>NC_134955.1:32387729-38120229 GCF_965638725.1 Aptenodytes patagonicus | reverse complement strand
CTGCAGAGTTCCACTGCAGTCAAATAAAATTCAATGATAAAAATCACTCAATAGCTCCATTAAAACACAACTAAAATTATTCTTAGGACCATGCCTAGGGACTAATATATTTAGAAGCTATCCAACATTTACATACCTTTTCCTCATGTTGAGCCTGATCCTGCTCTTTGAAAAATAGTCAAGACTCAGGCGGCATGAGAGGAAAAGATTTTTCCCTAGCAATCTAACCTCCCCTATTCCATATCCTTGCTGAACCAAACACCTGATTCACATGGAGCAGGTTGGTCTGAAGGAAGGCTGATGAATCAAAGGAAAATGTCCTTCCAGCCACAGCAGATACAGGTTGCCTGGACACAACTGACCCAAACCTAGGCTGATTTCCAATTTATTACCCTGTAGCTGATTATACAAACCGCTTTGAATGGTACCCTGAGTGGATCTATTGACTTCCACTGATACGGTATGTGAATGCCTACCAATGTCATGTGGGGTTCCCTCTCTGTACCTAGAAGGAGAGCTGTTGTTGAAAGGGATCGAGCCTTCAGAAATACTGCAAAATCCACAGGTCAGGCTGGCATTAGGAAGCAGTCTGGGAACTGTCAGGGTGTGATGTGACTCTGGCAGTGTGCTTACTGCACCCAGCCAGCTCTGTTAGTGGTATTGCCGGGAGCTGGGTCGGGACCTTTCTTAAACAAGGGCAGGGGAAGATCCCGATTTTAAAAAATGGCTGCTGCTCACTTGTTTGTGTAGCCGAGAGCATCTGATTGCTGAAAAGATCCACCCACAATCCCTTCAAACACACGTCCTTTCTCATGATGCTTTCATGGTAGCAAAGCCAGGAAGTGTCGGGGTCAGGGGAGGTGTGAACACATGCTGAGCGAACCGCGTTTGATGCAACATATACTATCCCTGCCTGCTGAGACAGCATGAACACCTGCTCTGGAGGCCAATTCCTTTACTTAGCTACTTAAGCACTGTTTGACCCTCTGCAGGACTTCTGTCATCCTGGCATGTACTGAAAAATAAAAAAGAGCACTGGTTTCAAACGAATGCTTTCTGTAGTTTTGTCATTTTGCAGAAACCTCTTTTTCCTATTTCCTTACACACCTAATTCTTCACTCTGCTCCCAAGGGAGAAGAATAGTAGAATGAAAAAGAAGTGTTTACTGATAAAAATAAACAAAACATACTTATTCATATGAAATAATGCAATCTCTGGAATATTGTGTTGTTTCTCAGCAAAAGACATGCCTCAGATTTTTAACTCTGTACTTCAAGTACAAAAAACATGTTCCTTTAAACAAAGGTGCTTTTCCCCCCCCTCTGTATTTACCTTTATTGATTTTTGTTTCTCTCCAAATGCAACAAAATGTTACATTTTCTTCTTGAAAAACTGGCATGTTATGAAAAAGGAGAGAGAATGTAATGGCACCTGACTATTAGAGGAGATGGTCTTGTTTGCAGCAAGGAGCAACTGGATTCTACCGTGGGCGTTTTCTTTTAGCCCGCTATTCTGCTCTTCCTGAAGCCTGAGCTAGAGGATGATTAGCTTTAAGGAATTAAGATGCTACATGAGAGACCACTTACTGGTAGATGATTAATTCACAGGAAGCCTTGTCCCAAAACAGCTATGTTACCTGGCTCTCTTACCTTTGAAATATGCATCTGCAGTAGGAGGGAATTTATGGGGGTTAGAATATAGGGGTTCCCCCCCACAATGACTATACAGGACTGTAAAAGTCCACCTGGGAATTTATCTACTACTTCTGCGGATAATTATTTTCACGTAATCATCCATAAGAACACAATAGCTTTTTAACATCAATATAGAATATAGTTTTCTATTCACAAAAGGCAGTAAATATATTCAGTTCAATGTGCCCAAACACCTGCTAAGTGAAATGGAATTTGACTGCTCTCAGTCACGTGTTAGATTTGCCTCATGCCTAATCTATATTTCATGAAAAAAATCTGGTTAATGTTGTTATTTATACTTAAATATGTATATGTGTGTAACTTAAAAGGAGATTGAGTGATAATGACCTCTGTGTTAAGCCAATTTATCCACAACCAGGTGTAGTTTGGATAATCTAAACATCAACACACACACAGAGCCACTGAAACAAAGGGAGAGGCAACAGTAAAATATGAGGTCTTTGTATGCAACTATACTTTAAAAGCACTTTCAGGGTCTTCTTGCAATTTTGGTTATATCATCTTAAGCTTATCTCATTTAAGGAAGCCCAGTGCTGAAGGAAGTGAGACCCCAAGCCTGAAGATTTAATCAGTTATTAATTAACATGTTGTACCAGTAGCTGTTGTGAAATGGAATGTAGCATATTCATCATTGTAAATAGCTGATTAAATTTATAGCGTAACGTTAGGTATTTGGATATTTCTGTCATACTGTTACTGTTCTTTGCTATGCCGACTGCAAAATATAATAACTTCTAAGCAGTGTGTAAAACAAAGTGCTCAATTCACTTTATTAAAATATCCAATAATAATTGATTTAAAGGCAATAAAATGTGTTCATTAGAGGGTTTATATTCAAGAAATATTGAAAGTATACCTAAAACTGTCACTTTTATTGTGAATGAACAGGATAATATAATTTGAAAAGAGTGTGATCATACTAAAGATTTGTCCTGCAGCATTATCTGATAGCTCGTAAAGTGCTGAAATTTAATATGATGCTTTCAGTCAGTTTAATTGAAATTTAATTGCCACTTTGGGCAGAAGGTTTAGATCTGATCAATAAAATATTAAAGATTTTGTGCTTTCACTTGGAACAATTCCTTAGCCAATGCGTCAACTGTAGCCTATGTTTTAGGAAATATTTGTTTGTTATAATTCACATAATGTTCAATATCACTTGCTAATCTGAATGTTTTAACACACTGCACAGATAAATAGTGGAAATAATAAAGCTATAGTTGATCCATTTAATTACAACAAGATGAAAGAAATAACGGTCACCTTCAGATTCATGAGAAAGGCATTAATGTAAAAGAGCTATAAATATTTTGAAATGTCAAACCTCAGAAAGACAGAGTCCAACAGGAGCCTAGCTGTAAATCAGGCACATAGAAGGACCTTGAAAAAAAGATGGTTCTTTGGTATTTTAGAAATAATTACTAATACAAAAAGGGTAATGATGAACCTATAAATTACATTAAAAAGGGCCATTAGAGGAGGATTAGTTTATAAAGCTGAGAGATGGTTCCTGAAAATTATCCCGCTAGTTATTTCTTCTTTTCATTTCATATTATTCATGATCCCCAAAATTATCTGATTAATGATAAACTAATTGATTGCTACTTTGCAATTCAAATGCAATGGCCAACTTTGAGTCTTCCTTTACTGTAATCTATACTGTGCCTTCATTTTTATTCGTCTTTTTTGGTGGCAGTGTAAAGAGGATTATTCTAACTTGTTCTCTATAAAGTGTAGGGGCAACTTCAGTCTAAGCAGCACTGCCACAAAATTCATCTGTGCAGTTGGCTCAGGCGCCTGAATGCCACCTCTTCATGTCTTTTCCCACCTAGGCACTCCTACAGGACCTTGGTGAGAGTGGACATAGCTGGAGGTGGCTGAAATGCCACTCTCTTAATTTCTCCCAGGTTTTCAGCAATGCCCTTGAACCTAAAGCCCACAGTGCATCTTATCAAGACTGCAGTTTCCTGCATGAGATGATACCACATTCAATGACTGGCTACCATTCATAAGAGTTTTCATCCTTTCAGGTAATGAGCACTGCTTCAAACAGCTATGCCTGAGTTCATCTCTGATCTGTCAGGAGTAGAGTAAGAGGCTGGGGGAGGATCTGAGGAACAGAAGACTGTCTCATAGGCATATACGCTATGATGGCAATTTCATTGCAAGTTACTGCTTTTTTGAATAAACTGTAATTTCCAGTATATGATTTTTTACTTAGGATTGATACATGCATGCATGGGGCAGAGGACAGCACTCGACAGCATGGAAAACAGCTGATTTATGTTGCTGCTGGTGACAGAAGCACAAACACAGCAGGATCATCTTTTTGGCCTGAAATCAATGACATCTATAGTGCTGTGTCCCAAGGATCACGAGGAGAGATGAAAAAGTATAGTCATTCTCACTTCCTCTCCCACAGCATTCAACCATTAGCTGGCGGATTGATGAAATAGCGCATTCAAAGCCCTCTGAAGATTGTAGTGGTCTGTTTCCCTCTTCTGTGAGGTTTCCTGCAGGAAAAGAGTTGAAGTTGCAAATGCAGATCTCTGAAGATCACTAACTTTTCTACTGAGTGATTTCCTACTTCTGCTGACAGTGGTATATCTCTGTCGTTGTGAGGGGCAATGAGTGTGAGCGTTGAGTGTTGGGAGTAATTTAGATCTTTGGGAATTTGATTAGCATGCAGAACAAAATATCAACTAATCTGACAAATAATAAAACTCTCAGCCACATGCTTGCTAAAACAAAACATTTCCTGGCTTTTTGCCTTCAAACAGAACTTCAGGCCACTGGTTATAAAATTAGCAATTTTGGCTCATAAATTTGAATAACACTGGAGGCAAGCATCTTGGGAGGCAAAATGGTTTAATGGGTAGAATTTGGAAGTGGAAAACAGGACTAACATCATACTTCTATCCTTGTTGGACCATTTGCTCTACGCCTTTCTCCATTTACAGGATGGGAAGATGATACTTCTTCACCAACCCACCTGTCTGTCTAGTTGTGATTATTGGAATACTGAATAAAATAATACTTTCACAGGCTGTGCAAGATGTTAGGTGCTGCATGGCACAATTCTGCTCTGACCGGGACGGGTCTGTGGCAGTAGAGTTTTAATGATATTTAGTTCCCAATTTTGTAATTTTTTTCTTCAAGTTCTCCAGGATGCATTACTCTGGGAATATTTATCTGGAACCTATAATTCCTTTCTGAGGCTACTGAAGAGTACTGAAGATGGGGAGAAGGAAGCAGTAATTCCACATGCTGCAAATTGGACCTGGCTATTAGACCTCTAAGCAGCAAAACTGTCACTCCTCCTCACCAAAGCAGCAAGATGGTACAAGTTCCTTTTCTATAGTACTGAGAGAAAACATGGTTAAAACGTCCTTTCAAAACACCAAATTTCTTTCTTAGCTTGCCATAAGTAACTTAAGTTTCATTAAAAAATACAAAGGATTTTTTTAAAGTTCTGTTGATCAAAATTCAGGCAGAAACCCCCAAAATCTTTACTACAGAATCCCAAAAGTTTGACAGAGATTAGGTATGGATTTGGTTTGGATTACTGGAAAGGTAAAGGCTGACTCTGACATTCTGTTCAGATCATGATTTGGATTTCTAACCTCCCGAAATGCTTGCATTAGCCCTAGGGTTTTTTTTCAGACCTTTTCTAATAAGTGCTGGTTTTCAGCTTGGATTTTATTCACTGTCTTTTTTTCAGACTAAATCACAGTCCTTAATGCATTTAAACCTCATCCTTTGAACACAATATTTTTGTATACACTCAAGTAGCATTATATTTTATACAAAAGCCATTCCTTCATTTGTTCCTTAACTTCCTCACATTCCCACTTCAAGGGTACATTTTTCACCTGGAAGACACTAAAATTGGTGTCAACTTTCCTCTGCATTGACAGTAGAGGACTAAAATGGTTGTGCTGAAGCATCTTGTATTTTCTCTTCTTCTTCTAATTTATCACAACCACATATTCCACGGGAAGTTAAGGTGGAGGGAGAGAGGGGAGGAAAGATGCTCAGCTGATAGACAGCACCTCTACCTTGCAGAAGATTCATTCCACTGCACATTTTGAATCTGCTGACAAGAAACTTGCAGCACAAGTAATCAGAGCCTTCACAAGATTGATTTTGTCCCCTGCTGGTATATGGCATATAGGGGAAAAAGGTTCTCATCTCTCAGTGTAATCTTAACTATTTAGAAGCCATTATTGCAGGATTACAAATCATCAGAATACCTTTCGTGTGTAACTTAGTTATTTATTAGCAAGTCCAGCAAATTAGTTAGGTAACATTATATAGTGTTCCAGTCCTGAAGCTCTTATTCTGTGTGCTGCTGGATTATTCCCTCAATTTGCAAATGCTAGTAAATCTATGAAGTTTTATAAACAATACTGCATAGTGCTGAATGCAAATATTTAACATTTTTTTCTATTTTTTCTAATTGCAGAGAAGGCTTAGCAAACTATATATATACAGTTCACTTTTCAAAGTGACTCAAACAAAATTGCAGATGTATTCTGTCCTAGGTTTGTAAGAAATGCTTAAAGTCAACTTGTCATAGAGACTAAATTGAATCTACTACCTATACAGCTCTGGAAGGCAAGGTGTAGGAAAAAAAAGAAGCACCATGAGATTTATCTGATGTTTGGTTGATGTATGGCTATATAAAAT
Source organism: Aptenodytes patagonicus (assembly GCF_965638725.1). Classification (NCBI taxonomy): domain Eukaryota; kingdom Metazoa; phylum Chordata; class Aves; order Sphenisciformes; family Spheniscidae; genus Aptenodytes; species Aptenodytes patagonicus. The sequence goes on along the minus strand of NC_134955.1, from coordinate 38,113,825 downwards.
CTTAAGTAATACAGATAATGTCACACAATATTGCAACATATATTTTCAGTTGAACATTATAAGACAATAAGGCATAAATGGAAATTAAAGGAAAAAAATCTGGATGGTTGTCAGGGAACACTTTTTCATTCAGCGAATCATAAACATATGGAATGGTGTGTCAGGCAAAGTTTCTGAGATAAGAAGAAGGGAGTAATTACAAAATGGATTTATATCCTGAGGAATAAAGTACAGACAATGGAAAAGAGCTTTAAGTCAAATGATTTTTAACCCTCACTAGAAAAAATGCTCATGATAATCGTATTTAATAGGTTCCATCTAATTTGCTGAAGTTTGCCTTCTATTTTTTGGTCAGTAATGGAATATAAATAGACATATGTAAGTCACCCACCCATGCTCAGAGGTACCATGTTCTTTTAATACATATCAGTATATCAAAATGCAAACACAGAAACTGAGATATGTTCCGTGGCTCTGTCCCTACTGAAATAAATTACTTGTTGATGTGAAGATATTGGATACTCAAAGCATACAAATTTTTTATATTAGAAAATATGGCACTCAGAGTGACTCTTCTGTAGCGATGTGTAAAAATAAATAATCTCAATAGATAAATGTATTAAAAGGCAGCCTCCAGGGCAAATAAAAGCAGCAAACATATTTTCATGTGTGAAACAAGTAATTAGAGGAAAAGTGATAGAAAAATGCAAACCAGAACATTTTCCTATTGTTATTCCAAAGCAGGGCCGGGGTGGGAAGGACGTCATTCAGCCTTTAATCCAATTCAAGAGATTCAGGTAGGAGCAAAACTTTTGTAGAACATTTATAGTCCTTAGTCTCAACAGTAACAGCCGGTTCACAGATTCCATGTTTCCTCATAATCTCCCAGTATATATACAAATTATGTTGCCAAATTAATTAAGCAAACTATATTTACATTAAGACTCCAAAGAGCTATGGGAAGACATGAGTTTGATGTAATTAGTCAGAAGAGAAGCCAAACTATAACTCACATATCTAACTGACAAACCCCATTACAGGTGTGCTTAGTGGACTGCCTGTTTCTCTCAGTCATTCCTCTACTTTACAATCTTACTTGTGTCTTCACTGTGCTGAACTCACTATATTTACCTCAGATTTTCTTCCTTGGTCAGAAAAATAGAAGATAGAGAGAGCATACCATCTAAATGAAAAGGAAACACGCACATCTAAATTTCCTGCAAAACATATCCAAGCTCCTATATTTTTTTCTGAGCTTTCCTGGCCAGAAATATATGTTTATATGCTACAGAGCTGCTGTGCAATGAGGCTGCATCTTGCTACAACTTGGATGTGGAAGACCTACCACCAAAGTGCTGCACAAATGGCTCATACATGGATGGTAAAGTCAAAGCAATCTTCTTGTCAATGTAGAAATTTTTCTGCAATGCATATACAGTGAGTACAGTGTACCAAAATCACCGTATGTGAACTATGGCCATTTGTCTAGGACTCTGGGACACGGGGCACACCCGCTGGAATTATCCCTTGCCCAGACAATGACTCCAGAAATCCTAGCCAAATGGACAACCTTGTCATTTTCTACCTAAAAAAAATTTGTTTGGGTGAAATATAGAAATAGAAGGGGAATACCAGACATTCAATAGTCCTATTCTAAATAATTTCATACGCTGAGGATGAAGCAAGGTGAAGCCTAATAGAAGGCTACATGTCATGGTCCTTGAGAAGAAAAATATTCCTTTCATACTTCTGAGAGGAAAGAAATTGTCCAGTAAAGCAAGTTAAATCATACTAATGAGCAAAACCCTGTGGTTAGAGATAGGAAAAGCTAGATTTAACAAAGACAGCATGAACACTGTCTGTACCTGTCACTAAGAGATCATCAATCATAGCTATCCCATAACTGTAACAAAATCCATGCTTAAAACAGCATGGCAGGAATCAGAGACACCTATATTATCAAAATGTGACCAAACTTACTCCAACATTACCTCTCAAATACCTCCAGCAAAACAGGAGACAGATTTCAGCACTGCTTTTTTACAAGTAGTGAAGGGCAGGGGTCCAAGTAGTAAATCGTTGGATGTAATTCCCTTAGCATTTCTAAGACTTCATTAAGAAAAAGGATGAAACTCAACCAAGGAAACAGCACAGTTCAAACCTGTCCTGACTCTGCTCCACTTCATCAGTGCAGACTGAAGCATTTAAAAAAAAAAAGAAAATAGATGTAAAATGCCTTGCAGGAAGAAAATATTACCACTAAAATCAAGTCAAGCAAGTCACATTCACCATTGCCTTCCATCTGAATGGTTCTGCTGGACAAGAAATTGCTGTGGCAAAACATGGTCTTCTCACTTTCACAGTTATTGGATGGAGGGTAAAAATTTCCTAGGCAGCAATCTGAGACTTTGACATCAGTGGGAATTAGGAGCATGAAGTGCCTTTAAAATGTTACCCATAATCAATATTTGAAAAGGTTGCTGATGCTTTCCTTGCATTTTTTTACAAGCAATGTTTTATCATAAAGGCTAGTTTTAAGTTTTGCCATGAATATGGCATTTATTACTTAACAGATACAAATTAATTACCTTAATTGAAAATAAAAATTATAATAATAACAACAATAAAAAGTGTAATTGTATTATTTGGAAAACAGGTACTAAAGGCAGAGGACACGACTACAGATAGAAATGGTCCAATAAGACCATACGTGCTGCTAGTGAATGTGGAAAGAGGAAGAGATTATGTGAATTTTGCTCTTCAGTAGAAGTGTCTTGCTTCAGATGGAAAGAAATGAGGCTAAATTTAGAAGGGATCTAACTCAACATTTAACCAACAAAATGGTAGCAATATTGCCAGGCTTCAAGGCTGGAGAACCAAAAGTTTTAAGAGTGGTTGAGAGGCAGACGTCCCTCACAATTCCAAGAGTGGTAGAGATCTTTCTCATATTTCAAATAAAATGAAAGGAAAAAATGTGAGTCATCCAGAAACTGGAAAGTAGAAATCAGAGCCTAGGCTCTAAATTTTGATTAAGCATGAGACTACTCAAATGAGGCCAAATTACAAATGGAGCCAAATGGGCATCCCGTTATCTTTGTCAGTCTCTAATATGAAAGTGGTATTTGAGTTGTGGTTTCTTTAGAAATGATATGACCAAATCCCTCTCTTATTTAGCACCGTTTCCTTACATTTTTGTAAAATGGTACCAAATGCATACATTACTAATTTTGATTCCTTTAGAAGGTCTTTCTATCTTGGGGAGCTCATAGGAATGACAATTTCCATATGTAAAGGTAGAACTTGCATATTGGCACTGCTGGTTTCAATCTGCTCCAGGTCAGACTTCTATTACTGAGAGCTAAAATCTCACACGTGCCTGTGAAAAAATATTTGGAAATCCTATTTCTGTTTGACAGTGGGAAATGCTTGAGTATACATCACAAAGCAGCTGTAACAATTGACTCTACCTGCACCTGTCTTGGCTCTCAGATCTCTCAGTTCCCTCGGATGATCAAGCTGCCATCTTTCATGTGGTTTCACTTAAAATAATACAAGAATATTTTCAGTTTTGATTTATCCCGAGAAGCATCAAAGCAAGCTGTAAAAATTGTGTCCTGTATTCAGCACTGGAACATTTTGTGACACATAGGACCAAAACCCAGCACCAATGAGGCAGAAAACCAGGAGACTAGAATATAGAATGGAAGGGTAGTTAATTTAAGGCTCTTTTCACGGTGACTTCCACAGACATGCAGTATTTTCTATTATTATCTCAAATCTGCCTCTAATTTTGAAAATCTCATTAATATGAAGAAACCAGATTTTCACCAACTTCTGCATGGCTGCTTGACCAGTGCTCTGCAGTTCAGAATGAAAGATAGCAGACATCAGTAATCATCATTGTGTAGTATATTTAAACTCTAGGCAGAACTGTGATGTGAATGGAGGCTAGGATTTAGCCTTAGCAAATAGTTCCATTGAAGAAAAAAGAGTGATGAAACAAAGCGATATTTATTCCTGGGCTGCAAAAAGAGGGCTGTTTGTGCCAAACAAAATGAGTACTTGAACAAGACATATTCAGACTCTAATGCATATGAATCGCTTTGTACATGTTGCTTGATAGCACATCCGTGCATGATGTTGTTAGTGTCACTCTAGGCATGTTATGGATTTACTGTATTACATACAATGCAATTATTGATTTACATAAGTATTGCTATTTTTCCCCAAATGTAACAGATTTTAGCTTGAAAGGACTATAAACTGAGAGACTTGCTATAGTTTAAAATTGGCAGCTGGTCGGGAGATGAATGCCAGGCAAAGTGAGTGTACAGGAAGTTCCTGCTGTTTCCTCAGGGAAGCGTCCCTGGGTGAGACATCTGCTGTTCAAACTTCACCACACATTTTATCAGGTGACACTCTGTCGATACCTAATCCAAATTTTTTCTGTTGTAAAGTGTTCTGGTTAAATGAAAATATAACAACTTTCCATTTTCTGTTAAAAATGTCAAATCCACTTGATTTCCCCCCCCCAAATGTTTTATTAATGAATGTATCTTTTTATTGGTATTGCAAGTCTTATAAACAGTAACTTACTTTTCCATGCATATTCATAATTTTGTGGCATGAATCATAAAATTCAAACCCATACGTGCACATTCTGTTCAAAATACTTATGCTGCATTCACTGCATCAGTATCTGAACTCAGTTTATTTATCTGCACGACGGCTCTTTTAGGTAAAGTACAATTGAAGCAGGTTCAATATGGGACTTAGAAAGCTAAAATTGTCATCGCCCCTCCACCCCCAATGCCTAATGCTGGGAGATTTGCTTCCTACAGTATGCTCCAGAATTGCGAATGGGATTCCCTAAAGCATACGTGGGAGTTAGGCATCTTTCTTGTCTTCCACAGGCAGTGGCTCTGGAATTTTTTCTGCACGGCAGCACTGCTTCAGCAGAAGAGGTGAAGAATGTTCCCACCCAAAATAAGCTCTAGCCAGGAGATTAAATGACTCTCGAGGGGTGGGAAATGAGAGGCTGAATTCCCTTAGGAAGAGAAAGAAACTAAATCTGGGTTTCACACGTTCTGACAAGAGCCCTCACCACCGGACTATTGTATAAAGGGGGCATGTCCTCTCTCTGTACTTTAAAATAGCAGCCACAGCTGCATTTGGTGAGGATCGCTCTTCTGTCTGCATACCAGATGCACTCTTAGAACGAGATGGAGCCTTCCAGTTGTCTTAGGTGGATGACCCCCTAGTTTCTGTATTCCAGCCAGGCTTAAATACAAGATTGGTGACAAGCTGCTCAGTCCTATTAATGTGGAAACACCATAATATCACAAATGTAGGCACCCAGAGAACCTTTAAAGCTAGAAAGTAACATGCTTATGTGCTGCAGGCACCTTGAGGGTTAAGAAGCAGCTAAGCAGGAATTTTCAGCAACACTGTTTTTGAATTAGATGTCTCTGTTATCTCTATGAGAACTGGGGAAGAAGGCGGCTAACTAAGGTCATGAAGGGAGTCTGTGGCAAGGCACAGTACTGGATCCAGAAGCCTTAGGTTCACCTACTGGACTATTGTTTTATTTTAATTGCTTAACTATTAAAAATGTTGCTGTGGAAGAAGTATCATTGCAAGAAGCAGTTGGTGATACATTCTACTCATTTTGGTGTGTTTTAGAAACACCGTTAGCATAAATCTTCTAGTGTGATTTGCACTTCACTTAATTTTATAAATATATAGACAAGCCTCAGTCTGCACATCAGAACCAGGAATGTTTTTGTATCAAGAACCTCAAATGAGAAAATCTGTAAATGAGTTGGCTGTTTTCTCATCTGTTCTGTGCCCCTCTTGCTGCCCCTTCTGCTGTCTAAGATGAAACTGCTTTTTTTTCTTCCCTCTCCCAGGTTCTGTCTCACAACTGCTACTGCTTGACTGATGGATGGAGGGACACAGTAGAAAGAAACACAACCTTAAATCTGTAACAGTCAGCAAATAAACATACCATAGCAAAACACTTTAAGAGAAAAAAAACCCAGCAGCTGAAATCGGAAAGTGATTTTACTCTATAAAAAAATTTCTTCACTGTGATCACGTCAATTCCCTTTACAAAGCCTTCCACTCGCTTTAGCTTGTATTTTGGGCATACCTCAGCTCCTCATCCTTAAGTCTTTCCTTGGCTCTAGCCAAAGCCCACTCCTCAATCTCTTATCATCTGCTCAGTTTATTCGATGTAAGCCCTTCTCAGTGTGCTTGCTATTCTTATTTTTGAGGTTTTTTTTTTCCCCGTGTCTCTTTCCAATTTCTTGAGTCGATTCACTCAGCCAACCTTTTCCAAGCCTTTTCTTAGTATGTGTCTCACTACAGAATAGGAAGATACATTACAAAGGCAAAAGCCAACATTTTCAGCTGTTGTTTATGAGAGTAGCTTTATTGACTTAATGGGCTAGCTGAGGATCTGATCCCTTCAATTAAAGCAAAAAAAAGCCTCTCTCCCTCTGTCCTCCCACAGTGTTCTGTTTTTTTTTCTCTCAAGTAATTCACTGAGGATAGTACTTGTATCAGTTCCCCTGTCACACACAGAGCTCAAAACACTAAGCCACCAGCAAGTGATAGATAAATATCACTTAAGGCTTGCTCCCTTGATGTTCTTTTCTGAATGAATTGTTTATAAAGTATTAAGAAATGCCTGTTGAAAGAAACTTTCTATGAATCCTAACTGTAGATTTAATATTATGAGTTTGATAGAACTAGAATGGGAAAATATTGGATAACTTAACAAAATCTCTTCTTTTCTGCTGGGCACTACAAAATATAATGTATATTACTTCACAGATTCTGCTTGCTACCTCTTGTACTTGGCATTGAACTTACCTCTCCAGCACTTCTTTTCTACCCACTTCCATACAACCTGATTGCTGACACATGTATGTGAGGAAGGGAATGAAGATATAAGATTCATATTACTTTTGCAATTCAAAAGCTTGGAAGCACTGACAGTGTGTAAGACTCGTGGGCCCTTTGAATAATCTGTTCAGTGTGCTCATGATGGGAGGCAAACCTCAGCTCAGCTATGAAGATGACAGGGAACAGTTTTATGGACCACATGACATGAAGCACATGGCTGACTTCAGTTACCTCTAAGCACCTCAAGTTCTGAACTCTTATGTCTGGGGAAGTCACTTCAAACATAAATGACCTATTTTATATTGCTTGATGGATTGAAGCAAATAAGGAAACATCTTCACCTCTACACAAATCAAAATGAAATTGAAATCAAATTCATTACCAACCTGATAATTAAGGTAACATCAGGAAAAAAAAATGTTTTCTAGCCTTTGTGCAAATAGATCTTTTTCCAATTTCAGCTGGATAACTAATACAGGGAGTGCCAAATTACTCCCAGCTCTAGGTTGATATTGGTAATAAGACAATGGATAATCTTCTCTTCTTCAAATTATTAAGAATATCTAGGTAACTAGAATATCTCCCTCAATAACACAGGCCTTCATGAAATACTCAAATCCCATTCAAAATGGTACTGCTTGTTACATTAAAATTAAAATAATTTTAGTGATGATAATGTCACTTTTCTAGCTTAAACATTCAACTCCTCAACCAATAAAACACCCATATGATCATTTTAAGAGTAAGATTACTTAACCTAAGGCTTTTTAGGTGTTTGCAACACTATTCTTTTAGCGCTGTTCTCAAATAGATTATGTAGTTTTTATCAAACACACACCCACTCTTACCATCTGCTGGAAATTTATAAAAAGTATAAGAATGTTAAGGTAGATTTCCTCCATTTATAAAAACTGGGAGAATTTAAATCAAGAAAAAAGATAGCTTAAGATGGTTGTTTCAGTTCTGAGGGTTTCTTTCATTTAGTAAGGTGATGATAACCATCTGAAGCTACAACAGCATGCGATATTGACCCCAACAAACAGCAAGTTGGAAAGGGTTAGTGAAAGACATGGTGGCCTTCCCAGCTGTGACCCCACTGCAGAGCAAAAACTGCTACTGTAAAAGACATCAGCTCACTTTAAAGGAAGTGGTAGGTGCTTCAGACCAGGATGACAGAATGGTTGAGATTTGGAAATCATCTAGTACAACCCCCCTCTGCTGAAGGCTGGGTCAATTACAGCAGGTTGCTCAGGGCCTTGTCAAATTGAGCTTTGAATGTCTTCAAGGATGGAGACTCCATGACTTCTCCAGGCAATCTGCCCCAGTGTTTGACTATCCTCACAATAAAACTGTTTAAACAGAATATCCTGTATTTCAGTTTGTGCCCATTGACTCTTGTCCTTTCACTAGGTGCCACTGAGAAGAGTATGGCTCCATCTTCTTTATTCCCCCTCATCATGCATTTATACACATTGATAACATCTGCCTGCTCCCCCATGCCCTGGCTTTCTCTTCTCCAGGCTAAACAGTCCCAGTTCTCTTGACATATATCAGATGCTCCTACCCCTTAATATCTTTGTGGCCCTTCACACTGCACTCCAGATATCTCACAAATGCCAAGTAAAGGGCAAGAATCATCTTGCTTTGTCACTTGCTGACAAAGCTCTTCCTAATGCAGCCCAGCATGCTGTTGGCCTTCCTTGTCACAAGAATGAGTTGCTGGCTTGAGGTCAGGTTCACTACACTACAGTGTTCACTACAGCCCCCAGGGCGTTTTCTGCAAAGCTGCTTTCTAGCCAGTTGTCCCCCTGCCTGTACTAGTGCGTGGGGTTATTCTTGCCCAGGAGCAGAACTTTGCACTTCCCATTGTTGAACTTCACAAGGTTCCTGTCAGACCATTTCTCTAGTCTCTCAGGGTTCCTCTGAATGGCAGCACACCACTCTTGGCATATCAACCACTTCCCATCTGCAAACTTGCTCAAGGTTTGAGCACCTCTGCCCCATCACCCAGGTCACTAATGAAGATTTTAAGCAGTATTGGCCCCAGTACTGACCCCTGGGATACGCCACTAGGGACTGTCCTCCAGCTGACCATTGTAATGCTGATCACATCTTTTCAAGCCCAGCAATAAAGCCAGCTTTTGATCCACCTCACTGACCACTTCAGTCAGTCAATAAGGATGTTATGGGAAACAGTGTCAAAAGCTGCACTAGAGCTGAGATAAACAACATCCACCACTCTCTGCTCATTCATTGAGCAAGTCATCTTATTGTATAAGGCTATTAGGTTGGTCAAGCATCAGTTCCTCTTCATAAATCCATGCTGACTACTCCCAGTCATCTTCTTGTCTTTAATATGTTTGGCAACAGCTTCCATGTGATTTGCTTCATGACCTTCCCATGGACGGAGACGAGGCTGATCAGCTTGTAGTTCCCCAGATCCTCCTTCTTACTTTTCTTGAAGATAGGAGTGACATTTTCTCCCTTCCAGTCCTCAGGAACCTCTGCCAATTGCCATGACCTCTCAAAGATAATCAAGAATGGCCTTGCATCAGTCAGCTCCCTTAACACTCTTGGGTGTGTCCCATCAGGATCCATAGACTTGTGTACATCCAGTTTGTTGAAGTGTTCCCCAACCTGATCCTCCATTACAAAGAATAAGTCCTCATTTAGCCAGAATTCCGTGACTTGGGGTTCCCAGAAAAGAGAGAATCAGAGAAAGCACTGAGAAAGCACCTCTGCCTTTTCCACGTCCTTTGTTGTCAGGTCCCCTATCCCATTCAGCAGCAAGCCCATTTTTTTCCCTAGTCTTCCTTTTGCTGCTGTTAAACCTGAAGAAGCCTTTCTTGCTGCCCTTCACATGCCTCATTAGATTCAACTCCAAGTGGGCTTTCACTTTCCTAACACTATCCCTGTGTGCTCAGGGTCTCTATATTTCTCCTGTCCTTGGTTCCACCTCTTATATGGTATCTTTCTGCACTCCAGTTTTATCAGGAGCTCCTGGTTCATCCACGCAGGCCTCCTACACCTGATTGGTGGTTGGCCAGCCTATTGGCAAAGATGCTTTTGCCCAACTTGGGCAGGTGGTCCCATCTCTTCCTAGCAGTTTTCAATCCTCAAAGAGGGTCCTGACAGTTGTAAAAGCCAAATCCCTGCTGTCAACAACACCTGAGCAACTGTCGTGGTTTAACCTCAGTCGACAACTAAGCACCACGCAGCCGCTTGCTCACTCCCCCCTGCCCCCGGTGGGATGGGGGAGAGAATTGGAAAAGCACAAGTGAGAAAAACTCGTGGGTTGAGATAAAAACAGTTTAATAATTGAAATAAAATGATAATAATAATAATATGATAATAATAATAATAATACACAAAGCAAGTGATGCACAGTACAATTGCTCACCACCCGCCGACCGATGCCCAGACAGTCCCCGAGCAGCGGCCCCCCTGGCCCGCTTTCCCCAGTTTATGTACTGAGCATGACGTCACATGGTATGGAATGTCCCTTTGGCCAGTTTGGCTGTGCCCCCTCCCAGCTTCTTGTGCACCTCCAGCCTTCTCAGTCAGTAGAGCATGGAAAACTAAAAAGTCCTTGGCTAGTGTAAGCATTACCTAGCAACAACTAAAACATGGGTGCATTATCAACTTTGTTCTCCTCCTAAATCCAAAACACAGCACTGTACCAGCTACTAGGAAGGAAATTAACTCTATCCCTGCTGAAACCAGGACAATATCCACCCTTTATTCTATACCATCTGTGTCATGCTCGTCTCATATTTTGCAGTACATTTTCATTAGTCACCACCCCCTTTTTTTCAATATATATATATACGCACACACACAAACAGACATCATTCCCTTCGTCTGTGGGCCATCCCTCTAAAACGTTCGGTGAGTTCATTTAGTCCATGACTTTGGGCTCCATCTGTCATAATAATCTTTCAGGGCAGGAAAAATGGAGACGGTGTGCGGTGTTGGATTGTTTCACGTTGAAGTCAGTTCTGGTACCATCATCACTGTGCTTTGCTTGGTTTCACTGAAGTTGTTCTTCATTAGTCTGGGTGATTCTTATCGTAATAACATTAGTATGGCACATAATATTATTAGTATTATTAGTATATCTGTGTATTATTAGTATAACTATTATAACTATAATTAGTACTTAACATCACATAATTCAGATCATTGGCTATTCTCACCCAAAACCAAATCCCCTTGAGGTACACATCGGACTTCCCCATCCTTCCGCATTATCCACCAAGTGCACCCAGGTCCTTGAGCAAAAGCAATCCCACGGATGGGTCTGCCTCTGCCCGAGGCAGGAATAACCCAAACTGTTTTCCCCAACATATTTTTTATGTGCACTACGGGGACTTTATTCCCATCGACAGTACGTAAAAGTTCTGACTGGGCAGGGCCTGCTCGATTGGCAGATCCCCGAGTGTTGACTAACCAGGTGGCCTTTGCTAAATGCGTATCCCAATGTTTGAACGTCCCGCCACCCATTGCTCTCAGCGTAGTCTTTAACAGTCCATTGTATCGTTCAATTTTCCCAGAGGCTGGTGCATGATAGGGGATGTGATACACCCACTCAATGCCGTGCTCTTTGGCCCAGGTGTCTATGAGGTTGTTTCAGAAGTGAGTCCCGTTGTCTGACTCAATTCTTTCTGGGGTGCCATGTCGCCATAGGACTTGCTTTTCAAGGCCCAGGATAGTGTTCCGGGCAGTGGCATGGGGCACGGGATATGTTTCCAGCCATCCGGTGGTTGCCTCCACTATTGTAAGCGCGTGGCGCTTGCCTTGGCGGGTTTGTGGGAGTGTGATATAATCGATCTGCCAGGCCTCCCCATATTTATATTTCAGCCATCGTCCTCCATACCAAAGAGGCTTTAACCGCTTGGCTTGCTTGATTGCAGCGCATGTTTCGCATTCATGGATAACCTGTGCAACAGTGTCCATGGTCAAGTCCACCCCTCGATCACGAGCCCATCTGTATGTTGCATCTCTTCCTTGATGGCCTGAGGTGTCATGGGCCCACCGAGCTAGAAATAATTCACCCTTACGTTGCCAGTCCAGATCCACCTGAGCCACTTCAATCTTAGCAGCCTGATCCACCTGCTGGTTGTTTTGATGTTCTTCAGTGGCCCGACTCTTGGGTACGTGAGCATCTGCGTGACGGACTTTTACAACCAGGTTCTCCACCCGGGCAGCAATATCTTGCCACAATGCGGCAGCCCAGATGGGTTTGCCTCTGCGCTGCCAATTGCTCTGCTTCCATTGCTGCAACCACCCCCACAGGGCATTTGCCACCATCCATGAGTCAGTACAGAGACAGAGCACTGGCCACTTTTCTCGGTCAGCAATGTCTAAAGCCAGCTGGATGGCCTTTACTTCTGCAAATTGGCTCGATTCACCTTCTCCTTCAGCAGTTTCTACAACTTGTCGCATGGGACTCCATACAGCAGCTTTCCACCTCCGATGCTTTCCCACAAGCTGACAGGACCCATCAGTGAACAGGGCATATTGCTTCTCATTTTCCGGTAGTTCATTATACATTGGGGCCTCCTCAGCACGCGTCACCTCCTCCTCTGGCAATATTCCAAAATCTTTGCCCTCTGGCCAATCCATGATCACTTCCAGGATTCCTGGGCGACTGGGGTTTCCTATTCGAGCCTGTTGTGTGATCAGTGCGACCCACTTACTCCATGCAGCGTCAGTTGCATGATGTGTACAGGGGATCCTCCCTCTGAACATCCAGCCTAGCACCGGCAGTCGGGGTGCCAGGAGGAGCTGTGCTTCAGTGCCGATCACTTCTGAAGCAGCTCGAACCCCTTCATATGCTGCCAATATCTCTTTTTCAGTTGGAGTATAGTGGGCCTCGGATCCTCTGTATCCCCGACTCCAAAACCACAAGGGTCAATGTCGAGTCTCCCCTGGTGCTTTCTGCCAGAGGCTCCAGGTAGGGCCGCTCTCCCCGGCTGCGGTGTAGAGCACATATTTTACATCTTGCCCTGCCCAGACTGGCCCCAGGGCTACTGCATGAACTATCTCCTCTTTAATTTGTTCAAAAGCTTGTCGTTACTCAGGGCCCCATTTGAAATCGTTCTTCTTTCGGGTCACTTGACAGAGAGGGTTTACAATCAGACTGTAATTTGGAATGTGCATTCTCCAAAAACCCACCACGCCTAAGAAAGCTTGTGTTTCCTTTTTGCTAGTTGGTGGAGACATGGCTGTTATTTTGTTGATCACATCCATTGGGATCTGACGACGTCCATCTTGCCATTTTATTCCTAAAAACTGGATCTCCTGTGCAGGTCCCTTGACCTGACTTTGTTTTATGGCAAAACCGGCCTTCAGAAGGATTTGGACTATTTCCTTCCCTTTTTCAAAAACTTCTCCTGCTGTGTTGCCCCACACGATGATATCATCAAAGTATTGCAGGTGTTCTGGAGCTCCACCCTGCTCCAGTGCAGTCTGGATCCGTCCATGGCAAATGGTGGGGCTGTGTTTCCACCCCTGGAGCAGTCGGTTCCAGGTGTACTGGATGCCCCTCCAAGTGAAAGCAAACTGTGGCCTGCACTCTGCTGCCAAAGGGATTGAGAAAAACGCATTAGCGATATCAACTGTGGCATACCACTTGGCTACCTTTGACTCCAGTTCGTATTGAAGTTCTAGCATGTCCGGCACAGCAGCACTCAGTGGCGGCGTGACTTCATTTAGGCCACGACAGTCTACTGTCAGTCTCCACTCTCCATTAGACTTCCGCACTGGCCATATGGGACTGTTAAAGGGTGAGCGAGTCTTGCTGATCACTCCTTGGCTCTCCAGTCGACGAATCAGCTCATGAATGGGAATCAAGGAGTCTCGGTTGGTGCGATATTGCCGCCGGTGCACCGTGGTGGTAGCGATTGGCACTTGTTGGTCTTCGACCTTCAGCAACCCCACAACAGAGGGGTCCTCCGAGAGACCAGGCAAGGTGGACAGCTGTTTAATTTCCTCCGTCTCCAAGGCAGCTAGACCAAAAGCCCACCGGTACCCTTTTGGGTCCTTGAAATACCCTCTCCTGAGGTAGTCTATGCCAAGGATGCACGGAGCACCTGGGCCAGTCACAATGGGGTGCTTCTGCCACCCATTCCCAGTTAGACTCACTTCGGCTTCCAATACAGTTAGCTGCTGGGATCCCCCCGTCACCCCAGAAATACAGATATATCTGTATTTCTGCCCCTATATAGCTTGATGGCATTAGGGTACACTGTGCACCTGTGTCTACTAGAGCCTTATACTTCTGTATATATACAGAAAATATATATATATTTATATATATATACTCTGTATAAACTGGAGCAGCAATTTTCCTGGAAGAACCTCTTTCTGTGATTGTTTTCCCTTGCGATTCACGTACCCGTGCCCCTAGGGCTGCAGTAGGTTTTCCATCCCACTTCCTTATGTCCTCTCCGTGGTCACGCAGGTAAAACCATAGGGTGCCCCGTGGTGTGTACCCTTTATATTCTCTCTCTTGAGCAAAAGAATGCTGACTCCTAATAGCCGAGATACTGGTCCGTACAGGTGGGGAGTAGGACCTATCCTCTCTGAGTTGCTGGATCTCCCGGGACAGTTTCTCCACAGCCGAGACGAGGGAGGAAGAAAGACTTTCCTCATTTTGCCGGAGTTGACTAGCCAATTCATCCACTGTTTGTTCCTCTCCATCTTTCCAGGTCATCGCTGCCAATGAATTGGCGTATGATGATGGTGAGCTCCTTATAAACTTCCGCCACATGGGTCATGTGCACTTGACTTCGTCTGGATCTTTAGATAGTTGTTCATTGTTCAGGCCACCATAAATCACCTCCAGCACAGCTAATTCTCTCAGAAACTGGATACCCTTCTCCATGGTGGCCCACTTGCTTGGGCGACATATGACATCTTCCTTAAAGGGATACCTTTCCTTCACGCTTGACAAGAGTTGCCTCCAAAGGCTGAGGACTCGTGCCCCTTTTCCAATTGCTTTGTCAATGCCCCCTTCCCTAGAAAGGGATCCCAGCTGCTTGGCTTCCCTACCCTCTGATTCCAGGCTACTGGCCCCATTATCCCAGCATTGGAGCAGCCAGGTGACAATATGCTCACCTGGACGACGGCTGAAATCTTTTCGTATATCTCGCAGCTCACCCAGGGATAGAGATCGGGTGGTCACTGCCTCGTTTATGAGTTCTTCCTCTTCCTCCTCCCCGATCAGCGGCCGGCTCTCCTCCTGCTGTTCTCGTGATGGCCCTTCTCCAGGGTAGTCTGTCTCGTACAGTTCTTCCTCCAGCCCCCTTTTAGAAGAAGCTTCTTCCTCCCTTGCTAAACGAGCCGACTTCCGCTTCCAAAATTTCTTCTTGTGTACAGGGGCGACTGATACCGGCACAGGCTGGTTCTTTGGTTCAGCCACAGGGCCTGTCGCCGGGGTCGGAGTGGCCGCAGTGCCTGTTGCTGGGGTCTGAGTAGCTGCAGAGCATGTCGCTGGGGTCGGAGTGGCCACAGGGCCTGTCGCCGGGGTCTGAGTGGCTGCAGGGCGTGTCGCTGGGGTCGGAGTGGCCGCAGAGCCTGTCGCCCAGGTCTGAGTGGCTGCAGGGCATGTTGCCCGGGTCTGAGTGGCCGCAGTGCGTGTCGTTTTACTGTCAGAGCCAGGGACCTTCTCTTCCCTTTGAGGGTACTGAATGGTGTTGAACAGGGCTCGGTAGGCATGGGCCAGGCCCCAGCACGTTGCAATGATCTGCATCTCTCTGGAGTTGCCAGGGTGACAGCATACTTTGTCCAAATATTCTACTAACTTTTCAGGATTCTGCACTTGCTCAGGGGTGAAGTTCCAAAACACTGGGGGTGCCCATTGGCCTAGGTACTTGCCCATCTTGTCCCACTCACCCTGCCACTCATAACTATTCAGCCTTGGGGCAGATCTCTGGATGATATTCTTAAATTGCTTACCAACTTTAGACAAAACCGAAACAGTATTCCCAAGAAGTACCAATAGAAGTATCTTAACTGCCCAAGGATGTTCAAAATACTGAAAAGTTACTGTAATGAAGGAGGAAACATCATAGAAGAAGGTAGTGACACTGCCATTCTGTATTTCCTCCATAAAAAAACTCTCAGAAAAGTCACTGTAATTGCTAGTTGTCTCCACGAAATGGTCTCCGTGGTACAGTAACGGCTTCATTGCAAAGTTTACATACCACACTAACGTCAAGGTCAATGTTCTAAAAACAAACCTCACAAGCGAGACATCACTAATCACTGCAGACCACAGCAAACTGCAAAACCCAACACCAATCTTTAACATGTACAGCAGGAAAAAGAGCACGATGCAGATTATACAAATCAATATCGAGAACAGAGAAACCAACATTGTGACCCACAACTATTAACAGATATAAGTTCCTTAATACACTCCGGTTAATCTGTTATTATCTCAAACCCTTCGAGCCCCATGTTGGGTGCCAAAAAGGACTGTCGTGGTTTAACCTCAGTCGGCAACTAAGCACCACGCAGCCGCTCGCTCACTCCCCCCTGCCCCCGGTGGGATGGGGGAGGGAATTGGAAAAGCACAAGTGAGAAAAACTCGTGGGTTGAGATAAAAACAGTTTAATAATTGAAAGAAAATGATGATAATAATAATATGATAATAATAATAATAATACACAAAGCAAGTGATGCACAGTACAATTGCTCACCACCCGCCGACCGATGCCCAGACAGTCCCCCCCGGCCCGCTTTCCCCAGTTTATGTACTGAGCATGACGTCACATGGTATGGAATGTCCCTTTGGCCAGTTTGGCTGTGCCCCCTCCCAGCTTCTTGTGCACCTCCAGCCTTCTCAGTCAGTAGAGCATGGAAAACTAAAAAGTCCTTGGCTGGTCTAAGCATTACCTAGCAACAACTAAGACATGGGTGTGTTATCAACTTTGTTCTCCTCCTAAATCCAAAACACAGCACTGTACCAGCTACTAGGAAGGAAATTAACTCTATCCCTGCCGAAACCAGGACAGCAACCTGTTGTTGACTTTGCATGGTCTGCTCACTTCTCCTGAATCTCTTCACCCCTTCCAGCAGGATTGAGGACAAACTACCTGGGCCCCAATGGTTTTGACACACGGTCACAGAGCCATGTAGTCACACTTGATATGCTCAAGGTCACCCTGGAATACCATTGGTGCCCACGCAAAAGAACAGCAGAGGTAATAGCCCAAGGGTCAGACAAGCTTCATCAGTCTGTGTAACATCCCAGATCTGAGCCCTTGGCAAGCAGCAAGGCTCCCTAGACAGCAGGTCAGGTAGGCAGACAGTGCCTTCATTCCCTGCAGCAGGGACTCTTCCAATTTCATCACTCAGTGGCTTTCTCCTAGTGCTCCTGCATGGCTCAGGCTCTGCAGGCTCAGATGCTTTGTTGGACGTTGCTCCCAGCCCCTTGTCTGCTACCTGGGCATGAAACCTATTCTGTAGTTACAGATGGAGCAGGAGCCTTGCTCCTGGTGCCAGAAGTCAGAAACTTCCAGCGTTTGCCATCACAGGACTCTCTGTTTCCCAATCTAGTAAGGACAGACCTTGCCTGTCCCTCCCCCAGTACAGGTTGGGGGTTGTCGATCTTGTACCTGCAGCGTCTCAGAGAAAATCTGACCAATCTCTTTTTCCTCATCTCTGACACTGTAGAGACAGTCTGCTGACCTCCTCCCACAGCTGCTTTACTTGGCAACAAACCCACCACCAACATACACCTCCTGCAGGCAAGGACACCATCTTTCCCTTCCACAGCCTCTGTGGGAGGCCCCAGACCTCCCCAGACCTGGAGATATGCATCCTCCTGGAGCTCTTAGTTGAGGCCTCTCATGTGCCAGCACCCAGCAGGTGCTGGGGACCATGCCTTACAGTGAGCAAAAGCTCAAACATCCTTTAATCAAGAACAGCTGACAGCTAGAAGCTGTTAGAGCTTCCTTGAAGTGACAGCCCCCATAGAGCTACCCTTTCCTGGCAGCAGGAGGCACCATGCGTTTCTTCAAAGGATTCACAGGAGTCGCTCACTGATCCCTGAAGATGTTCCCAAAAGATCTACAAGATCTAGAATCAAAGCCTGGAAACTGCTGGACAAACTGCTGTGTCTATTGGCTGCCTCTGTTACATGCACTGAAGATGTCCTGGTTTCAACTGGGATAGAGTTAATTTTCTTCCTAGTAGCTAGTACAGTGCTGTGTTTTGGATTTAGGATGAGAATAATGTTGATAAAACACTGATGTTTTAGTTGTTGCTGAGCAGTGCTTACACTAAGTCAAGGACTTTTAAGCTTTTCATACTGCCCTGCCAGTGAGGAGGCTGGAGGTGCACAAGAAGCTGGGAGGGGGCACAGCCAGGACAGCTGACCCAAACTGGCCAAAGGGATATTCCATACCATACGACGTCATGCTGAACAAAAACACTGGGGGGGTTGGCCGGGGGTGCACGGCTGCTGCTCAGGAACTGGCTGGGCATCGGTCAGCAGTTGGTGAGCAATTGTATTGTGCATCCCTTGTTTTGTATATTCTATTATAATTATTATTATTTTCCCTTTCCGTTCTGTCCTATTAAATTGTCTTTATCTCAACCCACAAATTTTACCTTTTTTCTGATTCTCTCCCCGATCCCACTGGGCGGGGGAGTGAGTGAACAGCTGTGTGGTGTTTAGCTGCCTGCCGGGTTAAACCATGACACAAGGTCATGGGATGTGCTCCTGGGATGTTGGGGTAAGAACGGTGTGGGAAAATACACTGAAAATTAGGTGAAAATAAGAAGGGTGAAGCACAGGAGTCCTCTGCTTTTTCCAGTACAGTGTCTGGGCTGGTCCCTGAAGGAAAGAGTGGTGTTATGCTTCCTGTCTGCTCTAATGTGTAAAAGAGTAAGCAATGGCTCAGGAGATCAAAGACTGGGAGCTAGCAAGCAGCTACTATAGGATGAAGCTTTGATCTGGACAAATGTTTCTCTGGGTTTGAGAATATGAGTTTTGGTACCATGAAAAGGGGGTGGCCTTAAGCAACAGATAGTGTTTCTGAGTTTTTCATAGAGGAAGGTGACCTGGTCAGTAACTGAGGATCTTGAGAGTTAAACTTTAGTTGTGCTTGAATACCTAAGCCAAAGAAGAGTCCGTCAGGATTTCTGTGTCACAACTTATGTGCTGGAAAATCCATTCGTAATATGGCCTGAGCAGCTTAATGTCTACATTTTACATAGGTTAGTTTACATCCATAAACTAAGTGAGCCTTTGCATTGATCTGCTAAGAATTGATCTAATCTGTGCT
Organism: Aptenodytes patagonicus; assembly: GCF_965638725.1. NCBI lineage: Eukaryota > Metazoa > Chordata > Aves > Sphenisciformes > Spheniscidae > Aptenodytes > Aptenodytes patagonicus. Next base: position 38,094,617 of record NC_134955.1, on the reverse strand, counting down.
TTCAAAATAACTGGTGAACTGATCTCTAGATGCTGCAATGTTTAGTTTCCCAGTACGTACATCCCTTTAGGACTCCTCTTCAGAGATATAGTTCTTCCTATATTCATCCTTGTTGTGGTTTAACCCGGCAGGCAGCTAAACACCACACAGCTGTTCACTCACTCCCCCGCCCAGTGGGATCGGGGAGAGAATCAGAAAAAAGGTAAAATTTGTGGGTTGAGATAAAGACAATTTAATAGGACAGAACGGAAAGGGAAAATAATAATAATTATAATAGAATATACAAAACAAGGGATGCACAATACAATTGCTCACCAACTGCTGACCGATGCCCAGCCAGTTCCTGAGCAGCAGCCGTGCACCCCCGGCCAACCCCCCCAGTGTTTTTGTTCAGCATGACGTCGTATGGTATGGAATATCCCTTTGGCCAGTTTGGGTCAGCTGTCCTGGCTGTGTTCCCTCTCAGCTTCCCATCCTAAATCCAAAACACAGCACTATACCAGCTACTAGGAAGAAAATTAACTTTATCCCAGCTGAAACCAGGACAATCCTGAAACAACAAGCTGAATATTCATTTAATTTTTAAAAAAATCCCTTGGATTCCTTGACATTTCCAGCAGATCACTTCTTACTTTTTTTCTATCTCCACCTTCATTCATTCATATAAAGACATACACTTTGCACACTTGTAAGATTCTGCTCTTCCTCTTGAGCAGCATGCATAGAACCTTAATTATCCTATGAATACTTCAGTTTATGAATAACATACATTATTTAACATCAAAATCATGCCCCACAGTTGTTCTGTGCATGCAACACAAAAAGAGATATTGACTTTGAAGGTCTCAGTAAAAATATAATGTAGATACCATTTGTTTATTTAAAAACGTCTTTTCAGTATGGACTAAGCAGTTCCAAACATTAATAATGAATATTTACCTAGCAAAAATTACAATGTAAGAACTCTATTGCCTGAAGGACAATATTAATTAGTAATAGTAGTCCATAACTTAGTTTCAGAAAATGCCTGCTGTCTTCTCTAAGTATGTATGGAGCATAATTACACTACCATTGGTCAAATTAGGTCACTTCCTTTGAGGCTTTGTAAATATCCAGATATTATCTTTTTCACCTATGCAGCTAAGACTGATTTTAGGTATTTTATTCCTTGTTGCAAGCCTCCAGTAAAGACAGAGAATGATCCTTGTGATCCTCTAGGGTGTATTCTGCCCTCTGTATGCCAGCTCTGCTGTAGAGGGTGGGAGCTACACATTTGTATCTTAGAAGAGAATATAATCCCTAGGCACCGTGTTTTAAAATCAAGCAGTAAATATTTATCCCAGTTGGAAGCAGGATACATTCAAACTTGTTAAAAAGATTGTTTACAGAAGCTGGTGGAAAGAGTAGGCAGTATTTATTTTAATTATTTATTCTTTCATTCATTTTCAAAGTGCTAATGAACCCTTCCCCTCCTCCCCCTGCCCCCCCAAAAAAAAAGACCTGTTTAAAAGCATAGGTTGTTTAGGACAAAAGTAATATTGAAAAAAAAGGATCAATTTTTTTTTTTTGCTATTGTTGAGATCTTGTGAAGATAATTCTTTAGTACCCTACACAGTGTTGTGGCTGTTGCCAGCATTTAAAACTCTCACAGGTAAACCTTCATCTTCTTGATTTCAGAATAACCCTTGCAGAGGTTCCCTTTGTGTGTGAGAACACCTGGCCTAATGAGGACCGCAATGTAAATTCTAGCAACTATATATGCAGGTGATTGATAGTGTTCAAAACATATGTGTACAGCTGCTTTCGAGTACGCAAACAAAGGCTTTCCCATCTCAGACCCTCAACTCTTCATGCATTTCAGGAGACTAGTACAGAAATCCCGTGAAACTGAAGGCTAAAAAAAGTCAGTCAGAAGAGAATGCTTAAATTCTTAGGGTCTATGTTATGTCAGCAACCGGCATTTTAAAAAGGAACAGTGTTCTATAGAGACGAGAGTCACTTGCCCCTTGTTTTGAAGAAGAATTTTTGCTTCTTCCCAGTGTGGGACTCTGCTAACAGCAAGAGATGGAGGAAACACATTTTTTCTAGTCATGCTGAAATTTCCACTTCATTTGAAAAAAACTTTTTTGTTACTACTCAAATATCCAGATACAATATATGGCACCTCAGTACTGGGAAACTGATTTAGGGATAAAATTCTAACTGTTTTCTGAATTTGCATCAGCCTTTTAAAATATACTCTTGTAGTTTAATCTTTTCTTGTTACAGTTACCTTTTTCAGCATTCACAACCTTGTTCGTGTTTTATACAATGTCAGATAGCAAGTGTCAAGAGAAATTTAAAATTATAGTTCATTTACTCTAGTTAAACATAAGGAAGCAAAAGCAATTACCGGAGCAAAGTGATGGAATTAAAGATTCTTCTTGCAACCTAGTTAGGTATTTAGTGTTTGATGAGTGTTGCAAGAGATAAATATATTTTTCAGAGAGGACTGTATCAATCTGCAATCACGAATGAAAGCCACTGAACATGATTTAGATATCAAATATGTGGTTTGCAAACAATTATCAGTCTTGGACCAGCAGGCTGGAGTTAGCTGAGAGTATAATTTTTCTTTGTTCCTCAAAAGATTTTTTTCTTTAAGTGGTAAATAATGCCTTATAAACCAATTTGCTATTTATTACTGAAAATATTCTTAAACAAAGATTAAATTTTAAAAGAGATCCTGCAGATGTTCTATAGAAGATATATATATAATCCCACATAAACAGACTAAATGCATTCTTACTATAAGGATAAAATGTTAATTAGTTTAGTTTAATTACAATCTTGCTACATGCTAGAAGTTGAAATTTAGTGGATTGGTGATTCATTTTGATTGATCATAAAAAGTGAGCATAGACTTATTGTTGTGGTGACTAGTCTAAACTGTATGCCATGTGCATCTGTAATTTAATCTGTGATTCATACTATATGGCACATTACACATAACAAAATCTTTTTGATTGTTAAATATAGAGAACTTGAATTCATCTGAGCCTTACGTATAAATATCAGATGCTCTATAAGAATGAGTTATAAATTCAATGCTGTCATTATTTTGACATGGCTTACTGTAGTAACAGTTAACTGTATTCAGTTTAGGTTTACTGTGAGGTCACAGTAAGGCAAACAGTTGTGCTGGCCTGGAAAAAAGCATTAAAGAAGAGCAGAACCTCATCATTAAAATTCAGAAAGACTGGGATGGTAGGGGAGGAGATTTCCTGAAGTTTTTTTTCTTCTGAGTATAGCATGCTTCTTTTTACCAGTTTCCTTTAGGCTTATTCTTCTTTGCCACTGATATTTGCAGGCAGAAGGAAGAACTGGGCTTAACCCCTGCTCCCTCCTTGCTGGTCCAGCTGCAACACAAGAAAGATCCACATTAATCTGAAGAAATTCAAGGGACCTTGTCCTCCTTACTGCTCTTTGTGTCACGTATTCTGGCTAGTACCCGCTCTCCTACCACAGCATGGGGAAGCAACCAGAGCCAGGTCTTCACATACTCCCCATTTTACCCTTGTCACTTGCCACCAGTGGGATATTTCGTATTCAGCCTCCATATTTTGGGTCTGGAGAAAGGTAGGATACTTCTCACGGCGTTCTTCTGAAGCAGAAGATCTCTTAGGAATCAATATGTTTTGACCCAGTTTGGAGGAGGATTGACATATGTAAATTTTAATGTTAGAATTCTTTTATAAACATTAGAATAAGCTCTCTAGATGCATCAAGAAATTAAGAGCAAGTAATACACTGGTTAGAGTGTGTTGGGTAGTTGGCTATTTATGATAAGTTTATAATACTTTTGAGAAAGATAGGACATGTATAATGACTTTTTTTTCTATATATGGAACTGACATGCAAATATTTTTCAGCTTCCATCTTTTTTTAATATGTCTAAACTTATTTTATTTAAATAGCACCTGAAGCAAACATGTTTTTATTCCTTTTATTTGCCCGTATAGGGACACAGTTCTTTTTGCAGTGAGTTGTTACAACTCCTCATATCACTAAAGTCTATTCAAGCATGCATAAGGGTACCTCTGCTCCACCTCCATCTCTGAATGTCTCCCTGGTTTTAGATGTAACAAAAATGTAATATTTTGAAAGATCTAATTGCAGAGAAATGCAAGATCATTTTGAAAAAATGTGATAGTCATATTCTTACCCGTGTAACCAATTTATGTTCTTTCAAGATTTGAGACATAATTCGGTTTCTAATGTTGTAACTTGCAGTCTTGTCTTAAATCTAATCTTTGTTTTTCTATTAAAGACAGGAAAAGTTATGACCAGCTACTTACACATATAGAATAGTAAAAGAAAGGGAGTCAAATGATAAAAACAGGGAAACATGACAGAGCCAAAGCATTATAAGTTCTGAGTTGCATTAAATATACATAGCAGTATTGTAAAAGTCATATCACTGATTAGAAAGTGCTTTGCAGCCACTACCATCTGCCTGTATTGTTGTTGTTCATAAGGTTTGGTATTTTTTTCTGGGGTATAGCCAGCCTGCTTGTGTTTAATAATCTGCTGTCCTTTTATACTTTACTCAGCAATCATTCACATTCTGTTGCAATACCAGCAAAACTTTAAACAACTACTTCTCATGTTTAATTCATGTTGGGGTTATTCTCAGATGGTCTTAGAATGCATCCATTCACTACAACCTTCTTAAAATAGCCTTTGGATATACAAACTTACAGACTCTTTGCTCATTTTCCCAGAAGGAAGCCTTCCACTGTACTGTATTTCCACTGCACATAATGCAAATTAGGGAAAAAGGAAAAAAAAAAGAGAGAGACCAGGTTCCCATGCAGATGTTCTGCACCTCTTTTCCATGGCCTTCAAGATTAGTCCTCTGGCTAGTGTACAGTGAAATGTATGTTTAAGAGAAACAAAGCTGTTCTTTTTTCTAAGGAATAAAAAAAAAAAATTCCGAACTCTTGTTGTGATACTAGCATAAATCCACTGGTAGAGATTAGTCTTTTCTGGGGCCAGTAGAGACATGTAAAAACTACAGACTATTTTCTCTTCAACAGCGTTTTGCTATGTTTGTTAAGATTAGGTAAACACCTTTCTTTTCCTCCTTTTCCTACTACTGAATTCAATCATGCATAACAGATTATCAGATCAGGGCCTGAAGACTTTTCTAAGGTGCACCTAATTTTTTTTCAGTAAGTCTCATCAATGAAATAAAGGGACGTTTGGTACCTAATTCATACCTGTGAAATAAGAAAATTCCCAGGAGGTGTTTATAGAGGACATATACTTCCTCATATGGAAAACTATTTCCATGGAAGCAAGTGTGGTACTGCAGAATGTCTGGCACCAAGAATCTCTGACAGAAAACAGTGATGAAAGCTTAGATCCATTTTACACTTTCAGCTTTGTGACTCTGTGATTGTATTTAATAGAAGCTGGGAAGATCACCATCCATGCAAACACTTTGAATATATAGAATAAAACATGGAGGTGTTCTGTGTCTTTGCTATAAAACATATATATATGAAAGACAAGTTCAACGGTCCATGAAATGATGTGCTAATCTCAAGAATTCACATGTGATTTGGACCATATTTTCATCTTTATGCACCTGCAATTGTAAAAGCAATTTCACCCTGAAAGTAAAGTAAACCTACAAAATATATACATTTCAGTTATAGCCAGAAAAGTCTTACAGAAAAATATCTTTTTTCATTTTGAGGTAAAATTGACACAATTCTTGCAAAATAACCTCTATAGCTTATCTTAACTTCGTTTCATTTTATTTCCTCTCTGTGGTTGTTGATTATCATTTTACGTTAGCAATATGGAATTGTTCGGATATTCAGTCCTTCTCTTCTTGTAGATTTTTTTTTTTTTTAATTCCTGAATGTGTTTGTGGATTTTCAAAAATAATTTAAAAAATTCAAAAGATATAAAATAAATGTTTAAATATAAACACTACAAATATAATAACAGCATATATGTAAAAATCAGATAGGACTGAATGTCTTCTGTGCTCTTCTTCCAAAGATCTGATGTTGTAGTAAAATCATTGGTTACTTCCCAAAGTGTTTGAGATTAATGTTGGTTAAAAATTTATTTAGATTCATTTACTATCTAGAAATAGTTCTTTGAAATGATGCAGTTTGAAATCATTGAAAAAGAGGGTTTAGAAGGGTGGAAAATGAGAAAATTGAAAACTTTTTGGAGAAATAACTAGATCTGCATATCTCAGAGCATACACCACTCTCACTGGAATTAGGGAGAATTTTCCATGCTGGCAAATTCTTTTATCACGTTCTACCACAGGATTTCTTATACCTCTCCTGAAGCATTTGGAAGTCTTCATGGTCAGAACCAGAACAACAGACTAAACCTGATCTGGGCACCTGATATTTCTAGCAAACACTGTAATGTTCCCATGGATAGCCTTGTTTTAGAAACAACTGCCACACAGCAAGGGCTAAGAGTTGATAAAGGCATTGAACCAGCTCTTGTTAAGTGTATGCCTATTATAGCTTTCTGTCAAAAAAATTCTCACTACTGTTCCATCAGCAGCAGCAGCAAGAGTAAAAACACTTCTGCAGTTACAAATCCAGTGTTTCCTGGCTGTTAATAGCAACCTTGCTCTGAGCTCTACCATGGTTAAAGTGTCAAAAACTATCAGAACCTAGGCTATAGTAAAGATGCAATTAATAAGGTTTCAGCAACCTTTGCAGTGATGAGAAAGTCTTCCCATAGATCTGTGGTGTAGGCAGGACCCATAAAAACTTGGAAAAAGAATGGTAAGGACTTTGTTGTAGGCATCAGATTTTGCTGACATTCAAAATAACACACTTATCTGAGTATTACATGCAGAGGTAATATTATTTATGTAAGAAATTTATATATTTATATATTTAAGTCCTGGTTTTGGCAGGGATAGAGTTAATTTCCTTCCTAGTAGCTGGTACAGTGCTGTGTTTTGGATTTAGGAGGAGAACAAAGTTGATAACGCACCCATGTTTTAGTTGTTGCTAGGTAATGCTTAGACCAGCCAAGGACTTTTTAGTTTTCCATGCTCTACTGACTGAGAAGGCTGGAGGTGCACAAGAAGCTGGGAGGGGGCACAGCCAAACTGGCCAAAGGGACATTCCATACCATGTGACGTCATGCTCAGTACATAAACTGGGGAAAGCTGGCCGGGGGGGCCGCTGCTCGGGGACTGTCTGGGCATCGGTCGGCGGGTGGTGAGCAATTGTACTGTGCATCACTTGCTTTGTGTATTATTATTATTATTATCATATTATTATTATCATCATTTTCTTTCAATTATTAAACTGTTTTTATCTCAACCCACGAGTTTTTCTCACTTGTGCTTTTCCAATTCCCTCCCCCATCCCACCGGGGGCAGGGGGGAGTGAGCGAGCGGCTGCGTGGTGCTTAGTTGCCGACTGAGGTTAAACCACGACAGTCCTTTTTGGCACCCAACATGGGGCTCGAAGGGTTTGAGATAATAACAGATTAACCGGAGTGTATTAAGGAACTTATATCTGTTAATAGTTGTGGGTCACAATGTTGGTTTCTCTGTTCTCGATATTGATTTGTATAATCTGCATCGTGCTCTTTTTCCTGCTGTACATGTTAAAGATTGGTGTTGGGTTTTGCAGTTTGCTGTGGTCTGCAGTGATTAGTGATGTCTCGCTTGTGAGGTTTGTTTTTAGAACATTGACCTTGACGTTAGTGTGGTATGTAAACTTTGCAATGAAGCCGTTACTGTACCACGGAGACCATTTCGTGGAGACAACTAGCAATTACAGTGACTTTTCTGAGAGTTTTTTTACGGAGGAAATACAGAATGGCAGTGTCACTACCTTCTTCTATGATGTTTCCTCCTTCATTACAGTAACTTTTCAGTATTTTGAACATCCTTGGGTAGTTAAGATACTTCTATTGGTACTTCTTGGGAATACTGTTTCGGTTTTGTCTAAAGTTGGTAAGCAATTTAAGAATATCATCCAGAGATCTGCCCCAAGGCTGAATAGTTATGAGTGGCAGGGTGTGTGGGACAAGATGGGCAAGTACCTAGGCCAATGGGCACCCCCAGTGTTTTGGAACTTCACCCCTGAGCAAGTGCAGAATCCTGAAAAGTTAGTAGAATATTTGGACAAAGTATGCTGTCACCCTGGCAACTCCAGAGAGACGCAGATCATTGCAACGTGCTGGGGCCTGGCCCATGCCTACCGAGCCCTGTTCAACACCATTCAGTACCCTCAAAGGGAAGAGAAGGTCCCTGGCTCTGACAGTAAAACGACACGCACTGCGGCCACTCAGACCCGGGCAACATGCCCTGCAGCCACTCAGACCTGGGCGACAGGCTCTGCGGCCACTCCGACCCCAGCGACACGCCCTGCAGCCACTCAGACCCCGGCGACAGGCCCTGTGGCCACTCCGACCCCAGCGACATGCTCTGCAGCTACTCAGACCCCAGCAACAGGCACTGCGGCCACTCCGACCCCGGCGACAGGCCCTGTGGCTGAACCAAAGAACCAGCCTGTGCCGGTATCAGTCGCCCCTGTACACAAGAAGAAATTTTGGAAGCGGAAGTCGGCTCGTTTAGCAAGGGAGGAAGAAGCTTCTTCTAAAAGGGGGCTGGAGGAAGAACTGTACGAGACAGACTACCCTGGAGAAGGGCCATCACGAGAACAGCAGGAGGAGAGCCGGCCGCTGATCGGGGAGGAGGAAGAGGAAGAACTCATAAACGAGGCAGTGACCACCCGATCTCTATCCCTGGGTGAGCTGCGAGATATACGAAAAGATTTCAGCCGTCGTCCAGGTGAGCATATTGTCACCTGGCTGCTCCAATGCTGGGATAATGGGGCCAGTAGCCTGGAATCAGAGGGTAGGGAAGCCAAGCAGCTGGGATCCCTTTCTAGGGAAGGGGGCATTGACAAAGCAATTGGAAAAGGGGCACGAGTCCTCAGCCTTTGGAGGCAACTCTTGTCAAGCGTGAAGGAAAGGTATCCCTTTAAGGAAGATGTCATATGTCGCCCAAGCAAGTGGGCCACCATGGAGAAGGGTATCCAGTTTCTGAGAGAATTAGCTGTGCTGGAGGTGATTTATGGTGGCCTGAACAATGAACAACTATCTAAAGATCCAGACGAAGTCAAGTGCACATGACCCATGTGGCGGAAGTTTATAAGGAGCTCACCATCATCATACGCCAATTCATTGGCAGCGATGACCTGGAAAGATGGAGAGGAACAAACAGTGGATGAATTGGCTAGTCAACTCCGGCAAAATGAGGAAAGTCTTTCTTCCTCCCTCGTCTCGGCTGTGGAGAAACTGTCCCGGGAGATCCAGCAACTCAGAGAGGATAGGTCCTACTCCCCACCTGTACGGACCAGTATCTCGGCTATTAGGAGTCAGCATTCTTTTGCTCAAGAGAGAGAATATAAAGGGTACACACCACGGGGCACCCTATGGTTTTGCCTGCGTGACCACGGAGAGGACATGAGGAAGTGGGATGGAAAACCTACTGCAGCCCTAGGGGCACGGGTACGTGAATCGCAAGGGAAAACAATCACAGAAAGAGGTTCTTCCAGGAAAATTGCTGCTCCAGTTTATACAGAGTATATATATATAAATATATATATATTTTCTGTATATATACAGAAGTATAAGGCTCTAGTAGACACAGGTGCACAGTGTACCCTAATGCCATCAAGCTATATAGGGGCAGAAATACAGATATATCTGTATTTCTGGGGTGACGGGGGGATCCCAGCAGCTAACTGTATTGGAAGCCGAAGTGAGTCTAACTGGGAATGGGTGGCAGAAGCACCCCATTGTGACTGGCCCAGGTGCTCCGTGCATCCTTGGCATAGACTACCTCAGGAGAGGGTATTTCAAGGACCCAAAAGGGTACCGGTGGGCTTTTGGTCTAGCTGCCTTGGAGACGGAGGAAATTAAACAGCTGTCCACCTTGCCTGGTCTCTCGGAGGACCCCTCTGTTGTGGGGTTGCTGAAGGTCGAAGACCAACAAGTGCCAATCGCTACCACCACGGTGCACCGGCGGCAATATTGCACCAACCGAGACTCCTTGATTCCCATTCATGAGCTGATTCGTCGACTGGAGAGCCAAGGAGTGATCAGCAAGACTCGCTCACCCTTTAACAGTCCCATATGGCCAGTGCGGAAGTCTAATGGAGAGTGGAGACTGACAGTAGACTGTCGTGGCCTAAATGAAGTCACGCCGCCACTGAGTGCTGCTGTGCCAGACATGCTAGAACTTCAATACGAACTGGAGTCAAAGGCAGGCAAGTGGTATGCCACAGTTGATATCGCTAATGCGTTTTTCTCAATCCCTTTGGCAGCAGAGTGCAGGCCACAGTTTGCTTTCACTTGGAGGGGCATCCAGTACACCTGGAACCGACTGCTCCAGGGGTGGAAACACAGCCCCACCATTTGCCATGGACGGATCCAGACTGCACTGGAGCAGGGTGGAGCTCCAGAACACCTGCAATACATTGATGATATCATCGTGTGGGGCAACACAGCAGGAGAAGTTTTTGAAAAAGGGAAGGAAATAGTCCAAATCCTTCTGAAGGCCGGTTTTGCCATAAAACAAAGTCAGGTCAAGGGACCTGCACAGGAGATCCAGTTTTTAGGAATAAAATGGCAAGATGGACGTCGTCAGATCCCAATGGATGTGATCAACAAAATAACAGCCATGTCTCCACCAACTAGCAAAAAGGAAACACAAGCTTTCTTAGGCGTGGTGGGTTTTTGGAGAATGCACATTCCAAATTACAGTCTGATTGTAAACCCTCTCTGTCAAGTGACCCGAAAGAAGAATGATTTCAAATGGGGCCCTGAGCAACGACAAGCTTTTGAACAAATTAAAGAGGAGATAGTTCATGCAGTAGCCCTGGGGCCAGTCTGGGCAGGGCAAGATGTAAAAAATGTGCTCTACACCGCAGCCGGGGAGAGCGGCCCTACCTGGAGCCTCTGGCAGAAAGCTCCAGGGGAGACTCGACATTGACCCTTGTGATTTTGGAGTCGGGGATACAGAGGATCCGAGGCCCACTATACTCCAACTGAAAAAGAGATATTGGCAGCATATGAAGGGGTTCGAGCTGCTTCAGAAGTGATCGGCACTGAAGCACAGCTCCTCCTGGCACCCCGACTGCCGGTGCTAGGCTGGATGTTCAGAGGGAGGATCCCCTGTACACATCATGCAACTGACGCTGCATGGAGTAAGTGGGTCGCACTGATCACACAACGGGCTCGAATAGGAAACCCCAGTCGCCCAGGAATCCTGGAAGTGATCATGGATTGGCCAGAGGGCAAAGATTTTGGAATATTGCCAGAGGAGGAGGTGACGCGTGCTGAGGAGGCCCCAATGTATAATGAACTACCGGAAAATGAGAAGCAATATGCCCTGTTCACTGATGGGTCCTGTCAGCTTGTGGGAAAGCATCGGAGGTGGAAAGCTGCTGTATGGAGTCCCATGCGACAAGTTGTAGAAACTGCTGAAGGAGAAGGTGAATCGAGCCAATTTGCAGAAGTAAAGGCCATCCAGCTGGCTTTAGACATTGCTGACCGAGAAAAGTGGCCAGTGCTCTATCTCTGTACTGACTCATGGATGGTGGCAAATGCCCTGTGGGGGTGGTTGCAGCAATGGAAGCAGAGCAATTGGCAGCGCAGAGGCAAACCCATCTGGGCTGCCGCATTGTGGCAAGATATTGCTGCCTGGGTGGAGAACCTGGTTGTAAAAGTCCGTCACGCAGATGCTCACGTACCCAAGAGTCGGGCCACTGAAGAACATCAAAACAACCAGCAGGTGGATCAGGCTGCTAAGATTGAAGTGGCTCAGGTGGATCTGGACTGGCAACGTAAGGGTGAATTATTTCTAGCTCGGTGGGCCCATGACACCTCAGGCCATCAAGGAAGAGATGCAACATACAGATGGGCTCGTGATCGAGGGGTGGACTTGACCATGGACACTGTTGCACAGGTTATCCATGAATGCGAAACATGCGCTGCAATCAAGCAGGCCAAGCGGTTAAAGCCTCTTTGGTATGGAGGACGATGGCTGAAATATAAATATGGGGAGGCCTGGCAGATCGATTATATCACACTCCCACAAACCCGCCAAGGCAAGCGCCACGCGCTTACAATAGTGGAGGCAACCACCGGATGGCTGGAAACATATCCCGTGCCCCATGCCACTGCCCGGAACACTATCCTGGGCCTTGAAAAGCAAGTCCTATGGCGACATGGCACCCCAGAAAGAATTGAGTCAGACAACGGGACTCACTTCTGAAACAACCTCATAGACACCTGGGCCAAAGAGCACGGCATTGAGTGGGTGTATCACATCCCCTATCATGCACCAGCCTCTGGGAAAATTGAACGATACAATGGACTGTTAAAGACTACGCTGAGAGCAATGGGTGGCGGGACGTTCAAACATTGGGATACGCATTTAGCAAAGGCCACCTGGTTAGTCAACACTCGGGGATCTGCCAATCGAGCAGGCCCTGCCCAGTCAGAACTTTTACGTACTGTCGATGGGAATAAAGTCCCCGTAGTGCACATAAAAAATATGTTGGGGAAAACAGTTTGGGTTATTCCTGCCTCGGGCAGAGGCAGACCCATCCGTGGGATTGCTTTTGCTCAAGGACCTGGGTGCACTTGGTGGATAATGCGGAAGGATGGGGAAGTCCGATGTGTACCTCAAGGGGATTTGGTTTTGGGTGAGAATAGCCAATGATCTGAATTATGTGATGTTAAGTACTAATTATAGTTATAATAGTTATACTAATAATACACAGATATACTAATAATACTAATAATATTATGTGCCATACTAATGTTATTACGATAAGAATCACCCAGACTAATGAAGAACAACTTCAGTGAAACCAAGCAAAGCACAGTGATGATGGTACCAGAACTGACTTCAACGTGAAACAATCCAACACCGCACACCGTCTCCATTTTTCCTGCCCTGAAAGATTATTATGACAGATGGAGCCCGAAGTCATGGACTAAATGAACTCACCGAACGTTTTAGAGAGATGGCCCACAGACGAAGGGAATGATGTCTGTGTGTGTGTGTGCGTATATATATATATTGAAAAAAAGGGGGTGGTGATTAATGAAAATGTACTGCAAAATATGAGACTTGAGCATGACACAGATGGTATAGAATAAAGGGTGGATATTGTCCTGGTTTCAGCAGGGATAGAGTTAATTTCCTTCCTAGTAGCTGGTACAGTGCTGTGTTTTGGATTTAGGATGAGAACAAAGTTGATAACACACCCATGTTTTAGTTGTTGCTAAGCAGTGCTTACACTAGTCAAGGACTTTTTACTTTCCCATGCTCTACCGACTGAGAAGGCTGGAGGTGCACAAGAAGCTGGGAGGGGGCACAGCCAAACTGGCCAAAGGGACATTCCATACCATGTGACGTCATGCTCAGTACATAAACTGGGGAAAGCGGGCTGGGGGGGGCCGCTGCTGGGGGACTGTCTGGGCATCGGTCGGCGGGTGGTGAGCAATTGTACTGTGCATCACTTGCTTTGTGTATTATTATTATCATATTAATATTATTATTATCATATTATTATTATTATCATCATAATTTTATTTCAATTATTAAACTGTTTTTATCTCAACCCATGAGTTTTTCTCACTTGTGCTCTTCCAATTCTCTCCCCCATCCCACCGGGTGGGGGGGAGTGAGCGAGCGGCTGCGTGGTGCTTAGTTGCCGACTGAGGTTAAACCATGACAGAAAACGAAGTGTTTCTATGTAGAGAAATGCTGGATTTACTGACTTCACCCTATTATGACATGAATAAGGCAAGGACCTAGTGGAAAAAGCAGTATGTGATTGGAGTTTTAAAGACTGTAATTGGTACTTTTAAAATGTTCTGCTAACTTTATGACAGGGATTTTTGTCTATTTTTCCTAAATATATATGATTTCCTCTTAAAACACAAACACAATAAAATCCAGAGGATGAAAAGCAGAAACCTGAAAATCAAATTTTGCCTCAGAAGTCAGTATTTGGTTTGTTTGTTTTCACTGAAAGCTCAAACACTTTAGGAAATGTTCAGGCAAGAAATGAAGGCATGGACAGCTATTGATCTTGGAGTTTACAACTGAGTAAACTTCCTGTTCTCTCTTCTACCCCTTACACCCAAGAGTTATGGACGCTTGTGTCCTGCATATTGCCTCTGGGCTTAGGGTGCTGAAGCCACGTGCTGGATGTGCAGATATTATCAGAAGACCTTCCTTTTACCTCTTATTGAGCTTTTCTGCCTGCTCTTAGAAATTCCCAGCAATGTTCTTCCACTGTCTGGGAAATCTTATTGAGGATTTTCAGTGACTTTGGTTGACTGTCAGAATTTTCTTTATTAATGCAAGTAAAGAAAGGAAAATGGTAATTTTTTTTCCTTTTTACCATTTTATATGTCAGCTAAAACTAAACGAAATTAAGTGGGACATAGGGGTGGCACTTCTACAGCCTGAGGAGTTTGTCCCTGTCAAATATCATAAGCCAGCTGCAAAGAAAAAGAATCCACAGAGTTTTTTGCAACTGAAAGTGCTAGCCACTTCACATCTAGATTATTTATAAGGTTTACCTATAGCGCATGTCTGGTATCTCTTCCTTACGAGGAGACTAAACAGATGTTGCTTGGTTGAAGTTAGTGTTATAAGCTGGAAGTCTAATGGATGAAAATCTGGCCCTTTATGCATGATACTTTAACCATAAGAGAAAAAAGAATTGAAAACCAGTGCTGATAAGAAAGCGTCAAAAATCAAAATTAATGGGCATAAATGTACCTAACTGTCACCTTCATATCATACAGTGGCTCCAGGTTCTGCTATTCTGTTAAGATGGCATACTAACCTGTAAGAAGTTGTCGTGGGGAATATAAACAGTGGAGGGTTGCAAAGGGCTGCTAACTTTGCCCCTTTTATGATCAGTTTCTGGGAAGCTGTTTCTTGTCATCTCACTGTTTATGCATTTCTGACAAAATTCTCTACGGGGTACCTTCTGTTACAGGTAAAATGTATCATGTTTATTACTTCATGCAGTCCTTCTGTGGCATTTATTCCACACTCATATGAAAGTGTTTTCAGCATTGAGAGGGAACAGTAGATAGCATTAAATTTTATACCAGAAGAGTGAATTGTATTTAAATAACTCTATACTTATGGTTAACTAAATAAAACCTTTTGAATGTTATGGGCCAGTTCTTTAGCTGGTGTAAACTGGCTTCTGCTTCTCACCAGCCGAGCATCTGACCCATTGTGTTCAGGCTGGTTAGTGCAGCAGCAGGGAAATGCGGACTTATATGTCAATTGAGAATAATTCAAGTGGATAGATGACTCAGAAGGACAATGCAACAGCCCTGTATAGCTATTAATAAGGCTCCTTCAGTTGATCATCTCTGAAAGAGTTAGAAACATGTTACTTTCATGTGAAGAGCTCTTGACTTAACAGCCAAGAGCACTTCACATGAAATGTGAATGCATGTTGAATGTTTATTCTTTCATTAAATCATTCTTTGCTATTATCAAACCAATGCATTGTTGTGGGATTTCCTTTTACTTTCAGCTATTTCTAGATTTCAATACAAGTGTGGTTTGCTGTTAGTACTTGACTAATTATACTATTGTTGGTGTATTAATTTAATCTAAGCCTGTCACCTTGGCTTTCTGTTGTCATGCACCCCATTCATTCAACAGTCTTCAATGGAATGGGCAAAATAACAGATGTTGAAACTATCTCACTACTGTTTTAAAAATGTCTATGAAATGAATTATAATCTAATGGAATCTCAGAGAGCACTCGTTCAAGGAGCTGCTCGTGTTCACCATAATGAAATGTAAATAAGGTTTTGAGCAATAAAAACTTCACAAATGTACAATAATTGTTGTTTGCTTGAGAGGTTTTTGGGGGGCAAGGAGGTGTTTAAAATCAAAATAATGGCAGTCAGGGCTTTTAACTTGACCTTCAGATAGACAAAATAAGTGTTTTGCTTGATTCCTGTGGATGTTGCGCTCTCTTAGACTGAAAAGCTGTGTAATTGAACTGAAATGCCAATTATTTTATATTTAAATATATGACATTGTGCAAAATCCTACCCTTTCTACAGTAGGCTTTTTAATTTCAGATCATTACATTTCTGCCACTGATTTTTATCCCTCTGTTAGTAGCAGTGGTGGATGCCACAAATAGATGGGGAATGTTTATTTTAAATACCAAAGGCGAAACACGACAAGAGACTTGAGTTCTTGAGAGACTTGTATTCCAAATCAGCTACCTTCTAAGTATCAGCTTAGGTGGGGAAACAATTCAGAAATTCTACTTTTTTACTCAGCTTTGATACCAAAAATTCAGTAGCAGTACTTCATCACTCACCTTTAAGTATTTCCAGGTGCTGAAACTGAAGGGCTGAACAAAAGAAAGAACACAGACCACTGCTTCCCACTTATTTAACATTGTGCTACACCACTTCTTTCCTTCTTGCCCAGTTCTCTTGCATGGTGCATTCCTCAGCTGCATGATTCTTGCATTCCTGTATGCACAGTGTTCTTTTCAACACAGTATTTTTTTAAAAAAAAAAGTAGTACTAACTCCTTCTTGCATTTCATATCATGCCTGACACATTGAGCCAGGTTTGAACCAGCAGACAATGTAGCTCTATTGATACTGACTCCAAGTGTGCAAAAGAACAAACAGGGATATTCAGTAATTGTGTTAATGCGTGCAGCCTCTTTGGTTTCCTGGTAAAACCTCGGAATGGTCTACTCCCATATGTCTTTCCAACTACTGTCCCTTAATTACTGAACTGAAATCCAAGAGCACACAGGAAAAAGAGGGAATGTTTCCAGTTCTCTGTTAAATACTGTTTAGTGTGTGGAGTCTTTTCCTCACCAATGCATGTCTGTCTAACAGCGTGGACACAGAATTGGCATTTGACAGGGGTAAGTTGGAGAGCAGTGCAGAAGATAAAGATACCTCATGAACCGGATTTATAGAAATGTAAATAAGTGCATGAATCACAATTGTCTAAAGTTAGCCTTTTCTTCAGGGAAAATATTGTCTTTGTTGTCTAGTATAGCAAGCCCAGGCTAACTTATTACTTCGATTACAAATAGGGATGTCATGTTACAGTTTTACCTTTCTTATCCCACTTAGAAATCTTCTCTGAGTGAAATTTGTATGGGATTTGCTGAGGTCCAGCAGCCAAGTCAAAGTAGTGGCTCTGACCAAACTGCTTGGACATAACAGACAGGTAACCACAAGGCAGGCACAGAATGACTGTGAAGGTGCTCATGAAAGTATCAGATACTTTATGCAAACATTGCTTGATGTGGATGCCTAGATTTCTGCTTTGCCTTTTCCAGAATAAAAAATGAGCCTTAGTAGTAATAACTGTGCTTGAAATGTGGTTCTGTGTTTGAAAGATTAGGTGTTCTCACCATTGCTATCAATAGTATAGCTGAAATCAGAATATCAATGGCATTAAATATTCCTCATGGAGATGCAGCCTAAATTTCAGATGACACCCATGCTACTGGAGTGTTACTATTTATTGGAATATGTTAGCCCGAGACATAGCTGAAGCTCCTGCTGTTATACTTCTGTGGCAATGGCACCTAGATAAAAAGGACTGATTCTGGCAGCTAAATGCACATGATGTTGTAAGTTAAAGTAGCATGTGACACCATCCAGTAAACACTGGGCACAAATCTTTCTGCTGTGATAGTACTGTTGACATGCAAATACAATGAGACATATGCTTTGTTTTGATTTTTCTTTTAAATACAAATCAAACATTGTAAACCTTTTAAAAATGTATGCTTATGAAAGCAGAGAGTAATGAAATAGAATATGAGCATAGTTATGGTAAATCATTGTATAATATGCAATAGTTTCAAGCTACTCACACGTCACTTCACCATAACATTTGCAGTGTAATGAAATGGTCCACAAATGATTAATATTCTTAAGTGCTTTCCTTTTTCTCTTAAGTGCTTCCAGGCAGAAAAAAGAAATATATTGCATTATCAGTGTTTGTGTGTAGTTAGTGTCACAGTGTCTATTGATTTTTACCTCCTGTTACAAATGCACATTAGGAGGTTTTATCTGTATATGATAAAGAAATTGGAGAATGTATCTGGAGCTACAGCTGTAGCTGGTATAAATGGTGGTAGCACCATTGACTTTGTTTGAATTATGCTTATTTACATAGGTTGAGTATGTGGCCCTTGTCTTCCAAGTGAACTGAGAATATTCAGTACAAGTAATACTTTATCTCCCTGTCATTTAGATGTCTCTGGGGACTCCGCTTCTGTTCTACTCCCATGACTCTGGCTGGTATTTCTAATGATTAGCTTTTTAAAAGTGTCTGTGACTTAATTTTATTATTGTACCTTTCTATGTAGCTAACATTACAGAGGGTTAGGGTTATATGAAATTGCTTGAGTCTGAAAACATGGTATGTCTTTCACAGCAACCCTTCACTTGGTCCCAATCTATAGGTAGGCCCTGTATTTTCAGCACTGCTAATATGCAGATGTTATATATTAGCATGGTAAAACATCAGAGTCCTGCTAAAAACACAGTCTACAGTTACTGCAACTGAGCTCCAGTGTGGAGAGCATCACTTAAGCTTGAAGGGTGGCCTGAAGAAGTCAATTTTCAGTTCAAGAAACAAAAAGAAAATTTATAATTCTTACGACTGTTATGAGGAGCTTGAAACTAATCTGAAATGTTTTCAAAGATAGAGAGATATTCAAAACCCAAAACTTGTACTTTTGGGGAGAAGGAGCAGGAGGGTGAATGAAAAAAAGGAAAACTCATGATAATTAAGCCAAATCTTAGCAAGGCTGAAGCGTCTTCCTTATGCTGCTTTTTCTGCATTTGTTCTCACCATAGATTCATGAAGAATTGGAAAAAGAATCAGGAAAATTCTGGCAGAGAAAATATAGTGAAGAAGCAAGCCAGTCTTGGCAGATTTCAGTTAGCAGTAGGAATATGGAATTCTTGTCGGTGCCCTCTCATTAGGTAATGGTGTCTTTTCCAAGTGAAGAGACTGAATAAAAGTCCTGCTACTATTGCTGTGGAAAAGAAGGAGAGAAGTCTTTGCCATGACACTGAAACTCCATTCATAAGCACACTTTTTGTTTGATTAAAGGTCCTCATTTCATTATGAAAGAGTAAAAAATAGTGAATAGCATTAGTAAATAAAGTAATAAGTTTTAAAGTTTTAGAATTGTTTTTATGTACGTACATATGTATGTATAGGGTTATTTCATGGAAGAAATTGCTGGGAATCTGTTTAGAGAATGAATGGAAAATCCTCCAACTTACAAGAGAGCTCTCTGAAGAGCAGTTTTTGAGAGCAACAGGACAGAAAAGACAGCAGAAGAAAAGGGCAGAAGGTGAGTTTGCAAATGGGCTTGTGAAGAAATAGTTTTCTCAGGATGCATTGCTGGATGATGAAGGCGATCTCCTGCTTTCCTTTACAGTGAAAGGAGACAGAAAAGGCCCTGATAATGAGTCAAGGGAAGGCTAAAACTGGGATGTTCATGTTGGAGGATATATCAGGAAGTTCCCATTTTTCAGTGCAAATACTGAAAGACTGGTTTAGATACTGCCCAAAACTTGCAAGGGTACAAAAAAACATTCAGCTAGGCAGGTATTCTAAAGTCTCATGGAACAAATCAAGTGAAACAAGTATGCATCACATCAGCCAAGAGCCAAAGGTCACTCATAGATATACTCCTAGAGAAAAATTAAACAAAATTCAGAAGGCACATATTTGCCTACATGACTAAAAAAGGATAATACTTAGTTTTGTAAATCTTCTTTGTCATATAATGGAAGTAATGTTGAGTGGAAGTTCCTCTGCTAGAAAGTGCTACTTGGTCAAATGTCTGAAGCAGAAGCTGTGGCCAGGCTTAGAAATATCCATCATCTATGGTGTTTTGGAGGTGAGTCTTGGAAGGAAAACAAGAAGCCCCTTCATCTAGTCCAATGTCAGAGCCTTTGAATGACAATATCACTTCAGTGTGAGCACAAATTGAAAACATTTTTTCCCCAAAACCTTAAAATTGTTTAAATAATTCCCAGTATTGTTTTTATAAATTGTTCTAAGCCACACAGACATTGTAAAACATTTTTTAACAGAAGATAGCAAAAATATTGCCACCTTACAGTGCTAAAGCAAGGAAGCACAGAGAAGTTACAAACAGGGCAACTGTATCACAAACTGCATGTAACAATGCACTGTCAGACCCAGCATTCGCAATCCTTAATGGAAATGCCACTGTGTGTTTTCTTCGGTGGTACCATGATGAGCCTTTGAATTGACAGAGCAATGAGGGCAACACTGTCTAAAGATTAAGTGCAACCTGATTTTCATGCACAATCAGATCATTTTGTTGATATTGTGCCCAAGAATGTTCTATCAAAAGGAAGAAGAGATCTAAAACAAGCTTGGCAATGGAATGCAGTTATTTTCTATTACATTGGCACTAGACCTTTTTATTTTGGATCTTTCAGAGATACATCTTACCAGAAGCTACTTTGAGAATACATGTTATTAGCCAAGAGCCAAAACCATTAAAATGTTGTAATATAGCACTATACAATTAATATATTAAAGATTATAAATAAATGTATATAAAATGGGGACTCAATGATATCTCACTATATAGTCACACTTTAAAATAAACATCCCATAATGCAGATGTGGTTATACATGTTGAGCAAGGGACAGTGAGACACACGTATAAACATCAGCTTAAGTATGAACCGATGCACAGTCAAATTACACATGTGCAAGGATACTAATTCACAGAGCATAGTTTGTATCTTTGTAGAGTAGCTGCAGTGTGTGTTACATTTAATTACTTTCCCTGTGGCTTTAAATTGGGTAGGGTTTTTAATACGTAGTTGGAGTAGGAAAGAGTTGATTCTTGACTGTAGCTAACACATGTTTGCAAAAAGACTCTTTTTTTGCTTGAATAAACCTTATACCAGTTAGCATATGAAACTAACTTCTACTAAAAACCGTATGATAAAGGTTTGACTACTTAAGGGCTTTTTCTAAAGCTCATGAAAATCAATAGAAATACAACTGATTTCAGTAATCTTTGAATCTGGGCTTATGCAAGAATGGCTACTACTCTATAACAGTACAACAATAGTATAATAATATCTAAAGAAAGAATAGTGGAGGTTTGGAAGTGTGCAATTTTTACAATTCTTTTTCCTCTTGACTAGATCCTGGCATTACTCAATATTAGATCAACACTGAAAGCTAATGAAGGTTTGAAAAGCCAAACACTTGGAGTCATGGTCAATTTCTTATGGTCATTGATCAACAGTTTGGCATTTTTGTTAGCATAAAAATATTGAGATAGGATAAATAAAGTTTAACCCATAGATCAGTAACAGTTGTAGAATATCTAACATGACTCTGAGCAAAGGCTTTATACATGGGGCAAAAAACCTGCATGAGATAAAAAGGCAAAATCCTCTTTTCTTCTGTTTTATAGAAGGGATTTTGAGATTTTTTTCAGAAGTGGTTCTGGAATATTATGAGAAGGATAATATAACATCTGTATTAAGAAGACCATGGTTGTTGTTTCTTTCTGTGGATTAATCTTCTGCAAACATGTTCACACATGCCATGAATTCTAACACTCAAACTGCTAGAATTTTGTATTTTGCAAACAATTAAACATAGTCACTGTTTCCTTCTGTTTTCCCAGAAGAAAATTCTAATTAATGTGTAAAAAAGATACCTGATCACGAGTGGATCCTTCCCTTCTTATTTCCTCATTTTAAGTTTTTGTCTACATTAAAAAAAAAAAAAAAAAAGAAAAAAAAGAAAAAAAGAGCCGTGGCACAGACCCAGAAGGAGTTCTGCAGCACATGTGAACAGTCTGTCGTGCCGAGGAGACCGGGCCAAATTTGTTCTTGCTGTAATTCCATTGAAGTCACCGGAGCTATTAATGGGGATGAATGTTGCCTCTTATCACTTTTGACTTTGTATGCTGTGAGAATTAGATTTCACAAATTTTTCAGATTTCACTGGCTGGGCTAAAAATAATGCAGTGCACAAATTTTTTTCCCTCTGATTAGTATGCTAAATATAATGCACCTTTCAGTGAGGAAGACATTAGACTTGATAATATAATGTCTCCAGTAACAGAATCTTTGGAAAAAGTAGTGATAGGCCATTTTCTATGTGTAAAAATGGGCGAAATGAATACACTTGTTGGTTATTTAGAAAAACAGTCAAGTACCTGGTTTATAAATTTGACCAGTGGCTGGGAACAGGTGGTTTCCTGACTGAAAAATGAACATACCCATTTTGCCCACCTCTTCACTTCAATAAGGTTTTAAAATGCCTAACCTTAAAAAGGGAAAGTGTATTCCTTTAGCAAAATATCCCATATATTCAGTAATTCAGAGGTTTCAAACACAGCTTTTTAAGTTGTAAAAAGCACCTGCAAAGTATACAACTATATCTCTGAAACTTTCTCAGCCTAATTTGTTTACCCATGTTTTAATACCTGTAAGCTGACATTCTTTGCAAATTTGAAAGGTCTTTTGCATTTCTTTTATTGAACTGAATGTTGTCATTGAAAGGACGCTGTATAAACACCAGTGTTGTGGGTTTTATTCTATAAAAAGCAATATTCTTCTTTGCTTTCTTTTGCTGAATATTCTTATTAATTCACAGAAGACTTAGCTGATTTCAGGAAGCAGATGCTGAGTCTTGGGAACAGATTTTTTCCAACATCAACATCTGGAAGTGTAGCTGTCTCCACTAGTGGTGAAACTGGTGGCTGTGCAAAAGCCTTCAGGGCTAATATCCTGGGTCAGGCTGCTTAGGGAATTGCTTGAAGTCTTTCTCAGGAATATTTCTTTGAGTTACTGCTGACTTCAAGGAATCTGTTTCTACCCTCCAACCCCCATTAAATATGATGATTAAAAAAAAAAGGCAAATAATTTTCTCAGTAAAAGAAAGATATTCCCAGGGAGCAAGATACTATTTTCTCTGGTTTATTTAAAGATCTCCCATAAATAAAATGACTTGAAGTCTGACGGATTGGTTCTGAGGGCCATTTACCATCTCATTCTTATTAATTTCTGCATTCCTTAGAGTTGTGATGACAACAATGATACAAGTTGCATTTCTGGCAAGACTAGTGAAACAGGGAAGCTCGTTATCATGAAGAATAAGTAATTGCTAAAAGTTAAATATCATTAAAAAGATCTTTGTATTTATAATCTTTGGATGACAAATTTTAAGCAATAAATTTTAAGATTTTACTTAAATATTACTATGCAGATTTTAGTGCTAGCCAGAAGTCCAACAAAGGACAAATCCTGGAGAAAGGATGGTGTACTTCACATATTTGCAGCGGCTATACTGTCGTCCTTGAGGAGTTCTAGTATTTCACACAAATTGGAGCACTCCAATGCCTTATATTAATAGATTACAGGGACTGTATTGGCATCATCTGATTTGTTGATATATCTTCCAACAAGTGTGCATGTGTTGATTTTTAACCTTTAAAGGGAATTACAATACTTTAATTCTCATTGATGAAAATGGCATAGGCAATATGTACTTCAGAGAAATGATGTCCTAAATCTTCCAAACTATATGCCTCTTTCATGGCCATGGTTCTACCACCTTTGAATCTGTATTTTAGAAGTATAGTTATATCATTTACATCTGAGGCCTCTGCCCCACTTCTGCCTACTGATTTCATTTTATCCCTCCAAAAGACTACAAAGGTTATGTTAAGCCCATTCCTGATACAACGATACGGTCTTCACGGTATGAATGTTGGGAAAAATTTAAACTGTTCTTCAGAAATAAACAAACCTTCCCTAACTTTGATTTCTGTGTGTGTTTTACACTTTGATATATGAAGTCACTTCTTAGAAAGGAGGTTAATAACAAGGTTCTGAAGTTTCAGTGTCTGAGCCTGCTGGTTTTGTAATCCTCACTCTGCCTCATTGCTATTCTAATTATCATCTTAATTATCATTATGGTATGTTTTCTCCATAAGAATAAACAGCCAGGGTTACAAAATATAAAACAAGGACAAGTCTTTCCCAAACTGCTTATGTGTACACAGTACTTGACACATTCAGAATGAGATTGATGAGCAAAAGTATCTTTGCAGAATTCTTATATTACAATCATAAAAGCTGAAGTAATACAACTTACAGAAACTGAGTTTACACCAATACAGCTATGATCAAACTGCAGACCTGCCAGCTTTAATTTCTTAATGAAATAAACGTCCGCCATAGAGCTTTTGTTTGCATTGCTTAACATATAAACCTCTCCCATTAGGAAAACTTTAGCTTCAACATTCTGTTTGATTCAGCTGATTTTTTTCTTGCCTAGAGTATCTGCAAAGCAACACTGTTCTGTACCCTCAGGTAGTTGAAAGTTTCCTCAGCAAAAACAATCAGTTTCATGTGCAAAACCCCACGATTCTTACATCTGAAAAATTAACCCAACCCAGCTGCAGTGAAGGAGCAGTATGAATGTCTATGGGGGGGTAGGCTGTGAAGTGGAAATAATCTCTAAGTGGCTTTTTGGAGCAATTGCATCATGTTGCCAAGTTTCTGTAAGACTCCATGATATTAATATTATTTGATTAATTGCCGCATAATGGATAAAAATTGCCAACCCTACTATGAGGTTGCAGTTAAAAAAATAATGTTTTATCATTGACAATAATTTTACTTTACATTGATAACACCTTCTAGAAAGTTACTTAAATGAACATTCTTATAATATTATTACCATTGACATGTGTCTTTTAAGAGTATGATTTCATTTGGAAATGGGGGCTCTACACTGCATTCAACCTCAATGATCTAATAGTACTTTTCCGTATTTCCAACTTTTGTGAATTCCCTGTATTAATTATTATGAGATGTAAAAGGGCGTGCTGCATCTGTCTTCCATGTGACATTCAACATTAAAGTGGCCAAAGGATTATGGAGTGCATCGCTAGAACAATTGTCTGTGGATTAGAGGGAGGAACAACATAAACTACAGCATTTGCACTACCAGCTGTTGTTCTATTTACTGTGAGAGCACTAGCATGCTGTATATGTTCTTCAAACATACTTCTGAACATGTATGTTCTTCCTGTATTGAATCAGTGGTAAATCTCTTCTAGATTTTTGTATGATTGCAATCTGTAACCTGCTAACCAGACTCTTACCAAAAATTCTTGTAAACAACGTGTTTCAAACCGTGACTCAATTAAGAGACATTTATGAACCATTGTTTTTCTAGAGATTTCTTTGAGACTTCAGATTTTTTGTGAAGACCTCTCTTCACTGCAAGAAAATTCAGTGAATGTAATAAAGTTTAAAAGTGTTAAATAACATTTTGCATATCTTTCTGTAAAGTCTGATAGAACATGAGAGCTATATGAAAATAGAATACTCTACGTGATGATAACATTTTTGCTTAAATCTATATTTATCTACTAATAGCATCTAAATAAGTGCTAGTGTTCTCTCCATAAGTGATTGCTAGGAGGCTTATGAAAATTTTTAGTAAATAGAGAAAGTTAAAAAGAGTCTCCGTTCCTACAAGAGGCTGCAAAAAAATTTCCAAGAACAATCCACACAAATACTATGCATGAACTTGTGTACTTCAGAAGGGTTATCCACATCAAATTATACCTTATCATTGAGGTAAAGTATTCTTAAACTTATTGTTCAATTTTTCTTTTAAGAAACTGGAAAGCCCTTCCTTTTCTGTTTTTCTTCCTGACTTTGCAACCCACATGTATTATTTGTGGAAAGTACTGTTTTTAAGTAATAATTCACACTTGGGGTGACACTAAATCTAAATCTTACTGCAAAATGTTTGCATTAAATAAAGGAAAAGGATAATTAAAAAAACCCAACAAAGCAACAGAAAATCTGCTAAGAGTATTCATAAAAAAACAGTAAAACAGATCTGGGTTAAATGCTTAAGAACTCCCAAATCAAGTATTCTATATATTAGGCATCTCATTTAAAATATATGAAGAAGGTTAGCACCATTTCAATTTGCTCAGTATTACTGGATATTAGGAAGGACAGAAAGAGAGCTCATAAAGTATTTCCATTAATAAGCTTTCCTTCCTGTATCCTTCACCTTTCTGTTATCCTTCACCAGAACACCCAATTCATGTTAAAAAAAATAGACCAACAGAAATCAAAAGCTATACCACACAGATGCTACTCCAGCCATCAGAATCAGGTCAGTTTTTAACTTCATTAAATTGCTGTCATATGGTGTCTGCTGACATGCATCAGACTTTGGAGAGTCTTACTCATCAGGTATTCTCTAAGATTGTTAACAAGAACAGCAACTCTCATCAGGGGTCCCCAAAAAGCAGCTAATTAGGGGACAAAGGTTGCTCAGATTGTGACAATTACACCTGTAGGTCCCTGTAGAAACACCAAAATCTTGAACAAATGTATGTTTGGTTGCTTAGTGCAAGAAATAAAGAGCTAGTCCATTAAAAAAATGAGAGGCAGAAACTGTCAACCATTTGAAAAGCTTTACGAAAATGATCATCCAATTAGTGGCTATGATCAAATCAGGCATGAACTCTCTCTGGATGGCTCCATAATTTTCCTTCTTGCATGGTGTAATTTCATATAGCTCAAATGAACTCGTGAGAGGTAATTCAGTTCCAAACAGTTTTCTCATCACTGCTAATTATACTAATACATTGAAATGCCTCCTACAAAATGCATGAGCCCTTTAAGCCACCTCATTAATGTGATATAATTTTTGCCAGAATATATATCAAACCTATTATCACCACAGGTTTTCTTTAGCATTTTTTTCAAAATGTCTATCAAAAAGCTGAAAAAGTAGATTTCTATCATCTATTCTCAACATAATTAACTGTTTCTTTGAACTGTGGTTGTCTATTGTGGTATTTTCTTTAAAAAGTACTGGCAAAATACAGTATGATAGGGGTATTCCTCATACCTACAGGTTCTTTTCTCTCAGTATTTGATTCCTTAAATCTTTTTTCGGTTGTAGCTGATTCTTTAAACGGCAAATGATGCATACAATAATGTGCAAAAATGAGTTATACAAACTGAAAGCAGGGGTGTAAAAAGAAGCATCATCTGAGACTAAAATAAAGACAGATTTTATGGTATTTATGTCAGTTAATTTAACTGCTGGTAGGGGCTTTTGTTGAAACATGAGTTAGTTCCAGTGTTTAACCTTGCAGCATTAATTTATGCTTTATGGCATGAGTACTTCATCACTCCCTCCTTGGGAAGACAGTTATCTCATTAGCCAGAATTTAATGAAATGCAAGGATACACTTCTTAATTTCAAAGATTACTATAACACAAATCAGGTGTAAATCTCAGACTGACTGTCCCTTCCCTTTACCCATTTAAAAAAAAATAGATTCATTTTGCAATCATATAACAGAAATTCATCTGGTAGGATAAATTCCTCTACTGCTGTTCTAAAGGCATTTCTCATCTGTGAAAGCTGGTTTAACTTTGCATTCAGTAATATTGGTGACATTTAAGGTCTGTACAAAGTTTAAGGTTTATAACCCATTGTAACTACTACGAACAATTAACAGTGTATGGTGTTAGTTTCATTGGGGAAGGATGTCTTGCACAAGAAGTATGGAGCAGAACCTGGCTTCATTTTCACAGAACTGTATCTAGATCCGTAAGAATGTGAGCGTGCACAGTCTACCCTATGTAAGACTGACATAACTGACAAGACTAATGTAGGTTTTTTACACCAGTGCTTATCACCATATCCAGAATGCCAGTAAACACAGAACACTATACTGCCTTGTAGTCTCATTTCTTTGAAAGACAAGGTGCTCAGACACGGTTTTACCGTGTTTTTCATATGCCTTTCTTTTATTACTTAACTGTTGTCATAAATTAACTTAGTTTCCTATTGAAATCTCCATCCTGCAGTTCTCTGCATGGGAGTGTACTTCACTGAACAAGAGCAGAATCTAGAGAATTCATTATGTAAAATGTTTTTCAGTGAAAAATGCAGGTGTTACGCTCTTGTTTATAATAGCAGTTCTTTGTTTCAGTATCAAAGCAGGCAAATTTATTAAAGATTCTTGGTCTTATATAGTGTTAATGCATATAATGTTATGTTATGTAATATTTACTTTCCATATGCATCAGTATGAAGAGATAAACACATATTTTCCCTGATGTTAACAAATAGTAATAGCAATGCTTTACACTTATAGTCAGTTACAAATAACGTCCCACATTTTAAGACTAACAAGTCTGTCCATGACCAGCTGGCTACCTTACACAGAATGTGAACAAGAAAATAGGAGGAAATTCAGAGCAAGTGTTGTATATTGGTATCAGGCTGGGTTTTCAGATGGAAGTATGCATATTGATGGAAGGAGGAAACATCCTTGTGCATGGTGTGGCTCTAAGTAGGGCAAGGCATATGCATATTAATTAAAGATATTTTTATAGCAGTTCATTTTTAAATTTTATTTCTATATAGTACAAAATAGTAATCACAGCTTAAAGTCTATAGCAGTATGAAATGTGATTATTTTTTCAGCAGACCAGGAAAGGACTGTCTGCTTCCAAACTAGACTGTGGCCTTTGGTTTCTGCAGCCATAATTCCTGTATCTGTTTTCCAAAGGCAACCAAAAATTTGGCATGACCAGGTCACATCTGTTTGTCATTAGACAGACTTTGAAACTGGACAACGCAGACAGCTTAGCTGTGAACTTCAGGAAGTGCCACTAAAAGTATAAAACCAGGCAAGTCAAATACTCCGAGAATAAGTGTTTACACTGCCTCATAGTATGTGGATCTACATACTTGTCCATGAGACTTTGGTATGGAAATCCACGTTGTTGGTCCGGCTCTCTACAGCAATCTGTATGAAATAAGCTGCCTCATGTTGATTCATGACGGTTAAGGAGGACATTCATACGGTCTAGGGTTTTCCATCTGTTTTAAATACCTTCAGAATCTTGTCAGAATAGATCGTTGTTTTTCCCTTCAGTGGATCTAGCCCTTTCAGGGTGAAGTCCATGTATTGTGGCAGGGACTGTCATGGCATTTATTATGTTTGTGTAGCACACTGGAGTATAACCTGACTCTGCCAGTTAGGTGCCACTACATTAAATTGTAATAATAATAAGGCACTACGGAGAAGGGACATACTGAACAAGAATGCTGAAGCATATCTATTTTCATTTGAAAGTCGCTGTGCAAAGTCTGATAGAGTTATAGAGCAGACAGGACCTCAGTTGTCAAGATTTTACCTTCTACAATAAACTGCATTTCTGCATTGCCACCTAAAAAAAAAAAAGGGTTGCTGCACCAGTCCTCCTAAATTCATACCTGTTTCAAAAGGGTCTGGCTTGTTCACACCAGATGCAAAAACAATTTCAAACATTATTACTTTATACTGCATTTAATATATTGTATGACTACACATATATTACTTGGTGTCAAAGGATGAATTGGCCCCTGGAGAATCTTGGTTTCAAGAACACCCTTTGCTATGCTCAGCTTCCCTTCAGGCAGAAACTGAGAGAGCGGGCTGTGGGGAAAAGTACTTGTAAGAAATCCCAGGTTAGGAAAATGATCTGGAGGAAGATTTGCCACACTAGTAAGAGAAAGCGGGTTGTACTACCATCCAGAGGGACCCTGACAGGCTGGAGAAATAGGCTGACAGGAACCTCATGCATTTCAACAAAGGGAAGTGCAAAGTCCTGCACCTGGGGAGGCATAATCCCACACACCAGTACATGCTGGGGGCTGACCAGTTTAAAAGCAGCTTTGCAGGAAAGGACTTGGGGGTTCTGGTGGACAGAGTTGAACACGAGCCAGCAATGAGCCCTTGCAACAAATAAGGTCAATGGTGTCCTGGGCTGCATTAGGAGAAGCATTGCCAGCAGATCGAGGGAGGTGATCCTTCCCCTCTGCTGAACACTGGTGAAGGCACACCTGGAGTGTTGTGTCCAGTGCTGACTCCTCAGTACAAGAGAGATATGGAGCTAGTGGAGGGAGTCCAGTGAACGCCCACTAAGATAATTAAGGGACTACAGCATCTCTCCTATGAGGAAAGGCTGAGAGAGCTGGGACTGTTTGACTTGGAAAAGAGAAGGCTCAGGGGGATCTTATCAATGTGTATAAACACCTGAAGGGAGTGTGCAAAGAGGATGGAGCCAGGCTTTTTTTAGTGGTGTACAGTGACAGGACCTGAGGCACAGTTCCTGCCATGTGGACATCAGGAAACACTTTTTCACTGTGAGGGTGACTGAATATGGGCACAGGTTGTCCAAGGATGTTGTGGAGTCTCCATCCTTGGAGATATTCAAAAGTCATCTGGACATGGTCCTGGAAACCAGCGCTAGGTAGCCTTGCTTGAGCAGGAAAGGGTTGGACCAGATGACCTCCAGAGGTCCCTTCCAACCTCAGCCATGCTGTGATTCTGTGAAAGGCCTGGCTGAGAATACCTTACATGTCTTCAGCTATACAAGAAATCTACTGAATCAGAAACCAGGAGATGAAGCTTGACTTTCGATGTTGATTTGGTTGTGATTTTTGATAATCATGTGCCTAAAACAAAGGTTTGGAATACCAACTCAGTAGTGGTTATGCTTATCCTTGCTTATCCTTGACTTTTAGAAGACTATGCATAAATGAGGTGGACCTGAAATCTAGTAATAGACTTTGTCAGACCTTCTGATATATAGAAACAGTTTTTCTCAAAAGTAGATGAAAAAAATAATATTTCAAATGAAATCAGGCAGTAGAGTATATGCTAACTAAAGCCAAACTCAACAATTTTTGTAATTTTTCAGATCAAGAAATTTTCTTTGAAAATTCTTTAATTTTTCCAGAAAAAAAAATTATGAATTTGTGAGCTTTTCCCATTCCTCCTTGTTGAAGGATATAGAAGCTTCCATACTGGTAAGAAGGGGATTTTCCTCCAGAATTCTTATCAGTTCTGGAGTAGATTTAATCCATTAGTCTTCCATTTCTCAGAAGGGCTGCTGACAGCTTTCAAAGGGAAACTTTTATTCATGACTGCTCTCCAATTTATTTTATTTTTGCTTTCCAGCCACTGCTTTACACATATCACCTTGCAACAAGTACTGCCTCCCTTCCAGTGGCTTATATATACGAGGCTCAATTGCCCTGGCTTTCAGAAGAAGTTTATTTTTATTTAAAGTCTAGATACACATGTGAAGGTGGATGAAGGTCCAGATCTTGATTTCTGAAGAAATAATATAAGGGGGAAGATGGTGATTATTCACTGTACTGACAGATTGAATGAAGCTCACTGCTACTCAACTTTTTGACAACATACTTCCTTGCACAAATAAATATTGCCTTGAAATCTATGAATCTGAATTTTGTTTAATGATTACAACAGGGAATCAGAAATCAGGGGGACTGGATTCTATTCTAATCTCTGTTATTTACGGCTCAACCATTTGATCAAGTTACCATTGCTTTAAGAGGTACTATGTGAACCCTCAGCCTTTGGCAAATCCAAAGTAAAGTGCGTTAGCATAATGTTCTTTCATTAAAGTTTAACCTAATGTGTTTTACCTTGTGTTTGACACAAACAAAGAGTAAATAAACAGCCACCACGGCTCAGCTGATGCATAGTAGTAAGTCATTAACTTGTATGGCCCAGAAGCATAACTGTTGCTATTAGAATATATTGACTTAAGTCACTCTTAAGTTTTCATCCAGTTTCATGAAGTGACTGATCTGGGAGAATTTAAGACCTCTTTTCTGAAGTCATGCTGGATAAAAGGGAGGTACAGATCTTTAGAAATTTGGGCAAGCCCAAATCAATCACCCTAAATGTCTGCACACTATGGAAAATAAGCGAACTATATCTTCTTCTTCTTTTTTTTTTTTTTTTTTTTTTTACACAGCTGTAAAATACAAATAGCATTATTAATCACACTTACATAACCAAAAAATAATCTGGACTGCCAAAATTTGTTTCCAGTTTTTTTAAAGTCATTCAAGATTCTTTGTATTGGCAGTCTGGATTTTAAGTTTTTGATATTCATGTTGTTTATTTAAAAAAATTTGTTAGATTCTCATATATTAATCTCAGATTGAGACCTTTTAGGAAGAACACAATTTTTTTCTGAGAACTGGTAACATTTACTATATAATACTGTGAGATTCTCAGAGCTATGTGGCTATGCAAAACCATCAGATTTTTCACTGAGGCCAATGACTAAACTTTCATAGATATTGGCAAGTGGAGGAACATGTCCTGTGTAGGTGAAATACCTGGGGTGGGAAAATTTCTTTGGAAAATGGATTTTTAGAAATACAAAGCAAGTGTCTCATCTCTTCATCGTTTACAGTGATGATGCAAGGGGTGTGCATTAAACTGTTGGAGTAAGTTCAAAAAATTACCTTCCTGTATACAATATTCTGTTTGTGTAAAGCATAGGTATATGCAGAAAAGTTGTAGCAGTAGAGGCTGTGTTTCTTTAATCCAATATGATTTCTTGTCCAATGTTTGAAGAACGTGACCCAGTTTATTTTAACACTGCAGATGATCATTTATAATATGTCTCAAAGAAATTAACATAGAACCAATCTGGACCTGCCTGCAAGAACAATTAAAAAAAAAAAAAACCTAATCATGGCTTCTCCCAGTCTAATCTGACGTGATGACAGACAAAGTGAGGAAACTGGTAGTTGGAAATTGAGGTCTTAGCTACCTTTTTTCAGATTTGCCTCTCCTGTGTCTGTCTGAATATCTTTGTTACTTTAACCTTCCTAGTCAAATAATAAGGCTGTTTCTGACTGTATTCCTACGGCTTCCAATTATGCTTATTTTCATTCTGCTAATCTTGTATTTTCTTGATAACCTAAAGTGTCAGTTTTGCTTGTGTTAGGGGACTGCCACAAACAGACGTTAAAGCATTACAATAATTATGTACCCAGCGACATGACTAAAACGTGCATAGATCATCTGATGTTTAAAAAAAAAATGAATTCACGTTAGTCCATTCTGTTGGCATGCAGGCAGGGGTCTTGATTTATTTGGGTGGGCTACTGAGAAGTGTCAGCTGACCATTAAGACTATCTATAAAGTTAATTCTTTTAGAGGTCAGGGAGCAACACTTAGTCTTGTAGAAATTAATTTTTAGATTTCCATTGTGGCATTAATGAAGAAAAGCTGCAAGAGAAAACAGACCATTTTCAGGAATGCGATTCAGAACATTAACACCTTAATTTACATAAAATTAGTTACATACTGCTGCAGTAATTTAATTTATTTGACCAGGACTTTGCAACTGTGAAAAATAGATTCATAAAGGCAAATCAGGACTCCTACATATTTTCTCCAAGTGGCTGATTTCATGACAATATGAAATCAGAATGATTTAATTGCAAGACATCAAAAAATACAATGTGTTGCCAAATTTGGAAGGCTTGGATTTGGAGTAAAAGGTTTTAAAATGGAAATTAAAAAAAAATCCACAAACCCTGTACTTGAAATAATTGCTGTTTTTCTCATGTGTACTGAATAGGCGATAAAATCAAAAGTTGACTGTAAGATTTTGACATATGGCACTGGAAATCAGGCATGTAGGCAAAAGGCAAAAGCCTTGTTTTTGAACAAAGAAACGACGCATATGAAAGAAATGACATAACTTCGGAGGAAAATAGAGCTTTTTTGCTTTTTTCCTTAAAAAAAAAAAAGAAGAAAGAAACATTATTTTTTATTTCTAGGTTCCTCAGCTGAAAATAAGATACAAAGCAAGCTTCTGCATCCTGAGTGTTCAGCTCTTTGATTTGCAGAATTCACCCATCATCTTTCAACAGTAAAAATTAAAATCTGCCCTTCTTTATCCTTTTAAAACCTGTCTGCAATTCAATTATCCACTGGGATTAAGTTGGAGTTGTACTATACTTCTGTAGTTAAAACAGTTAAAGCTATGTGGTGAGGATTCATTTAGATCAGTAAAATGATGGTTTATACTATTTAGCTGCTCACATACATCAGAAAGTGGAGAATAAGGTATGCTGAATATACAGAAAAATACTAAATGCAAAGGGTTATGGTTTGATTGTGTTACACTTTCATTAACTTCTCTGAATTATCCATCAATAATTTCTTCTCTACAACTCACAATTCTGAAACTGTTTAGCCTTATAAAATGCAAAGATGATTTCCCATGTCTAAGTGACCTGTAGCTTCTTCCTAGGACTCATCAGGTTCCTGGAAAGGACCCTACATATTAGCCAAAATATAAAATTTCTCTTTTGGAGAACATAGGATCCTTGCCTCTGAGCAATTTAAATATCCAGCCTGACACTTTAGATAGGAAATTATAGATCATCCTTGTTTTGCATCTTTCATTAATCCTCCAGTAAAAGCCTGAAGGGTTCCTGCCACCTGTTAATGTAGCATTTTCTTACTGTCACAGTTCAGAAAAGCACTCTGATCCATCCCAAATCTCTCCTAACCCAGCTACAAATCCATGGTCTTTTGCAACTTGGTGGCCAGTGTACGGACAGGGGCAGTAGCCATGTGCAGCCAGAGGCCACATCCCCTTTTGCTCTTTGCATTTATGAAGCTTAGTTTTGGAGTGAAAGTTTAGGTTTGGAAGCCTAAAGTTTATATACTTTTGTCCCAAAGGCAATAAAGGATAATTTTATCCCTGTTAACTTGCTCTGAGGTGATGCATTCCTACTTCTGCAAATCACCAAAGAAAGGACACTTCTAGGGACACAACTGTTCTTTAAAAATATTCTCCTGTCGGGAGTGGGAAAGTTTTTAAAGTTGCAGGAATTGGCACACTGATATAATTATATCTGCATTAGAACTTTTACTGATACAAATGAATCATCAGGCAAAAATCCCTACACCCAGAGCAAGTGTAATTGCACTGCTGCAACTTGGAGGTAAAGAACTGGCTCTCACAAATTAAATACTTGGATTTTACTAGTCACAACAACACGTTACAAATATCAAATCAGTGACTGAACTACATATCCCAAAAGACCTAAGTTCAGGACACATTCAAAGGCAGAAAGGATGGTTTCTTTGGTGACCTGCTACAGTGTAATTCCTTTAGCTATATCATTTTATAGCAGAACCACAAATTTCCATGAAACTTGACCAGCTAAATTAAGAAGCATAAATTGCTGCATTATATATCAGTCTTGTCTGGATTCCATACTATAAAATTTCCTTGATAGTGCATTTTGTATGTGTTTATTCATCCTCAGAAAGAACACAGACCTTTGGAACATTCTTATTCTGCCCATATATTCCACATAAGCAAGCAAGACTTGGATATTTCAGAGCTATAGCCCCAAAATTATGGTAGTGCTGAGCACAGATAGCTTTAAATATGTTAATAAGTAAAGTGCTATTCAAATGATTTTTAGCTAATATTCACTATGTTATAAATAATGGGCCACATCATACTGATGAACTTCTAATGATTTTCAACAGAGATTTGACCTTCTTAACTTCAGTTGTGGCTCTACCATGGCCTTTATATGTGGAATAAGTATGCAGTAAGGGAGGCTTAGATTTACAGCATGCACACCACTCTACATTAAGTCCCTTTGGAGATGTCCTTAAAACACACTGGATTCAATGCAACCAGCTTTCCAAATGGAATAAACTACCTCACACAGAGGCACACTTACTGCACACACACAGGGATGCACAGAAGAATAGTTGCAGAGTAACTATTATTTGGTGGCATATTTTTCCTTCGTAGACAGGTGCCCAGGAAGTGCCCAGGATGTAAACTGGTTAAATTTAGAACAATAAATCTATATGGTATGGCAAATAAAAATAAAAAAGCTTCCTGGTATTGTGAAATCAGTTGTTTCAAGAATAATACTCGTGTCTGCTACCTAAACTTTTCTTAGTATGAAATATTGTCTAATATACATGATTGTATGGATCTAGTCTTCATTTCTCTGTGATCATATAGTTAAACGTCATGACTATGAGCCACTTGCAAGAAGCAAACAGATTCACTGTTAATTCTCTCACATGGTAGCATGACACAAGAGCTTCTCAGAAGTCAGATAGTGAAGTCAGATATTGTCAGTGCCCTGTAAGATGTTAAAATGCTTTCATGCCTGTCTCAGAAATCCACCTTTATGTGACCAGCCAGGCTTGCAGCCCATTGGGCATAACTCTGCAACCACTACTGCCCACAGAAGAAATCTACTGAACTATGCTACTGTCCCTGTTGTACCAGTGTCAATTGTCTTGGCTGGATTCACTTGAGGGTGCTCATTCTCTCAGAATGAGCTACAAAGAGCATCCCTTTTGAAGCTGGGAAGTGTAATGCGATCTCTGTTAAACAGCAATATTAAATAGTGATGAGTCTGTTCCTCACTTGAAAGTATGTATCATTAGTTCAGTTCACTGGCAATCTGAAAAAATTTGTTCGCAGGGCTCTTCTTAAGTCTTAGCATGAGTAAGAGCGTCTCCTCTATTCCTAATTCTGAAGCCACCTTAATGCAAAATCATGAAGCTCTGCTCAGATATTTTTAACAAAATCTGTTATAAAATCAGGACAGTAACAGTGCAGATACTCTGTGGCAGTGGCGCACGTTTGAAAGTGCTATGTGTACGAAGTTATAACTAGGGCCCGGATGAATGTTGGGAGAATCGACTTTTCAGTGTGATGAGAAAACCGTTGAAGTATTTTTGGTTTTCATCAAATACTCTGAGTGGGTTTTTTAATTAATAGATTCGTAAGAATAGCATATGCAGTAAACTGAATCATACAAGAATATATGGAAGTCCTTTTGGAAGAATACCAGATAAAAGAGTACACTTGCTTAAAAACAATAAATGTCCATTGTGCCAAAAAAGAAAAAAATGCAATAGAAATTTGAATGGATAAAAATATTAGTTTTAATGATTTTTTTTCAGTGTACCAGATTAAAACTCATTTCATAAAACAGCAGAGGCTCTAAGTGAATATCTGCTAAAAGAATAGATCTGTGAAAGTAGAGCTGTATAATTTTTGTGCAACAAGGATATCCATTTAATAGGTTTCCACACCAGCTTTGATCACATTTGGAATTATTCTGCTTTTTGTTACATTTTCTCAGTTATTTTTTAAACTTTTTTATGCTTTCTTTGAAATATATGAACCTTTTAATGTATGGATAATTTATTCAGCTCCTAAATTTAAATGCCTGGTGGGCGTAATTTTCCTATTTTAGTTTACTTCTATAGCTGCCTTCATTTTGTCTGGAATTTATTATTCATTGTCTCCAAATTATAACAGGACTGACGTGTTAGAGTATAACTCCTTAAATTCATTTCAATATTTTAACTATTTGCATAACAATCCAGGGGGGTAGAAAGCTTCCCTGGCAACCTCTTTGTCTTAAAGAAATTGTCAGGAAAGTGCAACATATTTGAATATGACCTTAAGAATATGAACATGAAGATGTTTGTGCCAGCATTGTGACTTTTTTGGTAATTTGAAAATATTCTCACAAATTATGGGTTATTAAGTCTGTATAAAGATGCAGATCTTAAGCAGGCCAAACTCTTCATTGACCCAACTGGAGGGTCTTGCCAGAGTCAAAACTGATGGATTTTTTCCAGATTAAAACACATTTTTAAGTGGTTCTTAAAACATATTCCATGGATCACAGTGTTATTTCATCATAAAAGTAAGTTTTCTGCATTTAGAAGGTGAAATGCAAACTACTGCACTGAGCCACCTGCAAGGTTCTCTTGCACAGCGCAGCATGTGATGGAAGAGGGAGGAGTTCAGCAGAAGTGCAGCTGATGGAGATGAAAAGTGAAACTCATTTTGTGCTGGGCAGGGGTGGAGTGGGGTGATGAATAATGACTCAGCAGAACTTTGTTTCACAGCATAGCTCTTGGTCTGAGAGGTGTAACAGGACTTTGACTCTGTCAGAGATTTCTGCCAGCACCTTTTCCTTTAAGTGAACATCCCAAAGTGCCAAAAAAGGGTTGTTTTAAAACACAATAGCAACAGCAAAACACACACACACACACACACACCCTTTAAAGCTAGATTTTACTTGAATATAAACCTGAAGGACAAACTTAAAGAAAATTCAGAAGGAGACAGAGCCTGTCAAGAAATCTCCCCCCCCCCGACAGCGGCAGGGGTTGGGTTGTCTCTTCTTCTGTATGACTCCTAGTCTGGCGCCTGCTCTTCAGTCTCTCTGCCTCTTCAAGGAAATATTTCCTTTCAGTCCTGGGCTCCCTGAGCCACATGCTCGCACTTCTGCCAGCTCTCTTCTGCCTCCCTTCTGCTCTGTGGGCTGACATGGGGTCCTGGGCCATCGGCAGGGTGGGGGGAGCCCCAGGGGCGGCTGGGAAGGGGCAGTCAAGGCTGGGAGTGCCCTCAGGGCCCTGGAAACCAGCATGAGCAGGTTTCCTTTTGCTGCCTCAGGACGCCTTTTTTTTTGAGAGGAATGTAACAAAGACACAAAAGGGGTGCCAGCTGCAGAAAAGGGGAGAAGCTAAATACCTTGCTTGTTAGGACCTGCCAGAGTGTTATGGGACTTGCCTCCTGGCTTTTGTTGTAAAATTTTGTGCAAGACTCTAGAAAATTTTAGAATATTTATGGTGTAAAGCATGTTCACTGTTTACACTAAAAATCAGATGTCAGCTGTGCCAAGACTCCCTGTTTATATGACAGTTCAGGAGACAGAGCACTTGACCAAGAGGTAGTAATGTTGATGTAGTAGATCCTTTAAATTTAACATTTAGGACAATACTATTATTATTAGGCCTAGAAACAAGGCTCCAGAATATTCTGTAACCTTTTCTGGTGAAACAGAGCCATGGTTCAGAAAGAAATAGAAGACTCATAGAGCCAGTGGGAGGGAGAAACAGCGGCCATGTGTCCGCATGACATTCTCATGGAGACTTACTGCAGGATCAGCTTAGATCCTGCAATAAAGACCATATTTTTATAAGTTATCCTATGTGGGGATGCCTTTGTAGATCTAATCTGAAGTGTCTTTGGCACTGTAGGGAGCTGAAGCTGTCCCTAGACAGACCTTTAAATGTGGACAATTTTTCATGTCTTGCCATGAGGAACATCAGATGTTGAAAAGTGCAATTCTGTACCATGTAAACAAAACCAAATTGTATGTCTAATAGCTAAATATAGGTGTCCTAGTGGATTTATAATCTTAAAATAGAAAAAAATGTCTCTGTTTTGAGACATGACATAGCAGAGTGGAGTCATGATAGGCGACTATTTTTCCTAGACACTGAAGTAATCAAAATGACAGTAATCATGAAAGGAGTAACAGTTATCCTAAAACAATGTTAAAATGAGTAATAGGACGAGACATGACTCTATTTATAGTCCCATTGGAAAACAGTGGGAATTTGGACTAGTTTCAATAGGGGCAATTACCATTGGTGCTTTTTTAAAGCTTGTCCAGTCTGTGTATTCCTGTAGGCAAAATATTTGTTGATGATTTTATTACTGTCCTACTTCCTAAGCTCACTGGATACTAGCTAAAACCCAACCTTTTGGGGAATGACTTCTACTATAACTGTTCTTTTAATTTCTCTGGCAGGGCAGAATGGGTGGCAATTGTATATGAAAGAGAGCCGTAGGCTATGTAGACATCTCCTTTGCCATTCCTATCACCTCCTCTGCCCACTCTACTCCCTCTATCTCTCTTTGGCAGGATTCTGAAAAGGCAAGGGCAAGGAAACAGGTTTCTAAGGAGAAATCCTTTTTGTAGAGGAGAATGGTTCTATTACGTGCACGTGATAGTACAAAGAAGCATATGGAGCTTCAATAGGGAGCAATTGAGGCATCAGAAAAACCTATCTCAAAAAGAGTGTGATTAGTCAACCTAATCGGGTAACTTGTAATGATTAGCGTTTCATGAGTATTAACACTATTGCAAGTTTGTCTCCAAGATTAAGAAATGATTGCTAACTAGATGCAGAGCTTTTCCTAAATGTTAAAGCAATATCTATTTTCAGTTTTGAAGCATATGAAGTTTTTATAGTATTAAAAATATGTAGAAATATATTGAGCTGAAACTTAATTTATAATTTGTAAGTTTGGGCAACTGCATTTAAGCTTCACCACTAAATATAGGATTATAATTATTAAGCCATTTTTCATTGGAGGGGAAAATATTTCAAAAACAGCTTAACCTTTCTTTTCCAAGCAAAAGAATAAAATAGTTTAATTAAAAAATGAAATATTGTTTCTCAGTGTGATCTTAATAGGAACATTAGTTTTGGGGGTTTTAAGAAGAAATATTCTAAAATAGGTTATCAAAATTTAAAGTATAACTATTACCCACAGTGGTGGTGGTGTTTTTAATTTAGTCTCCTGCAAGGATCAAAATGCCTCCTCCATCTTCCAATCCTGGCAGTCCCTTTCTATTCCTCCCCAGTCTACGCAGAAGTTACATTGTTTCAGTGCTATAGTTGCCTAGCCCATATAAAGAGCTTCCATATAAATTTCAGAATTTTTTCATATTTTTAAAATGTCCGGCAGATATCTCTTAGTTTCAGAATCATGTTAGACACAATTGCAAGACCACTGCTTGAAAACTTTTGATTCATAATGGATCTTGTGCATAATTTGATATGCTTTGTACGAAGTAATAAATCCAAATGACATATAATAGCAACTGTCTGAAATTTGGGGATTTTGTATTTTTAAAGTGTAGATCTTCCATCTTATGTCCTTTGAAGTAAAGCTTGAAAGTTAGAATCAAAGCCTGAGATTCCAGAAGGCAAATATAAAAACTTCCGACAGGGTAATTTCTTTCTGAATATTTCGTGTTCTAAAGTCAACTTTGTGATTTGAAGGGCTTGACATTTACTTAAATATATTGTGTTAAAGTTCTAATCTTGACATTGCTGCAGGAACAAAAACTGAGCTGAAGGGAAATTTGAGCAGTCATTTAAGATAGCTCCCAGACCTAAGGCATGGCCAGCTACACCTAAACTATTCTGCAAGAAGTCTAACCAAATTCAGCATAGTAATACTATGATGTCAAATAGTGCTTCGTCCTTTGTGACATAAGAAAACAGTTTCTATCTGAGAAGCATTTTAACTCAGTGCTAGCAGGGAACATGGAATTAGGGCAGTTGTGAACATGTTCCAGAGACAAATTCATCAAGTGATAAGATTACTGGTGTTATTTGGTCCTTGAGTGAGCAATGGTAAGCCTGTGAATGGCAACAGATCAAGCAGCACATTTGGAATAGGTAGAACTAACTCTTGGATAATGCTGAAGCCTGCCATGGATGACTGGCCCTTGAGCAATATATAATTCAGATGCACGTGGATCAAACATTGTGATGAGTGTGAAGCAACTTGGGTGTGATTGTCTTCACTAGTTGGTAAAGAACACTGCCCTGCATTTTCTTGAAGAAGTTGAGAGATGTGGCAGCATTAACTCCATTTCAAACAGGGAATGCCTCTCTGAAGGTTAAGCAAGCCTTTGTCACTCTCTAGCAGGTAGAAGGGAATGGGTTCTTACAGCAACGGATCTTGCCATTGTAACTTCTCCCCAGTTCACAAGCATGAGCATGCCTGCAGATACAGCCTGACATTACATTAAGAGGAGAGTGAGGAAGTGGTATTAGCTCTTAATATTTTCCTGCAGCTATGGTTTGTCCTCAGCCTGCTCCTCCAGCTAGCTGTGCAACTTACCATGCAAATTTGGTCTGATCTGAAATGAGACATGTTCATTTGGTGGTTTAAGAGAATTGTCTTGCATGGCTGGAAGAAAGTGAAGAGTTGGGGTGGTGAGTGCTTATGAAACCCTGCCATTTCAGTGGGTTTGCATATTCATATGATCAAACAGGTTTTTTTTTTAAAATTAAAAACTTAAATGTAAACCTGACGTAGCTACCCTACATCTATTATTTCGGTCTCCCTCTGTAGCCTATTCCCCCTGATTAAAACACGTAGCAATGAAAGTGTATATTTGAGTCTCAAGTTTTGGGGAGTAGGATCCATATCCTCAGAATTACAGGAAGGCTGACATGTGGTTTAGCCATTGGACTGAGAATTGAGAGGTCTGGGTTCACTTTATTCTTCTGTGTGACATTACGGAATTAGCTTACTCATTCTGTGCCTTAGTTTTCATCATTAAAAAGTAAATAATAACAATACTTTCTTGCCTTGTCTGTATTCTAAGCTCTTTGAATTGGTGGTGGGCTGTTTCTTATTTTGCATTTCTAAAAACCCCAAAAGGCGCATTATCTGTTTGACTTTCTTGGCAGTTCCATAAGGGAAATAATAATAAAACAGTAAAAACACTCCTTTAAAGTAGTTACTAAGAAAAAAGTAGGAAACTAATAAGTAGAAAATAAAATAAAAGCAATTAAGTGATACTGCAAGATTCTTTACTTTTTATATGCTTTACACTTTTAAAAGCAAAATTAAATGAAAACTAGGAATAATATTTGAGAAATAGACATCTTGCAAAAAGGTAGAAGCAAAAATTTAAAAAGAAACTGAGGAAGTGGTGATTTGCAGTAAGTCTTCTATTTGTTTAACTCTAAGACGATACACATTAACTGTGCAATTTCAAAATACCTAAAAGGAGATGACTACCAGGAGCACAGTAGGAAATTTAAATTGTACTCACTAATTATATTTTATTACAAATTATTGGTTTGCCAAGTACACCAATCTGGTTGGGTGAATGCAAAAGAGTGTGCTGTGCATTATAGTATTGATAGAAATATCTAGTGATCTATAACCGTATTCTAAGTGACACTAGACTTGTTGATGGTTTTGCAGTGAACATGTCCCCTGCTATACAGTAGATATCTGTAACTGTGGCTGGTTTGAAATGCCCTGGCAAGTCAAGCTGTTGCAACAGTCATATGTTGATTTGATCTACAGAGGCAGTGGGTCCAAGTTCTGTTGATTATTTGTCTTACTTAGCAGTAAGTTAAACAGTGTGAAAAACTGTGCAA
The DNA here is from genome assembly GCF_965638725.1 of Aptenodytes patagonicus. Taxonomy (NCBI): domain Eukaryota; kingdom Metazoa; phylum Chordata; class Aves; order Sphenisciformes; family Spheniscidae; genus Aptenodytes; species Aptenodytes patagonicus. Next base: position 38,051,536 of record NC_134955.1, on the reverse strand, counting down.
ATGTTCTTTTGGGTCATTATGTTATTGTGCATCATCTACAATATATTAATATATTTTGAGCTTGTGTACACGTCTTGTTAAATTTATTTGTTTTTAACAAATCATTTTTGAAAACCTGTGCACTTTATCACAACTGCTTCTTAAATCTCACGTATTTATCATAAAGTATTTTATTTATTGAATTTTATTTGCCATCAAGAGAGACAGACATGAATATAATGTTTAAAAAGATGTCTATTGATGTGAGAAAAATGCAAGCCGTGTGGTAGAAGCTCAGTGAGTGGGAGAAATGTAAATGTTCTCTGCATTTTATCTCACATGACAGAATGCATTATGGTCAAAATAGTGTCTTCTCAGAGACACAGGTTTCTAACATCTGCATAATACACACTTTTATGTAAGCTCTTTATTCTGCATGCAATTGTTTAGTTAAATGCCCTACAGTCTCATTTATAAGACCCTCTTTTATGCCATCACCTTGTATGGGTTCTGTACCTTGGATACATATAACCCAATTATAATTACCATGACAATATATAACACCTTTTTGAAACCCTCCTCATGTGATATAGGGGTGTGGTATGTACTGATGTCAGAAACAAGCTATTTTCATCAGGCAATTAGTTGTCTTTGACACAGGCCTGCCTTTCCCACCAATTAGTACAAACGGCAGGGTGCATTTCCAGAATTTTGCAAAGCCAGCAGCTCGTGCTATTAAGCGGAATTTAGGATATTTAAATAAGTTCCAACACATATTCTGGTTTTCTTAATTTGCCAAAATCAATAGCTGCTTTCTGTCTGTGAATCATTTCTGACTCAACATAATGCACATAGATTAAAGGTCTTATGAGATTTATTCTTCCTGTCAACAAACAGTTTTAGTTTTAATTTTAGTCTTTCATACCTGATGAGTGCTATTAACAGCCATTGAACAAGAGCTCAGAGTTACAATATCCTCTCTAGCAGTTCAGCTATTAAGCCAGGACATGTGATGTTAACAATTAAAATGGACGATTCTGTAGCACAGCCTTCTAATCAGATATGCAAATACACAACTAACATGTTGGTCAGATTTTAATGGATTTCCATATATTATGAATAGTTATAAAGAAGTTGGGCTCAGGTGTCCTTCTCTACTCTGCCATGAAATCGTCTTAGAAATGTCTTCAGATGTTATGGGTCTTAGTTGCACAGCCAGCAATATGAGTCAGAATAATTTAATGCTGCTGTGGTCAATTTTGCCACACTGGCCGGCAGTGCTGAAGGGCTAGTGCCTGATCAAAAGCCATCAAAACTCAGCAGACTCCTGTTTGTGAAAACGGGCTTTCAGTGTGTCCCTGAAAAAAAAGGCAGGGGGAGAATGGCATAAGAACATCCTACAGACTTCTTCCCAAGGGTACTGTGGTCCACATTCAGGAGGGTTGTTAGTAGCTCAAATTGGCATGTTTAATTGTAAACTGAAAAGACTGAATAACAAGTGTGCAGTTGCACGTGGCCACCTCTTTGATGGACCAAACCAGCCACACTTGTCAACGCTGTAGATGTGTTCAGATAGCATGTAGTGTGTTCTTACTGCTCTTTCTCTGCTTCTGTCTACCCTGACCTTGTTTTGTTACAGTGCTGCTGTTAGTTCGCTTTAGTTCTCTTATTTTTTGCTGCATGCATTTTCTTGGAAAGCTTCAGTTAATTAACTTGGGTTCACTTTTCCACACACCCCTTCCCCCACACTTTCTTTAAGTGCCATTGAGGTGATAAAAGACAGCCTAGCCATACAACAGGGTTCCTAGCTGCTCGGGAATCTTGGTGCCCAGCTGGGCTTGACTGAAGTCAGGAAATTCAGGCAGCTTTCTTTGGAGCTCCATGGGATCATTGCTATGTCCGTATTTTCTGTGTGGCTGGGAAATGGACGGCATAGACGCACTCTGTGAAGGCTTGCTTGGCTGAAGCCATGACATGATAGCCCTGGACTGCGGTTCTCTCCCATCATTCAGCTGCACAGGCAAAACCTGAGGAATTTCTTGCAGCTCAACATGTGCAGGGCCTCCATTCTGCTGAACTGGACCCTTAAATATGGAAGACCTGGGCTCATAACACCCATCAGCAGTAATGGGAGCTAGGTAACTAAATTCCTTGCACAGCAATGAGAGAATAGGCCCTTTTTGATTTTAGAAGTCTTTCCTACAAGTCTTTCCCTTGTGCCTAGTATGAGCATATAAATGGCCATTTTATTGTATTAAATATGTATCACATCCATCATTTTAAATGTTGTGCTGTGATGAAGGCTTCTCGGTCCCAGGATCAGTTCTGAAAATATTTAAACCTGGCAAGCTAAACATGCTCAGCTGAATAAGCCTAAGGGTCCCATTCATGGAAATGTTATATACTACTTATGCTTGGTTTTTTAGTTAAATTACACAGAAAAAGTTGGTAGAATATTGTTTCAGCATGAATTATAACATTTTAATATTCATTAAACCAACTTCTTGACTGTCTTTAGCGGTGATTTTTCCATTGTTCAGCTTAGTTGCTATGCAAACCTGGAAAAGAGAGGGGAAAGAAACAGTCTCAGGTAGCAATCCACAACTGAAAACACACAGATAAAAAAAAATAATATCCTCTTCTGGACCAAACAGTGAATGATGATGGTTTAAATCAACTCTTCAGCTCGTATGAATAATTAGATTTATGCCTTAGTGTTAATTTGTTTCTGTTAAGTGCAAAGATCTCATTTTGAAAGCCTTCATTCATTAAACTTTCTATTTAATTGTTTAAAAAAGAACCCCAGCAACTCTGAAATCAACCAAATAATACCAGAGAACTGAGCATTAAGGAGGATCGGTACAAGTAAGAATAACAGCACAACATAAACCAAATTTGCTTTCATTTTTAAAGGAACATTATACCTTTCAAGTGTTTTATTTGCAATTTACTTAACTAAGAATAAGTGTGTTTCTGCAACACATTAGCTGTGTTATAACAGATAAAGTTGAATGGGAAACATTCAGAGGTTACTTGTGGATCTATTAACTACCATTTTAACACTGTTTTGTAGGCCAAATCACTTTGTTTTTACTCAGTACCCACAGTTATATTTGTAATAACATTTTTATCCCTTGAATTTTCTAAACAGACCATTTTTAGCTATGTTTTGGTCTACTAAGAATAGTAAAATTTTTAATTAATTTGTATGTAGACTTATTTTCCAAAATGAAGATTTTCTTTTAAATGAGATTAGTTTGTGTACATTTCACTTCGTAGTTCTGCAATCATATTTCACCATGAAAGGAAAATGTAAACTGTGTCTAGGCTTACCAACCACAGGCTATTTCAGATTGCATGCAGCATGCATTTCTTTATGAACTATGAAACAATCTCCTTACAGCTCCTCTGATTCTGCTGGCGCGTACACTGTGTAATATTCTACAACAGGAATGGAAGGTAATTGTAAAATTGAAAATTAAGAATAATATATGCAGTAGTCTCATATATTAAGACTATCAGGACTGGATTATGAAAGAGAGTGCATGTATATGTGTATGTATGTATCTTAGGAAGACAAAGGCCCAAGGCAATTTCTGTTCGGGTTTACAATGGTTTTGCTGCAAGCATGCAGAACTAACTGGGTTTAGATTAAGGCAGTCTAATTAGTGTCATGTCAAACTGGCAGTGATCATAAGACAAGAGAAAGGTCACTCTTGTCATCTGCTTGGTCTTTTGCCCTTAAATATAGAGCTGCATAAAGCACAATCTCCTTCTTGTTAATGGAAGCAGAATATGTATAATCTGCACATGAAATGAAAAGAAAACGTGTAAGGAAATTTCTTTTTCCCATTTCCTCGTCAGGAGCTGTGAATTTTAGTGAGAATTAAAGTAAGGCTAATTCTGCAGTCATCTTCTGACCTGTCAGGTTAGCTGTCACCCTCACGTCTCTCAATGCAGGTCTTTAGCTTCTTCTTGCTGAGTGCAGCCTTTGCCAACTGACAGAAAAATACCGACCATGACAAGAAAAAAGAACATAATGTCCTTTTCACCCATCACTACTCAAAATTGCTCAATCTTTACTGACATATTATTATATATTGTGTCTCTGAAAAAGCACTTGCTTTCTTTTCTATAAGAAGTATGAAACTTTCAAAAGACAAGTAACTGTTCTTTAGAAAATATTAAAGCATGTAATTATTTTAAATCGTCTATTAATATGCAATATGTTGTTCTTTAATAGGAATAAGTTGTCGCAGATCTAAAGTCATTATGATGGCGCCCACTAGTGTCCCTGGGCTCGCGGGGCTGGCTCTGCCTGCAGCACCTGACAGCAGCCATGTTGGCCTCCGCGAGGGACACGTCCCCAGAGACACGGGCTACTCCCTTCATCCAGAAAACATATCGTGAAGATAAATTGAAGACGTGCAAATTGTGTGAAGAGGTACTAAAATCCTGTAGGATCAACTGCTGAAACTTTTGTTCCCGTTTCAGTGTTTTCTTCCAATTTCGTCATGCCGCCACAAACCAGGGGGTTGGACTCGTAAGCATGAGTTGCACCTAATTGTTCCCAAAGGGCTAACCTATGCCTGTACCAGCACACAAACTGGGAATGTGCGTGAAAACTCCAGTAACATCACCTTCCACGCTGCTGGGGTATTGGAAGTGTCTGAAACACTGGGAGAGCCTGCACATCGCCTGTGCAGAGCAGCACCTCCGCTCCGTGGGGGTGGGTAAAAGATGGACTTTCAGCCATAAGTGTCAGATTTTTTCCTTTTGTAAGTTTCTAATCTTTAATGTCACTTGACAGTTTCTTATGATTAACAGTTGGCCTTTTGTTTAAAAAAAAGACACTTAGAAAAATCTAAGTGTTTGCTGTAAGTAAATGATTTTTAAAAAAATCCAATTAGAGTAGTGGTGATTAATGCATTTACATTACACGGATTAACACTTTAGAATATTAATCTGTTTGCATTTTTTCCTAACTCTTAATATTCCTTGATTTTTTTTTTTCCTGAGTGAAGCATGTGTTATTTCATCACATGACATTGCTTTGAAAAATCTTTCTAGTCTCAGATGTGGACCTTAATGCATTATGCAAAACCCAGGGATTTAGATTTTTGACATTGCATACACTCAAAATATATTCTAAAGGGAGACATTATATGCTAACTTCTTGTGAAATCCTGTAGCAGCTGCTTGGTTAATATAATATGTTGAAAAATATTTATGTAGTTTGTTTTCTTTTCTGTCAACCCCAGTATCTTATGAATTTTTTTCAAATGGCCAGTAGCTGAAGTAGTGACTTTAGTTTGACTTAATATTATGCCACATTGACAGATGAAAACTCCTTCTAAAAATGTCATTTGAGTGCTCTACTAATTTGCATTTAGCTCGAAAGCTTTTAGTGCTTTGCACATTCACATTATAAACATTTGGGTGAACATTAATACCCCAGCTAAACAAAAATGCTATTCACTTCAACCATTTCTTCCACTACATAAAAACTATAAATGATTCTCCTACAAAAAAAAAAAAAAAATTGAATGCAACCCGAAAATCAATTATAGTAACTATTTAGAAATGTAAAGGAAAGGCAATGTAAAAAAGTGACAAAAAATCTTTAATTGTAGGGAAAATGTGCATCTTTTTTTCCCAACGTGTGAATAAAATGCATTTCCTTCTTTAACAATCACAGTTACAATGGATCTATGCATCTCGCAGGAAAAAATTGACAATTTGATTATGACTTGTACTTTTTGCCGGGGCCATGAAAGTGGTTTGTGTTTGAAATGTATCAGCTGGAAGGTACTTATTACTCATAAACGCTGCGCTATTTCACTCTCTGCAAAGTGAGCTGTTAACAGATACAATTTGAGCAGAATAGCCAGAGGAGGCCTTTTGATATGCAGAAGAGCTGACCCGCGTGCTGAGCCTTTAATTGGGTTTTTAATTTTCCAGGCCATCTGACAATATCAAACATGATCCCAGTGCTTGAAATGTTGATTGGAGGCTAAGCAGGATGTACTCCAACATGGCATTATGGAGAGAAAGTGGAAAGGACTCAGGTAGAAAGGAAGGCACGGAGAGTTAAAATCATCCAGGTCTCCGTGTCTGCTATTCTCCAGAATACTCTGAAGTAGTTCAACATTTCTCTTGACTATTTTATGGCTGGAGTTTTAAATCCCTTATAATATTTCAGTAGTATTGATCTCCAGCTCATTATTTTGACCGTATCTGTTAAAATGAACTGAAAGCAAGTGCTGTGCAAAATAACCATTAACAATTCAGCACCTTTTCTTAAGGAAAAAGAAAAAAAACCAAAGCCCCCACCCCCCCAAAACAGCTGCAAGAAACTACTGTATTAGCATCCTTCCTTATGTCTTGGATAAAAATCATGTTTACAGTCAACGTTTCCCTTTCTCTTCTGAAGTTTTCGATTTGACTTTAAAAATGTGTTTAAAAAAGTAGCATTGTACATTGCTTTGTGTGTGTCTGTATTGCTTCTATCAAAAGGACTGGAGAAGAGTAACGTTTAATTTGTTACCTTCTGCCAGACTGCTCAGTAAACGTTTTTTTAATTTGTTCATTTGTAAGGATAAGGCAAAGAATAAAATCTAATTTATCATTTTATTAGAACTGTGTATCTGAGTGATGCAGGACTGTGGATTTAAGAAATCTGTAAATCTCTCTAATAAAGGCCTGGGGAATTATTAGTAGGGACAAATGTAAAATGCCTGACAGTTACGTTTCCAAAAGAAAACCACAACAATCTCATTAAAGAAATTACTGACGGCAGCTCACAAATGTTAATGGTTGAAACAACAAAGGACATACAATATCAGAAAGCAAAGATTTTTTTTAACTATTGATCTGCTAACTTATGGAGCATATCAAAATAATGTGCTAGACAGTTTCTTAGTGAACAGACATCTTCCTTAGCAGTTCTAGACAATGCAGTGCCAGAAAAGCTGCTGACGTACAGTGGCTACTACAGTGTAAAAAGATAAAGAGCAGCTACAGTAATAAATAGGGAGCTTCTAGGAAAGATGATGTTTTGTGCTATAACTTTGCTGAAACCTTCAAAGATTAGAATGAAACAAAAAATTTCAAATGAAATATGTCTTGAAGCATACATTTGGCATGAATATTGAATATTTAAAATGTTTTTGCTTTTGTATATCTAACTGATAAGTCTTATAATGGTGACAATTGCTTATTTCTTTTAGAAATAAGCAAAAATATTTTTTATCTTTTCCTTCATATTAGACGAGCTTTTGTACAAGCAAATGTCCATTTTACTTTGCCATAATTTAGAACTTTTGAAATATTTAAAGAAAAATAAAATAGAAGGCCTATTTCTGACCTGTTTATCTGCAACTATAACTGACACGTAGGAGTGCTTCACAGATATATCTGAGAGAATTAGTAAAATCTTATTTTACTAATAAGCCATTTTCTGCAGGCTAGGTTGCCAAATTATATACCCATGAACACTAACAGCCTGTATACAGACATGAAGAAATATAACCTCATTTTATCAAGGCAGTTAACCTGCTAGAGAATCTTCTCTATGTCCTGACATTCATGATAGACTTTTGGCCTTTTACCTTTAGTTTTTCAAAACCCATCATAATATCCTGGTAACTGAGCAGGAATATTTTAGCAGTAATAATTATCTCTTTGGAGCAAAAGTAAAAATAATGTATTATATATAAAATTATATATGCATGACTTTTCCTAGAAATCTTGAACGTATTAATTCTCTGTTAATTCAGTTAATCATCTTTCTCTCTAAAATGTAAACCATGGAATTTCAAGTGCATTGTTTCAAATCCTCTGTTTCATGTCTTGATCCCTGCAGTATTTTACTCTTTATAGTAAAGGAGGAAGAAGAGTGCCTAAGGAAGTTCGTAGAGATATCATACATAGCAGCAAATGACCTAGTTCATGCATATCATCCGTGAGGTAGAGTCCAGTATTTGCAGGAATTTTTTAGCTTTAAAATAGAATATGAGTTGAGTTTTGTAACCAGTTTTTCTGTTTTTATTTTTTCCTCCTATGACCACCAGTAAAGGTGCTTCTATTTCTGCTTCCTCAGGATTCTATTCAAATCCATTAAAACCAGTCAGTTTGTTTGTTTCTTCAATGTGCATATAAATCTCCCAGTGCAAGCACCAAGGGCTGTAAATATCCAGGCGATTCACTCCTAAGTACCTTGTGAAAAACTTTATGTTCTATTTATTATTTTAATAATAGATTAGAGCCTAAAGATTCAAAATGTAATCAAGGCACAAATGCAGACCCCCTTTATTGGCAGACTGATATCATTACAGGTTCTAGTGCTTATTTAGGACTTTTTTATTATTCATGTGTTTTCAGACTTGTTTAAAATTAAAGAAAGCTTTAGCAGATTGTGACTTGACCACATCCAAATCTATTCCATATAATACAATTAACTCCTCTTAAAATACCAAGGTATTTTATATTAAACTTAAGCAAAATGGTAAACATACCAGTTTTTTTTTTTAAAAGGAAAAACTGCTAATAGCAAGTGGTAAAGACGCATACTGATTAGAAGAAATGGCCTTTTAATTTGTTTCACTCATGTGACCTTCAACACTGTGGTAATAGGGGAAAGCTTCACAATCACAAATGGATTCTATTTTCACGACATCCTGGCAGTGGCTTGTAGGGCTGTGCTTTGATAAATAAAAGCAAAAGCTTAATATTTGATAAATATGAAGCAATAGCAGGCTAACGATTGTAGAAGGCTAAGCCAACTGAGGAAGTGAACCCTTCTTCTTGGTCCCAGTTAAATTATGTCTCCATTAAGCCAGTCTTCATAGCTCTGAGAAGACCTCTTTTATTGGACTAGTAGTATCTGAAGAACAGTTGTGATCCCATGCAAACAAATAATGAGAAATAGACCTATCAACCTTCAGTAGTGGGAGGCACTTTTCAGGCATGCACAGGACAGCTGCGGTGTTATCAATGCGGCTGTGACCCCACTCATGCGTTGCACCTCTAGACATGTGCACTGTGCATTTCTAGGGCACTGAGCAGTCAGTTTGAGTCACTTGGTCCTTATGTAGATTAGAGGAAAATATTTTCTGTACTAGCTCTTCAAAAAATACAACCTGTGAATAGAACTGACCAAATTATTTGTTGTGAATATTACATAAAATTAATTCCCGTTCTTTAATCCCAGGTATTCATGTGAGTGTGCTTTGATTTGTATTATTTAATCAACTGTAGAAAGAATCAATAGTATTTGAGCAGTGTTTTGTGCTAACTTTTGTGCAATAAACTAACCAGTTTACAAAAATGAAGCCAGCAGTATTTCTCAGTGACTGCTAAAGAGGGAAGCTGTGGAAGAGTATTTCTTATGGAGCATTTCTTGGAAAAATGTAGCTATTTCCACAGTGCTGTTAAATTAGGTTGGTAGCCCTTTGCAGAGAGGGAGTTTACACTGCTGAATGGTAGATACGTTACTGGGCAGAGCCAGTCACACTGCAACACGATTAACCCATTTGTCTTGGAACCGTTTTTACGTTATGACTGTGGTGTAGAGCATTCCCTAGATCGTATTTCCCAAGGTTTAACAGAACAAAGAGATCCCAGAAAAGCTGTAAAAGCCTGGATTGCATAGCCACAGGCACTGCAACCCACTCTAGCTTCGGACCTCTGTACAAGATATAAGCTAGGAGAGAGGGAAAGATGAAATATTGGAAACACCCATGGCTTTCTCCTGATTGAAAGGAATCCACCACAAAAAACTTCATGGATAGGACCTTGCCCCACACAGAGGTAGCTAGATGCTCGCTCTTGATTTATGATGGTGATAGTACAGGGTTCAAAGATGAAGAAGAGAGAGAAATATTTGGTATCTGTGGGTCATGATTAACAAGGAAAGACCACATTATCTAAATTTCTACATTTCAGGACAAGATTCATTCATATATCTGTAAATTGGCTACCACACACTGGGAGCAATATAAATCATAATTATAAAGTAATATGACACAGTTGATTAATTGCTTAATTAAGCCTTAATTAATATTTGTAAAGCAGTTTAACATCCTTGGTTGAAAAGTCTTATAGAAGTGTGAGATATTAAATATTACTATTTACAGTCAGACATTCTGGCCTGCCTCTGTTGAAATTTCAGAGAGATGCTTTGATAAATCAGTATTAAATTGTGGTTATTATTAAGAAGGCAAGAATCCCTCTCTGTTTCTACCACGGACCGAAATAAAGTCCCAAACTCTTTGGATACACTGTGTACCTTTCAATGTCTTCTTATTTTCATAGTCCACGCTGATCCAATATATCTACAGACCTTCATTACACAGTGAAAAGAGGAAAAACTTTTTATGGACTTATTTCAATATTTTATCTTTTCTTGCAGTAGCATCTACTTTGCTCTAGGCCTCACCTATAATGAAAAAAAAACCCAAACAGCAAAAAAAATCCCAATTGCCTGTACCCTGAAGAGCATACGATATATAGCCCTTGTCCTGCAATCAGATCCACTTGGGCAAACCCAATTATAGGATCAGGGCCTAAATAGGATAATAGGTATTGTAGAAACTACCATAAATTTCTCTCTGGTGTCCTATTTTGCCACTACTTGAACTAAGTGGATAATTCCGGTCATCTTTCTTGTTATGATGTATCAATTCAACACCGTAAATTTACTGCTATTGGTCTAATTTGTCCATAGAAATCTTTGCAAAGCTTAATTTATATATATTTTTTCCTCAGAAGCTAGCTAATTTTGCTTGTAAAAACTCAACAATATTAGACTAGAATTGAACAAAAAGAATTTTTACAAAACAATGAACATGGATCTTGGTAAATGCAAAAAGAACTCATTAAAGAAATATCTAGAGATGTGACAAACTGTCCTCAAATAATCTGGATACTCAGTGAACCACAGTATCTGCTGGTTCGCAAGTAGCCAAGACATCTCATTGTCTGCTCTGCATGAGTCCACACACATACTTATAATTAGATACCTGTTCTCTGAAATGACGGTCGCTATCTGATTTGAGAATAAGAGTGTTGTTCTTTAAATGTATTCTGTTAACTGTATTGTGTCATGTTGTGTTACATAGCATTCAGTTACTCTGCATCTCATTATGACAAATACTATTTTGATACAAAGGAAAGTGAATGTTAAATTCTGAGAGAAAGAACAGTTTTTAGGTCAGATTATTGCTGTACCATTGAGGTTTTTAAAAGAACATGAAAATTATTATTAAAGTTGTCCTGACTGCTTTTTCTGTAAGTTCTGACATGCACTCTTTTATCATTTCCAACTATTTTCTTTTATTAACCTTTATTTTGAAGTTCTGTTAAAAAAAATCTTGCACCACCCTTAGTAGGCAAATTGCATAAACTGTGCTTGCCATAAGCAGCATTTACGTGTTATCAAAAGCCCATTAACATTACTCCTGCTGTTTTCACTTCACTGGCATAAGTCAGTGAAAGCCCAAATAAGTTCTAAATTTAATTTAGATTCCAGGATGTGATTTGGATGCAGAAACGCAGGTACCTGGGGCCATTTGAAGTGCCCCGGGATATTACAAGGCATCTGCAAGAGCTGACAGATGTAAGATAGGCCCTGCAGGAAGTCTGCACCCTTCTGGAGTGTGTAGGACAGGCAGGGCACCCAAGCATCTCTGACCTATGTTTAGGCGTCTGAATCTCACCCTCTGTAACACAAGAGTGCCACCTTATTACTTTTCAAATCTAATTAAGATACACTATCAACTTGTGAATTTCAGTATTCTGTTGCATTATTTCTGCATTCCAAATTTTCAGGCATAGTCTCTTTATTTCTGATGACATCAATCATTTCATACATGATTAAAATTAACTTCACTCTTCTTCTATGCCTGCAATTTGTTACTAGCAAAGCAAGAGCAATTTCAGCTGCACCTTTGAAGGAAAACATTGTATAAATATTATGCTGAGCTTAATGTTCCTAAAAATGTTACACTTTATCATGTTAAAGATGCTTCTTTCAGCTGGAGTCCAGTGAAAAGCTCCCTACATTTCTGTAAGGACAAGTTTTAGGGCACAGTGAGGAAGAGGTACATACCAGTATGTTGACTAACAGGCTAGTTGACTCACTGATTACAAATGAGTTTCTCTGGGCTGCCCAATGCATAGATCAGTTTGCCTTATGTTTTATAAACAGTGTAAGGAAAATGCCCAGTTCCTTTAGAAATCATACCTTACATCAGCCAAACAAGCCAAGAATTTCCTAATTTAGTAGTCAGCATCACTTACCTGTAAGTATTCTGCAAATGTTGAGTCCTGGTTCTTTAAAGTATTATCTTACTGTATGTTTGATACTATAAGAAACAAGACTCTAATGCTGTTTGTTAAAATGAGAAAAAAATCAACAAGTATTTACACGTGAAATGTTGCTGTCATCTTCATGAAGGAAGGAAAATACTTTCGATTTGGGCTTCTTTAAGGAGGAAGTAAAGTTGAATGGCTATGTAAGTTTGGTATTTTTTTATCAAGAAGAGGGACCAGTAGTAGCAGTCCCCAAATAGAAAGTGTCCTGAACAGGTTTATCCAACATAAGACAGAAAATGCTTGGTGACTCATTCGTACTAAACAGAGGATTGAAGTGATTTTGAGCTGCAAAGATTCAGTGTTTTCCTGAAGCATACTTAGGTTAACCAATTTATGCAATTTTATCAAGTGTTCTAAGCAGTCCTACAGAGTAGAGAATACAGAATCAAAACTGTTATGATCTGGCCTAACCTAAGATGTTCTTAAAAGCCAGATAATATTGAAGATAAAAGACACACATTCCTAGTGTATTTGCATGTACTTTCAGCATTTTAGCAGCATTCAGATTTTCTTGGAATAACTTCTGATTTGAAGAGTTCTTTCAAATCCTGTTAAACAATGATAGGCAGGAGTTCTAAAATAGTCACTGATTACATGCAAGGATTAGCTTTCAAAGAGTATCTTTTTCAAAGTTTAATAGGAAATAAAGGTGCCCGGTGGTATCAGAACGAGGATGAGATAATACAACCACAAGGTGAGGATGTGCTTATGAAGACAAGCCTGGGAAGAGGACATTACAATTTCAAGGCAATGACAAAAATTCAATTCAAGTCTATAGAGACTGTATTACAGTGTCAAGACGATGGCAAAATTATGCCAATGTAAGTCTATGGAGACCACTTTACTATGTCAAGACAATGGTAAAACAATGTTATATAAAATGATTGAGACCACATTGCAATGTTAAATTATGATGCCAAAACCTTGTCATTTCCTGGAGTAATGACAGAGGATTCTGCATATGTTCCTCACAGCATCGCTGCTGGACCTGTGCTCCAGATCAGAACACTTTTGTAGCTCCAACCCTGGGTCTTTCTTGAGTAGGAACCAACTTTTCTCAGACTTAAAGGTGAAAGCTGAGGACATTTGAGTTGTTGGAGCTAAATGTCTTTGCATTTGCAGATGCAGGTGAAGAGCATTCTACCCTTATCTCTGATTTTTTAATTATTTTTTTTTTAATAGTAGGACACAGGACATTATTGACTTTCGTGTGCGCTGCCAGCCTGTCCAGTTACCTTTTTTATGTGGGGTTGGTTTGAAAGTAGATTGATGCCTCTGTTTTGGGAATGTGTATTACTTTACATTATGCCAGTTGTTTATAGCATTACAAAGCTATAGTTACTGTATATGTACACAAACAATCTCACAAAAGAAAGAACTAATTCCAAGTACTTCTGCTGAAATTTCCCTCTTCAGTGTGAAAGTGCATGTATTTGATGTTCTTGCAAAATGACAGTTTGAAAGCTTGATTTTTTCACAGGACAAGAAAAGTGTTGATAATGGTAGAGCATATGTTAGCTACCTCTCCTCCCAGTATGTTTCAAGCCATATATAGAGAGAACAAACTTTTAGCAGTTCAGTTCTCGTCTGTTCAGTTCTTGGTATCGTCAACAGAGAGACCAGTATTGATGTTGCTTAACAGTTTGCTCACTCTGTTATAATGTTCTCTAATAAGAACAGTAGTGCCAGATCATATCAAAGGTCTGTCTATCCTAATATCCTGTATGAGGCAGTGGCCAAGAAATGATGTGTAGTAAAGAGTGCAAGAGCAGGACAAGCTTACAGTGGTACATCCCTAGAACATTCCTCTTTCAGGCTTTGCTGCCCAGGCTCTTCATTTGGAAACTATGAGAAAGCGTTCATTCCATGTGAGATCATGAAATAATTTGCATGATGCTATGATTACATGATGGCTGTAATGACCTATATTTGAAAGAGGGAAATAGGCCGTTAGAGTAATTATAAAATTATCTAAGCTGCTTGATTTTGCACAGTCACTAATACTGTCAAACTATCTCATAGACAAGTTCTGCTGTAAGTTCTCTTATACCTACAAGGTGATATATTTACTGATTAAACAATTTAAATGTGAACTTTCATTAAAAAAGTGTGTGAAATGGTATTTGCAATTTGAGATCTGGCATGTTTTAGTTCTCATCAGAATGTACAAAAAACTACTCAGGGATAGCTATTAAGAAAACACAAACAAAAAGATCTTTCAAGATCTCCAACTTTAAAAACATCCCTGACTTCTTTATGATTTGAAATGGCAGCTCTAGTCATTTCTCTGGTCATGAATCTGATTGAAAAGATAATAAGGAGCCAATAAGAAGCAATATTCTAAGTGGTGTTAAAACTCTCTAATTGTGCAGAGACATTTCCTATCTGAATCAGAGGAGAATTTATCTACTATGGTATAAAGATAATATGTGGATATTATTTATCAGTAGAATTTAAAATCCAGAAGACCACAAGCCAGAATGTTTATCTGTTAGTTTTCACACAGTGAAATGACTCTCTCTCATGTCTCTATTTGTGATATCATCAGTGACAGGAGCTGTTGCTATTTACCTAAGCTTTCCAGGAAAGGTATATTGAAGTTTCTTAAGAGGATGAAAATCTTTTTCAGATGAAATTTTAATTCTTTCCTGTTCTGCAGAGGTGTTAACAAACCCGTTCTTAGAATTATGTTTGAAAAAGCTAATCATTGTGATTGTGTTACGAGAGTTTCTACATTGCTTTTGTATAAATTATCCCTCTGTGCTTTGTGGCACCTCAAATGTCCTCATTCAATACTATCAGTGAGAAAGCACTCTACCAACTGTAGGAACCATCATGAGCTTTTGTTTCATGTGAAAAGTTCCATGATTTCACGGTAACAGCAGATTCACAGTATGATGTCTTTTACAGGTCTATGCTTCTATAATATTATTTTCAGAAGCTTGTGAATATGATATGTTGGATGAGGGAGTCATGGTTGAAGGGATTACATCGGGATTAGGACAGAGGCTGCAGATAGAGAGTGATTGGACAGTGGTCAAACAGTGTTTTGCAAACACTCATAATGCCAAATAACATATTAAAAACCATGGATTGCTTAGAAAAATTTCGGAGGCAATGTTACTCAGCAAGAAGAAGATGGGCATAAAGCTTAAGAGGCACAGATTATATTCTTTTGCTACTGACTTATTTATTGCCATGGGGTATTAACATGCCCTGTCCATACCTCAGTTTCTCCATGTAACATGGGGATAATGGTACTTATTTTCTTTTGTAAAGCGCTTCAAGATCCTTGCACGATGTGATAAGTATTACTATTGGTTTTACTATTACACATTATCAAAAACCAAAGCAGTCTTTTAAAGAATTCATTTAAAGGTTTTAAAAAGCTCATGTTGCCTAATGTATTATGGGAGATATATAACAGCAAGTAGCTTCCTGCTCTATTTTATACATACTAAATTTTGTTTCCAACATTTCATTGTGCGTGCCACCAACAGTAGCAAGTATAATATGCTGTAGTTGGACAACTGCCAAAATTTGATTGTATTTAGTAGTTCCATTCTAACTATATTCGCTGCTGGACTTCTCTGAGTGGGACATACAAACTGTTGCCATTCAGACACTGTTATGGGCAGATATTTTCCAATAGAACATGAGAAGAATAAGTCCCGATGAGCTAGACATTAATTTTATAGCTCAACTGAAATAAAAGGTTTCAACTCAGTGAAAGACTTACTGTGCTTAAATATTATCTGGAATGACAGAAAGATGTGCATGAATTTGCAGACAAATAAAATTTAGAGATCTCATATATTATACAGCTAAGATGAAATGCAACTCTCCATTCAGGAGGAGGAACTGAATATTTCTTCTCTAAGCACCTGAGAATAGATCAGAGAAGACAATATCCACAAATAGGAGGTTTCAGTCTGAGGGACTGGGAGTTGTTTTGTTTACTCTTTATCCAAGAGAATAAACTGTCCAGAAAATTGCTAGCCTAAAAAGAAAGGTACTTGACCAGAAGTGACATGAGATTTCTCTTCATTGTTCCCCCACAAGACTACTATCACCATTGCTAGTGGTGGCAGTGTTATTTCTCGGACAAAGGTGTTATCACCTTTGATAATTGAAAAGTTGTCCATCATTACTTGATCTTTCTACATTCCTACCAAGGTACCTGTCTGAAGTGCTGCAGCTATTATAGTGGGTTTTCACAATAAACTTTTTCTTGATTCTTAGGCATCAGCAACATTTTCAGAAGATATGTAAAGGCTTTAAAACCCCATTCCCTTAGATTTTATTCTCTTTCAGGGAGAATAGCTCTTTTCATGGCTAACTAATTTTTTTAAAAATGAACGATGATCAAACCATTAGGCATTTGGGGAAAACATTTTGCAGAAAA
Organism: Aptenodytes patagonicus; assembly: GCF_965638725.1. Lineage (NCBI taxonomy): Eukaryota > Metazoa > Chordata > Aves > Sphenisciformes > Spheniscidae > Aptenodytes > Aptenodytes patagonicus. The sequence continues at coordinate 38,034,777 of NC_134955.1, read as the reverse complement.
TGAGATCAGTGGTCCAGTTTGATGTGCCACTGAACTTCTAAGATCGTTTCAACTTTTAGTGTTAGCACCACCACATCTGTTGCTGAGAAGAGGAAATCTATTCCCCCCCACACTTTTCCCCCCCTACATCACAAGTACACGGAGCTATCCAGTCCCCTAAGTGCATGTATCGCAGCTTGCTAACGGCTATTGCTGTAAACAAAGAAACAGGCATGCCATCAAATTGGATATAGTCCTTCATCAGAGTCTCCTCTGTCTTCTCTGAGAAAGCTAGAGATGATTACAAGCACAGCTCAGGAAATAAGCCTAACAGAGCCTAAAGTTGCATGAATTAACAAAGCATCTTACAGGAGTAAATGAGGCATTAGAATATAAATAAAAAGTACAGAGTGGGTTCTAAACAAGTGCTTCCAAGGTCTTTGTGCACTCTGATAGCTTCAGATATTTGACATAACTGAATTTTACTCTAGATCCCATGAACCCCACGGCTAGCGGTGGCAGTGTTGCTTCTTGGAACTTTTTTTCCTCATGATTTGAGAATAGTGAATAACACAGATTATATACTTTTCCTGTTTATCACTGTAAATATTCACGACTTGACGGTATCTATTAGCAAATTATATAAAGTATACAAAGTATTACAATTATGTTATGAGATGGTTTCAAAAATATAAATGGGAATCTATCTTTTCTCTTTCACAGTCCCACAGGCAAATGGGAAAGTAGTTAGGAGTAGCACAGGCATTTTATGAACACTGTGTAGCAAAAAGGTAAATGAGGAATTAATATGCATTGAGATCTTTCATTACTGACCTTGATAACGTGATTAAGCAGTCTGCCTTGAATGAACCTTTGTATATTCATTTATTCTAGAATACAACCTCAAGTTCTATAGCAGTAAATGAAGGTTTCAGTAAAACAAAGGGTGACTGGGAGAGATCTTATTTTTGGAGCCTGAAATGGTAATTTCATCCTATCTATTTTCTGTTATCTATCCATTTTCATGTATTTATACATTCTAGATCGTGCTGTAAAGCAAATAGAACAAACAGTAGCAAAAATGATATTTCTAGTTCAGCTAAAGGAGTACATTACAAGAAATCATACAAAACCTTCTAAATTTTCCAGTCTCAAGAAATGAGACACAAATCAGATATATTTTTCAAACCTAGGGAGGTTTCTGTTACCTCTGTGTCAACGGGCTTCATGCTTCTCCTTAGTGTTTGGTCCTCATAAGGCATATGAGGATATTGTTACATCTGATTTGCACAATTACTCTGTTTAGCTGTGTTTGGACAAAGAAATGTTTTTACCCCCAGAGCTAGTAATCATTTGTGTTGATGTAATAGCAAAGGTGGAAGGTAATATATATGCTTATGTCTTTTTCCTTTTGGTGGAACAAACTCAGGAAACAAATTTTATAGCTAAAATGTATTAGTTAAAACATTTTAACTTTAAATCTAGTTCCACTAAACTGAAACTGGATGACCATATGGGAGAAGATTGTAAACCTTACTGTTCTATAGAAATTTTGCTTCTTAGAGCTTCATAGTCAAAAATAATGTTTCAAGACAAACCAAATAAAATATTTTTCAGTGGTTTTTTCCTAAATTCCTGCTTACAGTCTCAAATCTCAGCAGCTCCTCCCTCATTTTTGTCCTGTCCCTCAGTTTAATTAATATTCCCAAATCTGTTTGTTTGTTTGTTTGTTTGTTAAATTCTGTATGCAGTCCTCCCTCTCTGATTTCCTTGATTCAGGTTCAGTGGATCCAGCTTTATCATGTTATTCCTCTTTTTACATGCATCCCGTTTCTGTTCTACCCAACCCAATTTTCCTCTGATATACTAGATGCACAATGCTGAGGTCTGTAAAATGTAGTCATTCTCAGCTTACTTCTCCAGAAAAGCGGTCTTTTTCACAGATGACCCAAAATGAACTGTAATTCGTGACTGGAGTCCAGGGCTTGTAATTTGAAAAGAAAATTCTACTTAACAATGTTTTGTTGGATATGAACTTTTAAATGTGAGATCTCTCATTATGTAAAGGGGTCTTATTTGAAATGGAGGGATCTGTCAATGGAGTAGGTTCTGGCTTGATTCACTGTTTTTGAACTGGCTCAAGCAATTCTAATTATAAGCTACAATCTAGAGCTGTTACTATTTGCCAGATATTTCAACCTTGATGAGCAAGACCCTTTAGGCTCATTTGGAAAAGCTTACAAACAAGGAAATTCAGTGCTGTTCACCCGCTGGGCTTGGGACAAAAAGCAAGTATGAAAGCTGCCAATATTTCTATATTTGCTTGTTTCATCTGAGTGGGACCAGTGCAATGACACAGAAAAAGACTCTCTCAGCCCAGAGCAAAAATAACACACTTGAAGTGCTTAATGGGTTTCTTCTAAGAGATTTCTCCAGCAGCTTTAATAGAGCTGGGTGAACTGCTTGTATGAAAAAAACCTTAGCTGATGACTTTCAGTCTTTTTTTTTGCAGTGTCTGGATTGCTCACCGAGGGATTTGATTTTGTTTCTGATTTGTAATTATGCACAAACCAGAGCTCGAACGGTGCATGCTCTGTATATTTCTGATTCGTTACTTCCACTATCAGGCCATCCACTTTTACTGCATTATGGTGTCTGAGTAAAGCGAACGGATGCCCATGCCAGAGCTGGGGGGAAGGGGAGGAACACAGCACTGTCTTAGGAGAGAAAGCTTTAAAGACTTTGAGCACTTTGTCCTCTTTGGAGTTAGGTCAACAACATAGGAAACATTTTACACCTTACATATTTTAGAATATGTGAGTAAAACCCTGGAAAGCATGGTAACATTTTAGTAAGATATCGCATTTTAAATGAACGCTCCTTCATAATCAGTGCAAACTTATATACACAAATGACCTAATGTTAGATCTTTGTCTAACTTATTTTGCCTTTGTGCAAAGGCTATGAGAATAGTATTCCCCCGACCCCAGCAACAAAGAGTATAGTTACATTACCATAAATACATTGCATCATAATTAAGTGCATCACACTGTAATCCAGAGCCTAATGAAGGCAATGAAATCACACTCATCATTTGGGATCAGGTGCTTAGCGTTAGTATTTTGGCTCTAGACTTGAGGAACTGTCAGTTGAAGTAGCTTTCACAGAATCACAGAATGATTGAGGTTGGAAGGGATTCAGAATCGGCTTTCATGGAAAGAGACTAGCTAGGACCTTGGTTTAGTATCAATGACTGGAATGGGTGCATTAGATCAATTTTCTCCTGGAGCAGAAAACGTGAAGTGAATTGTAGTTCTAGCTGCTCTTGTAGGAGGGGAAAAAAAAAAAAAAGTGGGTCCAGGCTTGACTCCAATGTGAGTTTTACCTGTCCTTCTTACTCAATGAAAGTCCTTGTCTAGTTTTTAGAGAAATATAGAGGTAAGTCAGTGAAGCTGTCTCTGAAAGTTAGGCAAAATGTAATGTTCAAAGGTTAAATTGTTCTTCTTTGCATGAATATCAACCTCTCCACCCCCAAATGTATATTAGGTTGAAATTGTGGGAGGTTCTTTTATTCTGACAGCCTTATAACTGAGATATATTTTCACCTGTCATGTAAATCAATAAAATATACAGTACTTAATACTTAAATGTTTCACTATTAGAATCATTTTCTGATCCCTCTGGATTAACACATTGTAAAATAGAACACTCAATTTTGTATGAATAAATTAAGTGTTTTGCAACTTACAGTAATGAGATAGTTGGTTCACGTAACTTTATAAACCGGTTACATGATACAGCAATGCAGATGTCCAGTTTGGAGGTTTGCCTTCCTTAACGAGATAAAGCTCCTCTTTACTCCACTGACTGCTCTATTTGAGTAAGGACAGCAAATCTGATTAGTGTTTCTACATTCGCTTTTTTTCACCTCTTATAATTCATACATTTTCCATCAGCCTTTATTTTTCTTTTTATTATGCATTCTCATGTTTCCGTAAATTTCAGAAAAGATAGCACAGGTTGTAAGATAGCCACATTAATTGCTTTGCTTCCTGAAAAGTTGCACAGAAATGCTTCCTCTTTACAGGATATAGTGACAGGTCCTAAACATATCTTTCATCTAATCTGCAACTAATCTGAAGCATACAGATTAGGAGACTGTAGGGACATGAATAAGGAACATTTAATTAAGTTCCCTGAAGTCAAAAATATTTGTAGACGAAGGATTCTGCTCCTGCTCACTTCTTAAGCAACTGGAGTTGCCCGTGACACCCTCACAGGCCATCCCAGTGGAAGCAGCTGGAGTTAGGGTTGACCTTTGCTACTAACAAAGTAGCAGAGATGTGAAAATAGGGGCTTCAGTATACACGAACAAGACGTAAACAGCTCACATTAAGAAAGACTAATTTATCTATCTTTATCTAACTAAATTAGGATCAGTTAGAACTTTCTTGGGCAATCTAGCCATGCAGCTAATTGTAATGTAAATGTAGCAGAAGTTAGGTAACAATTATAAAAATACTGAATGCAACCTTTCTGTATGACAACTGTCCACTTGTTTGTGTATTGGTTAATTAATCCCAGCTTCTCTAACACAGTGATTAAGATTGGGTTTAGAATTTGTTAGCTGTATGTTAGAAAAGATATCTGTAAATAAAAAGGTAAAATCATTGTTATGTAGGGAAGTATTACTCTGAAGATATCCTCTTTAATCTTTTTGAGGGAATTCCATGGTAACCACGTGGCAAATTGGAGTGAGAAATTTATAGATGTGGTAAGTTTAAGTAGAGTAAAAAGATTTTCTTTTTCATTTCATTTCTCTTTGGGATTTTAGTAATTTAATAGAGGATTTCCCATCTTCTTCCTCATTTTTTTCCCCTTTTGGGCCAAGGATGTCTTTCAAGTCATACTATGTAAATTATGACTTTTTATTAATATGCATTCTATTAATTTTAAATCTTAGCTGTAAACAAATGCTTGGCCAGTGACAGTGACCCAGGAATATCAGACCTGCAATTTCATCTCTTTTAATTGGGTAGCTTATATACACGACAGACGTTTTTGGTTTAGCCATTTGTAGCTGTCTTTCCATTTGTTATGTTGACATACCGCTCTGTCTTACACTGGACAAGATCTAGTCAAAAATTGAGTGATTTTTTTTTCCTTTTTTTTGAGCATGCTTTCAAAGAAGAGAAGAATACTGGCTAACAATTATACAGTTTGAATCTGAATTATATATGTAAGCAATTTTTTGTAGCTTCTGTCCGCTCTCCTCTACTGGCTGTCCAATGTCAAAACAGGAGGTTCTCTTTTCTTTTGCAGTAATCATCTCTGACATGCTGTTGGCAACATTATCCTCCAGGTTCTTTCTGTTGTCTTCTAGAAGACATTTTCCCCATGGGGGAGAAAAAAGCATTCTGTCTTTAAACAAGGAATTAAAAAAGCAAAGCTAGAAGATACTTGTTGGAATTCAGTGCCCTGACTCTTGTGCACCTATTAAAAGGAAAGTTTTATTTTACCAACACACAGAAGACGGTTTAAAAGGGTTATGTATACTTAGCCTTTTATTTCCTTTAACATAGTGTTAGTAAGATTAAAACAGTTTTTTCTAATAGTGCTATGAAGAGGAAAAATGGGGACACCATTGCTCAGAGTGTTTGAAAGAATGTAATACGTGGTCCTTGTGATGATGTTGTCTGAAGCAATCCAGCATTAGTAGTGGACTGAATCAACTAAAAGGGCCCTAATTTTTTTTTTTTTTTTACACAACAAATAGAAACATGGGGCAGATAATCCACATACACACCCTTTTTTTTAAATAAACTTGGGAATCAGAATGCATGCTAGTACAAAGAAGGGACCAGTCGTCTAGGTACAACTGACTTTTTACATTTTAATTCAAATGAATGAAAACAAATGCAAAGTACAGAAGTTTCTTTCGTCATAGATCAAATGATTACAGTCCAACTTAGAAATCATATCTTAATGATTCCCTAACACTGCTCAGTCTAATAGACCTGCACCTTTCGAAAAAGATGTAATTCTGATGGCAGAAAAATAATGCAACTGGTCTGCAATGGCTTCATCCTCTGTTTCCTGCATCTGTCAAGAGTAAGTATGTCAGGTTTCCCTCAGGCCAGGCACTTTACCTGGCTAAGTATTTATGCAACATCTGTCAAGTTTGGTTAAAAATTGGTCAAACTAAGTTAAAAATCATACATGGTTAAGAGAAATAGACATTGATACAGAGGATAATCAGATCACCATTTTTTCTTAAGGAAACAAGATTAAAACTCTAAAATTACAAACTGCTTCCATTTATGAGATAGAAGAAAATGAGAAGCGTGAGATTGCAGTAGATAAATGCTGGTTCCACAGAAGGTGAGGGAAATTTTGTTTTATGTTTTTAGTACTGTTGTAACCTAGGCCTTATTCCTCTAAATTTTCTCCAAGCAAACCATCCCTACTAAAACCAGAAGTTTTTCCTGTGTCAAGATCATAGGGTCAGTCTCCAGAAGCCTGATGTCCACATTATATTTGTGTTTGACAGAAAGGATTTCAGTTTCCTTACTGCATCATTGTGCTTTTGTGAACTTCCTGTGAACAGTAGAGCTAAGGTGGCTATGAATATTCATTTGCACTTTGTGTCTTTCTACGGTAGTTGTATATGCTTATTTACAAAACATGTTGACAATACAGTGAAGAATGGTGTATTTACACCATCACTAAGTTAACATAAAAAAAAAAATTGTTCTACAGAATTCTATTTATAGAGGATAAGTGACTGTGTTTTAGCATTTATCATTAAATAAATATGCAGTATCCTAAACATATATATCTTAATGTTCTTATGTGCACGCATGGTTATATCCTCTAACAAATATTTTACTCTACCAAAAGAAACCCAAAAAACCAACCCAGCTCAAAAGAAGTCAGATGGTCTTATTAAGGGTATAACTACAGTTATAGACAGTGTTCTCCTCAGAAGAAAACAAAAAAGAAAAAAACCCTCAGATATTAAAGTTGATATTAAGCCTTTCACCTTACGAATAACATATGTGGATGCTAATTGTTTATTGTGCTGTTAACCAGTAGAAGATTAGTCCAGTCTCATCCCTGCAAAGGAAGTCTTTGTGGTGGAAAAGTCATTGTAGGATAGAAAGATGATTTGGAATGATGTCACCTCTGTATGAGCAAGTCGTGCAGTGTCATTCGCAGTCACTGCTACTTTTAATGCCTGTGACACTCCAGATTGAAAGTTCATAGAAACACAACCATACTGTACCAGGTTTTTGGGAAAAGGGCCAGACTTTAAACAAGAAACAGGTGCAATGCAGATTCACAGAGCACAGCTGAATGATTTCAAGACAAGTAATAATCTGAAGTGCTTGGGATCCTACAGCCTGGTTCTTAAATACATATATGCATCCCTATCAGGAATGGACAAAGTACCTGTCAGCTACTCCCATATTCCTCTGAACCAACTCTGTTAGCAGTCGGCAGATTCCAGAGAGGTACTCTGACAGAGTTGTGCGTTAGAAGAGATTTGAAGGACGATAAGGTAGTGGACTTGCAGACCAGTTTGGGAAGAGCGCTCTGTGCCTAAGGGGAAGAAGGTGCAGAGGCATTTCGGTGAGAGGCAAATGAGGTCAGCATTGTTAGTGGAGCAGAGGTGATGAGGGATGATGCTGTAGTAACCTCCTCAGCACACCTGCGGACACTTCTGTCAGTGACTGGCCCTGTCCTCATTGTTTGTCAAAGTGCAGCCATTAACTCTTCTGACCAAACAGCTCCTCCTGGCTGGCTACAAAGAACTGGGAATAATGAAATGGTCACCGGGCACCTCATTTGCATCCACCGTACTGCCCTTCTCACAGCAATACACTGGTCAGACATTGTTGCTGTCATACCACAGCTATTCTCATTTTCTACTAAATGAGATGCAGATAAGTGTAAGTGTTTCACACTTTTAAGTTTTCCAAGCTTCATGCGCTTTTCTCTGTTCATATCAGAAACCTGATTATAGCCACTTTGGTTCTCTGCAGTTCTTTCTGAAGGCTGCAGGATAGAGAAAGAAGCAAAAGAAGTAATCAATACTGTTGTCTGATGAAAAACCAGATATAGAATTCCAGCATGTTAGGGCAACTTAGCCTTGGTTTTATATTTCATTATCTATGAAACTCTGTGATTTTTGTGTATTCCCTTAAATGTTTCACCAATGAGAAACACTTTTAAACAGCACATAGTAAAAATTAAGTCCATGTAGTTTTTTTACTATTACGGATTTCACTATGAAACATCTCAAGATTAAATTTATTCCAATAATCATTACAATGATGAAAAAATTCCTTGCTTCAATAATTGATTTATGCTTCATTTAAATGTACGGAGTAGTTTCAATATCATTTCTTATTAGCTCTAATGACAAATTTTAAAATAGCAGGGCTCTGAAATAAAGATGAAAATTTGCCATACAAGTTATTACATTTAAATGGACTTAATATTTAATATTTAAAAAATCATTTGATGTAAATAGCCATCATGAATCACTGCAAATATGCTTAGATGTAATTAAACTTTTTCTTTACCCATATCTAGTTGCTTCATAATAAATTATTTTCTTTTCTCTTTTTATTTTTTTAGCATCTTCAAGAATTTGAACTGGAAAAGCCACAGTTTTCTTCTGACATATCAGCATTGCTTATTCAGATTTTCATATTGTATTGGTCAAGAAATTAGATGCCATGTCATACATATTTGCTTGTGTTATGTATATGCTATTATTTTGTACATAAAGCTAGTATTATCTCCCTGTATTGGAAGTTATATGCGTGTTATGCTATGTATTCCGCTATAAAAGAAAGACAAATAGAACATAAAGTTGTCATTTGGCAGAAACCTGTGACACTTCTAAAATGTTTTAAAGTGTAATGGCAGAAATATATGGCAGAAATTAAAAAAAAAAAATTCTCTCTTTGACTGGCCCCATTCTGTAACTTGTTTTCCCTTCATATGAGATTTAAAGGAAAACGTTATCCAAGACAGGATCCTACAGGCATGACCAGAAGGCAGCTCGCTGTCTTTTGAGACACCTGATGTGGCTGCTGTCTACTGACCACAATACTCTCAGTTCAAGTCACAGCTGCTGTAATGCACAGGATGTCTGTGTGCTGAATTTACACAGTACGTTTCGGATGCTAAATAATAAACCATGGCATTTGGTAGGTACTTTACTAGAGCAGTAGTCCCAACAATTACTCACCTGTTTAAGCTTAGACACACACAAAGGTTTTTCAGTGACAAAAATTTTGTGACAGTACCCATCCATCGACAGAGCTGGTCAGTTAGCTGTCTGATGTCGTCAATATAAAGTGCACTTTTAGAGAAATTATGCATGTGCTTATATTAGCGATGCTGTAGCTTTACTTCCAGCTCTTTAAGGAAATTGTATTAGTTACATGCAAATCCTTAACTGAGAGTGTGACATTGTTCTAGCCTGACAATTTCTTTACAATTTAGACCATAGTTTTTGTATGAAGCGTCTAAAAGTAATGCAAGTAACAGGGGAATAATTGGGAATGATACACCTGAAATCATTGCACTAAACCAGAAACAGGCTCCAGAGATTTTTGAGGAAGAAAAGCACTGGCATTTGAATACATAAACTGTTGAAAGTTTAGTTGCTTTTAGAAAGTAAATCTGCTTAATTCTAAGCAGAAATGGCTTCATTAAATGTTTTCTGCTTAAAAAACATAACAAAAAGATGAAAAAAGTGAATGGGAAGTTATACTGGAGCTCCACTGGGATCTGAAACCTGTTCTGCTCAATATAGATGATTTGGGAAAGGGGATGAATAATGTGGTGGCAATTTTCCTGATGATACTAGGTCATTAGTAGTTAATATTAGTGCTGACTGAAGAACTGCAAAGAAATTCCTAAGACTGAGTGACTGGGTAATAAAATGGCAAATGAAATCCAGTGTCAGTAAATGTAAAATGATGTACCTGGGGAAAAAACAATCCTAACTTCACAAATAGGATTGATGGTCCCTGTCTGACCATTACCACTCAAAAGCAAGATCTCAAGGTTATAATAGATATTTATAACCCAGAGATTGCAATCATCTCTGTGCTCAGGAGTCAAACTTAGTGTTAGGAATTATTAGGAAGAAAATGTATAAGAAACCAGCGTAAATCCATTTTTGCATCTGTATCCCGTAGGCAGCTGTCATCCCTTTCACCTCATAGCAGTTTATAAGGCACAACTGGAAAGGAGTACAGGAAGAGTTGGGAGGGTGATCAAGGGTGGGGAACGGCTTCCCTATGCAGGACGTCTTAGAGACTGGGGCTCTTCAATATGGAAGAAAGAAAACCTATAGGCTGATGTAAGTGTGATATAGACTGAACAAAAGTATGATATAGAGCAGCATGGAAGGGGAGAGTAGGAGTGACTCTACTCTCTCACTCCTAGTACAAGAAATAGGGGCATCAAGTGAACCTAGCAGGCAGCACATTCAGAATAAGCACAGGGGAACCGTTGCCCCATGTGTACTGCAGCTCTACTCCTTAGTATGGACCCTCGCGGATGCTAGAAGTTTTGCCAGGGTCAGGATGAAATTGGGCATGTAATGCTTGCTCAGGAAGTCTCTGAGACAGAAACAGTTGATAGCTGGGATAGTTTTCTAGGGAAATGTGCTCGTTTCTTACGTATTTTCTTGTACTATTTCTTTGACATCTCTTTTAGGCTACTGTCAGAAGCAGGATACTGGCTAGATAGGTGGACCTATGGTTTGACCCTATGCGTCTGTTCATAGCTACCAGTGCTTATTTACAACCAGTATTAGAAATGCTTTGATATGACCTGGGATTAGTTTTTTTACAGTTTGTGAAGAATTTCTTTCTGTTTTATAAGTGATGAGCATCTGCTTCTATATTTATTTTAGATTTTTCTTTGCAGAAAAATATTAGCAGTATTTTTCCTTGATCAAAGGCGAAAGCAACAGGGTTTTTTTGTTTGTTTTCTTGTGCAATGTGTCTAACTTCATCAAGAATATCAGCAGAAATTTACATTTGTTACAATTTACTTTAGAGAAATGTAGTTCAACGAGAAAGATAGAGCTTCTTTGAAAAATATGACTGATCAGTAGAGAGGTAGACCACTTTCTTTCTAAAGAATTGTTTTGAAAATTATGTGTGGCTACTTTTACTCAGATACTGCCTGTCATGCTTATATTTTCTTGCAGTGACTTCCACTTGCCATAACAACAGAAGTTTAACAAACAGTATTTATGTGCTGCAGGCATAGAAGCGTACATAAACATAAAAGAAAGTAACAGAATGCAGGTTGCCAATCACATCACTCAGTTCTCCCCAAAGCTTCCAGATAGTTTTACTTTGCTAAAAGTTTCTTTCTTTTGTAGCTTTCTGAATTTTGGAGAATCTATATTTTCTGTGAGGGAAGTTAGTTGTTTTCCACATGGAAAACCCAACCGAAGAAAAGATTTCTTCTCTTAAAAGCACGTATGTAGCTTATACCTACATTGCAAGTAACCATTTTTGGTGTCTGCTAATACACTACAGAGTTGTACCGCTTTAAGAAAAAAAAAGTTAAAAGCCAGTTTTAACCATTAAATGTTCCTGATTCCAGGCCATTGAAGAAAGTGGATTCAAGAATGGGCTGGAGAATTTCTCGTGTGAATACATCTGTCAAGCTAGCTAGTTATAAAATATTTGCACCTTTTTCATAAAGGTTGCATCAGCACAAGCAGCATACATATTCTGCCTTGAGCATTTGCTTCTCAGAAACACAGAAAGAGAAGTTGGAGATGTGAAGGAGTTTAGCCGTAAGAAATAAGCATTTTAAAATTCCCTTTATGTAGATGAGAAGTATTTCTGGCCTGGCAGCTCTCTAACAAAAACTAACAAATGGAAGATAATCATGGGCGAAACACAAGAAAAAAGTCAACCTAAGATAAAATGATCTAAACTGACAAGAAGCACAGGGGAACAGTAATGCGTATTGGAGAAAGGCATATATTAAAGCACATACAATAAATTCTGGAAAAACTTGAAATAATATAACTGTTGTAGGGGATTATTAAAAACAAGTCACCTCAAAATATGGCCTAAATTTGTCCATGTCCTAATCTGGCCTTCATAATTCAGTCTTTAAAAAATACAGTATTGCATTTATGTTGAATTTGTATATGTGTCCATGATTTTGTCCATAACTTTGCTAACATAATCATCTTAACAATTTGTCACATTTAAGCATTAAGTTGAAGTTAGCACTAACTCTTATTCCAAAGCAAGCACTCCAAATATACTTTCCTTTCAAAACTGACAGTCTTAAAGGTGTGTATGTGCTGCACATCTAACGGAACAAACCAAAACCTTTTGTCGCTTTCTAAGTTTCTGATTTCTGATTAAAATTATAGTATGTTCATCTAATTGCCTTAATAATAATATTTGACAATTATATTACGTTACGTTTTCAAAACACAGCCATCTGAGCTTTATGCAGAAATGATGTGCAATTTATGGTTTCTTGTGTTTTTGGAGCAGAAACAGCTAAATCTCTTTGATTTAACTCAATTTCACTTTTTTTCTTTTAAAAGGAAAGCAAAATGAAATGTGTTGAACCTGAGCACTGATACAAGATTTAAACAATCTAGCATATGAACTTTGAGATTATCCATATAAATAATAGAATGTTAAATTAAAGCAAGGGCTAAAAAATATGCTGACTTATAAATTAAGTTGATCATTTAGGGTTCACCATGCCTGAACATAAAGAAGTTTAGCAGCATATGGTAAGGTAATAATTTTATGCCATATATTTTATTAAGATGGTGTAACTGTTAAAACATATTTCAAATGCAATATATATTTTTGGCATGATAAAATAATTTGAAAGATGTCAACTTGAATCACACAACAGTGATTATTTACTAATGTAAGATAGAGTCACTTTGATTCTAATAAGAAAATGCCTGGCCTGAAGTCACACCTTCATATGCATCTAACGGTGCTCTCATTTTATCATATTTTAAAAATCCACACCTCATATTTTCTGTTTCCTTATATGGATGGTGCTAATGACACACATAGTAAACCTTCTATTAGCTTTGTACTTCAATAGGATTTGTTTAATTTCAGCTGTCAAACAATATGGAGAAAAAAAATTCTACTTTTTTGATAACCCCAGGATTTAAAATGCATTATCAGTATGACAGCAGTAAATGTTTTCCAAACAATCTTATTTATGGGCCGTGTTCTTTCTTGGTGTATATACAAATCTGAGCAGCATGTGAAATCCCTCATTTGTTTGCCATAAATTCTGCATGTTACTGATGTAAGATTTATTATGTAAGAGTGGTTGAGTAACCCAGCATTGGTACCATTGATATGCAACGTTTTACCTCCAGCTCCCTTACTGAGATCTGACTGGAGTTGGTGCTATCTGAGAGGCATTACCAGCTGATGACTGTTCAGTAATCAATTCTGTATAAATAATAATATAAATATAAATAATATCAAAATGTACATGCTAGTCCATCTTCTGATGGAGATGTACTTTAAATATATTACATGCGAGTATATAAAGCCAGCAATGAGAACCGACTTCTCATCCCTAGAATGGATGACTTAAATTCTGCTATAAGGGCTGGGCAGTACAGGAAGCCACTGCTGCTGTTTGTACCCTAACTCTGAGAATGGAAAAGCTGCTGTTCCTGCTGAAGCGTCCATCAGGCACTTCACTGAGACTACCAACAATTTTATCATATTCATCTAAATTTACTTAGCTTTTCCTACAAACAGGAAATTTCTGTCAAAATTAGTCACTGAAATGTTCCCCATTCTCTCCCGATACGTTTTGCCTCCCTGCTCCCCGTTTACAGAATGCATGGCTGTTTTACACTTTGATTGTCCTTTTCAGCTCTGTTGAACAGAGAACTTTGTGTAATCTCTGACTGCAATATGTATTCTGAAAAAACATTATCAATTCTTTAGCATAGGCATAATGTACAAAAATAATATCTTAGTGCTCTTGATTTGCCTTTTTAATATTATGTTACATTTCTTCTTATGGTATTTATAAAACCCTCACTATGACGGTGCCCGAGAAGGTGGTGTTGCACTACTATCACATAATAAGTGTAATTTTTTTTTTTTAATTGGAAAAATCATTTCACATCAATATATTACCAAAATCAGACAGTCTGGCATCCATACTTCTTATGATTTTACCAGAGCAATATGCTAATATTGGAGGATTGTGAGATTTTTTTCTAAATAGTAAAGTCCATCTGTCTTTACCCTACAAAGACATTCAATAATGAGAAAACGAGATTTTTCCAACTGCATATGCCTGGTTCAGAGGAGGCTGCAAATACATTTTGAATGCATCCCCTGCTCTATTAGAGTAACTGAGTACTTGTAAAAACATTTTCTAGGCTTTCCCTTTATGAATGTGAAGAAATTGTAGATACGTGCCAGTAGTTCTGCAGCTTTGTAAAGTATCAATATAGTTTCTGATGCAGGACCTGGCCCTAAAGGCAGCTCTAAAGTACAAATCCCCAACTGCACTGGGGAGCCTTTCTGCATAAAAGACTATATCGTTACTCGTAGAGCGGCTACAATCAGGTCTGCTTTAAGCTATAGAAAAGCCCATCAGGAACCAGGGTCCCAAAGTAGCAATATGAGTTTTACAAAGTACTTTTGTACTTTGTATTCATTTCATATTTATCTTTTGTACTTTTTGTACTTATTTCATATTTAACTTTAAATATACATACAAATCCCACTGAATCAAGTTTGTTTTGAGTAGGAATGGATTTAAACCTACCTAAGTTTGATGTTTTCCTGAGGTGGTAGATACATGTTTCAAAACATTTTCTGAGCCTTGTTACTTCTAGCTGTTTTACTGTTCAGTCTAACAGAAATGCTGACTCCTAACGGCTAAGCAAATGCACCGTGCGTTGGATACAATTATTTGAAATTCCAGGCTGGGAAAAGCAGTGGCTGCTCTAGTGTGTCAATTGGAAGTGCCAAGGCTGCTCTTCTGGGATGGCTGCGCTGTCACCACCAGGAATGGCGCATTCCTCGGCCTCTTTGGCTTTCTGTCTGCTCAGCTGTATTCAAAAATCTTACCTCCAGCTTTCACCATGTTTGAAGAAACTGTCTATTTCTAATGTTATAGGATTCTGATTGACTGCAACTGAAGAGAAACAAACAGGGCAGCTGTCACTCCGTCCTGAATTCGAGCTAATAATGTGTATTGTACAAAGAGATTGCAGACATCATGAGGTTATACCCCACGCACCCTTCCTCTTGTTTTCATCTGCGTTTTCTCTTCCTGACTGAAACACAAACTAGCCTTTTCAAGCTCATGCTTCCTGCAAAAATGTGGAAAATGTACATATAATATTTTTGCTTGCACTTGAAAAATGTGTTCTAAAGGTTGGTTTCATCATGTAGATTTAATAATTCTGGATAGAAGAGCATGTTCGTGACAGGTCTGTATTTTCTTGGACATATTGCATTTGATTCTGAGTGCAGTTTTCAGCTTTTTTAAATGGAATTTTGTGGGGTTTGAGCGTTTGTTTTTCATTATGTTAAACATAGAGCATCCATATGTTGCTTTCCTTTGGAATATTTAAGAAAACATAGTCATTTAAATCTGGGCTATTTTATCCCTGCAGTCATAAAATTCCTGTAGAAGAAGACTTCTGCCTTATATGATATATTTTTCTCCCTCCATTGTTGCAAATGTGTGTTCTAATTCCTTTTCTTCATTATACTTTGTATGACAAAGTTGCTGCAGGTAAGTAAACGTGCATAGGATATGAAACAGGCTCTTAACTCCTATAGTTCGCTCTATAACTCAAAATCTTGACCAAGGTGCTCAAGTCATATCCCTGGTTCATGACCTTCAGGTTGGTAGAGCACTATAGGAAGTATAACAGCTGGCTTCCATGGTGTAATCTTTATTGTAAGAATAATACATGAGATCTTACACGCTTCTATCAGTTGCAAATGTTCTTGTAGCTCATTGTACAATATGTCAGACAAAATGGATTTCATGATCTTTTGTATAATGCATATGTTCCAATAGTAATTTCAAACCTAATTTATTTCCTTAGAAATTCATTCATCTTTTGGGTGCCATTTTTAACCATCTTAATTTTCTATTATACAAGCACGGGGGTAAATTCTTTGCTCACATATGCAGGTCCCATTCCCATTGGATTTTGTACAAAATTTACAGTATCTAAGGGGAAAATTTAGCTTAGGAGTATTTTTATTTTATCACTATCATACAAGCCCTTTTTCTGTTCAAAACCTAGTAGTTATTTGGCAGTTGTGTTTCATTTCGGTCTTCCTGCTATAACTAGAAATGCTTTTAAAGATATAATTTTTTCCAGATAATGTACCTCTGTAAATGCCAAAGTTGACTTTGTGTCTTTCAAAATACATGTATAAGTTATTGGGAGTTTTAACATTAGCTGCAAGTGTGTCACTGAAAATAGTTATTGCATTTTTCCTTTTTTTACTGTAGTGGTTGTTGATGGATGAGGGGTGTAGAAAGAGAGGAAAAAGGAACCTGCCACTTTTCATTGGCTGCAAATTCCAAAGAGCTCCTAAAACCAGGGGCACAGTTGTTCTGACGCTTTTGCTTTTAATAGGAAGAATAAGAGAATAGGGGATTAAAGTAGCCAAAAGAGCTTTTAAAAAGTATATTTCATTGGGAAGAGTGGCATCCTGGCAAGAACAAACATATTAAGCTGCAGGGCATTGTTAAATAGAATAAATTTTTTGGCCAAGGGCAATGTAGAAAATGACAGTGCTGGAAATTCCTTTTTTCCCTTGGAAGAGAGGTTTTTTCAGAGAGCAATATAATTGGCAAGTTTAAATACCTCTTACATACAGTAGGATCAGTTTATCCATTTGTTCTGGAAGCTACACAGTAATATCTGAGTCTCAGCCCTCTCTCTTATTAAGGAAGTATGGGCTGAGTATGTCTCTAAGGTTTAAGAGTTACGGTGAAGTCGCCTTCCCTTAGACTATGAAGTAGTGTCTGTAATTCATATCTACAGTTTTATGCTCCAGCTTCTCCTCTATAATATTCTAGTTCTTTTACTTGTCAATATGGTATGTGAAAGTTCATCTAAGACATGGCATAATTACCTCTAGAAATCTGTTTGGGTAATAATGTGGAATTAAATAATTTAAAAAATCAATGAAATAATTAAAGAGAGGTCTTTTTTTTCATCCTAAGGTGTAAGGCAACCAATACCTTGGACACTGAAGAATAGTTTTCTGTATCTTTCTGGAAACTCCAGTAAAGAGTTTCACATAATAAAATAGGCCTAAAAATTCTAGTAACAAATAATCTTTGTCCAGATCTCAAGTAGGGAAAAATATACAAAGTGTGAAAATAAAAGTCCAAAACATACCTAAAGAGAAGTATAGCCCATAACAAAAGGTGAGTGACGCCTGCGAGCACCAGCTTATGAAAGTATTGGCTCCCCAGTTTATTGGCATGTCTTTCTCACAAATACACAAATAATTTATTTAATCTCAGACTTGAATTATTTTATACTTTAAAATATTGTTTCACATGAAGTCCATCTGAGAGGATAGTGACATTGCTCAGCAAATGTTAGTACTGGTGCCTGAACCGTAGATATCTATCAGAAGGTTTACTGGCTGAAGTTGGCAAGTAATAAATGCCAGCTGCAAGAGTTATATAGAGACACTGGTAGTCAGTCTCGAGGAGGTATCGACTGGGACAGCCCTACAAATTCCTATACCTGGTGGAGACAAATGAAGGAACCAGTTGTTGATATACTCCATGACATGTACATATGAGAAGATGGTCAGGAACACGGGCGGAAGAATTAGATATACAGAGGCAGGTTTGTTCCCAGTGCAGTGCTTAAGTGCTATGTAAATTTTAGTATTTCTGCCTTGATGGTATAATAATGGGCTACACTTCTTTTGGTAAACTGCATTAGCATCTGTTCACACAGTTTCCTGGTAAAGAAATCAATGCAATTTAAGAAGAATGCACTTGGGTATATCAGTGTTAATAATATCTAGAATCCTAGAAAACATAAGCAGTCTTGTATACTTCATCATCATTTTTTTCAGCTTGTGAGCTGAATACGTTCTCAGCTATCCCTGTCTTTTCAATGTCTGAAGATGTGAAGGAGCATATGATAGTACTATTCGTTTGTTCATATTTTTCTCAGTTTAGGTAAATTGAAACTATATCTTGAGTCCTAGCATAGTCAATCAGAGAGTGAACTGTGACAGGTTTTTTTTCCCAACTGGACACTTTGTGCGTCTCTGCAGTCTTCTATTTTGTATTAGCACAGTCTGAAGAGATTATTTGGATGTATAACCACAGTTAACTGCTCCTTCCTTGAGTCTCTACTCTGTGATCACCGTTCTGTGTACTTGCGAGTGGACAACTCTGCTACATGGATTCTTCTTAGGTTTGACAAGTACGCAGCTAAATTCACCTGTTACAGATGTCCTGCTGACGTGAATTTTTCTTTGTCTCTAACAGTTACCAATGTTTCTTGAATCTTTGTAGCTTTTGGACTCAAAGGATACAGGAAGACATCCTGTTCAGTTTGCCTGAATTCTGCTCACACATGCACACATAAGGAGTGAAAAGGGAAGGACAACTTCCATTATATATACATGAAGTGCTTCGGTTTGCCAATATGTTTTGGAATATTTCCCAAACTGGAAATCTCAGTGTTCACCACGATCCTTAAATAAAATAAGGAATTATTTTGACAATTTCACTGCTGCCTAGTATAAGTGCCTGTCATTGGTGTTACTATTACAGATCACAGATTAAGCTGTTCTCTGCATATACCTAAATAAGAACAACAAACGGTGGTAAATGAAAATTGTGATGTCCCTTTATAAAAATACATGATACCCAAGGAAATAAAAAAACCAACATCCCCCCCCAATACACACCGATCCACATATTTAAAACTCAGAATGCTATTTAGGCAGATAATTTAAAAAAAAAAAAGCAAGATGTAATCTTAAACATTACATCTCTGGAGCTATGTTTTTGAAAACAACCACTATAATTCAGTGATTCATATACACGGTTACCTATATTGATAAGGTGAAACTGTTAGAATGTCATGCTATAGACAATGAATGGGGCTTTGTCAAATTTATCCTTTTCCAACAAAGCTGTTCTGCTGGCTATGTCTGCCCATGTATAAAATACTGCTACCGTCAAAGCCATGTCATTGGATTATATTCAATTTTTGTTTTACTTTTCAGTGCATCTGCATGGCATAATTGGGCAGCACTCTTTTGCTGTGCCTCACATTCCTCTTCCTGATGGCAATGGTTCATCACCAGCTGCTGCACAGCTACAATTGCCTTCCTCTCAGCACTGTTTACTTTTGATTCTTCCTGAATGTGGTACATTTTGTTTTATGTCGTGTCACTGTTTTTATACTTACATAATGTTCTTAAGTATTGTTTAGATTGACACAGTGTTAGTACTAAAATTGAAAATAGAATGTCATTATTGGCAAGAACAGCTGTTTTCATGCACATCATTTTCTGAGCTTCAGTTTATTAATCAGGCTAAGCGGGAGTTTGGTACAAATGCTAGTATTTTTTCTTGAAGTACTCTATGGACTTTAGATTTCCATCATCATAACAGAATTGAACAGTATAATGTAGCAGAAATGTTTGATGTGATTAAAACCTGTTTATTCTGGGTTTGTAATTGACTTAATTGTAACATCTAGAGGGCTGCAATTTTGAGAAGTTTCAGCCCTGATTGCCTATTATTCACATGACAACGCTGAAATAAAATGACGCTATAGTAAATGAAAACATAACAAATAACCCTGGTGGTTCAATAACATTTTGAAAGAAAATCAGTGTATGTTCTGCAGAAATCACCTACAGGAACAGCAGAAAGAAAAGCCCGTGTTTTAAATCAGCTTTTGTAAAAACTTGCTAAAAACTATCACAGAAACTAGCATAATGTTACTCATCCAGTAAGGCTGTTTTGATTGTCTTCTATAGTACTAAATAATACCTGTTTGTGAAGTGCAATCAAACATTACGAAGAAAGACTTATTATCTATGCTGAAACAAAAAGGCTGCATATCCCTACCTCTCCCCTCAACCTTAACTACCCTCTGTGCAAAAGTCAAATGTAGAATTCATCAAATTCACTGGTAATCTAGGAGTGCTTAGATTCTGAACCTGAAAAAAATTTTGTCTGGTCCTTCATCCCACACAAAGCCTGGGTGGTTTTAATTGGCTTTGCACAATATCTGGAAGCTCTTCTTACGAACCAAGTTTATAGAATAGGAAAGCCCTGGATACAGTATGTTTCAACACTGCCTCATTTATTGCGTCATGCACAGTGTGACCCTATTAATTCCTGTAAAAAGAAAAACAAAGCCAAGATTAAAATTATTAACAATACCAATGAGGATTATTTACCAACCTTGTTCCTCTAAGAACAAAAAATTCATTTTAGGTGTTTCATATATTACTATGAATATTAGTGTCATGTTTTAAGTTACTGGACTGACATATCTTGCAAGTATTTTTCTTTTCCTTGGTGGGCATCGGTTGTATACTCTACATTTTGTGATGAAATAGTAGGAAAAAGTTATAATGGCTCATCTTTTAGCGTTATGTGTTATTACATACATTTCTGTTTACACATGAAGGACCTAAATTTAAATTCTGAAATTCAAACTTTCAAATTTAAGCCATTAGGCAATATCCATTCCTTCCTCTGTTGTTTCACCGCTGTAATTGTAATAAGCTTTTTGTGTGTAATTGGGCTTTATGTAATTGCGCTGTAATATATATAAAGCCCAGTAAACTCCACTGGCACATTGCACTGGGATAGGCCTTGAACTTGCATAGTAACTGATTTTACATAGTTCCTTGGTGCTTTATCTGTAGTTGTTAAGATCACATAAAAGTTTTGTATACTTTGCCTATACTAATCTTTTCTTTTTTTCCTAATTTTACTGACTTACAAGCAATTCTGATTTTCACCAATGGTTAGAATCAGGTTAACATTTTTCGGAGTTGTTTAGATGACTATGACTGCGTCTTTGAGAAGGTGTAGATTTCTTGAACATTACTACATGTAGTCAACCTAATCTTCAAAGAGAAAATAATTCTGCAAAATGCTTCTAACTGACATTAGGAGGCGGTGTGTTACATTTTTTTTACTTGACTAATTCAGTTAAATAGTTACTGGAAAAAAAAAAATGCTTCACAGGTGACACTGGATTAAACATTTGCTGTTGTTTCATCAGTGTTGAAATGATTTGTGTAGCTGTTTCATTGAGCAGGTCTAATTCTTTTGCTCTTCAGAACAAGCACTTAAAAATTTAAAGCAATGCTGTTCTTTCATTGAGAAGTATTTCATAATCTTTAATGGCAAAAATGAGCCATTAGATTTCCATATCACCCAAAAGGGAGGCAAAATGTATCTCTAAACAGACTTCCTCTGTATGTAAGCAATATAACTTTTACAAATTCAGTATTTATTTTTTAATGTTTACTGATGTGGTTTAAAGTATTTAGGAGTTAAAAGGAAAGGCAGAGAACTGTCAAGGAAATTGAGACTAAAGCTACTCTGCTTTATTTCTGTACTGATTATTCTGAAAGGGAATTGTTGCTGGAATAGTAATACTACCAAGGGAAGGGCAATTGGTCAAAAAAATGGGAGCACAAAAATGTTCATTGAAGTGAAAGTGGCACATTGCTACATATACTCTGCAGTCTCGAATCACAAATGAGAGATTACAATATATAGGAAGAAATATAACAGAATGTAAGATTTAACAAATTCCTTTGAAAATGTGATCTTTAGTACCATAAAACATGTATGACTAATTTTGAACTTATTTTGTTTTTGAGACTCTCTGAATTGTTTAAAACATAATATCCTACTATGTCACTATGCATTCAGCTATGCATTGCCAAGAATATAAAACATATTTGCTTTAGCATTCCTGAAAAATGGTTAAGTAGATCTTACGGTGCTCTTGAACACTTGAAAATGTTAAGAAATAGAGGGATCCATTGTCGTATTGTATCAGAGAACAAGAGGTGGTCTAATCAAATAGGATCCTATCCTATGGACATAACCATTCCTTTGCACACTGTACAGAAAACTTACTACATATGACCTGTTACAAGTTTCTGATTATCCTCTTACCCTTTTTTTTGTTGTTGTTGTACCCTAGAGTAAGATCACCTGCTTATTTGGGCTGTTTATTAATTTATGTAATGAAGGGCTCATGTCATAAAGAAGAAAATATCCCCTCCTCCTGTAGAGGAATGATAGGCCACCAGAATGCCTTGTTTTACAAAAAGTACCTGTCACGTGACTTTGGTAACCTCACTTTAAAGCATCCTTCTCAGCTGGTCTTTGCCTTCCACAGAATCTGACAATGAAGTTGGTATCCGAGCTGGTGCTCACAGCAGAGAAAGTATAAGGAACTGACATTGGAGGTGCTTCTTTTGCGAGATCTGTGGCCTTTCCTGGTAGCGCTAAGCTGGGCCAAAACCTGCATAGGTAGTTTTTACTGCCCAAGCTGTTTCTTGAAGACCTGAGACTTTAGTCTCTCTTTGTAAAGATTTCTGTGCCTTCTGACTGTGACAGTTAATTTTGAATCCTTCAAATGTGACTGAAATATTTTTTTTCTTGTTAGAAACAAAAGATTTGTGGCAGAAACAGAAGACAATCAAAATGGCCTAGAAGAATAAGCATCCTTTTCTTTCACAAAAGAATGTGAAAGAACCACACTGTGCTTACCGCTGTACACAAAGCGAAGGTGAATTATTACACTGAGAATGGAGTCAGATGTGGACTAGTGTAGCCTTTGTGGTGTCATTTACATTCTTCTAGGACGTTCTACAATAATGTAAACAGGTAGTAATAGGTCTTACTAAATAACATTTAGAGAGCGTTGTATAAGAATAACATATTTTTAAGCTGGCCTTGTAGGTCTAAGCCTACTTCCTAGCCTGTCTGCAGGATCAGAAAGTGAACTGGTGCTCTTTAGAAAAGGGGATGGAAGGTAGTTGTTTTCTGGGAGGCTATTTCAAGGGAGGCTATTTCAATTGAGCGCTGTTGCTCTTTCTTCCTTGCTCTTTCTCAGTATGACAGGCTTTATACCATATCAAGAGCCACTATCTCTTTAAGTGATACTGGGCGCAAATCCTCTAGAGGCTATTTAAAAAAAAACATCTTGAGATCTTCCTGGATCATGGAGAAGACACAGGGCTAGAGGAAATACAGAGCTAAAGGGACGCTCAAAAATGTTAATGGATGTGACCTTTCATTTAAAATATGTCATGGTTGGGAGAAACCTTTTAGGACTCAATGCTGCCTGAAGAGGCATGGAACAGAAATATACCTTTTTGTATTCTCTGTACATTGCATCAAAGAAATATTTGAATTCATCTCCAATTTATTTTTTCCAGAGTGACTAGCAACAAATTTTGGCTGAGATTAAAAGGAGTAACAATGAAGGAGTTATTTGATCATTTAAAATTGGCACAAATAGCATTCGAATGTCATTTTGCCAGAAAGTTTACTTGTGTAACTAGAAATGCAGTACAACTAAAAAAGGGGACAGTAACTTTGTTATCCGTGAAATGAGGCAAACATTTAAATCTTTATCAGTGTTTTTGTGTTCATATGAGTTGTAACAGTATGGGAATTGCACTGGCACTGCTAATACTGAAATTTAGACTTACAGAATTTCTTTATTATGGTTTATCCTCCACCTACACACTCAAGTTCAGACACTTGCTATTAAGTTCATTGTTCTACCTAAAAGATTAATTTCATACACTGCTAATGAGATGGTCCTCAGGAAAGATGGGGAACCTGAGCCTTGTTAACATACAATGAAATACATTTCTGCAAAATCTGCCAAAGCTTGAGAAACTAACAAACATGAATAGATTCAGCATTATTAGAGACTCTTTTGAAATAGTTGCATTTTGGACATGAGATGGCTTATTCGACTTGCTAGAAGTTATCCACTACCTATTGCATCAGAAAGTAGAGAGCATCCTCAAAGTTATCTTTTTCCCCCTATCCAGATGACAAGGATTTACAGTGACAGAATAGTTCAGCGATTTGGGCATAAAAGATTTGATTCCCTCTCTCCTTTATAGAGGTGCTGTCTTCCTTCTCTGGAAAGCTGGTATATAATATTTCTCCCTTTCACATGAAATAAGCACTTTTTGTATTGTGGAATGGTTACTATAAATACATATGCACATACACATTGGAGATGCTATACTCAGAGGAACTAACGTTTCCTGATTTTTCAGAGCAAGATTCTCAAGCTGGAGACTGAGTGAACTGCACATTTCAGTGTATAAACACTAAAGGGAACTGGGAGAAATTCTAGGGTCATTGATTAGGGACAAAATAGGAGAACACTTGGACAGGTGCAGACTGGTCAAAGACAACCAGGACATTTATAAAGGGGAAGCCATGCTTGTCAAATGCTATTAACTTGTTTGAGGAGGTGACAATGAGAGCTGACAGGGGTGAAGCAACAAACATAATCTGCTTGGACATCAAGATGGCTTTTGATACTGCTACACTGAAGACCAGATACAGGGTTAGTAAGCATCTGATGATAAAGTGACTGATAGAATGTCTCTAAAATCTCTTAGACTCAATCCTGTTGACATACTACAGCAAAAGATGCAAGAAGATGTACAAAAGTGATGGATATAAATGAATTTGGTTGGGATTTTTCGCACTAAAAAAGAGGATGAATGAATCAGAAAGATTGTGAAGGAGACAGAAAAAGGAGAGGGGAGGGAGAGGAAAAGAACTGACCTGTTCGTATATTTTGAAAGAGAAAAGGCTGTAAAGATCAGTTTACGGAAGATCACTGTAGAAGAGATGAGCATAGAGACACCTGACACCTCCCTCTATATCTGTCTATATCTGCCCTTAACTTTGTAACAGACAGGAAGTGGTTGCTGGAGGGAACAGATGATTTTAAGTACATGCTGGACGTCTGCTGGGAACAAGGCTTTTAAGATCTTCTTGTTGAAAAGGGCAAAATTGAGGGTTTATTCCTACTTAAATTGGATTTAATTATTAAATATTAAGCAGTCCTGTGCTCGATACCTTCTTGTTGTTCTTTTTAATGGAGGATAGAAATAGAAGTGCAAAGGATTATTGACCTCAGCTTTCTGTACAGTCATTTCTTTGGACGTGTTCACGTTCTATTTTGCATGGCAGTGTTTGCTTTTCATCACTTGCCATTTGCTAAGGGAAGTAGCTAGAGTATTTAACAAACAGGTACCAATTATAATAGGAAAAATACTCAGCTGCAAAAAAGTTAGTGAAGCAATTATTGAGACAAAATTTGTAGTTGGAGTGGATAACTATATGGAAAACCCAAGGTAATAAACAAACAATATACATTATGAGATCTTTCCATTCAATCATATATTCTTCATTTCCAGAATGCTGCCTGAAGTTACAATACATGTTTTAGTTTTTAGACAATTGGTATATTACAGGCATGGACAAAAATATTCCATTGTGAATAGTCGAAGCATAGTTTACTGGTGTGGAATAGCCTTGGGCAAAAAAAAAAAGAGCATCTAATGAGAAGACCTAAATCTTAACTGATAACTTATTTTTTGTTTATTTGCTTGGCATTTTGGAATGTTTTTCAAAATTTTTGACAAAATTTGTTTCATGTCCTGTCTTAAGATTTAAAAACAAAAAGAAAAGGTTTTGCAACATATCCTTTAAATGAATTCATTCATTTTATTGTTTTTACATTTAAAAGCTTATGTTCTAGCTCAGAATGGTGGTCTAATTGCTATGATTTAATTCAGTAAACAGAGGCAGAGAATACTAATCAGAAAGCTGGTCCCTAAGTAAGAAACGGGAACAGTCCTTTGCAACTGAAGAAACAGCACAACAGGTACAGTTCCTGTTTTGAACAGAAATGCAGTGGATCAAGAATGCAGAAACACTGTGAAGCTCAGATGTGCAATGGTGGTGAATCAATTCTCCAAGAGAGGGTTGAGCTAATTTTTGATCTACTTACTGAGATGCATAATTTGGACATCTTCTAGTTCTGAGCAGCTCTGCAACTGCTCCCCATCTTGACTGAAAAACCTTATTTGCATTTAATTTTTGTGAGTAGAAGAAAAAACAAGTCTAAGTTTAGGAAGAAATTTGCTTTTGTGGGTTTTCTGTTAGTTAAGAGAGAAAGTTGTGTCATGATGATGGCTTAAGTGGCCAAATGTGCCAGAAAAAGAAGAACACAGCCAGAAAATAGAGGACTATGTTCTTATTCTCACTTATTTAATGCTTTTGATTTTCTCAAAATCAGCCTGTTTGGAGCAGTTCCAATACCAAATTTGAATAAGGGAAGGGTCATAATGGGAAATAGGCTAACATTTTGGCACAACAGGAAAATGTAACTCCAAATTAATTTTTTTATTTGTTTGTTTGTTAAGCCCTTTCATCATCACATCTTTCCTGTGTTTTGGTTTATGTCACTTGAAGCAGCTGAAGTATAATTACCGCACTATATCAAATACAAAATAGGTATATTTTTGAATAAGAAAACTAATGCATACTGGAATAAAAGAGGCAAACAAAAAGACAAACTTGTGAAATAGGGACCATTGTGCATTTATATATGTCTATGCATTTTCTTAAAAAACTGACTATTTTAAAGCTACTTTGGACACTGAAAAAAGACAAGCAAATTAATATTTTCGTAATATAGATGTCATTTTATATTTCATGCCTGATTCATTTGGAAATGTAGATTAATTTGCAAACAGTTTAGAGAGGTGAACTATTGAATTGAGTCCTATAAGATTTAGGATTTGTCATCTTTTAAAGTTGACACCCAGTGAGAGCTTGTCAATTACAAAGAAGTGAAATGAAGTGAAAATAAGCCTCGTCTTCATCTTCTTGTTATATGCTTGGTTGGTTATAGAGAGACACCATTTACAAGCTGAGAATAATTACTTGCAAAGTATTTTTCACTTAAAACCAAAATTATTTATTATTTTACCCTACTCTATTATGATATAGCAGTTACTGTAATTTCCTAATCTCATAACCAAAACAGTCTTTTAATACTGATGTGGCCACCTGAAATGTAAGTTTGTTTGCGTTAAAAATGAAAAACACTGTTTAGAGTAGGATTTTCTTCTCAAACATTACGAATCCTTTTGTGATGGGTTATACAGAATTTCTTCACCTTATAAATCTACAGCAGCATGTAATTTAGCAAATATACATATGATAAAGAGAGAACGTCAACAGCATAAACCTTTTTTATTTACATGCAAACATATCAACATTCTCTTCCAGCTTAAATGTGTATTATGTTATCAGTCTCTTGCTTATAGATTTGATTTTTGTACAGCTCCTTCTTTTAAACCTTTCCATAGGCTGTAATACAGCCTTTCTGATGTGATTTTCTCAGATTGAAGTGAGTTAGCACTTTTTCTCTTATCAGTTTTATTCAGTACAATGAATGCTTAGAGCAGTTCTGTAAGCATATAACTTGTGTCATCCTCCCTTCTTTGCATCCAGCATTCCTGCACTTCATAAATTTCTGTGCTAAACGCTATTATATCAAAATCCATGAGCTCTTTTAGAAGAAAGTACTCTTTAATTGAATTATTTTCTTTTAAATAAAGATAAAATGGACATATTCAGCAACTCTTTGCTCAAGTGTTACCTTTGATTTTTAACTGGAGCTCTGATCTGATTTGCTTTCTTGCTTTTCACGATTTTCCATCATGACTAACTGAAAAACAGAGAGGCCAGATGATTTGTCTGTGGTGCTGAGCAAACCAGTAGCTCAACCTGAACTAGAAGGAGTCACCTCCCAGCTCAGAGGCTTGTGCCCAGACCACCAAGCTCCCTAACAGGAAACACTTCAGAAAGAGTGCTCAGGAAAATGTGGCAGCCTCTTCCTGAATGGGAACTGGTACTTGATGCCAGTCATTTTATTCATAAATGTACACAGAACTTAGGGAACCTATATGCAAAGTATTAGATGTCAATTATTACTTAAATTTTTTAGATGATATTTAGCTTTTTTTTTTGCCATGCAGTTTATTTTCTTTAGTAGTTGAGCTGGATAATTGCATCTGTGCATCATGCTTGTGCTAGTCGATGCACAAGGCAAGCCTTAGAACACCACTTGTATTGTTTCAGTTTTCTCTTGTAGCACTCATGTTATTCCCTAGTACAATTCAGTTATGCTATTTAAATGTACAGTAGAATATTTCCTTTTTATTGCAGAAGAATGCTTTGATCTATCAAAAAGTTTAATTTCATTTCATGCAATAGTTCCTATTTGTAATTAGGTATATGTGTGGCAGTTGCTAAGTTTTTCTTTCATGTCCTTCCATTCATTTTTAAATCAAATTTTCTGTTACACTATCACATATTGTACAGTAGGTTCTTTGCTCAGATTCTGGAACTGCACAGATATATCCAATTTCCCCAGTCATCCATGAAGTGTTTTGGCAACTTGGCCTTCGCTTATTTTAATTATTCCCTTCTTGTTTGTGATAGACTAATGCATGGTTTTATTTAACATTGTTATATCTCTGACTCTGAATAGGGAAACAAAGACCAGTGTAACTGATAACTGATAGCAGTAATATAGTGCAGGCTGTGTCATCCTTTTCACTTTTTTTTCTTTTTTCTTTTTTAAATAAAACCTGAGGAAGGAAGATCAGTTAGTATAGAAGAATTGTTAAAGAATGCAAGACAAACAAATGATAGATAATTTGGAGATTAACCCTTAGGTTGACATTGTAACATTCCTACCCTACTGAGTAGCATGCCACTTCACATGGGGTCCTATAGAAGTAGAATTGCTTGAGGAAGAAGGAAGTAAAAAACTGAAAAACAATGTTTTGACAGTCTAGGGATTAATGACATATAGCGTATTACTAAGAATATAGAAATACTTTCTGCAAAGCATAAAAGATTACTGAGCTTCAAATGGGTACTGAAATGTTTTTTGTTGAGTTGAGAATTTATTCTGTTATACCACACTCCTGTTCTTACTTATCATCCTTTCTCCCCCGCTGGAGAATGCTATTGATCTCTCTTTTGCAGATTGCAAAAGGTGTGGCAAATTGAAGTTTATTTGAATGCCTAGATAAATGGCATTTATTTAAATGTCATTTAAATGACAAAATCAAATTAAAACTACTGATTGGTTACGCTTAATCAATACTTCATTTTTTTTATTTTATTTACTCCTCTGGTACCTGTGATATGACATTCTTTTTTGGTAGCTTTTTACTCAGCTTTTCTTGCAGTGCTTTCTTATTCTCGCTTTTCTTCTTCTGTTCATTTATGTTGATACTTTCCTTTTCCCAGTATATTTTCTTACTCCTATATTTCAACTATTATGTCCAAAATTTACTTTCTAAATCTAAGTCCTTTCTCAATGTTCTCTCATCTGCAACCTTCATGCCTTTTTGTGGCTGCTCAGCCATTATTTCAAACAAAGCTGTTAGTTGAATAAGGTGTGAAAGAAAAGTAGAATGAAAAAAATGGGAGCACACTCAATTGAATCCGTGAATCAAGAAGCAAAACTGGCATAGCTGGCACTCTGGGATGAGGAATCCCAGAGCTTAACAATCAGTGCCCTTTGGTACATGGAGCTATGTGGAATTTTATAGGGTCTGGCCTGTATTGGTATTTTTTTAGAATATAAGGTCTGCAGGTATAGAGCATTATGTAAATCAGCAGGACTACACTAACCTCTCTTATCAGCTGTACTGGGGCTACCTTAAACGAAGGAAGGAAGTTGTTGCCAAATTGCAGCTTGATTGATAAAAAATAGTTTACCAATGCCATTTATCTCTCCCTTCAGTTAAAGTATTTAGATTACACTTAGATCCAAATGAGAGAACAATCTGTTTTGGGCAGCTGAGTATACCACTAGCTTCAGACAGTAGCTGGAGACACTGGCTTCTCAACATGGCTCTAAGGAGTAGGGATCAGGTTGAACTGTGGTGAAGTCAGTGGTCGACCAACTGATCAGCCAACTGGCTTATTTGTTAACATGCTAA
The DNA here is from genome assembly GCF_965638725.1 of Aptenodytes patagonicus. Taxonomy (NCBI): domain Eukaryota; kingdom Metazoa; phylum Chordata; class Aves; order Sphenisciformes; family Spheniscidae; genus Aptenodytes; species Aptenodytes patagonicus. The sequence goes on along the minus strand of NC_134955.1, from coordinate 38,004,637 downwards.
CGTGCTCAGAATTGTCTCTTGACATCAGGACAGAGAGGTGGGATGGAATATCAACAGAAGATGCACAGTATGTATGACGACAAAATAAATGGCCCATTATAAATATCATTGTTTTAGTGGTTTTTGTGTTGGACAAAAGAAAGAGTAGGAAAATCTGCAGTTTTATTTTGAACAGAATGTTTTCCTTAGAGTGTTGATGCTGAAAAAGAAGAAATTTTTGCAGGTTTCTGAACAAAATTTATGTCAGAGCCAAGGACTCCAAGGAAAGTAATTAGAAATTTCTTAACAAAAAGGGCTTGTGAAAAAGCAGCAGAACCTTTTATTGCCAAAGTAAATAGGAAAATTTTGACTCTAGCTGTAGAGAACATAAAGTTATCTTCAGTATCATTAAACCTCTATATCACTTTTTGAATTTAAAAAAAAAGGTTTCAGGCCTTTTCTATATTTTTTCTTTTATAACCCTGCCAATCATTTCTGAGCAGTCTAACATTTTGCCACAGGAACTCAGACTAGTATCTTTGGTTGCAATGCATCAAATGCTGTTGGTGGCACTAAAGCTTCTCTCTTCCCCCTTACCCCCCGCCAAATCCTGGTTCAAGGTATGAAAAACCAGCAGCAGTCAAGAGAAGCATGAGCTCTCTGACGAGAAATGGAAGCAATTCCAAAACCAATATTTATTTTTTTGCATCTGACTGAATGTTTCTCATCTAATTTTGTTGAAATAAGACATCTTAGATTTTTACATAGAAAATTAAATCGAATAACACAAGTGAAGCACAACAGAAATGAGAAAGTTCTAACAGTGTGCTGTGAGTATACAATGTAGTTCCCATGCACCAGTGATAAGAATAAAGAGGACTGAGACCGTTTATTCTTTCTTTTTCTGAAGTGAGTGAGCTAAATACTGTGTAAAATCGTTTATCCATTCTGCAATAATTTTATGTTTCAACTTATTAAAATGTGTTTCATATATGAACATGTATTTATAATTTGCTTTCAGCCCCCTTCAATTTTCCTTTCCAAAATTGCAGATTAATCTACTCAAATACCTATATATTCATGCAAGTATTATTTACTTCTCGATTGAAAAACACAAAGTCATTTCTATTTATGAACATTTTCTTGTAATGCGACCTGGCATTTCTCATCACTACCGCTTGCAGTCTAGTCTTATAAAATTTAATGGATGTCAAAAATGAGCACAGTATGAAAAATAAATAGACAAAAGAGAAATCCTTTACATGTTAACAAATGTCACAGAAAGATCTCTTAAAGTTAAAATCCCTGTGGAGAAAAATAGTCTGGTCTCGACCAAAAGAAGTACCTCTTTAAGATATATGGCTGAGGGAAATCTTGGAATTTTCTGTCTTTTGAAAAGAGTAGACTTAATTTGTATGTCCTCTCAGACTATGCTTCATCTTTATTAGAGAAACCCTTCCTTTCCAATGGTTTTAGGCAGATTAACTGGCCTAATTGGACCTAAGCTGCTGTGAAGAGAGAGGAAAAAAAGGTGGAGGCACAGGCTCTCCAAGTCCTCAAGTCACATCCTCCTGGTTGACTGGTCTGCTTAGCCAAGCTGAAACTGGTCTTATTGTCATGTTGGGTGCATTAATTGGAGTGCAGACTAATTTGCAAGAATGCTTTAGTGCCCTTTAAAAGGTGATTTAAAATTCAAAGTGATGGAAATTGTATAAAAGCATGCTGATCTGATCATTACCCAGAATTCAGTTTGACATTTCCTCTATCTGTTTTTATTGTTTAGACTTTAAGTTTACTGTGAAAGACTTAAGAGACTGCAACAATTCATGATATTCTCTGGATTGGTTGATAACCCCTCCTTTTTTTAAACCCAGGGAATGCAGTGAAAGTAAACTGGTTAAGCTCAAAAATGTCTTGTTTGGGGATGATAAATTGAAGAATATTTTTAGATCAAACTATGTAATAATAATTACAGCAATAGCTTTCCCTTGTTTCCATCAAATACGTGAAAATACACTCTCTGGAACATTCTTACCAACTAGAGACATTAGCACCTCATTAACATAGACTTGAATACAATGGTAATGAGGATAGTGAATTTACATTTTCCAACCAAAAGGACACAAACCCAAAACAAAGCACTGTTTTTGCAAACTCTATAGGTATAGCTATATCCATTGTTGAAGTCCAACTATGTTCCAGCTATGTTCGTGGACGAAGAACAGTTTCTGCCAGCACTACAAAACAGCTCTCCACAGCACTTAACAACAAGAAAAAAAGAGTATTAGTCATATGAATTTACAGAAGGAGCCTTAAGTGGATTCATAATACAAATATACAAATTAGACTCTCATGTAAACAATGTAATAAATATGAAAAATTTCCAGGGATATTTGAGTGATGGATTGTAGGAAACCGCAATCGGGACTTTTGTTCTGCATTTTACTCAAAGCCAGCAAATAGGTTTAGTCCTGACACAAAGAAAGTGATGCTTTCCTGAAGGGAAAGCAATTGATGCTATCCCTGAAGTGTACTGTACCTGCCTGTACCAGAAGCTGGTAATACTGGCTAATACTAGTGCAAAATCCTTAGTAGCTGGTGCTATTTCCTGAAACATTTAGATGCAGTGCTCTGAAAACATACTTTTATTTGGAAGTCGCCTCCTGTTAACGCTCTGATCAAGAGGGATTGTGTTGGCAAGAATCTTGTGTGGCAATTAGCACATTTGGATTGCAGGCTACCCTCTGCCTGAGTAATGTCTCCAAGGCCATTGTCTTCAGAGAAATTGTGAGGAAAGGCCCCATTGTACATCTGGGCAGGAGAGGAGGATGGGCATGGAATGGCTTCTTTTTGCATATATCTAAGCTCCTTGCTTTACTGGAAATGAATGAGGTAGGCAGCATTTATCTCTTATTCTGCACCTTCTTCCACCTTCTAGTGCGCTAGTCAATCCTTTCAAACTTTGGGTCTACGTCAGAGTGGGCTGAAACAGTGTAACTTCTTTAAAGGAAAGTTTTAGTGTTGCTTTCGCCTTTTTTCTGGAGCTGTAATTTGTTCAGGCTGAACTGTGAGATTAATATCCAGTTCTCTGAGATTGCACTTATGTCAAGTTTGTGGCACTACCTTCAGGTGCCATAGCAAGGCAGAGGCTGACTTACAGATTCATTCTTGCCAGCAGCAATACACCTGCAAGGAATAAAATGAGGACGTTCAGATCCTAAGTTGAGTTCCTAGCCTGACTGTGAATATAAATTGTAAGAGTGGTAAGTGTGAATATTGAAAGAAAAAGTATGGAACTCCATGACACTACTCAGCAATTTTCATTTCAAAGGGTGAACACTGAACTTCTGGCCTCTGTGTTAGCTGAATCAAGCTAATGCTTGCATGATGTATTATATACTTTCTTCTGTTCTCCTAGCATAGCTGTCTTTTGGCCATTTCAACTATATCGCACTTGAGGAATTTGCATATTTAAGGAAGTCTATCAGGTTTTTTTTTGTTTTGGTTTAATGGAATGAGGTATTGGGGTTTATTCACTGAAAAACTTTGAAACACTGCCACACTTCATAGCTTAACGGAGTGTTGCTTTCCTTAAAAAGAAGTTTTATATGTATTCTTTTCTCTATTTCATTTTATTCTATATTAAAGAAGAAAATATTTACCATGGTCACCTGGACTACATAAAATACGTATAATTTGTTCTAAGAGTCATGGTGATGTGTAATGAAGTCTGTCCCTGAGATGTTCTTAAGAATGTTTTCATATCATGCAATGTGGTCTCATTGCTAGTTGCACAAGATTATGTGTGGGCAAAAAGCAAAGCATTAAAGGAAGCCTAAACACTTGATTAGTTGTAATATCATACACTGAAGATGGACTGTCTGTATGACAGGTTGTCTTGTATGAAAGAATTGGCGCCTTAATACACTCTACTTCTATTATCACATTCGGTAACAAAAAGAATACATTCAGAGCACATCTCAATGAATGCCTCAGCTTCTGTTATACAAACAGCACACACTTCTTGTCTTTTCAGCACTATAAGATTTTAGGAGAAGAGGGACCAAGGACAGATAAACAACAGTAATGCAACACAAGAACAGGGCATGTTCCACTAGTAAGAAATCAATGGTAGGAAAAATGTGATAAATAGATGCACTTATAAGCGCAGAATACAGTCCTCTGAAAAAATTAAAGTCATTCAGTCAGATATTCACTGAATTCTCTATGTGAAAGGTATATATTAGCTATCCATGTGATCTTGAATATGAATTCAGCTTTATGTTCCAACGTAGGTAGGCACAGCTCAAGTGCCTAATGTATAACAAATCAATGAGCAATTCTGGCACCTCGGAAGTTTTGCTGTGGACCTCAATAGGGACAGGAATTTGCCCAGTATGTTTTCCATTTCTATGAAGGCTTAACATAAACTATCTTTTTACTCACACAGTGTTAAACTCTGGAAATTTTTGCAGCTGTTTGACCTAGTGGTAAATAACACTACCTCTGCATTTTCACCTGAACAGGTTGAAAACTGTGGAGTACAGTATGTTGACATTTTCCATGCAAGCATTCCCATGAACCATGTCTTCTTTTTGCATAATTCTGAAGAGCTAGCTTCTGAAGAAGCTAGTCTGGTATTTATGCTTTATTGTACTCTTTGGGAGCCAAACCCTAGGACACACAGCTGATGCAGCCAGGCTACACAGGGGATCACTATATGAGAATTAGAGATGGAGGAACCCTCCCCTCTGTGCAGTGCAGCACAAAGTCAACCCCACCACGCTGATGCTACAGCCGCTTGTTCAAACTAGTGCACTGCATGGTGCTGTGGGGAAATGGCAGATGAATTGATCTAGTCACAGACCAGCTGGACGTGCCAGCTCTGCTTCCAGAGCCCCAGTCCTAAATTGCAGAAGTGAGATCTCAAGAGTACCTGCTTAGGCCTCCACATTTTGGACTTTCCCTTTACCTTGCCAATCTCTCTTCCAGGAGTTAATCTACAGTCAAAGACAACTGATAAGAGCTCTCGGACTTTTTAAAAAAATGTGTCTGCTCAGCGCTACTATGGCCTCAGAGTGCTAAGGATGGCACCTGAAGATTCCTGGATACAATCTAGAGAACAAAAACAGTAATGCCCGTAAGTCATGGGAACATGACCGTGATTGAAGGAATGTGCTTTCTTCATCCAGAAAGGAAAACAGCTGCAAGCACCTAGAAGGCTGCTGCAGGAGTAGAAGAACTATCTATTCACAATGTCCTTTGTAGAAAGGATAAGAAGTAAAGGGGTTAAGGTAATGAAAAAAAAAATTCAGATTAGGCTTTGGGGAAAACTTTCTAATAGTAGAGATAGTGAAGGTCTGGAGAAGGTTGCCTGGGGAGGTTTCAAGAAATAAACATCATTTAATGCATGAACAGAATCTATTTACTGAACACAATGTAATGTGATATCTCAGAATACAGGAAGCAAACCAGCTTCTTGTGTGTTTAGTGACAAAGACCAGTTGGTGATGAAGTACAATTCACAATAAGTCACTTGGAAATTAAATAAAATATTCAGGACATCCATAGTTTGAAATGCTTTATATTTTACAAAGAAAACTATAGAAAAAGAACAGAGTATCTGATACTCAGGGACTCAAGGTTGCTTTCTACAAAACCTACTCTGACAGCCTGCGTTTCCTGAGAACAGCTTTTGCTATGAAATTGCATAGTTCTTGGTTCGAGCTTTAAAGTAAATTGTCTCTTATGAAGCTACTATAATATTGATTACTTACTAGAAAAAGAATTAATGTGATTAAAAAAATACATCACCTCACACCGTCTAGTTTACTATTTCTACATATACTAATCATACGTATTAAAATACTTAAGAAAATAGCAACCATCATTTAAAAAATGGAGAAATGTATTAAAATCATTTTACTGACAAAACCACATACACAGTAGGAGATCACAACATCAGAAATAGCATTCTGAAATTCATCCTCGATTTCTCTTACTATAGTACTTATCTCCAAGCATAGGCAGGACTTCACAGTGCAGTATGAAAGATAAGACGGTAAACGTATCAGGTACAGCACTGTATAAGATGAAAAAAATGGAGAGGAATACAGGTAGGAGAGCATTAGGATGCAACGTCAGTAGCTAATATAATGTGACTACACATGAAAACAACTAATGTTCAGTATTTTGTTTCTTATACAAATGGAAATCTAATAACTAGTTCGCTGAGAAAAACAAAGAGGAGGACAGCGCTTTTCAGCAATATTAGTGCTATCTCTTTATGAGACTAAAATCGGTAGAAACTTTAAAAAGTAATATGAAAATTTACTGAAAGTCCATCAAAAAATTTACATACCATGACAGATTTCCAATAGCTGCTACAATTTAGAAAACCTATCTGTGTAGCATATTTCAGGTTATCTGCTGTTACTACATGAATGGTGCTACATCATTCATTCTAAAAGCATTTGGAAAATGAAGTTTTGTAAATGTTTGACATATTATGTCAGTTCTGGCCATGGAAGATCTCAAGGCTTGACAAGTGACATAATGCCAGGAGATGAATGTTGTGTGCCAAAAATTAGCAAGTACTGTGTTCATCTTGAAGGAACGTAATACCTCCCCCACTAGCCCTTTTTTTAACAAAAAAAAAAGTCCTAAATATATCTTTTTACCCACATGAGTGCATAGAAATCAGGCATAGCAACCAAACTAATAATACTGACAAGTACTCTTAAAATGTACTTGATGTCCTTACTAAGATATTTAAACCCCAGCACAAAAAGCAAGATTCAAAATGAAGCATGATTTAACATCAGTAGTACAAAGGTTGAAGTTAGCAGCCACTGCAAAGCTATAATACTGCTACTTAAATTATTTGACCAGAACATAATCCAAAACCCATGGAAAATATTGGAAGGGCAAAATGTAGCTTGTGTAACGTGTGTCTATTCCTATTAGCTGAATTGCCAATGCATATATATGTATGGACATATTTAAAATACAATGATATCTGAGGGGAATCTAGGAAGATGTTTAAAGTGTTAAGACAGTGTTTGGTAAAGTAAGGGGGAACAGATTACCATGGAAAATATTTTGACAGAAAGGTTTTCCACCTTTTATTTTAAACTGGAAAATTAATTGAAAGCTCAAAAAAACAGAGGACACAACAGGTTATACATTATTTATTAGAATAATATGATGTTATTTGCATATGGCTTTTGCTGTTAGGGCAACTACTGAAGTTTTTTGGGTTTTACCACTGAATGGAGTGGTGATTGTAATTAAAGGAAAACCTGTAGAAAAAGAATAAAAATAAAATAAATTTGTTCTTCCCACTATTTGAGTTGCTCTTGTGAATTCAGAAGATTTTCAATTTTATATACTAATACAGATAAGATAAAAAAGCAGAGCTAAAGATGGTGAAAAAGTAATTTTCAATTAAATCAAATCTTTCAAGAATTTCTAAATTGGTTCCATCTTTGGACAAACTATTACTTTTAGAGGAAGAGGTTCTTCCCCTGCAGAGGAACTACTAGTTTAAGATTAATCAGCTTTGGCACAGAGTAGCAGACAGTCTGTTGGTCTTCCAATAGAAGGGGTTCAGTTTCAAAATCTGGCTGGACAGAAACATCAATGTCTGTTTATGCACCACCATTAAATGTTCTAAGGACGGAGTAATTGGCTGTACTACAGAGACAGGTACAGCTGAATGTAAAGGCAGTCAAGTGGATTGCATACTATAGGACCTCTTCCCATGAGCATGTTGGTAAATCTGGGCAAACAGGAGGTTGCATGTATCACACAGAACATGTCCAGATGTTTTGATCAGAGCTTTCATCTTGCTGCAAAGCCTCCTACCAAAAGTCTCAGTTTTGACAAAACCTGGTTAGAATCTGTCTTGTTAGAAAATGTCTGACTAGCACTAATGTTCATTTCTTAGGCTACATTGAAAGGAAGCTACTAGTGCTGAATATTCCCATCATATTCCTCAGTGTCAGATGCTTAAAATTTGCCAAAATGCGGTTTGAAATTTCTTATGCTCTACAAGCAAAAATGTATCTGAAGGAATTTTCCTTTAAAACATTAGATATTTCCAAACAAATGGATTTTTTACATTAGCCTTTCTTTATCTGATTTTGTATGTAAAAATTTATAGCTGATAAAACTAATGCTGATGTTTGATTTAATTTCAGCTTTCACAGATCCATGTCTTAAATGATTCTTTGAAGTTGATCATCTTTTTACAGTGAAGAACCTGAATACTTATTACATACTTAGAAGCGATAGGAAGCCACAGGCACAGGAGGTTGAAAAGAGCTGCGAATGAGCCAGGCATCCTCATCCAAGCAAGAGTTATTCATTGGTCTTGGCATAGACTGCAGCAGCCTACGCACTGCTTTAATATATGCTAAATGGCTGTTGACCCACAGTGTCATTTGGCAACTAGCATTGTGCATTCTGCCACAATCTTTTCTGTCTCCAACAACTCCTCTTTCTAGGGTGAGTTGACTAGTAGGGTGAGTTGACTAGTAGGGTGAGTTGACTAGTTTGTCCCCGTTGCCCAAAAGAGGGACGGAAGGCCTAAGAATCCATTCTCAGGAGTTTAAAGCATTATTCTAAATAGTAATTTTAAATATTAAAACATATATTTTAATGCAAGAAGAAAAGATGTTTAACATGAATAATATTTAGTATAGGAAATGATTAATTAAAATAAATTATCCTTTTCAGCTCCATAAATTCAGTACAGTAGCCTGCAGTAAAAATAAGCTCTGAGTTGATTCGCAATGTATGGAAGAGATTAAGTGAATTTCTTCATGTAGTAGGTATTGAGAGAAGATTTCTTTTCTTTGTGTATGTAAATATACAGCTCAGAACTGGCAGATATTATCAAAAGTTTGCACAGAAGTGTAAGCTGCAGCTGTGCTACTAAGCAAGATATGCTATATAGTTCAGTTACAGAAGCATCTTGAAAGAAAATTCTCATGGTCCACACAGTGGTTTTTGTCTGCCTGACTGCAGGAGAATTAACCAGGTTTTATTGTCACAGACGTAAAATACAGTCTAACATTGTGTGTATCTTGGTCACAGATCTGGTCTAGGTAAACTTCTGAAGATCAGGAATAATAAGGGATAAGAATATTTTACTTTCACTTGTTCTTTCATTTTCTTCCAAGTCATCTGTTTTTCTTCCAAAGTCCAGCTGTAACTCAGATTTTTAAATCCAAAACTCATAATAAATTAATCACCAACTGCAGAAGTAGATCACTGACTTCTACTGGTTAATATCGGCTAGGAAGATAATGGTAGCATTCTAAATTGAAAGAGGTTACAAATGCTTTATTAAGATTTACTAAATGATTGCAGGATGTCACTATGTACTTTAATAGCACTTCATAAAAGACATTATAAATTGTACTATAAAAGCATTTTCAAGAAATTCTATTTTTAAGGTCTTTTTAAGAAAAGTGAGTAAAACCAAGCAAGATAAACCATGCCTGGTCCTGCAGACACTCTAGCATGTGACGACTCAAATGAACAGTCAGTGGGTAAAGGTGTGGACATGCATAAGCATTTACAGGGAAAAGGAGCCAAGCATACTATAAAGTTCCATTAAGACAATGAGGTGGATTAAGTTGTTTGTGAATTACTTCATTGCATCTGTACAACTTTTTAGAAGAGAAACACTGTAAATGCAATCTTGATATGAAGTATAATTAGAAGACTGTATTTGTAATTCTTTAGCGCATAGGCATTTGGCCTGCTGTTTGCCTTTAAGGATAATACAATGTAACAGAATATATAGCTACCAACATGAGATAATAATGACCTTGTGGCATCTAGGTACAACCTTTAACCTTGAATCAATGAGCTCATGATAACCACTTTGCCTGAAACTGCTTTGCTGCTCTTATAGCAATGTTACTCTAGGGGGGAAATGTCTTTTCTAGTGGAAAGATGAACTTGGCAAACTGAAATGTTAAATGATAATGTCAGCACTTTCATCAGAGTTCTGTGGTTTGTGTTAATAATTGTGTTTACCAGCCAGTCTGAATTTTGCCTCTAGTCTAAACAATTTAATGATTTTATTTTCTCAACTTAATTCTACACTAATTTTAAAACTAGCTTCAAAGGATACTCTCTGATTTTTGTAAAAGATAGTTTTAGTAAAGTGGACCTATTTTTTCATTTAACAGACACTCAGATTAAGTCATCAATAAGATGCAGAAAAACTAAGGACATTAATAATGTGGAATTACCAAAAATAACAATGCTAACAACCTAGTCATTAATGAGAATTACTAGTCTTGTTACTATAGAAACAGGACTGAAGCAAATAGAAATTATGTGTAATTTCTCATTCCCAAAAGTGACATATATTATGTCATTACCATAGTAATGATATTATTACCCCAAATGTAACAAACTTAAAAGCTACTTACTATGAGAGGACACCTCCACACCTGAAAAAGCTGACATGTACATCCTGCTGTTGATCTTCATTGAAGCTCCACAAATAAATAACTGAAACCGAACTGACAAATTTACAGAGCAGTGGAGATGGTAGAGTCATCTCAAGATGCTTGCCAATAGTTTGCTCTTTTTACTTATGGCAAACCCAAATTAAGCTGTCAACAATCGTAGATGATAAGAGGACAAAGGTAAAAGTCAGTCTAGGCTGCTGTCCTTTTTTTGGTATGATCAGTAGTAATTGTTGGCTCAGACTGGGAAACAAGACAAAACTGCATTCACAAAAGGGTTGGCCATTGCCACTGCAGACAGGACTAGGCAAAAGGAATGTCTGTTTGCTTGTTTACTTTTCCTCTAGCTGTATTGGAAAGCCAAACTGAGCATTTCTGTAGGAATGAAAATATATGTGTTGGATGTGATGTATTAGAAAAACATATAGGAAAAGATTTCTGAGAGTGGGAATAAAAAAAGATTGCCTTGACAAAAGAAACCACTGGAAACTTCTCTAGCAACCACAACTAGCCTTACCATTCCCCATCCGGTTCGATGTTTTCCTGGTTGAGATGAAGCACCTTGCAGGTCAAACATTTTGAGGATGGTATCTTTTACTAATTGCTATTACCTTTGCTGTCTTCTCTGTAATCACTTTTTCAGTGTCACGTGTAGGATAAAACCCCTTACATTAGGAAGCAGCAGTAGAGTTACCGTGGCTGTTTGATAGTGATGTCGCCTCCCACATTTAGAACAGGAACGAAGAGTATTTGTGCATGTGTTATCACTGAGTCATTCATCAGGTGCTTGTGACTTCAGGCAACGGGTTTGCTGTTATTCCATTACTAATTTTTATTAAGGCTTTTTCATTGTGTAGGAATTGACACACTTCTATTGCCATAAAAATGAAAGCTAAACTTTATGGTGTCTCACTGTGGAAATTGTAAAGAAGGGATCACAGAGAACCTGAGAGTTATCACTCCTAGCTTCCGTTTCTCCTCATCACCACTTGTTAATTGCTTTTATTTTTCTTAAAGGAAAAACTTTTTTTACTGTGAAGGTGACTGAGCACTGGCACAGGTGATAGGTTGTGTAGTCTCCATCCTTGGAGATGTTCAAAAGATGTCTGGATATAGTCCTGGGAAACCTGCTTGAGGTGACCATGCTTGAGCAGGAAGGGGTTGGACGAGATAACCTCCAGAGGTCCCTTCCGACCTCAACCATTGTCATTCTGTGGTTTTTTAGATTTCTAGAAAACCTGGGATAGTAGTTGGTTAACTACCTAGATTTGCCTTTTGGGGTGTCTCAAAACATTGTGGTAACTCATGTCGCTTATTGATTCGAGTTGGAAGCTATTATTATTACTTTGGTAAATCAGGCTGATCATGAATTTATGAACTCATATCTTGGCACAGAGAGCTGAAGAGGCCTTCACCCAGAAACTGAGTTCCTTGAGTGTAAGGGCATGAAGGTAAGCAAGCCTCCAGAGCTGCTTAAAGGTAAAGGTGTGTAAATGTTTTATGTCTTCTTAAAAACTGTCAAAGTTGTGTGAAAGCACGTTTGCAAAGGCCAGTAATAAGGAATAAGTAGAATATCACTAGAATGTCATAACTGACAAATTCCTGAAGATATTTTAACAGTGCCCAAAAGAGTTTACAGTGTCATTGCTTCTGTTGACATGGTAGAGCTATTACAAGAAGGTGAGAAACCCAAGTCTCATTCTTGTTTTCCATTGCAAGTTTGTTTGTTGTATCCATACAACTTAAGAAAATCTGCACTAAAAAGCCCCAATGTGCTTAGAGAAATGATATGCAATATGATTCCAAATGAAGGTTCTGTTTATGATGATAGAGAACAATTACACAAAGCATCCAGGTGTTTTCTGTTACAGTTTTGTGTCTTAAAATGCCAGAAGATTTAAATGCAACTACACATAGCTCTTTTTTTATATGCCTCTATTTGAACTGAAAAATACACACTTTCTACTTTTACCAAATGCAACAAATGTTTATTTAGCAAATGCATAGTCTCATACCTTTGGCACAAAGCATTGCTCAGTTTCTAAGGCGATGCAGATGATTACCTATAAACTTTACATACACAGAAGTGTGGTTGCTTTCCTCAAGCTGTATGCTTAAAATTCATGCAAGACAGCTTTTGCTTGCAGAGTCGTGATGATCTATCTTGTGGTTTGATGTGCTACCAAAACTGCAAATCATCTTCAGTGATAGCTCTGCCCCTGAAACGCAAAGGAGTAGAATGAATGAGAAAAATGTTGATTTTGCTCAGAGCACTGTAAGGGAAGGAGCCAACAATCCAGGCCTCGAACAAGCAATCAGTATTTAGAACTCACTATGCATCGCTGAGTTACAAAAACAAGAGGAGACATGGCGAGTATATAAGCATGAACGGAACTTGGTAAAAAGCCCTAATGACTGACAACAAGCGTTATTTTAATGATAATACTCCAGCTCTGGTGTAAGTTGCATGAAGATATGTGCGATATTCTTCTGTCACCATTCTTAGACATAGTAGCCAGCTAATAATTAATGAAGCAGCAATGCATGTCTAATGGCATAAACAGTTGGTTATTCCTTTGAATAAAAATTTGAGTTTGATTGACTCGGATCCACTCTTTGCAGCCTCATAAAACCACAGTCATGAGCAATAATTGATTTACTCACCTCTCCAGTTGGCAATACTGTATATTGAGAAACTCTGAAGTGGATAAGTGCCTCTGATGTACAGCTCACAAACTGAATTAAAGCCATTATCTCTATTTATGAATCATAGGATAATGTTACATTATTTAATAATTCCCTTTTTCAGTGGAAGAAATCTTGAGGATACAGGACTGAAATTGCAGGAAGCACCCAAAATACTTGGGTTTTCTGCTCATCTGGGCATTTCACTAACCTGCTACATCTTTTGGGACACATTTGAAATCTTTTGATTTTGCTGGCCATGTGGAACAGGGTCTGGTTAAAACCATGTTCTAATATTTTACTGTTGTTGAGACTTTTCTAAAAGACTGTCACTATATATGTATGTAAATCAGCTGATTTCTTGCCTGATATTTTAGATAATTTACTACGTTTTGAAGCTTTTAAAGATGGATTTAATTAGCAACTTCTGCTTTCATCGAATAAATGGATTTAAGCATAAATGACACTGCCATTAATATCAGTATCTTGCTGATGCCAAGACACTGTAGCAAATGAACCAGGAAGACTCACCTGTATGCAAGATACAGCTGAAGGCATGTAAATGCTTGGTTTTGATTGATAAATCAATCATCCACAATCTGATTCTATAGCTTAGACAGGGCCAGTTTACTCTTCTTTTATGGGCATGTGCATTTCTGCTCTACAAAGATATTTAATGCAGAGTGTGAGCATATTTCCTCCTTGGGGCAGAATGTAGAGTAGACGCAACAAAGTAAGCAGTTGCAGGCCAGGAGAAACAAGAAGAGTATGTGTTAAAAGGGTGTGGCTATATTAGTCTTATCCATGTATGTCAGTCTTGCAAAACTATTACAAAATTTTAACAATGCAAGGCACAAAATCAACTTGCTCACCACAGTTTTGAATGAAGAGGAGAAACATAATGTCATTGTGCTTATCAAAGAAAAAACAAACCAACAACCTTTCTGGGGAGAATGCCTTTTACATCTTCTGTATCTTCAAGATTTTCAAGTCAGTGCTACAATTACTGAGATTGCAGAGTCTATTATTCTGGTGTTAGGAAATACCAGTTGTACAGCTGCACACTGAATGTGAATTATATTCCATGGTGTAATGCATTATTATGCAGGCTTTAATTATAGGATAATTGACTGGTCTTTTCCACAAAATACTGACCTCATTTACTTTGATTCTAAATATTTGCAAAACTCCTTTGACATAATCATGAAATATCTATGGTACTTTGAAGCGTATGACCTGAAGAAGGACTTGCATGACTGAAAAGGTTTACATTCTCTGGCTGTCCTATTTGGGCTAATGCATTATTATACCTTTTTTTACAAACCTGCTCCTGCCTATGCACGTAGAAAATGTTGGTAACAAAGAAACCCTCCCTTACTGGAATAATCGTCTTATCTTCTGTATATGAAGCATCTTCTGTGTTTGTTTAGTGTTTCATGCTAATCCCAATGCCCCAGTTTACGACTGAGGCATACAGGCACTGTCTTAAACAAGTAGTACTTTTAAATTTCAGTTTTATATTTGTCTTGTAGATAAATTCAGCCACTTCATTATATGCTTTTTAAACAGATGCTTTCCTTCAGGCTCCTAATATAGTACAGTTTTAAAAATTTCATTTTTATTTTTTAGGTTCTCTTTTCAAATTGCAGAACTGATTCCTTTCCCCTTTTGAACATGTAAACCAGAATTATGAGTTTCGGGAGTCTCAGTCATGCCAAATGCCATTAAAATACAATAAAACTAAGAATCGAGTTCTGGATGTGACAATATTTAAAACTTCCTTTATACTATTAACTAATGAAAGCTGTTGAACAAAAAATTAGTCTCATCTGTATCTGAACAGATTTTCAAAGTGAAAATTTTTGCTTGGATATTGGTTTCAGACTGTAAGAGAAATGCCTATATACTTTAAAGATTTGCCCCTAGGTTTTGAGTTCTTGAATTTTCTTCTCTTTGCTGGTTTTGGCTGGGTTAAATATTTCTTTGCTGCAAATATAATATTTTCGCATTGCTGAGTAGGTCAAAATATATCTTATCTGTAATAATAGTCCTTAAGTCAGCAATATTAAAAGTTTTTTCATATTGGTAGTCAGCACTGAGTTACTCTTAAAATATCTTCTGTTTATTAAAGACACAAAACCCACCCTAACCTAGAAGAAGCAAAACACTATCAGACAACTAGCCAGATCAAGATTTTTTTTTTAAAGCTGGAACTCAGGATGACAAGTAGGTTTGGAGAGAAAGGAGATTAAACACATCTTATTCTTTACATGGAGTCAGGAAAGCAAGTAATCACAATGACATTAATAAAAAGTCATATTTGAAATACCGTTGAAGGAGCATATAGCATAGACTGGCTGCTCTTAAAAAGCAAAGAAAATTAAAGCACTTATTTGAAAGCTAGGTAGAATCTCTACAGTTACACTCCACTTTGAGTATATTGAAATTTCCTTCCAGGTTTATTGGAAACAGAACATTTATCTAAGTAATATCTGTTCACAGAAAGCTTCATATTGTAAGAGTGTCAAAACCCTAGATGGATTTTTGGGTCACAGCTAGAAAGAGATTGACTTCAGAAACTTGTTGTGTTGCTTTCCCATATTCCTGTGGCCATCATGTTTCATCTCATTGTCACATTCTTTGCTTCTTTTTTTTCTCTTTTAGAAAAACTTGGAAAACTTCACTTTTTCTTAATTAGAGCAGGCTCGGGGCTCCTCAGCAGAAGAGACAGTGGAAATTTGCTTTTTCTGAGGATGAGGACAAAATGGTTTGCATCATTCTTATTCTTGGAATCAGAAAATTCAAAATTGCTGTAGCAAAAGAGACATTCCCAGGTGCTCAGGAGTGAGGACCGAGAATCAGCAAAGGTGTTTTGGGGGAAAGTAAAATAAGGAGAGAATGGATAATAGGTCTTGGAAGGTCAGGAAAGTTTTGGAGGGCTGTTGGAAATGAGGGGGAGATGGAAAGACCACATGCCTCATGTATCAGTCTGTGCCTACCTTCCTTCCATTCCCAATAGCCCTTCCCTGTGTAAACTCATGTGTGCACAAACAGGAGGGAAGGAGTGACATGGAAGGAAGCGGGAGGAAGGAGACCTGGGCAAGAGAGGAGAACGCCTGGACGAGCCTGGCACAAGGTGAGGCTCAAGAGCAGGCTGGGCTCTGACAATGGTACGAGACATTTCCACCACCACTGCTTCCTTTAGCAAGACCTATCACCTTATCCACCCCTTCTGTTCCCTTGCGAGGCTGTCTGTGTCCAGCTGTTGAGAAATAAAGTGGGTATAAACTGTTTGGCAGTGCACACTACTTGAGCACCAGCAAAGTGGTCATCAGGGCTATGGGAACCTGTTAGCAGAATTGGTTTGCTATCCCAAGAGGCCAGAGGAGTGCTTATTTTGCATAGAACTAAAATTAGCCCTAACCTTAGAGCAGAAAAGGGAAGCAAAAAAAATTAAACCCAAAATTCTCAGGTTTGGAAGAGAGTTTCCTGATTGGCTCTTTTAAACTATGATGTGACAACTCAGCAAATCCTAAGCTTTTAAAAAACTTTAACCACTAAATAACACATCCATATGCCCAGTGATCTAAACTGTCTAAATGGTTATGGCTGTAGCAGATCTCTACAAATGTATTACTCAGTGGAAAGCTATGTATACAGGAGCACTCTGTCTAATTATTTTCATAAGAATTATTTTTTTAATCTATTAAAGAGCATATGCATGCAGATTAATAGAACTCAAGGACAGAGTTGATGAATGAGCATTTTTCTGCAAAATAAAATGCATACAAATATGACTTTATTGCTCTGGTGGGGGGGTGAATTGCAGTTCACTGTGAAAATCTGAGAAAGTATCTTTAAGTTTTAAATAGAATTCTCTTGGTTCACTGAAACCATGAAATGGAATGGAGGATATTTTTTTTTAATGCTGTGATCTTCTCCCAGACAACTATCCTCTCCTCCCACTTGTATCTGTTATGACCTACAGGAAGCTCAGCAGTGGCATACGTGGAAAACATTCATCACTGACTCACAAGAAAAATCATACTCATTCATTTTCTTCCTGCCAAAAGAAAAATCACCACAAAGGACTATTTTCACTTAGTGTTCTCTTTCTTAGTTGCTGAGTGCTGTCAGAAATACCCTTGCCACATCTCAATGGGAAAACATTCTGCCCATAGTTTTCAAGAGACATTATACTATTGACTTAGAGATCCTGTTGACTTTTCCCAGCTGTTTTTATTTATTTGTTTAAAATATTGCTACTGTGGATTTCATAATCACTCTTTCTTCCTGTCAATCAGACATTAATTTGTAATCTGCACAAAAAACAGATCTAAGTGGAGAGCAAATGCAGGCAGTGTGTCAGGGAAATATTTGGGAGTTTTGAGTAAAAAACCTTGATAGATATTATGTAACAAATTGCATTAAATTAAAATTCAGATAAACAAAAATATGGTGAAACCTCAACTCTTCTGAGACTCCGAGTTATAACTCAGATTAAACGAATCTGGCTACAACTGTACACATTGCATAGGGCTGGGCCCAGAGTCCTGGTCGTGAGAGGCAGTTCAGTCCTGCCTTTCCATTCTAATCTATATTTACTTAAAGATTTGATATGTTTCTGCAGACCTTCAGATAGACACAGTTGTGTTTTATCAGGTATTAGATAATTGCCCTTACTAAGCCCACAGCTGGACTGAACCAGAAAATTCAATGTGCCTGATTTATGCACTCACATTTTCCAATATAAAGCTGCCTTCAAAGTAAAAGAAAACTATCTAAATGTCTTATTTACTTTTGTGTTTGGGACTAAAGATACGTGACTTTGTCATCAAAGGAACTTGTGATGTTGAAGTGAAATTAAATTTGTGCCTAAAATGCCTAGACAGTATACAAGATTTTCAAAAACAACCTGAAAAGTTTTCATTTCTTTCTTCTTTACTTGTGCTAAGGACAAGTGACTTAGCTATCAATGATGCTTATTAGAACCCTGTAATATAATGAAAATGAAATGCATTGTGCCCAATATGCCTTAGTTTTCATAATAATGACAACACATATGCTGTATTTCTTTCTTTGTTTTCTTTGTGTCAGGGATATAAACTGTCTTTCTGCCGTCACAAACTGTGAATAATGTATGAAAAAAAACAAAAAATGTGAACTATGAATAGAAAAAGGCTTTGCAGGAGACCCATATATTCTACTTGGGGATGAGCTTGATTCACAGCCTATCAAAGTCAATGCCAAGACTCCTATGGAAGTTAACGGGCTTTGATCAGGCCCTATAGTCGTATATTTTGGGCCCTGGATTCTTAAGTAATAAGAAAAGAAACAACTTGTCAATGAACAGTATTCTTTTCCTTTGTGTTGCTCTTCAGGTGCCAAGAGCTCTCTTGACACCTGAAGTTTGACTTTGTTGCAGCTTCCCACACTTGGCCCGTGCAAGGTCCGGGTTTAAGGTTGTTGCGTATGATATTTAGATATGAGGTAGGGCAATTGAGCAGCTGGTATCAGACCGGCTGCTAAGTTCAGAGGATTCTTGGTAGTTAAGTGAGATACATTGCCATCTAACTCCATGTTTATTAGACAGACGAGTGCCTCTTTTTTGAGCTTTGATTTGTTAGTCCCTTGAGTCATCACCTAATACATAGTTGACATTTAAAAATAATACTGCTTGCACAAGGGGCCAGCTTGTGTACACTGGACCTGGAGAGCAACAAGTCTGCTTTACGCTCCCACCCACAGTTGTAAGAAAGCTCATGAGTAACACGTAGTAATGCCAGCTCCCATGAACTAGTGATGAGTAATGGGCTTTTGGCTGAGATTGCATGATGACATGGGAACCTCCAGGCCTCTGAAAAATTCTGGCTCTGTCACAAGGAAAGCCTTTCATATTGCCTGCCTCCTGAGCTCGCCTGCTTCCTGAGGAAAGGAGCCAGTGGAAGCCTGCTGTGGGAGGGCTTTCTCTTCTCCTCTTAGCAACCTGACGCTTATCAGAAGAACGAAGAGGAGAGCTGAAAAAAGCGTATTGTGGTAAGGTCTGTCCGCTTCTTTCCCCACCTTCCACATGCAGTGGGGCAGGTCATCTGCTTCTTGCTATGTCTACTTGCTGGAAAAGGAAAAAAAAAGGATTATCCTGCAGTGCTTGTGCCTAGTCCACAAGAGATGATAAAAGAAAAGGAAAAAAAGGAGTCTACAAAGAGCAAAATAGGGCTGGTGTGCTGGCAAGAATTGACAGGAGGTTGGGAACAGGAGATTGCGAGAAAATTTGAGAGAAATGTGAGCTGAGGGCAGAGCTTAAGATGAGAACTGGTGGTCCATCAGGCTGAGCACTGGGCACGTGGGGGTGCAAGCAGGTCCAGTCTGATGGAGGAGGGGACCAGGCTTGTGCAGGGCTGAGGGAGCTGAGAAAATGGAATTATTTGCTGAGAAGCTCAGCGGAGTAGAGGAAATGAGAGATCATGTCGTGCCAAATGCTTAAAATCGCATTTTCCATGTTTCTCCCTTACAAGGATACAATACGGACAGAGGGAATTTGGGAAAAGAAACACAGGTCAAAATCCCAAATACTATTATTTTTATTATTTTAAACAATGCATAACAACATCAAAGTACTATTTTCCTGTTTTCTGAGGAGGAATATCAAGACCTAGAGGATCTCTTGGAGTTGCCATTAATGCAACCTTTTGTTTCTGAGAAAAATACAAAGACTCACTGTTTTTTCATATTTATGTTTCTGTTTATTTATACTTCTGTACATTTAATATTTTTCATGTAAAAATTGTTCTGACTCAAAAATGGGGTAGGTTGAGCCATTAGCAGTCCCGGAACTCTCACTCAATGTAAAGAAGCCTTCTGAGGAGTATAGTAAAAGGAAAGACCATCATAGCAGGTGCTAGTCAAGGCTGACCGCACCCTCCCGCCAGTCTGGAAGTGTTATTCAGATCATGAGAGAAACGGTACCAAAAGAAACCTACACCTGAAGCCATCCATACTATGGGACCACCATAGGTCTCAGAGAAGTCCTTTAAAAATTGCTGAAAAATGTCAAAAAGGATGTCAGTAGATGAATCCTGTCATCTCATAGTTGATCTCGGGCCCTTTTCTTTAGAGACAAGCATTCTTTTGGAAACTGATACTTATGCCACCCCAGACAACAAATTAAAGCAGTATAAAACAGTTTATTTAGGATATTGAATTTCATGAAGAGAGCTTACCTTTAAATGGTAATATACGTGAAATCATCCTACATAGTCTCATTTATAGGTGAAATATGTTTTTTATTTCTAATGGAAAAGTGGAGGTGAAAAATACCAGTGTGGATTTGTGCTATGTACATAAGACAAACTAAGATTTTTCATCTTCTTAAATATTCAAAAATAACTGCTTCTGTCCCACATTTGCAGAGTTTTTAACTAGCAGTGATGAAAATAGAGGAATTTTTTTTCATGAAAATTAAGGAATAAAAACCTAACCAACTTTGCATTTTTTGTACCTGATTTGTCGCTTTTTAAAGAGAAAGTACCATTCAGTAACTCATAAAACTGCATTTTCTTTCCGTCTGAGTAATGTACTGACAATTACAACAAAATATGCCTCGGTAGCCAGTAGAAAAAATAGATCATAAAATAAAAAGGACATTCCTCAGGTATTTAGCAGGAGAGAACCACTCTTGTCTTGTGTACAAGAGTATTGCTTAAATGCAAAGTAAATAAAACACATCACAGTAAATAAACCACATCTAATAAAAATGTTACTTAAAAACTCTAGGAACCTAGATAGAAAAGCTTTTTAGACCATTCCTCCTCTCTCCAAACCAATCTCTAGTCAGATGTATGCCCACTTGTGCTTTAAAGTCAGTGGTTTGCTGAAGCTACTTGTAGGAGCTTTTGGATCAAATCTAGTATTTACATGATGCTGTTGCAACATGGATGTAAAATAAATGATCAGAAAACACCTATAATTTAAAGTCCTGGCAAAATAATGGTACTCATATTGATGGTTTAGCATTAGTTATGTGAGTAAATGATTATGACAAAGGGATAAAGAAAGTGCATGGAAGACGACACTTCTATCAGAAAGACATCTGATAAAATACATTTTCTACTTGAATCATCTCTAAGCCATAGACTGTCTGGGTTGAATAAAAACAAGAGCAGACCATATTTTTCTTTTTTTTTTTTCTTCAATAGAGGAAAACCTTTGGCTGTATTTAACCATGCACAAATGATTGACTGCATATTAACACACAGTCACACATGCAAATACCATTGGCATGCAGAGCTGACAAATTTATGAAAAGAAATATTGTACAAATATTTATTACTCAGTAAGTGCCATAGAAGAGGTATACAGTAATACGTATAGACTATTTTAACCCTTTACAGTCAGAGTTAGACCTGCTAAGGTGTTAAAATCCCTTAATGCTGATGGAAATTGACAATCATAAAATACGGCTGAATTCAGCCTATATAAGCATTTTAATTACTGTTCTTAGCTTAAATAAACAAAGGCCGTGAGTTAAACTTTCATACAGGGCAGGTATCTCAATATTTAGGTTAAACGCAGAGCATTCAGGCATGAGATGTAAAGTAGTAACTTTCCACTGTGAATCTTAAACAGTGCCATATAGCAAATATTGGTTGTCTAATGTTTTTAGATCTCTGTTGATTAATTCCATATTTGAAATGGAGTATAAGCCAATTGTTTCTTATGCACGGGTGGCATGGGTGTTGACATGCAGTTGAATCCTATTTGATGAGTTTTGCACTTTTTGGTAGGCTGCATGTTTCTCATTTGTAGTTATAAATGTGAGCTTGAAATGCAAGCATTTGAAACCATGCTGCAAGATGTCGAAATTCTTCATTGTCCCTTATTACAAGTGCAGTGAATACATATCTATTATAGATATTTTATATAAATACATAGAGAGATAAAATAAAGAGTCAGTAATTTATAAAAATGAGACTAATATGCAAAAAAGCCTTACTATTTTATTGGCGATTGTAAGCACTAAATTTAATTTACAGAAGGCAGCTTCTAAGTCATAACGGAAGTGGTGCATTGTTAAAAATAATCGATAACCCATCTATAACAGCATTTTTATTTTTATTTTAAAGTGAAAACTGTAAATTGTTTCTACTTAGCAAGCAAATATATACCCCATCTCCTGGTCCCCAGGTCACAAAAGAGGGTTATCCTGTCACCATCACTGATTTCTTAAAAGTGTGACATGTATTTAGTTGTCAGTTCCTATCAGCAGCATTCACGAATCAACATTACATCAGCAGCAAAGCACACCATTTTATGCTCTTTTTGAAGATAATTAGAGTTCCCTTTTGTTGCAAATAAGATGTAAAACAGCTATAACTGCTGGTGAACGTGATTAAAGTAACCTCTATAGAACCCCATTATTCTAGACAGATTCCTTCAGATGCATAATTTCCCCATTTTAAGAAAACATAATGCATGCATATAAAATTCAAATTATCGAGACACCTCTAACAAAAATTAGTTCTCTATTAAGGCATTCTTAGTAGCTGGTTAACATGTAAAACTCTTTAAGTGTATTTTAAAATAATCATGAAATAATAGTACATGTCATTAAAGGTAAACATTTTACAGGGAGAGGTTTGTTCAGACAAGAGCTGTGTATTAAACTTTTTCTTACAAAACTTCCATTAGAAGTGTATGAAGAATATACCACATTCTTGTCTCTCTATCAGGTATGTGCCGGAGCATCGCTCTTTCCCCAGCTTCATAATCATGCATCACTATACACAAACAAATTAGAGAACGTCTTCTTTTTCAGCCCATAAATTATAGCTGAAATGTCCTCATTAGACCTAATCTAATATTGGAAAAATTTTGTTCATAGAAAAAGTATTCATCTACTGTCGGACAACATACATAACTTATTTATTTGGCACATGTGGTCTGATCATCTACAGAGATAGCTGAAGAGTGGAAAGATTGCCCGTGAATAATTTTTTTTAACAAGTGATAGAAAAAATTAATCAAATAAACTAGTGAACCCGTAGGTTCTCACTATAACCCCACTTACTAGTTTTAGAAGGTTGTCGTGGTTTAACCTCAGCCGGCAACCGAGCACCAGTTGTAAATAGTAAAATAAATACATAGGAATTTTTAAAAAACCTGAATATCTGGCTTTCTAATAATTAAATGTGATTTTGTAGCCTAGAAAGGGAAACTCCAACAAATTATTTCAAAACATGTGGATGATGTTGCTAAATCTCCAATATATCATTGTTCTTTAGCAGAAAATGTTACATTTCTCCTGAATGCACCTTTGTGCATTCTGATGATATGATCTGTGGTATGGAGAGCTAGGTACTGGGGCCAGTTCCCAAAGGATGCAGGACACCTCAGGGCAGCTGTCGAGCAATCTGATTTCAGAATTGGATGGATAGAGTTTGACTCTAACCATACAAGGGCAATATGCAGTGTAGTTCCCAGAATTAGGGGAACTACATGATAGTTTACCTTTGAATTATGTAACAGATAATTGTTTATTTGAAATTTTCGGAAGATAATGAATGATGATGAACAAATTAGGCAAAGATTGCCAATAGAGTGACCATTACTTTTGCTGAATAGTTATAATTATAAAATCAAATCCTGGTTTGCTCTGTTGGGTACCTCAACATCTAAAGGAAATGTTATTAAAGAAGCTTACAAATGAATAATCATTCCCAACAACTCACAGCAGCACTCACAGCATGAAAGTGTAAGAAATAGGGAAAGTTTTCAAGGAGGGAACTGATTAGGGTGAGGATGATTCTTTGTCAGAAGAATGTATTGTGCAAGTGTCCTCTAGAGAAAAAATTTTCACCTGAAAAGAAACAGCAGTATGAACACTACAGAACTGTAGATTGCAGGACACTGATCTTATTAAGAACCAATGCTAATTTGCACACTGTCTCCTGCTGAACTAGAAGCAAGTTTACCACTGGGTTTGTTAATTTACGCAGGACACCATTATCTTTGGTTGGACTTAATGTATCAGAGTAGAGGTCATTAACTGCTGGGTTCATGATTATCTAGCATGAATTACAGACAGTATCACAAAAATACATTTGTTCTGAAGCTTCATTTCTCCTCATGTGATTTTTTTTCCCTATTGGTGTTTAATTCCATTTTCAAAACTCTAGGCATTGTGTATTACACATACACACCGTCAGTCTTTTTTTTTTTTGTCTTCATTAACCATTCATAAAAGTAATGCAATTTTAAATAAAAATAAAGTGCAATAGTATGTGCTTTGCATTTAATAGAAGTAATACACAGTCAGCTTGACTTTTTCAATTCACAATAGTAGGCATAATTACAATGTGAGCTCTAAGCTCCCCATTATAAGTAAATCAATGATTTAGGTAGCTCAGTATTGGGGAAATAAATGGATAAAACTCTGCCCTAGATGCTATACCATGGATTTATCTAAATTCTCCACTGGACTTCTGAAGCTTTTACTGTACCCTAAAACGTCGGAGAAAGAGACTACAGACTGTCATTGGAACACTGTTTTTAAGTATAGCTCCATAAAATCATACATCCATGGGAAATCAGGAATTTGGACTTAAACGTGAAAGCATATTTAATAGAAATATTTGTGTTTTCTGGTTAAGTAAACACATTTTCATAAAGATCTATGCTCAGTCTATTTTACTTAAATGGAACCAACCATCTACAAATTCATTTACAATTTTTAGATCTGTACAAGCACATTCCTAATAGCAGGGAACACTTTTGTGTCTCGGCATGGTATCTTTAGAAAGAGGTGAATTTTCATTTATTTAATGCAAATATTCATACAAGGTAAACTGCTTCGGCATATATGGAGCATGTTTTCATGGAAGCTTTGTGGCAACAGGCAAATAATATAACATAATTGTACAATAAATGGAATGCTGCAGTTTCAAAATTACTGATGCTGTGGTGCAGTGACTGAAAAAGAATATAGGAAGATTGAGATATTATTTGCTGGGTTTTGAGCTGCTTTGCTTACAAATTATTTCATTCGAGTTTAATATGTATTTTAGGAATATCTCTTCTTTTGTACTAGACAAATATCAACGGGGAAGATATACCTGATCTTCTCTGAATACTTTTAAAGCTCTGGATACTGAAAGTTTGCATCGTTATTAGAGCTTGGTGAACTACTTCATCTATGTAAACTACTTGCAGCAGCTCTTTTTTTTTAAATAAATTTAGCCCCTTTTCAGTTCACAAATTTTATACAAATAGGGATTTTGTGTG
Source organism: Aptenodytes patagonicus (assembly GCF_965638725.1). Taxonomy (NCBI): domain Eukaryota; kingdom Metazoa; phylum Chordata; class Aves; order Sphenisciformes; family Spheniscidae; genus Aptenodytes; species Aptenodytes patagonicus. The sequence goes on along the minus strand of NC_134955.1, from coordinate 37,979,204 downwards.
TTTGAAGTGTTTTTCATTCAAAGTTGTTTCTCTTTTTTATGCAAACAATTTAAGTCGTACAGTTTGTCATGAATTGCCTACTATGACTATAGTTTTGATTACTTCTGCCTATTGTTATTCACTTGATGCTACTGGTTACTTGAATAACATAGTATTTTTTCCTTCTATCTGCATGGTTGAAATATTCATGAGGAAGAGAAGGACGTGAAAAGTTAAGTGTGGTAAAGCACATATGCGCAGGTGTTCATGCACCCATAAACATTCTGAGAAACAAAGAATATCTTGTAAGAATAGTTGTGAAAAGTAAATAAAGAGTTTATATACTTATCAAATTGAATTTGTGGCTCAACTTATTGCACCCATAGAATTCTGTGTTTAACTGGTATAACTTTGATGTATATAATACTTTAGTACCATTCTGTCAGGTCACAGGCAGCATAAGAACTGCTCTTTTGTTAGGGTACGACCACAGCAAACGACATTTAGGAAGAGATTATTCCCGCTGCTACACGCTCTCTATAACATTGTGACCATGTATAGTAACTGTAAACTTCTCTAAGTAGAGAAGTCGATCAGGAGGAATTCTGCTTCCTCAGACCACTCTAATTCTTTAATTTTTCAGCGTAGGGATGTGTTAGATTAGAGCACATGTATAAACTCCTACAGCCTTTGTTAGAAACTCTACTGAGCTCAAAAAGAAATTCGCTAATGTCATAGATAATTCTCCAGATAATGGACATTATGGATATCTCAAATAGAGATTAATGACTATAAAGCTAGTTAACTGCTAGCTGGGGACAATGTCTTGTCCTTTTATTGACATGAAAACTGTACTTTCTCGCTTGAAGATGTAATGGCGAGAAAATGGAAAAAAGAGAAAATAAAGGAGGTATTGTATACTTTATTTCATAATTTTTTTACAAAATCTTTTCAAACAATCTATGCTAATATGCCATTTTTATGGACCATTTCAAGATCAGTATCCTCCATATAAGATAAACAGAGATAAAACCCAGTCAATTATGTGTTTACAGCATTTTCAGTGTTATGAAACATCATATGCAGATTTGAATAACTATTTACTACAAAGTTATGCTCCAAATAATGAGTTAAATTCAAAAAATCCATCATCATCAGCTTTTAAAATTTAATCTTAGCACAGATAAAGACATTTTGCTTGCACATGGTGCTTAGGATTTCATTTGCCTTATTCCCTTTGGGATATGTCATCCCCACACTTTGGTTCTTCACTAGACCTTACAAGGAGGTTCCCCGTGCAGCTGCCTTCTGTCCAGTTAACCTTAATAGCCACCACCCTATACTGACTCTTTCCTCTTACAGATCCCTCCCTATCACCTTCATCTTTTATACCAAATCATATTCATTCCTCTAGGGACCCCTTGGCTCAAGACCTTTAACATTAAACATCTTCATATGAGACACCACTGAAGAAAACAAGGTGGACTGCTGTATTTGTGATAGTCATCTAGCTTAAGGTTGTGGAACACTAGCTATTCACAAGGCTGCCAAAAAAGAAAAGCAGTGAATGGAGGTAACAGTGCACCAGACATGATACCACATGGGTAAAGATGAGACTGAAGAGGAAAATTCAAGCCTGAGCTCTTTTGTTTATATTGAAAATTGTTTTCTGGGCTTCTTTCTACTTTTGAAACAGTTCAGGTGGAGGAAGAAGAAAGGGATGAAAAAAAGAACAAGAGAAGAAGGGCTTTTCATACCCTCAGAGCTCAGCCAGATGCTTAGTATTTGCACGTATCCATTGGCTTAGGCAGTCACTGTTTTTTTTATAATGACAATAAATTTTCTACTATTGAAAAAGAAATTCAGAAGGCCCAGATATGTCCTTTTCTAGAGAGAGAGGGAATTCTTGGACTATATTACTTATGTTGAACTGGCACTAAATATTCTAGTGACCACAACTACCAGGATACAGAAATGTGTCCCAAGAAACTCATTTACTCAAATCATCTACCTCAGGAGAAACAATGTAAAACTGAATTAGGAGAGCTCCTCTGGCAAAACAACATAAAACTCACAGATGAGACCTATTAGCAGTATTGCCTGATATACCACCTAAAATAGCTCTGCTAAAACTAGACTGGTAGAAATAGATTCCAATATATCTGTGGTTATTTGGTATCATGAAACATAAAATAGAATGCTGACTTCTTTTCCATTTATGAGCACACCATATTTGTTTTGCTGTAGATATCCGACCCAATAAAAATGCTTACTGCGTTGTAATCCAAAAATTATTGCCAGGAACGATTTAGCTACCCTGCGTTTGCAGTTTTAAATAAAAGTAGAAGGTTATCAAAAATCATAGCGAATAAATTTGAGGAAGTGCTTATAAACAGGGAGTTTGCAGACAAGTTTTGTACTATTGTACAAGGACAAAAAAAAAAAGATGTCTTCCGGTATAAGAACTGACAAATTATGCTACTGTCCACATTGCAAAATTAAAAGGACTTAAGCCAAATGGTACAGCACATGTAGATGACGTCATTCTTCACATCCAGGAGGAGGTCACTCTACCTGTGGGGGAAGTGCTGACAGGATGTTTGTGTGGGATTGAAGTCAGATATAATTCGGGCAAATGAGAGTGGGAAGAGGGCGTGTAAATAGGAAGTCCCTTAATTTTGTTTAATTTCCTTCATTCTCTTTTTATTGTAACTTCTTTCATACCTGAAAAAAGAACTCTTTTCCACACAAGAATGATAAAAACACAAAACAAATGAATTGTCTTCATACACTTCAGCCATTTGTATAAACAGTCACTTTATTTTTACCTTCTTTATTTACATTATTTAGGAAAATGTAAGCATAAGTGCCACTGTCCTTTGGCTGTATTTATTTATTCCAAGTGGTGGTGTAAGTTCACCAAATCTTTAATTGTGAGTTGATTAGTTTTTTAAAAAGTATAAAAGATGACACTTTATACAGCATTATTAGCACTGCTGTTAAAAGATTCAATGGAAGATTTATTGAGAATGATTTTAACTCTAGTCACTTAGAAACTGATGCTTACTGACATATTGCCCTCAAGTAGTTACAGTATAAAACATGCAAATGTAATGATAGCTTTGTTATAGATGATGAGTTAGAGGGAAAAAGAGTTTTGTAATAATTGCAATACCTATAATGAAACCATAATGTTAGTTTATTCCCCATTTCTCCCTCCATTTCATTAATTTATTTATTTGAAATATACCAAAGAAAAATACTGAAAGCAAGATGAGAATTTTAATGAATGTTTTCTTCTGCTTCCAGACAAGTATATGGAATGGCAATGTGCATAATTTGCTGAGTTACATTATGACAGATCACAACATATGGAATAAAAGAGTTATTGTGTGACCCCTAATGGAGTTCTTTGACATGCCACTGGAACTGGCGAAATTATCCCTTACAGATACATTATCCAGTATATTTCACCTTTTTTAATGTTCTTGAACCAAACTTGACTTCTGTAAATGTCCATATTTGCAAGTATTCACAAACAAATCGCAAAAATAGATTTCAGACAATCTTCATAGATTGTCCACATTAAAACACTGGCATTTATTTCATTGACTAAAACATTTGTGACAAACAAACAAACAACATTACCTATACTAGACAGTGAATCCACCTAGTATAGGTAATTTTGTTTGTTTGTTTGTATAGTCAATAGCAAATACCTTTGCTATAGTCAATAGCAAATACCTTTGGCATTGTGAAACTTTGGTGCATTGTCACTCTGCCTATCTTCATATAAAAAAATCATTGCGTACATAAACTAAAGAGGAAGTAGACGAGTATTGCAAAGGGGGACTGTGCATGCAAGTATGTTCACAAAGAGAAATCTGGTCCAGCTTCTTCTTTTCTCTTTTTTTAGTTCCCTACCCTGCCCTGCCCTCCTCGCCTTTTTCCTTTTTCCATTTTCCTTCTTCCATTTTCCTTTCCTTTACTTAGGCTGTAGCTATCTTACACTGCATCCTAGCACAGGCTGTTGTTTGTTTCCCCTATAAATAGACAAGACGGAATGATACTGTACAGTTCCTATAAGAGATAGGGCACTCTCTTTGTTTCATGACAGGTTTCAGTAGAGATGGAGACATACATAAATGTCCTTGAAGACTTACATAAAGGTCCTTCATGATTTAATATCCTAAAACTGGATCTTGGTCCTGCAGTCAGACAGTATGTTTCTGGACCCTGGCTGACTTCAGCAGGTAAAAATCCTGGCTGCTTACAGAGTCTAGATGCAGGAGAACAGCTTGCTATGTGAAAGAAGAGTATCCTACAGAAGAGGGAAACCTGTCAGAGCTTTCATGACCCAAGTTTCATTTTCCCACTTTACTGCACTGTATTATTTACAAGGTTTTGGTTAACCACTGCATCTTTTTTTTTAAATATTATTTTACTTCTACTTGGTCCATCCTTGCAGCATCAATGTATTGTAGTGTTTTGTCCATAAAATCATTTATATTAACACATTCCCACTGTTTCTCTTTTAAAACTAAGACTCTAAAGAAGAAGAGATGTTTAAAGATAGCAACCATTTCTCCTTTGAAAAAAAACAAAGATCATATAGTAGCACCACTTTGTTCCCTAAGACAGGTAGAAAAATTTTAAAGCTTCTCAACATCTTCATGATCAATAAGAGTCATCAGGCCAGCATTGCTATTTTCAAGTCATTGTCTCTTGCCCTCAGCTGTAGAAAACCACAAAGATGTGGTGTCATACGCTGACTAAACATAGCAGGAGGTAGGGTTAGTAGTTTCAGCAGTTGAATGATATTTAGTTGAGGAATGTAAACTGGTGACCAGCAGCCCCAGGGAACAGAGGAGAAATTCTGAAGACAATTTTCGACTGTCACCTGTTCTTTCATCAATTTTTTCAAGTTCTTACCTGAAGAACCTACTGCCAGGATGTAACAACATTGAACAGCTACTTATTAGCAGAGTCCACAAGCCTGAAGCAGACACTTGAGCTTTCTGACCTGTCGTATGCCAATACATATTCCTTATCACTGAGGGTAGTTTGAAAATCAGCCCTTTTTCAATCAATATTTTGGTTCCTCACAAGGAAGTACGTATCTTCTTCCACTAAAGAGTCTTAGCTTGAAATAGGTACCTCAAAGTAGATTTTTAATCCCTTTCTTTAAAAGAGTAGGGGTGGGAGGTGAAGGGAAATAATTTCCCACAATCAAACACACCCACCTGAAGAAATGTCAATGATGGCATCTCACTTCTACAAAAACAAAAGTTTGATAGTTTGTGCAATCATCCAGGGCAGACAATTGTTTTCAGTGCCCCATCACTTCAACAGGTGCCTTATGCCTCAAATCATATATTCTTCTGAAAGGAGGTGGGGATTTCAGTCCAGCTGAATCTTCTCTACTTTTCATGTAATACTTTTCACCCAGAGACTGAATGTCATTCTTTAGCCTCATGATTACAACACTCATCTGGCAGTGGGGAGACTGGAATTCAGTTCTTTTGCTAATTAGTTTGACTGGTTTCCTCAGTGGAATCTTCCAACCTGTGAGTTAGTCTTGTTTGCTTTCACATTGTCTCTCTCTGGCCTAATGAATAGTTCTTACCAACTGCAATTCACTACGCTAAAAAAGGTACTGAGAGTCGTCTTCTTCAGCTGCCTGGGTGGCATATGCTGTGTGTGCCACAGTGGATCCAGGTGGGCTACGATCAGGTCAGATGCAAAACTGTACAATGCTATTGCATTGCTGTACGGCAATGCCCTGCACCTGGTGTAGTAGTCAAACATAGTGAGGAGAAGTCATAACAAGGAACAGTAATTGGCTCAATATGAAGCCACCAGTCTCTAACTCAAAAATTACCTAAAAAACTTCGGTGGTGTTCACACCAGTGATCTGAAATTCCTGGCAAAAAATGATTGGAATGCATCATATATTACCCAGGCTAGGACAAATTATTAATTAATTCTTTTTCAAAGGTGTGTTCATCTTTATATATGTGCTTGAAGGCTCTATTTGATACAGCATACTAGGATTAAAAACACAGTGCTGCTGGGCCCATTGCTAGTATCAAGGGCTAATCAATTATTGCTATGCTACTGCAATAAAGCTTTATAATAAAGACAGTGAATCTGTTTGATGAATTTCCGACTACAAGAGAAATGTAGGTGTATTTGTTTTGTCATTATTTATGAAATCTGATCTGGAATGAAATGTTGCCTTTTGTTAGTTTCTACTGATGACTGGATTTTGTACTACTTACACAAGTAAAATTCCCCATAACTTCATTGCAGAATTAAACCTGAACCAATAAACAAAAAGTTTAAATAAGAGATTTGCCTGTAGCCTGATTATAGAAAAAATATCCTGCATCAACCCCTGCTCCATTCGTTCATGCATATACGTTTCTATTTAAAATAATGGTGCTATACTTGAATGAACAGGACTTGCCCCTGCCAGAGGATCTGATTATTAAAAACGAGCTCAAAGGAACAAGATCTGCAACATTAGAAGTACACCAGAAGTAACTGAAATCAGTGAAACTAACAATGTAAACAAGAGCTTGCAAAATCAGGTGCTTTGTTTTTGAGAAAAAGAAGAAAAATAGAAAAAGAAAGTAAAATAATAGAATATTTACCACTCCTTTAGTGAGAATAAATATGCTTTGGAAAGAAAGAGGTTTTCCTATATCTGATTTATCCAGCAGAAGGATTTACACAACAAAAGACAAAACCATTTTATAAAATTGGATGCAATGTGTGTTTACAAAGTGGACATTTCCTCTTGTCCCAGTGAATAACGTACGGATCTTGTATGCCATTTTAGTTCACAACACCTGTGATGAATTATTTGTAAATGCAATGAATAACATTACTAGGAACATGTCAAATTATACGTTGATAATGAATTTTTGGATGCATCTGCTTTGTAATTGTTCCCAGCGGATGTGTATTCATCTTCACCTGGCATTATTTTCCTGATTTTGGGGTTTGTTTTTTATTAGGCATTTTCATTTCTATCATAATTGTTACAGTGATCCCTGTTCCTTTGTTCTAATCGGGTCCCTTTAATGGTGTTGCACATTCTGAACAAAAGAGGAGGGGAAAACACACCAGGCTATTGGCAAAACAAAACACTGGTCTTTATTTGTGACTTTCTAAGTGCCTGCTTGGCCTCAGAAGGTTGGGTGGTGTTGACAGGGACCAGTTGTTTCCCTGAATGTGTCTGCCAGCTGCTCCAGGCATGTGTTCTGCAGAATAGGAGGTGAATAAACGCTAAAGGCTGCTCTGCTGACAGACAGGTACACGCTGCTTTTACTAACTGCATCTGAGATTTTTTTAAAAAGGTAAATAAAGCAAATTAGTAGCATTAGACGGTATGTTTTTTTCACAACACTGATATACAGAAATGCTCGCAATGAAAATATCTGTCATCAGTTTATGGTTTCAGTAAGCAATCCTACATTAATTGTGTTTACACAAACTTTCTGTATAATGTACTGTTTATCATCCAGAGGTCATTTTTACTTCACAGAGTATACCTGTCTCTCAATACGAGTAATTTAAAAAAGCTGCCGAAATCAACTGATCAAATACTGGATCTATGTGTGCAGAACTTAGGCTTTTATTAAAATTTTACTTTTTTTCCAATTCAGTAAATCATTTACAGCATCTGCCTGAAACTGTTTTCCACTCTGAAATATTTGCTCTACGCTCTACACACCTTTGACTTCTATATTGGTACACGCAGCAGCTGACATTTCTCTGTCTCACTGGGTAGTGGAGTGAACTACATGAACAATTTTAGCTGCAGTCAAAAGAACAGTCTGGTTCTGGTCTTTTCCAGAGGATCAGGGTTTCTGTTCAAGGGCTATTTTTGAGAGAAAGGAAATCACTGAACTTCATATCTAGATTTGATTTTTTCTCCCTGAATTCAGAGGGATGGGTTTGGCCCTGTCTATGAAAAACGTCAAGTGGGAATTTTAAACAAACCTTAATAAAAAACCCCCAAAGCCTGAAACAGCTAGATGCTTACTTTCTTTTCTCTCTCTCTCTTTCTTTCTTTCTCTTTCTTTCTTTCTCTTTCTTTCTTTCTTTCTTTCTTTCTTTCTTTCTTTCTTTCTTTCTTTCTTTCTTTCTTTCTTTCTTTTTCTTTCTTTCTTTCTTTCTTTCTCTTTCTTTCTTTCTTTCTCTTTCTTTCTTTCTTTCTTTCTCTTTCTTTCTTTCTTTCTTTCTCTCTTTCTTTCTTCTTTCTTTCTTCTTTCTTTTTCTTCCTTTCTTCCTTTCTTCCTTTCTTCCTTTCTTTCCTTTCTTTTCTTTCTTCCTTTCTTTTTCTTCTTTCTCTCTCTCTTTCTCTCTTTCTTTCTCCCTCTTTCTCCCTTTCTCTTTCCCTCCCTCCCTCCCTCCCTTCCTTCCTTCCTTCTTTCCTTCCTTCCTCTCCTTCCTTCCTCCTTCCCTTCCCTTCCCTTCCCTTCCCTTCCTCCCTCATGGTAATAATTAAATGGTTTATGGCTGTTATTTAGCAAAATACTCCATTCTCTTTTGTGGAAGACTAAATTGGAAGGTACTCTCAGCTGAGCTGCCTGATTTTGAAACACTCATTGGCATTCTAGATTTTTTTATGTTTCTTTTAAACATTTGTAGATTGCTACATTCAGCCCGACAGTTTCAGGAGGTCTCATTATAATCACTTATAAGATGCTGTTCTTAAAAAAAAAAAAGAAAATTCTAAATATTTGGCTTTCTGAAAGGGGACATAATATGAAGGTAAAATACAACTGGTTTCTTTAATCAATTGGGAAATGTTTGTATTCAGAATAATTTTAAACTATTTTCCCCCCAGTGTTTTAACATCAGTCTCCCTGCACGCAGCAAGGCATGCAGCTACACAGTATGCACCTCGAATTTTTTTCTTTAATTGTGAATGTGAAAAATAAACTTAGTGTTATATCACAAACATTAGTTTGCAGTAATTTTTACAGGGTTACAGAACACGCCTTCAAAAAGAGCACTGCATGAATGCAGATTATATTGCATTTATTCACATTAAATAATTAGAAAGTGAACATTAAATTGACAGTAATGTAGAAAGATGTTTATTTATAAGGCTTAATAGCTACAACACCATACCAATACTTTGTACATGGACAGCACCTCTTAACAAGGAGTATTTTCAAAAACATTAATGAGCTAAATGTTAGGGAAACATGGAACTAAATTTTTCTCTTTATTATGCTGGCCTGAGCTAAGGAAATAGATATATTTAACCTCACAGTTACTTCAGGAAAATTGGGAGCAGAATCCAGTCAAACACGAGTTGTTTAATATCAATGCTTTCTAGATATGTTGCAATAGAATTTGGTTTGTACTTATAGAATATGTTTACATTTCACATGCAGATATAATTGTTTTTCTCTTCGCTATCACTTTGTGTCAGTAGATCTAATACAATCAACAACACAAATATCTATTCACAGTAATTTAGTAATTTACACCAGTTTTTCCCATTGAAATCTGGACTTTGAATTTCTTCAAAAAAAGATATACAGCTACTCCATGATGCATATTTGGGAGTTAGCCCGAATTGCAGCAATAATCATACATAGAAAAAGATTTAATTTAACCATTCATTAATGTAATATATCTGTTCCTCCTCTGATCCTGCAAATTTCTAACAAGGCAATTGAACATCCTCAGGTTTTGTTCCTCTGGGATTTTTTCATCTGTCAAGAGAATTTTGTCCAAAAACCTATAAAAATGAAAATCAAGTGGCTCAGTTTACAAAAGCTATAATAAAATAAATGCCACTTTCTTCATTATGCTAAACCAATTAAATCTAATTTCTCTTCTGTTTCCATACATAAGCAACAGCTGTACATGCCATCCATGGGTAATTAATTGCTTCCAACTGCCTGCCAATGAATGGTATTTCTTTAAATCGGTGACACGGCACAACATGGGCCTCAAAGTACGTCAGAGCACATCAGGTCACGCAACATGTCTGATATACTACAAGACACATGTTTCTGCACGTACAGCTGAAGAGCAGCACACACCCCTGCGGTCTGTGCCCTAGAGCTGGGCTTGCTTTAGCTGTGGATGGACCATTGACACCATGGGGGCTCAGCACACAGACTGCCTTTAGGGCATCCCACAGAGATGGACAGCAGATGTCATGGTTTGCACCACAGAGCCAAGCAGGTATGACGTACGGCACCCTTTCATGGTGCCCCGGCTGCCAAACACAGCCACCTTCAATCAGTAGGGAGCCATTGCTTCAGAAAAGTGACTTGCCATCGGAGAAGGACCAATACAGGTCTTACCAACTTTTAGCTGTAGTTGAAGTTCCATAAAAAAATGGGGTGAACTGTGAAATGGAGACTGGAATTAGTGTCCCAAATATGCCTTATCAACCTCTTGCCCCCTCAATGGATAAGGTAAATTATTTTCTTTTGGAAGAAGACATACAGCCTGAGAGCCTACTACTGTAACTGGATTGTGTCTGGTCTGGGTTGTTATAGAAATGAGTTTATGTGATCCAGAGACAACAAGGTAGCCATGTGGCTCATAGTTAAAAATTGTCATGGTTTGACCCCAGCTGCCAATGAAGCACCACACAGCCTCTTACTCGCTCCCCCCATGGTGGAACGGGGGAGAGAATCGGAAGAGTAAAAGTGAGAAAACTCGTGGGTTGAGATAAAGACAGTTTAATAGGTAAAGCAAAAGCCACGCATGCAAGCAAAGCAAAACAAGGAATTCATTCACTACTTCCCACCGGCAGGCAGCCGGTGGCAGGTTCAGCCATCTCCAGGAAAGCAGGGCTCCATCATGCATAACGGTTACTTGGGAAGACAAACGTCATCGCTCCGAACGTCCCCCACTTCCTTCTTTTTCCCCCAGCCTTATATGCTGAGCATGACATCGTATACTATGGAATATCCCTTTGGCCAGTTGGGGTCAGCTGTCCCAGCCGTGTCCCCTCCCAATTTCTTGTGCCCCCCCCCAGCCTCCTCGCTGTTGGGGTGGTGTGAGAAGCAGACAAGGCCTTGACTCTGTGTAGGCACTGCTCAGCAATAGCTAAAACATCCCTGTGTTATCAACACTGTTTTCATCACAAATCCAAAACAACACCCCATACGAGCTCCTATGAAGAAAATTAACTCTGTCCCAGCCAAAATCAGCACAATAATAAATGACTTTTTTTTTCTTTTTTTCTGTTTGAAAAATTCATTATAAAGATTTCATGTAACAAAAGATTTTTTTCCAGCTCCATTAGGGAAAAAATGAAAGATGTTTGAGTTGGGGGCGGGGGGGACAGCACACGGAAGCAGCTTTTATTGTATACTCTTGAAGTTCAAAAGAAGTAGTGTGTGTGCCAAGCCTTTGTAAAAGCAAAAAATAAACAAACATCTTTCAGTGGAAAATGAAAGAAATTGCAAGGGTTTTTAAAAAGGTACATTGTTTTTCCAGGCTTAAGCCATCAAGTTAAAGCTTTTAGTGTCTTTATTCTGACATGTTTTTCCTTATTTGGATTTTCAGGTTTTGTGCTCTGTATGTATGGATATGAGTATAACTTTTAAAACTGTATGTGTATGAAAGAGAGGAGAGGAGACCCAATCCACCTTTTATATACACCGATACGAAGTAGGAGAGAAAACACGGAAGTCTTTGAAAGCACACAAATGTAAAACTGGAGTAAATGAGAAGAAGATTAGACATGTGGAACAAAATTAAGACACGTTAAGAACATTAGAAGAGTCCTACTGGTTCAGACCCATGGTCAACGAAGCCCAGTATTCTGCCTCTGACTGTAGCGCGGGAGACACTATTAAGGGACAACACACAAGCCCACAAGTTTCTACAGTCAATTCCCCTCATACTCCCCCAGTGTCCAGAACTGCTGCATTAGGGATATTAGAAGGTACATCCCTGCCTAGTCTTTGTAAGAGCCATTCATGGACCTGTTGCTTTTCTAATTCCTTTCTGAACCCGTTTATACTCTCTGTCCTCCACAGCCTTCTCTGGAAGCAAGTTTCTGAAGTTATCTACTCTCTGCACAAAGTAGTACTTTCTTTTATTTGTTTTTAGATGGCTCCTTATAGGTTTTAGTGAGTGGTGCTTGCTCTCATATTGTGTGGAACTTGTTGAACAGTTCCACATTCAGGTTATCCACTTCGTAATAAACCTTGACCACAATTGTCAATCCCAGACTTCTTAGCCTCTCCATATGCAGTTGATCCATATTCTTGATTATTTTAATTGTCTCATCTGTTCCTCCTCCAATATCATGGCCTTTCTCTTGAGACATGGAGGCCAGAACTGCACACAGTACTAAAAATGTGGGCATACACACATTTTTATATAGCAGCAAAATTATATCTTCTGTCTTGTTCTAAAAACCTTTTCTGATGATGTCCTGCATTTTGTTGGTTTTGATTGCTACTGCACACTGAGCTCATTACCTCAGAGACTTGCCAGGGATGACTCCAAGATGCCTTTCCTGAGTTCTGAATGGTCATTCTGAGTTCAGCATCTTGGGGCACGGCTCAGATTATTCTTCCCTGATACATTACCTTAAATTTATCTACACTGAAGCTCATTTGCCATCTTCCTTCTCTGCTCAGTTTTGCCACCTTTCTTCTCAGCTCTGAAGTTCCTTCAGCCAGTTGGCAATGACGTTTGACCACACAGAATAGCTTGATATCATCCTCAAACTTGGAGATTTCACTGCACACTCTCTTCTCCAGGTCATTGATGAAAATATTTAATAAAACCAGTGTCAGTGTCTATCCCTCAGGGACCTTGCTGCCGAAAATAAACTATCCATCCTGTAAAACAACCAAAAAGCCCTACTCTTTGCTTCCTATTCTTCAACCAGTTTGCAATCCATATAAGACATTTTCTCAACACCTGTAGTAACTGGGTTTCTTTACCAGACCTGTCAAAGGCTTTTTGAAAATCCAAATATATTATGTCCTCTGTATCCTCTTAATCCATGTGCTTATTGAAACCTTCACAGGACTCTAGCAGGTTAGAGGGGCAGAATTTCCTGTTGTAGAAGTCATGCTGATTCTAGACAGTTTCTATCTGTGTATTCAGTGATCTTACTCTTTATTACAGTCTAGCTTCTTACCAGGAATTGAAGGATACGAGAACAGCTCGTGATTCCTGAAAGGCTTAATGAAAGATCTGTACAATTTTTCTGTAAATCATGTCATGCGCATGCTTTTTGTAATATGACTGTGGATACAGGTTTTTAATATCATAAGCATTATTTATTATTACAAATTCATTAAGAATGGAAGTTTTCTACTTGCCAGTTTTCATACCCTGCCACAGAATTATCAATTATTCAATAAACTCTGAAGGAAGAAGTTGGAATAAAAAGGTATGGACATGGAAAGAGCATGGTTGTGCATTATGCTTCCTCCGTGCACTCAGGTCTTCTCCAGAACCCAATCCTGCACTTTGTCCAGCAATGGGAAATTTGCCCTGTGTAAGGAGACCAAGCTCTGGCACCCCTCACTTGTTTCACGGAAAGGCATAGTAGCATATTGGTTTTAGCCTGAGCAATTTTATCCTGGTTTTCCTATAGTAAGAACCTATCTAAAGAATTTCTATAAAAATTATACTTGCAAACCAGTATTGCTGGTTAAGTTTATCGTTAGAGCCTACAGAGTTTTTGCCTTGACACTTCAAACACCAAGCTCAGTGTTTCTCCTTTAGTACAAGCAATAGAACAGATGCCTGACCTTCCCTACTCAAGGCTCTGAAACACTGGTCTTCTTTAAACCAAAGAACATAATCAATATTTTGGTAGTTTGCATGTGTCTATTATGAATATATTAAAAACACTGCATATGCACACTAAAAATATACTCGCTTCCTATAAATTCTGTTCTGTGTACACATATAAACCACTGCAATTTAGTTATTTACTGGGTACTACAAGAGCTATAAAATGCCACTTTCTAAGAATACAACTGAGGCTTAAGTCAGCATTTTTATGATATCATCTGTACTGGGAAAACATTAAAGGCTCAATATTTAATAAACATAATAAACATCCCCATGAAACAAATTGTTCATAAACTACCTGTTTAATTTTTCAGGGTTCCTGAACCACATATTTTCTTATTAGTTGTGAGCCTGCTGGGTTGCAGGATAGATAGGGCCTGTCAGGGATAGAATATAATGTAGCGGTTTTATGAATTATTTCTGTGAGGAAAAGCCTATTACAGCTGACAAGAGGATGATGATATTAGCCCATCATCATTCAGATGGCACCACCCTTCCCCCTTTCATCCATCAGACCTCTTGTATGGAGGCTGAAAGCCATACAGTCTTTGCATAGCCAACACAAAGACAAATACTGCTCTTTTTCTGTGTCCATGAAACATTTAGTATTTCATTTTGAATCATGGCAGATGACAGTAACAAATGGCCTAATGAATCTCCCTTATTGTCCCTTGTGAATCTGAAGATGAGCTAAAAGTAAAATCTCTGTTTCTTTTTTTGGACATGCTCGTTTGGGATTGAAAGGTTTTTGCTGCATTCTAAATAGCATTCCTCCGTTACTGAAAATTAGACCAATAAACAAACAAGCAACTTGCAAACCACACAGCTATACCGCTGTAGACCATTCTTCACCCTGTACCTGACAAATGGTATTTTGGGGAAAGTGCTGCAATCAACTTTGGCACAGTTATTTAAAGCAATGTACATATGTAAAAAAAAGATATGTAAAACCAATAATAAAACTGCATAATGAAGTTCTCTATTAGAAAACAATAGTAATACGTCAGTGGGCATCATGAATTATAGACCTGTCTTTAACTCCTTTTTGTTTTATTTAAAAGAAAATACACTAATGATGTCCACACTTTACCGCAAGAATATGGCATTGCTTGTATAGATTTATAAGATCTGATCATCTAAACAGGTCTTTAAAGAGGGTCATCAGTAAAAAATCATTACAGATGATCATTCCCCTCTTACCGCCACTGCCTCCCAACCTACAAACTGAACATCGTTACATAGCCATCTTGCCTTCATTTGCCCATGCAGGAAATTTTACAGGCAGAAATTAATAATGTGGCTAGAAATAGTTTAGTGAGCACTGTGTGATAAAATGCTTCTATCACAAGACCTTGCTCTCCTTGATCCAGGTGTTACATGAGCTTTTCTTTCAGTCGTATGGGTGACTGATGCACCTGCTTCTCACCCCCTGCTGTAACTGTCTCGGTAGCGAGATGAACGCTGGTTCGGGTCACACTGGGCTGCATGGTGCCCCCCATACGCTCTTGGAATTCACTCCAGTATGACTGCATCCCAAACCTCATGTTGGCCATGTCTGCCCTACTGGGCAGATATGCTTGGGGTGGGCCATATGGTTTTAGTTCCCTGGCTGCATCCTGATTCCAGGTCAGAAATAGAAATGTGAGTGCGATCCCTCAGCGTACTTGTCTCCTTTCAGTGGACACCTAGATAGACAAGTACAGAGGGAGCTGCAACGCTCTGCAGTAAAGTCTACCAATCTGGATGATGAGGAAACTAAGACTATGGACTGCATCTATCCTGCAGCATAGACACAGGAAACCTTATTCTCATTGGCCCCATTTATACTTCAATCTGACTCCAAGATGTTCTGATATTCTACAGATGCATCTATATCATGACTAAAGTTGTCGGGGTGTAACCTATTTGCTCATTCCTAGCAAGGAGCTATCATATCCCTTTCATGGATGTATATAATGATAGCAAGCTCACGTTTGCTCCCTTTTACTTGAAAAAGTCTTCCCTTCTATTTATTTCACTTTTTTCCTTTTAACTGGTTTCACCTATCCCCAAAACATTGTGATTCATTGAGCTTTGCTCTTCAGTTACGTCTCTCCTGATTCCCTCTCGTGCAACATGCAGGCTTTCCTTTAGCAAAGCACAAGGCAGAGGAATGGCAGGAACTCCTTTTCATTTATTATGAAAAGTTGTGAAAGTACTTCAGCAGCAAATGCTTGTTTTGTTTTGTCAGGGAAGCTAACAAAAATGGCTTGCTTTATGTATGAAACTTTTTGCACAGCTCTGTATCTACTGTAGGCACATGTGCATTTTTGACATGACAGATCATAATGGCTCTTTCAGAGCCATTACAGTTACCAAGTAAATCCTTCTTAGTTCAAGTACATATAATTGATTCCCATAGACTGTAATAGCTCCAAAACCAAGGCAATACCCTTACCAAACATAAAAACAGTGGCAGGACTAATACATAATAGCAGTCAGTTTTTACCACCATGGTACTAGAAAATGATGCAGTGCTAACAACATGGCTTTTTTATTTGCTGATTTTTTGGCACAATAGAAAGGCAATAATTCCATGGTATTGCAGTGGTATCATTCCTGCATAGTCCTGGTAAAGCTATAAATCCTCAACTATCACAGTAGTCATCTCAGGCTCCATATGGAACGTAAATTAAGGGCTTGTCCATTCAACTTCTATGCATACAAATATTCCTGTACAGTTTACTGGGGCAAGTGCATGAATAAGTCTTTTTTCTTGTAAATTAGGGATGCAGAATAAAAGCCAAAAAAATAGCTAACTTTAAAAATGGTACCACAAATTATAACATAACAGTAATTTAAGCAGCATTCAATACACTTTGTACTATAGGAAAAAGGAGAAAGACCTCAGTTATGCTCTACAGTCCTCTCCTGTACTCAGAATGCTGCAGATTTGTATTGCTCACAAAGGAATTGTGCAAAACCCTTTCCCAAGCAGCTTGGTGAGCAGTGGTAATACAGAGCAGGCATTACATTTTTTAATGTAATAGTCTGCTCCTCCTCAGCATGTCTGATAGATTCGATAAACAGCTTGGCAACATACATTCCTGCCTTCCTACCGCATAAGGGTATGAGAAAGGATAATCTCTGCGCTCATGAACATAGATGACCAATGACCCTAAAAGGAAGGAGAGCACCAAATGATATATTGACAAGACGGGCCATTTTCTTTCATATACAGAAAATAGGGAGAGTGCAGTAAGAACCTCCTCCTTCTCTTCCTTTTTTTTTTAAATGACTTTTGAAGAAAAGACAAGTTTTTAACAGTTTTTTTTTTGTTCTGAAAGAGTTTATATTACAATAGAAAAAGGTGCTGTAAACTTCAAGGAGCTAATGTACCTTCTGTAAAGAAGTCTCAGTGGAGATCATAGAAATTTCACGAGTCCCATATGTTAATAATGTCTTTGAATATAAAATCCAAATTAAAAACTGGAGCTGAATAAAATACTTTTGTTAAAAGTAACATTTTGAAATGCTGTCAGTAACTATCATAAATATTTGAGAAGTTAATATTTTAATCTTCAACTATAGCTCTGAAAACATTTTTAGTGACAGACAGTGCTTCATTAATAGAGTTCTGTATGTCTAATTGCTTTAGGCAAAGTGGGTTGCATTATTTTGACATATGACATGCAATTAGTACATGGTCACACGGCTAAAGGAAGATTTTACACCTTTTTTCCTTCTACGTTCAGAGCAGATAATTAGCATATTTTTTCTGCTTAGAATAATCATCAGAGCCTTAGATCAGAAATTGCCTAATGAGGTAAAATTCCAGTTGTTGACATTAATACATGTGACATTTTTTTCAGTTGTAAAAGTAAACCTACTGCTGCCATTTCATTTACTCTTTCCAGCGTGTTCTAAAGATTCAGCTATGTTTTTTTAGCATCAAGCCATTGAATAATCATGTCTTTTCAAGAGAGAGAGATGAATGATGTTTTTCTATTTTAGCATATTTGCTTGATAGTGATATTTTAAGAAGATTAAATTTGGCTATAACCTGCAGCCATCCTAGGTAGATTGCAGTTCTCTTAACACAAAAGGTAAACCACGATCACAATATATGTGCTCCTTGCTTATGAACTTTTTTGATATACTATACAAAAAATGGAACTCATTTTGCTCAGTTATAAGACTCACTCTACAGGTTGTGTGTAACACTCCTATAATGAAAGTCTGTCTTTTTGCATAAAAACATATTTTGATTACCTTGTGTTGAAGAAATAGTGAAGATTTATTATAGATAAGCTGATGAAACAAAATATACTTTGGCTACAGAAATAAGTGTTTTCCTAGAGAAGAGATTTTGAAAATTTTAAAAAGGTTTATATTAGGTCTTTTTAAGTAGATTTTTTATTTCTTATATTTAGCACAATTGCATATAATCACCTTTTATGTTCAATTTCTAAAGAGCATATTCATTTGGGGCAAAGAAGTGGTTTGGATTCTCATTCCTTCACTCCTTATTCAGGCAAACTTTCCTCTGAAAAATTTACATGAGGTGTGGGATCTGCAACTGAGCCAGGTTTTCTGGATATGAGTTCTGCTAATAGTTCTGAGCGTAGAACATACAAAGATATTCTTCAGAACTACATCAGACACTTAGTGGTACCTATAGCAAAGGGCTGACTTAAGCATGAGGTGGACAGATTTTTTTTTTTACTTTTAATATCCTGCTATTCATTTAAATATACAGGAGAGAGGAATCATAGAACACACTCTTGCCTTATTTCAGATATTTGATATTTACCAGGATTGAGACAGCGGTAGGGTGAGCACTTAACATTTACAGAGAAAAAAAGGCATAGACATTTACCTTTTTTTCATAAATTGGGAGGTAAATGTATTAAAAACAAGCTTGCTAATTCCACAGGAAGGATGAGTTTATAGAGTGACCTGACTACTTCATAGACATCACTGGAGACAAGGATGCCCATCCTGCTTCAAGTATGGTCAAAATTTATTTTTTTCTTTTGGGTTTTATTATTAAGTTAATTAAAAATGAGCAGTATTAAGGTAATCATAATGTTTTTCTTCAGCATAAGTGTCCCAGGCATTGTTTTCCTACTACTATTTACTTGAGAGCAATGATTCCTTTAACACTACTTCCCCTATTACAATTTCCAACTTCTCCCTACATGTGTAGCAGTCAGATTGATTTTACATCTTCTTAGATGATGAACAGCTGCTGTTTTAAAGCCTCCTGACAATGCTAGCCCATCTTGTAAGACCTCTGTAAAAAAACCCAAAAAGTAAAAAAAAAAAAAAGAATGCAAAAACCTGCACCTCAGATCATCATGTGTGTGTGATGAGGACCAGTGAAGAAAGATAAAAGTGTATGCTTTTAAAGAATCAAGAGATTCTATTGAATGAACGTAACAAGCCAAAACAGTAAGGCAATAATATATGCTAGCAACTGACAGGGAACAAAGTAAAGAAAGTCTCTTTTGTCACCAGCTTTGCTTCCTTGTCTTAACTCGTTTCCAGTGAATAACGTGGAGGTCAAAGAAAAACAGGATAGAAGAAGAAGAGATTATCCTAGTCCAAAGTCCATCGGTGGCTACTGAATATAATGATAAAGGTGAAATGTCCATCTTTGACTCGGAAGCCCCCCTGCTCTTGTAACAGCCAGATACTTGGAAGATATGTTCCCAGAAGATAAACTTTATACATATACTTACTTTCACTCTTTCTTTATCTTATTCTGCTCATTTATCAGGCTAGATGGGCTAGATATTCTAATCCAGTCTGACTACTCTTCTATAGCACCCATAAAACTGTGTATTGAAACTGTTTAGAGATAAATTTTGATGAGTCTCAATTAGGGCTGATAAGCTATTACATATGGCTTTTTTATTCTGAACATGTGGCATGTAGGATTATTTTATTCATATATTTTCTGCTGTGCCATAAGGTGGTCGTGCCTCCCTGGTGCTACAGGTAGGATAGTACAGAGCTCAGAGAGCTCATGTTACTGGTGGGTATATGTAGCACTAGTTACTTCATGCATCTTCCACTGCATTTTGGAATTACATTGCGCTGCAGTCTAAAAATGTGCAGCTTCTGATAAGAAAAAAAAGCTTTTCTAAACTACATTTACAGTTGCAATGAGACTGTGATAGTGGCGTTTAGTGGCAAGATGCAGTCATTCAGCAGCAAGTCAGCGAGAAACCAAATGTCCACAGATTACATTACACTGCCACAATCTACCACATCACAGTAAATCAATGAAGATCAAATTGGCAACCAGCAGTATGCAGGAAATCAGAAACACCAAAAAGGGCATCTTTGACATTTTTGTTTAAGCATACGTTCACTGATCTTACTAATTTTGTAAAAGCTAGAGAGACTAAATAAAACAGATTAGAAATTCACAGACTAAACCCAGATGTAGAAAGATCCTCACAACTAAAGAAATGTTGGTACAAATTCTCAGAATTGCCTGAAATCAAACTGAATACGTACCAGCAAGATTTGTTTCAACCAGGCCTACACATAAAAAAAAATGTATCTGCTCAACATGTTTAAGATGGTATTCAGCTAGGACCATGATATAAATACTTAGATTTTTTTTGTCGTGTTGATCCTGATCCATTATTTCTTCATTCTCCTATTATTATCACTGGTACCAGCTGGTAGATATTTGAAATTAGAGCTGAGCATATAATTGGATGTTTTGGTTCACTGACACGACTGAAAAACTGGAAGTGGGGGGAGGGAATGATCATTTTAGATTGACTAGGAAGGATTGTTTGTTTGTTTTTGGTTTTTCTTACCTATAGAACAATCAGGAAAAAAACCTGCTTCTGGTAACATAAAATGATTGTTTCATTTTCAGGTTGTGTGCTTTATTTTAAACCTATAAATATGAACTTAAATGAAAATACGAAATTTTTCTTTAAAGAAGCCTTAAATGAAGAATATTTTTTTCTATTTTTTCCATTTTGTTGCTGGCTGAAACTGTTCACCAAATTTGACATTATTTTTACAAGCATTTTTATTGACATCAATCTTTTTTTTAATTTATTGATTGCAATATATGATCACAAATGTTTGCCTAGCTCTACTTGAAATATCACTGGATTAATGGCTTCCAGATGATTAAGTTGGAATCACATAGGAATCATTTTGTGCCTCTCTTATTCTTAGACTCCTTAGGAGAGTCAAGTCCCCGGGACACATTAGGGCAGCTCTGGGAACTGCCATAATACCTACTTCCTATTCCCTGCCACAGTTCCAGAAGGCATGTAACAGTGAAGAATCATTGAGACACATGGAAGACATTATACCTACACTATGACCCTTTTGGCCAGCTATATCTGGCACAAAGAGCAGTAGGGCAATGCTGAATCTTAGTTTTTTGTAATCACATATAAACACTTCTCAGAAATATGATCAGTTGCACTAGGCAATGTTTAATGTACTTGCATATTTTAGCCTTTTGAGTAGGAAATTAGGTGTGTGGGGAAATAGTGCAGATGCTTTTCTGATTTTCTAGCTTTGATGAGTTTTTTTCTTTGACATCATCCATTTTAGGGTCACCACATGAATTCCTGTACTCCCAGATTAGTGCACAGGCGGTCACTCCGTTACTGGCTTGACTAAACTTCTTTCACTACCAGCTACAGAATTTAATTTCTGGAAAATTTTTCAGAGGACTCTGAGATTAAAAGTGATCAGATTGCCTCAACATACATTGCTTTCTATATATCTAGTCTTTTAAAACGTACAGGTATAATTAAAGTGGTATGATCCCTATGAGACAAATGCAAAAAAGAGTCCCTGCCCATATTTGTTTGTGTTGTTGCTCTGAAAACTTTCTACATATGCTTGGTAGAGAGAAAATTAAGCACCCATCTTGCAGAATACACTGAATTATACTACTTGTTTTACTCTCAGTTGTCTTGCTGATTAACCTGTTCAGCAGAAAGATTCCTGTAATATCTAATATAACATGTACAAGTCACTTTATTGCTTTCAAGCTGGCATAATAGTTTCCCCCAGATTATGATCTTCATTTCTGCCTTCTATAGCTGGAGTTCTTTTTGAACATATCTTTCCCTTATCTTTCATGATGAGAATGCAGTTTCCTCCACAGTCCCTTCTACACAACCTGGACAACCTTATTTTACAATGCCAGGTTGTCAATTTTGACTGAAAACAATTCTTATGAAACAAGGTGAGCTTCTGTGTATTCATGCCCTAGGCATTATGTGCCTCAGAATATGGTTCGATGCCTACATCCTGTTATATAGCCACACAACAGAAAAGGAAAACTGGGCAAGGGCTCAGAAAAACAGAGAGTTGTATACAAAATTTGCCAAAATTATAGTCTCATAGATCGATCAAAACTAAAGATATTTTCAGTCGGAAACTTCTCAACAAAAGCCATTTCCAGCCCTGCTTTTGGTTTGATAACACTGACTAGGCAGTCAAGATGCAGAAAATAAAACCTTTTTAATTGTAATTGCAGAATATCTTTTTCACTCCCTTTATTCTGCAATACTGCCAGAAATTTCTATGAAACAAATTTTAAGTACATGTGCACTCACACACACAAGTCCCTGCTCTTCAAAGGAAATTAATCCTGTAAAAAAAAAAAAAAGCATCTAAATTCAAAAATTCACTCTATAAGAAGAAATAACTTGGAGGTCTTTTTAAATTTCATAGGTCAAGCTTCTAATGAGAATTGGAAGATAGGAATTGGAACGCTCTCATAAAATTTTATAAGAGCCACAACATTCAAATTATTGTGCTATATAAATAGATACACTAAATGTAAATAGGTGCATACCGTTGGCCTCCACTTACATTCAACAGAGACCAATGATAATTTGAGAAACACTACAAGTGTATGTACACCAGCAAAGCAAGTGTCCTTTGGCAGGATACAACAGTATAGTCCAAAAAAGACTTAATATGGGGGACATAGAGACAGAAAAAAACCTACCCTAGCATAACACCATTAATAGTGTTTCTTTTAGTTCAATCTTGAGTTATAATCTTAAAAAATCGATCAACAACACATTCATGATTTCAATGTTTCTCATTCCATGTTTTGATTCTGATCTGCCACAGTTGTTAAATGAAATTAGGTTGCAGTTACTTCAACCAGAAACACAAAAAGGTTATGACTTTTTTGTTTCAAAAGTCATAAGTTATAGCTAAAGGGCCTATTCTTCTCTCAAAGAGCACATATAACACTAATTAGGGGCAATGGGAATGACATGTCTCTACTAAGAGGAAAATGTAAAATTTCATTAAAATATTTGTTAGTAATAATGCCAATTATTAAGGATTATAGCCTCAATATACAAGAACTAGGTCATTTTGAGAACTTTTTGTAATACTACTTTTTAACGTAAATTAAAAAAAAAAAATCTATGAACCATTTTAATAATAGTGAGAAGGTAGGATGGGAAAAAGTACATTTAGCCTACAAATAAATGTTAGAAAAGAGCTTTACAGCTATTTCCCCTTGGAAAAAATATTTTTATAAAGTAGAAGATATCTCAGTATGCTGCTCATTGATACAGAGGTACTGTTATAGCATATTCAGTCCCAGTATCTTGGATTTCACAATTTATTATTTTTCATCTTTGCATGATCCAGTATTCAGTAATATAATTAATTAGAAAGATAAAATCGTAAAAATATTTTTAATAATATTTAATAATAATTTTTAATAATTCAGTTAAATGTTTAACTGCTTGTTCAATGCCTCAGTTATGAAATTTTCTGCATTCAGTTTTTAATTTTACTTTACATGTCACTTGGAGAAATATAAATGCTTGAAGCATCAAAATTTCAGTTACTTCAGCTTTAGCATTTATTTTGTAATCCATAGCTTGTTTAAAGGATGGATTTTAAATATTTTGTAATCAGGCACTTGGAAGTATTTCAGTTAGTAAAAACTTTTCTTGTAACCCATATATAAATTATTTACTTCGATCATTTGGGAAACTAGCCATAATTATGATGACTATTTAATTAAGGCTTCTGCAGAACTTGACAACAATGCTAATAAAGCAATTTAAGAGATACAAGTAGTTGATCTTAATTGGAAGAGATGACACTATTTACAAGAATAAATGACGGTAGCTAATCTCACATTCGTAATTATCAGTGATGGGCCTACTTCAAAAGATGTTGTGGCTCTTGTCTGCTTTAGCTGAGCCCCCCAAATATATGTGTTTATTCAGAGTTTATGTGTCTATCTGAATTGTAAATGTAGCAATTTTTCTTATAGGAGGCAGCTGAGTTGCCTACTGGACCTGAACGCTTCAGTGACAGAACAAGAAAAAGCTTTTATATTTGCCACCCAAACAATCTCTCTTCCCTTTTTCATCTTTTGGAGTTGTAAGCTCTAGCCTTGCAGTTTCCCAATGAAGAATGCGTTTGATTATCTGGAGCAAATGATGCCTGGCTGCTCTATAGGAATACATTAAACATCCATATCCTCTGATACAATATGTCTGCACCTTGCCAGGTGGAGCTCCATGTGTCCTCTGGAGTACTGATATCTCTCTCTCCCTTTCACAGACCTGGCTGACAAGGCTAGTACATCAAGAATAGTGCCTTATAGTTCCTGGCATCCAGTCGGTCTCTCTATAGCAACTCCAAACCTGAACGGAGGTCCAGGAGATGATGCCATTGGGTCAGCATTTTCAAATTGAGCTATTTTATTTATACTATCAGATTCAGGAGAAAAGACTCTTATGTGGTTATTTTTTGTTCACATGAGTACAAACTTTATGCTGTGTGAAGTCCTGAAAAGGTCCTGAAAATACACATAATAAAGCAAACGGTACTCGTATCTAGGCACTGGCTGAAACAATGATGCACAGTGAGCAGCATGTATCTCGGTATATATCATGTTTCTCTCCCTTTCCCAACAGAGAGTTTATGAGATCCTGTGGATGTTGACTGCTCATTGCTGGGCATTTTGGGGTAATTCAGATACTTGAATTGCCATCATTTCCTGTCACATTCTGGCACAGACAGGCAGACTTTGTTTTGTGACAGTGTTTGTGGCAGCAGGGTAAAAGGTACCCTAGAACCGGTAACTTCAACTATCACTGTTTGTGGACCACCTCAGTGTATTACAGGAAAAGTGAGTGAAGCAGTTTGAATTTTCATGTTTTGGAGTGGATACTATGCTTCCCACACTGTTTCTCTGAGAGCAGGATTTACACTGATCAGCAGGTACTGTAAATGAAACCTGAAAAGAACACTGGGAACATATTTTCTGCTTGGAAAGGATATGACTCTTCTTTGGATGACTATATTCTCTGCAATGAAACATGGCAGCAGATCAAGAGAAAACACTTTTACTCTTCTCTAGTCTCACTGATGACTTTGGTAGTATTTAAGTTGTTTCTGGAAACCTCTGGTGATTTTCTCATTGAAACCTTTTATATCAGGATAACCTAGTCACTTTGCCTTCATTCAGTCCCAGTTGTTCACCTCTTGCTTGATGGCATGCAAAGACCTGGAGGAGTAATAGTAGCAGTGCTGGGGTTTGATAACTAGTGACACAGTAGCAGCGAACTGTGACAAGTCTATTACAAAGCAAGAAGTACCATTCCCCTCCCTGTACTAATTTTTCAGTTATCTTTCACATTATACAGTGCATATACAGAATTTTGATTTGCACTAGGGATATCTCCTATAGCTAACAAAAACAGACCATCCAGGATGATAATGTCTCTGCTAGAAGACATTGCAGCTGAAATTAAGGTGCAATTCCTACCTTGACTAAACTAAAACTGGTTTACAATCTTATTTAAAAAAAAGAAACAACGAACTTGAGAAAAAGTCTCCATGCAGGGAAATACCAAAAGAAAACAAAAAAGGTCACACTGTACTCTAAATCATCCTAAAAGCATTTTCTTAGACTCAGGTCCCCAGTAAATAGCATGTGATATGCTTTGTGAACAATGGTCAAGCAAATAAGTTTTAATCCTAACAAATATGCCTATCAAGCAAGATCATTTTTAAGAGTGATGTATCCATGGACATTGCTGTTTCCCTTCCTCCTTATTAGACTACCTCTTCTTTGGCTCTTAGGAGTCAATTGCTTTCTATCCAAGGAATTTGTATGCCTCCCTTCTGTACATTTTTCTGTGGCTTGCTTTATTGTTTTCTAAACAGCTTATCACATGCTATTTATCATGGGAATGACTTTGATACCTTTGTGTGGGCTCCACAGACCCCCTCTTCTGATGATTAAATCATGGTGCCTATTCCATTACATCATATTCATAATGAATTACTTCATCCATCAATTATTGCAGAACTATTCCCATATCGTGTGGTAATGATATGGACTTTCCACACCATTCAAAACAGAGTGTGTAGCAAACAACCCTGCCATCAACTAAATATGAAAATGAAATTGAAACAGCAGAGCAGTCAGCAGCTGTGACATCTGTGAATGCACAGCCAACAGTTACATCATTGTGAGAAATGACACACTTTCTTCCACCAGCACAAATACTGCGTAGCATATTATACAGGAACATGACAAATCAAAAAGGTACAGCATGCAATAGCACTAGATTCTACAGGTATTTGTCTCTTCTGAATCAAATCCTTCTAAATCTTGTATTGCTAGCAGTTATTTCATTGCTTTAGATACAATAAATAGTCATTTAATAGAAGATAAATTGGCAAAACTACTTTTACAGAGCTCTGATTCTTTTTGCCCTACAAGTGTTTTTGTTTAACAGTTCTGAGTTAGAAGCAATTTAGAATTGCTAATGAATTGCAATTGCTATGAATGGCTATGAATCACAGAATCATAGAAACGCTGGGTTGACACAGACCTTTAGCAATATCTAAGCCTTTCTTCTACTGTGAGCAAGTATATGTATACAAATTTTTGTCTGTTATTTTCCAAAATCTCTAGTTGACCTATCCTAATTAAATTATCCTTTATGCCAAAACAGTTTTCCTTATATACACACCCTAAAACTCTGCAGTTGCAGATTGGCTCTTTTTTTCCTCAGGCAATCTGTCTTTACAGGTCTTATGTTCCACAAGGTGACCCATGACTTTTCTTGCTGTTTTCTAGAGTTTCCGCCCCACTTTTACCTTTATTCCCTATCCTTAACCCTGTGCTACTCAAAACTGGACACAGAATTCCAGTTGCAAACTCTCTGGTGTTTAGCAGAGAGTAAAAATTACTTCTGGTCTTACATGCAACGATCTTACTGGTACGTTACAGGATGACATTTGTCTTTTATTTCAATAGCATTATTTGGGTTTTTTCAGCTTGGATTCAGTTTCATTATTGCTTCTAGTTATCTCCCCATTTTTATTTATGCAGCCAGGCGGGGGTAGGGGGAAGATTTCCCCTTAGTACTTTGCAGTTATTCATACTGAATTATATCCTATTGATTTCAGATCCTTCTTGCAATTTATCAAGATCTCTTTGAATTCTAACCATGTTCTCCAGAATACTCAACATCCTCCTTGGCTCAATGCAATTTTCAAATTTTACAAGTAAACTTTCCATTCAGTCACCCAAGTTGTTAATCAAAATACAAACACCTGGATAATGGGATAGATGGTCCCCTTTTTCTACAGATTACCCTTATTAAGTGGAATGCAATGGCAAACCACACCATGGTGTAGATCGGAATTCTTTTTTGCTTTAACATCCTTTTAAAAGGGATTTAACACTTACGTATTCTGTGGTCAGTTATACTGTCTTGATTGTCACAGCACCCTACAATGAGTAGTCCTCGTCCAGGAGCCCTGTAAGTGTGCTTCATGCCTAAGGGGTTAAGCATAATAGCACAACAATGTTGAATCTAGCACCATTGCATCCATTAAAAACAGTATCTATATTTTAGTAGGTGATAGCAACAGACATAATACTTGTCATTGATTTTATAGGTTGAGTTTGTATCATAATATATTGACATTGTACTTTTATACAAGACTTGCTTCAGGGTGTAGCTGCATTCAGCACTGAATAACAGGCTAATAAAAACTGTAGCAGAAACAGCTTTACGACCCTCCATTGACTTGTGTTTTACATTGTATTATCTTATTGCAGACATCTGAATTAAAGGTTAACAAACACTATTTAATGGGTTGTCGGAATGAATGTACAGTACATGAATACATGCCTAGCAATGTCTATCAGTTATCATACTGTACGTGCATTGTGATTTGGGTGAAGACAAGACTGTAAATGGGTGATGGCTCCTGACTGACTCTTTTTAGTAGTATGAAATAGCACATTTTGTTATACTTCCTCCAATTAAGTGCATATCTACCATTAAAGCAATCTGTCATCATTTTAACAATGTCATTAACTTCTACAGTGTCTCACAGGCGCTTTGTTCTTCCTTCAAAATTAGCAGCACATAAATTTATATAGAAACTTCGAAATGCAAAATAGGGAAAACAAGTTTAAGAAGCCATCATCTGTAAATTATATAAATAATAAAAAAGTGGTTAGTGAGGAAATGTGACTGCTTTAAAAAGAAAAAGTACAAAGTACTTAATCTGCAGAAATTGTACAATAATAAAAATGTACTAACCTATAAAAATATAAATTATTTTTTCTCTCTCTGGTAATTATAAGGAAATATGGTTTACCATACTATAAAAATGTACTAACCCTATAAAAATATACTAAATTATTTGTCTATCTATAGTAATTATCAGGAAATATGGTTTACAATAGAACAAAATGTACTAAGCCTGTAAAAATACACTAAATTATGTTTCTATCTATAGTAATTATTAGGCAATATGGTTTACAACTCACAAAAGTAGCATTTTAAAAATTATAAGGTTGGCTACAGAACTACAAAATCAAAAATAAGACTGATCCTTTCCTATTTTATGCTCAGACAAGCTAAACTTACTTTAGATGGCTCCAGTAAGCACAGAAAGAGCTATTAAATGCCCTGCTCAGCAATGGGTGTTTAAAACAATTGATGGATAAAACATGAACACATAAAAAAAATTAAAATTAATGGGTTATTTATTTCCTGAAAGTTTCACATTCAAATTAATAGTGATATGTCAGGCTGATGAAGTATCAGCTCTACAGGCTAGCTTTGTTAACACTGCACTATATTTTTCTAAATATAGTTAAGCTGTTATCCTTTTAAATTTGATTTCAAACAATATAAATCAAGCGTCCCATTTAGTTAAAAACTAAACCGCAATAAATTCATCTGCATTACAATTTTTAATTTCTTTCAACTGAAATGGTGCAAAGATACCAAAGACTACTTAAAAATATATGCGCTGTGCCAATAATGTGTATAACCTATAGGGAATATCAAGGGAAAATTTTTCAAAAGCATCCAAATCACTTAGGAACCTAAGTTCTAATTTCAGAAGTGACCTAGGACTGGATCTTTAAAAGTATGAAGCCCATAAGTTCTTCACCATAGGTGCTTAAATGCTTTTAAAAACCTGTAATATAGATAAGTGCATAAATTTACTAGCTTTCAGTGAGGCTTCTGTCACTCACTTTTGTCACTTCAGACAATGGCACACAGAGTCTCAGGTCACTTTTGGGAACTTCTGAAATATTAGCCCTAGTTCCAATAGTAGCCTGTCTTTTGACTCAAGCACCACTTTGCATTGTTATCAGCTTCTTTAAGTACTCTCGTCAAAGGGACTATGATTCTTTTATTCCTTAATACAATTTAATGTTGGACTTATTGCTGTCAGGAAACTGGCATTGTTGCATCACTTCAAATCATTTTTTGTAATACAGGTATTTGTCATTGTCTATATTCAGTCTCTTTCATAGCCTAAAATAATATTCTTCTCGAAAGCTCAGAAGAACTCAAAATATTCTTCTGTTACATAAAAAGCTTATAATAGTCTTCTCTTTCCATGTAATGATGATCTGATGTGATAAGAACATTGTGTTTTCTTAATTACAACCTACTGATTTCACAGGACATAGAAAAGAATTTATATTAAACAAAATTTTCATATGGCACATGTTAGACAAGGATAGATTTCTCATTATAACTCTGAGGAGAATAATTATCTCCATCTTACGTTAATACCTTGGGTGGGGCATTGTTTCCTTATTCATAAGTGTAACTGTGGTTATTTCCTACCATTTCATTTCAAGCAGCGGAAATGAAAAACTCACCAGGTAGAAGGAGCAATTAGAGAAGTTCTCAAATACTGGGAATGTGAGGATCCTGATCTCCCTCTCCTTCCATGCTAACAGAAGTAACAGATCAGTCCTGGATATAAGGAGAGTTACTCAGGCTAATACTGAAAATCTAGTGCCTGTTCCATTTCTGCCCCTGTGAGATCCTCTGGAAAGGAGAAAAAGAGTAAGAATCTTGCAGTGTTTCAATTTCTGCATAATAAAATGGATACCCTACTACATACTCTCCTCCACAGAAGCTAAGGGAAACAGAATGGCCTTGTCAGTATCTTGACATCAACCCAGAAAATTCAAGGGGACGTGCCAGTAATTCTACAAGAGCCTATTCCTTGGCTTTCATCCAGCTTGATCCTACAGAAGTTTTGACACCAGTCCAGCAAGACAGAAGGCCTGAGTCAGTTCTCCAGAGAGGCCCATGCTTTGACATCACTGTGCTATTCAATATATTGATGAGCTGGTGACCTCAAGGATGCATGGCAAAGTCTACCACTTTTAGAGGCACTGGGCTGGAGACCTCAGAGAAACTTACGCTTTCAAATCAGCACAGCAAGCTAATGTTTCTGACCCAGTCACTTCATTGTTACTCACCGCTTGGCAGCAGACCAGAAAGTTACAGATGACAAGCCAGAGACTTCATAGTGTTTTTTCCTCGTTTCAGACTGTTCCTGGTTCTTCTGCCTCAATATCAGTTCAGGGAAGTTGCTGAAAGGGCTCTGCCTTGTCTAAACTCCAAGGTTGTATGGTTAACACAGTGGCCTCTCAAATGCTTATTCTTTCCCACGTGGTCAGCAAACTAGGGCTGCTGAATGAGACAGTGCATGCGAATCTAGGCTTTTGTATAAGGCTAGTAAAATGAATCTGGAAACTGCAGTTTCACTGAGAAAAATAACTCTGTTTCACATAGGAATTCAATATCTAGCATCCCACAAATCTGGATTTTTAAACAAGTAGCTGGCTTAGAGCTGTTGATGGTGGAAGACTCAGGTCTGTGTTCCTGGTCCCCAGTCTACACGGCTAGCACCTTCAGGGTCATGGACCCTAAAAGCCTTTGGATCGTGAGCTTGCAGTCAGCTGACCCCTGAGAAATCAATGAAAAATAACCTTGTCTGTCAGACAGGATTCTGTTGGAAATTCTACTTCCGCCCCCCCCCCCCCCCCCCCCTTGAAATTAAGGTGCAATTAGGCCATCTCAACCAAATAGTCTGATTCATCAGCTTGGAAACCTCTACCAATGCACTTTTTTGTTTGAACAGAGCAAAGCAGCTCTCCAGAAGAACACCAGATACGTTTCTTTGGCTTGATATTATCCCAGGTACCCATATGTGCTGAGCTACTGACTCTATATTAAACAAGACAGAGATCCTCAGAATGGTCTTTGCAGGAGGGCAGGAACCCCATATGATCTGACAACTGCTAATTTAGAATAATGCAGTATCCTATTTGGTTCTTGAGCTAACAGCTTTCATCACTGGAAACAACAGGTCTCCTACAACGGTCGTTAATTTAGGAAAGAGTACGAGACAAGTGCAAGCATATTGTGATATTTCCTCAGCGTACACTCCTAACTTCCAGACATTTCACTCTAACATAGTGTCACCTATCAAGATGTATCAGAAACTGAATTTAAAAGAATGGTAGATCCATATCCTTACTTGGCTACTGTTCCTCCTGTATTTGCCTGTAAAGGATCCACGGCATTGTCTCAGTAGCATTATGGTGGTAGCTTTTGAAAAGTTAGATCAGGGAACAAAGATGTATCTGTTAATACTAGAAAGATTCACATTTTATCTTTGTTTATTGGCAGTAACTCACTTGTGACAAATGAAAAAAATGAGCTGTTTTCTAAATGAGTGAAGAAAATTACATAATTATGGGAAAATGTATGGGGTGCAGCATATTTTTATTCTAATTATTTATTATGCTATTAATTACATGCATACAGCACTATGAAGGAATAGGTTTCTATCCATTTTCCTAGCCATATGACTGAATTCACCTATAATACATTGCCCTGTTGAGGATATGGTGTGACAGTCAGTACTAAATGATATATGATGAACTTCAAATAACCAGACATCACGTCCTATTGACTGACATGCCAAGAGCATGGCAGCTTAAGAAATTATAGACAATGCAAATTGCTGTCTTCCTGCAACTTCACTTAAGTAACTTTCTGTTGATGTAATTAAACTGAAGTGGCATCTGAAATTTATCAAACAAACCATGGATGTAAAAGAAATGTCCTGTAAAGATTGTAGAAGATTTTTGAAGTTACGCTTTGTAGCTTTTTTTCTCCAAATGTTGGTGAGTTCAGTGAATCAGATGCATTTTTTATTTTACGGATTTTTATTGTCTTCTGTTGCTAAATATTTTTAATACTGGTTAGATTTTAAGTGATAATAGTGGAGTTTTCCCTCAGTGGATTACTAAACATTTTTCTGGTACATGAGTCAAACATCTGCTCTTATAAAATCCTTTCACAGATAATGGATATGACTGATTACATGCAGAGGGCAAAAAGGCATAAAGGGAGTATAAAGCCCTCTTACTCTTATTTTTGCTGAAGGTATTAAAGGAGATACCTGCAGACTATCTTCTCAGGAGCTTCTGGAGTGGGGGCATGCCACGGCCAAGGCCCAGGAAACAAGGTGTGTAACAAGCTGGGAAGATGCGAAGCTTTACTAGAGGATTCTGCACAGTTACTTCCCCAGGCAGCTGGTGACAAGCTCTTATAGCTAAACCATTCAGCCCCTAAAGCCGACAAAAAAACAGAGAACACAGAATTATTTTACCAAGACTTTAATCCTGTTTCCCTAGGGTGTAATTTTAGTGCTGCACCTCTTCCCACACAGCAACTTACTCAAGCTTCTAATTGTTATCCACATTCAGATCTAAAAACCACAATATTGTTGTTGGAAGGAATAAGAGAACAACTTTTTTTTTTTTTTTAATTGAAACAATGAACATCATACAGACAATACATTACCACTTAATGAAAAAACCTGGTAAGTCAGAAGCTTACCTGCTGTCTTTTATGTGCAACTGCAAATATTTGTCCTGGTTGCTTTAGAGTTATCAGATAAGCAGTCTTCCAAGTACTGTCTGCTTAATGTATGTTCTTTACTCATGAAGTGATGTGAAAGGAGTTATCAGGAACATGATTTCATCCATTGTACAGAAGATTACAAAAAAGAAATAGAACTTCACTCACTTTTACTTTTTACATTGTAGGCAATGGAATGTCTTCATGAGCTGGGACCAACTAATTGGAGCAGCAAAGGCAGATATGAAAACTGTTGAAGCTAAGGAAAAAATTCATTTCAAAACTTGATATACTTGAATCCTGCTACCCTAAAACATCAGCTGTGGTCAAGGGTATTGGCTGCAATCCAGATGAGAAAAAGAAAAATAAAGCAGTGGGAGAATGAAGTTGGTCAGAAATAACCCTAGTTAGATGAAGGAGTCGTTCCAGCTACCACTGGAAGTTCATGTATAAGGCCAGGTAAGTTTCTTAGTTGGCAAACATCATGTCACTGAGGGGGGCATAGAGGACAAACACTTTGCTGGAATGTCACCTTCTGGATCATATTATATCACAAAAAAAATCTCTGTGACTACCCAACTACTATTACTATTCAAGAGCGGGAAAAGGAGAAAGAAAAAAAAAAGAATCAATTCTTCCAAGTTTAAAAGAACAATCTTAATTTAGCAAATATATACAAAAATGTTTTGTATGTTAATTTCATTTTTTGTATTCCATAGTATACAAATCATGTTGTAATTTCAGCCCATTAAACTGCTTTACCAACCATAGAGTTTAACTGGCCACAGCAGCACATCATAGTATTATACAGAACAGTGAAACTTTTCTTTTGCTATTGTCTTCCTTCCACCAGACCATATATGTATTAATTTACTGTTTGTATTGGGGGCTGATATAATGCCCTTCAAAGTCACTGGGGTGTCTTTCAACTCATTTTGGTGGGTTTTGCTTCAAGGGCTTTGCTTATACTTTTATAGAGTTTCCAGTATACGTAAGACAAATATGTTGTTTGCTTTACCTCACAATCAGACTTTAAAGCTTCCTCATTCATCCAAATTTGTCTTAATCATATTATTACTGAACTGTCCTTCCTCTGTCAACAAGAAGAATGACTATGATAAGTAGCAATATCTCCTCTGAGAAAGAGTTAATTTTAATTAATCAAGAGCTCCATCTGACCTTTAATAGAAAAAATGGGGATTGTCACAAGGATGACTTGTTTTAAAACTCCTTGCTCATAGTCATGAAATGAGTCCAAGCCTAGCGCAGTAGCAGGAAGGTTTAAGAGGAAACAGAGTGAGCAGAAATGGAGCAGAATGGATCAAAAATGAGGACTGAGGATGGGGTCAAACCTTCAGGGCTTAATTTTGCTATTATATAGTGCTAAACAGAATAAGAGACTATTCAAAATGCCATGGATTTAATGAAAAACCTACTCCCTTGAACCCTTGGGTAAAAGCGTGAGTATGTAGCTGACAGAAGAGTTGAGGACCTCATTTGTGTCAATATACACTGTAATTTTACAGGTTTTGTGCAAGTGTTTTTAAGAACACAAATTTGAATGCTGATGTGTAAGTGTGCAAGTGCCCTTTTTATAAATTAAGAAAAGCATGATAAACATAAACCTGAAGTTATAAATGTCAAGCTTCTCTTGTAAGAGTCTCCATACGTTGCTGTTAAGACGGTAGCGATAACTATCTTTCTAATTCACATTCCCTCCCGTAAGACTGTGTGACATGTACAAGACTCTGTACAACAATAATTTTGTGTTTGATTCTTGTGTAGGAATGGTCCTTTTGCACCACAGCATCTTTAGCAGACTATTTAATGCTGCAATTTTTAAAGCAAAGGAACTAGCTGAAATGATGCTGAGGTAATTCTCCAAGACTATGCTATTAAACCAGCCACTTTCTCTATTTCCTGTAAAGTGATGCCAACTGCTCCTTGCTGAACATAGTAAAAGGTATTCAGTTACTTAAGATGTGCTATTCCATTACATGGTAGAGAAAAATGAAAAGGGAAACTATGTCAGTCCTTGTTTAAAAATACCTCCTCAAGTATGTGGTCAGTGAAAATCTGCCCAGATGTTAGTTTATACACAAGCATTTTGAATGCTCTTTCAGATGAATGGCATCTAGCCAGCACACCTGCCCCATGGGGAAAATACACGTGTAACTCAGTTAATTAAGGAAAAAGTATGTAAACGGTGTCACAGAGGGAAAAAGGCAATGTATCTAGACTAGAGCAGTCTGACCCTGAAAGGCATCCCAAGGATTGATTAACGAAGAGGCCATCAAGCTGCTGTATAAATATACCCTTTCCTTCATTTTATCTACGATGCTACTGATCAGCTGGAATATCTCTTCAGCCACAAGAAACAGCCATTTCTGGCACTGAGTAGTTAATCCTGGAGCGCAAGACTAAGGAAACAGTATTTTTGGAATAGTAATAGCACCCCTGGTATCTGCCAAGCAGGCAAAGTGCAGTCTCGATTTTAAAATGGCTACCCTACTCCCGGGCAAAGTTGAAAGCGGTTTGACTGATGGGTGATTTACTTACTAAGAAACAGAGTTTCACAGCACATTTAGCCTGTATGCACAGAATGGGTTTGGATATGAGAACCGTGTTCTGGGATACAGTCAGAAGGAAGGCAGCAGACTCCTATCACGCTGTCCACAACCAGGGTGGTACAAGCACCCTCCTTAGATGCGGGAGCACCCGGGTCCATTGCCTTTATTCTTCTAATCGCCTCCTTTTCTCATGTGTAGGTCAGCCCTGTGCAAGTTACTCTCACGTCTTTCATACTAATGTGTTCCGAACACACACAATGTTATCAGGCTCAGTTTCAAGACCTTTTTCCCACCTGGCAGCCAGCAGGTAAACGAGGGAAGGCTGGTGAAACCCCTCCGTGGCAGGACCACAGTTTGGCAGAGGAGCTGCCTCAGCCTTCTGCGAGTCGGGAGCTCCTCAGGGGTGACCAGGTGGCTTTCAGGCTCAGACCTCCCGCCCCGTCAGGGCGCGAACAACAGCACTTCGTCTTTTAAACCGAGCAGAAGCAGAGCGGACCCACGCACCGCTCTCCCTCGCCCCTCAGGACGCTGCCCGGCGCTGCAGCGGCCCCTGCCGGCCCTCCCTCCCCGCCGGGCCCGCTGCCCCGGGGGGGTGGCCCCGCGTCAGGTGCGGGCAGGAGCCGAGGAGGCGGAGTGCGCTGGGGCAGTCTGAGGAGCTTCTGAAAGGTAGGGTGAAGGCGAACTGCCCTTTGGCCTCGGTGCGGTTATACCCGTGTTGGGGCGGGTTTTCTCCGCGCGGCCTGTGGATGGTTTCAAGCAACAGCAGCAAACTTTAATCGGGGCACGGTTGCGGCGGCAGAGCCAGGCTGCGACGCCGGCCTGCGGTGCCCCTCCGCCGGGCCGGAGGAGGAGGAGGAGGAGGAGGGGAAGCGCCTTCTCCCGCGCGTGGGATCCCTGCGGTCAGGGGAGGGCAGGTGGCCACCACTCCAGCTCTGGTGGCCTTTGTGGATTTCGCCCTTCGTTCGCTCGCTTTCAAGTTGAGCAGAAACTTTTTTTTTTAACACAAAATTTAATTTTGGTGAGAAAACCTAATTATTGATTTTTATTTTTTCTTTTCATTTCAGTCCAGTCTCTCCATACTTCTCTGCAGAGTGGCTAACTGCTGGTAGATTACACATGATGAGACGGATGCACTATTAATATCAACTGTCATAGGTCCGCTGAATTCGATCAGGCTATTATAATTTACAATCCTAGAGGATATGATCACGTATCACTAGTCCCAGAAAAATGAATAATTTTCTAACCTCAAACAATAACAATGAGAAATTAGTTTAATCTGAAACCTTTATTTCATGTGTTGCTGCACTTTGCTGAGGACCAGCTTCAGAAACTGAACTGGGAAAGGAAAAAAAATGCAGTTCCCCTTGCTTTATAATGGCCCAGATCGAAAGCCTTGATTAAAGCATTGCTCACGGTTTATTCGCGAGGTGAGAACCAAATGTTGCAGCTGGTGGTTATCTCTCTTTTTAAAACAAATTTAATGAGAGACAAGTTGTTAGCAAGATCACTGGAATTTGTGCCAGCCTACAAATAACTGATAAAACTGGCCCGTAGATTTTTGAGAGAGTAACATAAATTAAAGTTTGTTTGCAAAATGTACCAATTGGCAAAGCATTCTCAGTTTAATTTTAAAATATATTTATTTGGTCTACCTAGCTGTTACTAGTTGCCAGCTCTCTTTCAGCTGTATGACAACATTCCACCTCATCCCAGCAGGTATGATGCTGTGCTGTCAGAGCTGCCATGGAAATTGCCGACGCCTAGGGGGACAGGTAAATAAATGCTGCTTTTTTAGTATGTAACAGTTTTCCCAAGTGGTGTATCCCAGCAAAGTGGGAGACAGTAAGCCGCAATACCGAAGGAATCTGAAGTGTGTACACTCAAAAAACCAAGCTTATCATCACTTTATGTTCTGAACACCTTCCTCAATATAGAAGAAGAACAGGGTCTAATGTATCTGTTCCAATCAATAATTCTTTTCAATACTAAGTTATTAAGCATCATATTCCTTATGTATAACAACCAGCAACACCCCGAAGACTGAAACAATAATGATGTGCATGCAGTATCTGAAAAATCTGGAATGCAGTTGCCAAGTATTGCATTTCCACTGTAGCAATTTCAGTTACCTTAGCTAGAATCAGTAGTATTGGTATAGCCATGATGGTTACAAAGAGGAGAGTAAAGATTATAGGGAAAAGTAAAATATTTAATAAACATAGTTGGAAACAAAAGCTTTAAGGCGGAGAAGAATCTGAAGAATGGCTTGCGCAGCTGAAGGTTCATTTGCTTTCTATGGCTATATTCAGTGAGTCTGGTAGAAGAAATTACTTCTCCCTATAAATTATGCCTCATTAGATTTGAAGCTCTTCAGCAGCTTTTGGCTGCCTTTAAATCCACACTGCTATGTTTTCCTAAAAATATTGTGTCCTAAACATGTCCTAACAATTCTGTGTTTTGGATTGTGACATCAAAGAGAGATCAGTAGAGCAAATATTTAATCAAGAGTGGTGAGTATAGGTAAATGAGTAGAGACTGTGAGGGAAAAAAGCTCAACAAAATTCTTCAAATTTAAGTAAATGGGGAAGTACTTCTAATGTTTTAATCTCTTCAATATTAGGGAATCTGTTTTCTTTAAAATATTTTCTGTTTAAGAAAAATTGTGTTCATTTGTTAAAAAGCAAAAATTTTCACCTGCCTTTGCTGGTGTGTTGAACCTGACCAATACTAAGAAGGTAGGATTACTGTTGTTTTTATGTGTTTGTGGAGGCAGTCTGGAATATAAAGACAATATAAGTGATCCAACTATGCCAGTTTGAAAAAGAAGTGGAACTTTCAAGTTCCTGAGGAATTTGATAAGGAGAAACTGTAGCTGAAGAGAAGGGTTGATGAGCAAGGAGCTGGGATAGAGCGTTTTGGAGATATAGCTTGTGCTAAGGTATGTATCTATACACAAGGCACCCCATGAAATATGCTTAATTATATTGTGCCTTTGGTTGCATATAACTCTCTGTATTCCTTCCTCTAAAAGAAGTAGACATTATGAATGTAAGATGAGTCTTAAGAACTTTACTAATGAAATCCTGCATGGCACATGCACCCCATTATATTTTGCTTACCCATACCAATAGATGTTATGATAAGGATTAAAATTTTGTCAGTGTTGTCCACTATTCATGTGGTCGAGAAGGAGATAAAAGAGAAAAACAAGCGTGATTGCCATTGTAAGGCAAGAAACAGTTGCATCCAGCTCAGAAATATGAAAAGATAAAATAGAGAAAATTTTTGTATGGGTAATAGGAAAAAAAAATAAACTCAGATATTTAAAGAATTCATTAAAAACAGTTTACAAGTATGTTAATATTACTCTCAATTTGGGAGTTGGCACTGTTGCTAAAAGGGGAAACAAGATGTAATCTGAGAGGCCTAGACAAAGAGGAACGGCCTCAGGTTTGTGCTGATAGACCTCCTTAATAGACAGGTAAAACCCGACGGGTTTTGTTACAAGTATGGCCTTTGAGCGTTACAAGAACCATAATGCATAAACCCTGTTTACTTCTTGGAAAATATCAAATGATGGTAATTTCCTATCTAAGAAAGGAAACAGAGCAGGTATGAATTGTTGCCAAAGGCTGGAGGAGGTGAACTCAAGGGCTGCCCGCAAAGGGCCGCCTGGGGCAGCTCGTCTTGTGGTAGGGGAAGGGCTCTGCCTGTCTCCGACGGACACCCAGTGCCTAAGCTCCCTCCACTAAAATCCCCTCCAGATCTCCCACCAATG
Source organism: Aptenodytes patagonicus (assembly GCF_965638725.1). NCBI lineage: Eukaryota > Metazoa > Chordata > Aves > Sphenisciformes > Spheniscidae > Aptenodytes > Aptenodytes patagonicus. The sequence continues at coordinate 37,939,809 of NC_134955.1, read as the reverse complement.
CAGGAGGTAAAGCCATCCTAACGGAGCATACTGCTATTTTGAGTTTTACAGAAACGTTCGCTCTCTCTGGGTTGTCTCTTCTGTATCAGCAGTCGGCAGTGAGTCGGGAGAGCAGGCGTGCTGCTCCTCTGCGCAACAGGCAGCAGTGCCAGTCAGGGGAGCCAGCACCGGAGCTGCCACCCCGCCTGCCACAGCGGACCCTGCCTGAATCCCTGCCGCAACTGTGAAACCAAGAAGATACGTGTAGAGCTAGGCTCAATTTTTCAGTAGCGTATTTGGATTTCTTGGAAGTGCAGATTTATGCTGGCTACCACCATTCACAAATTAGTGTAATTTCATAAAATTCTAAAATTCTGAAAATTTTAAAAAATAATAATCCTTGCCTGGAAAAAAAGTGGGAAAAAATCAGAGAGATTTGGGTTTTTATTTCTTAAAAAAATTACTTGAATATATTTTAAAGGATAAAGCTAAACTTTATGGTGGGAAAGCAAAACAATTTCATTTTGAAGTTGCCTGACTTCTTCTGTTGTAGCACTGCTTACAAAAGGCTGGTGATATGATTTTAATAGATTGTAAGGCAATGCACATTCTTTGGAGAACAACAGTGAGGATCATCTGTGCTGCTTCTTGTCTCGTATATTTAGACTAACATGAGCTACTAACATGACTGGTATTGTAATACTCAGTGCTGCTCCACAGTTTAGTTATTTTCTAATCACGGCAAATACAGTTGGGGTTTATGAAAAGCTTAGCAAGAACCAGCTCCTAAAGAGAACAACATGGGAAAAGCCTGTTGTGGTTTAACCTCAGCCGGCAACTGAGCACCACACAGCTTCTCGCTCACTCCCCCCCCACCCCTGGTGGGATGAGGGAGAGAATTGGAAGAGTAAAAGTGAGAGAACTCATGGGTTGAGATAAAAACAGTTTAATAATTGAAATAAAGTAAAATAATAATAATATACAAAGCAAGTGATGCACAATGCAATTGCTCACCACCCGCCAACCGACGCCCAGCCAGTCCCCAAGCAGCGGCCCCCCTGGCCAGCTTTCCCCAGTTTATGTACTGAGCATGACATCACATGGTATGGAATGTCCCTTTGGCCAGTTTGGGTCAGCTGTCCTGGCTGTGCCCCCTCCCAGCTTCTTGTGCACCTCCAGCCTTCTCACTGGCAGAGCATGAGAAGCTGAAAAGTCCTTAACTAGTGTAAGCACTACTTAGCAACAACTAAAACATTGGTGTGTTATCAACATTGGTCTCATACTAAATCCAAAACACAGCATTGTACCAGCTGCTAGGAAGGAAATTAACTCTATCCCAGCTGGAACCACGACAAAGCCACAATTCACTGAGCACACACTAAAGGAATTAATTTTAATTAGATTTAATACAGAAATTAGTTTCTTGAGAGGTCTCTGAAATGTAATTTTTGTTTAGAGATTCTGTACTACAGATTTGAGCATGACAAACTGTATTTCCAGGCAAACAAAGAGGATGAATTCTCTCTGTTTGAAAGTCTTATGTCTCCCTGTTCAAGCCCTGGATTTAGAGTTCCTGTGAAAATTTGACATCAGTTGCAATGATTTATGAATCAAGTGACCTTGCTGTTGGGATATTTTCTTTCAGTACTGTTGGGCCTTTGGCATGTTTGAATTAGGTATATGACATTTAACTTAATAGAACCTTATTGGGGAAACTGTAAGGCAGCACAATGCTAAATATAGCAGGAATTAGTAAAAATCTGTGCCCTAGCTTCTAGCTACTGAGGTGCTATTTTGAGGATTACATCAGCGTTACACAACTTCCATCAATGCTAGATACCACAAGATCAAAATGAGCACATAAACGTTAAAATGTCGTGCTTTTGGGACTGGGAGGCTGTTGTCATGCAAAGCAGATGAACACAAATTGGTGCTGCTGTAGGGACAGAAGAAACAAATCTGCTTTTCAAGCCACTTTTCTTAAACTCTGGTTTCTTTTATGTTGGTCTTTGTTTTCAGTGTTAATATCACACAGTATTTTGTGTTAAAAATCTGTCTTGTTAGCTGTATTAGCTTTTGGACATGAGCCCCACAAAGAAGACTTGGAAGTGCAAGACTTGGAAGTTGCATCCATCATCTTAGCTGAGGGTGAGCTGGCTTGACCCATGGCACAGACCAGACAGTTGCTTATAGTGGAAGACAGCACTGGCTCCTTGGTAGTGGCAGAGGAGCTGTGCCAGCTCCTGCCCACTCCCTTCAGCAACATGGAGCAGCTCCCCAGGCACACTGCTGTGCTGCTGTAGCCCTGCTTTATATTTTGTTCTCCTGCCGTTCGTTCCCAGGTGCTGGGGACACGGGATGGCTTCATGAATTGGGAGGGAGGGAGGCAAGGAGAGGATCTGAGCTTCTTGTGTTCCCTATTATTTTCCCCCTCCTTGCAAAGTTGTCTCAGTGGGAGCATGTGTACCTATTTGTTAAGGGCTCTGCTCCAATAATTTGTTAAGGGCACTAATAATTGTTAAGTGCGTTGCTCTGATAGATATTCTGGTAGCAACACTGCATCATGTTCAACATGCCAGCTCAGTGGTCTAAAAGTTTCTTCAGTCCCCTGCATTGCACAATTTCTTTTAGTCTGAGTAAGAAACAATTCAAAAGGTATTGACTGAGTCCACCACCTCAGGTGACGTGATATGGAAAGTTGCCACCACTAGCTGATGTAGATTTTATAGCAAACCCCTGTTTCTCAAATGCCGTGTTGTTGTTTAAACTCCAGTGACAGTGACTGAAACTGGTGGATTGCCTTCTGGTAATATTTCTATTGGACAACATGACAAGTTGAATTACTGCTGTATAACAAATTCTACATACTACCACAGCTTTTAGAAAATTGTTTTTGTCAGCTAAGAAATTATTGATTGACTAAAAAATACATTTAAAGTCAGGCAGTGGGACAACTGGTGAAAAGGTTAGGTATAGTGTACTTTCCCAGAAATTGCCCCTTAAATTCTTCAGTGATCAACACTAAAACCATGATACCACCTAAACTTCCAGGTAATCATCTCTAGCTACAGAATATATGCTTTAAGAGACTCAATTTTGGTTGTACAGAAGAGAAACCAATAAATAAATCTTCTTACTGAATTAAAATGACATAAGTGAAACTTGTTTACGTCCTTCTAAGCTAAAGGAAAATGAAAAACCCCACAGTAATTAATTTACAGGTAAAATGCAAGACTTATTTTATGTGGCAGGTCAGCAAAGTTGAAGGGAAAACATGTACTTAGTAAAGGTAGTAAATACTGGGCTTACAGAGACATAACTGTAACTTCATAAACACCCAGAATAATACTCCTAACAAAAGCCTTACACAAAACAAAACAAAAAGACATTTTCTAAGCACAGTTAAGGGCCTTCATTTAACTCTGTAGGTATGAAAAGTGTTAAGCTATGGAGCAGTGGTTTTAGGGTAAATTGTACAGCTTAATGGGAACTTGTATGAGTAGGAAGAGACATAAAAGGAGCACAGGTGATACAGGGGGAGAGGAGTTGATTTGCAAGGCATAGCATAAGTGAGAGGCATAGAGAGTCTGTTTATTCAGACTCTTTGCATTGAATGCAACAGGTCTCTCTCAGCTCAGTACAGAATGTAAGGATGGGAGCCTTCAAGAAGCCAGCAGGATAATTTCAGTTAGGATGTCTCATTAGTGCATTTTGTGGGCCATGCTACATACAAAAAATACATGTGTTACTTAATGACACTAATTTTTAATTGTCCCACAAATACAGTTCCTTGAGACCTTGCAACTTAGGGCCTGCAGACTCTCCCCTAGTTCCTGAAAAAGTATCTTATTGTTTTGAAGAAAACTTTGTAGATAATTCCAGCTGTCAAAACCACTCCATTTTTAGATGAATCCTTCATTGCTTATTTTGCTTGCTCTGTGTGGCCTGATAGTGCATTTATGAAAAGCTTAAAACTTCTATTAACTTCCATGGGAGCTACGGGTATGCAAGTACTGCTGGGCTGATGCTTTACCGCTTTTTAAAGCTTTCCTCGTGTCTTTGCCCCTCCTCTAGGATTCTCAGAGGTTTCTGAAATGGCGTGTATACAGAACGTGTGAGCTATGTGAGCAGCGTGAGCGTACTGTCTCTTCTAGCTTCACTTGCTTTCACCAGCTAGAAATTTATTTAGTTGCATATTCTTGCCCCAGATTTTTTCTTTCTTTAACAATATGATAATATCAGGCTATCAGTGTAAATACACATGCAATTGTCTGTTAACCTTATGCTATTATTTTCAGAGTGCCTGCGGCACTGTATCAGTACTGTCAGAGGAAAAATACCACAGAACAAGGTATTTCCACATTCTTTTCCATGAGCCAAGACACAAAATGGGCTCATTACCAACATGTGGTTGTCTGCAGTTCAATATTAATATGTTTGCAGCTATCCAAAAAGCGTAGTGTATTTGTGTAATTCAGCAAAATGTAAACATGTGTTCCTGAAGAGACCAGGTGCTGCCAAAAAAAGACATTTCATTTCTTTTTAATCAGGCATAAAGAGGTTTTGTGCGAAACTGCTCAGAAAGCCTTTGGACTAAGTTCAGTGTTGGTGTAAGCAGTTACAACTGTGCCGGATTCAGAAAAATTGCAGCTGCTGATGGCAGATGAAGGTGTGGCCCAGAATTGCTTGAAATCATCAGGTAACACGTTGGTGTACTGGGTCTGAGGACTGAAGAGAGGAAACCCCAGGTTCCAGTTCTAGCTCTGCTGTGAACATGCAGAAGGAACTTGTTTAAAATTCTTTATGACACTTAACTAATCCGGCTAAATGTATCCCTACTGTAGCTCATGTACGAAGTTGGCCTTCTGTGTCAGCTTCAACACCTGTAAATGGTGATGATTATAGACGCTTACCTCACAGGGATGTTGTCAGGATTCATTAGTTAATGTCTGCGTGGTGCCTTGAAAATGTTAAATGCCACATGCTGCAAAGCAAGGTATCATTAGAATGGTTTAAAAAGACCATTTTAGAGATGATCTTTTCTCGATTTGTATACACACCTCTGTTGATAATAGGGAATTCTCATGTGCCCCCAAGAGGGGAATAATACATAGGGGTCAATTAAAAATCGGGGCTAATTCTCTTGTCATGGAAGAATGACCTAAAAATTTAGTCACAGGACATCTGGAGTCTTGCTATTTAAAGTTCTTATGACAAATTTTGAAGTTTAAGTGGACAAGATTGGATACAGATGACTAGTATCATATCATATCAATTACCATACCTAATGCCTGCTTAAAATGTCATTATGAATTGGTAGTAACTTTTTTTTGTTGCTGTATGTCCTCACACTATGGGTGGAGGTTTTTTACCCTTCAATGTCATATATGGTGTAATCACCTCTGATAAAAGGTGCTCCTGTTGTAGACATTGACGGAATCTCATTGTTATGAGATGCATACGTTTTCACGCTGAGTAACGGTGGTCAGGTTAATTCTTAGAAATTACACAGTACTGTAGGCCTCATGATATTTTATAAGACAAACCTCCATTATATTTGTGAGGTAGATGAGATAACAGAGGTCAGAAATTCTACCTAAAAGGAAAGTAGATCTTCTGAGTGTTGTCTAGTACTCTAGTCATTGAGCACTGTTCAATGAAGTCAGTAAAGTTACACCAACACAGTAAGTGTAGCCCTTTGTATTTACATTTGTGTGGGGTTTTTTTACAGTCATAACATAGAAAAGTCTGAATATCTTATTTTTTTGAAGTCTCTCTATATTTTTTTCAGATAACAGTAGCCAGTAAGTGCACTTAGATCTGGACTGCGAGGGAAACATTGTAACATATAAAAAATAATGCAGTCTCTTCTGGGGCAGGGCTGTTCTTGACAAAGGTGTAATTCCACATTGGGATTCAGATACTATTGTGGTTAATCTCCTGCACTAAGTGTTACCAGGATTGTTCATACAGTTCATGGGAAGAGATAGGCATCCAGTTGTCCTGCCAGACATGCAATGATGACTTAATGAGTGAAGTGGTTCCCATTCTTAGCCATTGTTCTGGCCTCTGAAAACATTTCCAAGGTAGGGAAGTCTGATCAATTCATTAATTGGCTCTCAAAGCATTGTAAATTTTAGTTCAGTAGATTGAGAAAGTCAGAGCACAAAACTAGCAGCAAGAACTTTTTCATCCATCCAGCTTTAATTTGTCACTGCTTATCTGTTGAGTCCTCACACAAATGTGCGCAGAAGCTAATGAACTGAATAAGGATCCACCCTGCTAATAAGCAAGATATACTGAAGAAGACAAAGCGGGGTACTTAAATATCTGAATGCCTGAGCTAGGTCATCTGTTTCTCATTTTAAAAAAGAGGGGAAAAAATCCAATAACTCACACACAAAATTCCCATGTCTTGTTGCAATCAGTAATCCTGTTAGGAGGGAAGAGACTTCAGATTTGAGGATGCGGAAGAACAACTTGAAAACATTTCACATGTCTGGGAACGTCAGACCATCACAAAATTTTCTGGTTGTTTTCTCTAAGTCCTTTCTATTGAACTGTTTGACTTCAATAAATTAATGGTATTTGGAATAAGAACCTTAATCTGAGGTTCATGTAGGCAGCAGAGCCAATATTTCTCTTCTCTCTTTTTGGACAATGTAGTCATGTCAAAGATATAGAGAGCAATACAGCTATCTTTGTGATACTATTTCTCACTTACCCAAGTTTTTAGTGCTAAAGATCTGGCTGTCAAAAGCAGACAACAAAAGTTTGACAGGCATGATACTGCCACTCTTGCACCTCAGTGTTGGACTTGGATGCCTAACATGACAGCAAAGTACTTGTAATTTACCTGTAGCTGTTGACTGCCGGCTGGCTAAGTGTAGCACTGAGGCCGCGTTCTTAAAGGAAAGCGTGTACCCCTTATGCTGACAAATAGAGGACTCCCATTTTAATGGTCAGAGTGCAATTTGTTCTCTGCTGTTTAAAAATAAAGCTTCTCATGATCAGGATGAGAAAACTCTCATGCCTCTGAGACAGCATAACTTTGACTCTGTGAGCGCACTCAACTATGAATAGAAATACCCACCTGTCAGTCAGTCAAGGTAGTTTAAAATACCTGTGCTGCAAAAGCCTATATGTCATTATAGATTTAGCAGTACGAGCAATGTTCTCTTTGTCAAACAATGAAGCAATATGACTAATTAACACTCACTAGGGAACCTGAAATAATGATCTCTCTCTCTCTTCCTAGAGCCAATTACCCCAAATATTCAGATTAGCTACCTACTATTTCTCTGAAAGAAATGTCTTGCTTTCTTTTTCTTTTTAATTTAAGGCATTATGTACCATGTAGCATCATGTTATAGGATGTTATGTCACATCCTGACAGCTTACAACTAGGGATATGCTGAATTTATTGGATAGTTAATACCTTCCTGAATTAACAAGATAACCAACTTTTCAGGAAAAGGAAATCTGGGAAATATTTGCAGTACCTCCTTCTATATCTGTAGGGAGTATTAACCAGGTTGATTTAATCAGCTGTAGTATTTCATTATGGCTTCCCACTAAGGTAATGTTTAAGTACATATGTTTGTTTAATGCAGACATTTAATTCGCATAAGTGTATGATCTGATTTTACAAATGCCTACAATATGTATAAACATACATGATGGTCCAGCATTGTAACATAAAATTATGATGTTTGAAAAATCCTTGATCAAGAAGATATTTCCAAGAATATTATTTTGGTCAAAGTTACCAACTTCATAAACGATAAGACCACTTACGGAAGTCAATCATCTCTCTGTTATATGGTAATTGTAAAGCATTACATCAGAAACTTTCTTATTCTGCATGGAGAAAAGAAAGGTTTTTGCTATGTATTCTCTCCCAGGTAAAGTGAGAAACCAGAAAAGAAGTTAGGCATGGCAGTTCTCAGTTTGCAACAGCTAAACCTGGGGCACCTGGGTCTCATGTAAAAAGCAGAACAGTGTTAGATGTGAAGGCTACCAGAGTTAATTAATATAATTAATACAGAGCTAAGTAATACAATTAATACAGAAAGTTAGATTTCACAAAGTAAGATCTGAAATACATGGAATAAAGCCCTAAAAACAGAAAATATTTTCAATATCACATCTTTCCAGGACTTAATCAGACCTGAAGAAAGATGCTTTTTGTGAACCAACAGCTGAAGATCCTTTCCTGAAGGTAGAATTATATGCTCTGGTTTACAGAAATGGAGCAGGCTTTTTTTTGTTCCCTGAGATGAGAGATTGGATGGGTGTGTTGCCTGCAAAGCCTGGTAATACTAGTTGGGGGTTACCTGTTGGGTTGAAAGCAAATTGTATCATGGAATTCAAAACCTTTCTCAGCTGTCCTGAGATTGCTCTGACTACAAGGGTGTTTTGAGATGTCTATGTTGTCACTCCTTTTCTGTTGAAGGTCTTCCACTGGGCTGAAAAAAAATAATGAATCACTGAAAGGAACGATGAGTATGATGAAATTATTTGGAACTTACGAGGGAAAAAAGGCCCAGAACTTGTCCTTGTTCCATTCTTCCCTGTGTTATGGATTTTATCTAATTATTGTTTTATGCGATTTTTACAGAGAGTCTCTTGAGCCAAGAAAGAGGTGGATGCCCTTACCACCAAATTACAGTCATGCTCTTTTAATAATTGTGTATTTAACAAGAAATTTTATATCCCTGTCTTGTAAATTTTGCACATTTCCTTTGAAAAGTGGCAGAAATTCAGTAATAGTGTGGCGTTTTCCTTTTTAACCAACATTGTTGAGAAGGACCTATCTATCTTTGCAACTGCTAAAAAATAAGGAAACTAAGTTCCCAAAGTGATTGCCATCTAGTTTGTACTGAAGATTACTGTGAACCTACTGATCATATATAACTTTTAAACCATTTTCTTCTGTCTTTTATGCAACTTGAGGGAAGATCAGAATTGATTCCCAAATCAGACTTCCTTAAGATTGTATTAATTAGGTGACAAGCAAAATTATTTTTTGCCACATTGTACTAACTTAGAAGGCTACTACACAAACACACATGAAGTTACATTGTAAAGGTTTTGAAAAATTTTAAGGACAAGTCTTCATTTTCAGTGAAAAAATTGGAAAAGCTGAGTGATCTGATGCACCAGGATTTCTTGTGCCAACATTTCTTTCGGATGAAAAATACCTAGACTCATAAACATTCTTATTTCTGCTACTCTTTTTTAATTACTGTTACTGGTGCTCTCTATATGCATTTAAACTTTACTGTCACTAGTTAGATTGTAAAATCATTCTCTAGGCCAGAGGTTTGCATAAGCAGTCTTAGCAGTGCATGACACTGATACACATGTATAGATACAGAAAAATGCTGTTTATTTTCTCACTTGTACATATTACAACATGTAGCAAGCATAATCGAGGCTTGTTGGTCTGATGTGATCGGGTGGATTAGCAGAAGTTATCCAGCCAAGGCTTGAGCATTTGTGCGCTAACTACAAAAATAGTCTCTGTATCAAAAGAACATATGTGGACATTTTTTCTTTTATTTCTACTTGTGGCTGACAGAAAAACTGGCTGGGATTGACAGAGGTAGTGACATCGAGGTGACATGAGGCTGTCAAGTGGGAAGTCAGTTTAAGACAAAAAACAGGGCAGCTTCCATTGACTTGACTGGAGTGCACACTGTAACGTTAAGGGGAAAAAGTGTGCTATGTCCCCAGTGTTTACAAATTAATTCAGGGGTCGAAAGTGCTTTTAAGTTGCTCTGGATGTCAAATTTATGACAGTTTTAGAAGAAAACAGCAGAAAGTGTTGTGTCCTTTTAATTGACTCAAATTTACGTTATCTTTGTCATACCTATGCTCACCCTGCCTCTGATTTACCTAAGTTTAGCATCCTACAACTGATGGCTCTTAGGGCAGATCTATGAAAAGTCAACTCTGTCAAGTTTAGGCTTCTTTGCTTGTGCCATTCTGCTGTACTTTTCTTATTTAGACAGACTTTTTCTATTAAAAAGGTTGAGTCCACCAACACCATCTGAAGTGGCAGCATAAACCTGTTGTGCAGAACCTAAACTGCTGGCACTGAGGGACTGCCACTGGCTTGTGTTGCTGGCTTTCCACAACTTGGATCTTTCAGATGCTTATATAAAGTAACTAGTAGCAGCTCATCCTGTTTAGGGATTTTTGGCTATCGCAGTACCAGAAATTGCAAGACATTGTAATATATATTTTATTATACATATTTAGTGATTATTTTCTTTGCCTCCCCTCTCTTTCTAAAACAAAACAAGGTTTAACTGTTTCTTTGCATACTGTGCTTTACAGAAAGCTGTTTGCTGGCTGGCATTGTAAATGGAATACTGATTTGTTGCAGCTTCCATCCCTTACTAGTGCTCCTGCTGCTCTCCTCTTCTATCTTTAGAAACTTCCTTTTTAGATGATGAAAACAGGATAAAAAGACAGAAATGTACTTAGTTTATGCATTCTCTTTCTTGAGGCTGCATCATATGCCCCATATTACAATGACTAATGTGATAAATCGTATGGCATTGAGACTGAAACAAAGGTACTTACAGGAACTGGAAATACAGTTCTACAAATAATTTTCCACTACCTTTTAGACTAATAGTTCTATAAAACTTCTTGAAGGTTCTTAGGATTCAGCAGACTCCAGTTAATGTATCTTTGTTCAGAGTTGTGTGGGGTTTGGCTGGCTTATTGGCCGCATGCTTACAAACCAAGTTAAGAGTAACCCCTTCAGCCTGTCTACTATGTGTGCATGGGAACCTGCTGAACCATGTCACTGTTTCTGTGATTGCTTTAAACCACGGAGAAATAACTGGAACTCCATATAACTACAGAACAGTTCTTTTAAGCAACTATTTTAAGTTAACACACAAAATAGCATAAGATGGCCCAAGAGTCTTTTGTTATATGTAATGCTGCTCACTGCTCCTAATAGCATTTGCTGCCTTTAGTTTTCTGCTTGACTTCTGCAAAGGCAAGAGGACTATCATACTAACTAACCACACAAATGTTTTCTAAAATTATTATGGAGCTTATTTTGCTGAGCCTCAGAAATGTAAAGGCCAAAGAGCAAAAGCATCTCAGAAACAGCATGTGAAACGTGTGTAAAAATAATATTTCTGAATTTGTTATATGCTGATCTCCCTCAGTTCTTTTTGAACTCATTGCCATGGTCTTTTTAAAAGCACAAGCTTTTAGAACCGTGACTCATTCAGATAGAAGTTAATTACTTGTGACTTTTGTGAGCAAGTATGAACAAAGGAGAGTAGAACAGGCAGAGTCTTATGCAATTTAGAAAGAACATTTCTACATTTTAGTTTGAAAAGCTGTGTTACTAAAAATGTTACTGCCAGTGAAGCTTTCCAGTATGGTAGCACTGAGACTGCAACATTTTCCCTTGATAGCAGTCTAATCACTGCCGGATAGGAAATTATTTTTGAAACAGGTGTTTGCTGTCCTTTTCTTGTTGCTGTGCTTGCTACTAGGGAATAACAGAGTGCAGGTCAAGCCAACTGTTGTTCTTCTATTCCAAATGAGAAATAGCTGCTTCTAGCAATGATAATTTTAGAAATGACCACTATGGTAAGAAAAAATGCATCAGTATTCTGCAGTTTGTGAATACATTTCAAATGACCGAATATTGTTAAGGGGACATCATTTTTGTTGGGTGTTTTCAGAGCTGCATCAACTTTCATATTGGTGCTTCTTTTGGTATCACTTTTGGTATTGTGTTTGGCTTTCTAGCAAAGTATATTCAGTTCTGTAGAGTTGCAGTGGTCTGCTAGGAGTGTGCTGGAACCAAAGTTGATGCATGTCTTAAAAGTCAATTGTGAAATGAAAACGATAGTTTTTCTTCTGCCATCCTGCCGTGTATGGCAGATGGGCTGTATACTCGTGGACCTTTGGAGCTGGAGAACTGTTGAGTTAGAAGGATCAGGTGCTCCTACTGCTGGCTCTAGTTAGTACAAGGTGGAGAGAGAAAGCCCAAGAAAATTCAGTGCTGATTACAGCTGTTGTTGAACTCTGAGTCCCTCTCTCTGCTATCCCTGCTGCTGTGATTACAGTGTTTGCCCCTGCAACCTTTCTGGTTCAGCACAGTTACCTCTGTGGTAGTCTAGGGCAAATGTCCCCTGTTGGCTCACACTCCCTGAGGTGTCACTCCTTGTGGACTCGTTATAACATTCACAAACTGGAGTCTTTTGTTTTATTTTTTTTCTGTGCAACAGTATAAGCTCTCTGACAGAGATTATGCTGAATGCTGTCACCCTGTGGAGTTTTCTTGCTCTTGGAGGACATTGAATCAAACAGTTTAGCTCTGTTTTGTTTTAGGGGATGAATACTTTTATTTGGATTATGAATGCATGTATTTTTCAAGACTTAATAAGTGTAATGAGATGCTTCAGGGTATACGTTTGTCGCTACCTAAAGGGGTATGGAAGCAGTATGTTCCCTCTAATAGACAACATTAAAACTGTGAGGACTAGAAGCTAAGGACAGTCACTCTTGACTAAATTGGTCATTGCAGGATACAGGAGATCAGTGATGGAAAAGATGCATGCTGGAGCACTGATTTGTTCATACAGTTTCTGCTTCTGTTCAGAATTACAAAAATTAACTGTGTGGGTTTTTAATTTTCATTGTTTCATTGCAATCACATGTTGATTAGTACCATTTCAATAGAAATATTTTAAAGAAAACTGTGCACACAGTAGAGATGACAGATGGAGAGGCAAATAAAGTCCTGCATGATTTCAAGTTTTAAGCGATTTATCTTGCTAAAGGCTGCATACTTTGTGCAGGTAACCACTTCAGTTAGATTGATACAGTTGTTGTTTCAGAGCTTGTCCAAATAGCCTTTTATGTTGCAATCAAGTAATAGATGCAAGATTGACAAGTTACAAAGAAAAGGAGCTTTCAGTCAACAAACAGACTAAAATCCATTATTGTGGTGTGTACACTGTGTCCTGGACCTGTAAACACATCTTCATTGATCCCATAGAAAGATAGAAATATCTCCCCTTGTATGGTTCAATCAAGACCCTTTTCACAAAGGCAAAGTGCAAACAATATTGAAAAAGCAGAAAAAGACTGACATTACAGTCAAACAGTAAATAATGGTTGTGCTCAGGAAGCCTATCTATAACATTTCAAACTGCTGTCAGCTCAGATGAAATGTATAACCTCTCTATTACAACCTTAAGAAAGATCAAAACATAGGTACTGTACATTCCCCTTACTGTCATACCCTTTTTACCAACTGACCAAATCAATAAGAAAAAGAATCTCATTTTTTTCAGTTTTGCATGTTTGTGGGTGTCTCAGATCTGGAAAAATCATTGAGAAAAAGCTTTGCTCTTTGTATTTTTTTTTATTCTCGTCATTGTAGTGTCTGGCAAAAAATGTTTAAGTATTTTTAGCTGAGTTTCATGTGGTTCAGCAAAGGTATATGAGACAGATGACCTGATAAGACATTATTCTTTTTATTGTTTTTTTAAATATATTTTATCATCTACATTAAATTTATATTTAAAAGTATATGTACAGTCAGAATTTATTTATATAATTAATAAAAGGCATATTGTATTACTTTGCATATTTAGGTCTAGAAACCACACACAATGAGTTCACAGCAAGTGCACCACCCTGGCAAATAACTAGCTCAGCCACCCCTTTCACTCCACATCCCAAAATCCCATTTAAATCCCTATTTGAAACCTTAAGTGGAATTGAAATCTAGCATAAGCTTTGGTCTGTCTCAACAGTGGCAGCGAATTTTATGCATATTGCACCAGGTGGTGCTAATAACTGTAAGGTTCTGCCCAAGGATTAAGCATGGTCTATAAAAAGATTAATTTGCTATTTAAAGTTAATATTGCTCATCTTGAACTGTCATCTAGATGGTACGAAGCTGCTCCTCACCTTCTTGAGCACTGAAAAAGGGGCCTTTATGTAATGAATAATTACAGCCTCTGGCTAAGGTCACTGGGAATCTGTCCTACAGGAAACTTGTGCAAATGCATGGAATGATGATATCTTTTGGAAATATTCTTTTATGAATTGGATTGGAGGGCAATAGCCATTGCTGGCTGACATCTTAGGAGGTACTGCAGGGGGCTGTGATTACCCTGCTTTATTAATCTACTTCTGTAGAAGTATTGCAGGCACCTTTTCTTTGCAAGGTCAAGGTAAAAAGTTGATCAGTAGTATTTGGTAAGAAATTAATAATAGCATTTACTTGGGCCAAGTAGTCTAAATCTGTTGGGCAAGTGTTATAGAATCACAGAATGGTTGAGGTTGGAAGGGAACTCTGCAGGTCATTTGGTCCAACCCCCTTGCTCAAGCTGGGCCACCTGGAGCTGGTTACCCAGGACAGCTTTGGAATATCTCCAAGGATGGAGATACATCCACGACCTCCCTGGGCGACCTGTGCCAGTGCTCAGTCACCCTCACAGTAAAAAAGTGTTTCCTGATCAGGAGGAACCTCCTGTGTTTCAGTTTGTGCCCGTTGCCTCTGCTTCTGGCACCAGGCACCACTCAGTCATTATCTTTTGTCATTATCTTTTATCTCATTGGTGTTTGCTTTCTATTTAGAAACAGTAAGTATGGGAACTCTTACAAGACAAGTCACTTTATTATGAATTCCTTTTTGTTTCACAATCAAAGTGATTCAACTGTTGAAGGAAATTTCACATTAACATCAGGGGTGAAATCCTGGCTACATTGACATTGAGGGTAATGAGACTGTTGCCAAGGCTTCAGTAGGGCTGAAAAGCTTTGTATCACCAGATCAGTCCTGCTTATCATTTGCTCAACAACATCTGACTTCCTCACAGGAATGAGGATATTGTGACCCTAGATTAAATTTTGAATATATCCAAATATTTAAAGTCCTTCCAGTAGAGCAAAAGACAATCATTATTTTGTATGATTATTGTAAATAGAAGATAAACTAGATAACAGTATTTTCATTATGATAATTTGTAGGAAAAATTTTATAGGAAAATGATAGTGTATGTTACATACTGCAGCTGTTTAGGGTGAGGGAGGGGGAGAGAGTGAGAAAGAAAGTTACCATTAAATAGGCAGAAAGCTGGATGAATAGGTGGATGGATGGTTAAATAACCATGTCGGGAATCTTGAGCAAAAATAAGGGCGGATTCCTTACCAGGTGTTGTATGAATTACTGGATGTGGTTGTGTGGCCTTTGCTAGGTAGAAGTCAGAGCAGGCTGGACTTAATGACTGTGTGTCTATTAAACTCTGAACTTTGCATTAAAGGTTCCTGTTTACTGTTCATTCATGGATGGGTTGTAACAGCCAACTCTTCTGTTCATTAGTAACTCCAATTGTTAAATGTAATCATTTTTTCCAGCACCTCTATACTGAAGGCAGCTCAGACTGAGGGAAATTTCTATGAAGTATAGTAATTTCTGCAGTTGCTTGCACAGTAAAGCTCTGGCTATTAAATTAAGGGAGTTAATAGATGATGGCAACTTTTACTAAAAAAATTATATGGGAAAAGTGAGGCTACTAGATAGAAGCTGATTGCTGCTAATAATAGAGCCTTACAATACACTTTATTAAAAAAAAGAAAAAGGTGTGCAAGGTTGGAACACCTCACAATGTAGCAAACACTTGCCTGCTTGTTATGTGATACCTCTGGTAGATGGAAGACCTAAATTAAAGACCTTCTTCTTAATTAGTCTGACTAGGTCACCTACATTCTATGTAGGTGCAACAGTATAATGAGTCTTTAATTTTTTTTACAAAATTGAGCTAATTGGAAAAGCTTCATCCTACTCAGATATACAGCTGGGTAGTTAAAGAACTCATCTAGAAAATGGGAGCCCGAGGTTAATCGAGAGCTTGAACCAGCAACTCTCACACCCTACATGGGTATAATGGGTACTGTCTTACAGGTATCTGGAAATTGGTGGTCTTTTCCTCCTTGTTTTTCTTTCTTTTTTGCCCTTCTTTCCATGAAATTCCTTGGAAGGTATTGGATTCTTCCTGTAGTGTACTAGTGGGGAGAACTGTTAAAATTGGAAAAAAATGTCTATCCAACTCTCCAACTGTAGATCCAGTTAAGAACCATGGGGGCTAGAACTGGTGTGTAATTTTGAGTCATGCTCTGCTTGCTTATTTGTTGCCTTACCCTTCCATAAAAATAAAATCAGAGAGAAGGCTTTTCTTTTCAGCCTTGGTCGAACAGTGGATTAATGTGTCTAGAACAGCAGTGGTGAAAATCCTAACTGGATGTTCAAAATGAAAATAGTTTTGGTTAGCAAGAATTGACCTCCAAAGTGTCCAATGTGAATTGTGTGCCCTAAAATATTTCATGGCAGATTTTGAAATCCAAACTTTGAAACAGTCTCTGATTGTCTTGCAGTTGCATTCTTCTCTGTTCATGGTAAGCCTGCTATTGTAGGACATGTCGGGGTTACATGGAACAAAATTCCTCTTTGAGGCCCAATATCTGTTCAGCAGCAGTGTCCTTTATACTTTGGTTAAGGTGGTCTCATTAGAAGATGCTCATTTTTCAAAGTATTTTTTGTTTGGCCATTAAAATTCACTGTGTGCTGGAATTAATTTTTTTTTTGTAGCACTGATTGAATGATAATACAGATTATCATTTATTTTGGATTCCAAAGTGGAAAAGAGTGTGCTTATTTATTTGTTTTTCTTTTATTGCTAAATATATATACTGTGTTTAAAACATGTTACTCTCTCTGTTTTCATTTTATACTCCCTGACTAGGACCTCCCCCCCTCCTCCTTTTAGGCCATTCCTCAGAGAGAACTCTACAGACAATCCTTCTGGAAAAGCAAGAGAGCACCAAATCGTCTTTCTGTATCACCAGGATATAGGAATGTATATGGTGTTTGAAATGGAGAGAGGGCTATTGAACTATAGGTTCATAAATTTACTGCATAAAGCAGTAATCATAATGGTTTAAAAAAAACCTCTCACAAGAAGGTTTCTTAATTTTTATTCTTTTCTACAAGTATTAAAAAAAAGAATGTCCTGGATATTGTCAGATCTTTTAAACTTTGTATTCCATCTATGAAAACTACATTAATTGGTAATCTCCTGGCACAACAGCAATTCCAATATTGGAAGTAAAAAGGCAAAATTATCTCTATGTTGTAGGACACCAGCCTCTCAGAAAACAAAAGTGGTCACACTGGCTGTGTCTACATTAGTGTTTTGTTTTGGATAAGGAGCATGTGAATATCCCAGTAGTCTCCACTTATGCTTTGGCTCACATCTTGGCATGGTTTCTGAGTGTGCCAGCTGGAGTCTTTTAAAGTGAATGCTAAAAAAGATGTGCTCCCAGTGCACTCGGATTACTAATGAGCAGTAAGTCCAAGGGAGCAGGCTAGAGATAGCTGATGTAAACTCACCTTATACATGTTTAGTGTATATAGGGGGTCCTTGGCACAGACTGTTCTGCTCCAAAGATCCATTCTTACTTGATCACTCTACTTGCTAACGCAGGCACAGACACTGGGTCCACAACCTTTTCTCTGTCAGTAGCCAGTGGCAGAGGTGTCCAGAGGGGATGCTAAGAGAAAGGCGAACATAGCGGTTCTTCTGTAATGTGCTCTCCCAGCCACCAGCTGTCAATGTCCTACTGATTTTCTAATCCTGATAGTCTCATTCATGCTTAGTACAAAAAAAGGAATTTAGGAGCTGTGATACCAAGCTCAAGTTCTTGGTTCAAGTGCTTAACCTAGAAGATTGTGGAATTGAGGTGCCTAAGAGGTGCTGCAAGAGGTCTTGGATGAGAGTCTCAAAAAAAATGTACAACCAGAATGGACAAAAACCTTGAACAACCACACTCAATCCAGCAGTGGCTGGGGCTAAGCTGAAGTCACACTCCTCAGGCTGCCTTTTGAAAGCTAAGAGTGGCACTTCTTTCACTTGAGACCCACATCGCTGCACCCCCTCCTGTAGCTAGGTGCCCAGGCCTCCACTTTCAAAGAAGTAAACGGGGATTGTTTTTCCTTTAAAAATGGCAAGAATGGAGGAGATGGCACTTTTTAATGCAGTAGTGCAGTGATTACAACATGCACCCGGGGGGTGAATGTCTTGGTTCAGTTTCTTAACCTAAGATTGTTTAACCAACAACTGATAGGTTACTCAGGGAGGGAGGGTTACTCAGCAAGTCAGGGGAGATACTTTAGTTGATTTCAGTGGGATTTATACCTAGCATCTAAAGAAACAAATGCACACCCTAGATGCACTGAATGAAGAACAACTTCTGAGCGCTCAATATTTATCAGTCCTGCCTACCCCCCCAAGTAGATCCCCAAAATAAGATGCTTAATAGTCTTTTTGTAATATATGAGTAAGAAAAGTAAGTAAAGTTTTCAAATAAGCTATTTGCCCATCTGTAATGAAGGTATCTGGGACTATTATGACAATACTTTAGACTACATTGAAAAAGAATAAAAATTAAATTGATGAATGCCTGGATATGTAAGACTAGATATTAGCTGACGTTGCTTGAGAAACAGTAGATTTGAAAAACAGTGATTTGGACACTGGATATTATTTTTTTTGGTCAACTGGTTGTTGACTTTGTGGTCAGGAAGTATTAGTTTTCTAACATAATATTATAATATTAAATAGTAACAATTTGAGGATACGTGTTTTCCCAGAATGTGTGTATAATATACACCCCAAGATAACTGTTAAGCACTCAGTTGAAGCACTGATTGTAGAAGCACACTTACCCTAGGCTCCCTCTATGGAAAATGGAGGCAGCAGGCACCCCAAAGGGTAATTCCATTCATCTGAGATCTGAATTGCCTTTTGGCAGTGCCTATCAGTCTTCATTGACAGTATAGAGAGCCTCGGGACAAATGTGCATCTAAATCCATCCACCTAACTTAGGTGCTCCAGTTAAACACTGAATGTTAAGTGGCATAAACCTGAGCACAGTAATTGTGTAAATTCTCACTGATATTTAATTCAGTCCTGTCATAGACCAAGGTCATTATAATAATAAAAGTGAATTACAATCATTTTTCCGTAGACACCCATATCAGATAGCCTCAAGCAGTATTACGTGTAATAATTAAACAGATACTAACCAAAATAGCATATTCAGTTGGACAAACAAGTAATGCAATGTATGAATATTGTTGTTGGCATCAGAAGATTTTACGTGCATATTTATTTTTTAATTAACAGAGTAAGAAAGACATACAAATTTTAAAATGAAGGGTTTTTTTATTTCTGGCCTTTCCACAACAGATTTTTTAAAATCAAATGATAGAAATTGCTTCTAGCTCTCCTTCCTGTTTTCTGTTATGATTTGTTTTTAATCAACTAACAATAAACCTTCCTATATCTCAGCTTTCATTCAGTTTCTTTCAGTAGCCTGTTCTTTATTGTTGTGTGACATAAGCCTAGATAATGGATTTAGGATTTTAGCACTGGACCAATGCTGAAAAATGTACAGTACGGCATGTTCAGCCTTTGGGAGAGAGACACCGACTTAAAATAATTGATAAACTATCTCTGCTGGGTGATCCTCTTTTGAGGTACACTCACTGCTGTGTTCTCACAGAGAGGGTGGATGACTGTGAACCAAAGTACTTGAAAAATGGCTTGGATTTCCATATGACACCCAAGAACAATATGACTTCCAATAGTCAGTAATGCAGTAAGAATTTTGTAGCTTGCTTTCTGTAAAAAATATCAATCACTTGTGATTGAAAAATGAATCTGGAAAGTTAACCTACTCTGTCAAATTTGATTTATTCAGAGGTAAACAACATTCCAAGAGGATTTAGTGAGCCTGTGTTTGGCAAAGGGGTACGTTCAGGTTGTGGCACTACATAGATTGAATGTCCAAACATTTAAAAACTCTTTTATCATTGGCCTGAATACAAAAACGACAGCCTTCATTTGGTGACCTTAGAATGTCCCTGCTATTTGTTATGGGCCTTCTGTATTTAGTTTAACCTTCCATCATGCTGGGGTTAAATAAATGACAAGTTGTTATTTTTCTGATTTTTAGATTAATATTGAGCCATTAAGCTATAAACATATTGAGCAAGATCTCAAGCCAGTGTAAATCAGCGTAGCTTCATTGTTTCCAGTGGAGCTTTGCTGAATTGCATCAGCTGAAGAGCTATCCTGTTATTTGGAACAGTGCTGTATCTTGCTTTCCTACACAGCTTCTGGCTGGAATGTTTGATCTGTAAATCACAATATTGTCACTATATTTCTTACCCTAAGCTCTGCCTGCTCCTTCAAACATGTCTTTATTCTTACTTACAGCTGTTCTCCCCTTCTCCTTTCCCTCACTTCTGAGTATTTGGAAACCAGATAATAACCCTGATATATACTGATATTTATGAGGAGCAGAATTTTGGAGTGGTAAATCTAACTGTGCTCTTATAAATGTGGACCACATTAAAAAAAAAAAATCAAGGCCTGAGGTCAATTTCCCCACTATATTTACACTTGCAATTACCATAAGTGTGCATGCAAATGGGGTGACTGAATGCAAAACCAGTGAGATAGGTGTCTGTCTAAAATAGACGGATGGTAATTACATGCAGAAATGTCAGGGAGCAATTGCACACAAACCTTTAGCCTCCCTTTCAGCTGAATTTAGCCTTTGAACTATTTCCCTTCTTTTGCAGGCCACAGTACTCCCTTATGACATAACTTGTCTCGAGGAAAGCAAGCGGACACACAGATTCTGTATTCTTTCATTGTTTATTTTTATTTGCAACAGGCGTGTGGTTGCTGTTACTGTCAGGAGAAAAGTAGCAAAAAATTTACATACAGATATACTTTTCCAAATCTCTAGCACAATGTATTTCTGTGTTCAGTATCTCCAAGCTTCTAGGTACTGTTTCCAACTAACCTGGCATTGTCTCAGATCACACAGAACCCATTACACTCCAATTGTATAAAAGCATATGCCTGGCCTGCTACTCTGAAATTACAACACTCACATGGCTTTGGCCTTATGGTTCAGAGAGTTGTGAAAGTGGGGTGTTTCCATTAGATGAGTGGCAGTAGTCTGTGGTTGTGCTGCTATAAAAGCCGTTTAAAACAATTATGTCTAAAAATGAAATTGCATTTGAAAGAACAGATAAGGAAATGTGGCGATTATTGTATAAATTTCATATTTGTGTGCTTTAAGTCATTAATATCAACCTATAAAGAAAGAGGGCAAGTTAAATTGATGTATTTCCACTTTTTTTTTCTATATTTTTACAATTATGTTACAGTATTTTGGATAAATGACACGTTTATGCTAAATTTAATTTTATCATATTTATAAGCCTGTCAATACATAAAACCAATTTCCCTCTCAGAGCAGCATGTCACAAGTTTCTGGTTTATTGTATTCCCTCTTTCACTTCTTAGCTTTATTACAAAACACAGCCTTAGCTCCTTTTTGAATACTATATTTGTTGAATGTCCAATACAAATCTCTAAATCTAAAAGGAAATACTTATCACAACATAACCAACATTTTTTTAATGTAAAAGCCTTTCATATTTAAAATACACTAATACTGCTACTGTAAAAACAGTTACTTCAAGGAAACTGTTGGGCATGGCTATAGCATAGTTGTATGGCAGAAAAAAATACTACATAATTTTGAGTACGTTTCTGTGAGCTCTAAAGAGTGCACGAAATAGATGGGTGCTTATGCTTGCATGTAAAAAAATATTAAAAAATCACACATTTATCAACTTTCTTACTTCTACAGTTTTTTATTCGAGTGGATCTGGTCCTGCATCTGCTCAAGCATTGTTCAGTAGGGAATGTGATTCACTGCATGTTTTACATCACCATCCAATGATGTGACAGGGCTTGGTCTGTGGACCCACAGGAAAGCCTCCTTTTAGATGTTAATCCCGACCTAGAAGCAGTTGCCAGACATCTTTGTGCCACCTGCCTGGTTCCCTGGGCAACAGATAAACTTACCTTTCTGTTTTCCCAGTCAATGTACTTATTTATTTTTCGTCCAGTCTAATACTCCCACTTCTGAGCTGTCTACTCAGCACCAATGGTGGATGGCAGTCGGTAGTGGTTACTGTGCTCCTAATCCCTACAGGCCTCTAAAATACTTCAGAGGTAGCAAAATGCTTTTTGAGGAGTTTCCATATACCGGAGTTGATCTTACCGTTGTCTGTTCATGTGGGTCCTTAAAATGCCTTTAGTCATGCAGCCCGATGCCAGATGTTTCCGACTAGAAGTTGCCAGGCGCAGACGGAAGGTCCTGTGGGGCAGCGTGCTGCCTGGCTCTAGGAGCTGACCCTGGTTTCTTAAGAATATGCTTAGTTTGCACATTGGTACAGTGTCATGTTATAGTTTTCATATTATCTGGGGAAGAAAATACATTTGAAAAAGTCACTTTTTTTTCTGAAAAATTTTTGTTCAATGGAGTGACAAAAAATGTGCTTGCCATTAACATGACATATTTCCCTCAGGTTTAGCTGTTCAGAGTTTTCTTCACTGTTGTTTAAAAAATACTGCATCTCAATGTGCTGTTTATGAAAACTGTAGGATTGGTTATAGACAGGCATTGCAAGAAGATGGGTCCCTGAAAAGTATGTAGCTTGTGACCTATGATACCATTGCTGTTCATATCCTGGGCCTTTCATATGGAAAAATAAGAACTAAGAAGAGACATCAAAACTCAGTTTCAAAGTGACCTGAGCAAGGATTTGTATTGCAGCATTTCTTAAACAGCAAATGGATACTGTACTAATTTATTCTGCCACTAAGTCCCTTTGCTCATTCTCTCATGTAAAATTATGCACAGAAATTCAATTATGGTGCCATTTCCTTTATCAGCTTCAGTGTAAGTGGCTTAGTTGAGCTGAGAGCCTGAACCACTCCAGATACAACACATGCTCCACCATCACATGTGGCGATATGGCCTGTTGAAGTTGTGTCCCTGGGAGCACTAAGGAACTGACCAGCCACTCACCTTGGAAACCCTTCCACGTACCCAGGAAGCTCACATTAAGATACTTTTCTGTTGTAACCTCCAGTCCTGTTCAGCCACTGTTTTCCAGCATGCAGTCAGTTTCTTGTTCTGAATATTCATTTCTTGTTCTTCAGTGTATAGCCTTGCATTTAGTTATTTTATATTTTGCATGGAGGGACCCAGCATACTCTGCCATCTTGACTGCTAACCGTGGCTTTCCTGATCTCTGTGTTACCTGCCAATTTTATCAGCCTTGATTGTTTATTTACTGCAATATGGCTGATGCAAATTTTAAATAGGGTCAAGCCCAATGCCAGTTTCAGACAATAGAAACAGCCTCATTTGGTGGTAATTCTTCACTGAAAACCACCTGTGGGACTTGTCAGCTGGTCAGTTCTTAGTCCACTTAACCGCATAGCTTATTTGGATTACATGTGTATGTCAGTGGTCTAATATCTGTTCTTCATGTTTGTAACAATTGTGAAAACTTCTCAAGCCTCGTTTCCTAGGTGTACTTGTCTCCATTTTTCTGTCTTCCTATCTGTGTCCTCTGCTAATCACCTCTGAAACCCGTTGCTGATTTCCACTGAATTTCATAGACAGTAGATATTGGATAGCATACCAAATAAAGTAAAAAATGTATTTGAGGTCCCAAATGATCTGGTGCTCTGATCATTCACACCTTAAGACACCAGAAAACCCATCTGGGAGACATGCTTATGTAGTGGTCCCAATGCAGTTGGGGTTTGCATGTTCTTTCATAGCAGAGTCAACACTAGAGAAATCCATGGAAAAGAGAGTTTCATTGGTTCAGGTGATGAACAGATTATAGAGATTTTTACCACTGTTCACAAATACAAAAATAAAGACATTCCATAAATTATTCTTTGGAATGCCCCAGAGAGAGGGTGAAACAAATGTTGATATGGGAATGTAGGGTTGTGCAGAAAAATCTTTTCAAATCAGTCTGGGAAGCACAGACAGTTTGCCCACACTTGGCCCACACTTGACAGACTTGACAGATTTTTTGGCAAAGATACGGGTGGATCCATAGACAAGGGGAGAATCTTATCTATAGCAAACATAGCCACATTCTGCTAATACAATTTGTATCTTCTGTGGTTGAGGCTGCAAGTAGGGTGCTTCTGTAGTGCAGTATTAGCCTGAGAGCTATAAAGGCAGAAATACTAAGAAGAAACTGCAGATTTCAGAATAGGCAGAAAAGTTTGTTGCCCATAAACCAGATCAGGCAGACTAAAGGAAAAACTGCTGGGTTTATATGTGGTGTTATATCTACCTGGTTCTTTTTATGGTGTCTTAAGGTGCTTGGGAGAACGTCTTTAGTGATTTAGATGTTTTGATTCTTTAAGTTGCTGTTTGTTTCTACAAGAACCATTTAAAGTAAACGTGAAATTACAAAGCAGGTTGTTGCTTACCTTAGCTTGGATCATGTGTGGGCTGTACAAAGATCCATTGCACGCTGGCCTTGTTGCCGTTTCTCTGGCTTTCTGAATTCTCATCTGGCAACTGAACTTTCCATTAGGTAGTGTTGATGCAGAGGAGCCTTCTCATCTGTCCCCTGAATAAGTAAGGGCAAGTACCAAGAAGTCCCACAGAGCACTTCAACATACGATCTGTTACAGGAGACAAAAAGGAAGGGGGGCATAACTTTCAAAATACCTGCAGTAGCCTGTGTGAATATCTATGTTGTCTATAAAATTGCTTGTTTCAGCTCTCATTCTATGGTCTTCCTATTTGGACTGGACATAAGCTTCATACTGCAGAGTATTTTAAAACAACCTTTTAAAATTTTCCTGAAACTGCCAAAGGTTGGTTGAGCACAAGACCAGTCAGGGCCACAGGACACAGTACTGGAGTCTCATTTCATTGTAACTTTTCCAGAGTCCGTTTTTTTGTTGTTGGGTTTTTTTTGAACATATGTCCATAAATTTTGAAGGGATTATTTTCAACATTGGTTCTGCATTTTTCAGCATTATCTTACTTTTATGATAATAAACTATCACATAATATCTAAATCGAATAAAGTGCCAGAAATTGAGGTACTAAATCTTGTTACACTAAAGAGAAATTATTAAAAATTTTATTTTCACCCAAAAGAGAACTTAGAAATACCTAATGGTGTTCAAATTCACTTCAGCTCATCAGAACTAACCACCCAGCTGGATTCCTTCTCCCATATTTTGGATTTTTTTCTGACATTTGAGGAAAAAAAAAGGATTAAGAATTGATGAATAATCTTGGCTAAAGAGACCCAGCTGGCTAAAAGGGAAAGAAAACTGCTTCATTTTAGAGTAGAGCGATGTTTCTTAGCTTCTGACTGTATATACAAAACAGATTTGTTCTGACTCTGTAAGAGTCAGAAATGGAATTCAGTGTTTCAGTATAAGAAATAAGTACAAACTCAGACCCAGAGTCCAGTAATCCAAAATGCAGCTACTATACTGTTTTAATGGTCTTATTGAGACAGATTTTATGACAGTATAGATCTCTTAATTTATAGTTAACTTTATCACATAATCTATATGTGCATACACAATGAGTTCAGTGTTTTCAACCCAGTCCCTCATGGACAGTAATCTACATCACAAAGCCACCAGACATAATTCACCTTATTTGGCAGTCTTTCCTCAAAAGAGTTTTGCTCAGACTTGACCTGTAGCAGCAGAGGAGCTGAACTACTTTCGCTTCACCCCCGTTGTTCCTTGTTTAAAGTGCGGTGTGCCCTGATTGAAGTTGAGGTCGGTGACAGGGCAGAGCCGGAGTAAGTGCCGTTACTCCGAGCTTGTCCATTTCCCCCCTCTTGGGTGTGAGGCTGGATATGCAACCTTCCACATTGGCAGACCCTGTCAATGCATAGACATTGCACGTGTTAAGAAATAGAAAATATTTTTTCTGGTTATTATGTGTAACTGTGAATTCTCATTCTGTGCATTGCAGTTGTAAAGCAGGAGGAGAATGGTGAGCGTTACACAACGGTTGTGCTGTAGGTACTTTGTAGTTAATGGAGTCAATCAATTAACAAAATCCTCGTCCTTCGCTGCTCAGTCTGCACCCTATTATTCTATATGTAGGAGTGCATAAAGTGCAATAACCTGCCAAACATTGACACACCGGTATGTCATGCGCTCTACTAGATGGTTATTACTGGATATGCCAGGTCTTAATCTCTCTCTTTCACACTTTCTTCTTCATCTCATATTGCACAGACTGTAAACAGGACTCCAGAGTCTCTTTGCCTGTTTCACATACCTGGTGCCTGCTTCACATACCTGGTGCAGTATATGGCGCTGGACAGGAGGGAGCAAAAGGCCAGTGTTGTACCCAGGGGCTGTGCTTCTCAGTCGTTCCCTGGGCTGAAGCAGCATTAGGAGCCACTGTCCCCCATATATTCGTATGTAGTAGCCCTTCTACAATTGCATGAATGGATGGGGTGCATCTCTTACGTCCCTCCCCATGTGGCTGTGGTTCATATTTACCTCTACTCATGTGACACGGGGTCTCATGCCTTGGCATGTTAGAAAGTTAAAAAGCCTACTTCTGGGCTGTGAAAAAACATAGTTATGCAACTTCCAAAACACCACGGTAGAGGAACTAACCACACTGGAGTGAGAGAAAGCCTCAGGTTTCAAGAGGAGATGGGACTGAATGGGGAATGCAAAGTGGTGGGTCTGCTGCTGAGGGACAGGCTGCAGAGCCACAGCACAAAGTACAGGCTTCTGAGCATGTCTAATAAAGCTCTGGTTAATACAGCTCTGCTTGCTTGTCATGTCACGTAGGGCGGTAATGAAACACATGTGAAGCCCCCAAACCTGCAGGCAGACCTGGAACTATAACAGTAGATGACAGAGTGCTCACCCCACCATGCTGCTTTGGGGACCTCTTCCAAATGCTAACGTCTATCAAGGAAGCCATGCTGTAATTTAAATGTTCTCTTCAGGGCTGCTTGGTAAGAGACTGGAAGAGACATAAAGAAGTTAACAGTGTTTTTACCTGAAATAACTTCAGTAGAGAGTTTTGGTGGGGAATATGAAGGAAAATGCACAGAGGAAATCGTATCCATCACAGATAACCTACAGAGTACTAAATGCATAAAGCAAACACCATGTTTGCTTGGTACTGATTTTCACTCCTTTTTGCTCTTTTTTCTGTGTAGAACAGAACATGGCCTTTAAAGGAGTCTACTTTGATTTAGTTTCTATTTCAACAGAAATTTCTTTTATACTGTTTGGGAACTATGTACATTATAACTTTCAAAGTACAATGCTTGCAGCACTGAAGTAAATAGTAAATTTCTCATTGGCTTCAATAGAGCCACAACTCCAGTTTTATTTAGCTTGTGGTTTTTGTCAGGTTGTAGGCTTTGTTGGGTTTTTTTTCAGAATATGCAAAATGGATCAAAAGTATGATTTGATCAAAGTAAAAATGTTGCACAGATCTTTTTGTGTGTAAAATAAATGTGGACTGACATCATCTGACTTTTTCTACACATAGACCACACCACCACTTTATAGAATATTTACAAAACACTCCTTGATCAATATTGTAACAATTACAGAACATGCATTGTAAATATAGTAGGGAAAGAGGCAACCAGATCATAAATTGAATGACTTTGTTTACTTGAATAGTCCCTGAGTAAATTGTAGTCCGTGAGAAAAAAATCCATAATTTCAAGCCATTTTGCACAATTGACAGCCCCAGGAGAGGAAAAGATTAAGGAACAGAAAGATTCCCCACCTTGACAGTAGAGAAGACTCACTTGTTTTCCCTTTGCTTACCGTCATCAGCTTGGAGCTGCAGACTGTATTATTCAATTATTGTATATCTCCGGTAAATTACCTTGAAATGTCTTGATGTTTCAAAGCACTGTACAAACTGGAGTTTGTGTTGCACAAGATAGTTGCTTATTATTGTAGTTACCAAGTTTATGTGTGGCAGGACCCAATGTGGAGTACTTAGAAAAAATTACAGACTTAGCCTGACACTTAACCTCTTGAGCGCACGGTGTAAGGTACATGGCGCAGGTGCATTCCATATGGTCTCGTGAACGGGCATCATGAGCTGAGGCATTCTGGTTTTCTATTAATAGGACTTTCTAAAAGAAATATTCTATAGTTTTCTTTATTCTAGTAGTGGTTTCTTCTCAAGCAGATCTATACTTTTTAATCAAACCAGGGAGTATCTTTTTTAATAGAAGAAACAGGTTCTTTCCTTTCAGATGTAGTATATTCTCCAACACTTTCTATTTCCAAGTCTATAGAAACAAATCTACCTGTAACCTAATAGAAAAAGGAAAAGTCTACTTGTATAATAGAAAATGATTTTTGAACCTTCCAGATTTTGTTGCTGTTGGAATGTATATACATCATCATTGTTTTTATATTTTTATTAGAACTGGCTGAATATTGAATGCATCTGAAGATGTAATTAAAGTCTAAAACTTATTAAATTGTTAAATTCACTTGTACTAGGGCCTCTTATTTGCAATTTTTGGGAAATGGAAAAAATTGCAAAACACTTTATTGCTTAAAAAAATACTTGATTTTCCTCACTGTGCAAAACAAACATGGAACAAATGTTAGTCATGTGTCTTAATACGCAGTAGAAGAGACCACTTAATACACATTCAGGGACTACTGTGGTGAATACAGTATAACAGGAAACACAGAATGGGAGAGAATGTCATGAATAACTGCATTTGTATGGGGAAAATGCAGGTATGAACAAGCACGTAGGCAGGTATGAACAAGGTGTTCAGTGTTCATAACTTGCTAGTCTTATGTCCAAAACATTTGAGTCATCAAAAGGAGCTGCAGAAAAAAGGTGACTTGGATGACCAGTCACACTGAAGAATACATTGCAAAGAGTCAAAATTAATATACTGCAAATAATCTGTAACCAGATATTCATTTAAATTAAAAAATAGCTAAAAAACCAAAGTGGGTAGCAGAAACCAGCTTCTTCTTTAGGGCTAGTGTAAAGGTCTGTGTTGCACTGATTATACACAGTGAATAGTTCAACTGAAGTCTCATTTTTTCACGCCTTTAATGCTTTCTGGTGCAGACAATTCATAAGGTAGCTATGTCACGTGATGAGCAGCGATGATGTGTTATCGTGGTATTTCTGTAGCAATGAGCAGACAAAGGCAGAATTCTTACTAGCTAGTTGTGATTTTTTAACACCATACCCTCTTGGAGAAGCTTGGTGGCTACAATGCTATGACCTCAACTTTGAAGAAAAAACACAAAAGGTGTAAAGTTATTTCTGGTGTTGGGCAATTCATGGAGGTTCCCTCCATGCTGGAAGCATCATTGCTTTCAGTTGGGAGAGAGAGAGAGGGTCTCCACAGACTGATGGCTAGCTGCTAGAGGAAACACAGGACATGTATGCACCTAAATTAGTTGCCCAAAGTGAGGTCTGATGAACCTAGCACAAAATCCCCATAGAATTTAAAAATTTTGGAAGAACTGTTTGCACCTGGTAGGCTTTCTTAGAGTCAAACTCAAGTTGCACAAATCAGACATACTGACCTCAGAGGGGATACACAAGTTTATAGCAGCTGAGAATCTGGCCCTTTGTGTAATAAAAATGGAATTAGACTAAGTTCATTATTCTAAATGTCACTTTTACAATAAAAAAAAGAACTTGAGAGTGACTGCATGACAAAACCTGCTATGAAAGTGTAACAAGGGGTAAAAGACAAAGGATGTCTAAATAAGTCCATTTACCACGAAACCAGAGAAGAAGAAGCAGAAATAATAATGTACGTAGAGGAGAGAGAAAAGTCTATATTGGACAGTTTTTCTACTTGGGAAAGGCTTATTTAATTTAACAGGGATTAAACCCAATAGGTTTCTATGTAATCTGTGTAGGGTTCTTTAAAATTATTGTAGGGGAAAAACGACCTTAACACAAAGCACGTAAGTTGACAGTTCCCACTCATCAGTGCAGTAGTTTTGCTTTGCTTGCGTGTTGCTTCTCTTCCCCCACTTTTAACAGTATAGTTACAGAAGCGGTAGGAGAACTTATTTCAGTATAGGTAGGCTTCTTCAGCTAGCTTTAACCTCACTAGAGTGGCTGACGTTAGCTAAGAAGCAGTGACTGCACTTTGTTTCACAGGGTAGCCACCTAAATAAATATGCTGTAATTTTGGTATGCCAGAATGTTCCCCATGACTCCTGCACCCCTTGATTGTCACTTTTTTTCTTCTTTTTAATGAAGAATGGCCTGTCTCGTAGGTGCTATCCTCAACACCTACCAGTTGTGTTATTGTTTATTGTTACACTGTCTCACATCATCTATGGGAACCTGTGAATAGTGACAGAATAAAATAATTATAATGATATTTGCCATTATGATTTCTCTCACTTTTCCCTTCCTTAAAAGTATTATTAATGAAACCTAAAATAAGATTCCATGCTATTGTGGCAAACTGAGAAAATTGCCATATTAGGTTGCTGGTTATTAGTGAAGGATGGTTTGTATCTGGCTATTTATGACAATGTGCCCCAAACAATAGCTTAACAATATTTGCACATTATTAAGAGAAAACAGGGAAACTTAGGTAAGGGGAATATTATTTTCTGTTATTTGTGTTTATTAGTTCCATATAGTTTCCATCATTCTGTGAGAAGGTGATCAGTTAAGATTAGTGGACTATTAAGCACCAGTGTACAAAAAGGGTAATATGGATTCCCCTTTGAGAAATAATGATTCCCATGACGTTCTTTATTTTAAGCCAGATGCTTAGATTATGGGCAATACATTGCTCATTGTAATGCCTATGGCATGGTTTGCATATAATGCTGAAAGAAAAGCCTACCATATCGCTCTGATGAAACCAACCTACAAATCAGTTTCCCAGAAATGAGAATTAATAGAACAAGCAATAACATCCTAATTTCTACACGACAGCTAGAGTAACACTTAAAAACATTCTGCATTACCAGATAAATACACCATTCATTTTCACAAATGGAGTCTGTTTCAATTCTCAGCTGTTGGATGATGATTTGACTTGGAGCAAAGGCAGCATAATTGGGTAACAGCTGAAATGTGCTTCATTGAAAAGGGTTGAAAGATCCATTGCTGGATTTCCAGGAGTGTGAATTACAATTCCAATAATATCAGAAGCAACTAATTCTATTCTTTAGAAGTGAGGACATAAAAGAAGTTTTAGGTTTTCTTATTTCAAGCTTTAATTGAGGCCTAGGTTGTAACTCATTTTCATCCCTGAATGGGTGGTAAAAACATACACAGTAGGTAATTCACACTACCTCAAAAACTGTTAGTGCCATAAGAAGACTAATCAGGGTAAGCTTCCAGTAGCAAATTATCAGCTACAAATTAAAACCTTGCCGCATGTCTGCTAAAAGCAACCTTTTTTTCCCCCCACTAACATACATTTGTCTAGATTAGTAACTGTTGGACTACTACAGGATATGAAGAATAAGAAGTGATGTGACCAAGCCTTCAAAACATTACGTTTCAGAAGTGAACAGGGAACAGTTTTAAGCTCTTACTTTTGTTTGACTGCCACATTTACTACATTTTGAAAATCTACTAATTTTTTTTTAAATGACACTTTTGAAAATAAGTCAAGGAAGCAAGATTTTTTGCAATTAATGTATTTGTTTTATTTAATTTGTAATGCATCATTCCGGGCTATGAACTAAGGGAAAATATACATACATTTGGCAAAGCACCTACACTCCTGTGGATACGTATTCAGGAAGTGACCTATCCCATCCACTGTTTAAGCCCTTTGCCCTTTCCAGGGGCACATTAACCAACAGAGTGCAGTCTATCATCAGGAGCCCTGAATTCCCTGAAATTTTCAGGTAGTTTCCGTACCTAGCAGAGAGTTTCATTCCCTTTGTGATAAACCGTTGGGTTCCTTTGGCCCTGAATCTTCATTTCTAGTTTTCTGTTGTGTTTGTCATAGCATTCTGGTTTTAAATCAGATTTGAAATCAAAAGAAAATATAATTCCTCAGTCCCATCAATAAGGGAATGAAACGTAGACGAGCAGGAAGTGATCAAGTTAAGGATCATGTGTCATGTGTAATATCAAATGTTGTCATTTTGATCTTATACCTCTGAATATCTTTTCTGAAAGCATCCTGTTTAATAAAAAAAGGAGTGGGGGAACATGACTATTTGAATGTTCTTTTTCAGGATAGTCTTACTGTTCTTTTTCCTAGCTCACGAGTTGTCTAAAAGTCCTAGAAATATTTGCACGCTGTGTTTGTGTTGGTAGAGGACTTTTTTTGATATTGAGGGCAGGGGTTTTTACAAATCACAGGAGACTTGCTCTCTGCCTTAATCTCTCCAAGTAGAGTCAATTTATGGTGTGTGTTTGTTTGGTATTGGTGTTTAGGTTAAAAGAACAGTGATCCCTGAAAGAAAGGATTATCTTGTACTCTTTGCAAGCACCTTATTTATGGATTGCTATATACATAGTGTGAACAAACAAGTTACAATCAGAAAGTGTCCTGAATATCTTTCCCAAATGCTCATTTCATCCTTTGAATTCTGTTTCATAGACCCGAATTCCACAAAGTGCTTAAGCCTATGCTTAATTGCAAATGGTCTGTTCACTCTTTAGCTTTAACTGGGGCCATGTGCTGTGCCATGCTATACGTAGTCATGATGAACCTTTTTGGACTCTGGTGATAAAAGTAATGTAGCTCGTTGGTGCCAGGTGAATTCTTGTGGCCAACATGGCAGCAATGCGAGCAGATACAGCATTGTTGTTATGGAGGGTGTTTTTCAAATGAAGGTAGCTCATGTGCACAAATTGCAACCTTTGCCCTTTGTCCAAAGCCTAATCAGGAAAAAATAATGCTTATTTATATACGTATCGCACACGGAGGCCTTCTGTTGTGTATTTTATATTTTCAAGTGCTTTATGTTGTTCCTGATAGCAAAAAAAACCCAAACCAGGATACGGCTTATCCTCCTGCTGGTTCCTCTTTGTCTGGGAGCAGGTAGCACTGCGTAATTCCATGACAGTGAAGTGTACAGTATATTTAATCAAGTCAAAGAGAACCTGAGCCAGATTAAATGAATTTGTTATGTCTCTATACTTCCAGATGCTTCTCTTAATTAAGCTTCATAAGTGTTAGGACTTTTCATCAAACTAGTCATCATCTCGCATCAGTGTCTGGGTGAGTCCCAGACAACCAAGGTAATACACAATACTTTTATTTTTGAGGTTCCTGACTGTTCCTCATATGTGTTAAGTTATACATGAATGCTCATTAAGTCTACTAAGATAACTGTTTGATGTGTTACTCAATAGATGAAACATAAAACTATTCTTTAAAAAATCAGCAAAATTGCTTGGAGGAACAACAAATTCATACATCAGCCCATTCTTTATGTTCTAAAGTGCAATTTACAGGACTGAACTAAAGCAAATGTCATACCTTTAATTTCGTAAAAAGTTATGTACAAGTCTATTATTCAAAATAATCACATAACTGGGAAATTCACTGAACAGCTACCTTTCTGCACAGCAGGGTGCCATTTTATAGACTTTAAAATTCACTAAGTTCAAGCAGCTTTCGTTCTCAATAATACATGTGCTAAATATGTCACATTAAAAGTGCTTTTGGCATGTAAATGATCCGTTTTCACATAGAAATGCTTTTAAAAGAATCTGAGCTCACTTTTTTGGAAATTATAAGTGCATTGAATTTCATTGTCCTACAGAACCATGTAGAGTTGATCGAAGTGAACTACAATGACAAACCAACCCTTGTCAGCCCTTATATTTATGTATCATTTGAGCTGTCAGAAGTATATATAGTTGCATTTTCTTCTACATATTTTCTACTCAGTTCAAAAAAAAAAAAAGATTTGGTGTAAGGAGGGGGAGGTGGGTTTGCTTTTCTAGGCCTAAGTGCTCACAAGCACTTCTGTGTATAAAAAGTTAACATTTCACTGGAAGACTTACAGCATGTTAAACTGATTTCCTAAGCTTGTTAATTTTTTCTTAGAACTCAGCAGTACTTCTACTACTGCTTTAATGTTGAAAGATAAGGCAAATGTTTTACAGGTGATTTAGGATGCTTATCCTCCAAAGAATGAATTCTGAATTCTTATGCATAATATGAATAAAACTGAAAGCATAATCTCTGTCTCTCACTGCTTCATTATACTGCTGCATAGTGAACAAATTCTCCATACTCTGTATACTGCAGAGCGAGATTCTTTCATGATAAATTGATTGTACCTATTCCCATTCTCTGTGACTCCATGTAAGGGACCTTGATAATGTCAGATACATCCTGCTTTTAAAAATCTTTTGTTCTTTCTTATTAGAATAAGCAAAGCAACTTGAATGCTGTTTGGAAGTCATTACATTATTATTCTAGTTACCTATAATACAGTACATGGCTCCAGGGTTCTCACAGATACTTGTTTAAGAAAACAAACTGTCAAAAATGTTCAATTCTGATTTTAAATACGGAAACAAAATTCGTGAGATGACTCAAAAAAATTAAACTGGAAAGACTTGGTTTCAGGAAAGGAGAAGGAAAAGAAGAAAGGAAGGAAGCATATGTATTGGTTTGCAAGGTCCAAAAAGAAATGAAGTAGAATTCTTTAACTCAATGGAGTGGCTGTATATTAGAAATCCTGTACAGGCCTGTAGTGGAAGGAAAGCTGAAGTCTATTGCCCCTTTTTTTGCTTATCCATAGCTGCAACTCTAGTCATAAGCTGTAGCTCTGAGCTGGGTGTAGGATTCCATTTAATTCTCTTTCCACAAGTGAGATGTGTCTTGATTATACATTATACATATATAGCTGAGCATTTCTGCGTTTCTGCTCTTTGTAATTCACAGTGTAAATAGACAAAATAGATTAAAACTGGGGGAAAGTGATGTGACATAAAGTAAAAGCAAGGGCTGAGTATCTGTGTTTGGTACATGTTTAATTAACATTTTAAATTCATTTTTTGTGTATTTATAATATAATGTAATCTCAATCTTCTTAGCATTTTGATTTTTGGGTAACACAAAAACTTAAATATTTTTCTGTCTTTAGTGCTCTGAGGTGATACAAGATGGAGATTTCAGGGATTTAGACTCATATTTCTCCTCTTTCTTGGAGACATTCCTTGTTTACTATGTTTTATCTAAAATTAATCTGAACTGAGAATACTGATTGATCCTTTGAACATGGAATATCTGACAGAAAGAGCTCCAAAAGCACTCAAGCACAAATTCTCTATCCTAGTAATGACGAGTTATCAGCTGGTTATAAGCAGCCATCTGCTCAGGAAAGTCTGCCTCTGGAGAACAGTTGGCCAAGGCGTCCTGAAAGTTGTCCATTTTACTATGGTGATGTGTTTGCTAGATGTCAGTAGATGTTTTAAGCATTCAGGGCTCTCAGAGTAGCTATTGTAGATTTTTCTTCCTGAGCATCAGATTGTTAGATTTCTACATGCTTTTGTAATACCCATTTAATAATGAGGAAAAGCATTGTATTGAAGTGTCAAATATTTGTTCTACCATCTTCCAGCCTTGTGTAATTATTTTAACATCAGCCATGACCTTGTCTTCCAGATACTAAAACACAATAAGAAATGTAAAGGACATTAACCTACTTAATCCTGGTTTTCCATCAAAAAATGCTTAATCGATGTTTCTTTAGCATCTGGGTCTGAACTGATGGTGTCCACGTACTCCTGTCTCTTAAAAATAGATAAACTTCTACTTAAAGAAATGCTTTTCAACTTCCATTCAAGAAAACAACTGTTGAAGAATGACCTCTGAATGTGTCTAAACACGTTCATAGCACAAAGACCCACTAAAATATCCTGAAATGCGAAGTAATTTCTTAAAAAATGCTACCATTATAGGTGAGGTATTTATAAATTCTAGTTCTCAACAGCTATAACTCAGTACGGAATATTTCTTATGGCTCATATATATGATCTCATATACCCTATGGAAAGGGAAAGCTAATAGTCTTTAGTAAAGAACTAGACCTTTTTGTCTATTTCTTTTTTTAATCCTTTGGCATAATACTATGTCACAAATCCTGTTTCATTTTTTATTTCATGGAGGTAAGCAGGTTATAAAAGATAGATTGTAATTTTAAATAAATTCTGTAGAACTTTTTTGTAAGGGTTTGTTAATCCAACTCAGACTTGGTGCTAATACGAAGAACTTCGTTTAATATATTTCTGACGTCATACAAATTCTATCTACCTTTGCGTCTGGCATTCAAAGCCATTTATGGGGATTTTTGAATTACTGACATTTTTAGGCTTTTAGGTGTTGTGGATACAACACTGAAAGTACTGATTTACTTTTTAACTTTCTGAGGTATATTTTAATAAAAAAGAAAGTGAAAAACATTGCCTAACTTTGAACATAAAAGAAATCTCGGTCTCATTAAGTCAACAGTAATGCTCTCCTTAACTTCAAAGGAGACCATGATTTCATCCAACGTATCTAACAGTTCCATAAAACACACAATGAAAATCACTTTACAATATTGGCAGGCAGAGTATGCATTTTGTATGCATCTCAGTGAAGAAACGGCACAAGCATTCTGGCTTATTTACTAATGCATGCCAGCTAAAAATTAAAGGAGCGGAGGATTTTTTGAGACACATTGTGTTATAACTCTCTGGGAGTATTAAGTGTGCACTCCCTCCATTTCAAATGAGACTTAAAATCTATGCTGTGAAATTACAATTATGTTATTCTGAGCACTCCCTTATTTGCTAGCTATGAAGTGTGGTGCGTGACTTCTCTTAGTGGGGGAAGAATGTTCAAGGTGCGTGGGTGAAATACGCACACCAGCAGCAAGCAACCCAATGAGCTCAAAGCTGAAAACACTCCAGTACAGGTTCTGTACAAGTACAATAAATTCAGTCACCTAAGGTTAAGTGAGTTAATGCATAGCCTGTTACTCATTTTCCTGTGCTAATGATAAAGCAAGTCTAAAGCAAGGTCTGTACCTTGAAAGCAAACTGCAAGAAAAGGGAAGAGACTGGACAGATGCATTTTAGTGAAATTTAATATTGATAAGTGTAAGTACTTTAAAATGTATACCTTAGCTTAAACTGGAAGTGGAAGAAAGGATTTGAGAGCAATAATTTCAAGGCTGCAGAAAAAAACTGTAGAAATTTTTTATATTATATAGAAACAATGAAGAAAACTCACCAGAAAGCTAATATTTTCTATCACTGACTCTGATGGTATCACGCTTCCCTCATTGTCAAGAATAGCTTTCTAATAATGTAGGAATAGTTTGAGAGGATTAATTGAATTCATGGTGTTGCTGACCTTCTGGAACAAAATTTTACAGCTCTGCTCATGTGTCTGAAGATCTTAATTGCATATAAACAATTTCCTTTTCATAAGAAAAGGTTTCCAAACCTCTGGTGAATTATAGTAATCTTTATCTGATAATATTTTCTGCTCTGAAAACTGCTAGGTGTTTGGATATAACTTGATTTCAGTTGAGTCCTTATGTTGGTAATTGTTTCCAACCTTCCCTTCTCATAGAGAAAGAGATCTAACACTTCCACACTTTTACCTTAACACCAGAAGAGTCATCTGCTTATGAAAAGTTTTTTTATTCTCTACTTACAGAGTATGTCTGATAACAGGTTTTTAATAAAAGGGGTGTGGAATGATGATACAATGCATCATCCTCCTGAACCTTACAAAAACTAAAAAAAAGTGTTGTAAATAGTGATCGGAGATTGTGTGCTGTGTCTTTGTCAGCCAAGATCTGTTCTTCAGTCCCAACAGCGTGCCGACCAATGTGTCGTTACTGCATTCTCACCAGGTATGTTAGCACATGCTGGTTCTGTCCCTGCACCTCCTCATTTGTGTATAGCCTGTATTTCCATGTTTAATCGCTCTATCTAGAACTAGTTCATTTATAACTGGGAGGAGTTTTCAGGAATTCGCTCTTTCTCAGCTGTTAGGTATCACAGTCAATCTGAGCCATGCTGTCTGCTTACATGAGCACTGCTAGGCTGTTTCAGCAGAAGCCAAACAGGTTACTTTAAACCATTGCTGAATCATGAAGCGTGGTTTAAGCTAACGTGTTTGTCTTCACATGGGAAAGGACAAGAAGTGCTGAGATTAAGGAATCATGTCACAGATAGTGAAAGTCGAGAGCAGAGTCCACATTCTTCCTTCTGTTGTGTTACTTATCTCTCGCTCAGCTCAACCCCTACTACGCATTAGTGTTTGATGTTCAGGTGATTCCCAGGGGCACTTCTAGGACAGATTGAACATCACTGCAATTAAGTGTGTAGATATAGCTCTTTTAAGGCTTTTTTATATTTTACAGTAAGAATATAAAAAAGGTGCTGACTTAGATATATCTTGCTGGCATTAAAAGCCAACAAGTCTCCAAAATAGAGCATAAGGAAACAAAAAGGCCATCATTAGACAAGGGTGCATAATTAATGGTGTATTCCATTTTTCACTTGAGAAGGGGATCAAAGAATACCGTATATTCTTAAAATCACAGAACATACCTTTGGAGGATAAAATGAATTTTCTGATCTTTACAATAATGTGTTCAAGAGTACTGCAGAAAAAGGTGTTGGTACTTCCATAGGTTGTGCAATGATACAGCAAGTGTTGTATGTGCCTGTGGCATGGAGAAATTCCTTGTTTAAGTGACTGTAATAACCCTCTTTATTCTGGGGTTTGGAGAGCTGAGAACTGCTGTGGGGGAAGCCTGCAGCATCCTGCAAAATCAGTATTTGGTGCAGCAGCTACTCACTTGGACCGCAGCTTCCTCCAGGTTCTCTTTTCGTACGCTTTGACCATGGGGATCTTAAACTCTGACTGGCATCCAAGAGTGCTACTACAATATAACAACTGCTACTAATGATTAGGCAGCGTCTGGCTGTATATTCACAAGCAGCACTGGCTTAACATAGGATGACTGTGGTGTTTCCCCTTCCCTCATGTTAATATTGCTTCTCTCCTAGATGTTCCTGCCTCCGCTGTGAAAGACAGCTCATCTGCTCACACCACAGTTGTACCACTGTAGTTCAAATACTTATGTGTCAAAGTGCATTAGTCCTGATTTGGGATACTTTAATATTCTGGGATTTGTTTGGCAATTGTGGATGCTCAGTGGGTGGTTGAGTATTATAGAAAGCATATAGTCATCTCTGAGATCTACTAACAGAAGGACAGGAAAATTTACACATGTCCCAGGATAAACAATTTCCACTCCTGAATCAGTCTGTGGATTAGAACCGCCTCACACATTGAATACATGAGAACTCGGACCATTGGTTTTCAGGTGCTACAGCGCCTGACGATATGGCCCACACTACTTGCACTTGATGAGTATCCTAGCATACTTCAGAAATAACAGAATTTGTCAAACTTGCTGTTCTAGCTGAATCTGAGTAATTCCCATAGTCCTGAAATTTGGGATATATTGTCTTTCTGTTTGAAAAAGTTTAATAGGTTTTTGTTTATTAGAAAGCATAAGCTGTGCTCCATCTCAGCAGTGTCAGTAATATTGAAGACAATCTCATATGGATAACATAAGGAAATAATGAGATACCTAATGGGAGCTCAAACACACACTTTTAATGTAGAGGTAGTTTTGCATTTTAAGATTCTTCATTTTGTTCTTGCAAGGTTTGAAAATGTAGTTTGAATATATTTTGAGAAAGGGTGTGAAAAATAAGAGATTACACAATGTTTTTCTTTACTGTGCAACTCCCTCCATACGCACACATTCAATTAGTAAGAGCACTAAACATTTTCTGGTGCTCCTGTTTTGCAATACAGGCTTTGCCTGCTTTCTGTTTGCTGCTTACAACATAATGACATCTGCTGGAAGAGGTCACTAGTAAAAAGGTGTTAGCAACTGAGAGAGAAGTTGAAATCCAATCTGGATAAACGTATGTTTGAATCTTTACCAGTTATCACCAAAACGTGTATTTACAGCAAATAGATAAGTAGGTGAAAACAGTATAAAATAGTACTACCTAAAATGTATTTTAAAAGTGATATTTAAAATCATAAAACATGAAAAAAGTCTGTGCTGAACTTAAAGGGATAGGGATGCAATCCAAAATGCAGTTATATTTATTTGACTCATTTGGGAATAGAGTTGATCAGCAAAAGCTGGTTTGTTTCATGTGATATATCTTGGGTTCAATACAGTACCACTTAACCCAAGGAAGGGCTTCAGTGGAGTTTGCATGGATTCCTGGGAATTTCTCTCAGGTCTGGAGCAGGCTGCTTCTACATTAGCAAGCAATTTGGTGCAATACCATTTAATCAGTAGATTGATACTCTTGGTGCTGAGGCCCTTCCCGTCTCCATTACATGTGTTTCGAGGAATTTACATCAGATGACATTTTGCCTGGTTACTGGACCAAACGTCTTTGGTACACAAATAGTTTGAGGCTCTCTGAAAGGAGAGCCTGTGCTCACCATGGAGAGCCTGTGGTGGTGCAGTCCACACCCCTGATGTGAAGCCTGCCTGGGGTGCTGTTGGAGTAGAGCTGCTGGTTTAGTTTCCCCCAGAAGAATCCTAGGTCAGCAAAATCACCCTGTGAAGCAAACCAGCATGTGATGAATGGAGGTGATCAAGGGATTTACATAAGCAGAAGTTTAACTTCAAAACTCACTTATTCTGAACCATGTAGCTAATACAGACTTAGCTTTAGAAACACTGAGTCTCAGGACAAAATATAGTTTACTTGGTGTGACTGTAAAATATCAGTAACTTACAGGTTTATAGGAAATTTAATAACTGGTTTTAGATAGGTTCAGAAGAAAAAAAAAAAGAAATATCCTGCAAATCTGAAGTCCTGCTTTTCATGTTTTGTTGTTTGGGCTTTTTTCTGGATACTTCTGGCAATAACCTGACTTTCTGAATTATTTGAAAGGAGATGAAATAGTGTGATTCATGTAGATACCTACGATGGATGTAATTCTTGACTTGCA
The DNA here is from genome assembly GCF_965638725.1 of Aptenodytes patagonicus. Lineage (NCBI taxonomy): Eukaryota > Metazoa > Chordata > Aves > Sphenisciformes > Spheniscidae > Aptenodytes > Aptenodytes patagonicus. Next base: position 37,898,825 of record NC_134955.1, on the reverse strand, counting down.
CACAAAATTTTGTTTGCTTCCATTTCTTTTCTTCTTTTCTGATACTATTTTTATTCTAATTTTATCATTCATGTGGAAGAATTGCCATTTAACCTTAAGTGTCATAGATGTGTAATTTCCATGCCTGAACTCTCTAAGAGGTTAAAGTAAAGAGTAAGAGTTAGGCTGCCTATTTAGGTACTATCTGAAGTTAGAAAGTATAGTTACTCCCTTCACCACTATATACTAGTATACCAGTTCTGCATATGAAATATTCTTCTCTCTACCTTTGAAAACATGTCATACTCCCTGTTTCTTTTTTCATGTCTCTCTGCATCAGTGATCTGTTCAACTGACAAGTACTAACATAGGTCTCTAAAAGCTTCAGTCTGCATTTTGAGGTATCCCACACTCTTTAATCTAGTCGGGTCTAAGCAATGGACTTCTCTTTGGTGGTCTTCAGGAGACTCTTCAGTCTTCTCCACCCCATTGGTGTGGCTTGTTTACATTCAACATACCGTACATTCATACATTACTTATTTGGGGACTTTACCATTTCTGGGACATTCAGCAGAGACATAGAAGAGTTTTCTGCCTCAGGCCACAGAACATCTCCAGAAGAATCAGCAGGGGGTATTTCAGCCCAATAGCTAACTTCATCTTCATAATGCATTTATGGGGCTTCTTCATCAGAGGAAATGAGAGCATTTGCCAAATAGCATATCCCCTTAACATATTCTTGTCCAAGTCACTGTATGGATTATACAGAGCCATAACCTGCCCATAACTGGGTCTTTCTAGAGATGGCATCCTTTTTACCTGGGGGGAAAAAAGGTACATATACTCCAAGAAAAGAAACAACAAAAGATTAATTTTGCCACCAACAGCTGAGTCATACTGTTGTTCTGAGACAGCAGAATAGTTTGGAAAAGTTGGTAGCAGAAACAGTTTGTCCAAGTAAGTCCCTGTAGCCAGGGAGCAAAGGCTGTTTCCAAGGCTACTTAACTCTTCCGACTTCATGCTGTCAATCAACATTAGGATAGTTTTATGTTAAAGCTTTGAAAAATTCAGCAATATACAAGCAGGATGGAATCCATATTTAACAAAAGAGTGAATTTAATAGCAGAGCTGTAGATAAAACATTAGAGGTCAAAAATACACAGAAGAACAATAAACACCACAGTGATACAGGAAACAGTATAATGAACAGAATAAACACTGTACTAGCAGTTGAAGAGTAGTAAACACTACTGAGATATTAATCAAGAGGGAATGTGGTTTATGGCTGGATTTGCCTTGAGACAGAGTAAGATATAAACCAATTCATGTAATATATTTTTGTTTCTAATATTTTCACAGCCACCAAAATGAATATTTAATAAAACAATTAAAGACTTATCCTTTTTGATGTGATAAGAAACTAAGAAACAAAGGCCCATCGCTAATAGTTCATCTTTGTGGAAATACTTATCATTATTTTGACATGAAGCCTGAATTATTATTGAAAGCAAATAGAGAAACAAGGTCTCAAAGCTCTTGGATTTTTCTCTTATTGCTGTCATTGTCACTGCGTATTCTGTGGCAGTGAAACAGCTGATAAATTAAGGCTCACAGAATCAGATAATCTCTAACGTTCCTTGTAAGAACATCTTTTTCCTTATGAAACTATGCAAAGGATACATTTAATTTCCCCTTGTTCTTATATCTAGACTTCGGATTCTTTGATGCCCTGGACTTGGAGGGATTTAACTGGCTGAAAAACTGGTGCTTTGAGTCTGTACTTCCTTTTCTACTCCTTATCAGTCATTTACAGAAGCTTTTTCCCCAAGGACTTGTTTTTACTCAGGGAGAAATATACAACCCTAAGAAGAAAAAAAAAAAAAACAAAAAACAAAACAAACAACAAAACAGGACTTTTTCCCTCTTACAGAATTCAGGGACAGGAAGTCTCTGAAACAATGCTTGAATAATACCAACCCTCAGCAGCACACAGCTGGCTGTGTTTAAAGAGCTGCAGGAAATGAATCAGCTTCTAACTAAAGCTAGGCATTTCCAAAGGCCAGACGATGGAAAGCCTTTCCATAGTAGAAGGTATCACTAAGAAGGTCGGGTAGCACAGTGATTCTGTAAACTGGCCTTCGTCCTTTTACTTTAAGAACCACCTGAAATATTTTTAAGACACCTAGAGATGCCACAAAAGCCTTTGTGAGCAACTGGTCTAAATATATTGCAGAAATAAAGCCAGGTCATCTAAAGGAGCAGCTGGTGTGAGATGACAGTTGTGCTGATTTTACATACCAAACGGAGAAGGAAGCAACAGAAAATTCACAACAGTTAGAGCCAAGAAAATACTGTTTAAAATAAGCAATCCAGATTTTACATATGTACTTTGTAAATGACACAGATGGACACTTAACCTCCAGTCTAAGAGGTTTAGCCTTCAAAACACAGGACATAACTTTCATCAGGCCTTATCCTTCCTTTCCTAACTGGGCAGCAAAGATGCCAAAAAGATAATTCCATGTTTGTGATTTTTCTTCACTGCTCTTTATAAACCTCAAAAGTTAGTGGAAGAAATAACCAGCATTAGAGACAAGGAGGAGTCTTTTCTCTTTTTAATTTTGGAGAAAGTCACCTTAAATTCATGGTTGTTTGTATTATAAAAATAAACATGCCAGCACATATTTGGAACCCCATATGACTATTTTCTTCCCAATAAGACAGTATGTTCAGAGTATAACATTTGACAGTCCTTAGCAAGCAGAGAAGTCCATTTTTCTTTACCAGTAATATCCTTTCACCTCATTATAAAACAAGAGTTGTCATACCAAAATTGAAGACTTGTCAACAGAGTGGAGAAAATCATTTTTAATTACTGTATGGATACAGCTTCGGGATAATAAGAAATGGGCAAGGGAAGTGTGATAATTGAAAGAATTACAGGCAATTCTTGAATTAAATCTTGTATTTTCAGTTGTTAAATTTCTGTGTGTTTCTATATTAAGAACAATCAAAAGATTAGTTGGTAAATGGATGTGCAGGATAGAGTCTTTTTAAGTATTTCCATTGTTATTACCATGCATGCTGCAGCCCTGAAGCAAGCTCCGGAATAAGTACACTTCGATTCCGGACTTCAGCAAAGATTTAAGGGTCAGACAGTAGCGAAAGTCATTCATCAGAAAAGAGATACTCAAATTTGATTAAAAATCAGATGTATAAACTATTACCTGTTAATATATAGTTTTGAATATTGGAACTGTTTCCTCTGTGCTTCAGCAGGTCCTTGGATGCTTTGCTAAGATACACAATATACAATAAAAAGTATTAATATTAAGTAAAGTTATAGAAAGGTAAAAACAGTTGAAAGGTTATTGATCTAAAAATGTTTTTTACTGGTAAGGGTGTGTTTACTAAGTGGAATGTCATTTTACCTTTTCTCTTTCAGGCATGAATTATTCAGCATTACTAAAATACTTACTAAATTGAAGAAATAAAAATTAGTAGTAATTAATAATAGTGCACTTACAGCAGCAGAAGTACAAAATTGCCATTAGTTTCTCAATATCAACATCCACATTTTATTATGTTCCATTAGTATTTTATCTTAGTCCCCTCACTGTTCCTCCTTCAGAGACGTCTATAGCATAAAGTAAATGGGCCACATTAATATGCCATTTCCACCTGAGCCAGTGCAACTGCACTATAGATAGCCATGGCTGGGTGCATTTTCACTAGTAGCTGCTAGGCATAATTTAATCCTTTTAAATAATTTTATAGATATAACCTTTTACTCAACTGCTCGCTCTGTTACATTAATTATTAGTTAGTGAAAATATAATTTAAACATGAGTCAATAATCTGATGTGTTTTTTATTTCCTTCTTAGCGAGTCCTACGTAATAACAATAATAAGATTTCTACAATATTTTGGTGTATGGCTTAGCAATAAATATTACAATGTGAATGAAGGACAAATACTAAGCAGGAAATGTAGAGTAAAAACAAATTAGTTTTCCAAGTACTGCATTTGGCATGGAAGCTTGAGACAATATGCATATATTAAGATAATCTGTTAAGAAAAAATGATACATCAAAGTCCTCAGAACTTTAACAACAGACTATTTTAACATTTGAATTAACATGTTTCTAAAATGCAGTTTTTACAGTGCTGAGATATCCTGGCTGCATACAGCATACAGAAACATAGCCTTCCTTCAGATCAGGAAGGTTTTTTATCATATTGAAGGCTGCATCTGTCCTTCCCCCATAATCATTTTCCCCTGCTTGCATTCAGGAGCCTGGACCTTTAAATTCCACAAGACCAAGGAACTGGAGCCCTGTGGTGGCTATTTTTAGGCTTTGTGCTGCTTGTATTTTCCTTTCTATTAGCTTGTAGGATGCTACTAGCTTTTGGCTTTTCTGTTTATTAGTTTTGTTTTCATTTCTTATTTCGGGAGATCTGACAGTCTTTCTTATGAGTTCAAAACATTTTACTTCATTTCTCAGAGCACAGAAAAATCGAGGAAAAGTGAAGGATGATATTTTCAAACATAGCCTGTAAGTTTGGATATTGAGTTGAGAAAATGTCTAAACAGAGATATCCTATACCTGATTTTTTCATGGGCATTTGTCCAATTCAGCTCAAGGTTATTAGGAACTGGTAGGTAGTTGGTATGACTGAACACAAATCCCATTTTTGAAACCAGACATGAAAAATTAGAGAGAATTTCTGAAAACCTTCTGCCATTTTATTTGAAGGGGTACTAAGCACCTGCAGTTCCCATACTTTTACTGATTTCAGATCAGTAAATGTATTCCACCTAATTAGTATTTCATGTCAAAAACATGAGTCCTTCGAGAGCGATCAGAATCCAGGTCTCTTCCCAGGGAAAAGCATTCATCCCATTCTCTTGAGAAGAGAGAATGAAATCTAGGTCTCCTACTTCCCAGCCTCCGGCCACCAAGATCTTAAAAATGAGGTGTTGCTGCCTTCTTTATTGTGCATATATTAAGAGAATTAGATGTGTAAAAGCAAGTCAGGCTAAGTCAAGCTATAAGAAAACTTACGCAATAAAATCCTTTGGGGAGCTTGGTCAGAGAAGCAGTAATTTCTGGATCCGAGCTGGGCTTGCATGAATAAAAACATTATGATTCAAAACTGCCTAAATGTGCAGATGTGAATCTGGCACCCAGGTCCTGATTTTAGGATCCTAACCACAACGTCTGTGATACTGTGGACTTTTCCATTAGCTGAGTGTGGCTTTGGGGGATCATGACTTAGTTATATAAAGATCAGTCCTGCTTGCATCTTTGTTTCTTTGAAGTTCTTAAGCTTAGAGCAGAAACCACCAAAGGTGCTGCTACAATGCAGCACGCTCACCGGTCAGTCACTAAACAACCTAGGAATGTATGTTATAAAGATTAGATAATACAACTGATCATTTAAAGGGGTGAGTGGGGAAGTTCAGCTATTCTGCAGATATAGAGAAGTTTATAGAAAGGATAATGAAAAGAGTTGTCTTTGGTGGATGAATATCTTCTCTGTGCTTTTTCTGGACATAGTAAGAGGAAAATAGCTGCACACCTGCTAGCCCTGCCCACAACTCAGCTGTGCTTGCCTTGGGATCAGGGATAGGGTTTCTCTGCTGCTGGAGAAAATATACTGCTTGGAAAGATGGATGGATGGATGGATGGATGGATGGATGGATGGATGGATGGATGGATGGATGGTGAGAGCCATTGCAGTCTTTATTAGCTAAAAGATTGCAGGAAGGAGAGAGTCAAGATTAATATGAAATTACTAATTCAGCATGTTTAGTGAAAAGCAAGTCCTGCTGCTGAAAAAATGCTGCTTGAGTGTTTAAAGCCAAAACTGAAACTCAGATAAGAAGCAGTCAGGAGCTCAGAGGCTTTGTCTCTTGGAATTACAAGCACCAATTTGTGGACATGTGTATATTCCTTAATTTGTGATTGCATCCATTAAATACGTCTGTTGAATTAAATCTATTTAATCTGTTAATTATCTCTTTTATCCATTTTTAACTAGTTCTGTTTTCTCTTTAAGGTAAAGTTTATGGCTCTGATAGGTGACTGAATATCTTCATCCCAAGTTAGTCCCTATTCCCATGTCTCATTCACTAGATTGTTTTCTTTCTATGTTCGTATTTGTAAGGTACTTTACAAATTGTAATTACTCTTCACAATGCTCCTTCGAGGGAGATAAAAACACAGAGTAATTGATGTTTTTACAATAAGTGTTTCAAGGCCAAGAGGAGAACTTGGGCATTTCTGGCTCCTGGGGTCAGACTGCACCACCTGTTAATCAACTGAATGAAAATTTGACTGTAAAACAAATCATAAAGTAAACAAATATCTACTTCATGTCCAGCTGAAGAACATGATCATAAGATAGGATGCTGAGAGGTTTGTAATGCTGGCAAGCTGCAAGGCAAAATGGGTCATATCTTCAAAAATACAAGTAGCATTCACTGTCCTGCCTTTAGTGAAAGCGTTGTACGGAGATAAGAGCTAACTGCAACAGTTCCTGATTTGAACAAATGTTTGCATCATTTAGTTGTGTGGCATAAAGGCGCTGCTCTTTTTGCTGATTACAGGGAAGGTGCTCGAGTGATCTGCTAGGTAAGTCCTTGCTGATAAGACAGTGGAAGTGAAAACCCTCTTCTGAGCGATCATTACCTGCCGATATGCTCAGAAAGAGGGTCGTTTGGGTATCATTGTGCAACTCATACTTCACTGAGTTTTGATCTTAAGACTATGGTCAGGATGGTAAATAAAGTAGCTTCAGGCATGGGGAGGATGAAATTTACTGAGTGTTGTTCTAAGATCCCTGGCAAAATTACGCTGGTTTCCACTGATAGCTTGTTAATAAGTAAATCTCATCTTCAGATCTTCCGAGTTTTGAAGCCAGCTTTAGGCTGTATAGAGCAGGGAGCTGGGCTCTGATCTGTAAGGAACCAGTCTGGCCTGTATGCAGTACTTGAGATTTGGGGGCAAAACAATCATATGTTATGAATAAAAATCTATAGTCCTGATCGGAAGTGGGTAAAGGTGAAAGCTTCCTAGCTGTGCAGTCACAAGCAGATTTCAGTGTAAGCACCACACATCCTTTGGGAATATAATACATCTTGAGCTTAGCTGGTAAATGTGTGTCTGGACTACACCGTCTTGAACAGTGGTTTTGCAGATCTATTTGTTCACATCAAATCTCTCCCATTTCTAAAGCGCTGTACAGACCATAACAAGTGCTATTCAGGAAGCAACTAACTATGACAGTTATGAGCGTTGACTGCATTTTAGTTAAAAAAGTTAATAAATACCTTTTTTTTCTGCTTTGTTTAATCATGTGGCACTTCCAGACATCCCTATTATAACCTCACTGGACCTGAACTATAGTATTGTTACCTGAACTCAAGCATAGGCTTGAGAGTTTTACCTGGCCAAGTGGGTTTTATATAATTTGGTAAGTTTTTTCAGTGTATTTTTGCAAGTTTCCAATTGATACGCATACCAACGTTATGTACAAAACCTTTGAATCTCTGTAAGCAGTGATTCCTAAGGGAGACATTATTGGTTGCTAGGCTTGAAAGATGAAATTCTGTTTTTTCTGTAGTCTTTTTACCCTAAGTCTATAACCACAAGATCTCTGTTCTACGAGAAATTAAAATAAAACTTGTGTTCACTGTGACTAGTCTGACATTATCTTCCACTGATGGAGTTTAAGAGATACCTCTTCGCCACATGACCCTTAATTGCACTGAAACTCAATGCTCTGTTTTAAACAGACCAGTTTAGTAAAATAAGTAGCTACTAAGTACCTCTCATCATTTTTCTATTTTAACTGCACCTCAAGGTTGAATGACAGCTCATATTGATATGTGCCTTAATATTCTAGAAAAAATTCACATGCAGTCTGTGTAAAGGACAGCCTTTTGTGACCTTTATTACCCTTGATAAAGGCCATCAAAGGATGCTCTTTATTGGATGGTCCTTGAGCTTTGCATATATATCAAGAAAAAAAAGAAGTGCAGTGTGTGAAGCAAGATATTTGTCTATATCTTTGGGTACTAGAAAAGAAATGTAAGAAATTAGAAATACAACATCTCTGCAAATTAGCAAATAAATCAGAACGAATAATGCATTATGACTTTTTTTTTTATTAGGGTGTTTTCTCTGAATAGTTTAGTATTGTGAAAAGGTATTTATTTGAAATTGTCATTGTTCACAGAGGCACATACCATGTTTCTGCACTTGGATTGAATAAGGATTCAGCAACCTTTATGTAATACTTTCATTCCTAATTAAACAAACGTATGTTTTAGTATTCAGTAAGAATTTACAATGTGTGATCTGTTCTCTTGTTTCTTTTTCTACATAAAACTGTGGTGCTGTACCATGGGTCCCTAAAACCTCTGAAGATAGTGATAAAAAGTTAAATTAATATTTAGTTCCTTTGACTTCATTAGGATTACTTACACAAGGACCTGGTCACATTATGAAGAAAGGGTCACAGTATGCTTCTCTAAAAGGAGTCTTAGTGATTTCCAGGATCTTGTTCTACATTATGAAAGGGCATCACTCGTACCTGCTTTGAAATTAAGGCACCTAAACATTACCTAGGTTTTATTTCATTATAGATTTCAATTTTTTTCAGGAAAGTTCATCTTTCATCTTTCTTCTGGCCAAGAAAAGGAGGACTTCAACGTGTTATTCATCACTATTTCATGTTTAGTATATTTGTGAATTGTCTAATGGCCATATATTTTTAATGAGGTAATGTGAAAAAGCAGAAAACCTATTTGTGAAAAGGTGTGTTTTTGATGGCAGTCTACATCTATCTCAAAGCAAGTGATCTTGCCAGAACTTCAAAAGAAAAGCAACAAGTTGTCGGTTGTTTTTTCCATGTCTTTGTGCTTTTCCATAGACCTTTAAGGTTAAAAAAGGATCAGATCATGACTGCTTATCAGCATCTCCTCTTCACTCCGGTCGTAGAGCCCATCTTTCCTTCCTGTCAGGTGCTGACAAAAAGTATCTTTCACTGCAGTTATGTTTTAATCTAAGCCAGCCATTGTGTTCCTCCTTACCCTTGTCTTCAAATCATCTTGGTTGTATACCTTCTGACTTGCCATTTCTGTGTCTCCACTATGTAACTTCCTCACATCTTCCATCCTTCTTCACAATTTCTGACTTTTCTCACCTGTTAGGGACTCCCTGCTCAGAAGCTTTCTGTCCTCTGTTTCATCCCTTCAGTCCCCTATTATTACTCTGTGGGATGTTGACATAATACAGTTAAAGATGACTTTTTTTTTGGTACTAAAATAGCACTTACAGGTCTAAATCAGGAATCAGAAACCCCTTTTGTCAAGCTACTGAACCTGCAGATAATAAAAGCAAAAAAACCCCCCTAGCTTCTAGCATGCTAACTTATGATCTAAGACGAATAAACAAGATGTAAACAAACAAGCAAATGACATGAGTAGGACAAGATAGCAGTGAAATTACAAATTTTTGCCTATGAAGCGAAAGTTCTCTCACACCCTAACTTGTGAATATTTAGCTCCAGGGTGACTTCACCTTGACTTCTCAGATCAGAATCTGCTCTATGGGTTTTATATAAAGACCCTTTATTGTATATGTTACACAAGAAAAATTAGGGTGTGCATTTTTTTTTTGAAGAGCAGTCATTGCTGCTCTATAACAGAAAGGTCTGAATAATAAACAAATTTGTTCTTTTACACCTGTGCAGTTTTTCAAATGTGTTTTATTGACTCAGCTATGTAAATATTTCTGTTGCTCCCTCCACTGTTGTAGCTAGATCTTTGGCTTACAACCATTTGTTTATTTATTTATTTATTTATTTAAATGTTACAGAAGAAATATTCCTAAACCACAAATGAAGTTTTACTTACGTGAATATTTTATTGTAAATCTGTAAACATTTTATACAGAAATGAAAATCCTTTATGGGGCTCAAGTGCAATTTCTTAAGATTTTAACCTAAAAGATATTTCCACTTGAGTACTGTACTTCAAAAATAGTTATTTATAATAATATAATATCTAATATAATATTTACAATAGATATACTGGCATAGCCTGAACTCTAGATATGTGAGTGTTGCTTCTATGAGAATACAGTTTATTAGTCAAGTATAAGCAACTCTCAGAAGAATTTAATACTTATTGGTATTTAATATTCATCAAGGTACTGAAAGTATTAGTAAGTTTTGTTTCTTTTTTGTGCACTTTGAATAGCATTTTAGTGATCAAAGTTTCATCAGCAAGAAGAGTTAGGGGGAGAATTTGCCTTTTTTTTGTCTCCCAGTAAGGAAGACCTGTGAAATATAATTGTCTGCTTTTGCATAATATAAGGTATAATTGCTTAAACTAATATGAGAGGAATGTGTATGATATTTTCATGCTCTTAAAATCAGTAAAAATAGCTTTATTTCGTTCAATTGTCTGAACACTTCAGGTTAAATTAAAAAGTGTTTTGAAGAGATACAAGGCACATGCTTAGCTTTTCATTAATAAATACATTAATTGTTGTTAAAAAGATGCAAAAGCTTCAGAGGTTTGATAATACTCAAGTATCAACTAAATCAGCTTGCAATTGCGTCCCAATACATTTTTGTACCAGCAGTAAAGACAGAAACCCTCGCTGCTCTGTACCCAAAAGTTTATGCGATCTATACACACAGTGGACATCTGGTTTTCTTACTATAACCTACATAATTGACTTGCTTTGTCTAAAAAGCAAGGAAGTCATTTTGGCTTGCATTGGTAAATTATTTGATCTACTGTGAGCCATATGGTCATGGAAGGGTTGTTGAGAAGTCATTTGGTTAAAACTCTCACTCAAAGCGGGACTGATGCCAGCAATAAATTGGGTAAACCATGTCTTTGTCTAGGGAATCTGGATAAACTCCACAGCCTCTCTGAACTGAGAAACTGTAGTGAGTCCGGAAGAGCGCTACCAAGATTGTCAGGGGCCTAAAGAACATGTCCTCTTAGGAGTGGTAAAGGGAGCTGAGCCTATTGGTGAAGAGGGACAATCTAACAGCACTCTACAACTGCTTGAAGTGGAGTTACAAATATGACAGCATCAGACTGCTCTTAGTAGTGACATATGGTGTAACACCAGGCAGCAGCCTCAGGGAGGTTCAGTTTAGGAAGTTGTTTGGTCATTAGGAAGTTGATAAAGAATATAACTCAAAAATTTGTGCAAATTTAATGGTATTAGTGTAATATTACATTTTAAATTTGTTTCAGGTTTTGTTTATTCCTCTGGTCTTAACACTTTATGCTGCTTCTCTGCAATGAAAACTGGGTAGGTGGGCCCTGGGTGGAATCCCAGCCTGGGTCCATTTTTCAGCCCTGAGGGCGAGGGACACGACACGGTATTCTAATTTTTATTACCCATGGGGAACAGTCCTGGTCTTTCCTATCTCCTGAGCTGTGTCTAGGCATTGGTGGGAGAATGTAAACTGAAATGGGCTGAAACCATGAAAAGGAGTATGGGTGTGTAGTCAAGCTCATGCCTGTCTCTGGTGGGATTACTAGTATAGGTGTAGCCCCAGTGACTTAGAACTGTATTCTGAGACACAACCTTAAGTGTCGGGGCCTAAATTAATTTCTGCTGTTACTTTTTTAAAATTCAAATTAACTTTGTGACAGAGAGCTGGACTCCTCCAAGCATAATTAATGTATCTGAATGCATTTACAGGTGATGCAAAAATAATAATAGGCATCTTCAAATTATCTTCGAATTTTACATCCAGTTTCCATTAATATAAATCATGTTTCCCCCATAAAATATTGCAATTTTTTTGAAAGCAGGCTAAGTATTATCCTGCGAGATTAGAGAAAGACACCACCATTTGCATTTGCAATACCATTTTCATGTAGTGACTCTTCAGGTTATTGCTATATAGAGAGTTATAGAACTATCTGAACAACACTGTTCCCATTTCTGGTGAATGGTAATTAACCTTCAGGTTATGAACTCATATAAAATATATTAAGGTTACTGTTATCCAAATAAAATACCAAAGCAATATGAAGTTTCAGGACAGAGGATCCAAGTTGTTCACTGTGGAGAAAAAATATATTCTATTCCACTTTCAAAGCTGCTGTATTATAATCTGGTTTAGACTTCATCAGTTTATCTGTTCGTATATAGGGACAGAGTCACACTAATATGTGACAAAAGCAGGAGTGTAAGGATGGGTTTTTTGCGTGTATACTGTACTGGATTCATCTGTGTGCTGTTTAACTTACTCGTTCTTTCACAAGGGGAAATGATAACAACTCCCTCATCATGTATGCAGAGACAAATTAATGCATCAGTAGCATTTACACATTTGAGGTGGAACCAGCTCTGTGCACAGAAACCTGTGCAGTTTTTTCCCTGCAATGTGACCACTGACACTACTGACCATACACTGACCTTTCAAAGCAAGAATATAGGACCATAAATAAATGGACCAAAACCACAGCCTATATCTAGCACTATATGTATTGTACTGTAAGGGCTTAAGGTGGCCCTGCCAAGTTTTTATGAGTTTGGGATACAGTAACAGACACCAGACCGGCTTTAGGGATAAACAGTTTATCTCTAAATAACAGTACAGTAACAAATACAGATCAGTAGTACAATTATCTGGGTCGTTACGATAACAAATCCAGTAATTCACCAATACTGGGCTAAAATTAATATCTGGGCATGCAAAGACTTTCATAACTATGGTTATCAGGAAGGTGGGCAGGAAGCAGGGCATGGCTTCTTCTCCAGACAATGAGCGACTGGGACCAGCCGATGGGCTTGGGGAATGCCAGGCTCCCTGATCGGACTGTCCTTTTTTGTTGTTGAGTGGCAGAAGCACTGTCTGGACTTGTTAACCAGTCCTGACATCCCACCTCTGCTTCCCTTCTCTGCTGTTCTGTTCTTGGTGTGCACGGGGCAGGAAATACTGTATGAGGCAATGCTAGCCCCACATGTACTATGTGAGACATTTTAAGGATTGTTACACACTCTGAGCTATTTCTTCAACAAATCTTCACAAAATTATGTAGCACAGAAGTTTTTGGTAATTGTGATACATGCAGGAAGCTGAGAGTTTATTGGCCTTTAAAATTCTACTTAAACTGTCTCTGTATGAACTTCTAACATTAAATATATCCTCGTGATAAGAGAACTTTATTCTTTTACGTTATCAAGTACTTGAAATTTGAAAAAAGCACATTCCTTAACTAAATTTGTTGGGTCAACCCATCACTTGTTGGATACAGTAAAATGTCACTCATGGTTGTTTTAGAACATTTTTATCCAAAGATAAGTGTTGTATTTTTTATTTATTTCATTTGTTTATTTTAGTCCTAATCTCATATTGACACATCATGGTAAGGTCCCAAGTATTCTGCAAGTCACTTTTAATATCCAGATCCTGGCCCAAAAAGCTTACAGTTAAAAAAGAGGACGAAGAGAAGGGAAGAGAGAGGAAGGGCAACCACAGAAGACTAAGAGTTCTTGTATGTGGGTCCTCCAGTGGAACAGGCACAGAAATAGGGAGAATCATGCCCTGTGTGCTACAATTTTCCCTGTTGAAACAAAGCTGACATCTCCAGGTACTGCTGAGGTCACCTTTGTTCTCTTCCCTCTCTCTCCTCTTCTTAGGTTCACATTTCCCTTTTTTCTCTTTTCCTCTATTTTTCAGCTTTGAGGACTTTCATTCCCGTCTTGTCTTCTATCCATTTTCCCTGCTCCCTTGTATGCTTCGAGTCTAATTTGTTTGCAGTCGTCCGGAGAACAACTGCTCAACTCAGCGAGGCATTATCCAGAGCCCTTTAAGTTCCCGCAATCCATGTCAGCTCCAGAACTTAAAGAAATATAGGCATTTGAGCACAGTTTTGCACCTGGAGTAGTACAGTGATGGACAGGATCAATTAGCCTGAGAGCAGTGCTACATTAAAGCTGCCATTTTGTTTTTGGGAGCTGGGCTATTGGCGCTGTGTAGTGGTGCACTGTGACATCTAATGTACTAGGTTGCTCAAAGCAATCTCATGAGTCCTGTTCACTTGCAGTGTAGAGTCATGAAGATATGTCCCAAGATATTTAAATAATTACCAAACTTTGGCCACAGGAGATGTTTTGTAAACATTCTGAACAGAATCAGATTTTTTTAGGGAATTAGAGTGCAAAACAAATATCACTTGTTCTATGTTCCCACACTTAGAAATCCATTAAGTGTCACTTCTATTGTGCTCAGTATATTTCATGAGTAAGAAGAAAAGTGACGTAGCGTGTGCTGTATTGAAGAAGCCTAGAAGTGCACCTAGATCATCAAAGGAACTCTGAAGGACAGTGGAAGGACAGAGGAACTCTGTTACTCTTTGAAGAGAGTAACACAGAGAATCCCAGAGGACACTTAGAAAGTAATAGTCCATTTTGCAGTTGTTTGAGCTCTTACTCCTGAGTGTTTCTGTGGATTACAAATCAACTTCCCTGCTTCATCCATATTTGTCCTTTTGCAAGCAACCTTAATGATATAGTGGAATAAGTAGGCCTTGTTGCTGGCCTGTGAAGGGAGTTAGTGCTCATCTCTTCAGAAGTCTTGCAACTGGTTTGGACTAATTGCAGAATCAGTCAGATGATAAGAAATTAAGAGTTACTCTTTCCTAGGCTTTTCCTTTCCCCTCTCCCTTTGCCAGACTAGGGCTGCTAAAGATTTATTTCAAACACAGAAAATGGGTGAAAAGCATAGGTTAGGTTGGAAAGATCGAAGCCCGGGAAGAGAGAGAAGTATCTGTGAATCCCTGCTGATTCAAGAAGGAACTCATTCTTTAGAGGATTTGTCATACTAAAAAGGATTGAAAGAGGTTTGCCTGGATCCTCTGTTATGCGGTCCATCTTTAGAGCTCAGAAAAGAGGTTTAAATTCAGACTGAAAAAGCAGTACATTGTTGCAAACACTGTGTAGATATGTAAGTATTTATTGATCATTTGCTAAATCTTACCATGGTGGAACTACCACATCTCTTAGGCTCAGTTAAAGTGCTCTCATAAAATCAAGAAGCTAGATTGGATTTTTTTGCTGGTAAGAGGCAAGGAGAAAAAATATGTTAGAAAGAGAAAATGAAGACTTTCAGACTGTTTTTGCACCTCATAAGATTGGGAGATTGGAGAGCAGGCAAGCAGCTACAGAGTCAAGTTGCCATTAAGTACCTGCTGGGCAACGAGCTTATTTCTCTGTTGCCTGTGAAAGTATCCTGAAGGTTTTCTGTCCCCACTGTTAGCTCCCAGAGTTAGGGTTGAGAATGGTGTTGCTACTTATGGTGTGTTTGGTTTTTAACTTTGTGCTTGTTTTTGTTTTGCCTTGTAATAAATACAGTTGCAAATGGGCCTTTTTCCTACTTATTTATAGTCAGTGAAGGTGTAGTTGCTTTAAAGGTACCAAAGGTTAGTGTTAGCCTGAAGATTTGTCTTCAGGCATGTTAAATTAAGAGAAGTATTATAATCCTGTCATGAGGAAGGGTGTCTGCCTCTCCACAGTTAAAGCGAATAGACATTGTTGGTAGCAGAATGTGAATGTAAAGACAACCTTGTTTCTCACAGCCTAATCAGTACTTGTGGGTGACATCCCTGACAATATTGCTGCAGGTTAAGTAGTTTTAATGCTACCTTTCCCTTGGTGTCTATTGTGAGGAGTTTTTGTTGTTCTTTGGGAGTTTACCTGCGGCATATGACTTCAAAATTTTGCCAAATCTTTTCTCTTACTTTATTCTTTAGCCATTTTTTTTGAGTCAAACATTCAGGCACAGATCGTTTTACATGCATGCTACCACATGCCTGGGTTTTTTTTGCATAAAAATAAGGATATGCTCAGTGTAATCAGGATTTCCATAAATAAAACATGGGTAAAACTTATGTACGTAAGGGTTTAGGTGACTGACTTTTGGCTATTAACTCTTAAAGTTGCTTGGCACCAGATTTGACTCATTAAAATATTTTAGGGACAATTTAGTATTCACTGTCCAAAACTACCCAGATAACAAGCAGTCCTTTGTTCAAATACCAAATGGCTGTTTGGCTCATTTCTTTTGTTCAGTGTTCAGGATTGCTTATGCTGCCAGATGACTGCCCACGTGTAGCTTTCTTCCCTATGTATTTACCAAGTGGCAGCAGCACTGTCCTCACATGAAGAACAATGGCATTGGGTGATGAGGAAATGGCTGCGCTCGAAATGGAGCATGGCACATCATTACCACCACCGTGGCGAGTAATCCCAGTGCAATGGGATTGAGGATGCACCAGTGCAATTCCAGGTAGAGCCTGGCTGCATTAGCCTGGCACTGAGTTCAGGCCGGTGAGCTCACTAGAGTTGACTAAGTTGGATCTGTGAGTTCAGGATCAGACCTGCACGGCTTTGGTTGGATGGTATGTGTTACATGCATGTTTGGATATGTTACTAAATGTACGCAAACCTGTCAGGCTCCATCTCTCTGCAGTGTGCTGCCATGCAGTAGCTTAAGACAGAACGAGTTGCATCTGTTTGAAGAGATTTAATCTAAGTACAAGACTGCATGGGAAAACCATTACTAAACTAGGAATTGAGATGTGTGTGCAACGTTCTAAGGCAGAACATAAGTACAACCGTATCCATAATCCTGAATTGCAAACGTTGTTCCATCAGAATGGGTAAAGCAAGCTTTGTCTTTCATCTTCAGGTAGAAATATTTGCACCTGTCTCTATGTCTCTATGTTACATCTGTGTTAAGAACAGGTAAGGGTATTTTTAAACACAAACATGGTCATGTTATATTAACAGTTTGAAATATGACTCTTTGGAATAAATATGCTGAACAGAATAGGGCTAGATCTTCGATGATCGGTTTCATTGAAATTCTCCTGAATCTTTTAATTGCCTTTAATGGCAGTTGAATGAGGCCAAATATGTAAAGTTAGGAAATAAGTTAGAAAAAGCTGAGTATACTTTTTTCCGCTTTTTTTTCTTTTTGCTTCTGTTGTAGCTTTCCAAGTTTTATGACCTGTAGCTTCAACACAAGAAATATGTGTCCTGTCGTTCTTTCCAAGTTCTTTCTTCTTTCTGTGTGCTCACTGAGCATTCCCTTGACATACAGCTGCTGCCATGGTCTTGGATCTCAGACCAGAAGGAAGCGCAAAAAGTCCTTCTCTAAAAAAATGTTTCCAAGTCAATGAAAAGGACGCAGGTAGTCATATAACAGGTATTTTCCTGCATTCATAGATGTTCACAAGCTTCCACAAATAGTCCAATGATCACTTGCTGACAATGAATGTGTTTGACTATCCCAATGTGAATGTGTATATTAGGCTATCCCAAAAATAATGTAGTGAGTCAAATCTAGTGACAACTAACTTTAACAGTTACCAGGTCGAATCAGTTAACTGAAATAAGAACCACTGGAGGGCAGGCCAGTGAACATAGGTAGTTAGCCTGAATGGCTAGGTAGTTAAGTAATATGAAGTCTCAAAATAGTGCTTATATTTGTCATCTTTGCTTCTTTTTGCAGATGCATTCTTATGCTAAGACAAAAGAAGGAAATAAAATGGGGTTGGGAAAAAATAATTGTTACCGATATGTCTGGAACAATTACTTTAGTATTATGTTGCAATCCAATAATTTTTAAAAATACTTTTTTCTTCTTTCTTCCAATAAGTTTCACGTTATTCTGTTGGTTATTCATGAACCTCTGTATCATCAGTATAAGGCAAATAGACATATGCTTACACAGTGGCTCATCAATAGAATAATGACTAAGAGGAAGGGCTTGCGGTTGCAGAGGTCCAGGCAGGAATATCCATATGAGCTCTGAAATGTTCTGCCAGTCCACCCAGACTGGTGATGGACTATGTACTAGTTAATATACCTGTCTATATGTCTGTGTCACTGCAGCTGAAAACAAGTTATCTGCTAGTTCTGAAGAATATACTTGAAATTCCTGCTCCAAAAGGAGCTAGGCAGGCTAGAGGGCAGCACCATCATTGTGGCAGTCTTCTCCAGCTGCATGGGAGAAGAGGCTTCTGATAAAATGTGCTGTCAGTTAATTCCACAGTTCATGCCCCTGGAACTGACTGTTAAAGGGGGCTCAGAAGCAGCATGAGTGGGCACAGCTAGGCTGACCATAAGCCTTTGTATTTTCCCATTTTGAAATGCCACAAAATTCAGCTTTACACATCAAAATAAATTAGGCCAATGAAAAGAAAGAAGAAATTAAAACAATCACCAATTGTTATACTAATACCTTTAGGTATCTTTTCTGTTAAGAGAATGACTCTGCTTTTACAGCAAAACAGGGAGAGAGGATTTGCCCTTCAAGTCAACCAAAAGTCTGCTGCTTTAATTCCTTATTGCTGCCTTTTTTTGGCCTTCAGCATCAGTCACACTGTTTACCAGTCAAAGTCCCAAACCATACAGCAAATATCAATTCAAGAGCTACTTAATCTATGGAAAAGTAACTGAGACTGTCTTTGTATTTGACTGAAGCACTGTGGGGAACTAAGAACTGGATTGACAAATTAGACAAAAGATATTACTAATCCTATTCACTGTATACTGTTAAATATGTATGAAGAGGATTTATAACCAGTTCCTGAAGAGTTACTTTATCATCAGTTTCATTTGTAAAGGAAAAAAGTCGAACTATTTTGTAGCAGACTTTTCCCCTGTGTTTTGCTTCCAGAGTTTGCTTACCTGTACCGTCTTCTGTTGACAAAGAATCACTTGCTAGGGATCTGCCAAGGAGTAGTTGTTTGATTCTCTGAGTATCTTAGTAGGGCTCTCATAGTAACTTTTAGTATCACCCTTTTCAAGTTTTATTCAATTGCCCAAATGCCAGCTTACTTATATGATCTTGGAATAAAAGAGCTTTTAGTTCAGGAGTGTTAAATAAGCACGGGCAAAACTAACTGAGACAGACTTCTGTTGTTACATGGTTTGATCAAATACTGAGGTGTTGTAAGCATTCACTTCAGTTTACCATCTAAATATCCAAGTACCAGAAGAAAAAGAGCAGATGCTGTAAGATGCATATACTTATGAATGTGTTTGTGAAGAAGGAGAGAAAGCAATCAGGAGGTATGACCTGCTGGTTTTAGATCACTTCTGGACTTACCCTGCAGTCCTCGCTCTGGCAAAACAGCCACTGAAGTCATTCAGAGCTGCTTGAAAAAGAAGTAAAAAATTTTGTTCTGATCCAAAGCCCATTGAAGATAACAAAGATTTTTTTTATTTTGAGGATTTGGTCCATGCTCTGCATTTTATAAACACACAAAAAGAAAGGCGTGTTTCTACAGATGAACCTAAGGGACTTAAAAAACAGTGTCTCACTGAAAGTCAGTGGGACCTAAGTTTCTGAACAGTTTTGTACCTTTAGTATGAGTGAACTCGCTATCCAATTCCACCTGAAATGCTTAGAACTGCTTTTATCATTACATATTCCAGCAAAATTTAAATTGGTACCTGCCACAAAGTTCACCCAGATGAATTAAAGTCATTAATGCAAACACGTTATTCATAAAGCAGGATTTTTTTTCCTTTCCCAAATCAATCATTAAACCAGGAATAATTTAGTTCCTAGCAAGCAACCCCTACTTGCTTAATCTCAAACAAAATTAGTGTTATGTACACTGTTGTGAAAACAGTCCACCGTTTTGCATACTTCTCCGAGGGATTTCCCCGAAAAACAGCAGAACATTAAATTTCAAGACCAGATTTCTTTGGACCTGCTCTTTTCTGCCGAGGGAGCATCTGTATTTGAACATATACAAATTAATGAATATGGGTTGTCTTGATGCTGCTGTGAGTCGGCTCAAGAAATGAAAAGAATACTCTCCTTTTGTCTCTTGAATAGCTTAGGTAAGGCTTATTGTAAGCGTGGCATATCATCCCTTCATTATGAAACACTGAGAAATATTGAAAGCTTTTGTCCAACCAGGATATCTGTATACACACACTTACGTCTTTCATTGTTGTGTCTCCAAGACATGTGATAACATTTGCAGTTGCTTTTGTTTTCCTGATAATATTTTCATTGCAAAGTTTTTGATAATTTTTCTCTCTCCCTTTTTTGTTCATTTTTCCCTGTGTATTTCTTTTTAGATAGTCTAGCTGAATTAACTGAAGAATTAAACTATATAATACAGCCTTATTATAGGCAGAACAAAATGAAGATGATCTGATGAGATAAATCGCTGAAGGTTAATAGCTTTTTTAAAATAAATCTTCCTTACAAAGGAAAAGGGTAAATGGCTTAGTGGATGAAGCCTTGGCCTCTCACCTTTCTGACCATAGTTCAAGTCTAAACTGTGAGGGTCCCGAGTTACATGCTTTATTGGGCTGAGATCAGTCTCTAGTGGGCAGGAGTCTGTATTACAAGATTCATGGATGTATTTTTCCATACAGGCGGTAGCAGCACGTGAGGCTGATACAGACTACTCTATCATCTCCCTAAGCAGTGAGGCTGACGGACCAAAGTTAGTGTCACCCTGAGCAAAGCGTGAGGACGTTCCAGCTTGCAGCCCTCTGCGCTGTGTCCGTGCCGTGCACTGATTATGGCTCCCAGAACACCTTACAGCCTTTTGTCAACAATAAATGTAATGGTCTCCACTTAACAAACAAAAATGAGGTGACTTTTTTCATAATAATTAACAGATTACTGGGGAGCTTTAATAATTATAATTG
Source organism: Aptenodytes patagonicus (assembly GCF_965638725.1). Lineage (NCBI taxonomy): Eukaryota > Metazoa > Chordata > Aves > Sphenisciformes > Spheniscidae > Aptenodytes > Aptenodytes patagonicus. The sequence continues at coordinate 37,878,111 of NC_134955.1, read as the reverse complement.
ATCATTTTTCATATCAAGTTCAGGCAAAGAAATAATTTATCTCAGCTGTTATTCATAAGGAAGGCAAAATTTCAGAGAACAAAATAATTGAAGTGTCAATTAGGAAGTTTAAGTAAAAGTGGGGAAATTAAAAAACCCCAACATTTCTAGCATAATTTATTAGCATGTTAATCAAGTTTTAATCAGATATTAGTCTGATAATTTATGTATTCCCATCAGTCATGTGCATGAAATGACTATTAAATAAGCTTCTTTCTGATTTAGTTTTAATAATATGTTTTAATAGAAAAGCACACTGCATTCTGAGCAGCAAAATGAGCAACCCAAACTGTCTACTGAATAAACATACAAGGCACACACATAAAAAAAGCTTTCAGTTAAGGAAGCTGTTGTAAGCATGATTTTTGTAAGCAAAGATATGTTCCCTTGGGACCCAACGAAAAACAGAATTTCTTAATCTTACGGGAAATTTTATTTTCTAAGCCAAAACAATGTAGGAAAAAACTGTTATTTAAATGTGAAAGGAAAGTGTTTTGGTTTACCTGTTTGGCCTTTGCAGCAAGATACAGAGAGTCTTGTGCGAAAGTATGCAGCTGTGTGTCTGTGTATTGTGAATGTTGTGCATAAGCTTAAAATCAGATATATAAAATGTGTATTCTTGCTACTGAAAACACTGGGCATGCTTGTAGGGACTAATAATTAATATACAAATATAATTTGAAAGTAATGTGTATGCTAAGACTTAGGAATTGAGTGTATGTTAAAATGTGTATACATTCATGACGCTGACATACTCATGCCAGTGATTTTTAATGATTTTTGCTTACTGTTAATTCAAAACACCTGCAAGTCCCTTTGTTTTGATCAAAGCACTTTTTCTCTCTTGAGACTGATAGATGGCTTTGTAATTTGTGAGGTAATATGTTAAAGGTCATGAGTTAATATGTCCTATGGAACTTGCTCTTCTTCTTGCCTTCATTTCCCAAATGAGTGAAGGGAATAGCTTTATTTTTCTGCGTATGTGGAACTCCTGTTCATATGTACACTAAATGTATGTGTACTCACATTTATGCATGTGTTTATGTGTGTGTATCTCAATGTGTATACATACATACAAATGCACAGAGTCACCTTTAAGACAATCTTATGCAATACTTCTTTTTGTAACAATCTATCGCTGTCTGAATCAAGTATTATTATTATCCTTTTTAAAATTAAACTACCCACAAAACATGCATTTACTTTCAGCTATAGAAAATGCTAATAATGCTTTTAGAATGGTCTTTAAAAAGTCTAATTATATCATTTAAAAACGGAAAGACCAAAGGGCAAGCTAAATTCTCCTAACATAAATCAGACTTTTTTATTTCAATGACTTTAAAAACCTCAAATGCAGTAATTTTAATAGCAATGAAAGAATGAATAAGTCATAACTCCGCCTGATCACATAACTGTCTATAACTGTTATTAAATGCTCCAAAATAAGTGAACTCATTATGTTTCTGCACTGCTTTTAGCTAATCTAAGATTCTGCTCACTTAATCATGCAGAAAAGGCTTTAGCACAGTTTTAGACCCTCAGCAAGGTCACTTCAATGCCTTTTTTTTCTGTTCTGCACTGATCATTTAAGAACAGCACTTTGACCCGAAACTGATGATCTCTCATATAAGCTTGAATGCTTAACCCCGAAAGGGCTGTGTTTCAGATGTACATTTGCACAGCCTATTGTCATATTTGCTGCAAGCTGAGCCAGACTCTCTTTTCAGGGAAGGAGGAAATGCCAATCAGAATTTGTATGTCGTGCGCATGATGAAAGTACATTTTATGATACCTTCAGAGACCGAAGTAGCGATTTTTAAAACACATGCTCCTGCTATGAACTCTTTAACGAGTTCTAATTGGCTCTAGAGGTATGGCAATTAAATGCTGCTTTTTACTATACGTTTCTGTCCGACGATATGTAGAATTTTCCTAGAAATCTAATTCATTTAGGCATGATAACCCATTTAGACAACTCTTGCCTACAGTAAAACTATAAACACATCCAAAAGCTAGAGAACAAATGTTGTCCCTTCTTCTCTTCATGGTGTCTGTGCTACAAAACAAAGTGCTTTTTAATGTCAGTAAAGTGTCTTCAGAAATCAGGAGCAGAGGCCAAGTCCTACACCACTGTAGCTAATGGAAAAACTCTTTTATTGATTCAGTGGCAGCAGGCTTGGGTGTTGAATCGCAAATGAAGGCTGTAATTCTCAAACGCTAGTGCACATGCTGAACTTTACTCATCTGGTTTGTGCTGTTGGTATCAACAGGATGACTTCACCTGAGTAAAGTTAAAGAAAACTTCATCCTACAGGCAATTTATTTCCCGATGTGTGCTTTCCTTTCTCTCCTCATCTGCACACACAGTCAGAGGGAGGCATAACGCAGCCATAGCACATATGCAGAGTGGTTATCAGGTCTGTTATAAAGGTAATCATCATCCAGCACCACTGTCTTCTCTACACATGATGAACAAAGGTGTTCTTTATGGTGCTATAAGGCTGTTTCAAAAATACTGTCTTTTTTCTCCTTTTTCTTTTTTATGCTTTAAAGGGAGAATGTGTTTGGCATGGATGAGAAATCATTCACATATTTCCCCCCCCCTTTTCTGAGGCTTAGCAATGCAAAAGCAAAATTCTGTTTTATTACATTTAATTACAAACGAGGATAAAGATAAAAGAAAATAAATCCTAAGGAGGGCATTCAACGAGTTCTACATTGCCCAGTGCAGCTTTTCAAGCTGTCGTGGAAAAGCTATAGCTGTGCTTACCTGCTATGGAAAGTCAAGCACTGGTCCCTCACACTTTCCTGGGAAATGAAATTATCTTCTTTTCTACAGATATAAAATATACTTTGCGATTGTATAATTTCTGGCCATTCAATGCTGCCTGGGGTTAGAGTCATAAAATCTAGATTGTAGATCTATTATGGTTCTTCCCCAGAGACAGCGTTGGTGGGAAGAAACCCTCCCCACCCCCCGGCCCTGGGATGGGGAATGGGAGCAGTATGCAAGGGCATTTATACTTCATGGCAGTGCATTTGTTCCTCAGACTACTTGAAGAATAGCAAGGACGTGTAAAATGGTGTCATCACTCCCTCAGACTGGGGGATGATGGGTGCATTTACAAAGGAGGTGTGCTTTTCAGCTGTATGGAAAGATAGTTTTCCCTGTACTGATATAAATCTTGCGGCTATCACTGCTCTTCTGGGCCTTGCATTGGTCATATCTGTTAGGGAGCCGCAGCTGATTGTTTAGAGTTGGTCCATGGTGTTAAACCATAAATTCTTCAAGTCACAGACTATTAAATGTTTTTACTGTACCTAAGCACAACTGGTCCCAGGCCTATAGGCACTACTGTAATGCACTTGATGTAAAGGCGGTGTAGTAATTCCCAATGTCACATCCTAGCTCTTGACGCTTTTGCAACACTTCAAGATCCTAAGATAAAAAATAGCTTTAGGATTGCAGAGTATTTAAAAAAATGGAATATGTATTTCTTGTATAAAATTGTACTTTGGCATATAATAAATGAGTATTGTTGTATTTTCTGGGAAGACCAACATAAGAATTACTTTATGAATATTCCACAATGGAGCAGCAGGTTCACAAAAACAAAAAAAGAAAAACAAAAAAACAACCAAAACCAATACATAATGGAACAACCCTTCAGCTGGACATAGAAGAACAAAATAATACTATATTTTAATATTGTTTGCTTGAGGACAATTAATATTTAATTAAAATGTAAATTTTTGTTCATGCTATTTAGATAAATGATTGAGCCTTGAATCGGTGCTCCATTTCTCATTTTAGATAAGAAAGTGTACAAATAGAGGTTTGAGGGAGACAAGCTCAAATATGCCTCAAGAAGAGGAAGGAATTTGCCCAGTTCCCACTGGAGAGGTGGTGTAGTCAGGGCCCCATTTTTCTGTCTCTTTTCTCATGTCCATTCAGGACTTCAGAAAACGTTTGGTGAGTTGTGTAACCAGGGCCCTTTGCAGTTGTTGTGCCCTGTCCCACATTCTGTCTGTGAAATAAGGCCACTGAAGCACTTTAACAAGTCAGATTCATACTGCCCTGTTCTGCATACGATAAATTATTGTGACACCATTGGTAGTGCTACTGGGCAGTGCCACAGAATCACTGCTGCAAGGAGAATCTCTTCTATTTTTCCAAGTCTGTGCTCTCATCTAAACAGGCTAGCTTTTCACTGGGAAAACAAAATCCAGCTGCTCAACAGCAAGAAAAGTCACCTCTTGGACTGAATAAATAAAAGCTAAGTATTACTACTAGAATGGCAAATGAAGAGATTTTCTACAGGCAAGCACAAAGTAAAATCCGATTCTAAGCATTTCAGAGTATAAGCAGTATCTGCATCCAAATCAGAATTGCATAAATGTGATCCACATTCTTAATTCACTGAATCTAAATCCCAAAATCTGATGATTGTTTGTGTGTGTCATGTGGATGGAGGAGAAGGAATTCTACCACATTTCATCTCCGTATTTTGCCACTTGAGTCCATCTGAGATTTAGGAAATGCTTTAGGGCCAGCCAATGAGCAGTTCTGCAAGCAAAATTACTGAATTCACGTGGTTATGATTTATGAGGACATAACATTATTTATGCATATTTGGGTAAGTGCCGTGTATTAGCAATCATGTTTATAACCCCCGATGTTTAGCACATTTTAGCATGAATTATTATGTATGTGAAATACCATGAAGTTGTTTTAGAATGTTATAAAGTATTTCCTCCTAATAAACATGTTTGCAAATACCCAGACTGGCCCGTGAATTAAAGCAGAGTGAGAGGCATGACTCTGTTCTTATTAAAGTCAGTGTGACTCCAAAAGGAACCGCATCAAACTCTAAAATCCTTTGTTTCCCCCAGAGGTTTGACCAACTATAGAAACTGAAACTGGTTAAGCTGCAAACATCACGAAATAAAAATATTCAGCCATACAAAATTCTGACTGTATAATCAGTTAGCCACTTGTAACTTTTTCCTGCTAATTTCATTCATAGTGTTGGAGCACCAGACCTGAATAGACTGCTTGTAGGATTTTGGAACAGAGGCTATGCAGGATTTTTAACTGGTACTTTCCAAATGTGTTTTTTAGCAGTAATTCTTTTGATTTACCGTTTATATCCAAATGTTTTTCACACTATGCTGGAGCACAGAGAGTTATGGTTTGAAGGCCTTATTTGAAATAGTGAGTCTTATTTAGGATGCAAATCTGTGCAAATTCTAATTTGTATAAAACACATCGGTTTCACATCTGCCAGCAACATAGAACTCGGACATCCATGTTTGTAAATATTTCAGATGAATTCTAAGCAAATTTGCGTTGATTCAAGGTTTTTCCATGGGAATCACTAAAACTACATTAAACGGATGTCTTCATTATGGTTCATATTTTGTTTCCCAATAACACTGAAAACACCTCAGGATCTCCTGTATCCAGTGTAATCCTAGCATGAGAATGAAGAAACACTTCAGAGCCCCTAACAAACAATTGAGTTAAATTATTGTCCATATTTGTAGTGTTTTATAATATGATGCAGTGCAGTACAGATGCCATTATAGCCCACTGGTATCCAGAACCTTTTAAATCAAATTACAGATAAGCCCGATTGAAAAGTGGCAGTATGCTAAGATAAGACAAGAATGGACAGGGATGCTTGCGGTCCAAGTTATTGTATGGATTTGCAGAGAAACAGAGATCTGCTGGAGGAAACAGACAAAGGTGGCTGAGAAACACACTGAAGCACACAGAGTTAGAATGGAATAGGTAGACACGGCTTCCTTTCCAGGTACAGAGACACACGATTTAAAACCAGTACAGTACATAGTGTAAATGTATTTGAAAAGTCAGTCAAAGAATCAAGAAAAGACAAAAGGAATGTGCTTTCAATAGTGCCCTGGAGGTTGCTAGGTGTGTGTTCTATCAGCTTCAGTCAAAGGGAGTGAAATTTTTAGAGGTATCTGGAGGGAGAAGACATTAATCTTTGCACTTACATTTAAAAAAAAAAATTAGAAAGTAGGCTGTATCTTTAAAAAGCAAATGTGTTTTTTGCTAGACAGCAATATTCTGATGTATTCTTATTAATTAAGCTAATTTTATATAAATTATTGATTAATGTATCAACCTCCTACAAATTTTTCTTTCAAAATCACACGTATGCACTATGGTGGTGCATTGAAGGAGCATCGCACATTACCTAGTCAAATAATGTGAAACATTTTTTCCAAAACCTGAAATGAGGAGAAATCTTAATTTTCTCCCTTTCTAATGGTGTATTCCTGTGCAGGGAAGAGAGGCTAGCCAGCTAGCCCTTCTTTAATGTGTCTCCTTTGGACAGTAGTTACTCCTACACTCCTATCTGTCCTGGTCCTTTCATCAGTCAAGAGTCTAAAAGGCATTTGGAGATCCCTTCATATAGTCAAAATGCTGTAGTACTTAGAAGCAAGTTTGCACTGCTCAGACAGCATAAAACTCCACAAAAGTTGGCTTAGCATCACCCCAAGGTCACTTTTTGGGCTGAAGGTATATTTAATCAGAGTTAACTCTGAGCTCTTGTGTTACCCCTTTGCCTAAATGCCACTATAAGCAGCATAGCCAGGATGACCTTCTGTCAGGCAGACCAGGCAACAGAAGAGTGCATCCAGACTATTGTAGCCGGTGTAATGCAGAACAGCTTTTAGATTGCTTTAATTTGTATTTTGGACTGGACCAATATCTTTGTAGCTTCAATTTTGGAGGTATTCTGCTTCTGCTCCCGTAAGAAAAAGGATGAGTGGATTCTGCCCTTCAAGCAACAAGTAGTCCTTATACAATGAGTGTACTGGTGGTAGTTTTAGCCCTGGAAAGTAGAGGGAAAATATTTTGATAGCATGGTGTTAGTATAGGATTCTTTTCCCCCCACTCTGAAAAAGAGAGGCAGTAGAAGCAGCCAGTTACCTTCTTCAAGCCCATCTTGAATATCATTGAATATCATCAAATATCATCAAAACAGCTAGCTGATCTTAGTAGGCATAAGGAAAAAAAGGAATTATTAATCCAAGCCTCTGACCGATGATGATGTCAAATCCATAGCTTTCTAGAATTTGGGATGAGCATTAGAGAAAAAGGGAGCCTAGAGGGTTTTCTATGTTTAATTTCAAAGCAGACTGCATTTTCTAGCTTCCAGGCATTTTACTGAGCTTCCACTTAAATTTCTGTATTTCGATAAAACAGAAGTTATTCAAGTACTTGCAACCACAAGAGTGTGAAGAGACCTAAGATCAATGTAGATTAAACTTTATGTGAAATTTATGAAGACTCATTGACCCAAAATCCAGGTCTTCAGTTTTGAGGCTTACTAAGGATCTTCACTGAAATCTCTTTCACAGTATAGATCGTAGTGATTTTTCTTTACTAGTTGAGTGACTGGTGCTGTACAGACCATTATAATTTTTCAGATATATATCATTTTTGTCTGCATAATTAGTGTGGCACAAGGAAAGACAATAAAAGGTTTAGCTTGTCCATAGGTAGGGGATAGTCCATTGAACAGGAACACTGTTAGTCATGTCATTTATTACTTTTCTGGGAGGAGTGGGTGTGTTCCTATCCCACATCATTATCAAACTAACCATAAATTCTAAATATATTAGTAAAGATCTTCACTGATTGTGAAAATATGTTAAGCAGCTTGAAGTATTACAGATGAAAGTATTGCTGTAATTCTCAATATCTCCTCACCCATCTGTCCCCAAATTCCTTGATGATTCAACTAGCTGCAGGTGAAAGAATGGTTTGGTGTCCACTCTTCCGCCTATTCTTACCTGACATTCCCAGTTTGTCCAAGGATAGCCACTTGAGCAAATTGTGATCAATATTACCAAGCTTTGAAATGAACCCATTTGTATGATTCTTTCTTGGGTGGTCTCTGAAAATCTGCAGAGAACCTATATTCATCTTACAGAGGACCTTAATTCATCCTCTGGTATATTTTTATTTACTTCAGTTCTTGCAATATACCTGCTTATTTGGATGAATTTACCACAGTAGACAGAAGAAGCTATTTACTTCTGAAATGTCATTGTTTTTTTTTATGGATAGAGTGTGATTTCTAAGTCAAGAGCTGTTTTCACAGACATAGAATCTTGTCAAAGGGCTATTTTACTTCACAACAAACAAACTTATCTCTTCTGGTGTGGTCATAGTGCTACCAGACTTTAATTTAGGCCCTGTAGTTGAAAGTAGACTTACTTATATTCAAGTGGATAACAGGAACCCCCAAGATATTCCAGGTCAACCAGGATGGCAATGTCCTGTCTCTTTGGCAATAGCGGCCCTTTTATGTCCATGTCAAGAAACATCATGCTTACTGTCACCACAAGTTAAAACATGGTAAACAAAAGATTAGTATATTCTGCTATGAATAAATCGTGCTTTTTAAAACACAGTTTAATTTGTTTGTTTTATGTTTAGCTGAGTTGTTAGAGGGATTGACCAACAGGACGTCACACAGCCCGTGCTGTAAACCAGATTCACAGAACGTTATTCTATGTGTGCCTTGCAGACAAAGGTGCTAACCGAAGGAACAGTTTTCTGAGATGTGTTGTGCTTTCAAAGAAAAGGGAGTATCAAAAAATTCTTAAAAGAATTTCTCCTTCTTGCTTTCCTACTAACAGGTTTTTAGCAAAGCATACTGTTTGCCAGATATATGTGACAAAAATCATGCACAGGGATTCCCTTTAATTGGTAGAAACTAATTGTTTCTCTATCCATATGTTTTAGATAGCATGTAAATCAGCTATTTTTAGCAACTGTTGGGAATGTAAAGCTCCCTCCTTTTCTTCGTCTCCCCACCCCTTCTCTTTTGTAGGAGAAAGGCCAGCTTCCCTTACACGTCCATTGCTTGTTAAATTCATTCATGCTGCTAGGCTTGGCTAGTGTGCTTAGACATAATATCTTAATGTACATATGTTTTTAAGCAATGACTAGCCTATCTTAATAACATCACTAACTCGATTTGTTCTTAGGAATATATGGAGACCAAACATTACAGTAATAGAAAATGGAATTAAAAACAAGGTGCCAGGACTATGTTTCATTGTTAGCTTAAGGAAGTCCTGGTTTTGTCATGCTTTCTCCTTCTCTCTCCCCTCCCCACCTCACCAGAATTGTCAGCGCTGTTTCAGAACAGTGTAAGTAGTCCCTTTGTGAGAGACTAATGATCTTTTTGTTAATTTTGAAACTTTCCAGGAGTTAAGCGATTCGTGGATGCACATGTGCATCTTCTGATAAGATCAATCAGTTTTCTCTAATGAAATACACTGTAGTTTTATGCAGTGTTTAATCATTATTCCTGTTTTGCAAGAATATCAATAAAATGTGTTGTAATGTTTAAATAAAAGTCATTCAGAACCAAATCATCAGTGGAAGCACGTTTAAAAAGATGTCAGCTTATATTTATGCTAGTGATAGGAGCAATCCACTCAAACTGGATGCAAATGGCTAGCAAGTTAGAGTATTTACAAACGCCTTGGATATTTTAACATTCGCAGTCTTTCTACCTGCCACAGCAAATTTGAAATGGATATTCCAGCTGCTGTCAGATCCAAAACCAAGAGTGTCCTTCATCACGAGCACCCCTACCAGGAATCCTTGGCAATATATGCCTATCTTTTCCTTGTATTCTCTGCCCTGTAGCTTGCAATTAGTTGATAGAGTAGAAAAAGAGGGACTGCAAAATGATAGAAGTGCTGATGCTTTGCCTCGCCTGGTGGAGTATGAGGGTCTTCAGAGGCAAGTTGGATGTCAAAAATGGAGACAACCCCTCCCTTGCTTAAAGGAACAAAAAAACACTCCAGGAGAGGGTGTGCATGTTCAGCTTTAGGCATATAATTATGACTACAGTGATGAGTAACAGCTTGTATTTCGGTGTGGCAGAGGTAATGTAGTACAATGATTGAAAATACATTTTTTGTCAGTCCTGTCCTGAACCACCACCTTCACCTACACTGCTTTGCACTTCATGCAGCCGTTCTGATTAGGCAGCATTTTCTTCCTACTTTAAGTAGTCATTATATCAGCTTAAAGAATAACATCTAAATTAGGCCTATCGCTGTCTTTTATAGTCATAGGATTCTGATCGTATGTGTGACTGTATTAATAGCTGATAACGTTTCCCCATAATTGTTTGGGTTCTAAGAGGATCCTTATTTTCAACCAAAACAAGTTTGACTTCAGTACTTTTGTAAACACTCCAACAATTTTGCTACTTTTGACACATATCAGCAGAACCTTTTGCTGTTGGCAAACTATCATTTAATGAAACATCGGGAAACATACTATAACATTCATCTAAATGAATCTCTCATGCCTAAATGGGTAATATTGAAACACAAATATTTCTGTGTTTGGGAGAGTTTCCCTCGAGACAAGCATACATAAAATGGAAGCTGTGTGAGTAATGAGTGACAGTTTCTTAAAGGTTAATATTTTCTTTAATCTATTTCCATAACAGGAGAAGAGAAGAAAATACTGTGCTAAGCATAAGGTGTACTTTTGGGATTAGAGAAACAATCTCTGCTAGTATGTATATCTCAGACCATAGGGAACAATACACACACCACAAACACATTTTTATTTAGTTTAATCAAATATAGAAGTGTCTTAAATATTTTTCCATGTTATTAAAAGGATTGAGGATTCCTTAGATTTTCTCTTTTTTCCTTTTTTTTTTTGAAAGAAAAGTAAAACTGCACTTAATGCTGGACTAGACTCTGTGATTGTCATGTAAGGTAATGAAACCATTAAATGCACAGTATTAAGAAGAGACGAGATGCAATTAGCCAAGAAATTACTCTGATCTCAGTGACATTTTCGAAAAATCATAATACAATATACATTGCAGGACATGATTGACAGTCTAATCCAGTTTTGATGGAACGTAGTCCACATACTGAGAGTAAAGCAGTACACGGCCAGATAAAGCTCACAGCTGTGAATCCCTGATATGTCCTTACAGTCTTGTCACCCAGGAAATTCCTCAGGTTTAAAAGATGATGAAAGTATCGACCATTAATGACAGGATCATCTCCTACCCTGAAATAAAATGTACTAATCCCTTTTGCTAGGTCTATGAATTCCTAATATAAATTATATAAACTGTAGTAATTCATCTCTGTTAGCACAGTTGTGTTTGGAAATTGTACAGCAGTCTTTGCCCTATTTGAAATGCTAGATGAAAGCAAGACATGTTCGTTTAAGCCGCAGCATAAAGTAATTTAACACAGGGGACAGAATAACTTCTGGATAATGAGCAGTAGATATGTAAAAGAAGGAAGTTCTGAAGTTCTAAAGTGGCCTGATGGATTTATGCCTGATCTTAGAAAGAGGCCAAAAATGTAAATATAGGAAGTATCGTTAAATGCAGGTGCTTTGTTAGACATTTGTAAGATGATTTAATGATTGAGTCATACAGAATACATGCTCTGACTTCAAAGAGACATACAATGGTCATTTATGTCTTACAAATAATTTGGATGGTAACCTATCCATCATTTTAAAATACATTAATGTGGATCATACTGGATTATACTGCAAGGAAAAAAAAAAGTTAAAAATGAATTTGAAGTGACATTAAAAACACATTTGAATTTCTGTAATCCATTTTTGATAATACATAAACTGCACATATCTATCAAGCTGGACTTGCAGCCTTGTGCTCATATGTCATTGACACCTGCAACATCACATAGACAAACAATCATTGATGAAGTCAGATAGTTAGCCTTCTAAAAGACGTTCACGGCATCTGCAAATAATACAAAGCACAAAGCTAGATCTTGAATATTTTTCACACAAGTAATGACAGTACAAAACATGCAAGGTTATTAAAAGAAGTATCTGGGATGCATGGATGTAAAGTAAAAGCATTTGATAAAATATATGTATGTTTCAGCTGTGTGTCCTGTGCCCGTGCATAATATTAAAAGCAAATACAGCACAGAGAGAATATTGCTAATAAATTATATTTATATTTTCAAAAACCATGTTTGTTGTAGAGGTAACTGTTCAAAACGATTCTGTGTTTGGTAGCCTTTCTGTATTCTGAACCTGGTGGAAGTCTGCCGTGGAAATCATTGTATTGCACACGCACACAAAGCAAAGCCTAATGTTATTCAGTGCTCTGAGAACACTTTAGGAAGCAGAACAAGGGAGAGTCAATTCTTTTATGTCTGACTAGCATTGCTTTTGCCAGTTATGTTCAGAATCATTGTAGTAAGATCAAAAGCTAACAGTATACATAAGTTCCCACAACTTGTGGGATTAAAGATATCCCACAGGTATGATGGGTTACAACTGATTCAAACTCTTCAAATTTCAGCAGGTTTCAGCATAGCTTGAAATATGAGCCAAACCACAACTGATTGCATGCCATTCTGAAATCGCCTTAAAGAACCCAAAACAAACCCAAAAAGCAGCAGAGGTCTATTTTATATTAGCCATTTGAAATGTTCAAATACGAATTCAATAGATAATGTCAGACCAAAAAACAGAAGTCAACTTTGAACATCTATCCTAGCTTACATGTGAGGAGGTGAATAATGTATTATGCCACTTTATGAGTCAGACTTAAAGAAATACTACATTTCCATCCTGAGGATTTTATTTATTCAAGATGGGTGGTACTAGAGATGAATACAACTGAGTTTGTAAGAAGCTTATATTAAATTCAGGGGTTTGTTTGGGATTTTTTAAAGTTTACTAGAAATTGCAATTTAACACTAAATTCTGTTTAAAAGATGTTTGACTCCCAAATAACCTCTGGATAATTTTCATTTGTCTATGTTCTATTTATACCACTCAACATAGACATATTTTTTATGATCTTATCTAACAAGGTCTTGAACATTTGGAAATACAATTGACATAAGGCAGAATTAGAAAGCACAAAATGCAGCATTTCATGACAAGATTTTATTGCAATGGTGCACATATAAGAATACAGTTTAGATTACTATCATAACTAATAAATTGCAGTGCTGATAAGAAAATACGAGAAAAAGAATGCTTCCTGAATTAGCAGCTTGAAACTGGCAATGTGACAAGTACCTTTGATTTCACTAAATTTGGTAGTAATCAAGGGCTCTCAGTGACTCCCAGAAGGAGGTCTGCACCCCACAGCATCTGATCCTAAGCCAGAAACATTGTAAGAAGTTAGGAAAGTGTATTATAAAGCAGGGCTGCTTCTACTGCTGCACAGTATCTTCCATAAGCCTTCCATGAATTACTTCTTAAAACTCAGTGAGGCCTCCTCGGGGAAGATTTTTCCGTTCCTGTTCTGAGTCAGATACTGTGCAATCTTTACTCACTGTTATAAATCAGCTTTGAATGTATCTTGCCTACACAGCTTCATGTCACTAGGTTCTGTCTTTCCTCTTTTTTTAAAATGAATAAAAAATTGAAGTATATTTCATTCAAAATCAGGTAAAAAGGAAAGAACAACTGTTTTTCAAGGGCTAGTTTGTTCTTATAATATGGGTTCTCCCAAGTAGAGATGCAGAGGAATGAACAAGAATGTTGTGTGGGTTTGTATAGTAAGTATTTTTACATTCAACAACGGTACAGTTGTATTCTTTGTTTTTAAGTATGACTGTCTTTATTTGAGGTAACTGAAGATTATTGGCCCAAATTGTTTCAAATTGTTTTTGATTACCTATGCTCTAATCTTTAGATGAACAGATACTCTGAACTGCCTTTTCCTTTTCCCATGTGCACAATATGATCATGGTTTTCTATTTTTATTATTACTTAGGGAATATAATAAAACAAGATGGCTTCAATTTTAACTGTTTTCATAGAATCACAGAATCATAGAATGGTTTGGGTTGGAAGGGACCTTAAAGATCATCTAGTTCCAACCTCCCTGCCATAGGCAGGGACACCTTCCACTAGACCAGATTGCTCAAAGCCCCAAAACCTGACCTTGAACACTTCCAGGGATGAGGCAGCCACAACTTCTCTGGGCAACCTGTTCCAGTGCCTCACCACCCTCATAGTGAAGAATTTCTTCCTTACATCTAATCTAAATCTACCCTTTTTCAGTTTAAAGCCATTAACCCTTGTCCTATCACTACATGCCCTCATAAAAAGTCCCTCTCCAGCTTTCTTGTAGGCCCCCTTCAGGTACTGGAAGGCTGCTATAAGGTCTCCCCGGAGCCTTCTCTTCTTCAAGCTGAACAACCTCAACTCTCTCAGCCTGTCTTCATAGACAGGTCATCTTCGTGGCCCTCCTCTGGACTCACTCAAACAGGCCCATGTCATTCTTATGTTGGAGGCCCTAGAGCTGAACGCAGTACTCCAGGTGGGGTCTCATGAGAGCGGAGTAGAGAGGGAGAATCACCTCCCTCGACCTGCTGGTCACACTTCTTTTGATGCAGCCCAGGATATGGTTGGCTTTCTGAGATGCAAGCGCACATTACCGGGTAAAAAAAGTAAACAAATCTGGTGAGCTTTTTAAAAATAACAAATACATTGACATTTTTGGATGTCTTCCTAGGTTTCAGTACTTTGCCATTTATATTCAATTTTTAGGCAATCAGCTTCAATTTTGGCATAGTAATTTATTAGAGAACCCGGATTCCTTCGAGAAAAATCAAAACTGATGATGCCAGCAGCCTCAACATGAGAGTATAATGCAAATACTGTTACTTTGCTGTGTGAATGTTTAAAGGGAGGGAAGAGAAAGATGCTACTGAAAAGAAAATTAATACTTTAGTAGGTAATGTGCTAACTGTACAAACTTTGCTCTTCATATTCTTCTTGGGAATCTTAGATTTTTAATACATATAAAACTATACAATGCCTAAAATCCTAAGTTTTTTTAAAAATAGAATTCTACACACTTGAAAGTTAAATGATTGAATATCATTTTGCATGTTTAATTCCAGCACCAGCTGCACTAGATAGCTTTTTATATTATTCTGCTTTTATAAGATGAGTATTGTCATGATCTGTCATTACTTCTGCAGCAAAATCACAATTAAAAAAGCCATTATTTGTTAGTAATTTTTAAAAGACCTAAATTTCTGATATTAATAGCCTGATAATAAAGAAGATTATAGATGCTGCTACTACCAGTGGTGGAGTAACTGAATTTGCTCTGAGGCTAAATATAGGATGATGGGATGTGCTCTTTGTACTTCATTCAGAAGGCTCTGCGCAATGTTTCTATTTGGCCCAAACTCCTAAGTAACTCCCTACAAATGTTATTATTTTGCTTAAGATAAAAAGCACTGAGGTTAATGTATTCTGAAGTGTCAAGGATAGTAGATAAATTACTACACAGACTTGTTGATGTTATATTCAAGGGGGGAAAAAGACTAGTGGCGGTCTCTAGCCAACACTAGATAATAATAGTTCACAGTCTATAGCACTTTACATTTTCAAAGCTCTGTATAGTCATATGAAAAGCATCAGAAAAATATGAAAAGAATAAATCACTCTCAGTCTAAAAGGATTCTTTGTGCTTTTACAATTAAAAGAAGACCTGAATGCTGATTTTGGAGAATACACGTGTGTGGGGGGAAAACCTTGTTCACTTAAAGGCTATGTTAAATATTTTTCAAGATTTGAAATCACTTTTTGACAGATCTGTTATGGTTAATTAATTACTTTCATTTGCTTTAAGTTGTATACTTGGAGATGAATAGTGCATGATAACAAGGCTAGGCTGTGTGAGGAAGACCTTTGGTAGTCTATACAGTGTGCTGCCTCATTACAGAGCTAGCTATCTGCAGGAAGCCTGACATTGAAAGGTACCGCGCATCCCATAACGCCCTCCCTTAACTGTGATGATTGTAGCTTCTTCCTAAAAGTGATGATTAGGAGAGAGAAAAGCAAAACTGAATGCTGTATGAATATTTCATGTAAATGTAAGCAGGCACTTACTGGACGTAGACCTTGATTGATGCTAGAGTGCCTCTAAATGCCTTGACATTGAAGGGTTTAGACTCCCCTTTCCACAATGACTGCTTCAAGAGCAGCAGTTAATAGTGGAATATAGCTGTATT
This sequence comes from Aptenodytes patagonicus, assembly GCF_965638725.1. Lineage (NCBI taxonomy): Eukaryota > Metazoa > Chordata > Aves > Sphenisciformes > Spheniscidae > Aptenodytes > Aptenodytes patagonicus. The sequence goes on along the minus strand of NC_134955.1, from coordinate 37,861,998 downwards.
TAGCTGAAGAGCTCTTTATTACTGGCTGATATTAAACAAGACCACAGGCCTTAGGTTTGAGTAAGTGAATCTAGATAAAAGAGTTACTGGATATCTAAATGAGATGAGATAGTTAAGGTTTCTTCTCCTTCTGCCTTCCTTTTTTGTAGCTCAATTGCTTGCATCACTTTTAAATTCCTTCCTATGCTGAAGTGAACCAGCAACACGCAAGAAGAATCAGCCATAAATTGTTTTACAATACCTCTGTTCAACAAAGCACCAAATGGAAATGTCTAAACAATTTCTTACAAGGAGGCAAGTGTTTTTAAAAGGTACTAAAATTAATACAATTATTCAGATTAAAAAAAGCTAGAATTTTAATATCTTTCCCAATAAACATTTCAAACTACCATTGAAACACTGATCAAAGAGAAAAATATCTACTCTTTCAAGGATTGATTTCTCTTTTGCTTTTATAGGGACACAAATATTTCTATGCATGTGCTAAGTAAGAACCTGATTCTGTCATGCTTTTGAATTGACCTCTTGAAAAGAGAGTAGCCTTTAATGCATAGCTTTAAATGTAATAGTAATGCATGCAAGTAATTTAGAAGCTGAAATCAGCATTGTAAAGGAATAGTCTTTCAAAATCAGTCAAATGAAGGAATGATATTTTGAAAGTTGACACTGAGATGTTTCATAGTGAGAATGAGATGATGCTCATAATAGGTGTTTTCCACTTCTTATTAACAGACAAATCACCCTTTGAAAAAAGCTTCCTGACTACCACGCGCTTTCATCAGGATTACGAACTGCACTTTCCAAACACTTATTTTTTAAGCATGATATAATAAAATGCCATATTTTGAGCTCTGCTGCATATAGGCAGAAATTTTAATTGATGTGGTAGTGAAGGAAGTGGAATGATTCCTCACCATAAGTTGAAGAAAGCAGAATATACCCACATGCAAAGTGTGTTTGACAATGTTTTGTACCTACTGAAATACTTTGCCCTTGAAATCTGCATAAATAAGACTCCATATCAACCACTAGCTTTCATTAATTGCAAATCTCAAAACAAAATACTGAGAGTGAAAAGATAAAATAAGTAGAGTTATACTTCCCGTAGGAGTGGGAAGGCTAGAACCAGTGTGAGCCATCTCCTCTGCCATTCCAGGCATTTGTGAGCGGTTTTGTAGTGGCACTCCCCATGTCTCTGAAGGAGGAGTAGGAGCTGCGTATCCATATGGCTTCCTCCTCTGTTCCTCCAGGCTTCTAATGTTTTACACATCAGAAAGGCAATTATATTTCTTTTTATACCACCCATCTCAAATCCAGTACACCATAAATAAGAGGACTGTGGGACCGCCTTTTCATTCCCCCCACAGGTTCCCTTAGATGCGCAGAGGCCTGAATTGGCCCTTCCCAAGCATCCATGTAGGTGTGTGTTCTTAAAGCTCTATTCTGCAGGGCTTCCTGCAAGATGATTCCTCAGGTGGTTTGAGCTGAGAATCAGCTAAGCTGGTTTTGTCTGTTATTATCACAAAAGCTTGAGTGAGTTTTCCATAGATTTTTTCCAGCAAATTATTAACTATACCAACAGAAGAAAAGAAGTGGCTTTTTTTTTTTTTTTAAATCATTACAGCACATCATCTTCTTTACTCTAGACTCAGGCACTTTCACTTAACTTGTGTTTTGCCAACAGATGTCCGCTAGCTAAAAAGAAAATAGAAGTTAAATTATATTTTAATTTCTCTTTTTCTTGCACACGCTGTAAAAAATAAAGCAAAAGTGAAATAGTTAGGGTTTCTTCTAAAGGAGCGTGTTGCACCTTGGCTGTTTATAGGATAACAAGCTACATGTAAATGGAGATTTTTCGCTGCCTTCATCACATAGATCACATCTAAATATGCTTTCTTGTGAAATAAAGGGCCTGGATTCATTTCCTGTTGAAGCTAGCAGGACTTTTAGCTATTGACTCTAGCAGCAAGTGGATTAAGCCTAATATATTTTCCAGTTTCCTACATATTTGTTTTTTACTTCAGGAGTTTATGTATTGCGTAAAGCGTAATGTGAAAAGAAGTGAATGGTAGCTCTAAGGGAAAATTGTAGAAGCTGGCACGTGAAAGCCACTGCAATGTGATTTCATTTTTTCCAATAATACATTAAAATTGCTGCTAACTGTGTGCTAGTTAATAAGGTTCTGAGCACTTTCCCGCTGTGAATAGCCCTTATGAGCTTGCTCATGCCCACAATTGATTTTGCGTGTTATTGAGCTGACCATATATTTTAAGAACACTAAAGCCCGTATGCACCCTTATGCCTATATAAAAATTTCATATGACGCTGAAGTTAGGCTTGTGCAGGTAGATCATGGCCACAGGGTGAACTAGCAGAGCAAAAGTGAGCCTCAGTAATGTTACAGTCCTGCTTGTTTCTAAAGCAGAGTGGTGTGCCAGTATTATGCACTGGAGACAGGGAAAACAAGACCAGGAATACAAAGCTGCATAGGGGGACTTGAAAAAAGACAAGTTAATGAATACTGGATGCCTTTGTTATTAAAAATAAACACAGATTTAATCTTAACATTTCGTAGTCAGTCATGCGTCTGACTTTAATAACTGTAAACTTGGACTCGCATCTTTGTGCGCTAAAACTAATGCTCTAATTACCTACGGATGCAGCCTGTTCCCGTGTCTCTTGAGCACACGAGTGAAGTCACTCCGCTACCTGCTGGAACTACAGTAGATGGTTATTCAGGCAAAAGCAGTAGAATTTTGATGCCACGGTTAGATATTTATGAAAAGAGATGCATTGAATTTTATCTCAGTATTATAGATCAATTTTCAGGACAGAGTTCCTAACAGTGTATTCATAGGCTGGGTACAAAACCAATTTTATCTGCTTCAGTGGTGTGTGAACTGTATAAGGAAAGACATCTCTTTACTCTCTGATAGCTTATCTTCCCTGGTGACCATTTATGCGTGCTCTTGTAAATATACATATTTTACAGAAAAAGCTCTTTAAACTATCCTTTGAGATGACCTTGAAATAGGAGCATTTGAATCTTCCAGGAAATTAGCAGCAAAGTCTGTTTTGATAATGATTGGTAGGGTGGGAAGTGCCACTCAAAGCAGAAGTAATAATCAGTGCAGCAAGCTATTTAATAGTACAGGTCTATTACAGAGTAAGTTTTTTACAAGGAAATAGACAAAAAGAAAAATATGCCCACTCTTCCAGCCCTGAAAAATTTCTTAGGGCCTGGAAAATCTTTGGAAAAAAATTGTTTGGCAAAGTGGGGCTACTGTTTAAAAATATTTAAAGTAAACCACAAGAAAAATAACATAACCACTATGGCTTTTGTCCTGCTGGGCACATAAATACTGACTAAACTTAGTTGATATCAATAGAGAAAATAATGACGCTTTTCCAAGTGATACACTGAAAGTGGAAAAATTTTTAACAAGGCAACATAAGGAATTGCTTATTATATGCTTAGTGTGTAGCTTATTATTTTTATTTTCATTTCCCTTCTCTTCTTTCTACTTTGTTTTTCCACTTTTTGACCAATCCAAGCTTCTTACAGATACATCCTTCCAATTAAAATTTTAGGTCCATACATCGTAAATATGTATGTGGATTGAACATTGATACCACCTCACTTATATCCACTGCCCTAGCTTATACACAAAGCCAAATATTCTCCTTTTATCAATACATAAACAGGCTTATAACTCCATGCCCAAATTCCCTCACACAGATGCATGCACTATACAAATACTTTTCTCTATAAATGTCTTCAGGCATACGCACTTTTGTCCCTAACAAATGCATGCTTTCCATGTGCACGTGCACATTTCACAGAGCACACTTTCCTATGTTCCTCGCCAGCCCACATCAAATGCCTCTATTTGCTTCTTCTCATGCTGTCTCTTCAAAGATGCCTATATAAAAATTCTCTCCTTGCATTATGCCTATAGCCTGTACTATACATAGATATATTCATTTTCTATACACAAGCACACACAGTCCTTGTAGCATTCATTATGTGCATATGCAATCTTGTGTAGTAGCAGCTTGATTAACCATGAACTGATGGTAAAATTTTCTACGTAAAGCTTTGAAACACACCTCTATAATGATACTACAAGGTATTCCCTTTTAACTTCGCTGACAGTGTCAAAACTAACTCATGAACAGTTTTGTAAATGCTCAGGAAAGAATCTAGTAGATCAGGTGACAAAGCGATAACTTGTTGCTATTTTGAATTTTGCTCATTGAGACTGCTACTGTGAATTTTACTCATTCTTAACATTTATGAAAATATGAGGAATCAAAGACAGGTGTCAATTCCAGATACCAATATAAGGTATTGAGCAGTGACTCTGGGACAGACTCTGAGAGAGGAACATAGAAATATTGCTTGGAGGTGCGGAGGAGGCAGAAGCTCAGCTGGAGCTCGAACTGGCAAAAGATGCCAGGAATAACAAGAAAGGGGTAAGCACGTGAGCAGCAAACAGAAGTACAAGGAAGGTGCAGGTCCACTACTGACCAAGTTAGTACGAGCTGATGGGTTAGTTAAATATGATACAGAAAAGGCTGAGATACTAAATGCTTTCTGTGCCTTGGTGTTCAAGGGTAAAGTTAGCCCCTAAGTCTCAGTGCCAAGAAGCAACAACAAAGCAAACAGTCAGCCGCTGAGTGAAGAGGACAGTCAAGAACTGTCTGTACATATTGGACATACGCAAGTCTATGGGACCCGATGGGGTGGGTCTGAGGGTGCTAAGACAGTTGGCTGACAGCACTGCAAAGTCACTCTGTTTCTTCTTTGAAAGGTCATGGAAATCAGGGAGATCAGATCAGGGAGATTCAGGAGATCCTGAATGACTGCAGAAGTGTAAATATATACCCATCATCTCCCAAAGAGGAGATCTGGGAAATTACAGATCAGTCAGCCTCAAGTCAGTCCCTGAACAAAGTATGAAATGTGCCCTCATGGAAGCTGTTGCCATGACCCATGAAAGACAACAAAGTGATCGGGAAGAGCCAACATGGATTTACCAATGGTAAATGCTTGACCAACTGATTGCCATCTGTGATGAAACAACTTGCTGAGTGGATGAGGGCAGAGCGGTGGTTGTCATCTGACTTCGTTATAGCAACACATTTGAGACAGTCTCCTATAATTCATTTAGGAAATTACACTAGGAAATGGATCCTAGTTCTTTAAGGACCATGTCTATCAGATGAGAGAGTGGTAGTAATCATTTAAGAAAGGAAGACAGTAAAATCACTGTGTGTGATTTTAGACAGTATGCCATCACTGACATAGTACATGTACCTAAATAATTTGATAATTTCTTTTTCAATTTTTCTTTTTTATTTTATTTTTATGAAAAGCTTTGGTTTTTTCATGCTATTCATGAATATAGATACTGCAGGATTTAATAACCAGCAAAAAAAGGTTGGGGGGAAGTAATCTGAGAAGTAAGGGACTCAGGTACAAGTTCTTGTGCCAAATCAGTCAGAACAAGGACTTTTACTTCTATGTGGTGTACATCAATTATATTTACAGTTGTTTAACTCAGAAATAATAAGATTCTGTTTCAGCTGTGTTCTAACTACAATAATTTCACATGAAAGGTAATGGTAGCCCCTTCTCAAAGACTAGGCGAACAGCAACGCTACTGTGAAAACAGACACAAAGGGAAAAAGAGTTTAGGCTGTGATGTCTGTGCTGCACTGACTCTTATTCAATTACAAATACTCATTTCTACTGAGCATGCTTCTACTCTCCAAAATACTTATTAAAATCTTCCCTCTTACTCTCTTACCATTTACATCACCATTTCTCCAAACTCCTGAAGTAAGATCCTCACTTCAGCTGTATCGGTGACAAAACTTGTTGACCTTCAATGAAGAAAGGATTTCAGCTCCATCGGGTCCAATGATTTTAAGTTGGACTCCATAAGCTTTCAAGAATGTTTTGATGCTGATCTCAGACTAGGCTTATATTGTGTAAAGTAAGAGTAGAATTTGGATCAGTCAGCCTAACTTAAAAAACTTAAGGACTAAACATGGGAGCTACATCTAAACAAAGGTTGAGTTACTCTAGATGTAACCAGAGTGAATGACAGTATTTTACCTCTAGAACTAAATTCTGAAATATTTTATATTTATAATAATTATGAAAGCCCATATTTATAAGGTCTGGGTCCTCTGTGAAATTCAGAAAATTATTAAATTTACATAGCTAAAATGAATGAACATTGTTTAAAAGTATAACAAAAATTCTGCTTTTTGACATCTCTATTGTCAGATGCTATCAAGAAATATTCAGGTATAGAGGCAGAACAGGTTTTGTTCATTAACAGTTGCATGGATTATCATAGACTAACTGTCATTGCTCTGTTATTTGGAAATTTGTTTTTAATCCAGCAGCACCATATTGCTAATGATTGAAACATCTACCCGCGGCATCTTTTCTAACAGCAGAGAAATGCTATGGAATTGATTTTAATTAGCCTTTGGAAAAAAAAAAGAATTATGTAGAATTCAAAATCCATTGTTCGAGTCATATGCCAGCCAAGCTGTGTAAGAGGTTTATACAGCTAACTGGACATTAGGGACTCATGTCTGTGTTCAGAAATGTACTAATCATTTAATAGAAAAATGTAAGGGATATGTTCACTTACAGGGTATCTATCTAGGTAGCGATTTAATTATGATTATAATTGTAACCGAGAGACAGAGACAAAAACAGAGGCCAAATTCTTCTCTCCAGAGCAAAGTTCAAAGGGACTATAAGGATTTTTTTAGAGATGAAGAACATGTATCTGCATCGTATGTTAAATATGCCTGGATCGATGCTTATGAGCAATTTACTAAAATACGGTTGTGATATTCTTAAAATAAAGTCAATTTTCTGCTGAAAAATACAAATCACAAAACAAGTTATTGCCTGATATACCATGCCAGATCCTAAGAAACCAAAGCCAGATACATGTATTTTAATTTTTGTTAGTAGTCGATGAGAACATCAAACAAATATCCATAAAAATGCTTTTTCTTTGGCTAAATGATGTGCATTTTAGGCACTAAAAATGTTCACAAGCTGAACAGGCATCGACTTTCCTTGCTGATCTACAGGTGTTTGGATAATCCAAACAGACCACACAGAGTACAACGTAAAGAATTCTGACATACGTAGCTGAGCTTACAGTATTTTAGGTTTCTGAGTACAGATTCAAAAAAAATGAAATTTCATTTTGAAAATACAATAGAGTACAAGCATTGAAATGAAGAAAATGTTATGAATTGCAATAGGAGCACCAATTCACTACTCTTTCTTTCATTGAAATGTCATTGTTTTGTAGGACAACACTGAAGCACTTGTTAAATTTATTGCAGTTATGCTTGAACACTTATTTCCACTTCTAATGTTTCAGAAACTCTGGTCCCATTTTTTTTTTCTGCATAGTCTGCGAAAGGGTCTTGCTGGAGCTATGTGGAAGATTTGCTTCAGATACCCAAAGCTGGCTGTGTGGGTTCAAGATTTATTATGTTTATTAACCGTAGCTCATGATAATCAGATGTCAAAGTCAAGTATGTAGGAATTCTGTCTTGTGATCTGGTGATATTTTTTTTTGGATACTTAAAGAAAAAAAAAGGAAAGGGGAAAAAAATTAGACAAGGACAGAAGGCAAGTAAGAAACAGAAGGCCCAGCTAGAGGTTAAAATCATCATCTGGTATACTGAAGACCCAAATATTTTAATATGACTTTTCTAATGGTAGGTCCTTCTGATCTGGAAAGGCAATTCCGTACTGGGATTAAGAAAAGCAGTTTTGGTTTTGATGAATCGTAACTTTTACAATTCTCCCAGCCTACTCTGGTCACTAGGCTAACATCTCTAATCATTAGGTCAGCAGAGAGAATATTTCTCAGTCTTTTTAAACCTGTCTGGAAGGGATTTCTGGAAGTCGCCTAGTCTAACCTCCTACTCAAAGCAGGGCTAACTTCAAAGTTAGACGAGATTGTTCAGGGCCTTTTGTGGTCAGGTTTTGAACATCCACAAGGATGGGGGTTGCTGAGCCTCTCTATACAACTTGTTCCAGTGCTTAATTTCTCTCACTGAGGGTTGGCTTTTTTTTTCCCTGATATCCAGTCTGAATTCCTCTTGCTGCTGCTTCCAGTTGTTGTGATTTATTTTTCCATGCATATCTCTGAGAAGAGTTTTGCTCCCTATTCTCCATAACCCCCTGTTAGGTACAAAAGACTGCAAACAGAACCCCATCAGCCTTCTTGCCTGCAAGCAGAACAAACCAAGTTCCCTCAGCTTCTATGTATATCTATACAAATCATATATGTGTATATGTCATGTACTCCAGTCCCATACCCATCTTGGTGGCTCTCTCCAGTTTCTCACTCTCAAGGCAACAAAACAGGACACCATACTCCAGGTGCAGCCTCATGGGTGCCAGGCAGAAAGGAATTATCATTTCCTTTGGCCCACTGACTACATTCTTGCCAACGAAAACCCATCGGTGGCTAGTGGTATGTCGTGGTTTAATTTCAGTCGGCAACTAAGCACCACGCAGCCGCTCGCTCACTCCCCCCCACCCGGTGGGATGGGGGAGAGAATTGGAAGAGCACAAGTTAGAAAAACTCGTGGGTTGAGATAAAAACAGTTTAATAATTGAAATAAAATGATAATAATAATATGATAATAATAATAATACACAAAGCAAGTGATGCACAGTACAATTGCTCACCACCCGCCGACCGATGCCCAGACAGTCCCCGAGCAGCGGCCCCCCCGGCCAGCTTTCCCCAGTTTATGTACTGAGCATGACGTCACATGGTATGGAATGTCCCTTTGGCCAGTTTGGCTGTGCCCCCTCCCAGCTTCTTGTGCACCTCCAGCCTTCTCAGTCGGTAGAGCATGGGAAGCTGAAAAGTCCTTGGCTAGTGTAAGCATTACCTAGCAACAACTAAAACATCGGTGCGTTATCAACTTTGTTCTCATCCTAAATCCAAAACACTGTACCAGCTACTAGAAAAGAAATTAACTCTATCCCTGCCAAAACCAGGACATGGTATCATCTCAACGGCACGTCCCTGTCTCATGTTCAGGTTGTTGTCCACCAGAGCCCCCAGACTGCAGACCTGCTGCATTGCTAGTCAGCCCGCAACCTGTAGTGTTGGATGGGATTATTCCATCCCAGGAAGGATTTTGCATTTGTCTTCCTCTTCTTTATACGACTGGAAAAAGCTTCAATGAGGACTTCCTCCTTAATCTTCCCATCTTTTTTCTTTAAACAGTCCTAGAATATCCTTGAATTAAGATAGCATCGCGGAGCCATATGGACTTAGCACCTAAAAATATTCAGAGCAAGTCTCTCCTCTTTCTACAAACTTTGACACAAATAGTCTATCTTTTTGATATTTTATCTAATAAAGCTTTGGAAGGGATGCAATAGAAGCAATATCTGATTTTATATCTGTCCAGTCTTTTTTGCTCTTTTCATAGTTAAAGCTGCCCTCTTACAAAAGCATTTCATCCAATATTCCAATCAAGGGTGGCCCTTTTAAATACAACACAGTCAAGCAGTTGCTGTCTTAAAATGCGAGTTTTAAAACCATCTGCTATCAGTGGCATCTGCCCGTGTTCCAATTGGTAAATGCTCTTCCTTTTTTCCTGAAACGATGCTGCTTTCTCTCACCTATTTCAGAAATATCATACAAGTCTGGCAATATTAGAAGAGTTGCCCATTCATTTCTATGGCAAGCCCAGAGAAACCTGTGGATAATTGTCACTGTTTGGCAGCTGGCTTTGCATATTTACATATATATGGATGGATAGATTTTCTTTTCAGTGTTAATTTGAAAAGGAATTCAGAGGACTGACACACAGAACTTTCGTACTAGTTTAATTTAAATTGTTGAAGCAGAATAAAATCTCAATCTATCAAGACAGTTCTGTTAGGCAGATTTTTTCTTAGAGCAAGAATTACTATCTTGGTAAGAGTCAATAAACCAGGTCACAGTTCGGCCTAAGCAGTCTCTTTGGAAACAGCCTTGTTACATAGATGAAATTGAGACACATTTGGACAAAAAACCTTCTCCTGAGAACAACTAGTGAACTGCTTTTCCAGTGTTGCACTGCACTGTAATACAGGGCAAAATACGTTGCTGTCACAGGGCTTCTGTCAGTATGACCTCTTAAAGTTTGCAGAATCAATTTAGTCCAACAATGTTAGCATAAAAAAAGCACATAAATCACTGAAAGGAGGAAGGGAAGAAATGTTCTCAAATATCGTTGATCAGAGCATATCCACAATCATATTATGAATGAAGGGGAAAAAAAAAAGGCAGCAAAAAGCAGTGAAAAAACAGTACCTTTATTTTGATTGCGCTAATGGTCATGGTTCAAAAATGTTTGTATCATATATGATGAACACTTTGCCATTGAAGCATTTTACCTTATGAAACAGCTGAGAAATTAAACTGGGCAAATCATGAGTATTTCACACAGCAAAGATGATCAAAAGCTATGATGTCAAGATCTGTCCAAGCTGCTTGTGAAAACCATTGGGAAGGTTATTTACTAGCCTATCTCATATTTTCAAGATTCAATTTCCCAACTTGCTCTGCCTTTTTAAGAACTTCTAAAGAACTTTTTTCTGTTTGTTAATTTGCAAATTGAAGTTAAGAGACAATATATTCTTCCCACTTTTCCCCAGCGTGTCTTACCTCACATTGCAATCAGAGGTAAGTAGAGTGTGCAAACATTTTCAAAAAGAAACTGTTTCTGCCTAAATTTAGACCTTAAAAGGACCCTTGAGTATTTTACACTATATAACAAATTACAACTTCTACTTCGTTGACCTGACAAAGGTAAATTATGATCAAGTCCAGAAAAGAAGAATTCATAGCAGGAAAGATGAAAGACCCCTGAGTGGGAGATGTACTAATGGCCTTTACAGTAATGCAGCATCAAGAAAGTTAATTCCAGAGAGCTTTTCACAATTCTTTTAATATTTCTTTTTCTTTATCATAGCATAATACCTGACTTGACAACAGAAATGTCAACAGTTAGGGCTCTATTCTTCAAATCGTCATGCTCTATTAACACTGTTTTTCTGTGGGATTTACCCTGTCAAAGAAGGAATCACCAAGGAGTAAGGTCTATGGTTGTCTTATTCACTAAATCCCTCTTCTCGGTGATGCACAAATGACTAAGTACTTTTGGTGCCACTGCAGGACAGAAAGTTAAAACAGGTCAGTCTCAGGTTAGGGTGATAGGAAGTTTGTCCTGCGCATGCCAGATGTTTTGTATGCAAAAGAAACACAAAAATCTCAGGTGTTTCAAAAAAAATGCACGTAAGGAATAAGTGCATGAGGGCAGCTCTTCCTGCCGTTGTCTCGTGTAAGGGCATTTGACTACATGTGATTGTACACAACAAAATTACTCACACACACACGCTTGTATTACTGGTACTTCTGACATATGGTAACGTGAATGTTCTTTCAGTTCTTTCCAGGATGCGCAGCTGTGCTTTGCTAGTGTTCTTCACTACGCAGTGATGCAAGGTGGGCCTGGGTCCTAGGAAGGGAATAAGATGAGACACCTTAGTAGATCACTGCCGAGGCCCATTGCCTCATGGGTTCCCATGCAGCTGCACCGCCTCTACGTTTACACACAGTTACATACCTTACCTGCGTGCACTATAAGGCTTACGAGGAAATCTGCTGTGACACTATAGTACTGAGTATTTGGATATTAGCAAAGTGAGGGCTGAGGTTAGGCACCTTATGTGTTGGACTTTGAAAGGATGGAGGGAGGCTGTTTTTGCTGGTAAGTTGAAAGTATCTCTCCTTTCGTCATGCCCTGCACCTCCAGCATTTGGACCGGCTACTCAGGCTGAGAACTTAATTTGCTCCACAGTGCACATAGTCTGTTGGGAAAAAAATCACAGTAGAAGTCAAATTAGGAGGGGCTTATTGTCAATGTAGAATTGTTTTATAGAATGACCTCTCCAGTGCTGAGCAAATATTGGTTTTGGAAAATGAAGTGGGAAGTTTTACTACTGTTGTCATTTGACTGAATCATATGGCTTCATGTTTGGACAGAGTCTCTTGTGCTGCCTCAAATAATTATCAGTAGTATTTATGTATGTGAGGAAGAATGGGAAATGCAGATGTGAACCTGTGGGATAAAACCTGTGTGTGAGCAGCTACATATGAAGATGACTTTCTTCAATTTTCTAGTAATTACTTATAGCTATATTTTGCCCTACAAAAACCCTAGGACATAACCGTGAGAGTAGCACCTACTTAAAAGTTACTCCCTTTCCATTTCAATCCTTTTAATTTTCAATCCTTCAGAATATTCCTTCTCCTTAAAAATATTTCTTCTGCTAGAATATAGGATTTAATAGCTACATGGAGGCTTTAAAGATGAATTTTTGGTCACTTAATTTCCCTTACAAACTAGTGGTAAGATTATCTTTCTTACATCAGTTTTATACTGGAAAAATGCTGAGCAACAGTCAAATAAAGTGTTTCCTGTTTTGTACAAGTAAGAAGCAAATTGGACCCGCTATTTAGATGCTAAGATACATCTTAAGGAGAATATATTGGAATAAATTGAGAGATTTTTAATAAGGGAAGAGGGTGTGCACTTAATAGAAAGAGCATATAGAGACCCTGACTGTGGCTAATGTGCATAAAAAATTCAGCCTGTCAGATCCTCACTTTTCTAATTCAGTAATCTAAATAATTTATTTGACATTTTAGCTCAAGATGACCTTTCTTGGGAAAAAATTACTGTTTTAAACTTTTAGCAAGTGCAACCACTGCAGAGGATTGCTGTTGAAGTCTGCATTTTCCCAAACGAGTAAAGGTTAATCTTGTACAGCTCAAACACATTTCTGACCCTTTTAAACAAGTTCACAAAAAGTCATTTAATTTTTTTAATATAATTTCAATTATATTGCAATATTTGTGTTAAATGAGCTTCCTCCCCTCCTCCCCTTTTATTTCTGTTGCTCGGAAGCCATTTCCCATGTGTTCAGATGGATTTAGGCAAAGGACTTGTTTTCAATGAGTAAAGGTACCATTCTACCAAATGTTACTTATAAGGAAAGTTCCATAAATCAGCTGAAAATATATGGTAGATTAATAGGTGAGTAGGTTAAAACAGCCACTAGTAATAGCAAGAAAATGACTGTCCAGAGGTTCACAGTTCCCAGATTGGTCACTTGACTCAAGTAATCAGCCTCAGAGCTATGCCACAAAAAATGATCATGTCTGTCCCTGGATTCTCTTCCTCTAACTAAACAATCCCATATTTTGCAGAGGGCATTTCAGTGGGTCTACTAAAGGACATTTAGTGTAATTTTACTTTGCTATTTCTGATAATTTATCTAACTTTCCGACAGGTCACTAAAAAAATCTTTCAATGTAAGGATTAATATACCCCCAATTGTACATAATAAAGGCTATAATTCTCTCAGGGTGGTCAGGTGACTTTATAGGGGTACATTATTTATTATTGAAAATGTGAATTTGCTAGAATGGCTGAAATATCACAAAGGTTTCAGAGTCTGTGCAAAAGCTGCAGTGCAGCTGCCAGCTATGAGAGGACCTACGTAACCAGCTATCAGAGAAATAGATGACCAGCCATACTTAAGCCACTCGTGAGATAAAAATGCAGGGTCTAGTGTTGTCTTTAAATTGGATTTTTCCCCTAATTTACATCATTTGTGTGCTTCCAGATCATCGTATTACTCATATTGGTGTGCAACTGGAAAAACTTCAGTGTAGTCAGTATGAAGCCAGTGTAAGTTTGATGTAAGAGGAGAAGCAGTACACTCATCTCTGCTGTGATTCTCCTCGTGCCTCCACTGATGTCAGTTAGTGCTTTCTTTTCTGACATAACAGTGGGGGTTTGATCTGATACGCCCGCACATACCAGTCAAAAACTGCTGTAAAAACAGGGAGCTGAATGATCAGTGAGGCTTACGCTCCTAAGGCATTTTGGCAGTTTTAAAATCCAGCGTAAGTGTAATCAGCCTCTTAAAGGCTTTCAGTATTATTAACTCTTAATTAACAGCAGTGGGATTATCTACCTTGCAGATAGTGTTAGAATTGCAGATGCAACTTAGTTTGCAAGAGTTTATTAGATCAAGTGTGATACTACGTGAAAAACTCTGTATTACTTCCAGGGACAGCTTGTCACTAGAAGTGGCATGGCTGTTCTCGTACCACACAGGGGTAAAACTAGTGAACCCTTCCCCTCTTGGAACCAAGCTGAAGCATGGAAATCCAGCCTGTGTTGCTCTTCCCCACATTCCAGTAACTGGGAGCACTGGGCAAAAACACCCCAACACAGTACAGAGTGAGTTTGTAATAGCTTTAACTGACTCATTAACAATTAGAATGTGGCACGTGCATAGATTACAGTTGCTCCATTAACCAGTAAAATGGAGACTGGACTCATGTGGGAGCTACCCATATTCACTTAAGGCATGCCCACTGGCTACTTCAATTTAAGGCATCCAAGTTTATAGAAGATGACCTAGAGTTACTGGATAGGCAGCATTTTACGCATTGCTTGTATTTTTCTCTCTGACATGCTTTTTGCAGCTCTCAGCCTTCTCAGGCAGATGACCAGAGAGCATAGCCTTGTGCGGTGAAACACTATGGGGCTGTAGTTTGTGCAATTAATGAAGTGGTATATTGCACCATATTTGTGAGATGTGGATGGTTTTCACTTTATGCAAAATGTAAAACATCATGGCAAAATAGGAGTAGTAAAGCTCACAACAGCATTAGGCAATGTTCGCTCCACTGTTAAACTTCTCCAATAGAGAAAAGCTGCTTAGTTCATAGTTCTTTATAGTCTAACTACCATAAGCCAAGATGTTAAAAAATACTGCTTTGGATACCTCAATTTTTATTATTCAGTCTGAAAACTGTTAAAAAGGGGTTGATTTTGAGTAAATTAAATTGGACTAATAGGATTAAATTGAGAATTCAAAACTGGTTATGTTGAAAATATGAACTAACAGTAAAAAATACTTTCAGCACGTTACTGGGTAAAGCTAACAAAAGGGACTTGCGAGTAACAAGCTGCATACACTGCCATATGAATTTTATCACTATTTGGCATGATTGCAAAGTTAGTGGCTGTATGAAAAAGCACTGGTATACTAACACTAGGGTGAGGGGAATCCTGCTCCCTTGCCAAAAATGGCCTGAAGGTAATGTCATTGATTACTAGTTACTAGTCCCGGTTACTTGTCCTGTTAACCTTGTACTAGTTTTGCGTCTTCATTTCTACTTGTACCCTAAAGAAGTATGAGCTATCTTAGATGATAAGAGAGGCAGAGTTTGTAGAGAGACATAATATTATTTCTTAGACCAATGGATAGTACTAGATGGTATCGGAATTCTCATTAAGATTTAGAGTTAAGTGTCCGTAATTGGACAGTAAGTCTTGGACAAGGTTTATCTTTGAAATTATTTGTTCCTTATTTTTAATTTTAGAAATGTGTTTTTGACTCATGATTGAAGTATGAAGTAACTGTATCTCTCTGTTCAGAGAATACCTTGAGAAGAGAGGGACTACTCAATTTTTCTCTAAGCTCTGGCAGGGGTTTTTTGTTACGTAAATTGTTGTCCCGTAGCCCATAGGCTGAGACAACTGCCAGATCTTAATGACTTCTAAGGAACTTGAGTCTGGATTTGAATTAGTAATCTAAAGATGAGAGGTTTGTTCCTCCCATTAACGGTTCTCTATAACACCTAGATTTTCTGTGTTGTAAACCTGTTGCTGTTGCATGCAGTACTGAGGCTCTGGGAATGTCATCATGATAAAATTGTAATGAAATTATGTTTAAATCTTCTTCCTTGTTTTCATCCTCTTTATGCAAATTACATGTCTCAAAGTATCAGTCATAAGTTTGGCTGGTGCTCACGTGACTTTTCTTGAAAGATGTTTCTAAACATTTTTTCCAAATTGATTTTCTTTACCCGTATTTATTTCCTATGCATCTGTGATGTCCATGAGTTAAGTAAAAATGTCTTAGGGCTTTGGTGGTGATGTGGCAGATGGTGATGTTTGTTCTAAAGTTATTTAATAGATATCTCAGTAGTCTTCACAGGGAAATACATGGAGAAGAAATACTGAGGTACAGAAGGACTGGTCTGCTGTGCTTTTGGATACTGCTGCTGAAGGGCACTTCTTGGTATTCCTATCTCCAATTCACTTAGCTGTGCAACCAAATTGTATTGAGGAAGATGGCATTAGTCCTCATGTTCATTTCCAACGTGCAATGAAAATACAGAATTCTCAACTGACCAACCATTAGTTCCCACACAGTGTTGGGACCCTTTTCCCTTCCTTAAAGCAGATAATAAGAAATGCTGATAAAGCCATTTGCCAATTCAAAGAATACCAGGTGGTATATGAACTCATGAGAAGAAAGCTAGCAAATCTATTTCTTCCCATTGCATAACAGGGCTTCTTAAAATTTGCCTGTGCTTTTAGGAGATCCCTCAGAACAAATAAAATTTGGAGGAATTTGTCTCACCCATTGACACTGCTTTACATGAACTCCTGATGTGAATGCAGTTTTCTCCCTTGGGTTTGTCTGGCCTGCATAGCAGGGCAGGATACAGTCCTGATTGTAAGAAGGGTACCATGTATTTCTGAACATCCACCAAAATCTCTGTTGTTCCGTAGGTGTAGGGCAGAGATATGACCTTACATTTGAGGGCAGTATAGCGCTCAAAGGTCTGGCATGACGAACAGTAGAATTCGCACAATAGATTGCTATCTGCTGCTCCCCAACTCATTTGGTTAAGGTCAAGAAGCTGCTTGTAAACACACAGTATGATTTCCTAAAAAGACATCTCATTCTTTATCCCACTGAGTGGCACTGTGACACATAAAGGTCAACCTTAGTGACCATTAAACGAGCAGCTACTTAAGACGGTGAAAGGCAAAACTGGTTTCCAGATGCAGCTGGGAAAAGGCTGGAACCAAGAACTCTGAACACTCCTGATGACTAGGAAACACAGGGTCTTAATCAGATGCTGAATCCCAACAGTGTGGTTTGAGCTACACGTCGTATGTCTGCATTTCTGCTTCAAACAGCTTATCAGGTTAATACTGCATGGTATTAAAAATGCAGTTCTATGTTAAAATGGTCGTAAAAGTGATAAGCGTCTGAAAATTGTATCAGATCCAAAGCTGTCTTATGACTTTATTTCCTATGATGTGAAAATGCAACAAAAGAATATAATATTGTTCAATTTCTAGTTGCTGTGTTGTTTTTATAAAACCATAATAAAACTAAATTTGTGGCACAAATTACCAGAATATTCACAGGTAACGTGTTTGTGGAGTAGGATAGGGACATTCTTACATTTGTGCTTTTCATCGGCAAAGAGCACTGTCATAATGTCTCTACTTGGTAAGCTGAAGTGGGGCAAGGTGGGGGAGTCTTACTAGTGATCTAATTCTTACTGATGGTCTAAAATCTGAGTTCTCTCACACAACCCAAATTTAGGTAGTTAACCCAACTACCTCATTTAGGTAGCTAACAACCTCAGCCAACAAAGGAGAGTCAGTTAAGAGTACCCAACTTTTTTAATTTTCAAGGGAGTTTTAGAGTAAGAACCCATCTCTTTTAGGCTTGCCAATGTGACGCCCATCTACAAGAAGGGCCGGAAGGAGGATCCAGGGAACTACAGGCCTGTCAGCCTGACCTCGGTGCCGGGGAAGATGATGGAGCGGTTCATCTTGAGGGCGCTCACAAGGCATGAGCGGGACAACCAGGGGATCCGGCCTAGCCAGTACGGATTCATGAGAGGCAGGTCCTGCTTGACCAACCTGATCTCCTTCTATGACCAGGTGACCCGCCTAGTGGATGAGGGAAAGGCTGTGGATGTGGTCTACCTGGACTTCAGGAAGGCCTTTGACACCGTCTCCCACAGCATTCTCCTCGAGAAGCTGGCGGCTCATGGCTTAGACAGGTGGACTCTGCGCTGGGTAAAAAACTGGCTGGACAGCCGGGCCCAGAGAGTTGTGGCGAATGGAGTTAAATCCAGTTGGCGGCCGGTCACGAGCGGTGTTCCCCAGGGCTCAGTACTGGCGCCGGTCTTGTTTAATATCTTTATCAATGATCTGGATGAGGGGATTGAGTGCACCCTCAGTAAGTTTGCAGACGACACCAAGTTGGGCGGGAGTATTGATCTGCTCGAGGGTAGGAAGGCTCTGCAGAGGGACCTGGACAGGCTGGATCAATGGGCCCAGACCAATTGTATGAGGTTCAACAAGGCCAAGTGCCAGGTCCTGCACTTTGGCCACAACAACCCCATGCAGCGCTACAGGCTTGGGGAAGAGTGGCTGGAAAGCTGCCTGTCAGAAAAGGACCTGGGGGTTCTGGTTGACAGCCGGCTGAACATGAGCCGGCAGTGTGCCCAGGTGGCCAAGAAGGCCAATGGCATCGTGGCCTGTATCAGAAATAGTGTGGCCAGCAGGAGCAGGGAAGTGATCGTGCCCCTGTACTCGGCCCTGGTGAGGCCGCACCTCGAATACTGTGTTCAGTTTTGGGCCCCTCACTACAAGAAAGACATCGAGGTGCTGGAGCGTGTCCAGAGAAGGGCAACAGGGCTGGTGAGGGGTCTGGAGAACAAGTCTTATGAGGAGCGGCTGAGGGAACGGGGGTTGTTTAGCCTGGAGAAAAGGAGGCTGAGGGGAGACCTCATCGCTCTCTACAACTACCTGAAAGGAGGTTGTAGCGAGGTGGGTGTCGGTCTCTTCTCCCAAGTAACAAGCGATAGGACGAGAGGAAAAGGCCTCAAGTTGTGCCAGGGGAGGTTTAGATTGGATGTAAGGAAAAATTTCTTTACTGAAAGAGTGGTTAAACATTGGAACAGGCTGCCCAGGGAAGTGGTTGAGTCCCCATCCCTGGAGGTATTTAAAAGACGAGTAGATGAGGCACTTAGGGACATGGTTTAGTGGACATGGTGGTGTTGGGTCGACGGTTGGACTCAATGATCTTAGAGGTCTTTTCCAACCTCAATGATTCTATGATTCTATGATTCTATGATTCTTTTCAGTGACAATACAGTATGATTATAGTCAGCCAACAGCCTGCTAAGCCAGATGCCTAAAATTTGTTTAACTGCTAGAGGTTTTAGTCTAAAGATGGACTAAATACCCCCTAAAGCTATGTGTCATTAGTTAAAACTTTTGCCTCTCTGATGCATGCAGGAGTCCCTAGATCTGTGTCGTCACTAAAGAAATAGGAATTGTTGAGCATTTGCTGTTTCTGACCTGTGATGGATGATAGTGGTTGCTATTTTTTTGTTATGACCATCACAGATTGAGACTGTGGCACACAAAACATTAACCTCAAGCCCTGACTGGAAGTTATTTACAAGATACTTAGACCTCTACACACTGAGGAAGTCTCAAAAAACAATTTTGTATCAGAAGGCTGAGTTGCACTTCTGTATATGAAAGAAAAAAATTGGTTTGGATTTCAACCTCTAAATAGAATTACTCAAAATGTGTGAGAGGTGGAATGAGCCATCA
The DNA here is from genome assembly GCF_965638725.1 of Aptenodytes patagonicus. Taxonomy (NCBI): domain Eukaryota; kingdom Metazoa; phylum Chordata; class Aves; order Sphenisciformes; family Spheniscidae; genus Aptenodytes; species Aptenodytes patagonicus. The sequence continues at coordinate 37,842,405 of NC_134955.1, read as the reverse complement.
CCTATATAAAATAAACAGAGAATGTGGGGATAGTTAGAGAAGAGAATTTAAGGTCGCTTATCTCTACAGCACGTTGAAATTCAGTCCATACTGATAGCAATATCAAGATACTATAAACTGTTGGCTTCCTGGTAAGCTGTGTGAAGTAAATCTGATGACCTCCCTCCAATTTACACTGCCAAATAAATGTTCTTTTTTCATTGAACTCATACCAATTTTAGGTACTCATTGGCATCCTTCTTGGATGTCTCCTTGTGGCACAGGACTGGCAAGAGCGGGACTGTTTAATAATACCTGAAAGTGCTTCCTCCATTTCTAGCCATCTTGATAGGAGTCTCTGTGTGTGACAGATGCAAGCAACACAGTACATAAGTTTTCTTTCCCCAGGGATATCAGTCTGACCCTTTTCAAAGCTACTCAGCTTTCAGTTTTTTTCTTGTACGCTGAGTACACGTCAGGCCCCACGTTCAAACGTAGGTGCTCTGGCTGGAAACGTTTCACTTTTTCCTGGGAATTATTTTTTCATTATTTCCCTGTCAACACTCCTCCTCCTTTCTTATTTAATGAAAGAGTGTGGTGGGACATACAGATTCATGTGAAGTTAATCTTGAGACTGAAGTAAACTTTTGGCCTAAAATTCTCTTCCAAGAAGAGAAACATGAGAAATAATATCTTCACTTAGGCTCAGATGTCTGCATGGGCTTTTGTGCAGCTGTAATAAATTATTCACTAATTTACTTGTAATCAGACTATTTGATCTGATGGGTAGCCCAGTAGGTAAAGAAAACCACAGAGATGGAGCATTGCATTCAAACTTGTTACAACAGGTCAGGGACCAAAAACGAGAATGATCACATGATTTCTATTAAATTGAAAAAGCTAGCACTCCATTGTGCTATACTTTCCACATGTCATTAAAACCACTTATGATGCAAAATTAAAATAGCTGTCACCTACATCTAGCTGATGTGAACTCGCTTCCTTTGCAGTTTACTGAGCGGGAAAGGAAATCCAGGAAGGTGAAAATTTTTAGACAGGCTTAGCGATTGCTAAGGGAGAAAAAAAAAACAAAAATACACACATATGCACCCACACCCCCCAATACCTTAATTTCCTTTCCTTTTTATTTTTCCCCTGTCTTTTCTTATATGGCTGCTTGATTTGATTTGAGAGATGGAATTGCCTTCAGAGTATAAAGAAGCCAAAGTTTTTAACCATGAGTTGCAGGAAGCCATGGACATTTCTGAAAGAGGTTCACTGGGGAACTTGTTCAGGTCCTCCCAAAAACTCACCTATGAAGCTGCGTGTGTTTGCAGTGCATTTCCTCTGAAAAAAAAAAAGGACAAGCATATGGCAAAAACAACCAACCAACCAAAGCTCTGACACACATTTGGAGAAGACAGTTTTCACCTGAGGACGAGAGAGAGTGTTTTTAGACTGAAGTCATTCAGCCTATTTTCTGTTATTCAGAAAGAAACAGTACTATTTCTGGTCCACCCTGCAAGCTTCTTCTGCTCAGCATGGCACTCCTCCCTCCCCCCGCCGGTCACACTTTGCTTAAAAACAATTCATTGTGGTTTGCTGTTTTATTTTATTTTTCCAGCCAGAAAATATACTGTTATTCTGTAAATGTTTTCTTGCTGTCATACTTCGCAGACGATTTTCTTCCTATTTTTGGAGGCCTGAATCTGCCTTTGGTCACACTATTTGCTCCTCTATGGTCACCTCTGAGAAGATTAACCCTTTCATTAAAAAAGCTTGGCCAGGGTCAAACTACCGCCTGGCTCTGGACTCTTACATCCCTTTGATCTCCCAGCTATGGAGAAATTATTAGCAAATTCTAAGCCTTCCCATGTGATTTGTTTTTGTAAATTTGTAGAAATTATTCCTAATCCTATTACGTGGCTGAGGGCAAACCTGCATTAAATATATGAGACTTTTTGTTATGTGGCAGATGGATAATAAAGGAATGCTGAATGCAGCCCATTCCAAGTTATGGGAATCTGGACACTTCATCAGCATTCACTTAATCCTCTGCCATGGCCTACGCCTTTGATGAATGCTCTCATTTATGACCACTGATGCCACTCACTTAATTTCAGAGAAGAAAAATAATACCTAGCTGTTAATGTGAATATTTGAGTTTATGGCTGTACAATGAATAATTGTGACATTATCAAGGGAACATCTTCTTATACATTATTCACTTGTATAGACCACATTAACCAGAGAGAGGAAACTTGCAGTTTTGCATCTTCCATCTTCTTTGGAAGGTAGACACCATGCAGACAAAAGTCAGTGTCTTAACCCAAATTCTAGCTGACAGTCCGTATCAGCCCTCACTATATTTTGCTCATTGTGGTGCCAATCTCCTATCTCACCAATGACATTTTTTCAAAGAAAGAGTGGATTTCCTAGAGACTCTACCCCATGCAACTTCCATGGCTTTTTATTGAATAGGAAAATGTATCCCTCCTTTTTGCTTTAATACTGTTGCCATGTAGTATGTCTGTAAATTTAAGCTGAAAATTAAGACAGCACACAGTTTTCATTTGTACTTTATAAAAATATGCATCCCGTATTCATAACATTCTTTTCTTGCATTTCAAAATAAAACTAAAATTCATAAATAAAAATAAATTTATAAAATAAAATCTTCAGAGTTGCTCATTTATTAGCTTACAGCTTTCTCACTCAGAATCACAAATATTAAGGTGTGGAAAACATATTAACTTGTTTTACAGAAATCTATGTTATCTGAGGTAGGTGGGGTTTTTAAGCATGTTTGTACTATATCTGATCTCTCCAAGTTTCCTTATTTCACTGGGGAGAAAATGTGATTACATTCCTAGTGTAAATATTATTTTTTAATTGGAAACACTTCCACATTTTAAAGTGTGTTTATTTACTTTTCTGATGGTGTAGCAATATTTAAGAGTAGGAGTTTGCTATGTTTTTATCCTCCTTTTCTGCAAGTGTAGTAATTTTAGTTGGTATTTAATAGTGCTAAAATTCTAAAAGTAGAACCCTGCTGTCCCTTTTGGTTTGCATGTATAAAATTCAGAGGTAAATTGAAGTTCTGGTAAATCATCAGTGTGAGAAACGTGTCTGGATTTAGTAAACTGTAATAAAAAAAAACAGTTAAACATCTTTTCCTGGTGGGAGTTTTCACACACTGTAACTAATTTGCTGGAATCGACTAGAATATTAAACGAGAACAAAAATATGTAGTTTATTTATTTATAGTACATTTATTGATGACTACTTTGAAATCTAGTGTAGCAGCCTATCAGGACACCCTGGACTGACTGCTCCAAAATGAATATGGATAGGGGTCCCGCGTAGAGTAGTTGCTTCAGTTATCCTCTTCCATACTGTCACCTAATTTAACACACATGCTGTACGAGACACACGCAAGCTTCTGCACACGTTTTATTTGGTATTTGCTGTATGTAGCGAGGTGCCTGTCAGAACCCAGAGCACTGTCAAAGTGGAAGGTTTTATTTGGAAAAGGGTTTGTAACACCTTGTGCAGTGTGTCCATATAATTATAATGATACAAAATCTATTTTTTAAGGAGGAAGAAATGCAAACTGTTCTGTGATTGTAAAATGATACGATGATGAAAGATTGCAACTTAATTGACTTCAGGGAGAGCAAGGCATGGCCTTAATTTAACATCATAATGTGCTGAGCTAAATTCTTCTCACCCGCTCAGATCTCTACACTGATTTCAGATGCTTCTGTTTTTCCCCCCGAGAATCACTAATCTAAACATTTCTGCAGAGTCACGTTATTATTTCTAAAATATTCTCTTCCCTGTTAACCGAAGTGTTTGGTAAAAAAAGAAAGCAAGGCGTAGATTTACAAAAGTAGAGGACAAGGATACAAAGTCTATAAACAGTGGGTCAAATATTCCAATCCACCTTTTGGTGAAAACCTCCATAATAGAAATAGCCCAAAAATTAACGTCCCCCCAAAAATTATGGTATAGACCATAGTAGAAATTTTGCTGAAGGAAATCTAAACTGAAACTCAGAAACTAAAAGACAAAAAATACACATTGATGGACTTTAAGTAGGTTTTTTTATAGATAGATAGATATTTCAATATTTAGATTCATTCCTTCGAGTAAGTACTGAGCAATTAAGGAAATCTAGGTTGGATCAACTTTTGGAACATCCCTAAAATGTATGGGATTTGAGAACTAGAGTCACGATGTATTTTCCTCACCAGCATAATGTCAATGGAAACATGTAACATTCACTTGTGGTGTGGCCAACCTACTTTGGCAGTCAACTTCGCAAAATCATCCTTTATTACTATAATAAGAATATAAAGGCTTCATTATACATGATATATGATCAATGCCTGGGGATTACTTGCTATAGCAGTTAAGGTTTTACTGATCAGTCAGCTAGTGGTCAAACTCCCTGTTTGCTATTAAATACAGATCACTCTACGATCGCGCTGTTAAAATGTGTAAAACATCTTTCATAAACTATAAATTGGAGATGATTATAAAAGAGAGCAGGGGCAGTATAAATATTTTTGTTGTTGTTGTTGTTTACTAGCATTAGGGCTGACAGCTAGAACATTTTATTTTTCAGAAAGTGTAGGGAGGGGGAGTTTACCGTCTTTTTTACAAGCTAGTTGATACAGACTGGTAGGTTGTTCACTGAGTTTTTCCTTACATTTTTAAAGCTCCTCTTACGTGGTCTCTTAGAAGAATTTTAAATGAGTCTAAGCAAAGCCCTCGCTGAATGTAATATTACTGTAAAACAATGCATTCTTTTCATATCTGGGATAAGAAGGTAATGAAAACACGCTGGTGGTGTGGCTCCAATCTTGCAATCAGAGGAGCTTGCTTGAGTATAAAGCATAAGAAAAAGGAAGGGTAAGCTGCCGAACCAAGAGAAATTTCATCAACCAAGGCACTGGCTGTTTAGTACCAGGCACTGAAAGCAAAGCAAAAATGGCCTCCTGCCCACCACTGTGGGTTTCGTGATCGCAGAGTAATCCTCCAAACCCAGAGACTGAAAAAATGCTTTTACTGGAAAGTGAGACACACTCACGGCTTCTTTTTCATGAGTCTGTTTTCCAGTGTGATTGTCTTTGAAGCATACAGCATATATCATGTATGATAAATTATACTTTGCTGAAATGCTGCCTTGCTAAGAAAGCTCTGAGCAATATTTACAAATAGTTTAAGTGTCACAACAATACACCCACCACTCAGGCTTCCATCGATTTTGCTGTAATAAGAGTTGTAATAAAGGATACCACTTTTAAGTATTATGAAAGTATTCTTTATAAAGATAGTTGGGAGAAAAGTCCCTAAAATCTATATCAAAATAATTTTGCAGATTCTGCAATCACAGCTGTCAGAAAAAGCAACCACAATCTCTCTTGTCTAAGAGGAATCATCTGGTTCTGTGCTGTTGTTGCTTATCTTTCTTTTTGTCCCATGTAAGTAGTTAATTTACTCATAAAGCTCAAAACTCAGCTACTGCCACTCTTTAAAAAAAGAAAAAAAATTGCTATAAATTAATTTGAGTTGTGCTGTTGGAAAGAACAGCAGCCTTACTTTCCCATTCAGGATAAACTTCAATCCTGTACACCAAGTGTTAAATTCTGCCGCCTGTTACATGAGTGTAAAGCTGGTGTAATTCCACTGCCACCGAAGGAAGCCATTCAAATTTACATCAATTTGAAAGAAGGAAGAACTAGACCTTCCCCTGAGCATTTGAAAATCACTCCAATATATTAATGAATACCTCTCTTGCATCCAACTTTATGTTTTTAAGATCTTCCTCAGGGAAGGTAAGAAAGGCATTCAAAACCAAGCTAAGCCTTTTTTTTCCTATCCACCTTTATCTTTATTTGTTATTTTTAATGGAGTGTGGAATATGCCTGCTATATTTGTCAGTCACAAGGGCCTGTTTCACCCACTGGCATCAATGAGTGACATGGGGGTGAATTTAGCTTAGTTAGTTTTGTTCTAGCGGATTACTATAGCTGTCGATCCACACCACTTAGGTCTTGACAGAAACATAATCATGTTATATGGGTATATACGGAAGAAGTAGTTAAAGTATATTAGAAAACATATACGCTGAAGTGGATCGTTTTTTTCAGTCTAAGCAAGGCACAAGCTGAAGGCTGTTTCGCTAGTTGGAGCTTGCTGTTATTTGGTTAACCAAAAGGAAAGATGGTGTAATCTAGAGAACTCGTGCTCCACCTCCCAAACACATTGTCCTGTTTTCTAGTAAAATGGATCTACAGATTCAGTGACTTCTTGAACCCTTTCTCTCATGCTGAAAGTAGTGCTTGTGAAAAGAAAAACCTAAACACCCAGACCACACCAGTGTTAGGATCTCAAGTCTGACACTGCCAATATGCATTACATTCTAGCTGCATTTTTAGCATAGCAACTGGGGATAATATAGTCAGGTGAAATCTAAACTAATTTACCCCACCGTCAAAATTCTTCCAGAGACCAATCTGCATTTTCATATTAATAGCAATGCTTAGACCTGCCGCCCTCCTGCCGTGAAATTCATATATCTATGGAGAGCTTTTAATTTAATTTTTTTGTTCTGGCAAAAGCAAGCAAAGTCCTATAACGGATGTTTTGTTTTACAAATTAGGTGTACAAGTAGGTTTACATGCAGTTAGCAGAACTTTCAGAAGGAAATAGCCCTTACATTTAATAACAAGTACACAGGAAATGTCCAGTGAATTCCGGGGCAGAGTGTTTGTTCAGATGAGCTACAAAGCAAGCTGGGATGGAAGGGAACTTGTGGGTCCCTGTTTAGTATTAAATTTTCAGTCTTGATGTGATTGTATTATTTTATCTCTGTGAATTTAGCACATTTGATATACGGTTATAGCCTAATAAATGTAACAATAAATATCACATTTGTATTCAATTTCAGAGGTCTCCTTCCCTCCCTCACACCAGCAGCAATGGGTGTGATCTTATAAGGGTCTGACTGTAAATAATCTGGTTAAATACAAGGTTACTGATGCACTGACAATATAGAGAGTCACAGAGACACTGCTAAGATTCAAGCCCCCAGATATGTCTCCTTGCCTCAGTCAAAGCAGATGTATTTGATTTTGAAAAAGCAATGCATAATCTATTTTTGTTTGTTCAATAAAGGAACTGTATATTTACCATATCTTTAGGGATTACTTTTTGTTGTTTTCAAGGAAATAATTTCAATGCTTCCAAATTGTTGGATGACATTCCCGTGTACATTTTTAAATATGATATGCAGGGAAAATATTTCTAGTTCTAATCTTTTTATTTAGAATAGAAAAGCTATGTGTAATCTAGGAGATGAAATATGATATCTTTATTAAAGTGGCACATGCTAGCTCTATTACACTTACAGGTCTGCCAGTATATCCATTAAGGAATCCATTTTTCAGACTTTTAACACTTGTCTGTATTCATACTGGAGTGAAACTTGGCACTCAAGTTTATAGCCCAGGAGCAATTTGTGCTGCTATTTACAAATGTCTCTTGGTATTCATTTAAAAAAATGTTTTTCTATTAAATGCCTGAAAACCATTTGGTTATTTAAAATGCAAATGGGAACGATATTAAAAAGAGCACTGTTGACTGCTCTAAGAGTCCTGTGCTGTAGTCTGATAATACTTTTGCTGTATGAAGTTTATCATATTAAACCATTTTGGAATGAGCTGAAAGTTAGGAGATGGGGCATTTTTTGAGATTAGAGAGCATATATGCCTCTGAGAGAGCTGCTTCTGTTTATCATTTAGCTTATACATACTTTAAAAATTGCGTATGCCCTCATTTGCGCATTGTAATGCTCCAAAGGTCCTTATACTCAGGTAAATAACAAGCTTTGTAAAAAAAAAAAATGCATATGAATGTATATAATTCAGTGGTTTATTTCGGTACTGAATCTATTAATAGTCCATCATCATAGCATAGTGCTGTTTATTTTAGTTACTTTAGGTTTTTTCTTAAAATAAGTAAGTAATTCTACCTAAGTATGTCATTTTACCTTGGCAAAATGCGCTGGAGAAAAGATAGCACATCCAACACGTCCAGTCATATCTTCCAATGTCTCACTGTTTGAACGTAAATTTACAGGGATTTAATTCAAATATACTTTTGCTTCTTTGTTTATACATTATCATAACTGTTTGCTCTTTCAGATAAAAGTTCAGTTCTGAAATGAAAATAACTATCACCATTTTATTCTGAAAAAAGGGGCTTTATCCTCAACTGATGTAAGTCAACAGCTCGGTTGACTTTGTACTATTTTACATCAGCTGAGAGATTACCCTGGACTCATAATAAATACATAAAAAGTTCTTAAATAATTTGAGAAAAGTTGGAAACATAGCATCTACAAACCATTGATATCAAACCTCATCATAAATAAAGATCGATTCCTACTTCCTCCTTTAAATTCCTTTTTTGACAATAAATAAACTTAAGATGATGAACAGAATTTTAATAACTCCTTATCAGACTGGGTTTCTTAATTTTGTGTAAACTACTGTAGTCTGAGCTGGAAGCACTGAAGAAAATGTTACAAATAAAAGAAATCCAAAGTCAAGCGTTCTTTATACCTTCAGGTCATTTCAGATTTTAGAGGTTTAGAAAAGCCCCGTGAAGCTCCATTTAGACTTCAGGAATAATTCCTTAAAGCAGTTCTGTAAACAAAATGATTCACAGCGTAGATTTTTTGTTCAATTTTGTAGTTGCTGTTCCTCAGTTGTGAAAAGTGTATAGGGTTTTTTTCAAGACTGTACTTTTCACTTCTGCAAACCTAATTTTTAGTCTTGGGTTCTGAAAAATCAGAGGCTATTTAGAATACAATAAAGAATAAAAATGTGATCAATTGTAAGAAGTATTTCTATGAAGTCTGAACAAAGTGGGAATCTGAATTGCAGCCCCAAGTATTTAAATAAGCTATTACAAAAGGAGTGCTAGGAACCATTATATTGCATGATTTCTTGTGAATAATAGAAATGCTCTCTATCAGGTATTTTTACTTAAATGGAATAAATGTTTGAGAGAGATGGTGTTTATCCACTGTAACCTTTCATGCCACTACTGTTGGTATTGTTATAACTTCATCTATTAAAAACATGCTTTGAAGCTATTAAAAATACTCTAAAACTTAGAAAGAAGTGTAGTTTTAACCACCATACATTAGTATCTCCATCTTTTGGTAGTGTGTCATTTATGCTTTAATGACATCAGTGTAGAATTTCAGCATTCTTATACTGAAAATGCCTGTCATATACAAACAACATTATGGCACTTTTAGTATAATATGCCTATAGTAGTGCTATTATTTAATGGTGTGCTTTTATATTGCTCAAGTAAGTTTTTAAGGATAAATGTGCCTACATCATATGCTAGTCTTGGGGCTAGTAAATGGGATTACTTGCTGTTAATAAGGTGAGCAGGCTTTCATCTCTAGTTATGATGCTCCTGATCCAGTATCACTGCAGTAGAAGGAAGTGTCACATTTATTATTTTAATAAGAGCATAAGCAATCTTTGAGTCCCAGTTCATCAAACCTCCTGTTTATGTCTGGCGCTTTTTACTGGTGGGACACACTCACGTGCTGTAAGAGTTTGGCTGAATGGGGCTGGGTTTGCCGAATTGTCATTTAGGAACACGGGTCTGTTCTCTGTTTGGGCTTAATTCTAGCTGGTATCCACACTCCTCTTGCCTTTGCCCAGGGAACAACCAAATTGAGTATTGTCTTAGATTTTTAAAGTTAAAGTTAGGAAGTCTGCCCGTAGTCCTGTATGACCACACTGCAGCCACGGGTGCTGCTTAGATACAAGAAAGAATCTGGCTCAAGTGGGGATCAGCCAAGAAACAAAATGAGGAAATATGTTTGTTTCTAAACATATAGAGTGGTGTTACAAAACCATGTGTGCCATTGCTGTTTCCATGCAGCAGTGCTACATGAAATGACGGTAACGCTGCATATTAGGATACTGTTTATTGGATTTGGTGAGACCTAGTATCCCAAATACACGTCCGCTTCCTGTTCATGCAACGTGACCAATGCTTATGAACCGATGGAGAAATATTTCTTCTACTTAGAGTAATCTGTTCTAAATGCCAGAAATATCCTGAAGTGGGGTTTTTTGGATGGAAAATAGGCCAGTAGAAAGAACTGTTTTGCATGTTTTATTAGTGAGTAAGGCAAAAAATACACATTGTGTCTCTCTAGTAATGGGCACTTCCTTTAGAGTACTATTTTCTGATGTAAGATACAGTTTTATGAAAGTTTTTTAATACTGCATTACACGCTTATGAAAGTGTTTATAATACTGTGTGGGTTTTTTTTTTTTAATTTTGCATTATATCTACTCCTTCATATTCTATACAGTCATGGTTTGCATATTCTTTCGACTATGTATGAATTTCCTCACTGAAACCACAAACTGGCTTTCCAGCTAAAACATGAGATGCATTCTCTGGGCTCACATAACCAATAATAAGTAGCCTCTTCAAAAAGTAAATACTTGAATGAAAGCTCACTGAGAGAATGAAAAGATTCATTACCATTAAAACCTCTAATAAATTACATTTTTAAGATACTAAATGCTTGAATTTAAATTGGCTGGATGCGTAAGGAGTCTTGGGGCCATAGTGAAATTTGAGAAATAGGGGATAGGTGAATGTATCACATCACATCACAAGGGAATGTATCCTTTAATAATGACATCAGTTTCACCTCCACTAATGTAGTTCGAGTGCTGCAGGTTATTTAACTCCAATGGACCAAGCTTTCAAATCCAGTTAAATATCTCCTTGGTGTTCTTTTGGGAATGACATGGCATGGTCTTGGGAAAATGGAGCCCTTTTAATCCTGCTGACTTCTGTCACAGTCGGTATCCACCACTTCCAGGTCAGTCTTGGTGTCTGCCGTGGGAGTCCTTGTCACGATGTTAGTTACGCAAATATCTGGTCACCACTCAGGCCTGCAGCTGATGCACTTTGCATCTACATGCTCTTTGATTCTTAAAAGAGAGTCTTGAAGCTGTGGGTCTAGCTTGACGTTAAATCTTACTTAGTTTTAATAAGGAGTATTAATTATGATATGTTTTCACCAATTCTAGGGTAATTTATTTTCATAAACCAGTGGATGATAACTCACTAGTTAGCATACAGTAAAGCTCTTTTGTTCTTCATTTAGATTAACTCATATAATATAAAAGTGCAAGTCTGCCACTGTAAGAAATAGTTTTATATACATTTGGAAGAAGATGCTGGTTGTTCAGAGAAAATAGACGCTTCGACTGAGTTGCTGGGATTCTGATCCCATGACACTTAGGAATAGTTACTAACTAGACACGCAACAAAAGCAACAGCAGTTTTGCTACATTTAAACCCTCATTTTACCTTCAAACATCATTTCTGGTCTTTAAGCTGAATCAGGTGGTGGGATATTCAGGTGAATAGGAGCCCTTCAGCTAACGTGCATTGTTCAACACACACCTGTGTGTGTATCTGGAAAAGAAAGTCTCTCTTGTTTTGCTGCTGAGGCAGCCACAAAATGTCAAGATAATCTTAATTTATCCATTAAAAATGTAGGCCCATATTTAAGAGTCATCAGCAATAAAGGAAAATATACTGAATCATTTCAAGTGCATGCTAATCATTTAATGTAATAAATGGAGCAACTCTAATTATCTCCCGAGGAAATGATTTCACACTAAAACAATGGAAATGAAGAGGTTACTTTGGGAGCATTATACACAGCTGAAAATTACTCATGTGAATCTAGAGGATATTTCAAATAAATAGAAAGGATTGCTTATGCCTTTTCAGTAATCATATAATGCTATGAGAGAAACACTAAACGATGGTAAAGATATTTAGTAATTTGCACTCAGCCAGTGAGGCATCACAGGTACCGTTGTACAACCAAACACTGTTCCTTTCCACTGAGACACTGGTTAGCACAAGATCAATGTCATAACTACAGGTTCGTCATGCAGAATAGTTGAACAGTGAACAAAAAAATGAATAAATTTGTCTTCTATATTTATTAATTCCAGTCTGCATTAGAATTTATAGATTTGTAATTGATAATATCTGTGAGCCTTTCCCTCTCTGTGTTTCTTTATTTTTAAAAGGATAAATAAAAATCTTTCTGGGTTTTTTTTCCCCAAACTAAATCCCATGAAAGCTTATTTTGGAAATTCAGCACATTTTTAGCCAACAAAGAAGAAAATGAAAAGCAAACTTTTGAATAAGATGTAAAAATTTCTCAGGGAGTGGGGTTAAAATTGAGTTTAATGATTCAGTCCCTTCCCTCCAAGGGAACTGATTTCACTGCAAGCTAAAATGTTTTGTTAAATTATGTACTTCAGTTGCTTGGGTGTTATGTCTCTCTTGGAGAAGCACATGAAATGAGCACTATCCTCCTAGGCATTTTAAAAACACATCCACATTAAATAGAATATATATACAGTGGTTGAGCATACAGTCTTTTTAAACTAGATAACAAAATGATTTTGACTTGTTTTAAAATCTTTTTCCTTAAATGGCTCTAAAGCTAAGACTAAAAGATAGATAATGTGGACTGAAAATTTTCCCCCTTGCTTTCAGTTTCATAGAGAATAGCACATTATAGGTACTTTCCTTTGTGCAAGAATCACATCAAATGCCAGGAAAAATACATCTGTTTTGGCTACATATTTAACAGCGTGCTTTCCAGAACCATCAATTTGTCTTTATTAATACATCAAGTGCGGTTTGTTTAAAATGTTTGTCCATTCCACTGCCATGCTACTACAGATATTATTAGCTTATACTTATTACTAAAATTGAGTAAGATAGAAGAGAATACAGCTCTTCTACATAGTGAGAGATATGACCTAGTTCAAGACAAATTAATGCACGGCGATTCTAAAAGCATAAACAGATGACTGCAACTTTTTGAAGGTCTGCATTTATTCTGCAGCTGACATGAGTATTTCACAAGACACTAGACAATTGTTTTTTATCATAAGATTACCGTTCATCATGTACAAGAAAACAATTGTTATCAGGTATGAACTTAATTGGAATCAACTGTAGCAGTCTTTACAGGAATTTACCGAAATGTCTGCCATTCAGAGCTGGCTTACCATAATATTCTCTATGGAATAGTTGACCACAGGATTCTCATTCACAAACAGCCAGGTTAAACAGTTAAATGCTAGCAAATCCTGCATAGCCCTGTGGGAAATTTCACTTTAATCCCGAACTTATAAGAGGACAATCAAAGCCCAAAGCCTGGGTAACAAATCTGATCCTCTGTTGCAATCTGTGTCCTCATGGGAAGGAGAGAGATGCTCCCTGTACAAGCCTGAGATGGATAAATACCTAAATGATGAGATAGATGGGGAATGCAGAAGAAGCGTCTGGCTTCAGCCATTCGCTTCCAATTTCACATTACATTGTGAAAGGCAATTCTTGTGCAGCTCGGGAACAGCCAGTCCTGATTACTATAAGTTGAAGTGTGGCTTAAGGAATGATTAATGACAGTGTCAGGAGAAAACAAAGCACAATGAGAGTTATCTCTAATCCACCTGCTTGCAGATGCTATAGTAAGGGAATGAAAATGGCCCCGGCGAGCCCTGATAATAAAAAAATCAAAATAGAAAGGTGCAAAGCTGTAGATATGTATTAATCTGATATATAAAAACTAGGTCTTAGCTTGAATAAAGCATTAGGCATGAATGGAGCCCCATAGGTGATAGATATTAGAGCATAGTGGACTTCACATTGTCTGTATTTTTTAAATCAAACAGAACTGTTCCCTTCAGTATTGCCTTTGACATTAATAGGTTGGTATTTGAAAAGTCACAGTTCACTAGATGAGCAGGCTTGTGAGTTCAAGCTCATTAAACAAAACCTCTTTTTGTTGTTGTTTAAAAAAAAGTGACACCATACCACCACCTTGTGGCTTGGCGATGCAGAAGCCCGGGGAGGAGAGCATCAACTGTTCCCATTTCCAAACAAGCTGCAGTCAGATAAAGCATAATTATAAGATCTCCTTTCTTTTTGAAACGCAAACAGCTTACAAGCTCCTTCAGCTAGCACAATACATTTGAAAAGCAGGTAGGCCATTCCAAAGGATTCTCGGTTACTTTTCCAGCCGTTCCAGGTAGGTTTGCTCTGATTCAAGACTGCAGCTATTGCAGAAGTAAGGGGGTCATTGATCACAGCTATGACTGAATATGCACATTATGGTAGTTTCCTTCAACTGGATTGCAGCTGCTCAGCTTCTCTCCCTTCCTGATCTATCTGTCTTCCTAAACTTCATGTCCGCTGGGAAATCTTGCACAAGCTGCGTAGTGAGCTGAGACCTGGGAAGATTCACGACACGGAGCTCTGAGACACCCTCTCTCACTGCTCGGTGCTCTGTGGTGTTCATCAGACAGGGTACGTCTCTCCAGATGCGTAACAGTGACAGTCTGGTGTTTGATATAAATTACAGTGTTCACATATGAACTACTTGCTTGCTTTGCAGGTTTCATCTACTGAAAAGTAGATTTCGCATCTTACTAGAGAGAATGCCACTGTGTCTTTTCATGAGGTAGAATTGTTCAAATTCAAGGCACGCCGTAAGGTTTCCTAAAACACCTAATTTACCCATGAATCGAAACTTTTTTACTCTTGTTGGGACATAGAGTCCCCCCATGTCACCAAGGATACTTTGAAATTTTAATCGTCATCGTGCGAGTCAGGAATATAGACTGAAACAGAATACTTCCTGAGACCTGCTTCTGTGTTAGATTTAAAGCTATTGCCTCTCGTTGCCGACAGGGAGGGAATTATTTGGCCCCACTGAATTCAGAAACAAAAGTCGCATTGATTTAACTGGGTCAGGATTTCATCCCAATGGTTTTCCCCCCTCCCTTTTCTTACTATGACCAGCAACAAGTTAAATGTTAATTTATATTTCATGGAAGTATTTTAATATTGAAAAATCTAATGAAGATTTAGCACTCAGTTTTTAATGAGGCTGACATAACTGTCGAAAGAAAGCAAATACATTATTTTAATTAATATCAATTCATAAGTGCTCCTGATTTATATATTAAACAAAAAAGAAAGTGTCTTGTCATACACTACAATTTATTCTGTATTCACCCATCATTTACTCAGAATCTTTTCTTTTTTTTTTTTCTTGTGAAGGGTATGATGGAAGCTGCCATGTAGAATTGTACAGCTGCTGCATATGCTATAAGTACTGTGATCACATCACCCTTATTTTCTGATGACGTGCCTCAAATCAATTCTATCCGTGTGTCTTTGTCTCCACCTGACACCTCCTGCTATCATAATAATCATGCTGTATGGTTTAAAGCTTAAAGCTTTTGTATACTGTATTTTCTTAATAACACCAGGGAGCCAGACAGTTTCTGTGCGATAAAGATACATTGTTATAGGCAGCAAAGGGTCTCAGTTGAAAAATTTTTGATCAAGGTATTGAAGCCAACAAAAATCAGGCGTGTTACAGCTGAAGTTTTGATTAGTCCATTTTATAATCTGACAAAAAAAAATGAGATCTGGCTACATGTTTGGGTCCTGATCTCTTTTCCAGGCATTAGGGTTTTGGGGTATTTATTCAAGCTAAAGTTTGGAGTGGAACAGAACAGAGTGGAATAGGTTATGAATGCATTTGGAAATGTTTTTACATGTGTAACAGAGCAGAACAGGCGAATGATTTAACCAAGAAAAAGTAGGGTTGTAACTACGATGTTTTATATAGTCATGAAAGATGAGTTAAAATTTGAAAAGTAATGTGTCAGCATCATTAGACAGACATTTCACTGTGAAGATGCGATAGGTTGAAGATCGCTTTCAGATAAATGCAAAAGCATTTAAGGGTTAACTTCTGTGCTAGCATCACAGCATTGAAAACATGAAGCTATCATTGTCAAATGGTTGTCTGAGATGCTTTTATAGCCATCTCATACTCCTCCCTGCTTCTCTGTTTTTCTCTTCTTTCCAATCAAATGTTTCGTTCCCTTCAACCTCATCTTCCCTTCCCATGACACTAGTTTCTCTCTTGATCCTGAGCAACCCTCAGGAACCTGAAAGGTTTCCTTTAAAAGATTGCACTGAGCTTTCAAATGTCTCCTCACAAGTGTGCTACCTTTGGATGAAATTCTGGTCTTGATGCATGCTCTATTTTAGGTCTGTCTTCCTGCTTTCTTTACAACGTGTGCACCCAGGGATTTTCAAGCAGGATTCTGTTCTGAATGTACAGTTCCTGAAAAACATTGAATCCTCGCATCACACCCTGTAAGATCTGAAGGCAGCAGCAATCTCAGCAGAGATTTACAGACTATCACAAAATGTATTTTAATGGAAGCTCAGAATCCTGTTATGCGGCGTTAAAGGCGAGGGATGAGAAAAGGTAGAGGATTAGAAAATCAAACTCCTAAAAAGGGGGTTCAGATTGATTTTGGACACCTGACGGAGATTTAAACTCGCTCTTTCCAAACTGTTTTTCTGCAAGCAGATTCATCTCTGAGCTGCTAGGAGTGACGTCTTCTTTTATTCAGAAAGCTCCTTAACCAGTTATTTCAAAAGATTTTGCATGAGTGTTCTTTCTGGCCAAAACTCATTCCACCCTCCAAAGTCAGAAACCAACCAAAAGCAAGAATGAATAATTTACAAAGGGCAGCTGGCCTGGTTCTTGCAAAATGAAACTAAAATCTTGGCTCCAATCCTAGATTACTAGATCCAAAGCTGAGCCCTGCAGGTCAAAACTGTTCCTACATCTGTATTGCATATCTGCCTAAATTCCCCATCTTCTACTGTATGTGGACGTTGGGTAAGGTGTTCTTTTTCCACTCACCTCCTATCCCTAAATTATGTAGTGCTGTTGATTCAGTCATAGTTACCTGTGATAATATGCCTGAAGAGTAGGTGAATATTGTATGTCGCCTGCAGAGGATGCTTGGATTAGCACCTGGTGGGGAATTTAAAATAGAGTATGTTAAAACAGAGCTACACTCACTTCCTGTAAAACAAGGTAGCACCCAAAATACTTGCTTGTGTGTAATTATGGAGTCTTCGTTGGAGTTACCCTGCAGACAGGGATGCTGCCATGTAGCAGTTTGGTAGTAAGCCATTGACTCACTACTGTCACTGCTATAGGGAACATTCTGAGATGGGAGATAATATGGTACCTCGTCTTTGGTTAAAAATCCTAGCAGCTGATGTGAGATAATGCCGAGATCCCCATCTAACTTGCATGCTAGGACTGTTATTTAAAAAGACCTGAATATATTTTCAGTATATCGCATAGTGACTTTTAAGCCCTCTCCTTTGACATATGCTAACCTACAGCAAAATAAAGATTTCTCTGTAGAACTTAGCTAGACAGCATAATATCAAGGTCAGTGGTATTTACCTTAATTAATAATAATTCCAGTCATTTATGGATGTGGATGCTGCTCCTGCTGTGACTGCATAAAACAATAATAAAGAACCGTACAAACATTTGGAAACAAGATCACTCCTCAGTGTTCAGTAGGTGTTGAAACTCATTGTACTTCAATTCTGAGTGCTTGTTCTTTGTAGTCTGAGGTTGCGTGTGCGACTGTTCGTGACAAAGTATCTGCCACTGCAGTCCAGCGTTCAGAATTCTTGTGAAAGAATCCCAACACTAACAGTTGGTCCATACACAGTTTACGATAGACTGATGTCTTGGCTAGATGCGTGATTTTCTTTAGCAGTACGTCTACAACATGTACAGCAATCGTCAACGAAGTGTCAATATAAGGCCTGGTATACTCCTCAAGGGAATCGCCTACACCAGTATAAACACATTTATGCTGATAACTTAGTCCATGCTGTAGCCCTTTGTGTGTTCAGAACATTTAAAAGAAGCTATATTTTTATGGACTGAATTGAGGTGTGTAGTCTGGAAAAGAAGCAGAAACAGAGCATAAGATGAGGGTAGCTCAGATACATTTAGCATCTGCAAACAAAAATCAGCATTCACTCAGATAAATGGATTTCCATGTGATGTTCCTTCCTTCTCTCTTTGTTAAGCATGAAGCTTTTTTCCTTTTCTTTTTTTTTTTTTTTCTTTCTAAAGCTAGTGGTATATCTGCTCCTGGCAGTATGTTATGTTCAACCATTAGTTTATTTTTTAAGACTAAGAAGAGATATTTCTACATTATAAATTATTTATAAACATAAGAACAAAGGGAGGCTGTCAGGGCTGCTGGTACTTTGAGAAAACAAAAAAAAAAGACGATGAATTTATGAAGAATACAATTTTATGAAGGAAGGAGGGGGGGGAACGCAACTACTAATTATTAACATTCATCTGCAGACAAAGACCTGAAAGGATAGGATTAGAGGGATACATTTACATCTGTCTGTCACAAAAAGAAATCTCATTAGAGGTTTACTAGACTGTCACAAAACTTCTTCTAATGTTAAACTTGAGGATCTCATGGGGGAGAGGAATATCTCACTTTTGGCCCATTCAATAAAGTGATATTAAAAAACAATTTAAAAAGCAAATAAAAACTCTTGCATTTTTAGTAAGAGCTCCAGCTGAATCTCCATAGGTGACACAAAGGTTCATATGCCATGGAAAAAGTTTTACATGTCAGTACAAGTTTCAGTAGTTTCTATTTATGCAGCCATGTGTACTTTGAGACATGATATGACTGCCACAGCAATCACTTTGTGAATAGCATTCATCATCTGGACACTTCTTTTCATCTATAAAAAGAAATCCGCAATAGGTTGCTTTGACAATTCAAGATGCTGAGCCACAGTTTCTCTGCTTTAAAGAAGCAGACATTAAGGTTAAATACATTAAAAGTGCACAAAAATAAACACGCTGTGTATGTACAATATGTTGACAATAGCAAAACTTCAATCTACTGTAGTTTCTGATCAAAGAACTGAATCTGTGGAAAAGAAATCCTGAATCTAGCTAAAGCTGTCATTTTATTTTTCCTAGCAAACTAATTTATATTGAACACACATCACTGAGGAAAAATCTAGAACACTTTTATATTTCTTGAGTGCTTGTATGTGGCTGTATTAGTAAGATATTCAGACAGCTACTCTTAGGGTCATGCGTATCTTTTTCTAGAATTATATTCTAGTCGATTTTATTGTGATTTATACACTGTTTGATTAACATATGCAATGGCTTGCAAGGGAGAAAGTTTTCATCTTGAGCATTTTGTTAGAGGTAATAAAAACTAGCAAAGAAAAACATCAAAGATTCCTCTAGATCTGTCCCTTGCCATGTAAGGACAGTCCTCTGGGGTGTACAGACCAAAGCCAGGTTAAACCTTTGAGATTCAGCTGTTCCAGTTAGTAAGGATTTATTTTTGGGTTTTGGGTCAGATTCAAAGAAAACCTAGAACTCTAACATCTGATTTTTCACTCACTGATTTTTTCTAAGTCCAGAGTGGAGAATATTCTCCAGTCTATATTTTCAAACCTGACTGGTGATTATTGGTGTCTACTTTTATAAGCAAAAGTTGAGACAGCATAAAAAGGCCTGATTTTCAGAGGCTAGCTCCCAAGGTCTGCTGAAGTTTCAGCTCTCTAGGTCTCTCAGCTTGGGCACCCAAAACAGATGCATCCAAATGTAGGCCCATATGTTTGAGCATGTTGCACCACTATATATGCACTCCCTGGCACTGTTGAAAGGCATACATTCCCTGCAACCCTCCTACGCTCCTCCCTCTGTTCTGCTCCATTTAGGTCTGTGCACATAATCTAGATTTCAGGTAACCCGAATGAAAAAGTTCTTTTTATTCCAGTAGCTGAAAAACTAGATGGTCAAGACTGGAGCCTATGCAGGAGCCCACCTTTCAGCATGTAGATTCCCTGTCCATGCAGTATTCAGTTACCTGCGAAGGACACTGGCACAGAAAGGAAATGCAAAAATGATGGCTCGTAAAACAGGAGTTGTGTAAGCAGTAATAAGACATTTTATTCTGAATATATCTAGAAGCAGTAATTACAAAATATTTTATTCTTAATAGATCTATTTCCACATTTTCCTTCACTCAAAGCTTCTTTTACTGAATGCAACTGTGTAATCCACGTGAGCTATAAAGGTAACAAAGCAAAACTATCATTGCAACTTTAGGAAATACCTTCATACATTCTTGAATGACTTTTTTAAAAAATAAACCAAAATCCATACAGTAGTGTCCAGCAGACAAACCCTGAAGGTACAGAAAAAGAATAACAGTAAAAATGCCCAAGAAATGTGAAATTATAGGTGTCAAAGCAATTGGACTCTTACTCCCCTTTTCTAATCACATATCTTCCAGACAGCTCTTCTTTACATCCTTTTTGCAGTACTTTCTTGATATTTTAGGGGACAATAACTCTGGTTCGATAAAGGGTATTATTTAAGAGGGCCAAAAAAATTTTCTTTCTTGCGTTCCCTATCATACACTACATTAACACTAATCACATTCTAAACAACAGGAAAAATATACAGCCATTTAATAGGGGATTAAACTTCACATCTTTACAGTTGGAAGTCTATTTTCTGTTACTCATAAGGCAGGCATAGGAAGCCAATTTAAGAAGCAAATGGTGAGAGATTAAAAAAGCTACACTAAAGCTACAGTTGAATATTTACTTTGCACCTGTTTTCTAATATATATATATACAAGTATATATGTATTAAAGGCAAGTGGAAAAGAAAATCTTTGTTTCTTTTTCATTTCATTTTTTACCTGGGGATTAGATGTTTTGCATTTTTGCATCTGAAATAAAGGGTAACTACATGAAATACCTTTCCAGTCTCCAGATAGAGCAGTTAGTGAAAAGCTACTTATAATTGAGGATTTCTGCTAAATGCAAATTATTGTAGTTAACGGCTATATCAATATGAAGAGTATAATACACTCTTGTGCATTGCTAGTATTTGCTATTATAACATACATTGCTACAAATAAAACTTCAAACAAATTTTCTATGTGGCTTAAAGTAATCTATGATTCAAGTGTTCTTGTTTTTATATAATAGGAAAGTATGTAGTGTGGACAGGCAGGTAACAAAATAATTGCTGAAACTCATCAAAGGCAGGACTTTCACAAGGCAGTTATTGAATCTTATCAAAGTTTGGAATCTGACTCAAGAAAGATGTTTTCAAGTGCCTTTGCCTAATTCCTCCTCAGAAGTGAGCCCTTTGCTGTCTCTGTGCAAGGGCAAGACATACAGATCTAGAATTTACTTTCTGTTTGCAAGCAAGCTAAAACTTGTGGGCACATCACACAGCCTGTTGTGTTTCAGCCTGACTCCACAGCAGTGCTAACTGCAATTACATAGCTAGTCCATGTGCATGGTGCTATGCTGACTCCAGACAGTCTGCTCTTCTCTGCTAGGAAGAAGTCTGCACAGCTATGGTGCTCAGTCATCTTTTCTGTCTCCTGCCACCAGTTACTTACGGTGAATTTTATCGCAATTTTCATAAACTGCATATTTGCTCCTACTTCTTGTTCCATGCTTTACATTATTTTCTGTATTGTATTCACATAGATAAGCTGTGAGGTGGAGATACTGACGTTCCTAAATAGTCACGTCAGGGTGTTGATAAGGGCAGCAAGTGGTTAGTTTAGCTGATTTACATGCCAGGATGGCACAATAAACAACGAACTGTTGTTTGCCACCAGCATCTTTAAGAATCTGTTAATAAAAGCCCATTTTGTGATTTGTATTTGGCCTTGAACAAGCAATCAAGAAAGTAGCTGTGAATGGGTATAAAATTAGATGTAAAAAAACCAAAAGTAATCAGTCGAACTCTGGCTGACGTCTGCAAAGTGAAGACAGGAGCATGGATCATATGTATAAGATTGGGGCATTTGGGTATGAGGCAGTCAGTCAAATAATGGGGTGTCGTGGTTTAACCCGGCAGGCAGCTAAACACCACACAGACGTTTGCTCACTCCCCCACCACCACCAGTGGGATGGGAGAGAGAATCGGGGGAAAAAAAGTAAAATTTGAGGGTTGAGATAAAGACAGTTTAATAGGACAGAAAAGGAAGGGAAAAATAATAATGATAAAAGAATACACAAAATAAGTGCACAATGCAATTGCTCACCACTCGCCGAAGGATGCCCAGACAGTTCCCGAGCAGCGGTCACTGCCCCCTGGCCAGCTGCCCACAGTTTATATACTGAGCATGACGTCATATGGTATGGAATATCCCTCTGGCCAGTTTGGGTCAGCTGTCCTGGCTGTGCCCCCTCCCAGCTTCTCGCTGGCAGGGCATGGGAAGCTGAGAAGTCCTTGACTAGTGTAAGCACTGCTTAGCCACAACTAAAACATCGGTGTGTTATCAACATTATTCTCATCCTAAATCCAAAACACAGCACTGTACCGGCTACTGGGAAGAAAATTAACTCTATCCCAGCCGAAACCAGGACATGGGATTTGAAGTTTGGATTCTGGAACTGCTCATGTATACACACAGCCTGACTAGGAAACACTCCTGTTCGGGATTTGACTCCTGACAACCTTTTGCATCTTTATGGCACAACATGGAGTGGGTAAGCCTCTGCTTTTGCTCACTGGTCAGATATTCTAGAAGGCTGGAATTCAAGGCCTGGAGCTCAAATTTTAAGTGAACTAGAGATTTAAGAAAGGTTGAGCCATTTCTGCAGTTCAGAAGTATAGGTATAGACTCTTAGATAAATTCCAGGGTTGTGGTGGACATATGAACAGAACCTTCTGCTTGTTTTAGTTAGCAGTATTTTCCCTCCTGGAAAAGGAAAAGACTGTTTCTAATCCTTCCAAGAATACCTAAATGGTAGCATGAATTTCCAGTGGGGACTTAACTCTGCTAAGGACAACAATTTGGGAGATGCAAAGCAACAAAGAACTTTGTATGATTGGTGTCTCTCTCATACAGGCTTTCTGCTTAGGAATTCCAAAGAATTTCTAAAATTAGGTCCATTTTGCAGACAAGGCAACTGAGGCACTGCATAGTGCAATAAATTGCCTAAGGTTCAACTACAGGCAAATAGTCATGCTGCAAACAGAAGACAGACTTTTCGTTCCTTTCAGCTACTAGATACACTGGGCCAAGCCAGCTGTTACTCACTGCTTTAAAGAAGTATTCCAGATGTCCTAAATTGCACACCTTACTGCAGGCTTGATTTTTATTTAATTATTGCCAATGAATAATGGGAGCTAATTTTTGGGAGTTAATGGGCCTACCCAACAGTAAGAACTTGACACGAAAAATGAGTTAGGAATTTTAGATACCTTTTCAATAATGAAGGTAAAGTCACTGAAATTGTTTAAATGCATTGTTTAGAGTTTGTAAACACTGGCAATTCTAATGCCAAGTTAGGAAATTCTTCTACAACAAATGATCTCATCCAAAAAGGAATTAATGCAGGACATTCTATAGGAAGTCACCGAGGCGAGCAGCTCTGGTGCCGGCACGGTCTGCAGCGGAACGCTCTAGCACGGTGCACGGGGGGAGGGGTGTCCCAAACTGGGTGAACCTCAAGGGGAGCCAAGAGAGCTGCCAGGAGCCCACAGCTCGCGTGACAGTGGGTGGCAAGACCTGGGCAGGGCCAGGATCAATGGCGGCCAAGCCCCCCTCACGTGTAAAAGAAGCCCTTAGGGAGCGCTAGTGACCAGGATCGCCGTGAACAGGGCGTGGCGTGTCAGCAAGGGCGTGGCGCGGCAGTTTGCACGGCAGTTTGTGCAGAAGGGCGTGCAGGAAGGGTGCTGATGCTCTGCCAGCTCAACCAGGGAGCGATGGTATCCACCCGGCAGAAAGCCATGGCCTCTCTAAGCTCTGCACCCACCACGACTGACGCAGCTTCCCAGGCAGAGCTCCGGTGGGAGCAGGCTGCCACCCAGGTGTCAGGCTGCAGGCTGTGCCCTACTCTTATGCCAGTATCGGAGGGCAGCAGTGAGCACACCTGTGGGAGGTGCGCCGGGGCAGAGGAACTCCTCCGCTTAGTGACAGAGCTCCGGGAGGAGGTGAGTAGGTTGAGGAGTATCAGGGAGAGCAAGAGATAGACAGACTACTGGAATCGCACCCTACCTTCCCTGAGACAGGCCCAGCAGGCAGACAGGACGCGTGATTCGGAGGATTCCCTGTCCTCCCTCCACCTGGCTGAACACAGTGGCTTAGGGGACAGGGGGCAATGGCGACAAGTTCCTGCTCGGCGCAGCAGGCACGTCTCCTCTGTGACTACCCCACCTTCCCAGGTGCCCTTGCATCATAGGTATGAGGCTCTGCAAGTGGAACCGAACAATAACAAGGAGGATGGTTCATCTGGCTTGGAGGTGTCGCCGAGGTTAAGTTGGCCTATGCCCTGTGTCAAAACTGCTTCCATGAAGAAAAAAAGACGGGTCATAGTCATAGGAGACTCCCTTCTGAAGGGAAGAGAAGGCCCAATATGCAGACCAGACCCACTTCTTAGGGAAGTCTGCTGCCTCCCCGGGGCCCGGGTTAAAGATGCGAAGAGAAAACTTCCTACCCTGGTACAGCCCCCAGATTACTATCCATTATTGATTTCCCAGGTAGGCAGCGATGAAGTTGCAACAAGAAGTCCGAGGGCAATCAAGAGAGACTTCAGGGCCTTGGGACAACTGGTTAAGGGATCAGGAGCACAAGTAGTGTTCTCCTCTATCCTTCCAGTGGCAGGGAGTGATGAGGGAAGAAACAGGAAGAGCCAGCAGATCAATACCTGGCTCCGAGCCTGGTGTCACCAGCAGAATTTTGGGTTTTTTGATCATGGGTCGGTCTACACGACACCAGGCCTGCTGGCGACAGACGGGGTACGCCTGTCTCAAAGGGGGAAAAGGATCTTTGCAGAGGAGTTAGCAGGGCTCATTGAAAGAGCTTTAAACTAGATCTGAAGGGGGGAAAGGGATAAAACCAGGCTCGCTAGAGATAAGCCTGGGGGCGGCTCGCCAATGTTAGAGGGACGGTGTGCTAGTGAGGTCCTTCGGTCTGCCGTCTCAGTGGAGGCAGGGGATGGAGATCCATGCAGCAGCAAAGATGCAAGGGTTATGGTTGTGTTAGAAACCATGAAAGTGCCTGAGAATGGTCACGTAGGAATTAGGGCTTCTGCCCCCAGAAAGGTGGTGGGATCAATAGCCCAACTGAAGTGCATCTATACCAACACGTGCAGCACGGGCCACAAACAGGAGGAGCTGGAAGCCATTGTGCAGCAGGAAAACTATGACATAGTTGCCATCACGGAAACATGGTGGGATGACTCTCACAACTGGAGTGCTGCAATGGATGGCTATAAACTCTTCAGAAGGGATAGGCAAGGAAGGAGAGGTGGTGGGGTAGCCCTCCACCTCTGGGGAGTGGGGAGTGTTTTGACTGTCTAGAGCTTAATACTGGTGACGATAGGGTTGAGTGTTTATGGGTAAGAGTCAGGGAGAAGGCCAACAAGGCAGACATCATGGTGGGAGTCTGTTATAGACCACCCAACCAGGATGAAGAGGCAGGCGAAATATTCTATAAGCAGCTGGGAGAAGTCTCACAATCGCTAGCCCTTGTTCTCGTGGGGGACTTCAACTTACCAGATGTCTGCTGGAAAGACAATACAGCAGAGAGGAAACAGCCTAGGAGGTTCCCGGAGTGTGTGGAAGATGATAACTTCCTGACACAGCCGGTGAGTGAGCCAACTAGGAAAGGTGCCCTGCTGGACCTGTATTTTGCAAACAGAGAAGGACTGGTGGGTGATGTGATGGTTGGTGGCTGTCTTGGGCATAGAGATCGATCACAAAATGGTAAGAGTTTTCGATTCTTGGAGAAGTAAGGGGGGGGGGGGGTCAGCAGAACTGCCATCTTGGACTTCTGGAGGGCAGACTTTGGCCTGTTCAGGAGCTTGGTTGACAAATCCCTTGGGAGGCAGCCCTGAAGGGCAAAGGAGTCCAGGAAGGCTGGACATTCTTCAAGAAGGAAACCTTAAAGGTGCAGGAGCAGGCCGTCCCCATGTGCCAGAGGATGAGCCGGCAGGGAAGAAGTCTGGCCTGGCTGAACAGAGAGCTTTGGCTGGAACTCAGGAAAAAAAAGAGAGTTTATGATCTTTGGAAGAAGGGGCAGGCAACTCAGGAGGACTACAAGGATGTCATGAGGTTATGCAGGGGAGAGCCAAAGCCCAACTAGAACTTAATCTGGCTACTGCTGTAAAAGACAATAAAAAATGTTTCTATAAATACATTAACAGCAAAAGGAGGGCTAAGGAGAATCTCCACCCTTTATTGGATGCAGGGGGAAACATAGTGACAAAGGATGAGGAAAAGGCTGAGGTACTTGATGCCTTCTTTGCCTCAGTCTTTAATAGTAAGACCAGTTGTTCTCTGGGTACCCAGCCCCCTGAGCTGGAAGACAGGGACGGGGAGCAGAATGAAGCCCCCATAATCCAAGGGGAAATGGTTAGCGACCTGCTACACCACTTAGACACACACAAGTCTATGGGGCCGGATGGGATCCACCCAAGGGTACTGAGGGAGCTGGCAGAAGGGCTCACTGAGCCACTTTCAACCACTTATCAGCAGTCCTGGCTAACCGGGGAGGTCCCAGCTGACTGGAGGTTAGCAAATGTGACGCCCATCTACAAGAAGGGCCGGAAGGAGGATCCGGGGAACTACAGGCCTGTCAGTCTGACCTCGGTGCTGAGGAAGGTTATGGAGCAGATCATCCTGAGTGCCATCACGCAGCATGTACAGGACAACCAGGCAACCAGGCCCAGTCAGCATGGGTTTATGAAAGGCAGCTCCTGCTTGACTAACCTGATCTCCTTCTATGACAAGGTGACCTGCTTAGTGGAGGAGGGAAAGGCTGTGGATGTTGTCTACCTGGACTTTAGTAAAGCCTTTGACACCGTTTCCCACAGCATTCCCCTGGAGAAACTGGCTGCTCATGGCTTGGATGGGTGTACTCTTTGCTGGGTGAAAAACTGGCTGGATGGCCGGGCCCAAAGAGTTGTGGCGAATGGAGTTACATCCAGTTGGTGACCGGTCACAAGTGATGTTCCCCAGGGCTCAGTATTGGGGCCAGTTCTGTTTAATATCTTTATCAATGATCTGGACGAGGGGATTGAGTGCACCCTCAGTAAGTTTGCAGACGACACCAAGTTGGGCGGGAGTGTTGATCTGCTCGAGGATAGGAAGGCTCTGCAGAGGGACCTGGATGGGCTGGATCGATGGGCCGAGGCCAATTGTATGAGGTTCAACAAGGCTGTGTCAGGTCCTGCACTTACGTCACAACCACCCCATGCAGCACTACAGGCTTGGGGAAGAGTGGCTGGAAAGCTGCCTGTCAGAAAAGGACCTGGGGGTGCTGGTCGACAGCTGGCTGAATATGAGCCGGCAGTGTGCCCAGGTGGCCAAGAAGGCCAATGGCATCCTGGCCTGTATCAGAAATAGTGTGGCCAGCAGGAGTAGGGAAGTGATTGTCCCCCTGTACTCGGCACTGGTGAGGCCGCACCTTGAATACTGTGTTCAGTTTTGGGCCCCTCACTATAAGAAGGATGTCGAGGTGCTGGAGCGTGTCCAAAGAAGGGTAACGAAGCTGGTGAAGGGTCTAGAGCAGAAGTCTTATGAGGAGGCTGAGGGAACTGGGGTTGTTCAGCCTGGAGAAAAGGAGGCTGAGGGGAGACCTCATCGCTCTCTACAACTGCCTGAAAGGAGGTTGTAGCGAGGTGGGTGTTGGTCTCTTCTCCCAAGTAACAAGCGATAGGACGAGAGGAAATGGCCTCAAGTTGTGCCAGGGGAGGGTTAGATTGGATATTAGGAAAAACTTCTTCATGGAAAGGGTTGTCAAGCATTGGAACAGGCTGCCCAGGGAAGTGGTTGAGTCACCATCCCTGGAGGTATTTAAAAGACATGTAGATGTGGTGCTTAGGGCCATGGTTTACTGGTGGTCTTGGCAGTGTTAGGTTGGACTTGATCTTAAAGGCCTTTTCCAACCTAAATGATTCTACGATTCTAAGTCAAACTAGGTGATCACAGTTTTCCTTTCTGGCTGCATAATCTATAAATAATGTGGACATGTGAATATATTGAAATGTCGTTTTCCCTTAAATGTAACTATATACATTTTGCACGTTATATCTCATTGTCTAGTGACAGACTTTATATTTCTGCTTAGTATGCTGTAAAGTGGGAGATTTCTAAAATATTGTTGGAAAGTAATCCAAGTTCCGGCAGATTTCCCTTGGCTTTATATTGAAAGCTTTAGGTGCCCTCTTTTGGTTTACGGCAGGAATTGCAAGCAAGCTTTGTTTTTTAAAACAACCTTTTGGGGAAGCACAAATCTCCAAATTGCGGGAATCCTATGGTGAATGTTATAGAAATGGAATTTGCCCACAGAAAAAGCATTGTATTTCATATGAAGTCCTATCATATGGTGTATTTCAGTATTAATATTGTGTATACAGTCAGTTCATGCTTTGCCATTAAATTCTCAAAATGTTGGGTTTTGATTGTGATGCTTCGAGACATATTTATGCTTAAAGGCAATATACCCGGAATGCATATGTGCAGGGAAAGCAGAATTCTAATTCACAGAATATTTTCTGCTGAATTGAATATTATAGTTATGTCATACTGTCTCTATGGCTTGTAGCATGGGGACTCACTTATCAACACTAGCTAAGTTCTAGTTCCAACATCTACAATGCAGTAAAAGGTCAAAATCATTTCTTTTAGGAATATACAGGTATAAATGTGGAGATTGCATACGTTTAGCTGATATCTCTGTGTTGGGCCATCTGGCTATATGTAGTATACTTCTATACATGTTTCCGGCTGTCTAGACCAGCAATACTCTAATCTGTGTAACTTCCCTTTCTACTAGTTCCCATTCTGGTTTTAGTTTGTGTCCTTAACCTGTCTTATAAAGAGAAAAGA
Organism: Aptenodytes patagonicus; assembly: GCF_965638725.1. NCBI lineage: Eukaryota > Metazoa > Chordata > Aves > Sphenisciformes > Spheniscidae > Aptenodytes > Aptenodytes patagonicus. Next base: position 37,813,484 of record NC_134955.1, on the reverse strand, counting down.
ATCTATCTTCTCATTTCTGCTTCCTCAGTAACACTTGCTATTATGATATTTTGAAATATATTCAGAGTTATTGCTAGTAGTTAACTCCAAATTTTTGCTGTGTGAGAGTGAATCTCAGTTGTAGTTAACAAAGTAGTTAATGTCAGTTTTAAGTAATGTTTTCTGCCAAGTACATTAAGAAAATCAGTAGAAATTGTTGATTTAGAGGACATCAGTAGGACAGTGTTTTTTCTGTAAATTTTACCTTTCAGTTAATGGAACACTGTCACTGCAAGAAAGAAAAGGTGTACTGAAAGTGCATGCTCAACAAATACAGCAAGAAACTACAAGGGAGTGCTTTACGAGTTTTGTACTGTGCCTTAGATATTCTTCACAGATGTTCTTATATCCTTCCACACAAGTCAACCTCTGTTTCTTTGATCATATCAGCACTGACCAAGAGAGAAATGATTCAGCTCATCCTTAGCAGATAGTCCTATTGAGTCCCAATCTCTGTTCCTGTCAGGGATATTTGAATCAAAAATCTTTTTCAAACGGGTAAAAGTATGAAGATTTTAGTAGGAAGTAAATATGGCTCACAACATCTGTTTCCAGCCTTTCCTCATAAAAGGAATGGCCTTTGTATCTGCTCATTGCTGTATTATCTCTAAAAGCATGAGCTGCAATTTTAACTGCAACTAGCTGAACAGCGGTTAAATATGAATGACTATAACTTTGCAGACATAACATCAGTACTAGCTTTATATGCAGGCTGAGGGCAACAGGGCATATTGTCACATCAATTTTTAATCAGGATTCTCCAATTAAATCAATGGACAGTACTGTTTAAAAGTCAATAGTACAGTAAAGCCCGGTACTTGGCACAAATCGACAGATTTAGAGGATAGTCAAATTCAGGCTGACTGTAACATAAATAATGGCAGTTGCTTTCAAGTGCTCTCAATCATTTAGCTCATTCTAAAATGCAAAGTTACAAACTGCGCATCTGATGATGCAGTTAGACTCCATTTGTAAATACATTTCCTATAATGTGGGATGCAATGTATTATTCATAATGTGATGAAGAGCCACGTAGTATGGAGAAAAAAAGGCAGAGTTTTGTAAGCAGGTAGGAGACAGAGAAGTAATTTGTAATAGTCACAAATCATTGTCGGCTAAGCAAGAAGTATTATATTATATAATATATATTATATTATATTAAGCAATTTGAATACCTTTTCTGATATTCCTGTGCAACAGCACTTTTGTTTGAAACAAAAATTATTTGTAAGATCTTTACTGTACCATTTCCAAGTAGCTAGTATTGTGGCAATTTTCAAAATGTTTCTTGGCTTTGCACACTGAGGCAGAGAATGAGAGGACTATTATATGCAATGTTACCTAGTGTTAGGTAAAACCAGAAAATATTAAACATGACCATTCCATAGTATGGACAATAGCTGGAAAGAGAAATAATGATGCTTTCAGGGATGTGACAGAGAGTTAAATGTTCCTAGAGCAAAGCAGAAACTAATAAAGAACAAAAAGGATGGTTCTGATAAGGAGAATTTACTGGTGCCTACCTAGAGATTTATTTATGAGTACACTAGTATTTTAAAAATACTTTTATTTGGGACCTAAAAACACTCTAGAAAGGTTGAAGTTAAGAGGTTAGCAAGATTTTTTAGACCACGTTGATTACTAGTGGATCTGTGTTCTCAACAAACAGTTCAGCTCTTAAAGCTGGGAATAACAGGAGTGTTTGCTTGCAGACCAAGAGCAGTGTGTTTCAGCAACTAACTCTGAAGCCCCAAGTTTGATCCCAAGTTTTAGTCTGTCTAACATAAATTGAAAAATTATTAAACATACGTGCCTTCACTGTGAGGTTTTTTATTCAGTCAGTTAGGTTTATAATCCCATTTCTCATTAGCTTTTTTCAAAGGGTTGCATTCCTGTGAGAAGAAGCATGAAGTTGTTCAGAGGAATCTGTATTTGTCTAGAAATTGTTCCCCTGAAATGAGGAATAATCTAGAATTGACAAGTTAAAGCTAGGTGGACTAGACATGCTTCCTTTTATATTTCAGAAGATACAAAATTCTTGATACGCTCCAGTTCAGTGTCAGAGACCTGAATCGTTCGATCCCATAGATACAAGTAGATTATCTGTAAATTTTCATGAGTGTCTGCAAGAATGAGAGGGTTTGGGGGTCAGATCTGCTCATTTTACAGAGACTAGCAAAACTTACATTCACACATTCACTTTTTTTGAAGCAGTATTACTTTCATCTACACCGGTTGTTTTTAAAACACCGAGTCTTGATTAGTACCCAGTGCTTGACTGCATCACCCTTACTTCTTGCCCTCTGCAATTAATGACCTGGTCATGTCAGCTACTCCAACCATTCAAAAATCTTGATCAGCCACCCAAAAGTATTGATACTGTTTTGGGAATTACATTTACAAAAATAATACATTTGGAGGGTTATTTATCTTCTGGATTCAAAGTGTTAAGAGTTCATATTCTCAATCTATTTTGGCAACTGCGAGGCCTCACAATTTTTTGTTGGAATGAATGAAAGCCAAGAATCTCATTTAAGTCACAGTTTCCAGGATTTGACATTTTAATAAAACAATAAAATGAAATTTTTATTTTGGTGAAGTCCATGACGTTTTTGGCACTAATTTCTAACTGGCCAAGATCACCCATAAACCCATCAGAATTGTGAGGAATTTACAAAGCTGGCAAAACTAACTGAAGATAAATGTTTGGGGTTAAAGGCAGGAATTAGTTGCTGTTCTCTGCAGTTTCTATGACTTGGTTGTCTGCACTGAAGCATGGGGTTCATGAGGTTCTGTAATGTATTTCAGTGGATTACTAGCAAAGACCAGAATTCAAATCCGAGTTAAACTCTAAAGAGAGCAATAAATTTACCTAGAGGTGAGTCTATTTTAGAGAGTGACTGTGTACTCACTATTTAGCATTAGCATGGCAAGATATTGACACTTTGTATAAAGAAAGATTTGTAGTTGGGCAAGAGAATGACGTACCTAAATACCTGACTTCCCCACAAGGTTCATCAAAGGGGGACTACAGGCTTAGGCATCCTAAGAAAGGGGACTGCAGTTGATGTAGCAGTGATTATAAAGAATCTGATGACAAGAAGGAAGGCTGGACACTTAAGAAGAGACAGAAGGACTCAACACTACAGATTTGTCCTTTTAGTCTCATAATGGATGAGACAATAAGAGAAAATACTTTGTATTTTATGAAGCCAAGAAAGAGGACGGTGGAACACAGGCTAAGAAGGGAAAATGATGGAAGTGAGAAGGCATCATTCACATATACATCCCCCTTGTCTCAAATCACGGCTGATGGTATTCAAATGCAACAGCATTCCTTTGTAGCTCCAGCCATCCTGGATCAGAGCTCCAGAGATCCCCAGTACTTCCCAATACCATCTCAACATCACCAATTTAGATCTTACATGCTCAACCAAAGCCATGGTTCCAAAGCTTTTCAGATGTCAGACTGCTCCCACCCCTTTACCAGCCGATAGGTATATATAGGTATATATTCCTTTATACACCCCACATCTACCTTAGTCCCCAGTCTTACCACATTAGACTCCTATTTTTTCCTATCTATGGATTTCTGAGCCTCCAATCCATCCTGTAAGCCTTCCTCATTCTCCCAACTCTACCTCTCTAATCTACTCTGATCAAAATTCATCTACAAGGAGATGCAGCATCATCCTGTGGAAGCAGAATGTTTTTTGCAGGAGTTTCATAAAGCCAGAGATGGGGTGTAGTTATCAGGAATCCATCTCCAGAAAACTTTGTTGGAGCTAGGAAAGAACAATTCCTAGAAAATACAGATGTGTGGTAGTTATAGCTCAGAAATGATGGGTTTGTTACGAACTCTTCTTTTCAGCAAAGATTTAGTCTACTTTAGTCCCTTGTCATATCCCTATAGTAAATGAGTAGAGTGATTTTAATTCCCTTGTCCAATAATTAGTATTGCTCCATCCCCAAACCTCAAAATCAATCCTGCTTCCCAGACCCCACATCAGTCATGACCCATCCCCATCACTATGATGCCATTTCAGATCAAAACCAGCAGAGTCATAGCTAACCTCCTCGTGGTTTGGCTATCAATAAGATGTGGGAAACCCACATTCTTTGATTTGAATGAAGGGTAGGAGGGTTTTGAACTTCAATACAGTAGATTGGGCGTTCCAGCCACTGGGAAGGCTGTTACGGGGTTCCTTCATTTGGGGAAAATTCTTGAAATCTCAAACATTTTAACAGGCTGAGAAAATTGTTTTCCACTCAGTTCTAATTAGATCATAGGCTCAATGGAAATTGTAATAATTTCTGACTTTGAAAAATGTGATGTCTCATTGGCTTGAACAGTTAATCAATGATTGAATTCACTCAATATAAGTTTACTTAAGAAACCAGAAAACAGATGTTATGTCTCATTCATTTTGCTATATGGGCTCAGAAAGGTAATTACTACCAAAACTTGGAAGGCCTGATCTCTGACAACTGAATTAAGCTTCTGTGAGCATATACTGTGTGCTATGAAACGTCCAGGACTTGAGAGTTACACATTCAGGAGCTGGCCTGAGGGAACCTGTCAAGACTTCTGAGATTTCTACAGAGGTCAAAGATTACTCACAACTCTGACCAGTTAAGTGCTTCATGTGAAATAAAAGAAGGTAAGAAAGCCATTTTGCATAGAATCAAAGTGGACATGTAAAAATTAGGACAAAGAAAACACCCATGTGGTGCTAAGATAAATTACCGAAGATATTTCTGGATCTGTAACTGTCCTTATCATACCTTTCTGCTTGCATAATCAATAATTTTACTTTCAAATTATGAGATTGGATTCCAAGTTTACAGTGGGCATTCATGGGTGAACACAAAAGATTAAAACCATAGCAAATAAATAATTATTTCTATATATAAACTCTGTTCCTCAGCACATCTTATGACAAATTGCGCTGATGCAATACTAGTCGGGCAGGGCCTTCTAGGAAAAGGGAAAACAAAATCTTGTTTAGAAGGGAATCTCCTTTGTTACATATCTGAATTTAATAGAACCGTGATTAATTTGAGGTCTATGTAAAAAAAAAAATCAATGTTTGTTAATGTTGATGTGAAACAAATCTTTTGTCAGTCTAGAAACTGAAGTCTTTGCTTTATATGCAGCTTTAAAGGTTATTTCACTAGGCGACTTTTAACACACCAGTTACATTTAGTTCCTGCTTGACAATTCCAATGATGTATGAGCCACAATAGCTGCTATGATTCTTTTCCTTTGCCGAGCATTTTTGAAAAGGGGCTTGAAAAGGGGAAAAAACTCTCTATTTTTGGCACTCCAGTGAATAGACCGGTTGAGTAAGAAGTTGTTTTTACACAGTGGGTTTTTTAAGCATAAATGTGATCTCAACCATAATATTAGTTAAAAGATTTTCATTTGTATTGGAAGGAATTGAGAATCTAGGAAATCCACAGTAACTTAGAATGACTTCCTGAATTAGCACCAAGGTTTCATTAAGTCAGCTACAGCTTAATATTGTTTATAGAAACAGTCCTCTGATCCTGTTGGAATCTCAAGAAAAAGGACATTGTCCAGAGTCTTAAGTCATTCTGAGATGAGTAGACTCAAAGAATTACATCATGATGCTTGGCAAATCCTGTGACCTTCTTAACTCTTTCATTGCCTTAGGATATTTGATTTTGCTCTAGGAAAGTACATCTAACTCACTCACTTAGTCTAGGGTGAAATACCACTTCATTTACGAATCTGGCACAGACAGAATTATAGCACAAGATAAGTGGCCCTTGTCAGCCCTCCAAAGAAGAATGTGCTTTTAGAGAGGGAGCTGATGCACATTTTATCATGTGGTAAAACACCCTTCCTTGAGGCTAGCAAGCCAGGAAAGGCTGTTGTATGTCAAATGGTCTGAAACTGCACTTCAGTTACTCTACTGACTTTCTGTTGTTTTATGTTGTTCCATTGATAAAGATATGCAAGATTAAAAGTGTACAATGTTTGGCTAAAAATATTCAGTCTAGAGTCTAGTCAACAACAACAGGTGGCAAAAAGTTAATGTTGGCTTATATCACCATTAAATTGAAATAGTACAGCTAGAGAATGTATAAGGGAGATTTTTTGTCAGGCATCTGGTATCTTATATGTCACTAAAACATAAAAAGCTGTGCAACAGAATGGAACAAAAAATACATAATTACCTGATGAATTTAGCCTTTTTTCTTACTGGTGCATTGTTCTTTATTATATAAGGGACACACAGATTTAGGTGATAATCCAAGGATTTCAGAGATTTTATTTTAATTTTTGAATATCTCCATACTTGAATCACAGATTTCTGCAAATATCCAGTTTTCTATCCGTATCATTTTACCTAGGTGTTAGTGATTGAAGTGTTACATAATTGTGGTGCGTAACTGGGTGGCAGTGCTCAGACACACCTGGCTGAGGCTAGTACTGTGCCAGTTAGGTCCTGCGTAGATGGCTTTGCAGATTCTTACGAGAAATCTTATAAGTAAAATTTAATGATACAGATGTTGTAAGGAAAGTATCTGCAAAGTGAATCCATTTTTTTAAAAGAGAATGACCTTTTCTTTTTTCTGCTAGAGAAGTCACACTCCAGGAATGGTGATTTCTGCAATGACCTATCTGTGCCGATTCTCTTCACAGAAGTTCAGTTTTGGGATGTTAAAGAAGCTTATGTGGTGATTTTTGTGTTTTGACTGGCATTTGCTGCAAATAAAGTGACTGGAGAAAACTGAAAGCGAGAGAGTAAAGTTTTGGCACATAATTCCTTCTAGCCTGGGGAACATTCAGTAAATTGGAAAGGCAGGAACCAGGAACTGTTGCCCTAGCACCTTTTGAAAACTTTTGCTAATGCTTCAATACCTTCAGCACCTACCCCTGAGCCATACAAGGCTGAAAGCCTTAGCACAACTGAGATAACGTCATCCTCTTTCCATGACGGTAAATGAACTCTTCCTGTAATCTACACTGACACAATCAATCTTTTCCCAGTGTCAGCTGAAGAGCGCTATTTCTACAGTCTCTTCATTATTATCTCTTATTGCATGTTACCTGTCCCCCAAATCTATCACCTAAATTACTGGTATGAGGACTCCCTCATATACAAGGATAGCTCCATTGGCTAACTCGTTCTAAGGAGAATGGGAAGTGCTCCGGCACGGGAGTGCTCAGTTGGCAGATCTGAGGAAGACAGGGGTAATCAGGGGAGGGCAGTGATAATCAGGTGGGAACTGCCATTTCTTTGGCAGAGATGGAGCTAGAAGAGAACACGCACCCACCGTCTAAGTTTCTCTGTCATTCTCATAAAGGCTAGGCTACACGTAAAGTTGTGTAACTGCTATCATTTCCACAACAAAAATTCTGGCTCTTTAACTCAAATGAGAAAAAGTCGTGTTTTTTTCATTTAGAGATGTCTAGCTCAGGCACCACATGTGAACCAAACATGAGCACTGTGACATTTAGCTGTGCTGTCTGTAGCCACTAAACCGCAATCTGCCACAAGCAGAAACTGAAACACAGAACTGTTCCACTGCTGTCTGACAAGCACCCACAGAGCGATTGGCAGAGCATGGGCTCGGTCTCCTTCTGCACGCTCCCTGTTCCCACAGTCCTCTTCAGCATTCCTCAGTATCGACTTGTAGGTGAAGCGGAAGAGGTTAACAGTATGAATTTGAGGGCTTTGGATTAAAATATAAAAAAATTGGGTGAGGACTTTCGAGTTATGATTAGAATAATTGATTTTTATTGCACAGTATTTTATTTAAGTAAAACATTAATTTTACTTTTCTGACTTTAGTACTTCCAATTTATTTGATTCTCACTGCTCCCTTTAAAACAGAGCAGGGCAGCTATTAGAGGCTCTGTTTCAAGAAGATTAAAAGCAGCATGTCGGAAATTCTGTCTGTCTTTAAAAGAAAGCGAGTCACTGCTGTAAGGGTATTTGAAAGGTGAGAGCATCTGCTTCGTTAACGTTATTCTGTCAAGGACCTTTCAATGCGGAAAGGTATAACAAGAGCTCACAGAGACAGACCTTGTAGATAAGGGATAACAAGGTAATACCAAAGACCAAAAGTCTCCAGTCACTAATTGATGGGCCATTAAGAAACTACCTGGCATCACGTTAGAAGGGGCCAACTTGGACTTTGTAACTGAGGAGGAGGAGGAAACAAGAGGAACATGAGGATTTGGGATATTTGAGGAGTCCTGTGGGAATATGGAAAATTCATGCAGGAATGTTTAGGGAAAGGGAACTGCGGAGGAGTAAAGGGTGGAATAGACCAAAAGGGTCCTGCCACATTTAAAACATTGCTGCTTGTCTGACCGAGCCCTGCACCTGATCGCTGCAGTCTGCCCTCTCTTATTATGAAACACTTTCTTAACTATCTCTCTGTGTAATCTCACTCTGTACCCCATGTGCATGTGCGTGGTGTAAAGGCTAAGTGGCAGCTACTGGTGGAACCGACTTACAGCAGATTTGGTGCCAGCAACTGGAGTCAGACTGGGGGTGTAAGCACCCCTTGCCTGTGATGCCAGCAACTGGAGCAAGTGGAGACTTCAATGCCAGCTACTGGGGTGACCAGTATAAGTGACGTGGCACTGGTGGCTGGAGTCACAGCCCATGTGTCTGGTGCCATCAGAGCAGGGAGAAGTGTTTGTATCTTCCCGGAACCTGGTGCAAGTGAAGGTGCACGTGTGTAATTTGCTAGCAAACTTGACAGGGGACTAGTGGGTGAGTAGACGGCCCAGGGTTCGGGCAGGGGTATCAGCGCTGGTATTCAGGGTGACCCACCAGTGCAGGATACCTGTCAGTTGGGCATGTGAGTGCATGCTTCTGTTTACTAGTGAGCTAGCCAGTGAGGAGGAGATCTGTGGAGTGGGTAAGAGAGCCGCTCAGCATCTGGGCTGAAGAAGCTGTCTCTTACCCGAAGAACCTATAATCCACGATCCTAGTCTTTCAGCTGGATCCTCACATGTATATCAATAGATGTTCAGAATTTGACATGATTAACTTGACTTTAAGATCAGAACATAGGACACAGGAAGATTGGAAATCCAGCAGAAAAAAATATATTTGATTGTATTGCCATTGTAAGATGTAAAAGGGAGATTTTTGGAAGGGTTCATCGTTTCAGTGAAGTAGTATTTTTGGTTATTTTTTAAGGATCATTAAAAAGGCGTAATTCTAAAGTAATTAGATTTTAAAATCATTAGATCTTAAGGCAGGACAACGTATTGTATAGATGTGTGTACTGTCTGGTAGGGAGAAAATATCTTCCTTTCAGAGAGATTAGATTAATAAAATAGTTTTGTTACATCTCTTTTGTAATAATTTAACTAGGAGTTTGGAGAGAATATTTATTTTAAAAAACATAAATATTATTTAAATTTTAAATCTCTATTCAATACTTCTAATTATTGACAAATGAAAGATGAAAAACAGGAAAATACAGCTGTTGATATCATCTCAGTGTTCGTTTGAATGAGATCACAGTATAATTGAATAAAATAGGTATCTAGAAGGGCATTAATTAGCCAGCATGTAACAGTTCGCAAGACCTGCTAATATATGGGACTTCTGGGAGCTTTTTCAGATTGCAGCAATTGATTTTGTCACAGAGCCAGAAAGTGGAGAGGAGTTTTAACATTTTTTTTTTCCTCTTCCAGAAACATACCTGATAAATCTGGCGGTAGCTTTTCTTTTCTTACCCTCTGTTCAAATCAGACCATAATTACTCTGGCATCAAGGTCAGGCAACTTGGCTAGCTCTGAAAGATATCAGCTGTTTTTCTCATGCTTGCTGAACCTCTCTTAGGCAAATTTTGCATTGTTTTTTGTGTCAGTTTTATCGTGGAACATCGTGCTGCCATCTGGGAAGAAAAACACCATGGTACAGGAGCAGCTGGTGAATGAGAATGGCCAAATAAACATTGGCACTCACTCTGCCATTAGGTGAGATAAGAGGGCTGAGGCCAAGCCAAAAGAGACAGCCCAAACTGCTGCCATTATCCTTCACTGTCCCCTTTCCCCTTATCTCTGTTTAAAAACACAGCTATCGTTCATTTTAGAGAAGGGAAACCAAACCTAGCTATCAGGTGTTGGACATGCCCTTCTGAAGCCTGGAAAACAGAGATATCCACAGTCAAAAGCATCTGAAGTGCGTTGACTGGATACTTTTATTTCCCTGGAAAAATAACAAGAACATTTCATATTTCTGTAATGATTCCTGTCATAAGAGCTCAAAGCACTTCAGATGTAAATTAATTCTCTAAGCACTTTGAGAATGGGTGAGGAGCTATTAGCTTCGTTTTCGTAGGCAGGGAAGTTGAGGCACAAAGAAACAAATACCTGATTTGTTAGATATGGGTTAGATATGGAGTTTGTGTTAATGCCAGGAATAAACCCTAATTCTGAACTGCTTTGCGTTTTTCCCTAGCAGCAGCCCAATTTCCTTCCAGAGACTTGAGCCAGCCCACAAATTTAGGGAGACGATGGACTTACCCAACCTAAACCTCCAGAAATGCAAAACATCATGCAGGGTAGTATTCTTATTTATTTGCTGGAGAGCTGAGTTACCTTTTAGGGATCCCTTATTTGTAGACACATGGCAAGGTAGTAGACAGAGGAACTACATCCAGCTATCCATGGCACAGACTTTCTAAAAGGTATAGGGGGCTGATTCTTAACTCCTAGACACTGAGTTTCTGTACATTTCTCCTTTGATGTCAGAGTATGTATGCTCGCATTTGCAGCTTGGATCAGTTGAGAATCTGTTTACGTTTGGCACAGACTGGACATATACAGGCTTGCAAGCATTAACAGTGCCTAGGATTGTCTATCAGCTAATAGTTCTGGGAAGTTTTACTTAAAATATCACTTCCCTTTTTAATAATTAGCATGATTGGTTATGAGACAAAAAGCTGGAAATTCAAAAGTGAGAAAAAGTAGTCTGTATGATATTTAAAATTAAGGATGAATTATTCCTTATCATCCATTATGTCTGTCTTGCTGTATCAAATAAAGACTCAGTTGTCCACTCGAGCTTGACTGCCAGTAGTCTTTACTGGCTGATGGCTGTTTGGGGGAGAGTTTAGTAATCTCAATACACTTCCCAGTGATAACAGCTGTCTTCCTCACAAAATCACATATGGTGCTAACTGGCATGCCTGTCACCCCTAGTAAGGCTAACATCATGGTGTTAGCATTGTCTTTCCTTTGCGAAGAACACTGTCACTAAGGTACACTAGTGAGGCCTTCTAGAGCAACTGAAAAAGCAATGACCCTAAACTGCTTGCTCTGACCTAACAGCCCTCACTGTTATGGAAGTAAGAGCAAAGATTAGTCCAATCCGAAATCACCTTGTTTTGCTTTCTTATGTCTTCTATGCAACTGCAAAAGACCAGCCACAATTCTTTTAACAGCAGGGAGAACCATCATCAGCTCTGGCCTCCTGCAGTAGTGCAGGCCACAAAACTTCACACCATTTATATGGACTGGGAGCAACAGCAGGCAGTTAAAGAAGCCTTGCTTCATCTTAGTCTGTACCACCCATATACAATCCATCCCCTTCTCAGCTCCTTCCACTTTCCATGGCAATTCTTTGTCCCCTGCCCAACTCTTCCAGCTCTTTCTGAGGGACTCTAATGGCCACATCTATTAAGGTTGATTCAAAGCTTCCTGTAAGTGTGTATGATGTTTAGCTGTTGACACTGTAAATGGCTACAATGGGCTGAATTTTGCCTGCCTTTCTCTCAGTGGGAGCACTGTTTTAGGTCTCTCTCCTCTACTGCTCTATTCATATTCACGAACTTGTGTCATTATGCCTTTACAAAGTTGCTGGGAGAGGAAGGAAACCTTGCAGATGGATGCAGTGTGCTGTCACATCAGCCTCGTTTCTTTCGAAAGCTAAGCTACTTACCAAACACCAACAGCTTTGGGTACAGTCACAGTCATTGAGAGTGCGGACCCAGCCCCACAAGATGTGAACATCAGGTAGTATTTTTAAGGTGACCAACTGTCCTGTTATACTATCCTTACTACAATAGATTTGTCCTACCTTTGCTATTTTCCCAGGACAACTTCCATACATCATGGAGAATGCTGATATTGCCAGCTGTTAAACTTTTCCACCAAAAGAAGAGTAAAAAAAAAAAAAGAAAAATTAGACAGTGAAAGATGCAAAAGACAATGAAAGAAAACAGACACTAAATTAGGTGTTTTCAATAAATATATTTGTTTAAATTAAAAAATGCTTTAAATAACTGTTTTGACTCTCCCAAAGCATTTGCAGATTGGCATTACAGGTGTTTTACAAACCTTGAACTCTCCTACCAAAAACTTCAAATCTAAACTACCATGAATAGAAACACTTAAAAACCTTTACAAACGAAAAAAATCAAAAATATATGCCTGTGATTGAGGCAGTGCCATGTTCCGGGAGTAAACTCAGAATTTTAGTAGGCTGATACTGTTTTTGTGTGGAAACTACTCAGATACTGGCTGGTTACTATAATATCTTAAAAACGTGTCAATTCCACACAATAGAGAACACCCCAGTGGGAATTTGCTGTGGCCATCTGGTATGGTACAGCACCATGAAAAGATACCATTTCAGGTCCTGAAAGTAATTTAAGTTTATCATTTTAGTATTACACCTAGATAAATTAGCCTTAAAAATGTTAACAATAAACTTAATAACTTAATAATAAAGCTAGCCCTAATATTGTCTAATTCCTCTTTCTGGGTACAATACTAACTTCAACCTCTTTTAGTAAAGTATTTCAGTTGGTTTTGATTATAAAGACAAAGTGATGGTAACTAGCGGTGACTGAGAAACATGATTTCTACTTTGAACTCTAAAAAGCTAGTTTGTTTGGGTTTTAGTTTCCTTTTGCCCCCAGGTTTTCTACTACAGAGTTAGAAATTCTGAAGTTTTGCTTTGCAGGAAAACTATGTAGCTTCCTTGACTGAGCAATCCTTTGAAACTTGCCTTTCACACTTTACTGTACTCTCAAGCTTTCCTTTGATTTTAATGTCTGATTGAATTCAGTAGCTCAAAGAGACCAGCACCGAAAATGGTTTCTCAGCAAAACTCATGCAAAGTTTACAAAAACATAAACAGTTCAGAAAGTGACTGAACACAGACCTGTTGTGATGGTGGCATCTTGACTGTATGGTGTGACAGCATCAGGACACAGGACAGAGGGGAGGTTATGAGGAGGTTATGTTTGGACAAATACGGTTCTGGACTTTCAGATCATATAACAAGCGAAAGCTTAACTGAGATGCCAGTAAATAGCATTTAGCATGTTCCCCAGCTGCAATACCACTCTTCTACTCAGAATCATGGATCTGCTGGTTATTTGTGCTTGGCCTATGGGAACTCAGACTAACAGTGAGATATGCTGCAAACACGTGAAATGCAGGTACAATGGTTGCAAAGCATCAAGTGTGGGCCAAAAGAAGGAATATATGCTTCCTGTACAAGACATGGCATTGAAAGAGCAACAGTGAGTATAAAAGAGCACTTGGAAGAAATGAGATGCTATTTCTTTTTGACACTAGTGTTCTGGATGATTCTAGGCAAATCACCATGTCTCCATGTTTAATCTTGACATCTGTAAAACAAGGATGGCCTCAGTAACAACTCTGATAAAATGCTGTGGATAAAAATGCTTTGAGATAGAACTTTTTTGCCAATGAAAGCAGTATGCAAGACTCAGGTTTTCCTATTGCTTATCATACAAACCATTCAGTGTATCCAATCTAAGTGTCCATCTTATGATAAAATTGTTTCTGTTGTGGCTCTCTGGTCAGTCAGCAACCTGCTTTTCCCACCAATTGTTTATCATAACTCCAGCAATTAATCCCATGGATAAGTTTTGTTAAGAAAGTATTAAACTTAGTTTTAGATATTTTTAATATAGAGATGCAATGAGAAACAAAAATAAAGAGCCAGCACTGTGTACCTGTTCTCAGCAGGCTGCTGATCCGTCTCTCCCAGGGCCATAGCTTGTCAATCACTGATTTGGGAAAAAAAAAAAAAAAAAAATCTTACTCTAGGTTCTCTCATGGCAGAAGATCCAGAAGCTCTACTATCTCCATATGGTAACTCAAGACTGGCTTGTTTGACATGAGATCAGATAAGTCATGCTGGTGCAAAAGAGCCCTTTAAAAATGATTGTTTAAAGTGAAGGCTTGCAAATGCAGCCAGTGTGGAACAACTGGAATCTGCTTTGCTCTGTTCCCTTTTAGTTCCTGGAGATACCCTCTACAGAAAGCGAAGGAATGAATACATGAGAGGAAGGAAATAACAGTGATGGGGAAACAAACTAATTTCTGTAAGTAAAATTACTTAGTTGCAAAGAACAATACTAATCTGCTCTCCCACAGTGAATGAACTGAGGTCTTTGCCTTAGCTGGCTATTCCATCATGAAGATGTCAAAACTGTACATCTTAGGCTCCTACACTGTATACTTCTCTATACTGCTGTTGCTGCTGGAACCATCTTGTACAGTAGTGTCCAACTTAGTTTACCCACAGTATCTCAGGTACCAATAGAAGTCTAGCTGCAGCAGTACACAAAGCATTGCAGACAGCAAAAGTATCCAAACGAACTAGATAAATATTCGAATGTTTTCCTTCAGAAGACATCCATACTACTCTGAGTACAATCTTCTCAGCATCAAGCGAGGTAGTTTGAACTTAGCTTATGTATGTCCTCAAATACTGTGTTTATATTGCCGTAATGTATCCTGGCAGTAGGTACTGATGTGTTATGTTCGTTTTGTCCACAAGATGTCAATGCATCCTAAGAATTCTAGTGCACATAGCCTAGTTTCTTTATAAGATGAAGCCTAAGCATTTGTGTGTTAGTGTTTTGTGTAACTACAGCGCTTACGCCATCATAGCCATGATTCTTACTGGGTCCACTGAGCAAATGTCACTGCTAATAACTAATAAACAAATAAACAAATAAATGTAATAATAATAATTACATAGATCATTCTGTCCAGCAGAAAGAATCTTTGGGAAGGGTGCAAACCTCCATGAAGATCTTATGCCACACAGTCTCCTGCTTGTCCTGTTTGGACACCTGGTGGGGGGATACATCAGGATGTGGTGGTTAGGAGTGCACACGTGCCAGAAGGAGAAGCAAAGTCTGTTAACTTAAGCATTGTGCCTATTAGCTTGAACTCCCAAATGGGAGCCGCTCAACATCTGACTCGCTCAAAGCGTGGGTGGAATGAGTGTATATGTATCAACAGCTGTCCGTGTTTACTGATACATTTCAGTACTAAAAAGGATTAGAATTAGACTTATGGAAATTCACATTATTGCCTGTCTTTACAAAAAGCTTTAACTTTGCTCTCATTTACATGAGAATATTATTGGAATAACATGAATGCACTGAAGTAAAATTAACAGATTAAGGAACAGAGGTTGTTTCTTCTGATGATAAAGAACTTTTGAGCTCCTCAGATGATAGGCATTACGGATATGATAGTTTTTACTGTGTTTTACTGCTTTACACTTTTTTATGTATCTTGTAAACATAGCTGAAGATCAGAATATACCTGTCTGATATCTGAAGCCACAGATACAGCCTAGATGGACTGATGTGGTCCTTATTTGCCTTGATTTAGAATTAGCTGGGATGGCACAAAAGGCCTACTTTAGAATGAATTTTGATGTATGTCAGCAAGACCTAAGAGTGTGGAATTGGTGTATCTGGAAAAGGAGATGCCAGGTTGGGTACTTTACTGGCATTCCTCCAGGGAAGAAGGAGCCAGCATTTATGAATGTGTTTCAGTAATGCAGTAACTGCTGCCAGTTTGTCAGAAGCCAAGTTTTGCCAAATGCCTGTACATTTTTTCCATAGACCTTTAATATTTTCTTTCAAAAGAGGATGGAAAATGAACTGAATGTCATTTTTTACAACAGAGAAGCTAAACTTGTTCTTTCTTGAATCTTTCAGAAAAATATATAATTGTTTATGGTTAACTTTAAGTAGTGTGAACTACAATTCAAGCACTGTCATTTTCTCACATTTTGAATAGGAGACTGATCCTGTTCCCTTCTACTTGCATAAATATTTTCTAGAGTCAGTGGAACTAAAACAACATAAAATAAATTTCAAATCAGTTTTATGTAATCTCATTGGTTATTAGGTGACTAATACATGACGTCTTGATTCTGCTTTCACTGGGATAAATCTGGGGTAAAATTCATTAACATCTCCTTTTCTACTAACCAGCACAGAACGACTTTGTCTGAGGGAAATTTTACCAACTGAATAACAATACCAACAAAAGCTTACAAAGGATCTGTATTTTATTATATACCTACCTTGTCAATGAAAGGAGGAAAAGTTAGTATCCTTTCCTACAAACATAACTGATAGGAACTACAACTGGATGTGGTATGTAGGAAAATGCATCTCCTTTTTCCCATTACAAAAATGGAATCTTCTAGGAACAGTTCAGACGCAAAACGGATGCTCATGGGACCTGGTGTTCTAAATGCCAGGCTCCCACCTGTGGGACCTGAGACGGCTTCAGGTATTTAAGTCTGTGTCCTGGTTTCGGCAGGGATAGAGTTAATTTCCTTTCTAGTAGCTGGTACAGTGTTTTGGATTTAGGATGAGAACAAAGTTGATAACACACCGGTGTTTTAGTTGTTGCTAGGTAATGCTTACACTAGCCAAGGACTTTTCAGCTTCCCATGCTCTACTGACTGAGGAGGCTGGAGGTGCACAAGAAGCTGGGAGGGGGCACAGCCAAACTGGCCAAAGGGACATTCCATACCATGTGACGTCATGCTCAGTACATAAACTGGGGAAAGCTGGCCGGGGGGGCCGCTGCTCGGGGACTGGCTGGGCATCGGTCAGTGGGTGGTGAGCAATTGTGCTGTGCATCACTTGTTTTGTGTATTATTATTATTATTATCATATTATTATTATCATTTTATTTCAATTATTAAACTGTTTTTATCTCAACCCACGAGTCTTTCTAACTTGTGCTCTTCCAATTCTCTCCCCCATCCCACCGGGTGGGGGGGGGGGAGTGAGCGAGCGGCTGCGTGGTGCTTAATTGCTGACTGAGATTAAACCACGACAGTCCTTTTTGGCGCCCAACGTGGGGCACGAAGGGTTTGAGATAATAACAGATTAACCGGAGTGTATTAAGGAACTTATATCTGTTAATAGTTGAGGGTCACAATGTTGGTTTCTCTGTTCTCGATATTGATTTGTATAATCTGCATCGCGCTCTTTTTCCTGCTGTACATGTTAAAGATTGGTGTTGGGTTTTGCAGTTTGCTGTGGTCTGCAGTGAATAGTGATGTCTCGCTTGTGAGGTTTGTTTTTAGAACATTGACCTTGATGTTTCTGTGGTATGTAAACTTCGCAATGAAGCCGTTACTGTACCATGGATACCATATCGTGGAGACAACTAGCAATTGCAGTAACTTTTCTGAGAGTTTTTTTACGGAGGAAATACAGAATGGCAGTGTCACTACCTTCTTCTATGATGTTTCCTCCTTCATTACAGTAACTTTTCAGTATTTTGAGCATCCTTGGGCAGTTAAGATACTTCTATTAATACTTCTTGGGAATATTGTTTCGGTTTTGTCTAAAGTTGGTAAGCAATTTAAGAATATCATCCAGAGATCTGCCCCAAGGCTGAATAGTTATGAGTGGCAGGGTGTGTGGGACAAGATGGGCAAGTACCTAGGCCAATGGGCACCCCCAGTGTTTTGGAACTTCACCCCTGAGCAAATGCAGAATCCTGAAAAGTTAGTAGAATATTTGGAAAAAGTATGCTGTCACCCTGGCAACTCTAGAGAGATGCAACTCATTGCAATGTGCTGGGGCCTGGCCCATGCCTACCGAGCCCTGTTCAACACCATTCAGTACCCTCAAAGGGAAGAGAAGGTCTCTGGCTCTGACAGTAAAACGACACGCACTGCGGCCACTCAGACCCGGGCAACAGGCCGTGCAGCCACTCAAACCCGGGCAACACGCACTACGGCCACTCCAACCCCGGCGACAGGCTCTGCGGCCACTCAGACCCCGGCGACAGGCCCTGCGGCCACTCAGATCCCAGCGACAGGCCCTGCGGCCACTCCAACCCCGGCGACATGCACTGCGGCCACTCCAACCCCGGCGACAGACCCTGCGGCCACTCAGACTCCGGTGACATGCACTTGCACTGCGGCCACTCCAACCCCAGCAACAGGCCCTGCGGCCACTCAGACTCCGGTGACATGCACTTGCACTGCGGCCACTCCAACCCCAGCAACAGGCCCTGCGGCCACTCAGACTCCGGTGACATGCACTTGCACAGTGACCACCCGATCTCTATCCCTGAGTGAGCTGCGAGATATACGAAAAGATTTCAGCCGCCGTCCAGGTGAGCATATTGTCACCTGGCTGCTCCGATGCTGGGATAATGGGGCCAGTAGCCTGGAATTAGAGGGTAGGGAAGCCAAGCAGCTGGGATCCCTTTCTAGGGAAGGGGGCATTGACAAAGCAATTGGAAAAGGGACACGTATCCTCAGCCTTTGGAGGCGACTCCTGTCAAGCGTGAAGGAAAGGTATCCCTTTAAGGAAGATGTCATATGTCGCCCAAGCAAGTGGGCCACCATGGAGAAGGGTATCCAGTTTCTGAGAGAATTAGCTGTGCTGGAGGTGATTTATGATGACCTGAACAATGAACAACTATCCAAAGATCCAGACGAAGTCAAGTGCACACGACCCATGTGGCGGAAGTTTATAAGGAGCTCACCATCGTCATACGCCAATTCATTGGCAGTGATAACCTGGAAAGATGGAGAGGAACAAACAGTGGATGAATTGGCTAGTCAACTCCGGCAATACGAGGAAAGTCTTTCTTCCTCCCTCGTCTCGGCTGTGGAGAAACTGTCCCGGGAGATCCAGCAACTCAGAGAGGATAGGTCCTACTCCTCACCTATACGGACCAGTATCTCGGCTATTAGGAGTCAGCGTTCTTTTGCTCAAGAGAGAGAATATAAAGGGTACACACCACGGGGCACCCTATGGTTTTACCTGCGTGACCACGGAGAGGACATGAGGAAGTGGGATGGGAAACCTACCGCAGCCCTAGGGGCACGGGTACGCGAATTGCAAGGGAAAACAATCACAGAAAGAGGTTCTTCCAGGAAAATTGCTGCTCCAGTTTCCAGCGGGCAGTTCCCCAGAGAGAGTAGAAGGGCTGATCTTACTCTTGATCTTAATGAAGAAACTTCTGACTCATACGTACAAGAAATGAGAAACGAGTACTGTGATGAGGATTAGAGGGGCCCTGCCTCCAGCCAGGGGGAGGAAAGGGACAACCGGGTTTACTGGACTGTGTGGATTCGGTGGCCTGGCACATCAGACCCACAGAAGTATAAGGCTCTGGTAGACACCGGTGCACAGTGTACCCTAATGCCATCAAGATATATAGGAACAGAACCCATCTATATTTCTGGGGTGACGGGGGGATCCCAACAGCTAACTGTATTGGAAGCCGAAGTGAGTCTAACTGGGAATGGGTGGCAGAAGCACCCCATTGTGACTGGCCCAGAGGCTCCGTGCATCCTTGGCATAGACTACCTCAGGAGAGGGTATTTCAAGGACCCAAAAGGGTACCGGTGGGCTTTTGGTATAGCTGCCTTGGAGATGGAGGAAATTAAACAGCTGTCCACCTTGCCTGGTCTCTCAGAGGACCCTTCTGTTGTGGGGTTGCTGAAGGTCGAAGACCAACAAGTGCCAATCGCTACCACCACAGTGCACCGGCAGCAATATCGCACCAACCGAGACTCCCTGATTCCCATTCATGAGCTGATTCGTCGACTGGAGAGCCAAGGAGTGATCAGCAAGACCCACTCACCCTTTAACAGTCCCATATGGCCAGTGCGGAAGTCTAATGGAGAGTGGAGACTAACAGTAGACTGTCGTGGCCTAAATGAAGTCACGCCACCGCTGAGTGCTGCTGTGCCAGACATGCTAGAACTTCAATATGAATTGGAATCAAAGGCAGCCAAGTGGTATGCCACAACTGATATTGCTAATGCATTTTTCTCAATCCCTTTGGCAGCAGAGTGCAGGCCACAGTTTGCTTTCACTTGGAGGGGCGTTCAGTACACCTGGAACCGACTGCCCCAGGGGTGGAAACACAGCCCTACCATTTGCCATGGACTGATCCAGACTGCACTGGAGCAGGGTGGAGCTCCAGAACACCTGCAATACATTGATGATATCATCGTGTGGGGCAACACAGCAGGAGAAGTTTTTGAAAAAGGGAAGGAAATAGTCCAAATCCTTCTGAAGGCCGGTTTTGCCATAAAACAAAGTCAGGTCAAGGGACCTGCACAGGAGATCCAGTTTTTAGGAATAAAATGGCAAGATGGACGTCGTCAGATCCCAAAGGATGCGATCAACAAAATAACAGCCATGTCTCCACCAACTAGCAAAAAAGAAACACAAGCTTTCTTAGGCGTGGTGGGTTTTTGGAGAATGCACATTCCAAATTACAGTCTGATTGTAAACCCTCTCTATCAAGTGACCCGAAAGAAGAACGATTTCAAATGGGGCCCTGAGCAACGACAAGCTTTTGAACAAATTAAACGGGAGATAGTTCATGCAGTAGCCCTGGGGCCAGTCCGGGCAGGGCAAGATGTAAAAAATGTGCTCTATACCGCAGCCGGGGAGAATGGCCCTACCTGGAGCCTCTGGCAGAAAGCACCAGGGGAGACTCGAGGTCGACCCCTAGGGTTTTGGAGTCGGGGATACAGAGGATCCGAGGCCCGCTATACTCCAACTGAAAAAGAGATATTAGCAGCATATGAAGGGGTTTGAGCTGCTTCAGAAGTGATCGGCACTGAAGCACAGCTCCTCCTGGCACCCCGACTGCCAGTGCTGGGCTGGATGTTCAGAGGGAGGGTCCCCTGTACACATCATGCAACTGATGCTACATGGAGTAAGTGGGTCGCACTAATCACACAACGGGCTCGAATAGGAAACCCCAGTCGCCCAGGAATCCTGGAAGTGATCATGGATTGGCCAGAGGGCAAAGATTTTGGAATATTGCCAGAGGAGGAGGTAACGCGTGCTGAAGAGGCCCCAATGTATAATGAACTACCAGAAAATGAGAAGCAATATGCCCTGTTCACTGATGGGTCCTGTCGTCTTGTGGGAAAATATCGGAGGTGGAAAGCTGCTGTATGGAGTCCTATGCGACAAGTTGTAGAAACGGCTGAAGGAGAAGGTGAATCGAGCCAATTTGCAGAAGTAAAGGCCATCCAGCTGGCTTTAGACATTGCTGACCGAGAAAAGTGGCCAGTGCTCTATCTCTGTACTGACTCATGGATGGTGGCAAATGCCCTGTGGGGGTGGTTGCAGCAATGGAAGCAGAGCAACTGGCAGCGCAGAGGCAAACCCATCTGGGCTGCCTCATTGTGGCAAGATATTGCTGCCCGGGTGGAGAACCTGGTTGTAAAAGTCCGTCACGTAGATGCTCACGTACCCAAGAGTCGGGCCACTGAAGAACATCAAAACAACCAGCAGGTGGATCAGGCTGCTAAGACTGAAGTGGCTCAGGTGGATCTGGACTGGCAACATAAGGGTGAATTATTTCTAGCTCGGTGGGCCCATGACACCTCAGGTCACCAAGGAAGAGATGCAACATATAGATGGGCTCGTGATCGAGGGGTGGACTTGACCATGGACACTATAGCCCAGGTTATCCATGAATGCGAAACATGTGCTGCAATCAAGCAAGCCAAACGGTTAAAGCCTTTTTGGTATGGAGGACGATGGTTGAAATATAAATATGGGGAGGCCTGACAGATCGATTATATCACACTCCCACAAACCCGCCAAGGCAAGCGCCACGTGCTTACAAAGGTGGAGGCAACCACCGGATGGCTGGAAACATATCCCGTGCCCCATGCCACTGCCCGGAACACTATCCTGGGCCTTGAAAAGCAAGTCCTATGGTGACATGGCACCCCAGAAAGAATTGAGTCAGACAATGGGACTCATTTCCGAAACAACCTCATAGACACCTGGGCCAAAGAGCACGGCATTGAGTGGGTGTATCACATCCCCTATCATGCACCAGCTTCTGGGAAAATTGAACGATACAATGGACTGTTAAAGACTACACTGAGAGCAATGGGTGGTGGGACGTTTAAACATTGGGATACGCATTTAGCAAAGGCCACCTGGTTAGTCAACACTCGGGGATCTGCCAATCGAGCAGGCCCTGCCCAGTCAGAACTTTTACGTACTGTCGATGGGAATAAAGTCCCTGTAGTGCACATAAAAAATATGCTGGGGAAGACAGTCTGGGTTATTCCTGCCTCGGGCAGAGGCAGACCCATCCGTGGGATTGCTTTTGCTCAAGGACCTGGGTGCACTTGGTGGATAATGCGGAAGGATGGGGAAGTCCGATGTGTGCCTCAAGGGGATTTGATTTTGGGTGAGAATAGCCAATGATCTGAATTATGTGATGTTAAGTACTAATTATAGTTATAATAGTTATACTAATAATATTATATGCCATACTAATGTTATTATAATAAGAATCACTCAGATTAATGAAGAATAACTTCAGTGAAACCAAGCAAAGCACAGTGATGATGGTACCAGAACTGACTTCAACCTGAAACAATCCAACACCACATACCATCTCCATTTTTCCTGCCCTGAAAGATTATTATGACAGATGGAGCCTGAAGTCATGGACTAAATGAACTCACCGAACATTTTAGAGGGATGGCCCACAGACGAAGGGAATGATATCTCTGTGTGTGTATATATATATATATATATATAAAAGGGGGTGGTGATTAATGAAAATGTACTGGAAAATGTGAGACTTGAGCATGATGCAAATGGTATAGAATAAGGGGTGGATATTGTCCTGGTTTCGGCAGGGATAGAGTTAATTTCCTTTCTAGTAGCTGGTACAGTGTTTTGGATTTAGGATGAGAACAAAGTTGATAACACACCGGTGTTTTAGTTGTTGCTAGGTAATGCTTACACTAGCCAAGGACTTTTCAGCTTCCCATGCTCTACTGACTGAGGAGGCTGGAGGTGCACAAGAAGCTGGGAGGGGGCACAGCCAAACTGGCCAAAGGGACATTCCATACCATGTGACGTCATGCTCAGTACATAAACTGGGGAAAGCTGGCCGGGGGGGCCGCTGCTCGGGGACTGGCTGGGCATCGGTCAGCGGGTGGTGAGCAATTGTGCTGTGCATCACTTGTTTTGTGTATTATTATTATTATTATCATATTATTATTATCATTTTATTTCAATTATTAAACTGTTTTTATCTCAACCCACGAGTCTTTCTAAC
This sequence comes from Aptenodytes patagonicus, assembly GCF_965638725.1. NCBI lineage: Eukaryota > Metazoa > Chordata > Aves > Sphenisciformes > Spheniscidae > Aptenodytes > Aptenodytes patagonicus. Next base: position 37,790,050 of record NC_134955.1, on the reverse strand, counting down.
TTGTGCTCTTCCAATTCTCTCCCCCATCCCACCGGGTGGGGGGGGGGGGGAGTGAGCGAGTGGCTGCGTGGTGCTTAATTGCTGACTGAGATTAAACCACGACAGTCTGGCTACTTCTCGTGCTTAGTGTAAGTCAAACATTTATCTGTCCTCTACAAGGTAGCAGTTGCAATCTGTAAGCTTTTAGAGCCAAACTTTTATAAATGGTGAAAATGTTATCTTCCCAATCCTGGCATGTTTTGGTATTGGCTTTTTTTTGCTTTAAGTTGGCTGGGCTGTTGGAGCTGATTGAGAACAGATTGGTTGCCACTTCCGTGCGGCAGATACTGTGCTGCCTATGAATTCATACCCAACTGCACCTACCTGGCACTCCCTGGTTCTGCCAAAGGTCATGCCAAAGCCAAAAGTGCCAAAAAGCCCAAAGAAAGCTCTTATCTTCTGAGCTGAACTGGTGGAAAATCTGTTTAATAGAACACAATGGAAAATTAGCTGAACAAGTATACAGACTATGAAATAGGAACTAAACTGGTTTTCTTTTGATTCTTTGATAGCATTTTAATCAGCAATACATTAATCTCTCCTAACTAGGAACATACTCAGATCCACCTCTGGCAATCTCTCTTTGTTCTCTGTCTCTGTCTCATCTCTCCCTCTTTCCCATCCTTGATGTCCAGAAGTATTTCTGACAAGTCACCACAATAATAAATTATTCCTTTTCTTTCTTTTGTTACTTTGATAAATGGTGAAATAACAATGTGTTGTCCTTCAGAAAACATTGTCTTCAGTATGAGGTGACAGCTAATGGGACAGTTAATCTCTTAGAGCTGTAGTTCCGGGCTTTAAGCAAATTCAGGCATTTCTGCACCTGTTATACTCCCTTCACATTTTTATGATCTTCATTAAGACCATAACTTTTGGAGCATTATTTTCATCTTTAAGTGAAAGCTGAGTGTCTAAATAGCAGTTAAAACAATGGCTTTTTTTCCTAATCTCGTACAAGTATTTTGTCCTTTGTTTCTCAAGCATGTGCCTTTCCTTGCACCTTTGCAAGTAAAAAGGGAGGTAATGTAGTTTGCCAGCTTCAGGTGGAAAGAGTCTATGTTGAATGGGGAAGACAGCTGGGAAGTCACATAGCAATGCAACAAAATCCCCATTTCAAACACAGTATAATACATACAAAATGAGAAGCAGAGTAAAACCTACATTTGTGTGTCCAGTAGCCTACATATGGCCTCCTTCCATCACAAGAGTAATCTTTAAGGAAGCTTTAAAGATGTTGTTTTCATAGGACAGTGAAAGACAAGGAGAGCTTCAAACCCTCTTGTTAGACTGCTCCATAGGGCACAGGCATGCATGATTTCACTTCCTTCCTGTAATTAATATTTAAGACTTTTTTTATTTAACAAAAAGACCTTCTGTATGCAGCATCTGAATTTGTAGCAATTGTAATGTTTATTCATTTCCATGAGACTGGTAGGGAAGACAGATCAATAGACAACATTTTGACCTGAGGCTTGTGAGATGCAGATTTTGTGTCTGTACTGTGTGGGGCCTCAAACAAATCACTTTGACACAGATGTCTTCAAAGATACCTAGGAGTACCTGCCAACTGTAGTTTGTTTCAGGTGACTGACAACTTCTGTGGATCTTGCTTTTAGTCTGGGTATGCCTATATTGTCTTTTGATGGCAGTTTTCATGACCAGACTAGGGCATGAGATTGTCTGACCAGATGTAGAGTTCTGTATCCAAATAATTGTCTAGACTTTCTACAGCCAATGAAGAGAAATAGGCATTGGAGAGTGTGATTCATCTGTTCTTTAAGCAGATGATTCATGCCCTAAAATTGTCTATTACTCTCCATTGACCAGTAAGGAACCTCAGTCTTCACTATAGTGACCTGTAGTTGGATGAGAGGCTGTGGGCAGCAGGTCTGAAAGTGTGGCCCTTGGAATGGTCACCTTTAAAGTACATAGTGTGTCACCTAACGGCTTTAATTCTGTGGCTTGTTATGGTCAGGCAGGGTGTCAGCAGCTGCCTGAAGCTTTATAGCTTTACAAGATAGCTATGAAGACATAAGAAAAGGGCTAGTGTCATGTTCATAGCCATGCTTGAGACCATTCTTAAAGAACAGTGCAGAGTATAGCACTTCTATATTTCACTAAAGCGTTGAGGACAAATGCCCAAAAGATTGTGAGGAGCTTAGCTACTATAGTGTGGACGGCCATATAAAGGCCAGCTGAGATAGATAAAGCCTGTTGTTTGGAATTATGTGGTTTTGTACATCATGATCTTCTGCACAGTGGTGCCTGCCAAGTGTACTACAAAAGCATTTCAAGTACTGAGACATTAAGAAAGTCACTCCGGAAGCAGCTAAATTGTTGCTGACCTGATATATACACCCTGAGAATTAAAATCTTTTTTATGTTTTGGGGGTTTTGCTTGTTTGTTTTTTTTTTTTTTTTTCTCACCATCCCCCTACATAGTCTTTTTTCTCTAGAAATTTTTCAGATTAACAGAAAACTGTTCAGCATGTGAGTAGTGACCCAGAACCATTATTAAACATCTGTTAAATCGGGCAAGAGCCAGGAAAAACTTCAGCTGGATTACAATTGTTCTTGAGAGGGTCAGCAAGGGAGTGAGAAAGCACACAGAGCACAGGAGGCAGCCAGAGTCTGTTCACATTTGGTTTCTTTCCCCCCCACCACATCATTACTGTTGGGAGGAAGCAAATGGCTGAGGCTCTCATATCCCAAGGGGTGTATAGGCCTTGGGATAGGGTAAGATGACTAACTTGTGTTCCACCCCTCCTGCACTTTGCCATTTTGTGAAGTGCACAGATACGAAGAGGGTTATGGAGAACATAGTAGCTGATGTTCCTGCATGTTTTGACAAAAGTGCCCCATATTTCCCTCTCCAAAGTGGCAACACTACATTAGCTATCCGCTGGCTTAGAAACTGCTTTTATCTTTGTAGAAGGAAGCTATTAACATTTAGAATTTTGAGAAGCAAGTTCTGGCAAATCCTTCTTCTGAAATTAAAGATGTTTCTGCCTCCAGCTGTCCATCCCATTCCTCTGCCAGGAGTTACCACAGAGTCAGTAGAGAGGAACATGTGTAGCACTTCCTCTGAAAAAACCCAGTGTCCTAGGATAAACCACTGTGGAAGATGGATGTCAGCTGGCACTGTCTAGATGGCATAGTTAAGATATAGGCGTGTTATTTCTGCTAACTTCGATCCAGGAACTGTAACCTTCGGCTGGGGGTGGGATAGGCAGCTACCAGCAGTAATGTCTTAACTCTAAAGCAGCTCAGCTATTACAGCTCCAACTAACTTGACACTTTTGTGATGGAAACTACCATGAAATCTCCATACACTAATGCACAGAGCCTTAAACGGTATTTGCTTTCATAATGGCACAGTGTCTATCCAAGTGTGAAATCTGAATGAAGCTGTTGCAATATAAACTGGGAGTGCATAGCTTTCCATTCAGAGGAGACAGGGCAGAATGCTATCAGTCTGGCTGAATCTGTTCAAATAGGGTTGCCATCTGCTATCACAATGCCTTGTTGCCCAATTAAAACAATATGACTAGATTACAACATTTTGAATAGTATTTTTTGCTAGATTGTCCCTGATCCTAAAAAATCTACCATTCCTTCTGACTGCCTCTCCACCTGCTAATGCAGACAGCATAAAGAAATTGCAAGCTTCTCATTTATTAATTGTATGGCCATAATCTAGTTCTGAACTTGAAAATATGTCTGCATTTTAAACTTTGGCTGAGTTTGTCCAGTAGTCACTTCTCCATTTTTTGAGGAAGTGCATAAATTCGGGTATGAGAAAAGTTACTGCAGAGCTTCTGCATACACATGGCCCATGGCTACTAAGGATGTAAGTTAATCAAGGTAGGTGGAAATATGTTTAAAAAAATATATATTTTTAAATAAGAATTTTAAATGCAATGTTCTTCACTTCCATCCTGTTTTAGAGTCCTAAACTGATAATTATGAATGTCTTTTATTTATACGTTTAACTCATTGTGACAGAATTTCTGACTTTACAAAGTTCTACATTTATCATCTTTTCAGTAGCATGCAGATGAACATGCATTTTGGGGTTAGTTGAGCTTCCATTTTTATATTGTATTCTTTAAAAGACAAATAATAGCACATGCAAAATGGATACCAGCAAGTGAAATCAGCATTTTCAAGAATAAAAACAACTATTGACGGGAGAATTAACATGATGACTAAGAGAGTAAGGCAAGCCTGTTAATCAAAGACTCTATTATTTTAGACCTCTGAAGCACATTTATTTTACTTAAATAAAATGTTCAGTTTGATAACTGCAAAACTTATATCAGTACTGGACAAAAAGCCTTTCAAAATATGCTTTATGACTATTTACATTTTTGCTTATAAAGATTTTAATTTAAGGAAGCCAGCACACTTACCAGGTTGGATTTCTGAGTTGCTATCTGGTCCTGAATGGCACCATGAACATATAGCTCCTTGAATTCTCACCCAGCTTAAGCACACTTGCTCATTGTAGTGTCGTCTTTGGCTACTGATGGGTCCCTATACAATTACAATAGCCACCCTTGGGCCAAGCACAGGGATGGATTGCATACCCATAAAATACCCTGTTCTATGATCCTGAAAGTATATTATACCACATCGTATTAGGTATCAATACTGCTGCTGTTATCAATGGAGTTAGCCATGGCATTCACTTTGTACACTACCTTATGCCGTTTTCCTTATGCTGAATCTACTCTGCACCCTGCTGTACTTCTGCTTCTGTACTTTCTATCGCCTTTAGAGATCCTCAGTGTTACTCGTGTGGTGTTACTATTCTAGTAATGAGAGGGAAAGGAACCAAAGGTTGGTCATGCTCTATTTCCCTTCCTCTGTCAATCAGCACTCCTTTAGAGCTACCACAGATATGGGATATGTGAGTCCCAGGTAAGGACTGAATGAGGAAGGGGGACTGGACAAAGTGTTCTACTTCCAGTGCCACGTAGCATCCACTTTGCTCTGAAATCCTCCCCAGACAGGTTTTGACCTCCAACAAAATAGTAATATGCTCAGATAAGTAAGGAGTGAGGAAGATCACCATTCATAGGAGTTTTTTCCCCTTCTAAAACCCCACTGACCTTTTATTCAAAATGTTTAGGATTAAAATACTCGGTGGTAATATGAACTTTGTATTCTGAAAAGATTCACGTGGTGTCACCAACCACTAGTCCACTACAGATTTTAAGCTTCGTTTACCTATGCTTTATTTTTAGGATGCAACCTTTTTGTGGTTTCTTTCCACTAGTATTTTCTCAGTACCCCATCAGCACAGAACGGCTATTTGGTTTTGAGGATTCTAGGCAGAAAATAAGTAATGAGGCTCTGAGTGACAAGTCTGGAGTGAAACCTGAGTCCTGGACTTCCTGCCCACTTACAGAGGCTCTGCTTAATATTTGCCTTAAGAGATTTTTTTTTTTTAAATTTGTGCTTTGTATTACCAGCTTACAACTAGGCCATTGCATCTTAGTGAAGACTGCGGGCTCCTGAGGACTTTTAAACCTGTGTGGAGTACCTAACTGAGAACGATTTAATATTTTGTAATTACATTTCCCCTTTGGAGAAAAGCACCCTGTATTTGCCAGACCTTTCTGAAATCACTTTCAATGCCAGGAAAGATTTGACAAAAAGCTAATCTCTAGATGCAGAAACAAAGGCAAAGAACAAAAACAATAATGTGCTTTAACATGCAAATTTGTTTTAATTTTGGATCCTCATTGTGTTTCATTCAGCCAGAAGATACCAGGCATGAATAGCAGGACTAGCAACACCATCTTCATGACCACCAGACCTCTGGCATCCTGGAGAAGACACATCTTCTAAGCACGCTGTCTCTAAACAAGAATTCCTATTTGCGATAAAGCTTTCCATCTGGTATCTGCTCTTCTCTGTGGGTCCTGTTTTGTTCACGTGTACTCCTAAATATTTCCTGAGACTCTAAATCTTATTAACTTGAAATGGCTTGGCTGATGATGCTGGTTGCAGCATTAATCTTTGATATATAAAAGTGTTTGTGAAAAGTTCATGATGGGCCATCTAGACAAGATTATCACCTGACTTGTCAGCAAACATGGATTCAGAAGGCGTCAGTGCAGTGGTGAGGCTTTGAATATTTCTTAAGAGCAAATTCAAGTTTGATTTCAGAACATACTTTCCGAAACATATGAATAGCTACTCATAGAGCTGCTAATAAGAGCTACTTATTTAAATAATGAAAAGGAGTGTAGCTCTTAATCACTTTCAGTAGATTAAACATGACATAGTAAGTCAAACTTGAAGTATAGTAAACTTGGTCAGTTTTTCTTGGTTCTCCTCAGACTCTCCTACCCACACATGATGTAATTTGCCGTCACCTACATAAGCTTCCTGGTCATCCCGGCGTACTGTGAAACCCATAGTAATTGCCTTCTAACCACTTCTGCTTCAAAGAGATCATCTACCTTATTTTCATATGTCCCATTTGCCTTTTTTGAATTCTTATCTCAAATCTTCTTCCTTCCATCTAAGCAGGAGTACCATAAACACTCAAAATTTCCACAGAAAATCACCTAAGTTCTCGATCATCTCATGTCCATCATTCTGCTTACCACAAAACATATCATGATGCTCCTTTATCAAACAGAAAAGCTTTATAGATTAACTGAAAATGGCAAAAGCACTGAAGAAAAATAGCAGTTTTATGATGAGGTGAGTCTGGACAGCTCCACACACTTCCAAGGTAGCTACTTGACAACAGTTGTAGTTTACAGCATTTTAGAAGTCTGCCTTCGCTACTCACATCATCAGAATTGAAAAATGTTTCAATTACAGTGCTACGTGCACCCGAAGTGTACTTGACCTCTTTGCTTATCCTCCCCACTAACCATGAGGAGATATAATTGCTGCCCAGTCTTGTAATCCATACACAGATAGAAAAAATTGTCATGGTTCAACCGCCGAAACCAGGACACAAATGCTGTTTCTCTTGCTGCAGTAAGTCAAAGGAGCACAAGGTGCAAAAAATAGATTTTCAAAATCATAAGAAGATGGCAAGAATTTTTCATCATGAATTACTACTAAGTGATTATAGTCTTCAGTAGCTCATTTTCTATGATTTGGTTGCTATTTTTAAAACACATGTGAATGATGGCACTGACTCATCACTTTACTGTAAAGTTACATAATATCTGGCATTTATACTAAACCTGTACCTTCTGGATTTAAATCTCTGAAGTGAGAATCTCAGTTTCCTTTTGAAAACAAGGAGTTCTGAGCCTGCATGGCTACACAGAAAACTTCAAAACCAAACAACCATAGAAGCTAAATGAGAAAAATCTATTTATTTATTTATTTATCTGCTTCTGAGTGCCATAATAATTAGGCTAATCTCAAGGTGTCTGTGAATCTCTGTCTTGATTTTTCAATGATCTGTGACTTTTAAGTGCTCTTCTAGGGAAGGAATCTTCCAGTCTCCATGCTGGGCAACACTGGGCTTAGTGTTCCTCCCAAATTCCCATGCTCACCAGTGACACTAGGAATAAAATATACTCTTTACGCCTACCAGCAACATCCGAATCCTAGTGTTAGCAAAGGATTGGAAAGAATCAGGAAAAGTCATATACTTCTGACTTACACCCATAGGTCAGAATCAAATGCACTGCAATGTAGGAAGAAAAATGTTTTGTTCTTATTTCAATTTTCTTCCAAATTTGTAATTCTTTCCCAAAATGTGATGGGATTTTCTAAGTGGAAAACAATCTACAAAATGTGGCTGGCAAACAAATCTATCTTAAAACTTCTAAGAAAATTGGTGTGTTGATACTGTAAATGGAAAACAGTAAAAACAGTTTAAAACTGTTTAAAACTCTATTCAAGTGCCAAATCTTGAAAGTATTCCAGCAAGATCATCATGTTCTTGAGAATTTTAGGGAAAATCAGATATAGCTTAAGAAAACCTTAAAAGAAATTAAAACTGGTTTTGCTTCTTATTTAAGCAGCTTTAAATCCTCTGTGAACAATGTTTAGGGTTCTTGTTCTCTGTCAGGTAGTAGCACATTTTTTTTTCCCCAGGGCAGGAGCAAGCAGCAGTAAAAAAGTTGTTTTCTCTACTTACCATTTTGAAATCTAAGCTTAGGGCAAGAGCTACATAAGCATAACATGATGCTCATAGCATCCGGTCATGATTAAAGCAAAAACAATAAGGAACAACAACAAAATCTCTTTTCTATTTTAAGAATACCTTAATGGCAGACATAGGCTTTTACAGTGGCTCTCTGGCAGACCAGTCACTGCTGCTGCTGCTGACACTCTTGCAAGCTCACCTTCACTTCTGTTTGCACTGAGGCTGCTACGAAAGATCCCACTTCAGCTGCAAGAGCCCAGTGTTAGCAGCACAGGATGACTCTTTAGGGGGCTGGAGGGAATACACCTAATGGTGTACATCCCTAGTGGGATCTTGGCTGACTCTTGTGAAAGAAAAGCTTTCTACAGGTGTTAGTTCCTTGTTGGGCAGTTTGGAGTAGGTTTGGGAGGGGGAAGGAAGAAGAGAGGGAAGGGGAGTAGCTATAACTGAAAGACTAAAACAAATATAATTGAACAGTACTACCAAAACAGGGCACTTACAGCTCCTACTGTCATTCCTTCCTCAAGGTAGGAGGGAAAAGTAATCCCTTTAGGCCTTTAATTGCCTCCCTCTGCAGTCTGTCCTGAGCTGTCCTCTGCCCAACCTTACTAAAACAGCACTACAGCTCACTCCTAAGCATAACTGCTCTATAATGGGTGAAATTAATACCCCAAGTCTAAACCAAACTCCAGCATTGGGGGTTTGAAAACCAGATTTTTACTAAAAGTCCAGTTTAGTCTTAGACTTGGCATGTAAAGGAGAGAGACAGAGAGATAGAGACAGAAACAGACAAGCAGAGACAGAGACCGAGGCTAAAACGACACTTGCACATGTAGGTTCAGACTGACCTGAGCTCAGAGCGGATCAGCAGTGAACTAGCTGTTGGTCTCATGAGAAAGCTGGCTTATTAATTAGAGCAATATCTCCACCCGTAGCTGCACAAACCCAAATCAGAGCTGTCCAGCTCAGCATGTAGGGAGAACTGATTGGTGTCAGCATACTTCTGTATAGGCAGAGTCAGGACGGAAGAAAAAGGAAGCATGTGCTAAGTTGCAAAATGGGACTGAAAATGCACTTTTGATGCTTTGGACCAACAGCACATTCTGCAAAACAGTAACCTCTTCTCTGTATTGATACTTTATCAGCACTTCACCATTGCCACTGTTGTCCTTGTCACTTTTCTCTTAATAAATTAATGGTGATTGGAAGTACAGCTTCAGAAAATTTTTTCACAGACTCTAAGCACCTGTGAAACTAGGTTGGCCTTGGATTAGTCAGAAATACAAAACTCAGCTGCCGTTAGCAAACCCTTAAAGGAAATCCTGGTGTAAGTTTTGAGTGAGCCTGGTCCTGTTTAGAGTTTCATCGAAACCACATGAAACCATGTGACATTCAATGCTTTTCGCGGTGTTTTGCTTTGAATGTTGAGTTCATTTAAACCCTAAATTGAAAAGGAATCACAATGCTTGGAGTCTGTATGAAGTGACATTGACTGTAGTGGGCCCTCGAGTCAAAATGGTTGAGTCCCATACTTAGCCATGCTCGGTAATTCTGCTGATTCATTTTGCACGCAAACAACTGAAAGCCACCATGGTGCTTTCTACTGTCAGGAATGGAAGCCAGATTTGGGTGTATTTTGCTTGGTACAGCCAGACTTGAGTTCGCTCCATCAGCACAAGACACTAGAAATACGAGGCACAAACTAGCCCAGCCTAGCTGGGGGCTAGCTGCATCAGCCTGGCACCCCACGTAAGCTGACAAACCTTCACCAGACTCAGCTGGTTTCTACAAAAAAAATGTGTCTACTACCCTAAGGCATTTCTTCATCTTCTCTTAGTGCACTTGCCCCGGCAACAGGAAATGAGCTTCTGTATTTTCCTAAACAAGTCACAAAGACTCTCCTGTCTTAAACTATGTCTGTGAAATGAAAATAATCGTATTTATCAAAGGGCTTTGAGATCTGTGGATGAGCAGTGTTATATCACTGAAATGCATCATCGATGATTAGATTATAAAACAAATCTGCAGTGCTGCTAATTGTAACACTGTGTATATAATTAGGAGGGCTTTTAAAAGTCTGTTTACCCTTCAAATGAATATAGAACTTCAGTATATTATGAATAGTTAATAGCTCATAAAATTTTTGCTATTTTATGTTCTGATACTGCTCTAAATTAATATTTTGACAAAAAACAGTGTTCTTACTAACTTACTTACTTTCCAGCAATTGAAGCAGTTGCAGTTTTACTAAAAATCACCACACAACCATTTCCAGTGTCAGAAACTGCCTCTGATGAAAGACTTTGGGACAGCCTTTGGCCCACAGTGCCCACCCTGCTGGCAAAAGGACACTGTAAGGTCCCTTCAAGCAGTGATGCCACAGTTCCGCCTGAGGACAGGCCACGGCAAGGAAAGCTCCACATCTCAGCAAACTGGCTGGGGACACACCTTCCTGGGGACACCAGGGAAGGCCCTGCTTCAGCCCCGTGGCCATCCAGCGTGGCTGCTGCCCTGCCTCACTTTCTGGAGGGCTCAAGGGAATGAGGTCAGAGTGCTGGGCCAGGCCCTCCATGGCCAGCGAGGCCCAGCTCCTCATGAGGGGGTCCTCTCCTGCCCGCTCAGCCTCGGTCAGTCAGGTCCGGCCTCGGACCCACAGGCCTGGTGGGACCCGTAAATGAATTGTAGTCGTGAATTATAATTGGTCCTTTGACCTTTTTCTGGTATCCTCAGTGAAAAAAAAACATTATTAATTTAGACGACTCCTGCTTGCCCTTGGGGTCACTCCAGTTTGCGAGATTCCCTCCTAGCGACAGTGCATCACTGATGTGTACGCGTACCGACTTACGCCATTGTGAGACACTATTTCTGGCCTTGATCCAGCAAAACACTTAGGCACACGCTTCACTTTGAGACAGGTTGTATGCTAGGCCCAAATCATATGATTACTGCCCTAGGAACACAGCAAGCAAAGCGGGAAAAAGAAAAATGTACATTAAAAGTCAGGGCTCTGCAGTTTACAGCACCGTGCTGCAGAACCTGGGCTCTGTGTTTGAGTTTTTCAAAAGCTAAAAAACCCCTATCCTCCTGAACATAAAAGACCCAGTGCTGTGTGAGCCCCTGGGGGCTCTGAGACAACAGTGGACCTCCATGAGAGGAAAGCCAGCTCTGTAAGGGGACTCTATGGATGTTAGAGCAGGTCCGGGGAGAAGCCATTGGGATTCAGCACATCCCTCTGCAGCTCAGCTGTGGTGGAGGGAGAGCTGGCATGTGATGCACTGGGGACATTTGGCAGATCCTCTCGTGTTAGCCCCTTTCTCTTCCTGTTGTGGTCTGAATGAATAGCCATTCTGCTTAATTTAACCTATTTCTGCCTAAGTACATACCCTGGCTATTTACCCTAAAGCTAGATCTGAGCAGTATTTGTATAACTAAAATTTTTTGGTATTTTCTAGCAGTGCTGATTCATTTGTGATTTCTTGGCAAGAGTTTAAATCCCTAGTGTAATTACAGTTGTACAACATTAATGTGCTTTTTGCCATCATGATAACTTATTTTGCTCTCCCTGGCAATATGAATCTGCAAAATCATGTTTCGTTGATATAAATTATATCTGCACAAAGAGGAATTATTGCAGTAGCTTCATCCACGTAGATACAAGCAACTCAGTAGCCAAATTGCTACAAAGACTTCTAACATAATATAGCCTCTTCTATATACAGAATCAGGCTAGTAAACGGTTTAGGCTAGCATATCAGTAGAAGTCTGTTGCTGAAACCTGCATTGCATATTTTTCCAACATGGTAACAGATCAGTTCCCAATTACCCATACTTTACATTGCAATCCTTAACACAGTACATTCCTTAATGAACAGCATAAGTACAGTAGCTCAGCGCCAGACTCCACTAGCAGGCGCCACCCTAAATAGAATTAAAATACCACAAATTAAAAGAAACTTTGGCAGAATTTAACAGTAAACACTATTCCAGTAAGTGCTTCTCTTCTATTCTGTCATGTAAATACGTTGCTCGTACAGCCTTTTCCTTAATCGAGACACAGAAATATGAAAACATTCAGTGTGGTAAGCGGCTTCAAGATATTACATATACAGGAAATTTTGTCAGCATTTCTTTCAAATTACATGTTTTCCAAACACAGTTTAATATTGTTTTTCCCCATACAAGTGTGTCTCAAGCTCCATCATGTCACTTTATTGTCATCTACTACTGCAGAACTCTGGTGAGGATAGTCAGAATAAAACAAGATTAATGCCTTTCCCCATCTAAATCCAAACAGGTTCTTCTTTGGAGAAGTCTTATTAACTTAAGTGTTTCCTTTTACACTAGATTTTCTGATTGCAATCAAAACCAGAAGTGGAACTTCCAGAAAAAAATAATATATTCCAGAGAACTGTCTCCATGTCAAAGCACTTTATGAATGAAATAACCCTTATTAACTTTTTGAGATATCAAAGTATTACTATTCTCATTATTGGACCTAAGGTGACATAGTGATCTGTGAACAAGCCAGCAGTTCAATCCACATCCTCAGTCTCCTCTTGATCATAAGGCTTTCTTCTTCAAGAAAATTTTTGCCTACTTTTGAACACCACAAACATTCACATATTCAACAGAAGAGAAAGTAAAGATCAAAATATTAGAAGCTTACTAAATCTTATTCTTAGGGGAAAAAAAATAAAGTATGCATGTTTTTTATTTTTATATAACAAAATTAATTGAGGAAGCATTAGAGCATTGGTACTGACAGAATATATAGTACATTTATAACCATCAAGGTAATCTAGTGTAATTTTTACTTTCAGATCATCAAGACAGCCTGGAATGTCATCCTATACAGGTAAAATAAATATAAAGAATACACCAAAATGTAGCTTTCTTTTCTAAAGCTAGCACTAACTTCGCTGACAAATTATGCTTGCCCTACACAGTCTTATGTATGATTGGGCAGTTCAAAAACCTTCAAAATCTTATTTTGTTTGCTATGAGGCAACACCTATATTGGCATGTTCATAAAATGACTATGCATACAATGTGCATTTCACAAGATTTTTTTTTTTGCTGAACAATAGTGGACTTGCTGTTGTAGCTGGTGAACAAAATCTCACTGCTATCCCACCAGGCAACTGGTGGTGTGAAGCGCAAGATACTCTTGTTATGGAGGAAAATATGAATAATGACTAGAGCTCTAAAAATCTCCCTCCCAAGGAGGGGAGTAATTTCACGAATTATTATCGGTATGGCCACATTGTTCTCCTATATAGCCCTAGCCAGAGACATGTTTTTCATGAGTAGGGGGGTTTTAGTTTTACTGAGCAGTCCATTGCCAGTTAGTGCCTCTTGTGTTGGTTTTTTAGTTGTATTTGTATTTTTTTTTTAAACAATGTGCTTCTTTTGGCTCGGATTCTCATTCCCTGCTAATACTGCTGCAGAATTTTAGAAACGTTTCATGGCATCCTGTGCTTTCCCTGGGGTTACCTATAAAGGCAATGGTAAAGTTTTGTCACTAGGTGGGGCTTGAAGCTTCAGTCCTCAAGTGCTCATCGGCTTCATTTCCTGTCACTTTAGCAGGGAGTTCCTCAACCTTTCCAATCCCGTAGCTAGGCAACTTCTAAACCATTTGAGGTAAATTTGGTTGTATAATCTGTTGTATGTTATAAATCCTATTAGAAGCGGTTTTTTTACATATTGAGTCATGTTTGCTGTGACTGAAGTTGGATAATGATCAAAGGGAAAAGAATAAAGACTTTCCACATGTGGGCCTGCAATGTAACTTGGGTAGTAAATTGCTCCATGTTTGGCTCTTCTACTGCTTTACCAGAAAAGCAGACTGACTGCAAAGTAAATATGGCAGTGCCGGTAAGAGAATGGTATTTTATATTATCGTCGGGCTGTGGACGTTAATCACCTGAATCAGTACTCTCATATGCTGGTAGACTGATAGATATGACAACTATGCATCAACAGGCACTGGCACACAGCTGGGGCTTCATCAAGTCAACACAAACAGTCCTTATGTCCTAATATATTTAATGTGCAGTAAAAAAAATATTTCCTTTATGCTGCAAGCTGCACCAGTTCAGAAAGCTCTTAGAAATACACAGCCTCACATATGGTAGCGTGACATTTACTCTTCCGGTGCCACATGGAGTGGAGGAGGAGCTGCCTCATGCTAGCACAGAGCTCTGTTGTGGTAATAACTTGACCTCACTAGAGAATCAGGAAATGTCCCCTGATTATTGCAAGACTCAGTAGGGCACACACATCTCCTTTCCTAGCAGGAAACCTCTTTCCCGTGCTCTGTTCAAACACGGTATGAGCTTCACTGTGTGAAAAATATGGCATATTGAATCTTGAACTAAAGCTTGGCCAGAAAGACCCAATCAGAGCTCTTAATTTGTGCCTCTTACAGGTAGGTTGAGTTTTTTGACCTTTTAATATTACTGGAAAGATAAGGGAAACTTTCAAGAAAACTAAACAACATCTATATTTAGGGCAGTAAATAACGTGCGGTGGTAAGATTAGGACTTTAACCCAGAATGTCCCGGCTACGTGCTATTCCCAGGGAAGACTTCTCCAGGCAGGTTCCAGAAGAGGGAACGCATTCAGTGCAAAGGGCGGAAGCCTGACTGGCACAGAGCTGAAAGCATCCCATGAACAGGGAGATGGTCAGAAAAACTTCTCAGAAGAAAGCAAGAATGTTTAGCTATTTGTTTCAAAGCTGCTACTTTAGCCTAACAAATAGATGGAACTATTCAGACAGGGGAAATCCTGACAGTAAATAGGTGTAGAGGTAGTAGTGGGAAAGCAGTGCCTGGAATTACACACTGTTTATGTAAGCATTTGGGGTCATATTTTTGTACAACAAAAATATCGCAGCAGTCAAGCTTGTAATTAAAAGGTTTTCATGTAATAAAAACTGACCTGAAAGGGAAGCAGCTCAAGTTACCAGGCAACAATTTGCAATGGATGAAGGCAAAACTAGATAGTGCCTATCTCTGGGGAGGAAGCTCTGCTGATCTGGCAACAGATAAATTGGTTCTCAGTGCTCTTTTATAATCTTTGACCACTCCCTTTGTCCTGTCAACCATTATTTCAATTAGAGAGTAAGAACTGCTTCTTGCAGTAGCAGAGTAAGGTGTATGTCCTGCAGAACCTTTATAAATTTTATCCCCAGTGAACGAGAATTTAGTCTATTCTTGAAACATCTAAGTGCACATGCTCTTTTGAAACTTTTACAGAAGTTAGTGTCATTGCAGAGCGAAATTTCACCATGACTATTTTCTCTAATTTACTAGCTAAAACAATGTAAATTTTGCATAACAAATGAGGCCTATGCTGCATGATTTTGTACCTTTGGCATATGTTGTACTTATATACAGGATTTCCTTTGACTTCAAAGGCCCATGGATGACAGTGCTCTCAAGATTGGACTTGTCACTTAGACTTTCATCTTTCTGTACTCTCTACTCTAATATGATATCAATGATTGTGGTATAATTCCCTGACAATATGAGGGCTGCTTTTAATTGTTACAAGGTCTGGTACAGTGCATATAGAATAATTAAGTAGTAGAAGTTCTCCCTTTTTAAGGAATAAATATCTTAGCTTTCAGGAAACATTTTGTTTGTAAAAAGCCAAAGGCATCAGTACATGTGAGTGCCTAAAACTCTACCACTTTAAAAAAGAACAATTACTTTAGAAGTTAGTTTGGAAGCTATTAAAGTAGCTGGTCCATTATACAAAACCAAGAATAGTACATACAGTAAGATCCAGGCACATTAAATTATGTTTAGATAGGGCAGATTTTCCTGAGACTAGTCTTGACTGTAGTTTGAGCAACAGAATTAACACAGATTATGAAGTGCACACTTACAGATACTGACTTACAAATAAAGTCAAATGTATTTCAAGCACTTCTTTATTTACAAGTCCACGAGTTTTTCCACTTCTGCTTTCAGCATTTTGCCCATCTACCTCCAGAAAGGTTAGATAGTCTTAATGTTTGACCGCAGAAGGGGGTAAGTATATGTCCTTAACATAAACAATACATTTTCTTCCTTTATATCTGTGACATTTGGCAGCAGAGGTTCTGTTGTTTCTTGAATCTGTTGTATTAATCTTAATATTGCTAAGTGCATGCCTGAATTGCTTGAATATGTAGTACATTGATTTGAATCAGGTACTGATTATAGCTGTACTAGAATGCTGGTCACTAAATTTGGGAAGACAACTCTCAGCACTCTGCAGTTAAGTATGAAAACATTTATCGTTCAGATAGTAAATGGCAGTCGATGTGTTTTATTCATGTTGCAAATACAGTCACTTATTGAATATGTTGAAGACGTGTCTTAACAAAGATATGAAGATATCTCTTTGAGGGAGCAGAAATTTGTGATAACATAGCAGTGCATGTGCTATAGGTCCTGCTGGGAGGCTGATGGAGGCAGCTGTTCCCTTTAGTCTCAGTCCTCAGATTTTGATTGAGCTGTTTTTGTATAAACTTTGTACACTGTGAACACACAGACTAAGGGGAGACCTTCCTTTCTTGTGTCTTTTGCAGTCTTTTCCCTATTCTGAGATTTTCTGTAAACCAACACTTTAGCAGGAGTTGAAAGCCTTTAAGATTCAACAAGGAGCCTCAGTAGCTCCAAGCTGAAGCCCTAATACCTCTGCCATACTACCAGACTTTCTCTCATTTCACTGTTCTTTCATCTTCGCTAGTTTTTCCTTTGGAAAGACTGACTACTTTTTCAGCTGCATTAATTGACAAATCTACAATCCAAGCTCCAGTTGTCACATTTTCACTTATTGTTTTAATTCTCTCTCTGTTGCCTTTACAACTCTTCCCATAAAAAATGAGGACAATAACAAAATGCAGAATTACCTTCCCCCTTTCCTTGGCCTAACTTCTCACCATACTCTTTCTACACTTTCATCTTTTGTCTCTCTTGTGCAGAAATAGAAGTCTGATACCTGATTGTCTCTTCCAATTTCTCTATGCAGCCCAGCACATGCATCCCATCTGCTTCCCATCCCACCTATTCCCACCTCTCTTATTTCTCTATTTCTCACTCTTGTTCAGTGTCTTGTACACAATATAGTCATCTGTATGTTTCCCATCCAAAAAACCTGTTTCGTTCCTAGTTGTCTTTCCAACTGCTTGCTGTCCTTCATCCATTATTGCTAAGCTCAACAAATACTCATGTATTATATCTAAACAACTGAGGCTTTATACTTTTTCTTCCAGTTCTGTGCTAGATGTTCTCTAGTTTCTTGCCATGGCACTCTGGTGAAAGTGCTCCCAGGCAAGCCTATACTTCCATCTTCCTAGCTAAAACTCAGGATTAGTATTATAACTTCATTCTCTGTGAGTTGGCAGCCATTTTTGACGATATCACTCATGTGCCTCTTGAAATCCTGTCCTCTCTTTGCTTCTTTGAGGCAAGTATAATGAGAGTTCCTTTGAACTTCATGCTCTCAAGACATTCTTCAAATGCCCTCACGAACAGCCTTTTCAGAATTCAATTTCTCTTCTACTTTGCACCTTAACTAATGGCAGTCTAACACATAAGCACAAATTCAATTACTTTGCTTCACTGATGCTTCATACTGATTACCTGTCTTTTGTTTACTACAAATTTATTTCTTATCCAAACTAAAATTTCACCTTGATGTATCTACAGAGGTTCAGCTCAAGCTCAACATGATCAAACCAGAATTTATTATTCCTTCCCCACAGCCTTCCTCACTACTTCCTTTGTCATTCATCCTGAGCAATGCCACATCCTGCCTGTTCAAGCTGTTAACCTGAGCATTTTTTTCGATACTGACCTCTCTATAAGTTTTCATATTAGTTCAGTGCTTAGGTTTTGTTCATTCTCTCTGCATAATTAACATAATTCTGTCCATTCACACAGCAAACTCTTGCCCTTATTTCCATCATGTTGTATTCATTTTTTGCTTTCAGCCATCTCTCATGCTTTTCCCTATGCAGGTTTTTACAGCTGAGCACCTACACAGAATGTTTCTGCAAAATCATTTCCCTAGTTCAGTACTTGACCATGTCTAAGCTTCTGTACCAACTCAAATAATTTGCATGCAGTTTTCAAGCTCTTCGTAAGCTCTGCCTCACAACTTGAGGATATGGGATCCTGCCTTTAACTGGTCCATGACATTAGCTTCCATTTGACTCAGAAACATTTTTAACATATTTACATATTTCTGTTTTATCTCATGTTGTTTCTCATGCTCGAGTGGAAGTCCCCACAGCCATCCAAAAATGGTCATATATGCTAATATATTATCCTCTTTCAAAACTAGAAAAGGTGGGATGTGGTTCAGTGGCTGAAACTACCATCTGTCTTTCTGAAGAATATTGTCTGATCGTTTCACTTATACTTTTGTTATCTCTTATTTCATCTTTACATTGTAGGCTGGGGAAAGGTATTGGTTTGGGTTTGTGTTTGAACAGCATCAAGCACAACTGGGACATGCTCTTAGGCTAGGACTCTTACATGACAGCATTACAAATAAATAGCCATATTTTTATGCCAGAAAGTGGTCTCTCAAGCCTAAGTCCATCTCCTTGTGGGGCACTATGTGCCATAAATACAAATGTGAAAACTGGAGAGTTTTCAAAAAGTGCTTAGGAAATAGACTTTTGTCCTGAGAAATCAAACAGAGAAGCATCAATTTTGTTTTGTCGCTATATCTGTGTTCTGCATATTTGAAATTGCAAGGCTGCAGAGGAAGTTTAGCTTCCTTTGTATTTCCTGTTGTGCTGATATCTCAAAGTGCATAGAGTAGCAGACCTGACCAGCAAAATATAGCGGGAAGAGCCCTTTTCTGGTGAGAAACGTTACAAGCATTCTACTTTCCAGGAGAAAAACTAATATTTAGATTGATTTATTGTTTTCTGAGCTTTTTTGTATACACCATACATGTTCTAATCAGTATTCATGTTGCTATGATTATTAAATCACAGTGTTAAAAGTTAATTTTGCATTTATATTTGCAAGTGTTAGTTACACAGATCTGATTCTAAAACAAATGAAAACTGACTAGCTCATACAGATGACTATCCTATAACCTGTAGAATCAATCATTTTAAATATAAAATATCACATACTCTCAATGAGCTACATATGAATGATAGATCACCAACTATTCATAAAAATGCGTCCAGAGCAGAATTTCAAGTGATGAACACTGTTTAAAGTTGCGACTTATCTACAAACTAAGAAAATCAGAGATTGAATGTATGCATATCTGTATATGTTTTTATGGTTTACATAAATTCTTGCCAATGAGGTTGCATTTCTGAGAAATAAGAATAATCTCAGCACTTCTCTCCAGGTGGATTTAAGCATGCCATCTTATGTTTCGACATGTTAAAGACTTCTATTTTAAGGATTGTAAATATGGAAAATCCATTATCATTTTTTATATATTTATCTGTGATTATGGGGCAGTCTAAAGTAATTTATTTTTTTCCAGAAAAGGGCGAAAATACAAAATGCTCATATCATTCTCTTGGCCTGTTTCTGTGTCAGAGCTGCCCAAAATACATACTGCATTTGCCATCATTTATGCTGTTAACATATTTATACTAGGAAAACTTTGCACTTGTTAGTCGCGTCTTGCACCAACAGGACATGCTTTGGCAAAGGCGTTTCTTACAGATAATATGGAACTGGCAAGCATCGTGACAGAGAGGCATGGGTTATAGTCAATTGCTTTTGAATTGCTCCTGCATCTTCTTTATGCACTGTCGTCCCTAGATCCAAGTGTAGGAGTGAGTGGAAAAGAAGATTGTAGCTTCCTTTTGTCTATGACTTAGAAGCCCAGCTCATGTTTAGCTGTCGTATTTCCTTCATATTCCCTGCTTTCTTATAAAATATTTTCAAATGGTAGATTTTGAAAATATATAAACAAATGAAATCATGCCCAGAAATTACCAAGCTCCACAATTTTAGGCATAGCAACCTTTAATTAATTGTGGGTAGACGACTTGGCAGAAAATAATAGCTGGTTTGGGTGTTTCAGGAAGAGAACCAGTATTCTAGGTCATTGCTAAATCAGAAAAGTTGTAAGCAGGATTTAGTAGAAAGGACAACTGCCTTAAACATAAAGGACACATCTATTAATCATTTTAATGTCCTTATTACAGTGACAGGAGAAGTCGGTGTCATCATTTTTCCTGTATGAGAAGACACTTTAGTTAAAAATTTTAGGGGAAACTAATTCTCAAATGTTTTCTCCCAAGTCAGATAATTTCTAGAAACCAAAATATAATGTTTATCAGAAATTCTTTCAGTTCTCCTATTCAGCCAGTTTTCACTACCATTGACTAAAAGCATGAGAAAATCACATCACGTGCCCTAGTGTACACATGAGTTATTAATTTGGTTGGGGTTTCAACCAGGGAAGCTTCTGTCTGCTAGACTTTTGCTTTTACCAGGAGATCATATGGCATATGATGCGTAAACAGTCTATTTATCAGGGGGCTCTCTCACTACAGGAATCCTCTCTTCTGAGGAGCACTTACAAAAAAAAACCCAGAGACTCTTTAGCATAAATGCCATCTGAAAAATCATCTACATTTTTGGTTATCCCAGCAAATTAATTCAGGTTGCTTGGATACCTTATGACGCCCTCACTATCATTTACAAATATCCTAACAAGTTTGGAAAGAGATTAAAAAGGGATAAAAATGATAAGTGATAAAAATTAGATTAAGTAAATCAAAATAAATCTTGTGATGAAGTGAGAACTTTTTTTTTTACTGTAAATGTGGTCAGAGCTATGCTTAAACTATGTTTAAACTGTATTAGTTTAACTGCATTCATTTTTGCTGTTATATCAATTTATGGGAGATGTGTACCATATTCACCATACAGTGATATTAGACCAGCCTATGAATGTATTTTTTAATACACTAGTCTTGTAATACTTCCACGTTATTTCCCGCAAATATAGCAATGGACTAGTCCTTTTTTCAATATTACAAGTAACTCCAATCAAAGTACACACATAATAACACAATATTTAAAGTATGACTGGCAAACTTACCCTTATGGTTTCACTCGCTCTATAACCGGTACAGCTGTTACAGGTGGAGGGGAGGGGTTAGGATGTAGATCACTAGTGTGCCTGTCCTTGACACTAAGTAAGGAAAATGGCTCCTTGTTGAGGAGTGTTGATAGGCACTAAAGATCCTAAATGAAAATTCATCTTTTCTTAAGCCAAATTGAAAGCTTGTTTTAAGGGGGGGATGGAGGATGGAAAGACTATTGTAGATTTTTGGTGGATTGTGATCCCCTCCAAATGTCTCTGTATCTGAAGTAGATGCCAAAACAGAAAATAAGTCAGTGCTTTACAGTTTTAGAAGATAAAGTCTGACCTGATCTGACTAGATCTGACAGCAACCCATTGCTCGTGTTACATAACCTACAATTGCGGATAGCGATGAGGAAGGTGAGTAGTGTATCATTAATGGTGGACGGTATGGATTTTCTTTGACATCCACATACTATAACAGGACCTACATTTGTTTTCAATGGTATAAAATTTTGAAGCTACCATTAGATCATCAAGTCTGAGCTCTTATCATCAAGACATCATAAGGCTCAATTTTTATGCATGTATTTTCACGCTAATATTTGTAAATTTTTTTGGAAAAAAGAGATCTATAAGAAGTGAGTAAGTTTCTAGCTTAATAGTCCACTATTTTTTTTATCTAGTAATTATTTAGCTTTCTTCATCAGATTAAATAACTGTTTATAGTTAGTATTGTCTATCAATGTATTTTTTACACATCATAGTCATCTCTTCTCTCCAACTTCTTTCTGATAAGCTAAATAGATTGATAGATTAAATCTATTATTGTCAGTCACGTTTCTTACCCCTCAGCTAATTTTTCATGGATTTTCCTCTGTAGCCTTTACAATTTGAAAAGATATATCCCACAGTATACTATGCATGGGCAAATAGAGCAATCAGATGTGACCTAAAAAGGCTCATCTATGAGCAAGCAAGAATTAAATGTAGAGCATAACAAAGATGGATTATAACATTAATATACATGTTTCTGATTTCAGAAGTCTCAGGACTGAGGGAGTCTTTTATCATTTAAATGGATCTTTTGGAAGAAAAATGCTGTGGTTGGCCCTCTTGTAATTCAAAACTTGGAGAAAAATGGCATTAAGGTAGCCATTGTAGGTAGGGAAAAATGAACCAAGATCTACCAGTGACGCTTAAAGCTTGAGTGAAACACAGGTACCCATCTGCCCATGGTAAGGGTGTGCCGTGGTTTAACCTCAGCCGGCAACTGAGCACCACACAGCCGCTTGCTCACTCTCCTCACCCCCAGTGGGATGGGGGAGAGAATCGGAAGAGTAAAAGTGAGAAAACTCGTGGGTTGAGATAAGGACAGTTTAATAATGGAAATAAAATAAAATAATAATAATAATTAATAAAAGAATATACAAAGCAAGTGACACACAATGCAATTGCTCACCACCCGCCAACCGATGCCCAGCCACTCCCCAAGCAGCGGCCCCCCGGCCAGCTTTCCCCAGTTTCTGTACTGAGCATGACGTCACATGGTATGGAATATCCCTTTGGCCAGTTTGGGTCAGCTGTCCTGTGCCCCCTCCCAGCTTCTTGTGCACCTCCAGCCTTCTCAGTTGGTAGAGCACGGGAAGCTGAAAAGTCCTTGACTAGTGTAAGCACTACTTAGCAACAACTAAAACATCAGTGTGTTATCAACACTGTTCTCATCCTAAATCCAAAACACAGCACTGTACCAGCTACTGGGAAGAAAATTAACTCTATCCCAGCCAAAACCAGGACAGTATCCACCCCTTATTCTATACCATCTACGTCATGCCCAGGTCCCCCACTTTCCAATACATTCCCATTAATCACCACCCCTTTTCCTGTTTTTTGATATACATACACACAGATATCATTCCTTTAGTCTATGGGCCATCCCTCTAAAATGTTCGCTGAGTTCATTTAGTCCATGACTTTGGGATCCATCTGTCATAACAGTCCTTCAGGGCAGGAAAGATGGGGATGCCAGGACAGGGTGTAAGGGATTTCTGCGGTCCAGGTTCCTAAGGAAACTATGTAGATCCCAGAACATTCAAATCTGCCAAAACTGAACCAATAGTGCTATAATATGATGAGAAGAGACAATATGAAAGAGTTGGTATTTTTTTCTGTTCAGTTCATCTTTCATAACTGTATTCTGTTGGAAATTCATCATCTCTTCACTTACTTGATCACTGGTGGTTTAATTTCTTCCAATACTGGGATTTTTTAAATATCTGCTCACGTTTACTGTGGAATTTAATAACCATAATAGTGTTACCAGTAACTGGTGGCTTTGCAGACTGCTTTCATCTAAAATGAAGAGTTTATCCAGGATCATTCACTCTCATTGAAGCCATCGATGTTTTACACATGTAAAAATTGCTTTTGATGGATGATCTGAAATAGTTCTGTTCTGTTGGTAACATTTGAGAAGAGAAACATTTTACTGGCATCTAAAAGATATTACTTACTGTATGTTCAGTGTTAGTGAAAGCAAGGACAAATTGACAAAAAAGAGTATCTCAGAGTCTATCAGGGCATCAAGGTCTTACCGGTACAAAGATGGATTTGCAGTTTTGATATGTGTGACTGCATAAACTGGACCCTCCAAGCAAAAGAGGAGAAACAGATGGTGTATTCTGAAAAGTAAAATTGCTACCACATTGTGAGAATATTGAGAGCAAACACATGAGAAATAATATTTTATTCAACTACACAATGTTATACATGAAGATACCAAAATTATATAAAAAAGATTAAGTAACATACTTAAGCTAAGATAAGTCTAAGAGAGGTAGAAAGAACACCAGAAGATCCTACATCTTCATGTTTGGCTTGAACAAGAAACTTCACTGCATCTTTGAGAGTATAGATGTTTATTTTATTTTATTCTGAGTGATGAAGATCATGAGGCTAAAAAAATACACGGAATATTTGTGGCACCTCTTTTAGAAAACCAGCTGTCTGTGGTAATGTAGATGCTGTGAAAAAAGCTCAAGAAAAAGATCAAAGAAATGGGAGACACTATCATTAGCTAGATCGCCTATGTAGCAGAGTAAAGAATAAATGCCAAGTAACAATAAGGACCACTAGTATAACAAGGCACGAATACAGGCCTATTATGATTATAGCCAACTGTCACTGTAATAAATGTGTTCTAACCAGTTTTTGAGTAAAAGTAAGCCTTATCGACCAAGTTGATTGTTATCAGATGGTCTTCAAGATAGTGCTTTTAGCGGCATGTATTAGATTTGACAAAAGATTGCCTATGGCTCCATTGTAAATGTGTTTTAATGCCACTCTGCAAATGATCCAGTGGTTTACACAAGCTGTCTGCCAAAATGCAACTCTTCTTCCTTATACATTCTGAATATTTGGATATTCATAGCCATTACAAAGAAAAGATTCAGACTGACATATACACTATGCCTCTGTCATTTTGTTATTAATCTTGATTTAAGCAAATAGTTTGACATACTGGTAGAAAAGGATCTGGATATCAGAGGTGAAAAAATAATATTGATTTTTGAAGATAAATACCATCCAGAATATATTTCTAACATTACACTAACCAACAGAGAACTGTTATATTTCATTTGATAATGCAGCCCCTATAAAAACCTATGATCATCACCATTTGCTCTTAAAATCAAGCATTAATGTAATGTTTCCATATGTTGGTATTTTGATAATCTGTGCAAGTTATGCTTACTGTGAACAATTTAACACACACACAAAAAAAGATTAAAATGAAACAGATCCAGCTGTAAAATTGCGTATTTGAGGAGAAAAATATTTCTTTTTATGACTTTTCATCAATATGGCATGCAGCAGCCTTGTTAGTTTGGTGTGCAGTAGACCGAATTAAGGATGCAGATGAGTAAGGCCAAAATGTCTTCACGCACCTGTTAATTACCTCTATTATATGTAACAGCTTAAGATGAATATTCCACTAATGTTCCAAAATATCTTCTATATAGGATAGCAGGAAAGTGCCTGGCTCTCCTCTCTCCTCTCCTGAAAGGAATGAAACTCTGCTGTCCTTATTGGAGTTATTAATTGAGCTTGGAATTGGCATGTATAGTTTGCATAAAGCTCATGCACTTATATACATGTGTATGTACACTTACATACAAACACACAAACTCATATATACACACACGTGAACAAATGGAGGAATGGGACGGGTATTATAAATCATAATAATTCTGGGGGGGGATTGTGGCAGTGCAGTACTCTTAGGATTTGTCGTAAATCTCCCATTTAACCCAAAAGACTTTAGTTTATTAGATCTCAAAATCTTGATTTAATTTGTTGCCTTAACATTGTTCTGTATTAATAACTGGAACAAAGATCCTGAAAAGCACAAAATACTTTTTAAAATAGGGTAATTTCAACTATTTCCAAATAGTATTCCAACAAACATTATTGCTTTAATGTGGGGATGGGAATCTCCTGAGTTTGACTTTAATGAGTAAACATTGTACCACCTGGCATGAGAAGGCACGTAAACAGAAGATATGCTGCAGCTGAAGGAGGAGGAAGAATGGGCCAGTCTGCTAGAGCATAGATGCGCGTGAACACAAGGCTATAACCTATCTGCAAGCTGCAGGTAGTGCGTGTACACTTCTGCTTGCTATAAAAGATGTGATCAAAGAGCAATAAAGGTCTTTGGCTACTGCCTGCCAGAGTCCGTGCCGCTTTAACCCCCACACTTTAATAGCTATAGCCTTGTTTTATAGGACTTCATTATGTTATGAATTTACCAGACACATTCTCAAGGAGTAATGAATAAGATTCAGGAAGCCATTTGCTCAATGTTAAATATCTGTGATTAATAACATCTATCCATTGCCAGAAGTTAAATGTAAATCATAGTGAGATAACTCCCTTTTTTCAAATCTGAAAGCATAATACCCTGTTTTCCAAAACCATGAAAATTATTTTTTGCCACAGGTAGCTTTAGAATAAATACAGGTTAGTCTATACAGCAATTTTTGGTTCTGTAAATGCAACACAGTGGATTTCCTGGTGTCATCAGGCTTCTAGCATTCAAGTGGGGGCTCAAGATTTTAAGCTGACTGTAACTACTTTAACGAATGCTGAAAGATTAGTAATCATTTAGATAGCTCTAGTCCAAGCCATTGCAAGTATGTTTATAGCAGAACAGAACTTTTACATTATATATTATATCTATTTGTGAACTGAAATACAGGGGCTCTGTTGAAGAACTGGCATGTTTTCTGTGCTGCCAAACAGGCTATCGCTGTCCTTTTACTCTGACACAAAGTTTTACCGTAAGTTAGAGTGATTCACATAGTCTTTCTGCATCCTGAATTCCCTGTGTGTAAAACAGTGATGATACTTCATTTCACCCACACATTACTTAAACTCCAGACTGTTCAAGGCAGGACAGTATTATCACAGCTTTCAACAAAATTGCACCATTTTTTTCCAGTACAACTAATAGATCATTCTTTAACTGGATTAATTAAATGAATGAATGAAAGTGGAATGCATCCCATCTAATTTTAGCAATCTAAATTTAGGCATTGAGTCTAAGCTAGTCATCTGCACTTCTGTAGTAAACGAAGAGGTAGAGACTCCCAGAGGGTGATTCATCCCATCCAAAGATAAGTGTCTAGCATAGATGGAATGAATTGCCATCTCTCCCTTTCCCTGCCCCTACTGTGAGCAGAGACAGCTGGTTGACTACATACGTACCTCTTCACAGCTGAAAGTAGTTGAAATGACTTGCATTTTTGAGTATACTTTTTAAAAATACTGTCATTAATCTTTCTCAGATTCATTTGTAGTAGATATA
Organism: Aptenodytes patagonicus; assembly: GCF_965638725.1. Taxonomy (NCBI): domain Eukaryota; kingdom Metazoa; phylum Chordata; class Aves; order Sphenisciformes; family Spheniscidae; genus Aptenodytes; species Aptenodytes patagonicus. The sequence goes on along the minus strand of NC_134955.1, from coordinate 37,762,934 downwards.
AACCCAAAGAAGAGATTCACCAGCTTAAGGTTTCAGGCAACACATGTGTAATATTTAAGTGTATCAATGTTGACAGGAGAAAAGTATACTGCTTTGTTGAATGGGATAGAATTATTTGAGGGGCAAAGTTAAGCATGATGAGGCCTACCTTATCTTCACTTTTGCTTTTGAGAAACAGAAGTCAATACATGTTAGCCAAGTCAATACAGAAGCCAAGTACATGTTAAACTTTTATTTCTTTGCAGATTTATTTAAAACACACACTAGTTTTAAAAGATGAAACTACTAGCATTACTGAAAATCTTCACCTACTATATAGCACTGTGTTAGTCAATAAATCAAGGTTAAAAAAATTAGCTGATGCATCCACCTGAGGTACAAAATTTGGTGGTGCATTTTGAAGATGTCTGCTTGCAGGATTTCTTAGTTGTAATAATTTTGGCTGAGTGTTTGCTCAGTGGTAATTTTGACATTAACAACAACAACCACCTATCATGCTAAAAATGTTTTTGCATTATAAGAAATAAAGAACTAAAATATTTTCATTGTTTAACTGTACCAAAAGCTATAAATACATAACACAATATTATCACATCATAAAAGTGTATTCAATACACTAGAGGACAGATTACTGCAATTATTCTGCTGAATGTATGAACATTTGCATTTTCATCACTGATATGTTGGTTAGTACAGTTTTAAGCTCATACTTTTCTGTACATTTCAGAAATGTATTGCTTTGAAAGGAATGGACACAGTTGCATTTCTAAGCTTCAGGTTTACTTTGGGTACTGAAAATTCAGTCACCTACCACATTACTGAAATTCATTTTTGCTTGAGTTATCCAGCCATATCTTGTGTATATCACTGCAGTGATTGTCTCCAAATTCCTGCTTGAGCTTTTGCATAAGTGCATGGTAAAATAGACAGTCTTTGCTTAGGAATAATTATGTGGAATCAGTTTCACATGTTCTGATAATAGCTGATAATGGTATACTTTGAATCAGTCGTCAGACCTCTACAGGCATGCTGAAGTCATGTTGATGCCTGTCATAGAATCATAGAATCATAGAATCATAGAATCATTGAGGTTGAAAAGACCTCTAAGAACATTGAGTCCAGCCGTCAACCCAACACCACCACCCACTAAGCCATGTCCCTAAGTGCCTCATCTACACGTCTTTTAAATACCTCCAGGGATGGGGACTCAACCACTTCCCTGGGCAGCCTGTTCCAATGTTTAACCACTCTTTCAGGAAAGAAATTTTTCCTCACGTCCAATCTAAACCTCCCCTGGCACAACTTGAGGCCATTTCCTCTCGTCCTATCGCTTGTTACTTGGGAGAAGAGACCGACACCCACCTCGCTACAACCTCCTTTCAGGTAGTTGTAGAGAGCGATGAGGTCTCCCCTCAGCCTCCTTTTCTCCAGGCTAAACAACCCCAGTTCCCTCAGCCGCTCCTCATAAGACTTGTTCTCCAGACCCCTCACCAGCCTCGTTGCCCTTCTCTGGACACGCTCCAGCACCTCAACGTCCTTCTTGTAGTGAGGGGCCCAAAATTGAACACAGTATTCGAGGTGCGGCCTCACCAGTGCCGAGTACAGGGGCACGATCACTTCCCTACTCCTGCTGGCCACACTATTTCTGATACAGGCCAGGATGCCATTGGCCTTCTTGGCCGCCTGGGCACACTGCCGGCTCATGTTCAGCCGGCTGTCGACCAGCACCCCCAGGTCCTTTTCTGACAGGCAGCTTTCCAGCCACTCTTCCCCAAGCCTGTAGCGCTGCATGGGGTTGTTGTGGCCGAAGTGCAGGACCCGGCACTTGGCCTTGTTGAGCCTCATACAATTGGTCCGGGCCCATCGATCCAGCCTGTCCAGGTCCCTCTGCAGAGCCTTCCTACCCTCGAGCAGATCAATACTCCCACCCAACTTGGTGTCGTCTGCAAACTTACTGAGGGTGCACTCAATCCCCTCATCCAGATCATCGATAAAGATATTGAACAAGACCGGCGCCAACACTGAGCCCTGGGTAATTTCTAAAAGAGATGTGGTAAGAGCTTCTGTGGCCCAAACTCTAAAATATGGACTCTGCTTCCTTTGCATAAACATTTCTTTTGCCTACAAAAGATCTAAAAAAGTTATAGTTCAAAACCTGAAGAAAACAAAAGAAACATCAAGAAATAACCCCTGACAAAAAACACCAAACTAAAACGAAAGCGCCATGCGGCCCAGTCAATGCCCTCTGATTCCCGAGACATCATACTGGTTTCTGTGTGTAAGTCTTATCCATCTCTTTCTCATAGATTGGGCAAGACCTTTCATTGTCAAACCCAAGGCAGCACACAAGGATGTTGCTGTCTTTACCACTAAGTGTGACTAACTTTTCATTTCAAACATGGGAATATGTGCAGCAGTAGATAGGAAAAGCTCGTGCATGAGTTTCTTATATCCCTCAGAGCTGTCTTTCGTTAGCTTGAAGCATGTTATGTAGAAGCTTGCTTCCTGTGTACAGCACTGTCATGTACTCTGTGTTTATAAACTTTTTTCATTCTTTAAATAATTATTTGGTGAGGCTTCTCTCCGCTTGGGTTTTTTGATCGGCTGTTACATTCCTGAAGCAAATCTGATGTTAGGTCTTACATCTCTTTTTCCAGTAAATATCAAACACAGCCTAAGTTCTGTGGCTTTCTGTACCTTTACATAGTACTAAATTCTAAACAAATGCTTCATATTCTCCAGATGTGTCATGAACACTCTTCCCTCTCTGAACCAGACTCATTCCATCAAGAACACAAATAGCATGGAGAGAGTTTCGGTGGAGCTGTTCTACTCTTTCTCTACTTATGCTTGCCTTGGTTACTTTTTGTAGCGATCCATACATTTCTAGCATCAGGTAGAGGATTGGTAGTGCATACCAGTAATTCTCTAATGTCCAAGTCTGAGCTTTAAACAGCGATTATCATGTTTTCAAGTAAATTCCTGTCTGCTTTGAACATGCTGTTTCCTTTCCTCACGTGAGATTGTTTGGCCATCTGTTGCTTTTGATTTGGCTTTTTTCAACTCTGTCTTTAATGCTGTGAGAACATATTTATGGAAAGCTTATCCATCAGCAGGTTTTTCAGTATATGTTTCAGTACATGTTTCAGTATGTGTTTCCCTGTGACATCAGCAATACTAAATGCTCCTCCAAATTCAGATTTCAGCTCACAGTGAATATTTTTTGTTCAGAATTTTTTTCTATTGATTTTTACGTGGTACCTTATATGCAGCTTGTCTTTTTATGAGCTAAATCAATACTATCACTTACAGATAAACAAAAATGGGGTTTTTTTGATTCATGCAAACAGTTCATGCTATGCAGTACTGTCTGTCTATTGAGAATATTCACTGTCTTCTCCCATGTTACTTTTGTTCTCTTCATCTTGGTGTACAAAACCGTAATAAGGATCCAGCCATCAATTGCTTTGGAGCAGCTTTTCATACTCGTGCATTTGCACAGTGTACTGTGCTTAACTATCTCTCCATGAATCCTTCATCCCTTCCTCCCAGAAGAAACATTTCATCTCACTTGCTGTTGAACTGGTTGGAGCCTTTCTTTGTCTGTGTCTAGCCTGAAGTATGCTCCACAGCTTACCCAACAATCCTGGTCCTGCAGCTATTCAGATCAGAGCCTGGAATGTGCTGTGGTTTCTAGCCTATACACCTGTATTTCCTCCCCAAGGAAACCAAAGTATGGAGGAAGTGGAAAGAGGAAGGTAGTGTTATTGTTGTTGAACCCACACTTGGGAACTGAGTTGTGAATTTTACATGTCTTCTGTGATCATGTGTCTGCTAGTCCCACCTTCGCTGTTCAGCTCAATAGGCGTGACACAAGTGATATGTATTTTATACTGTACAAAAAAATAATCAGCCCACCATTAAGAGAAGTAATAGCAAGCATGCTAGCAAATGTGTATTATGGAATCAAGTTACTATTTTACACCTTGGAAAATATGTAGACAGGCTTTTACATATAAAAAGACTCCCCTAAACTATGCTATTAACCCTGTCCACCTCAAACTTTACCATTTCCAATGCTACCAATCACCTGCCTAGTTCCTGGACCACGTGAGATTTAGAAGTTCAGTGTTCTAGTAGATTTTCTCACCTTTCACTCCATCCAAATCCTACTTTCCAAAGGTTGTTTGCTGATCAATGGAACAAAGGTAAAATTTCCTTTTATGAAAAAAGTGAATAGGCAGGTATTTATCAATTCTGAGCCGCCATCGTGTATTTCTAGGAGTAATTAAATTACATAAGTTTGTATTCTAAATCTCATGTTTGCATTCTTGTGAATTCTCCATTACAAGATATTCAGTAAATGTATACATTCTCATCCTGTGAGGAACAACACCTTTATAAAGCTCTGGCATAAGCCAGTGAGAATGGATTGTTATATTGTGCAGAGACATAAATTATGCAATGTATATTAGTAAGAACTGAGACGGTTAATGAAGCATATGTCCTTCAGTTCCTTGGCTCTGAGTAATTTCTGAACAGCACATAGTACCAGAACAAAAATGGTGTTCTGAATGCAAAAGTAGACCAGCTAAAAACCCTAACATAATGAGGAAACAAATTTCTTGGGGTGATGAACTGTAAAGAGAAAAGATGTGTCTAATCAAAGTCATCAAACTAGCAACCTGGGAGTATTAGTATGCAAAGATGTTCAACAGATATGGAGAGTTAGTCATAACAAAAATGCTGTCTTGAAGCACTCAAAGAGGCAATAAGGTAATGCTAATGTACTGGATAGTTCAAAACTAAATTGTCCATGGATACTTCAAATTCAAGCTATAGTACCTTTCTTAATAATTAATAATAATTAATTGTCAGTATACTCACAGAGAAGATGATGACTTTGGCCTTAATCCCTAATCATGGAAAGTTTCACCTTATTTATTATTACTATTCCTCTTTCATTTATAGGAGGAGGGTGTATTTATAGGAGAAGAATGCTAACACAATTACTGAATTGTAAACTGTGTCCAAGAAAGCAGATTCTTTTTAAAATAAAGAAAAAGGTGTGATTTGTAAATTTAATACAAGGATGGGAAAGACTTTATGATTCTGGATAGCCATTCTGGAGTATTTGACAAATATAAACAGAGCAACAGAGTCTAGTAAAAAATCTGATCTTAAATGAGCCTATAAGGTTTGACAAAGCATGGACTGTGACCACCAGAGCAGCCTACTGAGAAAAGGTTTCTGGAGTCAGTAGTTAAGATTATTCATACCTGGTAGTTGTGCAGTATATTTCTATCCCCTCCAGATAGTTTTAAAAGGATCTCAATACTGTGGGAGCTGTTCTTTAAAGGTATCAGATTATGGTTTCTTGGAACAAAAAAAATGTAGAAACTACACAAATTCAGACATTGGTTTAACAGAAAGTAAATCGAAGAATGCCAGCATGGGTAGAAAATGGTATCTTGATCACTATGGCTATGGACACATATAAGACAAAGAAAACCTAATAATTGCTTGGGATCCCAAGGGTTGACCCTCCTGTAGGAAGCGTTGCATGTATTGGTTGGATTATTACATTATTACATTACAATACATTACAAACAGCAACAGCATCACAAAAGACAATCATAGGTTTGTATATGGCTGTTGCTTCAAGACAGACATGTTCTCTTAAAAATAGGAGGCACAGGAGGGGAGAAGTTCGCCGTTGCTTGGGTGGGGTTTGAAGCAGGCAGTCTCCGCAGCAGGCTGAAATAGCTGTCGATCAGGACATCATACCATTAAAATTAATGACTTTACCAACATCTTGAAAACTGTATTCTTGGATATGTAGTGCCTTTAAGATATGTTCTGTATTATGACCTTCTGTGTTATTGTAGATTTGGCTATGCAGGATATTTCTCATGATGAGGGAAGGGAAGGGAAAAAGTGGATTGTTTACTGTGTTCTCTAGCTACTTTATATCAGCTTTGCCAAAACAGAGGCCTTCTAAAGTCTTCAAACATCACACCTGCCTGCCAAATACTGCTAGAGAACAGAACACAGATTCCGTAACTTCTTTTCTTCTGTATGAATAAGGATACTGGGAAATCTGTCATGATTTACTGCCTTAGATGAGGACTATTAAAAAAATTTTCCTTTTTTCTTGGAAATGTCATAATTCCTTTGGAATAGATCAGCCATGCCATGAAACTATTTTAGCTGAAGGACATGAGACATTCAGAGCCGTAATAACTTACTTCCAAGGCTCAGGCCTTATCATCATAACTAGTACTTAGAGTACTTCAAACTGTTCATCATTCTTCAAAGTATTTGAAAATTCTTGTCATTGTAAACAATATGTCAACTTTCCTTAGTTAAAGGTCACAGCAGCTAAACTCCTACTCAGTTAAATTTTCCCTTAATTTATTAAGCTGTAACTTTAAACATACATTGTGGCAAGAACTGCATTACATAATGTTACAGTCTTAAAACTACAATTATGAGACAACACCTATTCAAAATATGAAACAGGATTTTTTTTTTTTTTCTCTGACAGTATAGCACACTGGAGAGAGAAGTCTTAAAGTTTGTCTGTTTAAGGGTGTGATCTGCATCCCTAGTTACTAATTTAGCATCAAGCAAGATGATGGTTTAATTAGAAGCAGCACATTGCCTTTGATAAACAGATGTTCCCTTTATTTAACTGCTGCCCTCAAAGTTAGCACAAATAGATTTTTTTTCTTTGTCACAGCCTGTTAATTTCCGGCCTCAGGTCATTGCATTCAGATATAGTTCCCATAAGCAAAACATTCCCAATTAATACGTATTGCCACAAATAAGTATTAGTTCATCCCTGCTTGTCTCTATAATTTCCTTAAAGCACTGCAGCTAAGAAGTTGAGTTTCTCTGTCAGAGCTGTATGAGTAACAGTCCAATAAAGCCACACCTAGTTGTCAGTGGACCAGGATTTGGGTAAACATGGTCCAACCCAGCACTCATGTGTCCAGTGACTTGGTAAACAGTGAAGCATTCAGAATTTTAGGGTCCTACCTGAGTGAATAAGACCCCACCTTGCTATTATTGCTGTAACAGCAAGGTAAACAAAAATTCGACACGCAACTCAAAAGAGCTGCCATTGGACCTACTTAAAAATAATTCTGTGCAATTGCTTGATAGGTTGCTAAGCAAATAAAGGCTTGGCTTTGTTCTACTTTTCTAGCCTCTAGGTAAATAACTAGTGTAGAAAAGCACCCACGAGTTAATAAGCAAATAAAGCTTTTAACTTTTCAGAAATTATCTGTGTTAGATACTGTAGCAGATGTTATCATGAATATATTACTGATTGCACCAGTTTATGAAGAATGCTTTGCTTTATTCTTTCAGGTTGTATTTTATCCTTTTGTGTCTTTAAGAGCTACAAATGTTTAGCAGTGAGTTACAAATGTTTAGCATCCAACTTATTCTTAAGTTGAAAGAATGTCTAGATGTACTTTTAAAATGGATACTTACCATTTGTTTATTTTGTTATTTCAGTTCAACTTCTATCCATGTATAGCCACAATATTCATGTAGCTTAGGACGTTAATACTTACCAGGGATGGGTATGAACATATGTCTTTAAGTTGCAGTCTGTCAATAGCTACCTAAATGGATTTGGTTCAACATACATTTGTGATTGCTATGTTCCAGATTTTCAAGGCTCAGCATCTAACATACCAGTTACCTTTGAAAAGTTCTCTTTTTGATTATAGCTTTAAAGTTTCACAGAAACCCCATTGGAAATTCTGCCATCTCAGGTTCAAATTCTGTATTCGCATTCACTGACAATGCCGATGTCTAGTGGGCAGAAAAATTTCCTCTCAAGCACTCCATCCACCTCTAACTAAGAGCATTCACTGTAATGGTATTTCCTGTAGGTACATAATAGTATGGTTTTGGTTATTTTGTGCTCGTGAACAGTTAAATATTTATGACCTGATCTTTTGGGCAGCTGAGCACCTCCTCAAAGGTGATGAATGCCTTTGCTCTGGTCAACATGTTGATGGCTACTTAAAGGCTGCAAAGTAGAACTGCTGCTGTAGTTGTGCTTGCTCTAGCGAAATACTTAGGCCATGCAGGGGAATATAAGAGTTCGTTCTTTGCCTTTATTTCCCTGAGCAAACACACAGCTGGGGCCTATGAGTGAACTGTTACAAAGCAAGAGTTCTATCTATACTACATCCTGTATTTATTTACACCAATGGGATGTCTTGTTTGAATAAGGGCTGGTAACATAAGCATTTCCAAAATTAAATTGTAAGGTTTTCCACGTGACTGTAAGGTTTTTTTCACGAGTTCTCTTAACTGAAAAATTTAGAAAAATCATATAGGCTGAGGAACCACTGAGTCAGAAAAACTACTGTGAGCCTTACAACTAGAACACACACATTGGAATCACGCAAATCACAGCTATATGGTGAGCAAATCAATGATGACAATAGCAAAAAGCTCTGCTAATGCAAAAAACCTGCCCTTTTATTACATAAAATAGGATAGAAAAGCAAATTAGGCCACAAGTAGTAACATTGTTCAGTTATAATGTATGATATCGTTCCTGCTTCACATTTGCTATACAGTGCTGGTTTGTCTGACAAGACTATCCCAAAGCCTCACTTTTAAAGAAATGTTAATATTTTATGTCACTATGAAGATGAGCAAGGTCTGTGTGGAAGAAGAGAATTATGAAAAAGGGCTTTCAATATGGCTTTTCTAAAATGAACTATGAAAAAGGAGGAGAGGGTTCTTTATTAATAGGCTAATTCCAACTAAACAGAAGCAGGAGAAGGAGACTCCCTACCTCTAGTTAGAAGATAATATGACATCCCATAGCTTGCTGGCAGTTTACCCCAACTTGAAAGAACTCAACCTATGGTCATTTTATGACAGCCTTCTTTATTAGCAGACAGGGATTTTGGCCCAGAAAGAGATTGAAAAAGGTGTACAGATCAAGGGCTAAACTGTTTACCTTTGTAACTGGAACATACTAAAGTATTTGTTTAGCAAACAGATCCGTCCTGGGTGCATTGCAATTCTACTGTTATTTAGGGCTTAGGTGAATTTACAGATTTGCAGGTAGTTTGCAGCCACTGTATGATTTTTGCCTTTAATTTACCAGCAGGCCTTGGTTCTGTTTTGCAAGGTAACCAACCTATAAAATGTTCACGTATGCCCATCTACGCTGTATTTTAGCTTCACTTTGTGCTTTTGGCTCCTTCGGCTTTTAGAGGCAGGAAAATATTGCTCGATAGGAAGGGTTATTTTTCGGTTGCCAGAATTCCTTTGCAGTTTTAATGGAAAGAAGCAGGACTTTTTGAGGGGAGCCAGCATCTCATTTCCATTCCACTCTCATACAGCCACTGTTGTATCTGCAGGGCCTGCAGAATGTAACTGCTGCGGCGGGGCGAACAAAGACACCATTCAGCATGGAGAGCAGCTTCCCTTCCGCACCACTCTCTGGCCACGGCGACGTTGGCTGGAGCACGCTATCTGACCGACACAGGATTCGCTGCCTGAACAAAACTCCCCAAGGACGACCGTTCGGCATCCTGAATTAGTCCAGTGGGATGAAGACTTCCTTTTCAGCACTGGCGTGAGCGCTGAGAGTCAGCTGTGACTTGCTCTTGTTTCCCTGCTCTTTACGTACAGACATGTATTCTTTGGGATCGTACTTAATGAAACTATTGCTCATTAGAGCTCAGGTGGCTGGTTCCGCTACCCCAACTGTGTTCTGGGATGGTATGTTCCAAAGTTACAGAAGTTGTAAGGGGACATTGTTTCTAATCTGCCGCCTCTGAAATCCCATCGCAGGGGTCATTTCCTGACTTTTGTGTCGTTTCGGTCCAGTCCCTTGAAAGTTCCCACCCCCTGTGACTTCGTAAACTAAGTATATAAATGAGGTATTTTCCCATATCTATTTCCTAGGTTATGCACATGAAAGAATTTACTTTAGTTTATGATTTTGCTTAAGAAAATTAATGTAGACATTTGCTGATTTAAATAATTAAAATAGGATTAAGTTATAAGCTAAGTGTTTAAAGAGAAAAGAACACCTTATTCACAATGTTTGTTCATTTTCAGACTTCAGGTTGATGAAAAATACACAAAAATTGTTAAAGCTTCATAAAATGCTTAACACTTCTTAGTGAGAACTCATGCCAACCTTCAACACATCTGTTTCTTTACTGAGCAAAACCAGGTCACAACTTTTCAGTTTCAAGCTCTAAATTACATAGTACCCATACTAGATTTGCAAGTCAGGCTTTGCTTTGCAGGTAAACAACAGATACGGCTGAGAGAGCCTAAGCCACCATGACCATAAACACCATTTCCACACAGAGTCACCATTATGAACTGTGCCAGTACAACATCAGAAGCCAGCGATTAAAGAGAAAGATGAGTTAAGCTAGGATTAGTGGATCAACTTTATTCCTAATGAAATATAATTGAAGCAATGGAAGTTTATATCATGGATGAATAAGGCCCAGTATATCTGCAGTTTAACTACGTCATGAACAGATATGGCAGAAAACTTCTCCCAGTTGAACCAGTTTAGCTCCAGTGACTTCAGGGACATGCTTTTTATTTAAATCACTATGATCAGTGCAATTGGATGTATGGTACAGTTCTAATTTGAAGGATAATGCAACCAAACCTCTGATTTGTGTAGTATGTTGTGTTTCCTCCTTTCTTTCCCAAAGTAAAACTATTTTATTTATACTCATCTCCACAAAATGTGGACATCAGTAAAGGATGAGTCACAAAGATTTGGTGGTTCAGTTCAGATATACATCCAGAAGTTTAGCGGTTTCCAGAGTTTACCTGATCTCATCCAAACTTCTCCAGTCTGGAAATTAGATGGCAATCTCCTGAAAACAGTCTGTCTTGTGATTTTGCAGTACTTCCTTGTTTCATTCAGGTCAGCTGTAGTGCAAGAACAGCCTTTCTCACAGTATTTTGGCATTTCCGATTTCAGTTCTGGCTGAAACAGAGAAGTGCCGAGGCATGAGAAATAACTTTGCAATAGCTTACAGAACATTTTTAACAGATTAGATTTGCTCCCTGATGGTTTGAATTTCATGTTAATTTTATTCTAGGTAGACTGATCTAGCTATTTCCACACAATAATTTCCCTATTTTCTTTACTGACCAAACATTATTTGTCCGGTAGCATTTTCCAAAGAACAAAGCAGTTTGAATGGAGTGCAAAAGCTAGCTGGCACATAATTACATAGAAAGATTACTGGACTGTTGACAAATGTTTTTTTCTGCACTTTTCAGCCTAGCTCTAAGTTGTAGTATACTTATCCTTAGACTAAGTGGCATAGCTAGACTTAGTAAGAGTACTGTTACTGACTGAATCATGTATACTACAGCGAACAAGAGGCAGAATCCTGTTACACCTTACCTGGCAACATCCTCCTGTATTAGGAAGTCCTCTAGTTGTGTAAGGACTTTTGAAACAATTGCATCAGCATTCCAAGCCAAGATTGGAGAATAATCTTTAACAGTGATATTGCCTAAAACTTCTGACTTTTGATTTATTTCTATTATACTTCTTATATTCCCTATAAAGGAATAAAGGGTCCTCATCCGTAATTGAAATGGGTCAATCATTTGCATAAACTTATTTGGCTAATCAGCTTTTATACGCTTCAGAGCCAGCCTCTGGAAGAGTGAAGATAAATTGCAAATAAGCAGTTGAAGAAAATAACCCATGGATGTTTGATTTATCTTTCATTATTTCAATTTGATACTCCCAATTCCTGTATTTAGACATAAACGCATACACACACATGTATTTGAACTTTTATTCCTGAAATCCACCTTCTGCAGGCTGCACTTGAAAGGCACACACCTACACGGCTCTTAAGCAGCAATCTCTCACACAAGTGTCCAGACAAAATTCATATATAACACTTTCTGCTAAAGAAAGCCCCGACAATGTGGCAGCCTTATACTTGCAGGATGCACAGACATGGTCAGTGAATTCTAATGGAATTTAATAGAGGCAGTGCTGTCCAACTATACAAGTGCCTGCAAATTTGGGTGGCTGCAAAGCTGTCTGATTGTTTTGATTTTTTCCTTCTTCCCTCATACTTTCAAATTATCAACTCAATTCTTTTTAGGTGTTTGTAATGAAGAGGTATAGGGAGAGAGAGTTTGATAAGAAAAAACAAGAGCTAAGATATACATAGCTTTTAAGAAACCAAATGATGCAGCCAATATGATGCTACTGTAGTAAAGAAGCCTCATCCGGCCTAAGGAGCTGCAAAGGGCAAGGAATTAGTCTTCCTGGTTTCACCAAGTTATAGAGCATAACCAAATGAAAAGTCTATCTATTCTATTTTCTTCTCTTCTGACCTATCTATAAATATATTTAATGCTAGTTGTTGCCAGTAGATTTACAATCCTTGGGACACAAATTCTTTTGTTAGCCATTGTTCAGATAAATAAATCAAAGCAGTAGTCATGGAAATGCAAGCTTTTGCTATATTGTCTACTAATTACCTGACAAAAATTACCTCAGGATCTTTTACCATAGAAAAGTCTCCAAGTCAGTGACGGACCATCTAACACCTCTAAAAAAAGTGCTAATTAATTCCAGCTTTTCTAGCTTTTTATTTCATCAAAATTCTTGGCCATTAAAAAGAAGTTCCTGGTATATTTCATCTTGTTCACACAAAAAAAAGAAGTCGTGAAATAAAAACAACCTTGTATCTTCATTAACCTGGTGAAAACTTTTAAGCAGCAGTCAAGAGGCAACTTCTTTTGAGTGCTATTGCCAATAGGTTGGGCCTGCACAACTATCATGGGGTTTCATATACCTTAGAGCTGGTTGAGGACTTTGTATATCAGTGTTCTGTGGGGTTTTTTTCTCCTTATAGAAAATACAGTGTTACAATATCTTCTGGGTTTTTTTTCCACAAGAGAAACCTTTTGTGTAGATTCCCTCCATTTTCCCATCAGGAAAACCAAGAAAAGAAATAGATTCTTTCCAGTTGGCTGAATATGAAACCAAATATTCTGGTTTGCTGAACTAATCTGAAATGTTTCATTTTAAGTCAGCACATACTGAAATGCATATCCCTCTGCAGCTGCTTTGCTATATATGTCTCATACCCATGTTCCCTCTTGCGGGCTAGTGTTTCTTGGCCAAACTCTCTCTTTTCAAATGAGATGGATGGTTCTTCATCAAAGACATATGACCTGTGTGTTAAGCAAAACACTTCAGTTTGGCCATATGAAAATATTTCAGTTGTGAAAATGCTGAAATTAAGTATTTCCTTATTTCTGCACTGGAATTTTTCAAAATATTCTGCTCAACACAATAAATAGGAATTTCAGCTTTTGTTTCACTCTGAGATGAAAGAATGTATTGCAATATTATTTGCCTCAAACAGATGACGCTCTGATTTTCATTCAGCTCAAGCATGATTAGAAAGAAGTTCCCATTCTATTAGTACAAACTAAATCACTTCAATCTGTGTACTTTGGTCCTGAGTTTTCTTAAGAATCCCATAGGTTTCCATGAGGTTTCCATAACCAGAAGAAGATAGCAGCTTATGTGTTTCTTGCACTAAGGCCTGAGTCTGCTCCCGCTGAAATGAGTGGGAGTTTTGTCACTAACTTCAGTGAGGAAGGATCATCTTAAATGAATATTTATGGGTATAAAAGGAAAGCCACTGGGCATGTGGTTTTCTCCCAGTGACCCACATCCTGCTGTGTTTTTTTGCTTACATGCATTATAAATAGCCACTTTATAATAGAATTGAGAATTAGCCACAGTTATAACAAAAGAACCTTTTAAAGTGGAAGTACTTTTACTTTACTTGTGATTAGAGTTGCGTGCTAACATGGCTTGATATAGAGAAGGAATAGACCAGTAAAAACCTGGATTGTTTTAAGGTCTAGTCTGTCTTCTGAACTGCTTCTGCGAAGGCAGAGAAACAGAATCTGCAAGGCCATTCTTTAACCATCTTGGGTGATATGTTTAAAAGTAAAACAAAATATAGGATGTCCATCGATCACAAGAAGTACCTACATGAACTGATCTCGTATTGATTTTGCTTTTTATTCAGAACAGTTTCTGTGTAAGAAACACAGCTTTAGGGGTCTGCTTAAGCATTTTATCATTTGTTTTCATAACAAAACTTGCAATTATTCTTCTGCTTGAGCCAGCAGCACTTGCGTGGAACAAACTGTGTGATATCCCTTTGATTTTTTTCTTTATGCATTTGTTTCTCTCTGCTTCATCACTGACTGGGAACTACCAAGTATTTTAGAACAAACAGAACAAATTCATCATAAGGGGATCAGGGCATTTACATGAAGTCCTTAAGCTTCCTAGGGATTAAATGAAACTGGATGGTAAAAAAGAAGTTCAGTTCAGTAAAGTGAGTGGAATTATTTCTGCATTAAGGAAAATGTTTAGACATTTGATCTGTACAAAATAATCCTCTAATTTTATGGTGATACTTTGTTTTTAGCTGGTCTCTGGCTGATTATAGAATGTACAGGTCTTTGTTTTAGTTGCATAAGGTGATATGGTTTCTCTTCAAAACCATTTTTATAACTTTGAAATTTACTGGTGTTCTTTGCTTGCATAGAAGGATATCACTTGTTCTTTAAAGATGCTACCTGCCTCAGCAGAACCTCTTGTTCCAATAGTAACAAAGAAGGGAGTAGATGGAAAGAGCTTTTTGGACGTTCACTTTTGTAGTATGTAGCTGTCCCTAGCGAAAATTCCTCTTTAAGTTACTTGATGTCTCGGAAAATATTCTTTGCCTGCCTACTGAACGACTTGTACATAACATTTCACAAGTTCTGAATTTAGCTTCCAATGGCTTTTGGCAATAAACTATGATACTCATAAACAAAATACCGCTGGCCCTACCAAGAAGCACTGTGGTTCATTCCAAGTTATGAAGATCATCCTCATTAGTTTAATTCAAAAATCACTAACGAAACAAAAAGAAGATGTTATGCTTTAGAATTAATGCAGAGAGATTTCAACATCTTAAAAAAAAAAGGCATTTTTATTTGCTTATTTTAAAAAATGCTTTCCAGTATCTACAAAAGAGAGAAATAATGAATGCTTTTTGCACTGATTGATTACTTCAAAGAACATCCCAGTCCATCATGTGTCATGTATTATTATATCAGGTATTATCAAGTATCATGTTTTGATCAAAAGACACTTTTTTGTATCCACATTCTATCACACTTTTTTCAGTACACACTTCAGCTATTGAAATCTATTTTCCATAAATCTACATTTTTCTAGTGGGAGCGGGATAATTTTTCATTTACCATTGTATTACATATTAATGAATAGAAGATTTTACACAAATCCTGCTCTCAACTGTCATACAGAGTACGTGAATGACTTTGGGATTCATCAAATCCCAAATCAGTTATTGATGGTCACAAGCACAAAACTTCACTAACAGCCCTTCATTTTTGTGTGGGTCTCAGGTTTGCATATGTCATTCTTCAGTTTTGCCTATGGATTTACACAGAGTATGGGACAGGGAATATTCAGGGGAAAAAAAAAGCTTTAAGATGAAAGTTTTTCTTCTATTTATCTTGTAACTTCAACTAAAGAATTTAATTTTTATTTCCACATACCAAAAGAAAAAATCAGGTGCTAATAGACTCTTTAGTGGTTAAAGAAATGGAGACCACATGCAAAAGACCACACAAAAAAGCAAGTGGTAGAACTGACAGTGGAAGCTGGAAGGTCTTACAGACTGTTCTTTGCTCTAACCATCTTTACACTTCTTCATTTCCATGTCACCTGTGTCATCATGTCATGGTTTGACCTCAGCTGGCAACTGAGCACCCCACAGCCGCTCGCTCGCTCTCCTCATCCCCAGTGGGATGGGGGAGAGAATCGGAAGAGCAGAAGTGAGAAAACTCGTGGGTTGAGATAAGAACAGTTTAATAATTGAAATAAAATTAAATAGTAATAATAATAACAATAATAATAAAAGAATATACAAAGCAAGTGACGCACAATGCAATTGCTCACCACCCGCCAACCGATGCCCAGCCATTCCCCAAGCAGCGGCCCCCCCGGCCAGCTTTCCCCAGTTTATGTACGGAGCATGATGTCACATGGTATGGAATGTCCCTTTGGCCAGTTTGGGTCAGCTGTCCTGGCTGTGCCCTCTCCCAGCTCTTTGTGCACCTCCAGCCTTCTCAGTCGGTAGAGCATGAGAAGCTGAAAAGTCCTTGACTAGTGTAAGCATTACCTAGCAACAACTAAAACATCAGTGTGTTATCAACATTGTTCTCATCCTAAATCCAAAACACAGCACTGTACCAGCTACTAGGAAGAAAATTAACTCTATCCCAGCTGAAACCAGGACGCATCTGTATAATCTACGATAACTTTGTAGATTTGGAACACCCAATCTTTCTTCATTCTCTAATGCTTCTTAAGGAAGTATTTTTTCATAAATATATAGCTTGCATATTTGTGGAATTGTTATTTACTTTTATATATTTTTTAATTCCTTTAAAGGATACAAGCCTGAAACTGTGCACACTGTCATAACTAAAAAACAGCTGGATTTATTATTGTTCTCTTTATTTCCCCTGTTTTTTCTTTCTTTCATTTGCCATTTCATCAAAAATAGGGCTATAAGTTGTCAGAGGGAAGCATTCTATCTTTCTCTGTGTTTTTAAGGTTTTCTCTATGTTTAAATTCCATGGCTACATTATGCAAAAGATTGAATTTAATGTTAAAAATTGTGCCTCTTGTGCCATGAAGACTTTAAAAGAAATGATCAATCCTTGCGCCATTGAAATCAATAGCAACTTGCCACCAACTTCAGTGCATCCAGGATTTTATTCTCTGAATCTTTGAGTCAGTATAAATTTAAGGTATATCCTTAATTGCTATCTCTCAACAGAGAATACATTTATAATCTGCCTACTTTTCACTGATTGTTTTGTGGTTTTCTGTCACACCATCAAATTAGAAAGCAGTGCATTGATAAACATCCATTAATACTTCTTATATATATAATTTATTTTATTTTATTTTAAGTAACTATTGATTGTGTATGGCATGACAGTGGAATAAATTGGGATAAATCTCCCTTGGGACACAGTCCTGAAGGACAAAGGGGTCCAGGAAGGCTGGAGGTTCTTCAAGAAGGAAGTCTTAAAGGCGCAGGAGCAGGCTGTTCCTGTACACCGTAAGAAGAATGGGCGGGGAAGACGACCGGCCTGGCTGAACAGGGAGCTCTTGCTGGGACTCAGGAAAAAAAGGAGAGTTTATCACTTGTGGAAGAAGGGGCAGGCGACTCAAGAAGAGTACAGGGATCTCGTTAGGTCATGAAGAGAGGAAATGAGAAAGGCAAAGTCCCAGCTAGAACGCAATCTGGCTGCTGTCATTAAAGACAACAAAAAATGTTTTTACAAATATATTAATGACAAGAAGAGAGCCAAGGAGAATCTCCATCCTTTATTGGATGCAGGGGGGGGGAACATTGTCACCGAGGATGAGGAAAAGGCTGAGGTACTCAATGCCTTCTTTGCCTCAGTCTTTAACAGGCAGACCAGTTATCCTCAGGGTACTCAGCCCCCTGAGCTGGAAGACAGGAACGGCAAGCAGGATGAACCCCCCATAATCCGAGAGGAAGCAGTCAATGACCTGCTATGCCACCTGGATGCTCACAAGTCTATGGGGCCAGATGGGATCCACCCGAGAGTGCTGAGGGAGCTGGCAGAGGAGCTCGCCAAGCCGCTCTCCATCATTTGTCAGCAGTCCTGGTTAACGGGGGAGGTCCCGGATGACTGGAGGCTTGCCAATGTGACGCCCATCCACAAGAAGGGCCGGAAGGAGGATCCGGGGAACTACAGGCCTGTCAGCCTGACCTCGGTGCCGGGGAAGATTATGGAGCGGTTCATCTTGAGGGCGCCCACAAGGCATGAGCGGGACAACCAGAGCATCAGGCCCAGCCAGCACGGGTTCATGAGAGGCAGGTCCTGCTTGACCAACCTGATCTCCTTCTATGACCAGGTGACCCGCCTAGTGGATGAGGGAAAGGCTGTGGATGTGGTCTACCTGGACTTCAGTAAGGCCTTTGGCACCGTCTCCCACAGCATTCTCCTCGAGAAGCTGGCGGCTCACGGCTTAGACAGGTGTACTCTGCGCCGGGTAAAAAACTGGCTGGACGGCCGGGCCCAGAGAGTTGTGGTGAATGGAGTTACATCCAGTTGGCGGCCGGTCACGAGCGGTGTTCCCCAGGGCTCAGTACTGGGGCCGGTCTTGTTTAATATCTTTATCAAAGATCTGGACGAGGGGATTGAGTGCACCCTCAGTAAGTTTGCAGACGACACCAAGTTGGGCGGGAGTGTTGATCTGCTCGAGGGTAGGAAGGCTCTGCAGAGGGACCTGGACAGGCTGGATCGATGGGCCCAGACCAATTGTATGAGGCTCAACAAGGCCAAGTGCCGGGTCCTGCACTTCGGCCACAACAACCCCATGCAGCGCTACAGGCTTGGGGAAGAGTGGCTGGAAAGCTGCCTGTCAGAAAAGGACCTGGGGGTGCTGGTCGACAGCCGGCTGAACATGAGCCGGCAGTGTGCCCAGGCGGCCAAGAAGGCCAATGGCATCCTGGCCTGTATCAGAAATAGTGTGGCCAGCAGGAGTAGGGAAGTGATCGTGCCCCTGTACTCGGCACTGGTGAGGCCGCACCTCGAATACTGTGTTCAGTTTTGGGCCCCTCACTACAAGAAGGACGTTGAGGTGCTGGAGCGTGTCCAGAGAAGGGCAACGAGGCTGGTGAGGGGTCTGGAGAACAAGTCTTATGAGGAGCGGCTGAGGGAACTGGGGTTGTTTAGCCTGGAGAAAAGGAGGCTGAGGGGAGACCTCATCGCTCTCTACAACTACCTGAAAGGAGGTTGTAGCGAGGTGGGTGTCGGTCTCTTCTCCCAAGTAACAAGCGATAGGACGAGAGGAAATGGCCTCAAGTTGTGCCAGGGGAGGTTTAGATTGGAAAAATTGAAAACGTAAGGAAAAATTTCTTTCCTGAAAGAGTGGTTAAACATTGGAACAGGCTGCCCAGGGAAGTGGTTGAGTCCCCATCCCTGGAGGTATTTAAAAGACGTGTAGATGAGGCACTTAGGGACATGGTTTAGTGGGCATGGTGGTGTTGGGTTGACGGTTGGACTCAATGATCTTAGAGGTCTTTTCCAAGCTTAATGATTCTATGATTCTATGATTCTAAATTCAGTGACTGATTTACTTTGAGGCATTTTCTGAAAAAGTGTTTTCTTTACTGGCTTTTACTAGTTTAACATCTTTTTTCCTTCTTAGCATCTGAATTTATACCTACATAAATCCACTATTTCTTCTCCTGAAAATATACCAGGGTAAGAAATGGTAAGTTTTCTATAATTATGTTTCATTTGTTTTTTTCAAGTGCAGAAGTATTTTTGTTCACATTGAGCTATCTTTTTAAAATGAGATGTGTCTCATTTGTTGGTTTAGTTTTTTTCATGAGTATCTGAAAATAATACTTTCTATATTTGTGTTTATTCATATGTCTCTCCTGTGCTTGTTCTTCCTAACTTCCTTCCGTACAAAATTGTTTTTTCTGGGGATTTTACATTTGCAAATGTTTCTTCAGATAATTTTAGGATTCAGTAGTTCCTTACAGTTCCAACAGCAAAGTTTCTATATTATTCTATAGTGTGTGTGAGTAAAATAAATTGTTTTTTTATTAAAAGATAATTTCCCTCTCGTAAATATTTCCAGTTTCTTACTAATCACTTTTAGTTTCTTTGACAGTTAAAATTGATCTCACTGGAAGAATGACATATTTTAGTGACCAATTTTATTGATTCAGAAATTTATAAGATTCAGATGGGCTATTATGATCATCTAGTCTTACTTTGTTAACAATGCAGGACAGAGAATTTCTCTGACTGACCAAATTCTTGTTTAAACTAAGGTGTATCTTTTAGGAAAAAATAGCCAGAAGATATCCAGAACAGAAGCAGAGACATAGGAAATACATTAATGGCACGGCTCTATAGGCTACAGAAAGTGTTGTGAGCAATGATATGATGTAAGATGTAGGGAGGAGCCTGAGGTATTGAGCTAACAGTATCTATCAGTGTATAAATCCACAGAAAACCAAGCTTCCTTAATTGTGGTACTCGCAGAACAATCTGTTACTGTTCGATTTCTTTTTTTTTTTTTCAGTATTTAGTTGAATGTCTTGTAAAAGTTTAAGACTGTTCTAGCAATGTTATTAACCTTTATCAACCAAACTTGTAATATTTTCTTTATTACTACCGTATTCCTTTTTTTTTTCAAGTTGGAATTAATTTTTAGCAGTATGTGGAATCAAGTTCTTTCAGAAGGACAAAGTAGGCCCTTATCTTGGTAGTCCTGAGCACTTCTAGCAAGAAACTGCCGCCCTATGATACTATGGTATATTGAGTCCTGCTTTGGGGGCAGTCCAGGTGCTCAGCACTCCCCAGGAAGTGCTCGATATGTTCTTTCAAAACAGTGGAAGATGAATGATGAAAGCTCAGGTAAGGTGGCAGTAGTAAGGCACGTATCTGTGCCTTGTTCAAGGTCTGAAATCTGATTCTATTTTTTTACCATGGACTCTATTTTAAAATCAAGACAAGATGAAGAGGCTTAGAAACTCATTCATTCATAGTTTTGCACTCACAGAAACATAAAAATTCAACTTGGGGAAAAAATCCTAATCATCACATAGTCTGGACCCTTTCAAGCTCTTCCCTAATTATATTTACTTCTAAATTTAATCACCAAATTATATTTATTTATTATGTTTATTATGTATTCAGTCTAGTTTTAGACATGCTGAAACATGGGCTCTGATACCCTGGCAAGACTGTTGGAATAGCTCTGCATTCTGAGGAAGGCTCTAACTCCTCACCCAAGCCAAATTAAATAAAGTACTGTAATTCAAACTCCAGAAGACTGAAGATCAGACTTTTCTAAACCTCTACATGGAAATCACAGACTTGTATATAAAAATGTATATGAGATGTCAGAAACTTTCATTCTTCTTATTTTGCATCTTATGTAACGTATCTAGCTTTAAATATTTGGGACTTAGTGCATCCCACATATAGTTTTCTTTTTTTCTCTTTTCTCTTTTCTTTTCTTTTCTTTTCTTTTCTTTTCTTTTCTTTTCTTTTCTTTTCTTTTCTTTTCTTTTCTTTTCTTTTCTTTTCTTTTTTCTTTCCTTTCCTTTCCTTCCCTTTCCTTCCCTTTCCTTCCCTTTCCTTTCCTTTTCCTTTTCTTTCCTTTTCTTTCCTTTTCTTTTCTTTCCTTTTCTTTTCTTTTTTCTTTTTTCTTTTCTTTTCTTTTCTTTTCTTTTCTTTTCTTTTCTTTTCTTTTCTTTTCTTTTCTTTTCTTTTCTTTTCTTTTCTTTTCTTTTCATTTTTCTTTTCTCTTCTCTTCTCTTTTCTCTTCTCTTCTTTTTTTTTTTCTCTTTTTTAGAAAAGGTCTGCAATTGTTCCCAGAAAAAAATAACTGTCATGAACTTGTGAAGACGGTCTAAGCAACTGGTGCTAGTCTTCAAAACCGCCCTGAGTGAACTTCTTAGTATTGGATTGAAATTCTTTCACGTGTTCCCCTTCCTTCATGTATCAAGAAAGCTTTATTTCAAAGCATTGCCAACTTCACTGTAAAGCACTTCATGTTTACCATTATTTGTTCTTGTCAAGTAATTTTCAAGTTCTCCTGAGGCAAAATTTATCCAAGAAGTGGACTTGAGATTCCATTGTGCATATCATTATTACCACTCCACAGCAGCAAAATGCCATCTTTTCATTCTTTTGTAGCACCAAAGATCTGGATTTCTGACAAGCTGAATTCCCAAGACTAATATTGTGACTGACAAATAACATCAAGAAGAGCAGCCTTTATTTTTTCACATTTGGCAGGATGCTTTTGGGTAGTCTACATGACTTAGAACAGACACTTCTGTTTTCTTCATGGAACCTTGGAAGCAAAAATAGAAAACCATAAGGCAGTAACCATATAAAAGGAGGATACCCACCCACATTAAAAATAAGATCAATGCAATAATTTCTTACATTCATTTTCTTATATCATATTTCTGTAATTATGTCAGACCAAAAAATCTCTCACTGAAGTCAGCTTAACCCCCCACATACATATATACACACAAAATCCTTCAAATTTTCCTTTCTAAGGAGCAAGATATTCAAATCTTTGACCCCAGATTGACTTCAGCTACAATGTGCTATAAGCATCCTGTATGTAATTTGGATAATTGGTAAAAAAAGCTACCCATACATTTTTGGCTGGTGGAGCTTTTTTATAATCCATTCTACACCATCCTTGTTTTCTCTTCTACTCTGGCTTTTTTGATTAACTACTTTACACTGTTTGACTTCATTATAGTGTCAAATGAAACATGGGTGATACTTTCCAGGTGGGCAAACAGGGCGTGGCGTGTCAGCAAGGGCGTGGCGCGGCAGTTTGCACGGCAGTTTGTGCAGAAGGGCGTGCAGGAAGGGTGCTGATGCTCTGCCAGCTCAACCAGGGAGCGATGGTATCCACCCGGCAGAAAGCCATGGCCTCTCTAAGCTCTGCACCCACCACGACTGACGCAGCTTCCCAGGCAGAGCTCCGGTGGGAGCAGGCTGCCACCCAGGTGTCAGGCTGCAGGCTGTGCCCTACTCTTATGCCAGTATCGGAGGGCAGCAGTGAGCACACCTGTGGGAGGTGCGCCGGGGCAGAGGAACTCCTCCGCTTAGTGACAGAGCTCCGGGAGGAGGTGAGTAGGTTGAGGAGTATCAGGGAGAGCAAGAGATAGACAGACTACTGGAATCGCACCCTACCTTCCCTGAGACAGGCCCAGCAGGCAGACAGGACGCGTGATTCGGAGGATTCCCTGTCCTCCCTCCACCTGGCTGAACACAGTGGCTTAGGGGACAGGGGGCAATGGCGACAAGTTCCTGCTCGGCGCAGCAGGCACTTCTCCTCTGTGACTACCCCACCTTCCCAGGTGCCCTTGCATCATAGGTATGAGGCTCTGCAAGTGGAACCGAACAATAACAAGGAGGATGGTTCATCTGGCTTGGAGGTGTCGCCGAGGTTAAGTTGGCCTATGCCCTGTGTCAAAACTGCTTCCATGAAGAAAAAAAGACGGGTCATAGTCATAGGAGACTCCCTTCTGAAGGGAAGAAAAGGCCCAATATGCAGACCAGACCCACTTCTTAGGGAAGTCTGCTGCCTCCCCGGGGCCCAGGTTAAAGATGCGAAGAGAAAACTTCCTACCCTGGTACAGCCCCCAGATTACTATCCATTACTGATTTCCCAGGTAGGCAGCGATGAAGTTGCAACAAGAAGTCCGAGGGCAATCAAGAGAGACTTCAGGGCCTTGGGACAACTGGTTAAGGGATTAGGAGCACAAGTAGTGTTCTCCTCTATCCTTCCAGTGGCAGGGAGTGATGAGGGAAGAAACAGGAAGAGCCAGCAGATCAATACCTGGCTCCGAGCCTGGTGTCACCAGCAGAATTTTGGGGTTTTTGATCATGGGTCGGTCTACACGACACCAGGCCTGCTGGCGACAGATGGGGTACGCCTGTCTCAAAGGGGGAAAAGGATCTTTGCAGAGGAGTTAGCAGGGCTCATTGAAAGAGCTTTAAACTAGATCTGGAGGGGGAAAGGTATAAAACCAGGCTCGCTAGAGACAAGCCTGGGGGCGGCTCGCCAATGTTAGAGGGACGGTGTGCTAGTGAGGTCCTTCGGTCTGCCGTCTCAGTGGAGGCAGGGGATGGAGATCCATGCAGCAGCAAAGATGCAAGGGTTATGGTTGTGTTAGAAACCATGAAAGTGCCTGAGAACGGTCACGTAGGAATTAGGGCTTCTGCCCCCAGAAAGGTGGTGGGATCAATAGCCCAACTGAAGTGCATCTATACCAATACGTGCAGCACGGGCCACAAACAGGAGGAGCTGGAAGCCATTGTGCAGCAGGAAAACTATGACATAGTTGCCATCACGGAAACATGGTGGGATGACTCTCACAACTGGAGTGCTGCAATGGATGGCTATAAACTCTTCAGAAGGGATAGGCAAGGAAGGAGAGGTGGTGGGGTAGCCCTCCACCTCTGGGGAGTGGGGAGTGTTTTGACTGTCTAGAGCTTAATACTGGTGACGATAGGGTTGAGTGTTTATGGGTAAGAGTCAGGGAGAAGGCCAACAAGGCAGACATCATGGTGGGAGTCTGTTATAGACCACCCAACCAGGATGAAGAGGCAGGCGAAATATTCTATAAGCAGCTGGGAGAAGTCTCACAACTGCTAGCCCTTGTTCTCGTGGGGGACTTCAACTTACCAGATGTCTGCTGGAAAGACAATACAGCAGAGAGGAAACAGCCTAGGAGGTTCCTGGTGTGTGTGGAAGATGATAACTTCCTGACACAGCCGGTGAGTGAGCCAACTAGGAAACGTGCCCTGCTGGACCTGTATTTTGCAAACAGAGAAGGACTTGTGGGTGATGTGATGGTTGGTGGCTGTCTTGGGCATAGAGATCGATCACAAAATGGTAAGAGTTTTCGATTCTTGGAGAAGTAAGGGGGGGGGGTGTCAGCAGAACTGCCATCTTGGACTTCTGGAGGGCAGACTTTGGCCTGTTCAGGAGCTTGGTTGACAAATCCCTTGGGAGGCAGCCCTGAAGGGCAAAGGAGTCCAGGAAGGCTGGACATTCTTCAAGAAGGAAACCTTAAAGGTGCAGGAGCAGGCCGTCCCCATGTGCCAGAGGATGAGCCGGCAGGGAAGAAGTCTGGCCTGGCTGAACAGAGAGCTTTGGCTGGAACTCAGGAAAAAAAAGAGAGTTTATGATCTTTGGAAGAAGGGGCAGGCAACTCAGGAGGACTACAAGGATGTCATGAGGTTATGCAGGGGAGAGCCAAAGCCCAACTAGAACTTAATCTGGCTACTGCCGTAAAAGACAATAAAAAATGTTTCTATAAATACATTAACAGCAAAAGGAGGGCTAAGGAGAATCTCCACCCTTTATTGGATGCAGGGGGAAACATAGTGACAAAGGATGAGGAAAAGGCTGAGGTACTTGATGCCTTCTTTGCCTCAGTCTTTAATAGTAAGACCAGTTGTTCTCTGGGTACCCAGCCCCCTGAGCTGGAAGACAGGGACGGGGAGCAGAATGAAGCCCCCATAATCCAAGGGGAAATGGTTAGCGACCTGCTACACCACTTAGACACACACAAGTCTATGGGGCCGGATGGGATCCACCCAAGGGTACTGAGGGAGCTGGCAGAAGGGCTCACTGAGCCACTTTCAACCACTTACCAGCAGTCCTGGCTAACCGGGGAGGTCCCAGCTGACTGGAGGTTAGCAAATGTGACGCCCATCTACAAGAAGGGCCGGAAGGAGGATCCGGGGAACTACAGGCCTGTCAGTCTGACCTCGGTGCTGAGGAAGGTTATGGAGCAGATCATCCTGAGTGCCATCACGCGGCATGTACAGGGCAACCAGGCAATCAGGCCCAGTCAGCATGGGTTTATGAAAGGCAGCTCCTGCTTGACTAACCTGATCTCCTTCTATGACAAGGTGACCTGCTTAGTGGAGGAGGGAAAGGCTGTGGATGTGGTCTATCTGGACTTTAGTAAAGCCTTTGACACCACAGCATTCTCCTGGAGAAACTGGCTGCTCATGGCTTGGATGGGTATACTCTTCGCTGGGTGAAAAACTGGCTGGACGGCCGGGCCCAGAGAGTTGTGGCGAATGGAGTTACATCCAGTTGGTGACCGGTCACAAGTGGTGTTCCCCAGGGCTCAGTATTGGGGCCAGTTCTGTTTAATATCTTTATCAAAGATCTGGACGAGGGGATTGAGTGCACCCTCAGTAAGTTTGCAGACGACACCAAGTTGGGCGGGAGTGTTGATCTGCTCGAGGGTAGGAAGGCTCTGCAGAGGGACCTGGACAGGCTGGATTGATGGGCCGAGGCCAACTGTATGAGGTTCAACAAGGCTGTGTCAGGTCCTGCACTTGCGTCACAACCACCCCATGCAGCGCTACAGGCTTGGGGAAGAGTGGCTGGAAAGCTGCCTGTCAGAAAAGGACCTGGGGGTGCTGGTTGACAGCCGGCTGAACATGAGCTGGCAGTGTGCCCAGGTGGCCAAGAAGGCCAATGGCATCCTGGCCTGTATCAGAAATAGTGTGGCCAGCAGGAGTAGGGAAGTGATCGTGCCCCTGTACTCGGCACTGGTGAGGCCGCACCTCGAATACTGTGTTCAATTTTGGGCCCCTCACTACAAGAAGGACGTTGAGGTGCTGGAGCGTGTCCAGAGAAGGGCAACGAGGCTGGTGAGGGGTCTGGAGAACAAGTCTTATGAGGAGTGGCTGAGGGAAATGGGGTTGTTCAGCCTGGAGAAAAGGAGGCTGAGGGGAGACCTCATCGCTCTCTACAACTACCTGAAAGGAGGTTGTAGCGAGGTGGGTGTCGGTCTCTTCTCCCAAGTAACAAGCGATAGGACGAGAGGAAATGGCCTCAAGTTGTGCCAGGGGAGGTTTAGATTGGAAAAATTGAAAACGTGAGGAAAAATTTCTTTCCTGAAAGAGTGGTTAAACATTGGAACAGGCTGCCCAGGGAAGTGGTTGAGTCCCCATCCCTGGAGGTATTTAAAAGACGTGTAGATGAGGCACTTAGGGACATGGTTTAGTGGGCATGGTGGTGTTGGGTTGACGGTTGGACTCAATGATCTTAGAGGTCTTTTCCAACCTTAATGATTCTATGATTCTATGATTCTATCTGTAGGTTTTGCAGTAAGACTGTATGTTAAAATTCAGTCTCTGTCCATTAACACTCCAGAAGCATGAGCCTCCTTTAAAAGAGATGATCCTGTACTCGTTCTTACACAGAAAACAGAAGTTGACTTGCTGTCAGTTATGTTTGTGATAATGGTTAGTGACATTATTTAGGACATAGGAGACGAAGGACTAATGTCTTTCTCATCCTGAGAGTTTTTAAATCTACCTCTCCCTCCTCTCTGTGGCAGTTCTGTAATCATCCACTGACAAACCAGGCTGGGTGAGATGTGGTGATATTGAATTACCACAGAACTACCAGATAGGAAACAAGTTACTCTCACAGTCTAAAACTCAAACAAGTTATTTTACAGCATTGAATTAGCTGAATTAGCCTGATTTATAAGTACAGAGACATAAATAAATTGTGACTGTTGTGGCAATACAATAAAACCAGTTTAAAATCATTATCTGATCACATAATTCTCAGAAAATTTTATATTATTTAGACATCTGAAGCATCTAGCAGCCTTGCATATTAGACATGAAGACCTGAAACCTTCATCAGCATAACATCACATGTTTAAACATAGGTAATTGTTTGAGTACTTTGTTGCATTAAGAGCTGTCTAGCATCAGTTTCCCATCAGACATGGTAGTTATATGGTCAAAGTATTTTATAAGAACTTACAAATTAGTTGTCTCCTTGTACTTGTGAAATTAGAACAATATCACCATCCTCAGTTATAAACGGAAAAGCTGACAAATTTTCCAAGTTTATGCAGCTATGGTGACAATGTTAGAAGTCAAGCTCTTCTGCTACAGAATCGGTGTGTCTTTCTTCATACCACAGAATGGTCCTGCAGTTAGTTTCATCTGTAGAGAGCTCTTGTGTTCAAAATCTCATCCATTATTTTTAATCGTATTTTACATTCTAGAATACCACTTCTGCCTGAGCACCTTACCCTTCTTTAGTAATACTCTCTAGTTCTGCCTCTGCCACAGGTGCAGGAGTATGAAAGGATGGCAATAGTCCAAACTTTAGCTTAATGCCTAGGAGTGCATTACAATACCTGCCATAAATTAGAGCATGCCTAGTCAGTCAACTGATACTTGCTACTGTAGTGGCCTGGGAAATATGGTGTAGTGCTGCAAAGTTGTCTTAATTCTTCCTGTACTCTCACAGAGTCCAACAAATGGAGCACCCAAAGGATTTTGATCCTTTAAAGCAGTTATATTGTCCTTAATTTTAGGGGAATGCCAGTGTTCATCTACATTGGTCTGAGTAAGAAATCAACGTGACTGCCTATGGAGTACTATGAATTTTATAACAAAGTGAAATTACAAATGAAAAATGGTAACAAATCCATGCATTTAGAGAATACCAGTCCATTTCAACTCAGGTTCACAAACAAATCTGGTATGAGTCACAGGCACTATGGTTTTACTGAGTTTTGGCCAGCTTCTCTATACAGGAATTTCATCCTTGTATGAAATTCCATCTTCATCTGTGCAAGATTGTGATGTTATTGGCCTTACATGTCTTTAAAACTTACAAGCAGAAAAGTACAATAATAAAAAATCAAAATCTCACCACTAGTCATATGCTTGGAGGCAGCTGTACCAAAGAGCTTTGTGACCTTCGTTCTTCCAGAGTAAGAGAAAGAAAAAAAAGAAGTCAGTGACAGCTATTTTTTATCAATATTATTTGAACCATTGCAACACCTTCAGGCATCAGTTAGACAACCATTCTCCACTGTCCTCAGTATGGGGGGAGGATTATCATTACACATAAAATGAAGACTGTCCTTGCCCAAAGTTTCTTCCTGTTTTTCCCTCTGATGTTAATGATTTGAAGGGGATTTTTTTCTCTCTCTTTGTTTGTATTGAAAATAATACATATCAACATCTTTTATGGTGGCTGGGATTCTGTATTTAGCTTCATGTAAACAGATCCTTACTTCCGTGAATTCAGTGAAGTTCTATATAGGAAAAAAAATCAAATTAAAAGTTCAAGGCTTATGTGAGCGTCACCACCAATCTGTTTGTGGCACACAGCACTGTTGCTGTATGCAGGGTGACACGGAAAAATTTGTCTAGTTGAGACAGAAAAATCCTGAGCGCTCTTTTCTTTCCACTCTAGTTCCAGTTTCCCTCTTCTGATTGCATGTATCTGTTGGGTTTTGGTTTGTTTTTTTTTTTCTTTGTGCTAATTGTTGTGTTAGAAAAGCATGCCCGAGGCAGGGTTCAGTCCAAGTCCTGCCTGTTAAAGCCAGGTAATTACTTCAAGAACTGAACATCAAATTCTGGGTTTTTTTCCAGGTAACTGGTGGGTCAGTTTAATTGGTACTTGATTGCTTCTCTGTAGTTAAAAGCATTCTTGACAGAAACTGGTATTTAAAATATGTCTGATCTCTGTAGTAGACTACATCCTGGCCAGGTCATTCTTGGGAGGGGAGAATGGAAGAAGGTCTAGAAACTCCAGGGCATTTAAATGAGGAAAAAAAAAAATTAATGGAGCAAGGGATCTGTAAGAAGTTTAATATTGTAATCCACTTGCAGGCCTAAAATCCAGACAATTTTCCTAAGTCTGAGAATTTAATGAAATCTGTTGTACCTTTGAATAAGATGAGATACTTCTCAACCCTCATTTTCCTATGGTGAGAGAAAGAAATGGCAACACTGACTGATCTCACAGGTGAGCATTCAAGATGAATAAACAAATGTTTATATAAGGCTTTGAATATGAAAATTGGTCATCATTTCGGTAGAATGAGAATAAGCAAAAGCCAGGCACAAAGTATAATTCTAGTAGTGTATGTGCATATACAGTTACTATCTGTTACGTAAAGTATTACAGTTATTGAAATCTCAGCTCTTTAAAAAAAAAAAATATTTAAAGAGATTTCAAGTACTGGAGTATGACTCAGAATCCTGGTCACCCCTAAAGATCCTTTGTGTTGTCTGAATGATCCACAAAGCAACAGGGGGGACAGACTTTATAGGAGAAGAAGCAGAAATGCTGTCAAAAGCTAATGTAAACAAATCTAAAATATAGAGAAAAATGTATGCGTTTTGCCATTCCCTATGACTCAGTGATGTGTTACGTTTAGTATTGTCAAACATATGTGTTTAAGGCAGAAATGTGATTACATTTCAGCTGATGCTCTTTCTTTGATTTTACAATATACTTGAATTCTGCACAGCTCTGTATTATTCACTGAGGTAAAGGATGATAGCAAATGAATTGAATCTACACCATTCAATACATTACTGGTAAAGACAGTAAGAGCAAGATAATCAAACTGGTTTCTGCTTTTCCAGTTCATCTCTTTGGCCCTGTTTTATACACTTCATTTTTTTCTAATGAGGTTAAAGGGTAGTTAGCAGGCAGTGTAGTGCAATACCAGTTTTACTGTATCTCTCTGAGTCACTAAGAATCCTGAGAGATGATGGTATCTGAATTTGTCAGCTTGATCCCCCTCCTTGCATCTGGCATAGCTTCAGCATCAGAAACAGGAACGTAGACTGGTTTAATACAAAAGGAAGTGAGCAGCAGGACCAAAAATCATATATGTGTATGAAGAATGTCCACAGCTTGGGAAAATAGTCTTTTGCCCTACGTTCTCTGGTTCATCTGTTTCTTAGGAAATCACAGCTGTTCAAGTTTACAGTGATCTCTTTATAAGCTGGACATTCGGAGATTGGTGAGAAGCTTACTTAAATTTGACAAACAAATAGTATTTATAGCAAGATGAGGCCAGCTACTTTTACAGATTTTGGTTTACTGAAAAATAATGCTGATAGATGTTTCTCAGAATACAATCACCTAAATAACTAACGTGATCAAGGCAGAAGCAATAAAAGAGGAGTTATTATTTAATTCCGTAGTGAACATTTTTGCTACCAGAGTAGCTTCTGTATTTCACCTCAGAGATGGCTGTACTGCAGTGACAGATACATAAATTTTGGTTGTGAAGTATCTGAGCCCTTCCAAAAGAGGATATAAATATTAATACAATGAATAAAGTATTTTTAAAGAAAATGTTCCAGAACAAATGCTGTTTAGAAAACTTGCTTTCAAAAATATTTCTTCAGAAAACAGGAAAAAAGAAAGAAGTAAACAGCAAAGAGTCAATAGATTTATTTTTCTTTAAAAGTAGAATACTGTGCCCTAGAATGTTTCTTCCAGAAATGCTTTCCTGGTTTTTGTAGAACTTTCTCTGATAATCGGATAAGTAGGTATATCACCAGTGAGCTCTAATGCCATTACTTCATACTGATTACCACAGTTAAAAAATGTATTTTCTGAGGCAAGGTTTATGCAGAAGGTAACTTACAAGATAATTTATTTTCTGATTTAATTTCTATAAAGAACAGAGTTATTCCCAACATTCTGTAAGGCTTAGGGAGGTTTTGTAATCAAGCCTGACGACATAGCCCAAATCCTAAAATGAACATACAAGCAAAGAGTGCAAGGGGGTTAAAATTAAAAGGAAGGCTCTTAACCTGAGCTTTATGATTCAGTGTTTCTCATGCAAGTAATTTACCATAATTGAAATGAGAACACTGTGTCCTTACATGCCTGATGTAAATTTGGGTCTAAAACATGGGATGTCCCTCATAATGAAGTATGGGTTTGGGTGTGTCAGATATGTGTGTGGCTTCATTTGAAATTAGCTCCATGGCTGAACATTACAGGAAAAGAATATGCTGAAGGTTCTTCTCATACCATAGCAGAGAATGTCACAAACGAGTGACTCACTGCCTGAGCTATATTTTCAGTTTGTGTTGTGTTTGGTCATCTTTCTCCTGCGTGGGAAGGATGGCATGTCTGGTCTCCAAAGCCCCACTTTATGTGCTGTAGCTGAAACATACCCAGCTGCAAAGGTGAAGCAATTGTAAAACATATCTCTTCCCCTTATCTTTCCACTGGACATACTCAGACCTATGTCAAAAAGCTGGAAAACTTACAGTGAAATTTCGTCCTCAAAACTGAGATGGCGGGAAACTTCCCATCAGGTGCAACCCTACAATACACCATACAGTATTTCCTATGTGGCACTCAAGCCCCCTAATGAGAACTGAAGACCTTCATTGTCCAATCACATCTGTGACAGTCTGTATCCCTTTTTTTTTTTAAAAAAAAAAGGCATATTTATGTCATTTCAAACAGAAGCATCCTTCATTTAATATAAATAACTATATTCTCACATACAGAGAGGACAGCTGGTGCTATTTCTGATAAAAAGAGGAATTTTTAGAGAAAAGAAATCTTTCAGGACCCTTCACAGTAAGTGGAAGGCATCAAAATTGTCATGATTGCACTGTGGATTTTAAAGACCACATTCTCTCTAGTGTCTACTCTTACCAGGGTACAAAAGTCACTGAATTGCATGGAATGACACCTGAGACAGAATTTCTGTCCAGTCCTTTCACCAAATTTTATTTCACCAGCTTCAGATCCTGACCAGAGCCCTCACTATATGCAAGCTACACATGGATATTGTGTATCCATGAGTCTTTATTGTCTGATGCTTGTATTTTATTATTTCAACAGTAGCTCAACCAGGTCTGTTTCAAGCAATTCTTCCAAGCCAGAAGCTGCAAAGGTCCTCAGGTCAAAATGACACCCTGGGTTCTTGTGTACTGTTCACTACTCACAGTGCAGTATGTCAGGGTGTGGAGAACAAGCTCCTTTATGTAGATAGTACTTGCTGGGGATAAAATATCATTCCTCCTCAAATAATAAAAGTTAGAAATAGGTGAACACAGTGCAACAGTAGAAAAAAATCTGCAGGTGATTTGCATGTGAAACATGAAAACTTCCATTTGCATGACTGCCTACTGTCTGTTTGCTCTGAACTAGCTCACTCCTTTTATTCTTCCTTTTTTTCTCCTCTTCATGCTGTCATACAAGTTGACTGAGTGTTTTACCATGTTATATCCTGATATTTATGCAAGTGGATTGAGTACTTGCTATACTTCTTTGTGCACTAGAAGCTGAACTTCAACTCCACTTTTGACTGTTGAAAACATGTTGTGCGTATGTATGGAAAAGGGGTAATTTAGGGGCTTCCTCACTATTTATACTGGTTTTCTGTTCCTTTTTTCAGTTTTATGCATCCACTGCTTGTTGTCACAATAATATTTCTTCTATGTGATAAAAAGTATAGTAGCACAAAGAGCACCTCTCCTTCAGCACCTCATCTTACTTTGTGTACTTAACACAAAGTGCACACTTCATTCTTTGTTCTCAGATCCCACTCTCCCTACTGAGATTTGGTCTCTCTCATATATCCACCCACTTCCACTGGACTTCTTTTTCACTAGCATCATGATAGATAGTGGGGCAATTTGTAATAGGATGATCCTTCTGGCTTATTTCATTACTTTCTTTTCCTTGACGACCATTTTAAGAGACACATTTCTTCCTCTGTGCTCAGAGAACTCATTATTTCTTCATACCTAGATGTTGCCCTGTGTGCTCAATCACTTCCTCTCTGTGGTAAATTTGTTAGACACAGATACAGTCACTTACGATATTTCTTAAATTCCGTTGAACATGTATTTCTGACAAATGCTACATGTTCACTCCAAGGCATGATGCAGTGTTAGTCATCTTTATGTATTCATACTAAAAATAGTCAACCCCACAGCCAGCTACCTCTCTGTTAGTGGAAGCCAGCTCTGTGACTGTGGAAGAGTGACTAACTCCTAGAGCAAACATTCTCCAGAATGCCTCCGCTTAGTCAGCTCAGCTAGGACATTTTCTCCACTCTCTGGATGATTAATGTGCTAACCATTGTCTTAAACATTAGCTTTGTATTGACAATGGTAATGAGAAACATTTAATGTGAAACTTTGCTCCAAATTTAAAAGATGCTCTTTAGCAAGTTAAAGGGGATATCTTTATTGTTTGTGCTGCCTCATGTTCCATTTTTGCTGAAGCACATGAGATCAAAGCATGCCCTAAAGCATCTTACACCCCTTGCTACAGCTTAAAAACTGTGCATTGGCCAGTAACTAGCAACAATTGATGGTTGAGTGTCTAAACTCATGACTGGATCACCCTATCGCTATAAAACTAATGGTGTTTTTTTAACAGCCTTGAGGAATCAGTTGCTGATTGTCACCACTTTGCATTTGTCCCACAGAAGACTGAAGAAATAATTCGACCCTAAATACATTGACTAACAAAAATGTAAACTGGGTAGGGAAATGCATAGCATTGCTTCACAACTACTTCTGGGGAAAAGCAGAGTAAAACAATATAACTAGAGAGGAGGTTTGCTAATTTGTAAAATAGTCCAACTTGTAAAGCAGAGGGAGGTCTGTCAGATTTCACCAGGCACCACTGAAAGGGTCAAACTGATAGAAAATTTTAATATCTGTCAAGAGAAAGTGAGAATCTTCCTGGGAGCAGAGAAGACAGCTGATACAGACTTTTCTGTTCTGGACTAAGCCAGAGCTCTGCCATGCCAAGTAATGGTTACAGCAGTAACAAAATGTAAATTGTCATGCCTATTATATGTATATGCATGTTTGTATGCATATATATATGCACATATATGTTTGTGTGTATAAAATATTTCAATATAAATCTATATATAATATAGATAAATCCATATACATAAAAGAATGTGAGTATGGACAAAAACTCCACAAAATATCTGAGGTTCTTATAAACGTTGCTGAAAACATTTTTATTTATCTAATTGAGCTGGTATGTGTGGTCTCCACATTTTATCTACGGCAAACTACATTCCAAGTCCTAGTTCTGAGCCTAGTGCTATAGGTCACTATTTAGCTGAAGCATATTGTCAGAATCCAGGCTAACAGATGTCAAACCAAACTGATTAAAAGAAAACTCCAGTTTGAGCTTTCACCCAGAACTTTGACAGACCTGAAGCACTAGCTGTAGGATTAGAGCCATCAGTACATAAAAATAATAAGTTCAGAGGAAACAGATCAAAAGTTATACTACATGCAGGAATGTTTTGATGAAGGGTGGTTAAAAAGATGTCAGCATGAAAAGAGGACTGGAATTTCAATCCTTATGTTTAGAGCTAAGTATCTGTATTTATATTATATTACTATTTGAAATGAAGGCTTGTCCACTCCATGAATCTTGAACATTTTCCTTCCAGAATTTAAACAGAGATGATAAGAAACTGTTGTTAGATCATTTCATTTCAGTGCTAGCGGTTCTAAAAACAGTTATCTCCACAAGGACCTCAGAAATTAACAATTACTGCTCTCACTGCATCTTCAAAGTAATTATTTTTTATTGTTTCGAAATGTACTTTTTGTCAAGGACACACCACTCTCGACTAGTTTCCTGACTGCTGTTGATACAGCAGAGATCTAGAATGATATTAGCATGACAAACAAAAATAACATGAAGGGGCCTGATACACAAAATAAATCACTTGCTTTTACCTCATTGACTGCCCAGAATGTCTTAATAAGTAATACTCTGGCTCCCATTCAACCCCCTGCTTGTGGCCCTAATAATGATGTCAGAGACATCATATTTGTAATATTTACATATGTCAGAGACATCATTATACATCATTTCAATGTATATACTGAAAAAGATAGATACACACTCAAGCAAAAAAAAGTTGGAGATCAGTGTTTAGCTATCTAAACAGAAATAATTTCATTTCTAATCTGACCTTGGAAAAGAGTTGCAAAAGTATCCCTCATCTGGTGTGTACAGCACAGTTTTAAAGTAGTATACACCAGAGGATCAAATGATTCAGGCAGCAGAAAGAGAGGCGAAACAAGCAGCCAAGGATTTTGAATAAATACTACAGCTGTGGGAAATGAGTTGCAGAAATAAAAGGAGGAGGGACCAGCTAGTTTTGAGGGTAATAAGCATATGAAATCTAAAGGAAACAGAGCAAAACTGATTCTGATTTATACCCTAAATAATTTCATTGAATTCATTAGAGTTCCATAGGATACTGAATACATCATCTCAGAAATTGGTTAGTATATGACGGCTGTGAATAAGAAAAGGGAATTCTGCAGAAAACCACTCCTTTTGTCTTAAGATTTTTATACGATGTTTTTTTAGAAAACTTGGAAAGCGACAGTCTCAGAGCCGTAGCTAGCGCCAACAGTATTGCAAGCAGGTGTTACACAACTCCCCAGCTCCCCCAGCTCTAGTGCTCTGCCTTCGTCCACAATTCCTCTGCCGCTCTCATTTTGGATGGCTCATGAATAGCTCTAGGCTGTTAATTCTGTGATGAACTGGGTAGTGCTTTTGTTATCCATATAGATATGGAGCACTGACTGGAAATAGATCTCAAGATTTTTTCCACTTTAGGTATGTTGACCTTCTTTCGCCTGAGCCTTTCTGTATTTCCATGCTTTCCAGTCCTCTGTGTTTGTAAGGTGAAAAACAAAATGGGCTGAGCCACCCAAAAGTGATTCTCACCTGGGGACTGTCTGCTTCTGCAATTCTGTTTTATGCACCCTTCCTTCCAGTTGACGTTGCTGCTTTGGATCTCCCAAGCTAGTTCTCTAACTGCCAGAGAGGGGAGAGGATTTTGTTGCCCTCCATAAGTATTTTCCCCACACAAGTATATGTTTGGCCATGACTAGGAGACGGGTATTGCTTCATACAGAATCTTGCCTCCTGTCTGTCACAGAAAGAATGCATTTCTTTCTTCAGCCAAAAAGCAGAGAAACAAATAGTTAATCCTGATTCACAGGGAAAGCGTGTTTTATTTAAGATATTTTGTGTCTGAAAATATACACACAGCAGCAATTGTGACTTCCTACAGCAGACGTAAATGTCTCTGTGCCTGAGCCATCCATCTGAAGTGGTCCTTTAAAGTTTTAATTATTTTAATTATTTCCTATGAGCTTCTACAATTTTTCCTAGCTTTAATGGAGACTGGAGATGGAAATCTGACATAATCCCAAAGAAGGAGGCCTACCATTCAGAAAGATCAAGAACTATATAGGCTTATTTTCAGATGTTCTCTTACCTGATTGTTAAACCAAAAAGGTGGAATCTGTGCCAAACCCCTCCCCCTTTCTTGTTCAAAGGACCTCTTGGTGTAGCTTCATCACAGTCCTGAAGTTCTTAGTTACAATGTATTTGCTTTTTGTATACAACTCAAGCCAGGTCCAACTTTCCAAGGTTGGTTAAAAACTAAAAATACTTCAGGATTGGGCTGTATAGAAATAAAGCTTGACACATTTTCAGCCTGGGTCTGAAAGGTTAGGAAATGTTATACAGTTTATTTGAAAGCAACAGTCTTCTAAAGAATATTGTAATCTTCGGTCTACTTCAGACCAGGTAACCCCAGAAGTTCCTGCGTTTAGAAATATAAGGCTGCTTCAGCCTTATGATATATGTCATTTCAAAGCTCCAGGTAAATTTACAGAGGTATTTTACCAAAACTGAGACCACAAACCTTTTTTTTTTTTTTAAAAAAAAAAAGGAATTATTACCAGGGAGCTAATCACTGGGACAACAGACATAGTACCTGAAGCATATCCCCATCTGTCTGGATATGGTAAGGCTACATTGTCATTTGTATTAAGAATAGGCTATAGAAATAATACGTTGAGTTGGAAAGTAAGGTTGGGGAGGAAATACAGTGGGAGACATTGTATTGTTGATGAAAGATACAGGGAAAAAAACACACTAGGACGAGAAACTGAAAAGTCATACTATTACTCATCCCCCTGCTATTCAGTGGCAAAACATTGCTTTTGCTAATTCCCTTGAATTTCAAAAAACATTCAATATCTGCAAAGCAGACATGGGAAGTATATACCTAGGATGCCTGGTTAATGCTGGTGGTCCAGGTATTTTGGCCAAAATCCACTATTGATAAGTCTGAGAAAGGCATCAGGTGTTTCTTACTGATTCATGCTGCTGCTGTATTTACCACTTGCTGAATACAATGTTCATGAATAGTGCTACTTGTAAAAATCCTCTTTTCTGTTAGTCTGGCTTTACAACACGTAGTAAACAGTGGGGGCAGTAGGAATGGGCTAGTGCATGGAGGGAGAACTTCACTGCTAACATCGGGCAGTACTGATAGCTTAAGCTGTTATCGTTTAGAGTACAACTAGTCTGTGCAGGAGACTGACTCAGCTTCAAGTGCCAAATGTACTGCAAACGGAACCTAAGTCATGTAATAATGTGTTGACTTTTGCATGCAGTTTCTTCAGAATGGGAATTAACTCCATATGTGATAACTCCAGTCCCAGCCATAAATACTGGGAGTCCAATGTGTTTGGCACTCAGTGGAAGGGTTAGCACAAAGAACAAATTAAAATAGAGGAAAGGATAAAACAAGAAATGTTTTCTACTTATCACCCACATTTATAGAAGATGAGATTTCAATAAAATGCAGTGAAAACATGATCTGGAAGGAACTTTTTTCCTCACTTGAGCTATTTATTTTCTGCAAGAGACTGCTAGAGGCAATATCAGTAGCATTAGGATCCTGGACAGCAGGCAAAAGAAGCAGTTGTAAAGGGAACTGTTTAGGTGGGAAGATCTTTTCAAGAAGAACCAGCAATCCAAGATGTTTGTCATAAAGGGTGGAAATCAGCATAAGGGAAGGAAAACAGTACTTGGTGAAGTATCCTTGCAAAGCATGTCATTGCAGTGACCTACTCTCATGAAATCAAGATTAAATCCCTAGGAACAATGAATATGCGGGACTTTTAGATCCTTACTTAGATGCCTAAATGCAGACATACACCTCTGAAAACTTCATGGTTTTTTACTATGATTCATTGAAAAATATTGTGGATATACTTGGAAAGCCGATGGACAGGTTCATGCCACTGGATTCTTCCACACATCTTATGATGTTTGTCATCTTTAACTACAGGTCTCTTTATACAACATTCCATCATGACTTCAGGAGAAGGCCAAGATACCAATTTTTTCTTCTCTTCCTTCCAGGGGCTTCTCTCCTAAAGCTGGATGTGGTCAGTATTTTGGTAGACGTTGCCAGTTTCTGCCTGGCAGGAAGGAAGGAGGAGCCTGTATCACATGTATGAAATGAAGTTATAAGAGCTTTAATTTTTTTAAGAGCAATAAATGTAGGGTTTCTTCTGTTATTCTTTCTTATGTTGCCATTTAAAATATTTTCTATAGAATTATTCTTAAAGTATATACACATACAAACACTGAGGAAGTTTACAGTCCACACATAAGAATTTGTTCATGGACCTCAAAAAAAGGAGAAAATACTACTCACATCTGGCAGTCATTTGTTCATCACAGAATTGTGCCTCTGAAAGTATTGCATAATAGATATGCAGGGCCAAAATCATCCTGGGTGTAACAGTACTGACGTCAATTCCCTTACACCACGAATGAATTTTTTGTGCAGAATGCAAACTGTTTTCATGAAAGACAGAGAAACGGTTTAGTATGGACGCTTCTTCTCTTTATTTTCTTTAAACAGCTGGCAGCTGGTAGACACTGGCGTGCTGGCCAAATGCAATAAATGAGATGGACCATGAAAAAGAACAACTACAAGGAAAAATGAAGAAGGTCACTCACATAGGAATGGGACTGTATTGGGTTTTCCTACTAGGAAGGAAAAGGAGAAAAGGGGGGGGGGGGATGATGTAGAAAAATGATAGCATCTCATCTTTTTTAGGAAGCAATTATAAAATCATGTTTTTCACCACGAACAGGAGCAGATTGTTATAATCCATTGCAGCCACTTCCAGACTAATCTTTTTCCTAGTGTGGTCATACAAATCAGTGCTAATGCCCCATATTGTTTAACATCTTCATTAATGATCTGGATGATGGGGCAGAATGTACCCTCAGAAACTTTGCAGATGATACACCAGATGGTTGTGCTGCCATTAAGAGAGATCTCAACAGGCTGACAGGAATCTCATAAAGTTCAACAAAAGGAAGTGCAAACTCCTGTACGTGGGGAGAAAT
The DNA here is from genome assembly GCF_965638725.1 of Aptenodytes patagonicus. Taxonomy (NCBI): domain Eukaryota; kingdom Metazoa; phylum Chordata; class Aves; order Sphenisciformes; family Spheniscidae; genus Aptenodytes; species Aptenodytes patagonicus. The sequence continues at coordinate 37,723,156 of NC_134955.1, read as the reverse complement.
AACCCTTTACACCAGTACAAGCCGGGGCCCAACTGGCTGGAAAGCAGTTTGGCAGAAAAAACCCTGGGCATACTGGTGGACAAGAAGTTGAAGACAAGCCAGCAATGTGCCCTTGCAGCAAAGAAGGCCAACAACCAACATCCTGGGCTGCATTAGGAAGATCGTTGCCAAAAGGCCAAGGGAGGTGATCCTTTCCCTCTACTAAGCATTGTTGAGGTGTATTTGGAGTGCTAGGTCCAGTCCTGGGCTCCCCAGTACAAGAGACATGGGCTTAGTAGAGCTGGTCCAGCAAAGGGCCATGATAATGATTAAGGAACCAGAGCATCTGCCATACAAGGAGGGGCTAAGAGAACTGGGATTTTTCAGCCTGGAGAAGAGAAGGTTCAGGGGGCATCTTATCAATGCATATAAATACTTGGGGGTGAGGGGCAGTAAAGAAGACAGAGCCAGTTTCTTCTCAGTGGTGCTCAGTGAAAGGACAATAGGCAATGGGCAGGAATTGAAATACAGGAAATTCCATTTACACATAAGAAAAAACTTTTTTACCGTGGAGCAGGTTGCACAGAGAGATCATGGAGACTCCTTCCTTGAAGATACTCAAAATTCACCTTGACAAAACCCTGAACAACTGTATTTGTTGCTGTAATTGACCCTGCTTGAGCAGGGGGTTGGACTGGATGATCTCCAGAGGTCTCTCCCCACCTCAAGCATTCTGTGATTCTACGAGATTCTGCTAAGGTGCATATAAGCCACTGAACAGCACAGGGGATCTTTACAATGTCATATGGGTGTGGCCAACACATAATATAGGAAGAAGATTTTATTTATCTTAGATCGAAATGTGGTACAGCTGGATACAGGTGGCTGCAGTATTAATCATGATTAATACTGACTCTTTGCCAGATAATGTTTTTTAGCTAAAACTGTATTCTTGTCTTACCTACTGTAATACAGCTTTTGCCTTGAGAAGGTATGCATTGTAAGGGGCTCAGATGATACACAGAAGTCAAACAACCATGTTTTCTGATGCTGACATGCTTCATATCTTCGAATAATCATTAAACCTTTATGTGCCTTTGTTTACCCAAGTTGCACTACAAAGATAATTATAGCTACTTGTACTTTACAAAGCAGTTTAGGATGATTACTGCAGGTTTGTCTGAAAATACAGAGCACTCTTTTGTCTGGCGCGTGGAAAGGTTTATGAATATCTGAGAAGGCAGGATTTTCTCATTTGTATGTAATATGGGGTTGGCATTTGACATTTTGACATTCGACAGCTGACAATTCTAGTCACTTTATCATCCTTAGTCCTCACTCCTGAGGCCTTCTGTCTCCATTTAATGTAGGTGACTGAGGAAGAGTAGCCCTGTTTATCCCTAAAGGCAACTTCTGTGAGCATGCCCCATGGTCTTTGCTAAACAGCTGAGCGTTTTGATTAGGAGCAGAGATAGATCTCCAAAGATCACATGGTCCATGAGTAGCTGAAAGAGGCTAGAGGCATATGGATGAGGAAGAAAAGGTTATGGCATAAATCTGAAACAAATGCAGTGGAGCAGCTGTCTAAACTGCATTTTGAAAGACTATTTTTGAAAGAAAGCTGACAAAACAATTCTGATCTGTTCAGAGCTAAAGTTGCTACTGGTAAGTGGGGAGGCCAAAAAGGACCAGGGATATGAAGAATAAAACAATTGGTATTGAGGATTTCAAATACTGCATGTATTTCAAGGGATGCTGTTTCAGACTCTCTCTAGATTGATCCCTGGAATTGAATACATACTATAAGCTGGAAAACACCGTGTGTGCTCCTGAAATGCCTAGGATCTTCCCATAATTAACATACTTGGATCTCCTGGAAACATGGATCATTTCCTACTAACAAAGGGTAAAATTTTCAGGAGTGCCTATGTGACCTAAACAGCTGACGTACTCTTTTGAAAAGGGCAGGAGCAATTTGCAGTTCTTATGCTGTTAGGTAGATTTTTTATCTCCAGCTGCATCACCTCCCTTGTTTTTAAGGTTGCTGCTCCTCACTGCTTGTCAGCAGAGAGGTTCCTTGGAGCACTCCCTAACTCACAGTGTTAAAAACAGACAGACTACTTCAGCTAACACTTGAATTTACCTCCTGGTTTTGCCTGATGTGGATTAGGAAGCATCCCTGTGAACCATTCTACCGGTAGAGAAGCGGGAAGGGGAATCTCTTGCAGAAGACGTCATGACAAACGGGAAAAATCGTATCTGGAAGCACTGACTGATGGCTGCAAAATTAATATTTCTCTAAGTTTTGTGATGTTGAATTTGGTTTTTGAAAGCCAGAGTTTTTGTGGGTGATCCTTTGTGTCCTAAGAAAGGTAGATGTATATCTTACTAAAAGCAACCATGCTGTTTATCAAAAATCCAAAAAATTACAGTAGAAGCAAATAAGACATTATGTAGGTGTAGGCTCCACACATATAACAAAATTATATAAACTTATTAATCACACATCTCAGTAAACCTTAGCCACAAAATTTCAGGGTACCTTTGTGGCTTCAGTGCAACAAATGGAATCTTTGATAAAAACAGAACTTTAGCCTTAGCCCAAAAACAATTTAAATTGTTTCACAGCTCGCCTATGCTTTTTGCAAATAATGCCTATAATTTACTAACTGTATTGTCCTGTGCAGAGGAAACAGCATGATTCTGCTTCCCTCCCTGTCCCTCCGTGTTTCTGGGCTCCTGATCCTGTAGAAAAGGAATTCCTGAACTTCCCCGAACAGAGGCTGCAATTGCTGCTGGTACTTACAGTAGCCACAAAACTAAGAGGAGTATAGTCACGGCTTAACCCAAAATGCTAAATCAGGTCCTTGCAGCTAAGAATACTACCAATTTAAAAAGACTTTTTTTAAAGCTGTATAGGTCTTTTTTTAAGACTTATCATTTTAAATGTACCTGCTGAATAACTTTTGAGCATGTTTTTCTTAAACTTCTGTTTCTTTAGTGTTCTCTGTTTGATTCTATTTAGCGGGAACAAGATCAGGATCTGGATCTGTATACATCTAGATAAGGAATATATTAAGGATATATTCTTAATAAAGGTTATATTGGAGTTGGCTGTGAATTTATATTTTTATATTGTTCAGCTAATTTGCTTCAAAAGAAACTTAACTGAATTAAATTGAGCTATAGCAATATAAACTAGTCACCAGAAAGTAAAAGGAAAAATCTGCGTGTGTGTGTATGCATATGCACAGCTTTGAATTAAAACTGAGATTATTATTTCTTCAACTGAGCAATTTCAGACTGCAAAATCAACGTTTGCAACTTCAAACACAAAACAAAAAATAACATCCTCAGTCTAGTCACAGTTAACCACACAGTGACTAAATATAGCATCAGCTAGTCTTCAGGATGTGTCCACAATAACACATTACTCAAAATGTTCTGCTGCTATTCCCTACCTAATATTATGCCTACAACAAAATGTGGAAGTTTAAAATATCTCTGTAATTATGGTAAACAGACAACAATCACTAAAATTGCAGAGTACTGTCTGCTGTTCCTAACCTACAGGCTGTATATAGAAAGCTAAATTAAACAATTCTGCCTACCACAGGTAGTCAAATACATACTAGATTCCAGGTGTTGTGAAGCATAGGGAAATCATATTTTGAGTGGGATATAAACTCTAACCCAGATTGTCATGAAGATTTTTAGATGATTTCTAATTCTGAACAACCGGTGTATGTTTCCTTACTAACTGTGTCAAGAATTTTCACAGATATTTTAAAATGTAGGAGTCATTAGATGTAACGACACTATTTCCTCTTACTTTCTTACTTTGGAATTGGGATATTACTCAGTGTCCAAAAACCTTTATGCTGCACTCAAGCAATATTCCTCTTTGAATTAAACACAAAAAGAGGCAGGTATCTTCTTGAAGTGTCTCTCCACCTGTGTTTTGAGGAAAGCAGTACTTATTTCCGGGCATGGCTTCCACCCCTCCCTGCCTGCGACCCCACCGATGCCCTTCTGCTTACGTACAACAGCCTTTCAGTGAGAACAGGAAGAGGCGAATCAAGGAAGCAGCTGTTCTCTGAATCACAATCCTCTCTGGATTTCTGTATGAAAAACTAATAGGAAGATAACGCAGAGCAGAAGCATAATATTCCTTGAAGCTGCCTCTGCAGCTGCTACCAAGACGACTCACCAGCATGGTGGTAAAGACAGATGCAAGTGCAAGCAAAGAAGTTTGGTCTTCACAGATTGAGGGTCTCTTTCACTTTGGTTTCCACAATCTACAGGGCTGAATGGCTACAAATTCAGTTTCGTCTGTACGAACGATCTATTAGAAGCTGCCTTAGTTTGGCTCCAGAGGTTTCCCTTCTACCCCTCCCTGAATAAAGACTTCCCAATATGGATTGATGGGAAATTTAACAATAGATGGAGCAAAAATTCATTATGGATTTCTGCGTTCAGTGATCAAAGGGAAAGCCTGGTTTGGTAGCAGTTCATATTCATCTTATACAGGAATAAATGGCCACACTTTACATAACAGAGAAATAAAATCTCTATTCTAGTGTCTCAAGACTGACCATGCAATTGTTGGTAAGACTTTCATACTTACTGACATATTCTGTATTGCTCTGTCTAGCCATTGGTAGACATTATCAAAAAATATTAGGATAGGCTTTTACGTGGAGAGACAAATTCCTGGATGTTACATGTGCAGACAGCATCCTGTTTGTGCTTTCTTGTAAAATTTTCAGAATTCTTCAATGAAGTGGTAAATGTATGTGACTAAAAGCTAAGCCACAGAAATACTTGTTCTATGATGGACATGTAGGAAACATCAAGGAGTACACAAGTCTGGTTCCTGGAAATTCTTGAGTTGTGTTACATACCCACTGTACTGCAGAATTTTCCCAACACTTCCTTAAGAGGCTACACTTTTAATATGTTCAAAGTTTGTATTCAAGAATTACCTCTGTCTTAGCTGTTCAAATACAAATCCATTCATCAGTCTACTTGCTTCCCTGTTTAAGTGAGCACGTAGAGGCCAAAATCTAACATCAACAGCTGTGAACAGTTTTCTGTCAAGACACCTATGAAAAATGTATAGACTTGAATAATCATTCTTTTGCAAATTTAGGAAAATCTGTCCTTTTTCATTTTAGAAGAGACCAACTTGCACTGTATTCTTCTGGATGCAGATTATCTGTTTCTTAATTACTTCAGTGTTTATTCTATGAATGGGGCTGTAAGATATACTGAATTTCAGAGTAAAATTTCTTTTGTCTTTCATCTCACAGATGAACTAGACCATTTCTGTACCAGATACTCTCAAGGTATTTGTAAAATAGCTAAAAACCTGAGCCATATGTTCTGAAATGCTTAAAAACAGGACTGAAACTGTAATCTACAAAAATGGCTCAAGTTTTCTGGTCTGAGACCTGACCTTCTATTCAGGTTTTACTTGGAATTTTATCAGCAATTAGAGGTAGCTAGCAAGAGCTAAGATAGCAAAATGAATGTAAGCATTCCTACATTATCAGTTATAAATGACTGTGCTTTTACATCTTCCTCCAGTAAACTGTACCAAAGATTGACAAGTACATTCACTCACAACTGATCAATTCCCATGCAAATTCCCAAAAGCTTCTTAGACTTAATTCCTTCTCTCAGCTGCCATTTCCCTTGTGCTATTTTGAGAAAAAAAGCCATTAATGGCTCTCCTTCCTGGCTCATAGTTCCTTCCTTTCGTTCTGCCCTTACTGAGAAATTATCTTCTGCGTGATCCTCTTGAAAACTAGAAACTCAGTCTTTGTATCATTTATGTATAAAATCAGATGCAGACTCACTTAGATTAAGGGATTTTAATGTTCCCTAGTAGTGCCACTTGTTACATGCTTCCACAGTATAGCCACGTGGGTCGGAAGTTTTACCTACACTCTCCCTCTTTCTCATTTAACTCAAGATTTTTTTCATGGTCTAAAATTTTTTCATTAAGGAATCCAGGAACTCCTTTCAGTGGGTCAACATGAAGAGAACTTCTAGAAAGCATGTACTTAAACTACAGGAGCAAACTAGTGAACAATGACATTTGGTATAATAAATTCCTGCCACTTAATTTAGCAGCCTCTTCAGTGAAACTACATTCATTGTGCCTTCTTCCGAAATCTTTACATATCTTCAATGAAATAATAAATGCATATGACTAATAGAAACAGTTACATTGCAGAATACTTGCTCTTCTAAGCATACAGAACAGGCTTTTTACATGTTGAGGACAAACTTTGACACTCACATTTTAGATTTACAGAGTCTGACACAAAACCAGAAAAATGCGACCGCAACTTACTTGCAACATGTTCATAGACAGCATGTAAAATACATAGACCTCATTGGATCAGGGAAGTGCCATGTTCCACCATGACTCAGTGAAAAAGAAAGCAGTGATATGTAGAGGATGATGAAATTGGACATTTGCTACCTTGTTGCTTATGGTCATCAAATTCACCATGGACCTTTGGAAACCTTTACTCCGACTCACTGTGTTTTAAAGCATGGATATTAATAAATTTCATAATGTAGAAGATGGTGAAAAACCAAGTCTCTCTGTTCTGACATTATTAAAATTGTATTTTAAATTCCCATTCTGGTAATTTCTGTAGACCTTTTTCCATATATTTTGCATGCAGTACTAATATGGGTAGAAAAAAGCCTTTCATACAAGTTTAGTTGGTGACCTTAGATGACACTTTACATTTCAGTGTGAAAACAGTCCTAGTTAATTACTTAAAACATTTATTTCCTTGATTAAGCATCTCATGAATACATGACTTCAATTTTCATTGGAACTTAGGCTTCTGAATGGAAAAGTCACTTCTGAAAAACAGCTTAGATGCCTGACTTGAATATTTTTTTAAATCATCCTTTGTTAGCTTTAGCATTAAAAAAAATGAAGCACGCATTCCTGTAATATTTCATCAAGTTCTGACTAAGAGAGAATCAGAAATGTTCTAAAATGTACAATTACAAACAGGCATAAACTTTGAGACATTTTTGTGGTTTCAGAGAAAACTGACTTGAGTACATATGTCTGGAAAGTCCCACCGAGAAGCCACTTCTGTATTTTCAGGAAATTAAGCAAAAGGGCCTACTGCAATTTTGTTATTGTCCTTTGTTTATTTATTTTAAGCCACATAATAAGCAGAAAATTGTGATCATAGGTACAGTATTTAGACCAAAAGACATTGTTTGAAGATAAAAGGGTTGTTTATATAAACAACTGTTCTTAAAATTTTTGAGACCAATTGTGATGGTCTTATATTCTGTGAGATTGTGAATAGTGGGGGGTTTCAAAGCTTTGCAGCTGTGGAACCAAGCCACGATCACAGTCACTCTTCTAAGTACTCTGTTTTTACTTCCTTTTTCTGGAATTACCCACAGAGATTACTTGACACATGAAAAGTAGCAGGATATGCCAGAAGATGCCTCTGAACAGTCTTGATAAAAAAGGTGACTGGAAGAGTAGTATCCTGAATTAGATTGCTGTTCTTGAGCATGAGAACAGCTATACTAGATCCAGAGGTCCATGCAGCCCCACATCCTGTCTCCAGCGCTGGTCAACAGCAGGGACCTACAGAAGAATATGAGAACAGGATGAGTATATTGTTAACTTCCCCTGGTATTTGGAAGATCCTGATAACCAGCAGTTTGTAGTTCAGAAATTTCTTTACATAAGAACAGAAGAGCCTAGGGTTTGTCTAGCCCCATATTCTATCTCCAACAATGTCCATAAATAGATGCATAAAACCCAGTAAAAACAGGTCAAACATATACTCTCTAGCACTCTCCCAGCCTCTTGATTCTTCCAGATTGGAAGATGTCCTAAGCCTGATACCGTTTGTTCAGTACTCCACCAACAGATCTCTCTCCCAGTTAGCCAACATTTCCCCGAAATCCTGTAAACTTCGTGCATCCACAGTGTCCTTTGGTAACAAGTTCCAAAGGTCTACTACCCATGCTGCTTTGAACTTGGCTGCTAATATCTTCATTTGATGGCCACTACTTCTTGTGTTTGGTAGAGACTGTAAACGGTTGGTCCTTGTTAATAAATGTTGGAAGGATTACAATTACAGTCAGTTGGATTCTGGTGTAGCTCAGAATCACGTTTCCCCTTTTCAAAAAGCAAATGGCTCCATCAGGTCTACTTTCTGCATTGACAGAAAGGACAGTCTCTTTCCTTTCCTTAAGAAGGTTTTCCAGATCAAAGGCTCTTCCCATTCCCTCAGAATTTCTGGATTTCAGCAGCGCTTTCTGTCTAATGCCCCGGCAATAGAGAAGCCAGGCTGTCCGCTTGAAAGATTTCAAGCATGAGTAATGAATCATCTTCCGATCCTGAGAAAACAGATCTGGAAGGCTTGGAAACAAGACGTTTTGTAACGATACTGGTATCAGAGAGTTAGAGACTCACCACTGCCAAACTGAAGTCTGATCATTCAGGATACTTTGACTCTGTCCCAGCTGACCCCCCTGCAATATTGCAAAGCTGTGAGACTTTGAATGAGTCCTAAGCTGCACAATTAGTGACCACGATGGAGGGATCACAAGTTAAAGCGCTAAATAGAAAGTATCTGTTTCATACCGTTGCTGTGCAATCTTTGCTACTTTGTGGTAAGGAAAACGGGAGTTCTGCAGGACTAACAGAAAATGGAAGGCAATGAGAATATTCTTCATACTGGCATAACAAGTACCACTTCAGTTCTGCCATGTTTCTCCCACTGAAAGAATGATGAGCTTACATGCTTCATACAATCACATCATATGCATATTGTTGAATGTCCAGCAGCAGTTAATGACATTGTTCCTTTGTTCAGCTGCTTCTTTGGTGTTGCGAAAGCAGCTGTATTCTGATAATGTAGGATGCTTTTTCCTATTAGTACCTTACACTTAGTTCTCGCTTTCTGTTTTTAGGAAAAACAGCCCAAGTCTTACAAGAAGGCATTTTTGTAAGGTTTTAATTCTGAAAAATGTAAGCAGTGATGAGGATTTACAGCAGAACCATTCTGTCATACTCTACCCTGCTACTCCCACGTACAGCGCAGTGCTATGTGCGGTGTCATGTCCTCACCTCGCATAAGCCTCCAATCTGATAAGATATGACAGCTGGGCTTGCACACACTATTATACTTTACTGAAATATTAGGGTTTGTTGTGGGTAGTGACATGCTGATAAACTCTTAATTAGCTGCTGTTTATGAGTGTCTGCTTTTACAGTAGACCCTAATTCATTGGCCTCTGCCTATACTATGTCTCTATATGCCAAGTATGGATTATATTGCAACTGGTATCCTCTTGTGTATGCATATACAAAGGATGATTAGCTGTAAAGCCTTCTGTGAGACATTTTATATGGAAAACTACTTACAAAATATATCGGGTTGCACCAGACAGCTGCCTAAATTCTGGAATGAATATCTGCTAACCATTTATATGCCAAGATTGTCATATCTGCTAACCATTTATATGCCAAGATTGTCATTCACAGTTACTTTGTAACTGTATCCAGACCACTAAAGCAAAAACATTATTTGGCAAGTAACATTTTTCTGATCCACAGTTGCACTGGTACTAAATAGTATACCAGCCTAACACAAGCATGTTATTATGCTTTTTCCTCACTTCACCAATCTCTGTGGTCTACCATGCCCTCACTCGAAATTTCAGATGTCTGTTTCTAATTGGATGCTTCCTTTTGTGATAATAAAGATGATTCATATAGAGTCCTAAACATTATGTAGGTTTTTTTCAGAACACACTGGACACTTTTGCTTTAAGGCCACTCAGTTCCATAATTATAATCATATACGGTTTTCTCAAAAGGGGGTTGGGAAAGGCTATACTTCCCTGAGAACTGCAAATAACATGATCTCTAAAGAGATCTATGTGAAAAAGATATAAATATAAATTTGTTCTCTTTGCAGTGGAATCAGTGAAAGCATTTCTGACACAATTCCTTCTGTGACAGAACGTAATATTCTACAGTGTCTTCCCTCTTTCAAAGAAACGTGACTTTCTTTTAGAACACATTCTTCTGTAAAGATGCTGAATAAAATTAGGCTGTAATTAGAAGCTCTTGGGGGCAGAGATACCTGTTACATTCTGTCTTTGAGCAGCAGTGAACACAGTGGGAATCTGTGCTTCTACTGGAGTTCCTTGTCGCTCCCACAATAAAAACAACAGTGACTGTGCTGAGTAGATGTGACCTCTACTTTTATTTATACTGCCTTGTTTTTATTTACATTTGTATTTAAACTTCTCTCTGCTTTAAACTTCTCTGCCATAGGTCATAATTTCTGTTTCCCCACCCTGTTTTTTAATTTGCATCCCATAGTAAAGCTTGTGAAAGAGAACCCTGTAGAGAGAAATAAGAGAGAAACAGTGCAGGCTGTTTCACTAGAACAAGGGAATTTTTCCTTCTTCAGATACCAAGAGGCTTTGTCTGTGAAACTAACGGGTGGCCTTATCTCTATAAATGCACAAACACACTGAACTCCTGATTCCCTGCCACTTTAGGTTTAACAAAGTAGAAAGAGTCATCAAATGATCTTTGTGGCTTGTGACTTAATTTATCTATCCAGTGATTCCTCTCAGCACTTGAAAGGAGAGGTAAAAATAATATTTACCCCACCTTACCATCCACCTAAATTGCCATTTTTTACCCCTGCACAGCTTTTCCTTGTCTAATGGACATGGGAGCGATTGCAGAACTCCCTTAGTTCAGCTGCCAAACCCTCTTTTCTTGTGGGAGTTGGGAGACCTGCTAGTAAAGGTACCTGCTGCATATTCAGATTTGAAGGTCATTATCTGACTTTGTGTTCAAGATATGCAGCAAGCTCAGTGCTGCTAATGCAGGATCCTTTCTTTGAAGCGTTAGCCCAAAAAGACACCATTTCCATTTGGCAGCAGTATCTGATTCACATGTTCACTGAAGTCAGGCTTCCTCTTTTGAGAACTGGCGGAAACCAGATTTGTCATTTGAAATGTCAGCAGCCTTTTACGTAGGAAAAAAAAAAAAAGGCATGGGGAGTAAAGCCAGTAGTTTCTACTTCTATCATAACAATGGCAAGACCTCTGAAAACAGGAACAAGAACAGGTCTTGGGATATTTTAAGTGTGGTGCCAACTTAGTTTCAACGTGTATCTATTAAAAACTACAAGGAACAGGAACATAAAACACTGTTGATTTATGTTCCTTATTCTCCTCCCAATGTCATATTATTCTCATCATACTGTTGGCTTTGCAAGCTCCAGCAAAAGACTGACATCACCAAGGACTATGGAAGGCTCTGTATACGTACATACACACACAGAGAAAAGGAATGTCTCCTCCCTAAAGAGCAACCTTACCTATTTCGCTCAGTGTGAGACTGAAAACTGTAACATACTCACCATTGCCAAAATATGCCCTAATAAGAATCAAAATTCAACACAGAACTGTCTTCTATAAACTATTTTGCAAACAACCTGAGGACATTATTGTCAGGTGGACAGAAAATCAGTTTCGTCAGAATAAAGTTAATTACAAAAAGTAAAGCAATATTTACAAGCACAACTGCTTAATGGCAATGCAAAGAACTTCTGGGGGGGACGGTTTGTGATCTATTGTCTATTAAAATGGGATCACTTGATCTCAGAAAATCTACCTTGAATCAGGTCAGCAGTCTGGTGACTTCACCCATTACAATCACATTTTAATGTATCCACCGCAAGAGACTGAACACGAGAGAGACAGACAGACATGAAGCTGAAGAATCAATAAAAATAAGATCTGTCGAAAATGTAGTCTGAAAGCAGCACTCAAAAAACTAAGGTGAATGAAATATTTGTAGATATAGGAGTGCCACTTCTTTGACACAGGATGGCAGATGGGTAAAGGTGTGATTCACAAGCATTTACTGAACAGAGAATTAATCTCAATATTACAAGTGAATTTGTGCCGGAGAGGAACGTCTGAGAGACACCATATGGCTTTAAGTCATGAAAATAACAGGTTTGCTGCCTTTCAAAAAAAAGAAGTTATCTTAGTGAGGTATGTGGTTTTGATGGCAGATTTAGAAAATGATTGGCACGCTATAATAGATTGTAATTTTAAGAACCACTAAATTACCCTACATTGGTGGTACATGTCTTTTATTGTATGGGCTGAAGTCTCAGCCTGGCTTTAAATGTTTGTGTCTACTCTAAGTGCTTTTTTTTATATTCATTATTCTTTTTTTTGCACAAAAGATATTTTTGTTTGGAGAGATGTGTAAAATGCCATTCAATTTATCCATTGAATTTAGCTTTATTTATTTGGGAGACAGTCTCTAAAAGCAATTTGTTTCCATTTGGAAACGTGAATAGTAAACAAGAAAATTCTGTTCGTTTTGCAATTAATTTCTTTTTATGGATGCATAAGACAAAATTTGAAAAAAATATAAGTTGGACAAATTTTGTCCAATTTTGGAGGCAAGATCACTTTCCTTCACAATAATTGAAAAAAGAAGGTGAGGGAAATCACTAATGTCACTATTCTAAATATGTTCAGTGTATACCTAGGAAAAAATATCTAAATTGCATCCTGTTAAGTATTCATGGAAACTGGTGGTGACCGCTGTCAAACAGGACATGCATGGCAGGGGACAGAACATGATGAAGTGGCTTCCAGAAGTCATACCTCAGCTGCCCAAGTGAATTTACGCTGTGTTTTGACTAGAGAACTACCAGACAGCAAGCGCATTTAGTCCTTTCCATGGAGAACACGACGTTGCTTCCTCCTCCAGTAACAGCACCCAAAAACCGATGGAGCCCCAGTTGTGAAGGTGGCCCCGTGTCGGCTGGCTAAGAGTGCGGACCCACAGACAACAGCATTGCGTGGGAGAGGGGAGGCACAGGGGTACAGCGTTCAGTTCTCTCCTGCCAGAGGGCATTGCCGGTCCCAGTGGTGCTACGTTTCCTGCTCAGCTAGGACCCCATCTTTCCTAACCATCCCTACACTAGCAACAGACCTGAGCAAATTACATGTGTGAAGTCCACCTTTAAGCAGAATCCCTGCAGCAACAGAGACATAACTTGTGACACATCTTCTCAGTAATTCACCCGAAAGCAGACCAACCAGCCGAGGAAGAGAAATGAGCAACAGTAATTCCCCTCAGAACATTTGCATCCTCTTCCCAGTACTTCCTCATCTTCCTCGTTGCCATCTTTTCCTTCTGAATATAGAACTTCAAATGTATGCATGCATAATTCAATTCTTTTTCATACAGCTTCTTCTGTGATTTTTTCTACCGTCCTTTTTCTGCTTCAACAAGAATCTTTCCATGTTCCTGAAACATGGGACTAATCAGAGCCCTTTTTTCCAGGAGTAACATGGAAAAATAAATCTGAAGCACTTCCCAGCAATTTTGGCATTTCCAGGATGATCTTCAGTCGTCTGTGTAGCTCTGAAGAACCTTGATCTAGTTTCTCAAAATCTCTTTTGACCACTTCTATAAATCTACCAGGGGTACCAACTTAAGTGCATAACAGCAGTCCTAAGTGCCCCTAAATTACCTTCAGAAAATACCTGAGATGCCTCTCTTCCATTTACATGCCTGATTAAGTGCTTATTTGCTATGCAGAGCAAAGCTCTTGCTTTGAAAGTTCTGTTTACCTAACAATTATCTTTTTGAACTAGAGCAATGCTAGAGGTTTCTACTGTGGTATTTCCAAACCCCTCCTTGGCACAGTTAATCAATCCAAAAGCCTTTTTCTTCTTTAAATAAAAGACTGGATTTATGAAGGCCAGAAATCAGGTTTCTTTATGTGATGTTATAGTTTGAGTAGTCTCTAAATTTTTCATCTGTAATATGAAGACACTGACCCTCAGGCCAGCTTAGCAGCTCTGCACTACTCCAGTGAGACAAAACAGTTTTAAGTGCTGATAGGCTTTATATAAAGAGAACTCCCAGGTGGTCAGAGAGTAGCTTCAGCAGCTACATCTTCAGCTTTCCCTTTTCCAAAGACTTGGCATAAACAGCTCTCTGGGAGACAGTGGGTATGTTCCTGTCAGACTCACCTCTGCCTGAAATACGGTGTTTAAATAGTGGTTCTTTAACGTCTCGGAATGAAAGGTTTTTTCTTTGCCCACTCTTTGTTCTTTTCCAGAATCACTTCATTTGAAGGAGAATGCAACCTGTCACCTTCTGGTGGGACTGGGTTGTATTCTAGCCCCAAAATTTAGTAAACACAAAGACTCTTTTTTAGCTGTGTTCACCTCCCTCTTAAGCTACCCTCTCTTCATTGTGATTTCAAGCATGTTTCAGTATTAACCAATATACAAGACACAATATATATATTTTCATTCTTCCAAAAATAGCCTAGTATTAAATAGCCATAAATCAGTCAGAGACTGATCTCAGCTGAGATCACAACTCAAAATTCCAAAACTCAGAGCAGAACCCAATGTTTGAATCTCTTCTATCCAAAATTATATAAATACCTCATGAATGTGGCTAAAGTACTGCAAGAACAGAAAACAATTGTTTTCTGTTTCTGCTTAGCTGTTTTCATGGCCTCAGTCTTGTCACTTTATCTTTCTCACACTTGATTCCTCCATCTATAAAATGGTGTTAAACTTCACTTCCTTGTAAAGTATTACAAGATAAACCAGTGAAATGTTTCTATAGTACCTGAGTTTTATTATAGTGAACGTGATCAGTACTTGATTTTGAAAATGTTCAAAGATTGCACTGAATATAAGCAAAAGACTTTTGTTCAGAGATGTTGGTTTAAAAAAACAACCTCCTCTGGACTCAGCCTAATGACTATTCCAAACTATTATTTAGGTAGTAAGGCAACAGGTTTTTAAAGCTGGATATTTTGTAAGCTTGACATACGTACAATATTTACTCATCAATGTAAGAAGTAGGATGCCAACCATGCAAGAAAAGAAGAAACTTTTTTGGTGTGCCATTCATCATAGGCACAAAAATAAAGCATTTTTGTGGGTGTCAAAACTGGCTAGACCGCTTTTGTTGCCCTCCCAGTAATTATCCATTCATGAGTGATAGCCATATTTGCTACCTGGTGTATGGCATGAAGGAGTAGTCTATCCAATGAGTTCCAGCAAAATGGATACCCTTGTTCACCTTTAGTCTGTGATCTGGCATATGAATGAAATGTCAGAGGATTTAAAAGGTTTCCACATTTGCACATATATCTGTAGGATTAAGATTGGAATTTGTCAAGTAAAGCATTTTTTAATCAAAAAGCAGCTCCACTTTAAAAGGCAACATGCAGTTCTGGCAGATGCCTCTCAACACAGGACAGCAAATGAATCCTTTGCTGCTTTGCACATGCAGGTCATTGCCAATTATGTGAATAGGGTAGGTAAGAAACTAAGGAATCTTAGACTGGGCAGTGCTCTTCACTAGGATAAATAATTTAACAAATATAGAAATAATCAACCTTGGAAAATTAGGCTTACTTGTAAAAAAATACCATTTTTGTGGTGAACTCCGTTACCCAGTTCTTGCATCATCTTGCCTTACAAATTGGCCACACAGTCATGCTGACCTAAATTACTGGTTTGTAATTGGACACAACCTTTGAAAAGTTTCTCATTTAGGATTGAACTTTTTATGACCTGCATAGAAAACTTCTATTTGAGAATAAAAGTCACAATTTCAACTGATGAGTTTTGCTCATATGGAGGCAACAATTGATTTGGGAATTCAATTTACATGGAGGTCATTCCAGAAAGTATTTTACAGGTAGGACAATTAAAGAATGCTTTTCTGCCACTAAAGAGTTAAATTGACAGGGGTCAGCAGTCAAATCTGGTCCTAAAAAGCATTTAAAACATTTTCTGAACTTTTTCTTTTGGCTTTCCTGTCCTTTCATGCTATATGAGATGCATAAGAAGCCCTTCACCTAGGATTTGTGTGACAAGGTCACCAGCCTAACTACTCAAATTGGTTGGTAGGAATGGGCTTTGTCCCAGTGATAAATTAGTGATTTGCTAAATAAAACCATTCTGTGCTGCTAATTTACTTGCCAATGCTGGGTTTATGTATGTGGATGACAAACCTGAAAATATGGATTTTGTTGTAGCAAGACAAATCTGGATTTGAATGTGTCCGGAGGCTGTATAACCTGCCAGCTAGATCCAGACAAACTGACTATAGGTGATACGTACTCTTTGCCTGCAAAGTAGGGGTGCAATGGGTGGGAGTTACTTTCCTTACAGCTTTTCTTCAGGATGCTTTCTCAGGATAGTGTAGAGAGTCATTAAGATCAAAAATCTACTCAGGAGAGTAAGGGTGACTCATATAAGCAACAGTTTGCTGAATCATCCATTTTTACCACTGAAGGGCTTCACTCATTGTTCTGCTTGCATAGTAATTGCACAAATGCCAGCCTAAACTGGTATAAAATGCTCCTAAATGTGGAGATGCTATTTTACACTCTCTGCACTCAGTTAGTTCAAGTGTAAATCATTACTCAAGATAAAGAATCATAGAATCATAGAATCATTGAGGTTGGAAAAGACCTCTAAGATCATCGAGTCCAACCGTCGATGCAACACCACCACCCACTAAACCATGTCCCTTGTCTTTTAAATACCTCCAGGGATGGGAGCAACGGTGAACAGGACTTCAAGAAGAAAAGTCAGGGCAAGTATTATTCTGCTTATATTACCTGCTCTATGGGATAAAATATGTGCAAATTCACACGCAAACAAAGGATTTTTTATTGTTACTTATTTTGCAGCTTCATTATTTGTCATGTTGCTTTGCGCCAAAGATTCTATTAATTAGGGTTTAGAAAGAATTTTATGCTTATGAAAAAAAGAAAAGGAACATATTTGAAATCAGTTACTAGTGCTAACTTTGCTTTAGAAAGATCCTGTTCTGAAAAAATTTGAACATGTTCGCTTCATTAATTTTTTGTTAATAGCATCATTTCTGAGTTGTAAGTGCTCCTGGTAGTCAGTACACAAGTCAGAACTTAGTTTCTACTTTTTAATTGACTTACAAAACAGGTAGAAGGAAATCGTGTTTCACAGTATCAAAAGATCATCATAAAAGTTTCATTATTGAAATTAACTTCCATCTCCACTATGCCTTTTGCACAAAAACTTCAAGGGAATTCTAAGGGACTGTACAAATATTCTAAATTAAATCTTACAACCCTAGCATGAAATAGCGATAATAGCATGGGTTCAGGGGTACAGAAAGAGCACTATGAGATACTAAGTTCACTGCTCATTGTTGTCACCAAAACACCCAGGACTGAGAAGAAAATCGTTTGAAGAGTGCCTTATATCTGGAAGTCAACAAGGAAAACACCACGGAAGGTGGTGTTGGATTGGACCAACATGGCTTGGATGGATTCAAGCTTCCAGCCTTTTCAGAGTTGTAACTCCATGCATCTCAGCAACCATTTTCAGTGCTGGAAACTTTTTGTCATAGATCAGTGATGCATGTTTTGCATTTGTCTATTTTTTTATTTTTTGTATGCATTATTATTTTCTTCATGTGCAAAATACCAAACAGTTTCTGAGTACCAAGAATACCCAAATGCTCGTGGTCTGAGACCTGAGAAAAGTTGGGTTACTGGACAAAAGCTAACCCGTACTGACTTACAGCAGTGTGGAAGCGCATAGGTTCCTGTGGTTACAGAATTACCAAAACCTAGCTCGGTTCTTTGACTTTTGTCAGAGGAAAGTACTGTTGCGAGTTTCTGTTTAGAACTAAGCCTGTTACCAGCAGCAGTTTTTGTAGGATGTATTTCCTGAACTCTCAAAAATAACGTTAAGATAAGCGCTAACAAATTAGCAGCCACATGCCGCTCTTTAGGAAAGAAGAGTGACTAAGCTGCAGACTCTGGCAGGTATCAGAGTAAGAAAAACTTTTCTCTGTATTTGTTTTCTTGTGGGGCAATGTGATTGTAAAGATCCATTTCAGAAATACATAATGGGTCAGGCAATAGCTGACAATATATTTGTGTTCATTTATAAAATATGACTGTTTGCACTCTGCAACTCTGAAATGGCTTTTGGTTTTTTGACATATTACTGGCCTGGAATTGTTTTCATTCATGAATAAAATCAGTTAACCTATTTTCCATCCTTTAACCAAAACCAAGCACTTTCTGAAACCCTTGGTAACTCTGCTACCTTCAGTGCTTTATTGCCTGTGCCTAAGTGGGGAGAACTGCTATTCCAAACTTGATACAATTACATTGATTCTCTTTTCCTCAGTGCTAAAAATAGGCTAATTCAGGTTAATGGTGAGCATAAACTCTCTACAGCACACGAACTCCTTCAATGAGCTTGTCTAAATCTACCTTAAGGGGGCTTATTTGAACATTCCTATCCTCATTGTAAAAAATATACAGTCAACTCAGCCTCCTCCATTATGGCAAAGCTATAGATAAAGCTTTTGCATTGTCCTTAAGGTAACATTCTCTCTGTATGCAAGTATCCTATCAAGTTACTTATTTACAAATTGTTTACAACATTCCTCTCCGTCTTCTATTGTACATTAAGATGAAAACTGCTAAATATGCACAGATATCCAATCCGCAAATGGCTCCCTAAATTTGTAACATTTTATTCTTAACAGTACAACCAATCTGACTGATCTTTGCTAGGAAGCAGAAGTTCCAGGATAATAATATGACACACGAGCAGAGTTATTCCCTGCTTGCTGCATGAAATATGGATTTAAAACTTAGGAAATCTTTACTGTATATTTTATACAGCAAGATAATTGTTAATTAAATGATCAGTCTTCAGTTCATTTAATGTGTAATATTTGCATGATAAGGTGTTATGCATTTCATCGACATTCTTATACTTAGCCAGAGAATATGCCATGCAGAGTTAATGAAAGAAATTATATGATTTTCTTTGTAATGTTTATTCGCTGTATTATCACCGTATGATTTAATTATTCTGATCAGTGTAGGACTGACTGTCGTTACACTCATGCAGAGGAAGGGCAAACATTCAGAACTATAATGGTAATACTTTAACCACTTTGCATGAAATTATAGACAATATTTAAATTTCCCTGCAAACTTAGAATACGTTCAGCCTGGGAACACACTTGTTACTTCAGGTTTTCATGGCTTGGGGTTTGCTTATTTTCCTAGTAAGCAGAGTTATTTCTGTTATTTGAGTTCCTTTAAAAATTAGACTTTTGCATGCATATAGATTTGTTCTTGAATATCTAATAAACGGTTTTGATTTGGAAACTAAAAATTGGCAATTGATTAGACTGCTCTAGAGCACAATATAGCTCCCTGCACTGATCAGAGCTATTCATATTGTTTTTACTGAAGTGAGGAGGTGCAAATTGCAGCGTGTAGACACATGTCACAACATACAGTAGCCAATTATTGCTTTATACTTACCGAATAATTCGCTAAAAAATGAATAGTGGAAGAAGTGTGCTTAATGCTTTACTCAATTCTGAAAGTTTGATTAAAATGTGTGACTGAACCAAGCAGAAGCTTGGCACTAAATCTGCTTATTAGTACTGGCACTAGATATGCCTTTTCTGAGAGGAAGGAGCTCAAAAGGGCTGGAGTATTTTGATTTGAAAATTGGCAATTGTGATTGCCTGAGGGGGTGGACAGGGGTAGAAACTGTTTTATTGAGCAGATGAGAATTCTGAACACAGCAGGAAACATAATCTACAAAGCTTTCCAAAAATGCCAGCACTGATATTAAACATGTATGCCTCACCCCATTTGAGTAATAAGAGTACTGCGAGTTAAATTTATTTCTCATAGTGGGGAAAAACACGTCCCACGCAGATGTGATAAAGCACCAGAAGAACAATGAGACAGCCTGGAGGACGAACACCATGCCGTTCACAGCACAGCTGACCTGTGCTGCGCTACCAGCCAGTCAGGTCCCATGGCCCCTCCATCCTCCATCCCGCACTCATGTGCCAAATTGAATCCTGAGGAAAAGACTGCCGGCAATGTCTCCATGCTGCACGACTCCCAAGCTGAAGCTGTAGCTCATGAGAACTAATCGCAATGCTATCAACTATTTAAGCACTATTTGAAAGCTAAAACCACAAATTCTAGGTTGTTTCATACCTCCTGCTCACTTTTCCTTCCTGCTCCCAGGGGAACTGCATCAAAGCGTCTGCCCCTGTGTTTCACAATCCTTATTTTATAATCCAGGAGAATTTGGGATACTGTAAACAGTTACGGTCAGTGGGAAAATCTCTCATCAGTCTCTCAGTAACTGCGAGGTCCATTGTCTAGAGCTTGCCTGGCCCAGTTCCCTAAGCACGGGAACTCCTACCACTTCCCCTGGACAAGCTCAGACGGCCTCGTGCATGCGTCTCGTCGGCAGGAAGCTTACCCTGACCCAAGGGCTCTCGCAAGGGCAATGTGGTTGTACTACTGAATCTTTGCCAGGATCAAAAGAAAAAATATGTTGCTTAAAGCACCCCTCTAGGTGCCACAGGCAAGCAGACCACCCTGCACAGTAAGAAACACCCCATGCTCTCTTGTCCTTCTCTCCATAGACTCTATATTAAGCTATAACTGGAGGGGACTGGAGGCACAGCCTTTCCTTGAGTAAGAAGAAAACATTGTCATGCAGTAGTCCTTGGTGATTTATCACTCTTTAAACAGAAATATGGGGAAAGCAACCATCAGAAAGTTCAGCCAGGACAACATACTTCCCGTTGCATCTCCCTGTGCTTGGCAGATGACAAAGGCATTGAACATCAACAATCAGACCATATGGACTAAATTTTTTACCCACTCCACTCCCAGCTCCACACTTTTTCTTGTGGCAAAGTATGGGTTTGGCATTTGATCTGTTCTAGTCACCCCTCCCATCCCTTTGATTAAATTAGTTGCATATGTAGATTTGGGCTTGTGTGTTTTCTAATCTCAGATAGCATCTAATACTGCATTTCAAACAAGAGGAAGAAGAATGGGCACACGTTACTTTTTATCAGTGTGTTTCACCGCCAACTTCTCACAGAACATAGCACTGGTCTCCTCAGACTTCTCTTTTTTTGCCTTTTTTTCATATATCTTGAATAGTTTTTTGTGTGTTGGTTTCTGGTAGCTCACCCTCCTCTATGGAAAATACAAGGATTGTAAATGAAAAAAAAAATACCTGAAAAAAAAATACAAATTACATTAAGAAAATAGCAACAGGCAAATGTGATCCCACACCATTTCCTAACTTGTGGTGTATGAGGAGGCAGTGATGGACTTCATGCTGTGAGTGTTTTATAACTATACTAAAAAAATAGGGTTTTATCGTAGGGTTGTTTCAGACCTCAAAAGCCTAATGATGGTCATGCCAAAATAGCACAACGTGGAAGTGATAAAATAAACCCCAAGCAGATGCCTCATAGAAATATTCTGTACTGTATGATTGCATGGCTTTACTGGGGAAGGCTTGCTCATGCAAATAGTCTGACAGAAGTCTAAGGGACCACTAGTGTACCTGCCAGTCTTAGTGGGCATTTCTGTTCTCTGTGAAGATATAATTCCTCTTTCTGATTGTTAGGAACTTTATTATTCATGTATTTTTGCATTACAAAACCTGACAGATTTATATATCATACTCAATACACTAAATCACTAATATATTGCAGAGGAAGTATGTCTAAAGTAGAAATTAAGATCTTCAGTGAAACCATTATGGAAATGTCAAAATTTTGTAGCTTTTTCAGGAGCATTATTGCAATTTTCACCAATTCTCGTTTCCATGTAAGAGTTACTGGCCACATTTGTTTGGAAGAAAGGATGTGTAGTACACATGGAAGAATGATTCACAGAAGAAAAGGGCAGAAAAAGAAGAGAGAGAAAATCTAAAACTGGGAAAAGAATGGGATGGGAAGAAGAAAATACGAAATCAGAGAAGTGTGAAGCCAAGTCAGGGACAGTTTTGAAATCTAGAAAGAGAGCTTTCAAGCAGATACAAACCAGAGTAAAAGTCATATCCTGTATAGGGAATCTCTCCTTAAAATATTTTTTGCAGACAAGCTGATCAGGAAAGGGATTTTACTTTAAATGCTGATCACACTTTATAAGGTACAGCCTGAGAACCTTGATTTATGGAAAGAGCATCCACATGAATAACTATATACTTATTCAGTCTCGTCTTAAAAATGTAGTATTAAAAATAAAAAGAATTATTTGAATCTAGAGAAAAATACTCCAGCTCAGTTCTTCATCACATTGGCTGATGAATATTGACTCTCCTGCCTTTTGTGTATTTTCTGATACCAGGTACTGCTTTTTCCAGCTGGTGATTATTCAGTCAGCAATAAGAGATAGCATCATTTCTATTATCCGGATGGTGGTTATGCGATAGTAACAATCTTGCTCAAAAAGATTCAGTGATTCATCCAAAATCATGGAATAGGGTATCCTGATCAATCTGAAGGTGGCACAGAAAAGGCTTCTGAGTCTCTGTGGGTTTTGAGATGAAGTAGGATTTATTTGCGATCGTACAGCAAAAGAAATGTTCTCAGAACTGTTTCTAAGAATAGCAGGATGACTTCTTTACCAAACCTGTGAGTAATTTGAGAGCAGCATACATTGAGTGTTTCTGTATCCCATGAGAGCATTTAAATAATAAATGTATATAATTTTACATCGACATTTTTTGCATCTATTTTTTTTCTTTTACAATAGCTTGACTTGCCTAAGAAATTTGCAGTGGTCTACAGTGTTTGAAGAATCTTTGTGGGATTTGGAAAGCAACAGCATGCACCAACTCTCGGACTTCACATTTCTTCACCTTATCTGTGAGCAAATGACAAAAGTCTGTGGAAAACTGAGTGGTAGATTTGAAAATGAAAGATCTGGGAGCTACAGCAAGGCAGCTGAACCACAAGAGAATCGTTCTCAGAAGATTCATTAAGATGCTGGCAAAGCTTCTTCCATGTGTTTCATTTAATATAAGTAATCACCATATAGTAGCTAGCATATATATAAGCAGTGAAATATGGTCATGGCCAACATAGGAGATAGTAATGGTCTGACAGTTTGGGGTAATCCCAAAGCAAATGTCAGCTGCTCACCAATCCTGAAAGCCATTGATTATGACTCTATTACTAATGGAAAATAAAATAAAAACCAACAGCATTGACATTATTGGAGGAAGGAAAAAGAGTTGTGGAAAGATTAAAGGACAAATGAAAAACACCATGATCTAGCTGAACCTGGCTGAATGTAGTTGAAATCTTCAGAGGATTAGTAGTGGCAAGAGGCTGCTCTTTTTACATTCCCCAAGCCTTGAAGTTCTTGGTCCCGAGGTCAGGTTGCTTCAGGGCTGCCTTAACTTATAACTAAATCACGACATCAAGAAAGTGTTTTGTTAGCAAATTATTGCAAAACTATATATTCCCAGTAACAATGACTTTCCTCCAGAAATGCCCCTTGCACTGCTGGGTTGGCAGAAGGTATCAGAGAGCATATTTTCTGTAATCTAGAAGAACTATGTTTTCTTTAAATTTCATATACACTTATGGCTGCCATAAGCTAATGTTTCTCCAGTAATAAAATTTTACATTCTCACACCAGGCAGAAATTTGATCCTAAACCTTTTGTAAGCCATACAAAACACAATAACATTTCTAAAAGCAAAATTGAAAATGTACATGTAAACATATGCATATTTGGCAGTTTGAATATTTGTAACATTTGTTAGAAAAGTAATACAGTGGAGGACAGAAAATTCCTGCCAGTAGGATTCATACGACATAGCACTTGAAAACACATACAGGAATAGTAGGCCATACACAATTATTGCCTGAAAGTCCAAGTTAGCTGTTCCAGTCAATGTTAACTACGTAAATGCTAAACTAATAAAAACTAGCAAAAACTTATTGCTAGGTATTGTATCCAAGTTCTCCTCTGCAAAATACAGCAGCTGATCTTTGAAAGCTTGTAAGTACTAAGAGATTTAGCACCAGACCAAGAAAAATGCCCTCCTTGATTCTTTCTACTATGTCTTTGTCCCAGTTTGTCTATTCCTGGACTTCTAAAAACTTTTTAACAAACACCATTTATCCTATCAGACCATTAACACCATGAAACACACCACAGCAAAATCTTTCTGATGGTTTCAGGAGATCAGGAGACATAAAAGAGACAAACGTGTTGAATGACTGTTTTGCTTGACTCCTCCTCATTCCTGAAGATAAATGTACTTTCTTTTTCTGTTTTGAAACCTGAACTGTGGTTATAGAGGTGCTGCTCAGATGGTATTTGCTATTTTAATAGAGGTTATTACTACGTTCATTCAGGAGGTCATATCAGCAAAAAGATGGTATCTCGAGACTTCATTGACAGGAATCTAAAAAGACAAGAGTACAAAGAACATCCTCAAAATGTATTTTCCGCTGGATGACCCTTTGCGGCTCTCCATGTAGTCTGTGTCCTGTGAACAGCAAATTTCTTTCTAGTCAAGTGACTGAAAAAACAAAGGTTGTTTGCTTTTACATTAACAATTGCTCTTGCACACTAGGTGGATTTGAGTTCTCTATAAAATATATGTCAATCAGCTGCTCTCTCCATTGACTTCCAAGAAAGTTTTGCTCTTCGATTCTCTCTTGGGGCTTTTAAAATGTCTTAATTTCCCAAAATGCTTTACCAATCCACTTTTAGTATGCCCACTCTTACTGTTCTAAATTGATTCATAGCCAGTCAAGCCAAATAACAGTTCCCAGCAATCTCAGATACACAGCATTTTCAGGTACATATTTTCTAGTAACGGTAGGAGAATAATGTGCGGTTAACATATTAGGCTGAAATCAAGAGATATAGAATCACTTCATGCTCTTACAACAGAGACTCAGTACAACCTTGGGCAAATCACAGCAGGAAAAAATCTACAACACATATCTTCAGGCATATGATCTAGGTGCCTCAGTTCCAGCCTAGTCTCCCTATCCATCTCCAGGCAATGGACAGATAACAGTTGCAGATGCCTCCCATTTCTGTCTGCAAACACTATGGGACTCCCGCTCTTTATTGGATTATTCTTCTCTCTGTGCACATTCAATGGCTAGTGCAATGAAGCCCAGATCTTTGAGCCCCGTAGACACTCTGACACCAGCAGCATCAAAGCCTGCCAAGTAGGTATAATATCATGGAAGAAAAATAGCTGAAAAGATTTATTAATTTATAAACACTTCATTTTTCAGGAACAACTGAGATATGTGTTCATGCATATATATGCATATCTGTGCACACACGTGTATGTGTGCATGGCAATACATGCGTGTGTGTCTGTGAATGAGAGTGTGTGTGCATGAAAGAAAGCTTAAAAACAAGGGCACTTCACAGGCATTTAGGAGAAGATTGATTTAGCGATGGAAGAATTCCACCAAAAACCCAGAGCACATTTCCAACCATGTGTTCTGCATTGTACTTGTCTGCATTTCCCATCTAGAATGAATAACTGGAAACACTCTGTCAGTACCCCAGATCACAAGAGGAGCAGGATGCTTCTTGACTACCACACATTTCGTAAAGCAGAAAAGGCTGTTTGCTGTAGTGTAAGTCAGATCAGGCTGAAGAGAAGCAATTCTGTCTCTTCCTCCCACACACAGACAATTTACACCTGCACGATTCAGCTGTGCTGAAGCATTTTAATCAATCTCAGAAAATCAAGAATAAGGTTTAAAATCCCCTTCTCCTCTTATACAGATCAGAGATGTAGGAATGTCACATCATACGTGTTGCAGCTTGTGTGTACAATGGAAAGAATTAAAAATAGTTTCTAAAACCTGACTAAATTTTTTGTATATTTGTGAATTGGATTTAGTCATTACATTAACTGAACACTGCTCTTTGTACACCAAATACATGTACTTTGTTATTTACAGTGGAATTTTTTTTTTTAAATCTTTACAGAATGTGGAGGCTAAGAGGAAATATGTAAAGCATTAGTATTATCCATGATTCATTGACAACAGGGCAGTTTTTGTCCATACTTCTTCAGAAATGGTGTTTCCTACAATAGTGCCAACTAAGAATAAGAGCCCATTTTTCTAAGCACTATGGAAACAGAATAATCTTAAAACTAGCCCTACCTCAAACAGTTTACAATCTAAGAAATGAGAGAAAGCAGATAGTAGGTGTTAGTTTAGTCTTTATGTCTTGCCTTGTGTACTGAAACTGTAAAGAATTATATAAATTGTTGCTAGTTCTGATGCAGCTTTGTGATTTGCAGATTAAACTGAAACAGTAAGTATGGTTTCTGCCTTACTGTTCCAAGATGTATTTGAATTTCTGGATCGGAATTAACCTGACGACCTTCTTTCTCACAAAGGCTTTTAGTTTTACTTTCATAGTTTTTATTCAAACTTGGATGAAAGGGGAGACAAGCTGCAGGTTTTGTGATGCCTTCTAATCTGAATTCTAAATCAAATGAAGCTTCAAAATTAGATTATACTTCTTTATACTTAATCTGAATATTAATATTGTTTATTTGCCCTTAATTGTTCTGAAGTTGTTAAAAGGTGCTCTCGTAAAATAGTGAATTGCCTGCAAATGTTTGCAGTCTGAGGGAGCAGGGGGAACTTTGACAGACCAAAACAGCTTTAAGGCCTTGAATGAGGATTCTAATCTCTTTGACAAAAAAATCAGTTATCCTGTCTCTACTTCTTCTGTTTACAAAATGCATCTTAAAATCTTATTTAAAAATACATGCAGGAGCAGTGGTCTCCATTAAAAAAGTGCTGATGTTTCTCATCAAATGTTGAAAGCAAAGCATCAAGCTGGAGAGAGGCAGCTAGAGGTGTTCCTCAAGCACCACTCTTGGGATCGGTCTTATTTGCATCTGGATGGATGTAGATGTCACAGAAAACATCTGTGGTTATGAGATGGACTGACAAAGCAGTCAAAGCGATCACAACAGAGGAGGATATCGCACCAGAAAAACTGGGTAACTTTGAGGACTGGAGTAACAGAAATGAAGTGAAATTCAAAGGCCAAAATCAAGTATTTAGAAACTAAGAATGAAAGTTTTACTATAAAATCTGAGCTCCTCAGCTAGAGACAACTCAGGAGGAGAATGACATGTATCCATTAACTGGATACAAAACTATTTGAGCTACCGATCTGCTATAACCGAAGAAAAAGAGAAATGCATTCATAGGCTGTATCAGAGACACGGAAGGATTAATACCATTAGTGCAGAGCCCTGGCAATACCTCATATGAACTATTCTGCACAATTCCTGTGTTTCATGTTCAAGAAGACTGAATTCAAGCTAAAGTAGTTGCAGAGATGGGCTATTCAACTGGTCTTGGAAATGGAGAGCCTGGCATACGAGAAGAAAATGGAATATCGTGGTCTGGTTCATCTAGAGTATGGGGACTGATATCAAGATGGACTATAAATATATCAAGGGGGAGAATAACTATTTAAGCTAGCAGACAGTGTTGTCATGAGAACACATGGGTATAATCTGATCATGAATAAATTTAGGCTGGAAATTAGGATGTTTTCTCCTAAGTGGGGAATGAAGACAGAGATCAGCTTCCCACTGTGAGTATGGAGGAGAAACCAGTTGGGTTGTTCTAACACAAACTTTGGTCACTACAGAAGAAAAATTATAGGTGCTCATGTCAGCAGAGCCACATACGTCAAATTAATGTCTTGCTCCTTATTACTTTATAGAATACTTCTAGCTTATCTAATGCAAAACTCCATTTTAAAATTGAAGTGGTGTTTCACCACATGGACTGAAACCTTTAAAAGTTATTTATGTACCCAACCCCCATTGAATTAATGCAATTAAAATATATTGGTTAAAACATTGGGAACTCAAGTATTTTTTTCCCCAAATGATTTATGTGAGCCATGCTGTGCTGTGGAAGATAGGGAGAAAACTTTTTAGTCAGTCATCCAAAAAGGCTGTGATACTATTTTTAATAATATTGCTTTCCAGGGCCCCCAAAAAAACAACAGCTTAGTTCTTTCCTACTTGGTATGTTTACCATCCATTGTATAAAGATCACCCCTGTAAATGTTACTGTATAAAGAAATTTGTTAGTTTTATTGTTTACACCCTGGAGATGTCAAATATTCCTAGACAGCTGGTGAGCAGTCCTTTTACTGAGAAATAATTAACACTGAAATACACTGAAAGTAACTAAGAAATTATTTTGACGCATTTGCCCCTAAACCTGTGTGTCTGTGACCTTTGCACTAACAAGTACTGCCTTAACATCTGATAGACTGCAGACAGCTTCAACATCTTTTTCATTTGTAGCCGCCTGTGACGTCTCAAAAGAATTAATTTCACCATTGATAACTAATTTCTTTCTTGAGAAAGTAGTGAGAACGATGCAAAAATACTTTCTGAGTGCACTCTTTTTCAGATGGATTTAACATGCCCTTTTTCTTTATAATTCAGCTCTCTCTGAGATCTGAGACTACCTTTTTGTGGTTCACAAGTTGTTGTTGTAATCAACTTGGCTGCAGGCCCAAAGCAAGCTGTGTGACTCAGTGACAGTTGCAATCAGTGCAACCCGGAAAAAGACAAAGAGACGATACATTTGGAACCCACAGCAATGGATGAAAATGTTTGGAGAGCTTTTCACGAAGTCTATTGGTTGGAGAACTTCAGATTAATCTGATGTTTAAAATATTAAATATCATTACCAAGGAACACGTATACAGCATCTAATGCTGCCAATTTTTTATTTAAAGAGCATTACATTTCAATTAGATATGGTATTGTTAATGTCCCACAATAAAATGTTTCACTGTGTTGCTGTGCACTACGAGATTTTTGTTTAGGAAATGCTTAGACGTGTTTTAATACAGGCAGCAAGTTACACTATCCTAAAGCCGCAAAGTGGTCAAGAATGCGCTTAGCTTTATGCATGTGCGTAATTCTCAGAAACATCAGTGAGATTTAAATATGGGCCAGAAAGAAAATACTTTGATTTAAACATGACCATTACCGTCCCAGAGCCTAATACATTCTCATGAAAAATAACAGGTTTCCTATCCAGGATTTGAAGATTGCTTTGAAATCAAAGCTGTTATTTCAATAGAAGGTATCTAAAATTTTTCTTCCTATAAATGATAAAACCCCCTGATACAGATCTCTTGCGTAAATTCTTTCACAAGCATTTTGGTAGCATTGCGTGATCTGCTTGTGAAAGCAATCAGGAATCCACACTAGCTAAACACTGTAGGGTGAATCTAGGGTGAGATACAGCCGATGTTAAATAGTTACACCTGTTCTGCCCTTTCTGCGAAGAAAGGAAAAATGCACAAAGCATATGAGAATGAGTTAAAGATATCCTGGATAGCTCCAACTTATGTAATAGTACTCCCACTTTCTCTGCTAGCGATTCATTGCTTCTTCATGAACAGAAATGTACTTAAAAGTCACCCACAATCACACATATGAATACAGTCCCACTCATTTGCACATTTGTATAGCGATTCCTACAATATTACCTTGTACCAAGCAGCTTAAAAATGAACTTTTAAGGAAGAACATACAATACACATTTTAAATAGCCCTGGGAACTCGGCAGATACATCAGCAAGAACTATGACACGTCCTCCTGTCACAAAGAGTCTTCGGTTACATAAAAATTGCCAGATTGGCTCAGATTAGTTGTCCATCGAGTCTTGAATCCTGTTTTTGAAGGTGACAAGTACCAGATGCTTCAGAGGCAGGTGCAAGAAACCCCCATACTGAACACTTATGTAATAGAGAGGGTTCTTCCTAAAATCAGGCAGTTGGTGGGTGGCTTATGCTTCACAGCAGGAGAGTTTATAATGCCGTGAAATGTTTATCTTCGTTATGTAACCGTGAATGTGATTACCCATCTATAGTCAGCTCGGGCAAAAAGTGCCACAGGGCTTTTAATAAACACTGCTAATCAGGACCTTGTTTATTTCTCAGCCGAGAGACATCAGAGCAATTCAGGATCTGAGAGACCCCAGAGTATTATACCAATTTGCTAGACTGATCATTTTTTAAAGTATAGAAGTATAGCGCTTGTAAGTAGGGTTCATTTAGCCATCTAAAAGTCGGGTGTCTGGTCTAAGCTAGACACTAAACCAGAGAGACATCCTCGTCCGAGTGCTGATAACTAGAAGCAGTGAGTTTTTAGGGTTACACATGATGAGCTTGAATTGGGGAAGCAAGCAAGAGGACTTTTTGCTTCAAGACCTTCTTGGTCAAAAGAACAATCTCTTAGGCAACTGGAATTAAAAATAGCCCAGATCTGAAGTACACTACAATTCTAAAATAATGTTCATAATCTCCATTACTTAAGAAGAAAGACAGTGATTTTTTAAATAAAAGGATGAATTTGCTTCGTAGTAAAGGAGGAGGAATGGAAACACGCAGTATAAATACCAAAAAAACCTTCTATACTGGATGCTTGATTTTTAAACTAGTTTATATTGCTGTGTTAAATTTTTGTTCTCCTTCCCTGAGTTAAAGCTTTTCTACAAGAGGCAGCATGCATGTATAACAATTTAATTGAATTTGTTTGATGGTACAATCATGCCATTAGTTAATTTAGCACAACTCTGTATGGCTCCTAGAAAGAATGGCACATACAGCTTAGTTGTCACACTGGTTTGCGGCACAAGCCCATTTGCAGGAAAAGAAACAAGCACAACACAGAAAGTCTCAGGTTTTAACATTCTTTCAAATTAAACAATTTCAATAAAATGGCAATAATAAGCATGGTGGAAGAAGATATTGGAGTAACTGGGTGCCTGAAGTGGTGCAAGGCAAGTTCTCTCTTCGCAATCCTGGTACCGCGCAGTCTATTTTCAAAAGCAAAGGCTATGCGCAACATCCACTTGCGCTTGAGCTAACACTCTATTCAGGCCTTGCATATCCATTTCTGATTCCTTTCTGCTTCTATTGGAATAGAAAAGCTTGACAGAGTTATGTATCCTGAGGCACCTTTAAACATATAGTGGATATTTCCATTCTCATTTCTAGAAGTGAGAGAAATCAGGGAGGAGTAAGAATTGTCCTCCCATGGAAGTTGAGTGATGTAGGAACATACTTCCTCATGGCTGAACATATTAAACGGTTGTGTAAATGCTCCTTATTCATTTTACTGCAAAAGAAACAGGATTGCTTTAACTCCCTGCAGTGGTAGGTTGAAACTAATCTCCCAGCTGTGCCCTGAAATGAATTAGAAGTCTGCATACAATTGACCACAGCATCTCAGCTGAAATCTCTTCAACTACATTGCAAGCTCTTGTTCAACTGTGCCATACCCCACAGATTTTTAAATGAATTGCCAAAGATCACACAACACAGGGGTGGCAGGGCTGGGAGGAGAACCAGAACTGCTGACGGGTCATTCTGTGTTCGGTGCATTAGACCACAGTTTCCCCCAGACAACACATTTCTGCATATGGAACAGAAATGTGTCTCCGGTTCCTATTTTATATAGACTGAAATGACTGCAATGAATCTGTCCCCAGTTGCTGGCCAGCAGGCACCTCTGTAATTTCTGAATATATTTGGGACTTTCCCTTTGGAGGATCCTGGGGCCTGATTTTCTAGGTGACTATTGATAGTAACAAGTAAAAAAGTCCAAAAAAAGAAACATATCAAAGATTATATTAAATTTAGAATGAGATTCTAAATAAGATTTTTTGCGTGTTCTTCACAGAATATTTACTTCTTAACATAACCATTAGCAAACAATTGAGATTGCAGTCACTTTCAGTGTACTGATTGTCAGTTTTCTTCCTTTTATTTACCCAAATTTTGCAGTATTTTACCAAGCCACACTTTAGGTTGGCACAAATCACCACTGCCTCCATAAAAAGCAGTTTTGCACTGCCACCGTTTTCTTGCTCCCCCCTCCATGTTATCCATTCTTGGGCAAGCATGGGTGTTTGTCTAGTTGCATGGTTAACCAGAAATACTGAAAGACTAATCAATTTTTATTTCCCACACTAGTTTTAATCTGGGTGAATTTCCCAGTGCAGTTCATTGCTCAACACACAAATATTTGGGCCACCTAAGGTGCAAGATAGGGAAGGGAGCAGAGTAGGAGGAAGGTGAGGCTGCTTCTTTCAGTGGCAATGCTGCCCTAGCTGGCCATACCGTAAGGCATATAAGGTGTCACAAAAAATGAACATATGGTTATCCCAAAGCACCCTGTGAGCATGCTCAAAAAGGATAGAATAAAGTTACTGAACAACTGATACCACAGATCACCACTGCGATTGCTGTGCACATCAGCCACATCAGCCACATCAAAGGTACAACAGCTGATACATCTGAAAACACACAGTATGTCCCCCCCATCCTCCCACCCGGGTCTCCATTTTTCCAACATGTAGCAGCAATTGCTGGCATTCTTCTGTCTAGTATAAATAGTTCTAAGTTATTACAAATCAGTAACTGGAATAATTTGTGAAACTCTGATATTCTGATGAGTTAGATCCATATCAAATACATTGGAATTGATACGGAACTGATTCTAACATGGTTTTGTACCTTGCTGGAAAACATTTTTTGAGACAGTAGCATCAAGTAGAACAAACAACTTTTTCATCCTGTATGCAGTAACAGCATTCCTGGTTAGAACTTAACAAAATCTGACTTTGCTGAAATACTAATATAGATTTAATGAGCTCAGTTTAGCAAAATCCTTATTAAGATGCTGTAATGACCACCCTGCGTTTAACTCACACTAGGATTCTGAATGAAAGCTATTACAGAAAAAATTCCCAAATGACTTCTAATAATTTGCCTCAAAATGGCAGAACGTCCACCCGACCTCCATTTTTTATAAATTTGTCATTAGCATCTGGATAGGAATATAAGCATCACTGTGTTTTGTGGAGGCAGAGTTCAAAACTTTCATATTTAGGAGTTAAAACCTCAACTAAGAATTGGTCGCTTAAGTTCTGCAGTGACCGACTAATCTGGACGACATTACTTAACTTCCACTGATCCTATTATGGATTTTAAGATGTGAACGCCATGCCGATCAGAATTATGCAACCTAATCCCCCTAATACATCTTCTATATATAATTCTTCTGCCACAGACTCAGAGTCCTGCTACACTTCACGGCCACTCCTGACCACCTCTTTCATCAGAGACATTCACAGACACACGCGGATCCATTTCAAGGAATGGTGAATGAGCATATTGGGCCAAAGGTACACTGGCTCTACATTCAGTAGTAGTATATGAGAAATGCTTTAGTCCCACTTAGCCAAGTAAATATGTGTTGTGACATAGAGCAGACTGCTGCCTCATCATAATTACTCCTGGTTAACTGAGCACTTTTAAGTCTGGTGTTAGTCACAGAAGGACAAACATTGATGAGTTTGGGATGTATACACGTGTGAAAATTACAAAAATACAGAAATTCAGAATACAGATTGTTATTTCGCTTACATAGATTTCTCCTTGTATATTCCATGGCTCCCTAATGACGTACATTGCCTTTATTTTCCTTTAGCAGTAACTGTCACCTCCCCATTTCTCATTTGAAAGGGTCTCTGGAAGCAAGGCCAGAGAATACTTGCACCTCAGAGGTCCACAGCTATCAAAATGTTACAGTGGAGCAATGGCACTGAGGTATAAATTAGTTTTTGTAAAGTGCAGCTAAAGTAGGCATTGGATGTAGGAAAACATCAAAAGCAATGTAAAAAATCGTATTTTTTAACCACATTTGTCCCATTCCATACTGGGCATATCTAGTCTCTAGCTAAGGAGTCATCCCTGTACCTATACCAAAGAGCGAGTACACCTCAGCAGCTCTACTGAAAAGTACTAGAAGCTTTCATTTTTAGAGTTATCTTTTCCAGGTCACATACAGGAAGGCTAGATTTCAACTCGGGATACTTAAATTGTAAAGTCTGGAACATCAGAAAGCAAAGAGGCACAGAATGTATGAAGAAAGACAAGACCTCAAAACATGTGGTGCTTGGGACGTGAAGTGGCCATTTGTCTGAGGTTTCTGAATGGTGTCACCCGTGCCTAGCCCGCTTCTGCCTTGTTTGCACGGGCAGGGCTCACGCATACTTCTGAAATAAGTCATTTACATTGAAAACACCTGATCACTTATTTCTGCTCCAAAAAACGAACCTGGAAGGCCCTGAAACCAACTGCTGCTCAGCAAAAGGACGCCAATACTCCAGGATTGTGTTCTCTGATCTTTCCAACCTGTGCAGAGGTAAACAAACAGGATTTCAAAATCAAGACACAGACCAGTGCAGATTTTCTGTCCTCTTTATGGTATTCAGGTGAAGGGAAAGAAACTGCTTGCAAGACCTCTGTTGCACATACTGCAGCACGAGACCGCTTGCAGAAGTTGAAGAGCCACCACAGGTGAAGAAGCGGTGGGCCCTTCTCCCCTTACCTCCTCCACACAGACAACTAAAAGCCACAGGGTAAGTCTCACATTTTCAGTTGACTTCTGAATACACGTTTTATTCTTAATAAAGACACTCACGAAAACCTTAAGGAGACTGAAATGATTTGAAATTATTTGTGGTATATTACAGAACAGTCCATTTTATTGAATTGCCATGATGAAAATCATTTTCCATTAAATATATTTAAGGAATTTAAAATAAAACCCCAGATTAATGCTCTTTCTTCTCATCATCATGTCTCTTTCTTCAGGTGCATCTGAATAGAGCTATACCACCACCTGACCAACTGAGCTGATTCTTGAGCATTCTTGTATGGGATCATATTAAGCAAATTATCTTAATAAAGCCATTAGCTTACAGAATGTTAAATATTTCAACTTTGAAGCCAGTAGAAAATGAGACTTAAATTAGCAGGAAGTCACATTATCTGCCAGTCACAAGACAGGAAGTTCTCTGAAAGGATTCTCGTTGCTAAGTAGAGTAATACTATGTCCCCACAGCCGAGTTTCAAAACACTTCAGGGGAGTCCCATCAAATACTCAATTTGATTCATGTGAACTGTAAAATTGTACAAAAATGGGTTCATAATGTATTTTTAGTATTTGGATGAGGTTGTGCCATGAATAGGTGATCCATTTTTGAGTGTACTCTTTTAGAAAAAAAATGTGTTTACAAAACAATTGGAAATTTTCCTCCAAAACCCTCCCAGATAAGGAAGTAAGCATTATTACGGCAGGTTTCAGATGTGTGCTGCTTGAAACGTGCTATAGGCCCTTTATCAGAGAGAGCATGATAGCAGTTTACTATAAATGTTCCATTATGCTTATGGTAGAACCCTCTTACAGAAACATGGAATTTCGATCCATAGGAATACTGCAACAAACGTAAACTATCTAGAAACGAAATGTGCCTTTTCTTGCCTGCTGTAAGATAAAAATAAATTTATGTGTAAAATGCTTTAACTAACCAGCCCTCGAAATAAACACCTGACTGAAAACGTATATGCTTTTTCCTCACTGCAACATTTTCTTAGTTTTCAATCACATAGGAAAAGTCTTCAAGAAAAATCTTTGGACGTCATTAAGACGCATGGACAAATTCTACTTTGAACCTTAGGTGAAAAGGAAGAATTTCCTTAACAAATACCCTTGATAAATGCAATACTGCCCTGCTTCTGTTCATTCAAACAGACGCTGCAAGTTTGTAGTCTGGCCTACGATGACGCGAGGCATTCCAGGTTCCCTTGAAACAGTGAAAACTCCTTCTCCCGATTTCCCATGTTCCAGTCTCTCCCTTCCTTGGGAAAAGCAGCCAACCAACAGTAGTGTGGGAATCGGACACGTTATTATCACCAAGGGAGCTCGCCCCATCTTTTTCAAACAGGAAGAGAGAACAGCTCATTGCTGCTCCTATGACACCACCAGAGTTGGGAAGAAATCCCGCAGTTACAGGAAAAACTGAAATGGGGTTAGAGTTGACAGAGAAGGCTCTTGGAGAGCAGCTGCAAAAAAGTGAGGAAGTACCCAAGAAGCCAGGGATAATGAATGCGCATCAGGGAAGTGATGTCTCTTACGGTAGCACCACAATATTTTACTCCACAAATTTTGGACAATGAAGTGTATCAGTTGGCAAGCACGCATACAAAGACTAGGCAGGAAGAAATCAAAATCCAACCGGCAGACAAAACCACAATACAATCTTTTATTATAATCTAATTTACTTCATGGTCTGACTCATGATTCTTGAGTCCTCGGGGTTTGCAGCACTGCTCCACTTTTCCATCAGATCAAGCAGCACATTTACCACGTAAGTTCCTGAAAAGGGATTTGGGTTCAGTTGCTGCTGCTTCTTGGTTTCACTGCTTACCTGGATCAACCACAAATGCTTCCATTTCAGTGTGCATTTAGAGAGCGAGAGGCCAAGTCAGGGTTTCACACACGCTCCCGTGCCATCACCCACTTAGAACCGCTCCCAGGCTTACAGAATTAAGGAACTAATTACGGAAGGGCTCCCCTTTCAAAGGGAGAAGGTAAGCCGTGCACCGTCTTCGGAGGTGGCATACTGGTGATGGCCTCACATGGCATCACTTAAAGTAGAGCAGATCCAGGTTAACGTGACCGCATTTCTTGGCTCGCCGGTCCATCCTCTTTACCGGCGCATTCCTGTTGAACACGGAGGCTAACGGCGGGCTCTAAGGAAGGAGGTACCGGTGCCAGCTATCGGGAACGGGACACGGGGGGTCCCGCTTCACCAGCCCCCCGCACTCCCCAGCGGCTGCCGCACACTTAGCGTTTACATTCACTTCGGCTTGAGAAGAGAGGAGAAGAGTGGAAACCCAGCCCGCAGGCGGAGGCGCCTGGGCACGGCCCCGCGGGGACCCGCCGGCGCTCAGCGGCACCCGGCAGAGCCCCCCGGCCGCTGCAGGCCGCCGCCGGGCCGGGCCCCCTCTCCGCCAGCGGCCCGCCCCGGCGGCCCCGGGGGTCTGCGCAGCCCCGCGTCGAGCAGGAGCCGCCGGTCGCGCTGGCGTTGCGCCCCCGCCTCAGGCTGGGGGCCCAGGGCGCGATCGGCTGCCGCGGCGCCCCGCGCCCTGCCGGCCCCGCGCCCTCGGAGCAGGAAGGAGGGCGACGCCGGGGCAGCTCGCGTATCCCTCCGCGGCGCCGTGCGTGCGTGTGCGGCGGCGGCTCCTGGGGAAGCGCGTGAGGCAGCGCCGGGGGGGAGGGAACTACTTTCAGGAAACTCGGGCGCAGGGCAGCCGCCGGGCGCCGCGGGGAGGGCGGCGGCGCGGGCCGGTCCGGCGGCGGGCGCAGGGTCAAGGGGATTACTTTCTTCCCCTCGCTCTTCCCTCTCCTCCCTTTCCCCCGTGGTTATTTTGGATCAAGCTGTGGCGGCGGAAGGAGCTTGAAGTCAACGCTTCCGCCCAGTTTTCCTGTGAGGAGGAGGCGGGGGCGGCCGCGAGGAGCCGAGGCGGCCGCTAATGGAGTTGCAGCCGGGGAGGGAGCGCTGCCGCTGAACTTCCCCGCGGGCTTTCTCCCCCGTCTCCCCCTCGTCCTGCGGCCGGGGGCTCCTCTCTCGCCCCGGCAGCTCTTCTCCCCCTCCCTCCCCGCTCCTCTCCTCACACAAACAGCCGTGACGCATCCTCTCTTTCCTCCGTCCGTCCCCCCCTTCCCACCCCCAGGCTGGTTTAAAACGCCTCCCTCCCCCCGTCACCAGCCTTCTCCTTGGGGCCGGCTCGTCCTCCCTCCGCAGTGCTCGGCGTCGCTTTGGAGGGGGTGGGAGAGCCCAGCCGAGCCGCTCTGCCCCCCTTTCCCCCTCCCCCGCACCGCCCGCCCCGGCCTGTGGTGGCTCCGGTGTCTGGAGGAATTTCTGCCGCCGCCGCCTGCCCCGGCTGGGCGCGGGAGGCGGGCGGGCAGGGAGGCGGCCGAGCAGCAGCAGCAGCAGGAGGAGGAGGAGGAGGAGGGCAGCAGCGAAGGCGGCTGCAGCGGGAGATGAGCTGCAGCGGGAGGACGGTGCGGTGCAGCTTTTTGCGGCGGGGAGCCCTCCCTTGTCTCCACCACTCTGTTCCCCTTTAACTGGGAGCAGCTCAAGAGCAGAAGATCCGTGGCTGTTGCTGCTGTTTCCACCACTGCCTTCATCATCATCATCTCTAAAGACAGGGGGAAATACGCTCCATCGCCGGACAACAGGATTTCGTGTTTCCAGGATAAAGATCGCTCTCCCCGCCCCCCCGCCCTTTCCTCTCCCTCTCCCTCACTTCAAAACACTGCCCGTGCCCTGGCCGGGGGCGGCAGACCGGGGGGGTAACAATGGTGAAGTTTCTGGTGAGTTCTGGCTGCGCCCTGGCTGCGTCGGTGCTGCTCCGTCTCCCTGTCGGATCGCGGTGAGGAGAAAATGAGCGAAGAGACGGCGACTTCTAACAACGAGTAAGCGGCCGTTCCCCCCTCGCCGCGGCGGCGGCTCTCCCCTCCGCCCCGGGATCGGGCTGGGGCTGGGGCTCGGCGCGTCCCCCCGGCTCCGCGCCCCGCGGGGGCCTCTGCCCGCGCACGTACGTGTCCTGGCCTCCCCTTGCGCGTACTGCGCATTTCTGATCGCGTACATGGAAGCCCAGAAGCTCCCTCTTTGTGAAGGAGCTTGGTTTAGAAGGGCTGCGAGCCAGCGGCCCGAAAAGCGTGGTTTAATTACAGCCCGGTAGAAAACGGTGCAGGTGACGATGGTGTCTTGGAGGGGGAGGATGGGTTTTGAATGCCCAGAGGGGTATCGGCACGTACCACCGCTGATAATATCCTATTACTTGTAGATATTTCACATGGAAACTAGTGTGTGGGAGCTTCATCCTGCAGGAAACTGCTCCTGAATTTTAATTGGATGAGTCAGTCAGTGTAAATACAGCTTAAACCTACCCTAAAGCCTTTTTTCCCCCCCTTTTAATGAGCACTTGGGACGACTTCTATTTTGGGGTGTTTGTTTGTTTGTTTTAAAGAGGAAGGGGACAGTTCAAGGATCTCTTAATATTTTTAATGTGACTGGTTTGGAGGAAATCCAGAGGAGAATGTGTGTGTGTGCGGCTGTATCCCCCTGCATGTAGTCTGTCTTTGAAATACATTTTGGGTCGGAGGAGGTAAATATTTGTCAGAAAACACGCGAGTTCTTTATGGCATTGGAAAACAAATGTAAAGTATTTTGAAACTTTTCCTCTTGTCGGGAAGTTTAAGGTTGATCGCTGCCGTCTCCGAGCTTTGGCGTTACGGTTTGCGATGTCGGTATTCGCTCGGGCTGGTTTTATGAATGATGCGGCTGCCGGCCGCGGCCATGGCGATGGGGAGGGAGCGTCGCGCCCATTGTACTCGCAGGTAGCGGTAGGTGGATGAAGAGCAGCCCGGCTGGCGGGGCGCGGACGGCTCTCCTCCGGCAGGAAAGACGGATTTCCCATTTCGCTGCCTTCCTCCGAGCAAAGCCTGCGCGCCTTCCCCCGCGCTCCCCAGAGCACGGCGTTTCGATCCCCGAGGAGCAGCGCCGGCGAAGCCCCGCGGGGGAGCGGGGCCCGGGGAGCTCCGCGCTGCCGGCCGCGGCGCGGAGCGGGCCGGGCCGGGCCGGGCGGGAGCCGCCGCGGCGCCCGCGGGGCCGGGAGCCGGGGCCGCCGCCATGTTTCCTTTTTTGTGAATCGCTCTCATTTGCATACCACAATCTCCATTCATAAAAAAAAAAAAAAAAAAACCACCAACAAAAAAAAATTGCTGTCATCACCGCTGACCTGCGGCAAAACCTGCCCCGCAGAGTGCCCAAAGCTGCTGCTCCTGTGCTGAGGACCAGCCTGCAGCCAGCGGCTGGCGGAGGAAGGTCTCCAGGACCTGCTGTATTAATATGTGCCGTTCGCTGCTTGTTGACACAGTTATGTGGGAAATATCAGCTCGGGGAGGTGCTGGGAGCACGTGATCCGCTCCATTCATAAAATACCTGGCTGTCCATTCACAGTGCAGTACAGTGTCTGCATTCAGCAGCCTCGCAGATCAGACCTGCATGGGAAGGGAGAGGCAGCCAGGCCGGCAGGTTTATCGGAAAGGGCAGCAGAAAGAGGGCTTATGGCTGCGAGCATGGGAAGTTACTGTAAAGATGCGGGGAGGGGGAGCTGTTTTTATGGTTTGCGTTTGTCCTTTTCCTATAAAGGAGCGTTAGTTCAGAAGTACCTTCTCGCTGTACCGTCTAACATTTAAACAGGGAAGAGTTTTATTTGGGAAACGTTGAAATATTTTCCCTTCCAGAAATACTGACTCAAAAATAAAACACTGAAAACCAAGTTCATTATTACGAACGTGTTTTCAAGACAGTATGTTAATCCATTTTGGGTAATTTACATTTTATTGAGCAATACTGTCTTACATCTGCAAGATAGCAACATAGTGTAGAAGGAAGTCGGTCATACCTAACGAGACATCTGAAAATGTTGCCAACTATAAAACATAGGTAACGGTGAAGACAATTAAATTGATAGAAGTCAGCACTGCATTCGTTTTTGTCTGTTTACTTTGAGAATTTTACGGCAGATTAGCTATCGTCATTTCTCCTTAGCCTATGCTGTGGCTGAAGAGACCTCTGAAATATCAGAATAACAGAAATGTTTTTAATATGGCATAAACTGTTTAGAGGCCAGTGTATTAACTTTGATTTTAAATATTTTGAAATCTTTCAAAAAATAAAATCGAATGAAACTTAGTGATGAAGGATCCCTGAAGCAGACAATGTATTTGTTTGATGTAACTGTTTTGTGGTTGCCAGTGTTAAAATGGTGATGTTCAGTGCTCGTGAATACACTATTTCATTATCTTAACAAATTACACTAAGGTGATCCTTAATTATACATTTGTGGACTGGAGGAGGCTTTGTTGTTAGTGCAACCTAAGAGAATACCTGAAAGATTACTAATCTTTACTTAAAATGAGAAAGGAAAGCTCACATACAGTATTTGGTTTGACTTAAGTCAGTGTTGTTATAGAGCTAAATGTGTATAACCTTACAAAGCACTACAAACAGTGCTTTTTCTCAAAGAACAGATTTTTTTTTTTTTTTTTTTTTACTTTGGTTATTAGAATATCAGAAGAAAAATAAGAAAAGTATTTCTTCTCTAGGTTTCATTTGCTTTTTTGACAGCATTTTTGGCAAGGCTAGAGTCGTCGTTACTCTTTGCTTGATTTTGCACATATCACAAGCATGTCACTTTAAATGATTGGGAAATACGATTGAAACGCCAAATAAGCCATTTGTGAAAATAAGGCAGATCTACAAATTGAAATTCATCATATATTAAAAGTTCACTGTGTTTAATTTTATCAGTATAATTGATGACATCAATGGTCTTGAATTCATTAACAAATCTCTTGGCATCTAAGGGCGAATACGGGTACTTTGCAGTGCATTTTGTGTCATTGTGGCTACCGGGAATATTCTGGTAATTGAGCTTTATTCTTTGTTTATAAAACTTCATTTCATGGAGTAAGATGGAAATATTTGCGGTATCTAGAGTTTGACCTCAGTTAATAATGTTAAATTCTCAGTGGTGGTGGGAAAGATTAATTAAAAAGCTGCATTAAGGACTACTAGGTTTCTTGTCAGTTGTGAACATACGGAGGGCAGCCTTATAAAATTCTGGTTGCCACGGATGAATCTTCGTCGGTGATTTTTTTACACTGTTCTTGTAATGATGTTATTGTATTTGTCAGTTAGGTGTTAGTTAAATGAGAGTATTTCTATACCTCCAGATAATTCCACCCCCCCACCCCCGGAGTGGCGTTTTGCAATCAGTGCGGTCAGCATGAACATAACGTGATGTTCACAAATACTGTAAGTTTTTAAATGAAGGAATTAGTAGGATTTGTGGACTCGTCAGTCAATTCGCTGTTCCTGCAACTTAACATAATAATGTCAAAGCAGGCAAGTCAGCAAGCACTGTACCAAATTCCTGTTTTGGTGGCAGATTTTATTGCTGCCTAGAAATGCTACTGAATTTCAGTGTTAGGTAAAACAGAATAATTGTTACGTTACGTAGTCCCCATTCAGTAGGGGTGAATGATGACAGGCTTAAGATGGAGTCTGAGTTGCTGCTGTTGAGAAGTAGGAGCACTGCTTTATTGGCTTGTTTACTTTCCTCTGTATTGCAGGTGGCCTCTTTCTTTTTCAGGGAATGCTTGTGCTCTCGAATTATATTCAGAGTTGTTTTTACGTACTGTATTTTTACAAATTCAGACTGTCATATGCTAATTGTTTTGCTACATAAATATAAGTAATCTTATACCTATTTTCCTAAATGATTTAATTCAAGAGATTATAAATTAAAGAAACACAGAGTGTGTACTGATGCTGTGTGCTTAACAGGCTCCAGATTATGATGTTATAAACAACCTCAAGTGTTGATTTGAACTACATTTTTAAAATAAAATACTTACTTGATATGTTCGTGTCTTCCTTCAATACTTATGAAAATACTATTTATACTTCATCTGTGCTTCAGAACTCATTGTATTACAAGCCCAAATACTGAAGGATGAACATGAAATCGTATCACAGAAAGTAAAGCCAGCTAGTTTGGTTTTATTAATTCTGGGAGGATTTTAACACTTTTCAGCAGGCTAATTTTCTTTCTACTATTTAGGGCATATATAGACTTTGGAATTCTTCATCCCTTAATGTGAGGAATTTGTAAAAAGAAGTAAGAATTTTTTTTAAGGAAAGCATCTTCTAAACCAATTGATTATATGAAATCATTGCAATTATGATATATTTTCTTTTGGGGGAATGGTTCTTTATAGAGTCCTGGGGAGGCTTTTCCAGTCTTACAAACTGCTGCTTGCTGTCTCTTTGGCTTTATGTTACACGACACTATTTTGAAAGTGGAACTGAATTTGCATGTTACATAATCTGGGAGTCAGGGGGGTTTTTGTTTGTTTTCTTATTTTATTTTATTTTTAAAAAGAAAAAGGTTCACCTTAGCAACATTCCTTGATTACTGTGGTATTGCAGAAAAATGCTTTCTGGATGTTTCGGCATAACTGGAGCCAGCGATAATATTTGAATTAAAAAATGACGAGTGTTTCCCTTGTTTGTTCATTTAAA
Source organism: Aptenodytes patagonicus (assembly GCF_965638725.1). Taxonomy (NCBI): domain Eukaryota; kingdom Metazoa; phylum Chordata; class Aves; order Sphenisciformes; family Spheniscidae; genus Aptenodytes; species Aptenodytes patagonicus. Next base: position 37,680,134 of record NC_134955.1, on the reverse strand, counting down.
ATTTATTGTTCTTGAAGTGTTAAAGTGGCAGTGAGGACGTCAGCGTATGTTTCAAAAGTAGAGATGTTTCTTGAAAGGAATATATCTTGACAGGATCGGAAGTCACAGGATTAAAGCTGAGGACATTTCTGGTGGTTTTTAGGCTAAACACTGGCATTTTTGTTTGTTATTTAACCATTCTTGCGTATATCTGGAGAAATCATATGCATTGGTGATGACTTGGTGGGATGTGACAAACACCAGAAACAAAAAATACTTTTCAGAATATTGACACAAGTTTAAAAAGGAGACAAAGGAAATACTTTTGTCTTTTTTGATTTTTATTCACCTGATTCAAACAAAGTAACTATGCTACGGCATACAACGTATGTTGTCTTAAATGGTGGCGTTCTACTGTTTAAATGTCTGCTTTCTCCCTCTTACTCTTCTTTCTTGATTGGAACGTGTTGCAGTTTCCTTAAAGGAATTTGAAAGGTGGCTGAGAGTTGCCATATTGTTGAGGATCCCAGTTTCTTTATGGATATATTAAAAAGGAACTATCTTTGTCTTTTTCCTTTCTGTTCTAATGCGCAACAACATTTAAGCAAGCCAATTTTAACTAGCACAGTTACTGAATGGCTGGAATTGGTTGTAAACAAAAATTAAATGGTCCCTGAAAATATAAAATTTGTTCCTCCTTTCTCTCCCTTGAAAACATTCATTCCTCTTTCTGAAAGCACTTCTAGTTGTGAAGTATTTATTTAATTATTGGCGACTGATGTGGCACAAATTTTGCAAATTAAAATTCAGTAAGAGGTAAACATATTTGCAACATTTTTTTTATACTTTCTAATACTTTGTTAGGTGTGTCTTCTAACTGGTCTTGGTTGGTATTTAGCAGAAATAATCTTCAGTGATGCTTGTTTTTTGAGGGAAGGAAGTGGACTGGATGCTCTTTTGGTATGCTGTATTAACATGTATTTCTAGACTTAAGACAATAGCAATACATACTCTTGTTGCGCTTACTTTTCCTGTACTCTGTAAGAGAAGGTTTGGTTGTGGGGTTTTTTGGGGTTTTTTTCGCTAGTGCTTAGACTATGATCTAGTTAAACCTGTTTGCTGGCACTGTGGTTTTTCTCATACATGAGGTGGTATCATGTTGCATAAGGTAGCATATTTTCTGGTATATGGTACCAGGGTAAACATGGTATCTCTCCTACTTGAAAAATGTCTGTAATAGGAATCAGTCTGCAAGACTATGGTGGTATTGAACAGCACTTACTTGTAGGAATTAAGAAGACATTTTAAGTGCATGTGTGTTCAGATCTTTTCAAGCTTATCTTTTACATAATGTTCATGCTGATATCTGTGATATCAGTTTGTTAAAAGAATATATATTCATTTATTTATATTCAGTGCTTTATATTCACTTTCTCCTATGTATGACAAAAGAATTTTAAAAAAAACCAAAAGACTAACAAAACTTTAGATATGCTAAGGGACAAAAAAAATGCATTTAAGTGCTTTGAGTACTACAATTGTTTATAAATGTGGCTCTGATTAAATAATAACTGACTTGCTACACACAGTTGCAGGCCCTAATTCCCAATGCTCCAAATAAGGTGGGGAAAATAAATAATAATAATAAAGTCCCAATATAATCATGATAAATGCATCTATATATGCAAGGAGATCACAAGCATTTTTTCTCTAAGAACCCACTGTCATATGACAGTAAATACTTCAATTCAAACAGGGAAAATAGGCCATAGAAACTTCAGCTGTTACTGTGCTCTATTCTGCATTGCTGCCTGATACCAAACCTCCATTCAGAAGAAAATATTTTTCATGTGTGTGCTACACAAGAATTCCCCAAATCTTAAAAAATGAGATGGTAAAGATCTCCCCCCCCCCCCCCCCGTATTCATTCTTGTGTTTGAAAATTTTGACTACTGCTGTTTATGATATTTTGATTCGGTGAGGAAGTCTTGTAATCCGTACTTCTGCTACAGCAAGTCAAACACTCACCTGTTCAGAACGCCTAAAGAAATTCTGTGAGCTGATGTTTGGCTTGAATGGTTTGCAAGAGCAGGCGTCATTAAAGTCTATGGAAGAGTTGTCCTTTTTTTCTTTTTTTTTTTTTTTAAAGAAACTTGAGAAAAACAGTACCAAATAAATAGGTCTTCCCCAAGATGATCTGACAACTGTTGAGAATTACCTTTTTTCTTTGACTTATACTGACGAGTTGTGACACGACTGAAGTTTGTCAAAGCAAAAATGAAACTGTTCTATTTCAGTTTTAGTAAAGTCAAATGCTGTGAATAAACAAGTGTAGCAACAAGAAGTATCAACAATTTCATTAATAAAACAAGTAATTACTGAAAACTAGTGTCAAGTTTATTAAAAATTGTTACTGAGACTGATTGCCTTCCCTAAATAAAACCCAGAATTGGTAAGATGTAACTCTCAGTGAGGATTCCTGCCTGGGACTTTCTTCTTTCAGAAATTGTGCAGAACTGTTTTGGGGAAGTCGTATAAACCTTGAGGGCAGAAGTGATTTCTCTCTTTAACCTTTTGAAAGGATTAAGCAAGGGTAGTGAAAGGTGGGATTGCAGAGCCTGCTCTGATTTAGGAATTTTTATGTAGCTTCCTAGGAACTTTTCAGCCTCTCGGATGTGATGAAGTACTCTCTGCCCTAGGTATTTCTTTCTGTGCATGGTGTGCTTGCTCTGGATCCCGGTACAGCATGCCTGAATGTGAAGCCTGTGATTGAGGCCAATATATGTTGAGCCTTGAACAGGAACATATTTTGAAAGGTGTAAAGAAGCTAGTTCAGAATTTAGAGTTGAGGCCCATACATTAAAAATGAGAAGTCCTGGGGTTTTCTAAATCTACCTAAGTGGCTGACCTTATGTACCAAACCTGTATGTTTTTAAGCATTAGTTACTGTTGCTAATCACTGGTCTTTGCTCCCTTTAGGACCAAGAACAGATTGGAAGTTTCCTAGTAGAGTAGACTTAGAATAGGTATGTTTGTGCCCTCTTCAGGGGGCAATTATCTATCTCATTACAAGTTCGACTTGTAGTTCAAATGCTACTGATCTGTGCTACTGATGTTATGCAAAAGAAAATTTTGGAGTTGCTGTCTCTTACTTTAATTCTGCAAGATTTTAAGGAAAAAAAAAAAACTGTAGAAGAAATTACAATTGCTGGTACCAGTCGTACATAATGTGTGCCAAGGGAATGCAAAGTGGTAAAATGAAATGCTTGAGAACTGAGATTGTTTGTGCAAATATAAGCCGTGTGGCCGGGGGGTATGAATTTTGACGATTTTGATAATGAGACAGAGCCAGGAATATAATCAGATTGCCTAGGTTCAGCTCTCAAACCTTCAATACTAGGAAACGCCCATTTTCTTTTTTTCAGCCCCTTGCTTCATTTGCTGCTCATTCTGTGCCAGAGAGGAGGACTGCACCTTCTGATCACGCACAGGTGGTGCTGTGTAATTGAAGACTGCATCTTAATAAACGTTAAAATTCTATAAAAACTAAGATTGAAAAGTAAAGCAATGTTCTAACAAGTTTGTTGGGGGTTTTGTTTGTCTGTTTCTGCAGTTTAGTCTGGTTTTAGTCTTTAATCTTCAGATTTCAACTATGGGAGTATTTCAGATGTTGGTAATATTGCTGTAATTCTATCCAGACTTGTAGCATGCTGTTTCTTATATTCTTTCTGCTAGCATGATTTTCTTAATCTTTATCTGAAAGTTGGGGTTTCAGTGTTGGTTTTTTCCCTCCAATTTGGAAGCTCTCTCTAGTGTAGTATGAGAAGTTATTTGAGGGAATAATACATTTGTTATGTTGAACTTGCTTTTGGTTTGGTTCTTTTAAGGTAATAATGACATCTGTTATGAGAAGTCATGCCACTATGGGATACGTGCGTCTAGCATGCTAGTCACAGAGTGCCAGTTAGGCTGTTGACATGTATGGGCATATTTGCTGTGGAGGCACCTAACATACAGATTACCATTAAGCCTGGGTTTCTGTGGTGTCACTCGTGTATCCTACAGGAGTAGTGTCATACTTCAGGCATGTAAGTGCAAAGTACTTGCAGCTCTCATTGAAACGAAAATGCTAGTTGCTTGTCACTTCTTAATCAGTAAATATGTGTTTCTAATTAGATCTTTTTTCTACCCCTTTTTTTTTTTTAATTGGTAGGTAAAGTGTATTGTTCTTAAAATTTGTTATTATGTTCTGCTCTGTGGTTCCTGAAGAAGTTAGTGTCTAAAATCAGGCTGTTAGTACACAGCTGATTTTATGCATTAAGGCCCATAAATGTACTGACTGAATCTTGCTTCATCTTTTACTTCTTTCAGCCTCCAGAAAACTTTTTAATGGATGTGTTACCACTGCTTAAACAGTCCTGTGATGATCTCTAGCACAGTACTTTCATGCTTTCTGTATTTGTACTGAACGGGTCTAGCTTAAAATATCTTATATTGTCTTAGCTGTATTCAACTTGACACATCCTCTAGAAGAGCCCCCATATGCACCTTAAAATGTACGTGCTTTGTTACTATGGTGATGGAAAAGAATCGTGCATGTTAACAACCCCGCGTTAGGTAATGGAGGATTTGCAGAAATCAGTTAAGCATTTGCCTGGGGCACTGAAAATTGAGTCTGTGACCATACCTCCACCCCAGCCTCTTGGCTACAGGCAGGCTGAGGGAATCTTGTGACCGGATCAGACGCTTCTCTGTTTTCAGGTTGTTTGGGGGGGTGAAGAGGACTTTTTGGAAATGGTTTCAGAAGAAACTGAAGTAGTGTTGCCTTATTACGTGCTTTTAAGTATCTTACGTCATACACTTAGGGTGCTCTGCACGGTGTAAAGGAGATGCTTGTGCAAGCATGTTGTATGTTTGTCACTGATACAGAACCAGGTTTTCCTTTGAACTCCCTAGGTTGACAGTGCAGGAATTCACTACCTTTCATTTCTCTGTTATGGCTGCCTGCAAATCCTGCAAAGGGAGAATATGTCCACATTCATTCCCCTGAAGCAAGGTAGAAAACATGAGCTCTTCTTCATCCACTAATTGAATTCTGGATGAAGAACAGGTCTATTCAAGGAAGCTATTCCAGAACAAGACATGAATTTAGAGTACTACAGTTTAGTATGGTGTAACTTCCTGTGGGGACCTTTTATTCTCCTTCTTCTGGAGTTAAGTTGTGGTTAACTAAGGGAAAACTGATAAGCTTAGTTGTCTAATTAGAGGAGCTTTTCAGGTTCTCCCCTCTCTCTCCTTCTCTGCTGTACCTTTTTAAAACCATAGTTTTCTTGCATTAGTTATTTTGTTATTTGTGTGTATATGTATATGCTGAAAGTGGCATTATATTTCTGTGTTTTGAAGTGTGTTGGCTTTTAGAGAGACCCATCCTTGTAGGTTTTGTTTTGGTTTTAGCATTTTAGGAAGCATTTTTCTGAGCATTTCTCTGTATTAGTGTTCTCATACAGCTTATCCTGAAAAGCTTCTCCAGAAAGTAAGACACTGGTTAGTGTCTCTCAGACATTTTGACTGACCTACTGAGCAACCTTACAGGTCTCAATACCAGGGTTTTACCCTTGAGCAATGCTAGCAAGAAGCCTGGTTTTTGCTGCTCTGGGACAACAAAAACATAACCCAAATAAAAACATGTGTTTCCTTTGCTGTAGAAAGACAGAATGCTTCCCACAGGCTATGAGTTCATCCTCCTTTCAGCAGTGAAAGGAGAAGACATTACAGAAATGTTGAAAATCAATGTTGAGTGACTTCTCCAGTACAGAAAATTCAACTTTTTTGATGTTTGTGAACAAATCTTCCTGAAGTAGAACTACAATTACATGTATAGCTTCTTTTCTGAACAAAATCAAAATGTATGGATTAGATTTGTGGAATAACTGGAAATAAGTTTACCAAATCTATTATTTCAGCTGTTTTTTTAGGCTTGAGCAGCTACTGGGAGGGTACAGGACTGGCTTTTCTATCTTTGGGCAAATCTGTGCTGCATGAGCTTGATCCCCACAACTGAAGCTCAATGGATGAAGTAAAAGCTTTAAGGTCCTTGTGCTCCTTCCAGCTGGAGGGTGCAAACAATGAGCTTTGATCAATGTATCACCCCAAATAAGGCATGATGATCCAAATCTCTGCCATATGCTTCAGGAAAAGATCATTTCAGTAGAGAAGTTGCAAGAGATATCCTAATTAACTTGCACATGTCAGAGGAAGGAACAAGTGTCGCTTCTCAAGGGCAAGAGTAATTTTGGCCAGCTTTTCTGAGGTTGCTTCACAGTTTGTTTCCAAGGCAATTACAATCAGATAGTGCGGAAATCATAGTATACTACAGTAGAAAGGACCTGCTTTCTACATTTTTTGTTTCTTGTCTAACTTATAGTTAGGTATTTTACAGAAAACATAACTGTCATTTCCCAGTTACAGCATTAATATCTATGATCTAGGGTGTATTTGGTGAGAGGGGATTTTTTTGCAGTTTTGGTATTCCTCGGCTGAGACAAATATTCCCTTATTTTGTCTATATAATAAAATGATAATTTGATTCCTGAGAAATGCAGTCCTAACAGTTAAATTGAAAGATGCTGTTCAAGCTTTTATCATTAACCAAGAAAATCAGTTTGGCTGTATCGTGTTTTTAATAGAATGCAAATTCTGTTGTCTTTACTTACACTGGAAAATGGTGTTCTCCAAAGGACTATTTTTGCTTTCCTCCGCAATGAGTTCTTATTATAGCTCAGCAAATAATTTTGTCAGGAATTGCTTTTGTTTGACTTTGGGATATGTCCTTTGGCAATAACAATGCTGGTCAAAAAGTAGGAAGTTCTCTTGGTCTAACCCTTTCTTCATGCATTATTCCAGTAGATCACAAGAAGCTCAGATTGATACTTCTCAAGGTTTAAATAGCCAGATAGTATTTGTATGCCTTTTAACACCATGGAGAGCACAATCAGAAATTGCTCTAATATCTGACAGCAGAAGTAGGGAGGATTATGTGTTACTTCTGTCTATCATTTTTTTTTTAAGGTTTGGTTTTTTCCTAATGGTAAAACTTCTGTTCGTTCATCTTCAGTCTCTCGAGCTCCATTATATACCGTTTCCTTCACAAAGGAAAACGTTTTGTGTGTGGTTTATTCATTTCAATGCGTAGCCTTGCAGCAGCAGTTGCCCAGTCTGGTGGTTGAGGCTGCTACCAAGTGAGGTTCCAAGATCCACAGGAATTAAGTTGAATTCAGTATCAATGATACTATTTGGGATCGCATGAAATTATCCGTCTGTAGCTCTGAAGGTCTGGAACTTGATGCTCCTTTGTAAAACTATGCAGAAAAGGGTACTCGCAAGTAAATCTTCATAATTCTGTGGGTGTTCAAGAGATGCAAATCTGAACTTTTTTAAATGCCCCCTCCCCCATATGGTATGAAGTTTTGTAGTGGTATAACTGATATGTGCTATGGGTGGGTTTGTTTTAATGGTTTTTGATAGACTGTTTACGTAATTTGAAATACTTAACTCTTCAGAATGGGTTTGGGTTTGTTTGGTTCCCCCCCCCCCCCCCCCCCCCCGATCCTTTCTGTCAACCTGTGAAGTATTTCAGAATAAGTTAAAGTTGCATAAGTACACAAGCTATTTAAAATAGAAATAAAAAGAATTCCATTAATGTCCTGCGTTTTACCAACACTGACAAATCCAGTTTCACTAAATAAATAGCACCCGTGCTGTCATTTTGACACACAAAATAACTTTGTCTCTATGTAGTTAATAGCCACCTCTTAGAGCATCTAAAGCAAATTTACAGTTGAGATCAGTTAAGGAGGGAGAGTGGGAGTAGATTTATTTAAAATCCACTGAACTTAACTGCTCACTTGTTTGCTTTTTAATGGTAAAGCAGATCTGTGGTTTGAAATGGTTCGGGGAAGTTTTTGTGACAAGGCAGATGATTATTCAGAACTACTTGAAAACTACAAAGGGGGTCAGCTACAGTTTCTCCTTTCTGGGAAATTGGAAATCTCCCTTTGAAAATGTTCAAGAAACTTGATAACTGAGATATTGAAGATCGTCAGAGATGCAATTAATATCTGCACAAAGTGTTCCAAGGACATCACAAATTAATAATGATTTAGTACTCTATTTTATTAAGATGTCAATGCTGCTATTACCTTAAGATATTAATGCTTTACATAAAAACATGACATGTTTTTGTCATAAAGGATCTGGCAAAAATTCTTGTTGACATCCTTTCTCTGACTTTTCCACTTGCTATACTTGATTAAATTCCATATGCATCTGTTTCTTTATCAGGAAGTTTGAGCTGAAATATATTTGTTTCTTGATTCTTTGGTGGAAAACTTCATCATGTGGTTGCTTAGTAGGACTTCATTTTACTTTAGCAGCAATTTAGTTTTGGATGGTTTATCTGTTCTTAATACAAGTGTTGTGTTTTCAGGCATTCAGAAGTTGAAGTGAACTGAAACTGCTATGCCAGATTATTCAGTTTTAATCTTTTGGTATAGTTTTCTGTTCATGTTTGCATGTTAGAACTTGAAATTAGTCTTAGTATCTAAACGGAGTATTTCAGACCATTGTGTACTGCATGGGTATTTCTTTTCTTGAAAGTTCACAAGAACCACGTGAATAAGATAACGAGATAAAATGGTAAGCATGATGTTCTAGGGAAAAACTTAGCAATTCAGTTTTGTTAGGAAATGCATTGAATTTTATGGTCATGTCAGTGTCAACTGCTTGCTTTCTGATGCTAAAGTAGTGTTTAGGAGAAAGGAGATTGGGAGGTGCTGGTGCTCTTGGGCTTTGGCCTTGAACAAGGACCTCATGAAGTGGGGAGGGGGTCGCCTGTGTAGCATTCCTTCAGTCTCCATTCAGTCAGGGCTGGCTCATTAATACTTCAAAACTGTTTTGGTTTGGTTTTTTTTTAAGGTGCTACTTTACACTAGATACATCTGAGGTGCAAACAAAGGATTTCTTGATTACAAGTTAGGTAAATACTTCAAAATTTATCTGTGTGTTCTGTTTACCTGTAAGCCTATCTGTCATTTTTGTACACAAAACAAAATGTGCTTAATAGAAATCAATTGAATGCAAGGAACTTCTAACTGGTTATTTGGGCCAAGGCAATACAAACTGTAAATGTGAAATCATATGGGTTTGAGAGAGCTGCTGAGTATTTTAAATTACTTTTTTTCCCCTCATTGCTGTTAGTGTTGTTGGACTTCTTGTAGACAATTTATTAGAAGAAAATTACATCCGGACTGTTCTTGTTGCATGCATCGCTTTCTCAGCTGTAAAATCTTGATGTATCATCAGTGAAACTGTCTTGTTTTTTCAAGGGGGGATTAGAGAGATGAAGATATCAAATGAAAATAAGGCGGGGGGGAATGGAAGGGCAAAAGTAAACCTGCTGTAAGAACTACCTATGTCTACAAAATATATTAATTCCTTTCCCCTTATTAGAGCTGGGCTTTCTGCCAAGACAGATCTGCTGTTCCAGCTGGGGCTTGCAGAAGCAGTAGTGACTGCAGGAGGTGATATATACCATTCTTTTAATTCTCAATGGCATTGACAGTTACCAAAGTTCCCTTTCTTTGCTCAAGTTTATCCTTGCTAGAAGTTAAAATGAAAGGTAATAGAGACAGTAAGACAATGCTGAAAAGATAAAGACAACTGACAAGAGAAATCTAAGGCCTAGTTTTAGGTATGCATTTAAAAGTCAATTAGGCAAACTACTGGCATTAAGTTTCTAAAATTATTTCAGATGCCTGTCTTGCTATTTGAAAGCTCTTCTTGTAGCAGATTTTTAAGCTTTTTCATTGAAGTATAGTACAGTGAACATTAGAGTCCTTTATTAAGACTGCTTCTCATATTGAGTTATTGCCCTGTCACCCAGCGTATTGGGTTCTGGAAAAATACCTAGTAAACTCCACAGCCTAATTGATGTACTGTTTGGAAGTGTTAGAAGCTATAGATAGTTTGTCTTAAGAATTGCTTCCAGTCCTGCCAGTGGTATCCATGGCACTAGTAAGAAGGCATTTCTAGGCAATTTTTATCGGCTTCACTTGTTAGCTTTCTTGCTACTTGTAAAGAATGCCCAAACACTATTCTGAAACTTTAAAGAAAATGCAAAGAGAAGTTTAAATGTCTCTGTGGGCTATGCAGCTGCCACTCTTTATATGAAGAATGACAGGCTTCACCAGAATGCCTGGTTCTTAAGGCAGGAGACCATGATGCTGAAACACATTAGAGCAGTGTTATTTATATTCTGCCAAAAGCAATTATCCTGCAAGACTTATAAATATGTGTTAGCTTTTATGTGTGTGATAAACTCTACAGACTTCCACAGAGATCTGTAGATCTACTCAGAGTGATATATTTAAATTTTTGCAGGACTGAAGCCCAAGTGCTTGCATAAAAAGATGTTTCTAGTTGCAGGCATATGCTGATTATTCAGTAGTGTGGCAGAAGTGTTTCTTTGGGATTGGTCTGTTACGATTAGGATTGTTATTATGCCAAGGTAAAGAGTTTTTACATTTAATGGTATTTGATAAGAGTTGTTTTAAGAAACCTGTTTTGATCTACCAGTATTTCTTTCCAACAACTTCTTCTAAGCTCCCAAGGGCTCTTATCTGGCCAAGAACCCTATTTTTAATTTCTGTGAATCCTTTACTTTTCCTCCTCATGAAGATTTATTACTCCTTAAAAGTACCTTCAGTTAGCTACTTTAAGCCCTAAAAGCGGCCTTGTTCTGTGCTGTGTCTTTTTGTCACCCTGTGACAGAAAATGAGCTCCACTGTTTGAGGGGAAAGGCCCGTACTTTGGATCTTGGCTACCAGCAGCTTTTCTGTTCGTCCCACAGCTGCTGTTAGTGTTTCATTCTGCAACTGCTAGAGGATGGGCAAGTAACCGTCCTCATACGAGACAAAAATATAACTCCATTAGTCAGCTGGCGTGGGTTGTTGAAGCAGAAATGCAGGCAGTATTTTCTTCTGGTGGAGGAAAAATCCATCACATCCTATTAAAGTTGCCATTAGCTGACTATGGGGGAATGTACATTTCCTGAATCCACGATTGCCTGTTCCCCTTACTTTGATGGCTGTCTACTTTAAAACTTGTAATTTAGTCATAACTATTATAAGATCATGTTACATCTCTGGGGTTAAATCTATTTGACATATAATCTGTCTGAGAAAAGCCCTTAAGAAATAATGGTGCTTGACACTAACTGAACCTTAAATTATTGTGGTGTGAATTAGAGAACCTTGTTCCTAAAGAGGTTCTGTGAGCTTTCTGAAATCTATATCGCCCTGTAGGACTTCTAAGATTTAGTATTTTAACTTTTAGACTGTTTAGTATTTTAACTCATTGCTGTTAAACACGGCTTTCAAAGTTTCTTTCAAAGGTGGGTTTGTTTGGGTTTTTGTGGCTTTTTTTTCTTTTTTTTTGGTTGGTTGGATGTTTTTACAGCTGTCTTCTGAAGGTTGAAAATGTGATAGGCTAGTGGCATCTTTGACATCTTCTTGCCAGTGTTCATTGTAAGGTTTAAGTGAGGGGGAGTTATAACCCTTCAACTTTTTCATGCTAATATTTGAACCCTGAAGGTTTTTGGATGTTTAATCTTCATAGCATGCAATTATGACATAAACCAGAATGAAGAAAATACAGAGGTGCCTTCTTTTCATAGCTGCTTATCAATGAAAAGAAAATAGTTTTTCTTTGTTATTCTGGAAGTGGCAATTTTTAGTCATGTCTAGAGCAGTGTTTCAGTAAAGGGTGACTTTTTCTCTCTAAGGCAAATACAGATATGGTCAGGCTTCCTCTTAGTTTAGTGCTTAGAGATTTTGTTAATATCTCTTGGCCACCTCATTCTTTATTTCTTTAATTGCCCATGTCTTTTTTTTATGAAGTGTGAACAGAGAGAAATGTTCAAATCTCTTAAATTGAGGGGGATGAATATTTAACCTTAACATGAGGAGTGAATGGTTCTTTACAATAACACTCTGGTATTAGTATATCAAATGTCATGGATCTGTGATTGCAGATTACAGGTGCATTAACACCTATAAATTAAAGGCAGAATGTTATTCAATCTTACCCTGTATGGCCCATGTCTGTCTCCACATTGTGTACAATATTAAAGTTGAAGAAGAAATGATGCAATGGCAAACTGTAGTCTAGTTTTGATTTTTATTGTAGTTATGTTTTAATATAGGTAGATCCTGGATATATCTCCAGGATATATCTGGTTGTCTGTCTGGTGTTTTTTGTGTTTCTTTAGGGCAGGTAATGGGCAACGCCTTTTGCTGCTTTCGGTTTGCTCCCTTCTTCCTCTGGTACAGTTGCTTCTTGTTATTCTCAATAAGCTATCTATGTGGTAGTAAAGAACTTCAGAACATAGTAGTGAACAGTAAAGTTAAAATAAGAAAATTAGATTACTGTGGTGTTATACAAATATAATTTAGTTACATACTTAATGACTCTACTAGTTGAGTTAAACTAAAACATAAAAATTATGCAGCTCCAGCTGAGGGAGCTTTTTTCTGTCAAGTCAGTTCCTTGCATGTTCATGTAATTCGTGTTCCCTAAAACTTAGTATGGAAATGTAGACAAAATTTTGTACTATTTTACAGAAGAAACTGGTTGCTGGGCTAAAAGCTGTTGTAAAATGCAATGATTATTTTGTAAGATTGAAAATAAAGTCTCTAAAAATCTGTTTTAACTTTCTGGAAAAGGAAATGAGCAAGAACCTATTCCAGTGTATTTGATCAGACAATCCTAGCTTTACCGAAGAGCTAAACACAGCTTCATGTATCCAAAGGTTGGGCCCTTGTGAGAAACTTATCCACTCTCTGCTGAGAGCAAGTAGTGGAATTTCTCCTGAGGTGCTGTGTCTGGGGGTTGTTTTCCTATTGGATTTTTGCACTTTGGTGTTCAGTAAAATTTTAATGTTTTCCCCTCATGAAGGGAAAATCCATCTCCACTACGTTTCTGGTTGGCCTGCCTCCTCCTGGCAGCTTCCAGGCAGCTACGGAGGTTTCTTTTCAGCTTTCAACCTTTTTCCTCTTCAGTTTCAGTCTCCTGCGAGTAGACTCATCCTCTGCATGCATTGCTCACTAAACAGGCACTGTTTTTCCTTCAATACAGTAATTTTCTTTATGTCAAAGCCTTCCTGCATGCTGAATAATGCATCCGAGTCTTCAGTTTTTCTCCGGACTACTCGAAGTTGCGTGTAGGCAGCTGGCTAGTTTTGTGTATGGTGGAGAGAGGAGCTGGAGTGCACTGTAAATGCTTGTGTGAGTATGGGCAGGGCTGCTCTTGTCATTGAAGCAATATTTTCTATGTAGTTCCTACTTGTTACTTTAATATATTGGCAGAATTTAGTAACTGGCCTCTGTGAACACGGAGATGAACACTGGTATCTGTAGGCTTTCGCTCCTACCTGGATCTCTTCGGATTGGGTTGGTAGGGAGCTTGTTTTGCCTCTTAGAAATTGAAAGAGATTGCCATATGGTCCGGTATAGTTCATATACACAACTGTGATCCAGTAGAGGAAAGGCAAACTCCCAACCCCCCTACTGCTGTTTCAGAAAGGAACAGACAGGAGGAAGTAGGAGTGAGAACAGATTTCTGGATAGATTGGTAGGCAGCAGGGTGAATTCTTAGCACTTCCCACCAGAAGTTTATTCTAATAGGCATCGGGTTTTAACCATGTAACTGCTGCTCGAGAAGCTGGAACATGAGGACCAAGAGTAAATGCATAAATAGACTTACAGGGCTAATTTCAAATTAAAATGATAAAAGCATTTATTTTGTATCTGAAACAAGGCTGTGATGCTCTCAGCCTCTAGTTCTGTGAAGTTAATAAAGGCTTGGGGTTTTTTTTAATTTCTATTTTTTTCAAACTTTATGTACAACTGAATGTAAGCACTACTAGCTATATCTGGAAAACACTACTGTAACGGTATCCTGACTGAATGAGACTTTTCTAAGATACACACACTTCCACCACCAGGTGTGTATAATAGATCTACAGTGATTAAAATACGTCAAATGCAACAGAAAATTTTTCTTGGTTTCTGGGTCTCTTAAAGCAAAGGGGTAATTTCGTCTATTTGTTTCCATACTGTACAGGAGGAACAAATGGATTTTTATGTTGGACAAACAGCTACGTTATTGGTCATCAGTTTCAGACTGATGTAAACCAGAGTTAAAGCAGTAAACAAAACAAACAAACAAAAAAGCAAACTGTTTAGAGTTAAAATTTGTATATGGACTAGAGAACAACTTTTATGGCTTTCCTCTGGATTAAAGATTAATTTATATATAAAGACTCCCCCCTCCCACCCAATGAATAGTTTAGATAAGTCTTTAAATAATTGTGTAAATCTGCATTTCTAATGATGAAATATAGTTTTGGGCTGCCACTGAAAGGGATAGTTTGCATTCACCTACACAGCCTTGGCCTTAGATCTAAAGGGCACATGACTGCAGGTGATTTGGGGCACTGATCTGTCAGAATGATCTTTTTGGGATGATGGATTTTCTGTTTCAGTTGCACAACCAGCTCACTTCACAGTTGCATACTGGTTTGAGTTAACACAAAGGAAGTGGCAGTCTGGACGAGAAGAAAGGGGAAGGGATTCAGGCTGGATTTAGGTGAGTAGGTTTAGTTGCCTTCCCATTATCCCAAAAAATCAAATAATTTTTGCTGCAGACCTACAGATGCTGAATCACTGCTAGAACTCTACATGTATGACTGTTTAGACATCTCCTGTGAATAAAACCTTGCAATTAATAAGGAGCTCACAAAATGAGAGATCTCTGTAGCATTTATGTGCTATGCATAGTATACTGTTCTCCTATCATATAACTGTTCAATGGAGCATCGCCCTTTAATTTATCTCATAGAGATGCATTGTCTGTCTGTGTCAAAATGCTTGCATGAGTGTAATCTGGAAGCTGTTTTTCTTTTGAGTGCCAGTGTACTGGAACCCAGTGTTTAACGCTTGAAATTAATGGATTTTGTATTTCCTTGCATTCTCAACAAATACTGAATAACCTTCTGTAAATAATGATCCTTATTAAAGGATGAATAGCTGCAAAACTTGAAGGGTTTTCATGTATTTTTTTTTTCTTCTTCTTCCTCTTTTGAAGCAGGGAGATTTGTATTTCCTCTCCCTTATGTGCTTGGCATAATAATGCAGGAGCACAAACTAAAAAAAAAAAAAGTGGTAACAAGCAACAGTGGTTCATGATGCCAATGGTACTGCAGTTTGGAAAATGTGTTGTACCAGTAAATTGACTAGTCTCAATTAAAATTTAAAGAGTCTCCGTTACAAGTAGTTAGTTAATGGTATAGTCACTTCATTGATTTTTGTTATTCCTTAAAATGAATAAATGTTTTCTAGCAGAAGAGGTTCACTTGTCAAATGAATTTTTTTCTCAGTTGTTCTTAAAGGCTACTTTTCTCTTTTAAAACTTTTTTTGGGAGATATTTCCTTGAATATTGGTGACTGTGCATCAATGAAGACGAGCTGATGAATCACTACATGCAAATCCCATTGTTTGGTATATATTAAACTTCTTCCAAATAGAGGTTGCTATAACTTCTTTGCAATAAAAAGATCCAGACTGAGTACTCTTAACCGTTGCTGAGTCTTATTACAGTTTGCATTCAGACTTCTAAATGCATACAGTCGGACTACAATCTTTAGTGTTACTTTATTGTAAAATTATTGTTTTATGAGTATAAAAGTTTGGCCAGATATGCTGTATCAATGTTTTAATCTGCAGCAAGATAGTGCTCGCTTTTTTTATCTTTGTGTTGAAAATACTAGGTTTTACATGGATTAATGATATAAAGATTGAAAGCTATGTGCAGGTTACATGTGCTTATAATTGATTCTTATATTGTGATGTATTTTCAGTTGTATTTCTTGAAAGTTGTGGTTTCTCTGCATCTCGGTTTTCACCACATTGTGGGATAAAGTTTTTGCAGTGTTCAGGATATCTGTTTTCTGGGCTACCAGAGTTAATCCCCTTGCATCTTCTGGAATCAAGAGGGCTTTCCCTTTGTGTGTTCAGTCATTACATAAAGGAAATTCAGTTTGTTTTGTTAGCATGTAAACTGGGTTTTACTAAATACAAAGAGGGCCAAAACTTCTCACAGTAAGAATTTAGAGAAAGAAAATGTACATTTCTTGGAAGAACACCATTCATAACTTTGTTACACGTTTGGTGCTCATCATTCCACACCCATGAAGCCAAAAAAAAAAAAGGAAAATTTAAGACTTAAGTTATGTTGATACTGCAGGAGGAGATCAAATGTGCCAAACTTTGTGACTTAAATCCTAGGTGCTCATATTGCTAGTTGTGGCTTAATCTCAAAATACATATATAATGCAGAGAAGCGGTCAAGCTCCAACTGGGCTGCAATGTGACTGACCCCATACAGACTTACGTGAATGAGAGTTTGGCAACAGTTGCTGACGGTGAAGCAAACACTCATACACTGCTCTAGAACTTGTATTGAAGTATCGTATCTACAGAACAACTTTGAGCAGTTACGAGATAGCCTTGTGACCAAAATCAGTCATTTACTGATTAAGGTTGGATAATTGTTCTGGATCGAAGTTGACCTTTCTTCTGGATTACTCTTGATTCACATCAGCTTCCCAGTGTTGATCACTGCAGAGTTGCAGAAGCGGTGGAGAATGTGCATGGCAGGAATAAATGATCAGGGCAAGAGAAGGATGGAGAGTGCTTCTGGCAACAGTGCCAAATCATATTACTTTAAAGTGCTTATAACAATAATGGTAGCGCAGGTATGAAAGTTGCCTTGGACTTGTTAGTAGAAGATAGTGTAGAACTGTCAGTAGTTTTGTATTCTCTCACAGTCTCTGTTAAAGGACCTCCTGAAATCAGGCTGCAGAAAGTGGTTACAGGAAAGATAAGAAATCTGAGTGCTGTGCACTTTCATCTGTCTCTGCTTACTCACTGTGGAAATGCTTCTTATAACCTTTCTTTCCACTCCTTCATGATCCCTAGTAGTTTTCCATCTGTGTTACTTACAATCTATATCATATTAATAGTTTTAATACAATAGCTTGTATTTGCTGGAAATTACTTAATCCATATACAGTTAAAAATGACAAATGTCAATATTTTACTGTGGTGGGTTTTTTTTTTATTGGAAACAATCTAACCAAATTTTTACTAGTTTAGATTTAGCTACAAGATTTTATACTTCCCTTTTAATGCAGGAAAAAATCAGTGTGTTATAGAAAGCCATAGCATAAAAATTGCACTATTGAATAGTGATATGCTTTGTGACTATGCTTGTCTCATACAGTTAAAACAAAATCCTTTGTGTTTGTGCTGTGCACGCATTGAAGAAGGGGCACCCAGTTTTCCCTCATGTCTGCTTCTTGTTTGGGAAAAAGAGATGCTGTTTCCTCTCTCTCTCTCCTATTCCTCTTCCCCCCCTCCCCCAGCCCTTTCTTTTCTTTCTTTTTTTTTTTTTAATGTAATTTACTTGGTAGGGAAGAACTTATGCAAGCCGTATTTTCCCCCCACCACCCCAATCTTTTTCATGTCACTGACTTTTGAAACATCTCTTACTTCATTTTTGTTACTTGAGTTCTGGCATTTTTAGCTCCCCTTTCTTCCCCTTAAATAACTCTTGGGCAATCTTTTCTTTTTTGTGCTTCCTAAAGAAACAACTGTGTCAGCTGTTTTTCTTTAAACATCAGCTTTTTATGTGGGATAGTCAATATCATTTTTTTACTCAGTCTTTTGTGAAAATGCCTCAAATAGATGGTTGTGTTGAGTACCGGTCACACGCCACTTCACAGTCAACATATGGGTGAAGAAAACAAGGATGAGCTACTTCAGTCATCAGGTAGTTAAAATTGCAGAGTGATGGTTCTAGAATCCTTTGACTCAAAGCAATCACTTCTCTCCTGATTTTTCTTTTAGTCAATAAGTTTTTAAAAATTATAATAAACAAGTCTTTAATAATGCTGGGAGGAATGGATAAAAATTACAGGCAAATGAATTCTGTCTAGGAATTACATAGTCTTTCCTCCCTTCAAGCACAGTAACTTTTTGATGTTTGAGCAACCAAATTCAAGAAGCAGAGCCCTCAAAAACACTATTGTACATCCTGTATGTAAAGCTCATACACGATGAATGCATCCCCAATGTTGGATTGTGAACAAAGTCTACAGAATTCTGTCAGATGAACTTTTATGATACAGCCAGTACTTTAGGCTTAAATTCCTAAATAGTGAAAACTTTGGCTCAAAAATCAGAGATTATTTGTTAGCATCACTACTTGTAATATGTTATTGGTCTTTTGACCTTGCTTTTCAGGAGGCATAATAAAATGCTGATTGCTTTTCTCTAGCTAGTAAAGCAGTTAATGACTTCTGGTTTATTGGGATTATTTGGACAGTCTCATTGCAGATAAAAGTACTCAAAATTCATTGTTACTTATAACAAGGAGAAATTATTTGTAATTATTACTGTTTTAATAGTAGACCCTGTGTTTGGGATATGAATAGAGGAGGTCCTTCTGTTGCTGGAATAAGAGCAAAAGTCCATAACAAAACACATAGGTACAAATTAAATGGCCCAATTTAGATTCCTATTTCTTGAGTTTGATCTTCACCATCTACACTTATTTGTCTGTTCTACCAGTTTAATTTCTCCTTGCATTTTTTGAATATATAATGTCATCTTCTGTCTCTCTAAGCAGAGATATTTAGTTTTCTGTTTGTATTTCTTCAATTATGCAGTCAGGATTCATTTTCAGTGCTGTTAAACACAAGAACACAAATATTTGTGGAACAACTTTAATGTATCTCTCATTGACTTAGTAAGATTTTTTCAATTTTGTACTTTATACTATATTTTATAGACTATTATATTTTGTGTAATAGAAGTGGCAAATAGCCACTTAAAACATTTTTAGGGTGGATAGCAATCTGTTTTGTCTAGTAAAACTGTGCAACATAGATGTCAGAGCTACGCCAAAAAAAACTGCCTAGTTGCTCCTACATGACACTCTTGTCTCATAGATTGACTGGAGCAGAAAGACCTTTCTTTTACTCCTCGCTTGTATTCTACTGTCTGAAAACTGTTTTGAGCTTGCATTGTGTCATGTTGCACTTGCTTTCTTGATACTCTAATCATGTATTTTGTGCAGTTTGACTTAGCTATCTCCAGCACCCTTTTCAAAACTTCCTCCTTATGGTGAAGTCCCACCCCAGACCCATAACTTCTAATGGTATTAATGGTTTTGAAAAGTCCAAAGAGGAAGCAACCAGATGTAATCATAACACTAAATCATCTCATGATCTCAGTGTTGTAACCCTTTGTTTAGGACGTGGTCGTTGCCAAAACAAGGAAAATGTAGCCGGTGGATCCTTTTCAGTTGCTGAGTAGACAGAGAGATTCAGTGATTGTTGTAGGAGTTCTCATGACTAGCTATCACTTAGGAAGTGTTGAATGTATTCTTATTTTGTTTTGTTACATATTTGGGGAGGGGAATGCATGTATACTTTTTATTCTTTTTCTCTGCAGTTGGTTACAAGTTTCTAAACTTTTCTTCTGGAACAGCAGCAAATAATACAACTTAAATAATCTTCTGTTTGAATTGAGAGGCCTTTCAGTGTGCTATTTTGCTCTATGTTATGTCCATGCATGACCCATGTATTCATTACATACAGCTTTTTGTAGAAACTTGTGAAAAGTATTACTTTAGCAGTAGTTGGAGCAGGGAATGTAGTTACACAAGGCTTAGTTATGCTTTTTTGATGCACTGTTAACGTTCCTATGTTCTCTGACCTTAGGACTGGTGAATCACTTATTTCTATGCTTGAGACTGCTGGCTAGGATGCTAATTACTGAGATTATCAAACACAGATCATACAGTTATATATTGGCTATGTAAGTCACATTAGTCATGCTGACGTATTGCAAATATGAAGGGCGTACCATTAAAACATTTTGTATAATCTTGTTAATCTTTTGTTTCTTCTCCTTTGATGAATTATTGTAATAGAAGTCTTTGCATTTGTCTTTCACTTGTCTGTCTCAGTTTATTTCCTCTATCCCAAATATTCATGGTTTGTTAAAACTACAAAAAGAATGATTCAAATCACAAAGTGTGGTGCTGCATAGCAAGGGAGTGGTAGCTTCCTTTCGGTCACTGAACATAGACCTTTAAAATAGATCTGTAAGTTCACAAGTTACCTTCCTTAAGGCTCATTCAGATTTTCTTTTTTACTCTGATTTTGGTGCTATTTGTTGAGCATTTTGCGCTTTGGCTTGTAGTCTTTCTGATTTGTTAGTGTGGGCATTTATGACTTGTCCATTTGTGTGTGTTTGAAACATCCTTTTGGATGTTTGTTGTTTTCTTACTGTGTTAAAAAGAGCAATTTAGCATTAGGGATTTTCCTAGAATATAATTTACTTTGCAAGATCACTTTCATATGGGCAGGTTAAAGTCCTTGAAAAGCCACGTCAGTGGAAATGTTGAGACAAGCTTTAGATTTAACAATATCAACAAATGATACTATAGTTTTAATTCACATAGTTTTAAAACACTGCTAATGAATGTTGTATAAGAAATAATCTTACAGCTCAGCAAGACAGTTAGAGGAAGATTATTTTTATAAGTGTGGATATGTTTTATTTAGTTTCAGGTTCTGTTCCTTTTCTGTGCAGGCTGAGTGGGAAATGCATGCCAGGAATGATCTGGACCTTTTATAAATTTGTTTTAATGTGACAAGATTACAATTTAAATTTTGTGGTTGCCTACCTAATACCAAGTGTTGCTTGAGGTGAGTAAACTCAGTGGGACTGACGCTTTTTTATTCCATAAATGTATAGCCAAAAGATTAAGAGTATGTAGCAGCTCACCAGCTAAGCTCTGTATACTGTATACCAACATGCACTCAGGTCTCTATTGAATTAGACTTGTTACAGATGGTCCTTGTCCCGAAGAGTGTATAGTTCAGGACAAGCTGAAAGAAATTCAGACACAGTAAACATAAAATCTGAGATGATGTTTTCTGGTGTGTTAGAGAAAGTATAGTAGGGTCTACTTGGTTTGTCCTTTATGTTTGCTAAATAAGTTCTTAGGTGTGTTAGGAGGAGAATAATAGCTTTTTGGACATTTGAGGAACACTGTTCTTAAGTGCAAGGAGCAGTGGAATAAAAAGTACACAGGTGCTTGTTTGAAAATAACATATTCAGTACAGCCTGTCATACCTTCTTAGAGTAGCTAAAATTGTTCATAAGGGATCTTACTATGGTCTTCTTTCAATGTATTAGTTACCTTCATCTTATTTTAGTGGTCAAGAACTTTTATTACAAAATGACTCGTTGATTAATGTATTCACGTCTCCTGTTAACAGGGTCTCCAAAGACCTGCCATCCTTAGTCTTGATGGCTAGATGACTAATAGCTTTGACTATGAGGGTGATCTAATTGTACTTGCATACTTGAGTGAAGCTCAGGGACTTTGAGTATGTAAGACTGGAGGAAAATGGCCCTGAGAGAAGATAGAATTCTGACTTGTTCAGATATAACTATTACCTGAAAAACTTTCCTTAAATTATGTATCATAAACTATAGAAATCATTGCTATTCCAAGGAAAATAAAAGACGCAACTGAATCTGTAAGCTTCATTTAAAAAAGAAATAAATTTCCTTCTAGACTGGATGGATGTTGTCTGAGACATTTACTGTAAGTGTCAGGTTGTCTTAGTTTCCGTGGAATCTGCCTTAGGCTACAAACTTGTGCTTGTCCTAAGTTTGCTGAAGTGCTGGAGGAAATTAAAAGCTGTCTTCCATCATTTCTTTAGATGTTCCTCTGTTTTTGCAAGGTTGGAAAGAAACGGTAACTTTTCTTATCTAAAAAAATTAACTCTTTCTCTTGTTTTGTTTGTGGGCTTTTTCATTTTTATCTGCATGTTGCCGTGGTAAGCCAGTCACAATTAATACATGGCATCAGTACCCAATAGCTTGATTGCTACTTGATAAGAAACAAGTAGTGATTTCACAAAATTAGAGGTACACACAGTTCTGTGCTATAAATGGAGTGAAGAGATTCCTATGGATCTTCAGAAGTTCTGGGGTAAGGAGGAAGAAAAAACTATGAGAATATATAGAGAGATGAGAAGCCGGGCTGGGATGAAGAGTGGATATTTCTGGAGTTCATGGCTGTCAGCTTGTCAAAATGAGGCAAACATAGGGTTTTCTGGAGGAAGCCCATTAAACTTGGGGCATGTGAGTAGCAGGATCTGACCACTCAAATTCTGTTATCCCATCTGCCTAAAATTGGATGGAATTTAATCCAGGAGTCCCTGGTATCAGCAGTCCTCTGTTGTTAAGCAGGCAGCTGGGGAAGTCATTAAAAAGCATCTTCCATGTCTGGCTCATCTCACCAACTCTTACAAAGGGGAACTACATACTATATACTATTCTTTTAGTTCTGCTACACGTGTCCAAAACCTGTGGACTCATCTTTGAATGTTACTTTGGTTCTTTTTAACTTCAGTGGGAAAGGCTAGAAAGAAAATTGTTTGTTTGGGTTTTTTATTTGCCTGTGTATTTGATATCAGATGCAATTTTCTAAGTAATATGCTTTGACCAGGTGGTGTTACAGAATCCATACTATTACGAAAACTTAGGCCTCCAGAAAGCAGTTTCTTTAAAAGAGGTGGAACTCAAGTATGTGTCATGATCTCCTTTAATCTGTTAAAATATTACTTCATTTAACCCATCCTCATGGATGACATACAGAAGTAATAGAAACTAGGCACAATTATTAAACAAGAGGAGGTGCTGGGGAGCAGGGCTAAAATGTTTTTCACGGAAATGTCAGATATCTACTTTGTGTGTAATTATCATGGTTTTCAAATCTTTTTAACAGCTTCTCCATTCTTCATGTGCTCTTGTGCTTTGCAAAAGCTCTTGCAGTAGTAGCCATTCTTCCTTGCAGCATCAGTTACTTTACACGGTCATAAGTCTTAAGTTGTCTGTATTCAAATAGGAATGTGGTTCTAGTGCTGCTATTTTTTAATTTTTTTTTTTTCCTGATGTTGTGTCCGAGAGACACTTCATAACAGCAATATACTGTTTTGACAGTTTCTCATTCTGGACACTTGTTCATTTGTGTCTCATTTTCCCTTTTGAATTGTAGGTGCACTGTCAAACACCTTGTTTTACAAGCCTCTCCTGCTAAATAACAATTGTGTAATCAAGTATTTTTGGCTCTTTCAGGGTACCAGTTATCCCCTCCTTACATAATACAGTTTCCCACATAGCTTTTTCCTTCTGCCATTCTGGGTTCAGGCCATTTTGCTTGGTAGTTCACGTTTCTATAAGTAGATTTTTTGTTTTGTTTTGGTTTGGTTTTTGTTCAAGCAGGAATGTCCCATTCATGTTTTTTGACAAAGTCCAAAGCTCTTCAGTAAATCAGTGTGGGTACCAGTATCCTAAACGTAACAGCATTTGTTTATATTTCCTCCTGGAAATCCATGTCTTTTCTTGCTAAGCTCCTCACAAAAATAAATTTCCTAGGCATAGTAGCCATGCGTGGTTGCTGTACCTCCTGTCTTTACTGTGAAGAGTACCTTTGGCCTCTCTCTTAAAGGAGAAAATCTGCAAAGTTTTGCCTTCTACCAGCATAATAGCTCGGTGTATATTCTGATTTGCTGGTATAATTTTGAGAGGAGTAAGGTAACAGTCATGTCAGGCAGAGCTTCATATAGTAGTTGTTATTATGGCAAAAAATATATATATAGCAGTTTCCCTTTCATAAAAAATTAATAGGATGTGCTGTCATATGTTTTTCTTGATGTAAATTATGTTGTCTTTAGTACTCATGCTATATTTGCATCTCCTTCTCTTGTAGATAAGTCATTAATGTTTTGTGCCAGTGGCAGTCATTCTCTAAAACTCTAGTAACAAAGGGCTTTATATCATCAGCAGCGTACCGATATGTTCATGTGATACTGGTGA
Source organism: Aptenodytes patagonicus (assembly GCF_965638725.1). Lineage (NCBI taxonomy): Eukaryota > Metazoa > Chordata > Aves > Sphenisciformes > Spheniscidae > Aptenodytes > Aptenodytes patagonicus. The sequence continues at coordinate 37,656,074 of NC_134955.1, read as the reverse complement.
AATTAATTATTTTCTTCTAAATTGAGTCAATACTCAACAAATGTTATCTGCAAGTAAAACAGACTTTAGCTTAGTGGTCTGGTATTACCTGTTGGTACTCTGGGCATGCACGTACTCATGAGCACTTCTCTAGCTGGGAATCATAAAATCTTCTGCTAAGCTGTTTGAATAATAAGAACCATAAAAAGCCAAGTGTGGTTCATATATGCTCTTTGGGTGAGGCTACAAACACATAAGTATATTGCACCAGAAGTTGGAGGGGTTAAAGTACGTGTGTAAAGTGCCAGTCAAAGGTAAAGAGCCTTGATCCATGACCAGTTCACATTCGGAGATCAGCCTGGAGCTGTTACTTGCGTGCCAGCAAAGATAGTGTAATTTCATAGCAGTGTGTGTCACGATTTTTCAGAATGCCTTTTTTTCCTTAGCCTTGTCAGAAGTGTTTCAATAGCAGTTGTGCATAGTGTCAACTCTTACTTCAAAGTATCATGAATTCTCATAAATTAACCTATATTAGTTATATTTATAAAGTTGTATTTTATTGAAATTGCTGTGCTTTGAAATATTATATTAAATAAAAGAAAGAATCACAGAATAATTGAGGTTGGGAGCAACCTCTGGAGGCCATCTTGTCCACCCCCCCTGCTCAAGGAGGGCCACCTAAAGTAGGTGGACCCAGGACTATGTCAAGGTGGCTTTAAATATTTCCGAGGATGGAGGCTCCACAACCTCTCTGGGCAACCTGTGTCAGTGCTCAGGTACCCTCCCAGTGAAAAAGTGGTTCCTGATGTTCAAATGGAACCTCCTGTGTTTCAGTTCATGCCTATTGCCTCTGGTCCTGTCACTGGGCACCACTGAAAAGAGCCTGGCTCAATCCTCTTTGCACCCTCCCTTCAGGTTTTATATATGTTGATAAGACTTCTCTTCTCCAGGCTAAACAGCCCCAGCTCTCTCAGCCTTCCCTCATATGACGGATGCTCCAGTCCCATAATCATCTTGGTGGCCTTCACTTGACTCCCTCCAGTAGATCCATCTCTCTCTTGTACTAGGGAGCCCAGCACTGGACACAGCACTCCAGGTGTGCCTTCACCAGTGTTGAGTAGAGGGGAAGTACCACCTCCCTCGACCTGCTGGCAACACTTCTAATGCAGCCCAGGACACCATTGGCCTTCTTTGTCTCAAGGGCACATTGCTGGCTTATGTTCAACTTGGTGTCCACCTGGAACCCGTGGTCCTTTTCTGCAAATCTGCATTCCAGCTCTGAAAGAAAACATAATGCTAAGTATTTTTACCAAAGCTAAGAGGGTCAGTTTCTTGTATGGTTCAGTTTATAATTCCACATGAAGATCCAGGTTTCTTGGTGGTGATGGTAGTAGCTTTATAGTACTAAAAGGCAATTTGCAATTGCAGTTCAATTGCCTTAACAAATGTTTCTGAGATCACTGTTATTATTTTTCAGTCCTATATTAAAATAGAAATATGCAAGATGAAATACAAATAAAAGAATGGTAATGCTTAATATGAATCTAGGAGAGGGAAGATTTGCATACTGTTGAAACTGGGTTAAAATAAATGTAATGCAACAAGATAGCTGCTTTTTTTTTTTTCCCCTTCTTCAACATCTTTTCCCCTTTTTCTGCCAAAAAATTTTTCCCAGAGAAAATTCTTAACCTTCATTCTCTTTTGGATTGCTAATGGAAAAAAGGCAAATGTTGTAACAATGTTTGGTATCTTTAATTGGCTTGTTATTACACATAAGAAATACCCCAAATTATCAAAATAATTTATTTTTTACAAAAAAAGCCATAGTGATGAAATTACAATTGTGTTCCTCCCCCCAGCCACCAAAAGCAGGATTGTTCATTATTTGCTGAGCTGAAGGTCCCAGCCCGTCGAGGTCAGTGGAGTGCTTCCTGGGCTTGAACAACAGCTTGATCATCCAGGTCATAAGTCAGTTTGGGCCCAAGAGCATTACAACGATACAAACACATGGCTTTTGGAGGGAGGAGAGAGCCTTTAAAATCTGTGGTCAGATTTTAATGCTTGATGCTCTTAAAGTTGATGGCAGGCAAGGACTGTAAGTCTTATCTTTTTTGTCCACTTATGGTTTGTAGCCCTTTGTTTCTGCCCCCTAATGCTTTCTCAGACTTCTTAGTTCACCCCACTCCAGCTTTTGATTTTGGTACAAGAATCATCTTCATTTGCTAATATTTTTAGAATGAAACGTTACACAATATGCTATGCTATCTTAAAATGACTTCATTTCAAGTTTAATAGGTATACCATTTAGACACATGCTGTACTCTTCAGTAGCCCTTAACAACTAGGGGAAAATAACATGGTAGATAACCTTTTTTTCTTCCCCCCCCCTCCCCCCCCCCCCCCATCACAATTTGTAACTCGCTGTCATCACATAATACTGTACTCTCACCTCCTTACCTGAGGCACTCAGCTGTTAGAGAAGATCTGTTTCCATAGTTGTTAGGAATTGATCTTTGATTCCCATGTGGTTGTCACCAGTCTTCACTGGTGCTCAGCACTGACTCGGGAAGCAGCATGCACCTATGGACAGAATCCCATTTGGCTTTTCCTGTAAACCTTGCTCTGCCTCAAGAGTTTCCAGTGGCCACAACCAGAATCAAGGGGTCTCAGGAAAGGTTGGATGTGGTACAGTAGGTTTGGGCCTGCTGTTGCAATGCTGCTCTTCATGCTACATTTCACATGCTTGTGGTAGCTCTAGTAAAAGGTTTCATAAGAGCAATGCTCAACTGATTGTCCTGTTTGTTTGGTTTTCTTTTGCTTAGTTATTCCTGACAGAGCAGCTAAACATGCAAGAGTAGGTAAAAATGTTAGGCTGCAGGGGTGGTGCTGGAAAACACTGGAGCCCTGTCTGCCTTTTTTCCCCACAGCTAAGCTGCACCGGCAGTTTGGCAATTTGTTCCAAAATTCCCAAAAGTAGACAGGGCTATAACACTTAGAGACACAAGACATCTGGGTGGTTTCAGTAGCACCAGTAGTGTGACAGGCAGATGCTGTTTTGTTTGCAGTGGATTCTGGAAATGGAAATCACTAAGTCCTGCTGCTGCTTTGTGGTTAATTGCAAACCAGCTTGTATTGTTACTAAAAATAGCTATTGTTACCAATTGTGAGTTCCTTTAAAATATTAAAAAAAAAAAAAAAACAACAACAACAACAAAAACATAAAACTAAGCAATCTCTTCATAGTCTTTGGCATTGTCACAAGCACAGTAATGAATTTGTCTAGTTAATTTACAGGTGGTTGTCTGGAAAAACTGTTTTGTTTCAATTTAAGAGGTTATTCATTAAATATTACCTGTTGGGGAATTTTATTTTGGTTCTTGCACTGATGTACTAGATTTGACGGTAATTTCTAAAATATTTGAAAGGATAAATGTTGTTTAAAACAGTTTAGAAAATATGGAAGCAAAACACAAGATTGTTAGCTAGACCAGACTAGGCGTCTCAGTATACGGAAGGGGGGAAAAAAAAAACCCAATGCTGGCAGAAAACTTCTGACAAATGGAAGTAGCTGAGCCATTGAGGTATGATAGGTATCCTCCATCTTTGCTTCTCCTTAGCAATTCTTGAAAAGAAAATGGATGTGGAGTGTAAACTTTCATTAAAAAAACAAAACAAACAAACAAACAAAAAAAAAAAACCAAAAAAACCCCAAACTGTTGTAGTTCAAGTTTTCTCATGTAGCCTAAGTGAAGTTCAGTGATATCCCTAAATGATGCTTAACTGAACTCTTGCTGCAGTCTGGTATACAAAAGAAAGCTCTAATATTAAGATTTACAACCAAATTTGTAGCACAAATAACTTTAAAGCTAAATTTGTGGTTCGCTTGAATGGAGAATAGCAAAGAGAGTGTGTAGGTTTAACCAGTTGGTGCATTGTATTTCTTACTGTTTCAGAGGAAAGTCTCGGTGTCCTCAGTTTCTGTCAGAAGAGGCTCTCCACCTCTAGACAAAAGACTGCCTCTGTCTGAAGTGTACAACTACAATCTGAACTTATCTCTGAGTGAAATACAGTGATAGAGACCAATGAATGATTCAACTTTCAGTAATATTATTAAGCATCAAGATATAGCCATTTTTATTTGCAGATATTAGAATTGATAGATGCATACAATGAAGGATTGGATTTTTCTTGATTATATTTGTCTGCTGTGTGGGAGGAGTTACTAAGAGATGTTGGTACAGAAATGGTGAGAAACATTGACTGAACTGTCAGTTTAACTATGAGGTTTAGGGGGAGGAGGAGGCTGGTTGTTTGCTTGGAGGGGGCAAAGAAAGTCTCTATAAACAAATCCACTTGCCTAGAAGCTAAAATTGGATAGTCTTGTCTTATTTCCCATTTTGCAAACCGTTATGTATTTAAGCTTTAGATGCTTGCAGCAAAATTCTTTCTTTTTTATATATATATATATATAAAAGTGAATCATATGTGTGAATCGTGTGTGTGAGAACGTAATATATTAATTACGCAAAAAAGCCTACCTTCAGTTATTTTGGGACATATGGGGGGAAGGAATAAATAAAGCAGTGATCACTTTAAAACACAACAGTTTGGTGAATGGTTATATCACAAATAATTTTGTACAGAAGGAATGACTTTGTCCTCTTCTAATATTTCCTGTTCAGTCCTTAAATTTGACATCACTAATGCTAACTGGCATAAGTACTTAAACTCTCAATCAGAAATATGTTGCAAAAGATAGCATGAAACTTATTTCTTTTAGTGTTGGAATGTTCATTCATGGACTGTTACATTCATGCACTAAACCATACTTCGAATGTAGGATCTTTTAACATCCTTGGTAAACCATGGGGTTTTCCAACTGATGTAGCAGCAAATTCGTAACCAAAACTAAAATATGTCATTTAATATAAAATAAATAAATAAAAGCTGAGAGGGAAGATCACCAAAAACTCTTTTTCCAAGACTCTGAAAAAGGAATTTGACTTTTAAGTAATGAAGTCATAACCATTTGTTTATTTTGTAAAAATGCTAAATGATGGGAAAAGCTGTTACATTGTAAAATGCAAGTAATTTTCCACACACTGCGAATACAGGAGAGAACCAGCTAGTAGACACTGCAAATATTAAGTCTTAAGTAGCCGTAACTGGTTCTGCTGTCGAACCCCACAGCGTGTGTGTCCTGACCTACCCTTGCAACGGACGGGTTATGTGTGTCGGGAGGAGGGAGGGAGGGACGAAGGGAAGCAGGGTTTCTGGCTAGAAGCCTGTTCTTGTTTAGATTTCAGTGGCAGGAGGCCTGACCTCTTTCTGCTTCCTTGTTCTCTTTTCTGTGCAATTTCATGGTGGCTGACTGGCTTCATGATTAGTCTAAAATAAATCGGGAGTTGATTCTTACTTTCTTCCCGCCCCTGGCCCTCTCTAGCTAGATCACTGACTCTAAAGTTTTTAGAAGAGTATCAGTTTTGACTCTGTTTGGTTAAGTTTCTTTGCAAGGAATCACATCTAAGCTCCAAGAAGTCCTAATGAAGGCATAAAAGTACAGAGGAACGTTTTTTTAGAGGGTGGTCTTAGACTGGTTTCTTCTAGGCGGCTGTTATGGAAGGACTGAACCTCCACAATGTTAATTATCATGATCTTGGTTGTGGGTTTGTTGTTTTGTTTTGTTTTTTTTTAACTAGACTTAGTTGGTTTGCATTTATGGAAAACTAATTTCTTCTTTTGCATCTCTTCCAGTAATAGTTATGCACGAGTGCGAGCTGTGGTGATGACCCGGGATGACTCAAGTGGTGGATGGTTACCACTTGGAGGGGGTGGACTAAGCTGTGTCACAGTCTTCAAAGTCATTCCCCAGGAAGAGAATAGCTGTGCTGATTTTCTTATCCATGGAGAACGACTCAGGGATAAAACGGTAACAATTTACATCCGTTTAATGTTCCTATTAAAACTACGTAGGACCTAAGAAGAGAAGTTTGCTTATTGTTGCTTGTAGACTAGAAAGCAAATTTATAGTCTCAGTCTAATGCTGTTGCTGAGCTTTTATCCATGTCAATGATTTTATACCTAGAGAGCCAACTATTTGTTTTAGGTGTGATACCGTACATTTCTAGAATTAAGCCTGTTGATCTTTTAGAAACTTTAAAATGTATTTTTTTCACTGCCGATTTCCATCCATTTGGGGAAACATTTTGCTATTCAGGTTTTTTTCCAATGGAGGGTTAAAGTCAAATACTCTTGTTAACCTGTTTATACACCGATGATACTATTTTTAATAGGAGTGTTGGAAAATGAGATAACTTGTTCAAAACACAAAATCTGAAGGAATTCCTCAGTAATGATTCAGTTAGTTGTGGAATTTGGCTATGACAAAAAGTAGCCATTTTACATGAAAACAACTTTTGTATTGGAAGAAAGCATGAAGCTGACAGGTCCAAGAATTGATCGGGTTTGATGAACACGTAGATAGTATTCATTTATCAGCTACATTAAATAAAGTACCAGTAATAAACTTGTCTTAAATACCATCACGAAAGTCAGCCTCATAAAAGGAAAACTGGTGTAGGATTCTCAGCCATTTCTACATGTGTATTTTGTCTAAGACAAAATTGGCTTACTGAGGCTTGCTTGGTTACTTGAGTGCCAAATAGGTTTCTGAAGGGGGGGATGTCTTAATGTGGAAACAAAGAGAAGAGGAGAAAGCACAAAACCTTCATCTTAATGACTTTTATCAAGAACGTACTCTTTTCTGCCAATAATATGACTCCTGTGTGAGCTTAAAAGGTAGAATTGCTTCTTCTACCGTACTGCTGATTCTCAAGAATACCATTTTCTCCCTTGAGGCAGGACTGCTGAGTTTTCTGCCTTGAGTGTGACTGTTGTAGGAAGAGAGCATATAAATAGAAATTCTGCTGACTCAGTTGTTTCAGCGAGGCGTAGTGCTATTAGCAGAGTACCCTGTGTTCCCGCACAGCTATGTGCACCTGCAGTTCCTTCCTCACTTTGCAGTAGTTCCCTTTAGAACTTTTTTTAGCCTTATTGAGGCTGGTTTTGAGAAGCTTAATTACATTTAGAGATACTTGACAATTTTCTCTTAATTCTTAATACTTTCGACATTCACAGCTTGCCTTCAGAGTCTGAGGGTAATAAAATGCTCAGGAACTGAAGGCTGGTTTAACGTTTCTCCTGCATGCATATGAAAATTTTGCAGCCATCAGCGTCCTGATCTGTTTGCGCTCTCTCTCCTGCGTCCCCTGGGCAAGCCTTGCTTCATTTCCACTTCTGGTAGAAGGCTTTAAATGTCTCTGCTCCTCTTCCTGTCCAAAATCGAGCTCATGTTAGTATGAACATGTTTTCCAAACCTTTATTGTCCTGAACAGGTGTTCTTGTTCTGGGGGGCTTTTTGGGGGGGTTTTGTGTGTGTCCCATCCTGTGTCCATCTGTTCCTCCCCCTACTGCCCCCAAATGTGACCTACTAGTCTGTCAGGACAGATTTTGATCTTACTGCAGTTTTAGGAAGTTGAGTTGGAAGTCAGCCCCTCAAAAACACAGCATAAAATATGGAAGAAATGCAGCTAGGAAGAACATCTATCTAGTGTATATTGAATAAAGCTCAGGGAACTGACAAATATGGATTTAGGCTGTAGAGAAGAATACTGTAGAGCCAGTGATGCTTTGGTAACGAAGTAAAAGCAAGCTATGTATGCATGTATTTCCTCAGACTTCAAATAATGCACTTAAAAGCAAAAACTAACGTGTAATGAATTAACAACAAAGTTGCACAGTATGCAACAAGACCCCTGTTGGCATAACGGAAGCAAGATCCTACACCAAGGTATGTGAGGACGTCATTAGGTCATGACACTTTTTCAGAAGGACCATAGCAGGAACTGGAAGAGAAATTCTGTCGGACCGGGATCCGGTCACTGATTCTAAAACTGTTCTGATCCTTGTGCTTTCAGTATAGTTAATGGTTTTACATTTGTTCTTAGGATATTCCTGTGGATTCACTGTTCTAGCACAATTTTTTAACCTTTTCTTTAATGAAGCCAAACAATTGGGTTTTTTAGTCCAAATAGAATTGACAGGTGACTACTATATTTCATAATACAAAGAAAAGACCAAGAAAAACAACACCGAGAAGTTGAAATGTAATTGCCTGTTCTAACTGAAAGAGTGGAGAAGGCTGTGTTGTCAAAGAGGCAACCCTGAAAAGGACTGTTGAAGACTACTTCAGTGGCATAAAATGCTATTTTTTATTTTTTCTTTAAAAATAAAGTAAAAGTGGAAGTTGTTATGGGTTCGTGGTGTTTGCTATTGAGTAGGGACCAAATATTTTGGTCATCTTCTGATTTTGAGTAAGAGTTATACTGAATCTGCTGTTTCTGTGCTCCAACATCGCTCTAATCTCATTTTAGAATGGCCTTGGTGTGTAAATCTGTATACCTGAATAATCTTTGAAGTTAGTCATACGCTGTTTAGTTTGTTGCTCTGCCATTGTATTTGCAAAGAGAAAGTAGCAATATTGTTTTAAAAAAAGCTTCCTAAACCATTTTGAACATTTCAGTTATTCAGACTTTGAGCACATGTGTCTTCAGGAATGTTTAATCTATTGTACTATATAGAAGTCATTACGGCTCGGTCAGCTGGACCACGATTTCCAGTTCACTCACTTTTTTTGCAAGGTACACACAGCCATTTCTGAAAATACTTCTATGGATTAAAAAAGAAAGTAATCCTTACAAATGGAGTCTTTTTCCCCCACCCAAATGACATTACACACTGTTAAAATACCTTTATGACTAGATTATATTTTGATTTCCTCTGGCCAGTAAGTCTTTCTTTTGTGAACTGGCTCAGCTTCCAGAAAAGGTGCAAAAATTCCCTTATCCTGGAAAACCTGTAGCGTGGAACTTGGAGGACTTTTCTGGGACACAGGGAAGCATGGGTTTTGAAATACCTCAGGTTAGAGAGCAAATGGAATTCACATCTATGGCTTTTACCTAAGATATGTGGGAATCATAATGCCAGTATTACTGTTCAACTTATGTGTCAGTAGAAAGGTGGAATTTATTCCAAAGCAACTTGAAATCCATAGGTGAGGTATTTGATGGAGGTATCTTCCAGATGCCTCTTAAATGGTTGTACTCAAAAAGAATGAGAGATTTTTTTTCTCTCTTCTCTTAGTGTTTCTGGTAAACTAGCTTTAATTGCTGCTTCTCCAAGTACTGAGAGAACACTGACAGTGTTCTGATGCTACATTGCAATTCCATTCCAATGTGCCAGATCTCTCCATATATTTTATAGGATATGCGGGCATTTAATTAGGACTGTAGATCTCAGTCTGTAAGTCAGCTGTATAAATTAAATACTCTGGGACTGAACATCAAAATATTGAAGTTCCTTGCTGGGGAGGGGTTCTCGTTGTTTCTTTATATACCTGAGAGCTAGGTTGCTATCAGCCCTTTTATGAACCAGCTTCAGGCTACATGTAGAACCTCCAAAATTTTTGTGCAGTACTGAGCTATTTAAAACATCTCATGGTGTTCACAAAAAGCATCCTAGTTATCTGAGAAGAAAATCAAAGTGGTGGCACCATTGAATTAGTTTAGGAGAGGGAATGCTCCCCACTAGTTTGCTCGGGTTGTTTAGATCTGCGTTGGAATGTAAGGGTATTTCGTGAAGACTTTGACATAATTACATGTTTCCTCCTTTATTATACTCACCTTCCTAGATCTGGCTCCAGCCAGTCTGCTTGGAACAATTGCACTCCCTCCTAACCTGGTCAGGTCTGCCACTCTCTTTTGCTGTGTTTACAGTAGCTCTCTTCTATCTTAATAACATTAGTGCTAGACATACATTAGGCTCAAGCTTACAGGTTTTTAGGCTTTGGTGGATTTTACATTCTTGAATGAAAAGTCTAATAGATTTCTCTGTTCTGTTTTATTTTCTTCTCTAGTCCTTTGCCATGCAAGTTTTTATTGAAGGAGAAAAAAAAGTGACTAGTATCTTTTGGATCGTGAGTCAGGAGTGACAAATCAAAGTTTAAAATCTTTCTTTTGAAGAACAGGTAATTGTGTAAAGGGAGAGTTAAAAAGCTGAAACTGAATATAAATACTGTTCTCTTCTAAAACTCTGCTGTTCAAAAATTTAATTTATCATTTACTTTTTAAATTGGCTTTAAAGTTTGAGAAAAGATTGATTCTGATGGGCTGTAGTACAGTCCTTACACCTTCTTACTTTTTGAACTGAAAAAAAAAGCACGCACAGAATAATAATCACGTCATAGGGTCACAGCGGCAGCGGGGCCACATGCTCTGTAGCATGAATACACTCAGGACGTGCTGCTTGTTCCCAAGACTAGAGAAAAGCCTTTGATTTTATTTAGCAGAAAAGGCATTCAGAAGTTGCGTCAAAAACTATATGCTTATGTGTTTGTAGATTTGGGCTGGGAATGAGAAATTGTGAAACTATCTATCTACATGTAATGTTGTAAGCTGTGAAAAGTACAGCTAGAAACCAGTAAAATAGTATCCAGTGTCTAGAAGTGTTCAGTTATGGGGTCTGTTACCAAAATAGACATTTATAGCAAATGCAATAACGGGTTTTTCATATTTGTTTCTGAAAGAAGCCCTAGATAATGATACTAATATCTTAAATACTCATCTTATTTTTGTTTCAAAATACTTGGTTTTGAAGTGTTGAAGTTTCAAATTTCTGACTTTAGAGATTCAGCTTGTCTATACAAGACAAATAGTTTCTAATATCATCACAGAATGTAGCTTGTAGAGGTGAGAAAAGAAACATGTAGCAAGCACGTATTTTTATGAGTAGCTATGAACTACATTGCACTTAATGACATCTGGGTATTAAATGGATTTTTTCATTAAGTAGTAAGTAGACATACAGCCCTATTTATGCTCTGAGAATTTAGATCTTGATCGTGTGGGTCTGGAGCTTTTCTGTCTTGAGTCTGATAACTCTGCAACATTTCCCATTACGTGCTAAAGTGGTTGCTTCATATTGGCATGGAAGTCTCATGTTAAGTTTCCAAATCATAGAATCATAGAATCATTAAGGTTGGAAAAGACCTCCGAGATCATCGAGTCCAACCATCAACCCAACACCACCAAACCTTCAGAACAGTAACCCATGTTTATTAAAAAATGCAATTTTGTTAAGCTGTAGTCACTTAATTTACAATTTTGCAGGTTTTTGTTCTGCTTTTCATCTTCACGTATGATGTGGAGACTTCTGAACCATAGCAAAGTGCAGCAAAAAATAATTGGAGTTTTGGATGTTTGAAGACTTGAAAAAAATACCTGTATTGCTAAAAGCTTGGTTTCCATTTCCAGGCTTTGGAGATAGGTCTATTGGGATACTTCCTCCCCAGCCCCAACAGCAGTTTGCACGCTTCAGCATAAATAACCCTTTGACAGCATTACGTTTAACAAGGAAAAAATATGTTGTTGCTGCAAAGCATAGAAGTGTTTAGGGGAGAAAAAAAAAAATGCTTTAGGGGATGCTTGGTATGTTTTTTGATTGGGGTTTTTTTTAGTATTTATGGATGCAACAAAAACTATTGAAGGCTGGGTGTTTATAGATTTGTGTCCCACTGCTAATTCTGACCTACAGTTCTTGAGTTTTCTCTCAGGTGGAGCAGACATAAAGTCTCGCCTATATGGATTCTTATGTCTGATAACACATACAATTTTGATGCAACTAATTTTCCCCCCTTTCAATGCCCTTAACCACTTATATCTACTGTGTTAACTGGTCTGTTTCCATACAGCTTTAGATCTGAAAAATCAGTGTATGCCTGCCAAATTTTTGTTTCCTTAAGCTGAAAACAATTACGGTGTTGGATAGGATGTTTGCTTGTTTTGTTAATGATTTCTTGCCTTATAAAATATTGTGAGCGTTGGAGGTGGAGGGTGGGTGGTAGCAGTATTGCTTTTTGGGTTGGGGGGGTTGGTTTGGGGGTTTTCTGGTTTGGTTTGGGTTTCTTTGAAAATCATAGCTTCTACTCAGTAAAGTTTTAATCCAGTAGTTTATCTCCAGTGGTATTATCTTTTAAAAATATTTGTCATCCAGCCATGAATTTTCAGTATAAAGTAAGCTGGATTAACTCCTTTGGGAGTAGGTGTTCATTGAGATGCTATAAAATCAGTCTTGCGGTACTTTTTGTTGATATTTTGGGTGAGACTGCACACAAAATATAGCGTGAAAATAGTTGGTGTTTAATGTAGTAGAGATCCCCCAAAAGTGCTCACAGAAAATGCAGTGATGTGAGAAATCTTCATTTTTAACTCCTCTTTTTAGGAGGAAGCAAGTTTAAAATCATCAAAAGGAGCAAAGAACAATCGTTTAACACACCTTGGAACTGCAGAATGATACTCTCTGTTTTTGCTGCAGCACCTTTTCCTGCCTATCTATAGCAAATAGTTAGATTCCTTCCTATGCTTTCTTGTAGGCAGTTGTACCTACATATTGTTGACCATTTAGGGAATTCAGAGTGGAGTAACAAAAATTATTTTAATGCTGAAAGAGTTTATATGTGCAGAAAGAATGTCATTCTTTTAGAGACAGAGCTAAAAGGCAGTAAAACTTGAGAGGAGATGATTAGTGGTGGGGTGTGGGGTAGGGGAAATAATGAAGAGCAGGAGAAAAAAACCTATTTGTCTACGTACTAATTAGACAGGGAAAGGAGAGGAAGAACACAAAGCATATGTAAGAATAATCTAAGTACAGACAGATTTTTTTTTTTAAATTTGGAGATTTTTTCCTCAGTTATGTTTATAATTAACCTCATTTTTCCACATGCTGTAAGAAATTTTGTATTTTTCTCTCAAAAAGCTGCATAGGTAACAAAACTAAAAATGAAAATTCTGAAAATACATTAATGTTGAAATGATAGAATATTAAAGTTCCTCATTCACCTCTCAGTGTAGGTTTTCAGAATCTAGTAGTAATACAGAGATACAGATTGTCTTGCTGTGCATTTTATTATACCTAGTGCTACGGGAACAGATCAGTGCATGTCCTTCCGTACTTTCTTGTTCACCTTGAATTGTTTTAATCAAGAAACGTTCAATGTAACAACGTTGCATAAAATAATTTTTGCAGGTAAATTAAATATGCAAATATATTTAAAAAAACAGCCAATTTAAAGTGGGGAAATGATGTGAAGACTGCGACTTTGCTTCGTAACTGAATGTGCGTGTATACCTGTAATGGTTTTGTAGCCAAATAGTGTTAATTATTCCTAATTACTGTTTTCGTTATAGTTGAACATGAGCCATAGATATATCTGTGTCTAGGTACAGGCAGTAATACATTCAAACACATTTTAGTTTTCATTAATTTCAGTTTTTAAAACAATTCTCCTGTATTATTTTCTCTTGTCTAGTAGCCTTTCTGGGAGAAAACTGATATGGCCTGAAAGCAGCATATAGTCCAGTGCTCAAAAACTTTATAGAATAAGTATACAAATAAAATTCCCAGTGGTACAGTAATACTTGATATCAGCACAGTAATGATTTTTTGGGGTGTGGCCTATTTAATTTGCTGAACATCTAGCAAGTCTGTACTGCCAGAAGTGCTTGCTGCGGGTGTGAGATAGATACTTTTGAGGCTGGGAAGACTCACTTGGTTTACAAATAGTGTCCTTAACCCATAGCACCTATCAGCAACTGTTAGCGAATAATTTGGCCATAATGGAAATGATGTTAAAATTACATTCTTGTAACAGGAAGAAATTTAAACAGAGACTTTTATCTGCTCTTATGATGTATGTTTTCAGGTAATTTACGAAGATTACATTTTGTTCTCAAATTTGATATATTAGTCAGTGATATCTTTTTCGTCCTGTCTTCTTTCTGGAAGGTGGTCTTGGAGTGCACATTAAAGAAGGACCTCGTTTACAACAAAGTTACTCCTACTTTTTACCACTGGAAGATTGATGACAAAAAGTTTGGCCTCACATTTCAGAGTCCTGCTGACGCAAGAGCGTTTGACAGAGGTATTCGGAGAGCAGTAGAGGATATTTCTCAAGGTACATATTTCAGGTGAAGGGGTTGGCGGGGCGGGGGGGTGTTGAGTGTTTAGTAAATTAGATAAGTCAAAGCACTTTGCATAACACTAATGCTGACAGTATTTAAGGATGTGGATTGATCTATAGCATATTGAGATTTTAATAGTTTTTAAATATTACTTCTGGCATTTCTAAAATGCCATTCATCCAAGTGTCTAAAATTGTTTCACAAACAGTAATAAGGTAGTTCCCCGAAACATCCCTACATAATAAAGCATTGCCTCTCTTTTTTTAGAGATGAAATGGAGGAAGCTAGAGTGTTACAGTCTCTTACTTAGATCTTCTTCTCAGAAGCTTGTTACAGTTTAAGTGTTCTTAGAGGATAAGCTATGAAGTTGAATGATTTGAGACCCGTTGAGTTCTCTTGTTGTCTGCACATACTTTCAGTTAATAGTTTTATTCATTTACTAACAGCTGACAGAGTAGTTCTGAGGACAGGTTTATATGGGATGGTAGAAGAATTTACTCTAATAGTAATATGGCTAACTGGTTCCAGAGCTTCACTGACCTCATGGAAACTAGTGAGCAAACTGAAGATCATCCAGCCTCAATTCTGAGCTGAAAATATGATAAATGTATTGCTGGATGGGGAGAAGGAGGGACGGAAGAGAACAGATGTCTATTGAATGGAAAGAATGTCTCTTTCAGGCTTGTAAAAAAGTAACTCAAAGGGAGAAATTTAAACAAAATATTCTGTGCTGTGATGTGCTGTAAATTTAGGGATTTAATGTGTGTTACCATATTCGTAAAGGGAGGAGCATGTTTCTGAAGGGAAATGCTTTTTGACATACTAGAATGGCTTCTTCTGAATTGTGTTGATATCATCCATATCCCTGCAAGAGAAGTAATTAGAGAACATGAGAGTCCTTTTCTCTCCTAGGGTCTCACAGTCCTAATTTCTGCTGATTTATAGCAAAATATAGCACAGTATACATTCATGCCAACCAAATGTATCTGCCTTTAATTTTCAAAATGCTACATTAACAAGAATATACTCCCTTGCTTCTGACTTCTGATGACACTTTGAAAATGCTTTTACAAGAAAGATGTGAACAAGAGAGAGGAGTGTGGCTAAGAATACTCAGTATATAAAATACAGAATGTGGAAATGAATGGTACTTATTTAAAATCAACTTGAAACACAGTGATCTACTCGTTAAAAAAAGTAAATGAGCTTA
This sequence comes from Aptenodytes patagonicus, assembly GCF_965638725.1. Lineage (NCBI taxonomy): Eukaryota > Metazoa > Chordata > Aves > Sphenisciformes > Spheniscidae > Aptenodytes > Aptenodytes patagonicus. Next base: position 37,640,810 of record NC_134955.1, on the reverse strand, counting down.
TTTATATCATCATAGCTGGATATTGAAGGATGGTGTGGGCTACTGGAAGCAGTAAACTGTGTAAATTAAAACAAGATAACCTTGACTATTTTGTGTTTTTACTTTTTCTGTAGGTTATCCACCCTCCCAAAATGATGTTGAAGTGGCAGAAGACTGCTTTCAAGTGAGTATTTAAATTTTTAAATTAATTGTGCAGTTATTTTTTGAAGAAATTCATTGAACAATTTTTGTTTTCATTAGTGAGAATAAGCAAAATAAGAGCAATAGCAAAATTCAGTTTAATGAAATAAGTTCCAGAACAGTTATCTAGAACACTTACGATATTGTCTGTCCTAAACCAGGTAGTCAATATTTAATCAATACGATGATTAACCATCCTGAGTTTAATTAAGTTTACAATGTCTGTTCTAGGTTATGTGCCCTCTTTGAACTCATGGGAACATGAAACATTCTTCTCGGGGGGGGGGGGGGGGGGAATAGAGGGGTCAGGAATCTTCTGGCACATGCGCATCCTATTTGTTTTCCTAGATTTCACTCTATAGTGATAGACACTTCTAACATTGTATGGTTAGAGTTGAAAAGATACTGAGATAACAGTTAAAAGAATCTAGTCCAAACAAGGGCGGAAGTTCAGATAATTTTTAAAAACACACTGAAGATAAAGCAGTCACTTGTTGAGATTCAAATTTTTATTGATCCTTATTTGCACCATTCAATTTCTATAGATCATAATTTTTTACACCTTATGCCATTATCTCCTGCTATGCTTCAGAGTTATAATGCTTTACACAAATACAACATCAAGTACTGTAACACTGACGTGTAGCACTGCCTGGTAACATCCAAGAATCCATGTAATTTAAAAGCCAGTATAAACAAATATTATGGATACGTATATACAGTAAATAGCTGTGATATAACTGAGTAAAAACCTACTTGTGTCTATGTGTGCTTGTCATCTCTTCTTTCCGATTTACGGTTTCAGGGAAAGTCTTGGCTTTATTCACATATAAGTTCAGTTTTCAGAGTGCAGATATTTAAATTAATATGAAGCTGATACAGAAACAAGTTGACTCAGGGGACTTAGTGACTTCAGAAAACTGATAGTATTCCTAAGTGGTTTCTTGAGGGAAAGAGTTTTGTCACTTATGCAATATTAAATTCTTTATCAGTGTAGATAGATGCAGTATAGAATCTCTGCAACACAAAATCAAGAAAATTAGCAGCCTGCTTTGAAGATATGGGTAAGAATAAAATTATGATAGGAGACTGAGAGTCAAGTATTTAGAAAGGGTACTGCAATGCAGTGGCAATGCAGAAGAGTCTCCCGATTTCTTTCCATTTTATGGTAGAAGAAATGTATCTCTTTGTGTAAGTGTTGGCTGTGCAACCACCTGTTGTTCTTTATTTGCAGTACTTTATTTTAAGGACTTTATTTTAAGGCACTGTAAGTAAAATTGCTATAAATATTAGATATTTTGGATTTAAAACAGGAAAAAGTTAAAACAGTGCCAAAGTTAATGCAATCCTTAATCAGCTTTTAAAAGACTTGTTTAAACAGGCTTTGTTGTAAGGATTAATAATTGAGCAATTTCTACAGGCCTAATGAGATTAGAGGAAACTAATTACCTCTTGATTATGCTGCCTAGTTATTATGTTTCTATATAAGGATGCCAAAATTGAAGTAAATATCTGTTATTCTTTATATTTACAAACTTTGTTATTGGGAAAGTGGAGAAAAGTGTCTTTATATCATCTATGCTATATAGATGTAAATATAGATCTATTTAGGTATGTAAATAGATGATGTAGATTATTTAAAAAAAACCCATATATTTTAAAAAATACTCTCTCTATATATAAACTTACAGATACAAACAATCCTGTTTGGTGCAAACTGCTGGTAGAATTATCTGTTACATTCCAGACAGGAAAACATATTTCATGACTTGTACTCGTGCCCCTGTACTCGGCACTGGTGAGGCCGCACCTCGAATACTGTGTTCAGTTTTGGGCCCCTCACTACAAGAAGGGTGTTGAGGTGCTGGAGCGTGTCCAGAGAAGGGCAACGAGGCTGGTGAGGGGTCTGGAGAACAAGTCTTCTGAGGAGCGGCTGAGGGAACTGGGGTTGTTTAGCCTGGAGAAAAGGAGGCTGAGGGGAGACCTCATCGCTCTCTACAACTACCTGAAAGGAGGTTGTAGTGAGGTGGGTGTCGGTCTCTTCTCCCAAGTAACTAGCGATAGGACGAGAGGAAATGGCCTCAAGTTGTGCCAGGGGAGGTTTAGATTGGACGTGAGGAAAAATTTCTTTCCTGAAAGAGTGGTGAAACATTGGAACAGGCTGCCCAGGGAAGTGGTTGAGTCCCCATCCTTGGAAATATTTAAAAGACGTGTAGATGAGGCGTTCAGGGACATGGTTTAGTGGGCAGGGTGGTGTTGGGTTGACGGTTGGACTCAATGATCTTAGAAGTCTTTTCCAACCTTAATGATTCTATGACTTCACCACAACACACATTGCTTAATTGTGGATTTGTGCTGTAGATAGATGGCAGGAATTTTCTGTTTTCTAGAGGCAAAAAAGCTAGCCAATCTTTCTTACCATATCTCTGCATACCAAAGTAAAACAAATGATACTAAGAATTGCTTATTGATAACAATACGGGGGGGAGCAGGGGGTGGAGAAATGCAGGGAAGGCTGAATCCACCCTGCTTTAGGTATGCTTAATCTAAATCAGGTTTATGTATCAATAATGAAGCCGTAATTGCAGGGTTATGAATGTCAGTGTAGAAAGGCTACAGCATTTTAGTTACAGGCACCAGGTCTAGTCATCAAGAATATCTTGGAAATACCAAATAGTGTACATTCTCCTCCAAATGATTAATTCCTTGCCCCTTCCAAGATTGATACTGTTGTAAGTGGAACTTGATACCCCATGTTTTTTTTAACTTGAAAGACTGCTAAGACCATTTTGTTTAAAGATAATGTATTATGTATTTGAAGAGTCATGTTGACTTGTCCCCGCTTCTTCCCACCCCACTACACTTTAAAAGGCCTAATGATTTTTTTTCCCTGTCTATTCTATAAGCTGTTTTCCCACGTCTCTAATAGTATTTTTGAGTAAGTTTTGGAGTATATCTATGCAAGGGCATTTTAGAGCGTGGATAGAATGGTAAAGAGCAGGTTGGCGCTTGGATATGAGGGCAATGGGATGTTTGTTTCATCAGAACAATCTTCCAGAATTGTAATTTGTAACCTCTAAGGAATGAAGTACAAAAGATCAAGCAGTGGAACTCCTCCATTTAATTAAAAATATTAAGTAGTCATAAGTTGTTTCTAAAATAGTAGAATATCAAAAAGAGAAAAGGGTTATTTCGCGCTTACTTTTCATAGCATGTTTGTTAATGCACTTAGATTTTTGTCTATACCCTGTAGTAACTATCATGTGTATTGGTATTCTTCGGTTTCACTTCTTTCTTCGTTAGTGTGGCAAGTAAAGTCCCCAGGATGTCATCAAGGTACATTTGAAAATATTAATAGGTCTGTCAGTTACATCATCTGCTGTCAAGGTGTTTTGCCTATGCTGTTCTAGTCATCTTACACAGCAGGAATCCTATATTTAGTGCATATTTGAAGTATGAATATGATATGTAGTTTGTACATAAATTTCATCAACAGTGTTTTTTAAAAATGAAGATGATTAGTGATGAAGAAAGCAAAATGTGCTTTCTAAGTTATTTTACTGGGTGGTTATATTCGGTGCTACAGAGAGCAAATAAAATGATCCAAGTAAGATCAAAACAGCCTTCTGATCTAGTCAGTGGCACTGCTGTTAAACCTCAGTGCCTACTTGTAATAAGTATTACGACATTTTATAGATGTAGCAAGCAGAAATAGGGGATGTCCAAAACTCGTATGTGCAACTCTTAAATGCAAATCCAAAAATTGAACTCTTACCTTGTGCTTTCTAGGCTAGCATTTGGATCACTGTATTGTATCTTGGGTCACTAGATTTTTTTTTTCTTTACATTGTTTAAATAAAATCTCAGAGAAAGCATTCTTCTTACTGAAGATCAAATTTATCATTTTAAGAAGACATAGCTTCATTATAGCTTCTTTAGATGCTCTGTTGTTCACAAATAATGTTAAAATCTTAGTATTAAAAAAATACCATCACTTAAGGGTGTTCATACTTACTTGTAAAGGTTGCTTAAATGATTACAATTACTATTAGTTGTTTAATGAACATATTATATGCAAATTGTTTATATCACTAAATAAGCCTTAGTCTTACTAGGTTAATTTGAAATTAACTAGGTTAATACACAAATGAGTTAATGCAGAGCTATCTGACTTCCTGTAATGTTTGTAAATGGAGCCTGGGAATGTATATACACTTATATGGAAATATACGCTAGAAATTTGTTTTGGTGGGAGGTTTTGGATTTTTTGGTATAAAACCAGGCGTTTTGAATGGAGTAGAAAAGCAGCTTGTTTAAGTCAGTTTGCTTGCATGTTCAAAGATTGGCTCAGATTCTTTTCCTCTACCAAATATAAACTTCTTGCTCTAAAACACATCTAGTTTAACTGAAAAAAATGTAAAAATCAGAATTTTTTATTTTCTTAGAAGTAAATCTAACTAAATGAAATCTAGAGCTAATGCATTTAAAAGTATTTTTATGTGGGTTTTGGATACTGAAATGCGTAAGTCTTGCTTTTGAGAACTGAAAAATAGAGCAGTTGAGTCTTAATTTCTTTCAGGTTTTGTTGATTCAGCCATACTAGTGTTATTTATAGGCTACCAACACATTTGAAGTAATAACAAATGGAGCGCTTATGCTTTTGAGTTTCTTACTGCTGGCAGAAGAAAACTGTAGACTGATAAATTATAAGCAGAAAAAAAGTTTGGCTTGTTCTTTCAGAAATAGGTACATTGGGCTTTTTGTCAATATGAAGGGGAAAAGGCCTGCAACTTACATGCATCTTAAGTGGTTTTGGTGCGGGCAAGGACAACATAAATGGTTTGTGTGCCTCTTTGTAAACACACTATTTAGTGTCCTCTTTTGTAAATGCACTATTTAGTGACCATTCAATTTATTTTGTCTATAACAGAAGGTTCGCAGAAGTTCTATTTTACAAAAATAGCATTATGACTTGTAAGGAAACGTGAAATAATTTACCCTTGACACTTGTTTTTATGGAGAAGAAAAATACTACATGGTAAAACACTGAAGATTAGCAATATTTAGTGCACTTAATAAATTGGCTAGGTGTAATTCCTAGAACTAAAAGTAATACTAATTGATATTGTCCATTTAAAATAAATCTAATAGTATATTGTGCTAAAAATATATTGTGCTAAAAATATTTGGGTTTATTAAGCTTTTTTGTGGAGTAGTATTCAAAAAAGAGGAGGAAATTCCCCCCCCCCCCCCCCGTATCTCTAACAGCCTCTTTGCATCTGCATCTCTCTCTTATTTCCTCAGAGTTATGCTTTGTGTTTTAATTTATTAGTTCCTTCCTTGGAATCCCTAAAAACCTCTAGTATGCTTTATATATTTAGGTAGAACAGCCTTGGAAGAAAGAGGCATGTCAAATGCCTTTTTTTTCTTTTTTTTTTTTTTTTTTTTTTACTTTAAACTGTACAAAACATTCAGAGTAATCTATAGGTAATATTTCAGTCCATGTCAGAAATACATACCCAATTATAATAGTTTCTTTGTCAAATATGAAAATAGTTGCTCCATCAGTCTTAGAAATAGCTAAAACAGAAAGAAGTTATTCAGATGTTTCTGAAACCTGTATCATTTATTCACAATTAAAAAATTAAGGAGAAAACATTTAAACACTTCTTGTGTTGGTTAACATCAAACAGCAGATTTTCAGGCCTCATGGGAAGTAAATACAAGAACTGGGATGCAACGGAAATGTGGTCTCTCATCCATCCTTCTGTGTAATCATTAAACTTACTTAGAGCAGAACATTTTTAACAATGTTTGCAGAACAATGTTGAATTCTCTCCCAGACTTAACTCCGGCAAACTGGGAGAAGTAAGGAGAGAAAATTTGAAGAAGAGGAGAAGCTCAGTCTGGTTTTCATTTTCTCTACAGCTGTCATCTGGCTTTGAATTCTGCTGGAGAGCTACAGCTGGAGTCATTTTATTGCTTTACCCAGCATCCTTTCGCCTGCGCGCACAGAAATGTTTTAGTAGTCTTGGAAAAAAATTCAGAGTATCTCTTAGCAACCATAGGACAGTAATTATTATACCAGCAGCTGGGAGCAAACCAGATTTCCGTTGTGCATTAAAAACTGGCGTAGGTTACTTTACAGATGATACTGAATAACCTATGCCAGTACTGTACTTTGCAGGCTGTGGTTAAAGGATATTGAATGTGGGCGGTGTAATTGCTTTGGACAGTAGAAAAGGGGAATGTGTGCATCTGTGTTTGTGTGTAATACTCTGTATATTTAATATACCAAGCTTAGTTCTTGTGGAAAACTTTACATGTTTGCTTTTTACTTAAATGCATTTTCAATACAATAGCGTTTTTATTTCTAGGGCCTCTCCCTTCAGGTTGTCAGTGTTTCCATTATAAATGTGGGTTTTCAGGTGTTTATGACCTTGTCATAAAACATCACATTGAAGCAGGAAGTGTTGTCCAAAGAAAGCCTTTTTGATACTAATAAACGTGGTTTGGCTGTATCTAAACTATCTGTTTAATTAAAAATGCAGAGTTCAGGATATTCATCTGGCATTTCTATAGTTCTGCATAGTGAATATTTATAGGCTAAATAAGATCATAACTGACCTGATGGCTTTTCATTTTTCATAAATACCAGAAGTTAGGCTGTGTCCACTTACCTGTAATGTCTAGGTTGGTAGGCTGAGCGTTGTGCTTTCTGAACAGCTGTCTCATGAGTTCTTGCCTTACAAAGGTCAGATATGCCTTTCTCTGTCTCCTGCCACCCCCAAATTTGTCCTTGAAGTCAATTAGCTTGAATTGTGGTGTCTGTGTTGGAATTTTATAAAAGCATTCCTTTATAATTGCTGCATATAGGGCACAAAGGCTTGCTTTAAGATTAAGGTTTGTATTTCATACGTCGGTGTCTGGCACTGCTGGTTAGCACTGTAATAGATGATCAGTGCCTGTATCCTTCATTAGATGGAGCCCTTCTTGACTGCCAAAGGGAGTGTGTGTGTCTGTCCCTGTGAGCATGTGTGTATGTCCTTTTTGCTTTATAGTGTAGGTAGTTTATTTCTGAAGAAAAAAGGTGTGAATCACCTGCAGGGACAGGAAATAATGCAGGCTGTTGCAAATCTCACCCAGGGATAAAGACTGGCTTGTGGGTAGTATGCAGGTTTTTTTTTTCCCTGGGAAGGAAGGAGTAGTAGTTTTTGCAGCTATCCTTCTCCCTAGACCACTCAAACCGATAATAGCTGGGGGGGTAAGGGGGTTAGGTAGTGCTTATCACTGTGGTTTCTGTAAAATGGCTTCTAGCTGTTAAGTGCGTTCCTAGCTTAAATAGTTTCTGCTTGTAAGCATTTATAACATTGCTCAAACCAAAAATAGTTGTAGGCATTTCTTTCTCATTCTGAATGCAGCTCTCCTGTGGTTTGAACCAGTGTTTTGGAAGCTTTTTATGTCATTGGGCAATGTATCTGCAGGAGTACCTCCTGCTAGGAAGATGTTTGATATTGCACTAATATTTGATGCTTTTTGCTCTTAAAATAAGTATACATCCATGAAATCTAACTCTTGCCAATCATTTCAACATTTCTTTTGTACTCCTTTCCCAACAGTGTTTGACCAGAAAATTTAATTTTGACAACAACAGGGTCGATTGCTTAGTGGTGGTGTCATGCTCAAGGATCTGCAAAAAGTACTGTTTTATGGAGTTTTGCCTGTCTTCAAAATTTTTCAGTGGAACTTTAACCTGATTGAGCTATTGTCTTTCATGGGGTGTATGCTCTCTAGTATTAGTTAAAGCTGATCATTAATTAATTATTAGTTTTAATGTTTTTTCCACTCAGAGTGCTTCTGAACAATATATAAATTTTTAGTGATGATTTTCCTTCTCCTGAAGATCAGCTGCAGAACAGCTACTTGTGCTTTATCTAGATGTCTTAGAACCCGATACATTAGGCTTTTATGTACATGAGGTGCTAATGTAATCCCAGAATAAGTTCCTTAAGTATTTTGAGAAGTGAAAACTAATGATTCAGTGTTAGTACTTAACCTGCCGAAACTTCAGGTTTGCTTATGCCTCAGTAGTTTTCTGCAGTATTTTTATTGTTTCCTCCTTAATGTTTTCTTGATATATATAAATTGTTATAATAAAGCCGAAACATTCTCATTGCTAGAAGTTGGATGATGCCAGAATTTTCTCAGTGCTATCAGATGGTGACAGCCAGTTAACTTTATAGCGTCTCAATACAAACAAAACATTGTACAGTACATTTTTTGGCAGCCCAATGGGATTTGTATCAATATGCTCTACTATATCCTAAGTATATCCCAGTCAGTTAAGCTTAAAGAATGAGAACTGTTTGTTTTTCAATTCTTTTCAGAAATTGGATCATCTCACAAGCCAGTATTCCACCCAGACATACTTTCTCTTCCTTATTCTAAGTGGCACACGTCCTGCGGATATCTCGTTATATGTTGCCACATGGTCTCATTTTTGTATCAAATTGCGTGATACACCCTTAACTTCAAAAAGACAGTCATTAGTTGTTTAGTACACACTTGCTGTAAATAGATATTTTAATTGAGCCGGTATATGTTAAAACCGACTTTCTGTTCCTTTCTAGCTGATCTTGCTTTTAATTTATTAAAAGGTCTGACTAGCTTTTGCCTTATTAGTCTCAGAATTGTTTTTCCTCCAATTGTATATTTGTAAACACTGGCAGCCTCGTGGGTAGTTAGAGAAAGCATAATCTCAGAGACTGGGCTAATCTCTCCTTCCTTAAAGAAGTTCCTCAGTCTGATTTGGCAACTGAATTACAAAGGCATGTATCTCTAATGCCCAAGTTGTGTACGCTCTGCAGAGAAGGAACTCTTATTTTCCAAGGCTGACTCATAGTAAAGAAAATACTTGCCTACTTATAAGTACTTTAAAAATGTGTATTTAAAAATACTTGTGTTTATAGATGTCTGTAACATGTTATGTAGAATATTAATGCATTGATGTATGAACTTGGTGGTTTTGGTGTGGTTTTTGTATAAATGCAAAATCATTTCAAGGGAGTTCTTATGTATTGTAGACTACTCAAGAAAATACATCAGGTTCATTAATGAAAGATCACCTTTTCCAACACGAAACTGTAGTAACCAGTGAACCTTACAACAGTGCAAATTTAAGGCCTTCAGCATTTGAGGATTTCAACACCAGGAGAGCCTGTTTTCCTAGCCAACCTAACCAGGTAAGACTACCAACAAAGGAAGCGGTTCTTACTTTGCTTGCTGCGTTAATGGCACAGTATGTAGTTTCTGACAAGAAAGCACTTTTATTCTAAGTCCCTGTATTAAACTCTCAGCTTCTTGAAATGATCAATATAAGCTTTGCAGCTGAAATATTACAGCATTATTATGGCAGAGGTAAAGCTTTGTGAAGGTATTTACCTATGCTTGTAGTACGGCAGACTACATTAATAAATCTTTCACTTTCTTTGAAGTCAGATTTCTGTATTACAGACTTCTGTATCTGCAGCCTTGAAAAGCTGTTTAAATTTGTTCAGAAAACATTAATTGGCCATGAGCTCAATCTTGGTTACATGTATACTAATACTGTTTTGATGAGAAGTATTGAAAAGTGTCTTTAAAATTAATATCTTGGATGCATTACACAGTGGGACACTTTTGCTAAATATTTTTAGTGAAACATTGTTTATGCTTTCTAACTGCCTATTTAAACTGAAATATTCTGTTTTGCTACAGAAAGGAAAACAGTATATCAGTTATGCATGAAAAGTCTTAACCTATTGGTAAACTGAATCTTAAAATGGAAAAAAACCCACTAATGCGAGGAAGGCTGATGTACAGACATTTTTTAAAAGAGGTCATATTTATACAACATTAGATTGGAAAGGCAACGTTGCAGCTTTTCCTTTAACAATATACATTTTGCTTTTTTCTAAGCCTCAAAGAACTGACAGTTTTTGTAGACTGTAGAAGTAGACTTAATAGTGAGTTGGATAATAATTAATTTGAGGGTCTTACGCCTAGAAGCAAACACATGGGAAGCTTTTTAGAATAAGCTTAATAACAGAAGTCAAAGCAGAATGCAAGTTCAAGTAGTTGTGAACACTTCATCAGAAAAAATATTTCTACTCCTTGAAATAAGGCTTTTTAATACCCTTGGTCATTCTTGCAAAGAAAGATAGGATTGTATTAAAGTCTTGTATCAGCTGCTTTCTAACCGCTTTATTTGGGCGAAAGATACAAACAGCGTTATCTGGAGAACTAACTAAAGAGCTTGAAATTATGAACTTCTGATTTTTAACCATTGATCTCCTCCAATTATCTCTTTGTATAAGTCACATCATATTTTTGTTTGTTCTGTTCATCAAGAGGTACATATTTTTCCCTCTTTCCATTTACTTGCAAAGAGAATTTAAAAATTTCTTAGAATAGAATAGATGGGTCGTTAGGTTATTGCAGCTAACACTTAACGGCTACAGTAACCAGTGGTGTATGTGCTCTTAGTCTTCACTGAGTTGTAAAGAAAAGTGCAGCAGTAGCCTAAAACACCTGTATGTTTTAAGAGCACATATAGAATTGGCTACTGAGAAAATGATAATTTAAGCTGTGGTATACTGGGTAGTGCCTGTCTGATAGAAATTAAATAAGAATTTCTTTGAAATGAAACACTAGAATTCACTTTTTGTAGACTGAAGTAAAGGGACATTCCATGGAAGTTAAGTAGATATTCTTTAAAGTATTTTTCTCATGTTGTAGCACCACCTGCATCCGACACTCCATGCTTTTTGCATGGTCCTGTGGTGCACACATTTAGAACATAGGCAAGTCAACAAAATCTCACATTCAGTATGTGCACACACCGCACTGTCTCTGCCGAGCTCCATGCATGTGACCATGTGGCACAGCAGATCTTGAGGTAAATACCTGTTTTGTTTCAATTTAATATAAATAAGTTTGAACACCCTTACTGTGCTCGTAAGTTGAATAGCTCAAGAAGTACATGCTCAAACTAAGGAAGTGATTAATGACAGTTCAGATCTTTGCTTGTAATACTTTGACTGTTACTAGAAAATACCCAAGTCCCTCAACTCTTCAGCTTCTGATACACTGATGTGTGTTTAACTTAAATTTAGTACTTTGAATGATACATTCAGCTGCCGGTGTCCTCATATTGTGGAGTTGCAAGCTGAGCGAAGTCAGGCATATCTGTTTGAGGAGAGACAGTGAAGGCTACAGTACCAAGCAAGTGTCCATGCCTTGTTTAAAGGTGCACCCCTACAAGTAAGGTGTAATAGTAGTGAGTTCAGTCACGTCAACAACAATATTCTGCCTAATTTCCAGTTGGCTAATTACGTTCATAATGAGATTCTCTGTGGAATTTCAGTTTGCTGTAATATTCTTCCTCCCTTCCTGCTTCAGCTGTTACACAGAGATGGCACTTGCACTGAGTTATAATTTTGAATGGCTAGAGGACTATGTGTGTTACTCTCATTGAATTTTGCTGGTATTTGTACCTAACTGAATCTGGATTGTGGATTGTTCTTAAGGTTTCATGTACCTCATGCTTTCATATAGGTCCCGTTAAACACCCAATGTGTAAGCACTTTATAAATAAAGCTTTTCCAACATTTCTCCTGTTTGCTTGTTTTTCAGCATTTCCCACTTGCTTTCTTAAAAAAATAATTAATATCAGTTGCATAAAGAACGTAATGCTGCCTTGCTTGCAACATGTCAGACCTCAAGCATTTTAGTAGGTGTTTGGCTGGGTAGTTTTTTCAAAAACTGGCTGGTTTTTGGCTGAAAAAAAGAAATGAGTTCTATGTATGTGGTGTGCTCTGCTCAAACAAATAAAAAGCCTTCAAAGACCGAGGAGAGGTCAGATTTTACAGTTGTTAGTATTTGTAGTGATCTTTGTCTATTAGCTGTCTGGGGAATGGGGGGTTGAAGGTGGCTTTTTTGGTTTGAGGTTTGGGGTTTTTTTTTTTCTTTTAAAAAATGGGTTTTATTTAATGTCTTAAATGCATGCGTAATATTCTGCGTGGACAGTGGGGTAAGGATCCTTTATGCCTGTAACATATGGAATTGTAATGACATTTTTGATGCTTTTTCCCTTAAATAAATTTATGCTGTTAACTGTTCAAAAAAGCTAGTTAGCCATAACTAGTTATTGATGCTAAAATGATAGGCTCTTTCTCTCCTTTGAAAACAGAATACAGTTGAGAAGCACTCTGCTTTTATAAGCAAAGGGGAGGCCTAACAGCTTGCATCGGAGCCTGGGGAAGTATGGAAGAGCAGTGATGTTAGCTGAATAGGATATAACCTTTCTTCACCCTGTATCCTCGAGACCTTGTGGAAGTCCAACTACTATGTGGCTTGGAGCCAAGAAAAAAATTATTCTTGTTAGCATACTCCAATTGAAACTCCCAGGGCAAAGCAGCTCTAATTACAGTTCTGTACTTAAAATATATCACACAAGGATTAGCAAGCAGGGAAGTGATGGTTAGAGCAGGCTACAGATACTCTTACATAATCAGAAGCTGGCATATTTTAAGAAGCTATTCCTTCCTCCTTCCCAGCTGCCTTCCCTCTTCCCTCCTCTGCCTCCTACCGCCAAACCAGGGCATGCAGACTTCAGTGTAGTAGGAGCATAGACATGTGCAAAGTGAAATAGAAGTGTGTTAACTTAAAACATCATCTTCAGTAGTTTGTTGTTACATGCTGCAACAGATTAGGAACCTGTAGTTCAGCTGTTGTCCTAGACTATGGAATGGTGACACATTAATTCTGATTAATTTGATCAGTACTAATAAGGTAAACACTCTTAAAGCAACAATACTGATGCCAAAGATGCATTCCCAAATAATTCATGATTCTGGAAGAATTTGTAAGGCTAATGGGTTAGGGAGTGATTTTTTTTTTCCAGCCTTTTCTGTGAGGTGGTTTGCAGGCTGTGCACTTGACAGGAGAAAAAGGCGGAATTTGACTTGAAGCTCACTTATATTCTGGTTCCGATTATAATAGCCCTACAGTGTAGGAAAATAATTGCCTGTCTGTAAGGCAGGAATACTGGGACATACTGAGACTTTGCTTTTTTGCTGCACTATGTGCTCTTTTTGGGAGCTCCTTCCATACACGTGCTAAATTTTTATCTTGTCATTATTTGCACCTTTTCTTGAAAGTCACTTGTAATGTGATTTCAGTAACATTTAGTGGCAGTCCACTGTCTTACACTTATTTCTAAGGTCTGCAGTATTTCAATTCAGATGATTCAAATTTGCCATCTTCAACAACTTTTTCATGCCCCCATGCCCTTTCATCATAAGGCAGAATAAACAGGAACTCTATCTTATCTCTCAGCTGTTTGTTTTGTATGTGTTTAGCACGTTCCTTCTTACTTGCTTTTTGAGGTAAAAGGTCTTGAATTATGGTCGGTTCATTACAAGTTGAGAATTTTAAAAGTAGTTAGGTGTTTGCCTGCCAGTGTCCTAAACTAATCAATTTAAGTACTATATATTAGCTAAGGGGAGATGTATTTAGAAGCCACCGTTATTGATTGATCATGCTACTGAATATTATTCTTCATATGGCAAAATCCGAATCTAGAATACAGCTTTGAGAATAAGTAACCAGTATTCAATACTCTTGTTGCAAAAGTGGAGGGAGTTTGAAAACTTAGAGCAGGAATAAAGGCAAGCTTCTCCTAGATAACATGAGTAACTCAAAGTGAATGTATCGGGGAGTTAATCCTAAAGCAGTAGATCATCACTGACATGAAATCAGCAAATTCACGTAAGGCGTAATTGGTCTGTGGAATTAGTTGCCACTGTAAGATGTTAAAACCTGAATTTTAATTCAAAGAACAGTGTCAAGTTTTATGCGGATACCAAAATGTCCAAGGCTCTTACGAGATACTAAAAAGTCAGGAAAGAATACTAAAGCTCATGGTCCTAATATCACGCAAAAGGCTCATTATTGTGGGGAAGGCTGTAAATTGTACTAGTAAGAAAATAAGCTGAAATTTTTATCTTCAAGCAGCAAGGAAAAAAATCCTATTTTTTAACTTTCTAATCTAAGTTTTACATTGTAGGTGGACATAAATTTGGGACTTCACCATAGTAAACTTATCTCGCTTTGCCATTTCAGGTCCCACTGAAGTCAATCAGACACGTTAGTTTTCAGGATGAAGATGAAATTGTTAGAATAAACCCTCGTGACATTTTGATACGTCGTTATGCAGACTACAGGCATCCTGACATGTGGAAGAACGACCTGGAGAGGGATGACGCAGACTCAAATATACCATTTTCTAAATCAGACAGTAAAAAATCTGACTATTTATACCCATGTGGAGATGGAACTAAGTTGAATTCCCTGAAAGACTCGAAGAGTTCTGTGGTATTTAAAACTCAGCCTTCCTCATCAAAATTTAAAAACTCAAAAAGAAGAAAAGAGGATGGTGAGCGTTCCCGCTGTATATACTGCCAGGAAAGGTTTAATCATGAAGATAATGGCAGAGGAAAATGTCAAGATGCGCCAGATCCTATTAAAAGATGTATCTACCAAGTTAGTTGCATGCTTTGCGCAGAGAGCATGCTGTATCACTGCATGTCAGACTCTGAAGGAGACTTCTCTGATCCTTGCTCGTGTGACACTAGTGATGACAAGTTCTGCTTACGCTGGTTAGCGCTGGTGGCACTCTCGTTCATTGCTCCATGCATGTGCTGCTACCTCCCCTTGAGAGCATGCCATCACTGTGGTGAGGTATGTGGGTGCTGTGGAGGAAAGCATAAAGCTGCGGGATGAATCAGTCTTGTGCCAAACAGAGCTTGAAAAATCTTTGTTTCCAGGAAGCATCTAACTTGGATTTGTGGAAGCTTTTTGGCAAGCTGAAGGGAATCTTCTTTCATGTAAGAGATGCTTGATGTGGAGGAAGCAACAAGACTTGTCAGACCTTGGCATTTTACGAGTGCTAGCCATGCCTAACTATTTCCTTCGAGTGCGTGGCATTTGTTGCAAGTTGTGAAGGAGATTTTGCAAAGGAAAGCCTATTCTTATTATTGGCTATAAAATGAGTATATAAACTATGATTATACTAAAAGGGATTAACTTTTGCCACTTTGTACATTCATGGTTTAGGTGAGGGGGCTCTTTTAAAAGGATTAAAACTTACCTGAGGGGAAATTTTAACTAAAAGTGCACTAGTGACAGTTGATTTAAGATTAAGAAAAGTTAATACTCGGCAAATGAGAAATGAAACTGATTTTAAGTGCAACTAAATCACTTATTAATAGTTTTTTGGAAGCGACTTTATGTATAAATAACAAATGTTTATATTTAACTAAATGTGTAAGGTACGAATTATTACATGTTAAACTTTCCTTCCCTCTGATACAGTAGGTATAGACCATATCTACTGTCACATTCCATGGTAGTATTTTAAATATTTAATTAGTTAATTTAGTCGCATTTTTATTCCAGATGGACAAATTGATATTTTCAGTCCTGTTTCCCTTCAGCTACAGTTTGTGTTGAGTTGTATCCCTACATTCTGATAATCTAAAAACCTTTAAAATATTAATTATTCTAGTCTTGAGTGACCAATATTTTTTGTTAAGCACAGATGTAATTGTCTAAAATGTTCTTGTTAGAACATAACATTTATTTTTATATATAAATGACTTTGATTTCAACATGATAGCAAAAAGGAAGTTGTTTCTGTTGCTCAACCAGCAAGTTGTTTTCTTTTGGGGTGTCCTCCAAAAATACTTTATTGCATATTCAAATGTTCATTAAGCAAAAGGTACATTAAGGCAGTTGTAACAAATCGTCATCAGTGTTCTTGTTTATCCTTCTGTTAAACTAGGATCCTGTTCAGCTGTTTATCAAGTACTATGATTAAAACAAAAGATTAATAACAAAAGTGAAATTGTTTTCATTATTTTGAACTGCAACTCTTTCTTATTTGAACGGGCAAGAACAAAAGTACTGTGTGTTTTGTTCAAGAACAACAACAAAAGACTTAGCTTGAGAAATAAATTACAGCCCAGGCAAAATTGGAGCGAACTTCTTAATTGAGGAAATTTGGAGGGAGGATGGGGGGGGAGAGGGGGGGAGAGAGAAAGAGAGAGTGTGTGTGTGCGCGCATATGCGCACTGGTATATTGTGTACGATATTTGTTATGGCTTTGTACTTACTAAGTGTTTAACTTCCAGATAAGAATTAACCAATTAACCCATAAAGAATTCTTTAAAACATTACATGCTTTGCTCTGTCATAAAGTAAGAAACACTTACTTCTCACTAAAGATACGTAAAACGCTGAAAACAGTCATACTTCATTAGCGAAGGTGCCTATTTGATAGCCTGGCTGGAGTGGGACAGACTGTCCTCAGTGTACCCTTGTTACTAAACAAACAAAAAACCTAACTGATTTTAAAAGATGCACATGACTGACTTTTCTCACTTCCTATGCACCACTTCAGTATATTTTCTGTAATTTTTCTTTCTGCATGTACCAGTGCCCTTAATTTTCCTCTGTAGCCCAGAAGTAAAATGAGCAAATGTATATAACGTTATCTGTCTGTAAAATACTTTTTAAAAGAAAACATTTATATTTATATTACAGCTTGAATTGACCACCTTGTGTACATAGATCATCTCAAAGTATTATTTCACATTGAAAAGAAGACAAATATCTTGATAACTGTAGAAGTTAGGGAAGAGCTTCTAGTTTTGTATTAAGAGTTGATTGGATGAATTAAGTCCAAGAATATGACACGGTAGCAGCAGTCTTGGTTTTTACTGTTTATATATTTGAAAGCTGCTACTCTGGTTGATTTTCATGCTTCACACATTTTCAGCTGAACTTGGTTGCCTAGAATAGACTGTTAACTTTAAAAACAACTTTGATAAAAAATGGTGATGGCTTTTCTAGTGAATGAGAGGATTTTAATATTTGTAAGCGCTAGGTTCCTAATTCAAGGTGAAGAGAGGTATGAACAACCTAAGAAAAGAACTTGCTGGCTGTATAGGAAAATGCTATAGAATCATACTGTCTATATACTTCAGAAAGAAATTAGTTTAACAGTTTCCTCTGAGCACTATACAACATAGTGAAACTCCTGGTCCTGTACTGTATTTTATATGAAACATACACGCTTTAATATTTTTATTGAATGTGTGCATTAATATTTTCACCTTGCATTTAACCACTTCGCTGCTAAAATGTTTTCACCTTGTGCTTTCCTCCTTGAAGACTTGATCCATCTGAAAAGGCTTACTGAACTGACGTACGTTCACTTTTTCTTCTTGTGCCAGAAGCGTCAGCCTGCATGCCCAGTCTGAGAGCGGCTAAAAGAACTGCAAGGTTACGTGGTTACGTAAGGGTTGGTTTTAGCAGGATGCATGCCTACTACTTCTTCTTCTTCTTCTTCTGGTGTTAGGGATCTCACCCACTGTTGCAGCTAGGAGATGAGTAGTGGAAGGTGGACGTACAGCAAACCCATTCCAGAACGGGCTGTTACATCCGTGCGTCTTTTGGTTTTGACAGCACATAACACTTACTCTGTCTCTTCTGAAATACTTTCTTAAGCATTTGGGGAAAGAGAAACTTCGTCCCCAATCCGTACTCCTCCCCTCGCCCTTAACATCGGAACTGTAGTTTGTCAGGCATGTAATAGCAGAGCTTTGTGCTGCTTGGAGGGGAGACCCGAGCCTTGGGAAACCGTCATTGAATATTAAGTCCCTCGCTTGTTGAAAGCCTCCGTTACCGTGAAAATTAAGTATTTCCCCTTGAAAGTGGGGGAAGAAGTTAAACGATAGCAGCGCTCGTGCACCATCTACTGGGGGAAAAACATTCAGCTGCATTCAGGCACAATACTTGATTACAGAGTAATTTAACTGGCTATCGGTGCACTACTTAAGTTACAAAAATATGTTAAGCTTTAGTTACGAATTTACAAAACAGTAATTTGGACTCTTACTGTGATCCTTTATCTCATGCTTCTTAAGTTTCATTATTAATATTGATTGAAAGGAAAAATGCTTTAACCACATTATTTTGCTAGTTTTAAAATAGTTACGATGGCCTATTACACAAGAGCGTAAAAATCAGGAATGAAAAGAAAATTCTTTTGATTCTGTTTGAGACAGATTTTTTTTTTAATTTATTTTTTTTATTTACACACACCCCCCGCCCGGAAGCTCTTTACCACAGGAAAGTGATGGAGTTTTGATGTTCATGCAGAGGGAATCTGGCCTTTTGGTTTGTGATACGAGTCAAGTTTTGAGTATGCACAGGTGTGTCTGTGCGCTCGCACATGCGATTCAGTAGTTGTGAAGGGTATACCTACAGCTGTGTGCAAGATTAAAGCAATATTCTGATAACAATCTACAATTACTGTGGTAACTGTTCAGTAAACAGCAGCAAATGGTGGCATGAAACTCAGATGCCTTTCCAGAGCTTATGTAAGGGATGTTCCAAACAGTCTTAACCTTTTCCTCTAGAGAAGCAAAGGTATTTTGAAGAATGTCTTAATTTTGCATGTTGGAATGTAAAATTCCCATTTCAGATGTGTTCTCTTCAGAATGACCTGTTCATGTGTACCTGGAGGATAATGTTGAACTCCCGTGTAAATAATGCACAGGGTTAAATTAGACTTTAAATCTTTTCAGAGCTTATGGCACAATATGCAGCCAGTACAGTGATACATTCATATTAATAAAATGAAGGTCAAGGGCGGTGGCTGGCAACAAAACAGTAACTTTTAAAAGATGCCTTATGGGACTGTTAGTCCAGCAGCTGGGTGGATAAAACTTCCATTTCCTTTGGTGCACTGATAAATACAAGGAGGGGTTGGGGGGGGTTGTTTGGGTTTGGTGGGGTTTTTTGGTGGTTTTTTTTTTCCCCCTGAAAGCTTCTCTTTCTTAATTGCAAAAGCTGTGGTTCGTTTGAGAAATCAAAGCATTCAGTGAGAAGCCTTCATGTTCAAAGCTGCAGTATAAGCTGTACATAGTTTTCCTTTTGCTTGGTGCCATTTGCTTTCCACCCTAATGACCTCAAAGTGCCTCGTGTATATTGTTTCCATTAAACCTCAACTGCTACTTCTTTCTACTAAATGATGTATAATTTAGTTAACTCATCCCATAGGTGTTTCCTTTATGAATATGAATATAGCTTGTTACTTTGAGTACATAATGTAAATATGCCTTTAAGTTTGTAACTGGTTTGTTACATCATATCCTTGTAAGTTGACATAGCAGATAACACCATAAAAAAAAAAAATGTTTAAATGTTTTTTCCTGTAATTACCTGATTAAAACTATCTTGAAATGAAACAATGTTTTTCTATTCTGTGTTGGGATTACTCAGAACAGTGCGTGTGAAATTAAATGTTGCAGCTCAAGAACAGAATAAAAAGATGTAACTACAGGTAATCATTTTGCCATAGTATTCTGCTTACTGGTTGAACAAAATGTTAATCAGATCACTTCATGATTTTAAGACTGGTCAAACAAACATTGTATTACCTTCAAACTCCAGCATCTTTCATTTTAAGAACCGTTTTTAAGAGTTACTATAATGTTTTAAAAAACAGTGTGCCTGCACCAGCTTGCTTTGTATCTACAGGAGTACTTGTCCTTGACATCATGCTATGGAGGTCAAGATTCCTTCATATAAATCATGTTTGTTTGAGTTCCCACTCAACCCTACCACAAAAATGTGTGTATCTCAATATAATTCTAATTCTAAGCTTTGTGCAAGTTAAAGAATTAAGATATATGCCAGAAAAGGAAGGAAAATGATCAGTCCATGAAGAAAAATGAAGACGAACACATAGAAATCTGAGAGACTGTAATTTGAAAGCTCAGTGGTCAGGGTTTAGGATGGATTGTCCTAAACTGAATTGTATTTGCCTCCAGCTTTTGCAAATGTTTTCTTGCTGGTTACAACCGATAAAGTAATTCTCGCTGTTCATCTGATCAGTTTCTAACTTGAAGAATTTTATTATTGCTGGGTGTAATCATTACATGGACTATTAACTGTTGATACTTGAGCTTTTAACTGATGATTTGAAAATGCAGCTCTACCAGAGAAAGGAAACAGGCAAATGAATTAAGTGACTAACAAGGTGAGGGGTTAACAGGGAATATTATAGGACTGTGTGAAGACCACATATGAGAAAGTGACTCAGCATTAAACATGGTTTCATAAAAATTAAAAACCTAGTGTTAAATCTCAGACAAATCCACCTTAACATCATGGATAATGCACAATCTTCTGGTTTTGAATAAGAAAAAAAGGATAGGTAAGGGGCGCTTTTTTTTTTTTTGACAGGTAAGTCAAACTCAGTTGCTGGGGTTTATAAATTAAATCAAAAACTGAAGTTAATCCACAGACTAGTCTGTAGACCACAGACCTAGTGGCCAATTTCTAAAGAGAGTTCATAAAAATATCCCAATTAGTCCTTGCCATATAGCAATTAATACTCAGTATTTTGTATCACTGTTTCTTGAACGTTTTGGCTTGCTGTCATGGATCACTATGCGCTCCTGTACCAGAACGGAAAGACTGTAGTCTGTACGGTTACATCATCACTTCCATCATTTGGGAACACTGAGCTATGTAATGTAATTTAATAGCTTGGAAACAGACATAACAAGTGAACGGATGACAACAAAAAATAATCTCACATTTCATACCTTTAACTTGAGTTTGGAGAGTGTGTGCATGCACACACAAAGGGATCTGACTAAATTATGCTTTCAGTACTGCATAATGTGAATGACTACCAATATTTGGTTTTACCTAGAAGGAAAAGAGAGTGAGTGATAAGTCAGTTCTTGAAGAAGCTTGTAGCCCTATATATCCATGCCCTGACTTGAGAAATTTGGAAATATTTGAGAAGATAATGACTTTCACTGACAGAATAAGCCTCTTGGATGAATTGTGATTTCAGCTAAGTGGTGATTTGGCAGACTCCAGGCGCATCTCGGTACCCACCAAATTATATCTGATGTGTTTTTAGCAATGTACAGTTATTTATGTCAGTTTGAAGTAATGCACAGGAACAATTATTTCATGTTTGGCATTTACTGCTTTTTTTTTACTTTTTTGTTGGTGTTTTTTTTTTTTTAAAAAAAAAGTCTTCTGCATTCTGATTTTGAGTAATATCTATCGGGGTGAGGCAAGCTGACAGAAAAGCTCAGTGTTTGGTGGGAGGATGGGTGGAGAGGAAAGGTCTTCTTTTTAGTTCCTTCCCAGGCCTACATGGTAGATAATGAAACAACTTCTAAATGAAAGCTGTTGCAGTATGACCTGCTGTCTAGAAATTGAGACTTTCTAGAAAGACAGATTTAGCTGCTTTCCATGATAATGAGCAACCTTGTTACGAGAGAGTTCCGATTTCACCATGAAGGACAATGTGCAGTTGTTAATGAGGTTGCTAACAATGGAAAACACTGGGAGTTTTGTGATGGTAGAACCGTATTTAGTGGGATCAACAGGAAATGTTTGAAAGAGAAGGAATTATCTGTTTAAACATAGATCTAGTATCGATCGATCAAGTCTGTTTCTCCAGTCAATGCTACAATTAGCTGTAAGAAAGCCTGTTAAGATGACTAAACTTCCTGTTGCGTGCAAAACTGGCCTTGAATTATGGGCTAATCTCCCCTACTCCAATATTGCAACCTGACAAACCATTCCTGTATGATTTCTCTCCTTCCACCACTACATTTGTGGTAAACAAATCCATCTACATGTATTAAAGACCTCCTAGCCCCCAATGTAGGTAACTTGCCATTTTGCATCCCATGTAAACAGCAGATAGTGTAGTGAACTTTCTTTCAAACTGAGGATATGAGACTATTTTCGTTATTTCTGAAGTAAAAGGGGGTTGTAAAAACATATTACTGCTGTCAGCAGCTATCACCATCCCTTTGCCAGAGCTGACTATCCCTTCATACCTGAAAATGTGCTTACGTGCTTTTCTGTTGTTGCTTTATATCGCCTATGACAGAAGTGTTAACAGTGACTTGATCTTTCCTATGTTTTTTCCATAACTCGTTCCTTTTTCCTTTTATGTTGTCTGAAGTCGTCTTCAGCTTTCTCTGCTAGCATATAGAGTTTTACAGGCTGTGTGTGCATCTGATGACAATAGCTGCTGATTACTGAATGCCCATTATAAATAGTATTTAAAAGTGGTATTGCAAGGGCCAAAAGAGTATGAAATACTGCGTCTCTCTTGAATACGGTAATGCTGAGAAGTTTTCTCTGTTACGTGGGCATCCAGCCACAGGCTGACCAATCCGAAGAATGGGTTTCTGAGTCTGATACGGTTTTACCTAAATTTTCATTTGTCTCTTGCCTATTTGCACTAACTCTCTGTAAGATAGGTAATGGGACGAACTCTCCAGTACACTATTGGGCAACTCTTTCCAAGGGGAGGGGGGGAACCAAACCCTGAAGCTCTAAACAACTCTTGGTTTGCTCTTTTGCCCTAACAGTCATATCAGTAATACAGTTAAATAATTTTAACAGTTGTTGAAACTATGTTGAAACCAACATGGTGGAACAAATTAGTTTGGGAGGGTTGTCACTCACTGTTGGCCTTCAACAGTACTAGACATGCTGTTGAGTCACCAGCTGTGCAGGATCCACTGTCCTTGTTTTCCGTGACGTTACAGCTATGTGTTAAAAATGCTGCTTATGAAGGAGAGAGGCCTTTTTCTTTCAGGGCTACTTCTGTCATGAGAATGATGTAAAGCCTATTTGGTGGTCATTGGGTTTGGTGGTCTTCAGTGAGCTCTTAGAAGCCTGGAAATTGGTGGAGGCATGAGATGTGAGAATGGTGATCCCCGAGCTGAAGAGGTGCAGTGTGGTACAGAGGTTAAATTTTGTGTGTGTGGAATAATGGGAATGGAGAGGGAAAGCAGAGGAAGAGGAGCATCGCCTGCGCCCTGTTCACAAAATTAACTTCTTCAGCATGAGTTGACAAATGATTCAGTATCCACAAGAGATTTCAAACTTTCTGAATACAGCTATGCAGCTTCTGACTTCCCCAGGGCCTTTGAGCCTCATTGTGTACCTGAATAAATATTTAAAGTCTGTTACAGTCCAGGTCCTGGCTCTTCCATAATAGGCACTGTCTCTGAAATCCACCAAGTCATAGTACAGAACACTTCTCTTCGTAAATAGTGCTTGTCTGGGATTTGCACAGATGAACAGCTAATTGATTGATATCGGAGGTTGACTGCTCTCCTAACATTTCAGTTAATACCCTGTTCTAAAGTGGTGGTGGTATTCAGACTTCTGAATAATTTTAGCTTGTGGCAGACTTGCATAGACATCTCTGTGTCAGCTATGTTAGTAAAGTAAACCTATATTTCTAAAGTCATGGTTGTGAAGGAGTATCCAGAAGGCTTTAGTGCATTTGGAGCTGGTTGCCCGGAGAGGTGGACGAGTCTCCATCCTTGGAGACATTCAGAACTCACCTAGGCATGTACCTGAGTAACCTGCTCAAACTGACCCTGCTTTGAGCAGGTGGGGTTGGACTAGGCCATCTCCAGAAGTCACTTGCAGCATCTGCGAATCTGTGGCTTGTTTTTTGAGAAAATGAAGATTTTGGAGAAGCAAGAGAGCAGTCGCAGAAAAGTGACGCTATTTTGTGCCTGCTAAATCTGGTCTCTGATTTGGAGGCAAATCCTACTGTTAATGCTTGCATATTTCAAGTAATATAGAAGGATTGTCATTTTAGTCATGTCATCATTATACCTCAATATTTTTCACCGACAGAGTTATTAAAATATGAATATATTTCATGAACAAAGGCTTCAACATAAGTAATAGGTATTTCCCCCTCCCCAATTGAGGTGAAGGGGGAAAGCTATTCCAAATGTTAGTAAGCTTAAAAATATGCACAGGTGTTTGCTTAAGTACTGAACAGCTGTTTCACATGCTCTTTTGGCACAGAAAATGTTCTCCCAGAGTTGCTAACTAACTTTAAGATAGTTTAGTAAAAAAGAAAAAAAAAAACTAAATCAGGCCCTCCAAACCTTTTCCAGATTACCAAGCTAGCTTAAAAGCGTCTCTAAAACCTGGCTGGAGTCTGAGGCAACTTTCCTGAGCGAAGCCAGGCAAAAATGCCTGAGCAGAGCGTACTTGGAAGGCACACGCACATGCTCAGACTGAAGCATCAGCGGCCGGACATGGGTGTCCCAACGCACGCAGAGCTAGCAGCTGGTAATGGCTGTGGCTATGGGACCCTGTACCTACTGCAAAATTTATGCTGTGCTCAGTAGCCAGAGCCAAAGGATGGGTGGGGAGTTGAGATTGAGTCATTCCCTTTCGTGCCTCTCCTAAAAATCAAAGTAATGTTACTGCACACAAACATCCATCCTGTTTTTAGACAGACATTTGTCTCAAGTGGTTACTAGAATAGATTTTAACTATATAATTGCCAGTTCACACTTCTTAGTCCTGTTTCTCTCTTACAAAGTTTAGAATAATGAAATATTCTAAAAACCTTGGCCCTTTTTGTGTTTCTAGAAAATTTGAAAGTACCTGACAAGCAAACGATGCAGTTCAGGTATCTTGTTGCCTATGGATGCCTGCTAGCTTACCACCAGCCAGTTCTGAAGTGGTAACTCTGGCTCATCAGCTTACTCAGTAACATGCTGATCATGACTCAAGTCCTTCCTTGCACTATCCTTGATGACTTCATGCTCTCTGTAGTTTTTCTCTCCATTGATCTACCAGTCTTTCCATAAAATGCTCAAGTATTTCCTGAAGTCTTTCTTCCCTTTAGACCTGTCACCTCTTTGCTTTCCTCTCTGTCCTCATTTGTTCAGCCTGATACCTCTGAACTGACTCAAACATTCATGAGTGTGTGTCGTGGTTTAATCTCAGTCGGCAACTAAGCACCACGCAGCCGCTCGCTCACTCCCCCCCAGTGGGATGGGGAAGAGAATCGGAAGAGTAAAAGTGAGAAAACTCATGGGTTGAGATAAAGGCAGTTTAATAGGTAAAGCAAAAGCCGCGCACGCAAGCAAAGCAAAACAAGGAATTCATTCACTACTTCCCATCGGCAGGCAGGTGTTCAGCCATCTCCAGGAAAGCAGGGCTCCATCACGCGTAACGGTTACTTGGGAAGACAAACGCCATCACTCCCAATGTCCCCCCCTTCCTCCTTCTTCCCCCAACTTTATATGCTGAGCATGACGTCACATGGTATGGAATGTCCCTTTGGCCAGTTTGGGTCAGCTGTCCTGGCTGTGCCCCCTCCCAGCCCCCTGCGCACCCCCAGCCCTCCCAGTCGGCAGAGCACGGGAAGCTGAAAAGCCCTTGACCAGTGCAAGCACCACCCAGCAACAACCAAAACATTGGCACGCCATCAACACCGTTCTCACCCCAAATCCAAAACACAGCACCGCACCAGCCACCAGGAAGGAAATCAACTCTATCCCCGCCGAAACCAGGACAGTGTGGCAGCAGTTCTGACCACTGACAGTATTGTCTCCTTATATTTATTAATTGCAGATATCATTCTTGGTAAACACTGCCTTGAGGCCTTACAGCCGTGTAAGTAAAGTAGAAGGGGTTTGCTGCAAGATCAAAAAAAAAAAAAAAAAAAAGTAAAGCAACTCAATCTCCCCTTCCAGCAAGGTGGGAAGTAAGCTGAGGGAAGGTGGGAGTGGATATGTTGGTTGTATTTTTCCATGCCATCACTCCCCAGTCTTGCAGTAATATACTGGGCAGGAGGAAAGGTCACACAGGCACCAGAGTTATGATTATCAGCCACTGGAGCTATAAGACTCGCTCTTACTTCACACCCTGAACGTGTGGCCCATATGTATCTGATGAAACCCTTTCACTGCAACAGTTATCTCCATTCTCTCTTCAGCTTCTCTGTTTCTGCCTTTCAATTTCTTTAACATATACATTTACATTTAGAGGGAAAAGTAGGGTGAGAATGCTAGCAGACTTCTATTGTAACAGTATGTTAGGACAGTTATTATTATTTAGAAGAATTTTAGAAAACAGGCTCAACCAGTTGAGCTTTGTATCTCTAGATGACAGAATAGTTTCAGATCTTCCAGACTAACCTTTACAATGTGCTTTGTCCAGTGCAGGTATTTCTAATTGGCTACATACCTGCTGAAGCATGATCTAGAAGTTACCTTTAATGTACCCCTAGGATTTAGGCATCAGTAACATCTCAAGTGCAAAGCTACCTCCACTTGGCAACTGCTTTTTTGTCAGAAGTCTCTGATCCCTTGATTTGTATTTTTTCACTCTCTTCCTAAGCACCTGCACTTGAAAATCTACTTTTAATCTTCTGAGGATGATATAGAAGCCTTCCCCTTCATGGAGCAGGCGATCTTTAGGTAATACAGTGGAGTCTTTTTGTACACCTGGACAGAACACCATATGGGCTTGCTCTTCAAATCACAAGTAACATGTACTAAATCAGTGATGGCTTGTGTTACCATCATTTATCCAGAAATGAACCTTTAGCAGATGTAGGCTTCGTTATCAGGCTGTTGGTTAAAGAGCTGTCCTTCGCAAGATATCAAAGTGATGCAGACTTTTAAATGGTCAAACTAGATCCTGCTCTGTGTGTGGACCACTTCTGGAATTATGTGCCTTCTGAAAATTTTGCATGTGTGAAAAATATCACTTTGTGTAATTAATGATTATATTGTAGAAAAGATCTTTAAGCATGCCCAGCTCAAAACTGTGTGTGTGGTAACTGGACGTAAGAACATTTATATGAAACTGCTCCCATGTGTTGCAAAGGTCATTTAGGAAAGGTTGACATCATGAGTGATTCATGTCTGCAAAAACAGAGCGACTGACATACTATCACGTCACTTGAGATGAAAGTCTTGGCTGTCAGAGCATTTGGTGAACACGCTGCCATCACACCACTTGACGTCTGTGATGCAGCCCAAGGGGAATTGCAGTTTTGCATATTTACATGGATGATCAGATGGCACCTCATCAGCCGCAGTCCATCTTGCAATGAATTTTTTTTTTTCTGTTTCCACTGCATGGTGTAGTTAGGGCTTAACTATATCTCTGACTTGGAAGATCAACTCTACTTGCAGTAATCTCACCAGCTGCTGACATGTTTGGATAGTGACCAGACTCTAAACAACTTCTGAAATGTGGCTGGTAACAACATGCTAATATAACTTTTCAATGACTTCTTTGCTTCCTTTTTTTGGACAGCTTGTCAATAACACATCTACAGCAATAGTTTAAATAAGATCACAAAAGATTGTCAGTTCACTCTTATCTTGATTTGTTGCAAAAGTGGAGAAAGCTAGTCAAGAGGAGGTAGGTATCAACAGGTGCTTCCTAGTGTCAGTGGACATAGCTAGAATGCAGAAGTATTCAAAAGCCTCCCACGTCATCATGTATCATCACGACACCTGAAAAATTAGTGTCTTACCTTTCTCTGTTTATGACACTGACTGTTAGATGACAGTTGACGGTAATTCGTGATGTCAAATCAGGACTGAAGCAAAGATTCTTCCTAAATGTTTTTTTTTTTTTTGGCAGCATCCTCCAAGTGAATTATATGTTGGAATATAGCATAGTGGTCATAGATATTAGGCATTCAGGATGTAAAATTGCTTAAAAAGTTAACTGGGCTCATATATAATGTGGCGAATGCCAAGAATTGCTGAGTGCGCAGTCTTGGTTTCTTCCAAAAACTTTAGCTTGCTGAAGACTTTTACGTCGTGTAGCTATGCCAGTGAGCCAGCAGCAGTTTATCAGTCAGCTAGACAACACTGTAGATGTAGACAATGTCTTAAAATGGCTTATTGACAGTCTTCTTCAGGTGAAATAGCTCCTGATGAGTTATTGAGGGCTGATGCTAAACATCAACTGTATAAGATTGCTTCCATTTTTTCAAGCCATTAATGGACTAGGATGAGAAAGCTGAAATGGGGTTTACCTTGGCAGCTTGGTATTCAACCTTGCTCAACCCCTGCGTTGGTTCTGCTTTTGTGTTCAACTTGATCACAGCCATTCCAGCTCTTCTACCAACACAAATATCTCGTGCAGCACTCTGCAGAGACATGGCATGAAAAGTTCCTTTTCAGTGGGGCAGAGCTTAGTGAACCATAGCATGTCCTCAGGAACGGCAAAAATACCTACTCCCATGTTGAAACAGAATGTGGTATCTCAAGCAAAATCTCCAGAGCCAGGTGATTCTGCTCCTCTCGCATCACCAAGTACATCCCAGAAAAGTGGGTTTTGTTTTTTTTTCTTGTCCTCAGTCACTTGTTTGCTTACAAACAGCATTCCCTGAGCAGCAAATGTACATGGTTAGGCTCTTATGCTATTTGCCACCTGTAGCATTAGAAGGACATCAACTTTGGGAACGTTTGTAGAAGTGTCTCCTCGATATGCACGCTGCTTTAGAGTCCTTCTGACAGTGTCATGGCTAGCTCTTTAGGAGATCTGTTATGAGCTTGAATCTTTGACAACAACCATCAGACAAGCACATGATCGATATCACTTGTAGTCTTACATGTTCCTGTGGTGTGACTTGAAGCCTCCTGGTGCTTTTTGTTAGTCTAGCAGTGACAGCGTTACATTTCATCAGGCACCCCAACAATGAGATTGCAATCTTGTGCTAAGATGTACAGACCGTGACATAGTTTTCTACCAATCATCCCCTAGGAACAAAGAGAAAAAACTTGCAAAAAAAAGTATCTCCTAAACAACATTTCAGAAAAAGAGAAAGTGTATATCGAGGTTGCCAACAATAGTATCACAAAATTTTTTAGTTATCAGGTTAGAGGGCAGTGTACCTTCAGCTTGAGGTCCCAGCAGAGGAAATTGATCCATTCCTTTTGAAACGATGAGGTCTGATTAGATGGGTTCCCTGATCTCATATTCTTTTTTTACACCGGCTTTTCTTCTTGCCTCAGAACTTCCATTGTCACCTCACTCTATTGCCGTTTAGTGTTTTCTAAGTACGTTATTAAGCACTACCTGCACACCTTCAAATGCTGCAAGGCTAATCTAGCCTTCTACTGCTCCCCCTACATGTCCTGATAGGCCAGGTGGGAACCCCTCACCTGCTTCCTATGCCACCAAAGCTCCCAAATACCTAGTTTAATCTTTATAAACTGGATCACTACATAACAACCTGGAAAGCGGCACCGTCAATGTGTGACCCTCCTGTGTGTTGTGTTCCAATGGCCTTGTTGTGCTCTATTTTTAGCTCACTTTCAGACTGTGGTTGTCCCAATTCCACTTTCCCTCTTTGGTTGGTCCAGCACATCCATTCCAGCTGGTAACAGGCCTCTGTGTTTGTCATTGCTCAATGAATGAACCACATTGATAATGTTTTTGTAAGTTGCATGGAGAAACCCTGTTGTGCTTTTCCTCCTTTACTCCCTCTGCTGTAAGAAGCTTGCATAAATTTTAGTGTCACTTAGTCACACATGAATAAGACTCTTTCAGTGCCGTGAAAAAAATGTCATTGAAAGGCCAGTTATGAAAACAACTTTAATTTCCCTTAAATCCAGTAGAAGCTGTATATATTCATTTTATCTCTGGATCAGCCCTCTAGCTAGTAGAGCTTCTTATTTAGGTGCTATTATTGTGCTATACATTTTGAGTGAATACTTTTTTCAAGCAAAACTGCATAACTGCATGGATTTCAATGTATGGATTGAGGAATGTCAACAGAGAAACACTGAACGTTTCCAAAATTGTTTTAACCCATAAGTGGTTAATGTTAACATTTGTCTAGTGCCAATAAAGTTAAATTTATGTGGCACGTAATTTAGGAAATTGAGTAGGCAGAGAGCTGGTTGATGTCTTCTTAGCTAAAAAAAATGTTCACTTTCCGTTAAACGCTCACACACATTTGTCATAGCAACCTTGAAGGTGGCCATAATGCTAAGCAAAATAAACAGTGCTAGCATAATGTTCACTGTAATAACATGTCTCATGAGCTAGTTCAGTACTCCTTTTTATTACCTTATTTTCATTGCTTATTCACTGTGTTGGAGTTCTGTTTTGTGGTTTAATCATTATTACATCATTTTCCTTTCTTAATTTAAAGCTGCTGCCCTTTTCCTGTCATTCTATGCCACCTCTTTACTATGTGCACGTATCCCTCATAACTTGCTTTATTTCTTAATAGTGAGTTCTCTACTCTATTAGTTCCCAATAAAGGCTAATAGTTGGATAAATTTCGTATAAATCTAACTAGACAACACTTTGTCATTAGGAACAAAAAAAAACCCATGAAGGATTAACAAGAAAAGGGCAATACAGTCAACGAAGTATGACAACGCAAAATGCATAGAAAGGTTAATCAAAATCCACCATAGTCACATCTTCATGAAACAAAATTCTAAGTGTATAGCTAACGCTCATTGAATTTCATAAATCATGGTCAAAGCACCCAATCCTGAGTTTAAAGTAGAAAAACTGTTCTCTATTCCAGTCTTCTTCTATTGCCCTCTTCCTTTTGTAGATGAAGAAACTTAGGTAAAATTGAGCATGTTTACAGAACAATGTACCAGAGATTTCCAGCAGATGGACAGCTGCTACTCTATGCGCCTTCCCAGTCACTCCTAATATATATGGCAAACTCCCTGCTGACTCTCCCTGGGAAAGGCCACCTGCCAGGTCAGGACTGAAGAGGGACAAGGATTCAGGGCTGGCACCCTATTTTACTCCTTTTACCCTTTAATAATCGACACAACAAAATAACTGAACTGCTTATTCTTAAGCAGCATATATGTACTCTATGAACACAAAAAAATGAAAATACTATATTACCCTTTTCCCTAGGAAAAACGTGCTAGTTCATCACACTGGTAGCTATTTTTATCTGGTAATCCTCCTCATCTGAGAGATGAAACTCTGTTCACCTCAGATGGCTCGTGTAGAGGAAAAGAAATACTCACTTTTCAAAAACCCTTCTGAGTCCCATGCACTCAATTCTATCTAAATTGGGAAAATAGGCAGTTTTAAAAAGGTTTTGTATTGTCCATCCTCTGATATTCTGTCCAAGTCTCTGTGTATAAACATATGAAGAAATGATCCTTGTCATGTCCACAGTACATCTCACAATGTTTAGCCACAGTGCTATATTCACAGAAAGACTATCTACAAGTGATGTAGAGTCCTCCAGGTTGTAATGAACAGCAGAAGGAACCAACAGAATGACAAGAAATAAAATTTAATGATACGTTATATATATTTGCCTTATAAAACCCCAAAGAAAATGTCACAAATCCTTCCCCCCAACCAAAAGTATAATCCACAGAAAATATACTTGTTTTCAGGAGCTTTTCCCAGGTGCCAATGCTTCACCTTCAATGATTACCGATGCAAATGGTGAAGTGCATC
This sequence comes from Aptenodytes patagonicus, assembly GCF_965638725.1. Taxonomy (NCBI): domain Eukaryota; kingdom Metazoa; phylum Chordata; class Aves; order Sphenisciformes; family Spheniscidae; genus Aptenodytes; species Aptenodytes patagonicus. Next base: position 37,609,223 of record NC_134955.1, on the reverse strand, counting down.
TAAAGCAGCAAAGTTCCTCTCACTTAACTGTCTGCACTGAAATACGATATCATTATTATTGCAATGGTTGTGTGGTTTCTCTCTTTTCTCACTGATCCCCCTCTCCCTCAATGGGAAGGAAATGCCATTAGGCAAAACTCATTTCCAAAGGTCTATCTGCATGAGTAAGGACTTGCTTGCAAGAGAGCAGATTGAAAGTCTGGGTCAAATTTGACTAACGCATGATAGCTTCATTTAAAACCAAAACAAACAAAAAAACCCCTTTCTTATTCCAAATGAAAAGGAAACACACATAAGCAACATTCTATAAATACAACAAAAGGTCTTTACTGATATTTTTTCAGCAGTACAATGTGACAGTTCATTTATGGAATTGGGTTTATTTGAGTATATACGGCCTAACCTTTTCATGCAATGGTATTCTGAAGAAACTAATAGATTAGCCAAGAGCTGGTGGGCTAATGCTGTTTGTCTTTGGTTTATGATGTTAATTAGGTTTACTTGATTGTCTGCCATTTACCTCAGACCACAGGATTAACTGAGTGCCCTTCATATTAACTCTCTCATCAGATAATTATCATTGCTTTTTCCATGCAGTATTATTACATACAACATTTACTTTAATTTCCTCCAAATATTGAATAAAAAGCGTATTCATTATACAATGTATTTACTCTTAGAGTCATGAAGTCATGAACTCATTTTAAGGACTAAGGAAAAGAAGCAAATACAAAACGATTATGGGCAAGACATGCTGTCTGCCTCAGCAGTCAGTTTAACATCTATCACAGAGAAATATATTTTCCAAGGCCAATTGTGGCACAAGTGTTTTTAACTTGCCCTTGCTTACCCTGGTTTAAATCTGGAGTAACTCACTAAAGTTAGAGAGTAGAAGCCTGGATGAATTCCACAAAGTGAGAAAAGAATTTGGCTGCTAGCATATAAAACTAAAGCTGTTAATCTTCCTTTTGATTCTAGAGTTGGTCATTTCTTTATAAATGTTTATTACAGTTGTAGTATCTAGGAAGAAACTTATTTAACATTTTTGGCTGAAAATGTATTTTCTCCTCCTGAAATCTGTATCTCAAGAAAGTGTCTTATTCTATCAAATACATTAACCTCCCTCCCTTTCTGTACAGCTGTACTGCCTCTACACTTCTCAGTCTTACCAAGTGGTTTCCTTTACAATACTTCCAGGAGGTAAGGATGTGATAGTATTCCCATTTCATGGACAGCCAACTGAGTCTCATAGGGATTGTGGGCTAAATTCAGAGCAAGGATTTTTTTCCTGAAGTGTCTCTGTAGGCACTTACAGACACATTCAGTTGCCTTGTCTACTCAACACGGAAAGGCATCTAAAGTCACTCAATACCCAATATTTCATGTGTGAAGTTGTATTACCTGTTGGACAGACATACAGGTGCATCAAGTTGCAACCATACCAAACAGCTAGCTGCTGGGCAGCTCCAGAACTCTGCCAGGATTCACAAAACAGAGGTTCCTCATCCTTTTTTATCCACGATTCTTGATTTACTACCTGAATCTGGAGTATAAATTCTCCAGTAAGACGGACATACGAGGTGGTCCCAATAGTTCAGCCCGTCTGAGTAACCCCTTGGGCTGTGGGTCCCAGGCTTGGTCCCCATCAACACTGGTGTGATTGCTCCTAGGTGATTGCTCCATCCACCAGGTGCTCTGACAAATTTCTTTGGTGGAGTTTGCTTTCTATGAAACACATATTTGCTGTGCCAAAAAGGCACATTTTCAAGGCATGCAGCTGGGCAGGGGAGGACTGAGTTCTAGAAATTTCTCTGTGAAACCAATTTATTAATAACTGATGATCTTCAAGAAGAGGGCTTGCCTGAGAAAGCCTCAGCCTGTTTGCTACACAGTAGAGGTTTGAATTTGGATCTCCCACAATACACAAAATGCTGGAATAGTCAGTTGAAGTGTACCACCTCCAACCCTCTTTTCTTAGCTATTAAAAAAAGAATTTGACTGTTACTTAGAAGAAGAACAGTGACACTTAGACTCTTGCCTGCCCCTCGATGTGTCCTACTGGATAACCAAGCTATCTCCTGTTCAGATCGCTCAGTCTTACGAACTTCACCCTTCAACATCTAAGTCTTTTCATGCTTTATGGAGTATAGGCTGGGCGCTTACATCAGGGCATGCATTACAGCTGGTAGCATGCAAAACCTAGCTGAAGATTTGAGCTCCTCCATTAACTTGTCTGCAAGAAGACTGACAGAGCTGAAAACTGACCTGGAAACTCTGCTCCAGCACGTTATCTTGATTCCTCCCTTCTGTCCACCATATTTTTCTTCTTGAAACACAGCAGTGTCTCAGTGGAATCACAAACTAAAACCATTTTTTTTCTATCTAAAAATACTTTTTCACTACATTTATTTTATCTTTATGTTTAGAAAGACAGCAAGGAGCACCAACCCTGTGTGAGAAAGGAGTGGTGAAAAGTTCCTCGGGTGCCCACACGTTGTACTCAACTTGTCTTAGAGTAAAGGAGCTTATCCATTGACACCTTGGAACTAGGGTGGGCCACTGACCACTTGTATGCTTTGTACATGCTGTGATTTGTAACTGTTCCCAAACAAAGAGCTTCCTGTCTTGCAAGATGCTGAACTCTTCATCTTAGTAAAGCCAATAGGAAACAGCGCGCCTCGAGGTTCGGTCGTGTCACAACACTACTTATTTTTTGATTTGTATTTATGATTGGAAATTTTCTAGGCAGTCTGCTGTCTGAATGGATGTCTACATTGTAAAAAATAAAGCAAGGATGAGCAAAAGCTCCTACAAGAGAACTCTTAAATAATACTAACATGCATATAGGTGTCACCTAATGATGGAAACAAATAAGGGGAACGATAATTTGTGAAGATCAGCATCAAGAGCTAACACAAAATGTATTAAAAGTAAGTTTATTGCTAAAATGGGGGTTTTGAAAGACTACTAAGGAATATCATTCTCAGATAAGGACCTAAATGGATCTGCATATGGAGCTGCATGTACCTGTGTGTATGGAGGTTACAATGAAAATCAGTTAAGTTGTGAAGCAAACTTATTTACTAGATTGTTTCTATATACTATCTTATACGTTGATGCAGAAGCCAGAAGATCTACTGAAGCAAAAACCCTCTAAGAGCACACCTGAACAGAAAGGGGAGTTAGAAAGAAAATAAGGGGCAGAAAGCATATTTTTAAGTTAATATAACTAAAATTATAAATAACTTGAATTTAATATACTTTTTCTCCCCAGAAGTCCTTTCCATTCCACTAAGGGAAGGCTACATAATAATCATTGTCTACAGAACCACTCTGTGCACATACATTGTGTATGTAGACAGTATACAGAGCACCACCTACTGACATATAAAGAGCATGAAATATTCTTCCTTCCTAAATCATCTTCATTGCAGCTCATAACTGTTTGTGATTTTAGTTTTGTTACACCTCACAATCTGTCCTTCATTTAGCTGTGTCTTCCAATTCTAATTCACACTATAACCTGTAAAAGGACTATGAGGCAAATAAAAATATCTTGGGAAGTAATCAGCCTAAGGACTTGCTCTTCCTATGTCTCCAGCCAGCACGTGTCCTGAATGTGATGATTTCTGTGAGCAATCATATAATGTATATAGTAATAAAAATGTGAATTTTAAAAAAAAAAATCTGCTTGCATTGGCAGGGAGTAAAACATGCATTTGCAGAGGCCATAATCTCCATTCATTCTCTCAGTCTGCATAATTTACACCAAATCCCATCTTGGATGACTTCATCTTTCACGACAGTAGTCTTAACTTTGCTTGCTTGTGGGAAGAAACAGTAGAAAGTAATATATTACAGGGATCACTGTATCTGCCTCTCCCGTTAAGCTGAGTTTAAAGGTTTTAGTAGACTATTTGAGAGCTGTTGATTAAGTACCGCTGTCCTTACTTCCCTCAAACAAGAGGAACTGGTGTATTTCACAGTTCCTATTCCTCTGGCTTCCACCAGACACACTGAAGTTGAAATTTCAAGACTGCTCGAAGTGGTTTTACTGCTGTCACCCTCCAGATATGAGCCTGTGTCCCTGAAGTGACTCAGATAACAATAGTGTGCTGATACGAGACAGTGCAGCTATGTGAGAGCTGTATAGAGCTCTGTGGGCTAAATGTTTCTAATGTAGATTTTTTCCCCTCAGTTTTATAGAAATGAAATGCAGCTCCACAAAAAGAAGGTATGAATGACAAAAGATGTCTTGAAAATAAAAAGGAAGTTGAGTCTTCCTCATTTCTCTGTTTCATAGTATATTAAATTTTTAAAAAATCAAATAAAAAACCAATAAAGGGAGCAAGAAATCCAGGTACTTTTCCCTATCTGTGTAGTTTAGCCACTAGTTACTTGGTGTATGAATTAGCAATGCAAATAGTGAGAGGGAGAAGAGTAATTACAGAGTAGCTGGAGGATTTGTGGAAGCCGTCACGCACGCATTGATGACAGTGTCTTGGTTTCACCCACATTACTCCCTCTTCTCAGTTACAGAGCCCCCAACTCTTTGAGGAGCAGCCATATGGTTAGGGAGAGGGGAACTGATGCTGCACAGACAGGATTTGGGGTTTTTTTCTGTGCTCTCAGACAGAGAGCTCCTTGGGGACAAGCTGGGCTTAGGTGGTTGCATAATTTTGCTCTATTTCCTAAGCAATTTTTTGCAAGATCCTTTTCAAAGGCTTGCACAATTCTACTTTTCTTAGTTTATAATCTTATCTTTTGGTTTCTGTCTTAATAACTCATGTGAAGGTATGCTATTAGCAAAAATCTGTCATTTAACAAAGACAGTCCTTCACAGCATAGCCAATATTTTAAAGGATTATACTAATATTAAGAGGACGCACAAAAATCCTGCCAGATCCTTTCTGAAAGAATTGAAAAATTTCTGAGCTTCCTGAGTATTCCCCAAAGGCATTTAAAAAAAAAAGACTTTCGTGGATGACCCTTCTGATTTCATCTCACCAACAGTATGCTGAGGTCATCTGAGATTTATACGATGCAGACATTTGGGGAAAGGGAGAGGAGACTATTCTTAAAGAGCTTCAAGGGTGCTAACAATTCGTGTCATTATATGTTACCAGTAAGCTCAGAAATATATTAGAAGCCTTCTAAGAGTGTCAGCCATGATGGTATCATTTGGCATCGGACCCCCAAGAAGGAAAGCATAAGCAATAAATATGCTGGAAGGTCAGAGGAAGAATTTGGCACTGTCAGAATGGACTGGGTCTGAGCATTTTTCCTGATGGGGAAAAATAGCCATTAGAAAAATGATTGTTGCTATTTATGAACATCAGGTTGCTAAGTGACATCATGTGATGTTCACTGCTTCATCGGCCACCCACAGTTCTCAAGGAATAGCAACAGAGGGGGTGAAAGAGGTGAAAGAAATCCAAAAGGCTGACTTACTACAAAAAAAAAAAAAAGGCCTACAGTTCAAGGCAAAGCAGAATAAGCTTTCTAAAAATACCTTCTTTCTTTTTCTAGGAGAATCCAATAGAATTAGGTTAAGAACTTTTTACAAAAGCAGTACATAGGTAAATCATTTCAGAGAGCGAGCCTAAGAACTAAAACCTACCCCCAACCTCAAACATACGTTGGTGACCTGCTTTTATATATACAAACGTATACGTATGTATGTGTGCACGTATGTGTGTTTGTATTAGATTTTCCATGAGAGGAAGACTGTATGCATTAAAGGCCACGTCATACATTTTTTAATTGCTTCTAATGTTGTCAGACTTCAATCATTTGGGCTCAAATGCTTCATGCTCCTTTAATTTACTCGATTTTTTATTACTTCAGCCATGTCGGCTCAGCGGCTTCACACAGATTAGATTATTTAAGCAACTATTTCACTGAACCTTTAGCACTTCCCGTGCTTTGCAGTCTCTTGAAATTCATGAGGGGAACTGGGACAAGGACAGGATGGAGATGGAGAGTATAAAAAGTCTGGATCAAACACCCCAGGAAAGCATGCATGAGAAACTGATGCACTTGGACGTAGAAACAGAGAAGACGGAGAAGAGGCAACAGACTGGACAATTCATTTTTTTCTGTTGTCATGTAAGAAAACCTCTAATGGTATGGGTTGGAGGCCAGCATCCAAATCTTCACCACTTCCTATTTTGGATACTCCTCGCACTCAGGACTTGAGAGGCATGGGGCATAAAGCAAGCTTGCTCAGCCTTTCTAGCCAATGTACCTTTTTAGCTGTTAAAATTTAGTAATTTTTTTTTTTTTTTTTTAATCACCTCTCCCATTATGATTTCTCTTTAATGGCTTTTTGAATGCTTTACTCTGGACCACAAGCATTCATCTTAACTTTATTGATGCTTTGCTTTAACCTTTAATACTAATATATATAATGATCAAAAATACATATAAACCCTAAATGTCCCTTTTCCCACCCTCTCACAGCCTCCTGTTGCCTCTCTCCTCTTCAGATTCTTTCAGTCATGTTATCCACAAACTCTGGCAGTTTTCATTTCTAATGAGCATAAGTACCACAGGTTATTAATTTGATGTCTGTTGTCCACAGAAAACCATTTAGGATATTAAATTAATTTTCTCTACTCTCACATACAGTGATTAGAAAGGAAAGGCAATTTGGCAGTAGTGAGTGCTGGGATAAATGTGTTAGACAGGTAACTTAGGGAGAATGTTTGTTAATTTTTCCCTCACAACATGCTTATCAGTAAGTACCCATTATTGATACATCATTATCAACTTTCCGAGTTAGTACACACAGAGGTGAGTAGCCTGTTCCATTTCAGAATCACAAGTTTATGCTGATTTACATTCAGGTCACACTTTGATTTGGAGCTTAATTCCCTACCTAGAAGGGAATTTCTGTCAGAGAATGCAAAACGTCAGGTTCTAATCTTGCTTGTTGAAGCCTTTCCATCACCAGGCTCCCTGAAAACTGCTTGTGCAGCATTACTGAAGCCTTTAAATTAGAAGTGTGTCTTCTTTTAGAGAGGGAAAAGCAAGAATTTCATTTTATGCACACTTCTTTGTTGACGTTTTTATTTGTGCTGTTGAAAAAAAACACAACAAGAAGACAAATATGCCCTCAGTTCATTTTCCCATGCTAACAGAGTAGCTTTTTTTTCTGTGGCAAACACACCTTCCAGACAGGGAGTTGCTTTTGGACTTTAATGGTTCACTCCCTTCCTGTTTGAGACCAATTACGTCTCATTTGCAATGCCATTAGTCAAGGAAGTGGCTATCCTGAGGTCACTTCTCAGCTCATCCTTCCTAAAAGGCACTGGTATGCCTTTCTTCCAAGCCACCAGGCCGTGACGTTGGGCCCTCTTTGTGGTGTAGGCTCCTCCAAACGTACAAGCAACGTAAACCTTTCAGGACTGGCCACAACTAGTGCAAGTTGAAATCCTCCAAACTAATTTGAAAGCTGTGGTTTGAAAAACGATGCTGGCTATTTATTAAAACAGCGAGCATGATCAGACCAAGCCAACTTGCTGGTTTAACAGATGGAAGCTTGTTAAAAATCTTTATTCCAATATGTTAAGAATCCAGTTTTGCTACATATTGTGAAGTATGACTTGTGAGTCAAGCCCCAGTGGAATGGATGTCTCATACTTTGAAAGTCTCAGCTTTACATTCAAGACCCAACATTTGCCACTTTATGATGTTTTGATTTGGGGTTTTGTTTAGAAGTAAACTATTCCCATCATTTAATAATAGCCCATGTTTCCGACCTTTTATTTTAACTAGGACAGCTATTCTGATACTTTATATTTTATCAGTTGATGAGACTATGATGATTATTATTATTTCTTAAATTTATTAAGTTCTGGTCTACTGTCTTCACTACCCAGATAACGCTGTTTTTTACACCTGAAGCACGAGTTTTAAGTTCTTTCCCAAGGTCACACTGTGTACATGACCAGCAGAGAAATCATTTTGTCTTACTATATGCAAAAGATCTTCCTTTCTCCGATTTCTGTTCTCCTCATCAGAAAGAAGCTAATAGGGGAAAAAAACACAGAAAATTCACTTAACTGTGGCCAATCCATGGAATAAAGAAACAGGTAGTGATAAAGAAGAGAGCTGTGAGCTGAAAGAGGGAGCTGTTGCAAATCCATATGCCTGGTTTCCCTATGGAGGCAGCATAGTGCCTGTGGTGCCCTCGCACACATGCTTTCCTGGAGAACTCTGCAGCCTTCCCGTGTTATTGACATAGGTTGTGGGGACTTGGTAGCAGATTTCTGATCTCAGAGAATCCCTCTCAGGCAACTCACACACCTGGTCACACACCTTCTTTGCCATTTAAATAGTCAGCATATTTTAATTAAATTGGTATTTGCGTAAGAGCTATCATAAGACTTTTCTCTGTTGAACTTCCTTAAAATGAAAACAGAGTAAGTATCAAACAGGCACCTATGACTACATCATACAGAGTATAAAAGCTTAAAATAAAAGTTTGTGTACACTTATGAGGAGATTAATTTTCAACCAGAAAACCTAAAAGCAGGAACACTGTGCTTGGTTTTTCACTCCTGTAACTCTAGTTTTGAGCTGAGATGAATAAAGTTACCTTTCAGTGTAACAAGGGAAAGAGAACAGAGAACGGCTGTAATACATGAAGCTCCTCACAGTGAAGCCCCCACCACTTAACTTCTAAAAAATAATGTCAGTGTAAATCATGATGTGATGAATGCTCCACTGAAATGATTCATGCCATATGGTCTGAAGAGCAAAATGGGCACAGTTTATTTTTAAAAGAATGAGAAATATGAACTTGGAATATTCATTGCTTCGTCCTGCCAGGCTGAACATTTGCTGTAGCAGGGGCCAGACTTACTGCAGGTCTGTCTTTTTTTGCTCACTTAATATGTTGCACTAGTTTGAGGCTTCAGTCTCATTCATAATGGAATAATGTCCACAAAATTATGATCAGCACTCAGCAGCCTCTTCTGCAAACAAATGTTCACTGGGCACCTACAGACTAAATCACCTTCTCACTTTCTCTTTAAAAAAATCCATGAGAAACCTCAGAAGTAAATAGTCCTCACAGTGTAATGACTGTCTTGGTAGCGAGAAGACACTTAAATTGAGTCTCCTGACAGAGGTGAAAGGTGCTGGCAATTCCATGAGTCGCTCAGCTTTCCCTTTTGTAAAACTGCTTGTGGTCAACACCTTTCTTGCTATATTGTTGTGTACTAATGTATTCAATGTGAGACTCCACTTAAGCAAAAAGAAATCTAGGTACTTTCAATAGTCATAACGCTTCTCTTGTAATGCACCACTAGAAAAAAACAGAAGCAAATAAATGTAGATGCCTGGTCTGCAAGGAATTATTTATTTTTACCAGTGATGCTAAAAGGTACGAGCACATCTCACTGAAATATTTAGGCCCCACACCCACTCCTTCTAAAGTAAATGACAAAAATCTCAGTAACTTCAACTATGTACAATTAAGTCTATAACATTACAGAGCTAGACTGCGCCTTATTCATTTGATCTGGCTCAAGGACAATGAAGAGCCACTATCTCCTTAGACAAGTACTGCAAGAAGAGGACAGGTCAGTATGTTGCAGTCATTGTGCAAGGTGTTGACGGCTGCCTGGTTCTGACCTCTCCCCCACCATCTGTGCAGAGACATGTCCCCCGAGAAAGTAGTTTGAGAGAGTCCACTTTCAAGACATTGAAATTTTCATTCTGCAGAATTTATCACTGTGCATAATTTCTTGAAATAATTCATTTTAGATTGAAAACTTTGATGTCATTACTTCAGGTGGCTTGGTTTGGTCTGGGAGATGTTAGAAGGGTGATTTCTAAATCAAATGTTTATGATGGGAGGTCAGCTCCAATTTCAGTAGGATAGCCCTTAAATGGCAGGATCCTTGTAGCTAGTATAAATCCGTTCAGGTTCAGTGAAGTTAGTATACCCATCATTCACATCTACTTTATTTGCAAGATGGATGTAATTTATATATAGATCAATTTTAACTTGCAGTCCGGTTCCACAATGATGTAATTAAGTTGATACTGCCTGGGGTGGGTACTCCCAAACCATCCTTAAAGATAAGAAGGAGTTTATAGAAGGATTAAAAGCAAATTAACATTAGTTTTTAAACAAGCAAGCTACACTTGTTTAAATGTCAGCAAGTCTGAAGAACAGTGCCTATTTTTTTTAGTAAGTTAAAAGAATGGCTAGTAATTTTTACAGATGGAAGTTGAACAGGTTTAACCCGTATTAATGTAAACCTGATAAAAAAAAACCTGTGTAAAGAAGTTATTTCATTTTAAGAATTGAACCTGTTATTGATCTGTTTTAAACTCAATTAATATAAGCTTCTTATATCAACTTAAGCACGCATAAAGTGCTGTCTTTTCTCAATCATTTTTAAACGGTGCACATACAGTACATCGCACATAGGCAAGCTTGTGTCAGAGGAAAGCATTTATTATGCAGTGTATTCAATTCCTTCTCCATTCCTATGATCCCCTCTAGTGGTCAATAATTGTCTGCTAAATGTTTCTTAGTACTACAAATTATTTGTGCTTCTGCATTAAAACAGAGTCTGTCTCCTCCTCATTTGAATTCAAGAGATCTGTTTTTTTATTCCTGTGCTGCACATGAGAAGGACAAAAAAACCGAATCTTTTGAAACGTGCGGCTGGTGTATCTGTGGGCAGTTTTGCTTTCCCTACCAGGAGCAGATAGATCACCTATCCTACACCACGTAGGACCAAAAGCCTGCTTTGTCAGCAGCGCAGACCAGGAGGTGACCGCCCTACTGCAGCAGTAAGCAGGACCCTTCCACCCCACCCTTGCCATTAGGCGGTGTGAGAACGCCTGGTGCCCATTTGCAAGCCTGGCAGTAGGAACACTTCTCGAGCAGTTTTGAGTAGCACAACAACACGTGACTTGGCTATTCACACAAGTAGTTCGGTAAGTGGTTGAGATTTACCTTAGTTTAACATCAACAGAAAATTGAGTTATGTATTTTGTTTTTTAGTAAGATTACAGGCACCTTGTAATTGTAGAGATTTAATACGAACCGGCAGAAGACCTATCCCCCAAATTCCTATCTTCACCTCGCTTTCAACTCAGGGTACTTTCCAATATATTTAAGAGAGGTGTAGACAGCCGCAGCTGCATGCTGGATTAAGGTGCCATTTCGTATCAGTTCAAGTTGATTCAAGCCAGTGCTGATCCAGTGCTATCTTCATTTTCTAACTTTGGCTGTGCATTTCTAGTCCTTCCTCGTGCTAGCACTGGGACTTACCTGACTGCTGAGAGAGATGGCTAACTGGCAGACTAGTGAAAAAGAAATCCTGACAAAACCTGAAAAGCTCTAGGCCGCTGATGACCTAGTTTGAAGCCACATACGCCCTCCACGTGAAAGTAATGGCTGTATGCTGAGACCTCTTCCTTTGGTGTTCTTGTTTGTATATTACAAAGGCCATGGGGCAAAGGCAAAGTCCAGTCCCGTGGGAGTAGGCTGCTACAAATTATTTTTTAGCCAGCTTTATGACGGTTTTTTTTCCTCCCCCCAGGTATGGGAAACTCCGGAATGGACATGGAGGAAGTTGTGGACTGAATGGCAAAGTTGTGAGAAGCTGTTAGGCAACCTAAATATATGATCACAACCAAAAATGTCTTTCACTTGTGGGTCCTAAGACAGAATTTGTGAAATTCAGACTTGTATTTCCTCATATATGTAATATCTCTACTATACAGAAAAGTTAGGATTTTTCAAAAAAATCTTGTGGCATTAAAACAGTGATTGATGCATGTGCTTGGCTATCATATATATACAACGTTATCAAAACACAGTAGGAGAAATTACTAGTTTATGTATTGTTCTGTAACATAAATTAGCAAAATACTTTTATGGCATGTAGGAAAATTTACAGAGAGAGAGACCCAGGGAATAATGCTGCCACCTACTTGTACCACACAGTACCTCTTAGATTACCAGATTACTTTTTAGTTTTGATAGATTTTGTTATGGTAGTTTCACTTCCAGTTGTTCCCAGTTCTTTTTCTTAGCATGCACTGTTGGGTGATATGAAAACTACTTGGTTTCTCAGAACAACTGTACAGTGATGATTCACTGCAGGTAGCATAAAGATACAACTTTAGAAAAGAAAGGGAAAGAGAAGTGGCTATTTCTGTCTATTTCTGCATATCTTGTTTTCTTACTCTATTAATTGGACACTCTATTAACTGGACATTAATGTTGTTTAAACAGGAGTAAGAGTTCTTTTCAGAATCTCTGTTCTCAGATGCATGTTCCTTCATTTAGAGAAATTATTACGTTAACGCATTTGAAACAGAAGTCCCCTTAAAGCTCAGGCATACGGAGCAAGACATGGTTGAGAGCTGTGAGAGAGACCACTGAGCTACTGGCACTGATGTACATCATATGGTCGACATAAGCCCATCAGACTTTAAGATGCTCTTCTTTCCACTGACTGCCATAAATAATGTTTTTAATGTCTAGATTTCTGTCTGCGTGTGTGGGAGGATGTCATGGCTGTCCTGATTCCCATTTTTTTTAAAGCTTAGTACTCAATAAAGCCACGTCTTCTGCTAAATGGAAATAATTCAAAATAATTGCTTCAAAAATTGGGGAGATTTCGTTCATTAAGAATATCTTTGTAATTACTTCCACCTGATTGCACACCTTTACAGGTCTTCATCACAGCTCCAGCCACTGGATTTTCTGAAGGTCCATATAAGACAACACTGGTAAAAAAAAAAAAAAGCAGAATTTTCCTTCTAGTTAATAGGAAAGATAAGAGTCTATGGCTGGGTTAGATGAAATAAAAAACTCTGAGGAGCTAATACTGTTTTAGAGGGAATTCGGGGGGTGCTTCACCAGAAGCGGCTGTGAGTGAGGGATAAAACAGGGATAGTTTGGGACCAAACAGACAAAAAAAGCTGGCACTAGTTTATGTCTCTCTCTCAACATTGCTGTCACTAAGAAAAGCTTGGAAATGAGAATCCAGGCATTGCAAAATAGAAGACAAAAGAAAATTAAAGATCAAAGTCATGTGTTTTGGGAGACCTGTCTTCTAATTTTCCAATTAATAGGTCTAATAGTACTGAAACTGGAAATCCCTGCAGGTCACAGGACTGAGAAGTGACGTGATCAGAGAGACACAGGGGGTTGTCCCGCGCTATTACAGGCAGTACGCAATCCCACATAGGCTACAAAGCTGTTTGCCGCTTCCAAGGTCTTCATCACAACGGCCACATCCAGCTGGAAACCCTGCATTCCTCGGGCAGGAGCAGCTGGTCATGCTCATAGCTGGTACCATCGCGTGTGTCAGTACAACGCAACCCACCTATCCCTGCTTCCCTCCGTCATTTATTAAAAATATCATAAACAGCCTGGATTTTAAGTTCAACCAGGCTCCGGGAGCTGGTCCCCGCCAGGCCCGCACCCCCGGGGCAGGGCTGAGGCCCCCCACAGTGGAAGATCAGGTCTACAGGGGCCCTGCAGTTGTGGTCTGCGCAGCCTCGGACAGAATTTCACCGTTCAAAATTCAGAGAGATCCCAGAAATACTGCAGAGGTCCAGGCCTAAAAACTTGGGTTTTTTAACCACGTCCCAGGCGAGGCGTGGGGCAGGCTGTAAGGGTCTGTGGGTGGCAGACCTGGCTCCCCAGGCACGAGACATGTCCGGAGGCCAAAAGGGCGGCTGTGGCCTCTGCTGGTCCTGTATTTCTTCCAGGTGGCTGGTACCTGATGGAGGGGGGGGTAGGTGACGGGTGAGCCGGCTGCAGCGGGCCGTGGTTTGGGGCTAAATCCGGAGCAGGGCAGCAGGGACAGCCGTAGGGCCAGGAGATAAGCCCCGCCAGGGAAGGGTGAGAGAGCTTGGACGCTCCTCACTAAGGGAGGAAAGCAAGGGCCGGCCTATACGGAAGGTCATCTCCAGCTACGTGCGACTCGGTGGCACAGGGCGGCCCTGCAGCCCCTCCGAGCGGGGGAGGCAGCCGCCGGGAGAGGGGGCGGGGGCAGCCCGGGGCCTCCCGCCGGGCCCGGGCCTGCGGCGGCAGGCGACAGCGGAACGCAGCGGCGGGCGCAGGTTGCGGAGGGCCGGTTTCAGGAGGGCACAGCGCGGCGCGGCGGGCGACGGCGAGCCGCGGTGCCGGCATGAGGGAGCTGGCGCCCGGCCTGAATATGGAGTGCGACATCTTGGACGCGCTGGAGGCCTTGGGGTAATCGCGGAGCAGCAGCGGCTCCCCCTTCGCGGGGCGAGGGCCCGAGGGGAGCCCGCCGCCGCGCAACCCGGCCGTGCGCGGAGCGGGGCCCCTTCGCCGCGGGCGGGAGGCCGGGCCGGAGGCGGGGGGCGAAGGGGAGCGGAGCGCGGCGCCGGCCGCGGCGGGGAGCCGCGGGGCGGCGGAGGGACGGGCCCCGCGTAACGGCGGGTGCCGGGGGAGGCCCGGCGGCGGCCGGGGCTGGGCCTCTTGCCTCGCCCGGGAGCGGTGTCACGGCGTCTGCGGTGGGCTTGCCCTGGTTGTCATGGGGGGAAGGCGAAGGAAGCGCGGCTGCATGGGCGTTTCTTGGGGTACAGAGGGTTTAAAAGCGGTGATGTTTAGTCATACTGGAGCGACCGCTGGGAGGCCGGGGCTGGGAGGCCGGGGCTCCCACCGGCCGGGCTCCCCGCCCGGTTCGTTCATGCCTGCCTGCCTCCGGCGAAGGCGCTTCAGATGCAACAGAGCAGAAACAATGTAAAACGTAGTTTAATTTTCAGTTATCTTATCGCCAGTACTCTAGGGCGGTGAGTTGTTAATGTTGGAAGGCAATTTGTTTGACTAAACACTTGAATTGACACTTGAATTCTTCTCTGTTTAGCCTGTATTGAGACATGAAACTGCTTTCACATGCACATGTGAGATGTGAAAATGCCTGCCTCCTATTTTCTGACAAACCATTTTGTTTATAAATTACCACTCATTTTTTGCGTGTTTAAAAAAAGTCTGAATTATTCCTTGACAAAAGTAACTTACAAAGATTAATTTCTATCAGTGTAGTTACTAACCAGCTTATAGTAAAATGATTTTAATATGTGTATATTTTATGTTAAACTTGCTTCTTACCACTAATGTTTATCTCTCCATGCAGGTACACGGGTCCCCTGTTGGAGGAGGAAGCCCTGAACAAAGCAGCAGAAAATGGATTATCTTCACCAGAATTTTTTGAGCTTTGCGTTTGGTTAGGTTCCCAAATAAAGTCACTTTGTAATATGGAAGAAAGCATCACTTCAACAGATGGTATATGAGTGTTAATTTATTAAAGCAATTTAATATTTGTTCAGTGGATTTAGACCCATATTGTTCAGCTAATAGTGAAATTACAGTGTTGAGGTTTAGAAGATAGCTGAAAGGTAGCCAAACTGAGGCTGATATTTGCCTGTATGTAGCTCTTAGATTAAGGTCCTGTCTTGTGAAGATTCTTTGAAAACAAAAGGTGCTTTGGTGGTTTTTTAGATCTACGTAAACATAAAAAGTACATTCATGCATACTATGAGTGGTTGTTACATGTAATCATATTTTGATGGCTTAAATTCCAGTGCCTGGTGTTTTCAGCTAGTTGGTCCAATGCAGTGTTCCATTCAGCACTGTGTGTAGATACGCGAGTTGCTCGTTAGCACTACCTGATTCTTTCCATTGAGTGCTGGAACTTGGATGAAATTTTGTAGCATTGCTTATGTTTTCACAAAAAAGTAGTAAAACTAAACCATTGAAAATAATGGGCTCATGACTCCTGTAACTTGTTCATCAGAAAATTAATTACATTAATACACTGTTTTGCGACATAAGCTGTTCACTTCCTAGTGATGTTCATTTGCATTCATGTCTTCAGAGACTGCTGTAGCATCACCTTCTTGTTCAAAGCACGAGCACAACATTGCTGTAGCTATTAAAGGCTTGTCTGCTTGTATGTAGGACTTCTTTAAGAAGAAAAAAAATGCTACTAGGGTGGTAGATGGTAAATCTTTGTCTGGCCTATTGAAACCTGCAATCTAAATGTCTAAGTTAAGAAAATTCAATTACAGTTTGATGTTTCTGTAAAAAGCCATTAGCTTTGCATTTATTTATTCCCATAGGTGATAAAGATATAGAGAGCTTCCAGCTTGAGATTAGTGGCTTTCTGAGAGAAATGGCTTGTCCGTATTCATCACTTATATCTGGAGACATCAAGGACAGATTAAGAGAGAAAGAAGATTGTCTTAAACTCCTCTGTAAGTTATAACCATTTTTCTCATTTATAATACAGTATTTTACGTGCATGCTCTATCGTTACTGTACAATTTACATTAAATAGTTCTTTATGTGTATTTAAGCGTATGTGTACAATCATTACAACCTAGCTGAGCATGCATCAGCTCACTTGTGCAGAAGTGGAAAATAGAAAACTATTTTAGTAGAAACTAAAATTTCTTTGTGAAGTATGGTTCAACCTACTGAGGCCTCCTGATCCCTCTCTTGATCCAGTTCCAGCTGAGCTGAAATTGAGACCTTGCTTCCTGTTTTTTTGAGAGGTTTCTGGGCAGCTTAAAAGCAAATGCTGCATGAGTTGAAGGTGCCAAAAGCAGGATTGAGAGAAGCAAAGTCTAGGTTTAAGCTGGACTTGGACAAAGGCAGCAGGAACCAGTGTGATAACATGAAACTAGCCAAGGAACTAGGGGTCTGGTGGCGGAAGTGGGTTAAGCAGTTAAATATGATGTGTAGACTGAAGATAGAAAGTCAGGGGAGAGTTAGTTCAGATAAAGAATGGCAAACTGATACTGACCTGTCCAGAAGAGAACTGAGAAAGAGTCTCCCTTTTATCATGGTCTCATTATAAATGTATGTATTGTATTTGTATATGAGAATGTGGATGCAGAAATATTCAAGTGTCTCTAAATCTGCCATTATGATGCTTTTCTCTCTAGTGTTTCTAAGTACAGAACTTCAGGCTTTAAAGATATTGCACAGCAGGAAAATTAAAGGCTCTCATTTGGAAAAGCACAATGAAATTCATCAGGAAGTGCAAGCCATTTGCGATGCACTGGGCCTGCCAAACTCCTCGTCTTCTGATATTCCTCCCTTGTTAACCAATGTGGAACAAAAGGTATGGGCTTTTATGTGTTCTCTCTATTGTTAAACTGTAAGCATTATCTCTGTAAGCATTCATCTTAGAGTTAAGGGCCCAACAGTCTAATCCTTAAAAGCCCTATCTGACAAGTGCAAAGGAATTTTTATTCTGAAAGCCAGCTTACTGTTTAAGTTAAACTGTTTTAGTTACGAGGTGAAGTATTTCAGCATTTCCCTGAGGATGCGATGTACCTGGTGAGGCATCCTTTGCCATGCAAGTTTAAGGTATGAGTTGAAGTAACGCAGTTTTCCTGTTACCCATTCAAATGTGCTGCAGCAAGCAGAAGACTTTGGGTGATAACTGATTGCGCATTTATGTACCTATAGTCATTTCTGGGATGTATGTACATTTAATACCCAAAACTTACATTTTTGCTTTTTAGTTTATGAATGTCTTAATTGTAAGTATTGATTTGTTAGTGCCATTTCCTTAGTTGCAGAAGAGGATGAAAACGCCTGAATTACCAATAGCCAGTGAATAAGCCAATGTAAACCTTATTCAACAGGATAGTTCTTTCAGTTGTGTCCCACCAGTTTCTAACTCGTTTCACTGATGTGATCCTTAATCTGACTTCTTCACTGCGGAATGTAAATAGGCTCTTGGGGTGGAATTTATCTTCTCTGTCAGGCAGCTAAAAGTTTTGCTCTTTATTTCTCCCTGGTATCTGGGGAGAGAGTGGGTGACTGATCCCCTTTAAGAATTATGGGAGATAGATGGAATGAATCTCCCTCTGCTGCGGAGTCTTTGAGTTTAATAATTTTACATGATTATGCTGCTTTTTTTTTTTTCTTCCTCCTCCTCTTCTCATCGGCCAGTGGGCAGTTGAACATTCAGAGGTTTTGGGGAGAGGGCCTGTTACTTGCATGGTTTTCTTACATCTGTACATCTTTAGTGTGACAAGATGAAACCTTTAGTGGATTCATTTATAAAAAGCAGCATCCAGGTGACGGTGAAAATGCCTGTTCCTGCACTATTAGCTGTGCTTGATCTATTTAGTTCTAATGAAATGTTTATAACCAGTCTTTCCATTAAATATTTTTGAAAGGATGAAGAAACAATTCTAGCACTGTTTTCTGAGGATTAAAATGTCAGAGTTCCAGCTAATAACTAATTGACTGAAACTTGCCTAGTACTGTTGATCTCCCTCTGTGGGTGTTAGCTGTGTTTAAATCCATGTGGGTTTGTAGGCTGCAGACATGGGCAGTGGCCTTCCTTGCTCATTTCCTTGCTTTACTTGGGTACAGATTTAGTTTCACCCCATGTTAAAGGGGTAGAACTCTAGTTCTGCAATTGCAGGGCAGCAAGACCACATCGGGTGGGCTGGTTCCTTCATGCCCACATAGAGAGCCTAGAAAATTTTCTTTGAATTATTAGATTTCTGGTATCTGCAAAAAGATAGGTTTTCAGGTCTCTCAATTCCACAGCAGTTATACCACTTGTACTCACGTCAGAGTGTAGAAAGGTAGCAAAACTAGTTCGTTCATCTTCTGTGACTCCAAATTAATAGTGTAATTTGTTCTCTGCATGTTTCATCCCTTACAAACAAAGGATTTTTTTCCTACCTCTCAGGAGATTTTGTAGAATTTCTACTATATGTTTCTTTGTCCTTCATCCCTTACTTTAATATAGGACAGGTTCAGAGTTATTCTGATACAGTACAGAATTAGACACCTACATTTGTAGATGTAGCTGTGTTAGAACGGTGATACCACCAATGGGAATTAATTGGCTTTGTAAACATATTTTCAGAGTGCCGTTTGTTACTTTTTTTTAGATTCTCGCAAAAATTCACTTGAAATGATCAATTTCTTTTTCCAAATACTTTGTTGCTCCTGATTTAATTAGGTTCTGTGTAAAATTGCACTGTTGATTTTTAGTATTATACTATATCATTTGTAATAGGAATTTATATACTAATCTAGTATTTTTATGGAATTTGCAAATCTATCTGCAGCATTTCAACATGTCTACTCTTTATCTCTGCCTAGCATCTTCAGCATTGTCAGTAGCTGTGGGAATAGTTCTGAGAATAGTTTGGCTGTGCAGCAGCAATCCACCAAAGGGACAGATCACACATTGTATTTTGGTATGGAACATTAGAACATTGGTTGTTCTTAATAACTTGTCAGTTTATTTAAAAGACTAGTATAAAGTCAGGATTGCTTTCTTCATTCAAACTGTGAGTTTTATAGTAGCTCAAACTTTGAATATGCAATGATAGGAAGTACCTTTTAAATTTGCATCTCCTGTAATAAACTGGGGTAGTGGTTATCAACATACACAAGAAAATGTGAGAGATGAATTGACAGTATTACAGCCTCCTACCACTGAATGTATTTTATTTTATTCTATAGCACTGAAAACCTAATAGTAATTTTTTAGTTGTTTTTTTAAGATGCTGTTCCCTTGTAAAGTATATTTACAAAGGGTAACTCTGGGAGGCATTCTGAAATTTACTACCAAAAACCCCATAAATTGTAAATGAACGTTGATCAAAGATTCAGAAAAGTGTATGCTGGTGTTGTGCTTTGTAACTCATGCTCACATCTGGCTTTTTTCCAGTCAAGATACTGTGAATTTCACACCTAATTACAAAGTTACATTCTAATACTGTTTATTTGAAAGACTTCTTAATACGATATTATTTGAAAGACTTCTAAATTTTTCTTGCCCACATTATTTGTTTTCTAATATGTGAAAAGTAGTTCCCTAATAGTAGAGAATGAAAAGAAACTATAAAGGGTTACTGAAGAAATTATATCAAAAGTAAGCTAAAATAACATTTAAGTGAAATATGAGAATATCTTTAAAAATATTTGGGAATACTTCCTAGACTTTACTCATATTTAAGTTAGTGTGTTGCTTTTAACTGTTAGTGTTTAATAATTTTACAGACATAATGGTGCCTGTACATTAAGTATCAATGTAGTTGCAGGGAACAAGGTGAAAGAGTCGTCCTGTTCACCAGATGTAAAGGTCAAACAAAAATGTCTTTAAAGTTAGATAAATATTGAAATTAAAATGATCTGCAGGTAAATGGAAGAGAGGCAGAGGATGGGTTAAAAATATTTTGTGCTTAAGATTTTAGGTGATCTTTCTGCAATTGTGCAGTACACCTTATGACTAATTAAGAAAATGTTCATTCCTTAAAGCGTTGATAGTTTAACTTAAATTAATAAAATTACTCCTCTCTCCAGTTCAGGTTTTTTCAAAATCTTAGAAACCCTGGAGGTGCATGCATATATGGTGGTGTTAAACATAAAAAATATTGCTCTATTTTGACAGAGGGTAAAGATAACAAATATATTGAACATGGAAGTGAAATGTGAGCTAAAAAAATTTTAAAAGGAGTATAGACTTAGACTTATAAAACAGATGAGAAATGTCATGTTCAATACATAAAGATATGCTTTATTTGGTAATAATAGAATAACTGTATATTTCTGTACAGCAGATTTTGAAGTCAATATTTTTGTCTCAAACAAATCCAATAACTGATTTGTTTCTAAACTATTTTTAGAGAGTGTGTGAGCTTCCAAAGCAATGCCATAAATATTTAATGTTACCAAGGTCACCGATTATGCAGTATGTCAAATAGTCAAATATATTAATCTCCATCTAGCTTTTAATTAATTGGTTTGCTTTTTACAGCTGAGTGTATGAGAACTTTAGGGTGATTTGCCCGTTACAATTTGTTTTACGTTTCTATGAGTATGTTTTCACTGCTCCTTTATCTGGGCCCTGCTTTTCGTATTGTTCCCACTTACACGTACAGACTTCTTTCTGGGTTGTGGTGGTGGTTTTTTTAAACTCCTGCTTATTCTTCTTAATCTAGGGCAACTGTTGTGTTCAGGAATGTGGGTTATAGTGTAGATGCTCACATCAGTTGTATTCTTGTCCTCTGGCAGACAGGTGTATGTCAAAGCTCTTGTGTTTATAGCCCTGTCATCAGTCAAGGCTGGACGATGTATTCTGCAACTGTAAGGCAGCTTAGCTTATTTCACCATTATAGTTGTAGGATATGCCCTCAGAGTCCTGCTGATGGAAGTGAGGGAGTAAAGTGGAGATTCAGTAACGTGGGTATGACTTTACAGTGTGTCACAAACATGAATGTAGACCAGTTCATCAGTGAAAAGATTCCTCCTTAAATGTTATTTGATTAATAAACCTGTCACTGGGTAAAATTACATAGCTGTTCTCTTGGAAAGAAAAGGTTGCAGAATTTTGGGGGCAGTTTCCCAGTCAATAAAGGATTGTTTCATTTAGCTGCTCTTGTTTCTTCTAGTTCTGATTTTCACTGATCCTTAATTGTTCTCTCTAAACTTCCTTTCATTTTTCAGTTTGTGGAAATTAGGAGTACGCAGTGCTGCATTAGGTCTTTTAATTGTGACCGACTTGTGATGGCAGAACGTATGGCTTTTGTATGTGGAGCCCAGTGTTGTATTTACCTCTTAGCTGCCTTTGCAGCTGCAAACTTGCAATAATTCTAATCTCTAGATAGTATTCAGCATCACTGGTTTCCAGATTTTCTTTCACTCTATAGCTATAAATTACATTGAGGATTTGTTTTGGGTTTGTTGTGGTGTTTTTTTCCAGCAGCCAGTCTCATTTTGATAGACTCTCTTCCTTTCAACTCATTAGAACCTTTGAGGTTATATTTCTGACCTTAATGGTATATGGATAGACACCTTTTGCCTAATAGAATTTTTAATTCATCTGCTCTTTATTCCTTCTTCTGTACTAATTACTGATTTCTTCATCTCTTGGTGTCATGCTGATCTTATTATGTTGTTGATTATTAACTTTAGTTTTTGATTCTTCAGACATTTGTTTAAATTCGAGCATAGTTTGTGCTTAGGTACATTTGAATTTTGAAGTAGATTGTGAGAGGCATCGTATACATGCTTCACTAAAATCAAAACAAGTTTGCTGCATTTAGAAGACAGACAAATCGGAGAACCCTCGAGGTCTTTTTGTAAAGAAAATAAAGGTTGCAAAGAAGCAAGAATTAGCAGAGAAAGAGGAGCGTAGGGGTCAGTAGGGTACATGGAACTGAACTTCGCCCCTTATTGTAACCTCTTTTTATATGGATGGAGTATAATAGCAGGGAATATTACAGTAACTAGGTAGCCACTTTTCAGATACTACTAGGCTGTCTTTTCTGCTGGAGTCAAAACACTGTTTTCCCATAATTTACTCACTGCACAGTATTTTTTACTTCAGACTTTTTCTGGGGGCATTGTGTTTTTTGACTTGCCACAGCACTGCCCAAAGGTGATGTAAAAAGAACAAAATATACATCTTGGTTTTCACACAAAATTTGAGATCAGATTCTTTCCTTGGTATATGCAAAAAAAGGAAAAGGAGATAGTTACAAAAATCCTGAAATATGAGAGTTGATTTATCAAGTATTCCTTTTCAAGTAGCTTTCTTTAATCAATTAACTAGGTGCTCTAGAATTTGATTTCTCTCTCCTAGAGTTTTTTTTCATAGTGATCACTGGAGATGATACGTCTGTGATATGTAGAGCTCAAAACTCTAACAAGATGAGCTAAGATAATACTGGAGGAGTGAGCTTTGAACCATACCTTTATGATAAATTTAATGTAAATGCTTGCGTGCCTACTTGAAGTCTTATAATCCTTGCAAATGTATCTAATGGCTGTCCTCAGCTACAGGTTTTACTGTAGATCATGTACTACCTTAATCCTTCCTTGTGATTTGTAAAAGAAAATTAACTCCAGTTTTAGTCTTGTTTGGCTCGGCTCCCCATAATTACTTACAAAAGCAAATGAGATGTAGTTCTTCTCCCCATCAGTCTGTGTGCAAAACTTTCAGGAACAATAATATGCATGCAGTCTACTCCAGCTGAAAAATCAGTTGGCCGGAAAGTTATGTATGAGTGTTGTGGGCGTCCATGATAACAGTTTTGGAAGAGCTGTGCCAAAGGAAGTTCCTTCAAGAAGAGGAGGTAGAGGTTTCTTTTAATGAGAGAGGAGAATGCAGTGGGGTTGGGAAGGCAGAAAGAGCGAGCATACCTCATCCCTGATTATTGAGGGCAAAAACTAATGGGAGAAGTATAAGCAAGGCTGATTTGGAGTGAATGCAAAAGTCTTAGATATAATGTTAAATGGAACCAATTACAGGATTAGAAGAAAATTAGTGAGAGAGAATGACTGCATACCTGTCATATCTCCTGCCTTTCTTACTAGCACCCATCACCAGATTTTCGTAGCCAAGTCTAGCATTTGGCAACAGAACTAGCTTCCAATTGTTACATTTCCTTAGTTGTAGTTACAACACTTAGTAATAACTAAAATGAATAATTTAACTAGTCCTACTACCTATATGCACTTGATAAATTTGCCATATAGATGTTGTTCTATCATAATTGGGAGGAGAAGTGGTGTGCCATAAAATATTTTTGTACAGAGGTTGGTCATGTAGTGAAAGTATTCAGGAAATCTTTTTGTAATGGATGATAAGCCAGATGATGCATATCTGTTTTTATGAGTCTGCTAAAACAAATGTGCTGTATTTGTTCTTACGAGTAGCAAATTGTGATTGCAGCAAATTGTGCTGAAATAAATGTAGATATCATTTGTGTTCTGAGGTATGTGTTTTGTTTCAGATAAAGGACATTCTCTCAAAAGTTCAAAATAACCGCGTGGGGAAATCGCTGCTAACAAAACCTCTGAATTCTGACCAAGTGGTAAAAAAAAGTCTCTCCATTTCTTTTCTGTATTTAACAGGATGGTCAAAATCAATGCATGTGGCTTCATCTAACTTTGTCCATTTTACAGGCCCTGTTCTATTGCTAAATATTAACACTAAAATGCAATTGTTAAATATTAACAATGTTAATCAGATACTTCCAGAATTAATGTTATAAAACAGACTTTGTGTTGATTCATCCACTTACTAACTTTCAAAATACTTTGAATATACATACTACTGTAGCACTACACAGATGCACCCCTAATTTTATGTAGTTTATAGTGGTCACCTGGGGATAGACAGTTGCTGAATGGGGTTTAACTTTAAATTGACTTCTATAACTTAATGAATTTGAATGTTTGGATTTTTTATTGTAACACTGCAGGAAAGATTGGAAAAAATCAATGATGCTCTTCGCAGCGAGTACGAATGTCGCCGACGTATGTTAATGAAGAGGCTAGATGTGACAGTACAGTCTTTTGGCTGGTCTGATAGAGCAAAGGTAAACTTGCTGTATTTTTTGTTTCCTGTAGGTGGGAGTCTGCTACAATTCCCCAGGTCTTCCTATCGAATATACATACATACCATGTAAATACACTTCCATTACTGTTGTCTTCTTTCCAACCAGTTTCTCATCCCGGGTTGTAACATCCAAGTCCTAGATATTGAAGAAGGGGAAGGATTTGACCAGATGGCACAGTCCATCCTTTGTGACTGTTTATAGCTTCACAATTATAAATTCTAGCATCCTCTGTTGGGGTTTCTCACTTTAGTAAGTTCACATCTCTCTTTTTTCTTTCCTATATCCACCCCCCTTCAACAAGTAAACTAGGAGGGAACCTCAGCATTTCTTATGTAGATGCAAGAGGAAGACAAACACTGGGCCTTAACGTAGATTGGGTGCAGTGACTGCCCATAAAGTCAGTGAGATTACAGTGACTGCTACTTCTCTTGGATTCAAAGCTACTGAATAAACAGATAGTCAGTTGAACAGGTTATTTGAATAGCAGCTTGTATGAGAAAAGCACACAACTACTTGTAATCCTTCAGGTGGCTAAAAATTCCAAATCACTCCTGGATTTTCTCTGCTGGTATCACTTTAATTGTGATTATTTAATTTGTACTATTTCATAGCACTCTGTGTATTAAGAAATAGTCATGATTTCACCAGTCTGATATTTCTGAGCTAGAAATATATATTGTTTCTATCCAAGAGAGTAGGGAGATAAGATACAAAAAGTTTGTAATTTGATGAATATACATGTGGGAAGCTGGAGGCAGATGTTTTCGCTCATGAGCTGCAAGATCAACTTTCCTTCCAAAGGTTTGTGTAGAAAGCTAAAGATGGATAATTCTTAAAACTTCGAAAGCTTACTGAAAGTATGGATTGTTACAAGTCTTTCTGGTGTGACAATTTGTCGTTGACATATGTAGACAGAATCGGTTTCATGAAGCTCACTAAGTATCGCTGGAAGACATGAGTCTAGATGCTGCTGTGCTGCTTTGGAATGGCTCACTAATTTCTGCAGGGGTTGTGAGTGCTTTTATGCTGCAAGAAAGGAAAAGGAGGGCATTTAGCTCACAGAAGCCAGGAGATGTCCCTACTTGTATAGCTGTACCAATACAACTATATATTTTCAAATTTAAAGTATACTTCTGAAATGTAGTTGATGTTAACTGATGACTAACTTAGGCTAAAATTTTAAGTCACTTGATACCGTTCCATTCAAACAACATGAAAAACAATGAATACACTTTCACAATAGAACAATAGTTTATAGAGATTTTTAATGATGATAAAGTAGTAAGATGATTCGTTTTCCTGTCTTATAAAGACTGTTGATGTGAAATAGTATGCAGTTACAGAAGTAACGAGGTTGCATATTCATTCAAAATTACATATGATTTTTAATCTTTTTTTCCTTATTTCTCTTGTAGAAATACTTGTTTATAACTTCTCCAAGAAGGTTTGGGAACTGAAAATGTTTTGTCACTGATATAATTTAGATACTATTTTTTTAAGCCAAGAGGCAAATTGTCCTTTTTTAATTTGTTAGCTTGCCTTTTTTCCCCACCATTAAATAGGTATTGATACCTTTCTCTGCTTTTGATGATGTGGCATTTTTTGTGGTTTGGTTTTTTTTAACTTGTTCACTCCCCAAGAGGGCTAAGTTTGCAGACTGAAGTGGATTCATAAATGGCGTAGTAATTGCCTAGCAAAACAGTCATGTAAAGGAACAGCACCTGTTGTCTGGTCCATCCAAGATAATTTTTTTTTTTTAAACTCTGAAGATCATTCTAGATGTTGCCCGAAAGTGTATTTATTTTTCTTTTTTGTTAACCAAATGAAACATCAAAGTGTGTTTGGAAAAAATCTTATTTTCTCCCCTTCTCAGTCTCAGTTTTTCATGGCTTGCACAAGGGTTTTGCTGCATTGGTACATTTTATTTTTTTTTCCACAAATTGACCTTACTTTGAAGCTGCTCTGTTTTCATCGCATTTAAATATGGCTATGTAAAGCCCTTGAGAGAGCAGTTTGGACTCTTAAATTTTAGTCTTTAGATATGTTGGAAAACATCAAAGAATCTGTTTGATGCCAGTGGATAGGCGAGTTTCTTTTGTAATGGTGCTAAATTTCAATTAGCATCAATTAAACATAATCAGCAGCATTTTCTGTACAATAGCTCCATCAATATGAAGAGAATTGGTAACAACTGGCACTATATTTTGTAAGATAACCTAGATTTTCAGGTTCAAATTGAAACTTACTGAGACAAAACGTGGTTTATGGTAAGTGTGTTTGTGTGTTTTATGCCTAGCAAGTAAGTTGTGTTTGATTTTATCATTTAGGTAAAAACAGATGACATAGCACGAATATATCAGCCCAAGCGCTATGCATTATCTCCAAAGTCAACTATTACATTAGCTCACCTTCTTGCTGCTCGAGAAGATTTATCGAAGATTGTAAGAACAAGTAGTGGATCAACACGGGAAAATACAGTCTGTGCGATCAACAAGGTATACTTTTTCTTCCTGGGATGTGATAAAAGGACATGGGAGTTTACAGACCTATCAAAAGTAATTCTGGAATTATACTCTTTGCTTAATATTTTCATTTCTTTTTGCATGATACCTGGTGCTTTAAGAAAGGAAGGTTTGCAGCATCCCAGTAAACATTGCAGCAACTTTTTTTATCTTATTACACAGTCAGTTGTGGAACAGGGTGAAACAGTAGTCTAGATGAGAAGGAGCAGTGGTGGGGGGTGTATGTGTGCGCGCATGTGTGTAAATGACCTCTTGAGTTCAGTGGAACCGCACACCTCAAGTTAAGGATACGTATAAGTCTTTCTGGTATCAGTTCCTGGGCTACCTGTTGCCAGGATTATGTTGTTCAGTTCATAAACCAGTGTCTTTAGTTTATCAGTGTATTATAAATCACAAAAGTTTCTGTGGAAGGGTCATTTTGCTGCAAAGTAAAATTACTTGGTTTGGCTACAGTAATAAATCAACATTGTACTGCTTTCTTGTGTGTGATAAAAGCTGAAGCTTGCAAGTAATGACACTAGTTTCACCATTCAAATGGTGACTAAACCTGTTCTTATTAATCCTTTATTTACAGATTTTTCTAAAGTTTTGTGCCTCATTTATATACCCTTTAATATGTTTTGATCCCAAAGAATCTGAAATTTCTTAATTATTGTAAGATCTCGGAGAAAGTTTGTTTTTTTTTCTTGAGAGGACTTTAATTGGAGTGCCTGGGACTGACCAGAGTATGTTAACATTTGTCACACAGTTTAGAAAATATGAAAACAACAACAAAAAGACCTACTTGGCTACCTCTTTGTTCTTCAACTTAATATTTTGTGTAACTTTGTCCAGTACAGTCTCCCTTTTTGTACACTGAGTAATATCCGCCAAAGTCAAGATCTCTCTTTTTTTTTTTCTTTCCTTGAAAGTGTCACTGCAGCATGTTACGTGTTTTGTCCCTTCCAGCTCTCCACTGAGTGTCAGTAGTTTCTGACCTAAGGCAAACTGGCGTTCCTTTTAGAGTTGCACATCAGTTTGCCAGTTTACGTTTTTTGCCAGCTGATTAGGTTTGAACTTGAACTTCGAAATTTAAGTAGAAAAGCTGCATCATAAGGAGTCTTTTCTGTATGAATATATATTTATCTATTCATATATATTATATATGAATTATGTATGTTGCTTATTGTAATACTAATACTTCACATGCGTGTAGTTTTCTTCATAAAGATTTCACAAAAGCAATATGAGCTAGCTAGCTGCAGTTATTTCAATTTTACAGGTGGAAAATGGGATCACTTTCAGAGTTCTGTGTTGTGGCAAGTTACAAGGACAGGAAATAGGGATTCTGCTGTCAAGCTCCACACCGAGGGGACCATATTTCCTGTAAAGAGCAGGCAGCATGCCTTTGTCCACAGGAGAAGAACCCTGTGTCCCTTCAAGTTGTTATTACTATTTTTTTTTAAACTAAAAATTACCTATTTTTTCCATATAGGTTCTGATGGGGAGAGTACCTGACCGTGGAGGCAGACCAACAGAGATTGAACCACCTCCTCCCGAAATGCCTCCTTGGCAAAAAAGACAAGAAGGTGGTGGAAGAGGTGGCTGGGGAGGTGGGGGTGGAAGGGGCAACTGGGGGGGCGGAGGGGGTAGAGGAGGAGGAGGTGGGGGTTTTGGAGGTGGGGGTTTCAGAGGTGGTGGACGAGGTGGAGGTGGCTTCCAAGGTGGCAGGGGAGATTATGGTGGCAGGGGAGATTATGGTGGCAGGGGAGGCTATGGTGGCAGGGGAGGCTATGGTGATCCATACGGTGGAAGAGGAGGGGGAGGATACCGAAGATACTAAAATATTGTAAATATTAACAGAGTAACTGGCAAAATATAGTGGTGGTGTTTACTGGTATCAGGAATTTAGATATGTTAACTGGGTTTAGGTTAGAATTAAGTATCATCATATGAATCATTGCATTAGACCAACTGATGTTGTCATTGAATTCTTTTAGTTAACTTAACAGAACTTTTGTACTAAAGTGTGATGACTAAAGTCCTTGTTTTTCGTACTGCTCATATGGTGTTTTTTAATATGTCATTTTATTTAAAATAAGCCTCAGAAAACTGAATAAAACCCTTTCTAAACAAACAAAAAAAAATGTTATTTGATGTTCAGCCCTCTAATTATTGCATGTTGCATGTCCAGTCCCCTGCTCCAAAATGCTGTGTAGAAAAAACAAAATAGGCCTAAGAACCGGATGGAAACACTTTTAAAAGACTCTAGAATGCTGCTTTCAGGCTTTTTCTCTTCATCTGGTTTTCATGTGGGATGTGTAAACACATTTTAATGTCAAATGTTAAAATCTTTAAGGCTTTGGTCAAAACTATTCAGTTAGTTAGGTTTCTTATTCTTCCAGAACTTTACATAAAAGTAACATTCTGAATTAATACTCTCAGAAACTAATAAAATCAGGTTGTTTTGTGTGTTCATAAATATATCGGAGACTATTTGAAGGTCAGAGCCTATACCATAAAGTCAGAATCATGGTGAGTTTTGATAGTCTCTATTTTCATTTTACCTGTTTTCCATTTTTTTGGTGTTTCATAAAAATACGTTAAGATCAGACTGGGCAGGAAATTTCTGCAGCCATCATCTCTGGTGAGAATTCATTTATATATTCCTTCTGAATCAGCCTTGAGACATAAAGGTTGAATAAGCTGAGCTTCTTGAGAAAGAACATACCATTTCTTTTTTTCCCCCCTTTTTTTTTTTTTCCTCCCCTGCCTGCTCCATGTTTGGGAATCGCCAGCTGCCCAGCTAATAAGACATCTCATACAGCAGTTGCCCTTCCTCAGTGACTCCTCTCTCTCTCTTACTCTGCCAACCAATTGGTCTGATAACCTAAAAGAAACTCTGTTTTGATACGGTATGGGTGCCTTCTCCTTCACAGACAGTGTTACTCTAGAAGAAGGAGTTAGCTTTCATACAATTATGGCTGTAAATACATCTAGACAAGAATTAAATTTAGAGTTGTCAGTTAAAGAAAGAGGACAGTTTCTGTTGTCCAGCGTCTTTTAGGTCTCCTCCCCTGCTGTGAGGCCACTCCCGAGTACAGAGGTGGAACAGGGAGATGACACCCAAGTGTATGCTCATGACAGTATTTATCAGGGTCAGGTTACTACAGAGAGATTCGGGAAGGCATCTGATAAACCTGGGCGTGTCTGTTGATTGCATAGCGCAGAAAACTTGAAGCACTTTAAGCATGTAGCTGTAGGCTTAACTGCAGGTTGAACTTTAGGGTTTGATTTTGTTTTTATGATGTTCCACAGTTATGAGTTCTTTCTGCACAAATTTCCTATTGGTGTCCATATTTGGTACGCTTTAAAGGTGTTCTTTTACCTTCAGGAACACGTGCATCATGTCCTGTTTTGTAGGCAGCTTTATGCATGAATGTAAAGCTCTGTTCAAAATTAAATTATTATAATCTCTTTCAAAAGCCTGTGTCAGATTTTATTAATTAGCCATCACCAAGCTTTTCACTTGAAATTTTAATCCAGATAAACTCCAAAAGTTTCTCTTCTGTTATTTCCTCTCTGATCATAGCCCGCTTGAGAATGCTGCTTGTGAGGTGATCGGTATGGCCTTACCCATACTTTAGGGTCCCAGCAGGTGCCTAACAAAAAAGGGCAGGAGTTTTCCTTGCTTGAACATGTTAGCTTGGATGTGAATTCTTGAAATAATGGCTTAACTTCACCCAACTGCTAGCAATATAGTTCCTTTGCCAATTTTTTTCTATGCTCCTTTCTGGCCTAAGCCATTGTCAGCCTCTGCAGTCATTATGGAGAGACCCTCATGGGTCACGTGGGAGCGTAGTACTGGTTTTCTTGCTGTTGAGCTTGGTTTTTGCCTAACGCTCTGGAATAGCTCACAAATTGACAACATACCAGGTGAGGCTGCTGGCCTTGGAGGTGAAGTGTTGGTCAGCAAAGACATGGAGAGAGTAGTTTTTAACAACCAAAGCCTTAATATAAAATTCTGTTTGCTCATCCCAATGTTACTTTTTGCTACAAGTAATTCCTGAACAGGAGTCAAGCATTTAGCTTCACCAAGGAAATATTCACCTAGGAGAATCAAATGGCTTGTCCATGCGTAACGGTTTCATCAGTCTTAAGATGTGAAGTTGCACTGGTTTAGTTGAACTGTTGTACCTGTGTATGTGGGTGTGCCGTGGTGCTTTTACACTCATCAGCTTACCCTGATGTTCCAGACAGGACAGTCTGGAATGAAGTGAACCAGCTATGTGCCCACATGCAATTCTAACAGTTAAATTGTTTCAGTATCATACTTCAATTATATTTATGTAGACCATGTAAAAGATGGAAATTTAAATAGGTTGGAGATTTTGGTTTTTAATCTGGCCATTTCAGTTTTTCTTAACTAATTCCAAAACATGAAGCCAGTAGTTGAAAACTGAAGTAAGCACCACCACATTTCATAGAGGTATCCTTTTCTGTCCTGTTGACAATGTATGCTTTTAATTTATCAAAAGATGCAATAATACCGTGAAAATAATTGATTTAAACCTCTTCTCAAATTTTGTATGTTTGTCTTGAAAAAAAGTATTTTCAAAAACTCTGTTGTAAGTAAAAGATTTTCATATATATGTTTGTGAGCATTTTTGTGTTTATTCACACTTAGTCAATATCTACCTGAAAATATTGTTTTGTTTGATGAAGAATTGAAAAATAGGTTGGGGTTTTTTTTTCTGGATTTGAGAGAGACACTTTTGTTAACAGCTGTAAACACTGAGGAATAAAGTACTGTACTTGAAGTTATTTGCATCACTTGTGTAGTGTGATTTGGATCCACTATCCTATGTTCTTCCTGTGTTTGTAAAGAGGAATTCCTGCTGGTGATTTACAATAGTGATGGAACTTACTTTTTCTGATAATGAAAGATAACAGACACATTTTGACCAAAATGGAGAAGGCTGTAGATAACAATATAGGAAAATTTCAAAAGACAGGGGCATGTCACAAATAAATATATCCCTATTACATTGTCTGGGATTACTAAGGAATCTCAGTAAAGTTTTTTCTTAGTAAAAAAAAAAAATTATGTAGGTCAATGTGATCATTACTTCTGTCTTTATGTAAACCAAGGAACTATCCTCCAATTACTTCTGAAGTTTTCTTTATTTAATTTCTGTAAATTATGAAGTAAAACACAACTTGTTTTGTACATGCAAGACTGTAGAGCAGATTTGCCCATATAAATAGGAATTGTGTTTTCAGTAGTTCGTCTGCACTCCTTGTCTCCTTCCCTCACCTCCCTCAGATGACTGAAGCTAACTAACTGAACGAACGTTCATGACCCCATATAAAAACATATTTGAGATAAGGTATTTTGAACTTTCCTACAAGGTAAAGAATAGCGAGTCTTCAGGGTGCTACAATGCTGCCTGTGTCATAGCCAGCATTAGCAGACGCCACGGAAGCCTTGTTTAAACTTGGCTATCATGCTGTGAAGTCTTTTCAGAATTAGCATTCTCAACAAAAGTGAGAGAGTGTGCTAATGAAGAATTGCGCTTTGTAATACTTGGAATAGTGAGTAGCAAAACAGTGTCTGTACTGTGTCAACCACTAGAATACCGAAAGAATAATCTGCAAATACCTAGCTTCCTCAGTTTTCTCAGGCAACGTTCCAAGGCTCACAGAAGGTGAAGCTAGACTAGGGCCTTCGGTACTAGGTTATTCCTGCAGAAGTGTCTCAGATGTCAGAGTCAAGGAAGATGAATGTAGGATGTTTAGATTTCTTTGAGATACAAACTCAGAGGCATGAAGTGCAATTTTAATATTTTTTCTATTATAAATATTAAACCGAAATCTTACAATTTATATAAAATCTTTACAATCTGTACACTTTTTCAATCTTCTCAAACAGCATTAAAACAAAAATTTTTCAAGTTGCCACAGAGCTCAGTTACAACAAAATAACAGATTGCTACTGTAACAAAAACATATTTCCAAAAACATATATAAGCTACTTTAAAGGCAGTTCTGTTTAATCTGAATATGAACAGTAGCCCTGCCTTGTTAATTGTGCTATTACTCAATCTATTTACTTTTATCTTTAAACAATCAGAATTCACACTTAAAAAATAAACAAGGGGGGGGCACTTGTTTTTTCCTCCTTCTGTATGTACATGAAACAGCTGAGCCTGGAGAAGGAATAAAGGTGAGTGCTTTTCATTTAGATTAGCCATGACGATACATTTCAATATCGGTGTTTGCTAACATTGACTTTTAAACAGCACTTAGTACTTAAATTGTATCTTTTTTCCTAGCATAAAGCAGCTTGAAGATTGATACAGATGTGAGTGATTTTTGTTTAGTAGCTTTGCCAGTTTTAGCAGTATCCCTGTAGTCAGTTTGTGCTATTAGTCTTTCATGCAGCAAAAGGGAAGTCCCAAAAGAAGTCAGAAGGGACTACCACCATAAAAAACCACCACCACCACCACCACAAAAGAAAAAAAACACCGTAAGGGGCTTTGGGCAAACAGAGACCCTGGAGGTACTTTGAGAGCTCTGAAGTTCTCCAGATATCAACTGACTTCTTTGAAGCAGGAAGTTTTCAGCGTACATGAGGCACCACATACTTGTTCTGTAAGACATTCCTGCAAACAGATCCCTTTTAAGTCATTCAGATTGTTTGTAGGAACAAGACGACACCACAGAGAAACATTAAGTTAACATTTAAGACTGAACAAATCTATGGTCATAACTCAATTTGCAGTGTTAAGTACTCAACCTAGTAACACAGTAGCCTTTGGGCCAGCTGCTGGGAATTTTCTTTTTAAATAAGAGTTTGTTCATGATCTCCACCCCCCAGCATAGACAAAGTGTATGCATACACACAAATTGCATTAGAATCCAGAGTTCAGACCACAAGCGAGCAGTTGTCTTAGCTGCACAACAAGATTTGTGAGTCCTAGCTGCTCTTTTGGGGTATTTTTGAAATATGTGAAAATATATTCAACTTTTATCTTGTTTATTTTGATTGTTGCAGAAACAGACTTTTATTTGCTAATTGCCTATCAGAAATACGCCTTGCTGTAGTTCCCTGAACAGAGGACAAAATCAAGAAGCATACAGAAAATGGGCAAAGCAAGTTTGCAGGCATGACCTGAGAGCCATTCTGATTGCTTCATTGATCAAAGTGCAATTCCATCTTAATTGTTAATAATTCGGGTTTAGTGTATGAGGAAAAAAAGCTGCACAATCTTCACAGCTGCTGGTTTTTGTCCTATGCATTTCAGTTATTTACAGTAAGGTAACAGAAAATCTACTACTACTACTACTATTTCCCTCCATTTGTTTTTACTTATACATGGAGATGCAAGCACAATCCAAGTTCAAAGCAAGAATTTATAATGACTAAACTGGCAAGTAGTTTCAAATGGACTTTCATAAATAAAGCATTCATATACTTGATAATGACTGTAAATTGTGGATGGAACATACATTTATACCACTTTGAACACAAAGCACACATGCTATTGTAATAGGTTGACTAAATTTCAATCTATAACGGACTTGTAACTTACAAGTTTTGAGGAGCATTAAGTGGACTTTGTAGATAAATATATCAAAGTCATAAGTTTCTGATGTTTAAATGCATGACGACAAATCCCTGTCTGATAAATGCGAGCAAGTTTTATACAACTGTAAGCGTACAGATTCTCTTGGAATGCAAATGCAATTTTAAAATTGGCTATTCTGACAAGTGGATTTATCAGTAACTTGAAAGACTGTTTTGTCTTAACAATATGTACACTTTGTAGCTTTAAGAAAACTAAGTTACCTCCCTAGCACCTTTTACTCTACAAAATTTACACACATAAGAGCATACTCATCCTGACTCTTTGCCTAAAGTGCATGTGAAATCTAGGAGAGAGAAATGGAGAAACCTTGGTTAGAACCAGAAGATGTTAGGAGCTCTGGAGTACAACAACTGTTGCACTGGGATTACTGTACAGTTTCCCTCATAATATGGCCCTCGAGGTTCTACTCAACAATGGCGCCCACTTTGTCATGAGAGAAAAATAATCAACCGTGTCCCATATCTACCGTATGTGGACAACAACAATTTATCCCTTCAGCCAAATAAGTAGGGCTAAGGGTTCCAAGCTGTGGCATGGAACACAAATATGGAAGCAGTATTCAATGTAAACTCTCTATAGTCTCGTCTATTTTACCTTAACAGAGGTAAGCATTTGAGCAGCAGGACTTCTAAAGCTCTGAAAGAGGTTTAAAAAAATTGTCAGTTTATCTTAACAAAGTCTAAGAATCAAATATCATTAGCTTAACTACTTATTTTAACATTCTTTAACTTTGGGAATGAAGATGACGGTTCACTTCATGATTTTAATTGGTTTCAGCCACAATGAGAAGGAACTGTTTCTCTTAATGGAATATTTCTACAGTTTTACTTAAATACTCAGCTAGCTATCGAACATTTGTTTCTACAAACCTGAATTTGGGCCAAATCTGAGGTGACACAGTCTTATGAATAGCTACTTTGTCAGAACGCTTGTAGAGTAAGGTGTGCTGCTGGCAGCCAAGTCACTGGGGAATCCACATGGTCGTCTTCATGAACAGAAACTTCAGCAACACTGTCACTCCTTTTAAAAGCAAACCCAGACGATACTA
The DNA here is from genome assembly GCF_965638725.1 of Aptenodytes patagonicus. Taxonomy (NCBI): domain Eukaryota; kingdom Metazoa; phylum Chordata; class Aves; order Sphenisciformes; family Spheniscidae; genus Aptenodytes; species Aptenodytes patagonicus. Next base: position 37,573,617 of record NC_134955.1, on the reverse strand, counting down.
TTTTCATTGCACAGATAATGCTAAATTACCTTAAAAGTCAAAGGAATGGATTTATGCATTTGGGAGTGTATGTTTAGTATGGAAATGTGCTGAGTAAAGAGAGTATTTCTGTTTAACATCCTTCAGACTCTCTCTGCAGTTCACTTGGTAAAGCAGCTTTATCACAACCCCTCCTTCAGTCTCACATTCTTCCATAGGAGATTTCCTCTCTTGTCTGCTAGGAGCAGTCTCTGTGTTGTAGGTTGTCGACTACATGGTTTCGTCTCTGGATTGTGAGAGATTCAATTGTTTTATGTGCCTGTTCCAGTTGGATCTTTAAACCTTCATTGTCTGCCTTTAGAATATTTCTTTCCTAAACAAAACCAAAAAAAAAAAAAAAAAAAAAAAAGAGAGAATGGTATTTTATTTTGAATTTGTTTCAGGACTGTCTGGTGGTATGTTTAGGTTGACTGGCATAAATGTAAGTTGGTGTAGCTCTTATCAGTGGAACAGAACCAGTAACTTATTTGAACGTTTCCATAGTCACTGGTCTATCCTTTGTGTATACACTTGAAACTTTCCAGCAGCTGGTATCTGACAGTCACGTCCACAACCTGCATTTATCCACCCTCCACTGCTCCTCTCATAACAGCAGTAATCTGGGGGAAACAAGAACACAGCTCACACTTCACTGCTCTACTAATGCAGAAATTGATGTACCATAATCTAAGACATTAATTTATAACATCAGCTGCTGTTCAGTAATTGAGGTCAGGATCTGCTGAGGGAGCAAGGACAAGTGTAGATTGTGGGACTCGCATGAATTGGACACTTCAAAGAACCAGTTCTTACAAGTTCATCCACACTTCACATCCTTGTCTGTATTGAATGTACTGTTGACTGAAAGAGAAGTGGTCTGTACTGGAAGATTCTTGCTAATTGCCTTAATCTCTGTCTTAATAAACCAATCATCTTTCATAACAAGATAAGCTCACTTTATCAACAGCAAAGGATACTTTGAAAGTTATACTGATCATTCAAAGATCAGGCTGTGGTTCTGTTGTTGGACTCTTTCCATGTTGGTCCATCTCAGAATAGTGATAGTAATGAGTGAAGTAAGAAAATAAGTCTGCCTTTGTTCCTCAATCATATCTGCATCCATCCATCAGTCGCATTGTTGATATTGTGATAGTCTCTCTAATCTGTCTGGAAAGGTGGTGTTTTCTACAAACCTGAATTTGGGCCAAATCTGAGGTGACACAGTCTTATGAATAGCTACTTTGTCAGAACACTTGTAGAGTAAGGTGAGCCACAACTGGGCTGATGCAGGTGAAATCTAGCAAGAGGCTAGATTCAAGTTCACACAGCAAAATTTCTTGGTGACTTAAAGTTATCAAAAAAAAGGAGGGATTCACTGTCAGTTAAACAAAAGCAGAGCTCCCCACCCTCCCCACCATGTATATTTTGTCACTTAAGGGAGCAGAGGCCACCAAAAGCAGGAAGAAATTCAGGACTATGTTACTCGTTTTATGGAGTAACAGCCTGTCCTAAGCAATTGGATTATGTTCACATTCTTGCCTGTCACTTTTAAGACTGACAGAGATCAGTGTAATCATAACAAGGGCTTCAAAATGTATTCCCTAAGCCCTATATTAGTACTAAAATTTATGCTTGAAGTGAAGCATTGCTGGAGTTAAAGTGTCTAAGAATTTATGATGCCACTCATCTGGCATCATATATGTACCTGCTCAAGTTCCTGGTATGAGGGTTTACAGCCGTGATGCTCCTTCTTCATTTTCTGGCTGGAGTCCTTGTTTTCCCATTTAACATATGCCTTTTTGCGGCCTAGAATTGGGCTCGGACATGGGGATGGTGGAGCTGCCTGGAGATAAGGATTTTCTGGCATCCTATGTTCTTTCTTCTCTGTCTGCCTACGAGATACCTCACCAGCCAACAGTACGGGATCAGTCTGTGTAGCTTTATGAACCACAGCTGGTTTCAGTCTCACTGAGATTTTCTGAGCTGAGGAACCCATGAGCATAATCGTTCGGTCCTTGCTGTCTTCATTGTGTTCCGCTACTTCTCCGTTAGGAAATGTGAATGGTCCTTCTTCTTGTCCTGTAGAATATATACAGTAAATTGAGTCAAGAGCTTATCCCAGGAAAGGAGAAACAAGAGGCACAGTAATTAAACATGATTTTAATAAATGAAACAACATTTATTCTTGATTGTTTTTTCATTCATTACTCTCCAAAATTGGTGTCACGGGAAGTTTATCCATGTTGTGCCTCTTGGAATAACTCTTGGCCCTGTCTCGGTTACATAGATATGGATCAGTAAGAGGAAAACAGGGGTACCATCAAGTTCAGTTAAAGAAAAACCTCTAGATGGCTAAGAGGTTTTATATAGACCACTGATCTTAGTGATTGGGCTGGAAGATTAAACCTGGGTGTGAGTTCAGCCTTATCACAACTTGGAGCTGTAAGATACAACTTATTTCATCCACTTTATAAGGTGAAACAATGACATTTTTAATTTTACACTGCTTTTGTATAGGTCATCCTAAAATACTTTTACTTTTGCAGTTAAAAGTAAAAACTGAGTGAGGGTGGAAAAAAAAACCCACAATGTTAGAAGCAGTGGGCAAATGATGTGATTAAAGGATTTAAAAAAGACCTGTTTCAGATAAAGTAATTTCTATTATTGGGAAGAAAACAAAATGAGACTGCGTGTTCAAACACATGAGGGGAAAGAACAAAGTCAGTCCAGTAGCTGCTGCAGGCTCTGGAGAATTAAATGAGGGTGTGGATGAACAGGTGAGGCTTACACCTTCAACCTAGACCTGAATTCTCATTCTTCAATGTGACACAGTGTTGAGAGGTACCACATTCTGGTGCACTGGGTGATGATGGGGCAACAGGCTACAGTTCAAGCTCTCTCTAAGCATGACATCCCACAAGGTGGTTATTAAGCAGTGCTGCAGCCATTGCAGGTGCAATCATAGAGATGCACATGGTCAGTTATCAAGAGAAATTGGCTGCATTGTGCTCCACCCAAGTGCTAATAGGAAGCCTAAGATGGAATCCAGCAGTATGAATCTTAAATACAACACAAAAGATTGATATCAAAGTGGCAAGAAGTAGATTCGAAGAACGTTAGATAGGTGAAGAGCAGGAGAGAAATTTAAAGAAAGTGAATAATGAGAGAGTTGGAACATCAAAATCAAAAGAAAAACAAAAACAAAAGTAGCCTGAGGTCTTATTCAAGGACAACACTTCCTCCTTTGGAGGCCTACATGGTAATACACAATATGAAAAGTTTATACAGTTTGTTTGATATAAGGAGAAAAGAACAGAGAGGTGTAGATTTTTCATTTCTGATTAAATGAACGATGGAGTGACGAAGAGAAGTTTTAGATTCAGCTAATGAAGTGGAAAAAATAAACACAATTAGCTCTTGGTTTTCCTAGCACACAGATATAAGTAAACTGGTTTTATAAGCTCCACATTGAAATCTGAGTCAGAATTGTAACAGTGCAGTAGTTGCATAATGTGACAACAGCGGTAAAAACTGGAGTGTACTGAGACCTGCTTGTCACAAGGTGGGAGAGTTAAGGGAACCTGTCAGCTGTTCAGTTCACAGCATCTAGTTCTCTTGAGAGGCTGGCAGAAGATTTACTCAGTTTTTGTGGAATTCATGCACCACACATTGTGTAGTGTGACAAGAGATCTCCTAGAAATTGAGTCCTTACTTATTCAGACTACACCTGGAATGGTGTTACTTGGTACAGGGCCACTTATGCCTGATTCTAGTTTATATGTTGGTAAAACACTGCAGTTAACTAACAAAACCTGAAATGATGCTGTACAACTCAGCTTTAATAGAAAAAGGAGCAAAGGAAAGATTATCTAGATCTGTTGATCTTTTTAATGTGATCTTTTCTCACCATGGAATTGCTCTTTGACTCCTACTGGGCAGAGGCTTGAAGCAAGAGCGGATGTTGGGCTGCTGTCTGCAACTGAAGTTTTGGGTCTTCTCTTGCACTCTATCACAACCAGGTCTTTGCATTGCTTGTGACAGTTCATTCCGCAGTCTGTAAACAAAACAAAGTTACACGATGCAATGGCTCTGTTGTAGCATCTGAGATCAGCTCTCACACTGTGTTGCCTTCCCAGGAAGCAAGAAGGCTTCTTTGATGTTCTCTACACGCATTCCCTGTAACAACATACGTCTGGAAAACAGACCAACAACAACATCCCTTTGCTATATACGCCTAAAACTCCTTTTCATTGTGAAAATACAAAATAGCAACATTCAGTCGCAACAGCATGCTGACTGTAGGAGTTGCAGAGAAAGCAGATACCTGTATGAGGTAGAAAACTCTGCAAAATACATGTTGTGAATGTGTTGCACGGTTTTCACAGTGTTGGTGTTTACGCCCATTGGAATAGAAGGGTCTGTTCCCAAACCCTCTGGATTCACTGAAGATTTGCAAAGGCTTAGAGCTATCAGTTATGAGTTCCTTCATCTTTGCATTTCCTCTGGATCATCTGTCTGTCATCCTATTCTTGAATCAGCCTTCTCCTCCTTGAGAGATCAGATTAAATAGGTCCATAGACACAGCAATGGATCTCAGGATGATCAGGTTTTTTTGTCATTTGCCATCAATTACAGGTTAAAATTAACAAAGGATAAAGTATCTTACCTTTGCATCTGTATCCTTGTTTAATGACTCCCCATAGCTGAAATTCAAACAAGCAGAAAGAGTATGTATTAGTATATTTCTTTGCACATTTAATACCTCCATATATAAAAATCCACTAAAAGTTCCACACATTTCTAAGATCTGAGCACCTGCAGAATATCTTGGTTTTCTACCCTTTTAATGGTAAGGTCAAAATATGAACTGTTTACCTCTTTAGCATAAGATAAACAGCATATTTTATGTGTGTCCCTTGATCACAAGCAAAATAGCTTGAGCTAGTCTCTAATGAGTACTTCAGCAGACCTGAGAGCCCCCAGAGAAGTTGTGGAGCTGGAGTAGATGGAGAATTCTCTCTCAGCACCCTTGTTTGATCCCAGCTAAACTGGGGATTGGTATGACAGCCAGTTTAACTAAATCTTTCTGTGCCATAGGCAGGGGCCATATCATGTCTGTATCAGGACATGAGTTCTAACAGCCCCATGGATTGGAAGGCTCTTGATTTGGAAGTCTTGCCTGAGACTGTCTTTGGTGACACAACCGAACACCACAAGGTAGGAGCCATGTTTAAACAGATAATAGTACTGCCAAGAGGGGTGTAAAGGGTACCTTAAATAGCTACACAGGTAGAAGCCTGATGTTCTATATAGCTTCACTGGTGTTTTATATAGATCCGTTTCTGTATATGACACAGGGTGATTATGAGATTAAAAAAAGGCATTATTCCAAACAATGTTAACATAATTTACTAAAAAGTAAGCTTACAAATCCAGCACAGTTGTCACAGAAAGTAGGCCTTAAGTAAGTGGTCTCTTGGAAGTTGTGAGCAAAGCCAAGTCCTAATTTGGAATAGATTGAGCTAGCCCTCATAAAGTAAGCTGTTATTTCATCCCTGCTAATCAGACCTTCCCTGAAAACAAAAAAGAAAAGTTGTTTGTGAGACATATTTCTTAAAAGCATGAGGAGAATTAAACATATCTTTCTTCACAATTTATAATGGCAATAGTTTCATGGGCCAAAAACTACAATGACCTCAGTAATCTTGTCAACTGCTCCCAAAGTCTACAGAAACTTATCTACACATTTAAAATGCAGCCTGTAAGGATAAACAAAATATCTGCATATTTGATGCAGCCTCAAAACTACTTCATAGAAAACCTCTGAATAATCACTATTCTATTTTTCCATGCTTTAATATGTTAAGAAAAATGTTCTTAATTGACAAAAATATACATTTGCCAATTGTCTGTTTTTGAGGGACAGGTTCATCTTAGGAAAGTTCTTTAGTAGTATATACAGAATAGCATTCAAAAAACCATTTCTTTTTCTATTATCTGTTCTTCCTCCTACATCAGCCTGGTGACCACTGCTGTAAGTTCATGAAGATGTCATTCACAACACACTTAGAAGATGCTTTTGCCAGTTATGTTTTCACTTCTATTTGTGGGTGAAGAGGATGATTTTACCACCCTAATGGTAGAAATAAAATTTAAAAACAAAAACCCCAAAACCCCTCCCAAAACAGATGCTACAAAGTTGATAAGCAGAACTAGGTTAAAAGAGATTTGTATGTACTCACCAGTCCTTAGCCATTACACAAAATGAGAATGGAAAACTGGCAGCTATCTTTTCAAATTCTTCCTGAGAAATGTATCCATCCTGATCATGGTCATAATTTTTGAAGACAGACTATGCAAGATAATAGTAGAATAGTTTATAATGAGGATGGGCTGAACTACCACTTTAGAAAGTCTCCACAATATTTATGGATTTCCTCTCTCACTTTCTCCCAGTACCTATTAAACAGTGCAACAGTTTAACTGCTTTTTTTTGCTTGAGACTAAAGAAGCATTATGATTTCTTGATTTGTAGCAAAAGGTAGATAAGTCAACATAGGCTGGACTAAATGCTTTACTACACAATGACAGCTCTTTTTTAGTTTCACTTTAAGATCATTATGTCCAGGCCTACACATACAATTTGTACTAATGCTCTCAACTAGTAGTCTCAGTGATGATCTCTCTAGCCAAATCAGTGTAGCTGCCTACCTTATTTCATCAGGTCAGTGTCATGTGAAAAGTAGTTATATGACAGAATTGTCACGTAGACACCTATTTCCACTTGTGGAATGTCATTACTGTTTGTCTCTGGCCCTAAGGCGAGGAGCACATCTAGGCCAAATTTAGAAATATATTCCAAAACAGCATGTATCAAAGGATACCTAGCAATATTAGAAGTGTTTAGAAGGAAAAGAGATGAAGCAGGGATTCAAAGACAAACTCTTTACCTCTCTCTCTCTGTCAGTTTTGGAATCAATCACCTGAGCTTACTTGATGGTTTCCAGTAAAGCAAAAGAGAGAGAAAAAGCAACAGGTGCTAGTAACAAAGCCATTGAGAGGCCCACTTTCAGACTCCACCGGTAACATGATGTTGGAGTCCCTGGTAGAAATGGACTCCCTGGCTCCTTGGAAGAATGACTCTGAAAGTATACAAACCAGCATTCACACTCCCCGCTGGCTCCTCAGTCATATAAGCAATTTCCTTCCATGCCTCACAGGCTGCTGCTGCTATTTACAGCTAGGCAGAAATATCTATTTGTGAGGACAGAAGTGCTTACAAACTCAGCACAGCTTTGAATGTGTCCAGTATTTCTTCCCTTCTTTGTGTCTTCCCATACCTAGAGACTAAGCCTACGACCGATATGTAAGGTAAATGGGCCAACCATACTTACATCTACCATTCTTTGAACATGTTTGCTGATGGTTTTTGGATCAGGTTTTGGGGCTACTCCTGAGGCCCAGTCTGCAACTACTGGTGGTCTGGAAGGTGTCAAAGGCTAGAATAAATTGAATGGAACTTCATTAGTACCACATGAAAAGATTTTCAGTATTACACTTCTTTCATTTGTGACAATGGACTATGTGATACAGGACTGCAGAAATGGCCTGTTGGATCCAACATCATACTTTTGATAATTACGTGGTACTTCAGAGTACTTTCCCAAACTGTCCAAAACAGTGGTTGTTCCTTAAATTGTCACAGTTCACTGACAATCCTGTAAATTCACCGTCTTTTCCATATTTATAAAACTGGAACAAAACTGCAATATAACACTCATGGGTTTGATCATTTGAATCACATAAGAATTCTTCATTTAAAAGAAACAGTATCAATTGCCAAGATTGAGCCTGATGTCTCTACATAAGTAACTTCATTTGTGTTTGTGTTCATGTTATAAAACCTGATATGGTGTCAACTCTCCCATATATTCTAGCTTAGGCTTCGTCACCAACCAAACAATTTATGCTTTAACAGATTTTGCTCAGTCTATAAAGCTAAAATTTAGCATAAAATAAAATAAAATTAATGCAAAGGATAAAAGTTACATTACTCATAAAAAAAGATCTTTTGTTAAGAATCTGGAAAGGCCCTTACGGCAGCTCGGTGACTTCGTGGCTCTCGTGCGTATGAAAGCTCATAAATTTCATCTTCTGTGTAGTAAAGATCAAGGGACAGCTGAAAACAAACACAACATTAGTTTAATCCCAAAGCAGTCACTACTACTTGATATACTTGTTCCTGGCATGCATTAGTATTTTTTGGTGGATTAATTTTTAATTTAGGTTGTACCTAGAAAAAAAATGCACTTGAGCTGCACAGGTGTTCACAGTGATTTGAAATGGGTACATTTCTAAATTCCGGTCTGTTACTGCCATTATCTGGAAATCTGTAACATTACACAGCTACAGTCATTAGCACAGCAAGTGACTGTAAGCATAATTAGCAGTCAGTTAATAAGTTACCTGAAAAAAACTGTTACTCCCATAATATTCAAGTAGTCTATCATGCAACTAAGCACAAAAGCACCATTCCAATGAAACTGCCCATCAACTCTAATTCTCAGAAAACTCTTGTTTAAACATGTCATATTTATCCAATCCAGCTGTGACCATGTTGAACTAAGAAATGTACGATGAGGATAAAAGATGGACTTGCATATATTTAGTGAGAACCTTTAACTGTCAACAGCAGTTATGTTAAGTGAGAAACATTATACCTGGATAATAAAGGAATTTGAAAAAATTATCAAATTTATACCTTTGCTTTTGCATGTGTCCTGACAAATAGTATAGCAAATATTTTTATTGACTGGAAACAAATTTCAAGCTAAGATTGAAGACTGGTAACATGACACTTTGAATATTTACGTGAAAATATTCACACTGGACATGTGATTGAATAGAAAAGCCACATGTAAATGTGTTACAAGACTCAATCTACGGCAAGTCCAAAGAAAATATAAACTTGTTACAGAGAGTCAAGATCGCGGCAGTCATATGTATATAAACCAAGAAAACAAAATATGCTATTTTATCCAATGAATAACATTACTCAAATTGCAGATAAGCAATAACTTTCTTGTGAACAACTGCAAGAATTACTGTTGTAGTCATAATAGTGAATAATTTTAGATTCTTGGGGAAATCTTAAAGTAGTTTCTGACACTCAAAAAACAAAAATCCAAATGTTAAGATACTTCTATGAATTATTGACTTATGTATGTAATTACTAATACCTCTTCAAACTGACTTGCCTGCTACTGGGAAAGCATATGACTAAAGGAAACAGGAGAAGGAGAAAGACTGTTGGAAAGATCAGAGAACAAACAGGAAAATTATGTGCACCCTGGAATATTAGCAGATTAGAAGATCCTGCTTTGAAATGAAATATTTCTTTTGATTTATGTCCTGTCATATGTAGCTAATGAAATTGTGACCAAAGTTCTACATATTTGTAATAGCCATTTTTAAAAAACATTTTTTTTTTTTTTTAAAAAAAAGGGACTTAAAATGTTTTGTCTCAAATTATTCAAAACATTTAGCAGGAAGAAATTCACCACTTTATGTAGCTCTATTTCAGGCCCAGAGCATGTGCGCTCAATTTCACACACGAGTGCTCCCAGAGACAACAAATAACCTCAAGCACATAAGCATTTTTATCTATTAGCTTTTTGCTGAAACAGGGCTTGTAACCAGAAAGTGGAAGGAGCCTATCTAGTTTTTTCAAGCTGAGGTACTTGTTAAGGCCAACTGAAACTGAGAAACAAGAAAGGTAGATGTACTTGTTTTAATAAAAGGTAGTATTTTAACTTACTAGGAGAAGCTAAAACTATTGTTGTGCCATACATCCTAGGTAGTATCAATTTTGTTAGTAACATGGCACTGACTAGATATGACTGGAAGAGTAGTACAACAACTATATTTGACTAACGTTTATGTCAGACAGTTTTTTTAGTACCAGAAGAAACTTGGCTAGAAACGTGGTATGTTTAACCCTACATATCTTAAGGGACTGAACTTTTACGTGAAAGTTTGTGTGTTCAACACAAGGAAGCTTTTTATGTAATCTTCTGCCTCCAAGGTGCATCTAAGGAAGCTTTCTACCTTTCTCCCTATTTAGGCTTAATCAACAGAGGATTCAGACCACTTCCTTAGTCAAAGCACAGAGAGAATGCATACTACTATAGTGAAGCAGAAATAAACGTTTCCTTCCCTTATAGAAATAATTGGAAGCATACTGCTGAACTGGCACCTCTACCCTTGCTGTCAGATAAATCAGTACCACTAACATTTTCTCTTGTTCTATTATTGTACATTTCCTTAAGGAAAAAAAAAAAATCTTACAATATTATGTATTTCTAATTAATGGAATTCTCCACTTAGTTGTTTGAGAGGTATATGGAATTATTTTTAAAATGGGGGTATTTATGTCATCTAACAGACTTACTGTAAGCAAATGAACAAGGTCCATATTAGCCTCCAGGGGAAGCGGCATTTCCTGGAGTTGTATCAGCTCATTTATGTGGTTATACAGAGAGTATAGTTTGTATATGTTAATTTTTTTGTCCTCTAAGTAGTCTGGCATGCCCTCATAAAGTGATATCAAATCTTTCAGGTGGACCCCAAGGATTGGGATCTTAAAGTTACTGCACTCATTATAGGCTCGTCGGTAACTGTCATAATTTCTGTAAGATGAAAGCAGTTCCGTCATTTCATTAAACACCTAAAAATAAAAAGAAAAAAAAAAATCAAAATTGGTTACTGTTTTTGTTCTGGTCATACAGCACAAGAATTTCCCATGTTATTGTTAAGGAGTTTACTCACAATGACTCTTGAAATGGATTTTAAAACTTTAGGCTTCAAATGAAATCTCACCTCACCTCAATTCACCTCACCTAATTTAACTATCTATAATATGTAATTACAAACAGTTAATCTATAGGCTAATCTATAATGCTGGTCTTCCTACATTCCCTATTTAGTCAATGAAAAGAAATAGGATCCTCTCAAATCAAGGGGATGTGTATGCAGTTAATGCATAAGAACAACACAAGCTCTCTGACCTTCATAAAAGCAACCATCGTCACCTTAAAATGTGGAATGCACTTCTCTGGCTTCCAGGTCACCAGCTGGAACTGCGGGAATTGGAAAGTCCTGGCAGAGAAATCTTACGCTGTGCTATGGTCCCATCACAGCGTGAACAGAACTCCTACTACAGTTCAAGGTGGCACATCTGTGCTTTTAAGAAAACTTTTTTCCGATGGAAATGAAGAAGAAACAATATATTTGTCCTGGTTTCGGCAGGGATAGAGTTAATTTCTTTTCTAGTAGCTGGTACAGTGTTTTGGATTTAGGATGAGAACAAAGTTGATAACGCACCGATGTTTTAGTTGTTGCTAGGTAATGCTTACACTAGCCAAGGACTTTTCAGCTTCCCATGTTCTACCGACTGAGAAGACTGAAGGTGCACAAGAAGCTGGGAGGGGGCACAGCCAAACTGGCCAAAGGGACATTCCATACCATGTGACGTCATGCTCAGTACATAAACTGGGGAAAGCTGGCCGGGGGGGCCGCTGCTCGGGGACTGGCTGGGCATCGGTCGGCGGGTGGTGAGCAATTGTACTGTGCATCACTTGCTTTGTGTATTATTATTATTATTATCATATTATTATTATTATTATCATTTTATTTCAATTATTAAACTGTTTTTATCTCAACCCACGAGTTTTTCTAACTTGTGCTCTTCCAATTCTCTCCCCCATCCCACCGGGTGGGGGGGAGTGAGCGAGCGGCTGCGTGGTGCTTAGTTGCCGACTGAAGTTAAACCACGACAGTCCTTTTTGGCGCCCAACGTGGGGCTCGAAGGGTTTGAGATAATAACAGGTTAACCGGAGTGTATTAAAGAACTTATATCTGTTAGTCGTTGTGGGTCACAATGTTGGTTTCTCTGTTCTCGATATTGACTTGTATAATCTGCATCACGCTCTTTTTCCTGCTGTACACGTTAAAGATTGGTGTTGGGTTTTGCAGTTTGCTGTGGTCTGCAGTGATTAGTGATGTCTCGCTTGTGAGGTTTGTTTTTAGAACATTGACCTTGACGTTAGTGTGGTATGTAAAGTTCGCAATGAAGCCGTTACTGTACCACGGAGATCATTTCGTGGAGACAACTAGCAATTGCAGTAACTTTTCTGAGAGTTTTTTTATGGAGGAAATACAGAATGGCAGTGTCACTACCTTCTTCTATGATGTTTCCTCCTTCATTACAGTAACTTTTCAGTATTTTGAACATCCTTGGGTAGTTAAGATACTTCTATTGGTACTTCTTGGGAATATTGTTTCGGTTTTGTCTAAAGTTGGTAAGCAATTTAAGAATATCATCCAGAGATCTGCCCCAAGGCTGAATAATTATGAGTGGCAGGGTGTGTGGGACAAGATGGGCAAGTACCTAGGCCAATGGGCACCCCCAGTGTTTTGGAACTTCACCCCTGAGCAAGTGCAGAATCCTGAAAAGTTAGTAGAATATTTGGAAAAAGTATGCTGTCACCCTGGCAACTCCAGAGAGATGCAGCTCATTGCAACGTGCTGGGGCCTGGCCCATGCCTACCGAGCCCTGTTCAACACCATTCAGTGCCCTCAAAGGGAAGGGAAGGTCTCTGGCTCTGACAGTAAAACGACACGCACTGCGGCCACTCAGACCCGGGCAACGCGCCCTGCGGCCACTCCGACCCCAGCGACAGGCCGTGCAGCCACTCAGACCCCGGCAACAGGCCCTGTGGCCACTCAAACCCGGGCAACACGCACTACGGCCACTCCAACCCCGGCAACATGCACTGCGGCCACTCAGACCCTGGCGACATGCACTGCGGCCACTCAGACCCCGGCGACATGCACTGCGGCCACTCAGACCCCGGCGACATGCACTGCGGCCACTCCGACCCCAGCGACATGCACTGCAGCCACTCAGACCCCGGCGACATGCACTGCAGCCACTCAGACCCCGGCGACATGCACTGCGGCCACTCAGACCCCAGCGACATGCACTGAGGCCACTCAGACCCCGGCGACATGCACTGCGGTCACTCAGACCCCGGCAACAGGCCCTGCGGCCACTCAGACTCCGGTGACATGCACTTGCACTGTGGCCACTCCAACCCCGGCGACAGGCCCTGTGGCCACTCAGACTCCGGTGACATGCACTTGCACTGCAGTCACTCAGACCCCGGCAACAGGCCCTGCGGCTACTCGGACTCCGGTGACATGCACTTGCACTGCGGCCACTCCAACCCCGGCGACATGCACTGCGACCACTCCAACCCCGGCGACAGGCCCTGTGGCTGAACCAAAGAACCAGCCTGTGCCGGTATCAGTCGCCCCTGTACACAAGAAGAAATTTTGGAAGCGGAAGTCGGCTCGTTTAGTAAGGGAGGAAGAAGCTTCTAAAAGGGAACCGGAGGAAGAACTGTACGAGTACCCTGGAGAAGGGCCATCACGAGAACGGCAGGAGGAGAGCCGGCCACTGATCGGGGAGGAAGAAGAGGAAGAACTCATAAACGAGGCAGTGACCACCCGATCTCTATCCCTGAGTGAGCTGCGAGATATACGAAAAGATTTCAGCCGTCGTCCAGGTGAGCATATTGTCACCTGGCTGCTCCAACGCTGGGATAATGGGGCCAGTAGCCTGAAATTAGAGGGTAGGGAAGCCAAGCAGCTGGGATCCCTTTCTAGGGAAGGGGGCATTGATAAAGCAATTGGAAAAGGGACACGAGTCCTCAGCCTTTGGAGGCGACTCTTGTCAAGCGTGAAGGAAAGGTATCCCTTTAAGGAAGATGTCATATGTCGCCCAAGCAAGTGGGCCACCATGGAGAAGGGTATCCAGTTTCTGAGAGAATTAGCTGTGCTGGAGGTGATTTATGATGACCTGAACAATAAACAACTATCCAAAGATCCAGACGAAGTCAAGTGCACACGACCCATGTGGCGGAAGTTTATAAGGAGCTCACCATCGTCATACGCCAATTCATTGGCAGTGATAACCTGGAAAGATGGAGAGGAACAAACAGTGGATGAATTGGCTAGTCAACTCCGGCAATACGAGGAAAGTCTTTCTTCCTCCATCGTCTCGGCTGTGGAGAAACTGTCCAAAAAACTGTCCCGGGAGATCCAGCAACTCAGAGAGGATAGGTCCTACTCCTCACCTGTACGGACCAGTATCTCGGCTATTAGGAGTCAGCGTTCTTTTGCTCAAGAGAGAGAATATAAAGGGTACACACCACGGGGCACCCTATGGTTTTATCTGCGTGACCACGGAGAGGACATGAGGAAGTGGGATGGGAAACCTACCGCAGCCCTAGGGGCACAGGTATGCGAATTGCAAGGGAAAACAATCACAGAAAGAGGTTCTTCCAGGAAAATTGCTGCTCCAGTTTCCAGCGGGCAGTTCCCCAGACAGAGTAGAAGGGCCGATCTTACTCTTGATCTTAATGAAGAAACTTCTGACCCGTACGTACAAGAAATGAGAAATGAGTACTGTGATGAGGATTAGAGGGGCCCTGCCTCCAGCCAGGGGGAAGAAAGGGACAACCGGGTTTACTGGACTGCGTGGACTCGGTGGCCTGGCACGTCAGACCTACAGAAGTATAAGGCTCTGGTAGACACCGGTGCACAGTGTACCCTAATGCCATCAAGCTATATAGGGGCAGAACCCATCTGTATTTCTGGGGTGACGGGGGGATCCCAACAGCTAACTGTATTGGAAGCCGAAGTGAGTTTAACTGGGAACGGGTGGCAGAAGCACCCCATTGTGACTGGCCCAGATGCTCCGTGCATCCTTGGCATAGACTACCTCAGGAGAGGGTATTTCAAGGACCCAAAAGGGTACCGGTGGGCTTTTGGTATAGCTGCCTTGGAGATGGAGGAAATTAAACAGCTGTCCACCTTGCCTGGTCTCTCGGAGGACCCCTCTGTTGTGGGGTTGCTGAAGGTCGAAGACCAACAAGTGCCAATCGCTACCACCACAGTGCACCGGCAGCAATATCGCACCAACCGAGACTCCCTGATTCCCATTCATGAGCTGATTCGTCGACTGGAGAGCCAAGGAGTGATCAGCAAGACCCACTCACCCTTTAACAGTCCCATATGGCCAGTGCGGAAGTCTAATGGAGAGTGGAGACTAACAGTAGACTATCGTGGCCTAAATGAAGTCACGCCACCGCTGAGTGCTGCTGTGCCAGACATGCTAGAACTTCAATACGAACTGGAGTCAAAGGCAGCCAAGTGGTATGCCACAGTTGATACTGCTAATGCGTTTTTCTCAATCCCTTTGGCAGCGGAGTGCAGGCCACAGTTTGCTTTCACTTGGAGGGGTGTTCAGTACACCTGGAACCGACTGCCCCAGGGGTGGAAACACAGCCCTACCATTTGCCATGGACTAATCCAGACTGCACTAGAACAGGGTGGAGCTCCAGAACACCTGCAATACTTTGATGATATCATCGTGTGGGGCAACACAGCAGGAGAAGTTTTTGAAAAAGGGAAGGAAATAGTCCAAATCCTGCTGAAGGCCGGTTTTGCCATAAAACAAAGTCAGGTCAAGGGACCTGCACAGGAGATCCAATTTTTAGGAATAAAATGGCAAGATGGACTTCGTCAGATCCCAAAGGATGTGATCAACAAAATAACAGCCATGTCTCCACCAACTAGCAAAAAGGAAACACAAGCTTTCTTCGGCGTCGTGGGTTTTTGGAGAATGCACATTCCAAATTACAGTCTGATTGTAAACCCTCTCTATCAAGTGACCCGGAAGAAGAACAATTTCAAATGGGGCCTTGAGCAACGACAAGCTTTTGAACAAATTAAACGGGAGACAGTTCATGCAGTAGCCCTGGGGCCAGTCCGGGCAGGGCAAGATGTAAAATATGTGCTCTACACCACAGCCGGGGAGAATGGCCCTACCTGGAGCCTCTGGCAGAAAGCACCAGGGGAGACTCGAGGTCGACCCCTAGGGTTTTGGAGTCGGGGATACAGAGGATCCGAGGCCCGCTATACTCCAACTGAAAAAGAGATATTAGCAGCATATGAAGGGGTTTGAGCTGCTTCAGAAGTGATCGGCACTGAAGCACAGCTCCTCCTGGCACCCCGACTGCTGGTGCTAGGCTGGATGTTCAGAGGGAGGGTCCCCTGTACACATCATGCAACTGACGCTACATGGAGTAAGTGGGTCGCACTGATCACACAACGGGCTCGAATAGGAAACCCCAGTCGCCCAGGAATCCTGGAAGTGATCATGGATTGGCCAGAGGGCAAAGATTTTGGAATATTGCCAGAGGAGGAGGTAACGCGTGCTGAAGAGGCCCCAATGTATAATGAACTACCGGAAAATGAGAAGCAATATGCCCTGTTCACTGACGGGTCCTGTCGTCTTGTGGGAAAACATCGGAGGTGGAAAGCTGCTGTATGGAGTCCTATGCGACAAGTTGTAGAAACTGCTGAAGGAGAAGGTGAATCGAGCCAATTTGCAGAAGTAAAGGCCATCCAGCTGGCTTTAGACATTGCTGACCGAGAAAAGTGGCCAGTGCTCTATCTCTGTACTGACTCATGGATGGTGGCAAATGCCCTGTGGGGGTGGTTGCAGCAATGGAAGCAGAGCAACTGGCAGCGCAGAGGCAAACCCATCTGGGCTGCCGCATTGTGGCAAGATATTGCTGCCCGGGTGGAGAACCTGGTTGTAAAAGTCCGTCACGTAGATGCTCACGTACCCAAGAGTCGGGCCACTGAAGAACATCAAAATAACCAGCAGGTGGATCAGGCTGCTAAGATTGAAGTGGCTCAGGTGGATCTGGACTGGCAACATAAGGGTGAATTATTTCTAGCTCGGTGGGCCCATGACACCTCAGGCCACCAAGGAAGAGATGCAACATATAGATGGGCTCACGATCGAGGGGTGGACTTGACCATGGACACTATAGCCCAGGTTATCCATGAATGCGAAACATGCGCTGCAATCAAACAAGCCAAGCGGTTAAAGCCTTTTTGGTATGGAGGACGATGGTTGAAATATAAATATGGGGAGGCCTGGCAGATCGATTATATCACACTCCCACAAACCCGCCAAGGCAAGCGCCACGTGCTTACAATGGTGGAGGCAACCACCGGATGGCTGGAAACATATCCCGTGCCCCATGCCACCGCCCGGAACACTATCCTGGGCCTTGAAAAGCAAGTCCTATGGCGACATGGCACCCCAGAAAGAATTGAGTCAGACAATGGGACTCACTTCTGAAACAACCTCATAGACACCTGGGCCAAAGAGCACGGCATTGAGTGGGTGTATCACATCCCCTATCATGCACCAGCCTCTGGGAAAATTGAACGATACAATGGATTGTTAAAGACTACACTGAGAGCAATGGGTGGCGGGACGTTCAAACATTGGGATACGCATTTAGCAAAGGCCACCTGGTTAGTCAACACTCGGGGATCTGCCAATCGAGCAGGCCCTGCCCAGTCAGAACTTTTACGTACTGTAGATGGGAATAAAGTTCCTGTAGTGCACATAAAAAATATGCTGGGGAAGACAGTCTGGGTTATTCCTGCCTCAGGCAGAGGCAGACCCATCCATGGGATTGCTTTTGCTCAAGGACCTGGGTGCACTTGGTGGATAATGCGGGAGGATGGGGAAGTCCGATGTGTACCTCAAGGGGATTTGGTTTTGGGTGAGAATAGCCAATGATCTGAATTATGTGATGTTAAGTACTAATTATAGTTATAATAGTTATACTAATAATACACAGATATACTAATCATACTAATAATATTATATGCCATACTAATGTTATTACAACAAGAATCACCCAGACTAATGAAGAATAACTTCAGTGAAACCAAGCAAAGCACAGTGATGATGGTACCAGAACTGACTTCAACATGGAACAATCCAACACCACATACCATCTCCATTTTTCCTGCCCTGAAAGATTATTATGACAGATGGAGCCCGAAGTCATGGACTAAATGAACTCACCGAACATTTTAGAGGGATGGCCCACAGACGAAGGGAATGATATCTCTGTGTGTGTGTATATATATTTATATATATATATATATAAAGGGGTGGTGATTAATGAAAATGTACTGGAAAATATGAGACTTGAGCATGACGCAGATGGTATAGAATAAGGGGTGGATATTGTCCTGGTTTCGGCAGGGATAGAGTTAATTTCTTTTCTAGTAGCTGGTACAGTGTTTTGGATTTAGGATGAGAACAAAGTTGATAACGCACCGATGTTTTAGTTGTTGCTAGGTAATGCTTACACTAGCCAAGGACTTTTCAGCTTCCCATGTTCTACCGACTGAGAAGACTGAAGGTGCACAAGAAGCTGGGAGGGGGCACAGCCAAACTGGCCAAAGGGACATTCCATACCATGTGACGTCATGCTCAGTACATAAACTGGGGAAAGCTGGCCGGGGGGGCTGCTGCTCGGGGACTGGCTGGGCATCGGTCGGCGGGTGGTGAGCAATTGTACTGTGCATCACTTGCTTTGTGTATTATTATTATTATTATCATATTATTATTATTATTATCATTTTATTTCAATTATTAAACTGTTTTTATCTCAACCCACGAGTTTTTCTAACTTGTGCTCTTCCAATTCTCTCCCCCATCCCACCGGGTGGGGGGGAGTGAGCGAGCGGCTGCGTGGTGCTTAGTTGCCGACTGAAGTTAAACCACGACAATATTGGATTTGTTGTAAAGGCCAAATGAATCTTAAGTCTGGCAGTACAAATATTTTCCTTGTTTAAAACTATACAGGTACAAAGCTGACTCTTAACACTATAAAATCAATAGGCCAATGTTTTCTTGTGGAAGTTCCTGTCTAACCCCTTGATTTTTAACCTTCACAAACTGTTACCGTTAAACTTTAAAGTATGTTCTCAAGTCACTAATTACCAGCCTTTATTTACCTGCTTTCTATTAGCGCTTGTATACAATTTCTTGATGCAACAAGTTATTCAAATGATGGGCACATATGCAGTCCACTCCTCATGACAAAATTTGTAAAACAACGTGCTTCTAGAATAAGCTTGCTAACTGGTTTTATAGATCCTGAGAGCTGCAACCGTTATCAGTGGGAGGTCATACTTCTGGTCTATACTCCAGGTATGCCCTGTTCATTCAAGCTGATCATACTGTGATCAAAACAGGTTCATTAGATAGCTATACAAAATCTTTCAGGCCCCAAACAAAATACAGCATATTAGTCTCTTAAGAAGTCTCTTAAGAAGCCACTTCATTGCTAAAAAAATATGTTTTCCTTCACAGTTTCAGTAGCTGGAATCTCAGCGAAAAATATATCCATCTGTATTTCACAAGAATTTAGTTGGAAATTACAGCTGATTCCTAACATTCCACTGTATTATAATGTGTGTGTATTAGGGCTAAGTTTGTTCATGTCTGAACTAGATAAAATCTGTCATAGGTAAAGATCAGGTGAACAAAACCAGTCCTTTCAGTTTTAAACTCAAAGTGCAGAGGTCTGTGCTAGCATTTCATAGACTCAGGATGGTCAGTGTTGCTATGGATGACAATAGTTTTGTTCTCAAATGTTCTAGGATCCAATTGTCTGCTTTCATGTTTGGATGCTATTCTGTACTACTGCATATAAATGAAAATGCAGCTTGTCACATCTGAGTATTAAGAGAAACTTTAGAGAAAGTATACAAATCTTGAAGAAAGGTGGGGTTGGAAGTGTAGGAGTAACTGGTGTCATAGAGATGAATTGACAAAGAAAAACTCTCCAAAACCAAAGGAAGTCTTCCTTTTTCTTTTTTCCTGTCTTTCTTTCCATCTTATCTAATGAAGTAAGGGGGTTTTTGTGTGTGCAATGACACAATTTTACAAATCCTATTTGTAAAACTTAGAGGAGCAATACCAACCTTAATTACATCATGAGGAACACATGAGCTTGTTTCCTTGAGTCTGGAAATGGAACTGTGACAGAGCCCTCCTATCACTGCCATTAATGTATTGAAATTCTGCAGCTGGTGGAGCTTCTGTGTTGGCATACAAGAAAATCAGTATTTATTATTTAAAGGTTCAAGTTGTTCAATATGCACATCCAAATTCTACATTTCCTCTATTGTCTTCCTCTGAAGTTTTACAAGTTTTGTGCCACTATCCATTTGACTTCATTCATTTCAGTAATGAGTTGTGATTTTACTGGGTGTAACGTACTTATTCTACTGTTATTAAATCAGATATTAATTCTGCAGATACAGTAAGTCTTCAAAGTACTTCTCCCTCTTCCCACAGTCTACCACAATAGGCAGGAAACACTGCCTATTATCTTGGTTATGACTGCAGTTGAATTAGCGTGCAAAGAATACCAATAGGACCGTAGCTCTGCTCCTATCCAGTAAGGCATATCTGGTAGAATGCTTATAGCCAAAGGCATGATAGTAGTTCATGATTTGGAAAGGTAGGCAGTCACAGCTTGGAATCTCACCAGCTGATTCAAAAGCAAGTCTAGTTTTTCAGTGAAAACAATTTCTTCAGAATGGATATGAGAAAGTCATTACAGTGCCTTCAATGGCACCATATCTGAATGCTTGGTATGAAACCACAGCACACACAAATATGCATGCTGTATGTATGAATCAGGAGACCAGTGCCAACTCTACCAGCTGACCCTACAGTAGTAGTGTCAGAAGGGCAATTCCCAGATGACCCTACAGTAGTAGTGTGGGAAGAGCAACTAAAGGGCTGTATCAGGGAAAGACAAAATAAACAAGAAGCATGTCAAAATTTAACTGACCTGAGCAACATGAATGAACTTGATGAACACTTCAGCCCGAAGCTGTGGTGTTGGTCTGCTGAGAACCATTAGCTGCACCCACTGAGAGATACCATTGCAAAGAGCAATTGATCTTTCCATTGTTGGATTCTCCTTCACACAACTATTCACAATGTAGTTCTGATAATCTGAGAACTTAAAAAAAAAGTTTAAATGAAAACTCATCTACAGTTTCATGTACCTCATGATCTGTGTGCAGATGCAGGTCTGCTTTTCAAATGAAATATACAAGATGTATTTTACATCCTAAATATCCGTAAGACTGAAATCTCTCCTTTGTCAAAGCTTTGCTCAGTTCAAAGCAGAAGGCTTGAACTAATTGAATTAACTGAAAGCATCTTTTCGCCATAATTTGTATCACATCATTTGCATCATGTATATCTCAGGAGCCTTGGCTCTTATAAACCCTAGGATGAGTAGAATCAGGGCTTTCCTCCCAGCCTCTGTGGCTCCATAGATTCATTGAATCTAGGCTTCTACAGGGAAGGTTAAACTGAATTTTAAGTGTAATCTAGTTACTCAGTGATAGTTTAAGGAAGTTAAGTGTTCAGTTTGTGTAGCTAGGGCACACTTCTGAATTAAGCTACACTAATACAAAAAGCAAGTTCAATGAGATTAATATAAAACCAAGATAAGACCATTAAGAATGAGGGCGACAGATTCCTTAATATTTTTAATGTAGTTTGTGAAATTCTCTTATTTAACAAAAGCAATCTAAAATTCTTCAGTAGACACCTGTATGTGACAAATAGATTTTTTTAAGCCATTCTTCCCATTAAGATGAAAGAGAAGCAAGCCTTTGTTTTTGCTGATGCAATGTTTATCCAGTCTCTTGATTTATCCATTAACAAGAATACACGAGAATTTGAATCATCAGAAAATGTGACACAGGATTTATACATCCATTCTTTACTATGACCACTAATACTAAAATCTTACCAAAAACATTCATAGCTGTAATAGACACATACTCCTTTCTTAAGGCCACAGGAGTATGCTGAATGGCATTGATCCTTAAGAAAAGGTCATAAATTGTCAGGCTGCTGTTTGTTTCTTGCTCTCCCTCTCTCACTTTCTCTCCACTTTTTAACTTTTTCCATCCATTTAATAAGAACTATTAACACTTTAAAAAGCAGATATGACAGCAGACATCTTTGGATTTGTCCTCTTACTAAATTAAAAATGGAAGAAACTTTAACAGTTATTACTGTAGAGCTGTCTCTGAGATTACATAGTACTTACAATTATTGTTTGAATTTTGAACCCCAGCCAGATTTGTCTGGATCTTGAAATTTAAGCAACTACTCTATAGAGATAGATAATTTTTCAATTTCTGACTACATAATTATGGACTTCATAACAGTTTCAGTACAAGTATGAATCAGTTTGATTAGTTTATATTTTGTTCTCAGCAGCTCTCTCCTTCAGAAAAGATTTTTTTTTAAATGCTGAACAAATTTATACCTAACATACTACTTAAAGTTTTGAAATAATTTTGGTGCAAGAATTTATCATTGAGGTCAGCTGTAACAAGATTGTTAGTGGCAGATACAGTAAAGAAGTCCAGGTACTTAAATAACGCAAGAGTCTGGTATTGCAATGACTAACTTATGAGCCTCAACAGGAAAGCAGAACCCAGATTCTTACAAAAGAGTGTAGCCTCCCTGTATTTTATAACTACAAATCGAAATGGTTTCCAAACACCAGCATACCTGCAGTCATTACTCTGTGAACACCACTCTGCATTTTTCTTTCCTGCAAGATACATGGTGTCTCATGGAAGATTTTGCTGTGTGCTGTATATGTTCAGGGGATCAAGTATTCCTTTCTGACTTTCAAATGACCGAACCTATGAATAGTTATTCCAGTGACTGATAACACAGCAGGTTATTTGCAGCCTTTCTCCCAGTATACGCTGTCATGTTAGAATAACAAAAGGATTCTGTGGCTTAGCATACCATGAACACATTCTGCAAAGAGTTAATGAATATAGCTATTTATTAATTACACGTTATTTTCTGATCTGAGGTTTCGGTAAACTCAATTTATACCAAAACATATGCAGGGACCCTGCATACAAAATGTATACAAGTATGTAACTGTTGGAACTCTATGACACATCTGACGCTCTGACTGCTGTCATACTTGTTATGCTCATTAATTACTTTATGTCTGCACAGAGCTTGAAAATATTAAGAGTTATATAAGCTTTGCATATTATTACTGCCTACAGGCAGCAATCTGTGCATGGCTTTGGTTCTATAGCTTTTTGAATTTAACGCAAAACATGAAGTCATGTACTGTCAGCTCAAAATAAAGTATACTAACACACGACTGTGAAATCTTCCACAATCTATTGAGAGCCTCTTTCCTTGCAAGACTTCATCTTCAAATTATAGTTTAAAAACAAAACAAACAAACCCCCAAAAACCCCACACACTAAATAACCAAAACAAACAAACCCCCCTAAAAACCGCACTTTGCTTTCACTGTTATCATCACACTGACTTTGCAAGCATTTTAGATTTTGGTCTCTAATGTTCACTTTTCTTTTCCATGTGTGAACTGTATCAGGTTTGAATAGAAGTAATGTTTTAGCATACAAGGATGCAAGTGAAGCCAAGGTGCATAGGGAAGTTAACATCTTATAGGCTACCAACATAGCTGAGGAAACAAATCAAATGAAAGAAAACATAAAGGAGATAAATCCTTAAGAATTGTTTGTGTACTTGAAAGCTTGTCTAATAAAACATTTTAAACCTCCCTTACATTAAAACCAGCATTTTCTCAAGTGTTTTCTTATCCCTAGTCTTTATTTTGTTATGCACAATCAAAAATGGCAAGCAGAGTCCAGTGGACACCTTCTATACAGACAGTCCATTAGTCACTGCACAAGAATGCTGAACTGTTTCCTACAGCCACAGGACGTTAGCATTCTAGGAGAATATTCCAAGTTTCCTTCATCCCATTTCAGCCTGATTACCGATTTGAGTCAAAGGAGGCTGCTTGTTCCTGTGCCCAATGACACCACTTGTTCTAACAAAAAAAGATTATTTGGATGAAGATCAAAGGGTTTACTCCTCTTCCTTCCAACTGACCTTGCCCTGACTCTGTTCCACAGTTACTTAAAAGGTTCACTCTCACTCTCTCAAATGACCGCAGCAAAAGGGTATGTAGTCCAAACACTAGTAAAAGAAAAAGTCTGGACTCAGACTCAGCTTGTTCAATAGCTTGCACTGCAGGGTTAATCTTATAATACTACCCCTCTCCCATCTTTTCTACTCCCTTCCCATCTTTGTTTAAAATAAATAAATAAATAAATAAATAAATAAATAAATAAATAACACTTACTGATATTCTTCTGAAAGACTTAAATTCAAGATAGGTAAGGTGGTCTGACAGCTCCTCTGGCTCAAGGTGATCAAAAAGAAGCGAGACTTTCCGTTTCTTACTGGTGTTGGCCTTTACACGCTGTGTCAGCTTTCTAGACCAATCCCTAGAATTTCTTTTAGATAAATTTTAAAACAGAATTACCCTGAGATATTTTCTGAAGAGCAAACTTTTCCTCTCCCCCAATACAAAAGTAACATTGTTTTTATGCCTTACTGCAATAAAAAGTGAATTATTTGAATTTCTAAACAGCAAGCTCCTTTCATGCATTAGAGATTATATGACAAAGCATTATTGTTAGTCTTTAAGTATTATATTGATGAAGCACGTAACTACAATACAACTAGATTACTAAACAGCATGATATTATATATTGCACTTCCAGAATTGCTCTCCATAACTTTGTCTTCATTGAACACATCCAGTGCTCCTCCATTTAATAATTCTTCCAGATTTCCTTGACCAGCCTCCAAGTATGAACTGTCCCCCTATGCTATTCACCCCTGAAATTTAACTGGATTTGAAAACTAAATATTGTCTGTCGTAACCAGATATAAAACATATGCCAAATTCTGCTCTGCTTTTGCCTGTGCATTTCCAACTGTAGTGTGAATTGACACTGTTATACAGTTCCACAGAACTATCTTACTCTCATACAACAGGGAAGGTTCTCTTCCCAAGAAAGAACTGTGATGTATAGCGGTAGGATTTATTCTTGACAGGACAAGTAATTTTATAACTAAAATCACATAAAATAGTATCAAGAGTTTGACAGTGTAATAAACTACATCTTCTCACTCACCTTTGGTGTTAAAAATATAAACACACTTTTTTTACCTCATCTGTTATCCAATCAAAATGTATTCTCCTTTATCATTGACTTCAAGTGATCTTCCAAAATCATTAGGCCTCTACAAATTTTCTAAGTTCCCTGGATAGAGTAAAATTTATCTAGCATAGAGAATCAGCACAAAGTCTACACAGTAGTTAAATGCAACCTAAGCCATTCTTGAAAGGCATTCTGTTCCTCTACATAACATATATTTCATCTATAATGATGTATAAACTCTTCTAAGGTTAGATAACATATGACTTACTAAAATTAACCCACTATAGGACCATTATCCTGCTATACTGGAGAGACATTACATTTGAATAAAGGAAATTCAGAGCAAAAGTTTGTTTTCTGAGCATTTTGAAACTTTGGCACTCACATTTGAGTTGTGTCAATTAGACGACAGTGTAACTCCTCACCATTAGTTTTAACCAGTTCTTGAAATTCCTCCATAGTTGTGGATAGTTTAGAGTCCATTTTGAACATAACCCAGAACTCTGTAATCCAATACCTATTGCACATTGAAAAAACAGAAACACAAAAATAAAGGTTTTGCTCTAACATCAGTAAGGCTGAAATTTAGATTGTACTGTAGTTGTATTTCTTCTTGACCAACTTCAGGGCAAATCTTGCTTTTAGATGCTTTTGCTAGGCTACCTTGATTTTATCAAAAATCAGAATTTCAAGATTAAAAACGAATTAGAAACTACCTGGCTTAATGCTGTATAGTACTATATTACGTATATGTTTTCAATAAATTCAATATTAAAATTTGTAGTTTCATGTTAAATCTAGATAATATGCATGCTAATTTTTCTTCATGAACTTCTAGGTGATTTTATATATTCCTTTAAAACTTGAAATTATTTGGTCTGGACATCAAAAAAAATGCACTATGCTAGTCAGAATTTTACCTATTAACTGAAGAAAAATTTACTAATTAAACATATTTAATAGTTTACAGGTGATTGTCTCACATGCACAAAATATTTTCAGAGAACTACACTTTTCTATGTTGGGCATTCAAATTGTTTCAGTCATATATTTTATATTTCAAATCCTGTATGTGACTTGTCACCCATTGTGGTGGGTTGACCCTGGCCAGCAACTAAGTACCCACCCAGGTGCTCGCTCACTCCTCCCCACCCCGCAGCAGAATGGGGGAGAGAATAGGAAGGGCAAAAGTGAGAAAAATGTGTGGGTCAAGATAAAGACAGTTTAATAACTGAATGAAAGAAAAAAGCCAAACAAACAAACAAACAAACAAGTGATGCAAAGGCAATCACTGACCATCTCCCACAAGATGCCCAGGCAGTATCCGAGCAACAGCTATTTTGGAATGACTACCCCCCAAGATTTTATTGCTGAGCATGATGCTGTATGGCATGGAACATCCCTTTGGTCGATTCAGGT
The DNA here is from genome assembly GCF_965638725.1 of Aptenodytes patagonicus. Taxonomy (NCBI): domain Eukaryota; kingdom Metazoa; phylum Chordata; class Aves; order Sphenisciformes; family Spheniscidae; genus Aptenodytes; species Aptenodytes patagonicus. The sequence continues at coordinate 37,547,109 of NC_134955.1, read as the reverse complement.
CAGCTGTCTTGGCTGTGTCCCCTCCCAACCCCCTGCTCACCCCCAGCCTACTCTCTGGGGGGTAGAGTGAGAAACAGAAAGTCTTGACACTGTGCAATCACTGTTCAGCAATAGCTAAAACACTGGTGTGTTTTAGTCACAAATGCCAAGCACAGCATCATACGGGCTGCTATGAAGAGAGTTAACTCCATCCCAGCCAGACCCAGTATACCCGTGCATGTAAAAATCTGTGCTTGTTGGAAAAATGGAAATGCACATTCTTATAGATGCATGTATGTATGAATTTGCCTAGAAGCAAAAATGTTCCCAGATCACATACAATACAAAGCATTCTGACCTAACCAATAATCTGCTTTGAGATAATAAAATCATCACCATTTAAAACAAATTTTACTTTTCTGTTACTACTTATTTCCCATTTTGTGTAAAAAAAAAAATATCATATGCTAATCTATTATCAGAGTTGCACCTTTTTTCCCTCTCTTCTGTTATCTCTAAACTAAGATATCGAACTTTATTATACTTAATTAATTTTAAAAAGTGATCCAGGATCATTGCAAGTGACTAAGTAGAATTACTAAGGAGAATTACCTACCAAATACAATAGAGTTTTGCTTAATATAAAAATAGCTGCAATATCCCACTTCAGTTTTTTTAATAGACCTATATAATAATGTTAGACACAATGCTACCAATTCCTAAGCACTGTCAATTTTCACTGATGTTTAAGACACAGACTCATACAGACTCAGTTCAAAACTGTGACCCGATAATTCATGTACTGACTTCAATGGATCTGCACAGAGCTGCTTGGGCCTTTTTGTGTAAAGCTGCTAAAGTGGACCTTGAAAAGCTGAAGCAGTATAGCTGTTTCTCTTTTTAATGTCAGCTTAAGATATGTAGAAGCATTCTTATGTATGGCACGTGGATAGCCGCAGACTAATAGCTACCAAGCAAGAATATTCTTACCTCACAAAATAGCATATCTTTACACACAGCATGGAAGATTTATTTTCTAAAGCATTAAGATAGGTAGAAAACTGTTAAGGAAAACCACATCGATTCACATATGATATGAAATGTAACATGCTTGATACTTCCCTGCCTGTAAGCAATAGGAATCATTCTACTGATGGCATATAATATCAGATTAGGGTTTTACACAAGTATATACAAAGTATATCCCAAGATCGTTAACAAAAGCTTATTGTAAATATGACTACTATGAGTAATACTGATGTAGCCGCCCAAGTACTGAGTAGTGTTAAGTAGTGAAATGATTCTGCTTTCTACATGTTTCTTTGCAACATGCCTCACAATTTCTAATAAAACTCATGCACTTGCACTTCTCACTAAAATGTGAAACAGTAATACGAAATTTATCAAATAGTTTTTTTATGAAGAAATCCTTTTCAGTTAATTATGATTCACTGGAGTTTTTCCAAAAAAGGTGTTATTTTCTTTTAGACATAACCAGTTGTATACAATGGCAGATAAAAATGTGAAATGCCTCTCATTGCTAACCTCACCTTTCTAACTATGCAGCAGTTTTCATTTGACTTGCTGTGATAACTGGAAAGAAACACCCATATTTTTAGTCTAGTAGTTCTATAAAACATGTTTTGATAGTGTAGCCAATGTCTTTTGAAGACATGGAAAACCCATTTGGAAAATGTATTATGCATATCTTGATTCTTCTGCTGTAGATTACACAAATATTTTCAGTTCTACAAAACATAATTTAATGAAAATACCTCGTGGATCCTCCCACAATCTGATTGAAATTAACTGCAGCCTAAATCTGCCGCAACTGAGGGGACATACCATCCACAATTTAAGCACCCATATTAAGTGCTTAAATTAGGCCACCTATAGACCTAGTGAGGTCTGAATAAGTTCCCAAATATTTTGAAGGGCCCCAAACAGAATGTCTGAAGTTAGACGGCTTACAAGTCATCTATAACCATCCAAAATCACTCATGTAATTTAGGGGATGGAAAATGGTGAAACTGGGACACTTGCAAGGTTTTTCAAAATACAAGAGCCCAGACGATCTGATCCATTCAAAACAGCCTTTGCCTTTCAATGTCTTTACAGGGAGCTATACACAGAGTCAAAAATCAAGCTTGCAAAATATGCAAATCTGATAAAAGTTTGAATCACTTCTCTGACTGTAGAAAATGTTACTTCTCAGAAACACGCAAGCAATTACTTTCTTCCATTTTCAAAAAGCACATGAGTCTAAGTCAAATGCAACACCACACCACAGTTGTGGCTTGGCACACTTGATCTAACACTTGTGGTAGATTCTGACTGTCCTGCTGCTTCTCTAACCACTACAGTAAAGCTCTGTTGTAAATGATGCTGCTTTTAAAAGCCAGTAAGATACAGAGTTTGGGGGAAGAAAGGATTATCTAAATTAAATTGTACCAAAATTGGCTGGAGATTCTTAGCATGTCACGTCTGCTTCCTGTATTGTGCTCATCTAATTAGGAGTAAACATTCTGTAAAGCTAAGTCGTCAGGTAATATATTCCTCAATTAAAAATTCCTAAGAAAGACTAGTATTGCCAATATGATCTAGTAGCTTCGTTGTGAAAAATCTATTGAGGGAGAAACACACATGTATGAGTCCAGGCAGTCACCTCAAAATGGGAACAAATAGGAAGGAAAAGCTTATGATTTATTTCAGTGCACTGTAATTTTGAGTGTGTGAGTGAGAAATAGTATTTGTTGAAAATGTTCATCTCCAGGTGATACAATCAGAATATTTTCAAAAATTTCACTTTTTTTCTTTGCTCTTCTATTTGTATGGAGGACAGAAAGAGAAAGAGATCTGAAACTTAGGCCCAGGTTCACAGTACCTAACTGCTGTGCCTACGTTAATCTAACACCTGCTAGATATTCCCTCCTTGGCCAATGGAGGATGATTCATCCTACTTAAAATCTGAATTGGAGTTTCATCTTTTTCTCTGTGGATGATAAGCTAAACCAGACAAACAAAAACCCCCAACCCTAAACCAAACAAAAACACACTCTACAACCAAAAACTGTAAAGAACAAGTATATTGTTTAACTAGTGGAACAGTAATACACCCATGGATTAAACATCCTCTACTTACCCGTTTCAAAGTTGTCAAGTTATCTAATATTACCTTAATAGCAGGTGAATATTACAAAGGATATAGATCAATGAGTTTCTGGAGCATGTCTGCAGAGGAGATGACAAACTGATGCATGGCCAGAATTATCTTTAGCAGCTGGTTGTTTTGATATGCATTTCCTTCTAAATCTGAAAAAAAAGAAGGAATATTTGTATTGAAAACTTGGTATACCTTGGTAAGCAACTTGCAAGAGGCTTTTTTCAAAATACTAATTCTAATCAGGCCTGTTCACCTATGCTATTTCAAAGATAACAGTAACTTACTAACTTAGGAAGTGCACCATTTTTCTGATGAGAGCTATATAACAACTATATTTCACTACCACAATTTGGAAGACCCTTATAAAAAAAAAAAAAAAAAAAGGCAAACAAAAAAGCATGTTTCCCAAAAGCACTCAAAATATCCAGATAATTATACATAATGATCTCAACCCAGCAATGCACTTAAATGCTTAGCTTTAAGCAGATGAGTATAACCTTTGAAACAAATTAATGAATTGCGCAGCAAAAGAATTCAGTTACTGATCCATACCAGTCAGTCAGTGGCATGACTGAACTTATCAAACAGAATGGTGATATTCTTAAGTGTTTGTGAGGCTTTTTGTACAGCTGAAGTACACTGTGTAACACTGAAGTACATGCACAGGTTAGGATCTATACCTAGATATGCATGGAACGATATAACGTATGCAGAAGCGCAGAGGTTAACTTATGCATACTCCCAGTGGTGGATCTAAATGTCCTAACACATTTCCTTGAACTATGCATTACAAGGATTTCACTTGAAGAAGGTTTTTAGACTACATCTATCTTCTGAGTCTTGTGGGGGTTTTTTCCATATTCAGAAAAGATCAAGGACATCAAATGTAGCAGAACATTTTAAAAAGTTTCCATTTCTGTAACAAACACAGCAGTGAAAGTGTTTGTAAATATTAACAGATGATGTTTTTCTACTGCCTGCCATGAGAGAACCTAAGTAGCTTGAATTGGAAATAGACACCCTTTCAAACACAAAAGAAAATTTACCTTTTTGAATAATTTTAAATACATTGTCCTCTATGAGGATAAATGTAGTTAACACTTAAAATAGCAATAACAGGACCAATATACAGAAGCAATGCACGATAAGGCAAAATGGAAGAGGTAGGTGAAACAGCAGGTTTGCAGCATGTGAAATGGCATCTATTACTAGAGGGCGAAAAAAAAAAAAATTAAATTGCACAACACCAAAAAGGAACATTAAACTTAGCCCACTTGCAAAACAATATAATCCATGTTAATCATTGAGCAAGAGTTTCCATGCCCTTCTACAGGAAGGTACCAAATGTGAAGAGAGAACCCCAAATCCCAGGCCTTTCCTTTTGAACAATACATTGGATCTTTGGTAGAACTTATAAAGCCTGATTTCCTCTAGATCCGTCTTCTCTATTCTTCACTCCACAATAGTCCTATTCATGCCTTTTATCACTATACTCTCCACTGAAAGTCTTTTCCTTCTCTTCCCCACAACAATGCCATAACTCCTCACTCATGCTTAAAGCTATCAGCTACACAAAAGTAATACATGCTGCGGTTGAATCCAGGCTGACTGGCCGGATAGCAAATCAAATCAAACCAATACTGGGCTCACACAGCTGCCCCTGCACCTATGTGGGCACTGATCTGGATGTCTCTCTTCTACATGAGCAATTCTTTGAGATTCCTATCTTTCCATCAAATTTAGTTTAAGCTGGCAGACAGGCTGACTCTATTTCATGCAGAGTAGACGTAGTTCAGTGGGAAGGCGACCCAGAATGGCCTAGATCTGTAGTTTACAAGTGAAGTTATTGTTTTAGCTGACTGTTTGAAGCCCTGAAAGCAAAGGACATGATGGGTATCATATACCTGGTGTGGGTAACTTCATTCTTCTAGCAAAAGCATACTCAGTTTGCAGGAAACTCAATACAACAAACAGTCTTGAAATATCTTACTACAGCTAGCCTTTCAGGCAAGACAAGCAGAAAAATCCTGATCAGTAAATTCTGGTAGCACCTATGTGAACATGCAGCAACCCACTCAGCACTATCAAGCCCAGAATGAGAACTTTATGCATCAGGTAATCTTCAACTGAGTGTTGAAGTGATTAGTTAATGAGCAACTGAATCTACATTCTGTAGTTACACTTAAATTGTAAGGAGCAATTCTACCTGCAGCGATATGGGTGAGGGGAAAGTCTGTGTGTCCTACAGCCCCATAAATGAGAGCAGTATAGACCCCAAGTAACTAAAAGCTCTTGAGCTGTCTTTTGACTTATACTACAAGTTCTCAGTTTTATATCATGAGCCAAAGTTTATGCATTCCTTGTTCATGTTCTCACAAAATTTCAGTCACTACCTAAAGAATCTTTCTGGGATATAAACTGCCTAGGTATTACAGCAGGTGCACTGAGGGCAAAACAGTGAAGTATTCAGCCAGAGAAGTGTGAAATTTGCAGAGAAAGGCTGGGACATCAGGAATCAGTGCTGATTCAGGCCTTTAGTATTTGGCATTTTGTACTCTTCCAGCATCTTCAGGAAGATTAAAATTATTTTAGGCCTTGCATACGGAGGCCTGTATCAATTTTCATCCATTTTACAAAACTTGGTGTTCTGCCAGAGCCTCTGTCCAACAGCTCTTGTTTAACCAGAAAAGCAGTTCAATATATGCTTAACTTGGAAGCCAAATGGTTGTGTGCACACATACTATTAAGTATATACAGCTGTAATTAAATCACCAGCTTTTCAGAAGTGCTCAAAATAGATCATCTCCAGCTGACAAAGACAGCAACTAACTCTCTCTCAGAGCAGTTTCTCTTCTGGGCATATTCCAAAATCCTCTGCCATGACATAACACAGGTACCATTTGGCACCTGGTTCCAGATTGTATTTCTGTCCTCTAGAAGGTCTCTCTTCCATTTTACAAAGATGTAGAGAAAAACAGTATGTTTTGCCTACTATTAGTGATTAAGTCAACACATTTATGGTATTTTCTTGCATAATAAAAGTATGTTTGTGCTTCACAACAGCCAGACCTAATTATCTCACAACAGAGGTAGACTTCATTACAACGATGTAATTATTTTGTACACATTAAAGCAGTACTGAGTTTAATGCTATCCATTCCCTCACCCAACTAAAAGGTTCATCTCCACAAAGAAAAACATTGTATTAGTGAGTGTCTAAAAACCAAAATAAGCAGTCTGCAGCAAAAAATCTTAAGGGTTCCAGTAGAGTTCAGCACTGAACAGCAAGCCTGCATGGAATTGTAGCAGCACACGATTTTACAAACACATGCAGTACCAAATATTTAACGTCACCTTCCTGCCTAATTTTAAAAGGAAGCACTTTTCAAGTGCATACACCATGATATGGCAAATGTTACTAAAAAGAAAAATATTGAGTCTGATTCCTCTTCCATTTGTATTTCACAAATTCATAAGTCAAAAAAATCCATGGAGTTAAACTGGTAAAAATGGGCCTTAGGTAAGATGAGACTCCAGCTCAGTTTCGGTTTCAGAACTGTCATTGGGTCTTTCGCATCTCTGACCACTAAGTCACTTCTTTTCGGAGAGCTAACCTGCTAAACATAGCTGTGCGTAAGGAAGAAACAAAAGTTTAGCAAACTATCTTTGTGCAAATAGTGGAGCCAATAAGAGGGCTTTCCTGACTGTGTTGCAAGAGTGCCTCTGAATGTCTCTGCAGCATTCTCCTGAACCTCCAGTAGTTTGTTTTAAAAGTTTGAGGCTCATTTTCATTTCCGTTTGTATACCTGTTTCTAACCACACACCCTGCTGAGCAAAAAACCCCTAAGTGAATACTAAATAAAGTGGAATGGGTGTGTTTCAGTTAGTCAATTTACCTTAAAGAAAACTGTGAAATACTGCATAAGCCTTAGCTTTGTTTCACTGCAGCAAAATACAAATAACCCACTGGTTACATGCTTTTCCTCCTGTGAATGTCCTTATTGTACCAAGATGTTTTAATAAAAATTCTCTGAAACAAACAAGAAAGCAGGAGTTGAATATACTTTTCCAGTACTTAACTACATGAGTGAAAGCACAAAGACATTTAGGGCTAAATATTTTATTATCTATGTAGTAACACAAAACCACTAAAAACTACAATTACAAAAGTTCCATTGCATATGTGAGACTCAGAACACATGGGGGTAAGAACATCCTAATCTAGGCCCATCATCCCCTCTATAGCACGGTCCAATTGGTTGCTCCCTAAATCTAAATCTGTGATTTAGAAATAACTGAAGTATCACTTGTTCCTAGAATAGTTGAAAGAATCAAAGTACTCAAAAGCCAATAAGCAAGACTTTAAGAGCAAACTGCCTGCTTTTCACCAGGTCCTGATGTTCACAAAGCCTGTAGTAAATATACTTAACAGAGAGTATGTTCCATAGACAAGGTAGTTGTACTGAGACCTTCCCACTCATGAGTGCAATGCTAAGGCAACAGGAAGAACACCAAGGTTGTCTCAACTGAACTGAATTTCGCAAGAAAGAAAAGTTAGTTTTTTTAGGTCTAAGAGGCCTTTATTTCATAAGCACTGTCTTTATTTCATAAGCAGGTTCCAACTTTATCACCTAGTGTACAATGTGAAATGAATCAGAAGTGAATCACAGAGCACTGACATCACATGATCAGTGACTAAGCTACTAAGAACATGAATAACTTCTTGTAAACTCCCTGAAGTCTTCCAGTGGTTATCAAAAAGTAGCACCAAAACCAATGCAATGCAAGAAAGCATCAAGCAATTGCCAGGCAGTCTTATTAAGTGCAAAGCTGAAAGTCGTGGGTTGCTATACCGATGTGCTACATAGAATTCTTCAAGATTTCTGCAAAGTGTTTTTCTTCTGGGGGCTTAAAGAAGATGGTGTGGGGATGGCGTTATGAACATCTGCAAAGATTATTAAAGCAGCATGTGATTTGAAAACTGGGGGAACTGATGTCCTTAAGGTCTTAAGGTGTCAAAGGCCTTGATGAAACAGACATGTATGAAATATGGAGGTACATGTGGGACTACATGTTAGGGTTTAGTGACTTAACTGAAACAGCCATAAGTCAATATCTCTGCCCCACATGCAAGGTGTAGTACTACGAAATAACCTTAGAATGGCTAGAAGCAACCGAAATTGAATGAAATACTTTGTATTTCATAGATGCTTCCTGGAACTTCCCTTCACAAATAGGAAACACACTGTTCCCCATCAGCTTAAAGCTTATGCAACACATAGTAGTCTTCTTACTACAGGCTTATTATTGCCATGATGGAATTTGGTAGCCTGTAACAGAGGTAGTCATTTAACTTTCTTCATTAAATTGATCACACTTAGACAGAATCAGATTCATAAGAAGCCACCATCCTGCTCATCAGTTATGACACCATCATTGAGGGTCAGCAAGCAGATTCAACTTAAACTAGGGTGTTTACTTTTTGAGTTGGAAATAGCCTTTATTTTTTTAATGGCAGCTGAAAGCTCAGTTGATGGCAGAAATCAGGACTAGGAGCTAATGTACTCTATTCCCCTACTCCAATGCAGAATCGGCTTTCTCGAAGCCGGTATGCTTCAGAACCAGTTTAATTTGTTGTTAAAATTCTGCAGCGATGAGGATTTCACAGCTTCTGTAGGTGACTTATTCCAGCACTTGAGCATCTCCTTCATTAGAGAGTTCTCCTTACTGTCTGATCAAAGACTTCAGGCAACTTGGGCAGCTTAAGCACATTACTCCTGGCCCCCAGCAGACAGAAAAAACATTCTCTTTCCCTTATCAATATATTTTGTCTATTTAAGGATTGCTTCCCTCGTCTCTTTTCTGAGCTAGGGAACATCAAATTTGTCAATTTTTTTTTGCTCAGAAGCCAGGTTTTCTAGATCTCTGGTCAACTTTGATGTCCTTTTCTGAACCCTTTGCAGCTTGCACCTTTATGAAGCAAACCTGAATATAGTACTCCAGAGGAGGTCTTAGCATCAGAGTTTGAATATTATTTTTAATATCTTGTACATAATACCTTTGTATACATATACATTTTTATATATGGAAATGTACATATATAATGTATATATATAAAAAAATAAAAATAAGGACACACATGCCTCTATGCATGCACTTACCTCCTTAGAGTTTCTGCAGTGGTACAATATCATTAAAACATTTTCAGTTTTAAAATCCATCTTCACATTGAGATCCTTTTCTGCAGAAATGCTGTGTATCAAGGACTTTACCGTACTGTTTTTACAACTGATTACCCTAAGGGTAGAACTTCGTACTTGTCCTTAGTGAATTTTTCTTTATTTCAGATCATTATTTTAAGCGCTTAATATCTTTCAGAAATAACATAACTTAATTACAATGTCCTTACAAAGATGACACACTAATTAGGTAAAAGAATGATTGTTTTAATTTTAGCTGCAGCAGAAAGCAGGTGGGGTCTTGAGCCCTCCAGCTTACATTTAGTTCTATACAGGATGGTGGTGTTCCCCCTCATGCAACAAGAATGCTATAATGTTTAGCAGACAGCACTAAAAGCTGTGCTACAGCTTTTTTTTTTTTTTTTTTTTTAAATTGGCTTATTGTCCATACATGCTTGTAACTATTAAGTGAGTCATACATAAATTTATTTACACAAGTAATTGGTCTTAGGAGGAAAAACTCCAAAATTAAAATGAGAACAAATCAGTATTTTCCAGAGAGGAAAGAATCATACTACTTTGTGATCAATCCTGCACCAACAGGACCCTAAACAAGCCAAGTAAACACAGATGTTGGAAGAAACCCTATAAACTTGATGTTTCTCCAAGTCTCCTTCCCCCTTCAAACTCCCTACAGAATGGGGGGGTGGGGGACGACACGGGACGACCCACTGCTGTTCCTCTAAATACTCATTAACAATGCAGATATATCCAAGACACAAGTGAGTCTAATATGCATCCAAAAAGGATAATGACTTTTCTGTGTGAGGGTAGGGAACATTAGGGGAGAAAAACCTCAAGGGAAAGCCATTACCCTCTCTCAGAAACAGCTTTTGGAAAGCTACATCTTGCAGAAAGAGCTCTGGGTGGGTAATTCTTTGAAATGAAAACAAGAAGATAAAAGCTCTTGTCAAGGGGAAATGGGATGATTTTGAGAAATTAAAATGTACTTCAAGAGAAACCAAATGAAATGTGGGTGGAAAGCATTCCATTAGCCTTGGAAATTCAGATCAAGTACACAGAACAAGATAAAAAGTTAAACACCACCACCCCCCATACATTGTTCTACAGCATGTTTAAAATATTGATTTTAGCAAATTTAGATGAGAACTTTTTAATCAAACAGTCTTTTTCTCCAAAGCCCACAAAACATGATTTGAGAGTTCAAGATTTTTCCAAAGCTTTAAATCATGATACCGGAGCCACATGCAGCTTTTGAATGCAGGCAACTCTTGAATAATTCAGGCGTGATGCCTGGCAACATATCCATCAGTGCTTATGCCAGCACAGCTAAGACAAGTGAGACTCCCAGAACAGAATCGGAAACTTCTGAGGCCAGTAACACTATTTGACCACTGAACCCAGCTGCATGCTTAGCACTTACTCATCCCACAACTTCAGTGTTTTATAATAAGCTTCTCCCCTAACTGCATGATTGATCCTGGAGCAGCCAGTCATCAGATCCAAGGAAGCATGAAGTCAGTCCCATCCAAAGGTTCAAACTGTAACAGACTAGCAGACACAAGCTGCTTTCCTCTCAGGGAGTTGAAGATATTGCAGATCACTTAGATCCCAGTTCCTGGCCTTGATTTTCATTACTGACGCATGCTCCAACTCTACTCCTGCTCTAATATTTCTGACTTACTGTTTCAGGTTTCCCTCCCTTACATACCTCAGCTTCCTAGTTTTTGCTCTAACTTCTAGGTAAATTTCTGGAATTAGTGTTTACAGACTCTTTGGCAAACTAGCTTCTAACCCAGCAGGTGGGGCATGCCTTGCCACACCACCAGCAAGTAGGCTGGGGGTGGGCAAGAAGCTGGAAGGGGGCACAGCCGGGACAGCTCACCCAAACTGACCAAAGGGATACTCCATACCATATCATGTCGTGCTCAGCAATAAAAACTGGGTGGAAGTTTGCCAGGGCTGCTGTTGCTCGGGGACTGGCTGGGCATCAGTCGGCTGTTGATGAGCAATTAGGGTTTTTCACATCACATGTTTTTCTTGGTTTTGTTTGGGTTTTTTGGTTGTTGGATTTGGGGGGGGGGGGGTTTGTTGTTTGGTTTGGTTTTTTTTTAACTTATTAAGCTGTCTTTATCTCAACCCACGAGTTTTCTCACTTTTACCCTTCCAGTTCTCTCCCCCATTCCACTGAAGCGGGGCTAAGCGAGCAGCTGTGTGGTGCTTGGCTGATGGCCGGGGTTAAACCACAACAGTTCACCCTTAGACTGAAACGTCTCTTGTTCACCATGGATCAAAAGAACCAAAGTTTAAAAAAAAATCCTGCAGCTTCACTCCAAACTTAAAACAAACCTAATCACCAGGTAGCACTATCAAATATCTGCATACAGAAGGAGCTCCCCATTTGCTGATTCAAGCTAGCTGCATTATGCCAAATTTTCATTGAAGAAACATTCCCACATGTGTTGAAGTGTAAGCTTTATTGGCCCCATTGTATCAGTTGGTCTAGCACAGAGCAAGTGTCTTATGCCTCCTAAGTACTTTTTTTTTTTTTAATGTATACTTTTAAAAGAGGAACACTACATACTGGAGATCGACATTAAACATAACTGGTTCTCCTGGAGGAAAGACGACAATCTCATCCATACCCAAAGCGAATATTTTGAAGGTGAATCTTTTTCCAAAAAAATGTAAAGGTTAAAATAGAAAAGAAGCTCTTGACATAGAATCATAGAATCATAGAATCATTGAGGTTGGAAAAGACCTCTAAGATCATCGAGTCCAACCGTCAACCCAACACCACCATGCCCACTAAACCATGTCCCTAAGTGCCTCATCTACTCGTCTTTTAAATACCTCCAGGGATGGGGACTCCACCACTTCCCTGGGCAGCCTGTTCCAATGTTTCACCACTCTTTCAGTAAAGAAATTTTTCCTTACATCCAATCTAAACCTCCCCTGCCACAACTTGAGGCCATTTCCTCTTGTCCTATCGCTTGTTACTTCGGAGAAAAGACCAACACCCACCTCGCTACAACCTCCTTTCAGGGAGTTGTAGAGAGCGATGAGGTCTCCCCTCAGCCTCCTTTTCTCCAGGCTGAACAACCCCAGTTCCCTCAGCCACTCCTCAGAAGACTTGTTCTCCAGACCCCTCACCAGCCTCGTTGCCCTTCTCTGGACACGCTCCAGCACCTCAACATCCTTCTTGTAGTGAGGGGCCCAAAACTGAACACAGTATTCGAGGTGCGGCCTCACCAGTGCCGAGTACAGGGGCACGATCACTTCCCTACTCCTGCTGGCCACACTATTTCTGATACAAGCCAGGATGCCATTGGCCTTCTTGGCCGCCTGGGCACACTGCCGGCTCATGTTCAGCCGGCTGTCGACCAGCACCCCCAGGTCCTTTTCTGCCGGGCAGTTTTCCAGCCACTCTTCCCCAAGCCTGTAGCGCTGCATGGGGTTGTTGTGGCCGAAGTGCAGGACCCGGCACTTGGCCTTGTTGAACCTCATACAGTTGGCCTCGGCCCATCGATCCAGCCTGTCCAGGTCCCTCTGCAGAGCCTTCCTACCCTCGAGCAGATCAACACTCCCGCCCAGCTTGGTGTCGTCTGCAAACTTACTGAGGGTGCACTCAATCCCCTCATCCAGATCATCGATAAAGATATTAAACAAGACCGGCCCCAGTACTGAGCCCTGGGGAACACCGCTCATGACCGGCCGCCAACTGGATTGAACTCCATTCACCACAACTCTCTGGGCCCGGCCATCCAGCCAGTTTTTGACCCAGCGCAGAGTCCACACATCTCACACTATTGTTCTCTGCCAGAGGAGTTTCATATTTCAAAAGAAAGATATTATGGCATATCTCTAAATGATCTTTCATCACAATATAGGTGGCATGAGGCACTGAATTTTTCTTAACATGACCTCTATATACATTTAATAATTAAAACCACAGTGTTTGGGGATTCCTAAAGTCATCTCCAATGCAACTGTAATCTTAATAGTTCCCAACAGGTACTCTCTTATCTTTGCCTTTTGCCAGCTGTTGCACTTGCACCTTCTTACCTCAGTAATGGGGGAAAAAAGTGGTATCACGTTTAGAAAGTTACCTTAGCTTTTAATCTCCAGCCTATCCTGCATAACAGAAAGACGTACTGAACTATGTAACAGTCTAAGGGAAGCCCCTTCTTTTTCAGACTTTTAAAAAAGCAAAGCAAAACTCGGCGATACACAGCAAAACACTGAAAGATTTCACACTGAAGCACACACAAACTAAACCAAATAACATAGAAGGTAAAATGCTTGGGGAAGCCTAAAGAACAAGTGACTTCTTTCTTGCTTCAACTTCATACATAGATTGAGGAGAAGAAAGAATTTAATTCATACAACATTCTCAGGAGAATGGATTATTTTCTATTGCTATCTAAGCTTTTTTGCATTGCTAAATAAAAAGTTACTTTTTTTTTCTGAAGTTATATTTAGAGGTATGAAGATAGAATTTTCTGTCATATCCCTGTGGTAAATATAAGTAAATGGGAGACTGCTTTATAAAGCAAGAAGTCTAAGTTTTCTTCATTTTCTTTTATTACTTATTTCTTGACTTCGGAAAATTATATTGAAAAGACTGAAGTCAAATTAGCTAAATAGAACTTTAAAATATATATAAAGATATCTAAAGTCTTTTTTCTTTGGGAATTTTTTTTCCACAGACATCAGGTTAAAAAAGAAATCTATTTTCATTTTGGTACAATCACAATTAACTTTAATAGTTAGCTAAACAGCACTTAGTATTCTCCAGAGCAGTAACTACTCTTCTGTTCCCACAATGTCATGCATTCTACAGAGCAGTGATGACTCTTCTGTTCCCACAATGTCATTAATTGATCATTAACATAGTTTCTGTTGCCAAGCAATGCTAAAGTTTCTGCACTGCATTTGACCAAATCGCACCCAGATTACTTAACACACAATGATCAACAACATTTTAATACAGAACAAAACTGTGAACAAACTACTTTTTGGGGGACTGGAGACCTCAACATTCAGCCTAGGCTTCAGGGGCGAGGGATGGAATCCTGCAAGTTTGTGGAGCACGAGATAAAAAAAGTAAACGACTGTTCAGGCACACCTAACAGAAAAAAAGTAAATGACCAAAGTTGCCTTCTTTGGGTGTGCATATGCTTTGAAAGACGTAACTGCTTTTGAGTCAGAATTTTATGTTAGAATTCAGTATATGGTAAATTTGGTAAAAGGATAAACTCGGTACTTGAACTGTGATTGTTTTATTCGTTATTGTATGTTTTAACATAAGTACATTCTTCCAGTCTAGTTAAGAGTAGAGTGTTTTTTTTCTAGATAACTGAAAGAGGAAAAACTGGATAAAACTTTCAAGTTTTCTGTATTTTAGAGGAGAAGATGGTTATGGTTCTCCTAATGAATGAACTCTAACTTGCCTGTTTCATTGTTTGTAAAATGGATGCAATACTTACCTGGGTCTCAAAGAATTCCTAAGACTCAATATATTTTTGCATGATATTGACACAAAAGTGAGCTATAAAAATATTATCAGTTCACAGAACTAGACAGCTCTGCTAATGTAGTTATTTTTTTATTCTAGAAAATGTTAACTATGATTAACTTGTACAGTTTTAGGCAGCTAGCACCTAAGAGGCAACCAGCACCAGCACCTTTGCCAGATTTCTGATTTCTATCAAAACAATTCCATGGCATCTTTCATCCAGATCCGTCTGGAAGTGGTTTCCAGAATTTCTAAGGTTTGTTTACAGACATCTCACTTTATCACACATTGAGGCAACAAGCTAGTTTAGGACTGATCAGATACTGCAGAATAATTTGTATCACAACCTACTCTTAGACAGCTTAGGTCTAAGAGTAGGTTGTGATACAAATTATTCTGCAGAATAATTTAGCTGTCTAAGAGTATTATGACCATTAGAAGTTGCAAATTGCACTAGGTTCACATAAATTCTATTAAGAACATTGTTAATCTTTGAGGTTATGATTTTTAACTTCTTTGAAAAGTAGTAGCCATGGGTTTAAATCTTTTTTTTTTTCATATTGAAGATTGACATAACGGTATAAACAACTTATTCCACTGTAAGTAGTTTATCATGGCTGAGCTTCCACATAGAATTATGCTACAAGCTCTGGGAAATATTTCGGTTGCTTTCCTAAAGCCCTTTACTTACATGTCTCTTAAGAAACTGGACACAGGGACACTGCATGGTGACATGCAGTTAAAGATGATGTTTCATGATTTCTCTTTTCCATTGAATACACTCATCTTGTCTAGCAGTAGCTGAAGTGCCTGAATTGTAGGGTAAGCATAGGTCTTTTGTGTGCTACAGTAAACATGCTTCCAGTACTCAAATGTAAGAGGTGAATGAGTAAGATCTCGCACTTAAAGGTTAAGGGCAGAAATTCCTTCATAATGTTAAAATTTTGAGATCCTAGGGATTTCTCAGCTCTTAAGTGACCCTCAGATGTTTTTAGGAACACATAAATGTTTGTATAAATTATGACTTTCAAGTGCACTCTTGGAATTTTTTGTTAGGTAGTCTAAGTAACATTTCGGGACTTTACTGCAGACAAAGCAGGGAGATAGCAAATTGATGCTATGCTGAAGATACATTTTATCCCAATTGTAACAGTGTTTTTAAACACTTGTAAAAATTATTTAAACAAGTGTTTTGTGTGGGCAAGGAAAAGACCCTCTACATGGTCCATAAGCTTGAATGCATGCTAAAATAGTTCATTGAATCTTTGAAAGGTGTATTTGTTTAAAAAAATAAGCACACTTAAACCTTACTCAAGATTTAAAAAAAGGTACATTTATAAGATATAGACGCTTACAGTCGAAGGAAAGAAAGAGGGACCTCTTACCATGCACAAATATATAGTGAAGATACAAAATAGAAAGAAAAGAAGTCTGCTAGAATAGAAGCTGACTTGCTAACATACTCAGAACATCAAGCTCACAGTAGCATCAGGATAGCCTAGGGTGAAAAGTGTTATGAACAATTATTATTTCATTTCTATAGTTAGCAGGTATACAGTTAACAAATTAAAATATCCAGTGAAGTGAACACTGCTGATATATTTTTCCTCTCTTATCTGTAACACTTTCTGGACTAAATATATGTTAACATGCATTTACGCAATCTCACAAAGATTACTATAAGAAGAACTAGCAAAAAGTAGGGCTGTGCTACTAAGCATGTGCTTCCTGTGTTCTACTGAACTGTCAGCATTAAATAGTCAATATGGCCACGGACCAGCAAACTAGACCCTACCCTGTTGGTTTCAACAACAAAGCTGATATAATAAGTGTCTTTACAACTAGCAACAAAGTAGGAGACAAAGCCATATTGACTTTCAGAGAACTGTCTGCCAGTTAAAAGTACATTCTTTTCCAGGCATTTTATATACTACAGAATTGAAAAACATGGATGCAGGGGGTTAAAGTCACTGTTCTACTTACAATTCCACTCCAGAACTACAGTCACTAATGAAGATTTCCTTCAGAATAAATTATCTCCCTCCTGAAGCTGTCATATTCCAAGCCAAGATCTATTAATTACTTCTTTGCTTCCCTGAACTCACAACTTCAGCCATCTTGTTGCCAACTGAACATCTACCTTTAATTTTCTCTTTATGACCTTCTGTTCAGAATTAACCTCTCTGATGGAGAGATTTCACTGAATCTAACCTTTCTACAGTCTCTGTATTTTCTAGTCTTTTCAATCATTTTACCCTACCTCCTGCTCTTCCTCTCTATGCGCTCTTCTCCCTTCTTTGATTCCTCTTTTCCTCCACTTCCCTATTATGACTTCTTTTTCTTTCCACACAATCACTTTTTCATCTTTAAAAGTTATTGTCAGCTCCACTTACATGCTACACTTCCCCTTCTTTTCTAAGGCAATCACATGTGATGCATTTACTTGTGTTCTACAGCTCTTCTTGTCAACCCAGATCATAGCAGTAACAGCATCCTGTAGCTACTTATAATGTTGAGAGATCTTCCAAGTCATGTAGAACATGTTTTGAATCACTGTCTTATATAACCAAATATCTTTAAACTGATGAGAGTGGTTTCAAGTCTCTACAAATCTCCTAATCTCAGGACTAATATTCCTTTCTAAGACACTTCCTGCCTTCAATCTCTCATCATGTTATTTTTCCTGAACTCTTGCCCTAGCTTACATCCTGGCTTTTCTGTTGCCTTTACTTTTGGCAATTCATTTTCAGGGTGATTCATCTCGCTCATCCTGATGCAACCTTTCATGGGACTTGAAGAAACCTGTACTTTCAGCATCTCCTTCTCATCATGCTATTGAATAAACACTGGTGTAAAGCTGATCTCTTCGATGTAGTGATCATCTACATGACTTCACACTACCTCATATGACCGTCATTGTTTCTGTCTCTAAAGCACATGCCTATCATTCATCAGTTCAAGCTAAAGAAAACCAAATTTGAGAGGTGAAAGAGCACAAACTAGTCATCCCAAAGTAGATGTTTAAGTTAATTACACTGAATAAGCTTTTGGTCTTTTCTTAAAAAAAAAAAAAAAGAAAAGAAAAAGACCTCCTAACTCTTTACTTTTGGAATTAACAGGTACAACACCACCATTGTAATTCACACTATTCTGTCCACATTCCAGTGTCATCTTCTACCCAGCACTGTTGTAGACCCACAGACAATATCACTAACTCCAAGAACCAATCTTTGTTCCTCGCCTCCTTAGCATAGGTTTTGGATTAACTTGGCTCTGGACAAAACCTGTCTTTCTACAAAACATCCTGGAATCCATTTACAACACTGTGGCAAAGCTTAGCCTTCTCACTCTTAACTTTAACTTAGCATATCCCCCCTTTCTCATTTTTTCCCCTTATCCATACTGTAAGATAAATAACTTATACTTGTGTTCTTCACAGCTGTAAGTGTGTATTAATTCTTAATAGCTTCTTGGTTAGACTTTCTTGTGATACTCTCTGCATATATGGCAAAAGGCTGCCAACTTCCCCTTACACACCATTGTTGACAGCAACCCCACTTACACATTATTTGCTTTTTCCAAACTTCTATAATTGAGTCCAGGAATATATATTCAGCTGCAAACTTTATATAGGAATTGCATTTGTAATTGTACACGTAATGGTAGCAAGTGCAGTATAATATTAACATAATGCAGTATATATTCTGAAATGTGATGCATTATCATCTCTATCTACTGCTTGTTGTTCTCCTTAACCCTAGACAGCAAATGAATCAAGGATTTTTTCCAGGAAGTAAACTGAAAATATACAAAGGAAATCTGTGCTTATGTCTTGGGGGTTTCTGTATATTTTGTATTGAAATAAAACTTGCTCAGATCACAGTAATGAATTTCTAGAATAATATACAAAATATTATAGGTCAGCATATCTGAGACTGAAGATATAACTTCAGTCTGAATAGAACTATTAGAGTACAGTGTAATAGCTTTACTCTAGTACTATGCATGGGAAGAAACTCGCTCAATCACGCAATTTACTTGTAATCATTCAGCAACTATGCTTTTTTTCCCCACCATTTTTCTCCCTAGCCCTAGCCCCACCCCTCCTCAAACTCCCAGATTAAAGATTTTTCCATCTCTTCCTTTACTGGCACAATGATGTGAATGAATTTTGCACAGTGTTTTTGTTAGTAGCTACAAGAACCTTCTTTAAGGAACTTTGTTATGTAGGTTATCTATAGCTGTAACAGTTGCACTTTACAATTTATTTAAATACCCCACTGGGAAATTCCAACATAGCTTAAGAACATGCATAATGTCATAGAAGATGTACAAATACAGACACTACTATGAATTGCCCAATGAAGAGTCTAATTTTCTGCAGCACACATCATAATTCTAGCAGTCCTTAGTGAGTTTAAGATTATGTTTGCAGACGCACTACAATTCACTTTGCTAGACCTACGTACCACTTGTCAAGGTTCAAGAAAACCCTATTTAGTGGACTATGGTAAATTTTCTAACTGAAGTATGAAACCCTTTAGAAAGATTCACATGCATATATAGCTGAACTGGACAGGTACACTTGCTTTTCTTTGTCACTTTAGTCCTTATAATATATGGATGCCCAGGAATCTGAGAACACATAAGCATGTGTATGCTGATATACATTGAGTATTTTAAAAGTATTCAAATAACTAAGCCAACAATAATCTCCCATTCAGGGTTTCACCTCCACTACTTGAAATCAATCACCATGACCATTTTACTAGATTTTTATAATGTTACATTTATAATACATTTTTTCCCTAAAAATATGAACACATTAATATTGGTCAAGTAGTCACAATATTAAAACTGTACGAAGGTCCTGCATGTTATCTCACTCCCAGTGAACCAAAACTTATAAAAATATGAATCGACATTTGTTTAGGAATTAGGGCTTTATCCACTGAACTGCTATATGTTCTTTACAACAATTAAATGGAGAAAAGAAGCCAAAAAGAAACAAAACATTACTGACAATTAGATGTTTCATCAACTTTTCTCAGACATGCATTTCTCTGCACATGCTGATTAGAATGCTTTAAAGTTAAAAAAAAAATCCAATGAATGTGAAAGATTAGTCATTGTTTATACAGTATATATATGTGCTGTATCACTAGATCAGCACTATATGTGTTACTATTTAACCATATAGATTAATTATTTTAGAGCTTAGTGGGTGTTGAAGTACATTTATTTTCTAAGGACTGCTCTGCAACTAAGACTTTGCCACATATGCTTTGGGAATAGCTCACAGCACTGAAAGACACAGCATTAACGAACAGATGCGCTACTCACAAGCAAATTATTCAGAATCATTTTGCATGCCTTCACTACTAACATATTTTAATAATATAAAAAATAAACACATTTACTAGTGAAAAAGTTGGAAAAGGAAACTAGAGATACAGGGCTCAGGCAACAGTTGTGCTTGTCCATATATTACAACTCTTATTGTAAAAAGACAAATGGATAACTGATAGGCTCAAAAAGGTATACAGTTGTGATTTTTGTTCTTTCTCTTTTGTAGAGAAGCAACTTTAAACTAGGTGAAATAACATTGGATTGCTTCTTGCATTATCAGTATAGATTTAAAGATAGCCCTGCTCATTTCAAAATGTTTAATATAAAGATGTTGTTCACACATATTATGAGAATACTACTGCAATATGCAAAATGTAATGATTACTTGCTAAAGTTTATCAAATTGGTACTTGAAGGAACAACAACAAACACACATAGAAGTATAGGTGACCGGCGTTTGTCTTATTCTCTCAAGAAAAAGCAGTAGTGACACTAATCTCTTAACATATATTACACACATATGCATAAACAGATCCACAAACCTATAAAAATATGAGGTCACCTACAGTATAGAAAATTCTCAGTTATGCCTTTCTACTCCACTAATAAATCAATGTAATTCACTAGTAAGTGACTAGTAAACGTAGCCAGGACAGAAACAAATTAATACCATTCTAAAAACCTCCAGACACTCACCAAAAGACTGAATGCAGGTTTCAAGAAGATCTTCCAAAGTGGCCCCTTTGGCTAGGTGCCCCAACGGCACCATCGTGACCTGGGTAAAATTTGAGAGGCTGGGACAATGAGTGATCTGCTTCAGCTCAAGTGCTGAATCAGGGGCAGTGCTGCATGCTTGGGCAGGTTGCCTAAAAGAAAGCAAAATAGCGACGTAAATACAAGAAGATCGAGTGGTAAATTTTACATTGCATGGGAAGGGAGGAAAGATTTAAAGGACAATTAACTCCCTGTAGCGAGGGTGCTGAAAGACATAACCCTCCCACTTAATATGTACACCAAAGAAACGGCTCAGTAAGTGACTTTTTTTTTTTTTTCTGCTAAATGTGGATTGTAGAGCACACGGTTATAGAGCTCCTTGAATGATCTGTCAAGATTACCAGAAGTCTTGTTTCTTTGTTGGGGAGTTATGTTTACATTACGCTTTCAGCACAAGCATAAAAACCCCTTAAACTATGTAACAGGAATATTGTTATGCAGTAATCTACCACTACATATTTGTGTGCCCACCAAAAGTAAAGGAGAAAAAAAAAATTATAACTATAATCAAATATTACACACATCAGAAAATGCCAGACTAGCTTTATTAATTTCACTTGGAAAAATCACTATTAAGTAAACAAAATATCAGTGCAACTTTTCCGTGGAGTATTTCACAATTAAAAAAAAAACCACCAAAAACAAACAAACATTAATTTGCATCCGTGCTATACTATTATTTCCTACTAAGTTATTTTAAAATTGCATACATCACTAAATTAATGTCTTTAATAATAAGGTAAAAGAGACCAAAATAAAGCACATATCTAGTTTTAGGCTTGTATTTCGATCATATAATATCTTAGATTTCAAGAGTGTGTATGTTTACAGGTAATATTAAAGCCTGTCCATTGTTTGCATACAAATTCATAATGAAATAGTAAATAGGCACATTATTATATCGATGAAAAGTGCTGAAACATTTTTGCCTGCAAATAGCAGGAACCACTTCAAAATCTGACTTGAGAGTATAACAGTTCACAAAAGGGCAACAACCACTGCTGTTTCAATAAAACTTGGGTTTATTTCAGGGGCAATTTATACTCCACAGTCTTCCTATACAAGTGACTCCAGCATCTTTAAGACGCTATCTCAGGCTTTCATACAACTTTTCTTGGAACACTGTGCAAGACTTTATTAATAAACTGACAGTCCTGGGAAGAAAAGGCATAGAAATTTATCCAGTGTACGTATTACATACAGATAGGGAAGGTAAAGACACAAACATCCCGATATAGGCGCTTCTGAATGAAGTTGGAAATATGCACGCCTTATGAAGACAGACTGGACCCTACCTCATCCCAGTGAGTTTCAAGCCTTGTCTTAAATTTCTGTCTCATTTGAATGCTGGGAAGGCCACGAAACTGCACATGACATCATTTACAACCCAACTCTGACCCCAGGCCTCCATAATTTCAAAGTCAGGAAAATACAGGCCTGACCCTGCAGAGGTAGTGACCAGCACTCTGCTCCTCCAGAGTTAAGCTGACAGTGGCTATGCAAAGAATGTTCTCTTCCCTTCCCCCCTTTCTCTAAATTTCCCTCTTAGCTTTGTGATCTGACTTCCTGTTCTCATATAAAAAGCGCAAGGGCCTGATCAGCTTTCAGGGTTTTCTTTTTACGAGCTTAAACCCCTCTCCTAACTTTATTCCGTTGCCTTTTCAACACGGGGCAGAGGATCCTAGCAATGCAGTAGTAACAAAGTAGGAGTTACGGCAGAAGATATTTTAGGTCTTGGCAACAGAGTGTAGAAAAACTAAAGCATCCACACCCCCAAGAAAGTTTACAATAACACTGTTGCCGACCTGGCAACACTGGACAGGCAAAACTCAGTCAGCGACACGTCTGAAACTAACCATTCATTAGAACAGATCCCCTTGCAGCAGTTACTTGACATGAAAAATAGATTAAAGCTGTGCTGGGGGGCGGCTGGGGGGGGACCGAGCACCCTGCACCCTGCATTTCCACTGCACGCTATTTGGCAGCGGGGAAGAAACCGCAAACAAATGACCATCAGCTCGTGAACTGACACCCGGGGCAGGTGGCGCTTCCCCGGCGAGGAGGGGACAGCCTGGCTCGTGGGCCCCGGCCACAGCTCCTCGCTCGGCGCCCCCCGGGCAGACGGCCGGCGGTGCCGCGGGTAACCGGAGCCCGGGCGAGGGCCGAGCCGCCCCTCCCGCTCAGCCGTCACGCTGGGACCGTAACGTGAGGCTCTTCCCAGCGCGTGCTGACCGACCTGCCGGCGCGCACGTGCACTCAAGAGGGTGAAACAAAATCCTCCCCCCGCACGCCCCCTCCCGCGCTTCTTTTCCCCTCTCCTTCCCACCCGGGAGGGCCTCGGCCGGCCCCCGCGGAGCCCCAGCCGCCCGGACTACCGCCCCCGCGCCTCACGGAAGCCCACGCCAGCCCCGCCGCGGGGACAGCACAGCGGCAGCACGTCGCACCCGTCCCCACCGCCCCGGGCGGGCACCTCCCGCTCTCAGGCGCGGCGGCGTGCGACCCCGAGACCCGACGACGACCCCCGCCGAACCGCAGCCTGCCCCGCGGCGGGGCACCGTCCCGCCGCCGCCGCGGGGAGCGGGAGAATAAGACGGCAATGGCGAACTCACTGGTTTTCTCTCCTTTTCCCTAAGGTTCCCATGTCGGTGCCAGCCGCGGCTCCGCCGCCCGGCCGGCGTTGCCAGCAGCGCAGGGAGCGGGGCTACGCGGGGCGGAGGAGGCCGGGGGGAGCAGCGCGGCGCCGCGCATCTCCTCCTCCCGCCTCGCCGCTCTCCCGCTCCCCGTCTCGCCTCGGGAGGAGTCTGAAACCAATTCAAGTGGGGCAGCGGCGGCGGCAGCCGCCACCGGTGACGAGCGGAGGCGAAGATCTTATCGGCAGAAGGAAGTACTGAGCTACTGGGCTGCTCTTCTCTGAAGCCACCGGATTTACCAGGTACCGAAACACGCTCTCCTGCTCACACCGCCTGGCGCTAAAGCGGCCGCAACTTTTTCCACGGCACAACTTCGGCCCGGCAGAGCAGGCCCTCCCCTCTGGGCAAGCCCCCTCCCCGCGGCGGGCTGAGCCGCTGGGGCTCACGCGTGCCTCGCAGCAGTCGGCACACCACCGGAGCACGCCCGCCGGCGGCCCCCCGCTGGCCGAGGACAGCCGTTGCCGGGGCACCTGGGAAGGCTGTGCCGGGGCGGGGCGGGGCGGAGCGGGGGGGACAAGCGCAGCCAAGCTCTTGGCCAAACCCCAGCCGCTCCCCGCGCCGCGGGCGCGGCGATACCTCGCCCGTAACAGCACGGGCCGCTGCCGGGCCCCTGTGCCCCCCACCCCGGGGTTACGTGACAACGGCTGGGGTGGTCCCACGCGCGCCCTGAACCCGCACGCGCTGATTGGCTCGCTCGCCAACGGCCGGGGGAGGGGTGGGGAGGGGAGGGGTGGGGTGTCAGCCGGGGGCCCCTCCGCGCCGCTACCTGCCGCCCGCTGCGGCGAGAGGCGGGCGCCGGGCGGGGGGGTGAGCGCTCGCCTCGGCGCGCGGACTCGAAGGCGGCGGGCGGCACGGGCCCCCTCCGCACACAGACCAGGGTGGTGCGCAGCGGGGGCCTGACGAGCGGCCTGGCTGGCGGGAAGGTGCCCAGGTCATTCAGCTCCGCGTCGGCAGGAACACGCTGCGCTTCCCCCCGCCGCCGGCACACGCAGCTGGAAGTAAGCGTCTGCGCGGTGCTGGGGTGGGGGCACAAAGTTGAGGTACCCACATTGACGATTATTATTTTAAAGCCTCTGTGCTTATTTGGCACCTTACGCTGCCCCTCCAGTTTAATCGCAGAGCAAGGAAAGGGGACCCAGTAGTTTTCACGGTCCTTATATCATAATTACGAGTTTCTGAGAGCAACTCCAACTCGATGTTGGCAACTCCTTCACTTCTGAGGAGAAATGAGCAGGCAGAAAATCTGAAACGGCAAACTCCCCCCGTATCCTGTAAATTACAGTTTGACTAAATGGTCTTGAGAAATACACTCAACGGAGCAGTACAAAAGTACTGGGTCATGGGGCACTTCAGCTGCTGCATTGTCAACAGCTTATTTTGAGAGCTCAGTTTATGTTCTTAAAAATTGCTTAGGCATCATAATGCCATCGTGCTTCACACCGAGATCCAGACAGTTTTCATAAACTGTTTCTTTAATTTTAAGACTAACTGGTAAGGTTCAGGTATTCAGAGTAATTCTCTGCCAGCAACCAGGGCACATTTCTCTTTAGGTCTCCAAAATGATCAATTTTGCAAAGGGCACAGCTCACTGGCGTTTTCTCAGAGGCGGTGGTAACTACCATTATCACAACAGGACCTGTGCAAACCTGACTTTTGCTTTGCTGCAGACTTCCAGGTAAAAGGAAAAACCCAACATACTCCTGGAAATCACATCAGTGATTCAGTATGTGACATTCTTCTGAGTAAGTTTTAAGCTCATTCCTGGCATAGAGCTTGAAGGTCACTGTGGTTTAAGAAACACAAATACATTAATATATATCCAAGAGCACAGGTCACGTGGTCTGTGATATTATCGTAGCAATTATGTTGTTAAACCACTCTCCTGGCTGAATTCTACTTCAGAGAACTACATCCCAGCTATCTTTGCTTTTTCTTTAACACATTTGCTTTGAGAAGTTCATGTGCATACATACACACACAAATAAATGGAGGTTTGACAGACGGAATACTCTCTACCTTTGTGGTCAGAAGGTAATCCGTATGTAAATCTTACAGTACATAATCTCATACAAAAATTCAATTGTAACTTAAATGCCCACACAGCAGTCTGACATACTGATCCTTGAATGTGATATTCTTCAGATGAAATGGTCTCCTACTGTAAAGTAGATTCATGCCTGTTTTGTGTCCTCAGAGGATCAGAGATTTGCTCCATGGAAAGGCAAGATATTTCTTCTGTTCTCAGAGCTTCAATCAGTAGATGATTACTTTAAAATATAACTTATAATCTGAAGGAGCCATGCTAACAGAGTTGCAAGATGATGATGGCTAGGATGGGCCATATTGCTCCCGAGGGAACATGCCCAGCCAGGCGTTTTTAAACTGTTGTGCTCAGATTCTTGGAAGATCTTGCAACAATAGTAACTTATAAATTGGATTTTACCATTGGAACCAAATGAAGGGACGAACTTACTGCCTCAGCGCAAGCCGGATCTTTGAAGTTCTGTTGTACTTCAAGATATGCCTTTCTCCCTTCAAGTTAGTACGAGTCCACAAACCTAGCTTGGCCTTGAAGCGGAGTGAAAATAATTTTCTTAAGCTGTTCTTTCATATCTACTTTAAGCTCATTTAATTTGCCATCTTTCCTGGGTCCATATTCCTGCTCTTTACAATGAGCCAACTAGTGGAGCTTGTACAACCACACAGTGAGTTTACACAAAAATTAATCAAGGCAAAAAACCCAACTCAACTAAAAATGATACATGTTCTGTCATACAGTATCAATTATTTAATTCATTTCACTACCCACTCATATTAGCTCAACTGCTGCCACAACCAAACAACGGCAAGAGAGCAAGACCACACATTTTTCCAGTAGCTTTCACTTGGATCTATTTTACGTAGATCATTGTAAAATCACAGCTTGATTCCAAAAGCTTTTCGGTGTCCTTGTGGGATCATGAATGAGAAGGTTCCTTAGCGCTGACAGAGCATCTGCTAGATGGCGGGGTCAGTAGACAAAATTAGAAAGGCAAGCCAGACAATCTAGTGTAGGAAGCAATTCCAGAAAAGGAGAAAAGCTTGCTAACATAGTCGGAAAGAAGGACAGCAAATGGAAAGCTATGAAAAGTCACTGTATGAAAAGTCAACATATGTTATGCAAACTAGGTAGTAATCAGAATCATTGGGTTTAACAAGTTGTCATCAGTGAGAGCCTGCTAGCAGTTGCACATGAAAAAACTTCTTTCATCTGAGCTGCGATACGCCAAAGGTGTGGCTATCCTGTATGAGCAGCTGATAGGAATAGCAGCCCTATTTAAGGCACCATCTAAATGTACTTCCCTGTTATAATTGAAGTTTGTAGCTGTTAGAGCAGTTTTTGGTGGTGCGAGTTTTGATTTCTGTTACAGCTAGTAGAGTATTTCTAGTGTCTTGTTCCAAGCCTGGGTCATAACTTTTGATCAGGATGATCTAGGCTTTGGGTGCTTTCACTAATTTATCAGACATTTCTATTTTTAGAAAGTTGTAGTGTTAGTGAAGGTTTTGGTCTGATAACCTCAATGGGGTTATCAGACCATGGTAATTCTCTTGCTATTTTTCTCTTGACGCACCTTTGCCATAGTGGCCAGGGATGGAATGTTCCACTTTCCGAAGCAATGTGACCTATAACGGTGTTAGTTTTTGTGACTTTATCACTATTATCTTCCTTCAGTGGTGCATGTTCTAGGGTGACTTTTTGGACAACTACAGCTTTCATTTATAAGTGGGAGGCAATAAAACTCATACTCGTGATTACAGAATGGGACCTGAAAGTGTAAGGCTGTAGGATTGAGAGAGTGGATAGTAAATTAAGGAGAATGGGAATCCTCTTTTTAAACATGATCTTTAAGTCAGGTTGAAGAAGACTGGATTAATCTTATTTGAGTGCTTTGGGTTGTCAGTAAGGTACCTCTGAGGTTCCAGTTTTTCTGCAAGAATAGGAGGAATTGAGAGCACCCAGTAGCCACTGCCTCCTTACGTTTAAGGACCATAGGTTTGTGTACATTATATGCAAGACATCTAACAAAGTTAGTAGCTATGCTACTAACAGATCTACCTATCCAATCTACCTCTATACTGACATTTCTTCTGTAAAGGCTGCTTCTGTTAAACCTTTTAATGTCCAGCAGTCAGCCTTGAGCTGAGCAAGGTGGAAAAGAGACAAGACTAGAATTCATGAAAGAGGAAAAGGAAAAGCTTAGGAAAATTGTCAGAACCTAGTGTAGAGCATGAAGTACCCGGGTGTCACTGGTTTTGGATTTTGCCAGTGCATTTCTTAGGTTATTTGCCAGCTATGGGTTCCCCACCACTTTCAGTGAACACTCAGGCTGATCATTACAGCTACTGTGAGTCATTTTGTCAGTTCAAATGCCAAAGGTCTGTGGGATGGATTGAACGAGTCCAGTCCTAGTAATGATCCATGTAGGTGTAAACATGCTGCCACTTGATGGAACATCTGTGGTTTTTAGTCTTGGAAATTATAGGCAAGACATAGCTTGTAGGTAAAGGCAATATCTTTTATCAGACCAACTGGCACAGTTAGGAAAAGACAAGGTTTTGAGTAGACTTGAAGAGGGTTTCTGCAGAAAATCACAGAATCACAAAATGACTGAGTTTGGAAGGGACCTCAGGTCCAGCCTCCTGCTCAAAGCACAGCCAGCTGTGGCACTAGACCTGGTTGCTCAGGGTTTATCTAGTTGGATCTTGAAAGCCTCCAAGTCTGAAGACTGCACAGCTTCTCTGAACAATCTGCCGCAATGTTTGACTGTTATGATGGTTAAAAAAAAAAAAACGTATGTCCAATCAATATCATCTCTTGTTTCAGTTTATCTGTGGTCTCTCATACTCCTGCCATGCACTGCTGTGAAGAACCTGGCTCCTTCTCAATAACCTTCTCAGAAGTACAGTCAATCTGTTATTACATTCCCCCTGAGGCCATCTCTTCTCCAGGCTGAAAAGGCCCAGTTCCCTTAGCATCTCCTCACAGGGCAAGTGCTCCAGTCTCTAACAATCTCAGTGGCCCTCTGGTGAACTCACTCCAGTTTGTCAATGTCCTTCTTCTACTGGAGAGCCCAGAACTAGACTCAGTCTAGAGTGCTGAGTAGAGGTGGTGTAATCACTTCCCTTGATCTGCTGGCTCTGTGCCTGTGAATACAGCCCAGGGTGCTGTTGGCCTTGTCTGCTGTCAGGGCACAATGCTGGCTTGTGTGCTGCTTGCTGTCTGGCAAGACCTCCACCTCCTTTTCAGCAGTGCTGCTCCCTAGCCGGTCAGTCCCCAGCCTCCACTGGTGCAAGGGTCTCTTCCTTCCCAGGTGCAGGACTATGCATTTGTGCTTGCTGAATTTCATAGAAGTTCCTGTCAGTCCATTCCTCCAGCTTGTCTAGGTCTCTCTGGATGGCAGCCCTGCCCTCAAGTGGACTGAATTGTCATCCCAAGTTGATGCTGCCTGCAAACTTGAGGAGAGTGCACTGTGTCACCTCCCCCAGACTGTTGATAACAGTGTTAAAATGGACAGGTCCCAGGATAGACCCCTGTGCTACTCACTGCCAACCTCCAGTTACAGTGCAACCCATATTCTCTGAGCCTAACCATTCAAACAGCCTTTTACTAGATGGATATCTAGTTGTCCACCCATCCAGACCTCAATGTCCCAAACTGAATGCAAGAATGTTGTAGGAAATGATGTTGAAAGCTTTACTAAACTTAAAAAATAGCAATATCTGGAAATCTGTCTACTTTTTCCTATATTATACTAGTTGGTCTAATAAAAGGCATTATTTCTACTTACAGATCTTGTCTTGACTGTGTCTTTAAGCCACTGCAGTTATGACAGTGTTACCATGTAGAGATGCTCCTTGAAGAATTGTGTACTCCAAAATTAGGAGATTCAAGTCTCATTGTGTGTATGGATGTCAATATTGGCTTTAACTATAAAACAAGATACAATTTCTTTCATAACACCTCTGCTTCCATTCAGATCATAGTATGGATATGATCTGAGGGTCAAATAAGGAGGCATACTGATGGGAGTTGTCATTTTCAACTGCTTTGGTTACAGAAGGTAGATGGCTTGTAGTCACTAGGGAAAGAGGATTGTAGAAGTAAAATTGTGGTCTCATGGCTGAGATAATTGAAAACTGCTTGTGCATCTTCTATGGACCCTCCTAGAGTCCCTTGCCCTTCAAGTAATAATGCTGAAAAGAGCTGTCTATGTATCTATTGACTGCATTCCTCAGGTTTTGGATGCTGACTGGGCATTCTTTTACCTGCAGAAATTGCAGAAATCTGAGCATTCACTAGTGAAAATTAAATAAAAACAGGTACTTCAATCATGCAAAGTACTAAGTAATGCTAATTGTTTTTTTGGAGAAAAGGTCCTCACTGTCTCATTTTAAGTACCACAAGTTCTGTGGCCTTTCACTTGTGCCTCTGCTCCCCCTTTTTAAATTGGAAAAACAATCTCACTATATTTCACAAAGATGATTGATAAAGTCTTTTCTTGACTTACAGCTGTGTCGGTGAGAATTTATCCAATTGCTTAGTAATACTCTGAAAATAATTGCATTTATGCTTGTGAAAGTGCTCATATATTCCAGTGATGCACAGTATACATGAGTGCATGATTTTGCAACCCAAATTAGAGGTTTCACATTCAGTCCAGGAAATTTGACTCTGATAGATGGTTATATGCATCAGGCAGTGCATTCAGTGCACCAATACCTGAGTTTCATCAGTACCCTGATTGGGATTCTGAGCAGAGATGAATCCCCCCAAAATGGCCAAATTCCTCTTCCCTTTTTCTTCTTTTCAGACAAATCTTACAAGATGAAGTGAGCCAGTCCAGGAAAATTTAGATATTTCCTAATTTTTAATAAATTAATTTCTCCTTCTATTTTCACCCTGGACTCCCTAAAGGACTTAAAAGTCATCAAAGAATCTAAAATTTACCTTAAGAACTATGCCTAAGTTTATCATTAGTTGTTTGTACAGATAATTTGCAAGCTGCCGATTGGCAACAGTCTTGCACTGTCAGCTATGTGTAACTGAACTGCTTAGAGGGATTTTTTGGTTGTTTTTAATCTGGAAGACTTTAAATAACAGTGGACTAAAATTAATTGTTCCAGTAAGAAAAGCAATGAACATATATCTTGATAAAATATAAAAACATCGTCTGGTAAGTCAGAAAATCTTATTAGCTGGTGGCATTCTTCTGAGTAGAAGCACACTTTGATTTGTGTGGCTTTGAGCCTCAGTCCTGCAAGTAATACCTCAGCCTTTTTATTGATTAAAGATTTTGATGTTTTCCTATTTAGGAGAATGCTGAAATACAGTAAGCACTGGTCATCTGCCTAGAAGGATCATCTGCCTACCTTGCATTAATGTCCAGCTGTTTCAGAAGTAGCACACCGTGGGGCTATTATGATACTGCAATATGCAGTGAAAAGTAATGGTATTGCTAACTGAAATCTGTGTTCTGTATCACTAAAACCAAAATCACATTTAATTCTGGCATCAGGGGAAGATAAAAGCTTTTATTTAGTATAACCAAGTGCAAGAGCATTGTCATCGTAACTTCTACTTCCCTCCAGTAGTCCATAGCAAAATAGTTTTCTTTCCTTTATGGTCTTTCAGAATTAACGTACTTGATCAGTTTTGATTCAGGTCATCAGGATGCTTACGTGTACACACAATTTACAATTTATTTTTATAAGAATTGCACAAAAATTAATCTCCTTCCCTTCCTCCTCCCACTCCCCCCAAAACCCCAACCATGCTGCAACACCTCCTTTCTTAAAATGCATGTGTATAAAGTATGGATAGATAAGGTGAAAAACAGCTGGTACCCTTGAAATAACTACTGTCCAGAAACAGTGAGACTCAAGATACAGAAAGGAAAAGCATAACATTACTACTAAGAATGCCTCTTTTTGGTTCACCATCTGATTTAAAAGAACAAAACAGCTACTTAAACAGGATGTAGATAACATCATCCCAAACGTCCCTTTGTAAACGTTTTCCAAGGAGACAGTGATTAGCTACTTCCTTTACAGGATATCTCTAGGTTAGCAGCAAGAGGCAAGACACCACTCACTAGAAATATATGTGTATTGTTTTAACCTTTTAAAAGCGGTTTCACAGATAAATTGCTGTGGATATAACAGTCCCTTTGAAAGTATCACAGGAGGAAAGTTGGGCTCACAGAAGTGGTTTGGGTTTTTTTGTTGTTTAATGTAATATTTACTTAATTTTTTTCTGTTTAGCAAATAGCAGCTAAAATTACAGTGCTCCTTTGAGTTGGAAAGAAATGTAGACATGATTTCCATGTGGTTTGTTTCTGACAGAGCTGCTTCAAAATTTCCAAACTGAGTGGGCAAAATTTAATTTTGCTGCTGCAGTGTTCAAGACCAGTATTAATGATTTTGCCCTTGTTATTTGCAGCGACAAAGTCAGTGGTAGGGATTGTGTGAAGAAGCAGGAGTGACAGTTGAGGTGAAGAGAAATGAGGAGTAATCACAGGGGTTTCACAGGATGTGGGTGTGTAGGAAGTGGTGTTTCTCTGCCCTTTCTGATCTCATCTGCAGGGCAGGAACCTTTTCCAAGGGGATTTCACCCTGAAGTGCAAGGTTGTGCTGATTTGAACTAAACACTGGATTGAGTGCTGAAAATGTAAGTGGACATGATACGCCACATAGACAAGGCCCACACTCCTCCTCTGCTGAGGGACTCTCCTTTTGCATCGCTTTCAGGGAAATGCTCTTTTCCCTTCTCACCAGGTTTTGCTTGCCCCTCTCTGTTTCTCTCAGTATGCTCAGTATGTGAGTCAGCTGGGGAAGAGGGGAAGTGAGAGGAGAGGGGAGGAAGAGCATCTTCCCTCAAACCCATTCCAGCAACTCACTGGAGCCTGTGGTGCTGGGGGATTAGAAGGAAGCAGAACAGGGCTAAGAACAAAGGCAGTGTGGCTGCAGATAATAGCAGTGGCTGCCAAGGGCTTTCTGTCTTCTGTTGTTATTGATACAAGAATTAACAGTAAGTTGACCATTATTTAAAAGGAAGAAAATAGTCTTAGTTGTGGGCTGAAAATGGTAAGTTTACCAGCCATATGTATGCATGAAGGGAAAGATTAATCTTTCTAGGACTCCATTTGTCTCTCATGTGCTCTTTTGTTCTCAGTTAGTCTGTATACTTATGGCTTGACCTAGAGGCTATTTGCTCCACATGTACTGCAGAAGGAAGGGTGGTTGACTGAAGAATTTGTCTGATGCCTTTTCAGTTGAACAGAACTGATATTTCATAACATATTTGGAGCTAGTTAGAAAAAAATCCCATTTTTTTCAAAACTGTATACAAAAATGGTTACACACAACAGTACTTTGTTGAATTTCTACTTTGTCCCTGAAGAATATCATCAGGATAGGTCAATGCACTGGTCAGTTTCTATAGTTCTTAGGGTTATTAAGAATGAATGGAGAAAATACCTTGAAGAGGTGGGTGACCGAAATACCAGCAAAACTGTGCTCAGACTCTTTATAGGAGAATACTTAACACTCCTATGTTGATACCATCAGAATTCTACTTACATGAAGGGAATGTAAAACTTGTTCCTCAGTTTGCTGGATTTAATAGACACTTTGCAATAAATTATGTTGGGGACAGGATCAGGCAGATGAATGCAATAAAGAAAATTTTGAGTAAGCAGAGAGATAATGGACCACCTTCATTTGTTGTCCATTGTGGCTAGATGTAAAATGAATATGGGGAAATGTCAATTACTTAGACCTAAAATGATGCAAGTTTTCCTGAACTCCTAAGACCCTTTCCTTCTCCCCGTTTTATACCTCCTTACCCTCCCAGCTTTAAAGCAATGTATATTGTTTACTGTTTTAAAGGACAACTCAGAATAGCAATATTGTCAAGCATTACTGCCACTTTTCTGGATTAGAAGCATTATCTATTGCCAGCTCCAGTTTTAATCGGGGAGAGTAGCTATAGCAGTACTGAACAGAATGTAATTGCGAATATATACCAAAACCAATGCTCAGTACCATATGAATAATCACATCATTTAAAGGTATTTAGGCACCAATTCAACAGACACATTTAAACCCACTCTTATTTTAAAATGCCAAACAGGGACAGGCTGAAAATTCATATGCTGAAAATTAATCTGGTTTAAAAGAAATCCTTATTTGTTAGGAGCTCCTCGAGGGGCAATATTAAGGGGTTCTTGTAAAGCCCTAGCCCAAGTACGTTGTTAGGTTCAGGAGCTTAATCTCTAATTATAGGTGTCTCTGTGAACATCTAACTTAGAAAACAATGCACAATTGTCAAGATATGCTGAGCACCTTTAGTGTTAATATTTCTGGTAGTCAGGCTACAAGAGGGTTAAGTAAAGTATCCAAAACTTTTTGTAGCCTCAACTAGAAGTTTTTTTCAAAATCATTATTTTGCAGCTTTTTATTTTGCCCCTTCAATCATCTGTAAAAAGGAGTTAACAGTACCTTTTTTTAAAACTTTTGAAAGCTTCTAAAATCCTGCGATATAAACATGAACAGTGAAGTCTTATGATAACCTGAAAATAATATGGTAGTGAAAGTTAGAGATTCTGTTTCTGTCTGAAAAGTGTTTGCTTGGGTGTCTTTTCTCTCTTCCTATCTACCTGTCCTATTTTATCACTTCTTTGGAATTTTGAAAGGAAGGGTTGTTAATGTTTGTTCAGGATGACTCACAGGTTAAAAAAAAATTGCTGTGTGCTATTTCTTTGTCAAATACAAACACATTTTAAAATTTGAGTTTAAACTTAGTGGTATCTATCTTTAAGAGGTCAGAAAACAAAGAGGAGGAGGGAAAAACATTGCCAATAAACTGTGTGACTAATGAGTCAGAGTAACTGAACTAGTATTCTTAATGCAGATTGTTTTACATTGCTTTTAAGAACATGCCAGACACTATTATTCTCAGCATCAGTTACAGAATATTATTTAAGAATGTGGACAAAGAAGTTTAATGCATGTTTCCATAGTAGAGAGAAATGACAATAAAGAAGGAAAACTGTGCTTAAGTGGACATGTCAGACTCTACCAATATTCAAATCACTATTTTACAAGGTGCATACTATTTGTATTCAGACAGGAAGGTTGTTTAAGTGCTTTTGTCTCAGTTTGTAGTTGTGGCAATGAAAAAATAGTTCAAACTCTTAAACAAAATAGGTCTGTAGATCCCTCAGCTTTTTTGCAGGATAGGTGGCAAAAAATAGATAGTAGCACCCTGTAGGAGTAATTGCTGACTGAGATTCAGAACCTTATTACCTCTTTTATCTAGTTTTTACAGTTTCTTTGACACACAATGTATTTATGCACTAGTTACTGAGGATTCAGTTTGACCCACCAGTGGGAAGCATTCATGTGCTGTGCTGACTTTACAACATCGTTCATCACCGTTAGAAGTTGTGCAAGTATGTAGATGTGCTAGACCATTTCATTTTCATACAAATTTCCAAGACTGTGCTATGCTAATAGTTGTGGTGATGATTCTCAGATAAACAGATACAATTTTAATGTTTGACATGCTTCCATAGGAAGTTGTTCCCTTGGAGCTGTGTCGATTGCAGAACATGCTTAGGTACACCACACAGGACTGAAAGAGTAATTTCATTGATTTTTTGTTTTGTTTTCATGTTTTAACTGCCTGTATTTACTTATATACAGTTCAAGTTAATATGCAGCCACCTTTTCAAGCATTGTTTGTATCCCTCAACACTACTTTCATCATTTACCTCATTCTCCTGTTCCTTGAACTCTAATCTCAGTGGTTTTGGAAACATCAGGGATTAAGAGGAAATTCAGGAGGTCACCCCAGCAATTTAACAAGCTTATCTCAATCATGTGCCTTCTCTCTTTCATTTTTCTGCCATTTATGTATAGACCAGAACATGTTGGGTTTTTTAAAAATTTCATTTTATCTGTGGTGCAAATATCTCCTTTTCCTTTTTTATTTCTTTGTATCTCATCTGGCTCTTTGGCTCTCACAAGGCAAATTATTTAACAGGACAACTATTCAAAGTGCTCTGCAATTAGTTTATGGAATATGTTTTGAAAAACAAAAAAACCTTCCCACTCTACAAAGTCCTTGTGCTATCTTTTGACTGATTAAATACTATGATTTTGCAAGCTTAATTCTTTTAATCTTTTTGATACTTTGAAAAATTGCTTAAAGAAATCTTTTAATTTGAAGCTATTTAACTTCGTTAAATCTTTGTCAGTTGTATTTTTAATCTTCCATGGCTATATGATGGCAATTTCTGATTTTCTCACAGTTTTAATGTAGTTAATCATGCAGAACCTGGGGCAGGTAGGGAACTACCAACATTGTCATTTTATTAATGGACAACTGTTCAGCAAGATTGACATCTCAGTCCATAGAGTATTTTGTATTCCAAATTCTTTAGATCCAAGTTAAAATTCTTAGTACCCTGACATAGCTTCTTCCTTAATCTGATGGCATCTAAAGCTCTGTTTCTGGACAGGCTAGTAAGCCCCCAGCACTCAGAATCCATAGACTGTTTGCTCTTCTGGCTATGTTGCTTGAAAAGCTTGATCCAAGGACTACTTAATACTAAATATAACAGAAATGGAACCTAATTTCTCCCCTTCCCAAGAAAGTGTTCTGGTAGTTGGCTGTGTCGATGTTTGTTGTGTGTATTCCCTGTGCACACGAGGTTCTTTAATTATTGAACAGAAGAGAGTAAGAGCACCCTTCTCTTTTAAATATCCTACAGCCTGGCATTTAAGACATTTTTCCACTTAGACGTGGGAGGTAAGATTTGAATTTCCACAGACAGCAGAAGGAATTGAACCTAGGCATCTCATATAATGATATCATGAGTGCTAGAGCACTCTCTGTAAGTGAGAGCATCTCTATGAGGGCTCCTAGCATTGCTCCTAGCAATAGCATCCTGAGCCATTGAATTTAAATACATTACAAAAACAGTGTTCACTTCCTTGCCCTTTGAAGGGAATCTATCTTGAGGAGAGATTCCAGAACTTCAAGCAAAAGAAGTGCCTCCTTTCAGCAAAGATCACTTATGCACCTCAGATGATGTAATTTAAGATATGATCTCTCAGAAGGAATTACTATTAACTATGTTCAGCTGCTCCCAATTCAGAATGCATCCTGTCAATCTGAGTAATTTAAGGTTCTGGATTCTGCTCTATGGCCAAGCAGCTAAAATGGCTTGTTACTGCTCATAACTTCTAGTCAACACTGTGTTTCACTGGATCTGAGCTGCATGACATGGTCAAGGTCACAAAAGAAAGCAGTGGAAGAGCAAAATACTGAATTTAGATGTCAAAAACCTGATACTAACATCTTAACCAAGAGCCAGCCTTCCTCTCTCAAATATTTCATTGTAATCCAATAAACACGTCATAAGCATGCTGTTGACTTATGCTTCCATCTTTCCTTGATTACATCACTTTCTTGCATTGCAGTTGTATCGCTACTGTTTGAAAGTACCACCCTCTTTAAATGTGTAATTGCAGTGATTTCACAATCAGCTTTATCTGTATTCATTACTATAGCAACCAGAACAAAAACATTCCCTAGCCCATCCCATGTAAAAAGGTCTTAGAGTTTCAGCCTCTCTCCTTCCATTTTATGCTTATGCTGAGTGAATGTGTGTGACACAATGGAATTTGTGTGCTTTGGTTTGGTTGAAGGCTGCTCACATTAGTGAGGGTGGAAAACTGAATTATGCTGGAACCCTTGTTTTAAAAAGGGAAACAAAACTTCTGACCTGCTCAGCAGTACTCAAATGAAACATGTACCCTCTCTCCAGCTTCATTCACACACTCTTGGCAGGGTACCTCACCAGCTAGGAAGAGGAGCAGTGCTTGTAAAGCAACAAGTAAGTTCCAACATGAGACAGATGCTCAAACTGCATATTCTAATGTTAGAATTTGAATCATTGCCTTCCCTGAGCCTCAATGAGGCCTTGTATACACTAATATTTTTGAGTAGACCTTGCCTAACTATAACATCTGAGATGACTAATATAAATATTCTCAATCATGAACATAGCTTCACCCCAGTTTTCATCTCTGTTTCCTCCTTCTTCCTCTAAATACAGCAGTGGGGCTTTCTGCTGCTACCAGTTTTACCCTCTGAAGCACAGAGGAAATCTGAACGGTCTTGTGGCTATTTATAAAGACGTGATACCCATAGGCTGAAAGGAGAGATCTACATGCCGTCCATGCATGAGCAGTTATTCTAGTTCATTATTTTATTATGAATAATACTGTATTTGGCTTTCTTCCTTTAAGATCCAGTTCCTAATGTTGCATTGTTTCATGAGATTCCATTTTGTTGTTGGGTTTTTAATTAATAAATTTCTTAATATGGAGGAAAACTCTAAAACCTAACTGAAGAGGTCAGTGAGTGGTTCTGTTAACATCAAAACTAAAGTAGTGTGATTTCTATCGCATGAATTTTCTTGCTCTCAGGCTACAGTCTGGCATCTACACGTGTCCCCCTATTTTCACAACATTTGTATTACATTACCCTTGAGACCAATACCTTTGAATTACATTATCTTTGAGACCAATACTTTGTGTCCAATTTTGCTACAGTTTGCTGACAGGTTCAAAAGTTACTACTTGAACACATGTGCAGGCACACGTACATGCCCACTGTGATTGCACAAGTTTCATTTCCTTCATTTCCTTTCATTTCCATTAGGAAACCAGACTGAAAACAAGAGGCAAAACCAGAGAACTCAAAATTGTGTCCCCTAATCCACCAGGCTAGCCACATTCTAGCAAGTGAAAAAATGGAGTATTTAGTTTCCCCTGTAAGTTCTACAGGTAAAAAGCAGCCTGATCCACTGCTTGTTGGGCTTAAATGCAGGAAATCTTGATTCCTTTGTTTGTTATTAGTCAGTTGTGTAATTTTGGTCAAATTCTCATCTCCCATTTCCCCTTTTGCCTGTTTAGACACAGTTTGGTCAGGCAGGAGCAAGCACTTTGTCCATGTCTTTACAGTGTTTAGCATACTGATGCCCATGAAAGACTCTAAAAATAAATTCAAATACATAGTGCAGCATTCCTTTAGTTGATTATTGTACAATTAACCAGAACAGAAACAACATCTGAGGACTTCAGTCACAAATACACGAAAAAATAGAGCTGTTCACAGCTAACTTTTTTAACTCTTCCTGCTGATTAGAGGGGATTTGTTTATCGACTCTGTGGACAATTTTGAACTGGTACATCTTTTTCTGGATCATTTAAAAGCAGAAAAAAGAAATAAAATAAATTACTCCTTATGACGTATTAGCCCAAATTACTAGTTTCTTCTACTCTTAAGCACTCTTCTTAAGGATTCTTCTCTTAAGCACTCATTTCTTTGGCTATTTAGAAAACACAAGGATCCTAAGAGTGAATTATGGTCTTACTTACTATTTCTCCTTTTTCTAAATTGAGAATGAAAACTACATGGAGAAATTGTCTAGTTTTGATGTTGCTGGTGGTGCAAGTGCTGATAACTGTAGTAGAGTTTCTTAAGTGAGTTCAAAAGAGCTATAAAAGCCTGGCTTGCTCAGTACCTTACTGTAAATAGACCAAGGGATGGGTTCTACGATAAGATAGTGAGTGTGCACCACACCCTAGATTCAGTTACATCAGAAAAAGTGACAGGTTTTCACTCACACTGTCTCTCTGAGATGCTGTTTACCTCTTCTTTTCTTTCAGCACGGACTAAAATAATGGATTAGTGCCTCAAGTTTAACGTCTATAAATAAGGGTTCTGAACTGTTAAAAAGCTATCCTTGGCTGAACCACAACTGACATAGTCTCATTTTGCATGAAAAATGTGTGCTGTGCTTTGGACTAATATAACAGTGATCCCACAAAGCCTATGCAAATTATGAGGAACAGCCAGTGAAATTTGAGCTTAGTTTGGATTAGATGTCCATCATTCTCAGTTTATGTTAAATCAGTAGCAAGTTTTATATTGACAAAGCCACCTCCTTCCTCCAATTACTTTTAGGTCTCCTTCTTCTTATGTACAATGTGTTTACAAAGGCCTATTTCTCTTTCATGCACTATTCTAGGAATTTCCAACTTCTGATTAATTTTCCTACCTGATTGATAACTCATCAGAATTTGTTCCTGATTCATAAAAGGAATTGTAAGAAAAAAAACTTTGACAACAAGATATGACTAGTATACACAGCATCAATTAATGGCCAAGTACTAAAAAAAACCCTTTAAGCTGGCATTAACTGATGCTCTATGTAAATTAGCATGAAACACAGTACCAATGAGTACAGTTAAGCTGATGTATAGAGGTTGGAATAGTAAGGAGAAGCAAATATGTTGTTTGTGCGAGGAATGTGAGAACTGTCATTCTAGAATGCATCAATGCTCTTTCCTTTCAACCTCAAACCTTGCATTTATACAATACCTTGAGTACTTCAAGCAAGACTTAAAAAAAAAAGTGTGTTTTTACTTTTTACTTAAGCAAACATTTCCCTCGTGATGTTGTAGACTTTATAATAGTCTATTTTGTACTTAGACTGCTGTTTAGGAAAGAATCCCAAGTAGTTGGGATTCAACGTCGTAATGAATGCAACAGTACTGTCATGAAACAGGACCTTTTCAGATCCCCTAGGTGGAAAGAAATTTTACTTTGTGGCTTAATTCTCTTTCCACTTCTTTATTTTCAAATGCCTTGTGATGATCTTTGAAGCAGCACATTGTGCAAATTGTGTGCAGTAACTACAGAACACTGTTTTAAAAAAAACAGGTAATGCCTCTGTATATTGAAGATCAGAGCTGAAGCACAAGGAAACTGGTGCCAGGGAAGGCATATAAAATACACTACATGGATGTTTTCTGTAACTTAGATATATGACACTTGTACCCACACAGCTGTACATGGAGTAGAGAAGACTTTTTTTCAGGTTTTGGGCAGGATAAGAGAGATATGATGTATGTTTTTAGAACAAATCCTTACAACTGAGATAAGTGAAGTTGCTGTGTAAAAAGCTTCAGATGATAAATAAGGGAAGTAACTTGACAACATAGAAAATATTACTTAACATTGTTTTGAAAAAAAATAGCACATTTATCCTTTCTTATCAGCACATTTATGAACAAAATTAATTTACCAAGCTTTGCACATTTATAAAATCTAGCTCATAGCTTACTGATTCTGACATTCATTAAACATTCATTATTAGACTTACTACATCTCTTAAAATGACTCATGCACTTGTATGCAGAATTTCAATAACATCCTGGTTGCTAGGGTACATGTGATCACTCTGACATATAAAGTATCTGTTAGAAATAGGGGTTTTTTTAAGTATATAATGACAAAGCTGTAGGGTTTTTTATTCAATACATGTTTCTGCCAGTAGTTAATTATGCAAAACAGTATGACATTGTATGCCTTCAAATAAATGTTGAGTTGTATTGTACACAATCCCTTACTGATACGTATGACATTTTTTTTTTTCCATTTCAGTAAACAACTTTTTATTTCTGCCATATGCATGTGATGTAATAGTTTCCCAGGTGATTTTCCTTGACTTTTTTTCCCCCACTGGCCCACTCTGTCAAAGTTGTTGCTTGCCTATAATCAGTTTTTATCTTTGTATCAAGCTTCTCCTAGCTTTTTCTGAAGGCCAGTACAAAAACATTACCTCAAATGTGCATACAGCTGTTGATATATGCTTCTGTATCTTAGAACTACAGGCTTGTTTATGCACATGGCACTGTGTTTGTCCCTGCATGAAATGCTTTCTTGCAGAGACTGGGGAGATTTGCAGGCGCTGTCACTCTTTCATTAGTCCAACCTTCTCCAGAATTTATGCTCGTAGATAGTGTGACATAATCTGAGCTTTAAGACCAGAGCTGTCTCTGCCACACTGCTGTTTAATTTTAAATTGTGTCCTGAAAAACCTGTGTTAAAAGAACCACTAAACCTGCAAGGTGATGGGGTCAGCATATGAGAATACCAGAATTCACGCTGCCTATAAAACTAGAGGTGGGTTAAAGAAATTATTTTTTTCAGTTCCGTTGCAAAATCAAAACAATCAGAAAGTACATTCATTTTATGTCAATCCAAAAGACTTTTTTCTCTTTTTTTTTTTTTTTTTTTTTTTTTATACTCAAAATATGTTTCTCTTAGTTCGGATTCACAAAAAATACTTCATTGTGAGTCACTAAGAATTTTATTCATTTATTCCATGTAACATTTGGGTCTTTTCAATTGTTTTTAATTTAGCTTGCTAATGGAACAAGGCATGATTTTTCAAAATGAAACATCAAAAAAATTTTGTCATTTATGAAACAAAAACTTTTCCCTTAATAATAGCAAAAAACTAGAGTTTAATACTCCATACCTCTTAGTATTATGTATCAGATTCAACTAGTGTTTGCAATTTGTGTTAGTACAGTAGAAAAATACATTTTTTATTATTAAAAAAATTCCCTAGATAATCCTTACTTTAGTGTCCAGGTAAACATGCATCATTAGACAGTCTTTACCTAAATAAGAACATATTATTTGTGCAGGACTCCTGCCTAATGGCTGTACCTTCAGTGCATATGATAATCAATGCTCTCTAATTATTGAAAGCACTATATTGCGAGGGAGGAAGCTAGCTAAAAGGAAGAGAAAAAGTGGCATTGAAAGGGAAAGTGCTGTTACAAGAGTATGATTATTGGAGCTCTTCAAGGGTCAGTCTTTAAACAGTTCTTGTTTAATAATGTCATTAATAATCTTAGTATGGAGATACAAGAGTGTGGTAATTGAGTTTACCAATAGCAAAAAATACATCTATCATTAACACAGAAGGCAGCTGCAATATCCAGGAAGACCTGGATGACTCTAAGGACTGGAATAATATACGAGGGATGAAATTTAATAGTATGAAGTACAAGTGCTCTTTGGGATTAATACTGAGAGTTTCTGTTAATTTGTCAGCTCACTGACTGAAAACAGCTGTGGTGGGGACAACTGTAGTGAGTGGTTGATCACAGAATGATTTATGAGTCACCGCTGTGATATGGCTGTGGAAGAGGCAAGTGTACTAGATGACATTGGTTGCAGTAGTGTTGGAAAGCAGTTGTGTTATCTGATGTGCAGGAGCTCTCTCATCTACAATAGTTCTTGGCATCCAAGCTCAAGAAAGATGAATTCAGAGTGAAACAAATACTGTGGAAGGAGGTGCTCCATTTCTGTGC
Source organism: Aptenodytes patagonicus (assembly GCF_965638725.1). Classification (NCBI taxonomy): domain Eukaryota; kingdom Metazoa; phylum Chordata; class Aves; order Sphenisciformes; family Spheniscidae; genus Aptenodytes; species Aptenodytes patagonicus. The sequence continues at coordinate 37,504,149 of NC_134955.1, read as the reverse complement.
TATATTCCAAACTGTCATAAAATCTTTGTTCATTTAGCTGAATATATGAAATTTCATTCTAAAGGAAAACTTTAGCATAAGAACAGATAGAAACTTCCCATGAATAAATTCAGATTGAGCATTAGAAGTTTCTGGCAAAATGGTCAGTAAAATCCAGAGATGGCTGGGTTATGGCTTCTCCTATTATGGGCAAGCAATTCAATAATCCTTAAGACCAATTTGGAACATTTAGGAAAAGGATTAGATTATGTGGTTGGCTGCAATTGCAGGAAATTAGATTTAGTGATCCATAGCATAATTTAGGTCTGATGGTTGTATGGTCCTATGAACAGTTTGCTATTTTCTGCAGTATACTGCTCCATGAATTATATACAGTTTATTGCAGTCTGCACTGAATACAGAATAATTAGCTTCCATTTTACAATTTTTGTTGTTATTACTTAATTCATTTTAGTAAAGATTGAAAGAAAAACTGTTTATGTTGTACACATGGAATACCAAAGTACTGAGAGTAAAACCCAAACAGTTAAATCAAGTAATGTTGGATGTCCCATCTAAGATACCTATAATCTGGTTTCCCAAGTATTTAGAAATTTATATTTGAATCATACTTATCACTAACTTCTGCTGAGGAAACTCAGCTCTGCTGCAAGTCAGACCACAGGTGCCTTTTTTTTTTTCTGTCTTGAGTGATACTTAGATTGAGGAACTGTATGGAAGAGGCAATTCAATATAAAATCCTACATTATGTTCTATAACACTAGTTTAAGACGTAGCAAAAGACCATATTTCTTTTCACCTGATTTGTCCCTAACAAGTAGAGATGTTCATCCAAGAAATATTTTATCTCAAGATGACTGTTAAGGGTTGAAACTGAGATGGTGCCGACATGCAACTTATGCAAAGGACTTAACTAGACAACACAGTTGAATTAGTATCACTTGTTAGCTGCTCTACCAGTCAGTGTTATTATCCCCCTGAGTTTCGGTTTAGAGGATAGCTCCCACAGGCTCTAATTCCACTATACAGGGCTTCAGTGGTAATGCCAGTCTAAGGCATTGTTGTCTTTCCCATGCCTGGACATTCATTATTCCAGTGCTGCTGTTCACGTCCCCTGCCTTGTACCTGTACAGCTGTGGGGCTACGTTGTGAACTAAGTCAGCCAACTGATCTGCCTTATTTGTGCACATTTTAAGTCCTCCAGTTCACAGAATGACTCACAAACTTGCTCTGGCTTAACCTAGAAGGGGCACATGCGCTACCACGAGTCCGGGAAGAGTCAATCTGAATAGCTCCTCAAGCCACGGTATCATAGAACAATGACTTCTGGGTATGTCTGTGTTGGGCACTAGATGTGTGACCATTGCTTGGGTAGACAAAAGAGTTCAACTGTGAATTGCTGTTTGGTAACAGTGGCTGTAGTCATTACAAAATTATCAGATGAAACAAGTTTTAATCAGGCAAATCCACACACCATCATCTTAGTGAATTTAACAAGGCATGAAAAGATTGGATATATATCCACTGGTACTGTGCATAGGTTGAGCCTTCTCAGTCTACAGAAGTCTAGAATGTAATTTAACACAGACAATACAATGTATTTTCTCTTGATTTTACTCTTAGAGATGGTTCCATTGTGGTAGCTGAAATTTACAGAAATACCCAGCTAGTGGCAAACAGTGGCATGAGGACTTTCAGCCCAAATAGTTGCAGTTTGCTAGTTAGAAACAAGAAAAAATAAGTTCTTATTATGGAAAATTATAAGCATTATAACACTTACAAAATGCTAACCCCATAAGCATTGCACTTACTGCCCTTCTTAAAAAAAAAGGTGGGAATGTTGTTTTTAAGCTGTGGTTCTACTCTGTCCTTACATGTTCTGCTTTGATGTTGACACAGCCTGTGTGAGCGCTTCTAAAAACTGTGATATGATAGGTGTTTTTAAAGTGCGTTTCTGGGAAATCTTTGTGCCTGTCAGGTAGTTATTTTGTAAAATCTGACAAAAAAGGGAGCATTAATCTCATCACCAGATATCAGTTTCTTCTTTAACTTTCTTTCTCAGTCATGTGCAAGTAGTTTCTATTTAGTCAGAATTCCTGAACAGTCAGACCTGAACTTTTCTCACACTATAAGGTGCTGCAGGTTGCACAGGTGCATTTGAGAAGCGTTTTCTCTCAGATGTTTATTGAAGTCTTGGACTTAAGCCAGAATTTGTGTGTTCATGAACTTCATGTTACAGTATTCTATCAAGCTCACCTGCCATATACTTTAACCAAAGGGGTCATTCTGCTTTTGATACCATTCCTTTCAAAGAGAAGTTAAAAACTGGAAATTTTAGGAGATGAGTTAATTATAGTAAAACATTTATCTTCCTTTTTGCATATGCTTCTCATAGGTATCACGTAAGGCAAGTGCCCGTGTTTTCATTTTACCTAGTGCTGAGCAGCAAGTGGTAAGTTGAAGGATAGCCCTTCAAGTTACTTTAATTATGGAAACTGAGAATGACTGCTTAAAGATGAATCCGTGTTGCAATCTTTTTGTATTTTGTCTGTGTAAATTTTGCTCACCAACTTACTTGCTAACTCAACTGTGGTCTTATACTGAGTCTGAAAAAGGCACATGTGACAGACGGATTTCAAATGAGTTAATGAACTAAACTAACCTAACTTGAATGTAAATGCTATATGCTGCAACATTGAGACATCTAAAAGTCTTTAACTCATTTATAGCCTAGGTTTGTGCTTTAGAAAGCACGTTTCTGGTTTGAAAATGGGGAAAACTTATAAATAAATAAAATAAAAGCAAATAGATATTGAAACATGAATTCTAAATGAGTAACGGTTGAAGTCCCATTCTCAGTCCAGGCTTTTGTGTAAAGGAACACCACCTATATTTCAAATAGTAAATCCACGGGATGAAAATTTAACTTCTTTTCCTCTCATTCTAGCTAAAAGTGCAAACAAAGCTCCCTGTGAAGTAAACACTTACCCAGTAAGAAAAGTGTCATGGAAAATCTACATTTCTTTAACAGATAGACTCTACTTTTCTGTTTGTATGGCATGTAACACCTGACAAATAAGACTAGACATTTTTTAAAGAAATTCTACAATTGAGAATTATATTTCACTCATTGAACAAATTAATTGAGGGAGAGAAGGGACTAAAGTTCAGTGCTGCATGCATCACTGAGTAGAGAAGACAAAACCACATTTCTTATTGAAAAAGTTCCCAGGCATTGGTTCACCTAGTGCAAAATTTATCCTATTAGAAATATTGCTTTGGTTTCACTTCTCTTCTTTCTCTTCCATGCTCTCCCTCTCCTCTCAGAGTAGTAATTTATTTGCTGTCTTTTAAGAAGCCACAAATGCGTCCCTTGTTATATAAACAAATAAATTATACACTCTTTAAAGAATAGATGGAAAGAAGATCACAGTAGAGGAGGAGGAAGGAACTACATGGCCTTTCTGCTGAAGTGGTATGCCATGTGTGCTTAATGGGAGACTACAGCCTTCTTACCCTAAGTCTATGCCTAAACAATTCTGTACCTTGTAATCTCCATGATTCACTGATTACTTTAAACTTAACCACCTAAGCATATAAGTAACACTTACAATTTAAAAATGCAATTTAAAAATCAGCCTTAAACTGTAGCCTGCTGTCTAGAGTAATCATCTGTATTCTGGTTTCCACACCAATATATATGCAAGCATTCAGATGAAAGACCAGGGATGTGGACCTCTATCTTGTTCTTGGGTGAACACCATAACCAATTAGGTGCATCTCTTGCTGAGTGCATGAGATAGATAATGCCCAGGCCTGAATATTGTTTTCCTACAGAGTGTCAAAAACTAAGACAAGAACAGACTAGATGATACATCCTCCTATTTTGATCTACTTTAACCCTCACAAGAAAAATGTAATGTATATATTTGTCACAGAAAAAAAAACTTTTAGTGAGTGCCTAAGTTGCCTTGCATTCAATATTTAATTATGTATTCAAGAGAGAATCTCCACTATATGCCTTTCAGGAGCAGTGCAAAGGAGTAATGATTTGGAAGAAGCAGATTTCAGAGATTACTATAGATAAGTACATAAAGTTTCAGATGTTATCAGCAGTGTTTCTGAGCTTTGTAATGGTTGATTAAAGAAGAAGCTATGTCACTCAGCACTGACGCAGAGAAGAATACATATCCTTAGGCTCTGAAGAGATCTTAAATAGATGTTCCCTTTACAGCCTGAGTATGTGTTGGAACTAAAATGGAAAGAGAGGAAAAGAACAAAAAGTTCTGTAAGGCAAAATCAAAGGCCATTAGAGAAAGAGCTTTTAAAAAGGAGACAGTAGCATATGGCAAAATGATCAGGCACTCCTATATAGAAAAGAATAATATTCAGCTATTAAATGGAACTGATTAACTATATTTTGAAAGCAATAGAACATTCAAAATGTACAAAACTTGCCTGTGAGGTGTTTTCTCTTTAGTTAAAAACTATTTTTTAAAACGTTTACCAAAGGATAAACATTTATTACTTCTCTGAATTTGTTTATTATTTTTAATGGAAAATAATAGTTATTGTTCATATATTGCATATAGGTAATGTCTGGTTGTTCTAGGCTGAAAAAATATATAGATAAAAAGAGTTCAGCAGGTCTACCATTTTAATGCATTTGAATAAAAATACCAGAAACTCCACATGGCTTAGTAAATAAAAGAACGTTTTAATTAAATGGAAACATTGGTTGACAAAAGAATGACCACTTTTAGTCATATCACTTTAACGAGGTCATTTTACATTTAATAACTCAGACCATTGAACACTGAGATTAACTGATAAAATTTTTCTTAAAGTTATTGCTAAACAGTATTCTTCTCCATTGAACCTGGTTAAATCTTTCAATATATATTCTTGTATCTCTATTTTATGCTAAAAATGGCCTCTCTGAGAACATACTGACTACATGGCAAATTTTTAAGTATTGAAAACTTTAAAATGGCCTAAAATGCTAAGTGCCATTCTGAACCTAGATCCAAACTCTTTCAAATTGTAATGTTATTTGAAATCTGGACTCATTTTGAAATGCACATCCTTCATTTTAGAAATGCTTTCTCTAGTAAGCAAGCAAGAGCACAACTTTATCCAGCCATCCAGTATTGCAATATAGTAAGAGAGAATTTGGCATGCCAGTTCCTCTTAACTGAAATAATCTTAGCATGATGCAAAGGGTAAATAGCAGGGCACATTTCAAAAGGAAGTAAAGGGCCCGTTAGGCTCTTCACTCCTGTAGGCTCTTCAGAAAATTCAGTTACAAAGAATATCTAATCAGGCATATGATGTTTTATATATAGCATACCATAATTTGTTGGGTTTTGATCTAGTTCTTAATCTCCTTGTGAGCTTGATGTGTTAAAAACAGGCTAATGTATAACTACAATTAATTGCATTAGTAATTGAGGAATAAATTCAAATACTGGACTTGGGAAGTGTGTAATCCAGAGTAAGTCTGGTTGTATATCAGGACATTAATAACTCAAATGTTAGTAGATATATTATCAATTAACTGCTAGAAAAAATGTTTTTAAAATTGAGGCTGTTTTTGAAATTATTCCTAGATATTGCCATATTTTAATTTTATATCTTTTTTTCATTATCAATATTTCAGAATAATTGAGTCTGTAGATAAAAATCAATACACAATGTCAAAGAGTGTAGAAATACAAATGTAAAGAAGTAAGTTCCTAATTTATTTTTCTCAGTTCTGATTTTTGTCTTGAATTGCTGTTTTAAGGCTGCTCAGTGTATTTGCCAGGGGACTAACAACTCATATTTTACTGAAAGAAACAAGTTACTTACAATAGTAACTTGAATGCATGTTATACTGGAAAGCATATGCACCTCATTGGATGGATTAGAACTGACATTTTGCACAGTACCTGGCCTGCACAAAGAAAAGAATCTCATTCTTTTTTTTGAAATTTTCATGTTTTTCATCCAGGTGACATGATTGGTGAGGTGCAAGACTGCTTTGTTCTTCACAAGACTCATCCAAGTCATTGGATAGAGTGAATATCATGTCCTTTTGGAAGATCATGTCTTCATCTCATCTTCACCTTGATAAAAAAGCAAGGAACAAAGTTGGACAAGCAATATGGGAACCAGAAGCCACAACTGCGTTGGCCATGCCAACAAAACTGGCAAAATCCTGTTTGACTTGGAAGAAAAGGCTAGGAATCAGAGAGAAAGGTATTTCAATACCAATATATCAATATCAGTTAGGAATGAGATCAACACTACCCAGGAGCCAGAGAGACTTGCTGCGTTTTGTTGTTTGGGTTTTTTTTTCTGAAAACAGGTTTTTCTTGGAAACCACCCATCTGAATCATGACAATTTTTCATTTATATTTCAAGAGAAATTTCTGTTTATATTGCCTTATGCTAAGTTTATGGTACATCTCCCTGGAGCAATATATCTTACTCCAGTGTATGTTTTCAGAACTTGGCTGATTCATGATATGTGAAATAATTTGCTTTAGCCTTTTTGTTTAAAACAAAAACAGCTACAGTGTTTGTTGTCATAGCCTGTATTAACTGTCTCAATGTGTGTTACGTAAAAGAGTATGAAGACCTTGCTGGTCACCCTATGATCTAATATATGTATATGCTTCTTCACTGAGAGCTTGCTCTGCAGCCTATCTGTGCACGCTCTGTCACACAATAATGTGGTATCATCAGGGTGATTCTGGTGCCTGTTTTATGAGACATTACTGAAGAGAAATGGGGAGAACGTGCTGAGGTTATCTTCCGTTTTTAACTCCAGTTTTGAAAGTGAAGATTTGTGCAGGAAACCTGCGCTGACATTCTTAGGTTCCCTGCTGAAATACCCGGAAAGATAATATGCTGCTACATCCAAGACCAGTCCTATGGATTTCTCAGGAATCGTAGGTGCAGCTTTGCGTCCCTTAAGAACATGCCAAGTAAAGGATCTGTAGAGCATTTCCAATGATGTAGGAGTCTGTCAGACAGTCAAGGCAATCAGAATGCCCATCATTCACTGCATGGTTCTCTCACACACAAAGTAATAGATGAAACCAAACAGCCTGAACATCTAAGGAATACTTTTTGGGAAATGACAAGGAAAATCAATTGGAAAAAAATCAGAAAAAAAAAAACCTTTACTAGCCTAGCTAACTAAAAAGTCCAACTATAGTTACATGAGTTAGGAAAGTACAATAATGCCAAAACTGAAGCTCCGTAGAAGCAACCCACCCTTTATCCTTGGTGCAATGCATGAGGGGTGAAGAAATGCTTAAAAACTGTCCAAGCTCTTGCACGTGAGGAGCAACACACCCACAGCAGAATGATCTTTTGGCTAGAACTGGGGTTGCACTGTGTTGACACAGAATGATTAACTTTCAACTCGAAAAACAGGTAAGCTTTCTTCTTGGTTAAGAGTCTGCAGAACAAGAACTCTCATACTGTGAATTTCTCAGATGTGACCTGAAATGAACACATTTCTGAGAGTAAGCTCTTATACTCTGACAACACTGGGTGGCATTGTGCAATATGTAACATTATAAAGTAATAGACTATGTATACAGATTTTTAAAAGTTTATAATCTTCTGCCCTTCCAGCCCTCAGATTGTAAAAATACTGGGAGGAACTCACAGCTAGCTTGGATACATGTACTTGTGCAGCAGTTTTAGCTCCTGCGCACACAGACAAACATGATGTCTTTATTGCTACCTCTCAAAGGAAGTGTTCATGTCTTTGTGTATAATTAGCTCCACTGTGAAGAAGTCCTGAGAAGAAAAAGGCTTGGTTACCTTGTTAGACTTGTGGTTCCGCAGCGGGGGGGGTAGTGAGGTAGAAGAGAGGGTTTTGCACTTAGTCATAAGTGGTGCTGGAGGCAACTAAAATCATTAGTATAGACTGGCTGTGTGTGGGATTCCATTACCAGCAGAGAAGGAGAGATTCACAACCCGAGAGTGGTTTCAGAGAAATGCTGCAGGGTGGAAATTCCATTCCCTCCTGAGCTCTGGACCTAGGGGCTCGTTTCCCTTTAGGGAAAAAGAAAGAAGAAGAAAAATACATTTCTGTGCATAGAAACAACACCCGTGCGTCAGACGACACAACTAGACACAGGTGTGAATGACATTCCTTATGATAAGAGTGAAATTTGTTTTCTTTTCAGTTATTTGGTATTTTATAGTATCTAGCAAGTAAACTTTGGCATGAAATACTACTGAAGAGGCACATAAGCAAGTTCAGCATAAACACCTACATTTAAGGAAATCAATTGAGTTAGTATCTAGATAATTTGAAAAACAAATTAGAAATAATATTAGATGACTTAGCTGTCTTTTACTGTTATCTCAGTGGTTTTACCTCATGTAATTTTAATGTTTGTTTCTCCTCTGTTGTTGTATAAAGTACAACATAATTGGTAGGACCCACTTGACTAAAGTATATCTGATAGGACTTGATATACCTGATTTTTCAGCAAGTAATACATAGCAAAACAAAGAAAACCTTTTTCATCTTACTCTTTCAGGGGTAGTTAGCTGAAAATAAAGACAAGCAGCTATTTAAGTTGTAAGCTGTTTTTAATAGGATGCTATTTCTTAGGAAACGGGGCTTAAAAATCTTTTTTAATTAAAGAAGGAGGAAAGAATACTAGTAAACTAGAGCTCTGGTCCTGTAACAATAACATGCATTAGTTGCTTTATTTGCATTACTTGACTACATACAAAATTGGTAATTGTGCGAGTATATAAAACTACATCTCAACCTCAAAAATATATAAAACTACATCTTCACTCCATCACAAGTATGCATGTAGTGAAGTTGCTACAAAGATACTTGCACAAAAATATATTGTTTATTATAATACTATACAGGTTTAACTGATTTGATAAAGAGTAACTGGAGCCATGCTGGAAATGGCTAACTTCCCATAAAGTAGCAAAATGTTTTAAATGCTCTGCCTTCTCATCGTAAGATCCTCAGGGATCTTATCCCTTATATCCCTTATATCCCTTATAAGGGCAAGGGCTTTCCTTATTCATGTCTGTACAGATTTTATTTAGGAAAATGAAGCAGAATTATCTCCACTCTGAATTTTAGGCCCCCAATTTGGAAGACTAAATTAGTGCTCTACAGTCAATGACAGAAGGAAGGCACTTCTATGGGGCTATTCAGACCATCTGTGTCAGAAGTCAGATTGCTGCCCCATTTTAGGTGGTCTGAATCGCCTTACAGAAGATTCCCATCTTTCCCCATTAATACATATAATTTAGGAAGCCTGCTCACCTGTATAGAAACTTAATGCAGCTGCATATAAATTGGACAATACTATTAATATTTCTTTCTACAAGACCAATAAAGTATAGGTATGCACTTCACAGGCATGAAATGATAAAAGCCACTGCATCATTTTTACTCTACTGTATTTATTTGCAATTGAACCTAGTCTTGTATATTCTCTTACTGCTCTCCTCCATATTTATGTTTAGATGGCTGAGAATATAAACACATTACCTTTTTCTCCTTTTAAATTCTGACATGACATTAATGATTCGCCTTTCTACATAACCCTTCTCTGCCCCCACCGCCACCCAAACAAAGAAATGGAATTTGGAAACATAGGATTAGAAATAACTTTTTGAGTCACTCAGTCTAGTTCCTTTTATAGACAACCATTAAATCTCTTTTGTAAAGTAATAAGGTGCCATCCTAAAGCCAATGAGGTTATTTACTCCATTACTCCTATTGTAAGGCTATTTTGGAACCTTAGTTTCCTGATGGTTGGAAATTCTCTTCTAATTTACAATCTAAATATGTTCATACCACATACCTCTACTTGTGTCTTGATTATCATTAGCCTTAATCTAAATAATATCTTACTTTACCTCTGAAGGGTTTCTCTAACTAATGCCTTTCTAGACAACTGAATTTGTTCTTTTGTTCCACACAAGCCAATTCTTTTAGTCTCCCCTTGAAATACATCCTTTTTATTCCTTTCATCATCCTAGGAGCTCTTTGGATTGTCCTGTCAGCAAGGTACAAATAATTGCCAATGGTAGCTAGATTCAAACGATAAGAAGGGAAGCCAGGCTTTTCTAATCTGTCTAAAAAAACCCCAACAAAATATTTACACCAGTTTTGCTGCCAACCCTTAGTTTTGTAGATTGATGGATTTTCACAAGAGTGGCACATGTCATTTGTGTGATATTTTGAACTTTGAGAAGGAAAGCTGCTATACAAAAAGTATATAAGGCATTTATTTGTCATAGTGAAACCTCCACGATGAGAAAACATTTGCAATAGAACTGAATGAAGATCCTAATTTATCTCTGCTTACTGTACAAAGTGCAGATTTTACATGACTTGACAGAGAGCTTCATCTAAGAGTTATATTTTTCTAGGCCAATAAGGACTATACCGAAGTTCTGCTCCTACCTGGTTAATATAAACCAACTGATAGCAGGTGTCTGACGTTGATGCATGTGAACAACCGTATTAGTTCCATAGCAAAACTTATATAGGTATCAGAAGTTGTGTTATAACTTCTATATCTATAGATTCTATATTGTACAATCGTGGTTGTACAATATTAGAGTCTACAGTTATTTCATAAAGATTTTATGAGTTGTTTAGCTTAAATTGAAATGCTTGTATATGTGTATGTATAAAATTATAAATTTAAAGAAAGACATTTAGACAGTATTTTATTTTGTCTTAGACTGCTTAGAACACTACAAAGCCAGAAGGACTTTAATGGAGTTGCTGTTGATTTACAAGTTAATTAGGCTCATAATCAATAAGAACCAGGAAAAACGAGAGAGTGCTGATAATAATGGATGAGAAGCGTTTTTATATCCACACCCACAAGTTTCAAAAATCTTGAAATTGATGAAATCAGAGCATTTAAAACCTTAAATCTACATCTGGTCTTTGTTTTCAAAAGTGCCAGTCACTCTGGATATTTCAGTTTTCTCTGCACTTGATTGGCAAATCCAGGTCTCTGGGGGTGCCCATTAGTGACTACACCAGTTATTCTTAGTGCTGACTATTGCTGTACACCAGGTCCTAGATATTTTGAGATAATCAGTCAAAATGGCATTTAAATTCAAACAGCTCCTAAACCCCTACAGCCTTCCTTTTAATTATTAAGTACTATTCCAGCCAGCTTTATGAAATCCATTTAACTTAGGGGCCCAGGTCTTAGTAGTAGAAGCTAAACTGTAACACTCTGACTGTGCTAACCGTCTGTGAGATCATTTTCAGCACCTGGAGCCCTGTAACCCCTTTTCTTCTCCTCTCCTGTGTGCACCTTGTCTTTGTACCCTGTCCCTCGGCTGGCCATGTAATGCCCCATGAAGCAGTCATGTCCCTCCATCATGGGACTGTGTTTCAGAGGTGCAGCAAGTGAAGTGCGGATGGATGGGAAGCCAGGACCAGCAAGCCGTGGAGTTATCTCTACTTGGCTTCCTGTGCTCAAGCCCTTCACACACAGACAGGTTTCAAACACATAGTGGGGAGGAGACAGGGCAGCTTGGCAGAGCCACACGACTGACTTCAGGCCCTGGCACGAAGCAAAATTCCTGGGGATTAGATTAAGAGACCTTTAATGTGGACAGTTAGAAGGTCTGGGTTTAAGGGCATCCTATCGTATTTCAGAAATGAAACTCTCATCAACACCACACAGGCCTAGCAGCACTGAACACAGTATTGCCTAAATACTTTTAGAAGCTGAATACCTAAGATAATAAAGCTGTTTTCTGAAAATGTATTTTTTAAGGTGTTAAAGTCTAAGCTATTTTCATTAATTAGTCATAATCATTTTAATTATGGAAAAACTTGAGTTTAAATTGGACGTTAAATACACTGAACATTTGGCTTTGAAAAATGAGTAGAAAACTAGGAGTCATCATCACCAGACAATACATAATAATAAATATCAATTAATATATTTTAATTTAAAAAAAAAAAAAACAAACCACAAAACCAATCTGCTAAGTACCACAAGTTACCTGTTGCTCTCTTCACGTTGTTCTTTTCATTGTCAGTCATGTAACGGACATTATCCTGGCACCATGGGTTTGAATCTTGGTAACTGACTTGAAGAGAGTGGGAAGGAATTTAATTTTTCAAAAAAACAGCAGGTGGAAAGTGACTTGGTAAAGATGACAGTTGACTGAAAAAAAACCAGCTGCCTACTCTTTACCCAAACACATGGTCTTTGGAGCAGCTGAAACTGAAAATTTTGACACTAAAGGATGCAGCTTGCTTTGCTTCATGCCATATCATCACATCCAGCAGTATTAACAGCATACATCAACCAGAATATCTTCTTCACAGAACATGCCAAACATTCACAAGCTGCTCTGCATCTGATACACAGTAACTGCTGAAAGCGGAGGACCTCTCAAAACGTACCTTTTGTTCTGCAATTAGCTTATGGTTTCTCAAGCAGGAAATCAGCTTCAGGGGTGGTGGTTTTTCTGCAGCTAACATAACCAACGTAGGAATTGTTTGATCTTTGCAGGTTTTTAAACGGATAGTTTTGTGCAGAGTCAATAGAGTGAAGTATCTCTGTAGCTACCTGAAAATATCTCATAAAGCTATAAATAAATGGATGTAGAAATTACTGAAATGAGAATGTCTTCACATTCCAATAATTTTTTTTATTCTACATTTAGCTGTCTTGAGAGCTTGTGTATTTATGAAAGACTGAAACCAAATGGAAGAAGTAATATGCTTATGCAATAATATGCTAACAACTTTGTTTCCTCTAAAACATGAACAAGGGAAGTTTTGTTTGTTTGAGGATTACACGATGTAGGTTATTTAAAGAAGTATCTGACTGGTAAAGGGAAAAGTATCTCAACTGAAATGGGGAAAGGCAGTCCTACAGCTGTGACACAGGAACTGGTGGATGCCAGTCTTCCATTCCTGGCAAAATTTCCTCCGAGAGCATGTGCAATTCATAGTCTGTTTCTATTGGAAATGACTCATTTTCACTTTTCCTTTCTGACGAAAACAGTTACAAATACCACAATCTGAAAAGTGCAGTATTTCTTTATTTTGCTGTATTCCTTTATTTTTTTATTTTTGAATGAAACATGGGTTATAAACATGTACTTGATGGAATACAGTACTCACAAGATATTGTGGCAATTTAAGAGTAAATTAAAATTGGATGTAGCGTGGGAAGCTAGGATGACACGTAGCATTTTCACCTTGACAGCCTTTCACTGGAGGTGGCACAGCAACAGATCTTGACACATCTTGACACCAGTGTGAATGCCTTCAAGTGGAAGGCAGGTAATGTTTTTCAGATGCAGTAAGAATCTAAACTTATCAGTAGTCACGAGACAAAAAAACCCAGAAGAACTTCTGCATTTCCTAGACGACTGCTGATCATGTGTGTGTATTTTTAGGAGCAAAAGTAAGTAACTAAAAATAAAATAAATTTTAAAATAACGTATAAATAACATATATGTAAAAATAGCTATATATAAGTAGTTGGAACTACTTTGCCTAGTAGAGTAAAGCTGTGGAAAAAGTCCCATATGACAATTTGGAAAATGGAGATATTCAGAAATGTCATGTTAAAAAGTGCAAAATTCCAGAGATCACAAAGAATGGAGGAAATTTAAGTATACAGCAGTAGGTTCTTATTTGCCTCTTTCGTTAGCTGTGCCAAGAAACTTTTTTGTTCTTTTTTCTTCTGAGCTGCTGTCTTAAGTTCTCATTCTCGATGGTTTTAGTCTCTTTCAGCCATCTTTTACATTTTCTCCTAAAATAATTGAAAATAATAGATGAGCAGACACTTAATTCTAATCCTGTAAATTAAACAGTTTTATGACATGAAATTTCAAATTTGTTTTATTAGGATTGCTGACTACGTTAACATTAAATACAGTCAGTTTTCATTTATCTAAGGTGATGAGGAATGAGATAACACAGTTAAAACATACATAATACAATACTTAGGTAATAAAGCTAGAAGAATATACGATGAGATGTGATAAAGAAAAGATTAACCATTGAACAATGCTTAGCTGTGAAGTGCAGATGGTTTCAAAAGCCTGCAAGCTCACACAACGAGGCATGTTGTCCTGGTTTCGGCAGGGATAGAGTTAATTTCCTTCCTAGTAGCTGGTACAGTGCTGTGTTTTGGATTTAGGGTGAGAACAATGTCGATGTTTTAGTTGTTGCTAGGTAATGTTTACACTAGTCAAGGACTTTTCAGCTTCCCATGCTCTACCAACTGAGAAGGCTGGAGGTGCACAAGAAGCTGGGAGGGGGCACAGCCAGGACAGCTGACCCAAACTGGCCAAAGGGACATTCCATACCACGTGACGTCATGCTCAGTATATAAAGCTGGGGGAAGAAGAAGGAAGGAGGGGACGTTTGGAGTGATGGCGTTTCTCTTCCCAAGTAACCGTTACGCGTGATGGAGCCCTGCTTTCCTGGAGATGGCTGAACACCTGCCTGCCGATGGGAAGTAGTGAATGAATTCCTTGGTTTGCTTTGCTTGCGTGCGTGGCTTTTGCTTTACCTATTAAACTGTCTTTACCTCTACCCACGAGTCTTCTCACTTTTACCCTTCCGATTCTCTCCCCCATCCCACCAGGGGGGGAGTGAGCGAGCGGCTGCGTGGTGCTTAGTTGCCGACTGAGATTAAACCACGACAGTCACACAGTCCCACTGCTTCTACCCAGTTAAAGTTACTGATGCTTTATGAAAAAAGAGGTTGCGTAGGTCAGTGGGTCATTAGTGGGACTGAATTTCAAGAGACCTGGATTCTGTATTTAGCTTAGCCATTGACCTTCCTAGACAAGCCATATCATCGATCTGTGCCTCTTCTACCTAATAATATGTGCTGCCTTGTTTATTTGGATTCCAAGCTTTTCCTAATAGGTCCTGTCTCCTACTGGATTTACGTAGCATCTAGCATAGGGAGACTAAAATGCTAGCTAAGTCCAGCAGGCACATCTGTAATATAAATGTGTAAAAAGAAAAGGAAGGGGAAAAAAAGAAGTAACAAAAATAACAGTGAATATTCTTGTTCATATACAATTATCTTTTCTGCTGGAGGGAAAAAAAAAGTGAATTTGTATAAAGAAATTAGATTAAAGCAACTCCAAAGATGAAAAGAATGGAAAAAGAATTGGGGGAATATATTAAATAAACCCACAAAATAATTATCTACTGTCCTTTAAACATTCAGTAGACAGAGAGCCTTTTACAGATGGAGGTTTAAGAGGAGCCCAGGACCACACAGCAGGAGAAAGACAGAGTTAGAAACGGGCCAGATTTCCCATCCCAAGCACTGGGGTATCATAACAATCCCACAATGAAAACCTGTGTAACTGATGAGTATAGGATGACTAGGGGGAAAACTGAGGAAGGAAAGCCTGTGTGTGCTCTTCAAAATAATTTTGCTTAAAACCACACGTCAGGTTGTTGTTCCTAGGACAAAGTGTGCACTTGATTACAGATATGCACAGCAGAGCCCTCCAGTGACATGTACATCACCATGCAGAAACTAAACAACAACGCCATCATGAATATCATCTACAGATTTTATTTCTTCAAACACTCTCACTGTTGGTATGTTAAAACAGCTTATTTCTGCCTCGCTGCACACAGGAAAACCCCATTCCATAACAGAAACAGAGAATGGGGTTAAAAAAGGGGATCTGTGGCTTCTGTTCTCTGCTGTATTCCAGTAAAGTTCTCCTTTGAATTAGCAGATCAAATTTAGTTACTGCTTGTTTTTGTCCAACCCCAACTCTAGTCCTAGATACAGCAGCATGCTGTACTCAGCCTGCACTGAGTTCCTAAAACTGCATACGTTCCATTGCAAAATGATCTAGTGATCATTGTCTCTACCGACACATTACACTCGTAAATTGTTTACATTATAAGGCTATTGTGAAAGTAGTTTGAGACAACTGATCTGTAGTGACGAAAAATACTTCTATAACATTCAAATCCTTTAGCACCCTTCAAACATTCCAAAAACCAAAGGACACTAATTGTGTAGGCACAGCTTCAAGCTTAAAAACCTTTTTATGCAAGAAATTAAGTCTTCATCAAGAAAATAACTGTTGAAATCTTAATATCTTTCAATGACAGCCACATTTGAAGAGCAATTTTATAGCATAATGATCCTTGTTGCATAATTTGGACAGGCTTTTGTTCTCATTTTAATTTCCCATACACAGCTTGCTTTACCATCTCTCCTTCCCACACCGATTGAAAGGGAGAGATCAAAAGTCAGGAGAGAAAACATCAAGATTTGGGTCTGGAGTTAAACTTCCAAAGATTTCAGAACAGCTGCTGCTTCAAACATGCTATGGCATATCTGACTAAAGCCTTGGGTGCCTCATATAACACTTGGGCAGCTGCATTCCACCTCAGATCCCACTGTAGGCACAAGTCCAGAACAGCAACTTTAAAACCCCCACTCAGCCTCCACCCAGGACTAGAAGTATCTAAACTTTCTGCTCTTTGATTTTTATATTCTCAAGGCATCTCGAATATGAACCTGCCCAGAATATGTGCCAGAAGAAGAGGCATTTTTTTCCATTCTACTTCACCTCATACCAAAGGTTGTCTGAAATCTAGAAATTAGTTTCTTAGTCTAAACCTTCCTCCAGTAATGATCTGATGGGCTTCCTCAAAATAGGCCCATAGATCTGGGTAGACTATAAAATGGAGTTTCAGATTCTTGCTTTATTATCAGTGTAGCTGGAGAGGTTTATACCCATCTTTTATACAATTTCATAACAGTTACAGCATTTGCCAAGGAATGCAATTTTCAGTTTTTTGTGCCCAAGAGAGTCAAACACACATCATTCTCCCATTAGAAAAACTGTCTAACCATCAGTTGTTACCCTTAGTACATCAATTGCTGGATTATGATATACAAGAGGTCAGACTAGACAATCTAAGAGTCATTTCTGGCTTTAAACTCTATGATAATCTATGAAAACAAATGTGTTGCCATAAATAAATAAATAAATAAATAAATAAATACGGCATTTTGCCTCTGAGTCACTACGTTCACAACGTGACAACAATTTGCTAAGGCAACAATGAAAAACTAAAATCTTGTCCTTCTGGAATATTGTGACAAGTTCTGTGACACAAAACATGATGCTTTGTGTCCATCTAACTTTTGCCTTGGGGTCTGCCCAAGTCAATGCCTTTGTAGTTTCAACTGACAGGATTTCAGCAGGTGAGCTGAGTCCTACATATAGTGTATGAAGCACTTCTGATCTCAAGTATTCTATAAATGTGGAGTAATGTAAGACAAATCTTAATTTCCTTTCCATGTACAGAATTATACCAGTCTGAAGCTTTTATTTCCTCCCAAGGAAGTTTTATTAACCCTTAAACTCTAGAAACATAGGTCTTCAGAATGAATGCGTTGTCTCAGTAATACATTCTCAGCATGATTACTTCAATGGATCAAAACCGTATCTCTTCAGAGAAGAAACCTGTACTGGGTTTGCATGGCAAGGTTTTGGTAGCAGGGGGCTATAGGGGTGGCTTCTGTGAGAAGCTGCTAGAAGCTTCCCCTGTGTCCCATAGAGCCAATGCCAGCCGGCTCCAAGATGGACCCACCACTGGCCAAGGCCGAGCCCATCAGCAACGGTGGTAGCGCCTCTGGGATAACATATTTAAGAAGGGCAAAAAGTTGCTGTGCAACAGCAACTGCAGTCAGAGAGAGGAGTGAGAATATGTGAGAGAAACAACTCTGCAGACACCAAGGTCAGTGAAGAAGGAGGGGGAGGAGGTGCTCCAGGCGCCAGAGCAGATATTCCCCTGCAGCCCGTGGTGAAGACCATGGTGAGGCAGGCTTGTCCCCCTGCAGCGCATGGAGGTTAACGGTGGAGCAGATATGCATGTGCCCAAAGGAGGCTGTGACCCCATGGAGAGCCCACGCTGCAGCAGGCTCTTGGCAGGACCTGTGGACCCGTGGAGGGAGGAGCCCACGCTGGAGCAGCTTTGCTGGCAGGACCTGTGACCCCATGGGGGACCCACGCTGGAGCAGTCTGTTCCTGAAGGACTGCATCGTGTGGAAAGGACCCACGCTGGAGCAGTTTGTGAAGAACTGCAGCCCGTGGGAAGGATCCATGTTGGAGAAGTTCACGGAGGACTGTCTCCGGTGGGAAGGACCCCACACTGGAGCAGGGGAAGAGTGTGAGGAGGAAGGAGCGGCAGAGTCAATGTGTGATGAACTGACCACAACCCCCATTCCCCATCCCCCTGTGCTGCTCGGGGGGAGGAGGTAGAGGAAATCGGGAGTGAAGTTGAGCCCAGGAAGAAGGGAGAGGTGGGGGGGGGAAGGTGTTTTAAGATTTGGTTTTATTTCTCATTACCCTACTCTAATTTGATTGGTAATAAATTAATTTTCCCGAGTTGAGTCTGGTTTGCCCGTGACAGTAATTGGTGAGTGCTCTCTCCCTGTCCTTATCTCAACCCACAAGCCTTTTGCTATATTTTCTCTCCCCTGTCCAGCTGAGGAGGGGAGTGATAGAGCGGCTTTGGTGGGCACATGGCATCCAGTCAGCATCAACCCACCACAAAACCATACTGCCTTTGGTTCATTTTTCAAGCTAACTAGGCAATGCGTCCATATCTTTCCAACTGAAGTGGGAACTGGGAAGATACATCTCTTGGGTACACATATAACAGACATAAGATACCTGAAAGTCTTACGCAAAAGCAGAAAAATACACAACCCATCACTCTTTCCTGAGAGTGAATGAGAAATCATTTCTTCACATTGCAAATACTGACAAAATTGTTCAGTGACTCAACTCCATTAATAACCTCATAGAGCCTAGCAACTGCTTCCCTTACAGCTCAAATCAGTGTCACACAATTGTATTCTAAAATAGTGGTTACCCAAATAAACTGAATTCTTGACACAGAGTTTTTAAAAACCCAGATTTTGCCTTGGATATAAAATTTCCAACCCTTCAATGAAGTAACTATTTATTATTTCAAAATTAAAGTATCCTACCAGAAACATTCCATAATCCTCTAAACTCAGTCTCTACTTACATAGAGTTGAGAAAAGGAAATTAAAATTCCTATTACCAGTATCATCCCTAAGTTCTAGGATTCACAAGATATTAGAGGGAGCCAGTTGATGAAAAAAATCAGTTTCTCCTTTACCTAACAAGAAGTTTATGAAAGGGATGTGCTGAAAAAAGAGCTTGTATTAAGTAGAGTTTAAAAAGAAAATGGAGGGTGAGAAGTGAGAGGAAGAGATGCTTTTTTTTCTTCTGAGTGCCACTATAGACCCTTGATTCAGACCTGGTTAGAGGAAACTATTATGGTTTGGGGTTTTTTTGTCTGATAGCAGCATTAAATCTATGGTACTGCATCCTTCTTCCCTTTTTTCTCTTTTTTTTCCCTCTGAAAGGGAGATGATTACCATTTTGCTCTGCCCTGAAGATCTTGCTTGAGACTGAATAAGCTATTGTTGTCCCTGCGTTTAGAGAACAAGCAGACTTGCAATAGATGCCTTGAAAACTTGCTGGGGAAGTCTGCAATCTTTGCTGATGCGGGAAGAGGTGCAGCAGCAGCTAAGACCCAGATTTCCAAATAAGCTTGTATCGCTGCAAGATATAAACAAACAAAAGCATTTCTGTACAGTAGTGCAGGGTAACTGTCATTATCCTACCTATATCCTTAAACCAGGTTTGTAGATAATAGCTCTTGTAAGAACAACTGGTATAGGTGGGAAAAAACCCAGCTAAGCCTTTAAGCACTTGGGCTCTTTTTCAAGTCTAAACCAAAAATACTGGGTATAAAAGCTACCCCCTCCCCACAAAAACCAAACCAAACCAAAACAAGCCATCCAAAACAAAAGTTAGAAACGATTTTAAATTGTTATTAGATAAATCTATCACACCCGGATTTCAAACTGGGTTTGCTTTGTATACCTTTAAAGTAAAAGTAAAAAGTAAAAACCTAAACATAGAATTGCTATCCTATAGATAGCAATAGAATAGAAGAGACTGCTATGAGTATCTTCCCTAAGAAATGGAGCGCTCTAGGAAAATTGAATGGGGGTAAAAGATTATCCACCCTGAGGCTACTTATCCTGAATTATCGATATTGCCTAGGACGTCAACAAAGCACTGACTGCTTTTTCTATCTACTATAGGCTACTATTTGTAGAACTACTAAAACTTTTAAGGTTTTTTTCTAGTATTGTTAAAGAAAAGCATGCTTTCCAGGACAGCGGCCTGAATTCTGGGAAATCTTTCCTGGGCTTTTGGATGTATTTATGTACTTGGGTCCTCCCCTGGATTCCCAGTTGTCATACACATATGTTAAGGTGGAAATATGCATCATCAACCTCCGTGTTCGCTTTAGCCTCCTTTTACCTTTCAGATTTCTGTTAAATAAACCTTATTTAAACTGGAGAATGCAACTCCTGCCTCTCCATTTTGACTCTTCTTTCTGGGTACCTCTGTTCTTTTGTCCTGGTTTTGGCAGGGATAGAGTTAATTTCCTTTCTAGTAGCTGGTACAGTGCTGTGTTTTGGATTTAGGGTGAGAACAAAGTTGATAACGCACCGATGTTTTAGCTGTTGCTAGGTAATGCTTACACTAGCCAAGGACTTTTCAGCTTCCCATGCTCTACCGACTGAGAAGGCTGGAGGTGCACAAGAAGCTGGGAGGGGGCACAGCCAAACTGGCCAAAGGGACATTCCATACCATGTGACGTCATGCGCAGTACATAAACTGGGGAAAGCTGGCTGGGGGGGGCCGCTGCTCGGTGACTGGCTGGGCATCGGTCAGCAGGTGGTGAGCAATTGTACTGTGCATCACTTGTTTTGTGTATTATTATTATTATCATATTATCATTTTATTTCAATTATTAAACTGTTTTTATCTCAACCCACGAGTTTTTCTAACTTGTGCTCTTCCGATTCTCTCCCCCATCCCACTGGGTGGGGGGGGGAGTGAGCGAGCGGCTGCGTGGTGCTTAGTTGCCGACTGAAATTAAACCACAACATCTTTTTAATGTTACTACTAAGGTAGGAAGCAAACCAATTGCTTCTTATATCTTTTAACTTGTAATGCAATATTTGCAAGCTACTGAGGTGAACGTTACTAGTCTTCATTTACTATTTCCATCTTGAGTAGACCATCAGTTGGTCTGCCTTGCTTACATGTTGCTTAAGCTGCCCCACAGTCTATGATGTCAATAAAATAGAAATCTATAACTATTCGAAGTATGTTATGGTTGTATCAAGCTATATTTTAACTCATGAAGTCAGCTGTGGTTTAAGCAGCAGATGTGAAAGTCTGTGTCTGTTAGACGGCTTGTTCAACTCTGCTTTTATTTTAAAGGTACATCCTGCAGCTTGATGTACAGATCGATGTTTTGGTTTTACCAGAGAATATTATGCATTGAGGAACAGCTTAAAACATTGTCCTTGTTAGAGGTACCTTAACACCTTTTACTTTAAATTCTGTGTTTTAGGGTTGAAAACAATGGGTGAAGATTGCACGTCTAGTTGTTAAATCATTCTATCACAGGTAAATTGCCAGCTTCAGACCATTCAACCACTCAAGCACAAGAACTGGAAGTGAGAGAAAACCAGAAAAGAGAGAACAGTCTTCCTACTAGCGTTGTTAAAGATAAAATGAAATGTATTGTAAGTGCAAAATGTCATGCACAGTATCAAGTATAAACTCTTACCTTCAGCCATGCTTGAAAACATCAAGTACTTACAACAGAAAGTGTCTACGTTGAGTTGAATTGACCAGTGTGGTATCATCAGTAGCTAAGCTGCTTGGAATCAGCACTCTTCAAATTTCACATGCTGGTTTCCAAGACAGTATGTGGCTTCAAAAAAATTGTCCCTCTCCTTAGTGTGGTAAAAGGAATTTTTCAAATTTCTCAGCCTATTCAACAAATCTTGTTACTTTCAGTCATTTTCTGATTCTTTATTTTCTAGCAGAGTTCCAGATGATGTGGTGAACTTGAAACCTGCTCACAGTCAATTGATTTATTCTAATTAGCATTTGAAGGTGTCAGAAGTACTGTCTCCAGCCCCAAAGAAGAACAGGTAAAATGCTTCCTCAGTGCAATAGCCATGGAAGTTTAGTCACGGACTGAAGATCCTAGCCTAGTTAGAATCTGCCTATGAAATCTTCAGGCTTTTCCAAAGTTTCACCTACATAAATTAGAGATGCAGCTATCCTTTCCCTCACATGGTGATTCCTCCGTTCCTTCAAACCTGTGGTCTTGCAGAGTAAATGGAGGAAAGGTATGCTGTATACTGCTGTTCTCTGAGAGCTGTCCCAAAATTTCACTAGAAAAACTTATTTGACTACAGCACTAGCGAACATAAAAAACAATTACTACTTTTCACAAAATCAAGTTTTAGAATATTTCAGACAAAATACTGATGATTCTTAGTGTGAAACATTCAAACTCGAATGAGTTAGCTTTGATAATCTCTCCCCAAGAAATCTGTATATGGAGCAAGCTCAGATATAGAGTTAACAATTTATACAATTGATACTAGGGTTTTAAGATTGTCATATCTAATTTTCTGCAATAGTCTCTTCAAAAACCTGAAGTGACAAGATGGTAAGTTGAGACCAAATTCGTAACCCAAATGAAATGTGGGTTAAATAGAATTATTCTATCTTCAAACCATGGTTCAGAGGAAATTCATGTTGAACGTCAGTTTGGAAGACACTCTTTCTAACCTTATTTTCTAACTCCAAATAAACTTTAAATCCTCTTCCTTACTATTTTCTTGGTCTGGAATTAGTTTTCATCAAGCTAGTCACAGAGGTAGGGGATATAGTTAACCTTAAATGTTGAAGGTTATCCAGATTGTTTTGCTTCTGACATAATTCTGAATGGTTGCAAGTAGGGACACCGTTGCCTGAGACTGATCCCCCCCGGCACTTTCAGTCCTGGGCAAAATTGTTTTTTGAAGACAAGACAAAGCAGCGGAGGGAGTGGGAGATGGAAAAGGGACATAACAAACATAAATGCAGGCTGAACAGCATGGAAGGATGACAACTGGGAATCGGAGTAAATAATTCCTCATTAAGAGAGAAAGCCAGGAAGAGACAAGAATGAGTAAGGATGTTCAGAATAAACTGTACTAGTAGTCGGACTCTGAGGACATCAATGCGTAAACGTCCCTCGTGCAGCTATTTTTCACAGTTTCTCCTGGATGGTATGGTCTGGCTTTCTGCCCTCATGATCTTTCTTTTTCATGATCGGCCCTTATGATCTTTCTGCCCTCAGCTGGTTTGCTTGAAGTACTAAGGCAAAACCAGCCCTTGTATTGCCAGAATGAAGGATACTTACACTCTTTCCCACCACGTTCTGAGTTTGTTCAGGGAGGGGTACTTCGGAGTAAGGTCTGTTTTCCGTACTCCTCATGATGTTTCTCTGCTCGTTGAAGTAGCTTGTTTCTGCTTCCTCTGGCTGAGTTTCTGGTTGGTTTGACCACTGACTGTTCTGAGTGGTTACTGAAATGAGACTATTAGTAAACATTTGACTTCTTTTTTTAAAGCTCTCATTTCTGGAGTAGCTTCCAAAGTTCACAAAATGCCATGCTAAATGTAGGTGCTCACGGGGGTTTTTTTCTCCCAAAATGTAAACATATACATTTATATGGATAGTGCAAAAAAGTGTCTGTGTGTGTGTGTACAAATACATTTGTGTATTACATGCTGGATGCGAAAAGGAGTGTAAGCCTGGCTCTCCTGATGACAAAAAGAGTTATGCCATTCACTTCATTCAGGACAGGATTTCACCCATATAGCCTCTGAAAATTAGAATTATTTAAAATGCCAGAAGCTTGGCATGTCAATTCTTAGACAATTCTGTGGGGGAAAAAAAGTAGCCAAATAGCTGTTTACTTCATTTTTTCTAACTCAGTTTTGAAAGAGTGAAATAGATTTGAGTTGGGATACTACAACTGGTTCCAAAAAAGATGCCTCGTTCTTATTTGCAAAGTAATTTTTCGGCTCCAGTCTCTACCTGTAAATAAAGCAGAAATATGTTAATAGTCACCTAAAGGATTCTAAAATATTTGACAAATGTTTTTGACAAAATTGCTAGATAATACTATGGCTTTAAATATCTTCTGCAAAATGTAAAAAGATTACCTCCATCCTTTTTGGGGAAAAAAATACAGCACATGCTATCACCATGTGTTTTTTCTTATGTGAATACTGAACAGAAAATTCTTAACATAAAAAGTTGTGATATATTTACCAGATCATAGCTCCCTCTTGTGTAATTCATCATTACTACAGAAAACTACGTTGGATAGAGATTGCTTAAATTAAATTTTATGACACCTATTTATTTTATGCCTTTAATTCTACTTTTCTCATCAGTGATATTTTAGGGTTTGGAATTCTGTATTTTCATGTACTTTCAATGACAGATATCCAGGACAGATAATAATACTTATAGTAAAGCTGCACTAAAACTACATTTAGAGGAGTACTTTTGCTCAGTGACATGATTTTGACATCTGTAATCAAAATCCTGGGGTTTTACTTAAGAAAATTCATGTCTAATCTGGTACTTATTATTGCTGCTAGGTCTTTCTTCCACGTAACTTTCTAGGGTTTTTTTCCTGTTTATATTTTGATGACTTTAGGAAAAACTCTAGCTATTCTCCTTTTGCTTTATTCTCTAGCTTTTGTGTCCATAGGTGTTCAGAGCACCATAACGTGGTTATTATCATTCTGTGTCTAAGCTTTGTGGTATTCTCTTTCTCTCAGTGAAGTAAGACTCACTTTAGAAGTAGTACCAGAACATGTATAAAGTAACAGCTGGAAAGCTTATTTTTACTACAGCTCTTATTTCTGACTCTACACAGAAAAATTGCATTTCATTAATTTGACTGTTATTAACACTTGAAGAGTTACCTTTGGAATACAAACTTAAAAAAAAAAACATATGCAGTTCTTCCTATAACAACATAGCGCAAAACCCCAAATGACCCTCCTGGAGAAGGTGCATGAGAACATAGTACGGAATAGGTAAGCAAACCCAAATTTATAAAGTACAAACAAACCTGGTGCTAATGGCTTAACTGCCACTTAAACTGTGGTTTTGTCCAGAGAAAATGATGAATCATCTTAGACGGATCCGCACAGACGAAAGCTAATGCAGGAGGAAGTAACATCGCTGACTGAACTAGGTGCGAAGATCCTTAATCTTTTTTCTATCCCAATATACACCACCATTACAATCAAGTAAGGCTGACATCGTGTATTCATTCCTCCTTGAAGAATTCAATTTATCCACAAAACCGCGGTGGCTTACGATTTTAAATTTGAATTTATTTTCAAGTAAACAACCAACCAAACCAACCCCAAACTCGGTAACACTGGCCTGAAACTTGCTGGGGGTGAGGGGAATTTGGAAACGTGGCGGTTTTAGTGCTTGAGGACCCTCCGTCTTGCTGCGCCTGTTGTTCTATCCCGGCTGCTGGCTCGCTCCGTCTCCCACTGCCCAGAGACCGGGCAGCCCCCCGCAGCGCTCGACTGCTCCCCGACGCCGACGCCCCCCCGGCAACCGGCCCCAGGAGTTCCCAGAGGGCGCGGCCCCTCCGCAGTCGCCATAGCACCCTCACACGGGCGGCCGGCAGAGGGGGCCTTTAGGTAGCCAGCGCGATCGCCCGATGGCGGCGCGCGGGGTCTCGGGAGCTGAGGGAGGCTGAGAGGCGGCGCAGGAACCAGGCGCCGCCGGGGCAGCCCCGGCTGGCCGTTGGGCGGCTGGGGCCTGATTTCGAACGGCAAGCGGCCCAATCAGGGGCGCCGGCGGGGTAGGGCGCTGGGTTTGAGCCAGGCGGTTACCGGCGGCGCGGGAGCGGGGCTGGGGCTGGGGCTGGGGCTGGGTCGGGTCCGGCGTCGGGAGGTCGCGATGGCGCTGAGCAGGGTCTGAGAGGCGGCGGCAGCGGGGGGCTGGGGAGCGAGAGGTCGGGGAGGCGGCGGGCGCTGGGATGGCGGAGCAGAGGCGAAGGTTGGTGCGGCTGGCGGTGTTGGAGGAGCTCCGGGCCTCTTACGGGATTAAGGTGAAGAGCGGGAGCTTCCTGGTGGCGGCCAAGCAGCCGGGAGCGGCGGCCGCGGAGGTAAGGGGGGCGGTAACGCTGCGGCGCTGACGGAGGGCACCGGCTCCCCGGGCCGGGCGGGGTGGGGGAGCACGGCGGTTGCCGCTGTGGGAGCAAAGCTCACGCGGGTCCGGGAGCCGGTCTTCTGTCCCCGGTGGGGCCGGGTGGCCACCGGTTCTGGCGTCAGTGACGTTATCGTAACGCTGTTGCTCCTGCTAGCCCCCGGCAGGGCATAACCTCCCCCCGTGGGGAAACGCCTTCATCCCTGCAATGGGGAAAGTCGTTTTTTCCCCCTTTTCCTCAGCGAGCAAGTGCTCCAGACGGTCGTCAGGATAGGCGTGTTGTGATTTAGTAAGGTAATGGTTTAGTGATGCTGCGTTCCCCCCGCCCGTTTAGGACCTGAATGTTGCAAGGCAGACCAGACGGTGAACGAGATGCGTTCCTCCTTTTGTTAATGCAGTTGATACTCTCTCAAACACGCGTGCGTGCCTCTGGTCTATGCGAGAGCTTTTTACACTTTACTCCGCTTAATGTCACTCACTATGGAATTTAAATCTTAGTGGTTGTATTATTTTTTGGAATACATAGCTACTCTGTAGTTTCTAAAAGCTTTATGTCTTTTACTTTACTTGGTTCTTTAAATTTTTGGTTTGAAGGGCTTTATTTGCATGGTTTCTTAGTATAAGACATGACTGTGGGTATTTTGGTACAGACAGATCTGGCCTTGATTTGCCTGTGCTCTGAGGAATGAAATCTGTCCTGTTATCTTAAATACCTACTTTGAATACGTTGAAGGAAAAAAGTGTGTTTTCTGTCTCAGGACTCTTATTTAAAACTGAAGTATCATAATGGTGCCAGTTTATACAGCATTGAAGTCCATTTCAGAACACGGATCTTCTGGTAGACTCTAATTTATACAGCGCGGACCGCTATCAAGTCTTAAGATCCCTGTGCAACTGATATGGCACAGAACGGAACATTCTCAGAACGAGCTTTCTGTAAGGCTGAGAAGATATTGCAAAATGCTGCAGTAACCCTTGGTCAATATAAACCAAAGAAGTTGCGAAAACACATGCTTGAGTTGGGTTGTTTGGAAAGGGAGAGAGCAAGAGTAAAGTTAGAATTAGTTTCTTCCCCCTTGTCAACATCAAGCACGTGGTTCTAGACTTTTTTTTTTATTTGAAGGGAAGGTAATAAGAACTGTGAATAATATATGTATGTCATAATAAAAGATGTCTATATAGCTGTCTGTAGTGCTTAAATTTTATACAGGGAAGAAAATGTATATTTAAATACAACTGAGCAAGGTAGGAAAAGGTATAGAATAACATTTGTTTTGCCAGGGGGCATTCTATTTCTATTGTAAGGGAACAGACATACATTTATTTTAAGAACTTAAATCGCAACTTCTGATATTTGAAACAAAACCTGGTAAAGTGAGGATATCAGTTACGAATTTTAAATGTTGAATTACAAGCCACTGGAATTCTCTATTACATAATCTTGTAAATACAGAAAAACATTATATCTTGGAGTTGTTTACCTTTTTGTACTTTTAATAGCAACCTGGAATACAATGACAAACGTGTTGCTTCTCTTTCCTTATCTTGTTATGCTTGTTTTCTGTAGGACAGACAGGCCCAAGGTGGCCTAATGGGTTAGTTATTGATTAACTAGTTTCCCAACATGGTCAGCACTTTGAATTTCACGTATAAATGACCAAGAGTTGCATTCATCTCTGATAACAAGTTCCGCACGATCCTAATCCCCTTCTGGTTGGGGGAGGGGCTGGCTTGCATGTTCTGCAAATATAAATAGAAAAGAGGTGGGGCAAAGAAAAAAAAGTACAAGTTGTTACATTGAAATGTGGGCTTTTATAACTGAAACAACTGTGCAGTAACCTCAGGTAAACATTTAAAAAAAAAATGCTGTAGGTGAGCATCAGTAGTAATGACTGAAGAAATTGCTTATTTTCTAGTATGTAACAGATACTCTGATGTCTTGCTATAAGGCAGTAGAGTTATAACAGTTTCTTAAATACAAATGCTAAATATGAGAGTTCAGAACAGTTTTCTAGACTATTCAGTTGAGTTTAATCCTTCCTGAAACAGCAATCTTGAGTGCCTCAGATGAAGAAAAAAAATAACTTTAAAAAAAAAAAAGTTATTTCAAATGTGTTGTGTTCATTTTTAAGAAAAATAGGATTTAGTCAATTTGAAAAGGTAAGGTGAGATTCCAGAACGGTCTCTTTAATATCCTTACTGATTTGGGGGCCTTATAGGAAGACTGACTCCTTGTAAAATAAAAAGTGCAAAACATACTGCAGAAGACCTTTCTATTCTTTCACAGTAATCTAGGGTGTTACTTGTAACTAGAATCAGCATAGGCTCAGATATCCAGAGATGATAGTGCTTTTCCTGACAATACCTCTTACCTACCTTATCTGAAAGACTTTGTTTTTTGTCTTAACTACCCTTCTGTTTGTACTTTGTGGAATGCGTGCTTTTCTGTAATATGTAGTTGGTAACCCTATCAACTTTTGAATAACATTAATTGCATTTTGTGTTTTAGGGTAAAATCTTTGGAATATCTTTTCATGCGTTACCGCAATCACTTGTGCCAGAATATGGTTATATTCCGAGGTAAATTAACACTGTGTATTTAGATTTATGCTTACTTTGCTCTCTTTATAGTATTGAACTCTTGTCAGAAGAGGAAGCATGATATTTATTCCAGGCCTGATAAAGCTTATGGGGGATATAAGAATAGTTGCAGGTGGGGAAGGAGGGATGCAGAAGTTAGATGGGGAATTCAAAGCCACGGCTATCATTCAGTTGTATTTCTTTATGCTTCTTGTCATTGGGGGAAAACTTTCCTATATATTAAGTTTTACCTATTTATCATGAAATAGTTTTTCTGGGGGAAAAAAAAAAGTTTTATTCTAGGTGTCAGAAGTATGTTACTGTTCTTTCCTCAGCTTTCTTGTTGATTCATGTGAATATTTGGAAGAACACATTCATACCGAGGGACTCTTCAGAAAGTCTGGATCTATTGTTCGTTTAAAAGCTTTAAAGGTATTCTCTAAAGCCTCTTTTTTTTTTTTTTTTTTAATCTGCATTTCACTTGATCATCTGCATGTTTTAGTTTTTGGACTCTTCAGCCATATTTGAGTTTTAATATTGGAAGTAGACTGGTAACGTTACCTGCTTTAGAAATGAGAGGAGATCTAGTCCAGAAACTGGCGAACCTCACCTTTTTTAGTCCAGAAACTGGCGAACCTCACCTTCCCCTCCCCCCCCCCGGGAAATTCTTCAGCTTTCCAGATGGTGAGAATACACTTGTGACTAAACAAGTGTATGCACACTGGATACTGTGAGGATATTTGTTTAGCAGTGTTCTCCCAGAAGGATGCATACATGGGAAACCTGTAAATAAACACATGTGGTCTGACAACATAGTCTGTGTCTCTTTGTAGATACTGAAGTTAGGTAAAACATGACAAGGCTGAAACTAAAAATGGGGAAGATGTGACTGTCTTTTCTGATACAGGCTAGAGGATTAATACCTAAACTTAGAAATCTGACAGTATGTTGAAGACTTCAAATCATGTTTCTTATGAACAATTTCAGAGTAAACTGGATCAAGGTGAAAACTGCCTCTCAGCTGCGCTGCCATGTGATGTTGCAGGGCTTCTTAAACAGTTCTTTAGAGAGCTGCCAGAACCCATCCTTCCACCTCACCTGCAGGAAGGCCTTTTCAAAGCTCAGCAGCTAGGAAACGAGAAGAAAACTGCAACTGTGTTGCTGTCGTGTTTGATGGCCGACAGAACAATTGAAGCTTTGAGATACTTTTTCAACTTTCTGAGAACTGTGTCCCTACGGTCAGTGTAAAGAGACTGCTTGTAAACACCTCCCAATTTCTTTAACAACTTCTCTTTCCAGGCAACTGCTGTAACTTGCTGTGAGTGGTTTGTGACTTTAAACTTTATCTGCAGTCATTCACTAGAATTCAGTCATGATCTTTTCTTTCATAAATCCAGAGTGTTTTCTTTATAAAACCTTGTTTTGCTGGAGACTTAACTTTGTTCCATTCTTTCATAGCTGTATTCCTCATGCTTCTTTGGAAAGCAAAAGAAGTGACTGATAAAGTTAACATAATCTAACTGATACCTGGCATTCCCCAAAACTAACTAGGGTCTGTAACCTCTTGATTTCAATGACGTAGTCATGTGATTACCTAGCTTGGGGTGCTTAAGTCTACACATTAATCTCTGTATGTGAGCACTCAAGCGAATTACTCCGTTGGTTGGGGTTTTTTTTTTTCAACTACATTTGTCTTATTTGGTCTTTTCTCGCTCTACTGCTTATGTCCTGATAATTTGTGTAAAAAAACCTTTTCTTGTTAAGATCCAATGAAAACAGAATGGATAGCAGTAACCTGGCAGTGATTTTTGCACCCAACCTCTTGCACTCGAATGAAAATGAAAAGATGTCAGCCAGTACAGAAAAAAAAATTCGCTTGCAAGCTGCTGTTGTGCAAACACTTATTGACCATGCAGCAGAAATAGGTAAGATGATAAATGTTTATCAAAATGTCTTGTTGCACATACCTGTATACAGCTTTTCAACTTTTTAAGTAACGTCAAAAAAAAAAATTTCTCAACTAATTCAGGACAAGTACCAGAATTTATCTTGGAAAAGATTCCTGCAATGTTAGGTGTTGATGCCTTTCAATCTACTCCCTCACTGTGGGGCCACGAAGACAGTGAAAATGAATCTCCCAGTGAATGTAAGAAGAGGAGGCACCGAAGTGTTGGAGGTAGGTATGTTGTGTGAAAGTTTTAGCAACTAAAATAGAATTATTTTGAGACTTCAGGTATGCTGATCCTAAGCACTTGCTTCTTCCACAAGCAGAATAGATGCCTGTGAAATTTGTTGGGTTTGATTTGCAAAATCTATATAAGACTTCAGTAATCACATCACTTTATTGTATATCTACTCTGAGTTTATTCTAGTGTCTGTTGTCTACCAGAGAAGCTGTTTTGCTTGTGTTTGGATTTGTGAAGCCAGAATAATGTTCCAGCTTTTTCCTGAGTCAACTTCAGATCCTGTTGCAGAACACTGATAAAGTGAAGATTTTTTTTTTTGCTAGTTTTGAAATTACACTTGGACACTCAAAGATATTGCATACTTTGATAAGTTAGGTCATGAGAAGGCAAGGATATAAATGGCATGTGTGTTTTGAATTAGAGAAACTAATTTGTGTCTCGAAATATAACTCTGAATTCGATATTGTTGGATACTGTGTGCTCTGATATCATGGTTCTGTTGGGTTGGTTTTGGGGGGGGGTTTTTTTTTTTGCAATTTAGCTATTCAATAGGGGTGAGTTTTTTGCCAAATATGGACAATCAAATGGTATATTCTCTGTTCTGCATTCTCTTTGAGGAAATACTATGGAATACGTATGCTTGACTTGATTCAAATCCACTATAACACTGATCTTGTATGTATTGCTATAAAAATATGAGTATGTATTTAGCTCATGTACCTGGAATATTAATCCTGACAGCAATTGATATTAAGGCTTTATTATTGTATATGTTTAGCCAAGGCATGGGGTTTTTGTGTAATACACTTTACCACTCTGAAGAAGGGAGATCATCCTGGAGTTGCAAGGTGATAGATGTTTGTGAATGTTAACATTTTGAGGAGAAGCAGTTAGAATTTGTTAATTCTGTGGAATAGGTTCTGGTAGTAGGCAGCTTCTATTCTTTCTCCAGATGTAGTAAAACATAATATTACTACACTTTATCTATTTTTAAAGATGAGTTTTTAAAAACTACCTGATATCTACCAGACACCATAAAAGAAGTACCGCAGGCTTATAGTTTGCTAAGCTTTGCTATGAACACGTGGAAATACAACTGTAGGTTGCAATAGAACTTAATAAAAATACTTCCATTTTACACTTTTAAAAGTGGGAGAAGCAGTAAAATTTCATGCATTTACTCTGCTGGGTTTAATTTTGCCTTAAAAAAAAAAAAAAAACAAACCAAAAAAACCCACCCCAAAACAAAAACATGTAGTTCACAGAAAAGTTGTACGTTATTTCTTCACAAGACCAAAATTTCATACTTCTATTTGGGCCTGACTTCAAAGTTCTAAGAGCTTTTCAGCTTCAAAGATGACTGTCCAGTAAAGTGAGAAAGTCTGAGACTTTCTGTGAGAGAGACTTCAGTGGAAACCTTCTAGGTTTGCCTACAAGAAATCAGAAGGCCTATGATTTTATAATGACCAGTAGAATTTTCTACAAGAAACTTCTGTTGTCTGTGCATGAATCTTTTGTTTTTTTTAAGGAAAATAGAATTTTTCAGCTATTGTGAAAGCAACAAAAACTATTCTGGTGAGAAGATCTGGACTATAGTTTTCTTTACATCAACCACCCATTTAAAATGATTTGCTTTATTTCTCTCTGAAAGAGTACAAGCTAAATGAGTTGAAAATAGAGCAAGACAAACTTCGTATTTAAATTTGATTGCTCGGTGTGTCTTGCGTTTCAGATATTGTTAGTGGAGCATTGAATAAATTTAAATCTAACAGAACACCCTCCACTACACCTCAACAAGGCAGAAGCGGTAGGTATTGGTGTATTTGTACTAAATAAAGCCCATGCAGTATCTTCTGGATTTGTCAACTATATTCCACAAATTTTTTTAACTGAAGAACTAGAACTTAGTTGAAGATACGTGATTACATCTAAATTGTTTAAAACTTTGAATATAGATACATATTTATTGAGGATACTGCATTTACTGTAGTTCTTGGAGCAGCTACAATCACTGCAGCAGCGGGCTGTGCGGTTCTAGGATTACACAACTGAACTTGTGCTTTTTATCTAATGCACACTAAGGCTTCGGTGCAGTAGTGCAGCATTTTATCATCTTGGGAATGAATTTGCCAGGACTGAAATTCTTTCACTCTTACTCTGTCTCTTACAGAAGATTACTATACTTTTTTCCTCCCCCCCTCCTAATACCTATATTATTTTATTAATGTGTGGTTTTGGATTTTCCTTTCTGGTACTCTAACTTGCGGAAAAAAACAGCAAAATAAAAAAACAAACCCTAAGCTATACCGATTGCTTTGCCTGTTCAAAACGCATGCACGTTGGCTAAGCTTTTACAACAATTTTCTTTGAGTTTAAAAAAAAAAAAAACAACTGTTTATATTTTAGTAAACTCTCGACAATTTAAGCTGTTATTGCAGATTTGGTTTTCTTAATTTCAGTCCTTTCATCAGTGACTCCGGTGGTTCTTACTCCAAGCACCAAGCGTAAACTTCCAACTGATTGCTCTCAGGGCATGTCCAGCAAGAAAAGACGATCTTTTAAGCATAGTTTTGCTTTTGAGTTGTTACCAAGTAGCATTTTTAACAGCAGCTCAACACCAGCGTCAGGTACAGTGCCTTCATTTTTCCTTGCTGCTTGAAGTGGTTGTTGATGGCTTTTAATTTAAATGTACAGTCTTTTGTTCTTGTTAGGCAGTCATTGATAAACTTCACTTAACAGTGTTCCTTGCACTACTTTCCTGTCTTAATAAATAGTCTATGTTTATGTTCATCAGTGACTGTCATGGTACATGGATTGAGCAAAAGCAAAATTCTGTTTCTTGTTTTCTGTTATATTAATCCCTCAAATCTGCAACCCTGATGTCCTTTTATCTTTTTCAGTCCCTGTGTATCACCTAGGTTATACTCACGTTTCTGTCTTAACACACAAATCCATGAAGACTGCCTATGCTTCCAACCTTTTGAAAGTTGTAGCCTTCTTCCGTCTCCTAAATATTTAAATAGCCGGTTTTAGCTCTATGTGAAATGTAATTGTTGCTATTATAAAGGTTCTTTCTTGAATGCAATCACCTCTTATTTTCTCTAGATGCTAAATATTCTCAAAATCCTATAGAAAAAGTTTTACTTTTGTTTGATAATTCTTTAATACTACTTCATTCCACTAGAGTGCTTCCAGCTGTCAGGCTCTTCTGCAAATCCTATTTTATTTTTGTTTGGTTCCTTAATGTGCTGCCAACTGAAGTTAGAGGAAAAAGAAATTGCTAGAGTGGCTATGTTTTGCCTGAAGATCAATTTTTTTTCTGCAGTTGAGTGGTATAAAACTTCTTGCTTTTGTTTATTAAGTCATTTCATGCTCACCATGAAATTCTTGTTTCTATGGATAAGCAAACCAAAGCAATTACATTCTCTAAAGGTAGTAATGCATCTGTGTGATAAAAAAGTTCAGTAGAATAGCAACTCTCTCATTTATTGTTGCTTTAACTGTTCTGGCTAGGTATGTAAAAAAGCATACTGCAAATAATATTAAGACTGAATCTAATTTTTCTTATTAAGCTCATAATTTGAGGAACTGATCTGATGATAGCAGTGTGGAAACTTAACTGAGGTAGTGATATCAGTAGCACGCAATTAATTGCAATCCAGCTGCTTCTATGGATGCTACAAGCAACAGCTTCATTTAATATTAAATAAAAGTAGAAGTCAAAGTAATTTCAAGCCAGCACTCCACAAAATAAACACACAAATCTGTGCTGTTTAAAAACCTATTCTTTACTGTATTAACTGTTAACTCTTTATCTGAAAAAATGTGACTATTTTAAGATCATGTAAATATGATTTTGTTCCTGTAGTTCAGTTTGAAGCAAGCCCTTGTGTGTCTCTTGAGTCATCACAAACCTCACTGTCTCCTTCAACTGGTGGTGAAAATCATCTGTCTAGTACAGGGAACAGAAGAAGTAAAAGACACGCAAGCAAAAAATTATACAGGTAATTTGCCTTAGCTCTCAGAAACTGAAGATAAATTGGAAAGTCAAGACCCCTTAACTAATGATGTGTAAAATTTCAATCTGTCTTTAAAATGATCTTTTTTGGTGTTCAAAACATACCAAATTTTTATAGTAATCTTAAAATCACCAGATCTTCCAATGTGGCAAAATGGAGCTCAAAACAAAATAAGATCTGGTATAGTAGCCTCCTGTGCCTATTATAAAAGCTTGTCAAGAAGGCAATAGAAGAAGTAAAACTAGAGGAAATAACCATAAATAAGTGTCAGGATGTTTTCATTGACCTCCTAAAGAGTTTTTTGCATGTCACTTCTTCCCCTCTGTCCTCCCAGGGCTGAATCAGGAAAGACAGGTTGTTTTTCTCCAAAGATTAGCCGAAAAGAAATGGTTCGTAGGTCATTACGCTTAAAGTTTGGTTTGGGGAAAAGCAATAGAGAAATGGTAAGTATTCTGCTTCTAACCCAGTCTTCTTGTTACCGTGCAAATTTTGATCCTAAGTTTTGGGCACTGCTTTTCAGTAGCAGGAAGGACTTATTTGGTAATGGAGGGATCACAGCATAACTGGACCTGCTATCAAGTACAAGAAGGCCTAGGTTTATTTTCATAGCAGTAACCGATCAGCTTGTACTGGGTTTGGCTGGGATGGGGCAAGAGGCTGGGGCAGGGGACAGCTGACCTGAATTGACCAAGGAACTATTCCATGCCATGTAATGTCATGCTCACCAATAAAACTGGGATGGGGGAAGTTTTTGCAAAGCAGCCACTGCTCAGGGGCTGGCTGGGCATCAGTCTACTTGTCGTGAGTGATTGCTTTTGCATCACTTGTGGGTTTGGGGATTTTTTGTTTTTGTCCCCCCGCCCCTCCCACCCCCCCCCGCCCCTCCCACCCCCCCCCGCCTCCTTTTGCCTTTCCAGTTCTCTCCCTCATCCTGCTGGGGAGTCGGGGGAGTGAGCAAGCAGCTCCTTTTGCCTTTCCAGTTCTCTCCCTCATCCTGCTGGGGAGTTGGGGGAGTGAGCAAGCGGCTGGATGGGAGCTTACTTGCCAGCTGGGGTCAACCCACCACACTTGTGATCAGTAGGTCTCACAGTTCCTGAAATTCTGATATTACAGAGCTTATGCACAGAATCACTATGTTCAGGGTGTGGTTAAGCCTATCTTACTGCAGGTGGGTTGTTCCCTACCTAGGTCTACAGAGAATCGAGGGAAGATTAATTATGGCCAAGAAAAGGCTGCTGTGGCTGATTTGCATAGCCTTTTCCTGGAGGTTCCTCTGTAAATGGGATTCCATTACTTTTTATATGAAAGTAATTAACATCTTTTGTTTGTTCAAGAATATTGTATCAGGATGTGCAGTGGGTAATAGATCTGAAAACATTGGAAGGCGTCTTGCAAGTCAACAAGGTTTGGAAAGCAGAACTGAATGTGCAAAAAGAGATGTACTCTTCAGCCCATGTGTCAATGAAAAATTCCTTAAGAAAGGTAAGTATCTAACAGAATATATTACATGGGAAAACTTTCACTTTTATAAAGCAAAAGTAACTTTATGGATAAAGGTATAAAAGCAATTGGATTAAAAGTGCTTCTAGCTAGTAGGACAAAAGTTACTTGAATGTTAGTGGCTCCTGGGGAAAAAGAATCGGTTTAGGACAGGCTTGTTGTGTTTTTAGTGTATTTTAGTAGTTCTCTTTTGTTAGTTATCTCATTTTTAGCAGGATGAGATACGTGATTTCAGTTCTTAATATTACGACTTTTTTTTCACATCTCTGAAACTTAAGGGAGTAATGGCATCTTTAAATTCAGTGCTGCTTTGATAATTGGGGTGTCTTAGCAAGAATTTTGCCTATAATGACCATTAAAATCGCAAGATGATATTCTTAAACACTGTGATATTTATTTTAAGGTTCAAAGAATGTGAGCAAGTCAGAAGAAAACTTTCTAACTCCAAAATGCCACGATAAAGTAGTTCACCGAATGTCATGGAATAGTCCTACTGTTACAGATTCTCAGGCGATCAGCAGGAATGAGGGAATTCTACCAGGACACCCTGAAACGGGAATCAGTTCTTCAGAATCTGTTTTGGTATTTGGAAAGCCACCAGTTGTTCCAGATGAGTTCAAATCCACAACTGTAAGCAAACAAGACAACAGCTTAGAACTTTTTCTTTGTGAAGATGAAAGTACTTCAACAGCAGAAACATTACTGAAAGTTAAACAAGCCTTTTCTGCATCTGGAAGTAATTGTCATAATTTGATAGGTGATACAAAATCTTCCTTCTCAGATGTAGCAGGAGAAACATTAAATGAAACTCTGTGTCTCACAGGGCTCAGTCTGGAGAAAGAACTGTTAGCTCAAGAAGTTTCGGAAAATCTAGCAAATACAAAATCCGGAGAGCTGTTGCACCAATTTAATCAATCTTATGCTATTGATAATCAGCAATCAAAAAACGATGAAATTAAAGTTATGGAGAAAAGAAACTTCAAAACTTCTATTGAGATTGAACTTCAGGTCCCGAAACCAGATATAAAAAATGTAACAGAACTTCCTGTGCCTCAAGTACTGGCCAGGGAAGACAAGTTGACTGTTCAGAACAGTTCATCAAAAGACGACTTAAACAAATTAGATTCCTTCGGAAGAAAAGAGGGAATAGAATTAAAGCACTCACACACAGCTGAAAACTGTATGGTAAAATGCTGTAATTTGGAAGAAGATGCCACTAAACTTTCTGTGGCAGGACAGCTTCCTACTTCGCAGTTGCCTAAATCACAAAATGAAGTAGGCAACCAATACTTGCAAGCTGAAAATTCTGATAAAACTTTAACTAAAACATCAACTGTTTCTGACCGTGGAAAGGTTTCTGACCACATACTATGGTTCAACAAGCTTTCATTAAATGATCCAAGTTCTGCAAGCAAAACTAAACCACCTCTTAAGTTTCAGCGTACTCCTGTTAGACAGTCTGTAAGAAGAATGAATTCCTTATTGGAGGCTAACAGACGATCTGTAAGCTCTCAGCTGCTTAAAGCAAGTGATGTTGGTTCACCACTTGTTAAATCTTTGAGCTATGATTCTGCGCTGTTCTCCTGCACAGAAAAGCCCTCGAAGAATTCTGTGGCTTTGCCACTCAAGTGTGAAAGTATGTATGACCAAGTTTCTGTATCTCATAAGCAGCTAGACTTAACATCCAAATCATGTTACAGGCCGTTAAATCCATCAGACAAGCCTGATGTTTCTGTCAGAACTGCTGGAATCCATGAACAGAAAGTGACTGTTCATCCATCAAAGACTGTTCTAGAAGATCTAACCAATCATGAAACAGTGAAATCCAGTTTAAGAGTTAACACAAATATAAATATTCCAGGTGCTGCCCCAGAAAAATCTACAATCAGAAGAAGTGCTCCAGGAAAAGAAAGAGTTCGCTATAGAGGCTCTCCAAAGAATCCAATATCTAAAGTGAAACTGCTACCAACTGCAAAACCAGTAGACTTATAAGATCAAATATGATGGCTAAATGGGCTTATTGTAACTCGGTTAGTCCTTGGAAAATCTAAATTTGTATGATTATTTTTTTAGCTCTAATTATTTGTATTTTTTGATTTATTTTTTTAACTGTACGAGTCATGGACTTGTACAAATAACTTGTTTTACATTGAGGTTTTCTTCATTTACTGAAACTTTTGTAAATGCTAGTCAGTTCATCCAAATGAATTTGACTTCTAAAACAAAAATAACCTGTTTTTACAAATGTTTGTGTTAGATCTCATATTTGATTATCTCAGCTTCTAAAAACATGCTGCATCTCCCAAAACAATTTTTGCAGTATTTAGACTAAGTACAAAGTTTTTTAAAAAGAATTCTCAAGCATTTAAAACAAAACTAACAGACATGTGAAGGAAAATGTCTTGATGCTGAGTATTGGTAGTTAAATTTATTTACTTCTTAGTTTTAACTGTATTGTAGCACTACTTTGATATTTAAGTTGGACCTTACACCAGCTCTACTTCAAGGCAATGGTTTTTATTTCTATTGGAGTAAATTGGGAGCATATTTTCCTTGTTGAGTAGGTAAATGAATTATATTTTGACATGACACACTGGACAATTGTTAGAACGCATGGAAAATAAATGTGCAGTTTATTCAAGAAGTAAAGTCTTAAAACTTCATCTAGCAATGTGTTCTGCAATACATAGGTATCGAGTATTTTCAGTTGTGAGCAGTAAAATGTTTTATCTTAATATGAAAGGATGGTTTTAACTTATTTTTAGAGCAATAGAATAGTGTTAACTAGGTGGTGCAGAAGCAGGTTTTGGATGCTGATAATGTTGCAAGAGACGAATGTAAGAAGCCATAGTGTGTTAAAACTTGATTTGCATGAGCAAATGTTTACATCTTTTGGAATTAAAACTGTTTATGTCTGCCATCAGTTGTAAAATTATTTAAGAGTAAACACTTGAGACTGTTCGTTAGCTTTCTGTATGTACGAATTGCTTATTGGCAAAATGTAAGAGCTGAAAGCACTGGGTACTTCTGGTTTTAATAAAACCATTGGTTTTGTCCCTTTTCTGAGCCCATTCTTCTATAATGACTTAGAAATTTAGATTATGTTGTCATATGCAGACTGTGGACATCAAAAATGAGTAAGTTTGAAAATACTGAAGTCAGAAGTGATTCTGTTCTGGCTCTCCTTTTTGTTCATCTTAGATACATCTTGGTGATTCTCACAACTAGCAAAAGGCATGGTGCAACATAATTTAGCAGGAGTAGGCTTCTAAATTTCTTGAGTGATATGTCAATGAAGAATAGTTCTGCTTGCTTTCTGTTCCCTGCCTCCTTCCCCACATATCCACCAACTTACTACCTGAACTGGTTCAGCTCAGTGACCTGGTGGAAACCTCTGGCCCCCATCAGCCCAGCTGAGCTGCGTCACTCTGTTGCTACATTATTGTTAAGACCTAACACTGGGGAAACAGCTGTGAGAGGATCTTAACCACAACACCAAGCAATCCTGTTAAGTGCTGGAAACTTCAGTTTCATGAAATAAGGGAGCCAGTGTAACAGCTCACCACCATCCAAAGAGGAAGCTGCTTCTCCCTGCTCTCGGCTACGTGCTCCGACCCTCTGCCTTTAGCTGGTGCTGGCAGATCCCTCAGTAGGCTGCATGTAGGCAGCAGTGCACCATGTTTTGTATCATTCCATTGAGGTAAATAAGGCTCAGCAAAGCAACTGCCAGCTGTCATAGCTGATGCAAGGAGGTAGGAGATAAAGGCAATGTCATGAGGAAGAAAATTAGATCTAAACTCCTGTAATAGTGAGCTGTCACATCAATTCGTGTTTGAAAGAGCAAGACTTGAGATTTTTTTTTTTTCTGCTAATATGTACCAAAAATTTTGATTGCTAATGTAGCTTTGACAATGTGTCATGGATGGAGCAGTAAACTATTTTTGATTGTCAATGCAAGCCAGTGTCCTGGTTTTGGCTGGGATAGAGTTAATTTCCTTCCTAGTAGCTGGTACAGTGCTGTGTTTTGGATTTAGGGTGAGAACAATGTCGATAACACACCGATGTTTTAGTTGTTGCTAGGTAATGCTTACACTAGTCAAGGACTTTTCAGCTTCCCATGCTCTACCGACTGAGAAGGCTGGAGGTGCACAAGAAGCTGGGAGGGGGCACAGCCGGGACAGCTGACCCAAACTGGCCAAAGGGACATTCCATACCATGTGATGTCATGCTCAGTATATAAACAGGGGGAAAGCTGGCCAGGGGGGCCGCTGCTCAGGGATTGGGTGGGCATCGGTTGGCAGGTGGTGAGCAATTGCATTGTACATC
This sequence comes from Aptenodytes patagonicus, assembly GCF_965638725.1. Lineage (NCBI taxonomy): Eukaryota > Metazoa > Chordata > Aves > Sphenisciformes > Spheniscidae > Aptenodytes > Aptenodytes patagonicus. The sequence continues at coordinate 37,463,329 of NC_134955.1, read as the reverse complement.
ACTTGCTTTGTATATTCTTATTCTTATCATTATTTTATTTTATTTTAATTATTAAACTGTTTTTATCTCAACCCACAAGTTTTCTCACTTTTGCTCTTCTGATTCTCTCACCCATCCCACTGGGGAGGGGGAGAGTGAGTGAGCGGCTGGGTGGTGCTCAGTTGCCGGCTGAGGTTAAACCACAACAGTCCTTTTTGGTGCCCAATGTGGGGCACAAAAGGTTTGAGATAATAACAGATTAACCACAGCACATTAAGGAATTTATATCTGTTAACACTTGCAGGTCACAATATTTATTCATCTGTTCTCGATATTAGTTTATCTGATTTGCATCTTTTTTTTTTTTTGCTGTACATGTTAAAGATCGGTGTTGGTTTTTGCAGTTTGCTGTCGTCTGCAGTGATTAGTGATGTTTTGCCTGGGAGGTTTGCTATTGAAACACTGACCTTGAGCTTAATTTGGTATTTGAGCTTTGTACTGAAGCCATTACTGTACTTTGGGTACCAGTTCATGGGACAATCATCAATTATAGTTCTTCCTCTGAGAGTTTTTTTACGGAGGAAATACAGAATGGCAGCGTCGCTACCTTCTTCTATGATGTTTCCTCCTTCTTTACAATAACTTTTCGGTATCTTGAACAGCCTTGGGTAGTTAAGATACTTCTATTGGTATTTCTTGGGAATATTGTTTCGGTTTTATCTAAGGTTAATAAGCAATTTAAGAATATCATCCAGAGATCTGTCCCAAGGCTGGATAGTTATGAGTGGCAGGGTGTGTGTGATAGCATGGGCAAATACCTAGGCCAGTGGGCGCCCCCGGTGTTTTGGAACTTCACCCCTGAGCAAGTGCAGAATCCTGAAAAGTTAGTAGAATATTTGGAAAAAGTATGCTGTCACCCTGGCAACTCCAGAGAGACGCAGATCATTGCAACGTGCTGGGGTCTGGCCCATGCCTACCGAGCCCTGTTCAACACCATTCAGTACCCTCAAAGGGAAGAGAAGGTCTCTGGATCTGACGGTAAAACGACAGGCACTGCAGCTGAAACAAAAAACCAATCTGTGCCGGTATCAGTTGCCCCTGTACACAAGAAGAAATATTGGAAGTCGGCTCATTTAGTAAGGGAGGAAGACGTGTATGAGGCAGACTATCCTGGAGTAGGGCTATCATGAGAACAGAAGGAGGAGAGCTGGCTGCTGTGTGGGGAGGAAGAAGAGGAAGAACTCATGAACGAGGCAGTGACCACCCGATCTCTATCCCTGAGTGAGCTGCGAGATATACGAAAAGATTTCAGTCATCGTCCAGGTGAGCATATTGTCACCTGGCTGCTCTGATGCCGGGATAATGGGACCAGTAGCCTGGAATTAGAGGCTAAAGAAGCCAAGCAGCTGGGATCCCTTTCTAGGGAAGGGGGCATTGACAAAGCAATTGGAAAAGGGACACGAGTCCTCAGCCTTTGGAGGCGACTCTTGTCAAGCGTGAAGGAAAGGTATCCTTTCAAGGAAGATGTTATATGTCACCCAGGCAAATGGACCACCATGGACAGGGGTATCCAGTACCTGAGGGAATTAACTGTGCTGGAGGTGATTTATGGTGACCTGAACAAGAAGCAGTTATCCAAAGATCCAGATGAAGTCAAGTGCACACGACCCATGTGGCGGAAGTTTGTAAGGAGCTCACCATCGTCATATGCCAACTCATTAGCAGCGATGACCTGGAAAGACGGAGAGGGACAAATGGTGGATGAATTGGCTAGTCAACTCCAGCAATACAAAGTCTCACTTCCTCCCTCATCTCGGCTGTGGAGAAACTGTCCCAGAAGGTCCAGCAACTCGAAGAGGATAGGTCCTACTCCCCACCTGTATGGACCAGTATCTCGGCTATTAGGAGTCAGCGTTCTTTTGCTCAAGAGAGAGGATATAAAGGGTACACACCATGGGGCACCTATGGTTTTACCTGCATGACCACGGAGAGAACATGAGGAAGTGGGATGGGAAACCTACCTCAGCCCTAGAGGCACGGGTATGTGAGTTGCAAGGGAAAACAATCACAAAAGGGGGTTAATCCAGGAAAATTGCTGCTCCAGTTTCCAGCGGGCAGTTCCCCAGACAGAGTAGAAGGGCCGACCTTACTTCTGATATTAATGAAGAGACTTCTGACTCGTATTTACAGGAACTGAGAAATGAATACTATGACCAGGACTAGAGGGGCCCTGCCTCCAGCCAGGTGGAGGAAAGGGACAACCGGGTTTACTGGACTGCGTGGACTCGGTGGCCTGGCACATTGGACCCACAGGAGTATAAGGCTCTAGTGGACACCGGTGCACAGAGTACCCTAATGCCATCAAGCTATAAAGGGGCAGAACCCATCTGTATTTCTGGAGTGACGGGGGGATCTCAACAACTAACTGTGGTGGAGGCTGAAGAGAGCCTAAATGGGAATGGGTGGCAAAAGCACCCCATTGTGACTGGCCCAGAGGCTCTGTGCGTCCTTGGCATAGACTACCTCAGGAGAGGGTATTTCAAGGACCCAAAAGGGTACCGGTGGGCTTTTGGTCTAGCTGCCTTGGAGACGGAAGAAATTAAACAACTGTCTACCTTGCCCGGTCTCTCGAAGGGCCCTTCTACTGCGGGGTTGCTGAAGGTCGAAGACCAACAGGTGCCAATCGCCACCACAACGGTGCACCGGCAGCAATATCGCATCAACCGAGACTCCCTGATTCCCGTCCATAAGCTGATTCGTCGACTGGAGAGCCAAGGAGTGATCAGCAAGACCCGCTCACCCTTTAACAGTCCCATATGGCCAGTGCAAAAGTCTAATGGAGAGTGGAGACTAACAGTAGACTGTCGTGGCCTGAATAAAGTCACTCCGCCGCTGAGTGCTGCTGTGCCGGACATGCTAGAACTTCAATACGAACTGGAGTCAAAGGCAGCCAAGTGGTATGCCACAACTGATATCACTAATGCGTTTTTCTCAATCCCTTTGGCAGCAGAGTGCAGGCCACAGTTTGCTTTCACTTGGAGGGGCGTCCAGTACACCTGGAACCGACTGGCCCAGGAGTGGAAACACAGCCCCACCATTTGCTATGGACTGATGCAGACTGCACTGGAACAGGGTGGAGCTCCAGAACACCTGCAGTACATTGATGACATCATCATATGGGGCAACACAGCAGGAGAAGTTTTTGAAAAAGGGAAGGAAATAGTCCAAATCCTTCTGAAAGCTGGTTTTGCCATAAAACAAAGTAAGGTCAAGGGACCTGCACAGGAGATCCAGTTTTTAGGAATAAAGTGGCAAGATGGATGTCGTCAGATCCCAAAGGATGTGATCAACAAAATAACAGCCATGTCTCCACCAACTAGCAAAAAGGAAACACAAGCTTTCTTAGGCGTCATGGGTTTTTGGAGAATGCATATTCCAAATTACAGTCCGATTGTAAACCCTCTTTATCAAGTGACCCAAAAGAAGAACGATTTCAAATGGGGCCCTGAGCAATGACAAGCCTTTGAACAAATTAAATGGGAGATAGTTCATGCATGGGAGACAGTCCGGGCAGGGCAAGATGTAAAATATGTGCTCTACACCACAGCCGGGGAGAATGGCCCTACCTGGAGCCTCTGGCAGAAAGCACAGCAGAGACTCGAGGTTGACCCCTAAGGTTTTGGAGTTGGGGATACAGAGGATCTGAGGCCCGCTATAGTCCAACTGAAAAAGTGATATTGGCAGCATATGAAGGGGTTTGAGCTGCTTCAGAAGTGATCGGCACTGAAGCACAGCTCCTCCTGGCACCCCGACTGCCGGTGCTAGGCTGGATGTTCAGAGGGAGGGTCCCCTGTACACATCATGCAACTGATGCTACATGGAGTAAGTGGGTCACACTGATCACACAACGGGCTCGAATAGGAAACCCCAGTCACCCAGGAATCCTGGAAGTGATCATGGATTGGCCAGAGGGCAAAGATTTTGGAATATCGCCAGAGGAGGAGGTGACGCGTGCTGAGGAGGCCCCAATGCATAATGAACTACCGGAAAATGAGAAGCAATATGCCCTGTTCACTGATGGGTCCTGTCAGCTTGTGGGAAAGCATCGGAGGTGGAAAGCTGCTGTATGGAGTCCCATGCGACAAGTTGTAGAAACTGCTGAAGGAGAAGGTGAATCGAGCCAATTTGCAGAAGTAAAGGCCATCCAGCTGGCTTTAGACATTGCTGACCGAGAAAAGTGGCCAGTGCTCTATCTCTGTACTGACTCATGGATGGTGGCAAATGCCCTGTGGGGGTGGTTGCAGCAATGGAAGCAGAGCAACTGGCAGCGCAGAGGCAAACCCATCTGGGCTGCCGCATTGTGGCAAGATATTGCTGCCCGGGTGGAGAACCTGGTTGTAAAAGTCCGTCACGTAGATGCTCACGTACCCAAGAGTCGGGCCACTGAAGAACATCAAAATAACCAGCAGGTGGATCAGGCTGCTAAGATTGAAGTGGCTCAGGTGGATCTGGACTGGCAACATAAGGGTGAATTATTTCTAGCTCGGTGGGCCCATGACACCTCAGGCCACCAAGGAAGAGATGCAACATATAGATGGGCTCACGATCGAGGGGTGGACTTGACCATGGACACTATAGCCCAGGTTATCCATGAATGTGAAACGTGCTACAATCAAGCAAGCCAAGCGGTTAAAGCCCCTCTGGTATGGAGGACGATGGCTGAAATATAAATATGGGGAGGCCTGGCAGATCGATTATGTCACACTCCCACAAACCCGCCAAGGCAAGCGCCACGTGCTTACAATGGTGGAAGCAACCACCGGATGGCTGGAAACATCCCGTGCCCCATGCCACCGCCCGGAACACTATCCTGGGCCTTGAAAAGCAAGTCCTATGGCGACATGGCACCCCAGAAAGAATTGAGTCAGACAATGGGACTCATTTCCGAAACAACCTCATAGACACCTGGGCCAAAGAGCACGGCATTGAGTGGGTGTATCACATCCCCTATCATGCACCAGCCTCTGGGAAAATCGAACGATACAATGGACTGTTAAAGACTACGCTGAGAGCAATGGGTGGTGGGACGTTCAAACATTGGGACACACATTTAGCAAAAGCCACCTGGTTAGTCAACACCAGGGGATCTGCCAATCGGGCTGGCCCTGACCAATCAAAACTTTTACGTAGTGCAGAAGGGGATAAAGTTCCTGTAGTGCACGTAAAAAATATGCTGGGGAAGACAGTCTGGGTTATTCCTGCCTTGGGCAAAGGCAAACCCATCCATGGGATTGCTTTTGCTGAAGGACCTGGGTGCACTTTGTGGGTGGTGCGGGAGAATGGGGAATTCTGATGTGTACCTCAAGGGGATTTGGTTTTGGGTGAGAATAGCCAATGAATTAAATTGTATGATGTTAATTGCTATGTAATACTATATGCCATACCAATGGTATTACAACAGGAATCACCCAGATTAATGAAGAATGAACTTCGATGAAACTGAGCAAAGCACAGTGATGATGGAACCAGAACTGACTTCAACATGAAACAATCCAACACCGCATACCATCCCCATCTCTCCTGCCCTGAAGGACTGTTATGACAGATGGAGTCCAAAGTCATGGACTAAATGAACTCAATGAACATTTTAGAGGGATGGCCCATAGACTAAGGGAATGATATCTGTGTGTATGTGTGTCAAAAAACAGGAAAAGGGGTGGTGATTAATGGGAACGTATTAGAAAGTGGTGGACCTGGGCATGACGTAGATGGTATAGAATAAGGGGTGGATACTGTCCTGGTTTTGGCTGGGATAGTTAATTTTCTTCCCAGTAGCTGGTACTGTGTTTTGGATTTAGGGTGAGAACAATGTTGATAATACACTGATGTTTTAGTTGTTGCTAAGCAGTGCTTACACTAAATCAAGGACTCTTCAGCTTCCCATGCTCTACCGACTGAGAAGGCTGGAGGTGCACAAGAAGCTGGGAGGGGGCACAGCCAGGACAGCTGACCCAAAAGTGGCCAAAGGGATATTCCATACCATGTGATGTCATGCTCAGTACATAAACTGGGGAAAGCTGGCCAGGGGGGCTGCTGCTCAGGGACTGGCTGGGCATCGGTCGGCGGGTGGAGAGCAACTGCATTGTGCATCACTCGCTTTGTATATTCTTATTCTTATCATTATTTTATTTCAATTATTAAACTGTTTTTATCTCAACCCACAAGTTTTCTCACTTTTGCTCTTCCGATTCTCTCCCCCATCCCACTGGGGAGGGGGGGAGTGAGCGAGTGGCTGTGTGGTGCTCAGTTGCTGGCTGAGGTTAAACCACGACAGCTGGTCTTGAACCAGTAGACTTAAATGTCAGAAAGGGAAATTTTGGTAGGGGCCTGACAAACAAACCCTTAAACACCAGGAAAGATTGTCAAAGAAAGTTGTAGGCTCTGTTTTTAGAGGTTTTAGAGAACAGTTTAGACACACACCCATTTACATAAAGTTGACCATGTTTTGGAGAAAGATTAGAAACACTCGATGCCCAATGGAGGTCCCTACTGCTCAATCCTGCAAGTTACAGACAATGTACTAGAGGCCAGCAAAAAGAGAGAGTACTCTACATTTGAAAGTGTAGTTCATGGATCTGTTGTGGTCTATGGGGTATAATTTCAGAGCTTTACTGTAGATAGTTATCCTAAAATGGAACATGTCACATTCACGTCAGTAGCGGTGAAGATGTGTTACATAAAGTAGCCTTTAGAAATTACCATTTTGCCAAGTGCTATAAAATGACAGACTTCATTTAGCAAGATCCTTTTATAGTTGTCTTTTTGTTAACCTCTGCTATGGATGATGTATATAGATTTGCTTAACCTGGAGACCTTTACCTGCAAGCGCTTAGAGATGGTTGCCATGTTGTTACCTTGTAAACCTGCAATTAGGTGATACTATCATTCCGTAAGTAAACCATTGATCATACTATTCCGGGGAGAGAAATTGCAGTAGGAAGACAGACACAACCCTAAGAATACGTAATATCTTATTTCTGTAACCGTTAATCCAACAACCTTCAGTTTATTTTTAGACGATTGTGTTTAGCGGAAAAGGGAGATCTTGAACATCCCCCCCCAAGCTTTGTGTCATCTTCGTAATTGGGCAAACCCATGCAGCAAGCACACGGGCGCGGCAGGTACCTACGAGAAGCTGGCGGGGCCCGGCTGCGGGGGGGAAGGGGGGCGAGGGGCCGTGGCTGCGCACGGAGGATGCGCGGCCGCGGAGCCGCCGCACCCGCAGAGCCGCGCCGGGAGCGGGAGGTGAGTGCGGCGCTCCCGGGGGCCGGCGGCGGGGCCCGGCCCGGCCCGGCCCGGCCCGGGGGGCTCCGTGCCGCTGCTGAGCTGCCCTGGGTGCCGGGGAAGGGAGGGGGGTTACGGTCCAGCTTTCCACGGGCGCAGCACAGAGGCGCGGGGTGGTGCAGGCAGCGGAGCGGCAGCCCTGCTCGTCTGCATATTAACGGGGAATATTTTGTAGAAAGCAGGCTTTTTTTCCTCTAAATAGAAAAAAGGTGGCTCGCCTGCTGTGCAGCTCTCTCCTGCCGAGGCTGATGCAGCGGTGACGGGTGGTGTGGTGTGGTGGAGCCGCGCACATGCGTAGCGGGGAATATTTCCAGCTTTGTTTTTTTCAGCCATTTTTGCCTCAAAGACGTTTTCAGGTGCCTTGCGTGGGGCGGTTGGAACAGTGGAACATCTTTAAACGTCTGGCGTGGAGAAATCAGGCAGCTGTGTGTGTTTTAAGGAAGACATGGGGGACTCGAGGGGTTTTTGTTTATTCAAGGGATTGGAAGTGATGCATTTTAATTATTCTCTGATGTGGGGAAAAGGAGCTTTAAGAAACAAGCATTCTGATTAAAATTCAGCCTCTCAAAGAGGACAGTAAGCGGTGCTTGGGTTTTGGGTTTTTTTCCTCCTAATTAAACTACGCTGTGCAGCCATTTAGTGAAAGGGGTTCAAGGAAACAAACCTGTTTGCTTCAGGTGGGGAAGATGACGCATATGGAGTAGGAAGCCTCTTATCTTAAAGTACAAATAAAATATAACCCAGGTTGTTCAGCAGTTTCTAGTGATTCATTTTTCAGGCAATGCAAGAACAGAGCTTGGAAAACACAATTCCTGGCTGAAGAGTTTGTTGCTTTTAGCCCAGAGCTTTATAAAATAGCATAATAAACGGGGGGGGGGGGGGGGGGGGGGAACGTATTCTCATTAAAAGAAACAGTGGATCCATTTTGTTTGCAGTGACTGTTTGCAGTGACTATTAATGAATGTTATGGGCAAATGCAAATCAGAAAATTGATTTCTGCAGTTTGCTACTTAATACTTTTTTTAGAAGAGAAAAACCTATCCACCTTATTCCCCCTGATCACCCCCCGATTTTCAGCTGCCCCTAGAAGCTGTGGTAGTAAACTGTGATGTGCAATAAGATCAGAAGTTATCTGGTGGCATGTGTACTGGCCTTTTTTTCCACTATCGTTTATAATCAAATTCCTTTCTTTTTCACAGGATAAAAGTGGCTACCAGAATGACAACTACCTTGCTTTGTAACATGATATTTCTGCTGGCATTTGGATTGGCTTCAGCTTTTAGCCACAGCCCTAGGACCCCTGACAGGGTTTCTGAAGCAGATATTCAGAGGCTCCTCCATGGGGTTATGGAGCAATTGGGCATTGCCAGACCCCGGGTAGAATATCCGGCGCACCAGGCTATGAATCTAGTTGGTCCACAGAGCATCGAAGGTAGCTAATTTTTACTTTGAGTATGATGAATTTATTAGTATCCTTTAGTAATAATTACTGTTTTGCATATAGATGCAGAATATCCTGAGCTTAAAATCATGGACTTTGTCACTGTGTTGTTGCCTGATCTTTGTTTTAAAATCATCATCCATCTTTTACCTTCCTTCATGTAATGATTTTGGCAGAAGTAGTAGTGGGGCTTTTTAATGTATAGGCTTTGTAGAAAAAGTCACGTTGTCTTAGAAATGTCTGGTCTCTAGTACCTCAAAACAACAGGTTTACTAAATTCTTCCCCAATAGTGTGTATAAATATATCACATATATATTTCACATGAAACTAACGTGAGCTATAGAGCCCAAATCTCATGGATTTTTTTAGAAACATTTGCAGACCAGAAGAGATCAAATGTTTGCGGTGTCATGCGAGATAAAGGGAGAAACCTTATATGGGGGGTTCTTCTACGTGCTGCAGAACCCTGTGTAGTCTGCCGTGGGACAGGATCAGTGCTGGAGCGCGCAGGGCTCCAGCTGCAGGGGTGGAAAGGACACAGGTGCTCCTCTCCCTGTGTCCACAAGTAGCACCTCAATGCTGTGTTGCTGTGATGAGCGTTCTGGGCTCAGGTTCATTTTTTTGGCCAGTACTTCTGGTCTCGCTCTGTGTGAGTAAATTTTCCTTGGAATCAGTCTTTTATAACTATGCAAACCATCTGAAATATCTGGCTCAACTGTTAGGGTATTAGGATAATATTGCAATGTATTGCTATTTGAGTTGTAATAAACTGGCTTTTATTTTGGGATTACAGCAAAAGGTTGATGGTATGCAACTCCAGATACAGTTTATGTGTGAACATCAACACAGAGCAGAAACTCTCAACCCTTCTCTCAGAATTAAACCAATTTGACACAGTGCAGTAAGTCTTCAAAGTTCATAAGTCTGTGCCCTTTATTTTGTCCCCAGTCAGATCTACAGACTATCCTAGCCAAAGAGAGACCATTGCCTTAATAGAGGCTAAGGAGAGGATTAAAGCTGAATAGGCATTTCTACCAGATCATTGCAGACCTAAGTTTATGTATTTTCTAAATAAACTGTGATGGACATAGGCTTTTCTGCAAACTTAAATGACAAGAGATTAGGTTAAGGAGTAAAATTTGGTCTGTGCCCTTTCCTCCTCCTTTATGAGTGTTTGTATGTAGAGAAATTGGGACAGACTGGTAGAAGTGAGTAATTTTACTCTCCATCTTGCTCTTTTCCCCAGACTTTTTTTTTTTAAACCTTAGAAAAGATAAGCAAATCTGGATCTCTGACAAATATTTCATCTCAGCTCTTTGCCATTACTTTCTAATTACAATGTTAGCAAAACCAGATTAAGAATCTCTTCTTTTATATATTTAAACTTTTCTGGTGCTTGTGAGACTCGAATAATACTAGTTTTCCAGTCATCCATACAGTCTTCCACAAAAAGCAGGTTGGACAAACCTTTTCCCCCCCCCCGGCTCTTTCTTTTCTTTTTTCCTTTTTTAAAATAAAAATACCTTCTGTGTATATAACAGAGTAAAACAGAAACGTGATAAATCCAGTTTATTTATCATATTTAACATTCCCTTCTTGATCAGATGAGGATGACTCTCTCTCTTCGAGTCTACCATGGAAATTTGACAGCCTATTGAGAAATTTCTCCAAAAGCAAAAGCGCCTTGTGAGGTGAACGCTATCAATCAGTGTAGAAATAGGCATGCAAATCAGACCTTCATGTCAAACATTGCTTTTCATAGAGCGTTTTGTGGTAAGTTTTTCAGATAGTAATCACTTGCTCTTTCTTTGGTTTCTTGTGGTGATATGTGTCTATCTATAGATAGATAGATATCTCTTAAAGTATTCGATTAGAAACTTCAACTTAAGAAAGTGTTTTGAAAGCGTTGGTTCCAGTTACAAGTTTAACATGGTCTTATGTCGTTCTACACAATACTTTGTCATACTGCTTTTTTAAAAAGTACATATAATTCAGTAAATTTTCACCATGAGTTTATCTTTAAATATAGACCATGAATTACAGGATAGCTTATCCAACAAAACTTGCATTTCATTCTGTACCAGTGATTTTAACTATTACATTGTGAAAGACTTCAGAATTTAATATACCAATTACTAATCAGTTAACAATGCTCTGTTTCATTGTCTTTGAATATTTATTTTTGTGTAATTTGGGGAAAAACGTGCACAATGAGTATGACTTTCTCTTAGGTGTCTACTTTGGAAACAGAACTGCTAAAATGGCACAGTAAGACATTTATTCAAAACAGTCTAGTTCTGTAAGAGATTCCCATACATAATGCTTCCACATATTGTACCTGCCTGAAAAACTGCAGTTTTTACCATTTTGCCCACAGTCTGCCCACTACTTGGTTATTGCCAGGGGACTGACGTTCCTGACCTCCCAGCAGCTCCAGTCAGCCAATGTTTTCTGAACAAAACAGAATAGGAACTGGATTCGGGCAAGGACCTTGTCCTCTGGCGAGGAATGAGGACAGGAGGCATTTGAATGAGGACTCCCATGAGGCATTGACCTGTTATGGGCAGATGAAGTGTAATGCTCAGTATAGTAAAAATACTGTGACCTTTCTGAGCTGGGGGGTTTTTTGGTTTGTTTGTTGGGGGGGGGCAGGGGGCTGGATCTTACCCACGTATTTTGTGAAATTCTGTCACATGCTGTAGAAACAGAATTTCCTCAGAGGAGGAAGCTCCAATCTCTGCTCTGCTAAACAGACCTGCAGGACTTTCTGGAAGAATGCTTCTGATGGTGGTGAGCTCTTACAGCTTGCTTGTGTCTTAGATACTTCTTGGCCAATGTGCAAGGAGGCGAACTGAGCAGCGCAAGAAACAGTGTCATGGGTTCTAATGTTTAAGCAAAAAAACCTCTGCCTGTAGCACAGGTGTCAGCTGACAAGAGTATTGAGGAAAATTGAGAGAGGACTTGTGATTGATGTTTCCAGTGGTATCCGTATGAACAGTAAGTAATTTATGGTTGAGAAAAAATAACTGCATGTGTTTTTGGAGTCCATCAGTACAAGGTTTCAGATTATGAAGGATTCACCTGTGGGCTTTCCACAACATAGTTACACTGTTATCACTGGCTAATAATTCTGTGTGCAAGTGCTTTAAAAAATCTACAAGATAATAGAAGGGAAAACTAAGGGGGAAGGGAAGAAAGAGGTTTAACAGTAATTGGAATATATCACAGCAAAATAGGGTTTTCATCCCAAATACCATCATGGCAAAGTGGTAATTCACCAACTACTCTCCTGAGGCGCTGTCTTCATTGGGAATTTTTGCCTGAAAGTAGCGGAGAGTAGAATCGGGTATGAAACTCTTATTATTTATGAGAAATTCTGAGCTGCCAGGAGTGTTGACTTCCAGCCATTTTTCAGACTGTGGGTTGCAGTGACCGATGTAGACAGTTTAAAACCTGGTTCATCCCATGCCAGCATCCTCATCATCAACCCACTGACTGTTCTGGAGTGCGTCTGTTTCTCATTTTGACGAGAAATTGCATCTCAGCATAAAAAAACTTGTATCAGTCAGAGCTTAATAAATTTAGTACGTTCCTACAGAAAATTGTTTTACTTAACAAAATGTTTTTGTCAGAAATTGCCCCAGCAGTGTAGACCTGCAGCAGTGTTGATAGCTGCGGATGCCATCAGCTTCAGCCGAGACAGGATTCCAGAAGTACCACTGATTTTCAAAAGGCCAAGATTTCACCCGTTATATGTATACACTTGCAAATGAGGTGCTGTCAGGAAAAATTAGTTTCTGTGGCTTTGGAATTTGGAAACAAATTTAGGCTGCCATAATATAGACAAGTTTATATTAGCAGCCTGATTTTAATGAAATGTTTGCAAATTTGAGTGATTATTATAATAAACTTTTCCAGCTGAGTAAGATCTTAATTATTTTGTATGTAACAAAAATACTATTGCTGTTAGTTCATAAGCAGATTTCCTAATTATGCCCATTTTCCATCTCAGCTGTCTACATTTTTTTCCTGGCATTAATCATCGTACTTTGACTTTAAAATGCTAAAAACCAGAGGGTGGATGTGTTGCAAGGAACTATACATGGTCTGCCCCACCCCACTCACCGCCCCCGCCCCCCCCAAAAAAAAAGCTTAGGGCTGCCTTGGCTGTAGTAAGTGAAGTCACAAACTTGCTCTGTACCAAAGACAACTAAAAGATGGACAGTTTTCAGAAAAATACATTTGGCAGCATGTGTTCTCTTTCTTAAGTGACCAGATTTTTTTCTGTCCATCAACAAGAAGACTAAGTACAGCTTGTTAATTGAAAGAGGTTACTGCCTTTTCTTATGTTGAAATCTGTAAATATATGGGGGTTTGTTTTCTTCTCCTTCCCTTTGCGTTTGTCAATTCACCTGTTACCTCAGATCAAGCTGCTAAAATAGGAGCAGAGTCTAGAAAATGCCTGATAAAGAGTTTAATCTACCAAGAAATTACTGTGAAGTTCAAGCTGTGTGTAATCCAAGGAGAGCTCGGAGGTCAAGAGGCCTGTGAGCGCGGTGGCTTTTCTCTCTCGGTGACAGTGTGAGCCGCCTGGGGAGGATGGCTTCTCCGCCCCAAGCCCGCAGGGAGGTGCAGAGGCAGCATGAGCTCTCCTCCTTTGCTAGGGCTCTGTTAGCTGAGTGGAAGCAGCTCGCAGGATAAATATGTCACAAAAATGGGAATTTGCTGGCTGATTCCCTGTACTTGTGTACCGCAGCCGGCAGATGGTGCGTGGCATGTCAGCATGGCAGAAGCCAAACAGATCCTGCGTGATGAATGTCAAGCGAAGATGTTCTTAACACCCGAGGTGATATCTTAGGAGCAGCTGGTTTTTGCTGACTACTGAACAGATTTTCTTTCTGCGCACCCCCCCGATTCCTAAAAGTAATAAACCCACATTAACTACTTTAATTTCTCTAATAATATTTGCTCTCCTTCTTAATTTCTCTTTTCAGAAAGCTATATTGGAGTCACTTAGCAGTATCTATAAAAAGAAGGAAAAAAACATAGAAAAGCAAAATAGGAATTTTTAATGAGTAGCTGTGTTTCTGTAGTTACTATTTAGGTTTATCACTAAAATACTGTACAAGCACCATTGGGCTATATTCAGATTTTCTATAGACAAGAAGGGGGCTGTATCTATTTTAACAGAGGACAAAAGAATAAAATAAAGAAATGCCTTCAACATTTCTGAAACATAGAAGTTATTTTTTCTGCCTGGCAGGGAGTTTGTGAAGTAAGAGACCGCATGTTTTTTTTTCTTTCCTTGCATGCTTATAAGTTTGTGACAATATTTAAGGGTTTTTTTGGGGGGAGGGGAAGGGAATACGTGTGTAATGCAAATTTCAGGACTCTTATACCATGCATAGGAGAACAGTAAAATCTCACTTAAACGCACGGGGGCACCAGTAGCTCAGCTCGGGCAGTTTATAGCACTTAACTTCATGATGGGAACTGTGAAGTCCTATTTTCATTTTGCAAATATCACCTCCTTACGTTTTCATTGCCTCCTGTACAATTCAATACAACAGAAAGCCTCTTGGGTGGTTTGATTTGGTTGGTTTGGTTTTATTTCTTAAAAACACTTCAAACGAGATGATGGTTGATAAAGGTGCTGGCATGACAGCCCAGAGAGTCTGAAGTTTTCAATCTGCAAAAGAGGCGTAATGCTGTCAACCTCAGTGACAACGTTAAATGATGTCTCTTAAATCCTGATCGTTTCTAGGAATAAGAAAATACGATGCCACTTTGGGAGGCTTTTCACTCTCCTGCAGAGACTGCTTATAGCTACTGAGAAAAGGCTGGGCTTTATTTGATTATTTTGAAAGGAAGTACATACCTGTTTATTGTTTTAGAAGAAGGTAGTTACTGTTTGCCTGATTGAGATGATAAAACTCAGGAGAGTCTGGAACGTCATGCTAGTATTTCTACTAACAACTGGTAGTTAATGACTTGTCAGCACAGACTCTACAAATAGCACTTTGCATGAAATATACTGTCTGTAAAATTATGCAGATTACTCATGCATGTTAATAATGTCTATTTTGTTTACATTTTCCTAATAAGAAAACTAAGACAGACAGTGCTGGACTATCTTGCTGTCTGGCCTGTAACATACCTACAATACTGCTACTTGTTTCCTGCAAGGATATTAAAAACTTCTTACTAGCAAGTTGCCAAAACTTTTGCTTATGAAGGCACTCAGTGAAACCAGTGCAGAAATGACCTTTGCACTCGTTTGCTTTTGGGCTAATGTGTGCTATGCTTATACCCGAATATATTTGGACTTCCTCGGGTGACTAGAAGCAATAACCATTGACACATGGGGTATGATGTCTGGGGGTCAGCAAACACGGCAATGTGATGGCTGCGTCCTCTTTGCTCTAGTTTACATCCTCTGTGCCAATAGCTGGGGGTAGCAGTGTAGGAGTCCCTGGGCTGGCAGCGTGCCACTGGGCTGGGGAGACCTCCCGCAGCCAATTCTGCTGCTTCGTGGCCGCTTTGTAGTGTCAATTTAGTGCAAAGAGACCACACAATCATTTGGGATTTGGATTATTGTATTCTGTAGAGAAAGTCCTGCTGCACTTAAGACATAAAGTTACATTCACATTGGGACTGCTCTTGCTGAAGCACACATGACTTTAATCAAATGCTGCGTTACGGGCCTGACATTTAACAAACAAAATCAAACTCCAACATCACTCCACTAGTCTCTGCTTTCAGGGTTGTTTTTTTTTTTTTTTTTTTTGCAAATTACTGAAATAGCCTGGGAAATACAATTTCAAAATCTAATATGGACATCTCAAATTTGTAAATTTGTAAAATGAAAATGGTAAGGCTACACTTTTTTATACATGAATATGGTAGACATCTGGATTTGTATAAATCTGACTAAAAATGCCTATTCTTTTCTTTGTATTTTATTCCTCAAATTGTAATGTCAAATGTAACGAGAATTTGAGTATCAGACAGTGGTGCATGTCAAAAGAGAGGCGATTTAGAATGCTAATTCCTGAATTTAAAAGCTAATGACAATGCCAAATGACACTGCCAAATGACAGCAGTGGTTTACAGTGGATTTTCTTTATCTGAGTTAGTGATATGGCACAGTTCTGTGAAGAAATTGCATGTAAAACAATTATACCTGTAACTCCACAAACAGGAAAATAATGAGGTGGTATGACTTTATTTGTTCTTTAATAAAGACAAGTGTTTACAAATTTGGCCCATAATATCCTTGCTTCCATATGAATTTATAAGCCATGACAGGCAGAGAATAATAAGAAAGCAAAGCTGGTGTTTGTATTGCTATGTGGAGGTGGCATTGTGTAATCTCAATGTGTTTGACAACTTTCCCTCTTGAGGAGCAAGGCTGTGGGTGTTACCACTGTGGGCTCTGCCACTTCTGAATTTCGGGACCTACCCTTCCTCAACGCCCCCGTGCTGTAGGAGGTGTGCAGGCATGACTCTTATCTCCTAGGTGTGTCTGAGGAGAGGCAGGGAAACCTATTGTGCTTGTCAGAGAAGTCAGTCAATGGGGAACACAAGAAGAAAAGTGTATTAATCCGTGTTTCTCTCTAGATCTTTGTTATTTGCATGTGGGTCTGACTAAGGGACCTATTTAGATTTGAGGCTTTGAACCTTTTCTTGAGACAGTGTGCGTATAGCAGTCCTCTTCTCGTGGCTGCAGGAGGGAGTGCAGGTGTCACATCCCTCTTCTGAGGAACCAAGAAGATAAAGTGACTCCAGCTCTTAAAACCTCCTGCTAACGCTGTTACGTGGTATAGACTACTGCTGCTATTCATAAAGTCATCTTTAAAAGATGCCACCAAAGGAGAAAGCAGTTTGAGATGGGACTCTTTCAGGGAAGAAAGGTGGCAGGTCTGTAAGGATTTAGCGTTAAGTAGATTCTCATGTATCTAAAGGTAATTGATCGATTAGAATGGGATTTGTAGCCACACTTATTTTTTTGTGCATGTTACTAGAGGGAAATAATCCAATAAGAGAGGTAAGAAACCTGAGGAGGAGAGAGAATATGATAGCTTCTGTGTTGTCTGATGCTTTATAGTACTTCTGTTTTCTAGTGTTGGCAGATGGTATATAGAAATTTAATATGAAACTGTAAAATTTTATTTAGCAATGGAATGTGGTCCATAAGTATTTAAAAATCTGCCAGTGAAGATCGGCCAAATTATGATGAGCTCTTGTTTTCAAAGATTTTTTTCCCTGCTTGTCTTCCACATGCATAAAATAAATCCTTGGGCACATTAGTTAGGATTTATACCTTTTTGTAATTGTTCTCAAAATCATGCGCATTTCCCCTGCTCCCATCTGAATTTTAAATTAACTTGCAGTAAGAAAAGCTTTTTTAATTTATTTGGTTCTATGAAAAGATATTTTAGAAGTCTAGACAAGGAAGAGATTCTTGCTTTTCTTGGTTGTGGTGTCGTGTGCGGGAGATAGGATCTCTGGCACGCTCCGCAGGTTTCCAGAGCTGTTCTCTCTGTGCTTCCCATCGTGCGTGCTTTCAGCAGAGCCCTCACAGCTGCTGCGGGGATGAATGAGAAGAGGAATGTTCTCAGCCGCTGAACAGGAGGGAGGAAGAAGCTGGTTTCTCCCCTTGGGATGCTTTAGTACATCAGGTTAGCTGGCCCGAGTCCCTCTTGCAGTGCCCAAGAGCAGTGTTGGGCCTGGTCTTACCTGGCAGGGCTCTTCATCTCACCACTCTCTTGCATCTTCATCGTGTGCCGACGCTTTTATTGAAGTGCAGAAGAAACCTCATCTTGACTCGGGCCACGTTGGCAGAAGTTTTGAATAGGAAGGCCTCTGCTTTTGGAGTTGTGAGGTTATACCGGCTCACCAAAGCAGAGACTTGGGAGCCTTGTAGCCCCACACTGGTTTGTTCACGATGAGGTTGTTTGGGGGAGTTAGAAAATCTGCCCTGGTGGCGGCTGTCAGACAGGCACGTGAAGCTTTTAAACGCTTCTGTTGAAGAAGCAGCTGGGACTTTGAGCCATCTGCATGGAAAATGCTATTGAATGAATATGAATGGGGGAAATGAACATGGAAACTTTGTGAAGTTCAGTGGAGCAGTGGACAGAAGACATGGTCCCGTTCTGGACAATTCTGGTGCCTCCATGCTTCACATTACAGGAGCAAAAGGAGTATTTTTCTGTGAGTGTGTTGACATTGATAGAGCGTCTGGGCTTCTCATGCAGCTGGTGTCAATGCCAGTGAATAAAGTGCTCCAGTCTTTTTTTCGTAGAGCCATGCGCTGCGCGTGTGGTCATTAGCAAGGTAATGTTACGGCAGCTACAGAAGTGTGTTGTTGGCTGGACGTGCTTTCCCTTGAGTCTGCTGACGCATGGTAGCTGGAGGTCAGCGTGGCAGAGGGGGCCTATTGCTGCATACTGCAGGTTGCACTGTGTTTGTAAAAAGGGTAAGCTTATCCACACGGTGAAGTGCGAAAGCTTTCTGCTCAGAGTGAAGGGCAAATTAGTATAGTCCATTAGAGGACTGTTCAACCAAGGGAGGCATAAGAGATTGCTTCTGCACTGTCAGCAAGTGAGCTGCTGGATTTTTTTTATTGTGTGTGCAATTTGAATAATGACTAATAATGGCATATAAGCTACTGTTATAAATTTATTGTGAGAGAGGCATGGGCGTTACTTTGGTCCTAACCATTTCACAATAAAAGCATTTCATATCTTAAATATTTGTACTGTTTGTAATTAAAATATGGGATAAAATGGAATTATTCACTGAAAGCAAGGTCAGTAATTGTGTGATGTGTGTGCTTAAGGCTTTAGAAAACACATTGAAAGGAATTTGTCCCTCTGCAGAGAAAAAGAAAATTAATCTTTATAGTTTTAAGAAACTTTGTGTCATTAAGGAGAAGACAAGCTGACTCTGGAATCTGGGATGCTTGAGTATGTATAGCTGTAGTTTTCTTGGATTTCCCGAGGCATGCTCTTCAATGGTTAAGGAAGTTGGCTAGGTTTGCATTTTTCTGTTCTTGGTTCTCCTATGCTCTTTCTCCTTCCCTATTCCCTTATTTAGCAGCTTCTGTGGAACAGAGAAAATCTGATAATTTATAATTTTTTCAGTGCCTCTCATTTCCTGATCTTAATCAATCTCAGCAACCAGGATAGGACTCTCTAGGATGAAGCTAGCTGAAGACGCATGGGGCGAAATGGCACTGGGACTGTAAAGCTTTTAGTGATGTTAGAAAGGGTAAGGAAAATGAAAATGCATTTTTTGCATTCAGGATTTTTTTGACAGTTTGAATTAATCAGATTACATGGTGGGGAGTCTTGCAGATAATGAAGGAAAGGAAAAAGGAAGTTAGTGGGTGGTGTCCCATTTTAAGATACAAGAGCACCAGAAGGCATTCTGCCAAACTTGCCTTTGATTAGGGATGAGACATCACTTTTGAATGCGACAAGCAAACGACACAGCAAAGGTAGATACGGCAAGATGACTGGGGACAGAAGTGCAGGATAGTATGGAAAGCTGTCATTATGAAAGGAAAAAGAGCTATGTCTGTATCGGAGAGGACACACTGGAAATAATTTTGAAGTTTTTTTCCCAGTGATAAGAACTGATAGCCTAGATTAACAAAAGATTTTTGCAAAGTAGCAAAGATGGTATTGCATCTCTGATTAATATCTATTTACTCCCTCAGGAATCTTACACAAATGGGATAAGGTATACCAGGCTTCTCTTGCAGCTCATATTTGCTTGGAGTTTGTACAGCTCAAGGTCATAAGAGGTGCAGTTCTTACTCAGGGGGAGTATTCCTCTGTTTAAAAGCAAAAATATGAAAACTAGGGCATCTAGCATGACTCTCTAAGTAAAGGGCTTTAACTTGGGATCTGGGATTTATTTTCTCACAACAGATATTTGTGATCCGTTCTATTTTGCATCTTCTTGCTAAGATTGGCCAAACCACCTCTTTCCTGAGTTTGGAAGTGATGTAACCCTATCTACACTGTGACGTGGGAAACTGTTCCAATCAGACTGAACGGCAAATTTGTCCCATTATTTGTCTTTAAATGTTCTGCAATCATTTTACACTTATGAAAATCCATTCTCACTGACTTTTTTAAAATGACTTTTCTGGGGGGCAGCATTGCCCATTTGTATTTGATGTGGAGGATTGCTTCTGAGAGCAGATTTGTTTCAGTTGTGCTTTACGCTACCCATAGATGGGTAACAGCAACTAGAACTTCAGTGGACTAACAGCATTTCCATTGGACGTGTTTGATCAGGGGAATATTCAATACTGGCAGGAAACTAGTTGCTCTTTGTGTTTTCTTTTCCTTTTTTTCTTTTTTTTTCTCCAAGAACGGAGCGGTGGTGTTTTCCTCCCACCCTTAGAGACAGTATTGCTCCCACAAAGAAATGAGCTAAAATGCGTGCATTTTAAATTTTTAGTTATTCCAACTATCTCTAATTGAGATGATACCAGCAGTTGGTGAGATGATTAAAGACTTTTCCAGAATTATAGGAAAGGGGAGAGGCATTGTTCCATTTTTATTTTCCACCCTGCCTTTCCACAAGACCAGTGCCAGAAGATGGTTACATATATGCCTATATTTTAGATGAAATCCAAAGCTTACTTATGACAATACTGACCTCAGTCCAAAAGAGCTAAACTTCTAGTTTATCCTGTAGGGATGTAAAATAACTACATGCTCACACAGAAATCCTGCACATGAAAGGGAGCTGATTGTTTTGGAGGGGTTTTTTTGCTAGTATGTGGCACACAAAAACCAGTTCATACAAGAAGTAAGGAGAGATGGGAAAAACATAGCTTTCTTTAGCCCATCCTTTCTCAGTACAAGGGTGTTCTCTGTACTACTCTTCTAGATTTTTGCTAGTCCAGTTTTAAATAATTTAACAATGGTATCTCTAATGTTTTCCTTGGATAGGAAATTACAAAAAGTTCCTCGGTATTTAGTAGTGTTGTCTTTTTCTTTCAGTCTCTGCCTCAGGGTTCAAGAGACCCATCTTGTGCTATTTTTGTAGCTGACTGCATTTGTATAACAATATTTTGACTTGGTAGCTGCAGTGTATTTATGCCTAATATGTTTCTTCAAATCAGTAGCATTATAATACCAAAACTAAGGCAGCTTGTGAATTACTGTACGTAATATCCCTATTTGGTATATTCATAGCATTTCATTTTTATTATTGCAGTCTTTACTGAGTGCACTATTTATCAGAACTTTAAGGAATGAGCTTTGCTGACGCTATTAAATCACTCAAGTGTGCTAAATTATGGCACCAGAGCAGGTGCTATTGTCTCCAGCTCTTTTGGAAAGAAAGGAAAAAACCTTAAACGATCCTGGATATTTATACCTAAAGGAAACAATCCTTTATATTAATATAAAAAGATTGTTTTGTACTCAGTCAAGGGAATTCTTGGCAGTCGGTTTAAACTTACATGTATATATAGCACACTGGAGCCTGCTAAGTACCTCTGTTTTCTTTATGGATGGAGCTTCGGTGCCAAGAGGTCTGCACCACATACAAGCGTAGATAGGCTCCTATCTGATGGATTGTCCCATAGTGAACCACATTGTATACAGGATGTTCAAACACGTGTTGATTATGTGGTTCTGTAGTTTACAGCAGAATCATAACCTGATGCTTTTAAGTACGTATATGCAATCAATCTTCATGTGAAGGAGCTCAGTACAAAAGAAATATTTTATGCTATACATTACATGTTAGATTAAATGACGTTAGATTAAATGTATGTGATAAGTTTTTTAACTTCATCACCATAGCATTATTGTGAATCTATACAGTTCTTACAAGCATCTTCTTTGTGTTGACTATGGACTGTAAATGTATAATAAAGTTCATAGTGTGTGTAATGCTATTCTGGTTTTGGTACCAGGTCTCGTGGTCAGCTACAAGGGAAAACCTCATATAACACAGATGCAAATTTTTTATAGGGCTGCTTCTGTGTTTGGTACATATCTGTTAAACTTTCCTTCAACATTGCATTACAGAATAAGAAACTGGTACTTTAGGGGGAAAATTAGCATGTTGATTAGATTTTAGTCCATCACGCAAATAAAATTGAAATATATATGCTTATAGACTGACTTGCTTCTGGTACTACGATGCCAGCTTCCAACTGATTATTTGCAAAATATAGACAATTTGACTCAACTACCATTTCTAAATGTAGAAATGAATACAAAATTTGTCAAGACTGCCTTATGTTAGCAATTTTTGAACGTGATTATGTTAGCTTACAATGCCTAGCTGTATAAAAGATGATTTAGGCTGGTAGTATTTATTTGTAAGTTGGGACAGGTGTTACTTGAATGATTCTTCTGGAGTAACTTTCATGTTCAGAAGCTTTATTCCAATCTTTTGGACCTATGAAAATTATAGAAATTGAAAATAAGACTATTTGGTGATAATACGGTGATTGTGCTATTTACTCAAACAGTTGTGTCTGCATTCGCTCTTTAACTCACATTTTCCGATCATTCAAATTCCTTTTCCTCTCATTCATTGTTAGTGGAATTTGTATGTTGACTGTATGTTGTTATCCCTCATTATATAGGGTTTTAAAAAAATGTTGCTCTGCTGTCACACAACCATCTCGGTACTCAATAACTACATTAGCTGTTGCTGCAGTGTGTGTGGTGGCTGTCTTATGGCAGGGAAAAAGAGCATGCTTGCAACGAAGTTTTTGTTTGTCTGAAATTCAAAAGAATACTGTACACTACTATTTAGAAGACTCCGCAAGCAGCTGGGTTTTAGCCTGTAGGTGCATTTGGCCAGTAATGCGTGCAGAAAAGATCTGGAGCAGATAAATATTTGTAGAGAGGCACAGAGAGAGAATGGCCTGAGCTTGGTTCCCAAACCTTTAGTGGCAGACCCTACTTGTCAAAGGCAAGGTGCCCAAGCTGAGATGTGTTGAAGAAGGCTGTAGCACACCATTTCTGTGTGCGTTTGCGCAAGAACAGGAAGCCCATCATCGTGTCCTCTGCCACTGAGTTATAAAACCTGCTGCACACTGCTGTTGTAACCCTGCAGTGATGGTGCTCCGAGTCCCGCAGGGCAAATGTAAATGCCTACATCTAGAACTGATCTATTAAGTAAAAGTATAAAAGTCACTGAATGTGATGTTTCGTACTGTAATGACTACTGTGTAGGTGTACATGCACAAGAATTCCCATCAACGATATGGACTCTTAATCACTTTTCACCATTACTGCAGGAAACTCAAATTTGCACTTAAGAAATGGTTTGATTTAAAAATAATTTTCCTAGCTGTATGCAACCAAATTTGCTATATCATCTTGGGTCCCCCTCACATGACTTAATTTATTAATATATTTCTAGGCTGTGCAAATAGTATTATTTCTTTCTACAGTGTCATTAACTTTGTCTTCTTGCCATGATACTGTCTTGCCATATCTTCTTCAATTATTAGTTGCTACAATGAAAAGTATCAGTGACTGAAGATGATTGTGCAGTAAATGTATTAAGTTCCATTACTGTCTCATGTTTCTTTTTCTTTGCATTTTTTTTCTTATTATAGTAAAATTATTATATTTTATAAAGTATATTATTATATACTTTATTACTTACATAGTTAAGGAAAAAAACAACCCTAAGATTAATAATAAGTGGCTCATTTTGTTTCCTAGTTTCATTTTTCATTACCTAAGTTATCTGATTTAGGTCACAGGGTCTCTAGAAGAGACATTTGAAATCTAAACTTGGATCTGTCTCTATTACAATTATATATATTTTAAATCTAAGTCTGGATTATTTGAAGCAACTAAAGCACTTACACTTTTAAACTTGTAAAAAGACTGTGTGTGTAAATTGTCTTTGCTAGGTGGTGCGCATGAGGGTCTCCAGCACTTGGGTCCTTATGGCAATATCCCAAACATCGTGGCTGAGCTGACAGGAGATAATGTACCAAAGGATTTCGGTGAAGATCAAGGATATCCTGACCCTCCAAATCCCTGCCCTATTGGAAAAACAGGTAATTCTGCTGTAGCCTTCGCACCTCTGTCTTCACTGTGCATCCTTCAGTCTTTCAGCGCTGTACTAGGCAGTACGACAGTTGATCAGTATATAGGTGTTTTCTTTCATTCTCTACCCCAGGAGCAGAACAGTTGAGCAATCAGGTGTTTTAGATGAGATTTTATTTTTAATATGTGCACCTTCTGTATTGCTGTATGACTGCTAGAGAAGGTCAGGTGGAAGAAATCATCTTGATCTCGGAGTAGAAGATAGTGAGATCTATGATAGTGTCTTGTTTCTGAGGGAGTTCATTTTTAGGCTGGCCCCTGAAAAAAGTTATCATTCTGTACAGATGAGATTTACCCTTATTTTAGAGACTTTCATTGTGCCAAGAGGAATGAAACTGTCTGCCCTGATCTCCAACCCAGACCATGAGTCAATATTTAAGATACCTTGGCTCCAGTCCATGTGGCTTTATAGCTCACTGAGGGTGCATCTGTGCCAAGAAATGGAGAACTACGTGGATGTACCCCAATGCATTGCACGCAGGCTCGCTCTGACAGAGGAGCAGTGCAGCCTTGGAGTGCCAGAGCGGTACGGTACCTGAGACACCTGGTATGTCCCTTAGCTTGCAGCTGTGCATATACCAAGCCATGCGGGTGGCTAGTGCTGAAGGATCTCTAAAGCAGCACTGCATGTGCATGATATAGACGTACCCTAAGGGAATTGATCTTTTTCCTGTTATTTGAGCCAAGGAATGACTTCCAGTACTGAAAGTAGTAGTAAAACACCCATTGGCTGCCTTGGGAGCTGGAACTGGGAATGAGCACTCTATTTTTCTCTCATTTTTTATTTGTGAGCTAAGAGATCCTTTCAAAATCTTTTCTGTTTAGTCTTCTTTTCTGTTATTTGGATAATGCAAAACAGTCGTCTGTATTCTTCTTAAAAAATGTTCTAACTAGCTTAGAATTGATCAAATAATAAATATTTGTCATTAAAAGTTTTGCAAACTGTTTTTACATTTCATTCAAAAAGAGGACAGAATTTCAAATAGTCCTCCCTTACTGTTTTCTACTACAGCCCATTTGGTGACGATGCCTGCATCTGTTCTGAAATAATATCTAACCTTCCATTTTGTTCAATATAGCTGTGGTCTGACAGGTTGCAAATGATGGGTTTAGGTATTCTTGCACACACAAGCACACACAGAGACTTTTTTTCTTCTGTGCTTGCCCATTAGACTTTTGTTAGTGATTAGATAAATAAATTAAAAACCTGGCATACAGAGAAATGCCTTTGAAAATCCCTTCAATTTTTCTTTCTTAGGTGAAATAAAAGTTGTTAGCTAAGCTAATACAGTCAGATCTGAACACAGGGCGAATTCTTACGGAAGTGCTGCCTGCTCAGATAAATGGCTCTGTCGTAGGTACGCTGTGAGTAAAGATAGTATCTACTAGGATTAGAGTAAAATGTTTTTCAGAGCCTTAAATGGAAATTCAAGTGGTGACTGTATTATGCATACAAATTACTGGAGGCCTTCCTCAATCAGGTCTGTGTATTTGCTTAATGGAAAACAATTTTTCCAGTCACTGTCTACATATGCACATTCCACGGTGGGAATACATAAGCCTGGAGCACTTGAGCTTGAAGACTTTTGGATTAGCAGTCGCAGAGGGCACACGTATGTCCAGCTGCCCTTTGTGTTTTCTACCAAAAGACACAGATGCTCTGAGAAGGTCTACCACATTTCTGTTGTGACCTGCTTCTCTCTTGAGATGACCCTGTCCCTGCTGAGACTGAAATAATTTTTAAGTGCTTGTAGTTAACTTTAATAGTTTTTGAGTTGCTTAGACAGTATGGTTAGTTTTCCCCTGTTTCCTGTCGGCAACTTTATTTTTTTCCCCATTCTAAGGAGAAAAGAGAGAAAGCAGGATCTGTTGGACTCAGAATAACCTCCTCAGGTCATTGAATCAACTCATTTTTAAGTCATCTTTACTGTTTCCCACATCTAAGGGAAAAAGATAATCCATCTGCAAATCTTTTTACACGATGATCACACAAGGACAGAAGGGAAAGTCCACAGGTGTGTCCTCTGGAGTGTCTGTGTTCTGGCAGATGTAGCTGCTTGGATGCCCAGCGTCATGCCCCGGGTGGTAGGATCTCCTTGGGTATGTCTGAGAGGAACTTGGAATGCAAGCTCCCCATGCTGACAAAGCAGAGGGAGCTCCAGGAGCAGGCTTTATCCAATGAGCTACTCTGGCCTTAAGTTGCTGAATCTTTGTTTAATCTAAAGATGACTTATTTTGGTAAAAAGTCCATAAGCTGATCTTTAAAAGGGTATTATCCTTGATGTGATACTGTCTGCAAAACCATCCATTGTGATTAAAGGAGGTTGCTGGACCCTTCAGATTAGTTACCAATCTGCAGAAATGTCTTCAGCATAAAACTTCTGCCACATTGCATTTTTATGAGATCTTATGACGTGTAAATGATTTGCAGCCGTTTTGAACAAAGTAGCGAACCAGAAATGGATTTCCATGAAGAGCTACCCAGTGAAGGAAATTCTGTCTTTGCTCACAGCATCGTTTTACCATGAGCTTCAAAAGTATTGCCTAAACAATTTCTACAACTTCCTGTGGGCATTTAAAGATGAAAAGAGGATCCCTTCTGAATCAGAATAGCGTGCAGTTCTATGTAAAGTCAAGCTCAATCACTAATTCAAAAGAAAAACAAAAAGGAGAGGGAGAGCTTGGAAAATGAATTTGTTTAGTTTTGAAGTTTCATTGAGTAGTGGTGGGTTTTTTTTTAAATTAAATATATCCTGACAAACTCCTTTCAAAAGAAAAAAATACCTGATATTTTCCAGTCATCCAGTTCTTTAAATGTTTTTTTTATTTTTAAATTGCATAATTGCATTTAAGAAGTTTGCTAATTAATGTGGCACATATTGTGTGTTTCAAAGCTACTAAGCACTCAGTGCTTTCTAACATACTTTTGCAGTTGATGATGGGTGTCTAGAAAACACCCCAGACACAGCAGAGTTCAGCAGGGAATACCAGCTGCACCAACACCTTTTTGATCCAGAACATGACTATCCCAACATGGGCAAGTGGGTGAGTATGTGCTTCTTGCTTATTTTTGTAGCATGTGAAACTGGGTATTGTCTGCTGCGTGGGATACTGTGAAACCACAAGGAGAACACTGTGCTTATTGCTGGAAAAATTATCACCCTAAGGGAAACTTCTCAAAAAGGTGAACTTGCCCTTAAAAATACAGAAATAATGCCTGTGATGAAAGCCCATAAAAATAGAAAGTAGAAATCCTTGTCCCAAAGCATGACAACTACGTATGTGCTTGATAAATGCAACAAACCACATTTCAGACTACAGTGAACATGTAACCAAAATTAGTGCAGATTTTAGCACAAGATTTCAAAACATAACAGGGCCCTAATTTGAAAGATTATCCAGGTTCAGTGACTATTCACTGTTCAGCTACTTAGATGCTAAAAAAAAAATAAATGGAGTGCCGCAGTGCCTAAACACCTTAAAAAATCTGGGTCCGGGCAACTTGCTCTAAGGAGTCCTCTCTGGCTTTAAGGATTTTAGAGGACTTGATGCTGCTTCTTCCTCTATTCAGGTTGTGCACTATATTTTATTGAAAACCTATTTTACGCATTGCATATAATAAATACAGCTACACTAAGGGCAAAAATCTTGCTCTGAGTGTACAAGGACTTTAATAACTCCAGCTAGACTATTTCTGCAGGCTTAGAGGCTCCAAAGAGAGCTCGGCCGCTTAATCTTAGATTACATCAGTTAAATGTCCAATCCCAAATCCATCTTCAGGCGCCAGGAAAACAATAACAATGATCATAATTTATGCCTCTAGAGCAAATAATGAAATCTCATTTTACATTGTTATAGCACTTTACTTAAGGTTGCCTTAAACCGGTGCTCTGTAAGCATATATCGATAAATGGACACGTTTGGCAGCCTCTTCTCCTGCTGTAATTGTGAGACAATGATTCATCGTTCATAATCAAACCAGTGTAAGATTTATAGTCTTAATTACTTACGTGAGTGCTAAATTTCTAGAGAGAATCATGCCAAAAATCCAAATTTTGGAAACTCTTGTTGCATTCTAAGTAATTACCATCAAAGGTTTTCATTTTAAAACACCAGATGGTGAACTTTCTTATTTATGCCAGATAATGCTGTTAGTTTTCTTATTATTCATGAGTAATTTACTTTCATAATACCATTTTGAAGACTATAAAAGCACTTCTGTAAATCTTTGGCCTATAGCAATATTTCAGAATCAAGTGTACATACTGCATTGTCATCAGCAACATATACTTAACAAATGGTAGGTAATCATTAGTGAATACTGGCCTTTTTTTATTTCTCCATCCATCACTGCTAATTCAGGGGAAAAAACTGCTCACGCATGGATTGAAACAGACTGTTAGGTACTAAACAGTAATCATATCTAGCTGCAGCATAGCCAACTCCAGATCTTTTTAATTAGAGATGAAACAGCTGGTAACGTGCACGAGCAAATGTTCTGCCGAGATCCAGGAGAATTGCCCTGATTGCCTCCTCATTGTATGTTACTATACATTAAAAAGATAAATACAACGGTATCTGGTTTTATGGCTGGTTTTGTTATTTTTTTCTCTCTGGAAAAATAAGAGCAGAAAAGCACTCTAAAAATTATCTCTCCTTTATAAAGTCTCAAACAGCTAAAGTAGATCAGATCTTTTAGGTCACTTACTGTCATCTGGATTAGGTCGTAACTGACCGACACGCCGACTGTGGGCTGCCCAGCAGGCAACTGTGTGCATCCTCATCCTCCCACTGCCCCCAGCCACCAAAATCCCCTCTGCCCGCCAGCAGCCCCTTCCTGCTTCTCCCGTGGAAGAGCCTAGGACCAAGCGCCCCAGGGGCTGTAACGGCTGTGTATTTACAGACTGCATTTCCATGAACTCCTGTGTGCTGTGAAGGCGCTAGGCTGAAACCACCATCTGAAGCCCTCGGAGTCAGTGTGTCTCCTGGACCCGTGCGAGCTGGCGTGTGCTCGCAGCTCTCGGGCGAGCTTCTCCCCTGCCTTTTCCTGCCACAGAGCGGTTGAGGCAGTGTTACAGTTCCCACTGACTTGCCCTTTCAAGGAGCCAGCATGCATTCCTTAGCGTAACCACAGTAAACCCCAAATTAGATTAGCAGGTCAGAAAAAAAAGACCTGCTTGTTCGTGAGTAGTGGGAAAGAAACAGGTTGGTTGGTTTGTTTTGGTGACAGACTCTCATGCCTGCAAAGCTGTGGGACCTCTGCAGTACCCTGTGAATAGCAGACACGTTTTATAAGGGTAAAACAAGTCTAGAAGCTGTCTCATACAGCAAAGTGTATGATTCTCTGTAGATGCTAAATATTATGTGTAAATACTGCTAATACATGTGAAGATATGAATATATAAATCACGATGAATGTATACTGGGTTAGGAGAGGGAAGAAAGAGGAAGGCTTTTCCTGTCTTTGGGAGAACTCTCCATATATCAGTATGCTGACATGTGGGAAGTCTCGGGAACAGGCTCTGTTTATAGGGCAAGATACAGAGCTTATACTCTCCTCCCCAGCCCCGAAGACTCTTTTTCTTCTCTTTATATGTGGAAAATGTAGAGGGGACAGTAGGAATAGTAAGGTGAGGGACTTTTGGAGGTCTCTACCCTAGCGTGCAACTATAGTTTCTGCTGTTTCTGGCCACAGAGGTTTTGGAGGTTTTTTTCCCCTCAGTTCAGACTTTTCCTTGCAGGAGACGGGTACTTTCCATTTGAGTCTGCCTTTTCTGCATCTTGTAACTTGACTCTTTAGGTGGTCTGAAGAAGTGTTGTTGGCATCCAGAAAGACTTGCACGAAGATAGTTTACAGTACACAATTTACAATACAAATCTAAAACCCACTTATACGTAAGTGGTGTATTTATTGAAACCCAAAGTGTTAACCATTACCACGTGTAGGGGTTAAAAAGAGGAAGGAAGTTCAGCTGTGTTTTCTGACACCAGTATCAGTACAAATGGAAAATTAAAAGCAACTATGTTTTTCAGCAACACTTCTTTTTACTGAAGCAGTGGATAATATTTCGCTCTCAGGGTACAAATAACGCCAGTTTTGCTTATCGGCTACAGTGGAGGGATCCAAGACAGTACAAAGAAAGGCAAATGGGAAGCAGGGATAAAAACATTCAACTCCTTGTTAAAGAAGTTGCCATCTCTGGCTTCCTAATTTTAATGAGATCCTGAAGCTAGTCTCTCATAAATTTCATTTTATTCCAACTTCAATTATAGTGAGCAACATTAAGTGCATCATTCTTTGCCAACTGACATTTTTAAATATCTGGATGACAATGGTGATTATTAGGATGGGTTATGATAGGTCTTGTACCCCTCTTCAATTTCAGGCAGTAAATACAGATTGTTTAATTCAGTGTAACATGTTTGGTGTAATAGAAATTGTCATGCTTGATATTCCTGATGCGACTGTAAACTGACTGAAAAAAAAGCCCTCCCGAAAGGGTGCAACCTTGCTAATGCAATTTTCCTTTTCAGTTTTGCTTGATAATTGTGCAGGTCCAGATTACAGAGCTGCTGATTTTTACTGACTTAAACAAATTTCAGTGCAGTCTGAAACATCTAAGGGTAAATCTCTCTGGCATTAGTTGGTTGTAAGCACTTTCACTTCTGAGTTTTTTCCACCCAAATTCCAACCTGTAATACCCTAATCCAAGTAGCTGGGAGGGTGCAAAGGAAGCTCCAGGAATGAGGGGAAAGTAGCAATTCACGTGCAGCACGTCTCCAGATGAGGTGTATCTTTAACTGGAGAAACTCTGTGTCTTCATTCCTAATGTGTCCTAGGTGAGGGATGAGAATGGTGAGCACTTCACGGGCAAATTTTGGTGGCTGATGAGCTCAGGCCCTTACGCAGTGGAACATATTTTCAGGATTGCTATTACCGTACAAGCACACTCTTAGCTTATGCTCCATAACCTCATTTGCTTTGCACTCCACATAATGCTTCAGTAGTAGTTACAGTCTTAAAACATTCCCCAAAAGACTAAACAAAATATGATCTTCCTGAGCAGGAACAGTTCAATTGTAAGGAATTTTCCTGAGTGACAGAAATGTTAGCTCCAGTAGTCATGAAATTCTTTTTATTTCAGAAACACTATTTTTCCTCTCGTGAGAAGTGTAAGGTCAAATAGTTTACAAAGAGAGGCTTTGGCGGTGCTTTGTTTCCTAAAAAGAATAATTTACGCATCCATGGGTTTCTTTAAAATGTTAAATTAAGTTTTCCCTAAGTGAGTTTGCATAAATAACTAGCCAAGAATGTCTCCCTTGGACAACTTCATCTCTGTTCCCTTTTGGCACAGCTCAGACAAAATAACTGAGGTTGGGCAAGAGATAGGCCTTGTGAATTTGGGGTTTAACGAACATGAGAAGTACAAAACAGACAATTTTGGCAGATTTCATTGTAACACTTGAAAATGTTTGTTTTTTCTCATATCAAGGCTGCAGAGAGGGTAGAAGTGTTTGGTGAATTTGTCTCGTGCTAGAATTACACTTTCTATTTATATAATCAACGTTAGGTCAGTTGTTTATAGCAGAATTAATGGCCTTGTTTATACAGTGTTCTGCTTTTATACATGTAATTCTTCTCTCTTTCCATTTTCAGGTTAGGGTTTGGTTTTGTTTTTCTTCATAATACACGATTGAAACAAAATGTGTTGAGCATGTGTGTGTTATTCCAGACTTTATTAGAATTCACTACTTGTATGAAATACAACAATATGTGGATGGACTTATGTAAACTATGGTCAGAGGGGGTTTTTTGGTGGTGGTGTGTTTTTTTTTTCTTTTCTCATCATCATAACTTTCTCTTCTGCCAAGATGTTTTTGGCAGTTTTTAAAAGGTTCACCATTAAAAATGTTACAGACCACATGGTTTTTAGAAACTTTATTGAGGGCACTACTTAAACAAAGGAAGCGTTAGTGCTGAACTCCTTTCAGCAGAACTTTGCGCTGGGAAGTGTTGATATCTGGAAGGGAATAAGCAAAGACAACAAAACAGTAGGAATGACGCCGATTGCCGTTTTTAAAAGGAATTAGAAAATCCCTTGTAAAGGAAATATTTTTTGCTCCTGTTCTTGTGTCACCTCAAATGTATAGAAAGGTGTACCAGAGGCAGGATTCCTGCTTCCTCTCCCTTCCACTCTTACTTTTCTTTTTTTTCTTCTGTCTTTTTTTTTTTTAAATATATATGTATTTACATCATGTATCACGTGAATGGGAACATCCAGTCTATATCATTATACCAGCATGTACTTGAAGCACTTACTGCCTGAACACGGACGATAATATAGTGCAACATAATGGAAAATTACTGGCTTTTTAATTGCTGAAAAGACTGTGACTGCTCCTGAAGAACTGCAAAATGTTAGCAAGAATATCCAAATATTTATTTGTGGTTTATCTTTCTTGTAAAAGTACACATCCCTCTAAACTTGCTAATATTTAACAGTGAAAGTAGTATTTTAAAGGAAGAGTGTAATGAATTTGATGGCTGCATTTTTTTCCCCTTCCAGAGCAAGAATTTACTCTTTGAGAAGATTAATGGTGGTCCAAAAAGAAGAAAGAGGGTAACTATCAGAATACTTTATAGCCCCTGTATCATCTAGAGAGCTAATAAGAATTAAAATCATACTGTTGAAATGAAGAGTTAGTCTAATGCATCTGCATTATACCTTAGGTAACGCGTAAAGTCAGGGAATCTCTGTGATAAACTACAACGGCAGGCTTCAGGACTGTCCACCGAGTACGAGATGTATTTCTCTGAATAGCCTGTTGCTTTCAGAAGATGCACTTCAATGCAGAGCATTAATTTAAAAACCTTATATTATCTGTGTTTCTAAATTGATCCTATTTGCATAAAACCGTTTAAAATTATTTAAATGTCTTTAAAACAGAATTTAAACATTTCCTACTGAAAATACTGGTAAAATTAATTACCACTGCCCATGCATGTGACTGTGGTTTTGGGTGTAAATGACAGTAGAACTGGTCCTTTAGCTGAAGTAATTTGATTCATTTACATACTTAGATTTACCTCAGATGAAACTCCTATCTCTCTGACCCACTTGCTTGAAAGACAAAGATGAATGGGTTCTCGCCTTTCTGCCCCTGAACAAGGAAGGCAATCCACATATTGCAGAGAACCTCTGCACAGTCCACCTCACTATCTTCTCTCTTTTTTTGGTAGTGTCAGCCTTTCTTTTATCAAAAAATCACTTGTAAGGCAGAGTCGAAGTCTTGAGCTTTGCTGCTGGTATATTTTTTTTACAAGAAGAAAAAGTCTAACTCTCTGCCAGAAAGTAGCTTTTCAAAATATGACAGCACAGTTTATATTGTAAATGAAGTAAATTTGGTTTAAAATAACTGAAGTGTAAGTGAAGATGATTATTTGTTTGTTTGTTTATTTATTTATTTATTTATTTGACTCTCAAACCTAAAGTCTTTGCTAGAAAGGGAGAAGATGAGTTGATTTCTTACCGATTCACACATCACTGGTAATAAACACTGTTCAACCATAAGTTAGTGAGCTATCTTGAGCTTGGTATCTGCCTCCCACTTACTTTTTTTGAGTTTGTTAGCAGAGAAGGAAAAAGGGTAGGCACCTGATTCTAACTCTAAGTAGAATTTACTCTGGAAATAGTTATGTGGAATATTTATTAATAGCTAGAACAGCATGTTAAAGTAGGATTAGTGCAATATATACATGAGAAAAAAAAAATAGATTTTCTGTCTGTGTGCTGACTGACGTAATCGGATACAAAAGGAATAATGGCTGGAGAGACATGACAGCCACATGGCCGGGGGTAGCCCAGAATTTTGGAGTGAAGCTTCAGTTTCTTGCTTTGCAGCAGATTTATTTTCTTAGCACAGGCATGTCACATAATGCTAAATTCATTATCATTTAAAGTATTTTATTGTTTTGAGAGTAATACTGTAATTTATATACTAATGCTTTAATGAACAATTCAGAATTTTCACTTCATCAGCAGAGGGGTAACGTAGAGCTGTCAGCAGCAGAGTGTATTTTTCCAGAAACCAAAAAGCCCACTGGATTCCCCTCCTGCCTTCTCCGGTCCCTGCCACTCCTCCATGCCCTTCTGCACAGACAGAGAGTTTAGGGAGGACAGCTTCTGGCAACAGATTGGTCTTTTTGGGTCAGAATGTCCCAATTTTAGCTTAAAGCAAGCCCTATTTGTAGAATTGGGTTGTCCATGGAGAGTAACTGTGTTGTGTCTATATGAAGCTATAGTGTAACAGTCACAGAGGCACTACTGGAGTCTACAAAACTACATATTCTAAGTGTGTGTTTATATTCATATATTTTTATATATGTATATAAACACACATACAAGCATACATACACATAATCAGTATGTATTTACCATTTGCTACTGTGTTATTTTTTTGCAGTCTTTGCAGTGCAAGACAAGGAAGCCTCCAGCGACCTCTAATTTAACTAGCAATTCTCCCCTTTTTTTAATTTCTATGCATGAGCATAGCCCTGTCCAGAATCTAATATCCCGAACATGACAGGAGTGCTTCTGTAATCACTGAGTCACATTGCTGTGGGCTCGGAGCTGTGCACAAAGGTACTTGGGAACGACATTACTTTGAATTCAGCACAGCTGTATAGGATTAAACATTTTTTAGTCAAATGAGCCAAAAATTTTGCATTATGTTTTGTTTTCTTTTGTCGGTTGAGAAGGATTCAAATTTTTATGTATTCTCATTCTCTTCTACTTTATTTCAAAAAGTAGCAAGCAAGTATCATTGCAAAAAAAAGACCAATTAATCTTCCTAAGAATCTTCAAATAATTCCTAGAAGTTTATGCAACGGCCGAATTTTACTAAATTAACATTAAACAGAACTTCTTTAAACAAACACAAATCATTTACATGTGTCTTATTTTTAACAATTTAAAGCATTAAATTAGCGTTAGTTTTATTTTCAACGATTTTTCCACATTCATTTCTGGTTCTTAATATTTTTATGTTTTCACTTGCAGCAGGCAAAGCACTCAAAAAACAATAGAAGAAAGCAAAAGGGCTGCTCTACGCTGTGATTAAGTATTAACGATAGTGCCTACAAATCTGGAGAAACCCAAGGGCTTAAACTTGAAGACAGACAAACCCCAAATCTTTTCCAGAGATTTGACAAATACTTGGGATATTTGATATTTCATGCCTATTTTAAAAGCTTTTTTTTGTGTAGTTTTGAACTCCTACATTTTGGTGAAAGAAGCACAGAAATATATCAAAAAAAGTAATTTCTATGATACAGCCAGCCTGACAAGAATCAGGAGATACTGGAAAATTTGCATTCCTCCAAAGTTTGTCCTTAGGCAAACAATTTTTATTGGCATCAAAAACCAGCACACTAGAATTTTGTCTGTATCTGTGAAGGAGAAAGTATATGCTTGAATTTTGTTTACACTGACACTGTAACAGGCCAGAAAGTGGGTGTAAATAATATTTAATTCTGAAGCTCCACTAAACTGCTTGATACTTGCAAATACAGTAAATACATTTTATTCCATGGGTATAGATAAAATGCAAGCATAGGCTTTCTACGTTACTATGATCTCCAAACAGTTTTGAGACGGGATCTGTTCATCTTCAGTCTCACGTTGTGCTGCTTACATGGCACAAAGTGAAGTTAAACCCTCTCCGGGGATCATCTTTGCAGCGTTCCCTTGTTCTGGCAATGGTAGGAGAGCCATTTCCTATGCCAAAACCTTGCTTGACTCTGCTTCTGTGCCAGCAGTTTTTTATCTCAGCATCAAGAGAGGAAGCGAGGAGGGGTTTCCTGGAGAGGAGATGGGCTGAAGAAGAGTCTTTGGTCAAAAATGGTATCGTGGTATCTAACTTGTCTCCCAGCATAAGGTCCCTCAGAGGCTAGTGATTTAAGCTAAAGCTTACCTGTACTTCTCTAACAAGTTCTGTCCTGCCTCAAGAATTAGGGAGTTAGATCTGCTGCTGCTTCTCTGCTGAGCTGAGGAAAGGAGGAGTAGAGCAAAAAGACAGTGTTTAATTCAGACTGTCCTATATTCTTGATAGTCCTCCTTCACTTGTATTCTTCTTAGTGGATTGGATTAAATTCTTGCATACAAAAAATATTAGAAGAAGAAACATTGATTGACTTTTAGATTTACTCCCTGGGAGCAATTTTTTTTTTTTTTTTCAGTCTGCAAGTATTTGACAGATAAATATATAAATAGATCCACTAATCCTAGTTACCTTTTATATGTTTCCCTGTTTCTAATAAGTATAAATAATTTTAAACTTTTTCAGAGTGTGAACCCGTATCTGCAAGGACAGCGACTGGATAATGTTGTTGCAAAGAAGTCTGTTCCACATTTTTCAGAAGAAGACAAGGGTCCTGAATAAGTACAATAAAAATGAATGATGAAAACTCATGCCATCCTCTGCTAGATCATAATATTGCTTATATATAATCATCTATTAAAATCCTTGTGAATGGCAGCATGTTTATTATTTATATAACTGTAGATGAAAAACAGCTGTATTTATAACAGTATGTTCTCCTAGATAACAAAAATACGGTTCTGCTTCTTGTTAAGTTATGGTAAAAGGACATTTCTGTTGTTTTTATTTTAGTCATGGAGCAAACTTTAAAAATGTTAGTCATTTTAATAGCTAACGTGAGGTAAACGGTCTTAATGAGCAGCTTGTAAATAGGAAGATGTAAAAAAATGCCCAGTCTGACTCCAACATTTAATCTTAAATGTTACTATGTTTGACACATGAAAATTATAGTTTTATGTTTTGTTCACAAATATTGTTACTTAGCAAAGACAAAGTATTTATTTTACCCAGGGAATTTTGGCTTTTGGTCCATTTTAATAAACATTTAAGCAATCTACAAGGTTTGCAAAGTGACATTTTCCAAAATATTTCAGAGGCTCATTTGTCTCGGTTATTGCTGTGCAAATTTTAAAATTAAAGAACTGCTTTTTGACTCTATCCACTGGAATATTTTTCTGTTAGTTTTAATCGTTCCATGTCCACAACTTTCCTGAACACTTGCACACCTTTCTTCCTTATCAATGGTACCGTTGTATGGAAATTAATCTCCCCTGCTGTCCTTTGTCTTAGTAACAGCAGCATTTGTGCATTATAACGTTCTTAAATTATGTGTCCCTGGGATATTACAAGTGAAGATGGAGACATTTGTCTGTGTTAATAAGGTTGTGTCAGCATCCTCTGAATCTAAATCTAGGATATGAAGGTCATTACAGTTGATGATCTTCTGAAAAACTATGATACTTTAATAACACTGGTAGCTATCACTGCTCTTGAAGTTGCTCCGGGAAGCTTAAATTGCCTTTTTGCCCCTAGGAGATTGAAGAACTTTGTATTCCAGAAAACTGAGTTCTCCCTTTCTGAAAGATGAGAATATAAAATTACCTAAAACTTTGTTATTTTCAGGGTGCATCTGAAATATTTCAAGCTATGGGCATGGGGCATTGGAATGATGGAAAACAGCATTAGCTTACAGCTTTGAACTTCAAATCTATGGAAAAAAATTGTAGTTTCCTTCCCTGTCTTACAGAAAGACACGGTAAAATAATGATGACCCCTTAGAAAAAACAGATGAGAAACTAACAGAAACTAAAGGTCCTAGCTACGTAAGATTAAAGTTAACAGGATGGCACAAATATGACTGTGTATGGCAATTGCTTTTTCTATCCCAGCACTTAGTAATTTGTAATAAATTATGTATGCAGAGAGTAGGTCCTCTCATGTCATTTATGGGTAGATTGCAAAACTCTGTAACATTCTAGGCTGAACTATCATGTCTTCCATCATATTTCCTCTTCAAAAAAATCTGGAAGGGAAAACTCGATAGTATGTAATGCAGTGGGGTTTATACTCACATGTGACATGGTATTGAGGAGTTTATGTGAATCGCAGAGCTCCTTCCACTTCCAGTGCCTGGAATGGGATGGGAGTAATCCATCTGTTCACACGAGAGAACTTGTATTCTCTGCTTCTTAAGATTACTCTTTTTATCTGCACTTCTGCTTAGTCTTCAGACAGGTATTGAGAGTTGCAAAGGTTGCCTCCAAAACCAGAAAAAACTATTTATCATGGCACGAATCTGAGATCGGAACCCACCGATGCCCAGTGGCCCAGAGGATGTGAAATGGTCATTCTTCCTACCGAACCCCCCAGCCAGCCACTGGTGCTGCCACAAGGCTTCCAGTTGGTCAGAGGCAGACTTTGTTCCTGACAAACTGGTGTTTCTTCAGGTACGCAGCTGTCTTATCAATACTTTTAAAGTAATCTGA
Source organism: Aptenodytes patagonicus (assembly GCF_965638725.1). NCBI lineage: Eukaryota > Metazoa > Chordata > Aves > Sphenisciformes > Spheniscidae > Aptenodytes > Aptenodytes patagonicus. The sequence goes on along the minus strand of NC_134955.1, from coordinate 37,425,085 downwards.
GCTACATTCTGTCCTTATTAGCTCCAGTAAAATCCATTTTAATCACAAAAACGAAGCAACTATGAAGGCAATTTATTTCATTTTTACGCTCTTCGTAAGGACCAGCACATAATAAAAGGTGGTGTGTACAGTAAATGGGGGGCTTAAAAAGGGAGGGGCAAAGAAGTATTGTTTGCTTAATAGTATCAGAGATCCCACGTCTGATTTCTTGAAGCACTTTAGCTCACTACACCCACTGCGTGGGGATGTGATAATGCAGCACTGCAAACTGACCAGAACAGGAATCGCTGGTGGCTGCCTGTGACCCTGGTGGAGCCTGAGGAGCTGCCCTTCTGTCTACGATAGAGCTGCACAGAGCAGGTGAAGGAAAAATTACACAATTTAGAGATGTTTTTGTCTTTAAATGCAAGCAAAAAAACCCCTTTATACTGCACAACACAATGATGCATCTTACAGGAACTGTCTGCTGGAGAAATCAAACGCGGGGCGGTGAGCAGCCATCTGCTGAGTCCATCAGGGAGCTTGAGTGTTTCACCAGGAAGACTCAGCAGCACTCTTGTGAAATTTTAGTAAAATACAGCTATTCCACCATGATAATGAGATTAATTACTCTAATTTCAGTTTCGTAGTAGAGCTGCCTTTCTGTACTGGGATTGGTAGCCCCATATTAATTAAAAAAACCAAAAACCAAGCAAAAAAAGTTGTCCTTCCTACTGCTCCAACAACAGTCCAAACATCTATATGTAGTTTTTTATAAAGAATCATCACAGTGCTTTCAGAATCAATGAACAAACATACCAACTATCCCCCTCACTAAAAGCTCACTCCACCAAACCAATATTTACAAGAATGTAAATAGCTGCTCAGCTCTTACAGGTGTAATCGCCCGTTTACATTTATGATGCATGTGAATTAAGGAGCATGTATATTGCTATTGTTGTTTAGAATTTTCATTAAATTAAAATCTTTTTAGATTATTTTAAAATCTGCAAGTGTGTTATCTCTAACGTATTTGAGACAATGTGCTTGAATGAAGCTATACAAAATAAAGTGTATTGCCATGCAACATTGCTTTTGTCTGGTAAAGAAATATTTATGACCCTAGTTCAAAAAAAGCACTGTGTAACTGAGCAGATTATAGTATTTGATTTGTGACACAAAACTTACTCTGGGGGTGCATGTGTATATATATAAACACACACACACATTTACATACACACATACTAACATACATTATTTAAAAGATAATACAGTCTTATAATAAACTCAGTAAAGAATATAAAGATGTCAACCCACAGAAGAAAGTAATATAAAAATGCTTAGTGAATTATTTAGGAGAGGAAATAACGATATGCTCCTTTTTATTGGCACATTTGCATTCACCTAACAAAACCATGCCGCTAATCTATTCAGCAGCTCATGAGCAAACCAGAGAAACTTGGAACTAGTTCCCGGGAATGTGATGTCAGACTCCCGAGAGTCACTTACAGGACTGTAAGTAAAGCTGACCTGAAGCTTATTTTATCAAAATATGATGAAGCGTATCTTCATCTGTTAAACTGAGGAAGGACACAGGCAGAAAGACGACTACCAAGTCAATTAAGTTTTTGGCTTCGTTGTGGACAAAGTAAAATTCAAGCCCCTTTGTTTCCGAATGTCAGGATTTGGGGATGAAGAAAAGTATTTTTTTGACGATGAAGAGGAGACTTGAGTCCGTGCCCTCAAATCAGGCCTCTAACCAGTAGCTGTGTGAAAGTGCTGAAAAGGCTTTGTTTTCATTTTCATGCTGTACAAAAACTAATTTTTGAAACATTTACATTTGTTGGGAAAAAGCCCATAACAACACCAACCCAAAACAAACTTGGAATCTTCTGACCTTTTTGCTGGTAAGCTCACTAAACCAACTCTTACCTCATTTGTAATGCTGTAACACTTGTCCTGTGAATTAATTTTTATGCAAGTACTTCTTTTTTACATGCAAGTCTGGAATGTGTGGATCATTAAGACAAGGAGTTCAAAGATAACTTCTCAGTCAAAGTCACAGATTCAGATTTATGGAAGGAGAAAGGGAAGGTAGGCAGATTCAGAAGATGCTACCATGACCACGCAAAAATTTAAAATGTACAAGGAAAATATAGGTTCACGTGACCCACAGGGGAGATGAGTGTGTTCACTGTTTTAATAGCTAAGTGCACTATAGGTAAGATTTAAGGTATCTCTCCATCCAAGTCAGAAGCTATCAAGGCTATCAGGGAATCGGAGGACAATATCTCCAATTTTGAGACATCTGAATCCAAGGTTTCAGGCTAGTGGAGTTGACAATAAAATTGAATTATATTTCCACCATACTTGATACAAAAAGGATGGCAGTCTTTTCTTTAATTCCTTAAAGAAAAGACAACAGCAACAAAACCCAAACTGAACATATTGAATCCATTGCCACGTGTATACATATGCATACACTTAAAAATTCAGTTTTGTTTGAAGTCATGCAATTACCTTCAATACTCTTAAATAAGTATCATGTTCAGGAATTATCTCAAATAATAAGTCTTCTCTTAAAATACAGAATTACTATGTCCTTAAGGGACACCTGTTTGTGGTGCCTAGAGCCAAAGGCAGATTCCAACCATGAGCAAAGACGACAAGCTCCCTTAAAGTGCTCAGCCACTGACGATGACCTACTTAGATGCAAACTAAATAAAAACTAAAAGGAAACGTAGAAGAAGAGCGTGCAATTGCCACCATGAAGGGCCCCCTGAACCACAAACGTGGCTGATTGGCACAGGACTGGGTCCTAAGCCAAGATTTCCAAATAGAAGACAATGAAAGGGTTAAATGAATTATTTCCCAGGTACATACATGGTCCAGGTCTACCATACTCAAACCTTTTGCTGTTAGGTGAAGAGTGGCATTGAATTCCAGTTCATCATCCTAATTCACCATGAGAAGGAAGTATGTGGTATCAGTTCATGTTTGCTTTATTTATGATGCTAACTGCTTTGCTGTGATTACATGGATCCTGATGGTTGGAAGAGCTGCTAGCCATGTGTTCAACACATGGGAGCATAACAAACTTTAAATGATGTGAGTGTCATGGCAACAGCATTACCAATTGGAACTAAAAGAGCTTAAAAAAAAATCCTGTTCTACTAACAAGGTCAATTTTTGTATGTGGGGCAGAGGTGGGGAAGGAAGCAGAGATCGTCGGAATGGGGAATGGCTTCAGACTTTAAAGATTAGGTAGACCTGAGTCACCTCTTTTTATTTTTTCCTATAGTTCCTGTTACCAAAACACATGGAATCCAGTTCCTATTGCAATGCATGGGTGTCTTTTACATTTAATTGCTGTGTTTCTTCATCCTATTCTGCTCTCCAAGAAAAAGTTGTGGGAGTCAGTGGCTAAATTTCATTGTAAACTGAGTGAGGCAAAGAGAAAGCACAAAGAAAAATAATGTGTTATTTGCTACTAGCCTCAAACTCTCCCACGTTCCCTAACCAGTGTCATTCATTTACAGACCATTAAGCCCTGATCTTATACGTATAAACACTGACTACTTTTATTCCAGATCTTTGTTCTCAACCTAACCACCATATGACAATGTAACTTTCTTGGGAGTCACCAAAGATCTCTGTTACAGATGATAGGGTTTTTAGGTCTGGGTTTCTGAATATTTGTTAGATCACAGAAGGGGCATATGGCTTTGATGCTGAATTAAGTCTTAGCCTCTTTTAATTAATTCTTTATTCTGAGAAATGAACAAAAAAAAAAATCCTAGCAGTTCTTCAGTGCATTATCTACATTCTAATGCCCAAAAGTCCTCTAAAAGTGGCTGAAATTCAAGTGGGATAGCCCCTATGGGGAAATGTGGTCCTGATTCCTAACATAGAACGCCTTTCTACGTTGGGAAATAAAATACCACGTTGTGGCATTTTATATTTCCAAATGGTCAAAACAGACTCATGAAAGAACAAGTCATGTCATCCAGAGAAGCACTCATATTTTACCATGGATTAATTTTTCCCTTTTTTTTTAACAACGCTGCAAACAGTGACTAACTCAATTGAAAAACTTTAAGTGACACCAATGGGTAGTGCAACGGCTCTAAGATTTATGGGCTTTAAAGCTGTATTACTGCAACTGAAGTAAGAAACCTATTTTTAATGCTGCATAAACCATTTATCAATTTAAAAAAATAGTCATAGCTGATTTAAGTAAGTTCTTTAGAAGCCTTTGTTAAAAGTAAGTTCTTTAAAAGTCATCGTTATGACAGATAAGCATTGCTATCATAGTTCATGCATGGACTCTGGCTATTGGTTAGATTTGCAAACAACCCTACAGCTCAGCCCTACCCCCCTGCCATAGGGGTTTGTGCATGTGCAGGTAACGTGTGTGCACACCGTTAAAAAAACCAGAAAAGTTTGCCCCGCTTCTGTTTCCTTATAGCTTCCTCCTGCTATTCCCACAGTGTCTCCTGCTTTGCTGCAGACTTTCTGATGGTTATGGGTCTGAACTTAGGGGATCTTGGAAGACTTGTTTTCAGGGGCTCTCATGAGTGCAAGTTATCCGGCATGCAAGCAATATGTGTCAGAATAATATACATTTCTTTCAGTTTAAAATACATTAATTATTTTCTGCTTTAGTAGTTGAGGCTATATTCTAATTTTTAACCGTATTGGCTATTTCCTGCTGTGTTTTTATGTTCTCAGCAGCAACCTATGAGCCCTTAAAAGGACAAGAATTATCCACAGACTTGAAGATAAGACCTTCGCAGACTGCCCCTAAAATATTGGTTGCTTGTTAAAAACACTTTGTGTCTATTTTGTTGTGTATCTGGAAGTTCTTGATCTGGAGGTTTACAAAACTGGAAATTATTTCCAATTAAGAGATGAGTGAACAGTTGCAAAGAGGTTGAGGGCCGGCTCCGCTAAAGGCTTAAATGCCCACAGTTGGACTTGCATGCGATACAAACGCCAAAGTCCAAGCACATGATCCTCAAGCCCTGCCTCCCTTGCCCAATTCCTTAGGCAGCTGAAGTCTATACACAACTATGTTTTCTTGTTAATGAAGTACCTCAGGCACCTAAACTTCCACTTCTGTGCATGCCTAGGACTGTTTGAAACTTGGTGAACCTGCATCTCAGTCCTAAACCCAACCTAAATCCACAAAGTTGGCAATCCCCCCCTATATTCCCTGGGGGAATCAGCCTGGTAAGGACCCACCTCACACATGTCTACAGAACCAGGCATTGCACAAAATACCACAGCAGAAGTAGACAGTTTAATTAAAAAAAAAAAAAAAGAAAAAGTGTCTGGATGAGGTATGGCAAAAGAATCAAAGCTCTAACGGCGCCAGAGAAAGGGAACAAGAATGAACACAAATTTGTCATCTAGTGATTAGTAGGGCAGGGTGAACATGAGGAAGGACAGGGTAACACCTGGGCTCTAGTTCGTCCTCAAGGAGTGTTTGGGTAGCCAGCCAGACACTGGATAAAAATACAGAAGTAGTCTTAGAGCATGGCAAAAACAATCCAACCACCCTCCCCCATCCTCCCCACTAGGTGCCTTATTTTGGCTCCTTGTCTTTATTTAATTGTTTCCTGAATTGTTGAACAGCCTCAGCAGGGGAGGTGCAGAGTCCTCCTGTACAAATAGGCTCCTGCCTCTGGCTAAGAGGCTACTCCTCTGGAGGTGAAGGAGATACAGGTTTGAACCCCTCCAGTGAATAGATAGAGACCACAATCTTTTCTGATTCCTGAAACAGCCTTCTTTTATTCATTTTTAATGTATTATTTTTGCAGGAAAATGAGATGTATTTAGCTGCTACCCAAATAATTGGAAGAATGTTACATTCATCAAGACAAATTAGCAAGAGTTCATTTACTTGACTGTGCATTCTTTATTCTAATAACTTAAAAAATATCTTTAGATCATTTTGCATCTGTTGAAAAGAAAGCATTTAAAAACCCACTTTCTTACTCACTGTTAGCATTCCAGTGACAAATTTGATCTTGCAATCATTGTCATCCATCGGGTTTGTTGACCAAGGGCTCCAGTGACCCCAAGGGACCCTGTTAGTGTGGCTAACGGGACATCTCCTTATAGCAGACACGTCTTGTTATAAGCATTTTCAGCATTGAAGCTAAGTTACAATGTTTTCCTCCACACCAGCAGGAATAATTCCTTTCAAGGTGATTTCAGGTGGAATGCTCCCTGTGAAAATATGCAGGGCCAAATACTGAAGGGGTTTTCAAAGCTTTTCCAGAAGCTGGTGGCAGTATACTCAAAGCAAGAGGAATCTGGACCCCAGATAAGACAAACGATTTGAGATACTAAAACATAAAAGTACTTGGTCTTACAAAGTACTTCTATAAATTAGAAACAAAGAAGTCCCATTTGGTTATGGTGTTTTTTCCCTGTCTAAGGTGGTGGTTTTGTTACACTTGATTGTAGTAGTCACCTCCTCCCTAATGCGCAGGGGCTTTCTAAACAAATTGTCCCATCTCCATTGGATAAAAAAGTGCTTTCTGCCTCCAGATAGCCTATGCCCTCACCTGGATTTATCTCAACTAACTACATCAAGAGAAAAACCACTGTACCTTGTCTCTGGTGCGTTGTTGCATCACGATAGCTGTCTCTATGTAAAAACTTCAGCCTACAGGAAAGGCAGAGCCAAAAGAATCATAAACTCTGAATCCAAGAATCTACTGTATTAAAAAGGAGGATTTCTTCTTTGCCTCACAACGCAGGAAAATATCCTGTTCATTTCTGTTTTCGGTCAGACAGAAGAACAAGAAATAGCTACAAGGATCTTTTCTTTTTTTTTTTTTGTATGTGTCTGATAGCTTTTGGTGACGCCAGCTCCCAAGGATTCTTTCCTCTAAATGTTCTATTATATTTTTCAAAAGGAAAAATATGTAATTTTTACTATGAATTCATATGTTCATTTTGAAACCCTGACAAGAAATAATAATACCTCCTTCACAAGGAGTCTAGTTCCATCTGGCTGAGAATGAAAAAGCCCTGCCACAGTCTTATCTGAAGTGTAATTGATTTGGTCACTTGCGATTTAACTTCTTCACTTACGTCTTTAGTGCATTAAGACTTCCTGGGGAGGGGAAAGAAAACTACGTTTTTAGACTTTTTAAAAGTGCATCCAAAAGCTCCAAGTGTTCGGTGCCTGATTAATTACAAACACCTAGAGGATTGCTCCTGACCCTATTTACAGAATCTCTCCTAACATCAAGTGATTTTACACTTTTCCAGGCACTTTGAATCACATGTTATTTGTGAAAATAAATAAATAAATAAATAAATAATCATTTAATCACACTGCCAATGAAAGCAGCTAATGGAGAATTGCTGGGCAGCGTGGTTAGTCCCAGAAAGTAAGATGACAGCTCTTCATGGCTCTGAACAGCTCCACAGAAAGGGAAGAGTGATGTCTGTTGTAGCTATATTTGGAGAATAAAGTAAAAGGACTTGAAAAACGCTAATTAGAATTCAAGATACTGTAAGAAAGGGAAAGATCAATGAATAAATATCCAACTGCCCTTAGCCAAACAAGTTATACAGGATACTTTTGACAAGGAAACAGAAGAAGCAAAACAGAGCAGTTGGAAATATCAAGACAAGAGATTTGGCCCTAGGCTCGCCTGTGTAGTTTCCCAGAAGTGATTTTTTTTGGCAATTTTTGAAAGAGTAAATTTTTGGTAACCATACAGATAAAAAACAGACTACTTTTGTATTTTACTATTATTGTATTGTACTTTTAATTCTTAAGTTTGTAAAGTTTAGCATTCTAATATGCATATCAACTAGAATGCCCTTTAACGGGGAAAGACGTACATATAAATTATTTTTGGGTCTTTTAGAAAGGCTCGCCTGACTCAAGCCTCTTGGATTGTTTTGTGCGCTTCATTTTATACACTCCAAACAGCCCCACTGAAAACAGTCAAGCATCTGGCAAGTCCCTGCAGGATTCAGGTCCGAATCTAAGTTTAGCAAAAAACTCAAATACGCACACAAGTCCACCTTTCTTACCAAAGCACTTAACTATCTGCTTGCATTTATGTATATACTTAAAATGCTATTCAAATCAACAAAGACTGCTAAATTGGAGCCTTATCTTTAGCAGTTCTTTTAGATAACCACAACTGGTTAAACACCTCTTTGTCTGCCTTTAGATTTTTTTGTCCCCAACAGTGAAAACTTGGCTTATTCACTGGAAATATCTTTTTTTTTTTTATTATTGTAGAGAATTACAGAAGCTAAAAGGCCTTCTTCCCCATTAAAAGCTTTTAGAAATTCCAAAATGGATGCATTCAAGCACATAGACACAAAATAGGTGAAAGTTAAAAAAATATGATTTATCTTTCCAGATTAAGTCAAACTCTCAACTCTTCTTATTAGCTGCTTTTTTCATGGGAAGTTTGGTACCGACCCAGCTTTAAGGATTTAGGCCAAAATGATTCTGGCTTCTTTGAAAACTCTGTTCCCTATTGCAGTTTTATAGATGGGGAAAAGGAGTCAAGAGAAAATCAGTGTGAGTGAAAAAGGGAAAAGGATGAAGGTGGGGTGTGGGGTGTACTTGTGCCTCTTGCACTTCTTCTTGACACAGAGACCATCTAAATAAAAAATAGCAGTGAGGAAGAGTTCTGTTTCTTCCCACCTGCATTAGTATTCACTCCGAGAAGTGGACTAACCGAGGCTGGAGCAGAACAACTGTTTAACAGAGTTCTTTCCTACCCGTAACACAGCAGCCATTTTTTTGACACTGGCTTTCAAATATAAAATGCAGAAGTTCTACACAGTCTAAATAAGTTGTTGTCTCAGCCAAAAAAAGGCTTCAGCGCTTTCATTCCTGCAAAGCTACTTTTTTATCTGGTATTCCGTTTTTACTCAGATATTGCCAGGAAAAACAAAAAGAACAGATAAGATTTGAATTTTGAAAAGAAGGCAATGGGATAAAAGAAAAAGCCAAACCAAAACAAAAGCCTTGCAAATCTTCTTACATAATAAAATAGTTCTCCTGCCTCTCTTACTCCTTTTTCTTTCGCTACAGGCAGTAAGTGGCAGAGTCAGGAAAAAAGCCTAGACTTCTTAACTTCCAGCTACCTACCTTACCTGCTAGGCTGACGTCGTATGCTCTATAGGTGTTGCACAGAAGCCCCCACACTGCAAGGAGGAGAAAGCACTCCTCTTCCAGGTAACATCCTGAGTTACAGGTGGTTACACAACAACAAACTGCCTTTCATCGTAGCAAGAAAGGAGTAAAAAGGACTGTTTTGCCAGAACTGTGTATGAGTTATCTATACATGCCTTAAAAGTGTATGTAATCTAAGATGTTGGGACGCAGCAAGGTGTGGGAAAGGAGTCTTTTAGTTTTGCAGCATAACTGGAAACTGTATTTCATAGCTGTCATATCCCTGGAATAAAATATGTAAGCAAATAACACATTGAACTCCTTAGATGCCTCCTTTCATAATACCCAGTTACGACTTCAGACTATAAGGGCTTCTTATACACACGCAAACTCAGTTTGCTTAGCTGAGTCACTTCTTGTATCACGTTGCTCCAGAGCTGCCCTGAAAGCAAAGCATGTCAGCAAACACCTCCTACAGATTCATGAGAGAGAAGAAAAAGAAAAGCAAATGCATGAGGGCAGAGGAATTTTTCATGGGTATTTTATGGCTTTCATTTTCCTGGCAAATTCTTCTATAGCCATCAAATACATAAGATGCATCAAAAAAAATAGTGAAAACAGTTATAAAAAGGTTAGCCTGACAAATGATATTTCCTCATTTGGCATGAAAGTTTATATTTGTCCAGCAGTCAAACTTCATCTTAATAAAATAAGCTTTTCTAAATCACTTTTGAAGAATAGTCACATATGGATTGTATTACATATGTAGGTGTTTTGAGGCCAGAAAACATATTTTTTGTTCTATGTCTGCAGCATGTAGCAGAGTGGAATGCTAGTGGGTGACCATGGCTCTAGGTGCAGAGATGATTACAAGCCCACAACCTGACTCTACATGTAGTATATGCTAAACAAGAAAGCTTTTCAGACGTACCAGGCCACCATACTTTTTAGAGCAGGATCCCAGACTTTTAAAGTACTTAGGTGCTAAAAGCTAGGGATTTTATCTTGAACCCATTGATTTCCAATGTTCTGTTTCTGAACATTCATGAATGAAATGAGGGTATATTCCTAGATGAAGTAGTATTTTGAAATGAAAAAAATCAAAATATTTTATTTAAAAACAACCCAAAAATAAATATTTTCCCTTGCTTAATTTTCTTCCATTCAGCTGATGGAAATCTATACATTAAAATGCTGATGTTTTGTCAACCTAAATCTAAAATACTGTTTTTTCAATAAGTACAGTATTATCCAAATCTTTCTTCCCAGGTTGTGGGGTGGAGCCTCAGCCACATCGACATTAATTCTAAAACTCAAATAAGATAAAGTTTTAAATTCTTCAATTAAACAGAACTTTGCTAGTCTTAAGTAATTTTTGCACAGTCTCAAGCTTGATTTTTCTAGTAAATTTTATGAGAAATTTAACTCAATTCAAACTACCCTCAGCCTTTTCTGGTATTATTTTATAATGCTTCACATGAAGTACAATGGTCAGATAAGGTTCAGCTACCCTATTTAAATGAGGGGTTTTTTCATACAATAATCTGTAATAGAATAAACAGTGGAGTACCTGAACAAGAACCATAGGACTGGTATGTTAATAGAGTATCTTGAAACCAAAGCCTACAACATCTCCTTCCCTCATCTTATGCCATTTATTACTTAGGTTTGAAATAAAAAGTGAAAAATCTTTGTCCTTGTTGGCTTTTTGTCCATTACTTTTGGATATATCTAAATCCCACAGGGAACTGGATTTTTTGAGTATCACTTCTTTTCTATGACAAAACATAGGGGTTTTTTCCCATGTAAAGCAAACAAGCTCCCACACCTGGGCAATAATGTAACGATGGAGCATTTCTATGCACAGCCCATCCAACACATACCACATACAATCTTGCTTATGCTCCGAGTCATGAATTACACTGCTCATCTTGCTCATCAAGATAGGAAGATCAGCGGTGTACACCACCAGAAGGTCGACAATCCCCATAACGTGAAGATATCCCTCATCTCTGAGAGCATGTCCCACAAAATTCATTTCTGAAACCAGACATCTCTGCAACGCACACATCCTTTGTCGCATCAGATAACAACTGTGCCAAACTTCATCACCTCACGCCTCCGCTGGACAGCTTCAAATCCCCCCTAGGATGGCAAGTGGCGAGCAGCAGACTCGCAAGTCAGCGCTTGCTTCTAGCCTTGTTACAAGCTCAATAAGAAAAATTACAGTTGTGTTGGTGAGACAAATTCTTTCTTAACACTTCACTCACTTATTTTCACAAGTTTTTCATGAGCACCACTGGAATTTTAAAGGGTGAAAAGCACAGCAAAGCACCACTACCTCTGTATTAACAAGAAGTTGAGGCACGCTGGTAGGTAGGTATGCAAGTGAGTACATTCATATTTTTTGCTTTAAAATACATGAATAGAGTGGTTTGGCATTACTCTTCTTGAATGTTACCAACAGAAAGGAAACATCTCAAGTCGCTGCCGTACAAAAAGCACTGAAAACATTAGAGATTTTGTCATCAGTGGCTGAGTTTTATGTACCCTTTTAGATTTCCTCTGTAAATTAGTGCCAGATTCATAGCCCTGTAAACCAAGCTCCTTTCTCTCCTTAGCAGAACAGTTCAAAATACCAAGTAAAGCAGTTCAGATGTGCCCTGTCTCTCCTGGACAGCTTGCCTTACTTCTGACCTGTCAGAACTTCTGACCTGTCGGAACTTCTGACCTGTCTAGGAGTGACAGACATTGGATTTCTAGGTATATTAGGGCCAGATTCTCAGCTGGCATAGATCAGTTACATCTCCCTGAAGTTATTATAAGCTATTCCAATTTACTCAAGAAGAGGATCTGGCCCCTGGCAGTCTTCAGCTTCTCTGCAAAGGCTTTTAATAAGGCGCCAACTGTCCTGGCAGCGAGGATGTATTGAGTAGTGCTCAAAGTTAGCAGTAGCAGACAGGAGCTCAGCCCAATAACATTTTTCTCTGCAAGAATTAAGTACAGCACTTCTTTTAAGCTTAAAACAATTCCTACTGTTCCACGAAAACAAAGAACAACTCACACAGCGAATACCAGCAAGAAATGGGAGAGGAAATTTAAAAAAAAAAAAACAAAAATAAAAAGTCCAAAAAAACAATAGCAAGTGGGTGGTTGAATCCAGCCAGGTTCATAGTATATGTTACTGCCCCATAACATTGAAGCTCTTCATCTCAAACCTATGCCACAAAAATATGCATAGTCCCATAGGCCTCTTTTATACTAAACAATTATATACATTTTCCCCACCAGTATTCCAGCTCCAATTAGCAGCACTGGTGAGCATCAGCAGAATTTCAAGTGTGGATAAGGGGGGAGGAAGGGGAATTATTTTCTTTTAAGCAGTGTGGGCTTTTTAAGCCAGAAGATAGCAGAACCTCGTCTTTGGTTGGGATCTGACCAGCACAGCTGAACCTTTGGAGTAAACTCGGGAAATGTTTTGTTAAAGAATCCAGCAGTAAAAGGAATACAAAATTCCAAGCTGGAAATGATCTGGATACCTGATGTTAAAAGAACAATGAGGAAAAAGATGTCTTTCCCCTACCTCCCTCAACCACAAAGAAATAAAAATAGACATAAATGTTTCTTCTTTTTTGCCAAGGGTTTTTTTTTTTTTTTTTTAATTTTTACCCTCATTCAGTCCAAGGAAACAGATACAGCTACAATTATTTACCTTGTTGGTACCCAACTGGTTTATTTTTCTGAATGCGCAGGCAAACTCTTGCAGGAATAATTCTACTCTCCAACCACCAGAGAAATCTGAAAAACTGTCTTGCTGGTCCCAAGATGCTAGTGCCTACTTGAAACACTCTGGATTAAACCAAGTGAAAGAAAACAGATGGGAAAATATGGTGCAGAACAATCAACTGCAAGAAATGGAGAAAAGTCTTGAGGAGGCAACACACCTTCCACACCTAGCCACTCTGGCTAGATGCTTGACTGCAGTGAGGCGTTAAGCGGAGATGACTGCTCTGCAATAGATACCCAGAAGTATCATTATCTAGGAAGGTCAATGCTGGAGTGGCATGTAAACTACATCCCAGAAAAATACAGCAGAGAAGCAGCTTGCCTGCAGGCCAGCAGCAATGCCTGGAAGAGCATGCAGTGCCAATGCCATCATCAGGCTCCAACAGGAGCCCAGAGCAACCACAGAAAACACTTCCTCCAGCACCAAATGCCTGGACCGTGGCCTTGGGGAAGGGGCAGCCCCCCAGCCCAGCTCTAGGGCAGGTAATCAGTGAGAGACAGAGAGCAGAAGAGAGGTGAATAGACCCCTTCCCTACACATCAGTACAACTACTTAACAGAGGAAAAGGAGCATAAAGTCTGTCAACATACCGAGGCGGGAATTGTGACTTTTTCTCTGGATTCACAAAAGAAGGACCCCAGTTAATTAAAAACATCTATTAATTTTAATAGCAGTTTTTTGAGTAAAATCACAAAAAGTCCTAAAAATTCCCTAGGCCTCTCTTTCCATCCATCTAGATGTCATTTGCTGTGATTCTTTGCCAATAATCCTTCCCCCCTTCACTTGTATTTGAATTTCAGTGGCCCCTGCACACCAACACATTTTTGTCTCTCATGCTGCCACCTACCACTGCAGTTGCTCGCCCTGTTGCTTCTGCAGCATTTCTACATGCTGCTGGTCAAATAATTGAAGAAATTATTTTTCAACAAGTTATTGCTAAATGTGTGTGCGAATTACAGCAATGGGCCTAATTTACTACCTTGCTGAGCGCTCACCTATGTAACTGGCACTAAGTGGAGCCATGCTTTGGCCTTAGCAAAGAGCAAGCTGCTGCTAAGTACTGTGAAAAGTCAGAAACCTGGCATCTCGCCTAGCCCTGGCATCCCTAGTGTAGCAGATCCTTTCATTTTAATTCACCTTCCCTATCTGCAAAAACAGGGACAATAAAAATCTCTATTTCTCAGGTGAGATCCGGGCCTCTCCGAGGCCCAGGGTGGGTGCTGACTACCAGGGCTGGGTCACTGAGGTGCAGTTCGCAGGTTTGGTTTGGTTTGGTTCGCAGGCAGTAATTCGTGCCGGACAGTCGGGAGAAAAAAACACGGTGCTTGCAGCACCACCTGCACGGCCCGGGTCTGTCGCAGGGCGTTTCTCTGCTTTGCTTCGTGCTGGCTGATGCCCACCGCTGGAAGCGGCAGCTGACAAACGTCTCAGTTTAATTAGCAAGCCCAAAGGTCAACCCGTATTTCAGAGGCTGCTCCTGCTCGTAGTGACTCCGTCCCTCGGTAGCGTCGCAACCCGTGGGAGACGAGCGCCGGTGCTGGAGAGCCTGGGGGCCGGGTGGCACCGAGGGAGGTGCGGGCTGCCGCTGCGGGGCTGCGACGTCCCCTGGCCCCCCAGGGCTCTGCCCCTCGATGCCCCCAACCCCACGCTGGCTGCAGACTCGGAGTAAGCTGCGGGCAGCCGCAGCGCGGAGAGGCGCCTCCCGGTTACGGCTGCGAAGGGCTCGGTCCGCAAAGACGCTCAGGCCCCGCCGGTTTTTGCCTAATTCCGAGCGACCCCTGGGAGGCGGTGGGGGCTGGCCCGGGCATTCGCTGTCGCCTTGCCTAGGGGCTCGGAGCGGCAGCATGCGGGCGGCCGCGGGCGCGGAGCGGTGACACCCCCGCGGCCGCCCCGACGGGCGGGCGGCTCCGGCCGCCTCCGCGCTCAGCCCAGGCGGAACGCGCCGCTCCCTCGCCGTCCCTGCCCTTCGTGGGATGCCTAAGGAGCCCGCAGCCCTCTGAGAGGCGCAGTGACGGGAGGGGAAAAAGCCACCCGAGGTGTCCCGCCAGAGGCGGGACAAAAACCAAAAAAAACCCCAAATCTCACTGACAAAGAGGTATGAGCGCGGCTGCGGACCGGGAGCCACGCTTTAAGACCCCCCACACACATACACACGAGTTTTTTTTGCCAAAGCTGCGTGACTCCCGGCATATTTGCAGAAGGCAAACCTCAGCAATGCCAATTCGTAACAGAGAGGGCCGGAAAGGTGGCTGCCTCCCTCCTGGCCGAGGCAGGCCGGTAAGGGGCTCCCCGCGGCGGCTCCGCTGCGGGACCGCTCGCCCGGCCGACTCTTGGGCAGGGAAGCGCCGCAGCAGCCCAGCCCGCGGCCCCGAGCAGCGTGCATGGAAGGGCAGCGGAGGCGGGGGCGGGGGGGGATTTAACTCTTCTTAAATTTCATACTTTAATGGGGATGGAAAATGTGAATTTTCTGTGCATTCCAGGAACAATTCCTTGGGGTGGTGACCTTTAGCACCGATTCTCTTAAGAGAGGAAAGTAGTCGAGTGTTTATCTGGATGACTGGAAGCTTTCCCTGGTGGAAGTTTATGGAAGTGTTAAAGGGGGCGGATAACACGGGCTTTGGAGGCGCTTGTCCAATGATCTGGAGGGGCTTGGAGAGCAGATCTCAGCTGGCAGACATTTAAATGGGAGACAGCTCGGCGCTGCTGCAATTTGTAGGCAGGATTCGAGACTCTCTCTCTATGGACTCCCGGGCAGCTCCGGGCTCCAACGCCACCCGCTCCGCCGAGTGACCCGCCGGGCAGAGCCCCGCCGAGCCCCAGGCCCCGCCGAGGAGCCGCCGCCGCCGAGCCGGGCCCCGCCGAGGAGCCGCCGCCGCCGCCGCCGCGCAGGTGAGCCGGGACGCGCACTCACGGCGGGGGTGCAAACGGGTCCGTCCGCTGCAGAGTTCGGCCAGTCTCTGTGGGAGGCAAAATTTTAATCTCTTTATCCTACCTTCGGGGAGGGGGAAGGGGAGGAGTCGTTCATCGGTGTCTAGCAAAACTCCTGGGCGCCTCGGTTTTGCAGAGGGTGACACCCGTCCCTCCCGTCAGCGGGAGCGAGGCGGACACCGACATCTCCGCTGCAGTGCTGGGGATTAGGGCGCCGTTACATCTCTCTCCCCTGACAAGCACAGGGATTGCAAAAGCCCCGTTAGCTCTGCCTCTCATCTCCGCCTACAGCATCACTCCCGACAAATTGGATTCGGCGCCCACCCGACACACGGCAAAATCCCGGCCCGGCCTCTGCGCGGAGCGGGGCGGGGGCACGTCCCCAGGTGCCGGCCCCGTCCCGTCCCGTCCCGTCCCGTCCCGCCGAGCTGCCCTCTACGAGACACTCAGCCCCCGGCTCTGCCCCGGCCCGCCTTTGCAAACCTCTGCTCCTCCGCGGAGCGTGCGCCTGGGCCTCCAGGAGCTCCCCGGGGCGGGGGCCGTAGTGCCTGGGGGAATTCGGTGTGTGCCGGCGGGGTCGGGCGCCGCGGAGCGGAGCTTCTGCACCGGCTGCGCGCCCGCGAGCAGCGCCGCGTTTCCCGCAGCCCCGCGTCCTCGAGCGCTGTCGGGCGCGACGGACCGCGGCTGCACCGCGGCGCTCGGTGCCCCTCCGCCTTCCCCTCCGCCGCCTCCTCGCCCTGCCTTCCCACCTGACTCGGAGCCAGGGGCGTTTTGCCGCCCCGACGGCTCCGTGCATCCGTCGGCCACCGCTCCCCTTCTCCGTGCTGACAGGCCCCAGGCTCGGCTCGGCCCGGCCGGAGCCCTCTCCGCAGCGCGCCGGCCCGGTGCGGCCCCGCGGGCGCGGACTGGTCGCGCTCCTCGCGGCCCAGGGCCCGCGGCGCGACCTGGCGCTGGGCTTTTCTCTCCGGGAGGGCGCTTCTTTCCTCGCCCCATCCGTTTTAATGCGATCCCCCGGGGGCTCGGGAGTCACTTCCAGGGAGCTCGTCCTCCGCTGAGTCGCCCCCCGGGGAGGAGACCCGGACGGTGTCGCCAGCCGCCGTGAGAAGCGTCCGCACCCGCGGGGAGCCGGGTGAGCCGCTCTCGGCCGAGCCAAGCCAAGCTGGCGGCCTCTGCGTCCCGACGGCCGCCGGTGATCCCTGCAGCGCGCCCAGGCTGCGCACTGCGACAGCCCCGTCTTACCTCGGCGGGTTGGGCGGTGCAGCGGGGCCGTCCCGTCCCGTCCCGTCCCGGGCGGGGCCGTCCTGTCCGGTGCGGGGCCGCGGCGGCGGCGGCGGGCTGGGAAGGTGCGCGGCCCCCCGCATCCCGGCAGGCTGCCCTGCCCCGGTCCGCTCTTCTGAGCCGTAACGTCCCTTACCGGCCGTCAGCTGCGGCCTCGCTCCCGGTGTCCCGCTCGTGGCTCCTCCCGGTGAAAGGATCGCGCGTGAACCCCGTTTCGCTCATCGGGGCTGAGATCCAGCGCTGGGGAAACCTCTTTTTGCCTAGACGAGGGCTCTGAAACACCAACGTGCGTTTGGCTGGCTCTGTCTGCTGAAACGACGCGGGGTTTAGTTACCCGTTTCGCGAGATGCGCGGAGATCTTCGGGTGTAGCGCCAGTAGCCCCCGAGCCACAGCCGCCTCTGAGCTACGCCCGGTGATTCGTGAGCTGGAGAACCGCTGCTCTCCTGCCCCCACTCCTCACTGCGCCGAAAAAGCCTGGGAGTCACCAACTACCATGCGGTGGAGACTGTATATAAGTGATAAAGGCGCCAGTGCCCCTCTCTTTCTGCTCCTCTTTAGGATTCAGTCCCAAGCTGTGCTAAAGCACTTATTTTTCTGTCGGCGGTGTCACCCAGAAACACGTAGCCTCTCCTGAAGACTTTCTCCTTTTCAGGACGCGTGGCTGTGCGCAGGAGCAAAACTATTCTGGTGGTTTTAGGGCTCCCTGAGCAAATCTGTCTGTTGGGAGTTTCGCTCTGGCGAGTGGAGCTGTCAGGCTGGGTGGGCATCTGCAGGGCAAGTCCAGTTCGGGTTTGGTACCAGCCATGCCCACCATGATGTTCAACTTCCCTGTTGTCCCGTAGAACGTTCTACAGAGCGATGCTTTCTTAAAGGGGGAATTCTACGAGTTTCAAAGTTCTTTTTTTTCTTCTTTCTTGTACTGCTGCCTACACTCATTACGTGTCTCAAAAAAGCCACCTCCGTGACTCGCAAGAAGGAATTATCTGAAATATAAATGTACCCAAATTCTACCAAACAGAGATGTTAGTTTTGCTGTCTTGATCTCAGAGAAAAGTTATGGTTCTCTGGGAACTGCCATTGCCATGCCTTTTTGTATATTTAAAAATACAGATCTATGAACTATGAAAACATTACGTAAGACTATTTCTGTAATTCATATATAATAAGCCAGGCATAAAATTATTCTGATCCTTTGGGACATAAACCACTTCAATTTTCTCAGTAGTCAAAGGGTCGTGTTTTGCCTCTTTCTTTGGCTGGGATTTGAAGCCCACCAAATACATTTATTTTTTTTCATTCTTCATCAGATTATTTTTCATGTTTTCTGTGAAGCACATGAATCCATGTCTCATCATAATATTTTCCTAGTAAATACGGTTCACAGATAAAATTATGGGCCTGCTGAGGTCTGTGAGAATTTTCTGTATATTTCAACAGGACCAGGATTCCATCCAGTTCTTTTAAACAAGTTGCTTTGTGCTGAAAAATTTCAGTAATATCTTTCTGACTCTGCCTGGGAACTCATAGGGAAGTGCTGTTTATGAACTGACATGTGGCGATCCTTAATTTATAGCAGAAAATGTATAAACGAAAAAATTACAGCTTAATTGTATGAAATAATAAACCTGAAAGCATTTACAGTTCTTTATGAACGGTTGCGAGCATTAATCCACAAAATTCCTAATCTGTTTTAGATGATGAGATCCCAGGCTCTAGATAAACCACATATGAGGTGGTATGAATGTTAGGGCCCAATTCTGCTCCTGTTTGAAGTGAGCAATAAAACTTCTCTTGGCTTTAGGACTAAGAGTTTACAGATGATGAAAAGTAGAACTCAGCTGAGCAGGGAAATATGGAAAGAATAGATTTTGGAAGTATTTTGTTACTTTTAAAAAAGAAATATTAATTACATCAGATCTCTCTGGATCTGAACAAAATAAGTGGGAATTGACCTAGGCATTTTGGTTGTAGTCATCTGTTTGTTCAAAGGATTCTCAAATGGATTCTCAAAAGGGTTTCTGGTTATGCCAATGCTTCTGTAACAGCCAGTATCAAGTACTGAAAATTTTGCAGAAATTTGGAATATAAGATTTTACAGCCTGATTCCTCACAGGTCCTGCCCAAGCTCCAGAGTTACTACTTGTGCAGACTTATGGCTGTGATGAGGAAAAAAACATTTACTTCAGGAGAGATTTCTTTTTGGTAAAACTTTGGGTATGGTAGCCGTGATTTAGCTACTCATACTCTTCCATGTTCTATTTTTTTGCAGTAATAAAAACCCCAAAACTGTTAAGGAAACATTCACAAACACTAATTCATAAATGGATGAACCACTCTAGTTCCTAATGTAAGCAAACAGAGATGTCGTCTTCTCTCATAAGCAAATGCCTTGCCTTGGGACCAGAGGTGGTGCAGAATGCCTGTACTGCATTGTGGCTGCTTTCCTTACTGAGGCATGCCACCTCATTTGCCTTTGTATTTTGCATTTTTTAAAAATAATCTTAATTTGTTTAATAAGTGTTTAATTAGTTACTATTAAAAGAAGATCCTGCTTGAGCTGCTATGGGGGGTCATGAAGTTCACACAGCCTCTTCTGTGGGTCTATGTATTTAAACAGTGTATTTAGCCTGACTGGATTACTTTTACTTTTAGATGTGTGTTTTGGAAGTGAACATAACAAATGTTTTTGCCGAGTTGCTAATTTTCATTTGAATCACAATTTCTTTTATGAGCATGTAATACAGCTTCTGCCTTTAAGGTTGGAAACGAACTCAGTGAAAAATTACCTTTCCTCCCCCAGTTTAGGATTATATTGAAACACATGCTTGCATTTCCTTAGGGTTAGGCACATGCTTAATGAAGATGCATGAATCTGGGATACGGTTCTTACAATAGTAAACATTACCATCAAATTTCCCCCAAATTCCCATCCCAAAGTACACCTCATTCTCACATGACTAGACCTTACTGTGTCATCAACTGCACATTTATGAAAAAAGAAAAGAAAGAGGTGAAGCAAAGTGGAGGTCATCAGTTTTAGAAATAAAAGTAGTCCAGGAATATGCATGTTGGTGGAACTTCAACTCAGTTATGGGTCAACTCAGTAAAAACACCTGAAGTTTCCTGGCACTGCTTATAAACTAGCAATTTATTTTCAATTGCATGCAATGACTTTTTTTTTTTTGTTCCTCTTTTAAGGCTCTGGCACCATGTTGAGTAAATAAAGTGCATATTAAAATACCGTCTAAATACAGCATGAGTATACAGTCACTGCAGAAATAGGAATAGTTTTGGAAGGAGTCATTCTGGTCTCTTGAGGAAATAAGCAGTGGTTTATAACTCTTATTAAAAATTATTTTAAAGACAAAATTAAATTTAAAAAGAAACATGTTTAAATAACATTCAGGTTGTAATAGAAATGGGGAGAAACCAGCAAATGTGAAGTCCAAGCTGACACTTGAAATTATGCTGCATTAGTCTTCAATTAGAATTCCCAACTTTTTTTTTTTTTGTTCTATGTCAGAGCCTCAAGGTTATTAAAATTGCACGTTCTGTACCATATTTTGTTTAGACATTGAAAGCAGCCCTTCCAAGTTGTCTGCTGGAGTCAGCAATAGTGTCATTCTTACATCCCTCACTTGAAGCCTGAAGCTTCTGCCAAACATAGGACATGCTGGTGCATAAAAATAAATGAATAAAACGAATGCATGTATTTATCATACGTATTATAAACTCTAGGTGCTCTAACAATCGGTAGACAAACAAAACATTAGATCCACAAGCAAATCCCTGAATGCAATGGAACCGCCCTATGATACTTTTCCACTCCAGTAATTCCTTTCCTAGTCCATTCCGTGTGAAACGCTTTTTGAACAGCGTAATATAACATTTATTTTCTCTGTGTGACTGGAAAGACCTGGTAACTGAGAAATTAACAGTTATCTTTTATAGCAAATGGCACTTACCCTGAGCCTCTACTGAGTCTCTAGGTGGCCCTTACAGTGTTGGCATTTGGCTGCTTTTCTGCCTAGTTGTGTGGTCTCAGGCAGAGTGGATAAAGCCGTCCCGGACAGTGCCCTTGGTTGCACATATGTTTCTTGGGTAGTAACACAAGCAGAACTCTCAAACACTAATTCGTCCCTTACTGATAAAATGAGTCAAGTAAGGGATACAACCGCAGCACTCCAAGCAGGTAGAAGACACCAGCGTCCTCAGGTTTTTTTTCACAGTTCTTCCCCTTTTTAATGCATGTGCCTCTTCGCAGTTCTGCTGTTTTATGGGGTTTTTGCAAGCAGTCGCTCATTTCTGGTGGTTTCTTCCAGGCTTCCCATGGGGAGGGTCCCCTGACAGCCTCATTCCCTGATCTGTCTCTCTTGCTGCCACATCCCTTGCTTTCCAGGACAACACGGAGATCATGGTACTTCTGGAAGCGGGGAAAGTGTGACAGCTGATGAGTTTCTTCCTGGCTGGTTGGTGTCTTGAGCTGACTGAGCAGCCAAAGGAGCTCAGAGCTTTGGGAAGCAGCAGAAATGGTGGAATAAGGGAATCAAGAAAGGCTGTTCCTATGCTAGTAATTAGGTTTGGAGCAGGGGTACTGTTTTGAAGAAACCAATAGTCTCCACTTACTGCACTTCTTGAAGTGTTTTTTTGTGTGTGTGCACAAACTACATTCTTTTCTGATACTGATACCTCATGATACTTAATGTCATATATGAAACTGCTGTCCTCATATGTCCTTTCAATATGCTCTATATAACGACTAAAATTTAGAGATCTGAAAAACTCTCAACACTGTGACTGCATCTGTGTAACTTCTGTCAAGGATTCAGAGTAATGCGTGAGAAAGTGTACTTTGAAATTACAGATGCATCTCTTTTAACCTCTACCTAAATATTCTTTTATGTTAGTTGCCTATCTTGTTGCACATCTCTTACCTTAAGCTTCATTACACTCAGATGCATTGGACCAATTCAGAGGGGCAATGTGACAGAGCTTGGGATGCTGTAATTCAGACAACAGGTGGATGTAGCATGCGCATTATATTCTGGATGTATGTTATGCAAGAAGCTGTACAAAGCTGCTGAGTCTAAGGAACACATAGCTACACTGGATCTCCTGAGTCAAAAAGAGTTTAGTCCTCTGGCATTGCAGATAGCTATGTCATATAAATCCTTGTGTAGCATGAAATCTATTCTTCCACCAGTGTAAGTCAGGAGCAACATTCCTAATGTCAGTGAGCTATAGGAAGGGAATGAGAACTCTTAACTAGGGTAATGTACATGGAGAAAAGAACTGGAAAAAAGATGCGTGCTACACAAAATGAAATTCTGTTTGGACTTACTGACTTTCAATCACCGTACATTAAAGCTTTTATCACTTGGTAATCTGGAAACAGCTTTCCAGCTGCTAAAGGCTAAGTGCTTATCTTTTATAAGTGCGCGCGCACGCACACACTTGTATCTTTTATGGAACTGAAAATTTACTGCATACCTGACTTCTGTTGATATATGAAATCCACAACTATGCTTTATTCCCTCAACTTCCTCCATATAGGATGGTCCGCACGCTGTATGCCATCGGTGCTGTGTTTCTTCTGATGGGATTTCTGCTACCAGCAGCAGAAGGGAGAAAGAGGAATCGTGGATCTCAAGGTGCTATCCCTCCTCCTGACAAAGATCAGCCCAATGATTCAGAGCAAATGCAGACACAGCAGCAGTCGGGCTCTAGGCATCGAGAACGAGGAAAAGGTACCTCAATGCCTGCGGAAGAGGTGCTGGAGTCTAGTCAGGAGGCATTGCACATCACTGAGCGCAAATACCTAAAGCGGGATTGGTGTAAAACTCAACCCCTCAAACAGACTATCCATGAAGAAGGCTGCAACAGCCGTACCATTATCAACAGGTTCTGCTACGGCCAGTGCAATTCCTTCTACATCCCCAGGCATGTCCGTAAAGAGGAAGGCTCCTTCCAATCTTGTTCCTTCTGCAAGCCTAAGAAATTCACCACCATGACTGTTACACTCAATTGCCCTGAGCTTCAGCCCCCGAGAAAGAAGAAAAGAATCACCCGAGTTAAGGAATGCCGGTGTATATCTATTGACTTGGACTAAACTGAGAAAAATATGGTACCGATTGCACTCTGACTGTACGCAATCATTGCCAGCATGAGAGCGAGTGGCATGAACTAGCATACCTTCGGGGCTGGACAAAATTGTGAATTACCTAAAACAAGAAAAAAACCAAAAAAACAAAGGAAAAAATTGATGTAAGGGAAGGACACACATGTGTATGTTTGTTTGTAAGGAGAAAATGGATGTGTACAAGCAAATATATGAATGTTCACTGCAACAAAAAAAATTAACAGGGGTATGAAATATTAAAAAAATCTATTTACCCGCAGTCATGAATTAGGTTTCCTAGTGTATATTCACATTTTTGCCACTTGCTGGGAAAGTGGAGCTGTGGCTTTTGCTAATGTTCACCTGCTGTGCTATTTGCTTTTACTGCATTAAGAGAAACATCGAAGTGAGAGGACAATATATTTGAAAGCGTGAATCTATTCTTAAATACGAAGTAGGCAAAAAGCAGTTTAAAGCATAGCAAAACCATCACTGCAAATAGCAGCTGTATCAAGAGTTTGTAACGTGCTTCTTCAAAAAAATAACTGTAATCCAAAAGCCATGTCTGGAGAACAATGGGGGGACATGGGAGTGTTGAAAAGTCAGTATAGGTGGATGGAAAACAGAGCTACAGCAAGTTAGAAAGCAAAAGACCAAAGTAAGTAGACGGGGAGAGTACAAAAGGGAGTAGAAAAAGGACAGATACATAAATAGGAAGACACAGAGGAAGATATATTGTCTTCTGTTTACGTTTTGCTTTAATTTATATACCTAGTCTTATATTACATAAATTAAAGAGAAACTATATACAAGGCTATAAATATACTTCTGAATTCTAAAGGCTCTCTAAATCAATCAAAACCCATTCTTGTGCCACTAGATCCATTTGATGTCTTGTATTTCTGATATCAGTTACTCTTCATATCTACATATATATGTATATGCAGTATCTTTTAGTCATTGGTATCTATATGTACATGCAATGAGTAGGCATACTCCATTGTGTGTATCCGAACTCTCTCCTTCTCTTTCTCACACACATACATAAAAACCATACATAACCACAGCACAAAAATCTTGCTAACCAAAATCAAGTACAGAATGGCAGTAATTTAGTACATAAAGAGCAAAGCAAAAATTAAAACAAGCATCATGTGACGGCAAATGCAATAACCACACAAGAGACAAAAGACACGACATTCATGACTAGTAAACACTGCATTGTTGTTGTTATTTTAGCTTTGCCACAGGCATGCAGTTTGTTGAAAAAGAGATGCAGAACTTTGCCAGCAATAATCCTCTTTTTATATCTTTTACCACAGACTTGCATTTAAACGGGATTTGGACTAAGTAAAGAGAATTTCCTGAAAATTAAGGGCTAACTGCCCCTCTCATTTGGGGGAAAAAAACCCATAAAAGGGGACACACTACTTCCAACAGCTCGATGAATCTCACCTGTGAGGTTATCCTGCCTCTTCTTTCCTTCAGGATTAGAAGCTTCAACTTGATCAGGGCTGTGGGTTTTGACAAGAGCGCAGAAGGTCCTGCAAAAGCAGTTGGTTTAGCTAGGTGGACCCTGGGCCATTGGACCTGAGGGGCAGCCCTTCCATGCACGTTGCCCTTGCTTTCCTGGGGGTCCGATGGGAAGCCTGGGAGTTGTCTTGCTGGCTGCATCTCATACCCCATGCTGTGCAAATGGCTCATGCTGTCCTGGGTGCTGGCTTTGCAAGTGTGCTTTCCAACTGGGTGGTGAAGAGATGACAGGGTGCTGCACACCTTCCTGCCTGTGCCTGTGCCTTGTGCCTGCAGGGCCCCGACAGCTGGTCCTGTCCGGTGGGGTACCGAAGGAAAGGTGTGTTTGTACACTAGAGTCAGTACCGGTCCTGAAAGCAACCTGGACATCACTGATGTGAGTGAAATGGGAGTTAAGTCCACGTTAATTGTATGATGGGGCTTGGATAGTCCAGGACTCAGTTTCCCCATTCAGCAGCAATACTCTCTAGTATCCCCTGTCAGTGTAACTGCTCTTTCTCACACCAGATGCCTCTCTCAGCTGCAAGGTGATTATCTTGATAGCATTTCTGTCCACTGAACACTGAGGAAGACAATTCGGCTCTTACTGATGTGTCCAAAGGGAAAAATATACAGTGGCATGTCACAGATGCATCCAGTGTGCAGTCATTATATCAGATGCCCCAGCTGTTACACAGTGCATCATGCAGTTATTGGCGATATCCTGCATCTCTGCAATTAATATATTTTTACTGTAAAATCCACTGCTGTGAGGTCTGCATTTGTAAGATTAAGAGATTGCAACTCATTGATTGATATTATTAAAATGCATTTCGTCTGGTGTACTCTCACTCAGCAGGTTTGACACATTTCTTCATGGATTTTAAAATCCAATTTTAAAATCTGGAATTACAGGAGGTAGATTTCCACTGTGTGGAATGTGAATAGTTAAACAGAAAGATATGGCTATTTAATGTTATTATTAATACAAATCCTCTTTCACTGATAATAGGCAGGGGTTGTTTTCCTTTAAATTACTTTTTTGAGTTGGTTTGCAGGGGAAAGGGCCAATCTCAGTCGTTGCTGAAAGTTTTGTACTAGCTAGGACTTCTGTTCAAGAAATGAGCACACCTTAAGAATGAATTTTTTTCTTCATGTGAAGTTGACAGCAAAACTCCCATTGTCTTTTACAGTGACTGCTGTGTCCCTAAACCCTTAGCCATTAAGCAAAGCTTCAGACATTACTGACTCCTTTATTTAAGATTAGGCTAATATTCTGAAGGAAAATTGATAAAAGTTTTACAAATCTTTATGTCCAAAACAGCCTGTACATAGACCATGACTGAACTCCCCTTGAGGCAGATTCCCCCCCCCAAAATGTAAATTTTATACAAAGAACTTTTATGAATTGCTAGTTATTGCCTGAGAGTAAGAAAGTTCTGCTAACTTACAATTATACGAGATATTTAATATCAACCACAATATGTATTTAAATGTCTGCTTTATTCTAAAAACAATGGACTATATAACCTAAGGCTGCAGTATTTTCATGCTCGGTCTCACAAAGCAAAACTTGGTTTAAAATGAAGTTTTAATTATTTTGTAACTGAATAGAATTGGAGTTTTTTCTTCCCAGCATTTTGTACGTCATTTTAACTACTAGTAACAAATAAATAAAATATCTTCTCCAGCCCATGTCTATTGTTTTTGTTTTTTGTTTGTTTCTTCCTTAAGTTTCCAGCTCTTTCTGGATCTGTTGTACTTTGACTTCTGTGGTTTCTTCTAGTTATAAAAGGGCTTACATTATGACAATGAGACACAGAGACAAGCAATGGCACCATCATTCAACACAGCTACTTCAATAAGGTTTTAAAATGAGATCTGTCACTTCCCCCTCACCCTTCCACAATTTATAGAAGGAAAATCTCAATCTTTACTCGCACTTTTCCCCTTGTAAACCATATAGTGACAGTTCAAAATATAAATCAGCCTTGAATTGTTGTAAAGTTAAAGCTGGAGTTGGCATGCCTGCCTTACACCTTATCTCAGTTTTACATCTAGCTAGCAGTTTACTGCCAGTTTTAGAAAAAAAGAGTAAGGAGCACCTTTACAATACAGCACATTACAAGCTGTAAATAGGGACGGGGGAGATGAAAGGTAATTATAAAAGAGAACAGGAAGATCTGTCATTTCCTTTTACCTTCTCTGTCCCTGCTGGCAGCACTTGGGCAAGGCCAGTTTTGAGGAAGGACTGCAACCACAGAGAACAGGTTTCCTCAAACCTTCCACCCTGCCGGTGGGAGATGGGCAGTAGCGGTATAAATTTTACCTTCCCAACCTGCCACCCTGTCAGATGTGTGAGGGACTCGGTCAGTCATTGCAGACCCCCGTGCAATCCTGCTGTCTGCAGTAGTGGTGGCATTGTCTGCCCTTGTGGAGAAAAGCAGCTCTGACTGGGATCACCATCTCACTGAACCGGACTGAGAACGGTCTCTGATTTCACATAAGCCTCTGAGCAGTAATATAGGCCTATTTCAGATGTACACCTTTTAGTTCAAAGGACTGACAATGACATAGTAAGATATACAATCTTAGGAGTGAACAACGTGTAGTGTTTCCCTGGAGCGCACACAGATAACCAGAGAAAAGGGTCAGATGTCCCATTATCCAGCTCTGAAAAGCTGGTTGCTGGTAAGATCCGGTGTGGTTTTCCTTCATGCAAAGCCCTTCTGAAATAGTGGAGCTGAGCACTCCAGTAGTACTGGTTGTCTGGGGTTTTTAAAGGCTTTTTGGTTTAGTCTTCCTTCTTTTCTAGCTTTTTTTTTGTGCTTCTAAAACTTACTGAAAGCCTGATAACATTAAAATAACTATTTCTAACAGGCAACTGACTTTTTCTGGTGTGAGATACAGGCACAGTTGGACAGAATAAGTTTCCTTTAAAAGATGTGCATATATATCTTTATTTGAATATTTAAAACAGAGAGAAAAACCTCCTGGACTTACCTTTCTAGTACTCTGTAGTACCATGGTCTTACTATTTATATGCTGACAAGCTCAGACATTCATTATAATTTACGTTTGGCCTACATACCAGCTTTGAATTGAAGATACGTCCACTGTGAAGTCCCGTGTGCTTTATAGATAGTTACACTGATCAAAAGAAGATAACAGAGAGAGAATTCACACACCCTAATCAGCTTTCAGGGTCACAGATAGAAATAATAATATATATATTATAATATTAGATAATTATATAAAAATATTATAATAATTTTTTTTCTCTCTCTCTCCAGTGAGGTAGGCTAGCTTTCTGCTTGGGATTTCTGTGTGTGCTCTGTCATCCATGTGCTGCGCAGTTGATTCGCACACACATTATAGGACTGAGGCATCAAGACCATGTCAGATTTGCTGAGCATGTGCAAGACATCTGAGCAACACATGCGCACAGTAGGTATGGTGCGTCCTGGATGGGTCAGTGGAACAGACAGCATCGTGGCTCCGCTCCAGCTGCCTGTCAGCAACGTTGCCTGGCTGGGAAGAGGGACATTGCATTTGCAAAAATGACGCAGTAATTTAACCTTGTAATTTACCTTCTCCTGAGTGAAAAAAAAGGAGCACTGGAGAACTGTACCCTCGGGGACTGGTGTTTCTTTGTGCTGTCCAGTGCACGGAGTTGTTAGTTCCAAAAGGTTTCCTAAAGGAGAAGCACCAAGTCACTGGTAGAAGACTGAGATGAGAATGCTGGTTTGCTTAACCCAGTGTTCCCCTTACACCCTCTTCCTTTGCTTTTTAAAAAAAACATACATCTTATTCCCTCCGAATAACTCAAACCTGCCTTAGAAACCACTTCATTAATTACTGAAATACAGCAGTCAATATCGGCAGAAGAATGTCCAAAATTTTTTCTGAGTCATTCTGCTTACCTGGACGGTTGTACTAACCAAAGACTTCTGAAGGGGAGAGCTGCATCATTTAAAATTTAAGGGAGTGGAAAAAAAAATGTATATTTGGATTTAGTCAAAAAAATGGAGATATCACTTCTAGATATTTTTAATAACCATCAGATCTTGGCCTTAAGGTATCAAAAAGATTAACCGTAATAAGATTCAGATACCTTGCTTTATTATTTTTTTTTTTAATCAGCTGAGACTGAAACTAGAAATACACAGGAATGCACAGGTATCATAACGAGTCCCAGTAGTGCAGATTTTTGATGCTACCTTGTAATGCAGCTTCATAAAAACATCTGAAGCCTGTCTGCACTGCCTGCCTGGGAATGTAGCTGATGACTTTAAGGTGCCCTTTGGCAATGTGTGGCTTCTGGCTGCCTGAATTCCTCCCCTAGCTTTTATGGGTCGGGGCGGGGGGGAGGAGTACAGAAATTTTAACTGTCACTTGCTCCCTTTCCTATTATTTTCTAAAAATAGTGAAAATAAAATTCATAATCTACCTCTTTTAAATGATCAAGGAGCAAGATATGAGGATCAAATTATATACTGACATAAAAGAAGAATGTTTGGGATCGCATGAAAAAAAAAAACTTTTAAGTTGTGATAGGCAATAACTCCTCCTTGCTGTGATACAGATGTAAGTCACATAGCTTGGGGATGAATCAAATGGAGAAGTTACACTGACTCCCAATAAAACTTCTGCAAATAAAGAAATCGCTATGTTTGAATTTCGTTTTTAAAGAATGCCTTATGGAAACAGCCATATTCCAATTCATATTACAAGAGATCAAAAGAACAAAGGTTAAAATAATATCTCCATCTCTCTCTACAATAATTGAGAGCTATATCTTATCCTTCTGTTTAGTAATATCAATATGGATTCCAGCAAGAAAGCAATTGGAAAGAATTAATGTGTCAGTTACAGCTCATCGGGGACACCAACACTCAAATTCATTAATCATAATTTTATAGTAATTGCATGGCATCACTACAGAGCACTGTTAAGTTTGTTTGATTTATTTAATGATGAATTTGAAGACCTTAATATTGTTTTTCCTTTAAGTTAAACTTTACTGAATTTCTATGTTTTGTAATTAGTTTGTTGAGGTATAAAGGCACAGGTTTTTTTATATTTAAGAAAAGAGACATATTCTCAATCTTAGCTTTGTATTAGTGTTTTCTTCTATTCAGAGAATTAAAAAATTTTGCTATATAGATATAACATACATGTATTTTTCTCTCTAAACAAAGGTATCAAAAGCCTAGAAATGCGTTAGATACATTTAAAAGTCTGAAAAATGTACATTTGATAAGTTTGTACATAAAAGTATGGGCCAGTGTGCCAAGCTTCTTAACAACATACTTTATGAGTGATTAGTATAGAATAAAGTCAACAATGGCAATAATTACAACAGTAGGCATGAAGAATTTATTTTTCAAGGAGGGGGACAGGGTTGTGTGTACTCAGTAAAGTTTATTTCTAGGCAATTACACCTAATGGCAAAGACGAAGGCTAGCTGAACCTCTCTCCTTAGGATCTGAAGGGCCTTGAACGTTCCTTGGGAAACATATGTTCACAAGGAACATATATTTCCATTTTTGTTGTTAGTTTGTTTCAACTCCAAATGAATGAAGAGGCTAGATTTTGGGTGTTGTTATATTTAGCAAATAAAAAGGAGAAAGAAAACTATGTGTACAATGGAAAGAACTTACTGAATGGATCTAAATCCTATGGTAGGTAATTTGATCTAATTTTTGCAGAAAGGCAAATGCCAGATGTTTGCTCCACTTTGATCTTAATAACACTTTAGGCTGCAGACAATAAGATTGGTTTAAAATTTATTGTCTCTTTGATTTCTCCATTCTAATGCTTTTTAAATTCTTTACACAAGACAGATCTATATATAGGCAACTGGGGTGGCATCAGAAGCGTTGTATACTTAAGACATTCTTGAAAACCTCAGTGTGGAACAGTGTTTGCTGTTTTATGCATCAAAACAAAGCCAGATTTTATATGAGCAACATTCAATTTTCTTTTTATTATAATGTCTCTTTTTATTTTGCATATGAAGTTCTGACTGTCGCATCTGTGGCACAGCTCCTTATATGCTTTTATCTTTCAGTAACCTTATTAAAAGTCAAGACAATATATTAAATCAACATTAAGCAGCAGGAGTTGAAAGAAAAGTTAATCCATTCCCTTGCATTGGGAGTGTAATCTATGTAGATCTTTAATTTCACTGTTAAGTTGCTTTTAGGATTCTTTTCGTACAGAATATGCTTTAAAAGGAGAGCTGCCACAGAATGGACACCAGTGAAAGCCTCTGAGAAACCATAACATCCAAGAGGCATCCGACTTGCCTTCCGTTTGGAGCTTCACATTCAAGGAGGCCTTTGCTCTGTGAATGTGAGTTGAACTCAGCTTACGGCTGCTTATTAAGTGGCCTCAGGTTTCTAGCAGAATATCTCGTATATTCACTATTACTGAGAAACAATGAAAAGCAAGTGAGACTGAGAACAAACGGTAGAGCAAGAACAATGATTAAAAAGAGACAAATAGAAAAAATCCTGGTGTGCAGCCTGAATGTCTTATCACAATTCCCTGGCATAGTTGAGAGTCATCTGTCCCTTAGATCCATGCATGATGTCTCTGAACAATTGTTTTCACTCTGCTCAGCCCAGTAGTCTGAAAGTTCAAAAAGTCAGAGTCAGTTTTCCTCTGAAGGAAACTCTGAACTTTGCCTGCTGATGAAACTGCCATTGCTCAGCCAGCTAGGAGAACACCTACCATGGCAGGTTTTTGTAAACTGGCAGTGTCAATGGGCTATCAGAAGTCATCAGCCTCCCTTCTCCTCTACCGCCGAGTTTAGTTCTTGCAACAATGTCCTTCATAAACCAAAAGAAAACTTCCTTTCTTCAGAACCAAATACTTTAGTTCATTACCAAGAACAAAACATTATACACAGATACATGGTAATAAATATTCTTCTCTTCCTAGCACGTTACCGTGACAAGTGAGACTTTCCTGTTACCTCACCCCAAGAGAGAAGCCGGGTAAAGCAAAAATCTCTCCCAATGGGAATTGCCTTAGGTTCAAATGCATCTTCACATCTTTTCTTCCTTGTCTTTGCTACACCTCCAGAGCTAAAACATCTTTAATGTAGTCTACTATCTTTCTTTATCACAATTACATTGAAATACTGTTTGCGTAATTCCAAGGCATGTTTTGTCAGTCTTCTCTTAGACGTAACGTACCACCTGTACTGTTAGAGAGGGGGCTATTTGGAAAGACTGGACAACTAAGTCACAAAACATAGGGAGGTTTAAATGGCATTTGATTTCAATTAAGAGGAGTGCAGAAGCACTGGTTTTCTAAAAAGGCATGATGTTATGAGACTCTGAAAATCTTTTGCAACACTAGCCTTTGTGCATCATAGTTGAAAGGTGTGCAAGTGCTACCCAATGAAATTTAATGGAAGCCACACAAGGAAAGATTTTAGCCTCGACATTTATCTTTACCAACACATGGAACCACCTTGATCTGTTTTACTGTTGGTGAAAAAAGAAGGTAGTGTCTATTTCACAGGAGAGAATAGGAAGTAAGAGTCATTGTGATGGATGGTGGAAAGAAACAGAGGGCAAGAGGGAGGAAATATGAGCGTCAGGTACTGATCTCAAAGATGAGGTCTAGTCTGCTGTCAGAATGTGTATAAATAGCTTATTAATAACAGGAGAGATGTATTGGCATCAGTGTGAAAGGAGGATTGTATTCAGTTTGTATTGTGTTGTCAGAAATAAGCCATCTGGGTAGAGCACAGTTTATATTTGTTAGATATGAATAGACTACGCAAGTACAAATAACGTACAGATCAATTTCTGTGAAAATATTCCCTCATCTCAAGGCATTTATCCAGCAGATGACACTGCAGTAAGCTCTGCCATCTCTATCAAATCTGTCACATTCACTTACTGTGGGCATCGCTACACTTCAGTGTAGCATAGAGATCCCAGATAAGTTTTAACCTCACAAACATCGTTACCAGCAATAATTTAATTGCAAAAGCTTGAAGTTTATTCTTTAATTAGCATCATTCAATGGGTGAGACAAACCCTGCTTTCGGTCCCAGCATAGGGAAAAACAGGGGTTATCAGGGAAATTTTCCTTTGATTTTCTATAACGATTCCATCACATCATTGCTGAGCGCACCAGCGTTTAGGAATGATGTCCTATTCTCTCCCCGGTTCTCTTCCCACTTAACCCGCCTGTCCCAACAGCAGCTCGGCTTCGCTCTGGGGCTGACACGTTGGGAAAAGGAAGACCAAAGTCACTTGGTGAAGTGACACTGAGGAGGGGGTTTATGCTGAGGGGAACCCCCACAAAGTGGGGTTTGGTGCTACTTCCATCCTGTCCTTGCTGGCAAGGGAATGAATTCAGGGAGGAGTGCAATATCAGAAATACATCTGCAGGACATCCTCGACAGAAGTTCAACAGCTTGCTGCTGAAATCTCTCACTGTCAGTGCCAATACAACCAATATCTCCTGGGAAGCAATATGGTTTATTGCTCCACACCCAGATTTTTTGTGGTATTTAGGAAATGCTTCATTCAATGTTGTAGGTCTTGCTTGATTTAGGCACCTAAGTCTCATCTCCAGCGACTTGCAATAAAGTTCTTGCAAGAGCTATTCTTTGAGCTATTATTTCTTTTCCAAACAAAATTAGTATTGGGCAATATGTTTTGGTTCTGGGTTTTTCAGATTTCTGAGGCTTGTATTAATTCAATTTGCTGCTGAACAAGATACTGCCTGATAGCTATGGAAATAGGTTCTCCAATCTGTGGATTGTGCCTTTAAGAATAAACTAAGCATAGAGTCTATTCAAGTGAAATGTTACAAAGGAGCTACAGACTGTAGCCTTTCCTCAGGGCTCATTGTTGGTACAACAATGTGAAGTATATATACAGTTTTTATTCAGGTTAAGACAGCCTGGAAGCTGGGGTGGCAGCTCTAATTTTTCCAGCTTCAGCCTTAGTCTGTTTGGCTTTGCATAAAAACCTAACCTTACAGCACAACCTTGGACAGGACTCGTTTTATGCAGACGGCGCAAGCTGCCAAAGCTTATATGTAGGGCCGTGTTTGGGGAAGGACTTCCATAATGTAAGGCCTGGAGTGCTTATTACCCTCTGAGTTGAAATCGGATGTTACTCCCTGAGGCACAGGTCAGCACGTCCGTCATGCATAGACGAGACCGTCTGCTCCTCTCGGTTGGAGAGGGATGTTATTTTCTTAAGGAGCAGGATGTTATTCCTAGAGGTCTGCCCCTTGGTAGGGTCAAGAGTAATATTTTATGGTTAATGTTTATGATTAATTTTGGCTGTGGCCTTTCCTTTCAGAATTTGTATGGTGTCAGTTCAAGTTGGTAAGGGGGAAGCTTGACAAGGTTAAGGCGTGAACCGTATACTCACTTTTCCTTCCAAAGTAAATACTACAACAGCAATGCACATGGGAACCGAGCAGCACATTCCTAAATCAAACCAGAAGATTCACACAGGGAACTAAAACAGTAGGGTCCAAGAGGGTGGTTTTTGCCTTTTATTTTTTTAGTCCAAAGGATACATTTTCAGAAGGATGCCTTGGGAATTAGCTCAGCACAATCCCAGGCGCAAAAAGGGCAGTTTGGCATCAGATTTCTTGTGCTCACATTATTCAAAAATTAGTATTGCCTTTGCCCCTTTTCTCTCAAAAAATGTCTGCTAAAGTAAGGTGAATGATTCTCAGCTGTTCAATGCTGCTTAAAGGAAAGGACACACTAGCATCACAGTGTGATGCAAGTTTATATTGAATCTTACTTTTGGAAAATATCCAGATTTTCTGCCTGGCTTGGAATAGGATCTTTAGATTCATATGCAAGTTGCTCTCTTTTTAAGAATCTTAACTTTTTTCTCAGCTTCTGGAAACTCTGTTTTCCCTTCACATTTTTTGTTAATGTAGTAGTTTCATAATACGCTTGCAGATGGATTTGGTTTGATATTTTAGAAGACACTTAAGACCAGAACAAATGGGAAACTTCTTTTAAAATCTCAAGGAGTTCTTTTTGTTGTCAGGACATGGCGTATGGTCCCATAACTTACTTTCTGTGGCAGTATCACCAAACAGAGAGCAATGAGTAGAAAGAAGACATATTATTGTGATATTGTGAAAATTTCCAAAAATATGCTATTGTATGTAAGCAATAAAGATGACAGCTTCAGAAGTGTGTGCGTGAAGCAGTCTCAGAAACCCATCTTGGATCTGCATCGTCATTTTGGAGTTTTGGAATGCATCATTCAAAGGATGTGTGGGGGAAGATCATTATATCAGATTTTCTGATGATGACTTTAAATCAGGAGAAAACAGAGGGCAAAATTCACATAGTGAAACACCTTCTCTCTCTCTCTCTCCCCCCCCCCCCCCCCCCCCCCCCCCGTCTCTTATTCATCCTCTAGGAACTAATTTCTGTAGTCAGAGAATACATCTCACATTGTGCTTTCTTTTAAAATTCTGAGATATTTAAAAATATTTCAAATCTTTAAAATCACTGAACTTCAGATCCTAAGGGGTCTGAAGCAATGTTTTGGGAATGCATACACCTCAAACATCTGAAAGCATTTTGTGATCTATAATTAAAACCCTATTATCCCACATCATGAATGCACAGCCTCCTCGGAACATTTGCATCATACCATTGCATCTCTCAAAGATAGAGTTATTATGACTGCTCTGAATCACATATAAAACTAGCACTGCCAGTCTTCATCAACACTTCAGTGAAAATCAAAGATGCTTAAAGTAAAAAAAAAAAAGGGCACAGCACACTTCTGTCTGATTCATAATCAATCAACAGTGCAAAATACTGCTATAGATGCTGCAAGTGAGATTGGCAAAGAGCACTTTCAAACATCATCATGTTGCCAATTTTGAGGTTAACAAGAG
This sequence comes from Aptenodytes patagonicus, assembly GCF_965638725.1. Taxonomy (NCBI): domain Eukaryota; kingdom Metazoa; phylum Chordata; class Aves; order Sphenisciformes; family Spheniscidae; genus Aptenodytes; species Aptenodytes patagonicus. Next base: position 37,389,397 of record NC_134955.1, on the reverse strand, counting down.
AAGTGAAAGAAAAAATATAGACATCAAAATTTAAAAATGTTTCGCTTAACCCACATGGTCCTTTGGAGTTCACTTTATATGACTATTTGTGGGTCAAGCTTTTCATAACAAGTTAATTTCAAATTTTACTGCTCAGCTAATTATGTAACTGTAGAATTCTCAATGGTTGATTTGCACTATTTTGATTAGTTATGAATTATGCGGTAGGTTTTTGTGCCTGACTCTGACTAATAGAGCCTGAAATAAAAATGTGTAAGTATTCGTACTTACAAGTATGACCAATAATCTGGCTGAGAAATTTGGAGATATGTTAATGGAGCCATTTCAAATGGCTTAATCATTGCAGTCCTGGAATTTACAGTTTGAATAAATTTCACTATTAGCAATGAACAAATGTTGGAGCTGGATAAATGCACATGAAACTATTAATGGTTTCTTAAACAGGGAGGGAGAAAGAGGAAGACAGAAAAATTTACAAAGAGGAAACAAAGCAAAAGAAAAAAAAAGAAGTCTTATAACACACTGCGATTGAAAAAATTATTCCTCGCTCACCCCTCACGTTCTTTTTAAGAAGCTGCAGAGGGTTTTCATGAAGGCCCAGCATGCCTAAACAAGTTTCACTCAGAAAGAATACGTCGTAAAAGTTAAATCGCCACTAATTTCTTTTGAGCCTGTCTTCAGCTGTGATCTGTGGTGTTTTAGTTTCTCTTGTCAGGGATAGATAAAAAAGAGTACTGTAAGACCAAACTTGAAAAATCCTAACTTTTCTTAAGCGTGTGGGAATGACCTATATAAGAACAGTATTTCTTCCAGCAGTAGCCCATACAGTAGATAGCCTACATGGAAACCGGACACTTCTGAAGCCCATACACCTGTTCATCCACCGTCTTACAGAAAAATTTGGCACATTTATGAATGTGTCAAAGATTGTTTGTAAGATGCAAAAAACCTAGAGCAAATAGACACAATGAAATGCAACAATTATGTAGAAAGCAAAACCGAGACTTGTAAACTGTTTTGAACAATTTTTCATCCTTCCCAAAAACACAGCACAGAGTGAAAGGCAAATATCCTATTTGGCTGGCTTTGTGGCTTGTACTTTTTTTGCATCTGGAATCCCTTGGTTTGTTGACTCACGGTAGTGGCACTCTCAAGACCAAGGACTGCTCTGTTTGACCTAGTCTATTCATCAATATTTGCATTGTTAATTTCATTATTTTGCAAAGTACCTTGGGATGTGTCTCATGAAAGAGGTTACACATAGAAATCCCCAGTCTGCTTTGATTAAAGTTTTCTGACAAGCACATCTCAAATGCTACTGTCATCATCTCATTTGCTTTTAAATCATTTCAATAACTACAGTATTCCAGCTTTTAATATTGATTTTGTGCTAGCTATCCTTTCCTGAACTAATGGATGTATGGAAATGTCATTATATATCACTGAAATATAGATATTGGATCTATGACTGGATCAATTTATTTTGCCATATAAATAGCATAGCTTGTATTAGAGATGTGTGTATATACATACATTGAAAAAATATACATATGCATATATATGTATCTGCATACTTATACATAAAATAACTTAGGAATTGCCCGCTTTTATCTCCAACTTTAACCCATGGACAAATAGCTGTAATATTTACAGATATGAAACAATGCATCTCTGAAATTATGTAATTGTATGAATCTAATCTGCCTATTAATTAGAAGCAGACAATTTGTATTATAGTGGTTAACAGCAGTCTATCATAAAATCATTCTGTATTTATGAAATAACACTTTTCAATAACCCTAGTGCTGAAATACACTAACAATTAAATAATGAAGAATTCTACAGCATAGAAAACAAGGTTTATGTCTGATGAGAGCTTTGTGTGTTCAGAAGAGTAGCATTTATTTTAGAACTTCAGGATCAGTCTCACTATTTTGGATTTCTATTCAACTTTGGTGTTATTATGTAGGTTTATCTTGGAAATAAATTCACTTTATCTGATGTATTTGCTTCCCTGCGTGTGGTATTTCTCCCTCAGAATAACTGGCACAGCACTATGGCAAATACTGCTCTTTGGCTAGATCTTGTGAGTTGCTGAAAAAATCCTGGATTCCAAGAAGCATAAAGACCGTTCAAGAACTTCAGGACTCCAACACTTCCTTTGGACCCGAGGGTCAAATTTAGATTCTTAATGAACACTCTATCAGTTGTTCATGTGGATAAAGAAAAACAAAGTGTCATCTGACATCTTGGCATGTCAGTAGGATTCCAAGCGAAAAAGCTTATAACATCCGCCTCTTCAGCAGCACACCATTTTATTGTCTTAAAGGATCAAGAAACTAGACAATAAATAATAAGAGAAGGAAAAGAGAGCAACTGTCTCTAAGTTGAATTGCTTTGGCTTAGCTAATTTTAATTAGGATGATCTAACTCATTACATACTTGCTTAACTGTTCAGTGCCTGTCTAGATATTTCTAACATGCTCATCATTGTGGTATTTAAGCATGTAGCATGTTTTCCCAATACCTACGTGTCCCCTTCTCTTCTACAAAAAAATTGATTGCAAACAGTTCTTCATATTTGGTTAACGTCTACATCTTGGTGATTATTTCTATCTGGCATCTCCAGTTCATTTATGTAGCTGAAATCCTTGCTCAGGTTCTTGTCTTCTCCAGTCTCAATGCAGTAGTCTCTTTTGTGATGAGAAATGCAACTTTTCAAACCAAAACCCATTGGTTTGATCATGCTGCTGTAGATTTGTTGAGTATCTCCACTGACTCCCTGTTTTAACCTGAGTAGTTTGTTATGATTTTCAAGGTCCTTCATAGCGTATCTTTGCTCTTACTCTCTGTTGACATGATCAGTCCAACCTCTGATTGGCTAAGGATAATGATTTTCAAACAAACACACTAATGTTGTTCTCAGAAACATCTAAAACCAAATCACATTCTTTCTGTTTTAAATTTATATGTGATGTGTGATGCCAAAATAACCCCTCAAAACTGGCTAAAATATACCAATCTTTGGAGAGTTGCTGAGCATACTGGTGAAGATGCTTCCAGTTCCTGTACTCCCCCAATGGTCAGTTGCTGGATGAAATTACTGCATAATTTTATACTTAAATTGTAATTGTTTCCTATTCTGACTGTAGAGAAACTGGAAAAAATATCTCTAATGAACTATAGTAAGGATTCCTAGGCTATCAGTTTAGAGTAATACAAGTAACAGTAAAATATAGATAAAATTATAATGTCATTTATAGATTTTTTTTCCCCTTAGATAATAGAGCCCAAATATTAATGTCTGGAGACATGAATGATACATACCTTTGAGATACTATTTTAATATCATTTTGTGGGCAGTATGCTCAGAGTTACTGAAAAGCATTGAAGAGCTTTTCAATATTATGTATTTGGAAATGTGACAAGTTGCCAAAAGTGGCATGAGAACTAAAGGAAATCCACATCCCCAGACGTGTGTGCAAATTGTTTCAGATGCAACCCCCCCCCCAACATTTATTAAAACACCTTCAAGAAATTTACATCAGTAAGCTACATGTTTGAATTCTTTGCAGATCCCCAAAATATTGTGTAACTTTTAAACAAGCATACTGAACCTGGAATATTAACTGGATCAATAAAGCAGTGTAAATAAAAAATATTATTTAGACAGAATTATTCAAACAGAGAAACCTACAGTATCTCAACAATATATTTTGCATACAAAAATAAAACTGGTAAAATGAACAAAAATACTGAGGAAGAAAATATAGTCTTTTATTTACAGTCAATGGTTCCTTAAGAATTTAGTTTAAAAATAAATACTCCATTCCGCTACAATAACTTTTACAAAGTTAATCATGTGCACATCTTGTTTTTTGAGAAAAGTAAATTTTCAGATGCATAGTAGAAACACACACAAACACACATATACAATTACAATGTGAAGGGGGGGGAAGAAACCACCTGAATCTATTTAGCTTGTTCTTTTAAGACATTTATAACATATTTAGTCAAGAGCTACCCAAAGGAGTTTGATTCCTGAAAAACAAAAAACCTAAACCAAACTAATATTCCATTATTTTTGCTGTATGCTTTGTGGGATGAAAAATGCAAAGTTGAGCTCAATTCAAATATATAACTGCTGAGTGTATGTGTTAACATTCAAGCAAAACTATGATTTTATTAAAGCAAATCCCATATGGACATGAGAGACTTAAACCCTGTTATGTCTGTGAAACTTGCTAGGTACACAGAGAATATTAATAGCATTGCGAGAGAATTTGCCATTTTGCTACATCTTCAAAGAGAGGTTAACCAGCCAGAGGCCTGTATTTTGATGGTTTTGAGTCATATGGAGAGAAGAGAGGGAAGAGTACCAACAACAATAACGTTCAACAGTGCAACTATTCAACCCAAAATGATTGGAAAAGAAAACAAAAAAAAAATTCAAAATAACTAAGTGAAAGTTGAAAATCATACTATAATCCTACTAAACACACTTTCCAGAGGCCGACTCTGATTCCTCCCAAAATGATATTTCCCCATTTTTTCTTCCTATAACTTCTGAATATGGTGAAGCTTTTAGCTTTGTACTTCAGAGAGTAATAGCTGAGTACGATGACAGGGGCAGCTTTTCTTCTTGAGGCTGATATATCCGAAAAACAAAGTGTCATTATAATAAATATATATTTTCAAAAAATTATAAAAAGAATTCTGTTTCTCCTGGGCAACATATTGCCAGTCATCAGGTAGGCATTCACAGCTTTGCTGAGAGATCCTACAAGAAATAGTACTTTTACCAACGCTCTGTAAAAAGTCCTTATCCAATCCCATCTGACATGGAGCATGAGCCTTCGCTTCCTTTGCAACAGGTATCATTGACCTTTCAAAACCAGTGCAATATGACAAGAATGCATTTCATTTGACATAACTTTTCTGAATTTGACACCTGAAAATCCATTAAATTTCCCTCTCAAGTCTCTCCCTTTTCTGAGCTATATGCAGATGAAACAGTGTTGTTCAGGCTACACTAGTTACAAGTGGACGTGTTGAGCGTGCACACAGATTATTTCACTTGACTAGCACTCAAGCCCCCATAGAGGCTTGTCCAAGACAAGCTGGCTTGATTATCTGCTATAATATCACCTTTTAATCAAGACAAATAAACAAACCCAAACACTTCAACAGGAAGTTATGTGAGGATGGACTTCTTCAAATGAAAATCCACTAGAAAGAAATAGTGAGCTTTATATCGTTTTAATGGCATTTTTTAACATTTTCTTTTTAGGTACGTTACTGAGTCTCTTTACTTGGCCCCTGGATAAGTGATGGAAAATATGTATAAAACGAAATGCCAAAACACTCAGATACATCTCCCATATCACACATACTTCTGGTCTGGAATCAAGCAGAAGTTGATTACGTAACTAAATGCACAAGTTCTGCCTCCTATTCAGAGAGACAGGTTTTCTTGACGTAAAATGGTAATAACAGAAAGGCATGAAAACACTGTATTGATTGTCTAACTCTTTGAAACCGAGTTGTGTTCAACTTAGGTGAATTACTAAGGTTCAACTCGTGCTCAGTAAAGCTGTGTAAGTCTTTATTGTGGTTTGGAAGTTAATTGACCTCTCCTCACCCAATAGTTGAGTTTTTCTTGGACCTTTAGGAACCAGTTTAGTAACTACGTGACTTTACTTTTAATAAAAGAAGGAGAGTGGGGAATTCTATGAATCACTGAGGAAAAACGGTTATAGGGGAGGAATTCCCCATGCCAGTTTGCTGAATTTGAACATTACAGGGAATCTTTAAGGAATGAGATTCATAGCTGGACCTTCTAATTTCTTTACAGCCCTTCTAAAACACACTGGACTGCAACACAATATGAATAACAGAATAAAAAGGAATCAGAAAAATGTGTTGCTTTTATGTGGAATGAAAAGAAATCAGATTTATTCCTTCACCTTCCTGTCAGATATGAAAGAAGTATAGAACAGAACTGTGGCCTTGTTCCATTTTGATTCATTACAAAATGGTATCTCTCCCCCTAAAATCTAGCAGATACCAACATCACAAAACCTCATTCTAATAAAGAGAAAAAAATAAGAAGTATAAGAAGAACATGGCTTTTATCCAGTTTATAGTGATTAGCTGCTAATGGCAATACATTCCTTAAACTACTTTACAACTAAGAAATAAGCATCAGGTGCTATACAATATACATGTTCATTTGCTGACTATTGATGCTCCAAGCAGTAGGAAATAGTGCTATATTCTTTGATCTCTACACAGTTTCTATAGCATATTATTTGTGGATAGTTGCTCAGGATGAGCATTTGTCCAGCTACAATGGAATCTATTTACAGCATGCCAAATGAGAAAGTAAACATACAGAACTACAAGCTTGGTCCCTCTGGGAGAAGTCAGAGAGAAAATGCACCATTTAAATTTTTCTAATGCATAATTCACAGATTGACAAAAAATCATCTTGTTGCAGATTCAAAAAAAGATTAAAGAAACACTATTGACCAGTGAACAGGTATTACAGCACCTCTTTCTAAAGTCACTTCAGCTTAACATCTAAGGATGCTGTGTGTCAGAGTCAATATAGTACACAAATCTCAGACTGTGCCAGTACTCTTTAGGACTTTGAGCTTATCAGATACATTACAGTTTAATAGGTATCACAAAAACACCCCACCTACCATCTTTAGGATTATTTTGTGCCCCACTTAACTTCTAATTGCAGTGAAGACAATAGTTATGAGTGATGGTATTATTTGGCCCCATCATTTGGCCCTAAGCTACAAGTACTAGTTTATGATTAGGAAAGGCTGAGAACTCAGATGGCCGCTAAACTCTTCTTACCTCTAGGAAAATGTGAAGGTTGCTGGCAGGATGACACTGGGAAACCTGAAATACAACTGCCTGTCGAGACTCTGTTAGTGGATCTCTCTTTCAACAGTTTTTGTAGTCAACATTTTAGTGGTCGCAGCACAATAAAAGAGTAAGAATATATAAGCGATTCTGTTCATGTTAAATAATCATATAAGTAATAAATACAAGAACACAGGCACAGAATGAAGTTCATATATGAATGCAGAATTTCTGAAATCTGTAGAACCTACTTAACGGATACAAAAAACTATACAAAATTTCTGCTGTTTTGGAAGAGTCTGCTAGCTTTTACTTTAATCTGGAAATGTAACTATGATCTCTTTCCCTTTTGAAAATATATGGCCATTGATGGCATTTTCCAGTCTCCCTTCCAGGAGCCCCTGGGGCAATCTTGGCTCAGGGAATTCAACTGCAGTGTAACTCCAGAGAAGCCGTACTTTTGGGAATTGATGGCTAAAGCAAAGATGCCATGCCCACAGCCTCATCCTCCATCCTCCAAAAGCTCCCAGAGCTCCAAAATCTTTTGAGGCAGATCTTACCACAGAAAAGAAATCCATGTCCCATACTGGGATAGTTCAGGATAATTTTCAGAACAGGATTCTAAAAGAGATTTTATTCAGTCTCACGACCCCATAATGTCCTCTATGGATATTTTTTACTGTGTGGGCCACAGGAATACTTAGATAAATAAAACTAGTTGCATATATAAGCACTCACTATCAGCCTCTATAAAAAGGCTTCGTACTACCTTAATATTAGACTGTTAAAGATGAAATTGAGGTGACAAAGTATGAAATGAAATTAACCAGAAATATCTAATAATAAAAAAAAAATTGTTGCCTTTAATTTACTCTAAGATGACATCTAGCAGAAACCAACCACAGGAAATGCAATGCTGTTCTACATTATGGGAAAGCTTATGTTACTTGGTAATGTCCTCCCAGGAAGGTGGTGCATTCTGGGTCTAAGTTATCAGTTCAGCATTTTTAATTCATTGCTTCTTAAAACAAATGTTCTTTTATACCCAGTACTTACATTTTACAAAGAGGCTCTAATTTCAAAGGTTGAATTCTATGAGCTATTAAATCAAAATAATTTAAAGCCAGTTGAAGCTTGCCAAATTTACTGAAAATATTACAGAGTTTAGGTGTACCACATTTTCAACAAGTGGAAAAAAACCTAACATCCATTTTAGTAATGTTTCTAAGAAGATTTTTTTAATTGAAAAAATTGTAAAAAAAAAATCAAGAAATAAAAGTTCTTGCAGGCATTTTGAAAAAAAACTTGCAAAACCAAGTATTTTTGAAGAGTTTTACCAATTTTGCTTGCATAAGTTTTGAACTTTAGATCAACAATTGCGTAAAATTGTTATGGTTCAAACCCTATTGAGCAGTGGAAATGTTTGGTAATGATATTAACAGGTCATATCTAATAATTCACTAAAAGGAGAGACTGTTGTTTAAATTTTGCATCACGTTAGCTGTACCCAAGGTAAACTCCCTTGCATATGCTCAAACCTTTGACAAATACTAAGGAACTAGGGTTTCTGTGATTCTGGGATTTCACATTGTGCAATCCAAAATGCCAGTTTTCTCAGACCTAGATTGGGAATCTCTAAAACAGTGTTGAATTCCTGAATACATGAATTTGCTACCTTGTAAATACTACAAGATGCATCAGACAGATATTAATTAATTAATCATTTGAAATACAAATGTTTATAATTTGACTATGGTTTCCTGCATTATGTTGTTCTACACCACACTACTTGTGGTATTTTAAATTTAAAAATCACAATAAAGAGCTCTTCTAGCTTGGATAAGAATATTTCATTACAGCTGAGAAAAAAATATTTTATTTGGTCTTTTGACATACTTATTGTTACATTTTTCTGTCTAGTTCTATTTGAACTGTTTTTGTTATATTTTTCCTTGCTGGGTCAAGGAACCATTTAGTTCCTAGTATTTTCTCTCTTTGAAGCAACTTATTGACTATAATCAAGTTACCTCAACTTTTTTATTTACTTTACATTTATATGCAAATACGTAGGCTTATCTTCAAAAGAATAATGCCAAAGAGAACTCTCCAGACTGTAAATCCTGAAATTCACTAACTGGCATTAATACATTCTAAAGGCATTTAAAAACAAACAAAAAAAAAAGGAAAGAAAAAGAAAAAAGAAAGAACGAGATCCATAACAATATTGAATAAGATTGAGACAAGGCCAAGAATGAGCAAAAACTATGTGGATATGATTTTCTGAAATTATAAGCTTAGACTCGTGTCTAAACATAGATTAAGGAAGTAGATTTTCAAAAACACATCAATGCTGTAATGAGATGAATATTTCTAACTTGTTTGGGTGTTTCTGAAATTCCACACCCACACAAGATTAAGGCATCCATTTTTAAGATATTGAAGAATATCTTAATATAATGAAGAAATAGTATTACTAAATAAGTAAATACACAGTCTTCCACTGTCCCATATTAATCAGCTAGGAAAGTTGTGTAGATAGAAGAAAGAAATTGCTAACAATTTACTGGAGAATCAGGGCAATAAGAACCCTGTATGTCACATGGAAAACAAAATATTTTATTCATGTTTCATGTAGAAAAAAATTAGACTGGTCAGAGATACCCTGTCTGTTTATATCTGGTTGGAGGACATATCCTCAGCAATTCAGAAAGGTTGAATTCCTATGTAAACTTTATCCTTCCTAGAACCGCTTAAGATGTTCAATTATTTTTCTCTCTGCTTTCTGAATGTTCCATCCATTCTACTTTAATGTTCTATATGTACAGAAACTGAAGATCATGCAGTTTTTGTTTTGCTGCAAAAAAATTCTAAGTTAAGTACAAAAGTGTAATATTATTCAATCTATACATTTACAACCCTATAATAAAGCACATGATAAAACATTTACATGGGTTAGTCATGGCAAAACACCTGGGTAGTTTTCATAGATTAATAAAAACATAATGAAAATATAATTTATATTGTCAAAATATCTCAAAGACGCTAAAAGGTTTTTCATTTTAAAATCAGTAAGTGGTAATGTTGTAAATAAGGTAAAGAGCACTTCAGAAATTATTGATATTTACTCATCTGCACTGAATTCTTCCTAATAATTTGATTTATAAATCAGTAATGTATATAACTTTCCTGGGTAGTAAGCACATACTGAGTAATATGGGTTTTAATAGTGCTTTGCTTTACAGACTTTGAGAAGCTTGGCAATAATAGAAGAGTAGAAAACAAAATAAAAAACAGAAAAAAAAAAAAACCTCTTAAGCCACATCTACTTTGTGGTCACAGAAGTGACTTCTATGTAGTGTAGAGGTATTTTAAATTACAGAGCCCAGAAAATTGTAACTGTCTAGCTGTTGCTGCTTGGCTTAATTTAGTCCACTCTTTACTTTTACTTCCTTGACAGCAATGGAGACATGTACCAGAGATTTCTGTTCCATTCCATCCTTTTATTTTCTTTCTTTTCTCCTTCTCTCCTTTTATTGCCCCCCAAACTAGAAAGCTCAGGGTAAAGTCAGGCACCAAACTCAATGCAAGCTTAAAACAAAACTTTTGGTGACACTTGTTGACCCCAAGATGAATGCTGGTTGATGCCCACTTGTTATGTCTGTAGTGTCTAAATATTTCATAATTGAACAGCTTACATATATAATCTCTGTTAATATCTCTTCTCTAATACAACATTTTGGTTAAGGTCAGCCGGCGTACCATTGTCACTTCAATCACTGTCTAAAGACACTTCTGGGTATCACTAGGGGTGTAAGTGTGATATTTAGCTGACAAATTCCATCCAAGAGTCTTAAAGTCTTGATTAAGAGAATGAATCAAATAGTCTGTGTGAATTCTTTTTTTTCATTTAAAAATAAAAATCCTCTACTAGTAGTAGTAGGATTTAAGTCATGGGTGAAGCTGGAATCAGAATCTCTGTCTTGAGAATAAAATCAGTACAATTGAGGATGAGGAAGAAACAATGTCTCTGTGCTATATAAGTTTTTGAATCTTCTGAAAAAATAGCCTAAATTCTCAAAACTTTGGCAAATTGATAATCTGAAAAAAGAATTATAAATCTCATCAAGGAATGCTTTACACCAATAATTTTAATTTTAATCCCTTTTTATATACATTTTTCAACATTTCAAAATGAAAAGTCAATTTGAACTGAAAAACAAAACTTCACATTTGAAAATTTTGAAACAGGATATTTCAATAATTTAAAAACTTTTTTCCATAATATATTTCTAATGAGGATTTTGAAGACCAATCCTTTTTCACAAACAGTGCTACTCTTGCTGATTAATATTTCAAGTAAAACATTTCATTGAAAAATTCCCGATCAAGTCAAACTGCAATATACACTATCTTCATGATAGATAGAAAACCATATCAAAACTCAACACTTGTTTGCTTAAACACTCATCAGAATTGCCTTGCTTGCTGTTGTTCTTTGGCTTTTATAAGCATTATTGCTCCTGTTGTTTATCACTAATAATACTGGAAACAAATGTACTTTACCTATTTGGTGGAAGATAGAAAATGTAAATCTTTGGAATTTATTTCTCTGCAATGGCAATAGTCAAACTACAAATCAGATTATTTTTGCTGGTATATTATTGACTGTTTTCATAAGAATTATGCTTACACATCTTGAGTATATCTGCAGCAGCTAGAAACTCCAAAACATACAAGGGAATCTTGATCCCCTTATTTTTATTTATGAAGGAATGAGAGAGATACTCATTTAAGAAACCTGCAATATATGAAATCTTCAAGTTAATTCATGAATGGGGGTGTCCACAACTGCTGTTCTCCTTAATAAGCATACACTTCTAGGGATGACTTTGCCTTAGGTTTCATCGCAGTTTCTCTATCTAATTTGCTGTATGGATAACCCATGTCCATCTCGTATATTTTTTCCAGCTTCTAAGCAAAGGACTAATACCTTCCCCCATTACTTTTTTGTACATTTTTCCTTCACCTAATTCCTCTTTGTAACCAACTTTAGACACCATTATCATAAAGAAGGGGATTTGTCTCTTACAGACAGCAAGCAGAAGCATGTTTTCCCCAGTTTGTTGTTCCTATTTATAGGCCATTACCTACTTGTATTTAAAAATCACTTTTCTGTTTTACCTTAAATTAACTTCTACTTCAAGATCTCACCTTCTAAGAGTCCAAATCCTTAAAATGCAGTAAGAACATTCAAGTAACAGTGGATATTCTGTAGGGGTTTTTTCAGGCTCTGCTACTTTATGGGCAATGGTTATAATGTTACAGGAGGACAGCGAGACTCTTTTATTTCTTCCTCAAGTTTTACTTATTAAATTAAATTATATATATATGTATGCTGGACACAATCTTCATACAAATATAGGGGGACAAGAGCAGGCTGCATAATTCTTCATACAAATATAGGGGCACAAGGGCAGGCTGCATAATATATTTTAGAGTGAGATATTAACTGTTTAAAAGAAAGCTTTCAATAGAATTGAAAGCCAGAGATTTAATGGCAAATGTGCAACTTCATGGAGAAATATTGTTGTATTTTAGTTCAATGAATAATGACTAATAAAACCATCATTTTATGGAATTGATATTTTCAATATATACTGAAATAAAAATATACATTTTTATCATTTTTCTTTTGAAGCTCAAAATTTAGGAAATGTTAGGTTAAAACCATAAAAATAATGAATCAGTTATGCCATCAATCATAAAACTAAAGAATTTGAAGCTATTCCTTTTCATGTGCAAAATATTGTTTCCATTTCAATGTATGGCATAAGCTGAAGCTTCTATAAAAATATTTATAGTAAAATACAGCATAAATCTATAATTACATTTAATCAGTTTTAGAAAGATGCATCCAATACTTAGACACTGTAAAATAATTTAGAATCAGTCAATTTTACCTCAGTTACTGCTGAAGTAGCAAAAAGTATGATGTAATAGTCTTTTGTGAGCTGAATGGCATATTTGCTCTCATCTACAAAAAGCCCTGTAAATAACCTACAGGTTGTTAGTCACTACTTAACTCAGCATCCAAAATGCTCATTTTAGCTCTTCCATATTAATGCATTATGCACAGAGTACTTTAAATAACCATTAACAACCAGATGCATTTTAAGCAATGTAAGGAAGAGTGACAGAAAATAATTTTGACTTCCCATGTAAAAACCTTCTTAGAATTCCCTCCACTGAATGTACAAACCCTTCCGAAGGAACTGAAAAGTCTTTAGTGGATTGTCTTGGAACAGATCAGCAAAGCAAAATTCAGTATCTAATATAAGGTGCTCCCTGGGCCATGGGTGTAGTAAAGCATCATGCAAGGTATGAAGTCACACTAACATTTTCATCTTTCTTCTTTCAGTTGGCAGTCACATTGGCTTCCTTTTGACGTAGTCTTTCTTTCTGTTAAAGAAAAAGAAAGAGTTTTATTATCATTCTTGTCTATAATTTTCCATCTCCTCTCAAGTTGCCATGAGCATTTGGTCTAGAAATCTGAGAAGTACTAAATGAGTCACAGTAGATTAGAATTTTCTTTAATTAAAAAAAATTAACACCTGGAGCACTCAAGGAAGGCTCAGAACCAGTTCATTACTTACTGTAGAGAAACTGAGCTTGCTTTAGCTACACGCTTGTCAAATACTGCGTACCTTTAAAAATACACAGCTCTGTGAAGACCAGTGCAGATAGAGAAAACCAGATACTTTTCAAATTCATGTGAATCTAATACCTTGTCTTGTCTGGAATGGTTTCTGCTGACATAAAGGCTCTAATTTAGCATTAGCTAGATTATATTGTTTAATGACCTCTTCCCAAGCACGTGTAGTCATTCATATCTCTGCTGGCTGTCCTGCAACTGATATGCTCTGCTGGGAATGGAAATAATATACCGATTCCTTCATGTACATTTCCTTCCCTTAGTCTCTTGCGTCCTACTGTTTGAGAAATGCTGATCTAACCTATGTGCCTTGCACACAGACAAAAAGGGTTTTATCTACAGTGTAAATTATTAGTCCTCCTTCTAAGTTGTATTAAAAAAAAATGGAAAACGGCAAGGAACAAAATTGGGATTTAATCCCTTCTACCATTATTTAACAGAGCAAACAAGATTTTGTAAGGTTTTGGAAAAAACCACACGCTCAGCCATTGGACAAATGTATGCAGTGAGCCTGAATGCACTATGGAGCATGGAAGAAAATACAACAGACTTCAGGGGACGGGGGCAAGGAACCAGAAAAGCAGCTCTTACCTTATTTTGTCATATAAAATAGCAGAGCCATGCTTAGGCACAACTAAACCAAGTTTTAAACTTAACTGTTGGACTACCGTAGGGCATAAGCTTAAAGATTTCTCCTTAGGAAGAAAATCACTCTGCTACATTCAAACTAAGCATACTGTGTCACACTTCAACAACAGCAGAAACCTCCCATCATTCTGAATGACAAGAATAGTGTCACAAAAACCCTTCTGAATGTCATACTGAGAAACACATCATACCAGGCTAGCTGTAGGATTGATTTTCTTCGTTTCAACTTTCTTCTCTGCAGTTAACTTACTTACTGATTGCTGAGCCACTTTAATTCTGAAACAAAATACATAGAAAAGACAACGTTAGATTCAAAGAAATTAAAGATGTTCTGGCTCTGTTTGGTATATACTCTATCTGTAAGAACCATCACCCGAATTTCTTTTAGGCACATTAGCCCAACAAACTGCTATTACTATTCAAAGGCACTTAATAAAGTACCAAAAGTAGAATAGAGTACATTTTTGAGCAGAGAAAATCAAAAGCAAAAGGACAGTCTGCCTGTATTGCTCACTGAAAATGTCATCAGGCAAACAATTCCTCTGTTCTTGCAGGATCTGGGTTTTATGGAGTATCTGGGTTTTATGGAGTATCTTTCCCACCAAAAAAGCTGCAGTGTCAAGGCAAGAAGATTCTCCTCTGAAAAAAAACAAAAGCTAGCTGGCTCAATCTGTTGTATATATTGAATATACTATGTTAGTAGGCCATTTGCCAAGGTACACATTATATTTGCTCTGAAAATCTTGAAATGAAAGCACCTGCCAGTTTTTCCTTAACGTTCTCCCAGTTGATTTATATGGAATTGGCTGACCAGTCATTGATGTGGTAATAGGAGGAGAGGCAAATTAGAAGCGGTTCTTGTCTAGGTGTAGTTAAACCTGTCTTGTGTGCAGCTACAGACCAGTCTACTGAAAGCACTATTGAGATAAGGGGAAAGAAGAACACAGATCTGATTCCGCAGTTTCTTGCCTTTTGCTCTTAAGGTCTTGCATATAGAACCCTTGTTTCTGTGGGGATTTAATAAGAAGAACCCAATCAGAACTTTAATCAGGAGGAAAAGGAGAAACGGAGAATTTAACAAAAAGGGACTTGACCCTCCTCTTACAGACAGCGGAAAGGGCAGGGGAAATTATGTGCTAAACAGTGATAAAAAGGAAAGAAAATTCTTGGCACTCCTAAGACAGTATCTGCCCAGCTATCAGTGCCTTTAAAATGCTGATGCTATAAACACCTACTTTACAATTCTGTATGCAAAATGCAGAGGGAAAGAAGTTGAGAGTTAATTTTTACAAGCAAGGAGAACTCAGCAAACCAATTTTCACTAATGTACACCAAATCAGTCTTTTACTATAAACAACAGATTTCTTGGCACTCTTGAACTGAAAAATTCTACTTTCTTCTCCTATTTAATTTTTTCCAGTGGCAGAAATAATTGCTATGGCCAGTCAAAAAGTATTTAAAATACCATGTCCAGTTCAAACCACTTTTGACACACTCAATTTTTGAGGAATTTTGGAAGAAAAGCAAAAAGGAAAGTGGATTATAGCTGCAATTACTGATGTGTACTTCCTTGCTGTAACACTAGCAGCAAACTAGTTTCTGGACAACTTCTTTGAAAAGTATAGAACACATTCATAAGTTCATTATTGTCTTTATCAATGCTCAGTGTTGGAAACTAAAATTCCTTCTCTGAGCTATGGATTTTAGAAGCTCTGCTGGGTAGTTATTGGTGTTGTCTCACTTTCCAGTGCTTAAGAACAGGAGGAAACAGTTATACTACTTTTAAGTAAATTTATTTTCAATACTATTTAGCTACAAGATTGATTCAAGCTGTAAGTACACCCTCAAATACATAAATATGAAATTATTATTCTGTACATTTTTAAATATATCTGAAGTCTTTTTAAAACTCATTTAGTGTTCCCTGTTTCTACAGGTGAACAACTAAGTGGCAATACACCATTCCATCTTTTTACAATTTTTTGTTAATCAGCACAGTTTACTTCTTAATGATGGATGATAGCAGCCACTGGACAGCATGCTATTACTCACAGATACAAAGTTTATGCAAAGATGATGATGTGTTTCAAGTGACAGTATTCAGGTTCAGAAGAATCACACCAAGGGATCAACTTCTAAACTTTTCCCTATTTTGAGCACATTTTCTTTTTGATCACGTTCTCTTTGGTCCTAGAAGTGTTTTCCAAACAGTTTTTGAATGTTTAAAGTCCATGTTTTCATCTGAAGGGATAATTCTAGGGATTACAAACTTTTACTTAAAAATAAAATTACGCCTGTCACTGATTTAGGCCTAGCTCTGTGTATTTTATTCCATATTTGCACAATTTCCAGGAAACCTGGATTTTTTAAAATAGAATGCATAGTTTGGAATACAAAATAAAAATAAACCAGCTCACTAACATGATTTGAATCATGTGATATTTGGCTCATAAAAATGACAGACTAGTTGTATGTTACACTTTGGTCTCCTAGGGAAAGAAACCATCACTTTGTTAACATATGACTGATAAGATTAGCAGGCATTATCAGAACCATAAGTGCATAATTTAAAAGGAATGTAATTCTTTGGGATTTTTTAAAATCACATGGCTCAATTTTAAGAAAGTAGTTATCTCAGTAATTACAGCAGTGAAGCACCCGTGCTGTAAAGGTGCCTTATAAATAAAAATATTTCTTTGTTAAACATGGACAGGATACTAGAACTGCTTATTGTGTTTGGAAGCACTACCCTTGAAATGAGAAGACTGAAATAGTATGAAAACTATAAAATTCAAAATCATAAAATTGGCTAACAGCAGAAGTCTAATTTTCATATTTTTGTGCATTATTTTACTCCTATTAAAAAACCTAGATATGAATACATAATTTTAATAGTCCATTAAAAGCTATGACAGCTTTCCATCAAAACTCACAAACACACACAATATTCTTTACCCCCATCTAAAGTTGAATGTATGCACAACATTTGACTGAGTCTGTTGCTGAAACAGATAAGTAAAAACAAACAAATCACACACTTAAAGAATGATTAGCTAGTGACTAGACAAACTCTGTTAATTCAACTTGGGTATGCCTCTTCTCTGTTCACTCTATTTTTTTTCTACCACCTTTCCTTAGCACAAATAGAAAGAATTTCCCATTTGTATAAATCATATAATATCATAACTTTGTTTGAAAAGATTTCCATTAAAATACTAAAAATCAGAAGTATATTAAATTAGAAGTAAAATTAGAGATGAATAAGATACAGAAAGAAAAAAACTACAAATTAAGTACATTCCAAAGGATAGAACTAAAATACTAATTATTTTCTGATCTTTTCTTAGACTCATATATTATGTTATTAACCAATCTGCAGATATACCACACAACATACTATTATTTTTAGTTAACTTAAAATAAACTATTAAATGTAGTATAAAGTTAAGGCATTAATTGTAGTTTATGAGAATTTATATAGATGTAAGTTATTTAACAACTTCTTATAAAAGTATAAAATTCCTCAACTATTTTAATTGTTCAGCAATTACTTGTTCAAAGTCTGTTTGAAGTAAAACAAAAGCTAAGTGATAGAATGTCAAAATGTAATATAAATAAATATTCTGTTAAATTTCCCTTCTTCCTTGTGAGTAACTGCAGTTATATTAGATGATAATGAAGGTGGCCAATTTTAATATTTATACTTTATAGAAATCAGGTAGGATAGAAAAGAATTTGAGAGAATATGGGAAATCCACTGAAGTCTTGTGTTCAGTATAAGGGCCAGCAAAACATCTAAAGAGGACTTTGAAAAACATTACTACAACATTTATTGTAGATTTACTAGACTAAATGTGTCTTAGTGACACCGCTGAGGGGGTGAGATTTACAAAGTATGGGCTTAAAATGTTTACTCACTTCATCCTGTTACTAAAGGTCGTTCGTTACTTAAGTGTTACATGATACACCAAATAGAAGTTGGGAGAGGATGCAGAATCTTACATAGTAAAAGGGCTCCCTAGAGAGGCAGGGAAATCATTAAGATGGTACAATAACCAGCTGGAAAGGTAATAGGGACTGATAAGTTCTTCAACTTAGGGAAGTTCAATTAATATGTATTCTGACAAGAATCGCCTCAAGAGCCTTATGCTGGAGGAAGAGTAGCAGAATCAAGCCCTGAGACAGAGCTCCACAATTTACAACTCACAGGTGTAGGCTGAACAACATGAACTAAGCATCCCACCAACCACTCTATACCCCTTTCTTCTGAGTTTTTGTCGTGTGAATTAATGTACAGGGGAGCAGCTCACATGAACTGAACATTTACAGAGGCATGACCATGAGGGGGAGTTTGGAGATGTGCAAAGGAATTGACTCAATTAAAAGATTTTTTTTTTCCTATATCAGTATAAAATAGCATGGATGGACACACTAGTCTAACCATGTTTTAGAGATTTCACAGAAAAGAAATTGGGATTGAATCTAATAGATGTGAAATCAAGGAGGAAGAAAGGGGGATAGAAAAGTCAACAGAAGTATATCTAAAACAGAAAAGCAAGAAGGGATAGAAGCATGTAGTAAAACATACTAGAAAAATAGTGACAAGGACACTTTTGAACAGAGAGCACTGCAGAGGACAAAGAGACCAGAAAGGATGGTAGAATAGCTGAATCACAACACAGAGAGAAAAGGTGTGCAGGTGCTAATTTAGCAAGCAATAACTTGAAGCCAAAAAAATGAGTGCAGGTCGGTTAAGCCTTGAAATCTGAGCAGCTGCAACATGGATGTGTTCAAAAGAAAAGTTGCTCTCCTTCAACAGTGAGGTCAATATACCTTAATGAATAAAGAAGATGTGGTGTCAACTGTAATACTGAACAGTATTGCACATTACCACACAATATGGAAAAGAAAATCGAATTAAATTATCAAAACAATGCATTTTTAAATAGAACCATGACTCTAATACTGCATATGGATCTTTACTATAAGTAATGGGATAAGCAATGGGAATATAATTGGCTTTTTCCTGCCTCTATGTGGCAGGTGTTGTCTTCCTCTGTAAATTGGATGCAAGTCAGGCCTCTTAAATTAGAAGATATTAGTGAAAAATAAAGACATTATTTTTATTCAAAATTATTATTTTTATTTTGTAACTAGGGACACAGAAACTAAATCTAAACATAAGCCCGTATTTATTAAAAGTATCCTTCATAAGCTCATGAAAAAACTTTTCCTCCTTACAGGAAAAGGTATTATCAAGCCAGGGACTAACCAGATAAACTCATTATCATTTTCACCCCTGCTTCCCATTCAAGTCAGACAGAAGAAGGTGTGAGCTGGCACACTCCATGCTCTAAAGCCCCCAGTTAGGAAAACTAGAATCCCTTCTAAACAAGCCAGTTGCTACTCATGTATGTTCAGGCTCTACTGGTGTGCGAACACAGAGACCAAATTATCTGGTTCTCTCTCAATCTCTTGATATTCTGGAATAATCCATTCTCTTTGCTTCTACAGCTCCTTCCATGCAGCTGGTGGGTGATGTGGATAGCTGTGTGTTATGAAATAGCTTGGAATGACAATTCTGTGCCACCTGAGCTTTCCCTGACTTGAAGTTCAAACATCTCCCATAAGACCGTGTTGGCATAGGAATTGTTGTGCAATCCAAATCTTCAGATATGGGTGGGGATGAACAAGCAGGGCTAGCTACAGTCAACATCAACTGTTCAACCTAGAGCCAAGCTGCATACCCAGCCCAAATCCTTAACACAGCTGAACAGGGACTCCCCTTGGGAGACTAAGAAATATCCCCATAGCTCAAATTCCTTTCATGTGTTACATGCCTTACTGCTCTCAGTCATATGATAATTTCTGTATGCAGCCCATAAGCTAATCCTTAAGTAACAGCACTGTTTCCTGAAAACACTTAGCCCATGCAATGTAACAGGCTACATTTCAGTCTCAAAATTTTAGAAGACAGATGCCTGTGTATTACCTGGCCTAGCAGATGATTTTACAGAGTTTTTGGTTAGCTTCACAATTAGGAGCCTTATAACAGACTAAGTTTAACATTGTCCACTTCTATTACCATGTTGTACAATACAATTGCCTGATCAAGCCCTTCAGGCTTAAATCTTCTGGAAAGAACTTGGTCATTATTGATCAAATCTTTAACTTGCATTTAGAATAAATGTTCACTAACTAAATCAGTACAAATACAGTAACATGTATGTTGTCAGTGGAATTTGTCTTGAAACCTCAAATTGCTAATACGCTTGATAGGTTTCTATTTTTTCTGGATCTACTGACAGTGTTTTGATTACCTGTATAAAGTGAGTGAGAAATTTTAGCTCTGTAGTCACAACAAAAAAAATCTATTTTTATGCCTTTAGGAAAGCTGGTGCATAAGAAAAAACAATAGGAAGAAAAAACAATAGGAAGAAAAAGGCTACACCAATTCAGATAAAAAATATGTTTCAGTCCATCTGAGCTGGCCACTGGCAGATACCTAGGAGCATACAAGGACAGCCAAAGCATACATTGATAATCCCCACAATACTTTTGCAGCTGGAAACTCTCCATATATAACAGTCCTTCATGGATTTTTCTAATATGAATTTGTACTGTCACCATTTGGAAGCAATGCAAGCTTTTGGCATCTGTGACGTCTTGTGGCAAAGTGTTCAACAATTTAAGTATGCCTACTGTAAAGAGGCATCACTGCATTTGGCTTGTACCAGCCACTTGTTAATTTCATTTGATGTTCTTCAACTGTTGTATTAGATGAGGTATGTAATGACTATTTCCCATTCACCCTTCATGCTTGTACAGATCCCTATCGTAGCCTTTTCAGTAGGGTCCTTTCCAAGCCAAAGAATTCCCCTTTATTTAAACGATTCCTTATGCAGAAGCTGTTCTGTATCGGATCATTCTTATTGTTACCTCTCCTAGCTCTGCCACATCCTTCTGGAGAAGAACTGCATATGGATAACTGTAGATTCATATAATGATTCAGTGGTGGTTTCTGTTTTGTTGTATAGTGCTTTCCTAATAACACCTAAAAAGAAACACTATTTTTCTTTCCAAGAGCAAGAGCCCTGATGCAGCACTTTGCCAGATCTGTTCTATGCTCTATGGGAAAGAGCCATTTCTGTTTTGCAGCACATGCCTATAATTTGTAATTATCTCCTCAGTTTGCCCTATAGCTACACCTTAACCTCAGAAACATGTAAAAATCCTCCCTTTTTTCTCTGTCTGCATTGCTAAACAATCTGGTACAACTCTTCATTAATTCATGTATCAGCTACTTCAACCTCACCCTTCTGGTATAGACAAAGGCTACACTGGCCACCTAAAATCTACTCAAAATGCATGTGGAAAGTAGACATGTAGAATGTCACCTTCTTCTCTTCTCTTTCTTCACTCAATCACAATTAACTTAAACTCACTCCAGAAGCTTTTATGTGACAATGAACCATTAGCCTCCAACCTGGTAATGCTGTAGCGCTCATTGATCAAATTTTCTCACAAATATGTTGCCTTTTCCTGATGCTGCAACTATGTGTACAAGGAACTCCCAGCATAAATCCATAAAGTCACATAGTGATCCTAATGATCATATTTCAAATAATTCCTTAAAACTCATTTATGTTGTGATGTCAGTTTGCCTTATTAGACCATTAGTTTAATATCAAATGAAATAAACAACATCTGTTACACTCATCTCTTGGCTTTTATCATACATGCAGATTGTATGATAACTGGATGATGCCCTATTTTGGAGTTTTTGGCTAATGCTCAGGACAGAGTGTTCTACCACAGTACAAATTGATCAAAATGGCTGCAAATCTAGACTCTCACCGACTCTCATTGTCTTAGGTAACATATACATGACATACAATAGATGAAAGAGAAATTCATTTTTTAAATCAAACTATAACATAAATCCGGTCTTCTAAAATAGATATAATGTCTTGAACCAAAGATTATTTCTCCTCCTTGCTCACTGTGATATTGAAAATGAAAATATAATTCACCAGTTCCTCTGTGGCAAGTGTTTCTGTCAAATTTGAGTCATTTTTTAGGCACAAGATAGTCTCAAAATTAGCTTATTCAGTGGTTAAAAATATTAAATATTGTATTGGCCAGCACTGCTAAGAGATTTTGCAATTTACATGTTATCTCTTATGACCATGTGGTGTTACAAACAAGGACTCCCCAGACTTACTCTTTTCCTGTGCAGAAATAGAGGGCAATGAATACAATTCATTCTGTATTTAATAAATGGAAGAGTTGGGTAGAAAGCTATAGCCAACTCCAATTTACTACAATAAACAAAAATTAATTGGGCACTGCTCAGTGCTTTTTCTTTTGTTAGGACATTTTCATCTTTACCATTAGCTGCCTACACTGCTACAGTCAGAGCTTCTGCTTTTCAAATCTGTTATTACCTTTGTGGCAAAAAAAAAATCACTATGTCTTTTTTCACGAGATTAAGCTGAAACAATCAACATGTTTTGTGCTAGTGATGAAATTCAAGAACAAAGAAAGCATCTTAAAAAAAAAGACCTTTTATAAAAGGTACCATTAAAAAATAGGATTTTTTTCCTATTTTTAAGATGAAGTATATAATTCTGTTCATTAAATAACGATTATGTCTTCTCCAGCTATTGAGGCAAACTTCGGTTCTCTTTTTCTTTTCTGAATTCTGACCTATAAAATTTTGATGTATGTTCAATCTGAGAGAGATGGCTTAATCCAGTACAGTAACTATTGTAGCAATCTTATCTTTGCAGTGTAAGCAGTGGGTCAAATTAACAGCAATAATTCCTTTTATATCTAATTACTTCATACTTAAAGGGTAACACCCATAAACACATAATGATAATCCTTGTCACATTTCTTTTGCAAAACATACAATCACAGTTTGTGATGAAACTACTCACTGCAAACTGTTAGTATTTTTTCTGTGTTTATACTTTTTCCCTATATTCAGAAGTGGCTAGGATATCCTCTTAAAATATACTTTAACAGATCTTGAACGCTTTAATAGACTTATAGATAGGCATTCATAGATATGTAAAAAGTATTTAAGTTGTTATAAATACATCTTTGTTTTGATTCTGAATTCATAGACATGCCCACTGCAAATAAAATTAGTAGTCTAAGAAAAGGAAGTGAGAGTGGAACTATATGTAATCTACCATGGTGTTAAGTGCCTTGTTGCAAAAAAAAAAACCCCGCCTTTGTTTTAGTCTTCAATTCAGTTATCATCTCAAAATTTTATAAACAGAAGAGAGCATAAAAGCACTTGATGTACCTGGATGCATAGACATACTAAATTATAAAGCTGCCAACAACAAAACTGGGTTTTGATGCAAAAGAAAACAAAAAAAAGTCTCCAAAATTTGGTGAGTATTATAGTGCATTTACATTAAGCTGTTTGTCAGAGATGAAGAGGTGATCGTCAAAGCAAATTTTATTGTATTGTAGTTGCATTCTGGTATTGAACGGAATACTATGTCTGAAAGAAAACTGTCATCATATTCCTATCAGGAATATGGTTTTAAAAATTGTCTTCATTTTATCTCTATAGACATTTATATATCATATCATATCATATCTCATATCATATCTATCTAGGTTTGTTATCTATCTGTAACTCTGTCTTGCATTCCTAAATGGTGTGCAAATTTTGTCCAGGAAAGAGACAATGATTCAACTATCTTTTTCAGGCAGCTAATTTATTTTCACGGTAGGTTAAATGCAGGGCAGCTCAGTTAAAGTGTTTCCTTTACTTTAAGAAAAAGTCTCATAGAAATCTAATTAGATTTCTACAGTTGTGTTACATTTGGGAGCCAAGCAGTTTTTAGACAAAACAGGGAAGATCTTGCAGCTGAGGCTGTCATTTAGTTCAAGGCAGTACTCTTTTTCCCTCATATTCAGAGATTTCAAAGTTGTCTGTTATACAATGCAAAGTAGTTAGTTTTGAGTATAAAATTTTAATTTTGGAATCTTAGATCTTTTGACCTATTTTTACTACTATCAGTTTTAACCT
This sequence comes from Aptenodytes patagonicus, assembly GCF_965638725.1. Classification (NCBI taxonomy): domain Eukaryota; kingdom Metazoa; phylum Chordata; class Aves; order Sphenisciformes; family Spheniscidae; genus Aptenodytes; species Aptenodytes patagonicus. The sequence continues at coordinate 37,365,104 of NC_134955.1, read as the reverse complement.
AATACATTTTTAATTATACCTTTGCATAATGATAATTCTGCATAGTATAAGTAAATTTTGAATTTTCTGAGCCATATTTCTTGAGAGACAAATTATAATCCAATATTAACATTCTTATATAAATGTAAACAGTGAAATCCATTTTTAGGTATCTATGTGACTAGCTAATTCAGACATATTTTACACTGTTTCTGCAGCTCCTCCTGAAATTTGAAGGGTAATCCAACTGTAAATGTATTCACATAACAATATCAATACCTCGGTTTCAGAACCCATGTTTGAAAACATTGACTTACACTGCCAATTCTTCCTCTAAAATTTCCTTCAAAACAGAAGAATTGGTTCATGATAAACAGAATCTTTAAAAATGCAAAACAAATAGTGCATCCAATTAATTAGCCAGTTAAGAAAGACAGCTGTCCATTCCTGTCATACTAAGGTTTTTAGTTACCAATGTGCACAATGATTCTGAGCTTGCTTTTAAACTTTTTTGGACAGCAGCTCATCAACTGTTAGTCTCATACTTTGTAAAACAGAAGCCTCAAATGTTCACGACTTTACAGGACATTTTCAGGTGATGAAAATAGCTTTTCCAACATTCTAATCTACTGATTTTATGACTTCTTCTTTTCAGTAGCACACTACAAAACAATTTAGGATGATGAAAACAGTTCTTTTGTCATTCTAGTTTACTTATTACACAAGGCTCCTCATTTCAGCAGCTCATTGTCTTGATGAATCACCTAAATTTTGAATGTAAAGGACAATGAATTGTCCTTTTGAGATTAATGAAACTTTGTATAAATAATTTTAAGTGAACAGTCTATATAATCCAGAAACTGTCAGTACTTTGAAGTATTATAGTAACTGGTGCTCTGCATTCTACTGGTATTGCTTTACATTATGAATAAGAATAAATGTATCCATCAAAGGAGCTGATGAAATATTTGCACTGTTTTTTTATTTGTACATTTTATTTATATAATTATTAAACCATGAGAAATTCTCATTTCACCCCAATAGAAAAGCACGGAATATAGCAGTTCACTTACAAACAAAGATTTCTTGAATATTGTATTAAGAAAGTTTAAGAAGTTATGTAGTGTTAAAACATTTACAAGGCATTTTAAATCAATTTCTTTGAAGGGATCACTGTATGCCATCAGCAAGGTGCTAATTACATAAAAAGGAATGGATGCATGGTCTGGATTTTTTTTCCCCCGTGTAGTTAATTTCTATTCCTCCTAACTGCTTTTGGAACAAAAATAACTCATGATTCAGCAGAAAATATATCCCTGAGATGATCCTTATCATGATTATAGCAATCTGCTAGCGACTCCTTATTTTACACAGTGCAAAACAAATTTGTATACTGATCTAGACACAAGGAAATAAAAGATTCTTTGTAAATGTTTGCAGTTGTCAGCTTCTAAAATCACTCTAATATTAACATAGACGATACAAAAAGCTACAACTTTCAAGTGTTTAAAACCTGCAATATCTGTAAAACAATGTTGATAAGGTTGATAACTGGGAATTTATAATTCTACATCTTGTGCTTTAAAGATCTACAAGAACCTAAAAGCCCCACTGATTTGGAGCAAAATGGAAAATGTAAGTGTAAATGAGTTTACTACTTTTGTCGATACTTTTTAAGACATTTTTCTCCAAATCTGTGTCAATTTGGAATAAGCATCTGGATTTATATTTCACGTTAAAAGTGATTAATCCATTCTTTTCCAAAGCATGACCGTACTACCACTCTTTACGTGTTTTCAATGAATTGAGATATAGTAAGCATCGTGCACTTGTACTGGAATTGGTTTTTCTTTGTAAAAGATTTTAAGCTTCTTTAAGAAAATCAGGCAAATAATTGAAGGTTTTAATTTTTTTTTTTTTACTCTAACTCATAAAATCAGGAGACTGTGGCGAGATCTAGCGGCAAGTAGTTTGATGTCCTCAGCAGGACACCAAAAGTCAGAAGTAGTGCTGTAAATTCAGTGTGGGGCTTCAACACTGTGTTAAGTGTGGCCTGAATCTCTGGGGCTTCCCTTTGATGCAAGTGCAGTATATTAACTGGAAAAGCATTCACTTTTATTTGTCTGTACTGTCTGCGACAGCAATATCGCCTCATTTAGGCTAGTTCAACATGAAAATGCACAGAGAAGCAATCTGTTACAAATTAGCACAGCTCCCCTTTCATTTTACTAGCTAGTAATTGGAAGGGGTTACAAAAGTGTAATTTATCAGATTATATGTGTTTATCTTTTTGTGGGGACAGCATGCCTTTGGTGAATTTTCCTACGCACCCTGAGGGAATAATCTTTCCTTGATGTCCATTAGATCTGAAAGAAAACAATGACGCCTGTGAAATATAGGAGTATAATTTGTTGGGTTTGAGAAGGAACAGTTTCCCAGACATCTAAAATGGTATTAATGACTTTATTAGAACCTTACCGTTCCTTGGAAATGCTTTTGCTCTCTCGTTTCCAAATGGTCTTGAAGTCACTGCAGAATTCGTACCACACCGTGAAAACGTAGTTTGGTGTGATCTCCTTCTCGCCAGGCTTTGGCTTTATCCCAAAGTATCCCACTGTTTCTTCAAAGCTACGAGGGAGGGGGGAAAAAATCTGTCAACACATAAGCCCACTGGGGAAACAGTTTCTCTGAGGGCTGGTTCCTGATTCAGTAGTCAAGGCTGGTAATTACCATAACTTCCCCTTAGCCTTGGAAATCATAGCAGCAATTCACGCTGAGTATAACTAGCTTCCCAACACCTACCTCATTCCCAGGAGGATAACTTACAGATGCATGAGCCATCATAGAGATATGTCACACAGGCAAATCGTGGGCATTCAATTTTAATGAGAAAAACTTAACTTCTTGCATTTCAGAAAATGCTATATTATATCTATTTCTTTAATTTTATTCTGCAACACTCCATGAAGATCTTATTCTCCCATTTATCTTTATTGAAGGACTATGGAAGAGTCACACGCCAAGTCAGGAAAAAATCTCCAGGCTTGGTTGAAAATAACCTTCAAGTACTTAGGCAGAATTGGGAGTAGCAGCAAAAAAGCCACAGACAGTGCCAAGAGTCAGTTTGCAAAGTTTTTACTGAAAAGAAATCATCTCCTTCCACATGTTTCAATAAGCAGATAATTAATTTTATGAAAATACATTGCCAATATTTTAATGCTTTTTTATTTTATATTAAGGCTACTGAATTGCTATACAGCTGGATATTTTCAAAGTAGTCTTTTATTATAGACGATACTTCCGATAGCATTTTAACTGATTGTGCATTTTTATCCTTTATGATATTGCTTTGTATGGATAAAATGGAAGGATTCACATAACTAGGTACATGGAGACTTATCTAAAGAAAACAAAAGAAAATTATGTTCACTTTTGTAAAGGTTGAATCACTTTTCTCTGCAAAGTAGATGTAACAATCCTGAAAGATTTGGTGATACTTATGAAAAATAATGCTATAATTTAAAAAGAAAGGTAAAAACATATTTCAGAATAACTCATTTTTCTTGAAATATTGATTTTATTTAAGCAAAAGAAAGTTATATTCTTCTTTATAGTTGTCAATAGGTCCTAAATCTAGAACACAGGAAGTGTAAATCCTGAAAATTAAATAAATAAGTGGTATTTTAAAGACTTGTAAGGAGTCCCCAACTATTCAATAGATGTTACTTGAGCAACAGATGCAGCTTCAGCAAACAGTTCTTTCTTGACTTATACTTGCATTTGGATAGTTCACATTGCATGTTTTCATACAGAATTGCCAAGGTTAGGGTCAAGCCTTAGGCTGAGATTCAAGCTTTTAGCTAGGCTTGAAGAATATAAAGTAACCATCAAAAAATACAGAAGTTACCCCCCAAAAATAAAGGAGTATATACTCGAGCTGCTTCACAAAGTAAAGCAGCTTGGATTTTAGCCACATGAGCCAGTATGCTCTGGGTTTTTTGATACTTTAAAGATGGATACAGCTTCTAGGACATACTGAAGAATATCACATATTGCTCAAGGTGAGCTATTAATAGAACAGTTTTTTAAATCCTCATATATGATAACCTTAACCTTTTAAATTTCTTACATAGGTTTTGTATGAAATATGTAACTATATTTCAAGTTAATTGGTGATCCACGGTAAAGGAATCACAATGAAATAAGCATGAATAAGCCCATAACATTCAGAGTTGAAGGGTCCTGTAGTGACACTACAAGGAGAAAATAAATAAATAAAGAAAAAACTAATACAGCTTTAAATATCTGTGTAAACCATTCTGGGATTTCAAACCCTAAAAATACTAAAATACCTTAGTCATAATCACATGGTTAAAACAGTTTATGTCTACTGGGCAATGTCATTTCCATTACATTCACTTGGGCCAAATATTCCTCAGCTGTTCATACCCCTTGACTAGGATAGCTGAGCCAGGAACAGCAAGACCAGGACCTCTCTTCTCAGGTTTGCTTCATGTAACAGCAGCCCCAGTAACATCGTGCTCTCTTCTTCCTAATGGAACCCTTCTCCATCCCAGCTGTAGCCAATACAGTTGTCTCTGCATGCTCTGGGATTCTGAATTCCTGCACACTCTCTCTCACTCTGCCTTCATCCTGACACTTACTCCTCATCCCCTCTTCATGTTCCATCTTCAGCCCTTCCCCCAGCACTGTTTTGCTTTCACCCAGCTTAATCTAGCTTCCTGGGCTGCTTTCTGACTTTCAAAAGTAACAGAACTTTTTAGCAGTAATTTAAAATACTGAATGTTTAGTTAGCAATTGAAAAACCCAAACTCTGTATCAGACAACTAATTCCTTAAGTCAACTGCAAATTAAGTGTACCTCCATACCCTGAAGAGTCTACCCTGCTCCAGAAAGGCTACAAAGCAGGTAGAATATGAAAGAGCCTGTGCCACAAAAGGTAGGTTTGTAGCTAGGTAGAAAGGAAACAAGCCAGCCAGCCACTCTTGACAAATGAAATTAAGAGGTAGAGTCCCAGCTGATGTCACCCAATAGTTCAGCCAATTTAAGCACCTTCTGCAAGCACACGGAAACAGTTCACCTAAGACTTGATCTGCATTTGGGAGGTGCCTCTCTCTCTTTTCCTGACTGCCTAGGAAGTCTAACCTAGGTGTCTCAGGTGGAGCGACTCTGGGCTCAGAAAAGTAACATAAAAATCCAAATTACCACAGATCTGCCTTTAGTGACCATGAAGAAAAAATATTGATAAGAAGTTAAAAATTAATTTACCCCAGTTGATTTACAGCAGTTCCATAGCTAACGCAAACAAGGTTAAAGGCAGATCCTTCACTCTCACAAAACTATAATTTGGTAAACAAAATTTATTAGAAATACTAACTTATTAAATATTTTACTATCTATCTGTAAATCAGTTTATCTCACTTCTCCCCCTATTTTGCCTCCTTTGGCCTAAGTAAGGCACAGATATTCAGGCAATAAAAACATAAGGATTTCACTGGTTTCTTAGTATACTTCATTCAATAGCCCAAGTGCTGAAAATGTTTAGTGATGAAGAAATACATTTTTACTCCATTAAGTAGTTAATCAGTTATTACAATATTCTGTAAAACTGATTCAATTCAGTGTTGACAGTAATTAAAACCTTGAACACAGTACACTGGCTAAAAACTCAACTGAACTTTTTCCTGGAAGACTACGTAAGAATTTTTCAGAAAGCATATTACTTCTTTGAAGTACAGATCCTTTTTCCTATTTAATGTCATTCCTAAGATCAATAACATCTTCGACCAAAATAAACTGTTAGAAAACACTAGCAAAAACCTTACCATTTTTGTGCATTTTCCAAACTGTTCTCTTCTTTTTTACGTTCTTCTTTAGCTGCCAATGAAAAACATTTCAAAGTTATAAATTACTGCCTTACTGTTTTAGAGATCCCACAGATTAAACATCTCTTACATTCAAAATTGGATAGGTTGTATACTAAATATAATAAAAGTGATAAACATTTGCTAATTTTCAATTTGTATTTTTTTCTTGTACCTAAATGAATGCTTCTAATGTACCAGTAAAGTGTATTGGATTTGAAAAGTCATTTAAAATCCATACTATAATATATAGTGGTAGACATTAATCTGAATAAAAAGCAAGTAATTAAACTTGACTTTCAGATTTAAAAAAAGAACATTAAGTTGTATATGTTTGTTTATTGTGCAGACCAGAACTTACAAATTTAAACCTTTTTTCGCAGCACAAGTAATTGGAAGTTCAATTGGAATTGAACAGGTACCAAACATAGTTAACACCAACTGTTCCATATAGCTATCACATTTTGTTCAGGAAGCTGGAAAGTGAAAACACATGTACTAAGTTTTAAATGTATGGTATGTACATGATTTTTTTGAAAAAGCAGCCAAGAGTTTGAAATATGGTTAGTGAATCTGAGCCCCTCTGTTACAGAATGCTCACACGAACTACTTAAAAGGATTTGATTTTCAAAGGATGGGCATTCTCTACTTCTGAAAATGTTTCCTGAGCTGGATACTCAAGCAAAAGCACTAGTTTTTTCACAAAATGTCGATCAATTCTTCTTATTACAGTGGAACAACTTTAGCTGTGGCAGAATACCACATCTGTAAAACAATAGTAATGTGGAAAAGTTATTCCTATTCTACATCAGAATAATCCTGTAAGTGCAAATGTTAATATAAACAGAATTCAGACACCACTTTATACAAAGATAAAGAACTGTATCATTTTGCTGCTCAGTCTATAGGAGTGCCTTGGCTGACTGAAATACAGTTACAAACTTGAGTTCACAGACAAGGTCACTGAGAAATTGATCCTGAATGATTCCATTTCATTATAAGGCTACCGACACAGAGGTTTGTACTAAGACATTTAAAATAATTTAAGAACGGGATTACTTCAGAACATTTGCTGTTAACAAAACAAACTAATTTCAACTCGTATGTTTACCTATATTGGGCAAGTGTGTTGGAGATACTTATTCAGATTATTTCAGTACGGCAAAAGCCAGAAACAATGTTGTGCGCCTTTTGCAAGGAAAACTATTAATTCTATACCATTAAATTCTCCACCTCAAATCTTGGTGGCAAGACAAAATTGCAATTGAAATAGATAGGGCAGCTCTGATTTACTGCGTTCACCTCAGGCTCCTGAGAAATTCAGCTGAAGTTAACCTACTATACTTAATTCATTATTTCCACAGCTCTTTCATTTTATATCATTAAAAGTAGAAAACATAGGTTGGAATTCTGATGCTTCATCATCATACAAAATTAACTACATACAGAAAACCAAAGATGGTTAAAAGCTGAACTGTGTATAAAATTGTACACTTTATGATTACATTAATAATTTCTTTCGGTTGTTAAGGAGATGAAAAATTGTTACGTAAGGCAAATTTCCCAACACAGCTACAGTCACAGCTACAACAGAAATTGAATATCCTCAGGTCCCTGCACATGAACAAGAGCGCAATAACTCACAAGGACAACATGCTTATATGTTTATAGTTAGGTGGTAAGACCTGACTTACTGTTTTTTAATCTTATAAGAACAGAATAAGGGAAGACAGAGGAAAGAAATTATAATCTGTTATAAAAAGTAGAAAAAAGGTGTGACTTCTAGGAAGGAACAAACAAAGTTTACATTAATATAACAGTGTGTGTGTTTGTGTACTAATATAAGGGAAAAAAGGAAGGAAGAAAATAACTGTCCCATACGACAAACAGTATTTTCCATATTTTTAACTATAAGCATGTCTACCGAGGAACTATTTAAAAGCATTTATTTGAAATTTAGATGTTGAGACTTGTTAAGAAAACAAACGAACAACTCTATGCAATAAATAGTAAGTAAACAGGAGTTACAAATACTACATAATGTGTAAGACAAGAAACCAGAAGAATTCTCTAATCTTCCCTACAATTTCTAAGTAATCTTCCACTCAGAATTTGTAATATCCTGCTCTTTTTCTCCCCCTCCACAACCTGCAATAACTAACACTATCAGTGCTGTCAGTAAAGATTTCCATGAAACATTGTATTTTCCTCAACAGTCTTCAAAGCCCCATAGTCAAGATATCAATCCTCGTCTTAATTCGTGGAATTACTGAAGGCAATTAAAATGAATTCCATAAATGAAAGAACTTCTTTCTTTTTATTTCTCTAGCAACACCACATTTGCTTGCATAGAATTTCCTTTTTGCTGAAGTGGGATCGTGTAATTCTTTCATCCTTAGACCACATGCTTGATTTCAGTTTCCTCAGTTTCCTTAAGTTAAGAATGTAATAACAGCCATATCAGATTGGCACAGGGATCCATCTAGCCTAATATCCTGCCTCTGGCAGACACTGAAGCAGGTGCTCAGTTAGAGTTAAGGACCAGGACAAACACACGATCCTTCCCCTGAGTGTTCTCTCTGCCTCTGAGGTTCTGTAGTTCATACAAAATGCTTCCTGCACTGGATGTCATTTCAATGTAATTCTCAATGGATTCTCTCCCAAGAACTTGCTTATTCTCTGCTTAAGCTTTTATAAGCTTTTTAGCTTCCACAAACTGCTGTGGCAAGTGTTCTATAGCCTAACCACATGTAGCACATTTTGTTTGTTTTGAAATGGACTCCTGATATCATTCTCTATTTCTTGTATTGGAGAAAAACATGACTGCAGTAAACATTGAAATACAGTGTCTATTGGAATTAGCTTTTTGATTAGGATGTTTTTGAAGTGAATTTCCTCACTGTCCCCATTTACTGAGCATTGATTTGGTTTACAGATAAGTTTTGGTGCTTGTAAACTAATTTCCATTAGGAGGAAACTAAACAGGAAGCTCCACAGCAAATGCACTCCAATACTTAATAGGGACAAAAGGAGAAAAATAATGCTTGAGTCTTCAGACAGCTTTGAAACACGAGGTGGAGATGTTCACCTCAGATTAAATCTAACTCAAAGCTTAAACTTCTACTGTAAACACACTGGCCTCAACCCCTGCTGCTTCAATCTGCTGGTCCAATCCTCCTGCACCAAATTATTCCATTACGTAGCTGTAGATGTTCTACATTACATGTATACAGATTATGTACATAGAGATCCTTCAAAATGACTTCCCATAAGCTGCATCTGGTATGGAGACACCCTTCTATCTGGCCTTGGAGTCATTAGGCTTGACCAGCTTTGAAAATGACAGGGAATTGTCAGATGTAAAATTTGCTGTCTGGTCTCACATCTAAATGCAAGTTCTTAATATGCTCTACTGTTTGGATTTGGTTAAGTCCATATCCTGAATAAAGTATCAGATCCTGTTCTATGATAAGCAGACAATCTTAATATCTATTCTTTGAATATAGATATGAAAACCAGGATCAATTAAGGATTTGTGTCTTTCTACAGACAAGAGCTTTGAAAGGAAAACAGGTATTTACAAAACATGCAGTTCTAATTTGCTGTAAGAATAGCCTTTTGTAATACAGACAGCTATAGACTCTGAAGACCAGCCACTAGTCCCGTTCATCTTGCTATCTGTATCTAGCTCAAAGAATAAGAGAATAAATGGGCTATGATCTTATGGATTTGCCTTATGAACCTGAGATATTCCTGGTGACTTCCTTTTACTGAAATGCAGAAGTAAGCATTTGAAAAGTCATGATCCTGTAGCAGTTCTAAGAGTGAAACAGTACTAGGAGTGAAATGGTAAAAAAAAAACCCAACTTATTTCTTCTATGTATTCTACTTGCTAAGGATTGAACAGCATGCCAAACACTATTTTGAGAATGAGAAATTACCAGAAAATATTTGTTTTTAATGGGTCTAACATATGCATAGCAGATTCCAGTTACAACAGAACCAAGACCTCTTCATGCATCTGGCTACTATGAAATAGTTCCCCAAAGAACAAAGGAAAGAAAATATTGGATACTGGCACAAACTGAAAGTTGGAGAAGGTTAGTAACTAACAGAGGCAAGCACAGAATGATGAAACTACTTGCTCTAAGAGGGGAGGACAAAGAAAGAAAAATGGGTAGACACAACTGCACTAAAATCTCACAGTTACTTCTGCCCCTCTAGCGAAAATTTTTAACACTTACTGAGTCTGACTGGATAAATCTTCTGGTATTTCTCTCTGACCTGAAGTATATGAATGCATGTAAGAAGGATAATTCACACAGGTCTACTGATCTAGTTGTACCCACTACAGTTGTTTTATTTTTCAGTATCTTACTATTTTCAGAATTGAAAGATCTGATGCATAACTTTTTATATCTTTTCTAAGCATTCTGGAGCAATGACAATCTTCAAAACTATGAGAACACTGAGACAACTAGCAGTTAGGGTGGAGACATCAGAACTCTTAGTTTTATATTCCAAGGCTGAGTTCATGTGGTTCAAAAATGTATGCTTCATGAACTTTTATAGACTGATAAATAATAGGTTTTCCTGTGGGGGAAAAAAAAAACCCACCCTAAATCAAGGTATTTGATTTTTTTGCCCCAAGGAAGGAAATAGGTCTTTTCTGACTCATGTCTTCCAACCAACCACAGTTAAGATTAAGACAGAATCTAGGATAAGACATAGACAAAAAAAAACACCCCAAAAACCCCAAACAACAAAACCAAACAACCAAAAAACCCCCACATCAAACCAAAACAAAAGATGCAAAACCAAAACAAAACCTCTAATGACATTCCTCTCTCTGAACTTTATAGAGCCTGGACAGAGGCTGTTAAAACAGTGACAAAAGGTTATTACCTTTTCTAGGCTCACAAGAACTCACCTTCCTTATTAGTCAAGACTAAAACCTCTTAAGTAGTCATGCTGAAAGGTAGTCAAAAAGATGGAACCTGCCCTAGAAACATACTAGCCCCTCAACCAAGGGTTGAGGAAGAAAAGTATATCCCCAGAGAGGTTCAGTTGGGTTATCTTTTTCCAAAGTGCCAAATGTCACATTCTATGACATTACAGAGTAAGGAGAACAAGCAACAATAGACCTTATTTTCTTGGTCTTTTTAAAGCATGAAGACATACCATCATTTGATAACAGAGATCTGAATCTCTTAAAATTATCCATTGCTGACATACTTGGGTATCAGAAGCTGAACTCAGAAGACTCTGTGGCTAAAAGTGTATTATATATATCTCCACCCTCAAGTACAATTGTCATATGAGGGAAACTTTTTAATAACCCTGTTTAATCAGGGACTATGCAGAGTGGAGGAAAAAGCTCAAAGGTGGCCTTCTAGGTAGGTAAAAAGACTAGAGAGGATCATCAAAAGCAATATAGATGTTCTTTGTTTTTGTACAATATTCTGGACGTGTTTAAACTCCTAGATACTATAGTAGTACAAAGAACAGCAGGATCAACAGCGGGATGAATTTAGCCTTCTTTGGTTGTGGTTTCAATAGATCTGTTACCAGTGAAACTTTCCGAATAGACTTAATTTTTAAGAAATCCTTTACTCAAGACTTACTGGACTACAAGTAATAATATGGAAAACAAAATTTTCACAGGGGTGCGCTTGCTAGCACATGGCAGTTCTTTGAGCTGCAAAGAACTATCATGAGCAAGCTAATGAAAGTGTGCTTTCCTAAGGATTGTTATTTTAGAGTCCTGCTGGGTTGACCTTGGCCAGTAGCTACGCACCACACAGCCACTTGCTCACTTGTCCTCCTTCCCCCGCAGTGGGATGGGGGAGAGAATAGGAAGAGCAAAAATGAGAAAAACTTACGGGTTGAGATAAAGACAGTTCAATAAGTGAAGAAAAGGGGAAGAAAAAAACCAAGTGATGCAAGGACAATCACTCACCACCTTCCACAAGTAGACTGATGTCCAGCCACTTTTGGAGCAATGACTACCTCTCCTAAAATCCTTTCCCCTCCTTTTTTATTGCTGAGCATGATATTACATGCATGGAATATCCCTTTGGTCAGTTTGAGTCAGCTGTCCAGGTTGTGTCCCCTTCCAACTTTTGCCCACTCCTGGCCTACTTGCTGGGGGGACAGAGTGAGAAAAAGAGAAAGCCTTGATAATGTGCAAGTGCTGCTCAGCAATAACCAAAACACTTCTCTGTTATCAACACTGTTTTAGCCACAAATCCAAAACACATCCTCATACCAGCTGCTATGAAGAATATTAACTCCATCCCAGCCAGACCCAGTACAACATCACATAGCCATATAGAAAAATCATTGTAGATGAATCCTAAGATTTAGATCAATTGGATCATTTGGACAGTTTTTATGCATAAAAATCAAATCTGTGATTATTTTTTTACTATAGCCAAGGTGTCCAGCCACTTGATTTATCATAGTAAACAATCTGTAGTTTTCAATGTAGTATGAGGTTTTATTGTTTAGCTGATGATAGCAAAGCCAACTGGATGTGGCTAACAATTCATACAGTGTTCGTAAGTATCATCAACATCCGTTTAATCTTTTTATTATTAGTGTTATCTTACCGTCTAGAAAAAGATAGGGCCCTGCATAAGAAGGTCATGAATAGAATACATTGCAGATGTTATAAATGAACAATTTGGATACACAAAAATATATTTCATTACCTGACACTGCCAGAATCTGCTCTCTTGAAATGTGAATTTTAAGGGAATGGAAGTCAAATTAATAGAAACTTTTAAACAAATTAACAAATGTCAAGTGCAAATAAACAAGTATTCATGAAAATACACATATAATGCAAGTTATATTAAAAGTAACTCAATAACTCAGAAAATGGAAGGAAAGCCATAATTTCTATTTTCTTTATTTTCTCTTTTTTTTTTTCCTTTCATTATCAAACTGGAATATATTGTATTTTGAAAACATGGCTTAACTAACAAGAACAAGTATGGTACTAAGTATGGAAATTGGGGTTTTGGAATTGTTAAAGACATGGAAATCCAACTTCTAATTTAGTATCATATGCTACTGGGATGAAGTTTTAAATTTCATACAGACTGAATCCAATTTTAGAACTGTTTTACTTTTTGAAAACACATCCTATAATAAAGCAGAGAGCAACAGAAGGTATAAAAGTTCTCAGAAATTAGGTACTCACAGTAAAAATGAATTTTGTAATTTCAGACATTTATACTTTTCATTCTAATTATTGCATAGACTTTCTCAATAATCTTAAAGTTTTTAGCAAATTATGATGTTTCAGAAATTCTAGAGGAGGTGTGTATCCTGTTCTAGGAAGAGATACACTCAAGAAAAATCTATCTAAAAATATACATAAAACCTGAATTTTCTGCTATTTCTACATTATTTTATTGAGTTACTTTTAATATAACTATCTTTTGAGAAGTAATATTACTTTTAAGTTAGTTCTATACAAAAGAATTCTGATTATTTCAGAATTGAGTTCATATATAAACATAGCAAAGAGGAGAGAATACACACAGTGTAAAACATTTTACATTTTCTTTTGTTTTCTATTGTATTCAATTTCAAATTTGAGAAATACGTACTTAATATGACTGCAAATTATTTCATGTGGCTACAGTCCACCATTCTCATGCAGAAGCTTTTTTGTCTCATAAAAATTTTGTATTTCAGAAATCATAAAAAAACTTAAGCGTTCTATGTACAGATTCCTAGCAACTATTTTTTCTAATACGTATTATTTGATTAACTTTCTTTAGCTAGTTACTAACTTCTAATTGGTAGGTTTTATGAACTCATGGAATTTAACAGACAGCTTGGAAATTACATGTAAATATTTCATTGTATGTCTAATATAGTTTTCTATTCCAGTATATTAGAATGCAAAAAGTCCCCAAAACAAATGATCCCACGCCCATCAAGAGATCTTTCTCCTATGGTATCAGTTAAGCAAGAAGGTCTGGGAGCAATGGAATCAATGAAACTTGGCCCACTGTGGATCTGTACTTTAGAGTTAGTTCCCAGATGGATTCATTAATGTTTAATTAAGGGTTGAGTTCACGATACAGCCTTTCTCTCCCTGGAAGGCTAATAGGGTCACTTTGTCTATTTAGCCACATATTATTATTGAGATTTTAGGAGCTTAATATCTTAGGATCTTTAACTTTGTTACATTTGGTCAAAATTGGCCAATGCATTAAAAATTATTGGCAGGGGAACAATCAACGGGCAGTGTGATCACATAAGCCTTGTTTCCTTTACCTCTTCTCTAAATTAGAAAATGTCACATTTTTAACATGGGATTTGGCTATGCAATTTTTTTTAAAAATGGTTTAAATACTGGTATAGACATCTTAAATCCTTTCAAAACAATCTTCAGAACACTTGCTGCCATGAGGTCTTAATCATGTTTCCCTGCAACAGTCCTTACAAGTTTATTTTCCTTTGCAGTGGTATAAAAATTGTTTTTAACTGAGAAACCCACATCCATTGATGAAAATGTACAAATGTTTCTATCATACAAAGAGTCTCTGTGCAGTCTTGGAAAGCTGCTTAACAAACAAGCTTCCCCACAAGTAATCAGGAATATTAGTTACCAACCTGTATCTTAGGTACTGGGCAAGGACTAATTAATTAACATTTACCATACAGAAATTGTTAAACATTATAAAAGATTCAGTATTTTTAATGTTACTAAACCATAACAAATTGTAGACATTTGTACACACACAGAGGCACAGAACACCACCAGAACACACTCAACCAACACATTCAAGAAAGTGTTTATTATCATAGGTAATAAAAAATGTAGGAAATTATGTTTTCTTTTAAAAGTGATAATGCTGTTTATAAACGTGCCAGAAAAAGTGTTGAAGGTCATTTTACCAGAACATTAGAACTATGAAGAAAAAAAAAAAAATATTTATTTTCATAGTCCTGTATTTCTTAAAATGTATGTTTCTTAGTATGATGCTTCTATTGTATTCTATGAGAGTAGATTTTTAAATTAAAGCTATTTTTTCAGTTAGCTTCTACACAAAAACGTAATTGTTTCATTAAAATTAGGACTAACATTAGTCTTACTTTCCTGTGTTCTGGAGTTATTAATTACAAAGCAAGAATTAGCATTATATTTTTCAATTTATTCCAATTAAATTATTTGAAACTGCATTCTGTTAAAATGCAATCAAGCCATTAATCCCTCATTCTCCCACACTTGTGGTTCTAGAGAATAAATATTTTTTAAAGCCTATTAGTACTTAAACACTATAGAAATATATTCTAATTTGAATTTCTTTTTAATAAAATCTTATAATGTTGTGGTCTAATTCTAAGATTAATCTTTGCGATGACTAAATGTATCTAAACAGTTTATGGAACTGAAAAATTAGTTCTAATCCTTTCAAACTGAACAAGGTTAAATCCAATCTGTTCTGTGTTTGGGAAAACTAACTATACAGATTATCTGTAACTACAATCTCCTGTTGTAAGCAGAAGTAAAAACTTTAAGGATCAGCACATTTTTATACCAAGGACAATGCTTTTAAATAGTTGACTGATTATTAAAACCAATATAAAGCAGGAGGTCTTCTCAAAATCATAAGAAGGCTATAAAAAAAAAAGTTAATTTGATGGTGAACCAAGAGCTAATCTGGTGGGTAAAGAATGAATAATTATACAAATATAATTAAACTAATTTCAGAAAAGCTTGTGAAATTTGTGGCCTGAAAACTTTTAGGAGAGAAAAGCCGTAGCATTGCCTCCTCCTGTGGAATGATAACAAAGATTTATGAAGCTAAAGTTATTTCTGCTGATTGAGCTCAGTCGAGATTGGTTTCACATGATCAGTTAAAGTACAGCAATGCGTGATGTGTAGTGGCCCCACATGTTTGAACACACTAGGACATGCTGTTCTAGGTAATCCAAAGGATGGGGGTGGGGGGTTAAAAGCTGCTGCTTTGTTTTCCATACATTTTGCCCTCATTAGGATACACTCCTCCTGCAAAGTAAGCCACTTCTGGTGGTCGGGAGCAAAGTCTCATTGTAAATGCACAGCAGGATAGTGGCAAAGCTGAGATTAATTCTCCATAGATTTATATAGACCTTTCTCACTGTTGATTGCTTGTACTGTTTCAAAGGTGTGTATGTTGCCTTTTTTTATTGCTGGTTACTGACTTTATTCCAGCATATGGTGGTTGGCGCCATGACACAAAGTGAACATTTTATACTAGAATTAAAGTGGATATTTGACAGTTTCTGTCAGAAAGTTCAGAGCAAAGAATTTGTGAGACAAGATTTATTGCATATTTTATATGGGACACATCTGTTTCTTTGCTAGGTTTTTGTTTAAATAAAAAAAGCAATGAAGGTTCTTTAAGAAACAAAGACCGTCAATAAAAAGCATGAACAGAAAAACTACATTATTGAGAACGAATTTAATCATTCTGAACTTCTAAAAATGTGCTGCTTGGAAGTATGACAGTCACCTTCCCCTTTTTGTTCAGCCATATAGACAGGATGGGGGAGGAGAATTTCAAGCCCAAACTGATTCTCAAATACACAGCTACCCATATTTAAGGGTAAATCAAATCAAAATGAAAATCAAATTAAATCTAAGTATTGATATCAGATATCCACTTTTAAAAGTAAGGTGAAATATTAAGGTAGATTTTGCCTATTATTTTTTTTTTTTAGTATCCATAACTGTGTTTTAGTGATGTGAAATGTGCCAAATGAACACTCCTTGTTTTGAAAATTTCTTATAAAACTACAAATCAGGTATAACAAGGCATACAGCAAACTTCCACATTTATCTATCAACATCGCTGAACTTGATATAATTTGGCCTCTAAAGTTCAACGTTTTAGTCTTCATCATACCTGAATCAAAACTGAATTTGGAGAACATCTAGCAGGATCTTGTTTAAGGAAAAAAAAAAAAAATTGTATGCCTTATACAAGAGAGAAAAATTCTTTCAATAAAACTCTGAATTTTTAACCAACAACCTTCCTTTGTATGAAGATTATGGTAGAATTAAACAAGAAAGAACCAGTACAAAACAAATAATTTATATTGTCAAAAATCATATATGTCTTTATGAAAAAGCATATGTGTCTTATTTAACTTCTACTTAAAGAACACATCAATGGAAAAATCACCTCTGTTGGACTACACACTTTCTACACAAATAGTTACAACTGATTGTTAAAAAAATATATATCATAATATAGGCTCAATAGTTTCCGAAACAAAAATGTAGCAATTTCCTCTACAAAATCACAAATATTTGTCAAATGATTTCATACTACCAATGCACTTAATTCTTGTTTTTAACTCAAAGTTCTACAACTTAGATTTATGCAGGAAAACTTATCTAGCTAGTTTGAAAGGCCTGTAATTTGAAACAAAATGTAAAAAAGAGGCAAACTTGGACCTGCAGTATTTATTCTTCTTGCCACAAATAAAATACAGGATACTAACTTTAAAAAGTATTTTGTTAGGATTCTTTTAATCAATGTTTTTACAAGAAACACCAAACTGCATTCAAGTACAAGGCATACATTTTTTCTGAGCTTGCCTTCTTTGTGATAAACACATAGAAGAATGTATTTTAAAAAAGGATCTCTCAATTTCTAAATAAAAACCCTACTATTCTCCTTATGGGGAAAGGATGACAGGAAAAGTGAAGCATGTGTGACACATTAGTCAGGTCATTTAATTTATCCCTAGAAAGCACTCTGATACTATGATGATGAGAGAAATGAGAGTGTATACAAAAGAAAAAAAAATCATGTTAGCTTAATTTAAGACTGGGAAAATAACAAGAATTATTATTGCATCTACCTGATCTATTTTGGTTTTTTTACAGCTTGCTCATTTTCTGTAGAACTCTATGCTGGGAGTATCCATATTTTTTTTCCCCCGCAGTGGATGTTAACATTTTTACATGTTCATGTTTATCCTTATGTAAAAGGAAAGAAGAGAATATGAGTAATACATAACAGGACTAGGCAATGTGAATGCAGCAGCTAAGCCTGTGATTGGAGACTTTCTGCTCAGTGTACCTCTGGGCCTTTATTATTACCTTATTGTTTATGAGGTACCTCCTATCTCTTGGAAATGGCTTTTACTCAATAATAATAGTAGGTCCATGCAAAAGGCAGACAGAAGACTAGAAATACATGATAATGATCGGGTAACTGAAATCCTAAAAAATGGAGGCAATTCCAACTGACCTATTACTAGAAGAGTTAAATATGATTGTAGTCATAGTTGAAGTTTTATTTGACTACCATTTTGATTCGATCTTATCTATTAAAAACCACAAAAACTACTTCTGAGAATGATAATTAACACAAACCGTACCAATATCATTTGTATCTAAATTCATTCTGCTGTAATAACCCAGTCATAATGAGCTTAATTCCTCTTCATTTTTTTCTCCATTAGAACAAGAAAGTCTTGAGTGGACTTAAAAAATCATATGCAGAGTAAAAGTAATAATATACTTTGGAATTTGATGCATCTCCATCTATAATGGCAGAATATTCTTTACATCAAATATTTAATAGGAGAACTTATTTTACAACATTTTTGGAAATGTTATAAAACGTTTGGAAATATTTTTTTAAATTTGAAAAGAAATTTTAAATATTGAGACAATTTACCTCATTCACATCAAAACCAAATCAATATCAAACTACATTAAAATGAAAAATGACTGGCATTTAAAAGGCAGGAAAGTCAAAGTTCCCCTACCATTATTTCAAACAGAAATGTAGTCAGCTCTCCTAATTAAGCTTGGGGATTCTCTGTCCTAGGAACTGCCCATTTACACGTAAGGAAAGAATCCCTGATGTGGAAAGCTGAAATAATCTTAAACATAAATATGCCTTCTCCAACTCCCATTCGACTCTAAGTCAATGCTGGGTCAGGCCCTTTGTGCAAAACTCAAGGTAAGGAAACACATTATAAACAGTTACTGATAAACTGTACCGGTAACTCTATAGATAATCAAACCAAATACATTTTATAGCGAGTTTTTCCTTTTAGCATTATATTCTTTAATGTTTAAAGTTTTCTGCTTGGCCACAGAAGCTACACTGTTGTGCCTAGTCAGGTTTCCCTGCCTGTCCTAGGGCACTAGGACCCTCTCTGATACCGTGTTCCGTACCAGAGATGGCAACACTTTGTGGAGGGAATTTTCAGATTGTAAGGCATTCTCAAGATGAAAGACTTTATACACATGCTTTGTACAAATAGCTATATCCTAAAATATGCTATACAGTAGCTGAAAAGAAGTCCATTAAGAAATATTTTTTAGACACTTTCAAAGTAGCTGACTTGGGCCAAAGTTTAGATAGCTGAAAAATCCTGATGCTAGAAAGTTTGAATTGATTTACACGCCATGGAAGAAGTACTGTTCCAATCAATTCCATACATACATCTCTTAAGAGAAATAAAACTACTGATTTCTCTACCTCTGTCAAGGTGTTCACAAAGCAGGACTGTAAGGGCTCTACCCAGGACAAAGGTACATTTTTAAATATCTTGCCCTGGCATCTGAAGTATTTAGGCACAAAGATATCACAGAAGTTGTTGCAGGAGAGGTTGAATGAAGACTTTTCTTACATTTAGAAGTCTGTCTTTTATCACAGCTGTAATCTTACAACACTCTATCATCCATATGTTTTTACTCTGTCGTTCTGCAATTTTGAGAGCTTAGTAGCAACCTGGTGCTTTGTCTTTTAACTAGCTTCAAATTTCTGAGAATTGCCCTATGAACATTGTGATTGTTATTTTTGTTCTCAAAACAAATGGTCCTGCTACATCCTGTTCAACAAGTTTGGGTGTCAAATTTATTTATCTTTTTTTCTTAGAAAGAAGCTTCCTTCTGATGGCTATTTCCTGTCTGGCCTACAGATTTTACCTGTTATCATTGCTTAAAAAAGAAAAACACAGTTTACACCATAACAGAACCTAATCCAGAGAGTTCCAATTTCCTGCTGAAATTTTCAGCATCTAGTATTTTTATCAATCATGCTCAAAAGCATTAAAACAGGATATTCATATGTTTGCACAGGTACAAAACATAATTGAGAAAAATGATGAACATACCAAAGTTACGAAAGTCTACAGAGAAGTTCTACATAAATGCATATCAGATTAAGCATGTTATTGTCATAATCAGTTTGTATTATGGTAGCAGTGAAGGGTATTTCCAAGCTTAATCCAAAGACTATGGTGTGAAATTACAGAGTACAGGGGACAAACGTAAGGTGATGGTAGGTATTAAAGTCTTTTGAGAGCAAGTGTGTTTGGGCCTTTTGTTATTTATTAAGTGCATTAATCTCGTCTATCCAATCCTTTCCAATTCTTGACTCTGCTCTGTCCTTGCAGTAATAGCTTCCATATATGTAAGCACTTGCTCATAGGATATATAATCTAAAGTAATTAATCAGTGAGCATCCTGATTTCCTGCCAAGGAAAGCTTTGACAGGGATTTAAACTCTATTAGTTCACTGACTTTCAGTATCAGCACAAAAAGGGTAAGACAAAGATGTAAATAGCAGAGCAAATCCAGATAAACTGCATGCTAGTGGCGCTGACTGCAGCACAGAGAATAACGACACAAGAAGAAGATAAATAGGAAATCATGCAGGAAATTCATAAGAATACAGGAAAGAAGAAGAAAGCAGCTGGACTAAAAGAATAGCCTAATAGGATTCCTGTGAAAAACCAACGTATATAACCTATGGTTCTGTTTACCTATAAACCTATGATACAGGCACTGGAAGAAATCCAGTGGAACTGAACAGAAAATAAGGTTTCAATGAGAATTTAAAGAGAATGTTAGACTCGAGACAGCTGATAGTGGTTGTACTGAAGGTATTTGTAACTCTAGGTATAGATTTTATAACTGTCATATACATCATAATTTTTTGTATTAAATCAAGGGTATCAAACTAACATTCATTATGTCACTCAGTTGCTATTAATAGGAAATCCTTCTCTATCATGAAATACCAGTGACTTTGCAGCAGCCACAGTAATTCAGTATAACACAATCAAATTGAAAAGAAGCTAGAAGGAACTGTTGTCTCTAAGAGATTCTTTCCTTGTCTTCTAAGAGAGGATGACGTTGCATTTTTACTTACAAGTCCTTCTAAATTACATTTATATTACACATTCTAAGGGAATGTAACCCTCCAATTTTTATAGTAAGTCATGATATAGTGGAACTGATTATAGCAATTTGATGTATATCTGTCTCAAAAATAATCAATTGAAAGTTTCCTGAAAAGTCATAGTTTTAATTAACATCAATTTTCAGGACTTTGATGCTGGTAATTCTTCTTGTAGTGTAGGAGGAAACATTCATTTCAGAGCAAATTCTTGTTCTTTGAATCAGCTCACTGTCAATATTGCATTAGTTAGAGGCATATGGATGCAATCACATTCCAGGACACCTTATTTGGTGTCTTATGGACTGAGACTATTGTCTAACTATACAATCTCAGAGTACCACAGCAATAAGGTTCTGTGCTTTGCAGACTCATGCCAATTTATGTAAATCACTCTTTCATCTGTTTAAATACAACGATCTTGGAGTGATGAAAACAGTTATGACTGTCACAAACAGTTTGAAAGATTAAAGTAATTCTGCTGCTGGCATATAAAACAGCGTTCCACATCTAAACACAAACTTTGCCTGGTCTGTAATGTCATTGCTGGGAAGGATAAAAAGTTTTAAGCAAACATTATCACTGCAAGGAAGTATGACATATTTTTCATGTTTGACACTTGACATAAATATCCTCCCACACTGTTTAATGTGAGAACTGCATATGTGTGGCAGAGATAATAAAACATCTCAGTGAAAACAAATGAAGGGGAAAAAAGAGTTATGATAAGTAGAACAGAAAATAAAGCTTTGAAGTTAAAAGTCTTCATATTTGTACAGTTTATTCACAAAAGGAAGAATCAGTATTTGATATGCAGACTGGATAGTCACAGAATCTGCAAGAGAGTCTGATGTCCTGTAGAACTGGTTATCTTTACAGAGATACGTTTTTTTGGTTGACAGGAACAGCTTCATAATTGCAGGTTACAGAAAATCAGGGCAACTGTAAGATCCTTGTAAATGCTATTGCTCTTCTGCTGTTGTTTACACACCATATTTTAAAAGGCAGCTGTTACTGAAATTCGGTGATCTTAAAAATTATTCTTGATTTTCTTGCTTCACTTATTCAGCATTAAAACGTTTAAGAGCTTGACAAATAAAATGGAACACAAGTACCATGATCTGATATGTAGATTAAGGTAGAGGAGTACAACACTAGTGGGAAGACAAGTATGTGACTTAGTTTCATATGCAGTTTTGGAATATTTTTCTTTCTTTCTGTTAATATTCTTCTTGGGAAGAAAAGCTATATTTTTATTGCAGAGAAGCAAGAATTTTAAATATTTCTCAGGGTTTTCTGATATTTTGGGAAGTCATTACAGGCAAGCTCTACCAAATTGATATGAATAAAGACTTAAAACATAATCTCTACATCTGTTTTAAAAACAATAATATAATGTTGTCAGACTATTAAAGGAAATAAGTGCCAATGTAAATGTCTTCCTAATCTTTGACTATATTAAAATTTATAAAGGTATGTCCTGTTGACAGTAAGAGAGAAATAAGAAATATTATTGTGTTGTGAAAGTGGTACTGATAATAGTGTCTTGGAGTATTCTTGACTTCTGATTCACTACTATAAAATGACGTTAGCATCCTGCTTTATACTTCATAGACTGCTTTGATTGAAAAGCAGTAGAATTTTGAGTGGAAAGTTACTTTTTTATTACTTTGAGTAACTCAAGTTACTCAACTCAAAGTTACTTTGAGTTACTTTTTTTGCTGTAATATAAGAAATTATACTATCATCCTTCTACACTCGAAATACGTATGGGGCTATAAACTAAGAAAGGAAGGTTGCTTTCCCTGGGTTAATACAACAGGTGCTACTAGATGAAGAGAAAAAGTCACCACGTATGAACATCTATAGCACAAGAACAACTTTTAAGATGGAATATTTCTATACCCAGGAACAATTAGGAAATAATCAACAAGAAACTGAAAGTCTGCCAGCTGAAATATACTACAGTGTAGTTAAAGAAAAGTTAGTGGCGCAAATTTCTTATATGAAAGCTATTGTAAGATGGTATTTTATGTATTGTTGAGGAAGAAAATGGAAACAAGTAAAGTTGGGTGAAAATAAATTTAAGATGGTAACAAGTAACGTGATAATAAAATTTTTTGAGTAGGGATATTAGGAATGAAAACGAACAATAATAAAAATGTCTTCCTGGATGCTAGCTTGAAATCAAGATCTAAATGATTTAGGCTTTCAATTATTTAGTTAAAAGACATCAAATATACTTCAACAAGGTTTCACTTAGAACTCTGTGATCTAAAAACCAGTGATTACAAATAAAGAATCGGTATTTCATCTTCTTACTGCTGAACAAATTTGTAAGAAAATACAGAGTCACAGTATCCAATGAGAATTTGTTACTTAAACAGAAGAAATTATTTTTCTGGAAATAAAATTATGAAAGTGGAACTGATAGAGAGGCATGAAGGCATGGAGACATGCATGAGAAAGGAAGTAACAATTCTTTACGTAGTTGCAGTAATCTAGATCAAATACTTCATGTGAAATTGATTCACACATTTGAAAAGGCCAGGAGGTAGCTCTCTGCCTTTTTAGACAGCCAGGTATGTTACGGAATCACACAAGTCCCCCTGTTTATCCTCCCTATTCTCATGTCAGAGAGTGTAGCAGTTTTGATCAGAGTTTCTGGCCAGTACACTTGGATGTTGTTTTTTCATAACATTTCTTAATTTCTTGGTATAATCCCCTCAAGAATAATATAAACCAGAAAGTAGTTAACATACAAGTGAAGGGGGCTAGCCTTAATAGAATTTATTTCTTATTTTCTTTCCCACTGGACTACCTCAACAATTCTCTATGATGCCTTCCAACAGGCAAATGAGGAAATGTGGATCAAAGCCCCTGTTCTGCACCAGAAATACATTAAAAAGCTCAATAGACTGGATGCATGCCCAGGTAGCTACTGCAGCCTGGATAAAATTATTAAGAAGAAATCACTCAGCAGTAAGAATCAGATTTATTGACATTTTCCATGTGGTTGCTAACCTTCTCTGAAAAATGCATTACCTCCTGACATAATGCTGTGGTGAGTAGCTTGGTCTATGACTCTATTTTCCTATTGTATAGTCCCATGACTGCAGAGTGTTGATCTTTTATGTAGTACAAGACATACAGCAGTTGTAGCAAAGCAATGAACTTAACCAATGTTTCCTAAGTGCTAGGCTAGAATTCTAAACACAGGACAATCTTGTTTACTATGGGATTAATCTCAACAGATCCACTCTATTTGACAAATCCCTCCCTCTCTGTCTTGCTTGTTACCTTGGACACTTCAGTGTATCATGTGCCTTTCCCAAACAGCTTTGCTTTCCACTATTAATGATTTTCAAAAACTGTTCTGTCTTGACATCAGACTACTTGCTTCCCAGAATCTGCTGTAAACTAAATGAATTCCTTTAATAGCATCTTCTTCACCATCAAGATGCTTTATTCTTAGAGAAATGAAGAGAGGCAGCTATGCTCTTCCTATGCTAACTGCTATGAAGCATAAAGACTTTTTGATTTGCACATTCCAGTATATGAGGGGGGAAATCAAGCCCAGATTAAAGTTTTTACATACTTTCTGACCTGGAACCAATGAAGGGGAATTTGGGACCAGATTTTGCAAGATTCTGCATGAATCTGTGTTATGCATTTCCACATTTATTAAAATGGACAAACAATATGAAATAGTCAAGTGGCAAAAAAAGAAATAAATTTTATTAAGGTTAGTCGCCTACTCCTGTATGTCATTTACTTTCTGGTTTGTATTATTCTTGAGAGAATGCACAAGGAGAATAAAAAATGTCATGAAAGACTAACACCAATGGCTACTGGCCAGCATCCCTTCTAGTGAGCTTCATAGCTGCAGTAACCAAACTCTTTCTTTTCTCCTTTTCAAAACAGAGTATTTTGCATCTTTCTCATATTCATCTAACTATTCTGATTTTCTTGTGTGAGATAGCTTCGTATCAAAAGAGGAGTTTTCTTCTAAGCAGTTCTGAGCAAGAATTTAACAAATTAAGGAGCATTCCAAACCAACCATTAATTCCATAATTTCAAAGTTCTTTTTGCATATCACGGCAATTTAAATGGAAAACATTATGAACATGTTTCTGAAAAAAATACAGTAATTCCACTAGAAATACAGTAAGTGTGTATTAATTTATAGTAATTGTTAGGTCACCATATTATAGTAAAGCTAATATAATTTGTTGCATATAATATAATTAAATCTACTAAAGACCATTTCCACACTGTAAGCCCTTTTCAAAAAGCATGGGCATATCAAATACAGCTAATGAAGTATTAACACAGTTTATACATGATGTCTTTCATGTGGGAATCACAAAGAACTTGACAAAGATTATCTTTCACTACAAAAAATAGCAAGAATCATTATTTAACATTCTGTGTACCAGAAAAGTGAAACGCTCTCTGAAAAAGAAATTTACTTTTCTATTCTATTCTAGCATCACACGTCAAGCAGCTAAACTGGGAATAGAACCTAAAGGTTCTGGCACCTAATTCCCTGTTGAAGGCACTAGGCTACATTACATCCAGTTATACAAAACAGCACTGACATCAGCAGAAGTACAGTTTATCCCCTCTAGCATTTTAGAATGTCAGTCTCCATAACACTCTGTGTTTTTTGTTACAACACAGCGACTATTAGATCTAATTGCTATTAATTGTAATTAGGAAATGTAAACAATTCAGTTTAAGCAAATCAATATGGTTTTTTTCTTACAGTATTTCCAACTTAGCATTGACTAGAAATGATGGGAAATTGTGCGTGTGAGAAAAACCTGAATATCTATGAGTTCCAGCCCTATGTTCAAGCCAGAAGTTTCAGAAAAGCATCTGAGCTTTGGATACTTGCTGTGAGCTGGCAGAAAGATAACAGACAATTTTTTCTTACATTTGCTTAAACCAGCCACAACTCTTTTTTAAACAAACAAAACTAAAAGCAGATGTTTAACGGATGCTCAGTATTATCAGTTAACTCCTAATTTCAGAGAAGCAGCTGAGTTTCCAGACACTTATCTAAACTGAACCTCTGAGCTTGACATTTGTCCAATGCCTATTCCAGTACCATAAATCAAGATGGGTTTCTGTGTTATTTTTACCTATCTTCAGTGTAGAATTTTATAGGATTTCCATTCTAATGCCACAGAAAGTACCACCCACTAATTATAACGATTCAAATTAATCAGGTGACTGAAGGAGAAATAGGATCAATAATTATAGGATCTGAGAACCTTGACAACTCATCTCAGAAAAAGTAGATGAAACGGAAATGTCAAAAGATGAGAAGTTAAATTAGACAAAATTAAATGTGTTTTATTAGATACCATGAAACATAATATTATAAAGCAAAAGGAGAACAAGGGAACATAAGAAAAAAAGTGGACAAGTAATCCATCCCTGTGTTTTTGCTCTTTCTAGAATACAAAAAACCTGGAACACGAAAAAGTATCCAACAAATTTAGTAATTTATACAAATAACTCATTGTCCCAGGACACTGTGCAGGAATATATCCTGTCTTTTTTAAAAATATATACATAATTCATAAACATAAGGATAAAATTTTCTGTTACTTTGACAAAGATAAATAGATCTCAATTTCCACATCGATAGGCATAAACATGGCAAATATTTGGAGGAATATGTTTTTCTATTTGAAATGATAACGCACACTTGAATTGCAATTTTCTCTAAAGCAGAACTAATCTTCTTCCAAGATCAATTGGGTATTTTTATCATATTCCACTCATCAGAAAGTAGGGTAGCTCAGCTTTGCAGGAGAAATCAGGTACTGTGTTGCCTTTATTTTTTGGGACTGTGGTGATATGCATTTGCTATTCCTTCTGCTGGTTTTAGCTGGCGTGGAGTTAACTTTCTTCATAGCAGCTCATATGGTGCTGTGTATTGGATTTGTGACCAAAACAGTGTTGATAACATACCCATGTTCTAGCTATTGCTGAACAGTGTGCTTGCACAGCATCAAGGCCTTCTCTATATCTAATGCTGACCCCCAGAAAGTACGCTGGGGGTGCACAAGAAGTTGGGAGGGGCCACAGCTGGGACAGCTGGCCAAATCAACCAAAGGGATAACCCATACCATATGACATCATGCTCAGCAATAAATCTGAGGAAAGAAGGAGGAAGGGGGGGAAGTTCAGAGTTATGGTGTTTATCTTCCCAAGTAGCGGTTACGCGTGATGGAGCCCTGCTTTTCTGGAAATAGCTGAACACCTGCCTGCTGATGGGAAGTAGTGAATTAATTCCTTATTTTGCTTTGCTTGTGCACGCAGCTTTTGCTTTCCCTATTAAATTGTCTTTATCTCAACCCATGAGTTTTCTCTCTTTTACCCTTCCGACCCTTTTTCCAACCCCACCGAGGGGGAGTGAGTGAGCAGCTGTGTGGTGCTTAGCTGCCTACCAGACTAACCACAACAGTCCTCAAGAGATCCAGGGTGTAATAAGAATTACAGAATCTGTGATATGATCGTGGAAAACACCATTTGGTTAGGGTCTTGGCAAGACCTGGGCAAAATTGAATTATGTCCAGATCTATACCTGAGTCTATCATTTTGACTGCTCTGCTCTGATGTATTTCTGGCCAGTAGTGAGGAAAGTATACAGACTGTTCATTTCTGAGCTGCTCTAACAGGGTAATTCATACAATACAATGAATCAATTAATCTATACAAGATACAATTACATTGATCTGCTACAATACGGCAAGCAAGATCAAGAAGCATGCTGGAGATCATAATGGTTCTGTAGAAATATATATAGTACTATCTCAATCTTGATGTTATTGTTAAACTGTAAGTGAAAATCTCCAATTAAGTAAGTTGGAAAGACATTACAACTGTCCTGCAGTTGACATAAAGATTTCCATTACATTTTTTTTGTTTTACAAGTTTTGTGGCAAGAAATTTGCAGCTTTAATACTGTCCAAATACACTTGCAACTAAAAGAAAAAATATATCAAATAAATATTTCCATTGAGCTCCATGGCCTGGGAGAAGGGTGAAGAAGAATATTAGCTTATTTAACAGTACAATTTAACAGGGACTGCTACTTTTAAAACACTGTTTTCACTTATCAAAGTATTTAATATGATAGCCTCATGAAATAAAGTTATTAAAAATACATTAGGACAATCTTTATAAAAAGGATTAAGCTAATTCATAAATTATTACAACAATCTGAATAATCACTAATAGTAAGTAAACATTCTGACTGGATTAGTAGATTCAGATAGTTCACTTGACTTCTCAAACAGTAAATTGTTAAATTGTTCACGATTTCTGTGAGAAATACTAGCCCTTTGGTAATATTTAATTCTTAACAATTTAATATAGTCGTCAGAAATGCAGCACTTACTCTCTTTACCCAAATAGTCTGTACTCCTACAACCTGGGGGAAAAAAAAATCTATTTCCTTGTCTATTTTGCACAGCTCCCGGGACAATGGTGCTGGTAGAAGCAGGTGACTGGGAACACAGAATCTGGGAAACAGGAGAGAGCAGGACTGTTCTTTTCAACAACAGCAACCTGCATTTACATTGTCTTGAACTGATGATAAAATTGTACCTTGGATCTCACCCCTGTTGTCTCCAGACTCTACCCTGGTAAATCACTTCTTTATGCCTATTTCTGTCTCACACAAGACAAAATCTTTAAATCTGAATTAGTCAGTTCATAAGCCCACACTACTGATAAAAGATGCCATTACTTCATGTATATATGTGGACTTTCTCTAGAAGGGTATTTTTCATTCTAGTCTTTTATAAAATTGAAGCTTTATATTCCCTCTGATAAATTTGGTCTAGGATGAGTATCTTTTTAATTTTGCCTACAAATAATGATAAAGAACAAAGCAGAAAATAATCAATAGGAAATGAGTGAGATGAAGGGAACAATTATCTTTCACAAGTGATGTCCAAGATCTGTGTAACCATTATTCTTAACATATATTAGGCACATTAAGAACATAATCCATAACAGATAGCAGGAATTTTCAGAGGCAACAGATATTTAATGCAGCTTACATTATGTATAACTTTGTAAATCACTACACTATTTGCCAATATTTTCTTTTTTTTTCAAATGTGGTTACCTTTCTGGAAGAATTCCTCTAATTTCTCCTTGAAGGGCTGGAGATGCTCTTCAGAAGACTCTCTGCAAACTAACTTCATCTGCTTTTCAGAGGCTACAAAAAGAAGTTGAGAGACATTTGTGGCAGAATTCATCTACCAGAAGTAGATGTTAACACTGTAGAAGCCTACATCTAAATTAGTCACCTAGACTTACTTTAAAGGAAATGGAAATCAATAAGCACTAAGGAATCCAGCAATTACATTAAAATAAAAAATACCAATACTACTATAGCATACCATATAGAAAATTCTATATATGTTTAAAGAGTGGAATCTCTCTTTAGCAATGACTTTGTCCTAAAACTCCAGCTGTGTGCTGCGACTTGCCACTAACACAGCCTGCCTCACACACAAATTCTAGATGGTATTTAAAGCTCTAAACTTTGTTGCTTTGGTGAGTGGAGGATGCCTTGTATCTGGACTGATTTTAATCAATCAGTGCCAGGCATCCTATACTCAACCATTTTTCCTAACACAGATGCAGGGATTCAGCTTTACTTAAGTATTCAAATTCCAGGCCATGATAGGAAATAGTAGAAGTCTGTAAGAAAGTTAACTTACATCTAACTGCAATTTGTTTACTATTTAATCTACCTGTTATTTTAAGACCTGATGCCATGCCAATTTTTAAAAACTCCAGGTTATTTGCTAATGAATTTTAACATTCCTAGAACTTCTAGTAAACTTTGTAGATTCCAGCATTCCACATTAAAGATGAAATGAGATTGTTAAAAATCAAAATACAATTACCTTCCATTTAGCAACTGAATTTATGAACTACAAGATTATTTTTTTCCACAACTCTTCACTCCCAAGAAGGTAAATTTAGATGGAAATTTATTTTGGAGTTAAACCCAAGAGTTACAGTTTGTCTGCATGAAACATATTCACACCATATTGCTGCCACCATTATATAATTCAACTTACTGCAGCAAAAATTAATACAAAACTGTGGCAACAGAAGTTGAGAATTTGTAATCAAAATGTCACATTAATGTAAGTTTGCAGTGCAGTGAAAAAAGTCAACAGAGGGTTGAAAACAGATGCATACATTTTATTGTACAATTAGTAGTGTGTCTATAATACTCTTGGACCATCAGGGCTTACTAAAAAAGACAGCTTTTCCATTAATTTGAAATCAGAAATACATTTGGACAGTTGTTACAGAAAAATGCTGAAAAGATACCTGTTCCCACCTAAGTGTATATTTTAACTTAGCATGCCTCCACAACTCATGTAGGTTGTGGACTATGACATTATTGGGGAGCTCCAGAGCTTATGTAAAATGGCCTGGGCTACTGCCTAAGTTTATCTTTAATCCCTAGTCTTGCAACCTATAGCATAAGACAGACCTTTTAAACTGTTCAGAGTAAAGTTAATGGATATTTGTTTGTATGCCAGATAGTAGGCAGAACAGAGCATTAATTTAAACATAACAGATTGGGAAAGAAAGTCTTTTATTAGCTGCCTAGTTATGTGTCTTTAATAAATTAAATTAAGCAAAACAAATCAGAAATCAGGGAAGTTTATACGACTTTCAAAGATTATTTTCTTATGATACATGCCTCTTACCATTAAAAATTTGAACTTTCCATGACTGTTATCATACACTGAATGAAATTTATGCATACTTAACTTTCATGTTTGTAGAACTAGAAGGAGATTTCTACAGCTATTCAAGCAAATTGTAACACTTTACTTTGGAAGAAGATGGACATGTTAGAATTGTATAGGAGAAAAAATCTAGCAAAATAACTGAGACAATATTGTTAAGTTTCTGACTGGAAGTTTGAACAAAGGAGCAGCTACAGGTTTGTGGTTTTTCTTTGTGTTTAAAAAAATCTACAGAAAATTATATAAGGCAATATTTAGAAATTAGTTTAGATAAATATAAAATGACAAAAGTGTAAAAGTATTAGAACACATTATGTTGAGGCATTTGGTACACAGTGACTACAGAATGCACATGATTATTACAATCATGTAAGGTTGCAATGATTGCAAGCCAATAATTATTTTATAATAACCTTATATAAATAAATTTGTATAAATCTATACAGAAGTAGATTTCTATAAATATATATTATAATAATAAGCTTGTAGCTACAGTGGTATCTAAACATACTCTAACATACTCTAGAAAGGTGTTTTCCCAAACATATGGTGTTGCTAATGCATTGTCTGGAGTATTGAAAGCTTCCTAGATGCTTCCTACAAGCTTCAATAACACAAGATTTAGAAAGGTTACTCAGATATGTCCCATGTAAATATTTAAATGACTAAGACTAGGATGAATTGTTTCTAAATTAAAAAGAAAGCACATATAAAATCCCTTTAATAAAATTTTTCTTTAATAAAGACGACTAACATTAACCTTAATCAGATGACAAAAGCTACAGGAAAATATGGACAAGAAGAAGTACCAGCTTATAGAGAAAAAGCTGATTTGGGTAGTGAATTCTTAAGAAGAATCCTAACAACCTTAACAGGAAGATCAACATCTGGCATGATGGGAGAGGAAGAGTAAGAAGAAAGGCACAGAAGAGAAGAGCAAATAAGACAGATGACATAGAATAAGTGAATCAGGGGTACTGATTAAAGCTCTAAAAGTTTGAGACAAGATGAAATGAGATGAGATACCAGTTTGCATTGCTCAAGTCATCTTGAAACAATGAAACTGAAAGAGACAAAAGAAGTCAAGTAAATGCTGGCAGACTATTATTGGAAAGCCTTAAAAAGAGACCTTTGGACAATTCTCTCTGCTGATGACATTTATCTAGATGATATCTATCTAAAACTGAAATCTATCAGTTTACTTCCTGAAGTTCTTTCAGATAACTGCCAAAATAGACTGAAGGGCTCTGAGAAAGTTTTAGCTTTGAGCTAAAGAAATCAAGGACAAAGGTGATGAAGTGAAAATCTGTTAATCACAAAAGCAATGTATTTGCCCTATACTGCTTAATCCTCCTTTAACTGACTCTGAATTTAGGTTATACTTCACTCAACCTATACTTTTGGTCTACCAACAAACAAAAATGTATCTGGGCAACTGAAAGTTAACTAATTCTGTTTAAAGTCAACTGCACTGAAACAGTTGAATAAAACTTGAATTTATTTACTTACTAACGTTAAAAATAAGACACATCACATAGGTGTGGAGTCACTGGTTGAAGGCAGTCATGAACTTCAGCTGGAACTGCAGTCTCAAAAATTTTGTATTCCTACTGAAATCTCTCCAGTCTCAGTCTTCCCTTTAATAATGGAATGTCCTATGCAGAATAATGATTCCTTGACCAATACCTATAAGAAAACAATGGCTAGGACCACCAACCAGATGTATCTTTTAGGCTGAAGAACTTTGGAACAACATCAAATTTGCCTGGGGATAGGTATGGCAAAGAATGGTGGAAGCGTGTTCAAAGGAATCACAAATCAGATACAAATAAAGACACACTTGGAAGAGGAAAAAATTTTCATGACAGGGCTAAATCAAAGGTTTTGATTAAAATAGCAGTTGTAATTCCACATATTAAAGTCAGCTGGTCTTTGTCAACCTAGATTTGTAATATTGGTGAAAGGCTACCATACGACTCTATGACCTGCCTCAGTTCTACACAACATAATATAAAGGTTTCTGGTAACTAACATTCATTGAACTTCCTGCTACATAAGTTCTTTTTGTCTGTTTGTTTACTCAAAAACTTACTTGAAATATATTGTTTAAAAAAAAAAAAATTATCAAGTCATGCTGAACATTATATAAAAAAAATTAAAACTGAAAAGTCCTGTTCCATCATTTGCTCTGATTTTCTTTGCTAAAACTGCTACAACATATGTGAGGGAACATTACATGAATTTTTCATATTTTGTTCTCATATTCACTACAATAGAAACCCTTTCCTTTTTAAAAGAAAATTATTTTAGCAAGGTTTTTATTAGAATGATTCTGAGGTAAAGGATCGTATTATGCATTCCTTCTTTGAAATAAATTCTGAAATGCTTCTTTGTGAAAAAAATTTTCTAAAATTCTGAGGAATCTGAAGGAATTCTGAGGAATTTGACAGCTAGCACACCACACGTACACTTCTCCTCTCACCATCTCATTCCAAAATAACCATTTGAGAAAATAAACAACCTGTTTCAGCATTACTGAGTTCAAACAGATGCAAATTCTCCATTACTGTAATAAACTTTGGGTTCATTTTCTTGGTATGCACTGTATGTTAGTGAAATTAAATGTAATATGCTACTTTGAAAATTGTTTATTTCTAAATGAGCTATTGCAAAAAAAGAAAATACGAGTGTGCAATACTATTTGAAAGCCCTTACAAATTGTTGGAGGTACATCATGCTTCACCCACTGCAAATCTTGGCCACAGAAATGGAAACCATTAGCAAAACTTTAAAACAAAGCTGGAAACTGCTGATTATCAGTTTGCCACTGTCTTCAGATTTAATGCAGTACTTGGCTCAAAAAGTTCTTTAAAAATCCCCAATATAAGTGAAAATATTTACAAAATAGAATGTCTCTCACTTAATGCCTATTGGGCAATAGTCTTTTAAAACTCCACAGACACTTGTAAATCTGTCAAAAGAATCGCTGCCCATAAACAAACTTTCACGTAAAGAGCATTTCAGTGTCAATCAGACAGGATTTGGAATTTTTTAAGCACCATTTTTAAAGTAAACGCAAAACCAGAAATAGTTTAATGTTGATAACAGTAAATTACTAACTATTTACTCACCAGAACCCACCAGTAGCATTTACACGAATCATCCTGACAGTGAATCCAAGTATCAACACCATGAATTCCTATAAACCTGTCACTGACACTATCCCCCATGAGTTATGCCACTGTGAAAGCTGCTAAACCCCCCTCCTCCTCTTGTCTGTTCAGAGCCTGACAGGTTATACTGCCAAGCCTGCTACTTTATTTTCTTGTTATAATGCAGGCTTATCTTTGACAGGAGGGTTACTATTTGAGAATTCTTTTTTAGAACACTTACCTTTTCTGTTTCAAAGGGGATTTGAAAACATACCACAAATTAATTCAATGTAGCACCAAAGAACTAAATTTCTGTATGAGAGGATCCATGATTTTTTACAGTGCAGAAGCCTGTTACACTACTTGGGCCTATATACCCAAATAAGAATCTAATGAACTTCAGATAAAATGCATAAATTTAAATCATTCAGCAAGTGCTATATAACTTCCTCATGATTTAGTTTGTTTGGTTTTGCTTTATTACATTTTCTTACTTCCAGACAACCTTCCACGTTAAACAAAAAGTTACAGGAGATGCATGTTTACCTGTTGGACACTGTTGCAGGATTTGGTTATGTTCTCTTGTTATTACATGCAACTTAGATACATATTTACTGCAGGTATGCACATAAGAATGTTAGCTTCATTACAATTCATTATACCTGTGCCATCTACAGCTCTTGTGCTTATTTATAACCTTGCAAGTAGATGTTTCTTTTCAGATAGAATTTTAAGGGAGAAGAAGGGAAGAGATTTATCTTGATTCCTTCAGAGTACAGTGTAAGAATTTTGAAAACTTCTAACTGCAAGTGGTTATGCTGCTACTGACCCAGAAAAGTTTCAGAGACGTTATTTTATTTGCATTTTTGGACACACATTGATAATAGTACACATCTCGATGGCAACACACAAAGGTTCAAGCACTAACACCCTAGCCAGAGCTGGGTTGACTAATACAGAAGCCTTTGAACCAAATAGAGAGGGAAATGCCATGAAGTGGGGTGTGAGCTTTTCTGAGACAAAAGTATCTGAGAAAAAGTAGAAGAGGATCAAATTGTGGTAGTACTTTATTCTCAAGCTTCGTTTTTATCGTCTTAAATAAAGGTCAACAATTTAATGCAAAAAAGTGTTAGCACACATAAAACTAAATACACCATTCTAACCTATTAATCGCTTGCATAGTTACTGTTCTGTGAAATTATTTTCAGCTAATTTAGAAGAAGAAATGTGCTTCTATGCACAATTATTTTCTTCACTCATTAATAACTCAGTTTTCTTAGAAAGCCATTTCAGAGGATAGAAGCTAATAAGTAAAACCTTAAACAGTCCGATCTTTCTTTGAAATACATTTTCCTCGTGACACACAGAAACAAGTATCTGTTTAGGTGCTCAAGCTCTCACGTATAAATGAGACAGAAAAATATTTCAGTGATAAGTCCTAAGCTGTGGAAAGTGAAATAATTTAATTAGTGGCATACAAAACACCCTGTAAAGTTCACCTGTTCTAATGGAGTTTTAATGGAAGCCAAGAGTCAGACATCTTGACTATTCTCACAGGTTTGATCGGATATTCTGGCTTTGTCTTTCAGATTTAAAATTTGTGAGGGTTTTTTGTTTGTTTCTTTTAAATTTAACAACATTTTGAACTTTTACAGTATGTGATGGCATGTAGAGGAACTGTCAGGCCTATATTAGTTTCAACTAACCTAAAAGAAAAAATTTTTTACTCCTCATTTTGTCAAAGGGTATCAACATTTTATATAAATAATTTAAAACCTTTTCTGTTAAGATTGTTTCCTAAGAATACATTTAACAAAATGAACAAAGATTGCTAGTAAAACTAAATATTTTTCACACCACAGCAACATATCTGAGAGTCTGGTTAATGTATTCTCTCTGAAATGGTAGTTTACATTCAGCACGCCCTTCAGCAGAGAAGCATACTGCAAAGGACTGAACAGCATGTATAAATGAATATAATGACTAAACCCTCATAATTTTCCAGTCAAATCTTTGTAAGATTCCTTAAGCGATTCCAGCACACATTATTAGTAGAAAGTTTTGGTTTAGTGTCAAGATCCAAACATACAGACCTCCGCACACCATTAAGATCTGTCAGGAGTGTAGAAATGTGCGCTAGCAGAACCCGCTGAGAAATCGGAACATTTCCCTTCTGTCTGAACAGTACAAAAAATGACTATTTTGAAATTGAAGAGGCTTGTCTGGCTAATTTAGAGGAAGACAAAATTTTTAAGAAGCAATAATAATATTTTTAATCAGATGAGCTAAGATTTTTATAGTGCTGGGGAAAAAAAAAAGACCTTTCAAACATACAAACACTTAATACTTAGCATACTGAACAAGGGATCAGATAGAAGAGAATTGCTGGGCAATGGTTGAAACAGTGCGTTTATGAGCTGAAATTGTAGAGGCCAGAGAAGTGATCTCCTGTTTCCCTCTGTACTGCTGGATCTCTGATTTTCTGTGCAAGACAGATCATAAAGTTCCACCTAATTAATTCTTCTACCAAGTTTATGGTTTTGGTTCAGCTAGAGCATCCTGCTTAGATTTAAAATAATGTAAATTCATAAACTACCTACAATAATAACAGGAACACTTCTCAAAGTGCTAATTAGCCTCACTACTACTAATTTGTATCCTACTGTCTGAATTAATATACTTTCAATCTTTGATCATTGGCAGTAAATACATAAGTGACCGCCTCAATTCTAGCAGAAGTTTGCCTTTTCTTTTACTGCATACTCCCTCAAAGAGGAAAAGCTGATGAGATCCACAAATATGAAGTCACTGTTCCTCCCAGTGTGAGTATTACACACTCTCCAAACTACAGCATTCATTATCCATCGTACACATTGATAGGGACAATATTCCTCCTGTTTCCAGATGTACACTACCTGCTCCCAGATGTATACTACATAGTTATGTAACTAATGCTTAACACACACACACACACATACATATATATATTTATTTATATAAAAGGGCACACAGAAAAGTGCACAGAAAATCATAACTGTGGTATTTCCAAGATTCGTTTTAGAATCCTAACATTTGCAGAATGATTTTTAACACAAAATTTCTGAGGATTCTTTAACCAAAGAAAAAAATATAAAAGACAAAATTAACAGCATGCCATTGTTTAACCAACAGAAAGCTTTCTCCCTTGCCTTTGTGCACACATGCAGACATCTGCTTCCAGAGAATAAACTCTTCTAAAACATTGTTGCTTTGCTCCTCTATTATATTTCTGAATCTTATTAAAACCATTCCATACTATTCTCTATTATCACAAACTAGAAAATCTAATGGAATTTTAAGAAATGATCCACTTAAGAAAATTTCCACTTAATGTATTCACATATGAACATTACCAATGGAACTCTGTCAAAATGTTAGATTTATTGTAAAATAGAATCCAATGCACATATACAAAATGTGTTTTTTAATGCCTGTGTTGTATCTTTGCCAAATCAAAACAAACTGAAATATATCTCATCCTGCTGAGGCAAGAGACTATTCAAAAAGAGGTCAGAAAACTCTGAGAAGGAAAAGTGTGTCATTTTGTCAACTCTTGAAAACAAAATAACTGTTCCTGTACGAAGCTGTCCTTTGCTCTTTTCCTTACATGATTCTGCATTGCCTCAAAATACATCACGTAAATGTTGGACAATGCAAAAATATAGCGATACTCACCAGGTACAAAACAATGTGCTCCATTTATGCTAATGTCTAAAGAAATAACACATGCACCTTTTTGGCTCCTCATATTCCGCCACTCAGTTAAAATTTCTATTTGCCTGCACTTCCAAAATTTTAAGGTGAATTTTAAAATTTAAACGTATAATTAACATGAAGAAAATGACTAGTTCCTGGAAAATATCATACAACTTCTCTGCTGCTACTGGTCAAATTTTTCTAGAACACGTATGTGACTCAGATTTCTAAATCCCACTTTTAAATTGACTTAAAACATTTCATTTAAATTAGGCTAAGGCTTCAACTGGTTGAAAATATTTTAGAAAGAGGCCTTTGATACTTTTTTGAATACTAGCCTCCTGTAATGAATAAACAATCACCTTTTACTGAGAAATATCTATTGATCCAACAAATTATTTAGAAAGTTAACACTCAAACTGATGTAATATTTGGAATTTTCATTATGTGATCCAGTAACTTTACTGTCTATAAAGCAAATCAAACAACAGACAAAACCTCTCAACATTGTGATCGTTGCCCTGTTGATAATTATTGTATCATGATTATACTAAAAATCTATTCCGTAAAACAGACTTTATCTAAGGCCATATTATGTATGAACTAAATATATCATTCCATCTGAATAAATAATAACACATTCAATTAATTTCTCCATCTGTGCTTACATAGAAATCCAACAAAAGCTGAAAATGTCCCAATTCATTAATTGAAAACATCAATTAATCTCTAGAACAAAAATAGTTTATAATTTATTAGTGGACATTTTGTTGCAAAAACCTTTAACTCAGTTTGAAGACTCTGATGGGAACACACACATTTAAGAATTTTAAATTAACTTCTTGTGAATAATACTGATTAAACTTTTCTGCTTTTGTATATTTTCCTATTGGTAAATATATTCCCTTATAATCCTTGATAAAAGCAGATGTTGTTCAGGATTTTAAATTGGGAGAATCAGAGCGATTTAGTCTTAAATGAGCATGAACTGATTATTTTTTCTTTGTGCAGCTTCCTCCTTGTCTCTATTTATAGTGGCAGTGGCTGCAAGAGTTGAGAATGAGTGACCCTTTTCAATTTCCACCCATTTCTCATTTCTAAATTCTCTTCTATTCTTGTCTTAATTTTGTAACACACATCCACTTTGCAATACAATGTGATACAGAGCTCCCTGAAGAGGCACTGAATGAGAGCAATGTAGATGCAACAGTTTAGTCTGGTCTAGTCAGTCATGTTAAGAGACAAAGTTAATTAGCTATGATGCTGGTATTGGTATGACAACACCATGCTAGTCACATCCAGTGCACTGGATCTGTTTCTATGAAAAAGAAAAAAAAAAAAGAAAAAGAATATATACATACACATAATCATATCTGAAAAAGGATATACATATTGTCATGCTGCCATTTGAGAATGAAAATAAAATGAAGCACTTGAAGAAGAGGCAGAGGAAGCCAGGTGTGTTCAGCCTGGTGAAGAGAAAGCTAACTGGGGATCTAGTTTTTCGCTTCAACTATCTAACGAATAGCTATAGATAAGATGAAGCCAGACTTTTCTCAGAAATGCACATCTAAAGAAAAAGGAGCAATAGTCACAAGTTGCACAGGAAATTCTCACAAGGGATAAAGAAAAATATTCAAGACGGTGATTCAGGACTGGAACAGATGCCCAGAGAGGTGCTGGAATTTCCATCCTTAGATTCAAAACTGAGCTGGCTAAGGCCCTGTACAACCTGATCAAAATATGAAGTTAGTCCTCCTCAAAGGCTTTGGACCACAGGACCTCCAGAGGTAACTTCCAACCAAACAACCTGCATTTCTCTATGATTTTAAGATACTTGTAATGCTTCTGTATGAAAAACAATGTGAAAATAACCAATGTAACATTTCTCAACTTTTCATGCATAGTTTTACTTGCTTCCCTTTTAATCTTTTTATAAGGGTTATACAAGGGTAATTACAAGATGGGGTTGCCATAAGCTGAAGTTGTGATGAAGTTCCACTGCTTAAATGTGGAAAAGTTGAGGGTAACATACTTATGCAAGATACAGATCTGTCAACAATTAGGTTAAGAGGCCCTCAGTTTGAAACCATGTTTCCTGGAGTACTGAAATCCAACTGATTATTATAGGTAGCTGATCCATGAAGTCTTGTTTCTATTTTAGATCAAATTATTTCCTTTCAGTCATGTATGTGTGTGTAAACACCTACATATATACTCACATACACTCAGTTAAGTTACTAAAAATTTAAAACATATATACAGTACTGAAAAAATAGTATGAAAATGGCAACTAATATCTCTACTGGTGGTCATGAAAGAAGGTGAAAGCAAAAGGTATGTGGATTTTGAATGGGACCAGAATGTTACAATCTCATAGGAAATTTAATTAATTATGAGAAGAAAAGGTGTTACTTTTGAAGTATTCAGAGTGGACCTACCTTGGTTTCTGTTTTTAACCATTCAATAAATACCTTTGCTCTTTCAGCTGTTAAGGTCAAGACTACTAAGAAGTTATAATGAACATTACAGTAAATGATACACGGAATCCAATACTGCTTTCTTTTGACTAATGAAGCAGCATTTTAAAATTTTATGAACTGTATTGGAAAGAAGAGCAGTGAGTATGACAGATGGAAACAATCTACAGTGCAACTAATTCTGAATAATTAAGATTGTTCAACTTTGGAGAGAGATGAATAAAAGGTTCATGGTGAAACTTATACAAGTCTATCATACTTTGGTAAAGTGGCTTTCTTTCTAAAAATCTTGTGATTACACATTTCAAACATTCTGTGCTTATTCTAGAAGACTACCAATCAAGTGGCATTGTCCAGACTAGAAAGGAAATTATGTTTGGTCATAGGGAAAGGAAAAAGTGGAAATCATTGCCCTAGACAAGGAATAATATATCTTACAATCTTAAAATATTGATGCAAAACAAAACCTATTTTTCCAGAAATATAAAAGCTAATTTATGGAAAGCTAATAATGGAAAACTAACACCTGTTAAATGTATCTGCCTATGCTACTAGGTAATATTTGAAAACCTTGGAAGTACACTGACTATACAGATGTGGAGTGAAAACCTGAGCTTACAGAAAACATTTCTTTTTCCTGTGACCTTAAAGTGGAACCAGATTTCACTCCAAAATTTTCATCTCACTATTTAATATTGCATTCTTTTGCACTTCTTTCCCTTAAAAGCTTATATTAAATGCATGTTTTTGTTTATCATTCTTTTTAACCTAAAAATGCTCATGATTACAAAGTTTGTTCTGGAATATGTGTTAAAAACCTGTTGGATTAAGGTTCTCCAAAAATTTGTTTGAATTTTTGAGCCAAACTTTAGCCTAATCCCTTTAGACTAAAGTTAGCCTGTCCCTTTAAAGTCTAATCTGAAAGACTTCAAAATAGCAAATTGTATGGAACTCAATCTGTTTATCTGAAAAGGATGAAAGGGTTTGTGCTCCATCTAGATTTGAACTTTCGGTTCCACAGTGTCTAGGTATTTCAAACCAGAGGTTTACACCATTAAGACATGCCACTCATGATAACTCAATCTTTCCTATGTTAATATCCATGATAGAAAGTTAAATGAATGCCTTGATAAACTAGTAGAAAATATTTTTAAATACTAAATGACAACTATTATGAAAAGTGTCTATCAAAATTACCATTTCAGGCACAAGAGGTGATATTTATCTTTTTTTTTAATCATTCTGTACAAATCTCAGAAAAAAAGTAAGTCACTAACAGGAACATTAGTTCATTCCCTAATGGCACACAAGAAAACCCCTCTTTCATTTATTACTTTTGTCTCATCCCCCTTCCAAGGTAATCTGCTTAAGACTACCTTAGCCAACCAAACTGTGAAATAAATCCAGTGTACCCTATAACAGAGGCAGCCCCAGTTAATATTGTTCAAATTATTTACATCTGAAGGGCCGCGCCTGTCTGGATAGCTGGGCCCAACGCTTCTCTGGACTTGGTTTCTGCTACTCACATCTGTTTCAGCTTTAGACTTTCACTGGTATTCTGCCAGCAGCCACAACTTTTTAATGGCTA
Source organism: Aptenodytes patagonicus (assembly GCF_965638725.1). Classification (NCBI taxonomy): domain Eukaryota; kingdom Metazoa; phylum Chordata; class Aves; order Sphenisciformes; family Spheniscidae; genus Aptenodytes; species Aptenodytes patagonicus. The sequence continues at coordinate 37,323,261 of NC_134955.1, read as the reverse complement.
CAATAAACTACAGAGACTCATCAAATCTTTGTTGTACGTGTTAAAATTATAACCTCTTCAATTAAAATTTTGATTTAAAAATAAACTACAGCATTATCTGAAGAAAAAAATTTGAAAGGGAATGTTTGAAAGAGATACCACATTTTTATATGAGTGATTGTTTCTTTGTTTAAATATAAGAGAAACTAATCACAGGAATGCTTGTTAGAATTCTGCTGCACATTTCTGAGTGATAAAATACCGACATCTGAAAACATTTCCACAACCTTTTTTTTTCAAATCTTTGCTGTCATTAACTTTATATGTTAATTGGTTTGGCTGGGTTTCAAATAATATCTTTACAAAGAAGAATTATGAAAACAACCTCAACATAACAATTTTTCTAGATTTTCTATAAATACCTAAGAAAATTTGTTTTAGAAAATAGAAATCAGTGATTACAAGAAAGCTGCAGTATTTATTTTAAGAGTTAGTTAGAGTGTTTAGCTTTTTCTACTTGCTGTCTGTGTCTTTGCAATGTAGAACAAATATGATGTGAATGTCACAGCCTCAATGCAGATCCTGTAAGACTAAGATGCATGACAGCAGGACTACATGCTGAAAAAGTACAAGATCAAACACAGATCATGTTTCTGCACAAACTAGCCCAAAAAAGGGCAGGCCAAGGGGTTTACAGGGCCAAGCGATGAGAGGAGATAGAGCACTCACTTATGCCCGGGTCGAACAAACAACAACTGATACTTTCCTACCACTGTTAACCTTTGAAACTATCCTAAAGACGGCAGTGACCTAATCCAGCAATTTCTAACTGTAAGGATAAATTATTTTGTAATGGTTTTCATTGTTTTACATTGAAAAAAATTAAAAACAATCATCTTGTTCAACTCTGATTCTAAAAGGACTCTTCCATTTTGATGCAGAGATGTAAATGTAAATGGAGAAGTTTTTATAGGCTTTTATGCAGATTCTCTCCCTAAACTCCATTTTCTACACAAAACTGCTCCAGTAAAAGTAGCAACTTTTCCTTAACAAAAAAAACAGGCTTAAAATATTCAGTCATCATTTGCTGGATTTATTTTAGAAAGTCATATGAAGCACAAAATAAAAATGAAACTGCTTGGAACACTTAGAGAGCAACCCTTCCTACTTTATTTCCACTCAGTACTTTGATTGATAGATGAGTTGGGTTTCTGAGCCCCTCTTTATCATAAACATTTTTAAATGTTTATTTTATGTCCCAGGGTGAAAATATTTTGAACTGGAGCTTTCCATTTCTCTTTGCTGTGCCTTGGCAAGCTGTGTTTTATTTCTACATTAATAGTATTCAACTCTTTCTTGTAGCTGTTAAATTGTTGTTATACAAGTACTGAAGAAAGTATTTATGTTATGGAACTAACAGATATCCACAGTTAAACACACAGTTCTGGAGAAGCCAGAGGAAAATTCACACATAAATAAATAAAATTTCAGAAAGATTTCTTTAGGGGCCTTTCGATTGTAAAAGGGAAAATTACTTTTCAGTATCTTTACTTTCATTTTTATTAAGTCATGAGTTTGAATTTTTTTTTCTTTCTAATTTATGTGAGTAATTTGTGCCACAGTGTAAAAACTCTAAATGAATCAACACTATAAACCTAATTAGCAATAAGAAAACCTCATAAAGGTCACATTTTAAATGGCACTTTGTTGTTAGCAGAACAAATGTGAAAGTTCCCAGTTACCTTCTAGATCTCTCCTCAGTTTCCTTAAGTCTTTTATTAGGTCTTCAAACTTAACTTGGGAGGCCTGGAAAAAATCCTGTGGTTCTGGTAAAGGAAAAATACTCTTGTCTGTTCCTGCTTCCTAAATAAACAAACAAACAAACAAACAGGCCACTATGAACATTGAATGCATTTGCAGTGAAATAAATTACTTTTTTTGAAATGTCATTTATGAAACACTATTATAAAACTGGAAAAATAATATATTTTAAATCATTCTTGCTAAAACAACATATATATCATTCAAGATGAAATCCTGACCATTCTGAGTGTTGAAACTTCCTTTTAGATGTTGTAAAGCAAACTATGCTCAATTTAAACTGTGAAACAGCACTGAGCTCACATTTCAGTTCATTTTATATCAATAAAGGTTTAGATAAGGGATTAGAAGTTTCTTAAAAACAGATAACATGAATGCCTATTTTAATGCAACAAGTGATCTTATGCTAAAGTTTGCGGTTTCATTCTCTCTTAAGTATACACATACTTTATAAGCATAAATTGAAAACAATATTTATATATTGCCTGAAGTATTTTATACAGATAAAAATATACATTTGAAGGTTTATGCGGCTAAATAAATCACATGGGTTAATGTCTGTATGGAACTCCTAAGTATATACCTTATTTTTAGCACAGTAAGAAAAAAAAATCAGAAGTAAAACAAAACAAAACAAAAAACCTTACAAGGTTCAAAGCAATATCTCCACTGGAAATTTAACAAGTAAAGTATATAAATGGTATTAATATGACATTGCTGTGTATAAGCATATACTAGTGAGTTTAAAATACTACCTGTGCACAGATTTCAGTCTGTAAGAAAGGAAAACTCATAGGTTGGAGAACTAATTGTTTTGTGAACAGGGAAAAAATAATTTTATTATTATAAAGATATGAACATTCAGGGGGAAAAAAGTACAATGGATGACATTTACACTATGTCCATTTCCTCCCAAGGAAGATAAACTGTTTTGTTTTACAAAATTCCCTGAAGTAAAATTGCAGTATAGTAGAAATTTTGCAGAAATATTAAATATTTAAAGAAATTAATTAGAAAGCATTAGTTTCAGCATTATTAAAAAAGGAGAAAAGAATACATATGTCAATACCCTGAGAACTGAGAAACATTACAGGCTAGACAAAGTTGCTTTTGTTATGAGGCTTTTTACAAGACGGGTACTTAGGTTAAAGTAATGACATTTTATTTCCCTGCTCAAAAAAAAAAAGAAAAAGAAAGAAAGAAAACAAGTACAGATCTACATATCTGCTAGTTTTTTTCTCTCCTCTACAGCTCAGCCCCAGGAGCTGTTCCACAGGCTCCTGACATACAGAACCTCCGGCATTAGAGATCATAGAATCATAGAATCATAGAATGGTTTGGGTTGGAAGGGGACCTTTAATGATCATCTAGTCCAACCCCCCTGCCATGGGCAGTGAAATGTCTTCACCTACTTTAGTCTTCACTTACTTTAGTCTTACTCCTGGAAAAAATACTCATGACTACTAACTCATCAATTCAATATCCTTATGTAAGAATTTAAAAAAAAAAAAAAAAAAGAAGAAGAAAAAAAGAAAAAGAAGAGAAAAAATTATTTGTATTTGACCAGACATAAGGTCATGAAAAATTACACTAGTCTTAGACTAAAAGATTAGGTAAAGGCATCTTCTTAATCTCAAAAATAAGCAATTACATACTTAAAATCAATTAATAGTGACATTTTCATTTAAAAGACAATAGTTCAATTTTTCCACTCAAAAACTTTGAGCACTGCTGATATCTATCAAAAAGCCTCATAAATGTAACTCACTCAAAGCAGCAGCCACACTTCTTCCCACATTTTCAACCTCTAACTTCATCCCCATCAGCTGACTCACCTATCTTAAAATACCAACCTGTCCTTGCATTCTGTCATGAGAGAGAAATCATGCTTCTGTCTTCCATTATTACCACATCAGAACAAGATTTACAACATTACAGTAGCCAGGATGTAACAGTCTGCAACAGTCACAGGCAATTGCCTGTAGTGGTTAGTTCAACAGTTAATGTAAAATTTTCCAAAGCCTTATCATAAAACCTATAGCAAATTTCAGACCTATTGAAGTCATAGAATCATAGAATAGTTTGGGTTGGACCACAACTATTATAAGAAAGCAAAAGAAATGGATTTCATTTTTCCATCAGAGCTACTGTGTTCAGATTTTTAAAAAGCTAATACAACCCTTTTTACAATCTCTTAAAGAAACCCACTTTTGGAGAGTCTGATACGGCAAATGAATCTTTTACCTTATCACAATGGCGTAGGTAATATATGACGACATAATCCACAAGATTAATACCATTATCCTAGGGAAAAATAGATATATTGTTAAAAATGTGTGTGATTAACACTATTTCAAGTGAGTGAAAATTTACTCTATTTCAAAATAAATATATTATTATTTTATATTGCTGTGAGAAATAGGACTCACAATATCTTCAGCTCTAGCATTACTGACCAAAAAAATCTATCTTTTATAACATAGGCTTGATCGTACCACCACAGGACCTAGAGCTTCTTTTGGTTCTATGTATCAGGTAAGAAAACATGCACTGGGAGAAGCTGTCCCCATATCTTTTTTTAATAATACAAGGCATTACTGAATAATATTAACTTGAATAATAATATTAATTAATAATATTATTCTTGAATATAATATTAACTAAATATTACAGTCACCTCAGATATATTAAGGTGAACTGAATTTCTTGATTCCTCTAGTCTCAATTCATCTATAATGAAGATCTGAAAGAGGCATAGATATTTTTCATATTTTACTCCAAATGTAAAACCAGACAGCATGTACCTAACAAGTTCATGCCCTGTTGCCTTATAAATATGAATTTTAATACTCACTTTGTTGAATCACCATTTCCATGGTCCTGCATACAACAACTGTACATAAGATAATTTTATTTTGTTATGTGTCATTGGGTCAGCATAGGCCAGATGAACTAAAGGAAAAGTGTAAAACTGCAACTTATACATTACAGGGTACCGTTCAACAACATAAAAGAATCATAATATAGGAAATTATATCTGGAATGGCTTTGAAGTTTTTTTGGATGTGTTTTCATATTGTATATTGACAGGTATCAGGACAAACATTTGTATGTGAGCAATGTCTGACTTCCTGTACAGAGCTGCCTCACCTATATTAGAGCCTGCAGCACATTATATTTTATTAATTTCATACACCAGCAAAATTCTTAACTAAGCAAGTCACTGCTGTCATTCAGACAAAGCACTCTGCTTGTATAACGGTTTTAGAAGACATTGCTGGCAGGTCATGTGACAAAAAGGAACTGAGGTGACTCATGAACATTTGATTGCCCTTTTAGAGTCAAATAAACCTGTTATTCTATTTTCTATATGCTAAACTATCAAACCTATTTCTTTGGTTTAAAGAGTATTTGCAGAAGACAAAAAACAGAGGTTCTGAAGTTTTTTTTTTTTAAATCTCTCTCTCTATATATCTTTTTTAAAAAAATCTCTATAACAAGTAACTTTCTAGGCTCATGTGACAACAAATGACTTTTATGTGAAATAAGAGATATTTAATATTGACTCTTTACCTTAGCTCCTGGAATTCAGCTTACTTAGGTGTAATATTGCTTGCTGGCAATTCCCAAAAAGGGAATAACGGGACATAGGAAGGATACCTTAGTGTTCAAATATACAAGACCCTGCATTTTTCTTCCTTGCAAATATGGTTTACCAATTATCTCTGAGGTTTCATGTCTGTCTGTAGCAGCTGGCTCCTTTTGAGTTTTTATGCATTTTGGAGACTAGTTTAAACTAATAATATATTTATTTTGGCTACCAGGAAACTGTAAATACTGTAATTTTTTAGCTTGTTTTGCTAAGGAACAAGTCTTATGCAATTATACTGTATATCTGTCACTCCTTTTCATAATTCATAATTTTGGAACGTGCTGGCTAAATTCAGCCAAATTGGAAAGTCCCAGAGATAATTAAATTCTTACAAGTTTATGGTTAGATAGAAGAGCGAGACTAAAATCAGTACTTCTACTGAGAAAAGTCAGGCAAAGCTCAGTTGTTTTACATTTTTCTTCATGGCAGCTGGCCAACCAATGAACACCTGAGTACTGGGAAAATTGGTCTGGTTCTAGTTTAGCTTCAGCTTGTACTGTGTCTTGTCCATGGAGTAGGACTGGAAGAAAAGTGGTCATAGGGAACAGCTGAACCATTGCAGTGAAGAGGAAAGTAAGAATTAGAATCATAGAATCATTTAGGTTGGAAAAGACCTTTAAGATCAAAAAATCCAATGGCTAACCTAACACTGCCAAGTCCACCACTAAACCATGTCCCTAAGCGCCACATCTACACGTCTTTTAAATACCTCCAGGGATGGGGACTCCACCACTTCCCTGGGCAGCCTGTTCCAGTGCTCGACAACCCTTTCGGTGAAGAAATTTTTCCTAATATCCAATCTAAACCTCCCCCGGCGCAACTTGAGGCCATTTCCTCTCGTTCTATCGCTAGTTACTTGGGAGAAGAGACCAACACCCACCTCGCTACAACCTCCTTTCAGGTAGTTGTAGAGAACGATGAGGTCTCCCCTCAGCCTCCTTTTCTCCAGGCTAAACAACCCCCGTTCCCTCAGCCACTCCTCAGAAGACTTGTGCTCTAGACCCTTCTCCAGCTTCGTTGCCTTTCTTTGGACACGTTCCAGCACCTCAATGTCTTTAGGAGACAAAGGACTCAAATCCATTGGAAAAACTTCCATTAATACAGTTGCTCACTGAACAATTCATTAAATGTGTTTTTACACTTTGTTAATGATGGTATTCACAAGTAAAATAAAAAGCTCCCTAGACATACTGCTTTCCTGACATTGCCTGTCTCACAAACGCACTGCTACATGTACGAAGCATAACTGGTAACAAAAGCTTAAAATCTACCTTTCTTATAGGTCAAGACAGCACTTCATGCAGGAAAAGAGGAAGAACATGAAAGAACAGGTTTTTTTCCTCACCCTCCAAATCTGTACCAACATCAGCAGAAAATACCTCCTATTCTTTACTGCTTCATATATCCATGTGGTGTCTAAGTATGCTTTGGCAAAGAATGACTTTGAACAGTGTTTCCATTGCCTACATTACCTAGCACCTCCTCCTCTGCCCTACTGAAATAAGGAACAAAGTAACCTCACCTCAAAAGGTGTCGAGAGTTTGTTTGAGGCTGACTTTGATCCTAGCATGACTAATCAAAAACGTGCTAGTGGTTCTCAATTTTTGACAAAATAATTTACTGCCATCTATGAGCATTTTCTCGTGCATGCCATTCAGAATTCATGCCCTACATCCATTTAACTGCCAATTAAAAAAAAAGACTGAAAATATCTTGTCAGGTCTGACACACCTCTTTGAAGAGGATTAAAATCCTGTATATTACATATTTATAACCTTTATGTATAATTTCTTAGTGTATATGCTACACTGAACCTTTACTGATATTTTGGTTTTAAACCTGATTTTTAAAACATTTTTACCCACATAGAGCTACTTTAAGTTAAGGGCAAGAAAAAAGAATGGGGACATTTACTGGAGAAGACTTCAGCCATCTGTGCTTTCTCACTTCTCTCTAACCTACTGTAATTAAGTCCCTACTAGTAAAAGAGACACACAGAAGTTCTCACATAAGATAATTATCCTAGTAGTACTGAATAGGAGAAATTGGAGATTATGGAAATATGCACATGTGCAGCAGAAGAAGGCGAAAAGTTGGGAGAAAGAAGCAAGAAAATTGTACAAAGTGCCTTGCTCTTTCAAGCAAGAATGGTAAGAAACAAGAAAAGATTAACTTTTGACAGATGATGGAACCAAAAAGATCACTTGAGAAAAATTATCTCTAATTAAAAATGAGTACTTACTCTACTTTTGACATCCTTTAGTTTGGGGAGTATTTCCAAACCAAATCCATCGGCTTGACCTCGGGTCCTATTCCCGCCATTCATATAATTTCCAAAAGCCAGAATCAACCCTAAAATTTCCTTTACACTCGTCATGTTCAGCAAAGCCTGGAAAATGGATACTAGTCTGTAAGTTCTGTTGGCACAAAAATTCTAATTGCTAATATAAAAAAGATTTTTTTTATTTTATTTTGGCTAGAGGTTTTGTTTCTTGTGTGTTTTTACCCCTGTAGGGAAAGGAAGCTAAAGCTGGTACAAGAATCAAACATTTAAGAGAAGCATTTATTAGACTGTATCTGCCTAAGATACAACGTTTAACTTAATCCATATGAAGCAAATTATATGGCATCATATACTATGTAGATGACAAAAGGATTTATGGAAGAAGATTACTAAACGTTCTTAGTAGCCTTTAAAAATCTTACAGACGAGGTGGTTTATCATGAGTTTGCATAATGCACAGCCAAATGGAGATGGACTATTTTTGCTGCCACTAGGTTAGACTCAGACTGTCACATTCAGTCTGCTTTTCATTAGACCTGGTGCTCTGGAAATTCACATTCCTGGATCCATACTTAATGCAGATATACCAGGGCCAAGGACTAAATGACTATGCCTCAAAACAGAAAAGAAATCTAGAAACACAATGGAGAACTAATAAATTATTTTAATTTACAAATAAAGACATCTATCTTGTCAATCGAGAATCTGAGGCCATGGGCCTAATTCTTAACTATGTAGCCTTATACTATACATTGGATAAATCAATTGTAGTGTGAACTCCTCGTAAGTCAGCTGAGGGCAATACCACTTTCCCTATCTCATAAAAACCTGATTCTTTATTTCTGCCTCCTCTGGAAAGGAAACACTAAGTAACTATTTTTATTATTAGAATATGCAAAGAAATCCAAAGGGGTAGAGCATGGGTACTTTGTGGCAGCAAAGCTAATCGAAAGCTAATCTTCAAATTGGGAAAAAACCCCCCAAAAACAAAACCAAACCTGTCCTGGCCAGGATGTTATACCTTTAGGTCACTATTTAATTTCTCTTTTAATTCTTACCTCATTCTACTTTTCATGTTTTATTTGTTATAATTTCAAAATCTTGTCTTTTGTCATTCATAGTATAGAAATGTTAGGTAAAGCTTTGTCAGGTACTAAAAAATCTGCTGTATCAGGGTTAACAGAAACGTATACATACGAGGGGAAAGTAATAAGCTAATGAACATGATAGGCATCTGTCCTGGTTTCGGCAGGGATAGAGTTGATGTTAAGTACTACATAATGTTATGTGCCATACTAATGATATTACAATAAGAATCACCCAGATTAATGAAGAATAACTTCAATGAAACCAAGCAAAGCACAGTGATGATGGTACCAGAACTGACTTCAACATGAAACAATCCAACACCACATACCATCTCCATCTTTCCTGCCCTGGAAGATTATTATGACAGATGGAGCCCAAAATCATGGACTAAATGAACTCAACGAACATTTTAGAGGGATGGCCCATAGACTAAGGGAATGATATCTCTGTGTGTGTGTGTGTGTGTGTATATATTAAAAGAAATCCAGGAAAAGGGGTGGTGATTAATGGGAATGTATTGGAAAGTGGGGGACCTGGGCATGACGTAGATGGTATAGAATAAAGGGTGGATACTGTCCTGGTTTCGGCAGGGATAGAGTTAATTTTCTTGCTAGTAGCTGGTACAGTGCTGTGTTTTGGATTTAGGAGGAGAACAAAGTTGATAACGCACCGATGTTTTAGTTGTTGCCAAGTGGTGCTTACACTAGTCAAGGACTTTTCAGCTTCCCATGCTCTACTGACTGAGAAGGCTGGAGGTGCACAAGAAGCTGGGAGGGGGCACAGCCAGGACAGCTGGCCCAAACTGGCCAAAGGGGTATTCCATACCATGTGACATCATGCTCAGTACATAAACTGGGGGCAGTTGTCTGGGGGGGCCGCTGCTTGGGGACTGGCTGGGCATTGGTCGGCGGGTGGTGAGCAATTGCACTGTGCATCACTTGCTTTGTGTATTATTATTATTATTATTGTTGTTATTGTTGTTGTTGTTGTTTTATTTCAATTATTAAACTGTTTTTATCTCAACCCACGAGTTTTTCTCACTTCTACTCTTCCAATTCTCTCCCCCATCCTACTGGGGGGGGGGGGAGGAGTGAGCGAGTGGCTGTGTGGTACTCAGGTTAAACCACAACAGAATCTATTGCTGATGGCATCAACAGTGATATGCAAAAAAAGTAAGTTTGCAAGGCCCCGTACTAAGTTAGTCTGATATTTAATTTCTATTTTATAGAGATTATCTATTACTCCACTTAATGTGCAAAGTAATAAAAATCTGCCATTCAAATAAAAATAAATTTTCCTATGTAAAGCATAGGGCATCAGACACAACTCACCTTCCCTCTTTCCTCCTCCTTTTGTTCTTATAAGCAGCTAAAAAAATTAATATATTTTTATTTTCCTGAAAAGCCAAAAACCAGGCTTAAGGTTCATCACTTATGGTAAAAAAAGAAGCATGAATACTCTAAAATATATTTATGTTTTTAGCTTTCATTAGGACTTACCTTGGAAACACGAGTTATGATATCAACTTTCCGGTGCACTGATGTTATCCCTTCAGAGAAAACTGACTGGAAGATAATACACTGAGCTCGTTCTGTGAAGTTGGGGATCTGAGATAACTCATATAAAAATCTGTGGGAAAAAAGAGTATTAACAAATCTTTAGATTTCTTATCTGTGGGGTACATAATGGATCAAAGCTGTAGTATCATGAAATATATATGCAATCTTTCCTACTTTGAATCAAATCTGACAGGATTTATAATTGTTATATTCTTTATGCTCAATGTCTTAAGAAATCCTATTAATATCAAGAAAAAGGCAAGACATTAATCATTATCACATTAATCCATTAACCCACTATCACAGCTACATAGTAATAAATAGAAGAATCATAAAACTAGACCATAGGTTAAAAAAAAAAAAAAAAAAGGAAAGAGCTAGAGAAACACTATCTATTTACTGTTTTCACTCATGTGATTTTGCTTCCCTTGAAAATGTGCCCAGTGATACGGAACTCAATATATTCCTACAAGGTTATTTCATAATATAAAATGTCTGCCAAGAAATTTCTTCTGATGCTCAGCCTCAATTTTCTTTTACTAATTTGCACTGCACTTCCAATTATATAGCAGCATGTTTTATGGTAATGCACCTACCTGTGTATTTAGCTCTAAAATATCTGCAGATTACATGTCTCTTCAGTCACTGTTCAGAAAAGTTACTAACCCTTTACCTACACTTTATCTGTCCTCATATATACACTTTCCTCACGAGTCTATTCCAGCTTTCTTCCTTTAACTCTTTGGCAAATAAAAAAAATAGAAGCATATTCAACAACTCAGGTTCAGATATCACAAAATGAAAGCATCCCAAAGGCATGAGTAATTCCTCCTTTTTCTTCAATTTAAAATGTAAGAGCTTGGCTAAATAATACAAGAAGCTTTAACATTTCTCATAATAACAGGGTTTGCATAATTTGCTTTGTGGGTTTTGAGTCTAGGATTTCAGTGATATACATGCTTTCTTGAAATCCAGAAACAAGCTGTCTTTTGCTCCAATATCAATTTAGAAACATTCTTCTAATCTTGTGTCTACAGATATCCTTAGATTCCCCTTAACATAATGCTGTAAAGATTTTTCTACCTCACTGAATTATGGGAAATTCTGTGAACCATTATTAGCTTGAATTCTTATTAAAATTATTTTGATTATTTAAGCCAATATATCTGATTTGTCCAAATTATTTCTTTTCCATAATAAAAAATATAAGTATCTTCAAATCCGCTTTATAAATTTCTCATGCATGCAATGCTTTGCTGAATAGATAGTGACTGTCTAAAAAATCAGCAAAATCCACCTATGGCTGGTGTGAAATACTACATTTTAATTGGCATATCATTTTTTTCCTTCTTTTTCTTTCCTGTCTGATGAAAAAATCTATTGTGAGAGAAGGACTGGGGAGGCCTGGCTCGGCTCTTACACTTAAGCAGTGGGAAAAAAAGAAATGCCAAGCTGGTATTAATAAAAATGCTTCCTATTGGGAATGAATGATATTGCCAGGAAAAAAAGAGGATACTTTGCACTTTGTGTGAGAGAAACAAAAGAAAGACAAACGCAAACTGCTTCACTAAATTTCTAACATACACACATTTTAAAAGTTTAAATTTAAAAAGTCAAATGACACATATTCTTGCCTTCCCTTGAAAAGGGAACTATCTCCTACACTGCTGGTCATCGGAATAAAACATAATTGTGCCGAGAATTAAAAGAGCACCAGCATAAAAAGAAAATGTCTCCAGATTTTGGAATTCAAAGTATTCAATGTAAATATCCAGACAGAACACTTCTAACTGAAACCTGTCACAAAAAGGAATCTTAGTGACTACAAATGTAGTTACTAAACACAAAGTCATGGCATGAATCTGTGGTTATCAAAGATAAACCACCAATTCAGGTGGACAAAACTTTTGGAGAGAAAAGAATATTCTTAGTTCAGTCATTTTTGCAACTTTAGTCTGAGAAAAGTATGATTTTGACTTAAAGTAACGATGACGTGACTATGACATAGCTTTTTGACGGGTTTCTCATTGCTACACTTCTTATGGCCTAACATAAACATAGAGAATTTGCTGTTCATCTCTGTGAGGTCCATTTTACTCCTCTCCTGCAGGAACTGTAAATAAAAAATGCATTTACTTGAGAACTCTTTTATCCTACCAGAATCTTGTAGTAAAGGACTCGAGAGTACTTTCAAGCCAGGCATATTACCATGTTGTTAGTGTAACAGAACATTCTTCCAGAAGATAGACAAAGAAGGCTGATTCTATGGAGGCAAACTATTTATCAGTTCACATTTATCCACATTTGAAGCATACAAAATTTAGAAATAATTTTTGGGGAAAAAGGTGTATCTAATCCTGCAAGCTTCTAAGTAAGCCAGCAGGATTTAAACTGAAGTCCAAGGAAAGTGGTCTTCAAAGAGAAGCAAATGGCATTACTTGGACGGCAATTATTAATAGCTCACTACTTCCTGAATTCAAACTACATACAAAACAGGAAAGCTCAGTACCATAGTTTGCTACTATTTCCTTCATTAGTATTTCTTTCACAGTAGAGAGGACTTCACAGAGATTACATTACAGCTAAAAAGGTCTTCTTGGAAACTAGCTAAAGCATCTGCATCCCGCTAGCAAAGCCCCAAATTGGTGGCCAATTATGCATATAAATCTTTATGATGTTAATGAATATTAGCATTTTAACAACTATTATCATGAAGCATAATTTAGGGGGGTATTGTCATGTTGCTGTGATACAGTTTGTGCCAACAATAGCAAATCTAACATGCCAGCAAAACAAATCAAAATCACATGTGCAGGAGAGCATCAGTGATACCACTAAAGCTTTCTATTTGTCTGGTAATCCAAGCATTTAAAAATGGCAAAGGTTTCCTTCAGACTTCAGTGAATTCATGTCAATGGTTTCATTATATGAATGCCTATTGCTAGTATTTGCAACCATTTGATAAATGGTTTAGTTTGCACTTTTGTTCTGATCCTCATTAAAGAAAATACATGAGGCTTATGCCCTGTAGCAAATATTTTTAATCACACATACAAATTTAGCACTTTTCTGTCTTTAACCTTTTATGGAGTTAATATGCATAGTACAGTTCCAACAAATCTCCAGTTCTGCATTTAAGTTGACTTAGAGGCTGACTTAGACGACAAAACCAGCAGCACCTGATCTACTGAGTTTTCAGAAAAGACATGATTTTGAAGGTCCAATAAAATTTGCGTAAATGCATCATCAGCAGATTGTTTCCCCCTTGAGGCAACATTTTAAAAAGCTCGTTTTCTTAACCTATGTAGTTTAGTAATAGGGTAAAAATGGGATAATTATGACTTGCAGAGAGAACACAAAGAGTAATAATCGATAAAAAGTAGCTTTTGTCCTTGACAGTACTATTTCACTCTGAATGATCAGGCGTAACTGTTCTATTTACAGTTCTTTACTTTTAATTATGGAACAATGATAGAATAAATCCAACTTTGTGTTTAATTAAGATCAACCTCTCTCCACTATTATTTACAAAAACAGACTACCTTTTATAGCTCTAGAGCTCTACAAGATTCGTATTCTCCAGAACACAAAATGCATTAATATTTATTTCACTCAGACATACAGCAAACAGATTGCCAAAGATTCAAGCTCTGGAGAACATCAACTAGTCACACAATGTATTCTTATGCCCCAAGCCAATGCAATGAAAGCCATGGATATGGGATGCAAGAACGAGCTAGTATATACACTTTACAGATATTTGTCTTCTTAAGTCTTACTCAAGAATGATAGCCACTCTTAATCAAGAGTAAGCGTGATAGCCTCATCTCCCAACATTAATATATTCCCTAGTGGACAGTCACAAATGAGTATTTAGCTGCCTTGTGTTAGGAGAAAGAGAAAAACACCACTGGTAGGCCAAAATCTGAAATCAAATGTATACACTAAAATAAAATTTAGGATTACCATTCTGCTCATGGATTCTTGTGATTTTCACATTGGTCTAAGGTTTATTACAACAGAAGGAGCAACATATAAGAAGTTTTTCATCCTGACAGTTGTCACTGCCCACAACAGTTGCAGAAGATGAACTGTGGAATCAGCCTTGTAAGTCTTCAATCAGCATGACCAGAGCGTACCTTGTGTCTTAGTCACAGGACTCACCAAAACCCTCTGTTCGTGTAGCCCTTTCGAATAATCAACAACCAAAATCAGTCTGACCCTGCTTTATGTCACATTAATTTAGCCCTAAAAGTTCTAAGGGAAGGATAAACCTTTTAGAAATGTGAGAATGGAAACAGAAATTTTTATTGATTCAAGGCTACGTATTTTATCAGTTCTGGTAGTCCAAGTTGACGTAGTAAAATCTGTCATGTCTGAAAAAAGCTATGTGATAAAGGCAAAGTTTACATCATGCCTTGAAATACACAAAAAAGTTAAAAATTAGCTACCAAAAGTTATGTATCAAGATTGCTTTTAACATATCAGCAAAGGACTACACTATATAATGATAAAATATTAAAAAAAAAAAAAAAATCTTACTGTTCGGGTTTATCCAGAAGCTTCAGTTCCTCCTCTTTCGAAGTCTGATAATATTGCTTGATTTTCTCCAGTTCATCCTTTTGTGCTCTCTGAGTGAATTAATATAAAGTAATTAATAACTAATTAATAACTAATTAATAAAATACTAAGTTACCTGCTTGTCTGCAAATAACAATTATATTTTTTATCGGGAAACATTTAGACTACAAAAGAGCGAGGCGTAAAGATCCATGATAAATTCCTTCAGTGCCTTGCAGTGCCATTTACTACCAATGGCCACAAAGCAGAGCATCCTTGTAGGGCACAGCACTGCAAATATTGCTATAGGATGCTTCACACAGTTTAGGTCAGAGAGGTAGCTCTGATATCTCTACAGCCAAGTGTAAATGTATTCTTTCATGCAACTTCAGAGTCACACAGTTCATGAATGCTATATACTTAGTCTACAGAGCAACTTGGGTAAAGACAGCAATGCACTAGCCCGAGCTAACTGTTTTAGGCACTTACATCTTGAATGAGAAAAATTCAGCACATTAGCACAAAATAGGTCTTAAGGAAGGACAGTATTTTGGGGGCAGTTCAGGAGAGAACACTGCTAGACGTTACACCTGTTGTTACATTTTAACCTGATTCCAAAGGCACTCCACTGTTTTAAATTTCTGACATTTAAGAACTAAGCCAGTAAGAGAAATAAGCATGTCAATGGGTATTTTTTATGTTACCTATTTTATCACTGTTAAATTCCCTAAAGACTTTTTCTATATAATGTCTCTAGTCTAAAATGACAACATAAAATAAAACTTTACTTATTCTGTGTCTGAAATACTGTGATGATTAACCACAGCTCTACCCCACCTTACTTACATTTTCATATAGTGCTTCCAGTGTTTCCAGATCTACTACGGAGTCATCAACACAGAGTATAGCTGTATAGAATACAATCACAAATTAGATGCTAGAAAACATACTTAAGAGTTCAATTCTGTTTCCTGAGAAAGGTACTAAAGAGATCTGACCTAGCTAAAGGACATATTTGTATCCAGTTAATATTTTACTATTTTCAGCATTTTATTTTTGTTCTGACTTCAAGTCACAGCACTCACGCAAGAACTTACTATAAACTCTGTCTCAGGAGAATGGAGTTCTACTTTTCCTCTCCAGTATGCTCAACAGTCAGATATGACCTGCTATGCACTCAGCTGATTGTGTAGCTGGCCAGGCAGGAGAACATGAGAACAATTGATACCAGACAATGAACAGCACAGATTTCAGGGTAGTTTAGAAGGCTGGATAGGGAGGAATTCAGAGTTAGGGTATTTAGGTCTCCCTATGTGCATGGGAGATCAGGGAGATATGAAAACAGGGAGATCTGCTTGTCTTGGGGCTAACAATCTTGGGAAGTAGACAGGTAGACAAACTTGCAAGATTTGCAAGTTGCAAATTTGCAAGCACAAAAGATTGTGCTACAGATTTTTAAGGTATCTTCATAAAGCAGCTCACATTTGAGTTAGCTTTATCCACTAGAAAACTGCCCACATGACAATTTCCAGACAAATACCTTTAAACATCACACAGACACACCTAAAGTATACTCTTCGGTGATTAATTATGCCTTATTACCAAAAATGAAAAGTCTCAAAATGTTTCCTATTTTAGTTCCAAATGTTACTACGTTTAGAATATATGGCATTAGATGTTTCCAACATTTGCAAATCCCATTACAATTTAGGCAATGTATTGGGACTCTTCTGAAAACTAAATAGGATTGGTTCACGGTGCTTTCTAATGCTCTCTAATGTTAGATTCCAGTAAACTAAGAGATGCACAATGGAATAGAAATAACTTTGGATGTTTAATTTTTCTGAAACCAGCATTTCATCAAGATTCATAATGGGACTGGGCACAATTTCTGAACTCCTGACTTATGTTTAAATGTTACTGGGAACATTAATCCCGAAAGAATCAAGCTTAAGTCCCCTACCAATTTTCCACATAACCAGTGACTCATCATTAGCTAGTACCTGATAACTTTTAATTTCAACTGTATTATATTTCTTCAAAGGAAACTTCACTGCTTGTGAATTTAGAACATTTTAAAAGCTCTTGCTGCATTTGCAGTCCATGTTTGAAAGGGGCAAGGCACACATCTTTAAATAATTATTTAAAAGTAATAAGCTTTCGCCTGCTCTTCCACCTACCCCATGATTTTACATTGTGAAATTAACCAGCAGGCTAGTAAATTTTCTCTGTGGCAGGCTAATTAATTTTATTAAAAGGTCCAATGACATTTAGAATGCTTTAAAATTTTGCCTGTCAATTATGATTCCATCTGTTGACATTACACCTTGGTTAGAAGTAAAGAATTATACAGAAGACGACAGTATCAGTGAAAAAAAGCAATATCTCCAACTATTTTTGTCCTATTGGAAAGATTCAAAAAAAGCTCAAGAGTGTAACCAAATATAAAGCCTGAACAACCAAGCTTGACAAAAGTCTTTGTTTAAAGAAAAATCATTAGCGATTGAATCTATGAGATCATCTGTTGGCTCTTGCAAGACGGTTCCATGAGTTGTATTATCTTCTATATTATCCAATGAAATTTCAAAAGAAACTAAGAGATTGGAAAATCTATTGGAAAATTGGTTTCACAGTCCAATATATTTAATTGTTAAGATTTTAAAATACACATATTGAGTTAAAAAACTTCCCCCCTGTGGTTTCACTTTCATCCTATTTTGGAATATTCTGAAATCTGCTTACAAGAAGAAATTTATTTGTCCAGACTTATCTAGAAAAGCAACTTATTGGAGGTAATTTGAACTCGTACTGGAAATGAAAAATATGTAACTATTAGTAGATTTTTTTAGGTACAGAACTATTATAATGAGAGGAAGTAATTTGAAAAAAAAGAACACTTTAATAAGAATATCAAGATTTGTACATCTAACTGGAATTTTCAGTCAGAGATTTGTCACAAAAAAGGCCCCAAAATCACAAAGTGGTTTTTAGTGCTATATTTTCTTATCCATGTTCCTGTACTCAACACCAGTTCTAACAAATCAGCATTGTTTTGAAGTGACATGATAAAGCAAAACATGTCTGAGATTAAACGAATAAAATACAATCTGATAAATGAACACATTTTTAACAGAATTAATAATAATCAGTGTTAAGAGACATTAATATGAATTATTTTCTCTTTTGGACAAGTATGCGATTGTATAAAAGTACCAAGAATATATTTTCTGGTTTACTTGCTATACAGCCCATCCTACTATTATTGGCAATGTCCATGCAGACAGGCTACAGTTAACAATCTAGCCATATTACTCAATTCAATGACAGCTGGACATCTTAGGATGTTAATGTATGTAGAGACACACTCCCAAAAAGTCATAAGTACTGCCAAAATCCACAACAGACTCCTGTATTTCATCTTTATGTATTTTAATATCTTTATCTTTGTCCTTATATCTTTTTTCATTCAAACTGATCAAACTTAATGCCATACATTTGGAGCAGAAGACAAAAACATGTAAAATTATGAAGATTGGCCCATTTTTTAAAAAAGAAGCATTGATTTTGAAAAGCTGGAAGAAAACGTCACATTCACAGGTGTCTTAGTGTTCTTCATATTCTTAAAACATGGCATGTGTAATACATTCACAGTAAGTTGTGCAAATTAACTTGAATTGGGGCAGCTGAAAAACCCCCATTACACTAGATCAAAGAAACTAATTATTTCACTTTTTTCTTACAGTTACAAGGAACAAAAGCGTCTTAATTTTTCTGTGAAAAACAAAACCCAGTTTTAATCATATGTATATTAACATTATTAAAATGAATAAAATCCCTGATAAGTTTTTAAAAATGCTCTTCCTGATACAGTGAATTTAATCGTGATACTTTAGTGCATTAAATCTCATTATATCAAGACTCACATGAGTGTAAGTAATATAGGTGAAGTATCATAAATCTACAAAAGAGGCTCCAAAACAATTAATAGCTATTACAATATCAATCATCATCGGTGGTTTTTACTTTTATCTTGCTTTCTAGTTAGCTGTCTTCCTTACACTGTCAGTTCAGTTAGAATACTTCACCTACACCTCACAATATGTCGAAAGGAAGTAGACTCATGCTGTGAAAAGCCGGTAATTTTATTGGGTTCCTCTACCTTTAAAAAATCTGTTACTTGGCCAAGTCTGGTTTCTGAGATCCTTTTTTGCAGGGAAATTGAGGCAAACATTTTTATGTGGCCTATGGTGTCTGCTCACAACAAGAAGAATTTATATACACAAGGATCATTAGTGCAGGGTTGCACCCATTAGGATATAATAACCGTCAGCTAGGACAAAAAACAGATCAGCATCATGCATTCAAACTAACAGGCACACATAAAAACACTTGCCAACTACATTTCACATACTAAGAGTATTGCTTCGAATATAAACTTGAACCAAAGGTTTTTAACAGACTCACTTTTTTAAACGAATCTAGCTGTAAAAAGCAGATTCCCTACTGCACAGATTTTTCACATACTCTGTTTTATCACTTCAAAAATGTAAACCAAAGAAAAGCTGAGAATTTAAAGCATACTGCGTGCAGTCTACATACAACTGTAGAACTTAGAGGTTAAATATGAAAAAGATACTTCTTTCCTATTAACCAGCTTAAATACCAACAGTCTTAAGGCTGACTCTGATATACAGCCTCACTCCTACTAAACACATTTTGGTTAAATCAGGATTTAAGTCCTGCTGACAGAGCTTACATATACTCAGCAGTATCAGACCACTTAATGTGACAATTAAACTATGAAATATGAAGAAATCACCTTAACTGCTCCCTAATGATAAAACAGAATATGTTATTTAAATAAAAAGAGCTTGCCAAAGGTACATTTATTTGACCTGGAAGTACTTAATTGTTTTATGTAGTACATTCTGCTGAGTAAGGCTTGATTTCATGGGAACATGAAGCCTGTCACAGGGAAATTTAAATTAAATTGTGACTGATCTAGTCAATTATAAAATGACAATGATTGTTAAATACAAATCCCTACTTGGCAAAACTGCCTAAAATAACCAAATTGCTCTGGTTTACTTCTGACAAATTGATACGTTCTAAACTTATTTAAAGGTTTTCTCCAGTATTTAACTATCATGCAACACAAAAAGCATTAAAATATACATTACAAAGAAGGACCACGGGCACAATGTAGGTTTAGAAAGTTCAACTCCTACAAGAAGTCATGAGCAAAAGACTCTGGCACTAATGTTAACCTACCCACATCAGGCTGGATGCCCAAGGCAGATTCACAAAAACATATGTTGTGAATTTTCTAGAACAAAGAAAATAACTTTTAAAGAAAATTGTTTCCCAGCTTCTGAGATGGGTATGCAGCTATCTCTATACTTCATGCATAGTATACTGTATATATAGAATGCATACATGTAATATTCTGTGTAGGTAGAAAAGTCATGCAACTTTGGAACAACAGTCTTTAAACTTTATAATCTATACTTCCATCCTGTAAAATATTTTAGTTGAAACCCCAATAAAACTCTTTTCACATAGTGCAAGTAAGAAATATTCCAAAGCATTTATCTTTATCCAGAAGTATTTCCAAAATATAATAGAGAAAGGAACTGTGAAACTATTTGTGCTGCATGATATGGTTAAAACACAAATTGGGATTCAGAAATTCTGAGCACACTAAGGTCTGCAGATTAGAGTTGCTTTGGAATAGTTTGCCTTATACATATAAAACATAGTCTTTCAGATGCTAAGAGAAGTGCCTGGTTAACAATGATACTGTTCTCTAAAGTTTAGATGTACCATAAACCCTAAATTGCACGAAGACAATACAACCTATTTATATAACTTCTATGGCCTGTCATTAAAGGAAGACCACACAGAAATCCCAGAATGATTAGAAACATAATATAGAATTAGAATGATTATTGGACTGATCATCAGTCTGGGTGAATTAATCTGCTGTTCACATCTTCCAAATATTTACTCCAGTATGTTGACAATGGAGAGTAAATCACAAAGTTGGAGAAGACCAATCAAACACTTTTCAACTGGTTGACTGACATTGTGCAATAGTATCATAACTGTGTTCTTCCTAGAAAGTTGGTCCCCTCCTACAATACCATGCAAAAAATTTTGATGCAGAGTGGCATGATAGTTATTTGCATTGCTCACCATCAGAATATCATTACTGTGACAATATAATAAAAATATATTCCACATTGGAGAGGCAACCAAAAAAAAAACCAATAATGAAGGTGAATCTACAAAAGCAGATGGCATGACCTAAGCTTTTTAACAAAATCCATTCTAATCCATCCCATCTAAGTGTGATCAAATACATTTCTCTAATATTTCCAAAGCTTAATGTGCCTCTGCATAGATAATTTACATTGTTGGTGAACACAAGAATGTTCCAAATGCACGATAAACATACCAGGTCCCCATACATGCTATTACAGGTTGGCCAGTGCTATTCTGATTTAATAAATGGAGTCTCAGACATTATATTTAATTGCTTAAAATCTAGGAAAGAAAAAAAATACTAAATTAGAAATAGTCTCAATGCCAAGGATCAGCGTTAAATTCTCCCCTTTGCCATATAGGCTAAGTTCTGTCAGTGTTGCAGTGCTATAATGTTAAACTCTTGACTTCGTAAATGTATTAGCAAAACCTGCAGCTGTTCTGCATGGAGTAATATGGCACTTTATTGTCACAAAGAGTGCAATAAGCTATAAAGTGTGCATGTGGTGTGATCTACCGCATCTCATAGATTTGGTCCCAAGGAAAATAAACCAGCATGTGAGACCATATAGTTAATGCATCCTGATGGAAATCAGGGGTATTAGACAGTGAAATATTTCCAGCAATGTACAGAAGTGGAACTTCTGGTGCCCCACAATTTTAGTGGCAAAATGCAGGTACTATGGAGGTAGGGAGGGATTTGGGAGAATCACTCTTTTGGACATAGGCATCTACATTTTACTTACATCCCATTTTCTGTAACTAAAACTTTTTTTCATCTGGGCTGCCCCACAATTTTGCCAGTTTACTCTTGAACAAAGATCTCAGTAGCTCATGGGAAGCCAGCACAGACAACGTATGCTGCAGAAAAGAGTATTATTATGTGTTTTCCAGTATACTGCTATTGCTAGCTACTATATTGGGAACTCTCTGAGTGACTGGAATGTTGTCCTGTAAAAAGTTGGGACCAGTGCCCACAGAGGCTCTTCGCATACAGTTATAATCAGCATTTCCCATTAGAAACAGAACTGAAACACCTCACTGTGGAGTAAGTTGTAATATTTCAACAGCAAAGCCACACAAGTAGTCTTGAGTCACAAGTTTGTCTCTCAAGCTGTAATATTTCAGCTGAACAATGATAGGAAAAGTAAGACAGAAGTGCATTGATACAAAATGGAGATTATTTCTCTAAGTGTGTAGCGTTAAAGCATGTTCCTTACCTAACAGCTGATCTCCACTATTCCTCATCTCTTCTTTATAAAGGTTTTTAAAAAAGGCAGAGAAGAAGCCTTGAAAATAATCTCAAACCTATGCACAATTTGATTATTGTTATTTGATTTTTATATAAATACAGATCCTATATAGCATACTGAGACAGACAGATTTTCTGTCTGTTTCTTCTGCTCAGGAAATGAATATTATTAATAGTAGTATCATCAGAAACTATATTATCCTCTTCAGTACCAGATTCACGAATAAAATTCATTAGTGTTCTCAGAACATTACAGCACCTAGGATTTCTCCTCCCCCACCTACCAAAAAGCTGAGTATTAGGACAGGTGTAGCATGACAATATTAACTTTCCCTCTGCATCATATAATACCAACACTAGCCAAAATAATTATTATTTTATATTGTCTTCTCCCTAGATTGTACTCAGATACAGCAAGAATTTAAACTTATCTGCAAAGGATGAACTTCACTGTCTCAAACGTGTGGGAGATTCCCTTCCTGAAGTGTGGCAGCTGGCTCATTATCAAATGCAAACTGAAACATCTGGGTGCCAGATATGGTCACTTGCTTGTTTTGCACTGCTGAGCTATCTACAGAATATGCTGTGAAGCTATTTAATTTGAGGGGGTAATCCTATAGGTGCAGAAATCTCACGCTATTTTAAAGAAGGATGTAATTTTTCTTGTGATTACTCTTGTTTTGTCTTCTCTACAATTTTGCATGCATCTGTATGCATAGGGCAGTTCATTTGAGGACAGTTTTTCTATATCTGTGTTTCTGTAACTGCTACTTAAGGTAGAGTAACCAGTACACTATACATGGACAGTAAATTCCTTTGTACGTGGCTTTTCAACAAACATGGTCAGAAAAACTTGAAAGAAAATTAGATATCCTTTTTTTTTTATTTTGACTTCCTTTTGCTTCAAGTTTCTTCATTCTCTGTTGCAAGCTGCCAAAGACCATAAACTTTTCTCCTCCCTGTCTTTCACATACTGAATTATGCAATGGAAATTGGCTTGAAAAAAGGGATGAGTGCTTAATTTTCATGTTTCTTAGAGGTAGCCCTTTGTAACTTCACTTTGTAAAAAAAAAAAAAAAGAACTTTGACATTCATCACACAATGATCATATGTTTTTTTGGTTAAGTGTTATCATTTTAGCTTATGATCTTTTTTCATCCAGTACGTTGACTATAGCAGTCTTCAAAGAATTTGTCTGCTGATAGGCAGGACTGCACACAGATTTAAATCAAACAAAATACTAGGGGATAAAGACACACTAAAAGAGAAACAAGCATAATTCTCCTGTTGTCTTCATTGTAGTATGCATTTCTAAAGATCTTCTCTACAGAACAGATGTTTTCCCTGAGTCTGGTGAACTGTTTTTTTTTCCCCTAGATAGTCTCTGCACAGATTAGAGTCACTCATCCTGCTTTGTAATATATTTTAAAAAAAAGTTCCACTAACAATATTCCCAAATCACATTTGTATCTCCTAGCTGTTTCCATAAGCAAGAGGCAGCATATCCTATTGCTGCCTTGAGCAACACATGTGGTGACAGGCCAGTCATTTGCTATCTCAGAATAGAGAGGGTGATGAGTTATAAACTCGCCTTCAGTGACAGCACTTGTTTTTGGTGTCTCTCTTCTACCAACACTCTAATTTTCATTAAACTTGTAGGACTACATTAGCTATGTCTACAACTGCAAGTAGTGTAGTCTTTAGAAATGGATTTGTAGACAGCAACAGCTGGTACCGAGGATCCAGTTTTCACACTATACACATTTCAGGGAGTTTTAACTATCTCTTATCTGATCCTGCGGAATTTAAAGCCTGCTATAGGTGGAGACTGCTGGCGTGCTCCTAGAGCACATCTTCTCATTTAATTTAATTCTGAAGGATGTTTGTGCACTCTGAGACTGCTCTGCATTGCTCTGCAATGCAAACACAGCAAAGGGGACAACTGGTAGATTTGATTCAAAAGTCCACTGCTGATTCAAGCTAAAATGCTAGTGTATACATACCCAAACTTATTTTCTCTTAAATTTTGTATAAATTGGCCAGAGGGTTTCAAAAGGTATAGAAGTACAGCAAACAACTGAGAGAGAGAGAGAGAGATGTTCTATTTTAGTAGAACATCATGGCATGGAAAATAAAAAGTCAGGAAAACATCTCTGAAGATACTTAAGAATACTACGCAGTTTTTATAATACAGCTGCTATCCTACTCTATCCTATGCTGCTGTAATTCCTGCCAGCAAATTACTCAGACCTTTAGTAACAGCAGTTTTTTTCCATCTCATTCTGATACCTTTCACACAATACTGGCAGGCACAAAGTTATTCCTTCTTTTCGTTGTTTCCCTCCATCCCAAGAGACATCTGTAAGCCCTTGTGCTTTTAAAGTGCTAGATGCTCAAAGGCTCTTCTGAAATTAATAATAATCAATGCCAGCAGCATCTCAACACCCTACCCAGTATTTGCATGTGATGGAGGGAAAACAATAGCAAAAAGAGGACATCAACTTGAATTCTTCCAGCAGTTGTTTTAAATGGTGAATATTTTCCTTTTTTTAATGTGAAAAAGAAATAAACAATATCCTTAAACAAAATCTTTTTAAATCCAGAACATAAGCAGAATCTGAATTACTCCAGTGTTCTGAAAAATCTGTATTTCTCTACAGTTGTATTGGCAAACTCAGACCAATAATGGAATTTATACACTGAGTAGCCCTAGACTTTGAAAAATGCCATCCAGTAATAATCTTTCTGATTGCTACATGGTAGCTGCATCAGTTTGGGATGTGGTTTTTTAGACTGCTAATGAAGCAAAATTTAAACATTTAACAAATACTGACTCCATGTTTGAAGCCCAAAAAATTTATATGTAAGCCCTCCATTTCATTTTTGTCAGTGGAGGACTTGCTTAAGACAAAAGAGGGAACTGTAGGGGAGGAATATGAAACAGTTTTGAGAAAACACTGTACTGAAAGTGATGTGCGAACTGAAATGGTACAGAAGGAGTTGTACCTAAATTAAATTCTGATTATTTAGGTGAAACTTTTACATATATTAGAATATACTGGAAGAATGATTCTTCTAATATCTTAAAGAGGATGATTCAAAGCACATTCTGTAATGTAAGAAATTCTCTGAAGGGGGCTATGAGAAAATATCCATGCAAATATGATACATTGAGTGTAAGAAACACTTACCTTGTTGAATATCCTTCATCTCCAGGTGCAAACTGGATATTAAAATTCCTACAGTTTGAGACCGTTTTCCATCCAACAATTTGATAATCTAGAAAGATGATACAAAATGATCTGAGATCAGATGAACACTCTACAAAGGGTTCATTCACATTAACGACAGAAGCTTATTTGTGAATTGAATGCAATGTGTCTCCAAACATCAAACCTAAATGTGGTAGTAAGACCTTCATCTTATCTCTATGCTCTGCACCTTAACAAATGGCTGACAAATGTAAGCTTGAATTCTCACCAGGTCTAGTAAAGAACATCACCTCTTACTTGTAGGATGCTATTAAGAAAGAAAAAAAAGGCACATGAAATATTTTTTCTGGAATATACTTTTTCCCCCTTCTCCTTAAGGTGATCAGGGCAGAACTATTTAAGACATTGTGAGTACATCACAAGTTCCTTAATTTGTCTGCTAGTTTATAGTTCAGTGTGAACAGATTTAAGTCTATCTTTTTGACAAAGGATCAATTCTTGACAAAGGACAATTGGGGAATTCTCTTCTTATGCCCTCTCAACACTATTTCTGGAACACTAGGGGCTACTGAAAGGATTTCTTTCACTCTTGTCTGAATGTGCTTCTTCCTCACCCTTGACACTTCACAAGGATTTGAGGATTTTGTTCACATTTTGGGTAACAGACACTTGTTAGTATAATATACTGACATTCAGATTGTAATCTTTTCAGATGTCAGGTGGGCAGAGGAGAAGAAAAAGGAGTCAGGGAAACCTTGAGGAAGTTGTTTTGGCTGGTTGAAATTAGTGATACTGATGTGGATCAGTCCATAAATAAAGTAATGAAAAGTAAAACATCAGAATTTTAGAAGTGTAGTTCAGATGTTAGAAATGTCAAAACCAAACTTCCCAGAATGTTTGGACTGTTGGTATTTGTGATTTTGGTTTATGTCGTAAGGAAGATGTGACAGCAGCACATCACAAAATGCAACACAGACATAAGCTCTTCAAAAAAAGAAATGTTCAGATCCAAGCAGGTGGCTTACTTTATAGTGTTGATGACCAAATACTATTAAAAATACTAACTATACTACTATTAAAAATAACTAACATGTAAAATTAAAACTAATAGCTAAGTTTTCCTAAATTTATATTCCTAGTCTGAACAATATTTAATCTATATGTATTCAAATTTAATTTTAATAGTTGGGTGACACTAATATTTGGATATTTAATAATACTAAAAACTTTAAGTAATTGTTATCCCTTGTCCCCGTAATATTCTTATAGATGCTCACATTACAGACAGTTAACTAACAAAATTTATACTAACTCATACAAATGTTTCTTACCTATGTTTTATGGGATTTAGGAATA
The DNA here is from genome assembly GCF_965638725.1 of Aptenodytes patagonicus. Lineage (NCBI taxonomy): Eukaryota > Metazoa > Chordata > Aves > Sphenisciformes > Spheniscidae > Aptenodytes > Aptenodytes patagonicus. The sequence goes on along the minus strand of NC_134955.1, from coordinate 37,296,233 downwards.
TTTAGCTGTGCAACTACTTAGTTATTCACCTATATAAAAGTAGATCTGTAGTTGAAAAATACAGGAAAAAGAGAAATGATAGTGATATTTTCACCTGAAAATGCAGTTAGTTCTTCTTTATGGAGTACTGAAATTGGACAATACATGAACAAGTTGGAATACATGCTGCCTTCAACAAAGATCTGACAGATATTTTATGTCTCTGTTGTAGGGACTCAACATTTGATGAACTTATGTTAAACTAGATGTTGCATATTTTCTGCCAAAATTGGAAATAAAATCTATCTATCTTGAGAGTTTTTTTCAACCTATATGAACAGCACATATGCTGGATATTAAGAAAGCAATACTATTTAAAGTGTTTTCTTCAAATGAGAAAGAATTCAGGCTCTTTATCTCCTGAGTACAGAAGCAGACAAGATGATTTGGCTACAAGTTACCATAAATGAATACTCTGTAAGCATCACATCCTGTTGACTGTGATTTTTCAGAGCAAATGTAAGTAACTGCTCAGTTTATCATGGTCATTTCTGAAGCTTTACATGAATTTGCTGAACTCCACAGCACATTAACTTCTTACAGGGATAATTACAGGCTTGAGTAGTATGCAATTTGTATAGCATTCACTGACCTCCAAGTTGACCTTGTTCAGGGGCAAATTCATAGGTTGTCATAAAGCCCATTAGACATGCCTAGTTTGAGGCAAAACCTTTCCAGACTATAGCCATTGTAGACAATATGACATTTGAAATCATCCTATTAAAGTATTTTTAAGTGCTAATATATTCTCCAGATATGATCAAACTAGCTCACATTGCTAAGCAAGACTTCCTCCTTAAAAGATTAGTGAAAAAAAATTTAAAGACCCTGTATAATTTTAAAAACTAAAACAGAGATTCATGTTTTAAAATGGCCAACTAACTGTATGTTCACATGCATTTTAGACAAATGTACACATGGTCACAATTACCAGGCATCAAACTAGACTCAGACTACCTGAAATAGCTTCAACCGATATCTGTAACTGAAGGCTAATATTTTATTCATTAGAGAGCAAAAATGGAGCAACAAGACAACAGAATAGCTTAAATTGGGCATAAAACTACTCTAAAAACACAGCTGTAATGCTAAGTAGGACTTTTGTCATAGATTTTTAGAGCCAATGTGTAACTTGGAAGATTTTGTGACAAAAATATATAATCAGTAGTAAAACAGAGAACATCTTTTCAGAGATACTCGTTTTGCCCCAAATTATGGTTATTCTGGGGAAGTCACTGACAGGGAATTAAATATGTGTGTGAATTCCAAATGGAAAGGAGGAGACACAAAAAAATCAGCACTTTTCCAGGTCATAAGAACCGTAAGGCAAATAAAATGAAAGTTTGTAAAGACTGCATTGAACTATTTAGTCTATGCTTTTAAAAGACAAATCACTGATCACCTCTCAGCATATTGGGACTTGCTTGTAGCTGGCAGTGACAGGTAAGCAGCTAAAATCCAGCTGATGCCAGTAGATGCTGCTATGCCAGCTGGCAGGGTTTGCCAGCTGCCTGCTGCTCCTCCAGACTATGAATATATCGTTGTAATGGATGCAGCACCTTCTGGCTCAGTGACAAAATTGTGACTGCTGATGCTAATTCATTTAATTCACTGATCCATAACATTATTTGCTTTATGTGGTGTTCCCCGACTATTTTTTAATGTTATTAAGATAGTTGATTTGCTGTACACAAGTGCCCCTCCTACATCTTTCAAATATTTATCATCTAATTTAAAAGTGGAGACATACTGAAGCCTGAATACATTCATAAATTATTCTGTCATTCCCATTAAAAGGTGTTTCTCTAATGTAGCCAGAAATGTATTTCATTAAATATTATACAACAGACTTCACTGTTTTGTCTAACTGCAATGTCTACATTCTGTCCAGGACATTTACTGGTGCTGAAATCTGAACGGATTCAGTTTACTTTAGTGATTAAAAGCTAAATCCTTCGTCCTGCTGGTGCATGGGTTCTTTCCATAATATTTAAATTTATTGAGAGAAACCATAAGCTAAAAAGCTGTCCTGCATATCACAGTGTTTCTCTTCATTCCCACTCTAACTTTTATGGTGAAGTCAACAGCCTGGACCGATAAGCAGTCTGCTGAAACCCTGTTCAGACAGAGGAAGAATATCCTGCACAAGAAGCAAGCAAGTATGCCCCTCAAGCCATTCTACATAAACACCCCAAGAGTTACCAATGAAATTTCAGAAGCTTAAGACTAGACATTATCTATTCTATTCCTACTCAAAGGAGAGCCAAGTTTAACTATTTTTTATTTAACATGGATGAACCATAGTTTTATATTTTTCACATATTTAAAAAATATTTTAGGAGACAATTCTATTTGCAATTCTATTGGATGAAAAAACCCTACTATTTTTAGCCTTTTGCTAAAGGACAAACAAATGGCAATTTCTCAGGATAAAATAGGTGGTAAGAAATGAGCTAGTAAGAAACATTTCAATATCTTTATTCCTATCAAAACTTTAAAACCACAAAGCCACAAAATAGATATTTACCCTTTATGGATACTTTCCATATCCTACATGACTGTAGAGCTTTGTGGTAAACAAGGAACTGCTGTATTCATTCTTCTCAGTACAGCACAAAAAATAAAAAGAAAGTGAGAGTGCCTCGGAAGAGCACGCACTAGCATTTTACTACTTCCACTCAAGTTTGAACACTGTTTATTATCTTATGCAGACAGCTGAAGACAGTCATTGTGTTTCAACCCTGCAAAGCTTCCAACATTTTCTGCAATATCTGCCCTTCTTGCGGAAACACAAAATTCATTAATTGTAATTGCTCATTTAGTTAGATGGACAAAAAACTTGCTGACAGACATATCCCTTTCAGTTAAAAAAATGCAATTCACTCAAAATATTGACACTCTTCTTAAATGAGAACACATGTTAATAATTATGTGAAGTCTGTTAGAGATAATAGACAACAGAAAAGCCATTATCTTTAATGTCCTCCTGCGTCTTTGAAATGATAATCATTGCACTAAAGGGCCAAAAATGATTGATGGACTTTCATTTGGAGCATACACCTGACACAAATTACTTGACATTTACTCATTTTTTTTGTAAGATGAAGACAGAGTGGCATCACAAACATCCAACTATCCTGTTTCTTGAAAAGTATAGAAAATACTTGAGTTTTTGAGGATAAGTTACTAACAAGTGCTCAAATATATTGGAAAAACTAACACAACTTGAAAATATGTGTAAGTCCAGCAATGGAGCTACAGAATGCACATGGAATAAATCACAGCAAAGGAATGTTCTTTTCTAAATTACCTCTTTTTCAGGCTTACAGGGTATCATAGCTTAATAAATAATGAATCGTGTTTTTTATTTAATTCCAAAATATATGTCCTAATTCTGCCTTTCTTCTATTTGGTACTACAAGAACAGATTTTGGTTCTGCAAGTTTAACAGGAAAAGGAGAACCTATGGCTTGAAAACAATTACATGTGCCTACCAGCTTAAAAATGTGCATGGATATGTACAGACAAGAAATGTTAAGAGTTTAGAATGAATGAAAGCAAAATTGTTTGCATGTAAAACTTCAGTCCGTCATCTGACATGAAAACATCTACAAAATACTTTCAGAGTCTGGGAAAGATGTTAGATACTTCAAATTACATTCAAATCTATTGAAAGCTGAGTTCTTTCAAAAACAACTGATGGGGGGGGTGTCAGAAAAATAGGTTAGATTTTTAATATGCTATTTGTTTTCAGTTTTCATTGTTTTCATGAACAGCTATGGACCTTAATGGTACTGTACTGAATCTACTTACAGTTGAACATTTTTGGTACGTAAAACTTTATAGTTGAAATCCATTTACAATTTCACAAATATAACTTACAATATGGTTTTTCAAATAAACCATACATTCCTAGACAAATGCTTTAATGCGAGTGTTAGTGGATAATACAATAGGTGCAGAAATCATATGTCCAGAATGCTACAACTGAAATCTAAGCATAAGAAAATATAGACATGATGATGAAAACAGTCTAGATTAACAGTTGCACTTTCACAAGCATGTCAGTGATACTTTAAAAATAGAAGTTAAAAATAGAAGTCATATTCAAAAGGCATTTAAGGTCTAAATGTCCAATAGAATCAATACCTAAATTGAAGTTATATACTAAAATAACCTGGTGGATCTAGCCCTTTTTCTTCTTGATTTCCAAGAAGCTCTAACTTCTAAGTAATTTTGAAAGTGGGACCAACTACGCGCATTTGAAAAAGCTTAACTAAAGACCACAACACTTTACATGGTGTAAATACTTTTAGACCTAATGTATACTACCAAGCTGCATCATATCAGTAACTTATGTATTTAGATTAAGCTAACTGAATTAGCCAAAACCAGAGAGAAATTTATTTGATTCATATTCAGAGGCTAATGAACAACCTTATTTTTGTCCAGTAGCTTCAACTTTGCCTGCTGCAAATTCAACCACTTCAGAACTATCCTAGGAAATAAATCCCACTCCTTCTACACATTATTTATCCACGTAGAGTCTCTGGGGAAGTCAGGATGCAAGCAGTAGTCTCTTTTCCATTTCCTAGATATCACATCCAAAAAATCACTGCATTGTATTACCTCGTATAAGATTATAATGCTTTTAGTCTTACACTTCAAAAGCATTCTTATGAGAGAAGAATTACATTTATTAATCCTTAAATATATTGCACACTATTTTGCTCTAATATTGGGACATAACTAATATATTCATCTAGACAGTAAATTCTCCCCATCTAGAAAAGACAAACTCTACTCTCAAGACATAATACCTAAAAAATGAGAATATTTATTTTGATCAGTACCTACATAATACTGTAGAACTTTTATTTACAAGATTGCATATATGCAGAGCAGATAAATGCACAAGAATAAGGGTTTCCTGAATATTTCAGAGGATGTAGAGTTGGAAAAAACACAACAGGTTCTTCCAAAGCTGCTAGATTTTCCAAAGGAATGCATGATCGAAGAAGCATGAGCAGCCACACACTTTGTAGAGCTTCTAAGCCCAGATAAGCATTACCATAGCAAACTTCAAGAGTATATAAGTGTACCAGAAAGGTACATCTGACCTTCATTTAAACTATATTATTTTTACATTGTATCACTATCAAGTGAATATACTATATTTTTCCAAAATAAGTTAATATATGCCTAAAAATACATAAAATCACCCTCTGTGCAGTCCTTTAAGAATTTATATTACCATTGCTGCTGGAAGGTTCTTAACTTCCCTTCTTTTTTTCCCCACATATTTGTTAGAATACCTTATTTTTTAATAACTGCATTTCAGATTCTAATAACTAGAAAGCCTCTAGAAACTAGTGTAACTCAATTAATAAGCCATTTTCTGGCAGGCACGAAAGCAACAAATTTGGGAATCATGAAAGTGCTTCCACTCTGGAAAAAAGGGTAGCCAGCTGTTTCCATTCATAGGACAATGGACAGAAAGTGGACTTTATGCCTTTTAATTGAGTAACAGAATCATGATGTTGGAAAGGCGCTCAAAATGTCATCCAAAGCATTTATGCACTTCAAGATAGTATTAACTATATATGTATCATTCTAAATAAATTTTCTTAAAGATGTCCCAATACAGTAACACAATTTCCCTAGCCAAAATTTTTCTGCATTCCTTTGCTATCCTTACTCTTAGAAAGCTTTTAATATTTTTTCTTTGCAGCAGCTGCATGCACTTGATGACACTTACTGTGTGTCCCAATCAACCTTCTCTTTCCTAGACTAAACAATCATAATAATTCAATTCTTTCCTCAGAGACTACTTTTACACTTTTCATCATTCTCACTCTTCTTGACTCTTTACAGTTGGTAAACATTTTTAATGAAGGGCTGTAGTGCTTACATCTAGATGCAGTTCTTAACTGAGACATGACGAGTAGATTGTCTTGCAAGTAATACTTCTATCGATCTATCAGAGTTTTGTTTTCCCTTTCTAGTAGTACCACGATTTGACAATTCATGTTCCTCTTGTGAGCCATTATAATCCCAAGATCCTTTCTGCTAAACTATTACCTAGTCAGTTAGCCAGTTGTACCCCATCTTATTTTTAGGTAGCTGAATACCCTTAACTGTATTAACCTTGTGGTTAACTGTATTAGCTTTGTGCTTATCCCTATCTTTCAGACCATATCTCTGATATATGAAAGCTTTCAAAAGGGTCTACTCCAGTACATTTGAAGCCTCTTGCAACTAGGTGGTGGCTGCAGAGGTAATATTCCATTATCCAGGTCATAAGTGAAAATACCGAGGCAACCAGACCCAGCATAGATGCCCACAGAATCCTCAATGTATTCTCCTATTTTGACACTGAGTATATGTATGAGTATAAATATATTCTATATTATACATATTTATTTTATAAATTATATATTATATTGTAAGTACATTTTATATATACGAGTATAAATGTGTATACGAATATAAATACACACTCAGAAGTTTCCCTTTTGAGCATAACTTGCCAAATGGTACTGGAAAACAGACAATCCGTTCCATTTATGTAGGACAAGATTTAGATATTTCTGGCTGAAAATGGTAGATGTCTATCAGCTGTAAGCAACAAAAGCATAGCATACAGTGAATATTTTAATCTGTGTCACCATAAGGTGTCTACTATGTGGACAAATGGGTAAGAATAGAACAAAGTGAAATTTCTATAGACTTAATGTGATGCTTTCCACAGAAGCATTCATTTTACAGACTAAGCATACAGATTATTCTGACTGGTTTCACAAAAATAATAATTCTGAGAATAAATTGAATAATATTCTTTTATTTGGAACTGCAAGAGAAATGTAAATAGATGGTAAAGAGTCATAATTCACAGGCCACATTGTTGAAGTCTTCTTAGTTTTATAAAGAAGACCCAGTTAAATGAGAAACAATTCCCCTCTAATTTGAAAGATAGAATCTTACTTCCAATTTCATAAGGAACTTCATTGTGAAGCACTGATATAATTCTCATTTAAGGAGAAAAGTATTAAGTAATCATGTTTTAATAAGCAATCCTGCACCACCTATTGGTCTGTCATTTCTCTAAACACCAAGCAGGCTGAACTTAATTTGTATAAGATGGTATGAAATAGGACAAAGTTTGTGCAGAGAAGAGATTTAATGCAGTGAATAGGTCAGCAATGACATGTATTATTAAATAAAATAGCTTACCTACTCCAAACACAAACTACTACTCCAGATTCTATCGCTGTACCCTATACCTTGCTCTGGAAGGCTTTTTTATAGAACATGAGAAAGGAATTTACAAAGAAATACAAAATGACACAGCATCAACTAAAAATTATAATATATGATGAACCTCATAAGATTCATATGTCTTTCTTATTGTCTGTAGAAAGCATCTTTGACCAGACTATGCAATTCCATACACCGTGACACTTGTAGCATTCTTAAGACCAGACAATCACAAATTTCTGTACTGAAGCAAAGAAAAAGATTGTTGTTAAAACCCTAGTAGATAGATTTAACTGTTAGAAAAAAGGCAAGAGAAGTTGAGAGCTGAGAAAAAGCTTGAGAAAGCACAAATGAAGCCAGCAGAACTGATAGTTTTACATTAATCTACAGGAGCTTTCTGTCACTATCTACTAATAAACCCCCCTGTAACTAAATAAAATGCCTCTCTACTACTGTATCACTTGCAGCCCACCAAGACTGATCCATTGGAGCCAGCCTGCAGACATCTGGGCTTTCAGAGAGACAAAGAAAAACACAGGATCATCTAAGAGGACCAACTGCCTATAAAAATATTCAGCTGCTACTATGAGTCATTTAACAGAGAAAGGTGGAAAGACAGGATATACAATTAAAAAATGCTTCCATACTCAATTAAATTCAAATTTCACTTGAATTCTAAAAGCTGATTTATTTTTAATTTTTAAATTGACCAAATGACGAAAAGTTTAATATTGTTGACCATGAGTTTTTGAAATTTTCACAGAAACCCCTACAATTCCCATGGTTTGTAACACGATGATCATAATCCCATGAGTTTTACCAAACTAAAGACATAGTAATAGATATAACTCTTAATTTATCTTTTAGGGGATTTTTTTTTTTATTTTCACACAGTACTTTAAAGAAACTTTTGAAATTTCATTAATTTCAGTAAATATATCCCTAGTCTTAAAATAATAAGCTTACATTTAATAACAAAACAGAATAATTCAAACAGTGACATAAATAAAGAAGATATCTTTGTAAGAAAATACATTGGCTTCTCACAAGAAATAGTAATTATTATTATACCATTATTTCCTATATTGTATAGAGTAACTATTATCCAATTCAATTTTGGATAAAGTTAAGAGAGATCATTAAAAAATTGTGCTGCTGTAGCAAATAAGTTAGTTAACAAAGCAGCAAGGAAAAAGAATAATGCAATTTCATCTTTCAGAATACAGGCCTAATTCTCTACCTGGTTTGCTGTCATACACCTGGAGAAATAGGTATATTTACTTAATTTCTGAGATTTTGAAATACAAAGGTAACTCTTTGCACATATTATTTCTCCATTAAAGTTACATTGGTTACATTCTTCTTCAAAGTTCTTTAGAAACCTGTATTTCCTATTAAATAATTCTTTCTGAAAGAGGTAAATTGATGAAAAGTAAAAATAAATTTACAAAGAGGGCATCAGAAATGTGAAGTAATGGGATTTACAGATATAGCTGAGTGCTGCATGCCATATGTACTTGAAGCATTTGTCAAGTAAAATATGTCAAAATATTTTTCACAGAGATATTAATGTCCAACTTCAATCTAATATTTGAAGGACTGTAACAATTAATAATTTCTTTAAGGTGTATTTACAAATGCCAGCATGACCCCATCCTGGCCCCATTTTTCATTTTTCACTTTTTGCATCATGAGTTTGAATTTTATAAATTCTGTAGCCTTATTTACACTTCTCATTAACTATTGTGCTAAGACACAATATAGGAAGTTTATGATTAAAGATGTTTTGAAAGATCTGATTGCACTGATATGTATCTATGTATGTATATTTCATGTTATATGTATTATAAAATTGAAAAAGGTAGATAGCATAGCTTACATACAAAGTGCCCTCTTGTGGTTCCAAGCAGGTAAACTCAAACAGATTTACGATACAGTATATATTTAAATGGGTTTCTAATATATAACCACATTGTTTTAGGAAAACAGTATCGATTATTATTCAGCCTAGACTTTCCCCTGCAGCAAATACTACTAATGCCATTTCTTTGTCCTATCTGCACATAGTAATTGACAAGTAAAAGAGCTCTCTGTAACGGATCATGTCAGAGGCAGACAATATCTGTGCTATGGTAATGACATAGCTACTGCAGAAAATTTTGGCCATTAAAGACATGATTGTCCTGTCCCTTCCTGACACAGCTCTTTAGCTATACCGGAAACAAGTTTTTTGGCATTCCTTATTCAAAACGTCTAACAGTCCTATCTTGCTTTATACTTTATTATTCCAATAAAATTAATCTCAGTGGAAGAGAGGTTTGCTAGAGTAACTTAATGACAGCCTTTAATTATAAATCAGTTCAAGGGCAGACATGGCCTTAAATATTGGCACCTTTAGATACGTATTAGAACTTTCACTCAGTTCTCCTATACAATATTTTTTCTGCCTCACTGGGATGTGGAACTTTCATTTTCAAATGCAAGAAATCTTCCAAGGTAAAAAATAACCCCGCATTCTCAAGCAAGAGTTGAATCAGCAATCCACCTATTTTGCTCTAAAATGAGATTTACAAACCCATCTGTTATCTGTTTGTTCAAAAATAAATAAAATGAAACTAAACAGTGACACAAAAAAAGAAAATACAAAGAAACAATAAATACCTTTTTGGCCTTGGTTTTTTTTTCATAAGTCTCTGATAATGGTTTTCTTTTTTCCTGAGTGGTGTCTTTGGAGAATAAATATTCAAACTCGGCAGTATCAAGTATGTCAGGTTCTTCTAGTGATTCCCATAATGTTGGCATAGCATTTTTCCTATAAAAGGAAAGTTAATAATAAAACTTCCAATAAACATTTATGAAAAACCATAATAGAGCTAACCATAATAGATGAAAATCCATAATAGATTTAAAACTCAAAGCAACATGCACTGCTGCTATACAAACAGCATTCCTTCCCTATACCTTGCTCTTGTAAGGAGTCAAAATGTTTTGCAGAAGGCTGTACCAAAAAGTCTAGCTATTTATTATCCATGCCTGCTAGACTATCAAAATGCATTATTTGTATTGTACATTTTTCTGTACAACAACCAAATATTACAACTGCAGCTTGTGCAAATACATCTTGAGAAACTTCTGCCACTTCAACTAGGAGTATTTCAACAGCAGCTTTTTTAAGAAATTCCCAGTAATCTATTTAGACCTATAAAAATAAACTATATGAACAAATAGTGAACAAACTTTATTGAAGTATATTTTAAGAGCATTTGGGGTCATTTGTATAGGACTTGATTCACTTCATGTTAGCTGCAGATGTTGTAGACTCATATTTATCCTTGTTGCAGTTCTGAGAAACTAGAGTAATTATGTGGCCTATATTTCGGGAGACTAACCAGTATTGTGCTCCATTCAACCAACTGTAAATTTTAAATGTGGATTATCTTTCCTTCTTCTTTTGCCTTCCAAGACCAGATTTAGTTTTGGAACACTTTGGAACTTGTTTACACAATCCTCTAGTTTTATCTGGATTTGGGGAAAATATTATGTAGTGCTGCAAACACGGCATTTCAATTCTGAATGAGCTTTGTTTCAAAATTTCAATGCTTCAGGAAAATATGTGAGACAAAACTTCTGAGTGCTCTTCTTGTCCGTTTATCAGTAGAAGGTGGGCCCACTTCTTCCAGCAGATGTCACTAAAAGGCAGTGATATTATTTGCAATTAAAAAAAAAAGTGATGAAAACTCCTATAAAATACAAATGGCTGATGTTACTAAACATACTTTTATTAGACGTAATATGCAATACACACCTACCAATTTAAGGGGAACCAAAAGAAATTTTTTTTTTTTTCAAATTTAGGATTTTTTCTACTTAATACTCAACTGTACATTTAGTATCGTGAATGTTTAAGGTACTCTAATTTTTCCATTAGCATCCGCTGATGCAGCATATTCTGTGTCAACGGGACATGCTTACAGCTCCACAGCTTCACTCTCCCTGATATTAGCCATAGTGTCAGCCACACTGAAGAATGAAGGATTCTTTCTGGCTCTGTAACAAGAACTTTGAAGTCCTGGATAGCTGCTGATCTGAGCAGCAGACCCTTGAAGAAGTTTCCAGTTCTAGTGCAGACCATGAAAATGCTGGACCATTACATCTGGTGATCAGCAGTTCACCAGAAAGCTATGACTTAGACCTTATCTTGCGTTCAGCAAAAGCTTGATGAACCAGCAATATTTCAGAACAAACATTTTGATTTCAGTGAATCAATAAGCAGAATTTCAATAAGGTTTATTTATGGACATTCACTATGAAACAATTTTTCACTAGTAATTTTGGGAAAGTAAAACCAAAATGCTCAAACTTTCTGCTCCAAAATATTTCAATGCCTTTAATTCTGAATCACTGAAAGAATACAACTGACATTTCATTAGCCTTTTTTTCCTGTCAAACATTTTATATAAAGTATTAACACCTTACAATGCTCTTTTATACCAGAATAATGATTCTTTCTCATCAAAATAAATTCAGACAAAAAGCTGTAAATGAAAATAAAACTCATATTTAAATACATTTAAGTGCAGGTATTTACTTTAAAAGTGTTTAAATATAATTCTAAAAATAACTTAAAATAAAAGATTAAGAATAATCATAAATAATTTGTAATACTTAAATAAATAATTTATAGTGACTTATAATAAGTAATCTATAATAATAATCTGTAATATAATAATTCATAACATAATAATATAATATATAATATAGTCATAGTATATAATACAGTATGTAATATAGTGTGTGTATATATCGTATAACATATATAATATTACTGTTATGACTATAAGCCATATATAATAATATAATGTAATTTATTAAAATGTTTAAAATAAACTTAGTATCTTTATAACTGTACTTATGCTAAAATAATTTTGAACACAGATAATAATGATTTGAATTTTAAGACCCAAATAATCATGTCATTTCATTACTTGTGTAACACAGGACCTGAATTTTATTTCATGATTCTAGCAACTCCTTGTTAAACTAGAAATAGTTTGTGTCACTTAAGTATCCCCCCAAAAATACTTTTTTAGCCAACCCTCTTAATGGAGCTCTATGTTACATTGATAAACACTTGAAGCAAGGTTAGAATCAGCCAAAATCCAAAAGAACAGCCGAGCAGCACTGAAACCACCTACCACTGTGGCAGTAAGGTATGCATGCTGGCCCAGAAAGTGTAAATGGGAGTACTTCTTTTCTCCTGCCAGCTGAATAAATGGATAGCATAAACAAAAGTTGTGGGATCATTTCAAAAAGACTGTCCAAAAATTGTTTATTTGTGCCTGTTCACCAAATGATCCCTTATAAACAAATCAATAAAACAGTGTCCTGGTTTCGGCAGGGATAGAGTTAATTTCCTTCCTAGTAGCTGGTACAGTGCTGTGTTTTGGATTTAGGGTGAGAACAATGTCGATAACACACCGATGTTTTAGTTGTTGCTAGGTAGTGTTTACACTAGCCAAGGACTTTTCAGCTTCCCATGCTCTGCCGACTGAGAAGGCTGGAGGTGCACAAGAAGCTGGGAGGGGGCACAGCCAGGACAGCTGACCCAAACTGGCCCAAGGGACATTCCATACCATTGTGACGTCATGCTCAGTATATAAAGCTGGGGAAAGAAGGAGGAAGGGGGGGACATTTGGAGTGATGGCGTTTGTCTTCCTAAGTCACCGTTACGCGTGATGGAGCCCTGCTTTGCTGGAGATGGCTGAACACCTGCCTGCCGATGGGAAGTAGTGAATGAATTCCTTGTTTCGCTTTGCTTGCGTGCATGGCTTTTGCTTTACCTATTAAACTGTCTTTATCTCAACCCATGAGTTTTCTCACTTTTACTCTTCCAATTCTCTTCCCCATCCCACCGGGGGGGAGTGAGCGAGCGGCTGCGTGGTGCTTAGTTGCCGACTGAGATTAAACCATGACAACCAGTATGTTTCATAGTAACTTTAGATTTGCTACAACAGTATATACTATTAGACTACTTTCATAGAATCATAGAATGGTTTGGGTTGGAAAGGACCTTTAAAGATCACCTAGTCCCACCCCCCCACCACGGGCAGGGACATCTTTCACTAGATCACGTTGCTCAAAATCCCATCCAACCTGACCTTGAAGACTTCCAATGATGAGGCATCCACAGCTTCTCTGGGCAACCTGTTCCTGTGTCTCACCAACCTTGTTGTAAAAAATTTCTTACTTATATGCAATATAAATCTACCTCCTTTTAGTTTAAAACCATTGCCCCTTGTCCTGTCACTACAGGCCCTGGTAAAGTCTTGCTCCATCTTTCTCATAAGCCCCCTTTACATAGTGAAAGGCCGCAATAAGTTCCCCCCCCCGAGCCTTCTCTTCTCCAGGCTGAACAACCCCAATTCTCTCAGCCTTTCTTCATAGGAGAGGTGTTCCAGCCCTCTGATCATTTTCATGGCCCTCCTCTGGACCCACTCCAACAGGTCCATATCTTTCTTATACTGGGGGCCCCAGAGCTGGATGCAGTATTCCAGGTGGGGTCTCAACAAAAGCAGAATAGAAGGGGAGAATCACCTCCCTTGACCTGCTGGCCACACTTCTTTTAATGCCGCCCAGGATACGGTTGGCTTTCTGGGCTTCAAGCTCACTTTGCTGGCTCACATCCAATTTTTCATCCACCAGTATCCCCAAGTCCTTCTCTGCAGGGCTGCTCTCAATCCCTTCATCCTCTAGTCTGTATTGATATTGGGGATTGCCCCAACTCGGGTGCAGTACCTTGCACTTGGCTTTGTTGAACCTCATGAGGTTTGCATGGGCCCACTCCTCAAGCCTGTCAAGGTCCCTCTGGATGGCATCCCTTCCCTCAAGAGTATCTAGCATTTTATTCCAGCACTAAACCACAATAAGATTGGTAATTTTTTATTTTTTATATTTTTTTAAACTATAGAGGTCTCTATCAGTACTGAGACTCCTCCATAATGGATGCTTCATGCTACAGGTTCCTGAGCTGCATATATTTATACATATGCTTTACTTTTCCTGCTCTGACAGAATTATACACAGAGGTTCGGTACCAGTTTAACTGTTTCTAGAACTGGAATCATAGAAGATGACACAACATAGTGCTCTGAAGATGGTATCACCTGAAGTGACTGGAAAGCAAAAACGAAACTCTAAGTTCTCTGACCTGACCAAACTTTAACATTTCAATTCTAATACTAAATTCTAATCTCTTGGCTACCTTTTTTCTTTAGTGCTAAGTCTAGGAACCACCCTGTCACTAGAGTTGTCCATGGAGTACTTGGACTTTTGGGAAAAAAATGACAAAATTTCTTTTTGTTATGATGCACAAAATCTTCCTTTATAATGCATATAATTTTAATTTATATTTAATATTTTAAAATAATTTCTTATGATCTGTTTTTAGACTTCTAGAACTGATTGCATTTTTTTCTTAAAACATGTAAGTTCCATGCCTTTACACTGATTTTATTATACTTTTCTAGACTGTTAACTTTTTGTTATTAAGTCTTAAATAGTATACATACCCTTATATCATGGCCTATAAATAGCAACTCTAAGTCCAAATAAATGTATTTTACCTGCTGCCTTGTAATTGTATCCGTGTCCAATACAAAGGCTTCATGGGACGGCTAGGTTCAATGGCAGGTTTTCGAGGACCTTGGTTTGAAGATAAAGTGCTATTAAAAAAGAACCCAGGCCCAGGAGGTGGAGGGGGTGGAGGTAACCCAAATCCAGGCAGTGGAGGAGGAACAGGAGGTCCCAACCCTGGAAGCGGTGGTGGTGGCGGTGGTGGTGGTGCTTGAAAATTTCTACAGCCTTCAGAAAGTGGAAGTGGCAGTGGTGGACCAGATCCAAACTGAGATGTCAGTGAAGTCGGACCCATTGGCAAAGGTGGTGGTGGAGGAACTAAACCTGGTAGTGAAGAATCAGGAAGGGGAGGAGGAGGAGGTGGTGGTGGTGGTGGTGGTGGAGGAGGCAACATTTGTTTTGGTTGACAAGATAAGACACTTTCTGAAGACTGTACATTGTAATTGTCCTTATTTTCACTTTGGGAAGAAATAGTATGTGACAAAGAAGAAATATTAAGTTTTTTGGGTACTATTTGGTTATTTTTCACAGCTCTGTTTTCTTCTTCACTAGGCTTTATGAAAGTTTCTCTGTCAGTCTGTATACATACATTTCGGTATGTCTTTGGTGGGTTATCATCTTCAGTAGAAACACCAATATCTTTTGCTTTTTCATTTCTTCTGTTTAATTTATTATCGAGTTCATTCTTCAGATGTGCAATGGTTTCCTCAAGCTGAGCAGTTGACAGAGCATGTTCTCCACGAATATGGAATACCCTGAGTTCAAACTGAGACTGCAGAACAACAACAACAAAAAGTTAGTGCAAATATTTTTCTAAAGTGTTTATTTTGTAGTAATTAAAAAATCTGCACATTTAGACTATGTTCTTACTTTAAGCAAACCATAATGACAGAAGTACTTCACTTTCCCAGTTCTAAATGGCTTTATTGCAAGCTATTACATAACAGGACAATTACTAATCTTTAAAGAAATGTAAGCAGTGTGTGTTTCACCAAAATATATTTTATGACTAAATACCCAGAACATCAATTTAGCAAATTCTAACTTGTACCTTGTCTTTAAGCAGATTTACTGGGTTTTAATTGCTGAATGCAATAATTAATAGCTCATTACAGAAAAAAGGTACCTTTTTCGAATGGTATTATACTTAATGACATGATTTTATTGACTATTTCATTTCATAAATATGCCATATATATAGTTAACATGTTAGGAAGTAAAAAATAGATTAAACACAACAGAAGTTGAAATTCCTCCCAGATAATACATTAAATACAAAAATTAAAACACTTTCTCAATCTAGTAAAAGTGTTCTCATCAATTAAATTCACAGAGATACACATAAATTCTCCTTCAAATTTACCTTTACTATTAGATTAAAACTTCATTTCTACCAGATATATTTTAATCTACAATTCAGGAAAACAAATCTTAGAACCAAGAGGATCAAGAGGATTCACTGAGGTAGAAGGAAATAACAGTCTTTCAAGAATATATGTAAGTAAGGAAGAAAACCCCCCACTTTTCTTACCATATATCAGAAAAATACAGAACATATGACACAGAAATATCTCCTTTAAATAATCCAGTCCAATACTGCTATTCCAGATGATTAAGTCCCTACAAGTTATTTTCTGTTATGCCATGATACTATCAGGCAGCTGACTGGTGTTATCTTGTTTCTTTGCAAGGCAATGATTCCTGAAAGCATTTTCCATGGTTCTTTTAAGATCTGTACAAAGGGAAGCCAACATTTGAACAGAAGCAGCTAATGAGCTGTGATTTTCCCAAATTCCTGCAGGCACAGCAATTTACACTTAAAAAATTCCCACATAGTGCTGGTCAGAAGTGGCAACATAGCACTCCCTACTTATCAATCCAACTTGAGTATTATGTCAGAGTTAATAGTTTACAGCATTCATTAATATGCATCCAAGTCATGCATGTGTAGCTCAGTATGGCAAATACAGTAGTGTAATATACTGTAATTTTATATCATATAAAGAAGCTTGAATAGATACGCAAACAATATATGTTATTTCTTACAGCAGTATGGTTAGCTTGCATTCTTATAAATTTGTTAAGATAAAGTCCAAAGTAAACAATCTGAAAATATTGGATGCAAAATGCTCCTTTTCTTAACTGGCAAGTGTAAAGGTGGGAAATCAAGTTTAAAGTCTTGCAAAGATAATCAGAGATTTGTATTGGAAACAACGCAATTTCTATTAGTTTTATAGAAGAACTAGGACTAATATGTACAACAAATAGAACATTTTTTGCTTGGCTTTTTTTTTCTTTTCCTGCTGTTACTCTATTGAAGTTTGTTGTCACTCAGCTTTATTAGTTCAGTTCAACTACCAAAAGATTTTCTGCCATTTGAATTGCTCCAGAGCAATCATCTTTCTATTTAAACTCGGCATACTGATCCATAAATGAGGTAATGAAGTAAGTTTGCCTTAGGGAATTTAGCTATTTTGTTTATCATAGTATTTTCCCCCTATTGGACATCAAAAACTCCCCAATAGAACAGTTTACTTTGAACGTTAAAGATTTTCCCAGCAGTAAATCTGAAGTCACCTTAAAACCACACTGTAAAACAAGCACAGTATTTAACAGAACTACTTATTACATTTAACAGGGCATGAAAGCAACTGTGTTAGTATTATATACCTTTTCAACTACAGATCTTCAGTCTTTAATTTACAATATAAAATCGGTTATTTAAACTCAAAATTATATTTGAGGTGATAGTTTTATGCTTTGTCTTGCTTTTTGCTCTTTCACATTTTCAAAATCATTTTCTGTTAATAAAAATAATAAAATTATTAACATAAACAAGAATTAAAGCTAAAATTACTAAGCACAAAAAAGAAAAGCAGGCTTAACAAAAATGACACGTTGGGAATGCGTTGAACATCTTATCAATGGAAAAGATCGGTCTTATCCAACTGACTGCAATATAAAAGAGCAATAAGTAATAAAACAATTATTATTAGGCTTGCCAATGTGATGCCCATCTACAAGAAGGGCGGGAAGGAGGATCCAGGGAACTACAGGCCTGTCAGCCTGACCTCGGTACCAGGGAAGATTATGGAGCGGTTCATCTTGAGGGCGCTCACAAGGCATGAGCGGGACAACCAGGGGATCCGGCCTAGCCAGCACGGATTCATGAGAGGCAGGTCCTGCTTGACCAACCTGATCTCCTTCTATGACCAGGTGACCCGCCTAGTGGATGAGGGAAAGGCTGTGGATGTGGTCTACCTGGACTTCAGTAAGACCTTTGACACCGTCTCCCACAGCATTCTCCTAGAGAAGCTGGCGGCTCACGGCTTAGACAGGTGGACTCTGCGCTGGGTCAAAAACTGGCTGGACGGCCGGGCCCAGAGAGTTGTGGTGAATGGAGTCACATCCAGTTGGCGGCTGGTCATGAGCGGTGTTCCCCAGGGCTCAGTTTTGGGGCCGGTCTTGTTTAATATCTTTATCGATGATCTGGATGAGGGGATTGAGTGCACCCTCAGTAAGTTTGCAGACGACACCAAGTTGGGCGGGAGTGTTGATCTGCTCGAGGGTAGGAAGGCTCTGCAGTGGGATCTGGACAGGCTGGATCGATGGGCCGAGGCCAACTGTATGAGGTTCAACAAGGCCAAGTGCTGGGTCCTGCACTTCGGCCACAACAACCCCATGCAGCGCTACAGGCTTGGGGAAGAGTGGCTGGAAAACTGCCTGGCAGAAAAGGACCTGGGGGTGCTGGTCGACAGCCGGCTGAACATGAGCTGGCAGTGTGCCCAGGCGGCCAAGAAGGCCAATGGCATCCTGGCCTGTATCAGAAATAGTGTGGCCAGCAGGAGTAGGGAAGTGATCGTGCCCCTGTACTCGGCACCGGTGAGGCCGCACCTCGAATACTGTGTTCAGTTTTGGGCCCCTCACTACAAGAAAGACATCGAGGTGCTGGAGCGTGTCCAGAGAAGGGCAACGAGGCTGGTGAGGGGTCTGGAGAACAAGTCTTATGAGGAGCGGCTGAGGGAACTGGGACTGTTTAGCCTGGAGAAAAGGAGGCTGAGGGGAGACCTCATCGCTCTCTACAACTACCTGAAAGGAGGTTGTAGCGAGGTGGGTGTTGGTCTCTTCTCCCAAGTAACAAGTGATAGGACGAGAGGAAATGGCCTCAAGTTGTGCCAGGGGAGGTTTAGATTGGATGTAAGGGAAAATTTCTTTCCTGAAAGAGTGGTGAAACATTGGAACAGGCTGCCCAGGGAAGTGGTGGAGTCCCCATCCCTGGAGGTATTTAAAAGACGAGTAGATGAGGCACTTAGGGACATGGTTTAGTGGACATGGTGGTGTTGGGTCGACGGTTGGACTCGATGATCTTAGGGGTCTTTTCCAACCTCAATGATTCTATGATTCTATGATTCTATTTATTTTAATTACCTTACATCTCAAAACAAGTCTTGTTCACCAAAATAAGATTAAATAATATTGAAATCTTTCCAGTTTACATAACTATGTTAGTATTTTCAACAAAATTTTCAAGAATATGTATATTAATATGTACTAATTTTATATATATACATAAATAATACATACATATTCTTAGTAAAGGTCTGCTTCCTGGTAAATATTTCTTCAAAAGAGACGAAATGGTCTAAAATCTTAAAATTAATCAAGTGGAGATCAAACAGCATCCAGTCATTCCATGCAGGCAGAATTTAAACATTCTGTCATGTACTATGACAAGTATATATAAAGTCTATTACATTTTCTTTATTATACCAATAAGGACTAGTTAGATACCTTATCAACATGTAGTATTAAATAATAAAGAAAACCAGTGTGTACTAAACTTAGGCACCTTTGACTCCTGAAAGTAAGTCAATAACTAAAAATAATTTTTAAAAAATTACAATTTTCACCTCTCTGTGGCTTAAAACTTTTTACATGGTACTGCCTATTAGAATGAAATCTCAGAATTCAGGCTGCAAGATATTTACTGATAATCACTAGACCTCAATATACAAATCTCGAAGTAGCTTATGGAGAACTCAAACTAAAACTAAATTAATTAAAATTAACTAAATTTAATTAAATTAAACTAAGTTTAAACTAAAATAAATTTTGACCTTTTTGTCAATACAACCATTCATTATGTAAGATGATTTCTTGACTTTACAAATGGGTTGTTCTTTAGAACTTGTGGAATTTGTATTAGTTTAGAATCCTTCTTCTGATGCATTATACATCAAATTTATAGTTAGTATTTTTAATAAAAAGATAAGTCACTAAATTTTGCTAAAGGAATTGGTGACAGAGTACATATACAGGCAAATCTTTTCTTTCTTGCAATTGATAAAACAAAGGATAGAAACAATAGAACCTTTTTATACTTTACATTATTATAAACAAATCTAACATACTAAAATGGAATGTAATAGAACTATTTCCATCTCACAATTTCAAGTGGGAAATAAATAAATCAAAATTACTTTTATACTATATGCTGTCACCAGAATCCTGAAATATTAAAAATATAATGTGAACAGAGAGACATTTTATTGAATAGAAATTAGTGTTAGAAGCACTTGTGCACAACCTTTCCAGTTAAAATACTGTCTTCATCTAAATGGGAACCAAAGATTTTTCACTATAGTATACATATGTCTACCAAAGCTTACAGTTTTATTTCCAGGTGTCTGTCAACACTCCTTTAAAATCATAGAATCATAGAATAGTTTGAGTTGGAAGGGACCTCTAAAGGCCATCTAGTCCAACCCCCCTGCCATAGGGGGGGGTGAAGCAACATCTTCAACTAAACCAGGTTGCTCAGAGCCCCGTCCAACCTGACCTTGAATGTTTCCAGGGATGGGGCATCCACCACCTCTCTGGGCAACCTGGGCCAGTGTTTCACTACCCTCAGCGTAAAAAATTTCTTCCTTATATCTAGTCTGAATCTACCCCCCTTTAGTTAAAGACATTCCCCCTTGTCCTATCGCAACAGGCCCTGCTAACAAGTTTGCCGCCATCTGTCTTATAAGTCCCCTTTAAGTACTGATAGGCTGCAAGAAGGTCTCCCCAAAGCCTTCTCTTCTCTAGGCTGAACAAACCCAGCTCTCTTAGCCTTTCTTCATACAAGAGGTGTTCCATCCCCCTGATTGTTTTCGTGGCCCTCCTCTGGATCCGCTCCAACAGGTCCGTGTCTTTCTTATGCTGAGGGCTCCAGAGCTGGACGCAGCACTCCAGGTGGGGTCTCACCAGAGCAGAGTAGAGGGGCACAATCACTTCCCTCGACCTGCTGGCCACGCTTCTTTTGGTGCAGCCCAAGTTATAGTTGGCCTTCTGGGCTGCGAGCGCACATTGCTGGCTCATGTCCAGCTTTTCATCCACCAGTACCACCAAGTCCTTCTCAGCAGGGCTGCTCTCAATCCCTTCATCCCCCAGCCTGCATTGATACCAGGGGTTGCCCCGACCCAGGTGCAGGACCTTGCCCTTGGCCTTGTTAAACCTCATGAGGCTCACACAGGCCCACTTCTCGAGCTTGTCCAGGTCCTTCTGGATGGCATCCCAGCCCTCTGGCGTGTTGACTGCACTACTCAGCTTGGTGTCATCTGCAAACTTGCTGAGGGTGCTCTATCTCATTGATGAAGATATTAAACAGTACCGACCCCAACACAGACCCCTGCGGGATGCCACTCATCACCAATCTCCATCTGGACATTGAGCCATTGACCACTACCCTCTGGATGCAACCATCTAACCAATTCCTCACCCACCGGACAGTCCACCCATCAAATCCATACCTCTCCAGTTTAGAGAGAAGGATGTTGTGGGGGACCGTGTCAAAGGCCTTACAGAGGTCCAGATAGACGACATCTGCAGCCCTTCCCACATCCACTGATGTAGTCACTCCATCATAGAAGGCCACTAGGTTAGCCAGGCAGGACTTGCCCTTGGTGAAGCCATGCTGGCTGTCTCGAATCACCTCCCTGTCCTCCATGTGCCTTAACATAGCTTCCAGGAGGATCTGTTCTATGATCTTCCCGGGCACAGAGGTGAGACTGACTGGCCTGTAGCTCCCCGGGTCTTCCTTTTTTCCCTTTTTAAAAATGGGGGTTATGTTTCCCCTTTTCCAGTCAGTGGGAACTTCTCCGGACTGCCACAACTTCGCAAATACGATGGATAGTGGCTTAGCAACTTCATCCGCCAGTTCCTTCAGGACCCCGGATGGATCTCATCGGGTCCCATGGACTCGTGCACCTTCAGGTGCCTTAGATGGTCTCGAACCTGGTGTTCTCCCACAGTGGGTGTCTCTTCATTCTGCCAGTCCCCGCCTTTGCCTTCTGCGGCTTGGGCGGTGAGGCTCAAGCACTTGCCGGTGAAGACTGAGGCAAAAAAGTCATTGAGTACCTCCCCCTTCTACGTGTCCCGGGTAACCAGGTCTCCCATTTCCTTCTGGAGAGGGCCCACATTTTCCCTTGTCTTCCTTTTATCCCCGACGTACCTATAGAATCTTTTCTTGTTGCCCTTGATGTCCCTGGCCAGGTTTAATTCTATCAGGGCTTTAGCTTTCCTAACCTGATCCCTGGCTGCTCAGACAATTTCTCTGTGTTCCTCCCAGGCTACCTCTCCTTGCTTCCACTCTCTGTAGGCTTCCTTTTGTGTTTGAGTTTGTCCAGGAGCTCCTTGTTCATCCATGCAGGCCTCCTGGCGTTTTTGCCGGACTTCCTCTTTGTTGGGAAGCATCACTCCTGAGCTTGAGGGAGGTGATCCTTGAATATTACCCAGCTTTCTTGGGCCCCTCTTCCCTCCAGGGCTTTGTCCCATGGCACTCTACCAAGCAGATCCCTGAAGAGGCCAAAGTCTGCTCTCCTGAAGTCCAGGGTAGTGAGCTTGCTGTGCACCCTCCTCGGTGCCCTAAGGATCTTGAACTCCACCATTTTGTGGTCACTGCAGCCCAGGCTGCCCTTGAGCTTCACATTCCCCACCAGCCCCTCCTTGCTGGTGAGAACAAGGTCCAGCATAGCACCTCTCCTCGTTGCCTCTTCTACCACTTGGAGAAGGAAGTTATCATTGATGCATTCCAGGAACCTCCCGGATTGCTTATGCCCTACCGTCTTGTCCCTCCAACAGATGTCGGGGTGGCTGAAGTCCCCCATGAGGACCTGGGCTTGTGAGTATAAGGCTGCTCCTATCTGTCTATAGAGGGCCTCATCCACTCGGTCTTCCTGGTCAGGTGGCCTGTAGCAGACCCCCACTGTAATGTCACCTGTCCCTGCCTTCCCTTTAATTCTAACCCATAAGTTCTCGGTCGGCTCCTCATCCATCCCCAGGCAGAGCTCCCTGCACTCCAGCTGGTCACTGACATAGAGGGTGACACCCCCTCCTCGTGTCCCCTGCCTGTCCTTCCTAAAGAGCCTGTATCCCTCCATACCAACACTCCAATCATAGGAGCCATCCCACCACGTCTCCGTGATGTCAGTAAGGTCGTAGTCCTGCAGGCATGCACACGTTTAACTCCCCTTGTTTATTCCCCATGCGACATGCGTTTGCATAGAGGCATTCAAGTTGGGCCCCCGATGAAGCTGTCTTACTGGCTGGAGTTCCTTTGTGCTGCTCTTCAGGAGCTCTCCTGCTGACCTGTGTTCCTTCTCCAGGCTCTGGGCATCTATTGCTGGCCCTGGCATCAAACTGGTAGGAGTGGGATGGATTGAGGTTCCCCTCGCCCGGCATCTCTAGTTTATGATGACTACATAAACAATACCTGTGGCTGCTGGGAAGAACCAATTTTTAGCTAAATTAAAATCTACAGGGATTTGAATAGATACAGTTCAAATTATTCAGTATCTTGTTACTGAATCATGTCAGCAATTACTACTATAATATTGGCAATATACTGAGTCTGTTTTCATGGCACATCGTGCACCAGACTCCTAGAGTCTTTGGGAACTGCTGTTAAGATGAACAATGACCAAAGGCTATCATCAGAAAATAATAGTTTGGCCACAGCTATTTTAAGCAGAATGAAATGGAAAAAAATATTCAGCAGGAAACAAGATGTCTGACGGAGGAAAGGTGTGGGAAGAAGGCTGGAGGGACAGAAGATATGGGAGGAAGGCTGGAAACTAAAGCTTAGAAAGCCACCCTATGCAGCATGAATGAACATGATTTATTCCTGAGGAAGGGTACAGAATTTGGAAACCTATCAGAGTAAAATGTCTATATAAATTTCTGTATAAAATGAAAGCAAGGCATTACAAAGAACAATTCGGGAGATGTTCATCAGCGTGTTTCAGATATACAGGATAACAATTTTTTCATTTGAAAAATGCATTTGCCACTCTGCTAACTTGTTTAGAAGCCTGGTTGCCTGCTTCTCAACAACATTCGTATAAGAAATTGGGATTGTATATGTAGATTCAACACCCAACAGACTAGTGCAAGGAATACATTTTTCTACTCCCCTGAGCATTTCACTTTCTTGCAGCATTAATCCACTCTTTCAGAGAGTATATCAAATTAAGCCCTCAGGCCTTGGCATGTAGAGGATGTCTGGCTTCTCATTGTGTCAATGACTCTTGCCAGTCAGTCAGTGACATTATCTAGTTTTTGTAATGTATTCCTCCCTCTCCTTTACACACACACACAAAATTGATACTTACAGCTGCCTAAATTTCCCCAACATCAGATTACTGTTACAAATAACAGATTAGAGGCAGGTACGTTCAGTAAAACCTTGTTACTATTTAATCTTTACATTGCCAGCTTGAGAGAAAATATACGTATATAAATAATGTACTGTAAAAGCCTTAATGTACTGAAATCAGATTTCAATCATAAATTTGGAAGTACATCCTGAGTATCTTAAGCCTAATCCAGACAGCAATACGCTACTGAAAAAAATCGCCTTACCTTGGTACAATCTTGCATTTATTATCAGTATTAATTATGCAAACAATGCTATGCTAGTATGCTGAAGAACACTGTTAAAATTATTATCAATTCTCAATTCTATCAGGCAAGGAAGTGGTCTGAAAATACGTGCTACGATTCAAAAAAGAAAACTGCAGTGCACATAGCCGCTGAAGGGACTGATCAGTAGTACGGCAATTCTAAGGGAAAAGGATCTGCGAAGGACAGCATATCACAAACTGATCATGAGTCAACAACACCATATTAGAATATATAAATAGAAATGTCATATGCAAAAAAGTAATCCTTGTGCCCTATTCAGCTACTAAAAGCTGTGTGTATGTTCAGTTTAAGAAAAATGCTATCCCTGTGTTCATGATCACTACTATCGAAATCTGGGGCAGCTCATTCGGTATTAATTTTCTAGGTTCATCTACATTGCTTTTTGCCTCCACCTCACCCTTACTGGATAACACCCCCCCTTGTTTCCTTAATTTATTTCTGTTTCTATTGCTGAAGAATACTTCCACTGTACCCTTAAATTTACTTTGCAAGATGTAATTCAGCTTGACTGTTGTCAACTGTCCTTTTAATCCTATGCTTTTCTGACCTCTAAAACTAACCTTCCTGACCGATGTACTCTTTTTCCATTCTTCCTGTACTGGGTTTGCATGGCAAGGTTTTGGTAGCAGGGGGCTACAGGGTTGGCTTCTGTGAGAAGCTGCTAGAAGCTTCCCCTATGTCCCATAGAGCCAATGCCAGCCAGCTCCAAGACGGACCTGCCGCTGGCCAAGGCCGAGCCAATCGGCGACGGTGGTAGCACCTCTGTGATAACATATTTAAGAAGAGGAAAAAAAAAAAACTGAGCAACTGCAGCCGAAGAGAGGAGTGAGAATATGTGAGAGAAACAACTCTGCAGACATCAAGGTTAGTGAAGAAGGAGGGGAGGAGGTGCTCCAGGCGCCGGAGCAGAGATTCCCCTGCAGCCCATGGTGGAGACCATGGTGAGGCAGGCTGTGCCCCGGCAGCACATGGAGGTTAACAGTGGAGCAGATATCCACCTGCAGCCCGTGGAGGACCCCACACCGGAGCAGGTGGATGTGCCCAAAGGAGGCTGTGAACCCTATGGGAAGCCCATGCTGGAGGAGGCTCCTGGCAGGACCTGTGGAGAGAGGAGCCCACGCTGGAGCGGGTTTGCTGGCAGGACTTGTGACCCCGTGGGGAGCCCACGCTGGAGCAGTCTGTTCCTGAAGGACTGCACTCTGTGGAAGGCACCCATGCTGGAGCAGTTCGTGAAGAACTGCAGCCCGTGGGAAGGACTCATGTTGGAGAAGTCCATGGAGAACTGTCTACCATGGGAGGGACCCCACACTGGAGCCAGGAAAGAGTGTGAGGAGTCCTCCCACTGAGGAGGAAGGAGTGGTAGAGACAATGTGTGATGATCTGACTGCAACCCCCACTCCCTGTCCCCCTGCGCCGCTCAGGGGGAAGAGGTAGAGGAAATTGGGAGTGAAGTCGAGCTGGGAAGAAGGGAGAGGTAGGGGGAAGGTATTTTAAGATTTGGTTGTATTTCTTATTATCCTACTCTGATCTGATTAGTAATAAATTAAACTAATTTCCCCAAGTCAAGTCTGTTTTGCCCATGATGGTAACTGGTGAGTGATCCCTCCCTGTCCTTATCTCGACCCACGAGCCTTTCACTATATTTTCTCTCACCTGTCCAGCTGAGGAGGGGAGTGATAGAGCAGCTTTGGTGGGCATCTGGTGTCCAGCCGGGGTCAACCCACCACACTTCCATAGGCTCTCAGCTTCCACAAAATATCCATTTTGAAGAGGCCGAATAAATAGGCAGTTCAGTCTATCCCTCTCCCTGATAAGGCTTATTTTGCTTCCAAATCTGCCCTTGCTTGGAACACAAGTTTCAGAGTTTTTGCACTTCTGATTCTGACTAAATAAGGTCCATGCCTATTTGCTATTCACGCCTCACCAGTACAGCTGTACTCACAAATGCATTTCTTTAATTTCTCAAGGTTTGTCTGGTATCTGCCATTGGAATGTGCGTGATCAATTTTCCTTGAGTAAAATCACCTCACCAGAGCAAATGACCCCAGCTGACGCTCAGTTCCCTTAAACACAGATGTTTATGTATAAGCTTAGAAGACCTGTATTACCCTTTTCCTGAAAATTTATTACTGTTAACGGGTAAAATAAAAGCCACACCTGAAAAAAAAAAAAAATCACCCCTCTTACTAAAATACATGATATTGCCATGATACAAAGATGATTATGCAAATATCCAAAATATTGATACACTGTAACCTAGAAAATAAGAAGAGTTTTTGGAATAGCTTCCCGACATCTTTCTGTTTTGTCCCCTCACACCCAGTCCTCTGCCCTATGACTCCAGTGACTTCCTTTTTGCACCTGCTAAGGGACTTGACACAACACAGAGAAAAAAGACAAGATATATTTTCTGAAATAATGCTGACAGCTCAGCCTTGGTCCCGTGAGCCTCAGGAACACATGAAGCATATGTTCAAAGGAAGAAAAAGCCCAAAAACTGAATCAGTGTACCATACTTCCATTAACCATTACAGTCTCAGATGATAAAGCATGTATTTAATCACAAAAGAAAGAGACTAAATCCTCTCATTCAGAATGTAACATACAGGTTGTCTAAATGTCTTTGAAATGATAACGTGGATTGACACAGACAAATCCCAATACCAATGTGACAGCTTTTCTCTGTGCTCTGATAGGTGACAGAAAGATTACAGTCTTATTTAATATAGTCAATATAGTCAATTATAGTCTATATAGTCAATGAAATGCAATCAACTCAAGTGTATTTGTTGTGTTATTGCTTTATATAATGTGATTTTACATGGACAAAGACTTTCTAACCATGACATAGAATTACTTTGATATGAAAAGTTTTAGAACAATTTGTATGTATGAACATGAGGAAACCATAAATCTCTACAGCAATCTACATTCAAAAATCAGTTGCTGGCTTGTTATTAGTCAAGACTTATTTGCACCATAAATGTTTAAAAAAATCCTGAGAGGTGTAACAGTAAGACATTAAAAAAAAGTGCTCTAAAACAGTGTTTAGAGCAAGCAATATGCAGAACTTTTGCTTTGAAACTAGCAAGTTGATGCTTCACTGTTAATGTATATTTTTTCACCCACGTTTACAGTGCAATTCTACTCTGAAAAGTGACTGTGTAAAAACGGCACGTCTTTAATGAACAAAGCTGTTCTATGTCTATCAGAGACAGACCTCTTCTTTAACTGAGAAACACACACTTTTACTAGTTTTTACTCTAATTAGCCTGGAAAAACAACATAATAGAGAGAAAGTGAGCTCGATTTTATTCCCTTCTCTGACTTTATAAGCTGATTGTTACATCTAATTTGTTACTTTATGCCAAGCCATGAAAATGAAAAAAATGGGAACAAAGAAGACACAAAGTATCTAAGGATATGGTTTCTAGAAGTGGAAATGCAGGGCGGGGCGGGGGGGTGGGGGTGGGGGTTAAAAAAAAGAAACAAAAGAAAAAAGAAAAAAAGATAAGAATTATTGAGCTGCTGATGAAAAATATTTTTATAGACTTTACAGCTTTTTTTTTTCCGTAATAGTATTTTGGTCATCAAAGTACTGTGCATAGAAAAGAGAGGAAAAACACATTTTTCACAGACAGCCTCTGACTTTTTGTTTGTGTTCATTCTAAGTAATTTCATCTTCAGTTTTTGGAAGCGCTCACAATTTTTATTCTTGTATTGTGTTGACAAAGGAAAAAAAAAGTTCTTTTTTGTTAAATCTCTGTCATTGAAAAAACATACATTTGTTTTAAATTTTAACAACAATCAGAGATTTAGCAAAGGATTTCTCAATGAAAAAAAATTAAACCTGTGCCAAATGACATAAAAATCAAAATTCCTCTCTAACAAATACTTCAACAAATATAATCAGTTACATATGGTATATCACCATATTCAAGGGTACGCGGTAAGGATTATTCTTATACCTTATAGTAAAAAAGTAAGCTAAATGATTGGCCATTCTCAAACAGTCCCAGAACTCTAAATATTTGTATAGGCTATGTATACAGAGCCCAATTATCCTTCTAATTTAAAAATATTAAATACATACTTTTATAGAGGAAACGTAGCAAAAGTAGTTGGGAGGAAATTTGACCATAGCAGGTATACATAACATTGTTTTTCTATATATTTTTGAATATTTAGTTATTTAACAATTATTGGCATTTGGGTAGTTAAGAAAGAAATACAGCCTTATAGCCAGTAATTCTGGAGTACAAAATTATTGGTATATCACATCATTAAAATACACCCAGTTACATGGCAACATATAGAAGTTTTTTAAAAAGGTTATGTGCATTATTACTTATATATAGGGCTACAGATGGCTTAAAATTCACATAACATTTTAAGCACTAATTCACTTCAAGTTTGATAATTTAAATATTTACTGTGAAAATGTATATCATGTTTGATATGTTATGAAATACAACTTCTGATTTAACAACACCTGCAATTACTTGTAAAGATTGATTTGTGATTATTTGAACAATTACTGTTTCTACAAGGATATAGTATGAAAAGGTCCTCAACCTCAGGTTACTACAGTTAAGTAAAACCTATAAATAAACACCAAGCATGTAGCTATTTGATTACACATTTAAAAAAAAAAAGATATTATTCTTCCAAAAACTAAGTTGCACAATTATTCAACACTGTAATCAAATTGCATTTTGACATGCCAAATATCATTAAACATCCAAAAACCAAAACAGATCTTTAATAGCTTAACTATTTAAAACAAAATAATAAAAATCTCTATTTATGAAAAAGAAACCTAGATGATCAAGTTGTATATCCTATATTAAGAATTTTAATAATTAAGTATTTGAGTATATCAGTTACACATTTGGAATGGCTCAGAATGCATCTTCCATAATAACTTCCTTACTTAATATTTTATAGTCATAGTTAACAGATGGATTGCTATATTTAAACAATGCATATTCATATAACGAGTGAAGCTGTTAAAAGCTCTGTTTCATTGTAAAATGCATATTACTGTGAGCTTAAAGTTGTTGTTACAGAAAGTGTAACAGCAGACAGAAAGCTTGATGCAGTTAGCATGTCCAGCCTTTATAAGACTCATATTTATACTATCTGAAGGTCTGACTAATGTAAAAAAGGGTTGTCAGTATAACTGCACAAGTCGTGTGAATTATCTACCAGAAAGAACAAAGTAATGCCATCAACCTGGAATTTTGAATTCACTCATGAATTTCTCATTCTTATGCCACCAGTCCAGATGGATACAAAATAAAATAAAACCTTGTATTTCTAGACTGGAATAAAGGGAAGGAGATGGTCATGAAGTTTTACTACTTCTTCCCTTTCTCACCTTTTTGATTGTACTGAAATAATTGGTATGATATACTTAATTTCATCTTTTTCCTTGTCCTGTCTGGAAGAAACACCATCTAACCAAGATCAACTTCAAAAAAACAAACAGGTAAATGAACAACTGAATGAATGTATGAGAAAGTAATACACTCAATACAAGTAGGTATTTAAAGGCAACCTAAGGAAAAATGATTTTTGAGAAATGCACTGTGTTTTGTACTCCGTCTGCTGTTATTTCTGGTATTTTCTTATTCTTTGTTAGAAAAACTTCAAAACCAGCAAACTGCACTTCTCAGAATACAGAAAATCAATGAGAAACTGAAGGTATTAACATAATAATATCTACTCTCTCTACTGCAAAAACAATCAAATCAAGCATGGCATTTTTATAGTGAGTATTTAAATTAACATATTCTTACATTTTCTTGTATGTTTATATGTTTATAATATTATTCCAATTCATTGTTCCAGTTGCAGTCAAAACTATTCTTGATGTAGCCAGTAATATGTTCTTCATGCCACTTCAGAATGTTTGCATTTATAACACATTTTGAATACTTCTTTTCTATAGACTCAGTTCTGCATACAAAATTAAGAAATGTTTATTAACACCTTGAGCTACTCTTCATTCTCCTCCCTCTGTATAGTATGTCAGTTGTATTACCCCTTTGCTTTGCTCCCCGAACTAATTTCCTAGCAATTCCCAGTGCTGGTTTTCTCTTCGTCTTTCTGATTTCATCTTCTATGCATATTCAACTGTATACTACACGGGAAATGTGTCACTGAAATGACTATATTCATTATAGGCTTGTTGTCACACTTCACTTTTATTATATTACTATAAAATGATTCTTCTCCTAAATTAAATCCCATTCTTTAGCAATCTGATTCTTTATATATGCTTTCTGTCTTCTCTTCCTCCTCTTCACCATTTTCCAGGACCCAGAATCAGTAATTGCCAGGCTACCATCCTTTCAATTACAAAGCCTGTGTGCCTGTCTCCAACAAGAAGTGCCTGTCAAAAGATTTGCAAGCTTTTGGCCAGTGCATTTGTACATATTGAGTCTAGTGGCTCTATAAAGACAGTAAATAAGAAATAGCTGGGTTTAAAAAAAAAAAATGTACCATAAGTTTAAAAAAAAATAAATCTACAACTGGAACTTATTAAGTCTGCTGACAATGGAATATAGTGGGAGCAGGAATTGAAACAGCTCATTCTTTCACACTAGTGCTAAGCTTTCAGTGACCATGTAAGTATAAAGGTGACAAACACACCTCCACTTTTGTCACTGTAGGAAGAGTATGAATAGCCATGCAAAGCAGATCTATGACACAAGGACTCTGTTGCTGTTTTCTGACCAGGACCACGTATTTCAAGGGACTATTCCATACCAGATACAAACCACCCCTTGCATTATGGACTGCACACAGTCCTATGTTCTTCTAAGCTTCAGCACTTCCTCTTCCAGCTGTTTGTGGACCTTCAATTCTCTCTTAATGTTCTGTTCTCTTTTTCATGCTCCTCATTGAGTGATTTCCAGGTTGCCTTAAATTTTGCTTTCCTCATCCTGATTGCCTTGTGTCTGCTCTGTAAATGTTTCTGTAAAATTACACTCATCTAGGTTTTGTTTCCTGCACATATACGTATCCTCCCCTCAGCCCTTTCCCTGTTAATAACTACCATCCAACCATTTTAGATTACACAAATTAACTCACCTGGAGAATTTTGTTATATAATACACAGCTCACAACAGCTCATCTCTAGCCCTTGCTTTTCTACAGCTGTCCTATTTACAGGTAACTTTACTCAGATGAACCCTCTTACTAAAAGTAAATCCCCCCCACCCCCATAACTTCTAATCAAACACCCACACAGAACCCTTGATGTGTCCTTGAAATTTCTTGGTAATCTCCCAAAATCCTGCAAACATTATGAATTCCAATATATGGAAAAGTATCTCTAATAATGTTCATTGTACTCCACAGCATACTCCAGATTTATGGATCCTATTATATCAACTTTAGCACCTGGTAAGTTATGTACTCTACTGTGGCATCTCTGCACTCAGAGAGAAATCTCACTGGAATCTAAATCCTTCTTGAATCTGATATATATATCAAGCAGAAAATTATTAATGCCTTGGATTCACTAACTTCTTGCCACAGGCACATTTGCTAAGCAATGTCATCCCTTGAGATAAATGATAGCACCTCTAAAAAACTAGACTAAATATTACTTAATAAGCCAACTGTTAACAACATGTGCTTAAAGGGGTAAATTTCAGGTTATTAATAAATAAATATTAACAGTAGATAATTTAGCATTTTATGTAGATTTTATATGTTTGGTAGGTAACATAAAATTCCCACTAATACAAAAGTTTCTGTTCATTTGAATGAATGTTTTTAAAAAGAATAAAACCATGAAAATATTCAACTGACAAAAACCAATACAAGCCTGCATGTATCTCAGGTAGCAGTGAGAAGGGAATACCACACCCACTAGAATTTTGCAAGTAAGTAGTGTACAGTAAGTAAGCTGCAAGTAAGCAGCTACAAGAGGCCATGTAACATCCAACACGTCATGCCATGCAGAAAGGGAGCGATCCTTGCAGAAAGTGACCATGTGTTGATTCTTGCTAAATGTAAGCTAGCTTATGCTAGGAAAAATAAATCTTACACAGTTTGTAAAAAAGGGGTAGCCAGCTAAACTGAGACCTACCTGTAAATTTCAAGGAAAACTGATACTTTCACGGACAATTCCATTGGTAAAATCTCTACATACTGTTAAACTCTGTTAAACATTTAAATTCTGCAGAATGGAATGAGGCAATTCAGCATGCAACACATCAATGAATGTAAACGATATATTACATACAACTTCTCTGAGGCCAAGCTAATTAAAGAATGAAACCACACCATATGTTAAAAATTCATTTCAAACTTTTGTTGAACTAGGACCATGAACAACTAACGTGCAGAATCCAAACATGATAACAACAGCCTTTCCTATCACAAACATTGCAGTTACTTCCCTATTCTGCTTCTCACTTGCAGCTGCTACCTTAGTCTTAGGACAGCCTAGGTTACTATGTCTGTGTAGATACAAAAATACTAACACCTACGCTTTGTGGTGGTGTGCAAAAGATTATATCCATGGAGAAAAAAAAATAAATTGCTATTCAAATATTTTAAAATACAATACATAAAAATATAGACCAGTATTTAAAATTCTATTTTAGTTAATCACTTGTTTTGATGAAAATTTACTATAAAGAAGTTACAGTATTTCTCATTTGCCAGGGAAGTTATATGAATCATTACTTTTACTGATACATATAATGATTTGGAATGTAAAAAATGGCTGAAAACAAGTTGAAGATGAAGTTTCAGTGACAAAAACTACAGAGGCAGTATGGATCCAATAAGAAAACTGATTGTAGTAGAGAGCAAGTTGTCTCTGATCTTGGGAGAATGTTTTTGGACACCTAACAGCTTTTTTATTACTGTGGCTGATTAAAATGAAAAGCCTTACTACTAAAATGTTCTTTTTGATGAGTTTTTTTGCCATGAACTATAGACCTTGCAGTCCAGTGGGATACAAATCCTTTGATCCTGTGCAGTCACATAAATTCAAAGTCGTAAAACAACATTGAATTTGATTTTATTAGTGTGGCTGATGTTGCCAGAATTGTAATGCAACCTTGTTTTTCTTCTCTTTTCTTCCTTTTCTTTTGGGGAGGGGGTGGAGAGGAAAGGAGAGTTTACTGTCAACATTGCTTCATAGTATAAAGAACTAATTTATTTGGAAACCAGACTCCGAGATTAAGCCATTATAACAAAGCTTTGTAACTACATAGGAAAGTAACGATATATATCACATTCTGCTAAGTTGCAACCAATGATTTGGTTGAAGCAAAATTCGAAGCAAAAAGCAGTGTAAGTACAGCACATGGAAAACAGTAAGCAAAGATAAAGTTATATATCTATAGAAGGATAACGGGCAACAATGAATACTACTTTTCAATAGGAAATATCCAGCCAAATAGTACTATGAGTTTGCTGTGAGAATAAAGTAACTCTACACTTTTAGAAATTGAAGATTTTCATTCTGTATGAACACAATTTTTGTCTAAAAATTCTAAGAATACCTACACTGAGGAGATGGCTAGCCTCGCCACCAACACATAGAGAATTCACACATGCAATGAAAACAACTAAAAGATTTTGAGGTGTAGCAAGCCATTCACTTCCTAGCTATGGAGGGAAATTAATTTTCTTGGGCCTTTTTGACACCAGATATCAAAATAACAACAGAGGTTCGATTTTACTTTAAGAAACATAATCACCTAAAAGAGTAATTCTCTGATGCTTACAATTATCACGTTCCTCACGTGTTATAGCGAGAGACCTCAACACGTCAAAACAAATGGATTGCTTGGTGAAACAGTCCTTCCTTCAACAGAATATATTATACTACAAAAAATACTACCTCTTTCTCTATAGCAAAGGAAATTAAGGCAGAGGTTAATTTCACATTCAGCTTCACATTCAGAAAAAAACAGTTTTCATTGTTACACACTTTCAACAGAAGGACAAAAAACACCAACCTATTCCTTTCCTCACAACTTCATTATAGAAAAGATTTTTTCATATTGACAATATAATACTTGCCTCAATTATAATGATTAAAGAGAAGATTCAAGCTGTGGATATCCTTGTCAGGGCAAAGTATATGAGGAGATCCTACACATCTTTTGTGACTTCTATCTTAGTTTAACTAGGAAGCTTCCAATTCTGCAGATACTATCATAAACTTTAGTGGTAAAAACAGAAGACAGTCTTCAAATATTCACCAATCGGGTAACATTTAGAAGAAAACCCAACAGCGTGTTTATAACTAGTCTTCTTTTGAATGCTGTAGAGATGTTTATGCTACACTTAGCAGATAAAGATACCAGTACACTTATCTAAGATACAGCTCATGAACTCCAGAGATTCTACCTAGATAAACAGAAGTATAACATCAATTATGGAAATGACCCTGTAATTGTGTAAAAGACATACCTACTTTAAACAAGTGTGGGTGCCAAAGCAACCTTAATTTTCTCCCTCTCCATCATTGTTTCCATGTAGCGCAGCTACGCAGAAACTTACTCTTCAACAGAACCAGTATCTCATTCAGTGAACATGATGGGAGTTATTCCAGACAATAATTACAAACTATATTATGAAAAAGCTGCAAGCTTTTAAGACTTCTGTATTATGTGTGCTGAACAAAGCATGGAACCTCAGGAAGAGACACAACAGTATTATAGTAAAGGCATGAAAATGCTGACCTGGAAAAGCAGATTCTATACTTGCTCAAACTGCAAAGTTCCTGCAGGATGAGTCACAAGTCATTTTAGTCACTTTCTCAAGTGGTAACCAATGATACACCTTATTTTCTAAGCAACTATCTTGAGATTCTGGGATCCAATTTATAGTTGCAAGGTAAGTTAAAATTGAACTTTGATATGAACATATATACAAATGTAAGCATCCCAATAAATTTGTTATACCTTAGGTCTCTGTGCATAAAATATGAATAAAAATAATACATGCCTATCTAAATACATATTGTAAAATCCAATTTATACATATGAAGCATCCTGACAAATTAAAACTTGTGACACTGGAAAACCCATGATGAAACTATCTGTATTCAGCCCACATTTTGATTAATAAACAAGGGAGGGTATTACTCACTGACCAACAAAAATAAAATCAAATATTGAATAGACTGCATTTATTCTAGGATACATATTCTGGGGGAAATCGTCCACTTATAAGTAAAACCTGTATCATGATGCCCAGATCCAAGTCTCTACAGTCTATCTCCTATAGTTTTCTGTCTTAGCTTCCAGACTACTTCTTTCCCCCTCCAGCTTGCCGGTCTCGTCCTAGTATCTCTTCTCACCATTTTCTACCTAAAGCTCCACCTCTCACATCTCTATACATCTTTCCAGCTCTTGTAGTCTGCTTCAAATTCCAGTGGCTTTTCTTTCACATTGCCTCATCATCAAAAGGGGGTCAGGGGACAGGCTCCTAGCTTTCAGTTTCAAAGCATCTTTGGAAGGGTGATCCCCACCTAACCAAGAGTAACTTGTGGCACCCATTAATCAGTGGAACTTAGTTTTGCCCCGGTGTTATTTTATAACAACTTTGGTGGCTTCGGTATCTTCGGTGGCTTTGTGGGAATGGCACATTAAAAATTTGGTCAGCACCAGAAGATGCAATCGGTACAATGAACACTAGATTTGCAAAGTCAGAAGCTGCTAAACTCTGAAGTCTTTACTGAATATGAGAAAAAAATAGTTTTGTTTCAAAAGTTTTAACTTCCAATTTCAGATAGATTTTCCCTCTATCAGCAAAATGTTCATCCTTGCCAGATTTGTCCCTGTACTAAAGACAGGAATATTAGAGCCAGAATTTTTAAACTATAGAAAATTATGTATTTCATTCAGAGAAATGGCTTACAATTATTAGATTCAAACAAACGTCTGGTGTAGTAAATTTCAAAAAGCAGATAATTTTGGCAAGGAGGCATGGGGTACCTGTTTTCAAAATTAAAATGGTAAGATAACATTGATACTACTTAATTTTTTGTGGCTTTTATACTCCCATGATCACCTTTCACTTTGTTTCTCTTGTAGACAATTGTTTCCTATGTTACAGAGGTCTTCCAAATCTGTCAAAATAAAATGTCATTGTGTTCACAGTATGTGTTCCACTTTATTCTCCTGAGTGCATAACATATTTACTCAAGGTTTGGGGATAAATTAACTTTCACAAACTATGATAAAGGCAGGGTTTTACAATGAATTTTTTTAGAAGAGTTTCATTTTAGCCCTAATTAAGCAGAGTGTTTTGTAATGTGTCTAAATTCGAGCAGGAGCTCAGTCTTGCTGAAGTTTTAAGGCTATAAATTATCTTGTTGATCTCTACACACATTTTAGCTATATAATACCATGTCCGTGTCCATGTGCTGAAACAGAGTTAAAGAGATTTTCACTGTATTTAATATATAGAATATGGTCTGTGGTAACTTCTTAAATAAACAGGAGAATCCTTGGATCAGCATGTGGAATTAACAGCATTCTGCAGCTGACGTGAAGTCTAAACAATCCAAGTTCTTACAGTGAAATTATATTGATGAAAATAATAGAGCGACAATATAAGATATGGCAAGTAGCAGTGAAAAAAACCCAACACAATGGAAGAAAAGATTCTTCCTGGATATTCAAGCTATCTGATAAGAAAACAATCACAGTGTAAACATACCATTACAGGAAAATAAGGATGAAAAGCACCCATTGCATCAAAAATATGGAAAATAGGATGTTAATGGAGGAGAAGAAGGGGGAGAATTTTGCTTAATGTAAGTATCAGAGCACAGCAGAGATACTTAAAACTTCATCAAGAATTTGATTATAGAGTATGACATGAATATAGGCATTACAATGTGCAAGTTTTTAAAACATAATTAAGCACTGAACTGGGGAATATCTTCATACACCATGAAGAATCATTCCAAGCTTGCTTTCTGAATGAAGATGCAATTGTCAACAAGTGGTTCCAAAGAGATTAAAGTGCTTCTCACTAGCTCTTTGTGTGCTTGTATGCACCCGGTAGAAAGTTATTGTTTTATTGCTCTTGTCCTTTGCTATCATTCCCTAGTCTGCTACTCCACCTTCTCTAGCACTGGTCATGCAAATTTTTCATTACAGGGTGATTTTTCTCCTGCTAGGATTTTTCTATTTCAAGAAATGCATACATCTTGCTCCCATTGTCTGAGATCCTTAGGAGTACTGAAATTAATACTTTAATACAACTACATAGGATTTCAGTCTCTTCTTTCTCATATTTTTTATGCTTTTCTCCATCTTTATATTTTCACTGTCTTGCACTGCAGAGAGGCTCCACGCTGAACAGGGAGAATTCCTTCATGAGCACAAAGTAGTCAAAGTAGCCAAGAAGAAGGTTCATAAAGACACACAGTACACACACAGTGGTGAAACCATATATTTAGCAGCTAAGCACAAAAGACTGAAACATTTCAAGTTAGGCAAGAGTAGTATCAATAATTAACCACAAGCTGGGAGACCTTCATCAGTAACACCACATGGAAATGCTGAAAAGCCTGAACAGCTCATTAGGAAAGCCTGACTAATAAACCCTTGCTGACCTTGGCTGCTCCTTTGAGCTGCAACTCCATTTCACCAGACAGAAGCATGCATGATACAGATTTTCTTCTATTTGTGCATGCCAGGACATGAAAATCCAGTGAAGAACACACAAAGCAGCTAGTCACTTTACAGATGCATTTCATCTTGTAAAGGTTAAAAACAACTATCTCAGCATCCTGAAGCAAAATTTTATCACCAAAAGTCAGGATGTTATCCACTTCTTAAATGTTGTTTTGTCAAGTACTGTGGCATATCAAAACTTTCAATGCTATTCATCATTGGCCCTCATATTTTAATAGTAGATTTCAAAACACAGTGAGTTCTCACAAATTGTGAAATCCCTATCCTATGCAAGAATTCACATAGACACACGCAAAACTGAGGGGGGGGAGTGGGAGTTAAAAATTTCTGTTTTCCAGAAAGGAATGATAAAGATCCCTACCTAAGAGCATCCAGGTCAGACATTTTTCAATTGAATCTGCTCAAAAAAATTCAACTTTGTTGTAATAGACTATCTACAAAAGAGAAGATTTAGACAAATTCAAATATTTTAAAATGTTTCCATTTGGTGTTAAAGCATCTAACTTCTGATGTTCTTTCTGAAGCTGAAATGAAATTTTACTTTTACATATAAGTAAAAGACATTTTAAATTGTCAAAATAAAAGTGAAATCACCCACTTCTATAAAAAAGTTTTTTTGATAAGCATTCTGGCATACAACAGCTTTCAACACTATTCACCATTGCCTCCCACAGTCGAGTTACAAATTTCAAAATGTAGCAGGGAGAAGCAGCACCTTTTGTTATACTCATGTTATAATTACAGAGCAATGGAAGCGTTCACAAATGGAAGCACACTGACTGTGATGAAAAGGAATGGGAAAGTGAAAAGACAAAGGGCCGGGGAAGGACTTGTGAAGCATGAGAGATGTAAAAACCAGATTTGTAAAAGAGTGAAAAGATCATCACATATGTAAAGCTTTATTACTTCACTCAGTAACTGAGAAAATGTTTTTATGCCTTTGCGGTCTTAGTACAAAATAAAAATCAATCATTTTGAAATTATCAGACAATTTTGACTGGTGCTATGACTTTCCCTTTCATGTTCCTTTTTCTTCCACATTTTTCAACCTTTTTCCGTGGCATTTTGAGGCACTGGTCTTTAATCTCAATTTATGATATGAAATTGTTTTCAAAGTTAAGGAAATTCTTCTGTGAAAAGGAAATTACTTTCTACCCACTTCTACATTTCAGCTCTGGAAACCTTCGCAAAAATGCAAAAATGCAAACATTAGTAAGGAGACCACAAAGGTCACTATGAACACCCCATGATACATTCTTCTCTAAATGAGGCCAGACTGTTCTTTCATAATGTCACGGGCAGTTATACACCAACTGCGTTACCGTTCACTATTTGTTAAGTTTCAATAATATGTTCATAACTGTGTTAGATGCAACTGCAGGTATTTCTTTCTAAAATTTGCAATGAGATTCTTCAAGAGATGTAGAAATATTATTGTATTATATAATTTTTATTGCACAATTTACAAGCCATCTATAGTCTATATTTTATCAAATATCTATTATTTCTTATAGAGTATATTATATAATGTGCATCATATAATATATAGTAATATTATTATTAAAACCTGTGATTAATGGCTAAAGACACTATTATTCTCAGTTTGGGAACATGTAAAAGATGTAGTGAGTTGATGGAAGCCTAATAACCTCTGTCAGAGAGAAAGATCCATGCATAGGGTACAGAGTTATAGGACAGCTTAGGACTTTTATTCCACCTTCCAAAACCAGTATTTAACTTCTGTGTAACTGAAGATGGAAGGGATATTTGGTACCCTTGTGCTAAAGGGAGGAAGGAGAAATTAGGAAAAAAACTTAACTTTTTTACTCATTTTATCAAAAGAACTTATAGGGAAAAAAAAAATACCCTTGTGCAGCTATGTGTTGGATTAACTATTAAGTACTGCAATCAGAATATTCTCTTCAAGTTAATTCATTCCTTTCAGAAGTCAGTAGTCCATTTACAATATTTTGATTTAATGTTAAGTCGTTGTCATCTACTTAGTTGGTTATTAGATACTGTAGACTTGGTTCTGCAGGGAAAAATACTATTAAGGTGATGACAGCTACTACTTATCTATTGAGCAACTTCGATTCTAGTTCCATAATGTGCAAGCTAATTTCTGACCTAAAACTAAGACTGTGCCAGATCCACAAATAGTGGGCAGGATGTTATCACCACACATACTCTCACAGTTTAGAAGGAAGTATGAAATTCGCACACATATAGAGAAGCTGTGACGTGCTTTGGGAACTACTTCCGAAAGACTTAGCTGACATCTAGCGGCAGGAGCAGGAAAAGTAAAAAATTCAACAGTGGAGAACAGAAATAGTTTAATGTCTTAAAAATATATCATTCAATTTTTTGTAAATAATAGGTGAAAAATTCAAGAAATGCTTTGAACACAGCAACTAGTAAATGTAGTTAAAGGTAAATGGGCAAAACTAAGTATTTTTCTCTGCTATATTACCTTTTCTAAAGATTATCTTCATGTGGATGATTCAGTTGAATTATGGACATTAATGAACCCATTAAGAGATGTTATGAGTTATTCTGATTGTTATGCAATATGATACGATACAGATTCATCAATAATTTACTTGGTGTAATAAAAGTTATAATCTTAATTTAATGAATACGCACACTACATGACTAGAATTGATTTCAAGTGACATCAAAAAAAAGAACAAAGCTTCAAGTTACTGTGATAACATAAAGACGGCAACACAAAATAAACAGAATACTGTCATTCGCCCTCCCTCTCCAGTGATTGTTTTACATCCTTCAAGACTGCTACATTCACTGCAACTTCAACTGTCTACAGAATCAGCACCAACCCTTTCAAACTGGTGGTATGGGTAAAGCTCTGGTTGTACTCTTCGGAAATGAACATAGCAATAACAAATCTTAAAGAATAAAAATCCATTAGGAATTTCATTCACATAGTCAAGGAAAAAAAAAACTTCCAAAAGAAGCAGTACAGAAGTATAGTACACTTTCTATTGCTAAAGAATAAACAGATCTCTCACTCATAAGCCACTATGTACAGGTTTCAAGGGACAGATTCTGGATAACTTTGCTTGCTTTCACCTTCAGAGCACAGTTTAATAATTTTTTGAGAACTTTCCCCTACACATACCTTCCAGTGCTCCTAAAGATTTTTCTAGGCATTTTAGGAATAACAAAGAATAAGGGTCTCACTCTTAATCTTTTACAGAGAAGGTATGATGATCAACCTTCTTCATAAATACAAAATATGTGATTTGGATCAGTTTGTAAAAGAGCTGGTTCAGAGAAATTTCTGTCTGTAGGTTCCTTCAGTGCATAGTACAAAATCACATTTAACCCAAGCATTTCCAATAGTAGGGATATTTATCACCATATTTTTTTCTGTTATACCCTTAAAGAATAAAATGCAACGAGTTATTACATTAAATCACGACACAATTTTACTTCCCTATATGTTCCCATATGAAATTTTATAATGTAAAGTTCCATATGTACAGCAGTATGTAGTAATTCATATTTTTCATCTTAAAATATATCTTTCCCTTCCTTCAAATAATGAAAAGCCACAAGAAAGAGAGTATACAAACAATGTCTGGCCTTCTCTAATGCATTCCATTTTTACCAGTACAAATGCTGGTAACAAAGAATGAACAAAAATCATGTCCCTTTGCTGTTATATTTAAATATTACAGACAAGAAATTTCAGGGAAAAGCAATAATTTTTAAATGAATCACAAAACCCAGGAAAAATTCCTTTGAAATTAAAGACAAAATAATAAAGGCTAACAACAGAGATGCAGAGAAAAAAAATTCTGTTCTTTAAAATGTTTGAACATCAGTGACACAGGAGAAAGAACCTCTTAAAGTAGACAGGCTATAAAAAAAGGGAAAAAAAGTTTGAAATGACACCTTTTCATTTAGAAAACTACTAAAACTTAGAAGCAAAACTAACAAATTTATGATTTACCAAAGCAGCAGGACCATGTAGCAGCAGCACCTGCCTCTCAGATTTCACCCACTATAAAAAATAACATGCTGCGGTGAGATTTGACATTCTCTTCACAAAATGAATAACTTAGTGTTGACCTTCTTTGGACACAGGACATATTAAGAATACAGGAATTTAATATTTTCAGCCTAAATGTTTTTTAGATTATTAGTCTGGCACTATATAGAAATTTTCACATGGCATTCTACACATTCCAGAGAAATAAACAGCTCCAAAACAACTGTACAAACAAAAAGGAGGCATCTATGACAGTTCACATTCTAGTACAAGGAATTCATTGTCAAGGACATACAGCAAAAGAACAGGAACACTACTCAGATGGCATAGCATTCAGAAGACACGCAAGCATGTGATACTATTATTTATTCATCAGTACTATATACCATAACCTGTGTGCAGACTCTGTTTCAGGAAACCCTTAAAACACTAATTGCTGGAAATGGTATACTAGGGAAACATTTCTCAGTAATTTAGCCACTATACATCTTTTATGAACCTGATGTCTTACACCAGGCTGGGCTGAGGTCCAAAAATCAAGCATTACACTGTAAGGAAGGGGCATGGAGGCAGTGGTAGTGGAAGCAACAAGGAAGAGACAATGAAGACACTCAGACTTGCCAAAAATCCCAAATCAAAACAAAAAGCACCATACAGGAGGAAGGCATTACCCTTACACTATGTATTTCTTATATGTGTTTTCTAAGCACCCACTGCTGGTCACTGCTGGAGACAGGGTACTTGCTTCAGCTGGCCTTCAGTATAGGAAGTTTTTATGTCCTTCAATATTGTAAAATGAAAAATCACATTATATCTCGAATCATCAGTCTTACAAACTTACAAACAGAAGTCTGTGCAAGGTCTCCAGTAACTTACAAGTAACTCCAAAATGGAAATCCAAAAATCTTGTTTGAATTCTGTCTTGCAGACAATAAACATAAATATTATTTTTCTGAATCAATTATTTTTCTGATCATCATGATGTAGACCTTACACTTCACTGATGTTACCTAAAAGTCCTACAAACCATTCATATCACCTTTTCTGGTTTGCTTTTGGAACTACATAGTATAAGAAAAAAACATACCAAACATGAAAATAATCGCCAAATGCATGCAATATAAGAAAACATGATCTGTATTTCATTGCTGCTAAGAATGCATAAGTCTTCTACTAATCATGGACAGCAAATATTTGCATTTTAGCTCATTTCTAATTATATTTACATAGATACATAAAATGGTGAGGTTTTATGGTGCTGAAAGTTACATCACAATTTCACCTTTCTGGAAACAACCCACTCACATTTTCCTTACTAAACAAGATAACATATAAACACAATTAATCATTAAGACATGATATTTGAGGATAACTCAAATAATCCAGATAAAAAATAATAATCTGATTTAAAAGAGAATGTTTATCTCATTCAAAGTTGACAAAGGAGACGTATACCTGTCTCCTCTGCCTCTACTGTTTCCAGGGTTGCTGGAGATGGACAAACACATTTTTCTCTTTCATTGAGACTATGTATTCTCTGATATACCCTCTCAAAATGAATAAATCCCCCCTGCATCCACCTACTGTTCTTGTGTGGGAGAGTTACACTATTATTTGTAAGAGTTATTATTAAT
The DNA here is from genome assembly GCF_965638725.1 of Aptenodytes patagonicus. Lineage (NCBI taxonomy): Eukaryota > Metazoa > Chordata > Aves > Sphenisciformes > Spheniscidae > Aptenodytes > Aptenodytes patagonicus. The sequence goes on along the minus strand of NC_134955.1, from coordinate 37,252,002 downwards.
AATATTTATTGTACATTACTGTTGTATTTACTTTAGTGCTAGCTTGCATTTCCCTGTGCTGAATTTTAAGAGATGCTGCACACACCAGGGACTCTGCCTGTCCTGTCCACCCCACAAGCTGCTACCATCATTCCACCCCTGACTACTCAAAGACCTCACCGAGCTTTCTGAACTTCGTAGGTTTTACATCCATTATGTCCTGGCCTTTGTGCAGAGACAAAGACATAAATACTCTGTGTAATACAAATACTGTACTTGTACTAGTCTGATGATTCCTATATGTGATCTACCTAAGGACATGGTCAATGTATCAATATACTGGATTATCAGACTCCCCGTGTTAGTAAATTTGGTTTTTTCCATTCTATTTGCCTTAATGATGACAAAGAAATACGGAATGTTTTGTACTTGATGACTTGTATACTAAGGATTTAGCATATGGACCTGTATTAGAACACAGTGCAGCTATGCTTAAGACTATATCACAACTGGTGAGAAAAGGAAGACGCTGTTAATTTTTCTTTAAACTAAGACTGCTCAGCAAATTCACTTTAAGTTATACATACTGCCATTTAAGTTCCTGCTTTTATGATAAAAACACTTCCTTGTAATATTTCACTTTGCTTAGCAGAGTCAATCATGCCAAGGGAAAGTGAGTTCTAATATTAAACTTTGTTATTTCTGATTTTGACAATTAGACAGTTGGTCAAGTTTACACTTACAAAACCAGACATCAATAAAGAGTGTGCAATACAAAATTTCAGAGTCTCACAAATGGAATTACCATGCTTATTTTTCAGTCTAAAATTACAGAAAACTGCTTGTACAGAAGTATGTTTCACTGAGGAAGAGTGAAAATGCCAGTGCCTTAATATAATAAGCAAAAGTAAAAGCACTGCACTGCTGAGTTAGAGGGCAGAATTTAAAAGTACAACAATAAGCAAAACTATAAGGGGGAAACATGTAAAACTGCTTTTTGCCATCATATATGAGTGCATGTATGGATTTTAACTAGATTAGTTTTAACTGAGTTGGTAGTCAGCTGAAAACAACTTTTAGAAAGAAACAATTAAATTCTTAATATTTGATGAAAAGTATATGTTTGCACTACTTAAATCTGTAAAATGCACTAGAGTCAGGGAAAGAAAAAAAAATCATTACAAAAGTATACCTTTAATGTTTCAATTTCTTCTTTGTGTTCCCTCTTTAAATGCAAAATGGCAGCTTGGTACTCTGTAAAAATAAAAAAAGTACATTCCATTAGAGTCAGAAAACCATGTGCCATCTTCAGCATAGTATATTTCATACAACAACACTGGGTCCAGAATGCAGATGCAGGCTCTCAAATAAAAGACCTTTTACAATGGTGATGGAAAAGAAAATCTGAACACAGTAATTAGCATTATTTTCTAAGACCACATGACCAGATTTTCCATGGTGTTTCTGAGAGCAAAGGATAAAGCAAAGAGGTCTTCCATGCTGAGAAGGGAAAATGGGGGGAATATACGTCAGACTGAAATAACAGGAGGAAATTTTAGTTTTGCTTAGCTTTGCAGATAAATGTAGAGCTGATAGGATATTATGTCATACACATGCATGCACACACACACACCTGAATTCTAAAAAAACACGCATTAAATACAACTATTTAAACTGAACTGTAGACATACAATCACTATACACAGGCAAATTGGATAAAAGAGCAATCACAAGTATAAATGAAGACCTGGAAAAGTACCCAACAGCAAGAGATACAAAGGATTCTTTGTCTTAATCTATCAGATGAAGATTAATTATAGGGTTTAAGTACCTTGACAGGGTACTAAATAGCTCTTCCATTTAGCAAGAATATAATAAAATCCAAAGGTATAACATGAAAGCATGAAACTTAAAGCCAGAGAAATTTAAATCAGCAATGAAAAAATGAGGAGGCTGGGCATTGATTACACAGGTTTAGTGATGGCTGTAATGTTAAGGTGTAGATTTACCAAATGGACCTCTAGAACCTGTGTCTCATACTATGGTTTCCTTTAATCCATACCATGGCTACATTTGGCCAGACAAAGAAAGAGAAGACCTTTCATTACAGCTGTGTAATGATTTAAGAGAAGCCTTTCTTCTGTAAGACATTGGCCCAGAAGCTACAGCCCTCCTAAACAAGAAACTGGAGTTTATTCTTAGACCATCAAAGCCCCACTTCTATCTGCTTCCAAATCAAAATTCATCCAAAAGTGTATTTCCAGTTCCCTGGCCCGGCTTCTGCTTCCTTGACTAAAAAAGGAATCAAATCCTAATTTAAACAAGGATTGAAAACAGTCCAAAGACTTTAAATTTTACTGTCAATGTTCTCTAATACTAAGGGGTTTGTATGGTCCCTGGAACAGCAGAACCAATAAAACAGCATTAGAACATCAAAGCATGGACCAAAGCACCAGATCAGTCAAATATTCCAGTGCTTGGGCACTTTTTTCTTTTTTTTTTTTTTTTCTTTTTTTCTTTTTTCTCTTGTGAGCACATGGAGAAAAGCGGAAAGGAAAGATAACCTGGTTATCACTCTGAAATCTGTATGATGTGGAAGCTTTTAATGCAAAGCTATTTTTTTGAAATGCAGGGGAAGCTATATGCAAGCAGCTGAATCAGTACACAAAATCAAAAGGAAAAGGGATTGATATCTTACAAGACACAAAATAAAAACTTGCGTGATTCCAACTACTAATAGTATTTATCTAAATTCCTCCTTCCTCTCTAACAGGCCTCTACTTAGAGCTTTCCAGCATGGGAAAATTGCCTGACTGTTCTGCTGGAATCACAACCGGTTAGGTCTATGGACTTTTAGATTTTCTGCTGTTAACTCCTTTGACTGGTTGATATTCCCTCTGGACACAGGCTCTGCTTATCCATTCACCTACACAGGACTTAACAAAACAGCTGCCTCAGGTCCCCAGAAAAAGTGACCTTTTTGGCACCTCAGCTGGTTAAGCACTCACTCAGTTTGCAGGGCATGAAGCTTATGAGCATCCTGACTTGAAGTTTAGCTCTTTAAGGTCACATCATAACTGAAGCAAACAACAGGCTCTGAAAATGCTGCTAACAATCAGTTCTTAGTTTGGCTAACAGAAGGATACAGATCTACAGATCTATCTTAACAAAAGATCTGCTTTCTATGTGGGATTGCCCAATGCTTAACATTTTTTGGGATTTGGGTAAGAGAGTCATAGTTCACATATGCTGACATAGACCTGCACTGGCACCAAAAGCAGATTTTTTCACCATGTCTACCCATTGCCAACCCTCTGTTGCTTATTTTCTTATCTTGGCACAAATGTTTGTGCAGTCAGAGAATGATGGAAGAACCTCATGGATAAAACCTAACACAGCATAAAAAGTTAAAGACTTTTTTAAAAAATTAAGTATATGTCATTTTTGTGACATTTTGCAAGATACCATCATTTTAAGTTATTTAAGTTGGCACGTGTTTTTCATTACTTCTTCTAGCTGAAAGCTCCAAAATAAGTTCTAGAGATTGCTTTGTTTAATCTTTGTTCTAAAGCAGAGGTAAGATAGAGAGTAGCAATTCTTTTATGGTTTACTTATTCCTTAAAAATATGCTTAGAAAGTACTAGATTATGAGAACTAATAAACCTAATTCATTACTTAAAACACTGCTACTGCATAAAAGCAAGTATATCATAAATTGATATACTGTAACATATTTAATAGATTGCCTACTATGCAATAAACTGACATTCTGCAGCATAAGCTTCTTTTGTTTATTTCTACCATAATATTTCTTTTTAACTAGAAGAAACTATTGGATAGAAGCTGACACCTGGCAAAGTACCTTTTTAATTCTTCTCAAGCAAACATTTGTATTTGTGTGTAAGGTATTATAATGAAAAAGAAATGACATCACAATTACAGTTTTGTATAACACAAAGTAACTCATGTCCATTCCTTTCATATTTTTTGTGAAGTCACCTTAATTTGGTATAATTCTACATGGATAGTTAACATCCCAAGAAAATATCCTGCACGCAGAGATGGCAATCTGAATCATTAAAACACTGAAGAATTTGACTAGAAAGAATAATCGCATCCATATAATTCCAAAAATCAGTTTCTGAACATACTGGCAACAGAATAATAAAGTTTAATTATGCAATGGTGTTGGGATGCTGCTTAGAATGGTAAAATCACAACAACAAAGTAAACAATAATGATGTGTTAATGGAAGGAACTGTACTGCGAACAAAATATAGGTCAGGCTTTATAAACTACTGAGTTCTTACATTCCATTTAACTCACGGACAGATTCATCTAGACTACAGAAACAATCAGAAAAACTGTAAACTCTAAATTATGAATGAGTGATTTGTCTAGGTTACAAATTAACTATGCCAGAGTTTAAGAAATCTGATAGGCTCTGTGTGTAGCTAGCCTGATTGTCTCACAATCATTGTAACTCATCCAGCCTTATTAGTTAAGACACATGAAGGTATGTGGGTAGTTCTCAGAGCCAGCTGAGATACAAGGTTGCAACTGAACTGTATAACCTCCCACTTCCTGGTGCTGGAATACCTTAAGGACCTTCAAGACCGACATGGAAATAAACCTTCTAATCACACAACCACAGAACGGCTGAGGTTGGAAGGGACCTCTGGAGGTCATCTGGTCCAACCCCCCCCCTACAGCTGGTTGCCCAGGACCACGTCCAGACAGCTTTTGAATGCTTCCATGAATCTCCATCCTCATCTTCTCTGGGCATCCTGTGCCAGTGCTCAGTCACCCTCACAGTGAGAAAGTGTTTCCTGATGTTTAGCCGGACCCTTCTGTGTTTCAATGTGTGCTCACACTGTCACTGGGCACTGGGCACCACTGAAAAGAGCCTGGCTCCCTCTTCTTTACACTCTACTTTATAGATCCAAGCTGATCTTGCATCACAAGGTGACTCTTTACTGTATTCCATGCCAGCACATCCCCTAGTTTGTGTAATGTCAGGGGGATTGTCTTTTCTGAGATTTTAAAGTCTTTCATTATGCTGGATAACAGAAGGCTGATAGTAGAAACATCCTGTTGTACTTGCCTAGTCTCCAGACAGCCTGCCGGGAAGACAGTGGCTGTAAGGCATAAAGAAGTTAGCTATCCCCAATGCAGATATTACTCTGAAGGGCTTTTGAAACAAACAAATCAGATACAAATCCGATGGCAAGTGCTCCTACCCTGAAAAATGACCACAAGCAAATTAGGATTTCATTACTGAGAAAACAATTAAGTGTTAGTTATTTACATAAGACAAACAAGCAAAAATAAAAAATCTCACTGCATAGATTCAGCTCCAACCAGCTCTAACTCTTAATTTTCGTTTACTACTTCTAATTTACTACTTTTTCCTTTTTTTTGAGAGGAAAGAAAAATTTAATAAATGATAGAGTTTGTTGCCCATTTGGGCATACTCTTTACTTATGCAACTTGATGCTTCCTCAGTCAATAATTATAACCCACTGCTGCTAAAGCAAACTTTCATAAAACTGGATGTTTTTTCTAAGATAGTGAGATAAAGCAGATACACATTATAAAGTCTTAAATAAATACAAATTTTTGTTACATCTGCTGCTAGTTGTATTTTAAATGTATTTTAAAATACCAGGTTAGTGAAAAATGTTTCACTGAAATACTTTTTTTAAAGTAACATGAAAGTTGGCAAAGTACATGGGAAGCTGGATAGAGGCCTCGGTGAAAACTAAAGATATTCAGTGACATGACAGTACAAGGTTTCCCTTTTCTATGTTGTTGTTGGAAAAATAAATCAGTTAGTAACTGTAAAAAAAAAAATCTCCTCACTGTGAAACTTAAATTTCCATTTACTCCCATGTTTTGCCGTAGTTGGTAGGTAAGACAGGTATCTAACACAGTCTTGCTAATCAAGATTATTTATTTATTATTTATTATTTATTTATTTATTTATTATCTATCAAGATTTATCAGATAGACCAAAACTCTACTTGGACCTCATTATCATGAGAACGATAACGATGACAAAATGACTGTTCCCTCCACCACCACTACCACTTTTCTGCACTTTCATCCTTTACATTCATACTTTCTGCCTCTAGGACTTGCCATATGTATTTTGCATCCAATGCACAACTTACACCAACATTAAACCGTGAAGAAGGACAAAGAGATGCCTGTGTTTTAGAGAAAAATCACTTTTCCAAGTTCTGAGTTCTATCCCGATCACTTTCAGTGGAATAGTTATTACCCAGTGAAGGTACCTGGTGGTTATCCAGTCAATCAGATTTTACAGAAAAGCTGCACTAAGGCACAATAGAGGAAAAAATAGCTACATAAGTAAAACAAAATATCTAGTTTGGGAAGACAAGCTCATTGTAGACCATTAAAGCAGCAGAATGCTGGAAAAAGGAGCTGAAGTTCTTACCAGAAACTGATTTGGTTTCCAGAAGACACTCCAAAGTGCAGTGAATTAAGCAAAAACATCTTACTTTGGGATTACCCATGTCACATATTCCTAATTTACAGAGGTTTGGAGGCACAATGCAAAGTCTATTTTTGTTCCTATTTCTACAGGCCCCTGAAGAGGTAAACTGAGAACTGCCACAGTGCAGAGCAGTGCGACTGTGAAATAAAAATCATTCAGTTTCATAGTGAACAAAATTATATCTCTATTGAGACAAGCCAAAAGCCTATTTTGCCTAGTAACCTGTCTCAGTAGCCAAAAAGCAGGTGATATATAAAAACTTAAAAACCGGCAAAAAGGTAGTAGTACTTTTCCAGTACACTCTTCCAGCAACCTGATTTGCAATTCAGGAACTTTCTAAACCAGAGAAGTTGTTTGCGTATTTAACAGTTTGCAAGTGGATTCCTCTTCCATGAATGTGCATTGCTGATTTAAAACTCCTGCAAGCAGACAATGTCCTGCAGCAAAGAATTAATTGCACATTAGGTAAAGACCCTTTTGTTTATTTTGAATCTGCACCTGTTAGGTTCATTTAATGCCTCCAATTCCTGTGCTGGAAGAAACAGTGAACAGCTGTTCACCATTTACCCATTTGCTGTTTCTTATGAATTTAAAGATCTCCATCATATGCCCCCTTGACTGATTCTTTCTCCAATTGAAAGAATATTAGTCTACATAGGCTTTCCTCATAAGGAACATGTTCCATATGCTTGATCAAAGTTGTTGTCTTTCCCTGAAGCTTTTACAGTTCTACGGTACCCTCTCCGAGTTGACAAAACTGCAGTTTCCCATGAAATACAAAATGTGGACTTTTATACAACAGCATTATGATGATCTAGAAGATTTTATCTTCTATTTCTTTCCTACTACTTCCTACCACTTCAGTTGCTTGCACTACTGAGCACTGAGATGACATTTCCCAAGATCTATTTTAACATCAAGGTCTTGTTTTTAAAGAGTAATGATCAGATCAGAGTTCATTAGTGTCTATATGTATTTAGGATTTTTTTCCTCAAGGGCATATGTTAATAGTTCTATATTTTGGATTTCCTTTGCAATTTTATTGCATTCCTCAATCTTAGATTTATTTACCTCTTTTTTTTTTTTTAATTCTCATCAAAAAAATTGGCATTCTGATGAGAGAATACTAAATTTGCATTCAGGTCTTATCTACACTACTCTTGCTAACTTCACATCAGCTGCAAGCTTTCCTTTCTCAAGTCTCACTTTTCCAGTTCATTTATGAATATGTGCAGAGTGTAGAGTTGCAGAGCGTTTGCACCCTCAGCAAGTTTGCTGATGACACAAAACGGAGGAGTGGCTCATAAGCTGGAGGGTCTTGCTGCCATTCAGAGGGACCTCGACAGGCTGGAGAAATGGGCTGACAGGAACCTCATGAAGTTCAACAAGGGGAAGTGCGAAGTCCTGCACCTGGGGAGGAATAACCCCAGGCACCAGAACATGCTGGGGATCAATCAGCTGGAAAGCAGCTTTGCAGAAAAGGACCTGGGGGACACCATGTTGAACATGAGCCAGCAACGTGCCCTCGCAGCAAAGTGGGCTAACAGTGTCATGGGCTGCACTAGGAAGAGTGTTGCCAGCAGGTCGAGGGAGGTGATCCTTCCCCTCTACTCAGCACTGGTGAGGCCACACCTGGAATGCTGTGTCCAGTTCTGGGCTCCCCAGTACAAGAGAGATATGGAGCTTTTTTAAATCTAGCTCCATATACGCATTCCAATATTCACTGTACATTAAACGTTATCACTTGTAAAATCATAATTGTCCTTTTTTGTATTGTTTGTTTGAAACATTATTCTCTACTACATATAAATATAATTATGATTAAAACAAGAAAATTGGGAATAATTTCCATAATGAGTATATATATATGTTATACATTCCGGTGACAAGAAAATAGATCTCTGACTTCTTGAAAATCTGAACGAGATTGGGAAAATGTAAAATTAGCCACTTCCACTGGGTAGCTGTTTTGTACTCCATTAATAACCTTTTCCTTTTTTTTTTTTTTTTTCTGAAGTCAAACTATAATTCATCAATTTATGGATATGGATATACTGTTCTTTTATTCTGAATGTGAACTTGTTATCTCATTAGTTTTTCATCTAGATTTTTATTTTAATACAGTTTTTTGTCTTATCTTTTTTCCTAATGATTAGCTTGTTAAATTTTATTTGATAGTAACACACACATTTGAAATTTCCTTGTTCAACTGTATTTTTTTAGAAGGTGCTTGGGAAAAAAAGCCACGATTTCTGGAGCGATCAACTAGACTAATATCATGAACCCATAGATATAGTCAATATTAGAAAGTATCATAACTTTACTTCTAGTCATACTATATTTGGTTCTGCCCACACACAACTGCAGGAAAAATTAATTATAATTAGTATTTTATCTGATTTTAAACAAATATTTTAGCATTGAACATTGTAAAGACAGAACCAGTACAAATCTGATAGCATTCTTCCTTAACTAACTTCTAGATTTGGTATCAGTCTGTTTCATGATTTTAAAGTATGTTGCCAATATGGATCACACAAAGATAACATTGACTAAAAAGATATCAGTATACCAGGAAAAGAAATCTGGATCTAAATGCAAGGATTTTTTTATAATATTTTCTTTACCATAAGGTACTACAACATTTTAAATGCTCCATTTAAAGCATGGAATTAACATCTACAACAAAGTAATGGGTTGCAAGAAGGAAATGAGATTGTGTTTTAACTAAATATCCACTGCAAGGAGGAAGCAACTCTTGTGTCCTGTAATTGCATCAAACATAGTATGTAAACAGATAAGAGAATTATTGTGGAAGCACAATGGAAAAGCTGAAGAAGCAAAACCAATCAATCAAAAATGGGTGAATAATTAAGACGGACAAGAGGTGAACAAAGGGCTTAAAATGCTCTAAGAAGGCAGAAATTGAATTTATTATAGAACACAGACATCAACTATGTGAAAACAACAGAGTATTACATATTGTGAAACAGTGGACAAATGTCTACAACCATTTATACATCATTTATACATCACATCTGCTGGAGCAAAGTGTGTACAAATACACTAAAGAACATTACGGGTGTACAGGTATGACAACGGAAGGTTTTATTCACATTGTCTTGAATAGCAATTTAAAAACAAAAGTACCTGGAACCCAAAAAGTTAACAAATACCAAAACTTACATATGGGGAAAAAGGTAAGGCAATAGAGAAAGGTTGCTTATCCTGATGTAAGCTATACAAAAAGCACACACTTTTTAATAGTTATTGTATTTTATGATTTTAAACTTTAACACAGAATAATCTGAAACAAAGGAAGAGGTATTCAATATATTGGATTAATTTTTACAGCACTGTGTTTTCTAAAATTTTGGCCCCCAAAGCTAATCTTACAAATAAAATGTATAACACAGGACTGCTCAAATCCACCCTCAATAATCAAAAAAAGCAAGTATCTAAAATAGCACATTCTAGTATTATTAGGCCCTTGATATCTGAATATGAATATGTTCAGCTTTAGCAGTTATCCTGACCTTCTAGGATAAACATGGTCTCCAGGCAATACACCCGTAACTTCTGTGGGCCTGTTTGGGTCTATGGTTTCTACAGAGAACATTGAGCTAGGATATTGAGGTGTTAAGGATATTGAATGGAGGATTTAGTCTGAGCTGGCTTCTTTAAAACACACAGAATTCCCAAATAATTACACGTCTAATCTTTTTAGTTACAAATTCAGAAGACCTTCAAAAACTGAACCATCTATCTGTATGATCAGCAAATATTGTTTACTGTGTTCAAGAAGTTGCGAGGGCCAGAATTCCTTCACCTCAGAACCCCAGCTTTTTAGGGTAGAGATGAGCGGTAGGATTTTCTTTTTCTGTTCCATGAACAATTCTAAGATGTTGTTTACTTATTTGTTCCATTGGAAAGGAGGGAAAAAATGTGACATTTTTATGGGATAGGGAAACGTAATAGCTTGCTCATTTGCCCAGCCTCCAAGCAGGCAGTAAATCACATGACTGGCCTGTAACTGTAAATACCTAAGTGTTTCTAGGACCTCCACACCACCACCAGAGTCCTGTAAGGTAGGGCCTACTTCGAGTGAGGAAATGGGAAATGCTAGCAATTGAATTGTCAGGGAGAGATGAGTCTGCCAGACCACACTCTTCAGAAGTCCACTTAATGACAGTTTATATAGACAAAGTAACTTTCCTACCCTAAGATCATTGATGGTATGTGCAGGGAAATTCTAACAAATTCCAATATAAGTTGCTTTAATTAATGCAAAAATGTCTGAACACTGTCTTATTTCCTAAGAAGTATTCATGCAGCTGTAATGAACATGAGCGGACTCTCATTATGAAACTGCAAAGGGAATAGGACAGGGCTTCAAAGTCCTTTGGATATATTTCTTCTAATATGATGTCCACTTGCATCATCATCTAAATGGTGTTTCATGGTAGAATTAAGGACTAACTTGTTCTTCAGTGATATAATGCATCAAGAGTTTATCCTGGTCATAAGGTTTGTTTACACATCTTGTAAAATAATCACATTGAATATTCACCAACAACAGCTAGTATTCCTAACTCAACTACAAAAAAGGATCAAAAAAAAAGAAAACAAATCTTAATCCTTAGAAAGTTTTAACTCGGCAGATTGCTATACTGTAATTGTTTGAGAAATGTGAGAACAGGAAACTGCTTAATGAATAAACAAATAATGATCATCCATACACAGTATAATGGCAGTTTCTTAACTTAGAGAAATAAAGGAGAAGACAGGCTAGAGATACTGAGGCAATACATTACACTAAAAGGAGGACTCAGAAAGAGTTCCTGTTCTTCAGAAAGGGTGTTTTAATCACTAGGGAGTTGGTATTTCATCATTTGAGAATTTCTTTAGGAAGCTTTTATTCAAGTATTTATTTTAGCAAAAAAGGCAGACCGAAATTCCAGAGTACTTTATGTATGTTATGGATTATATAAACTCAATACCAAAAAAGCAGCACATTTATAAAAAGTACACAGGTTCACCACCTTCATGACACCAGAATGAAACTAGTCAGTCTTCACCTAAAATACCACAAAAAAACCCTGCTATCTCAGCTGTCACAGAAGGACCCTCCAGGAGATGTCGCTTTCTCTCATTTCCACATACACAGAAAAATAAAAACGCTTTGAAACATGCCTTATTCAGTTATGTCAGTTACTTCAGCAAGCAATTGCAGAAGTGACAAGTCATTGTAGAAAAAAGAGGAATACTATCAGAAAATCCTCTTTTAAAATAAACCGAGTTCCAACTCAGCTTCAGTTAGTTATCACACATTTGATAATAATTTGATAATTCAAAAGAGCTGCTTAAAAGGAGTTTCCAAGTCATGAGGGTTTGTACAAAATAAGTTCCTTAAGCTTAATTTGAAATCCAACAATGGCCAGGGTTCTGTGTGTCCTGCTCTTGGTGGGATACAAAACTGAGCAAGAAAACGCAGAAAGACACAGAAGGGGCTACATCTGAAATAAACTTCCATAAATCAGGTTAATACCATTCATTCCCTTTCTTAAAGCACAATTAAATCTCCTTTTCCTTCAGAAGATATCCCTACTGATTCATTGCTAATGACGTTATCAGTATCTAATTAGCCCTCACACAGTTTTCAGTGGGATTTTATTGTATTTCTTTGGCAGTGTTAAATGTGCTCTTGTTTTGAATAAGGACCAGTGTGTGTCCAAATACATTAAGGTTATGGAAAAGTAAAAAGCTACCATGCCTTTAATCCTTCCAAACTGACTAGTACTAAACTAGCAAACAGGGCAAATCTAGTTCTTGTACAAAAAGCTTCGGTTCCCATTTTTTATATGTAATATTCAAATCAGTAAAAGTATGCGGCTACAATATTTCTCATCATTTATTAATTCACTTCACCTTGTCTTTTTGCTTAAATTCAGCTGTTAACCTCAGTTTTATATAAGATATGCCTCACAATGGAGGACCATAGCCCACCAACTCAGAAAGAACTTTTCCAGCTCAATTTTCACTACACCTACAGGTTTTGCTTCAAAGATTTTTAGAATAAGCACTGCCAGATTATAACAAGCCAAATTATTAGGCATATTAGATTATCTCTAAAATGGGTTACATTTACCCGGAGTTTGCTCACAGACAAGAGAAATGAGGAAAAAAAAAAAAAAAAGAAGAGGAGAAAGTAATACACCAGTTCTCAATTGTGATGTTCTTCCCATCAGACTTCAAATCTTAACTTTGCGAAATTCTGAAAGTCAAAGAAATCAACCTAAGTTGCACTCACTTTAGTGGGATGGCAGCCACTGAAACTGAACTAACGTAAGCTAGAATTCCGAAAACAGTTCCTCATTTGTATTACAGAACTGCTGTAGTCTTTATTAAAGTTTTAGCCCTAAACAGTGGTAGGTACTGCAGACTCTGCCTTTACCATTTTTATTCCATCAAGGAAAGGTAAATACTGCCTTTACAGTAACAAAAGAGACCAAAGACTAGACACAGACGGACAACATTACACTATTTCCACCCACCTCGTGGTCCCTCCTTGTAAAGCTTTAGGTGAGCTAGAGACAAAAGCATAAGTAAGATTGTATTTAAGCCTCACACAGGGAATTTATATTTTTACACTCATTAAGTATGTATCCTAGCAGGGAATCTGGCAGACTCCCTGCTTTTTATTCATTACTACAAACATATACCTCAGTCAGTATTTTCAGCTCCCATTTATATAATTTTGTCTTGCAAAAAATTATCAACTGTTTATGAATTGCTTAATTTCTTAAGTGTTCCTAGATATTGGCAGTTTCCACCAAATCAAATCAAAATCAAATAGCAAGTATTTAAATAAATTTCTACCATGTAAAAAATCCCACGGACATTCCTTAGTTAACCATAGACCACATGTAGTAACACTAACTATGAAAACAAACTTGCAAATATTTCTGTAAAGCTCTCAGCTCGGTATATACACAGAATTGCATATCACACATGGTAGAATGATTAAATAATTTATTTTATTCATTCCTCAAGATTTTCAGTTGGAAATAACAATGGTGCTCCCTCATTATTGTCTTTTCACGTTGCTTGGTAAGGCAAGGAGGGCAATGCAGATCAGAAAGCTTAGCCGCTTCTAACAGATTCATTCCATACAGTCTGATTAGAAGACACATATTTGGGGTGGGAATGCTTTCAAGAATTCCTTGTTTTGCTTTTTGAATTGCTACTAAAACATGCACTTTTTAAAAAAATTATAGACTGTGCAATAACAGTGGCCAATGAATGACATATACCACCAGGTGGTAGAAATAAAGCATATAAGATATTACTAGTGATTAGTAAAGTATGAGGCATGCTTCACTGTTTTGCAAAGAAAATACACACTATAGCATGCATGTTTTTCCCTAATGCACAGAAAACCAAACATGAAATAAAATCTGGATGTTTTGGACAACCTATGTAATTTATACAAGTGCTTAACGTATGTTCAATTGTATAATCACACAGAAATTATCTGAAGACAGAGCAGCAATAATGTTTACAAATATACACAATACATGCTCATGTAAATCTTTGTCGTGATACTGAGCAAGCTGCATTGTTCATCACCATTTCTAAAAGAGAAGGTACAAGCGTTCACTGGCAAAGCTGCTGACCTGAAAATTTAACCTACACCTTTGGGAATACTGGATACAGTGGGTCACAATGTTTTGAATGGCAATTTTCATTCTCCAGCACTGTTGCAAAAACCAAGTATACACACTCAAATACTATTCAGTATTATTCTCTTTGTGTTCAAAACTGTGCTGTGCAAAAATTACCATTTCTCCTTTGATAATAAAACAACTTACTTACTTGAATAATTTTAAATAAAAGCTTATGTGAAAACCTTTCCCACAGAAATCTCCATAACGCACGTTTCAAATAGATGAGTTACTCCTCAAACTTTACATAAGCAATTTAGGAACCTTCTTTGCCATGATCTCAAAACTTCAAGTAGAAAGTAGAAGCTTTGAAGATAAATGACTTATATAGCCATTTCTGGTCAGTACATTCATTTTTGTAAAAAATCTTAAGTATTAAACTCGGTACGTGGAAACATGCAAAATAATGTTAACACAATTTAAAAATAATTACAGAACAAAAGCTGGAAAACTTGAGTGCAATCTACATCTCTTGAGATGTACCACACCCTGTAGCAGAAAGGAAATCATTAACTTTTAACTGAGTGGATTCATGAAATTTGAGAAAAGTGAGGGTTTCTTCATCTTTTCTCCCTCCTTGGTAACCCTTGGTCCCGTCATTTTTAATATTCCCTTTTACTATAGTCTTTGTTTCCTCCTCCATTATTTCCCCATGTAGTTTTCCCCTTTAACCACCAGGTGTCAGAAGGGAATCTACTCACCACAGCTGCACCTTTTTTATTATTTATATATTTATTTTTACAGGTGCATTGATGCGACCTTCCAGGCTTTTTCAGGCTACAGTCCTACAACGCAGCCAATGTTCAGGCTTTTCTTCCAATAAACATAGTCATGAGTAACTTTCAAAACATGTTATTTGTTCGGTCTTGGAATGGTGTTTATAAAGCATAATTTTCACACAGAAGTAACACTGGGAGAAATACAGACATTTATTTGAAACGCTACATGAATGCAACATTTTAAGTAGACAAATTGTGGCTTACACATTTTTTACAAGACGATTCATCAGTGAAAGCCCAAAGCTTAGGTTTATAAAAAGTTGACAGGCAGACTTCCTTAAACTTTCTGAACACCAATTTGAACAAGTTTTGCGTTTAAGCATCCTTTTAGAACTAGGAAATTAAAATTCATTTGTGCTTAAAGAAATTCTTAGAATTACTTATTTTTTAGGCATAGGGGATTGGCTAAAACAATACTGAATGTAGTTTTGACACATTATTCTAATCCTTCTTCCCTCACCCCATTCCATCCACTCCTATCAGTCCTCCTTTCTTTACTTCCCATTGAATCTGAATTCTTACAGCCCCATAATTCAATACATATAAGGATGTCAATTCCCCAGACTGGGAAATGAGCAGACATTCTTCACTTCAACTTATTTTTTTTTTAGACTTTTAAGGGAAGGAAGAACCCTCCAAGCCTAAAATTTCAATGATTTTCAGCACCTTAAAGATTCTGGTACAGTGAAAATATGCAAGATGTGAGGAAGGGATACAGATGGAGAGGGACATGTGAAGAATAAACAGTCCTAAACAAGCCAATAGTCCAGTATCTAAATACTGTCTGGATATTGAGATAATAGAGAAGATATAAGGGTTAACTTACTACAGAAAATGAAGTAACTTCACAACACATGGA
Source organism: Aptenodytes patagonicus (assembly GCF_965638725.1). Taxonomy (NCBI): domain Eukaryota; kingdom Metazoa; phylum Chordata; class Aves; order Sphenisciformes; family Spheniscidae; genus Aptenodytes; species Aptenodytes patagonicus. Next base: position 37,236,141 of record NC_134955.1, on the reverse strand, counting down.
ATTCCCTGCGAACAACAGAACAATACCTACAGAAAAGCAGCCTCCTAATGGAAAAACCAGCAACCCCTTCATTCTCTGTTATGGAAATGAAGAAAATAGTTCTTACTCTTTCTGACTGCAAAGCAGTATAAAGCGCTATTCAGAAGCAGTCACCTGAGTAACTCATCTACTTGATCATTCCTCTCCTGTCACAGTTGAGGTTACAGCTATAGTTCATTTACCTGATAGCAGAAATGAATAGTTTCGTTTGTCATTTTCACCCTCCCAGGAAGGCAACATTAGAGGTACTGCTGCTGGGGACATTCAGCATGATTTCTTTCTCAATAAACATCCTACTTCGTATTTACACAACCAAACTATTACAGGATCATATTCACCAATGCAATACGGTAAACAAATAACACCTTATCAGCAAATTTGTTACAGCGTTTCTTTGATGAGTTACAGACTCTATCTACTTCATCTAGCACAGATTTAAAATACAAAGTACTTATTCTAGATCTATAACACCTTCACAATCACTGTATACTATATATAATAAGCATACGTTGAGTATGCATGTATACTACACATGCATTCTAACTGTATATTTATTCAACTGTGGGTGGGTATGTGGGTGAGTGTAGGCACACTACATATCCACACACATAGGCACACCACTTCCCCAATATATTCTCAGCAACTCTCAAGTTTAAACTGTTGACAAACTTAAAACGTGGATATATACAAAACTAAGAAATGTATAATAAATAGGGTTGTTTTTTCTACAGATAAGAGTACGTGTCTGTGCTGTAGCAGAGGAGGCAAACTTGGCAGGGATGATATCAAATTTAACTAAAAAGAAACCCAAAAAGCAGTTCTAAATCCAGGTGCAAATTTGAAAAAGTGGAGCATAACTCTTCTTCCCCCTCACCTTGTAATATCATAATCCTCAGTGTATAGGAAGGTATGAACATTTTGTCACATGGCCTTATGCACAGTTACCACACTGTAAGTGTTATTTTTCTGCAGATTTAAGTCTGTATTATAAGAAAGTCTGTAAGAAGTCAGTATTCTTTTCCCTTCTGCATCTCTATCTAATGCTAACAGCTGATAAACAGAAAAGGAATTGAATTTGGCTTGAAAAATAGGTCAGGATTCTCATCCCAATTTTACAGATGGGTAAACTGAAGCTTGGCAAGGTCTCACAACTTTCCTGAAGTCGTTCCAGAAGGTAGCAAAAGGGCTGGAAATGGAACACAAACATCTTAATGACAAATCTTTCAGCATTAACAGGTGCCTATCTTTTTGTTCCTATCTCAAAAGGCACAGTATGAATGACAGTATCAGCTGAGATGGGGAGAGAAAAGCAAAGGATGTTTCTGTTGCTTCCTTGTTTTTGAGGGTTTCTTTTAATATTTTCAAAGTAAATCAGGGCTGCAACATACCTGGAACTGTGGCTGCTGCATTGAGCAGCACATGCACAACCCATTTGTCTGAGACTAGAGATTTCCAAGCAGCACTATGCCCAATACCTTTCAAATCCATAAAATTATAGCTTTAGTTGGCATAAGTAAGGGGAGAAAATGTCATTGTTACTCCAGAGAAATATAATATGGCTACAACAATCTGGCTTGTAATAAAAAACTCAGCTTCTCAGTAACAAGCTAGTGTATTTGTCAGAGTATGAAACACTGACATAACATGGCCAAATGTGCCTGTCATGCTGCACAATAAATGCAGTAAAATGTAGTAAAATATTTTACAAAACCTTTATGCAGCCCACCTGCATTCTGAGGTCACATCAAATTGATCAGTGACCATTAAATCACAAAAACACTATCTTCAACCAATGCATAATATCCTGCTTGCTGTAGTTCTGCTTTACCTAATTCATTACAATAACATTTATAATAGAATCCCAGAACTAAACCCTAAATACCACACTGAAATCAAATAAACTGAAATTACTAAAAAAGTAATCTTTTTTATTTTAAGATGAAACCAACTGTTAGCAGCCACTGTTACAACAACTTCCTTCAGGACACTAACAACATCAAGCATTATGTCTTTTTTAGAGACAAACAAAAATTGTTCAAGGCCACAAAGGAAGTTTATGTTAAAGAAAGATAAGAAATCATGTTCTTATCTCTCATCTCTTTGTTCAGACCATTATGCCTCTCTTTCTCTCACATAAGCTGGTTATTCTCTGCATTTACATCATGACCATAAAGTGATTTTCTTGCTGGGAACCCAGAGCATAGGGGACCAACGCTTTAATATATTTGAGACTTGGCAATAAACCTCTGCCATTATTTCCTATTTCGTTCACCATTTACCTAGACACTTTTTGTTTAATAAGAGCTTTCTCAGTCACCTCCTGATTTTCTTATTTACTCTGAAAATTGTACTTACAGCATCACAGACTGTTTATAGAAATTGTGGCACCATAAAGGCAGCATTACCTCACTGCAGATTTAAGGATGATGAATAGGCAGACTGTGAGAGAACAGGGGGTTTTAATGTTAAATACAGACATTGGAATTAACAAGAAAACATGTAATGAAAAAAAGCACTAAATGGATTCATGTTTCAACTTGATTTTTTTTTAACATTTTCTCCAGCAGGAATGTCAAATACTTCTCTCATCACTTTTTTAATTTCTGTTTTGCTTAAGCAAAGGACTAAACTCTCTCTGTTTTATACAAGAGAATTATTTTGATCCTAATGGCTAAAAATGCATTCTTAATAGGAATCACAGGATCTGTACATCTATACCACCTTAACGTGGAGACTGTTCTTCAAACATAAGTAGTTTTATGAGCAGCAGAACTCACGTCTAAACTCCTCTTCTTAGACATGAGGGGCTGCAAGTGCTGATCTAGTCATACGCAGCAGCTGAGACATTCATTATATGTGGATTCTATGTGACCTAGTATCACAGATGAGTTCACTCAGTATAGACATGAGTGTGTCTCCTCTACATGGCTAGATATTTTCACCATACGTAATAGCTGACACATCTACCCTTCTATCAGATATTATGCTTCAAAAATGGGAGAAACCTCTCTAAGAATTATGGAGGAAAAAGAAAAAGAAACTTTTAATGAAAACAGAAGAACAGAACTTTAGGACCAGAGAAATATGCACAGAAATGTCTTTGATTACACAGGAAGGATTTCCATGGAATAAACCTGTAAATATAAATTTAAACACCCTTTTTCTAGTCTTCCAGGATATAAATGGTGTAATGTACTACAGACTTTCTGGACTTCAACTATTTTAGACTGACACACTTCAAAGAAGTTCCAAGTTTCTCTAGAGAACCATGTAAGCAGCTTGTGCTAATTACAGAGAGCCAGTTACAACACAGTCACTTGCTCTATGGAAACAGAGGAATTAAAGGATTAAGAAAACATAAGATATGCCAAAATATCATAATATCATCCTTTTAATTCAAAATTTACAAGTCAAGATTCGGGTGTTGGGGATGACAACACTATGACTACGCAAGATGTTATCAAAGGCATGAAAAAAACCTGTTGCTGAGTTATATTTGTTCACTAACTTCTTTCACTTCTAATATTGCTAACAGGCCTAGTCAGCCCCACACACGTGTTCCTTGTTATGTCCATTTGCTTTTCAGTTGGTTTCCCACACATCAAGCCAGACTATGAGCCTCAGAAGGGAGTTAGCTGCTCCTCCAAGCTGCTGTGAGTCACTGTGATGTCTGCTGCGTAAGCCAAATTAAGCCTGAATTTCTTGCTTCCACTAGGCAGCAAGAACAATAAGGACAAACATGGCAAGGACGTGAGAAAAGATCAAAAAGCCAGGAATCCTCTCCCTCAATATCCCTACTTTCCTGTCATAGCTGCCATAGTGCATGGTGATGAAGGAAGTAAATGAAAGACTTAGTGCAGAATTGTGAGAAAGATTACAATATTCCAACTTCCAAATTTTCAGTGTTACTTTAAATATTAATTTCTCATGACAAATGAAAAAAAACTATGCTACCTCATAAAATAAGTACATATTCTTGTACCCTGTTAGAAGTACAAAGACTTATGTCCAGATTTATCCTTGGATGTGATCACACCTGTGACACATGTATTTTGTTTAAGCCTAAAATAAAGCTGTGCTAAATGAATACTTACCTAATAATTCAGCCTATTATTATTGTTTGTATATAGATTCCTATTGTTTTGGTAGATGAAACTCAATCACAGAAATTAAAACACTAACATAAATTGTTGACTGAAAGTTAAAACAAGTCACTTCAGCATTTTTTGTGTTACAGATAATCAACTATTCAGGAACATCAATGGAGGAAGACTGGAATCACAAACATCCCTGCCACACAAAATTTTTGAACTCTATTCTGAAATCAAGAATTTTTCATTTGATCTTAGCTGTCAGGACAAGACACTGGGGTAAGAAATAGGGTTTCAGGTTGAGACCAGTCAGTTTAATGGTGATCATTAACCTGCTCTACATCATATTTTTAAGAAGCCCACTTTGTGGACAAGAAGTTCCTGAGGTACTGGTGGCTGGGAGGGAATTTTGGATGGGAAGGGGCATGAGGGGAAATGCCAGTATACACATGCACTTTGGAGGTACCAACCACTGCCAGAGAGAAGATACTGAGTTTAGAAGTAATGCTGTATTGCCACTTCCATACTCATTAAAAAAACACAAAACCCGCCCCCAGCAATAAGACCAACATTGAATACAAACTCTGTTTTTTTAATTATATCGGCACTACTCACGAACAGTACCTTCCTTCACTTGCAGGAGACTGCATAAATTCATTCCTGTGCATCGTGCTTTAAAACAGTCACCCTCGTACTCAGAAAAGCAGATATAACAGATCCATCATACGCAACTTACAACTGCTTGCAGTGTCCTTGCTGCCACAACTGCTTTTTGGGCATCATGAACAGCTGAAAGAAACACAAACCTGCTAATCACTGAGGTACACCTATAACTCTTAACATATGTTGCAAATATAGTCTTTGCCTATTTCCTTTAAAAGCACCGCTTCCGTCTCATCCTAGCAGAATCACCAGCAGTTTGTTTTCATTCAAATCCTTCTCTCTGCCAGACACTGGAGTGACTAATGAACTGCAGAATCTGGTCTGTATAAAAATTTGACTTCGCAAACTAACCATCAGCATTGTGATGACACTGCCACCCAAAATATCACAGTAACAAAAGAGTAACAATTTACACGGGCTCTAAGCCAGTCTGTCCTTCCTATTCAAATTTCAGGAAAGCATGACCTAATTTCTCTACAACTAGTAGAATCTGGAGCTTTTGTTAATTCAGCTTCCTTTCCTTTCTTTATTTCAGCATATGTTTTTGCCACAGATGATTACAGTCATTAGGAGAAAAAATATTTATTTGGATAAAATTAAATATGGCAAGCATATAGCCTATAATAAGAACCTAAGAGTAACAGAAAGAGCCTGTAGCACGCCTTGTCAACAGCTGAATACCTCTCCTGGTTATCTAGTGATAGACTCCCACACCTCAGACCGATCAGATGCACTGTAAATTCAATTCTGTCTATATTAGAACCATGTTGTTCCTGTCAAAACAAAGTTTTCTGAATCTTCCAGCAACTTCTACACTTCCAGTATCATGCCCACTTTACAAAAAAGGAAGATTAAGGCAGAGAAAACTGAGGAAAGAGGGAGAAAGAAGTAATATACTAAACAATACAAAGCAGTAGATCCACTACTCCTATTTTCTCTTTCTCATATACAAGGCCAAATGGATATCCACTGGAATTGGAAAGAACCATACAGCATTACCCTGTACAATTTCTCACAGCAAGGTAATATAAGAGCTTGTTTTTTAATTCCACTTAATCCTTTTTAGGTGGTATTTTCTAAAATCTCCAGGTACATGAAGAACAGATGTCTATTGCCTTTCATTTCAATATTTCAGACAATTCCACAGTTTGTGACTAATTTCTGAGTAACAAGGACTTTGTGTTTTATATTTAAGAACACAAATTTGAAACAGAGTTGCGGTGGCTACAATAACACTTTTCCCCTTGTAAATATGTTATGCAAGTATTTATCTAAATAACATTTTTCTGTGGAAAGCTTATCTGATAACTAGTTAGCATTGCGCTTCAGACATACTGTCTCATACATTTGTATAGGACAACATATACGGTTAGCTATAAAAGTGATCTGAGCGGATATGAATATTCCTCTGTTTATACACAAGTTGCAATAATGGTATTCACTACTTTTATTCTGGACACTACCTGGAGAAAATCTGCAGCCAGACTACAGTTCGGCAGGTCACTGCCCCCTGCATTCTAAGGCAATGGAAAAGGCAGTCAGGTTTCTATTTGTTCACTATTCTGTTTCTCATTTGAACAGAATCCCATTAGAAATGGATAACCTAACTTATCAAAAAACCCCACTTCTTTCCTCATGAATTTGTACAGGCAAGCATTTAGATTTTGACACAGATTTAGCCATTTATGTTTAAAAATCAGATGCTTAACAAGTAGCAGTAAACAACACATCCAAAACATAAGGTCTGTTTTTCCAGGTAAGAAAATACTGTGACTTATCACCATCACTGTATTAAACAACATTAAAAAGGTCAGAAACTAATTTCTGCAAATGCTTCACCTCTTTGTTTTACCTGCTTCTGTGTACTTTAATCCTACTTTTACTTCTTCGTGCTTTGCTTTTGGTGGTGGCCAGACAGTCTGGAGTCTCCCCGGAGTCTTGTCATCTTGCTCTGAGGGACTCAGGTCAGGCTGTTAAAATTACGCAAGAAAAAATTAAAGTCTGCAGTACCAACTGATTCCAAAACAGCAACCGCCATGCTCAGCTCTACATGTGTACTCCAGAATGGTTATCTGCCTCATTCTACTGATTGAAACAGTGCTCAGTTGGTTGGAAGGGATACAAAGAAATCAGTGTAGAAAAATAATTTGAGGAGGAAAATAACATAATGCATGTGACATACAATGATTTGTTGAAACTGTTCACATCAGCGTGGAAAGCAGTCTATCCTTTGGTGAACCATAAGGGTGGTCACTAGGGTTTTTTTCTGTTTCTTTTTTTCTGTGTGTAAAGACCCATCCGTGCTCCTCTTACAAGTAAACATTAGTGGGATTCACCTAAGACATCATTTGACAATATAATTTTCTGGAAGCAGAGCTAGTTTATGAAATTCCTGCCCCACCCCCAGCAGCTTGCTCAGTCCACATACCACGTAATACTGCCACATCAAAGTGCTGCTGCAGCTGTTAATGGAACTGCACTGTCAACTGGAATGTTAAAATAACCCTTTAAATGGGGAAAAAAACCCCACTAAACAAGCATTCTTTGAGAGATTTACATTTTGTTTTTTTTTTTTACATCTCTAACATTTCTGTAATCTGATTTACAACATGCCACTACATGTAATTGCATAGACACAACTGCAGCAACAGCAAAACCCTATATGAAAGTGGCCCCATAAATGGCCCACACGAGCAAGGAAAAAGGAAAGGCAAGGCCCTTTTACTCTGGCTTTGCCCTGAGAAAATGTACATTTGTACTAGACCGGACATTAAGCAAACATTTATAAAAGCCACTCCTGCTGACTGCTGTGCTTCCTCCTTCACCATATGTGATGACAGCTTCCCAAATAGGTTTGCTGTGAGCTACACAAACGCTTACGCCAGCACAGCACAGGGAATGGTGTAAGGAGGAAGACGCAAGCCAGGAATGGGAAGGGCACACACAGACTACAATTGCTGTACATGCCACGGCCAACGAGTAACTATTTTCTCCTCCCCATGTGTAATTTACTATGAACTGGTATTATCGGTCCACCCAGGTGTCAGTCAAGATTTTTAAAAAGTTTTTAATTTTATGTCAGAATAAAAATTTGAAAGAGAATACAACCAACACAGCAAATTAACTTAAGTAGCTTCAGGTTTAGGGTCCAATCCTGCAAATTTAATCATTCAGGTAACTCCCCCTTTAGCCAACAAGAACAATCTTCTGGGCTGATTATATCTGCCAAAGATGTAGCTGTAAGAATTCTGGGTTGGAGGAACTTTACTCACTTAATTAAAGAGTTCAAATCACACTCAAATTCATTTATCATTATGGTTCTATGAAAACTTAGCATAGATTCTTTTTCATTTCTTAAAAATATACTAATTAAATCTCCATATGCCTAAGAATATTAACTGTACAAATGCTTATATTAATCCATAACTTGAGTCGTCTAATTGGAATCACTAAGTTATACTCAGATAAGGTTAAATGCTTATCAATATTTGCAAAGCCAGATATATGCATGTAAATAAGAAAAAAATTACTTTAAATTCTATGTCTTGGACAAACTGAGTTGAAAATCATCCATAACTTCTTGTATCAGCTCTTATCATTGAATTATTCCTACAGGTAAAGTGAAATATTACTTTTAAAAATAAAAAACTTAATGAAAGAGAGTGAGAATGAGAAACTATTAAATAATACTACAGTAAATATTTGCAGAACCAAACTGATTTAAAGCCATACTTAATATGGGCAACTGTTTTGTAGTGATCTTTTAAAATCAGAAACTGATTTTTAAGTTCTTACTTCTAATAGAAAGACTGTGACTATCACCACTTCTCACTGAATTCTGCTACAACTGCAGAAGATCAAGAATTTTGACAAATTAGCCCCAAGATTTCTTCAGTTGGGAATCCAAAATTTGAGATTGCCAAAAGAAGAGGACAATTCTGACATTTTGACCTTAAGTCCCCACCAATCATTTTTAAACAAGAAATTATTTTTTATCCAACTACTTCCAGATCTTAGGAAGAAAAAGTAATTCAACCTACAGATTTGTCTGATGGTCCATCTCCAGGTTTTGATTTTGACCTTTCAAATACAGCTTTCAAGGACTCTTTTTCATTTCTCATTTTGCGTTTTATGGCTTCCAGCTCTGAAGTATCTGCAGTTGTTTCTTTTTTGGGAGGCCGTGTGAATAAAGCTTTAAAGACGTCCAGTGCAGATTCAGCAGGGCTTGATTTTATTTCCTCAGAGGGAAATCGTGGTTCTGTTTTGCCAGAGGCTTTTTTCTCTTGAGGTTCATCACAATCCTCAGTCTCCCCAGATCCCTCCCCAGAGTCCTCGATTCTATCTTCATTCTTGGAGACGTCTATGTTTAACAAGTGCGAGAGTTGTTCCAGGAAAGTAGGACTTGCTTTAGGTTCAGCTGATTTTTTTTTAGTGGTCGAACCTGATGTAATACTGGATTTCTTAACAGGCTGTCGTAATTTAAGCAGAGCTAAATCATTCTCCCTTGGTTTAATTTCTGTAACAATTTCCCCATCCTCTGTGGTTAGTCCCTTTTTCCTCACACGTAGTCCACTAAAGAAAGCGGGCAGCTGGAAAGTTTTTTCAGCCAGTGCTGGTTTTTGGAGTGATGTATTATCAGCTGAAGGTCTTTGTTCTTCATCTGGAAGTTCTTGAGGGCATTCCCCTGTAGCAAGCAAGCGACTGAACTGCTCATCCATTAACATTTTGTCTTTTCCATTGGAGTCATGCTCCAGAATACCATCCAGCTGTTTTGGGAGCCACTTAGAAATTGGTGGGTGTAACTCAATGTCATCTGTATCCATAGTGTCATCACTGTTGCTGTGCCCTTCTGATTCTGACTCTTCCTTGTTTTGATTGTTATCGTCCAAAGCCTCAGGAGACAAAGCAGCATTATTTAGCCCAGATTCGCTTGTATTGTTTTCATCGGTGTCTAGGTCCTTACTCTCTGTGTCCGATTCTGTATCACTTGTTGTATGAACCAAAGTACCTTGTACGAGAATAGCATCCTTGTCATCATTGTCAGATTCAGACAAAGAAGTCTGTACAAACCTTAAATGGTGAAGAAGTAATTCATTTTGCTCAGCTAACTCCAGTTCCAGGTCAGTTTGCCTGCCAGACATTGGGTCAGCTTGCCCACTGGTACTATTCATGCCGTGCTGATTTTCTGAGTCGTTATTACAATCATTATCATTCCTCTCATGCCAGGTGTGAGCACAAGTATTTATATTGGTGTGCAAACGTTGAAATGCTTTAAGCACTGTTTCTTTTTTGGAAGCTGTAGATTCAAAAGTCGTAAATCCAAAAAGTGTTTTCACAGAAAATGTAGTGAAAAGATCAGGTTCATTTTCTGCTGTATTCTCCAGGTCTGGAAGCTCCCTACAATCAGGCACCGCATTTTCTTCTTCCATGTTGCGTGAAGTACAGAATAGGTTTGCTTCTAGCAGTGCTACTAACTGCTAAACAAATATTCACTACGTGCATTCAGACAGCAGACTGAACTCACCACAGGCACTGCAACAGGCAGCGCTCCCCTGCCCTGCGAAGGCAGCCAGCCTCCCCCAGGTCACCCTGCCCCTCCTTCCAGTTCCAGCGCTGCAGCCGGCGGCCAAAGTGTCCGTCTGGTCTCCAAACTCTGCTTCAGGAGCAGCAAAAAGACCCACCGTAAAAAAAGTTCTCAGCAGTGTCGGTAACTTGTTCCTTTACACAAAGGGCTTTTTGTCACAGCAAATATGCCAGCGCACTAATCTCGGTTGAAAATTCGACCAATGGTTACTGCTGGGACTCCTGCAATCCTACTGGCTGCACACAACTTCTACGTGCTAAAAAGGCTGTATGAACAAGCCTCCTGAACAGAACTGGGCGCATTTGTAGTTTGCTACTTCCTTATCCCAGTACATGAGCTGTGAGTGGTTTTCAGCAGAAAATTCCTGACATTCTTTTGCATAGTCTCTCCACTTTGATAAAGATCTTCTTTTGTAAATCCATAATCACCAAAAAATGTCAAATGGAAACCCGAAGTAACAAATCTGAAGCTTCCAGTGCCACCGCCCGGAGCCTGTGCAGAGTCCCCAGTTCCCGGACGGCCAGAGCAAACTCGGGTGAGCGCCCTTGAAGTTGAAGAAAGCAGAAAAAAAAAGACGCCCTCTTCCGATTTGCTGCAGGTTTCATCTGGAATGCAGATTTCAGCCTCCAGGGCCATGAACAAAAACCAACAAGACGGGTTTCATATTACTACTGTCCTAACTCTGCACAGCTATTTCTGTGAACTGTACACAGGTACTTTTCAAAGGCTTTTGCCACACCCAGTGAGTAGGTGCTGTTTGGGTGGGCAGGGTAAACAGCCAGCGCTCAGGAATGCCAAGTTAACTGTTTAGAAATCAGGCAGGCTGTCCATCTGCACTGCACCCAAGCTTGGATGATTTCAAACCAGAACAATCTCTGCTGACATATTTTTTGATAATTTCCATCTATATATATCGCCATGGTAATGCTATATGTGTGAGATTTGTTTTAGTTAATACTGGCAAAAACACTTGAAGGAAATCTTCAGGACTGTATAACTCAGTATTAACAGAAGCTGTCAGGGATAATATATATTTTTTTCATAACACATATAAAGAAAGTACAAAATACTTTTAAACACCTTTGATATTCAGAAAGTAGTAATATTTAGGTCAGGCTCCAGTCAAAAGTCTTCAACTTCTGTTCCTTTTCTTATTTTTTGGACTACAGAGACTGCAAATCTGCAGGAATTTATATTCTTTTTATTCCCTGGCCTGTAAGAAGTTTGTTTAGTCAAATTTCCACATTGGTACCTTAGAAATTCAAAGATACTGTTCTTCTTTTTGCACCCAAGTTAGAGGGTCATTCTATAGTCAGTCATTTAGCTGTGATGAGTAATCTTAAACAAGCAACATGGGAAAGCTGTCCTTCACAGGGAAATCAGCAACAGATCACACCACTGTGTCAAATTACTGAAAAACATTTACTGAAAAGCTGAATATTACAGACAACATGTGACAACAAAGTATCCCAACACATTTAACTTCTGGTTTAATGTTTAAAAATGTAGACCGTAGAAAAAGCATGTTTTACGTTTTCAATATACTATAAAAGATTGTAAAGTCAACAACAAAAGTCATTAGTATCTACTACAGGAAGAAAGTTTCCCAAAAATCAGATTGTAATATTAAGGGCTTAGATGAAGGTTGCAGACACCTTTTCAATTACAGGGTTGCATGCACACCTATAGACAAAGGGCACTGGAATCATTCCCATCTTTATCTGTGATTTAACATAGAACAATGTCTTCTGCCTTACTGCCTGCCATTTCCTGTAGCAAGCTCCGGACTTGCTTCTCCGCTATGCTTAATCATCAGGTGCCAAGGACAGAAACGACTGACAGGTCATGGCTCCCCTGGTTTTCTAGGCTTAATATAGATTAATATCACAAAAGGAAGCTCTACATAAGGAAAGAGACACAGAGTCTTTATCACTCCCTGTGCCAACCTACTCTTATAATCCCAGGGTTAATAAGACAAGTGGAAGGCAGCTACCTCAGCACTGGTTACTTCCCCTAAGACAAGATTTCTTGAAGACAAATCTACAGCAATTATAAATTTCATTTTATGACAAAATAACTGGGGCAAGGTGACCCTATTGAACCAAAGTTTTCTACATTTAAATTTACATCTATTTCTATGTTCAACCACAGGACTAATTGTTCATTGTCCTGATAATTTCTTGCTTATTTATGTATGTACTATTTGTTTGGGGTTTAGTTAACTTATGATGGATAAACATTAAATAATATTTTTGAAGAACAGTTTCATTGGTCACTAACAAAAAGTATACCTATATGAACAACTTCATGGTACCTTTTAAACTAACCATACTTATTCAGATTATGCCAAAATATTTATTTATCTGTTTATATTAATGACAATCCACACAGAATAAAAGTTCTCTGCAATAATCTAGGGTCATGTGCTGGTTTTGGCTGGGATAGAGTTAATTTTCTTCAGAGTAGCTACAATGAGGCTATGTTTTGGATTTGTGCTGAAAACACTGTTGATGATACTGAGAAGTTTTAGTTACTGCTGAGCAGTGCTTACACAGAGTCAAGGCCTTTTCTGCTCCTCACACCACCCCACCAGCGAGGAGGCTGGGGGGGCACAAGAAGTTGGGAGAGGACACAGCCAGGACAGCTGACCCCAACTGACCAAAGGGATATTCCACACCATATGACGTCATGCTCAGCATACAAAGCTGGGGGAAGAAGAAGGAAGCAGGGGACATTCAGAGAGATGGCGTTTGTCTTCCCAGGTAACCGTTATGCGTGATGGAGCCCTGCTTTCCTGGAGATGGCTGAACACTTGCCTGCCGATGGGAAGTAGTGAATGAATTCCTTGTTTTGCTTTGCTTGTGTGTGCGGCTTTTGCTTTACCTGTTAAACTGTCTTTATCTCAACCCATGAGTTTTCTCACTTTTACTCTTCCGATTCTCTCCCCCATCCCACCAAGGGGCAGTAAGCGAGCAGCTGTGTGGTGCTCAGTTGCCAGCTGGGGTTAAACCACTACAGGTCACCAAGCTGTAACAGTCCTACGAGTATTGTACATAGGTTACTGAAAATAGCCACTATCTATTTAAGATTTTAATAGTAGTTATGAAAAGTTTAGTTTAAAAGTGGACTTAAAAGCAGAAAAACCATACTTTACATCTAAACAACAACCCAACAAAATTTATGAGACAATGATCAAATTAGTAGTGAAAAGGACAGTGCTTTGAGTGTCAGGCCAAAGTTATGCAATGTATTGAGATGCTAGAAAACCCAGACTTGAACACTGAATAATTAAAGCTCCAGAAGTAGAAATATACCTTATAAAACCAGAGGTAATCTCACAAGCCTGCAGAAAATGATACTGCTTTATATGCACCTCTTCTCTTGATAATGAACTCTAGGAAGTGAGAAGAAACTTTCAAGCTTTTTGATTATTAGGTTGAACAAAGGAACTCCTCTCTGTATCCACCCCTGGAGAAATGATCAAAAACTGGAAGCCAGCCAGTCTCTCAAATTCACCACGCAGTCCATAAACCCCCAGCCTCAAATGACGCTTTTGTAAGGACTTGTTTCTCACAGTCTGATGATTGTCCCAGTGAACAGTCCCCTGTTGAGGGACTGGATAACTGATAATCAAATACACATTGGTACTTGCCCAATAGAGTGTTTCTGGGTAAAATACATACATTGATATGTGCCCTTAATATTTTTACACAAGAAGGAGATCATCATATTGTGATGTGCAAATGAGACGGAGCCAGTTTGTTGGCAGAAGTGTTTTAATGTTGGGTGGATCTATCTCATAAGGAAAGTCTCTTGAACAGGCTGTAATACTGCATCTGAAGGAAGCAACAACTTCGAAATCTCTAGAAAAGATCAGTTATGATAATGTTACGAGTCTCTTTACTTAATAAAACTGACAACTCTCTGGTGCCTCAGAAAAGCCCCTAAAACCTGTCATAGCAACTTTCAGGGCAGTCAACACACTAATTATACAAAAGGACAATCATTCCTTACAGTTTAAAGCATATTTAATAATCCACACCCTTTCTGACCTACATTTCATCACAGACAGAAGTCACACCTACAACTCACTCCAGTTCTATTCTTGAGGTGTCTAAGAGCTCTCCTGAAGTAGGCTTTAAAACTGGCTTTGAAGAAAACACACAACAAGCCAAAATAATCTAATTTCTATCACTCATATGGCAGAGCTCAGGGCTTCCTGACCCCATATCTATTCAGATTGCCTTTTCAGATTACTGTAATAGCAAACTAGAGAAACATGAACAGGTCACGAAGACACATTCTACAAAACAGCCAAGTGGCTAAACTATATAGAAAACAAACTTTCTACTGTTTTTTCAACATAAAGAGCCTTAAACCAAGAAAACTTTGCATAATTTCTTGCAAATATTCACAGAATCAAATATACACGATTGTGTCAGGCTTCAGAAGAGCCACGTGAAGCAGCAGGCTGTGGTTGTGGCTCAGGCGGTTTGAACTGATCTAAAGCTCAGCTGACACAGTCAGTCCTGCCCTCTGCCCTGTCCCCAGCACCATGCTTACTGTGCTGACTGATAATGATCTTAACATTCTTCTGCTCTCCCGTCTGTCTGTCCTGCTGTTTATCTCGTTTTACACTTAGTATTTTAACTCTTTAAATGCTCTAAAATAGAAAAGGCAGAGAAAATGGAAGGAAACCTATAAATCCTGGATTTTCATCGTTATTCTCAGCCTTGTTACCTCACTATAGACCATTATGTGAGTAATTTTCCCCAGGTTTGAGGATCTGGGTATCACCAACATCTTTGCTTTAAATGTAAGTAATTAAGTTTAGACGTAGCAACAGAAACATAGATATGATAATTCTTATCAAAGTTCAGTATTATATGTTAACAGAATGAGCAGACACCAGACACATTTGGTGTAGGGGGCTGTAGAAATGCAATGTGGTTTTTAATGTCTTCATCAAAATTCTGCTTGGCATTGAGATATGGACTACTTTAGAGAATTTGAAAAAAGATCGTAATAGTTATATGGTTATAAAACCAGAAAGCACATTAAGAAAGTCAGTTTACTATTTTGAAGGAGTGCACATTGTATCAATAAATGTATGGAACAGTTAGCCTGTAGAGCCCATCATATGAAAAAACAATGGTAGTTCTGAGGCAGAACTTGTAGAAGAGATGTATTGGCTGATCTCCTGGTTAAAACGAGCAGACATACAAGTAACAAAGACAGGGAACAGAAGATCATTGTAAACTGTGTAAGTAAGCTGAGTAAGATCTTTGTGCATTAAGGCACAAAGGCCGGCACTTAGTGTAACAAAGAATGGAGATGAATTTTTAATCTTTTCCCTTTGTGCTTTCCTTTTCTAGGTTGCTGTCTTTTCACCTTTTCATTTCAACAGGCCTTTTGCTCCCCATCTACAGTATGATATAATAGTTTAAAGATTAAACAAAAAACTTTATAAAATAAAATCCACATAATCACATCAAATAATTTACTGGATTTCTTAAGTAATTACTAGCTATTAATACTTATTTTAGCTGCATTTTCACACCTTATTTATGTGCTTTTTTATCTGAGATGAAATGCTGTATAAAGAATAGGGTGGAGTTCCATTTCTATTTTGTTTCATTATCTTCCATATCTCTGTATCTTCTCTATGCTGGATTGTGAATGAGAACGCAGCATGCTCCAACTAAGATTTAAAATCTAATGCAAGACTTTTTTTCAGGTTTCTGATACAGATTTTGCATTTGAAATTCCTGTCAGAGCAGAATTCATTCACTCTCTCCCTCATCTACTTTATCTGCCTCCTTCAACTAATAAAAACACAGAAACATCTCTTCAGTAACATAAGCAAACACTAGTACATCTCGCTATATATACATATACAAATATATTATACGTTTACATAAGGATGCTACTAATCCATAGAAAGCTGAACTATTCAATAAGAAGCTTTGTTTTTCACATTGTCACTATTATGAATATAATTGCATTTTAAAACAGTAGTGCCTAACTTTTTGATCGGTCAGGCTAAACTTTTTCTTCCAACAGCAGGAAAGGGCCATAGATCACATGACTGGATGTAGTGTGACTGTGAGTAAATAAATTGGTCCATTTCAGTTGCTATTTCCTGGAAACATTATCTTTGTTTCAGAGTTGCTTTTCAGACACAGGTACTTTTTTTGACCACAGTTGCCTTGCTGTCCGGTCTGAGGAGTGCACAGGGAAGACAATATCTGGGAATGGATTGCTGTCACCAGAGCAAGTCATGCAGCCTATTTTTGGCCATTATCTTTCTTATATTCTGCTTATAGCAGTGCTGCAGTCCCAACGGATTCTGATGGCAGCACCAGCAGCAGCCTTCTCACTACCATTCTTTTGGCAGCTCCTCCTCCAATCCCTTGTCACACTGCTGGACAGGGACTCATCTTGGAGCAGAAAAATAGTCTTTGAGATGCAAGGGCTCTGCAAGTAATTCAGCCCAGAGTTCTGTTCTGAAAGACTTTCAAGAGAGAGAGTCACAGAGAGTGAGCTGCAGGATAAAGTATCGTGGTAGGTCACTAACAGCCCATCAGCCCATGCTGAGCACCCCTTTTTTATAGAAATTGAGTCTTTTGTCCTGAATCTCTCAGAAATAGTGGAATAAATATTCTTCCTTGTTAACTACAAGAAACTGAAATCATTCCCTTTTTCATAATGCAGTTAATTAGATTTTTAGACAGAAAATGCTGCCTAAAAAAGAGTAAGAGAAATTGAAACAAACTGCTTACTAATCTCAGATGTCTCTTATTTTACGCAAATTATTGTTCTTAAATGGCTTTTAATTTGGAACTCCCTGCTCTATACAAGGACTTTGTAAATGCAGACAAAGTATCCTCATGGACTGGATTCTTCCTGTTGTAATATATATTTATAGCAGTGATAACAACTACATCACAGTTCTTTTCAGTCCAGTTATTTGTTTTCATCTCAACATATTATTACGAGGATAAACTTGTACCTTCACAGTACTACAACAACATTCTAATGAATTATTTTAGGAAAAGGAGTTTAGGACAAGAAATCAATTTTATAACAAGCTCAAGAGAATAGCAACGGTGAGTGTAAGCACTGTTAAAAGCATTTTAAATGTACTTCTAAGTCAATTCTGGTATTTCTACCAATAGATGTCACTGTTACACAAATTTGTGTTAGTGTTTCTTTGCACAAACTGTATTATGTAGTCTAGTCTTTAAAGCATTTTCTTCCAACCATTCTATCCTTTCCATGTTTCTTTCCTCTTCTACTACATTCTGTTCCCTTCTCCATCCAATTTGAAAACTACTGCCAAAACATGTCTATCTGTAGGCTGGTTACTGCTCATCCCGGGAGCATATGAGTATTTCCAGCTAGATTAGGCTGGGCCATGTTGAGCAAGTGTCTCACATTGTGATTAACTCAGGTTGCCATTTGAAGCTTCAGTCTTATAGCCCAGGAAGTTTAGAAACTTTTACTGTCAAATTCATGGCCAGTCTGACTCCAGTGCCAGTTCAGCTGTTCCAAAACTCTGAGGAGCAACAACATGGCTCCCAGCAGTCCTGGGCTGTGCGCGTGCACGCGCACACACTCACGCATGTGTGCACGGGTGCACACACTCACACACGTGCACACACACTGCTTGCTGACTTGAATCTTCCTGGTACCTCTTCTTATCCTTGTCGTCAGCTAGTTGCTAGCTTCTGCAATCCATTTCCAGGAAAACAACTAATTTAAACTAAACACCCATCATAATTTTAGAAATGACACATCATGTATCTTAATCTATTTATGTAATTTTAAAATTTTTTTGTATGTATTGCTCTCAGGCTTAGCTGCACATAGGCATATGGACTCACAAACCATCTGGAAAACTGTATCCCATCCAAAACTTTGCAGTTTGTCAGATATTTTGGAACATGGTTTTAGACATACCAGAAATAAATAAATGCATACCAGAAATAAATGCATACCAGAAATGTAACTGTATATAATAAATGCTTGTTGAAACCCAATATAGCATGAATAGAGTCCTACTCACATTCAGTTCCAGGCTCAAGTGCAACACATTTCTGTTGATCTTCTCTTTCTCACTTGAATGAGCAAACGGGTTTGAGTGCCCCAATCTGCAATCCAAAACCCAGGTATCTTCATCTCTGTTTGCCACATCCAAATTAGTCAGCCGTTCAGTGAAGTCATCCTTTAAAGCAGACTCTGCTGGAATGCCGAAGTGAAGTGACATGAAATGAAATGAAATGAAATGAAATGAAATAAAATAAATTAAATTAAAATAAAATAAAATAAAATAATTGCATGCATCTGCACATAATCCCTGCATATAGAAAGTTCTACATCTTTTTGAAATTCTGGTACACACTACCAACACATGCACTTACAGTTCTCCTGTTTGTTTAAAACAAAACAGAATGGCATAAATGGGGTACATACTTTGTTTTTACCCAGAAAAAGTTTTTGTACTTAAATTATGTCTGACATGATACAGGATATATATACCTCTTTTTACATTCCCTAGGATATATACTCTCTTTCATATATACAGACACATCCAGCTTGGAACATTCTAGTGGAAAATTCAGACACTAGCACAATTCCTGGCTGCTACATATGGTAGCTTAGCATTATACAAGCAACTGCACTTACAATTTTGTAATTTATTTTTAATTTTTTGCATTTTCCCTAATTTTAAAAGACTACATTAAAAAAGAGGCACTAGGATTGGAATCTGTAAGCCCTTTTGCTTAAATATAGGCTGATTTTCAAACTTTCTGAAAGCTTATAGCTCCAAATAATTCAGGTGCCACACTGTATCAATAAGCATAGTAAAGTAAACTACTTGGTAAAATGGCCAACGAACCAAAGTACCAGTTATAATTGTGTGAATAAACCCATCTTTCTTCTTATTCACACAAAATCTCAAAATGAGATCCTACCAAAAGACAACATTTCTGCAAAAAGAGTATTACACACACCTTACACTTCTTGAAATTATGCACTGCATATAATATGAGACTGTATCAAGATATTAAAACACAAGACTGTATTTTAGGACATACTCAAGTCCAGATGTGCCATCTTTAAGATCAGGTATCTAAAGAGAGACTTGCTTTCTGACTTCCTGAATCATTGCTTTTCTGTATATTTTTACACATTTGACAAACTATTTTTCTTGTTGGCCATTATGTCATTATGTAAATCATTCTGATATTTAGAAAACTTACAGAAATACAAATATTATGCTTTGTAGTATAATAAACTGAATAAAATGCACCAGCTGAATTTTGACCTCATCTCTATTACTCCATACAATCAGCTCAGTTACCTCTGGCCACTCTACTTTACATGATTATAACATGTGCAAAATATAAAGAAAGTTCCAGGTGACTGGAGAGGAAAAAGTAAAAATCACCATTTTTAAGGTAATCGGACATTATTTGTATCATGCTAGCAAACCTATCATGTCAGCTTTTAGCCTTTCTCCTGATTTCTGTCACATACCAATGCTACAGTTTTTGTGGGTATCTACTGACTTTACATTGCAAAAAAATTGGAATCTTGTCATATAACCTATAAAAACCATACATGCTTCCATAAAACAATGTAGCATTAAAACAGCATTAAAATGCAAATAAACATAGTAAAAAAAAAGGAAATACTACCATTTTTAATGCAATGCTCTTTGGGAATTCATTTTGGTTTTGTAATTACCTGTTCACTGGCTGCCCACCCCGCTCAGCATTACCTCCAATACTTCAAAGCTTGACTACAGTTGCATTCTGCAGTCAGTTTGAATCAATTATTTTTATCTATGTCCCCTCTGTTTCGAGATGTCTATTCTAGGTCAGCTACTGCTAAAGAGAAAACTCCTATGTGGCAGTGAATTTTACCCATAATGCGGTTACTCTAGCAATTTTCTTTGATTCATAAGTGATACAGAGCTGTAGCAAGAGGCCACATTCAGAATTCCTTCTTGCAGCAGCTGGTATTTCCCATAATTAACTGTGGCACAGCTAAGAACGGTCAGCCCTGCCAAATGCTTTCTGGGCTACTAGAAAAATGAGTACCTCCCTCAGCTGCAGAGATTCAGTTTTTGTCCAAATTTAATTTTATGCACCATCATATCAATTTATGGTATTTTTGCTGTTGGCGGACTGCTCCCAAGTCTGTTACCAAGCCTCTATTCTCCACCCTCTATTCCAATTATTACTTAATGTTCTGTTATCTGTGGGTTTACCCTGCTAGCTGATGACCCCGTTCTTCCCTGAACCAGTACTCACCTGTACGCACCGTTAGCATACGACCACTTCTATGCTAAGGGACCCATCTGCCTCAGCAGACAGTGGAATATGAAAGGAATATGAACTTTAACCATCTCTCTAGCTATTCTATTTAAAGCAAATTCTTAAATACTTGGACATATTTCTCCCTTAAGTTCACCATTCTGTCAGCTCCAACAGATGGATTTCACTGCTACTTACACTTATCCGGGAAACATTTTTTTTTTTTTTTAAAATTGGCAACCCACTGTAATCCACCAAGGGGAAATTTAATTGCTTTTATAATTTCAGAGGCTGTGGTTGAATTAAGTTTATTTGCTACATAAATTTATAATTAATGTTTTAAACTATCTGTGTATGTTTAAAAAAAGCTCATATATATTTTATGCATGTATATGCAAACACATGTATATATCCACTCAATCATAGGCTAAATTTAGGAAGTTTTTAAATGCATATGCTTATCCTTTAGCCAACTTAACTGACTTGACAACATCTATTTTTTTTTCCCTCTGAAAAAAAGGCTTCCAAGAGAGTCCAATTGCTATTCAAACTGTCTTCCAGGTTTTACAGTTTATAGCAATTAGGCAGTGCCTCCTATGAACACTGCCTGTAGAAAGAAGACTGCCCAAATACAGATTTGCTGCCATCTATTGTCCCAAGGGAATGGAAGACTGAGCAAAGTAAATGCAGGAAGACTGAGTACTTAATGCTTCCTTAGCAATTTTTACCACACGGACTTTGTGAGTGTAAGTAAACAACTTTTTTATCTTGTCAAATTTACAGGTAAGACAAATGAGGCGCTGAAACCTCAGGGATACAGACATGGTCATATCGTCAGACTGTGAGAATAAATACTACATCCAGGATCTCTTAAACCCTCTAGTCCTATGCTGAACCTACATAACTATAAGGTAATTACACCTGTCTTTTTTGTACAAATGACACATTCTTGTCATACAAAGTCTCTTAAACACAATCTCTTAAATTAGCAAACAGGCGTATTAGATAACATGTAATACATTTCTATTAAGTTACCATTGTGGAATCCATAGTTCTACAGTTTCTATGGGCCATAGTATGTTTTCTCTGGGCAGTCTCTGTAAGAAAGCCTCTTTGTACTTTCCCAGCTGTCTTGGAAAAAGAACTTGGGGAAAAAAAATCAGCTTCTCAAACATTTTTTTTGTTAGTCCAAGGAATTAGGATGAGTCATAATATCCATTCCCTGGGGGAACACGGTTTGCTTAACCACAACACACTTAAGTCTGAGACCAATGTTTACGCTGTGTCTTTTTAGCTTTTGTTTCCTGATTACTGGTCATTTTATATATTAATCTTTTAATCGCCCTCCATTCTTTCTAGATTGCTTTGTTATATCACACGTGATAAAAATATAGTGGTTACTCTTTTTGTATGGTGATTCCTATGTAATGTACAATTCTATTGCCTATTTGATTAAATGTTATAAACGCTCTTATTTGTGAAGCATGAATAAAGAAAACCTTACGTTAATTAGATACTTGTGCTCACTGCTTGCCTCTTGGAAGGAGTGAAAAGAAGGTAAATAAAATAAAATTTAAGTCTTTGTACACCATTTGAGAACGAGTCTCAGAATGCCAAGTTTTGTGGACCTTTAAGGTTTTGGGAGTCTTAAATTTTAGAAACAAACAAACAAAATGAATAACCAAGTAGATTTATTCAGCAAGTGGACCACAAAGGTGAAACAGTCTAAGTGGCAAAGTTGCTTATTTAAAGGCACCGTTTCGACAGCAGAGCTGAACACTCTGAACATCAGAACTACATTTAGAGCACTTATGGTATTACTAACTGAAGACAATGATATTACTGTGGGGATTTAGCTGTTGCAAGATTTTACATCAGCAAGTCACAGTACATTAAACAATCTTTGGTATACTTCCTTGCCGAAATAGATTAAGCTTGACCAATGTTACTGAAAACATTGGTGGAATGTGAGGGTAACGTCAGCTGAGAAGTCAAGATACTTTTTAAAAATATGGAAATCCAAAATCTGCAGATCCTACCAAAACTATTTTTTGCTGTGTGCACCTCAAATTTTATGATCCATCCCTCTCGCCTGACCTTTTTCTTTCTAAATCAAGAACCAAGCAGTAAAAGCTTCCTGATTTTTCCTGTTTAAAATTTCTTTTTTCTTTTTGTTGCTACAGATGCCAATTTAATAAATCTCAATTTAAAAATAGCATTGGAAGTAGTCTCAGCAGTTTCAGATTCTGTAGCTAGATGATACTGCACAGTTCCATGCACATGCCATCTGTGGTATCTCAGATTCGTTAGTACATAAAGACATTAATCCTATATAAACACTTCAATTCTGCACCCAATATTCCCATGTATGTAGCTGACACAGAGGACAATAAGATTTGTTTTTCTGGAGTTAAACTCTGTTTTGAAGTTGAAGATATATGAATAAGTAGGCAGAAAAATAAGAAAAGCTGAAAGGGAATAAAAAAATCTAGATGGAGCCCTCCTCCTTCCCTTTTAATTTTCCAGATTTCCTTTATGGGAAGGAAGCAAATAGAAGGAACCTGTTTGCTCTGCTAGAGACTCAAGAGAAGACTGAAAAGAAATCTTAGTATCAATACAGTTCTTTCGATTGTATTGGATAGAATATAAAGTAGTATATAGCTTTCTGCACAGAAAAGTGAACATTGCGCACCAGCTAGACTAATAAATCCTCTTAACATTAAGAAAATCTGTAGTTAAGTGCAAGACTAGAGAAACTGGAAAAAGATGCTAAATGCTGTCTTTGGGAATGAAGACATATGCCACTTCTTGTCATCTTTTCCCCTATTTCCTATATTTCTATTTAATCTGTATTGGAGCATGAGGTGATTCGTACTATAAGCAGTTTAGAAAAATCCTTGCTGAAGATTGCCTATGTTTCCACAGTACATTTAAGAAATTTTTTTTGCATGATGACAATTGTGGATTTTAAAAAGCAAATGTTAGGCCTGCTACTTGCTATACTTCTCTAACAAAGAAGCCTGAATGGCACAGTACTGAGTGCAATTTTTAAATCAAATCCCTGAAAGCGGTCAGTGTAGGAACAAAGCCCTGGAGCAGCAACACCCTCTGCAGTGGCAGTTGAGGATTGGGGTCCTTGTAATGCTCAGAGAGCTAGAAGCTCCTGGAGTATCAATATCCAAAACAATCAACAATTGTCTTTTGGCTGTGTCCTATTTCTCCCAGCAAACAGTAAATACAATTTAGTACTGCTAATAATGGAGGAAATAATTTAAGTGGCTTCAAATCCATCCAATTATTAACAGAGAAATCTATTACCAAGTAAAATTAAGACCTCCCTCTCTAGATAGGAAGTAAAGACTAGTATGTTATTCTGAAGTGCAAACTCAAAGTAGGATATCTTCCCACAGGAGGAGATAAATTGTACATAGCCTTGACATGAACCTCTAACATTAAAAAAAGAACAACAACAAAAAACAGTGAAGATAAAGCTCTCTGGCCTAGAAAATTTGAGTGTACAACCACTAAACATAGGAATGTGGAGGAAATCCAAAATACTTATTTTCCTATGAAAAACATTTGTGCAACTTCTCAATGCAGAGTTTATCAATTGCAAAAGCATGTGATACAACTCAAAGCTTTTCAAAAAATGCTTTACAATGGTCACAAACCTAAAAAAGATTAGCAACATCTATCAAATCCTATAAATTACTTGTATAAATGTCATGTTCTTGTATTAAAATAACTTTCCATTTAGACTGTTGACATTGAATTTATTTTTTTTTTATTAAGGGTTTACATTTACAGTAATTTATATACTTTATACTGCTTTCTTCCTCCACCTCAATCTATTTATTCTAGACAAAAAAAACCCCAACCCCTAATAGAGCAAACCCTAATGGCCAAAATGAGAATACTTATCATTAACTTAGCGTGAAAGAACTAGTACAATTTGGATTAGGAAAAAAAAAAAAAAAAAAAGAGCAAGATCATGAGCAGAAGGATGAGAGAACCATATTCAAGTTTCAATGCTGTGCAACCATCCAACAAGTGCTCAAGAAAACTGAGGAACGGGAACTCTAGTAACAAGTACAGAATGTATTTGCTGAATTAGGATACAGTCCTGCAAGCTACTGAGTAGTTTGACCTCATTCAGCATACTGTTTTAGCACGTACTCAAATTTAACAAGTTTAGTTACACTGAGCAAATAATGAGCAGGACCTGCCTTGTCACTTTCCAGCCAAATCTTGCTTTCAGATGCAAGCAGGATGCTCTCCAAGTGTTCACAATTGGCATTATAAGCAAAGAAACAAAAATACAAAAAACCCCAAGAGGACATAACACAGGAAGCAGTTGACACATCGGTGCAAATTCTGAATCTCTTACTATTCCCAAAGAAGTTTCATGTGTCCACAGCCAAACCCCACAACCAATGTTCAGGCCAAGGTTCTGAGCTGCAATGCCAGGAACTTTTAGCAAAAGGCTCATTTTTAATGCCAAAGAATTTCTGTGCTCACAGTAACTTCCAGATTGGGATAATACCCAAAGTAATCTAGTTAAATATATCCAATCAGCATATATTAATTATACAACATATCCCAAGTTAGCAATTTGTGGACATACAAAAATTACATAATACACAAGGCTTTGAAATATCTGACAATTCACATATGCTTTTGGTATTACGCATGTGTCTTGTGGGGTTCTAAAATAGATAATGATCATTTTCCAAAACCAGTTTACAACCGTTTCTTTCATTACCTGAAGTCATTTCTATACAATCATAGTACATACCATAGCTGTTATAGATTACACTCAAAGCAACTACCGAAAACTGAAGCATTCCTAATACCGTAATTGCTGTCTACTACTTGGGGAGTGTTTCACTGTGTCTTTTTACAACCGGTTTTCTGATCTGTGGCTTTAGCCAGTGAGCTAAAAGAATGTGGAGGAGGAGATTGATGTTTAAATTCTTGATTCCTTATTTTGTTTAGCAAGATTTGACCTTGCAAGCAATAGTCTTTGAAAAGATTAGAAACCTGTGGCTGGTGCAATAAGGAGAATAAAGAAGTATATAGAAAATCCAGACAAAAAAGCTACACAGCTGAAAGCTAACATATTTTAGGCAGCAAGCTAGGAATAGAGGCTACAAGAGTCCTTGACCACAATGTCAGCAGGTTAAGTAAATTTAATAAGCTATTTAATGACTTAAAGTGTTTACATTACTTTTCTCATGTGCTTTTTAGAATACTTCGCCTTACCCACTGGCTCTCACTCTTCTGTTGACTATCAGAAAGACAAAGTCACCACAGACAAGATTTGGTTTGGGCATTAGATAAGTGAAAAACCATGACATATGTAATAAGATAAATTTTAAATACTCTACATCTTTTACAATACACTTAAAAATGTTGAAAGCTGCTAAAATAAGCTCTGACATTGATGAATCTCTTTGCAGAGGTCACTTATGTCACTTCTACATTGCACAAATGTTATTATATAAAGATCTTCAGTACAAGTATTAAGATTGGAGTTAATGAAATATGGATAGAAATGTGCAAAAGCAGCAGAAGCAACAATTAAAGAATAGCCTGTATAGATAACCAGGGACACTACTGACAGCAACAAAACTAATTAACACTGAGTGGGTTATTTATATCTAGACCATGGTGCATATGATTCATCAGTGGAAAACTGCACTATGATAACAGGAGGAGGATGGCAAGAGGTTTACACCACATGGCCTGTGCTGTTCCTCCTCCTCCTCATGGAATAACACCACATTGCATGTTACATTCTTTTGCCTGTTATCCAACAGGAAGACATAGGATAACCCAAAAGATACTGAAAATCAGGAAACAAAGACAATGGGCAGCAACCTTGCTTAACATCCATGACAGACAAAATACACAAGATTTTGTGGCAAAAGGATCACGCCATACTAACTGTTGATTCTGAGGGGTAAAAAAAAAAATCTTTTTTATCCTTAGGGGATAAAAAACCTGTTTTGTCACCAGTCTAGAAGAACCCACGAGATGTAGTAAGGATTTGACAGCTGGTGTCTCTTGTTCTCTATAACCTCATTAGCAATGCTGGCCAGACTCCTTTAACATATGCATTATCTTGAGTGAGAGTGACAACATGCTGTGAATGGGCAGAATCAACTTAGAGAATCCACTTACATAGAGATCTGCGAGATCATTTTCTTCTGTAAGGTCCCACAAAAAGTTTTGTTACACTAATTTTCTACATCCAACTGGAAGGATGTCTGAGACAGTGGCATTAAAACTGCTAATCTAATAGCTAATAGTATTAATAGCACTAATAAATAGTACTACTAGCACAGCTATTCAATGCAGCCCTACACTCTGTTTAACAAGCCCTGCATAGCTGTACTATAGTACATAGCTATAGTATATAGCTATAAAAGATTCAGACATACCTTCCTGATTCTGGACTATGTCATGCAGGTGCACCAGCTGAACTCCACACCAGTTGGATATTTCCACACTGTTAAACGGTGTCAATCTATCCGCTGGGAGTTAATCGCCAAGCTGTTAATTCAAGAATGAGCTTGAGTGCTGGCTCCTTTTCTTGGTTACCTTTCCTTACTTCTACTCCAGCTCTTATCTTTCATTTAAAGAAAGGTCATAGCTTCTTGTACACTGCCTAGGGCTGTGGTGGTCAGAAGAAACAGCTCAGGTTGGATGGAGCATGGCCCCTGCAGATGTAGTATTTTGCAAAAAATGCTAATAAGACTCAATGACGTGCAAATGTTTTTTCCTTTTGAAGTCCCGTTACTTAGCCACATTTGATGGAAAGATAAAAATATAATCCTGACAAAAATTATCTTCCAGAAAAATTTAATACCTTCCTTCAAATATTTTTTTAATATAACAATTTTTTTTGTTGTAAAACAACATTTTTCTCCAACCTGTTTCTCACAAGTAGGTAAACAATTTCAGCTGACATTTTAAAAACCTCAATTTAAGATAAGCACACAAGATGTATAATTTTAACAGAAATTATTAAAGTTTGATGAATTCATAAGAACTGAAAGCCTAAGTGACAGGCAGCAGTAACAGCCCCGAACTGTAGTCTATAACAATACTTAATACTTATTAAATAACAAACTATCATCTTACATGCCTTCATCCCAACGTGCAACCTGTCCTATCCCTAATAGACAGTCCCAAATTCACATCTGCAGGAATGCTATCTATTAAGTTACAGATATGGTCCTCAGTATATACTCCCATAAACAATGATTAATACACAATAATCTAGAAGAAATTAAAAGGTACTAAATGTAGTGCATTTTAGCTTGATGTTTTCCTGGAAAGTGATAACAGATATTGTCCAATGAAGAAAGATATAGAATTAATTATAATAATGAAATGCTTCTGTTCAGTATTAAATATTTTAAAACAAAATAAATACTGGCATAGGAACTGCCAAATCAAAGAGAAAGGTTGGTGAAAAAAAATTTTGCAGGATTTAAGCATTATTGTTTTTCTTTTTTCTTTTTCTTTTTTTGTAAGATCTATCTTTATATGTCCTAATCCTGTAACTCAGCACATACAGCTGTGCCAGACTCTTAGAGGTGGAAAGATTTAACCTATAGAATCAACTAAAATTTTGTGCTTAGCAGTGCACTTAATGCTAAACAAACAAAATAACACAGTACATAAGAATTGACAGTTTTAAAAAAGGAAGAGGCAATGTATTTCAAACAACATAACGCAGGTCAGGCTCAGCTACTGACTGAAAGAGACAGAGAAGAATAATCTATTTTTAATGGGGAAGGACCTACATTATTTGTTTCCAAACAAACACTGAAACTTCTCAAAATATCTGAGGTACAAGGAGTGAGAGATGTGAGTGAACAGAAGGCAGAAAGAAATGGGGCAGTGACAGTGTTTGAGCCTATCAAAATGCCAAAAAGAGAGACAAAGCAGAGGAAGTAATAAATGGAGGAGTTGGCTGAAAGTTGCCCAGGGTCAAGGATTAAGATGAGAGGAAGACGGAGAGGGAGAGCTATGAGACAAAAGACAGTGAGAGAGAAAGGTGATGGAGATCTAGGAGAAGAAACAGACTGTGAAAGGATTCCAATTAAGATTTTAGTCTACTGTAACTACCACAAGTACCACTCAGAAAGATTTTCTTGGCAAAGTATATCATCAAACAGCTTAAACAGGTGTACTTACCTGGGAGGGAAGGTTCCTTAGGCTATAAGCAATAAAAAATAAATCTGATATTAAGAATTTGCCCGTCAACACATTTAACCATGTGAGTACTGAATGTGTGCAAGTGGAAAGACAACAAGCCTGTCATTTATCATTCAATATAAGTTGAAATGTAATAAATTAGTAAGTGAAAAATTATGTCCAAGACTACTAAAAATGCATTTCTGTAACTGTAGGATCACACAGTTCAGAGTCATTAAGGAATCTCCATCCTCTTCTGCAAAAGCAGCCACATTAATATTCACATCTAATTATAAAAGAAGCAAACAAGACAGTCTGACACCTAAAATTGTTTGATAATTCACCTCCCGAAGACCTACAGCTACGCTATTTCACATGTCCTGTGGCAACTGATACCTACTTTTTCTGCTTAACCAAGGCAGGAACAGAAAGCAAGCATTAAACACCTCTCTGCAATGGTCAGATACTCAGTAGTGACATCTCAGCATGAGGGCAGTAGCTAATAGAAAGAGATTACTTCGGTTCACACTCTTGTAAGTCTGGCATCAGTACACCCAGTGTCACTACTGACTGAATCATGGGGAACCTAAGTTGGTCTGCATCACACAAACTTTCAAAAGATTTTTTTTAATGCAGGTATCTCTGAATGTTTTTTTAGTGTATCATGAGCCTATGGAGACTCTAAAGCCATGCTATGCTTTTAGCAACTAAATCTTAGCATTGTGATATTTGAAACACTATCAAATAAACTTATAGGCACAGACAGACCTATAGTGATTTTTGCAGTCCTAGGAAAATTGGGAACTGATCACCAGTCGGGCAAATCCTCTGAACTGAGTTTTCACATATGTTAAAGTCCCATCACCAATGAAAAAGATCCTGCATAGGATACAATTTTTGGATATGCTCGCAGTCAATTCACAATTAAACATGTGGATTATCTTTACTGTGGCACACCATGATTCACAAATGGGCTTCAATTAATCCGAAATGTCAGGAAAGCAGAATAGCCATATTCCCGGAGCACTGAGACGGGTTTTTCTCAGTTCCAGTCAGCACTTGTATGAGAATCTGAGCTGTGTCGCTGACATTGCTTTGCATTCCTCTTTCCACTAAATTTAAATGGTAATACTGAATGGCCTATTTTACATTATTTTATTATTATCCATGCTTTTATTTTATCTAAGGCATTCCAAAGCCCCACTTGCCTCAGCTAATCATGAGCTAGCTGTATTAAACATGGGATGATGAAGCAGTTAAAACAAAAAACAATCCATAGGCTGTCTTCTTTCTCAATTAATTTCCAGAAAAATAATTAATTTCTTTATTCCTTTTCTTTGGTACCATTTCTGACTTAACCATTACACACAACCACGGGACTTTTTTTTCCATTTTCATAGCTGTTGAATATTCCCTGCTTTCATAGATTTCACAAGAAGATAGAGGTGAACAGTACTTCTGAAAATAAATTATGCCACCTATTTAGATACCTTCCCTTGTGAAAACATGGGGCTGTGGAAGTGATAACAGATTGCTTAAAATATTTTAGCTTTCTTTGAATAAATTAAGGTTCAAACTATTTCCTTTACATTTAAGCTTTTCCTGGCATCTTAGGTTTTTTGTAAACATGTAGTGAGATGTACTCTACGTGAATAACATCTGTGAGCTCAAGATTAATTTATAGTGGCATCCATGAGTGGCTTCTCTTCAACTCTTAAAAATGGTTGCCAACTGAAAATTCTGCATTCAGACAAGATGCTGTACAGTTACCATATTCATTCTACCATCAATATTTTGGTGCATATGAGTGACCTATCAGGTTAATATTGCTTGAGTGTCAAGATACAGCAATTACATATATTCACTGAAAGTAAACATATGTTTTATTACAACCTTTCAAGAGCTTCAACCCCAGCTCAACATATGCCTTGGCAGTCCCGTTCTTCACAATTTCCTGTTATAACTGGAGCAGTGGAGAAGTTCTACATTAAACATTCAGAAAATACTATTAATCATATTTGCCTCCTGCAGACTAGATAATCTTTGTACAGAACTCAGGAAGTAGGTGGGTGTAATATGATATCACATATCATAGCTTATTAACTGAAACAAAAATTAACAAAAATATGTAAAATAAGGTTATTCCAGACCAAAGCACAATGTAGGAAAGCCAATGGTTCCTCCGTTTATTTCTAGCTGACCTAGGACCTGCCACAGGATTGAAATTCTTACCTACAGACATGCTTGTATTGTAATATCAGACCTTTTCTGGACTCAAACCTCAAGTCCATTGTAGCTGAAACATGATCAGCTAGCCAGGCATCAAAATGAGAGATCATCTGTTCACTAGTATGAAGAAAAACTTTAGAAAACAGTTATAAACTACTTCTGATCTATATGATAAGAAAGGTATACATAGTTCCTTAAAAATAAGTTGCTTCTCAACAAGGGAAAGTTTTCAGTTCTATATATTGACTGATATTAGAACAGTCCAATATAAAACAACTTAAAGTGAGTAAAATGTTCAGCAGGGTAAAATACACTGCTTCAGCTTTTCCCTTCCCTTTCTCCCCAGGATCAGTCGTAAAACTATAAAATTAAATAACTACATGGAATTAAATATTTCCCCAAAATAATTTGTCCAGCAATATTTATTTTATCCCTAACAGCATTTCTAGGAACTGATTGCCTTTCTGAGAAACAGAATTCTTTTCAGATTAAGGACACACTGCAAAACATTCCCAAACAGTACTAGATCACTGCAACAAGATAGTGGATAACATCAGTGTAAGGACTGTTATTTTACAATATCAGAGGAAAAAAAATTAAAAAAAGAAAGAAAAAGAACATGAGTCAAATATCTGACTAGCTCAGTATCCTAAATCTAACAGAGCCCTCTGCTTAAGGAAGTGTGTAAGAACAGGCAAGCACATGTGATACTTCCTCCATGTACTCTCCTGTCCTCCCACCATGTACAACTCAGACACCTGTTTTTGTGCAAGCTGTTCAGTAATCCTCAGCAGACTTCTACTCCATGTCCCCTGCGCTGATGTAAATATTGGGCTCTGCAGTATCCTTTGGCAAAGTGTCCCACAGCTCAGCTACACACTGCATGAAGGACTATGTCCTTTTGTTTCTTCTGAACCTGGCTGCTACAAACATGCTTTGGTGCACTTCAGTTGGCATACTGGAGAGAAAGCGAAAAATCCAGCCCTATCCAAACTTTCCAGCCACTCACAGTTTTACAATCTCTACCATACATCTTGCCAGTTATCTTTTTTTTTTCCCAGGCTGAAGAGATTATTTTGATATTCCTCACATGACAAACTTTTTTGTGCTTTAAAACATCCTGTTGTGCTTCCCTGAACATGACCTAATTTTACCATATACTTTTTGAGATGAAGAAATGAGAACTGCATGATATTTGAAGCTTGAGAGCACTAGATCTTGTAAAGTGGCATACTGGTTTTGGTTTTCATTTCTTTCCTAAAAATTCCTAGCATTCAATTTGCTTTTTTGAAAGCTATTGATTTTTCAACAAATATTTACATGGAACTATCTGTCATGACTCAAAGATCTCATTCCTGAAAGATAATGGTCAGCTTCATTTTATATAGGAAGTGAAATTGTATTTTTTTTATGCATAGCTTCATATTTATTTCCTGAAATTTCACCTGCCTTTTTACTGCTCAGTAAGTGTTACTGAGTTCTTTAAAAGAACTGAACTCCAGTTCTTTACAGCACTTGTCCCGAAATAGCATGATATGATATGCATCGGCTAGAGCAGTATTCCTGCCCCTCAGAGAGGTCAGGTCAGATATCAGGATATGCATCCTCAGGCACAGCAACATTGATTTTATAGTTAGTGATGAAGATTGACTAGGACTGGAGGAACTGTTGGGATAGTGAAAAGAGGGGAATGAAAGGAGAACAGTACAATGGAGGAGGTTTCAGAAGTCATGAGGGAACATGCTACTCTAGAATAGCTTCCTCTCAGCACCGCTCATTTCCTTTGTTTTACAGTAAGATTCAATAAAGGACTGGCTAATTATAGCAATCTTAAAACCACTGATCAGATGCAAAAAAGAGCTAGAACTTACATCAATAGTCACCGCCTAAATTTCTTTTTAATACAGTCTGTATTTATTCATATTTTAACAGGTATCTGCCAAAATGACAAGCAACATTTCACAGTCTCAACTCTGACACATCTACATGTTAAAACCAGTCAAGTTTGAGGACAGCTTTTTTTTTTTTTTAAAGTGCTTTTTTGGAAAGACTTTTTTTCAGGCTTAGTGTGTGGCTGATTGTATAACATCTGAAGATACTACATGTATGTTCAATAACACTTGCACATCAAAATAACTGTATAAACCACCAGAATAAGCCACAAGTATCTTAGCTATATCAAGGCTTTCTCGAACCCAAAGGGTTCTATTATGAAAGAGAAGAAAACACTTCATTATGTAACCTGGCCCCCTTTATTGGCCTCAGTCAGGTCTGGCAGAAAACAAAGCCTTAGACATCTAAGCACCTAAAAAGTAGTCTGCTTAATTCACTTGAAAACATTTCTGACATTCAATTCATTTTTGCAACTGTTCCATGCAGTTACATTACATTACTGAGGAAAAAAATAAGCTGTGTTCTTTTGAAAATTCAAGGTCTAATTAAAAGGTGTTTCATTAGCCAAATGGATTTTTGTCACATGAAATTTTCCACTGGCATGCTAATGAACCAGATATAAATACCAGTCATTACTGCAATCCAGCAACCTCAAGGCTGCCAGTATTACATTTACTTTAAAAATAAAATTACAATTTAGCAATTGTTGGCCATCTAGCATATAATTTTGTTTTGGAAAGCATTCCTATTTAAATCAATCATAAGCACATACTTGCTCTCAGTCTTGCTTCAAGTTAAGCGCACAATCACTGCTGTTCTTGAAAAGGGTGGTTTTGTCTTTCAAGGCACAGTGATAACATACGCCATGCTAAAGCATACAACTATATGAATGTGACAGCAAAATGTTATTGGTCATATTTCTGATTCATACAAAAGGTATACTTTATATTTTAAAATTCTTTCATCTTCAACACGTAGATGCCAAAGGAACCAAATGAGAGGCATAACTTCCTTTTATTTCTGTTGCTCACAGTTCTGTTGTAACAGTAAACCTGTTATGCAAATTCTGCACATTGGTCAAAGACCTCTAAGGTTTGTCCTCCTGAGCCCTATACTTGTGTCACCAAGAAGTACAATTAGTTTCACTTCATCAAATTTCCTACTAGGATTAAAAAAGAGGGATGCTCTTTCAGTGGACTGAGGACCATAAAGTCATTTTCCAGAAAATCCCAACATAGTCTGTTAAGTTTTATGGTTAAAAGTCAAATGAAGCGCTTTACTACACTGACACAGAGACAATGACAAAATTATACTTAACTAGAAATGTAATACAGAAATACAGGTAGTTCCCAGAAGAAAGCATGCAGAATTAAACAGAGTTCAATTTTTAGAACAATGAACAAAGACAGACTACAAAGTACCAAAATGTATGATGAGACTTTAGACCAAAATTCAGATGTGTTTTTTAAAAAAATACTGTTTTTCCTGAAGGAATAAATCCAGTTTTGATTAATTTGGCTTGATGAAAGTTAACATTGCTGCAATAAAAAGCTGTAAAATCATTTACAATACAATTATTGGGATTCAGTTGCCTAAATGAATGTTAGATGCTGAAATTAATTTACCCGAGTCCACAAAGGTGTGGATCATTCTGGGTCAGATTTGCCAGCTCTGTGCCTGTGTCTCAGACACCCTAGGGCATCTAAAACTGTGCTTTTTCCATTCTGCACACTTTTGCACCCATTCCAAACATCTTGTGGAATAAGGAGGTAACAGTAATTCAGAATTCCTTCCTTTCATTTGTGAAATGATCTTACAGGTAATGCCCAGGGTATTGAAATGGTGGCAGAGATCATTTCTTGTGAAAAAAAAAAAAAGTATAAGCTTTCTTCTTTCAAAAGGTACAGGTAGGAAAGCGTAAGTCACATGAAGGAGAAAAGTAATAGGAATAAAGCAGAAGTGATAAAGGGGCCGTGGGAGTGTAATAAGGATGATTACTGAGTAAGAAAGCAAAGCAGTAGGCTATACAGCTGGCTGATGAACACATCACCAAGAGGATGGGTGGAAATATTTCCATGACTATTCAAAGCCATGACTGTTTAAATATTAGTATCATTAGATGTTGTTTTTAGCAGCCAAAGCTGCTAAAGCAGACCTGAATTCCAAGAAGCCTTTCATTTGTTCCACTGGAACACCCAGCTGTCAGCCCAATTTGCACATTTAACATCAATCTCAATGAAAGTTACACATAAGAGAACTCAACCCTCTGATGACAGAGCTGCAACTTACTTTACAAAGTTAATTGAACCTACTTTTAGGCTCTGTCTCATTGACTATCCACATTATTAACACGTCAAGCCCAGGTATGTCACAGCCTTGTTTGTAGCCTGAAATCCCCTTTGAGCCTATAGTCACACCTAACCCACATGAAGAAAGCCTAAGGTCCTTGCTCTGTGCCACAAGGGTGGAATGACTGTAACTCATTGGGGTGAGAGAAGCTGTGTAATGCCAGCCTTGCCGTGAAGATTTTGATAGATGTATGAGGTCTGTGCAGACATATCTTAGCAACTAACTACGCAAGAATTGTTCAAGCTCAGGCTACTCTTTGAACTGCATGAGTATCCAACCAGTGAGTCTCATAGACCAAACTGGAAAAGCAGTGGGTTGCTAGCATGGACCAGACATGCAATGCAAACACACCCTACGTGACTGCTCTCATACAAAACATCTACATTACTCTAACTGAAATATGATTACACAGAGGGGAAAAAAAGTAGGACTTGAAAGTAAATGAGTATGGTCAGAAATACCATGGAAGACAGGAAAAAAAATCCCTATTTAATTTAATTAAAAAAAAAAAAAAAGACTTCCGCCTGTTCTGGATAAAAAATATTTCATTTTGGAGCTGTTACAGAAGAAATTAATCTCACTGGACTTAACTATCACAAAGGTAGCTCTTTAAGAAAAGAGATACCTCTCACTAAGTTCATGTCATCCTGGAAATCTGAAATAGCTTCAAACTATAGCCCGTTTTCTGCTAACCTTTGAACAAAGCCTTTAAACTTGAAGTTCTTACTGGCCACCAAAATCCAAATAGAATGGAAACAAATCTTTTGTCTAGGTTGCAAGGTGAAATAGTTTAAATGTTATCCAACCACCTTGATGAAAAGGACTGGACATTCAATGCCTGATAAGATGAAAAATATGGCTCTTTGAGCTAATTAGGCTTGGCCTCTTTTGTTAATCCATAGACTGGAGAAAAAACCCTCAGGATGAATTAAGACTGTCAAATTAAGCAACAAAATTAGGAATATCTTTTTTTTCCATGACTTGGAAAAATATAAGGAAAATATTGAAATGGAACACTGCCTCTCAGACTATAAATTAGATGACAAGATAGAAGACTGATGGCTAAAAAGTAAGAGATTTTTGAAAAAAGTGAAAAACTGAATAAGTATGTGCTAACATTTTTCTTCCCAGCTTTGGATGACAAACATCTTTCACTTTTGCATAATTAAGTATAACTTGCATAAATAAGTATAAAAGTGGAATACAAATTAGTCACAAGAAAGAAAGGTGCAAACCATTCCTGGGAATTTATATGGTGGCATTTATCTTACTCATAACATTTGTAACTATAGTTTCAATGTGTGTCAGATTTAAAGAATAATCTGTTGTAGTAAACTAGTACAAAAATTATTAGGTTCATATCCCACAAAAGAAGCATATGAGAGGAAATTAGAGTACAAAAGCATTATAAATAAATACTTAGGTCTTATACAAAACTATTCTGCCTATGCAAAAAGATTATTTCTGGGGGGAAGGGGGGATTATTTTTAGTTTTATTTCCATAAAAGCTGACATTTTCCAAAAAGAAGAAAACACCTGACTGGCATGAATTAGTATAGCTATCAAATATATGCTCAAGTTTAAACTGTAATGAATATTTAAAATTTATACATAACTGTAACTTCATTTTAATATACATTTATTTAAAAATATATTCTCCAAAATTGAATAGGTTTTATTTTAATAACATGTTTTCAATACACTTTTCTTACTTAACTACTTCAATTTCTTAAGCCAAAAGAAATCTCATTTTGAAGAATCAGAAATCGGTAAACATTTGCTCGAGTTTACAACATACTGACAACTACATTACTGACAGGAATATATACTCTAGATGAAACTTAGAGAAGATAACCTCTAGATTTTAATTGTGAGATGAAATGGCTCAATGTCAGCAGCTTTACAGGTTATATATATGTCTTAAGTTAAATAAAATTAACACAGGAAAGAAAAAAACAAAACTTTTACCCTCTCCAAAGGACTAAACAAAGCTTTAGATTTCACTTTTATAACAACATTAACTATCAGACTCAAGTATATGTTAACAAAATGGTAGTCAAGGGGCTGCAAAAATAGACTTCAGTGCTGCATAAAAGCAGCCATTTTTTTAGTAATTGCCCCAAAGAACCTGGAATTACTTCTGCTGACTAATACTCCTAATTTACCGTAATATGCTCAAGAAAATTCTGCAGCTTTTAGATGAGTCTGCCTTAGTAGCTGTAGTGTTCAGTTTCTCTGGACATGGAAATCAAGCTATTTGTTATAAATACACTGATAACATGAACCAGATCCCATATACAAATTATGTATATGGGGTAAGCCTGATTAACATCTCAGGTCACACAGAAGCACCTGGTATTTTGCAGATAATAACAGCTAAAGCTGTTGGGAGCAGGTTGGGAACCAAGGGCATGCCCCTCCAGCTGGAAGGGCCTCCTGGGGCTGTCACGGCTGCTAGCCTAGCTGCTGAAAATTGTGAAGTGTTAGGGGGTAAAAGGCATGGGAACAACCAGGTTTAGCTTTTCTGCAACTTCTCCCTCAAAAATAATTAGTAAGTTCATATATTCATAGAAGTAATAACTTGTTATTGGCCAGACTCCCCTGTACTACAGTTTTCTTATTTTTACTGATGTTTCTGTAACAGAAATGCTGAAGCTTAGAGAACAAGAACCAATCTACTTCAGTTTGTACACATAATAAGAATTGTTTTCTCTTTTATTCATAGATGTTTAGAGGGTTTGGTGAGGTAAGAGATTCCAATTTACAAGGCATGACAATCAGTAAATATTTTCTACTCATAAGGTAGACATACAAATACAGAAATCACTGAAGAAGTTATAGAATAGAAACTCAGAATACCCTTCTCTATAAAGTCAGTCTTTTTTAGTACACGCAAAGTTTTTCCAGCTTAATTTTCCAGCTTAATTCTTTTTAATAAACTAAAGAGAAATGAGAGTAAACACAGTCACGCTAGCTAAACCATTCATCAGTTATACTCTTAATCTTTGTAGTTTTGAATTATTCAAGTCAAAATCATTAAATTGTGTTCTGATAGCAAAGAAATGCTAAGTGATCGCTTAGGACTATTTCAGAGAACGTCACTGTATCCAAAATACAAAAATGTCCCATATGACCCTTCACTGTAATAACAAACCTTATGAAAAAAAAATAGCACTTTTCATTTAACACTTCAAAAACATAAATGTAAAAAAAGGTAGAATATTACAAAACATCAAAATCTTTATCACACAGGACGCTACAAGTGGCAGTATATAGAGAATGTCACTCAGGTGAGGGACTGTGAATTATTTATATTTCCTTCCTTACTCACCTCTTGTTCTGGTAAAAAGTAATTTCACTCAGTCTTTAAAATTCCTCCTGTAAAACACATCCCACAGTTCTCAACTTTTCTCTGTCCTATTTTCACCTCACTGATCCCAGCAACCTAACATAAAACCCTGAAGAGATCTTTGACTATGCTCTGGAAAATCCTTAACACTTGGAGCGAATGAGAGGCCACCATAATCTAAATGTAAGGGTAGTCATAATCTAATCCCAAAGAAAAATTCCTCTGACACAAACAATTAAATACATCATTAAACCACTAGGTGCAGTATTTTAATGCTATGACTCCTAAATAAAATTCACTACTTATAAGTATTATTTAGATGTATGTCACATCTAAATCATGAAATACTCTTCAAAATTATTTACTGATATGATATACCACAAACACATAAATTGCATCTTTATTCATTTTCATTACATATATTTTAAAGTACATTTTTATCAGGGAACATGCAGAATTTTTTCACCACTCTTACAAGTTGGATTTGGTGCAATGTCACTTTTGCAGAGACAAAATACCAAAGAGTAGCTACTATAGCTTTTAAAAATTCCTATACACATTATTAATTTGTACTTACAGAGGTAAATACTTGAATTTGATCTCAGCTTATATATCATCCTGATCCATCAAGAAAAATATCAGCTGAACCATTTCTATTGACTTGTTTTAAATGGCCAACAGAATACATACAGATTTAATAAGTGACAGCTTCCACATTATGGCAGTATTTTACTTCAGGAAATTCTTTTCACACTGATGAAAAAAGAATTCCATTTCATTACAGTAAGTCTCTTAAACTGAGTGCATAAACTGTAAACCAGTGTGAATGTTTTGGCCTTTTCTCCTTCCCATGAAACAGAAAATTGTTAATCTATGACCAGCATAAAACATTAAGCTGTCTCTGGTTTTTCATTCCAATTTAATTCACTTGGTTTCCCCTCACTGATTGCCTTTGACTGAAGAGTCACATGTTACAAAGAGAGCTGAAAATACAACTGTTGCTTAAGTGTGTCATGCTGGGAAGTCATTCAACTAAAACAGGAGCTATTTGTTCACAGCATCTATCAAGGTCAGTCTTCAGGGGTCCTTTTAACTCAGAGACTTTGTCTTGAGCTTCCAGTCCTGTCTACATTCATTTCAAACTGCCATAAATCTACAGTTCCAACGCAGCATTGCCTTATATTGTTTACACTACTATGAGAAAGATTTTGGCTTCACTGGGAAGAGGTATGAATGATCTTTTATCATTACCATGTGTCATAAGACTCAATAGAGAACATACGATGATGTCCTTGAACGAAATTGTAATAGACTGTATAATGAGTAACTGCATTGAATATAAGAAGAAAACAAAGATCCATTAAAGAGCTATATCCTGACTGTGATTTTAGTTGGACATACTATTAGCAAACTTTGCAAGATTACATATCTAGAAAGGACACGCAGACTTAACTGGAAAATTTCAGATACAGCCTGCAACTGTCTACAGAAGGAGCAACAGAAATCCTTATCAAAGAGGATATCCATCTTACAAACCTAAGTGGCAGTCAGGATAGTTGTGTTACTTACTATGATTCAGAA
This sequence comes from Aptenodytes patagonicus, assembly GCF_965638725.1. Taxonomy (NCBI): domain Eukaryota; kingdom Metazoa; phylum Chordata; class Aves; order Sphenisciformes; family Spheniscidae; genus Aptenodytes; species Aptenodytes patagonicus. The sequence continues at coordinate 37,195,830 of NC_134955.1, read as the reverse complement.
AGCCAATATCTGGAAAGATCTCAGAAATAATTACCTCCATTTTTGCCATACTGAGTCTTTAGGTAACACAATTCCCATAAGATATTAGAGACACATCAAGGCTTTAGATCGGGCAAAAAGAAGCAAGTTTGGAATAGAAGTTAATGGTATTGACAACACTGAGATGGTAATTGAATTTTGCAGAGATGATAATCCACAGGAAAAACACTGAGGAAAAATAGAACTCATGGCTGCTACCCCACAAGTGTGTACAGCACTGAATTATATTGGTTCTGTTAAGACACTAATAGATTTAACATAAAATCTCATTATTGTTGACCCAGATTGTAATCTACAGAATCATTTCATAGTCAGAAAAGGAAAGCAATAATTTTAAATAATCAAAACAGATTGACAGGATTTATATGATCCAAGTTTGGATTCCAAACTTTTGAACATCACTATCATAATTAATCTTATACATTTGATGCACTTATGAACTTGCTCTTTGTTTAGAAAAACTGTGATAAGACTATTCAAGTTTGGAAAACCACGAAAAATTATTAATTAAATAAGTGATGAATGGAGATGGGGAACTAGTGACAAATGACATGGAGAAGAAGGAAGTACTCAATGTCTTTACCAGTAAAACCTGCCTTCAAGAATCCCAGGCTCCTGAGATCAGAGGGAAACTCTGGAGCAAGGAAGACTTACCCTCAATGGAGGAGGACTACGTTACAGGGCATTTAAACAAACTGGATGTACATAAATCCATGGAGCCAAACAGGTTGCACCCACAAGTGCTGTGGGAGCTGGCCATTGTCATTATGAGGCCACTCTTTATTATCTTTGAACCGTCATGGCAATTGGCAGAGGTTCCTGAAGACTGGAAGAGAGCAAATATCACTCATCTTCAGGAAGGAAGATCCAAGGAACTACAGGCCAGTCATTCTCACCTCAGTCCCTGGGAAGGTGATGGAGGAAATCCTCCTGGGAAGCATTTTCAAACCCATCAAGGACAAGAAGGTGATCGGGAGTAGTCAACATGGATTTACAAAGGGGAAATTCATGCTTGATCAACCTCATTGCCTTCTACAATGAGGTGATTAGCTTGGTGGATGAGGCGAGAACAGCGTATGTTGTTTACCTTTACTTTAGTAAAGCCTTTGACACTGTCTCCCATAACATCAACAAGCTGACAAAGTATGGGTTAGATAAGTGGACACTGAGATGGATTAAAAACTGGCTGAACGACCAGGCCCGGAGGGTTGTGATCAGTGGCACTAATTCCTGTTGAAACCAGTGGTTGAACCTAGGCAACAAACTAGTGGTGTATCCCAGGACTCAATACTGGAGCCAACACTGTTCAACATCTTCATTATTGACCCAGACGACGGGACAGAGTGCACCCTTAGCAAGTCTGCTAATGAGACAAAACTGGGAGGAGTGGCTGATACACCAGAGGGTCGTGCTGCCATCCAGAGGGACCTCAGCAGGCTGAAGAAATGGGCTGACAGGAACCTCATGAAGTTCAACAAGGGGAAGTGCAAATTCCTGCACCTGGGGAGGAATAACCCCAGGCACCAGAACATGCTGGGGATCAATCAGCTGGAAAGCAGCTTTGCAGAAAAGGACCTTGGGGCCTGGTGGCCAGCAAGTTGAACATGAGCCAGCGAGCCACCCTTGCAGCAAAAAAAAGGCTAACAGTATCATGGGCACAAATTGAAATGTACGTACTTCCACCTGAACATAAGAAAACACTCTTTTACTGTGAGAGTGACCAAGCACTGACACAGGTTACCTAGAGAGGTTGTTCAGTCACCATCCTTGGAGAAACTCAAAACCCTACTGGACGCGGGCCTGGGCAACCTGCTCTAGGTCACCCTGCTTGAGCAGAGGGTTGGAATAGATGATCTCAAGAGGTCCCTTCCAACCTAAATGACTCTGAGATTCTATGATTAATTCTCTTTTCTTTTTTTATGTAATTCTGTTCTTACCCCAGTCTCTTCTTAACTCCTTTATAGCATCTTCAAAGAGCATGCACTCTAAGTAAGCTGTTTTTAGTGAAGCAACACACTCATGTATACTACTTTCATGTGAATTACCTGTGAGAGACTATGCATCACGTTTCCATGTGATCTGTATGCAAACTTACCTCATGAAGTGCATACTTGTTATGGACAGAGCACTATAGTGCTTTTAAAATGCTAATTAGCAATTCTCTGAACCACTTCAATTAGAGAAGATATTTATAAACCCTTCCTTTCCTTATAAAAGGAACATCAAAAACACTATAATATCATCTGTCTCCTGTTATAAGAGCCTTCAAACAGAGGTTTGTTTATATGAAACTTCATTTTCCAAAACCATGGTTCAGGAACACATCATAAGGTGTTGTTACTGAATTTCTCTTAACTGACTGTATTTGTCCCTTTTCAGCTTAAAGAGTTAGTTAAGTTAGGAAAAGACAAAATAAAATTCAAATAGTAACTTTATATTCATTATTTGTGCTATGTTCAATAAATATCTAGGATAAAATGTTGCCTGTATCCCATTTTGCAAATACAAGTCTTCCAGCACTGGTACTGCGATAGATTAATTTTTTGTAGTTAATGATAATACACCCCAAAAAAATCAAAACTAAGGCTTACTCACATGGATACTTCAACCTGCTACTTTGTCCTGGTTTCGGCTGGGATAGAGTTAATTTTCTTCCTAGTAGCTGGTATAGTGCTGTGTTTTGGATTTAGTATGAGAATAACGCTGGAAATTTAAGCAGATGTGTAGAACTAAGAATATATAACTGCTATATTTGCAGAATCAGAGTATTCTTGTTCATGTGGAAGTAAGCTATGTTTACATTGCAAACACAAATGCAGGAAAACTGGGAAAACCCAGTTTTAACAGGCAGTTAAATCCCTAAGGAGTAGGGCAGCCCTCAGAGCACAGTTATGAAAACTGTTCCTCCAGCCACCAGCGAGTGAAGTACCGAAATAAAAATATCATTTTTTGCTTTTCATTCCTTTAAAAACCTTTGAGGACTAAAATATGAGCATTCACGACCTTAGACCAATTTAAGAATAATACTTATCCAAGTATTTATCCATATTATAGTAAACAGTCCTTTATAGGTTGAAGTAATTTTATTATATTTTAAGACTATAAAATGGATCTCCCAGAGATAGCCATTAGCAGTTGGCATGTTTTCAAGCAGCAGTACATAATTTTTGACAACCACACAAAATTGCCAGAATGCTAATTTTCAATTCTTTCTAGTGGAAAATGAACTGCTGCCATAAAATTCTCATTGGCAGTAACAAGCAAACACAACATTCTCCATCTAATAATCAGTAGGGATAGGTGCAGCTACAATTACGTCCAGAATATATTACAAGGAACTCTTTGGTATATATCTGTGCTGGTTTTGGCTGGGATAGAGTTAATTTTCTTCAGAGTAGCTACAATGAGGCTATGTTTTGGATTTGTGCTGAAAACACTGTTGATGATACTGAGAAGTTTTAGTTACTGCTGAGCAGTGCTTACACAGAGTCAAGGCCTTTCCTGCTCCTCATCCCACCCCACCAGCAAGGAGGCTTGGGGGGCACAAGAAGTTGGGAGAGGACACAGCCAGGACAGCTGACCCCAACTGACCAAAGGGATATTCCACACCATATGACGTCATGCTCAGTATATAAAGCTGGGGAAAGAAGAAGGAAGGGAGGGACATTTGGAGTGATGGTGTTTGTCTTCCCAAGTCACCGTTACGCGTGATGGAGCCCTGCTTTCCCGGAGATGGCTGAACACCTGCCTGCCAATGGGAAGTAGTGAATTGTAGTGAATGAATTCTTTGTTTTGCTTTGCTTGTGTGTGCGGCTTTTGCTTTACCTGTTAAACTGTCTTTATCTCAGCCCACGAGTTTTCTCACTTTTACCCTTCCAATTCTCTCCCCGATCCCACCGGGGGGGAGTGAGTGAGCGGCTGTGTGGTGCTTAGTTGCCAGCTGGGGTTAAAGCATGATAATATCTTACTAGTCAATTAAACAAAATTATTTGGGAAAAAATCTGAAGAATTGTATTCACCAACCTCTTCCAACAGTTAAGATGCCTTCCCTACATCACAATAAGCATTATAACTTCTGAGACTTTAAAACCAAACCCCTTTACCTCATATTTCTTTTTCTACCTCCCTTCTCTTCCCTGCATCTCCAAAATTGCATATGGTATTACACACTGACTTCATGGATCATCAGCAAGACTGTTAGGTTTACATCCATGATGTACATTCTAATGGTTACAGATCCTTTTGCAAATTTTCCCACAAAAAATTGTCTCAAATCTAATCTGCCATGCTCCACTTGTTTTGTGATAACTTCATTCCTATTCTCCACCCTAGCCAAGGCCACACTCCCTACCCAGTCCATTGGAGTTCCCCTTCCTCGATTGTCCACCCTCTCTTGTTCTTCCTACTTCACTATTAATAGTGATCACAGTCTCTCTGCATCCTCATCCAACTTCATTCACCTCTTATCTCCCACTCCCAACAACTTCTGTTTTAGCCAGTCCCAGCCAGCCTCCTGGCTTCCAGTTTTGGGATGCAACTGAGGTTTTGGAGATCTAATGATTCCCTGCTGCCAGCAGGGGTGGTGTTGCTCACTTATCTTTTCTGCCTCCTGGCAGCACACTTTCACGTCCTCCCTCACCCTAGCTTTGTTTTTCATCAGACCACTAGTGAACTGTTCAGCTCACTAAACCAGCAAAAGCTACTCACCTCTCTCCTTGCTGGCTCAGTTTTCAACTTGCTTAGTGATCTGACTCAAATTACCAGAAAGCAAGAAAAACACCAAAGTTGTTCCAAAGAAGGGGAGGGATAGTGAGAGAGGAGGCTTTTGCTGGGAGAAGGGAAGATAATTAGGAGAGAATGGACCTGTCCCTTTCAGTGCCATAGGCTCAGCCATTTTACCGGGCACAAACCTTAATCATTCAGTTCTATCCCACATTAGTTTCAACTTCTCTACAGTCCCACTAACTTTGGATTTCTGTGTTTGTTAGATATATTCTTCTTTCACAACTACTAGATATCAAAAAAGGAGAAATCTTCATTGGCTGGAGGGGTAGGGTAACACCATTCTTCTCAACACCCTTGCCAGTTTTTTATTCTTTTTCCACAGCAGCACTAATATATAAACCAGAAATTGTGGTGAATGACCCATCCCAATCTCATCCTGACTCAAAGCACAGTCACCAGTCGCTGTCCTGGAATAATGGGATGTCTTGTCTGACTTGCCCTAGGTCATAGAGGCTACATCATAACCAGAGATTTTTATTTGTAAGTTTCCTTCTCTGAATCAAATTCACTTCAATAACTGCTAAAAATATCACTAATCCTCCTCCTTTTTCAGATAACACTTAGTAAAACAGCATATTGGTGTCATTCCATACTAATTAAATAAAACAGCTCTGAAAATTTTCTCCCTAGTTTTTTCTACCACTGTGAAGAACTTGAGAGAGAAGCAGTCAGGAACTAAAAGGTCTCAGAAAATCTTTCCCCAAGACAGATATTCAGATACTGAGGACCATTTCAAAAACAAGCTTGGCTTCTCCAGGGCTATAAAAGCATAATGTATTTTATGTTACAGTGGAAAGAACTTCCTACAGAAATGCAGGAAGTATGTTTCTGAGGATTTAATAAATGTCTTTTTATGATAAATTTTAGTGTTTGTACTTTTGTTTTTGCTGCTTGAAGCTGAACAGTTTATTTCTTGAAAGCCTTAATTTATTCTAAAGCTTTTACTTAGAATTTTGATAATTCAAATGGAACTATTACATGCAAATATAGGAATGTTAATTCCCAGTCCCACTTACAGAGAAAATTGCTAAATAATTATTGTTGAACTATAAATTCTTCCCAGTTAACTATTAACTTGCTAAGATAAAAGCTGTGGCTTGTTGCCATAGCCAGCAGTTGCACTTCAATGGGAAGATCCAGAAAACAGTACTTTCAAGTGAATTACTGATAGAACTTTGTGTAATAAAACTATGAGATTTGTGCCATAAATATTTGCTGTAAAGAAACTGAACTTGCAGAAAAAGTGGAAGTACGGAAATAAAGGCAGTCAGCCTTAGCTAAATGTTTCAGTTTTGACCGCAGGAATATTCTCCAATTATCCAGAAAGAGAGTGCAGAATGATGATTTAAAACAATCAGAAAGGAGAATTAAAATTATGTGTAGAGCTGTACAATGAGTCCAATTCATTATTTAAACTAATAAATTAAAACATTTTAACCCATTCATGAAATTTTCCAAATCCAAAGTTACACAGGTAATAAAAGGCTCCAAATGTTTTACAGTATGAAGTAGTGCAAACTGTGACAGTAATATAACTTTGAAAAGCCATTCGTAAGACCAGCATTTTTCACATGAAATAAATCCTTCAACCAACCTGACTGATAAAGAGTCAACCAAAATTCTCCATAGTTCTTAGATTCATTGTAGATAATTACACAATTTAATAACAGACTACATTTGAAAGAAATCATTTCACAATAGCACCCCATTAAAGACAAATCTGAACAACAGTCTTGAATTTTGCTCTTCACACATGGGACGAATCTGATAATGACCAAACCAGGACTGCAGATTTACAGCTGTAAATCTTAACAGCACTTACATTGCCTAAATTTGGAGATACATCATTTGCCCCACTGCACTATAGTCAGTTAGTTATTAGTTATGTCAGTTTACAGAAGAGTGGTACTCCCAATGCTCTGTCAATGAATCCACCCCTGGTTCAGAACAAAATGGAAAGTCATGTTATCCCAGATCCAGAGACATACCTACAGTGTTATATATGCCGGCAAAGTAGGAAACTTTTCCTTAAAGTTACAGATTTTCTGACACACCAGTAATAATGCTGGCATGCAATCATACATGAAAATAAAATTTTAAAAAAACCCAGAATAGTATTACATCTTTCAGAAAGTTGCAGTGATATTTTCTATCTGTATTAATGTTGCAAGATAACTGTAAACAAGAACTAAGGTCTTGTTTTGTCTGCACTTTGTTCCCTCCACAAAGATGTTTCTGCTTAATAGCCAGGATTTTCAGCCAACAGATGCTATTTGTGTGTATGTTTTGTTTTGTTTCTTATAGAGCTGTTGTGGATTAACCCCAGTGGGCAGATAAGCACCACACAGTCGCTCACTCACTTCCCCCCCACCCCAAGTGGGAAGGGGGGAAGAGGAATGGAAAAGTAAAAATGAGAACACTTGGGGGTCAAGATAAAACAAACCAAAGAACAAACAAGCAAACAAAATTTGTTTAATAAGTGAAGGATAACTGGAAGAAGAGGGAAGAAAACAAAACAAAACAAGTGATGCAAAAGCAATCACTCACCGCAGTGATGCGGTGCCGGTTCCCAAGCAAAAGTTGGCTAACCCCCCTAAAGCCCCCTCTGCCTGCTTTTACTGCTGAGCATGACGTTATATGGCAGGGAATATCACTTTAGTTAGTTTGGGTCATCTGCCCAGATGTGTCCCCTCACAGCCTACTGTGCACCCCCCAGTCTATTCACTGGGGGGCAGAGTGAGAAACAGAGAAGGGATTGATGCTGTGCAAACACTGCTCAGCACAAGCTAGAACATTAGTGTTATCAACACTGTTTTCATCACAAATCCAAAACACAGCACCATACAAGCTACTATGAACAAAATTAACTCTATCCCAGGCAAAACCAGCACAAGAGCGCAGCACAATAGGTACAGTTCCACATCCAACAATCCTAAATGATAAACTAATTAAAAAAATACTAATGCAAAGCGGGGAGAAAAAGATTGGCTGTGCTAGTTTAGTCTTATAAAGGGGTGAAATTTTCTGCTGGTTTCATGAGGTAAACCAGCACATCAAAAGGTACAATGAGTACAAGAAGTAATGAGAAAGGTAGGACAACACAGCACAACAGGAACCAAGAAAGGAATGAAAGAACAAGAGTAGAGGACCCATCTTTTTTGCTGCCAATGAGTGTTTGCATGAGCTTTGTCAACTTATCAAACAACACTCTAAATTTGATTTAGTCTTGAGTGGAACTAAAGCAACTTCTAGAAGTAGCAGGCATAAATGCAAGCCTCATAGGCAGTATTATTCAACATCCTTTGGCTAAGGTAATGGTTTCACATCCCTACACACCTCCCCTTTTGGAAACCCCCTTTCCTTATTGACCATGTCTTCTCCCCTGGTTTAGACTGCAGAATCTTGTAACTCATCTTGCGCCAGCTCTGGCAGTCACTCATTGGGCCACCCTGTGAGGCAATTTAGGTAACTAAAATGGCAGACTACCCTCTGCCACACACCCCCCCACCCCCCCCCCAAAAAAAAAAAAAAAAAAAAAAAGAGAAAGAGAATATTTTTTGTGCCATTTTAGTGAGCTGAATCAGCCAAAGGTATGGCAAGAGACCCAAACACACTTTAAAGGGAAGCAGGGGTGGGAGTGGGAAGATGTATCACACAAGAGGCTCAAGGCTAGGTAAATACTGAGAAATACAGATAACAACAGGTTTTTTCCATATTTTTTTCTAGTTTCGCTTTTAATTTGAGGCTATAGAAAATCATCCTATTTTCCATGAAAAGTGATAAGGTGGCAAATTAACACCTCTTTCCTTTTTATAGTGAAATCGTGCCACTTTGCACTGTCAGCCCTCCCTATAATACATAGGGACCAGTCTAAGCCACACCTAGACCACTGTAGAATTAGGTCCTCTAGCCTTCCCATTTCTTAGAGAAAAAATGAAGGGTATAGATGTTGGTGTTCTAGCTAACAAAGATAGCTATTCAGTATGCCATATATTTATGCATTTTTATATTCACAGTATATATTTATAAATAAACACATGCACTGTACTCAGATACATTGTAACATGACTCCTGCATGCAATCCTTTTAAAAACAAGCCTTTTGTTGTTACAGAATTTACATCAACCTCTTGTAGCTAAACGGTCAAAGCACCTATTCTATACTTAAGGCAATGTAAATTAGCTTGCCCAGACAATATTCTATCAGTTAAGCCGAACAAACTAAAAAGAACATTTTGGATAATAAATGTTATCAGAACATTTTGACAGACTAGAACACAGCACAGGAAAAGCAGGAAAATAAGCATGTAAACTTCTTTCATTTTATATAGAAAAATATTTAATTAACTTTAGTGAAGAGGTCATTCAGTACCAACAGGACTGAATATAAGCTGATATAAAAAATGCATCTGAAAGGAAATCTTATATAGCTATAACTTTTGTTTAAAAAATTCAACAACTTTTCACTCAGTCCTTAAGTAGTGAAAAATACTTTCATTGCAAACATACTATTTATTATTAAAGGCTAGTATTAAAAAACCCACTCCAATACTTTTATGGTTGGTCGATTCTGTTAGTTTAAAAATGTATGAAATAGGACTGACCTGGACAGAAATTCTGCTGTGTCCGAGTAGTTAATTTTCCTTGTACAGTGCGCTTTTCAAAATGGCCTGCAGTTGCATTCTGATGTAGGCCTGGTTGTCTGGTGGCAAATCCCAATTCTCCAGGTTCAGAAAACTTCAGATAAAACTGTGGCTCCAAATCACTGAAAGAGAGGTTTATAGCACCATGCCTCCCACTGCCATAGTCAGTGAACATAGGTTCGTCCTCGGTGCTCTGTGTTGGTAACGGGAGAATCCGGTGATGCAGCTGCGGGCTAGGCAGTCTCGAAGATAATGGAGAAGGAATAGGTGACATTTGTTTGTGTGTATTAGATAGCGGATATGAATTACTAAAAACATTACTCACTGCTACTAACGAGGGTGAATGCAGCCTTTTCTCTTCCAGTTTAAGATCATTACTTGTCTGAGAAATATCAGGACTTTCATTTACAGGCAGGTTCAAAAACAAATGCTTTCTGCTTCCCCGGGATACCGTGGTTCTTTTCTCATATATTGAGCCTGGCAGGTTTCTGTCTAGTCTTGTAATTTGTTGCAGTCTCTTCCATTCTGCAGCTTCATCTAAACTGTCGCTCCGTATAACTTTCAGAAGAGCTTTATTGACTGCTCCCACAAGGCTGCATGACTCATCAGTAATGTGCACTCTCTCTGCTTTGTACTGCAAACCAGAGCTGTCTTGCTCCTTTTCCTGCAGCACAGTGTTTTTAGAGTCTCCAGCAGCTTCACCTACGGAGTATACATCAGTTCTTGATATAAACTCGTTATGTACTGTTGTGAGAACAGGAGAAATGGTTTCTTTATCTCTGTGAAAATCAGGTAAAGACTCTGCAGGGGGTTTGGCAACTTTTTTAATACAAGCTTCTGAATCCTGTACTTCAGCAACAACTGGGATTCCTGGTTTCTCCTTGCATACCGGCTCAGTAGACTTGCTACTTTTCAAGCTTTTAACAGCTACAGATTTACTCAATGTCTCAAGTTTGTTAGATAGACTGTCCTGAGATGACTTTACCAAAGTGATACTCTGTTGCACCTTCGTAACTTCAGGAATGTATTCTCCATTATCCACTAGTTGAACTGCAACCATGTCATTATTGTCTTTGGAGCTAGAACTTGGTAAGTCAGCATCCAGTTTCACAGCTTTGTTGCTCTCAAGAAAATATCCCTCTTCTATCCACCTTTTTGGTCGCATACTATTGTCTACTGGTAAAGCACCCTTACATTTTACTGTTAGCCAACTGGAGGCAGAAAAGGAGCTGGGAAATCTCCCAGTAGGAAATCTTGTGGGGAGCATCTTCTTTTTTTCCAGTTGCATGTCTTGCACACCCTGTAAAGAAAGATGTTGTTCATATAACTTTTTTTCCCCCTTCTGGTGTCTGAACTCAAAGCTCTCTTTCCTTCTGTATTTCCTCATTTTTTTGTGATTCAAATTGTCTCTATTTGTGGAATCCAGGAAGAACTCCTGGTGTGTAAAACTGGAGTAATCATCACCTTTAAGTTTCGGGAGTCCAGAAACATCCTGTTGCTTTCCCTCCTGATGTCCTGGGTTAAGGCCCAGAATATGATGTGATCTCAAAAGACTGGGTAACAGTTTTTCCTTTTCAGCAGTTAGTTTGTACAGTTCAATGAGAATGTCTTTCGTGGTAGTTTGCATGAAAATAATATCTCCAAAGTTTTCATATGGCTGTTCTCTCAGCCCCGTCTGTAACCTCTCCCTTACTTGATAGCAGCTACAGAAACGTTTACTGGTTCTATCCAGAGTTACACAGCCCTTGTAAGTAAATCCTCTGACTTTTCCCTCTGGAAGATAGAAGCTGACGTAACAAAGCTCCATAATGGGTTTGTGCAATTGAAGGACAGTATGCGTGCCTTCCATTATGCTTGCCAAATTAGTCATTTGTTTAAATTATGTGTTAAGGGTTTCAAAGCTTGCATGACATAGCATGTGAGGCAGGGAATGGATGGAAGGCATCTGACTAATCTTCAACAACAATATTGTCTGCTGGAAAAAATAAAGAGAAGCCTGTCAAACTTAATTATGGCAAATTTAATACGACAAATAACAAGCCTGCAGAAGCACAATCTTCTCGCAGTACTTTCTGATACATATCTTTTACCCTGAAAAATCTGACACAAAAAGGACGACACTGCTAACAGTCATAGTTGGAGTCATAATCATCATACATCATCCCTGTGTCTCCAGGGTTCTCAGTCAGTGCTGTTCCATAAGGTCACAAGATGTTCACTAAAACACCTATTTCAAACAGAATTTATTTTTTAATGCTGGAACCTATTGCCCTCTCTCTGTTAAAAGTTAACTTGCTGTTGAACATTTAGTCAAAAAAAGCATTGAAACATGTATGTTGCCTTTTTTACTCAGTCAGCACAACCAGCAACATAACACCATCACAATGTAATTAGCTGTCACTGTTTTAAAGAAAACATTTAAAAAGTAAAAAAAGCTGAACATTTTCTTCTTGTATTTATCTGTGAAACCGCTGTAACATCAAGAAAACTTGCAAGAAGAAAAAAAAAGTTCTGTTTACTTGGCTAGCATATAGATACTGTATAAATCTATTTTGATTCAACATGCAATAGTGTAATTGTACTACTACAGGCAGGTTTATTGAGCTTTGTTATTTCCTTTTCTTTGCACCACATTGTATTTTCTTGCTACAGATTGGATATATTTACATTCTTTTGATACCTCATGATAGAAGTTGGTTTACTCCAAAAGGCACTAAATTGGCTTTTTATCCAGAAGGAACTCTGCTACTACAATTAAAGTGGAGAAGTCTGCAGTCACTAGGAAATGCATAAGTATCAGGGAAAGACCTAAAGCTCAGCAGAAAATCCAGCAGCACGCAAAGTTGGAGAGCACCTGCTCCAAGGCTTCTCTTTGTTGAAAAATGCAGGAATTTTCAGTTTTCAACTTTCAAAGCATAAATACCGCAGAACTTTTCATCATTTCAAAATAGTCAAACTTAGCCTCAGGCAATAATAATTAAAAGGAAACTGTCACATTACCATGTCACACGTTTCAATTTTACATGTTTGTTCAATATACAAGTATTGTATCAGTTTTTATTATGCAGGGATTCATATATAAAATGATGCCAATAACTTATCATAAGTAATTAGTGAATCCTAACTCTAAGAAGCAAGCAGCATTTACCCAAAACATCCTATCCTACCAGCAAGTAGTCATTTATTGCAGTGATTTTGATGTAAATTTTGTTAAAGCATTGCATCTGTTTATAATGTTCTTTAAATAGTTTCAAACTTTCCATTTACTTTGAGTAGTATCACTCTTTATGCCAGCAAAACTCTTAATATGCACACATAGTCCTTGAAGCCAGAGGAGAGATCCTAAGGAGAGAAACTAACGGTAAGAACAATCTTCCATCAGAGTTAGATCAGCTTCTTAATTCTGTTCACCAGCAGTCAATAGTTAGATTCAGAATCCCATGCAGGAATAGGAAGGGGTAGGAAAGGTGCAAAATCTTTAGTCAGTACTTCTCTTGAAGATGGGCTTCAAGAGAAGTTGTTGTTTCGTAGACCTATAAGAGTTTCTGACAGAATTATGCCATACTGTTTCTTCTTATAGTCTTGTTTTAACTCATTGTCTGAGTTTGGAGTTTGAAATATGGACAAGGCTGAGTACTGCCAAAAAGAGCAGCCTCACTTCTAGTCTTCCTTGTCTCCAGCTGTGCATGCCTGGTGATTTCCCAGTGTAGAACTGAGTGATCGTGCAACCACAGGGTGTGTCACTGGCAGAGGCAACCAAGAGTGGTTCTGCATACAGAAATAACAATCATCAAAGAACATTTTTTCATCACGGGAGCAGTCTTGAACCTAGTCACTCTTCACCCAAGCAGTAGGGAATATCCCTTATGGTAGCAGTTTGCCAGTACATTAGCTTAGCCATAGCACCAAATTGCCCCTCAAGTAATCTACTGTGGCGAGCTCCATCAAATATGAGCTAGTTAACTTGTGGACATTTCCATAAATGAATACTCAGCAGTCCCAGCTAATGCATGCTGAGTCAGTTTTTACTTACACGAGAACTTTACTGAGGAGCAGAATTTCAAGGGAGTTACTAGGCAGGGAAATGGACGGCACAGTCCATATTTTGGTCCACTGGCAACATACAGCTGTTAAACTAGGAAGAAAGAATAGGTAACTGGGAAAAACCTAGCTAAAGTGAGGGTGGATATCTCAAGGAGGCCAAATCTATGCTTAGTATTGACTTACGGAAGATGATGCATCACATCAAAGTATTTGTCAATGCATTTGGTTTAGAAAATAATGGAAGGAGCAACAGGAAGAAAGGGAATTGTTTTTTAATACACGGAATAAGACAGTCTGTATTATGTGTATTTCACAGTCTTATCTAGGAAAAAAACTTAGTGTTAAATTAGTCTGAATTATTTTACATGTTCCTCTGTTTCACCTCAACTGGCATGGCATTTTCTCATTGAAATATGATTACGTGACTACAAGGAAATAGCATCATGGAAACTATAAACCCAGTAGCTATAGACCCAGACATTATGATCAAATGTAATATCCTCAAATGACATCTATGATATCATCAGGTGCAACTCAGCTCAATTCCGAAGAGTACATTACTCTTGGTAACATGCATGCACTTTTTTTTTTTTTTTTTTGACAAAAGAATATATGCGTAAAGGAGAGAACTAGCTAGCCCTTGCCTCTGCCACACAAATTTTCTAGGCTATGCCGCTCCCAAAACACAAGCAGCTTCCCTAATCTAATCTGAGCTCTGAATCATTACATTACTGAAATGAGACCTACAGCTCTCCCTTAAATCATATTGCAACTAAAAGCTCTTTTTCTTTTTTTTTTTTAACTCTTACCGTCTTTGACAACAACCTGTTATGCCAGCTTAGACCTGTTTTAAAGGCTACATCATATTAGATCTCTTCTTAGTTCCACCAAACTAAACATTGGGTTTGGTGCACACATATTGACACACTAAAATGTAGAATCACACTGAATAGGACATAACCCCCTCCTTATGATGTAAAAATTTACACATACTTTGAAATTAAATCATATTAAAAGTGAGATTTAGAGAAAACCAGTAATAGTAACAATAGCAGAAAGGACACTTTGTTACTATTTGGCCAACGAAATATTTTGTATTAAAGTTTTCATTGATTTAAAAGATAATGTGATACCATGCACTGCTGCATTGTTAGTGGTATTTAGAAGCTTATTTCTATTAATAGATACATTCTTTACCAAGAAAACCTTTTTCTCTTCAGTGCCTGCAACACCTTACTCAGCCTTTTTATAATCTTCCATCAGAAAACAAAGAAGTGAACTCCCTGCTCTATAAGCAGAAGCATTATAAGAAACTATCCGGAGAACTATGTTAAGGAAGGAAACTGGTTAAGGACTTTCAAACTTAATTACAACACTAGTTCCCCAACTTTTCTGTTTGCTTTGCAGTCTGCTTATAATCCTACTTCCATTTGCAAACCTTACTACAGGGAGTGAATTTTTGTAAATTAAAGCCACATTCAGGCAAAGTTTACAGCTTAAGTAAAATGCACATTAATCCAAGAAGACTTAAAATTTTAACTACAGAACGTATAGCGTGGAGCAATGAAAGCAATCTTCAGCATCATTGCTAACTCTTTCTCTCATGCAGCTTTCAAATGCATAGTAGCAGAGCAGTGGGATTCAGGTTGTGAGAAATCCTACTTTAAGGACAAAACCAGCTACTCCGAGATAGCTAGCTAAAAACTGGGAAGAACAACTGAAATTTTTAAATAGGTGGCTGAGAAGCAAACCTGCTCTGCTGCTGGATTTTTTTTTTTTTTAGTTTAACAGTAACAAAAAATGTCACAGATTTAGCAGTCCTCAAAGTCTAGGGCAAACACATGCATCCATTTTGCTGTTCAAAATGTGCTCTCAGAAAGCCAGGTCTCCATTGCTGCAGTTCCTTCTTTCTAGCAGGACACATCATTCACTGCTCAGCTTGACAGATGATCTTCCTCCTTTCCCTGATCTTTAAGTAAGCAAGAATTGGAACTCCTTACTTTCCCAGCTCTCCCCAATATCTGATTGTTATTAGGTGGCAATTTGTTCCTGCGTATGCTATGGCTAACTTTCTGTGCTGTGTTATGTAGCTAATTAACACACCAAAACAGAAAAAGCATGGTAGAGGAAAGGTAGTAAAAACATGGACAGAAGAAGGATCCACATCACAAGCTAGAAGAAACTGAAATGAAACTGCAATAACATTTGTTTACTGAGCACAACTTGTTTGATAGAGACAAACTCCATCATTCTCTTCTCTTGCTTAAACTCTCATGTTTCTCTGAGGTTCTTTCAAACTATCATTTGACTTACAAATGTTATCATTAGAAAGATAAAAAGCCATTATCTCTTTGTGAAGACAACATGTTAAAGGTCCTTGCAGCAGCTTAGGCATAAATAAAAGAATTTTGTAACAACAAGAACTTTCCAACCATAAGTCTACATTGTATTTACTGGATTGTAAGGGGAAAAAAAAAAAATCATCAAAATTAGAGTATTTAATTATTTGTGTAATAGTTTGAACAATACTGCATACTGTTAGCAATGGTAGTTGTTAAGGAATAAGAAACAGAGTCTATGCCACACAGAGAACTGTTTTATTAAATTTCAGATCTCATACTATGGCACAAGGGAAGTATTAAAGCATATTAGAGTCTTGCCAACAAATTCAGATGAAACATAAAGGGATAACACAGAATATAAGGTTGAAAATCATTAAATTAATCCACAATGCAGAGCTTTGTATACCAAAAACAATTTTTAAGCATAAATGCAAAATCTAATAACTATACAAACAAATAGATAAATAAAATGGAAATAACCAGAAAAGCATGTTAAAATGCCTTGGATTTTTTACCATCTTTGACTGTGTCATTCTGTTCAAATTAACCCAACACAGGACTGAGTCCATTGAACAAAGTAATCTGAAACCCAGCTCTCTGAATACACTATCTTTGTGATCTGAAGATAAGGAAATCTAAACATCCTGAAATCTAAAACCATAACTTAACAAAAAGATAATCTACACATGGCATGTAAAGTTAATTAAAATTGTTTTAAAAAGTTCCTGGATGGACTGAATAATACCATGATGCCTCACTAGAAACAAATACATTCTCAGAAGCTGAACTGCCCCGTACTTGTTCCTGGTCCTTTATAGACCACTGTATCATTTGAAATAGCTGTAAATAAGCATATTACCTTTTTAGTGCACAGGAGATGGAAAAAAGCAATGATGATACTTTGGGGTTTAGAACTCACCATTTATACTTAAAATTTATATTACATTTGACTAGTCAGGTTGGGAAACAAACATAAAATATATATATTACTCACATTGGTCTCAAAAATTGTTTAAAAAACTAGACTGCAAAACTAGAATTATATGGAAATTACTGACTTCACTAATAGTTTAGTTTCTGAAGTGATAAAAATATTTTTGAAACAGTGACCTTCTTCATTACAAAACATCACCATTCCTGACAAATATTTTCAGTTGTACTCTTACCAAGAAAGTCCCTTTATTCAGATTTTTTCTATGACTTGAGCCAAATGAACGCCAATACAATTTATCTAAGTCAAATGCCAGACATAAATGACGTTTTTCCCTATTACAACCATGTAGTTCTAGTTCCAACTAGTTCCACCCATCTGCACTAACTTGGTAGTGATCCCTTTCCAAAAGCCACATGGTGGGGGAGAAGCTATATAAGCCTTTCAGGGAATTTAAAAAAAACTGCTATTGTAAAAGCAAAAAAAAATTAAAAGGATACCTTAAAGGATAATAAATATCATAAGAGTATCTTTAGTAACCTCTATTTTCAAAGACTTCAGAATGTGATGTATATAATGCAAATGATGTCCTTGAAACGGATTGTTCCTGTTCAGCACATTTCTTAATAATGGTTGCTTATACAACAGTTTAGCTGTCCATAGTATTCCTTCAATAAAAATTGTCATGCCCTTGTGTTAGTAGCTTCCATTTTACAGTAGATCCTACAAAAGAAAAAAGGCTTCCAGCACTATGCTTCCTGTAAAAATGTTTCTCCTGATATTTTGTGTTGCAATCCCTATTTAAAATCAACTATCTGCTATAAACTAAAAAAAAAAAAATAAAAAATATTTAAACTATACTCCCTAAAATCCATGTTTTAATGCTGACTCCTTTCCTATATGCTTTTGGATATGACAGAATGACAGAAAACAGAAACTTAAAGAAGACAGAAAAATGAGGAGGAAAGTAGATGTTAAAATGGGCAGCAGAGTGAGGAAAAGAAAACACCCCTTCAATCTTCAAATGCCAGAAGTTAAAAAAAGATTTCTGAAGGTATAGATATGTGCTTGAAACCTCTCTTCTCAAATACAAAACTTCGAGCAGTCAAATCATTACTCCTGTTTTCAATGCCTAGTGACAAACCAATATTCCATCTAAACAATGTAAGATATTTTCCTGTAAGTGCTCCTCTAGCATGCCCATCTTTCTGCAAATTGAAAAAATTCCAGATCCCCAAAACAGAAACTAATTTTAAAGAATATATCTGTTACCACATCAATCTTTGTATCTACTTCCACCAAAATATTGCACCAAATAATTCTCCATCTTTCTTCCAACAGTCACAAAAATGAGCCAATATAGCTTTAAGAGACTAAAGCTTCTGTAGCAACATGTATTAGCTTAGGCAGGACCAGCATGAAGAACTTCTTTCTGCTAGATCAGCCCTGATTGTAGGCAGGAAGGGCAGATTTTAATGTTTTGTAAGGAGCTTTCCCATTGCTTATGATTAAAAGGTATGCAAATACAAGACTTCATTTCAGATCTGTAGGAAATTATATTAGGCAGAATCCTTTGATTCACAAAGCGTTAACGAGCTACAGTTAATTAGGTGAACTAATGGTGCTCTTGCAACACTAATAGAAACTCTGGGTTACCCGGCACTCCTGATGCATTAGAGCCAAATACATCTTCCAAGGTATACTTAAATGGCCATTAGCATGGTACAGATGGACCAGGCAGTTTATGTAGTGTTTGAACCAACAAAACTTAATCCATAAAGAGGTAAACTATCCTCTTAATCATCCACTAATCAAACCACATTCATGGTTTCTTATTGATTTCCAAAGTACAATATCAACACGTGACCAGACCAGCACATTTAAGGTCCGCTACTACAAAGTCTCATTTTTACTCCACTACTTCCTCATAAAAGCAGTATATGTGAAGAAGAACCACAAACAAATGCTTCTGGTTTCTCACAAGGTTGTCTGGGGCCACAAGACAGCCTTGGTAAATCACTTGGTAGCAGCAGAAACGGTCTACGCAACAGGAATCAAAGAAATGGATGTAGGGTAATGATCTGACAAAAGAACACTTTCTGTATTACAACCACCATAACATGGATGAGAATAGATGGAACATATATGAAAAGGAAATATAATCTCCAGGTAATAGCAAATCTAAAAGCACATGTTAAATTTTGTCACCTAATCCATCTCAGAGTTCACAGAATGTTTTACCCATCTTCCAATTAGACTAAATATCTCACTGAAATCTCTTACAGTAACACACAAATAATATGCCAACTCTTTGCCCATGACCTCTACGCCAGGAAAATGTATTGGGGTTTTCATAATTTTGTTAATAAAATTATTTTTATCACTCTCTTCACATTCTATGAGCAACAACTCATCACTGTTTATTAACAAAAGAAGAAACTATACACAAAATTATGAAGAACCATTAACTTGAAATGTGTGATAATTATAGGCTTTATAGTATCTATATTTTACCTAAAAGGTCATGTACATTTTAACAATGATGCTGGAATGAAGATCACAGAACAGAAATCTCTCTTAAAACACTCTTTTCCGCTGATGGTTACAGTTGAAACAGAACATTACAATTTCACAGAAATATTAAGATGGTCAAAGACTTGAACTGAATTTTGCTTGCTAATGCATTATTACAGAAGAGAGCACAGGAATAAGGAAAAAGAACAAAAAAAGAGAAGCATGGAGCATATATAGAAATCTGATATGAAATATGTAAAATGTTATAGGATTATTCCCCTAATTCCTCAAATCAATTTTCTGACATAGCTAAGTACAAAATTAAAAAAAAAGCTCTCCAGACTGTTCTTACATTCTAATTGTTCAAAATATTCCCAACTTAAAAGTATTATGTTTTTGCCATTGGATTTTTCAACACTATAAAAAAATTATTCAGCTGGAAAATAAATAATAATAAAATAAATAAATAAATAAAAATCCTGGATGACACTCCTGTTTTTTACAGTAAAAAGAGAAAGGGAAAGAAAGAAAAGAGCACGTAATACTTAAAATTTCAATTTTTAAAAAAACAGATAAGAGTTTTATTATTATACTGCAGGTTGAGCAAGAAATCTAATGTATCATTTCTTTCATAAATAACTTTCAAAAGAAAGTAATTTCCTGTCCGGTCTAATTTTGAACTTGGAGTACAAAGAAGGAAATAACTGCATGGAACTACTAATGATTTAAGGAAGACAAATAATTCTGCTTTTAAAGAGCTTAGTTAGGGTATGAGTTGATTCTTGGAGAAGAAAACAGTATTATGACTAAGCAAACTGAGAAGGAAATGCACTGGAAGCACAGGCAGATGCTAATGGAAACTCTGATAGCAAGTAATATGTTTGTTTCTTCTACCCACAGTACTTTCTGAATATAACCTGCTGTAATTTGGAAATACACGAAATAATTTGTACAAGTGGATTTTTTTTCCTGTTAATGTTTTCTCTGTGCTAATACACCTTTTGCAATTTTAGTTACAGAAAGCATCGAGACCTCTCCCCCCCAAAAGAGACTGACATGAAAATTTTTATCCTTCTGTAGCCTACTTCAATTTAGAATCATAGAATCATAGAATCTTTAAGGTTGGAAAAGACCTCTAAGATCATTGAGTCCAACCGTCAACCCAACACCACCATGTCCACTAAACCATGTCCCTAAGTGCCTCATCTACTCGTCTTTTAAATACCTCCAGGGATGGGGACTCCACCACTTCCCTGGGCAGCCTGTTCCAATGTTTCACCACTCTTTCAGGAAAGAAATTTTCCCTTACATCCAATCTAAACCTCCCCTGCCACAACTTGAGGCCATTTCCTCTCGTCCTATCACTTGTTACTTGGGAGAAGAGACCGACCCCCACCCCGCTACAACCTCCTTTCAGGTAGTTGTAGAGAGCGATGAGGTCTCCCCTCAGCCTCCTTTTCTCCAGGCTAAACAACCCCAGTTCCCTCAGCCGCTCCTCAGAAGACTTGTTCTCCAGACCCACCACCAGCCTCGTTGCCCTTCTCTGGAAACGCTCCAGCACCTCAACGTCCTTCTTGTAGTGAGGGGCCCAAAACTGAACACAGTATTCGAGGTGCGGCCTCACCAGTGCCGAGTACAGGGGCACGATCACTTCCCTGCTCCTGCTGGCCACACTATTTCTGATACAGGCCAGGATGCCATTGGCCTTCTTGGCCATTTAGCAAAGCAATATGTTGTTTTTTCTGACACAACTGCATCAGCAAGTTAAAAAAAGAAAAATGATGACACACAACAGGCCTCATTACTACTGAAACCATGTTGGCAGAGTTCAACCACACCACAGGACGTATTTGTCCAAAATCTGTTTGAGAAAGGTGACTAATTTGCAACAAGTTACCAAATGAGATTTCCATCACAAACTCTCCCATTTGACTGCTTAAGAGGTTGCTAATAAAAAATTCTGCAATGGATATTACAACTATGAAAAGTCTTTAATGTAATAAGTAGTAAACCAGCAGACATTAAAGGAGAGAAAGAGCAAAGGGAATGTGTACACATATCCTGAAGAAATCACTCTTAACACAGTAACAGTCTGAAACAGAATATTTCAAGAAGTACAGTGTTTAAAAAACCAAACAAAATCCCTCTGCACTTCAGTCAGGTTTTTACTTTCTCCACCTTGCTCCTGGGCACTTAGCAGGGAAAGAACCAAGAACACAGATGAGTCAATCATCTTGCTTCCATTTTTTTTTTGGACTGGAACAGAGTTTTCTGACTGCTGAAGAGGCAAACTGCAAGGAAAGTAGCACTAAAAACATTGCATTCCAGATAAAGATACATTCAGCATATAGGATTTGAAGCAAGATGTCATTCCCAAGATTCATAGCCTTATAAATACGGGAGTTTTTTCTAAGTGACAGCAACAGCAACTCTTCTAGAATTTAAAGATATTAAATGGGTTTAATAGATTATAACATGATCAAAATTATATTTGTCATTTCTCACCCCACTCCTCCAGTTTTACTTGCAAAAACAACTGCCTTAGTTTTTTACTGAGATTTTCCTAAGGAAAAACATTTCAGGAGGCAACATTTGGCACAGAGAATTGCAGCTGAAATAATTAGTGTCACAAGTTATAACTGAAAAGAGAGTCTTACAGTGAAAAACGCCTGAACAACTTCAGTATAGATGGTAGTAATCAGTCTTGCTGATTTTTTAAATTGAGTATCAGAAAAACAAGTTTATTTTACATGACAGATGAAACAGAAAGAAGCTCCATTTTGCACAATAAATGAAACACCAGCCAGACTTTGTTTCAAGCACCAACACTGACCCTCAGGTCTTCTCTTCTAAAGGAACCTCTTGGAGCTAATAAATATTACAGTACTTCAGAGAATGAGGCTGCCCTCCTGGCCTAGGTCTGCCAGTCCAACCCAGCAACTCCAAACGGTTAATTTCCGCTTTCCTCAACAAAGACCAAAGACATCTTCACCATACTCCAGACCATGTTTTCTTCATTTCCTACCACATAAGGAAAATGAAAATCCTTTGAGTAGATCTATCCAAAATTCAGAAGGGCTGAGGTAGCAGGTACAATATTACCATAGCCACTTGGCTTATGCTCTCTCAATATCTAGAGGATACATGCACAAACTGTTATGATTCAAAGGGATTCAAAAGATACTTATAAACAAGCAAACAGACAATACCCCAAGCTCTCCTTGCTGGTAGGAAAAGAGTATTTTGCCAAATCTGGAATTAAAATGAATGTTAGAATTATTTAATCTATCTTAAAATAAAGACAGGGTTTATTCCACAACAGCAGCATTACATGGTATTCTATGCTTTATTGATTATGCATTAATGTAATATATATACACCTTATTGAAACAAATAACCCTCCCCTACAACTTTCTGTACCTAAGATGAATACTCACAATAAAATCTTATAACTTAAAATTGAAAACTATTCCTGGATATGTGTATAGGGGCATGTGGCTAATATTCAGCTGAACTCATATAGTGATGTAAAAATTAATTACAGGCAGTAAGAAAGATCTTTTGCCTCAGGATACAGAAGTCAATGAAAAGCTGTAATAGTTAATAGTCAGCTGATTTTCAAGTAATAAACAAATAAAAAAGCCATACTAGACCAAAACAGCTTGTGTTTAGACATTTATTCAAATGTCTAAAATGTAATCTTTATATATTTCAACAGAAACATGCTATATTATCAGGAAAAGTAAAACAAAAAAATTGGCATTAATAGTGAACAAAAGAATATAAACTTCCAAGATCATATTTGTACATTTTAGACTTGTGTCATAAACCCCACACATGACTTTTTCCCCAGTTTTAACCAAGATAAATAAGCCCCCATAAAATAAGACATTTTTTATTTAATAGTTTATCAATGGGTAAGTTTTACATGATACACAGTAGTTTGTTTCAACTTCTGGCAGCAAGTACCGGATATTTCTACAGAAGACCAACATGAATTAAATACATATTTTTTAAATAAAAGAATTGTGTTCTTGTTAATCTTTGTCCAAAAGCTTTCATTTTGCTTGTCCAGACAGAAAGTTTCAGGCAAGAGCTGCATCTTGTTCTGTTTTGTATTGTTTAGCATCTTTAGCTTCACTAAACCAAGACATCAGATTTTTATTTATTTAATTATTGCATGTCCATGCTTGTTAGTGTCATGATGATATTTAAATGAAGCATTTAGTAAACAGCCTTTCAGATCAAAGGTCTTTCACTGAACATCACTTTCAGAGACACATCTGGCATACACATATATTCTGAACTTTAAACCCAATACAGTATTTAAGGAAAGCAAAGGAGAAGAAAACTAAAAGGCTGTTACAGCAAATCTTTGAGCTATTTCATGAGCAAGGAAAGTAATTCCAGCTGCAAAAAGTTTGGACTATCTGCAAAAGGAGGTGTAAATGCTAAGGAAGCTTCAGTAGTGAAGACAGAACATAAATGAAATTCAAAAGAATAATAACAGCAATTAAAAACACCTCTCATAATAACATTTTATACCTTTAGAAGAACCCCTCCATAAAATCCAGCAAGATTTGAATATATTTTTCTGCAATGAAAGGTCAAAGATGCTGTCCCACATTAAGTTCTTAGGAATCAAGAACAATTTTCTGAAATATTGTATTTGACAAGTTAACAAACCTATTTTTAACTATGCATATCTTAAAATATTTCAAAAAATTATGCAAAATTTGAGAATAAACTCAGAAAGATTTTTAACTTTTTCCCCTTCCCAAACTTTAGTGATCTTGGAATTACTTTAGCCTTAAGGAATTTTGGGTTGCTTCAAAAATTATACTTATCATTCAAGTTTTGAAAACCTTGGCTGTACTGGATGAAATGGGATGTAATGACTTGTGATGATCATATTAACACTTCAAAGAAGGAAGTGTTAAAGAAGAGAACTATGGTTGCATTTATTTTCTTCAGTTCAACTTTTTGCTAGCAGCATTTCATACACAGCTAAATGGTTTTGACATATGACTACAATTAACAAAAAATTATAAACCCAATTGCTATCCATCTGGGAGGAGAGATTATAGGTTTTCCAAAGGCCTGTTAAACAAATAAGTATATTATGTATTGGGTTTTATATATACAACATTTAGTCTGTTTTATCTGTCCTAAATGCAAATCAATAAACATTTTAAAAAGTCTTGAAAATGGTTAATTGCTTGTACGTCATTGTGATTTTCTTGGTTTGTGCCCCATCATGGAAGACTGTACATGGAATTTTTATTAAATTCAGTAAGTCTGTCAACAGGCAAATGCACTTCTACCAATAATAATGTTTAAAAATATTTATAAAACTCAAATTGTTTTAAGATTAAACAGGTTGCATAGATCCCCCAAGAAGGTTCTAACTTTAGCAACAAGACAACCCTCACAGGAAAAAAGCAAGAAGATTAAAACATGAAGACACACTATTTCAGTGTAATAAGCTTAAAATACTGCAGGATAAAAAAAATAGCTTTGAGAAAAATGTCAACTTAAAACTTGACATAATAAATACCGATTTTACTTCAAAATTTCAGTAATACCTTTTAAAATAATTTATAAGATTTAATGACTTTTCAAATGGAGGACAGAAACAATTCAATATGAAGAATTTACAGGTCTTATGTAATTTTCTCAGGGCCCAATTCAACAAAATATGTATAGTCTTGTGGAGATACTAAGCCCTCCATTATCACCACATAGAACTGGATTTAAAATCAAGCTGAATGTCCAAACTAATGATTAGAGGTTCAACCTTCCATGGAAAGGGAAGAAACAGCAGTAACTGTATGACTAGAAGACAGTTACTTGGATAAGAATTCATGCAGCACTTTTTGTGCACTTTCTTTCCCTCTTCTCGGGCAGAAGCGCTGAGACTCGCTATACATACTGTATCTCTACTCTGGCAACACTTATAGGGAAGCAAAATCACAAACATTAATCTGGAAAGATGTTATGAAATTGCATAAGTCTTTAAATGATCATGGCAAGAAGGAAAAAAAAACCTCCCGCAGATTCCGCGCTGCAGGCCGCTCTAGGGTCTACAGGCTCCACTGTCACAGAGGAAGGCTGAACTAAACAGATCATTAGGCATACAATCAGATCAAAAAAAATCAACAAAAATCACAAGGACTGACTTGTTGTGCTTGGTCATTAAAATATTAATGCAGTCTTTGCTCCTACTGTCTCCAAGTATGTGCAAATAAACATGGATGGTCACAACTAGCAATGATAGCAGTGAGATATAATTATTAATAATAAAAAGAGGGGTTGGGTGTAAAAAGAATAATGTATAGATATATAAAACATGCTGAAATGGTAGAAACAATTTATATTCAGTTAAGGTTCAGATTCCATTGAGTTATATCTATTTGATCACTCCATAATGGACAGTTTCCTGCCTTTTTGGTGCTCTTCATGATACCTAAAAGCTAGTGGAATATACATTCATGTATATTTTAAAAGTCATATGAGATCAAAGCTAGAAGAATCTATTTCATGCCAAAATAGTTAAAGCAAAATTAAAAGCTGACAAACGTTCTCAGATGCCAGGAAGACTGGGTGGAGAAAGGGATACAAACTAATTTTTGAAAACAGTAACACAAAGGCACACGGAAATTTTTTTCTCATTCAGTTCTTAAGTACTATAGTAAAGAGCAGAAAGCAGTCCCACCCTAGAGCCTTAACAAAGACCTCTATGATTGTTCTTGCTTTCCTTTTCCTACTCTTGACCACTCTCTGGAGAGTATCATTTGGGGTCATTTACAAAGGCTGCTTTTGACTTTTGGTTCCACTTTCAAACATTTTATGTGTGCAAGTTAAAGCAGGATCAAAGCTTCAGAAACGATCACCTTGTTAAATGATATTGTAAAGGCCCAAGATTACATGCTTCTTTACATAGACAAATCATCAATTGTTCTTAAATAAAGCAGAAAAATTATCTTTTTTTTCTGCCAGAGAAAAAGTGGGATATTAGTCTTTTCCTAGTTAAAACAAAACAAAACAGAAAAAAACCAACAGTAGTTCTTCATATCCCAGACAGAACTGGCTCTTCACCATATTTTTATATCCTGACAAATGTCAGTATAAAGTTGACATTCATTACCTTGGCATTTATTTTGAAAAGCAGCCATTTCTCAATTTTCTATTTGATGTTTGCCTATAGCTTCCACAAAAGGAAAAGGTCTTCGGTTTCTAGCTGCTAAGCTTTCTCAGAGTGAGATTTTCTCGTCATCAATTTGTCGTCATCTTCTAGTAACATATTATTTTCCTCTTTGAAAAGTATTAACAGTTTATTTTAAATTAAGTGAACAAGGATTGATAGATGGATCTGTACACTCTACAGACATGAAAAACTGAAAACAGAAATTGAAAGGAAAATTTGAAATTTTCTGGAAATACCTGTCTATGTAAGGAAACCTCTACAGAGGTAATATAGTTTTACCCATGCCTCTACTTTAGTCTTATCCTAACAAGTTGCAAAATACTAGGGAAACATTCACCTGTTGTTCACTACTTACTACATGATTAAGTCACCTATGCCCATGTAGCTGTATACCTTACACATACATCTATAAAAAACCACAAGGGAACATGCATGTTCATGGCACTTGACTTTTAATGAGATGTTGCACTCAAGTCAAAACTAATTTCCATTGTTAAAAAGACACTTCACAAGATGGTTTGATTTCATACGAAACTGCAACTCTCTAACCCTGTCTACAGTCCTTCAGATTAATTTAATGATGTTATGGGTTGACAGTTTCCTTTTTTAGTAATACAAAAGGCATTTCTTCTTTCTCTCTTCCACTCTCCATTTAATCCAAAGTGGCTGAACTGTTTCTGCTGAAACTTACCAAAACAAGCCAATTCACCTGCAATTGCAGGCCAAGCTACCTGAAAGGTGAAAGTTTCAGGACATTATGTGTAAGTGATTTACCTGAACTTCATAGTAATACTACCGATATACTTGTAGAAATATCTTTAAATGTGTACATAATGGTTTAATGGTAACACTTGCACAAGACATTTCTACAAGTAAAATGATCATTAAACCATCGTGAACAACTCAAAGGATGGAGGAAATAAATAACTAAAATTAGGAATGTAATCAAAACTTCTCTATAATTTCTCAGCAATTTTTTAATATTGATTAATTTTCTGTAAAGCTCCAAGAAAGTAAGGACCCATTATGATTCCTGCTACACTCTTGGGAAAACAAGTATCACAAGACAAGTCGGCGGGACAGCTGGAAGGACTAAGTATATACAGCTCCCAGACCAACTCTCTGTCAGTCGTATCATAATGTGATTTAATATTGCGGCTGAAGAAAGGAGACTGTGCAAGACGGCAAGGGAAGAGTTTCTCCAGAATGTCAGTACGTGTCCTTTTCCTACGTGTAAAAGATATTTGCAGATGTCATTATACAAATGCATTCTAACTCAGGGTAATGGTTCAGTAGCCTTGTCTGCAATGGTGACTCCCATAGGGTTTACAATATAGAGTAACAGATTGTCTGAACGCTGTAAATATTAATCACGTGTTTTCCACTCACCTGCCCTCCTGAGTGCATGAAGATATTTGCATCCATCAAATGCTACAGAATTATAACAATCTGCATTCCCCACTTCACTATACCTATCCCATACATTACACCAGAAGAAAAAGAGCATGCAGTTTTAAGAGTCATTTTGGGGCGGGGGGAAGTAATCCAGTAACAACTTACATTAACAGCGCTGACAGGAAAGGGGGAGGGAAGAAAGCTACGGACTTTCTTAGGACTGCAAGAGGAACTAAAAGATCCCAGCTTTTGTGATCCCGCAGAAGCTATTTATAAATAAACAGCGAGAGAGCAGGCGAGATGCTAACGAAGACTCAGATCCCTTCTCTGCAGTCCTGAGTTAGTGGTTTTATTTTTTAATCCATTCGATTCCGACAGAAGCCACTGCAGGGAACTGAGCAGATGGGCAGAGCGGTAGACAAGCAAACGAAAGGGTATTACCTTGCGAGAAGCGGAGCCCTGGGTTCAGATGCTCCTGCTGCTGTTTCAGGTGCAGGGGAGGACACGGGAAGCTGAATGGCTGCACGACTGCAGCTGCCCCGTGCTATTCCCGGCCGTCTCCGCCTCCTCCCCTCGGTGACCGCCGCCGCCGCCGCCGCCGCCGCCGCCGCCGCCGCCGCCGCCCCTGCCCCTGCCCCTGCCCCTGCCCCTGCCTTCGCCTCTCGGCTCATTCCCAGCGCAGGAGCCACTCGCTGTGCGCTCGCCTCGCCAGTCCCTCCCGGCGGGGGAGGCGACACGGAAGGACTGACAGGGCAAGTGACCAATCCTCGGGCTGCGCAGCTGCTCCGCGGCGGCCCGGCGTCGAACGCGGGCGGCGGAGCCCTCAGCACCGGCGGCCCCGCCGCGGGCCGGCTGAGGTTACACGCGTGCGGGGTGGTGTCCTCCTGCTCCCGTCCCTCTCCGGAAGGGTGTCGGTGGGCTGGAGGTATTTTCTGGCTCTCTGGAAGGGCTGTCGCTGTGCCATTTATTCTTGCCGCTTGATGTGTCAGAAAACAGATTCTCCAGCAAAGTGTGGGTTTCCGGGGAGCTAACACATCGAGGCTTCAGCCTGCTTATTTTTGTCATAAGCTGTGTTTGCATAATCCATCAAATCTGTTCTTCTGGAAGAGCATCACTGCCAAACATGTATCTACCGCTTACCGCAGTAATTGCAGTAAGGCCCTTAAGCAAACCAGACATAACTGCAAACTGCAACATTAGAGGCCAAAGAATGCGACCCTTTACTCCTAACACTGCTTGAAGAGGTAAATCACAATACAAGCTGGTTTCCTAAACCACCTCAGAAAATACGTAGCTATTTCAAGGGACAGAATTGTAGATGGAGCAAGAAAAGGACCTAGTTTATTGGTCTGAACGTTATTTTTCTACAAGTAATCTTCCTGCTACTCTTCACTGAAAGTACTCCATCCTGGAAGGCACCGTAAAGGAAGCAAAAGGCCTTTGGAACAGCTTACTTAGGTGAAAATAACAGAGACAATCCAGAAGTAACAGAGTTAAGGTTAAAATATTTCTAGTAACAGACACAATTGGGAGAAAGAAATGGTCTTGTGATTCCCATTGGTGTTTAAGACCCTTCTCAATATTGAAACATTGCAGTGAAATACCTTTTCTCATTGTAACTTACAGCCTCCTGAAAACGTGACATTTGGTTCTGCTGAGCTTCATTAATATGTGGTACATTTATTAAATTCTTTATTAGCTCACTGTGCAGATTTTTCATAAACAAATGTGATCTTACTTAAACAGAAATCATCCACCTCTATTTGAAACACTGGGGATTGTCAGATTCCTATCGCTTTAGGCCGCTCACAGCATCATTTCCTTTTGAAATCTTAACAAATTGAGTTTTCTCCTTTTTACCTGAAATTTTCTGACCATCAACCGATCGCCTATACATAAATACTAGCTCATACTCTGCATATTGAGACATGTCTGCAGACTAGGGAATGGAAAAAACCCTGGCTGAAAGTAAGGCTTTCTCTTCTGATGTTTAGCATTTTCAAACAAAGATTAACAATTACTTTGTTAGTAATTTCCCTTTTTGCAAGCACGTGGTTTGTATGGAGACAGAGTTCACAAAGAGCAACCAACATGAAACGATTATGTCAGGCTGCAATGTAGGGCACACTGAGAGCAAAACCTAATCTCCGAGAGGTTTCCACTTCATCTGCACTCATCTGCGTAATCAGCTTTTCATCTTGTCATAGGATAAATGCAACCTGCCTTCTGCTTCATTTACCTTATATAGAACACTAGTATAGATTTGTATGAAGCGAGCGGTAAGAGCTTATGCAGAAACATATTCGGAAGGGAACTTGAAACCATGCAGTTTTTAAAGGAACATTAAAGGTTGGAAGTCATCTATTTGCTAAGTTGATACACTAATTAGAGTTAAAAGCTATTCACTACATCTAGTATGCAGACTGACCCTGCTTTAGATGAAACAATCCTTACTTTCAGCTACCATTTGATTTCTTAATCTCTGACTTTGTGGATGGTAAACAACGATAGCTGTTGCTTAAACCTTTCAGGAGCTTTTATAAACTGTTGAATTCCAGTGAATAACCCAAGCTGTTGAGTGGAACTAGTATGATTATCACTTGTTTTAGTCTCAGTTCAACTGAGCATGGAAGGCTTATACAAGTGAAGACCTTCATGGAACAAAGGAATGAGTAACAGCCCCCTGTTCAGGCTGCTCCTTTATTTGGAAAAGTATCACCAGAAATCATACCTACTCATCAAATGAAACACTTTAACAAAAATGTTCTCAGAAGCAATGTCTGAATTGGAAAGGTACTGACTGAATTTGATGTCTGGAAACCTAAGTCTAAACTAAGTTCTAAGGGCTAACAATGAGAATACAGGCTGGCCAACTGAATGTTTATGATGCTTTGTGCTGTTCTCTCAAAGGATGAATATTTTTCTGTACTATTGTCAGAAAAATGTTCATAAAGTTGTATGGGTAATCTCTAATCCTAGAGGTACATGAGGAAAACATGAACTGTATGATGCAAAAAGGGGAGAAGGAAAGGTATCACAACTTGCTGCCAAAGCAGTTATTACCAGTCTATTTGAACTTGAAGAACTAAAAAGCAAAAAGCCATCCTGTATAAGCCAGCTCCATTTTCCTTTTTTTTATGCCCGCAGCAAATTCTCATCCCTGAACAGATGTTTCCATCTTTTAATATGTTTATTTTCTTGTCTTAACATTGCACATCAGAGCTGACACTTCAGTGTAACAGGGGTATAAGATTTCATATTTTTAACTTAAAATTAATACTTTGAATTCTCATTAAATTCAGGTCCATAATTCAATAATTCATTGTCTACTCATATTTTCATGGCCAGTTTTGAACCCCCCAAAATTAATTTTTTTCCTGATTTGTTTAGATACGTGAATTGAATGTGTTTATAGCATAGTATATATGCCCAGAACTCTGTATTCTTCAGTTCCTCCTCCCACACCCCCTCAAATCCCCCTTGTGTCATCATCCCATAGTCTTTAACCCACACCATCCCATGCCTTGGAACAGCAGTATGAGCTGTGCTCATTTGTTTCATCATTCCAGGGATTCCATGCACTAACTACTACTTCAGATCATGATCCCTTTTCTGTCCCCCCTGCCAGTTTTCTTCTCATGTCTAAAACTCAGCAGAGATTCTGCTCAATAATACTGAAAATAAATTGTGAAATTTTATGGAGTCCTTAACAGGATCAGTTACAATTCTGGCATAACTGATAGACAAAAAAAGAAATCATCTAGTTAAGTGAAAGACACTACTTGTTTTCTTAAAAATTATTAAAATAAATAAAACTTGACTTGTAGGACCTAGATTACGCTGTATCTTCATACAGAAAACACGATGCAATAGCACTATTTATATGAACAACATAAATGCAAATACAGTGGAATGCATTTATAAAATGGGTTGGATGGATTTTTTTTGAGCAGAGTGGTTTTTTTGTCTCTGTAACATATATTATAATGCATTGTGTTAATTTGGTTTATTCATAAATTCTTGACCCAAAACCAGCTAATACAGAAATATTACAGTTTACATTAGCAATCCATTTGTCATGCATCAATACCAAAGATTTTATCCTAATGAGAAATACAGGTTTGCCCATTTCAAATTATACCAAATCTGATTTTTCAATTCACCCAAACGATGAAGTAACTTTGGCCAAAATGGCTTTCTGTCTGATTAATAAATATGGAACTTCAAAAGATAGCAGAGGAGAATCCTTGTAATTTTCAAAATTCTGAATGTATAAGACTTTGCAGTACGGCCAACTCTTGCTATTAAATGACCTGATTTTGGACGGGAGGGAAGCCAATCTTAAAAAAAAAGTAAGTGTGTGTTTGCAAATTTCTGACAGCAGGGTGAAAAATGACTTATCTTTAGGGGAAAGGAACATGATCAGGACTGCTGCAGAAAGCAGACAAGATGTTACAGAAAACTTAATGTGGAAGATCTCTCTGGAAATGAACACATATTTAAGTGACTAAAACATTGTAAGGGTGTTAGTAGGACCAATTTCGTCAGTACTTTGATACTGAGGTATTCTCTGCCAGGCTTGAGTACAAGAAGGAAATAAAACAAACTGTGGCAATTAAAATTTGAAAATAAAGGAATAATACCAAGAAAAAAATCACTTGATTCACATACTGTAGTCTGAAAACACATGCATGGAAATGTCAAACATTCTCTAATGATTATAAATACAGACTATTTGTCTGTTATGATATTTTAAAAAGGAGGAGTTTACTGTTTGGCATATACTACATACTAACAGATTTACATGAAACTATTACACCATAAAATCCTTATGAAATCAATAAAATTGGCATGACTACTTCTTATGCAAACTAAACACTCAGATTGTGAGAGAAGTGTGAGTGTGTGGTATTAAATACTTTCTGGGAAAGACTAACAGCAACTGTAGAAACAGCCTTTTATTTAAGTGAGGCTAATAGTGGAGTGCTGTGCCAAAAAAAAAGGGTAGTATATAATGACATGATATACATATCAGTTATACTGGCTGAAAGATTGTGGAGACAAACTGCCCTCAGAAATGGTCTTAGGGAACAAAAAGCCTTAGGACAGCAGAAACTCATCACCACTCTTACCTCTCTCCCCCTCTCTTTCTCTCTTCCAGATGCATATGCTATTTTACAGCCACTAGTGAATTGAGAATCAAACATGTAACACTACAGGTACATTTCCTGAAGCAGAAATGGATTCAGTTTGCATAGAGATGTTAAAAAAAAAGTTATAACTAAAAGCCCAATTATTGTATACTGAAAGGTTACATTCAAAATAAAGGCTAAATGAAAAACAGTGCAGAGCACTGATGGAGAGTCTCTTGGTTTCCATGTCACTCTCAGCACACTAAACTATATACTGATAAAAGCAGCTATAAAGCCATTCAGACTTCTGTCTCCAGCACGCCACTGTAGCATTTTTGTACTTGAGGTATATGCTACAGTTTAAAAAGTCAGGAGAGAAAATAGAGACTAAAATAGTAACGAAAGCTTACTCAACAGATAGACTGTCTCTTACAAATGCTTACTTAAGAAAAAACCCCGAACTCAATGAACCAATGTTTTTAATACAAAATAGGAGCTGGTTCTGCATAATAAATAAAAATACGGGAAAACAAGCCATATTCTATCTGCCTATATCAAAGGCTTTAAACACATTTTAACCAGATGCAGTTTAGCAACAGTAACAATTAAGTAGAATTAATTAGATTCAAAATTAGAATTTCTCAGGGCTAGTAGTCTAAAAGGAAAGGTGGGGAAGAAGAAGAAAAGAAATATATGGACAAACAAAAAACAGTTGCACCTTTTCTAAAACATGTATGTTCAGCAGCATTGTATGAAAATAATTAGGAAATAAATTCAGAACCATACAATGGCTCTTGCAACCTCTCTGAAAATAACTGAACTTAATTCAAACTATTTTTGGTAATCTGAAGGTGCTTTACAAAATTTAATTAAACTATTACCTTGTGAGAATCTCAGTTTCATACTTTGGAGAATCAAGGAACACACTAAGAGAAAGTTGCTTGTCTAGGGTCACCACAAGTAAGTGGCCGAGATGAAAAACATCCAATTCTTTGCATATTTTGCAAAGATGGACCGTTACTTCTTCTGGCATGATGCAGAAAAAAATGTTAGTCCAAACAGTGACAGGAGTAGATCACAATATAATACTTCCAGACCACAATTAGCTACTATGTCTAGAAATTATATTCTTTATGAAAAAGCCTTTATTCCAAACAAATCCTCCGTATGTCTCTGTTTTGTTTTTTTCTTCCTCAATTTATTCAGATTAAAAAAAAAAAAAATCACACATTCAGCTGCTCTGCAAACACTATAAATATTTGGAAGGAGAAAAACACAGATAACCTTGCATGATTTAATCACATGAGCAGCTTCATAAATTGATCATGTGAGTTTGACGTATTTCTCATAAGAACATTTAGCTTAGAACAAAAGTAGCTTTATTTACTGAAAGTTACTAAGAAATATTTTATTTACAACATTTATGTAATCTCACCAAAACAAAATCCCAGTTCAAATGCTTCAGACATTTAACAACTATATTTCTTAAAATTCTGTCTCTATCTAATTTGAACTTCTTGTAACTGTCTGATGCTGGCCAGACTTGGCGTGCACACTGTCTACAAAAAAGCAGAGCATGCCAAGTCTAAAGCAACAGAGAAGAAAGCAATTAATACTCCCAATTATTTCAGGAAGAGGAATGATATGTAGCAGTGGTACTAGAATCAGAAATACTACTTATTTTACCTTCAAATTCAAAGCAGTTGAACACTTTGTAATCCTAACATTGATCCTAACAGATTTGAATGCACTGGTCATAATGTTAAATAGGATAATCAGCTGATCAGTCGTCAGAATGACTTTGTTAAAAATGTAAATTTAACTTTAGCTTGTTGATTATTTTTGTTTTGCCTATGAAAAATATGAATAAATATGGAAAACAACACTCAATCATAACTGACTGATTTGCTTGCTAGTGCTTTTATGAGATCTGGTGAGCCCCAGACCTCTGTAAATAGTAAAATCACCAACTGCACATTTCTTTTTTAATATACAGAGATTAATTGATGCTTTTCTTCTTAATTGAATAACTGCTGTAATTCTCACTCGGTGGTGAGAATTTTATTTTAAACTTCTGAAAGCATTATAGAGGAGGAAGTTTGTTATCATTTCAGCAGTGGAATAACACTTAAAGCTGCACCAATACTTACTGCTAGATTTCTAGCGTAAACAAAAGCAGAAAAAATTTTATTCCTTTGCTTCATGAAATTGTCAGTATCAAGGAAGAAAAAGTGGAAAAAAGAAGGCAGGGAAAGAGAACAGGAAAAGAAACATGAGAAAGCGAGGTCAAAATACTTATTAATAACAAAAAAATAATTTGTTTCTGTGCTGGGAAAAAAATATATACATCAGTAAGATGAGTGGCCCTAGAATCTGACTTCTCAGTGCTGAAGAGAAGAAAAGTCCAAAAGCAGAAAGACAAATGAACTCAGCATATGAAAGCTGCAGAGACAAAAAGTTGCACTTAAAAATTCCCATAAGGAATTCTTCCAGTCAAACTGAAGTAAAGCAACAATATATAAAGCTATCACTGCACAGGCATCAGTCATGTCACCTTTGCATAACTTTACATCTGTTTACACTTACCGGCAAGCAGTTTTTAAAAGAAAAATCTTTGTACTTCTCCAAATCCACAGTTCACTGCCTATTCATCAGCACTGAAAACTTTACCTTTAGAACTGCAAGCTTGAGGTAGACAGAACTAAGAGACACCACTTTTTACTACAGCCCTTTTGCTGTCATGTGGGCTGATACCATATTATCGCTATTCTGCTGATCATGGTAAACCCAGCTCCATTTTTACCATTTTAAACCTAGCTCAGTTTTTAGTTTACCTCAAGGGAAGCTATTCAAGACCATCAGTGGTGTCAAGGCTCAAATTCTTCTCAGCTATGTCATACCACTTTGTTCTGGAGTGCACACAAAATTTTATACATCCCAAGAAGAGGTAGCTTAATTTCTATTTTCAAGAAGAAATGTGGTGATACTTTATATTCACTAAACTTTCTTCTGTAGGAATGAGATTGCTCCTGATTTCAAAACATGCTGATTTTGTGAAGTACTAAACATATTCAATTTTCTGGGACACTGCAAAGCAGTTGATTCTGAATCAGTAAATGATCCAGACATTAATCAAGACATCTAAAAAGATGTTGGATGTTTTCCAATAACATTAACTTAAAAGCTACCTAAATTTTTCATTGGCCAGGAAAGCCTATGTCTGAATGAATCAGTTTACAAGAAAGAAAGAAGAATATAATG
Organism: Aptenodytes patagonicus; assembly: GCF_965638725.1. Taxonomy (NCBI): domain Eukaryota; kingdom Metazoa; phylum Chordata; class Aves; order Sphenisciformes; family Spheniscidae; genus Aptenodytes; species Aptenodytes patagonicus. The sequence goes on along the minus strand of NC_134955.1, from coordinate 37,159,538 downwards.
TCTCAGTAAGCTACAAAATTTCAATGTAAATATTCATTATACTCCATACTTTGCTATACTGTTTTCTTCCTTTTCGGTTTTGTATAAATTACTCTTATCATAAAGAAGTAGAAAAAGTGTGGATTTTTTTAAGTCAAGGAAATTCTTTCCAAAAGAACTCCTCTTAACTATTATTACTTTTAATTACATACTGTTTGCTTGACAAACTTTCTGTCAGTCCATGCTACAATAAATGCTAGAATCTAAAACTGATTTGAACTGTTTCACAGTTCTAATGTTTCACAGATTAATCACACATTAGTCACTGAAGCTACTAATGAATCTTTTTCCTATGAATTTTTTTAAACACTGCTCTCCAACTGAATAACCCATTTCATTCCATTAGATCAGCTACATCTCCAATTCCTTCATCTGTACGCCAAGATGGTTGCCAACAGCAAAGCATTCCAATTCAAATGAATATTTCTAATGAAATCTGAATTTGGTGGTTTTAGTACTTTCCTGATTACTACACGGAAGCATACAACATATTTGGTAGTGTTAATTAGAGATTTTAAAAGTAAGCAAGTTTCTAATTTCCATTCTTTCAAGGTAGACTCATTTTACAATATGTTTAAATCTGAATAATATACAGGTCTATGGCATCTTTTCTAGATATTTTATAAACTGAAAAAAAGACAGGGAGCATATATCTTCACAATGTCATTATTTCATTATGTTACTGTCAATTAAGTTCATCAAGAACAGACTAGCAGTTTCTTTGTAGCAAGTTCTTTGTATGTGTTGGACTTTTCAGTTTAAAATGAAAATGGCAAAACTAGTTCGTTAGCTGACAATAACAGACTAACTGCATGAAGATTAAAAGACTGGATGTACAAAGTAAGTTATCTAAATTATTAGTAGTCATCTTCCAAAACATCCTCAGATTTTCCTAAAGTAGTCTGACTTTGCAAATATTGTAACCAGCTCTTTAGTGTCAAAAACATGAGAATTTAATATGAAAATTTTACTCTGCACTCTACAGCCACTTGAGATACTTGTATGCAGATGCAGCAAGAGAATTCTGCATTGACTTGTGTTTGGAACACTACTTTCAAAATATTATCCTTATCCTGTGAAAGACAAAGTTCTGCAGAGATAGTGGTCTGGCCTCTCCATTCCATGGAAAGCTTTCTAGTCCTCAATGGAAACTAACAAAGTGGATTATCTCACACTCCCTGTGCTCTTTCATGGTGGACAATCCCAGAAAACTTTTCCCCTTTATTATTTTCCATTCTCTTAATTATTTCTTTAAATCTCTCTTTGATGTTTTTCTTCAAAGCTTGTGCTATTTCTTACCCTATTTTAAATCTCACTTAGTATCTGCAACTACTAAGCTGCATCTGCTGTTCTTATTTCAGCTGAAATAGCTATTTCAGAATTCTCTTTGTGTAAATAAATTGTTTTTCTCATCTTAAACACAGCCTTAGTAGTTTCTATGGTTACCTCGGGGAAAATAATTTAAAATTTGAAATTAAGTGTAATGTTAATGTATTTCTGTTAATACTATACATGATGCCAATGCCTTGATGTTCTATCTTTATAAGGAGTTATGATCTGAATGAAGTGTCATAATCAGATTTATAGAACTCACCTGCTACTTCTGTTGCTTGTGGGACCTTTACTTTCCAACTAGTAGTGAATAAATGACATAATTTAGTGGAAAATAGAAATAAAAAAACAAGAATTACTTTAAAGTACATTCCCTTTAAAGGAAGGCTGAGCATATGACTCGGATATACTCGGCATATGATATACTGCGTTGTTAACACTTATTCCCATTCCCCCAGTTTTCTTGTAAGAAATATTTCTACTAAGCAGAAGATATATTATTAAGTATAACCCATCTTCAAAAAGGAAGGAATTATAAAGTATAAATCACAAACCTGCCTGTAGAAGAGATTTCAGCATTTGTTAGAAAACTAACCTTAAGCCAGATCTAATCTATAATGGGACACAAAAAATTATCGTGGAAGTTATATGTCCTGATGTGACTTCCAATTACTGTTCTTAATATTTCCATGGCCTTGAATGGCATGTTATCTTTCTAACTACGCATTCCCCCATCTATAGACTTGGATAAACCTTGTATCTTTTAGAAGTAATATTAATCTTTGGAGGTGGAAAGCACTGAAGTGTATAGTTACTATGATTTAAATCACATTCTGATCTTTAAAAAAAATCTTCTACATTTAAAATGTGAGCTTATAAACAATATTCCACCTAGCTATTCCAACTCTTGCTTATAAAACAAGATACTGGCATCCCTTGTAATATGCTCACTGATCAACCAATTAAAAAAAAATTATTATTAAAAAGCTAAAAGGTTTATTTACACAATATTTGCATGGGGAAACATATACTAAGAAGCCTTGCTTTGATGAATGGGGGAAGAGAATCAGTGTAGAATTTATTCTTTGCAACAGGATTTAACTGTTGAGCTTTGAGGTAAGCTAAATCTGTAGATGGTTGGTAAGGGTATACTTTGTCTATGGGCAGTTAAAATTGTTTATTAATACATATTTTATCATATATTAAAACATCTGATATTTTATCAGAGATGAAATAAAAAATATTTTCTTCTCCCTTCTCTATGCACAAACATATTTTTACATATCAGTGTCACATGTCAAAGAATGCTGTCTAGAAAAATCACTAAACTAAATAGAGTTGGAAGCCTATAATAGACAAGATATGACTGAACATTATGAGAATCCACCTTTTTAAGATTAGAAGAGGACAATCTCGAAATGAAGGACATCACCTGGATCATCTTAGAGACTGAGAAATTGCTGTGTATGGAAACAGACCTGGGAGAACGGAAAGCAAACCAAACTGCATTGAAGTGGTCAAAACGTATTAAAGGCAAAGCTGGGAAATCCTGTAACACCCCATTTTGTCAGTATAAAATAACCCTTTCATATAAAAAAACATTTTTAGAAATAGAACTTTCATATTAGTTTATTTAATCATATTCTCAATAAACTTATTAATACTAACATGAGACTGAAATACATTTACCTCAAATCACTTTTTTGAAAGAACAAATGGTGCCTTTACTCTCTTCATCAAATGTTGATAAAATAATGATAACCAATGGACTCTTTTTTTTTTTTTTTTTGTTGGGGGGTTGGCCAGAGTGGGGTGGGGAACATCAAAAACGACGACCAGCAGATAGATCTGGAGGGTGAGAAAAAATAGATAATTATTGCATCGTCTCTTGTCTTTCCTTTGGTTTCTTTTTGCAAAGAGAAAAGTTGGGTGTAAAATTAAAGACCAAAGTGGAAGTGCTGGAAATTAATTGTCATGAGCAAATGGTCTCTCATTCAGAAACATTCCCAATACCTGCACTTTATTAAGGATTTGAAAAGTGCATAATGGATCATATGGATAAAAGGCATACACTGAAAGGGAAAAAGGACCTATTTTACTCATACGAGTCAGTTACTTCCTCAAAGTTCATAGTGTAATATTTATGTACTTCAAAGCAGATCACAATGAGGGATTGGTCATTAGGTCATATCTAGTCAGCAGTAGTTTAATCATGTAAAAATATTAGAATGGTAAAATTTTGGGCCAAGATGTTCAACTTAATGGCCATAACATCCAACTTGGCCCCTGAAAATTGGATTTAAAACCAGCCTGTGTAATACCAGCAATCTAACTTCTTATCTAAAGTCACTTTTCAGCATAAAGCACAAACGTCAAAACTGTGCGTGTCATACAATCATTGGAAGACAGAACATATACTACTTAGGGAGTGACAAAACACATAATCTGTTATTAAAATCTATTACACAGCAACTTGTTTTCAGTAAAGTCAACTTGCCAGGGAATGCCAGGGTTAGCTATGGGCAAGTTTCCTAGATTAAGAAACAGCTTGGAATATGTCCCAAAATATGTGCCAGAAGATTTTAGGAGAATAGGAAAAGCTACTGAAATTTTGAATGTATTATTTTCTGCTCTAAGACACATACTTGCACAAAAAAAAATTCTTCATGCTTGTTTCAAAATATTTTCTTGTATTAATTGCATAGTTGCAGTTTGATATTATGGAAAATTCCACAAATTTGCCTCTAGGACAAAAATAGTCCAATACTCATAGCAGAAGCAGGATGCCAAAGATGGTTATTTCTGTAACCACATTATATAGATGTAAGATACCACAGTATTCTGGATCAAAACATTTTGGAGCAGAAGGTGTGATGGAATATTTGAAGTTGAATTGTGGTTTAACGAAGCACATTTCCAGGTTGAGCTGACACAAGGTTCTGGAAATAATGCTTATCGATGGTATGCAAATACAGCTAAGAAATTAGAAAAATACACTTGTAGCTTCTTCAATCCATGATGTGGTTCGTGGTTATGAAGCTTCAGATCAAGCTATTTTGTAGCCACATTGAACTACAAATTACTATTAGGTTTTAACATTATAAATTCCCAAGTCACTTTTCTATTCAAACCACAAAGAATGTATTTACACTTTTCTGAATCAAATGTTACACTGACCCTCTTTCTGACAGTCTTTTTCCTTCATATTCATCCTAATTCAGTATGATTTGTGAATATTAATACAAAATTTAATCTCATTGCCAGAATCAATAATTAAGTTACACAAACGCACAACACCAGTTTTCATGCTTTCCCATTAGAAACCGCATCTGGCCTACTTGATATTTTACCAAACCCTTTTAAAAGACAGCTGTTTGAAAGACCCATAATGTATATACAGATTTCTGGGGTGGTGGAGAAGGGGAAAGAAGTGTTTTTAATGTGACACTTTGTCCAGAAAAACATTGGCAGGATAATTTAAATACAGTTTTAATAATACTTGTATGTATTAAGACAGAGAAATGTGTCCAAAAAACAAAATGCTGGGGGGAAAAAAAAAAAGCAGCTGTATTTTATGACAATGCAGTTTAAAGCCAACAAATTATTTATGGAATAAATATAAGTTAGAACAAATTAAGATAATGTAAGACATCAAAAAATGCTATTTAAATGGCTGTAACAGTATATACATCTGTAGGTAATTTAAGATTTGTATAAGTTCATTCAAATTTGCTTTTAATTATTTTGTTAATCTTACATTAGAAGTATAACTTCATCTGATATTTCTTTTACTATTTTTCAACGTAGCAGAATATGTAGAGAATTAATTTTATGCAATATGATAACACAAGCTAAGTACTCCTTTACATTAGTTAGAGGAAGATAAAAATGCTCTTAGCTACCCTGTTGGGTTTCTGAGATATGTTAGCCACCTGTTCACTCTTGTAACTCTCAATGTCTATGCCTGCCAGGCTTTTCACCTACTTAACTGTTCTTTTTCCTTCAAATTATTGACCCTTCTCTTTTCATCTCTTGATACTTCTATTTCTCTATCTTTGTATAATGTACAGGTTGTTATTTGTAATCTGCTTAGCAAAAATGGTGTTCTTCATTGTGTGTGCAGCTTGTTCTGAATTTTAGACAATATTATTAGTAATTAGTAAAAAGCGCATAAAGAGGACTACAGTGCATTACTTATAGCACACTATCGATAGACCCTTATTGATGGGCATTGAATAATACTGAAAAAATAATGTCATTTATTTCAGTTTAAGATATTAGGTCATTATTGTTTTTCATCTGACATGCAAATCTGGATGTTAGACCTTTTACAGCATTGTCCGATATAATATTGACTTTATATTTTTTTTTATATATATATATATTGACTTTACTGGGCAAACCCCCGCCCAGCCTCCCTCACCTTCCCGGTTGCCTTTACACAACAGATATGGGGCTCTCGAACTTGAGGGCGAGGCAAATGAGGATGTAGACGAAGGTCCATCCAGGGGGTCGCCTAGGGTGAGGCAGTCAGTCCCACACATTACGACTGCTGCTGCTAAGAAAAAAAGGAGGGTAATTGTCATAGGCGATTCCCTTCTGAGGGGAACAGAGGGCCCGAAATGCCGACCGGACCCGTCCCACAGGGAAGTCTGCTGCCTCCCTGGGGCCCGGGTCAGAGACATCACTAGGAAGCTCCCTGGCCTGGTACGGTCTTCTGATTACTACCCGCTGCTGGTTATACAGGCTGGCAGTGATGAGGTTGCAGAGAGAAGTCCTGCAGCGATCAAAAGGGACTTCAGGGCACTGGGGCGACTGGTTCAAGGATCGGGAGCACAGGTAGTGTTTTCCTTTATCCCTACAGTGGCAGGGAAGGATACTGAAAGGAGCAGGAAAACACACCTGATCAACGCGTGGCTCAGGGGCTGGTGCCATCGGAAGAATTTTGTTTTTTTTGATCACTGGGAGCTTTACACGGCACCGGGCCTGCTGGCGGCAGATGGAGTCCAGCTGTCTCACAGGGGGAAAAGGATCATGGCTCATGAATTGGCAGGGCTTGTTGAGAGGGCTTTAAACTAGGTTCGAAGGGGGAAGGGGATAAAACCAGGCTCACTAGAAATGAGCCTAGGGGTGGCGTGCCGATGCTGGGGGCGAAATCGATAGCCCAGCTCAAGTGCATCTACACCAATGCACGCAGCATGGGCGGCAAACAGGAGGAGCTGGAAGCCATTGTGCAGCGGGAGAGGTATGACTTAGTCGCCATCACAGAAACATGGTGGGGTGACTCTCATGACTGGAGTGCTGCAATGGATGGCTATAGACTCTTCAGAAGGGACAGGCGAGGAAGGAGAGGTGGTGGGGTGGCCCTGTATGTTAGGGAGTGTTTCAATTGTATAGAGCTCAACGATTGTGATGATGATACGGTTGAGTGTTTATGGGTAAGGATGAGGGGGAAGGCCAACGAGGCAGATATCCTGCTGGGAGTCTGTTATAGACCACCCAACCAGGATGAAGGGGTGGATGAAGCGTTCTACAAGCGGCTGGCAGAAGTCTCTCAATCGCTAGCCCTTGTTCTCGTGGGGGACTTCAACTTCCCGGACATCTGCTGGAAATACAACACGGCAGAGAGGAAGCAGCCTAGGAGGTTCCTGGAGTGTGTGGAAGACAACTTCCTGACACAGCTGGTAAGTGAGCCTACCAGGGGAGGTGCCTCGCTCGACCTGCTGTTTACAAACAGAGAAGGACTGGTGGGAGATGTGGTGGTCGGAGGCCGTCTTGGGCTTAGCGACCATGAAATGATAGAATTCTCGCTTCTTGGTGAAGTAAGGAGGGGGGACAGCAAAACCGCAACCATGGACTTCCAGAGGGCGGACTTTGGCCTGTTCAGGACGTTGGTTGAGAGAGTCCCGTGGGAGACAGTCCTGAAGGGCAAAGGGGTCCAGGAAGGCTGGACGATCTTCAAGAAGGAAGTCTTAAAGGCGCAGGAGCAGGCTGTCCCTATACGCCGTAAGAAGAATGGGCGGGGAAGACGACCGGCCTGGCTGAACGGGGAGCTCTTGCTGGGACTCAGGAAAAAAAGGAGAGTTTACCGCTTGTGGAAGAAGGGGCAGGCGACTCAAGAAGAGTACAGGGATCTCGTTAGGTCGTGCAGAGAGGAAATGAGAAAGGCAAAAGCCCAGCTAGAATGCAATCTGGCCGCTGTCATTAAAGACAACAAAAAAAGCTTTTACAAATATATTAATGACAAGAAGAGAGCCAAGGAGAATCTCCATCCCTTATTGGATGCGGGGGGGAACATTGTCACTGAGGATGAGGAAAAGGCTGAGGTACTCAATGCCTTCTTTGCCTCAGTCTTTAACAGGCAGACCAGTTATCCTCAGGGTACTCGGCCCCCTGAGCTGGAAGACAGGGACGGTGAGCAGGATGAACCCCCCATAATCCAAGAGGAAGCAGTCAATGACCTGCTATGCCACCTGGACGCTCACAAGTCTATGGGGCCGGATGGGATCCACCCGAGAGTGCTGAGGGAGCTGGCGGAGGTGCTCGCCAAGCCGCTCTCCATCATTTATCAGCAGTCCTGGTTAATGGGGGAGGTCCCGGATGACTGGAGGCTTGCCAATGTGACGCCCATCCACAAGAAGGGCCGGAAGGAGGATCCGGGGAACTACAGGCCTGTCAGCCTGACCTCGGTGCCGGGGAAGATTATGGAGCGGTTCATCTTGAGGGCGCTCACAAGGCATGAGTGGGACAACCAGGGGATCCGGCCTAGCCAGCACGGATTCATGAGAGGCAGGTCCTGCTTGACCAACCTGATCTCCTTCTATGACCAGGTGATCCGCCTAGTGGATGAGGGAAAGGCTGTGGATGTGGTCTACCTGGACTTCAGCAAGGCCTTTGACACTGTCTCCCACAGCATTCTCCTCGAGAAGCTGGCGGCTCACGGCTTAGACAGGTGGACTCTGCGCTGGGTCAAAAACTGGCTGGACGGCCGGGCCCAGAGAGTTGTGGTGAATGGAGTTCAATCCAGTTGGCAGCCGGTCACGAGCGGTGTTCCCCAGGGCTCAGTACTGGGGCCGGTCTTGTTCAATATCTTTATCAATGATCTGGATGAGGGGATTGAGTGCACCCTCAGTAAGTTTGCAGATGACACCAAGTTGGGCGGGAGTGTTGATCTGCTCGAGGGTAGGAAGGCTCTGCAGAGGGACCTGGACAGGCTGGATCGATGGGCCCAGACCAATTGTATGAGGTTCAACAAGGCCAAGTGCCGGGTCCTGCACTTCGGCCACAACAACCCCATGCAGTGCTACAGGCTTGGGGAAGAGTGGCTGGAAAGCTGCCTGTCAGAAAAGGACCTGGGGGTGTTGGTCGACAGCCGGCTGAACATGAGGCGGCAGTGTGCCCAGGCGGCCAAGAAGGCCAATGGCATCCTGGCCTGTATCAGAAATAGCGTGGCCAGCAGGAGTAGGGAAGTGATCATGCCCCTGTACTCGGCACCGGTGAGGCCGCACCTCGAATACTGTGTTCAGTTTTGGGCCCCTCAATACAAGAAGGACATTGAGGTGCTGGAGCGTGTCCAGAGAAGGGCAACGAGGCTGGTGAGGGGTCTGGAGAACAAGTCTTATGAGGAGCGGCTGAGGGAACTGGGGTTGTTTAGCCTGGAGAAAAGGAGGCTGAGGGGAGACCTCATCGCTCTCTACAACTACCTGAAAGGAGGTTGTAGTGAGGTGGGTGTTGGTCTCTTCTCCCAAGTAACAAGCGATAGGACAAGAGGAAATGGCCTCAAGTTGCGGCAGGGGAGGTTTAGATTGGATGTAAGGAAAAATTTCTTTCCTGAAAGAGTGATTAAACATTGGAACAGGCTGCCCAGGGAAGTGGTGGAGTCCCCATCCCTGGAGGTATTTAAAAGACGAGTAAATGAGGCACTTAGGGACATGGTTTAGTGGGCATGGTGGTGTTGGGTTGACGGTTGGACTCGATGATCTTAGAGGTCTTTTCCAACCTCAATGATTCTATGATTCTATGATTCTATGATTCTATGATTAAAAGGAAAATTTACGCAAGGGAAGTATAGAAAGTGTAAGAACCTTCCAATAGCCTTCTATTATCTAAAATACGATGGCTCTAATTCTAGTAGCACTGCTAACACTACTGAACAGAGGTGATCACAAATATCTAGGTCTTCAGTCATTTAGGATTTTATGGATTAAGTCTAACTGCATAAGCTCAACCATAACCCAAGCAGGAAACAAGTGCAGATGGTGTACTACTCAAGCTATAAACCTGTTAGAAAGCAGGTATTCTACCACAATATCTCTTATTCAAGTAAGGTCCTGAAGGGTATATGTAAAGGAACTAGATCTACAGAGATAAATAATAATAATCAGATAAATATTATTTCTTTCATTTGTTGTGGGACAGATTTGTTAATAAATTGTATGCTGTAGGTAGAAATGAGATATCTTGTTCATTTAAATATTTCTAATAATCCATGTCCTTGGAAGAACTTGAACATGTGACAAAAGCAATATTAGGCAGGCGTTGTTATCACTACCTGAACAGAATAATTACAAACGGTCAGTCTCTCACTTTATCGCCTGCGTTGTCTGGAAGCTAAAGAGAAGAAATTCTGCTCTAATAATATTTTGCCAATTACCACGATAAATCAGCATTCTGGGGTCAAAGTTAACAAATTCCAGAAAGTGAGGTGGGTATAGAATATGAGAGGAAGCAAAAGAGAGAAATAGAGTACAACCATGATAGATTCACATAAGGTAGCTCATGCAACTAACTACATTTTACCAATTTGTTAATGTAGTATGGAATTTCTTAATAAGTATTTCTTAATAGGTAACCATGGAATGCAGATCTGTTAAAATAATAACATGCATCCATTAAAATAATTACTGAGTAAGTCTTTATTCTTCTCAGCTATAAATGTTTCAGTGCAACTGGCTACTGAGGTATCAATCCTACAAATAAAGGTGTACTATAACAAAAATCTAAAAGACAAAATTGTAACTGAAATTGAAATATTTTCAAATAACAGTTGTTCAAGTATCCTTGAGAAACACAGGATGTCAACCCTAAGAATTTTGAAGTAATAGATAATATTAAAAAAAAATGCAGTTTAAAAAGGTAATTTGATGGGGCCACAGTAGATTTTTTTGGTTGTTTTTAAATTGGGGGGAAGGATATTTTTACTGTAAAAGGGGTTAAAAATTTCAATCTTCTGTAAAAATAAATTTGAAATTCTCATACAATATGAATCTAGAAACAGGGATATCAATCTAGAAATGGGGAAATGAAAGCAAATCCATTTTAGCCCCTTGATTAAAAAACGTGATAAAGCTAAAACTGAAATAGGTATAAAACTAGCATCAGTGTACTCAAGAAAAACAGCAAATAATAAGATTAAGATATATTAGACAAAGACAAAACAGAAATATAAATATTGTAGAGATCTTAATGTCCAAATTCACAGGGTCAGGTGTACATGACCTTGCATATGTAACTATGAGAACACGCCAAAAGTTCCCAGATGGTTTGTAAATTTAAAGAGATATGCATATTCAGGTCAAGAAGCAACAAGTTAATGTCCACATTTTTGCAAATTCAAGTCTCTTGAACATTGAAAAAGGAATAATTAAAAACATTAGGACCAATACTGTGTGGCTTTTTCTTTGACTGAGGACTTAAGCAGATTCAGCATGACAGTTTACAGCATTTAGCCATGACTTCCATTAACTCAAGAACACAATTAGTGTTTAATGTCTAGGTGAAACATTATCCTTCTTTACTACTGTTTTTTTTTTCGCTCATGAAGAAATCTGCTACTGATTCTCCTTTCTCAACTTTTATTCTTCTTTCACGGCATGTTTTTAAACACCCACCATACTTTAAATGGTATCACAAAACAATCCAACCTGATTGAATTACCATCTTTCTTCCCCAGCTATAATTAGTGTGTGGGAGGGGAAAGGCAACAGCACTAGAAAATCTGTTCCTAATACTTATGAAACAAGTAATTTTTTATAATAGATCTAACTATGCATGCTATCGATTGACTACCATCAGTTTCCTAATTGTTTGATTTTTGTTGTTAACTTCCCTTTCACCAGAAAATGGGATTCTTGTTTGTTACTGCTTTGTGAAGCATTAAAGTGCTAATTGCTTGGGAACTGATTCACAGTTGGGATGATTTTTTTTTTTTTTAGAACTTGCAATGACAGCTGGAAACAATAGTTTTTTTGAAAAAGCACTGATAACATCAATCAAACGTTTCATGAATTTCATTGTAACTCCCTTCCTTTGTGAAGCCATACTTTGTTTACACTTGGGATACTTTTTTTGTATTTTTATTAGAAATATTTGTTGGAAACACTGTCTAGGGAAGAAAAGATATTTATTATAATGTTCTACCCACACTATACAGCATCATGACTCACACACAATTCACAAAAAACCACAAAATTAACTCAGTATTGGTTTTCAGAACTCCATGAAACTTCTGAGGAGCTATACAGGTAAATATGAATACACAAATAAATACACAGAGCTATAAAATTAATTCCTCAATCCAAGTCACTCAATCATTCAACTTAAATACTTTCCTTATTTTGCATATGAAGGAGACAAGTCCATAATACCTTTAAAAAATGCAAACCAAGTTCAATCAAAATTTTGAATCATATTCTCATCCCTCAACTTAAATTATGGCAATTATGTGGTAATTACCACATTTTCAGCAAAAGAAGTTATAAAATATTTTTTTGTTAATGACGGCTGTTATCTGCTATGTATATCCTTTACAAAGACTCTGCTTTGAAGACATACCAATAGCCTTACTGATATTCACAGCTTTACAGAAGTTATCTCAAAAGTAGTAGTTTACCTTTAATTTGCTCTTTCTCCTCAAGGTCCTCCTCTCTAAGTGGGTTATTTAGCAGTGGAAAATACGTTTCTATGCCTCCATCATCCTCCTGTTTTATTTTCATCTAATAACAATAAATATTTATTGTCAGTGTTTAGTGGAACATTGAAGATCCAAGACAGGTCAGCAAGAGCTTGTCATCTTTGGGTTTGTTTTTTTCACTTTCCTAGTAAGAAGACACTCTGTACTAACAAGGTTTAATTCTTAGAGTGACATCTTACAATCATAATTTTCTGGACATGAAGATCTATATGAACAGTGAACGTGAAGGTTTTATGCTAGCAGAAGGGAACAGTATCTTTGCTAATGCAGAGTACACATATGTTCAGCTTTCACAGTGACCAGACACTTTCTGCCTATAATCAGGGATCTCACAACAGAAATATGTATTTATATTTTGCTTCTATTTCCTATGATATATTCAAATAGAAAATTATTATGTATTTCTCAGTAATAGCACATGTTTTATAACAGGGTTCTTGGCAGGGCAAGACTGAACAAGAGCAATTAGGTAAAAAGACCCTTTTTAAGAACAGTTCATACACAATAACATATTAAATAGAAGGTTTCAAAACCAGCTGGCTGAGAATTTGTTTTGGTTGTATCCAAAGCAAAGGGCAATTTGGCAAATCAAGTGGGCTATTTAAAACCCATTCATTTTGGCGGAAAAAACCCAAACAAACCCACAAAATACAAAAAGCTTCTGCATGATAAAAAAAAACCAATCAGACTCATAATCCTTGACAATGGTCAATAACATGTTTTCAGAGACTTCCAACTTATTATAAATGTTTCTGAGCTAACCAGCAATAATGTATACTGCCTCCGTTTAAACTTGCTGAACTGGGACCTTAATATTGGTAATATTTATAACAAACTTCTCTTTTACAATGAAAATGAAATTATATTTCTCCTCTTATTATACCAGCTAGTGGAAGTATTTTACAGAGGCACAGTTATCCTAGGCATTATTTTAAATAAAGAAATCCTCTTGCAAATATAATGTATACTTCTTGCCCTGTAAACATTTATATATTTAATTTACTTACCGTGGGTGATCCCACTATATGAATCTTTGAATGGCTGCCTCCTTTAAGTTATATGAGCATTATCCGAATAAGAATTCAATTTTATTTTGAGATCTCCATGGAATTATCTGGAGGACTGACACAGAAATAACTAGCTGAGACTAATCCTCCAAGTACCAGTAAGCAATAAATTCACATCAAATATTGGGAAATTCATGTGACTATCACACATTTGTTAACAATTGCTGAATCACAACTTTTTTTTTTAATTAAAAACTCCAGTTTCAAGAACTCCAGAGAATTGTTTAAATTTTATTTTTGAATAGCACTTTAACTTGGGAGACGTTATTTTAAACACTCGTGAACACTAAACTTTCTGTAAGAAGACATATAAGGCCTCTGAGCCTTGGACTGGAGGATCACTCCAGGAAACTACTACCCCAGTAGCAATTATGAATTAGGATATTTTAACTCTCTGTTGTTATACCCAGTGTGTTAACAGAAAAAGAACGCATACAATTAATTGCCAAGGGGAGATAAAGGCAAGTCCTGCACCCATAGCACGTGGTCACCTTTACCTTTACAGTCTTTTACAGATTACAGCAGCTGTCTTTATTTCATCTGCAAAAGCCATAACCTTTGTTTGACTGCAGAGCTGATTCATGAGAGTCTGGGCCAAAGTTTGTGACATTTTGAAGACTCTATCTTATTTCCCACCAAGCTCTCTTATTTCAGCCTGCAGTGGTTTTGAAACTTTCTATGCAGGATTCAGAAGAAGACTGAACCAAATTTGAGAAGAGTGAAGTCTCCTGTCCACTGAGGCAGCACAGCATCAGCTACCCCTCATTTGCCCCCTGTTCCCTTAGGCAGCTCACTGGGGAAGGTGGCGTTTAACTACGCTCATAAGATTCAAGTAACCAAGAATTTACTTTTTTTTTTTTTATTATTGAACATTTGTAGATGGCAGGTCAAGCTACCTCCTGTGAAGCCACAGTGCCCGGAGCAGTCTGGCCTGGTGGTCTTTGCCTCAGCAAGCAGGGGGCTGCCTGGCTCCACGGCTGAGAGGTCATTCGCAGAACGGCACCCCCCAGCACCGCTGCTGGACCTCTGACAGCCCAGAACACCATTATTTTGAACATAACAGAAAGATCTCTCTGTGCAATTAGGACTAAGTTGCCAAGACCAACACTGTCTAATAGCACAGAGACTTCACAAACTTAAGTAAATCTAATTAAGCATATGCTTCTTAAGCATTTCTTCAGGGATACGTTCAGACCTGCCTGCGGCCAGCGCAGCCACCACTGGCAGCCTCGCCTTGTGCTGGGTAGGCTGAGACGGTCCTGTGCCTCCTTAGCTCCTTCCAGGCCCGTCGGAGCGCTCTGTGGGCAACAGCCGCCGTCTCCCTGTGGGCAGTGGAGCCGGGGAGAGCGGCGCTCCGGGCTCCCTCAGTGACCCCGCCGCTCTGAGCCTGGGAAAGTGCTGCGCTCTCGCTCCCGAGTCCTTCCCTCGAAACCATTTCTGCTTGGGGGAGGGGATGAGATCTCCGTATGCTCGATCTAGGAACTGAAGTGATTCTGCTTTCCTGGAAAGAAGGGGAGGAGAGGGAAAAAGACAGGGTGGTTTCTTTCACCAGTGCCCCAAGTCTCATTACCCTGTTCAGATCACGGGAGTACCTGGGTTCCCTCTGCATGACCACTGCAAAATCAGTTAGCTACGTTTGCTTGTAACTCATAACAGGATCTACTGAAGGTGAGGGGGGCCTTAGAAAAGCAGAACAAGGTTCAGCTATCAAAGCTGGGGGAGTCAAGGGGCAGGTAGTGTGTGGGAAGGCTGGGGTGTGCACTTTTTAATGTCTTCTTAAAACAAATAAATACTTACATATATAAGCTTCTTAAAACAGGCTTCCTCAAGGGTCGTGTAAGAGCACTATGTGGTTTCATGAACAGAAACAAAAATGAACTAGAAAATGTAGCAGAGGAAAGGTGTGTGCAGGCCTGAAACAGAGCAGAGATCAGGGTCTCCAGAAATGCAATGAGTAAAAGGTGGGGGGAAAAGCAAAGAAAGTTTTTCTGTACTATTTAGAAAATAGCTTCTTGGTTGTTGGTTGTTTTTTTTTTTCTTTGAGTGACTAGATTTAGCTAATAATACTGTAAAGTTAGGTGAGATTATTTCACTTCTAAATAATTATAAAATTATTTTAAAACATTTTTGAGGTATATCAACTTAAAACTAAGAATTAAGAAATAGAAATAAACTTTGGAGACACTGTGAACATTTTGAATGGTTGAGGTAATCATGGACTGCTGGAATTTTGTGGAAGCCTATATGAGACTGGATTGTAATGGGAGCGAGACCCAAAACAAAATGAGAGAATTAGAACACCCTGTTTTAAAATTAAAACAAATGCAGATCAGACTGCAAATTTTGACAGGGATGATGTAATGGTAGGTGTCCCTCTGAGAAAATATACTGATTTGGTTCTAGCTATTAAACAATAAAGGAATTTGGAGATCTCTCCCTTTCCTTTGCCTGTATATTGTTTAATCTGTTGCAAAAAAAAATCTCTGATCTCATTTTATGACCTCTTAATTTGACATTCTTTTTAACAGCCATCCTGTATAATGGATCTCAAAACATTCTGTGGTCAAGTTGAGATACACTGAACCTAAGGGATTAATTTGACTTCGTAGAATAGCGAACTAATTGAAACAGGTCACAACATTTCCTTGTCCTATTTTTTTCTTTTGTCTCTTTATTAGATGCCTTAATAAAAATTTTGAAGTTTTCTTTCTTGAAGCTAGTTAGACCATCTCATAATCTGAGTGATGGTGGTCTTCTATACCTGGGCTAATACCTGTTCTTACCTAAGCTCTGGCTTTAGCTAGGCACTGCTTTATCTAGAGGGCAATGTCTCTTTGTAATTGATTAAAGGTAATATATTCTTTTTTTCATATTCAATATATGAATGCAAATTATTAAATTACACATTTCTAGAAGAGCTCTTGAGCCTAAGTTAATCAAAAGTAGTAGATGAAAGTAGAAATTTTTTTTTTTTTTTTTTTTTCATTTTTAGCATCTTTCTTTCAGATTTTGACTCCTGTATCTTGGGAATATTTGGAAGAGTTAATTGCATAATTGGTTTCTACATTTTCCCAAGAGGTCATATCTAATACTTTCAGAATCTTGTTACAAAAGTTAATTAAAGCATCTCCAGCACATTTTCATGTGCATTACTGCAACACAAGTAAGATTAATAAATTTTAAATGTCTAAGCTGCAGTTGAGAAAAAGCATCAATTAACAACTTGTGACAAAAGGCTTATATTTGGCTACTAAATCACCTATTTAAAGCTGTGGAAAATTAACAACAAAACTTGAAAGTAAACCCAAGTAAACAAAAGAGGTGACATAAATTGGAATATGTGTAAATAAGAAGTGAGAAAGACTACTTCTTTCTAAAGTACGCAGAAATTACTTATCAATAAGCTCGTGCTGCACCAAAAGTGCATCACAAGTTACTTTCTTTATAGGAGAAACTTTTTAGGCTTCTTGTTTTTTAATCATTAAGAAGTAAGAGCTCTTCTGTGAACTCTTTGCAGGTAATATAAGATTTACAATTGAACCAAAGGAAAGTATGAAAGAAGCACAGCAATTTTGGATGAAAATAGGAAATTTCATTACAGTGATAGATATTTTTTAAGGAGAAAGAATGGGAGAAAGTAGAGATAAGGATTAATTTGTTCTTAAAGGAGCTGTAAAACAGAATCTGGCCTTGTAATAGTTACTTAGATGGGAGTTTAGTAGCTTAGAGAAATTGTTGAGAAATCTAATTCAGTATACTGATGAAAAAAGGGACATTAGCAATTGGTCAAGAGAAGGCTTCTCAGGCCTTTTCTCACAATATGTCACATGCAGCATTTGTCTTGCATATCTCTGTCAGCTTTTCGCATTCATTAGCGAATTGTTTCCCTACCACATATTTCCATTTTTTGTATTTAATGAGCAGAATCTATGAGACTTGCACAGATCAAATAGTGTAACTGGTTTTTTGGATACAACTGAAGTAAGAAGAAGAATCTGCACAGGCGGTTCAAGGCTTGCATGCACTTGTTGAACAAATGTTGCCAGCAGACAGATCCTTTCATGTGTAATTATGGAAACACAATTAAAGACAGGTAGAGGAGGAGACCTCTGGTGGAGGAAAAATACCGAAGAACAGGTTTGTTACACTGGAAAATTAGGAGATGAAAAACAATAATGCAGGAGAAGCTGGATATTTTACAAGCCCTAGATACAGCTCATTTCAAAATAGAGCTGTAAGTCTTAGCTCCCATTAGCATTCCTTGGACTACCATTAAGCTTACCCCATTTTTGCTGCTCTCTTGAAGTAAGGCTGTCAAGATTTCTGATCCTGGAAGCCCAGAACAAGTTGAGACGTGGAATAAAAAACATGCCTAGGAGACAAATTTGGTTTAGATAACGTTACTATAAGGCTTTATAATTCTGAGACCCAAATATGAATTCTCTTAAATTTCTGTGCCAGTATCATATTATTTGCAATTCTTTTTTTTCTCAAATGCCAGGTCAGGTACTTTGTTACATGGACAGCTGGCAATTTGATCGGTATGTGGAGATGTGTAACAGAAATAAATGAAAATTTTTGAAGACACTAGAAGAAATGGCAAAACAAGGGTTAAAAGAATGGTCTGAAATAATAATAATAACAATAATAATAACAACAATAATATGGAACACTGTTCCCAGTGGTCCACTGATTTCAGAACAAAATTTTATATGAAGACCAGAAAGCCTGCGCTCTCACAAGAGGATATTGCTTGTCAGCAGACCCTGCAGTCTAACAGGAGGGGCATGGTAACAAGGTTGCAGAATATGGTGTATGCTTTTCCTTGTCCTGTTTGCCTACCGGGAAAATAGACATTCAAACCTTCTTTTCAGACAAATGGAAGAAAACATATAATGAACAGCAATCTTGCCTAAAAGGTCTGTTCAGAACCTACTGCATTGTTGCTGATTAAGAACTTCAGTGATGTGATAAAGACTTGACAGCTGGCAGCCCTTGCACTCAGCAATGTACATAAGTGATTCTGGCCAGGCTGCTTGGGCACACATATCTTGGAGCTTGTATGTGAGTGTGAGTGAACGAAATCTATGAGAGAATAAGTGTGAGTTTTTAAAATAAACTTTAGAGATTTCTGTAGATAAATAAAGTTAAGTAAAAACTTGCACTGAATGTTGTCACACAAATTTTTCTATGAGGAAAACAACCTCAACCCATTAGCAGAAACATGGAAAGAATAGGCAATGGTTCAAAAATGATGTGTGTCATAACTAAATTTATTATCAAAGTTTTATGAAACATTACCTTTAGAAGCATTAAAGTTGCTAGGACTACTGAATGATGGTTTATTGTGAAATTATTGTTAAGATTAATTCATACACAGTCAATTTCATCCTTATACCTGAATGGTCACTGCATTCAGATTCTTCAATTAAGATCTTCCCAGTTAAGGTACAAATGAAAAAAAGTTTGCTGTTTAACAAAGATGGAAGGAGTGTTGTGCAGAATGCCTAATATTTCTAGCTGCATTTCCAGTCTCCGCTACTGCCTCACAAACATGTAGTGTGCATTCCCAGTGTTAGAAAATAGCTTGTGGAAAGAAACATAATTCTGTTGACTGATCACGACAACTGGTGGTTGCAAATAGACTTCCACTCTGTGACTATGCTTTTAGAATTTATTACGGACGCTTTATCTGATTAGCAAAGCCAGTGAAGTGTAGTTTCTTTGATGGAAATCAGTCTCTAACTTGTAAAAATAACTAAGCTAGATGTTTATGCAAAGCTTTATAAAGAAATGCAAAGGTATATGTAAAAATACCCATTATTTCTAAGTGTAGCATTTTTACAAAGAAGCATTAGATTTTCTAGGAGCTATTCTGTAACCTTTGCACATATACTCTGCATATTCTAAGTGTGAAGAAAGCGGGCCTGTAAGTACCCTGAGAATTTTAACCTAGCTCCTGTAGATACTACTGGACCTGTGCATCCAGACCTGCTGCAGCTGGGGATGGGCATTCCCTCAGCTCGAGCGGGTTTGCAACTGAGCTTTCAGCTACACTAGTTTGAAAACAGCAGCTTTGCTTAAGGCATCACACTTCTTTACATACCTGGGTACAAATCTGAGAATGCTTTTAGAAACAAACGCAAGATGAGGGATACTGAAAGTAAATACTCCTGCAATACAGCACTGGGGTGGTTTTTTTCCCCTTCTCCCATGTAGAAGAGCTCAAACGAGACAACACTGAACATGAGCACACAAGATGGCGACCAGGCTTGCAGCAGCCACGCAGCACCTGCTCAAGGCCACTCTGCCAGCAGCGGCCCTCATGCTTGGCCATAGGATGGGCTGGGATAGGGGAGGGAGGTGGGAGGCTGCTCTGTAGGAGGTGGCAGTGTTGGGACGGGGAGGGAGAATCATGGAAAGTCTCCAAACACGATGGAAACTGAAGAAGAAAAGAGAGGGAAGGTGCTCCAATGAGGAAGGTGAGTGAGAGATGGGGTGACAGCTGAGGGATAGAAGGGGGGAGAGAAATATAAAGCAAAGGGCATGAGGGGAGAGGGCTGCTGCAGCAGAGGTGGGGAGGGAGGCTGGGGGTGGCAAGGGCAAGTGGCAGAGGGGAGCTATGCAGAAAGACAGGTTTGCCCCATGAAAATCACCATAGCAAAGTTGAAGTGTGGAAGGGAAGGGTGATGCAGGCTCACAGGTGCTGCAAACTTTCAAATAGTTTTGGAAAAGAAAAAAAAAAAGCAAAAGGAGGCTCTAAGTGTGTGTTAATAATGCCTCAGAAAAGAGACCCAGGCTTTCCTTCCCTCTTCTGCCAGTTAGCAGCTAGCAATTCAGTGCATCCTCTGAGAAGAAGAGGACTCAGGACCTGGAAAACAAGGGCACATGGAAATACAGAAGGAGGAAAAATGAGATTTGGGGTGGAATTGCTGAGGTCTGAGGTAAACTGGAGTAGGTAGCAAACAAAAACCAAACAGGGTATTGGCAGATAGTTCTGTGCAGGTGGGGAGAGGAGAGTAGGTATTACACCTCAAACTAGCCTCATGCTACTTGTAACACTGGTGGGGTGCAAGGGTGGAGAGGTGGTAGTGCTCCCTTGTGGGAATGAAGAGGTGAGAAAAAGAAAGTTGTTTGAACAAAGTTGGATCAACAAGGATGTGAGTGAGTTAACGGGAGCTAAAAGCTCCTGTTGTTCATGGGCTGGGAAATTCGACTGAAAATGGAAAGTAAGCAGGAGAATCGAGTATTTATGTTTGTCCTGGTTTCAGCTGGGATAGAGTTAATTTTCTTGCTAGTAGCTGGTACAGTGCTGTGTTTTGGATTTAGCATGAGAATAATGTGATAACACACTGATGTTTTAGTTGTTGCTAAGCAGTGTTTATACTAAGTCAAGGACTTTTCAGCTTCCCATGCTCTGCCAGAGAGGAAGTGCACAAGAAGCTGGGAGAGGGCACAGCCAGGACAGCTGACTCAGACTGGCCAAAGGGATATTCCATACCATATGATGTCATGCTCAGTATATAAGCTGGGGGGAGTTGGCCGGGGGGGGCAGCAACCGCTGCTCAGGGACTGACTGGGCATCAGTTGGCGGGTGGTGAGTGGTGGCATCACTTGTTTTTTTTGGGGTGTGTCCCCCACCAGGTTTTGTTCCTCTCTCTCTCGTTGTTTTACTTTCCATTACAATTTATTATTGTTATTCTTCTTCTTATTATTATTATTCCAAATATTAAACTGTTCTTATCTCACCCCCGAGTTTTCTTACTTTTGCTCTTCCGATTCTCTCCCTCATCCCACCAGGGCAGGGAGAGTGAGCAAGCGGCTGTGTGGTGCTTAGTTGCTGACTGGGGTTAAACCACGACAATGTTAGTTCGCATATGGAAGGGAATGATACTTTGAAAATTACAGGAAGCTTCCATGTGGATGATGTTGAAGACCTGGTTATGTAAAGGTTATATGTGTACTGTGTTAGTATGTATAGCACTTTGTGCCATTTCCTTAGAATGACTTCTGTAGTACTTGAATTTAATTGTGGACCTATAGTAAGATTAAAAATACCGCACCATGGCTTTAGAAGAAAGCATTTGCTACATTAAACTTAAAATTGCAACCTTTTAGTGCCCCATGTGTAAAGTGTTTTTTGATGTCTCAAAGGTGTTGCATAACATTTCCTTCAGTTGTTTTTTAGGCAGCACTATGTATAAAGTCATATTTATTACAGGTTCTTTTACTAGTGCATGTGAGGAAAAAGATGTGGGTTTTTTTTAATTTGGTGTCTTAAAAAGTAGAAATTGGAATTCTTTATTGAATAAAATACAAGTCTCATTTAACTGATTTTTTTTACATCTTTACATTATTAATAATGCCAAGTTTGTTTTTAAAAAAGAATAACTGTTTTCTACAACTGAATTGTAATTACCACACACAACTTTTCAAATACAACTTTCAGGTTTTGAAATCCTGTATTTGTAGGTTAGCAGGAGGTGGAAGGTTTTGTGAGGAGAGCATTGCAGCAGATTTGCTTGGTTCTATTCTTTTTTCCTGAAGTATTCACAAATGGGCAGTGCCAGAAACAGGCAGCAGGCTGAACTGGCCTTTACTTTGACTTAGCAGTCCTTATGTAACTTTCTAATTTTATTTGCAAATCTAATATAAATGTTTATATACATTTTGAATTTATGTGGCTGTCCAGTTTGAGTTAGGTCTAACTAGAACTGGCATATTCAAACCATTATGGTTTGAATAAATAATGGTTGTATATTTGGTATACCCAGAAATGATACCTGTTTATGTGATACACAGTCTAATTACTATATGTCTAATAAGCTAGAGTAAGGTTATGGACACAAACTTTGTGAGACTGTACTGTCAGCATCATATATAAGGCAATTTTGATTGTATAGTAATACTCAGGATCCTTCTGACATTAATGGAGTTCAATATACAGTATATTCAAAATTGTTTTTGACTATTAATCCCTTCCTAAAGAATGATTGAACCAAGCTGGTAAAATGTCATTTGCAGACATTTTTCTATTTAAAATTACACATGAGTGATTCTAATTCACTTTGGGACCTGATTCCAGAAAAGTGAGTTGATCAGACTTTGGAATAATGGTACTTAGTATGTCAGTGTGGCCTTACTTTTCAATCATTGATTTTAGCATTTGCCATATATAAATGAACACTGAGAAGCAGTCTTGCAGCTGGCTGCTTTCTTAAATATGCTACTTATTATTTTTTTTATTATTGGCAATTTATTTTTTTCATATAATCTCCTTTAATATTTTATGCATCAGTTGCCATGGTGAGTAGTCATGGCTGTCAGTACTAGCTCATAATCATCCGATCTATGATAATTTCATAAAATATGAAAATAATCTAAACAGTAAGAATTCTATTGTCACTTTTACTGAATTTACTATTGATATCAAGGTTGTCATTCGTTACAGGAGGTGCTGTGCTTACTGAGTGTATCTATAGCTTATTTTGGGCTTGTGTGTCTGTTGCATGATTGTTTGCAATTATGGTGGACTTGACTTCATCCACATAAGAGCTCACCTCTCTTTATAATTAAAACAATTTATCTAGCATGGTTTGTGTCAGAGTAATTTATCTGCTGTCATGTATGGTTCCAGGATCTTATGTGTGGGTGGCTAGGTGTGTTTTTTCTTTATTTTACAACCCCCTTAACCCATCTTCCCCACAGCAAAATTGTCTGAATGTTTTTTCTGTACCACAAAAAAATCTGATGAATGCTACTGATGACAAGCTGTATAATTCATATTCTCCTTGTTTTAAAGACTTTCAAGGTGGGGGGAGGGTGTGATACAAATGATGTATTCCTTCCAGGCACTCTGGTTTATAAAATAAAGATACTTCTTTTTCCATAAAATATCTTAATTTTTTTTATAAAATAAGATATTGTGTATAAGGAATAAACTCTTTGGAGCTATCTTTCCTTGCAATCCCTGGAAAATTAAAACAGAAAAGCTTCTGATGCTTTACAAATAATGGCTTGTGCGTGTTTTTATACTGTACATAAGATTTTCTTCAGAAATGCTCTTTTTTAGTGTGTATTGCTATTTAAAAAAACCTAAAAATTCTTGCACTTTATTTTGGTTTCATAACTAATGGGAGTTTTTTTGATTCCTTTTGCTTTGTCCTTTATAGCTCTTACTGATTAAGAACTCTTTGTATAGTTGTAAAATAAATCTAGGAGAATTCATGTTACCATTGTGTCAGTTTAATTCTTGTGCTTTATAGAAGTATGACATGGCATAAGACAGATCTGGATTAAAAAGGTTAGAAACTCAGCTGTGTATTGAATTGAAGTCAGCTCAAAAAACCAGACCTACTTGTGCACACAGAAATTACAATCTATAACCACACTTATGCATATTTTCTTTTCTTTTCCATGCAGTTTCAAAGATTGAATTCATATGTACTTTTTTTGTGAACAGAAAGTAGGTTTATATCAACATACAATTCTATTCCTTTAAAGTCTAATAGATCTATTTCATTATTAGCGTCTTTTGGGCTAAGCACTTTCCCAAGCATGCGGATTCCCCCACATAGTTTGTAAACTTTGTAATCTGAAATTTTTGATGCTACACAATAGATTAATAAAAATGACAATTGAGAGATGGTTGAAATAATAGTAGAGACCCATCTGCTTTCATGAATTATTCACATCCATCTCAGTAGTCACAGCTTGTCAAATTGTATCCCATAATGTCAAATTATATTCTATGACATACAAAACTAATGGTTGGCTTTTGGTAAGAGGGTGTTCTGAGAAAGTTGAAACTAGGCAAGCCAGCAAAGCTACCAAGGGTTGGATCTGAAGCAAGCTGCCAGGGAATCAAGAGGATGTTCATGTTGTGCATTCTAAAGCTAATTTTATCATATTAGTAATGTTTATATAATAAGGAAGTGATTGGTGTGTAATTTTGGTCATTAGGAACAACCGACCTAGCATGGGGCATAGTGCTGCTCAGTTCTTAATTAATAATTGTAATACTTCAGGATTGTTAAAGATACTATTTTAAATTGCAATATTAGTAAGTGGAACTTAAAGTACGTTCTCTGAGGCTCCTTGGAAAAGCAAAACAGAATGACATTGCTGACTATTCTTATACAATATACAATTCATAAGAAAGCAAGCCAGCCATAAATACAGGCATCAATTAATAAAAAGGGAGATGTATGAAATAGGCAGTAGGAGACCCAGAAGCATAAGGGGTTAGAACAAAAGCCACAAAACAAAATACTACAGGTAAGCGTTAGTGTTGGGGAACAGGATACTGTCAACTTGCATTGTAAGTTTCTCTGGTTCCTGTCCCAGTCCCAGGTGTCCTTTCTTCTGAGCATTTTTCTGGAATTGGTATTTGACTAGGATTAATTTGTGATACAGTAAAAATTACTTGCAATAGAAACTACGCATGTCTTAGACCCTAATTCTTTCTACGCTACTGTGAGATCTCAAGCTGAACTGGCTTTATGTGGAGTCACATCAGTGGAAAATATGAAATGGTTAAAGAGGTTCAGTATTTTCCATAAATGACCATAAGTAATTTTCTCTAAGTCAGAGTGTGTATTAACACACTGTTAATTCTCTTTAGAGGAGGAGTGAATATTGAAATATTCCATGGAGTTTAATAATGTGGATTAATTTTTATATAATAATTTCATATACAGTAATTAAGTATTTATGTAGAAAAGCTCTGAGAAAAGGAATGTAAATCAGAAACCACAGTAAATCCAATGGAGAGTGCTTGCACAATTTTCTCAGAGGAAGTCCAAAAACAGTATTGGGAGACTTATTTTACCAGTCACAACTGAACAACACAGCTGAATACAAAGCACTTATATATAAAATATATTCTTATTTATCTGTTCGGATTAGAGTTAAATGTATTGACAGCAATTACAATGGTCTTGCAGGTAGTTAGCAGCTACAAAGCACTGAGATTTGTAGAGAAATTAAAGTTATTTTTATAGCTGCAGCTCTATATTTAGCTGATATGGTCTTGGCATTTTATGGCGGTAATTCTTTAACTACATGGTAGATGCAAGAGAAACTCAAACTACATGCTAACTCTTAATTCTGTCATGTTATATTTTGATAATTTATCATTTGACTTATGTCAGTACTCTGTTTAGGACAGTCAGCTACTCAACCTTGCTATTTCAGAACTTTTTTCCGTCTCAGTTCTTTGGAAATAGTTAGTCATGCTTTTATTGCAACCAAACTGAATTAGTGCAATTTGCTGTTGGCTGATGGGCTGAAAGATTTTTGCATAAACTCCAGGTTGTTCATAATGTGTTGCGATAGGCACTTCTGTAAAATCATTATTTATTTTCAGTGAACTCTGTTCAAAACATTGAAAATCTCTCATTCAAATTTCCTAATTGGTCATTAAAACAGTCTATACCCATATGCTTATAGGAGATTAGTGCTGAAACTGTCATATTTGATCTATGCCAGATGGACAAGATTTTGGGAATCTATGACAGGAAAATACAGATATTTAAAGAATAAAGCAAGCTCAAAAATACAGGTTTGCCCATATTATATACACAAGAAACTTGGTAGTTTGGAGCAGAAACATGAAATTTGGTATTGGTGTCATTTTGAGATCAGGAATGGTTTTTGTTTTCCCAGAGATGATCTCATCATATCTTGTAACTTTTTATGAGTTATAAGACACAAAACCAGCATTCATACTTACTCACTCTAATTAATTAAACTCTTATTCTGCTTAACCAAAATTCACAGTCCTAGTGTTTTACACCATGTAAGCTCTAATTTATTTGCTATTCCAAGTGTTGGCTTTAAGGACCTAGTCTGAATTAAATCTATCTGTGAAGTTCAAGTGAAATATATTTTCCTGTTCACTCCTTGAGCCCCAGTTTCAAGGGGAAATACACTGCACGGAATGAGTTTTTTAAAGTCTTGCTATTTGGTGTGGGAATAGTGTCTTGTGTAGAAGAATGTGTTACTGTTGTATTATGAGGGGGAACTGAGGTGGAAATTATGGCCAAACAGTGAAATATGTCTGCTAGTGTTTGTGAGCTCTGCTTGGGCCATCTAGAAAGGGAGATTTTGGAGAGATGTAGAAAATATTTGTTTTGGCAGACTTAAGTCAAGTGGGATTGGAGTAACTGTGTTTTTGGAAACAAGAGAAGGTCCTACTCTTGTATCGGCATTTTAGGTTTAGGAAGAAATTTGTAAGCATACTTTTTCTTTGTGTGTTTTTTTTTCTTCTTCTTTTGAAGAAAAATGAAGAAGATGCAACGTCAAAGTTCATAGCACCATAGACTGTAGTAAAAAATGTGTTGCATAATCTATAATAAAATTGAAAGTGAGACTCCCAATGTCTTAGGTTAAAATAATGTGAATGAATGGCTATGCTTACCAACTTAAGTCACAGACTTTTTTTAACTTACACCACCAGATGGCAATCTAACATAAACTTTTGATCATTGGTGAAAGAATGAGTTTTGAGCATCTGTTCTGAGATACTGTCCTTTCCTCATTTTGAATTAAGTAGTGTTGAAGTTGCTTGGAAAGTCACTGAATTAGGCCTTACAAGCAGTACTGATACTACACTATCTGATACTGATTCTGTGACACTATAATACACATTATTCTTGCTGTATTCATAAAGAATTGCACCAAAGATTGCCTCAACTTTTAAAAACAAAATGAAACTCTGTGCTATATAACAAAGTATTGACATAGGATATGCATAAAGCCCCACCAAAAGTAATTTTTAAAAGGACAGGAAAAAATGTAGATGAAATTTGGGAATATGTGTAAATTAATAAAACCATTCTGTCTTTAAATTACTCAAGCTAGTAACCTTCTGATGAAGGTTTTCCTCAACTTGACTAAGATCCTACATTTTCCACTGTAAATTGTAATTTAATTCTTCTAGAATAAATTTAAAAAAACAACTAAACAAAATGAACTAAAACTTGTTAAGTACAAATTCACAGGAGTAGTTTTCTCTTCTGTGAATTGCATGTTAACTTGTACTAAGTGCCTAGTGTTTGTGAACCGGACAAGTAGTTGACTGCCTTAATGCATGGACTGAAAATAGCCAACATAACGACTTTGAATACTTTTGTGAAGTTTTTGTAAAGGAAACAGTGTGTTTCTTTTAATGGTTTTTTAAAAACTGTATTTATACACATTTTTGTACTTAAGTGGAGCATAAAGAATGCAGAGACATGTCAGTCTTTTAAGCAGCATCTAAATGATAGCACTTAGGCCTGTAATTATGAGTGGAGAATACCATTTTGACATCTCACCGAACAGAAACTTAGGTAACAGATATTACCCATGCTATTGAAAATGCCAATATGCATGCACTTACTATTACAGGTTTTGTAAATATCTTCTACTAGATATTTGATCCATCTTTGGTGGTGTAAGTCAATCTCCAGAAAGGTAAAATACACACAACAAAAAGTGGTTTAGATTCAGATATTCCTTTGTTACAGCAGGATAATTGTTTAGTTCCTTTTGTAAAATTCATGTTACTATTTTATTGCCAGGCTGCTGCCACTATAAAAATTCTGAGTTATTGTTTGGCAGCAGCAGCAAAGCCTGCCAAAAGCTAACCTAGAATCAAGAACTCATGTGAAGAGTCAGTCAGCCTGAATCCCTTAGGAAGAGCTTATGTTGGAGAATAAGCAGGCAGCACGTTTGTGCTGAAAACAGAAAGGAAGTTTTCCTTAAATTTGTTTCGTAGACAAGTTCTTTTGATAACTTTAAAATACCATAGAGTCTGTCCAGAATGTATTCAGCAGCAAAAGTGCTAAATTATAGATTTACAATTGATTGGCATGAATAGGATATCATAAAATACACAGTGGTCCAAATTCAGATTATTTGACCTGTGTGGCTTTCACAGTGGAATGCTGTACCATACAATCATCTCTTGTAAAGCAGAGTCACTATATATATATACACACTGTGTGTGATGTGTGATGATTTTGGATTGATTTACTGCAGTGACCTGATGTCATTTTCTTTCAATCATAGCTTCAGTAAATTTTTCTTCAAAAAGAATGAAAGATGAAAAAGATTTTTCAAGACAAGTTAGTGCTAAGAAATCAGAAACGCAAGGCATTATACTTTGTGTAAATGAGACTTCTGATTAAGTGCAGTTCCATAAACAGCCAAATCTCAATCTCAGAGCAATGGGGAAGTCCTGTAAAAAAAATAGCTATGTCTTGAGGAGATGTACGTTTCATTACGCTGTAGCAGCTGAATATTTTTCTCATTAAACATATAGGCATAATACCAAGCAGAACAAAACTCTAAAGAATAGAAGTGCTATGAAATGGTTTTGCAGTTCACTTGACAATTTTAAAAAGATGAAATGTAACCAAAATATTTTGCTTATTGGGCCAGGAAATTGTTTCCCAAAACAATGCACAGGCTACTTTGTAGACCAAAGAAAAATAGAGGGACTTACAAAGAGAAAAACAAACCTGCTGGTGAAATTTGACATGAGTCAGAATTTTAGATGTCTTATATGAGCTCTGTTACAATGCTAGAGGTGTTACCAATATTCCTTTTTCCATATGCTTTGTCTTTTTTTTGAAAATGCAAAGTGGGATCCTGGCATGTTGACGTCTGTTTAAAAAAAATATTGGTAACCTCTGTAGCTGCCTTATTAGAAGTTGTAGACATAGGTATCTATAGCTATTTATATTAATTGATGTAAATATAATACTTTGCTCAAGAAGTGTCTCAAAGTTTTATAGGAAGCATTTTGATGGAATACTCCAATATATGAGGAAAACACTTAAAAAGTTACATTTTTTTCCCCTTTCCATTTGATTCAGATGGATTCATCTCAGCTCTGCATGTTCAGAACTTACTATCTGGAAATCTTACTGCAGTAACTGAAATAAAACTTGACCAGCAAACGTACTGCATGACGTTGATTTCTATTTGTGAAGGAAATAGAGCACTTGTACTTTTTATGAGTCTTATGACTTGCGCGTATTTTCTCAGGTTTTTAGATATTTCTGGTTATAATCTTTCAAAGTAAGGTAGTATGCTTGAAAGGCTGTTTCATACAAGACATTACAGAAAAGCTGTCCTTACCTGTGTAGATTTTGCCATGCAATACATGTATCAAATCCATTCTGAATATAAATGTAAGGATAAGCATGTATCTCTACCTGATCTGTTTTTCAGTGAAAACACTGACTGGCATGCTTTGACTTCAGGTGAGTTTTCCCCACTCCTCTGATATTTTTCTGGAATAACTATATTCCGTAAGGAAGATCTGTTATGTTTTGTTCTTTGTATTGATGAGGAAAGAGAAAACATTCATTCAAAGATGGCTGGGGTAAAAAACCACCATAAAAAACAAACACAAAACTGGATGTTCAGAACACCAAACAAATCAGTTTTCTGGCACTTCAGAGAAATATTTTTCTGCCACATTGCGTTTGTCTTGCACAAAGCTATCTGTTTCTTGCTCACAGCAACCAACAAAAACTATGGGATGGGGAAGGGGAGTGGACAGACTGGCAGGGCCAGCCTGTACGCCTATGTCAGCTAGAGGCTTCTGAGTTGTTTTTGGCCTGAAATTGCCTGTTGCTGTGTAATGGCATTGTAATTATTTTTTGGACAGAGTTTCTCAGGGTAGTAAGAGAGTGAAATAAAACATTTTTCAAAGCATTTTGCCCTTGAAGGAGAGAAAATATTTAGCATCTCATTGTTTGGCTTGTGTCTATGTTTACTTTAATTAGTGAAAAATCAGAATGCTATTATTTGGGGGGGGAGGGCAGTGTGCATTGCGTTCCATGTCTAGAGGACAGCTGTGTATAAACGTATTAGCTTGTGGACATAGATAATCTAGTTTCAGTTTTCACTGTGCTACACTTGTCCTTGTGACCCCAAGAAAGTTTCTATTCCCTTACCCTCATGCCTGTGTTTCTCATTTGCAAAACAAAAACATCCTTTTACTGAGAAAAAGACTGTATACATATGGTACTCTGTGAGGGCTGTATTAATGTAAATATGGACAGCACAAAGTTTGGGTAATGCTTCTCAGGGGTGGAATGTATGGGTAGGCTGTGGTTGCAACCTTACCACAAAATGCAAGATCATATAGTGAGTTGGCTGGCTAGAGCCTCCTCAGTGGTCTCTTCTCCTGTTTCCTTGTGTCCTTTCCCTTTTCTTCCCTTCACTTAAGTAAATTTTGTTCTAGAGTTGATCTATTTTTTTCCTTGTTCATTTGCTAATATTGAAGTAATAACTAGTAATTTTCATTAATTACAAATTTCTTCATTATTTAACTAGAATTTAAAGTTATTTTAAGTTTTATTTTAACATAGCTGTGGTTTATAAGTTTTGAAGTAAATTTGTACCATCCTCTATACATATTCAGGTGCAGTTCTGAAAAGGTACAGATAAAAACCTTGCAGTCCTTAGGATATATGTATAAATACCATTTAAAAGGATAGCACAAATAACTACACATAGTAGGTTCAGATCATTAAGTCATCTTGAAATCAGATTTGCAGCTGCTTATGCAGAGAAGCAAGAAACGGAAGTTACTGTAAGCAAGCTGAAAATACCTGCTGTCAAAATCAGCTTATCCTGTGATCATCTGATTTACATCCTTCTGCTGCACAAATCAGTAGGTTCAGAGTTGCTGAATTTGATACATTTCAGTGCAAAATTGGGTACCCTGATCTGTGAAAATGGAAGCGCAAGCTCTGCTTTCATTAACACTTCACCATTATTGCTGTTTTGACAAGACAGTATCTGGGGGGGGGGGGGGAATCAAGACCCAGTGATGCATATAATGCTTCCTGCAATACCTTAGCAGTAGGGGTTTTTTTACCTCTAGGGTAGAGAGAAAAGGAAAAGAACTGCTTGCTATGAGCTGGAAAAGCAGAGCAGTTGGCTCTGGCAGTGAGGGGGTTGACTGACAGTCTGCAGTGCAGTGGAGTTAGCTGAGCTCCCTATATGGCTGTGGATTAGCTATATGCTAATACTGATAGGAGAAGAGGAGCTGTACCGAGCGCAGTGAGCTGACGGTGGAGGCGATCAGAGTCTCAGCAGAGCTGCCTCCTCAAGAGCCATGGCTGAAGGGGGTGAAGGAGGGGAAGATGAAATACAGTTCCTACGAACTGTAAGTATCTGCTTTTTATAGGTCATGTAGTACATGATTTTATGTCTCATGTCCATTCCTTTTCTGTTGTATTAAAAATAAAGTGTTATTTCTGTGCTGGGCTTTGCCAAATGGGAAAACTGATATAGTCAGTGGAAAAAAATAAAGCAAGAATATGAGCTTTAATAGCATCAGGCAGTCTCAGTGTGTTCTTCCTTGAATCTGCTCGATAGCCAGTTTGGTATAAGGAGACCTATTTCCGCTATAATCCCCTGTGTTTGAAGCGTCCTCGTCAACTTTGTACTTGGGTTTCTAAATGTAGCATGCCAAATATCTGACCTCTGAAACTTCTGTCTAGGTTAGATTTCACTGACATTAACAGAAGCTTTGCAAATAGGAGAGCCATAAAATGATGAATAAACCAACCAAGCCCTTGATGACCTCTTCTGATAAACATGCACACAGAAGCACACTTGTGTGTAGGGAATACCAACAGATGTTGAAGTCGGGGCTCTGCAAATGTTTGGGGTCTTTTCTCTGCTTAAAAGAAGCTTATTTTAAAAGGAGATAAGGATTTCTTTGGGAAGGGGTGTTAATTAGTGAAATAGCCTTCACTTGGTGTAATTTTCTATAAAGAGCCCTCACACCATTCTTTCCTAAAGCTCTACACAAATCTAGTATGACAACCAATTTGGACTTTTAAGCAAGTAGTGTTCATGCATTAATTTTTGGGAAGAGGATAAGATCCTTTTCATGTGTCATCTTGTGTCTCCCATTATTTTTACCCTGCATGACTAAGAGTGTGTTGTTGTGTAACTAGCATGAAAAAACTGCTATTGATGTGTGTATTCCCTCCTCTTTCCATACTGTCTTTACTTTGCATTTATCACAAATAATGTTCCAGAAACAGTCTCTTCTAGAGTTGATACAACTTTAAAAGGATAAGTCTCTAAAATAAAACATGCTAAGTGCCCGAAGTAGGAAATTACAAGGCTGATTTCTGGGAGGCTGGGAATATTTATTTCTGGGAATTAAAGGTTGGAGAGTGGTGATGGCTGCTGCTGCTTATGTAAATTGTTTAGGTGTGATGAAGTGTCATTAGCACTTTTAAGCCTGGGAGAACTTCATGGGGGGAGGGAAATGGATAATCACAATGAAGTATCCTTTCCAACATCCCTTCCATCCACTCCACTTTTTAGAGGTATCTCTATTACATAGCTTAGTAGATTACCCAGCCTTTAGGAGAAGGTGCTTTTATCCAAGACTGGAGCTTTAAATGAATGTCCTTCGTCCTTTCACTTTCTAAGATGTTGCCTTGACTGAACAGTCTTCCTCAGTGATGAAGTGAGAAGCTTTGCCTATTCATAGATAGCCTGTGTGTGCTACATGAGATGGCAATTTCTGCTGCTGTGACCCATTCTCATGCTAGTAGAACTCTATTGCACTTCTTCCCAACGGGTAAAATAAAGCTCTAAGTAGAGGTGGGAGCCAAAAGTGGAAACAGCAAAAGTGAGACTATGCAGAAGTGTTCCTTCTACTTGGTGTTAGGAAATCTTTTCAGGGGAAAAAAATGGACTAGATTTCTGTCTTGGAAGCCCCAGCTTTCCCTTGCTGTGAACAATCATATCAGTTACTGCTGTCTCCTCTCCGTTATAACTTCCTTCACCTTCGTGGAGAAGGGATCAATTATTGTTTTGCAATATACTGAGAAAGGAACCATTTATTAGGTACTGAGTACTACAGTAATGTAAGCCTTCAGTACTTATTATTTACAGCTTTTATTGCTGCCTAAACACTGTTTGTACATACAAACATGAAGTACAGTAGCCCTTTAGAACTCTTCCAGTGAAATTGTTGATCAAGCAGGGTCTTCTCCAGATCAAAATGTTTCCTGGGAATTTGGATTGCTAGTGAATGTTTTCCAGGTTTGTGTAGCTGAATCTTCCTTTGAAATTGTTGATCTCCATATTCTTATCTTTGAGTCTGTAGATGGAAGTGCTCTAGGATGTTTTAGGCTCTCAGAGATAACTCTTGGTGAGGTAGAAAATAAGATTAGATCTCTTTTGGTCCGAAAATATCCTACAGTATTTTTTGAAAGAGCAAGAGAATTAACTCTTAAAAGTCTAGTAAAATTAATTTTTGCTTCCTTAAAGGGAAACTTTCTCTTTGCCCCTCATTTTTTGTTGGTTATGTTTCTGTTGGTTATGATGATTTTTTTCTTCAGATCTAAGTTATTGTATAGTTTTGTGCATCATTTTTAGGGTCTCTGCTCATATAGAAGGGCAAGAGGCTCAGTAATGCATGAAAATGATACCTGTATTTGTTTCTGGGGAGCAGCAAGCTTGTGGGCATATTTATAAACTTTGTTGGAAAGCTTTTCATTATCACTTTCTGTTCCAAGTCATTCCTTATATTTGAATTATTTGGCTGCAATGGGAATGTCAAAGACCTTAAGAACAAATTCCAGAGAGGAGAGGACAGGAACACTTTCATTGTCATCATTGTTGTAGTAGTAGAATCATAGAATCATTAAGGTTGGAAAAGACCTCTAAGATCATCGAGTCCAACCGTCAACCCAACACCACCATGCCCACTAAACCATGTCCCTGAGTGCAGCATCTACACGTCTTTTAAATACCTCTAGGGATGGGGACTCCACCACTTCCCTGGGCAGCCTGTTCCAATGTTTAACCACTCCAGTAGTAGGTCTTCAGTACTTGTTTCAAGTAAGTCCCGGTTCTTGTGTGAAGTCTTTATGTGTAATGATAACATCTGAAAGAAGGTGTTACTAATCAGTGTAATTTCCTTTCTTAATTTTCCCTGACTTGTAAGTTCAGTATGAATATAAATAAATATATAAATACACACAGTTTTTTCTCACACTGCTACCCTGCTGCTGTGTCTCTGTTATGAAATCTTTGATGTGTTGTTTCTGTAATAATGCCTGGAATTGTTTCTCTAGTTTTCTAGTTGGTGGCTTTCATCTGGATTTGACTCTGGATATTCAGTGTATGTGTGTCTACTTCCATGTCGTGTATGGAAGGGAGAAGCAAAGCACTTGTTACATGTGTGTAATTTTTTTATTTTAATACAATTTTTTTTTTTTTTTTGAGATGGCTCATAACACATTAGTCAAGAAAGCTTTGCATTGTTTTCCATGGATCTGAACAGAGTGTGTGTTGGTGTGTATGGGTATTAGTGTGTGTATGCCTTTGTGCATGTGTCTATGTATGCGTGACACTTTCCCCAACTAATCAGTTGGGGAAATTCTTCCTTTCTCTGAGGGACAAAGGCCTTAACAATTGATTCTTCTTTGACTTTTGTTCCTTTAACAGCTTGTCTCAATGACCTAATTTTAAGTATTCTGATAAACCTCTCCAATCACTATCTAAAAACTTACAGATACACGTGGGAAATTGTTTTCTGTCATAGACTGAGTGCAGTTATCTGTTATACTTAAATAGCAAAGTACTGTTGTTACAAAGACCTAGAACAGAATATCTGGATTTAATTTTTTTCAAGATCTAGTCCATGTAAGTAGATTGACACAATGAGTTTACAGATTTTTTTTCAGGTATGTTTTTGATCATTTGTGTGTCAAATTGCTGCTCAGAATGAAGACAATTTGGTGGCTCATACACATTTATACGTGGATACACTTTCCTATCTCTATTGCTTGAAAATGAGCTCTTCTACTGTTCAGATGTTGTAGGTGAGATGGGAAGTTATCTCAGTTTTACAATATGAACTGTCAGGTATAGTATGAGTTAGATTTTCTTTTTTCAATCATTTTCACTCTTGCCAAATATAAATATAAAAAATGATTATATCATGACTTTTTTATTATTTTAGGAGTTGTACTAAACCACTTCAGTTTACCCAGGATTAGTGTGGCATAAAACCAGTTCTTCTTTAGATGCTTTCAATACATGTGGTTTTATCAAATCTGTGTCCCTAGTGGTGTATCCCTACTGCCATAACAAAGAATGCATGAAGTGGAAACGTTACAATAATTCATCCTTAATAGTCCAACTTAGTATCTAACAGTTATGCTACTAACTGCATGCTGATATTCTGTAGCACAGACCTCTGTGGCTTGATTCAGTAAAGTACAAATATCTGCTGTATAATGCTCACCAGATAAATACTTGCAAACAAATATATCGGAGAAATGTCCAAATGTCAGACAATAATGGAAGATATTTCTAGGAAGTTTTTAGCTGTGGTTAATTAAAAATTGGGAAAATATGGAAATTGTTCTCAGTGAGTTGTGTATGAGATGATATAAAAGCAATATAGAAATTGATATATAGAAAAAGTCACAAAGGCTAAGGAACACCATAAGATAAAGTCAGTGGAATTTTCTTGAAGCCGCTTTTAAGGGAGCTGGTGCAAGTTCTGCATGCTTCTTGAACAGCTGAGTGTGTTCTGTGGTATTGTTTTCAAATTAATTAGGACATTTTGTCTGTTGTCACTGAAATGTACTGCAATTCATGATACAGTAGTTGTCTATTAGTCAGTCAATTCCTTTTAGGAAAAGGGTAAAAGGAAAGGAAGAATAATGTTATATAAAATTTGAGTTGCTTCTGAGAAGCAGTGTGTATTAGGAGCTTAAGTGATTTTTTAATTAAATGTTTATGTATCTGTGTATGTATTTATCTCTGTGCATTAAGTCTCCATCTTCTAATCCTATTGCCACAATTTTTAACAATTGTATAGCAGTCCATACTTCTAAGTCTTCTAAGAAGAAGAACAAAAATTGTACAACAAACAAAACAAAAAACCCCTCCACCACTCCATTTAAAAAAAAGTCTTTCAAATAGATTTCTTTTTGCTTCTTAAACTTTAGGCTATCACCAATATAGTTACTTGCAATCACTCTTCTTGTCTTACTATCCTTCGGTTTCTACCATGGAAATCATACTTAATTTTATGAATTTATCCTGAGTTAAGTTTCTTAGAACTTGTAGTGTCCTTCTTCGTAAATAATGTTGCTCTGTTTATTTTCACCCATTGAATTACCACTTTTACTCCCTGCATGTGTTCTCAATTTTGTGAATAGGTTTACCCAGTTTGTCACTGTATGCAAAATAGACAGCTTATGCTCATTCTTTGCCTAGGTCTATTTCCTTGCTGAAGGTCTGGGTAATATTTTAAGATAGATTTACAATATGACAAATTTTCCAGTGCATCATATGCTGTAGTATGCTGTGAGTGTTCATTTTTGATGAAATAAAGATAGGATCTTCTGCAATTGCAACCCCTTTTCAAGGAAGAATTTTAAGCAAATGCTCTACCATACTATAAACACAACAGTCATGCCTTCAGACTGTATATGTGTCTGGTTTTTAGCTCTGGACACATTGGAGTAGTGGCTTGATACCTATATCAGAGTTATTCAATTCATTTGTAACAATTTCTCTTTTGGAATGAAATCATCTCATTTAAGCAGGTATTTCAGGCTCCTGGTAAGGAATAGTTCTTTGGGAAAATTGCACCCTGTTTAGATGAAAAGGGAAACAGATAGTTTGGTATGTTTAATATAATGAAAGTTGTTTGAAGTTTATTTAAAGGTTGGAATTTTATAGCTGCTGTTGAGGAAAAGAGGGGTAAGTGATATAGCCACAACTGCATTATAATTTCATAGAATTTCACATGATTTGTCTTGATATACCTGGGTCTTTCTCATCCACTGAGTTGGGATCTTGAGGTCTGTTCCCAGCCTGTGGTACAAATACAGAATGAGTGGAATGTTTATGCCACCAAAAGCTTGCAATTAAAATAAGAGGAAAGATAACAGAGGAAGGCAAAAAGGGAATATGAGAAGGCAGTGAAATGATATCCAGCATGTTGTTAGGTAGTAATTTTTATGTTCTAGTTACAGAAACAATTATAAAGTAGATTTACTGGTGTAGTGAGGAAAAAAAAACTTGCTAGGTAATAGTGTATTGAAAAACTATATCAGGTAAAGGGGGTCAGAAAGGAGAAAAGGCAAATAAGAGTTTTTGCAGATATAATAGGTGGACAATGAAGACTTGTATCATGATTAGTCAGAGGTGAAGGCTGAGTTCTCTCTGTCAAATTGAAGGTAGTTGAGTTAGGGACACACTTCTAAAGGTCCTGATGTTACAGGCTGCTGTTGGAGTTGGTACATTTTTTGGTCTGTTTCCCTGATACCTTTCTTACATTTTGTTTAGCATGGATCTATAGAATAGACTGTGAACCTAGTTTTTCCTAGAAGGACTTAGAGCAGTAATGTTCAGAGATGTGTTGTACAACGTTGTGTGTTGTATTATATGTAATGATAATACATGTATGTATACATGCCATGTGATATGTACATTGGCATGGGATATATACATGGGATATAAACAAGGGGTATATACATAGGAACGGGATATATGTAATGAGTTGCACTTTTGCAAGCTGCTTCATATTGGCCCAGTCTACACCAGTTAAAAACAAAGCAACATTGCACTACATGGACTCAGCATCATGCTTTACTACTGTTTCTTTCTACAGCTTAAATTAAAAAAAAAAAAAGCTATTTCAAAAAGAAATCAGTGCATGTATTACAATATTATAAATGCAGTGTATTGTTACAAAATAATTGCAAGATTGAATATAGTCATGATCAATTTAACTCCTGGGATTGACCTAACTAAATCCTTGTCAGTTTCTTTTCCTTTTTTTCTTTTTTCTTTTTCAGTTTTATTTTTTTGGGGTGTCAGTGTCAGTGCAGGTCTGCTGAAATAACATCAAATTTGTTACAATCAGGCAAAACTCTTCAATCTCACCTTAGAATGTTAGTGAGTTAAAAGCCGTTTTGATAGGAATTGTGACCCTGCAGTAATGATAAATTAATACTTCAAGCATGCATTTCCCTATTTCCCCCTAGCCCCACTGGTGGCTGTTGTGGGGATTTGTCTTCTGCTCAAACTCTACTTTTTGGTGTCTGAAGGCAGATTAATTTCTTTGGTAATAAACAGCGAGTTTGCTAGTGATGTTCCCATGTTTTTATACAATGCAGCAAGTGGGTTGCCTGATCTGTGTGCCTTTTTTCTAATCCCCTGCCGTGCTAACGGGGTATGATTCATATTGAAATCCAGCTGTGAATATTGCTTCTTTCTCAGTTCCCATGGCAGTGCTATGACCACACAGCCAAATGCTGCCAGGTGCATTAGATACAGATTCCAAAAATTAAAACAGAGTTGCGGGCAGGGAGAAGAAATATAAATTTGGTATGCAATTATTTAGAATATATTGAATTCAATCACAGGACACTAGTTTAAAGTCATGTATTTCTTGACTTCATTCATGAAACGTATTTTCCCAAATGGCACATAATAACAGTGCAGATATGTAATAAGCACAGACCTCTATAGACAGTAAAATTATAATCTCAATTTAAGAAAACAATTGCTAACACAAACACACTTTAAAAGATTCAGAAAAAAAACCATGAGGCATTAATGTATGCCTCAATGAATATTTTGGTTTATTTGCTCAATGTAGAAATTTTAAATTTAACATTCTGTCTTTAATGTCATTAAAAAGTCACCAGACCATTCCTTATACCTATGAGTTAGTAGGATATAGTGGTTTTGGTGCTGGAAGATTTAAAATTGTGTACCAGACATTGGTTAAAAAGAATGTATGTTGTTCTAATTGCAGAAGAGGTTTTCCTCCTAAATACTTAATTTGCTTGGGTAACTTTTGGAAACTTGTTTTCTGAAAATTACAGTCATGTTCTGAAGCACAATTGTTAAATATGTGACATCCTCAGAGTGTGTCTAAAGTAGTTCAAGATTGGGATATGCATAGGAATTATAAAAACCTACAGGAAAATTGATTTTTTTTTTCCCCTCCTAGATCTGGTTTGGGTAGTGTCTCACCTGCAGTATCATGCATACATACATGTGTTTGTCAGCCATGGCGCACCTGCTGTCAGTCAACTCTCAGTCTTAACAGATGTGGTTCAGCTGTAAATAGGAGCTGATGGCCAGTCTGTTGATCAGGTAACCTCTCTTTTCCAGTTCCCTCTTCTGGCACATCATGTCTATGGTGATGAGTGGCAGCTTCAGTCAATAGAAGCAGTGGCAAGAGACAACAGCAACATAAGGTGAAAAATTCAGTAGTAACATCAGGTTTGTTCCTTCTACTGGGCTTTTATCCAAACAAGCAAGTGCTAGTTCCTCAGTAAGATGAGTAGTCAGCACACGCCCGAGCTGTTTTTAGTCCACCACAAACATCTCTGTCAATCTTGAGTGTTTCAGCTACTTCAGCACTCAACCAAGATCTCCAATACCTTCTACCAGAAAACCAACTTCCCTTGACCCATTTGCAACAACTTGAATTCTCTCCAATAACAATATAATACAAAAGAACTGCAACTTAAATAAAATGATTTACAAATTACTTGTACAAACAATAGAATTTCAACTCGGAGACTTAAAACAGCTGTTTAGGAGCAGGCACAGAACTAATTTAAAACACTGACGATATAACATGCTTTCAAATTGCATCAGCAGTACCATGTACAAATGGGAGTACAAGGATCATCAAGCTTAGAATATACACTGAAATGCCTCAGATGATTCACTAAAATGCTTAAGGCCAAATGACTTCTATCTCCCAAGACTCCCTCTGAAATTCATTGACTGCACTGTCTCACCTTTTCTGTATATGGAAAATGCCCAGAAGACCTATACACCTGGTACATATTAAAGATACTTAATGTCAGTAGTTTGTAGAATTCAGAAGCTGTTTGATAATGTGTAGAAATGTTGATACAGTCAGTGCACAGTCAGTTAATATTTTGAGTAAAAAACCCCAAACAATTAAAAAGCCCCAAAATGTCAGTATTATACCCCAAGCTACTAGCATAACCTTGTTCTAAAATGCATATCCATTTCTGTTGCACTTTCAAAAAGATCAAAACCAATAGACTTTATAGTTCCTGTGTAGCCAAAGCTGGGAAAGGTAGACTTTAGAATTTGGAAGACCTCAATCTGATTGTGTATGTCATGCCTGCATTTGTTGTTACCAGGTAACCTTTTCATGAAGAACATTCACAGGACAAAAGATTCTTTGCTGCGTACATGTTGACCATTACAGGAGAAAGTGCTAATAGGGATTAATAAGATTTGATTTCCTGACCAGTCACTATCTGTGGGAAGTAAATAGTGTTTGTATTAATAACGTGTGTCAAACCTGCATTTAAAACTTTCAATTTTTTCCTTTATATGCTATTTACATACATTAGAATTAATAAGGAGTGAGGTTTTTAAAATGCATAGAACAATATTATCTTTCTAATTTGCAGACCCTAAGCCTTTCTGTAAGAGTTGTGAGTTGCTGTAGACTGAATTTAAGACTCCTTACTTGCTTTCTTAGTAAGGTCTTGCAGATCTCTTGGAAATAGTCCTGCCTGAATAATGTGGAATTCAGCCTTCATTATCTTCATTTATTTTAGCTACTTTATTACCATGCCTGGAAGTAGTTGTAGGTAATCTGGTATAGGTGAAGTTACAGGGAGTGGTTAATGATGACTAACACTTTTGGTGGCTGAACCACCCAGGTGTTTCAACTGGGATGTTAGATGCATTTTTTTTTTTTTTTAAACACAATGTAATGAAAAATGTGATCTCTAAGCTTTCAAAAATGTCAAGAGTTTTCTATACTTACTGGATCTTAGGTGACTGTCTTAAGTAATACTAAATTGGCCCTGTCTTTAACGTAACTCTGTGCCGTGAGTGGGTAAAATAGTTGTGTGCTTGAATACTGAGTGGTACCTCAATACTAACACTTAAACAAAACCTTGATTCTAATGGATAGGTGTTCTCACTGGAATCAGTGGTCATTGGTGATTATTATAAACATTCCAATTAAGCCTCATTAAACTGAAGTTTAGCAGTTTTAGTGAACCTTCTGCTGTTATAACCCTTTAAAGAAGTTCTGTCAATCAATATAAATCTCTTCCATCAGTCACTGGGAATGCTGATTATTCATGTTTGCTTTAGGTTTTTGGTTTTATTAATGATTTATTTATTGTGTGTATTGTGGGTTTGCTCAAGATAGCCATAAACTTTTAAAAATTGCTTCCCTAAAATGGAAATAAGGTAAAATTTTGGATCGTGTACAGATCCAAAATCTTTCCACCTGTACAACTAGGTGACAATGCATCTCATATTGTACCAGGTAATATGAATGTAGAATATTTGGATTATAAGATTATCTTTGAATTTGTGTCTAATCAAACCCATAACATTCTTTTCTCATGTTTTTCTTCATTTTGATGAAGATGTTGATATACCTTTTTGTGTAATAATGATGTTGATGTATTTCTTGTAGTGTTTAAAACTTTCTTTGTAATATTTTGATTTTTATAAAGATGGAAAAAATGGTTACTTTGTACATAATGAAATCGACTATAATAGCACTTACAAAAAAAAAGCTTCAATAATAGAAGTGTGTCAGTATAAATTTGTGTTTTACAAGAGAAGGAAAATTCAGCAGCTACTATAGGACTTTTTTTCCACCCTTACGGTTTTGAAGCAACGATTTTTTGCAGCACTGAAATGACAAACTTACTGGCCGAAGTTTGTTTCATAGAAGTGAATATAATGGTGTTACTGGAGAAGGGTATAGGATGTGGGATTATATTCTTCACCAGTGATGTGAATGTTCTCCCATTGTTACTTCAGTTTAATGTGTGAAATAGTAAGAGTTTAGGATATCAAACCTGGCTTGACGAAGAACTGCTTTGCTTTACTCACGCAAATCAACCTGAGTTTTGGAATTGTTTCAGTTACACATTTTGCACCCGATCTCCTTTATGCACAAAAATAACTACGCTGTATGCTCTTATGACTGTGAAAGTTAAGAGCAGCATATAACATCTACTAAACCAGCTAGACATAAACAAATGGTGAGATCTAAAAGAAGAATTTGGTATGATATGTCATTCATTGTAAACATTGTTTAAACAGTCAGATTGTTCTTCCAGTATAGAATATATTCTAATCACTAAGTTGTTACACAATGATGAGTTTCCTCAAGGAGGAAAAAAGTAGGTTATCACCTGCATTTAAACTTTCCACTTATGAAAATATATTGATAATGTTAAATAATTTACTTTATTAAGGAAGACAATTTTATCAGAAGAGAAATTTTTTTCTTACTCAGGTTTTTGCTCATTTTTGCTTTGAAATGCCACAATTTGATGACTCATTGTGAATGCCCTAGCTAGCCTAACTGCAGACAAGTTACAGAAGCCATCGTTAATGACCTTTTACTGCTAATCAGAGTATAGTTCCTGTTTCTTGTCATACCACTGCACAAGCAATAAGCTGTAAAGTTGTATCCACTGGTGCCCTGTTATTAAAAACACCAACTTTGAGAGAAGCTGAATCAGGAAGTACAGTCTCTCCGTGATTAATTTGAAATTCAGGAAGCTTGATGATATGGAAGATTCTAGAGTCATTCTGAGCATGCAACTTTTATTTCATGACAGAAGTTTGTTTTTGTTAGAAAGACTTATCCATTTTTATTTGCCAGGGATCTTCCTAAGTCAGCTTCTCTCAAAGTTGACCTTAGGCTTAAATAACATCACTGACTAAATAAGGGACTGTATATAAGGCTTAACTTGCGAATTAGAATGGTAATATGACCTTTCCTACCCTTGCCAATATGAAGACCGTTTAGAATCATAAATCACAACATTCTAAAGGGTGAAATGCGTTCACCACAACATGGAAAATAGGGGGCAAAATCTTCAAGGAAAAAAAAATGATGGCCAAAAGATGATAGTAGTGATATTCTGTTATAGGTAACCTGTGATGTCAGTAGAATGTTTCTAGTGCTGTTTAGAAAATTAAACACGTAATTGCATAACTCTATCATGTGTTCATGCAACCTAATTTTATCCTAATCCATTTACTACTTTTACCTTTCACATCTGTGTTTCTTTTCTTTGTTTATCTAAAAAACCCAGACAGTGGC
Source organism: Aptenodytes patagonicus (assembly GCF_965638725.1). Classification (NCBI taxonomy): domain Eukaryota; kingdom Metazoa; phylum Chordata; class Aves; order Sphenisciformes; family Spheniscidae; genus Aptenodytes; species Aptenodytes patagonicus. The sequence continues at coordinate 37,115,974 of NC_134955.1, read as the reverse complement.
AGTAATAACAGAAGTCAATAATAACATGGGAGCTGATGGAAGATTATCCTGACCTCAGGCTACTTCCAAGCAACATCAGTTAACAATATCCAACCTCTTTATTTTTGTGCATCCCTTAAATCTCCAGCACCCATTGCTGCAGGGAAACACCCTATCAGCTAGCTGTGTAATTTAGCTATCTCAGAGCACCAGGTTCAGATACCAACTTCTATGTACTCTGTTTTCTCTTCCTATCATTTCTTGAGGCAGGTGTTTTCACAGTAAGCTGGACCTCGCAGTTGTTACAATAGAAGTCACTGAGCTATTCCTCTCAAGTGCAGCTGCAGAAGACAGAGGCAAAGACACAGTTATTATTTACTGAAAAGTAGGTATACTGTATAAACGTGGCAAAAGTAGTGAGCTTTTAGCAGTGCTGATCATGTCCCCCATCAGATCATGTCACTGTACAGGTGCTCTTTTCTTTGGTGGTTGAGGTGGCATCTCAAGGGGAACTTCTATCTCCTTTTGTTCAAGTAGAGATTTATGTAGTCAGGGTTCTTGGCACACACGACCATTGTTTGGTTTCTTTAAATGGTTGTGGGTTCTGTACTTTTTCATACTGAACAGATGCCAGGTTAGTGGCTTGATTGTAGGATAACTGCGCATTGATCATGTAAGCATTTTTTTTTTTTTGGGGGGGGGGTATACACAAGGTGAAGAGTTACAATGTTTGCAGAAATGTTGCCTTAGACAATGTTGGGCAATGTGCTGCAGTCCTAAAATAGTGGTCTGAAGCAATGGCAACACCTGCTTCTTTGCAAGTATTTCTTCTCCTGTTACAATATTATATATGTATAGCAATTGCTGTTCAGTCTGGTTACTTTCTGTCTAGTACATGCATAGTTTGCATGGCTCTTGTGACTACTAGCTGTGCGTGGATCACTGGCTACAGGCCTTGGCTTCAGTTATTTGCAAGTTAGTGTAATGTTCATATGTAGAACTTGATAAAATGTTACAGCTATGTGTAAGGGTCAGTCCTTGGTAGTTACATGTGATGAAAGTGTACTGTTGCTACATAGTAATTAGTTGGAAGGCAAATGTGCTAAACGTGAAAGCTTGCAGATTCAAAGGGGGAGATCTAATGCCTATGTTGAACAATGAAAACTAATCAGAAATTTAATTCCTGTGTTTATATAAAGATTTGCTTGTGAAACAATGATTCAACATTAAACAAGTAGAACAACCACTCCTTACGAAGCACAGAGCAGTAGTAATTTCAGTCCAGTGACCTAATGATGGCCAAACTTGAGAGAATTATCTTAAACCATCTCAAGTGAACCATGATTAAAACCTGGCTTTTAGCCTAATTAATATGCTCTGAAATACTCTGTTAATGTTTGCAGCTGTTCTTCTTCAAGCTGTGGTGTTAATGTAAGTAAGCAAAATAATGTCTAGTACCTGTGAATGAATACAAATATATAGACTATCTTGGCAAGCAACATTTTTTCAATATTTGAGTGGTTTGCATTTAAAAATTGATAATACTGTTGCATCCAGACAAGGGCTAGGGTCTACTAGGTGCTGTAAAACCACAAGAAAACAGTACATTCTCTGACACAAAGCGCTTACCTTGATCTGTGGATGGACAGGCTGCAGACTGCACAAGGAAAATGAGACTTTGATCACTATGAAAAGGAGTAAATCATAACACAATTGAAATGTTGTTACACTGCAAAATGAAGGTGTTAAAAAAATTGGAAAAAAAAAAAAAACGAAACAGAAAAGGGGGAAAAGAGGTAGTGTCTTGTCTGCAGGGAAGTTCCATCTGTGGAAGATGGTAGATGACCCCCCCAAGCAAAACAAAAAAATAACCCCAAATTTGACTATTTTGTAGATGGGCATTTGTGATTAGTACCACAAATTTATCAGAAATCGGAATTTGCTTGATTGAAGGGATGGCAGCTAAAGGAGGGATGAGTTGTAAAGGACCTAATTATTTAATGTGATAAGGAAAAGGGAAAAGACTAAGGTGCAATTATCCTACAGAGATGGATTATTTTGGTGTGACAAGAAGGATAGTAATATCATAGTGATCAAAAAAAAAAAAAAAAAAGGAAGTATGGGGGTAGACTTGACTAGGGAGACAAAGAATCTTTATATTCAGTCACTGTGAGTATGCATTAATAGCGAATATTCACAAGGAGAGATTGGAAAGAGAGAGAGGCTGAGACACCAGTTCATACACATTTCCCCCTTTAGGTCTACCTGAGGCTGTAAAAACCAGAGTGAGAACAACTGTTGCTTGAGGTCATAAAAAATTCAAGAAATTATACAAAATGGGAGGCTTTTTATTCATTTTAACATGCATGGCTTGCCAAAATTTGGAGTCTTAAAAGGAGTTTGCTTGCTCTTGATGGAAAATTACAAATAAGTAGATATTTTTTGTGGAAAAGAAAAACTTCAAAGTGGAATCTACGTTCAAAAATGAGCAAGGCCCCATCTTCCTGAATACAGAAGGAATGCAATAAACAGATTAAGATTCTTTGCTGAGAACACTGAAATTCTTCTGTCATTACTCCTCAAAGTTCATCTTCATAGGTTCATTTTCAGACTTGTAAAGTCACTGAGACTTTCCAGTCTTTCTGTTTGTTTGCTGTCTCTGCCTTATTTTTACCACACAGATCTGAAGTATCTTTACTTAGATTAGTCTTGCATTTGCTTTCATTTCATGTGCAAACATTTATTTATGTATCACAGGAACATAGAACTGGAAAGAACTTTTTGAGTCATTGAATCTATTTTGAACTGAAGTTCAATTTTAAAGCTAATTATACCTTTTCCCCTGCTGCTTTTATCAAGGTACCAATCCATTGATCTAGTAATTTTCCTTCAGTTTTTCAGCTTAAATGTATTTATATATGTCTAGATTTTTTTTCATGTGTGCCAACAGTGTCACCTATCAAGATAAAGGTGGTCTCTAGTTTGACTTTTCTGGAATAAGTAACCTGAGTTTGTTTAGCTTACTTTCATATGACTGGATCTTTGGTTTCCTTATAATTTTGTTATCTCTTGTTTATACTCCTGCTGGCTGAATCTCCCTTAAACATAGGTGACAACCACTTCTTGGACAGTGACATAATACTTTCCTATTTCCTTGGCCAGGACTTGCTCACCTTTCATAGCAAGGCCATAGTGATATATTTTAAAGAATATAAATTCAACATAGACACCAACCTAAAAGGAGGCAAGCTACACTTCTAACCCTTTTCTGAAGGCTGCAAAGTCTCTGACTATGCTGGTAAATGAAATAGCCACAGTCAATTCTCTAGCCTTGAGACAAAGTGGAAGCACACAGCTTACATGCATACAGCTAAACTAATTCCCCAGGATGACCTTATCTGTACTGCCTATTGCAAACAGTTCCTGGCCTGTTTGGTACCCCAAGTCATGCTAAGGTATTTTCTGGCAAGGTTCTGGTAGGTACCCAGGTTCATGCTGAGTTAAACGTGGTATTGTGTCAGTGCAGTCACTCTCTGTAATGTTTTAGAGAAAGTAGTGAAATGTCAGGTACTCAAGTAGTCGCTAGTCTATATATTGGAATCCGTTAAAGGGGAGGTTCATACTGCTTTTGATACTCTTAAGGGTATTCTTTTTTGATGGCTATATTTCTGTTCAGTATCACATTTTAGTTTTGAAGGAAATTTAATTTTAATTCAGAAAGAAGTAATTCCAGGAATATCCTTTCTCCTTACAGCATCATAGGGAAGAATCATGGAATCATTTAGATTGGAAAAGACCTTTAAGATCATTCAGTCCAACCGTAAACCTAACACTGCCAAGTCCACCATTAAACCATGTCCCTAAGTGCCTCATCTACACGTCTTTTAAATGCCTCCAGGGATGGTGACTCAACCACTTCCCTGGGCAGCCTGTTCCAATGTTTAACCACTCTTTCAGGAAAGAAATTTTTGCTCATGTCCAATCTAAAGCCTCCCCTGGCACAACTTGAGGCCATTTTGTCTCGTCCTATCGCTAGTTACTTGGGAAAAGAGACCGACACCCACCTCGCTACAACCTCCTTTCAGGTAGTTGTAGAGAGCGATGAGGTCTCCCCTCAGCCTCCTTTTCTCCAGGCTAAACAACCCCAGTTCCCTCAGCCAGTCCTCAGAAGACTTGTGCTCTAGACCCCTCACCAGCCTCGTTGCCTTTCTCTGGACACGCTCCAGCACCTCAATGTCTTTCTTGTACTGAGAGGCCCAAAACCGAACACAGTATTCGAGGTGCGACCTCACGAGTGCCGAGTGCAGGGGCACGATCACTTCCCTACTCCTGATGGCCACACGATTTCTGATACAGGCCAGGATGCCATTGGCCTTCTTGGCCACCTGGGCACACTGCCGGCTCATGTTCAGCCGGCTGTCAACCAACACCCCCAGGTCCTTTTCTGCCAGGCAGCTTTCCAACCACTCTTCCCCAAGCCTGTAGCGCTGCATGGGGTTGTTGGGATCCAAGTGCAGGACCCGGCACTTGGCCTTGTTGAACCTCATACAATTGGCCTCGGCCCATCGATCCAGCCTGTCCAGATCCCACTGTAGAGCCTTCCTACCCTCAAGCAGATCAACACTCCCACCCAGCTTGGTGTCGTCTGCAAACTTACTGAGGGTGCACTCGATCGCCTCATCCAGACCATTGATAAAGATATTAAAGAGAACTGGCCCCAGTACTGAGCCCAGGGGAACACCACTTGTGACCGGCTGCCAGCTGGATTTAACCCCATTCACCACAACTCTTTGGGCTCGGCCATCCAGCCAGTTTTTCACCCAGCAAAGAGTATGCTCATCCAAGCCATGAGCAACCAGTTTCTCCAGGAGAATGCTATGGGAAACGGTGTCAAAGTGTTTACTAAAGTCCAGGTAAACAACATCCACAGCCTTTCCCTCATCCACTAAACAGGTCACCTTGTCAGAAGGTGACGAATTCTATGGATGAAAATCTCTGATTTTCTGGCTTTTTGATAGGAATCCATTTTAGGACAACCACTTCCATAATTCTGTTGAGAAGCACCTGAAATCACATTCTCAAGATGTATAGCCATTTTTCACTATTAGTTATGAACTAAATTTTTTTTTTTAAGATATGGATAGAACTTCTGCAGACCTTCAGATTCTGAAATACTTTGAGGTGAGGTATGCTCTGCTGTCTCTTCCTGTCTTCAGTGCACCCTTTTCAGAGACTTTTCTCATGAGAACCTGTTGCAACAGGTAGAAAGTTTAAAATGCTTGAAATTTCTTCTTGGTTTGAGAAAGTGTATGTTTCATCTTTGTTATTTTTCTAATTCTTTATAGAAACAATCCTGGTTCCTGACTCTGGAGGTGTAAGGGTTTTTACTTAAGAGAAAAATGACAACTGGCTTTGGCAAATTATTCTCTGGAACTGCTGAGCTGCTTCATATGTCTCATACATATTTCAGTAGGAAATAAAAATAATTCTAAAATCTCACATTTTCAGTATAACATCTTACTGTTTGCCTTTTCATTGTGATGATAATAGATAAGAGATGAATAACATGGGAGGCAAAGGTGAATTAACTTGGATGGAGCAGTCTGTTAACAGATTACGTGTTACCACTGACTGACCGACCTATTTCTTCTAACAGTGTTTACTCACCCAGCTTTATATTGTACAAGGCACAGGACTTTTCCAGAAGTGTACCCTCTGAGACAGAATCAGCTGCCAAAAAGTCTTCAGTGCCAAGTCAGAAGGAAGAATTTAGGAATAGCACTGTAGCTTGTCTATAGGCCAAAACTCTCCAAATCAGGTTTACAGTCTTAGCTGGATTTCTGTCACTGAGAACTGTCCTCAAGTAGCAGGAAGGGCATTCCTGACTATTGAGTGTTTATGAAGAATATGATGCTAGAAGAAAATGTAAGCAAGTCTCTGACTTACAGGGATGTCAGTCTTCTTAGTATGCTTACCCTTGCTATGTGAGATAGTGAAATATTTTTGCTCACATATAGTGGAGATCAAGGGTAACCCTAAGGTTAAATGATTTGTGCTGATGATGCACATGGTGAAAACTTGTACCCAAGCTAGAACAGGCAATCAGGGGCCATTAGGACAGAACTAGAGCTAACTGCTATACTATCCTTCTCCATGAGCACATGATAGTTTACTGCTGCAGATTATAGAATAGTTTATGCTAAAAATTTCCCAGAAAACTTGACTATGCCCTTATCAACATGGCTTTAGAGCTGGCAAATCCTCTTTTCTCGGAGTATGCATTAATTAGGTCTGAGGCAAAAGACAAACACATTTCACGAAATGCAGTCTTGCCCAGCTACTGAGAGGTAACTTTTATAGCTGTAATTCGTTCAGACATGGGACACCATTTATGTTATCAAATTCAACAGTAGAAATGCAGTTCCTAACAAAGACAGGGAAAGACTGAAGTCAGCATTCTTTTGTCTTTTTTTGGGTGGGGGTTTTTTGGGTGTTTTTTTGTTTTGGTTTTTTTTTTTTTACATTCACAGTTAAACCATGCCCCTCAGTTTACTTGGAACCATTGTTGATAATAAGTAATTATATTAATATGGTGAAGTCTTGCATTGCACAAGAAACTTATCTGCAGTTCTCAGGCATATTTCTAAATTAGAAAGGTTATGGCTGAAATATTCGGTAAAAGCCTGTAAAAATTCCTCCCCTGATCTTCCACTTGCAGGTAGAATTTGTGACCTAATAAAGCCTGAAAGTGGTGCAGTGTCATTTATTTGGCTGCCTGTGTGCTTCCAACAAATGTTTAAAAATGCTGTAATTTTTTTTTCTGTGGGAGTCTTAGCTCCATGGTAACCATATCCTGTTTAACTCTTAAGGAATCTTGTCACTGCAGAGAAACCCTCTTATCTAATGATTAAATCTACTCCAGTCTCCTTTTAACAGTCTGCCTTTCCTTCCTATCTCTTCTCCTAAGCAAGGTTGTGTCAAGTGTGAATGCAATTGATCCTCTAGTTTAGGATGTCATCACTTCAGAATAATTCTTCATGTTTTCCTCCTGAACACGCAGAGAAAAACAGGGTAAGGACAAAGGAATGCTAAGATGATGAGTCAGACTGTAGTCTTCACAATTTGCAGGAACAGTACCATTGCCACCTTTGAAGTTCAGGACGTGGGAAACAAAGTATGATGAGTATGGAAATATTCTTGCATGAAATGATGCTGAAATAATTGTGACCTTTAAGAAAGAAACAGTGCTGTGACAGAGATAATCTGTAAGTTACACAGGAGTGCCTTTCATACTGTTTCATAGCATAAGATAAATTTTGAAGGTGAAAGGTGACAAATTCCTTTCTAAAGAATCGTATCGAAGTGAAAGTCTCACGTTCAGAAAGAATTAAGCACACTAGAGGATATAGGTTTTATAATAAGAAATACAAGGGTTTTGCAAGGAGTTCTGCACCCTAGTGTATGAGAAATAAAGTAACCTCTGTACATTCGAAGCTTTAGGAGGAAGTTTTCAGAAGAATATTTTAAGATAACTGACTTTTTCAGATTTGCATGGTAATTTGTGGGTGTACAAGGAAGGGGAAGGTTGTGAATATTTTCTACTTTCCTCAAAACAACAGTGTTCACTATAAATCACAGTGACATGTCAGTAGCTAGACCACTGATCTGACTGCTTCTGGAATTATTTGATCCAAAACCTAATGATATATATTTTTGTGGATTTCAGTTATTTTCAGTCAGCTGTTTGTGTATAACCAAGGAGAGAAAGTTCTATCTCACCTTGAAGTCTGATGCCTGGTGCATACTGAATATAGATTTTTTTTTTTTTTTTTTTAATATCTACCTGTTCTCTCTTAAGCAGACACCATGTCAGCAATCTTCAAGGGCATTAAATTCAACTGATATTAGTCCTTCTGCCTACACTTCCATTTTACTATCATTGTACTATTGCTTAGTCATTATAATGAAGCCATACTGAAATGCTGACAACTTGCCAGAGACCTTCACATCATTCTGTGAAGAAATGAATCTGTATGCTACTATTCCGATAGGAGTCACAATAGATGGAATTTTTTTAGTCTTTTTTTTTTAGTTGTTATGCAGAATTACTTTTTTTTCTACTTAGTAGAAGACAGCTATAAAAATTTAGCACAGCTTGAAAACTATACACATTTTATTATAGCTGAAATTGTTTTGTTATTTGCTTGTATCACCAGAGGCTTTAATGGTACTACATGTAGTAGTACAGCATTTTTAAAGAATGTCCTACTTCTGTGGACCTGAATCTTACTAAAACCAAAAATTATTTCTTTGAATTATTGGTTGTCTTTGTCCCATGTTGCTTACAAAATACCGTCAGAGAGCATGGATCCCCCTCCTAGCTGAAACTTTAACCTAGGAAAACATAAGGTTAAATTCCCTCTAGAATGACAGCACCAACCATTTTGTTCGTAAAGTCAAATCTATTTGAAGTCCTACCAGACAAGCAGCATTAACTGATGAGCAGAATAGGAATCTCCTCTCACTTCTGTTTGTCAGGAATAACACATTTGAGGGAAGTTGTGGTTACAGCCCCAGGACCATGTATATATATATATATATTAACATTTAACATGTAAATTCAATTAATTTTATACTCTCTGTGGCCATCACTGACTAAAAATGTGCAGATTAAATTAACAGAATCAAGCCATACCTTTTTTTTTTTACTATTATTTTTTAAAATCTTTTAGGATCTTACATTTCAAAGCCAGGCTGTGTTAGATTAACTACAATATTTTTGTCCTAAATACTGTCCTGGTTTTGGCTGGGATAGACTTAATTTTCTTGCTAGTAGCTGGTACAGTGCTGTGTTTTGGATTTAGTATGAGAATAACGTTGATAACACACCAATGTTTTAGTTGTTGCTAAGCAGTGCTTACACCAGTCAAGGACTTTTCAGCTTCTCATGCTCTGCCAGCGAGACGCTGGGAGGGAGCACAGCCGGGACAGCTGACCCAAACTGGCCAAAGGGATATTCCATACCATATGATGTCATGCTCAGTATATAAACTGGGGGGAGTTGGCTGGGGGAGGGGTGACCGCTGCTCAGGAACTGGCTGGGCATCGGTCGGTGGGTGGTGAGCAATTGCATTGTGCATCTCTTATTTTGTATATTCTTTTATCATTATTACTACTATTATTTTTCCTTCCTTCTCTGTCCTATTAAACTGTCTTTATCTCAACCCACGAATTTTACTTTTTTTTTTCCGATTCTCTCCCCATCCCACTGGTGGTGGTGGGGGAGCGAGCGAACGTCTGTGTGGTGTTTAGCTGCCTGCCGGGTTAAACCACAACAGTCCTTTTTGGCGCCCAACGTGGGGCACGAAGGGTTGAGATAATGACAGATCTGACCAGAGGGTGTTAAGGCAAATTTGTTACAAGCATCCGTCACATTGGTTTAAGAGTCGCTGGTCACAATGTTGATTAATTTACTCTCAAAGTTGTCGTGCTTGCTCTCAAAGTTGTGTCATGTAACACCTTCCTTGCTGTATATGTTCCCTGTTGTGTTTGCTGCACTGTGTAACACTACTGGTTTATGATATGATAAAATTATTGGTCGTGAGACTAATTTTTGTATTTGTACTTCTGTATTTGTACTTGGCATTGCCGTCATCCCCGTACCTCGGGAGCCACTTTTTGGAAACTATTAATAACAACACCTTTTACCTTTTCTCCTCAGGGAACCAATCTATGGGGCAGACAGGGGGGGACACTTTCCCCCACTCCTTCACCTTCCCTTTCTCCTTCAGGCTAGTTACAACAGCTCTTGAGAATTTTGAATATCCTTGGGATGTTCAAACCAGCATGGTCCTATTGCTATGTCTTCTGAATGTGGTTCAGGTCTTGTTTAAGGTTAAACGATTATTTAAGAATACCATCCAGAGATCAATCCCGGCAACAGGCACGGCAGCTACTCAAACCCAGGTGACAGGCACTGCGTCTGAACCAGAGAACGAACCCATGCTGGTGTCAGTCACCCCTATACACAAGAAGAAATATGCGAGAAAATCAACTCGTTTAGTAAGGGATGAAGATGCCCGAGCCAGGCAGGAGGAAAGGGACAACCGGGTTTACTGGACTGCGTGGATTCGATGGCCTGGCATATCAGACCTGCAGGAGTATAAGGCTCTAGTAGACACCAGTTCACAGTGTACCCTAATGCCATCAAGCTATCAGTTGCCGACTGAGGTTATACCACGACAGTGCAGAACCCATCTGTATTTCTGGGGTGATGGGGGGATCCCAACAGCTAACTGTATTGGAAGCCGAAGTGAGTCTAACTGGGAATGAGTGGCAAAAGCACCCCATTGTGACTGGCCCAGAGGCTCCGTGCATCCTTGGCACAGACTACCTCAGGAGAGGGTATTTCAAGGACCCAAAAGGGTACCGGTGGGCTTTTGGTCTAGCTGCCTTGGAGACGGAGGAAATTAAACAGCTGTCTACCTTGCCCGGTCTCTCGAAGGGCCCTTCTACTGCGGGGTTGCTGAAGGTCGAGGAACAACAGGTGCCGATCGCCACCACAACGGTGCACCGGCAGCAATATCGCACCAACCGAGACTCCCTGATTCCCATCCACAAGCTGGTTCGTCGACTGGAGAGCCAAGGAGTGATCAGCAAGACTCGCTCACCCTTTAACAGTCCCATATGGCCAGTGCAAAAGTCTGATGGAGAGTGGAGACTAACAGTAGACCATTGTGGCCTGAACAAGGTCACGCTGCCACTGAGTGCTGCCATGCTGGACATGCTAGAACTTCAATACAGACTGGAGTCAAAGGCAGCCAAGTGGTATGCCACAACCGATATCGCTGATGCATTTTTCTCAATCCCTTTGGCAGCAGAGTGCAGGCCACAGTTTGCTTTCACTTGGAGGGGCATCCAGTACACCTGGAACCGACAGCCCCAGGGGTGGAAACACAGCCCCACCATTTGCCATGGACTGATCCAGACTGCACTGGAACAGGGTGGAGCTCCAGATCACCTGCAATACATTGATGACATCATCGTATGGGGCAACACAGCAGGAGAATTTTTTGAGAAAGGGAAGGAAATAGTCCAAATCCTTCTGAAAGCTGGTTTTGCCATAAAACAAAGTAAGGTCAAGGGACCTGCACAGCAGATCCATTTTTTAGGAATAAAGTGGCAAGATGGATGTTGTCAGATTGTCAGATCACATCAATGGATGCGATCAACAAAATAACAGCCATGTCTCCACCAAATAGCAAAAAGGAAACACAAGCTTTCAGAGTATACTCTCCTCTCTAAAACAGGAAAAAGCACGATTTTAAAGGCTGATAGTAATTGGAAAGGGTCTGTTGTCAGGTGATCCAAGAGAGTCTTGTTGTTATTTTTAATATGCTGTTATATGATAAATGCTCATTGCTTATTTAAATAGTGCATTTTCAAACCAATATACAAATGACAATGAAAGTTTCATAGCTATGATCTTTATATTTTTTGGTGTGTTAAATTGTTTTTTAAGCCATCCTTTCAGACCTTTTCAGAAACTTGTTCTCTGGATTAAAATTTCAGTGTGACATGCAAAATCGAATTAGAAATATTTCCCTGCCTCCTTTAGTCACCCTTACTGTTATTTCTGCTGATGATATGCACTAGTTTGAATTTGATTTTTTCATTTGCTTTATATTTTTGGTGTAAACTTTTGCTAAGCAGAGCTCATTGGTTAAAAAATGAACATAATCAGAAATTGCTTCTGTGCCACTGTGATTAGTCTTTATTCAGTCTTTTAACTGAGGGTGTGATGAGTTCTTCATGTCTTAATGTGTGTGACAACACATAACTACTACTGTTCAGTGAGACAAATTATCTTTTGTAAATATTTTCAGGCATACAGGGAGAAAATTGATACCAGCAGTTTTATTACCTCCCTTTTTTGGGGTACTAACAAGTTGACTTGTTCTTTGTATCCCCAAATTGGGTATCTGTTACATTAGCATAGTAGAATAAATGATAGATGAACATCTGATTTATTGCAGTGTTTTCTTAAGTTTCTGGAATGAAGGATTTTATTTAAAATTAAGATTATTACAGCCTCAAAGAAGAGGAGGGAAGAAAAGAAAAATATTAAGTCTTCTGAGTAATAACTTTTGAATTCCCTTTAAAAAATCCAAACATGCCTTTAAGAGATTCTGCTTAAATAAGACAGCTTTGCTCAATTTTTTTCTTTTACAATAGTTGAAGCACTAAGTAAATATTCTATCTAGCTACATCTCTATTTCTATAGAAAAGAGTAGAATTAGATGGTTTCTTCTTCTATCTCAAATGACCCATAAGCTACAACAGATTTGCGAGTCATATCACTTCCTGCCTCAACCTCAATTCACCAACTTCCTAATTCAGAACAGAAAATTCAGTTCATTTATCTATATGTATTTTGTCAGCTGCTTATTTCTTTTTTTATTTTTGTTTTTCCATGTAATGACATCAAAGAGTTATAGCCTTGGACCAACATTTTATTATGCTTGGTGTGCTAGAATCTCAGACCACAGAGGTGGTCTTAATACAAAAGTCAATAATCTTTCACATCTGTTGAAATAGCTCTTGTAACATTAATCAAACATCACATGATAAAATTTAATATAATGCAAATACCATTATCTTCATTATGACATTTATTGTCTTGAATATTTATTATCACAATTTTCAATTGTTCTTTATTTATTTATTTTTAAAAGTTGTTTGTGAAAGACAAGAGGAGACTGAGGTCTAGGAAATGTATTACTTGGAAGGTAGGAAGCAGAAAAAAGTAGAACATTAGCATGCTTGACCAGTTCCAATACAAAATAGAGCTTTAGTAATAAAAAGCATTGAATAAAATAAAATAGTTACTCAAGTAAAAGTATTGGAATTAAAATATGAGATTAGCACTTAAACTGTGGAGAGACACAAAATTATCTACTTTCTGTACAAAAAGCAGAAATGTGCCAACTGAGTCACTGAATTTGTGCTCTTAGACAAATAAAAGAAATTTAAGTAAGTAATATTGGGAAGTTTCTCAGCAAGGAAGAAGACAAAGAGAAACAGAAGCTTGTAGGAACAAGGGAGGCAGGAGTCTCTTCAAATGCAAACCAGTACAGGCCTCTATCATCACCAAGTTTGTTGGTCATATTGAGAACAGCTAGTTCAGTTCTGAGATGCCGAGGTTGAGATGTTTAATCAAAACTCTGAGGGGAAGCACTTTATTTGGGAGATGGGCTTTATTTTAAGTTCTCAGCATATGTTATCCAGTGCAGGGTGAAATCCATCTTTGGGACAAAGAGTTTTATACTTTTTTTAAAATGAAGAAAGGTTAACATGAAGGCTATCCCATGAAGGCTGCTGAAGTCATGAACAGCTGATTGATCTGAATGTGTTAAGATTTGTGGAATATAGGGTTTTCCCAGATGTGGGGTTTAGAATAGGCTTATGTGAACAAATTAGCTATGGATGTTTATCTTAATAATCATACAATGTTCACTAGAGATACATATAGAATACTTGAACTGTAGATTGTACTTTTACTAATGGTGTAATCTCCCTGAAGCATGCTACACTACTCCAGGTGTTTAAATAAAAATATTGTAAGATCTCTTAAGCAATTTCAGGCTTAGCAAACCTAAATGCCAGTTTTTCATTATGGTCCTAAACTATCTCCAGTTAATGCAATATATTTAAAAATAAAACCCGTTTTAGAAAATTGAGTCAGTTTTTTATATAAATGACATATAATCACCATGAAATTATAGTGCTAGCTGTAGCAGATGAGTCTGTAGTTACTTAAATATTTTTGTATTTTATCAATGACAGGAGTTATTCCTTTAGTTTAAAATTAGTTTTGTTTGGAGTTATTGAATAATTCTGAAATTTAAAGAATTATTCAGAAAATATTCTCTCACAACTCTTCTAGCATGCAGTAGAACCATCAAAGAGTTTTTTACACTTGATGTTAAACAAGTGACAAGCCAGTCATGCGAAATGAAATCTGATGTCCCAACTACCATGACATGGAATTGGAAAGTTCAGCAAGTCTCTGTAAGGGAGTTTTCTCAGGCTTGCATTAGAAGATTAGTCCAGATCTTTCCAACATTCACAGCTGTGTTTTGTTTATGTTGATTTTACATGTTAATCCATGTCCAACCTTAATGGAACTTACAGAAGTATTTACATATTATTATTGTCTGGGTGACCATGTAACACTTTTCAAATTTTTCTGTGTATAAAAAATAGTTTATGTAATTCATTTAGTAAAGTATACCGCATTTTGGATTGCAGTTGGCTGAAAAACTTTAGTAGCAATTCTATGTTAATAATGCTTATTTTCTGCAGTAAAAAAAAATTTATTCATGCTTTTTATATAATTTGGAGCTTCATGCACAGAACTGCTGCTTTCTGAACTTTGTTCTGATTTCTTTTGGTGGCTTATAAAAACTATTGCTAATAAAATTAGTTTGATATGAAAATAATGTAACGGTGTATTGGCTGTTGTGGACAGTGTATTGGATATCCCAGCTATTCTTGCAGTATAACCAGAAATGCTTGGAGGTTTTGTGTATATATGCTGTATAGGATTTCCACTAAGGATGGGGGAAAGGCTCAGTTTTGCAGCAAATTATAATCATCAAGCCTGTGATTGGTTTCACTGTAAGTTAGCGATACCTGTCCTTCATCATATGATGAAGGTATATGATGTCAGGTCAACATATACCATAGTGTTTGATGATCATATGGTATATGATGCAAAGTTGTCATATACTATAGCGTTTCATAATGTCTCAACTCAGCTATGGAGAAAACATCAAGAACTAGGCGTTTCTAATATAATAACCCCTTAAAAGTATTCCTTGTTTCTATTGGTGTATACAAATCCAATTTGCTTTTTTAGAGAGCTGGATTTGTTAACAATTTCAAAGATTAGTATTTCAGTGCAGGCTATTTGTATAATTGTGTATAATCCTAAGTGTACTATAATGCTACATATAGCAGATTTCCTCAATTATTATTTAAATTAAATTTTAAATGAGCCTACTGATAAATGGTAAAAAGCACTAATACTATATATATGCTCTAACTCTTCACTGTTTTATGTGATTTGGGGAAAAAAGTAAATTATATTTTTGGGTTTTAATTTAGGTTTTTCAATAAGTTGATCTGATGCTTTTGAGGCAGAATTTTGATACTGCCCCTACAATGGTTTTCTGTCATATGTCAGTAGTCTTTTCAGTTAGCAAGGTATTGCATATGATACCCTGTAATACGAGAGAAGCATTTTATACTGTGTGGACCAGAGGACATTAGGAAGGGATAGTACTTTTCTTACCTCTGAAATTAATGTGCAGTGTCTCACAAATATGCTAGAAACTTTCTCAGGCTTAAGTTTTCACATATTAAAAAAGTAAGTATGCTATCTGGTTTATTGTATAGGTGCTCCGAATGCTTACGTTTTCTTATCTACTTCTTAGACTGGAAATGAGATCTCAATTTTATCTCAATTATTTGTGCACTGGAAATGTGTAGAGTGACAAAGCTCAGTGATACAAGCCCTTCAAATTTAGTTGAACCCATTGCTTGTCCTATACATTTAGTGAAATAATTACTTAAGAATACTTTTGTTTGACCACATTGTGCTTTGCTGCCTGTCAGGTTCTGTTATATGTTTTTCTGTTTCTTTTTTATTTCTGATAAATTGAGCTGGAATTTCATCTTTTTCTTCAATTTTCTTTAGATGGAAGAAATTAGAATCACAGACTGTGTCGAGGCAGGAGCTAATATCTTGGTAAAGAAGGAGAGATAATAGTAGGGTAGGAAGTGCCAGTGCGAGAAGTCATTCGAGGAAGGAGATAGACACATAGCTTTTGAGAAACCAAAAAGAAGGGTGCTGCTGTCTTGCAAATAGATCATATTCACCCCAATTATACCAAATAATTTCTACCTTATTAATATCGCTGTTATATCTTCTGTGACTGTAGGCAGAATATGTTCTAACATGATTTAGGGGGGTGTGTGTTTTTTGGTTTTTTTTGTTTGGTTTGGGTTTTTTAACATTTTAAATACCCAGCCACTGTTGAGTCATGATTATAATTTTGGCTGCCAAGAATGGCAGGGTTGTTGCCACTTGCCAATATTTCCTGCCTGTTCTTGGTGATACTGTAAATCTGTTGTAATGTCCTCTGTACTGTAAGTAATAGTAGAATGATCTAATGCACATCTTGTCAAATATGAATGAGCTGTGCTTTTCTGAAGGTACTGTTGACATTTAGCAACTTCTTTCTGACAAGCTTTTCGGGCATCGGCCAAAACTTTCACCATTAGAAAGAATTATATAGAGCAGTTTTCTGAAGTGATTGTGTTAGGTGCAGTAAATGTTCACCTTTTGTAAAACAAATTTTGTAACTTCTAGTGAATTTGGTAACTACAGGAGCTGCCCTTTGCATTTGCTCTCTGAGTGGCAACTCATATTTCTTACTGTAGACCAGTTGACTAAAAGTCAAGAAACGTCAGTCTGAAAATATTTGGATTCTCTGTGGTAGTTTAAATTGGTATTTCATCTTTTACTTTGTTTTCATACTAGATTGAAATATCAGTGTTAACCAACTAACATGAAATTCTGAATCTGGTTCAAGATCAACTCAGAGCCCCCTGGGTCCCCACATAATATTGAAGTAAAATATTCAACCAAGCTTATCCTTAGATTAAAAAGCATTTTACAGATTTCACTATGTGAACAGAACTTTATACAAAACTCCAAATGTTTTTTGTCCAGAAGATTTCCTGCCCACCCACAAATAATAATAGTAGAAAGTATCATGGCTCTTTTTTCCCTACAAATGGGCCAGAGGCAGAACATGTAGATCCAGATTCAGGTTTTTGGGAACTTTATCTCAGGGATACAAGTTAAGTGGACCTAAAAAAGAGAGTTCAGGCAAGAATCTGTCTTTACTTCTTAGTATTTATATCTGACACACATCATAGTGTGTACCTTCAAGCTTGTATTTTTGAAACTTGAATGAATGAAATTAAACCCAGTAAAGAGTTTGTTTATCTAATATCTTAATTTTCAGAAGATGAGTATGTCTGTTCAATGAGTGAGACTTTTCTGGAAGCTTATTGTGACTTCCAGGTCAAACTACTTGTATTTTCTAGACAAAAGCTACCAAGATGACAGTGTCAGAGAACATGTCAGTAATAACTTCTCCTGGTTTCGGCTGGGATAAAGTTAATTTTCTTGCTAGTAGCTGGTACAGTGTTGTGTTTTGGATTTATTATGAGAATAACGTTGATAACACACCAATGTTTTAGTTGTTGCTAAGCAGTGCTTACACCAGTCAAGGACTTTTCAGCTTCTCATGCTCTGCCAGCGAGACGCTGGGAGGGAGCACAGCCGGGACAGCTGACCCAAACTGGCCAAAGGGATATTCCATACCATATGATGTCATGCTCAGTATATAAACTGGGGGGAGTTGGCTGGGGGAGGGGTGACCGCTGCTCAGGAACTGGCTGGGCATCGGTCGGTGGGTGGTGAGCAATTGCATTGTGCATCTCTTATTTTGTATATTCTTTTATCATTATTACTACTATTATTTTTCCTTCCTTCTCTGTCCTATTAAACTGTCTTTATCTCAACCCACGAATTTTACTTTTTTTTTTCCGATTCTCTCCCCATCCCACTGGTGGTGGTGGGGGAGCGAGCGAACGTCTGTGTGGTGTTTAGCTGCCTGCCGGGTTAAACCACAACAGTCCTTTTTGGCGCCCAACGTGGGGCACGAAGGGTTGAGATAATGACAGATCTGACCAGAGGGTGTTAAGGCAAATTTGTTACAAGCATCCGTCACATTGGTTTAAGAGTCGCTGGTCACAATGTTGATTAATTTACTCTCAAAGTTGTCGTGCTTGCTCTCAAAGTTGTGTCATGTAACACCTTCCTTGCTGTATATGTTCCCTGTTGTGTTTGCTGCACTGTGTAACACTACTGGTTTATGATATGATAAAATTATTGGTCGTGAGACTAATTTTTGTATTTGTACTTCTGTATTTGTACTTGGCATTGCCGTCATCCCCGTACCTCGGGAGCCACTTTTTGGAAACTATTAATAACAACACCTTTTACCTTTTCTCCTCAGGGAACCAATCTATGGGGCAGACAGGGGGGGACACTTTCCCCCACTCCTTCACCTTCCCTTTCTCCTTCAGGCTAGTTACAACAGCTCTTGAGAATTTTGAATATCCTTGGGATGTTCAAACCAGCATGGTCCTATTGCTATGTCTTCTGAATGTGGTTCAGGTCTTGTTTAAGGTTAAACGATTATTTAAGAATACCATCCAGAGATCAATCCCGGCAACAGGCACGGCAGCTACTCAAACCCAGGTGACAGGCACTGCGTCTGAACCAGAGAACGAACCCATGCTGGTGTCAGTCACCCCTATACACAAGAAGAAATATGCGAGAAAATCAACTCGTTTAGTAAGGGATGAAGATGCCCGAGCCAGGCAGGAGGAAAGGGACAACCGGGTTTACTGGACTGCGTGGATTCGATGGCCTGGCATATCAGACCTGCAGGAGTATAAGGCTCTAGTAGACACCAGTTCACAGTGTACCCTAATGCCATCAAGCTATCAGTTGCCGACTGAGGTTATACCACGACAGTGCAGAACCCATCTGTATTTCTGGGGTGATGGGGGGATCCCAACAGCTAACTGTATTGGAAGCCGAAGTGAGTCTAACTGGGAATGAGTGGCAAAAGCACCCCATTGTGACTGGCCCAGAGGCTCCGTGCATCCTTGGCACAGACTACCTCAGGAGAGGGTATTTCAAGGACCCAAAAGGGTACCGGTGGGCTTTTGGTCTAGCTGCCTTGGAGACGGAGGAAATTAAACAGCTGTCTACCTTGCCCGGTCTCTCGAAGGGCCCTTCTACTGCGGGGTTGCTGAAGGTCGAGGAACAACAGGTGCCGATCGCCACCACAACGGTGCACCGGCAGCAATATCGCACCAACCGAGACTCCCTGATTCCCATCCACAAGCTGGTTCGTCGACTGGAGAGCCAAGGAGTGATCAGCAAGACTCGCTCACCCTTTAACAGTCCCATATGGCCAGTGCAAAAGTCTGATGGAGAGTGGAGACTAACAGTAGACCATTGTGGCCTGAACAAGGTCACGCTGCCACTGAGTGCTGCCGTGCTGGACATGCTAGAACTTCAATACAGACTGGAGTCAAAGGCAGCCAAGTGGTATGCCACAACCGATATCGCTGATGCATTTTTCTCAATCCCTTTGGCAGCAGAGTGCAGGCCACAGTTTGCTTTCACTTGGAGGGGCATCCAGTACACCTGGAACCGACAGCCCCAGGGGTGGAAACACAGCCCCACCATTTGCCATGGACTGATCCAGACTGCACTGGAACAGGGTGGAGCTCCAGATCACCTGCAATACATTGATGATATCATCGTATGGGGCAACACAGCAGGAGAATTTTTTGAGAAAGGGAAGGAAATAGTCCAAATCCTGCTGAAGGCCAGATTTGCCATAAAACAAAGTAAGGTCAAGGGACCTGCACAGGAGATCCATTTTTTAGGAACAAAATGGCAAGATGGACGTCGTCAGATCCCAAAGGATGTGATCAACAAAATAACAGCCATGTCTCCACCAATTAGAAAAAAAGGAAACACAAGCTTTCTTAGGCGTCGTGGGTTTTTGGAGAATGATTATTCCAAATTACAGTCTGATTGTAAACCCTCTCTATCTAGTGACCCGAAAGAAGAACGATTTCAAATGGGGCCCTGAGCAACAATAAGCCTTTGAACAAATTTAACAGGAGATAGTTCATGCAGTAGCCCTGGGGCCAGTCCGGGCAGGATGAGATGTAAAATTGTGCTCTACACCGCAGCTGGGGAGAACGGCCCTACCTGGAGCCTCTGGCAGAAAGCACCAGGGGAGACTCAAGGTCGACCCCTAGAGTTTAGGTGTCGGGGATACAGAGGATCTGAGGCCTGCAATAATCCAACTGAAAAAGTGATATTGGCAGCATACGAAGGGGTTTGAGCTGCTTCAGAAGTGATCGGCACTGAAGCACAGCTCCTCCTGGCACCCTGACTGCCGGTGCTAGGCTGGATGTTCAGAGGGAGGGTCCCCTGTACACATCATGCAACTGACGCTACATGGAGTAAGTGGGTCGCACTGATCACACAACGGGCTCGAATAGGAAACCCCAGTCACCCAGGAATCCTGGAAGTGATCATGGATTGGCCAGAAGGCAAAGATTTTGGAATATTGCCAGAGGAGGAGGTGACGCGTGCTGAGGAGGCCCCAATGCATAATGAACTACCAGAAAATGAGAAGCAATATGCCCTGTTCACTGATGGGTCCTGTCAGCTTGTGGGAAAGCATCGGAGGTGGAAAGCTGCTGTATGGAGTCCCATGCGACAAGTTGTAGAAACTGCTGAAGGAGAAGGTGAATCGAGCCAATTTGCAGAAGTAAAGGCCATCCAGCTGGCTTTAGACATTGCTGACCGAGAAAAGTGGCCAGTGCTCTGTCTCTGTACTGACTCATGGATGGTGGCAAATGCCCTGTGGGGGTGGTTGCAGCAATGGAAGCAGAGCAACTGGCAGCGCAGAGGCAAACCCATCTGGGCTGCCGCATTGTGGCAAGATATTGCTGCCCGGGTAGAGAACCTGGTTGTAAAAGTCCGTCACGTAGATGCTCACGTACCCAAGAGTCGGGCCACTGAAGAACATCAAAACAACCAGCAGGTGGATCAGGCTGCTAAGACTGAAGTGGCTCAGGTGGATCTGGACTGGCAACATAAGGGTGAATTATTTCTAGCTTGGTGGGCCCATGACCCCTCAGGCCATCAAGGAAGAGATGCAACATACAGATGGGCTCGTGATTGAGGGGTGGACTTGACCATGGACACTATTGCACAGGTTATCCATGAATGTGAAACATGCGCTGCAATCAAGCAAGCCAAGCGGTTAAAGCCCCTCTGGTATGGAGGACGATGGCTGAAATATAAATATGGGGAGGCCTGGCAGATCGATAATGTCACACTCCCACAAACCCGCCAAGGCAAGTGTCATGTGCTTACAATGGTGGAGGCAACCACCGGATGGCTGGAAACATATCCCGTGCCCCATGCCACTGCCCGGAACACTATCCTGGGCCTTGAAAAGCAAGTCCTATGGCGACATGGCACCCCAGAAAGAATTGAGTCAGACAACGGGACTCACTTCTGAAACATCCTCATAGACACCTGGGCCAAAGAGCACGGCATTGAGTGGGTGTATCACATCCCCTATCATGCACCAGCCTCTGGGAAAATCGAACAATACAATGGACTGTTAAAGACTATGCTGAGAGCAATGGGTGGTGGGACGTTCAAACATTGGGACACACATTTAGCAAAAGCCACCTGGTTAGTCAACACGAGGGGATCTGCCAGTTGGGCTGGCCCTGCCCAGTCAAAACATTTACATATTGTAGAAGGGGATAAAGTCCCTGTAATGCACGTAAAAAATATGCTGGGGAAGACAGTCTGGGTTATTCCTGCCTTGGGCAAAGGCAAACCCATCCGTGGGATTGCTTTTGCTGAAGGACCTGGGTGCACTTTGTGGGTGATGCGGAAGGATGGGGAATTCTGATGTGTACCTCAAGGGGATTTGATTTTGGGTGAGAATAGCCAATGAATTAAATTGTATGATGTTAATTGCTATATAATACTGTATATCATCAATTCTATGGTGGCTATATGCCATGTTAACAGTATTACAGTAAGAATCACCTATATTAATGAAGAATGAACTTTGATGAAGCCGAGCAAAGTGCAGCAATGATAGAACTGGAGAAGCACAGCGATAATGGAACCAGAACTGGCTTCAGCATGCAACAACCCAACACCACACACCATCTCTCCTGCCCTGAAGGACTGTTATAACAGATGGACCCCAAAGTTATGAACTAAATGAACTCAATGAACATTTTAGAGGGATGGTCCATAGACTAAGGGAATAATATCTGTGTGTATATATCAAAAGGCAGGAAAAGTGGTGGTGATTAGTTGGGATGTATTGGAAAGTGTGGGGACCTGGGCATGATGTAGATGGTATAGAATAAGGGGTGGATACTGTCCTAGTTTCGGCCGGGACAGAGTTAATTTTCTTCCCAGTAGCTGGTACAGTGCTGTGTTTTGGATTTAGGATGAGAACAATGTTGATAACACACTGATGTTTTAGTTGTGGCTAAGCAGTGCTTACACTAGTCAAGGACTTTTCAGCTTCCCATGCTCTACCGACTGAGAAGGCTGGAGGTGCACAAGAAGCTGGGAGGGAGCACAGCCAGGACAGCTGACCCAAAAGGATATTCCATACCATATGATGTCATGCTCAATGTACAAACTGGGGGGAGTTGGCCAGGGGAGGGGTGACTGCTGCTGGGGAACTGGCTGGGCATCGGTCAG
Organism: Aptenodytes patagonicus; assembly: GCF_965638725.1. Lineage (NCBI taxonomy): Eukaryota > Metazoa > Chordata > Aves > Sphenisciformes > Spheniscidae > Aptenodytes > Aptenodytes patagonicus. Next base: position 37,093,512 of record NC_134955.1, on the reverse strand, counting down.
TGGGTGGTGAGAAACCGCATTATGCATCACTTATTTTGTATATTCTTTTATCGTTGTTATTATTATTATTATTATTATTATTATTATTATTATTATTATTATTATTATTATTTTCCCTTCCTTCTCTGTCCTATTAAACTGTCTTTATCTCAAGCCACGAATTTTATTTTTTTTCTCTCCCCCATCCCACTGGTTGAGGGTGAGTGAGCGAATGTCTGTGTGGTGTTTAGCTGCCTGTCTGGTTAAACCACAACATAACTGCTGAAACATCTCTGTATTATTTTATTTTATTTAAGAAATTGAATATTTGTGCCTTAGCACCAAAGAAAAAGTTATATACTAATTTGGTTTTGAGACAGTGTGGGGTTTTAAATAAATAAAGAAATAAATTGGCATATGTTTTTTATTCAATCATGATTGAACATTTAAAAAACCTCAGAAAATTCCATGGCTTCAAAAATTTGGTGGTGGTAAAGTGCAGGTTGGCATTGAATCGGAAGAACTGATAACAGAATGTAGGTGTGCAGATCCTATTTAAATCTGATAACCTAATTTTAAAGATTTATGCTTTGTACTTCATTCTAATGATTACTGGACTTTTATAGGAATTACAGTTATTCTTTTCAGCTATATTCTGTGATAAAATTTTTAGTAATCTTCAACCTCTTGGATTGTTTATGGCTCCAAGGAGATAATTTGAGATGATGTTTATGTGGAGATAAGATGAAGTTTGTAGCAGAGGCAGAATATTTGTTAATCCAGGGTAAGGTATGAAAAGAAGCAAGTACCAGATTTTACAGGAGGGAGGAGGTGGTGCCAGGTGTGTTAGTTTGAAAAGATTTTTCTCTGTACTACTGTTGTATAACTGTGTCTTCATTGTTTAAGTCAGTGGCTTGAATTCCTACTAGCTTGTTTGTGCTCAGGACATTGCTGTTGTGTTCTTTCCATATAACTTCTCAACAAGTGGATAATTTGTTTGTAGTCAAGTTTTTGCCCACAGTTCACTCCCATTGAATAAGCTCTGAAACTGATATTTTAAAGCACACTAGTCTCTACTTGAAATAGAAGGCATAGAAATAGAAAAATATAGTATCTGAGTATGTATAGAAACACTGAGGCTATAGTGGCTGTGATTTTTGCAGATTTCCGATCCTAGATTTAGTAACATCTCACTGTTGCAAATGTGAGTCACAAATGATAGAGTGCTTGCAAGAGTCACACTAGTTGCTCTAGTAGTTGTTTATTTCCAAGCTTTTGGTCTTGTCTGGACTCAACTATACAAAGGTTGGTTCTCATCCATTCTCTAACTTCAGACATCTGATTTGTAACTGAATTAATTTTCAATCTGATCTGAGTAAAATCATGGTAATAAATGTTCTGCTGCATGTTTCTTCACTAGCTTCCCTGATGTGAATCTTAAACAAGACTAGTAACAAAACTGACTGTGCTAGCCTAGCTTTTTTAGAACATATATTTCCTGAAAACCATCCTTGATAGGCAATATTTGTTCACAGTTATTTTCTCTTAGGGATGGCTGAGTTGCGACTGGACTGGACATACTGGGAAGGGAGGGATGGTTCCTTTCCTGCTGCTGAGCTTGGAAGCAGTGAGGGGTGGGAAAATTCTACTGTGGTGCAGCTGTAACTTGGAAATAACATGCAAGTGGGAGGCTACAGCTCAGGTAACAGTTTCTGAAAGGAACCTGGTACAGCCACTGAGGCCTCAGTGAAGACAGAAAGAACTTTCTGAGCCCTTAGATTTGCAATCAGTCAAAAAGTTATTGATCTTTTTAAAACCAGACTTTGAAGCAGGGGCCTGTATGCAGGGGCAAAATGGGCAGGCAAAAGTTGTTTATGCTCCTCTGTTTATACTGTTGGGTCTTCCCTACTAACTTTATTTTTTTCTATTTAGAATGGAATGAAATAGAATAGTTCAGTTGGAAGGGACCTACAATGATCATCTAGTCCAACTGCCTGACCACTTCAGGGCTGACCAAAAGTTAAAGCATGTCCAAATGCCTCTTAAACACCTGACAGGCATGGGACAACTACCTCTCTAGGAAGCCTGTTCCAGTCCTTGACCACCCTCTCAGTAAAGAAATGCTTCCTAATGTCCAGTCTAAACCTCCCCTGGCACAGCTTTGAACCATTCCCATGATCCAGCGTTCTATCACTGGATCCCAGGGAGAAGAGATCAGCACCTCCCTCTCCACTTCCCCTCCTCAGGAAGCTGTAGAGAGCAGTGAGGTTGCCCCTTGGTCTCCTCCTCTCCAAACTAGACAAACTCAGTCTTTAGCTGCTCCTCATGGGACATGCCTTCCAGCCCTTTCATCAGCTTTGTTGCCCTCCCCTGGATGCATTCAAATTCCTTAACATACTTTTTATTTTGTGGGGCCCACATATTTTTCACTATTTAAATTTTGCTATTTAAAATTATTCTATTAAAATATGGGATTTTATTTATCTGTCTATATTTTGGTTTAAAGCCTCTGTTTTTCTTGTGAAAGTCACTATGAAGAGAAGGTCTAGCAGATACACTCCAAATCTCTGGCTATCTCACTGCTACTTCTGTTTGTTTTGAAGTATGAGTGGAACCGTTAAAGTAACTTCAGTCACTGATCTACCCAGTGGTAATAAAATTAGTATGAGAGCTTTTGCTTATCCATTGCAGGTTTAGAGGAACAAAAAGTTATAGATTCTATATGAAGCAAAATGTGGATCTAGATTTGAAAAAAAAAGTAAAAGTAGAGTGAGTCATGGAATACTTGAAGATTCATAAATCAAAGTAATTTTCTTACCCCAGGTGAGTTTCGTATACATTAACATTTTGAAATCATGGATGTCATGCAGTAATTTCTGTGGCAGAAATCCACAGTGGGAATATAACCGTTCCCCTGCAAGACAGCTTGTATTGGTGATAGATTTTGTAATTTCCTTTTTCTTCATATGTCAAGAAAGATATGAATCCAACTTAGCACATGCAAGCATAAAATCAGCCTCAGTATTCCTGATTAGAAAATCTAATTTAGCTCTCCAGTGATAACTAAGCTTTCATAGAAGCAGGCAGTATGATCGTGAATTTTGAAAGTTCAGGCACACGGTAACTTGTAAACTTGAGGAAGAAAATTTGTAACTCTGAAACAGAAGAGTGACTCCATTTGAAATAGAATATCAAAAGTAAAACTTTATTCTGTTTTATCGCTTACAACTGTGTGCTACGTTGTATCTGCATCAGCAATCAGTTGAACCAATGGTGTTTATGATGGTGTAGCATTAAAAAACCACCAGTGTTCTGTACATCTTGGGTCATGTATTTTGATCATATGGAAACCTAACAGGCTGTGAAGCCTTTAGCTTTTTTTGCTGTATAAAGTGCTCATCAAGGAGTGCAAATGTTGTAGCTGGTTTTGAAATGACAAACTTCGAGCATTCTATGGGGTCTTTCCCAACTCCTTTCCTTCCCCAAGTAGCATTAAAATCTTTGCTAAATCTTTTTCCTTTCATTCTTAAAACAAGGACTAAGTGGAGAACAGGTGTGGGGGGGATTGGTAGATAAACAAAAACACACAGAGATACAAACCTAGTAGACATGGGAAAATGGAGACAATGACAAAGATCAAAGCTCTTCAGCTATTAATTGATGGTCCATTAAGAAACTCCAGCCAGCACTTTGGAGAGGGCCAGTCTGGACCTTGTAACTGGTAAGAAGGCAAACATGAAGATTTTGAATATTTGAGGGGGGTCTGTAGGACTCTGCAAAACTTAGGAAGAGATGTTTAGGGGAAGGGGATGGGGGAAGAGCAAGGCGGTGCTAGGGCATAGAGAGGAGGGGATCTAAAAAGTGCTGGTTGTGTGTAAACCGTGTCCAGTCAGTATGCTTGCCTGACAGCCCTGTGCCTGAGCACTGCAGTTTATCTTCCTATTAAGTACTTTCTTAACTATCTTTCATGTAATCTCGCTCTCTGCCCTGTGCATGAGTGCTGTAAGGAATGAGTGCTAGCAACTGGGGAAACTAGAGGGAGTGAATTTGGAGCCAGCAACTGGAATCAGACCTCAGGTGAAGCGGCTCCTGTGTCTGTGGTGCCAGCAACCAGAGCAAGTAAGAGTATCTCCATCAGTAGCTGGAGGGGCCATGGATCTTAGAAGGATTGACAGCTGCTGGATGGGGTGAGTGAATTTGAATTTGAGCCAGCAACTGGAATCAGACTTTAGGTGAAGGGACACTTGTGTCTGTACCAGCAACTGGAGCAAGCGAGGGTTTCAGTGTCAGCTGCTGGTGTGGGACCATGGGTTATAGGTCCTGTGTGTCCTAGGTGCGAGCTGTGGGGATCTGGGCTGAGTGAAATGAAGTGAGGGTCTTAGCGTGAGCAGCTGGAGTGGGAACTATGGTTCATAAGGCCCGTGTGCCTAAGCACCAACTGCTGTGGGGGACTGGAGTTTATATTTTCCCCTAACCTGGGGTGTGTGGGCATGTGTGTGTAATTTGCTTAGCAAACTACAAACTGCGCTAGCTGGCAAGTATGAGGCCCAGGTATTAGACAGGCAGAGGGCCTGTGCTGGTAGTTGAGGGAACTGCAAATTTTTGTGTGCTTGTGAGTCTATAGAGTTTCACTAACAAACTTCAATCCTGGTCCTGAAAAAAAAATAATTTTTTTCTATGGTGGGGATGGTCAAAAATTAGAACAGGTTGTCCAGAAAGCCTGTGGAGTCTCTGTCTCAGGCGATGTTCAAAACCTGACTGGATATGGTCCTGAGCACCTCGCTGCTGTTGACTCTGCTTTGAGCACAGGGGTAGGACTAGACAGTCTCTAAAGGTCACTTCCAACTCAACATCATTTGATGTGATTCTGTGTGGTTAAAATTTGTGAAGTGCAAAGGATGTAAGTGATTATTAAATAGTAGTAAAATATTATGAACTTCTCTGCTGAAAACTTATCAAAGTTTGGCTCTCTAATTTGCTAGTGAATGTGATGGCTGATTTTTGGTAGAACAGATACTACAGAGTTTGTAAGCGAACCCTATGAAGCAATTTGCAAGTAAGCAGACTGCTAACATCTTATCTGGGATAGAAGCAGTGGGAAATACAGTGATACTGACTTTGTAGTTGTTCTCAGTTATAGATCCAATGTAATGAGAGCATGGTTGACAAAAGACATCTGTGGCTGAACATGTAGTTAGCTCACATATTTCCACTCAGTTTGCTAGAGGGTACTGATTGATTTGTCACTTTTTTAAAACACTGCTACTGCTTGCAGATTTGTAGGTGTCTCCTCCTGGAGTAGCAATAACAGTAAGACATCTGTAAAATCACTATGCAGGGGAAACTGCCATGCAGCTGTTTGTTGGTGGTCTGAATTTTTTATTTTTGAGGATATATACGATGGATATGATTAATTTATGCTCTTTCAATATCCCGTCCCTGCCAGTTCTCATCTAAACCTTGAGTATTCCACTTCCTATAGTCCAGCTTCAGTAATATGTGTAAATATTTGACATGGGATGGACAGCAGTTGAATGTACTTCAATTTTCACATTTTATTTCTGTGCCATCTTTTCTACTTTATTCTGTCCTTTTTCATATATTTTGTACGAAAGCTGTTAAAATATCTGCTGTTTTTCAAATCCTGTTTGAAAGATTTCTGTTGGAATTTTGCCTGCATCTGATGCCTTTTCTCTTTTAAACTGTAACAGATGTGGATGATTACTTAGTATAGTGAGGTTTTTGTTTTAAAGAATTTCCAAAAATATCAGAGAGCTCACTTCTGAAATAAATTTCCAGCAAGTGATAATTCAGGATTGTAACAGATAGTTAAGCTTAAATATACATGACAGTAATTTATAGTTTTCAGAATTTTTTATCAAAATAGGAGTGTAATTCATCTTAGCAGACTCTTGTTTGAAAGTTTTTTCTGATAGAAAACATGGCAAACTAACAGGTATGCGCATATACATAGTGCAGTATCAGCATAGTGGAGTATGGACTAAGAAATGGAAGATGTAACTGGATTTCAAAGGCATTATATCCTCATATTAAGCATATTTTAAAATAATTTGTAGGTGCTATAGTTCACTTTAAAAAGATTCTTTTGATTCTGCAGTTTAACACTAGGGAAGTAATTACGGTTGATCATAAATCATGTGTATATAGCCTCTACGTCCACAGAATGGAATGTGCCATTGAAATGTATTAATTTTCTCGTAAATTTTAAAAGCTTTGCCCAGATTTTTTTTTTTTTTTTTTTTGCTAGGTAACATATACTGCCATATATGTGGTGGCATTATGTGCCATTCTGACATTCACTCAATAAGGATATTATCAGAGAAGTTTAATTAATTGCTTGAAGAGGAGCACTCTGTGTAAAAGCTCTTTAATGTTCTCTACATCCATTAATATATCTGTACATTGACTGAACATACCCATATATGCCTGTACCTTAACATACTCATATATTCACTAGTATAGAATAACCATAGGTATTGTAGTTCCTTTAGAATTGTTCCTCTGTATAATTTATGATGCTCCCTGTGTACATGTAAACATTTGAACCTGATTCATACCTATTCCGTTCTTACCAACCCATGCAAGCCTGACAGCTCATTCGCTATATATTCACAGCCATATTTCAGTCTTGTCTATAGAAAGTTTGGGGAAGAAGCCTGGGATTTAGCCTAAATCTCTGCTTTCATGATTGAAAACTCCTTTAAAACTTGTCATTGTTTTCCCCTAGATAGAAAATAGTTACTGTTAAAAAGACAAGCATCAAATAATTCGAGAGCCTGTGGTCCCCTGCATTTCTGCTTCAGACCTATCTTGCCTCATCATTGATGACATTCCATCTTTGCGTCCTTGGCAAAAAATTTGTATTTATAGAGTGACATTCCAGCTCACATGTCTTGGTTTTCTTCTTGCTCCCAAAACCTGGATAAGTAGTATTTAACTATTTATTGGCTATTCACAGGCTCATTCTGGTTCTGAGACCTGGTGCAAAGACCTGGGTCTTGCAAACACTCTGTATGTGTTTAAATGCTACTGCCCATTTTTCTGCAGTTCTGCTGCCTACACCTGACAAGGACAGGACTTAAATTCAGGTAACTGTGACACTGTAAAATCTCCTCTCAGACTACTATTTAAAAAAAATATTAAAAAAGCTTTCCCCTATCTTCATGTAGAAAGCAACTAGCTTATAACTTCATATACTGACTGAGCAAATGTCTGCTTTGTTTCATCTTTTTGTAGAACCTTTTCCAATTTGTTTTGAGATCCTAAAATTTAAGCTAGGTAATAGTTTGTCCCATTGTAGGTCCTTAATTTTCAAAGCTGTACCCTAAGTATCCTTCTTGCCAACAGTTGGTATAGACGATGCATAAAACCCTGAATGGTATTGGGTTCTTTAAAAAGATCCACAGGATTTTTGCCTCAAAATCACCATTTAAGCTTCCTAGCAAAAATCATTAGTCCAAAAGGCAAATCTTTCATTCTTTTACAAACTGTGATGTTAAATAAACATCTGAGATATTTATAGTTTAGAGATAACAGTGATCTTATATACAGAATACATGATTTAAAGAATATGCTAAATACTGTGCACACTCATTCTCATTTGAAATAGATACAACCTAAATGTCTGTTGCTATTGGTATCTTTACTAATCTGGTAGTGGTCATGCACTAAGATTCCAAAAGGCTGACGGCTTCTATTTGGATTCCTTCTTGCTGTCAGGTGCCAAGTTTTTAAATTGGTTCATCTGTAATTGAGACAAGACACTTGCTATTCCATTAATATTTCTGATCATCTGTTAAACAATAAAAATTTATAAGTCAAACCCTGCAGGTTGAGTTTATTATGCCAAAATTTTTCTCTTATATTTGTGAACTCCAGTTACCAGTTAATTGCGGAAATGAAAAGAAATTTGTTGTTATGGATGTCCTATGTTACATCTTTCTGTTGCTAACTGGTTGGTCTGCCAGTATATCACTTGCACCAGATGTAAAAGAAAACAAATAAAATATATGCAACTACATACATATACAATAATGTTTCTTGCGTTCATTTCTCTCTCCAGAAGGATGCTCCACTAAAATGAACTATAATACCCTCCTTTCCTAATAAATCTTGTCGTTTCTTCATTTGCTCTTATAATATCATGCCAGAGGTCACAAATGTCAGAGGTGCAAAACATGCCAATACTGACACCACAATTCATAAAATCATAGAATGGTTTGGGTCAGAAGGGACCTTTAAAGATCATCTAGTCCAACCCCCTGCCACAGGCAGGGACATTTTTCACTAGATCAGGTTGCTTAAAGCCCCGTCCAACCTGACTTTGAACACTTCCAATGATGGGTCATCTACAACTTCTCTGGACAATGTGTTCCAGTGTCTTACCACCCTCATCCTAAAAAAATTCTTCCTTGTGTCCAATCTAAATCTACTCTCTTTCAGTTTAAAATCATTGCCCCTTGTCCTGTCACAACAGGCCCTGCTAAAAAGTTTGTCGCCATCTTTTTTATAAGCCCCCTTTAAGTACTGATAGGCTGCAGTAAGGTCTCCCCGAAGCCTTCTCTTCTCTAGGCTGAACAACCCCAAGTCTCTTAGCCTTTCTTGACAGGACAGGTGTTCCAACCCTCTGACCATTTCCATGGGCTTCCTTGGGACCTGCTCTAACAGGTCAATTCAGTAGGTAAAGATAAGGTACTTACGCAGGATACATCAACCTTGGTTGATTCCACTTCCTTGATCAGCACGGAATATATCTTGATGCTTTTAGTCAATCTGCCATTCTGAGAATTAACGTGTGTACTTAAAGTTACTTCATTTCTTAAAGCAAGACAGGACTCTGCCTGATAGGCGAGGACATATTTATTTTGCCACTGATTTGCATCAAGCTGGTCTGCATGGGTAGTTCACTGCAGCTCTGTTAATAAGGCTTCTTTTTCTCCTGCTTTACAGTTTGAAATCAAAGGAGTGATTTTAAAGAATATTTAGTACTCAGCCTTTATGACAGATAATGAATAAATATTTTGGATGTTACTTTTGGTCTTGGTATTTGGTGTGGTTGTTCCTTTGTTGTCACTACCTCATGCTATATCATTTCCATGAAGAACTGGGTGAGGGGAGAGGTGGGGAAAGCTGTGACAGAAAAAAGACAGCAAACTGTGTAAATGCTTCAATGGCAAGTCTACAACCTGGAAGTTGTATTGAAAAAAGAAGCAAAATGGTCAATACTGAAATACTTAACTTTCTGAAGCAATTTTTCACTCAGAAATATTAATTTTTGTGAAAAGGTCTGACTACATTTTATTGCTGTCTACTGATTTACTTATTCTGCCTTGCTGATGACCTGATATAAGATATGGAGGTATGTTCCAGAGTTGAGATTAGGCTTTGATCCAACCACTGCTGAAGGAGTAGACTGGCAACGGAAACCCCAACTCTATTTTTAAAATCTTCTGAGAACTGTCAGATGGTGGTGCATGAATTTCCATCAAATAACTCTGCTGTCATCGTAAGGATCCATTTGCAGTGAACTGGCTGTGTTTATTGGGAGAAATTCATATACTTACTGGAGGAAGAAAGGCCTTGGTATGTTACTACCAAACAAATAAAGGCTTTTAATGTATAAAAAGATGTTAAAACCAACTGATAACAAGTAATGGAAGTAAAGCTAAATTTGCTGAGAATCCACCTCCCCACCACCGATTTAAGATCTGCTCTGGATATTGGTTTCCTTCATATGTTTGTGGTTTTTGTGATGATTTACAACATGACAGTTGTGTCTAAGCACACTTTTGTTTTAGAAATTAACACATACTGCTTGCCAGCAGATTTATTTATAGACATTTAAAGCAAAGGAAAGCCTAAGATGATATATTCATGTGACCTCTTCCTAATTCAATTGCATGACTGTGATGTCTGTATTTTGGGACCAAAATATTTGTGTAGCATGCACTTCTGTGTGGAGGTCCTAAAATAAACTTTATGGTATTGCAGCAGAGCTGTATAAACATTTTAAATTACAGGAATGAAAAATATAACTTGAATCTTTTATGACATGTTTTTAGTTCATAAGCTTACTCTCATATTAACCTTTGCTTTGGTGCTTGGATACATGTTTTAGTAAACAATATTCCTAATATTAATTTATGTAGTAAGTAAATTAGAATTTATTGAAAAATTGGATCTTCAATATTGTAAGTGGATAGTGTGGGGAAAAAAGTGGTCTCAAGAGATGTACAGAAGAGTCATGTCCTTTTGGCAGAATGGCAGAATGTAACTGCTGTGAGACAAAATTGGGAGTTTTGTAAACAGAAAACGTCTGCTTTACTGGCATGTATGTGAGACAAAAAGCAATAAAAATGTTTTCATGACTGGCAATGTAGAATTTTTTTAAAAAATTGGTAATAATTTAATTTATCCTGATAACTTGATTAACTTTCTTATCAGTTTACAGTTGGTTTTTAATTTTTCCATTATTATTATTAATTTTGATTTATGTATATTTTGATGAGCAGTTTGGTTTTTTTCCCCCTGCTGCCTGGCAATATGACTGCAACTCTTAAACATGGAAATACTGAATAAAATATGGCAGTATAAGTACCTGTTATACAGCCTTTGAAGTTGAATAGAAATATAAAGTTACCTATAAGAACAGTTAAATTAGGACAATTATGTATGTCCAAACATAAAGTTAAAAAATAATTATTCAAATTCCAGAACTTTTTAAATGTTCACACAGCTTCAATATGGATCATATGTATTGCATATTACTTCCTTGTTCTGTTTGTTTCTATTTTTATGAGTAAGTATGGGATTAAACTTCATATTACTTGATTTAACTTACTTTCTTAAAGTAGTGTTTTGTTTTAGCAATACAAATGAAGCAGGGAAGGGTCAGCATCAACTAGTTCCTGAGACAAACAAGAAGGACGCTTTACATTCATCTTCACCATTATTTATCCTATTTCATGTTCTGTTTTCCTGAGGACTTACTTAATGTTTTAATATTAATTGAACTGAGATTTCTTTACATAGCTTGTCTCTTAATTTCCAAAAGAAACCGAGTTTGTACAAAAATCTCTTTCTGCACATCTGTTTTTCAGTACTGTCTTGAACTTGTAAATGATTCTGTTCAGTTTAGACTTCAGCCTGTGTAAGCTATATTGGCCAAAGGGGCAACGAATTGACAACCCTGATTTTAAAGCAAGGTGTCAGATCAAGTTGTATTATCAGTTTAAAAAACAACCAACCAACCCCCACCCCCACGTGTGCACACACACACACACGGGAAGATAAACTCATTCTTCCTTTACCTGAGAATGTATCTGTAAATGAAATTGGGGTTTGAATGTTTAGTACTCCTCTGAGGAAGAAAGAGGGGAGAGAAAAAAGAAAGGAAAAAACCAGAGACTTGACTTGTCAGTGAACAAGTCAGTGATGACTTGTCATTGTTTTGATCTGAAGAAGGAAAGAGAACAGAAGAATACACAAAAGATTCTGTCCTGGAAGACATAATAAACTTTCTTTCCCTATGTACATTCTTAGATTATGTCCAAAGAGGAGATTTAGATCACCTCCTCCATTTCCAAGTTGACAGACCAAGGGTAATGGTTCCTGCTCCTTAACATAACTGTTTCAGTAATGTACCTTTCCCCATATGCTCGGTAAGGGAAAGCTTCTAATAACTAACCAGTATTCAGTGAATCGCAGGATCCCAGGGACATCTATAGTCATTTTTGGAGACTGCTGATCAATGAGGAGTCATCAGTAAGGACATACTATACCTCACCAATATGTTGCATTTATAGCAACTACAGCTAAGTCTGTAAGCTTAGTAGGGTGTGGTTCTTTGTTTTTTTGTTTTTGTGTGTGTGTTTTGGGTTTCGGGTTTTTTGAGGGGCTTAAAAACCTTTTTTTAAGTTTTACTTCATTTCCTGTTTCTTCTTTTTCATGACTAGTCAAAAAAAAAAAAATAGTTTTTCAACTTGACAAAGAGTAGGCAAAGCAAAAAATCCATGTCATACACTAGTTTTGGATCTATAATTTTTTTTTTTCAAGTGAGTAATTACTTTTTCAACAAAAACAATATTCAAAACTTTAATTAGTGAATTGTATACTGCATACTATACATCAGTATCAGTCAAAACGTTAGAATAAGCAATGTTTTTGTTTATTAAGAATGGTATTGCCCTTTGCAAAATAAATAAATATATAGATAAATTAATACAGCAGAGCTTTTTGAAATTTCCCTCAAGGAATTTTTTTGTTGAGAGTCATACCTCAGGGGGATTTGGCAGAGGAAAAGTGATATGACCACGCAGCAGGACTTCTGATGCAGATATGTACTTTGCTCTGAATCTATTTCATGGACATATGATACATAATTACCAAATTGTTGTTATTAATTACAGGAAAATGACACCATTTTCTCAGTACTGGAACCTAAACAAACTTGAATTGTTTCAGCTAGGTGGCAAGTGAATATATTAAGTTATTTTTCTGGACCATAGCCTCAAAAACAAAACAATCCAAGTAAAATTTAATCAAAGAAGCTTTTCATTTTTATGAACTAATTAATTAGGAAACCTAAATTGTTAGGACTGTGTTGCCTTGGTAAATAATAAATTCAACAGCCAGAATTTTCCACATCCTTCATCTGAAGTAGAAAAGCAGTAGCAGAAATAAAAAGCCATACCAGAACTGTTTTCTGCATCAGTTATATGCAAATTAATTTTTCACAATGTATAAGAGAGAAAGTATACAAATCTTGACTTGCCAAGTGTTGCAATAATAATTACTAAAGCAAGAAATCCTAATAGTAATGTATGAGATTATAGGTTTGAAAAGTTTTGTTCTTTTCAAACGTGGAAGTAGTGAAACCCTTTAAAGTAGCATTGTATGAAGCTTCTGTTTTAGAATGAGTGGAATGATTGACTATATCCATTAAGAAATTGGAAACTAAGTAAATTATGGACTTTTTTATTTAAAAAATGCATCATTTATCCAACGGAAACACATATGTAGCTAATTTTGGTTTTATACTAGTATTTAGGAAGCCTTGGTATGCTTCAGCAACTTGCTAACTTGAGTCACCTTTCTTGAATTTTCTTCTTTAATGTAGCAAACCGAGGGATGTGTGTCACAGGGTTTCAGATACATCGTTAGCCTTATCCCAGAAGGTGTGAAATTCGACTACAGCAAAGTGATTTATCACTCTAAGAAAAAAAAATACTGTCAGATGAAGTGAAAAAGTACTTTGACTACTCACTTAATTCTATGCTTTTCCCTATCGTCTGGAGATTTAGAGTTGCTCCCTGCAAAACACTGTTTAGAAGTTCAAAGGTCTAACCTACAGGTTTTGTTAAAGCTGGTGTATTACTCATGATGAAGATGGATATACGACTATATCTGATAAGCTATATGATCTTCCTTTTTCATAAAAACTGGCTATGATACTTTGGGGTTTTTTTTGAAAATAATACTTAAATGCTTTATATAATTTTAATGGGCATCATTCATACAATTTTTTAACAACTATTTCCTATATTTAAGTGAATTTGCAATACATTTTCTAAAAGAAAAAATATGATTCCTCACATGAATTTTAGCATTTGTTATTCTACTGATTTAAGAGTTCTACATAGTTTACAGTACTATACATGAGAATAGAATTACACTCAATTTCTATTTTCCCAACTTTTTAGGGTGATACTAAACATGTTTGGAATCAAATATATTTTTTAATCACAGTTATACCTTGTTATATAGCCTGTTAGTGTAGGTGAAAGGTGCTGGGCAAAAAGTATATATTTTGCCCTATAGATCTTGAAAACTGTAATCAGAAACAGAATTGCAAAAGGGCAAGTACAAAATATTTGCAGCTGGGAGCATCAGAATTAAGTTCAGCAAATGTTTTGACATGGAATATCTCTATGAACACACATTGTTTTTAAATATATATTGATTTTACTTTATTTTAATTGTGGTGTTGCATTTCATTCCCTTGTTGAAATGAACAATTGTCTTGTTTTTTTCTCTTCAAAGAAAAGTCACTGTCAGATTAAGGCTAGGTTTTGCTGGGAGAACTACCCTATGAGTAACAAAGAAAGAAAGAAAGAAAAAAAAAGGACTTCTGTAATCAAGATATTCAAACATTAGCATGCACAAAATTTTTAAGTTGAAACTTTAGTTCTATATGTGTTCTATATATGCATTTTGTAATAGATTAAATAAAGCCAGGATGCTTCTTCTCTGGAACTCAATAGTGTGATTTCTGGTTTGTTAGCATCCTGACTGATGGTACATTTGGTAGAGAAGCTAATTGTGAGATGTAGTGGTAATCTTTTGGAGAATATTTATTGCAATTTGACTTAAAATACAATTGTCAAATGTTGGTGGATAGAGAACGTGAGCACCAATGAGGAAATAAAGCAGTTAGAAATTTAGAGTGCCTTAGGAAATAGAATATTTCCTATTCTAATATCTTCCTTGAGCTTGTGCATCCCTTCTAATGAGACAAGATGAAAATATATATACGTAGAAAACAGAGGACAACATTACCTTTCTGAGTCAGGAACAACCCAGCATGAAGGTCTGTTGCAGAATTAAGTTGTGGGTACTCTAATGTATATTGTAAATCATGTTCTAGCATATAGTAGCCATGAAGGAATATGTATCAATTATGAGATCTTGAAAAAACAGAGCTTTAAGAGACCTCATGGCGCATATATTCCCTTACCTAAGAAAAGACTGACTATACCCATGCAACAGCATACCCACAGATGTTAACATAACCTGTTTGTAAAGACCTGTGGTGATACAGGCTTTATAACCTACCCAATTTTAGTGCCTTGCTATCCTTATCATTAGGAAAGCAGAAGGAAACCTTTTTTCTAAAGGTTTCAGCAGACTGAATCTTGCTGCAGTTTAAGATTTATTTTACTAGTTCTGTCTGTTACATGTGAGAGACATAATATTCCCTTCCATTTTGAAGCAGTCTCTTACATATGTTTAAAAGATGTTTATAGTGGCCCTAATTAGTTTTGGGGGTTTTTAAATTTATTTCACTAAACCACAGAGTCACTGAGATTGGAAGGGATCTCTGGAGCAGATTGCTTATGACCTTGTCCAGTTGGGTTTTGCGGTCTCCAAAGATGGATACTCCACAACCAATCAGTGTGTTTGACCATGCTTACGGGGGGGGGGGGGGGGGGGGGGGAAGAAGGGGAGGAGAGAGGGGGGGAGAGAGAGAGAGAAAGAACCTGGGAAAAGGGATAAGTAGGTAGAGCACTCACGGTAGGAAGTTATTTCGGGCAGCAAGGATGTGAACAAGCTGTGAACCATTCTAGAAGGACCTTCTGAAATTAAGTAACTGCAGTAAAATGGCAGATGAAATTCAGGCTAAATGTGAAATTATAGACATGAGGAAAAAAAAAATAGCAATCCGGCTTCATGTTTAAAATGATTGGCTCTGCACTGAAAAGTAAAATCCTGCTGTTATAATAGTTCAACGAAAACATCAGCTTAATACTCATTAATGGCCAAAAAAGGCAATCAAATATTAGAAATTACTAAGAACAGAATAAAGAACACAACAGAGAACATCTTTTTGCCACTGCATAAATATGTAAATTTTTCCATACTTTGAATAGTATGTGGAATTCTGGTTACCTCATTTTAAAAATAAACCATTAGAACTGGAAAATATTCAGGGAAAGGTCAGATGAGGATCAGGATGACGATCAGATGAGGAACAACTTATTAGAAGGTTAGGACTTTTCAGCCTGGAAAAGACAGGCTGGGTGTGACATGATGAGGATGGACAATAATCTTCACTGACTGTTGTGATGTGGGAGCTTGGTAATATTAAATGGAGCTTGTAGGAACCAGGTTCAAAACAAGCACAAGAATTTGATTTTCCTGTAGCTGAGCTGTATCACTGCAGAGCAAAGGAGTTTGCAGTTAAAATTTTACATGGAAGACATATCCACTTCTTGTTCAAAAACTATGTCTGGATCTGAAAATTTCCTGACCTGAAAATAATGGTGCTCATCCACTTTGAATCCTGGATAACTGAAAAGAAATCATAGGCAGCATAAGAAATTCGCTTCTGTACTCTGAATTCAAGACCTTTGCAAAACTAAGTGGCTGAACTCTAGCAAATGTAAAATTCTAGCAAGGATTTGTGTGTTCATCTATTGCGATTTCCACCATACCTTCCTCCCCCTCACTTCAAATTCTTCTAATGAGGTCAGATTTAGGAGAGATTTTTTTCCCTTAGGAAGAGGAAAATATCCTTGGGCAACACTGTTCAAGCTCCAGCTTAAAAGCAGAAATAGTCTTCTATTTCTCAACTAAAAGACTGTAAGATCTTTTTTAAAATGGGCCAAAGACTGTATGTTTCCTGTACTTGTTTTTAGAAATGACTGAAAATACTTTGTGACATTAGTCATGCACTGAAGCTGTGCATTTTGGACAAAGTTCTGCAAAAAATACAAGTGCATGGAGACAGCTTTGCAGTGAGACTGTTCCCCTTGTGAAAGGAACTGGTGGGCACCCACAAATTTACCAAATCCATCTTTGGTTAGAGCATTGTCAACTCTGCCTATAATTCCTTATTTTGTTAAGAAGAATGCAGCCACTGTAGACGGTAATTTCTGGTGAATTTTACTTGTTCTCCAAGATTATTCCAGAAAACTTGAAAGGAATGCAGTCCTGTGGAAGAATCAGTTTGTAGCTAGTGTTCAAATGCTAATCAAGATGTCTGCTTATATCCTGTGCTTTGTGATACAGTAAGATACATGAGTAGGATGTCGTCTATCAAAGAGTGAAGGCGGCTGTGGATTTTTACTCTGTACATTTCTTTGCAACACTGATCTATAATCAGCAAGTGTCACAGTCTCACAGTAATCAGGCCTGTAAAGAGCATCAACTTGATATGTCTGCTTGTTTTACCATAGAAAACAGGAGCTCTGAGTTTCTTTGTTTAACAGATACGGGGTTTTTCTGAAAGTAATATAAATTTCTTCATGGAAAGGATATATTATGAAATAAAACTTTTTCATGGTGTTACAGAAAAGCGTACTTTCAAAACAATTCCATATTAGTTTACATTAAAGTTAGTCATTCATGTGCAAGCACCCACTTGCATGTTTATGTGCAGCTGTGAGTAAAATATAAGCAAAATATGTATGCTTTTTTGAGGAAACAGCTTCTCCTTATTACAATCTACAGGTTTAATAACAAAGCTGATTAATTTTCTAAAACTGATTAGTTTTTAGTGTTGTGTCAATTTTATCAGTTTATTTTCAGTACTGAATATAATAGAGAATGTAGAGATTTGGTAGATGTTGAATCGGTAGGTAACAAAGCAAATTTAGGGTGTCATTTTCCAGCAAAATTTGCATATTTTATATGTATATGTATATGTGCATGTATATATTTAGTGTATAGATGGTTTTGTGCTTCTTAATATGAAACATATGGAAGTGTGTCTATTGTTGAATACAACCTCTATACAGACTTAAATGTATTGTATAAATGACTATAATTCTTTATTCTGGGCTATATATGCAACATAAATGAAGAAGAAGTTTCATTAGCTGTTGGAATTTCTGTATTCTCAAATTCTGAGTTGAAAAACTAGTGAACTAAGCAGAAGCAAGGTCATGCCTACAATACATTGATTCACCTTGATCATTGACTCACGTTGCAGCAAGTCAAGTCATTGATTAATTAAAATCAATTTTGTTTATGTTATGGCTTATTACCCCATCACAGGAATCTCAGTTTAAGTTCACCATCACTTTATTATGATACCTGAGGAGGAAGACCGCCTGAAGACCAAGACTAAGTACTGTCTGGTAATGAACCACTGGACTGTGGTTCATTAAAAACTCTTTTTTAAAATTAGATAGCATGCTGTTTAATGCTATATTGCTGAAAGCTAGGAATCATGGTTTTCAGTTAAAGAAATTTTTTAATATTGGATGTACTTTTGCAAAGAATCAGCTTCTATTTTGGTAACTTCTTCCATCTTAAAAGCAGAAGATACTGAGTGAGTGACTCTCGTTTAGAAATACCTTTGTTTCTCAGCCTATACAGACATTACTATATAGTGCAAATTCAGATTGCAGCTTCAGCTCTGGCCAAAGCAAATAGAAATTTATGTTTTCAGTACACACAGTTATGCAGTTACTTACTTTCAAAAATAAGAAAACAAATCTCCAAAGCGGTCTTTTTTCTTTTTGCAAAAGTTATGCATTTGTGTGAATAGATGAATAATACTGGACAGAATTATAACACATTAGCTACATGACACTTGCTAGATTCTGCAGGATTTCAGACCACCTGAAATACATTTTAGGAATACCAATGTGTTTCTATGTATAAACGTTCTTAGAATTGGGGTTGGAGTTACCTGGTCTGTGTCCTTTTGCTAAAGGACTGATGGATTAATCCTAACCAGATAAGAGATTTCTGGACAGAAGGGGAGAACTTCCACTTCCTCTTCATTCAGAAAAAATAGTTAAAAATTGCTATTCATCTGTATTTGTGAATAGGTGTTAACTGTGGTAGTAAAAAGTGGCTCTCACAGTTAACTTTATGTAATTATTGATGATGCTGCTGGTGGAAACCAGTTATTAGTAACTGACACTTAGAATGTGTGTACTTTTTGAGGAACAATAGCAAAAGCAGTTTCTTGTGCGAGGCCTAGTGGTATGCAAATGTATTATTTTTCTGTGTCCTCAGTAAATCATAGAAGTATTTTGATCAACCTGAAATTATTCCCCCTGTTTGCTCACTGAAGCAAAATCTTGAAAAATTTAGAAAACTTTGATACGACTGTTGCATATTACAATTTTGATCTGAAGAGGTATAACGTGTGGTGGAGAGAGAGGTGTGAATCTGTAACAATACCTCAAGCTGACCAGCACTTTGAAGTGGACTTTTTTCTTAAATTAAGCATATTAGATAGTCAGAGATACTTGATCTAAATTAGACCTTCTCTAGTGAGGTGTTGGACCATTGCTTACAGAGGTCCTTTCCAGCCTGTGATTCCATGCACTCTAAGCCTATTTTATTAAAAAAAAAACCACCAACAAAAACCACCAACAAAACTAAAAGGACTAGAACAAATTAAATTTCTAAACACGGAAATGTCAGAGCTGCTAGATGAGAAAGATTGTGTTTAAAACACTTATTAAATTTAAAATGTTTAAATTTGTTAAATTCCTCGTTGACACACTGGATCTCAAGGAAGTTGTGTGGGTTTTTTTCTTTTGCTTTGCTTTTGGTTATCTTTAAGAATTGGCTGTATATAACTTAACTAACAACTCATCACTGCTCATTGTATGAGTCCCCACATTTCATTGGGCATGCGGGCTTCTCCTTGTCATACTAAAAAAGGTATATTGAAGTAAATGGATGAAATTCTGTGTAAGAGAAGTGAAGATCAAGGTTAGATGGCTCTGGCACCATGTGTATTTAAAAACTAAGGGAAGAAGAAAATGAGTTTGCCAGAAAAAAAAGTTTTAGAATACCAGAATGTGTGACAGAAAACTCAAGAAAACAAGATAGTGCTGAGTCATGGTCTGCAATTTCATTATAGGATAACAATTCCATAAAACTCATTTCCATTAGCGTCTTCAGGCCAGAAAAGCAATTTCAGACCTCAGCTAGACTGATCTTACTTCAGTAAGTACACTATAATACTGAGTCATCTTAACAGCGAGTCATTGTCTTATTTGCAGATTATACAGATTCCACTAATTCCTTATGCTCGGTTCACCTGCACCTGAATGATAAACTCTTTAAAACTCTGCTCCAAAACATTCTGAAATATGCTATTATTGCCACTTTTTAAAAACTTTAATAAAGTTGTTCATCCTATGTAGCAAATACGTAGTTTGTTAAATGTTGTAGCACAAATGAAAGGGTACATTGGAAATTTAGGGGAATAATGTAAAATATCAATGTTGAATGCTGTATACAGTCCTTACTTAAGACATTATCAGTGTTTGTATTTTGGGCTTACGGCATTTAATGATTGATAAAGACTTTGTGATGCCAGTGTAAATTCTAAAAAGAAATGCTTTTTTTTTTAATTCTAGAAAATTAAAATATTCATTTCATTATGCTAGAAACTCTTGTCCTTTTATGTGTATGGATTTAAAAAGAAAACAGTTCATTTATTTGAGTAATTCTCATTTTAAGTAAGTTTTTATGTATGTTGTCTGAAAGCATAATTTTATTTTTTAGAAAACTATGAATTACAATAGATACTATGTATATGCCTCTGTGGAATGATGAATACTTTAATATTGTAGGGAGAATAAATACAATTTCAGCTATAGATAAGTAATTTAATGTAATCCACTGATAATGCAAGCTAAGTGGCAAATCTCAATTTTATTCTAAATCTTGGTATTTGTAAATTCATGTTTTAGTATTTTATTCTTTTAAATCTCTGGAATATGTATGTTTAAAGATTGATACAGGAACCAGATGATGAAAAATGTTTTAAATATCTTTATTTTTATCTTATAAATGTTCTGATTTTTTTCCCCTGAATAGATATGCTTCTGATGACAATTTTTAGAATTCATGAGCGGAGGGACATAATAATGAATGCTTAATTGTATTGTTTATATTTTGCAACTTATTACACTGGAGTTTAAAAAGCAGAAATGTTTTTACTAATGAGTTTGAAAGCTGAGAATTTCAGAGAGCATTTTGCAGAAATGGAAGCAGAAGCAGCAGGGGAAAAAGAAAATGAATTTGTTTAGCCTTAATTAGCTAATTCTGTCTACTCCTCTTGACTATCCGTCTTAGAATTTTTTATAAAAATTTCTTGAATTCCCATCCTGTACTGTTAAAAATGCTGTTGATTGTTATGCAGAGCTAGATAAGGAAAACACTGTCTGTAAGTGCTGATTAGTCTGAAATATAATATAGCTGTCCATTTTAGTAGTAGTAAGTAGGCAGTGAAGCGTCACCTAAAAGAAAGCCATATAACTTGCACACACTTGCAAAATCACACAAGTGAAAAACCTGCTTTTGAATGCCCATTTTAAAGGGTGTGCCACTTAATTCCTTTGGTGAAATCACTTCGTCACTCCCAGCTTTTATTTCAAGTGCCTGTAGCTGTGCTACTGTCATAGTATTGCAGTTGCATAAGGGGACTGGAAAAAGCAGTGCTGCTTTTAGAACATAATTGTTCAAGTGATCTCTGAGTTCAGTACAGGCGGCTGTTGTGTATCTGCTTTGACAATAATAATTGACACCAGTATAACTTCATAGCTGGATGGGACACTGACATATCATATCGCTCTTGTTTTATCAGCTTCCACCCCCCTAAAAACTTCTAAGGCAGTGTCTTTTGGTGAACAGTTACACACCTGTATAAAAATAAGTTCCTCTATGTGCTAGTCTGCATGTGGTGTTTTTCTTGGTTAGTGCACAAGTTTTGGAAAATAAAATGATTTTTAATTCTGTATATACCTTTGACACAGCTGAACACTAAAAATAATCTGTTTTGGCTTGCTTATATCAGCTTTAGTATCACATATTAAGAGGTGAATAAGGGCTTGGCACTTTATGAGTGTGTCTTTGGCATTGCATTATGTAACAATTGGTATAAGACCTTTTAGAATAATTAGGATAACTAAACAATAGGGATATTTCATGTCACTTTTCCAGAGTGTTCTTATTCTTGGAATGTGTCTTTTGAGGAGCAAGTTCTTATGACTTATTTGAATCGTCACTTGAAAAATGCCTCTTGGATCTTTGGTTGTACTCAGAGGTTTCTAAATTAAACGAGACCTTAAAAGTTAAGATTGTGCATTCAGAGGACTTGTGTTGAGGGCTCACTGTGCTAACAAAGTAAATTTGTTTATATTTAGGTTACTGTTGTTTGCAAAATCACAGTAACAGGTGTTTACTGAAACATTAAACATGTTTTATTGAGTAAAACCGAGTAACAGTGTACTTACAGTTTTTTATGGCACCATAGCAAACCACTGCTAAATCAACAGGAGGACACAGCACTTGTGAAAGCCCTCAAGACAGTATATAGTCTTTGTGACTTTGATACAGTCTTGAATATAAATCTATACATAAACATCTGTTTACATACACATCAAAAGAATCTCTACATATGTACATGATATCAGTTATAGGAGTATAATGTGTTCATTTTCAACAGATTCCGTGTTCCAGGATTTCATAGTATTATAGTGTGTATGTAACTTCCAAATATTTACTTTTTTTCTCGTACCTTGTTTTGTGACAGGATGACGAAGTAGTACTTCAGTGTGTTGCCAGTATTCACAAAGAACAAAGGAAGTTTTGCTTGGCAGCTGAGGGACTTGGGAATCGCCTGTGCTTTTTGGAACCAACATCAGAAGCTAAAGTAAGAAGTCGATACTCTCAACTGGTGTAACTGATCAGTGAATGTTAACCTACTTATTATCCATGAAGATATTTAATTACGGTTTCTTTAATGTGATGCTAGCTGCACCTTTTGTATGTTTTTCTTCCTGTGACTGCAATGTGAGATTTCTTAGAGATTCTAAATATACTTTGAGACATGCCTGTTAACAGTAAAAAGCCACTATTCTTTAACTATCTAAAATAATTCCTGTAACTGAAATACTTCATATTTTCAAGATTAAGTCTCCAGACTGTTATTAAGATTTAAGTTGACTAAAAAACTTATTCTTATTACTGCTGTAGGTTCAAATATCTTGATACATTGGATTGATAATTTTTGAAGCATTGTCACCTGTTAGTTACTGGCATTAAGTGCTGCTTCTAATTGTGTTGATTAATCAGAAAATTGAGAGTACAGGGAACAGAATTATTAAGTAATTGAAAAGTTTTAAAGATAACAAGTGGCAAATGGAAAAAAGAAGCTAGAGAGCTGCAAACTAAAAATAAAAGAAAACAGAGTAGTGAGAGGAGCTTGAGAGGAAAAAGGAGAGAAGAGATGAAACTTTAGACCTGTACTAGAGCAGAATGTTAAGAATAAAGGCAAATGGAGGAGGACCTCCTCCCTCTCTTCTTTGTTCTTTCTGCATCATTTTCTTTTTCTTTGTTTTGTGTCTTTATTTCTTTTCTCTTCTTCCTGATAATTTATTTCTCCTCCTGATTTTTTTTTAGTGGGGTCTTTGTATCTTTTCTCTTGAAATGTTGCCATGTGGTCCTATTTTTAGTCTAGGTATTATGACCATGTTACATCCACAGTGTATATTTATGCAGTATGAGAGATCCTTGTTCATCTCTAAGGTGAAAAATTATGCTACTTCTAAATTTACATTCCTTTGCATTCCAAGAGCTCAGTCAGATAATTTATCTCCGGTGTACTTTACAAATCACCAATAATCTTTTCACACGTTTAAGTAAAAGCAGTTAGTTTTCACATACGTATTTTCAACTATTGTCTTAAAATCTTCAAGAGTGATTGGGAATTTTTTATGATAGACCACTCAACTGCAATGTGGTCTGTCTATTTCTGACGATGACCATCTCGATCTGTAAGACGGCATGTTGCTCATCTTATTATAAGAAAAGGAGGAATGGTATGCATTGCTGTAAAATGCCATAGATCTACTTTATGTAAGTGCCTTAATAGCAGATAATATTACAGAAGCTTCTGAAGTTTGTTTAAAAGTAAGAGGTTCAGAAAACTTGTATGTAACTGCTTTAAAAGAGCTTACCGAGGAGCTTTCTGAACTGCTGGTCTTGACTGAGAACAGTGAAGAATTTTGGAAAGAGGCATGTAAATACATCTGTTTGAAAAAGAAGCGTAGAAGGTTGATCTGGATGTTTAGAGAGTACAATACTTACCAAGAACCCTTAGCGATGACACTTACTTTCATTTACGTTTGGACAAAATTTTGGTTATGAAATAAAAGACAAAATCAAAATGGCACACAACCAGCGGACTAAAAAATAGTTATTGAATAGATGTGTTTCTAATCAAATCCTACAAGGTTCTGTTCTCACTGCTATGCTGTCGAGAATTTTGTCAATTAAGACATCATTTAAATTAACATAAGCAATTTTTTCAGGTGATAAAAACATTGGGGAACTGGCAATTGATGAAGTCATGCCACACACAGGAAGATCTGCAGTGCCTTGTATATTAATAGAAAGTAGAGGTATATTTCAGTGCTGCCAGTGTAAAGTCTAATAACTGAGCGTGTAAATATGCTTACAAAATGGGAAACTATTCTTGTCCCCTGTAAGGAATGTGAAGGTCATGGTGGATGTTACACAGTCATAAGTTCCCTGAGTGATGATGTGCTCAAGGGATCTAGCATAGTCTTTAGAAGTATAATCGAAAGAAACTTGATAGAAGATGGGAAGTTATACTATCTCTGCAAATTTTGGGGGTTTTTTATTACCTCTATGGCAATGCTGCTGGAATACAGTCATGGCATTCAAATTTATAAGAATGTTGATAAAATGGAGATTGCTCCAGGAAGTGCTCTGAGAATCATGATTGGAGGAGGACACAGTCTGTTCAGTTTAAAAAAGGAAAGTATGGACACTGCCCATAAGCTTCTGAAATGGGAAAGTTGATAACAGAAGTCCTTTTATTTTAGACAGCAGAAGACTGTCCTTGCTGTTAAAATGGAACTATTTACCTGAAATGGATTCCTTATCCCTTCCTTATCCCTGGAAATTACTTTATAAAGCTAGATTTCTTCTGTGTATTAAGAAGAAATTGCATTAAAGAAGACTCTAGGCATATTTGTCAACAGAAGTCCAGAGCAGGAAATCACAGTGTTACCTTCTACTACCTTCTCTTCTCCAGTTGACCACTTTACCAAAGCCAAAATCTATTTGCAGTACATGTGACCGCTTCTTCACTCATTAAACTTTTGCTAAATATTGTTAAATCAAGTAAAGAAATGCTTTTCCATTCAAGTAATTCTGGAAAACATAACAAGATAGACAGGAAAAAAATTCAGTTTATCTGTTAATTCCAGAATGAAAAGGTGTAACTTCATCATTAGTTTTTTTAAATCTGAGTTGTATGTAGTAAAAGTCAGAAGATAGAAGTAGCTAAAAGGAATGGGAGGCAAGGAAAGAAAAGGTATATTTCTTAAAAAAAAAAAAAGGTTTTTAGGAACTTAAAGAGGAAAAAATGTGATTTTTATGGTTGGCCATTAGTTGTTTTGGTAATTTTTGTGACGTGCTGAAGGGAATAACAATTATGAGATATTTCTGTTCAAATTTTACTATAAATCCATAAGCAACTTGCATGTAATTTCTTTACAATTTATTAGTAAAAACTATTACAATGTTGGTTCACTAATAATTTATATTATGGTGATTGGATTTTAAATGCATTTTTTAAAAGCACTTTTGCATTAGTTCAGTAGTATGAAATTATATTCCCCCTGTCTATGTGGCTCCTTTTTGAATTATCAGATGTTTGCCTAAATAATGTCTGATATTTAAAATGTAAGGGGAAAAATCTAATTCACTAGTGGTGAAAAATTATATTTTTTATGCTAAACAAGAAATAGCAGAATTGTTGAATGATATGATCTAATTATATTACTTTATTGTTGTTTTCCTTGTTTTTAAAGTCGTACTTTGAAAGACGATGTATTTCAAAGCTGATAGTCTAGTGCAGCAAGGCTAACTTCTACCGATACCTAAGAAAAATATACTTCAAAAGTAATTGCAATATACTAGCATCTCTATTAGTAGCAAAATTGTCAAGTAAACTTAAATGCCTGAAGGGAATTATAACTAATTAAGATAAGATTTCTGTCCTAATGACAGAATGTAATAGTTTACAGGTCTGGTAAAAGTAAACCTAGCAAATTGATAACCTGTACTAGCTTATGTCAGTGGGTTTTATACTGCAGATCAGAAGCTGTGTGCAAAAATTTGGTTAGTAAGCATATCACCTGCAAGAATTTAATGTTATGATAGTGCCTGGAGGAATCCAGAAGACTGAATTGCATTCGAAGTGTAATGTGGGAGCTGGGCTTTCCTATTAGCTATTTTATGGGCCTCCATTTCCCACTATGCAACCTAGCACAAACTTAGCATAATTATATATAAAATGGTTAAAACTGTCCTACAGCTATTTGCACAGCTGTTATTTTTATAATAAATAATAATTATTGCATATTGAAATAATAGTAGGCTGAAAAAACAGACATAAAACTGATGAGAAAGAAGTTTAAACTTCAGCATAAAACTTATCCCAGTGCTCCCTCCACTGCCACTTTGTACTTGCCTGGCTGTGTCTCTCTGATGTAGAAAATATTTCCTTGAAATCTTTTGATATGAAGCCCTCTTCATCAGAATGTGCTTGTAAGAAAGTTTCAGGCAGCATTAACTGCGTGCATTGAGTCAATCAATCTATTATCTGCCTTGGGGTTGTATGTAGAAGCCCGGTATTAGAAACTTCATTGCAGTTTACTCTTCACAGAATCACAGAATGGCTGAGGTTGGAAGGGACCTGTGGAGGTCATCTTGCCCAACCCCCCTGCTCAAGCAGGGCCACCTAGAACAGGTTGTCCAGGACCATGTCCAGATGGCTTTTGAATATCTCCAAGGATGGAGACTCCACAACCTCTCTGGGCAACCTGTGCCAGTGCCCAGGCACCCTCACAGTGAAAAAGTGTTTCCTGATGTTCAGACGAACCCTCCTATGTTTCAGTATGTGCCCATTGCCTCTGGTCCTGTCACTGGGCACCACTGAGAAGAGCCTAGCTCCGTCCTTTTTGCACCATCACTTCAGGTATTTATACACATTGATCATCGTCTCATGTCTTCCTCACATGAGAGATACTCCAGTCCCTTAATCATCTTAGTGGCCCTTTGCCTCTCCAGCAGCTTCATACCACTTTTGTACTGGGGAACCCAGATCTGGGCTCAGTACTCCAGGTGTGGCCTCACCAGTGGTTATTCTTGTGACGTTATTTTTTGTCTTGCTGCGTTTTTTCTCTGTATTCTAAGAAACTACGAGTGAAAATTAGACCGCTGTGCGTTATTGACTGGCTTAGGATGGGTAGCTATCCTTCACTACTGATGATTAGATATGCACATACCTTTACAATGTTAATAAATAATACCAAATTGTGAAAATACTATGTTTTATCAGTAAATCACAGTGTACCTTACAGGAGAAAATTTTTCTCCAGCGTCTCCCTTTTAAATGGAAAACTAAGGCAGATGAGTGTATCTATGGTCAATCAGAAGTCTGTGAAAATGGTGGCTTGCTGTTCTATTCTGTACTTTCTATAAAGTATAGGAAGTATTCAACTATATTGTTGAGCTGTTTGAGAGGAAATCCTACATACTGATAGATTATTTTTTAAAAATTTATTACAAAACATGGCCCCTTTTCATTGCTGTAGGTCTTCATTTATTCTGTAACTGCTTGTATCGCTCCTCTCTAGCTACTGTGTAGCTTGTATCTGTTTCTTCATGTCACCTCTCCTATCAGCTTTGACCTATTGATACACTTTACCTGCTCTCTGCTCTTCCTCCAGAAATCAATATAGATGAAAATAAAGTAATTTGACCTGGACTCCAATTCATTTCTGTGAGAAAATAGAGTTATTTTAAGACTCAAGTGTTTTGGAGATCTATTGAACATTTCCAGTTCAGTAGCTAGTTTTATTTATCTTAACACCTCATTCAGAAAAATGAGGTATATTCAGTGTTATGAGTGTGTTGATGGAGAACTGGTAAGTCTACATGAAAGACCTGTTTGGAAATAATCTCAGAAATAAGCATTTTCTTCTTAGAAAAAGAGCAGCTGTCAGGGTAGAACTGTCAATTGTTTCTTCAGATTGTCGTAGTTTAACCTCAGTCATCAACTGAGCACCACGCAACTGCTCGCTCACTCCCCCCCACCCGGTGGGATGGGGGAGAGAATTGGAAGAGCACAAGTGAGAAAAACTCATGGGTTGAGATAAAAACAGTTTAATAATCGAAATAAAATGATAATAATAATAATATGGTAATAATAATAATACACAAAACAAGTGATGCACAGTGCAATTGCTCACCACCCACCGACCGATGCCCAGCCAGTCCCCGAGCAGCGGCCCCCCCTGGCCAGCTTTCCCCAGTTTATGTACTGCGCATGACGTCACATGGTATGGAATGTCCCTTTGGCCAGTTTGGGTCAGCTGTCCTGGCTGTGCCCCCTCCCAGCTTCTTGTGCACCTCCAGCCTTCTCAGTCGGTAGAGCATGGAAAACTAAAAAGTCCTTGGCTAGTGTAAGCATTACCTAGCAACAACTAAAACATCGGTGCGTTATCAACTTTGTTCTCCTCCTAAATCCAAAACACAGCACTGTACCAGCTACTAGGAAGGAAATTAACTCTATCCCTGCCAAAACCAGGACACAGATTTACTTTGCAAATTTGTGTAAGTTTCCTATATCAAATTTGTCTTTTTGTTTCTCTTCCTGTACGTGTGGACAAGACTGCACAGAGGTGTGCTGGAAGAACTCCCAAAAACTCTCACTGACTTTGAAGAACTATGTATTCCAAATTTCTGCTTTCTTTTATCGTATATCTTATCAGTCTACTTATTCTGCTACACAAATGCACTTACAGTAATGTTTGCTTGGCATATCTTTAAATGCCTGTAAAATAAAATACTTTATTGTCCACTTGAATTTTTTCCTTTATTGATGATTCTTGAAAATGATGTTGTCTTACTTCTGTGTGTTCATTCCAACTTCCCATAGCCAGAAGGGGGATAAATACCTATGCCTATTGTTACTTTACAGCAGATTTCTAAAACCTTGTCTTAGTACCTGAACAGATTTTGTTTTTCATTTCAGCATAAAGATTCCTGACATGAATATTTCCCCATCTTCTACCTGTGGCTCTCACCTCTCAGTATTCTTGTTTCAGTGAACATCCCTTATTGTACTTTTCTTTGTTTTGTGGGATTCCATTACAATACAACATTGCTTAGAGTTGGGGAAAAAAAGCATAGATTAGCAGATGGTTGAGATTTTATGAAACCCTTTTTAGCTGTGTAATTGTTAAGAGTGTAAAATGGTCTGCCACAAAGAGATTGTAGAATATCAAACTTATGAAACAGTATCATTTGCAAAAAGACCAGAAAACGAATGAGCCTTCACAGGCTCAATAGTTATTTATTCATTTAGTTAGTTAGTTAAAGGAAGCAATCTAGACTAATTAAGGAGGACAGTTGCTACTTAGGTCAAGTACTATTCACATAAATTACCTTTCACTGGTATTTCTCAAGTCAGTGGAATTTAAAAAAGAATTTGTCACCATCCAACCACAGAAATGGAGTGTTTGATAGCATGCATGTGTTCGCTTATTGTGTAACACTGCAAGTTTGAAAGGGGTTAGCTGCTCTAAGTCATGGGTAGAAAAATCATTAATTTCATAGGTCTCAGTGTCAATATTCTTAAATAAAGGCGAATGCTCCATAGGTTATGAAAAAGAATAAAAAGTGAAAATGAATTGTGTTAACCTAAGACATACATTTTATGCAAACTATGACTAGTACATTGTTTTAGAGTGTGTCTTTCATTAATACAGCACTAAAGTAAGGGTGGCAACAATTTTCAAATCAAAATGCAGCCTATGTTGCACAAGACCAGTGGCCAGTGAAACTGATAGGAGTTCTTTTGTTCAGTTGGTAGGTGTTGGATCATACTGATTATGCCATATTCAATTTGGAGTGGGATTAAGTGCCAGAGGTAGTCTGATGCTGATTAAAACTATATTACCAGCTATGTTTTTTTTCCCAGATAAAATTCCAGTTTAGTTTCTGAATTTAAGTTCCATGTTGAAAATAGGAAGATGTTATAAAGATTGTTGTTTTTTTTAAAAAATTCAAATATACTTCAAGGACAGTGTGGTTTAATACATACTCAAAACATCCTAATAAAATGAATGCTGCATAATCTGAAAGCTGTCACAGGATGACAACAGAAAAATATCTGGGGTTTTTGTTTGGGGTTTTTTTGTTGGTTTTTGTTGTTGGGTTTGTTTGTTTGTTTTTTAATAATGATGTGGCTTATTTGCCTGCTAGGTGCAATTAAAGGCAGTAAAGTAATGCGTGAAGTATTACTCAGAGGTTTTGTTTACCTGTCTGGTTTATTGGGAAGTAGAGTCTACTTAATGTTGTGTAGACTTTTATGTTCATAGCAATAAAATATTCTAAATAAGTCTTTCCAGACTTTAACAAATATGAGACACAAAATCTAACCTAGTTTCGTTTGTAATTCATTTCACTGAGAAATGACATCTTTCTGTGACTGGTTATATGAGAGGCCTTGAATGTAACCTATTAAAGAGTAAACTTCTGGTTACAATCTGTGTGCACATGTATGCATGTGTATGGATGCTACATACACACATGCACACACACATATATATGTATAGTATGAGTTTATATAACAGAGTATGTTGTGTGTGTATATATGTACACAGATGCAGTTAATGAATGCTAAAAAAAATAATACCCTATAGTGGAGATAAGTGATGACAAGTATTACAGTTAAAGTTGTTCCTGTTGCAGTTAATGAAATTATGAACTACTTATTATTTATAATTATTTAGTTGCCTAAGCAAGATGCAAGAGTTCACTTTACCTCAATAATATATGTAACAATTTTATATCTAAAGTATGCAATTTCAATGTCAAGTCTTTGGCCTAAAAGTCTTTTCCAGAATGTGTTTGAAAACACAAAAGAAAAAATAATTAGAGGCTATAGTAGGCATCAAAGGGTGGGAATTCCAAGACTGTACTTGATTATCTTGCTATAAAGACTTCACTTCAGCAAGTTTAGAAATCTCTTAATTGTATCATTTCCCTTTTCACCACCTTAAAACTCAGCATTATCAAGAATTTTATTCCCTCCTGTTACACTGATTTAAAAAAGAAAAAGGAGTGTATATCCACTTTAAAGCTCATTCATAGCCATGATCTGTATCATAAATCACAGAATACTGAATCGTTGAGGTTGGAAAGGAGATCACCAAGTCCAGCCCCTCTGCTCAGAGTAGGTTCAGCCAGAGCAGATTGCTCAGGACACTGTCCAGTCAGGGTTTGAATATCTCCAAGGATGGAGACTCCACAACCTCTCTGGGCAACCCGTTCCAGTGTTTACCATGCTCACAGTTTTTTTCCTCATGTTTAAACAGGTTTTCCTGTATTTCAATTTGTGTCAATTTCCTCTTGTCCTTTCACTGGGTACCACTGCGTAGAGTCTGGCTCTGTCTTCTTTGTACTTTCCTGTCACATATTTATATACATTGATGATTCCCCTTGAGATGTTTTTTTCTTGGACACCTCTTTCCTTGGACACATCAATGCCAATAAATTGAAAAAAAGTCTGCTGTTCTTGAAGTGAATCTAAATTTCATGTTTCAAAACTAGCAGACATATTGATCCAACAATTGAGACGATCTCCTAAAATAGTTCATATTATTATATCATAAGATTCTGAATCTTTGCCATTTAGTGACAGCTATAAATATATTCAGAGCGTCAACCTTATACGTCCAATTAGATCATATGCCTTCTCTTCTGTTTTGTCAATGATGTTAGAGAACAAATACAATGTTCATGGTGTCATTCTAAAAGAGAAGAAAGCAGTAATATGCATAGAAAAACTTTTCACTTTTGAACCTGAAGATGTTTTGTTTTACTATGAGTAATACAGCTCTAGGAAATGTAAAGTTACTGCACTGACAATTTATGAACAATGGATTTATATGATTTTCATACAGGGAAATAGCATGTGTATCAAAACCAAATGCATAAACATTAAGTATGGATTTTAAAATTAAGATACATGTGTGTTCAAACACACTTTTCATCCTGATTCACCTGCTTTGCAGATCTGTTCTTACACTGTTTAATTTATTTTTACAGTATGTTCCTCCGGACCTTTGCATCTGTAATTTCGTCCTTGAACAGTCCCTATCCGTCAGAGCCCTTCAAGAAATGCTGGCCAACACAGGGGATAATGCTAGTGAAGGGGTAAGTAAATGGACATCAAAGAATATTAAATTTCTGAATGTGGATTGTTCTCAATTGTTTCCTTGCGCCAGGATTTTCTAGGAGAGGGGCCTGATGTCATAGCAGATTCTTCAGTTTTCCTGGGACATTATTGCTCCACTACTATAATCATATTCATTTCTCTTTAGCATTGAGAAGCAGGTGCAGTTAGTCTTTCGAAATATTTACAAAAAACAGAAACATCATCTTCAGAGATCATTTATTACCATCAGTCCAGAACTGGATACTGAAAAAGGAATAAGAGAACCCTTGGACTGAGTCTGACTGTTATGAACCTAAGGAGAGTATATGAGATAGGTTTTGTCTGAAACATAAATCATTGCCATGAAAGCATTATTGTATTATAGTGCTATTTCTGAATGGGGAGAGCAAAACAATTTTCTCATCATGTAAATATTCTATCTCATTTCACTGAGCTAAGAAAGTATTTCAGGTATTTGGATTTAATTTGATTTATCCTTACATGAAATTAACAGATAGAAGTTAAGTCCTATCAGCGAAACAAAGTGCCAAATTTAAATCTATTTTAGTTCACATATAAAAATACAATATTTTTCTTTATAGTTGTGTAACTAAACTGTTTCAGTATAATTTCAAGTTATTTAATCTGTGGTAACAAGCAAGAACTGTTGGATAGAAATAGTTATTTCAAAATTCTCTGGGTTTCTTAATCTTTTACCATATTAGCACAAGTGTACTTACTAGAAAGCTTACAGTACAGTGTAAAGTGACTTTGCAGTAAAGTGAAATGTTGTAACTATGCTTGCATTTCATATTATTAAAGTTTCAGTTGAATTATCACTTCAAATCTGTGATATACTAAGAATGACTGAAAGAAGACTTCCACACTGGAGCGATCAGGATGCCAAAAAACTCCCATGCACTTTATTATACATTATTTATTATTGACAAAGTTGTTTAAGAACTGTATTTTTCATAGAACTTCTAAGCTAATTGTTGTAAGGTGATGATGTTATAAGTAAAAATTAAGCCTAATCCAAACCCCAGATACAAATTTGCCCATATTTTCAAGGATTTGCATGAACAATGATCATTTTTCAATGATCAGCTGAACCTCATTGCTAGTTGTTGAGATGAGACAGACTTACCTCTCATCTATGCAGTAATACTTCTGGAAGTTTTTGGAAGTTACACTTGCTGTTGCATCTGTGAATTGCTTGTAAGTAATTAATTTAGGTAAATTGTCTAGTTCTATATACTTAGGTAGAGCTTGTGTTTCTCTGGAAGCAAATGAAATTGACCTATGGTCTCCACTCAGTTGGTCACTGCTCTGTTACATTCATGTGTCTAAGTTTTAGGAATTTATAACAAAATGTGACATCACCTTTATTGTTTTCTTCTATTCAGCGAACAACTGAAATCTGAAAAAAAATGGAAATGCCACTTCTTAATGTATGGGGTGAAGTATTATTAACAAATTAAGATTAAAAAGGACTTTACAATGTTTATTTGTTATGACAGATTCCGTAATTGCTTTCTGGCACCATGAAAATCACAAAACTTGTGTAAATAAAAATCTTCTGCATTTCACTCTCACTTAGAGTTAAATTTGGTAGTAGTCACGTGTTTGTCTCTTAAAGTTGACTAAATTCTTGAATTTGTTGCGTGCAACCTCAGTGCATTGATGTTTACCATACCTCTCAGATTTTTGCTGCTTGATCAGATCAGCTTGATATTATCTTCTATGATGCTGTGCTTTGATTGATTTCCTAGCATAGTCCAAAAGCCTGGGTGGAAGACTTATCTTAATTTGATTGTTTTGACCCTAACTCTCCAATTTCAGCTGAACTGAATTGAATTTAACTTTTATTCTCTTATGAACAGAGCGTGATAAAACTCTATGGCTTTACTTATTTTATGAGACTAAGTGGCATTAGTTACAATGCGAATAATCTGCAGAGATAGATAGTCTGTCGGTTTTCATTTTTATTTTATGTAGAACCAGAAAACTCATATTTTCTTTAAGTTGTAATTTTTCTTTTATTGATCTTACACACAGAGTTAAGACTCTGTCACATTAAGTAAAAGGAAAAATGGATGTCTGAGGAAGAAACCAAACATAAAAATGCAAGTAATCTCAGTATTATCTAAAGAAATTTACTTAAAGATAACATTTCACTATAATTTTTTTTTTTTTGTCAAAAATAAATTTATGCTGAATGTGTTTCATGATGAGAGATTTCTTTTGATTTCTTTCTGGGATTCATATACTGTGCATGCAGTTTCAGTGTTTTCTTCCTTTTTTAGTAGAATCCTAGAAAATAAAATAGAATAATATGTGAGAGGAGGGGAATTTTATGATTTAAGTAAATATCCTAGAAGGGAGAATCAAAAGGGTGTTTTATATACTTGAGGCTAATTTTTTGAATGTCATATCCATCTATGCAGAAGTGATACATTCAAAACGTATTATTTTTCTGAAGATAAAAATGGCTATAAAATAAATAATAGAATAAATAGAAGAACCTTTATTTTTCTCTGTAACTGAGCGGCAGGATAACCACAACCTACTGGCTTATTCCGCAGTCCAGATCTTTAACTGGCCCATATCATGGCGCAGCTCGGAAGCTGGAATTCTGCTCTGTCACCTCCGATCTTACAATGTCAGCCTTTGCATACACGGTTTTCAGACCTCATTGTTATTGACCTCTTGTTTTCCACTGTTTTCTCCAGTTTAAAGTGTAATTTTTGATTTCTGCAATTAAATTGCTTTCTAGAAAATGGAACTCCTGATGAAAAAAACATTTGCTTAGGGAAAGTAAGATTGATTTAAACACTTCTAGGACTCCTAAGCAATAACACAATTTTTAGTATTTCCAAAATATTCACCCAAAAACTTAGCCAAAATATTTAATCTGAGATTTCTAGTAATATCTAAATATTTATGTTTGGGATTGGCAGTAGAGGACAAATAATCTCTTCAGTAAAAATGATCATACTGTTGCTTTGGGGGCAGTGGACAATAAAAAAGAAAATGTAGTCTGTTGTGCCATATTTATTTCGAAACTACCTTGCCCTGCATTTATTTTGAAGCTGGGTACCATCCATTGGGGAAATTGTAATAGGGACACAGCAGTTCATATAAATAGTAAGGAAAGCATGAACAATAATGCAAGAAACTTTCTTTCTGGACCACAAGGATTTGTTACATTCAGAAAAGGTGGACTCTTAATTAGCTTCTGTCAACAAGCTGTTGGTAAAATGGATGGGTTATTTTTTAAGTTACAATTAACTGATGCTGTTTTGACACATACCTCATAACTATCAATCAAGTTAAATATTTTGTATTACGTGGCACTATCTTTAGCACCATGAAAGCAAATTGAGATGGTAAAAAGTAATTTCTAAACTAGATTTCAGAAAAAGCTATTTTTGAGATGAATAATGCAAAATGTTGTCTTTTAATAGTTGTTATATATCTAGAGAAAACTGACAGCATGACACTTAGGAATGCACATCTTAAAATGTTCATTTACATTCTGTTCTCAATACAAAGGCATTGCTAAGAATAGAATTTGTCCTCGTATAATTAACATTAATCTTTTATTGGTTCCACCAGTCTATCATTCCATTGAATGGTATGCTTTCCATATTAAATTTAATTTGGAAGAGAGTTCTGCTGTTAGTTTCAGATTTTTCTAGAGGAAGAACATAGCTTATTTGATATTGGGGGTTTTTTGTTTTGTTGTGATTTTTTTTAATGAGTGAGCCTTAAAATTAGAAGTGATTCACTTAAAAACTTTCGGTAAAAAAATAGCACGAGCAGTTTATTGCTTGCTCTCAGTTTGTGAATATTTGTTACAAACTGACTACATGTATTTTTCTTCTGACAACCTGTCTGTAGTTACAGTTGATTTTGCTGTTAAGGTTTTCCTTGTTGATTAAAAAAAAAGTTGTCATTTATAAAAGAAGTATTATATACACTGTTACATGATGTTTTTCTGGTTTTCTTCCCCAAGCAGTGATAAGTTCCTGCAGGATATATTATTAAAACCATTTTTTATGGATGACATATTTTGGAGGAGCTCTTGGAATTTTTTTATTTATTGTTTCTGATCAGCCTTTTATAATGATATCTAAAAGTATGCTATGTTCTCTGAATGACCAGTGATAACTATCTTATATTTGTCTCCAATTTTTTCCAATAATCTAACACATTTTCTATGTGGGTCCAAAAATCATTATGCAGGAGTTTGGGTTTATTTAGTTTGCTACTGGGTGTAGTGAGAAATTTTACATAATTATATGGATCATATCGTGAAAGAGATTATAAGTAGTATCCATATAATTCTGAGAAATTTCTCAATAAAATTTACTACATAAAATTACATGAAACTGTCTTATATCTGTTAACAGCATTAAGTTCCAGCGTAACCAGGTCCCAAATCCCTATTTGTTAATATCTTTGTTATTAGCTAGAAAAATAGAAGTAGGATTTTTATTTTACTGCAGTTGTAATAAAAGACTTCTGCCGAATTGCTTTTAGATTTTTATTCCTTCTGTTTGGACAAATAACATTTCATTTTTAATTCTTTGAATTAGTATTAAGTATTTTATATGTCAAGCTACAAAATGTAGTAGTTTCCTCAGCTTGATGTCTTCTAAGTTGGGGTTCTGTAGAACACAAGTTGTACATAGCTTGTAAACCTATTGACCTAATTGGTCATTTAATTAATGTATTGTTCATAGAGTGCAAAATCATTTGCCTACACATGTATAACTCTTATTTGAGTTCCTGGAACTACCTTTAATTATCTTTGTCCCTTCCACATGAATCCAAGGAAAAGAACTGACCTTAAAGGTAGTCCTTTCTAGCAATATGTAACGTACTAGAGACAATGCCTCTTCTAAAGTTTTATTTTGGGGAATCATCTTTCATATTTAATGATTGCCTAAATATACCTGAAACAAGAAGACCATAAAGTAAGTGCTCTTTTAAATGGAAAAAAAGCTCTGTGTGTGTGTGTGAGAACAGTTTCAAGCAATTACGTGAGAAGTTAGATATTCTTAAATCGGCAATTTCTAACTTGTTATCAGGATCCTGATGTTAGACCTTTTATTATTACTCAAGACTTACCAGGTGCAAATGTTATGATCCGGACTGAGAGAAAAAAATGAAGTATAATGTTGCCCACCATAGTATAATTAGTATTAACACTAATCATGATATCCATAATTCTGCAAAAATTGGAGATCACTTTCCTAAAAAAGTGCTTCATACAATCTGGGATTGAGGATCTAAAAAAAAATTAAAATCTTAGTTTCAGTGGAAAGCATGACAATAAATCAAGAAATTAATTTCTTGATCACATTATTTATTTAAGTTTGAACAGGCTTGTTATTTATAAATAACTAGGAAATAAGATGGTAGATGCAGAAAAAGGCTGAGAGAGGTAGACTTGAAAACCTGTAAAGCTTGTTGTCTGTTGTTCCATAGGTATCTTTCCTGTTAAGATTCTTCCCTTGGAATTTATTTTCTGGTCACCAAAAGGAGCTCAAAAGATGTGTGTTAAATTCTCTAAATGAAGCGTATGGAAAATCCAGTTTTGTCTCTCCCTGATCTTGTCATAAATTTCCATATTCAAAATTAATAACTGTGCTTGGCTGAAATTATGGATGCAGTTGTTTTAATGAATCTGGTAAATGCTTAAGACAACGTTAATCCTAGCAAGTAGATATCCTTAGTATGTGCTTAAAGTATTCTGGGCAATAGGTGCATTTTTCCTCTTTCAGATTTCAGTTTGTGTATGTGTAAATATACTTATTTTATTATTATTTTTTAATGCCTCTGAGAAGTTTATAAGAAAGGTAAGTAGTATCTTATTTAATTTAAAACATTTTTTTTAAAATGCTGTGTTTTTACTTAATTATAATAAAAATTAGGTCACAATAAGAGTCTTTGACCAAGAACAACATTTGTTCCCTTTGAAGATATTTGGTTATTGCTGTAGCTACTTCATTATTATGATTTTTGCCCAGCATGTACATTTCATATACATCCACTGCTTGAATATTTGCAGTTATTACTTGAACTGTAGTAGCTCTTCATATTGTTACATAATTCTGATCGTAGTCCATGCAGTGCAGTGGAGTTCTGACCTTCTCTGTCATGTTCTGTAGGCAGCTCAAGGGGGTGGTCACAGAACCCTGCTGTATGGCCATGCTATACTACTTCGACATTCATTTAGTGAAATGGTAAGTGAAAGAGCACTTGCACAGAATGAATAACATGAAACTCAAATAAATGTCTTTTTATCAAAATAAAAAATATATAAATTTGTAAGAATGTTCTTTCTAATTTCTCTTCTGCACTAGATAAAAAAATTTGAATAGCTTATGGTGTCTCAACACAACGGAAGTGGCCCTTACATTTTAAATTCAAATTCTTCAATCCATTTCACTCAGAAATGTAGCTGAAATGCTCCTTTAGCCATGAACTATTTCTGTGTCTTTAAGGAATCCATTTTAATGATAATTCCATTAACAAGTTGCTGTTATCGCAAATGAATTTGTTGTGATATGTGTTATTTTTTCCATCATATTTTATAAAATAAGGTGTTCCTTTTAACATCCCATAGTTCCCAGAGGCTATGCCCACAAATGTGCTATCTTCAGGCTACCTTGTATAAATTCTGTTTCACTACATTGTACAACTGGAAAATTTTAACTGTTCTGGATCTTTGACTTACTAGAGCCCATGCAAGTATACCTAATAGGAGGTTGAAGAAATGAGGAGAAAACGTCTTCCCTCCTTTTTTTTCTGTACTAGAAGACTCTACATTAGTCTTTAAACTCTGTTACTTATGTTTCTAAACCATACAAATTGTAGTTGCTGTGATATACCAGAGTTGCAAGTATGATTATTGCTTTTTGGCTATGTTTTCATGAAGCAAACTTATTTACAGTAATGCTGTAATAAGATTTTGCCTGTTCCTATCTGATGAACTATGTGAAACTTTGGCAGGTAGGAGCTAAATTGCACAGAGAAATATGTGCTAAAGTGGAAAAGGATTTTGATGTTTTAAAGTCAGGAAGAGCTTGTATACAAATAACATCATACTTCACTAATTTAAAAAACGTTGAGCACAGGTCAATAGTAAGATGGAGTAACGTGAATGTATTAATTTGGCATGTGTGTTAATGGATACTGTTATTTTTTTGTTTTCAATAACTTCACTGTTTTGCAGTATTTGACATGTTTAACATCATCAAGATCCCAGACAGATAAACTTGCATTTGATGTGGGACTACGAGAAAATGCAGCAGGTATGGCAAGTTGTTTTTGAAGGAAAACATGTCACACATTTCTGTTTTTAGAAAAGGCATTGAGATTAATGGCACTGTAAACTTATGAATGTCATGTTTATGTGTTCATTAGAAATAAGATGACTGAAAGTAAATGATGACTGTCAATGCTGATGACTTTCAGTAAATTAACTGACTTTGTGTAAGAATGTGTCTTGCAATTAAACTGGGTTACCACAACTACAATAACACTGGTGATAATGGTCAAAGTAAAAAATTTCCATTGAATAAAATAAGTTTGATGCACTTATTTTCTATTTGTATGGTTTGGCACTTTAAATAGAGTTAGAGTACAGAAAAGCCATATATTGATCCATTCTCAATATACATTGTAACCATGCAACAAAAGAAGTACGCAACTTATAATGCAGGAAAACAGAATAAATGTAATGAGCACATTGCTAAAAGAGGTGAAGAAAAATAAAAGCATAAAATGGAGCAAAATAATAATGGGCCAGAGTGGAAGAGATATGACACAAACAAGAAATTACGAGAAAGCTTTAAAATCTAATTAATAGATTTCTGGGAGTACTGCCAGTAACAGTGCTGCTGACAGAAATATAGTAAAAAAAATTGTGCTTCCATGAAATCACATATAAATTATAAGATGCCACTGGGAGCTATGTTAAATGAATTTAAAAGCAACTCAGCCACAAAGAGACACAAATAGGTTTACGTGCTGCTGTATACATAATGTTAATGGTTACTGAAAGTGATGAGTACTCATAAGAAAGTAACAGGTGACCCTGTAGTACCCAAGCCCAGACATATAACTTGAAGGGAAAATCTAAGTACCTGTATACAAACCTCATTAATGTGAAGCTTCAAATAAAGAAATGCCAGTTGTATTAATATAAACCTGTGGTTTCTATTGTTTTTTCATTATTTTGAAAATAAATTAAAATCAAAATAGACTAATTTATGATGGAAAGGCACTGCCAATGTAGGTGTTAAAATGTTTGTGGACCATGATCTTTGAAACTTCCTTTTCAGGTGACTCTGATTATCTACACAACCTTCTGTTTTGAATGAGTGAAGTTTGTCCTTCAGTTGTTTGTAGCCATACAGAAGATGGTCTCAGACAGCTATTAGCAGCCTGTTACTTGGTTATATCTTTAGTTGCTGCCTTAGGTGGAGACCATTTTCTTTAGGCATGTTGATAAAAGGAATGTATGTGTTCTATCTCTCTGAAAATAGTTTCAGTGAAATCTGTCTTTATAATTTTATAGTTTTTTTCAGAGTTGTTGTGCATGTGTCTGCTTGTGCCCATGAGGTTTTGTAACGAATATCCGTAGTTGTCTCATACTGGTATTTGCTTAACTGTACATACACAAAAAAGACCCTGTACACATAGGTAAGATATAAAAAGCAACACATAAAAGGAATGCTTAGTTGTGTTTCTGCACAGAGGATTTTGATAACTACTGCATGCTTGTAAACCTCATAAACTGAACACTATAATATCACTTCCCCTTGCCCTAGTCCCCCACCCATGAAACTGTCCTATTGAGTCAATTTCAGCTGCAGGAAGTATTCTTCCCCTAGCAGGTATTGAGTGAAAAGCCACTGGATATTTAAAATTATTCTCTCTTAAAGATTTAGCACTTTATACTTTTAGGGATGTAACTTTTATTTATTATTTTCTTTATAATTAGTTTCATAACCTTCAAATTTTGTTTTAAGGAGGTTTTACATGAAATTTCTTAGCTGATCAAACAGATTATTGTGTTTTGTCTTATGCTACCAATTTTGCCTTTGTTTAATTTTCTCCCACTTTGCATTGCCCAGTGAGAAAGCTGTATTCAACGCATTTTCCTCAAGGTCTTAACTAAACCCTGAAGGGTGTGAAATTGTGGAATGAATTAGATAATCTTCCCAGAATTGGTGTGTGTGTGTGTGTGCAAAGTAATCTGGAATCTTACATTTAATGTGTAGGAAATGTTCTATGGTTGTCACCCTTAGGCTTGACTATCCTGCAGTCATATGGTCTGTAGTGCTAATGGAACTGCTCCCAGACCTGATATTTGTAGTGTAGCAATATTGTAAAGTTATGGAGTATTTGTTTCAAAATGCTGTATTTTACAACATAAATGTAGCTTAGAGTGGAAATGATACAGAAGACTGTGAATTAAATATGAATATTAAGTAAAAGAAGACACAAAAGGTGATAATTAAGACTGAGGTAGCTGTCAGCAATTTACCGGCAGTAAGAGCCTTGAAGGGAGGGCAGTTCTGAGCAGTGTTTTGTAAGTGGTTAGTTGCTTTAAAAAAAACATGAAAAGAGAAACATCAGCTTCAGTCATGACAAAGACTGGTTGACAAAAAGTTTCAAGGAGAAAGAAAAAAATTCAAATGGATTGAAAAGAGGAATAAGGTGGTTTTATAAGGTGAATGTCTTATAAGACACAATTCCTATATGTTATTTCAGTGTTGTATAAAGATATCCTTAAATTTCTTGGGAGTTGTCTGTTTTGTATACCCTAGATGAGTATCTCTGTCCTTTAGGTGAGGCATGCTGGTGGACAATACACCCTGCTTCTAAACAAAGGTCAGAAGGAGAGAAAGTTCGAATAGGTGATGATCTTATCCTGGTCAGTGTGTCCTCTGAAAGATACCTGGTAGGTTTGTTTGTTTAGCAAGGGGACACGTGGTGGGAAAATACAAAGTGCCGTGAGGAGTTTGGGAAAATGGTTGGGATTCTTATGAATGAATTT
This sequence comes from Aptenodytes patagonicus, assembly GCF_965638725.1. Taxonomy (NCBI): domain Eukaryota; kingdom Metazoa; phylum Chordata; class Aves; order Sphenisciformes; family Spheniscidae; genus Aptenodytes; species Aptenodytes patagonicus. Next base: position 37,051,417 of record NC_134955.1, on the reverse strand, counting down.
TTTTCTAATCTAGGAAATAATGCCTGGTGGTAATGCACTTCTTTTTCTCAGTGAAAGGTTTCCCCCCCCCGCCGAACAAAACTGTTTCCATGCCCTTATCCCGAGGTGTACTTCAGCATTCTCCATTTTGGGAAGTTTTTATTTCTGTAACTGTGGAAGATTTCTAAGCTGCAGCTGGAGTCTACTGATTAGATTTAGAAAAGAGTTCATTTTAAAAGCAAGTGACTACTAATTTTTAAAGGATATTTGTATATTTAGTTTATTATGTATTTCTATTTTGTTGAGAAATTAATATACTAAATATTTTTAAGTGCATAAATTTCACTGTTTCCTGTTACTGTTGCCTCATTTCAGCATCTTTCCATGTCAAATGGAAGTATTCAGGTGGATGCCTCCTTTATGCAGACACTATGGAATGTACATCCTACATGCTCAGGAAGCAATATTACAGAAGGTTTGTCATTTTATTTATTTAGAAATGTATATACTTCAGGTGACTTTGTATTGCTTTTCATAAAGAGTGAAAAGGAAAAAAAAACCACCCTCAGAACATCGAACCAAAGAGCTTAATGAAAATAAAGAAAATGAGCATAGGAGAGAAGAATAATGGAAGGGAAAATGGGGAAATACTGATACATCAACCAAATTAACTGAAGAAAAGCTAAGTAAGTGCTGTAACTTTAGAATAGCAAAACATAAAAAGCCGCTTGAGAAATGAAGACTGAGAGCACAACAGATGAGTTTATTGTCTTCAGTTTAATTTTGGGGAGTAGGAGCTGCATAATGACTAAAGCCAGTAAACTTAGATTTTGTACAGGATTTTCAACCACCCTGTAACAGAGATCAGCTATACTAAGTCTTGGTAGCAGTAGACCACCCTGGTGCTAAAGACTAACAGTCACTAGGTTTATCTGAACTATGGTTGGGTCCTTCTAACCCCAAGTGGTTTAAATTAGCATCTGACAGTATTTCTGTGCACTTGCCCATAAGAAACTTGTCTCAGAGTGTTTGTAGGTTTTTATTTTAAGAGCATATGGGATATGGATTTTCCTTGTAATACTTTCTGATTGCTTTGTGTTGCAAGAAGTGTATTATGCTGGAGCCGTATATTTATGAATGGCCGTCTGGTCCCCTGCCATCATGGGTCATAAATAGAATAGAGGTTAACTCTGGAAAAGTCCCCGTGTTCTCAGGTTTCACAGGTAAAACAAAACCAAGCAAACAGAAAAGCTATCCTATAGTAAAATTAAAAACTTGTAACAGATGACAAACATAATGAGCTCCACAGAGAGATCATGGAAGATCAGTGGTATATTTTAGATTTCTGTAACAGCAGGGATTTAGCAGATAAATTTCCTGAGTGCTTACAGAATCACAGAATGATTGAGGTTGGAAGGGACCTGGTCCAATCCCCTGCTCAAGCAGGGCCACCTAGAACAGGTTGTCCAGGACCATGTCCAGATGGCTTTTGAATATCTCCAAGGATGGAGACTCCACAACCTCTCTGGGCAACCTGTGCCAGTGCCCAGGCACCCTCACAGTGAAAAAGTGTTTCCTGATGTTCAGACGAACCCTCCTATGTTTCAGTATGTGCCCATTGCCTCTTGTCCTGTCACGGCACCACTGAAGAGACCCTGACTCCGTCCTCTTTACATTGATGAGATCCCCCCAGAGCCTTCTCTTCTCTAGATCAGACAGTCCCAGTTCTCTCAGCCTTTCCTCGTGTGTGAGATGCACCAGTCTCTTAATAATCTTAGTGGCCCTTTGCTGTACTTGAAACCCTTGTACTGTGTAGCTCAGAATTGGACACATAATCCAAAATTGCATAATCAAAAAAAAAAAAAAAAAAAGGATAAGGTGGGGTAAGCAGAGAAGTAGGTTTTCTGTGTGTCGGCTTTTTCCCAACTGCTTAGGCTTAGGTTTAGCTGTACATACACTTCTCAGAATGGTTTGCATGACGGATGATCATATGTCAAAAGACTTAGCAGCCTAGCTCAATTTGAATGGACAGACTGAGAACGTGGGATTTCCTGAGTCTAAAATTGGACTGGAAGTTGGACAACATACTTTTTGTGATGTTTGAAGTACTTTTGATGGAACATAAATATCAGGACAGTATATTTTTTTCGCATTCTTTCTTTGCTTTGACCTTTGTATTAATTGGCAACAGGATAATTGCCAGTTACCTTTTTCCTAATTTACAAATTTATATTGAATTGGCCACACAATATGAAAGTTTCCTTCTACCCTTCCTCCTTTATGTGTGTTTGTTCTTTTAAAAGTCATTAATTTCACTTACAAGGTCAGAACAGTTTGGACTGAGGGTCTGATGAATCATTCTCCTCCTACACCATTTTTTTTCTTTTCTTTTTTTCTGTGAGGTAAAGTGCCTGGTTTTGATCTGCAGTCTTTGTGTTAAATGGGTTGGAAAGTTAGCTTCCATTAAACTTAATCTTCAGAATTGCTAAGTGTTTTTCTGTCCTCTGTCTCCTGCTGCTGCTGTGCAGTTTTGATTTTGTCACAAATTATAAATGTCAGAACAAATTGATGAACTCACCAAATTATTTTGTATTGAGAACATTTAAATTGTATTAAGGGGGAGGAAACTGTGGTATTACATATTTGATTTGGCTTTTATCTAACGCATTCAATTTTCAAAACTGTAATTGTTGCAGAAGTTTTTATTTTCCTTTTCTATCCCAGAATCCTAATTTGATTTTTAAATATTAAGAGATCACTTTCTTTTTGTCTTCATTTTCAGAAGGAATATTTTTAACTGAAAAAGATACTAAAAAATAACATGTCATACTAAATTTGTTCCTCTTGTTTAATTTCGTTATGAGTGAAAATTTTGAAAACAGATTTCACCTAGGTCTTTTGAATTTTTAAGATTTTTTTCAGGGTATTATTTTCACATTGTCAATGTTTAAGCTAATGAGTAAATGTGCTTCTTCCACAGGATATCTGCTTGGTGGGCATGTAGTACGTTTTTTCCATGGCCATGATGAGTGTTTGACAATTCCATCTACAGATCACAATGATTCACAGCACAAGTAAGTGGTGGTGTATTTTTATACATTTCCTTCTCTCAAAAAAGAAATAGATCATTGACTGTCAGTTGAATTTGAGGTTAGATAAACACTCTTTACAGCAATCTTTAATTAGGCAGTGACATTGTTACAAGAAGTTGAGACCTACTAAACAGAAAATCAGTCATGAGTTCTTTTATTGCTGAAATTCAAGTAGTTGATTTCCACTGAGATTTCAGCCTATTATGTTGTTTGTCTTTAATGTGTACTACTATAAGCAGAGGTAAGCAAGTATTACCAGAGGTAAGCAAGTATTAGCAGGGAAGATGGTAATTTTTAATAAAAAAGCCCTAAAAAGTCTCTGAATCTTCGGCCTCTACAATGACTTTCATGTTTTATATATTTTGTACCTTTTTGCAAGTTCTTGCTCTCTCAAATTTGATTAATACGTTAGGATAATTAAATCACATTAGATAGACTAAACCACTTGTGTTAAATGTAAATCTGCAGTTGTTATATATTATGTTGATTTATTATTTGAATTTAACTTTGCATTTTGCTGATAATCAAAAGCACAGCAAGCTAATCTTTTTGATACACAAAAAAAACAGCATTAAAAATTATATTCAACAAATAAGATCTCCATACCCGTTGTGGCAAATTAATTATGCTTTCGGTAATATAGAATCACAGAATAGTTTGGGTTGGAAGGGAACTCTAAAGGTCATCTAGTCCAACCCCCCTGCTGTGGGCAGGGACATCTTCAACTAAATCAGGTTGCTCAGAGCCCCGTCCAACCTGACCTTGGATGTTTCCAGGGATGGGGCATCCACCACCTCTCTGGGCAACCTGGGCCAGTGTTTCACCACCCTCAGCGTAAAAAGTTTCTTCCTTATATCTAGTCTGAATCTACCCCCCTTTAGTTCAAAGCCATTCCCCCTTGTCCTGTCACAACAGGCCCTGCTAAAAAGTTTGCCGCCATCTTTCTTTTAAGTCCCCTTTAAGTACTGATAGGCTGCAATAATGTTTCCCTGAAGCCTTCTCTTCTCTAGGCTGAACAACCCCAACTCTCTCAGCCTTTCTTCATAGGAGAGATGTTCCATCCCCCAGATCATTTTCGTGGCCCTCCTCTGGACCTGCTCCAACAGGTCCGTGTCTTTCTTATGCTGAGGGCTCCAGAGCTGGACGCAGCACTCCAGGTGGGGTCTCACCAGAGCAGAGTAGAGGGGCAGAATCACCTCCCTCGACCTGCTGGCCACGCTGCTTTTCATGCAGCCCAGGATACGGTTGGCCTTCTGGGCTGTGAGCGCGCATTGCTGGCTCATGTCCAGCTTTTCATCCACCAGTACCCCCAAGTCCTTCTCGGCAGGGCTGCTCTCAATCCCTTCATCCCCCAGCCTGTATTGATACCAGGGGTTGCCCCGACCCAGGTGCAGAACCTTGCCCTTGGCCTTGTTAAACCTCATGAGGTTCACACAGGCTCACTTCTCGAGCTTGTCCAGGTCCTTCTGGATGGCATCCCATCCCTCTGGCGTGTCAACCACACCCCTCAGCTTGGTGTCATCTGCAAACTTGCTGAGGGTGCACTCAAACCCACTGCCTATGTCATTGATGAAGATATTAAACAATACCGGTCCCAATACGGATCCCTGCAGGATGCCACTCATCACCAATCTCCATCTGGACATTGAGCCATTGACCACTACCCTCTGGATGCAACCATCTAACCAATTCCTCACCCACCGGACAGTCCACCCATCAAATCCATACCTCTCCAGTTTAGAGAGAAGGATGTTGTGGGGGACTGTGTCAAAAGCCTTACAGAGGTCCAGATAGACGACATCTGTAGCCCTTCCCACATCCACTGATGTAGTCACTCCACCATAGAAGGCCACTAGGTTAGGCCAGGCAGGACTTGCCCTTGGTGAAACCATGCTGGCTGTCTCAAATCACCTCCTTGTCCTCCATGTGCCTCAGCATAGCTTCCAGGAGGATCTGTTCCATGATCTTCCCAGGCACAGAGGTGAGACTGACTGGCCTGTAGTTCCCTAGGTCTTCCTTTTTTCCCTTTTTAAAAAAGGGGGTTATGTTTCTCCTTTTCCAGTCAGTGGGAACTTCACTGGACTGCCACGACTTCGCAAATACGATGGATAGTGGCTTAGCAACTTCATCCACCAGTTCCTTCAGGACCCGCAGACAGATCTCATTGGGTCCTATGGACTTGTGCACCTTCAGGTGCCTTAGATGGTCTCGAACCTGGTGTTCTCCCACAGTGGGTGTCTCTTCATTCTGCCAGTCCCCGCCTTTGCCTTCTGTGGCTTGGGCGGTGAGGCTCAAGCACTTGCTGGTGAAGACTGAGGCAAAAAAGTCATTGAGTACCTCTGCCTTCTCTGTGTCCCAGGTAACCAGGTCTCCCATTGCGTTCTGGAGAGGGCCCACATTTTCCTTCATCTTCCTTTTATCCCCGACGTACCTATAGAATCTTTTCTTGTTGCCCTTGATGTCCCTGGCCAGGTTTAATTCTATCAGGGCTTTAGCTTTCCTAACCTGATCCCTGGCTGCTCAGACAATTTCTCCGTATTCCTCCCAGGCTACCTGTCTTTGCTTCCACTCTCTGTAGGCTTCCTTTTTGTGTTTGAGTTTGTCCAGGAGCTCCTTGTTCATCCATGCAGGCCTCCTGGCGTTTTTGCCGGACTTTCTCTTTGTTGCGATGCATCGCTCCTGTGCTTGAGGGAGGTGATCGTTGAATATTACCCAGCTTTCTTGGGCCCCTCTTCCCTCCAGGGCTTTGTCCCATGACACTCTACCAAGCAGATCCCTGAAGAGGCCAAAGTCTGCTCTCCTGAAGTCCAGGGTAGTGAGCTTGCTGTGCACCCTCCTCGGTGCCCTAAGGATCTTGAACTCCACCATTTTGTGGTCACTGCAGCCCAGGCTGCCCTTGAGCTTCACATTCCCCACCAGCCCCTCCTTGCTGGTGAGAACAAGGTCTAGCATAGCACCTCTCCTCGTTGCCTCCTCTATCACTTGGAGAAGGAAGTTATCATTGATGCATTCCAGGAACCTCCCGGATTGCTTATGCCCTACCGTCTTGTCCCTCCAACAGATGTCGGGGTGGTTGAAGTCCCCCATGAGGACCTGGGCTTGTGAGCATAAGGCTGCTCCTATCTGTCTATAGAGGGCCTCATCCGCTCGGTCTTCCTGGTCAGGTGGCCTGTAGCAGACCCCCACCGTAATGTCACCTGTCCCTGCCTTCCCTTTAATTCTGACCCATAAGCTCTCAGTTGGCTCCTCATCCATCCCCAGGCAGAGCTCCATGCACTCCAGCTGGTCATTGACATAGAGGATGATGCCCCCTCCTCGTGTCCCCTGCCTGTCCTTCCTAAAGAGCCTGTATCCCTCCATACCAACACTCCAATCATAGGAGCCATCCCACCACGTCTCCGTCATGCTGATAAGGTCGTAGCCCTGCAGGCATGCGCACGTCTCTAACTCCCCTTGTTTATTCCCCATGCGACATGCGTTTGCATAGAGGCATTCAAGTTGGGCCCCCGATGAAGCTATCTTACTGGCTGGAGTTCCTTTGTGCTGCTCTTCAGGAGCTCTCCTGCTGACCTGTGTTCCTTCTCCAGGCTCTGGGCATCTATTGCTGGCCCTGGCATCAAACTGGTAGGAGTGGGACGGATTGAGGTTCCCCTCCCCTGGCATCTCTAGTTTAAAGCCCTCTTCACCAGCTTGGCAAGCCTATGACTGAAGATGCTCTTCCCCTTCTCTGACAGATGGACCCCATCAGCCCCCACTAGACCAGGTTTCTCAAAGCGAGTCCCATGGTCTAAGTAGCCAAACCCCTGGCTGTGGCACCAGTCCCATAACCATTTGTTGACCCACCAGATTCGACTGGCCCTTTCCAACCCCTTCCTTTTGACCGGCAGGATTGATGAAAAAACTACCTGCGCTCCCGAGTCCCTTACCGCCACTCCCAGGGCTCCGCAGTCCTTCTTGATAGTCTTCAGACTGCTCCTGGCTGTGTCACTGGTGCCCACGTGAAACAGCAGCAGCGGATAATAGTCAGTGGACTGTACGAGGCTTGGTAGCCTCTTGGTGACATCCCTGATGCGAGCCCTCGGTAAGCAGCACACCTCTCTAGAGAGTGCGTCTGGTCGGCACATGGGTGCCTCCGTACCTCTCAGAAGAGAGTCGCCTACTGCTATCACCCGTCGCCTTTTCTTAGTTGTGCTGGTTGTTATACGGGGGGCAGATCGGGCTGCATTACTCAGCTCCAGCACTTCTCCTGGTGTGACAGGACTTTCCTCTTCGGCCTGCAGAGCGGTGAAGCAGTTCTGCAAGGGCACCTCAGGCTTCAGGGGAAGTCTCTTCCTCCTGCTGTTCCTTGCCTTTGCAACCGTCCAGTCTTCTGCATTATTGGCCCCCCCGCTCCCTTCTGCGTGTGCCAGTGGGGGAGTTATTGGTTGTTTGGCTGCGGGCTGCGGGTCCACTGCAGACTGCGCTTGGAACCAGCTATCTAGCTCCTTCTCTGCCTCCCTGATGTTACGCAGTCTTATCACCATCTTCTCGTGCATCTTCTCATATGATACCACAAGTAACTTTCAGTTATGTCAAGTAAACTTTTCAGCTCTAAATTTCCCATTTTTACATTTCTGTGGAGTAAAAATGTCTCCAAAACTAAAAGAAAACCCAAACTGAACGTCAGCAAACTTCACTTACTGGTGAATTTTTTTATTGCTGTTTTCTTCATATGTGTATAGAAAAAAAAGATACAAAGTTTGCACTGAGTGTGAAAATGTGCACACCTAGTATAAAAACACTAGTGAAAGTATTATGATCTAGATACCTTGTGTGGAACAGACGTCACATTGAGACTAATTTTATAAACAACCAGTCTTGATAAGGTTAGAAGAGGTGTCAAGTCTTTTCAGTATGTTCAGAAATGTTGTACTTTGCTACTGCTGTTACTTATCTAGAAGTCAGACATAGTTAAAAAATAATTGTGGAGTCCTATTGCCCTGTATGTTCTTCTTCTTAATATATGTTTGGTGTGTATTATTACTGCCTTAAGATCTGCTTCCATTTTTTTACAACTATGTAAATAAAAGGGTAAAATTGAAAAATGTTTATTTTTCGGAATGAAATCTATGTATTTATATTCCTAAAATAGGAGAATAATGTGAAGGCTATATTGAACATTTTCAAATGTGTGATAGTGATACAATGTGTTAAGATTGATGATTTGGAGTTGCCTTATCTTTTGGACTTGTGAGCTGCATAATATACATAAGGCCAAGTTTGTACTGTGTCATAGTTGTAGGAGTCACATTTACTTTATACAAAACAAAATGAATACATGAAAAAAACCAAATAGCAATAGGAACATGAGAAAGAGCTGTAGAAAATGGTTGTCTTTATTTCCATCTCTTTGTTTAATCAGTTTTATGCATTCCATAAGGACTATTAAATAAGCTAAGTTAGACAAGAGTGATAATTTCTCTTTTCATAGAACATACATTTAATTTTCTGAAGGTTTCTGTAGAGAATGCTCCTTAACAATTCACACAGTGACTATTCTCTGCCAAGAATCTTAAGGTCTTTTATTACAGGCTAAGTGAAAATACACAGGATGCACCTATTAAGCATCAAAAAGGCAGGCTTGGCAAAAACTCAGAATAGGATGGATGGATGGATGGATGGATGATGGATGGATGGATGGATGGAATCAAGGAGAAGATGCAGAAAATATTATGTGGATGCTGTTGTGAAAAAGCAGCAATTCTCTTTTACCTGCAGCTTTTTTACTGTAAGAGCAGGTCACTAATGCTAGTACAGTGTTGTGTATAGAAAAAGCTGGAAAAGTGTTAGAGAATTTAAGTAGTATAGGAGTTTAAGAAGTATAAAAGGTGAACAGAGACATATCTATGGTATTCCTTCAGTGAAGGAATGGTTGAGTTGAGCCAAGGAGAAATTAAGGAGGTCAAAGAGAATGGAAATAAATTATTAGCTAGGAAGAGGTCATTAGAGTCTGCCAAAAGTAACATCAGTAAGGTGAATGGGACCAAAGAGGATCTAGGAAGAAAATGAAAAAGAAAAACTCCAGACAGTTACTGTGTATTCAGTATATTCATAGAATCATAGAACAGCCCAGGTTGGAAGGGACCTCAAAAAATCATATTCATAGAGTCTGGAAATGAAGATGAATTGATTGCTATGTTTTTGGTTGTAATTTTGTATTTTGATTCTAGAGTATCAAAAACATTATTACGGAAACAAGATGTGTAGGAAATGCTACTACCTTTACTATGAAGAATATATATTCTTACTCTTATGGTGCGCTATCATTTTGAAATTTTTGAAATCACACGTGTGTTCTTAAATGTGACTCCTAAATAATGTGCAGGTGTAGATGTACAAGTCCATCATCTTACAAAGATACTGGATGCAAATGGTTTGTCATACTCCAGTATACTTCATGTTAATATATAGATTCTTACTGGAATGTATTGGTGTTGATCAAGAAGCAGAATATCAGATAAATTAAAACCTTAAGTATTCTCAATAGAAGAAAAGTTGTAGGAACGCTTACTCAGATAAGAAAAACACAACTTTCACTTTACAAGTTGAGTTCCAGGTCCCATAGTTGCATGAGAACAATGCTAAAAAGATTTTTTTTTTCCTGTTAACTGTTGAAAAAGGAAAAGAATTTGACAATCTGAAAAGCCAGTTAAAATTCTGCATTTCAAAATGCTACTTTAATTCAGAACAGACTGTATAACAGCCAGGTTGTAACATTTTTATGTATGCATGTGCAGCATTCAGTCAAGTTTGCCAGAGCAGGAAGGCAGATTTTAAATTCCTTTGCTGATATTTTTTCAGATACGTAAGTACAATAGAAGGTCCAGCTCCTGTGCGTGCTAGCGTGGATTAATCCTGTTCACAGGAATACATGTAAAAAAGTTTTTCATCTTTCAGTAATCATTCATGTCTTGTCATCTAAGCACCTGAATTTGTATAACCTTTCTCATATATAATAGATATAGGAAATACAATGGATAATAAGAAAGGTCTTGATCTAAAACTCAGGATACATAGAAGCTTTTTTTTTTAAATAATAAAAGCCTTTCTCTGCTGTAGTACTAGATATTTTTTTTTTTTGTGAGGTATAAACAAAATCCTTTCCTAAGAAGCAAATTACAATTTGAACATTTTTATTTTTGTATCTTAATCACATTATGATACAGTCATTTTTCATTCTGCATTATTTTGTGTTTTTCAGTTTGACTGTTTTTATGGTTTGGGATCAGTTCCAGTTATTTCAATTAAACAAGGAGCAGTGGAACTGTTTTCTTCATCTTTCTTCACCCCTTCTTTCATTTGGGAAAGGGAAGAACAGGTTATATGAATTACTGTTCTTACCTCTGACAAAACTACAATAAAATTTATCGTTAGAAATTGATGAAAACATTTAGTAATAAGTGTGAATCAAATAATCTTGCTGAAAGGTTCAACCAACCTCTCCTTTAGGTATCAATAAATAAATATATGAACAGAAAGAACCACTGCCAGAAAAGTTTAGAAATACAAAAAAAACTGTCTGCTTATATTGCTCTAAGAAAAATTAAAGGACCTAACAAACTTTTGGAAGTTTGCTGTGCTTTTGAAAAGCAGCTAGTGAATCAGTTTGTTTTGCATCTAGAATAATTTTGTTTGTGTGTCTGAACCCTTCTCTCTCACTGAAATTATGAAGGAAGGTACTGCAGTATATTACAATTATTAAGAATATGATTTTCTTATTGGTGTCTGCCTGGAGGACTCAGTTTCTGACCACACTCACAGTTTACACATAGATGTTGTCATGTCATTTTTTCAAATGAAGAAGTAGGCATAGCAAAAAATAACTGCGTCATCCTCTAGTACTATTTTGTTGTGTGAACAGATTTCTGTTCATTTGCTACCGTACAATTCATTTCAATCTATTGTATAATGATGGTGCAATAAACCCTTTCATAGTACAGTATGGAGGACAGCTTGGGAGTCACATTGTGAAGGTAAAGCCTTCACTCTAATACAGTTTCCCAATAACAGTAATGTTGCAGATAGTAGCCTAACAATGTGTAAAAGAAATTAAATTTAATTAGTTAAGAGATTCTTAAAATTTTTTAAAATAGGTAAGGTGCACATCAAACTTCCCAAATTATTATTATAACTAAATAAAGTTTTTGATTAGAAGTTTATTATTTCCTAAATTTTTACTGTTGCAGAATGTAACAATTATTATTTAAAAGTATTATTTAAAAAATATTATTAAAATTATTATTTTTTTTAAAAAAAAGGTTCTATGTATCCTGAGTTTCAGATCAAGACCTTTCCTATTATCCATTGTATTTCTTATATCCATTATATATGAGAAAGTTTATACAAATTCTGGTGCTTAGATGACAAGACATGAACGATTACTGAAAGATGAAAAACTTTCTTGTGTGTATTCCTGTGAACAGGACTAATCCACCATAGTTTGTATTTGTTTGTATTTGAATATTGAATAAAATACCAGTTTCAGCACTAAAACATCCCTGGCCAGTAATTCAAGAAAACTAGATTATATTAAAGGCTGAATCCCTTCACTTCCTGTTTTTTATTTCTCTGAGTTTCCTAAAACTAATATATAATTTTATCTGTATTACCTGTTTTGTGAGGATTATAATACAAAATTTTTGTTTTATCACCACCATTTTTGTCTTTTAATAAGAATGTTAGAAGTAATTCTAGGAATGAAGTCTCTGATGTCATATTCATGCAGATAATTTATGTATGCAAAAGTGTATACTTATTTTAATATTGTGTTTATATGTGTTTAAGATAATTAGTAATTTAGATTAATCTCTTGGGAACTGTATGAATTACATATTTTTATGATTGATTAAGTAACAGCAAAAGTTTCTCAGCCACTTTGAAGGCATTTTATCAACTCCTGAGAGAGAATAGTGTAATGGAAATAGCCTAACTTACCTGGGACATTCGGATTGTGTATCGTGCTCTCACTGATGAGTAGGAATCTTCTGTCCATTCAACTCCATCTGTTTAGCTGGCAAGAATAAGTGAGTCCTATACAGTTTACAGAGGAGTAAGTTATAAATACTGTGTAGCACAGATAAACACAAGAGAATGATCTTCTGAATCTTTTCTGTAGGAAAGTACTTTATGAAACCGGAGGAGCTGGTGTTCGAGCAAGGTCTTTGTGGAGAGTAGAGCCCCTTCGAATAAGGTACTGGTATTTTTTGAACTTTTTTTTTAGCAACTCTTACGTTAACAGCAATTCAATTGTTACAGAACCTTAAGGCAGAATATGAGTAATATATTTGTCCTGCTGTATGATATATGTTAGTATGTTCATTGTCAATAATAAAAAATAATCTACCGTGATATAATCATACGAGGAATGTCAGTATTTTAAGACTTTTTTTTTTTCATCTGTGTTCCATATCAAAAGCAGTGTCACCTATGAGATACATCTGCTTGAGACATTGCTTCTGTCCAAAAGTAAAATGCTTTTCTAGTCTTCACTTGGAATTTTAGAAGCATGGGTGGAAACCAGAACAATAATATCCCTCATGGGTGTCTTTTTTTTTTAGACTCTATCTTCCTCCTAGGTGATTAGTTATCTGTTAACTGTTGCAAGTGAAATTTCAATATATACCATAAGAGTATATATGTTTTAACTTTGATGGCCTTCTGAACTGTATGTTTGCTTTACTCTTGGTGTGTTTGTGATTGCAAATGAAATACTCTCATAATTAACAGATCTAGGATAGTTCTGTGGAATATTGAGTCCTCACTTAGGTTTGATTTGTTTGTTTAGGCACTCAGCTGAAATACAGTAGTTAATTTACACTTTAGTATTTTTCAGAAACATGTAGGATTTTTTTATGGACACTGCATGTAACACCATGATGAAACAGAGAGAGGGTATAGAAATAAGAAAATTAAAGCTATACTCCTTTCCAAGGTTCCCTTTGCAAATGTATTAACAATTTTGCATTAAGGAATATATATAGCACATTCTATTTTCTAAACGTCCTTTAAAGCCCAAAATAGAAATATTAGTTTTGCTTACATCATAAATTATTTTTTGATGTCTCATATGTTTAGCTGGAGTGGAAGTAATGTCAGATGGGGACAGCCTTTCCGTCTTCGACATATTACAACAGGAAAGTACTTGGCTCTGAATGAAGATGAAGGACTTGCACTGTTAGAGAGAGAGAAGTCAGACACAACATCTACTGCCTTTTGTTTTAGAGCATCAAAGGTAAATAACATCAATGCAAATTTGTCTTAAATATGGAGCACTCAAATACTAGATCTGAGTTGGTTCAATGACTTTATAAATTATTTGTAATTTCTAAATTGAAGCAATTGACAGGGATTATGCATTTAAATACAAAGGTAAACAACCTGAGTCAAGAGTAACAAAGGTTTCCTTGAGGAAAAATAGGGATGATGAATAAATTTTAGAGTAAACTAAACTGTTAATAGGTTAAAAAAACAAGATTGAAAACTATTACAATGCAAGATACAGTAGTTTAATATGAAAGCTTTAATCATTATAGAATCATTTTAGTTGGGCAGAATCTCATTAGAATGTTATTTATTCCAGCTCTACCTGTCATAATTGAATTCAGTTGAATTCAGTTCAATTGGACAAAATTCTGCCCTTGCTATTTGTGCAGTGTGTTGATAGGTGAATTGCAAAGAAAATATAGTTAGTGATTTCTAAACCATATGTTTTCAAACTGTGCTCTTTAGTGAGCTGGTAATTGCATGTTACTAGCTTTTTCATCGTTTCCAGCTGAGAAAAACAGTACAAGTGAGAGAGAATGAAGAATGATTATGAAGGTAGGCGAAATTAACTTTTTTCCAGAAAGTGAAAGGTTTTTACACCACAGATGAGGAGAAGTTTTTATGTGTTTTCATGATATTACTTATAAATAGTTGCCATAGCTGCTACAACAGAGTTTTTTCTTAAGTATGAGAAGGTAAATGTTCCATGTAATTCTGAATGCTGTATGGTCCTTGAAGGGCAGTGGAAAAGAATCTTTAAAATTAGATATATATTAGATAAAATCTAGCATTAAGGGTCTTAACAGGTGCTAGATTTTTGTTAGTATAATAAAGCAAATACTTCTTTTTAGCATGTTTAAAATAACAATGTTTATTTTATTAGTGTGACTGCATATGGTATGCTGAGAATTTTTATTTTAACCAATCAAAATAATTGAAAAACTGTCAGGAAATTTCCTTAGATTGCTAGATGCTCACCAAATATTTTTTGGTTCTTTTTTCAGTGTAAAGGCTATGCAGTGTAGACTGTACATATGATGTTGTGCAGGGACTTTTATTACAGCTGTAATTTTTTCCCATTTTTGGTAAATCATGGCACCCTGGTAAGGATGGTGATTATGCCAGAAATGCCGCAGTTACTGATTTAACATTGTGTTCAAATTCCTATAACGTACTCACTGCTTAATTGGACACCAGCTGTCCTGCAATTTCTTAATATTTTAATCTATGCATTTAAATGTATAAATTTTAAGTATATAAATTTTATGTTTATGTATGCATACTCATAAAGTAAATAATATCTGTTACATTGAATAAACATACCCGATTTTCTTACTCTTTTTGTTGAGGTGTGCCTCAAAGGCACATTAGTGAAATTTGTTACAATCCCCAAAATGACTAAGGTGAAGTACAATAGTAATTAATTATGCAGAAGTCAATAATGACCGTGTAATGCATTTATCCCTTCTACTGTGTTTGTACATAATATGGTTGTTAATGTACGTTTTTATATGAAATTCAAGTTCAGTGTCTCATCATCCTAGGATTTCTGCTGTCCTATATAGAAAGGAATATTTTCATCTCACAATAGGTTATAAATTTGCTTTTGCCTGTGCCAAGAATAAGAATACTTGTTTATTATCTGGGCAGGTGAGAGTGCACTGGCCCATGGGTAGAGACATTAGTGTTTCCAAAGGTGAGGGGAACAAGCAGTGATAACTCTTCCTGAAAAAAGAAAGGTGAGGTTTTGGAAGCGAATAAACCACAAAGATTGATCTGGACTGTAAGAAAGGAAGGACTCTTAAAGCAAAGTGCTGATTGCATACAGGTTGAGGGGAAAAAGAACTGTAGAACTAATAGTTAGACTAGGTATATGTAAGTGTGATTATCTTAATTTCTGCACATATGTATTTGTAAAACTTTGTTTTCTCTTGTTCATTTTCTCAATGAAGAAAGATTTTCACTTGCCTGAACCTTAATATGGCATGAATTAAGGGAAATTTCAAGATAACTGTCTAATACCTTCCTACCCAGCTGTGTACAGATCCTTAAAAATAGGGTGCTGGAATACCTGGCTGTTTACAGCACTCCTGTCCTTAAGAATCATAGAATAATTTTGATTGGAAAGGCCCTTGGGAAGTCATCTAGTCCAGCCTTCTGCTCCAGGTGGGGTCAAAACTGAATTCAGACCAGATTGCTCAGAATATACATTGCTGTAGAGTATCCAAAAGGAAATAAAACATTTCTCCATTGAGATATTCTTTCCAGTTCGGAAGCCAGCAAAAGGGTTTTTGTGGAAAAAAGAGATTATCTTTGCCAGTAGGCAGAGCTATGTGGAGTATACCAAATCCTCAAGGCTTCCCAGGAGCCTGTAACACATGACTTAGTCTTATTTTTCCAACAGTTGTTATAGAGGCCCTCTTGTTGAAAAAGCACACCTTCATCCTCAGTATTGTTACATACCACGTCAGCAGTCTTGTGTGTTCCTTGCTTTTCAAAACCTGTGATTGCATTCATAATGTATTTACTTTCACTGTTTTGTTTCCTTTTGCTGGGTAACGCTGGAAATTGAAACAGATATTTTAAACTATAAAATTCAAATTAGAGTTTCCCTTAATGTGTCCTTACATAAATAAGAATAGAAGGGAGCTTTTAAAAAAGTGAAAGAATATGCTAAAGAACATTATGGTACTGATTTAAATGAAAACAGCATATGCAATGTATGTCTGTTTACTGCAAATTACTGCAAACTAAGTTTACAAGCATCAGAAATTGATGGAAAACCCCCCAAAATATGCCTTTTGTTGGGTTTAATATGGAGCTTACTTTTGATAAAGTTTTAAAATGTCAACCTTTATATTTTAAGGCAACAGTTCTGTAATGCCTTGTGACCACAGAGACAGCAGTTTCCCTAGAGCAGATGGAATCCTGTTTTGAAATGGGATGTTCTCATTCCAGCACAGTACTTGGCTCAGTATACTCTGCTGAGCAGAACCTTGATTCTGTTTATAAATTTCTTTGAGAATAAACACAGTGAAGAACAAGAGCATATTTAAAACTATTTGTTTATTTTAAAACTGTTGTAGCCCAGAATTAGTATTTGAGATTTCATATTTTATTTTCATGATGGTATATACAATTGACAATGAAGAAGTTATTGGTGTAGTCTGAGTAAGTAACATTCTGACACATTCAAAAGTCACAGATGACTCATGCAGAAGGATTTGATATCATTTTAATATTACTGCCAACATGTATCTATCTTAGGGGCTCAACATGGCATTAGGATGTCGTAATAGTTTGGTAGTAATCATAAAGTTTATTTCATTTTTGGAATAAGATGATAGGTATTACAGAGTCCTTTACCTACAATTGTCTCTAAAAGTTCAAGTATTTATTTGTAAGTTCATATTTTACAATTATCACTTCCCAGTAAAGGACTGTCGTGGTTTAATCTCAGTTGGCAACTAAGCACCACGCAGCCGCTCACTCACTCCCCCCCACCCGGTGGGATGGGGGAGAGAATTGGAAGAGCACAAGTGAGAAAAAACTCATGGGTTGAGATAAAAACAGTTTAATAATCGAAATAAAATGATAATAATAATAATATGGTAATAATAATAATACACAAAGCAAGTGATGCACAGTACAATTGCTCACCACCCGCTGACCGATGCCCAGCCAGTCCCCGAGCAGCGGCCCCCCCCGGCCAGCTTTCCCCAGTTTATGTACTGAGCATGACGTCACATGGTATGGAATGTCCCTTTGGCCAGTTTGGCTGTGCCCCCTCCCAGCTTCTTGTGCACCTGCAGCCTTCTCAGTCAGTAGAGCATGGGAAGCTGAAAAGTCCTTGGCTAGTGTAAGCATTACCTAGCAACAACTAAAACATCGGTGTGTTATCAACTTTGTTCTCATCCTAAATCCAAAACACAGCACTGTACCAGCTACTAGAAAGGAAATTAACTCTATCCCTGCCAAAACCAGGACAATATCCACCCCTTATTCTATACCATCTATGTCATGCTCAAGTCTCATATTTTCCAGTACATTTTCATTAATCACCACCCCCTTTTTTTCAATATATATATACACACACACACACACACAGAGATATCATTCCCTTTGTCTGAGGGCCATCCCTCTAAAATGTTCGGTGAGTTCATTTAGTCCATGACTTCGGGCTCCATCTGTCATAATAATCTTTCAGGGCAGGAAAAATGGAGATGGTATGTGGTGTTGGATTGTTTCATGTTGAAGTCAGTTATGGTACCATCATCACTGTGCTTTGCTCGGTTTCATCGAAGTTCATTCTTCATTAATTTAGGTGATTCTTATTGTAATAACATTAGTATGGCATATAATATTATTAGTATGATTAGTATATCTGTGTATTATTAGTATAACTATTATAACTATAATTAGTACTTAACATCACACAATTCAGATCATTGGCTATTCTCACCCAAAATCAAATCCCCTTGAGGTACACATCGGACTTCCCCATCCTTCCGCATCACCCACAAAGTGCACCCAGGTCCTTCAGCAAAAGCAATCCCACGGATGGGTTTGCCTCTGCCCGAGGCAGGAATAACCCAAACTGTTTTCCCCAACATATTTTTTATGTGCACTACGGGGACTTTATTCCCATCTACAGTACGTAAAAGTTCTGACTGGGCAGGGCCAGCTCGATTGGCAGATCCCCTCATGTTGACTAACCAGGTGGCTTTTGCTAAATGCGTATCCCAATGTTTGAACGTCCCGCCACCCATTGCTCTCAGCGTAGTCTTTAACAGTCCATTGTATTGTTTGATTTTCCTGGAGGCTGGTGCATGATAGGGGATGTGATACACCCACTCAATGCCGTGCTCTTTGGCCCAGGTGTCTATGAGGATGTTTCGGAAATGAGTCCCATTGTCTGACTCAATTCTTTCTGGGGTGCCATGTCGCCATAGGACTTGCTTTTCAAGGCCCAGGATAGTGTTCTGGGCAGTGGCATGGGGCACGGGATATGTTTCCAGCCATCCGGTGGTTGCCTCCACCTTTGTAAGCACGTGCCGCTTGCCTTGGCGGGTTTGTGGGAGTGTGATATAATCGATCTGCCAGGCCTCCCCATATTTATATTTCAGCCATCGTCCTCCATACCAGAGGGGCTTTAACCACTTGGCTTGCTTGATTGCAGCGCATGTTTCACATTCATGGATAACCTGTGCAATAGTGTCCATGGTCAAGTCCACCCCTCAATCACGAGCCCATCTGTATGTTGCATCTCTTCCTTGATGGCCTGAGGGGTCATGGGCCCACTGAGCTAGAAATAATTCACCCTTATGTTGCCAGTCCAGATCCACCTGAGCCACTTCAGTCTTAGCAGCCTGATCCACCTGCTGGTTGTTTTGATGTTCTTCAGTGGCCCGACTCTTGGGTACATGAGCATCTACGTGACGGACTTTTACAACCAGGATATTGCAGCAATATCTTGCCACAATGCGGCAGCCCAGATGGGTTTGCCTCTGCGCTGCCAGTTGCTCTGCTTCCATTGCTGCAACCACCCCCACAGGGCATTTGCCACCATCCATGAGTCAGTATAGAGACAGAGCACTGGCCACTTTTCTCGGTCAGCAATGTCTAAAGTCAGCTGGATGGCCTTTACTTCTGCAAATTGGCTCGATTCACCTTCTCCTTCAGCAGTTTCTACAACTTGTCGCATAGGACTCCATACAGCAGCTTTCCACCTCCGATGCTTTCCCAGAAGCTGACAGGACCCGTCAGTGAACAGGGCATATTGCTTCTCATTTTCCGGTAGTTCATTATGCATTGGGGCCTCCTCAGCACGCGTCACCTCCTCCTCTGGCGATATTCCAAAATCTTTGCCCTCTGGCCAATCCATGATCACTTCCAGGATTCCTGGGCGACTGGGGTTTCCTATTCGAGCCCGTTGTGTGATCAGTGCGACCCACTTACTCCATGTAGCGTCAGTTGCATGATGTGTACAGGGGACCCTCCCTCTGAACATCCAGCCTAGCACCGGCAGTCAGGGTGCCAGGAGGAGCTGTGCTTCAGTGCCGATCACTTCTGAAGCAGCTCAAACCCCTTCATATGCTGCCAATATCACTTTTTCAGTTGGACTATAGCGGGCCTCAGATCCTCTGTATCCCCGACACCTAAACTCTAGAGGTCGACCTTGAGTCTCCCCTGGAGCTTTCTGCCAGAGGCTCCAGGTAGGGCCGTTCTCCCCAGCTGCGGTGTAGAGCACATTTTTTACATCTCATCCTGCCCGGACTGGCCCCAGGGCTACTGCATGAACTATCTCCCGTTTAATTTGTTCAAAGGCTTGTTGTTGCTCAGGGCCCCATTTGAAATCGTTCTTCTTTCGGGTCACTAGATAGAGAGGGTTTACAATCAGACTGTAATTTGGAATAATCATTCTCCAAAAACCCACAATGCCTAAGAAAGCTTGTGTTTCCTTTTTTTCTAATTGGTGGAGACATGGCTGTTATTTTGTTGATCACATCCTTTGGGATCTGACGACGTCCATCTTGCCATTTTGTTCCTAAAAAATGGATCTCCTGTGCAGGTCCCTTGACCTTACTTTGTTTTATGGCAAATCTGGCCTTCAGCAGGATTTGGACTATTTCCTTCCCTTTCTCAAAAAATTCTCCTGCTGTGTTCCCTCACATGATGATATCATCAATGTATTGCAGGTGATCTGGAGCTCCACCCTGTTCCAGTGCAGTCTGGATCAGTCCATGGCAAATGGTGGGGCTGTGTTTCCACCCCTGGGGCTGTCGGTTCCAAGTGTACTGGACACCCCTCCAAGTGAAAGCAAACTGTGGCCTGCACTCTGCTGCCAAAGGGATTGAGAAAAATGCATCAGCGATATCGGTTGTGGCATACCACTTGGCTGCCTTTGACTCCAGTTTGTATTGAAGTTCTAGCATGTCTGGCACAGCAGCACTCAGCGGTGGCATGACTTCATTTAGGCCACGATAGTCTACTGTTAGTCTCCACTCTCCATTAGACTTCCGCACTGGCCATATGGGACTGTTAAAGGGTGAGCGGGTCTTGCTGATCACTCCTTGGCTCTCCAGTCGACGAATCAGCTCATGAATGGGAATCAAGGAGTCTCGGTTGGTGCGATATTGCCGCCGGTGCACCGTGGTGGTAGCGATTGGCACTTGTTGGTCTTCGACCTTCAGCAACCCCACAACAGAGAGGTCCTCCGAGAGACCAGGCAAGGTGGACAGTTGTTTAATTTCTTCTGTCTCCAAGGCAGCTAGACCAAAAGCCCACCGGTACCCTTTTGGGTCCTTGAAATACCCTCTCCTGAGGTAGTCTATGCCAAGGATGCACGGAGCCTCTGGGCCAGTCACAATGGGGTGCTTTTGCCACTCATTCCCAGTTTGACTCACTTCGGCTTCCAATACAGTTAGCTGTTGGGATCCCCCCATCACCCCAGAAATACAGATGGGTTCTGCCCCTATATAGCTTGATGGCATTAGGGTACTCTGTGCACCGGTGTCTACCAGAGCCTTATACTTCTGTGGGTCTGATGTGCCAGGCCACCGAATCCACACAGTCCAGTAAACCCGGTTGTCCCTTTCTTCCCCCTGGCTGGAGGCAGGGCCCCTCTAATCCTCATCACAGTACTCATTTCTCATTTGTTGTACGTACGAGTCAGAAGTTTCTTCATTAATATCAGAAGTAAGGTCGGCCCTTCTACTCTCTCTGGGGAACTGCCCGCTGGAAACTGGAGCAGCAATTTTCCTGGAAGAACCTCTTTCTGTGATTGTTTTCCCTTGCAATTCACGTACCCGTGCCCCTAGGGCTGCGGTAGGTTTCCCATCCCACTTCCTCATGTCCTCTCCGTGGTCACGCAGATAAAACCATAGGGTGCCCCGTGGTGTGTACCCTTTATATTCTCTCTCTTGAGCAAAAGAACACTTACTTCTAATAGCCGAGATACTGGTCCGTACAAGTGAGGAGTAGGACCTATCCTCTCTGAGTTGCTGGATCTCCCGGGACAGTTTCTCCACAGCTGAGACGAGGGAGGAAGAAAGACTTTCCTCATTTTGCCGGAGTTGACTAGCCAATTCATCCACTGTTTGTCCCTCTCCATCTTTCCAGGTCATCGCTGCCAATGAATTGGCGTATGATGATGGTGAGCTCCTTATAAACTTCCGCCACATGGGTCGTGTGCACTTGACTTCGTCTGGATCTTTGGATAGTTGTTCATTATTCAGGTCATCATAAATCACCTCCAGCACAGCTAATTCTCTCAGAAACTGGATACCCTTCTCCATGGTGGCCCACTTGCTTGGGCGACATATGACATCTTCCTTAAAGGGATACCTTTCCTTCACGCTTGACAAGAGTCGCCTCCAAAGGCTGAGGACTCGTGCCCCTTTTCCAATTGCTTTATCAATGCCCCTTTCCCTAGAAAGGGATCCCAGCTGCTTGGCCTCCCTACCCTCTAATTCCAGGCTACTGGCCCCATTATCCCAGCATCGGAGCAGCCAGGTGACAATATGCTCACCTGGACGACGGCTGAAATCTTTTCGTATATCTCGCAGCTCACTCAGGGATAGAGATCGGGTGGTCACTGCCTCGTTTATGAGTTTTTCCTCTTCTTCCTCCCCGATCAGCGGCCGGCTCTCCTCCTGCTGTTCTCGTGATGGCCCTTCTCCAGGGTAGTCTGTCTCGTACACTTCTTCCTCCAGCCCCCTTTTAGAAGAAGCTTCTTCCTCCCTTACTAAACGAGCCGACTTCCGCTTCCAAGGTTTCTTCTTGTGTACAGGGGTGACTGATACCGGCACAGGCTGGTTCTTTGGTTCAGCCACAGGGCCTGTCGCCGGGGTCGGAGTGGCCGCAGTGCATGTCACCGGAGTCTGAGTGGCCACAGGGCCTGTCGCCAGGGTTGGAGTGGCCGTAGTGCGTGTTGCCCGGGTTTGAGTGGCCACAGGGCCTGTTGCCGGGGTCTGAGCGGCTGCACAGCATGTCGCTGGGGTTGGAGTGGCCGCAGGGCGCGTTGCCCGGGTCTGAGTGGCCGCAGTGCGTGTCGTTTTACTGTCAGATCCAGAGACCTTCTCTTCCCTTTGAGGGTACTGAATGGTGTTGAACAGGGCTCGGTAGGCATGGGCCAGGCCCCAGCACGTTGCAATGATCTGCGTCTCTCTGGAGTTGCCAGGGTGACAGCATACTTTGTCCAAATATTCTACTAACTTTTCAGGATTCTGCACTTGCTCAGGGGTGAAGTTCCAAAACACTGGGGGTGCCCATTGGCCTAGGTACTTGCCCATCTTGTCCCACACACCCTGCCACTCATAACTATTCAGCCTTGGGGCAGATCTCTGGATGATATTCTTAAATTGCTTACCAACTTTAGACAAAACCGAAACAATATTCCCAAGAAGTACCAATAGAAGTATCTTAACTGCCCAAGGATGCTCAAAATACTGAAAAGTTACTGTAATGAAGGAGGAAACATCATAGAAGAAGGTAGTGACACTGCCATTCTGTATTTCCTCCGTAAAAAAACTCTCAGAAAAGTTACTGCAATTGCTAGTTGTCTCCACGAAATGGTCTCCGTGGTACAGTAATGGCTTCATTGCGAAGTTTACATGCCACACTAACGTCAAGGTCAATGTTCTAAAAACAAACCTCACAAGCGAGACATCACTAATCACTGCAGACCACAGCAAACTGCAAAACCCAACACCAATCTTTAACATGTACAGCAGGAAAAAGAGCGCGATGCAGATTATACAAATCAATATCGAGAACAGAGAAACCAACATTGTGACCCACAACTATTAACAGATATAAGTTCCTTAATACACTCCGGTTAATCTGTTATTATCTCAAACCCTTCGTGCCCCACGTTGGGCGCCAAAAAGGACTGTCGTGGTTTAATTTCAGTCGGCAACTAAGCACCACGCAGCCGCTCGCTCACTCCCCCCCACCCGGTGGGATGGGGGAGAGAATTGGAAGAGCACAAGTGAGAAAAAACTCATGGGTTGAGAGAAAAACAGTTTAATAATCGAAATAAAATGATAATAATAATATGATAATAATAATAATACACAAAGCAAGTGATGCACAGTGCAATTGCTCACCACCCACCGACCGATGCCCAGCCAGTCCCCGAGCAGCGGCCCCCCCTGGCCAGCTTTCCCCAGTTTATGTACTGAGCATGACGTCACATGGTATGGAATGTCCCTTTGGCCAGTTTGGCTGTGCCCCCTCCCAGCTTCTTGTGCACCTGCAGCCTTCTCAGTCGGTAGAGCATGGAAAACTAAAAAGTCCTTGGCTAGTGTAAGCATTACCTAGCAACAACTAAAACATCGGTGTGTTATCAACTTTGTTCTCCTCCTAAATCCAAAACACTGTACCAGCTACTAGAAAGGAAATTAACTCTATCCCAGCCGAAACCAGGACAGCACTGCATTTCAAATACGGTATTAAGCTATTTTTTCTACTTATTGTATATGGGAGGAGAAAGTAGAAGTTAAAATTAAAATCACCATTTTTTTTTCCTCTTGCCTACTGGGGTGTAGAAATGCATACAGCAAAGTATACAGAATACAGTAAGCCCACTAGCAAGATAGGTAAGCTCAATATATCAGTCCTCTGCTCTTATATTTATAGACCTTTTATCTTTTTCTTTTTTTAAATTGGGGTAGCCTATGGCAGTACTTTTAATGCAATAACCGTGTGCAACACCAAAAAATACAATTTTAATTAGCTGGCGCAGATTAGGTTTAATAAGAGTTCAGCAGTCAGGTTGTCTTACCATTCTTAGGGGTATGTAAACAAGCTCTTAAGTTATCAAGAGTTTTTTCCCTACTGTGTTTTTACAAGACAACTGTTGAAATAACGTTGTAAAGACATTTGGGTTTATTTGTCCTGTTCACACTGCCATTCCTTACCGTCTTTCTATCATGTAGGAATCTATGATTCTATGAATTCTCTCATTTTCTAAATCTTGTTCTTCTTCTAGTATACTAAATCTCTTGTGAAAACTGCATCTTCGACAGCTTTGCCCTCAAGTTTCTTTGTTCATTCCTTCTTTCTTTTTTTATTTTTTGTTACTGTTATTTTTCCTTTGCCATTTTCCAGACCCATGATGTGATTTGTTTTCTTCAACTTGATTCATTCATGGCCTGAGGGAGTTAAACCGAGAATAGGTTGTGAAGAGTGGGTTTTGAAAGATAAAGTGTTTGGATATTTTGCTGCTAAGATATGTACAAATATCTAGATAAGAGATTTTTTTTTTCCCCTTCTCCCCCGATAATCTTTATCTGACTATACTTTTCAAATGTTAGAAAATATACCCTCTCTTTGCACACTGCCATCAAATGACTTGGCTGAAATCCTAGACAAACTGGTCAGAGCACAAAGAACAAAATGTCACTAAAAGGAATTTATGCTGTATTGTTTAAAGTGAGAACAGCCTTCAGGCTCCCAAAATCATTCTAAAGCTTTATTTCTGAAATTCAAAAAATCTTGTTTTTTCTTTACATTTAGTGTTGTCAAAAGGATCAGTATCGCTCAATTTTTTTTTTAAATAGTAACTTAATTAGGATCACTTGTTACCACATTATGATTTCTTTAATTTGAAATTTTTGGTGCAGATGCAATATTTGAGAAAAATACTTTCATCTGCAGGGTGCTATGTAAAGCCAAATAATTAATTGCTGACAGTTAATAAATTTGTGCTATTTTATTGTATTTTTCATTTAATGGCCTGACCGTAAATGCGTATTGAAAGAGTTCATCTTTATCTGTACGTGATAGTGCAGTCCGCATAAATATGATGTGACATGATTTCCCCATGGTCTTGATATTGTAATGTTATCCACAAGGAATGTCTTGTAATTTCATTCTACTTCATCTTGGCTTTATAATGCTATCAGTTTCAACTAAAACTATTGTTGAAATGTGACAGGTAAATTACATGTAAATGAAAGTAGATTAGCATACTTAAAGTAGAACTTCTCTTTACTCCACAGATGTTGAACATTCAGTAAACTGAATTGAAATACAAAAACCTGTTACACATATAATAATTTAAACTGTGTATCAATGTCTAACATATTTTGTTTACTTAGCAACAAATGAGCAACTATCTACACTTAAGATTAAGTCCATCAGCATTTGAAATCATAGAGAAATGATATAATCTAATTACTGTATTTACTTAAGAGTTTTTTGTTTAATCACACACAGGCACATGCATCCATAATTTGCTATTACAGAATTTGCTGCATAATTCTGTTGTTATTCTTGAATTCATTTTTGAAAGGAAAACTATTTTATTTTAAAGAAAAAGGTACTTGCTTTTGTGCTGGAGACTTAAAATCCTCTGGTTGTGAATGAAGAATAATGGGATTAAGAAATAGGTTGGGCTTAAAAATTGTACTGGGTATTCCAGTCGAGCATTGACAAATGTCTTTAAAAGAGATCTGAAAGAATCCAATTCCTCTTACAAAGAGGATAAATAGAAAAATAAAATAAATGTAAAAAAAATTAAGAAATGCACAAGTAAAATAAATGTAAGAGTCAAATTGTACTTATTTTAAAAATTAATATTTTCTTCTTTTCTGGTTGTTGCAATAGAGAGGCATTATTCCAAGTGAAGTTTCTATCTGCATATACTATTTATAAGCAAAATATTCTTTAGCATAAAAATATTCTTTAGCGTAAAAATATTCTAACTAAATTTCAAAATAAGTTTCTGCTCATTTTTCTTTCTCATATTTAAGCTAAAATTTGAAAATCTTAGTAATATAGAATTCTACAGACTCTACTAAACTGAAACTTTAATTACATCAGTAACTCAATTATTGATTAGGTTAGGTTAAACATTTAGAGGTTTATATATATATCTCTACATGGTAATGGATTTTACTTGGTTTTTCTTGCTTCAGTGAAAATGATGCTTCAGGTTTGAAATTATTTTTAATCAGAATCTGACTAATTAATTGGATAGAAACAGAAATTATGTGAAATGAAATTTAGCTGCATCTTAACAACATAAGTAGCATAAACATTGTTCAGTGTTGGAATGTGTTTCAGTGTAGAATTCAATGGTTTATCCTGTTCCAGTACAGAGATTAAATGCCAGCTTCTATTTTATCTTCTTAGGAGCTAAAAGAAAAGCAGGATTCCAGTCTTAAACGTGACATTGATGGAATGGGAGTCCCAGAAATAAAGTACGGTGATTCAGTCTGTTTTGTCCAACACGTGGCCAGTGCCTTATGGTTGACTTACAAAGCACAAGACGCTAAATCAGCACGTTTAGGTCCCTTGAAAAGAAAGGTAATGTTTGAGGGGTTTTTTAATTACTTGTAAAATGAGTGTTAGTTGCATAACACTTTTGGTCTGTCCTGTTTTTTGCCATTCTACCAATGTGGCAATTGTGGGTTTAATAGTTTTGTGCTGTTTTATTGAAAATGGTGTGAATGTTTCATTCTGAAAGTGAAAACAATGGTGGATATTAACATAACTATGTAACTGAAGAAAAACTTTGCCACTAAGAAATGTATTTAGCTATTTTCCTTGCCAGACGAAATTACTAATTTGGGCTCAATTTTTACTTTTGACGCTTCAGTAAAATATGGAAATTTCTGATTTGAATGGTCAAATCTTTTTTGAAAATCTACAGTTAACTGTTTAAGGGCATAAACTTGTAAGTCATCTTACACTCCCTGGTGTTTTAGATTTTTTAATTGAGTATGTTGTATGAAATGGCAATTAAATTTGTTACTTAAGAAATGGCCCTAGAAACTCCTCAAGTTTCTTAAGGGATATTAACGAACAGTTTCCTGCCAAAATCTTAGATATAATTCTGATGTGGCATCGAGAAGGTCTTTCTCTCAGCTTTTTGATTGTAGGGTACAAGTATATTCTTAATTAGGGGCATATGACCTGTTATCTCTTCAAATTATGTTTACATTTCATTCAGAATTAAGGGGTTTAGTACTAGTTTCGCATTACCAAATGATCCTTTGATTCTGTATTCATAGATTTTTACAACTTGAACCTATCATTAGAACATGAAAAAGAAAAAAAAAGTTCATTACTGAACAGAGGTTGGAATTCTTCTTTAATTACCTGTATGTATGTACATTCACAAGAGGATACCCATACACAAGCACTGTAATAGAAAAAATGAGGGCCTCAGCACACCCTTGGCACAATCTCATTTATTTATGCAGCACACATGGTCATATATGGGCAGTGAGTGCCCAACCCCTTCACCCCTTCTCGGCAACCTGGCTGATCAGAGAAATTCCTCTTTGTATACCAGTCATTCAGTATTTTCTTGATAAGAGTTTTAATCATACAATGATGGCCTCTTCCTTTCCCATGCCAGTATTGGCTATGGGATTCTGTGTCCTCAGAGGGTCCAGTTTTACTTCTTGAAAAGGCAAAATGTAGATTCTTTGTCTGTATTCAGTGAAGAATTTTGCAATAGCTTCTTGTGAGGTTTAGTATTTTTTTCCCCCAGTTTTCTGCTCAGCAGCAAGGAACTAAAAGAACCTCCATAATTGCCTGTCACTTTCATTCTCCTTTCAGACTGTTTCATTCATGTTCAAAGACTCCAAATCTTTTGTTGCCCTCTCACCTAGAGAATTCTCTCCTGTTAAATGCCTTCAAGCAGAAGAAAACCCAAACCTTCTCGCTTCCTGTAATTGATATTCCTGTGGAGGCAAGAAAGAGTTTTTCATCCTCTGCAAAATATGGTACCAGACTATAATTTTGTAAGCAAGTTTAGATATATACATCCCTTTAAATTTCATATCAAATTTATTTTTCTACAGTAGAAGTGAAGTCATAGCTTTGTATGCATCCTCCACCATCATTTTGTCAGGAGGTTTTCACTTTCAGTCACTGTAATCCTTCTCAAGCTGACATGCACTTTTTGTAACATGCCTCAGTAACCCTAGGAGGACTGAGAAATACCTTCTTTTTGCAAGAGGCAAAGGGTTTTTTTTTTCACATAATGTAGCTATTTATCACTGACAGCTGCTGCAAATCTATAGAGAGGAGAAAACAACTATGGGATTAGTTCTGTTATAAAATACTCAAAATGCCAAGTAACAATTTCTGTTGGTTGGCTTTGGTGTAGTTTTATGTATCTAGTTATCATGCTGTCTTTGCAAGACACAGATATGTAAGAAAATTTGGCATTATTTATGAGGCTTCTGTTGCACAATTTCTGCCAGAATTTTGATCTGTTCTATCTCTCTTTCTCTCTCTGAGATCTTGGTAACCAAGGGTTCAAGACTTTGCCAGGTAGTGATGATGTTTATATCAATATTCTATTCAACATTCTTCCAACATCCAGCATGAGTGATGGATGCCTATCTTTTCAGTTTGAGAGCTTCTGTGCAAGCTATGAACTCCTGCGGAGCTCCAGAATGCTAGAGCTCAGAGAACAGAGAAACATATGCTACATGTTTTGGATTCACATCCTGGAGACCATTGCTCAGGGTGTTGGTCAATACCAATGCCCTGCTGTACCTCAACAAGCAAGGCAGTGCCAAATGCCCTTTTATATGCAGGGAAGTGGTTTATCTGAGGAGTTGGAGTAGGCAGTGCTGGATGCTTCTGGCCATGATCTACTTACTGGAGTTCTAAATAGCACTTTCCTGTCATTATGGTGTTTCTGGATGATTTAGTTGAGGTTTTGGGTTTGGTTTTTTTGATCAGAGAAATAGGGAAGATTAGGTCCTTCTAAAAGTCTTCTCTCTTCCCTGATCTGCTGCATAGTTAGGGAGAAGAGTGTGTATCTGCTACACAATGTTGAAGGTGCAATTACTTTGCAAGGCATGGCAGCTTTAATATTCTATCTGTCAAATGTTTTCATTCCTGTACTGTTCCTGTAGTTCCAAAATCTGGAGCTACATGCAATGGCCTGAGGAAACATTATCTGATTGTCAAATGTTTTCTTACTAGTTTGTGATGGGAAGAATGGTTCTTTAGTTATTGTTCAGTTAAGAGACCCAAGGACCCTTCTTTATGGAAACAGTGGTATTTCAGCTAACAAAGTCACCCACAGCGTGACACTATATAAAGAAGTACTTGAACAAAGAGGAAAGGTGACCAATATGTAAACTAGTCTCTTTAAGATAATTTTATCAATATACTCATTCGAAAATGTCTTCCTAGTCTTCTCCATCACATTTCCATGGATTCTGGGGTCCAGATAAGCTCATAGGGTGATGTTTGCACTCATAGGGTGATAAAAGCACTTCCTCAGCATGTTGGAAGGAACAGAGCACATGTGTACTTTGGATCCGGCCAAGTATAGAAAACCATCACTTTCCAGTGCTTTGGTATACCTATATCCCAGTATGTACAAAAAGCTGTCGGTAAATAACCTTCCCATTTGTGGCAGTAACCACTTGTATAACATTATTAGTTTCTTTGTTAACTATTCAGTGTCTTAGAATTACGCAGCTAACTGGGAAGTTGGGCAGCAAATTTTTACTCTCTCAGAGCTAAAAAAAATACATTTTTCAGTGGAGAATTCAATAGGTTACATCTTGGGCAAAGAAGCAGGATAACTCACATTTAATTCTTAGAAAAGTGCTGTAGGATTTTAATGACTCAAAATGATCAGGACTTGTTTTTGTGATACCTAAAAATTATAATGGCTTTTTGTGAAATTGGGTATTTATTTAAAGGGAAAAATTAAAAACCCACCAAAGGATCTCTGTTATTGCTTGAAGTTCATATGATGTTTACATCTGGTTCTGATAAGAATCCAACATAATGTATAGAGAATAGTTAAATGAGTCAGAAGTTACTCATAAATGTTGTTGCTCCTTTAACGGCATTATAATTTTTATGATATCTGTCACTCCAGCTTGATTTTCTTGACAGTAGTCTTTTCATGCGTGAATCCTTTAGTAAATGATGCTTAAGATAGTGAAGATCCTCTTTCCCTGACAGCCAGAATATAGACAGAAAGACATTTTTTGTTTCAATGGGAAAATATTTGATAAGCATATGTTTAATGAATTGTGGGAGAATAAAGGTACATTAAAATGTCTTCTCTGAATAACTTTTATGTGGGACTGACAAATTTGTAATTAATTAATGAATAGGTGTTCAGATAAAGTGATTAACAAGTAGTAGCTCAGTATATATGCAATTACTGTTTTCAGTGCAATATTGAAATAAGTTAAAAAATTTTTAAAAGCACAAAGGTTTTTTCAGTAATTATTGTGATAATTACTGACTTTCAATAGGTTATATTGCACCAAGAAGGCCATATGGATGATGGTCTAACCTTACAAAGATGTCAGCACGAGGAATCCCAGGCTGCTCGAATCATTCGCAATACTACAAGCTTATTCAGCCAGTTTGTAAGGTAGTTGTTACCATCTTATATATAATCATTTTTTGTTTGTTTGTTTGTTTACAGTATTCTGAAGTTATAAGAATTTCTCTAACAGAATCCTTATTTCCTGCTTTCAAATATTTGTATTTAGAAGCTATTAGCAAATATATTTTTACTGACTTAAGTTTGTAATTTTGATGAGTAATGCCATTAAATAGATAAAACAGCTTATTTAAGATTAGTTACATGAAATCTAATACCTTGAAGCCAGAAGCAAACTGGATCATAATCCAGGTTGAAGAAAACATGCTAAATGATCTTAGTGTAACTCCATTAGTAAGTATTCTACAGTAGCTAGAACCTCACAATATTCATAAAAGGGTTCTTATTTTTCTATTTTTCTTGGTAGACCAAACATTACAGCTAACTCTACTCAAATTTGTCAAACTAATTGAAAGGAATATTGATGCCTAATGGCATTTAGATCAAAAATATGATGGGAAACCATAGCAGCCCCAAGTCCATGCAATAAACAATAGAAGGAAGTACAAAATAGATCTCCACATGTCCGGAAGGAGAATACCGATTTATTACCTTCAAAATCTGGGCTGAAACATTTTACCTGTACTTTTTTAATCACCCATTCTGTTGATCCTCCTACTTCTCTGTCACCCCTCTGATCATATCTGGAAGATTTAAAGATGAGAGGAGAGGCAGTTCTCTCTGGTGAACTCTATGCAGTATAACAGATTATATGCAGTAACAACAATTAGGGCAGAAGGCTAACTGTCAGCTGAGAAGGTAGAAGGAACAACTTCTTAACTTCTTTCTCTCAGCCAAATTATTATGTGAGCATTCCTAAATCTCCTGTTTAAACCAACACATTTATTTGCAGTGGAATGGATTTATGGATATTCAAAGTCTGTAACAGCATCTCAGCAGAGAGACAGTGGCTATATCTGATTTTAAGGAATAGTTCAAGTTATGATTCTAAGACTTTAGAATAGAATCAATAGAATTACCTTCTGAATAGTATTTGTCTTCTAAATCTTTGCTGTACTAGAGGGCAATGCAGTTAGTAATTATACCTCAGTAAGAATTACCCCAGATTGGGCTGTTCCACTAATTGTATAATAGAACTCAAAAACTAATGTGGAAACAGTGATGGCTATTTCCACAGATCAAAACACCGAAGACCTTGGATACACAGGCATTGTGAAACATGCAGTATATGAGTACCCTAAGCATGGAGTCAATACTACAAAGGATATTAAAAAGTCAGGGAATTTAAACAATTTAATATTAGACCAGACTTGCTCTGTCATAATCTTGATTTATTGAGAAGGTTATATAAAGAGCTGTACTTGTTAAGCAGTTGCCTAATATCCTTGCCACACATGTGGCACACATAATACCTTTCTTTTAATGGAAAAATACAGTCTTGGCCAATAGCAAAACAAATGTGTTAGACATAAATATCATTTAAAGCAGTTTATCTAAATTTGTATGTTGCTGATTGAAGAGCCTTTTTGTCCTCAGGAGATGTTGAATCTTAATGAACCATTGACAAAATGAGCTTGAAAAGATACTGTATTTATCACATTTCATCCCTGGCTTGGTTTTCTGGATTCAAGCCTGTATTTTAACAATATTATTTATGAAATAGATTTTCTGAATCAAAATTTGACTTGCTTTCACCATATTAATGCACTTGCCTCAGCTTAAATTTTTTCAGTCCTCTTGAAGTATATGTTTGCTTAAGAAAGTTTGTTCTACTGCTTTATATCATCTGGCTTGTCAATCTGTACAAAACTGTTCAGAATGTTTTCTGGCACTTATCAGTTTAGCTTAATTTTGACAGAACTTAGTTACCAATAAGTTTGAGACTTTACATGGAAATACTTGTAAACTGATTGTTTTGGTGAGGGCTTTAGCATTCGGATAATGAAGGGAAGTATCATGAAAACCGTCTTACATATGTGGTTGTATTTGACTTTTTGAATAATACCTTTAGCTATGTTAGTTTGAAAATATGGGGCATTTTGAAGCATAATTTTGTTATGCTATTTCTTTTGTTACTTTTGTTGCCCTTCCCTCATTCTTTAGAGTAAATTGTTCATGACATTTATCTTACATTACTAAACTTACACGATAATAGCTCTTTAACAAGCAGCAAGACAAAGATCTTCAAGTCAGTGAAAGTTCCATGTTTCCTTCACTATAGCTCTTCCATATGATTGGTTTTGTCTGAAGATTTTTAGGGTAAAATACAATTCTGTGTCAATGCATATTAATTTATAATTGCTGAGATCAACATCTAAGAATACACAATGAAATCGGTAAGAATGTAGTACTAAAGAAACTTTTTTCATAGTGCTTGGCAGAAGTTTTAATTATGATGATCGAGTAGTCATCCTTGTATTACTGCCTAATAGATGAAAAAATAAAGAAAAATGAGTTTATGATTAAGAATTTGCTTCCACAGAACCCACCATATGAGACTGCATTTAAAACATTACTTCTTCACTATCACAAGGGACTACAGTACTCCTTTGTATTTCTTGTGCTGAGGATATAA
Source organism: Aptenodytes patagonicus (assembly GCF_965638725.1). Taxonomy (NCBI): domain Eukaryota; kingdom Metazoa; phylum Chordata; class Aves; order Sphenisciformes; family Spheniscidae; genus Aptenodytes; species Aptenodytes patagonicus. The sequence goes on along the minus strand of NC_134955.1, from coordinate 37,018,119 downwards.
AAACAGCCGCCTCTGCCAGCACTCAGCTCCTCCTAGATTATACTATTTATAATAATGAGCCAGACCCTGAAAAATTGGGTTGTCACCCAAGACTGAGCAAATGCTTGAACAGGAAAGAGCCATTATTTTACTGACAACTGAGGTTCCTTGAAATGCTTTATATTTTTAAATCCCACCCTTCTTTATTTCCTATATAGAGTTGATACAGAAGACCTAATTAACGGTTAGGATTACCTGTTCTTTCTGTGTTCTTTGTCTAGAAGACTGGGGGTGTACAGCCTCAATAACTGCTACTATTTTAGTTGATCTGCACATTACGCCTATATCATCAATAGGATTTAAAGTATCTAAACAAAATCAATTACTGTAAGAAAGGACTTTGGTACATCTTTCATTTCTCTTTCATCTTTTTGCTGACTTGTATTGTTTCTTCTGCTCATTTTTTCAGTATTTTTAATCATTCTTTCTCTTTACATCAATGCAGAAAGGGAAACGTGATTCCACTTCAGGAAGCTCTGAGCGCTGGACACCCAAACAATAGATGTTTGAATGATTTGCTATTCAGATCAGCTGTTGCTTATATACATATGTCATATGTATAACAAGACTTGATTTAGATACCAATAGAAAATAGGCTGCTACATAATACTGTAAATTACAGTGGGAAAATGCATAATGCTGCCAGTCTTTCTTGTTTTTTTCTGTAGTGGAAACAACAGAACACTATCACCCACTGCCCTGCCTATTGAGGAGATGGCTCAGACTCTGCAAGACCTGATTACTTACTTCCAGCTTCCCGAAGAAGACCTGGAACATGAAGATAAGCAAAGCAAGCTTCGGTCACTCAAAAACAGACAAAATCTATTCAAAGAAGAGGTACAGAGAGAGGAATAAGATGCATGCATATGATTTATAATGTAAAGTTCCATAGCTGATATATATATATGGAATAGACTGTAATGCCATATGATAACTTGCTGTTACATATTTTTCACTTCCACAGTTGTCACAGGCTACAAGCTCTCTCTCACAAAATTCAGTCTTAATACTTCTGAGCATCTTCAAACAGATGTCATTTTTAAAAGAAACGATTGTGACAAGAAATTTCTTTTTCTCTCTATGAAGTTATACATTCTGGATACCCCAAATGAATAATAAAACTGATGTCTTTTCTGTCCACCAGGGTGTGAAACAGGAACTTTTTATCTCTAGAAACTGGAAGAATGATAGTTTTAGAGAAGGATATGTATTACATAATTGTAGAATTGCTCCTCTCTGAAAATGGAATAATTACACTTCTGTATAAATAGGAAATATATGAGACATGTTTGGATTGCTTGCAGGTTTTCAATACCATTTTAGTCTCCAATCAAACTGAAGTTAAAAATCTATTCTAGTATTAGAACTTGTTTGCTTTACAGGTATTTTATTGGATAGTAAAATTTCCACCTTTTTTAATCAACAAAAATTCCTTTGTATATAAACTCAAAGTGTGGGGTTTTTTTCCTATGTAAGGAAGATTTTATGTAAAAAAGAGTCTGTTCACAAAAGTTCTAAAAGCCTTTATTGTCAGCTTTGTTTATTCCTTACTTTTTGTAATACTTAGCTGAGTAAGGAACAGTATAGAATCATTCTCTAAAATGGATGATTCTGATACAGAAAAATACATATTCAAATCTTGTAAGTACAATTGTTTTTTTTTAAGATGATGCAACTTTTAAATGTGTACAGGAAAAAATCTTTTAAAAGGACAGCAACAAATGCTTTTTCATGTACAGTTCACTTTCCTCTCTGCCATATGCATTTAGGGAATGCTGGCACTAGTTTTGAATTGCATTGATCGCTTAAATGACTACAACAGCGCAGCTCATTTTGCAGGATTTGCAAGAGAAGAACATGGTACAGCATGGAAAGAAATTTTGAACCTCCTTTACAAATTGTTAGGTAAGTTCTTCAGTAATCTACTAATGTAAAAAAACAGGATATGTGTTCTTTATATTCTACTTGCTGCTTCACCACCAACTAATATTTTGTGTATTATTCGTTGTCATGTAAATTAGAGAATTTCTTCCATATAGTTATTGATATTTATTACAGAGAACAGAGTTTATTGAGCAATGATACAACAGAAAAATAAATCTCAGCTAGGAAAAAGATTGGTGCAGCATGCCAAATGCATTTTTATTATTTTTTTTAAGTTTAAATGTACCTGTGGTATGCAAATAGGTGTGAATTATTATTTTAAAAATTAGAAAAACTGGAAAACAGTCTTCATATATGAAGCTGAAGAGAAGCCTAAAAGTAATAGTCAGAACTTGTAGGTCTACTGAATCCGTGTTTGTCACTTGAGGCTTAGATTTAAATGTTAATAAAAATAATTACATAAAATGGAAATTAAAAGATTTTTTTCCATTTCAGTGCCATGCTTTCAGAGCAAACTGCTTCTGTGTTGTAGTAGGGCCAAAATTATACAGTGGGAGAAGTACATATATGTGTATTTCTTTAAATCACTGATTTGATACCTGAGTTGCGTAATTCCTCATATAGGAGAATCTTGTCTTCTGATGGAGTTTAAATACATTCTAATTTCATTACAAAGAAAGTTAGTCCTGAACCATAGTAAAATATGCAAGTCAAGAGTTAGGACAAGTTTAAACCAAACCAGGGGGAGTGCTTTGAAGCATGAGGTTAATCATATAGCACAGACATGCAGATGCTTCTGGTGAAATCTTCTCATTGCTTTAGAAAGTAATGAGATACCATTTCCTGCATTTTACTACAGTTTTATGAGTTTAAAGAAAAGTAGGATTAAAAAAAACTCTTTAGTGCTACATAGGCCTTTTCAGATTTTGTCTTGATTTTCTTCTGCAAGTACATCTTGAACACACTTGTTCTCATGTAATAAATATTAAGTTAATGCTTCATAATAAAAATCCTTGACAATTACATACAAAAGGCTTTTGTTTTGTTTTTCTATGGTCAGTAATAACTTCTGGAAGAAAAAAAATCAGTATTGCTTGAAATACTTGAATGCTGATGAACTTTCAAAGTGCATTCAAATAACACTGTGTTCTGCGCTGCTGAAGACTAAAAGCTATCCATTCTATAACATGTTTTAATAAGAAAGTAGAGCTAAAGAGCAGTACATCCAACCTGCACTTGAGCTTAAACTGCTGCGTATAATCTTCCCACTCATTGGTAGGAAGACATAGAAAAAGAACTATTTCAGGCTCTTGATCATGACAGTGCTTGACATTTGCATCAAACAAGGGTGGTGGATAATTTCTATTTAAATTTAACAATAAAATAAAACCTAAGTAAAACATTTTTTTTTGCTGAAATTCTTGTTTATCCAGTAGACCCCTGTCAACTTCAAAAACTACATGCTCTTTGGAAGTTATGTCAGTTGCTGATATTCAAATTAATGAAAATCTTAATTCTTTATTACTGTAACATATGTGTATTTATGATTTGTCTGTTTATTATTTTATGAAGTTATTATAAAAATTGTGTTAAAATGGATATGATTAACATTGGTGATTTAAAAAGGAAATCTCCTGTTATAAAATTATACTTTGTGGTTTTTTTCCAGCTGCTCTCATTCGTGGCAACAGAAACAATTGTACTCAGTTTTCCAGTAACCTCGATTGGCTAATAAGTAAATTGGACAGATTAGAATCTTCCTCAGGTGAGACTCACTTTTATCAATGGAAATTAACTCTCAATACACCATACACAGCTGTCTTACATTATAAATGTCAGAGCAGTTTTCCTTGAAAACAATATGCATTAGAAAACAAATACACTGCATTTTTCTGAATTGAGCAAAGTATTACATTTAAACAGACATTTTTGTGGCAATTTTTGGTTCTATACATTTGGTACATGCAATGCCACATCCAATCAGTGTTGAATGTGACTTCGGTAAATTAACGGATTGGGTCAGACAGTATGAAGATTACTGTCCCATTGCTATCAAATAACACCAGAGTTGTTTGTGGGCACAAGTACAAATAACATATATATATAGAGAGAGAAGCTTTTTTTATACTGTGGAGTGTTCAACAAAATATCAAAATACTGTACAATGCTCCCTACTAAAACCTTTATCTCTCTCATCGAAAAGGAGCTAAACTTGCATTTTTCTCAAGTGGTTTTAAAATTGTGGCTATTTTCAAAAGAAAAGAGAAATTAACAGCTTCATAATGCATTTATGTCTAATGCAGTTCACATCATAGTCATATCAATACTTTTTAAAAATGTTTTCATTCTCTTTTTAGGCTGGAGAATAAATAGCATCTCTTAAGATATTGTGTTATTTACTGAGCTTTTAGATTGTGTTCAGTTGTGCAGATGATTTAATGACATTATTTCTATGGCCTTCATACAGGTATTTTGGAAGTGTTGCACTGCATCTTGATTGAAAGCCCAGAAGCTTTAAATATAATAGCTGAGGAGCACATCAAATCCATTATTTCATTGTTGGATAAACACGGGCGCAATTACAAGGTATGTTTGGAAAAACTAAGGAAGTATTGATAATCTTACAATAACTTGTGGAAAAAAACAGAGAAATGTCTACATGGAAATATGTGATTCTAAACCTTGAAGTACATCTGCAAAATTGCTTTGTTGAGATTAAAAAAATGTGTAATATATAATTGCTTTTCAGTTTCAAATACAGCAAATATGTATGACAAGCAAATAGTTAAGAAATATTGATAACCGGTCAGAACTTTGGGTTTGCTGAGAAAATGAACCATTCTGGTGGCTGTAAGTACATGGACAGAGTAGCTTGCTTTGTGATGCAGGGCTCTGCAGAAGCAGTGAACTACTATTGTTGTATCTGCAGAAAGACAGAACTAAATCCTGCAAAGTCATTCCTAACTTGAGTAATAATAATAGTAGCAGAAAAGAATAAAATAAAATAAGAAGTCTTGAAAAAATACTCCAAATATCTGAAAACACAGGTGTTCAGAAAAAAACTGAATTATACCAGAAGAAGTAATGGTGGAAATTAATTTAGACATCAATGTGCAATTTATTATGACAGAAGAAGGTGAACACAATTTCTGGCTGCGATCAGGATGACATCACAACACAGAGGAGAATACAGTTTTATGTGTGATTTTCTGATGTGAGTTTCCTTCCTCAATTAAAATTTTATTTGAAAGACTGATAACCTGGAGGAAGAACAAAGAAAGTTTTAGTGAGCTGAAATTACTAATTTACAGGAGAAGGTAATATGGAGAACCTAGCAATTATAGATACGGAGAAGGAGAGAAGTATTTTTAAGCATGGTTAAGGAGTATGAACTGGTATAAGTAGGCATAAGAAAAAAGTTGAAATTGCAGCGGTAAGTTTAACTTACTATTTTTTAGCTGTTAGCAAGATTATTGTGCTGTGCCATTCGCCTGCAAAAATAACCTTTCAGCTGGAGCATCTTAATGTAGACTTCATAGTGAGAACTCAAAGCAGAAAAGGGAAATACTGTATACAGGAGAAGAATTAGACTGGGTAACGGATTTGTGCATTTCCATTTGTAATGTCTTTGACTAAACATCAGTATGTAATGAAGTAATATGAAGTAATGAATTTATTTGTTACTCCGGAAATAGTATATCTTGTTCTCCTGCTAGATTAGAAATTCTGTTGTTATTTAGGAAATAAGAAACAGTAATGATATTAACCAAAATTATCTTGGAAATTATTGATTTGAAGAATTTTTTAAATGAAAAGCCTTATGTCAGAAATATGGTCAGTGAGTGCATAGAGATTATTTAAACAGTTTATATGTACATTCTAAGTTATTGCTAATTGTTTATGTTATTAAGACACTTTATAGCTGAGTACAGGTCAGAGTTTCTGTGGTTATTTAAGTTACTACCTCTGTCCTTCTGCTAGAGGTTTCTGCCCAATAACAGAGATGGTAGAAAGGAAAATGCATGGGCTGGGACATAGCAAAGTTCACAATATATTAGCTTAAACTGCTGTTGAGGGTGGTTTTGTGCTAAGCCACTGGGCAGAGAACAGGAGTGGCTAAAATAAATGTTCTGTTCTGCTGCTCCTTGTGTTGTACAACAGTTTCCAAAATGGTAATCAACAGTGTGAAGATGGTTCTTTGTCTTGGAGATGGTCTGTAAGAGTTTAGACCATTTGGGCTCTTTGCTCAATGATTGCTTGTCAGAGCTCAAGTGTATCTTTAAGCTTCTCTGTTTTTTGCAAAAGTGTGCAGCTTTGTCCCTCAGCATTAAACAACACTATGTTGTTGAACACTGTGTTCTCTCTTCCAAAACCTTTTGCTCCAGTAATCTGTGGAAGAGCTATGTCAATCTCTTTCACTTTTTAGACTGTGACCAAATAAAAGAAAGCTGAAATTTTAGAATAAGATATATATGAAACTCTGTTTTGTTTTATAGTGAATTCTTTTAGATAAGCATTTACGTTTAAGTTAAAGTTAAGTTTAAGTTAAATAAGAATTCATGTTTTTAATTTTAAAAATAAATGGATTACTTCTTATATTGAAAACATGCTTTCAGAACAGATTCATAAGCAGTCTGAGAATTGTAGTTGAGAATTGTCCACTAATTTTGCTCAGGAAGTTTTTTGGGCTGCAGTAAATTTCTCAAAGAATTTCATTTTACATTTCAAATTTTTAATGATATTTAATTAAAAAAAATGCAAAGAGTTGACATACAGCTGTTCTAGCTTTGTTTTTTTCTAATCAAAATGAGAATAAGGAATTTCAAAGGAAGGTTTTTTGAGGCATTTTGCAAACCCTGTGTTTTGAATTTGTGTTCCACGAATGTTTTATATCCTCTATCAGTAGTACAGACTACACTTGGTCCATATATGTGGAAAATATTTAGAAAACAATAATGATAATATATATTATATTCCTTCCTTTAGGTCTATTCTGAATGTAAATTAAGCTAGCAACTGAATAATAGTATATGTAGCTGCCTTTACCCAACTTTCTTCTGATTTTTTTTTTTAAGGTTCTCGATGTGCTTTGCTCTCTCTGTGTCTGTAATGGAGTTGCAGTTCGTGCCAATCAAAATTTGATCTGTGACAATCTACTGCCTAGAAGAGACTTACTCTTGCAAACACGTTTGATTAATGATGTGACAAGGTATAGTGACATTTTTTATTGTTATTTTATAAAAAATGGATCTTACATGTCTTCAATAATTAATTGAAGAAAATATTGTAACCTAAGAGATGTTCCACAGCTTTCAATATTGAGACACACACTTTAGGAAGTGTTTATGTATTAACTTCTGAAAAAAAAACATTTTTAATAACAATATGGCACTTGTAATGGAAACTGTGCTCGAATAGAAATTGCTAATCAATAGTAAGATCTGTTCTGAAATGGAAAGATGAAAGTTGTTTTTTTCTCATTCAAAACAGAGCATGGTTTTACCTAATAATTATTACGGCATATGTAAATATACTGTGAAGTCCTTGGGTGTTTTAAAAGGGATTTGATTTCCTGGCAACCTCACTTCTGTTTTTTTAATTTTAGGAAATTATCTTGTTATTTCTCTTTTGACTATACGTTTTTCAAAGCGTGGAACCTACACCTTAGAAGATGATTCTACAACAGCTTTATAAAGTCATAAAATGGGTCACTATTTTAAATATTATAAGCAAAATGTGGACATCTACACTCAGCATATTAGCAAAGAAAATTTGACTATTATACAACAATATAATTCGTACGTTGCATTTTATGTTTACACTAACTGGCTTACATTTTCTTTCTTAGCATAAGGCCAAACATATTTTTGGGTGTTGCTGAGGGCTCTGCACAATACAAGAAGTGGTACTTTGAGTTAATAATTGATCAGGTTGATCCATTCTTGACGGCAGAACCCACCCATTTACGAGTTGGATGGGCCTCTACTTCAGGTTATGCCCCCTATCCTGGAGGTGGAGAAGGATGGGGAGGCAATGGTGTTGGTGATGACCTATACTCCTATGGTTTTGATGGCCTTCATCTGTGGTCTGGTAAGTACTTTGTTCACTTCCACTTATTCTTACATTTAGGACTTACCTTTACCTTCAGTACCTGTGTGTATATAGCATGCTATTTTATAGTGAGCTACATTCAGAACTCCAGGATACCATGAAGTTACTTAGAATTTAAGATCTGACATCTTGTCTGAGATTTCAGTGAATTATGTATTGAATTATACCAATTAGGCTTTTTAGTAGATAGCTTCTCTTTTCATGATTTTGATCAAAAAAATGGCATTTTCCAGATCTAGATCAATACTGACTTAAGTCTATCTGTTCAGAATCAATGGATGTATTGTTCTCAGACAAATTCATTGCATATGGATCTACATTTGCATTATTCTTCCATTTTGTATCTACAGTTGAAGTAAAATGACATTATTATCCTCATACCTATTGACAGATTTAATGAACTTAATTTAAATTTTGGTAAATAGGTTCATAAAAGATAATTTTGGCAATTAGAAATAAGAATTGCTACACTATTACCAACTTTGGTTTTTTTAGAACATAAATTTCTGTGGTGTAATATCAAACTGAAAACCTGTAGTTGCTATGCTGTCTGAAAAAATATTTTTCATATTATTATCTAAAATAAGCTTAGCAGAAAAAATAGAGTTTTTCCAGGAATGTTTCTTAATGTGTGTAGTAATCCAGGAGACTCTCAGTTATTACTGCAGTGAAGTGGTTACACTTGCAGTTTATAAAGAAGGGAGTTAATGGATGCCAGCAAATGCATATATTGTCAGTGACAGTAAACTTGTGGTCTTATTAGCCATTCTTTGTTCAAGCAAATTGAAGATGTTAGTGGGCTGAGTTAACGAAAAAGTGGAAGTCACTGCCTGTGCAGTTGGGTAGATTTGAGTAAGAGCTCTAGAAGAGTAAAAGGAGTTTACTGGAGGGCTCATCTGAAGTGTTGCAGTTCAAATAATTTTTGTAATAATGAGTGTGTTATAAAGAATAACCACTGAGGAAAAAGGAGAAAATAGAAGAATCTTAGGGCACTGAGGAGGGTGCACAGCAAGCTCACTACCCTGGACTTCAGGAGAGCAGACTTTGGCCTCTTCAGGGATCTGCTTGGTAGAGTGTCATGGGACAAAGCCCTGGAGGGAAGAGGGGCCCAAGAAAGCTGGGTAATATTCAACGATCACCTCCCTCAAGCTCAGGAGCGATGCATCGCAACAAAGAGAAAGTCCGGCAAAAACACCAGGAGGCCTGCATGGATGAACAAGGAGCTCCTGGACAAACTCAAACACAAAAAGGAAGCCTACAGAGGGTGGAAGCAAGGAGAGGTAGCCTGGGAGGAATACGGAGAAATTGTCTGAGCAGCCAGGGACCAGGTTAGGAAAGCTAAAGCCCTGATAGAATTAAACCTGGCCAGGGACATCAAGGGCAACAAGAAAAGATTCTATAGGTACGTCGGGGATAAAAGGAAGATGAAGGAAAATGTGGGCCCTCTCCAGAAGGAAATGGGAGACCTGGTTACCTGGGACACAGAGAAGGCAGAGGTACTCAATGACTTTTTTGCCTCAGTCTTCACCAGCAAGTGCTTGAGCCTCACCGCCCAAGCCGCAGAAGGCAAAGGCGGGGACTGGCAGAATGAAGAGACACCCACTGTGGGAGAACACCAGGTTCGAGACCATCTAAGGCACCTGAAGGTGCACAAGTCCATAGGACCCGATGAGATCCATCTGCGGGTCCTGAAGGAACTGGTGGATGAAGTTGCTAAGCCACTATCCATCGTATTTGCGAAGTCGTGGCAGTCCAGTGAAGTTCCCACTGACTGGAAAAGGAGAAACATAACCCCCTTTTTTAAAAAGGGAAAAAAGGAAGACCCAAGGAACTACAGGCCAGTCAGTCTCACCTCTGTGCCTGGGAAGATCATGGAACAGATCCTCCTGGAAGCTATGCTAAGGCACATGGAGGACAGGGAGGTGATTCAAGACAGCCAGCATGGCTTCACCAAGGGCAAGTCCTGCCTGGCTAACCTAGTGGCCTTCTATGGTGGAGTGACTACATCAGTGGATGTGGGAAGGGCTACAGATGTCGTCTATCTGGACCTCTGTAAGGCTTTTGACACAGTCCCCCACAACATCCTTCTCTCTAAACTGGAGAGGTATGGATTTGATGGGTGGACTGTCCGGTGGGTGAGGAATTGGTTAGATGGTTGCATCCAGAGGGTAGTGGTCAATGGCTCAATGTCCAGATGGAGATTGGTGATGAGTGGCATCCTGCAGGGATCCGTATTGGGACCGGTATTGTTTAATATCTTCATCAATGACATAGGCAGTGGGTTTGAGTGCACCCTCAGCAAGTTTGCAGATGACACCAAGCTGAGGGGTGTGGTTGACACGCCAGAGGGATGGGATGCCATCCAGAGGGACCTGGACAAGCTCGAGAAGTGAGCCTGTGTGAACCTCATGAGGTTTAACAAGGCCAAGGGCAAGGTCCTGCACCTGGGTTGGGGCAACCCCTGGTATCAATACAGGCTGGGGGATGAAGGGATTGAGAGCAGCCCTGCCGAGAAGGACTTGGGGGTACTGGTGGATGAAAAGCTGGACATGAGCCAGCAATGTGCGCTCACAGCCCAGAAGGCCAATTGTATCCTGGGCTGCATGAAAAGCAGCGTGGCCAGCAGGTCGAGGGAGGTGATTCTGCCCCTCTACTCTGCTCTGGTGAGACCCCACCTGGAGTCCTGCGTCCAGCTCTGGAGCCCTCAGCATAAGAAAGACACGGACCTGTTGGAGCGGGTCCAGAGGAGGGCCCCAAAAATGATCTGGGGGATGGAACATCTCTCCCATGAAGAAAGGCTGAGAGAGTTGGGGTTGTTCAGCCTAGAGAAGAGAAGGCTTCAGGGAAACATTATTGCAGCCTAGCAGTACTTAAAGGGGACTGTTGTGGTTTAACCTCAGTCAGCATCTGAGTATCACACAGCCGCTCATTCTCTCCTCCCCCCCCCGCTGGGATGGGGGAGAGAATTGGAAGAGTACAAGTGAGAAAAACTTGTGGGTTGAGATAAATACAGTTTAATAATTGAAATAGAATAATAATAACAATACGAATAATAATGTAGTAATAATAATAACAACAACAACAACAACACACAAAGCAAGTGATGCACAGTGCAATTGCTCACCACCCACCGACCGATGCCCAGCCAGTCCCCGAGCAGCGGCCCCCCCTGGCCAGCTTTCCCCAGTTTATGTACTGAGCATGACGTCACATGGTATGGAATGTCCCTTTGGCCAGTTTGGCTGTGCCCCCTCCCAGCTTCTTGTGCACCTGCAGCCTTCTCAGTCAGTAGAGCATGGGAAGCTGAAAAGTCCTTGGCTAGTGTAAGCATTACCTAGCAACAACTAAAACATCGGTGTGTTATCAACTTTGTTCTCCTCCTAAATCCAAAACACAGCATTGTACCAGCTACTAGAAAGGAAATTAACTCTATCCCAGCCAAAACCAGGACAGGGGCTTATAAAAAAGATGGCGGCAAACTTTTTATCAGGGCCTGTTGGGACAGGACAAGGGGGAATGGCTTTAAACTGAAAGAAGGTAGATTTAGACTAGATATAAGGAAGAAAATTTTTATGCTGAGAGTGGTGAAACACTGGCACAGGTTGCCCAGAGAGGTGGTGGATGCTCCATCCCTGGAAACATTCAAGGTCAGGTTGGACGGGGCTCTGAGCAACCTGATTTAGTTGAAGATGTCCCTGTCCACGGCAGGGGGGTTGGACTAGATGACCTTTAGAGGTCCCTTCCAACCCAAACTATGATTCTATGATTCTATGATTTTTGGGAGTAGGCTGGGAGACATCTGTAATTTAGTCCTTTAGAAATGGCTGAATAAATCATGAATGCAAAATTAAACACTAATTGATCCTCAGAAATGCAGTGCTGGAAAGTCTCTTAAATCTCATCTTCTGCAGTAAGGCAAAATTCAGAGTACTTTAAACTGTCCCAAACAGTTGACTTGACTTGTTCTTAAGCAGTTCCAAACACAATAATTTGAAATAGTGTTTAACTGCTTAATTAGACTTGTTTTACAGTTAAAATACAATGTTTTCAAGGGAATTGTTTTGAAAGGAATTCTGAAGAGATATTTCTTGACCAAAAATATACTCAGATACTCAAGTGTGATTGAAATACTGCAGTTATCTGTAAATGTGTATAGTTAGATTACTTCAGATATATTATCTCAGGTTAATTGTCATTATAAGTGCTGAGTCCTGTGCATGGCTGTATGTTTCCACCTTCCCAGATAGGGAAAATGAAGCTCCCTCTGTTTAGTGTATGGCTGTAGCTGATAAAGAAAACCTGGCCCATTAAATTCTTGATCCATTTTTTGATAACTCAGTATACCGTTCTACCTCCTGATACTGTAAACCTGGATATTGGTCATAATCACAGCTCTAGTAGAATTATAGAATCATAGAATGGTTTGGGTTGGAAGGGACTTTTAAAGATCATCTAGTCCAACCTCCCTGCCATGGGCAGGGACATCTTTCACTAGACCAGGATGCTCAAAGCCCTCTCCAATCTGACCTTGAACACTTCCAGTGATGGGGCATCCACAACTTCTCTGGGGAACTGTTCCGGTGTCTCACCACTGAATATTCAGAGATATATGAATCTGGTATTTCACAAATAACTAAAGAAATAAAATTGGATATATCAATGTTAACTTTGTAAAGAGGGCATCATTTACTGTGCCTCAGTACTCTTGCATCAGGCTACAGTGTGAACTTGTGTGATTTCAGCTAAGCGTGTTCTGTCTTGCGAACAGTGTCAGAAGTCTCAAGTGATTTGCTCAGTTTATGCACTTTTCTGCCACATATCAGTTTGAAGAGTGTTGACTCACTGTCTCTAAAAGCAGAACCGTTCATAAAATTGATGAAGGCAAGATCATGTCTTCATGACGACAAACAAAAATCTTGATGGTGTCTTTGAGGAAATAATTCCATTGTTAAACCTGTGAGATTCTGCTTAAAGCTTCTGATTACTGAATACTTTTATCCTAGGTCGAGTACCCAGAGCTGTAGCATCTGTCAATCAGCATTTATTATCATCTGATGATGTGGTTAGCTGTTGCTTGGATTTAGGTGTACCTAGCATTTCATTCCGCATTAATGGACAGCCTGTACAAGGAATGTTTGAGAACTTCAGTACAGAAGGATTTTTCTTCCCTGTTGTAAGCTTATCAGCAGGTGTAAAGTAAGTACAACTTAATTTTAATTGTTGTTTTCTTTGCCATCTTGTCACACAAAATATTGTCCAAATTCATGTATGATTTGTTCTGGTTTGTTGTTTCAGTTCTGCCCAACCGGCAGCTGGGAGGGAGGGAGGTGGGAAAGTGCTGATTTGTTTAGTAATGATTTTACTTAAGGGTGAAATGTGAGCCTGTTAGCAATTTGACCAAGTCACAGTGACTGAAAATTATTATTTTATGGGTATTTGGTGACATAGGGGAAATTAATTTTGTCTCATTCCAATTATCAGTGAAAAGAAAGCACATTAGAAACACAGCACCACATTTGGCACTAATTAAAATTCTCACTGACTTTCTCAGCAGGAAGTAAAAAACCTAAATCATCATGAAAACTGATACTATATTCAAGTAGGGAACACAAAGAACTGATGAGAAGCAGTTTTGGAATCTCGTTACTAATATTTTCCATTTCTTATCTGTTTTATAGCTAAAATACTGAGATTTGAACTTACAATTTTCAGACTTCTATTGTTATCTTACCTTTAATTCAGAAAATCTTCTGCAAATGTCAGTCTACTTAAGTGGTTGAAATACTTGTGTTAACATTACAAAGCCAACATAAGAACAAAAGACTAGCTCTTGCACTGTTGTTATAACAGGACCAATTTCTGTTCAGTTCATCTTAGAGCATCTTTATTGCTGGTATTGACAGGCAGCAATTTTAGGAAGGAAAGACATAAAGATAATGAAGGAGAATTCTTCAGTCAGAGAGGTTGGGATTTTTTTGTCTTTTGTAGGCTGAGCATGCTTTCTGCATAAATTATGGATAAGTTATGAAAATTTTTCACTATGAAAAAATGCTAACGGTCTAGATGTCAATAGCTGCCAGAAACTGCCAAGTTTAGAAGAAATAATCAGGAGTGGAGTAAGAGATTGTGGTGGAGTGAAAAGATGCAAAGGGCTGGCTTTTATTTAAAGGAGGGTTTCTCTTATACATGGTAATTTTTGAGAAGTGAAGGTTCGGTATGGCCAGAACAGACAGTATATAGCTTTCATAAGTGAAAGAAAGCTCAAGCTATAAATGGTTCATAAATTTAGCAATTAAGAAAAAAGAAATCTTTGTTTCTCTGAAGTGAAGTAAATCAGATAAGTAGTTCTCTGTGGGCTTTTCCTTCTGTGATCAATACATAAATACTTTGAGCATCTCATGCTTAAGAGAACCTCCCAGGTGAGAATACTAACAGAGATCAAGCAGAATAAAGGAGTCCTGGGAAGGGCTTAAATCAATTTTCATTTATTCTCTGGGAGTGACCCTACTATGTAGCTGCATTAGTACAAGAGCTTTTGAAAATGTTCATTACTTTTTCCATACAAAATCTGCCTAAACTGGTGTAATTATTTTTCTTCATTCTTATTTGATGTTTGTGTATTTTGTGAGAGCATTTTCCCTTGTAGTTAATAGTAGCTGATGGCAGCAGCAGGTTATGTGTCATCTTCTGTGTCTGTTAATATCAGAGAAATGTTATTACATGGGAATCCTGAGTTCATGAGTGGAGGAGAGTGTTCTGCACTGGGCACAGACTCTTATGTTTCTACTTCTGTTGTGGCTTATCTGCTTTTCCTCTGCTTTCTGTGACTTTCTCAGTCTTTCATTCTGGGTCTGCTTCATCATTCCATATCCGTTTTTCCTCTCTAAACCCTTGTCAGTACCTGCTTACCCGCACTCTCTTATTCTGTTTTTTACTGTAAGCATTTTCTCCCTATCTATCCATTTTTTCCTCCTCCTACCAATGGTGCTATGAGCTCTGCTTGTAGCACTACAATATGGCCATTCAAATAACCAAGGAATTTAAACAGCAACTCTGTACAGAGAATTCATTTTCTTTTCTTCTATTTTTCTTTTCTTCTATTCAGATTTATTTAACCTCTTCTTAAAAAGTGTGTAAACGCAGAGATAAAGAAATGAAATATGAGATTAACTTTAAATAAGCCATCCAACATGTTTTTAGGGAAGTTAGGGGTTTGGATGTATTGACATGAAAAGTCAATATCTTAAAAGTAAATGTCTGGTGGTTTTAGTAATTAAATGTGAGGTACATTAAATACTGTTATCGTGGGGGTCTTGTCTTTCACAGACAGCCTTAGTAGTAAGCAAAAGACTATTTAGCATAGCCTTGTCATTCAAGCTACAAAAACTAAGTATAGCTGCTAGCAAATTGCTAGAATGGCAGGCACAGTTGCCTATGTACAGCCCAACTCCAAAATGAAGCAAAAGGAGTAGTAATTAACCTAAATAAATTGGCTCAACTATTTCTAGCTGTCTTTTAGGAGTTATATTGCTTTATATTTGATTTTCAGGAGGGTTCTTTTTAAGGTTAAGGTCAGACAAATTAAAACAAGTTTTTCAAATCGAAAGATCTGAACATTTCTTTTGAAATGAGACAAAAAGCCACAGCTTCTTGGAGAGTTCAAATTTTTAAAAGAGAGCGTGCAGTATAAGGAGGATATAGCCTGTGTGGAGGTTTAGATACTGCAGTGAAGAGCAGGGAGAAAACAGGCCTCAGAAGGAATGAGAACATCACAAAGATCAGGTGAGATTGAATCGTTTTCTACAACTCAGAAAAATGGACCAAGTTGGCAGAAAGCAAGGAGCTATTTACTGGGGTGTGGTCAGCAAGGGAAGAATTGCATGAGAGTTTTTTTATTTTGATTCTTTCTTTAAATTTTGTCTATTTAGGTAGTTAGACTTCTAGGTCTTAATATAAAATTGACCGCCTTTTTAATTTTAAAGTATTTTGATCTGTGTGGGGACTTGCCATAAAGAGAGATCTAAGCTCAAAGTTGTCATCTCAAATATTTAGCTGCTTGGGATCATTCAAATATTTTAAACAATGTATCTTTAAAATGAAATTAGAAAGTTCAAGCTTAATAGAAGTAATTAATAATAATATATTTCTTGTAGACATTGAACTAGTTCACATATTTGTGACTTGTTCTTATGTATATCCTGTTTGAGAAAACTTGTGTGTCTTAATTTTTTTCATCTTTTTATATTATTGATGTCTCTTACTGTCAATGAAATATGTTGATCTGATAGTTCTAGTATTTCTAGAAGTCTAAGTAAAAAGTGGTGTAGGCTTCTTCTGGTCACCCCATCACAACAAATGTATGGGCTATTTCCTAGAGATAACAATTGTTTTTAATTTTTTGTGGTTGCTTACCTCTAGAGTTTGCCTACATGAGGACCAAAGTATGAAGTTGGATAGTTTTTGTCTTTGTTGTTTTTCCTGGTATACTCTTAAATTTATATGAAAAATGTATATCTAAGGAGAAACAGAAAACTTCAGGGGTTTAATAGGAATTGTAGTTATGCTTCTGAAACTCATTCCCAGTTGTAGTATTTGGAATAATTTTGTTTGCTTGATTTTTGTTTTATGATTATAGTGGGTTTTTTTCACCATATCCTCTTTTTTTTCTCATGTGCCAACAGCCTGCATGTGTGCACTGAGAAGTTACTTTAAAACTTTTAAGTGATATTTAAATAGTCCCTATGGGATTTTTTAGAGTAACAGTCCAATTTAAATTAGATTTGTGTTTCCAAATAATTTAAATGCATTAAAAAGTCACAATTTACAACCATGTGATTTTAAGAAACTTTAAAAAAAAAAAAAAATGCTACTGCATTGAATAATTAGTTTTCTTTGGCCAAAACAAATTTTCAAAAATAGTGGGTAAGTGATGGTGTTATTGATAGTATCTACTGGTATGAATGCTTGGTAACTCTTTGGTGTTTATCAAAGCATAAAATACACCTGCATTTTTGTAAATGCTATTCAAATAAACGTTTAAGTTTCTAAATTATTTATTTATAATGTTAGTATATGCTGACTATTTAAGAGTATGATTTCTTCATTGAATATTACACAGAGTTCGCTTCTTATTGGGTGGACGTCATGGAGAGTTTAAATTTTTGCCTCCTGGTGGCTATGCTCCTTGTTATGAAGCGTTGCTTCCAAAAGAGAAGATGAAACTGGAACCAGTGAAAGAATATAAAAGAGATTCTAATGGAGTGAGGGATTTGCTGGGTACAACACAATTCCTCTCCCAAGCTTCCTTTATCCCTTGTCCAATAGACACCAGTCAGGTATGTTAAGTATGCAATAATAGGATTGTAAAATATGTCTTAACAAAATTTAAATTCACAATATAAAAACTAAGCTAGCTTGCCCCTTTCTTAGCAATTCATCATTTGTGTGTTGTGGTGTATTTAGCTGAACTAGATGACCTTGGATCTACAAGGTGTGATAACTGGAACCTTTTCTTATTTGTGGAATTGTTATGCTCTGTTCTTAGATTGCTCTTCCTTTTCATCTTGAAAAGATCAGGGATAAACTAGCTGAAAATATCCATGAACTGTGGGGAATGAATAAAATAGAACTTGGCTGGACATATGGCAAGGTATGTTTTGAATAACCTGTCTGGGTACAGTCACCTACATTAGGTTAAGTCTCCTACCAGAAAACCTGGACTCGGAAGTTGCACAGAGTATTTAATGGTGGTCTATACGTTACTAACAATAGATGAACATGTAAGCTGGCAGGAGACAGTGATATTAACTAGTCATTAGAAGGCAAATTTGGAATATAAGTAAGTTACATGTTTTAGCACTGTAAGTAATTAACCATTTGAAAAAATATTTTAATTGAGAAACATACTAGCTATACCAAGGTGGAATTCTACTGAAAATCATACCAACCGTGAGTAACCCCTCAACTAACTCTTTGGTTACTCTAGTGTTGGGGATCAAAGAGCTAACAAGCAAAAAGTCCGTTGTGGAATTTTACTTCTGTCGATAATGGAGACAGGGTTTTGGTGACTTTTGTAAACATTCAAATTCCTCAAAGCTCAGTTTTTTTATTTAATTAGTTACAGTTAAAACTTATAATTATAATGATCCCTTATAATGTGGTATAACCTAACAGCTTGAAGAGAGTAAGGCCATATGGTCAACATTATTTAAATGCATATGACAAGGCATTCCCTGCCCAATGGACGTCACCAAATGAAAAACAATTAAAAGTGTAGGCCAAGAATATTATATTAAATTCAACAATTATATTAAAATTGGTACCTTCTCCTAGTAATATAAAATTCTAAAGGCTGTATTCTGCCTTGAATTTAGATTATTTCATCTCGCTTCTTTTCAAATTCCGATTTACTGGGGTAGTCCTCCATGTGCCCATCACAACTGTATCCTACCTCAGAAGAATCTTTTTTGTTCTCTTATCTTTTGCTGTTTTTACTTATGGACTTGATTTACCTTTTTCTTCAATAACTCTATCATACTATCTGCTAAAATGTCATTGCTATTGAAATTCTGAGCTTTACTAACCTTTTTAATGTTTCTGAGCTTTGGCAATTGAAAAATGTTTTTGTATGTGAAATGTGACTTTTAGTTGCCATTGGGATAGAAGCACTTGGCATAAAGTGAAAGAGCTTGTTTAATTAAGAGTCAGATAAGTATTCAAAGACTTATGTCAATATCAGGAAAAGAATGCTCTGCTTTGTTATTCCAGTAGAATTTGGAAAACATTACCAAATGATTCTTTAAGGTTTTTGAATTAGAATATGTACAATAGATCAGATTGTGCTCTATTGAGCATATATTGCTCAGGCATTCTACAGAAATGTTCATTGAGTTTACAGGCTTGCTTTCTTGTGTTTCGTGTATTTATGCAGAACACATGAAATAGCTATATTTTTTCCGATTTTTTGGTTGTGGAGAAGTACTTATAGTGTGCATTATAAATGAATCATGGGAAAGTTCATTTATATAATGATAAGTAACTGTCCTTGAGCAAAGATAAATGGTATTGTTTATAATGTCTTCATTATTGCAAAGAATTAACTGATTTTTTACTCTGATTCTGGCTTGAATCTGGTATCAGGAAAGTACTCTTTTCTGTTGCTTTGTTACAGATACGGGATGATAATAAAAGACATCATCCTTGTCTTGTGGAATTCTCAAAATTACCTGAGACAGAGAAGAATTATAATCTACAAATGTCAACTGAAACCCTCAAGTGAGCTTTAAATTTAAAAGAAAATAAAGTGGTTTTTTTATTATTTTTATTCAAGCACTTCATACTGTTGTAAGAAATAAAAACATTAGAATATCTCATTCAAAGTGTGTTCTGGTAACTTTGCTAGAAGTTCCAGGAACACATTCAGAGCAATTTAGAAAAATCTTGTTTCTACAGAGATACAAAGAAAAAAACAACACCAGATCCTGTTGGTTTTATTAAAGTGGCATAACTTTCAAGCCGCAGATTTGTACCTATTTAGACTTTGAAGGTTTGATTTATTATTTTTGATAACTTAAAATATTTGGGTTTTGAAATTCCATTATTTTGAATTACTTCCCTGGTTTATAAATATCATTAGTTCTGCGTATTTATACTAAAACCAAAAGAAATTTATAAAATGGGTGAGCACTATAATGTTGTGTTTCATTACTGCCATTTTTTTATGTTGGCAGAACCCTTTTGGCCCTTGGATGTCACATTGTTCATGCTCATCCAGCAGCTGAGGAAGATCTTAAAAAAGTCAAACTCCCTAAAAAGTATGTACCTTATGATAACTATTACATGTTACTTGTAACTACAGGGTATTAATTAAACAAAAATATTGTAAGGTCATTTAAAAAATAGTTGCTATGAACCCCATACCCAATATGGACTTACAGAGCACATGGTTGGTCCGTTACCTTGCCTGTGATGATGGTTGACTGTGAATACTGCTGCATTACATCACCTTGTGGAGTGATTCACAGACACACAAATAGTCACATACTTAAACCACATGCAATTATATCTGTGTTACATGATCTTAGAATAGATACTCCGAAGTTGAAAGCAACATTTCAGTGCTTTTCTACCACATAGCAAAGAACAGTATATGCATATGATGGTAAATTGATTTACTTGAGAGAGGGTATACCATTTTCCCGTAACTCCTGTTTTGATTTGCACCTCTCCTTCCCTCCCCTCCAAGAAAAGGTTTGTTCATCATACACACATTTCCAGAGACATTATTAATGTATTTCTTTAAAGAAGAGAAAAAATAGAAAATTACTGTACTTACAATGTTGCACATTTCTAGGAAATGTACATATGTAGATTATTGCATAAAATACAATTGGTTTTTTTGCTTTAATTTTTATTTGGTAGCTAAACTATGGCAGTTGGAGCTAAAATAGTTGAATGATCTTTTTTATTTAGACATCTTTAAATCATCAGTAGTAATCACCCCAAAAGTGGTGAAGATTAATCGAGGATTACATCTGTATTTTAACCTTGTCTGTGGGGATTCTGTAGTCCTCCCGGGACAGATTAAAGCCATGTCCTGCAACAAAACTTGAAGATGGAAACAGTGATTTGGGTACTTGCCATTTCACATCAGTTTATCAACCCACAAGATGTTTTTTTTCCTGAAACAGCTTTATCCATGAGAAACAAAGTTAGGTTTTTAAAGAGAGCAGTAAAATGAATAGTTTTATGATATGGGAGATAGTAATCTTGATCCAGTTGATGGCATTAATTAAAAAAAGGGAAAAAGAACCTTTCCCAAGGTTCATACTGCAGGCAGTCTATCATAATACTGGTTTGATACTATTGTCTTCAATAACAGAACAAAATAATCTTAGTTTCTGACTCTTGTTAAAATATCTACTGCCTACATGAATCATCCTAACAAATGGAAATGATCTGATCTGAGCAAGAGAGAGTCGATATGTCTAAAACAGCAGAGTAGTCTTTATACTATGTGGAAGGGTTGGAGAGGGTAATACCTACTACTAAAAAACTACTGAACTTATTATTCAATGAAAAAATGGGAAGAACAATAGTTAAAATATGTTTTCTTCTGTTGGAAAAATGGTAACACAATCTTTACAGACTAGTATATAAAAAATACCATACTTAATAATGCATAAAAATAATTTCATAAGAAGTCATCATGCAGCTAGAATATAATGTAAATCCTAGTCAATGACCAAATACAATGCAGGATTTTTGCAAAGAAATGGGAGATTAGGATATTGAAAAGTGGAGGGAAAAAGTGAACCCCACCCTATGAATGCCACATAGAAAACTTTAAATACCATCAGTGGGGTATCTTGACTCTCTGTTTTCCTTTGTTGACTTACAGTTACATGATGTCAAATGGATATAAACCTGCCCCTCTTGATCTTTCTGAAGTGAAATTGTTACCTTCTCAAGAATTTCTAGTTGACAAACTAGCAGAAAATGCACATAATGTCTGGGCAAAAGACAGAATAAAGCAAGGATGGACCTATGGCATTCAGCAGGTAAGGACTTCTTTAGATGCGTTTGGAATAAGTAAAGAACATGAGATTTTGTTTTCTAGAACATCAGTTGGGAGTGTTAAATAAGAGGATAAATACTGAATATCATGTAATGTCTGGAAAAGTTAGGGGGAAGGGAGCAGGAAAAGAAGCCTTGCCCGTGCAAGTCTGAGTAGATTGTCAGACCTGCACGGCTGCAGCTGCAGGATGTATGAGAATATATTTCCATACTTCTCTTTCATTCTTGTCTTTAGGGTTTTAATATTAAATATTTTAATATAACAATTGGGTTTGCATTCATAGAACTGTTCTTCATCAATATTGTTTCTCTCCTGTAATCTCAACATTATTTCAGAATACACTCTGTCTTATTACGTAAAATCTTTGTGATGTTTAAACACAGTTTTCTTCTTGTTCTTTTTTATAACCCCTTTTAGGATCTTAAGAACAAACGTAATCCTCGGCTAGTGCCATATGCATTATTAGATGAACGTACTAAAAAATCAAACAGAGATAGCCTCCGCGAAGCTGTTAGAACATTTGCGGGCTATGGTTATAGTATTGAGCCACCTGACCAAGAGATAGGTATGTACTTTCAATAAGAATCATGGCCTTTTTTTCCCTCAGTGCTGGGAAAAAAATATAAAACACTAAAATAGATAGGGAAAACATAAGATATGAATAAATAGTAGTGCATTTTTGCAGTGGACTTTAATGAAAGGTGCAAATATACTTTGTAAATGACTTGTATATTACTTAGATATAATTTTTTTAAAAGATTAGTTGTGGTTAGTGATATGATAATTCTAATTTCCATGATTTTTAGATTGGAGAAAATCTGGAGTGTGAGTGGACATACTGGTTTTCATTTGGAAATAATGAAAGAAAGAAAATAATACAGGATTAATTTAAAAGAATTTTTTTACACGGTATGCAGATTAGGTTTGACTACTTCAAGTCAAACTCAGTTCTTAAGAAGTAGTCAAAGAAGTGCACCAACTTCAATTTTTTTTTTTTAAATCAGGAACAGAAATTTGCTTAGAAGTTTTTCTTCATATTTGCTATACCACTGTAATTTTTTGACAAAAATCTAAACCGAAACAAAACTTATTTGATAATTTTTTTAAAATGTTCTAAATGTATTGACTTGTGTAGGAAAGTGTTTTGTTGTATTGTAATACTGCATTATTGCATTGGATTGTATTGCATGTAGTGATCTTACATTTCTGAGGTTTCCTCTAGTCAGTTTTGTGTTTGGGGCTCTGCTTTGAGTGATACTTTGAAATATTCTGATTCTAAATAGCAGATAATCACTCATCCTGTATAGAATTAGAACGTGCTAGCCTCTGTATACTGAATACTGTTCCTCCTTTTTTAACATTTACTATGAAGGTTCTTAAACATGCAATACTAGGTAATGGCTGTCTTC
Organism: Aptenodytes patagonicus; assembly: GCF_965638725.1. Lineage (NCBI taxonomy): Eukaryota > Metazoa > Chordata > Aves > Sphenisciformes > Spheniscidae > Aptenodytes > Aptenodytes patagonicus. Next base: position 36,995,100 of record NC_134955.1, on the reverse strand, counting down.
AGACATAGAAAATACTGGGGACAGATGAAAAGATAAACAGTGGCATTTATAGTTTCATCTAATTATAAAAGGTGGGTTTTTTTCTCTGTTTATTTTTACAGCTGACCAAACAATGGAAAAAGTCAGCATCGACAAGATACGATTTTTCAGAGTAGAACAGTCTTATGCAGTGAAGTCTGGAAAGTGGTACTTTGAATTTGAAGCTGTGACAGGTGGAGATATGCGTGTTGGCTGGGCCAGGCCAGGCTGTCGACCTGACATAGAGTTGGGAGCTGATGACCAAGCATTTGTATTTGAAGGAAGCAAAGTCAGTACATCTTTATGTATTTTGATCTATGAACAGGCTAGGCAGAGAACTTACAGTATAGGTTTCCTCTGTATACTCCAGATCAACTACTGGAATATTTTTGATTCATATAAAGATATCTATCTGTGAGCTCTGTTTCATGCTGGATAGTGTCTGCGTTTCCGTTCTGGTCATTGAAATTATGTTAACAAAGGTGTTTTGGTTTATACCTATCTTCCTAGGATATACCCAACTGAGTAAAGAATTCTGTCGTAAGCGTAAACAAAATACAGCATTCACTTCCTTTTTTTTTATAAGTGGTGTTTTACAAAAATAAAACAAACTTTCTTCAATGACTGGAAGAGAGAACCACAGCACTGTTTTGCCCTTTCTGTCTTTTCTGCTTTCTGCATATTCTTTCTTCCCAAACTTGACTCCTAAAGGACCTGCATATGAGAAATGGAATCCAGTGAACAGTGGTTATCATCCAGGTTCTAAATTGCTGTTTGCATATTACTGAAGTTAGGGTGCCTTAATTTCTCTGTGTGAAATAACTAAGATAATAATTAAATTAATTACCTGAAAGCCATGATCAGTACTGTTTGCAAATTATTTTGAGATCCTGGAAGGTGAAATATTTGTTTGTTTTACTTTATTTATATTTTTGTTTTATTTTTTAATTTCAGCACGGTGTTTATTTACTTGTTTTTTTGTTTAGGGCCAGCGTTGGCATCAAGGTAGTGGATTCTTTGGACGAAGCTGGCAACCAGGAGACGTGGTTGGTTGTATGATAAACTTGGATGATAAATCAATTATCTTTACACTGAATGGAGAGTTGCTTATAACCAGTAAAGGTTCAGAACTTGCGTTTGCTGACTTTGGAATAGAAAGTGGTAATTTTCTTTTTGTAGTTACCTGGTTATGAGAAGACAAAACAAAACCCAGAAAAACTAGTCTGTCATAATGGCTTAGTGAGCTGAGAAATTGTATTTTACTGATATGAGCCTTCAGACTGTGCTACACATTAACTTCATAAAAAGTTATTTTAAGAGCGCTTGCATGGCACAAATTTATTTTCTTTTTTTCCTTTAACCAGAAGTAGATATTAATAGGATTTCAGCAATCAGAATGGGTAAATTTGCTTCGAGCCTTGCTAGGCTTACTCACAGGACTGAACTTCAGCATTAAGAAGAAGTGGTAATAATAAGCACTTTGAAAAATTCCCAAAAGATGAAAATGTAGTCTCTGATTATCTCACTGGAGCATACACATATTATATTCTTGTCTGTGAAGGACAAAATGACTACTCTGTGGTGAGAGGATGCAGCAAAAGAACAGATCTTTGCAATGTAAATTGAGTCTGATTCGTAATTTTTTCTTCTCCGTCCTATTCATAGCTTACCTGCATTTCTCCTTTTCCTGGGCTATTTTTCCTCTTCTGTTTTTGCCCTTTGCTTTTTTGAACAGTAGTATCTACATGACTATATTGAAGGAGGCAGGGAATATTTTCAAACTGTTTTGTTTTATTTTTTAGTTGACATTTTCTTTGGAAGCATATCTCCTCCAACCAGTAGCTTCATGCTTGTTAGTAATTGCCAGAAGACTTTGCTTACTGTCCCTCTTTGGTCTGACCATTGATACAGTTCTTCTAATGGTAGAGAATGAGTAGAGAATGGTAGAGAATGAGCCTTAAGAGAGCTTTTCTGAAGGCTTAAAATTGAAGTGTAGGAGACAAAATTTCTCCTTTAGAGGTAGAACTGTTGGCTTTTCCCTGAAGTTGCTCCAAGTTCTGTTTCTTGAAAGATGGAGAAATAATTCAACAGCCTTTCATCCCTGTCTATTTGCTGCTACAGGTATATGGAGACCAAAAAAGCTCAGTCATAAAAAATGCCAGCATTAAAGAAGTGTGTATTTGTCCATCGTGAATGATGAAGGGATGAATGTGGCAACAAATTTATAGCTACTGATGACAAACTAAATTTTAAACAGAAATACTGAGATACCTGAACCTCATCTCAAAGTCCTTTTGAAAATTCAGAGCCCTCAGAGAGCATACTTAACATTTGTTAATAACTTTGATCTAGCCAAGGTTGTCTTCCAGTGTCCAACTCATTGTATAAAGACATGTTTATTAGTCTAAAAATGATGAAGATAACCGATTCTTCTAATAAATTAATAACTGACTTGAGCAAATCTTGGTTTTTCAAATCTGATTGTCCACAAAACTACCTCTTGACTTGACATTTTTTTGTTTGTTTTTCACACAAATCTACTACTACTTACTAATAACGATTGTTAAACTGGTTTAATGTTTAAATAAATGGGATAACGTGTGTAATGGCCATTCATTGCCTAAGTCCTCAGGGGTTTTGGTAGCAATTATATTGAACTTAGACATTAGTATTTAAGGTGGCTTTAAATCCTTGCTACTGTCATCACTTCATGTGCATTACTTGTAGGAGCTAAAGTTTAGTTCACATTAGATGGATCCAAAATAGAATGCTTGTGTTCTCCAGATAAATTACTGTTGGTTTTTTTATTGTCGTTCTTGTATTGTTTCTTAGGTTTTGTTCCAATTTGTGCACTGGGTCTATCTCAGATTGGTCGTATGAACCTTGGAATGGATGCCAGTACATTCAAGTATTATACAATGTGTGGCCTTCAAGAAGGTTTTGAACCTTTTGCTGTCAACATGAACCGAGATGTTGCTATGTGGTTTAGTAAACGCTTACCAACATTTGTCAATGTGCCAAAAAATCATCCTCACATTGAGGTAACATTACATGTTAGGGAGACACCTGTTTATCAACTGTTTGTTTAGCAAGCTGAGACATTAAACCCTTACTAATACTTACTGTCATCAGATAGTTTGTCATATAAATCTATTAAGTCGCTCTTAGATAATTCCAGATGATCTTGTCTATCTCCAACTTCATTTATGGCAGTATTACCATTCATGTGGATATACCTACCTGTTCTAGTATATGTCTTACTAATTTATGTTGTTTTGGTTAGCTACTTGAAACATGTCAGTTGTGATTTTTTAGAACCATTTTTTATATTCTATCTTACATTCACTTTCATTTTTTTAAACATTCTCTACTATATATTTTTCTTAAATATCTAAAAATTGTTCAGCTGAATTCAGCATCACTTAAGGTAATGGAAGTGTGAGCTAAATGGAGACTGATTTAGTCCACTTCGCTAATCTGAGGGACATTTAAGTGTACCTGTGGTGTTGCTGAGTGATATCGGTTTCATTCATTCTTATGCTGCACCAGTGACAGGAATTCCACAACTCCCTAACTAATCTGCTCTAGAGCAGAATAATATGTCCTATGGTTTGTATAAAATATTCCATATTAATATATTCCACAATGATATGTTTGAATTCCTGATCAGGTTTTTTTTGCTATAATCCCTAGGCCATTTACTTTAATTTAGGATTTTAGCCAATTATTCCCTAATACTTGTTTTTGAACATTTCCTTCTTAAACAAAATACACTTCACTGAATTCCAACTAAATGATCTCAACATTTTTTTTCAGTTTATCAGGATCATTTCAACTGTATTCCTGTCTTTAAAAGTTTTTGAAATGTTCCTATCACTGAATTTAAAAGCATACTCACTTTTTCAGCACAAGGGAAAATAACATCAGACTCTGACTTCATAATGATCATCTGAAGGATTCTAATTGATATTTCTTCTTGTTGTGGTAGAAAACTGCTGATTCTTGTGAAGCAATTTTTCAATGACTTGTGCACTCAAAATGAATTAATTTAATAAAATCAATACTTTTTTTTAAATGCTGTACGGAACAACTTGACAATATTTACTGTAGTCAGGATATACTGAATCTGTTGCTTCCCTTGCTCTTCAGGTTAGATTCCCTGTCAGAGAAGAAAGTTTCATAGTTTTGAAATTAATTCATTTTGAAAAATTTAAATTGACTCAGTTATCTCATTCTTTAGTTGCTTAATGAAAGTTTTTAGCATTTTTCTTGGAATAGTATTATTTAAAACTATTTCTATTATTTTTAGATATGGAGAATTGATGGAACCATTGAGAGTCCACCTCGGTTAAAAGTTACTCACAAAACATTTGGCACACAGAACAGCAATTCAGACATGATATACTGTCGTTTGAGTATGCCCATTGAGTTCCGCTCATCATTCAACTTCGGCATGGGTGTGGAAAATGCCTCATCTGATGTTTTCCAAAAACGGTTAGGCTTGGGTTTAGTTATCCTATTTCATGCTCTCAGTGTTAATGTAATATGTTCTATTATTCTTTATTATTGTACGCTCAAGATTTCATACTTGTTTTTGCACTAAGCACACACTAGCATAGGATGCATGTTACTGACATTTTTTTGTTCTTGATGGTTTTAATAAATTTATAACACAGCTTTGCTGCAGAATGCTATATCCAGCCAAGAGAGAACCATTTCTGAAGAGGTGCATCACAAGGTTTATAGTTATTCATTGCTAAGCAGCTGCCATCCTTTCAAAATCATTGGGATTTGCAAAGCTCTTCAGCCAGGCTGGAAAACCAGCTCAGAATCTTTTGCCCACTGGATTAATGCTCATCTACATTATTGTTCAATACCTCATTGTTATTGGAAAAGTGACTAATCCATGCAAAGAAAAAAAGATTGTGAGATAGATTTTTAAAGATACCAGGTACTACTGAGTTCAGCACCTTCCAGCATTGCCTTCATCTTTAGTTAATTGCTGTAAATCAATCTCTTCCCCCCCTCTCTGACTTAACTGCAATCAATTATTTTGGGTGTATATTTGTATCCTGTACAGTCTTTGCATACTTAATTTACTCATGCATACTCAGTACCCAGCAAACATGAGTTAGCTTGTAAGTACACTTAGTTTATTAACGAGTACTTTTTTTACTACTTTTCTTTTTAAAAAAAAAACTAATTTACTGATGTTCCTTTATCTTTAGAAAGCACAGCCAAGAAATTGCTGCTCCTTCTACTACAGTAAGTAAATACATTGAGATGCTCAGTTCTTCTTACTTTTTGAAGTAGATTTAGTCATGGCAACATGTTCACTAGAAATTGATCTGTTGAAAGAAGCTTTTTTAATCATTTGGTATGATATAACACTGTGTATAAATAATAATGTCCAGAGTTGTATGACTTGAGGCATAAACCTCACTATCTAAGGTCTATAAAAAACTAAAAAAAACCTAGTCTGTTTTTTTTAATTTATGAGCATTTTAAATGACTTATTAAGAGAATGTGAATTAATATTATTAAAGTTTGATATATAGGAGGTTTTTTTAATCACTATTTGAGTATTCCTCAATAAATAATTTAGATTTCTATTACTAATATGTTCTTTTCCTCTTTTCAGTGTTTTTATTTACTACGGATATTTGCTGGCCAAGACCCATCCTCTGTCTGGGTTGGCTGGGTAACACCAGATTATCATTTTTACAGTGAGAATTTTGACCTAAATAAAAGTTGTACAGTGACAGTTACTTTAGGTGATGAGAGAGGCAGGGTTCATGAAAGGTATGGATTTATTTATCACTTTTTAAAGATTATATTTTAATACTGTTGTTCAAAAGTGAATTATTCACAAGCTTGACAATATTTTAAACATTAATTTAAACTAATAAGAAAATTGATTATGGAGAAAGTGTTCTGTGCTCATTTATATATGAATGTGTTTTACATAGACTTGTTAAAGTGAGTATATTTATCATTAATGTTCTGTTCAAAAGAATGTTTTGTGAAGCTTCTTTCTTTTAACATCTATATTTGGTCACTGTGGATGAACCTGTTATTTGTTTTAATGTATCTTACATAAGCACACAGAAGCATGTGAAATTGTTTCATAATTATTAAAAAGGGAAAAAAATAAAGGTGCATGTAGTTTGATCCCTTACCCACGATGTTTACATTATTAAAAAAAGGGGGGTTGTTAATGAGAAAGCAAAACTAATAGCAGCACAAGCACCTTTGAGGATCTCTAACTATTACTGCATTGAAAAGTATATCTTCACTGAATACTTAGTCAAGGTCAGTGTGACTTATGATTTGTTTTCTTTGTTCTTGCTGTTCTTTCAGTGTGAAGCGCAGCAACTGCTATATGGTTTGGGGAGGAGATGTAATTGCTAATTCCCAGAGATCAGGTCGCAGTAATGTTGATTTAGAAATTGGATGCTTTGTTGACCTGGCTACTGGAATGTTGTCATTCACAGCCAATGGAAAAGAGCTTGGCACTTGTTATCAGGTATTATCAGATTTTCAGGAAGCTATCTAGTAAACTGGTTGTTTTGATGCTATTATAAAATTGTTTTTTCTTGTTCAGAAATCTAACTGAACACTATTCATGTGACAATAACATGTTTTCCTATATTATTCTGTGTTATCCCTCTTTCTCTCTCTCTCTCTTTTGTAAGGCTACATATTTCCAACTACTTACAGTTGTTTCAAATGTTGAGGAAGGACTATTGGTAGATAAGTTCAGAAAAATATTTTTTTACTTCTCAATTCTTGTGGTTCAGAATCTTGATTTATAATGTTAATTATTCTTTAAAATATTTTTATCAACTAAATCTGTTCTATGATATAGGGGAAATAATTATTTAAATTAGCATAATGTCAAAATTAGACTTTAGATATAGTAATTTTTGATATGGATTTAGAAAATAAATTTAGTTTATTATTACCAGGGTTTGTGTCTTCTGCAGATAGCTATGATTTGGAGATCTTGTGATTTGATAAGGTTCAAACCCCAAAATTCAAATATACATTAATGTGCAAAGCCAAAATAAATAGGGTGGGCCTTAAATGCTATTAATATTCTCAAAACGTGGAGTCATTATGCAAATGGATCAGTAATTGACAGAAGTTTTCAGCACTGGATTGATGAGATTTGCTTTTAGTAAGGTCAGTTGTCCATAGTAGAGCATCCAACGTGGAAGAGATTATCCAGTGTTAGGAACAATGCATCACTTTCTTCTCAACAAAAACCCCACAAATCTGTAATACAGATAAAACTTAAATGTTATTCAATTAAATTTAATGGAACTTTGTATACTGACTCCTTTGAAAATGAATGCAGTGGGGTTACACACAGACTGTAAATAGGGGGGGAGATAATCTAGAAGCTGTGATTTTGGTATATTTTGTAAGAGTGGTCAGAGACTTCAGTGCCATGCTGAGAGGATATTAAATGTCAACATCCTGGGAAAAGAAAACAGGAGATGAAAATGCTTAAGCCCCATGCTTTGCTGTTTTTTTAGCTAGATACAAATCAATATGACAGCTTCTGAACAAAACCATGGAAGTTTGGTGGTGGTTTGGGTTTTTTTTCCACAGAACAGCCTTTACCTGTTTCTCTAATTTTGCGAAGAAATCTATAAAAATATAGAAGATTCCTGTTACTGCTTTTAGTGTAAAAAACTTTTCAGGTTTTTCCTCTTATGACTTGCAATTAATGTAACCAAGTTCTTTGTACTAAGTTTAAAATAATCTCAGAAAATACAATAATTTCTCTTCTGTTTCTTCTCTTTTTCCATGGAAAAAGACCTCGAGTTGCTTTTGGAAATGTTTTTCAATAAACCTGTTGCACCTGGTCTGTTGAAAAATGAGAACACCCAGCACTTCCTGTAAAGATACAATGGTATATTCCAACAGGAGTGTTACGTCTGAGGGTGAAATATTTCTCAACTTTTACTTATTTCGAGTAACTAAATCTTTTCTCTATTTTTGAAAGTAATGAATGTAGTCTTACGTAGTTTCCATTTTCATTTCTTGAATATTTTTACCATAAAATAAAATCTTTAAAATACTTTAGTAAATCTAATCTCTCACCCAAATTGCAGCAAATGACTGATATTTGTCTGGTCTAGAGGCTGCAGGGTAATTATTCTAACCTTGCAACCATTTGCACTTTTCATTTTTCTTAACTGAAGCAGAGGGACAATATTTGTATGCTGTTTCCATTCTAAAAGGCCTACAGGTCAACATATTGAGGAGAAGAAATTAATTTTGCTGTCGTTCTTGATCTAACTATTGAATGCCATGGTGATATTCAGAAAAACCCCCACTGTCTATAATAGAAAAGTAAATGAAAGATAGTGTATACATATATATTTGAGATTTTGTCATTAATTGTCAGGCCAACGTTAAGGTATTCATAGCAGAAAGGAGATCTTAAATATTGGTTTACAAGAAGTTTTATTTTATTCTGAGTTAGTAATGGTTTTCTGACCTTCAAACAAGATTAGAAATTACAAATTCAATCATTATTACTAGGAAATACGGTCAGAGGCTGAGAGTTATATTGTCTCAGTCAGTTACTTTCAGGCTTTAATGAAATAAAAGACACATTTTATTAGTAGTATCTTTCAGTCCAGGATATCTTTTGTTTCTGGATTTGGGTTTGTGGGTTTTTTCCTTATCAAAAAGATTAGAATGTACATACCTGGCCCTACTTTATTTTGTCTATCCCAACAGTCATAGTTCTGAAAAAACTTTATTCTGCATACATAGTTTTCAGTATATGGTATTATTTTACGTTTTGTTTAAGTTATATTGTGTTTTGGAGATGTTATCTAAAAGAATATGGATTTTTTATTTCTTTTTTGTGACTCTCTTGGTTTATTGTTTTGCCATTTTTGATAGTTTGCTATCCTCAAAGCTAGGAGTTGCACTCCTTCACAGCATGAGTATTGTAATTGTACTTAGTATGTATAATGTATATGCATAGTACACAAAATACAAAACGGTGTGATTAAAATATTTAGTTGAACTCCTGAAACCTTGAATTGATTGCATAGAGTGTACCTTTTTTCAGCCATCCTGGAGTACTGAAATCTTTTTAATAATATACTAGCCTATAAATACCTTAATTCCTTTTTTTCATGGCAGTAGGGGTGGGTGATCTTGTAGAGAATTCTTCAGAATAAACTGGTATTATGACTCTGACATGTACTTTGAGTCCAGCTGTAATGGGGTAATGAGGATGATGTAGCTGTCAAAAAAATCCCAAACCCAACCAGACATTTTAAAACTGCATCACTGTGATTCAGTGTGATTCACTGTGATTTTATAAGACTGGAGACAAATGCTAAGCCTGGACATAAAGAGATCTTTGAGATCTTTAAAAAAATTACATGCTTCTACTTTTGGAGTATGGATCAGAAATTCACTAATCTTAATAGGAAATAGAGATTTGCACTATCCTGATCAAATGATGCACTCTCACCCTCTTCTTATCCCCCTCTGGTTCCCTCTTTTTTAGAAATTTGTTTTTGGACTTTTTTGGCAGTGAATTATTTTGTCCAGCATAAAATGTGAAAGAATTCTAAAAGACGTGTGGTGCTCTAAAAAGCTGTATTCTACCCTCAGTCTGTGTTAGGGGTGCTTTTCCTAGAGCAAGAGCCGAGGTATGTAGCTGTAAAGTGGCTGGATTTTTAAGCAGCTGCTCTAGAATGAGGTGTTGGATTTGGATATATTTGAGAAGAGTCAATGTAGTGTTACCAAAGTTCTTGCTATAGGTGCTGAGAGCACATAAGGCAGCAGACACACCTGCCTGAAAGTTAGGTGGGCCTATAAAGAAAAGTCAGCAAATGCTTTAGTATATTAGAGGTAAACTACAAGTAGCACTAATCAACACTTTAATACAGTGTCTGCAGTTATTTGATGATGAAGTGTAAGCTATATAATATTTATTTTATATCGTATCATATTCTGGGAGGAGATTCTTGTTGGTTTTTTAATTTTTTAAATTTTTTAATCTCATTTCTCTTCTAGGTTGAACCAAACACAAAGCTTTTTCCAGCAACTTTTGTACAGCCTACGAGCACTAACTTGGTTCAGTTTGAACTTGGTAAATTAAAGGTACAAAATATTTTCTATAAAGGTGCTCTTTTAAATCTGTTTATTTCCATGGAAATTCCTGCTCAGTTGAATTTTTTTTAGGAAGATTGAATCAATGGCATGACTTTTCATTTGACTTCTACGTTTACTTCTGTAATTGTAATTATTATATGAAGTTAATTGTTCAACAAATCTAAACTGCATTTGTCAAAAGAAACTAAAGTTATTTGGAAGAACATCCTCATGTTGGTTTTTTTTTAATGGATTTTGTTTATTGCAATAACATATATTTCTATGAGTTCTTTGCTATCAATAAATTATACTTCCTTTTGGTATTATAGGTTTATTCATAATTAGATGTTACACAAATAATTTTAATACACTTACTTGTTTCAGAATACCATGCCTTTATCAGCTGCAATTTTTAAAAGTGAAGAAAGAAATCCTGTTCCTCAGTGTCCCCCTCGCCTTGATGTGCAAACAATTACACCTGTTCTATGGAGCAGGATGCCAAACACCTTTCTAAAAGTAGAAACTGAGCGTGTCAGTGAACGTCATGGCTGGGTTGTGCAGTGTTTGGAACCTCTGCAGATGATGGCACTTCATATCCCAGAAGAAAACAGGTACATTTGGAAGGAACTACAGAGACTTGATTTGGACAAAATGTATTGAAAGCTGATATCTGGGAATTGGTTAAACCTGCCTTGGAGCATATATACACTAGAGTTGTTCAGAATTTCTGATCTTACCTGCTATAATATCATGTTCGTGAAATTTAAGTAGATACAAGAGGCTGAATAATTTTAATGCCATGTGATGACATTTGCATACATAAGACAAAAGACGTCTATTTGATTTTATTTAAATTATAAAATAATATCTCTTAAATCTCTAGGTCTTTAAACATAGAGATTTTGTCAGTTTAAAAAAACAAATATAAAGAACATGCAAGTACTATTTTGCTCATTTTATTCTGTAGTAAAAACATATAATCTGTTCCTGTTTCATCTGCTCTGAATTTACATGAATTAAGTTTTTATGTTCTTATTGACAAGATCCTGACTGTCTTAGATTTTCATTAGGTTTTATCTTTGAGTGAGGATAATAAAGATGTATCCAAATATCAAATATCATAACCAGTGACAAATCAAACTATAAGCAAAAGTGTAGCAGAAAGATAATTTAACTGCTGTACTTTTATCAGTTATTTTGCAGCTTCTTTTAATAATTTAATAACCAATTTAATTTATTGTTAATAAAACTGAATTCAAGAAAAGAGTAAAAAATACTGTGTTTTGTGGAAAAATTGAAACAGTAATCCTTAATAAACTATAAAGGCACTGTTTATTGACAGTATTACCACAGAGTTTCAGCATTCCAAATACATTTCTTTTAAAAACAAGCTCTAATTTACCGTAGCTTCCAAAGAAGCTTCTCTATCTTACATTTTTCCTCTTTTTTTCTATGGAGTACTAATTATATATAATCTCAGCAAATTATTACCACTATTTACTGTGATTTAATGATGCACATGTTAGGATTAGTCAGTATCAACATTAATATTGATGGTTTAAAGTGGAACTGACCAAAATGTGCAGATATTATGAAACTTTTCTTTTACAAAATTATTATTCATGAAATTGACTGGTGGTCTGTTTCTTTATTTCATAACAGATGCGTTGATATTTTGGAACTATGTGAACAAGAAGATTTGATGAAGTTTCACTACCATACTTTAAAACTCTATAGCTCAGTTAGTGCTCTAGGTAACACTAGAGTTGCTTATGCACTTTGTAGCCATGTGGACATATCTCAGCTATTTTATACCATAGATAATCAATACTTACCTGGACTCCTACGTTCTGGATTCTATGACTTGCTCATTAGTATTCATTTGGAGCATGCCAAGCAAGCCAAGCTCATGATGAACAATGAATTTATCATTCCAGTTACAGACGAAACTCGAACTATTAAATTATATCCTGATGAAAAAAAGAAGCATGGTTTACCTGGAGTAGGACTTAGCACTTGTCTGAAACCAGGCTTTAATTTTTCTACTCCATGCTTTATTGTGACCAGTGAAGAACGTCAGACATCCAGCCCAGAGATACCCCTTGATATACTTAAATCCAAGGCCATAAGTATGCTAACAGAGGCAGTACAGTGTAGTGGTAGTCATATACGAGACCCTGTTGGAGGACAGGTTGCATTCCAGTTTGTTCCTGTTCTTAAACTGATAGCAACATTGCTCATAATGGGGGTTTTTGATGATGATGATGTGAAGCAGGTGTTACTCCTCGTTGATCCCAATGTGTTTGGAGATCACAAGGAAGAAACAGAAGAGAGGACAGAGAAGGAAGAAGTTACACAAGTTGAAGAAAAAGCTGTAGAAGCTGGGGAGAAAGCAATAAAAGAAACGAAGGCTCCTGCAAAGGGCTTATTGCAGACAAGATTACCAGAATCTGTTAAGCTTCAGGTGACCATTTAGTAAAAACGTATTACATATGTTCTACTATTTATGAAAGAAAGGTAGTGCTTTTTGGCTGTTCTCTAGTTTGTAAGATTTGAAATCCTGAAGATCTTTATTCCACTTGGCTTTATAACCTCACATTAATAACTAAATTTGATTATGATGCAATTCTTTCTACATGTATCTACATTCAAAATAGACATTCAGATACTTACTTATTTCATAAGTGTATTTTAAAAGAGGGAGGGTTGGACCAGGTGATCTTTAAAAGACTCTTCCAACCCGAACTATTCTATGATTCTATGATTTCTACATGTTTTGAGTGCATGGAGTGAAAGACTATGAATGCAATATAGTATTATCAATCAGATAATAAAACTGTATAAATTTGTCACCTTTACAGTGTTAAAAGAAAAATATGGGAAAAAAGTCTCTCATTTTTATAGTCTGTTGCAGTGTATAGTATCCACTGCAGCTCTTCCTCGATTAGAGTTTGTTAAACTGTTGAACTTCTCTGTTTTTTTTCTATCCTAGATGTGTCATTTACTCAATTATTTCTGTGACTGTGAGCTACAACATAGAGTGGAAGCAATTGTATCATTTGCAGACCATTATGTATCAAAATTGCAATATAATCAGAAATACAGGTACAATGAACTCATGCAAGCCTTGAACATGTCTGCTGCTTTGACTGCCAAGAAGACTAAAGAATTTCGGTCTCCTCCTCAAGAACAGGTAATATTAAACAAATGGTTGAATCTAAAGATAAAAAAACTTCTTTGTGATGACAAAATAGAGTTCTGACCTCTAAACTACTATTGGAACTGCTAGAGAATCAAAATTGAATTTGAAATAAAATTTATTAAGATGCCACAAAATACAGAATGTCAGAATGCTTATACCTGTACTCCAGAATTCAAGCTCGAAACCAAAGTTGACTTGGGATTTCTCAACAGTATAGAAAAATTGAACATTACTGCCCAATGCTGAGGAGCTGAGATTCATCCAGTTCTGCAAGATGATGATAATTTGATAATTTTAGTTGCTAAAAGTTAGCATGAAGTTAGCGTTGTGCTGACACCTGTATGTTGGAAAAAGTCTTTTCTACCTCCAGGAAATAGCTTTATTATTAAGTGTAACTGTATTTTGATATTAATCATAATTAAAGCTTACAAAGTACCACTGCTCTAGTATTTCCTTTAGGCTGTATTAGAAATTTATGTTTTATGTTAATTTGATTATAAATTTTATTATAAACTGGTAAAGTATGCCTATATATTAGAATATGTCTTAGGCTATCTCAGTGTTTTAACTATGTTTTAATTCCCTTAAAGATTAATATGTTGCTGAATTTTCAACTGGGAGAGGATTGTCCCTGTCCAGAGGAGATTCGAGATGAGTTATATGAATTTCATGATGATCTTCTAACTCACTGTGGTGAGTGGCAAAGTTTTGTTATGTTTTTTGTTTGTCTTTTTGACACTTTACATAAAAAAAGAACAGCTGAGTTAAAAAAAAAAGAAAAACTAGTATGAGGTTTTTTTGTTAGATGTATTACTGTCTACATGGTGACTTTTCTGACAGACTTCAGTGCATATTACAAAAATATGGGAAACCTGTGCATGGTTTTAAGTTCCATTGTTATATATCTATTAAATATTATCCAGTATTATTCTGTTTATATATCAATTTTAGACTTAATTAGAAAAAATAAAAATGATCCAAATGAGAAGGTTGGATTACCTTAAAAGATTTATATAGGCATGTGTATGTGTACAAGCAGATAAAATGTATTGAAAGAACATTATTGCTGTGAAGTTGGGCAGTAGAAAATTTAATAAAAAACAATAGATGAGGAGTGTTGCTGCAGTTTTAGCTTAGTTTCCTGGTGTATACATAACTGTGATGGCCAATCATTATAAAACACTATTGCACTGCAGATTACAGCTTGAGTTGCCCCAGTCACTGAATTTGAATTTCCTTAGGGTATCCTCAAGGGTGAGCTATATCAGATACCCTGTGTAATTTATGTAGGTTAAGGAATCTCATTTTATTTGTGATGCCAAAAACCTTTTGTTATGTCTATTGAGATCTTAGTCTAATCAAGACAATCATGGAATTATTAGTCCCTTTACAATGATACTAACATTTATAGTCTGAGTAACCAGTTACTACTGCTCGTTCCCAATAATTATGCAGTTAAAACTGATAAACACAAGCTTTTTCATATCTACCTACTTGGTAGATATATTGGTAGTCACTCTTCCAGTGCATTTCTTGGTCCTACGGTTGATGGCACCCATTTTGTTCAAGAAGAAGGGGAGAGGGTCATTACAGTGAATTGACAGCATCTCAAGTTCTTCCCCAGGAAGAGCATGGTAATCTTGATAGTTTCTTCCTCCTCCTCCTCCTCCTGTTTGTTTGAGGTCACTTTTAAATGTTTACTAATACAGTCTGCTAGTTCTTTCTTCACTGGTTATCCCTAAAACCAGTTTTACACAGTTCATGGAATTGCATTCTTTTACTGACCTTTAATTAACAGTTTGTGATTTCTGTTTGTAGCCATGGTGACTCCCACACCATTCTGTGCTTGTATTGTTAAGGCTTCTGCTATCATCTTGTGCTGCTATTTCTGAGTACCCTATTAGAATCTCCAGCAATCATCAAGTTGTGATTTCGAGATAAACCAATTACCATTTTTCAACTACCTCAGCCTTAGCCTCAGCCAAAGATGAGTAGGTCAGTGGGTATCTAGGTTGTGTTTCATCAGCTTATTTCTGAGGATATTGTATAAGACAGTATTAGAAGTCCTTAACATCAAGATTTGTATCTGTAAAGTTAGCTACATTATAGTGGAAATTTAGTTGGTTTAACGTAATTTGGTTTTGACAATCCTGTGTTGACTGTTACTCATCCTTGCTTCTAAGTGCTTACCAAAAACTGTTTCCAGCAGTTTTCTTCCAAGCGTTAAAGTGAATAGTTAATATCCTTGTAGCTACACCTCTTTCTCCCCATTTTTATTAAGATAGATACCGTCATCTCCATTGTTCAGTCACTTAGCACTTGATCTGACCTCTGGTTTTCAAAGAAAATGCCTATTTGGCATCAGAGAGTTCTCTCAGACTGCAGGATGAAGATTATGGAAAACCCCCAACTTGGAGATGTCTTGGTATCATTATTGAGTTAGCTTAGCTCCTGATCACTCTTCATCTTTTCATGAGGTGAAACGCTCATGAAATGATTGTGGGGGTTTTTTTTATTTTTAGGGGTGTACTTTTATTATTGTTTACTACATTATAAATGTGTATGTTGAATGAGAGAGAGAATTGAAGATAGAGAAAGCACAGTCTCATGATTAAAATAGTTTAATGATCCTCTGGATTCTAAACAAAACCATATTCACTACTTTGGACAGATTTATCATAGGTGGTCGCTGCAGATAAATGCTCCTCATTATCTGTGTCCTGACTTAGTCCTGAAAATCAGTACTAAGCAATCACAGCTGCAGATAAAATGAATAGGAGTTGTGCTTGGAATGTTTAATCAGCTTTTTAATACTAAGTATACTTTGTGGCCTAAGTGGAAAAATATGTATGCAATCAAGTAATTAAAGGCTGTTTCATAATGAATATATGCAAATAGTCTGAATTAAAGTTACTCAGGCAGTCTTAATCCTAGCATGTCCTAACTGTGAGTGGTTAATTTTGCCAGCAATATAATAGCCCTCTATCACAATTTTTGTGTGTAATTTCTTGGTTATAAACAAAACAAACAAATTTACAACAGATTTTATTGCATAATAGCAAATTGACACTTATCTGGGTTCGAACCATCTGTTCCAGTGCACAGACCTCTGCCACTTGAATTAAGTGATTAGCCAGTAGCAACATGAGATGGTCAGCTTCTGAACTGATTGCAACTCTGAGGATGCAGAATGAATAATGAATGATATGGAGCAGTGAATGAGACCCCATCTGGAGCAGTCACAGACCCCATCTCCTCCAGTCCAACACTGTCTTAACTCATCATTCCAGTGCATTTCTTCTTGTCTGTCCACTTCAGCTTCTCGAAAGTTCTTCTCCCAGTGTCTCTCTCTTGCTTCCAGGGCCCAGCTTTTTTTTCAATGCCAGATAGTTTCTTCCTTTCTTTAACATCCTTTTCTGTTTCCTCTTTCCTCTCCTTATTGGCTACATTTCCTGTTCTTACTTTTTCCAGACTCTGACTGTAGCCTTCCTTAATTCTTAGCTTTTAATTTTGCTCAGCCAGTCTCACTTTTCCCATTCCTTAAATTCCATATGTAGTCTCCAATTTCAATTTCTAGTTCTCTCATTCTCTCCCACTGCCTCTGAATTTTTTTATTCCTAGTCACTCAGTCACTCCTAGTCATAACTTTAACTCCTTCCTCTTGGTAGCTGCCAGCGGCAAAGTTTCTCCAACTTGATACCACATTTCGGTTCTTTTTTCCTTTCTTAGTTTCTTTTTTTAACACCAGTTTTAGCTTCTGCAGTTTATTGTTTTCCCTCTGCTCCAGCTTGTATCACCTCTTTAGTATTCTGTCTGGAAATCTTTTCCTTTTCTCAATTTCACTTTGACCAGCAGCCAAACAGCAAAAGCTTACCTTTCAGCTCAGCACAATTAGCTCTGGTCTGATGGGAACCTGCTTAGGTGTTCTGTGCTTCTGCACGTAACACATGTGGTATCTGATCATCACTAAGAGGTGTGAAAGATTTGAAAATGCTTTGAATGGTTGTGAAGCAATGTAGTGAACTGAACTGTATTAAACTACCCTGTAAAATGACATCCCATCTCATCATATACATTTTCATGAAAAACATGTATCACCAGTATAATCTCTGAACATCTGCCTTCTTACAGTTTTAAATTCAGTTAATATGTTTGTTTATGACTGCTAAATATCTTGACTGAAAAATTGTACTATATTGTGAGATACAGCCATATATTTAGTTCTTTAGCTTACATTCTGCAGTATGAAACAAAGGATCACATATTTAATCAAATATGACTCTGAGTCAAAATTAATTGCCATAGTAGGATCTTCAAAAAATACCACCTCTTTGGTCATAATACTGAAAAGATAATACTATAAATCTGGATATAAGAAGTATGTGTAATGAAATAAACATAATTTGAAGGGTGCTACTGTAGCTAACATGTTAAAGGTGCTGGCCTTACTACATTTTTTTTTTTCCTGTATGAAATTTGCTGGTTAAAAAAAATTCCTGTAGGTATTTTGGTATTGTTTAAATAGTGAAGGAGTTAATCTTCAAAGGTTGTTTTGTTTCTAACCAGTTTTATATCTGCTAAGGTATTCCACTAGAAGAGGAAGAAGAGGAAGAGGAAGATTCCTCCTTGACTGGCAAACTCCGTTCATTAATGTACAAAATCAAAGGTCCACCAAAAGCAGAAAAAGTAGAACCTAAGGAGGAAGAAGAGAAATCTCCTAGTAAGTTTTCTTTCCACATAAATACTTCTGTGATGCAAGTGTTAAAGGTGTACGCAGTCAACAAGAGTGCATTTTCTAATAAAACTTTATAGCAGACTGAAAAAGGAGACTACCTGTTTAAGTTCCTTCTGCCTATTAGAACAATTATCCTACATACTGAACATCTTATATGCATTGTTAAACAAGAAGTTAAAATGGGATTTAAATTTAAAATTGGATCCAGACCATTAACTCTGGGGTTGAAAATTTGCATGTTCTTTAGAAAGCAATGTAAAAAGTTAATTATGGCACAATAATCTAGACTCAAGCATTCCAAACTTGAGAAGTTTCCACTTATGTTTTTTTTTTTTAATGCAAAAACTTTCTTCTTTACAGCTTAACTCCATTTCATTTTTCTTTGCTGCGTGAGAAGCTTATGCATCTCAGTACCAAGATACATGACAAAATCGTTTTACAGTTCTTGTTTTTTGTATAAAAAGGGATGGCTTTCACTTATTTCACTTGATGATGGTGAATATATGCATTCATTAAAAACTAATAACTTGTTCTGATTTATCTCAAGCATCACATACATGCACATACATATATCCATACCACATCCTTTCTGACCATATCCTTTCTGAATTTAAAGAAATATTCAATCTATTTGACTAATTAAACAGGAGGAACATTTTATTTTCACAAGTACAAATTCTGTATTCCTAAATGCTTGAGTTAACAGAATTTTCTGGAATTTAGTATTGCTATTTTTTATTCTGCTCTTTGCTTCTGTAGATCTTTAACATGTCTCTAAAATCAGAGGGCAGAGAAAAATACTGTCTAGATATCATCAGTTTGCCTGAAAACTCTTCTTTGTAGTTTATAAATCTCATTGCCCTTTACAGTGAGCTTTCATGTTGCTTAAATATCATGAGAAGAACAGACAATATTTAGCAGAAATTTTTTTCATGTTCCTTTCTGCAGCAGAATATTATAGAGGAGGAGGACTGGGATATCCCTGTGTGTTTGCTGAGTAATATTAAGCTCTTAACGTGTCTTAAAAATAGAAATATTTAACTCAAAACACTTGAAAAGTGGCTGCTCATGGCTTGGATGGGTGTACTCTTCACTGGGTAAAAAACTGGTTGGATGGCTGGGCCCAAAGAGTTGTGGTGAACAGAGTTAAATCCAGTTGGCAGCCAGTGATAAGTGGTATTCCCCAGGGCTCAGTACTGGGACCGGTTCTGTTTAATAACTTTATTAATGATCTGGACAAGGGGATCGAGTGCACCCTCAGTAAGTTTGCAGATGACACCAAGTGGGGTGGGAGTGTTGATCTGCTTGAGGGTAGGAAGGCTCTGCAGAGGGATCTGAACAGGCTGGATTGATGGGCCAAGGCCAACTGTATGAGATTCAACAATGCCAAGTGCCAGGTCCTGCGCTTCGGCCACAACAACCCCATGCAGCGCTACAGGCTTGGGGAAGAGTGGCTGGAAAGCTGCCTGGCAGAAAAGGACCTGGGGGTGTTGGTTGACAGCTGGCTGAATATGAGCCGGCAGTGTGCCCAGGCGGCCAAGAAGGCCAATAGCATCCTGGCTTGTATCAGAAATAGTGTGGCCAGCAGGAGTAGGGAAGTGATCGTGCCCCTGCACTCGGCACTGGTGAGGCCGCACCTTGAATACTGTGTTCAGTTTTGGGCCCCTCACTACAAGAAGGACGTCGAGGTGTTAGAGCGTGTCCAGAGAAGGGCAACGAGGCTGGTGAGGGGTCTGGAGCACAAGTCTTCTGAGGAGTGGCTGAGGGAACTGGGGTTGTTTAGCCTGGAGAAAAGGAGGCTGAGGGGAGACCTCATCGCTCTCTACAACTACCTGAAAGGAGGTTGTAGCGGAGTGGGTGTCGGTCTCTTTTCCCAAGTAACTAGCAATAGGACAAGAAGAAATGGCCTCAAGTTGTGGCAGGGGAGGTTTAGATTGGATATTAGGAAAAAATTCTACACCAAAAGGGTTGTTAAGTATTGGAACAGGCTGCCCAGGGAAGTGGTGGAGTCCCCATCCCTGGAGGCATTTAAAAGACGTGTAGATGAGGCACTTAGGGCCATGGTTTAGTGGTGGACTTGGCAGTGTTAGGTTAACCATTGGACTTGATGATCTTAAAGGTCTTTTACAACCTTAATGATTCTATGATTCTAACTGCATGCAGTCATTTTAGCAATGGAAAGCTGAAAATAGACTATTGCGTGTTGTCGTGGTTTAATTTCAGTCGGCAACTAAGCACCACGCAGCCGCTCACCCACTCCCCCCTGCCCCCGGTGGGATGGGGGAGAGAATTGGAAGAGCACAAGTGAGAAAAAACTCGTGGGTTGAGATAAAAACAGTTTAATAATTGAAATAAAATGATAATAATAATATGATAATAATAATAATACACAAAACAAGTGATGCACAGTACAATTGCTCACCACCCGCTGACCGATGCCCAGCCAGTCCCCGAGCAGCGGCCCCCCCCGGCCAGCTTTCCCCAGTTTATGTACTGAGCATGACGTCACATGGTATGGAATGTCCCTTTGGCCAGTTTGGCTGTGCCCCCTCCCAGCTTCTTGTGCACCTGCAGCCTTCTCAGTCAGTAGAGCATGGGAAGCTGAAAAGTCCTTGGCTAGTGTAAGCATTACCTAGCAACAACTAAAACATCGGTGCGTTATCAACTTTGTTCTCCTCCTAAATCCAAAACACTGTACCAGCTACTAGAAAGGAAATTAACTCTATCCCTGCCGAAACCAGGACAATATCCACCCCTTATTCTATACCATCTGCGTCATGCTCAAGTCTCATATTTTCCAGTACATATTCATTAATCACCGCCCCGTTTTTTATATATATATACACACACACACACACACACAGAGATATCATTCCCTTCGTCTGTGGGCCATCCCTCTAAAATGTTCGGTGAGTTCATTTAGTCCATGACTTCGGGCTCCATCTGTCATAATAATCTTTCAGGGCAGGAAAAATGGAGATGGTATGTGGTGTTGGATTGTTTTCCCTTGCAATTCGCGTACCCGTGCCCCTAGGGCTGCAGTAGGTTTCCCATCCGACTTCCTCATGTCCTCTCCGTGGTCACGCAGATAAAACCATAGGGTGCCCCGTGGTGTGTACCCTTTATATTCTCTCTCTTGAGCAAAAGAACGCTGACTCCTAATAGCCGAGATACTGGTCCGTACAAGTGAGGAGTAGGACCTATCCTCTCTGAGTTGCTGGATTTCCCGGGACAGTTTTTCAGACAGTTTCTCCACAGCCAAGACGATGGAGGAAGAAAGACTTTCCTCATTTTGCCGGAGTTGACTAGCCAATTCATCCACTGTTTGTCCCTCTCCATCTTTCCAGGTCATCGCTGCCAATGAATTGGCGTATGATGATGGTGAGCTCCTTATAAACTTCCGCCACATGGGTCGTGTGCACTTGACTTCGTCTGGATCTTTGGATAGTTGTTTATTGTTCAGGTCATCATAAATCACCTCCAGCACAGCTAATTCTCTCAGAAACTGGATACCCTTCTCCATGGTGGCCCACTTGCTTGGGCGACATATGACATCTTCCTTAAAGGGATACCTTTCCTTCACGCTTGACAAGAGTTGCCTCCAAAGGCTGAGGACTCGTGCCCCTTTTCCAATTGCTTTATCAATGCCCCTTTCCCTAGAAAGGGATCCCAGCTGCTTGGCTTCCCTACCCTCTAATTCCAGGCTACTGGCCCCATTATCCCGGCATCGGAGCAGCCAGGTGACAATATGCTCACCTGGACGACGGCTGAAATCTTTTCGTATATCTCGCAGCTCACTCAGGGATAGAGATCGGGTGGTCACTGCCTTGTTTATGAGTTCTTCCTCTTCCTCCTCCCCGATCAGTGGCTGGCTTTCCTCCTCCCGTTCTCGTGATGGCCCTTCTCCAGGGTACTCGTACAGTTCTTCCTCCGGTTCCCTTTTAGAAGAAGCTTCTTCCTCCCTTACTAAACGAGCCGACTTCCGCTTCCAAGGTTTCTTCTTGTGTACAGGGGTGACTGATACCGGCACAGGCTGGTTCTTTGGTTCAGCCACAGGGCGTATTGCTGGGGTTGGAGTGGCCGCAGTGCAAGTGCATGTCACTGGAGTCTGAGTGGCCACAGGGCCTGTTGCCGGGGTTGGAGTGGCTGCAGTGCATGTCGCCGGGGTCTGAGTGGCCGCAGAGGCTGTCGCGGGGGTCTGAGTGGCCACAGGGCCTGGTGCCGGGGTCTGAGTGGCTGCAGTGCATGTCGCTGGGGTCGGAGTGGCTGCAGGGCCTGTCACCGGGGTTGGAGTGGCCGTAGTGCGTGTTGCCCGGGTTTGAGTGGCCGCAGGGCCTGTTGCCGGGGTCTGAGTGGCCGCAGGGCCTGTTGCTGGGGTCGGAGTGGCTGCAGGGCCTGTTGCTGGGGTCTGAGCGGCTGCACAGCATGTTGCTGGGGTCGGAGTGGCCGCAGGGCGCGTTGCCCGGGTCTGAGTGGCCGCAGTGCGTGTCGTTTTACTGTCAGATCCAGAGACCTTCTCTTCCCTTTGAGGGTACTGAATGGTGTTGAACAGGGCTCGGTAGGCATGGGCCAGGCCCCAGCACGTTGCAATGATCTGCGTCTCTCTGGAGTTGCCAGGGTGACAGCATACTTTGTCCAAATATTCTACTAACTTTTCAGGATTCTGCACTTGCTCAGGGGTGAAGTTCCAAAACACTGGGGGTGCCCATTGGCCTAGGTACTTGCCCATCTTGTCCCACACACCCTGCCACTCATAACTATTCAGCCTTGGGGCAGATCTCTGGATGATATTCTTAAATTGCTTACCAACTTTAGACAAAACCGAAACAATATTCCCAAGAAGTACCAATAGAAGTATCTTAACTGCCCAAGGATGCTCAAAATACTGAAAAGTTACTGTAATGAAGGAGGAAACATCATAGAAGAAGGTAGTGACACTGCCATTCTGTATTTCCTCCGTAAAAAAACTCTCAGAAAAGTTACTGCAATTGCTAGTTGTCTCCACGAAATGGTCTCCGTGGTACAGTAATGGCTTCATTGCGAAGTTTACATGCCACACTAACATCAAGGTCAATGTTCTAAAAACAAACCTCACAAGCGAGACATCACTAATCACTGCAGACCACAGCAAACTGCAAAACCCAACACCAATCTTTAACATGTACAGCAGGAAAAAGAGCACGATGCAGATTATACAAATCAATATCGAGAACAGAGAAACCAACATTGTGACCCACAACTACTAACAGATATAAGTTCCTTAATACACTCCGGTTAATCTGTTATTATCTCAAACCCTTCGTGCCCCACGTTGGGCGCCAAAAAGGACCGTCGTGGTTTAATTTCAGTCGGCAACTAAGCACCACGCAGCCGCTCACCCACTCCCCCCTGCCCCCGGTGGGATGGGGGAGAGAATTGGAAGAGCACAAGTGAGAAAAAACTCGTGGGTTGAGAGAAAAACAGTTTAATAATCGAAATAAAATGATAATAATAATATGATAATAATAATAATACACAAAACAAGTGATGCACAGTACAATTGCTCACCACCCGCTGACCAATGCCCAGCCAGTCCCCGAGCAGCGGCCCCCCCCGGCCAGCTTCCCCCAGTTTATGTACTGAGCATGACGTCACATGGTATGGAATGTCCCTTTGGCCAGTTTGGCTGTGCCCCCTCCCAGCTTCTTGTGCACCTGCAGCCTTCTCAGTCAGTAGAGCATGGGAAGCTGAAAAGTCCTTGGCTAGTGTAAGCATTACCTAGCAACAACTAAAACATCGGTGCGTTATCAACTTTGTTCTCCTCCTAAATCCAAAACACTGTACCAGCTACTAGAAAGGAAATTAACTCTATCCCTGCCGAAACCAGGACACATGTATTACTGGTGTCTCAAAGATACACTACTTTTAATTAAAGGAAGCACTGAAATAAAAAATGTTACAGATACCTTCCTGCAATGCTTGTTACAGAGGTTAGTTCAACCTCTTTGCTACTTGAGAGCAAAACAGAGCTTGTTTGTAAATGGAAGACAGGAAAGTCCTACATCCTGAAATTATCTCAAGATCTGTCTGCTTCAGTCGAGTAGCAATTTGTCATTATTATTTCATCTCTGGAATATTTCATGTTGCATTTTGAAAGTATATTGTTCTTTTGGCTCTAATTCCTCTAATAAATTTTTTATTGTAGCTGGTTCTGTTACTGGCAGGGAAGGACTAGTAGCAAAACAAAGTGTTCATATTCCTTCCTACTACTACCTTTTCTTAGTGTACATATACACACAAATATACATACATGCACATAAACACCCCAAAACACTTGCAGTCACAGACTTTTTATTCTGAGCAGTATTCCTGTACATGTACATTCTCATACCCTATTCCCTAACACAGGAGGAGTGCTCATGGTCTAAACAGGTGAGATGGGTTCTGTGCTTGCAATTCCTTTACCATCTTCATGAGCATTTTGTTGAGCCTCTTTTGAGCAACTCACCTGGCTTTCACTGCCATGTATTACCCCCAGTGAAGTTGATGTGTAGTGTGAATCTCAAAAATTTTGTCTTTGCTGTCATATGTTAATGAGTTTTCAATCCTTAGTAGTGACTATGGATGGTGAGGAATAAGGCAAAAAGCCAAATTCCTCCAGGTCTTACTTCAGAACATAAATTTTTGCTGAGGTTTCTCACTGCCTTTGTGAATCAAGATTGGGTTTTGCCAGCTCTAAGTTTATATAACACCATTCAAATATCAGGTGCAGAATTGTGCAAGTGACTTGAGGTTGGTCTTCCAAGCAACAAATGGTAGTAAGTGCTCCTCTTCTATTTCCAATTTGCTCAGTTTGGCAATAGGTCCTTGTACAGACCCGGAATAGTTAATTTCATTTCAGACTTAATCATTTAATCAAGAGTTGTGTGAGATTAGACAGCAGTGCTATTTTATAACTCAGGACACCTCTTGCATGATCTGCTTGTTCTGTAGAGCACTGGAGAGGGTTTGTGCTGCCCTGAAAGCATAATTTGGTCTGTTAAGTTTGATACTAGGTTGTAAATACATTAAATATTATAATAATCTCATGTGCTGCATGAAAAAGGTTTTTATTCTCCAGTGACTCATCTGTTAGCATCTACTTTCTCTTTAATGGTAGTAGGACCTACTCAGTGTCTAGGAAGTATCATTTCCTCTTCAGGCTTCATGTGGATTCTGTTGCCATGAGTCAGGAAGCATTCACTCCTAAAGCCTCAGGGCCCATGGTGTTTGGTCCTTGGAACAGAGCAGTTTACATATTTCATATACTGGAGCTCTGGGTTGCAAGAAATGCAAGTTGGACAAATGATTCTACAGTGTCTGTTTTTCTACAAATTTCAGATTTGTAGAAAATCTGAAAAAAGCCTTCAGGCTTAGGCTGTTTCTTGGAGTGATGCATAGTACAAATATGCATATGGATGAAGTTATTCAAAGGACAATGAAAAATTATATAATATATATTATATTAAGTTATATGCTTGACTGTAGCTGGAGACTATGAGATATGTAGTCCATGTGTGCACTTCCCCTTTACCCCCCAGGAAATTCAGAATTCAGAGAGTGAAAGGAAATGGGTGCCTGAGGTACCCCAATCCTCTTATACGCGTGAAGAGGAGTGGTGGTGTGCATGGCACGTACCTATTGCCAAGGCTAAAAGTGTCTGGCCTTGAGCATCTGGTCATACATACTCAGGGTGTGAATATTCATAGGAAGGAACTATTTTCTGCAAAGAAATCTTCCTTTCCTTTAAGCATGCATTCATATCTACTCACAAATGGACTTTTATCTTAGGAGAGGAATGCCAGCAATTTAAACTATTGTTAATGATGAATTAGTAAAATTTGTTTTTAAAAACAATCTAGAGCTCAGAGAATAAACACATTGAGGTAATGCATTAGTGTTAATTATGATGATAGGACTTTTGTAACTGTCAAGTCATAACTTAGATGAGGCATATATATGGGGGACTCATCATGCAGCCTTGAAAGATTGTTAAGGTACTGCAATTTCTTGTTAAAACTTAAAAATTGGAAAAACACTGGCAACTATTTTAGCTGGTTATCAATGTCACGATATTGAGTTTTCAGATTGCTCCCAGCTTCTGTCACAGGTTAATCTGCTGACCTGCCCTTCACGTCCTTCCCCAAGCCAGAGGCTTGTGGTGTGATAAAAGGGTTAGTACCCCTTACACACAAGAAATGACAAAGAAAGACTTTTTATTTAAGATAGTGAGTGATAGGTCTGCTCTTTAGTTTTTCTACAGGTAGGAATGAAAGGAGATCAGTGATCTTGTTCATACACTTTGGGAATAGAAACTATGGCTGTCAGGCTCACTTAACTATGGCTCTTCAGGTGCCTCTAACTTAGGGAGGGTATCTGCTATTATAATATGAATCTTTCATGTAGGACCATATATTCTGAAGGTATACACTTGATTACTGGTCCTAGAACAGAAATTAGGAAGTAGAATTTACTGGCTTGAAAAAATGCCTTAATTCAGTTCCCACGTTAAAACCATGAACCATGGATCTTTCAAAGTGATCTTAGTGTGGATATATGAGAATGTTTGTGTGAAAAGGTTAAGTCTCTGTTGAATAATATCCACTGCATGGTCAAGAAAAAAAAAAGATGCAATGGTAGTATTAAGTTGAAGAATCATAGATTCTTCTCTTCCTTTGAGACTTTGTTCCTTAGAGTGCTACTTACACTGAAACCACAGAATGTTAACTTATTAGTTGTTACTTACAATAGACTTCCCACTGGCTGTTAGCTCCATCTTTTTGTTGCTTGTTTTTTAAATTTTGGTTACAGAACATTTGGTTGCAGTACAATACATTTATGATTTATTAGCAGTCAAAAAGAATATCAGACTATTGCTGACTATTATTGAGATTATGCTGGAGTCATCACATTTGATTGTTTCTCATCTATTCTAATCTTTTGGCTGAGTTGCAAGGAGATCTTTTTCGTCAAGTGCAACAAACACAGAAGCTTGTCCGTTTCAGTATAGAGCAAAAGAGGGTAGAAAGGATTAGAGGGGAGGAAACAACAGAACACTGTCACAATATATCTGATTAGAAAAAGAGACTAAGCAGACTCTGCTAAACCTAAACTAAGATGCACAGAAGGCATCAGAGCAGTCTAGAAAGAACTATATCCTTATTTCCTGAGTTTTTTAACTCTAATGCCTCTTAACGGGTTATTAATAAAGTGTTTGTCAAATTTTGCAAGTGTTTCTGGCTTTCCTCTTTGCAGGAGTTCAGCCAGAACTCCTGAGAGTGTACTGCTGTGCTTAGATGTGGGCAAGTATATGTAAGTGGCTGGGAACAGCAGCTTGAGAAGTCTCTAGTTTTAGGCAGTAGAAACTGGACTTCAATTCTGTATTTTAAGAAATATTCAGATAAGAAATTAATCCTGGGAATGAGCCTTATATACTCGGAGCTAGAAGCACTGAGCAGACTTTACAGTTTTGGAATAATATGATGTGTAAGACAGGCTGTAATGATTCAGATCCATCCAACCCAATACCTTGTTTCAAACAGTGACCACAAATGGTTATCTAGGGACAAGTAAGAATAAAACAATCATATATGATACAACCTTAATGCTGTCCCAGTCTCCAGTTATCTTCAGCTCAGGAGATTTCCTGAGTCTAAAGAGGTTTATCTTTTTATATCATAGAATCATATCCCCATTGTATCTTTCTGACAGATATTTGTGTAGTCTCCACTTGAGCAAATGTGAACTTTTAGCATCTGCCACAATTTTGGCAGGGAGTTTCAGGGTTCTGTCATCCATTATGTAAAGAAACACCTTTCTTTTTGACTTAACTCCTGCCTTGTGAATGGGCTTCATTTGATGGCTTCTTCTTGTGTTGGATGAAAAGGTGTGACTGAACTATGGATTAACATAATGTTATAATGTATTCTGCTTTAACCATTCCTTTCTTAATAAATCTTGGCTTTTGATTTGATCTTTTTGACTGCCAGTGAATTTGAGTTGATACCAATAATTGAGCTGATATTTTTATAAGTTTATCAGGGAGGTCTCCCTAGGTGTCCCTGTTAGAGATATTCAAAAAACATCTAGACACAGTCCTGGACAGCTGGCTCTAGGTGGCCCTGCTTGAACATGGGGATTGGACCAGCTGACCTCCAGAGGTCCCTTCCAACCTCAACTATTCTGTGATTCTGTGATTTTCATGGATCTATCTGCCAGACCTTATCTCTGTTAACATCTCATCGTTCTATTTATAAATGAGGACTATATTTTCCTACCTCATTTTATTTACAATGACTTTATTTAAAGTGAATTTCATCACCATTTTATTGCCCAGTTTTGTCCTTTTAAGTTCTGCGATTTTTTTTCAGTTACATTAGTATTTGCTATCCTTCATAACTTTGTATCATAAAACTTGTTTGCATCTGCTTATCCCCTTTTCGGGTCTTTTAGGGAAGGAAGGTGCTTAACATCACAGAACACAGCACGGATATATGCAGAACTTCACTGCTGTTTCTCCCTCTGTGACCACTACCATTTAGTTCTACCCTCCATTTCTTATCTTTCAACCAAAAATTCATCCATTCAAGGACGTGGCTAATTGATTTTTCCAAGGCTATTTGCCATACTGCCTAAAAGTAATTACATATAGCAATATGCTACTTAAAAGCTTATCAGAAGGAAAAAATCAAAACCTTCAAAGGTACTAAAACCTAAGAAACACTGACACTTGTTATGGAGAAACATTTTCAAAACTCCAGAGAGAAGCTCTAAAAAACGCAGGACCATTTTGTTGCACTTAACATGTGGGAACCTCTGCGTAGACAATTCAATATCAGGGAAACAATTTGTTTTTCATTTGTTCATTTCATGAGAATGTGTTTCTTGTGGAATATTATGGTTGTACTAAAAATTGTAATAATCTTTTACTTATATGTATAAATATCTGATGGTTAACTCAAGTGTATAAAATCACCCTCATAACTGAGTCAGTGCAAATAATACTTTTGTTGCTGAAGTGGAAAATATCTATTTGGAGTGAATCATGTGGTATTTTCCCTCATCAAACAAAAAAAAATCCAAAATAGCACATTATTTTGAAAGTAATATTCCTTTCAATCCAACAAAAATTATATATTTCTGGCAGTACTAAGGAAATGAGGAACTAGATTTGTAAAACAAAAAGACAAAAATTTGTGCACATTTTGTCCTTTAGCCTTGTGAGAGGGGCCATCACCTGAGCTATCAAAGACCTAACATAATTTCACGGGAGGAAACCGTAACTCCTCCTTGAGTTTACCACTTCAGATTGCTCTTTATCCCGTGTTTATCTCCTTCCCTCCCAAATCAGAAAGCCAGAATAAGTAATTATATTCTTTAATAAGAACATTTACTTTCTGACAGAAGCAGCATGTTACATTTATGTACCCAGAAATCAGTGACATTTAATGAGTTGGAAAGTTATGGGAAATTATTGGTTATTCTAGGAAAGAAGAGTTTAGTGCAAGAATCAAAGAAGAGGAGATTGCCTTGTGGCACTGAAAGAAGAAATAGTTTTGACTGAAGAAAGTTATACAGTGTTTTGGAACAAAGCTTGTTTAATGTTTTCATTCATAACATGCCCCTAAGAATAGGGCTGTCTTAATGAAACACAGAATCTGTCCTCATGGAAAAGAACCTGTTTATTGAACAAAATCTGAGAATTAATGATGGTTTTCTATAAATACATCATTAAGTAAACTGTAAGGGAGAAGAGTTAGCAAGTGAAAGGATAGTGTAGACACAAAAATAAATGGATATACACTAGCTATAAACACTTTTGTGCTGGAAATTGGGAGGGGGCAGTTCTTACCATTGGAATAACTTTGGGAAGGTCAAGAGGTAACTTGGCTGGAAATAGAGGAAAGAAATGCATTGTTTTAAGGGGGAAGGTGTTTATTCGTGTTCTACTTGATATCAACAATGAACATTTGTTGGAACAAGGACTGGAACATGTGCTTATTTTTCAGGTAAATTTCCTAAACTCTGGGCTCAGAAAATTTGTTTTCAGGGTCACTGAACATGTAATGTATACAACAGAACTGCTTCAAACCATATGAATTGTGTAGTTCCAAACAATACAATTTTTTTAGAAAGTGTATTCCCAAGTGATAGTGACTTTCCCCAAACAGATGGGAAATACAGGTTAAATTCCCCTATCCTAAGTCAGTTTGCATCTCCTACTCCTTAGTGTGTTTGCATCATCATACAATTCTGAGATGTTTCCAGGTAGATCATCTTTTTGAAGACAGTGTAGATCCATTGTTTGAACAACAAAATAGCTAAATATTCATCAAGTGAATGAGCAGCAAAAGCTGCTCAAGCCACGCTGGCTAGGCCCTGAATTGGATATTTGATTTTAAAAGGCAGCTATCTCATCCTCCTTTCTGGCAGTTTTGTAAGTTTAGAACGGCTTTTATTTCCTCCTCCTCCCTGGCAAAATTGATTGGCAAGCTGAGCTCACATTCATGAATATTTCTGCTGTAATTGAACTCATACTTGACAGCCAATAAACTGTTTACTGAAAACTTAATTACCAATTTCTGTATTCCAAACCTAGGCTGATGATCATCAAAAATGTGACATTTCTTTGGCATTATAAAATTAGATTTCAGTCATTCCTAATGAAAAGTTGTTTGTGCTACACTTAGAGATATTTTATAAATTTTGATGTAGAAATGAAGGATAAATTAAAAGTTTAAATATAGCATTTAACTTACAAGGATGATTCTTAGATTCAAGATCAACTAAGAAGTTTTCATTGCCAACAATGCTGGTATTGACTTGAACGCTAAGTAGATGTTTCTT
Source organism: Aptenodytes patagonicus (assembly GCF_965638725.1). NCBI lineage: Eukaryota > Metazoa > Chordata > Aves > Sphenisciformes > Spheniscidae > Aptenodytes > Aptenodytes patagonicus. Next base: position 36,964,147 of record NC_134955.1, on the reverse strand, counting down.
GTTTTCCATCTCTCAAGAGCATCACACTTATCTTGAAAGATCTAAAAATTATTTTTGCAGTTGAAAACTCCTGTTCAGTCTGCTTGTGTTCTTTTGCTCTCTTACAACTGCCTTGCTGTCTACTGTTATCTAATATTTTACTATAATACATGGTTTAGACATTTTTTTTTGTTGTAACAGCTAGTAACATTTTATGTATTTTATTCTTTTAGCTACACTGAAAGAACTCATATCCCAGACTATGGTGCGCTGGTCCCAGGAAGATCAGATTCAAGATCCAGAATTAGTTCGGATTATGTACACGCTCCTTCGTAGGCAATATGACAGCATTGGTGAGCTACTGCAAGCTCTGAGGAAAGCATACACTATTAGTGCTGTCTCTGTGAAGGATACCATTAATCTGCTCGCAGCACTGGGCCAGATTCGCTCACTTCTCAGTGTCAGGATGGGAAAAGAGGAGGAATTGCTAATGATTAATGGATTAGGGTATGGAATTAACATAATTTTATTTTTAAATTTGTGTAAAGCTTTTTGTTATATTAGTAAATCCTTTCATTTAGGTCCTGGATGAAAATTACTGCTGTACTAAAATGCAGATATGTACCAGAAATTTTCATTTTCACAGATATTTCCAAGACGGCTCCAATTGATCTCTCTAGCAGCATCAAATGTGTCAAAGTTTCTGTGAACTAAGGTATTTTCTCATCCAAAGAAAATGGACTCCTTTTACTATAGTTAAGCCTAATGCTTAAAGCTTCATCAAAGTACACGTTCTAGCAGTTCTGGAGAAAACAGATAACTTAAATCTTTATTGGTGTCAATACTACGTCTTTCCCAAACTTAAAGCTCACGTTATATTTCCTGCATGAGTGAATAAACTTGCTGGTGTCTTTTTAATTGGAAAGTTTGTGCAAGCAGTTAGGTAGAACCAGCGAAGTGTTGTGATCTGAAATATTTCAAACTGGTTAGTATTTATTATGTCACCATCAGTGGCAACTTAAAGTATTTGAACATGGAAGACTGCTTATTTTATCCTTTATAATATTGGAATTATAAGAAATTGCTTTTATGTAATGCCTGCTGATGTGAGAATACTTTTTCTGCGTCTTTGCTATGAAATTACCTCTGTTAAGCAGCGGTATTATGGTGCATGCCGGCATGTCTGTTACTCCTCTTATGTGAATAATTGCTGCATCAGGCCATTTAATGTTGGAAGGGAAAAAAATTCACAGAAAATTAATTACTTCAATTAAAATGGTGTATTTAAAAAGAAAGAAAATGAAAGTATGATTACCTGAGAACTGTATTTATTTGTCCTTCATCAAGAACGTTGAATGATTTCTCTCCTTTACAACAGTTGTAAGGAACTTCCATTATTCTTACTATTTCACTGTAAAGATTGTATTGTTTTTATAAAAATTGCAAGGACTAATCTCTTCAGTTGAATTGAGCAAGTCATGGCAACAACTCATTAGTTAGTATGTGACAGGATTACCTAATTTGTCCCTGTTGCTGAGTTTGTAAAGTTGCTGGGAATTCTAGAAGGGATAAAGGGTAAGTTTTGCCTAAACTCAGCGTGTGTGTAGCCCCCTTCCCAGAGGTGCTGTATTATGAGTCATTCTCCATTCCCAATCTTCTGTATTTCTTTAAAGCAGGCATGATGTCTGTTATTTGCCATTTGTTTTTAACAGGTTGACCTAAGATGTTAGAAATCCCTGGATTCCCTATCAAAACACACAAATTGTGTTCTGGATTGTGTAACCAATACAGCGAATTCTAGAACATGTTGAGACGATAGTGGGCAGAGTGAAAATGTTGAAATATTCTTATTTAAGGGGACTGTATGCCATTTTACATCTTCTGACAGATGGTCTTAATTTTGGAAATATTGATGAAACACATTTAACAGATAACCTTGAATATTAAGTCTATTTATTGTCTTCTACTTTGTCAACTGAGAAAATTAATTGAGGGATGTTACTGCAGAGGCAAGATTAGATTTAGTTTTCTTGATCCCCATTCTCTACTTCACAGAATATATTCTTTTCCACTTAGATCATCACAGAATATATTTTTTCTTTAAACAGAACAGATGGTAAGAGCAATTTAAAGATGAAGAAATGCCATTTCGAAATAATTTAAAAGTTTAGATTCTTATTACATAGTATTCATGAAAATTTGAGGAATGACAGCATATTGAAATATGAAGCATTTAGTTGTCAGGTGTTTTTGTATTATGCTGAAATCTAAGAATTTAAAATTATGTTACTACAGTGAATGCATATTTCTGAAATCTCTAATAATGTATCCTTCATTTACATTAAAATGGTGTTTCTTAAAAACACATTGTTGCGTTTTCTTCCATTTTAGGGATATAATGAACAACAAGGTGTTTTACCAGCATCCTAACTTAATGAGGGTCTTGGGCATGCATGAGACTGTTATGGATGTGATGGTGAATGTGCTTGGAGGAGATAAATCTCAGGTAATTTCACCGTAATTTTATTGTGTGTTTTGTATTTTGAACCTTTCAAAAAGTATACTAGGATGTTTAAGAAGAAGTATCTGAAGAAAAATCAATCTCCCTCATGTAAGATAGACTTTGCTTGTCCAGATTGAAATATTAATGTTAAAAATAGAACAGTTTTTATAGTACTAGAGGGAGAAGCCCAGCATTCTAGGATTTGATTTTTAAAAAGTGAGTGAGAGGTGGTAGGTGTTTCATTTGTCTTTTAATAGGACTTTAAATTTTTGTTCTTATTTTAAATTAAATATATACATTAGCTGCATTTATGGGAGGTGTAGCTCTGCTAGGAAAATATACCTCTTCACCTTAGATAAAGTGTTATTAGCAATAAACTATAATAAGAGAATAACACCAACTTAATTTTGAACACTCAAATTCAAATACTTGAATTGAGCAATAATTTTCTTGCAGTGTTGTATTTTCCCATTTCTTAGCGTTATGCTTGAATATATATGTGTTAGTTTAAAGGCAGAGTGGCATAAATTTTGAGAAGCCTAACTAGACATTTAGGCTACTGAAGAAAGTCAGAAGTGAAGCAGGCTTATCTTCTTTCTTCTCTTTGCTTATGCCTGATGTTTTTATCCTATTGTCTCCCTCCCAAAAAGAGGGGTCTCCTCTGGTCCCAATACTGCTTATCTTGTTTTCTTTTGCCTGGCCACTCATTCATCTTATGTATTTGGAATGATTTGCAGCCTGTTTTACTACCTTGAGCTTATCTTGTCTCGGCCTGGCAACTTTTCACCACTTGAATGCCTTCCATGTGCAGCTACACCTCTCTTTCTTTGCCTCTTTGGTCACAAAGCTCATATACTTCTGTAAAATACTTATACATTGTGTCTGGCTATACCATCACAGTGTTACAAAGTATTCACATACTGGTTTTAGTTACTCTGTTTTAATATGCTCACATTTGAGTTCAAGGCAAGCTACAGTTAATTGTAAGACTATTAATACTTTGCTAATTTATAGGTGTCACAACCCTCTGGTTTTGCTACAATGGGTACATATAGTCAAAGGTGACAAAAATAAAAAACAAAAAAAACCCAAAAAACCCAAAACCCAGAACAACAACAACCCCACGGTGCCTTCTAATTCTATTAAAAATGTTTTCATAGAAAATTTTAGTAACACAGATTGACAAAAATACTTTACAGAAATTACCATGATATCTTTCAAAGGGAATGCAGACCTAGAAAATTACTTGGTAACCTGGTGTTCCAGCATTTAATGTGTCTGGCCACCCAAAATGTCCTATTTTATGTCTCTGTCTTTAAGAAATGCATGGGGAGAGTTAGGTACCTCAGAAGGAATCCAAAACCTCACTTACTGAACTGGAGCTGGCATAGGAGTAGAAATCTTATGAAGAAGTATGGACAAGAAATAGGGTGTGTTTGGAATTTGATCTGTTCCAGACTCTGGTGCCTCATTTTCTCCTTAAGTGTGGAAACTTCCAGGTACTCATAATTCAGAACCTATAATTTTCTTATGAAGTCACAGGGCTACAGTCATGTTATGAAATAACACAGCAAGGGTTATTAACAAAGAGTTTTGGACACCATTAGCACAGATTTTAGGTATTGCAGTGGGGAGATTTCGCAGAACAAACCATTGGGCAGGGAACTGTACAGGCAGAGAGGTGTTGCTTTGGAGTTCCAAGCCTGAAGTGTCCTTCATAGGAACTGCAACCTTGCAGGGAGAGAAAGTACTGCTTTTAAAATTATTGTCATCTGCTGTCCTTTGATCTTCTGCTGACATGCTTAACTTCTAATCTGGCAGAGAAGTCTCATTTGAAAGTTTGTTGACCCTAGGTAGAACCACTAGGCTGTAATCTGGAAAAGGTACATGTTTGTGCATGCTGCAGATCTTTCACTCTGCCAGGTAAGGTATTCTGAATAAAAAGGAGTAGGGCCAGAAACAGTGAGCATGCCTTGGTCAGCTATGGTTTTATATATTCATTTGAAATTCTCTGTGGGTTTGTCCAGTGAGTCGCTTATATACAGTTCAAGTATAATGGTGGCATCAGGCACTAGAACACTGCTTTTCCCGCTCTCAGGCAAGTTCTTCACAGCTAGATTGTTCGTATGTTTGCTTTTGTTTTCTCTTTCCAGCTTCATGGACATTTCTTTCTGTTCAGTGTCATAGCTTCAAGAGATGGAATGAGCAACCATGCAGCGTAGTCTCTGGTTTAGGGATTGGGCATTTTCCTAGGTTATGGCAGCAGATGTTTTAAGCTAGATCTCCAGCTTCTTGGATTAGGTGATTTTATCATGAGGCTGTACTGAGACATGTAGTGAGAATGTTATAACTCACACTTCTCTGAAGGAGTGATCAGAAGGTAAAAACTTGTCAGTTCAAACTGAAGAAAATTTATGCCAGGCTTCTTTGCAGCTGTGCTATTAATAAATGAGTTAGAAACAGATGAGTAGATCTATGGAATATGGTGTGGCTGAAGGTATCTCAGTACCTTAGAAGTATTTTGCTAGTACTAGCTAACAAAACCCTGGAAAGATACTTCATTGTTGAAACATATATCTGAGAAAATACTTGGGCAAGCTTTCAGCATTTCCATCACAGTTAGGTTTTAGTGTGTATCTTAATGCCTAAAATAGTTATTTTAAAGGCTGTGTCTTTAGATCTTACAATTTTGGAATCTTAATTTCATGTTGGTTTCTGGTGTTGGTTGTTCAATCGTTTTCAGAGAATCTTGAGCAACACCCTTTTTGGCTCTCAGAATTGAATCATTTTACTTCAAAATTATTTCTTACTGATTGAAAGTTTTAGAATTCCATATTCATATGTATTCCTGTCAATAATGAGGAATTTTGAAAATGACAATTTTTAACAATATTGTTGCTATTGTAATTTTCTAAACAAAGTTGCGTCACACATTCTGTTAAAATCCCTGTAAATTTGGGGGGTGGAAGATTTGTTGAATCTTTTCATGAATGAATGAATGTTTTTCATTTATTTTCATCTGTCCTACATTTAAGAATAGAAATCATATATAATGCTGCTTGTACATAATAGCTCCTTCATGACTGAAATAGACAAATGAGGCACATGTATTAGCACAAAAACTGTGCCGAAGTAAAACTACAGTTAATCAAGTCTCTGGAAGTTAGGAAGTGCACCTGATGTCTTGAAAAGACAGTACATGTCATATAGCTCTTAATTACATAATCACTTTTTTTGCAAGATCGTTGTCTCATTAAGTGAAAAGGTTGCACTTCTCAGAAGTTGTATTGTAAAGAAGGCATCATTTATTAGACTGTTATAATAAAGTATGAGCAATATTATTTATAGTTGAAAGGTATGAAGTGAAGGAGGCAGGATATCATAGGAAGAAAAGAAACCCATGATATTGTGATTAAAATGCTCGGATATCACCTTGGATATTATAGAATTTATATATAATATATAGAATATATTCCTGCTTGTGCCTAAAGGGTGCTAGTCAGAATATTTAAAAAAGAATTCTCCTTGATGGTAATGAATTTTCTCATTAATTTTCTCAGTGTCCTTAGGACATAGATCTGCAACTGAACTTGACGCTTTTTTAAAAGTGCTATATAATGGTAAATTTACTAAATCAGATAGAAAAACCTTTAAACAAGCATAAAAAAATCTGTCCCATGATTTCTGATCTTGTTCTTTAAGCTTCTTTCAGTAACATGTGAGAACGGCATAACTTGTTCATCTCAGATGTTATGACTAATTGCAACTTGTGAAACATTCTTTCATGAGTGCTACTGATGAAATTATTTTCTTTTCAGAGGAGAAATCCTTGCACATAATGTGCAGCAAGTAAAGGGTTGGGGGGAGGGGGGGTGTTTCTGTTTTTAAAAGCATTGGATAGTTAATGTAATTTAATGTTTTGTTTTATCTTATCAGACCTATGCATTGAACAACATAGGAGTCTTGTAGAAATGTTTTATATGAAGTCTGTACATTCTTATTGTAATATGGAAAGATAAGCTAAGGTTCCTGAATATTCTTTATTCTGCTATGACCTCATATTGGGAGTTGAGCTTGTTATTGTAATGCTGCTAAGACAGAGTTTTTGTATAACTGCATTTGCTAGTCTGCAAATTGCTTTGATGAGAATTATTTCTCCATTTTTTCCCCTTATATGTCCCCTATAGTCCTCTGCAAAATGATTTTTCAACATTTTAAACCTAATGGCCTAATGAATACAAAAGTTAAAAGGAAACACAGGTCCTTTCTTAAGTTAGAAGCAAAGCAACTGTCAGCTGCTTATCACCTTGGTAACTTCACTGTACTTTCCTTGTTAGGAGTGAGGGAAGAAGAATTGGAACAGATTGGTAATTAACATATTTCACTGCTTTGTCAACTTTCTTCTTCAGCAGATCGTTTTTCCTCAGATGGTGGCAAGTTGTTGTCGATTCCTGTGCTACTTCTGTCGAATTAGTCGTCAAAACCAAAAGGCCATGTTTGAGCATCTTAGTTACTTACTGGAAAACAGCAGCGTTGGACTGGGTACGTCATGTAGCTGTAACAGCTAAAAGCAAGACCAGGAAGAACTGTGATATCACAAGACTAGTATCTAATTTGTATAGCAAGTTGAAGCATGTGATGAAGCCTCTCTGAAGCTTAAACCATTTTGTGGTTTCATCTCTCTTTTTTTTTTCCTCCATTTTCCTTTCGTCCTTATATAGAAACAGAATAGTCTAAATCTGTGTTTTTAAATACCTTGAAAAAAATAGGATTAAATCCATAGTTTGGCATTTTTTCCATTCAAAATAGTTGTGACTGGAAATCTAAGATTAAATTAACCCTTTATGGTGCTTGCCTGTTTCATCTGGTTTCATTTCCCTGCCCTCTAACATTTAGACAACTGATGTAAATTTCATATTTTTCCTTTGGAACACTGAATGTATGTTTTTTAATGTGTGTGCATTAGATTTTGTTACACAAGGAAAATTGTCTTGGCTAGATAGATGACTATATTAATAAGGTATAACAAGGCAAGATAGCGTGTGGTATCGCAGTGCTTTAACTGTTCATGGTGACCATTTTGATGCCTGCATTTGCCCATATTGCATACAGAAAATGGGATAAGACTAAAAGAAAGAAAACATGCATACTGAAGCTTGAAAATGTCTTTTAGCTGAACATAGGCATATTTTAAAATCTTGAATTGATAGGATTGTGCAGAATTACATAGTTAACGTTGCTCTGCTAAAGAAATAGTATAATATTCCTCTGATTCGCTATGTTGTTAATACTGATTTCTTCATCTGCATTTAAAACCAGTGTGGTTGAGTATGTTTATAGATATGGATGTCAAGTCAGAAAAAAATTTCAGCATTTATATTAATATTATTCAAAACAATTAACCATGTTCTTGATTGAAGAACAGCCATACAATATACTATTAATATGTTTATGTTCTAGATTCCATTCCTCCACTGCATGACTGTGATTACCACAAACTGAATTTAATTATTGTATATTAACTTTGCTCTGCAGCGTTTCCTTCAATGAGAGGTTCAACACCACTAGATGTTGCAGCAGCCTCTGTAATGGACAACAATGAGCTTGCACTAGCATTGGAGGAGCCAGATCTCGATAAGGTAAGTGATCACTCTGACCTATTTACCTATTTATTAAATAGTGTATTTGTGCTAGAAGGGAAAAGGGCAAGTTTGATCATAGTATTTTTTGGAGATGATCTCCTCAGAAACACTTGCTCTAGGTATGTGCTGTCTCAAGGTAACATTGACTGAGCAGTATTTTCCCTGATTTTGCTTCACGCTTAGTGGGAATCACAACAAAAGAGACTTATTTCTATCTTTTGCATCCTTTCATAATTTTTATCAGGTAGAAAGGATGACAAGAAAAAAGGTGTGAAACAGGAGAAAGGCATATCAAGAGACATGGTTTGGGGAGGAGCAAATTTGAGAATGAAGAGGAGAATGTGAAGAAAGGAAGCAGGTCTTTTGACTTAAATAAATTGTAGAGGTTGATGGGGATGGAGGTAAAAGCTAAGAGAATGGAAGGGCAGGTATTTGAAGAAGGGAAGTTGGAACAGGATATTAAGGGTAGTTGCAGTAGGAAACTGAATCCAGGACTCAGGTCATTGGCAATGGTTAGGAATAAAGGGAAATGTGAGGAGAGGCAGGATGAACTAGAACTGGTGGGTAAAAGGATACAAAAAATGGCATGAAAGTTCTTTGTATATCCAGGAAGAAAAACAGATTAAGAGATGGAAGATGGGTGCACAGTCAGAAGAGGAGGAAAGCAGGGAAAGGAAGTGGTATGTGCTAGCACAGCATTGGGGAACAGAAACCAGAAGGCAGTTTTTAATATAAATGGAGGAGAACAGTTACGCACCTAAAGGACAGCTTAGCACAGGGAAAACCTTTGTGCAGTATGGGAGAATCCTGTGATGAGAGTAGAACCTATTGTGGGGGTGTTTGTGATCAGCATATGCGGGAGAGGAAAAGTTGGGAAATGGAAATAAATGGGCATATGATGGGGATAGCTAGGAGAAGACAGAGACAAGAACATGAATGGGAAGGGTGCGAGAAAGCACAGGAATATACTAATTAGATAAAGGTAGCGTTGAGAACAATTATCAATTCTGTATCACTTGAAAAATTGCTGAGAGTGCACTCTGTCCTGTCACTAATAAAGATATTAAACAGTATTGGCCCCAGTAGCGACCCTTGGGATACACCACTAGTGACTGGAACACCACCAGCGACTGTCTCCTATTTTCGTGGAAAGTGTTGTAGGGCAAGTCACTTAAACTGAATTTCACTGTTGACCATTAACTGCATGTTCCTCATTTACTGATTGCTTACCTTGGAATACCTGGCACCGTACAAGCGCTGAATGTTCAAACAGTAACAGATATCAGCTGCAACATACAGAGTATTTTATGCTGAAAAATCAGGCTGTATGTGTCTCAGACTGGGCTTCCCAAATTCATCAGTCGTTTTAGCTGTAAGAATGGTAATGTATTGGCTGTGATATATTAACTTTGGTGAGTCAATAACTTTATCTAGTGAAGTATGCAGATGTTATTCAGTAAATAAATCTATACACTAAATAACAAGAAAACATCAAATACTGTATAGCTATCAGTTCGATGAATGTGGCATATATACCCTACTCACAGAATGATACACCATTTCTGTGTGACTAAAGTTTGTACCATAAAGCCTGTGTTCAAAGCAAATAAGTTACACATAGACAACTTAACTTTTGAACTTTTGCCATTGCAAATTTGATCTCTTTTTACTCCAAATGTGTGGAAGGTAGAAGATTGCACAAGAAAAGTATCCCACAGCCTGATGACATACTGTAGTAAACTGAATAGATTAAAATTACGGGGTTTGGTGGTAGCATTATAAAATCTGAAAAGAGATGGGAGAAGAGATTTATTCTACTAGTTTTCTCACATTCTATACGAGCTGCACCGCTAGACTCCTACAAGTGTGTATTCACTCATATCTTCTGAATGAATACTAGAAAACTATTGAGTCCTGTTAGGAATTGCATAATTTTTCCACCGAGTGCACTGAGTAACTTCCTTACTGCATACTGTAATAACCAAATTTTTCACATCAGCTCATTTTTCCTCTGTTGCAGCCTTTTGGAGGCAACTTGTATACTGTATCAGCAGAGGTATAATTCTTCTTCCTGAATTCATAACTAGTTTCTCTCTTAGGGCATTAGATAATGACTAAATATGATCTCATGGATGGTGGAATTGCTACAGGGCACTTCAACAAAATAATGTATCTCCCTTTTCCAAATAGAAAACCCTATCTCCCTTTTGCCCCCATTTTTGGCTTCCTTCCATTGTAAGAAATGATAATTTGCATCTCTTTTTACAGGTTCAGGAAAGGTTCTTGATGTTCATTACCTATTTCAAAATATATTTAAGTACTATAATCATGTTCATATGTTGTGTATTTTAAATAAAAACAAAAATCACGTTTGTGCAGCTATCTGCAAATTTCCTTTTAAATGATTGAGAAATCATTTTGTATGTATTTCAGAAATTCAGTTTACTATAACTAATTAAATTTGTCATCATTTCTCAAAGATTTCTCTTAGTTAAAGATATTCCTCTTGATAAGAAATGCTGTGTTAGGAATTTACATATTACCAAAATTTTTAATCTTTCTGGTTTCAGGCTCTTAAAACTGTTCACTGGTATTTATCAGTCTTCTGAAAAATGTAGTTGTTTGCCTATCTATTAAAATTGGAATTACAGTAAATAAACTTTTGATGTAATATTTATTTTGCTGTTGTAACAAATTAGCCATACGTGGTTATTGAAGTGATTTTTGAAGTTGTTAAATAGTATTTTAACTGTTGTTTATATACTGTAAAAAAAAATCTGAATTCCACAATATTTTATTCTACTTTTCACATTCCACATTTGTTCATGTTTTTGTATTGTTGTGTCATCATATATTTAGGTAACTTCAGAAATAAGAGTGCTTGTCTTTTTCATCATCATCATCAAAAGCAAGAACTAGAAACTAAGACTGATGTAATAATGAGCTATGTTGGTAGTTTCTCAGGTGAAATGCCTAGTATATAAAAACCTTGTTATTAAAAAAAAGACTATGTTCATTTTTTTTCATACTTATTTTTAGAAATTTATTTCTAAACACATGAATAAATGACTGCTTCTGTATTGTAGGTTGTTACCTACCTGGCGGGTTGTGGCCTGCAGAGTTGTCCAGTATTGCTGGCTAAAGGATATCCAGACATTGGATGGAATCCAATAGAGGGTGAACGTTACCTGTCATTCTTAAGATTTGCAGTTTTTGTTAACAGTAAGTGTAATTTCTTGGCATCCAAATTCCATCAAAATGTTTCCTTAAAATTACTTTTCTAATCATAAAAATGTGCTAATGAATGAACAGAGGTTAATGCATACTGTTCTTATTACAAATACAAGATTATTGGTATATGTTGCTTATTGTAATTTTTTGAATCTTCATAGTTAGTTGCATTTTTTCCTTACTCTTTTTGCAACTTGCATAATTTAATAGAGTAACCTGTTAAGGTAGCAAATGATGTTAGGAACTCTTTCAGTAAGTAAACTGTGATATTTACATATACCACATATGCTGGTTATAAACATAACCAGTGAGCACTGATTTTAAACCTTTCTTGGCCACTATACAACGGGGAGATTTAGACGTTTGTAATTAAACCATCTTGCATTTCAAAAAGCAAATTTCCAATAGGTCACATGTTTGCATAGTTCTGAGGAATCAGTGTTTGTAAAGTACCCTGACTGTGTACCTTAAATCTGATGTCTTAAACAAAGAAAAAAACTTCTCCTTTGATAACTATCTTATACTTGCTTCTGTGGGCAATTTCTTTTCAAATTTATGAAACAAATATGCTAAAATCAGATTTAGATTATCTGAATGCCACTAAACAAAAAGCATCCTCCAGTTTATGTGGATTTTTTTAATCAAACTAGTAATTTAGATTAGAGATTAGATGAGACCAAAAGATTTGTCTCTTCACCACCTATCTGGTCTGCCAATGTGGAAAGTGTTTTAAAGGACAGCTAGGGACAACCAGAAGGGAAATAATTTTAAACAGTCTAATTTTTAGATTTTGGCTGTTCTATTCGCATACTATTGGTCTGAAATTAGCAAATAATACCTGAAACAGAAACAATAAACATATTTACTGTTCAGTTCAGTAAACATACCTGAAGTATGTTCATTAGTTGATAAGCCTGTAGCTATTGAGAGAGCTGCTAAACTAACTTAACAAACTGCTATGATATAAGAAATGTAGAACAAGTAGTCATTGAGTTAATAAAGTGTGTGGTTTTCATTGTTGATTTTATAAATAAATGTTAACAGTACTCTGTATAACTAGATGAAGATAACTTTGATCTTATTTGTGATAGTTTATTTTGTATTAAGAGTAAACTTTGCAGGATGGACTGCTAGTCAGTAGAATTAAGTTTTCGTTTCAAGTGTTTCAGCTGCTTTTTTTCTGAAAAACAGTTATGGTTGGTGTTTTGAGCCTTCTCATTATGACAATTTTGGAAACAGCACTTTTGAAAATCAGATTACTAATTTCTCTGTGTTATCTGCTTGAGAGGACAATTACAAATATAAATTAGTAAAATATTTGGGTTGTTGAGATAAAAGCAACAAACACACACTTGTAAACACATGAATGAATTTTGATTCTGGCCAATGAATTCTTGGAATAAGCAAAACTTTCTCCAATCAAAATTCTTCATTAACTTGGCCTGTGAGGTAAATCAGAGCAGGCTGCAAGATATTAAAGCTATTTTCAGCAGTTTGGTATCCCAACAGAAGGGGTATGGAAAAGAAATATATATACAGAGAAGGTCAGAATAAGATTCTAGTGGTGAAATGCAGTGTACAAGAAATTGTAAATTGAAAATGTAGACTAATTAATTCTTGATAAACTTTTATTGGCTTCTGTAGAGCAACATTAAAGATTAATTTGACTACCTGCAAGGGGCTTTTGTTGATATGTGCTTCCTTTTACTCTAAATCGCACTCCTCACAAAGCTATCACTGGTGTGTCGAAAACTGCCTGAATTAAGATAAATTTTTAACATTTAGATCTAAACTGTATTGGAAATGAGCCACTCAAAACAATATTGGTAGTGCTTTTATTAAACTAAAAATTAATTACATTTTATAATATTATTTGTATTTGCTATTTGATTCTGTCATATGGATTCAAACAGACCCTTATAATTTTTAAGGTGGTTTTGTATTTCTCTTCTCAAAAAACACACGAAACATGCAAGGATTCAGGAGCATCTGGTAACTGTAGCTGAATGTTGTGCATGTTTTGATGATCATTTGTATATCTATAGAGAGGTATGTAGTGAATTTTTTTGAGATTAGATTTTACTTAGTTCATTATTTTAAAAATCTTCCCTTAGAAGTTTTTAACCACATGAAACTAAAGTTGTTGACTTTAAGATTTAAAATCCTGCTTTTTCCCTGTAGTATGAAAACAAGGTGAGTGGAAAGGAGAAAGAAAGAAAGAAAGAAAGAAAGAAAGAAAAAAAAAGACAGAATCAGAGCAAAGTCAGTAATTAGGGTATAGAATCATAGAATCACAGAATCATTTAGGTTGGAAAAGACCCTTAAGATCGAGTCCAACTATAAATCTACCCCTGCCAAGTCCACCACTATCTACAGTCTTTTAAATACCTTCAGGGATGGTGATTCAACCACTTCCCTGGGCAGCCTGTTCCAGTGCTTGACAACCCTTTCAATGAAGAAATTTTACCTAATATCCAATCTAAACATCCCCTGGTGCAACCTGAGGCTGTTTCCTCTCATCTTATGTTCCATATCAAGATCATACTGGTGTTTTAAGTGGGAAAAATACAAGACTGACATGTTTAAAGTGTTTAGCTGCTCCTTCTAGAGCCAGTCAGTCCCAGTTATCTCACCTACCGCTGCCTTCCATTGATTCTGACTCCTGGGAGCACCACTGCTGCTCTCAGCTAAACGAGAGTTTCTAATCCTACTTTTTTGGTGGCTGCTAAAGCTGCAACATTCAGTTTAATATAAAATTATTTATGTTTCTGTACTGGTTTAGTATTGTAGCTTGCATATAAAATATAGATACTGATGATCCAAGCTACTGACATCACAAGTTCAGTGGCTGTGAACTGTTTCTTTTCCTGTAATTTGTTTTCTTCCTACATGTCCCATTAATTTCATATCCTCCTACAGATTATCAGTATTCTTATAAGGTAGCCACTGTGAATTTCTAAACAGTTGCATTTAACCATAAGCTGAGCTTTTGACCCAATTATTATTCCTATCATGCTTCCACGTGCCACTAACTGCAGTCCATGAAGCAGTTAGTTACATACAAAGAGTTCATTTATGTGAAGGTTCCTTTTCCTAATGACTTTTATTCAGCAAGCATCTAGATCACAACCTGTCTGCCTGTACGGAATTTATACAAGAGTTAAACCCACTCTTTTCCCTTTTCAAATATACATACATTTTTCCACAAAAAGCCATTATAAATGGGATTGTTTCAGGCAAGCCATGACCTTTAGAACTGAATTTAATGTGAATTTTGTATATAGAAAAGATGAAGTATTCAATTTCAGGCTTTAAATCACAAGCAGAAAACTTAACGAATATTTAAATATGCAGTGGAAAGAATCAGGAGATTTTACTCTAGGTATATTTAACATAAAATACAATTTGTTATTCTTTAGTCATACTGAGAAGATTAAACTCTGAGATGAGTTTTGCTCTGATGAAGTACTAAGGACATAATGTTAAGCAACATTCTTTGCTTCAGTTGGCCCATTAAAAATCAAATAACTCTCACGCCCATTAGTAGGTCTGGATGGGATGGAGTTAACTTTCTTCATAGCAACCTGTATAGTGCTGTGCTTTTCATTTATGGCTAAAACAGTGTTGATAACATACCAATATTTTGACTATGGCTGAGCAGTTCTTGTGCAGCACTTTCTCATTTTTTTTCCCACTCTGCCCCTTCCCCTCCTTCCCCAGCCCCAGTGAGTAGGTTCAGGGTGGGCAAGAGGTTAGGAGGGGACACAGCTGGGACAGCTGACCCAGACTGGCCAAAGGGATACTCCATACCATGACGTTGTGCTCAGCAATAAAAGTTCAGGGAAAGGAGGAGGAAGAGGGGGACGTTCGTGGTTATGGCACTTGTCTTCCCAAACAACCATCACGCGTGCTGAGGCCCTGCTTTCTAGGAACTGGCTAAACATCTGCCTGGGAAGCAGTTAATGAATTTGTCTTTTTGCTTTACTTGCATGCATAGCTTTTGCTTTCTCTACTAGACAGTCATTATCTTGATCCATGAGTCATCACACCTTCCTTCTATTTTCTCACTGTCCCACAGGAGAGGGGGGAGAGTGAGAGGCTGGGGGGGTTGGCTGCAGTCAAAACTTCCTTCCTGCCCTCCCCAATAGCAGATATCTTGCCTCTTGGGACTATTAGCCTTTATACCAGAGAAAGTAGTCTTTGCCATAAAAAGCAAATTAACCTTCTAAAGTGAACCTTTCTAGCTTGAGTGTAGTAAAACTTTGTAAGGCAAGTCTACACTGTCACTTTTAAACCTCGATATATTTTTGATAAAGAACATCCAATGCTGCCAGTGTGATACATTTTTGTTTTCAAAAATAAGATGAGGATTTGTTTTATATTTTGTAGAATTTAGGGGAAAATGTGGTTGTCTTCTGACTTCAGGACAAAGTCTGTATAGTGCTTTTTGGTCCTCAGGTGAAAGTGTTGAGGAAAATGCAAGTGTTGTTGTCAAGCTCCTTATTCGACGGCCAGAGTGCTTCGGACCAGACCTAAGGGGAGAAGGAGGAAATGGTTTGCTGGCAGCTATGCAGGAAGCTATCAGGATCTCAGAGAATCCTACACGTGACCTTCCCTCCCAGGCATATAAAAGAGAAGGGTAAGTAGATGTGAATGTTTTTTTGGCAAATGATGATTTAATAGCTGGTTTAATCATGCTTGCGATTTGTGGATAACAGGCCCTGTTGTGTAAGGCATTATACAAACATAGAGCATTAGAGATTCGCACCCACAAGCAGTTGTCATATAGAATTCATAAAGCATGAGCTAGATAAAAGTGGAATAAGAGTTACAGAAGAGAAGAATCCTGAAGGACAAAGCAATGGAGAAGGCTCTTGTGGAATGAAGCTAAAGTAAAGTGAAAGAGGAAGATAGAATGCTCATGTGAAGTCAGTTATTACTGTTCAATTGCATGCTTACTCTAGAGATAAAACCCCTGTAATCCGGAGCCAGAGGAAATTAGTATATCTGATTAATAGTCTCTGGATCATGGATCTAGCTCCAGAGAGGAGCTATAAACTTACATTAGCAAAAATGCTCACTGGTATTGTTTACCTTTTAGTGATGATGATGCTGAGGAGGACATTGTGCACATGGGCAATGCAATCATGTCATTTTACTCAGCTCTCATAGATTTACTTGGACGCTGTGCACCAGAAATGCATGTAAGTTCATTTTGTCACTTGCTCAGAAAATATAGGAGGTTTGTAAACAGAACTGTACATGTCTAACTAAACTGTTCTCTATGCAAAGACTTCTTCCCTTCAGAAGGTGGACTTTATTGCATTTCTCACTGTATCTAGACAGATGTATTCCCTGCAAGCTCTTTATAAAGAATCATGGTCTTTTGATTCCTTATGCTTTTTTATTTATCTAAAAATTTGAGAATTTTTATATGACTATGGAATCAAAGCAAAGGTGAACTACTAGTGTTGCACATTTATACTACCAATGAAATTTCTGAAACTGCCCCTTTACTGTTCTCTAGAAAGCCATAAAAATAATTTTCATAAGAAGGTGATACAGAGCTGCTTTTGTGTGCACTGATGAAATATGGTATCTACACCACATGAATACATGGCAAAATATGTAAAATAACTGTTTTGACTGTAATGCCTGTAACAGCCACATGCAAGACTTGGTTTTAGTTAGACTGACTTTTGCTTGTCAGGATTTAAAATTCTTTAGTAGCATAAATCCAGCTGGAAAAATGATATGTATCTCAGTACAACAAGAAGCAAGAAATTTGGCTTGTAGCCTCCCTGCTTACTATTACCAAAGCTATTAACTTTGTTAGCTGTAAAGCTGTATGTAGCTGTCTGTTGCCAGAAATAGTAGTTTCATGTTAAGAAAATTACTGGAAGAGATTTTCAGAGACACAGGTTGTGAATACCTAATTTCTGCTAGAAGTTGAAATTAATTGGTCACTTCATTGCTGTTCATGCCTTTTGAAATTTTTACTCTATAGAAATAATAGGAAAATGAGTAGATACATCAGACAGGTTTGCATCTGTTCATAGTATAAAGAGGCAAGCTCAAAACTTGGCACTGTAGGTTCTGTAAGTAACATGAGTCTTTCAGAAATTTTCAGGTTCATTGCTTTATCTGATTGGCTTAGGAATCTTATCCATGTGGGGGTTTTTTGTGTTATTGGGAATTTATAATATTGTGAAATTATTGATATGATATCAAAATTAGGACAGATTCAAAAGTAGGATCAGCTGAAAATCAGCAACTCCATTAGAGTGCTGGGGTAAATTGAACTTCTGTGCATCTTTTTCCAGTGTCTCCAGAAAAAAATCATATTAATATCAGTATTTTGAGGAAATTTTTCTTATGTCCCTCAGTACTAAATTTCTTAATTGATAAACTTTTTTCTAACAGCTTATTCAAAGTGGAAAAGGGGAAGCTATTCGAATCAGGTCAATCCTTCGATCTCTAGTGCCAACTGAAGATTTGGTTGGGATTATAAGTATACCACTAAAGCTGTCAACAGTTAACAAAGGTAACTTCATTACTTTTGCTAGACCAGTTCATCTTTTCATAAAAATCTTTTGGCACATAAGCCTTCAGTTTTGTTAGAGTTGAGTACAGGCAGAGAACTGTTCTTCAGATTTGAATTAGATATGTATCAATTAGAGCTGCTCCAGTAGAACAGATACTTACTCCTGTGGAGCAGAGAATGTAAGAACATAAGAAATACTTTACAGGATCACACTAATGGGCCATCCACCCCAGTACTTTGTCTCCAGCAGTGGCTGTAGAGATGCTATCTCTGTAGATAGAATGTTTAAGCTTGGACTCAGTCCCTTTGTACTTCCACATCATCCAGTCATTTGCTTAGAAAGATTAGAGCGTACCTCCCTGCCCATTAATATCTGTTTCTGGACCTGGTGTCCAAGAACGTATCTAATCCCTTTGGAACAATGTCTGTACCCACAAACCCCTGTGGCAATAAGTTCCAGAACTTCACTATTTGCTACATAAAGAAGCATTTTAAGCATCTCTTTTTTAAAAAAAAAAACTTATACTCTACTAATTTTAATTAACACCCTTGAATTGCAGTATTTTGGGATTTGGTGTATAGCAGTTCTTCATTCACCTTGTCAGCTACATTAATCATTCTCTAAATCTCAGTTATATCCTCAGTCCTCATTTTGCCAAATTGAAGAATCTCAACTTAGTTTCTTATCATAAGATAACTGCTCCATTGCCTGAATCATTTTAGTTGCCCTTTTGTGTACCTTCACCATCTCTATTCTGCAGTTCTGAAATATGGAAAACAGCTGTGGGATGTACAAAAGACATGAGCAGGTTGTACTGATAATGTGGGCACACAATTGTTTGGTTTATGTATTAATTTTCTATTTTATGTAACAGCAAAATGATGCCCTCTCTCATATTCTGAATACCCCTTTCTGATGGTGCCCAATATCTTGTTAACTTATTTGGTCGCTGCTATACATTGAGCTGATGGTTTCACAGAATTTCAGTGATGACCTCAGGATCTCTTTGTAATGTCAGTTCCAAGCTCAGCATCATGTAGGCATGTCTTTTTTTTCTGCAGATGCATTAGCTTAGAGTTGTCTGCATTGAAGTGCAGCTGTCTCTACTTTGCCCACTCGGTTTTGTTAATGATTTAACCATACAGAAGAATTCAGTGTTGTATACAGACTTTTAGGCTCCTTTGCTTCCTTCTCCAGGTCACTGATGACTCAGTATAGAGTTTGTCCTTGCTTGATTAAAATGTTGTACAAGCACATTGCATTTTAATTGCCTTTCCTGTTTCTTGGAACTGTGCTTTTTATTTCTTCCCTGGCCTTTTCAGAGGAAGTGAAAATCAGGCACAATCTTTTTGGGATTGTCCTGATCTGAAGAATGTGCTCCTCCACACCATTGTCTTTTCCCTAAATTCTAGGTATAATGTTCTACTCTGACTTCTAATGTTTAGTCCTAGAAGCCTGTTTTCTTTTTTATTAAGGTGCAGGCTATTTCTGTACTTGTTCATCTTGTCCCAAAAGAATTCCCCCTTTTATAATCAATCTAACTAAATCCCTCTTCTCTACACCACTATCTCACCCGTCCTTTCAGACTCGAGATCTCTGCCTGCCTCCCACAAGGTCCTCCCATAAGGTATAGACAATTTATCATGGAATCCTCTTACACATCATGAAGCCACCCAGTTTAGTGCCTAATACTGCAGTCTCCCACTTCCACTACCTGCTTCTTCATATCCTTGGAGATCTTGTCTACCATAGGAGAATCCTATGTGCAATGGGACATAGTGACATAGGGTGGAGGAGTGGTTCTTCTCTTCAGAGATTAGATCCTTCCTTCCCAGGTAGATATGGTCCTTCCTCAAGACTTATGTTCTCCTTAGTACCTCAAGGGTTGCCACTGTGGACTTGAGGCTATGCTGCTGTGTTGCTGTAGGACCTATCTGTTTCTGTTACTACTCTGATTCATCCATTCTCACCTCTGGGGAATGAGACTACTCTCTGAAGAGCCAAACATTGTGTACTGTGTGTACACATAGATAAACCTAAACCCAGGGCATGGCATGGACCTGCTGCTCTCTCTGCATCAAACTGTGTAGCTCCCTATCTGTACCTGCATCCCTACCTCTCATTGAGGTTGAAATTGATTTTTTGTCAGTGGAACTAACAGCCTTCTTAACACTACCTGTTAAAGGGAAGTCAGTGAAGACTCTTGAGTTTTCACCCTCTTCACTCTGGAACTCAAAAATAATTCAAAATTGGAGTTCAGAGTGCAGAGGTGCATTGATGATGGTGTTCTTGCTTGTTATGCGACTGTTGATTCTTTCCTAGAAGCGGTCAACATGGTTATCCAGGGTGGATTTATTTCCACAAAATAACTTCCAAGATAACCGTACAAACTGAAATTTTCTACAAAACATAAACTCAATAGAGGATGAGGTTTTTATGGCATATGATCTCCATGTTTACCATTCGTTTCTCCATGTTTCATGGGCTATAAACTACCAGTCTGTCATTTTCTTCTAGGGCAAAATAACTTTATCCTCCTTCCCCTCCTTCTTTTGTCCTTTCGGTTTCACAAGAATTGTCTGTTCCCCTTTACAGTCAGAGATGGTTTATCTGATACACAGTTAACTTCTGTGTTATTATTGTCTTCCCCTTGGATTCCATGTTCTTTCTAGTCTAGTTTACATGAGACAAAAATTAAAATTCTTAACCTTCTTTGACTTCACAGTTGCTATATATTTTTAATATTTGCAGTAATATTTTTCTTTAAATTTACCATATAAACACCCTCCATAATAGTAATAAAACAGGTAGAATACTTTGCTGTTCATTCTTAAGTTTTAAGAGTGAAAGATTAATAAATTATAAAATAATAGGTTTTTTGAAATAATAAAAACTTAGTATTCTTTTTCAGCATACAAGAAAACTGAACAAGAATATAATTTTCATTGAACATGTAATTTTACACATTAAATGTAATTATAGTGTCTTTCATTGTCTTGGTGTTTCTTGTTTTATCAGTTATCTGCTATTAAAAATTGCATTATATATTTGTGTAGATGGCACAGTAAATGAGCCAGACATGTCTGCAAATTTCTGTCCTGATCATAAAGCACCCATGGTACTCTTCTTGGACCGTGTCTATGGTATTAAGGACCAAACCTTCCTCCTTCACCTACTGGAAGTTGGATTTTTACCAGATTTAAGAGCCTCTGCCTCTTTGGATACAGTAAGTATTTCGCTATGGAGTTTAGATGCAGTGGCTGGATATAGCGGCTCTGTAAGTGTAAGAAACGGAACTTCAAGTCAAAACAGCTTTTAAAAAGGAAAAAGGTAGTATAGGCTCACTATAAACACAAACAGTAATAATTCAGTTACTATTAATTTACAGAGCTTAAGTCTGATCATAAGCATTCGATACCACCTCATGACGCAACAGTGTAATGTAGTTTAAAAACTTTTCATACAGGCTTACATTAATTATACAGTAAGTACATTGGATATACTGTAATAGACCTAATGATTACTTTTATTTCATGTGTGCTTCCAAGAATTACACTGAAAATCCATATATGTGCAGGTATAAAGAAATTAAATGAGATGAAAAGTGCTACTGAATGCTTCGTGGTTTTTGTTAACCTGTTTAAAGAAAGAAGCTGCATATTCCTTTTTTGCTCCTATTGGTTCAGAGTACAGTGGGGTAAGAGATAGGAGATAAGTAGATGACTTGGATTTTCTCAAGTTCAAAAAAATAGTTTTTGTCCTCATGTGTATAGTGGGAATATCATGTTAGCACCCAGCCTCTAAGGGGACTTCAGGAGTATTTCATTATTATATTTTATAGACTTCATATTTAGTAACCTTTATTCTATATGATACTAACAATCATTTACTACTTCGTACAGGTTTCTCTAAGTACCACAGAGGCAGCACTCGCACTAAATAGATATATTTGCTCAGCTGTGTTTCCATTACTCAAAAGATGTGCTCCCCTCTTTTCTGGAACAGAGCATCACGCCTCTCTGGTTGACTCCATGCTTCACACAATATATAGGTTATCCAAGGGACGTTCCCTTACAAAAGCACAAAGAGACACTATTGAAGAATGCCTGCTTGCTATTTGCCAGTATGTATGATACCTGTGTACAAATTGATTTCTTTTCTGCAGTATGTGTATTTTAATAATTTCTTTCTTTGTGCATAATGTAGAACTGAGATTATTTTATTCTTGCATGAAATAAATGACCAGAGTGTATGATAGGATTTTTTTTTTCCTAAGAGAAAATAATTTGATTTTTCCGTTATGGGTACTGCATTATACAAGCTGTCATGTTGATATGAGCTTTATGGTGATACAAGATAAATTCTGATTATTTGTAAAAACAAAACCCCAGCAATTACCAAAAATGGTCTGGCAAGTCTGACAGTGAGCATGTGTTGGGGATTTAAGGGATCGACGTGTTTGTATTTTTGATTGTTGTTTGAAGAACCTTGGCCATAGTTTAAAAAAAAAAAAAAAAAGAAAAAGAAAAACTACCCCCACTCTCCAAATCCTAAAACTGATCCTAAAACTGAACCGAGCACTGAAGTTATATCAGGAATTGAAATGTAGATTTGCCAACGGAATCATAATTCTTGATCTTTGTCATAAACTGTAGTGCTACTTGTCTGTGCAGTGGACTGTGAAATTAGTAATGCATTTGCAGTTTGTGCATAGAGCTGGACCCCTGTCAAAAAGAGGATATAGTAGAAATGGAAAAGATTCAGAAAAGCCTAACAAGAGGGATCAACATAAGAAATAATTTCACTCCTTTGGAACAGCGTAGTAGACCAGGAATCTTCAGCCTGAAAATGTGATGACTGAGGGGGAGATATGAAAGGAGCATTTTTACATTGATTTTGAGTCTATAGATCACTGAAATTAAATAGCTAGAAAAGAAATGCTGGGTAATTTATTCAGTCTTCCAGTGGAGATTTATTTCTTACAGGAATAATCATAATGTATTTCCCAGATCAGTTTCAGTTAGGAGTGTTTTGTTCCCTTTTAGTGTCATATCAGAAACTGTTCTGTTAGGATAATCTTCTGTTTCTTTTGCTTAGATTATCCCCTCTGTGTATTCTGAAAAAAATCCAGCACCCTTCCCTCTGCTGTCATATGGCACAATCATACATGTTGTCTATTCACTTAAGAGAGTCCAGAAGTAGCACATCTTTCTGTGTTATATTCTTCTATATGTAGATGAGGCATAGTGAGATTCCTTAAGCACCTACCATGGGTTTTTCAAAACACTTTTAATGAGTGATTTGAATTTTAATATGCAAATTGATTTCAATTTTTATTTCATTTTCACTGGACTGTATGAATTTTACTAAGAACTTATTTTTTTTAACTTACAGCCACTTACGTCCCTCTATGCTGCAACAGCTGTTGAGAAGGCTAGTTTTTGATGTGCCGCTACTCAATGAATACTGTAAAATGCCTCTCAAGGTAAATGCTTTACTTTCTATACGTGCATTCAGCATAAAACTTACTTCACAATGATCTGTTATCATCATGTTTTTAAAAACAGAATGGGGCAGGGTGAAGCAATGTGAAATGACTTCTGAATTGAAAATAATGTTATTGTTTTATAAAGCTTTTTGAACTGAATATAATGATTAAAGGTTTTGTAAAATCTTGCCTAATGCAAACAGTATATAGTAAGTTGTTTATGCGATTTTGTTCAGCGAACTGTTGACTTTTTCACTGCTTCAGCAAAAGAGTATTTGAAAGTATCAAATTAAATGTTAGCGTTACCTTGATATTTCTTCTTCTGCTATATGAACTATAATAACTCTTGGTAGGATTCGTAGTCCAGGAATAAATTTTGAATGAAGTCAACAGAGAATAGGATACAGGGAACAGAATTCACCTTTTAGTTTTGAGCAATCTTTAACTGAAGTCTTATCCATCTTCTTGTTCTGTTAATAGAGAATTACAATTGTGAGATGATAAATAACTTTTATCTAGAATTTTTCTGTTGGGTTTGCCTCCTGTTCCTGTTGGAGTAAAAGGGCCTGCTCTTAGGTCTGCAGGTCTTTTTATGGCAGAATTGAAATTCTGTCATAGTCTAAAGCAGAGCTGCCAGATTCACAGACATATTCTGGAGCATCAGTAATTTTGGAGCAAAAGTATGGCAAAGAGGGAGTGTTTGATTTGGGGTTTTTTGTTATTATTTTCCCTTCCTAAACAAAATTGCAGGAAAAATTAAAATGTCAAGATTCTAGTCTAATGCTAAAAGAAATTTTAGAATTTCCAGGGGGTAGGAATTTTTAGTTCTAAAGAAGAAATCAGTAGAAATTTGAAATGATGTGGAAAGTGCACCATATACGCTAGCTCTTTAACTGGTATGTTACAGATTGTCTGTGTAATAGTTCTTTCCATAGGTTTTTCCAGAGATGAGCAGGCATGGCTAAAGGGGTGTACTGCAGGTGGTTTTTTGCAATGTTTTGAATAATACTAAGACCATCAACTACAAATGACAGAAGTAAAATCAATTTGAATTTGTAAAACTTTTTACCAGAATCTGTCATGTCCTGTTTTATACCCATTTCATTGTCTCTATTTTTATCCTGTGAGCTAATCTGTACTCAAATGGTGACAATCCTGAAATTTTGTAATTTTGCTACTCACTGTCATTACTGAGAATCCCACAGCAGCAGTTGGGGATAATAAAGTCTTTATACTTTCACAGCATGGGCTTTACTGCTCTCCCAAAAAGAAAAAAAGACCATTTTTATGAGCCATTAGAAATTAAGAGACAGAAATAAATAATAATACTCATGTAACTGTTTAAACAGATACTGGCAATTCAGACTTCACTAACCAGTATGTTATTTTGTTAAATACTAATGTTTTACGTGCATTTTTATTTTCTTGAAAATCTAGCTTCTGACAAATCACTATGAACAGTGCTGGAAATATTATTGTCTGCCTTCAGGAATGGGAAGCTATGGAATTGCAGCAGAAGAAGAATTACATTTAACTGAAAAACTTTTCTGGGGAATATTTGATTCCTTGTCTCATAAGGTAATGACTGCAATTCACATTACAGTATGGGATGTCTATGAAAGCATTACAATGATAATTTGCCATGCCAAGTGGAGAAAGTTCCTATTTTAACAATTCTTTCACCTAATATAGGAGATATGGCAATGAATGCTTTTAATGAAGTAACTTTCTAATGAAAAATTGAATGCTGAATCTTGAAAGATTCTCTCTAAACTAATGAAATGTCAAATCTTTGTCTTTATATACCCATATAGCCTTACACTAGTAATGAGGCAGATTGCTTGCTGCACTAAAAAGTCAATGTTGTCTCCTCTCCTATCTCAGCTCTACTAAACTTTTAAAAATACTTTTTAATGATATAAAATTAATTTTAAGAAATGTGTGTATATGCTTGTCAAATTGTTGGTGTATGCACAGTAAATTTACATTGTCTGTTTTCAAACATACACGTATTTTGTTAGTTTTCTGGTTATTGCCCAGCTTAAGAAATATGATGCAACATTCTTAGAAATTAACATTTTTCCATTTTCTTGTTCCAAAGTGTGATCTTGGGATTTTTTCACTTACTCATTTTTTCTCCGAGTAAGAAAAAGTTACATTTATGATAGGACAAATGCCTTACTGAGTAAATATTTTTTGTACTTAGATTGGGCTCAAAAATCAGGTTCTCACTATGAACAACAATGAATTTTTTTATTGCATCTCACTGAATTTATGTTCCAGTTCTAATCAACAGATTTAGATGATTCCTTCTCTAGGCATTCTGATTTATAGTATGGAAATGAACATGGTCTCTGCATTATTCTAAAATGTCTTTTTAAGCCTTATTTGTATTTGATTTTAGTGACATTTATGTCTCTCTTACTGCTGTCACAAGTGCAAAGAGTGTCACGACGGCCTGACACAATGAAATGTTTCCAATTAGTGTGTCTTAGCTTTTTACAGATAAATGAAGATGATATATTTCTGCCAATATTGGTGGCCCCCTATAATAGCATTTTCATTTTTCTGTAAATGTTTGTTAGTCCAATGAAAAGAGAGTTGTGTAAATCTGCTGAGCTACAGTATTCTCCATCGTTTTGTTTTGTACTGAGATATTTACAGGTTTGGTATTTTCATGGCTTCCAGCTGTTTAGTGGAAGCAATTTACTCTGTGATCTCACTGCTTTTGTTGGTGCCATACACACTAAAGAATGTTTCAACAAAACTAGTGGAAGTTAAAGCCTCAAAGTTTTAGGCATTCCGCTCGCTGTGATATAAACATATAATTTTATCAGCAAGTATTTTCAATGAGCCTTAAAATCGTCCTTCATAGAATCATAGAATCATTAAGGTTGGAAAAGACCTTTAAGATCATCGAGTCCAACCGTCAACCCAACACCACCATGCCCACTAAACCATGTCCCTAAGTACCACATCTACACGTCTTTTAAATACCTCCAGGGATGGGGACTCAACCACTTCCCTGGGCAGCCTGTTCCAATGTTTAACCACTCTTTCAGGAAAGAAATTTTTCCTCACGTCCAATCTAAACCTCCCCTGGTGCAACTTGAGGCCATTTCTTCTCGTCCTATCGCTTGTTACTTGGGAGAAGAGACCAACATCCACCTCATTACGACCTCCTTTCAGGTAGTTGTAGAGAGCAATGAGGTCTCCCCTCAGCCTCCTTTTCTCCAGGCTAAACAACCCCAGTTCCTTCAGCCACTCCTCAGAAGACTTGTGCTCCAGACCCCTCACCAGCCTCGTTGCCCTTCTCTGGACACGCTCCAGCACCTCAATGTCCTTCTTGTAGTGAGGGGCCCAAAACTGAACACAGTATTCGAGGTGCGGCCTCACCAGTGCCGAGTACAGGGGCACAATCACTTCCCTACTCCTGATGGCCACACTATTTCTGATACAGGCCAGGATGCCATTGGCCTTCTTGGCCGCCTGGGCACACTGCCGGCTCATGTTCAGCTGGCTGTCAACCAGCACCCCCAGGTCCTTTTCTGCCAGGCAGCTTTCCAGCCACTCTTCCCCAAGCCTGTAGCGCTGCATGGGGTTGTTGGGATCCAAGTGCAGGACCCGGCACTTGGCATTGTTGAATCTCATACAGTTGGCCTTGGCCCATCAATCCAGCCTGTTCAGATCCCTCTGCAGAGCCTTCCTACCCTTAAGCAGATCAACACTCCTGTCCAACTTGGTGTCGTCCGCAAACTTACGGAGGGTGCACTCGATCCCCTCATCCAGATCATTGATAAAGATATTAAACAAGACCGGCCCCAAAACTGAGCCCTGGGGAACACCGCTCGTGACCGGCCGCCAACTGGATTGAACTCCATTCACCACAACTCTCTGGGCCCGGCCGTCCAGCCAGTTTTTTACCCGGCGCAGAGTCCACCTGTCTAAGCCGTGAGCCGCCAGCTTCTCGAGGAGAATGCTGTGGGAGACGGTGTCAAAGGCCTTGCTGAAGTCCAGGTAGACCACATCCACAGCCTTTCCCTCATCCACTAGGCGGGTCACCTGGTCATAGAAGGAGATCAGGTTGGTCAAGCAGGACCTGCCTCTCACAAATCCGTGCTGGCTGGGCCTGATCCCCTGGTTGTCCCGCTCATGTCTTGTGAGCGCCCTCAAGATGAACCACTCCATAATCTTCCCCGGCACTGAGGTCAGGCTGACAGGCCTGTAGTTCCCCGGATCCTCCTTCCGACCCTTCCTGTAGATGGGCGTCACATTGGCAAGCCTCCAGTCGTCCGGGACCTCCCCCGTTAACCAGGACTGCTGATAAATGATGGAAAGCGGCTTGGCGAGCACCTCCGCCAGCTCCCTCAGCGCTCTCGGGTGGATCCCATCCGGCCCCATAGACTTGTGAGCATCCAGGTGGTGTAGCAGGTCATTGACTGCTTCCTCTTGGATTATGGGGGGTTCATCCTGCTCGCCGTCCCTGTCTTCCAGCTCAGGGGGCTGAGTACCCTGAGGATAGCTGGTCTGCCTGTTAAAGACTGAGGCAAAGAAGGCATTGAGTACCTCAGCCTTTTCCTCATCCTCGGTGACCATGTTCCCCCCCCCGCATCCAATAAGGGATGGAGATTCTCCTTGGCTCTCTTCTTGTCATTAATATATTTGTAAAAGCTTTTTTTGTTGTCTTTAACAACAGCGGCCAGATTGCGTTCTAGCTGGGCTTTTGCCTTTCTCATTTCCTCTCTGCACGACCTAACGAGATCCCTGTACTCTTCTTGAGTTGCCTGCCCCTTCTTCCACAAGCGGTAAACTCTCCTTTTTTTCCTGAGTCCCAGCAAGAGCTCCCTGTTCAGCCAGGCCGGTCGTCTTCCCTGCCCGTTCTTCTTACGGCGTACAGGGACAGCCTGCTCCTGCACCTTTAAGACTTCCTTCTTGAAGATCGTCCAGCCTTCCTGGACCCCTTTGCCCTTCAGGACTGTCTCCCACAGGACTCTCTCAACCAACATCCTGAACAGGCCAAAGTCCGCCCTCTGGAAGTCCATGGTTGCGGTTTTGCTGGCCCCCCTCCTTACTTCACCAAGAAGCGAGAATTCTATCATTTCATGGTCGCTAAGCCCAAGACGGCCTCCGACCACCACATCTCCCACCAGTCCTTCTCTGTTTGTAAACAGCAGGTCAAGCGAGGCACCTCCCCTGGTAGGCTCACTTACCAGCTGTGTCAGTAAGTTGTCTTCCACACACTCCAGGAACCTCCTAGGCTGCTTCCTCTCTGCCGTGTTGTATTTCCAGCAGATGTCCGGGAAGTTGAAGTCCCCCACGAGAACAAGGGCTAGCGATTGAGAGACTTCTGCCAGCTGCTTGTAGAACTCTTCATCCGCCCCTTCATCCTGGTTGGGTGGTCTATAACAGACTCCCAGCAGGATATCTGCCTCGTTGGCCTTCCCCCTCATCCTTACCCATAAACACTCAACCGTATCATCATCACAATCGTTGAGCTCTATACAATTGAAACACTCCCTAACATACAGGGCCACCCCACCGCCTCTCCTTCCTCGCCTGTCCCTTCTGAAGAGTCTATAGCCATCCATTGCAGCACTCCAATCATGAGAGTCACCCCACCATGTTTCTGTGATGGCGACTAAGTCATATCTCTCCCGCTGCACAATGGCTTCCAGCTCCTCCTGTTTGCCGCCCATGCTGCGTGCATTGGTATAGATGCACTTGAGCTGGGCTATCGATTTCGCCCCCAGCATCGGCATGCCACCCCTAGGCTCATCTCTAGTGAGCCTGGTTTTATCCCCTCCCCCCTTCGAACCTAGTTTAAAGCCCTCTCAACAAGCCCTGCCAATTCATGAGCAATGATCCTTTTCCCCCTGTGAGATAGCTGGACTCCGTCTGCCGCCAGCAGGCCCGGTGCCATGTAAACCTCCCCATGATCAAAAAAACCAAAATTCCTCCGATGGCACCAGCCCCTGAGCCACGCATTGATCAGGTGTGTTTTCCTGTTCCTTTCACTATTCTTCCCTGCCACTGTAGGGATTGAGGAAAACACTATCTGTGCTCCCGATCCTTCAACCAGTCGCCCCAGTGCCCTGAAGTCCCTCTTGATCACTGCAGGACTTCTCTCTGCAACCTCATCACTGCCAGCCTGTATAACCAACAGCGGGTAGTAGTCGGAAGACCGTACCAGACCAGGGAAATTCAGCATTTTCTTGACACGAAGTGGTCATTCAGATTTATAGAAGCATATAGTCTTTCTATTTCTAATAATGAAGCAAGAGAAATATTTTTACAGTGTAATTTTTTTTTCCTATAAATGCTTGATCAGTACCTGTGTTGTAACATCAAAAAGATTCCTGTGCTATCTGAGTAAAACTTTATTAAATAATTATAACAACATCAAACTCTTGCACTGTAGTGTTCATCAGTAGATCTTAAAGCCTTTTAAAGCTGTATCATTATGCCCATTTTATAGATGGGGAATCTGAAAGATAGAGAAGAAATTTATTTATTTTTTCGCTAAGCATACTAAGAATGTTGTTTGAGAGCTGGAAGGAGAACCTTGGCCTACAGTGATCTGCTGTTACTTCCTCTAGCACATGTTTTTTATAATCTAGTGTGTAACAATTGACCTTGAATATGTTTCATGGCAAGTTACTAAGGATAGATTCTTCAAATGTAATTCCACCTTATATTTTTATATATCAAGTACTTCCGTGTTCTCTCCAGAGCTAAAATGACTGTTTAGAAGAGCAAATGCGCTAGTTCACCTCTTAGCAGGACAATTTTGAAAAATAATTAACTGACTTTGCTACAGTAAAACACGATTTCCTTTAATCAGCATGATTTAAACTGAAATAAATTAGGGGAAAAGAGGGAGAAATGACAATGGCTTCTGCAGTTAAGATAGCAATTAGTCATTTTAGAACTAAGATAGTATTTTATAGATGATCATACTTCTATAACTAGGCAAACAACCCTTGACCCTTCCTATGTAAGCCTTAATGGCCCAAAGAAAGCTTAAGAGTCATACTTGTATTGTATATACTTATACAAGTGTCAGAATACTCATGTTAATTTGAATAGTCTTAAAAATGTATCAAGTTGATATCAAGAAAAACAGATGTCATGCAGCAATAATTTTGCTCTATGCTTAACTTTTAAATGTGCTTTACTGTTCGTTTGCATCTTCTAATATTTGTACATATGGCTGCTTGGTTTTCACTAACATTTTGCATGTTTTTCTATTGGATTTTCCAACCAGTTCCTATCTCTCCTGCAGAAGTATGATCCAGAGCTCTTTCGAATGGCTTTGCCTTGTCTAAGTGCTATAGCTGGTGCCTTGCCCCCTGATTATTTAGATACACGAATTAGGTCAACTTTGGAAAAGCAGACTTCAGTGGATCCAGAAGGAAATTTTGATCCCAAACCTGTCAGCACAGCAAAGTGAGTCATATAAATCATAGTGATTTCCTTTCTTTAAATATTTTTATACTATTCCTTATTAACATACTTTTCTCCTCTGTAGGGAGAGTTGGCTGGTGACTAACTTCTTAATGGTATTAGTACTTTTCAGAAGGAGTGTAGGGATTTGCTTCCTTCTGCCACATACCTCACTGCAATATATCCTGTTTACCAGATATAAAACATATTCTTCTCAGCACTGTACAGACGTTAAATATTTCCGCATTATATCTGCAGAGTACATAGTAAATTCTATATTTACTATGTACCCTATTACCTAATAGTTCAAATGTTTGGGATATATACACCTATAATACATTTGATACTGTCATTATTTAGAGTGTGCTTATGACAAATGATACAAGATCATCAAAATCTGGTAAGTGATTCAATTGGCCTATTGCCCGATTTTTCTAAAATCTTCACTTAGTTTTGAGAATTGATCTGTAGCAACCTGATACGGCAAAACAAGCAGATCATATGTAATGATTTAATAGAGACATGGCCTTCCTAGTAATCTTGTGCTTTTAAAATACAGATTTCTAATACTTTTATATTCAAGAACTGAGGATCACTAGTTGATTCTTGCTATTAAAGTCTTTGCCCTCCATCATTATGCAATGTGAAACATCCATACTGATATTATCCTATATTAAGAATTACCAAGAAAAATACCTGTAGGTTATGGTGAAGCAGGTTTTTTTGTTGTTGTGATTTCAGTTGCTAATAAGTGCAACTGTTATATATTTGAAGATTCCCTCTAAATGCTATTATAGCTCTGTTTTGTTTTGTGGCATTTCTTCTAAAGAAAATGGAATTGCAAGGCCAAATATTTGTCTTGTCTTCATCTGGAGGTGAAGCATTTTGATTAGTGCTGTATTATACTGACATTTTTTTCATAAATCAGACTGCAGTAACTTATGATTGAATGACCATACTCCCCTTTGTTTACAGCCTTGTACTTCCTGAAAAGTTGGAATATATTGTCAGCAAGTATGCTGAACATTCCCATGATAAATGGGCCTTTGATAAGGTAGGAATTATTTTAAGACTGGCAACTGCCAGAAAAGGACTAGTAAATAATACCTGGGGTGAATATTGAAAGAAAAACTGGACAGTTTAACTGATAGGCCCTTGTTTGGAGTGCATTAATGTCTGCATATTTCTTTAGGGTTATGTGGAAGAAATCTTTTGCTCAAGAAACTGCATTGAATTTTGTCACTTTTTCAAAGTAGACAGAATTTATTAGGACAAAGATTTGAGGGGAATGAAAAAGGGGCGCTTGGTTTGATTTGGGTTTTGTTTTCTTTTCTTTTAAGTAAAAATATATAGATCATAGCTTCACTTTGCCTGGTAATGACGTTTTTTGACTGGGAGTCACAAAGATTCAATTTTACTGCAGCAGCTCTGTGATCTAAGAGAGTACCTGTGAAGTCTAATGTCCTTTTTTTTAATTTCAGAAAATGTAGTTGTAGCTTTTCTTTCATTTTAGCTTTAAGAAGGCTGTTATGTATTTCCTCTATAATTTTCCAAGAGCTCTGTCACTGTGTTGTGTTTCTGTTTCACTACTTCAAAATAGCTATAAGACAAGACAATATATACTAAGTGATGTTTTATATCTTTTTTAATGTTACAGTCAAACATTTTATAAAGGCCTTTTTAGCGTTACATTTTGCAAATAGATTTTAATGTTAATAAATATAACTTTTAGAGTTAAATTTGAGCAAAATGAAGTTTGATGGAGTTGTTGCAGTTTTTGATAACTATGTTGGAAGTGTTTGGATATGAGTAACTCATTCAACCCAAGTATGAATTTTAAACCTCTTTCATTCAAGGAAAAATATAGAGGTGGGGTTAAGTAATTTATTATAATAATTAATAACAAATTAATAACAATTTAATAGAAAAGTTATATAGAAATAACAATTCTGTTGTGTGGCGCTATGTATGCAAATTTATAGAGAAAGGTGTACATATATATGGATATGTAAATATACACACATTAATCTCAATCCATAAATTTCAGTTTAATAAATATTGTTTAAGGTAAAGGATTCATTAAAGTTACGTTCTTTAGTGCTTGATCTGTTAGCATTACGTTTTCTTCTCTGCGTTGCTGACTTCAGCCTCCCAGAGAATAGAGACACTTTTGTTACCTTAGCCAGTACCGTCTTAATGCATCAGCCTGTTTGAAAGGGGCCAATGTATATTAGGCTCAGAGCTGGTTGCATGAGACTTACTACTCACAGATAGCATCTAATCTGGGCCATGTTTTGTTCCTGTGTATCCACAGAAGGATTTAACAGAAATTTCTTTGGCACTGAGTAGCTATTGGAGTAGATTAGCAGTTCAATATGACAAACTAAACTGGCCAGTTTGCTGTTACTCATCTATGTTGTTCTCATCTTATTTCAGTATATTTATTTTTTTCAGACTAATAGCGGATGGAAATATGGTGTTTCACTGGATGAAAATATGAAGACTCACCCGTTAATAAGACCTTTCAAAACTTTAACTGAGAAGGTAATGGAGGAAATTTCAGCTGCAAAGTAGATTGATTTGTGTACTTTTTAAAATCCATTTCAAATATATGCTATAAAAGGAAGAGAGACAAACTAGAATTCTTACAGTTAAGAATAGCAACATCTATGTGCTAAAGTGGTTGTTTAGTTAATCTTACACAGTTTTGTATAATTTGCTTCTGTTAGGCAGTCTTCATAGGCCTGGGCCAATTTGTATTCAAAGTATCAATAGCACAGGGTTTTTAGGCCTTCATGGATGAGGAATGACTGGCGGCAACTCATGGGTTTTAAATGAAAGTGTAATTTAACATATCTGAAGGCAATTTTGTCTTCAAGAAAGATGGTAGAAAAACTTAAAGAAAACGTAGGAGATGCTTCAGCTGAAAATGGGGAAAAACATTGAAACTATTTTGAATGTGTTTTTTATTTGAATTTCTTGACTAGGCGTGAATGTCTTCTAGTTGTCAGAACAGTGAACTGAATTTGAATTCTGTTACATATTTTTGCAATGATTCAGTAGGCGACTCAAATAAGTCAATTACATTTGTCCCTCTTTACCACACTTTTCCTGTTCAGAAAATGGAGATGACAAAAATCAAGAGGGATTCAAAATGTTTAATTTCCCAAGGTTTGTAAATTGCTTTGAAATCTTCAGAGAGGAGCTGAAGAATTGTTGGTTGAGTTGTTATTAAAGCAGTTCAAAGAGAATTTTCTGAATTGTCTCAGATTAGAACTTTTGAACCTAAAAATCAGGTCTTTCCACAAAAACTGTCATGTTAAGTAACTGTCATAAAAATTCTTATTTATGGTAAGAACTGAAATACTTTTATTAGGTTGATTTGAGAAGTTTTAATATGACATACTCAGAATTTTCTTTGCCACAACTTTTCAGATTTTCTATAACAACTTTACTTTTCAAAGTGTTGGAATACAGGCTGTTCCCTAATTTTTTATCGATAGCTGTATTTATATGAAGAGGTGTATAGATCAGTAATGTTCTCTATCCATGAATAGATATAAATATAGGAAGACTAAAAAAAGGCCTCGTGTGCTGATGCGTTCAAATGTACATACTTGCCTAACTAATTTCATTACACTTGTAGTGCCATCAATTTTTTGTTATTTTGGGCTGGAGGATTCAATGAATAAGTTTCCAGGTACAAACTACATTATTGCTCCAGAGCTCGCTTGAGTGCTGTTAGTTTGTAACACATATCCCAGCAATAAATGCCACTAAGAATAAAACAAAAAAATTTGTAAGTATTTTAAAGCTTCTTTCTCATGTAAAAAGAACTATATCGTGTCTTCAGATATAATATACAAATTCTGTTTACTTTTGTGGCATGTGGCTATTTATGAAGAAGGACAGAGTATTGTTATTGAGTTTTTGCTACTTCTTAAATACAGAGAAATTTTACATTATTTTCTTCAAAGGAAAAGGAAATTTATCGTTGGCCTGCCAGAGAATCACTGAAAACCATGCTGGCCATGGGATGGAGCCTAGAAAGGACCAAGGAAGGAGGAGAGGCAATAATACATCAGCGTGAAAATGAAAAGCTCCGCAGCATATCTCAGTCTAGCCAGGTAAGGAGGAATTGTTTAAATTTACAAAGCAAAAGGCTTGTTTGTTAATTTACTAAGAAATTTTACAAAATTATGTTAATTTTATATTCTTTTTACTTAAAAAAAACTTTTAATGTTAGAGTTCTGAGATTGGAAGTCATGTCACTATAACGAAAACTGTACAGTAACATTAAAGAGGGGATTGCAAAAAGACAACAACTTTTAAGACAATAAGGCTGTCAGAGACCATATCTATTCATTTTCTCAGAAGACCTGAAGAGAGGTTTCATATAGTCATTCAAAGAACACATGGCAGAGCATTTAAAGCCTTTCATTTTATAATAAGTAAATCTAGGAATTTTCTTTTTTGGTCAAACAGAAGAGCCTGAAATGGGCTTTTGTCAAGATTATAATTATGACTGACAAATAAGATTGCACATTTAATACTTTTTGTTAAATCTACAGGCAAAATTTGCAGGTAATTATATAGTCCCTAGCATTTTGATGTGATATAGACTATTTTTTTCATTTGTAGTTTTTTGTAATAGCATGTTGAGACTGCTGCTCAATATGTCTGTGTCTTGGAGCAGGGAAAGCTGTTTAAAACTGTGACAAGTGTTGGGGATTTTTTATTGTACCCCTTGAGGTGAATTAAACACACATATGTGCTTAAATATAGTGAGATTTAATGAGCAATGCATTGGGCAGAGTCCTACTGCCATAAGCAGTTCTGCAAGGAGTGTGCAAATATGTGTGACAAGCTGATTCCTTATATACATTTGCACCAGCACTGATCCTGTGAGCATCAGCATCAGGCACCTTAACCCTGTGTTGAGTTCATTCCCCAGCACCAGTTTTGCTTACCAAAAGTGGCCCTTGAGCACTCTGTTACAGGACAATACTTCAGCTTTTCTTATCTCTTCAGCAAACTTCACTCCCTTACAGGGAGTCCTTCTGTCTCTGGCATCTTTGCTTCCAGCCAGTTGAACGTGTTCTGCATTTGGACCTTCTTGCCCAAGAAGATGCATAATAAATACATGATTAAGTAGAGTATTTCAGCACATGTTTAACTTCAGTACATGATTGAAATCACTGATTTATATGTGACCGTTCACATTTAACATATGCCTGATAGGTTTGTTGCATGGGAGCTTTCACACTTTAAACATTTAAAGACTGCATAAATATATCACACTCCTCCTTTTTCTTAGTCTGTAAATTCCACGAGACAATAATCTATTTTAACTTTTTGTTGTGATGTCTTGTCTTTAGTATATGATTTAGTCAGGCTGTTGCCACACTGTTCTGTGATGTTTTGAAGGCACATCTTGTATGCCTCATGACTGGTCTCCTCTCTTAGGCTGAAAAGCATAGTTCTTAGCAGCTTGCCATCTGTTGCGAATAGAGAGATCTAAGTATCTGCAGCAACCTTCTTATTTCCACATTAGCAGATGTATTCTGTTAATCACCCTGTGTATCTTCAGCACATTGCAAAACAAAAGGTGAACACAGTTTCTACAAGAAAGTTTAAAAATGTGAATGATTTTACTCTAATCAGATCAACAACAGAGATGTTGCAGTTGAATATTTGATTCTTTTATCGAAAATACTTTATCAGAAAATAATTCTCTTTTTTTCCCGCAGGGAAATGGGTATAGCCCGGCACCACTTGATCTCTCTAATGTGGTGCTTTCTAGGGAGCTTCAGGTTTGTATTTGTGTTTTGCATATGTTGTGCTGAAAAGAATTAATAGCTTTGGGTTTTTATTATTGAGGAGTTGAATTTTGTCAGGATTTATGAGTATATTTGTGACTCTGGTTGCGATATGCTGTTGTAGAAAGGTGCATGCCATACTATTTACATGTTTAAAGAAGAGATTTCTGCTGTTTATCCCATTGGTGCTTCCTGAGTTCCTAGAAAAATCTATCATGAAGCCAGGGAAGGAGTTGTAAACAGCATGTGATATATGTGTATCCTGTGCCTGTGCTGACTTCAAAGAACAGCTGAATACAGAAATGACACTTAACTGTAATGTTTCTTTACCACAAGAGTGTTGACTTTACTCAAGACTGTAAAATTATGTAGAATTACAGAATTTTTAATTGTCACCTTTTAATTTTGCATCTTGTTTTTTCTGATGGTAATGTAGGGAATGGTTGAGGTAATGGCAGAAAACTACCATAATATATGGGCCAAAAAGAAGAAAATGGAGTTGGAAAGCAAAGGTAAGCCAGAATCTTGTGAACCACACAAAAAAAGACAAGGAAAATGAGGGAGAAGAAACAGTCTGAAAGAAGGCAGTGTAAGACAATCAAAATTGAATAGTTCCTTTTTGTACTTGAAGCAAAATAAATCTTACAGTAGAAAAACTTACAGTTCTTTCAACTTACTAAAGGTGGAGGTAGTCATCCTTTATTGGTACCTTACGACACATTGACAGCCAAGGAGAAATCAAGGGACCGTGAAAAGGCACAAGAGCTGTTTAAATTCCTTCAAGTCAATGGTATAATCATATCTTGGTAAGTTGCAGATGTTTTTGAGATACTTGCTTACATTCAGTGCACAAACCATAATGATTGCTTTTATCTCACTGCAGCCTGTTAGTTATTAACATACTTACCATTTGGCATATCTTCTGTAAATCAGAGTCTTTGTTATTTTTAAGTTCAGAAAGACCCTTCTGAAATAGTGTAGACAGGTAACATTTTTAATAAGTACGTGATCACAGTAAATACAAAATGAAACCATAGTATAATTAAATGAGCAGATGATTCAAAACTTCTAAATTAGCAGCCAGCAGTGTCAGTAAGGATCATGAGAAAATAAATCTGAGGTCTGATACTGAAACACATCTATGTAAAAGTGCTTTTTAATCTAGTTTTTAAGAAAAATCTTGGTTTGAGTTCTGTGAAGCAGTAATACAAAGTGGCTATTTTGTGGGCATTTCATCCTTAACTTCTGCTCATGCAGAAGTGCAGACTTCATTAGTTGTACTCTAACTTGAATTGCTGTGTCTGGAAGGAAGCTGGCCTGTGGGGACTTACACTGTCAATGAAATTAAAATAACTTATTATGCTGTATTTTTGGCTTTATATGATGGAATTGTGAGTTACTATACTATAACTATCATCTTTTATTGTATGTGAAACACCTGAGCACATAGGAAACTGAAATTTTGCTGGCATTAAGCATTTTTGTAAACTAAACTCTATTCATGAACAAATTTTTCTGTACATGCATGAAGTCAGATCTTACTTGTTTTCGTTCATTTCTGCTTTTCAAGTCTGTATCTCTAGTGAAAGTATCCACTCAGAAATTTATACAAATTGATTATTAGGATCTGCAAAAGGTAACTTTGTTGGCTTCAATAATTAATAACATTTCTTAAGATATTAGAAGACAGCTTTAAATATACATTTCTGCATCACTACAGAGAAAAATTCCCTCCTGCCACATATGTAGGCTCTCAGCCTGAAACGAAAATGTAGGTATGCCACCAAACATTTTTATATCCTCCATAATTGCTTTAGAGCCATTAAATAAGAAAAACAGATTAAATTCCTGCAAATGAATGGTCCTTTGAAACACCAATGGAATTGCTCAAATATTAGTTTTAATATCTCTTTTCAGCTGCATCTCTTTGGGTTAGGAAGACAATGTTTTCGGTGTTAACTAATGGGACAAGTCAAACTCTATGGGGTATGGGCGAAGAGTTTGCAGTAATTGTCTATATCAGAGTGAATCAAGATTATCCTCTTCTCAGTTTTTTCTTCAGATGAATATATGAATATTTTAAGAATACATAAAATCTTTTGAAGTACTGATTGCAATTATCACATTTCCAGAATGTCATTCTTAAAAACATTGGACTAATCATTAAAACATTGAAATTCTTTATAATTGGAAACATATAAGCGGCACAGTGTGTGTACTTTACATATTACCATCTGCTTCTGTTTTGTTTTTTGCTCCTCTCTCTTTGTTGAGAACACTTTTGAAGCACTTTTGGGTGTTTATGACATACAGATAAATCTCTCCGGCCTTACTCAAGTATATGTTAGAAACAACATGGTATTTTGTTCAGCATCTTTAAACCTCTACAAGTTCTTTTGATGTCGCCTTTGTTATTTAACAACTACCAATGTCTTTCAATATTTAGGAAAGTACATGTAATCTCTTAGCAACCATGACTTACTATAAACACAAAAAGAGAACATTTACAGTGATCTCACTGAAAATACAGATAAATACTTAGTTTCATTATCCTCTGTGAGAGTGAGGCAGCAGGAGATGCCTGTCAACCATACGTAGCTGTTAAGACATACCAAATCATTTGATTACACGTGTGATATATCAATTAATAGGAGGTCATAAAAGTATATAAACTAGGACTCTTCAAATAAAATGTTTTGTTTTGTTTTGTTTTCAAATGAAACTGTAAGGTGGGAGGTTAGATTCCTTTTATGTTTATCTGTAAAATGGGACTGGAACATATTCCTTGGTTCCCTGGTTCTGTTCCCCCAGACTATAACTGTTCCTCACCTCTTACCCATGTTCTGACATGGTCAAGAACATACACTTT
Source organism: Aptenodytes patagonicus (assembly GCF_965638725.1). Classification (NCBI taxonomy): domain Eukaryota; kingdom Metazoa; phylum Chordata; class Aves; order Sphenisciformes; family Spheniscidae; genus Aptenodytes; species Aptenodytes patagonicus. The sequence continues at coordinate 36,924,628 of NC_134955.1, read as the reverse complement.
AGTATTAGATGTTTTTGTTGTTAAAATTTCTGCTGCATCAGCCTTCTCCCACAGAATTACTTTTTTCCTTGGATTCACCTCATAGCTGGGATGGAATAACCCCAGCAATAGGGAAATTGAGCCTGACAGCATCTATGCAGAAAAGCACTTCAAATTCTGCAAATTGAGCGTGCATCAGGAGTGTGTCCTTGTGATGATGAAGGCTGACTGCATACTAGGCTGTAAGTGTAGTCTGCAGGTTGATGGAGGTGATATTTTTCCCTTTCCATTTTGCTATCATGAGACTGTATCAGGAGTATGTTGTCCAGTTTTTGGTTCACCAATGTTAAGGAAGACATTGACAAAAGAGTTAATCAAGTGCAGAGCCACCAAGATGCTTCAGGGATTGGCATGCATGTCATGCCAGGAGAGGCTCTGAGGAGAGGCTAGATTTTTTCAGTATTAAAACAGAAAGCTACAATGGGATTTTACTACTGTCCTCAACTACTTAATGCAAGGTTACAGAGATGATGAGGTCAAACACTATCTCCTCAAAAGTAACAAGTTGTTACAAGGGAAATTCCCGTTAGATATATGAAAATATTTCACCCTTATTTTTTCACAGTGAGGGTGGTCAAACATTATAGTAGGCTCTCCAGAGTCATTATGAGATTTCAATCCTTGAAGATACTCAGTACATTATTGGACAAGGTCCTGAGCAACCTGATCTAACTTTGGATTTGGCTTTGCTTTGAGATGGGACTTGGATCAGCTGACTTTCAGAGGTTCCCTCCAACCTAAATTTTTCTGTGATCCTAAAGAATTTTAGAATTTCAGTGAGGTAGGTTTCATTTGTAGCTAAAATAAAATCTAATATTTTAAATCTAGGCATAGCCAACCACCCACATTTTTATTCCTCTTTTATACCTTGCATGCAGCAGTCATGATTTAGGTCATGAATTTATCTCAAAAAATAAATAATACATGCCTTTTTAGAAAGTATTGCATACTGTTGAAATTTTTTAAATACTTTGAATAGTATAGTAGTTTGCTACTTGCATTTAGGTTTTCATTTAGTAGCTTAAGTCATTTTTACTTCAGTCTTTCATAAAAATCAAAGACAAAAATGAAGTTTAATAGTGAATAATGAAATGAAGTGTAGTACTTAGACTGATTTTGTAAAGCTGTAATTGCTGACTTCCTAAACATTTGGCACTTTAATCTGCCAGCAGTAGAAATTGAGTGGCCAATGCATTGCTTTGTTAGATTCAAATGTACCATAGCTTCATTTGTGCAATAAGATAGCTCTCTGAAGTTCTTATCCTAAAATACATATATTTTTGATACTTTAATTCAAAGCTATTATACCTCTTAGAGAAACATGAACTGATTTTAACATTTCTTGCTATGCAGTTGATAACTAAGAGTTGCTATGGAAGGTCATTTTCTCCTTCTTATGAAAACTTACCATAATTAAAAGATAATAAGGAATGGAATGTTTCATATGTCATCATTTGTACTACTGTCATCATCAATGCTATTTATCTTAATGCTTTCTAAAACAGGGGTCTGAATGACATGGAGTTGGATGCTTCATCCATGGAAAAGAGGTTTGCCTTTAAGTTTCTGAAGAAAATTTTAAAATATGTTGATTCTGCTCAAGAGTTTATTGCGCATTTGGGTAAGCTGCAGATTTTATTTTGAAAATAATTAAAAGTGTTGATATTTAAATATTTGGATTGATATGTTTAAATTTGTAGTAACCACTTTTTATTGCATTTAAGAAACTTAAATTCTGTATTTTAATTTGCAGATTGAATTCTTGGACATCTGTAACTAGCTAAACTGTTTCTGCTGTTTTATTTGTATTTCAGCAAAACTAAGTTTGCAAGGCTATATCAAAGAGCTATTGTGTTATTTATTATTAGACAGCTTAGTATTCATGTCTGCCTTGATTGTATCCTTGCAGAAGCCATTGTAACCAGTGGAAAAACTGAAAAATCTCCACATGACCAAGAAATAAAATTCTTTGCCAAAGTGAGTGATTTAGTATTTCAAGTAATGTACATATACATTCCATTACACAGAACATAGAAATCTCTTATGTTAGACTGCTTTTCAGGTAATAGAAATATATCTTTCCCATTTTCTTCATGGTAAGTAATCAATTAAATGTTGTTAACAAATATTTAAAAATATCTTCAAAAATATTTCAATATGTTTGCTGGATTCAGATATTTCAAAATACTTCAATATATCTGCTTCTACATGAGAGGGAACATAGAAATTAAAAGGCAGCTTATTTATTACATGCAATTAAATACTCTCACTGAACATATAAATTATTTCTGAAAATTTTTGCCTCGGTGTATCACTGAAGTGCACAGTATCATTTAATTAACAGGAAGAAGTATTTCTATGAATAGTAATTGTACACATTTGTGTTCCTAATAAGAAAAATGTTGTCAATAATCAGATTTGAAGTAAGGAACATTTAGGATTTAATTTAGGGTCTTAAAAAAAAAAAAAGCCCTCTCCCTTTATATCTGTACTGGACAGTTATGTAAATAGTGGAGAGGAAGGGTCCTCTTAGTTCAGTGATATTTATCCCTGTTGAATGTGAGAAGAGTAAGCTTGCAATATTAGATCCAAAATAGATAGATCTGTGTAACTCTGTTTATTATTTATGTAACTTTTAAGTAAAATTGTAAGACTTAAGATTTTAATTTATATGACTTTGTGTCTGAAATGAGAAAATAGAACTGTTACACGATTTCTAAAATTCTTTGAATAAACTTTGACCAATCAGAGCATTATTGCTACATTTACCGTTGTGCTCTGTGAAAAATACATTTTGTATCTGTATTTCTTAGGTTCTTTTACCATTAGTTGATCAGTACTTTACAAATCACTGCCTCTACTTCCTGTCTTCTCCAACAAAAACACTCAGTAGCAGTGGATATGCATCAAATAAGGAAAAGGAAATGGTAGCAAGGTAAGTAGAAAATTAAGATATACACAGGAGGGTTCTATATAGATAATTAAAGGTCTCTTCTTAGATTAAAGAGAAAGATAGTTCAAAAGCTCAGTTTCCTCAGAGAGAAAGTGAATAGTTTATTCTGTATCAGAATGGCAGTGAATTCCTCATTTTAGTGTTCTTTAATATATAATTAATTAAGTATATATACTAGCTATATACATTATAATATGTAATTGTGGATGATAACATCAAAAACATTAATAAATGATTCTGCGAGCAGTGGAACTAATAAAACTTCGTTTCTGATGGGTTTGTGTTTCATTGTGGATGGCAGTTTCTGGTTGAAGCTTATCCCACTCTTGGGTCATTTAAATGGTCTCACATTTAAATTTTCAGATAGCAAAAAATGTGAAAATACCATGATACAGCTTTTTAGAGGTAATTATGGATTTTCCTTTCTGTACAAAATTACTTCTGCCCCCACACAAAAATTGCTGAAATTTATTAATTTTTAGACGTCTGTACTGTTTCAGATTTGGTTGGAATCAGCCATTCGACTCAAAGTTATTCTAGAAAACTTAATTAAAAAGAGACAGTTGCCTTTTAATTTATAATGTGTTGCCTTTACAAAAATATGAATTTCATTTTTCTGCAATTAACAGTTAAAAATTAATATTTAATTTGTTTTTAACAATGACTGTCGTCTAATATTTTTGTTGCCAATTTTTTTCTCCCCATTAAAGGTGTGCTGCCAGTTATTTTATTTGGGAAATTTTGTATCATAATCTTTCAAACTGTATTTTACTCTCACGCTTTCTTACTTTAACTGTCAGTTTCTCAAATTTCTTTTGCTTTCCTTCACTATGTTGACCAGAGTTGACTACTTTTTCTAATGGAAGAGTAGATATAAAATTTGAAAGTAAAGGTTACTTACTCATTGTTACATAAGATCAGGCCTAGCACTGAACTTCCTAGATTCCGTTCTTCAGTTTTTCTTCCAACGTATTTTTGTATTTCTCTAAATTATTACTACCCCTTTGTTTCCATCTTCTAGGTGGGTGGTAGTCCTTATATAGCAGTTGCCCGTAAGAGTGAGTGTTAAGTCCCTAAGATTCTGCTTTGCTGAGCTTTCAGATATATTATATACAAATGTGCAAGATAGCCCTCCAGCAGCTGAGAAAGTCAGCTCTGTTCAGGAGGATGGAAGTTTCATTTCGTTTCATTTCAATTTCATGCTTTGTCTCTGAAAACTCCTATTACTTCCCTAAAGTCAGTCAGGTCAGCTTAATAAAGCTAGAAAGATGCTTACTGGGGTTGTACAAAACACCTTTACAAAGGCACATGAACGAAGTTAGATGTCTAGCCTGCATATCTGCTATTATAAATTTAGAAATATCTTATAATTCTTTGTCCATTCTTCATTGAGAAAAGTGCCTATCAGTTATTTTCATCTTATTGGAAGTATGGTATTTCCATACTATTATGAAGATAACAATGACGATCTGTTGTTAGTAAGAGACCATACCAATTTCTAAGGTATATTTGCTTCATTTTGTTATGTCCTAATTCCATTTGTAAAGTATGCACATATGATAAACAAGTCTGCCTAGCTGTCTTTGTTTTCAGACGTTAAAGTAGCCCCTTTAATCTTTAGATTTGGTGATTATTCCTTTCTCTTAATTATCCTCTTATTTTGACAGATAGGTTAGATATGCAAGTTTCTGACATACTTGCCAGAAGCTCTTCTAGTCTGTATATATTTCAGGATCCATCTTATCATCAGCAGTGGCTAAACACAGATTTATTTATTTACAAAGGATATCTTCACAAATTGTTTTAAATAGTATGAAGATTTGTAACGTTTGTTTCCTGCAGAATGCCAAGTAAAACACTAAAATGTTACTCAGTTTTTCTTGTTCTTACAAAAAAAATTCTTATTCAGAAATAATAGCCATAAAGAATGACTCAACCATATAATATGCAGTTGTTGGAAACCACTGTAATCAAAAGAAAGTTTCACATTTCAAGTTATCTCTGAAGTAGCGAAGCTTATAAAATGAGATAATTCAGAAGCTTCAAAAAGTTATTCTGCTTAATGCAGTTATTTGACTGACTGTTATCATCATGTATGATTCAAAATACACTTTCCAGGAACTACATTGTGTTTTCTTTTTCATATTCCTACTATCTTTACCTCATATTCTAAATAAATCTTTAATCTTTGTCTTGTCTTGTCTTGTCTTGCTCTTTCTGTTCTTTTCTACTTTAGCCTGTTCTGCAAACTAGCTGCTCTTGTTAGACATAGGATCTCACTTTTTGGTAAGTTGTTAAGAAAGATCTTGATAAAGTTAAAAATATAAAGAATGTGTAACCATTGCCGCTCTCTTACCTGAAGCTTTTCACAAGCTATAGGCAAAATTCTATAAAATTATGCATAAACTTCCAGTACAATTAGTGAGTGCATTGAACATGGCTCTGAAGCTAACAGTTAATAGAATATGTAAAGTGTTGGAGCAGGAAGAAATAGCAGCTTCCAGGATTTGCAGACTCCTTTAAAAAAATCTCATGCTTTTGCAGTTACTTTTAGCTTTTCAAAAGTCATCTTACACTAATTTTTTTGTTTTCTGTCATCCAACTGTTGAATCCAATAGATTAATTTATCAATAGGCTAGGGGTATGTAGGGAAAAATAACATACCTTTTTCAAAGGTATTGGTAAGAAAATTATAAAAGAAATGTAGGTACTACAAGATACAAAGTTCAGAATGTTGCAGGGGCAAGTGATGAAAATGAGCCATAAGTAGACACTAGTTATTCCTTTTAGTTCTCGTATGGAAATGGACTTAAGAAATTGAAAGTTAGTTCTAGAACCAGACCTAACTCTCCCTCCAGTGACCTAAGGTGGGAGACTTAGGTCATGTCTTGTTTAACCTGTGCATCTCCAATAATGACATTTTGGATCATTAGATTATCCTACATTTTCTATACTATTGTGCTCTCATAGTATCTCTTTCTAACCAGGTAGTGATTCTGCTACAATGGTGAACTGCCTGCACATCTTAGCTCAGTCTCTTGACACACGGTAAGTTTGCAACATTTGTACCAACTACAAACTACGTAGGTGCCGCAGAGCTTTTCGGGAGCAGTTGGATTGTTTCTGTACTCTTTATTCCTTATTTGTAATTAATGATATTAGCAGTATCAATAATTCAGATATTGACCTCCATATTAGCAGATTTCGTCTAAAGGGTTTCATCTACATTTTTTTGTTCAATGCCTGTCATTAAAACATTGAAAATTTTTGTCACCATTTCCAAGGGCATTTGAAGACTTTATTAGGAGACGTAAATGACACAAACTTGGGAACTCTAAGTATTGATACCTGTAGATATTGAGAGAGTTTAGTGCATATTGGAAAATTTGGCATTAAAAGTATGCAGAATGTATTAATATATGGGCATAGTTACATTTGTTAACTTTCACTGTTTACCATTGAAATGCTTATGTAGATTAAAACACAAGCCAGGATAATTTTCTAATTTGAGCTGCTTTCTGGCCTGGTTATGTTATGCAGCAGCCTGACAACGAACTCATTGTGAATAACAACACTGGAAAGCTTCATTAAGGGGTTGGAGAAGAGTGCGAAAAAAAATTAAGGAATGGGACTGTGATGCTGGTATTGCAGTTGCATTTTCTAGATTTAGGGTGCTTTGAAGATAGGTAAGCATGTATCCTGACTTGCATACCTAGTTACTGTGGCTCCCATAAAATTTAGGAATTAAGAGTTATTTTTCTTGAGTGAATTGTACGGAGGAGCTTTCTCACCACCTATGACATTTGCTGAGAAGACATAATTTTATTTGAAAGCAGATCACAAAAACTGGAAAGGCAAGACTGAGGAAGCAAGTTCTTTGTTGTTATTATTTTGTATTAAATACTCCAAGCTAATTGTTGCTTATACTGCTATGTAGATGTAACTGTCCGTTTCAGTTCATAATGTAAAGTTTGCTGATACATGTGTGTATCTTCAAAGACTGATAGAATGTCACTAACATACATATATATATCTATACAACTACTAAAGATCAATGCAAAGTTAATATTTTTCCCTTATTATTTTTCAGAACTGTTATGAAATCAGGATCTGAGCTTGTTAAAGCTGGATTGCGTGCCTTTTTTGAAAATGCAGCTGAAGACCTGGAAAAGACTTCAGAAAATCTTAAACTTGGAAAATTTACCCATTCAAGAACACAAATCAAGGGTGTTTCACAGAATATCAATTATACTACGGTAGCATTGTTACCAATCTTGACATCAATTTTTGAACATATTTCACAATATCAGTTTGGAATTGATTTACTTCGTAAGTCTTTTATTTTATTTTTGAAGTTTATTGTGTTATAATAATACAAATGCTTTTTAGTAATGATTGCATGAATTCAAAGGATGAAATTCTGTTTTCAGTAACACACACATTTCCAGCATTAAATCTGAAATTAGCTGCATAGTACCTTATTTCTATTCCACGTTTAAAAATAATACTCAGTTATTCTATTATATTTATTCAATATATATATGTTATATTTATATTCAAGTTAATTATGTACAATATTTCTCCAAACATTGAGAGAGAGAAATTAAAATTTCCCCTTGAGTGTTCTCTTACCAACTGTGTGGATGAGACTAGTTTCCTATAGAAAATTAAATCATGCTTATTTTTGTTACATATTTTTACTTCATTAGACTAAAGGAGACAACTCATTATTAATTCTTTGTGGTTTTTTTCTTACATTTGAAAACCACTTTAGTTCTTTTATTTTAAATTTTTCTTATTTTTAGTATCATTTAGTTTAAAATTACTGAAATGCTTCCTTGAGATACAGCAATATGCTGTTCCAAAATTTTGTATATATTTGGGTGATTACAGTTCCAAAGCAGAAGATAATTAAAAGATTGACATCCATGAAAAGACTTTCTTTAAAAAGGTGAGGAGCCTTTAGATCATGTTCCTAGAGGTTAGACACACAGACTGATGTCGTTTAGCTTAAAATTTTACTCTGCAAGAGTGATAACCTGCAATATCTTATTAGCAAGTATCTGCTGACCTCTTGGAATGTCTGATGATCTGTTAGGTTTTGGAATGAATGTAGATGACAGACCAGGTATCAGAGAAATTGAAGATAAATAACACGTGTGTGGAGTATTGACAACCTAGAACATTTAGTGATACTGAAAGTCTAAAAGTTTTAGACACCATTTATCAGATTGCCTAAAACAAATGTTTAATATTTGGAAAGTAGTCTTTAGCTGAATAAATACTGATAATCTACTCTTATTTTCCTCTAGTGGGTGATGTACAAGTTTCATGTTACAGAATTCTTTGTAGCCTCTATTCCCTTGGGACTGGGAAGAACATCTATGTTGAAAGGTACTGAGTGAAAAACTCAGCATGTAAAATTTTCTCTTCTTTAGGAGTGTGTTGTTTATGTAATAAAGCAGTTTGAATGAAAGGTGAATCTGAAACAGTGTGAGCATGTTTAAAATACACTGTAGCTGGAATGTAGTTGCCTATATCTTAAGAGTTCAATTCCATACAGAAAAAAGGCAACCCAAAACTAAAGAAAAGCAAACAACTCATTGAGCATATGGCAGTGTATCTGCAGGGAGTTTATTTTTCCCATAGGGAAAGCTAAATTTTTCGATGGGTTGCCATTAAGGTTACTAAAGTTTGGCTACTGCATGTTGCTGTGGTAAGTAGGCTGAGTACTAAGCAGGCTGCATCTGTCTCACACCTAAGTCTATACAGAGTTCTCAAAATAGTTGTCCTGAGCATAAAATCCTGAGCATATGTAGAGCATTCTGACAGCCTTTAACTCTACAAAGGAAACCACTTTACCAGTTACTTGCATTTTAAGAAGAGTAGGGTCTACGATTCCTTTAAGCATCTAGTTGCCATGATATGTTCCAAGCCCTGGATTTTAGATCCTCTTCCATTAAAAGAGGCTCAAATCCATATCTGCTACTTCAGAAAAGAGAACCCTAATTGTTGGTCTGTCTGTCACAAGACGGGAGCCGAGGTAATCATAACCCTTCCTTACGCTTCTGAAGGCTTTAGGTTAGGCACTTTTCATGATCTTTCTTATAATGAAAAGTTTAAGATCCACAGGGCCTGAGAGAGAGATTTAAACTGGAGGAAATGCGACTCTGTACTCTGGTATGTAGGAATGTATATAGCCTAGTATGAGGAATTCTGGCCTCCACTTCCTTCCTTCCAGAATTTATTCAATAACTCTTTCATGCAAAATGCAAGAGCTGTCTGGTGGACAGACTGCCTCTTTCCTCCCACTCTGCATGCATGTACATGTGTGCACAAGCTCATTCTTGTGTATGTCCACATTCAGTCATTTGTACATCCATCACTAAATTACAAAGCTATACTCTTCCTTTCTTCTCTTTCTGGGCTTGAAAATCTTAAATACCCTTTGACACAGATCTGATAGGTAAAATAGGAAGTGCCTTACCCCTACTCTAACTAGCAGTCAGGGTCTTCTCACAGGAAATAAAAGGTGATTGTGTTTGAGTTGCCTTTCAATTAGAAGAGCTCACAGCATAGGCCTTCACTTGATTGGCAAGAGCTATAAGCACTGGACGGTTACATTAAACGTTGATGTTAGCATCATCACCTTTTCCTACTGCAGTTCTTAGAAGAGAAGGGTGATCAGATCAGATATATCCGAGGAAATGAATTAGTCTCCTAAGGCTGTGTGAGAGGTTTCCAACTGTGGATTTCATTTAGTTTAGTTTCCACTAGACTCACTCAGGCTCTCAAATTAAGGCTGTAGGCAGACATCAGTGTCTAGGTGGGAGGTAGGATTTCAAACACACTGCTCAGTATTTCAGCAAAACTTAGAAGTGAATGATTGAGCTGACTTGAACAGTTGTTCAAGTTAAACAGTGCTCAGATGTAGGATCAAAGTGCAGTTTTTCTTCTAGTGAATTTTGGCAGGGACATTAAGAAGTTTTACCTTCCATTGCAGGATGAGTCATAGTTCACTTTTCATAGGTGAACATCACTTTTCATGGCTGAAATAGTTCAGCTGATTCTACAAGACTCCTGGCTGCTGGGACTCAGGACTAATACTAAGTTGGATTGCTGCTGCTGCCTTGTTGTGACAAACTTCCATTGTCAAAGGGTTTATCCTTTGTACAAAGAGTGTTGAGCTTGTTTAGGATGTTGGAGATGTTTCTGATTTCTCTGTGGACCTTGCTTCTCTAAATGTCTCTGTGGCTTATAAATGTTGAGGACTGGATGCAAAATGCAGTAGTCCTTGACTACTTTGAGCCCTAATGCTCTACTGGCAAGTGTGGTATTATTGCTATAGGCATTCTGACTATGAATTCTATACCCAGGTACCCATTTCTTTTCATTTACTGCATCAGAAATTTAGGTCCTAAATTTGGGGTCGAAAACTCCCTTTTCATACCCAGTACCCAAAAGTTGTATGTCCCTTTATGGTGTCTTGGTCTTTTCCTGGTTGGTTTATAGAAACACATTTCCAAAGGATTTTTAGCACAAATGATTGAATATCTGTATCAGCAATAAGAAATACAAACTTCTGCATAAGTTAAGAAATTAGAGCACTTTTTTTACATATGTAGTTAAATATGACAAAATTAACTGTTGTATTCAGTCATACATACATATTCAGATTGTTCAGTTTAAGACTTCAATTTGACCTGTTTGAGGCTTCTCAAAATAAGGACTGCCAAAGATGCATGAAAGTCTGTTTATAACAGTGGTATAATAGGAAATGCTTCATGACTACCATCAGTGGGTGGTCTTTTATCTTGCTTTGGTTTCTCAAAGTCTAGATTGATTTGATTACATTTCAGGTGTTTTCCACTTCCTCCAAGACTTGCACATCAGCCTCTGACAGTTCTTCCTCATTCTTTGGAGTGAATGTTTCCAGTTAGTTGTCTTCCTAACATATTTTGTCTAAAGAGTTAATCTGGCTTTTCTTTAAGTACCTTTTACTCCATTAATTCTGTTGAACCATTCAGTTCCCTGAGTGATTTATTTTACATTATTTGTTTTTTATGTCAATGATTATCTGATCTGAAATTCTTTTTATCTTTTCTAATTTCTGTCCTGCAAAATTATAGGCTTTTCCGTGGTTTCTCATAGTTAGGACTTTCATATGACAGATAATAACTGTGCACTTAGAGTAATTTTCTTAGCCTTGTTGTATAATTCTTCATCTTCTCTTCTTTCGGCTTCTTGGTATCCTTTTTTCATAGAGAAAGATGGGTATGCATTATGATATTGTCATGCATGTGATTAAATAGCCTCCCTGTATTTGATGTTAGTCTTTTCAAATTACTTTTTATATGTGTTCGTGTACATATGTATATATACACATCAAGTTTTTCCTTCTTGATCCAACAGAAGGCAAAGATGTAATAAAGTTTCCTTTTTAGGAAAATTTATGAAATCTCCTATATATATAATATTGCATCTTTCATTACAATTTAAATTGGAAGAGAACATTGCTGTGCTCTATAATATAGTAGGAATTCTGACATTATCAAAAAATTGTTTTTTAATGAAATGGTCTGTGGTTACTATCTGTGATACTAATGCCTCAGGTATTCTGTTGCAAAATGTTCACTATATGGATGGTCAGAACATAAGGAAAATGACATAGATATATAGGTGGAGCATATAGTTTCTTTTTAATTTTGTGGTAATATATTTCTGCATTTTCCATTTTGTTGATGGCAGTAAAACAACAGTAAACTGTAGTAATTCTGTACAGAGAACAAATGAGCATTCACCCTTGAAATAGAGTAATATTATGTGAATCATGTTACATGGAATACCCAAGTGAACAAAAATCCTTTTTTATAATGTTTTTCAATTATGTAAGGCCATTGCTTTTGCCAATTTTTTTTGTTTCTTCTGCAACAAAAGAAGTTGGAGCATATAGAGTTGCATATCTCTCCACATTCCAGCATGGTTGTGAAATAAAAATTGACAGAGGCAGTTGAAGATGAGGTAGTAGATGGGTCACGATCTTTGACTTTAAGTCATACAATGAGGAAGGCTTTGTTGACACAAAGGAATCTTAAAAATGTTGTTGTTATTCCTGGAAGTTGAACAATCACAGAATCATAGAACAGTTTGGGTTGGAAGGGACCTTTAAAGGTCATCTAGTCCAACCCCCCTGCCATGGGCAGGGACATCTTCAACTAAATCAGGTTGCTCAGAGCCCCGTCCAACCTGACCTTGAAGGTTTCCAGGGATGGGGCATCCACCACCTCTCTGGGCAACCTGGGCCAGTCTTTCATCACCCTCAGAGTAAAAAATTTCTTCCTTATATCTAGTCTGAATCTACCCCCCTTTAGTTTAAAGCCATTCCCCCTTGTCCTGTCACAACAGGCCCTGATAAAAAGTTTGCCGCCATCTTTTTTATAAGCCCCCTTTAAGTACTGATAGGCTGCAAGAAGGTCTCCCCAAAGCCTTCTCTTCTCTAGGCTGAACAACCCCAACTTTCTCAGCCTTTCTTCATAGGAGAGGTGTTCCATCCCCCTGATCATTTTTGTGGCCCTCCTCTGGACCCACTCCAACCCATCCATGTCTATTCCAAAAAAAACATGGAGCTTCAAAGGCTGAAAGGTGTGTGCTATCTTTATCCAATCTGCATGTCAAGCATAACAAAATCTGTAAGGCATCTTGTATAAACAATGCTTCAGAACTTCAAAAGAGTACCTTAGCTTTAGTTTTAAGCCAATGCGAGTCTGGTCTTATGCTGAAAAGGACAGTCTCAGCATGTCTTGCACCTTCATCTGTGCACTTCCTCACCTTTCTTTTTTTCTGGTTGTCGTGGTTTAACCTCAGCCGGCAACTGAGCACCACACAGCCGCTCGCTCACTCTCCCCCTCCTCAGTGGGATGGGGGAGAGAATCAGAAGAGCAAAAGTGAGAAAACTCATGGGTTGAGATAAGAACAGCTTAATAATGGAAATAAAATAGTAATAATAATAATAATAATAATAATAATAAAAGAATATACAAAGCAAGTGATGCACAATGCAATTGCTCACCACCCGCTGACCGATGCCCAGCCAGTCCCCAAGCAGCGGCCCCCCCGGCCAGCTTTCCCCCGGTTTATGTACTGAGCATGATGTCACATGGTATGGAATATCCCTTTGGCCAGTTTGGGTCAGCTGTCCTGGCTGTGCCCCCTCCCAGCTTCTTGTGCACCTCCAGCCTTCTCAGTCGGTAGAGCGTGGGAAGCTGAAGAGTCCTTGATTTAGTGTAAGCACTACTTAGCAACAACTAAAACATCAGTGTGTTATCAACTTTATTCTCATCCTAAATCCAAAACACAGCACTGTACCAGCTACTAGCAAGAAAATTAACTCTATCCCAGCCAAAACCAGGACAGTATCCACCCCTTATTCTATACCATCTACGTTATGCCCAGGTCCCCCACTTTCCAATACATTCCCATTAATCACCACCCCTTTTCCTGTTTTTTGATATACATACACACAGATATCATTCCCTTAGTCTATGGGCCATCCCTCTAAAATGTTCGCTGAGTTCATTTAGTCCATGACTTTGGGCTCCATTTGTCATAATAGTCCTTCAGGACAGGAGAGATGGGGATGGTATGCAGTGTTGGATTGTTTCATGTTGAAGTCAGTTCTGGTACCATCATCACTGTGCTTTGCTCGGTTTCATCGAAGTTCATTCTTCATTAATTTAGGTGATTCTTATTGTAACACCATTGGATATGGCATATAATATTACATAGCAATTAACATCATACAATTTAATTCATTGGCTATTCTCACCCAAAATCAAATCCCCTTGAGGTACACATCAGAATTCCCCATCCTCCTGCACCACCCACAAAGTGCACCCAGGTCCTTCAGCAAAAGCAATCCCATGGATGGGTTTGCCTTTGCCCAAGGCAGGAATAACCCAGACTGTCTTCCCCAGCATATTTTTTATGTGCATTACAGGGACTTTATCCCCTTCTACAGTACGTAAAAGTTTTGACTGGGCAGGGCCAGCCCAATTGGCAGATCCCCTCGTGTTGACTAACCAGGTGGCTTTTGCTAAATGTGTGTCCCAATGTTTGAACGTCCCGCCACCCATTGCTCTCAGCATAGTCTTTAACAGTCCATTGTATTGTTTGATTTTCCTGGAGGCTGGTGCATGATAGGGGATGTGATACACCCACTCAATGCCGTACTCTTTGGCCCAGGTGTCTATGAGGATGTTTCAGAAGTGAGTCCTGTTGTCTGACTCAATTCTTTCTGGGGTGCCATGTCGCCATAGGACTTGCTTTTCAAAGCCCAGGATAGTGTTCCGGGCAGTGGCATGGGGCACGGGATATGTTTCCAGCCATCCGGTGGTTGCCTCCACCTTTGTAAGCACGTGGCGCTTGCCTTGTCGGGTTTGTGGGAGTGTGATATAATCGATCTGCCAGGCCTCCCCATATTTATATTTCAGCCATCGTCCTCCATACCAGAGGGGCTTTAACCACTTGGCTTGCTTGATTGCAGCGCATGTTTCACATTCATGGATAACCTGTGCAACAGTGTCCATGGTCAAGTCCACCCCTCAATCACGAGCCCATCTGTATGTTGCATCTCTTCCTTGATGGCCTGAGGTGTCATGGGCCCACCGAGCTAGAAATAATTCACCCTTATGTTGCCAGTCCAGATCCACCTGAGCCACTTCAGTCTTAGCAGCCTGATCCACCTGCTGGTTGTTTTGATGTTCTTCAGTGGCCCGACTCTTGGGTACATGAGCATCTGCGTGACGGACTTTTACAACCAGGATATTGCAGCAATATCTTGCCACAATGCGGCAGCCCAGATGGGTTTGCCTCTGCGCTGCCAGTTGCTCTGCTTCCATTGCTGCAATCACCCCCACAGGGCATTTGCCACCATCCATGAGTCAGTACAGAGACAGAGCACTGGCCACTTTTCTCGGTCAGCAACGTCTAAAGCCAGCTGGATGGCCTTTACTTCTGCAAATTGGCTCGATTCACCTTCTCCTTCAGCAGTTTCTACAACTTGTCGCATGGGACTCCATACAGCAGCTTTCCACCTCCAATGCTTTCCCACAAGCTGACAGGACCCATCAGCGAACAGGGCATATTGCTTCTCATTTTCTGGTAGTTTATTATGCATTGGAGCCTCCTCAGCATGCATCACCTCCTCCTCTGGCAATATTCCAAAATCTTTGCCCTCTGGCCAATCCATGATCACTTCCAAGATTCCTGGGTGACTGGGGTTTCCTATTCGAGCCCGTTGTGTGATCAGTGCGACCCACTTACTCCATGTAGCATCAGTTCCATGATGTGTACAGGAGATCCTCCCTTTGAACATCCAGCCTAGCACCGGCAGTCGGGGTGCCAGGAGGAGCTGTGCTTCAGTGCCGATCACTTCTGAAGCAGCTCAAACCCCTTCATATGCTGCCAATATCTCTTTTTCAGTTGGAGTATAGCAGGCCTCGGATCCTCTGTATCCCCGACTCCAAAGCCCTAGGGGTCGACCTCGAGTCTCCCCTGGTGCTTTCTGCCAGAGGCTCCAGGTAGGGCCGTTCTCCCCAGCTGCGGTGTAGAGCACATTTTTACATCTTGTCCTGCCCGGACTGGCCCCAGGGCTACTGCATGAACTATCTCCTCTTTAATTTGTTCAAAAGCTTGTCGTTGTTCAGGGCCCCATTCGAAATTTTTCTTCCGGGTCACTTGATAGAGAGGGTTTACAATCAGACTGTAATTTGGAATAATCATTCTCCAAAAACCCACAATGCCTAAGAAAGCTTGTGTTTCCTTTTTTTCTAATTGGTGGAGACATGGCTGTTATTTTGTTGATCACATCCTTTGGGATCTGACAACGTCCATCTTGCCATTTTGTTCCTAAAAACTGGATCTGCTGTGCAGGTCCCTTGACCTTACTTTGTTTTATGGCAAATCTGGCCTTCAGCAGGATTTGGACTATTTCCTTCCCTTTCTCAAAAAATTCTCCTGCTGTGTTGCCTCACATGATGATATCATCAATGTATTGCAGGTGTTCTGGAGCTCCACCCTGTTCCAGTGCAGTCTGGATCAGTCCATGGCAAATGGTGGGGCTGTGTTTCCACCCCTGGAGCAGTTGGTTCCAGGTGTACTGGACACCCCTCCAAGTGAAAGCAAACTGTGGCCTGCACTCCGCTGCCAAAGGGATTGAGAAAAACACATTAGCAATATCAATTGTGGCATACCACTTGGCTGCCTTTGACTCCAGTTCGTATTGAAGTTCTAGCATGTCCGGCACGGCAGCACTCAGCGGCGGAGTGACCTCGTTCAGGCCACGATGGTCTACTGTTAGTCTCCACTCTCCATTAGACTTCCGCACTGGCCATATGGGACTGTTAAAGGGTGAGCGAGTCTTGCTGATCACTCCTTGGCTCTCCAGTCGACGAATCAGCTCATGGATGGGAATCAGGGAGTCTCAGTTGGTGTGATATTGCTGCCGGTGCACCATTGTGGTGGCAATCGGCACCTGTTGGTCTTCGACCTTCAGCAGCCCCGCAGTAGAAGGGCCCTTCGAGAGACCGGGAAAGGTAGACAGCTGTTTAATTTCTTCCGTCTCCAAGGCAGCTATACCAAAAGCCCACCGGTACCCTTTTGGGTCCTTGAAATACCCTCTCCTGAGGTAGTCTATGCCAAGGATGCACGGAGCATCTGGGCCAGTCACAATGGGGTGCTTTTGCCACTCATTCCCAGTTAGACTCACTTCGGCTTCCAATACAGTTAGCTGTTGGGATCCCCCCGTCACTCCAGAAATACAGATGGGTTCTGTCCCTTTATAGCTTGATGGCATTAGGGTACTCTGTGTACCGGTGTCTACTAGAGCCTTATACTCCTGTGGGTCTGATATGCCAGGCCACCAAATCCACACAGTCCAGTAAACCCGGTTGTCCCTTTCCTCCCCCTGGCTGGAGGCAGGACCCCTCTAGTCCTGGTCATAGTATTCATTTCTCATTTCTTGCAAATACAAGTCAGAAGTCTCTTCATTAAGATCAGAAGTAAGATCGGCCCTTCTACTCTCTCTGGGGAACTGCCCGCTGGAAACTGGAGCAGCAATTTTCCTGGAAGAACCCCCTTTTGTGATTGTTTTTCCTTGCAACTCATGTACCCATGCCTCTAGGGCTGAGGTAGGTTTTCCATCCCACTTCCTCATGTCCTCTATGTGGTAGGTAAAACCATAGAGTGCCCCGTGGTGTGTACCCTTTATATCCTCTCTCTTGAGCAAAAGAACGCTGACTCCTAATAGCCGAGATACTGGTCCATACAGGTGGGGAGTAGGACCTATCCTCTTCGAGTTGCTGGACCTTCTGGGACAGTTTCTCCACAACTGAGATGAGGGAGGAAGAGAGACTTTCTTCGTATTGCCAGAGTTAGCCCTCTCCACCTTTCCAGGTCATCACTGCCAATGAGTTGGTATATGATGATGGTGCACTCTGTACAAACTTCTGCCACATGGGTCATGTGCATTTGACTCCATCTGGATCTTTGGATAACTGCTTCTTGTTCAGGTCACCATAAATCACCTCCAGCACAGCTAATTCCCTCAGGTACTGGATATCCCTGTCCATGGTGGTCCACTTGCCTGGGTGACATATAACATCTTCCTTGAAGGGATACCTTTCCTTCACGCTTGACAGGAGTCGCCTCCAAAGGCTGAGGACTTGTGTCCCTTTTCCAATTGCTTTGTCAATGCCCCTTTCCCTGGAAAGAGATCCCAGCTGCTTGGCTTCTTTAGCCTCTAATTCCAGGCTACTGGCCCCATTACCCCAGCATCGGAGCAGCCAAGTGACAATATGCTTACCTGGACGGCACTGAAATCTTTTTGTATATCTCACAGCTCACTCAGGGATAGAGATTGGGTGATTACCGCCTCGTTCATGAGTTCTTCCTCTTCTTCCTCCCTGGGCAGCAGCTGGCTCTCCTCCTCCTGTTCTCATGATAGCCCTACTCTGGGGTAGTCTGCCTCGTACACTTCTTCCTCCAGCTCCCTTTTAGAAGAAGCTTCTTCCTGACTTCTGCTTCCAATATTTCTTCTTGTGTACAGGGGCGACTGATACCGGCACAGGCTGGTTCTTTGGTTCAGCCGCAGGGCCTGTCACCTGGGTCGGAGTGGCCACAGTGCATGTCATTTTATCGTCAGATCCAGAGACCTTCTCTTCCCTTTGAGGGTACTGAATGGTGTTGAACAGGGCTCGGTAGGCATGGGCCAGGCCCCAGCACGTTGCAATGATCTGCGTCTCTCTGGAGTTGCCAGGGTGACAGCAAAATTTTTCCAAATATTCTACTAATTTTTCAGGATTCTGCACTTGCTCAGGGGTGAAGTTCCAAAACACCGGGGGTGCCCACTGGCCTAGGTATTTGCCCATGCTATCACACACACCCTGCTACTCATAACTATTCAGCCTTGGGGCAGATCTCTGGATGATATTCTTAAATTGCTTATTAACCTTAAATAAAACTGAAACAATATTCCCATGTAATACCAATAGAAGTATCTTAACTACCCAAGGGTGTTTGTAATGAAGGAGGAAACATCATAGAAGAAGGCAGCGACACTGCTATTCTGTATTTCCTCCATAAAAAACCTCTCAGAGGAAGAACTATAATTGCTGATTGTCTCCACGAAGTGGTACTCGAAGTACAGTAATGGCTTCAGTACAAAGCTCAAATACCAGATTAAGTTCAAGGCCGGTGTTTTAATACAAACGTCCCACACAAAACATCACTAATCACTGCAGACGACAGCAAACTGCAAAACCCAACACCGATCTTTAACATGTACAGCAAAAAAAGAGCATGATGCAGATGAGATAAACTAATATCAAGACCAGATGAATAAATATTGTGACCTGCAACTGTTAACAGATATAAATTCCTTAATGTGGTGTGGTTAATCTGTTATTATCTCAAACCCTTCATGCCCCACATTGGGCACCAAAAAGGACTGTTGTGGTTTAACCTCAGCCGGCAACTGAGCACCACCCAGCCGCTCACTCACTCTCCCCCTCCCCAGTGGGATGGGGGAGAGAATCAGAAGAGCAAAAGTGAGAAAACTCGTGGGTTGAGATAAAAACAGTTTAATAATGGAAATTAAATAGTAATAATAATAATAATAATAATAATAATAATAATAATAAAAGAATATACAAAGCAAGTGATGCACAGTGCAATTGCTCACCACCTGCCGACTGATGCCCAGCCAGTCCCCAAGCAGTGGCCGCCCTGGCCAGCTTTCCCCCAGTTTATGTACTGAGCGTGACGTCACATGGTATGGAATATCCCTTTGGCCAGTTTGGGTCAGCTGTCCTGGCTGTGCCCCCTCCCAGCTTCTTGTGTACCTCCAGCCTTCTCAGCCATAGAATCATAGAATCATTTAGGTTGGAAAAGACCTCTAAGATCATCAAATCCAACCGTCAACCCAACACCACCATGCCCACTAAACCATGTCCCTAAGTGCCACATCTACACGTCTTTTAAATGCTTCCAGGGATGGGGACTCAACCACTTCCCTGGGCAGCCTGTTCCAATGTTTAACCACTCTTTCAGGAAAGAAATTTTTCCTCACGTCCAATCTAAACCTCCCCTGGTGCAACTTGAGGCCATTTCCTCTCGTCCTATCGCTTGTTACTTGGGAGAAGAGACCGACACCCACCCCGCTACAACCTCCTTTCAGGTAGTTGTAGAGAGCGATGAGGTCTCCCCTCAGCCTCCTTTTCTCCAGGCTAAACAACCCCAGTTCCCTCAGACACTCCTCGGTAGAGCATGGGAAGAGCCCTCAGTCGGCAGAGCGTGGGAAGCAGAAAAGTCCTTGACTAGTGTAAGCACTACTTAGCAACAACTAAAACATTGGTATGTTATGAACATTATTCTCATCCTAAATCCAAAACACAGCATTGTACCAGCTACTAGCAAGAAAATTAACTCTATCCCAGCTCAAACCAGGACACTGGTAAATAGTGTTTATGCAGGCAGATGATGAGCATGTTTTGTTGCTGTTGGTTTGGCTTGGTTCGTTTTGCTTTTATGGTGAGGTTTATTTTTAGCTGGACCAGTTCCTTCATCCAGCTTATCAAGATGGTATCTGAGTTTTAGTGCTAGCACAGAACAGACAAACAGGAACATGGGAACATTGTGTGTGGGAATGCAGAATTGCCCTTTTCAGAACACACCACGCAGAATGCCATAATGTCATGAAACTGGTCTTTGATAAGTAGCAGTAGTGTTTCTCATCATTTGACTATGTAAATGGTATAATGTGTGAAGCAAAATAAATATATATATTTACATATACATAGAAAGGAAGTGAAGTCTTGAAAAGGGTATGACTGCCAAAACAAATTCCTATTGATTATATGCATTTGTTCCTTGTTTAAGAAAACCAAAGGTATAATAAGAATATACAGTTACTAATCTATTCTTTGTGCATATTCTAGACATGTTTTCTATAGTTTGTAGTCACACAGTTGCACTGTTGAGCAATTTACGTTTAATATACAATACTTGGTGGAGGTTTTTTTTAAAAACTCTTTCTTATACCACTGTAATTTCGAGTAATTTTGTTCATGTGAGAAATACAATTTTTCAAAATTGTCAAATAGTTCCTAATGTATTAAAAAGATAAACTAAATCAGCAGTAAATGTTAATGCTGCTTTATAATGCATGCTACACATTGAAAGCCTAGTAAGACTTTTCCTCTCAGGTAACTTTTAATGTCTCTCATATACAGGCAGCGTCCCGCGCTTGGTGAGTGCTTAGCATCTCTTGCAGCAGCCATTCCAGTAGCATTCCTTGAACCTTCTCTTAATCATTACAACCCATTGTCTGTCTTCAACACAAAAAGTGCAAGAGAAAGAGCAAGTAAGTACTGTTCCTCATGAAAAAAAAAAAAAATTGTTTGCTCCTCTCTAACTAATAGTAATAGAAAGAAATTGTAATAATGAAAAAAACCCAAATGTATGCCTCAGTAGAGAACTCCTACTATTGCTCTTTCATTACTTGTCATTTTAGCCTTGCTGTGCTTTGTTGAGACTGTGTTAATATTGTTCCCTTTCTCCTACCATATTTGGATATTTTTCTGAACATGGTGTTTGAATTCTTTTCTGAAACTGCATACTGTAATATTTGAAGCTTAGTCGAAGATCATATCTACATTACAAAAATTTTTAGCAAATTGTACAATTGTGTTCTTACTAGCAACATGCAAGAGGTGTAATGTCTTATTTATGTGAACAGGAAAATTATCTATATCTTTTGTTGTCTTACCAGTACTCCAATGCAGTTTGGTATAGGGAACTCCTGACAGAATATGGCTTTGATTCCATGAAAACTTAATCAAAGGAGCATGAGTTCTTCTACATAGATTTTCTTCACTTGCTTCTCTCCCGACTTACTCTTGATGGACTCTTATATCTTAAAGTATTTCAGTATTTTCCTCATTGATCTGTGTAAGAGTCACTACCTGCCAAAATCATTGTTCCTTTAAACAACAACAACAAAAAATGTAGGTAGATCAATTCCATACGCTTCATAAGTTTTTCCATATAAAAGCAGTTATGGAAAAGCTTGTGGTAGCCCTCCCTTCCTGTCAGCTCTACTTTATAGAAGCAGTACTGGCGGAAGAAGAATTTTGCTGGAGTGACTGGCATTAGATTATGATGGGTTGTTAACTGCTGAATAAGCACCCTTGAGTTTCTAATACAAGCCTCTGACAACCGGAATTCTTTCCTGGCATTTTTGTTGAGAGATAGATGTGCAGAGTTCATGAACTAGGTACAGTTTAATTTTAATCTCACCCTTAATTTTGGGCTGTTTGTTTCTTTTTCGCTGAGGTGGATTTAATCTTTTGCAAATTGACGTGAAAGTTGTGAATTATTATGGAAACAATGGCCAGAGTTTATCCAATATTGATATAAGCTTTCAGTTCTGCACTTTTACATAGCTGGGCTACTCACCAGATAATTGCAGGACACCTTATGGTAAAGCCGTACCTTTATGGCAGCTATTGTCTACATCAGTGCTGTATGCACATCAGAAAGACATAATTTATGAGATGAGAGACCTGTGTATACCCCGAAGTCTTACTGTAGTTATGTCTGCCCAAAATGGTGACAGAAAAAAACCTGAGTGACAATGTTATTTGTATTTAGAGTTTAAACATAGATGAATGTAGATGTTCTCTTTTATTTTGTTAATTAATCTTTTGCTTTTCTACCCTTACTTGCAGTTTTAGGTATGCCTGATACAGTAGAAGAGATGTGTCCAGAGATCCCTCAGTTGGATGGACTAATAAAGGAAATTAATGATTTAGCAGAGTCTGGAGCAAGGTATACTGAAATGCCTCATGTAATTGAGGTTATCTTACCCATGCTATGCAACTACTTATCCTACTGGTGGGAAAGAGGGTCTGAGAGTGTTCCTCAAAGTGCTGGGCCTTGCTGTACAATGATAACATCTGAGCATCTGAGCATTATTCTTGGAAACATTCTGAAAATCATTAACAACAATCTGGGAATAGATGAAGCATCTTGGATGAAAAGAATTGCAGGTACTGTAAATATTTTAAAAGAGTAATTGTACCTAATAATATTTAGTTTCTTTGCTACACCTTACCGTATTACCCAGTGATATAATAATAATAAATTGTAATTAAAAACAGCAGGAAAGAAAGATAAAGAGTAGATAAGTAGCAATAAGAGAAAGATATTTTAATTTAAAAAATTTTATTATTATTATTTTTATGCACATTGTAACATCACTGTAAGCAGAGATCTTTCTATACAACATAATGGATTTTGCAAATCTTACCTTCTCTATGCACTGTATAAGAGCCTTAGCATTTAATTTGGAGTTGTGAATTCCATTGATTTTCAAGACACCTAAGAACTGAGTATTGCAACAGAGGTTATAAGTCCTGTGAATTCTGTTCATGAAATACCAGGGCAAAAGGGAAAGAAAGTATATATGGTGAAATAGTCCCAGGAGTAACCCAAGTTCAGAATTAGTTGCTTTGCCTGAGTAACTGTGCCAGCTATTAAATGAGCAGAAAGATTTCTCAAAATGTCCTGTAACATTTAGTAGCTAGCTAGCTAAAGAAATTTACTGTTCCCAAATTTTATCATTCATCTTAAACAGTGTAAGAATATAATATACAATAAGGTGGTTCAAGAAAATCTATGTAAAGGTAATAATTTCCTGCTAAATTTTAATGCCCCATTGGTACTGGGTTTTCAGTATTATTTTAAATACTGGAAGGTCTTTAATAATAATAAGGATTCCATTAAAATTCAGTAAAAAATTTGCTGCTTAATTGTAGAGACCACTGCTTGCAGTTTTGTAGTGGCTGCTTATCTACATAAGGAGATAATATACTAGTGTGGTTCTTGCAAGGATTTTTGACTCAGGTGGTCTGCATTTTATCACTAATGCTTGTACAAAATAGATCTATGATCTTGAATTAGTCATTCATTCTCTGCATTTTAGCTTGCCCAAGGCAAAAGAGCTAAAGGAATTCTTCCAGAGCACTGTCTTCTGACTATTTTCTGACATTGTATAGAAAACAAACCACACACAAAAAAAAACCCCAACAGTATTTTTGTGAGGACTTTGTCTCAATCCCTACTTTGTTTAGGTTCTAAGTTAGAGACATGTGACTTGCCAAAACCATGGTAGTTTAATTGACTAAGACTGAAATACTTACAATCTGAATTCCCAGTAACTAGCTTTTAATCTCTCAATACACACAGTTGTTACAAAGCTATATTCATAGTGTTATTAATAAATTTATGATGCTCCAGAAGTATGTGAAGCACATAACCTTTATAGGTTATGTCATAGGTCATGTTTATAGGTCATAACCTTTATGTTTTCTAGAACTGCAGAGTTCATGTTAATATGATGAAAAACATCAATTGTGCATTAATGGTAGGATTATCTATATTTTTATGTATAGTTTATGCTCAACCCATCATCAGCAAAGCCAGGCCTGATCTGCTCAAAACTCACTTTATTCCAACACTGGAGAAATTGAAGAAGAAAGCTATAAAGATCGTGATGGAAGAGGAGCAACTGAGAGCAGATAGTAAAACTGACACCCAAGAAGCTGAGCTACTCATTCTCGATGAGTTTGCTGTTCTTTGTAGAGACCTTTACGCCTTCTATCCAATGTTGATACGTTATGTAGACAACAACAGGTAAATAAAAACTAATAATTAAACTCATATTTATTAGTTAATGTACTGGAGTCTATGATCAGATAATGAGAAGGAACACAATGCATTTGATGTTATGCTGAGAATCAGATCCTGAGTATTTTAAGATTCTTAACTTATAGAATGATGTACCTTGAATCCACACCTTTTTCTCACATGCATTTGGCTTATTTGGTTGTATTGTAACTGCACTATTATCATTGAGAACACATATACTGACGAGACTTGTTATATATGCTACCGCAGCCCAATGACATTAAAAATGAATATGCCTTTCAAAAATTAAAAAATGGCTAAAACCCTTAACTGTTAAAGAAGGGGTGAAAAACTATTTTGCCTCAATTGAATCAGTCTATTTGTAGATAATACCACAGAGATGTTAATCTTTTGTGTTGTTTTTTTTAAGACGGAAATAAAAATATTTTGGACAACAGTGTATTGCCTTTGGAATTATCAGAAGTTTTTCTCCTCAACCATTTACTGAAGGATTATTCTGTGCCTACACTTTCCCTTTCCTTTGTCCCAGAACATGACCCCAAGGTGCTTTTCAGAAGAGTATCTGAAGTATCTATAGTATCTCAGTATCTACAGTATCTTAATCCTATCCTTAAAAACATTGTTCTTCTGTACACAATCATTGTCCACTTACATTTTTTAGGTGTTAGTACATATTAGGCTAGTTAGGAGCATTTTCACTGCATGCATGATCATTTATGCTGAGAACCATTTTACACTGAGAATTATTTGCTTTTTCTAAATGAACTCAAGGCTTTACTGTGTCAGACCAGGAAACACTTTAAATTTTTAAAAACCACAAATTTAACTGGACTGTGGAGAAATACAACTAGAAAGACAGAGTTAATGAGCATAAGTTATAACATAGTAATTCCTTCCATGTCTGCTGTCAGGTGCCCACTTTATGTACAGTCATATTAATGCATTTTAATTTGAGACATTTAAGAGGGCTGTGTCTGTTACTTCATTTGCCCAAGTTTTTTGAGCATCCTTGTGCAGACAGACCCAGACTGAAGTTGTATTAGTTCCTGGATTACAAAAATAAACCAAGTGAAGCAGTCAGTCCTTATAGCTCTACCCACTCATTCATTTCCCTGTACTCTTCCTCCCCTTCCCATTATAGTGTTCTCTTTTGGATCAACACAAAGTTTTGATAACAAAGTTTTATTATGGGAAAAAAAAAAAAAAAGAAATAGAGAAATACTTGGAGAAAGAGTTTCGCTTTTCAGCCAGGTCTGTTTTCTAGTCTGGTTCACAGAATAGGCACAAAAACATGTGTTGGCACTATGGGGAGGAGGAGCAGGCAGAAATAAGTAGCCAAGAATTAGGAGCTTTGTTAGAGACGAGTTAAACGGCCATGAAAAATGGTGTCTCTAAACATGGTCATGGAAAACTCATTAAATTCCAAGATTAACTATACAAATGTAACCTGATCTATTAAATAGAGATTGTTATATTCGGTTGTCTTATTTTAAATGTCTTATTTTAAATTTCTCTTGTTTTTGCAATTAGAGCCAATTGGCTAAAGAAACCAGATGCAGATTCTGATGAACTCTTTCGAATGGTAGCTGAAGTTTTTATCCTGTGGTGTAAATCACATGTAAGATAAGATGTATACTTTTTCTTCCATGTCATTCTATATTTAAATATAAATGTGGTACATGCAGATGAATTAAACTTCTGATGATTTTTTTTTCATCTTTAGAATTTCAAAAGAGAAGAACAAAATTTTGTGATTCAGAATGAAATCAACAATTTGGCATTTTTAACAGGAGACACCAAGAGCAAGATGTCTAAAGTAAGTTAATAAAAGTTTGTGGGTCAGTTAAATCTTCAGCATTTGTCTAGTGTGTTGTAAGAAGGCTCTGAAAATCAGATTGCAGCTGCTGTGCTGGTAGAAGAAACAAAAAATAGTTTTGCTTCTTGATGATAGACATGACAACTACTATGCAAAATATAGGCTATGTACCTTAGAGTTACTTACTAAATGTCTGCTACGTAGTCAAAGACACAAGATTAAAATAGAGGTCTTGATCTGAAAACGATACACATATAAGAGAATATGAGTTGCAATATATAATATGGGTTGTTGATCTTTCAGGGGAAAAAAAAAGGTAGACTATTTGATAAAAGCAAGTGAAGAAACATTGGTTGCCTCATCTTTTTTTGTGAATGTCAACTTCGATGGAGGAATGCTGTCTGCATATACCTCTTTATTCACATATAGCATGCCACATGTGCACTGTTTTTCTTGTTTTTTATTAATAACCACATTCATTTCTTTTTTGCTCATTTTCAATATGACAAGATGCTGACATGATGGCTGGAAAGTACATTTGTCACCTGTATAATAGAGAAAGTGCATGTTGTTAAGGTAAAATATGCTGCTTTGACATTAGCTGAGGAAGATTGCCTTACTCAACTAAAGCCAGTTGAAGTCTAACTCCAAATTAGTGTTGGTAAATGTAGCAAAGAACCCGTTGTTTTATTCATATTTGTAATGTGTTTGGAGTAATCGTATTTTGAAAGTGTTCCAGAGAAATGGCAGGGTTTATTGTTTTGTATTTCACTATATTTTGATTGTCTGTAACCTAGCTACTGTAAGTCCAACTTTAGACAATAACGAGTCAGATAAAATGTGCCATTACATTTCTTAATTCTCTTAAAAAATGTTTGCTTCTTTTCTATAATATTTTTTTAAGTTCTGTAACTTGGTTAAGCCAAACCCTGATATTGGAAAGTTTACAAGCAAAAAGAACAGATTTTCTGCTTGCCATTAGTTCATGACTGGCACTGAACAACAATTCAAACTTTATAGAGAATTCCATATTTGGAGAAAAGGAAATTTTTAATGTGTTTTCTTGTTTTCAAGATGCAGCTCCTTGAAACTGTGTGATAGAATTGAAATGTTTGTATTATCCTCATTAGCGAGATGAATAGTGGGCACAGTCCAGGCTATTTGGCGATCAATTGCACAATAACAGAGTCTAACACGTAGCTCTATACTTTTATCATATGGCAATCACTACACATACATTTAATACGTATACTTCAACATTTATACATTAGAATTGGCCTGAGGAGCCAGCAATTAGGTGTAGGTTTTTTTAAAACATGATAGATTAAAATCAGGTGATTCACATTTAATCTAAAATGTGTCTCACTGCAGTATTGATAATAGAATAATATGATGTAAACTGTTAGTGTCATATTTTAGTCAGTCTGGCATGGCAGGAATGACAAAACAAATCTTTACAAAATTAAGAATAGGTATCCCTCATACTGCTCCGATTTGGATAAAATCACAGGAATTTAGCATCAAGAATCTATATGACCCAAATTTGAAAGAGTTTGGTCTTGAGATTGCATTTTCAAATGCTTGTTGTGTATATTTAAATATACAGATATATTATGTATAAATACTTGCATAAATATATTTATACATAACAGGGATGTAGTTGCATATGTAAATGTGCTTTTCTTCATATGGGTATACAGTACAGTATAAATTTTTTTATATACATATAATTTTTTGTAAGCATAGTAATATCAAATCATAGTGTTCAAGGAGACTCTGCATGGTTGTTGCTAATATAGGAAGAAATAAAACACTGTATTGTTCATGACTGAATAGTTTATTAATATGGTACCATACCTGCAGGAGTGATTGCAGAACAGTTGATCATTTAGATAGGCATTTGCTTCATGATGACTTAAATACCATGATACAATACATGAAGCATCTTTTAGAAGTGTTGTATTGGTTTTCTATATATGGTTTCTAAGCAGGAAATTGATAACATTTCATAATATATAATGTAAGTGTCTAAAACCAGTGCATTCATTAAAGCATACCTTTAGATCTGAATAATTTTTTTTTAAGACTGCATAGTTTAGAATAAACAAGAAATTCTCTAAGTAACTGAATTTCAGGGTTTCTTACAAGATTTGATACTTATTTATATCCTCAGAGAATAATCAGTAGAGGACATTACATTAGGGAACATTATTTTTATAATTCCTTGCTTTAATGTTAACATTCATCTCAGGAAGTAGTGTGCTAACAGAATAATTAGCACTTTCCTCTTTATCACCAGTTCCTCTTTATTCACATTATTTTTAGTGGAAGCAATCATATCCAGTATTTATCAAGCATGAGAATGTATAGATAACTGTGAATATGAACATTGACTATTAACAGTTGGCCCAATTCAGGGTCTCTTAAAGGAGTAAGGCCCCATGCCGATCTCGGACTGTGTTAGACAACTGTCTGTCTTACAGCAGAGACTTAGTATTTTTCCTAAGATACAAGATACTGTGATAGTACTAGTGTGTAAGGTGTGATATATCATGTATGGAAGGTTCTATATCTTTACATGCCATATGCAGAAAAAAAATATGCAGAGGATGAAGGATTAGGATTACATTATTTATTGGTAGCTAATAGCAGTGGTAACAAATGATTCATCATTACAATCAATAAATTGAGTAAGTACCTATTGTATTTTAATTATACAATATTAACTTTGTTAATATTTTCTCAAATAAATGTATTAACAGCTGAGCAAGTCTTTTAATTTTTCTTTTCTAAAAAAATGGCAGCAGATTGCTCGGAGGGGAATGGTAAGTTAGAGAACTTTCAGTCTGAGAGAGACTGGTAATTTAGATTGCATTGAAATAACAGATTTGTGATAGAAGTGTTGAAATGGAGAATTTAAACACATTCAACTCTGCTAATCTGTTATTTTTTAATCCTTCATAGGTTTGTTGAT
Source organism: Aptenodytes patagonicus (assembly GCF_965638725.1). Lineage (NCBI taxonomy): Eukaryota > Metazoa > Chordata > Aves > Sphenisciformes > Spheniscidae > Aptenodytes > Aptenodytes patagonicus. Next base: position 36,895,582 of record NC_134955.1, on the reverse strand, counting down.
AAAATAGCATTTTGATTAAGATGCAACGATGTCCTGTTGTGTTTTACAGCTAATTGGTATAAAAGACTAAACATATACATTCACATGTACATAATAAATGTGTAATACATATGTGGGCAATTTTTCTGTGTAAGTTTTGGAATCTAAATGAATGTGTGGCTGGACATATAACCTCAGTTGTTAAACACTTGCATATCCTACTGAAGTTTTATTTGACTGGGCCTCATTAATTTTTTTGTATCTAAAAGCATTTGGATAGACCTATTATAAAAGTTTGAGGCGGTCATGAAATCCAAGTTTGTATTATGAAACAACATTGTGGTTTGTGCCCATTTGTAATATGTAATACATATTATTTGCAAATTTACAATAATTAGAGGATTTCATGTTAGTATTTTCTGCAAGAATTTTAGATCTCTTCTTTGAGACTATTTCAATTGCATAGAATACATTTCCTTTAGATATACTATGGTAAATCATGAGTGGATTATTTTTATGGTCATCTCTAAGAAATGAAATATAACTAAAGTTTTGTCCTCACTTACCTTCAGTGTATATCTGCTGAGCCATGTCTGTGCAGCATCTACATATTTCACACAATTGAAATTTTCAATTAAAATTTGCTATTTGTCTGAGTAAGGTATTGAAGATTCTAAGATGCTTAACACAATTTGATGATTAGTCTTTCAGTCTTTCTTAACTTGCAGCTGGTTTTCTTCACTATGTAATATAAATATAGTAGGATATAAAAAGAGATTTTAATAATAGCTTGGCTTCAACATTTTGAGGCTATTTCAAGTATCACAAGAAAACAAAGTTACTATTAGAGCTATCAAAGAAGGGGGGGCTGGTCTGTGTTTATGTTTTTTTCTGTTTGTTTTTAACCAACAGCTTTCTATATTTTCCTGTGCCTGGTCAAGGATTCTTTTGAGTAACAGTTGAATTTTTTTGCCATTTTACCATAACTACATGATTTTGTTGTTATCTTCTTAAGATTGCCTAACACAATGATAATACAGTGTTGACTATGGAATACATGTTTATTTAGGTGTATTTATGGTATTAACATAATAAATGGGAAAAAAACCTGTGTATGTATGAGAGTTACAGTTGAGTTTATAATAGTGTTCTCAAAATGCGTACTGCTGAGAGTTATGAGCTAAAGTCAAGTTTTCTCTCAGGCTGTCTTCAAAACAGTAATGAGCTCTGCAATGGGAAAATACATCTATAAATGAAATGCTGCATCTTCACAGTGGTAGTTTGATTTCCACTTCCAAACATAATTTTTCTCAATCATATTTTGGTGGGGAAAAGAGGTAGAAAGAGTTATTTTGGTGCAAATGTGAATATTTTTCATTATTGGACTATCCAGAGTTCCAGACACCTTCTTCCTTTTAACAATATTGGGAAAAGATGCAGTAATTAGTATATTGATGTGCTTACTTACTACATGTACTTCCTTATGTGCCGAAGCAGCAAATGGTAGTGCTGAACAGTGACAGATAAATTCAGAAGTTCAATCATTTAATAAGGATTAAGATAATAAAAATTATTTCACTAAGATCTCATTTGATTGTACACTTACAGTCTTGTTTTAGCTACAAAGTTATATTTTTATTGTTCTGATAAAGCTAAGTTTATTACTAACTTGTAAAATTATCATCTTTTCATCTCTTTTACTTATGTTTTTTCCCCTTTATTTTTCTTTCATACAGGCCATGCAAGTAAAGGTACAGGTCAAAGTGCATGATGTGTCTTTGTTTTAGATTTAGAGATGATCAGGCTCCAAGCATTCTTTCCATTGTTCATAGCAGTGGCGTCACAAAGTGAAGGCCCAGGTTCCACCTACCATAAATTTTCTTCGAGTTAAAGTGGCAGTATTTGACCAGAGCAGCTGAAATTCCCTTTGGCACTCTGACATTTTGCTTAATGTGAAAATGTAGTAAAGTTACCTTTTGTAATTATTTTAGATGTACATTCTGCCTCTGCTGTCTTTCTGCATTCTGATTCTTTTGCTAATATATTGAAGCAGACATTGTAAAAGCAATACCTAAATAGAGTCATCAGAAACATGTATTTGGCTTATGATATTCAAGAAAAATATATGGGAGAAATGTGCTATACCCTGTCTGTAGATGAATAGAAGATTGTATTAGAACCAATAAGTTTAAATAAGATACAGAGTTCAAATCCTACCTTTTTCCAAAATTAAAATGATCTTTACTAAAGATGTGAGGTATGACAAAGCTTTTGAATAATCCTTGTTTCTTTTATGTATTTAATGTCTTCAAAGCTTTCTTTGTCTCCAGTGAACCATAGTTCGCCTTCCTTTGCATCATTCATATTATCTTTTTTAAATATGAATTTCTAATATAGATGAGTACTTTTTGACCTATGGCGTGTTCTTCATTGGTGAAGCAGAATGAACAGCAAAATGGAGCATAAAACCCTTTCATCTTTCCCTTCACCCTGTGTGCTGAGAAGCACACATGATGCTGTGAAGAGTTTTTAATTAATTAAATTGGATGCATAAGTTAATACATGAGCAGTTGTGTTAAACTAATAGACCTGATTTCATGCTTTGCTATTGTCAAACTTCCCCAGGTATATAGAGTAGGATTTAATGAATGCTGTATAATCTCAGAGAATTGAAGGTTTAAGGAGGATTGGAAATAATTAAAATATTAATTCCATCATCTTAACCAGTTTATAGTTGATTTTTTTTTTAGTATAAATAAATTCTTTCTTCTTTTTGATTGTATATTTAATTATTACGAATCTACTGGAGAATCTGTAATTCTTTTTCTGTGTATGTTTGTTGAAGAAATGTCCATTTCTGCGTTTAAATCCTCAGACAAGTAAGATCATTATGTGCTGTTAGGCAGCCAGATTATATCATTTTTCTTGTTGAGATCCTTTTAGCACAGTTAATTATTTAGGCAAAATATATCCAATTTAATGCTCTTTACATATGAAATGAAGGTATTGTGTTTTCTCATATAGCTGCATATTAGAACTGAAAGAGACATAATTTTATTGTCATTTAGATTTCTGTCTGTGATTCTACTTATACATTTATCAGCAGGAGTTGTGAATTCACAGACAGCAGAATTTGATGGCAAAGGCAGAATGGATCTTCTTTTCATGTTTTAAAAATGTTCAGGTTTTAAGGTTCACATATCTCGTTCATACCTAGTTATTAATCTCAAAATAAAGAAAATTGGATGTGTAAAATGTCCTCAAGCATAAAGATGCAGAAAAGTAAACCAGTATCTCCCCTTCTTTCCATTTTTTTTTTTTTTTTAATATATATAGTATATATTTTGTTATTCCTTATTTAAGATGCATAGTGACGCCACTGGAATACAGTGATACATTGTGGGATCTGTTTGTCTGCTATCGATGTAGAGTACAAATAATGTCATTATTATAGCCATTACATCACTGCTATTTCTAAGGCACTTCCAAAAGCAAAGCTTTGAGGCAAAGTACTCTCTTGCAATTGTTAGTTCCTTAAGAAAGGAAGCCACATCCATTGTGTGTTCCCTCTGACCTGCAAATGCTCAACACCAGCTACGTACACAGACATTCACCATCTAGAAGACAGAATTTGCCAAAATTTACCACTGAGTAGAATATGTATGGCTGCTTTTTTTTCTTCCAGTGATTACTGTGATAATAGTGTGGCAATAATTGGTAAATAATGAATTGCAATGGATTCTGCTGTATCCTTATGTGGAACTACACAATGTATTATAAAAACAGTAGTCAGTAAAACTTAATTGACAGAGGGAAAAGGATGTGGAGGGTTAAATGCAAGCATTTGCTATTTTGTAGTGTTGTATAAGCCTGGAGGCCTAGTCCTGAAATCTTACCTAGGCAAAACTCCCCTTGAGCATAGTAGGAGTTTAATCTAGGTACAGAATTCAGAACTGGGCTATTTTTATGTTGTTGTTTACCATATGTTCATTAAATATATGGGTCTGTTCTGAAGATTTTGGTTCACTGTCTCATAAATGGAAAGTTGTATGTGAAATATTGTTGTACAGTGTCTGTTGTAAGAAGATAGGGAAGATGTTATTCTGTTGTGCTGTTTACTTCTCTGTCTCTTTTGTTTTCCTTTTCCTATTGCTCATGATCTCCAAAGATGCAAAAGACTTACTTAATTTTTCATCCCAGAGTTACTTATATTAACCAAAGCCAAAGGGCAGTGCTTTCCCCAGAGACACTAATTCATTGGCATTTTATTGCATTGAATCAAAGCCTTTTAGATACTGGTATTTTTCAGCTGAGACAAATCAGACAATATTCATTCATTCAGACCCTGGATAACTATCTTTATGTAAGTTCCTAACAAAAATGTAAACATCCTGAATTTGTCTCTGTAACATTGAGAACTAATAGTGTCCCCCGAGACTGACTCAGCTTTTAATTTCAGGGTTGTTTCTGATTTGAAAGGTAAGATCCAGAAAATATAATTAGATTCATATGTATGAATGCACACAAAAGTATGTTACTGCTATTAAAATATTACTGTTCTTGCAATTTCTGTATTGGCGCGCACCAAAAGTTTTCATTTACATTTCCCGCTCAAGTCTGTACACCCTTCCCCTAATGTAGAATTTTTAATTCATTGTACTACCTCAGGAACATAGTTTCCTTGGACCGTTAGGGGAAGAGCATGTTGGAAAAGTGTGTGATCAGAGAATTACAGTCATTTACTTTTCTATTATTTTAATTATAGTCTGGAGGACAAGATCAGGAGAGAAAGAAATCAAAACGTAGAGGGGATTTGTACTCCATACAAACATCCTTGATTGTAGCTGCACTTAAAAAGATGCTTCCTATTGGTTTGAATATGTGTACTCCTGGAGATCAAGAGCTCATCTCTTTGGCTAAGACTAGATACAGCCATGTAAGTGTATACTTTGTAATAGTTTTTAATGCAAAATAAGCAGAACTTTATAAACTGAACTTTGAGGAATAGATATCTAAGCAGTCAATATAATTAAATATATCAATGTATTGCAAGCAATTATAGCTGCTAATTGTGCTTTCATAAGAAAAAGTGGTGTGTATAGACAGCTGCCATCCTTTCCATGTCATTTTCCATTTGTATACAATGTACTTTTTTACATATGCATATTCATTTGGACCAAATACTGAAATACTGTTAGTATTACTGTTAGCTGTAATTCCCTTCAAAGTTTAATCCTTGTTTTGTGGTCAAAATTAAAGAAAGCCTTTGTCCCATGCCCTTCTGCTAACTTACATACTTTGAAAACAAAAGAGGTTAAGTTTCAATATTAAAATAATAAGCTGTTCTATGTTGTACATGTTCTTATGAGATGACTGATAATCTGAATTGAAAAATGCTTCTACCTTTCTACAGAGGGACACTGATGATGAAGTCAAAGAACATTTACGTAACAACTTGCATTTGCAGGAAAAGGTAATATTAAAAAATCTGCCTTAAAGATATTGATGTGCACTTTTAAAACACAGAAGTCACAATTGTTTATCGTGATACATAAAAAACACAAGAATGTGAAAAGCTATTAGAAAAATTGCCATTTTAACATTTTTCTTCATCATTTTTTCATGACAATAATTAGTTTATTTGTAGCTTTGGCTGGTATTTTCAAGTGTCAGGAAGTCCTATAGAATGGGACAAGTGTAAAGAATTGAGATATTGGTAGTTTTAAAGCTATAATTACTTAAAATCAACTCGATCCAAGAAGAAAATAAAATTAAAATACAGTATTTCAGCTTCTCTTCTTGAACTTAACTTGCACTAATGATTAAATAGTATTTCTAAGAATATATGCATTTTAAAGTGACTATGATAAAATAAGAAAAGCTTGTGTCATCTTAACACTTAAGAGTTTTACAAGCACACTTATGTTCCTACTATTTATATGCTGAATACACTGTCAAAGGTGATACCAAAATGGAATCCCCATCGTTTTGTAAATAATAAATAATTTAGAAGTTTGCCTGCAGTCTTTGAACATAATAAGAGTAACTCATTTATCTCTCATGGGAGATAACTGTCTGGTAGCTATAAATTTCTGTTTACATAAATTTAAATTGGACACACTAAGTAATTCTAATGTGGTTTTTCTATTTCTGTCTTGCAAAAAAAACCCCAAACCTTTGGCTGTAACTCTTTACATACTGAAATTCCAGCTGTCTTTTATACACTCCATAAAACAGCTTTCCAACTGTCGGTACAGAAGTCCTTCAAGGAGTTAAACTCAATCCCAGTACTAAATGTGCTTCCTTATTTTTAATGCGGTTAAATGGGATACAGAAGTCCCAGGGTGCTTTATTTGGTGTCAGTCCCAGGGCGCTTTATTTGGTGTCATGAAATAAAAATACAGAACCTTGCTTAAGAATTGAGTTCAGTTACCCAACAATACACAGAATCTAATGCCATTTTTCTGAGCAGCTAGCAGATGTTAATTTTGACTAAAAGGGGACAGATTAAGTGGGAGTATCTATAACATTCTTTATTATACTATGAGAATAATAGTGGTGGTAATCAAATTCAGTATCTTCATTCAGCAGCTTACATACGAAATATGTTGGTTTTCAGTCTGATGATCCAGCTGTGAAATGGCAGTTAAATCTCTACAAAGACATTTTGAAAAGTGATGAACCCACTGACCCTGAGAGAAATGTGGAACGTGTGCAGAGGATATCAGCTGCTCTGTATCATCTGGAACAGGTAAAAAGTTAAATGTCTATACTGTGTTTGTTTTAAAGTAGCATGAGATTTTTCCTTGTAGAGATTATTTTGACTTCAGTGAGTGTCATTATTAAAGTTTTCAGATAAAAATTATTTTTGTGCATGCGTGCATGCGCACACACACACATACAGATGTGTATATATGCAAAGTTTTTAATGTAGCCTGTTGAAGTGCCACAATTTAGCTTCAGGGAAAACTCAGGATGTATTTGCCTCTGCAAAACTTTGTGAACAGTCACAAGAAGTATAGTATACAAATCATCACCATTCAGTAGCTGAAAATTCTGTAATTTTAGGAAGAGATGTTTGCATGTGCACTTATTTTTAATATACTGGTTTCAGCCTGTCTCCTGTTTCGGCACCTGAGGATGCCGTAGCAACTTTTGAATAGGTTGCCTGTTCATTCAAATGATACAATTTAAATACAAAAAGGCATTTGTACTCTTCCCACATAAAGTTAATCCATTTCATTCACAAGTGATATAGCACAGAAATTGGTTCCCATGAACAATTGAATATGCATAGTTGGACAAAAGAACCATTTTAAAATTTTACCAAGGAGTCCCACGCATGAGATACTCTGGCATCTTGAGCTTTTCTGTATAAACTGAGAGGTGCTATTTATAAGAGCCCCAGTATTTTTTCTAACTAATTTAAAAACAAAAAAAACCAAAATAAACCCCCAAAAGAACATTTTTTTTCAGATGATGGGGAGCGTTTGTAACATTTTCTAATTTGCTATCTACATTAACCACTAGCTAAAAAGAAAGTTTTGAATAAAAGTTGAAGAGTTTCCATTGTATGTACTAGAAGATATTTTCCCACAGGTTGAACAACCACTGAGATCAAAGAAAGCTGTTTGGCACAAACTCCTGTCAAAACAACGCAAAAGGGCTGTTGTTGCATGTTTCAGAATGGCACCATTATACAACCTGCCAAGGTAAATGGCTTAAAGGTTTATTTTCTCATAACTTTTGTTTACATTTCTGAGTGCAAATATTGCTTGTGTGTATACCTACAAGTTTGTTGATTGTTAAGCCTATGTAATTTTGTTTAAGAGACAAAAGAGTTGGTTTGGTATCAGCTAATTCCTCACAGTAGCAAAATACTTGTCTCCTGACAAATAACCGTAGGGGGAAAAAGACCATAGGAATTACACTGCTTCAAAACCAAAATGCTTCATTTTTGTCAGCTGTTACTCTGTATAGTTCCTCAAGTTATCTGTGAGAATTGTTAAGATGTTGCTGTTTCTGTCCCTTTTTTGCCTCTGATTGGTTGCTCTTTTTACTCTTTAGTCTCCTGTGTTTGTATTCTTTTCTCTTTTTTTAACTTCTATGGCTATTCCTCTCCTATTGCATGAATGCTTCATGCTCTTTAGCTTGTCTAATGCAATCTTTAGCTACTATATCAGAATGTTATATGTATTAAAGCGACTTTTGGGGCAGAGCAGTGCAGAATGATATTTTGGACTTGTGTGTTGCTCTGCTTCTTACTCCAGTTGAATGTAGACACCATAAAGTCCAAAATAAAGTGCATCCTGTGCCTGGATCCATCTACTGCCTTAAACAGAATATTAAGACCATGCGGCATCGGGGTCATTTCCTTTACCCTTCTCAACAAATCTGCTTTTTATTCAGATACAGCCTGAGCACATCCTTAATTAAGTTTGCTTCTCACCTTCTTCTGCACTTTTTCACCTTTCATGTTTAATATTTTTGTTCAAAGATTGTTTTCAAAGTATTTAACAGAAGAGTTGCATTGCATTTTTCAATGCCTTTACTAAAGCCAATCTACATGCTTGATGTTGGCTAAAGGTCTGTAGCTGTGCCACTAACATACTGGAAGAATATTAGGTTTGCACAAGACAAATAAAAAGCCAGTTATACTGTAAAAAGCACACATCCTTCCTTTAGAAAAAGTAGTAGTTCTAGACTATAATAACTTCTCTAAGTTGTCACACTACCACCAGGCAATCTTTAAAGAACCAGAGAAATGAAAAGGTTTAAGTACAACATAAAACCAAACTGGCTAGTATCAACCATTTCATCTTCAAGAATTGTGTTTGGAAAAACAAGAGGAAGTGGTATAAAGAGCACCCATTTCGGTATAACATTTTTGTGAGCTTTTTTTTTTTTTTTACAACCATATTCTGGATTTATAAATTCTTAAAATGTTTGGAATATATATGAGCACCCAAATAATAAAAATGGTTCATCTTATTTTTGCCTTTAAAAAAACCCTATTTTTATTTATTATTTTTGAGGTTGATGGAACACTTGTCAAGGGGCAAAATGGGTTATTAATCTGTATTTTCATTTTCAAGAAAATATAGAGTAATACTCATTGAAGTAGAACATTTACACTATCTGTAATTTTCATTAAAAACTTTTCTGTGTTAAAAAGATTGAGGTTGGTTCTTTTGAAACTTTATGGTAGATTTTGTGGTGGAGTTTAGTCCTAATATAAATATGAACGTGAAACAAATCTGTCCAGTTATTTCATCTTGTAGATTCTAAAAATGAACTGTCATAAAACTATTTTAGCCAATTAATTGTGGTGTCTGCACTTCAAAACAGTCAAGAGTGAAAAAACACTTTGGACTTAGAATCATAAAATCATAGAATGGTTTGGGTTGAAAGGGACCTTTAAAGTTCATCTAGTCCAACCCCCCTGCAATGTGCAGGGACTTCTAGGTTTATTGCTCAATTGATAGGTGCAGAACAAAGTTTTAAAACTCATTAGTTTATAGACACATTTTTTTCTAGATAAATCATAGGATTCTGACAGGAAAATAAGGTTATCACACTATTATGCACCTATAATTATCTCCGTCATTTAAATTGATTGTGTTGTTAAGACATCTCTGAACCCTAGGGAGATTATTTCAAGTGGGGTATGATTAATTCTAGGAGCTATGTAAATCTCTTTGAACCAGAGTTTCAAATGCAGCTCTCCTTATCTTGTATATTTCCTCATTTTAGTTGCAGCTTTGTGGGAGTGCTAGTTCTAACGTTGATGCTAGAATCAATTAATTTAAAGGGCAATAAGCAAACATTATGGTGGTACACTTTCATTAATCCTAGAAAAGATTAATATCTTCAGTGAATAATGAGCTTTTTTGAAATTTTCCTGGAGATTTAGGTGGCTTTCAATATAATTTAATGTTAATCTCATATTTCAATCTCATTTTCTTCAAAATACATTCTTATATGTATCAGTTTTTAGGAATTCCAGTAAGATATTTCAGAAATTGAAATGTCTATTGATGTGCAGGTGTTTGTTAAATCATAGAAAAATAACTTCAATTTCTACCATAAATATTCCAAGTACTCCCTTTTCTGAGAAGTGCCTGGAGATTCAAAAGAAATAGTTATATTTAAAAAAAAAATTATTTTTCAAGGAAAAAACCATCAGTTAAGTTAGGAAATACTAATTCTTCATGTTCTGTGTTTAATGAATATACATGGCTTTGAAAAAGTGTCTTATGTCATAAATGTTTTCTCCGAGATGTGTGTATTTATGTTTGATGTTTTAAGAAAATTAATTTGTAAAAAAAATCGTCTTATATTCTGTCATCTGTATATGCACATAGATACAGCGAAGTTGTACATGGCAATTTTTCATACACAGTTTACGAATACATTCTTTCTGACTACTTTATTGAATTTAACTTGTGCCTTTCTTCAATGAAAACCTATATGCTTTTCTTCAGACACAAAATTAGCAATTTCTTCCTGAGCACCTTTCAACGTGTTTGGCTGGAAAAAGTACATGAAAAAACTCAGTATGACAGGCTTATACTCAAGTTAACGGTAATGTAACTTGTGGAGAGCCTCTTCCTTATGCGCACACTTATTCCTTCCCAGCCATAATTTGATGTTGTCATAAAACATGAATTTGTACAATTTTCAGATGGGATTCTGATTGGTCAGTTTTTGAAGTTTGATAATAAAATGGCACCAGTGCCAGCAGGAGAGCCTAGAAGGTTGGCTCAATAGCTATTCCATTATAAAATAATAATTTATGTGCACAGTGTATTTAAACAAGTCATAGTATATACAGCCAATTTGTATAGCTTTTGTTAGTGGTGCGGGATAAGAGTAAATGAAGGCTGTGTGGAACAACCTTTGTAACCTCATGTAGTGCACCTCAGAACAAAATTTTCCCCCAAATGTAATGTAAAGATGGAAAATTGTTTGGCCATTATTATGTGTAGTCTTATTGCCATGAGCTGTATTTTCTGTGGAAAGTTAAATTAATGAATACTGTATAGTAGTAATTAATATGCCTAAGAGTCTTCTAAAATTGGTCATTTTCTAGAGCAGGTTTTATGTATTTGTAATACAGCTTCTCTGAGGACACATTAATACTGCCCTGATTTGGAACTAAAAGAAAAGCAGCTGAGGTTAGGCTTCTCTGTGTGGAAGAAGGCAATGACTGTCTGCAGATAACATGCTGGAAAGCACTTGATAATTATTTTGGTGTTGATGGCCAACTTCTGCTGTCTCAATGTCCTAAATCTAGTAAACTAGATTTACATCTCATAGGTATAAATCCCACCCACTCATTCTCAGTCTGTTCAAGTGTGTATTTTTCCCATGCTTGCATTAAGGTTCCAGTCCTGCAGTTTCACGTATAATGCACATTAGCACTCCCAAAGCCTTCAAAACAAAAAGTAATGTACACTTACGTGTAGAAAAAAAATAGTAAGAATGTTCAAAAATACATGCAGATTTGTCACGGAATGTTAGTTATGTTTTACGTTTTGTTTCACTGACCAATCAGAGGATCAGAATTGTACAAATACGTATCCTTACTAATCATTAACCACCTGAGCTGTTATACTATGTTCCGTTACCCCTCTTGATCTCCCTTTCACAACCCCCCCAGGCACCGTTCTATTAACCTCTTCCTCCATGGCTATCAGAACTATTGGATAGAAACAGAGGAATATTCATTTGAGGAGAAACTAGTTCAGGATTTGGCTGTAAGTACTGACGTAATTGGGCATATTTTTCAGTGCCCCCTTTAGTGTATATTTTATGTATCTATTATAAACTATATTTAATTTTTTTGTACTGTATGCATATGCATAATCTTATAAAATATTAATCCTTATGCTTCAGGGCATAAGGTCATTTTCTGCTGTGGTCAAAAAGACATTCGTCCTGTGATGCACACTGAAGTGCATTAAGGTGGTTTATGCCTTCAGACGAACTATGTGATACTCATTCTTGGGAAGAGAAATGGATTAGATGAACTGTCAGACTATTTTTGTCATTATGGTAATTCCTATGTTCCTATATTTTATTTACTGGTTTTTTAAAGCTTGACACAGTTGATCCTTTTCCCCTTTTTAAGATTTTTGTTGATGCATAATATTTAATTTTAACATTTTCAGCTTTGATACAAATTAATTTTGCTGTTTTCTTGTTGATACATCATAAGGAGAAGTAAATATACGCAGCCGTATTCAGCAAAAATTTAGTTTACATGTGTACGTGATAAAAGTGATTGATGAACTTCAGCATTTTGTTACTGAATATTGATTCAGAAAGCCTACTGCTTTTTCTCTTCCCTCTCTGTAGTTACTTTGTCTAAAATACTTCCAAGGGGCCTATCTCCATAGTATCAAAACACCATGAAAATTAATATATAGTTTCATGGATCACATGAAGATGTATCAGGAGATGCTTCAGTGTTAGCAAAAGCAGTCATGTTGTGCTTTTTAAAGACCCACTGGTATAGAAGGTTGTATGATTTTTCAGAATTACAGCTAATGTATTCTTCTCATACTCTGGACAATTATACGGTCACAGTCTTTGACTTTGTTGCTTCTTTCTAAAGGAAGGAATGAGGCCATTAATCAAAACAGTGACTACAATTCTTTCAGATTTACTAGAGAAGTAAACTGAACTTCTGTAATTACAATTATTACTATAATTACAATAATTCTACAATTATTACAAACCCTACAAAGGGGTGATAACACAAGTAAGGTAAAGGTGATACACTGCTCTTTTGCCAGTGCTGGCTAAGTTATGTTTCAAACCGCCAAAAAATGGTTGAAGTTGACAATAAGAGCAGTCCTTAAATTTGTACAATCAAGATTACCTAGAAATTATATACGAAAGTTTTGTAGCAAACAGTCTGCATAGGATGTGTCTGATGCTATTATTAAAAATAGTTCCATTTACCAATAATTCTAATAATTATTAGAAGCTGGGATTTTCTTTCAATTCTGGTCCACTGGAAACACATAATTTCTGCTGAATAAGGCTTCCCTAAGTTTTGCACTGTCTCATTCTCAATACCTTGCAAATGAGAAACTTCTAATGTTACTATCAAATATGAATAACAATCAGATACTCTAACTCATTCTGAGTCATACAGGCACATAATGTTGCAGGTTTTGCTGTAAGCTGCTGAATAAGATGAATACTGGAATTTAATACAAATTGGACAGAATAAAATTAAGGAAATCCCTTCCTAAACTTAATTACTCAATTTTTTTCTTACTCACAAAGCTTAATTTGTATATTCTGATATAAATCTTGAGACAGACACCTCCAAAAAAAGATGAAGAGGAAGAGGAAGAGACCGAGAAAAAACAGCCTGATCCACTTCATCAGATTATCCTCTATTTTAGTCGCAGTGCTCTCACAGAGAGAAGGTAAAAAGAGCTGTGTTGAAAAGCACATTGAGTAAAAGCACACAGTAATTGAATTTCTAATAACATTACAGAAGTGATTTAACACAACTGCAGTTCATTATTGTGCATGGTGAATACTTTTTTACCTCTCAGTTTCATTAGAGTTTTCATGTATTTAAACTTGGTATAACCTTTATATTGAGACAAATATTGACTATTTTTGACATTTTAAAAGCTGGTAAATACCCAATACAGAAACGACCGAGCATGAATTCTCATAGAAACATAAAGTCTATAAGAACTGCTGGTTCATGCAGAGTACCCTCCCCTGGTCTCTGCTGGTAATAGATGTGTTTTCTTGTTGTTGGTATTCATTACATTTTATTGAATATGTTTGAATTTAGACTGTTGATTAGAATATGTATTTTGTATGAGTAGGGTACTTCAGTGCTTCATATACTTTTTCTGTATGACTAACATAATCTTGCCATCTGACAGTTATAATTATTCTAACTTATATCTCCATAATACTTTTCTGCACCTGCAATAGCCAGTGATCCTTACTTATTCAACATGACTAAGTTGGATGTCCAAATAAACCTCTAAATCATTTACTTAAAAAGTTAGAGAGACTTGGTTTGAAATAAGAAAATACATTTATAATACGATTTTCAAGTGTAATAGCATTTCAAGTAGACGTGTATATACTTTAATAAAATACCCTGTAATAAAAATGGTATTTAAATATTAGTAGGAACATGACATCTTTTTATTACTACATCGTAAAATAATTTTAAATATGTTTTACTCTTTATAGCAAACTAGAAGATGATCCTTTATATATTGCCTATTCCGCCATGATGGCAAAGGTAAATATATCATTTCAAGCTCCATCCCTCATTCCACTCAGGTACTTCCCATTAATTTTAGATGCTTTGTAAACCTTCTCCTTCTGTTTCTTATGTGGACTGCTTGATACTAGTAATTTCTATATTTTTAATGAAGCAAATGCTGTTCAGAGTTATATATATAATGAGAAATTTCCTACATTAAAATAATGTTATGAAATTGTAGTAGGTGCAATCCTGTTGATATCACTTGGCACTTTGTTTTGTACAGGATTAACTCATGAGCAGTCTTAACATATTAGTTATCTTTATTCTTTGGGTAATTATTTTGGAGTTAGTATTTGAAGTCTGTCAAAAATAAGTTGACATTTTTTGCAACATATTGATTACAGCTGACATGTGAGGAGAGTTTGACTGTGAAGATAAATATTATGTATATAAATAGAGATATGACACAAAAGCACATAGCCTGCAGTTACAGGGTGTGTATGTAGTTGGATCAATACCCTGAAGTACTCATACATTAGGGAATATCAGCTTCTTAGTGTGCATGAGCACAAATATTTACGATTACAGGGATTTTAAATCTTCTTAATGCCGTTAACTGTTGCTTGAAAAAAATTCTTTGGTCATTTTTGTAGAAATACTCTAGTAAAAATAGGCATTATGTTTCATAATAAGCAAAATCTTGTGATTTCTGTTTCTAACATAAAAAGAGCTGTCAGGAAGAAGACGAGGAAGAAGAAGAAAAAGAAAAGACATTTGAGGTGAGAGTTTAAATAACTTTTCTTTCCCATCACCTAATGTGCAAGTATTTTAAATATGTCCACTAGATTAAATTCAAGAATAACAGAGTGTGTATTGAGCTGGTTTACTAGGTTATTCATATAAAAGAAAGATGGTGTGTTCTGAAGTTTTGGAATCGAACAACCTATGGATTATGGAGGCAGGTGGCCTTCAACAACTTCACATTTCTCATCTTCCTATTTTTCCTGAATCAGTTCCAGTCTGTATTCAGTTGTCATTTTTGTTCCCCACCCAGGAGAAAGAAATGGAAAAACAGAGAACTCTCTATCAGCAAGCTCGCTTACATGATCGTGGAGCTGCTGAGATGGTCCTTCAGATGATTAGTGCAAGCAAAGGTAATGTTCTGTGAAGTATTAAAAGTATACATGATATACATATCATATGTATAATGCTATACATATATATAGTGTATTATGTCGTTATACCTATGGCATGTATATCATATACAACTTGTATATGGTATCTAATGAGGCAAAATAAATGTCAATTACAACTATACTAGGTAAAATTTCCAGACTGCTTTTCTAATTGAATAGTTCATAACTGCAAGTTTTATTGACTGTACCCTTGTTTTGACAGGTCATACAGGACCCATGGTTGTTGAAACACTAAAACTTGGTATTGCTATTCTAAATGGTGGGAATACCATAGTTCAACAGGTAATGCTTTTCTAACTACTGTGAGTCTTGCTTGTATAAAGGAGGCAAGTGATTTTTGAGAATTTTAGTGTTCTGTCATGTTTTTATTTTAATGCATTTAATTTTAAGCTAAACAGTGAAGAAATATCAGGGTATTTTTGGTATAACAACAATGATATTATTGCTTGCCAGTGATTTGCATTTCGAATGGTAATTCAGGAAGTTGTTAATTTGTATAATTTTAATATAGGTTTTTTTTTTTTTCTCCAAAAATGTATACCCTGTAGAAAATGCTAGACTACCTGAAGGAGAAAAAGGATGCTGGATTTTTTCAAAGTCTCTCTGGGTTGATGCAGTCCTGCAGGTAAAAGCATAAATCGTATTATTACAGTTTCAGTTTTATTCAGGTTGGTGGCTTATTGCTCAGTGCAGGTGGATTTGTTAGATTTCAATTACAGGAGGCACAGATTGTAGAAGTCTTGTGGGAAATTTCTGTGAATCAGAGGAACAGTATGTTAATCTTTTAGAGTATTCTTCCAAGGGAGAAAATAAAGCAAAGACTGTGTATGCCTTTGAAGGCTTAGTTTGGAGAGGCAGAAAAGTAAAGTGTAATGGCTCCTTTACTGGTCCCAGATCCCTCAGGTTTTCTGTCTGGGTGGTTCTAAGGATGGAGAAAAGCCATCACTGAAGGAGAGACAGGCTAGTGGAGCCTTACTGAGCTTTCAGTTTCTGCGCATCTCTGAAGAGTTACATAATCTCTGTCTCTTCAGCTGAATACTCTGTGTACGTATCAGGTTTGTTAGAGATGGCATGTGGCCGGTGAGACTATAGTAGTTCATTCCCTTGATAAACCAGAAGTTCAAATTAGTTAAGGTAAAGGACTCCCATAAAGAAGGTGGAAAACTGTTGGTGTTTCTGATTACTCTTACAGTAGACAACCTCTTTTTCTCAGCCTTTTAAAGCAACAGAAGTGTTCTGAAGGAGTAGACTGGGAATTAGAAGTGGAGAAGCTGTATGAAGACAGGACAAAATGTGGAAGGAATGGTGACCTGCACTGCAGAAATTATCGCTGAGTAGTTGCAGCCTAATTAAATAACATTTATCTTGTAATTTTTCCATTTATGTAGAACAATTTAGCAAGGACTTGCTCAAACAGGACCTGCAGTGATGATATTACCAATTGTGTATGTGTATTGTTCAGGACTTCATTAAAAAAGGTTTTGATAAAATGACTTGAACACTGACAAGAGAATGAAAATGATGCTTTAAAAAATGCTTTTGATTTTAATGATGTTGCTAGATAGTAGAATATGTGACTGCATTGCTGTTTAACTGAAAAAAAATAGATAATCATAGAATTATATTTGGACTGTTTGAATGACAGTATTCTGACTGGGTGGTGAGAGAAATCATCATCCGCTATTCCACATACTGGGCTATGCCAATTTAGCAAAAGAAAATTCAGATATCAGTGTATTTTGACCTTGGAAGATATGGAATCTCTGATTCGATATATGTCTTCTGAATATGGAATCAGAGATTCCATACGTCTTCTGAATAACATAATAATGCATAATATATACAGTAACAATATAATAGAAATAATAGTGATAACTTAGTGGAAAACAGTGTGACTGAGAAATAACTGCAGTAATGTCCTTTTGGCAGGCAGGTTTAAGTCAATATAAACAGTAATATTTCAGGTTCCTTTTCTACTTTTCATTTATACATGAAACCATGAATGACGTTGCTGGAAGTGAAGTTAGGTAAGTGGTGAGACCTGACCTGAGACTCATTTCTTTTCAGAAATGGACACTGGACCCTTATTTTCAACCCAAGCTCTTTTATTTGATATCCATATTAAATAAAATACGAGGCAATACATGTCACAGTGGGTCAAGTCTAGTTGTTGAAGGCCTCCAGAGATTTCCTAGAAGAAAATAATTTTTCCATTGGGTACTATAGTACTTTTTCCTGTTTGTTTCTTTTTTTTCAATATAAGTGTTCTTGACTTGAATGCGTTTGAGAGACAAAATAAAGCAGAAGGCCTGGGAATGGTTACTGAAGAAGGAACTCGTAAGTAGAATGAAATTGATTGCAGTAGTGCTTAAAACATTATTCGTGCTTCCTTCTTTAACTAGAACTGTTATTTTCTGTGGCTTGAGGTTTCTGTTGATAAACTTACTATAAGTAATTCTAGGCTTTGAGTTCTGAATATGCTTTATATTTACAAAATCTTTAGCAATAATTTTTAAGAAAAACATTGTAACTTCCAATATTCTTATCCTGTATTCTTGTTATTTTTCTTTGATCCACAGTTATCGTTCGTGAGCGTGGTATGTTTGGGTTTACAGTTTTCAATGCTATCGTTGCAAAAATGTGTTGCAAATACAGAGAGAAATCTTTCATTGCATCTTCCCAGATATCTTTAGGTTTAGCTTTATGGTCTGCAGCAGGTTGTGTGTTCAGCTTGGATAAACAGTTTGATGCTTATTAAAGAAGTGTCATTCATATTTAAGGCATGATTTTAGTTATGACTAACCATTTAATTACTAGATATATATCCTGTTGCTTTCTTTTTTTTTTTTTTTTTTTTTTAACCATGGATGCATTGGAGTGCTAAATATCTTGGCTTTGCTTTTTCTGTCTCAGCTTTTCTTTTCATTATTATCAGTCTGTTTCTTTTAAATTGCTTTAATGCTTTTATAATACTGTTTTTTAATTAGAATTCCAGTTTTAAAGGTTGCTGTAAGATTATGTGTTCTGCATATTTAATCATAACAGTTGTCACATAATCATTGTATTTATATATTTTAAAGGTGAAAAAGTGTTGCAGCATGATGAATTTACTCGAGATCTATTTAGATTTTTACAACTGCTCTGTGAAGGGCATAACAATGGTAAGTGAATTGAATTAATTTTTGGGAAAATGTGTGATGAGTCTGTTCTTAAACAGAGTTGAATAGAACCGATTCTAATGGGTTTTTTCCTCTAACTCATTTCATTTTCTGGCATGCCAACAATTTGAATTGCGGAGTTCAATTTGAATTTTTTAAATCTTAATTTCAGTTTTTATGCCAATCGTTAATAGTAAAGCCTATTGCAAGTCATGTGGAAAACAATTCTTCAGTTGTATTTACATTGTGATCTACTGTAGTTCAACTTCCACCACATAAGCATCTGTACCCAACAAGGTACTTAAAAAGAATGTATTCTCCATGTCTCCATGAAAATATGAAAATAACATTGTATTTTTTATTCCTATATATACTAACCAAACACAAATCACTTCTTATTTCAGATTTTCAAAATTACCTACGTACTCAGATGGGCAACACCACAACAGTGAATATTATCATTAGTACAGTTGACTATCTCTTGCGTCTTCAGGTGAGGAAAAAACAGGAAAATGGAGTGTAACATATTTATAAATTCACATTTTACTGAAATCAAATGTGAAAATCCTCTCTTCAGGGATATCTAAAATAAAGAATTCTGATATAATTTATTTCATCTCTTCTTTCCTTTTAAAATAGATGACCTTTCAGAATTCTGTGTGAAACCAGATGTTTGTTAATTTATTTCATTGTTCACTTCTGCAGGGAGCATAGTTAGATAGAAACGCAAAAAGTTATTGCCATGAGAAACAGATTGACACAGAATACTAAATTTCATCTGCTGCTGATTCAACTTTTGGTGATACAAATGCAGGCAGTAAATACTGCATACAGAATCCAAAATTAGAAAATATAACATTGTTGGGTTTTTTCTTAGGAATCAATCAGTGACTTCTATTGGTACTATTCAGGAAAGGATCTCATCGATGAATCAGGACAACGTAACTTCTCTAAAGCTTTGGCTGTCACCAAACAAATATTCAATTCCCTTACAGAATATATCCAGGTAAACAAAATGTTTTGCTCAAGGTAGTAACATTGAAGTTCTATGATTACATAGCCTGATCATGTCCTATCATAAATTTATAAATACTTTGGCTTTTTTTTTCTTAATTTTTATAAAGTTACATGGAATCACTGGCCCAGTGTAAAGTTAATACTAAAACAGGTGAATGGCTGCATATTTAACATGATACGATCTAGTATTTATGCACTAGATACCAAAGAGACCTTGGGAAGCTTTCTCATGTAGCTTCATGGAAGCCTGAAGTTTCTTCTTTTATTTTTCCAGGAAGAAATCTTAGGAAAGCAAATTGTTTTATTTGTTTTATGTTATGTTATTTTATTTTATATAAATAAAAAAATGTGTTTTTCTTAATTTTTTTAGGGCCCTTGCATAGGTAATCAACAGAGTCTGGCTCATAGTAGGCTGTGGGATGCAGTTGTTGGCTTTCTTCATGTCTTTGCCAATATGCAGATGAAACTTTCACAGGTATTTTCAATAGTCAAGTAATCCTTCTTTGCATATGCTTATAAATTACAGCCAAGTGAATGTTGAAAGCTGTAAAGCAGTTAATATGCTGATACTCATTGGTTGTGCATGGGCCTATTGTAATGTAGAGGTGCAAGATTGAATCTCAGGACTAACATCTTCATATCACTCCTTTTAGCATTAATCATCACTGTGCACTCACCTTTTCTAATATCAAACTCACTGCTTCCAACTCAATTATACCTTTCTGATAACGAAGGTGGCAATTTTGTTCCTTCCTCCCTGTTGCCAAAACCTGATGATCTGTCAGAGCCGAAGCACCATTAAAAGCATGGTTCCCATGCTACAGCTAAGTAGGGCAAGACAAAAGCTGGGAAAGATTCAGAGAGGGAGGGAATGTGACAGTCAACTTGTCCAGTTAATTCATCACAGGCACTGAGCAGGAGGGCAACAGGCAGTGTTCATTTCACTGTGCAGGGCATTGTGGAGTCCTACCCCTCTTCGCAGTTTCAGGCTTCTATGTTCTTTTGCGACTTCTGCTTAATGTACTCAAACACTCAAGCCACTAGGCACTGAACGCAACAGTGCAGAGAGTCATTTCCTCACTCTTCTTCAGTGTCTCTGCTACCCTCTGACTTACTCATAAGATTTCTTCCCACCCTACAGAAGTATATCAGAATTTTGAGGATACTTAATAGTTTTTAGGTCCTTAGTGTTAGTCACAAGTCCGTGTTAGACTTACCACGTTCTGTAGTTGAACTAAACAGTTCTAGTTCTGTTTGAGTGGTAATGCATTATGCCATTAAATATTCCCTGTGAAGTGAGAAAGGATGGATTCTTTCTGAGATGAATACTGCCAGATCTGTGGAGTAACCAATTTTGTGAGTTTCTGCTGTCCCTTATCTGCACTTCGGTACTCCTTAATGCTTTATTAAAGCTTATCTTTATGGTACTAATACCTCTGCTGCAGCAAGTTACCCTCATATTGTATAAGACTTCTGATAGTAATCATGATAAAATGACAATGAAATATTGCTGAAGAATGTGAACTACATTTCGATAACCATCCTGCATACTGTTTTTTTTCCAAATGTATTTAGTTTTTCAGACAAATACAAAGAAAAAACAACTTACACTCCGTTTTTTTTCCAGGACTCTGGTCAGATTGAATTGCTTAAAGAACTGCTAGATCTGCTAAAGGATATGGTAGTGATGCTCTTGTCACTGCTTGAAGGTTGGACCTGTTTTTCTTTATAGTCAAATATAATTATCTCAGCTTCATAATATAAAGTACAATAATTACATTAAACTTTCTAAACTGTTTTTAATTGCCTTTATGTAATGCCAGGAAAAAAACTATTTCATATTTATTTAACAATTATTCTGGAATATACATAGTCATGAAAAAGAGGGCTGCTACAGAAAAGCACGTTGAAAGAAAAATTATGAAGATTTAAGAACATTTTTGTTCTGTTCTCAGCATGAATATGAAATTTATTTATTTAAAATGTAGCGATGCTAAATAACTTCCTGTTTTAACACACTACTTAGGTAACGTTGTAAATGGAACTATTGGAAAACAAATGGTAGACACGCTTGTAGAATCATCTAGCAATGTAGAAATGATTTTGAAGTTCTTTGACATGTTCCTCAAGTTAAAAGATCTGACTAACTCAGATGCTTTCAAAGAACATGACCCAGATGGTAAAGGCATCATTTCAAAGAAGGAATTCCAGAAATCAATGGAGGCTCAAAAACAATACATACAGTCAGAGATTGAATTCCTGCTGTCCTGTGCAGAAGCTGATGAAAATGATATGTTTAACTATGTTGATTTTGTGGAAAGATTCCATGAACCAGCCAAAGACATTGGATTTAATGTAGCAGTACTGCTAACAAACCTTTCAGAGCACATGCCTAATGATTCACGTCTTCAGAGCTTACTTGAACCTGCGGAAAGTGTTCTTAATTACTTTGAACCATACCTTGGCCGTATTGAAATAATGGGTGGAGCCAAGAAAATAGAAAGAGTTTACTTTGAAATCAGTGAATCTAGTAGAATGCAGTGGGAGAAGCCACAGGTGAAGGAATCCAAAAGGCAGTTCATATTTGATGTTGTCAATGAAGGAGGAGAGCAAGAAAAAATGGAACTCTTTGTGAATTTCTGTGAAGATACAATCTTTGAAATGCAGTTAGCATCCCAGATCTCTGAAACGGATTCATCCGAGAGGCCTGAGGAAGAGGAAGAGGCAGAGCCTTGTTATGTAGTGGATATTGGAGATGATGAGGAAGAAGAGAAGTCCCTGGAATCTGCTTCAGCTTTTGCAATGGCCTGTGTTGCAGTGAAGAAGAATGTTGCCAACTTTTTTAAAATGGTCACTGTGAAGAACCTAAGGAAACAATACAGGAAAGTTAGAAAGATGACAGTAAAAGAGATGGTGAAAGTGTTTTTCTCCTTTTTCTGGATCCTTTTTGTAGGAATGTTCCAACTGTTCTTTACTATAGTGTGGGGAATTTTCCAGATTCTTTGGAGCACTGTATTTGGGGGTGGCCTGGTTGAAGGAGCCAAAAACATTAAAGTTACTAAAATATTAGGGGACATGCCTGACCCAACACAGTTTGGAATCCATGATGATGTTATGGAAGCAGAAAAAGCTGAAGGCACTGAGCATGACATCAGAGCTGAACTTGTGCAGTTTGTGAAGGGTGAAAAGGGAGAAACTGACATGATCTCAGACATTTTTGGCATTCATACAAAGAAAGAAGGTGGCTTAAAACACGGTCATGATGCTGGACTTGGAGATATTGCAGAAATCCATGGTACCGATACCCAGTCATCTTTGGAAAACACAGTTTGTAAGAGAAAAGGATTAAAGGTATGTTAAAGAGATTGTGTATGTCTTCGCAGAAAATAATAATAATACAAATATATTACTGAATTTTCTATTAGTAACTGAATTATTTGCCAGTTAACTGATTAATAAATGTTCTCGATGAGAACATACTTTATAATCTGTACTCTTTTAAAAGCAAACTGGAGAGTTTATGTGGCAGAAAAATTCAGCCCAGCGTGTTTAGATTTCACTGCAGTAAATTGTTGTTATTGTTCATTTGGACTTTATTCAAAACAAAAATTGCTAGCAGCTTTCTAGGCACAGTTTTTGCTTTAAATAGTTTACAGTCTTGTTTATTTTGCATACCCAATTTTTTCACAGTATATTTCAATTAGTTTTACAATCTACTTTCTCCATAATAAGGCATTATCATTATCGTCTTTTTTCTACATGCTTTACTGATCACATACAATAAAATATCCTTTTTTTCCTATTATTTGAAATAATTTTGCCTGAATTTCTTGTACTTTAATGTTTATCATATAATCATTCTTTACTTCTATTCTGTTTTATGAACAATATATTTTGTTCCACTCAGCTGAGCTAAGTATAATCTATCATTCTGTTTAAAAATGGATTGAACTATATGTCAAAACCCAAATGCATTTGTCATATTTGGAAGGCATTATGTTTCACTCTACACTTCTGATCTGTTTCTACTTGTTATTCAAATATATCTTTCCTCTCGTCATTAATCCACCTCTTTATGATATGCTTTCCAGATATTTTCAAGATAAACCTCTGTTGTACAACTTCTTAGTTCATTATTTCCTCTTCATTCATATGTTTTTCTCCAAGATTTGTTTATTGGCTAGATTGAACTATATTTTTCCATTTATTTTTCTTATTTATTTATTAATTCATTTTTATGTGTGTATTTAAAAAGGACAGTCTTTTAAAATCCTGTCTCATTTAGCATAAATGTAATGTGGTTGGTATTTAAAAATACTATTTTAACTTAAGGATCTTAGCAGGTCTGAGTAAATATTTTAAAATTTTCTTCAACAATAATTGAAGTAAATATTTTACTTCAGATCTGAGTAAATATTTTAGAATTTTCTTTGCTTTACTTCAATTTATACATTTCTCTCAGATTTGTTTGTAACTATTGATAAAAATGCTCAGTAATTTGTGCAGATACTTTGAGTCATTAATGTGAAGTCAGCTATGCAATTTATCCAGCTTTTACCTTTAGTATGTTATCTAGTGAAACTTACCAAAATAATGTTTACACTAATTCTATATTACAGAAATTGCTCTTCACATTGTGTATATGAACGGCTCAAGTAATCCAGTTAGAGCACTGGATATAAATATTAAGTAGAGTTCAAAGAAGAAACAGCAATGTAAGAATCAAAAATTCCCTTCAGGAAGTCACTATGTCTTTCTTAAGCATTTACAATGATAAAACTTAATGACAAACAGATGGATAGAAGCAGTAAAATCAAGAGCTAAGTGCAAAGTTGCCTTAAAATAGCAGATGAAAATCAGTGAAGTGATATATATGGGAGGAAAAGTTATAATTTTACATGTAAAATGTTGGATTTTGAGCTCATTGTTACTGCTTGGGTATGAAATCTTAGGAATATAATAGACTTGTACAGAAGTAGCAGTTCAATGAAAATGTCAATCAACACAGATCAAAAAAGCAAACTGAAATTTTGAATTGTTGAGAAAGGAATAGAGAGGAAAACCCCAGAATATTACTATGGTCCATGAACCCAAAGTATATCTGTGTCTTGAAGACCAGGTTCCCCCATTTCAAAAAGAACGTGATAAAACTGAAAAAGGTTCAGTGAAGGTCAAAAAGTTATCAAAACTTGATATGGAACAAATCTCATGCATGGAATTAAGTAGGTTAAGGCTCTTCAGCTTGCAAAGGAGACAACTGAGAGAGCATATAATAGAGGAATGGAGAGGATGGATAGGGTTTTATTCATCCTTCCCCCACCCTACCCCTTAGAAGAACTAGGCGTCATCCAATGATCTCTGAATTACCGTCCACCAGCTTGAGATCTTAGGGGAAACTCTTTGTGGAAGAATTACACATGCTTCCATCACGTGTACTAGATGAGGTTCCACAGATAAGAGGTGAGATAAACAAGGCAAGATCGATTTAGTAAATTCTTTCATAAATTCTTTCACTACTTATGTGCGAGAGATAGGCATCCAGGTGAGTAGTGGGGGGAAAGTTTAGATAAGTGTATTTATGTATTAACCAGAAATGTAGGAGAATACACCAATAGACAATTGGTGTCTAAGCACTTTGAGAGAATACAGAAGAGTGTAAAGAGTTAAGATAGGTTTTTGCAAAAGTGAATGGTAACACATTTAGGCACTTTAGATTCCTTTGTGAATCTAGGACTTTGGAGCCTGCATCTCTTTGATTTCCAGTGAAGCTTCGATACTCAAACTGCATTTGAAATGAGTTTACTTTGGTCTTGCAACACTGAGCCTAAAGGTGTTTGAAATCCAGGCCCCAGCTTCTTTGCTGCAGTTAGCCATCTGTAAAATTGTACATTGGTTTTTCCTTATCTCAAGGGAATGTTGTAAACACATACTTAGATGCTTGTGAGGTGTGCTAGTAAAGGTTTAATGAACCATCAACCCACCTAAGATAAATAGTTTGAAGAAGATATTGCATAAGTAAAAGTTGTTTAAATATTTGTCTGTTTTCAATTGCATCAGTTGATCTTGACAAAGTAATTGGGTTTTGTAATATCTGATAATTACACAGATATTTTTCAGATTTTTGATGCTATCATTGTTATCTTATTCCTCATTTCGTATTTGGAATGAGGCGAACTGATGCTCATTTTCCACATAATCAGTAACTGCACTGAGTCTTTGTGAGTGACTTTTGTATTGGGATATGATTTGGATGTAGTTACCTTCATCCTCAACTGGTCACACAATCTGTCTAATAACCGTGTATAATTACTTTAAGTTGTTCAGTCGACTGGGCTAGTTACAGTATTGATAACACTATACCGAAAAAGGCTATCAGAAGAATTTCTGCAGTTTTCACTGTTAAAGTCTAGTCAGAGCTGTCTATTTTTAAAAATATAACACTTTAAAAGTGCGAAGTGGTATAAAAAATATAGTGTGGTAATTATTTTATTTGTTTCTTAGTTTTGGTAAGTAAGTAAAGTTACCAAAATTTTATTTGAATGGATCCATTTTGACAGTTAAACTACTTTTTGCAGATATCTGAAATTGCAAAAGAAGCTGAAACAGAAAGAAAAGCAGAAGCTGAGAAGGCTGAGTAAGTTTTTACACAATTCCTGTTTAATTCCTTGCTACTTCCTAATGCTAGATAATTTGGCCAGAAAGAATCCAAGCAATGCTCAGTATTCAAAGCACTTTATGTACACTTTGTCTCCTCAGTATTTTGAAAAGCAGCACAGTCCCTAAGAGGTGGCAGACCATCTCAGTGGGCAACAAAATGGTAATCTGATTTTTGTGGCCCTTGACAATTCTGCATGTATAAATAAATCTGTGGCCATTGTCTTTTTAAAAAGTCCCATAGCTACCTTTAAAAACGAGCATCAGTCTTGAAAAAACTCTGCAACTTGTCATTACCACTATTTAGACTTTCCCTACTACCCACTATAATTTTCAGGCAACAATAGTTGATCATTGAAACACAAGATTTGACTAACCCAACACTTTTATTATTGCTGGTTTATCTGTTCTCAAGTTGTGAACTCGACAGCAGATACAGTCCTTTGTCCAGTCATCCTACATATGACTGCCTTATAAACAACTTTTAAAATGCTTACCTTGCTTTAGCAGCATCCTGCTTTTAAGGAGCATGCTGTCTTTCTGGACCTGCAGCCACATTGTAGGCTTGCAGCCCAATGAACACCCTTAAAATATTTGTAGACATATGCAAAAGAGCTCCTAGAGATTCTCACATATTCAAAAGCTATACATAATTTTTTCTTTGTTTCTATTTTGATTCATGTTTAAAATGTTTACTTCAGCCTCATTTATCTTTATCCACTTATCTGCCAAAGTTAATTTTTTTTAAGTGTGCCATTGGGGTCAATATCTTAGGACCGGATGCACTTTGTATAGCCTGTCTGAAAAGTATCCTTTTTTCTTTTTTCCCCCTCTGTATATATATGTTTATATGTGTGTATGTATGCTTATATGCATGTGTATATACATATATGTATATATGTATGTCTTACATGGACAAGAATGCGTACACATATATGTATGCTCACATATGTGTGCATTTAAATTCACGTGTGAATTGCTTTGGTATGATTTGTCTCTCTCTTCAATCCCTGCAGGGATGTTAAGCATATTATTTTCACTGTTTAGAGCACTTCCGGTCATTGAAAAGTGCACTTAAACTCTTCTACGGTTTTTTTGGTACCATGTAGCTAAAGAACCTGTTGATGAGTGTTACTCAGTATGAAGACAGTAACTTCAAAATAAGCAGTTTCAGAAACTGTTGTTTTATGTAGACCATGTTACAATGTACTATTAACTTGGTTAATATTTAGATTGGTCAAAGGACCCCTCTTAAAAGTTTTGTTAAATCGTATCACTGTTGGGCATTTTTCTTTGTTGACTGACTTTGGTCTCCTGATTTAGACACTAGTAGCATATTCACCAGTGCTTCAGTGAGGCAATTTATAAACATCTAGGAATTCACCCAAAACCTCCTGTGCCACTCATTTTCTTATTTTAGGCTCTTTCACCTCTTATTTTCCATAAGCATGATCTGCTTCTACCTCTATCATTTTATTGGACTTATTTTCCCTATTCTCTGTTGTCTTCTCTTGTCTGCCATATTTAATTCTCCTCTTAAGTACTTTTGCAGCATATTCAAATTGCCTTCAGCTTAAAAATTTGAGTTTAAATGGCTTACATTTCTGAGGCTGCAACAGGGACTTTTTTTGGTAGAAGATAAACACATTCTTAGACACCCATCACATGATTCCTACTGCAGTAGTAGTGTGATAAAGTGAACCACACGCTGCATTTCTTTATCCTCATGCCTAAAACTTGCAACCACCTTGATGCCTCAACATTCTTTTACATATATGCAAATTCAGCTTTTTTTTTAGTTTAGTAACTAAATTCCCCTATTACTACATACAGTCTTGATACTTAATTTTCATAAAGGCAGTTCAGTGGTGCAGGAGGAATGATTGTCATCTTCTACATACTTTGTAAGGTGTGACCCTCTGAAGCAAACTGCTGTGTTATTATTCATTCATCTCTGTGACAACAGTGATTGCCTTGGCTGGAATGAATTCATTTTATGATACTGTGATGCAATTATGATACTGTGTACCAGATCCCAAAAGCTTTATTTCTCTTCTTCAGACCCAGGCTCGAGAAAGTACACGTGAACTCTTAAAATTTTTATGTTGCTTGTATTTGAGCATATATGTACATCACTGGTTTTGGCAAACATTATTCACTTCACACTTGGGGCAGTAACTTCTGCCTGGTTTTTGGCTTTTTACCCTTTTGATCTCCCCTCAACAACTCTATTCTTGCATATCATTTGAAACTAAGGTCACTTTTTTATTCTGGTGTACAGTCTACCTCAAGACTTTTACTTACAATCATTTTTCTCCCAGTGTCAAAACTAAATTTCAAAGCCAAACTTTCTGAATTAGAATTCCTTCTAAATGAATGCATTTACAATACAGAAGTTTGGCTAGGTATTTTTATTTAAATAACATTTATTCTAGCATGGAAGATGGTGAGAAACAAGATCAAGCGAAGGAAGTACAATCTGAGCAGCTAGAAGAGGGAAAAATGAAGAAA
Organism: Aptenodytes patagonicus; assembly: GCF_965638725.1. Taxonomy (NCBI): domain Eukaryota; kingdom Metazoa; phylum Chordata; class Aves; order Sphenisciformes; family Spheniscidae; genus Aptenodytes; species Aptenodytes patagonicus. Next base: position 36,866,807 of record NC_134955.1, on the reverse strand, counting down.
AAGAAGCGAAGGCATGGACAAAAAATTGAGAAACCAGAGGCTGTTATGGCTAACTTCTTCAAAGCTTTGGAAATTTATCAAACAAAAATGCTTGTAAGTTTTTCTTAAGTTCTTTTAGTCATTGAATTTTTATTTATGTAATATAGAACACTTATTTGATATTGAAGGGAGAAATGTCATCATAAAAGGAACATTGGCATGAGTTTTCAAATGACTGGCTGTATTCAGTCTTTTGTGATTTTTGTAGTACTTCATAGAGTTATATAAATAAAGCGTTTGTGCATGTAATTTCTCCTATCTTGGTCTAACAGGACAGATTAACCTCTTGAGCTCCATGTTAGGAGCTTCCTTTTTCTATAATCTAACTTCTAGAATCTGTAATTCTATTTTCCATAAGATTTTTCTTTGTTCTTAAAAACATCAAATTATGAACTCTCTGAAACCTTCTCAAGTAGTTTATTCCAGTATTCTAGCATTTCTTTTCCTGACTTCATTCTAGAAAGTTTTCCTTAATATTCTATTTCAGTCTTCCCTGTTGCAATTTTAAGCCCATTATTTTTAATCCCGCTTACCATGAAATGGGAGAATAGGCTGCCAAGAAATGCCCTTGCTCATTGTAACTGGTGTATGAAGGCAACACAATTATGTATTTACTTTCTTAGAAACATTGCTGCCTACTTTTCTTATCTTGATACTAGCTACAGGCCACCTCTAATTATTTTTTTTAATTTTTTTTTTACTTTCAGCACTACTTGGCAAGAAATTTTTATAACTTAAGGTTTCTTGCTCTATTTGTTGCATTTGCCATCAACTTTATTCTTCTATTTTACAAGGTAAGATTATGCATTGTTCTTTAAATGTTTTTGGTTACTTCCAGAGGAATATTTAATGATGGTTTCAAGGCTTGTTTAATAAAGCCATTATTACAAGCCCTTCAAACATGAACTAAAACATTTAGATATGAAGTAGTTAAAATAATATATTAAATTTTGTAAATAAAATTTGTGATATTAAACCTATTCTGTTTTTATTTTACTCAGGCTGAATAAAACCAGATTTATTTCATTCACCCTTTATAGCTGAGCTTGTGTTTCTAGGCAATTTTTCATTTACTCACATAAGTTTGTTATTGTTTGGATTGTTAATTTTCTCATGGGAAATTTTAAATCCAACTAAAATAACTCAAATGTCAAAACTGTTGCATTTTTTTCTCTCATTTGTTTTAAAGATACTGAGAGACTTCAGTTCACCTGATTATTCTCAATGATTACATTTCTGCTTTTTCTAAAGAACCCTACTGACTACATTCATTTTTGACTAGGAAATAGTTTATACATAATTTCAGAATCAGATTAATGTCTCAATTTAACTAGATGAGCTCATGTTTTAGTTATATTTAATTGGTTCAGAATTTTTTTTCATGCCTTTCAGGCCTGGGGTTTGGCATTTTGGGAGGAGTGCTTGCTTTATTTAATTTATTTTTTCATATTTTTTCATGAATTTAGTAATCTCTAATGAATATCAAATGTTTTTTTTTCCCCCATTCTGTGTTTCCATGTGAGAGTATAATTCAGTTTTCACACTTATTTGCTCCATTTTCTTTGTTGTCATTGCCAATATGGTTGTTATGTTGATAATGTTGTGATGAAGATATTTCAATACTGGCATTGGGACTTTGATTGGTATGAGCAGGCAGAAGAGATATAAAGCAAGAGAAGTCTTTTCATAGTAGGCTACAGTTCTTTTTTTATATCACTGATGAAGAAGGTTATACATCCATACTTTAAACTTAATCTTACGGTTTTACCTGAATCTAATGAGTTGTTTCAGGTTCTGGTGTATAACCCAATGATACAAAGTAGAACATCTTCAGCAGCCTTCACTAATTTTATTCCTGAATCTTCGCAACCTCTATCCATGAAAAGGAGTAGAATTCATTAAAGAGAACTCACATCCATAAAAGCCTCATTTTTTTTCCTTTCCTTACAGATTTGAAGTCTGTAAGAAAAGTCCTCATTTATCTTTATCCTGGAATCCGGCCCTTTTGATTTTCCCCTTCTAGATATAGCGTGCAAGTTGCAATAAGCTGATGAATCTTCTGTTTTCCAATATTACTTTTTCTAGTTCTGTTGTTTACAACCAAAAACTTCAGAGAAGACAAAAGCAGCTGGCTGAACATTCAGTCTAGAAGTAACTGAATCCTAATTTCAAATATCTTGAAAAACAACTCCTACAACACAGTTACAGTCTCGGAGACAGGGCAGGTAAAGATGCAAAAGGCTCTTGAAAACTGGGTAGAATATATGTGCACCATTCCAGGAGAAAGACCGTCAGAGCTTTTTAAGGCTCCCTTCTTGCCTCTCTCTTTCCATCCCATATGGTTAGAGAAGTATATACTTCAAAAGTATATGCAGAAGTCTGCTTTTGTCTATGCCAGTCCTTTTCTCTCCACTCTCTTCTGCTTTTCATTGGGTCTTGTGGGTCAGCCAACAACCCATTCCATTGCAGAGCGAGGACAAAAGTTTGTGTTTATCGGTACAAGTCCATCTGTCATAGATAGGAAAGGGTCAGTGGAAGCCAAACAAGACTGAACAGGACTTAGGCTTTCAGATGAAGCTGTCAAAAGAAGGGCATTTAGGGCTTTTATTTTAAAGGCCAGGTTTTTAAAGTCGCTGGAAGAATTTAGGGAATATGTCAGCTTTACGGTTTGGGGTATTTACAAAATACTGTATTAATTTGTAAGCTCTAAACTAAGTCATGAAATAAAAATGTATGGACAATGTACAAGTTGATAACATGAGAAATTTTTTTCTTCCTAGACTCTAGTGATCAGGAACAATGTAGATTACAAACAAACCCTAAATTGAGTCATATTAGATAACCCTGTCGTTGTTTGGTTCTTCCAAGAAAACATTTTTGCATAACTTTTTCATTGTTTGTTTTGGTTTTGCTATGGCACTGTTAAAGGAGAGATTTGTAAACTGTAATATGCCTGTTCTTGCTTTTTCTAGATTCTCTTTGCAGTGATATGAGATGATGTGGAGAATTCCACTGTGAAAATGAAAGACATCATTACTGTTCAAAGCTAATGCTCTATCATCTTCCCATGAGCAGGCTTTGCAAACATCATTTGCCATTATAGTAAAGGAAAAGCTTTTAAGTTTATTGTGTGTTTTCAATGTGCTTGAATGTCTCCCAGGTGACAGAAGAGCCACTTGATGAAGTAGAGGAAGACTCTAATCTCTGGAACTCTTTTGATGACGAGGAAGAGGAGGAGGGCATGGTGTTTTTTGTTTTAGAAGAAAGTACAGGTTACATGGCACCTGCTCTCAGAGCATTGGCAGTTATTCATACTATCATCTCCTTTGTCTGTGTGATTGGATACTATTGCTTAAAGGCAAGTTCTGGATCTTATTACAAATCTATTATTTGTTAAAGAACATCGGCTATGTCCCAAAGTGATTTTTGGAGCTAATACTGGAATACCTATTTGTTCCTAGTTGCTTACAAATTTTCATTATTCAATATGTAGATGTTTTCCTCATGTACTTAGTCTGGCAGAGATGGAGTTAACTTTCTTCATAGCAGTGTGTGTGTTTTGGATTTGTGGTTAAAACTGTGTTGGTAACACAGCCACCTTTTGATTATTGCCGAGTGTGAAGGTTTTCTCTTTGCTTTACCCACTCTGTGCATCCCCCAGTGAGTACGTTGGGAGGGGGCACAGCTGGGACAGCTGACCTGAATGGACCAAAAGGATATTCTATACCATGTAACGTCACGCCCAGCAATAAAAACCTGGGGGGGGCTTGACTTCCAAAGTGGCTGTTGCTCAGAGACTGGCTAGGCATTGATCTGCTTGTAGGAGGTGCTAATGTGATGTTTGGTCTTATATAGTATTATAAAGAGTACTTAATACTGTAGATAGATATCATGGTTTCTAAAAATATATAAACCATGACGAAGATGTCCACTGTCATTTTCATAGGTCCCTCTGGTTGTATTTAAGAGAGAAAAAGAGGTAGCTAGAAAGCTGGAATTTGACGGACTATACATAACTGAACAGCCATCTGAAGATGATATTAAAGGACAATGGGATCGCCTGGTTATAAATACTCCGTATGTAAAATTAAATGGTTATATGTAAACTGTTTATAATATTATAGCTCATTAAGCCACTGATCTAGAACCTTCCCTGTCCACCTACCACCTAGTTCATCTAAAAGAAAGGCATTTTTCACCTTATATTGGATGCTACAGTAGTAAATTCTAATGTGAAATCCTGTATTATCTGCTTGTTTAATAAATACTATCATAACATGTATATTCCACCTCCTTTTCATTTTTCTAGGGTTTGCAAGGATTGTGCATCTTACCTCACAAGCTCTCTCCAAGGCATTTCACATATTAGACACTACTGAGAAAGTTTTAAAAAGATAACTTCCATCCTTTTCAGTGACTCAATTTCATATTCATATTGTATAGCAGTATTCTCCTGCCTTTCTTTCCCACTTTTTGCTAACAAAATTTGTATATGACAAGAGAAGTAAATCTAGTGTGAAATAGCAATCCCAGATTTGGAGTAGGTCTGACAGGAATTACTCTCAGGTTGTATGCATTAGCAAATACTGTAGTAGTCATACACTGATTCTAGGAGACTCACCTGTAGTTCTGTGAGTGAATGATACAAGTGTAGGCAAGAAAAAGAAAAGTGTCAGTAAGCTGCAGCAGTCTGTAGGAGTGACACAAAGAAATATAGTAAGTCAACTCTCTTCTTTTGAAACAATGCCTTGTCTACAGGCAATTTTTCAGAATTTGCTTTCAAAACAACTAGAATCACGTTTGGGTACTAGTATACCTAGCCTTAGATTCCTGTCTTTCCCTAATAGTATCATAATTTAAGGACAGTAACAGAAAGCTGGAAAAGAACAAAGTTATTTACAAGTCATAAAGTAGTTGTGGCTAGTATGTGCAGGCATAAGTAAGCATTTGATGAAAACAAGCCAGCAAAAATAATCAATTAAATGCATCAGAGTGACAATATGCTGCCATATAGCCAAAATATCTATCTTATCAGTCATACTCAATTTTTGTACATTATAAATAGTGCCCTTAGTACTTTCATTAAAATTAGAATGTCTAAAAAATCGGAAAATCTTGAATGTTTTGTTTTCCTATACCTGAATTTTAAGAATTTTCCTTAGTTTCAGGTAGAAATACAGACTAGCACATATTATTAAAGTTACAATAGCAGGTAATTGGGAAACTGGATAGCTTGCTTAATTTCCAACCCATTTCTTTAACTATTGATAGCAAGCTATCTAGAAATCCAGTCAGTTTATCCTCAGCAAAAACAAGCACGAATTAATGAGATATCTTGTCAGCTTATCCCAAATGACATGCTGTACAGCCTGTTCTCAGCATGTTGCACTATCTACTGAAGTAGAGTAAAAGATTAAGGCTGATTTAAGCAGACTTATCCTTCCCTCTGATGTGAAATGACTCCCAAGGTTTACTGCAGGTACTGTACCATCAGGATAACTACTGCTGGAGGGTAGTAGTTATCAGAAAGCACTGAAATGTGTTTTCTATAAGTGGAAAAAAAAGTAATTAAAAAAGCAAAAGAGGTACAGCACTGTTAGATGTTTGTGGTAAAAGAGATAGACACAAGTTGGCTACATTAGAGACACGCTTTGCTTAAAATTCTGAGAAATCAAGGAAAAATAATAGAGCATTGGACCAGAGTATACCATCTGAGTCACTGGAACCATTTGCCTTTATCTGGAGTAATTTCATTCAGAAGTTCAATTCAGAAAAATAAAAAAATCGAGCACTTAATAGTAGTTGGGAAGTTTGCCTCACATCCCAGCAGAACAGTGTTCTGGAATCTCATTCTTCCGATGTTAACAATTGCTTTATTTTACCAACGCTGTCCTTTAGTTTAAGCGGTTATTTTTCTTTTTTACCTTCCTGCATATTTGCTCAACTTCATGATACATCCAAGAAATGGGGAGAGAAAAACCTCAAATTTTGTAGTGTTTCCTGCTAATTGGCATTTTTCAAAACTGACATGATATACAGTAAGACCGTCAGAATGAGGAATTCCTGGGCGTTGGTATTCATATGACAGTTCAAGAACAATATTTTTTATGATCAAGTTGAAGATCAGGGAAACGTCACTGATAAGAGAGAATGCTATCTTTTTTCTTGCAGGTCAAAGCTGATGTATTTCCTAGTGTCTGTTGTAAGATCTCCCTGGATAAAACTGGTTGCTTATTGAAGCATCATGGTTGCTCACTACTCTCAAAAAAACCAGGGAATTTTCAATAAAAGATACCCTGACACCTCTTCAATATTTAAGATTTACTGCTTCATTTCTTTCTCTTTTGTATACACAATAGCTTTTCTTTTAATTACCAGTGTGGACATGGCTGCTCAGAGGCAGATGATGCAAAATGCTCTTTAGCTGAACTGTCTTGCAGCTTCAGAATTATAAATGTTTTTTACCTTGTCTTGTTCAGGGATATCAGATCCAGTAACAACAATATGATACAACTGAGAACAAGATTACCACTAACCCCTGTTTTTGCTAAATGATCTTTGCAATTTTCTGGGTTTAAGATTTTTTTAATTTTAATTTTATGTTGGCAAACTGTCCACTGGTTCCCAAGTGTTCAGCCTCTATTTGAAATGTAATCCAGTGAACTTAAAAATTATTTATGCTACAGGGCTGTCTTATTTTCCTCTGAAAATCATTGTCCATATGATTTTATGGCTAGGAGCAATAAAGTATTTATTTAGGAGATGAATGATATTACAGTGACTACCCTGCTATTACTGAGTTGTTAGGCTCATTAGGTGATAATATTTAGCCTGCTGTCCTTTTGTAGCCAATCGTATTTGTGGATGTGAAAAAGAAAAGGGGGGGGGGGGGGGGAGATGATATTGCAGCGAATGATGATTAATAACAACTGTTGTCCACATGAAAAGAAATTGTTCTCATAATTTGAAGTGCAGTGTGTGAGTCAATGAAATTGTACCAGAATCTGCAGTGATCAGGAACATGGTATTTTCTTTTTTTTGGTTGCTTTTTTCTTTCCCCTAACAAGTTAAATAACTTGAAATATCTTTGCCTTATCTATGTAGGTCCTTTCCTAACAATTACTGGGACAAATTTGTAAAACGGAAGGTAGGCTTTTTATATTTCTATTATGTTAGTCATAGCAATAACCTACCATTCAGTTAATTCAGATATCTATGTGTAATATACTTCTGTACACATAAATATACAAATAATTGAGAACTGAAATTTGTTTTATGGAAGTCATTGGTGTGGTAAATGTCTCCGTGAACAGGCAGCTGCAGCGTAGGTGGGAGGAGGGAGGAGGACAGAAGGCCGTGGTTTCCTTCCTAGACTCAGGCATTCGAAATAACTTTGTGCTGTCAATCAGCCACGCAGGTCTAATTTACAGTCATTGTCATCTTTAGGATACAAAGCCCCCTCATCCCCCTAAAAAAAGAAAAACATGCCAGCTTAAATGATGGCAAATTATACATAAGCTTTCAGATAATAGCCTTTAATGCTTCTGTTTTTCTTTTTTATGCTCCCCCCGCCTGGCTTCCTGGGAGTTCTGACTGTTCTAGTAGTGTTAATTGTGAAAGACTTTTTTTTTTTTTTTTTTTTTTTTAATTTTTGACAACGACTGGCTTAAAGTAGAGTGAATGTCACTGAGGTCTTTCTCTGAGCAAAAGCTTCTCTTCTTCCATTTTTAGGTTATTAACAAGTACGGAGACTTATATGGAGCCGAGCGCATAGCAGAACTTTTGGGTTTGGACAAGAGCGCCCTTGATTTTAGTCCAGTGGAAGAGAGCGAACCAGAAGAGGCATCTCTTGTATCATGGTATGACTTCTGAACTTCACGAACTAATTACGTGTTGGCTCGCAGAGGCGATCAGCTCTGGTGGAGGCACATTCCCCAGCGGAGCAGCAGATGGCGGCGTACAGGGGGGTTTCCTGAGCCGGGGAACCCACAGGGGAGCGCAGAGACCCGCCGGCAGCTGGCAGCTCTCACCAGGGCGGCTGACGAGGCGTGGGCAGGGCCAGGAGCAACGGCTGCCACCCCCCACTCCCACTAAAGGCAGCCCCAGGGAGCGCTGGCCACCAGGATGGGCAAACAGGTTGTGGCACATCAGCTAGGGCGTGGCGCGGCAGTTTGCGTGGCAGTTCACGAGGGAGGGCGCCTCTTCGAAGGAGGGGCATTCCACGGGCCGAGTGGGGGACTTGGCATGCACATAACCCAGCAACTGGGCACAGGTCAAGGGCACTCATCCTACCTGACCCTCAAGGCAGAACAGTGGGCACTCGTCTGAGGGTAAAGGCCGCGGCTCCAGCTGGGGGGTCTGCACCATCTACCCCAGCGGCAGCCGAGGCCTCCACCCAGACAGAACTGCTGAAGGGAGAGGCTGCAGTGCAGACCTCAGGCTGCAAGAAGTGCCCAGACCTCTCTCCTGGGGTAGGGACAGGCGGCAGACCTGCCTGCAAAAGGTGTGTCCAGGTGGAGGACCTCCTGCAGCAGGTGGCTGAGCTGCAGGAGGTGGTGAGAAGGCTGCGTAACATCAGGGAGGCAGAGAATGAGCTAGATAGCTGGTTCCAAGCGCAGTCTGCATCGGACCTGCAGCCAAACAACCAATAACTCCCCCACTAGCACATGCAGAAGGGAGCAGGGGCGGGCGGCGCAGGGGGCAACAATGCAGAAGACTGGACGGTTGCAAAGGCAAGGACCAGCAGGAGGAAGAGACTTCCTCTGAAGCCTGAGGTGCCCTTGCAGAACCGCTTCACCGCTCTGCAGGCCAAAGAGGAAAGTCCTGTCACACCAGGAGAAGTGCTGGAGCTGAGTAATGCAGCCCGATCTGCCCCCCGTATAACAACCAGCACCACTAAGAAAAGGCGACGGGTGATAGCAGTAGGCGACTCTCTTCTGAGAGGTACGGAGGCACCCATGTGCCGACCAGACGCACTCTCTAGAGGTGTGCTGCTTACCGAGGGCTTGCATCAGGGATGTCACCAAGAGGCTACCAAGCCTCGTACAGTCCACTGACTATTATCCGCTGCTGCTGTTTCACGTGGGCACCAGTGACACAGCCAGGAGCAGTCTGAGGACTATCAAGAAGGATTGCGGAGCCCTGGGAGTGGTGGTAAGGGACTCGGGAGCACAGGTAGTTTTTTCATCAATCCTGCCGGTCAAAGGGAAGGGGTTGGAAAGGGCCAGTCGAATCTGGCGAGTCAACAAATGGTTACGGGACTGGTGCCACAGCCAGGGGTTTGGCTACTTAGACCATGGGACTCGCTTTGAGAAACCTGGTCTATTGGGGGTTGACGGGGTCCATCTGTCAGAGAAGGGGAAGAGCATCTTCAGTCATAGGCTTGCCAAGCTGGTGAAGAGGGCTTTAAACTAGAGATGCCAGGGGAGGGGAACCTCAATCCGTCCCACTCCTACCAGTTTGATGCCAGGGCCAGCAATAGATGCCCAGAGCCTAGAGAAGGAACACAGGTCAGCAGGAGAGCTCCTGAAGAGCAGCACAAAGGAACTCCAGCCAGTAAGACAGCTTCATCGGGGGCCCAACTTAAATGCCTCTATGCAAACGCACATGGCATGGGGAATAAACAAGGGGAGTTAGAGACATGTGCATGCCTGCAGGGCTACGACCTTATCAGCATCACAGAGACGTGGTGGGATGGCTCCTATGATTGGAGTATTGGGATGGAGGAATACAGGCTCTTTAGGAAGGACAGGCAGGGGAGATGAGGAGGGGGTGCCGCCCTCTATGTCAATGACCAGCTGGAGTGCAGGGAGCTCTGCCTGGGGATGGATGAGGAGTCGACCGAGAGTTTATGGGTTAGAATTAAAGGGAAGGCAGGGACAGGTGACGTTACAGTGGGGGTCTGCTACAGGCCACCTGACCAGGAAGACCGAGCGGATGAGGCCCTCTATAGACAGATAGGAGAAGCCTCACACTCACAAGCCCTGGTCCTCATGGGGGACTTCAACCACCCCAATGTCTGTTGGAAGGACAACACGGCACGGTATAAGCAATCCACCAGGAGGTTCCTGGAATGCGTAGATGATAACTTCCTTCTCCAAGTGGTAGAAGAGGCAACGAGGAGAGGTGCTATGCTGGACCTTGTTCTCATCAGCAAGGAGGGGCTGGTGGGGAATGTGAAGCTCAAGGGCAGCCTGGGCTGCAGTGACCATGAAAGGGTGGAGTTCAAGATCCTTAGGGCACCGAGGAGGGTGCACAGCAAGCTCACTGGCCTGGACTTCAGGAGAGCAGACTTTGGCCTCTTCAGGGATCTGCTTGGTAGAGTGTCATGGGACAAAGCCCTGGAGGGAAGAGGGGCCCAAGAAAGCTGGGTAATATTCAACGATCACCTCCTTCAGGCTCAGGAGCGATGCATCCCAACAAAGAGGAAGTCAGGCAAAAACGCCAGGAGGCCTGCATGGATGAACAAGGAGCTCCTGGACAAACTCAAACACAAAAAGGAAGCCTACAGAGGGTGGAAGCAAGGAGAGGTAGCCTGGGAGGAATACGGAGAAATTGTCTGAGCAGCCAGGGACCAGGTTAGGAAAGCTAAAGCCCTGATAGAATTAAACCTGGCCGGGGACATCAAGGGCAACAAGAAAAGATTCTATAGGTACATCGGGGATAAAAGGAAGACGAGGGAAGATGTGGGCCCTCTCCAGAAGGAAATGGGAGACCTGGTTACCCAGGACACGGAGAAGGCGGAGGTACTCAATGACTTTTTTGCCTCGGTCTTCACCAGCAAGTGCTCGAGCCTCACTGCCTAAGCCGCAGAAGGCAAAGGCGGGGACTGGGAGAATGAAGAGCCGCCCACTGTGGGAGAACACCAGGTTCAAGACCATCTAAGGAACCTGAAGATGCACAAGTCCATGGGACCCAATGAGATCCATCCACGGGTCCTGAAGGAACTGGTGGATGAAGTTGCTAAGCCACTATCCATCGTATTTGCGAAGTCGTGGCAGTCCGGAGAAGTTCCCACTGACTGGAAAAGGGGAAACATAACCCCCTTTTTTAAAAAGGGAAAAAAGGAAGACACGGGGAGCTACAGGCCAGTCAGTCTCACCTCTGTGCCTGGGAAGATCATGGAACAGATCCTCCTGGAAGCTATGCTAAGGCACATGGAGGACAGGGAGGTGATTCGAGACAGCCAGCATGGCTTCACCAAGGGCAAGTCCTGCCTGGCTAACCTAGTGGCCTTCTATGATGGAGTGACTATATCAGTGGACACGGGAAGGGCTACAGATGTCGTCTATCTGGACCTCTGTAAGGCCTTTGACACAGTCCCCCACAACATCCTTCTCTCTAAACTGGAGAGGAATGGATTTGACAGGTGGACTGTCCGGTGGGTGTGGAATTGGTTAGATGGTTGCATCCAGAGGGTAGTGGTCAATGGCTCAATGTCCAGATGGAGACTGGTGACGAGTGGCGTCCCGCAGGGGTCCATATTGGGACCGGTACTGTTTAATATCTTCATCAATGACATAGACAGTGGGATCGAGTGCACCCTCAGCAAGTTTGCAGATGACACCAAGCTGAGGGGTGTGGTTGACGCGCAAGAGGGATGGGATGCCATCCACAGGGACCTGGACAAGCTCGAGAAGTGAGCCTGTGTGAACCTCATGAGGTTTAACAAGGCCAAGGGCAAGGTCCTGCACCTGGGTCGGGGCAACCCCTGGTATCAATACAGGCTGGGGGATGAAGGGATTGAGAGCAGCCCTGCCGAGAAGGACTTGGGGGTACTGGTGGATGAAAAGCTGGACATGAGCCAGCAATGTGCGCTCGCAGCCCAGAAGGCCAACCGTATCCTGGGCTGCATCAAAAGCAGCGTGGCCAGCAGGTCAAGGGAGGTGATTCTGCCCCTCTACTCTGCTCTGGTGAGACCCCACCTGGAGTACTGTGTCCAGCTCTGGAGCCCTCAGCATAAGAAAGACATGGACCTGTTGGAGCAGGTCCAGAGGAGGGCCACGAAAATGATCTGGAGGATGGAACATCTCTCCCATGAAGAAAGGCTGAGAGAGTTGGGGTTGTTCAGCCTAGAGAAGAGAAGGCTTCGGGGAGACCTTCTTGCAGCCTAGCAGTACTTAAAGGGGGCTTATAAAAATGATGGGGACAAACTTTTTATCAGGGCCTGTTGTGACAGGACAAGGGGGAATGGCTTTAAACTAAAGGGGGGTAGATACAGGCTAGATATAAGGAAGAAATTTTTTACGCTGAGGGTGGTGAAACACTGGCCCAGGTTGCCCAGAGAGGGGGTGGATGCCCCATCCCTGGAAACATTCCAGGTCAGGTTGGACAGGGCTCTGAGCAACCTGATTTAGTTGAAGATGTCCCTGCACACGGCAGGGGGGTTGGACTAGATGACCTTTAAAGGTCCCTTCCAACCCAAACTATTCTATGATTCTATGATTCTATAACTTCACCGTCAAAGATAAAAATGGATTTTATATTGAAACTGTAGTGATGTTTTCCTTGGCATGGAAAATTCAAATGGAGAAGTCTTCCTAGTGTGGAAGGAAAATAAAAAAGCTTTTTGTTTGTTCTAAAACATACTTGTGTTATAAAAGTAAGGAAAAAAAATCACGAGTTGATGCTGACTAATATAGTTGGGCACTCTTATTTGAAACAATAATCAATGCAGCATTTAAAAGTTCTTTAAGTGTAACAACAGAGTTAGTTTAGAAACCAAAGGACAGAAAAAGTAGTGACAACAAATATCTAGATGCCTAGATATCTAAATTTCTAGTATCTAGAAAATAATCATAGATGTTTTCCTGACTTAATACATCAGCGAAGGTGAGAGTTTCAATGTATCCAAGTCCCAAATGATTTAGGCTCCTACAAGAGTTTGGTTTCCTCGATACTTAAGGCACACAAGAAGAAGGATTTCCATTCACATGTCATCTAATGGCTAATAAAATATTTAGAATCTTGCAGAAGACATTACCTTTTCTCTTGGTAATTTTGGCAACATTTCACACTAGACAGAACACTTATCTCTTCAATTCAAGCAATTCAGGTTCCGCATTTCACTACTTTTAACACACATTTTAATTTTTGTAAGTCTGGAATACAGCAGTATCACTTCTACTGAAATTGTTCCACCAGTTTCAATGGTTTAGAAACTGTGTATGGGTGCTCAGAGTTAATGAATACTCTCTGAAAAATGAAGCACCTACATCACTCAAAAAATAAACAGCTAATGTCACCACCTTCAGCAAAGAAATGTGAAGTGCCAAAACTAGTTTGTTGTTTACACTTACAGAATTCAGTACTTAATTTTGACATTGATGCATTTAAAAAATTTTGTATTTCCTAGGTTAAGCTCCATTGATACAAAGTACCACATTTGGAAGCTCGGAGTTGTTTTCACTGATAATGTGAGTATGTTAGCCTAGAAGAATATGCTTTGGTTTACTCTAAACATGGTTGTATGCCTTCCACCATCTGCTTTTATTTTAAACAAACATACACAAATAATATTGCATTACAGAGCCATTTTAAAATTTTTTTTTTGTCTTGTGTTGTAGCAAATTGCTTTAATTTATGTTAGAACTTTCTTTTTGATTCTAAAGGGCAATTTGTATCCCCTCACCATTAATACAATGTCAGCATTTTGGAAGTTAATGGTACATTCATTTAATTTTGTAGAAATCAATCTAGCAACCAAAGGTGTCTTTTCTAAAATCAAGCACAGTCTACAGAAAGTTATCCTTTTTTATTCTTGAATCAGCTGTTTGACATGGTTGATTAATTCTTTTCTTTCACGCCTTCTCCTTTGAAAGGACCACGCTTACATTAAAATTCCTTTTTTAGTGAATCCTCTTTTTGCATCCTCTTGAGCATTCCCGAACAAACAAGAAGGTCAAGGTGAATCAAGTGAAGATGTACAAATTCATTGTGTACTAAAAGCACACTGAGCAATTGTTCTTCAATAAGAGCTTTCACGTCAAAGTGGCTTCAGGTTCATTGCTTGTTAAAAGAATAAGCTGCATTGTGTGCCTTAGGTTTTCTGGGTGTCCTGGCTGACGTGGTCTGAGACTTAAAACGAAAGTGTCTCAAGAGTAATACAATGCGTTTTCTCTCCTCCAGAATCAGTATTAAAATTTAAAGTACTGTCTAACAAGCTCCCCAACCAAAACACTTTTAAGGTAGGGGATTTTGATGTTCATAACATATATGCTGAAGGCTGCATTTAAATATGTAAAGATAGAGGTCTCATCAGCATAACTAAGCAATAAACACTCCTTAAATGAACAGTGGAGATGATAAGAGACAGAGTAAGACAGTCTTTTTGAACATGTGAAATAGAGGTATTACGTTCAGACTGTGATTCAAATCAGATCATGACAGTATTACTTTACTTCATAACTTGAGTGACTAAAAGAAAGCTATATTCTGGATCCAACAATGCACATTAGCACCTGCTAACATTCTGCCACTTTTCACTTTCTCTGCAGTCATTTTTATACTTAGCTTGGTACACAACTATGTCTATCCTTGGGCACTACAACAACTTCTTCTTTGCTGCTCATCTGCTGGATATTGCTATGGGTTTCAAGACGTTGAGAACCATTTTGTCTTCAGTCACTCACAATGGCAAACAGGTTAGTGCTACAGGCAAAGGTTTGAAAATGAATGCGTTTTGTAACAGTACTGGAAAAAAAATCTTGTGGTACCTAGGAAATATTGGAATGCAATCCATTTTCATCATGATTGGATTAAAGAATAGATCCCATTGTGTCTTCTGCAGCACATTTAATACATGTTAAATCCTATGAAATTATAATAATCTATACTCACAGAGTGCTGATAGCTAAAGAAGTTTTGTACACAATAGAAAAATGCATCATTTTAGAAAAATACAAGAATATGAATCACGACCTAACCAGCTCCTTCTCTATGCTCAATGATGAACTAATTGGTGATAACTAGTAAGAATTCACAATCTCTCCTTAGCTACAGCAGTAATAATGATCTGGGCACTGGGATTTCAATACTTAGCTAGTAAGAATGTGGTTACAGGTGTGGGCATTCTTCACTGTGGAATATATTTATATGCCACTTTGTCACACAAAAATCAGATTAATAAAATCTACTTCCAAAACTAATTGTTGAAACTTATGCAGGGAATCATTCTCTGATCTCTAAAGGCTCTGTGTTCCTAGCTAGCACACCAACAAAAACAAGCTTTTCACTAACACACTCTTTAACTTACATTTAGAAATCTAACCGAACTTCCCCAAAATTTAATTTCAAACATACACATTCCATTCCTTCTCAAATGCAGTAACATATATTCTAAGCCCATTCTTACGCCCTGTTAAGACTCGTCAAAACATTTTAAACCACATAACGTTTTGGAAGAGGAATAAGAATATCCCCTCAGCTTAACTGATATATCCCTTGTGTTTGCTTAATCCTTTCTTTCAGCAGAAATTGACCAATGGAAGTTTCTTCCCTTATCAGGAAAGGAGGTTTCTAAAATAGTACATGAGAATGTTTTCAGTATCATCACACAAACAAATTAAATCTCTGTTTTTATCCCCTTCATTTTCTTCCAGGATGACCAAAGTCATATTACTTTTAATTTAATGATTGATGTATTTTCTTTATGAGGTTTTTCTAAATGTAATACTCAAAACTGAGCATAATTGACAAAACTGTTTCAACTCAAGACCATAGCTTTTAGTATACATTCTTAACAAGCAAAGATTAGTTTTGCTAATCCTGTTGCTTTTCTTGCTAGCGGATATGAACACTGGAAGACAGCTGCAGATTTTTCAATTGAAATGTTCACTTTGGGAGCATATTTACAGATCTGCAGAAAGTGATAAACTGACGATCAGCTCGTTGTTCAATACTCTTACATTTCTTTTAAAAGAGTAATACCAATTGTTGCACTTTTAAAAATATATAGCCTTCAGTAACTCCTCTCCAGAGCTGCATCTTCTAATGCCAACTCCAACAAACAATATAATCTAGTCTCATTAACTGCTAAAATTTTTCACCTAAGGATTTTATTTGCTTAAACGCAGGACCTGGAAATTACTTACTTTTTCATTATCTAAAAAATTTTCTATCCATTTTATCGATGTCTTTGCTAACCAGCTTTGGAACAGAAAGTAGACTATGATAAGTCATAATAAGTCCCAGTTGAAATTATTTATCAAACTAACTAAAGGGGTTTATTTTTTATCATTTAACTTTCACTGTATATCCAGTTTTTCAAGGTACTAGAATTTAACTTTTAAATTAAAGAGTGGAAACATTGCTTCAGTGATATATAGTTTGTATGCATATAGCTCAGAAAGATGGAAACAACTTCAGTTTCTTGATACCGTTTTTCCCTTTGATTTTCTCATGAAATAAAAGGAAAGCAGGGTAAAGTAACACCTCTACGCTGATCCAAGCAATAGGGAGACCTCAAAGCTATCATAATGGCTATCTTTAGTTTCCTTACTGGGAAAGGTACAACATGATACATTTTCAATACTTAAGGCAATACACTGAGCTAGCATATCTCTTCTGATAAAATGAAACTGAAACCTACTTTCATGTCATGTCTCCATACACAGCTCATTCTTACTGTAGGACTCCTCGCTGTAGTAGTTTATCTCTACACTGTTGTGGCATTCAACTTCTTCCGCAAATTCTACAACAAAAGTGAAGACGAAGATGAACCAGACATGAAATGTGATGACATGATGACGGTAACTAAAACATCACCAGCATGCTTCAAATTTCATCCCGAATTCTTCAAATGGATACTTAAGATAAAATGATAAGCAAGGAGGGATGTTTTTGTTGTTAAATCCATGGGTCTCTTCTTGCTATATGTCATTTTGAAAATGTGAATGGTCTTGAAATTCCCTCTGCATTCTCCAGTGGTCTAAACTCAATAGTAGATAACTGGCACTCACCAGTATAGGAAGATATTCTGGATTTTTCTCCTAAATACCGTGGTATATGATTTGCTGCAACTCTTTTTTATGTGTGAAGATGGCAAACCCTTAAAGTATATGGAAGAAATTTCATGACAAACTGGTCAGCCCTGCAAAAAGAAGTTATGTTTTCACAGCACAAACCAACCCAATTTGTTCCCAATGTTTGCAAGTGTGCAAGCTCTTCCTATCCTTATTTAGGTTATATGAAATATACAATGTTATTAGCACTAGTTATAAAAGCCTGCTCCAAACTGCTTGCAATTAGTAATTTAGTCATGAAGTAAGAAGTTAAGGGTGAGTAGAGAAGGGAGAAATTAAAACTTATTATGGGTGGCAATCTAATGCTACTAATTTCCCTTCTGATTTCCACCTGTTGCCACAGAATGTTATTTATGTCGTATTAAAAGATACTCTACAGATACATATTATGGTATGAAGAGGATTTGATTTTCTTACTGTATACAGAAAACAGTGCAAATTCAGGTATTAAAAATGTAATGTTCTGAGTTTGTGGCCAGCTCATTTCTTCTATGGAATAGTCACTCTCTGCCCTGTGTTATATACCAAAGACAGAATAACGCACCTCAGAACAGAGGTGTGTCATAGACTTCACAAAATGATCTTCCCTATTCTTGAACTTTCTTTCAAACATTCAGTGCAAGTCAGATGTGCAAATGATAGAAATTATGAAAACTGCCCAAGCAGTATTATTTAACTGGTCTCTCTGCGAGCTGGATACAATAGTCTGGTCATAAAATAGATGTAGGAGTAATTGGAATAATGAAACTATATTACATTTTAAACCACTCTACCAAGTGAGGTAAATCAATTCCAAGTTACATTTTTAAGTCTGATTAAACTAGTACCAGCATCTTACGTCAACAGTAAAGTTGCATTATAAAAATGGATATATAGTTCTGTTTAGTGTTTGCTTCTGAAAGACCAGATTTGTCAGGTTTTATGCTGATTATTTTACACCAGCATTGCTGTCTAATGTGACCAGAACACTGTCTGGGCTTAGAGATTTCTGTTGTTTTTAACCCACATCATGTCACTAAAGGTGGCTTACAAGATTCTGTAGCTGATTCATACAGGAACATCAGTAGTATATCACTCCAGCAGAAGATTCCATTCTAATATACTTACATAGCTTAAATATCCAGATTTTAAAAGATTTTTCCATGAAGATATGACACACAGCAACATTTTTGTAAAGTGATTTCTTCTGCATCGAACTGAACACAGGCTATGTTTCCCAGATCATAAATAATTTACAATATACTAAACCAGACAGCTACTATTGCAAAATGAAATTATCCAGAAACCACCTAAACACAGATGGATCTACTTGTTGTGAATATGTCACTATTTATTTTATGGCAATATTTGCCAACATTTCTAAACTCCATTACAAGACTTCAAAAGATCTCCTCTGCTCACTCAGAGCAAGCTAGAATCTTAGGAATCAATATAAGGGGTAGAATATAGTTGAATACAGTAACAAATACAAGAAAAAAGCCCCCCACATGATCTTAGTCTGTAAGTAAGACCTAGGGAGTGAGAAGAGGGTAACAGCTGATGCTGATTCCCCCTCTTAGTAAGCGTACTTGAAGATGTAATCACAATAGTTAAGACAATAACAGATTTTTGGTGCAGTGTGTGATACATGAGGAATGATATTATGTGTTGTTACTATAACTTGTGAAAAGAATTAGCAGAGCAGAATAATTTAAAAAAAAAAAAAAGAAAAAACCACAATCATTCATGGTAAATATATCTGTAATTTTCCTCTCTCTTTTTTAGTGTTACTTGTTCCACATGTATGTGGGTGTAAGAGCTGGTGGTGGCATTGGAGATGAAATTGAGGATCCTGCTGGAGACCCTTATGAAATGTATCGAATTGTGTTTGACATCACATTTTTCTTCTTTGTCATTGTTATCCTACTGGCCATTATTCAAGGTACCATCACTTACCTTAGTATAGACTGCTAGAATTTAGTTTACTTAAGTTCTGCAATGTATTTAAACCATATTTGTGTTTAAGGTAAATTTAGCAGTATTGCTATAAAGACTTACTTCTGAGCTGATACAATCATCAATTCTGAAAGTAATAATTTTATACACAATTCATAAATAATGCATTGTCCCAAGTACTACACAAAGACAAAGCACAAGAAACATAACTTACCTGGGTTACAGTGTTTATGAACTTTGACAACTATCCAGCTATGACGCAGCTTGTGCAGGACCACTGTTCTTCCTATAATAACCATTTAAACTTGGAGAGCCTTGCTGTAGACACTCTTCACACCTTTAGTTTGGAACCACCACAGCTGGCTGGGGAATGGAGACTTTCCCCTTGGAAAGGGGAAATGACATGGAGAAAGTCACCATGGCCACATACCCATTTCCTCCTTTCTTTAGAGGATGATTTGCAGTTTTAATTGGTTTGCAGTTGTGGTTTACAGAGAATGAGACCTCTCTTCAATGACTGTCAGTATTCAACACTCATGGTATAAACTGACCTAAGGCTGTTAGGAAAAAACAGCGTTTTATAGCAATGTGGTGGCAAAGAACAAATGTAATACATCTATACTGAGAAAAAGTTATGAATGTCACAGTCCCCCAAATGATCCAACTTTATTCTTAATATGTTGGAAGTGGAGGAATAATGCTTCAATATGAAGCAGCATCCCACACTGGCTGGGGGGCCTGTGGGAGCAGAGTCATCGTTGTTGTTGAACAAAAGTTGGGATACAAGGGTTCCATGAGAAGGAGAATGAAAATTAAATTCTTTCATGGGAACAAAAGATATGAGATTATGGAAGCTTAAATTGACCAAAATATAAGTACAGAAAAGCCTGTCCACTCTCAAGATTGTACTTCTATGTAAGAGAAATTGTTACTGCTAGGAGTGCAGTGTAAACAAATGTTAGATGTGTGGAAATCGATAGATTGTAACTTGAATTGTTCAACCTAGACATAAGTACGCTGAACTCTAAAGACAGCAGAGGATGTCTGACAGACATTGCTTGTCATTCAGACATGAATATTGCTAATTACTGAAGTGTTGCTACTTTTCCATTTGAAATAGGTCTGATTATTGATGCTTTTGGTGAATTAAGAGACCAGCAAGAACAAGTGAGAGAAGATATGGAGGTATGAGTAAGCACACTACATTTTTCATTACTCTTGTTCATCTAGATTGTTACCAGTTAAAGTAGTATCTTTGAGTAGTGTCTAAAATTCATTTGTAACCACAACTTGTGTTTCCAGACCAAGTGTTTTATTTGTGGAATCGGCAATGACTATTTTGACACAACCCCACATGGCTTTGAAACACATACTTTGCAAGAACACAACTTGGCAAACTATCTGTAAGTATATTTTACTACTGGAATTACGATGAAGAACCTTTCAGCTCCAGAGTAATTTAGGTGCACGCATTGCTGACAATCCTAAGACAGAATTCTGTAGAACTGAGGAATATCTCCATTCCTTTCTAGTCTCCCCTCCTCTACTCCACACTGCTGGTTATCTTTAAAGTGCTTACCTTACACATGAGCTACCTGAGTGGAATGAGACCTGAAGGCACACCAACTCCTTATTCCTCTGGAAGGAAACCCAGATATGTGGAATGATAGGGAACAACAGTTGAATAAGTTGCTTTAGTTTGGAAGTTTTGATTGTGACTTCTGCGGGTTTGGTAATGTTGATGAGACCACTGAAAATTAGCCTCAATTTGACAAAAAGAAAACACAAACACAAACATCAAAACAAACAAATGAACAAAAAAAGGGCATTTCTAGAAGATTCCTGAAAGATAAGCTACAAAAAGTAATGTACGAGTCTGATCCTATAGTTCTTTAGTGATAGTGCAGCTTTCCGAAACCTCGAAGCAATCAGGAGTTGTATGTGTTTAGACTATTGCCCAGACTCCCAAGACAGTGATCTTTACTTTCATTAGTAAATACAGAGCAGATCAAAGAGGATATTTAAGAAGTTAATTTGGTGGCATTAGTTACTCATACAACAATGATAATTATATGAACATTGTGCCAGCAGAACCAAAGAAGATGAACTGGTGGTATCTTATAGAAGTCTGGCTTTGGAATACTGCATCTGAACTTTTTAAATTTAAAAAAAAGAAAAAAAAAAAGGTGCGCCTCCGGGAGTGGAGGCTGCATTATTCCTTGCACAGCAACTGACACTGCAAAATCAATGCATGTGACTTTTGTGAGGCAAATTCCCATTAACATCCATACTTTTACCAGTCTACAACCTCCAAGCTTTTCTTACTATATTGAATTGCTTAATTGGTATATGGGAACCTGTAATTCACAGTAAATTAAAAATGGCCATTTCCTTAATATGAGAATATATAGTGAACAATCTTTCTAACCAGGTTGCCCTGTAATTAGACGAATGTTAAAGTCAGTATACATTCCTTTCTTTACAATGAAAGCACATACCAGGTTTAATTCCAAATGCACGGCATCAAAAGTAGCTAACCAAGAGTTGTGTTTCATATAAACAGACCATTGTTAGTACAATGTTAGAACAGCCTTCCTAATTCGTTCAAGCTCTTTACGTTTCAGTGAGCACAGGTATCTGAGACAGATAGGCTCAGCTTATGAGCTGTATGGCATGAGTGTTTGGAAATCTTGGTGCAGCTGAGTATTTGCCACACTTCTAACTTCTTGCACAGTAGCCATAGTAACTTCTTCCAAGGTGAGATGTTGGAGCATATGCGTATAGGAGTTGGCATATGCCTAATTCAGGTATTGCTCCTAGCATTGAAATGAAGAAAATGCTAAAACACGTTTTTCCACAGATTTTTTTTACAGATTTTACATCTGTTAGCACTTCCACAGGAGAAGCGCTGGAGGATAGAAATTTCTCCTTTGACATAAGCACTTTAGATGCCTAGCAATATCATTACTTTGCTGGTTGGCATAATCTCCCTCACATACCCCAGTCTAGGAAAGGTTACACAGAGATGTTATGTTTTCCGCACTAATACCTGCTTCACGTGCTTGTTTCAGGTTCTTTTTAATGTATCTCATTAACAAGGATGAAACTGAACATACTGGCCAGGTGAGTAGAAAATGAAACAATTTTTTTTTCTTAAGATTCTCTTTCAACGTTTTTATCTTCTCCAGCCTTGTAGCTATGTACCACCAGGTGGAACTGATGTACCACCAAGGAGTGGAGATGATGCCACCCTCCCCAAGAGTCTTCTACAAGTGAAAGAAAAGGAAGGGTTAAAAAAAAGGGAGGGGGTGGGCTGCAGCAGCATGCTATTCTACCCAGCACTGAACTGTCAGAAGTCAGTTACTAGTAATCTTAGTGTCATCTTATCTCTCAAATGAAACCCTGAAATATACCAGCTGTAGTTTATTCCCAAAAGATTAAATAGTTAAGCTACTATGTTTATAGTCTAAATCCATATATATGTATATATAGATAGGTATATGGATGTGTGTATGTACGTTTAGCATTGTTAGGCCCTTAAAGTAAAAAAATAAATAGGATTTAATGATCTCTTATCTCAAAATAAGAAGCTGTTATGCAAACACTACAAAAGTACCTTACACTTCAATGTTTTCCAAGCAAACTAAAACACATTTTATATATACAGATTGTGTACAGGTTTACTCCGATATAACTAGACTGATTAATTTACACTTACACAGTTTTTCTAATAGGGCTTAAATTTCAGTAATACTGAATCAAGAAAAGTACAGAATAATACTTTTATAAATGTTCTTGAGTTACGATCTTTGAGTTTCAATGTCTTCATGGTTCTACTCCATGGTAATAAGCACAGTACCTGGTTATTGTTAAAAGTTTATCCAGAGAGCTAACTGCAAGGTGTCTGTTAAAATAAATACTCTTTATCATTTTTAGGAGTCGTTTGTGTGGAAGATGTACCAAGAAAGATGTTGGGATTTTTTCCCAGCAGGGGACTGCTTCCGGAAACAGTATGAGGATCAACTTGGCTGATATCACAAAATAAATTATTTATTCATGAACTGTTAAGATCCAGTATACAAAAAACCTTTTCTTTTCATGGTGTAATTTCATAGCTTGTATTTGCTTTAAATGTCTTTAAACTTCAAGACATACATAAAATTTGACACTATTTCATAGGCTTTTTGTACCTACCACATATGAAACAGGTCTTTTGTTGGAATTTTAATTAGAAAAGAGAAAACTATGCCAGATAAACTTAAGCCTTCCAGTTCAAACATGGTCTGAAATGATAACAACTTTTTAACCACATCATTAACCTAGCGTTTGGCAGTACAGTTGAAAGGGCTAAAAGGTGTCTTAATTGCACAACATTTGACATTTAAGAACTTGAACATCAGAGGCCATGCCTCAGAAAAAATATTTTAACTAACTGCTGTCCAGTTTTTCCGCCCAGTATTTGCTAGTGAATGTATTAAGATACAGCTTGAAAAGCTTTAAGCAGTTAAAAAGAAAACATTTTCAAACACTTCGTCGACCTTGAAACATTAAGTGCCTTAAAACCTCTGTAGACATAGCTATGCAAACTTTTTATTTATGTTAGTGTTCTAGATGAACAGATCCATTAACTGTATTGCTTTTCCGTCTTTCTGTATGAAATTGCACTTGAAGTTTGTTTATATACTACCTTCAATAACAGCTTATTAGATGCTGCTGTTAAAAGACAAACACGGTATCAAAATGAATACAGTTTAAATCTTAGGCCAAAATAAAACAACGCTCTATGGTCACCTGCAAGTAGAAGCTGCTAGGATTATGAGGTTTTTTTCCTTCTAATAAAAAGTGCCCACTGCAATAAAGTATTATAAACCAAATTACCTTTGCTGTCTTCTTTCTCATTTTTCTACAATATGGAGATGTGGCGTGAGGGTGGTGACTAAGAACACATGTATTCATTGTTCATTCATAGTTTTATTTTAAGGACTACACAGAGCAAGTACAAGCTGAAATAACTCTTCTCTTTGTGTGCTGTAGCCTGCATCTTTAGCAAAGGCAATGCTAATTTCATTACAAATTTTAGACCTTTCTAAGAATATTAGTCTTCGACAATTTTCAATCACATCTAAGTGAATTTTGGTTGCACAGAATTTTAGGTGCCAGCAAAGAAAACCGGGCATTTGGCATACTGCACAAAGTGAAACAGATAAAGGAAGTAACAAGGAGATAAAGGAAGATTCAACTTTCTACTTAATGTTTACTATATTCAGTTATTCACATAAGAAAATTTGAGCTTCAGGAAATCATGCTGTCCAGCCAATCTTCAAGCTCTTCCTCAGTAACATTTTTAGATGTACTTTGCTGTTGCGGTGATGCTGTACTCTTCTCTTCAGGCATATCTAGTTTTAAAGGGTCTAGAAAAGTGAAAAGAACAGACTTGAAAATCTGGAAACAATTCCATACAAGCTCCTTGTCCCAGATCATTGTTTTTTAATACAAAACTGACTCAATTTAAACACAATCTCTCTTTCTTGAAGAATAGCGAGTCATATTCCAAAAATAGTAGCAACAATAAAAAAAAAAGGCAGCTTAATAGGCTCAACCAGAGCAATGCGGCTTCCATCTGATTCAAAGGGGGCAAGGCCTGGTCTGCAGCAGACAGATTGTAAGTGGTCCCCCTACTGCGATCTATTCGCAATCCTGTCCCATGCAGAGTTTACTTTAATGCAGGAGAGGAGCAGGAGGCCCCAACAGCAGATGGCCCTGCATGATTATTACAGCAGGATATGATTCCATACTCTGATGGCATTGTTTTCTTAAGGGATTTACACTTTGCTTTGGAGTGGAAAGCATGACATACCACTGCAATGAAAGAGCATTTCAAGATTGTCTTCAGTAACAAGGCTTGCTGTATTGCTTGTGGTGACATCTTACATGTTCAACCATCTTGAACTTAATTTTTAAGATAGCGAGAAAATCATACACAAAAAATCAGAGATGCTAAAAATTCTTCTACAGCATTGTGGACTGGGGAGGAGAAGCAAACCATCTCATCAAAACTAACAAACAGTAGTATAACTTCTAGGAATGCAAACAAAAGGAACGGTTTGCCAATTTTTCTGAAATACGAAAATTTTTGTATATGTTTTGTTTCCATCCTAAACTTAATTTTGTAAAATCAATGCTGGTAAAGTTTGAAAATATCATTTATAACAAACCACCAGAAATAGCTGTCAATTCTTCTGTATACTACTAGCACAGTGAACCACGGGCTGATAGCGCTACATAAAAACTTTATTTTATCTTCCTCTCGCTAAAATTCTCTAGCAGTCCATTAATTTTTTTCTTTAATTAATTTCTTTAATTTGAATCATAAGACCAATGCTGTTCTGCAGAAGAATTTCTCTTAATGCTTAAAATGAACTGACAATGGTGAAACTTTAGTTCAGTGGGGAGTTAAAATTGAAAAGGAACAAATGGGTCAGAACATAGCCCCAGATAAATGAAATGCAGTATGACAGAGATGATGACAGCAGTACTGTCGACTGCCTAATCAAGAGTTCAAAAACATCATCAAAACAGAGAGCAATGGAAATTAAATAAGGGCATGCTGGGGAGAAGAGAAATCTTACCGGTTTCCTTACAATCCATTTTCACATCTTTCTCAGTTGATATGTTGTAGGATAATGAAACTGACACAGGCCTGTTTTCTGTATCAAGGGGAGCATCTAGATTTAGGAGAAGATCTAGTTCTTCATCCAAATGGTCAGTCTCTTGCTTTGATTGTGGTTGGGCTCTCTGAAATGGTTCTGCTGCACTTGCCCTAGGACCATTTTTACTTCCAGGCTCTGATGGAGCAACAGAATCACCAATGGGATGGGAGACCAACACCGTTTCACTTTGAGCCAGAGTCTGTCGGAACAAAAGCTCTCTCTTGCCATCTTCAATAATTTTAGATTTCATCTGTGGGAGCTCTACAGGTGTTGATGCCTAAGAGTACAAGAAAGGACTTTAGTCTTTCTAATGATTAACTGCATTTTTACTATTTTTTGTCTAATTTGGATTGTAATTCATGCTTCCTACATTTGATCACTTAAGAAGGTACAATGAATTTCAGCAGAAATGAATTCAGAAGTAAACTAAAGTTATCGTGATGGTACTTTTACAGAAGCAACTATAAAATACACTTTTACCCCTCATTACAGAATATGAGATTGTATGCTAAATCAGCAAGTT
Source organism: Aptenodytes patagonicus (assembly GCF_965638725.1). NCBI lineage: Eukaryota > Metazoa > Chordata > Aves > Sphenisciformes > Spheniscidae > Aptenodytes > Aptenodytes patagonicus. The sequence continues at coordinate 36,840,579 of NC_134955.1, read as the reverse complement.
CCATTGTTTCACAAATACTTCCCAGAGAGTTACTTTTCTTTAATTCTTCTGTAATGAAACCCCACCAATACTGAATTTTGGAATGAGTGAAGTCAGAATTTGGCTAGAAACATTATCCCATGTTAGGCCTTCCCTCCAAAATTCCAGTCTTGAAAGCAAACCGTACTACAGGTCGCTGAAAATCATTTAGCAAAAGTTATAGTATATAGCTGTATGTTTTGAAAAATGAAACCAAATTACAAAACATTATCAAAGACTGAAACAAGACATGGCAACTCGTTATTTAACCATGGAACACAGATTCTGCTTTTATCAGGATGCCCTGGTGTTAATAACACTGCAGCATATCTGATGACCACACCACTGGTCAGAATGACAGGACAAAGATTAAGTGTCTTTATAACCCTGGTAAAAGTTAAAGACTGTGACTAGAACTCTTAAAAAGAAAATTGTATTTGAAAGTAACATTTGCAGATTCCCTTAGACATCACATCTGCAGACATATTTGAGCTCCCTAAAGAAAGAGCATAGTTCTGCAGTCACAGAAGCACTTCATGCAACTCCAAACAGAAGTAAAATTTCTTCTGTAAGGGTCATGTTTCTTTTTCCTTGCTTGAGCAGATGGATTTTTTTTTTTTAAGAATTTTGGTTTTATATTTAAGTCTCATTGGTTCTTTTGCCCTTACATGAATATTTTCTTTTTCACAGCCTGAAGAAACATTTTTTCCTAATATTTGGTTGCTTTTTTTTTTCCCCCCACAAGAGCATAAATGCCATTTTCTTCACCTGTTCGATTGACAGTTCTACCTGTTCTCACACAGATGTAAGTTTGATTCGTGGAAAAAACATGTATGTTGATATTAGCTATGTAGCAGAGTAAATCACAATTAAAATAATTAACAGGAAAGAATGTGAAAGCACTTTCAAAATTCTGGCGCAGGCTTTTAACAGCTGCTAACAAGAGAAGCAAATACAAAAACAGTGCGATCATTCCATGTCAAACACTCCGATACCTGGCTTCAAATCTAATGTGCTGCACATCGAAGCATTTTGTTTAAAGCCAACAAAGCATAAAAAGTGCTGATAGAGGGGTATCCTGCATTACATGCCATTTGACATGCCAGTCTCAAGAAATGTATTTACTTACAAAATACATTCTACTTATGTCTGAAGACCAAGTTTAAAGTAATCATTCTTGCATAGATTGTTTCACTTCAAATATTTGCATTTTCTTGTGAAAATTCACAGCATTACCTGCAGAAGTTCAGCAGCTACATTCAACCTCAGATGTAGAGGCAATTCCTGAAGGGCCTGGACCAAGGACTGGCAGTCAACAGAAAGTGCAGATAACTGAAATATAATTCAACACACAGTACGCTTGTATTAAAAAAAAATATGAACTAATAATGACTTTAATCTATTACATTCCCCTGTTCCACACATTCAAGGAATGTGAGGAACAATCTAATGAAATACAGGAATTTGTAGTTCTAAATTACACATGTACAAAGCAGTTTGGCTAAATTACCATATAAACACCTACAATGCAAATAATCACTTAAAGGTTTAAAAACAAGGTATAAATGGAATGCTCCTTAGGCAATGCCTTGAAAATCCAAAGTAGGAAATAGTTCTGCAAGTTGACAATGTCATAAGAAGCTTTTCCAACTCAAACATCTTTTAATCTGTGAAGCTTTCTATGCAGAGGGCATTGCCATTCTTTAATGAGTTGCTACTATTTTCTAAGCAATCAAACCATGTAGTTTGTGTGTAGCTCTACTGTTTTCAGTGCCTAAACAACGTGGCCCTTTTTATACTTCCCCGTCTTTTAAAATGTTGTTTCGATGCTTACAAAAGCAACAAACTATAGTTACATACACTTCTAAAATGATATTCAAGATATTCAAGAAAGATACTCTACTGCTGCCTCGCTGCTTAAAAGGTGGAACTGTCACTTATTAACGTGTTTCCTTTTCTCTTGACCCTTTTTTTTTTTTTGGCTGTAAACTATTAAAAACAAATTTACACAAAACGGACCAGCAATATTTGATGTTGGTCAGTCTACCCGGACTTTGGTAGACTTAAACAGATTTCAAGCTCACAGTACAGCAGAACATTCTGAGCACGTTCACCATCGATGAAAATAATTTGATATCCATCACAAATTTTAAAATCTGACAACAAAATGCTAGTTCAGTCTATACTCTCATTTTCATGGAAGCAGAGAAGCTGCTTCTAAATCTAGCTTAGAGACAAAAATTTGTCCCTCTCAGTATGGTATAGACTAACACAGACATTTAGAAGTCCAAATACTCATAAATTAGGAGAGAGTGTTTTGTGCCATATCACAAGAGATTTGTCAAAGGAATTTACACTGCTCCCAAAAGCCAGACAACAGGATGGCTTTTGACACCTGCACACACAGCAAGAATGAACATCAAAGACATAGTGTGTTCTGATAGCATGTTTTACAAAATTAAAATAAATTAAAAAAAGAAACAATGCAGTTGGTTTAACAGGTTCTTGTATCCAAATTCTGCTTCTGGTATCCAGTAATGAGAGTAAAAGGACCAAACAAATATCTGATGGTTAGAATTTTTCTTCTTTACTAACAACTTTATTTTACAATGGATTAGTGATCACCATCAAAGATGATTCACTGGCACAAGAAACCTCAGAAAGTCTTCAACAAGCAATTCTTGTTGCCCAGCAATGAACTAGAACTTCAGAAAACCCAGTTCTTTTGAGAGATACTGAAGATCAAATATGGCTTCTGCACATTTGCAAAGGACAAGGAAATCGTATGAATTTGGTAACATAAAAAAATTGTAAAAAGTCACATATCATTGAATAACAATTAAGTGCTTTTGGGAAGAGCTAAGTACACTTGCAAAAAGATTAATGTGAATGAACATTGCAAATGAAGGTGAAAATGGAGACAGGGAAGAGGAGGAAAGGCTGAGGATGAAGGAAAAGAGGAATTTGGAGAAATAACATAATGGAAGAAGGAATTCAGTATCCAAGTAGAGATTTCACTAAAAGTGGTGTTTGAATAAAAAACAAACAAAGGGATCAAAGCAGTATTTAATAAATTATAAACACTTCATGGCACATGTAGTTATAACAAGTAGTTATCCTCTACTTATTTTCTGGAACAGAGGCATACTTTGTTGCTGGAATTGTGATTTTTTACTGAAAAATCCAAATTACTATTAGCTGATTTTTAAATTGCAGACTGTGTTCTGAAACATTTTTATTGCATTTTATCAGTATACAACAAAGCAAATCCAGATAGACTTTTTGTAACAATGAATGATAATATTCTTAATAAACTGAAAATTTGTCATTGTTGATGTCATTGTTACATTTCTAGTCCATATTTGAAACCGATGCTTTGCCATTGCTTTCTACAAATAACAGGGTATGGGGAATATCTCGTCATTCTGCAACTATTTTTATGCCTTTTCTGCTTTATTTTGTTCTATCATAATCACTTCAGTTCAGTTTACAATTCTCTAATCTTGAACATAATGTATAGACAGACAAAGAACTAGAAACAGGTGAGCTAAGAGGCAAAGGCAAGGAATTTGGCAAAGTGGATCTAGGATGAAAATTAGACCTGGATCCAGCTTTCAGGGAAAAGAAAGATGGGCCAGAAACAAAAAGGAGGTAACAGGCTGAAGACCAGAGACAATGTGAAAAACTAGATAAAGCTATGAAACCATCTGGGCCAGGATTCTGGACTAAAATAAGAAATCAAAGGAAGTGTAATGGTGACTAGTGCAGTAAACTATTTCAAACTGACATAAGAACAGTGAAAGACAGGAAACAGTTTGAAACAACAAATTTGGATGGGGCAGGACGAATGACTACAGTTTGGTAGGGACAGAGGCAGAAGAACGTGCCCACCACAGCACACTTCACAATGAGTGAGAGCATAGGACCAGCTCCAGAACTGTGCAGTCTCATCACTGGCAGCCAGAAGAATATTTGTGAAATCCACTGGCAACGTGCAACTTCACTCTGCTCACAATGGCTTTAGCTATTCAGAAATTCCCTGGAAACATTCCAGGTCAGGTTGGACGGGGCTCTGAGCAACCTGATCTAGTTGAAGATGTCCCTGCCCAGGGCAGGGGGGTGGACTAGATGACCTTTAAAGGTCCCTTCCAACCCAAACTATTCTATGATTCTATGAAATTAATGAATGTGTCCAAATCACCTAAATGCTATAATGACAAGCATATGAGGAAATTATGAAGAAATTAATATTCTGGATACTGACATCCTGCACACTAGGAGTGGGAGGAACTGATAAGAAAAAAATACACAGTCATTGAAAGACTGTATCCCACTGAACAAACATATGATGGTTTAAACAAATGCTGCACTTGGTCTTATTTCCTCATTTTAATTTGACTTTGCAACTTCAATGTACCTTTAAATATCACTTCCCAGGGAATAATTATTGTCAATATTTTAAGAAATAAATAGCAAACTTTTAAAATTTGAATACATATGTATGTTTCAAGAAACACTCAAGCACAGTTTTGCTGCAATTCTAAGAAAAGCTTGGAAGCCAAAAGCATTTATCTTACAGTAATTTAGGTGACTTACGTGAGGAAGACAGCTGCAGAGATTAAGACACTTTCCAGCATCCTGATACAGAAAAGAGCAGACTCCTATTGCTTTGCCCCTTTTTCTTCCAGCATAAAGAATCCACACACAAATAATCTAAAACCTAGTTGGTCCCATAGTCATTTCACCATTTCACTCTGGTGAAATTTCAACCAGAGGATATGAACTGTTAATTTGAAAGAACTAAAACAAGCTTCACAGTCAAATATATGAATATACTCACATAGGCTTTGTTATAGTCATTTTACTAAACTATTTTCTCTTGAACACAGCTGAAAAAGGAAGGCTGATTTGATATGTCAGTAAAGCAAAGTGAGAGTCCTTTATTTTCTCTTTACTGGATAGATTTGCTTGTTCTTTTCTACCAACGTTACTTAAAAACCTAGCCCGCTGCTTTGATTAGTATTCAATAGAAATAAAAAAAGGACAAGACCCAAGAGCCTCCAGCATCAGATACAAATTAATAAAGATATACAGAATAAAGAGTGCTATTATTGTATTAAACAATTTGTTGCTGAAAGCACAACTTCCTAGGTACTCTGTGCCAGGCAATTATCCACACAAACTCATTTGAATTATAATTCTGTTACCTGCTTATGGCATATGCTTTCTCTATCCCATTCTTTCTCGTCAGCAAATCGGAACTGTGTAAAGGAATCTCCTACAAAAAACAAATAAAAAAATATATTTAAAAAAAAAACAAAAAACCAAGCAAGCTTTCTCCAAAGTTCCCAACCCTACAGAAGTAAATTCAAGCAATAAACGTCATGTTTTCAACAAATTTGCATTTAATTTTAATGCTGCTTGCATTCACAGTATTAAACTTCTTTAAGCCAAAGTTCTATAGAAAGATCTTTTAATCTCTTATTTGCAAAACAGTACTGAAAAAGGCGCAACAAATTCAAAACTGAATTAGGAGGTGCTAGGTGTCATGTCAACAAGCAAGATTTTAATTGAAAAGTCCGATTTGAACAACATACTAGGAACACGTAGAGTATTCACAGAGTGCATTTTTAACAAACAGCTTTGAATGTGCTGTAGATAGACCACCTCTTACCAACATGCAAATCTCTCTTAAAAAGGATTATAAATGTCCTTAAAATCAGTTTGTACAGGCCAAGTAAAGACTTCTTGTTGACTGGTAGCTAAATTCTCCAGACTTTCTCTTCCTTAAACTAGTCCTACTCCAGCAGGTCATCAAAAAAAGGCACTGAACCCCAAACTCCAATTCATATGCATAAGAGACTGAATTAAAAGAAACCTTAAATAGGGCTAATTAGGCTACATATGTAACCTTACTTACAGGATCTTCTAAGCTCCTACCACATTCCTCCAAGACAGTAGGAACTTCCTCTTACTATAGGGGGGCTTGGGTTATTATTTTGTTTTAGATGTGGTATTTCTATTTCTATTTCTATTTTCTATTTCTATTGCAGTACCATGCTGGGTTGCGAAAGACAGTCCTATAAATTTATTCACTGAATAACACAATAACACACAAGAATTCCAGGAATGCAAAAAAATTAGTAAGGTCTGTGATAGAGGAAACATGAAAGATTAGTGTTGCAAGATGATGGCCAAAGGTCTAGAGTAACAGAAAGCGAAGATGTTGCTGATGCAGAGTATAGGACATATGCCTTCTTCGACCACGCAGTTTGAGAACAAATAGCTGTTTCAGGAGCTCTATTGAAAAAAAACCAAACAACTATTGCATTATTGCATGAAGGAGATTAAATTTGATCCCAAGAATTGCAGATCACCTATAAGTCACTAGGATTTAGTACAGTAGTAAGTTCAGAAGCAACAGCTCATTCTTTCCCAACCTCTAATAGAGAATGAATGCGCTGGAGGAAGTTTTCAATGGTATTACCAACAACTGAGCATCTAACTTCCATTTGGCTCTCAATATCCTAACTGCCATTCATAACTTTGACAATTCCTGAATCATGCCCTTAATCCTGCATACAAAATAGAATCGTAGAATCATAGAATACTTTGGGTTGGAAAGGACCTTTAAAGGTCATCTAGTCCAACCCCCCTGCAGTGGACAGGGACACCTTCAACTAAATCAGGTTGCTCAGAGACCCGTCCAACCTGACCTTGAAAGTTTCCAGGGATGGGGCATCCACCACCTCTCTGGGCAACCCGGGCCAGTGTTCCACCATCCTCAGCATAAAAAATTTCTTCCTTATATCTAGTCTAAGTCTACCCCCCTTTAGTTTAAAGCCATTGCCCCCTGTTCTGTCCCAACAGGCCCTGCTAAAAAGTTTGTCCCCATCATTTTTATAAGCCCCCTTTAAGTACTGATAGGCTGCAAGAAGGTCTCCCCAAAGCCTTCTCTTCTCTAGGCTGAACAACCCCAACTCTCTCAGCCTTTCTTCATAGGAGAAGTGTTCCATCCCCCAGATCATTTTTGTGGCCCTCCTCTGGACCTGCTCCAACAGGTCCATGTCTTTCTTATGCTGAGGGCTCCAGAGCTGGACACAGTACTCCAGGTGGGGTCTCACCAGAGCAGAGTAGAGGGGCAGAATCAGCTCCCTTGACCTGCTGGCCACGCTGCTTTTCATGCAGCCCAGGATACGATTGGCCTTCTGGGCTGCGAGCGCACATTGCTGGCTCATGTCCAGCTTTTCATCCACCAGTACCCCCAAGTCCTTCTCGGCAGGGCTGCTCTCAATCCCTTCATCCCCCAGCCTGTATTGATACCAAGGGTTGCCCCGACCCAGGTGCTGGACCTTGCCCTTGGCCTTGTTAAACCTCATGAGGTTCACACAGGCCCACTTCTCAAGCTTGGCCAGGTCCTTCTGGATGGCATCCCATCCCTCTGGCGTGTCGACCGCACCCCTCAGCTTGGTGTCATATGCAAACTTGCTGAGGGTGCATTCAATCCCACTATGTCATTGATGAAGATATTAAACAGTACCGGTCCCAATATGGACCCCTGCGGGACGCCACTTGTCACCAGTCTCCATCTGGACATTGAGCCATTGACCACTACCCTCTGGATGTGGCCATCTAACCAATTCCTCACCCACTGGACAGTCCACCCGTCAAATCCATACCTCTCCAGTTTAGAGAGAAAGATGTTGTGGGGGACTGTGTCAAAAGCCTTACAGAGGTCCAGATAGACGACATCGGTAGCCCTTCCCATGTCCACTGATGCAGTCACTCCATCATAGAAGGCCACTAGGTTAGCCAGGCAGGACTTGCCCTTGGTGAAGCCATGCTGGCTGTCTCGAATCACCTCCCTGTCCTCCATGTGCCTTAGCACAGCTTCCAGGAGGATCTGTTCCATGATCTTCCCAGGCACAGAGGTGAGACTGACTGGCCCGTAGTTCTGAACATATAATGTGCTGTGTCACAGATGGAGTGAGACTGCACTTCACTCGTAAGAGAGAAGCAACAATACTTTATTGATAGAAAACAGTGAGTTAAAGCGTGAATTAACAAAGTTCAATGGAAAATGCGACAGTGAACAAGATTCGATGGCAAGGTACACTTGATTATTTACTGCATAGAGGACAGGGTCAGACATTACTGTCAGGGAGACCCTCCCATTGAGTCATGAGGTTCAGAAAGGACCCCCTTGCTTTCTAAACTTCTCAAAGAGGAGTTTAGGTGCGGCTGGATCCAATCCTAATCCCAATCTTGGTCAATGGTTTATGTCTAAAGGATTATATATGCGCAATCAATCCTTTATACCACTTAGCTAAGTTTTCAAAGTTTAGCATGCTATTAGTCACTTACCGAGGATCTGTCGTGGCAAGGAATCTCTCAACCTCGAGGAGTAACCTTGAGAGGCGTCCCTACTCAAGGGGAGATCCCGCCATGCAGCCCACTGCTGTCCAGGAGAGCTCAAAGGGCTCTTGGGCTGCTCACTATTTATAGGGGTAAGATGATTGACTCATAGTCATATTTGCATACTGATAACTGTGGTTAGGTGGGCCTATTTCTCACAATAACCAAGGGCTATTGTGTTGTTATCTGGCTCCAGAATCCACTTCGTTAATGGACGAAGTATCACCATCAGCATCCATTAACGACTGCCCCTGGTAGTTCTCACTTAGGTAGGGTTACAGGAGATAAAGGTCAGGTTGGGTGGGGGAGCACACCGTCACATGCTGTCCCCAGAATTGGCTTCTTTTCCATTATCTGCCTGTCCCAAAACGTAGGGGATTTCAGCCTTTCAGCAATTTTACTCAATACTGCAACCATCAGCCAGCTTCTGTTTTGCAAACAGAATGAATAAGCAGCAAAATGGCATAGTAATTGGCATATTTCTTTGCCAAACAATAAAAAAAGGGAGACTTAGCCATCTCCCAGCTGGAATGTAAAATTTATTGGCCATGGCTTTTTTTTTTTTAATATCTAAACTGCATTTCATGTATGCTCATTGGGTATGCAATGTACTCATATATTAATCACACTGTGTACCTGGCATGTCCATCATCGTCATCTTCAGAACCATTCCAGCAAGAAAGTGACCTTCGCAGCTGAGTATTTATATAGATGTTTATGACCACTACCATGTCCAGTTTGAATTTGCATCCCCCTGTTTTCCTTAGGTTTATCCAGCATAACTGGGCAGCCATACAACCTTGCCTGATCAGCTAGGCTTTGGTTTACATTCATGCCTCCAGATACTACTATTTTGAAAACAACCAGTGTCAAACAGTACAAGTGCAAATAATTAAAACTAAGCACTGAAATTAACATTTTGATATCTAAGAAGCCACCTAATTTTATAAATGTTTAGCTCATACAATTCACAAACACCAGGTTCCATGATGGCTAGGTACGCTCAGCAGTACAGAAAAATAAGATCCTGTCTTTATGTATCTATCTGCAGATGCAAATACTTAACTTGAGCACTCACAGTTGACTCACTGCTGACAAAGGTGCCTTCCTCTTCATTGCACACAGCACAACAGTAAATAAATCCCTGTTTCAAAATATCTAGAATACTGCTAATAAGTAATAACTAAATGCTGAAAATTAAAGAAATCCAAATTCATTCTTCAGTCTCATGATTTTAAAATGGGTATGAAAATGTGCAAATTAATTTATGTTTTAACAGCTCATATTTTAAAGGCTCAATTTAGTTACATATGTAAAGAAGTTTTATTGAAAAATAATTAAACCAAGTGATCCTCAAATTCTTCATACTATTAGAACAAAGGTATAAGTATTTTCTTCCAATATCCCCAAGAATCCTTCAGTTATTTCTCATGCTGTGTCACAGAGGAAATAAAGAGTTTCCTCTGCTCTTATAAAGCAGTAAAATTAAACTAAAGGATTAGTTGAATGCTTTCAGTATCTGAGAATGACCAGATGTAAAGCAGCTAAACAAACCTACTTCATCAGGAGAATCCACTGGGATCAAGAACTGGTTTATGATTCTCCACACTCACAAAGATGGTAATAACAGATCCTCAGTTTGATATTGTATTGCTGAATTAAAGGGTACGACTTAAACTACAGTTTAACTAGGCTCTTTAAATAAGTTAACAAAGCATGCATTTCAAATGGAAAAGCAATAACTACAATTCACAGTAGCACATTTAATGCAAATTAGGTTAATGAGAATGTTGGTCTAACCAATTATCTTTTCACAAATTCCTTTACCCTGAAAATAACTTCCTTTTATGCCATGAATACTAATCAAACGTCTTCCAATGACTCCGAGTTCCTTCCAACATAAAAAAAAATACTTTTCTTCATGCGAATAGTTTTTATGTTACTTACAAATATCACTTGGCCTTCAAATACAGAGTGGCTAAAAATAATGCATTCAAGTAAACCTCACACACCGTCTTTGGTAACATTCATAATAAGCCTTAATATTCTTTATTGTATAAAATATAACTTTATTATGAAAGAACAGCAGATCTAAATGACCATGCTTTCCTACCACTTTAATGTATTTTAAAGCTAAATCAACTGACTTAAATAGAACGCATGTTTCAGTCTCATTAGCCCAATCATCTCTTCATACAAATATTCATTGAACAGCAGAATCAAACAAATCCTACCTGTAATCTGTAATAAATATTTTCCAATCTGTGAAATTATGAGAGTCCAAAAGTTGAAATAATTGAAGAAAAATGGTTTTCAGTAGGAAAACTGACATATCAGTGGAATGATTTTGTTCATTTTAGCTCTCTAAGTCATTAAAAACAAAAGACATAAAACATTAGTGAAGACAGCGGAAAAATATTCTAGTCTTAGAGATTTTCAAATTGAGGGGGGGGGAACAAACAATCAATATAACAGGATCCGAAGACTGCCATGACTGTAAAGAAGCACTGCAAGGGCAAATATAAGACTCTCAAGCCATTTTTTTAATCAGAATTTACCTTCTCCTAAATAAGCAACAATGATTTTGATAAACTTATTTGGGGTTTTCCAACCTTTGTTCATCTCCCATTTATTTTATTTTGGGAATTCAAGCCTCTGTCTAGAAGTCTGTTTAGTCAGCTAAATAATATGCAATAAACTTATGACAGCAGTATGCAGCTGAACCAAATAAACCACAACAGAAAACTACAATTTAGCTACATTTGGGAGCTAAATCAACAGTAAGACCTAAAATATCTCAAAAAGCACCCTCTATCTACTACACTAGTCAAAGTTCTTCCTGAGTTACTAAATTGAGAAGATTGTCTCCAAAGTCCATCTTTAGAATACATTTCAAGCAATTTTGCAAGTTTACCTTGCAAGAGTTCCCTTTTTTCCTATATTGATCCCCAGTTCATCACTATTTATGAAGGATATAATATCAAAACAAGCTACCTGCCTGTTCCATGAGTCTTCTTCATGGGTTGCAATAATGCAGGAGGAAACAGGTGTTATTTTTAAGGTGAGAAAAAGAACCAGATCTTCCAGTCTAACACTGCAGGGAAAAACAATTTGAATCGCAGAGTTCAGGCATGAATGATGATGATATCAACGGTACATATAAGACTGACCAACTCTCTTGAGGAGTCGAGGGGAGATAAGCAACATATTCCTTCCCTTTTAATAGTGCAAGACTTCATGTAGAAGGTCTAAGAGAAGACAGAAATCTATAGATCAAAGAAAAGGTGGGCAACTAAGTCATGAATTTTGAGCTAACTTATGAACACAAAGAGAAAACTAAAGCTTACCAGTCTTTTGGGATTAATTAGGTGTGAGTGAATCTTTCTCAAACTGGAGGAAAAAGCATGAGGAAGAACTCACATCCATCCATACCATGGCTTGCTAAAAGATTCAGAAAACAGCATGGAAAACAGCAAGAACCACAGACTGGGTGCTTTGGAACATCATCAGAATGAAAAGATGTCTTTTCTCCTTATACAGTGTTTCCACATAATGCGATTTATATGTATATTATAGATATATATAGATACTTATATATAATATATATATAAATTTTCTATCTACAATTAATGCTCATTTTATATAAAAATCTCTTTGGATAAATACTATGAAGATTTCCTTTTATAGGACACCTAATGGTTTTCCTTTTTCCCCCCTACAAAAGGAGACTTACATATACACAAATTCATAATAAATATTCTTCTAACACCAGGAAATGTATGTTCTGCAAAGGTTTTACATGAATAATTTTATACACATCATAAACAGATAATCATCCAGATACAATAATTCTCCCACAATGAGGTAGCATATAATACTCAGAAACAAACTTCTAGAAGACATAAGGCTTCCAAAGACTCTTCATGTCAGTTCTAATATAATCATTAATTTCTATTTCTGCTTTTTTAATTTCTCTACTTCAGTAGAGCACACACTGTAACTATTATCTTTTACTATGACTAAGGCTGCAATGTGCTACTTATGCAATTTGCAACGAGCATAGATTGAGTAATAGCAATTTTCAGAATGTGAGAATACAAAAACAACAGATAAAGACCCTGTAAGAACCCAACATCTGTTAGTTTTCTTCAGATACTATTAAGATCAGTAATACTGCAAGTCACTGCAAAATCTGTCTTTTTATCAAGAACACAACAGGTATTTCCAAACAACATGCCTTTACCACAAATACTTTAGCACAACCTACATTTTTCCCTAGTTCTGCTGTTCATCAGTAGGTTGCACAGCCATGTATTACAAACTCCAGAAGGCTTATGCAACAGCTCAGCATAAAAATTCTAAATACCAGAATACATATCTCAAAGAAACTATTTTAAATAACATTCTTCTACTGTTACCAGTAGAAGTTCCTGAGCTCTGTTCAAATACACTGATGTCAAGGATATTTGTAGTCTACACTGCAAACTATAAAGTATATTTATAACCAGATTCAAAAAGAACTATATTCTAAATTAATTCCCCGGCACAAGCACACAGTACTGCCAGTCACAAATTAAAAAATAAATATGTGAATGTGACCAAACAGCAGGATCATCTGATCAAGGCTAAATGATGTCCTCAAAATTTAAAATGTGTCACAGATAAAGAAGTAAGAAGGAAGGCTCTTCAGAAACTAGTGCTGCTTCTGGAACAAAGAGTGTCTATTCAGGAAGAACAGAACTAATTTAACATATAGAGGAACCGCAGCCTATTGAAATCAAGGTCAGATGCCAGTTTTTCAAACGAGGAGCAGAGTGAAGCCAACAAGTGCCAAAGAACACAATGGTTTAAAAAAAAAAATTTTTTTTTTTATTAAAAGCTAAAGCAGAGGTTAACAAGAGTCAAAACAGGAAAACAGAACAAATAAAATGATATTCGAACAGGTTCAGAAAAACAAACAGTAGTACACATGCTTCTGCATGAACACCAGGTGACTAAGAAATAAGACGGAAGAAACTGGAATGCCTTTAAAGTTTCAAAAAGCTAAATGACCACATGGGAATACTGAGAGCAGTGAAATACTGAGGAGGACAGTGCAATACCAGCTCAATCTGTTTGATGGACAAATTAGTAGAAACTATAAGAAATTTAAGGGACATGGATAAACAGAATATTTGGGGAAAGAGTCAACACAGCATTTGAAAAGGAAAGTTCTGCTGCATGATCTAAGACAATTTCTTGACAGAAGGAAAAAATCATGCACATAAGCAGGATCTAGTTCATGTAATTTACATGTGTTTCCAAAAGCGCCCACTGACGTCCCACTCCCTTTCCCATCCAAGACTTCAGAGCAGCAAAAAGAGGAGGAGGCTTTGTATGAATAAATAATTGCCTAAAAGTAGGAAGACAAAGAGTAAATTGTCAATTCTCACATTAAAAGAAACCACCAGTCCAGTTCTCTGGGGTCGTATCTGTTTAACCTCTTCACTGAATTAAAACAGAAGTGAAAAAGAGATGAGAAAAATGAAGTAACAAAGTTTGCTGATGATACTAAGCTTCCCAGGGTAGTGCAGATGAAGACAGGCTGTGGAGAATGACATAAGAACTTCACAAGATTGAGGAATTAGATTTTAAAATGGCAGATGAAACTCAATACCAAAAATGCAAAATGCTGCAATTCTAACTTCACACACAAAATAAGTTCAGAGCTGACCAACACCATTCAGAATCAGAATCTCAGTGCTCCACAGTGCTCAAAGAAACAAACTCTTTGGAATTACTATAAAAGCAATAGTGAACAACACAGAGAACATCATTACAACCCTATCATGTATTATTATCTTGAATACTGTGCACAGTCTTGGTTTCCCAAGCCCAATCTCAAAAAATATAACAGCATTAGAAAAGGCATGGAACAGTTTCTGTATGAGAAACAATTTAGTAACTTAAGCCAAGGGAGGGGAACTAAGGGAACATGACCACAGATCTAAAAACCATGAAAGGCATAAAAAGGACAGATAGGGGGGACTCACTGCTCGTTGTCTCTTCTCACAGAAGACCTAGAGGCATCAAATGACACCAGCAGGGAATACACTCAAAACAAATAAAAAGTGGTAAATCTTTGTAAGTCAAAGCTAGGTTGTGGGACTCCATGCCATCAGATGGTGCAGATGCCACAAGTTTCCACAAATGCAAGCAGGGATATAAGATAACTATTTTTAAATACAAAGATTCTGCATCTGGCTCAGTAAGTCCCTGGAACATAAATTGTTGCAGATCAAGGAAGTATTTGGGAAAGTAGCATATCATATAACATGTTCAGGTGCCTTACCTCAGGTGTCTCCAGATGGACCTTGGGTCTAATTCAATAGAACCAACCTTAAATTAAAGCAAATAGCTTTTTTTTTTTTTTTTTTTACTTGTAGAGCTCTACCTTTCTCTTAATCAGTAATCCTTCCGCAGGAAAAATAGGAAGGAAAAGTAGGTAATCCACAAATTTATTTTTAATCTGTAGCTAAGAGTTCTTTCAAGTCAATGCACATTTTACATCTGCAGGGTGTATAAGGAGACAACAGACAACACTACCATACGGGAAATTGTATGAACAGCATCAAGCAGACTCTCTGCTTTCTAGTTAACTTTTCCACATTTTCTTAAATGTATCATTATTTTTCATATGTAATTTTTATTAAATATTTACTGATTATAGCTCTTAGAATGCAGCAAAAATGCAAAATAATAAAACAAAATGCATTGAACAAAAAAGTATATTTAAAATTTCACCCAAATACAGTAGCCTGATGTGGTTATTCGTAAGTACCAATCCCATCTCCATTATTCAATTTTTTTACTGAATAAACAATAAAATGATATTTAAGTGTGAAGTTACTGATTTCCCCATAGGTTAAGCTTAAACTTTTCATTAAGTTTAAGCTAGTCACCTTAAATATTTACATTTTTCCTAATGCTTTATGACATTTTCTAGTGTGATTTTTTTCAGGTCACTAATTTATAACATACCTAGTGATTTTTAAATGTCACTGCAACCAGCTTGCTAGATCAGACAAAGTATGAAAATCCATAGAGCATACTGTTTTTTGAGCAACATCATTCAAGAGAAAGGCTGAAAAGAAGGCAAAGATCGCTGCCTAACTTAATGCATACATACTCAAGACCAAAGACTTTTTTGGGGGGGTTTTTTTGGTGGTTTGTTTTTTTTTTTTGTAGCATCGGTATGACATATAGCAGGAAGTGAAATTTGTGATTCTCCCTAGGGACAGGGCAAACTTGTCACTTGGGTGAAAAGGAGAAGACTCATGTATTTTCATAAGCCTGGACCCAATAAAGGAAAAAGTAGCTTAATGGTAGAGTTTTTGATCCCTGCAGACCAACAGGTTAAGAAAGCTAATGATCTGGCCCTTTGTGAAGACCCTGTTTTCTCCAAGACTATATGAGCAGCTAATATCAATACATGTGTCCACAGCAGGAAGCACAGCTGAAATTCAACACTGGAAGAAATGAAGAAATGGCAAGGTTCCCACCCACAAAGGAAAATTTGCGTAACGTCAAACTGCAGGACTTGAAAGAGGAATCCGTTTGCATGTGCTGGCACGAGGTACTCTTGTCAGATTCCGGCTTGTAAGTGAGGAAAGAAGAGACAGAATGAAAAGAAGAGAATCCGAAACAAGAGGAACAAAGTTCAAGCAGAATGGAAGCCAGTCATCCAGAAAGATCCCTGATTTGCCTTGCCTATTGACAAGAACCACTGTGGCTGCTGCACAGCAGGGAGAGGGAGAGGGGAGAGGATGCATTCCTGTGGATTCTATTAAGCAAAAATACTGCCTTGAGACCTTGGGGTAGACGGTACCTCTAAGCTCACACAACCACTTTGAAGAGGAAATGAGAGCTTTGATGAACAAATAAGTTTTATACAGAAAAGAGACAAATAACTCTGAGGTTAAAGCTGAAACAGCACCTTCATTTATACCTTAGACAGTATAGCTTGTAAGTAATTCAACATCCTACACTTCTGAGTTCTGATATTGTGAAAAGTTAAAAAAAAATATTCCGTAACGGATGACGTAATTTCTGCAGTTTATTCAGGAAGTTTTCATTTTTTCTAAATTACACACGAAGACCAACTTTTACAATGTTTCCAAATCCAAATATAATGCATGTCCTACTGTATAAAACCAAATGAGACTTCAAACTTTGCCAAATGCTAGCTAGATCACTTGTTATTAGAAAGCTCAGATTCAAAACTCAGTTGCTGGTCTAAACTTGGCAGAGTGCTCTACCCACTAAACTACCACCTTTTTTGTAGATGGCTCTTGCTCAATTCTGTTAGGAACCTGAAAGTTCCTCCCAGTTACAGTTTAAGTAAAACATATGTATTTCAAAAATGCAATAAAACTTCTACTGTTGTTTAGATACTTCATGTCATGCTAGCTACAAGAAAGAAGAACATCAGAAACAGCATGTTAATATATTTTGGTACGTCGTGGAACGGCATTCACTGGCCTAGGTTCTTTACCTTGTCCTATTTAAGCAAAGTTCCTCCTAATTATTCTTTATTTGGATTATTGTTCATTCTACCTCCTGTGTAAACAGTGCATGCAAGTATATTGCTGTATTGTATCTGGCAGGTGAGAATGGCACACAATTCATTAGATCAGATTTATTCTTGCACCTTTCCATCTACGAGAACTTTCTATCTAACTGGCATGCTTAACTAAGAGTAGTTGCGTTGCATAAGTTTACACTAGGATAACCACTGTGTTCTCCAAGTAGGCTCTCAGAATATTTGGTCTGAAAACTCCAAAATTCATGAAATATCTTTCTTATCCACAAACAGCAGGAGTATACAAAATAAGCCTCCTTTATTCCACATTGTACCTCCATCCAAAAAATAATTCTACTTTTTTAAAAAAAGTAATCTTAGTGCAAACAAATGGACAAACTTAAGAAACGCTTATATTAAGTAACTTGCTGTTTTTATTCCAATAATAGCCACTAACTTAACACAATTAGAGAAAAAAGTCTGCTGTCTGTAGATACATGCCACATAAACACTGGAAAACTTCCCTTTCTCTCTCCCCCTTCCCTCCAATTTTTATAGCAGACAAGTCATGAAAGTTTACAATAGTTTTGACAGTTGACTATTCAAGCTTCCATTTTAAGCATTTAAAGCCAGGCTTAATTTTTGATGATGGTACACACGTTATTTGCCAGCCCTTGCATTATTAGAATTTCATAACCCAAAAAAACTACTCTAAACTTTTTCTTAATGCTACAGTTTCATTCCTTACTCTGTATTTGATAGACCACTTACAGCAAAGAATGCAATTATATAATCAATAAATATTCTTTATGCTGCTGTGCTGGATATTTTTAACATCACCACATCCAAATTAGTACCATTCTTCCCTAAAGCAGAATTCACTATTCATGCAAGTGGTACAGTATGCCGTGTCTATGGGACTATCTTTCAAAAGTATTCATAAATTATACATAAAGGTGCAGGCCTAAAAATATTCAAGCGGTTTGATATAGTGAGTACGAGGCTTGGCTTTCTTGCATTTATGAAGGGTTCTGCAAGATATGACAACTCATAGTACTAACAAAAGCTTGCAAGATTTTTTTGTTTAAAGTAATGAAACAAGAAAAGAGAAGTAGCTTCAGAAAACACGACAGGAAGAGTTTCTTCTGATATGTTAATAAAATGACAAGGATTACAATTAGCAAAGAGTAAATCTAGTAAAGCTCCAGTTTTATAAGCATGCAAAAGCTTGGAAAGTATTTCTTTGCATATGCAAGCTACTCATAACTCTCCAAAGATAGTAGTGCAAGGGCTTACCAGAGTGTTGTGGCTTAACCTCAGTCAGCAACTGAGCACCACGCAGCCACTCGCTCACTCCTCCCCCCCACCCCACCCCGGTGGGATGGGGGACAGAATTGGAAGAGCAGAAGCAAGAAAAACTTGTGGGTTTAGATAAAAACAGTCTAATAATTGAAATAAAATAATAATAGCAATAATAATGTAGTAGTAGTAGTAGTAGTAATAATAATAATACTACTACACAAAGCAAGTGATGCACAGTGCAATTGCTCACCACCTGCCGACCGATGCCCAGCCAGTCCCCGAGCAGTGGCCCCCCCTGGCCAGCTTTCCCCAGTTTATGTACTGGGCATGACGTCACATGGTATGGAATGTCCCTTTGGCCAGTTTGGGTCAGCTGTCCTGGCTGTGCCCCCTCCCAGCTTCTTGTGCACCTCCAGCCTTCTCAGTCAGCAGAGCATGGGAAGCTGAAAAGTCCTTGTACTAGTTAGCGTAAGCACTACTTCGCAACAACTAAAACATGGGTGTGTTATCAACATTGTTCTCCTCCTAAATCCAACACACAGCACTGTACCAGCTACTAAGAAAGAAATTAACTCTATCTCTGCCAAAACCAGGACAATATAGTTCTGAACATCAACTTAAGATTAACAGCAGATTGGTAAGCATTCACTTCAGATCAAAAATACAAGCAAGCAGCATACTAGATTTGTCTTACGAAAGACTCAGAAAGCCACTACATTCTTGATCCAACTTACATTTGTAAGAAAAATAATCCATGACCTAGAAGCTCGTGTTTATTTTTCAAGAAATGTGCTTTTTAAAAAGTTACGACAATCTACAGCGGAGTTTTCCCATTGCTACAGATGAATTGGTCAATGCAAAGTTTCAAAAGCTGTATTAATAGAAATTAAGAATTCTTCTGTAAAGTGAAAAGGAGAAGAATAATTACTTACTATCTACAATTCTTTGGGTCATGTCAAAAAGCAAGTTGTAGCCACATACAAGCTTCTGCTCATCTTTTGTATCAGGTACCTTTAGGGTTTTTCTAACAAATTTATCGTAAATAAATAAAGCTTGGGTTAGCCTGCGTTGACCCCTGCGCTTGCTCCTTTGCACTGAACACACTACAGTATTCCATATTCTATAGCTTACAATACCTCTTAGCAACACATCCCGTAGCCTTACGCAAGTTCTCTTTGTACGGCAGTGACAAGAACTACAGCTCTCCCACAAATTAAAAAACATGGAGATGATACAGAATGGAGAATTACAGTTTTCTGGATGACAAACACCATCTGGGCTACGTATTTAGCACTGATACAGTGTTTTGCAGGTCTGAATAAGACAAAAGTATTGATTTTTATTTAACTATCTTCTGTATTCAAACAGCACAGAATTGAAATGTGCACTCTAGTGTTCATTTTTAAATACTCATTTGGAGAATTTATTTTCCATCACAGTATTGGCATATTATTAAATAGCATCATAGCAGTATCAAAATTCAGATTTTAAGATATTGAAGACAGTGACGTATCTGGTAATAATAATAATAAGGCTAAAATGAAAAATCATCTGTATCATAGCTATTCACTAGACATATTTACTTTCTGTTGGTGTTTACTTGTAGATTTTTCTATGATCTAGTTCTATACAGTCCAAAAAAAATGGCTCGCACAACTTCGCCCCCAAGGACATTACTTCATGATGTATTTTAGTGTTGTGCTAAAGCCTTCCCTGCCTATTCATTCATCCATCATCCTGCTTGTTCTAGCCCCGTTTATTAGGTTTATTTTAGCTTTTTACCTTGTTTAAATAAATTCTTTCAGATTTCTGACCAGGATTATGGTACTTTAAGTCCCTCTAGCCTACTTGGAACATAATAAGCAGGTGCTGATCAATGAATTCTTCACTTTAGCAGGAAATGACCTGTGAATCATGTAGAAAGTGTCACCGAAAATCGGGAATAAAACTCCTTAACACTGGGTGTATTAAAGAGCAGGCATTACTTTATTCAGCTGGGTGCATGGGGGATGTCTCCTCCTAGCATGCACACTGTATGTTGCATCAACTGTCCCTTATATGGCTCAGCGATATACATATTCATAATAATTTCTGGGAAAAATCATGCATATTCATTATATTTCTAGGAACTAATTATAATATCTGCATAGTCCTTCACGCATGCGTTATGAGTCTTTAGGAGCATCTTCAGGTGTCTTAGGTGGTCTCTGGAGGTCTCTCGTAGCCTCTTGTGGTCTTTGCAGGAGGTGAACTTTTCTTGAACCTTTGGGCCTTTCTCTTTATATGGTCACAAATTGGCTCATCACTGCCATTTGCCACAGTTTTGGTTGTCCTCCTCCGGTTTCTGCTAGTACTTATCTGTCTCTCATGATGTGCTCACTAGCTGTGGCCTTGTACGTTTGACGCACGCTTGATCAGTCCAGCATTTTATCTTACAACTATTTACAACCAAAGTACTAAGTACACTCTCCGCTCTGCCTTTTCAAATTGCATTGCTTTGTGGTAAACATTTCACTGTGCACAGAAATATGCAAGGCATCTATCAAACATTATTCTCATTGCTTGTTTTCATTTTTTGAATGTGGTGAGAAAATAGTATTTCAAAACAAAATGTTACGACATTTTTTCTTTTTTATACAGGAATTTCAAAATGTTTCTTTTTTTTTAGAAAAAGATCAGTAGTGAGTATATAATTCTACTATCGAGTAGAAATATTTTTATTTTATTTAACCATCTTAAGGAAATGCTTTCAGTCAGCCTTGCCTTACTGGGCATATTAATTTTTATTCTCATTTAACATGTCAACAGTGAAGTCACTGTGTAGTATATACCAAGTCAGTATAGAACTTGAATAAGGTTTAGCATGTAAGCAATGAAGGCACAGCACTCAGTGAAAAATTTCAATTTTTCAGAAACTGCATTCTGCATTGGAAAAAATAATTCAGGCAGAATTTTCCTGAGCAGCTCAAACTGTCTAATTCTTAATCTAATCAAAATTTATTTTAAAAAGCAGTATCGGGGACACTGCAATTCGTAGCAAGTTTTTGGATTATCGTTACTTTCTTCCACAAAATAATCAACTGACTCTCACTTTCCTTCAGCAATCACATAGGGAAAGGTTTCACAGCACATCTTTCCCACTGAATCAACACAAACTTGCAATAACAGAGACAAAGCTCATTCAGTAATCTGAGAACAAGGATTAGCAGACAATGAAAACGTGCTTAGAACAAGTAAAAGATGCTTGAGTTAACAGTTATAACTCTTAGCCATATATATGTAAAAAGGAAAAATAATAGTCTTCATAGCATAAGAGAAAAAAGCTTTCACCAAGATGCTGCTCTTATGCATGTGTTTCCCTACAGATGAAAAATGAATGACCTTTTCTCTAAACACACATTTTGGGTTTTTTTAATAACTCGTCTGGTTTTGGTCAACACTTTTTTTTTTTTTTAAATTAACATTTGTAAAAGTACCTTTCTTCATTTTGTTTTTAAGCTTCAGAGACTAGAAAAGAATCAGAATCTACCAAAAGTTTTAGGATGACAAGAAGGTCACTAATGACTCTACCGATAGCCTAATATACAACCTCAGAGATATCAGCTCTTTTTCTGGGCCAGAGGATTTTTTACACAGGCTTCAGTTAGCAAACAGTTTTGTTGCACATCTGAAGGTCAACCCAAAAATGGGAACAATCTTCTCAACTGGGAAGGAACATACTGGGAGAGGATGGAAGGGAAAAAACACTCTCCATTGTTACCAAGAAAACGATCCATGGTACTACTGTGCCAGTTCTCACATTTGTAAAATACAGCCCGTTTACAGACTTTACAGGTGCTTTACAAAGAACGGTTGAAGATCTACACACAAGTGCCAAGATCTAACACCCGTATTTGTTGCCAGTCCTACTGCCACCAAAACAGCATCCTCCTGCTTGAGCCTGATATTTAAGTAATCATTTCAAAGTCATTTAAAAATAAAGATTATGGCTACTGCAGAAGCAAAAAGCGATAAAATGCTTGGATGAATGACAGTCTGGTTAATGAATTACTCAAATTCTAACAAATCAAGCAACTGAGCTCATATTTAAAAACATCTCTGCTTTACTACAACCCACAGCTCTCAAAAGGAGGAAGTTAGTTTTGCTTGTGTTTTTCACATCATGCGGCTTACTTTTGCTAAGTGCAAATACACAATGCAGGTGTTCTACTACTCGTTCCCAATTTTTCCAAAATTGAGTTTGAACAGCAAAGCTAGGCTTTTAACTCTTTCAAAATTGAATTAAGAGATTGATCATATCTTCAGATAAATGACAAACCACAAATTCTTCCAGAGTACTGCATACCCATTGAGTACCTTACAGTTTTCAAGGGACAGGCTTCAAAGTATTCAGAGGTTCAGTGTAACTGCCCAGTAATACCATGCTGAGGTTTACAGGAGAACCAGTCCCCTGACATGTATTTTCCTTCCACAGTACTTTTTTTGTATGTGTTTTCAAAGTCACAAAAGTGATAGTGAAATGAGTACTTCCCATACAAAGTTCTACAGATACTTCAAGTTGAGAATACAAAACAGCACACACAGGAAACTGCAGTTAGGTATCTGAGCCTTCTCAGGAGAGAGTACTTCGTCACACTGACTAGAAAATACTCAGAATACAGCAGAAGTTCAATTCATTAACAGGAAGTGACAAAACAAAGGTTAGAACGATATATCAATCAAACTATATATATGTAAAAAAATTAAGATTTAAGCTTAAGAAAACAAAAATGAAATTTCAAGGTCGTATTTCCATTCAACTAAACACATTTTTATCCATTCCTAATTTCTCTACTGAGAGAACTCTATCAGTGGTTTTCAACCATGGGTCCTGTGGACTACCCCTCAGGGAACCTCTAAAAGGTGACCAAAGCAACACATGACTGTGATACGTCCACCACAGGATTCCACACCCCCCTGGAAAAAAAAAAAAAAAAAAAAAAGAACCACTAAAGGTCTGCAAGTAAAAAAAAAGATTAAAGTCTATTCAGGTCAGCTTAACTACTGCAATGATTCCATTTTATATTACATATGGGGGCATCTAGGATTCTCTGAAAGTCAAATTAAAGATATACTTAAACTGTCAAAGCTCACTTGCACTTTATTCATATACGGTTTTGAGACACGAACTGCTCTAACCTGCCAGCTGCAGTTTCCTTACCTACATCAAATCCATGATGAGTCATTAAAGAAGCTAAACATACTGCAAGGCCAGTTTGGATGGGTGACTCGGAACTAGGAATTAGCAACCATTGGAGGGAAAAGCAAAACCAAGGAGAATTTGGGAAGATCAAATATTTCTTGTCAAATACACATTTCAAACTAAAAATTAACTATCCTTTATACTCTCAAAGGTGGTGGTGGGGAATCTATCACAGGACTCCTGGATTAATGTCAGGAGGAAATAAGGTACAATGGGTTGTCATCCTATTGCACTTAAGTGATCAAAAAAGAGATTGCTGTGCTTTTAGAAATGTTTTTTTTATTACATTGTACAGTAGCACAACATCCAAGATTAGTAGTTTATCAGTACTGCACCTAAAAACAAACAACAAAAAAGGGTAAATAAATGCAAACATCAACACCCTTAAACACTGAAAAGCCATGCATCTCTCTGGTTCTACAAAAATGAAGACAAAATAACTGAAAATCACTCACATTTAAAATATACTTATGAAAAATATTGTCAGCCTCAATTGAATTTATTAAATTCAGAAGAATAAAACACAGTTTGGCAATTGATAATCTTAGAAACAAGTTCTTTTTCTGTGACTGTCAAAATGCACACCAGGAAATTTTGGAAAATGCCACCTACTGAATTAATGAGCAATCTTTCTGTTTATCATGTCTGCATTTCACTGTGAGACTTTCCAAGCAGGGTAATAAAAAGGAGATAGAAGTCATCAGCTTATCGTAAAGCCAGACTTACCCTCACTATTGGTTGAACCTGCAAATGGGAAAGCAGCAGCCACATCCATTGGCCTGAGCTAGAGAGACACCAGGGTCTCTGGGCTGAGCAGAAGGAATCCCCAGGAGCTGCTGGAGGTGGTGGCTGCTTATAATGCCCGCTAACAAAAAAACAATCAAGGAACTTGCTCTAAAATTTTTGTTCTGAATAAAAATGGCAAACCTCTTTGTAATCATCACAGAATGTATGGAAGAAAACTAAAGCTATAGCTCAGTAATTCAATTAACACCAATTTCTTTCAGTAGATGAGTTCACTGTGGTTGACAAAGACATTTTTTCCTCATAGCTATAAGGAAAGCATCCTTTGTGAAAAGGTGTAGAAGTGAACATGGCTACCAGATGAGTGAGATGTCATTAGGGAAGAGCCAGATTCATAACTCAGCTCACTTTGGTATAATGAGAAATGTTATATCCTCTGTACAGTGCTGCTGTAAGTGAACATGAAAATATCAAGAGACTTTCAACTGGAGAGTACTATACATACATGCTAGATGCAGACAAACTGTGGCAGAGGTTCACTGACTACATGAAGAAAGCATAATCCAATGTATTTGATAATGTTAAGTACAAAGAGAAATGTGACACTGATTACATTATCATTTAAATCTTTTAATTTGAAAATGTCGTCTTGTATGATTTCTTTCTACAATTAGAGAAGATGAGTTTAAAAGGTGTAATAAAATCTAATTCAGACAGCCATTAACATTTTGTTGGATATAGTAAATCAAATTACTTCCTCCAGTTTTTGTCATCAGGTGTGTCCTGAGAGTCAAGCATATAGGTTGTACATGTTTCAAATAATTAAGAAAGACAAAATTGCTGGGCCTACTTTGAGTTATAAGTGATTCTAGGTTACTTGACAGTAATAGCTCAAGGTAGAAAAGCATGTATTCAGCTGATTCAACCATAAAAACATGATTTCATACTAAGCCTATCTTCCAAAACTCCAGAAAGGTTTGCTCTCTCTCAAAAAAAAAAACCAACTCTAGGCAGTTTCTCTACAAAGTACTTATCTGGACTGTAGATCTATTTCACTTCCTCCATGTCTATAAATAAATAATGAAAAAAGCTATCGCATGAGGTGCTACATGTCTGTAAGAGGTCATATGACCTAAAAGGTGTCCAAGTTCATACTGAAAACTGCAAACTTTGCAGTGCAGACTGCAGATTTCACAGTGCAGTCTGGCATCCATTAATAGCACATTTACTCATGCTTCTGTGAGCCTAGAACTGTGGCCATATATTTTACAGGGCAGACGCTGTAAAAAGGTCTACTGTGTACTTTTTAAGGGGTACGCTTCATAACAGGCTATTCAAAAGAAAAAAAGAAGCCCTCTTCTTTAGCTATCTCTTCCTTTGATACCTTTTATATTCTTGTAGCAGACCAATGACTGCATTTGGTAGCCTTTGAATTTGTTCACAGGAAATGTCTTTCGTAAGCCAGACATCTTCATATATGAACAACTGCACAGCCTGGCAGCGTACATAGGCCATTACCACTGCAGTGTTTTCCTAAATGTTCTCACTGCTACTGAAGGGTCAAAGCAGCACCCTCTACAGGTGCTTAACACAGGAATATAATATATTCCAAGTGAGGATCTCAGAAGCTTTATGTTGGCTGGAGGGATACTTATGAAAGCAGGTACCCTTGCTATTGCTTTTAATCTGGCAATGGAAATTAAAAAAGTGACCAATGTGAATACAACTCAGCAGCTGAAATCATTGAATTCCCTCAACTGAATTCACCTCCTTTCTTCTTTGGAAGCAGGAAGTAATAAAGTCTCCTCCTCTGAGATAAGAAGATACAAATCCCATGCCTCCAGCAATGATAAGGACTTACCGTCTTTTTGAATAGTTTTTCAATGAGTCACATTCCTGAGAGTAGAAAAAGAACAGCTGGCATTAGACAGCATGTGCATTTTGTGGATTGTTTACCTCTTGGATCTTCATCAGTGTTCTCTACGATATGAAAAATTAATAGAGGCACTTTTCTTATGAGTAGAGGATTATGAAGAACAGATATGATCAAGATCAAACATCCAGTCAGCAAGCGTGCTTACTTGGTGAACACTGTGTCAACTGATCCGCTGTGATCTTCCTGGGTTTCTCTGTAGGCTTTAAACACTGACAGAACATAGTCCCAAAGATCTGATAATGAATATCCCTTTAGTAAAGGTTCATCAGATAATTTTATACTGATACATTTTAAATTTGTTTCTCTGCACAGGTACTGTTAAATTTTGGAGTTATGCGAGAGCAAGAAATACCACTGGTTTATAAAAGTTCCTACAAATTTGATGTTTAGGACTTCAATAAAAGTAGCTAATGTTTTATTCCATCAGCAGCCCAAATAAGACTGCTACATGTACAGATGTTATAGCCACCCAGAAATAGAAAGAACAGTGGGTTATGTAAAAATTCTGAATGCATTTTTCATTCCATCAGTCAGTGAATGCAGTATTAGTGGCTTCTGTTTTACTGAAAAACAATAGTAGTGGCTCAGTTTTACTGAAAAAGTATTTCTGGTTGTTAAATAGATCCTGGTGGAATCAAAAGTTTTAATAGCATCTATTTCTATTTCTGAAGCATATGACATCTAAGTATAAGCTGTAATTTTCATCTAAAATCTAGCCACAATGTAGAGAACTAGTGTATCTGGTAAAATGGGAGTTTTGATCTCAGGGTACTATGTCCTTGGAACATGAAAAATGAATGAGGGATCAGAGAATTTAGTTCACATGCTGTTGTCACTGAAGAGACAGCCAAGGAGAAATTAATTTTCAGAATAGAAATCTGAACTTCACAGTCTGAGAATATGACAACTAACCTTATGGTGACACTTAATTTCTTCTCCCTGTGGGCCAGTAGTTCTTAGCTCCTAAGGTCAGACCCTCTAAGCAGCTCTAAAGGTTTTTTTATGTATGGAAAACATCATATGATATTCTAGTTCTTTCTTATAAGATTTTTGAAAATAATCTAAGACAAAATGCAAATACAATTTTTTAAAAGCCTGAAATAAAAATAGCTATATTACTGCATTCTCGTTTTAAAATACCTTGTACGTAAATCTACCATCAATAAGTACAGATTACCCTACTTGGCAATATGTTTCTTCTTTGCATTGTTCTGCTGTAACCTACAACACTCCTCAGCAGATATTAAAAAAAATTATCCTTTAATTTATAAATAGACTAATGATGAAAGACTACATTAACTAGCCTTAATGAAAAACTTGAAGATCCTGAAACAGGAGCTGTTGTGCTCTGATATTTACCCTCAGAAAAGTACATACTTTCCTTTGCAAGTTTTCAGAGAAAAGGAAAATAGTGGTCATTATATGGTACATATATGAAATAAAATCACAAGTTTTAAGCTTTACCTCCAATAAGAAGTTCCTTTAAAACAATCCCTTAAAACAAGATTCAGTTATTACTGAAGACCTATGAAGTACTGACAAAGCAAAAATATTTCCTGTAGTCAGAACTTAAGGACAGGAGTAAAATTGTCAATTATGTGCCAGAATCTATTTTTTCAACTGCGTATTTTGCAATACTTGGCTCAAGTTAATATAAAAATGAAAACTTTTACTGGTAATTTTTTTATATCTTTTGAAACACCTACTTAGCTGCAGAAATACAATGAAAGTTTCAATAAAGGTTAAAACAACAAACAAAAACAGCCAGCCAAACGTATGTAAAACAGAAACACAAAAGAAAATCTGGAATTAAGAGAGTCACATTCCAAATAAACACAGTAGTTAAAAGTGAAAACAGACTGTTTCAGAAACTGCAATTAAGGAACAATATATAAAAAAAAATCTTATTTTAAAATGAGATGTTTCTGCAAGACAGCTGCATTTAGAAGCGCACAAAAATTTACAAGGATCTACTTCCACTAAAACAGTGTTCAATCAGTCCAGAAGTTTCATTTCCACAACTAAACAAATCCGCAGCAATCTGTACTCTGACCAACCTCTACCCCTCAGCTCCATTATCTTTAGATAACATTCTTAGGCAGATAAAATGGAAATAACATTTTGTTCAGCAAAATATGAAGGAAGCAATCAGACAATACAAAATATTTAGGCAATTTTTACTTCAAGCCACCAGCAAAAAAATCAGACCACTTCATTCTAGGAAGTACACAGTCATATCTATGATCCTACATTTCCATTCTAAAAAATACCAGGTAACTTCCCATATCGCAAATATTTACTGTGTGAAGTTTACGGTAGAGGGCTTTTTACGCTAATCCATGCTGTCATTCCTAACACCTAGCGTAAGTATATAAATCATAGCAGTGACTAACATACAGGTAGTACTTGTAAGCACTAGGCTTCTGGCACAGAATCTACCACTCAGTCATGTCAGAAAGATGACTGTCCCACTCACCCCTCCTTCCACCCACACCCTAGCTATATAATCATATACCTTCTCCCTTCCGCTGGCTCTGAGGGCTCTTCCACTCACACCTCCTCTTGCTCAGGTCCTAGCTGTGTGGCTGCACATCCTCCCTCGTGCTGAATTGTTACTGAGCTGACTCACCTTGCTAAACCATCAGAAAAGTATTGCTTTTTTGTTTGTCAATTAAACTTTTTGCCATTTTAGCAAGCAGATTCCAAGAAGCATCAGAGCTGGCACAGCAGAAAAAATGGATACATGCTGTCAGGAGCAGCGAAGAGCAATTATAAACTAGGGTAAAGCAGGACTCTCTAGCGCCATTCAAGATCAGAGCATTACATGAGTCCCTACAATTGTGTGTCTAAAATTGAAGAAATAAAATTGCAACTAGTGCAATTACTGAGAAATGAATGTCTGAAAATAACATTAATGGCTACTATTAAAGAATCCATTCACTTTGAAAGTGAGCATATTATTCAGAATGAAAATATTTTCCCAAGAAAGTATGTACAATGTTTACAAAGCTGAAGATGTAATATAAAAACACAAGTAAGAAATGGGCTTGCACGTATCCTGCATGTGATGAAGTCAGCATAACACAACAGCAGAACTATTGGCAATCACTTCTCTCTTACTAACACTTTTTCCTCAGCCTTAGAGAAAAGCATTCATCTGTGAATCCTCAGTGAGAGAGATATAAATATTTCAGAACATATTTTTCTGACAAAATTGGGGTGGAGTAGCCATGGACTGGAATTTGAACCATTAAATAAAATTTCTTGATATACATTCAGCGATGAAGGGGAGGAAGAATGAAAAAAAAAAAAAAACATTGCAAGGAGAGCACAGTAACTGTTACAAAGAGCTTTAACTACTAAGCTTAAAGCTACTAAGCTTAAAGAAAATGCACCATTTTCATCAGCAAAGCATTATACAAACCATTTTTTACTACATTTGAACTATAATTATATTTTTTTCTTCTGTAATCAGAATAAAAATATCAGATGGGTGACCACATTAATTTTAAAGATATTAAAGACAATTAAATGAAAAATCCAGCCCAGTAATCTTAACAAAAACGACTTATCCGGCTTTAGTTACAGGAAAGTTAAACCATGTGAAGTTTTCATATGACACACATTTTTTTTAAAGGACACTCACGCATTTTAGCATGAAAATGTAGCATGTCTTTACTAACAGAACTCTCAGGAAATGTCCTCCTGGGTAGAGCCATTTAATTTCTTTGCAAACTAGGATTATATGGTCACAGTATTTAGAAAGGTATACATACATATCTGTGGTATCAGTTTGCTACTAGAGAGATTTATCCTGTAGAAATAAAAAAAAAAAACAAACCCTAAACAAACTCTATCTTGGTCTCACTAATGCTAATTTTCAATTTAAAGAATAAACCACTTTAATCTGTGCAAAAATGACTGCACACAAGTACTATTCTGGAAAATTTCAGATAAATGCACATAAAACTTTTGTTTTCAGCACATGCACAACTGATAATGTAAATGGAGTTAATGTCTGGAATGCTATCTAACTTGTTTTGCTTGTTAATCCTCCATTCTGCAAAAACTGTTTTTCCCTTTTCAATTAAACTTGTTTCTCAACAGATTTCTGTCCCTAGAACTAACTTAACAAGCTCCGTGGCTCAACCAAAACAACGAATGATTAAAAAACAACTATCTCATACTTTTTCTAAATTAACCTAGAACACCCTCACTTTATTGTTATTATCATATTAAAAATCAACACTGTTGCAGTATTCCTTATCTTTTCACTTCAAAATACAGTAAAAGATCATCATATCAAAATGACTGGAACTTGCACAGAAAGTCAGCAACTTCACTAGTACACAGTTTAGAGCTGAAATGAAAGAGAAAAACAACAACATAAAAACACTATTTACTAAGAAGCTTGAAACCTTATGATAGATAGCAAGTAAAAATAATTTAAAATATCCTCCATCAATCAGTCTATATTCATGCAATTATCTTTATGATGTCACATACATTTCTGTGATGCCAAACTGCCTAATTTTTATTTCACTTTATTTATAAGAATTTTCCATCATAAAATACAGTAATAAACTATCAGTCAGTCACCCTGAAATTAAATAATAAATAAAATTATACAGGCAGGTATCCTATTATAGTCAAGAGAGTCTTATTTTTAAAGAGAATCATCATCTTTAAAAAGACAGCTTGAGATGCCAACTAAGGTGAAAGTCCAGTCCTAGAAAAAGAATAGATTTAAGCCAACTGCCTACATGTGGAAGAGGCAAGCAGCTTTGGTTTATAATTGATGCAGCTGAAGAAAGTAAACATCATATCTCTGTATAAGACACAACTGGATAACTAACAAAAGTTGCATAACTCTATAGATTAGTTTCATACAAAACCGAAACAAGGCACAAACTTCCCAAGATATGTAAACAAATACCGTAAACCTGTTGAAATTAGTACATCCTGAAACCTAAAAGCAAGTACATCCGATTTGGGAACAACATGCCTACACCAATTTTTCTCACATAGTTTCTATCTGTTAAGCTACACACACTGGAAATAAAAGCTTGATAAGTTTCAAAACAACTTTACTAAGTTTTCTTCAGAAGTCTACAGTGAAGGGCTCTCTATGAATAGGGGAATATTTCTAAAGGGAAAAAAATCTGTACTAACCAAATGATCACGTGTGGTATGAACCAAACCACAGTAAGGTGGGATGACTTGTGAGATTCACTTCAAAACTGCATTTCTTCACCCAAACTAGAACACCAGCATGGATGCATCCAGAGCATGCAAATAAGACAGCTCAGAGACCTTTTTCTATACATATCTGCAGTAAGCGTAGTGTGATCATATGAACCCTGTCCACAGAATGAAAAAGCAGGTTTACCCTGTAAACTGAAACCACGTAAGTAAAACTCATCACCAAACATTCATTTAATTTGGCTTTGTTTACTGTTAAGTATTTTTTATTTCTCTGTTATTCCTCTGATTTAAGCCTCAGATTAAAATAAACAATCGATTAGATTCAGTGTTATTTAAAGTCAAAATTCAGATGAAGCAGTCAGCTGACAAAAAAGTTGACAACAAAGCAATAACAACACTCACACTGAACATGGGGTCAACATACTTCGTTTGCTCACATGGCTTCTGGAGTGCCGCTGGCTCACACCTGGACCACTTGGAGCCTGTCCATGGGCAACCACATGCATAGATGTAACCATCTGCAACACCTGCCTGTTGTTCTTGTTGCTTTATTGAGATGTCTAGAGTTTACATGTTTCCTACTTTGTATAAATAAGGAAGTAGACTGCACTTCTGCTTCACAAGAAGCATTGCTCATGAAGTTACAAGACTTGAGACTCATGAAAGTACTCACCACTAGGTTTATGAGTACTTTACAGAGAAAGTATTTGATTTTCAAAGTTTATGGGTCAAATTTAAGATTCAAACTGACATCCAACAGTAAGATGAAAGCTTAGATAGTTTGAGAAATATAAAGTGAATAATTTGTGTATCAAGAAAAAACGTGGCATTTCATACAATTTAATGAAATGCAGAGTCTTTCTAGTCCATTAAATTACAGCAGCCTTTTAATAATTGAACATTTTTCTAAATAGCATGAAGCTGAATGATTAAAAAGAGGTCTTTCATTTTAGTAAGAAATTAATCTATTTGTTTTAATGAGGGTTAACCATGCTGGTTCTTATTTCAGTGCCAAGGAGCCTCGTGGGAGAAAGCAATTATTAAACAGCTCTAAGTATCTGTGTGTAGGCTGGCAGAGATACTTGGTCTAAAAGGAAGACACATTCTAAAAACACTTTACCCTGAAGTCTTCCACTTCCATAGTACAAATACTCCACACCTGAAAATCAAAGGCCTTATTAAAATATTATATTTTTCAGTAGGTAAATTAAATCGCATAATATCAGCTATGGTGCTGCAGAAGTTACATGGCTATGCATGGGTAAAACTATTTATAACTGAAAGTACTGCAAAGTGCTTGTGCTGTCACACAGTAGTCTTGCCCCAATACTTACAAAGCCTACCTAATAAAGCCTATATTACAAGGCCTACCAACTCTTAAAATACCAGAAGCTCTATAAAATACTTGCTAAGGACAGCAGTCTTTCTGTAACTGTGGCAGGACTCTCCCTTAAAATTAACTTTTACCCTGAATTTTTAATAGTTTGTGGTTTTCATTCTTCGCACTGTCTGTAATTCCCCTCCTCAAAATACATGAGATGTGCATATACATGTACAGTTTTAAGACAGTCTGGACAGTTTTAAGACCGTTATATGGAATTGTATCCTTTTTCTAGCCTATTCCACATCTAAAGGTCCAGTTGCCTCATTGACCATAGTCAGGACTTCAAAGACATTATTTCATTAACTAAACAGGTGTTCACTGACTCTGACACCCAAAACAAAACCTCTAGAGAGACTGAGTATCTGTCTTCAACTTCAGTAGCAAGGGAATCAGTCATAACTGGCCACACCGCACTGGATTAATTTTAAGTTCTAATCCATACAAACCAAAGGTTGAAGGTGAGTAATCATGTCTGAAGTCAACTTTGTCAATAAATGCAAAACAAGGATATAAAGCTCATTTTCTCCAATGAGGGATAGGTATCCACTAAAAAAGAGTGAAAGATGTGCTGTCCACTTTTAAATAAACCTTTTAATTCAGCTGTTTAGACTTCTCTCTCTTTAAAAATCCTAGCTAGCACATCTCACTTTCGCTACAGTAACACGAATTTCTTGTGCAATTCCCTTGCCGCTCCCTGTTCTTCTAATTGCATTCTCAAACACAAATTGTCAAGACTGGGCTCCCCCTGGAATAACTCTCTTCATTTTCAACCACAGGAATAATTTTGTATTTTCCTCTGCACTGACATAGGTGCTAGCCTGGTCTCCCAAAGAAATGAAGCTTACAGTAGGAATACACATATGTGTGTGTCTATTTGTCAATATATAAGAACTGGATACGAAGTCCAATATCAAGTGAATTTGAAAGGCAGACAGCAGTCTATACTCCTCTCCAATATAAATCTACTAAGAAAAAATAAACACCTGCTAACTAAGAGTCAATGCTTCAATATATGCATAAACTCATCAAGATTTTTTTAAAAAACACCAAAAAACCCTACAAAACCTGGGTAGGAGAAAAGAATTAAAATTCTATGCCTAACAAACAAAAAAAACAAAACAAAACAAGCCCTTGGGATTTTCAGTATATAGTGGCAAATGTGATAGTTTTCTATATCTGAATTGAAGAGCCCTCAGCCTTGCTATTTCTTGCACTGCTAATCAGAAATTGAGCTCAACAGCAACTCTATCAAAAAGGAGGACAGCAATTGGTGAAAGTAACTAAGTGCTTCTGTTTTCATAAGTGATAATAGCCGACTCGGAAGTACAGTTAACCAGCAAATTATAATTGAACATGACAAGATTGTTCTATATTGAAAAAAAAAAATCAGGATCATAATGTTTACAGTCTTCATTTGCACTGTTGTGCTATCCTTATTAGTTACCAGCATTTGGTATCTTTATACTAAGTACCAATGATCTAGTTTATTAACTGCTGGCAGAGGAAAATGTAAAGGAAAATGTAAACCTTCTTACGCCTTAATTTCTGTCGGACTTCACAACAGCCTCAAAACAGAGTATTAAAATTCTAGAATTAAGTATTGCAGTGTTTATTTCCAGCTCGAATCCTGTATTACTGTAAAATAATTGAAAAAAATGTTATATATTCATAAAGTTTGCACTTTTAAATAGAAATTTATTGAATTAAGTGATCTATTTTTCATTTTACTCCACCAGCATATTGTGTCATGCCTATCCTCTCCCAAAATTCAAGTACTATTAAGTGGTTTATTAAAAGCTGGTAAGAATCTAATATTATCAGTTGCTGGTGCTAGCAAAGGAAATAATTAAGGCATCCCTCACTGCTGTATCCTCATCCTTCTCCGGTAACAAAACAACAAAAGTTTTCAGCAATTTATAAATGCTATTGTATTAAATCATAAAAAGGTGACCCTTCAAATGACATTCTAAGTCAGACAGAAAAATTCCAACACAGCCATTCTTTTTGGGCCTTTTTAAAAGTTTTGTTTTCTTCCCTCCCTGCCCCTAAGCCCCACATGTCTTCACTGGGTGAATCAAGAGTAGTCAAAAATAAAAACATCTAACTAAGCACTTGGAGGAAAAAATAACTACAAAATATATTTAATAACTTTTTTTATGTCAGTTCTGCATTTGGACAGAACAAGGCAATGGCATGCAGCTGCCTCATATAACGTGGCCATCTCAGTATCTAAATCTTTGCAGAGAAATTAGGATAGGTGGGTTCTTTTCACTCAGACTCACGAGCCTGTGTATTATTTCTAGGATAACATTAACTAATGAGTGCGAAAAATACACGTCCATAAATACGACTGACATTCTCCTAAGTTTACCCTCATATGAAAGAATGAAAACAACTTGGAATTTATAAACAAACAGAAGAGTTGAAATTATTACAGGACTGAAGTGAGATGTGAAAGAAAGGGGGAGTATTTTCTACCAATCCCAGATAAAATGAAAGTATCTTTTGCTGTAATTAACTGCATCCATGGCTGGAATACCTTGCTGTACTAATGATATGATTAGGACCATACTCCCCACTATTCCTAAAATACTTGTCAGCTTTTTCTTCCTTACAACCCTTTGGGATAGTTTAAGTAACTAAAAACCATTTACACTGCTTTCAATAAGCAATAACCAATTTATACAAAGACCTGTTTTGAGAGGATAGTGATCTTTCAGCAAGAAATTATTTTAAAGGAATATGACAAATATCATATTAAAAATGTATGTGCAACATATTTAACAACCACACAAAAATGTAACAATTAAAAAAACCCACCAAATGCATAAAAGAACATACACTGAGTTAGTTCATTTTGGGACATATTTAGTTACTTAAAAGAATAATTCTTAAGGAAACATGGTTTATGAGATATACCATTTGTCTACCTACCCATAACTTGTGATCTACTGGCAAATTTCAATTAAACATAACAGCAGGTGAAGCTTCTGAACATATGAAGGTCCAAGTTTTGTGACCAACACTCATCAGGTAAAGAAGAGCCCTTGAATGTGCTTATCAAAGGAATGACAATTAAAACTCATCCTCTTATTCATTAAAAAAAAAAAAAAAAAAAAAAAGCAGCAACCAGCAGTGCAATCAGCAAATCTGTAAGTCTAAACCAGTAACAGCATGGACTGACAGTTGTCCAGACAAAAAAAGCTAGGAACAGAGAAAAGAGCATGTAGAAACAAACAATAAAGAAATTAAACTTATTAGTTCTCTTGCCCATGGGAAAACCTGTTTTTAAGAAGAGCATTCCAAAAAGACCCTTTTTGTTATCAGGGTATTATCTCATGGCATTTTTTAAAAAATTCCTTGTCACTGTCAAATCTTGGGCTGACTTACTTAAGTCTTCTGCTTACTCCGATTCATGTTAATGACTTTCTGAAATGAAATCATTAAGATATGACAGACAGAAGGCTATAACCTTCATAAAAATTTTCATTTAAATCACAGAGAAACAACTGAATTTTTCTGACACCTTAATGCCCATTTACTTTCTAATTTAATTGTTAGACATTGTGTTTCCTGGTTACTAGCTGAGTTTGGTAGGAACTTTAACATATTACATTTCTGAATACCTAGTTTATAAGGTCTTCAGGGAAAGGAATTTATCTTCCAGTGAATCTTACTGCGAAGCATATAGATGTTGTTATAAAACAAATAATGAATAAAATATGGAGAGGAGGGCTAGAAAATGTGCTATTATTGCCTTGACTGATTTATGGTTCATACCTGACTGTTTAATAACCCTCTTTTACCTCTTTCAGATTCTTTTACTGTCAAGGCTTTTTGACACACACATTCTATTCCTCTACATGTAAATGAAGAAACAGAGTATCTACTGGGGAGAAAGACAGAGAACATAAGCAAGCTGAAAGGCAATCTCAGAAAATGAGATGATTATATTTTCTAAGAAACTCACACTTCCATTAATTATACAGAGCTACGTATATGAGAGAACATAAAATGGTACAATGAATTTAAAACTATACAACTAAATTGCAAGGGAAACAAACAGGTTCCACTTCAGTGGAATTCCACCCTTACAGTGGTCCTATTAAAACCAAAAGAATTGCTTGCAAAATAGGGCATAACTTAATATGAATGAAGGTGGCAGAATCTGTCCTTTAATCTGTAATGCTGTTTAAAGGATTATTTGTACTACTGCATCTCGTAAATTAGTTTGCAAAATGCATTATATAAACAAATTAGTGACATAGATTTTTCTTAAGCTTGTAAAGGGGACAGAGGAAATGGCACTGATTATTTCCGCTATTACCATCATTAACACTGAAATTAAGGGCTACAGAAGGGAGCATTTAATTTTAAATCTCTCTACTTCAGTCTTTAAAAGGAGCCTCTGATATATAAGCCATCTTAGAAACAGAAAACTAGATCTATACCAGGGGAATTTCACTAATACCTGGTTAGACACATACAAAATATCAAGTGCAGGTAATACAAACTTAGACTCACCAGGAAACATTTTAAAAATAACAGAGCCGCATAGACAAGGCTTGTTCTATTGTATCTTTAGGATACAGTCACTCATAATATGCATGATCAGCCATGCAAACATGTTCAAAAACCACAAGATGAAGCTAGCATTAAAAATTAATACCACAACTACAATGTGAATTTTCTATTTCTCCAATTTCATTAAGATCAAAATTTCAGTCAACTGTTCACCTGAACACAGATGACAACACTGAAACTAAACTGAGGAACTGAAGGAAAGAAAGAAGCCTTTATGTTCACTTCAGCCTCTCCCCTGCCTTCAGGCTAAGTGCTCTTCTCTCTGCTGAGTTGGCATTTTTTAAAGCAACATTCTGTTGCTTTCACTGTTGAAAACCACTGGAGATAGCATTTTGAGACCTCTAAGAATAGGAAAGTAAGGAACTCTAAATAAAAGCTTAATTTATTTCACGTTACTATTTCTGAGGGGTTTTTATCTTATTGCTCTTATTAAATAGGTTTAACTTAGTCCATTTAGAAAATCTGCACCATTTTCTTGAGCAAATTCCCCTCAAAATTTAATATGATACCAATAGCATATTGGGATAGGACTAGTCGTAAGCAATCATTTTGTCTGTAATAGAATAAACAACAGCAATTAAAGAACAGGAGATGTCAATACATGTATAGATAGCCATAAAGCTCCAAATCAATACCTGCCTCCAGCTCCATTAGTGAAGACACATTCTCATTCCCTAATGGCTACTGAAAGTGACATAAGAGGAAATATTTGCAATTCTTGTAGAAACTTTTGACTATTGGTCTTTTTAGTACCAAACTACTTTATGAAGGAAAAG
This sequence comes from Aptenodytes patagonicus, assembly GCF_965638725.1. Classification (NCBI taxonomy): domain Eukaryota; kingdom Metazoa; phylum Chordata; class Aves; order Sphenisciformes; family Spheniscidae; genus Aptenodytes; species Aptenodytes patagonicus. Next base: position 36,802,413 of record NC_134955.1, on the reverse strand, counting down.
GATTCAAAAAGAATAATGAAAGATTATTCATGTTTTAAGATTAAAAGTTACATAGCCTTTCGGGCACAATTTTTAAGTAGCCCATGCTCCTGGGGAAAGAAGATGCTTCCCCACTGCTTCTTCTCCCATTGGGGTGACAATCAGTGGCGGCCCACGGCTTCTCTTCAGGCCTGCACAGAACTGGGGATGGGGCACATACTACCTGAAATGCTTCCAATCTCCTCCAGAAAAACATGCAAGTTAGATAATTTTTATTTTTTAAACATCTTGAAGCAGTTTCTGTGTCATTTGACATGCATACAAAACACATCATGGTTTGGAAACTTATTTAGACTACCAGAGAAACCATCAGAAGCTAGTAATAACGCTGGAACCTTCTAGTGTGGAGAGACCGGGCAGATGAGAGGATTAAAACTTGAAAGGGAAGGTTTCACATCCAGATTTCTCATCACTCTATATGCAAGACCAGACATCCCACAACTGTCACTACCTAATTTGTACAAGAACACATACTTAAATAAGCCAGAGGGTCTCAGTCCAATTCACAAAAAGACAAGTAACTCCAACATACAAACCACCAAGCGGTAGCTGTCATAGTCTTGATTGACACAGACCCTGGGCAAAGAAGCTTACCCAAACCAAATCATGTTAGGAAGGGGACAAATAACCTAAAAAATAGTACTATTATATACCCTTCCAATTTTCAATACACTTCATTTAATACCGTTCCATTTTATTGCAAGTTACTTTCTTCCACTGGACAGTCATCTGTCTGTTTTTATACACTACAAAAAGCAAGCAATAGATTTTTTTTTTTCTGTGCCCTTCATTTTCACACATCATAAAACCACTCACATTATTTGACACTATGGACAGCTTCTTAAGAAACAGTAAGCAGACACATTCCATGTGTTTTTGTATACAGTTTTGTTAGCACGATATACAAGAAGTCTACTATGTGAATTAAATCATTTCAGAGTTTTACTACTGGTGTTATCTTTAGAATGTAAAGAGTTTAAACTGGATTTACTAAAACAGAGCAATAACAGAATTTCATTAAAAAAAGTAAAGATTGATATTTGTGTAGTTCAATTTAAGATTTTTTTTTCTCCCTTTATTAAGGCAGTTAATTGCAATAGTCCAAAAATCAGAATGATGCTGGTAGCTCCTAAAGAAGTTATCCAATTACAGGCACAGTTCATCTATTATACACATAATCTTCCAGAAAGGAAGAGAATTCACTTTATAAAATAATTAACTACCTCACAAAGAAGCATTTTAATCTTTAACCTATATATTTATCTACATTAAATTTTTCAGTGCTAACATTTTCAGTGCTAACATTAAAGCAGGTGCCTAAAATAGGGGGGGGGGGGGGGGGGAGGGGGGGGGGGGGCATGCAAGTAAAAGGAACCAGAATCAGACTTGACCTGCATTGAGTATCTAAACTCACTTATATTTATTCTCTTTTTCTGAAAATATTATCTAAATCTGAAAATGTCAAAGAGGTAGTAATCCAATGAATTTTATTGTTGCCTCATAAGTAATGGGAAGAGTATTTTTTATTCAATTTAAAGTTTTAACATGATGCAGTAGGACTTCACAATTTGATTAATATTTTTCACACCTTTGCAGAAGCCATCTTTCCTTTTCTCCAAAAACTATCCTACCTTACTTTATCTTCGAAGGAATCTAGAAGAGAGTTTAGGCATTATTTTATTTTAGAGAATTTCCTAACTTTCCTGATCCACTTTAAGGAGAAAACGTAACCTTTTGTGTTGTGTGGCAAGGAAATTTCATAATCCTAATCCACTTCTGCATTCTGCAATGCTTTGGGTTCTTGAATGCATACCATTTTTCACTAAAGATAAGTAGAAAACCCAAGAAAATAAGTTTGCCCACTATGCAAGTATTGCTTCATACTTGTGATAAATTGTCTTCCACTCTGGAACCCCTAAGTAGAGATTCTTTTTTATGGTCCTAGGCTAATACATGTAACCATAAGAAAAGTAGAACAGTAATAGTATAAGGTTTAGGCTAAGAAAAGTTCATACTGTTTTAGCTGAAGAAACATTTTTTAAAAAGAGAGAACGAAGAAGAAAAATTAAGGAAAACAGAAAAAAATCCACTTAATAGAAATTTATTATATTATGTTTCTCCTAAGATGATTAGTAACCTTTTGCATACATTTTTTCAAGCACTTTAAAAATGCAAATTTTTTACTGTGTAGTATATATTAAAGCATCTGACAGATTTAGCAAGGAGTGTACCTTTTAAGAGGATATTTTGAGAGTCTGAAAAGTTGTTTTTCCTGCATTCACTTTTCTACTGTCATTAATTCAGTATATCTAAGTATTTAGGTGATGAAAGATGAGGGGGAGTTCCATTGAAAATGGAATTTGGAAAAGAACAGTAAGTTATCGGGTTTTTTGAAAGTCTCAAGATGGGACTGATTTTTGAAAGCAGTGTCATAAACACATCTGCATTAAAACCTTCAAAAGATAACAACTATGAAATAAGGGAGCTCTTAAAGTTTATAATTTGGAAAAAATCACAGGTTTAAACTATTGGCAAGTAAAGCGTAGTTCAACTTTTAAATATTTTTTACATATGCCCATGTGTGTGTACATAATTTAACCATATAAGGACATAAAACACTTACAGGTTTCTGTACACTTTTATAAGAGATGTACTAATACTCAAGGACTTGTCAAAAATAGGCTGGAATATTAAGATTGTCCTGGTTTTGGCTGGGATAGAGTTATTTTTCTTCCTAGCAGCTGGTACAGTGCTGTGTTTTGGATTTAGGATGAGAACAATGTCGATAGCAACAACTAAAACATGGGTGTGTTAAGTGGTGCTTACACTAGTCAAGGACTTTTCAGCTTCCCATGCTCTGCCGACTGAGAAGGCTGGAGGTGCACAAGAAGCTGGGAGGGGGCACAGCCAGGACAGCTGACCCAAACTGGCCAAAGGGGTATTCCATACCATGTGATGTCATGCTCAGTATATAAACTGGGGGGAATTGGCCAGTGGGCAGTGACCACTGCTTGGGAACTGGCTGGGCATCAGTCAGCAGCTGTTGAGCAATTGCATTGTGCATCACTTGCTTTGTATATTCTCTTATCATTATTATTATTTTCCCTTCCTTCTCTGTCCTATTAAATTGTCTTTTCTCAACCCATGAATTTTACTCCCCCCCGCCCCCGATTCTCTCCCCCATCCCACTGTTGGGGGGGAATGAGCAAACGGCTGTGTGGTGTTTAGCTGCCTGCCGGGTTAAACCACAACGAAGATCTAGTACTTTTTCCTTTATACCAAAGTACACTTTGATACTGCCTTTTGAAAATGACTAAGTTTGTACTCTAAAGAGTTAAACATGCAGTCTTATCTGAATATATTTTTCATTAGTGAACACCCATTTCAGAAAACATCACTATGGCATTACTCTTGCAATATCTGATACCCCAAGCCATACTCACTACAAAAATTACTGTAAAATGGCACATTTGTAACGTGTATCAGTTAACATTCATGAAATTAAAAAATGGCTACCAATATTAAGATGTACAGAAAAAATATTTTAAGAAAGCACAATTCAATGCATTGAAGACTGATTTTAAAAGTCTGACCTTCTGAAGTTATAATCATTCTATTAACACACCTTCAACTGACATTAAGGAATTTTCTCAATTTGTTTACACCTTTGCCTTTTTGACTCAGGTACACTATTTACAAATCAAATATTAATCCTGGGGTTTTTTTGGGGGGAGGGGGCGGGGGGGAGATAAGACGGGGGGATGTGACCATGCTTGTGTTCATCTATTCAATGATGATCCATTAATTCAGTTTCCTACTTCCATGGCTATCCATGGAAAATATGGGGAAAAAAAATTAAAACCAGACAGTTAAATAAATAACTATAACATACATTAACCTGCATTCTTTAACCCCTTTACTCCACTTAGTTGAAAGCTAGAAAGCTACCAGGTACCATGGTGACAGATATGATAGAAATACCTAAAATACTACATGTCATTCTGTAGTGATCGTGACACTAAAAATATACCGTGGATAAGCTAGAGGAGAAATGGCAAAGACCACCATCATTGGGAAGGGTAATGATTACAGTTTACAGTAACTCATTCAGTTCTTTCATTGCAACTATTAAAGAATGGCTATAGGTGAAATGAAAGAAGAGGGGTGCATAGGCTGCATAAGGACAGTTGAAAGAAATGTAGTTAAATCTTTACAAAGGATAGAATTCCCAAAAGCAGAAAATATCAGAGTAGTTCTCAACATAGCTTTTGAAGGCTCTAGCACATAGGAAATTAGTCCAATATGGATGCACACCTTCTGGGTGTGACCCACCACACCAACAAAAATTCCTAACTAACTGAACATGAAAATATCTTTTCAAATAAGCATGGAAGTAAGAAACATGAGTAAACCATTCATATTTTGGAGGATAGCACCAATTTCCTTCATCTATTTAACCACATCCAGAACAAAGCCACGCACCATAAAAAAAGGGGGTGAGGGTGGGGAGCACAATATAACAACATGGAGGGAGGAAATTATTTGTCTGTTCTGGTTGGTGTGTCGGTCTGAACACAAATTAACACACACATTTTAAAAAGGAAAGAAAACATTTTAAAGTATGGACATGTCAAATTGATAAAACTTAACAGCTATACCTTTGTCAATAAAAACTCTGCAAAAATTGTAGCAACTTCATTAAATGATATGCAAGAGTATTTTTTGTACCTAAGTCAGGAGGAATCTACAAATACAAAAGCAACTATCCTGAGATTGTAATATTGTGTGAGATCAAAATCAGAAAGAACAGAATTCTCTTTTGACTGTCCAAGGGGGGGGGGGGGGGGGGGGGGGGGGGAATTGGTAATTTTAAGACTTTTTCCTACTTTTACTCTTTCACCATCCCCAATGTATTTTATTCTTTTTATGAACCATTAAAAAACTGAAATGCTAGAAGTGATAATATGCAAAAGCCCTCATCTCTAAGGTTTTCTCTGATTTTTTTAATATTTAAAAAAAACCCAAAACCCCCTGAAACACTCATACATATATAGTGGAACATCCTATTCTTCCATGTGAAGCCAATAAATTATGCATAATTACTTTTAAATCTTCTAGGACAACAAGCCATTTAACCCTTAATAGCTAGATGCAGAGAAATAAAAACATGAATTTTGATCATGTATCTTCTCATTAAAGCTCAAAGTGTGAAGACAGAAGAATAAGCTAATATCTTGCATGTATGTGTGGCAAAGTACTGGTAACCAAGCAACCAGCAGGAAACATGTCAGAGAGAAAAAGCATATTTACAGTCATAACAGTCTCTCATTTATACACACCTATAGATACCAGCTACAAGAAGAGAGGATCAGAAAGCAGCAGAAAGCAGTCATTGCACCTTTTTTTTTTTTCATTTTGCTTTACTACAGATATTCTCTGGTTTTAATCAGATTAATCTCACATCACAATAGCTGACTTAATTCCACATTTTATCCTAATATAATAATATGCCTAAATTCTGCATGAATAGATGCACAAATACAGAACGCATCCTGAACTTATTTCCTACTTGTTCGGTTTTGTATTTTAGTAAGATTCTGTATTAGTATTGGATGTGAATTATTCACTTTTTCTGTAATATCAATGGAACACTCAGGTAAATACATATATAATATTAAACAAACAAAAATATATAGTATATATATTCAGCAAGATTATTCATGCAAAGACAATTATTCACATACATAGCATACTTAGAGTTATACCTTTAGCCTTTAAGTTCTTAAGATTTAGTGCAACGTACGGAAGTTTACTAAATCTCCAAAAGCAGAAATTATAGTTTTTGATAAATTTATTTGTCCCTTTTAAACATACAAATGGCAAATAGGAAGAGTTTCAGATATATTCATACTAAAGTGTTTCTGAGAAGACAAGTATAGCAGAAGCAATGTCTATCAAGTTTCTTCAAACTAAAGGATTCTCAAGACTTTGAAAAAAAATCTTGTATTTATTAACTTGAAATATTTGTTTGAGAAGCAGAGGAAGGAATGAGGTGTTAAATACATTTTTATTATTATGTTCCATTTTTATTATTTTGATATTGCTATCTAATGTTTACCTAAACACAACCATTAATGCATGTATGTCGATCAAACAGTAGCGAGCCTGGTCCTCACTACACCTAACACATACTTGCCAAACACACCAGAACACATACACACATGGGACAGACGTCTTTTGATTTGGGTTTTGGCTGGGGCTACAGCGGGAAGAGAAGTCTTTCCAGGGCAGATTTCTGCTTCCTCAAACACCATGCTGAAGTATCGCTCCTACATAGCATACATAATTTCTATTTTTGATACAAATATTGGTGCTAAATAATCTAAAAAGTCTATCACTTAAATGGACACAAATGACAAGAGGGATTGCTCTTGATTTCTAATAAAGATTTCTAATAAAGTTTATTTATTACTTTGTAATCAAAATTTAAAAATACAGTAATTACAGAGTCATCTAGAAGCCCAGCATATAATTTGATTTTATTTGATCACCATGATACTTGTACTCTTTATTATAATCATGTGTATAATTTAAATCATGCTCACTGCATTACAGGTTATTAACTCAAAGAAGATTTAATAAGATGACAATATAACCAATCTGATTCTGAAATAAATCTTTAAAAGGCAGATCATGAAGAGAAACAGCAAAGAAGTACAAGTGGTAATTTCTAGGACTGCCAGTGGCATCAGCCGTTTCTTCTTTCAACTGTCAGTGATACAGTAATGCTTTATCATAATCAAAGAACAATATATAAAACCAATATAACAATAATCAAAGAAAAGACGGAAACAATATCATTAACTGTGAGAAATATAAAAGGGTACTGCTAAACAAGCCTGGCACGAGAACTGAACTTAAATACTTCATCAGTTTAAGATACACAGATTGAAATGGAATGCAGAAGAGAAACCGTGACACATATGCTCATATATTTTCCTCTGTTTTCACTTCTACAGCTTATGGTATGTAGGGCTACATTCATTCATATAAACATAACTATTTCATGCAATGTTTGCTTAAACAGCTACTAATATTTAGAAAGAAAATGCAGGGGGTTTGTGTTCCTGTTCAGACTACTGTGAATTCACAGGACTTGAACAGGCTTCATGGGATCATCTAGACCTTTTTCCTTCCCAAGCAGGCTCACCTATTCCTACATAATTCCTGGAAGATGTTTTTCTAACTTGTCATAGAAGATCTTCAGTGACAGATACTCCCCAGCGTCTTTAGAGAGTTTGCTCAAAATGTTTTGCTGTTCTCACATGAGAATTTTTTTTTTCCCATGCTTAACCTAAAACCTATCTCACTGCAATGTACTTGCTATGTTACTTTTGGTCTGTCCACACTGTGAAGACGTGTCCAGGCTGCAACTGACTGGCTGCGACGGGCCTTGCCAGGCAGCAAGCTGCACAGGAGCCAGCAGTGCTCCCTCAGAGCTTGTCGGATCACAGCGAGAATACTGCATTCTGTTTTAGGCCCCCAGTAGAGACACCAATAAACTGCAGCGAGTGCAGCAGAGAGCCACCAAGATGTTTGAGGGCTGGAGCACTTGCCCTGTGAGGAGAGGCTGAGGGAACCAGGCTTGTTCAGCCTGCACAAGGGATGGCTTTGGGGGGGACCTAACAGCAGCCTGCCTGTACCTACAGGGAGGTTATCAAGATGATGGAGCCAGGTTGTCCAATGTGCATGGAGAGAGGACAAGAAACAACAGGGATGAATTGAAACGAGAGGTTCAGACTGGATATAAGGAAAAACCTTTTCATCATGAGTCAAGCAGCCGAGCAGGCTGTGCCATTGCCAACCTTTGAGATTCCTACTTGATAAAGCCCTGGGCAACTGCGTCTGACTACAGCTGACCTTGCTTTGTTCAAGAGGCTGGACTAGAAACCTCCTGAGGACTCTGCCAACCTGAATTATCCTTTGATTCTATAACATCCATACAGCTTCTATCCTCGAACATGCAAAGGCTAAATCCCCCATTTCATCTTGTTTTCCTTTACAACATAAGGATGGTTGTACTTATTCAGACTGATGGTCCATGACACAGTATCTCACCTCCATGATTGGTCACAAGTAGTTGCCTAGGGCAAAGTAAAACAACAGTAGAAGGATACTCTCTCCTCCCTAATATTTCAACTAAATGGACTTTTGAACCTGACAACATTTCCAGAATTCTCTAATAGACCCCGCTTCCAAGTGCTGTCAAATATGTTAGTTATCCAGTCAGAGGGGATCTAGTTAGTGTGGATTTATGCAAAGAAAGATATTCAAAGCTTCCATTTTCCTACTTTCATCTGTTGAAAACTTCCCTCTCTGCTCAGCAGCAGGACAATTCCTTCCTTATTTTCTTTGCTCATAATTGTTCAAAAACCTACAGCACAACTAGTAGCAGAGATAATTAGAAAAGAATGGCATCTTTAATTACTCTTTTGCTAGAGCCTTTGCATGCTTCCACTCTGCTTTTTTGCCACAGCAGACTCTTGCTCTGTTCCTTGATGACACCAGGATCACCTCCTTTCTTCTACCCCTATCGAAAGTATCAAAACCAAATGTACATGGTTTACAAACTGCTGAGTGATCTCTTTTTACCAGGCCAAATTCAGAGTTTCTGTAGTTTAGTTTTTTGGTTTTTAAAAAATGCCCATTTTCTTTTTCTATTTTTCTCCAGCCTTCACTCTCTCAAATTATTTTCCTGGGTTTTCCACCAAAATGACAGTTATGGATCAGTAGTGCAAAAAAGGAAGATCAACATAAGCATGGCAAAAACCCTCCTATCATCTGATTTTTCGTCATGATAAACAGAATTACAATAAGTGTCTACCTGGACAATAAATTAAATACATCCCATTTTCAAAGATACAACTCCAATGAAATAATATTTTACAATTTAATATATGTATTCTACAATAGCCCACTTTTTTGTGTTGAGTGCCAAAGTTTTTAAGTAAGAGATTTATTATTTAATCATAAATGTTGAGAAAACTCAGCACCAAACTCACAAAAAAACCCCAAACAAACAAAAAAAACATATTACATCTAGTTACAGTTTGTTAGAACAGTGTGTTCCAATATGGGCTTCAGTAAACCAAAATTATACAACTTGCAGTATCATTTGAAGCATTTATAACTTTTAGTGCACTGAAGGTGCCAAGAAACCCTGAGAAGCAGATGGGCATTGCCGCTGTCAAAATGCAACCAGTTACACCAGAAAAGAATTGGGTCTGTCATACCTACAGAAGAAATGTTTAATATTACAGCATCCTATTATTCAATTTCTTACTTTTATTAACAAAAAGCATAAATGAACTTCATTTTAAAAAATCTGATTTCCTTATAAGATTCCACTAGTGGCATCACTATTTCTGTTCTATTTAAGAACATGATCATAAAAATAAATAAATAAATAAAGTCACTATCTGGGCAACAGTCACATTCACAAAATTCCCAGCAGCAAGGTACCTGATCCTCTGCCTCTATCTAAAGCTTTTCTTACTGAGTGTCACAAAACAAAGCTTGATTAAAATCTTAATTTGTTTAAAAAATAAACCCAACAGCTTCAAGGCAAGAACTAAATGCTAGCATTTACTTTCAGCTTTCAAAACGCTTCTTCTTTATATTCCATTAAAAACATATCACTCATCATTACTCACTAAAGAGGCAGCCCTCACATCCACTACAAGGTTATAGTTCTTATACAAGTATAAATTCAAGTATAAATTATAAAATTTATGAGAAATTCCTATTTCAGATCAAAAAATATTATTTCAAAGTCACTATCAGTAATATAAAATGAAGGTTTACCTGAGACAAGCCTTCTATGTTTGGTTACTCCAATGTCATTTTTCTGAACGTCGTTCTCACCAAAGCAGGTGCTTGTTTACTCCAAGAACATCCAATAATGGCCATAACTTCCAAATGGTCATGATATTTTGTTTCCACTCTTTAATTGAGGTTTAGGTTAACATTTTTGAATGTATATCCTATGGATTATCTCAAAATGCTACAATAAATGTTGAAGTTGTCCTACCAGCATGGTTTGCATAGAAAATTACAGTCATTTGGAACACACATAGGAAATCAAATGTCTAAATCAACATGCTCAACATACGTTTTTAATGACTCTCACTCCAATTATACAACTATATTCTGTCATACCAACAGAACATTCATCATCTCTTTTACTTTCAGAAGTAGATTGCCTGATCAAAAGAAACCGTGCTTTATAACAGAAGGTATGTTTTGTACTGAGCCATCCTCATTTGGACTAGCCTCAAAGCTGAGATTGTTCACCAAGGTGTTTCTACAGATAGCAGCATCTCTTAGGCTGCTGGAGGTAAATGTCATCTTTAATTAGTTAAACAAACAGCACTACTTTTCTCCTAGGCAGAAAACGCTGTCAGCCATAATATATTTAAGATATTTTTTAATATATTTAAGATATTTTTTGCAGGTTTTGTTACTGAGATAACAGGAAAGAGGATGATAGAGAGGGAGGTCTCTGAAGCATGAATAACTCTCCATAGATCAAATGAATGATATTTAAAAAAAAAAAAAGGCACTCAAATGTCTTTTAACTGTCTCAACTAATAGACAAAATAATCTCAAAATGTTCTTAGTATCTCACTGATTGATAAAGTGTATGAAATTGCTCTCGTTCCTCTGATCTGTTCCTAAAGGTACTGAAAGAGCATGCAGCTGTTTCATAAGTCCCATTTGCTTCTAGAAGGTGGTTCTTTTACATTTCCTGGACCAGCCAAATAAAAGCTGAAGCACACAGGTAACAGTCAACTTCTATATTCTAAGATTTAATTTCTTATTTTTATGTCTCTCTGTTAAACTGTGCTTCACGATACTGTAATACCCTTCCCATTCCCCCACCCCCAGAAGGAAAAAAAAAAAAAAAAAAGCCTCTTGGCTAGCTACCCCAAAAAAATTAATTCAAATTGTAAAAAACAGGTGACTGGGAAGACGTACCATCCTGAAAAGGCAGGTCAAAGAAACCTCCTAGAGAGACGAAACAACAAAACTGCCACCTGCGTACACAGCCAATTCCATCTGAGGGTAGAGCTTCACGGAACCCTTCTCCATTCAAATACCCAGCAGGAAGCAAAGCCTGACAATTCCAAAGGTACTCAAAGGCTCAGGATGAACAGAATCACAGCTTAACTTCCTGTTTCTTCTCATCACCCATCTCCGTCAGAGACATTTTAACTGAATAGATGTATTATTTTGCAAGTGTTGAGTTTTAATGTTCAGCTCTATTTTAAAGTGGCAATCAACAAGTCAGGCTTTCCCAAAACGCAGTTCTCTGAAGCATACGAGAATCAAATGTAGAATGTGTATGCATTAGGCAAAACAATGGAAATGGGCAATCCAGTTCAGTAATAATGCAGGCATACACCTGTATCAGCTCATATAAGATGCATGTCCCTGTCCTACAGGTACCGCAACTGCAAGATGTGGCCTGAGGCTTTCTCTGTGCTTCTGCATAGCCCTATTGCCTCTCACACAGCTCTTGATGCCCATGCCTCTTTAGTCTGCGAATCTTTCATTTTCTACCCAAGTACGCTTCACACGCAGGCTGTCAGCAGGGTACTGAGATAGCAGTCTTTTGCTGCCAGTATGCGGGATGCTTGCAGTGTGGCAGATCATGTGGTGAATAACAGAAGCATGAGACTCATGCTTCCCCTCTGAGACTTGCCACTTGAGTAATTGAAAGAAAATACAAAGATTCCTTAAAAATAAGGCTGAGATAAGGCATAAAGCATGATATTCATAATCCAACTGACGAATGCATTCATACACAGAGTCACTAAAAGAACCACATAATGAAAAAACAAAGTCTAATATTTTCATAATTCCCCAGTTAAATGGAAATGGAAGAGAATTACACTCAAGTAACAGTAAATAACTATATAACTATTAAAAGTTATTGGGTTTTTCCTACTGTACATTCCCAGTCCAGATGTAGAAAGGAGCGCTGGTGACTAATCAACAGCTAAAGGTATAAGGAACACTTTTTGACCTGTAGTTTCAGTGACAAAACCAGAGTTGCATGCCCAAATAGATGTTTGAAGATGCTATTTGCATTACCCCAGCATTACTCACCGAGAGGCTAATTCTCTCCTAGGACATCTTTATTGACAAACTTTTAAAAATGAAATTCAAAAAATTGTAACTAAGAATAATTAAAACACCCAGCATGTAAACAGATAAGTAATGCATTATATAGAGGTTAGTTTGTCTTCCTTTTGCTTACTCAAATGTTGAAGTGTAGACAGTTACTTGATGGACTATGTTGCAAACAATATCCACTATAATCTATTTTTCCCTCCTTCCCTTAGTTCCCGCAAAATAGCATCCTTAAAATCATAAAGATACACCTGGTACCAAAATACAATCCTTCTCAAAATTCTAAAATAATTTTAAAACAGTTAATGAATTGAGAGTTACAATATGGAATCTGTCATAAATGGCTATAAAGGTGTTCTACTTTTTTTTCCAGTTCCCAACTCTGCAGCAATAAATCCCCAGGAGAAAAAAAACAAACAAAAACCTACAAAAACTATTTTCATAGATTACCTTAGAAGAGGCATCTCTTCTATGTGTTTTGTTTTCCTCCTCCACCTGAGAAAGAATCCCGGTCCCTCCTCCACAAGTGGGCAAAGATGATAAAGCTCAACTCCCAGGATTCTTAAATCAAATACTGAAGTGTTGACTAAAACGCAAAAGAACCAAGCTATCAACAAAGAACACTCCTTCATCCATATAAAACTGCAAGACAATGTATGTCATGATGCAGGGACATATGAGAGTTTCTCATCTTTTCTGATTTTTTGGCCTTTCAATATGCACTCTCGATGGTGCCTTATTCATTGATATTCCCCTTCCAAATGAGAGCAGTACTGGATTCCTTTCTTCTTCAGACTTTCTTGCCCTATTGTTAGAACTGGTTTTTAACTAGCCTGTGAAAGCAAATTCATTACTTCATTCATTCTTCTTATTTCTTGCAAAGGCTCCAGTAGATGTTTTTAAACTGGCAAAATTATAGGATTAAAATGTGTAAACCAGAAAATGTTACTTAATAGTCTGGACAGTAACATACGTAATTGGCAAGAGTACACTAAAATTCCATTTTTTTTAATATTAATTTATGAATTCATTGCATAATGAGCTAGATTTTAAACTGTACCACTGCACTAGTCCTTAACTGTTTCCGTCCTAATTATCAGGCAGCCCAAATTACATTTTTTTGTGTAGTGATTTTACTTCAAAATTACCAAGCTCATAAAATGAGTCTTTAGAAAATCCTGCATACAGTCTGAAAGCAGGAAGAAAGGATTATCTTCCCACACAGTACGTATACGAAGCAGACATACAGCAGGAAGATTACAGAGGTTCTTGAACAAGACCTGTTTTTCTACCTCTCCTGGAAGACTTCAAGAAATCATTCCTCATTCACTGGGAAACTGGCAAATTTTGTTTGTGTCCTTTGCAGGATAGCCCTGTTCATTTGCAGGATATAAACGTCTAGCTCATTTGTCACATCACAAGACAGAGAATGAGGACCACACACCACCACTATAAAACCACCTGAATTATGGGCATGTGTTTTTCAGACGTGTGACTATCTGCTGGGTCAGACCTACACACATGGCTCACAGAGAACATTCTTTACACTAGAAAAAAAAATACAGGAAACTAATAACCTTTCAGATCAGGCTGAAACTTAACAAAATTTGAACCTAAACTTAACTGAAGGCTGAACAATATTCAGTGAAATGAATGTTTATCTATTAGAAAGCAAAGACATAAAATTTTACATTAGTGAATGTCCAAAAAGTTCTTTTGATCTCAGTAATTTTGCAACCATGCAGTATTATTGAAGGGAATTGTTTTCAAACTTATGTAAGACATGAAGTAAGAAGAGAAGGGATCTATAGCTGATTGCTTTCTGGAAACAAGCTGTACCTAGGCATTTATGGATAATCGTTTTTATGATTTGCAAAACATGAGCTTTAAAAAAAACAAACACACCCTGATTTCTATAATTCCATTTAATTCTTCCCTTCATAAATATATGATACTTCCACTACCTAATCTCTAATACATTAAAGATCAACATAGCATATATCTTTGAAAAAAAAAATTTAAGAGCTTTTGGAACAGCTTAGCCCAACAACCCAGACTTTATTAGTTCTATACCACTGTTCCAAAATGCAACTGACATCAAACCTCATCTTTTACCCCAATTTGCATTGACAGAAGAGAGAGATCTTTGGTACAGAGAGTTTCTAGCAAACCCTTTTAACTAACGTAAGTTTAATAGCTTCACAGAGTTGCATTACAAATTTCAAAATAAATGCAGACAGACTACAGTTTACCCACAGCCTGCGACATTTAACTATTCCTTTCAATATTCCCTCTCATCTGAAGTGTACTATGAAGAAAAGTACCAAGCTAATATTAAACTAGGATTATCTTTGGATATTTACTCAAAAGAAGGAAGTAGCAGAGATGAGACACTATCACTTCTGATAGCTGTGAAATCTGCAAAGGATGCAAATGCTTCCATGAATTCTTACTTACCAGAGAGAGGCCAAAATCTTTTAAAATGAAAATCAAAACAGAACACAGAACCTAGAAAACAACTAAGGTGAATAAACCACTCATGCTAAGGTTTAAAATTAATCCTCCAGGTAACAGAACTCTCTGAAATTCAAAGCTCCAGAAATTCAGGAGGATGGGGTGGGGAGGGACTAAAAGTAGAAGCTAACAGAAGATGAGAGGAGAACAAACGCAGACTTCTGTAAAACCTAGAAAAAGAGATGCAATTTGCAACTACCATTATGATGTAGCTTTTTAAAAGTAATTTCTTTATTCAGGAGTTAAGTGGTTTTTCTTGCAACATCTATAGGTTTTTGGCTGTAAAATCTAATAGTCAGTTGGAAACAAAACACTCCAAAATCAATTTTGTGAGTATGATTTCAAAAACATAATATAAAATGGCTAAAAATTAATCAGATTCTGGGAGGGAAGGGGAAAATACATTAAAAAGCAAAGCAATAAAAGGACAGTAAAGTGTTTGGACATAGGAAATCCAGGCTGAATATTTCACCTGTCTGGAATCAAACAGAAAGTCTGTGCCAAAGGTGTCAATGAGCTTTTAAAAAAACTATTTGTATTTTTCAGTTGAGAAGTACCCACAATCTTTCTTCAGTGTAGGATATACTTAAACAAATACTTTCTGAATAGGATGATTAAATCAGTTTTACTGTATTCAAAGTTTAAACTAGATTTTCCTTTAAAAATAAAATCAAAGAAATTGGCCTTTGAAATTAATAGCTACACTTACCACGGACCATTAAAATCAAATCAAATGAGTCCTTTTTTTAAAGTTACATGTTGTTGCTGAAGTTTTTCAAACATCAATCAACTGAAGTGATACAAATAAACATCTAAATACCTGCAATTAGATGTTATTACAGTGAAGAAGTTACATAAATGAACTAAAAAAAAAAAAATACTTCACATTTAAGTAATTTTATGTAAATGAAGACTGTAATTCAAAGTAAAATAAAAACAGTAAGGGATCAAAAAGCAGAAGAAAGTTTGTTCCCTTCTAATTTATGAGTAACAATACTACAGAGCAGTTTCTAAAATTGTAAAACATACTGTCATAGTGTTGTCTCCTACACAAAAAGGCATCATTTTGTTTTAGGGACAAGGTTCTTTTGGCACTTGGTCATTTCGCAGTAAAGTAGGTTAAAAAAAGAAAAGCAAACAGAAACCCCACGAATCTTCACAAGTATACAATTCGTAATTATTCAGGGCAGCAAGTTTGTGTTGTGCCATGTAAATTTGCCTTAAACTAATGTGTTTAAAAAAACCAAAATCCATTTGGGTGGAGGAAAGTCCTTCAACAATCCCTTTATCAATCTCCTAGTGGAATCACTTGTTACAGAGCATGGAGAAGATCTTCAGCAAATTACGTAACTGCTTAGATGAGTTTTCCAGGTTAAACAATCTCCAGATTTCAGAAAGTTGCATTAAAGTTATGCACAATTCCTTGCTAAAACTCTACCACAGGAACTGTATCTACAATGACTGACTTTTTTCAATACTAGCTTTTTTCAATACTAGCTTTTGTTCATAGACTCCCCCTCTACTTCTTGCATTTCAAAAATCATCCACCATCTAATATAGTCTTTATTTAACATAAAATTAATTATAAAAGTATCGAAGATGTCAAATGCTTATTTCTTAATGAGATATGAAATTTTCTTGTTAAAAAGGTTATATTTTTCTTACTTTCCAGAAAAGCAGCATGTTCACACTAACCTTCTAACTAACAGGAACAGATGGGTCTAACTGGATACAGGCGTGATGGAGCATTGTGGTAGAGCAAAAGAACATGTTGATTCTCATACCTCTGGCAGATAGGAACCAGTCAAAATTAGTTTTAGACTAAAAATATTTTGCTACTTCTTGGTAAAAAAGAAAAAAACACTTGAAACAATATGCTATTTTTATACATGCCATCAGAGATCAGACAACAGCAGCTTTCAAAAAGTTGGTATCGTACATTAAAGCCAATTACATAGGCTTACTGTATGTCATTTTTAAGCCTGTGGATAAATTACAAATTCCTGAAAACAGCAGCTTATAATGGAAGTGCTGACACAACCTTAACTACAGCAGCAAATGCGCTGCTATTATGAAGTTGTTATGGCAACTAGAATGATCAAGTTGGGAGAGAAAGAGGAAGAGTGCACATAAGCAAAACTTAAAAATCTTTGACACCACCCCCCACAAACTCTTCTAAAATTTGTGGTCACAGTGTTATCACTCCTTACCTTTACAACAAAAAAAATTAACTGCAAAACTTCCCTTTAACACAGGTGAGAGGTTCCACATTAGTGTAAAATCTAAGACAAATTAAATCCAAGGTCATAATCCATCTGGTGCACGCACATATCAATAGTCTACAAAAATAGAGTCAATTGAAAGATATCTGGACAGCATCAGCTGAGCACATATTCATCAGATATCACAAGTTAACATACGACATTATGCAAAACTGTTCAATCTTCAATACAATTTCAGAATTTGTTACCAATCTGAATAATTTAGTAACAGCACCCTGCTGTAATTTGACTAAATCAAACAGACAGCACATTCACAAATACTGATCCATTAATTAAAATGTGATTAAAAATATAACTGAAGCTCATATTTGTGAAACAGTCATTACTTATCCTCCCTAATACTGTGTTAGACAAAAGCAGAAATCTTCAGGTGTTTCCAATATTAAAATAATGGGAAAAAACCATAGCAAGGCAGTCACATTTTAATACACAAAAATGTACACAGTATAATTTATAAAACATATTAATTAAAACCTGTGCCAGCATGCTAGTTACCTTTCTCAAAAAACATTTTATAATTTAATTGCAAGTATTATTCTAGTAAAATTTCACTGAATAAAGTTTCCAACAAAAGGTTAGTAGCAACCAACAGTCCTAGAAATAATGTTAAATCATCATTATTATACATTTTTATTAAAGCATTCTGTCCAAATACATCTACCAGCAACACCTCCACTAGAAAACTGGAAAACAAATTATTTGTCTTTCTTCTCAAAGGATTTCATATTAAAGTCACATTGTCTCAAGTCTAAACTTGACCGCCATAACTAAAATCTAGGAAACACAAAAGCCCTCAGATGTCTGACATGGTAAGAGTTGTGCTAAGTACTTACACTCACTCATTTCCTAGGTAACAAAAACTCCTTTTTCTCCAAGATATCTCAATCCATTTCTCTTTTGAGTTTGTTGTTCTAAATCAGTTTTCAGACTACTGGGAAGACCCATTTTATGAGGAATAGTCTCATTTTAAGAAATGTGAAAGTATCTATTTTCACTGAGAGCTAGCAGATATTCCGGTTAAATTCAAAATAATTTTAAGATTCAGGTTGTCACGGTTTTAAGTCAAAAATTACTTAGTGTTAATCATCTGATTGATTGCAAAATTTTGAAACTTTGAAGACTGTTTTCATTTATATAGACTTTTTTTTAAAGAAACATACAATGTATTCTATATTGATCACTGAACATTACAGTTTTGCAGATGAATTTCATTTAGCTGGAATATAATCACATATTCCACTAACAAAACAGAACTATTTAATCTGCAATAACAAACAATTATTGACATGAGGTCACAACAAGCCCCCCCCCCCCCCCCCCCCCCCCCCCAAAAAAAAAGTGAAAAAAGAATAAGGCTGAAGAGTAAGTAGGAAAATAATTTTGTTCACAAAAGCAAGAACTACTTGCAGGCAACAAAAGAAGCGGCAATAACAATGACATTTTCTTCAGAACATTAGCTCTTCAGCAATTTAAAAATTCTGATAAATACACTGCTTTTCTCTGAAAAGCAACTACTACATTTATCATCTTGCTTGAAACAGGTAATCATACAGATCTATTAAAGCTGAATGACAACATTCAGAAAAAAGGTTAAAATGGGATTTCCATGTGCACAGCTGTTTGTTAGATAAAAGATAAATACTTGATAAAATTCTCAAAAAGGAAAATGCTTAGAAGTGTTCTCTAACACTATGTCTTCTTTTAATTTTTTTCAGATTTATTTGCAGTACTAACATTAGTGGTTACCACAGACATTTATAATTTGTGAAAACATTTCATTGAGATATGGCTTTATTGATCACTCAGTTTTATTAGAAAAATGTTTTTCCCAATATATTTGACAAATTACTTTCATAGAGTAGGAATAACACTTGGCCTTTTAGACTTGAAGAATCCATAATTATTAAACATGAATGGACTAACACAGACAGTAGTACATGGTTTAATACTATTTGCAAAGCTATCAGCTTTGATGCTGTAAATATCAAGTCTTACTGAGATTGCAATGAAATTTCAGTGAGCTTTCACCTCAAATGCTCACGCACTTAAAATGTAAAACATTTTTTAAAAAAGCCGATTTCTGTGCTCACTTCTTATGCAACTTTTAAAAAGCAATCCTCTTAAAACAGGTAAGTGCATTATTCACCCTAGATCTGATTTTCAGGTGCAGTGTTTCAATACACTGTTAACCAAAGCTTCACAGTAGTTATTCTGAGGTTTTTGACTATAACGTGTACATGCATAAAACCACTCAAAAAACAGAGGTAACTGAAACAGAAGTCTGTCCAAGAAGTACAGGACTTTTTCCTCACTACAAATTAACTTTTCTATTATCAGAAAGTAATGCAAAAAACAACATGTCTGTGAACCAAATGAAATGAAGCAGAGGGGTGTAGCCAGTTCCCTGTGATTCCTTACTCCTGGTTTAGAAATATGAGAACTTCATGTCAACTGACGTTATTTACAGACATGGAATCCCTCATCACACCATTCTGTGAGTGCAAGATAACCAAACTCTGCAAGAATTAATCACATACTACAGCGCTGACTGTCACATAGTAGACATCCAGTCACAAGACAGACTATAGGCCCTACAGAGTTTATAGCTGTGCATGCTTGAAGCTTTTGCTTCTTCAGACATACAAACAACATTCTCCGCTGGAGATGTTATTTATCCCCTTTAGTAATGCAGCTTATATATATAGTTTATTCCTGTTGTAGCTTGACCAAACAGAAAAGATTTTCAGGACACCATGCTAAAAATACAATTCCTCTTCTTTGTGCTATATCCAAGGTTGAAAATTTTAACCAGCTTCATCTTCAGAGTTTGAATTCTTAACACCAATCATCTCCTTATCTTAAACTCAGATTGCACACCAAGATGTCAGGATCACTGTCATCCCCTAAACTTTAACATGCTGCTTTATCCAAGTTTATCCTCATCTCCAGGGTTGAGACAGCAGAATACTTTTGATACTAACATACAAATAGCTCAGTTTACCTAGTTCTGAAGAAGGAAAAAGTGGTTTTTATACATATATATGTATGTGCGCGCTCACACACATGTGTATATAAAAAAAGGCTCAATTATTTTGTGCTCCAGGACTTCTTTTAGGGATAATCACAGAGTAGATATTTGAGTGCCCTGTTTGGGATTTGCAAAGGGGAAGCAGACTGGGACTAGTGTTTGTTCTTTGTCTCCTGAAAGATTATCTAAGAATACAAACTGTATAAAGTTATCTTATTGCTACACATACAAAGATTGTGCCTTGTCAGATTCCAATTACTTGTAAGGGTTTCATAAGAAATGAAATATCCTTTATGAAATATCCTAATAAATTTAGGACACTTTCAGTTCAGGTTAGGCTACCAACTCCAGATATGCATTGTATGCTTGAGGACAGGAATCATGACACAGAAAGTGTTAATATTATTTCAGAAAGTATGCCTCATCCCAGTACTTTCAGCATGGACTTTACATCATGTACCCATTGTATCCTTGGCAACTCAACTCCTTATCTAAAGAGACAAGACTGACAACTTAGATTTAAAGTTACAGCCATCGTATGCTACTAAGCTTGGATTTGGTCTGGAGCTAGATAGGATGCAAGCTAGAGGCCAAAGGTATTCCAAAAGTTATTTGATGTGATATAAGGGCATAACTGTGCTCATCATTATTGACTGGATAAACCAAAAAAGCATTATCCAGATGCTCTCCATTGTTTCATAACAAGGAAGATGAAGATAACTTTGCTGTTTCAAGGAAACAAGACTAGGGCAAATTATGAGAGAGGTTCTTCATACTTATAGTAAACAAGTACAAACCTGTAGAAGTAGCCCCTTCTTCCACCATCTTTTTGGTGTGGTTCACGTTTCACCCCAGTTCTAAAGTAAATAGTCTATTTTCTTTCTCTCATCATTTTATCTCTTCTTCACCTTCAACGTACAGAAGGCAAAAAAAGAAATAAATTGATTGTAAACATTTTCTTGTCAATAAATTAAAAAGAAAAGTTACAGTAAATAAGGTTCCATGGTGAACAAAATGAAACTATATTCTAAGGAAAAGTTCCAAATGTTGCATTATTTTCCCCACAATCAGCATACGTTGCCCCTGACAACATCAGTACAGTGAATGAAGATTTTACCCATCATATTTTAGGACAGATTTATGAAAGGCTTATGTTACATTAAAGTGAGTTTTTCAATATATATTATTTCCTACATATTAACCTCAAGAGAGCATTTAATTAACATTAAATCAGACAATTTAAATTTCTAAATTAATCAGAAATGGATTTGTGAGTCAGAAAGCCTTTGTTTGATACAAAGTGTGTAATGAGTTTGAACATCATCTTCATACACAGGGTCCTTTGAAAAACATTTTTTTAATACATTAAGGTTTCTTTTTGTGGGGGCGGGGGGGGGGGGGGGAGACACACAAACCCCACAGGAATGAGTAGGCTTAATCTGCACATTAAGTTATAAATGAAAAACCACAAGACTACAGCCAGGTTCCACAAATGAAAGGCTACATGAAGCAAAACATAAACAATGATTTCTAAAGCAAATCTTTTGGAACGCCTTTTTGATAAAAAGCTAGCTATGAATAAACCTTAACCTGAATGGAGTTTTTAACCCTATACATGACATCTACCATGTCAAAACAACTCTGGTCCGTTTTACCTGATTATATCCCAAAACAGCAGTTTTTTCCTGGATTCGTTTCTTGATGACAAGCTGTTCAAACACAGAGCACCTATCAAACCTAGTATTATCATCTGCTGCTTTTTTCTTCTAGTAGACACTGCTGTCCATCAGAAGAAATAATTAATGGGTCTATTATGTATGAAAGCGTCATCCTGTCAGTTCAGTGACTGGTTTGAATAGCTCATATCTGTTACTCATTGATGCCATGCATGCTCACTGTCCTGAGAGATGACAAAACACTACACCCTTTGGGATTTTTTTTCCCTTCTGTTCTAAAGCAGCATTTCACATCTGTGTCTGACAGAAGCATAAGGAGCTGAGAGAGGCAGACCTTCATCATCCTTCACAGAATAATGTTGCATGGGTTAAAAGTTAAGACCTGATGTCTACTGATCCTGCATATTTCCTACAAAAATCTAACACATGGAGGCTACCAAAATGTGTAGGGAAATAACTTTTCAGTGTTGGAACAGCTACAGAAAACAGATGGAATTTACTGGATACTAAATCTTTAAATGATTTTTTTAAATGGGTGCTGAATACTTGAGTTAACTGGGGTCAGTGCATATGCCTTTTTTTTTTTTTTGCCTTTTTTTTGAGGGGGGTGGGGAGATGCAAAGTTCACAGGTTCTTTTCTGTTACCTGATTAGGGCAGAATAAACAAAAATGCTGAATGTGGAAGAAGTCAGATATTGGAGATACCTGGAAATAAACTGGAAACAACCAATACCACAAGACGAAGCAGCAGTGAACAACAAGACGCTGTGGAAAAAGAAATTGCAAGATGAGAGAGCACAATGCATTTCAAATAGAAAAAAGCTTCCTATCTGCTGAGTGAGTCTCAGTATATTCTGACAGAGCACAGATAAAGCTTCAATCAAGTACCTCCTAGGTAAGTTTTTATTTCATATACTGCTTTAATTGTTTATCACATCAATATATACTTTAATGTATGGACAATAACTCAATGAATTTAAATTTCTTTATACTGAAGTTTAAATCCTTCTATGACAAATATTTGATGTTCTTAGATTTCCTGTACTGCTCAAATAACAGCTCTCTTTTGATATTAAGGTTATTCAAAGGAAAACTATTAATGCTTTCTCTCTTGACTTATACTAGAGTGAAATATTTGCTAAGATTTAAATCCTTCAAAATATTTTAATATATATTTCCATGCATGGCTGTTTAAGAAAAAAGAAATTGATAAAAAGTCATGCTTCTGTTAATATTACCAAAAAACATTTACTGTACTTCATTATCTATTTAATCTGGCAAAGCAAACAGCATTTTGCACCCCAGCAGTAAATGTAAGAGGATATCTTTTATTATAGCATAATGAATCTTTGTTTATATAAAAGGATATTAAATAAAGCTAGAAGTGTTGATTAATTATTTATGAAGGGTAAACTACAGCACAGTAAGGAAACAGCACCATGTTAATACACCCCAAGGTACTGTGTACAGAGGTTCAATAAGAAGACTGGACATCAGTGTCCCAGTAAAACTATAAAAAAGAAGGTGCAGGTCACCTAAGTTATTTCACTCATTTGGAGCATCCACTACATAAGCCACATACACATGAATTCTACATGGAAATAATATGCAAAACATTTTAGAATGAGATTCTAACATCTAATAGGACTTGAAAAATAAACACAGTATCTGTTAGTCAAAAAACTACACTTACAAGTAATGGAGAAAGGTACCTGTGCTCACACACACAAAAAAACCCAAACCCCTTGAAACTGAAAAAGCATAAATAGTCACATACCACTTAACACACCATTTTATACTATCACATTGGTCAATTTTGTATGTATTCTTAGCTTTGAAAACCTACATCTTTGCTCCTACTGTCTTTTACTGGGTTTGCACCATTTATTTACTAAAACGTAATATTTATTTTTCCAGCATTGTTTTAAATCTCTTTCCTCTACTTCTCTCTGTATCACTTTCCTCATTTCTATTGAGCACGTCTTATTTAATGCATCCATCAATCCTTTTCCTGTTTTTTCTTTTTATGTTTTGCTAACTTACTAAAATAATCTCTCTTGCCTGATGCTTGCTAAAGACAGACTAATTTGCCATTCACAAACTCTTCTTTTGAACCCTTCACTTATGCACAAAGGGTTTATGAGTTATACCAAGTGCTAGAAGACTAAACTTACTTGCCAAAGACTGGTAGAATACCATGAGACTAAAAACCAGAAGTTGATGCTATGCTGAGCCTTGTTTCATATCAAGAGGCAACAACATATCCCAAAATAATGGAATTGCTACCAGGAAAGGTATGTGAAACAACTTCTGCAGGAGAGGGGTCATCTCATGCATATTACTGTAGAATACTTTATGTATTTGAAATTTCTCCTACAAGATCCCACTCTTGACTGCCATGATGGGGGACACACACACGTTTCATGTTCTCTAAACATCCATGCTTAAGTCTTCTGCTTAATACAGGCAAAGAAGTTTCCATTATTCTAACCCTTTTCCACTTGCTATATTTGATGAGAACTTGATGGGAATTTTTGCTAGAGCACCTATCACTCAGCTATTTTGTTGCTGACAGGTTCCAGCACTCTCTACATTTCCCCAATTTCTGTCCTTTTCTTTTATAAGTAGCTCCAACTGCTCGATCAAACATCTCAATCTTTTTTTCCTATGCCTCGCTTCACACATTACATCGATCCAGTAAGAATTCTTCCTGCCTCCTCACTGCTCCTGTACAACACACACCGATACTTTTTCTCTCATCTAACATACCAGGAAAAAAACATCAGTTAAGAAGTAGGTTCTGTACAATACAAAACAAAACAATATGGCTATAAGTTTCAATGGCACCAGTTCAAGATTTCCATAACTTGAATCGTCAAAGCCTACTATAACTCGGTAACACTTGTAACAAGCAGCAGATGTAATACAGCTTTTGTCAGCTGATTTCAGAAGACAGTTTTGTATCTGTTGAACCTGGTTCAGAGTTGGAAGTAAAAGAGAGAAAAATAAGAATTGTAATTCAAGTTTTGATTCTCCAGTTACTGCTCTTCCACTCGAAAAGTTTTCTTACCTTAGACATTGTGTGCGAGTTTATTTGCTTCCTCTTTTGTAAACGGTATTGTTTACTGTGGCTTAAAAAACAAACAAAAGACCCACCCAAAACCCCAAACATAACAGGTAGCCAACATGCCTATTTCAGAAAAATCACGTTATTATTCAATGAAGCTCTCAAAAAGCTTACTCAAAACTTAGTGTTTCAGAAAATTCTAAACTGAGAGTTGCAGTTAAGACTTTTTAAGCGCTCTGTTGAAAATGAGAGGACTAAGAACAAGTGGAAAGCTTGCTTGTAGGAAGAATTGGATATAACTAATATTTTTTTAAAAGACTGGATACATCTATGTAATATTTTACAGAGAAAAAGTAGATCTTTATTTTTTTTCAGATGCATTCATTAATAATTTTTAATTTAAGTCATCAAGATAAATGTCATTTTTAAGTGCATTATTCCTCTCACTTATCTTCAAAGAATTCAGATGCATTAACATAAGTGAACAGTTCATTATCAAGTTCCAAAGCCTAAATCTCTGTGCAACCAGAAATAAATATATCACAGAATGTTTTCCAAAATGTGTAATTATGTAAAATCACCTCACCTGAAAGCAGTGAGTTGATATTTATTTTCCACCTTTATCATAATCAGTTCTTCAAGGATCACTAAGCATCTGACAAGGATATCTTTTCATTTCCTCTCTGTATTATGTTGCTCATCTACGTGAAATGAGTAAACCACATCACAAAATAACTACAGTCAATTGCCTAAAGAGAGTACATCTGCTCAGCAAAACAGCACGCATGGTACATCCAAATAGGACCGTCTTCCCAACTAATTCAGCAGGTTGCAAACATTAAAGTGGCGTAGCGTGGTTTAATGAGCCTTTTAGAAATGATGCGAATGATATACAGACCAAAAGTGCAAACTGCCCCTTCTGGGCAGTTATCAGCTAAAAGAAATCAACAAGTAGCAGCACAGACTTGTAGGTACACAGATTCCTAAACTGTTGGCCTATCTTCTGCATTCACTTCCATGTCTACTCAAGGCTATTATATTGCAGGTAAAACATGAGATACTTTTACACTTCCATCTTTTTGTTAAGAGATACAACTTACATAACCTAATAGAAAGCAAGGAGTGAAATCCAGAACTTCTGCTCCTGTAGTTAAATCACTGGTCCAATATGTCCATTTCACCTTGAATTACAGATGAACACTAAATTCACCATGGCCATTTGCATCTCTCTCAAGCCCCTTCATTAAATAATCCCCCACCTCTGAGAGTTACTGTAATGAGAAAAAAGGCACTAAAACACTTCAGGACCATTTATTTGCATTGTAAATACATGCAGGTAATATTATGCAGTATTTCCAACCACATGTAAACAGACATCTTCCAGAAAGCCAAATTGACCAGTATTACTTATATTCATATCCTTTTGCCGTGGAAAAAACAGGCAGAGCCAGGTCAGGCAAAACCAGTTTATAGCTACAGGAGAGAATGCACAGCGACAGATGTTCAGCTCTTTATCAATAAGAACTCTGACTTAAAACAAAAGCATGAGGGCTTATATGCATTTATGGCAGATATAAACTGCTTTGTGAAGGGGCCTGATATGGCAAAGCAGCATCTGCATAGAAGGAAGCTTTGTTACAGCAGATGTAACTGTGTGCTCCTGGTAACTCAAAACCTGCAGCCCTACAGCCTCAACTTAGATCTGTTCAGCTCATCCCTCTCTTTTGCTTGTGATGCTGCTGGTCCTTGACCAACTTTTAGGTCCAGCAAGGCCTGCCTCCACACTTTAAATCTTAATTAACCAAATCCTGTATCAGCTTTTCCATTCCTTTTTTCCAGGACTGATGTCAAGCACATGGGCCTACATTTACCTAACTCATTCCATTCAATAGCATTTTTTCAGTATTCAAGACAGACATTCTTTGGTCTTCTTCAATATTCCTGCAATTATGAGACATTAAAAACACCCATTTGTATAGTCTGCCCTGTTGAGCAGTACTGATGCTTTACAAGGAATTCAACTTGCCACCCCCAACTATATACTTACATATCAAACAGTGGTGAAGTCAGCAAGCTTGTTGAAAATATTAAAGTTACAGAAAAGTTAATCCTTTACAGGACCTCAATATCTTCCAACAGTTTTGAACTGACACCATCTCAAACTTTAAATATTAATTTATCGATTCTGCAGATTACAAACAGGGAAGAAAGAAGCACATTGCTTGGGAAAGGTCACACCAGACCAAATCAGAGGCTCCATGTAGCCCCAAATTCTGCACAGCAGTGCCCAACAGCATAAGTCTAGGGAAGCCTGAGAACAGTGTACACACACAAGGACACTTCCTCAGAAATATTCTGCCAGCCTCTAGCTATTTGTAGTTCAGGGATTTCTTGAGCCAGAGATGATGTCTTATTTATAAGATAACCTTCAAAGTATTTTTCCAGTTGTTTTTTGAACCTGCACAAAATTTAAGCTTCCACAAGATCCTGTGACAAACTTCCATATTTAATTATGAGTTACATCAAAAAATACCCTTCTTTCTTTGTTTTGAATTTGCTGCCAGCCAGCTTCATTCAATACTCCCTACTTCTTACACTAGAAGAGGCAATAATAATTTCTTATTCACTATATCCATCCCTCCATGATTTTACAGACAGCTACACCATACCATTCTCAGTCATCAGTCTTTCAGGCTGAAGACCTCTATTCTACTCTACTCATACCATCCTCAGCCATGCCTCATATGTAAATTCTTCCATACTGTTAGTTGTACTGCTGCCCTTTACTGTACCTTTTCAGTACTACTGTTTCCTTGTGGAGCCTCTGGGATCCGAATCAGAAAGAGTTACACGATATGCCTGTGTCACTGATTCATATAGTGACACCATGATGTGTTTTCTGATTTGTTCTCTGTTCTTTTCCTAATTTCTAGGGTTCATTTGCTTTCAACTAGTGATTAGTAACAATCACCTCAGATGTCTCTAAATGTGATAGGGGACTGTTCCCCACACACACACACACCATGTACATCACTTAATCTTCATCTGCACTGAGTTTAACCTGTCATTTGTGTGGTTTTTTTCCTGCAACTCTCTGCAGTCCTCAGGCTATACAGAATTAGAGGGGAATTAAGATGCACGCTTTTAACAGTGAAGGTAACAGCACATCAGACCAATCCAAGAGCCCAGTGGGATAACCTTCCAAGAGCTCTGGGGGATTCTCTGTCACTGAAATTGTTTAAATCAAGACTGACAATAGTTTTTGACAGTAGCTATACTAAGAGACATGCCCTAATTCAACCAATAACTAGTTCATAACTTCCTTTGTTATGACTGCTCATGTTATCCAGAAAAGTTCACCTGATCACAAATGGTTTCTCTGGCTTTGTAATCTATGAATTTTACTGGCCTGGCTATGCTGGGGTTAGCCTTCCATGTACAATTACTTACTAGAGAGAACCTGTTCCGCTGTTCTTCAAGTCAGTAAGGGATTGAGTTAGGGAAAGAAACAACAGCAAGTTTCACTTCCTCAAATATGCTCCAAACCTTACTGAAACTGATTTTTTTATTGTGTTTGTTTTTTCACACGTTTTGCAAGTTAAAAAAAGAAGGAACTGTAATTCAAAGATGTTTGTTGGTAGTACTTTACCTCCAATGTCTAAAAGCAAATAATGGCAAATATTGTGTCACCTAACTATTAAAATTATATATGTTTTAAAATGTGTTGCAAGGAGAGGAGGAAATGGAACCGTTTCTAAGTTTAGCAGTGCCAAGCTGTCAGAACACAGATACAGAAAAACAGACCCCAGAAAGAGTCATTTTTTAAACACCTATACATACTCTCCTTAATAGGCTGTTCAATAATTCTTTTACCTATTGTAATGTAAATTAGATAAATCATCCCTAATGCCATTATGTGGACGTCATCTCTTCCTGACTGATACCGTAGGTGTATACAATCAGTGTCACCAAAATATACCTTGTCCGTATTATATTCTCCCTGGATTAATCTACTGTGCTTTCCTTTCATGATTAAATGAATTCTAGTCACATGAAATTACATTTTCAGCGTAGTTGTTCAATGCCTCAGTTTTCAAAACTGCATTACAGCAGCTTTTTATCATATAGTATAGCTTGCTCAGTGAGTTATTTTTGTAACAGAACAAGCTTATTTCACTAGTCTTTTTTGAACACAATAATTTCAATTTACAACAAGTCTGGGAGATTGAGAGACTTCAGGAATATAGCTCAGATTATTTTATTCTAGATACTTAGAAAAAAACATTGTCTATAGCATCTGTCACCACGGTAAAGCATTTGCAATTGTGAGGTAAAAATTATTACATCTCTCTCTGCAGCTTTTTTAAATTAAAAAATGTCCTCCAGGTTTTTTTTATTCATGCTAAAATTTAGAGCATAAATACTCTTTCCCTCTACCGAGCAAGTTTGTAAATACAGGTCTTTAATTCATACTCCAATTTTGCTTCCCAAAGGGGTTCCATTGTTCACTTTCTCAGTTTCCTATAATCACTGCAGCAGTAGAAAAAGGTAGTACGTTACAATACTTTAAAGTAGAAAAATTTGCAAAAGGACAACCCCCAAGAACTATTATAGGACTCTACTATTAATAAATGAACGGCCAAAAGAAAATTGTTAAAGTTCAGATAAACAGATACAGATAAACTATTTTGAAGTACAGGCACTAAACACAAATAATCACTAGAGGGGTTTTTGTTTTGTTGTTGGTTTTTGGTTTTTTAATTTATTTTTTGTAAACACAAAGATAACATGACCAAATCAAACACTTCAGAGACTTTAAAATGCTTTGTCTCTAGTTAGATGTTACTTTACACAGAGATATTTATAAAGATCAATTTTCTTTGACAAGCTAAAGTGTGCTTGTAAGTTATAGGTATGAGATCTGATGCTTTCAGATTACATTTCTACAAGTTAATTTAGTCATCTCATACTTGTAGGCAATTTTCCTCTAAGTGACTAGATTGCTCTTCTCAGAGATTTCTACTCCTCCTTTCTCTCCCTCCTCCTCTTTTTTCATATTCAAATACAACTCGGAGAAATAAAGGTGTCTGTGGGATAGAAAGAGGATATATAAAAATAAGACTAAGCGAACACTTAATAAGGCATTATGAAATGAACAACAGAAAAAAGGTAAAAGAAGGGGCAGACAGACTCATGTGGAGTTACAGAATAGAAAATTTAAAGCAAGAGAGACCATAGTCTCTTATTTGCATTAGAAATTTTACTTGCTGTCAATATTCTAACTGCAAATGTATATTAAGATAAATCAGAAGTAGGCATCTGGATTTAATCCAATTTAATCCAATACACATGCATGCTACCACCGAAAAAGGAGCTCTTGCTTCTTCCCTTACTACTATCAATACCAATCCTAGTATTTCCCCAATTCCCCAAGATCTTTCCCTTCTCACCAGCTGTTCCATTTCATGTTCCTGCCAACTCTTCTGCACCATTCATGCAGTCAAATCAAGCAACTCAATCCATATCTGGCGATGGGCCAAATCCATAATATCACTGAAGTGTCTTTCAAACTCATTTCTTCAGAAGAGGGGAGGTGATCTTAATGTATTATAAAAAGCAGAAGCAAAATATAAAGCAACTTCAAACTCATTACATTTTTATTGATAAGAACTCCACAGCGCATAACAAACAGAACAACAAAACCAAATACTCCATAAAAGCAAAAGAAGCAGAGACATGCAAGAAAAAAACACATAGACGTCCACTAGGTTCCTTCTAAGGATGTACAAAACAAAGAGAAAATCCAAAATAAATTATAGATGCTTTCATCAGAATTCATGTTTTAGTAGTGACTGACATGACGACTAAAGCAATTAATAATTACATATACAATTACTTAGAGATGAAAAACATCATCAGATGAAGCCAATTCACAAATGTGACTGGTAACAGCCACAGATTTTTTTTTCTCTGGTATTTAATGTGTGGGAGCAGGGGAAGCCAATACAAGTCCACTTTTTGCAGCTGGAACAAGCAGTGTTAGCCAGCCCATTTTGGGGCAAATGAAAGTATTTTGTTACTTGGGGTAAAAGTCAGTTTCTCCACTTACACAGAAGTATTCCCAGTCAGTCTTTTTCAAACTAATTGCTTCCCCCCCACCCTTGGGCCCATAGACACATTGTGACAAAGCCCTGTGCAGGCAGCAAGATAGTCAGCTGAGAGGTAGTTACTGGCTTTCAGAACGACTCTGTCTTCCAATCAGTCAGATAAGATAACAACACGCATTAAGAAATATATCTATATGAGAAATTCAAACATCTTTTCTGAATGTTCTTTGCCTTTGAAAGCTGTTTGCCTCTTCAGTTAAGCATAACTTCTGTCTTGCTAGTGACACTCTTACCTCTGTGTCTAAGGATTTCAGGCAAGAAGTGGGTTAGCCCAAAGCAAATATTATGTTATAAAAGCCAATCAACATTTGTCATCTGTCGCACTGAACTATCTTCTAACAACTTCAGAAACATAAAGTACACCTAGAGGAAAAAAATAACTCTAACAAGACTCCATCAGTAAAGAAGCCCGGGCAAAAGTGCCGTTTTCCATTATAACCACTTTGGTACGCTTCCTTGGGCATCAGAAAGGTGACGATAAAGACTATGAACAGGGCATCTTTTCCGGAAAGAGTACAAATTGTATAGACTATCTCTCCAGGACTATTACTCTTGCACCCCTAGCACTTTATTTACTCAGAAAAATCTAACCCAGTTTACCTCCTATTACCACTGAACTGTCAATTTAAAATACTTAGCTTTCCAATACCTCCATTCTGCCAGCATTTTGCCAGCAGAAAGTTAACCAAGTGTCTTGAATGAAAATTTCGTTGCTATAAAGGCCTCTAGCCTTTATGACACAAAAAATCAGTAGAATTATATCATCCTATTAAAGCACTCCCATCTTGAATTAGTTCTGCCACCTTGCCCCCTTACATTTTGTAGCTAGCTGATACACACTTTTCAGTGACACATTTCTGCATGTTGAAGCACACACACATATGAAGAAGAAAATACCACATTATCACAGGCTGTTTTCAATCAAGAGCTTAAAAAGAAATAGAGAGTATGATCAGTTTCACAATCCAAATTATCTGCAGCAGATTCAGAAATACCACGCTTTATAAACTGAGATGATGAGTGTGTACTGTCAAAGGAAGGTCATCTGATTCACATTCCAGAAAAGGTTGAAAATGAGTCAGAACCAAAGAAAACATAATTCCTCCCCACTCGCACCCTGTTCTGTCCCTCAAACATGCTTTTTATTAAAAGAGTTTCTAGTTCACAATTTTACACATGCAGAGGGTTTGGTTTGCAAGAAAGAACAACAACAGGACAGAAGAGTTCCCTCGAGGGTGGAACAGACAGTTAATACAACTCCTGCCTTGAAACAAAGACTTTGGCAAGGCTCAATATGCCTTTGACATTCTTCAAGAAAATTACCCAAATCTAGACAAAAAATAAGCCCTCTGGGAAAAAAACCAAATCTTTTAAGTGCTCAGAAGAGCCATCTTCCTATACAACAGCCAGAAATGCCAAAGATGCCACTCCCTGGAGAGCTGAGAGTGAACAATAAGCAAGAGAACACAAAACAGATGAGGAGCCAACATTTGATTTGGACAGGTACAAAAATGAGGCAGGGGAAGGATCAAGAGAAAGCATAGACTAGAAGTTGCATATAGGAACTGGGAACTCTTGAGCAACAGGATGAGATCAGGGAAAGAACAATGGCAAAATGAATAGGTGTGACTCTCAGAAAGCTTTAAAAGAAGAAGAGAAGGACTAGGAGAGCCCAAGCCATCAGTAGCAAATGTGAGGAGCAATTTCAGGACCACAAATGTGATAAGAAGAAAAGAGGACCTGCAACTGAAATTAAGGAAGAAATAGGCACTGTGTCCTTTAGAGCACTGCCTACTTCACAGCCCTTCTTTCACTTCAAAACCAATGTTTAGAAACAGCACTGCTCCCTGCAAACAAATTTCTGAGAATCTTGCTAGAAGAATAGGTCTGTCAGTCTCTTCTGATGGTGGTTCACATGCAGTCTGATCACAACACTGCTCTGGAGCACTCCATAAACAAAAAATTCTGGGTTTATAGAATTTTGTAACATTTCTATTTCTATTTTTTATTTCTTTCTCTAATGTAGGCTGCTGAGAGATGGAACAAAAGTATTACAATTAAAACAAACACAGCTCCTCCAAATCAATCAACATCTTTTAATATTACCATAGAACTAATATGTACTAACATCATTATTGGAAAAGAACCAATACTTTATGGGCAAGCAAAAGAAAGTCCCTGCTCAAAAGCTTATAGTCTAACTCAGGTGATTTAACAGCAGCTCAGGACCCTGCTCTAAAAAGCTTACAGACTAATTCAGGTGATTTAACAGTGGTTCAGAATCAGAAGTGTAAAAAGGAATCTGAAAGAAAATATTAAAATCAATCAAAAGTAATATATGGCAACAAGGAAAATCACAAAGTTCATGGAGTAAAAGGAAAATTCAAAAGAAGGGGAAGGCAGAAAATAAGTGAAAAGAAGTGAAAAAAGGAGAAAGGGAACAGGAATGTAGTGGCAATAACATACTGAATTTTGAAAATGAAGACTGGAATACTAAATGTACTGTCTGAGTACAAGAGTCAGAGTAATTCATTTCTGGTTAGGGGATTTCACTGGCAGGAAAGTCAGAGATGCTGATGTGGCAGAAACCATGATGACCAACATGAGGCCTAGTCAGACAGAACTGGTTTTAGGGATATTATAAAAACAAAGGACATGATTAAACAAGAGAAACAGTGAATCGGGTGAGTAGACATTTTTATCTAGCTCTCAAGCCTACAAATTCAAGTAGCGGACATCACAACAGCAAGACAGAAATAAGGACAAATTGCTCCACATTTAAACTTACTGATTTGTGATTTCATAACCAAAACATACTTAAACACAATTCAGCAGAAATACCATCAATATATAGTAGCAGCAAAAGATTAAGGCCCAAGATTAGAGAAGGATGTTAGTCAGAAAACTTTTTAAATCCAGAAATCTGGAACTTAACAAATAAATGAGTGCAATCAAGGTGTGAAAAAATTAAAAGCATGGGAAAAAGCATACCATACTGATTTTAATGGAAACAAAATTTAACCCCTTTAGCCTGTGAATCTTACTCTATTCAATTCTAAATGATAAAACATACAAATCTTTCTAAAACACTGAAACCTTTCAGATTTTTCTTTTATTACTTACCATTAGCTTTGCAGTTCTATCACTGACACATATATGGTCACATAGTTCTAAGATATCAGAACGTTAAAATGAAAATAAGAAATGTTATCCTACATTTGTATGCATTCAAGTCATGGAATCACATTATACTTCTATACTTCAATCATACAGTTTTGGTTACATTTTAAATAAAACTTAGGAGGAAAAAAGGCACAGATATGAAAGTATATATAATAAGCACAGATTACCTACTACAGGAAAATACATTTGTCAAGAAAATGTAATTAATACTTAAAATCTGGTACTTCCTATTTTTAGTTCAGACAAAAAAAAAAAGGACAGCTTGTCTGATTAGAACAAAAAAGATGAATTTCTGTAATGTTAGGAACATTTCGGGAGGAAGCTCTGAGCAGATGGAGAACCAGCTTCCACCGATGCCAAGTCCTGTGATTTTACTGCAAATCTTTATTGTGGAAGGGTTTTTTTCTGGTTTTTTGGGAAAGTTACTTTGGCTAGGGAGGAGAGAGGGAGAGAGGCTGCCTTTTTGTTGATTTCGGATACCTACAGGTATATAAAACAGCAGTATCTCTCAGGTCTATCAACAAGTCCAAAGTTGCAGACCGCCCAGGGCATAACTGTCACAACTAAAACCTTTGCAAGTGGAATCAAGACCGCTTGGATAAAAAGCCTCCACAGATGGGAAATGGCATCTACCACACCACCATCAAAAAGGAAAGGAAAGTTCTGATGTGCTGGAATGGGGCTAGAAGGAGAAACAGGAGAGGAGAGCATGTCAGGGAAGCTCAGAGAATGTTTATGGAATGAGGTAGCAAAAAAAGGAGAGCACGAGGAAAGATGCATGTAAAGCACATGCCCTTAACTGTTTATTTCAGGAGCACATATACTAGGAATATTCAAGTGACCTATTACCAATCCTTAGTTGCAACAGTGTAATCTTCTTTCAAGACCAGTAACCTGGTACTAATACCTTAAAACTGTTGATAAGTAATAAGAAGTAACCAATACCTCTGTGTTCTACACAGAGCTTATGTCAACCAGTGAACAGCAAGGACATGAAGTTTTGCATCTGTTGAATTTCTGACCACATAAGATGCACTAGTTGAAAACACATCTGTTCCACACGCAGTCATAAAGACTTGCAAAAAAGAATTAAAAAATACTTTTCACTGTTTTTCGCACAGAGCAATAATGTTTTCGGAGCTGATAAACAACAATTCTTCATTAGTCTAGATATCTCAATGGTACAAGAAACAGAGATGCAGACACAAGAGTTCTATGGAGACATACAGACATAAATAGTTTCACAGAACAGACATACAAAACGAAAAGTAGAAGTTGGCAATCAAATACCACTGGAAAGTGGGACCCCTGATATATATATAATAATCCAAATCAACGAGTTAGGCAGTTCTGTAAAGAAAACTGATTTTCAGCTATTCTCTAGAATTTTAAAACTCAAAGGATTCTTTTTTAGCATCCGAACCATGCCCTGCCATTGCCATTCTTTTTGACTGAGCAGAATTAGCATCGAAAATAAGAAAACACTCACTTACTCTTCACTCTACATTTTTTTTTCCCTCCAAATCTCTGTCAGTATATACTTAAGATAGAAAAGTTGAAGGAAAACCTACTTTTAACACAAGCCTTGCTCCACAAGTTTATCTGTTCAGCTTTTCCAAGATAGCCTAATGGTCTTCTGTATACTGCTAATTCTCATGTATGTATCGACCATGAAAATGACAAAAATGCAGCAATATATTGCAATAGATGCATCACAATTAAACAGAGAGGCGCAAAAGCAAGAGGTTAAAAAACCAAAACAACAGGGTTTTAGGGAACGGAAAATAACTGCTACCTCACAATTCCTATACTTACCGTTCACTACTCTTATGCTCCAGTGACTGCTCTTTTGATTTTTATTCCATATTTTCTATTGTATACAAGTGCTACATACCTACAGAAATTATACGTATTCTTACAAGACTAAAAGCATTCTGCCAGTTCTGTTTGAACTACACAGCATTTCTCTTTCTTACCCTTTAAGGCCATCAGAATTATTCAGTCATGGCCAAAAAAACAAACAGGAAAAAATTCATGTCTAAAATTATATTTTTTCATCTTGATAATCATCACATCCTGCAACTCAGCATGCTGTTATTGAGGCATGTATGTTGGCAGCTTTTGGCTGCTGTATTGGTAATGCCTACCACATTTAAAAGAAAGTGATCAGGTTCCTGGATACATTTTGATCAGCTCTGTAATAAGATTTTAAATGCATATTTTTAAACCTAAAGCATCTATTCACAGCCAAAAACCTAATGAAGGACTTAAATCTATTTTGGGACACTTAACCCTCATCAGTCAAAAAATGAGGACAGCTCTTCGAACACGCCAAGATTCTTCTAGCAAAGTAAGGTTATCCTATCACTTCCACTTCTCTTGTTCTTTACGCTTCAACAGCATTTTTACTAAATTGATTCAAGACATACCCCTGAAGGCTTCACAATGGACTTGTAGTTTACATCAGCTAGACATCAAAAGCAATACAGAAAAGTTTGCTTTGCTATATTCAAGGTTCATTAAAAAGCTAAATAATAAAATGCTAAAAAAAGGAAAGAAACAGACTTAAAAACTAAAGTTATCACCCTACTTTACACACAATCATAATAAACCCTAACAAAGAAGCTCTGTCAGGCTGGTGACATCAGCTGTTATCATAGCCACCTGGCAGTTCTTTCTTAAGACTATTTTCAGCTGCTTTTTTAACTATTCAGTGTGAAATTTTCCATGTCAATTGTCTGCCTCAGGCAGTTGTTCCTCACCCTCCCCTCACCACCACCTTTTAAAAAAAGTCAGAGAATGGCTGGAACATTTTTCTACCACAAAAGGACCTGGGAAAAAAGCCCTTGTAAGCTCTTCCTTTGAAAAACTGTAACCACTTTCCTACCCTGAATCAGTAACTTGAAATCAGGCGGGACAATGTTTTTGTATGAGAGGTACGCTCTGCTCATTTTGTGAAAAATCTGACCAGATTTAGCCAAGCTACAAGCTTCTAGAAATCAGAGTTTGTATGTATTTTTTGGCAAGATCTGCTGGAGCTTAACAACCAATCACCAAACAGTGACCTTCTGTATGTCATCTCAACGTGCAAGGCAACTAAATTAAGTTTACTCATAACCAGAGGTTAGAGGAAAGAGCCAGATTTTCACTGTAAGAGAAGTCTGCATTTAACAGGCATTAGGTACAACACTGAACAAAAAGTCTCATCTTGCATATTTCTGCAACCTCATCTATGCTGATCATCATAGAATAGTTTGGATTGGAAGGGACCTCTAAAGGTCATCTAGTCCAACCCCCCCTGCAATGAGCAGGGACATCTTCAACTAAATCAGGTTGCTCAGAGCCCCATCCAACCTGACCTTGAATGTTTCCAGGGATGGGTCATCCACCACCTCTCTGGGCAACCAGTTCCAGTGTTTCACCACCCTCAGCGTAAAAAATTTCTTCCTTATATCTAGCCTAAATCTACCTTCTTTCAGTTTAAAACCGTTACCCCCTGTCCTATCGCAACAGGCCCTGCTAAAACGTTTGTCTCCATCTTTCTTGTAAGTCCCCTTTAAGTACTGATAGGCTGTGGCCTGTCACTTCATATTGTTGGCTAACTGAGTAGGACTTCGAGTATACCAACAGAGTGTGTGGAGAAAACACGCTTGTAGTGGGGACTAGAACTGGAAGCTTGAAAGAATAAACTGGGATTGAGTAGACAAGGAAAGAAACTAAGAGGAATATAAGAAGAAGATGTGGTAGTGGACAAGAGAAAAATTAAGCCAAACGAGCAATCCCAGGCAGAACAACGCAGAACTGGGGATCACCAGAACTGGATAGAGTGAGGGACAGAATATATCTGACAGAGCTGGATTTTAGTGAATATATGTGGGAGGGAGCTGGCTCACAACAAAAGACTGAGAAAAGACACACCACCAGGAATCAGAAACATAGACAATAAGAAAAATCAACAGAAGCAAGGGAGAGCGAAGAATTAGTAGGCTGGCAAAGGCTGACAGCAGAGACACAAAGTGCAGTCAGAGACGGTCTGAGACTAGTCAGGCCTAAATATTTGATTGAAAAGACAGAAGCAGTGCTGCACTGGAGATTGGCCTGAGGCAGGGCCAAGCTGGAAGTATAGGCAAAAAACTAAAAAAAGTGTGTGTCTTCAAAAAGCTATTGAAAAATAGAAAATAAGATACCCTAAAGGCTTATCATCCTCTGCAAATATCTGCAAACCCCTTCCTCCCCTCTCAGAAAAAATATCCCACTTTCCTCTACTACAGATAAAAATACAGTATAACAACCCATAACTCTGTTACTTTCTTAATTCAAGCAACAGTAATGTTCATGTACTAGATTTAAAAGCTCCAATCCTACTAATTATTAACACGATACCCATATCACAGAATATTAGTCTTCTCATTTTGCTATGTTTTGGTTTACTTTAACTAGAAAATTACATGTAGAAGCACATTTACAAAATATTAAATTAATACCAAGCTTGGACTTTTAATTCCTTGGATGTCAGGAATTCCTCCATTTAAGTTTCTCTACTAGCATTAATGCTGTCTTTATTACTACATTATCCCAAACTATTTTTTCTACCCTATCTCATTCAATTAACAGGATATTTTCTGGGAATAAATCCCAGTTGTATCTTGAGGGATGGTACTCTCTTTAAGACCCTGCTTTCAATATTATGGAACCTAAATGTTACATAGGAGAACAGGTTTTTAATCTGAGCTTTTGCCAATAGATTCTTAACCGGCTGTATTTATTACATTCTTGCATATTAATTACATTGTTGCGTATTAATAGTAAATTGCAAGACCTTTCTATAAGCTTTTGCATTCATGAAAAATGGCACTTTAACTCCATTCCCTCTCCAGTACTCCCCTAACTGCTTGTTGCAACTGAATTGGATCCATTGTGCAACTTCAGAATGCTAAACAGCAATATATTAACAGAAGTCAAAATTATCAAATAAAGCAGAGATGCAAGCGTCTTCTCAGATCACTAGAAATAAAGATGACTGCATTCTCAGTCTTTGCATATAAGCCAAAGAAACCATATAAAGAAACCCCCTGACACACACTGCTTTTTTATGTGACTCCAAGAAATCTGCATTATTGTTTAGAAGGTACTTTTTTCTCCCTCTGAAAGAAAGTACTTTATTTCATTGCTGTTTCTTATCAATGTATTTTAATGCCAAGAACAGTCACAATATATCCTAAAATAAAATTAAGCACTCCTTAAATGAAAGATTTAGAATTAATAACTAGTAAGAATACTAACTAACAAGATTTTAATTTTAGGCATTAGGAGAATCTACAGAGTAAAACAAATGGGTCGGTAATAACTGTACTGTTATTAGTATAACTTACTAAAAATACAAATTAGTAGAAATATATAGTATTTCCTTATATCCTCAGTTCAAAAGTACTATTCATCAGAACATTTTAAAGACATTCTGAAGGCTAAATATAAAGTTAGAGATATTAAAGTTTGTTTTAAAAAGCTGAACTATGGCAACATGCAGCTCAGGGTAGATCTCTTGATTTAAAAAGTTTTGAGTTCTGATATCTACTTTGCTCCCCAGGCTATGTTACCTATCCAGCTCTGAGGTCCATACCAGACATCTTGACTCCAACACTGTTTACCATGCAACATACCATTCAGAGAAGTCAATACACATCTCATGATCTACGACCAAAACTGGCAATTTAGGCCCAATTCTGCAATGTTCATGCAATAACAAACTTCAGAAATTGATTCTGACACAGAGAAAGCAAGCTCTGTTCCTTGTTTCTTTACCATAGATAATTTCTAACTTACCCCTCCAAGTTGTGGAGGGGTAAGTTAGAAAATTCCAATTATTTAGATTTGAGAAACTTCAGAGCTTCCAAGTTGCTCAAAAAAACCCCCCACCCGTAATACATTGTTTGCAGCTTTTTACTGAATGGCATTCCAACACAATGGCACATCAAGAGTTTCTAAAATAGTTTTAGGTAACTGGTTTTTGTGCAGCTACCCATACTATTCATGTATAGCTAAAAAAAATGGGATCTAGTACAGCCTGTCCCTCCACCTCCTCCTCCTATTATCTCCTTTAAAGAGAGGAAAACAACTGATCTTTATTTTCAAGGACAGCAACACTTGCTATTCATGTACACATCTGTACAGTGTTGATTACAAATCTTTGTCAAAACAAACAACAGCAAGCAGCTGCTTGACTGCTTTGCTGTGTTTAGTCATACTAGCAACCTTTTTTGTTTTCTGGAAAGCAACGCAATGACCAAGATCAGCAAGAAATTCATTGTCAGCAAGAACAGGCTCAAAGTAACTGGATGCTGCACACACTCAGACCCATACATAGTTTCATGAGAAGGCTATAAATGCAGCAGCCCTCTTTTACCCCCCATCTGCCACGGCTCGGTGCAGCCTGTATGCTATAAGGCTGCTCCCATGGAGACTTTGAACACTCCTAAATACATCAATGGCAGACTTACTGAGGCAGATAGGAATGGTATTCTAGGGTCCTGTTTCATTATCAAGGACAACAGCCAGAAAAGTAGTAATGTTTCAAAATGCAAAAAATTCAAAAAAAACAAAAAAACAAACTATATATAGAGTAGAAAATGCTTACCTGCTGAACTCAGCAAAACACTGAAGTCTGTTCCTCTCTGTGATTCCCCACGTTCACTCTGCCCCTCTTTTTCTGTATCGTCATAGCGGCTCCAGTTGGAAAAAATCTTTCTTCTTGAATAGCTTTTCAGTTCTTCCTTCTCTTCTTCCTCTCGTGATTCAGTATCATCATCCTCCTCTACCTGTGACATTTAAACAAGACAGTTAAGCCATTGCAACTCAATAGCATTTTGTTCTGTATTTAAACAGTCATTCATACAAACTCCAACCACAGAATTAAACCCCAGAAAGACAAATCAGCCTGGATCCCTGTCAAAATTTTACATCAGGTGCTACCATCTTCCT
The DNA here is from genome assembly GCF_965638725.1 of Aptenodytes patagonicus. NCBI lineage: Eukaryota > Metazoa > Chordata > Aves > Sphenisciformes > Spheniscidae > Aptenodytes > Aptenodytes patagonicus. Next base: position 36,761,284 of record NC_134955.1, on the reverse strand, counting down.
GAACTGTATGTAATTCATCAATAGTATAATTAAAAGCACCTAGTGAAGCTTCGGTTCTTACAGAGGTCAAGCAATGACACTGATGCAAGTTCCAGGTTTCCCTCCTATTCTGGAAGCCCATAATGAACAGCTTCCTTCTTGAAACTAATAGCAATGGATAGGGAGCAGAACTAAGAATTTAATCACAATATCTCTGTCCAAGTGTTGCAGTGATACAGATGTTAACTGAAAGAACTGATGTTTGTAGAGCAGAAAAGGAAAAAGATAACAAATACTGCAGAAAAACATCCGGAAAGGGTGATCTGTGTAAGAATTTCCATTATAACCAACTACATGGTCTTAACTCAAGTAATATCGAATAATGAATCAAATTAATTTACTTCATGAAAGCCATTTTACAGAAATACACATGGAAAAATTAAATATACTGCTGGCAGTCAACCTACTAGCCCAAACTCTTAAAAAGCTCTAGGTCAAAAGGAGAACTCATTGCAGAGTCAGCTTAAGATGCAAGCAAAATAGGCACTTGCCACAAGTACTCAACAGCTGTGGAAAACTCTCCCTTCCCTTGAATCCTCTATATCAACAGAGCTTTCCTCTCCCAGAGCTTGGGGTTCAGCTGGAATGACTATTGGTTCACAAACAGAAAGATTTGCTTCCTGGAGGAAGGAGCACTCAACAGGCAAGAGGAAAACTGAGAGCAACCAGAAAAGTTCTCTACAAGATACTTGACAAGACAGTCAAGAAAGAAGAGATTCCCACCATGACTGCTCCCAAACATTCCTGCTGACAGCTCCACTCTCTCTTCTCTCCTTTACTCCATCTCTCCTTTCACAAACCACAGTGTGCTGCTGCCGTAAGATTAAATTTCACTGTCCCAACAGTAAGTACATTCTTCATGACCAGGGCAGTGAAATTCAAGTTTATCTACACTGCTGTAAAGCTTAAAGCCATCGCCAGTCAGTATAAAATAATTTAAAAAGCAAGCTACCTTTCGGTAAGTCATTATACATCCATAAGCCAAAACACCCTTACAGCTCACCATCAGATACTGGCTTTAAGGAGGACCTTGGCTTTGATAGTTTAAACCAACTGTAATCCTGAAGTAAATGTGAAGAGCAATTATTTTTGTTTAAAAAAAGCCCTTGTAAGTGAAGAGCTGCAACATCTTGTGCAGAAAGATTACCGAAATGTCTAGTAGTTACTGTGTTTCTAAAACGACATCAGGGGTTTTTTTAAGCGCATACTATGGACTTACATACTGGTACAACATTGGACAACCTGGTAAAAACAACTGCACAAAGCCACTATCAGGAACAAACCACCATCACTCCATTAACTTGTTTTATAATCAGTGAGTTATTTTCTTAGCTCAAGAAAGGACATAGAGCAATGCAACACATGTTTTAGATTGATTTTAGAAATCCATCGTGAAGAAGCCTTAACTACCCCATAGAAAATTTTGTAGTTACATTTTGGCTCAGCTAGACAAGGACAAACTGACATTTTCATGTTCCTTTAGTGTCCAATTACACAACAGAAAAACCTCTATCAATGCCAAATAAATCCCTGTTGTACACCAAATACTGTATTTACATGCAAGTACATAATCATAAAAGGACGAATGGCAGACAAAAGAGTAGGAAGTAGCAGTTTGTGGACAGTGAAGCATTACTACTCCTTAGTTCTGAAAATATATTAAAAATGACCAAAAGTAGCAGTGAAGCCTGTTTCATGGCTTTTACACAAATGTCCACTGAAAGGCAAAGCATCTTCAAACACGATTGTGAGAGTTTAGATTCTGCCATGTTTGATGTCTTAAAAATGACTGCCCAGCATATCACACAAGTAGCAAAATCAGCACTAGAATAACAACCTCCCAAGAAAAATAATCCACCAATCTTCATAAACAAGTTTCTTTCAGCAATGTTTGAGAGATCTCGTTAGGAACAGCATGAAGAAATGGTAAAATCAGAGAGCTTAAAAAGAGATTAAAAGCTGTCATAATTATACAAATATAGTCCCAGTTCTCAAACAGCTGACAAGAAGGAAAACGTTCTGTGCATTCTCACTGGTTCTGTGCAATTTTTAGGTAAATTCTGTTTTCTTTCTATTCATCAGATAAATACACTAAAACGGTTGTTGTGGACAAACGGTTGTTTGTGTGAGCAAGGGGATGAAGTCACAACTGTATATTACTGGGGACTGATCCAGAGCTATAGTTACCACAGAACAGAGGCCAAATCCACTTATATCAAGATAAGAATCAACTTATTTCTCTTCTATTCTTCTCCTATAAATTGAATGATCTGCTATAATCCAGCAAACCTAGTTAAATTCAACGCCCAAAATAACTTGGAGTTGATACAATTCACAAGTCAAAGCAATAATAGTGCTACACAGATAGATCTGTTGTACTCTGTTTTTAAGGAAAGATCAGAATAACCTTAGGCAACTATGGCATTATATATAATTACTTACTATAGACCTGTTTAAAGGATTCACTCCTTTCAGCTGTCAACATAAACAAAACAGGAGTATCACCTTCTTATTTTAACAAGCTTCCAGTAAACTAATATGGATTCAAATGTTTTCTCTTAAACTGGACTAACTTCTTTTTCACATTCTGTTATTTGCTATGTTACACAGCACACCTCAAGGAAATTTCATTTCTTAGAAGTAAAATTGTTAACTTGAACTTTAAGAAATAAACCACAAATTCTCAGGAGTGTTAATAGCAGTTGTGCAGCCTGGTTCCCCATGTACCGTCCTAAGGTTTACTTTTGAAATGAGTAAACTTCAAATACAAACCTGCTTACATTTCCAATAAATATTTAAAGGAAAATTTTACATGTTGCACTGCTGTGCTATGAGATAAAACTGCAAATAATCACATTTGAATATTCAACATTCAAACAACTTAAAGATGCATCTTCACCATTAAAATTATCAAATACATAAAAAAACTCTGATCAGCGAAGCTTCAGAAAATAATTTGCTTCTACCATCTCACGAGACAGCTACCATCTAAAGTAACAACCTCAGAAACACATAAACGTAAATTTTCATTACTTTCCTCTTAGCTGCCTATTCAGCTAGACTATATGCTGCTACCATTGTCATCATACCTTACTGAAAATGAGTCTTCATCAGTACAGAGCAAACATCCGTCGCATGTGTAATGAAATAAAATAACTTCCCTCCTGCTCCATCATCCTCAAATAACAAATGACACAAGCTGAAACAAATTCTAGAAGCCAACTCAAATATAACCTTTAAAACAGCATTACTTAGGTAAGGAGAAAAACTTAGGCCTTTAAACAGTATTGAACTACATCTACACATTATTGCTCAGTGCTATAATGCACCATGATACCACAGGAGGTATAATATTTATCTGCTGTGCCTCTGTTTCAGATAGTATTACACACATTACCATTTGCACATTTCATTGAAATTTTGAAAGTGGGGAAAGTATGCAAAAGCTCAGCTGAACAAAAACAGGAAAACTTCAGACTGTTTTGCATATCAGAAGAATAAAAAAAATATACAATGTTCTGCCTAAACACTAAGTTCAAAGTCGTTCAAACAACAGTGAAAGAGCCAAGCTCTCCTGCAGAGGAGCTTGCACAATTTGGCATCTTCCGCCAAGGAACATATTTTCATCCTTTACCAGAGCCTATGACTCCACTTTCCTTCTGAAGGAAAGCAAAACGCATAGCACACAACCCCAATCTACAGTCTTTACCACAGCAAAAGGATATTTTAGTACACCCTCCTTTATACACTAATTTTGCACACAGGCTTGGGGACGGTATGGTATTGAGAAAAAATAGGAAAGCAGGCTTTCTGTTTGACTTTTCTTACAGACAAGAACATGTTGATGCACACGGTTCAGGAATGAAGGTGTCAAAATGAAGTAAATATTGTTCTGAACAGGCAATTTCCCCAGGGCCATCCTTCTGCACTTCCCTGGAACCCAGAGCGGTTTGGATCAAACCAAGGCTGAAGTAGATAACAGACAAGGTGCAACAGTGACCTCTTACATCCTGCTTCAATTACTCAACCGCTCTTCACTGTAAGTGCAGTCAGTCCTAGCCCATTAAGCACACGTGTGCAAACACTCAACAAGAATTGTTGAACTCGCAGCCCTTTAAAAAAAAACCTAAAATTGCATTAAAAGTCAGAGCTTCCATTAAGACTTTCTAAAACTGTATTTATTACCCTTAGGAAGCCACAGGAGTTAAGGCTTATAGCCCTCTTCCCATTCAGTTCTATTAACTCTGTAAGAAAAGTTTAAAATATTTAATCTTTGTTAGTACTTAGAATACTCTACAGTGACTGGGAGGAACACAGAAACAACATATGTTCAGCTTGCCTTTCTTTGGGCCAACTGCCCTTCCCCTTTATGCAAGTATCATGCATTATTAATTTCCATTCTTATTTATTTTGTAGTATTTCTCCTAATTCTCTTCCTGAGAATGTCACTTTACAGAACGTATGAAAACACAGTTTGAGCTTTTTTGTTAATCTGTTAGAAAAAGCATAGCTATTTGTCTCCTTCACCTTCTTCCCAAATTTGTACAATAACCTTTTCATTTTATCTTTAGAAACTCTTTACAATTATATTGATCAAGTGCTACTTTTCCCCTTTGTTACTGTAACTTCTGCATTACTGTTTTGAATGTTAACACCTCTCAAAAGATACACATTTCCTTAATCTTTTCCATTCTTTATTAGGGGCGCTTACCTACAATACCCCAGACATCTTATATATCCACACAGAGTCCACAGTAGTTAGCCGCTGCCATGCATGGACACTTGCATGTTCATGGACAGCGATAACCACTGTCTACTCCCTACATTTGCTGCTCTCCCAACCAGCAACAGCACACACCAATTCCTTGAGTAAACTTCTGTGTTGATTCCCTCTTCCCTCTTGGAAACTGCTGTAAGGCTGTGGCCAAGCACGATGACATTCAGGCTTATCTGTCTCAATCCCAATTTCTCTTCTCCTCAGGGGAAAAGGCTAGCAAGACAAAATGAAAATATCCCATGGGTTGAATCTGACCTAGACTATCAGCTGCATCATGAGTGGGCATATATCTTTCCCTCATTTTATTTCAAATAGTCAGGTGTCTGTGCAGAGACAATTTCTCCTCTCCTCCTCATCCCAATTTGAGCAGCATCTGTTACTGTCAAATTCTCACAGATGGAATTTGTAAGTCATAGGGTCAAAAAAACATATATTATTAAGCAACAAAGCAGTTCGCGATCTCTACACTTTAAATTGTTTCGCAGAGTAAAAGTCTGTACACAGAGGCTTGTATGAGTGACAGTAAGTAAGGTAGTTTGGTTGATATTAACTACTGAGTGTTCCTCTAAGCAGACATAAGTGGAAATATGAAAGACTTACAGTTACACTTTAATGACTTAAATTGCTCTTGGAAAGACATACCTGCTTTTAATTTCATGGTTCAAAGTTACTGCTGGTGTAATCAAACAGGAGCAATGAGATTACACCAGGAATTATCTGAGCACAATATGAATACAACACAAGCTCAAAAAGATTTCATTTTTTTGTAACAGTGCTCATTAAATGCACTTTTTTTACCTTAAATCCAGAAAGGTACAGGGGAATCCCCTGACAGCTTTATTTTCTCTCTCACAATGATTGATAGGCTTATACCTTATGGTAGTTATATATAGTATAATAATCTTCAAAAAAGTTTTTCTGATTTTCCACATTCCCTAATTACAACCCCTAGATATATGTTCCACTTCTCTGTCTTGTTAGTAATTAGAGATTTATTAACATTAAATCTGAAGTTGGTAAAGAAATACATTATCTGATTTATTGTAGTGGAAATTTAATTGGCTCTCTAAAATACAAACTCTATAGTATATTAAAGAAAAACAGAATATATATTCAGAATTATGGCAAACAAAAGCAGAACTGTATTTTTAAGTGCATTTCTTAAATTAATGCTATTATTTTACAAAAGACAAAGTACTAGTGCAATTTTATTGATACTGATGCAAGTTTGTAGGTGTTTAGAATCAAGATGTCCTTGCCTACATGAAATAATACAGAACATTATCTTTATGAAGTTACCTAGACAGACGACTGAAATTCAACAACAGAATTTGAAATGCAATTCACAATGATATAGACAAACAGGAATTTAGTTTTAAAAATAAAAAATAAAAAAAAAAATCAACAGTGAATTAACAAGGTAAACCTGTCTGTCAGTATATTATATACATACTCCACTATCTGGGAAAAATCCCATGAAGCACGCCAACACATTGTTCTGTCTACCTAGGAATATTAATGATAAATTTTTGTACAGACAAAAAAGAGCAATTTAGAACAACATAAAAAGGTCAGTACAAAGTAAGAGTGGAATACAATCCCCCAAACTATTCTTATTTAGTACTCTTAATCCAGATTTTAGAAAAGTAAATGGAATAAGACTTGTAAATTTCCCTGAAAAATAAGATTTTCCTAATGCAGTGATACCATAAGATACCATAGCTTCTTTCAGAGACAGAAAAGAATATTTTGTAATAATACTCAGCAACACCTGCCAAAAAACTGTGAGCGGTTAGCTTATCGGTACCAAATTGTTTTCAACAGACATCATATTCACAAGTCTAACCACAGTAACAATGAAAAAGTAAATATAATAATCTTGTCCACCAAATTATTTTGCTTCAAAGTTCCTGCTTATTCTATCTATGAGATACAAATAATTGGAACTGATTAAAAGCTTCAAATGAAAGAGACTGTTTTCTCATTACTGTTTAACTGAAAAAAACACCTCTAAAAATATTCTTTGCACTCAGTAAAGTTAACATGATCAAGCACCAGGAGGCTACAAGTCGTACTTCATCTTTCTCACAGATCATTATTAATATTTCCACAAGCTATAGCCATATTTTGTATGAATCTTACGCCTCACTGAATTGGAACAACAGCTTCTATTAGGAGCTAAATCTCTCCCTTAGACTCACTGAGCCAGAAAAAAAGAAAAAGCAAGCCCCACAGGCAAACGGCTTGGTTATTTTGTTTGTAACTACTGATTTAAATGGCAGACTATCTTCCCTTTCAAAGAAGTAGAAAAGAATCCATAAATTCTGATGTTCACTTTCCACTGCTATCTCAGAAATACCTCTGTAACCTGCTAGCACATGATTAGCTGCATGGTCCTTCAAATGGGTGGCTTACAGGGGCAAAGTGAACCAACCTCTACCACACACCACTGAAGTTTTGTACTGCCGCTTCTAAAGACCCAGTTTGAAAACTGTTGACTCACAGATAAAATAAACTTAACCATGCAATGTACGTTCACAGGAAGAAAGTCTCAAAAGCTCTATTCTCTAACGTTAGAAGTAGACTTTGGAACTTGGTAAAGCCTGTCAAGTAAGTATTTATTTCGGAAACTACGTATTTGAAGACTTCGCTCATTAGATACAGGATTTTCCAAACTACAAAGCCACCAGCTAAAATGTAGCTCTACTCATTTAGATTAAAACTCCAAACTGAAGGATATTTGATGGGATATGTTGCGAGAACAGTATCATTATAAATTCAGCACTCATTCTGCACTAATTGGGAAACTCAGTAGAGAATCAACAAGCTGTGTTGAATGTAGAAGTAGCCCTTTGTCTCCCTTCCCCAAGGCTGAGCCATGCTGTGAGCAAAGAGCCTGTAGGAAGCTTGTCCAGCTGCTGTCTGTAGATAAAGAGACTTTTGATTTTCTAAACTTGCCAAGCCAATGCATTTCCACCAACAGAAAACCAACTGTATTTTTTATTTAATTCAGTGGAAATGATTATATGAAAGTTACTGGCAACTATGCAAACTCATCAAGCAATTTATACAAAATTGTCACATGGACCTGCACAAAACCTGGCAGCTCTATTACTTTCAAATTGACAGTAACTTAAGAAAGCTGAATGTTTTTCTTACAAACATGCAGTCAAAAATACGAGTGCAAACATAAAATAGGAGCCTCTGTCTTGACAGAAATGACAGGTTTCAAGAAAACCTTACAAAGTACGTATATTGCCACAAAGGTTATAGCATTTTCAGTTAGATTACTGATTGTTCCTATGTATAGGCTGTATTTGCCGAAGTCGGAGGGTTATATATTGCATACACATGGATCCACATATGTGAATGTTGTATGTCATATTCTAAAACCAAATTATACTTAGTATTCTGGATAGGTTAAGGAAAATTTCTACAGAAAGTTATTTGTTCTTACCAAATCTGCCATTCCTCAATAGAAGTATCCTAAGCTGCATTAGAAATTGACTGTATTCAGAAATTGCTTCAATTCTTATGTGTTAATGTCACAGTATTATAGACTAATCCAAGCTGAAAGGAATTGCAAGAGGTCATCTTGTCCAACCACCTACTCAAAAGAAGGTCAAAACTGCAATCAGACCAAGCAGGTTGGGGCTTTGTCCACTCAGGGCTTGAAAGCCTCTAATAGTATACCTAATTCTTAGTGTTTCATTTTGTTGTTTTATTCTAGCACTTCTAAAATTGCAAAAGCAGTTGTATTAACAGCTTTAACAATAACTTTTAAAGAACACACATGAGGAGTTCCGTAACATCATGGAATCAAAGTTTATTGACGGTATATATTCACCTCAACAGTTCAATAACAGACTTTTTAAAGGATACTGTTATTTTGCTAGTCCTCATGAGTCAATGAGTAAGACAGCCTCTCTCAGTAAACATATCTGTTATAAACTGATATGTATTGAAAAGCTTTGTACTTCCGCAACCATATCAATGCTGAAGTAACAGTATGACAAATTATGTAAAAAGCTCACTCAAAGCAGCATCTATCTGCAGAACAGAGAAAAATTTGAGTCTTATTCCTAACCCACAAAGGTTATTTCATAAAGTCTGCTCAAAAGGGTGAGGTTTAGAGAACACCTCAGTTACACAGACAAGTCTAATGTTTATTTAACACCCCCTACATGCACACAGTTTTAGAACAAAAACAACACAAATCCAGCAACTCTCTACCAAGATCAAAACCAACATGTTGAAGAAGCTTCAGGGTTTCTCATGCAAGGAAAAAATATGTGACAAAGTTTCTCAATAGATCAATTTTTTGCCACAACGAAAAAAACCACGAGCAAAACAAAAAACAACCTTTCGAAAGATTTCAGCTGTGCTATATTAAGAATGAAGGGTTCTCCAAACTTGTTACATTTGAATAACAAGATAAGTATTTCCTACCTTTAAATTCAAAAATATTTGACAATACTTAGTACCAAGTTAAAAGTTTAGGGTTTTTTTAAATGCATCTATTTTGTAAAAAAGAAAGCACATAAGGAGTAAGACATTATTTTTCTATGGATTTGAAAACATGAAAATAACTAGTGATATTCACCCACACTGTTATATTTTCAATTGGCACAGCATTAAAGAAGAAAAAATTATGAAAGATGCCAAACAGAACAGTATTCTTTGAAATTGTACACCTAAACTGGCAGAAAAATAATCAGTAGTTTTGTTCTCTTTCCTACTGTTAACCTTCTACCAGCTTAAGTTCTTTGTATCAGTTCACAGCAGAATCAGACAAGCACAAATAATGGTTAGATAGGCTGGAAGCATGCCATGAAACATGGGATCTGGGAAGCAGGTCCTTCCTTCATATCTGGCAGCAGTTATCCGCTAGATTGGCTAAGCGTACTGGTAAGCCATATCCTTGGCTCTACTTTCCTGCAATGCTAAACTTGTTTTTCTAAAGCCAATTTTGTTTTCTCTTTCCATTAAAGACTTGCAGATTCTCCATTACTATTCCTGTTCCACATAATACATGTGGACACACAGGTGTTCTTTGTCAAATTCACATATTTTTAAATAAAAACTAAAAAATATACTTTGCTACAAATATTTATGTTGATTGGTAAAACTGTCAACATGAACTTTAGAACATTTGTGACTGGTTTTAGTCCCCTTTTTCAGTTACTGCTTTAAGATAGTCACTGAGACGTGTAATGCATCATTTTAGAGGTTCAGTATACAAGTATTGATGTTTGGTTCACAGTGGGAAATTCTATCTTGAATTTAAATTAAAACACCCAACATCTGTCACTTTTTCAGATCAACTATCACATAACAATAGCATACTGCAAAAACAAAAATATTCACATAATGAAAATTAAAGCTGTAAAAGGAGACACTACCAATTTGAAACCCTAAAAAGGTACTATATAAGAAATTCAAAAGGACAGCATTCTGCTTTCCTCCCCCCTTTCACTATGTCTGCAACACTGTCAGTAGCGTAATCCTAAGTTTTTCATCTTTCATTGCTAATACACTGCCATTTCCTAATTATAATTTCACATGCTACTGAAAAACCTCACATCTCTACTACCCTTCTATCAACAAACTGGCAGATCCAGCCATCATGCATTTTTGAAATTAAGTTGCATTATTACATTTACGGTGTGGCACAACAAAGCAGTAAGACTTCAGTTACAAATAGCCTCATTTGACGATATTTTCAGAAAGTGGGGTCAAAAAGGGATAATTTTTAGGACCAATACAGAGCCACATAGTAAATCAATGAACAATACATTATATAAAAGATACTAAGGATAAAAAGCAGATTGCCTAACATGCAAACAAAATGCATAACTATAAAGCTGAATGCAAACCTACGTATCAAGGAACAAGCAAGCAGGATATAGATATCGAACGACACTGATTAAAAAAAAGAATTGAGTCACACTAGACAAAATAACCACATACTACATCAAAAAGGTACTATTCTCAACTCCCAGGGTTTTAAACGGCATTTCTGAGACCAACACTAAAATTAATTTCTTTCTTTAGATGGTGGAAAAACAGAAAAGACACAAAGTACACTTGATAAACAGACACCAAAGCCCTTCTTCCTTGGCTTTTCAATGACATGAGAAATGTATGGGCTGGTCAGTGAGGAAGCTGTTTTCCTCCTTTCCATTTTCATAGATGTCTGTAAACCACACAGTCAACATAGTGAGGCAAGGAAAGGGGAAATGAGCAAAAAAAGTAATTCACCAAGGATACGCTTCCAAACTTAAAAGAGATTGCAATCCCTGCCTCATAATCAAGGCAGGATTTCCCTGACAGTATAACCAAGCAGTGCAGAAAAGCAGCCACTCGCACCCTCCATTATCAGCTTTACTTGGGCAAGTCAGTAGCCCCCTCCCTAGCACAAACTCAGCAAAAGAGGAACTAATCAGCTGGAGTTCCCTCAGGCACCGTGCAATGTGCTGTCCCATAACGCAGCAAATTACTGCCAAACATCTGATTTGTGGGGGGTTTGCCTCCAAGAAGAGTTAGGCTTGTGTTGAATCCACATGCACTGTAATTCAAAATACAGCTGTATGATGGATAACGTGTCTCTATGATGCTCCTCCAAAACAAAAGGCAGCAACACACCACACACCCCCATTTTCAAGCTTAAAAGATGGTATAGGTAGTAGTATAGCTCCCAGAGCAGTATGTCCTTCAACTGCTATACTACAGTTTGAGAATTAACGATGAACATGCTTGGGGATTCTGTCTATGTTGATATTTTGATACATAACACAGATAAAAAAAGGTGTAGAGACATCACACTGCCCTGACTCAGGTAAGTCAGAAGCAGAAGTTAATACCACCAATGTGTGGCATTTGGTCTCAAAGCAGTCACCTGCTGCAGGCAACAGAAATACGAGAATTTATCAAAAACCTAACTACATCACCACTGTACATTTTGACAGAAACATAAAACTTTCTGCAGCAAAAATAGTTCTGTTTGTCCTGAAATGATATGAGAATAGATGAGGACTGGGGCATAAGAGAGGGGAGTGCCAAAACAAAGCATCTCAAAGATACTGTGAATAAATATAATCCATGTTTATTCAGCTACTGCAGAACTACAGCATTTTATCCAGAAAGTGGAAATAAATTCAATTCCCCCCTCTGCACAAATGCATTTCAAATCACATCTCCCACATCCCATGAGAATACAGTGACTCTACACACTCTGAAATGCATGATCTAGCCTGTTCTCTCAGCCAGACCTATTCTACTTTGTACAGCAACTGGGCACTCCCGGCAGGAGAACGAGAAGCTGGTGGCCTATGCGCCATGCAGATGCCCAACCACCACACACATACAAGAAAAAAAGAAACAAAAAAACCATAACACTTCACATCATTCTTTCTTTCATTCCTGCTCTATCTTTACGACAATATCATGTTTTTACATAAAGTACAAAGGGAACGAAAAGAAAGAATTGAAGGAAATCCAGTTCAAAAAGTATTTGAAGTCCAATGGCAGGTCACTTCTCTGAGAAGTGAAAAAAACTTCACTGCACTTTGTATTTGAAACTGGGAAGAAAACAGACCACAGTTTGAACTTGTTCCTTTTCTCCACATTCTCCAAATCCTTCGCTTCATTACTTACTGCAGATTGAAACCTTTTCATCATGCATGCTCTGTATCTCAAACAGGCTCTGTGTCCACTGACTGCTTCTTTAAAAAAAAGCATCAGTGCTAATGGCTCTGTAACCTTATGCACAAGCTGTTTCTAATGTAAACTGGCAGACACAAGGATGATTTTGCTATATATTTTGAGAAAGAGCTGAAAATATACTACTTCATTAAGAGACATGTTTTGCTGCATCATAAACAGCATCTTCAGTGGCTAACAAAGGATACAATAAGGCAAGAAAATAAACAATTATTATTGATAAGCGCATCAATCTGCTTTGCTGTCTCACTCAAAATAAATAAACCACTTTTCATTACTTCCTCCTTCAGGATTTCATATAATTTAGGTAAGATTTTTTCCCCTTCCAGTTACTCAACAGAAAACAAGCATTTGTAAAGTCACTTAATTGCAATTCTTGGCAGCTAGCTTAGACAAGTCAGTATAGGTATTTGCAAATCTTTTTGCTTTTATGCTTTATTTTTTTCCAGACTACACCTAATGAAATGCAAAGACAAAAAAAAAATCTTGATATTTAATAGTTTGTGCATTAGGATTGCTAGATGTTAAATCTATTCCATCATTACAGTGACACACATGACAGAGTAAGTTAAAAATTATTTCTTCAAAAGTATTAATGGGAATGAGGTCATACACATATGCTTGTATGTTCACAGTCTTCTCATATTGGCATATTTACCTATTGATTAATTTGTAGTGAGCCTCCAGTGATTTTTAAGCATTGCCTCTCATTAACAGAAACAATTTACTTCCCTATTGCTCACCTAGACATCGTAGCTCTTCCAGCACAAGTTCAAGTTTCTATTATAAACTGTTTTTTCAGCTTGAAGGAGAAAGGAAAAAGCTAATGCTTTTTTTTTTTTTTTCTCCTTTAGACTAAGGAAGGAAGAGCCTCGAGAGAGGTTCTTTCATGAAAAGAGAAAAAATATCCCTGCAAAGAGTAATCCTCTTCACTAGTTTGCTCTATTGGTGACCTTTAGAGAGCTCTACCAAAGCTAAAGAGAAGCTTAATTAGCAGAAAGGGCAGCTGAGAGAACAGGTAGCATGAAGAAAAAAGCTTTTAGTCTTTATTGTACAGGATGAGAATTTTTGACAGAGGGATGAAATCCTAAGATTGCTTCATAAATATGGGATACTGGAATTCATCACTTTGGGTTAGCTAAAGATAGAATTAGCCAAGAGAGACATCCTATTCTGAAACCTATGGTTTGCATAACAGGAATGATGTTCCAGTTAAAGGGAAAAATATCTCATGAAGCACACAAGAAAGAGACTTGTTCTTGAAGTTTTTACATAAAACTTACTGTTCAAATGCTTGGAAAGTATGGTTCTAGAAGCTGTCTTACTAACTTCAATAGCAAAAAATATTTCGCTGCCCTTGATTTTTAAAATGTTTTATAGGTAATTCAAACAGATTAGTCATGTGACTATGACCTGGTGTGAACTATAAGTCCTCTACAATATGTAACTCGTAGATAAAGAGTGTAACCAAAGTTTCCTCCCCAAAAACCATCATTGCAGTTGCAGAAAACCAACCTGAAACAACAGAAGAAAAACAGTCTAGATCCTGACAAGTCCTTATGTTCAAACCTATTTACAGCTGAAGAAAAAAGCGACTCCTATCTAGACAGAACATCTGTAAAAAGCCTATCATTAAACAAGGCCCAAATAATTCTATACAAACAGATGTAAACCTATCAAGTGCTCATGAAAAACTCCACTGTGTATTGTATCTCCATGTTCATTCTGTGACTATCAGCCTCTTGAGAGGCTCAAGAAGCAGTAATGTTGTTTCATTTTTAAATCATCTTTACGAAATTGTTTTATAACTACACCAGGGTGTATAGTACAATGGATGTTTTCAAATATCTGTCTTTGCATTCACTCAAAAAAACCCTTTGATATTTGTATATCAAATCTGAATGAAACTTACTGCAGTCATTTTAGAGATCACCAGTCAAAGCTCAGACACCCCTTCCTCATTCATCTCCAACTTTTTTTTGGAGGGGGGTAAGGGGGAAATCCTCTGAAAGATATTTTTCCAAATAGCCTTAAAGAATGTGCTTCCCTAAACCCAACATGCAACATGAGATAAAGTAGTGAAGAATCATTGTCTGAGGTCCTCAACGCCCTAATGCCATACTTACAAAAACAAGATGTTAAAATGTCATTTTATTTTGCCGTTGGTCTGGAGTATAATTCTAAAAAGTAAGAGCTGCTGCACAATGATGCTCTGATCCTGCAGTTAACACTACTGTGAAGAAGCTCATTTAGAACTTGCTGAAAGTACAAACACATCCAAATTACCAACAAGATAAGGGAGGACTGGGCTATACTTGTTGGGATGCACTATGATCCCAGGATTTTATGTGCACATCACATCTTTACCTGCAACAGTTTGCACTGGTTGCCAGCCCTAGGTACATACAGAACACTAACTGCAGGAGAACTTTGCATCCATTTTGCAGTGGTGAGTTCTAGACGGTGCTCAACTGTCTAGACAACTGGTGGACAACTTCAACTATCATTCCATCAGGAGGGAAACCGCTTTGAGTCCACCAGCATTACACTGGAGTGTATCCCACAAGGCAAATTTGCACCAAAAAACCCATCCTTGACAGTAACTCAAACTAAGTACAAAGAGCCATGCCAAAAATACCGAAGGAACTAACTTTTCTCATGAGCTCAACTCATTTTTGAATTTTACCTCTACAAATAAATTTTACTCTGAGACAATCATCTTTTAACACCCTTGCTAACAATTAGGGTGAAGTGGAAGGAAAAGAAATAAGGAGTATGGGATCATTTGAGCTTCTGTTGCTTCCATGGGCATACCACCTACTGTTACAAATTAAAAGGAACATTATAAGCCAGTGAAGTCAGCACAGCAGCATAGCCTGAGTAATACAGCCTGAAACAGAATACAGAAAGGAAAAAGAAAAAAAACACCAAAACCCAAAGCCTTAGTTTGTCAGGCAATCAGAAAAAGCTCAAGGCCTCACAACATGCCAGTGACAGAGCAGTAGCCTAGGAAGAGCTGTGGCGCAGAATCATCCCTCTGGTCTCTACAAGACAGAGACCCTGGCTATTCCAGGGTTAAAGAGAGTCTGTACAGTCTGTAACTGTACGGTTATCCTCTGGGAAAAGCGAAGCAGGAATAGAAACAGGACCTTGAGGCAAGGTTCTCACACACTCCAGCAGATTTATGGATTTTACCAGCAGAATGTATTATTAAGTCCACGTGCAGAAGAGTTAAAGCCGTATTTAAAAAAAAAAATAAGGAAAAGCCACATGCACATAAAAATACAGAGGAATCACATACATGAAAGAGAACAGTGGGAAATGGACCCCCTCTATGCCTTACCATAGAACACCGAATCACACAGGCTTAAAATCCTTTCATTATGAACACCTGCAAGAAATATTCCTCTGTACTTGTTATAAGGCTCTAAATCACCACTGAATCAACAATCAGCAATTTTTTGTTTCTTTAAAATACAGTGAAACCTTCTGATCGCTACAAAAGGCCGTGCAGCACCATTAGACTGGCTGGAAACCCGTAACAGGGCTCCTGAAACTACGCAGTTACTTTTGTGAGGAAAACAGAAGCACAAGCTTTTTAGCTCAGAATTACTAAGCGTTCCCTTCCTACAAATAACTTTCCTTCAGAGTTGTGTTTCGAGCAAATACCCAGCAGCAAGTCCTAATAATTCATACGTATGTGTGATTTTCATACGTCCCGCTGCACGTTCAGCAAACATCACCCTGAGATGAGAAAAACACACACCCCACCCCACCCCCCCCCCCGTGCTGTGCACACATCCTTACTCTTCATCATTTAACCCCGGCACTTTCTCCGCCCGAGGAAGCGCGGCTGTGCCGTGCCGCAGCACGGGGAGCGGCCGGCGCCAGCGGGTGGGCCGCCTGCCCCACCTACTGGTCGCTACCAGCATTGCTTCATCGCCGAAATGTATTTACGGGTGGGTGGGTGGACGGACGGACTCCTAAAGCCGTAGTTCTAGTTCTTCCCTAAATTCTAAAATGTTTAGCTAAATATGATGGGAAGTTCTTGGGAAAGCTTCTCCAATATTCAAGGTGTTACCGTTTTACATTTCCTCTGAATAAAATCCACTCCATTTTATGGGATAATTAAATCTAAGTAGGGTAATGATTGCAAGTTGTGTTTCATACAATTAACAACATATGGAGCCGATAAAGTTATTTGTTTAAGCCAGCAAATTTTCGGGACAACCTGTTTGAAAGTTACCAAATTACTACCCCAGACACTTGAGGGGAAAAAAGAGGAACAAAAGCGTTTAAGTAGGTGAGGACAGAAATGCACAGCCATCCAAACTATAAAAAACCCAAGCTCTTTCCAAGGAAGTTACCAAAAAAAAAAGGTCAGACGTGAAGCTGTTATGCAGCAATAATGCCGCATGTTCACCTGTGTAATGGGATGCTTTCAGTACAAGTGTCTCAAGTTAAATCAGCAGGGAAGTTGGTAAAATACAATGAAGGAATAACAAAAAATATCACTAAACCATTCCACGCTAAACAATCAGGGATTATTACAAAACGTTGCAGTCCCCAGCGCTGTGAAAAGCAGGTTTCTCTATTGTCTAGAAACTGAAAAGAATAAATTCACTTTGGCTGGATAAAAAGCGTTTATCTGTTTCCATTGCAAAGACAGCCTTGAAAAAATAAAAGAAAAAAAATAGGGCTGTGACAAGTGGTTACACAGCAGCTCTACTGAGTAGGGTCAGTAACCTTCGCCATACTCTTAAAACTTCTGAGAGTATTTTTCTGTACTGATCTCCATATACTTCCTACACAATGCATTACACAATCTATCTACACTTTCAGTCACAGTTTTTATTCTCAATGCCCAAATTAAACCTCCTCCTTCTTAATAATCTTTTTCTTCTTGTCCTGCCCAAAATGGATCTGTTTGCAGCAACCTTTCTACTTAATGGAACGTTGCTATCCAGGCTTCCCCAAAGGGTCCTCTTCGCCAGACAAAAAAAAAAGAGAGAGAGAAATAGAAAAAAAAGAAGGAAAAAAAAAAAGAACCAGGTCCTTCAACCTCTCCTCCTAGGTCATATTTTCTAGACTTGACGTCTTTCTTCATTCCTTCCCTCTGAACCTTCCCCAGCTGGTCCAAATCTTGCAGAAGTAGAACCAGTTGTTCAGTGTGATTGCATTGCTAATTGATACTTTCTCATCCATTAAGCTGCCAGTTCCCTTCTATAAAACTGCAGCTTAACAGTCACACACCTCTGCAGATTTTTCCTATGTAAATGTAGTTGTGTTGTATTTGACCTTGAATTACATCTTACTGCAGGTTGTTTCTCCCATTTGTTGAGACTGTGTTCTGTGCTCCACCCTCCTGCTTACCCTTCCAGTTTAGCACTGTCTGCAAATTTTAACACTATGTATTTTACTCCTTCATCAGAATTGTTAATAGAAGCACTGAACATGAGCGGACGCAGAATGAAGCCTTGCAGAATCCCATTTAACAAACACCCGTTTGACACTGAACCAACCCTAAAGAAGTTTCCAACCACTTGTTCACACACTTTTCAAGACACTCAAAATAAGATAATCCACACTTCATTCACAATCAGTTAGTGCCTCTTCACACCTCATCACAGTAGAGAAACTCCCAAGAAGGGAAGATCTTTGCACCTCATTAGTAATTAAGTACACCTCACAAATTGATGTACATTAATCTAAATAAGTTTTTTCCTAGTTGCTTTTGAGAACATTAACATAAAACATCAAAAGATTTATTGTGTTCAAGATCCAGAAATCTATTCTTCTATCTGCACAAGCTCTGTTACAGTGTTCTAAAGGAAATCAAATATACCTGTATTTGAAAAATCCAAGCTTTTGTCACTGTGCCTGTGAACAGATTGCTTTTTGCAGTTGCTTAGACCGTAAAGATTTAGCTCATACTAATTAGGAGAAATTATCTGATGCTGACAGCATTAGATGTTCTCTTAGATCAGTTCTACATGTGCACGGACCACAAGAATATAGATACAATATACACTAAATAAATGTGATATCATCTTGAAACAAACTGTAAGTAAGACAGACTGCACTAAAATCTGTCTGTTAACCTCCATTCTTCAACAATAAAATGTTTGCTGCAACCAATGTCCAAAGCCAGGAAAGGAACATTGAAACAGACCTGCCAATTCCAACTGCACTGAAGTAATAGCATGCATCACATGCACACTCAGTGTATCACTGAAAAGAAAGTTAAAATACTACTTTGTAAATTGCAAATGTAATAAACATAAAAGACAAAAGAAAGTCTCCTTAAACCACCCACAAAACGATGTGGTCAAGGACCATCAAAATAAAACCCAGTATCAAGTCCGGAATTTCAGAAGGTTTTTGTTTTAATAGATTATATTTTATAGAAAGAGCAATTTAAAAATTCTGACAGTACATAAAATACGAATTCCAAGCAAGTTAGAAGAGTTAGAGTAAAAGTGGGAGATAATATTGGGCCAATGTCAATTGGACCTTTTACTTTAATCATTATAATTCCACATTATTTTACTAAAAATTTATAACTGCAAATGTGTTCTATTTATTTAACATAGAATAGATGAGTTAAAGCAGACAGAAACAACGGAAAATTATTCAAGACAACAGACCTACAAAGACATCTGCCATTTGGTAAACCAGCTGGTCATAATTAGACTCAGATTCATTTTTGAAGGGAGGACAAAAAATCTTCAGTAATCAAGCCAGTTAAATCAACATGCACACTAGTTACAAAAAGACCTAACAAGTGCAAGATCCTTCTTCCTCTTCACAAGGAATAAGAACACTTTTCCTCACAGTTTCTAAACCAATTCCATGTTTGAGAGAGGCAGCATCTTGTTTCAAGAGCAGAGCTGGGGAGTTCCTCAGAGACCTATCTCCTCAGGAGCTGACAGAAATCATGAAAGCTTTCATCTTTAAGACTCTGATCCCCAGCTGGATCTACCGTGCAGGGTATGAGTAAACCAATTATTCGAAAACAAATAGCACCCTGATCTCCTTCTACATTAGCGCCCAGCAGAGGAGGGGAGAACTGACTCCGCAAGTACTGGGTCTTGACAGGCTTTGCAAGTAGCACAGCTCATCACCTATTACTAAAAACAAAGAATTACAGTACATTTACAGTAGTGTAAGACATGTAAAGTGGTGTCCAGCCTTCACTGGTCCACAAAAAACTGAGAACTGAACACGCCGCCACTACATTTTTTTCTCCCTGTTGTACAGGTTAGAAATAATGTCCTCCTGTAGCTTCAAACACAAGCTTAGGAACCATTAAATTAAAACATCCAAAACACAAAATTGAAGATGAATAGTGGTTTTAAATGAATGCAATTGACTAAGAAATATTGCTGCCAAAATATTATGCAATTCAATGCCAATTTCTACTTCACTGTAAAAATTAAGTATTTCCAAGAGTTTTTAATGAAGTTCAGTTTTATTAATACTCTTATTACACTTTACTGAATCCATTCAGCTGTAATTTTACTTGCATTTTACTGCTCTGTCCATAGCAGGCTCAACAAATCCAAATCCAGTTACTTTAATACAATTTGATGTAGGTTTTGTCATAAAGCTTTTCATAATTGAAGACACAATAAAGAAGAAACTTCTCAGGCAACAACTAAAGCTCCAGCAATAAAGAATTACTTAAATATCAAGCTTAGCAGCAATAGTTTTATAAACAAATGGGGTCTAAACAAATAAAATTATAAATATATATATAAAAATATAGCTTTAAAACTACAGAAGAACCTAGACTTAAAATTATTTTCAGGAAATAATACCAGGTCATCTAAATCCTGATTATACAATGCTAGAATGATCCCAATCTAGTAGGAAAACTCCTCCAAAACGCCAAGTTGACACCAGCAGTGTGGAAATGCAGAGTGTAATCCTCCACAATATTTACCCTAGAAAGCAAAAGGGCTAGAATTGCCCTTGGAAATCCTATATATTACAAATTTACAGTGTTCTTAGCCTCCCTTCTCTAGGGAATTTCAAGGTCCATTTGAAAAAAAGAAAGGAGATTTGCAGAGAACACTCCAGCTTCTCAGCACACAGTAAGGAAAGTGATGCGGTAAGACCACTCACATTCCTCATACTATTACCTGGCTCTCCAGGTTTGCAATTTACACATCACCACCTGAGAAGATCTGACCCCTGTTGCTGAAAGACAGCGGAGTCTCCTCTCACACAAACCGCTTACTCTGGGCCAAGCACATTATGCTTAAACACTCTTTAGTAGAGTTCTGGGAAAATCTTAGTTATTGCTTCACTTTTAAAGAGCCAACCTATATTAGCCTTGGCCAAAAATAAATAAAGTCACTGTGCTAGACTAAGATGAAGATCATATCAAAGTCAGTAACACAGTGATCAGGCAAAACATATTGTAAGCTGTCCCAAAAGAAAATTTTTTAACTGCTTCCTGAAATACTTCAAACAACAATCCAGACAAAAACGCATACATATAATGTGATTCTCTTCCTCAGTGTACCTTTTAAATTATGAAGTGGGTCCTACTGGGTCAACAGTACCAGAGAAAACACAGATATAAATGTATTTCAACTTATTAAGAAATGGTTGAATGACTTGGAAAAAAATCAGTCCAGGATAGAAGCATTCTCAGCTAATACAGGTGCTGAATTTCCCCCCTATGCCTCTGTGGCTTATGAGGGAGCACTATTGTTTCACATCCAGAATCCAAACCTGTCTGCACACATCAGTATGAACTCAGCAATTTATATTGCTTACAAGTGAAATTACCAACCAGCGCTCTAGGTAACAGTACCAATCCAGCTGCATCTTCTATCTCCCAAAACACAAGTGCTAAAATGTACCTAAATACAATGGCAAAAGGGATGAGTATTTTACATTTTTTTAAATCCACCAGCAACCATGGGAGTTCTAATACAGATAAAACACTGGCTGGGTCCAACTAAAGCCATAGCATCATAAAAGTCAAAGTGAATCTAATCAACGTGATGCTGAACACGGGGTAGCAGCTGGTCCATCTACATTAGGACGCCCAGTGCTGCCAACACCAATCAGTATTAGGTCATCATTGTAATCTTTTTGCCAATCCAGGGACAACCATGATTTCTATGTTGCAACAACGCTAACAGAAGCAAGACAATCTGAATGCAGTACTGTCAAAGCATTTATAAATGGAAACTGTTTTTAAAGGCAGTGCTGATCTCATACCATGGTGGGTTGTAGAAAGCATTTTAACATCTCCACAGGAAATTGGAGGTGTAGCTGTGGTACACTTAGGCGTGTCTGTGCTACTTTTAATCTGCTAAAACACTTTATAATTGGTCAAAGCACAACCATCAACTTGCATTAACGACAAATACGTGTTCCGGTGAATCACACACACCAATTCTGTAAGATGAGCTATGTTACCATGTCTTCATTGCTAGCACCACAGGCTGGACAAGACACACGCTCATTTCAACTTCTAATCAGCCGTACCAAAAATATTCAGCAATTCTTCATCTCTATTTGCAAACAGAGATATATTTTGCAGATGCATTTTTCAAACGAGACTCGTATTTTTCAGCACAAAATTATAAACGTATTTCGTCCAGAAAATCCCTATCTATGTTTCCACTAGAGCACGTAGGTGCTGGCTGCTGCTGCTTCAGGGGAGGAAGAGGGGGCAGAGGGCGGGTGCAGGTGCCGAGCTGACCAGGGAGGTAACGCTGGCAGTCCCGGCGCCCTCCACGCCTGCACCCCGCGCCACGCGCCCCTTCCCCACCACCTCAAACTCCCGGGAGCAGCCGCTGGGTACAGCTGCCAGCCTGGCTCCACCTCGGCAGGGGGAGGAGCAGGGGAGGAGAGGGAAGGGTTGTGCCCCAACCCCGACGGCCGCCCCGGGGCCCCGCCGCGCTCAGCCCCGCCTCCCCCCGCTCCCGCGGAGGGCGGGCTCTCCTCCTGCTTACCCGGCGGTGGCGGTGGGCGGCGGGCGGCGGCGCTGCCCCGCGACCTCGAGGCTCTCGCCTGCCCCGGCCCCCGCCTCCTCGGGGCCCGTGAGCGCCGCCTCTTCCCCGGCTCCCGCCTCCTCCGCGGCCGTGGCCGTCCCCGCCGCTTCCTTCGGTCGCCGCCTCGGCCGCCCTCTCCGCGCCGACGGGCCGCCGCCGGCCGTGCCGACCACCTTCCCTGCGGGGTCGGCTGCCTCCCCTCTCAGGCTGCATGGCCGGGCTGCGCCCTTCCCCCGCCCCGCCTGTGGCCGGGCCGGCCTGTGCCGCGTCGGTCTCCGCCCACTCCCGGAAAGAGGCCGCCCGCGGAGGGCGAGAGGGGGAAGTGGCGGCGCCCGCGCCTTCAGCAGCTCCCCCTGCCTGCGGCGCCGGCGGCTCGCGCACGGCTGCGCAGCGGAGACCCCGCGGCCCGGCCACGACCGCATCTGCGGGCCCGGTCTCCCCGCCGGAGGGGACCCGCGGTCTGCCCCGCTCCTCCTGGGACGAGCCCCCGGCAGGCGCCTGGGAGCGTTTGCCCGTGTACGCTCAGCCAGTCTCAACGAGCAAGGAGTGCAAAACAGCTTTCCACGTGTATTTCAAACAACCAAAAATGCATTTAATGTTTAGAAAACATTTCGCTAAAGCCATATGAATCATAGAATCATTTAGGTTGGAAAAGACCTTTAAGATCATCAAGTCCAACCGTTAACCTAACACTGCCAAGGCCACCACTAAACCATGGCCCTAAGCACCACATCTACACGACTTTTAAATACCTCCAGGGATGGTGACTCCACCACTTCCCTGGGCAGCCTGTTCCAGTGCTTGACAACCCTTTCAGTGAAGAAATTTTATCTAATATCCAATCTGAACCTCCCCTGGCACAACTTGAGGCCATTTCCTCTCGTCCTATCACTTGTTACTTGGGAGAAGAGACCAACACCCACCTCGCTACAACCTCCTTTGAGGTAGTTGTAGAGAGCGATGAGGTCTCCCCTCAGCCTCCTTTTCTCCAGGCTAAACAACC
Source organism: Aptenodytes patagonicus (assembly GCF_965638725.1). Lineage (NCBI taxonomy): Eukaryota > Metazoa > Chordata > Aves > Sphenisciformes > Spheniscidae > Aptenodytes > Aptenodytes patagonicus. Next base: position 36,737,727 of record NC_134955.1, on the reverse strand, counting down.
CCCGTTCCCTCAGCCGCTCCTCATAAGACTTGTTCTCCAGACCCTTCACCAGCTTTGTTGCCCTTCTCTGGACACGCTCCAGCACCTCAACGTCCTTCTTGTAGTGAGGGGCCCAAAACTGAACACAGTATCCGAGGTGCGGCCTCACCAGTGCCAAGTACAGGGGCACGATCACTTCCCTACTCCTGCTGGCCACACTATTTCTGATACAGGCCAGGATGCCATTGGCCTTCTTGGCCGCCTGGGCACACTGCCGACCCATGTTCAGCCAGCTGTCAACCAACAGCCCCCAGGTCCTTTTCTGCCAGGCAGCTTTCCAGCCACTCTTCCCCAAGCCTGTAGCGCTGCATGGGGTTGTTGTGACCCAAGTGCAGGACCCAAAGTTAGCTTTCTGTAGTAAATGATGGAAAAAGCAACTGAGCCCCAGCTGACAGGGTGTTGCACACAAGCCTGTGCTACGTGAAGCACAAAAGGTGACTGCAGCCTCTTGAGGAGCGTCTTGCCTTGAGGACACAGAAGCAGGGACACGGGAACAGCTTTGTGCCGTAGAGTTAGGCTGGTTTGTCCTGCTCTGCTTGAACTAGGCAGGCACCTGTGCCGTCCTCAGGAAAGTTCCTTAACAGCAGGCCTGCCCGATTGCTCTTGAGCAAGCAGGATGTCATTTGACAACACACATTAAAACATCAATCTGGTTTTGAAGGGTTTTTAAACCCAGTAGTCCTTACAACCAAATGTGACCAAAACTCCCGTACTGTGAAATCATGGGCTGTAGTGTCTCTGCACTACTACCTGTGGTAAGGGCTGCTTAGTTCTGGGGCATAGTGTACAGCAAATCAGTAAATTACCTTAGCATGACTCCAGTGCAACACAAGCAAATAAATCAAGTAACAGGGAGCAGCACTGGCAAGCACATTGCAAAGACATCTAAACGATTCCTTGTGCAGCCAGCACAGGTCTGGCAGACCCAGTGCTGAGCTAGAGCTAATAAAACCTGGCAAACCCAAGCTGTGCCTGCATCTGTGGTGCAATTAATCTGTGACATGAAAAATCTGCCTGCAGATAACTGTAAGCTGACTATAGGTACAAATTTAACAACTCACATTAATTAATACTTACAGCTAGATTGAAAAAAATATCACTAATATTTGGCAACAAATAGCAAATATCATTGCAACTCACAAGCGTGAAGTTCATGCATCAATAATTATGAGACAGATAGCAAAGTCATGATACTGTACATGTGCATTTTGATTTTGTAATTTAATTTTGATCTCCCTATTATTATCATCTCTTATGATAGACAATTAACATAAATTATGTTACCATAGCACACAGAAGTCCCACTCACAGGCACTATTGCCTTGAGTGACACACAAATAGAGAACAAAAGGTAACACCGCAAAGCGTTAACACAGACCTATGAGACAAAAGATGATAGAGTATGAAGAGACGACGAGAATGGTCAACATGCCAAGAAGAGGTCATTGCATATTAGCAGCTTAGCTACTGTCAGTTTTTATAGGCATCACAGTAAAACAGCCCGTTAGGGAGGGAAGGCTTTGCATGATGATAACAAGTGCTTTTTGTTTAGAAATTAATTATAGTTTCTATACCATATTACCAGTGTTCCGCCCATGTCAGTTCAAACAAAGAACAATTGTGTCAGGACAACAATTTTTGCTTCTCCTGTTGCTCTGACATCTGCAATCCACATGGGGTAGCTTCAGCAGTCTTTCCTCCTAAATCCTAATTTAGGAAGGGTAAGTGACCTAAGAGGGGAACACACTTGCTACCTATGGCAAAAGACAAAGCATTACAGGCCACAGCGTCTGGGCAATTTCTAGTCTCCCCTCTTCTGAGAAAAGTGTCATCTTCTGGGAAAAAAAGGCAGAAAGTTCAATCTTCTATAATCATCCTAAGCGGCTGCTCAACCCCAGGTGTTAGGCAAATGTAGACATCAGTAGAGGTTTATCCATGTGCCTGACATTAATAGCTGGTGCCTTTTTAAGACCGTCTCTAGCCTTTACTGAAATCTTGCAGCTTGCAAAAAAGTCGTGAGCCCTGGCAGTGTTGCAGATAGCTGTCAAGGCCCAGAGTGCAGCCCCCTTCTAGGAACGCCGTTGGCTATGTTAGAGTTTAGCTGGCTGAGTCCAAGGTCAGCTGCTCTGCTGATAAGACCTGTTGTGAAGAAAGCTAGAAGCAAGGGCCTCCCCCTCCTTTTCCTTGGGAACTGCTTTTAAGCTGAGGCTGTACCACTGGCCCTGTGCTACATCGCAGCTGGGCAGCAGCTACATCTACACCTGGTCTCCTACCTCCTCAATTCTGACTCCGATCCTGGCTCGGACCTGCTGCCAGGGCTTCCTGGCTTGGTCTCGGACCTGCCTCATCATTACAGACTTGCTGTGCGATCACCGGACTATGTCTGACCCTGATCACTGTCTCTGGCCCTGATCATGAGCCAAACGTGCTGCTCCACATCCTGCTTCTTCTTGGTGAGGTCTCTGCTCCCACCTGGCTTGGTATCATGCTCCACCCATGGCTCACCTTCCCTTGCAGAGCAGTCGGCCCTCGTTGCCCCCTGACATCGCCACACTAAACCCATTACCACACTGCCACGCTTAAAAATTTAATCACACAGAGCTGTTGATGTGCAGAACAACTGTGCTGACTGTCCACAGAAAAAAAAGCATAAGCCATGTGAGGTAGCAGAGACACACAGATCAATCTCACAGCTCAGCTACCTGTCACAGCCATGCAGCTGCTCCACGCACCTTTGTTTCACATTAAATGAATTCCTACACTTCAAGGTTGTGTAAAGATTTGTAAAGCCAGCATGCCCAGCCGTCAGGACAGCTCTGACTTGGGGGAAGTCTTTGCAGAGTGCAGAACCAGGATGAAATTTCTTTCCTTGCATGGGGCTCATTAGGACTGCTGTGGCACTAGCTATTCTTGGCTGCTAGACTGGCTCTGGAGGCTGTAGAGAGCCAAGCGTACAGATGGTCAACATGCATATATTATGATTATTACTAGGCTGCAAGACGTATATATGAACTAGAATCCTGTTGAGTTAGGTTCAATATATGTTGTGTATAAACAGAATACAGATTCACAAACATCTAAATATAAGACAGGATATGACAGACACACACAGATGGAGGAGAACCATTTTGGATAGTACAACAGACAGTGGTCTCAGTACACCAGGAAACTTACCATTATCGAATTTCATCGCAACAAGAGATAATCGTTAGGGAGGGTTTGAAGAAGAAAGATGATACACTTCTGTGGATATTTAGGAGACCTGGGACAATGAAAGCAAATAAGAGGACAACGAAAGAAAGTAAGATGCTTTTCTGAAAATTCAACAAGTGGCTATAAAATATTGATGTATTCAGCTGATGAGAGACAGGACCCAACTACTTGGTACAAAAGATAGATGATGACATGTGGAAAAGGGATAGGCTCTGAAAACTTGCAGTTAATAAAAGACACTTGCCATGACCAAAGAAAATAATGTTCTGAGAGTTAGGATGAAAGATGGAAATACAGAGAAGTGGTGTGGATGGATAGGGAGGACCATATAACAGAGATCTGATGCAGAGAGAATCCTAAAGACTTATGAGTTGGACTTCAATAGGTGATTTATGTGATAATTTTAGCTGAACCTGTGTCTGCTTTGAAAAAAGGGATCGTCTTACCGATTTTCTACTGGCCAGATGCCCAATAAACAAACTGTTAATTTATCTTTCATTTCTGACTTAGAAAACTAACTACTATTTGACTACTCCAAAATTACACAGTCTAGCAAGATTAAGCATCGAACAAGTGATTAGCATCATCTGATGTGATGGAATGACTCAAAAAACAGCAGATACCTGTGAAAGAACCAAATTGCCTAGTTCAAGCATGCATTCACTGTGACAAGAAAACAGCAGTGAAGAATGTAGGAAGGGATGGACATCAGAGGCATGTATGCATTAATAGAGTGACAGTGGTGCCATTTCCACCTTTCACTGCTTATGCAAGTATTAAATTGTTTTTGTTGCATCGTTTGTCACTGTGGTCATCCATTGCTGCTTCCTCTTCAGTTTACTCCTTTCTATCCTCAGTCCTACCATTCACTCACCCAAACTACCCAAACTGCACTTCCACGCTGTGGGGGTGAAAAGCGGCACGGACTCTGGCAGACACGGCAACCAAAGACCTTTATTGCTTTTTGTTAGCATCTTTTATAGCAAGCAGAAGTGTACACGCACTACCTGCAGCTTGCAGATAGGTTACAGCCTTGTGTTCACGCGCATCTATGCTCTAGCAGATTGGCCCGTTCTTTCTGATCATGCAAAATGCCTTCATGGTCTTTATCTTGTTTTTCTCCTTCCAGCTGCACATTCCTTTCTCTGTTATTTTGTGCTTATGTGCCTTGTCATGCCAGGTGGTACAGTGTTTGCTCATTAAAATCAAACTCGGGAATGTCTGTTAGTGAGATTCCCATCCCCACACCACGCCTCACCCAATCAGTCTCTGTCCCGAGATCTCCCAATAGAGAAAAGTCTTTCCTGCCTAACTTATTTTTCCAAAAACATCTTCTTGGCCTTGCCTGCCTCCTTAACTCAAAGATTCCCCCTCAATTGCCCCAAGCACTTCTAACACCTAATTGTTTCCCACTGCCACCATGCCAGCATGGTTCCTAACTCCACATGCATCCTCAGTTTCCTCTTACTCTGTTGTTGGTGACTTCTCCAAATTTTCCAAAGATAATTTCTGAAACCTTGACATGTCTTCTACATAGTACTGTAGGAAACAATACAGTGACTCACTGTCTTACTGCACTGTAAAACTTTGAATGTCTGTCTTTAAGAATATGTAGAGTGTCTCCTAAGGCATTCAAAATATAACAGCTGGTGTGATGGACTGTCTTAAGAAACAATAGTTGTTTTGATTGCATTTAGAAATGTCATAAGATGCCAGAGTACATTGTCCTAAAATGTACATTTGTGTGTTTTACTTATGTTCACAATGGTAGAAACAATAATCAAAATGCAAAACGAGAGCACAAATAATTTGATAGATTGTTTTACAAGTGTTTTATGGTAACTAATGGAAATTTGTGCTATTTAATGAGCTGCTTTCTTTTTCTGTTTTTTCCTTTGATCTTTACAGCTGTCTCCAAAAGAATATTTTCGAGTAGAGAAAGCAATATGCAACAGTGCTAAGATCCTGATGACAATACACCAAGAACAAGAATGGAATTAAATATATTCAGCAATTCTACTGTTGTAAACAGTTCATCCATCAAACATAAGCAGTTAGAAGGGTATAGCCTCTGGGAAGTCATTACTATTGCCACTGTAACTGCAATTGTAAGCTTAATAACCATAGTGGGAAATATTCTTGTAATGATATCCTTCAAGGTTAATAGTCAGCTCAAAACCGTCAACAATTATTACTTGCTCAGCCTTGCCTGTGCAGATCTCATCATTGGAATATTTTCTATGAACCTTTATACGTCCTATATACTCATAGGCCATTGGTCTCTTGGAAGCCTTGCCTGTGACCTGTGGCTAGCACTGGACTATGTAGCTAGCAATGCCTCAGTAATGAACCTCCTAGTCATCAGTTTTGACAGATATTTTTCCATCACAAGGCCTTTAACTTACAGGGCCAAACGCACGCCCAAAAGAGCTGGCATCATGATTGGTCTGGCTTGGCTAATTTCCTTCGTGTTGTGGGCGCCTGTAATCTTGTGCTGGCAGTATTTTGTGGGTGAACGAACAGTACCACCTGAAGAGTGCCAGATACAGTTTTTATATGAGCCCATTATCACCTTTGGTACTGCAATTGCTGCTTTTTACATTCCAGTGTCTGTGATGACCATTCTGTATTGCCGCATCTATAAAGAGACAGAGAAACGTACCAAGGACCTTGCTGAACTGCAGGGTTCGGAGTCTGTGGCAGAATTTGAGATGATAAAGCCTCAGAAAGCTCTCCTGAAGTCTTGCTTCAGTTGCAAGCAACAAAACTTAGTCAAAAGAGAAAGGTGTCAGGCTTCCTGGTCTTCATCTAGTCGAAGTACATCAGCTACGGTGAAAGCCTCTCAGGCAGCGAGTACTTGTAACGATTGGGTTAAGGCTGACCAGTTAACCACCTGCAGCAGCTACGCATCTTCGGAAGAGGAGGATAAACTTGCCACTGATTCAGTTTTCCAAGTAACTTACAAAAGTCCATCTAAAGGTAAGGCAGAAGAGTTTAATGAGAGTACGGATGTTGTTGTCAAAGACCAACCTGAAGAAAATGATTATGAGAACCAGAAATACTTTTTGTCACCTGCCAAAGGCCACGTACAAAAAAGTAAAAAATGTGTGGCCTATAAATTCCGGTTGGTGGTTAAGGCTGATGGCACCCAGGAAGCCAACAATGGTTGCCGTAAAGTAAAAATAACTCCTTGTTCTGCTGCTCTGTCAAAGGATCCTTCCATCAAAAGCATGGATCCAAATATAAATAACCAAATCACCAAAAGAAAACGGATGGTTCTTATAAAGGAACGCAAAGCAGCACAGACTTTAAGTGCCATTCTTTTGGCTTTTATCATCACATGGACTCCCTACAATATCATGGTTTTGATCTCTACATTCTGTTCTGACTGCATTCCCCTGACACTGTGGCACCTTGGATATTGGCTATGCTATGTGAACAGCACTGTTAACCCCATTTGTTATGCCCTCTGTAACAAAACTTTCAGGAAAACTTTTAAGATGCTGCTTTTCTGCCAGTGGAAAAAGAAAAAAGTGGAAGAGAAACTATACTGGCAGGGCAATACCAGACTGCCATAATTGCTCTTATATAAGGGATAAGGGGGAAGAGAGATATTGACGTAATCTAGTAAATTGACTGTAATTCTGTCTCTTCAAAGCTGTTGCTTTATATGTCTAGGGGTTAAAAAAATTCTGCAGAAAAGTAAAATTTTGCATGAAAGTAGTGTGCTTGGGATAAAGAAGTCAGTGGCTGCTGTGAGCAACACAGGGTGTTTTTGATTATGCAGTAGATCTGCATTGAAGTTATTTTGTTTGGGGTCTTCTGTCCTTTCTTTCAGCCTGAGAATATGTAGAGTAAATTATAAACTACTAGAAATTAGAGTGGGATGGTCATCCAGTCATCAGGTCAGGTCATCCAGTCTATCTCCCTGTAGTGCAGAACTGTTTCTTCTTATAGTGCCTTTCTAGTGTATTGTCTATTTAGTTTTCAATGTACCAAGCAATGGAGCTCATACTACTTCTGTTTTGAGACTTTTCCACCTGCTGTTGGAATGAAACAAGGATTGTTTAAAGGGGGAAATGCCGTCATCCCCAGTACTAAATGGTTAGGGAGATTCATAATACTCCAAATGAACACACATATTATAGGAGAATGTAATACTGAGAAAATTTCCACTGTAAGGATGACTTTTGTGGAGACTTTTGAGGAAGGGCTCATAGTGGAGGAAATAGATAATGTATTTTGTATATGAAGAAGCCAGTCCCAATCTCAGTTCCATCATGCAAGTCACTGTCATCTGTAAAAAATGGTGATGGTTAGCAGATACCTCTGAATTTCTCCATTTCCCAATGCATCTGGAGGAAATTTTTAAATTTTATGCGATAGTGACAATGGTACAAATCAGAACTGACTGTAAAGCATAACGGACATAGTATATCTACTTTACAACACAAGGAAAGTCTTTTTTGCAATCTCTTTTGTTGCACTTCCCCTTGCCCCAAAAGTTTCTGTTACTGATGGAATGACGCGGAACAAGAGAAAAATATGTATTGATGCCCTGTGTATTTACCTACATATTACAAAATTATTATAAACAGTGACAGCATTGGCATCTCTGAAAGAAGAAAGATTTTTTAAGTAATTTTTGAATATTTCTATAAAACTATTAAGGACACTTTGCACTTTCATAGCACTGTTTGTCTTTAAATAGCTTTACAAAGACTAGTCAACATCAGGTATTTGGAAACATAAGTTATCTCCAGTTTCTATCTTTTGGTCCAGCAGAACCATATCTGCTACAGTACTGGGGGCTGGAGTCAACCCCTCTGACGGCTGTGGCTTCTGGGACTGAGCTGTACTGGCCTACCTACAATGTGCTGAGCCTCTGGCCATGAGCTGAGGTTTGCCAGAGCTTTGGGTTTGTGGTGAGGGCACTTCTGTGGCCGGGTTGAACTGCATGTGCCTGTCTGATGTCTGTGCTAGTTTGGCAGGAGTCCTCCAGCATTGACCGAGTGAGTGCATAAGCGAGGGGCTGCCTTCAGCAGAAGGCCGTTGGAACGGAGCTGGTGACCTGGCTCCTTGTGGTGGGAACAAACACGAAGCCTCAGAACAGGCCATGAGAAAACAAAGTTAACGGTGACAGGAGTCATAAGGAATGAAGTCCTAAAGCAAACAAATGTTTATGAATAAATGAGAAAGATCTCCGTGTACACAAAGTTCAGATTCAGTTCTAGCCTTTCTATCAAAGTTCGAGGTGAGGTGCTCTGGAATATTACTTTGGGCCAATCTTCATATATATCTACTATATGCTTTAGTGGGACATTGCAGTGGTGACATGACCCAGCTGCACATTTCAGGGATTGTATTAGTCATCCTGAATGTACCATTGCTCTCAGTGAAATTGTTCGTATAATTTATTAAATTATCATACCATCAAAATATTTCCCTACAGATAAATAATTCCTCCATGTCAACAACCACAGTACAAGTAATTAATATTTTTTATCCCCAATCTCCAGAGGGGAAAATTGTGTCAGTGAAAGATTAGCATGTAGTAATGTAAAAATATGTTCTCAGAATTCACAGGAGTGATTTTGTAACACACCATACCGTGCCTATTATTTTTTGTGCATTAGCATATGATTGCTTATTAAAAGAAAGTATGGGTCTTTATAAAGACCCTTTCATCAACTTTCCTCTGTCACTATCCAGAGCTTTTCCTGTGTACAGTAACTATGTATAAGTTGGTTATTATAGTGGGTTTATTTTATATTACACTGGATCAGACAGTCAGTAAACTGTGTTTGATTTTTAGCAAATGAATGTGTCCCTCTGTGGCACAAGCTGTAGTTAAAGGCAAAATTTATGAGGTAGTAACAGTTCCTGCTAGCTGCAGTGTTGTTGCTAAAGTAAAGCATTGGCTGCTACTGAAATTAAATGGGATATTTTTTGTTGGTTTTGGCTTCCGTTGAACAAGAGTGTTCTGTAAACGTTTATGGACTCTGTGCTCAGTAAATGTATTAGAATACGTGGTGATGGATGCAACAGTGTTGGTTCAATGTAATTGTGAAATATGTGCTCAAACTATGCTGCTAGCACTTCACCATGTGAGACGTTACATGGCCAAACATGGGTACGTTGTAAATACCTAGAATTATATAAAGAGGTGTGTGTTGCTTTATTGTTATGTAGGATGTTTATTCTTAAAAAAAAAAATCAAAACCACAAAAAGAAAAATGTGATCCTCATCAGAGTATCAGTTAGTACTTAATTATATTTTGTTTTCAAATTATATTTTGTACCTTTAAAAAGTGTTGTGGGACTTTTACAGTGTAGAACAACCTTGTTATCTGTATTTCTGTCCTTTTAAAGAACCTTTTACTGATCCTATAATTGATTGTGGTCATGGTCATGGACTGGTGAAAAGACCTTTTTTTGTTAAAGTACGTTTTATTTATACATAATTACATACACATACATATATATAGATATGTATGTATGTATTATCAATATAGATGCATAAATATACATCCCTAACTAAGCCTTTCAGAGACCCAGCACACTTTAATATTTTTGAATATTTAATTTTCCCACAAACTGGGGGTATCATTTTTGTCTCTTCCTTTTCATACATACCAGCCTCCCTATATATTCCAGATCCCCATAAATTATCAAGTAACATTCATTTTCTGTAAATATAATTTATATTTGTAGATAAATACTTGGAAGAGTTCCCAGAATTTTTAAATGGGTATAGAACACCTAGTTACAGTTGTGCACTTTCTGTGGCTACTTAGCACAGAGTGAAGAGCTTTGCAAAGGACAGAAGGTCAAGCTAGAACATAAATGCAGGGGTTTCCTTTATAGAAAAATCCTGTTGAATTGAGGAAGGATGAAATCAAAAGAAGCGAAAATACTGTAAGAACCTGTAAAATATGATAGAGCATATTTTGCCATTAATTATATAATTCAATTGCTAATCATGCTTATCCTACTCAACTATGCATGTCAATTAGTAACTGCTACTAACTGTTGAAAGTTATTTTTATATGTGGATTTTTGTTTCTCATCCCTATTGTACCCACAGTGAGACTTGCACTGGGATATATGGACTTGAGGAGTCTAGATCCAGAGACAGTGATGCACGTCAAGGCAAAATCCTTAATTATACTTCCTAATCACCCTTTAGATATTGTTCCAGTTTTAGAGCTGTCTCATGAAAAGTCCCCATCTCTAATTATTCTGATCATTTTATCTCCCACATAGGGCTTTTCTCAGAAATCTGTGACATTGCCTCCTTGTCATATTTGATAGATGACCTGAACATGTTGAACTAATTTAGCTGATAAATCTTAATGCAAATGTAGCGAAGGATAGTCACATACCTGAAGGAATAAAAATGTCACTGGGATGTGGTAAGTGTTTTAAATTTAAATGAGAAGTCATTACAACAATTAAAGAATCCCTTATCAATCTGGAAGATGCTGCTTTCTTGTAGAACGCTGTTGTTATGAAACTGGATACACAGTTTGAAACTGAATTGTATACCTGTGGACTTTTTTCACATTCTGGATTTTGAATAGAATTTTCTAAGATGCTTCTTTACTTGTGGTAGGAAACAGAGTTTCCAAATCACCCCTTCATAGTTTGGGATTCCCAAAATCTTCATACTGAAGGAGAATTTTTGGGTGTTTCTTTTTTAAAGTTACTCTGTAACTCTGTTACATACGTACTTCTGCCTTCTCTGGATTCTTTGCTCTAGGAAAACAAACAAACAAATGGAATGGTGTAACTTTCCTCTGAAATTAATTTTCTTTGCTTTCTATAGAGATAGAAATAATACGAAGGAATCATTTGGGCATAGTGAGAAACAAATACCTGTTTCCTCAGTTGTACATAACAATCAAGCTGGAGTTACCATTTGCTGTGACCTGTACATCTACATGCCCCTCTGTTGGAAAGGACTCTGCCCAAAAAGCTCCATACTGCTTACTCCTTTTTGATATTACAGAAGGGGTTTTTTTAAAAAACAAACAAACAAACAAACAAAAAACACCCCACATTCACTACTTTTATGAGCTACAGACCATTATAGGTCAGAACTTCCCTCTGAAAGGCTCCCACACAGTGTTTGCCTTGGGGACTCAAAGGGCTCCGTCAGCTCCTGAAATGCTCCTGCAGCCGCTGGGTAGTCAGTGGCTTCTCTGTTTTGAAATGCCCCTCCAAACCTGAACTCCAAAAGTGGATACTGTGTCTTTTCACTTAAATACTTGGCGTTCCTTCTACCAGATCAGAAAGAGGCCATTTATTTCTTACGTGGTCATCCCAAATCTCCATTCCTGCCTTTTGTACCTACTAAGAAGTTTTCTTCCACATACAATTGACAGCTGGGTGTCATAAAACCTTCAACTTTGATCATTCAAATAAACTTCTTGTTTATGATTTTATTAATAGTTACCCCATATCTGTACCTAGTTTTAAAAAAAAGAAAAAATTGATAACATTGTGTTGTAAAACTAGAGATAATCTATGACTGTTAGTGGTTTCAGAAAGGGATGGTGTTGCAATTGTTTTTTCCATCTTGGTAAATGTATTTCTTCAGGTTTAATAGGCACTGCTGGGCTATGTATCAGATTAGGAACTTCAGTTTTCATTACACTCAGTAAAACCACTGCCTTCTACTCAATACTTATGCCATTAGCTACTAAATGCCATTAGTTTCTTCATGTACCTGCTGATATAGCAAGCAAGTCAGTCTTCCTCAAACAACTAGACATTTAAAATCCTTCAGAAGTTTTCTTCTCAACAAGTACTTCTCCAAACCCTGGTCACTGATGGCTCCCGTTTCAGTAGACCTCTGAAGTTTGGGGATTTTTACTGAATTCCTGGATTACAATGCCAAAATATAAACTGGAATATCTTTTACTCCTTACGTGAGGCAGCCATCTAGACATAGTGGAGGTCAGACAGTTGTTTTTACTGTATGTCATACATAAGGTCTCCTTAGATGTGCACTTCATCAGGTAGCTATAGGAGGAAGAGTGGAGAGAGGGTGCGGTGGAGGATACCAGCTGCGGAGCGTGGCTGGATTCAGCTCTGTACCCCACCACTCTGCCTGGGTCCTGGTGACTTCTGAAATGCAGAAGATGTGAGAGTGACTAAAGGACTCTTTGTTTTGTTAATTATAGGAGAAAAAAAGAGCCCAGGCAGGTAATGTTGATAATTTATTGATGCACAGTATTCAATGCTTGGTCCTAAAACCACTCTGTCATACTTTTAAACCTGTGGTTAACACATAAAAAAAGGTTATGTGGAAGTCTGGAAATTTATTGTTTAGGTTACACATATGAAAATTAGAAACAAAAGCAAACACTTTCTCATGAAAGTTGAATGATTTTTAAAGACAAATAGTAATAAATCAGTGGTTTTGCTAGAAAAAGGTCATCAGGCTCTCTTATTTTGTCAGTTGATCCTTTTTTTAGGAAGAATTTTTCCTTCTGCTAAATTCTGAGTTGATTAATGTGATATTGTATGCGAGGTGTGCTTACCTTTCCTGCAGTTGAGAAAATAGTATGGGGAGAAATACAAAGTAGCAAAGAGGTGAAGAAACCTATTTTTCTGCTGTTGTTAGGAGATTGCATGTTTAAAGTGGAACATGCCTCCCATTCAGGGGTGCTTGGAGCTGGAAGTCAGGCATATACCTATTGCTCTAGACCTTGTCATGCTTCCTCATTTTGGAAAGATATTTATTTGACCAAATCAGATATTCTTAGGAGGACCCACCTCCTTTCTTCAAGTCTGTGCAGAAGGCAGTATAATCAGGAAAGGCTGAGAGAGAGAGAGGATAGGAGAAATGTGATAGGGAAAAGAAAATAGGAGTAGACAGAATAGAAACCCCCGTGTTTCGGACTGTGATTTTGCTGATTCAGTGTTGACGGCCAGCTGCTCTCACCATTGTTGTGGGTATCTGGTGATTAAGGTTCAGTGATGGAGAAAAAAAAATCTGTTCAGTTAAGACAGCCTTTTTCTAAGGAATTACGAAGTAGAATTTAGTCCACTATTTAAGCCTCTATGTCCTTCTCTTTAAGAGCTCTAGAAAGAAGTGCTGGTGGGTGTATTGGAATATTCTTACTTATTTTCATCCACTACTTAGTCCCAAATCCAGCTCCAGTAGTCATTTCCATCCATACTTTGTTTAGAAGTGTGGAACATACCTCAGTCCCTGAGTTCCATTAAATGTCTGTCTTTGAACTGGATTAATCTTTCTGTCTTGCTTTTGCTTGGAGACTTGTTGTTACGAGTTGTTATTATTACATTTTAATCTAATTCCCATACTGGAATTCAGTGTCAGCATAGGTTTGTAGGGCTCCAGTTAATACTAGAGAGTGCCTCCGAAACTGGGCAGCTGGATTTGGGCTGCTGGTACCCGAGTCATTCATACAGCTTATTTGCACAGTCCTTTCCTCCAAAACAGGCCAAGGGTGGGCTGCAGAGCAGGTTACTTGCCTTTGAGGATCAGATGCAGTCTGCTGGCTTTCAGTTGTGCGCTTCCATGTCAGGATTATTCAAAACACATTTTTGGAAGGTGTGTGAGAATCTGGCTATATGGCCAGGAAATCGAATAAGAGCTATGTGAGACTGGCAGCACTCTTGTGGTGTATCCTCATTATTATCCTCCATCCTCATTATTATCCTCCATCCTTTCTTGTATCCTCATTACAATTTCGGAGGCATCCTGATAGAGTTACAGCAGAACCCACATTAAATTTACATAAACTCAATTCAGTTACTATCCATTTCTTCCCCTATCACACTTCTGTCTTTGAACACAATTTCAGGGGGGGAAAAAAAAAATCAGATGCTGCAAAATAGACATGTATGCTATATTGGCCTCACCCACATCACATATCTGTATCTCTTTCTGAAAATGTTGTAGTGCATTATAAAAAAAAATTGCTTTCTCGGCTTTTCCACCTCCCAATTAATTTCTCTTCTTAAGTAATCCTGGCAGTCTTGGTCTTCTCAAAACACAATACAATTTATTTTCTGCGAAGTAATTTTCATGGAAATTATGAGATTCCATTTTTAAATTAAAAAGCAGGAGTTTGCCAGTATCTGTTGGTTGAGTTTCTGTAATTGAAATATCTAAGAAAACATAAAAGATATTCTAATTATTATCCTGACATTTTGTATAATACAACAATGAATACTCTTCAGTTGTCATTCAGCTATTCCAATGATATAGAAATGTGTGAAGTAACCCAAACAGCTGTAAAAGAAAACAAGGTCTTCAAGGTTATCAAAACTGAAATCCTTTTATTTATTATTTTAAAACAGATGAATTTATAATGAAATTTAAAGATTCTTTCTTTATTTTATAATCAGAAAAAAGGCGCTGTTTAAATAATGTCAAGGTTGAGTGCCAAAACAATTGAAGCTAGCAAACGTGAAATAAAGCCAACGCTCTCTTCTTTTCTTACAGTGGTATTAAAAAAAGAGAAAGCTGAAGCACATCATGGAACAGGGAGAAGCAACAGTCAAAACATGGTAAACAAGGTGGAGTAATATTCAGGGGGGAAAAAGGAGCAATAAGTAAACAATTGCGAAATCAATTTGATCTTTTGAAAAATGGGTTCACTGAGTTTCTTGGGGAAAAATTCAGAGGAGTTGTAAGCTTTGGATTAGTAGCTTTAAATGGGAAAGCTGATGGTCCCATTAGCTCTGGGTGCTCTAAAAGAAGGAAGAAAAGAAAAGCCTATGCTGAATACTTCATTGTGCATGGGATCATTAAAAAGTAGAGATAAAAGGAAGAGTCAATGAAGGAGAAAAGAAGCCATGGGAGATGAGGCTAATTCAAATTTTATATATTAAAATAGTTTTCACTAAAGGTAGAAAGGAAAGGTCTGATGCTGCCCTATGGTACACAATACTCTCCAATATGCATTTTGTAAATGTAGGTACCTCACTGGAAATTTCCTTCCTGCATGATATGTGAAGATGTGCAATTATAGGAGATCAACCGTGAACATTCATACTGGAGCAAAACCTTCTGAAATGCATGTATATTCATGTATATCTCATACAAGACTTCATATCCTGGATTTCATACCTGACTCCTCTTATGGATAAAATACTATAAAATTAATTATTTAAATCTTCTGTTAGAAGCCTCAGTTTCTGACAGTGACTTCTCACTTGTGTGGTTGGTAGATGTCTATGTCCTGGTCCAGTCCTGGATGACATGCTATCATAAAGCCCTTGCAGAGGCCCAAATTAAATTTTCAATCATGATTACGTAGTGTGATTATTCCGTCAGTGAGAGTTCACTTCAGTCACTGGACAAAGAATCCATGTTCCTTTCAAAGTACACATGACTTATCTACAGTTCAACTTTCTGACATGGGCAGGACGCGGTTGGATATGACAGGGTGTGGTCAACGGGTTTGATCATCATCCATGCAAACTTGCACATGCGTTGCTTGTTGCAGTCCTTTTGCCAGTATATCACGTTCCTACGGTTTAGATTTGCTCCAGCACACGCATCATACCACCAGCCTCCCCCGGGAACGCCATTGTGTTCCAATTTAGCACAATTCTGAAAGTAATTGTCATTGTCTCTGTCCTTGGTGGTGAACTTCTGGTTGTCATGGACATAAGCTTCTGTGTCCAGGGTCAGAGCATCAGTGGCGTTGCCTTTGTATAGACCAACCCTGATTCGGTATTGAGACTCTTCATCTTCAATAAGGAATGGTTCGTACTGTCCCCATTTGATTTCAGCGTTTAGGTTTACAAGTTTAACTCCAAGTATATATTGCACGGAGCTGCTAGTTAGCTGATGCATATATTCATTTCCTAACCAGTGGTTGTCATGAACGGAGCCAAATCCGTGTTTGTAATCCTGCCAGGTCCTATCAAAGTCGACAGTACTATTGGCTGTAATGTGCTGGATTACTGTCCAGCCACCATCCTGCATGTTACAAGAGACAACAATTGGGTCCTCCTTTGGTTGGATAATGTAAAGACCGTCTCTGGAATTTCCTTTGGAGCGCTGAAAAATCTCAAAACAATCCCTTGGATACTCTGAGTAGGAAAAAAAAAGTTTTAAAGTAAATTTCTGTTCAAATAGTAAATTTTAGATATTGAACTCTGTCCTTTAGAGTGAGTGAATGATTGCCTTCTGACTGGAAGCTGACTCTGACTTCATCCCGGTTGGTGGGCACCTACTCAGCTAAAGGGAGAAGATTTCAGGGCAGAACATGCAGGAAATGGTCAGAAATTCAACAAAGGGTTTGTTACCCTGTCATACAACGGAAGTGTGATTTTGCATTTATGACAGAAATATGGTTGAAAAGCCAAAAGTTATGTACAGACCATTCCTTTTCCTCCTGTGTTCTTCCAGTTTGAGTGGTCAGCAAGTTTGCAATTCCCTGTACTATGTGTTGGACCATTGTGTTTAATTGCTAGAGCTAGCCTTATCCTCAACAAATCTAATTTCTCTTTAACCAATTTATACTTCAGGCATCTGTAACATCCTTGCATTAAATTCCAATAAGTATGCTGTGTGTTCATTGATAAAAGGGAGATAATAAAGCACATTTCTTGCTAATACAAAACTTATAAACATCTGAGGATTTTCTTAGGAACAGTTCTTGTCACTCAAACTCCAGGCTAAATCTTACCTCTGATTTGCAGGTAGAACTACAGTGCTGTGCAGTGCTGAACACCAATATCAGGAAAAAAGGTGAAAGGGCTTTTCCACTTTATTGCTTATCCAGTAGACTCAGAGGGTGATAAAAATGGCATATAAGGCTTGGGATGACCCCTCTCTATTGGGCTGAAATATATATACTGTGTTTTTTAAATGTAACTTGCTTATAAGGTAACTTCTTGCTTACAGTATAGTATCAAGCATCTCTGAGACCAAGACACAATGCTCTGCTTTGTAGAGAAGGATGTTATCCAATGTCTGTTCCGTTACTCAAACATGTTTATGAATTGAAATCACTCACTTCTCCATAGAGTTGAAAGGCATGTCATTATGTCATTATACTATAGAATATTTGTAATTTATATTTAATAAAAATTTGACAATTTTAATATCTCTATGACAAAAATTCCTACAGACAACCTGTGATGTAAAATGACAGTTCTTCAGACCTATGAAATCCTATGTTCTGTCCTGACAATGACTGATAGGCATTTAGATATTGTATTTAGAACTTATTTTTTTCTTCTGGGAAACTGGGATAATTCAGGAAAAGTATGGTAAGATGTCCTACTTTTTTTCCCCCAAATTTGCTAAAAAACAATTAAGGAAAAATATTTCCAAAGATAAAAATTTAAAATAAAAGCTCAGAAAAAAACTATTCTCTGCCCAAATCACTGACCAGAGAGCCCCTGCTGATCCTTTTATTGAACACATTGTTTTTCTTTTCCTGAACAGAACAGAGTCTGAAAAGAGTCACTCATTGTATGGTCTCATGACCAACAGATCAAAAGTACACTGAACAGTTTGGTTAGTGTAAAAAAAGAAAAAAAAAAAAGGCTCCAACTTTCTGGAAAGAGAAAGGGACCATGAGTGACTATTTTCTCTACTACTGGTCCTGTAGGGAATTATATCATGCAGTCTTCTTCACAGAATTATTAAATGTCTTCTCTTCCAACTGGAAAGCATTGTAGGCTTCAATAACTGTCACTACTCTGTTAGAAACACTCATCTGGTTCCCAATCTAATTTCATTAACATCCACTGTCCATCTTTTTCTTTCTTGTGTCGTGTTGTCCTTTAGTTAAATAGTGCTTCTTCCTGGGTAATAAGCCCCCATGTACCACGAGGACAACTATATTTTCAGTCAGCCTTTGTTTTGTTAGGGTAAATTCTGTTAGGATAAGTAAGTTCTTTCATTATTTAGTGTAAGATAAATCTTCTGTTCCTTAATTGTCTTAGTAGCTTTTCTGCACCTCTTCACTGCAAATTAATCAGCTAGAACGTGGGTAAAATTTGCACACGGTATTGCAGATGGCCTTATATAGTGCCACTGATTCTTCCCAAGTCTTATTAAAAACATCTCTGTTGATATACTCTAGGATTGCATTTGTATTGCTGTGTTTCCTTTAATCTAGAGTTTGGTCTTTGGATCTTTGTAATTGGTAAGGTCCTCATCTTGCAGTAAAACCTAGAATTTTGTACTTTATTTTTCATCCCAATGGTACTACTTAAGAACATCTGATTATTTTTTTTTTTCTGTGTAATATTCTGATTCTTTGTATTGGCATTTCTCTACTTCATGTTATCATTAAATTTTATCAGCATATTCCTATTTTTGCGTCAGTGTACTTAATAAGAATACTGAAAAGATCACTTACAAGCAATTATTTCCAGTCTCCCCTTGACTTTATGGTTTACTTTTCTACCCAAGTCATTGTCATTTTCTTTTCAATCTCTACTGAATTTATAATGTAAACCTACCTTCTCTGATTTAGCATTGTATGAAGTATTGTATCATAGGCTTTGTAGAAGTCCATATGGACTAAACCTGTTAAATAGTATCATTCATAGTATCAGTATTGTGTTAAATATAGTCTTTTATAGTTGATATTCAGAAGTTTATTGGTACTTCTAAGCCACTCAGGACAGATTTACAGGAGTATATAGGCTTTCCAAGGCCTTACTTTTATGCCTTTCATTGCCTAATAGAATCTACAGCCATGAATAGAATACTTTAAATCTCAATACTATCTGCATGACATTATTAAATATCCTGAAAGAGCAGAACTGTGTACGTGACTCTGTACCCCAGCTGTTAGAACATTCGCCTGGTAGACATAGCCTCACTCCAAACCTGATCCCATGATTTTATAGAATGATTATTTAAATGATTTATATAGTGATGTCAAAGCCAACGATATATATAGTGACACTTGTATTTGCCCTTCTCAGTGGATGTTATTAATGCAAAATAGAACAACTTCTATAGACGGATAATGAGAAAATCATTTAGGCTGATTGTTACAGGATTCACTTGGAAAGTGAATTTTATAAACCCTCAAGTACCATCAGTCAGAGGAGGAAAATGAATCAATCCCACTACTCTCTGTGTGTACATTTTATGTGGGATCTACTCTGGTAAAAGTATTAGAAAACCTACCAAGCTGGACCTTCCAAGCTAGATAGGCAGAGGGATGCCTCAGTTATAGGTACCAATGGGATTTAGGTACTGAGGTGTCAGATGTAATCTAGATATGATTGTCCTAAGCGTAAGTCTTCAAATGCCACAAAGTATTTTTTTACAAAAAAACTGTTAATTTCTCTTGAATTAGATGGCAGCTGAGCAAGGGTGTTAAAGATTCTGGATTTCGGGGCAGGCCACGTTCATATTGCAAAGTATTTTTGCAGGGCTAACTTTCAAATACGTTGGCTGAAAAACGTTACAGCAAAGCAATAAAGTAAAACACGGCATGCATCCAAATCACTCACTCTCTTCATAAGTACCTTTTTCATTGATGTTACCCAGTCTGTCATAGCCTCTTTGGGGGAGAAGGTGGGCATTAGCCAAAACCACTGCCTCTTTGGTGCTCACTGACACAGTGCAATGAGAGAGCAGCAAAATAAATCCCGCTGAGCTCATCAACAGCATCTTCCTTCCGAGTCAGCCCTCCTGCAGCAATACAGAACCGTAACACAGACTGGAATTGAAAATGGAAAGATTTATGACTTTTAGTATGGAAGTCCTGAAGGAGAAAGGTATTGCAATACCTAGCTTCAATATAGTAAGCCTCCGCTAAAATTGGCTTCTCCCATCTTTGAAGGGCCTCTCCTTTTCCTGATGTCTCACACCCTATTTCTGACTGGTCATTCCTCTGACATGGAGCGCTTAGCCAAGCTGCTACACTTAGAACGTCTCTCACCTCTGTCACCTTGTGCCATGCTGGGCAATGAACCATAATGTAATTTTGTGTGTGACAAAAAGCCATATGAAGTAATGTAATGACAAAAGAAAAAGCACATCTTATATGTATCAGAATTGAATTTCGCTTATTCCCCAAGTCCAAACTGTAGTGAAATAGAGGCACCAATGGTCGAACTGGCAGAAACAGTAACACTGGCTCTGCTGACTGTCTGTAGTTCAAACAGTACTTAAAGACATGGCTTTCCAAGTGCTGGGTATATTTCCGTGCACTGGAGAACTCACTTCAGCACATCTGGACTACGCTTTTTATGAATTTCCATCTACAGCTTTAAATAATAGGTCACAGGTTTAAATTAGACCAAAAAAAAAAAAAAGTTCAATAAACAAAGCAAAAAGAACTTTTCAGCCTCTTCAAAACTCACAAGGGTTCAATATATTGAATCAAAACAGTTTTGAGCCTCATTTTGTTCTCCTTTTGGGGTTACACATCTAGTATACACACAACATAGCAAGAAGGCTTAGGCTATTATTGGACTAAATGCTGGGGTCCTCACTTAGGCAAATCCCAGCTTGACTGAAGAGGAATTTCTGTATCAATGACAGCTTAGACTGAATCAGGGTACCAGATGTTTCCCATACTCTCAAAGGACACATTTACTTAGACTCTAGCCAAACTCTTTTCATTTTTTTTTTTTTTTTTTTTTTTTTTTTTAAGGACTGAGCTCCCCACAGTGGCCTTGGCGAAGGCCGAAGATAGATCTGGCAAGCAGCTCTTCGGCCAGAGCTTATTTCCTGCCAGCGTCAGCACAGAGTCTGCAGAGGCCAGTACCCTTCTCCGTAGTGGTTTATGTTGCAACAGAGCCACATTCTTTATAAATCTGACGACTTAGCAGCAGATTCAGCAAACAGCTTTCCAGAGTGAAAAAATATTCAGCGATTTTTTAAAAACTGTCCAAGATAAATAATTTTAATAAAGTTCAGGTTTGAGAGTTAATTTTTATACCTACCATACAGAAAACCAGCAAAACAGAATTTTCTACTCTACCTAAGACTATTCAGTAATAATTCTGATTTACTATTAACATACAATTTGCTATTTTATGCAAAGCTGGTCACTTGACTTTGGGATGATA
The DNA here is from genome assembly GCF_965638725.1 of Aptenodytes patagonicus. Lineage (NCBI taxonomy): Eukaryota > Metazoa > Chordata > Aves > Sphenisciformes > Spheniscidae > Aptenodytes > Aptenodytes patagonicus. The sequence continues at coordinate 36,716,433 of NC_134955.1, read as the reverse complement.
ATAAACTGGAAAATTACCTTCCATGAAATTTGGCACGGGGTTTCCCTTAAAGCATTTAAGTTCTGCTGTGCCTGCATTTCCCACCGTCATGTATCCTTTTCCCTGAAAGCTTCTATTATTGTTGCTATTATTAATTATTATATTATAAATTACTTAAAATCAAAACCTAACCCACAAGCATCACTAAATTCAGGAAATCTGTACTTGGATCTGGAGTTATTTTTTTAGCTGTTTTGTTTTTCTTTTAGATTTTTGAGTGAGTCAGTCTTTTTTCTTCCCTCATATTTACACATTGAAATGATTTACAGATCCATTTAATTCCAGAATAGAACCTGGTATTATAAATTATTAAGAAAGCAACTGAGAAAAACAGCGCTAGGCAGGCATCTTACCTCTTTCAAGTGCAGCTTGGCAAGGAAAAATGCACACAAATGCATGAGCTCATTCTCTACAGTTGTACTTTGCCTGCTACTTAAGTCCAGGTGAATAAATCAGCTCCAACACGCTATCTCAAATGCAGCAAAATTGCAATTTCATTATTTCACTCTGTGTGCTTACTCTGGTGGACTTTGCTCTGACATATTACACTTGCAAGTAAGTATGTATGAATTATAAAGTACAAAGTTCTTCCATAAGGATTAAAACAACATAGTAACTAAATTAAGATTTCCTTGATTAATAAATAGACACAGTGAGGGAGAACCATGAAAAGGTTTTAGTTCAGAAAATTACTTATGCTGCTTAAATACACACAGGCAGATGCTCAAATTTACTATGTCATTTTGCATAGGTGAATTAACTAGATGCTATACTGCTGGTCACATTTAAAATTGCATAAAGACAACTTGATTTTTAAGTATTAGGAACAAACCAACCATAAACCTTGCTGTTACTTCATGTTTTAATGTGAATGAATCAGAAGCAGTGTCTCAGAGCTACGAAAATGGAAAAAACAAAAGCACAACAGGCTGGTCAACAGGTTTCTATTTTAGTTTATTTGGATTAACGAGAGTTAATTAACATTAATTCAGGTCAAAACTGTAAAGAATTAGATGAATTAGTCTATCTGCTTGGCCTTTAGATGATGTGTAACCTAGCATTTACCCTTTTCAAGATGAGCCAACACTTAAGTTTTTGTGCTGCTTGATCCAGCCTGCAAACCACTTCGATCAGATTCCATCCCTGAAACAAGCCACAATTAAAATCGATGGAGCATTTACGTCTTGTGCAAGCTCTACTTGAGGATTTGTAATACGCATAATTTCTGTTCTTCAATAATTCATCCTCAATGAAAGCACAACATGGGAGGATTTGTATTTCATGCACAATTAAATAAATACACATAACAAATGTTTTAGGGAAGATTTGCTTGTAACATTTGAAACTCAGTGATATTTCTCTTCATTTTTAAAGTACAAGCAATGCTTTATTACACATGAGGATGGCCACAGGTAGTCAGAACAGTATCTTTTCCCTGACGCTGGTCAGTAGTAGAGCTACAGGGAAAAGTTCAAGAACGCATTCTCTCCGCTTCTAGAATTATGCAGCTCAGGGAATTTCTGGTATCTGTATGTTTGACATATTTAATTTCTGATTAGTACCAAACTTTATAAACCTTGGCTAAGGCATGAAAATACTGTATGGTAGCTTATGAAATAATAGAAGTGCTTTGAACAGATACAGATCTTGCTGAAATAGTATGCTAAGAAAGGGCAGGAGAAGGTACCTTTCCACTCTGTCCATATTGATACACCCTAGGAAACACCATTGGCTTTAGTGGTATTTATTGATAGGTCTCACGTCACCCTGATACAAATTGGGGTACATCTTTGTTTTGTGCCTTCGATTCCTACATTTTCCATCACTGTTTATCTCCTCCCCCGCCTTTCCATTTTTCTTTACTTTCTTGCTGTTTGCTTCTTTTTGTTGATTTCCAAACTTTCATCTGAGCTGGCAGAGCAGAAGTGAAGTGGGAAGCGTTTAATTAGAAAAAAGAAGAATGGGCAACAGCATTCATTCACTCGTGCTCAGAAAGGCAGCTGTTTCTGTAGATGAAAACTTTGAAAAACAATGAAAATCATTACATACCTCCCTCTGCTCTTGATCAAGTATTTTGAGACGAATTTTTCAGCCCTGAAAACTATATAATATCTTAAGGTAGGACTACTTTACATTGGTATGGTTTGGTCATATACAGATTTCAAAATAATGCATTACTATAATGACTTATTGTTAGTCATGTTAGTTAAGATACTTAGTTTCTCAGCCCAATGACCGCATATTCCTTTACCACAATATGCTAAAGTTTTAATTATCCCTCTGGTTCTGTTCAGCTTTAACTGGCAAGCATTCATTTGAATTTTTCCAATGCAGCCTCTCCTATGTGGAAAGTCTCTTTACAAGTTCTCTGTATTTTAACAACTCATGGCACACCCTTGCAAAGGAAGAATTTACTGAGATTGATCAACTTACTACTTCATCAAGCTCTGAAGTTGGTTGCAAAGACAACCTGGCTACTATATTGCAACTAATCAGACTCTCTGTGTAAAGGATATGAAAAATATCCATATCTAACCCATATAATGAAGCCGTCAGTTCTAGCAAGGGCAAAGTAGTGTTAATTTAACCTTAGTAGTCTGGATAATGATGTCAGTAAGTGCCAGTAAATATCATAGAATTATAGAATCATAGAATCATAGAACCGTTTAGGTTGGAAAAGACCTTTAAGAACATTGAGTCCAACCGTTAACCTAATACTGCCAAGGCCACCACTAAACCATGGCCCTAAGCACCACACCTACACGTCTTTTAAATACCTCCAGGGATGGTGACTCCACCACTTCCCTGGGCAGCCTGTTCCAGTGCTTGACAACCCTTTCAGTGAAGAAATTTTTCCTAATATCCAATCTAAACCTCCCCTGGCACAACTTGAGGCCATTTCCTCTCGTCCTATCACTTGTTACTTGGGAGAAGAGACCAACACCCACCTCGCTACAACCTCCTTTGAGGTAGTTGTAGAGAGCGATGAGGTCTCCCCTCAGCCTCCTTTTCTCCAGGCTAAACAACCCCAGTTCCCTCAGCCGCTCCTCATAAAACTTGTTCTCTAGACCCTTCACCAGCTTTGTTGCCCTTCTCTGGACACGCTCTAACACCTCGACATCCTTCTTGTAGTGAGGGGCCCAAAACTGAACACAGTATCCGAGGTGCGGCCTCACCAGTGCCGAGTGCAGGGGCACGATCACTTCCCTACTCCTGCTGGCCACACTATTTCTGATACAGGCCAGGATGCCATTGGCCTTCTTGGCCGCCTGGGCACACTGCCGGCTCATGTTCAGCCGGCTGTCGACCAACACCCCCAGGTCCTTTTCTGCCGGGCAGCTTTCCAGCCACTCTTCCCCAAGCCTGTAGCGCTGCATGGGGTTGTTGCGACCCAAGTGTAGGACCCAACACTTGGCCTTGTTGAACCTCACACAATTGGCCTCAGCCCATCAATCCAGCCTGTCCAGATCCTGCTGTAGAGCCTTCCTACCCTCAAGCAGATCAACACTCCCGCCCAACTTGGTGTCGTCTGCAAACTTACTGAGGGTGCACTCGATCCCCTCATCCAGACCATTGGTAAAGATATTAAACAGAACTGGACCCAATACTGAGCCCAGGGGAACATCACTTGTGACCGGTCACCAACTGGATTTAACTCCATTCGCCACAACTCTTTGGGCCCGGCCATCCAGCCAGTTTTTCACCCAGCAAAGAGTACACCCATCCAAGCCATGAGCAGCCAGTTTCTCCAGGAGAATGCTGTGGGAAACGGTGTCAAAGGCTTTACTAAAGTCTAGGTAGACAACATCCACAGCCTTTCCCTCCTCCACTAAGCAGGTCACCTTGTCATAGAAGGAGATCAGGTTAGTCAAGCTGGACCTGCCTTTCATAAACCCATGCTGACTGGGCCTGATCGCGTGGTTGTCCTGTATGTGCCGCGTGATGGCACTCAAGATGATCTGCTCCATAACCTTCCTCAGCACCGAGGTCAGACTGACAGGCCTGTAGTTCCCCGGATCCTCCTTCCGGCCCTTCTTGTAGATGGGCGTCACATTTGCTAACCTGCAGTCAGCTGGGACCTCCCCGGTTAGCCAGGACTGCTGATAAGTGGTTGAAAGTGGCTCAGTGAGCCCTTCTGCCAGCTCCCTCAGTACCCTTGGGTGGATCCCATCCGGCCCCATAGACTTGTGTGTGTCTAAGTGGTGTAGCAGGTCGCTAACCATTTCCCTTGGATTATGGGGGCTTCATTCTGCTCCCCGTCCCTGTCTTCCAGCTCAGGGGGCTGGGTACCCTGAGAACAACTGGTCTTACTATTAAAGACTGAGGCAAAGAAAGCATTAAGTACCTCAGCCTTTTCCTCAGCCTTTGTTACTATGTTTCCCCCTGCATCCAATAAAGGGTGGAGATTCTCCTTAGCCCTCCTTTTGCTGCTAATGGATTTATAGAAACATTTTTAATTGTCTTTTATGGCAGTAGCCAGATTAAGTTCTAGTTGGGCTTTGGCCCTTCTAATTTTCTCCCTGCACAACGTCACGACATCCTTGTAGCCCTCCTGAGTTGCCTGCCCCTTCTTCCAAAGGTCATAAACTCCTTTTTTTCCTGAGTTCCAGCCAAAGCTCTCTGTTCAGCCAGGCTGGTCTTCTTCCCCGCCAGCTCATCCTCCAGCACATGGGGATGACCTGTTCCTGTGCCTTTAAGATTTCCTTCTTGAGGAATGTCCAGCCTTCCTGGACTCCTTTGCCCTTCATGACTGCCTCCCAAGGGACTCTGTCAACCAGGCTCCCAAACAGGCCAAAGTCTGCCCTCCGGAAGTCCAAGGTGGCAGTTCTGCTGACCCTCCTCCTTACTTCTCCAAGAATTGAAAACTCTATCATTTCATGATCTCTATGTCCAAGACGGCCTCTGTCATTATGGGAAAGGCTTTGACACAGGCTAGCAACTTGCATACCCAGGGTCTTCAAAAGGCTTGAGATGGGTGATTTATGGCTTTTTATTGTTGCCAGAAACATGTAAAAATGCTAACTTTCATGCAGTAATCTTGTTCAGCATACCAAGGAACTCAAGAGAATGTTCTAACAAGACAAAACACACAAAACATAAAAAAGGGCTCAGTGAGTATCCTTCCTGAAAGAAGTTTTATGGGTGCACAGCACAAATGATTGCTTTGGAAAAAAAAAAAAAAAACCACCACCAAAAAAACCCAAACAACAAAACAAGGCTATAGAAATACTTCTGCAACTTTCAGTGGCTTTGAATCGCTTTGCAACCTTGGCTAAATGCACTTTGGTATCTTTGTATAGGATCAGTAACAAAAAACACATTCATAACAGTTTTGACTTGTTCTTGAACTTCTGAACTGGCAATGGCATACGAAATGTGTGTTTTGTCTGACAACGCAGAAAGTTATTAACTGCTGAAACACATCGCACATAGGACTATTTTCAATACAGCTTCTAAATCTCTTTTTACACTTTTATTATTTGTGAGATGAACCATTATTTGGGAAATGAACAAAGGTATATATTTTTGACTGAATGTAAAACAAAATAAATGCTTCCTTCTTAGAAACATTTGACTTTTCAAATGTTCAGCAACTTTTTTTTTTTCAGATTTCTTTATGAAAATATTCCAAGGTCTGAAGTGAACACTAAAAACATTCCTCATGTCTTCCTGTTGAATCATAGACTAAATTCTAAAGGCGTAGAAACTTAACTGAATTGAAAAGGGTTCACTTTCAACAAAAACACTGAAGTAGGACCTAACTTGAAAAATACATCCAAATCCATCATCATGGAAGACACTGAAAAATAATTGTTTGATTAGCTGACAGATAGGAGTAGTGGTAATGAAAAACTTAAGTTACTCAGGTAGCTTTGGAAAAGAGTATGATAGGACACATCTTGTAAATCACTTTTTTATTCTAAAGGTGGCAGAAATTGCCAGATACAATCATTGAAGCTGAAAACTGTTGGAAAGTATTTGTGTGGAATGCAATTTAGGTGACACCTATCTTACAGTGGTAGAATTTGTGACTCTGAGGAAAGGAAAATTATGTGCAGTCTTATAAGGACAATATATTAAAAAAAGGCAAAAAAAAAAAAGCAGACCAAGAAACTTAGGCAACCATTTTCTATCCTCTCTTACTAAGGAGTCAGAGAGAAAGGCTCTTTAAGGGGGCTGGCAATTAATAAAAGGTACTATAATGAAGGAGAAATGACAAACTATTTCTCATGAAGAAAAGACAGGAACCATACTAAGAGCTCAAAAGGTCTGGTTCAAGAGTTCTTTAAAAATTTGTAAGTCAGAATGAAGTTGTGCAAATGAGCAGAATAAAAGGACAAATTCCTAACAGTGACTATATAGGAATAACACAATAACAGACTAGGATAAAATTAGAGGTTAAGATTAAAAAGCTTACCATTAGCAAGGGACATAAAAAAACCAGACAAATATTCTGTAAATGCATTGGAAATAAAAAGAAGTCAAAACCAAAAATCCATTATTTAATGAGGGAGGAGGGCAAATGGCACAGATTTGGTGCCTTTTTTTGCTGCAGACTTCATAAACAGTGATCAGATACTTAATGAAATAAATTTTAATGAAGGAGTAGGACTGGAGGCCAGATTAGGTGAAAAACATCTCAAAGATACTGAAGAAGTTAGGTATTTTCAAAGTGGCAAGGACAGATTAAGTTCTACAGGCACCTTATGAACTAGCAAAAGTCCTCTCTGAAGCATTTACAATTACCTTTTAGAAGTCATGGAGGTCTCAGAGGACTTCAGCGGGCATAGTAGAGACCTATCTTTTAAAAAGGGGAAAAACTAAGAGAAATAAAGAACAGTGAGCTACATTTCAAAACACAGAAAATAAGAGAACTGAAAAAAAAATAGGGGATGATAAGGTGACAAAAAGCAGCCAGCATAGACTGGTCAAGAAAGAAATCAAACCGGGCTTGTTCCTCCCTGCTACATGGATCCCTGCCTTTCCCAGCCTTCGGTCCTTCCTCTAAACATTCCATAGAAAATTTCACACATTCCCACAGCCCCGTTAAAAGCATCCCGGAATAACCTTTAAACAATTCCAAAATGCCCTTCCCCCTGCATCCCATAGCGAGTCCCCTGCGGCAATACTTCTTTCTGCAAGGCGTCCTGGGAGAGTTTCTTTGGGTTTCACACCAGGGACACTGACCTAATCATTCTCCTTTGGTAGTCTTATGAGCAGTCAAGTCTGTGTCTTCCAATCTTCACTCATTAGGTTAACTAAGGTTCCTCTGCCCGTCACTATTCATCTGAACCTCACCAGGCTTTTGTGTTTACCATAATTAATCACATAGTCTAACAATAGCATGGTGCAATGAGCACAACCTGTGACTTGCGAGGTTCAAATTGGACATTTGGGAAAGCTTGCTCCCCAGGAGTAGTGCAGCATGGGAACAGCTTTCCCAGACAGGTTAAGAAACCTCCATGCCTGGAGGTTTTTAATACTGGCTAGACACAGCATGACTGAACTGAACTAGTGTTGGTGATAACGCTGTTCAAAGTGAGGTTGACTAGAGACCACCAAAACAACCAACACTTCCATCATCAACTGTCTGGACTTCAGAGATAATAAACCTTGAAAGTATCTAGCATTTCAGGTTTGATCCAGATTTGGCATATTGCAAAATATGATTCAAACTCAGAGTTGTATTTTAAACACTACTTATCTAGATATCAGTCAACTTTCAGGATAATTTATAGTACAAAAAAAGACATTTAGTAAAATCAGTAAGATGAAAGTATTTTCCATCTCAATGCACCAGTTTTACCTCAAGTATCTGATCAAAAACAAATAGCAAAAAATATTTGATAAGTACCTGCACAAATATTTGATTCAACAATTTTAGCTGATTATCAGCCCAAAGATTTTTAACAAGCAATGTGTTGATCTTTGATTGAATCAATTAGCTATACTGTTTAGTTTAAAACATGGTAGCCTAACCTTGTAATATAGGAGTCCAGGAATGATTTTCTCATCTGGGACAAGAAGCAGCTGGGAGCATTGTCATGGCAACCATCTCATTTCCAAAGAGAGATTCTGTGACTTCTGTTGCTCTCTAGCAATCTCACAGCTGAAGTAGCATCGAAAAAAAAACCCAGGAAAAAAGAGGGGCTTTTCATACAGAGCAATATACCATCACAAGAAATGCTTGGAAGGATCATAAAAAGAATGCTTCAGAACATAAGGCAGGCTTTAAATAAACAAATTAAATTCTCAGTTTGATGATGAGCCCAGGGAAAAAAAAACAGAAATCCAAATCCAGAAAACGTATATGCTGCCACACTAACGTGTGTCTGTGCAGCTGACTCTGGAATCAATCTCTCCTGGAAATGATGGTTATCACGGTCTCACACTAACTACATGGCTTAGTTTCTTGATCCTGTTGTTGTTTAAGGAAAATGGAGAGCAATGTGAATAATACACAGGGGGTGCATAGGGTGGGAGCAGAAAAATTTCTACCAAAACAAGACATTTCACTGCCCACAGTTCTCCCCAGGAGAGAGGTTGAGATCACATCGTAAGAATTAGTCAGATTGCTCAACGACTACTGAAAGGTTTTAAGGAACTGTGGTGTTAAGAACCTATAGTCTAAGAACCTATACAGACTAGAAAACCTGTAATACCTCTTTAACACACAGATTCCAAAACTTAACCTATAGAATTTAGAAATTAAGGGAAGTTCACGCACAGATCTCAGGGTTATGGTTTAAACTCTCATTTATTTACCCTCGCTTCAGTTTGGTTAGCTTAATGACCTTTTCTGACTACTGCATTTTAAGCATTCCTCGTTATGGCATACTTGGGCCACAGACGATGGTCACTCAGAGGAGACTATCTGGAAGCGCTACAGCAGTACAAGGCCATACACACGCGAAGAGCACATTCCTACAGTGCAGGCTAGGAGTTTTTCATCATCTACTATCTGCAGCCATCATGTGGAATAGCCATAATGCTGTGTTCAACAGCTGAGACCAATACCCCTTGCACTGGCTGGAGAAAGAATACTAAACTTCCCTTCAAAAGTAACATTGTAGAGCAGAGCAAGATCTTCAGATGCGTTTACGTATTTTTCCACAGGTATTTATATAACCTGGCTGCACTGGTAATTTTGGTCCATATTTTGTTCATAAAGGAGCTAACTGAAGCAATTAAGCACTGCTAAAAATAGCAAACACAGCAGAGCCCGTTTCATGGTTTGGACTTCTGTTCATAAACTGTATTAATATTCTCAGTAACACATGCTGTTATTGCAGAAATACCTGCTTATTCAAATTCCTAACTTGGAACGTCAAAGAATTATTAGGCAGTAAAAGTATGTAAACACAAACCATATATAAAGTATTAAAAATACATGGAGAGAGAGTAGGCAATGTGAGCACCATTTAAAGAAAAAACCCCAACAAACAGTGCTTAAATCAAGTTAGAAATTTAAGTCTTTATAGCCGTAGTCACTTCTTACAAAGAAGCACATTTGAGAAAGTGGAAGTTTATCTAGTTAAAAAAAGGCTATCAAATTTGAACAATGTACAAAAGATTGAAAAAGGCTAACAAGGTCCCGCAAAGCTATAAAGGCACTTAATGAGCTTCAGAGGGCAAGTCTAGTCCGTCGTATATAAAAGGTGCATAAACAGCTACAATGTATGAAGGAGAGCACGCAGAGTTTTTGTAATACAGATTTAAGACTGGAAGAGGCAGAATTCTTCAAGTGTGTTTCTTTCCTATGTGATATTAATGAAGTGGGCTGAAAGCAGCAGGTGACTTTCAGTATTAGGTACTGGGATTTAAGTTGACATTTTTCACAAGGAGTTACCCAGGCCCTCTGGACATTTTCTTCATTCCCCCCCCCCAAAGGAGAAACTGTAAACAGTGCCTTTTGTTAAACTTTTGTATTTTCAGTGAACTGTGGCTGCCTCTGTCCAATCTTTCTGATACTCTCTTCAGGGTACACTTAAAGGGTTTGGAAAAAATCCTACAATAAAATAAGCCTCAAACATATTACAAAGAAAGCACAGCAATTTGATCAGATCTTTCCAGGACAAGTGACCTCTCCACCATTAGCTAGCTACCTGGTGATAGAAATAATTGGTTGCTGCCACTGAAACACTTGAAAGCACAAGCGATGTATACAATTCTGCCAGCACCAGCTGAATAGATTTTGCTACAGCAATTTCAACAAGGCCCTTGTAGTCTTCATAAAAACAAAGGGCAAATAGAAGAGAAAAAACTCTGCGTAAATACTGTGTGAACAGAATTAGCAGGAAAACAAACCAAACCAAAAGAGGGAGTATCAACACTACAATTCAAACCCAAAAATGAGAGGATTACAAGGTAAGGTTTCTCAAGGAATCTCTACCAACTGTCTATAGATTCACACACCTAACATGGAGGAACCTTACAAAGCTACAGCTAGAAGTATTATTTTTATGAAAGGACCATATGGATCCTTTAATCACATACCCGGTAACACCACCATGCTTCAATTCGCTTTTGGTAAATAATTACAATGGATGCTGCACTTATTCCACTGTAAGCCTGTCTTTTAGTAACTGCTCCACCTCTCGCCCGAGCTCCTCCTCTTTGTAAGAGATAACGTTTAGCACTGCAAAAACACAACCTCATTAGGAGGCTTAATCTTGATCTCCAATTTCTTTAGATACTCCTTCCCCTTGGGGTGTTCTACTACCACAGTCAAGAAATTAAATCTTTATTAATACAGCTTATACATTTCCCACCTGCCAAGCTGAAGCAATATGAACCACATCTATGGATGGTTAAGAAAACAAACTGGTAGGAAAAGAAACACTCCCCCCCCTCCCCAAAACTAGTTCAAAGTCTTATTTTCTGTTCTGATCCCAGGAATGGGAAGTATTACTCCGAGTATTTAACTGGATTCTCCTTGCATCTGCATGGTAAACAGCAATCCTGTGCCCTGCACGCCAGACTATGAGCTTGGGTATCCTATTCTCCATTCTGACACACAAAGGGTACCAGAACAGCAAAAAGATCCTTACAGAATCCAGAGAGCTTCTGAGAACAACATTCTAATACTGCAAACAAAATATTCCTTTAAAAACCTTTTTACTTTTTTACTTGCTGTTTTCAAATGAGTTTCACCACCTTTTGTATTACTTTTTGATGTTTGTATTCAGCTTTAAAGAATCAATTCAAAATCCAGTTTTGGTCGAAAAATGCCATGAAAGGTTTTCTTTCTGTTGTATATTCACTACGATTTGCCCTTCACTGAATGACAGTCTTTAATTTTTATTTCTATCAGCCATGCAGAACCAAATACATAATAAAAATGAGCTCAACTGTAATCTGTTTTTGTGCATCATCAATAAAAGAGCTAAGTTCCACTTGCACAGAAAATTATGTTGTCATTAAATCTTCATAACCTTATTTGAAACAAAGTATTACAAAAGGGTTGCTGCCAGCATAATTTGAAGGAATAACCTTATAATTTCAAAAGTAGACAGGTTTTCCTGAAGAATCAATATTTATTATGACAGAGGATTCATAATCCTTTATGGATTTTGAAACAGAAATAAAAAAAACCAAACAAACCTATCTGTGACCTCAAGAAGCTTTCACTAGCTTAACCTGAAAATAAAACTCAGTACTATTCCTACAGACAACTTTGTGACCGAGAGCTCCCTGAATTTTGTATTATTTTATCATCTGAATCACCAGATTTTACACACAGTATCAAGTTCAAGATAGTCGAAGTTCAAAGGTCCTGTCTTTACAGACACTGAAATGATGAAAACAGATTTTTGAAATTCTATTTATTTCACAATTGATACTGCTTGCTTTTTGGCTCTTAAAGTGTAATAATGTGTTTTGTATTTAGTCAGTCCATTGGCAGACTATCACACAAAATGAAGCCTACACTAATAGTGGGGGAAAGGTGGATCGCTTGGTGGCTAGATTATACCATTTAGGGAAGAGCCTTAAATGGGTGCACAGTTTTTATGTAGTGACTGAGGAAAAGACCGACGAGCTCGATCTCTGGAATGTTATAGAAACTCTTACCCAGATAGGGATCTTGCCCACTGGGATCACCAAACATGGGATCACTGCTTTCTCTTCACTCACATGGGTAATAGGCAAATACAGAAGTCTGTGCTCTCCTAAAAGCTGTGACTACAGTTATGACATACAGACATATGAGTCATGAAGCGGCCAGACATCTTCATTTGCTCTCTTACAATCTTTTGTCCATGTATGCTAGCACTACTGCCAATGTTACAATCACCTAGAAGAGAACGTCTATAGAACATCACAAAAACATTTTTTGTCTACAATTTTTTTTTTTGAAGTTATTTATTGCAAATCTTAATATTTGGGTCAGATCTGCCACGACAGCAATCCTTAAAATTTCTTCAGTCTTTTTTATGTCCTTACATTACCTTGGAGGTCTTTCTCCTAATTTTTCTCCTTTCAATCATCTATAGCTTCAAGTGTCTTATTAAATGAAACACTGCCAGAAAACTTCCCTGGACACGGGAATCTGCTGATTCACAGTATTAAGCTTGCGCAATAGTTGTCAATACACTTTTGGATATGCCAAATAACAACACCCTCCCTCCACTCCCAATAGTTCCTGGATATGGTAGGGAAGTTAGCATGGGCAAGAAACAACTCCTGAGACGCAGCGTCTATGCGGTCTGTTTTGGAGAGTACAGCGTGCAGAGAGGTTGTTCCAGGCAAGCTGGCCTCAGTGCCAGTTACCTGTTCAAGTCACTAGCCTTTGGAGGTACACACCACAATTAAGCCTATTCAACAGGATCTTCCCAATGCCCTGTGCACCACAGGTGCATCTTGTGCTTTTCCTGCCCAAGAATGTGCAAAACGTGTGTATGTATTTTTTTAACCTTTCAACATACCTTCTTCAGTAAATCTGCTTTTCCACTGATTTGAAGTTCAAAATTTTACGTTCTTCCTGTATTCCTTAGCTCACCAACAGGAAACACTTCTGTCCTCCTTCAGTTCATTAAATAAGCATAATACATAGCCATAAATCCATATTTCATTTTGACACATCAGAATGAAAAACATGCATTGCCACTAAGGATTTACTATTATTTATATTTCATATTGGTTATTTTCCTAAAAGAAGTAAGTTTCAAATGAAACAAAAACCATAGGAATACAAATTCACTATCAATAGCAGCAGGATTAAGGTCAGATGTGATGTCTTAAAAATGAAAGTTAAATCCTTTTAGCACCTTAAGGTACTGCTATCACTGAGTCTGTAAAAATAGGGTCCTTTTATCAAACTGTAAAACAAACTTTGACCTCTGAGCTACGGATCACACACAACTTTTATGCAATTAAAGGTCCATTAACACCCAAGTGGAGAGGCTTAAATGGATCTTAGTGATTTAATACACTTTTCACCAAACTGGAAAAGAATATGTACTTAAATTGCCTATTTGCTTTGGAAGTCTTGACATGTGGTTACTTAAAAGGGTTGCTTTAATAAATATGTATAAAGAACTACATAGAAATGCTTTAATAAAGGTGCTTTTTAAGAAGATTACTTACTGGGTTTTCTTCAGTAAGCTCATAGCCGTACTGTTTGAGTACCCGATATTCATTACTAAATTTATCCTTACAACTACTTCTGTGAGACAAGCTTCTCATACTTCATACACAAGAAATTGAAACAGAAATCATAAATGATTTGCACAAAGCCCGACAGTTGCATCAGAACCCAAGGCACTTGATTCTAGAGTTTTAAGTCCTCTTCACAAATACAAATCTTAACCACAAGCCAGCCCTTCTCTTTGAAGCAATGCACACGTCATTTACAGAGCCATTATCATCCCCACTTCATCAAAAGATAAAGAGCACCAACAAATATTTTCTTTGTTTAAAACAGTGAGGTGAGATATTTACATTAAATTTCTTCCTTACATGTGAAGAATGGAAACATCTTTGATGAAGCAATTGATAAAATTATTTCAAACTCTTCTAAACACCTTCCAGGCCATCTTAAATGACTAATAGTTGAAACAGACTTTAGCAAAATATATCTCCTCTCCTTTCTACGCAGCCTGTCATAAACACGGTTGCCCACTCATTCAGAACATGGCTAAAGGAGCTCTTAGGCTACAAATCCTTAAGATGCAGTGAGCTGATTGTTTCCGGCAGCAAGTGTGAGTAATACAGAGAAGAGTTCCTGCTTCTGACTGCATGCCTCTGGTGCTTACTTTCTGCTGGCTCTGGTATTTCTTTGATCCTTCTGTAAGCTGATTTAACTCTCTAAAACGCAACAGAAATCCAGCAGAAAGATGGACAAATTTCTCTTGTTAAGTCAATGAATGGCAAAGCCTGAGAAGTACCAGAACTCGTACGCAGAAGGCAGCAGGATTACCCAGTCCAAGCTGAGGGAGCAAGTCTTTCTCCTTTTGGCAATGAGGAAATCAGCTCATCTATAGTCCTAGCAGATTCTGTACATCTTTAATTTCTGTTCTGAGGTATCAGCTGCTTCAACTTGCCGTCTGCTTATGTTCTCTCAAGTAGCCTCACTAAAAGGCAGCTATGTTTTTTGGGGAAAACGGAGGTATCAGACTTAACACAGAAGAAAGACTACTAAAAATCTGTAAATAAGGACAAGGAATTAAAATTGAACTATAGCAAACATTTACTTTCTGCAGAAAGACAACCTTGCATTATACTAGTAACTGCAACAGGAAAGCTATAAAATAAGCTTTGCCTAGTGGCGTTTATGATAGCCCAAGACCATGTTACAACTTTAAGTCACCAAGGCACTCTGACTAGAACCTATTTTCTCACTTGACACACAGAGATCCCAGCTCTAAATTAAAAAAAAAAAAAAGTCGGTACCATTGTAACTAGCATTAGTTCAGCAGCAGACCAATACACTTCTACAAATCACTTTATCACAAAGGTGTCTGAAAAGAGGAGGAATAACGTACATGATTGAGGGAATAACATTAGGTAACAAGATTTTTGGGCTTGGATTGTTCAGATAACAGGTTTCTGGGGGTGGGGAAGAGTTTTCTGTTGAGGAAGGCAGGGGAGTGGTACACTGCATCTGACCCTGATGCATGAAGAAACTGCCTGGACCTTGACATATCAGTTCTGAGAAAAATAGAAGTGTTGAATATTCTATATGCTCCTTCCAAAGTTGTATTAGGATCCTTACAATTCCTGTCAATTTTTTTACTCTGAACTATTAACACAGGCTTTCATCTTTTCATGGTCTGAATTCTCCATTCTCCCTTAAAGTCAGATCAAGACCCTGAACAGACACAATGAAAGGAGGCAGAAATATTGCTGTTCTTACCTTTGTAACAAGAAAAAAAATGCATCAGCATGATTAATTACCGAACAAACTGTGATAAAAACAAGTTAATGCAATTTAATTGTCATTCCAATAACTATTACACAAAAGTAACTCATGGCTTGCGCTTTCCAGGACAGCACAGTAACAAAGCTAATTGCTCCATCTTCAAAGAACTGCTCCCTGTTCTTCCTACGAATTTTTCAGTAAGATGCTGCTGAAAGAAGAGTTGTTGGGGTTTTTTGGGTTTTGGGTTTTTTTTGTTTTGTTTGGGGGTTTTTTTGGGTTTGGGTGGGTTGTTTTTTTTGGTTTTTTTTTTTTTTTTTTTTTTTTTTTACACAAAGGCAACATGACACTAATTTCAGTAAATCCTTCCAACAAGAATATCCATATATCCTCTCATCTCTATTGGATATATTTTACTTAATATACAAAACAAAAAGACCATTCAAGCAAAACAAAAACAAGACCAAAAATGTGCAGCTTACTTTATAAAGACTGAAGTCTTTCATTGTCCAAAAAACATTGGTTTATTTCTTCTCCAACATCTTAAAAGTTGACTTAATCCTATGAACAAGTACCTACTCTTTTGCAGCTTTTCTGTTTCACAGCATACTTCTAAGTATGTTTTCTAAGACAATTTATAGCCCTCCTAACTGTTTGGCAGAACAAATAAATGCATTAGAATTGATTTTGCTTCAGGTGTACTTTAGGTGAATGTTAAATACCATTTTTGGAATCAGATACACATTACCCATACTGCATGGATACTGTTACCTAAGAAGTCAGCAATTGTAAAAATGGAAAACAACAGCATTTATGCTTAAAAAAAAAAATTCCAGACAGTTGCTAATAGGGTTTGGCAGATATTGCTGTCATTTTAATTTGCAAATGTTCATCTAGTGGAAAACAATCAATTTTTTCAAGTTTTCTCTGAAGTTACTGGGTAAGTTGGAAAGATATTGCAGTACAGACATACAGGCATGCTCAAAGAACAAAGTTTTGCCAGTGACTTAGCATACCTAGAGATAGCCTTATACTTTGGAACATAACTCAAAAGATGAGCGGGATTTACCTTCCTATGATAATTTTAGGTTTTTTTCTTTCATTTTAAAAATTTTGTTCTGTATTTGGCCTCCAATCATACCACTGATAAGATGAATGCATAGCACACAGAAAACAGTAAGAACCAAAAGTGTTGCAGAATCAATACATGAGATTTAGAAAGATAAATGTTCATTGTGTTATATAGATACCTTGGATTCATAATTAACTTGACAGAACTTAAAAGACTTTCTGATGCAGGATGCTTTGCTTCCCCCCCCAAGAGTTTTTAGCAGAAAGTAGATCAGAATAAAACTGGGCAATAAAAAGTGGAAAGTCCTTGAACTAAAGTGTACAGGCAGCAATGTAAAATAAGATTATTTTATATGTAACACATATGACAAGCTGATACAGCAAATTACTTACTCGGTAAACCCACGACTCAGTTTTGAAAGGAGGATTTGTTCATTTCAGAACTCAACAGCAAGTATAAAACATTAAAGCCATCTTAAACTGAACTCCACTTCTATTATCTTTGAATTTTTTTTAAACATTGTCTTATGATTAAGACATTCATTACTGTTTAGCATATCATATAATTTATAATAATTCTCTGCAGAACAATATAGTTAATTCAGTATCATCAATAACTATACAGATACAGTATTGAAGCCATGTCCTCTGTCCGCTTACTGTCAAGTACAAAACAGCTTATATAGACTAAAAAAAGCTACACACCACAGTTGTAGCATACTGTATTTTGTGCCTGATTAAAGTTTACAGTAGTGGCTTTTTGATCTTTCAAGACAAATAAACATGATACCACATAAACAGTTGTGCAAACTCAGGCTTAGGAGGAAGACTTAACTACCTCCTTTTTCCAGAACTACTTTTCCCTGCTTTACTGCTGCTGCTACCAGATTTGCTGGAAGATTTTGAAGAGAATAGTCTTGTCATGAATTCAGAGACATCTGGCAGCTCATGGTTGGAATTCAGCATGTTCATTGACTGCTCCATTTCCTGCATGCAAAGATTAGATAACCTTAATAGCTTGTAACAATTCTGGCTGTTTCTAAGGCATCAGCTGAAAATCGTATCAGGAAGATGTCAAATTTTCCCAAATACTGTTTTACTATTTGCAGTCCTCCAGAGTACATATTGCTACATATTTTTATGCAACCACAGCCAATTGCCCAGCTACACACAGAAACATAAAACCCCAAAACTAAAAGCACTGGTATATGGAAAAAGGCAACCATGTCTTAAGCAGTCTTACAGGGCAACCACCTGATGAAAAAAAAAAAATTTCTAGAAGAAAAAAATGCCATTACTTATTTTCAGCATTACTTTCCTCCATTTTAAAATTTAAGCTTTTGTTTAGATTTTCAGATCTGTGTTCTCATAGATTTCACATACTTTTGTGTTTTCAAATTAGTATTATTTATGCTAAATCTAACAAATTTTTGAAGCTGTTTGAAGGGATTAGATATTTTTATTGCCCTACTTTGTAACATCAAGCTGTCAGTGTACAGCAGTTGAGTTTTCTTTGTTTCATGAAAGGATTTTAATATGAGACCATATATCCAGCTAAGCTTAATCTAACTTTAGAGTTTAGCATAGTGGCTCTATGAGACGAATTAGTACAGTTTAAAACAAACAAACCCTGAAGTACTTTTAATGCATACAACAGCTGAACTGCACATCCACAATAAGATAATGCTTATAGTAATTGCCAGTTTAATGTGGGATTGCCACCTTGCTCTTCTTGTTACCATTCAGAATGATACAGCTTTAACTGTTTTCAAGGTACAAACGAAGAAAAAGCTGTTATGGTAGCCTTTGTTACTATTGCATCTATACTACATCTGTACTTAATGCCTCTACAACAAGCACAGTTACTAAATCATTAACTTTCTATATAAACTAGTACTGTGCTGACTCCATAAAGAAAAAACAAGCTAACTTGAAAAATGTAATACAAGCTCCATACCCTCCACAAGCAAACTGAAGATGGATATACACTTAAGAATTTATTACATGGTCATCTAGAGAATGCCATTACAATTGAGTTCTTAAAAACTACCTTCTCCTATTCTTTAAAGATAATTTAAATTACAAGCAAGATTCCTTCAGCTTAAAATTTCTTCTTAACAAGTCGTATCATTCAGCTAGTAAGAACTAAATCATCAGAACAGCCTGTCTGTAAGCAGTGTCAGATCAGTGAAAAAAGTAAGGAATAAGTGATTTTTTTAAAATTCAACTTCCAAAGTTCAGCTTGGTTTGAAGAACATGCCACGGATATCTAGCATAAATTTGTATCCTGTTTTTAACCAAAAATTAAAGCCAAAAGAGCATTACATAGCTCCGATATGCTTTTTATAGGTATTACTTTAAAAAAAAAAAAAAAAAAAAAAAAGAGGCTCAGACACCTATAAAGTACTACTGAAGACAGTGGTCATTTAGAGGAAAAGGAGTTCGAATTAACCAAACCCTCAAAAAGCAGCCACCCAAGACAGACAAGGAATACTTCTAAAAATAAGAAAAGATTTAGCAAACACCTTGAATCTCCATTTTGTCCTAGCCTTCTGCTATTCGGCATTTTGCATGATGAAAGGACAATAAATCAGATAATTTAATGACTACATTAGGACTCCATATCATATGCACTATTGTGATATCTGGATTTAACAGTCTTGTAAACTGTATGGTTTAGGTTGATGGGTAAGAGAAGCCCACATCATACTCTTCTCAACACACCTGACACTTACTAAATGATGTCTAAAAATGAAATGCTAGATTTAAACATAGTGCAGAAATACATTGGAAATTTATAGAAAAAATAGCCTTTGAAAAATTGTATTTATTGCTCTAAAGAAACTCTGGAAAACACCATTCATACTGTAACACTTTCAAAGCAGTGCCAAACAATTTAATTCTGTGTTGTGCTGTTTAACAGCACATTCATGAGTCGGAAATGTTAGAATTCATTGTTAGAACAGCAACACTGTATTAACTGAATAAGTGATGCCCATTAAGACTTCTTTAAAAGTCCGGCTTTGTTTTTATTACTTTTCTGTACCTTAAAATCTCATTATCTTTGTTCTCTATGTCTGCATCAATTGAATGCACTTACCCGTCTCATATCAGGATCACTGGTGTTGACAACTTTAGGCAAAAGTACAAATATCAGTAATGGAAGAACCATCATCATCACCTATACAGAAAACAGCAAATATTTCTTCAGCTTATTTGTTGCTCCAGACATTTTTAGACACAGCCAAATTCTACAACTACTGCATTCTGAGTCAGTAACCCAGTTACAGTAATCCACTTGTCAGGAAAGAAACGTGGTAAGGAAGTATTATGTTTTAAGTAACAGATTTCAAAGTTGGACCATTAAAGTAAATGTTTGTTATCTCTTTCAAATGTTATAATTACAATCTTGCAACATGTTGCTCTCCCACACTACTAGAACAACATCATGTTGTCAAAGGAACCAGACTATGGGCTATTTTCAGAGGACATTAACAGAGTGGGTATATAGGGGAGGAGAGGTCATAGAAAAACTTTCTATTTGTAAACAAGTAAAAAACAAAGCATTAAAACAAACCTCTCAGAAAAGCAAAGTGTGCATACCTTTTCTCAATTATTTTATTCTCGGTATTCTGAAGAATAGCTATATTTGGATCCTTAGCATACTTTTAACCTTTGTGTGTTGCTTATACGTACCATAGGGTTCATGAGGAAATCTGTCCATCCCCAAGATTCTCTCTTTATAAAGTATGAAGGAGGCCCAGAAGATTTCATCTGGAGTGGGTATGGCAGCCTGACAACTTCAGAGGTTTTGATGTAATTCACATATCTTGCTCTAATGAGCAAAATGTAAATAATTAAAAATACACATACAATCTTTAATGAAAAATAAAGATTATTTAATAATATTCCAAATGAAGTTTTAATAATAGAATACAAACAAAACTATCTGCTAGGCAGTGTCAGCTAGACTTCATTTTTCAGAAGCTAATTTCTCTCAGCAGCACACTTTATGGAATCAAATGATACTTTACCTTTTTTTCCAGGCTAGCTATTAAGCAGGCTGAAAAACTTGATACGGAAAACAGACCTGCAGATCAGAAACATCAGAACTATTTGTTCAAGTGTGACCTCTGCAAAACATTTTTTCTCACCTTGGTAACAAGCACGAAAAGCTACAATGCTTAAAGAGAAGGTACAGCCTTGAACAGTGCAGTGTAGCTTAAACAGTTTGCTTGGGGCAACAATTATTTATATATGAAGTTAATACTACCTTTTCCCTAAGTGCATTACTTCGCATTTATCAATACTGAATCTCAGTCTTTATTACTTTATAAGGTCTTTCCATAGTTCTTCACTAGTATTCTTCACTTGGGCCTAGTATTCAGATAGTTACTTGGTACTATCATCTAACTTTGTCACTCTTCACCCATTTTTCATGATTTATGAATATTTACACAGCTTGTGCAACTCCAGGGATGACTTCTGCCCATTACAAGAGAAATCATTTATTCCTTCTGAATTTTTCACCAACTATTCATCCATAGAATGTCTTTCCCTCCTACCTTACGACTACATATTTTCTTTAAAAGCTTTTGAGATTTTCAAGTAGATCTTATCAAACGTATCTGTTATCCACATGCTGTTTCCTCTTTCTAAGAATTTCGGTATTTTTTTTAAGGCAGAACATCCCTTAGAAAAGCCCAGTTGACATTTTCCCCACGTATCACATCTTTCCATGCATCTCCCAACTGCATTCCTTATTATAGTTTCTACCTGTTTGACTGGTAGAGATGTCAAGCCTACTGGTACTTCGTTCTGCAGACATATCCTAGCAATTTACTTAACGTCAAATTTGTCCTCTAGTCCTCAGATACCAAAAACAGTGCTGAGACGTTATACACACTATTGTGTCTATTTCACCGAGTTCCTTCCATATTTATTACATATTGTTGCCAATGAGATACTGCCTAACAAAGTATAAAAATAAAAATCTCATGAAGTTTGTGAAAAAAATCTAAGCACAAACAAATTGTGCTATTATTATTACAAACATACTGTTTGCACTGTTTTCAGTTTGAGATTTCAATTTTTAACCTCCCCTAAAAACACTGCTACAGTGTTTATATTGATGTTTGTACTCCTAAAAATATAACGGCATCTTTTATAAGATACTGTAAAAGACAAACTTGAAGTTAAGATACTACATGTGTGCCTGTACAAAGAAAAATGAACTACAAACATGTTCATTTAAACAAAAAGCACCTTATTAGATACGATAGTTATTTTTCTGTATTACTTACCGAATAGTGTGCAGTTACAGATGTGCAGTTATAGTTGTTAGGGACAACATATGTTAAGCCATAACATTAAAAAAAAAAGCTAACGATGCTACAGAATTACTGCAGGCTAGCAACTACTAGCATTTGCCAGTAACTGTAAGGAGTATCTTATGGAGGTGTAACAGAAATATTTTAGAATTCAGAATTAGAATGAATTAGAATTTCATTGTGCCAAGTCTTGACAGAACATTTACCAAAAAAGAAAGGAAAAAGGGAAGAAGGAAAAAAAAAAAGGTATAGGCAAAAGATAAAGCAGTTAACTAATTTATGTCTAGATTTTATTTCAGGATAGCTGCATAAGAAAATAACAAAAGTAAACAAATAGGATTTTTTTTATCCATTTACTCTTATTTAAGGCCATAAATATGAAAGGAAGAAAGAAATCAGACTTTGAATTCTAAGAAATGTGCTCCTAGAAGTTATGATAAAAGAAGCTGAAACATACGGTCTGAAATGGAACATCAGATCTACACTACTGTTTACTTCTTATACTGTGCTGTCAGGCATAACTGATAGATCAATAGAGAAGCAAAACAGGAAAGGCTCACCTCATTTTGCCTTTTGAAGTTATGTCAACTCTCACGGGCTCAAATTTATGAGCAGGGGATATAACTTCCACTACGTAAGATCCTGAAGGTACATCATGAACCACAAAACTTCCATCTGTCCTGAAAAAACAGTAAGTTCCGCTACATTTCAATATGCTCCAGTACACAAGACAGGGTGCTTTATTTTTTTTAAAAAGAAGAAACTGTAATAGTGTCTTTTTATATTATAAATCTTAATATAACAACAATGACCAAAAGGAAAATCTAAATTGCTCAGCACTCGTAACATCAAGGTCATCAATGTGTACCACGAGAGTAGCAGAAATTACCAGTTACGTTAAAGGTTTTCTCATGACCTCAAGCTATTGTCTTGCTGGAGGAATAAGTAAAATTTGAAATGGTTAGATTTCATGTATTCAAATGACGGCAGAATTGACTTACACCTTCCTTCCTCCTTCTGAGATACAATACAATGAAGTTTACTTTGCTTCAGTACTTCTGCTGGAAGCAAAAAAACCCAAAAATTTACATTCTACATAGTGTGGGTAGATATTGGAGATGACTTGCAAAGCACAAAAACTGGGGTTTGTGCCTTTATTGCAAAACAGAGGTTTTTACTTTTAATTGCTCCCTTTAGGACTAGGCCACACTGGAAAGCTCTATCACAACAATAAGGGAACTAAGAGCTCTGAACAAATACACAGAAGGGATTTTTAGGCAGACTGCTTTTATTTTAAAATATGAAACAATATTTGGTGAAAATATTAGTAAGAGGATACTTGAAAGCTTCAGCACCAGTTGCCATTAAAGTACAGAAGCTTGCATTTCTCCTCCTACATGCTTCCAGAAGTTTCCAGGAAAAAAAATTTAGTGATCTCTACCCTTTTAAAATTAATATAAAAGATCTCCCTCCTAAAAATAAGACTCAAAGTTAAGACAAAAAAAGTTGCTCAAAGGGGGGAAAAAAGTAATAAAACCTGATACATTAGAAACTTGCATCAGGAAAACAAATAAACGAACCCTCAAAAAGAATTTTGTCCTTACATCCTTCACACAAGTTCTCTCTCTCAAAGACGTACATCACTTAAGGACCTTCCCACCACGAAGACAGAAGCATATAAACAGCACTGTGTAGGTGGGTTTCACTAATACTTTGTGGGATGATTTGAACCCCTAAGAATGCTTACGCTATCTTATATTGCAACTGCTGTAAGGATGTTTCCCTAAAAACTTCCTTTTATTTTTTCATTCTTTACAGTATTATTTTGATAAAATTCAATTATAGTTTTTTTCCTAAAGATTTATTTATATGACAAAGCGAATTCTGACTTCATATACTGGTATCCCATACTGCCTTTTTAGAAGAAAACAAGTTTCATTTTTATAACAGTGGGGAAACTAATCAGATTTATAAAAATGCTTGTACCAGAGAATGATTCTTGGAATACTCAAAAAGCAACTTTGCTATGTCAAATAATTATTTTCCTCTTTTTGATAACTGGAATGACATCCATGTAATATTTAATCAAAACCTGCCTGAGAGATGGTGAGAAATACATCTTCTGATATACCAAATACATTTATATCCGTCACTGAAAGTGAAGGATCTCTCTACTGAGCCTGAAATACCACTGTTATTTAAGAAATTTGTTCTTTCTTCTAACACAGTTCTTACTAAAAGTATACTGCCATCCAGTACTGTGCTCATTACAAGTGACAAAAAAAGATCCCAACCGACATTAAAGCATCTTTGCTAAAATGTACCATGTTATGGTAGCGCAACATCTACAAATATGTTTATTGAACTATGTAACTTATATAATATTAATTGCTTGGCTTTAAGTTATATCAGTGTAATTTGATACGTCTACAAATAGACATGACAAATTAATGTAATCAATAGAGCTTGATATCTAGGTTACACTGTCATAAATATGGTATGCTCTTAGCTAAGACTATTTCCTCGTATTTCAGACAACTCGAGTTCCAAGCAAGCATTTAGAAACTTACCAACTCCATGGTATTTATTAAATCAGCTCCTAAATATGATGTCAGGCTCCCACAACTTGGTTGTACTGGCTTATCAGGTGCTACACTGACAAGATTCTGCAAGTTTTGCAGAGTAAAATCTGTTGTGTTAACCTATTGACAGTTCCCAGAGTCAAAGTTCAGTTCAACTTTTACTGCAGAGGGAATAATTAAAAATGATTGGTATTTATGAGAGGATGTATTTTAATTCCATATAAACTTTCTCATTTTAATACATAATTTTAAAAGCAATGTATTATACTGTATTAAAAATAATAAAAAGGATTTTAGAATTAGCTTCTACTCTTGAAACCATGAGATCAGTTCAATTCTTAATTCTGAGGGCACTTTCTATGCCTTAGTATCTCTAAACCCTTTGCTGGTCTGAATATACCCACTACCACCCGAGACTGAATAAGCTAATGTGATTCTTTACAGCTTCCAAATGCATTTGCATGATCTTGTGTGAAGGAATAAAGCCATATCCCTTGAAATGGATTTCACTGGTACAGTGAAACTGTTTTTCATAGGTAGTGTAATAGATAACTACAACTGTAACTTTCTGCCACAAACAAACATTTCTCCAGAATGAGTAAATTCTTAGCTAAGGAGAGGGCCTTAAAAAAAGAAGTGACAGGATTTGCACCCGCAGAAGCTGAGAACAAACACTGTAGTCCAGAATTTAATGCAAACGTGTTTGGTTTTTTTTTAATTAAAACTCAGTTCCAATTTTTTGATCGCTCAAGAGCCAGCAACTTTAGTCATCAATTTGGTTACGTCTGCAGGAGGCTGAGAACAACAATCCCTACAGCACTGCTGGTTCCCACGACAGGCCTGGCCATTTCTAATGCCTTACAAGGTAAGGCGCAAGTGTACCAGTAAAGCAAAAGTCGGACGCGAGACGTTCACCTCCACAGCTGTGCGCTGCTAACTGGGACAAGGCCGCTAACTTGCAGGGCGCTGCTCCGCTCTGCCACAGCCGGCCGCCATCTTACGGCCGCGACTGTAGAAGGGACGCTAAGCCCGTCGGAGGCGCCGAGGTGGAGGGCATCTCCGAGCGGCTCCCGCGGCACAGGGCGACACCGGCCCAAGCCCGGCGAGGGACGCTTGCTTCCCCGCCGGGACCAAGCCCCCCGCCCCGCCCGCCGCTCACTTCAGGAAGCCGACGTGCTCCTCCCCGTCCACCAGCACCCGGGCCCCCGCGATCCAGTCCTGCGGCTTCACCCCGGGTACCACGGCCCGGCCCTCGATCTTAAACCGCTCCCCAGGGCCCGCGCCGCCCGGCGACTCCGCTGTCCCGGCTGCCTCCGAGCCACAGGCGCCATCGGGCAGCGGCGACGCAAAGAGCCAGAGCAGCACCAGGCACGCAGCCCCTCTCCGCGCCGCCATCGCGCCGCCGCCTCCTTCGCGGGACGGGCCGGTCGCCTTCGCGCATGCGCTGAGGGCGAGCCGCCGGGGCCCAGAGCGCAGCTCGCGCGGAGAGCAGGGCAACAGACTCGCTGCGCGTGCGCACCAGGCAGGCGGAAAGGCCGCGGTGCCGTGCGCATGCGCACGTGAGAGCGCGGCGCGCCGCGCCGCGCCGCGCCGCGCCGCCAGGTGACGTGCAGCGCACTGGCGGATAGGCGTGAGGGAGCTGTTCCGCCAGGACGCGTCGCGATGCGGAAGCGCTGCGGCGGTTTCCCGCGGGTGAGGCGCCGCAGGGCCCGAGCCCCAGGGGGCGGCGGCTGCCCGGCTGGGGGAGCCGAGCCGAGCCGAGCCGAGCCGCTGGCCCGGCGGCGGAGCGCCGGCCGGACAGAGCTTCCCGCGGAGCTATGCCGGGCGCTGCGGCGCGGCCTACGCAGGGAGGGAGTGCGGGGCCCGAGCCGGCTCGGCCGCCCCGCCGCCCGCGTCCGCGTGAAAGAGCGCAGGCTGCGGGGAAGCCCCTCGCCTCGGGCAGAGCACCGGCAAGGCCGCGGGGGCACCCGCTCCTCAGTAGAGGCAATACAGATGCTCCGGGGCTGGCTGTTCATCGACATCTTTCAGACCTTGCGGCTGGTGCGCTTGGGCCCTAAAAGCGGCACAGTCGCTAAAAACGTTTTGCGGAACTCGCTGCGAGTCTGTGGCGCGGGTAACTTGCACCCTGGGTAACCCGTCCCCGTACAGAGTTTTTCAACAATTCGCTTGTTCCAAGATGAGAAATGGAGCGGGTGGTGGGAGGGCTCCTTCGTTTTTTGGTTTGTGAGTAAAAAACAAAGGGTACGATAATTTGCTACTTAAAACGTGGAAGGACACGCATGCAAACCTGAACAGCATAAATGTGTAAGAAGTAGATGTCTCTTCCTTGGTAACAGGTGGATCCATTTAGAATTAAGACAGTTTTAAGTTAAATCCTAATAGTTATCATGCAAAGAATAATAATCAAGCTTTTTCTAGGAAAAAGTTACAAAAAAGCTTACAAAAGAAAAAAAATTAAAATTGGTCATTAAATCAAGGCCTAAAGTGTCTTCTTTTAACCAATGATTTACAGTGCTGCAGTTTGTTTCTGATGAATAACTAGAACTTCTTGACAGTACAACAGTATGAAAGGCTGTTACTTAGTGGGCAGGCACAGACAGAGGAGAAACTAAGAGGGCTGTAATAACTTCCCTACCCCTATTTTCCCTTTACGCAGCGTGTCCTATTATGTCGTACGTATTCATTGGCACGTGGCTACGCTTGCTTCCTTTTTACCTCTCTTACTTATGTCAGAGTTAATTACTGAACACATTGGAAACATTTAATTATTAAGCATGATTATGTTAGAGATGATGAACCTGGTCATCACCTGAAACTCAATAAAAACATTATATTACATTGGGCATGATTTTGAAAGCGTATGTGACCCCACGTGAGTGGGATAACGTGAATTATTTCTCTAGTAGTAATTTTGAGATGTCCCTACTTCGGAGACAAGCAGGAAGACATATGATTGATGAGGTTCTTCTGTCACATAAACTCACAAAAGCAAGAAACTCCAGCAGTTTCAGGGGTGGAAACCTAAGAATGCTAGAACTAAGGAGTGTTAGAAAGTAGCTTTTCTGAATTGAGTAACTTTGAGCATCGCTTTTTTCAGTTTTTGTTAGTGAAGCAGGTACTTACCAATAGAATCACAAAATAGGATTTATGTTAAAGCCAGAGACGCAACACTTGTTTCCAGTATAACACCACAGAAAGACATCGTCTTCACAGTGACATCTCACGTTACTAGTTGTCATATGCAGTTAGTGTAAAAATGCTCCTATTTTTTAAATATCTTCAAGGAACCGTATTAGGATGCTGTCAGACCACATAGAATGGTCATGCCCTCCAGTTTTAAGGATTTCCTCAACCAAATAATTTATTTTTATAACCTAGGTAATACAGTTACTTCGTTTAAAGTCTTGTGAACCCCAAAGAAAAGAAAACCTCATTTGTTCTTTCATATTCTAGTCCGCGCTTCTCCCTCTGCATCATCCTGCTAACAAACTGACAAGTTACTTAAACAGCCTGTTGGCTAGAATCCCATCCTCATGTAGAAACCCTGGCTGTGGGTGCAGCTTTCATTGCAGAAGCATATCTTTATTTTTATATATGTGAGGTTTCCAATACCTGTATTGGCATGCAACCGTTTTAATGTTAGGGAAACGGTCCCTTCTCTTACTGTGTAACTTCTTTACATATTAATAGCTCTATTTCATACAAACATAAATTGGTTACCATATTTTTTGAGTGTACACAACTGAGAAAATAATTAATTTGGTTGATTACTGCCATTTTGATTAAGACTAGCTATCACAGCATCTCATTTGAGTGGATTGCACAATGCTATTTGTGAGTTTTGATATCATGCTGTGGGTGTTTGCCTTCTAGGTAAAAAGAACAAAACCCAAAACAAAAGTAGTACAAATGGAAACAAAGAAATAAAAATGTCCAGCTATAAATTTCTCAAAATATAACCAACTACTCATTTTCTTAGTACATCATCTGGGAGATGCTACCTGTTTTCTTCTGGAAGGATTTTCACTATTAGCAAAGTTACGTCTGCAGCTTGATGTCAAGTGAATCCCTGATCAGAAAAGACAGATAAAACTGCTCAGCGACAGTTTCAGTTCAATTGAAACAACCGAACAATTCCATCAACCTCCTGAAAGTGCAATCAAGGATGACCTCCATGTTTTATAGCTGTCTCTTCATTGATGGATTCACTCCCTGAGTAACAGCTATGTAGAAACTGGCAAGTTTCTGAAAAGTTCTACCCTGCTCACAAGCAAATTCTTGGTTTTGTCTGAGTTACTTCAACCAGCTGTTGCTAATGCTACAGAACTGTCAGCCAGACGGATGACAGCTGACAGTCCCTAATGGGTTGAACAAAGAGGAGGTCTAGACTAACATGATGCAATCACACTGATAACACTGAAATCTGTATCTCCAGATTTCGTCACTTTTGGTTTCATGTACAAACCGAAAAAGCAGAGGAGACCCATTAAATCCCTCTGAGCTCTCCAAATGCAACATCAAAATCCATGAGCATCATAGCTGTTTACAGAGAATCATGTAGTCTGGGATACTGGTGGATACTCTTAAGTAGCAAGAGAGGTTTTTTTCTCCCGAGGGTAAAAGGAGTTTGCAAAACTGTAGCAGAACTTATTTTTGTGCTGAATCTTTTTCACAGTCTGAACGCTAGCAAAACGTGCTATATGCATTTTTTGCTTATAGTTCAGCATTAGTAAAGCATTTTCATAAGCTTTAATTCACCTTTGAACATCTCAGTGCAATTGCTCTAAAAACTTCTCTTTCTATAAAGCTGATAGCACTTTGACTAGTATTTAAATATTTTGCTTTTGAAAATGTACATGATCCTCTCATTGATACTGGTTTACTTTAATACACTGGACGTACACTGGACCACAAGCAACAGCAGCCTGTTTTGTGTGAGATTCAGGCAGTGATATGCAGAGCTGTTGGCTTTCAGCAGACAAGCAGGGAGCAGCTTCAGCCATCTGCCTCTAATCTTACTGTAGTCTCTGAGTCAGTCCCCCAATATAGGTATACAGGTAACACCCAGTGCACCAGATGAGCAATGCTGGTTCACAAACGTTCAGTGGAAACAAAGACATAGACATGGCTGATATAAAGAGTAAATAAGAATTAGATGTGTATCAGAATACTCATACCTACATTTTTTTTTTGAGAAACTAATTAGAGGTGAGAAGAAATCAAAACGCCCACCCAAGCAAGCAGATCTATGAGAATACACAAACTGAAGGTAGATGGAAGAATTCAGCATAAAGGTACTGTGAAAAGCCACAGCCAGTTAGCTCATTTACTGAGCTCTCTCCTTCACAAGGAGCTTTACTATGATTACACATAGAATTAAAAATTGTGCAGCACCTTTGCTTCAGCACTGCTTTTTTTTTTTTAAATAAATTTATTGTAGCATGGAATCATTATGCCATCTACTGGCAATTTACAGAATAGAAACATTTACTTGGTTGCAATTGACTGAACTGATCTTTACTGAACTCAAATTTCATTCTTTGGTGGAGGAAATTTAATTATTCATTTAAATGCAGAGAAAAGGAGCACAATTTTCCTTCTGTAAAAATTTCTAGACCCCCTCTTGCAAGCAGAACAAATACGGGTGTAACATGATAGTAACCTGGAAGTTGGTTTTACAGTACTTTGACTGCAGTCCTCATCTGCTCCTGTTCACTGTAAAATTTGTCCCTACATCTCTGTTAAGCAGCAATTGTGCATAAACCATGCAAGCAGTGTGTTTAAGAACCACAGCATCCATTAAGCTGACTATATAAGAAGCAATGCCACACAGAATGGTGCTACACACGTCCTCAGATTCCTGAGTTGTTGCCTGTATAGACACCACCTGTAATCATTCATGTAAGGCTAGAATGACACACCACTGTGACGTTTGGTTTCCAAAAATATAAGCAGTTTAAAATCCTTGTTTCCTGTTATGCAGTCTAAATGCTGTGTTGTTTTTTACATCTGGATTCTACTTCCATAATGCCACAAGGTGGCCTCCACACAATACAGCATTATTGCATCCTTTACAGAATGACATATGAAAGTATATTTTTGCTTTACTGCAGTAATGGTAATAGACCACCAGAAAACGACATTCCTTTCTTTGCATTTCAAGCTCAAGAAAAAGTTCACATGCTGTGTAGAATTGGTTCACATCAGATGGGAGGTCAGAGCAACACAAAGCGGCTGCAAGCACTTTGGTAGGATGTTCTACCAGAGAGAATCCTGTTCAGGAACCAAGTGAGACGTTCACAGCCAGAGCAGGTCTGCAAGCTGTCTGCCCTGCAGAGTCTGGGAAATCCTGTGTCCCACACGCAAAGGGCTACTGTAATTCAGACAGCCTTAAGCAGTTGCTTAGATTATGCTACAGTTACTTCTGTGCTAGAAGAGACTGAAGAAAGGCCAAAAACGGCACAGAGCCTCCTTCTGGCTGGAAGTTTAGGCATTTCTGGCCTATCATGAAATTTTATGCTGGTTTTCAAGGGTATGATTGACCAAAGGCCACTAAAGATTAATTTGCACCATTTCTAAGCCCCTTTTTGAAGCTGTGTGAGCTTCAGACACAGCATCACCTCTGCTAAGAAGAGAGACCCTTTTGCTGAACCCTCAGTAAGATTCTTTCCTAGCAGAACTTCCCTAATTTTTTAATTTAGAAAAAATTAAAATTTCATTTAGAAAAAAATTCTAAATTTTTTGGGGGGTCTTTATTTTACACGATTTATAGTGAGACTTAAAAGTATAACAATGCAATTGTAATTGGAGCAGCATTTTCTAGATAATACACCAAAGAATGTTTATCAAGCATGTTGTTACAAAAACTATTAGTGTGTACTGTTAGCAAATCTGGATTGAAACAAAATATGAAAGTAGTAAAACCTGTGCACTTGTATTATTTGACAAAGCAAAAGAAACAAAGCTGGGCCTTCAACTCATTCTCTTATTCATAGAAAATTACAGTGGCTCTGAATTCAGCTGGCTATTTCTTGAGCTCAGAAGTGAAGGAAAGTTTCTGCAGTGCTTTGTTTTTTTCTGAAGCTTTAGCTACTCCTACTGCTTGTCATCTTCAGCAGTAGCTGTAAGAACTTTTTTTTTTTTTTTAAACAAACACATTCTGGCTGTTCTCGAGAAGCTGAGAACTGTAACTCTCCTTGGCTTTAAGTTCCTCTGCACGTACCTTTCTTGTACAAGACTGGCATTTGATATATGTAACTTCACACATGCACAGCTGATACCTGAGGGAGTTTACCAGCTGCTGCTTCTTTGAAATTCAACACTTAGAAGAGTAACTGCTGATAGCTTTTTCCTACTGTCTTGTTTCACTGTATTGGCCTGTGATTCTTCTGTAACTATTTTCAAGCTATTATTGAAATAAGCAACTTTTGTTCTTCTACCCTCAAGTCTTTGCCTTGTTTATCTGAATGAAATAATTTGGAGGTGCATTACACCTCTATTACACTGTAAGAAAGCTAAATATGAATCGTGTTTTTATGTTTAATGTGCATTCCTATTTGTGTGGGCTTTTATGCTGAATTAGACTATGCAAGTAAAGACTCGCCTTGATGAGCCTGAGTTAGTACGTCACAGAGAACTGCTCAAATGAACCACTGTGGTGAATTGCATACATTATCTATCATTAATCAATGGCAAACAAGCTAATTTTCTATGTGTTGTTACATTGCTATTCAATGTGTTAAACAGCTTCATTAAAGCAACATGATTAGCAGCTTTGCAATAAGTAGTAGTATTTCCTGTTTGACTCAAATATACCTATGTCAACCTTAGACTAGAGGTAAATAAGAGACCTATGGGAGTACAGTGATTCTTTCTATATTGTATTCACATTTTTAAAAAAATTTAACAGTTCAGCCTGAAGCAGGATTTGTCATTTCTCAGATCAGCACTGTGGGGTTAATTAAGTAATTTTTAGATTCATAATACATGCTTTATCATATAAAATCTTTCCAATTGCAGCATGAAGTCTTGTACTTGCCATATAATTCATGCGTTTGGACACCTATGTTTTTTTCCTCCTTAATTTTTTGAGTTATTTTTATATTTCTCATATAAGTTTGTTAAGTTTTTGGAAAAAATAGTAGCATAAGTCACCTTCAAATGCCTTTTCTCCCCCTCTAGCTACTTGCTTTCGTTATTTGTAAATGTATTTGACAGCAGGCTCCTCTGGGAAGCTCCGTATAATGTCTGGTGAAATCCAGGGCCCACTGGAAGCAGTAGCTTTGCCACGGAAAGCAGGAGTCCTGAATTTAATTTTGTATTTCGCTTTTAGAACTTTTATTTTAGGCAAATAAAACAATGATCCACAGAAAAATTATTGCAGGATTTAATTTATAAGCTTTTACTGTCTCCTGCAAGCCTACAGAATTCAGCAAAGCATCTTAAAAGTAGTGTTCACTCCAGGTGATAGAGACTCTTGTGTCTAGTTTAGAATTACTTTTTGCAAGGGTGAAGATGTGCTTTTAGATATTGACATGTCAAAATAAGAAGTATTGGAAAGGGGAAGCAAAATCAAATAACTGCCAGGGCTACTTTGTATTCACGCAAGAGTTGGGGGGCGGGGGGTGGAGGGGAGAAGAAATAAAAGTGCATAAACTCTTAAAAATACACATCAACAAACTGAGTGCCCAGGTAATACCTGTTTAGGAAAGAAGAAAAAAAAAATACAAACCACACAACAAACTAAATAAAAAACACCAACCTGCTCATCTCCGAAACTGATAATCTTACTATACATGATATCCCTTTCTCCATAGAATAGCGTGACGCTCCATGAAAAAGCAACTGGACCTTTTAATGGCTGCAGTGTAGGTATCTGGAACAGAAGAATTCTTCAGCAAGGCCACAGAGAGCTTGAGCTCAGGTAGACCGCCAGCAAGTCCCACTGCAGGCTTTTACACAGCTGATTATTGGGCTGGACAGTCTCTGTGGCAGACAAGACATGGGGAGATTAAAGTCTGAGATTGTGCATTTAAAATGAGAAGATCCTCCTGGCATACAAAGCACACCGCGGCATCTTGACCTAGAAGAGGCAAATACAGGAAAGAAAACCAGGTACTTTTATAACTGAATCATGGACACAACTTTAGATACGAGTTTGGAACATATCTAAGGGAAGTTCTGCTAGGAAAGAATCCTACTGAGGGGTCAGCAAAAGGGTCTCTCTTCTTAGCAGAGGTGATGCTGTGTCTGAAGCTCACACAGAGCAGCAGACCAGGGAGCAGTGCTGCAGCTGCTCCACACGTGCCACAGCTCTGCATGACTGACTGCTGGTGGTGCCATGAAGAGAAAAAGTGATATATATGAGACAGTAGCTGTGGTTGAGGCTGGGCTCAAATACTCTCTAAAGCAGTAACTACGGCTTATATTCCTTTTATCTCACTGCTGGATGTGGGAGCAAGAGGTAGGGCTTGCTGGAGCCATCTGACTCAAATTAGTTCTTCCTCTCACTCAAGTCTCTTTTTTGAGATGGTAAAATTCAATTATACTGCTGCAAAGCCACCGCAAATAATACTTTCATCAAAAAGCACAATGCTCCTAAACACCTGTGAAGATACTATTTCAGACCATTAAAATCAGTTCAAGTTCTGAATGTGTTTCCTGGCCAAAAGACAACTTCAAATAAATGCCTGAAAAATCTGACCATTACGCTGAACACCAGGAAACATGGGGGCAGCAGTGTCTTGGAGATACACCTCAGAGCTAATGGATAGAATCTGCTCTATAAGGTATGAAAAATAGCATAAGGTTAATGATCATCAAATACTACAAAGGAACCACAGACCAATCCAATTTGTCAGAAAAAAGTGTTAATGAGCATACCAAGAACCATGGATAACAGATTTCTCAATACACAAACCTATTACGATCAGGGTTTAGATTTGGTGAGTTTATGGAAGAAGGTCTTGCAGTTCCTTTCACATAAGCAGAATTCTTGGTATGAGAACTGTTTAATCCAAACCAGACTCGAGTGAGTCACCAGAGGCTAAATTCTCATTTTCCAGAGCTCAGAGAACTATTAAATGAGGAAGCACGTATCAGAAGTATGTACACCAAAGCCTGCATACAGAAATGCTGAAACACGCCTTGCTAGTCCCCAAGGTAAAGGCTTATGTTAGCAAGCTGCCAGTTGTGAAGACAGCTCCAAGGGCGTTCTCCTATTTACAGCCCTTCAGAGTAAGGTGGCTGAGGTCATATACCAAATATTCAGACAATCTAGGAAGCAGACTGCTAAAACACAATGCACTAATCCTAAAAATCCATAACAGAGACTCCTCATTCAGAGAGGCATTCTTATATACCCTTTTTAGTGAAAAATGGGTGGCAGCATTTGTTGTCATCTCACCACAGCACTACTTTATGCTGGAGACAAGCAAATTCTAGTTTAATTGTTCATGGTTTTGGTTTGGGGTTTTTTTTTTTCCTTTCCGGGGGCGTCCTCCCCCCCCCCCCCCTTTTCTTGTTTGTTTTTAATTTTAGTAGCAAGCTTCTCTGTTCAGCTGGGAAGCAACTAACGCTGCTTTTTGAATCAAGAGTTACAAGATGGAAAGAATCCCTTCACAGATGTTCTTCACCAATAGAAGCATAAATGCACTGTAGTGCAGAAGGAAGTGTAAAAATGGTACTTCTGCACAGCAATGAGTGCATACATGTGCTTGCACAGCATTGTGTGGATAAGGCTAGTAAACATGTCCTCATTCTGCCCAACTCCCTGATCATTTTCTCTGGGGTCAGAAAACCACCCTAAGAGGCATAAGCTTGCAAAAATGAGAATTCAAGGAGACACCAACAAATTTAAAGACCTGTACTCAAAGGGGGAAGCCAGATGGGTGAAGAATAAAAAAAAAAAAAAAATCCCAAAACCAACAAACCATCCACCTCTAAGCAGCATGATTTCTCCCTAACTAGTCACCAGCCCACCATTTCTAAGTGTTCAGAACCGTGGGCACTTTTAATTAATACTTGGTAGAATATTTATGTATATACATACACACAAACGCATCTAATACAACAGCTTCATCTTAAACCTGGTAACTGAAATAGCCACTACATTAATGTGCATCATTCTGCTTCTCTATTGTTAATGTAGGGGGTAAACAAAGTGGTAGCATCCACAGTTGCCATGTGTTATTCATCAGAGGTATAAGCCTTTAAGTTTTCACAGTTTGATGACACTAAGCTAGTAATTTTGTTTGTAGTGAGAAGCTCGAAGACCTGAGATACAAGACATCACTTGGGAAACCAGGTGTGCCAAATATGAAGGCATTTTATTCTCACTTGGATAAGTGACAAGGTTGATGTGGAGCTGGGAACTCAGCCAAGCAGATGTGCTCCAACATGTCAGAGGGGTAGAAAAGGAGCAACCAGGAAGAAACTGCTCTGCAAGCACCAAGTCTCTAACCTTCCTTTGCAAAGTGCCTCACTGTTATGGAATTAGGCACACAGGACTGGAAAGACTTCCTGCATCATCAAACCTGAATCTCCAATTACCACAGGCACCCCTCTTAGGTGGTGGGAATTTTTGTACCATATCTAAAACTAACACTCCCCCTTCCCTAGTTTTAATTTTACATGTCAACTCCCTGCACCAACAGACTAGGGAGGCACGCATCAGCCACAGTCCTGATGAGAGTTTGCCTGTGTTCAAGCCCTCAACCCCCTTTAATGATTACTGATGCCACCACCCAGAGGGCAGTAAGTATTTTTAGAGGGACCCCTTGCAGCACTACCCCATCATCCAAATAGCAGATCTTGAAGTCTTAATCTTCAGAATTCCCTCTCTCTCTAGCAGAAAGCACCCTAACTGTAACATCTTTCAAAAAAAAAAAAAAGCAAAATCCAGAGTTTTACTTAGAGTACCAAAAGGTTCTTCCTAAGAAAATTTATTTCAGAAGACAGTTGCTCTGGTGGGCAGGGTTCACTTCACAACCAGCTACCCAGCTTATTCTTATGCTAATGCTGGCTGTTGGCATAGAATTACTCCAGAATTAATGCCTCCATTGATCTTCACTCATTTGGTTGATTAAAAAGTCAAGCTTTTAGACTTATCAGAACACAAGGCAGAGAACAGAACCTGCCAGTTATTCTTTAGTCCTGCTTTGCTTTACTACTTCACTAATAATAGCCAGAACCTTACAATGTTGAAAATAAAGTTTTACCATTACTTGTACAAGGATGGTTAATTATACTTTTGTAATTTTATTTACTTTTTTCTGCAGCTGGAACACGGGGTGGCACAGTCATCCAGAAATGAATTAATGCAGCAAGGTTGTTTTTTTCCTTTTCAGTCAGAAACTTAATGTTATTTTAAACAAACACACATAAAGGTCTACGCCTTTTAGCTTCAAGACAAAGTACTATTAGCAGACGTAGAGAGAAGAGATTTCTGCTCTCCAAACCAAGCACACAACAAGTAGTTCATTTCTGCATTCATTGTAGCAGTTTCATCAGCACAGAAATAGCATTTTTGGTTTCTTACAGCCAAGAGTTAAGACTTCAACTCCCCAATAATCCATCATTCCACTTTTATCTAGACTAAGTAGATAATAGCACAGCTGATTCACATGCGATAAGACAACTCGACAGTAATGAAATACGCATTCTCCAAACAGCTGACTGTATTTGTGCAACTTCTCCTCCATTTAGAACCAAACATGCCACAGGCTTCTTGGATGTGGCAACCCTCCTCTGAAATGGTGTCTCTAAAAGTGATTTAACTCTTGCAGAAAACAAGTTTGTCTCATGCAGAAGAGAGGTGTAATGAAAGCCTGTTGTCACAAAAGACAAAGCAGGCTATTTTTCCGAAGCTGGAATACTTACTGTACTAAGTCTTTCAACCCATGGAATATCTGAAACGAGTGAAAGTGGCAACTGCAAGATCCAAATATAATTCAGTCTTTTTGAAAGTGAAGCTCAGTAGATTAAACACAACTTGAAAAAGAGCCATCAACCTAAATTACAAGAGCTATTTGAAACTGTCTGCTGGTCACTTTAAAGTATGATGCTAGGGTGTGTATGTATTCCAACACTTACACCCACAAGAGCAGGCAGTCTTGGAACGTAACATTATCTTGATATTTAGATTTGTTTTAGTTGTTTCACAATACACATAGTGCTTACATTAAAAAAAAAAATCAAGAAAATGGTTGCAATCTCAGTAAAATCCACTAGTTGTTTCTTTCAAGCCTATGCAGATAGAAAACAGCCTCCCTCCCAAATTCACAGAACACTTATTCACAGAAGTGTATTAAAGCAAATCACAAGCATATTTGTAAAAGCATTTTTATCACATGTGGTATTCCCACACGTATTCCCTTTTGGCAGCTATCACTTCCCAAAAGGGAATTCAAATGGCTTTTAGCACTGAAATTATGGAATAAGGAAAAAAAAAAGGTGGAAAACATGAACATGGCATCCTTGTATTTTGTTACGGCAAAGTACAGATGTTCAAGACCCAGCAGTTAGTTGTTCATCTACACTACAGTGCTCCAAGTAATGTCTGACTGAATTGAAGCAGTGATCTGTATGAATTGGAAACAACTACATACCACATTCAACCTGAAAGTAGCAGATCTCATTTTACAGCACTATGATCAGCAGCTACAATCTACATAAAGAGACATACTACAAAACTCTACTCAGTATGGAAACAAAAATATTCTAGGTCTGCAACAGTTGAAGCCTGTGTGATTATTTCTGTTCTATCCCATTAAGGGACAGTGCTACACCTCCTGCCTCCCATATGACAGGTTAGTATCAGAGTCCAGCTTAGTACTCAATGAAAAAAAAATACTGCAGCTATGGTTATTTAGAGTGAAAACACTTTATTTTTTTCAACCAAGTTCAAACTCAAACTTGCAGCCATGAATGCCCACTTCAATTAATAGGTATTAACAAAATTTGTGTGAAGAGTTTTAAAGAGGGAAACTTTTCACAATTGCTTCAAAGTGAATAGTGTTAAATAGCTAGCGCTGTGTTTTATCTAGAATTTTCATCCTCCCCTCCCTGCTTCTAACAATAGATACTCACAGTATATTTAAACTAGAACAGGAAGAAATAACATTATTAAGTGCTGAAGAATGAATGCGGGGGGCGGGGGGAGGGGGGGGAAGGGGAAGAGAAAGAATCATAGAATCATTAAGGTTGGAAAAGACCTCTAAGATCGAGTCCAACCGTCGACCCAACACCACCATGCCCACTAAACCATGTCCCTAAGCGCCTCATCTACACGTCTTTTAAATACGTCCAGGGATGGGGACTCAACCACTTCCCTGGGCAGCCTGTTCCAGTGTTTAACCACTCTTTCAGTAAAGACATTTTTCCTCGCATCCAATCTAAACCTCCCCTGGCACAACTTCAGGCCATTTCCTCTCATATATAAATATATACATATGTATATATCTCATATATATACTTATATATGTATATAAATATAAAATACGTATATAAATACTTGCATTCAGTCTCATTCTAAGACAGCAAACAAGCCATTTAACTAATATGGAATAAATTGTTTAACGAACTATAATGTAAGCACTAACACCACAAGCATGCTCAATCTATTCTCTCAGTGAATCTTTATCTGTACCCTACAATGATTACTGTGTGTAGGAAGGTAGACTGAAGACAAAAATTAAACTATGCTGTCTGGCTTTTACCAAGGCTATTAAAAACAGCTTCATTTTTTTTTTTTCCTCCTCTAATGCAGCATCAGTTCAATATAAAGTTCCTCACACAAGAGCCAACTGCTTTCATAAACTAAAGAATTTGCATTGTACAAAAGTTGGAATAACTTCACACCAGTAGCATGATTTGCATGGTTTTGTATTCTGAAATAGTTGACTATGAACCACCCGTTTCCCTTTGTACCAGAAAACCGGGCAGAAAATATAGCTGCAAATCTCCACACTAAGACAGACATTGAGTCTTCCGTAAAACTGGAAGATTTGGCAGGATGAACTGGCAAAAGCAACTACTTGCTAGTTTCAAAATGTAAGCTTTGCACAAGATGCTTTCGAGTTTCTACACACAAAAATGTCCACCCTTTCAAGAAAGAAACCAAAAGAACACACCACAAATCAGCACTGTAGCACCCATCTTCAAAACTTTCATCTCTTCGATGCAAAATGCAGAGACCTGTAACTCCAAACTCGCCTACTTCAGATACCAGAAAATGAAAATGCAGCCTGCTTTAAGATACATATGGGTATAATGCAGTGGGGCTGACATCATTCAGCATGGGGCACGAGTACTTTTTTGTCCTTTCCTACTCTCCTGTCCCTCCTGAACCCCAAGCGTTAAAACTGCAGCCTCTGATAACAATAAGGCAGCCTACAGAAAGGGAGAGATCATTTTAATTATATCTCACTACAGAAGATGAGCTCCTGGAAGGCTGATGCTTTTTTTTTTTTTAATACCAGTAACAATTTGTAAGCACTATTAATTAGCCTGGAACTACAGTACCTGTGTGATACAAGGGTGTTCCACTGCAGAGTACTCTTTACTAAGAAACATGTAACTCCTTCAAAATGGAGCTATACATAATCATTAAGACATGCTAGCTTCTCTGTTCCCAACTAATTAATGGGGTAGCTTTTTCCGTCTCCACTCTTCAGCAAGCTATCAGCAATACCTAAACTTTGATTCTTACATTAACAGAACATTGGGGTTTTTTTAGCTCTGCGGAAAGAAGCAGTTTGCCAGAAGGCTTCTTTAATTTCAGTTGAGGGAATGGGTAAGTGCTAGTTCACGCTCCAAATAAAAGCCCTTTCAGCAAAACAGCCTCAAGTACTCTCAGGGAACATTGAGGCAAAAGATATACTGTTTTTCAAAGACATTAATTTCATATCAAGTGGTATAACATGAAGAACAGCTTTGCGGAGGCATCCTTCATCTTCAAGTACATACATGCTTCTGCATCACAAGAACATACAGGATAAAGGATTAATTCTGCCTGGATCTTTCGACACATCCTGGAAACAGCATTTTCAGAAAGTATCAGAGATTAGCATTTATGCACGTGATTTGTTCATGAACTTAATTCTTAGATTCACTGAGATGACTACATGGATTTCATGGAGTTACACAGCTATTAAGACATTTTACCCATGTCACCTTTGAGCAGATATCATACATATACATTCTATTACAGCAAAACTGATTCCTAGCCATTTGACAACTGAAGAGCACACAACAAGCTGAGCCTGAATGTCAGTGTGAATAGTTTAAATGAGTTCTTTAAGATCATGACAGAAAAATCATTTCATAATGGAGACCAGAATCCTGTTCTTACAGTCTAGTAGCTGCCTGAAAACAGTAAAAAAAAAATTCATTTAAAATAAGGCACAGATACTAATGACTTAATGTTTAATACTGTATTATTGATGCTGTCAAAATACAACTTTTGGCAGTTAAAAATAATGCATTATTTTATTAGATACTTCTCAATAACGATCCTCAAGTCAATCTTACCTTGCCACTAGAACAAAAGCACCATCCACAGTTAGGATTTGGTAGATCCATGGCCACATGCAGAATTCATTATAAGCCCATGTATTTACATCTACAGTCAAGCTGGATTTTTGAATACTAGTGTATTTCACTTTAATCAATTACAATGATTAATTCTTGTATTATCAGAAATAAATGGCCATGCGTTACTTCATTTTGTCTATTAAAAAACAGGAGAAAAGATCTGAGTTTCCATCACCTTTACAATATTCTCCTTGAAGAATTATCTAAGTTTCAGCAATTGCTACCCAAATTATGAAGCTAGTCTTTATGCTCCTTTTACATTTAAGTGCTCAACAGAACAGTAAAGTAATAAAAGAACATCATCATACTGTAAGTTCCTTTACATTTTTAATTGACAACAAGAACATTTGAAAAGTAGTAACTTCCATCTCAAACTCTTCTGAGCGTGAAATATCTCTAATGGTACGTAACAAATCTAGCAAAAAGAATTTGGCTATGGGCATATCTTGAGATTGTCCCACAGAGTTCTCAGTTTTGGGATGTCCCAGAAACTCTTCCCTGTAGCTGACTGCCCTGGGAAGCGCAAAACCTTTGGTGGTTTAAAGAATATTCAAATAACCAAAAGCACCAAGTTCTGATGACAGATTCCTAGTTGGCCTTCAGAAGTCAGCAAAGTGATATGTAAATTAAATACAAAATGAAGCAACAAGAGGCCTAAAGCTGTTGACCACTACAAGAGTTTAAAATTCATTTATTTCATCTGTAAAGCAAAAACCACTTGGGGCTATCAAAAGACTTTTCTCCTGCACATCAGTAAAAGTGCATATGCTTAATGCTAGGTATGAAAACAACCCTTGTAAGTACTTAGTTTTTTTAAGGAAGTAGACTATTTGGTGATACATGCTGTGCATGTATATTTATGTTTTAAGTGAACAGCTGGCACTTCATAAGTTTTAACTGGAAAAACATGCTTCCTAATCACAAAATAAAAAGGCAATAGCAAGCCTAAAATCAAAACTCCCTCAGAGCTATTAAGCTATAGCTTCTAAATTAAAACAGTACAGGACAGCAATAGGACAGTAAAAGACTTTATAGCTGTATTTTCAATGCTATTGTTGGTATGAATTTGCCATCACTGATCAGGCTAGAACTTGATTAATTTTGCAAAATCTCTTTGTCAGTTTCTTAAAGGAGGTAGTATAAAAAGGGTGCGATTTGAATAACATGGCCTCATCTGGCTGTAAACATTTCAAACAATAGACATAAATATCTATGATAAAAAGAACTGTGGAAAAGATTATTCTAGAAATTGTTTTTATGAACTTGAAAAGAAAAAACAGTAGATACATTTAATATATTTACTTGTTTGCATGTAGTTTAAATGATACAGAATGAGATTACTGTGTTAGAAATCCACATACAATATAAAAACATTTGTTAGACATAAATTCACCATTCTGCTGACATTTGCAATAACTGTTTATCCAAGCTTACTTCAGGTATTTATAATATTTGTCATACATGAATTTTTGTATATGTGCAATGTTTCATTAACTACACAATGTGAAACCCTGATTTTTGTAGTTTTTCATCACAATCTGAACACAATAGCTATCTGCATCTTAACACATTGGCTTTTTGAAACACTAGTAATTAAGGCATCTTTGCTGTATAGTTTCTCAATAGTGCAAACAAAAATGTCTTTAATAACTTGATTAAAACATAAGTAATTGAATATTCTGAAGGTTTTTTTTAATGTAATTGGAAGATAGTTGTGCATTTTGGAGTTCTCGTGAAAGAAACATTTAAAAGCTCTTAATGCTGATTGCTTTTGTTGGTTCCTTATAACTGGTTCTGCTGTCTTGTCTTCATAACAGTGTAATTCATCTTCTTTTATGCAATGTTGTAGTAAAATACAGTAGCATTTAAATGAATACCTAGTAACTGAGTGAATCCCAAATGCAGCAAAGGCATACAGTTTTCATAGTGCACTTTCACCTCACTGAAGTAAAAGTTGCTCCTACTAGACATTTTTCCACTTCAATGTGAAGTAGATTGTTAGGATTTTGTTAGTGGTTTCATTAAACAGCTTGACAGTTCAGTTCTCTTCTGCCAGTATTTCTCAAAAGGCTTTCAGAAACAGTACGTATTTCAGAGATACTTTAGGGGATTGTTTCACCACATAAGCACACAGTTTCCCAATCATGTCAGTGTAGCTGTAATAAATAAGCATTTACATCCTAGAAGGAAAAAAAGGAGAAAGCGTTTGTCACATTACTGATAGCTGTAACATGGACTGTGTGTCTGAGGCAGGGTAACCAATCAGGACCATAATACAAGAATAATTATGTTTAGGCCAAATTTCAGAACAAGTTATCTTCAACTTCCAAGATGACTTTCAATTAATGCTTTCAATAGCATTTCTTTGTATACTAAAAAGCCTGCGAGAACAGTGGGATTGTTTCCAAAGCCATCAATTTAGTCTGTTTTTCCTCTGCTCCCTGCATGCACAGGAAAGAAAATCATCATCATGAGATCATGTATTTGAAACATGTTTATTAAGAGTGATATTCCTTCACCCCATCCCTCCAACATTCTTGTACTACTCCTTTCACTCCTGACTTGTT
The DNA here is from genome assembly GCF_965638725.1 of Aptenodytes patagonicus. Taxonomy (NCBI): domain Eukaryota; kingdom Metazoa; phylum Chordata; class Aves; order Sphenisciformes; family Spheniscidae; genus Aptenodytes; species Aptenodytes patagonicus. The sequence goes on along the minus strand of NC_134955.1, from coordinate 36,672,893 downwards.
CAGGTGGCCTTGGTCACAATCTATCCTGATACACATTAAGTAGGCAGCAAATGAACAGAAAGGTAACCTGAATCCTAAAGAAACAAACTGACGCTGGCTATAACTGCTACGTTGATCTACCAGCAGAACTAGGCAGTCTATATTACAAGCTCCCATTGCTCCAGTTGGGAGTTAGAACTCAATTCTGCATCCCTACTGATTGAAACTCTGCAATAAGTTTGTAATTATCCTTGTAGAAACATAAAAATTGAAGTCAGATATGCACAGCAGTCCCAGAAGAACAAGAAATAACTTATCTGTTTGATACATCAAAGTGACAAATTCTGTAGCCATAGAATTATAGATTCCACAAAGCTCCTTCAGATATAAGTAAAGCATGCAACCTCCAAGTTCTTTTCAAGTTCACTCAAATCCTGCAAGTGTCTGCTTTAAGTCCTTTCTCACTGTCTACCTTCCTCAGGTCCTGCCATGTGCAGAGGTTTCTTACTCAGTGTAACTTTGAGGTGCCCAACCTCAGAAAGCCATGTTTACAGAGGTAAGTATCATGAGCAGCAAATCATGCATTTACCAGACACCCTCATTACGTGACCGATACCACAACGTACCGAGAAAGGCAAACAGGGATTCACTTCAGATAGAGACTCTTCTGCTCTCCACAAACTCATCATTTTCTAAGCATTAAGTCAGCGGTAAGTTTTAGAATTTAGTACGTTGTCACTTGCCCCAGTCACCCGATGTGCAAATGCTAACAACATCGCTGGGCTAAGATTCTCCACGCTGCTTTACACTTACAACAATGGGTACAGTAGATTTCAGAGAAAACATCTGTCCTTTCACAGTCTACCTACTCATCTGGGCCCTTTTTTACATCAATTTTAAGGCTTATTACTATTAGCTATTTTATTATTAAGGAGATGCTTTCTCTGTAAAGAAAAAAAAGGATAAAAAAATTCATTGTTAGCATTCTAAACCACACTACTATTAGCACAGGGAATACACTCCAGGCTTCTGTAAAAATTGTGCAAAATACTTGAACACTAGTAGAAAATAAAGGTGTTTCTATCCATCAATAGTTCAGCGTAAATAACATCAAATGAGAGGAATACTGCAAGTGATACAGCTATGTTCTTTACTAAACACAACTGGAACTGGATTACCTTAGCTATATTACCAGTATATCCTGGAACCAGAGTAAGATGATTCTCCTGTTCCCATAATCCACTTAATTGTTGTTTTAAAATATGAATATTTCTGAAAAAGAATGAATACTTTATAACATATATACTACATTCCAGTAGACTTTGACTGAAACATATGATTAATACTGCATATAGACTTTGTATGATAGATATTGCCACAATATCTGAAAAATTTTGATCCAACTTCTACAGCATTTGTATAACCCCCCGACAGTTTATTCTACATGTATTAAAACTCCAGTAAAAAAACCAAAAAACATGACAATCCTTAAAGTTTCCAAACACCAGCTGTGTCTTAAGAACAGAGGAACTTAAGTACTTTTTAGGTTTTACTTTCAAATTATGAGTACATTTTTTTCTCTTGTAGGTAAGGTGTGCTCCTACTGATCAAAGTTAAAACAGATTGAGATGGAACAAGCTACGGAAACACATTTAAATATTTCCCAATACTATACTCACCCATCCTCTGCCTTTTCTGTATGTGCAGATAGTTCTGACCACCATCTTTTAATGACAGCCTGAAGCCAGTTTAAACCAACTATCACATATCTGTAACAACATATTTTACACATTATGCTTTTTCTCCCCCCCCTCCTCCAATATCTACAGGTCAGCTAAAGTGTCAAGACAAATTGGTAAGCAACTTAGAAAGCAGTGTTTTTTATTCTGGAAGACAAAATCTGGACAAATTGGCAAGTTGAAATACTTGCCCATGTTTTCAATTTCAAAGTGGTAAACTGAAGCTCTTGTTTTCAGGCAAAATACCTGAAGAATTTCTTTTTCAATTTTGCCTTGATTTCATGTTATAAAGCATATTAAAACCTCAGTGCTATTCTGTTTTACTGTTTAGGATAAACAAATCTGCATAAGGGCAAAGCCAGTCCCCCCCGGTCCTTAACCTTACAGAAAAGAGTTTTTGCACCACTGGTTTGTTAAAGCAGAAAGGTTCACAGGAAAGCTCCCCTTCAGGTAGGTGTTCCCTGAGAAAGGCAGGGTTGGGAGAAGGGGCAGAGGGAACAAGAGTCAGAGGACTGAACACCATTAATTTCTAGGGCATTGCATAGCCAGGAAGCAATTGTGTTTCGAAAACATCCAAAACTGATACTTACTCTTCATATTTGCTTTTAAGCAGTGATTTCACTAAAGGCAAAAGATCTACACAGCAGCCAACTGAAATATATGGTTTTTCTTCCTGTAAACTTAAAAAACCAAGATGATTCAGAAGTGCTTGAACTTCAGCGTGGTTATAGCAGTCTCTTATCCCCCACTTCTTTTTGTCTGTACCTGTTTGTAAGCACAGGAAGGCAGTCTACTACTACTCCAAGATCCTGTATCCTAGAAACATTAAGAATAAAATCAGAAATGTTACTAGTAGAGCATAGGTTGAAGTATATGCTTCCACTATGATTTAAAGAATAACAAAGTTACAACATTTAAGGAACCCTTAAAAATACTGCAGCATATTTGGGACTGTTACCACTTCAAGAATATAAAAGACGACACTCAGTTTACCTGACTAAGTAGGCTACCAGTTCACTTATACTTCTCCTTTTCCAAAAGGTTAAAGCTACGTTCAGCCTCAGATTCCTGCTGAAAAGAACTTGAGCCATAGTTTCATGGTCCTGAGAAACCTGTATATTTTTTGAAAATATAAAAGAAGTTTACTACAAGTTAAGTAGCCAGCAACAACACAATAAGCTGCTCTAATATAGTAATTTAGTATATGAAAATATACTTTCCTACCTGTATGCTGATGAGTTTGTTTTAGAAATTTAACTAACAATGGCCTTAAAAACACAAATTCACCTTAAATAGGGCACAAATAGATTAAGACTACTTTACCCAAAAGCTACAAGAATAAGGTCTGTAGACACCTAAAGAGAGGTATCTAATAATTAAATAGAGCATTCATGAGCATCAACCTATAATACCAACTTCGAGAACTTTTTACTTAGATGCTTATTAATTTTGAGAACTTTAACAATTTAGACACAAGTAATTACATGTGTTATTCTGAACTTTGACAGAAAAGGTTGATTTCTGAAAAAAGCTTGTTCTCAGAATGAAGTTTAGGTATTTTAGTAAAATCCTGGATTGGGATGAACACTGCAGAGCCACCCACATCTCTCAAAGCAGTTAAACAGTCATCTGTGGCCAGTGATCTGGTCTTTAGTTTCTCAGAGGACGAATCTTCCCCAGTCTTCATTTCTTTACCCTTCTTCCTGCAACCTCTTTATTCTAGCTATTCTGCTGCTTTGTTCCTTGAAACCATCAAATTCAATGGAGTGCAAGAGTGTCACAGACTTGTACCTCCCACCCACTGGACTCTCAGGGCTCTCTTCGTGGCAGCCCACACTTACAGTACCATGAAAAGACAGCATGGGGATAGTCTTCGATCTTATCTTCCCTGCCATGCCTCACTTTAAACACCTGCAAGCCTCAATGGGTAACAAACATCTATGGTGACAGAAATAGAAACTTCAACATTAAGGGACTTAAATGGCCTTCACTGTCACAAAATCTGTTTCATTTAAATATCTGACCTTTTAGCCAGTTTCAGAAGCCCTGAAAGCATTCACTGGGTTTCATCAAGCAATCTTAACAAGAAATGGTCTTATACAAACACTTAAGTTAGTTTCATACACACTAAGCTGATACTACTATTGAAAATGGTCCTATCCTACCTCACCAGCTTATTCCCATCCATACACTAACACTTTCATAAACATGCATGTGGCCATGAGTCATGCCAGATCATGAAACCTAACCAGGTCAAAACAACGTTTTCCTTCGGTGCTGGTACAATTTTAACCCAGACTAGCCTGGCAGATCTGAGTTTCTGTGCTGACACAAACATGGGGAAAACTGACAGGACTACTACTGTTGGCAACTGTATCAATGTAACTGACAGATAAAGACTGTAGATCACAAGACCTGAGCCAATCTGTATGTTAAGAAAATTAATCTCTTTGAAAACTTTCACAGCTAACCACACAAAAAACCTACCAGGAATACTTTTTAAAAAAATATTATTTTAAAGTAAAATTTCTTTAAACTCTACTTACCTCTGAAAAAAATCCACTATATTTGGATGAGGGGCCTTCTGTTTGAGATGAGCCAGAGTCACTAGAATTCAGCAAGTGTGTACGACTGTTGTGCAGTTTTGCTGGCAGATTCCCTGCACAAGCCAGTTCATTTTCTTTATTTGCCATGTCACAGCCCCTGGATTTAGGGAACTGTTTCTTTCCGTAACAAGGCTTTGGAGTATAACAATGGACTTTTCTTTTACAATATACTACTTTGAAAAGAGAGAGGGGACTGGTCACCGTTTTTCCAACTGTTATTCTGCAATAATAAAGTGGTATGTTAGTGAAGGTTGCTCTAAACCTAAGCAATACTTTGTGTTAAGTTAAAATATAACATTATGAATTCCGCAGTCAACTTGCAGGTTACTTAAAACATTTTATCCCCAAGATAACCTAAATGTCATGAAGGTGTATCAGAAGTAAGAGCTACCACCAATATTTTTCTCCTGCTTTTATTAATGCGGAGACTTATTATTATGGAAGTGGACACAAGAGCCAAGTACTGTCAGTAAAATTAAGACCTATCTTCCATTTGTGTCTGCTTGGGTGTTGTAATAGTTTTAAACCACTTCTTCCTCCCTGCCTCCGTCTCACTTGAAACTCAGACTCTACACAGCACAGCCTTCCTACCTGTTTGTGTACAAAGCCAGCTGTTTTGGAGATTTCTTACCCTGGGAGAAAGGGAAGAGAGAATAAAAAAGCTTTATTACTAAAAAGGCTCAAACATTCCCACAGTTTGTCAAAAAGAAGTCCTGCTTTACCTTGGCCTAAGTTTACCACAGATTCCCTTCCACCCACTCTTCCTATTCTGCAACTAAAGCACGGCTACATTAGTCTTCCTATAATCTTCAAGTATTTCAGTGACCTATAGATGGACTAGCTCTGCCACAGCTGTCCTTGGAGCACCACGCTCAGCTATAGGCTTAGGGTATCTTTGGCAAGAGAGGGGATTGTGACATCAGAGAGATTCTTTAGTTACTAGCAAACTAAAAACTGTGACTAATATAAAGAGACTACTGGAATCGGATGGCAAAACTGCATTACTTGTCTCACACATACATTTAAAGGCCCATAATACAGCAGATGCTAGTATTGGGAAGGATGACAGCAGAACATCTCCCAACCAAAGCACAACAGAAAAAAAAAAATCAAGACTGCTGTAGACAACACCAGCTTGATTATCCTGAATTCACACATATGAAACAGATTAGCACCCTGACACCAATTAGGTTGCACAGCACAGTGATATCCCAGAGGAATCACAAAATTCATTCAAGGTTGTGACACACAGATTAGAAAAACCTTTGCATGTAATGAAGATGAGTTGAATTGTGACATTCTGGCCTACCTTTTTTTCATTAGTAAACAAATTATTAAAAATAAAAAAGCACTAAGATGCTCAAGTTAGAAATATGTATTTTCATATAAACAGGTTATATACTGCAGGCATTTCCACTTGAAAAATTATACTACTGTTAACATTTATGTTGTGTACATCAACAAAACAATACTATGATTTTTTTTGGTAACACCGAGTCATAAAAAAATCATGTGGGTTTTAATACATAATTTCAATAAACAGACATAGATGATATTGGCATATTCACCACTGTTTAAAGTGATCTTACAGTAAGTTTACCTCCCTAGTACTTCCTCTGTACTCCACCGCCTTACTTGCTATTCAGCCAGTAACACAGGTAACAGGTTTGAGAAAATGTTTCCGACTAGCAAGAATCCAGTGAAAGTACACGTTACTAGTCAATGTGGTAGATAGAGCTGTACGATAACAAGATGACAGGTCCATTTCAATGCAGGTATTTCACCTACCCCACCTCTCACTTGTGCCATGTAGCTCTCTTGGCAAGAGAGAACTTTTTGATGATAGAATTGCTCTATTGAAACAGTTCTTGGCTAGACTGCAGAAAAGTAGGCGTGAGTAAAATCGTATCAGTACCTACTGCTCACGTGGACGATACGATGCATGTATCTGTGTAGTCACTGCCTGTGCCTATTATAATGCACAGTTTTCATAATATAATCGCTGTTCAAGCTAAAGTTTTATTGCACATCTGAACATGAAATGCCCAATAGTGCTGTGCTTCTAGTTTTAGACTGCTCAGAACTATGAACTTGTTTGAATGTTTACTTCAGTTTCATCAGAGGACATTAAAAAAAACCCAAACAACTTACCTCCTTCATGATCTTTTTAGTGGAAGGAGAGATTCTTTTTCTGGGAAGATCAATGGGATGACCTTCAATATGCAATACTTTCTGTTTTCTAACATTGTGGGCTTCAGATGCCATAATCTCTCAAATCCCTGTTTTCAAGGGAAAGATAGTTATATTTTCCTAAAACATTCAGTCAACTTTTTTCAAATGCAGCTGGCAAAACCAGTTAAGACAGCTCAACTATTCACAAGATGTTTCATCATATAAATAATCAAGATATCATCCTTTAGCAAATGTTAGCTGGAGGCCTTATCATTAGTAACATGCTGATGAGCACTTCAAAATTCCCATTTAGTTTTCCAAAAGGGAACAAAACTAAGCCCGCCCCAAAGAAGCAGAAGCAGAGATCTTATTTTTCAGACCAGCTTAGTACACCTGCACTGAGGGGTACCATACAGACAAGAATAAGGCAATTTATGAGATTCTTTCCTCCACATCTCACACTACATATTTCATCTGCCACCTAGAGAAAAATAATTGGTCCCACAACTGTTTCCAAGTGAGGAAAGGCAGCTAAATAAAAATAATCACCGTTTTTCAGGAAGAAGGCAAACTTCATCAAAATAGCAAAGGTAAAAAAAATGGAAGTGAAAGATCTCCCCTTAATTTATTGGCAAATCCAACTCCCCGCCCATTTTTCTCAGCATGTAACTTCGACTATTTTTCATATTAAAAAAAAAGTCTTTATTTCACAGTTAACCAGTACGAAAATGTCTAAAGTTCTTTGTCTTGAAGTATGCAAATACTTCTACAAGAATCAAAACCAAGATTGAGACAGTTGTACATATGGTTTTTCATTCTGTGTAAGTGATTCAGCAAATCCATTGCTTGAGACTGGATTCACAAACTACATCATGGAGCACTATTCTTAAAATGTTTAAAAAAAACCATCCTACCTTACTTTTAGAACCCAACCATTTGCTCTAATTTTATTGTTTTTCCCCTAAATCACAAGACTCTGGTCCTAACGTGAATGCCCCAATCTCTCCCCTCCACCTTTAGTACCAACAGTCCTATCCATTTTCCTCTATGTAGCAGATTTATCCCACATCAAGAACTTCAGTATTTAAAACAGTAAGACACTGAGCACTGAAAAAGCCAGATGGGAAACAGCTTATTAGCCACAGAAGATCTTTCGATGCAAGTTACTAAAGGCCATCAAATAAAACAAACAGGTGGCAGGCTCAAAACAAAGTAGAAGGTATATTCTCCACATAATGCATATTAAATTCCATATTGTAGGATACAGTGGAAGCAAAAAAAAAAAATCTTCAAATGCTTCAGTTTTCTTTAGAACAGGATCAGTACTGAAGAATCTCATTTGAGGTCTCTCACAAAAAGGAAGATTTACTGACAGAAACCCTTACCCTGTTAGATGGGAACACGGAGCCCTCAGACCAATGACTTCAGCAAGCATTGCAAATGGCAGCATTATTTAGGACAAGACCTTTAACAGTTGGTGGTCCATACTTTTCCAGATACAAGACTGGCTTAAGACTGGTTCATTAACTTGACTCTTTCCCTGCATACTATTGGATGGTGACAGGATAGTTGTCACCCTGTGAGCTCTCCACACTTCCAGCCACCAGGCTTATAAATAAATAGTAAAAAAGTATTTCCCTCCCCCCCCCCCCCCCCGAAATTTAGAAGAAACCACAGGAACAACAAACAACTTCTCCTCTGCTTATCAGAGTGGTTGAAACCACTTTTTGGACTCAAAATGGGCTGTATATTAAAATTTGAACTTGGAGCACAACACAACAGCAAACAACTGAACCTTTGAAGAAAAGCCCAACCCAACAACCCTAAAATCCAAATAAATCCAGCCTCATATTCAGGCTAATGATGAAAAGCCCAACCCAACAACCCTAAAATCCAAACAAATCCAGCCTTATATTCAGGCTAATGATGAAGGCAGAAAGCTAGGAGGACTTGGAAAAGCCTTCATCCCCTGATTAAGAACATTGCTGAGAGGAAAGCAATAAATTCTAGAAGAATAGGGAAGCCAACCTGCAACCACCAGAGCTAAACCCCACAGAATCATCCTGTCAGATGCTAAAAAACCCATAATCTCTGTTCCTGAAGAATCATTTTTGCAACTACTCCTGTGACACACTGACAGCTTACAACTCTTCTTGCAGAAGAGTGACCTCTCCTTACTTGCTTGTTTAATAAATGATCTCAAACTACCCTCCTCTTTCATGTTAAGCAGTTAGCGAGAATCTGATCTCCAACATACAAGACAGCACTGTTAAACTAGAATGCTTTTTACTTAATAGAAGTGTAAAATATCAGAAGGGCAGAAAGAAATGTCTTACCAAGGAAACTCAATTAGCATATCAATGTTTAATATTGGGCTCTAAAGAGCCTAAGATAACATCTCAAAATACCTGAACTGGAGATATCTGAACTGGAAAGAGATTATCCTGGAGGGAAAGAAGTTCCCTACAAAAAGTTGAACATGTTCAAGAGAAAAATGAAGAGAATTACATACTTTGACAAATTTGGTATAGGAACATAATGCCCCCTTAACCTCCCAGTTGAAACAGGAAAAGACAACAAAACTATCAATGCTTTCTTTAAGAAAGACTGGGAACAGAGACCCAAAAGGCCAACAGATGATCAGATATGAAGGAACATCTGATGAAGTGAAGTAAAATTCTTACACCTGTGTTCACTATCCTACAGTTTAGAGAGGTTTCCATAGTTTAACCTGTTTTGTGAGGGTCTCTGACAATGCAGAAGCAGCAGGGAACATACAAGCAGTAATGAAATAGCTGTGTTGTTAACCAAGGTGCAGAACCTCTCCCCTTGGAGCTGACAAAGCACCTAAAGAAATCACGTGTGGAAAATACAGTCAGTATTTAAAGATGGCCTCAAGGAAGATCCAGACTGACATCTGTGTTGTGCAAATTAGTAAACAATGTAATCAAGAATAGAACTAGTGGACGCAAACAAATAATATATTGGGAAAGATTCAACCTGGCTGTTGTGAAGGCAAGTCCTGCCCTGCAAAATTAACGGAATCCTTTGAGAGTATGAGGTAGTACAACATGGATAAAGGACAGCTAAATGATAGTCTACGTGAGATTCAAAAGAGCTTTCGGAAGTCCCTCACTTAAATCTCTTGAGGAAACTAAGCAACCGAGTGATAAGAGGGAAAGTTTTTGCATGGAGAAATAGCTAAGAAACAGTGATAAACTGTCTAAGCAGTGCCGACACTGAACAAGGCCACCACAGGAATCCCACAGAAAATCTGCATTGGTTCATGCTGTTTGATATATTCATAAATTACCTCAAAGAAGATGAGTAGTTAAATGACCAAGACTGTTGACAATACAAAGTTATACCAGACACTGAAGATGAGGACTAACTGAAGAATTAGAGAAGGACTGTGCTGTACAATAAGCAGAAGCAATGATTATATATTAACGCGAAGCAAAGTCTCCAAGCATAAGGAAATTTTGGGTTCCCATATAGAATCACAGGCTCAGAGCTAAAAACTGCCACCCACAACAAGATCTGGATATATGACAGTTTACTTTAGATTGTTTGGATTGCTCAATGCTCCATATGGATCAATAAATAGAAAAATAAACAGAACACTGTTGTGACAGTGTCTAGAACTAATTTGTGCCTGTATTTCAAATACTGAGTGCAGGTTTAGTCCTCTTCCCTTCAAAAAACAAACCCAAAATCAAACAAAAAACTCAAACCAAAAAAACTCAAAAGACTTCTGAGTAAAGTAAAAAAGAGGTCAGACAAAGGCAAGTTAAAAAAAGTATTGAATACCTTCCAAACAATCAACAACTGAATAGATCAGGCCTTTTCAGTCTGGAAAAGAGGCTACGTATAGTAGAGAGGGGAAATAAGACAAAGACCTACAAAATGAATGGCTTGAAGAAGTTGCATAGATTGTTTGCTATCTTGCCCAATATAGGAATGAAAGGGCAAAAGACACTAGCTGAAGGCAAGCTCGAAACTACCAAAAGGGGGTGGCTCTTTGTGCAAATTATAATCAAGCTGAACTTGCCACAGGATGTTGTTGACCCAAATGTTGACATGGGTTCCAGGGTAGACTGCAAATTCGTAAAAAAGAAATAACACTGAAAGTGATTAAATATAGAAACGCAATCCAGGTAGCACAGACACAGAGCAGAACACGAGCAGAAGAATCTGGTACATCCAAACCTAATGATGCTGCAATAAACTTAGTCCACATCTCAAGAAACCTGCTTCCAAAGGCTTAGTAACACATGATAAAATGCTAGCTGGCCAGCAATTAAAGAGACAAATGCTAGAAGATGAAAGGCACTTTACAGGGCTCATTACATCTTTCATTTCCTATCTGCTATCAGATATCATCTAGGGATAGCTAATTAGACACTACCACCCACTGTTACTTTGAGACATGTACAGAGGACTTTTAAACTGGCATTAGATACTAATTTATACGAGATCAAACAACTTATACCTTAACGTCTTGAATTTTTGACAATTCCCTTGTGATGAGTACAGCTAGTTGTATTTGTTCAGAACAATCTGTTATACCATTTCATTAAGGCCAATGCAACTCCTTTGCTTTAGAAAATTTTAAAAATAAACTAAGGATAGAATGCAAGTCCCTTCAGCTCTGCCTTAGCCCTTAATCATACAAGCCTAAACTGTTTTATAACTGTAACAAAGTAGACTGCAAATCTGAACAGAGATGCACAATTTCATTAAGATGATAGGCTCACATTCCACCAATTTACCCCGTCCCATGGGTGACTTCTTGTAGCAGATGCCAGCCCTCCTTCCTCCACCTTTTACTCTCCTCAATTTTCAGGAAACAGAGTAACAACAGCTGTATATACTGATAAGTCAGTTCGTTTGTCCCCACAGTCAACAGACAGTACCTGTGCAAAGTTTTCTTGATGGCTCTACTGCTATTTTCTAACTCTGATCTCTCCCAGATGCAATACAACTCTTCAAGTCATTCCAGAATCAAGCAAAGAAAGTCAGCACTAAAAGGTTTTCAAGTGCATATCTATCAAAACCAAGTATTAACAAACTCTGCCACTCCCTCCCATAGTCCTATGTTCTGGGCATGGCCCCCAGAGAGGAACAAACTTTTCTTCGCATGTTATGTAATCTACACATGTATTAACATAACATTAATTTCTTACAGAACACAGACTGGAGTACTTTGCATGACAGCAAAGCAAATGTAGAATAGCTAGATTTCTTAAGTCATCAGCAAATACCCTTTAAAACATTCTTCCTGTCCTACTCTTTGCCTTAACAGCTATTTTTTCCTGTAGCATACCGCATACACTAGCCATCACAGGTGTTCTTGTGATTCTCCCCCACTCCATATTAAATCAAGTGCAAGTTCAAGGATGACAATATTAGACTCAGATGAAAGAGTTAATTAATTGTTACTCCCCGAGGAGGGGAGTGCATGCTTTGAAAGCATTCAAAATAGGTATACATCAGGGAACCAGTAATGCTCAACTAATTTCACTAATTATTAACAGATTTAAAATGCTCATGAGAAACTTCCAAGAATGGTTATTCCAAATTTACTTCCAAAAGGGTAATTCATCTACAAAAATAAATTAGCACTATCTTATAGTGTAGAAGTGATTCTGTAAGCTTGGCATAGTTTCCTTTCATTTTAACTCTGACAAATGTTACAGAATCCATCTGTCTCTCAGTTTTAGATGGCTTCCACATCTTTTGAATATGAAACAGTTTTTTTTTTTTAAACTCCTTTTTTAGTATTTTATGCCCTGACAGTTCACCAGGTGTTAAATACCAAATTCTCTTAAAAAAAAAAGTGGGGTTCAAGATTTTAAGGAGTATGTTAATGCAAAATTTTTCTGCAACACTATAAAAAGTATGTCTTATATCTTATATGCCAGCAAGACAATTTTTTAACATGCTATACCTGTCAGGCCATTTGTTCCAGTTTAAAGTTCCTTGTGTGGACAAAAATTATAGGAATTACATTAAATTTGCAGTAAAGACAAATACTATTTGAGTAACTAGTTAAATTAAGTTAGCTTATTCCTACAATTTAAGCTCATTTTCCTATTACTCTTACATATGGAATTTGTATGTGGCCCACTGGCACAAGCAGTCAGAACGAACCTCCGAAAATGACCACAGGTCAGAGTGTGGTTGTTTACTGAGGATGAATCCAGGTGTGAATTAGCTCTCCTTGTGGAGCTAATCCAAGAGTCTAATGCTGAACCTTATTCACATTCTGGAAAAAAATTATTTTCTAGAAAAAAGTCAAATAAACAAGTACCCAGTTTTCTGCATCTGGAGGTACCACTTAGATATGTTAAGCTGCCATAAAATAATGTTACTTGTCAGTGTTTTAGTTCTTTCTAAAGTCTTCCTTCACTAATGAAAAGATGCTTTTACCTGTTTATTTTCACTTATGAACACTCCAGGAATAATGAGGTTAGAAAAGCTCTACCATTAAAATTATCCGGGAGTTGTTATATAGGAAATAAAGTTCCAATACACTGAAGCTCCCACATTAATATTTTAAACAAGCTTTAAGGAACTACTCAGTAAATTTTTCTCTACTCATTGCTCAACCCAAAGAGCTTCAAAAACCTGCAACAAGAATTTTAAATTCAAACCCAGAGAAAGACATATTGGAAAACCCCTTCAAGCTCCAAATTTAGTGGAGGCATGGGTACCCACCTCATCCCCACTTGGCTGAACATAGCCTGTGACTACATTTCACATAGCTTGGGATCACACGACTTCTTTCATGTTGCCCTTAAATACACTTCTATTATTGAATGTGGTCTGTTTATAGTATTTTAAAAGCCTTCTCAATTCATACTCAAGCTCCTTACCCTGGGACCAACACACAAAACTGTTAAAATAAAAAAAAAGCTTGCTTAAATTATTCCAATGGAAATATATTGAAAAGAGAAGTTTCAGAAGTGGGTGAGAGAGTATATATACACTACTATAATAATACATATGTACCAGTATACTCACATATCTTTTTTTAAATATGTATACATAAAATACATTAGTAATATTATTTCTAAGATACTATGATGGAGTTCTGAGTTATAAAGTTTAGGAATTCAAACCAATGGTAACTTGAGTTCAATGAAATAATATTACAGACATTTTAACCAAAACTATATGCACTGATAATAAGAAATTAAAGTGACAGCTTTTGACTAGAACAATTTGTTCTTTCCAATCAACAAGGCCAGAGAGGCACTAACCTGCCTTCTGTTATGCTTTAATTCTACTGAAGATGGGTAGCTATTCTTTTCTTCCTTCCCTGATTACAGCCAGAGAATAGAAGGAACAAAAAAACCAAGGGAGTGCAAAAAGCAAAACTCATGTTCCAAGAAAAGATAGAAGAAAGCTGTTTTTAAGCAAACTGACTTAACGTTGCTCCAAAGCACAGCATGTTACAAAAACAGCAACAAAAGGTTTTAAAACTACCTCCCAGTCTCTCTCCTTAACAGATCTCACTATCCAGATTTTTTTTATTTTAGATCTACATTCAACAACATGCCAAACTACTCCAGGGCAACAGTGGAAAAAAAAATCTGAAGGCCTTTTAACAAAGTAATTAATATAGGATCTGATCTCCAAGCATCTGAATTCCCCCCCCCCCCCCATTTTCCCCCCCACTGGAATCTGTCACACCCAGGGAATAAAATCTGTCAGCAGGCCTCACACCCAGCTTGTTATCCTCCCTTTCGGTAGCACTAAAACCTTTCCTACCCTCCTTGCATTTACCTACCATTGCACACGCTTGCTTTGAGTTGCCGGTGATGTCACCATTTTAGAAAAAGACAAAAAACTGCCAGAACTCGCTCGCTGGAGACTGCAACTACTGAAGACAGCTGGGCCGCAGGCCGGCCGGTGGGCGTGGGGGGTCCCCCCGCACCGGCGCAGCCGACGTCTCCGCGGTGCCGGGCGGCGCAGGCAGGGGTGCCGGGCGGGGGAGGCTTGGCGGGGGCCGCCGCGCGTCCCACCGCGCGGGGAGCGGGAAGGAGGCAGCCCCGCTCCCCCACCGGCGGCGGCAGCCCACCCGCAGCCCCCGCCCCCCAGCACCCGGCCCCGGCCCACACGCCGGGCGGGGCGCCCCGGAGCCGCACCTGGCCCCGACGAGGCAGAGCGCGGCCCGGAAGGCGCCGCCCGTCCCGCTCCCCCAGAGCCGGCGGCGAGCGGGGAGGTGGAAGGCCTCGCCGAAGATCCCTCCCGGCCCCGGTTTCTCAGCGGCCGGAGACGCGCCCCGGGCCAAGAGGGGCCCCCCGGCCACTAGGGACCCCGCCCGCGGCCGCCCGGAGCGCCAGCTTCTCGGCCGCGGCCCAGGGAACCCTCACCCTCCCCCTCACTCACCCGCTGCTCATGGTACCGGGCCGGGCCACGCCGAGGGGGGAGGAGGAGGAGCCGCGAAGACCTACCGCCGGAGCCCAGCGCCCAGAGCCTGCGCCATTCAAACGGCGCCGCGCTGCATGCTGGGCCGCGCCGCGCCACGCCCCACCGGCCGCGCCGCGCGGCGCGGGCACGCGGCGCCCTCTGGCGGCCGCGCCGCCGGCGCCTCCCAGGGGCCGAGGGCGCGCCCGCCGAGGCGGCGGTTGCTGCCTCACGCCCCGCCCCGCCCCGCCCCGCCCCGCCTGCCTCCTGCGGCGGGGCCGCTCGATAAGCCTCTTAGGGCCGCTGCCTTCCTGTTTAGCGAGGTCGCTCGTCAGGGCAGGTCTGCCTCCGCCCTGGCGCCCGGGCTGCCGCAGCCGCCCTGCCTCAGGCTTCCTCCGTCCTTCCCGCCTGGCGGCACGCTCCGGCCGTCTGCCGGGCCGAGTGCGCCCCGGGGCCGCCAGCCGCTTGGCCTGACCGTGCCTCACCTGTGCCGGCCGGCTCCAGCTTCTTGTTGGGAAAAGCTCCTCGTCCTCCACCACCTCCCCGCCCGGAGCGGAGCCTCCTCGGGCCCAGGCTGTGTTCAGCCGGCCTCCTCCCTTCCCAGGTTGCGCCCGGTCTCACAGGTCTCGGGCCCTCACGCTGCGGGAGCTCCTGCAGAGAAGGCGGAAAGGCAGGCCACCTCTTAAGCCGGCTCAGCAGGCGTCGTTGCATCAGAACTGCAGCTGTCACTACCGCCGGCGCTGTTGAGTGCGGCGTTGCATTCCAGCTTGGTGCTGCTCAGCGTAAAGAAAGCTTGCTGGTGTCTAATTATCCTTGAATATTTATATTGTATCAGGAACCTTGCAGCCCTCACTCCCCACCGTGTCTGCAGGCTACTAGTGATGAAGCGTGGTTATGAGTGTGCGATGCTCCAACTGGCTGAGAAATCTATGCTAGCTCCAGATCATAGCTGAATCTGAATAGCTTTAGTATTCCTGAGGCTTGGGTGTTACTAAGATTCTCTCTTTGATCTGGTATAACATCTCAGAACATACCTAAAGCCGGTGAGAAAAATGGTTTGTTTTAGTGATAAACAGAGGGAAAGGTGAGATTTATTCCACATCTCCCCTCGCTTTGCTCCTCCTTGCCATCATAAATTCTGACCTGAAGTGTGTTATTTTCTCATGCAACCTCACAGCATCCCTGTAAAATAGAGACTTCATCTGTCCCTGTTATAGGCATGTAAGTTTTGGCTTGGCTGAAATTTTTTTACCTAGTGTACCTTAGTCTCAATTTTGGGGGACGAAAGGGCAGGCTTTGACAAATTACATCCTTCCTTAATAAGTTAACTGGGCATGACAATTTAAATTGTACTTTGGTTATTAGAGCATTTCCTCAGTGTCTGAATAACTCCAAGACTATCTGGATTTAATCAGAGGCTATGTTACCACTTTTTGTGACCTGTTTTTCATCTTACGGTATCATCAGACTTTAAAACAAGGTGATCCGTAAGATACCAGCCTATGACACAAAACTGCTATACAAAGAAGGCATTTGATAGCATTAAAAACGACCTGCAAATGTGTAATCAGGTCCTTAGGTCAGGCAATGTTTCATTTCAAAAGTTTCATAACCGTCTTGATCTTAAAAGTCGTTAGAGTCTTTCACCATCATCATTCTCCTTTTGACCCAAAATGCCCTGGTGCTTAGGAATCCATTCTAATTTCCAGTCTAACTTTATTAATGTCCTGTTTATTCTTCTAGTTACCCTATAGTTTAAACAACTCTCACCTTCTATAGTGTCTGTTTGCCATAAGAGAATAATTTTATCCTCTCAACAATTTCATTTTGCTAGCCTAACAGTGTCCTATTGCAGGATAGCCTTTCTGTTTGCTTAATCATCCTAATGTCACTTTTACCTTCATTTTGCAGATGTTGCAGTTTCAGTTCAAGCTGTCCTGTGCGCATAGTTTTTAATATATACATGGTTCTCTTACCCATCTGAGCACTTCAGCTGTGGATATCCGGGTACATATGGTCAAGAAGGGGTTTTAAATATTATTGTCTTTGAGCTGTGTGTGCTGACAAAAAAATTTATCAAAGGAAACAGATAGTATGTTGTTTTAGAGAACGTGACAATTACCAGATGACGCACACTTAAAAACGCTTGGGCTTTCCAAAACAGACCTTTCTTGTGAAGTTTGTCAGGAGCACATAGTTAGATACCAGATGGATTTTAGAAGATTGCCAGCTAAATGTGGCTAGGTTGGATGCTGATGCTAGACGGTGGCAGAAATGGCAGAAGAGCTTCCTATGTGATGTGATCTTATGTTTAGCTTTTAAAGGGCAGAGCAAGGGGTTTGTTCAGTCAAGGTTGCCAAACAGAGTAATGTTTTTGTTACTGGGCCAGGTTATTAAACACCTCTTCTGAAAAGAAGCTGTTCTGCAAGTCCACACAGGGGTCAAATTTTGTAATAGTAATGTAATTTTTGTCAAGGGCCCAGTTCTGTTTTCAGTAGCACACAAGTCGTACCCTGGCTACTTAGCAATGACCATGGACCACCTAGCTGCTAGTATTAACAGGTTAACCATCCTAGGGCTCAGCTGCAGTCATTGCCATTAAGAATTCCCACTTTTACGTATCTTCCTTTGATTCTGTTTTTGATATGCATACTCTCACCTGTTTTACATTGCTATCTGGGGCCTGGAAAAACAGTCCTCTTAGCTAAGCATCTTTATACCTTTTCTAAATACCTTCCTTAGCCTATTTTCTTTTAACTTACTTTTTGCTGCAGTCTTCTCTAAATTAAGGAAAAAATCAGTTTCTTGTATTAACTGCAAGGTACTGAAAATTTATATTCTTTTTTGAAACTTTCTTTTCCAGTTCCACGTCCCTTTTCATGTTTTTTTAATTTGTGTAAATTTGACCGGTAGAGGAAAGATCTAATGTTGCTGCTTCTGCACAGTGCTAATAGCGGAGTGCCAGTATACCACACTTGTAGGATACTTTTAATGTGTTTGAAGTTTGCATTAAGAAAATGGTACTTCTCTAACATTGCTTATTTTAATCCTCTTGAGCCGAATTTGCTACACTGGTATAAAGAGGGGATTTTGGCAGAAGAGCTACATCAATCTTACTATTGAAGCTAAAGAAAGAAAATTTCATGCTTTTTAAATAATTATTTGCAATAAATTCAATCCTCAAACAATTTTGGCTGCAGTTCTAATATAGAAAAGTGTATACTTGAGGAATTTTTAATGTTTTAAAATTTTTGGTGAGGCCTAATTATGTATTTTCCGGGAAAATAATTACCCGTGAGAGGCTCCAGTTTATGTAATCTACCTTAGAACACTGTTTTTACTACTATTACTATGACACATAGCGTGATGTGGTAGGATGGCTTTATGGACAAAAGATGCGGTATTTTCAGTCCTTAGAAACATCATAGTTTTAAATGAATTAAGCAGGTTATCATAAATAAAACTGACCAAGCACTTATATACACTGAACAACTTTCTGTACGTGCCATAAGTGAAGCTGTATGAAACATGAAGTGAGGAATGAACGCTGAGACATCTCAGATAGCGCCAAGGAGCTATGCTTACCCTGTGCCCTCTCTTAAGGGCAGATTTTGTGCAGTTACTTTCATGGTTCCCTTGTCAATGAGTTCTTTGTGCACTGCTTGACAGGCTTGAATAGTCAAATCTTCCAGAAGGGCAAAAGAGTCTAACTAGATAAGGTAATTATGGTGTAATAGGATTTTATAAGATCATGATATGTAATCTGAATCATGTTTTTCTGCAGGAGTGAAAGAATATAGATCCAAATATATGCAGATCTAATTTACAGAAATGTAAACATATCTACATATAAGAAATAACCTACTAGCTCCTTCCTCTTGTGTTCTCATATTTTCAAAATTTATATTGGTATTAAACACATTTGCATTTTTAAAGAATTTCAATGATTGAGTCTGGATATAGACAAGCTCAGGAATTCTTTGAATTGTTTCCTTTGCAATTATCTTGAACTCCAAGTTATATGTTTGGTGTCATCTTCACAAGCATAACAGTAGTTTCTCTGGCAATTTATGGTGGAAAATAGAAATTTTGGTAGTGATTTTGGATGCAACACGGAAGTCTAATGTATAAAAATTAAAAGCTTGAATGTGCAAAGGCAAAGAAAACTGTAAGGATAGGATGGATAAGTTCACTGAAAAAATCTAGTTCTACTGTTCAGAACTGATTAAGGTGTTAAGACTGTGTAGTGTTACACTGATACTGTGATTTTTTTCTGCAACCTGCAAAAGGGAGTTGCATCTTAATATTTTCTACCTTTATCTGTGTTTGCATTTCCTTGCTATGATGCCCTCCCCCTTTTTTCCAGATTGCATTTCTCACAAACAGCCTACTTGTATTTTCTATTTTTCCTGATATTTTATCTGCAGTAACCTTTTCCTTCCAGCTGTTGCATAAGTAGTACTATCCCAATTGATGCTGTTATTTTACCAGCCTGGCTTCTTTTTTATTCCTCCTTAGGCAGAATTTAAATTCAATAAAGCGTACTGACATTTATGGATCTCCTTTTAGATCTACCCAGTAGATGTCTGGGATGTGTAGTAGGTGGGATATTTGAGGGGGTGGTAGTTACTTCAAGACTATTAACTGTTTAATCTTTAGCCTGCAGGTTGGAGACAGGATGGCTCAGGCAGTTGGTAATGGGATAAAGCTTTTCACCTCTGAATTGCCAACTCGGGGCCAGATTAGTAGGAACAGAATATTTCCACCATCTGGTGTCTGGTCAGTGACCCACATGAGAGAAATCAGGAGTCACCCCTGCTACTGGTGAACAAGTTTTTAATTAAAAAAACCCAACAAACCCACTGTGAGAATGATTGCACCACAAAGAGCTCCAAATGAACATGAGGACTAAAAATCCCACTAGAAACCTAATGGTTGTGCCTCAGCACACTGAAGGGAGCATAGGAAAAATTGTCAGTGTGGGCTGTCAGGAGATGCTGTTTCACTGGGAATGTTCAGTTTACAGAAAGCTAGTTTTTTAAAAAATAAATTTCATAAATAAATGATAATTCTGGGCTGCAAACGACACCAACTTGTGAGAAAAGCGACTTGATATTTCCACGATGCAGAAAAGCAGATATCCACATCCTCCAGAATCATAGCGGTCTTCAAAACGCAAATATCCATCAATGATATTTCTGGTTGGCATATGATGGCAATACTCGAACAGGACATAGTTCAGCTGAAAGAGATGCTCTATTCAAATGTACAGAGTTTTTGCCTTATTGCAATCTGAGACGGGTTAGCTCAGGCTGACTTAATGAATAGTAAGTTACGAATCAGTACGCCACGTTGGAATTCTTTGTAACACAGCACTTCTGAACACTGCACCCGTTTCCTATTTTAGGAATAAAGTCAGATGTAATTACAGAATCTGTGAATTGGGCTAGTGTCTGAATTTCTGTAATCTTCTGAAGCAACTTGCTATTTGAACAAAAAAAAAAACCCAAAACAAGTTAAGTAGCCACTTAAGAGAGGAAGAGAAAAACCCTACTGTAATATTCAAAAAAGGTTATATTGAAAACTATTGTTTGTAACTGCAATCTTTTATTTTAATATGGAAATCATAAACCAATCACTAACCACTTTAGGGCATAATTTAATTTTCCTGAAGCAAAACTATGCTTTTAGGGTGATAATTTTGAGAGAAACTAAACACCTAGGCCTTAATAAAGAGCTTTAAGAAAGCGTATGAAGAATTTAGGAACTGATTTTCTGGGTTGCTAACACTGTTTTCGTCTGAAGTCAGACTTCTGAATGACAATTATCATCGTTTCAGGCCCATAATTAATAATACGATGAGATAGTAATACAGTATACATTCATCTTCGCATAAAAATTATGCTGTTACAGGAGGTGTCCGGTGAAAACGAATTAAAAATGAGGTTTAAACGCTAGTTTTTCCTGCTTTCCTGCCGCTGACCAGGAGGTGGTGCCAACACGCCGGCCGTCCCCGCCCTGTCCCGCCCGGCCCGGGGCGAGGAGCGCGGCGGAGGGGCTGGGGCGTCCCGGGGCCTCCCCGCGGGCCGGGCCCCGCGCCCTGCCGCTCGGCAGGTCAGAAACCTGGCCGCCGTATCCGTAAGTTTCAGCGGGCTTTCGTCAGGCCGAGCAGTACAGTTCAGTCAAACGCAGTAATACTCTTTTAGTTGAGGCTGTGCATGTGAAGGCGTACAGATCTTTCCTAAAGAGGAAAGATGGAACAGCAAAAAGCATACATTTAGAAAATACGTATTTTGTTCATCTGTTCTCTCTTGTCTTAGCTTTGTGTTTTGAATCCTTTGTCCGGTTTCTTTATGCATCTACGTGCTTAATACTTTCCTCTTGCTTCATTTTATTCTGTTTCTCAGTAACCGATTGTTTCTTCTGCCTGCTCCCCCTTATCGTTTCATCCTTTTTCTTAGCCTCTTGAACTTCTCTCAGACATCCTTACTGAGATGCCCAGATGCTGTTGATTTTTAAAGACTATCAAAAAAAGAAAAGAGAGGTGCCATTAAGATATGCTGAAGTAACTCCAAATAAAAGCTGGTACCTATTTTTCAAAAATATTCTCTTTGCGTAGCTTTGCTGACATCGATACTCTTGCAATTGTGAGTGACTGTTTCATTAAAAAAACCCAAACCTTTATTCATTTATGTTTAGTGTTGTATAGCTATGGTTATCTTGTGGTTGTTTTATCTTCTGGCAACTTCCTACCTCATGAGCTATGGATCACCCAGGCATCATAACCCTTGAATAATTTTTCTCATCCACAATATTCGAGAAACAGAGCCTGTAGATTTTCTTTGGAACAGATGTAATGAGTTAATTCTCACTATTAACAGCTTACAAGGGCAGTAGGCTTTTAAAATAAACAAGCTTTGCGAGCTTTGTAAAATGTTGTAACTCAGGGTGGCACAAGGTAAAGACTGGAATTCATTTTCCGTGTGTATGGCAAGAATCTTCAGATTTCAAACAGGCTGTGGTGGGTGTGATCTCACCTATGGTTTGTGTACTGGGATTTCACTTTCATAGCAGCTACAGAGTACATAATGACTTTACATTCCGGGATACAAAGAAGTTGGCTAAGTTGTTTCACCTCAAATATGTTTGTTTTGTTAGGTCTTTAATCTCAGAAACATACAGATCTTTTTTTTAAAAAAATATTTGTCTCTGCAGATTCAGTTACTGAATAACAAACAAATACAGCAAAATCATGTTGCCTTCTATAGTTGCAGCTATTTTATTTAACAATTCTTGTTTCAAAGACTTTACTGAATGTAATATATTTTTTGTGCTGCCTTCTATACCTTCATTCTCTTCAATTTAATTTATTTATTTCTACCTTTAATCCTTCCATGCCCTTAAATCTTTTGGTTCAGCCTAATCCTTCAAATCCTATAATTACTCAAACAAAGCATTTTAACCTTGTGGCCTTCCTGGACTCTTGCCTATTGCTTATGACGTGTAGGTCTCGCTTGACTAATGATGTTTACTGCTGCGTTTTCTTTCCTAGGATACTCATGGAAAATTTCATGCCACATAGCTCCCGTTTATAGCAGGGCTCAGTGTCACAGTATTACTATGGACATTGTAAAAATTGTAGTGGCTGCTTTGTACTATTAGAACAATTTCTCCTTTTATTCAGAACTTATATTTGACCTTGATGTAATCCCAAATAATAGAAGTCCAAAGCCTGGATTTTGATTTCAAGTAACTATTCCCAAGTTCTTTGCATCTCTTCAACAAGTATTTTTTTATGTACTGTGTTACAGTACATAACTTAATACTACATGTATTAAACATGTGAGTAATACAAACAAATTGGCCTCAGGGAATAAAGGAAGTACATATGTGTGTCTATAAATTTTGTATGTAGCTGAAAATGGTCTATTAAATTTCATGATTCTAACTGACCCCGCCCCCTCCCCCCCCATTTTCAACATTAAGCATCTATGTTAGGGAAAAATTCTAAACTGTTCTGGATATCTTGTGTAGTGAGAAAGATATATTTCTTTGGGGGTAATGATAAACAGAAAAGTAATGAAATCTGCATCTGTATTCTGTGTTCAGCTGTTCAGAAGCTATCATGGAGGGCACATACACATGGTTATAGAGAGAAGTACATAGACATCTTGAATCCTATAAGCTCAAATAGCAGGAGACTGTGCTTGTTACTGTTTTTATGACCTGTGAGCAAAATTCTCTAACAAATGTTTAAGCCATAGCTTCTGGTCCTCAACTCTGTGCCTCTTATGTACAGTTTATACATCACATATTTACCAGATGTGCACTGAGTGATTTTCTTCTAATGTACATGCATTACTTTAAACTGCCTAAACAAACCATGGAAGCATTTATAAAAATAAGCTGGGACGACTTTTAGGCACCAGAGTCTTGCACATCTGGACCTGACACAGATTTATGGCCTTACCTTTTCCAACATGTCTTTGAGAGAGGTTCTGCCTAAGAAAATATGAGTTCTCCTTATAAGGCACACTAAGCCCAGCTGGAAACAACAGAATGCCTGGAACTATTTTCTCAATACTGTTTCTTGGGAGAATATTTTTTCTGTGCTTGAGTAACCGAGCCTACGCTACTGAAAATGAAAGGTTTGTAAACCAGCTGTTCCTTTTTCCTCTTTCCTTTTTTTCTATTTAGAATAACCAGACTCCTAAGTTCACTTTCCCATCCCATCCCAAAAAGGACATAATTGTAGGTACCAGAAGGGGGAACAAACGCGATAAGAGATAGGATGTGGGAGAAAAGGCATTTCCAGAGAAGAGACATTAAAAAGACCTGCACCGTACAATCTGTGGAGGAGACATAGAAGCTCAGATTTCCTCCCAGTGAAGTCGATGCGAGCAGAGCTGTCTCATGAAAAAGCTTACTAATTAATGAAGAGCATTGAGAAAGACACAGTACCCAGCCTACATTTCTTGTATTTCTAAATACAATGAGAAGATTAAAAAAACTATGAAGCAGCAAGTAAAATGCATATACTGTGGCAAAATATGTAGGTAGAGATAATACAGTTTTTTAGACCAAGCTAATACTGTTGGAAAAATGGAGGCTGGAGATCTTTTGGGACACACACAACTTTTGTGCATGTGAACCAAGCAAACAAATGTCTGTATCAGCACAGATTAACTAAGCAGTTGAGTTCACCTCTGCAGGATGTTACTTAGACAAACAGCACAATATGATGTGATGTAATATAAATGAGAACAGGATTCCAGTTAGACTAAAGTTAAAATGTTACAAATCCTGATAATTTAAGGGATAAGATTGTAATTGGTAGGAACATGAAAAAAAT
This sequence comes from Aptenodytes patagonicus, assembly GCF_965638725.1. NCBI lineage: Eukaryota > Metazoa > Chordata > Aves > Sphenisciformes > Spheniscidae > Aptenodytes > Aptenodytes patagonicus. The sequence continues at coordinate 36,648,630 of NC_134955.1, read as the reverse complement.
GGCACCATTTTAATACTGCTGTCAGACCCATTATTTTCCTCTTTCCTTTAGCATTTGTCACTGCTCATAAAAATACCCTGGATTTACTGAAAATATTCTAGACTACTACACCACTTGACTGTTTAAGAGAACTCACGGTGACCGCAATATCTTTGAGCTTGCCATTGCTTGCATGAAATTATTACAGCTGTGAAGAGAAGCTATAAGTGAATCAAATCAATTTAAGGACCAGCCATGCTTGTTCACAGTGAGCAGTATTGAGTCCCTGCAGCCTTTTTAGTAATAATCATAATAGGCATTTTGCACAAAGAACATCAGAAGTCTACCCATTATTAGGCAACAAAGCACCATCCTGGTTTCTTCATTTAGACCTGCTTCTCACTGTTAATCAGGAGTAACTCATTAAGTTAGCAGCAAGTTCTGGGATATTTTCCTCTTTTCACTAAAAGTTAGCCACAGTACCTTAAGATGCAAACCCCTCTGTGTCTATTCTATAGCTTAATCTCGTACAGATCCTAGCTCTGTCTTCACAGCTCTTTCTTGTTGGTTAGTTACCACATTCTTATTATCTTTGTTGAAGCCTGTCAAGACAAAAAAATGGTAATTCTTCAGGGAGTTTTGATTTGACTAGTTTTTAAATTTTTACTTGGTTTCTGCAAGTGACATGGTGAACGTTTTGCCACTTTTCTAAATGGTAAGGAGATACTAGGTTCTATTTTTATCTTTTTAAATCTGGCTCCATTTTTGTCCTTTCTGTGGCTGTTTACTCTTCTGTATCTGTATTTTGCAATATTTCCTTTTTTGGCTACAGTTTTTCCAATTTGGGTTTAAAAAAAGTATATAGATAACTTGTAGGCTGAGCTTTTTTATTTAAGTAAGGGAAATAAGTCTTTAAGCAATCTGATTTAGTATTTTCACATTGTAGGCTACGTATTCTGTTCTTTACATGGTTCACTTCCATGAGATAGATTTGGAAGATCCATAAATACAATTATTCTTCTTCCTGTTTCTTTTATTATCTTTTTTCTGCTGTGTACCTGCTCCTATGTATCTGCCATCCAGATTGTCCCTGCAAGAAGGGAAGGGAGAGCTGTGAAGGGGCTGTGTGGGAACCTCCAGACGTCGTCTGCATCTCATAGAATCCGTCTATTTTGGTCTGTTTCTATATTCTTTGCACCTCTCTGCACTTAATATGGAGAGTTGCCTCCTCCTTTTTCACATTTTAATAGTGTGTCTTATGGTGTATTTAATGGCAATGGCATTCTTACACTGTCACATTACTGGATCTCAGACAATACCTCCATTTTTATTTTTAATTATTTTTTGCAATGCTGTCATTCTTAGAGAGTTTTTTTAAACATAAATTCTGTGGCTATTGATTGAAAAGAAGCTTTGTGGAGACTTCTAGAACTATTTCTGTTATTTGCTGGTTTATTTAAAAACATAAGAATTCAAAGCAGATAGTTTCTGCCAATCTTTGTTAAAGATACAGGTCTTGTTTCCATTCAGGGTTATCTACTTGATGCCCTGGACTCCTTAGGAAACAATTTGTCATAACTTAAGTAAAACAGCTATTCTCAAAACCAGATTCAAATAGACTACCTAAGCTGTTTTTAAGCTGCAGTGGAATGAAAATGTGAAATACAACCTAAAATGCTGTGGTTGAGACAGTCCCCATCCAACAGTGAGCAACAATAGTATACAGCTGTTAGGCTACAAACGTGTATCCAGGCCTGCAAAGAAAGAACAAGGTGAGGAAACATCATTTTATCTGCAGTACTGCAGTACCATATCCTAACAATCTCATCTTATAACTCTCTGTTCTCCTGTGCCTGTACTGTCTGTTTCTCTCTTCCTTCAAAGTATAGAAAGTTTAATTCTGGGCCCAAATGATGTCAGACATGTCAAAAAGAAGCTGGTTATAACTCTAGTTTTGATCGTACTTTACTAAGCCTGTTATTCTGCATGACTCCACATGGTGTCTTCATGGACTGTAAATCCTTAAAAATAGTTCAGAAGCCAGTTCCCTTCAAATGCAGCCTTTCATTCTTCTTTCCTTCTCTCCCATACACATTAACACACAGCTCGTGTCTGACCCACCTGTGCACTTTACAAGATTTAAAGCTGTTTATTTTGAAGGCTGGATTTTTTTCTGAAGGAAGGTGACCTAGTAAATGAATAATTTTAAATTGCTTTAGGGAGTTAAGACTGTTAGGAGAAGCTGATTTTATTTTTGAAAGCTTTGAAGGGATTCTTCTTTACTTTCCAAATACATACATTCAGAAGCAATGTTGTTCAATATGCTACTGTAGGTGACTTTCCCGAGTAAGTTAGTGGAAGGCAGCGGGTGAAGAATTCCCTAGAAGAAAGGTCAGGGGAATGGAGTTTGTTCAGCCTGGAGAGGAGAAGGCTTGGGGGGATCCAGTTGCAGTCTTCCAGTACCTGAAAGGGTAGCTATGGTAGAGAAGGACATGCTCTCTTCTCAGGCATGCACAGTGACAGCACAAGAGCCAACAGGCACAAGGTGCTTCAGGGGAAATTCCCTCTGGATATAGGAAAGATTTTCTTCACCATGAGAACAACTAAACCCTGGAATAGGTTGCTCAGAGAAGTAGTGGAATGTCCCTCACAGGAATTACTCAAGACTTGATTTGGCAGAGCCCTGGATAACCTAATCTAAATCCCTGCTTTCAGGAGAGGTTTAGACCAGATCGTCTCGAGAGCCAGCTTTCAACCCGGACCCTTCTATGATTGCATGGTTCTTCTTGTTACCTAACTTGTAAATTCAAAGGTCTGAAATAATCTGCCTTTAGGGAGAAAAATCAAATATTACTTTTAGTGTGCTGGTGAATTACTGTGATGAGGACCCAAAGCATAGTGGTATACGACATATGGAAAGACAAAGAGACATATAGAAAGACGTGCAGATAGACAAAAGACATACAAAAGAATATGATATATAAAAAAACATCCAGTCAGGCAAAGTCCTTCACAGGCTCCTTCTCCTATTTTGTGACAGCATCAGCTGCAGTGAATGTCTTAGTTACTGAGACGGTGGTAGGATGGAAATAAGCTTCTCAGACACTTCCCAGACTTTAGAAAGCCAAAGTAGCTTTTCATCAGTATTGGAGAAAGTGTCAGAGTGCATGGGTCATCTCTTCTACCAAGAAAGCTGTGTCTTCCCACCTAATCTTATAATTCAAATATTTGCTGTGTATAAAGCAGTGAGATCTTTTGGTTTTGCTTTACCAAGAACAAAATGATGATTTTCATAGATAAGAACTGCCTGGAGACCTGGGTCAGCTATTATACAAGCTAAAAATTATTTTGGCAGTTTTGTGGGTTTTGGGGTTTTTTTAAGAAGAATTTTAGGATGGAAACAAAAAAAGAGAAGAGAGGACTTTTTAAAAATAGGTAGCTAAAAGCATGACAGCTAGTATATTAAATTCTTTATGTACATTGAAATTAGAAAACCAGTATAAGAAAGCCTGGAAGTCCTCCTGTCGTGGTTTAAAAATTAAAATCACAGTACAAAGGCAGTATTTAAAAAGATCAAGGTGAATGTAAATGAGAGGTTTCACTGAATTAGTATTCATTAATAGTAAATAAAGAGAAATGCCTACACTGCCTTTATTTGGTGTAGAGAAGGCTCTATGGAGCATGAAGCATGAAGCATAAAGCATAAAACTTAACTAAAAAAGTTAAAGGGAAATATAAGAAATTACATCACAGCAAATTGCCAAGGACAACAAAAGACTTGGAAGCCATGAAAAGCAGGTGTCACTATGCCTTTTATGTAGCCAGTTGCTGGCGTTCCAGATCCAGAACTGTGTGTTCTACACCTCGGCTCCCTCTCCGATGTATGGGAACATCAGAACCTTTAAAAGATTATTTGAACATTTTTCACTCTGAATAGGGAGCCAACTCAGAAACAGTAAGCAGATGAATGTGCCTAAAATCCCATGCCTTAGTGGAGCGAGAATACTTCATATACCTGGCAGGCAAGTTCTCCATATATTTACCTCCACTTTGTGTCTGCTGTCGTGAGTGAGTACTGTGACTGTAATGGTGATAGTGGTAGTGGGTTGATACAGCCTTCCCTGCTGTGACAGGGCTCTATGTCCCAATAGGTAGGCTGGGTAGTGGCTAAAGCTCTGTTAGCTGTCTCCACATTCCCCCAGTGTTTGCCCTGCCTGCATCTAGATATTAAAATAATAGAGCGTCCTGCACTGTTTTATTTCAAAACCCTACTGCAAGAAGTGCCTATAATAGCTGCTGGTTCAGAGCATTTTTTCACCCAGAAAGTGGTAGACATAGATTTGGTGCACTTGTAACTGAATGGAGTTGAAACCCACTTTACTGCTTTCCCAGAAGATGTCTTAGTCACCAAATTACTGGCTATGCTGGTTGGAGGGCACTTTCGTGCTCCTCTGAAACTGTCCGACTGTAAAGAAAAAAGAGAAATTGCAGGCTCTACTATGGAACGAGAAAGCCCAGAAGGAAATATGATTATTTAGGCAGTGTTCTGGCACTTGCAAGGTGTCGGACCATGTTTACATCAATGTTTCTGCTTTTTCTATTAAGCATGCATTGACATTTAAAATGAAAATAAAAAGATTAGGGAGCAAAGCATAGAATCTGCCCCCCAACTGAACTCCCACTTTCCTCATAGTTTTCTGACCCTGCGAGTCTTACATTCCTTCCCGCATGGAATCGTGCCACAGCTCCAGCAGGAAGGGAGGACATGGTAGTGTCTAACAGAGGAGGCAGAGCTCTGAGTCAAAGCTTGTAAATATTCTTATTAAGCTTGTAAATAGTTTTATTATAATAAACCATAAATTAACTTACATGCGAGACAGCAGCTTTTAAGGAGGGAGAGAGTTCTCTCTCCAAGTCTTTGTTGGGATGCAAAACTAGCTCCTACTGCTTGTAATGAAAATGTTCCAGTTTCTTTAGGGAAAGAAACCTACAGTCATGCAAGATTCTTCCCCATGCTTCCTCCGTTCCAGGTACTTGTGGGATAAACTCACAGCAAATGAAATAGTAATTTTGTCCATCAAGATCTTAAATCCTGCTGGGAGCTTGAATAGAACACTGTCCGCGGTGAAATAAATGACATCGTTCACTGTTATTGTTCAATAGTAGGTTAGGATTTCATGCTTGGTGTCTTTCATGTTATGTTTTTTAAGTTTGGTCATCAGCTGGTGCAAAAGTCTATGTACAGACATCTCTCGTTCCTCTTGTTTCATAAATTTAGATATTCTATGTCGGTGTAAAGCCCTCTTAAAATCTTACTTGGTAATTATCATTTTTTCTTCTCTTATCACTTCTTTATCACATGAGCAGACTTTTGTTCCAACTGCTTCAAGTGAAGTTCTTGAGGATCTATAACATGATTTAAATGAAAGAAGATTTGGGGCTGAGACTCCCTTTTTCTCTGTGGTTTTGAGAATTCCCAGGTCAATCTTGGTAATATAGCAATAAGATATAAAGGGAATGAGCCATTAATAGGTGCCACTGGTTCATAGTCATTATGTTTAAGTTAAAACAAGTTTGCAGATGCTCACAGAACCACCATTTCATGACCTCAGTCTCCGAAACAAGTTTATTCTTAAAAAGCTCCACTTTCGCAATATCAGAAAGAAAGAGAAGCTAAATCCCAAATTCTGTTAAATGAGTAAGTAAGTAAAGTAAGTAAATAAGTGATGAGTAAGGGTTTAATTACTATAGTAGTCAATTTACATTTTAGTAAATTGCAAATGTGGTCAGTTTTTAAAAGAATTTTCACAGAAGACAGCTTCTTGTGAAGCATAGTGTAAAATAGTGCCCATTTCATTACAGTCCTTAATAAAAACCAATAATTCCCATTCAGTAAGAGTAAAACAGTCCAGCATCGCATATATTTCACATTATTCAAATTCTGCTTTTCAGAAAAAGTGCTTAATTCCCCCATCCACCTTTTCATTGCATCCATCAATAATATCTCAGAAGTGTACAGATATTACTCATTTTCACCACAGCTCTGCAAAAGGAGACATTATTAACCTTATTTAATGAAGGGGAAACAAAGATTTAAAGGACTGTGTTCACACTATCTACTGTGATCTCAATTCAAGATAACAATTAGTGGTTTAAGCCAGTCACTCTTCAGGGCTGCTAGACCCTGGCTGCCAGTTTTGCCAGCAAAAGGAAGCTAAGACTGTCTATTTGGTATTATGAATTGCACAGCAGCCTGGTGAACTTACACTGTATTAAGAAGTCTGAATACTATTCAGAAAAATCAGGTAAAACTAAACATAAAATTTGAGTATCTAGCTTAGGACATTCATGGTGTGATTTCTTCACTGAACTTGGCATTAAACATTTCATATGTTCAGACATGACTTCCAATATATTTTAGGTACTTTTGTGACCGATTGGTATTTTTGCACACCAGGCTGAAGGTACTAAGCTTGTCATCTAGAAGCATGCTCTACTGGCAGTCTGTGAAATGTTCAGTTTAAATGATTTGTCAGCATTGCACAGGAATTCATAAGTGTGATACTGGACGAGGAGGAACTGTGGAAAAAAGGCTATGTAATTAAAAGTTGTATCACAGTGCAGTCAGAAACAATGATAATTTAAGCAGTTCCTAACTTTTAAGTGATTGAATCTACACTCAAATAATATTTCCTTAATGTATTTTTGTGTGGATAATTTTTTAGTTTAAAAAAGAGAACTCAAAGGCCCCAGAAACTCCCTGGTGCAGCATCACAGTGAAGCACAGATTCAAAGAATAGAATCCCTGCAAACTGCTACGCAAATGTATTGAGCTAACAGAATAATCAATACAAAGTTGCAGTTTTCTCTGTGGAGTAACACTGGAGAAGAATGAGATATGTAGCCAGTGGGTTTCACAGATACTTATTGGTAGCAAATGCGCAGAAAAATTTGGGCACTTCTATTTAATTCCAAGTTCTGGAGAGCATTCTTTTTGTGGACACAGACAATTTTGTTTGATTTTCTCAAACTGGTTTATTTTTAACAGAGTGGCCAAATTTAGGTGAATATTCCCAGATGGTGAAGTTATCTTCCTGACAGAAACACCAGTGTTTTGCTTCTTTCCTTTTTATAAAGCACAGGAGCATAAAGGTGACCAGCATTTAAAACTGAAAATCATGCATTTCTGCTTACCTTTTTCTGAGAATTGATGAACTGCAACGGTTGAAATATAAAGAGAAACAACATGGAAAATTTGAGCTTAAGTGTCCAAAATTTGGCAAAACTTTAAGTAAATATAAACATGTTTCTAAAAATCAGAGGTATTAGTTAATCTCAATAGTAGCACAATCAGCCCTACATAAATTAAAATGCAGAAAGGTAGATTTTTTAAAAGAATTTACACCTCTAATTCTTCTGAATTAGCAGAATTTATTTTATAGAAAATACTGGCTGTCTATGTTCAGTTTGCGGGACTAGGAAAAGTATCTTTTTTTGTCTGTAAGTCCCTTTTCCTTTATTTCTCCAAGTAACATTTAAAATAATTGGTAAATTTCAAGAAGGTTTCCCACAGGTGTAGAAGTCTTACGGATACCAAATGTTTTTCAAGTATTGTGAAAATTTGTAGCAGAACAGAGAAAAACGACGCACATCAGTGCTACTACGGAGAGATACGGTAAAGCAGAAACTCTTCTTGGCTTGCTGTGTGTCCTACATACGTATCAGAATGAAGTATATCTGCCAGATAATAAAAATAAATCCAAACAGTTGCTGGATATAAGAAGTTGTTATTTTTATCAATTCATTTATCTATGCAATCACATTTGCTAATCCAATTTTTATCTTTACTGATCAAATCTTATATATACTAATCCCATCTTTATCTTTACTAACCCAATCTTATCCAGTTTCTTTACTTAGACTAGCATTTCTGCATTTGTGACTTTTACAAAACTTATATATTGCTATTTATATTTTCTCCATAATGATGTATCTGGTTGACTATGAATGCCATTTTCTTAGAACGCCGGCATAAATCCATGACTAAAAGGAAAATGGAATTTCTTATGCTCAGTGGCATGTCCAATAGTAATAGAAATATGAGACTGATCATTGCATTTACACTACCTCGGTCCCCCGTTAGTTTAGCTTTCTGCTAGCTTTAAGTAAGCAAAACATCCCGGGGAAGATCTCTCTTTTGAGCGACAGGAGGAATAAGCATTCCTAATGATTATTAGAGATGAAAGATTGTTCAAACAATATAAAACACCACAAGGCAACAGTCTCTTAGGTCTGCTGCTTTTTTCCTTTTCTTTTTGATTCATTGGTTGGAAAATTCCCAGGACTCCTGAAATGCTTGCCGTCAGTTTGTTATTTCCTTATAATCTGTGTTTTAGACTACCTGTCCAACCCATATGACAGGTACCTCTTTGACTGACAATAAACATCTGTGTAACACTGGACTGTGGGAAGTCAATTGGGACTTAAAAAATATAAAGCATATTATATTGATTTATAATGTTGTGCAAGTAAACTCATCTTTTCTTCCCAATAGTTTTTTATGCAGCTTAACACAAAACTGTTTGAAGGGGACCTAACCTCATATGCTCTGGAAAAATTTAAGAATCAGCATGGAGCTTTTCCTATAGTGGTCAGAGAAGTAATATTTATACAGTCTTCCTGTGTACTCAAGTTCGTGCCTTTTCTTCCTCATTTCCCAATACCTATACACGTGTTCTCAAGAAACAGTATGGTTTACAGAATAGAGAGATGAAGTTTTGTTATGTAATTTTTTATATTTTTGATGTTGTAAAATGGTTTGAGTTTACAAAGAAGATACTGTGGTTTCAGCCTGTACAGCCTCTCAGCATAACCTGATGTCTTACATGGTTGGCTCTTTGGAATAAAGCTTTAATTACTGTTTTCCTTTTATAAATACATCGTGAGATTAAAGTACCACCAGTCAATTGATTTATTGAATGCTTAGTTAGGAATGAATCCATTTGAGGAGGATTTTATGTATTATATGCATCCAATCAACTTTATGAGAGAAGAATTTAACATTTAATTAAAAAATGTCTAGCTCTTCCCTTTCTCTCTTCCATCTGCCTTGCTTCTCTATTGTTTCTTTTGTGCTGACTTGTTCTAACTTGTCTTTTAAATTAACAGCTGTTCCAAGGTGGGTTATTGGGATGTTTGGCCAAGCGGTTTCACTTTGAGCCCTCCCCTTATAACTTGATACGATGTTTCTGCAGAGTCGAATGCATATCTATGATACAATGAAGTGCACACAACATTTTAAAATTTGTTTAAATCCTGTAGCTTTTCTCATCTTTAAGTCTGCGAAATCCTTAAGGAATTTTTCTGTGCAAAACAGACATCAAAGCAATGATAAAGTCTTTTTTGATGACATTTACTTTGGAAATGAAGTCATAAACACTGTTGTTAAACTTGGCTGTTTTAACACATTAATTCACATGGGGTTTCATTTGGGTTCCATGTGGCCAAAATAGTTTTGTTTTAATAACAATGCAAGTTGATTATAGGTTTGTTTTGTCTATCTAGTAGCTGGCTATTTTCAGTGATGTTTCGTAGTTCAGATAAACTCTAGTGACTTGCCTCAGAAATTCTGAACACCTCTTTTAAGGCTAAAATTGTAGCAAACCCCCTGAAATAGTCTTTGATGTAAGTGATTTTTTCAAGCAGTGACAGGTCAAAGTGACAAAAGGGGACTTTCTTCTGAGAAGTTAACGAGTCTTTTCCCATTCTGCTCTCAGTTACACTCTGCCTGAAATTCTAGGAATCTTACCTGTGCAGCTACTGCTTTTTCTGTAAGAAAGCCCCCATGGCTATAATCAGCATGGGTTTTATAAATCGCTTTCATAATGAGGTCTGTTGTGAAGTAGCAAAAGTTTCTATTATGAATTTAATGAACTTCTCTGCCAAACCCATAGAGAAAAGACAGCAAACACAGGGAAAGAGCCAACACTTCTGACCCCATTCAATTTCTTAAAATTGATATTCCACACAAGTATTATGGGGATATTTGTATTTCTACTCATTAAATAAATCTTAGTGAAAATAGGAGGCTGTGATAACTGTCCATTCAGACTTTCCACTATAATTTTAATTTCCCTAATTTGTACCTGCATGTAGGTCCATATACAGTGAGGAATAAAGGTACTATTTCACAGCTCCTGGGCACGTTGAATTTGGATTTTTACAAAGGTAAGGACTGTTTTCCTTCCCTGTGTGTTTTCTGCTTGTTGTATGAAACATAGCAAAACAAGAGCACCTTTAACATCATCAGAGGGCTTGCACACAGATCTAGGTTAGATTTTTCATTCATACTAAATGGCTTTCATGATGGGCCTGATATGGTCATTTAGTTAGGTCTTCATTTATGTGGAAATTTGGGGTCAATAAGAAAGCCACTGGTAAAGTTGCTGTGAACGCTTTTGTCTGTATATTTTGTGGTGTGTTTTGAGACTTGATTTTGATATGAAAGGGTATTGTTTAAAAACCCTTGTTGCTCTACCCCTTTCATGACCTTCAAAGAAAGTCAAAAGCCCACTTCTTCTATGCTGGTATTCTCCTCTACCACAAAACACAAATATTCTTTCCTGGAACGTTTCCTTCTAAGTAGCTGAGAGGGTTAGACTTCTTTCCTTTTTAATACCTTGTTTTATGGAGAATACTTACAAGAAGGAACATGTCTTCTTTCCATTTGATTCTCATTCCTGAAGCAAAGATTTTAGCTTCTTTATCTACTTCACTGTGTTTTCAGACAAGTAGAATAGTTCATTCTTTGTCTAAGACCCCTTAACCTCATTTTTTTCAAGTGAAGTCAGCTTGTGTTTCGGCACTGAGGCCGAAGAGTAGATTAAATCCTTCATGGTGTATGTACATCTTTTGTAATACATATTGCAATTTGTGTTTATGTATTATATGCATTATTCTCCAACTGATTTGATAACTTACTGAAATATATGGTAGTTTTTAAGGGGAAAAGAAGAGCAAAAGTTTTTTATTAAACTGAGAAAAGATGTATTCTTTATATAGATGTTATAATAGCTGCCAAAACATAATTTGAGCAGAATTACACTTCCCAATTAAATTTTGGAGTAATTCTCAAGCACAAAGTCCTTGTCTTATTCTACTGCCTTTGAAATTATCACTAAAACTGTCACACGCATGGTTAGTACAGGAAACTTATGAAAATTATATTTTTACAGTTTATGTTTTAATATAGGAGCCTTTCATAAAAACTCTCTATATTTATTATGTGTATAAGGAGAAACTTGTGATGAAATGAATTCTTAACATTTTCCGAAATGCTACGTATAATTTTTATAACTCTGGAAAATGTTCTATTTTAGAAATTCCTGAGGGACAAGTATTGCAATGGTCTTAATTTAGTTTTATAACACCTGCCCTTTGAACAGTTATGAAGTAAAACAGATGTTGTGCCCTAGCTTATCAGCATGAAACAGAATTCTAACAAATTGTATATCTTTTAACATTCTTGTAGGCACCGTGATTTTCAAATTTATATTCAAAGAAATTGCATATATCATTTTGACATTCTAATTTACTGAAACTTTTCAGATAGTACCAAAACATCTTTTGTGAGCACACAGTTCTCATTTTGTACAGAACGATGAGTCATTTTAGCCTACTGCAATTGTAAACAAGAAGAAATTGTTCTAAGAGCACACATGCCTTCCTGCTACTGTTCATTTTAACATTTATGTAGGACAGGGTGGAGCAGCCACAGAATTTTCGCTGTCGAATCTTTTCAATTGCTGGACTTCTATCTTATTTTACATGTTTTTAATCCAAAATTTACACCTGTAAGGTAAACTAAGTTTTACAATAATATTATCCAAATATTTTTTGTTCCAAATATTTTGTTCATCTTGTGTCTTTCTTTTATTTAAAGAAGTCAAGACTGACCTTAGGAAGGAAAGTATATCTGAGTCTGCACTAGCTGATTTAAGTAATAATTAAGACAGCTTTATTTCTATGCTGGCAAAATCTCGATAATTTGCCTTTGATGTTTTTATTTGGTAATGAGAAAAAAGAGAAATTAAAGGCCAGATTCAGTAAAGTTTGACACCATAACACGTAGGTTTTTAGGCACTTTACCCCTAGATTAGACTTCAGAACCCAGTTTTTATTACTACACTCCCTCAACAGTGGGGTTGAAGTGAAAGATTTGTAAAGGTCAACTGCTAAGAAGGAATCTAGGCCGATAGCTAAACTGAGGTGAGGGGCAATCTCAAATCCCATTCCTCAGATTATTTCCAAGAACGCCTCCACTTACACAGGTTCTGCAGCACTAAATTACCTCATGGAGGTAGTCACTGATGTCCTTTTTTTCCTCAAATTGCAAGTTAGGCTTATTCTTTCTTTTTAGTGGTAGCTGGAGCATATTCTGAATTTAATTCTCAACTTTTCTGGAAGGTATTCACACCCGCATCCAACAGAATTTCCTGATCAGTAGGCTACAGATTTCTGCCTGGGCACTTGCTACCTTTCCTGAAGAAGCTGTGCAAAAAAATTATCTGAGGTTAGTCAGGGCCACCCAGCTGAGAGATGGGTGATTGCTGAATTCCTGATTCAAAGCATGCTTTCTGTTGTAGCTTGAAAGAGAATACAGAAACAGACAAGACTGAGAGTATCACAAATGTGCTTATTGCAATTTATTGCTATCTGGATACCCAGCATTGGTCACACAACACATTGCCACTTTGAAGGAACACAAACGTCACCATTTTTTCTACGAAAATTCGGAATAAAATTATGAGGCAGAGTTCCTCCAGAAATTTAGGGCAACAGCAATCTTTGCTTATGCTTGACTGGATTCAGTGCATTAGGTTGTAAGATTTTCTGTGGTGCAGATACCATTCCGGCAGAAGAGGCAGAGCCATAACAGGCCAAAGGTATATGGAGTGTGAAGGCATATTTTTCTTACTCCCCTCTAAAGAATCTCCCAAAAATACATCATGATTCAAATTGACATTGTCTTTCTCAGAAAACCTCGTTCTGAGAATTATTAGAGAAGCGTTGCCCAAGAAAAAGTCCTGCTGCAAAGTCAGTGCTTGCTGTCAGGAGCCAGAGCTATTGTGATGATTCAGTCTCTGCTCAGATGCAGTGTGAGGGAGGGGACAGTCTCCTTTAGGTGATCTATGGATGTTTCTTGCTAAAGCCTCCTCTTGGAAATTTCACAGGTGCAGATCTACTCCTGTTCCCTGGCTTCAGGGAAGGCTGGATTTGTACTGCTGTTATTAAGAACAAATTTTGGGCTTGTGACTGTAGCTATAATTACTTAGTGAGTAAGGTCAAGAGCTGTAGTGAGAATAACAATACCATGTTAGCCAAGCCTTAGATTTGTGATAAACCTGAGGTTGTTTTCATACTTCAGGTAAATCAAGTTCAGAACTTGGCCATTCTCCACTTGAAGTTAAGAGCAAGCTACCCATTGCCTTCATATGTGCAGAATCAAGTCTTGGGGGAAGTAATAGATGCCCCAAGGAATTCTAGCATAATATATAAGGAACTGAGGACAGTGCCTGGAAAATGGTAAATAATTTAATATACATATTTCTTACTGTAAGCCTAGTTTTCACTGCAGCTGATTTAGTCAGGACCTATTACACTAACATGTATTCCACTATCTGCCCACCTAAAAGTCCAGACAAGTGATCAGTTATTTCAGGAGCAGCTGGTTTTTTGGTATACTTGTTTTTCATGAGGTGTTCTTAATCTTGGGATATTTGTTTCCTTCTCATTCATTTAAGAACAGAAGACGGTTTATGTAACTGCCTGATTTTCCATAGCTTCCTATCTGCTTCTGGAATAAATGTTAGATTAATTTACAACTGAAAGCACCCAACTTCATATGTAAATGACCCTGTTAAGAGGTGTGAGGAGGCTGTTTCAGTTCTTTCTTCAAAATGCTTTTGTTTTGACATTTCCCACTGCAATAATGAAATGCACAAATGTAGATCTTTTCAAGTATTTTGCTTTACAATGTCTGTGAGTTGTGTACAACTCAGAGAAAACATTTGTGGGTTTGAGAGCACTACCTATATATTAGATATTTGATAGTGGGGTTTTTTTCTCAAGGAATATAGACTAAATCTCACACTTGGAAAAGTCATAAATTTGTAAAACATTACTCATTTTAATAAGGAAGAAAACTGTTAATAAGCCAAATCTTACCAAATGTGGAGATCTAAGTAGTTGTATTGGATTTCTTAATTATTGTTATGATTACTTCTGGACTGTAAGCAGCAATACTAAACAAGTACCACTCTGTTGGAACATGACATTTTTTATATTATCATGTGAGTTGGAAAAGACTTCCAGAGGTCATCTAGTCCAGTCTCCTGCTCAAAGCCTCTCTAGGGTCCTCGGCTTTACCTCTCTTATTGCTTGTGGTATGAGAAGTGGTGGAGGTTCTTGTGTGCAAAGTGTCACTTGTGAGCCACAGTTAGGAAACCACTGGCTTGGTAATAAGAAGAGCATGTTTGTTCTTTAATTAGTCTTTGCTTCTCTAGTTTCCATGGTCCTTTGAAGCTCTGGTGCATAACCTGATGCATACCTGTGATCTTGACCAAAGTCATGCAGAAAATAACCAGTTGAGTTGCATATAAAATTCAGAAAGCTGACTCTAAATCCTTTGCTCAAACCCTACTCTCTCTGGACTGCTTTGAAATTCTTATCTGAGAAGATCCTTATGGAATTGTGTCTGAGACTTATGCTGAGGCATCAAACAGGAAAAACTGTGTATCATGGAAATAATTGCTGCATGATGGTGCTGCACCATACGCAGCAACACATTCAGCTCTGTACTTATCCATAGCATTCATAAAACATGAAGAAGAGATATTTTCCATTGTCGTCCTACTGTTGTTGGTGATCTGGAAAAAATGCAAAGAAAAAATAGATGATCACATTTAGATATTGTTTTTTGATTTTGTTCCCAACACAGGCCCCACAGTATTAATAAATGTTAATCTGAGCAAAGTTTTACATTGGCTGATGGTCAAAATGGAAGATTAACACTGCTCACTCAACAGGTCTTAGTTAGAATTAGCTTTATCAGGTAGTAATTGAATAAAATATAAATTTTTGATAGACTGAGGAAAGTTCTCTTTTAGCGCTTTCATTATATAAAAAAATAATTTCCTAACTGCTGCACTTAATAGTTTGTTAGCTAATGGTTAGTTCAGCAATTTTATTGCTGGTTGCAATGTTTGGTCACAAAACATCTCCTAAAGAAAGGACATTCAGATGTTCTTTTTTTCTGTTGACTCTGCAGAATGTGAGAGATGAGGTGTGGGTACAGACTAAGGGAGCAGGAGCTTTCTGCGAAGACTTTTGATGGGGTTGTGGGACCTGCAGCTTACAGGGTTCTGTTGCAGCTCCTGCATGGTACTGGAAGAGCTGGCATCCAGTGTGGGTTATTTACTCCTTAGGAATAATGCATACCATCACACTGCAGGGTACTGTATTTCAAGTGCTGCCCTTATTGACTGTTTTGTGAGAGGATATTTGATAGCAAAAGCAAAGCTAAGATTCTAATGTACAAATTACTATTTTTATATAATCTTTCTGCAGCACAAAATTTTACAGTGTTAATAAACAGGGATGACAATACAAGCTCCATGCAAGCACAGGCTGGATTAAATGTGATCCTCACCTGACAGTTGGGTGATCAACTGATCAGGTGATAAATCAACAGGTGATTTATCCTGAATCCAGTAGCAGGATTCAGGATAAAAGAAGATGGCATTGCAACTTTTGATTGCTACCTCCTTTTGATGTAAATGGCATCCCAGTAATGGTTGAAAAGCGGTATGATGCTATTCCAGTTAGGAGGAGAAACTAATGGTGCAGTCAATACCGTTAAAAGAAGGTTGAAATACAGTAAGAACTTTTGTTTCCCTCACTCAGAGAGTAATAGAGAAGAGGAAGACATAATGAGTAAGAGTTGCCCAAAGCTTTATAACCTCTTCAACCATCCTGAGCCACAATAAACTCTTCCTATCTTTTTTCTTGCACCTTTTATTAAAGGTGCTTGTTCCTGGGCTACCTTGCTGTTTCTGCTTTCAAGACCATCTGCTTTGCTTTCCTAGATGCTTAAGCCTTCACAATATAGCTACCATCTGTTTAAAGATAGCTGTGTTTGACTTGGAGGCTTTACTTCTTTTGGCTGCCTCGTTCCTTCCATAAAGGGATTTTGCTTTCTCTATGCTTATTTCAAAGGATATGTGCCGAACATAATCCCATCCTCAGTTTCAGTTAAGCTTCCCTGTTCACAATGGTATGAAAGAGAGGAGCTGGCGAAGAGCTGAGTTTTGAATAGCTTCAAAAAAGTGAGTGGAATTAATTTGTTTGTTTGCATTATGGTGATAATGCAGGTAGTCTTTGATGGAGTAGGAAGAGGAAGTCAGTCTGCTCGTATAAGTAAATGCGTACTGAGTTCGGTGGAACACATAGGATGTTCAGCTGCAGACTGTTAAAAGCCATCCCAAAACAGACTTCCTTCGCCATGTGAACCAGTGGAGATTGAGAAAAATGCAAGCAGTCCCTTGCCTTTATGAATATACGCATCCTACTAATCTTTACCAGGAAGGGTCTGGTTTTCTATTAAAACGTTTTCCCAAAATATCTTTTCAAGATATTTCCCCCTTAGAATAACATGTTCTCGCCTTTTTTTTTTTTAACCCCAATTGAGGAAGTGGGCAAAAACATTCACTATCAGGATTCTTTGCAAAATAGATCTAGGCACCTGATACTAAATGTGCATTTTTTAACTATTCTGTTTCCTTTCAGGAGATTCTCATGTGAGGTATTGCACTGAAGAAAATTGTGAGGGCTCTACTTGATTCAGAGAGCACGGTAAGCCCTTCACGTTTCCACACTTCATATTTTTAGTCTTTCATCTTTAGCCAAAGTCTGAAAGTTGTACTCACATCTTTCTTAAAAATCCTGGGAGGAGAGGTGGGCACAATTCCAGCATCCCTTCTAATCATGCCTCAATGTAATCTCTAGTAACATCAAAGCGGTTGGAGGATGATGACAGAAAAAAAAGAGTCAGCTAAAGTTCAGTCTCTGAATAGGCTGTGTTTGCCTTTAGATTTGTGTGTGAGGAGTGAGGGGGTGGTGGTGTCAAACTACTCACGTCGAAAAGTTAGGTTTTCCTGAAATTAAGTCCGTATATGTCTGGATAATGAACTTTTCAATAACTATTTGCCTCCATTAATGTGAGGGGAAACAGTTCATGTAGGAATTCAAGCTAGTGATTTTTATCCTTTAAATATCAGACACCTGAGTTTCACTTCTAGAAGCAATGTCTGAGTTGCTCTGTGGCAGTTTTACACAAATTTGCAGTTGATAAATCACTTGAATTGCATCTCTAGTTATAGAACTTCCCTGCTTCTGTATGGAGCCAATATACATGGCTGTATATATTTAATTGATTTGCAGAACTAGAAGGAAACTGATGCTGGATGTCACTTGCACTAACATTTTGAAAAACAGTCACAAACCATTTACTATGTCCAGTTAGGGCAGGTAGGAGAGTACATTATCCTTGCATAAAAGCAGTAAGCCTTACTAGAAGTCCCTTTCAAGAAACGGCCAATGAATGCTGAGACCATAAGAATATAGACTTCTCCCCACATCTCTTCTATTCATTTTAACTCCTGGTGAATTATTTACACAATTCTGCTTGTTTTTGCAGAAGACTTGTTAACAAAGTTATCACTTCTAACTCTTCAACTCCTGCAAAATATTTTCTGCTGATCATTTCTTGGGTTTTTGCTGCTTTTGTGGAAGGAACATACCTATTAAAACATCATCAATGATTGCCTTGTAGATCATAGCCCAACAAAGAGCTTTCTAACTTGGACTTTTCTCTTGTCAACTATCTCTTTCCTATTACATCAGATGGTCTTCCTCCACTGAGGTATCCTGACCAATATCACAGCTAGTGTTCCCGGACATCTGGTTACTTAAAGAAATGTTATTTATCACAGGAAAGGGCTCAGGTTCAAAAGATAGATATGTGAGGTGCTGTACTGTTGTGTTTTCTTCCCACTGTGATACTTGCCAAATTCTGATCCTCCTGATGATAAACTTATGAAAACTTTTTGCCCTTTTCTGTGTACAGATCTCAGACAGTGGAAAATATCAGGAACATTTGAGTAAGAATTAGTTTGGATGCACTAAGAATGACATATTTTGCTCTGTATAAGCCTATTACTCTAGCAATTTACAGAAAGATACAGTTTTCCACCACAGCAATTTAATTGAAATTTATTGAAAAAATTGTCTCTGAACACCTTCACCAACTTTTTGTTTCTCTCTTGAATGCAGTATCTGTGACTGAGAAAAAGCTAATAATTTCCTATTTATCATCTGCAGATTCATTTGCATGTACCCAAGTACCAGCTATATACGAATAAACTAGTCTTAATCACAGACATGAGCTGAACACAGTATGTTTTCTTTCCTCCCTAATTGCTTCTTATGGCAATTCTTTTCTTCTAATTGTTGACTTTGTAACTTGGTTTCCCTAAAAGTGCTGTAATGATCTGTTTATGTCAACTAACATAGCTGCGATGGATTAAGACTAAAGAGAATTTAACTTCAGGCCAAATGAAGGGTCTTGGAACTTTGAGCAAATCAAATAGACTTGTACTTTGTCTAATACATTCGTTATTTTACAGATGTCATTGTAGCTCAGTGATGGCTCCCTTTGTCCTTCCTCATCACACCCCTGTACAAATCAGATGTCTCATTCAACTTGTTAATGCACAAGTGCATACAAATGTGAGGTGGCTCCAAGTACAGTGTAAGCTTTTCACAGGGTACAAGCAGAGATCTGCGAGGAAGAAGGTAGTGAAAAGTGACCATTCTCAGAGCACAGATTTTTACTTATACAGAAAAAGAAAAGGCCAAAAAGGCAGCACATGACCCATGACATGCAAAGACTTTTACATAGAGAGAAATGTAAAAGATTAATGTTTAAAAACAGATGAATAAGGACTGTTGTAAAAATCTGAAATGAGAAATATGGAATAAACCCATTGAGCTCTCCCAATTATAATTTTTTAATAGCAGAACAAACCCACATTCAGTTAAACTAAAAGTTAGCTGATTAGAAAATGAAAAAGTAAATGCAAATGTAGCATCTGAAACTTACTGCCAGGGTTTGTCATGGACACTGAGAGATTAATAGGATGGCTACAAAACTAACAAGAATATGGAGTTTAACAGAAAATAAGGGAAAATACACGGAAAAAAGTGCTGATGGTTATAAAGCTATTTAATGCTGAGATCTAGAAGGAAGTCCCTTTTTGGCCATATGAAATATATGCTATTTATTTTATTATAATATTTAATGAATTTGACTAGAAGTTGTAGGGGTTTGTCCCTTCCTAGTGATTGTTAGAGAGAAGCCACTGCTCTATGTACATTATTTGTCTGACACCATGTGGCATTTCATATATCGACACATACGTGCATTGTACTAAATTGTCTACATATCTTAAGAAATTGTGTTACAGGATGGCTTCAAATTGTCTTTACAATTTATTTATGCTTTCAATTTTAAGCTTGCGAAGGTGGTGTAACCTTAAGTAGAAAAGATTTGTGAGAGAAAGCAAACTTTCTCTTCCATTTATTGCAATTTGAAAACATTTCAGCAAGCTTGGATTACTCTTAAGTGGTATGGATCGAATGTGGAGCAAACCTGTGATAACTGGTAGCTTACAGTGGATACCATAAGGGCTGTAAGAATATCCATCAACTCCAAACAAGCAATCAGATTTAACTCCTACTTGAACTATTGCTCAAACTATTTGATTTAGGTCCATAACTGAATTGCGATGGCATTCTTTTAAGCAAACATTAGTCCAATCAATAGTCATGGCTATAATGTACATTTAATGTTCTAAGTGTTCAGGGCTTGGCAGCTTCACTTGAAATAGATATTTTGAAATAACAGGGCAATTCAGTACTTTCCTTTTGCAAATAGCTTTTCCATGTAATTGACCACAAAGGAAAGCAAGGTCTTCTGGAGCATTCCCTTATGGAAACATTCCTTTACATTTCAAGGGTACAAAGTAGACAAAGGACAGACTCTGAACCTACAGCTTCCATTGCTTGAAGTCCATGCACTGTTTAGAAAAGCGTATTGGGAGACTGTATCCCAGTTTTACATGTTGTTGTTTAATAAGGCTTAGCATGCATTCATAAATGTTTACACTTGGTCACATACATGTAGACAATGTTAACAAAGTTGGACGTGGCCACTTTTATCTTATTTTGTATACTCTGAGTAGCTTGAACTAAAATCCTTAGGTCTTGTCAGTGAACATTAACCGGTACTGGAATTGCTGGTATTCATCCTGGCATGTGCAAGGAAAGCCTATTTCAGACTGACAAATATCTTTCTGAACTGAAAAATTAAAAATAATAGCTATTTTTTGGCAAATTCTGCAGTTTGTGTTAGGAAAGTGCAAACTTCCAGGGCCAGCTGTTACAACATTTCTTAAGTGTTAGGAAAGTTGTAAACTTCTTGTATATACATCTGTATTTCTGGTTTGGTTAAATCTCTATGCTTGATTTGTCCTGAAAATTGCAGGTTTATTCTTAGGATAGTGGAATATTGCATGATATGTATCCCATTACTCAACTATCTAAAACATTTATAAATTATAAGGAAGCATAATATTGGCATTTTTTGTTTTGTTTTATAAAAATTGTGTAGTTTACTGATGATGTTTCCTATTTGAAAGGTAATAAGATCACTTGATCGTAGCACTCATCTTTGTGCAACTTCAGAACCCATTGATCAAACTTGATCAAAACAGATGAAGAACAGAGGTATCTGGTCTTAAAGGCACTTCAAAAACAGTGAAGTTCCTACAATTTTGTAAAAATATTGTAATATTAAGGTGTACCTCCTGCCTGTCTGGGAAAACCAGGAAGGAGAGCAGTAACTCCAGTACCTTGAAGTAACAAATGGTGGTAGGAGATCACCGTGTTGTTGCATGAAAATGTTCAAAAGTGCTATTATTCAGTATTATTCTCTGATCTTTCATGTTGCAACAAACTACCAGAGGATCTTGTGATACAGTAGCATTAAGGGTTTATAACATCCAAACGAATTAAAGTTAGAGAAAAAGCTCCATCTTTTACCCATTTTCCTCTTCTTTCCTGGAGTTTTTATATCTTTTAATGTTTCCATTCTCCAAATATTTGCAGTAAAAATGTGAAAATAAGATGAAATCAGCATTCATAGGTCACAGACAAATGTTTTACTATAACATAACATAATGTAGCATAACATCTGTGCCACTGTACATATTGGATTTTAGTACCTTTTCTTGCTGCTATTTTAAGAAAATGTTAAAAATAACCAAGTCACAAAAAATAAAGTAATATACACAGCAAGGACATTTGGTTCCAAATAAAGAATTTGTAGAATTCTGTTTCTATATTATTTAAGAAAGATAAGGATTTGCATAGAGTCTTAAAATAGTAGGAACTCTATCATAGCATGTGATATACATTGAACATGGCAACAATTAGAATGGCATTATGTCCCTCAATATCATTTGCTTGCCTTTTGGATTTGTGGTATGCCCTTTATATTACAGTCATTTGTGTTCTGAATCTAATGGTCATCAAATCATTCAATGTATGATTGAGAAAACATAATTGTTTCCAAGGTCAGTACTCTTCAATGATTCATACTTTTGTTATTCTTTTTTTTGTGAGGCAAGTGCAGAAATATATGATTTCCTATGAAAGTTCTTCACATGGAGCAAAAATAAAGTACAAAATGTCATTCCTGAGTGAAGTGTTGAAGAGAAAATTCTTTTTTGTATTCAATTTGTATGGCTATAAAAGCCTTCATAGATAACATGAAACTGAGAGTACTGACAATTTACACTGCAGCAAAAGGAATGGATAAAATTTTGGAATACTAACTTAGCCAGATATCCACAGAATCAAGGGTCTGGTTTAATTAAAAAAAAAAATTGTAATTTAATCCTATCAAAAGTGGTTAGTCTTGGGGCTTATTCCATAAGAAATTGAATGAACATCAACCTTTTGAGCCAGAAGACAAATACAACCTTTTCTTCTTAATAATAGATTATAGGGGGCCATATAATTCTTAAGGAAATCAACAGTACTTCATCCACAATTTCCTACCATCTGCTAACAACATAGAGTAATAAAAACTTTGGAATTAAATGACCAAAGAGAGATTCATATGAGATTATGGGGATTTTTCACACTGTAGAGAGAGAGAATTCAACATCCAACCTCTTCACTGCAGCCTCACAAAAATAATTTCCAGTATCCTCAGGCTTGTAACAAGGAGAGTTGAAAATACAGGCTAGACAGATAGTTGTTACCTTGGCTGTGGATACTATCTGTAGTCACTTAGAAAATATACCAAGTAGACAACCTTGTAAAAGAGGCATTAATGTCAACCCCACTATTCATTCAAAATTTAAATGATGGGTAAGACTCACATTACATTTTGTAATTTTCTTTATATAACAACATTTGATTTCTTTTAGCAAGGTAAATATATTATTATTTTAATATCAACTCATATGAACTGTAGTTTGAGGTAAACCTTGAAATTAAAGAAACCCAGCAAGAGGACTGAAACTAAGAATGTACGTAATAAAGTATTTATGAATGCGTAGCAGATTTTCATAGCCCTCACTCAGTTGAGAGAAGAAGAAATAGGAAAAGATTTCTGAGGAAAAGGTCAATAAATCTGTTCACTCTGACTACCTGTAAAAATTCAAGATCCTTCTGAAGGTTTGACACTGTTTTTGAATGTGAACTCACTTGCATGTCCCAAAATTGCCTTTTGTAGATGGAAATTGTTACTAAGTAATCCTGTAGTTTTCACAGCTTGAATATACTTTTGAGGTTCACTTGAGCTCAAAAGACCTCATAGTTTGGCGAGCTGTATGCCATTGCTGTCCATTCCACTTCAGCAAAGGAAAGTGAAATATTAGGTTAAGATGATGCTTTGGGAAATAATGGTTATAAGTATAAAAGCACTCTTTGATATCAGATTTTAAGAAGTATCAGAGTTGCAAACTTGCAATCCAAGTTTCTGGACTTCAAGGTTTTAAAATGAATCGAAGATTGGGGAATAGAAAAACATTATTTGTTTACTACTCTATATTTGTCATTGTGGGAATATGATTAACTTCTAATACTATGAGTTTATTTCCTATAATAATTAAATGCTGTAAAATAAGCCTGATATTCCAGAGCTGTTAGGCTTGAAAACTAAATTGTGTCCTTCCTTGCTGTTAAAATTTTAAATGGACCTTTGCCAAACAAAGCAGCATTTGCTAACTTCTATTTCAATACTTTTTGCAAAGATACACACTGAATCCAAAAATCCTGTCCCGACACAAGGTGATGGTGTGAAAGTTTGGAAATTCCTTAATAGAATTCACAGGCCTAATTTAAAAGTATATACTCTTTTTTTCCTACTAGTCCTATTTAAATCAATGAGGAAAAAAGTTTAACTCCTGGAAAGCTGAACTTATGCCTCACCAGATGTAATTCGTACGCTACGGATTCTTAGTTTCTTTCTTCCTTCATATACAACCAGATGATCATACCAACTTGTTCCAATGTTCATACGAACTTGTTGATCTGGACTTTCTAGGACATAGCACAGTCTTATTCATCCTCATGGGTAAACACGTAATGCTTGATAAGGCAGCATGCTTGAAGATATGGATTTATGAGGGAAGAATTTTTTTCATGTTAGACAGTTGAAGTAAAACAAACTCTGAGCCAATCTGGACAGTTTTCAAGCCCAACCAACATAGCTGCACATTATCCTCAAAATCAGTATCAAGAAAAGTGGCTCTGTGGCTTGGACAACAACATGTTTTAATGCTGTGAGAGTGCTGTGAGTGTGAAAGCGAGTCTATGGCTTTCACTCTATATGCATAGCTGCTGGGCATCTGTCCAGCCATTTAATTCATGAAGTGGCCTTCCCTCTGCTTCAGGTGAGGAGCTCTAATGCCTTGGTTGGAACAGGATGCATGCAATCCCAACAAAAAAATTCCAGTTGTCTGACACTTGATTTTTTGCCTTTGAATAGCAGTTGAAACACATCTCCTATTAAACAACCTTCTGTTCATTCCTCTTACCGCAGCGATGTGTTATTGAATAAACTAAACCGATGACATCACTTGAGGAGCTAAAGGTACTCAGCACGAAACCATTCAGGAAATACTCAGACTGTTGCAGAATCAGGCCCCTAATTACAAACTTATGTGCAGTGTTCTGTTTCTTTTCTGCTACTGATCTCCCATTTCAGTGGCAAATATGTTTTTTGTCAGTAACCTGCCTCTGTGACTCTAAATATGCTCTAAGGATGAATAAGCTCCTGCAAAATGTGGGCCGAGGTGCCACAGTTGAATCTGAAGCACAACTTATATTATGAGGGTGTGGCACTTATATTATGAGGGTGTGGCAGAAACAATGTCTGTCTTGTAAAATGCTGCTGTTGTCTCTATCGATTAGGATCAATAGATTAAAAACTCATTTTTATCTTAGCCTGCAGAGTAATGGGCCTGGCAGTCTAGAGATCTGCAAGCAGCCTCTTGGGAATTATTACACAGAAAACAAATTTTTTGATAGTAAACCACAATATTCTTTTCTTGATTAAATTTCTGGATAAAATAATTCCCAAATTGTTGGTACTTTTACAAGACAGTTTCTAAGAAGCATATAAGACTGACACAAATTGATTTGCAACTGTACCTCTAGAATATCTACCCCAGAAGTTAGAAATGCCGTGTAACTAAATAATATGAATTTTAAAATAGGTGACTAATGGCTTATGATTTTGGTGTAGGAAAATAGAGGGTTGGTCAGCTATTACTATATTATTTTCAACTTCACAAACACATTTTCTCTAGGAGCAGCAGCAACAGGACTGTGACTTTTCTTTTGGCTTCCTTCAGAACTGTACTGGCCCTACTTTTTACAGACTATGATTTCTGGCATAACTCTGGTAGTCTGTGCACTGAGGAGAGGAACGAGCAAAGGCTCTGTTCATTCTCCATACAATTCTACTCCCATTTACTGAGCACACGGAGTTCTGTCTAAAAGTGGGTGATATGACTGGAGATAGAGAAGAGAACTGTGGCCTGGTGTAACGTCTGCAGACGTTTATTTTTCAAGGCCTTGCATAGCGTGGGCTTGATCGTATTGAGGTTGCATTGGATTCTGTTAATGTGAATAATAGAAACTGAAGGTTCTGCCAGTTAAGAGTAGTATTTGAAAACTACATATGCTCCTCTCTTTTCCACTGTTCTCTCTCTTCTGTAAACAGATATTTGGAAGTAAAACTCCTAATAATATAAATATATATTCCTGATACCCATTATCTACTTACAGTCAGAAGCCAGGAAGTACTTCAGCTAAAGACTTCAACTAAGATGGTGCAAATATGAATACTTCAGTTCCTGTTACGTGCTGTTGACGTACTGATGGCTCTACACATGTATTGAAGTACAGATGGCTCTGCTACACATCTTACAGCAGCTGAGGAACAGCATGGCTTCAGGAGTGCTTTTAGCTGTATTGCCCCTAGTATGTTCTCTGACATGATTCCTGAGGGGTGCACACAGAGAGTTTTTCAAAGAGTACGAGATACAAAATACTGCATGAAAATTTTGTCCTGAATCCTTTCCTTGACACTGATTCTTCAAGCTCCTGTTAGAATCTGTTAGAAGGTCCTAAGTTTTATATTCTGTCTTCTGTGATGACATGTTATGTTGATAAAGAAATTTCTGTACACAAAGAGCAGAACACAGCTCTTCCTCTGGTTCAGTCTATCCCATGCTGCCTGTTTTGGGGAATGGAACACCTGCAGTTGACAGTTTTGTATATTTTTATCATGTTATTGCTTTATTAAGTATTTTTTAGGGATATCTTAAGCCTATTCATGTTCCTAAATCCAAGGAGTTATTGTGCAAATGGGAAAATAAGTGGCAGAAACAAAAACCTGTTTTATGAAGCAATCACCCTATTTTCATTCCAAAATTCAAAGGACTGAGACTGTCAAGGAATAAAAATATGGAGAATATGTGCTATATAAAAACCGTTTCAGAGCAGAATGTTTTTTAGGAGAGTTCATCTGTTTTTTTAAATGATTGAGCAAGGGGCAGCTGTAGACACTTAAGGGAAATACAAAAAAATATCTCTGAAAGTAATTAAAAACATTATGTTTTGACAACCTTTTCTTTAGAAAAATAGAAAATGTTTCAAAGGAACCTTCTAATTCATGAAGCAGATCCATCCTTTTTTGCTTTGTAGCCATGAGTCTTGTCAGTTCCTACTACTGAAAGTAAACAGAGTAACTCATAACAGCCTTGTCATCTTCTGTTAGTTTTCTCAGAAAAAAGGTCTGTCTGGCTTCTGCCTCTTTATTCTCTGAATTGTTTACCTGTCAGAGTGAAATGACTTCATTTAGCCATACGACATTTCAAATCAAATATTGTGTCCGGTCAATTATTTTCCAGTGTGTGCTGTCTACTTGATATGCATCTGTCCATTATCCTAGAAAAAGCTTTAATTTTAATTTGGAAACTCTGTATCTAAAAATGTTACCCTGACCACTCACTTTCATTAAAATTACTTATCACTGGGGGCATAGAATGGCCTGTTTTCTTCCATGACAGTTGCATTTCACTGGTGAATGATCAGTAGGTATCACTTTGTATTTCTCACCTAAGCTTGAGAGTTTTTAAAAATGAGTCATTTTAAAAACATAATGGGAATATGGGACAAGATCACACTTACACATACGTGAAGCTAAGCTTCCAGAGTTGCCTTTCTGTCCTAACAAATATTCCACCTATCTTCTACATGGGGCTCTTGCCGTCACTCAGCTGCTTACAGGCTATGGTCCAAAATTACCTCTTTTTTATTGCCATAGAAGCCTTGCGTTTCAGTGCCAGTAAAATGCCAATCTGTCTGATAGAGGTTTCAGGTTCATTCACCTCGATTATAAGCCCATAGTTTATTCTAAATAAACTTTCAGTTAAAAACATTGAACATGTATTTTTGTCTGATAGGCCATTATTAGATAATTATAACTATATTACTATATAGTATGACTGTAATTTAATACCATTAGATCTTGTTCCAGTTCCATGTCTCTGCTTTCTCCTATGAGCACATAAAAAGTCTTAATTTAAATTTTAGATTTTCTGGTATTTCTCTGTTTTAAAGGGCTAGAGAAAAACTAAACCAGAAATTTTTATTTAACCTATTTGGGTCCTTTTACACATAGATTGGCAAATTAAAGATAATTTCTTAAGTTCTGCAGTCACATGTTAGTTCAAAACAAAACAAGACGAAACGGTATCATTGTCAAATTTAAACCTTGTGTAAGTCCCACTAGCCTTTCTGGCTTGGTATTAAATAAATAGTGATAGGGTTTTGTGTTTCTGCAGTGCCTTTCATCCCAGAGACCTTAACAAAACCGGATAAATACACACAGCAAGCTCCTCAATTTAGCAGATGCTACTGAGAGCTTTGACAGCAGAGTGTGAGTTCTGTTACACTAGGACTAGGATTAGCTCTTGCACCAAATAGAGCATCCCTTTACAGACTGAATATGCAAAGATCCTAACACATAAACTAGAATTAAAAATGCTGAAAGCCATAAAGTTAAAGGACTGAATTTACTGAGTATCCTTCAGTGTGACTGCCCAGGTTTTATATATTTCATCCTGCATTGTATCCAGTGTCAAAGTACGCTTACTTGGAACAGTGTGTCTTAAACTGAGCTAAAACTCTTGATGTCCAAAATACAAATCAACAATATACAATTTTGGAAAAAGCATAGTCAGTCTAAGAGGGAAAAGGAATGAACTGGAACACAGGCATAAACGGATTCAGCAGAACCAGTGAGAAAGTTCAGCGTTTTCCTGAAGTGATCATGCTGAAGGTCCCATGACCTCCCAAGCAGCTATTTAAACTTTGTGTGTGCGTATGCATGGTCCAGGTTCACCTAAATGCAGATCCAGGCTGAAATTTTCCATTATGAATCTTGCCTGGTGTCCCCACTTATGAAAATGGGCAGATCCTAACTATGTACAACTCTTGTCTAGGAGGCTCCTAGGACACTTTAGAGAATAAATAATATTTTTATCTGAAAATGATTCAAGTTCAGACAGCTGTGTGTAGAGGTTCCCAGCCTATTCCTGAGAGAGCAATAAAAGTGAGAGGAGTTCCTTGTAAATTATTATTACATACTGTTAATAAATTCCAGGCCACAGCAATAAGAGATAGTATATATTTCAGCAGTTATGGGCTGGGGCACATGAATAAGAAAACCGTGTCCAGAGTGAAACAGTAAACAGCTTTATTACAGCTCTGAATCTCACTCAATGATAGTTGATGTATGGCCACAGAAGTTGTTTTTAAGAGAGAGAGTGCTGGACAGGAGCTAGGAACGATCCTCGGCTATTTTCAAGAAATTCCATGGCTGTTTGATTTCCATGTAAACAACTATTAAAGATGAATTGCAAGACTGTAGCTTCTATGATACCCTCAAGACTGACAAAATTCAGAGCCTTCGATGTCTACAGTGCAGTTCTACTGGGACTAGCAATGGCAGAAACTGGATTAAAAACGTGGTGTAGAATTAGATGAAGTAATATGCCTTAGCTTTACAGTGGTATATCCCTTCCTGCAACCCCTGCAGAAGACGGTATCTATTTATTTTCTGATGTTAACCCTTGCCTGACAGAGCAGAAACATCTGGCTTAGCACTGCAGGGCAACCCTAAATGGCGCAAGGCTCCATTCTGAGCTTTGTGAATAAGCCCATACATTGTGATTGTCAGAAAAAAATTGTGCCAATACATCTACAACAATAAACACTGCAGAAGAAACTCTACTCGTCCCTTTACTTTGTCTTCTAAATCTGACAGGAGTGTCACAGACAAGTGGAAGGCCCATTTCCCACATTGCCTGGCCAGCATGTCTGTAAAGTGACTTGGAAATAGCACCTTTGAATGTATTTTAGTATTTCTTGTTCTCTCTGCAGAGGCTGCCAGCCAGTTTACAAGTAATGCCAGCTGAGGACACGTTTTTGATATTTTTTACTTGTCTCTACAAACAAAAGTAATTGTGCATTGATTTGTTTATATTTTGCTATGTCAAATTTGTAACAAGCCATGCCATTGTTATGGAGTAGAGATGTCACCTTCGCTTTTCAGCTACAAGCAATTGCTGCCTTAAGGTAAAGAAGGCTTTCGGTTCCTTCTGTTCTGTCCTAGATGGTCCTAGGCTGGAAGGCTGCAATACAGGATGAGACCACAGAACCCTTGTTTTCTGTTAAGAAAACATTTCCATGAATAGATGAGACTCATGCCCCCAAGGTCACTATTTTGGCAAAGAACATTTTAAAGGAAATATGTGAGAAATTATGCTTATTCTAGAAGAAATGACAGGAAATGTATAACTTTATTATATTTCTTAAATACTGATATCTAAAAAGCATAATATTTTAAAACTGGACTTTAGGAATATCCTGGACTGGAAGAGAACTTAACCATTGATTTGGAAGAAACAAAAAAAAGCAAGGAGATTTGAACCGCTAAAGTAGCAAGACACAAAAGAAGGCAAAACTAAGAATAGCCCTGGCAGCACTCTACGTGCAGATTTTGTGGGGCATAAGGCCTTCTGAACCACCTTTTGGAAGGCAGCTGAAGCTCTTGTCGCTTTCCAGCATTTGTCCTTTTGCTCAGAGATACTACAGAGCAGTCAAGAATTTCCTTCAAGACGGCCGCTGAGCGAATTTGTCCTCTTTGTCTGGTGCTGAAAATGTTGTTATATCTAGTCTGTACTGCTGTGGTTTGGTATTACATTTTTGACTTCTGAACTAGATTTTTCAGTCTGCAGTCTGATCACTTTAGCAGAGTTTATTTTGTGAAACTGGCATTTTTATGCCTCTTTTGGGCAGCAGAATTTTTCACTTCCTAGAGTCTGAAACTGCTGTCAAAGCTTCCTTCAAGTGTCCCTGGCAGTGAAAGCATAAGGATTAATTTATGAATTTTTGACTAGTATTAAATACTCAACCTTATAGGAAATGTTTCAAATATGTGAAAATATATCTCTCTGACAGACCATATGAAAAAATATTTATATCCTTTTCCTAACCTTTGTGTACTTGTCAGTTTGCCACGTGGTCACCTAAGGACAGGGACTGGCCATTTGTGAATTTCTGGAAAGAGTCTAACATAACACACTTGTTGCTGAAAACAAATGATCTAGCACTGTATAGCATTTATAGTGCTGCTTTATTTTTTAAATAGTATGTTAGTCTCATATTCAAATTCTTCAATCATAAAAGTAATCTAGATAATTTATCATTGTCTTCTTGTTAGCTTGATATATGTGTATTTTTTATATACATGTATGCATGTGTGTGTGCGCGCGCAAATGTGTATTTTTATCTTTATATCTGTATAAGTAATACAAATATATTTACCGTCTCTCCTTATGGTAAATCTCAAAGTGCATTACAGGCTATAGATCCTCTCCTTTTCTGCTGAAATCGCTGCCTCACTAAAATGTTTAACAACTAAAATGTTTAACAATGTTTATAGAAGTAGAGTAAGGCAGAGCAGACAGTTTTGAGAGCACCACAAGATTATACTTAAAACACTGTCACATAACACATATCTTTTATACAGCACGTGAATTCATATGCACTTCCCATCTTACTGCAATGCAAATCATTTGGCAATACTACATCTGTGGAGCAGAAATGTCCGTGGAAGTTCTCGGAGATTCTTCTTTCCTTTGGGACAACATTATTTATGATCTGTGGTTCATGTACATTTACTTCCAAGATTCTGCTTTTTAATTCCTTCAGAGATCATTCTTAGTGCTTCTGTCAGATGTTGAGATCAATTCTGTGCATGCTGGGAAGGCAAGATACTGGAACTGCAATCTGCTGTTGTCCCTGAAAGGAGAATTTTGCCTCAACTGAAGAACTTGTCACTGCCAGTGAAGGAGAACAAGTATTATGAAATAATGTAACTTGTACCTGTAGCTATTCTTTCATAGTTAGAATGTAATTTAAGCTGAAAGCAATGGTCAGAATTATCAGAAGCTTTTCTCTGCATCCACCAGTCAGGGACAGACTCATTCCCTGGAGGCAGCTTTCTCTGTTTTGTTGGCTTTATCCAGGTGTGTACGAAAGAGGTATTCTTTGACCTTTCCCAGGTTGCACCTTGCAGCCTGATTTATTGTCATGGTTTAACCTCAGGAAGGAAATTAACTCTATCCCTGCCGAAACCAGGACATTTATGAACGGGGTAATTCTTCTCCAAGTCAATTCACTTGTACAAAGATAGCGCATCCACAAAATCAGTGGAATTATTATTGTTAGAAATGCCCCTCTACTATGGCTACCTGCAATAGAGAAAAGATAGGTCAGTTCCAAGTCGTCTTTGAGATAAAGCTTAATGCTACCCCAGTCCCTTGTGTTACGTCTTTACTGAGTGCAAATAAGCTTTACCAGATGATCTTGGACAAAATGCAGGAGAAATTCTTTTACAGACTACACAAGCTGTAATAGCTTTGCTGAAGTGACTGGCTGGAAGTAATGAAGGGTTTTTTTCTAATCAGCAGCATTTAAAAAGATATTTTGTATATATAAAATTAAAAAATTAAGATTCTTGGTCACACTAGACAGTTTACTTATGTCTACCAAGGTATAATCATACAAGGTACTAAGATTTATCTGTGTGCATCTGTGCAAATTCAAGTACACAAATCCACAGCCAGTTCTCATAACACTCCTTTCTGATAAGCCATGCACCACCCTCTCTAGACCATTTCTTGCCAACAATAGATAGGCATTCAGCTTTCATTCTGCTTGCAAGTTTATTGCATGCTTGTTATTGGCCAGACTTGGGTCCCGAGGTGATTCTGCTCTCCTTAGGTGAGTCTCTTTGTAAAAATCAATCTCCATCATGACACATGAGCTGTGTAGTAAAAAACACCCACTAGGAAACAATCTCTTTCCCTACTGCCTCCTTGAGAATTCAGCATTGTTGTAAATCCATCTGAGAAGCCGTGGTAATGGAAATGTTAACAGAAACCAGACAGCAGTGTTTAGAGAGCTATTATGAAATTTAGTTTCTGTTCACAGAGTTCTCAGAAAAAACAAAACTTCCAGTTGCTGAAACTGCAGTCTGAAGGGGGTGAATGTTTACCAGATTCTTTGTTGCCAGCCAAAGAATCCATAGAAAGCATACTCCATCATATGTTTACGTAGCAAATCACATCCGCATACAAATGCTGCTTTCATCAGTTGAACTCCAATGGAGACACTCAGCTGAAAAGGCTTGAGCTAAAGCATATTGAAGTCAGTGGAAATTTTCACATGGACTGCAGCAGGCTTTCTTTCAATCAAGATTCTAGCTCCACCTTTACCAGTTAAGTTAAAGAAGTAACTCCATAAGCTATAAGCTCATAGCAGATTACTAACTGTGCCAGACTCAGTCTCGTGAGATGATTATCCATTATCATGCTGCAGTAAAACAATGGTGAATATTGCACATTTTCTGTTGATAAAATCTTATGACTGCATTCACTGTAGAATAAGCCTAGGCATATTTAAATTACTCCATAGAGATGAAGGGTCCTCTTAATATGCACCAGCCGTCCTGCTTAGAAAGGATGGTTTGGTTGGGCTTCAAAGGACATATGGATTATTAACCAGGCCTGTGGCAATTTATTTCATAAAGATATATTTTTTGGAGCTCTACTATACAAGGGCAAGCAATGTAAACGGTTAGGGTATGGCCTGCAGTTCAGCTCCTACGTGTCTTCTGTATTTTTTTGGAGTCTGGTTTGGGATGGCAATTTGAACAAGGAAATTACTTCAACTGATAGTGAAGAGCAGCAGCCTCTGTACAGTCTTGTGCTGAGTTCCTGTGACGTGTATTTCTTGCCTTTCTCTGTAGTGATCCTGGAAGGTTTTTTTTTTCCAGTTTGAGCCATGAGTATTTTACTACATGTAAGTCAACAAATCATAGAATCATAGAATGGTTTGGGTTGGAAGGCACCTTTAAAGATCATCTAGTCCAACCCCCCTACCATGGCCAGGGACATCTTTCACTAGATCAGGTTGCTCAGAGCGCTGTCCAACCTGACCTTGAACACTTCCAGGGATGGGGCATCTGCAACTCCTCTGCGTAACCTGTTCCAGTGTATGTAATACATATCTTTTTGATGACTGAATGGGTAAACAGAGATTGCTTGGATCCTAAGATCAATGAATCTGTGGCAGTACAGACTTCAGGGCAAGTCAACAGAAAGTGCTGAGAGCTGTTGGCTGACCCAAGCAGTTAGTGGTGTTACTGGGCTACCATCTATTTACTGATACTGTTATTCAAACCTTCTCACTGTGTCCATAGGAAATTCTCACCTTCATACATGTATGAAATGACATGTCAGGGCAATGCATAAAGAAATGTAGGTTCATATCCAAAGGACTGGATCAGAGAAGACTGAGGAGGGCAATGGAAAATGCTTCTCTTTTCCTAAGAATTTGTGAGATTTTAAAAGATTTTTTTCATCTTTAAAGATTAGCAAAAGTCAGTTGTGAGAACTTCTGAAAATAAAAAATCTTTCTGCAGCTAGCTCAAGTCAAAGGACGTGCTTCTTTTAAACAGCTTATCTTTTGAATATATGAGTAATTCAAATTCAGACAAAGTATAACATAGTGACAGAGTGTTTCTACCTATAAAATTGTTTTAAATCCTTGTAGGTATAAAAGACAGACATAGAACATGAGCAGAAAAACAGTCTGCTGACAGGCTACTTGGGGCTGAACTTTGCTCACAGCATGCTCTAGGGAACGTGATGACACACACTGACCTTAGTCACAGAAAAACATAGAATACATTTTTTCAAAACAAGAAGTAATGGTAGCTCTGCTGTCAGTTTCTATAAATCTGGGAACAGAAGCTGTGAACCAGCCTTCTGTCAAAACAATCTCCTAATAAGCCACAAAGTGCATGGTTTTTTATTATTCCATTTTAAATATTCACTTAACTTTTTAGCCTACCAAATTTGACACAGTACTTGGACTTTCTCTAGGCCTCCATTTTCTGTGCCATTTCACTTTTCTTCAAAGCGTGAAAACTAAATTATAAATATAAGCTTCTACCTCACAGCTTAGGTAAAATAAAGGATAGAACTGAATCCAGAACCTGGGATCATACTCCCCTGAAACTGAAATCTTGAAGTAAAACCCGATCCAATTTTATAAGATGGCTTTCTTTTTCCTTAAATTAGGCTTGTTTTGAATATCTGCTTTTTATTTCAGGTCAGAAGTGAGGTTGGGCGCTGGATTTAAAAAATCTTAGTCCACATCTGAGTTTTGTCACTGACCTAGCACAGGGTGGCATGTCAGTTCAGATATTTCAATCAGGTTCCCCTAGTTAGGTTCAGAGAGTTGTCTTATAAATCTATTATTCATGTCTTTTGCACCCAGAGACCAGTTTAGATAGGAGATCGCTCCCTAAAAAAGTTGTTGGGGAAACAAAACACATTGTATAACAGGATTAGGATCACTTTGAAAGTTTGAGCTGTTAGTTAGCAGTTACTTAAAAATAACCTTGTGGACTTGTAATTGAAAATTCCAGTTCTATTTTTAAC
Source organism: Aptenodytes patagonicus (assembly GCF_965638725.1). Lineage (NCBI taxonomy): Eukaryota > Metazoa > Chordata > Aves > Sphenisciformes > Spheniscidae > Aptenodytes > Aptenodytes patagonicus. The sequence continues at coordinate 36,613,873 of NC_134955.1, read as the reverse complement.
AGTAGGGGTTGCTGTAGGAAAAGAGAACAAAGCACACAAAGCAAACTGAATTCACAGGAGCAGCACATTAGTGAAGCAAAAGGCCAGCCAGAATGCTTTACCTAGAACTACTTAAAAAAGGACTGATTGCACTTTTTGTGATTTAAAATTTGAGATTATGGCCTTTCCCAGTTAGTTCTGATTAATTACTTGTTAAAAATAATTAAAAAATTTTGCATTTTGATTTTTTTGTCTTATTATAAAATTACCAATAAGAATTAAACCTTCCTCCTCTCACTAAAATTTACGTTGATACTCTGTCTGCATGAAAACTGAATCACAGACATATATGCACTTCTCCTGCTGAACTGTCAGAACAGATCAGAAACAAAGGATAGGATTTATATTAAATATTCATGGTGCACTGCCTACCCTTGTGTCTAGATAGCAGATACTGACGGCAAAGCTCAGAAAGTCCCTTTAGGTACCTGTTTAGCATGTTGAGTTAGTAGCTAGATATGGCTGGATGATGCCAGCGCTTTCCAATCTGCTGATATCGTTTATTCATTTGTGTTGCAGTAGTTCCAAGACCCTGATCAGAGAGAACTCAGTGTGCATATACTATATGCACAGCAAAAAGCAATGTCTGTCCCATAAGCCTCTGCCCTTGATATTGAGGTCGTTGGTACTGAGATAAACACTGCAGCACCTGAGGAGCAGCACAGCACAGGAGAAAAATAAGCACGTTTATTAAATTTGGGATCTAAGAGCAAGTGGCTGGAGGGATTGCAAGGAGGCTGTGGTGGAAGCAGCTTTGGTTGGACAAGATGGCAAAAGAACCCACAGCTGTGCTAGTGCCAAGTGTCACCTAATGCAAGAGCATGCTCCGCTCCAGCCAGTGCTAATGGCGGGAGGACAGCCACTCTTTTAATCTGGGCTTTTTCTTTCGAGTGTTTTCCCTCCCTCACTTAAATTACAGTTCAGAACTTCAGAAGAGAAAAACTGTTGCCTTCTGATGTTTGGCAGGTTTAGGTGAAGGATATGTGGTGTCAAACAGGCCTGTAGAGGAGCGCCGCGTGAGTGAGCACAAGCTGACAACCTGCTGAAAGCCCAGGGGCTAGGGTTTCCTTGTACATTGTGCTCAGCTTATAGCGTCATTAGTATTCCATCTATCTGCTAACGGGGAAGGACAGAGAGCTTCATTTCTCACTCTAGCTGTGGAGGTATATAGAAGTCAGGATCTCAGCTGTTATTTCTTACCTAACAATATTGTAATACTGTCAGCAATGAGAGCTCTCGGTTTGCTGAGCATAAATAATTCACTGCAATATGAAAGCTTTATAGAAAAAGCAACAATTTGAAGTGAACCAAGATGCCTTATAAGGACATAATTGTAAGCACCAGAGCCTCAGCCTGCTCCCAGATCAGAGTACTAGATCCATCTGACTGCCAAACTGCAGCAATGACTCAGTAAAGCTACAGATTCCAAGGATTTCATCAAGCTAATAAAAAGTTAGGAATATAGCAGAAAGATGCCTTCTTTGATATATCTAATTGGAGATTTAAGCAGTGATATCTGATGAGGAGTAGTCAGAGGTGATGAAGTGAAAATTGCAACATAGTTAGAAGTCATTTGAAGGTCTCTTTTTATGGCATGAGAAATTTTACTATGCTGAGAAGTTACTGAAGGTTACTGTAAGGTCGTTTTGTACCATTCCTAAGCTATGCTTAAAACTGTATAAAGTTTATATATGTGGTGTTCAGGGTCCAGAATAAGTGAGTGAATGAATCAGTTCATTGTTGTATGGGAGTACTTTCCAGTTGTTCCTAACCCATGCTATGCAAATTTAGAGAAGTGAGAAGGTAAGCATGGTTTAATTACTAATGCCTTTTTTCATGTTTTTGGTGCTGTTAAGGTGTGAGGTATTGTCTTCAGAAGTAATTACAATAAATATTTACTAGGAACAGATAAAAAATATGTAATTTATTGGAAAGCAAAAGAGGGCCAAGTCCCAACCCAGGGTGCAAACAGTAATAGCACTGGCAGATTAGCAATGAAAGATCTCATCAGTTAAATTTGTAATAATATTGATAGCAAAAAGGATCAACAAGTATTGCAATAGTAACAAATATTTTGTCCAAAGGGTTAAAGATGTGATGGGGGCTTGTGGATGGGATTGAATTCTTACTCTAACCTTTCATGGGTCTGTTCTTTCAGGGGTATCTTGGCACGCTCATGGTAGAGGAAATGAGATTTTTTCTCCTTTATATCTTTAGGTTATGCAACCCCCACCTATCTCGTGCTCCTCATAGCACCCACAGATTGCCACTAGTTCCACGCATGCAGCAGCATCGTCCTGCCTTGCACTCTGCTGAGGGGAGGAGCACCTCTAGCTGAGGTGCAGAGCAGAGCTGCCTCTTGCTTCTCATCCTTTTTGTTCAGGCAGCACTAGGAGACCTGATGAAGTAGAAGCATTAATACAGAATGGGGTGGAAGACTAGCACCGCAGGTCAATTGTTAGCATTAGCACGTCATAGTTTTGATTTGATTCTGCATACCTTTAGATACTACTTCTGCATTATCTGTAGGTTATACTCCACAACATCTGCAACCATAAAAAGTACGTAGATAGAATAAGAGGGAATCTTTATGTGAATTAGGACACATAAGAATTGTTTTCAAATGAAAGAACAGGATTTTTTTTTTCTGTTTACTGAAGTCATGCAGCCCTGATATTATTCTAAATTCTGGCTATGTGTAAAAGAATGTAGTATGGCATAAAGTCTGACAGAGCTGAGATACTGACTGCCAGCCTACAGTGAAGTTCCTTGTTCCGGTGAGTTTCTCCTGGTATATTTTGAAATACTGCATATGGAAACCAATGTTTTGTACTTATTAACAGCTCTGTTGCACATCAGCCTTTGCTTATGGTTTGATTTTTTCAACACTGCAGTGAGACTGTGCCTCTATTGATAGGGTCGAAGTTCAGGTCATTCTCAAGCTCAGCTAAGTCATTTATATCACACCTGCCTTGGTTTAGAACTGGGAAATATTGCTGGATCCTGCAGTATGAGGTGCCTCCTGCCATCATTGGCTCTCCTAAACCAGGTTCTTCTGCAATAAGTTTGGAACTCCGCCATGAGCCACTAGATTTGATCACAGGCAATTTACCACAACAGTCATTGAGTCCCTTGCTCCTGGCTCTTGGCTTCTGGACTTTGTGCATTTTCAGTTTGCTGTAGTCTGAAAACAGACGATGCCTGGAAGGGAACACAAGACAGAAACTTGTATCAGAAAGACTCAGTTTTGCATAATGTAGAATAAATTAGAGTACATTCCCATGCTATGTTTGATTTTAGAAGCATAATGTGGACACCTGTGCTGTGGGCTGCAAGATATATTTGAGTAGGTTGCTCAAGGTTTTAATCCAGATCTGCTATGATCTTTTGAGTAAATCCTGTAATTAGTTTTCATGTAAAATCATACATAAGTATATACATAATTATTCCTTCTAACACATTTTACTCACTATCTTGAAAGACGTAACTCCCTCTGAGGAACAGGGAGTTGGACTTGATGATCTTTATGGGTCCCTTCCAACTTGAGATATTCTATGATTCTAATTTTCTGGAGTCCAAAGGAGCTGTGTCTGAAAACAATTCTGAGGTCCAGATTGTGAAGAGCATTTGTTTGCCTTGTTTTGTTTAGGCCTAATAAAATGGAAGAAGCAATATATTTGTATATTCATATAGACATAAAAGTTGAAGGTGCCCTGCTCTTTGGCAAAGTGTAATATATCTCACTAGCTTCCCTGGCAGCTACTGTCAGTTTTCCAGCATGGTGATATACTATGGAAGAGTCTTGAGTGGGTGGGAGGAGTGAGGAGTGTGCTTGGGAGTATAAGTGGTAAATTGAAGTGGCTGGATTGCATTAAGAAAAAAGGGAGCAAATCAGTGGGGAGACCAGGGGCTGCAACAAGTCATGCTATTCTTGTAAAGAGATGAAGGGAGCAGAGAGGTAATATCAGACCTCAGCAGATTCAGACTCAGCTCTGTGCCAGAGAAAGTCTGCATGAGACCGTAAGGAAAAAAGTCTATCAGGACTGTTTCTTCTGCTTTCCTCCTTGCCCCCTCAAGAAGTCTTCATTGCAGCTGTGCTTGATGGTGTGGACCTGGTAGGCAGTACCAAGCTGCTGTTTCTGCCACTGCAGGTCCCCAAGACAAATATTTAAGCAGGAAGAATGGAAATGAAATGGATAACCTCCTCCTTGCTATGCATCACTTCTCATGAGCTCTCCCTCCACCAAGAGACAGATCTCACTGTTTGGGAGTCCTTATTACTGGTGCTGTCCATACATGTTATTAAAGAAACCCTTCTCCCTTTCTAAAACTAGCAGTGGAAGTTGAAAAGGAAGTAAGAGAAAAGGAAGAGTAAAAAGATGTGCCCAGATTCCCACAACAGACCAAAGACAGAGCAGAGAATATCTTGCTTTTTCCAAGGCTCTGTATACTGTTGACTCACAAATTCTCTCAAATGCCTCCTTTCAAGCAGTAGTAGAACCTAAAAAGAAATATAACTGCTGAGAGATTGAAAGATTACCTTTACAACAGTACTCAGGTCCCATTATGAAAGGTACTATATGAGAATATAAAGGGCCTAAACATTTTTCCCACACTGATAATAGCAATTCATGAATTTGAAAGAACCATTTTTTGTTAATTTACTTACTTGACCCTGTACCCAGTAAGGCAAATTCACAAGTATTTAAAGTTCTTCCATACAAGGATTGAATTCCTTTGAAATTAAATGATACAAAAATATGAAAACAGTCTTCAGTTGTTCATTCTTATTTTTTTTAATATAGGTTTAGTCAGTAAATTGGCTACCAGTTGAAGGCAATGGTTTCCATACTACGATTTGTGGTGTATTTAAAACAGATGGAAGCATCTCAAAGCCTGCTTTGTCCAAAGCCAAGAACATTTTTTCGGCAAGAAGTCTGAACTTGTCGCCACATAAACAAAATGAGTAATTTAACTTAGTGTCTACATATTTTGGATTGGCAAAAACTGCTGAAAAAAAGCAAAGCCAGAGAGCAGACTCTATGAAAATAGGAAAAGAGAAAGCAAGAGAAAGAGAGAGATACACACACACATGCGTGCACCACAGACACAAACACACACATCCTGGCAGCTGTTCAACCTCAGGTGTTTGTGTTGTGAGACTCTAAGCAAGTAGCAGGGTGTTTTGGTCCATCTGGAAAATTTCTTACACTTTTTATTCCATGAGTTTAGGCACCAGTCTAAATATTGAAGAAAACATATTTGGATGCTTTCTATTGGCTAGCCTTAATAATCAAATTAAGCCTTACATTTTCTTCAAGTTTGTTTATGATGTACAGATTCAGTGAGATGCTTGCCAAAAATTCAAATGTGTTCTAGAACTGTAAAATGTAGAAAGGTAAAGAGAGTAGATAATAATCTGAACAGCTGTATAGGTCTATATTGGTGTGGAAGGGGCCAAAGATGCTTAAAAAAGAGTGTCTTTATGGTAAGTTTATTATCATGCTCTTATTGTGTATGCCATAGAGGCCAATTTCATTTTGGACTGACTAAGACTCACACGCTGAGCCGTTTGGTCCTGAACTTTACCCACATGATTTTGTTGTAGAGAGTATCAGGGGGTATTTTCAAATCTGCAGTTTCTGGAGACATTGAAGTTTTGTCCTAGAAGCGCTCATGGATGCGGACTGAGCATGGGAGTAGACACAAAAAGTTGTGCATAAGTCTGACCCTGTCATTGATGTCCTTCGGCGTTCTTGGTGTTGCTGAGCTGTATAGGTATAATTCGCCACTGTTGTTTCCTTACCTGGGGTAGAGTGGCTAGTTAAAGTGTACGTTGGACTGTTTGCTTAAATGTCTTCTAACTTTGCTTAATTGTTCCTCCAGCAAAATTGGTGATGGTGACATTAAATGAGAAATTATTATGGAAAGGTCAGGCATGGCATCAGAAACAAACTGATGCCTTTTGTGAGATTTCAAAGCCTATATGTGAGCAATACAAGATTCAAGAACAGTCTGGACAGGAAAGTGAGTTCTAAATGTCATTGACAAAAACATAATAAATTTCTGACTAAAAAAAAGCTAGGACAGTCCAGGAGTGCTGCTGTTCGGTTGTACTATATTCTTAACTGCAGAATTGTTTTTTACTACATATCTCACAATTTGAGAACTATGGGGCACACGATGAAATTGTCAGTACATTTGTGAACAAGCAAAAATGTTTTTTCAGAGAATGAATAATTAAATTATGGAACTTACTAATACTTCGGAAGCAGAACTATTCTAGATCCAGAAAAAGGACAGCAAAATTCATTTCTGATAGCAGATATTAAACACCGCAAAAAAATCTAGTCAGGTCAGCGAAGGCAAAGTCCAGTTTAGGCATCTTAATCAGACATGGAATAGCATTTGTCTGCAGTGAGAACATGGTGGAAGATGATTCAGAACTGATTTACTCATGGTGAACTCGATTCAATGGCCAAGACTACCTATTAGAGAGAAAGCTCAGTGCTTGGTTTTGATAAGAAACAGAACCATTAACAGCACCTTGAGTGGTAATTGAATTTGTATTGCTGACGAGATTTTAGAAGGATGTGACAAATGGCCTCCAGCACAGGATCTGACAGGATCTGTCTGACCTCTGTAAGAGGCATCCATAAGAGACAGCAGCTACAGAGGCACTATGAAAGAGATCCAGGACTTCCTGCCACACGTTAAGCGGGTGATGGACATGTGCCCAAGCAGCATTTTGATTCTGTTTTGGAGTCAGATGCAGGTGCACATCCCATCGTTCACAGCCCTGGATTTCCTTCAGAATTAAATCTAGATGTGCAACAGAGAAAAGCTTCATTTCAGTCTGGACAGGTACCTGATTTGGACAGATGGGGAAGTGATACCCTGAGATACACGGCAGAGTGCCACTGCTCTGCATTTTAGATAGCCTATGAGAGGCAGAAATTGGCAGAAATAAAGCAGTTATCTGAGCAATTAAATCTTGCAACCAAGAAAACCTCTGTCTAAGAAAAAACTAAATGGGGCATGCATCTGGCACAACATCAGTGGTATATTTAAATTTTTTGTCACAATTATCAAGACTTCCTGTCAGGACCATTTGTGATTGTTATACATAGCAAATTCTGCACCTAGATATTTTCATGGATTTCTTATATGACTGAGATGCATTTTCTGAGTGGATGGGGGCGTTGAGATGTAGTCATGATTGTCACACAGGTCTTTCACTATTTCATACTTTACTTGTTGGGCCCAGTAGTCCAGGAAATCACCACAAACACAGAAGGCAAACTCAGACTGTGGGGTACAGTTTGAATCACTGATTTTTTGACTTCCTACGACATCTCCTTTTCTCTGCTAGCATTTTATTAGCAAAAATAGGCCAAATTTTTCTTTTGTGTAGCTCTGTTAAAGTCAGTGAACTCAGAAATACGGACTTCTGTGACTGTGCACTTTTTTGAAATTTGCCAGATTATCAGAAAACAATCTTTGAATATTATGGAATGAAAAAGAGCTATCAAAACTCCTGGGATTTTAATTTGGTTTGCCGAAAAGCATTCAACAAACATATATTTGTAGAAAACGTTGTGTCTTTCTCAGTAATGTATTTTCTTCTAAAATGTAATATAATGAAACATATGCCAATAGATAACCAAGCACAAGGGCAATTTAAATGTGACTTCATGACTGAGAAAAATGTGGCACTTCATGTCCAAAACAAACAGTTGAGGAAGCACCACGAGCTCTAAAGTCATATTTAAAAACTAATGCGCAGGGGGGGTTTATTTTATTTCTGGCTCAATTTCAATAAAATATATCAAATATACTTAGAAGGATAGTAATTTCATTTTATTGAAATCCATTATTTTATTAAAGGCATTATCTCAAAACCGTAGTAAAATTTACAGCTCATTTAATGGCTATGAAGGTAATAAATTCTTCAGAATACACCAAAGCTTTAAAGAGTTATGCCAGTACTTTCTGCAGAGAGGAGATGGGATGGAATAGGGACATATCACAACTTTTTTCCTCATCCCTGTATTTCTGATGTTCAAAATGATACTTTTGAAGTAGCTGCATATGAAGCCGGCATATGAAGACTTGTGATTTCAGGCTCCATTCAGCTTACTGAATGCTCTGCTTGTAGATTTGTGCCATATCTAATTTTAAAAGTGCTTTACTAATACTATATTTAAAATCAAAACCAAAAACAGGAGCCTTTTAAGGGTTCTGTTGCTTTGTGCTCCTTGTTGGATTTTTGTGGTTAGAGAACCACATTTTTGTTTCAAATCCAACAGCTCTGTTATGACAAAAAAGTAATGATGGGGGAAAAGCTTGCTCAGTGATGATTCCTAGTGTATATCAAATGGAAGAAATATTGCTTATAGCGAAAAATGGCTTCCCTGATTCCAGGCTTTACATGTGAAGTAAAATTGAGAATTTGTAATCTGGAAGAAGCTAAGCTGTACTAACAGTAAGGATTTTATCACTGCATCATAGGACAAGTACAGAATTTCAAATGCTTTAACTCTGTGTAGGTGGTCCGTGCTCATAAATTGTCTGTTTTAATTTTGATGTAGGTCTTAAAGATGTGTCAGAGGTTGCTGAATAACAGTAAAGCCAGAGTCTAAGATTGCAGCCAATTTAGTGCAAGGTAGAGGCAGGCAGTGAAGCAGATCAGCTTCTTAGCTACTGAGCCTTGGCACCGGGCGGTTTTCCTTGCATTGGTGCCAGTCCATCTTTAGGATTAAAAACATCGGCCTTTTGTAAGAGTAATGATTTTTTAACTAGCCACTTACTGGTCATTAAAAAATGTGATACTGAACCAGAGCTGGCCCAATGCTTCTCAGCAATGTAGAAAAACATGAATTTTGCTGTCTCAGGGGAGTGTCCTACCACAGGGAAAGGTGGGGACAGACAACCAGAAAGCCAGGTATAGGGAAGGACCTTGGAGAGTAGGGATTGCTGCTCCCACTGCCATGGGAAGGATGGTCTGACAGCTGCTGTTGAGGGACCTCTCCACACCACAGAATGAAGTTATGCCAAACCCACACTGATTCGGAAGCAGCCAGACTGGTTTTCCAGACCTCAGGTGTGGGCAAAGGAAGCAACCAGGCCAAGGTCATTGCTAACACCCCAGAGTCTGCTGCCTTAGAAAAACTTCTGCTTTGCCTGAGCCTACAGCAAGCCTGCATTGACCTGATACAGTCAGTTATCAAGCGGATGAAATCTGCATTATTTCTTTAATAGCTTCTCAGCTCTCCACTTGCTGATTACACACTATTTCCTGTAGCAAGCTTACTTTCATAATAGATTCTCCTTGAACATACCTATGTGTCAGAATTTTACCTGTTTTCAGAAATGACTACATTCCTACAGGCCAAAAATGACCAAAGAGCAGATGATTCTCTGACGGTGACATATATTCTTACAACTGCTCCTGCAGATACAGGAATTCATCTGCATGGACAGTGGACTGAATTTTTACCAACACCAAAAATCACCCTGTGAAAAACTGAAACATATGGATGCCCAATGCATTGGATACATTAATAATAACACACATTTTGTAAAGTTTACATTTGCCTGTGTATTCTGGATGTATTTGTGCAAAGAGAATCTGTGGATGATTATGCAGTTGAGATCCAGGAATTTCTGCTTCTTCTTATTTTAAGCTTGAAACACTGTCTGTCTCTGTGGTCTGGATAAGTAATTTTTTAATTTTTCTGTGCCTTTTTCTAGTTTCACAATATGTCAATCACTCACAAGACTATGGCTAGGATTTGCCAATGTCGGTAAAGGGTTTTAAAAATAAAGCCTAATATAATTGCTAAATTTTAGTGTCACAGAGTGTACCAGTTAGAGATTGGTTTTGTGTTTTGTGCTGGCTGGCATTGTTCACATTCATGGGCGATTATCTCTTTTCTTCTCTCATAATACCATTTTTGCCAGATTATTCACCAAACAGCAACTCTTCTGAGACAGAAAGAGCCCACCAGCTCAGTTGAAATGGTAGTAGTGGAAGCATTGTAGAGAATGTCAGGCAGTGAAAGATCCTTGAAGGGGATTTCTCACCAAGGTCTAAGGTTTACAAAGCTGTATATTGAACACTGGGACCTCCAGGCCAGAAGATGCATGTTGTACAGGGAGAGGCCATGGACAACCATTGAGTTGACACAAAAGGCATCTCTAAGGCAAATGCTCAACATTAGCTGGGACCAGCAAGCTGTCTGTGCTCTTGCTACACTACATTCTGTGCTGTGCATCTGTGCCTAATAGTATTTAATTTACTGCAACTTCACTTTGCACTTATTAGGGTCTGTGGGTCCAGCAGTTTGGATAACACACTGGTAGAGCCTATTCTGAGAAGGGTTATAAGAAGTCCTGCTACCACCAGAATGCCTGGAAGAGTAACTGGCTATGTAAGAGAATTGCAGTATTCTGGTTTGAACAGTCATAACTCTCTGTGCTGAAAACTAAGAGTAAAATATACAGAATCCTTCTTTCTTCACAAATTCCTTCCTCGTGTGTGCTCATTTTGCAGATCACATTTTCAGAACTGCAAATTGCTTGGAGAGAGAGAAGTACTTGGTAGAAGTTTATCTTTCAAATATACATTGAAATATATGCTTTTCAAGTGCTAACAAATATATCCTTTTCTGAAAGCATACCTACTGTACTTTATCAAACGCAAATTTCAAAAATAGAGATTGCAAAATTATATTTTTAACTAATTGAGATTTCCAGGTGAATAAAGACATCTCAGCTGAGTCTTAAAAGATGTCTAGAATCCTTAACTGGAATAAGTGCTAATTGAAAAATACTCTCTTGATTATACTTCTGGGGATTTTTGTGTCTGGTCTAGAATGTTAACTCTGAAAATTGTCCGGTTTATTTTTAGACCTTTAGCATGAGAAAGCCAGATGACTTAATTTAGCTGTAATATTTCAACTCGGCACAAGCTTGAGAAGTCTTGATTTTCCTTCCATCTCCTATGCTGTGTCCAGTTATGAAAGTACAAAAGGAAGTAACATCAGATGATCTATGCATGTTCTTTGAATCCTAGCAGCTCGCGTTGGCAGTCAGACAGTATGTGGCAAGCACCAAACCACTTATGAAACGTAAAGCTTTCAAGCAGGTAAACTGCATCAGTTTTATTGGGCAGAGAAGCATGCCATGCAAACCCATTTTGAATTACAGATTTTCATATCTAAGACACTTGTCTTCCAACACTTTAGAGGTAAGCCTGGTTGGCTATACTGTCTATTAGCCTTGGTGGTCCATAGTATAATTTTGTAAACACAAAGTTAGAGCGTGCACGGTCTCTGAAAAGGGATCCTTTTCGTTTACCAAGTTTCTAAACACCAGGGCTCAGAAGAGAACCCCAGGACAAAAGGCGTCACCCTATATTCAAGGTGAGATGGATATCATTTGGAAGTCATTTGCTCGCTGAAGAGATAGGAAGGAGAAAACATCTGTTGACTGTTGGGAGGCTTGCCAAGCAAAACAAGAGTTGTGGTTGATAGTTAAGACATGCTAACAAATCCAAGGAAAGTAATAATTGTGTATAGAAGCATATGAGATACATATTACACATAGTTTTCAAAGGATGACCTTCAAACTAACACAGATGGAATTTTTCTGTGATACAGATTATACCTGAAGGCTGGTTATCTACCTTTGCTTTGCATGAAGAAAGAAAACGGAGGCTAAACCAGTTTTTCTTAAATGTTTTATATATGCACAGAAGAAAACTCACTTTGTCAGCTGTTCCTCAGCCTTCCAGATAATTTGGAAGATATATTTGTACTGAAACTAGGAGAGAAAAATCTGTGAGACAGAAAAAAATATACACTTGTATTTTAGATATTAAAATATGGCTTTATGACAATCTGTGATCAAGATTGAAGTCTCTCCTAACCTGTCAGTTTTCTTTTCCTGAACTTTCAGAGTAAACATCCTGGCATATATTCATTTAGAAATTTTATTCAGGGATCCTCCTGTGCCTTCCCTGTCATAAGTGACACTTTAACTCTGGTCCCCTCATGCAGGTCTTGATGGCTATATTCTGTGGGTGCACAACTGTTATACTCATTTGGTCCTGTTTGAGATTGCTGTGATAGACTCCAGTTTAGGCCCTGCTTTTATTTGCCCTGTTCATTTTCAGAAAATGAATTAACTTGTGGAGCAAGATGCCTTTGACAAGAAAAAGCATATGGTAAGATTTTCTGTAGCTGGTGATATTGTTATGAAGTGCTTAGAGATTTGATCTTTTTTTCTTTTTGACAGGTGAATAAGGTATCATAAAATATCAGAGGCTTTCCAACTCCATCATTGTAACAACATAGGTGATGAAGTAACCATCCGCAGATGGGACTTTTTGACAATTTTGCAGAATTCATTTCCATATTTCTAGGCTTCCCAGAAAGCCCAGAAGGGAATCACTGAAATGGGCCAATGAACCTCCTGTGTCAGTCTATGAATTGTTCTGAATATATATCCTGGCGTAAATGAGATGTGGCATGGCAGAAACAGCTCTTTCACAATTAAGCAAAGCTGCCTGAACATGGAACGGTGCCTATAGCTCCAAAACATGTACGGCAGGGCATTGCCCCCTCTCTGTCTCATGAACAGGCCTCCCTGTGGCCATGATGAAGTCAGCCTTTGGACTGCAATTATGGGTTGTTGGCCTTGAATCCATAATATTTTGTCTGCAACGTTCTTAATTTTGAGCAAGATTATTAATTATTGCCAGCTATAAGGTTGGACTTTTGCTGCTTTGACTGCCAATTCAGTTTAGTCAAAAAAAGTTATCGGATGTTAAAAGCCTTTCCTAGGGTAAATTCTTCACCAGCAGTCATAACAGAAAGGAATATTTCCAGGAACTAATGACATTGTAATCTCACAGGCAATTATGAGTTAGGAAAAGGCACAAGCAATGGGAACTGAGAGAAAGGAGAGTAAAGTCAAGGAACAGACTCTTCATCTACCAAGTGATAAAATTGGGCAGGTTTTTCTGAGATAAAGTGAAATCAAGATTATTTCTGTATATAGTGTCTATACATATACTCCTCCTACTCATCCACTGTTGTGTGTACGAATTGAAGTCTGAAGAATGAAAGAAATGCTTCAAATCTCCCTAAGGATATCTTAATAACTGCCAGAAGTGTGGTAAGTTCCTATGTCTTTCAGGAAATGACTCGGGACTGGGGCTAGTTTTAATATTTCGATAGATCTTTTGGTCAAAGAAGGCTAGGTGACCTATTCCTTCATCCTGTTGTTCCACTCTCTTATAGGCAATTACCATGGAAGATCACAACATGGCTACAATTACTGTTAGCTGCTTAGTTAAATGGAGTTAATTTAAAATAAAGGCAGTGCTTAATGTTCAAAGAGTTAAAGAAAAAGGAATGTTGGTGAGGTATTGTGAAACAATTTAGAACTTGTTTCTCAAATTCTTTTTTTTCTTCATAGAATATTACTCAGAATACTCTAAGGATTTTTGTCTCTTAAAAAATTCCCCAGTTCGCAATATATAGAGGTGCGGAAAAATATCAGCATGAAATATAAGTATTAAAATGAATTAAACAAACTGGATGGAACCCCCAGCACTGGTTAATATAACAATGGAATCTCAGAGTTAGGAAATGGGCAGCTGGCACATCTCTTTAACCTTATCTGTCTCATCAGTAGAAAACTCTTTCTTGCTTTATTTCAACACTCCACCTGTGGTCCCAGATGGTATCAGGAAATGCAGAAGCACAAGAAAAATGAAAGCAGCAGAGTCTGTTAAATAGACCAATGTGTCTGTTTAAGGATTTATGATAGACTGGGTCTCCAAAAGGCAGAATGAGTCTCTCATAACCTTCCATGAAATCTTAAAAAAAAGATAGTGAACAAAAGGAAATTAAATATGATTTCCCCTGAGCTTTAATACTGTTAAGATTTATTACAAATTAGCAAGAGCTGAGAAATATGGCTTTAGTTCCTTGATGGTATTCCTTATTTCCTGTATCTTCTGGAGCTCTCTGTATAAGAAATAAACTTCCTAACTAACTGAAAAGAATTTTGATGAGTTAAGTCTTCCTACTTTCACTTCAGAGGTCTTCTGAAGTTCTTCTTTTCTTTATACAGAAGATATAAATACGCTTTTAATGGACCCACTGCTATTTAATCTCTTGTGAAGATTGTGGCCAAATGGAAAATTTAGGGAAAGTCCACATTTTACAAAATCCCAGAGATTGTGAATATTTTAATTTCAGGATTACTCTTCCATCCAGGTGAGGAGGTATTAGATCTCCTGCATATCAGGATCCATGGAGGACCTAATTATTTTCCCAGCTTTACTCAAGGAGATTGCTAAAAACAGGTGCTATGAAAGAATACTGCCCATGGAAATACACGGACAGGCTGGGAACTGCCTCAAAAAGGCTTTACGTGTGAGATCAAAGGGACAAGGTGGGGATTCAGGCCAGCAAGCATTACAGGGATGAAGGTGGATCTAATTTTCCCTGTTTCTGCAGAAGAAAAGTGATTGTCCTGAAGACATGGAGCCAAGAACAAATGAATCCCAGGTTGGACAGACCTAAGACTGATTCTGTGATCCTCTGGATTTGAAGGAATGACTGTGAACTCTTTGTTACCCCTGAGAAAGGTGGGAACTTGAATCACCCCGAGTCCTTTGAGAGGCCTCTCATTTCCACTTGGTATCAATTAGAAGGAATTTTCTGAGGAAAAACCTCATCACTTAATTTTTGTATCTCTTCAAACATCTATGATTTTATATAACTACTGAGTTATACTGTTGTTATTTTCATTTCTTCAGGATGAAACTCTTACCAAATGGTTTGCTTGCAAAAATTGTCATTAAACATAGCAGCATAAATAGCTATGGATAAGAGACCTTTGTGGTGTTTTGGGTTTGCAGATCCTCTAGAACTTTTTCTGCATTTCATAATCCTTTAAACTTGTGAAATGTGCCAAGTCTTTTCCCCCTTAATTTAATTTTCTTGCTCAGCCAGTGTATTTGTAACTGGGTGGAATCATGTGTTATTTAAATAGTGACTCCTGTCTGAAAGTAATTTCTGCCCTGTTTGTGGAAGAACTGCGCACACAAAAACAAAACCTGTGGCAGCTTAGGATTTCTATTTGAAATCCTGAATGGAATAAAGTGTGTGGAAATAAAGCCTCAAAATATTGTATGTTGTAACTCCTTGTTCTGTTCTAAACATAGAACTCTGAATTATTAAGGGGTCCAAGTTCGGGCACAAATAGTTTTCTCCTTCATTTTAATAATTGCCCGTGTTAGCCAGACATGGTGACAACGAACTTTGTTCCTTACAGCGGTATTTATAAATCTCTAAGTTGCATCTGGGTTGATACCAGTCAAATAATTTCAGGACTGGTTAAAATAAGTTGTTGCTTGCTAGATGTACACAGATCTAGTATAAGAATATAAAAATTTGAATGCATTTTGTGTTGTCTCTTGCGAAGGAGATTTGGAGTGTTAGAAACCTGGAAGATTTACCTTACGGTTGCCTTCATATCATCTGCACATTAGAAAAGCACCAAAATTCATTTGATAATGAAAACAGAATATGCCAAATAGCATGCACTCCCTGGCTCCAACATGTTTTATTTAAATATTTGCAGTAAACTAGTTCTTCATAAGACATTTTATATTATATACTTATATAAATAATATATAAATATATACATTTATATAGCAGAATGCTGGAAAAAGTCACGTTTGTATAGACTTCTGCAATTTTCCCTGGAACAATTTTTCTTTCTTCCTGTCCAGGTTTAGAACTATCTCTGAAGTATCATCAAAGTAATAAAGGAAATGGCTAAAATTCCACTAAAGCAAGGTAAATATTGTTTTTAAACACTGGATTAGAGTAAATCTAATCCAGCCTGCACAGTTAGGGATTCAGCGCTCTCCACAGCCCTACCTCAATTCCCAGAAAGAATGACTGTAAGCAGAAATATAATATTCTGCCAGGAAATCAGTAGTTCCGAGTTATTAGATTCCAGCCCTAGTTGAGACTGAGGCAAGGAGACAGCACAGGAAGCACTCAGAGTTCTTCGTAAGTGTGGCTCGACATTTTTAAAATAGTCTACTTCCAAAGGTAAAGGAGACGATGGACTTCAGCAACTGAACTGCAGGTGCAGAGAAACCCTCCTGTAAACTGTGATTATTTCTTCTTTTCCAGTTGAAAGGATAAGCTCAGTGTGAGCACAAGTATTTCATTCCGCTCTCTAACACTCGGACTTGAAGCATTTGTACCTTTTGCAGTCTGAAATAACTGTATCTATTTTTGCATTAATCCCTGTGTATGGGATGCAAAATGTACGTTCTCTTTGTGCAGAGCCCACAAAATTTCAGTCTTCGCTAAACAACTTCAGCCTCAGTCAGAATCTTGGACCAAAAAGCCTCTGAGGTTACTGAAGCTGCTATTTGATGCCGTACTCTCTTGTGCTAAGGAGCTTCACAATACCTGTTAAGAGGATACTATTGTCTACATGCATGAAGTAGTTAACTCAAACCTGAAAACAAACAGTCTGCAGTGTATTGGTTAGGAAAATTGGTTTATTTTTTTTATCAAGGGAATACTGGTATTTTATTTTCTTTTTCTTGTAATTAAGGAACGTCTTTTGGAAAAAGCATCTGTTTAGTGAAGGCCAAGAAAAACATTCCATAATGTTGCTTTTTTGTCACATGGGACCTGTAGTTCAGGTATTTCATGTTCCTCTTACCTTCTCTCAGTTGTGTTTCTCATCCAGACAACATCTACCCCTTTTATTTTTCAGCATAAATCCTTATCCATTATTCTTGGGACAGTTCTACTAGTTACATTTAACTTTTCTAGTTAACAGATCAAATTCTGTACTGGTCAGCCTTAACTAGACTATTAAATACCACTGAAAGGCTGTTTACATGGATTATAAGAAATTTATTTCAGTCCAGTTAGAAGTGGACAGCTATTGTCTAGAATAAAACCCCACAACACATTTCCTACCATAGCAAACATTTGTATTGCTAGTTTTAGCAGGGGTAAAGGACTGCATCAGCTATGGGGAAATAATTAAGTCCCTTTCTATGCTATAATTATATAGGAAAGAAAACGAAACTTTTTTTCCCCCGTCCATAACAATCAAGTTATTGATGCAACCATGCTTCGGTGTTTAGGTAACTCCAGGTAATGCTATTAGGGAGCGAGCAGGGTCCTCTTAATGTTCACTCTTTCCTCTTGAATAACTATCCCTGAAACTGCTCTAATGATCATTGCGTTTACACAAATCAGAAGTATCTTAAATAGTATTTACTTTGGCAAGTGTCCTGCATTTCAAGCTTGTCAAGAGATTTGCTACCTTTGATGGCTACTTCCAGGCAAGTCTGTGCCACTGTTTAGCAGATCTGATTAATATCTTAAAATGTGTCATTGAGAGGTTTTGACTAAATTTGCAATTCAGTCCTTCTGGTAGACTGAAATGTAAGTCTTGGAGTGTAAATAACAAGTGTGTGAATTCACACAGTAAATTAATGAAGAAGGTATTTTCAAAAATCCATGTAAACTAGAAATAGACATTTCCATAATTTTCTTTTCTCCTCAGTGTTTAGTTCATGGGGTCCAATCACATTTCAGGTCACAGTAACCATCAATGGGGAAAATGATAAAATAGTCACACAGGTATAGTAGAAGTAGAACATTTTTCTGACTGATGTCCACTCTACATTTTTTCACTGGAATCTTTTATCAGAAATTGTAGATTTAGCAAAGGTAAAGTATTTTGCAGAAATGCTAATTTCTGTGAACGTTAATTTCAAAAAACACTAGGAAAAAAGCATAGCTATTATTGTCATGTTGATCTACTGAAATTTTAGTAAGAAGAACAGCTGGATAAACATTTTTTCTAAAGTTAATTATATGCTATTAGAGGTATGAGATGCACCTCCAACGTAATCTTAATGAAATAATGTTTTTTTCCTCAGTAATAAAATTCATGCTAAAATATTTGGGCTTGCCAGTCAAAGCAACAGAAAATAAAATAAAGAGCCTACAGAAAAACACAAGACTATTTTGTTTTTCTTGGATCTTGAGGAAGGATATTACTTTTAAAATTGCAGCTCTGCTACCTCATCTTTCAGGTTAATTTCACCAATGTTTTCCATTTCCTTCCGTTGAAAACCATTAAAATTATGATATTTAATATGAAGCCTCATCTCAGTACACTGTTTATTTAAGACAATTGATGCGAATGAAAGAATTTGGGTCTCTTTTTCAAGGGTTCCATTATTTTCACAGTCCAGAGACAGCCTTCCTAAAGTGACCTGTTAGTTTATTTTGGTTAATGTCATAAATCCTTTTAAAAGATTGCTTTAAGACTTGTTCATAAGACTGGATTAAACGCTGTGGGCTGATACTGTTTATTCTCATTCCACACTCATTTAGTGTAGGATGCCGCCTGCCCACTATCTCCGCCTTCCTGAAGCGGACAGTGTTCCGAACGAGAATTTACTTCCCATAATCATTCCACTTCTCTGGCCCCTTTATGAAGATTAAAACAACTGCAACAACAAAAAACACCCCAATTTGAATACTGGCAGTTGGCCCGGATGGTTTGCTGAACCAGTGACGGGGTGAAAAACAGTCCCTCTCTGACTGCCACTGAAGCGCAAGAGTTTCGATCATTACTGGCTTGGCTTGGGTTTGATGGAGTAAATATGAAACGGCACACCTTGCCTCCCATTAGGCAGATTTGCTGGTGTGGAAGAAGCGGCAGACCTAGGCCACATGACTGCTTGCATACTTTTGCTACTTGGATTCCATTTTTTTGTGGCTGGTGCACTTACCTGCAAGTTGAAAGGCCAGAGACCAAAACTCATCTTTGTCTCCGAGTTGGCGTGACGCCGGCCCGACCGCTTCAACTCCCTTTGGAGTCCCCGTTGCTTAAGTGGGAGTAACGTGTCACTGGCCGACTTCCTCTCTGCACTTAGGAAGTCCAGCTGTGTGGTTTGAGGTACGGCTCTGGTGGTACCGACGGGGTGTCAGAACGAAGGCAGCGCGCATTGGCGCACCGACCAACGCAGAGGCATTCTCACCTCGCGTCTCCAACGGTTCTACCCTTGATTTGAAGGGAAAATTGTCTACGTTTATCTTTCAACGCACCGGTAACTTCTGGTAGCCATTGTTCACAAACTCCTGCCTCCCCTGAAGCCCCAGGCAGCCCCTCTCGGCTCGCCTAGGCCGTGCCTTTCCACCCCTGCCCTCGACGCCGCTCCCCGCCGCGCCGCCGGGCGGCTGCAGCGCCGCCCCCGCCTCCTCCCGCGCCGGCGGACACCCGCGCGCGGGGGCGCCGCCACGGCGGGACAGCAGAGGGCGCCCGCGCACCGCCGCCGCGCGCGGGCACGCGCCGGGCGCGCCGGGGGCGGGGGAGGGCGAGGCGGCGCCGCGCCCCCGCCGCGCCCCGCCGGACCCCCCGCAGCCCCCTCCCCGGTGCTCCGGGAGCAGCGACCCGTGAGAGACCGTTTGGGCGGTGGATTCGGGTGGCACAACGGCCTGAATCTGTTCTTCAGATATTCTGCCAGTGAAAAGCCGTCAAAGGTAGTTTACGGTGTCGATAAAATAAAGATGAATTGAATAAGGCAAATTTCAAACACCTTTCCTCTCCCTTTGCCGACCAAGTAACAAATGGGAAGGAAATCACCTTCTGGTGATCCGCTGCGGCGGCGTGTGCTCCTGGTCAGAAGCATTTCCCGCGTTCCCAGGTGCATAGCCCTCACCACCTAGCTCCCTCTGCCACCGCGTCTCCTCTTCGAGCTGTTACCTGGATCTGCCACCTCTCGGACAACTCGGCTGGCGAAACCTTTTCAGGTCTCAAATTCTGATATAATAATTTTAAAATCTTTCAAGTGTAAATTTCAAAAGGTAGGAGAAAAAAAATGCTGTGTCTCTGCACAGGAAGACCCAGGCACAGCAATGGTTCTGCGTGGATACATGTATTTATTTTTGAGTATATATCTACACCATTAAAAATGGTATTCAGTTAAGCCTATATATGAACAACGTTTGTGCTGGCGTCGAGAGCTTTTCCTATGTATTTTGTAGTGCTGCAAGTTTTTTATTTAGAAGTGTTGCTAGTTTTTAATGTAGAGCAAGTCACAATATAGCATTTCCAATAGCTTGGATCTGAAGTGAAAGAATCTCAAGGGCAATATCAAATACCCTGTCAAATGCAAGAACTTGACTTTCCAATACTATACCTTTATTTTTAAATGCCGTTTTCTTTAGCAATGTACCAGGTAATTGATACACAGTCAAGGGAGGCTTTGGAGCACACCCCCTTGTTTTTTAAGCTTTAAAAATATCTGTTTGCTTCTGGGCAGGGTTAGTTCGGACTGGGAATACCATCTTCCCTTTTGGAAATAGAGATACGAGAGGTTTGTTATTGAGACATTAGAGAGAGAGGGAGATCTTGTGGCTTGAAACAAGTTTCAGGGCTCTAATTCCACATTCTCTGCAATATTTACAAGGCAATTCGCTTAGATGTAATCTGGCTTTACTCAGTGGAGTTCCTCCTCATCTATACACTGCAGTGGAAATCAGAACCAGATACTCCACATCTGTTTCTGGTTTTCCACATGGGAAAAACAGCTTGGAACCGAAACCTAACATCTAAACTTCAGTCCATACATTTTAATATTTTAACTGAGACATATTTCCAGTAGGACTGACTTGCCTGCTGTGGAGGTGATACAGGTTAATTAATTAACATCCTTTGCAGACACTTTTTAAACTGCACAGCACCAGAAACACAGAGCTATCAGTTACTTCAATGCACCTCCACCTAGCAGTGCTTTTCTGACTTACCTCAGCGATCAGTTTTAAAAGCCATGTCTTTTCCGTGGTTCTGTCTCAGATGCAGTGAAGCAGCAGCACTGGCATCGAGACATACCATAGCAGGGTTTGTGGCCTTTCCCAATGACTAGGTTATACCATGGTTATAGTTCTAGATGTTAATATATAGAGTAAATGATAGGCCCTGAAGTAAAGTCCTATAAACATTGTGCATTAAGGGGATGATGACATCATAATTAACCAGACGAGCAAGGCTCTAGAGCTTGCTGTTGTCACCAGAATCTTCTGTAACTACAGCTTTGTCCATGGTATCTTCCTGTTTCACTTTTTTCCCTTTATAATTCAGAGAACCAGTTAGCATTTTCAGTAGAAAACAGGTTGCTAGTAGAGGAGTATAATCTGACAGCTAAAAATTGTAACTATCAACATTGGTATTTTACAGAGGCTAAATCGTTATCATCATCAAATGTACTTGACTGAATATGACAGTTCTGTCAGCAGGGGATTAATGCTCAGCAGAGTTTTTTTGTCAAACCTACTTCTTCTTACACAGAAGTCAGGGGTGGGCAGAGGTAATTCAGGGTGTTTTAGTTGTCTCAGAAGTTGAATGGTTCTCTTTGCAAAGAGATGATGACTGTATTTGGAAGGTATTTCAGGATGTAGTATGCTCCCTGCCTTATGCACAGTAAGACCTGGGTACATTTGCCACATAAAATGGAAAACAGGGATGGGGCATAACCAGATTGGTGGATATGCTGAGGTGAAAGAGTCATTTTGGGACTACAGGCCTCTCGGAGCAGTTCTGTTGCTGGATGCTGGATGCGTCTGGCCTTTAAGAAGCATGTCTAAACAACTGTAATTGTGATGACTTCTAGCTCTTTTGTGTCTTGTTATAAATTAGTCCTTTGATTTGTGCTTCCAACTGATTTACTTATTTTAGAGAGAACTTTGTAGAAAATTTATGGGGTTTTTTTTTCCAATTTTTGTCCTTTTCCTATCCTGTCAAACTACAAGATACATATCAAATGCTCTGCAGTGGTATTATTAATTCATTACATGTTTTAAAAAACTTTCAGCAACAAAATCTGTGAGCAAGTGTTGCGACTACGACTCTCCCTTCTCAGGAGACTTGTGTTTAGTACCTTTAAATGCCAAGAATTAGTGAAGAGTTACGTTTTGTAATCCAGTGGTTCTTGAACTGGGGTTGCATGGAGCATCTCTAAAAATAAGTATGTACTTTTGGAGATATTACTGATTCCAATGCTGTATTCCTCATTTAAATCCAAGGAACGTTACCATAATTAGTAATCTTACTAATACTGACATTAGCTTTTTAAGCAGGCACACTCTTAGGGTTGTTTTACCCCAATAAATTTAAGAATGTTTGCTTTCCTCCTCCATCTACATCCACATTAGATGGCACAAAGGAACCTTTTTAATGATAAATACATTTAAAAGAAAGAACAAAAATCCCAAGATTTTAGCAAGCAGATTTTTTCATTAGCCCCGCTTTATTTGCTCACACACAGGCACACAAAACTTCCTGGCAACCTGACTACAATTATCACCATACATCCTTTGCTGTCTGTATTGTGATTCATGTGAAAAGGGGACTGAAAAGAAAATCATCCCACAGAACAAAGCCGTGAGGGACACTGTCAAAACAGATTAAGGGTTCCCAGTGTGAAATGGGAGGTGGGAGCGCTTGCACCTTGTCTGCCAAGGAACTGCTTTGCTGCCACTGTCACAAGGCTCAGAGGACCCCTGGAGCCCTGCAGGGGTCCGTCCAGGAGGCAGTAGCTCAGCTAGCCTCGGTCCTCGGCATCCAGGAATGGAGAAGTGGAGTGATCTCGTCATCGTTACAGCAGACACTCATGAAATGCAGGGTGCATCGGAAACACAATTTTATAGGGATTCAAAGTTTCATTTTCTTTCCATTAACATTCAAACCTACCCTTCAGGTCCTTGTTGCTGTGTCTAAAACAACTTAAGACGATAAAGATTTGCCTTCAAAGAGAGTTTATACCAACAGGTAAAGGTAGGTATCCTAATACTGTAAGGAGAGAAGCTGAACTGGTCGAGACAAGCACCAAGTTCTAACAATTCATGTCAAACAAACAGGTCGAGATCAAATGACTTTTTAGGGATGCATTCTGCCCATCTCTCTGAGGATGGATGTGGGTGTAATATTGGTGCTTCTGGTGGGAGGGAGGGGTCAAGTACGTAGTGATTGCGTGGAGCATCCTGACGGCTTCCTTCTGTAAGGCCCTACCCGTGGCACTGCACACAGGCATGGCTGAGGCGCTGCTGGAGCCATGCCGGCGTTGGTTTGCATGCAGTTGTTCTGAGCTCTCGTGGGTGGCAAGAAATGCAGGACTAACAATTGAAAGTCCTTTAAAGATACTGCACTAAATATGAGAAACTGGCTACAATTTAGTGAAGATCAGAAAGGTTGTTAATTGTGCTTGGTTAATTACAATTAAACAATAAGCCTTTTCTTTGAGGATACCTGCCATCATTCTGTGTGACAATTTAATAGGGCTAAAAAACCAATGTAAGAGCCATAGTGCTTGCAAATTTTGGACATTAGCTTAAATCTTACATGAGATAGTGTAGCATTCTCACAAGCTGTTTAATGAAATTACAGCCTCGTGCTTTAAATTACAATACCCATGGCTATAACGTAGATATGATACTTAACATATAGGCTAGGCTATCTCTGTATATGTCTGTGTAGCAATGAGAGGAACCATGCAATATGCTAAGCTAAATTCTCTTGAGTGGAGGGGTCACCTGGTGATTTGCCCCTAACTTGCCATTTGCCTGTATCTTACTATTTGCTGTGTGCTGTAAAGATCGATTCAAACAATGATGACGTATCTGATTCCATTATCCCAGCCATTGAGATATAGATCCTGAGTGAGGTATCTTTTTCTCTGCTGCTTTTGGAAAAAAATATTTGCCAACTTAGTTTTTGTTATAGGAAAACACATATTCTGTGTGTCTTATTCAAACGGCAAGCACCGTGCCAAAACCAGGGCCATCCTGAGGAACTCCTTCTCTCCCCAGGCTTTCGTGGTTTGTGTTAAATAAAATCTGGATTCACAGCTATCCCACTGAGGTTTTTAAAAACCTTTCTTAAAATCAGCTTTTGCCATTTTTGCATTTGCTGACCCGGTGCTCTAGAATTACATACCTTGCAATGGTTTTTACTACTTAAGTAATCTCTAAACTATCACAGTACCATGCCTTTCTAAAGCACAGTACTGTAATTTCAGTGCTGCAATTACATTCATCCATGATTTATGACAAACTTTCAGTGAACAAATAGTAAACACTGTATCACTTTGTGATGTATGTATAACTGCGCATTTCTCTGTTCTTCTGCAAATTACCATTCCATTGTTACTGGTATTTTCTATAGCGCACAGAAAATCAACTCGTCCTTCGTTCATTCAGTTAATCCCTTCACTGTAATTTAAGGCAGAAGTCCCAACTTAAAAACAAAACTGGTGTTGCAAAAAGTTATTTTAACATGAGGTTTCATTCCCACATAGTTGATTGCATGTGGAAAAAAGTAGTAGTATAAACATGCAACACATGATGTTTCCTTTTGGTTCCTAAATACTTACTGCTGATTTACCCCAATCCTAGTTTTGTGGTTTTGGCATGATAAAGGTGGTACTGAATTTGTGCAAAATGCATGGAGAAGGAAGCCACAAACTCTTGTGGCAACAGCCTTATTTCTTTATAGGGTCACTGAAATAGAAGGGCTGGGTGTGACCAGGAGACATGAGGGTTTCAAGGAAACTTCAAGGTGCAAATGAATCACTGATATAAACTCCTGTTTATGTTAGTCCTGTTGTGTGAATGGGAAGAACTGAGTTGCTACCGAACGGCACTCTCAAAACACTGAATCAGCTGCCACAGAGCTCCTTCCTGTGTCTGATACTTTGCAGTCTTTTATTATCAGGCTGCAGATCTGGTGAAATGTGGATACTTTCTTCTCTTGTTAGTAGTGACAGCCGGAGTAGAGGTGTTCCCACGTTGTAAATAAGTCATACTGGACGGCGGCGTAATCCTCCTAAACCAGTGGGGGCTATGTCTTCCCCTGTGTAACCTCTACTTATTTATAAAGGATCAGGCCTTACAAGTTTTTTTTTTTAAGAAAGCACTAAAATGAAGCAAAATTATTTAGTTTCATTAATGCATCACGTAACATATTGTGTTAAAACACAATGTTTTAACCCACAAAAATGAATACAAGGCAATCCGATTAATGATTTCCGAAAGTATTACAGAGTGAAAGTTATTTCATTTGTCATTACAGGTGTCCCTGGCAATTACCATGAATAGCCTTTTTTTCATTTTACAGATTGCTAAAGCAAAAGTTTTAGGTGATTTTGCAGAAATTAAGCACAAGCTCTGACTTCAATGATTCATCTTTAAAATGCATACCTATAGACCAGTCTTTGTAAAAATACAAATTCTCTACACATTGTGTTTCATATTCTCTGCTCTGGGAGAATGAGAGTAGATTTTTATGATAACCAGACAGATGAAATTTGTGAAGTGATTCACCAAGTTTGCCTGGAATTGAAGTGGACAGCTGTCCTAATGCAGTAGTGGTTATGATACTTAAAATGCTGGGGGCTTCCAAGGTTGATATTCACCAGACCACAGTGTCCCCTCTGTTGAGGAGGCTTGCACAGAACCCTCACGTTTTTCTGGTTGGAAGGAAGGCATCTAGTCCAATGTGGAGGTGTCAGCATTAAATTCACTAAATTTATTTTGTGTAAAATAATAATTAAATCAGGGACTAGACTGTTTCCCTACTGGTTAGTAAGTACTTCCCCCCCCCCCCCCCCCCCCCCCAACTAAATGAATATGTAAATACTTTTTTCAGGGATAAGAGTTTCAATGGAAGAACAAATACATCCAACAGTATAAAAAAACCTTACAGTGCATTTGTTAAAGTCAGACTCCCGGGGACTAGGAAAATGGCAGAGGATATGCGCTACCTTAATTCTGAGTGAGTGCTTCAATTGCATTGTAGGTAAAAGAGGATTTTTGCCTATTTCTTATTTCATACCTTTGTTGCCTTGCTTTTTTTACTAGTATTTGGAAATACAACATTTTGGAAGGATTGAATCAGTTTGTTTTTCCTAGTCCCCAGTATTTTTTTCACCTTTTCCCCCCCCCCCCCCCCCCAACTTTCATTTCAGATCAAACCAAGTTTGGATTTTTCTGTTCAGTTCTGTAGCTAAATTGGCAATTTAGTTATTTACAACTTCACAGTCACTCTAACTTTTGTTTTTTCTCAGTGGCTTGGGCTTAGAACTGTGTTGCTGTGTTCCAAGCCTATGTTTCTAATAAGCTTTGTGGGGGTTTGGTAAGTGAGCTTACAGCTGTGCCCCTTGCCTTGAGATTCTTTAATCTTGAAATTTACTTTTACTTTTACAAAATTAGCAAAATTACAATTTGATTATTAATTAGCCTTCATGTTTAATAATACAAAGTTCTATTTCTGCCTCTGGATGTATCATAACTCATTCTCTCCAAGTGTAAGCACATATCAGTTCCATCTCACAGAGCATTTATAAGCTTATTAGTAAGGCCCGCTCTTAACACCAGAAACCTCCCTGCAACTTAAAGGGGCTTGCCTTGTTTCCTGCTCAAGGGGCAGCTTTTACTTCTGTGCGGGCCCCTTTGCCCTTTTTGAATTAGGCTATGGCTTTGCACATCAGACAGTAATCTCTGTTAGGAATTCTGGCAAGTGTTTTCTGAAAATCCAAGTGCACAGTATCCACAGCATTCCCCGTGTTTGTACTGGCAGCCACAGGCTTAAACAATTCCAGCAAGTAAGCGAGGCATGCCCTTCCCTTCCTGAGACCATGCTGGCTATCCTTGATTCAAGATGTGGTTTACTGACTGTTCTTCCATTTGCTCTTTAACAACCATTTCCAAGGCTTTCCCCACAACTGATGCAAAGCTGCAGAAAAAGTCTATAATTTCCTGATCAATAGGTCCTAAAAATGGCCTTATTTTGGCGACTTGCCACACTTTCAGATCTTTTCAGTCTCTGTTCATTGAGTTTCTTTTCTTTGAGTTGAAAAAGCCATCATTTCCTATCAGACTTTCTGTACAGTTAACTTTTGTCAGGATTTGCTACCTGTAGCTGATAAATCGTAAGAGCTTCAATACAATAATCTGGGCCTATGAGATGGCAAAGGGAAGACAAAGAAATTAAACAAGTGTTGTTTCATTGGATGGTGAAGAAATTATGCCTAGTGGGGCTTGACAAATTTCTAGATCCTATAATGAAAATTGATGCTCTTCAGAAACTTTCATGTCCCAGATCATACAATCTGCCAGTTTCTTGCTCTGTTGAAATCTGTTGAAAGCTTTTTGCTTTCATAATTGAATAATTCTT
Source organism: Aptenodytes patagonicus (assembly GCF_965638725.1). NCBI lineage: Eukaryota > Metazoa > Chordata > Aves > Sphenisciformes > Spheniscidae > Aptenodytes > Aptenodytes patagonicus. Next base: position 36,586,528 of record NC_134955.1, on the reverse strand, counting down.
GCAACTGAAAATAAAGTTTTTAAATAAAAGACCATTCAGAACAGAGGCAGAAATAGCATCTTTGACCCATCCCTCTTTCACATCTGTTCATTACAAAAAATCAGAAACCTTGTAAAGCTCCTTTGCCTAAACTAAAAATTAATTGAAATGCGTATTTTGAAGAAATAAATGTGGCAGAAAAGGAGGTAGAGATTTGCTCAGCAATTAATGGAGAAGGCTGTTGGACATGTCATTTTCTTCTCTGGTAATCTCCCAAATAATTCCCTTTTTTTATCTTTTACAAACTTCTCTTTTACTAGGGGAGGCCCAAACAAAGAAGAAGAGATTGCATATTACGAAGTTTGAGTTGCTCTTTGGTGGACACTTAAGTATTTCCTTAACAATGTGCTTTTAAGTTTCTGTATTAAAACTTAATACTGACCTTTTTCCTTTACTAAGTTTTTTTTTAGTGCATTAAATGATGAACTTCAAGGAAAAGAATAGAATGATGTACTCTTTCTGCAAAAAAACATAATCTTGCCATGACTGTCTGTAGTATGGCATGAGGTTATTGATTTCTGTAAAATCTAATTCATATTACAGAGGATGAAATGGCAAAATGAAGAACATGCAGATAAAATATGGCTAATTGGTGTGACTGTATTCTAGTACTAGGCTCTGCCCACTGCTCAAAGAGAAAATTATTTGATTTACCGTGTCCTTGGAATTGTATTTATAATAGAAGAACTATAATATGTTAAAATCAAAATTAGATTCTACAACATAAAGTGATCAGAAAATTCCTGAAAAGGGAAGAAGAAGCCACTTTTGTTTTAGGGTACCCTATCAATAAGTTACCTTCTAACAAAATTAATGAGACATTTGGGAACATTCTTAGCATTGTGCTATCAGTTCTATGTTGCTTGAATAATATTTTGTAATAGAGAAATAATTGTTAGTGCTTGATATGCAATATTTATTAAAGTTAAAAGGACTTGACTGCAGTAACAAAAAAAAGAAGAAAAACAGATGGGAAAAATAGTTTAAAATTTGGCAGAGTAGAAAATCTTTCTTTTCGTAATTTTTGTGATAAATTGAATTAAAACTCACAGTTGCTTTGCATATTATTCACACAAGACCTTTTTTGGCCATCTGCTGTTGCCAAGTGCTAGAGATCCACATTTCATTTTTTAGCACTGGCCTGCCAAGTTATATAAAGGAAATGTTTGCCCTCAGTGTTGTTTTTCCTAAATTATTTGGAATGCTGTATTTCAGTCTCCTTTGGGTCTATTCATTTTACAGAGGTTCTGTATTCTGTCCCTTCTGTTCGTCTTCCAATAATAGCAAATGTCTTATATCCAGAAATCCTTTCTTCAATTGATGCAGATAGATCCCTCAATTCCTTGATCCCCAATGCCCTCCATACAACCTATGCCTGTCTTCCCTGTTCAGGGAAAAACCTTTTAGGAATCTGTTTTTCCCATGCTGTTTACCTTCATCCTTGATTGGTTTTCCTTCCCTGACTCACTTTTTCTGTCCCCCCTCTGTTAAAGTGATGTAATACTTATGTGAGCAACAAAAAAGAGTATCAGAATTTATAACAACAGAGAACCAACTGACTGTTAAGAAAGTAGTCTGGACTGGCAGATTTAAAAATACCCTTTGTCTGTGAAGACAAAACTGATAACTTCCTGTGTAGCCTTTCAGAAGTGGGTAAAATATTCCTGATATGTTTTAGCTAGTGAAGTGTGGTCATGAAATGTTGTCTGTCTTTAAATGAAGAAGCAGAGAGTGACTGGCCTGACAACTCATCATTTTCAGAAGTGAAATGCTATGTAAATTACTTATGGAAATGTGGGGTTTAATATACCTTGTCCAAATCAGATCTTTGCTGCACACACTTAGCTAAACGTTTTGCTGTTTCTAAGTGGCTGCATGTGTATACTGAATGGGAGAGATCACAAGATTAAGTTACACAGAACCATCATACATGGTAACACAGGGGATATTATTAATTTCTATCCTCTGAGAAAAAGGAATGGTTCCACTAAATAATAATTTTTTAAAAAGTGTTTTTTTCAGTGAATTTACGACTTGCACCAGTACAGATGTGTCTGTTTTTTCATAAGACCAACCATGTACTCCTACTGTGGCTTCATTTGGCAGCTGAAAAAAAGAGAGACAAAATTCCTGAGTTACACTTAGTGACTGAGAAAAGAATTTGGCTATTGTGTTTAAAGGGCTTATTTCATAGCTTTTTTCACTTAGAGATCGCAGTTTCCAAAAGAAACCCATGTGGCTCTGGGACTTCAGCACATATGGGATCTACATCTTTGTTGCTGACTCCCTCTTCTGTTTTAGAAGGTGGCAAAATAAACGGATGTGTGACAGGAGGTTGACTTATGTCATGCCACAAACATCCCAGACTTAAGGTACAGTTATATCTGTGTTAATCTAAGCATCACAACAATGTAAACAATATATGTGTGACTAACAGTGGAGCATTGTAGAGAACGTTTGTGCCAATTATATTATTAATGATGGAATTTCAGGCACGGGTTTGGATTACCTATTCATTTCAATCCTTTCCTGTTGTTGATTCTTTCTAGCAGTAATTTTTTCCAATTACAGGAATCGTTAGGTTTTTTTCCTGAAGACACTAGGCCTTTAGTATAGGTAGGAAAAGAGTCTGTAAGATGGTTTACATAACCATATCCTCAAAGGGGCTGCTGCATAGTGTATCGTTCAAAGCTTAGCAGAGTGCATACCACAGCTAGAGGATGTAGAACATCTCAAGGGTCCCTGCAGCTGTTTAACTCTTTGAAATAAACTGTTCCTTCCAGCATGAGAAGGAAAAAATACACATTTGCTTGCCAAAGCTGTGCAAACACATTCATCCAAATAATGCTGATCAATTATGTAAAAAAAGGAGACATTTTAGGAGCAAGAGGCAGATGAAGGGAAAGAGGCACAGTTTATTTATTTAGTTATCATTTTTGCTTAGAGGCACCTTATGCAAGGAAAGAGCAGCTGCTAAAAGAGATTTTTTGCTTATGCAAACAGAGGAGACTGGCTTTTTCTTTACTGTTTTGAGAAGCAAAAGGTGCAATGTTGAAAAACAGACCTATTTCCAGGAGCACACACCTTATTCCTTCTTTGGGGAAAAGGTAGAAATACGTTTTTTAGTTAGAAGTGTTGGTCACGCTGGTTGTGGATCAAGGTATCCATTTGCTAGTGCTGTCAAAACCATTTGATATTTACCCTAAACATGAATGCAATTCTGGGTATATCAGTGGAAGTTCTCAGCAATCATGGCAGTTTGTAGAGATACTATTCTACTCGCAGCATATTATAGTCAGGACAGACTCAGCTTGCATAAAGATGGGACAAAGGCAGCCTTCTCTATGGTAAAGATGAAATCCATCTTGCTATATGTAGCTGTAAACACTAAAATGATTCCATCGGCAGTTCTGTGTGTGTGAAGTCTCAGCTGCTAGAGGACTCTATGTACATTTTGGTGAGTTGTTTTCCCCCTCCAGGTAGGTATGGCTTCATAATGCAATTTGAGCTCACCAAATATCTATCATGTCTTTCTCTTGATGTAGAGGAACTGACAAATTAGGGGAAACAAGCAGATTGAAAGCAATTTTCTTACATGTTATTCACTTCTTCTTGGTTTTCTTAAGTCTTTATTATCCCTCATTTTTCTATTCTTTCATTTCTTGCCCATGTGGTATTGTTTTTCCAGGGTCTCATTCCAGGTTCCATTTTCTTCTCACCACACTTGGCATTTACATAGCACTTAACAGTACTTGATTCTTTGCAGCAATGAAATGTTATTACTCCAGGATACAGACAGGAAAATTAAAGGAAAAAATGTAAATGATTTGTCGAAGATGACTTGTGAATCAGAAATAGAATATAAAAGACACAGTTTGTTTGTGCTTCCCCTGAATTGTCCAGAAATTAAATCAGACATTTATCAGAGGAGCTTTCAGAGTGAAGCTGGATGCCTGGGAATAAGCTCTCAGGGTTTAAGGGATGCTGCCATCAGAAGCTGCTTGAGGAGCAATCTCTTCCTGTATGTCCCACAGATTGTTTTTGTCCAATCGGAGAAATCCATGTTGAAGATCTGTTGTGACAAATGGGGATGGAAACTTCTATTTATTTTTAATGAAGTCCAAGACAGCATTTACATGCTTCTTTGTGTGTGTGATTGTGGTTAAGCTACTGCTTGGTATTGCAGTTCTGAAAGGACAGCTTGGGAAGCACCATCGTTCCTTAAATGTAGTTAACCTTTTCCTATCTTCTATATGTCTAGAGGTAGCCCTGACCAATCAATACAATATAACAAATACTGCATGCATGTATGTTTACATATGCTTAGGATATATTACAGCTAAGTAATACAGAACATCCCCAAATTGCTCTGTTCAGTGGACATAGTGGAATAATAATTGAAGATGGAGCACATAGATATAGCTGAGACTGTGGACTGTTGATTCTTCTTATTCCTAGCTGTATGTGGAGAGCTAGTGTAAAAAAACCTCCTTTCTCGTCCTGTAAGTTCTGTGGGCCAAACTCCTACATACTTTTGAAGTTCTCTTACAGTAGAATTTTGTGAGACATGGACTGTTACTCTTCCATCTTCTTAAACAAAAATCGAGGTTGTAAACTTCTTTTTAAACAATGCCTTAAGCATTTAATGGTTTTGGGGTCAGAGCAATGCACTCCAGTGCTGTTTCTATTTGCTGGTTTGTTTTCCATGTTTCCTTTAATGAAAAGTGTTACAGAATTGGTCTGTAGTAGGTGGTAAATAAATTGGAAGCATACAATGCAGGGCATTGTCTAAGTGGAATGAAGGGATTTGAACCCTAAGACTGTCCTCTCTACTAAGTGATAGTTAGCTTAGAATTACAGAAATGTACACAATTTCCATTGGCTTCATCCTGTTCCCCTAGTAATCAGCATGTCATTAATTGTTAGCCTGTTTCTATGGAAATTGTATTTCTTGTATTTTTTACACTTCTAATGTCCCAAAATATGAAGAGGCATTAAAAGTTTTGATTTTTGAGGAACATCTATGGTGCATTAAAAGTATGCTGCTGCAAATCACGTATTTGATCTGATCACAGTTACTTTCAAAATAATTTGTTTAACTGAATATGAAAATATTTTCAGTGCCCTAAAATGTCTCCTCATGAAGAATGAGAGCTCGTTATGGGTAAACTGGTACTCTATAACCTAGCCTTTAAGACTTCTGGATATCAGAATTGGAAAAAAAAAAAACCACTGTAAGACCAGGTAGACAATTTGGCTGGAAGGGGAAACCTGAATCTGTGTAAATCAGCTAGACTGGAGTCTACTGAATCCAAGATAAACAGGCAGAGGGAGCCAGTTAGTCTTTTAAGTAAGATGTCAATTGAATAATTCCTCATATAGTAGTCCCAGAAAAAAAAACCCTCTTTATCCAGGACCTCATCTAGCAATCTTCTGTCAGGAGAAAAGTTTAGGACTGCTGAACACAAGATTAGCCTTCTCAGTGTTTGATCTCATCTGCAATAGATAAAGTAGTGCTGTTCTCTGGTCACCTGGTACATTATTTCCTTACCTCTACCCACTTTTGTGTGTCCCTCTCACTTGTTTTTATAAACTGCTTCTATAAATCAACAGATGCCTGTAGTGTCCCTGTGTAGGAAAATATGACCATAGAAAGTGCAATGTATACTCAAATCCAGTTGAAAGCAGGTTTATTTTCAGGAACTGTAGTAGGAACTGAAGGATTTGAGTTCTCCACAGATCAAGAACAAAGGCATGACAAATAAGAGGCTAAACAGACTTTTAAGTTGATACATATTCAGTTATATGAGGCAGTTTGATTTAAAAGCAATAAGGCTTTCTGAAGATCTGCAAGCATACTGAAAATTAAATTGCTATCTCTATTTGACCATGCAAAGGCAACTTTAAGGAAAGGCTTTTGTGATTGCTTGATGAGCAAAAAATTTTTAATTGACCAATTGTTTAATGTTATCTAAACATGTTTGCCTGTACTCTCACCTGAACTCTTAAAAATGATGAGTATTTTCTTGCTTATCATTCACGTCATCAGCAGCTACCCACCTTTTCCTGGACTTAAAATTCCATTTCTAGTAGTTCTTTAACTTTTATGATCTGAAATGTTCCTCTACTTCACAGAAAAGACAACATGAGCATTTCTGAAATTATGAACTAACACTGTTCACCCTCATGTTTCATGGGTTGAAATAGAAAGCAGAAAACAGAGTGTTCAGAGCACAAGGATTAGACGAACCAGACAAAAATAGTGCAAATGTTTGCAGATCTAATTTGTTAATTTGTTTTTTTTAATCAAAACTGCCTCAATGTACATGAAAATAACCAATTCATGGGGAACTCGTTATAGGAATCTGTCACTGAATTATAATTCTGTCACTGAATTACTAAGAAAACTCATTCTTTCAGATTATAAAGTCCATTTGCAGCCTTTTCTGACAAGTGGGTTCTTTTCTCTGTTGGGTGGGAAAAATCTTATTTTTCTAACTTGAATTTTCCCCTAGGATGCTTTTATTTAATTTTCTACCACGTGAATCTCCTCTCCAAGTACCTATCCATGCAGTCTATGCAGGAGTGGCTCTTTGGACTGTTGCCTCATCTGACTACCACGGCATGCGATGTTATTGTTCCTTAGATGGCTGAAAATACAAAAGGAAAGTGTCATGCATATGGAAAATATAATATGAGACAGTATTTACTACAGAAATCTTATGAGAGGCTGGGGCTTACCAGGCCTTTATAACAAGCTTTTGAAGGGTTCTTAGCAACTTAATGACTTATAGTCATAGTAAGATTTCAGCTGAAAGGATATTTTTCCTTTTAAAAATTGACAAAAAATAGAGACATGCTATTATAAAAGAAAACCATGTTATCTGAACCAACTAAGACAACATAGAGACCTATCATCTGGATGCTGCTTCTATGTCTGCACAGAGCACGTCATTGTCTAGGACTTTGTCTCGACAGGAGACAAATCATTTGAACAGCTACATGGGTATAATCCTCCTACATGAACACTTTTATTAGAGGAGAAGTGCTTGCTTACTTTAGCTTAGAACTCTTTCCATGTGATGCAAACAAACTTAAAAAAGTTTTGTGGTATTGGGATCAGAACATCTTCGTGTAAGATTGTAACTGTATTACTTCAAATTTACAACAAAACTGTACCAAAACAATTCTCTTGTGAGGACATGACTGAGTTCTGCAACCTCATATGCACGGTCAGCAAAAAGGAGTGATTGAAAAAGCTTGCTGTGCTCCACCAAATGAGTGGTTGGGAATGATGGATTTGAAAGAGAGTAATCCGTGGCTAAGAAAGAAAATGACTACCTAGTGGGCAGGAGGAAAAAAGGTGTAAAATATGACTGTTTTCAACTGAAGAAGCCCTGTAATTATATCTTATATTTACATGTCTATAGAAAAAGGAAGATCCATTTAATGATACGTAGACATTGCTTTCATAAAACAAAGAAATATGAAGAGAAATAGATAAATGTAAAATAAATAGCAAGCTGAAATTTCAATAGTGTACATCGTGAACGAAAAATACAAACTTTTTTTAAACTTTCTCTTCCCTACAGGTCTCTTGCCTCAGGATCCAGCCCTTCTCTTTCTAACAATGTACATTTTAACGATCTGCATGTTAATGTAATACACAGTAAATGCAAACTGTAATCTCTTGTATAGGTTTATAAATGAGTTAAAATAGCAAATTCCAGAAATATTGCCATCAAGAATACTTTGCACCACTCTGATATCTGATATTTTTCTAAAATTGTGGGTGGGATGCCTTCTCGCAAAGAGCCAGAAAAAGCTGTATTCTGTCTCGGTGCCAGTGTCAGCATGGAGTCATGACTGATGATTTCCTGAGTCCCTGTCAGCTATGGCCACAAAGACGGCTCCTTTGGAACCTCTCCAACTGGTACAAATTAGAGCAGCCTTCAGGATGCTAAAATTTGTGCTGAAAAATTGGCCAGGCACACGTTTGCCCTCAGACAAAGGGTGCAGAGAGGTGGCTTGATGTCTCCCTCCGAGTCCTTTTGTGTAGGCTGGTGTAAGAAGACTGATCTTCAGACTTCAGTAAACTCACACATTGCAAAAACATAAGCAAAAATATCCATGTTTATGGATAAAATCACTTAGCTGGTTTTGAATATTTAGTCACAAGGTTCAGAAGGTTTTGTGTGATGTTTCTTTTAGAGTGGGTTTGTTCCCATGACAATTTCTAAATATGTCATTTTAGCGGTAAGTTATTTCTTATTTTCCCCAAAGGGATATAAGGAATGATCCTATACTGAAATGGTGTTTGATAGCAATAGCTTTTACATGGCTGCATTCCTGTTATTTATGAATTAAAGGATGACTATTTTTTTTTTCCCCACACTTTTGGATAATTTGGTCTTTTGCTTCTGGCAAGTATTGTACGAAGTCACTGAACATGTCTGTATGACACAAAACTGGAGTGATTACTGGAGTCCTAAAGGAGAGTTGTAGCTGTAATACGTCCTGCAGTTTCAATCTGACCAGCAGATGGGAGAAAGCAGTTAAGTTATTAGCTCTTCCGTGTCCCGAAGGTGAAGAGTTTTGTGTTCTTAGGATATTATCTAGCTATTTTATATCTAGGATTTTGGTTTTGTTAATTTTAAATATCCAGTTTGTGGAGAAAATGCTTGAGAAAAGTGACAGATGGGCTATAGTGAACAATAGCAAAATGTATAATATACTTTAAAGAGTCCTGGAATATGAAGCCATCTCATGCAATGTCTCAATTTCACATTAAATGTTATGTTGTTTTTGTTTTAACTGAGTAGCTAAGTCAGCTTGCTCCTGCATTTCTTATGGCACTGAGTTGAATGTGACTATATTCACTCCTGAGCAGCCATATGGTTTATAGAAGTTTGCAAACGAGCAGTGCTCTTGTACAGACATAACCCTTTTTACTTGGAAAACGAAGCTGTATTTTACGTCTTCGTGTAACATTTGTTCTTTACAGGTGGTGCCTCCTTAGAATGCTTCCCTTTTCGGAGGGCACCTTGCTTCAATGCAGGGTTTCAGCAGGCTGCTGCTGACCAGCACCACCACAGGATGCTATTTAAGCGTCTAAATAACAGTGACTCTGTCACACCATAACTAAATGCTGGTTTATTTTCTCCTCAAGTTTCAGAATTTTCAGTCATACAAAGAAACCGAAATGCCTTGTTTGCTTAAAAATACAGCCGTATGATGTTTTCTCTTTAAGATGGACTGAGAACCGGGAGGATTGCTTGTACGCAAATTGTCTCTCAAACTAAAAACAAATATGACTGGGGATTTGCGAAATCTAGTGTCCCACTGTGTTGTCTAATTCGCCAGAACCAGCATCAGGTGTCCTGAGATTATTTTAAGTCATTCTGCATGAGGATTAGTTTATAAACTTACACAAAACTGTATTACAAGGGTTTTTACTTTATTTCTTGTCTGTTGTTTTTCTGTATCAAAACCATAAGTTCTGAAGTATTTTTTCAGTAGCCAAGCTTTCCGCTTTGCCTTGTATACTCAAGCAACTGACTTCAAAGTTTCCCTGTGATGCTTATTGTGACATGTGCAAGACATAAAGAAAATTTTATAAGCTTATTCTTACAAAACACAAATATCTTCAAGGCCCAAATTTGAAGAAGCATAGAGATTCAGCACTGCTGAACGTCAACTTTCATTTTATTTATTCTCCAGGAAGAGTGCACAAATATTTATATTGCACTTGCAATTATGTAGACCAGGATTTTATTTAGTGTGTATGTGTGTTTGTATGCTCACTTGAGCCTTCATGTATATATATTTTGCAAATACAATCTTTCTAGTTTTACTTCTCAGCTTTCTTAAATCATTGTGAACAGTGACAATTGTAATTTTCTAAAAGAAGAAATTCTAGAAGGATGAGCCCTCCAGAAATTATTTCAGTTAATGAAATTTGTTTATTTTTAATTTATACATGTATGTATGCTCTTACATATTATTTTTTAATAGTAGTGAGAAAAAAGATCATGGCATAGAAGAGACTGAAAAGAAGAAAATGAGAAGTGGATATAAAAGAAAAGTAGAAAAGAAAGAAAGAGGAAAAGGAAAAGAAAAAAGGGGAAAAGAGAAAAAAGGGAAAAGGAAAGGGGAAAGTGGAAAAAGAAAGGAATAGGAAAGTGAGGAAGGAAAGGGGGAAGGGAGGGAGGGAAGAAAGGGAAAAAGAAGGAAAAGAAAGGAGGAAGGAAGAAAGAAGACAAGGAAAAAAGAAAGAAATAAGGAAATAAAAGACAAGAACATTGAAAAAGAACAGATTAATTGTAAAATAATGTATGAGATGAAGGAAGGCTTGGGAAGATGAGAAGATAAAAGAGATGCAGGAAAAAAGACTAAAAAGAAGAGGCAGAAATTCAATTTCATTCTACTACTAGTGGCTTTCAGATGAGGAATAAAATATTACAATTATGAATATGAACTTGATTAATTTCAGTCAAAATATTGATCAGAAGAACATTTCAGCAAGAAAGCAAAGACATGGATGAGATTAATTACTGTTAAAGGCATAAAACCCCAGTATTTGTGGTCTCTGGGGAAGCTGGGAGCGGAAGGGTGATATGATAGCCCATCCCGAGTCACCTGTGTGCTTCTTTTGATGTATTCAGCACTGCTGACTTTTTCTGGACAACCTCCGTTTTCATATTTTATCTCTGGCTATCCAGGACCTGAGAGGGAACCATTCCTGTGGCACGATAGAGATCTGTTCAAGCTGCTCCACTACTGGTTCCCAATAATGCCTACATTAAATGGTGGCAATACACTTACTTTGTCTCTTTTCAACATAGTTTTACATCACCTTACTGTAGAGGAAAGACTCCAGCAGAGAGAAATGATGGCAGCCTCATTTAGACCCCAATCGAGAAGACTACTAATGTGCATGAGTCTAAACATGTACTTAAGTGCTTTGCTGGATGAGGATATCAATTTACATCTCTTCAGACAGGAAATTTATTAAACATGAGAAGAGGGAATGTTTTGCATGGAAACACATGGAAGTAATTTCTGGTTTATGTGAATGGATCTGGTTTTAAGGTATGAAAATATGTAATGCTGTAATTGTTGGAAAGCCAGGTAGTGGAGATAGGTCTTTCAGCTAGGCCTCTACCAAAGATCAGATATTCTAACTCTTCTTATTTAGATGGGGTTTTTTTCTGTATAGATGTGATTTTTTTTTATTTATGGCAAAAATATTCTATAACATTTAATAGAAAGCTGTAATGTTTCTTTTCATATTTTTATAAAAGTCTAGTGATAAAAACAAAACCAAAACTGCTGAAAGATCTTTTTCCACTCAGACCAATAGATTTTTAGAGTACATATAGGACTAATAGCACTGACAGTCTGTAGTAAATTATAAAATACTTTTTAAAGCTACTTTACAAGCTAGCAAATATCTGGGATCTGAGCATGTGTTGAGAAATTGAATGCTTGCATCCAGAAAGCATTTGTGTGTACGGATGTCTAAAACCCTACAGTAGTAATTAAAAATGAGTGTGACACATTCACCTACGGAATTGGTGGAATTCATGAAAACACTTCAGTTTTGTTTAGAGTCGCGTGCCCCTTCACTGCAGTACGTGACCACAGGTCAGGCAGGATACTGCCACAGTGGTTCTTTCCTCTGAAACAGGTCCAGCATCCTCTGGAGCTGAGGAAGGTACATGAGAACTCACTCAAACAGTGTTCCTTCCCTGAGAGAGAGAGATGCTCTGTCCTGCCTGTGTCTCTGGATTAACGTGGGATTAAGACATCTTCCATCTCCTTTGGGCAACACCAGCTCCCTGCTATATTCTCTTTCTGCCCTTCTTGTTTGATTTCTCAGAACAAATCAGAATTCAAATCAAGTCCATAACTGGAAATGAAATATGACAGAATCTGCCTGTGTTTGGAGAGGCAAAGATGCAAAAGGCAAGGCAGAAGTTGTGGAGCACTCTCTTTGCATACCAACCACAGGGACAGATTTATACATCCCAGTTTAATATATTGTTGTAATAACACCGTGGAAACTTTGTTGTATGCAGTCGTCATCACATGGGAGAACTGTTTGTTTATACAAATTGCCAGATACTGCTACTTTTTTTTTTTTTTTGCTTGAAGAGTATATTTTTTTGCTTGAAAAGTATGTTTTTTCAAATGCTGAAGTTTTTAAGCTGAAATGCACTTGTTTTCATCTGGTCAACAAAACAAGTGCTTGTTGATATCTTTGCTGAGCTGGCAGGCTGGCAGTCTTATATAGTATCAGGAAAAAGAAAACACCACTTGTAATAACAGATTTCGTATGATTACCCTTACTTTAAAGCGAAAAGGAGGAACCATACTTCAGCTTAGAAGAACCATCCATGTAATTATCATTCCAGCTGTAAATAAATATATCCCAACAGTGGTTAGGAGAGGTTGTCTCATTGTACAGCCTTTATGTCCTCAAATCAAAATAGACCGTAATGATGCTGAACATTCTTCCTGTTGGCCGTCACCTCTCCAGAGAACCATCTAAGCAGCAAACAGCATTTGCCCTTAAATCACAGTAATACTCTGTGCATTTGACATCATGGAGTTGCATAGTTACTCTTAACAGATTCCAGAATTGTTGCTCTGATTACAGGTCAGAAAGGCAACACGACACATTAAAGATGCAGAATTGAAGTGATAATCAATTGGGATTTATTTATGTATTTTGAAAACATTTTGAAAAGCTACCATGGGATTTCATGATAGGAAATCAGCTCACATTCCTTAGGGAAGTGGTGTCCAGGTCACTGCCTATCATTTCAGTGGGATTTTGTGGTGTCAGGGAAGATTTTTATCAGTATAGTGCTACCAGTGGATGTTACATTGTGATGCCAAAGGGAGTGAACACAAGATTTTATGCAAACAAGTACTGCTTTCATTTAAAATGCAGATCAAATCAAAATTCTTGAACCCAAAAATTTTAGGGTTTTTTGTGAAAGGGTTTAAAAAAAACTCATTCAGATTGTTATGTAATGACTGAACCAAATCTTTAAACCATACCATTCCCAAAATCCTTGATTCAAGAATCTCGGATGCTGGAATGTTACAAATTCTCATCTGAATTCAGAGGCGGTAGCTCAGCTCCAATTCTAGAGGTAACTGAGTGCTATCATAGTTCTCTAACTTACATTTCAAATCAATGTTTTGTGTTCCCTTTGCATTGAAATTTCTGCTAACTGAATATTTGCAACTAAAGGACATTTAAAGCAAATCTTCACTAATTTGGAATTATGAATTTTTAATACACTTGTTATCAGTCTTGCATTCATTCAGTCAAAGAATCCTGTGATGTACACATCCAGTGATGTCCAAGGAACATAGCTTGCATTTAATAATGATTGGTTATGATTCCCCAGAATTGGCTCAAAATCAATCCACATTTTCACGATTATTATATAAGAAATGATTTTGCAACTAATTTGAAACTACTACTTGAAATTATAATTATGACAATTCACAGCAGGAATAAAGCTGTCAAACATTTGCCTTAAATTTTTCTGCCCAGCAGCATTTGTGCAGTGGCGATTTTTCCAGATGACAAAACTTACACCTATAACAAAGATGTTAGAAAGCGATGGTCAGAGAAGGACCAGGAAAGAATGTTCTCCCTCTTCTCAGCTCTTCAGAGCAGGTCTGGATTGTGAAGGCCAGAAGGGGACTCCTTTTTTTGTTCTTTGGACTTTGGACAGAGTGATATCTCTTTCCACTTTTGGAAAGACATGAGTATTTGCGCTCAGTCCCCATGCTCACCCAGTAAACACAAAGTGTATTTGTGGGATGCATGCTGCTTGACTCGGTATCTGTTTTACAGCAGATCTGACTTCCTTTCTGGGTCCAAGATCCAGTTGTACTCATTTTATATTGAAGAACTGATGGTGGCACTGTAGAAAAGCTGGGAGAATAGACCAACTTTTTTTACTTACTCTGCCTTCAGCTAAGTCTTATTGAAGGCTAGTATTGTGCTCTGAAAAGAGCTGCCTGGGAAATGTTCTTCTGTGTAATGGAAGCTACTGAGTTTTTCCAAATCTTTCTACTCTTTATGGGACAAGTCTTTTGCAGCTTTTCTTTTATTTAGACATGTTTTTATGTATTTTGAGAGAAGGAAATTCAGTGAAGGAGTATAACTGCTTCGAGGAGAGACATATCTGCAATAGTCAATAACTCAACAGACAATACTAGGAAGTGGGAAATACGACTGGAGTCCTTGTTTGCCTGATTTGATGCAAGGACAGAACACTTTAGTGTCAGATGAATGTTGCTGCCACAGGACAACTGGAGTTTCTAGCGTGAGGACTCTGTCTGATTTACATCCTGTATCTAAGAAACATTTCCCGATGAAGTTGAATTTCCACATGAAGCTTCCACTTGGTCAAGAATAGGCCCACATGTGGCTTGCAAATGCTTCTCACTGATCGTGGTAAAATAGTTATTAAAAAGAAAGTTGTTGTATGGACACAAATCACATTCACCACCATGAAACTATGCTGTTTTTCTTAATGTGGATAAAGAGGTGTAGTGAATTCTAGAGAGGATGCGACTGCTCTGAAAGTTTCTTCTTAGGAAGCTACCTTAGCCAGGGTCTGTCCCATGACATATATCCCTTTTCTGAACCAGATATAGTATCCATCACCAAAATCGGATTCTACTGGAAAATAGTCATTCTTTCCAGGACACAATTTTTTCTTTTCAAGAGATCATCAAGCTGAGCTTTGTAAGTGTCCATGAGATAATGCATGAGGATAGGTGTTTAGTATTGATACATGCACACAGACTGGTGCAATAAGGCCAAATCCACATAATAAGCACAGTTGCCACAAATCTTAAGTAGCTACATTGGTACTTTCGGTTTAACGAAGTGCCTGGTGGTTATCTAAATGCAAGAACTTTGTTCTGTGTTTCCCTCTGACTGATGTTGCAGCTCAGGTAGGAAAAATTCCAAAAACAACGTATTGCTGAGAGTGGGGCTTCCAAGGGAACACACTGTGCACCTCTTAAAAACACACTGAAATAATTACACTAATTTATCAGCAAAGGACTATGTAACCTAAGTTGACTACTGTCATGGTGCCAAGAGTGTCTGAAGTCTAATATTCCATATTTTGAGACATCTTGTATCTAGGGGTTGCTTCGATGAGCATGTACCCTGCTAATATATCATTTAAATAACAGATGAGTCCTCAGGCAGAGGGGCTTTGACTTCAGTGTTCTTGCTTCTTCACTTGACTCAACTCTAGAAGTACTTCCCCAGATTAAATCTCCTGGAAATGTGTCAGATTTATCATTTGGATGGCAGTGATTGAAAATAGGTTGATATACTCTGCATATGAAACTTGATGAAACTTCATGAGAAAACAGTGCAGAGACATCTGCTGAATTTAGGATTTAAAATGTGATTTCTCTTAGAGATCATATACCAGGTTCTGAAAGAAATATGTGTGGTGCTCTTAATAATATTTAAAAAATAATATGACAGCTCAAAGTGCCAAGTCTATGAAAACAGACTTTTTTAATTTTGGTAGCCAGTTTGGCTCTTATAAGTTATTATTTTTTGCAATCTTCATATTTAATTTTTTTTTTAAATGGCATTTGCAAAGGAATGTCTTTGAATATTGTCCATTTACAAAAGAACATGTGCGCTGGAGTTTTGATGCTTTCCTAAGCAAGGGACATGGGAGACTCAAGAAACACTGCAAATTATTGCCAGACTATCAACTGCATTGTGATGAAGCCTAGCAGCCCCAATCATAAATCAGGTACTCAGCAAATAAAGAGGAAAAGTTAACACATGCCAGTGTAAGGATTGGATCAGAGAAAAGAACAACTTCAGTAAATAAACAAATATTAGAAAATGTGTTTTCCTCTGGGCACATTGTCAAGGAATGGGAGATTCAGTGCTTTCCTCAAAAACATCTTGAATCTGCCTGATGTTGAACACCAGACATCAGACAAAGTAAACTGTTTGCTAGAATATGGTTTGCTTCTAAAACTCCCCCTTATCCCCAGTCTCTTGAGAAGGCTGTAAAGTAAAAGAAGGGTGTTAACATCTCTTCTGTAGGAAATCCGTATCCATACCTGCTTTTTTCATAGGAGGAAAGGCAATGGAAACGTGAAAGCAAGCAGAATTTAAAAGTAAACACAAATAAAGGAAGAACAAAGTAATATAGCCTTTAAATACAGAAGTAAAAAGTAAATTCATTATTTTGGCTCCATCTAACAAAAAGAGCAATAGGAAGTGACAAGTCTGCAAAGGAGCTATTCTTACTTTTACCTCTTCTTTCCCTTTAATAGTTTTTCTTTCTTTCAGTGGAAAGTGTTGGCTTCTTTTTCCACCTTGTTTATTTTTTCCCTTTTCTTTTGGTGAAAACATGTTTCCTTCCAGAAATCCACTCTGCCTTCATCCTGGCAGAAACTTCCCACTGTCCTTAATATCCCCTCGCACTTATAAAAAGAAGAGGTAAAGAATGATTTTCTAGTTTGAGGTGACCTATGCTCTAATTCTAGTGTGCCCATATGCTTCTTGTAGGTTAGCCAAATGTCTGCTGAAGACCACTCCATCCAAGTCCACAAAGATCTGATAGAATTATCTGGCTGAGTGTCAGCCTTTGAAGGAAATGGTTATTTTGGATGATTCACAGTGACTGCTTTTCTTTGCTACTGCTTCAGTAATAAACAGACTATTTCGATGACTCCTAGAAACAAATCCTGCAGTCCTCACTCAGCAAAACTCCTGTTGACTTCAATAAGCTTTCCTGAGCAAGTTTTGAAAAATTGCTTCAGTATTTGGCTGAAAATAAGCTACCCAAAATGTGTGTCTTTTTCAAAACATTAATAAAATGTGTTGATTTTATTTACTTTTAAAATGACATCTTTCAATAACTGCCAACACCCCCCAAACCAAGAAAAAACCTCACCATTGCTGGAACTCAATGTCCTCCAGGCACTTGATTTTTCCCAAGAATGCCAGGACCAAATTCCTTTCTCAAGTGTTTGTGAACTGGAAAAAATGTGTATTCTGGTTTCTGGCACATGCATAAGCATGAGTTGGCTACTTTTCCTCCGCATACTTTAATGATCATAATAGTTTTCCGTTACTTGTTGATTCCTGTTAATAACGTAGCATCAAGGGATCACAGTAAAAGAAAGGTTGATAAAATTCTGACTCACGTGTAGCAAATGGAAAGTTGGATGGGCAGACTTCTATGGCTTAGCACAATGAAAGGCTCCTCTTGGTGGGTCAAGACATGTTACTGTAATAAACTCAGTCAACAGTGGTGTGTGGCATTTTTACTACAATGAATATGTACCCAAAGGGGAAGATAAAATTTGACACTTAGATTCTGCTTCAGTTCTGGATGCACCTGTTTCTTGTGAATAGCAGAAGGATGTGACAGCTGCTTATCTACTCATTCAGAACTGGAGATGGCTTCTGGCTACAGCTGGAGAAACTGGAAGTACTGCAGGAAAGCAGAGAAAGAGATGGGCTGAATTTAGGGATAAGATTATTTTTCCGAGTCTGATACTGAAGTTCTTGCTTAGTATTAAACAAAAGTGATTTTTTGGTGGTTCCTTACCATTGCAGCAGGATGCAAGATATGCACAGTCTTTCTGTCACACCACATACAGTGTGATAGTGTGAAGGAAGAAGATGTAGGTAGAACAGCACATGAGCTGGAATTGAAGTTGAAAGATTCTGGCTGCCTGGATCATGGATTTTTCACCCATGCAGATGCCTGATAAAGAGTTGTTTATCCACAACTGACTTTTTTGTCCCTGTTGTATGGAAAACAAAAAATGCTAAAAATAAGTGCAATGATAGTTTTTTTGGCTAGCTTGCAGAATAACTTCAGAAGTTCAGGTTTCCTGTGGCTAAACATAATACCTCAGCAGCCTAGCCCAGAAGGGGACTTTGTAACACACACTGATCGCTGGATCATACAAGAACTGTCAGGCAGGACAGGCTGTGGTGAATGCAGGAAGACTTTTTTAAAAAACTTTTTTTCAGTTCTGCTCCACACCCCACTGCTTCTGCTGAACTTATTGCTTTTGTTTTCCTGAGCATGTTGCCTGTCTCAGCTCAGAGGAAGTCGATCCATCACCGTTCAACCTTTCTCTTCTCCTCCTCCTTTTAAAAAGCATTGCTCTTTTCCTGAATTGTTTCTTGTAACTGAGATAGAATTTTGCACTGAAATAGCCATATTGCATTAAACTGCCTTCTTAAGTTCTGGTTTCCATAAAGGGATTGACAAATGCAAATGCTACCTTTATGTTTTTTCCTCCATGACAATTCTCATATAGCTAGGAATGAGGAGCTGAGGTCAGAGGAAACAATTATTTAGATGACAATTATTTGCTGCTGCTGGAAAACCCAAATGTCCTGGTTTCAGCAGGGATAGAGTTAATTTCCTTCCTAGTAGCTGGTACAGTGCTGTGTTTTGGATTTAGGATGAGAACAAAGTTGATAACGCACCCATGTTTTAGTTGTTGCTAGGTAATGCTTACACTAGCCAAGGACTTTTCAGCTTCCCATGCTCTACCGACTGAGAAGGCTGGAGGTGCACAAGAAGCTGGGAGGGGGCACAGCCAAACTGGCCACAGGGACATTCCATACCATGTGATGTCATGCTCAGTACATAAACTGGGGAAAGCTGGCCGGGGGGGCCGCTGCTCGGGGACTGGCTGGGCATCGGTCGGCGGGTGGTGAGCAATTGTACTGTGCATCACTTGCTTTGTGTGTTATTATTATTATTATCATCATCATATTATTATCATATTATTATTATTATCATTTTATTTCAATTGTTAAACTGTTTTTCTCTCAACCCATGAGTTTTCCTCACTTGTGCTCTTCCAATTCTCTCCCCCATCCCACCGGGTGGGGGGAGTGAGCGAGGGGCTGCGTGGTGCTCAGTTGCCGACTGAGGTTAAACCACGACACCAAAGTAAATTCCTTCACTTTGAAGGTAGCACAGGCACTGATGTTCTCTGGTGGGAAGATATAATCTTCTGTCCCCAGTGATTTCTCCACTGGGTATGCAAATGCACTCTAGGCAAGTTCCCATGTTAAGGTAAATGAATTGAGAACCCCAGGGGATTTCAAGGTACTTCAAAACTTTCTAGTCAAGTCAATGAGACTGGAATAGGATCAACAGATACATTTGTAAGTCTATTGCTTTTGCTGTTAGATGTCTTGTGTAATACATCTAAGTTACTCATACCTTATTAAAACTTTTAAAACAAATACAATGCTAAAATTTAGCAAATCTCAGCTAAATATAAATGAATAATTTGTCCTTTTGTTTATTTTATATGCATATTTAAAACACTGTAGGTACTTTTAAAGTATTCTGAGGAAATTATGTTTGATAAAATTCACTAATTGTGGGAATATGAAATGCATCGCTTATGTTTTGGTCAAGAAGCAGCTTTTCAATCACTTTGTTCTAAATCTCTCTTCGGGAAAGGATTTGGGTTCAGTTTTTCCATCTGATACATACTGTGAGGGCATTGTGTAAGCAACACCTGTTTTAGAGGGCTGAATCGTGGTTTTGTTCTCCATCCTGAATATTTACATTCAGTTACATTGCTTAGCTGAGTTTTCAATGTTAGACATGTTTGAGTATTTGTTTTACTTCTTTAGAGCAATGTGTGGCCCTCAAACTGTGTGCTGAAATCCTGCACTGGGAACCAACATCAATGGCATTTTAGTATATGTGAAACTGTATTCTACTAGTATCCAAATAGTGGATGTGCATGTCTATTCTTTTTGAATCAAACGAATTGTGATTTTGAAAAGTTTGATAAGAAGCTGACTTTTGTCTGCAGTTGCTTACTTTTACTGCGTAGTGTTACTCCAGCAAGATTAGGGTCACAAGGATGCTTTTGGGGCTACATGCAATACAGTTGTTATCCTAGAAACCTGTTTCACTGAGCTACATGTTGAGTTGTTGTTAATCACTTTATTTTTTTTTTTTTTTAAATAAACACAGCAGCTTTTGGAAAACACATGGAGAAAATATATCTCAATTCTACATGCTGTAAACCTATATAATGCTCAATATCTTAATCTGCATTAGAAATTCTGAAGCCAATAATAACTTTGTACTAATCTCTGGTGCAGGGACCTGCTACCAAATTCAGTTTTCACGTTGCCTTAAGATTGTTTCTGAGGTTTTCTTGCAAGCCTGTTTTGTCCTGCACTTGATGTTTTTATTAAGAGGAATAGCACCTTTGGTGAAAGTGACTGCAGTCATTGCCATACTAGTGGGAGAGAATTTACTCTGCAGGTCCTTGCACACAATATGACCTATGAATAGGTAAATAATTTCAGCATCTGGCAGTTGCTTTATCATCCCAAGTCATGCTTTAATTACAGATGGAATTTCAGCCTCCCAGGACTCTGACTTGATCTCATTGGCATGCATCCTTGCCTTATATTGCTATTGTATCTTGCAGGTTTTTTTTTTTTTGTATTTCATGCTGAAAAGACGGTAGCGGATGAGTTTCACTTTGATAAAAAAACCCCCAAACTAAAGAAAACTTCCATTTAGTTTTTGTAGTTTAGTTGGAGGGATTGCATAAAGTAGATACCCAATTAATCATGTTGGTTTAGAAACTGTTAAATTGAACAGCATCTTTAACAGAAAACCAGCTATTGTAGGTAGCTATAGCGCTAGTAAGTTATATCACCATAAGCCAACCCATCTAGCACAATTCTCTTGGAGGTCACATAGCAAGAATCTCTTCTTACCGCACACCAAATGTTTCTCATTGAAGTTGGCATTGTTGACTTGTTTGTGACATATGTCAAGCAACTAACAAAACATGGAAAAAATTCCTTCTTACCACATGCCAACTCTTTTTCACTGGGTATGGCGTTGTAGAGGTATTTCAGATGTTTCTCAAGCAACTAACAAAACACAGAGAAATCAACACTGTGACTAATTGCAAACTAAACATGTCTCCGTAGTTTGGAGCTTTAACACTCATCCTGGCTGTCTCCAAGATTGCCTTTTGTTTACACTAATTCCCAATGCGACTTAAATCCAAGGACTCAGATGCACAATGCAATTCTTGTGTATCTTGGCTGTACTAAGAATGCAAATAATTAATTCTTTGGTGTATAAACCTGACAATTTACTTTTCTGAAAAAGGAATTGTGCTACAATTAGGATTGCTTTCAAGTCTGCAAGTATTTAATAGGTGAGAGTAGATGGTGCTCAAGAATACGTAACATTGTTCTTGAATAATAAGACTTCTTGCTATTGTGCACTGTAAATGGTTAACACTGGGCAGTATTGCAGGTAATGTTTTTAACAAAGCATAGCACTGGCTTTGTAATAATAGCAATACTGACTTGGGAAATGAAAATTCATATCCTTTGAAGCAACTATTCAACTTACATTAAAAAAATTGAAAATTAAATATTTAATGTTTAGAAAAATAAGTCTTGATTTAAAAATGCTAATTTGCAATGCATCTATATATGCAAAAGTGTGATAAAAATACTTCTGTGCTCTGTGTATGACCATATAATATGATGAGCTTATGTTTTAAAGGAATTATTCTCAAGTGATTAAAATGAGCCTCTGTCAAGATGATGGCTCAGGGAGATAATCTGTTAGGATTTATTGCTTGGCTGCAAAATAAAAAGCTTTGCCGAAGTTATGCAAAAGTATTTTTAATTTTACAGCTATGATGATTGGTACCTCAATTAGTTTTGTGCTGGAAGTTTTACTTGGATATTTGTCTATGAGTTTAAAATTATAGGGACCATTTTGTAAATTGCTGTGTTCAATGGAAACTTCAGAAGTTTCCCATTCTTCAGAGGTCTAGTGAAATTTTCCATTCCCAGTTAGCCTACCCAGGGATCTGTAATTCAGATACCTAGATTACATGCTTAAAATTTCTGAGTGTTCTCCCATAAATGTCACATTTAGACTTGAAGACTGAAACAATCCTGCATGAGTCTTCAACAAAAGCTACATATCTAGAATATGGAATGACCTGTGCCATACTCTCTATCACCATGAAATCTAGAATTCCAACTATTTGTTATATTTAGATAACTATTTCTATAGACTGCTTATTAAGTATTACAAGCAAAGTCACATATTTAGCCTCCTTTGAGAGCTACAGAAGTATCATGAACATTATGTTATACAAACCAGATATCAAGACATGAAAGTAAATGAAGCTTTGCTTTATTTTCCGAATTAATTCTGTAAATTTTCTGGGCAAGTTATATTATTTGCTGGAACCGTTTGTTTGTCCAGTGTATCTAGTGTGTTAAGTTTAACCCCCCACCCTTAGAATTTACAATTAAATTTACAGTTGTTTACTTTCAAGAGTAGATACATTAATATATTTTAAAAATAAGTAAAATGGATAATGGAAAGAGTGTATCCATGGTCATGCCCATGGCATGGGCTAGATGATCTTTAAAGGTCCCTTCCAACCCAAACCATTCAATGATTCTGTGGTTCTAAGATAATACCCTTCTTTCAAATTCAAATAGGATTTTGACTGAAAATACTCAACACTAGATTGTGTCTACTGAAACATTCAAGGGATCTAGAGAGGCAGTGGAGAAGAAGATTCACTTTACATTAGACAAGAGAATTGATAATTTCTTCAGACGTTCTCAGTGTACTTGGTAGTAACTGTAATCTTGGTCACAGCCATCCAGAGCTAAGATAAGACATGTCAGGATTCCCCATGGCACACAGATTTTATTTTTTCCCCTCCTGCTTGCCACATGGTCCCCAGTTACAAATGTAGCCAGGAATTTGCACCCTTTGTCTCTGCAGTGATAGCTAGAGATTACTTAAGGGCACATTTTATTCTCTCTTGTGCAAGTATTTCAGGAGACATGAGGCTTCATTTTGGAATAATTGCAGTCACATAGGTGTAAAACTGAAGTTAGTGTAATCAAAAATTAATGTTAAGTCTTCTGTAAATGTTGTCGTATATAATGCCAGTATTCTACATTAAAGTCTTATAAGTAACCTATTTCTAAATTACTCAGCATATGGCTTATTGAGAGCTCTATGGAAGGTGCCACTCATTTACATGCATGATCCTTTATGTATGTGTACATCATTGCAACTTTTGTCATCTTCTCCCGTGCTTTCTGTTGCCTTTTATGAAAGGTGTTGCCTTTAATGCCTGAACAATATTTGAGCAAGAATGGTGTGTACCATGTAAAGTTGTTTTCAAGATATAATAATCTCTAGTGTGTGCTTTTGTTAGTCCTTAATTAGGGCTATTCCAAAAGATGCTCTGCAGTATAAAATGAGTCTGCAGTCTTGGGTTCTACCTATTCTTGATGCGCCCCCAACTAGACATGATTACTAAGCAATTGCAGTTTCTCTTTTGTTTATTGCGGCCACTATGGAAGGATTCTCCTCTGCTATATGATCAGGCAAGCCATGTTTTCATAAATCAGGATCATATAGCTACCATTTTCCAAACAAACTACAAATTAACTTCCTTTAGAGGTAAGAAGGCCACTGTCACCTTTCTTTCAATAAACAGCAAGGATCCACAGACATATTTACGACGTGGGATAGACACCTGCTGGGCAGGCTGAGAGCCTGGCTGGTTCCTCCTATCAGGTCCTCCAGCTCTTTCTCAGCTCTCCATAGATATTGGCTTTATTAAAGTCAGTAGGAGTTATGCGTTTAATCTGAGCCAGTCCAGGATTTCAGCTCATAATCTGAAACTCATTTTATAGCACAAATCTCTTCCAGACAGCACCATGGCAAGAAGGAAGAATTGTTTTGCTTCCACAGTGATTGATCTGAGCTTTTCCTTCTACTTTACATGATCTAAGAGGCAGTATGTCTGAGAGCACATGTGCCAGAGACCGAGCATTCATCTTAATGCCACTGAGAACGTATTTGCCTTCTGTGTTTTAGGTAGAAATATATGAACCATTTTAATCAAGATTGGGCAGTTGGATTGAAGTGACTTGAACCTTCAACAAGGTTTGCAAGTATTTGGAGGTTTGTTCTTTGACTTTCATATTTCATTTTGCTGCAGAAGCAGAGGCACTGATATATTACATGAAACATGGCTCCTATGTAGTTCTTAGCCTCAGTAGAACAAATTTGCAAAAAAGGTATGCTATTTTGTAATGGTGTCTATAATTGGGAGATTTAGAGAGTGCATTTGCAGATTACATCAGCATCTCAACTTTCGGATACTGATTACCTGAAGCAAATCTCTGCATCTCTAAAGACTTGCCTACCACCTTTTTGTTTGAACTACGATGCTTGCCAGAGGCTTTGTAGGGACTGGAATTTTAGTCTGGGCTGAAAATATTCACTGTGTCTTTTGAGCTGCATCTCAGTGTAGCAATACATAAGAAAATAATCTAAAAGGGCTTTCATATAAAATGAAATAGAATTAGCTATTGTGGCTCAGCATCTGTCAGATGTCCTATGCCTGAGGTCATTGGCTTAAGCCTTGACAATACTGATGAGATTAGCTTGTCATTCCTGGTGTTGAGTTGCAAATGTCTGGATTTGGCTTCTACTCACAGTAGCTCCAAGGATAGGAGGAAAAACAGCTTATAAATTCTTCAGAGTTCTTTGGAGCCAAGAGCCACTTTTTTGGCTGGCTTTGTAAGCAATATTATTTAAAGGGTGCTTGGAGACATGAGGATAAGTGAAGAGTAAAATAAGGAGTGAAAGATACTAAAAAGTTATTTCTCTCATAGAATAACTGATAAAAACTGTATACATAATTATCTCTAGCAAGGTTTCTCATCACTCATAACCATTCTTCCTTTGCTGCAAGGGTTAAGCATTCTTCAGGCAGATCACTCATTGCCTCAGCTATGTTTACCACTGTTTATTGCTCATTTTCTTGGAATATATTTGTGAAAACTGGGCAATTGTACTTTACTAAGATTTATTGGGTTTTGGCCAATAAATTACATTGACTCTTTCTTTTAAAATGTCCAAACTTTCTGCTGGGAAAGGCAGACAAAGAATGACAGGTGTTTGTTCACTAGAGAAGAACACAGAACAGTAAGTCAAATCATTAAGCTTTTATTTGGGAGAGGGGAGTCGGCACTTATTGTTCCTTAGTGAATGGAAACACGTGAAGCTACTGCGATTTTGCAGAACCATCGTGGAGGAGTCTCTCAGACCTTGTTTCACTCTTAGCTGATAAGAATCTAATGAATATGATGGGGTTCTGAGAAGATACTCTACAAGCTATAGAGACATTTAGATTTTAATTTTATTGGTCTTATTATCCATCTGATAGAATCCAATAGAATCCCAAGCCAGGGATTTTCCTGTCTTTTGAGATCATGAAACCAAATATGACAAAAATCTTCTTGTTTTGACTTTGATAGACTCCTTCATAAGTAACTAGTGCCTGCTGGTCTAGTGGATTGTTTTTGTAAAATCTCTAGTTGGATGTAAATGGACTTGAGGGCAAATATATTCTCTGGAGCCTACAAAAATGATCCCCTAAAATCTGTGCCAGCAAGCAATTAAACTAAATGAATAAAGATATCAACAGCACAAAGCAACAAAGCTTGTAAATACAAATGTTAATTGCAGGCTTTATATACTTCATCTGCATATTCATTTGTCAGAGTTAAATATATTTGCAAATGAATAAATATATTTTCAATGAGATAAGCTAGTATTTAAGGTCTCCTGCATAACAGATGCCATTATACTTTGCCCAATTATCAAATAACCTATGTTACACATGAAGGAGATTGGGTTTGGTACACAGTTTCAGTAATTTTGGCTGCACTATAGGTGGCTGGTCTACAGACGGTGGTATTCACTCCACTGATTGAAGGTACTTAGGATCAAGCTCTCTGCAAGAATCACACATTATTTTTATGCTCATCCAGAGAAATCTGGTAATAATTCTTTTTCTGTCTTTGAAGTTAGTTTCTATTTTTTTTAGCTGGTGGCTAACTTCCACATATTTAACATGCCTTAAGAAATTAGTGGAGTTTCCTCCAGTTGTTGCATATTATCACAGGTGAAATTTAAATGAGGAATGCTGCAGTTGGAAGACATTGTCACCTACACAACGAACCTCAGAATAACTAGTAGCAGGGAGCTGTCTTTGAAAAATGTGGTTATAGCTCACATTCTCTGAAGGTTTAGCTAGTCAAGAAAAAGGAGCTGACAAAAACCAGCAGCCTTGAAGTTTAATTCTTCTTGTGGTCTTTTCAGGTCATGGGACAAATTTAACTACAGGCATAAGTAAGACTCAGCATAATCAGTTAAATTTGCAATATGTTAGTCCCAAAAAGAGAAAAACAGGGTAATGTGGAAGAGCTATTTATTTTTTTTATGTCATTTTCATAAGGCTAGAGAAGATCTAATGAGAGTCTTGACCAAAGAATTAAGGGTGGATGAGCTGGGAAAACACTGTTTTGGAATTAAGACAGAATAGCAACATTTCGCTCTGCACACACTGATCTGCAGAGCTGGAGCTGTGGGGAGCAGGAGCCAGGAAATGCAGTAGTGGTGAAGCCAGATAGTGGCTGTAGCTGAGCAGTTCACAGCAGAGCTGAAGGGCCACAGGATTTAAAAATTAGCTATAGTCACTCTTCTGCATAAATGACACTAGCTAGGGATAAATAGCAATGATAACATCTTGCTGTGCTCTCATTGTAGTTACAGCAGAGTTGCACTGAGGTAATTGTGACAAAAATTAGTCTCATGAATTTGGTATTTGCAGGTGGGAATTCTGATCCAGACCTTGGAAAATCTGTACCATGTCCTGCTGAAAAGAACTTAGTATTCATGCTTGGATACCAATTAAGAGTGTTAAGGAGTCTGAACCATGCTGTTGTCCCTTTCTTTGAAACTTGCTGGTATTTTTCCTGGAAGCAGAAATAAATTTAATCCTTGAACTGTTGCAGAAGTCTGCAGTAGACCAGAAGATTTATCAGTAGACCTTTCTGCAAAAAGAACTTTAAAATGTTTGATTTTTTTTTATTTTATTTTTTTTTTAACTGAATGGTGGGAGATACATAAAGGAGTAGGTATATGACTCTATACATTCTTTGTTTTTCTTATTCACTTCCTTTACTTTCTGCTACAGACCTTTGGAAGAGACAGGACTAGACAGACTTTTGATCTTACACAAAATGGCTAGTTAATGCCCTTATCTTCCCAAGTGCTTCCTTTTGCCATTGTTCTTTTGGGATACTTTTGGCTAAGTTTCTTTTAGTGTAAATAAGCCTTTCTTTGGGAAAGGTTTTCAGTTACAAATGACGTCTCACTTTCAGCGGAGCGGTAGTTAGGGAATGGGGCTGGATTGATGACAGATCCTGTTCAGGTTGTATTCCACCTGTTTCAGAATACTCTGGGATGACAAATTGTATTCTGACTCCCAGGCCCATAGTTTCAACACCCAATCACCCAGATGCCTTTTGAATAGGAAAGTTTGGTTCTTGACACCCAATTCCTTTCTGGCAATATTTCCAACAAAAAATAAAAATGTTGAAAGCTTGAAAATTGCTATGAAAACAAAATACATGCCCTGCAGACAGCTTTGCCATCTGTGCTTCAGATTCCCTAAACAACTATTTCTAAAAGCTTGCACAGTATTTAAGCTGTGTCAGAGTGGTAGATTAAAAAGTTTTTTGTAGTCCGTGTGGTTATTATTTATTTATTCATTTATTTGTATCAGGGGTGCTTAGAGAGTAAGATAAGTATTATTTTTAAATGTGTCTGTGGGTACATATGTACACAGAATTTAAAAGAAGTGGTAAAAATTAAGCAAAGTTTCATGTGTTGTGGAGCCAGCAGATACATATCTTTGGTTCAAAAGGATTCAGTTTCGTCTCCCAGTGGGAATTTTTGAGTTTTTCTAAAAAACTTTAATTGGAGGCTGCTGTTGTAAACACAGGACACAGGAACAGCCAGTGACATTGGGATTCAGATGCACTCTGTGTACCGGCAGTACCTGCTTCAGCCTTTAAAAATGTTACATCACCATAGTCTGAATTAGAGCTCTTGTGGGAGCTAAGAGGAAGTCAGTACAGAGATAGTTATGATATTACATAAACGGAAGACTCTAGACAGAACTTTGAGCCTGCAGGAAACTGCAATGGTTATGAGAACAATTTTCTCACAGGAATTAGGCTAAAGATGTTTATAGGCTTTTTCATGTGTTATGACATTTTTACTCCATAACAAAGCTATTTTTGCTGAAAATATTTAGATGCACTTACGGATAACTAATGGATTACATTCCTCTTGGAATGTGTGTTTGTGTGATTTAAGCATTATCTTGAGTTTATTCTAGAAAAAATAGAGAGCAGAGGAAAATTTATTAGCAACATGCTAATAGAGGGAAATATGGATACAGTAATAACAAAAGTAGATGATATCTTAGACAAAAGAATTTGTACACTATGTCCAGCTGAAGAATGCCAAATGCTTATGCACAAGATATTAGGATACTGACCTACCAGGTCCTTTCTCAGAGCCTGTATCCTATGTTAAAAAATTGTTATATATAATACTGCTGGTTGGCCACTTTCAAATTAGTGGATGATTGCAGTCCAATTTCTTTTCATATATCTATGCTCACAAGGTCACTATTATATTTGAACCAATTCAGTGGTTCTGCAGCAATGACAGCAGAGTTTGAATTTTGAAAGAATGTAGAATAGTGCAAGACTTGGGTAAAACAGAGGATTTCTGGACAAGATGAAATAGAAAATCTGCTCCAGCTAATATTTCAAATCAACCAGGTCTTAGTGGATTTTTCTTTTATTTTCATATCTTTGTTTACTCTTTACTGTTTCCTGTAGTTGTGTGCAGCGTAGATCCTATTTGCAACTCCTCCAGTGGTATCTAGATTATCTCAGAAAATGGACTTAATGGAGGTGTTAATTTCCTCTGGATGAAGGGAGGAATAATTGGATATCGTAACAGGAATCATGATACATCCTGAGTTTGGACAGACATCTCTGAAAGGGTAGAATGAGTGGCAAGGTAACTCAGTGCACTGAGAAGAAGAAAAAAAAAAAGAAAATACATTTTATGAACTGAGAGCTACATAGACATTGACAATATATAGGAACCCTGACTTTCTTAAGGGAGGGGGAGTAAGGAGTTCCTTAGCTCATTTGCTGTTGTGCTCAGTAAATGTTACTGCATATACTGTCCTGATTGTTTAACAGATGGATTGGTAAATGTTTCTCTATTCTTGGGTAGAGCTTGAATTCAGAGAATTCCTGAATGCTGTTTCCAAAAGCCAAGTTTTGAACCTTCTGAACTGCATTATCTGCAGTTGCTTTGCCATTTGTAATTAGTTATTCTACATTACCACATAGCGGAGAAATCGTTATAGAGTCTTAATGTAGTCAGTAGTGATGCCAATAATAAAATGAAGTTTCTACTATAAATTGGCTTGAATTTGGGTGGTTTTTTTGTCTAATACGCAATTTCAATGCACATGGTACATTTTTTTGCTTTAGCTTCACTGTGTGCAACATGAAATGACTGTTACTGCTTATTGTATGGGATCCATTCTCATCATCATGAAGATCTTTCTCAAACTCTTTGACTTACATGCAATTTCTGTAAGACACTATGTTTTCTGCTGCCAGAAATGTTTTATATGCTGCTTGTATATGCAATTACAAATGATGTTTTTGCCTAAATATACATCAAAGGAACTTATGCCACTGATGACTTATGGGACTTTTCTATACTGCATGGAAAGAAGAAACTGGCCAATTTCCTTCCTTTAGAGTGCTATTTTCTGACCATAAATTTCACCAAATAAGCACACTATTGCCAAGTTGGCTTTGAAAATGCCTAACTTCTACCGAGGCAACTTTTAGGAAGTCCTATGTTAATCTTTATAATTGAGCTCTTTCCATCTGTTCCCTGTCAATGACATTATTGAATGCATTTTATTAAACATGCAGGTATTCACAAACACCCCCTCCTCCCCTTACCCTCTTAATTCTCTTAATTTCTTTATGCATGGACAAACCTTAGAGTATTCTACTCCAAATGCACCTCTGTAACTTACAGTGTCCCATTGCTATTGGTAATCTAAGAGAAAACTCCATTGTCCTCTTTTAGCTTTTAGAACACTGAAAGCTGAAGTATTAGAAAGCTTTAGGAAACAAACATTTTTGGTTGTTCACAGTATTTTTATTCCTGTGTTACTGCTGGAAATATGAGAGGTTATATCTTTTTTATCTAATTATTCATGACTAGAAAGCTAATAAAACTTGGAATTATCTTGAGTAATTCAGAATGGCAGATTTTCAGGATAAAGAAGCAAGCTTCTCCCTTGTGAGGTCTCCAGAGGGAGTGCAACTGACCTCTGCTTCCCTGAGCATGATCCTTAAATCTCCTCTTTAATTTGCTTTGATACAGAACTATCCTGGTCCTTGCCTGAATGAGGATTGCGGGGAGTGAGAGCTTGCCCTGCCCTGAACATGGAGTCAGATG
Source organism: Aptenodytes patagonicus (assembly GCF_965638725.1). NCBI lineage: Eukaryota > Metazoa > Chordata > Aves > Sphenisciformes > Spheniscidae > Aptenodytes > Aptenodytes patagonicus. Next base: position 36,555,953 of record NC_134955.1, on the reverse strand, counting down.
GGTCTAATATTGGGACCTAATTTTTTACCTTCACAAAATTTTGTTGTCATAAGAGAAAATAGTTACTTATTCTTGGGTGTGAAACTTGTCTGTGTCAGTCTAAGTCAGAACAGCCTCAGCCATGTGTCTGTATTTTGGTCTGACTTGCTCAAGAAGCCTCAGCACACCACACAAAGCTTCTCTGTCTCTAGGTTGAGTAACAGCTATATGATACTTCCAGACATACCTTTCCTAGCCACATGACATATTGCTATTCCAAGTACTGAAAGACTGTATATTTCTCTTTCCTGTTATTATAAATTCCATGTAAAAACTAAACTTCAGAAATACAGTGAGGTATTTGCCAGAGAACCCAGGGGAGAGAGGTTTTCTGGGATCTCTTCTGGCAGTTTGGACCTCTCCACACACTCAGGTGGCCCTCAGGGGATGTGTGGAGACCTACACTCAAAACAGGGGTGCAAGAAAGAGAAATGTTTTTATGGGCATAAGAGGTAGTGACCTGAGGTGGCCCCTGTAAATCAACAAAAATGTGCAAAAGGTTTTGGTTGCATGAGCAGAGAGGGAGCTTGAGTCATCTAGAAAAGTAAGGGGAAAAGGAACGTGTCAGATGGAAGACAGCAGGGACAGTGTGAGGAGAGTGGGAGAGGAAAAGCCCAAAATATGAGCTGGGTGCAACAGGCTCCAAGAATGAGAGATGCCAGGGAAAGAAGAAAAGGGTGTGTGTGTAAAATTCATGGTAGAATCTCCATTAGGATTCCTATTTAGGAAGAGCAAGGCAGCAAACTACTTGACAGGGTAAGGATAGAAGTATAAAGAAAAAAAAACACTAAAAAACTTCAAAAGAGTCCCTCAGCCAGACCTGCCTTTGCTGCAAGAAAAGTGATGAGATTCTGGAGGCAGGAGTAATCATGCCTTCCAGATGAGATGACAAAATCCTTAGAAGCTTGCGGGACAAAATTAGCATAGAAGAAGGATGACAAATTGCCACAAAGCTGAGAGGGATATGGGGACTGCAGCTGATCTAAAAGAGAGGGAATTATCCAGGGCAGTTAACGTGTTCCTGGCGTGAGGCCAGAGAATGGGATTTATCTGTCACAGAGCAGCCTTACCAGTGTAATTAGTTTCACGTGCAATTCTTACAGCTCCACTAATTACGGACGCCCTCCCCTGGGGTTCTTTGTAACTGCCGTTGCCTCCTGTTTATGCCCCCACCCCTTGCCCCCGCCGTTGGGATGCCAGCCCACCTCTCTGAGTAGCAGCAGTATCAGCTGCAGGCTTTAGGACTAGGAAGAACTTCTTTCCATTTGTGCTGTTCTTGCTGTGGCTGTACAGTTCCTACCTAAAGTTTGGCACTGAAAGCAATATTCTATGTAGATGGTAGAGTTTAAAAGAACCCAACAAAACCCCAATTGTATAGCATGGTAGGAATCTGCAGCCATTTCAAACGATCTCTGAACTGTCATTTCACTTACATCCTTCTTGAGGAAGGCTCAGAAGGTACTCGTCTTCAGAGACAGTCTACTTGCCCATCATTCTTCATGAGGATTGGTAACAGTTTTATGATTGATACCCATAAATTTTGCCTTTCAGAGCTAAAATGCCTCCCTGTTTCATCCTTTTGGTTTAACATGATACTTTTTGGAATTCAGGTTCATCGTTGCTGTGTCAGGTTGTGGTAGCCTAACTGCAGTCCCATTATTTGCATATTTTCATTTCATTCAGTTAGGTTCCAAATTCAGATGCTATCCCCTTTTTGGTCTTTGAGAAAAATTAAGTCTGTTTTTTGTTGAAGAGTTGCTGCTATGAGATAAACTACCTGGAGTATTTAAAAATGTGTGTCTAAAAGGCAGATTCTGTTCTTGTTTATATTATAGATCAGTATTTAAAGTTTGAGTAAACAATATTTGGAGTGAACAATTCTCTTCTTTGATCTGACTCCCCTAGGGTGAGATTCTCCATTTGGTTGACTTGAAGGAAGGAAGATTAACTTCAAGGTAGCAATGGTCACTGTCTGTTCAAACTTGCTTTATTTGTACTCATCTGTATCTGAGGGAAAAGAAACTAGGAGATGTTATATAGGAGAGAGGAGAAAAAGTGAGACCATAGTATATGAAGGTCTTCATACTGCTTATGTTTGCCTGCAGTAGAGTTGTTAATTTATACCAATGTACACTTGCTGAATTGGGGGCCCAAGTTGGTTTGTGGAAGAACAAGACCTAATTACACCAATGGGAGCAGAAAATATAGCCATCTAGGCTTACAGTTAGATATTCAGCTGTAGATTAAAAGAGGTTGTACAATTGGAGTTCAGCTGTCTCACGGGGGAAAAGGATTCTCGCTCATGAATTGGTGGGGCTCATTGAGAGGGCTTTAAACTAGGTTCAAAGTGGGAAGGGGATAAAACCAGGCTCACTAGAGATGAGCCTAGGGGTGGCATGCCAATGCTGGGGGTGAAATCAATAGCCCAGCTCAAGTGCATCTACAACAATGCACACCTTGTGTGATCACACACACAGACAGCACACCTAACTGAAAAATGAGATGGCACATTACCTTTCTTCAGTTACTTATTCCATGCAATAACGATCTGGTCTTTGATTAAGAAACATCCCAGAAAGAAACAAATAGGTTGTACAAAGGATCAGTGAATCTTACTGCACACAAAGCTCTCTCCCATGCCCCAAACAAGGAACCTGAAAAATATGATTTTTATTGTCATTACTAACTTCTATCCGAATCTTTCTTAATGCAGTATGTACAATATTTTCTGTAAGAACACAGCTTTTCAAGATGATGGTTTCTACTAAAGATGGCCCTGAGCCTGGATCTGATTATTCCAAGCTCTACGGGGAAAGGAAGTGAGTGGAGATCATGAACTAAAACTAGATCCATGGCCACATTTTGCAAATGACCTCCCTCTGAAAAAAGACCTGAATGCCTTTGAACTTTGAAATGTTGGTGCTGGAAATCTAGAACTGCCTTCTGCTTTTGTGGCTGGGATTTTTTCCTGTTACTCTTCAGTCCTGACTCTCTGTTACACCATCTTTGAAATGTAAAAGAACCTTCAATTTATATTACCTAGTTTCAACATTGTTAATGACTGCTCATCCTTTCCTGAAAGCATAGGTCATCATGGAAGCAAAACTGAGCAAAAGTCCTGTTCAAGAAGATAAGTTCATATGGCAGGTACAGCACGTGCCGTTACCAGTCACAATTGCCTCTAGCTCTAGTAAGGAGATTGCAGTCGCAAGATCTGAATTGCTATAACTTGGGATAGTTCCATAAATTTAAGTGGTGCTGCTTTGATTTATAGCAACAGGGACCCCGGTCCTCATTGCTTTGCATGAGAAGAATAACATCTCTCCTGCATATACTATATTTTCCTGCATATAACATTTTTGATTACCCTTTGTGCATTATTACTGAAAAGGGGTGGTAATCCAAAATCACAACTTCTAAGGAGGCTGGGGCTATTTTGCCAAGAACAACACCATATATCAGCTTTTACTTCAGGATGAAGTCTGTTAAGTATCTAGCAGATTTGTTTTTCATCAAAATAGAGTTAATATATTATATGTGGCCCTTCAAAGGCTACATGGTTTCTGAAAAGGGCTCTTTTGGGATCAAATTGCATTAATTGCAGAACTTGATATGGAGATGGTGAAGCTCATTAAAGAGCTTTATGGCATGTAGTCAATGCCACCACTACCACAAATCTACAAAATTTTTCCAAATTACAATTCCAGGCATATTTTCGTTTCTTCTGAGCAAAAACAAGTGATACTGTAGGAAACTATAGGCTAAGAAAAGAAGGAAATGGGAGTGTTTCTCCATTTGAGTAAGTCCTGCTAACTTGCAATAATATGTTGTGTATCACTGTAAAAATCATTGAAATGCCAGACCAAAACACAAAAGACAGCGTTAGGCATAGGCCACCCAGTTTCAAAAAAGGATTCAGATTCCAGTGACCTAACTCTGTAGCTGATTGACAACTTCTTTTGACCAATTTCCGCTTTAAGAATGGTCAAGTCTTGGGTTTTTTTCCTTATAATACTTTATTATGTTTAATCTGACATTCTTAATGGTGCACTTAATCACAGTACATTTTAGTAAATACTAAAGCTGAGGCACTGGAATTGGAATTTAAGAAGTATTCAAGAATCAAATTCAAAACAGTGGTTCCAAGTCTTCACTTAATCGCTGCTTATATACTTCTTCAGCTATCCATGTAATTTCTTAAATCCCCAGGTAACTAAAGTTTTGCTTCTGGACATGGACAGAAACGTTTCAGTTTTGGTTTGTCTGAGCATTTCAGCATCTATCGCAAACATATTGACAGACTAGTAATTCCATACTTAAATTGCTATAATGAGATGATTTTTGTTTAACCTGCCAGGAAGGACTCTAGCTGCCAACTGAAGGTTATAAGAACAACAAAAGCACACTTTTGGTAGACTCACCTGCATTTTCATGGCCTCCTAAATGTTTTGGTAGAAGCTGCCAATATTGAGAATTATTGTCTTATAATTCTTCTGCAACTTCTGAGGTTTCTCTAGGTATCATGTTAATTCTTTTAGGAGCTCCCAAATCTGGTAGCCCAATAGAGGTGAGGCTGCCACAGCTCCGTGTTCCCAGGTCCAACCAGTAGCGAGACTGAACATGTGTTTCACAACAGAAACACAAACACGTATACAAATACACAGATATATGCGGCTGGTCACACAGAACAAAAGAGAGAGAAAACGCAGCACTCGCACAAACACAAACAGCACCAATGGCCGCCTCCTCTTCCTCTGGCTGCTCAGGATGAAAGCCTATTAGTATAAAATAGGTAAGTATATACATATATAAGCCAATATGGATCCCTCTGTAGTAGCTAGTCTTAGACACCCAGTCTACCCAGTAGCTGGCCCAGGATCCTCTGTCTCCCAGTTCTCTCACACACAGACACACAGATGTAGACGGGTCTCTCCAGTTGCTGGTCTGGAACTATGACCTTACCAGTAGCTGACCTCCAGATCCCAAAGTCTCTCCAGTAGCTGGCTTGGACCTCCTGGTCCTCCACTAGCCAACTTTCAGACCCCTCTTGTTCCTCTGGTATCTGGCCCAGACTTATGGCCACACCAATACTTGTCTCCTAAGCATCTTATCCTACTTGCTGGCTAGTCTGGCTTGATGTTCAGTAGTGATAACACACCGACATACACACCCACACAAATGCACACTCTCCAGTCTCTCCAGTCATTGCCACCTTGATGTGTGGGCCCTGATGTCCCATGGTCTGCCTCCAGTTACTGCACTTAGACATCCATATATACACAGACCCATGGAGCAGAGAGCCCCTCACCCACAAGAAGAGTTGGAAATGGAGTTTAATGAGAAGATGGGATAGATTGTGCATGGCCAGACAAGTGTACTGACCAAATGCCAGTTTATAGATGGCTTTTATCCCTGTTTTCCTCTAGTTTCCCACACTTGTTCCTCCTTGAACTCTCTGTTTCCCCATCTTAACCTAAACATCTCCTAAGTCTTGTACAATCCCACAATGTTCATCCCCTGCATCCCAGAATGACTCCCTTACCCCTGGGATAAACTCCCTCAGTCTGAAAGGAGACCTGGAGAGCCTCTCCCACAGACTCACAGATGAGGGTCACCTCTGGTCCATGGGGTGGAGGCTCCCCCGTGACAGCTTCTTTCTCCAAGTAGGTTATTTGAGTTCCCCCATCTACCATTGTGTCTCTCTGTTCCTTCGTGTTCATGAAGACAAACCTGTAATCACATTACCTAACAAATTCCTCTGTGTCTGAGGGTCTCTGGAAGATTTTTCTGAAAGTCTGCTGCAGATAATTGGAATGGAAGCGTGACAGGATGCTAACAGATGGAGGAACGTGTATTTTGCCTTGTTTATGTATGGCATAGTTGCAGCCTGATGGCAAGCACACTGAGGTAGTTGAATGACTTGCTGTTGACTTCAGTGGGAGCTGGATCAAGGCCTTTTTTCTTCATTTCAGACTCTCTATCAGTTTTCCTTCTCCATCTGAACACTTACAATGGCTGAAGCAGCAAGATTGTTTCTGCTTCTTCACACTGTGACTAACACTGAATGCTGCTATCTCCTTGTTTCCCAGTTTCTTTTAAAAATTAAGATAATGTACGCAGAAAAATTCTTAAATGTGTCTACAATGGATGTGCTCTAGTTAGAGCTTTTTATTGTTTCCTGCTACCTGATGAGAGCATGTGTGCCTGCCTAGCTAGTTTGAAAGAATAATCATACCCGAACTGACCATATGAAAGTGGTGGTGTACTGATTTTGCCTATTCTGGTTTTGCGTGTTCAAAGAACTATTGCCTGTTCTAGAAAGACACTTCACGATGCTAGGTTTGCATGGCTCTTCAAATGATTCTGCAGAATGAGAAGTGCATTTGAGTGCCGACATGATTGCATTCGCAGCCACCTGAAACTGTGACTCTTCCGCAAAGCTATTTACATAACAGTGATTCTTCACAAATCACACAATAAGTATCTTCTTTCACCCCCCAGTGTTGACACATCCATTTTTTATTTTATTTGTTCATCCTGTTATTATCTTTCAAATGAGCATAGATATAGAATAAAACCAAGTTAATTCCATATGAATAAAATCAGCAAAGGGAATAACAGGCTCAGATCTGAAATACAAGTATTTCATGAAAATACACCATAACTTTTTGTCCTTGTAAGGTGGATAAATCCAATGTATATATGTTGTCTGTGTTTTGTTCAAGTAGAGCCATTGGAAAACCCATTGCTGTTTGCTCTGCTCTCTGTAGAAGGCATGGAAACAGCCTGAAAGTTTTAGGGGCCTTTTATATATGTCCTCAACCAGAAGGATGCTGTAGCCAATGTTATTTGATTATTTGTTAGTTACCTTTCATATGGCAAGTATGTAGTTTTTAATTGCTCTAAAATTAAAAAGAATGAAATGGCCTCTCTAATTTATGAGTAAGTATTGTTAAATTAGAGGAGAATGGATGATGCTTGATCTAACTGTTAACCATGTGTTTAACAGAAGCATGTATAGACTCCCCTGCAGTCTATAACTTATTCCTAGTAAAGGATTGCTTTTGTTCTTTATTTTTTCTTTAAAAAAAAAAAAATCCTGATATCCCCTTCATTCTCTTTAAGAGAGAAGGCAATGATTTCCCAAAACCTAATCTGTTTCATTGACTTGGCTATTGTATTGTACTACTACTTTGCTAAATTTCAGGAAAGCTCTGTATTGATCCAATTTGCAAGACTGTCAGGGTCACATGTTTGTGTTATGCATAATTTCTAATTGAACCTTTAAAACTGGCAGAAAATGAAACTTACTCAAAGGCTTAGTACTGAGAAAGATCATCTCATTGTTGCCCTAGTCACCCTTGACGTACAAATTTTGACTGTGCTGCTTTAACCCATAATCTGCTTTGATTTTGAATCATCACTGAATTGAAATTTAAGTTCTTGCCATGGGTTGCCAAGACAAACTGAAGTCAGTGCTAAAGAAGGATGCTTCCCCTATATATAGTTATTATAGGAAGGACATGTAAAACATGTTCTGAAATAGACTTTTGCTGAGGGAAAGTACATGTAATTTTGATGCATTGCTTGATCAATGAGTTCACTTATTTTGGCCACCTTTGTTTTAAATGGCTCACAAGAATGTTTTCCTACTTATCAGCTGTCCAAAAGTTTTCTCCTATTTATATGGTTTTCCCTCTCCTCAGTTTTACCTCATTTCTCCTAACCATAGGTTTTCTTTCCCCTATTATGCCATTTGTAACCCCTTCTGAAAATTGTAGCTATTATATCTATATGGAGTTCCTGTAAGTTATTTTGGTTTCTTTTACATTTTCTTTAATTTTTAATATTCTAATAAATTATCGTAGAAGAACATAAGGAACATTTATCAGCCTAATTTTTTTAGGATGCTTCCTTTCTTCTCCTCTTCTAGCGATAGCCTGTAAGAGCTTTCTGATTCCCTTTAATCCCTTTTATTAACATTTTTTTCCTTTCTTTTTTGTTTTCTCTTGAGCTCTTCACAGCCATTTGTGTTTCTCTTTAGTGAGCCCTCTCCTCTTCATTCTCTGTACGTAGATGGTTGGTAGGGCTTGTAGTAGTGCTTCCTGCAGTTGGAACGTGGAGTAAGCTCTGAGTTTCCTGCTTAGCCAAAAGTCACTTTTTGCGCCATCCAGTTAGCATGGAAGAATAATGAGAACGATGGTTCATCTGGCTTGGAGGTGTCGCTGAGGTTAAGTTGGCCTATGCCCTGTGTCAAAACTGCTTCCATGAAGAAAAAAAGATGGGTCATAGTCATAGGAGACTCCCTTCTGAAGGGAAGAGAAGGCCCAATATGCAGACCAGACCCACTTCTTAGGGACATCTGCTGCCTCCCTGAGGCCGGGGTTAAAGATGTGAAGAGAAAACTTCCTACCCTGGTACAGCCCTCAGATTGCTATCCATTACTGATTTCCCAGGTAGGCAGCAATGAAGTTGCAACAAGAAGTCCGAGGGCAATCAAGAGAGACTTCAGGGCCTTGGGACGACTGGTTAAGGGATTAGGAGCACAAGTAGTGCTCTCTTCTATCCTTCCAGTGGCAGGGAATGATGAGGGAAGAAACAGGAAGAGCCAGCAGATCAATACCTGGCTCCGAGCCTGGTGTCACCAGCAGAATTTTGGGGTTTTTGACCATGGGTGGGTCTACACGACACCAGGCCTGCTGGCGACAGACGGGGTACACCTGTCTCAAAGAGGGAGAAGGATCTTTGCAGAGGAGTTAGCAGGGCTCATTGAAAGAGCTTTAAACTAGATCTGAAGGGGGGAAAGGGATAAAACCAGGCTCGCTAGAGATAAGCCTGGGGGCGGCTCGCCAATGTTAGAGGGACGGTGTGCTAGCGAGGTCCTTTGGTCTGCCGTCTCAGTGGAGGTAGGGGATGGAGTTCCATGTGGCAGCAAAGATACAAGGGTTATGGATGTGTTAGAAACTATGGAAGCGCCTGAGAATGGTCACGTAGGAATTAGAGTTTCTTCCCCCAAAAAGGTGGTGGGATCAATAGCCCAACTGAAGTGCATCTACACCAATGCATGCAGCACGGGCCACAAACAGGAGGAGCTGGAAGCCATTGTGCAGCAGGAAAACTATGACATAGTTGCCATCACGGAAACATGGTGGGATGACTCGCACAACTGGAGTGCTGCAATGGATGGCTATAAGCTCTTCAGAAGGGATAGGCAAAGAAGGAGAGGTGGTGGGGTAGCCCTGTATGTTGGGGAGTGTTTTGATTGTCTCGAGTTTAATGATGGTGATGATAGGGTTGAGTGTTTATGGGTCAGAGTCAGGGGGAAGGCCAACCAGGCAGACATCATGGTGGGAGTCTGTTATAGATCACCCAACCAGGATGAAGAGGCAGGCGAAATATTCTATAAGCAGCTGGGAGAAGTCTCACAATCGCTAGCCCTTGTTCTCATGGGGGACTTCAACTTACCAGATGTCTGCTGGAAATACAATACAGCAGAGAGGAAACAGCCTAGGAGGTTCCTGGAGTGTGTGGAAGATGATAACTTCCTGACAGAGCTGGTGAGTGAGCCAACTAGGGAAGGCGCCCTGCTGGACCTGTTGTTTGTGAACAGAGAAGGACTTGTGGGTGATGTGATGGTTGGAGGCTGTCTTGGGCATAGAAATCGATCACAAAATGATAGTTTTCAATTCTTGGAGAAGTAAGGAGGAGGGTCAGCAGAACTGCCACCTTGGACTTCTGGAGGGCAGACTTTGGCCTGTTTAGGAGCCTGGTTGACAGAGTCCCTTGGGAGGCAGTCATGAAGGGCAAAGGAGTCCGGAAAGGCTAGACATTCTTCAAGAAGGAAAGGTGCAAGAGCAGACCATCCCCATGTGCTGAAAGACGAGCCGGCGGGGAAGAAGACCAGCCTGGTTGAACAGAGAGCTTTGGCTGGAACTCAGGTAAAAAAGGAGTTTATGACCTTTGGAAGAAGGGGCAGGCAACTCAGGAGGGCTACAAGGATGTCGTGACGTTATGCAGGGAGAAAATTAGAAGGGCCAAAGCCCAACTAGAACTTAATCTGGCTACTGCCATAAAAGACAATTAAAAATGTTTCTATAAATCCATTAGCAGCAAAAGGAGGGCTAAGGAGAATCTCCACCCTTTATTGGATGCGGGGGGGAAACATAGTGACAAAGGCTGAGGAAAAGGTTGAGGTACTTAATGCTTTCTTTGCCTCAGTCTTTAATAGTAAGACCAGTTGTTCTCAGGGTACCCAGCCCCCTGAGCTGGAAGACAGGGACGGGGAGCAGAATGAAGCCCCCATAATCCAAGGGAAATGGTTAGCGACCTGCTACACCACTTAGACACACACAAGTCTATGGGGCCGGATGGGATCCACCCAAGGGTACTGAGGGAGCTGGCAGAAGTGCTCACTGAGCCACTTTCAATCATTTATCAGCAGTCCTGGCTAACCGGGGAGGTCCCAGCTGACTGGAGGTTAGCAAATGTGACGCCCATCTACAAGAAGGGCCGGAAGGAGGATCCGGGGAACTACAGGCCTGTCAGTCTGACCTCGGTGCTGAGGAAGGTTATGGAGCAGATCATCTTGAGTGCCATCACGCAGCATGTACAGGACAACCACGCGATCAGGCCCAGTCAGCATGGGTTTATGAAAGGCAGGTCCAGCTTGACTAACCTGATCTCCTTCAATGACAAGGTGACCTGCTTAGTGGAGGAGGGAAAGGCTGTGGATGTTGTCTACCTAGACTTTAGTAAAGACTTTGACACCGTTTCCCACAGCATTCTCCTGGAGAAACTGGCTGCTCATGGCTTGGATGGGTGTACTCTTTGCTGGTTAAAAAACTGGCTGGATGGACGGGCCCAAACAGTGATGGTGAATGGAGTTAAATCCAGTTGGTGGCCGGTCACGAGCGGTGTTCCCCAGGGCTCAGTATTGGGTCCAGTTCTGTTTAATATCTTTATCAATGGTCTGGACGAGGCGATCGAGTGCACCCTCAGTAAGTTTGCAGACGACACCAAGTTGGTCAGGAGTGTTGATCTGCTCGAGGGTAGGAAGGCTCTGCAGAGGGACCTGGAAAGGCTGGATCGATGGGCCGAGGCCAATTGTACGAGGTTCAACAAGGCCAAGTGCCGGGTCCTGCACTTGGGTCGCAACAACCCCATGCAACACTACAGGCTTGGGGAAGAGTGGCTGGAAAGCTGCCCGGCAGAAAAGGACCTGGGGGTGTTGGTCGACAGCCGGCTGAACATGAGCCGGCAGTGTGCCCAGGTGTCCAAGAAGGCCAATAGCATCCTGGCCTGTATCAGAACTAGTGTGGCCAGCAGGAGTAGGGAAGTGATCGTGCCCCTGTACTCGGCACTGGTGAGGCCGCACCTCGAATACTGTGTTCAGTTTTGGGCCCCTCACTACAAGAAGGACATTGAGGTGCTGGAGCATATCCAGAGAAGGGCAACGAAGCTGGTGAGGGGTCTGGAGCACAAGTCTTATGAGGAGCGACTGAGGGAACGGGGGTTGTTTAGCCTGGAGAAAAGGAGGCTGAGGGGAGACCTCATTGCTCTCTACAACTACCTGAAAGGAGGTCGTAATGAGGTGGGTGTTGGTCTCTTCTCCCAAGTAACAAGTGATAGGACAAGAGGAAATGGCCTCAAGTTGTGCCAGGGGAGGTTTAGATTGGATATTAGGAAAAAATTCTACACCAAAAGGGTTGTCAAGTACTGGAACAGGCTGCCCAGGGAAGTGGTGGAGTCCCCATCCCTGGAGGTATTTAAAAGATGTGTAGATGTGGTGCTTAGGGCCATGGTTTAGTGGTGGCCTTGGCAGTGTTAAGTTAACGGTTGGACTTGATTATCTTAAAGATCTTTTCCAACCTAAATGATTCTATGAATCTATGATTCTATGATTCTTATTTTTACCCTGGACCTGCTGTTACAGTGTGGGAGTAAGAGATGGTGACTCATTAAGTGTCTGCTGCAAGCTGTGAAAACTGAATGCCCAGCCCATGGGTTACAACAGTAGCTCCTACTATCTGAAAGCATAGTTTAGAGTTCAAGTCATTTTGTTTGCTTAAGAATGTCTTTCATGTTGCAGTGACAATGTTGGCACACATTGCTGACAATTAAGAAGATAGGGAGCACAGTTTAGTTTAGTTTATTGGCTATGGGAACCTGGATATTGAGGGAAGTTTAGAAATAACCTATGGACTCGACTGAGCCAGGACTGTTAGATTCTAATCCCAGCTCTGCCACCAAGTCACTGTGTGGCCACAGGCATGGCACGGCTATCTTGGGACAGACACTGCTTCGATGGGCTCAAGCTACTAGAGATCCAGAATGATAAAAACACACCGTTGCAGTAGTCCAGACACTATCTGCCTGAGTTAGTCTGCTGTTGGGTCCATGCTAACACGTCCTAGCTCTCAAGTAGTGTTATTAAAATGGATGCAGTTCAGGGCCAGCCTGGCTTGAAGGCCTGGCTTGTGGTGGCTCTTGTCCTGTAGGAGCAGGTGTATTGTCACTGTGATCCTCAGTCTTCCAGTCCTGGGCTCAGTGCAGGCTGAATGAACTCAGGTCTGCCTACACCCAGTGGTGCAGAATGTCCCTTCATACCTTTACGATTTTGTTATCCCACTGACACTGCTTTTTGAAACCTGTGGATTTAAATATTGAGAGTTATTATACATAGGTGCAGTGCCGACATATGTAATGCCTATATAATGGTTAAACTATACCCTAAGTCTGACCAACCTTTACAGGTTTAAATATAGCTAGGAATCTGGTTCTGAATTTTGCAGCTAGAAGCCAAACCTATTCTTTACATTATTACTATAGCATCTTATATCTACTTTAAGTATGCAAAGAAATAAAACTAATTAATTAATAAAATTAAATAAAATCATGAAAATGGTGATATCGGTGACCATAAATTCAGTATTTTCACTTTCCTGTTGGATCGTCTAGGACATGAAGCTGAACTTCTATGCAGGAAACAGGTAAATGAAATACACAAATAATCTCGGTACACAGCTCATATGCTAAGCAAATGAAAAGGATTCCTCCTGAAATAATTATGTTGGATTTTATGCTATTATTGGTATTACTAACTATGTAAACAACAAGAAGGTTCTAACCTGACTTTGAGTCTGATTCTGTTAGGTGCCATACAAACACATGGTAAGAGACAGCCCTTCCATCAAAGACTTTACAATCTTCAGTCAGGAGTTTTATTAAGACCCACTTCTTCACACCGTTTTTGAGACAGAGAGGCAGCCAGCACTGTGACTGCAAATCTAAACACAGAATGCTTTATGAATAACTTCACTGAGAGCAGTGCTTCTAAAAGTGCAACATGATGTTGAAAATTTAAACAAAAAAAAAAAGACAAAATTATAAACTACTTATATGTTTTAACCAAGGTCCCAGTCCAAATTCAAGGAGGAATAAAAGGTGAGGGTGAAAGGTTAAAGACATGAAAAACTTTAGAGTAATGAGTAAAGTGATAAGAAATGAGTAAGAAAGGACATAAGAGGGGTGAGGGTGGAAGGAGAAAATTAAGTAAGAGGCAACGGTAAGAGTGACTACATACTCTACTTTAAGTTGTATATTAATTTTCTGTGGCATTTAGCAGGCAGGAAATTTTTGGCGCCATTCAAATTAGAAAAGAATTCTTTGTTCATTTAAAGATGAAAATTTATAATCTCACCAGCATGCCAACTTCAGAGTTGTTAGAGAGAGATGAGAAATACATCCATCAGTAAGGTAGGTATGGAGGTTTCTAACTAATGCAAGGATTTTCCTTGTTTTGCAGCATAATGACTGAATGCTAGTCCCAGTCCTGTAAATGGATAAGGTAAATGGGACTATATAGGGAAGCAGAATTAGAACAGAAGTTTGGGTTTTCAATTTTAGCACAGTTGTTCTTTTGAACTTTATTGCCATTTGCCAGTGATTTTCTGGATGAAATAGATTTTCTTGCCCATGAAAAATATTTTTCCATCATGATTTTTTTTGAAAATAAATTTTTCAGATAGCATTTTAAATATTTGAACACACTATCATATCCGTATACCTTTGGTTCATATTTTTAATATTTTTCCTCCACAGCTATATGGGAAAGAAGGATTAGTCAGAGAAGAAGAGCGAAAGACTGTGAGCATGCATGTGGCACATACGTAAGAACTTACTTTTTGGAGCTGGACTTTGTGGCAAAAAGATAGGTTCTCTGAAAAACTCTGTAATCACAGAATTCCCACACAGGCTTGAGCTCTTCTGTGGCTGAAAGTTATCCAAGAGCAAGACAACCATAACTGTCGTGTATTCAAAAGGCAATTGGACAGACAGGCAGCATGGGTGAGAGCTGAAGAAGTCTAGGTAGTTGGCTAAGGGGTGGGCAGAAGGATACTCTGGCACTCCTCCTGCTTCTTCCTTGCTGATCATGTTTAAATGTACTTTTCCCTTACATTAGACACTCAGATTTTGCTTTCCTTCTTCTTTTTAACTTTGAAAGCCACTTCACCTTTCATTCAGTGCCCCACTTTCTCAGCCCTATTATTCCTCCAAGGCAGAGGAGTGTAAATCAGAAGAGGCCAGTGGTACTGTTACCTCACAGTAAAGTGGGTAAGAAGGAAAGGAGAATCGGGATCATCCAGATTTTCAGGATCAGCCTAATTAATACACAGCTTCTTCAATATGCCTCCTCCAATGTATCCAGGTCAGACTCTTTGAGGAGGAAAATGCATTATTCTTAATTGATAATGGAGTCTTAAATTATTCCTTTATTTCTGGCAGCAAAATGTTTCCAAATCTCTCCCTTCCTTAACTTTAAAAAAAGGAATGAATAAAGCAGTATGTATTTAGAAAGTCTTTAACAAAATGCTTCACTCCCAGCTGTTGGACTAGCCAACAAAATAACATTTGTAAAAACTGACTTCCGGCAAAGTTCTTAATTTAGAATGCTATTGTGCAAGTCTATCATGAAGCATGGGAAAATGAGAAGTTAACACTGATATTCACCACAGGAAAACAAAGAAAATGAATGAGATACCTGGATTTTTTCTTCAACTTGCATGAATATTTAGATAGACATCAGATAAGGTATGGGGGAGCAACATGAAAGAGGCTTAACTAACTTTGCAAATACATTAACATTTAGAATAATAGACTTAATATTCTTCACATTTAGATAGACTTGTACCAATTGTTATTCTCTGGATTTACTCCAGACTGAATGACATCAGAGAAAGTCCTTGTATCTCCTCTTGAAGAAATATCCAATCTCTACGCTAGAGATCTGCCCTGTTTGCAGATCTCTTATGTCAGATGCTGAGAAATAGAAGGCTGGTTTGGCCAGTGCCCATCCACGAAGACTAAGTATTGGCCTTGCCAAAGAATGTAAGACATTAACTGATGGCTTCTGCAGTGCCATGGGAGATGGTTCAGAGAGACTCTGCAGCAAATGTACATGCAATATAGGGATCCTCTACACACCTGCAGAGTACGTCTGCTGCGCGCAGACAGTAGTTCTGCTCCATCTGATATTAGACCCCTAGCACTGAAAGGAGCCTCTCTCCAAAATTATAGAAACAGAAAATTTAGTCCACGTTTCATTTCAGATAGAGCCATTTTTTAATAGCTAATAAAAGGAACTTTACCAGTAAAGCTATCATAGCTAGTAAAATCTAGGTAGGAAAAGAAACCTTAGATTTTCAGAGGAATCTGCACTAGCTAGAGCTAATACTGCTTCTACACTTCCCTCCCTGCCCTTTGCTCATGATGTGTGCTCAGGGCTCTCTACTATTGCACTTACTACTGGCATAATAATCGTTATAAGCTGAGTGAAGAAGTTATTTTTGGCTTTACCGTAAGGATCTCAAGTACAAATATGACTTGTGAAGATTCCGTGACACACTGAAACAGGTTGGCAAATCATGTGCTTACAAACTCAGGCTGGAGTGTGAAGATGAAGGCATAGGTATTTCTTACTACTGCCTGGCATAAGTAACGAGTGGCAAGATTAATCACGTTATCATATATATTGACTTTTTTTTCTAAAATCAAGGAATATATCTATGTAGGTTAAACCCTGAATAAACTGTCTTCCAGAAATGAAAGAGTCTGCATTGTGATAAGAGACATTGCACAGTTACTATGTATGAACACTGGAAAATGACATTTCTGTTCTTGGAATTTGATAATATAAAATTCTTCTGTTGAGCATCCAGGACTGGGAGAGCATTTGACGGGGAAAAGCATATGGTTTCTCACATGGGACTGCATGGTAGCCTATTATGACCATCAGACCACTGACTAAATGCAGTGAATGCAAAATCTGAAAAGTAGTTATAAGGCTACAGTTGAATAGCCAATTTGGGAATTGAAATTTAGGGTCTAAAGTGTTTTTTTACCTGGGCACCATATTCTCCTGCCACTGGAAATGAATAACTGACATTGACTTTCTAAAAGTTTCTTGTCTGTAAAGTAGGAAAACAAGGCCTTTGGGTATACAGTGCTTACCACAAATCATAGACATGCTCTGTTCTTTGTTTTCTCAAGCCTAACGTCTCCTTCTTTAACCATCTACCCATTCTGATTTTTGTTTTATTAATGCTGGATATTCATAGATAGAAATTCTTCTGCAAGTGATGAATTTTGCATGTGAAATTCTCATTCACTGCCCAACTTCATAAGAAAACAAGCCCATAAGGATCTCCAGACAGAAGCAGAAGCCATTGAATTTAGTGCATAGTTATAACTAAATATACTTAAACTTATGCATTTACAAGTTCACATTGCCTTTTTCACTTTTTTTCTTGTTCACTATATTGTCTTCTAAATCAATAAAAGGACAATGGTGGGAAAAATTGATTTACAAATCTAAGAGAAACACAATACTAATCTAGGAGACAGGAAGATGCAAAGGTGTATAAATAGGTGACAAAAAGGAGAGGAAAGAAGGTGGGTATTTCCAGTGTCCAAATGTATGAGACAAGTATTAGAAAAGCAGAAAAATCTCAAAAAGAATATAAGAATATAAGAAGCAAAAGTAAAGTGATGAGTGAGGCATTCTGTTATAGACTAGTGAAGATGTCATACTCTTAATGTATGCTTAACTAAAGGCCAAATTATATGATCTTTTGCGATAGGAATAAAAGACCCTCAGATTCCACATAGACAGATTATATGAGCAAAGTAGCTAAATTAATGAACTGAGGAAAAGCAAGTAGATTAATCTTTAGCTGTTATGACTGGGGTGAGCATTTGATAACAAGCCAAGAAAAGCAACCATAATAGGGAGCTCCTATTAAGCTTTCTAGCTGAGAAACGATGTTGAGGTGCAATTTTAATTAGGATTGTGAGTGAAAGACAGCAGAAAGTAGCTTTCACATTTAAGAAGTGATAAGTATGAAACATTTTCCGTATTAGTTAGGAATAGAGTCTAATATCACATTCATTAAAGTTTATCCCTTTTCATTTTGTTGCTGAATTTTTTTTTTTTTTTTTGCATACTGTGAATACCTTTTTGAATATTCATTAGACTATTATTTTAAACCTTCTTACTCCAGGAAAGAACAGTGTCTGAAAAGCAACTGAGAAGGAAGAACTTTTTTTCTAGCGACCAGAGAAATCTAGCTTATCTGAGTTTAATGTTTGAAAGACTACTCCGAGGGGAGATGCCTTAGTTATATAAATAATTAGGTGTAACTTTACTTGTAGCTTAGAAATCAGAAGAACTTTAAAAAAAGTGTAGATTTCTTAGGGAGCAGTATGTGAATGCCAAGCCCTCCATTTACCCCTTGATCATATTAAATTATTACTTCTGTGAAATATGGGTATACTGCAGTCCTATATGCAGTGCATAGTGCAATCCTATATATTAACCACTAAGATTTGGTTACATCAATTTAACTTCTTTGACCTAAGTAGCCCTGATGTAAATCTTTTCAACAGCTTGCTCTCCTTTAGCTGCTGGGGGATTCTGCAAAGCCTTATCACTGCTGTCTTTGTACTCTTACCCTGAGGAAAGCTGCAGCAACATTGACATCAAGTAGCTAGGAAAACATCTGCATGTGCATTACCTTTACTTCTTTGGGTTCAGCTTGGCTAATGAGCTGGCTGCTTCCATGTAAATCAAGTCAACCAAAAACAGTTAATGCTTTCATCAGGTGAGCAGTGCTCTGGAGTCTCTTTGAAGGTGGGGCCACGTTCACTGCAGTGGCTGAATGTTGCCCATATAAACACCCCATCTCAAAGATGTTGTTCTGTTTTTCAGACAGGCTTACAGTTGTTGAGAGGAAGCATGCCACTGTGCCAGGTACCAGAAGCCAGACCAATTTACTTTGAATTTGTGGAAGCGGGGGGAAGGAAAGAAAACACCCAACAAAAATCCCACGAGTGGTTTTGGAGACATTAACAAAATAGAAAGCATGAAAAGCTGAGATCACATCTGGGATTTATCACTGTGTTTTGATAAACCTTTGGGCTTAGCCAGCAGTCTGTCCTGCACTAGGGATTCAGTGAAATTACAGCACACATGTTGTCAACGGAGTTTGTCAGATCAACTTTATACTTGAGTGTTTTTGACTGATTAATTACCTGCATAGACAAGTGAGGAGTTCAGAGAAAGGTGACTTTTTCTTCTTAGGAAAGTTAAGCATGAGAAGTATTACTAGGGAGTGTGGCCGTAATTAGAAGAATGGAAATTGGTAATTTGTTTCAATCCTAAATTTAAGTTAAAGGTAACTTCTGGATCTTCTTGTACAGTAATAGATCCAATCTACTTAATATCAAATTGATGTTTTGACATATTGCCAGTAAAGGGGAGGTCCGTAAAAAAAATGCTTTTAAAATTACTTAGTCTTCAGTTAGGTGTCCAGGGCCTCTCACAGAGCATGAGCTCTGAGGTGCCTAAGCACAGGAAGCCAGCTCAATTATCTGCTTGGAAAAGGCAGAGAGAGAGTCCTAATTCACAAGCTTTAGAGTCATTCTTCTATTACTATACTGCTATTATTATTTATTTCATTATTTATGCAAAAATATGACAGCTTTGACATGAGAGCTGCTAACAGCTGTATCCCTAGAATATTCTGTACGTGAGGGCCCTGCCTGAATGTCTAAACATGCTAAGTTCATGCCCCTTTTCAATCTAGGCAGAGGAATGGCATTAAAAGTGGTCTCCTACAACGTCTCTAAAGACAGACTGCTGGGCAACGTGGAATTCATGCCTCCCTTACTTGCCTGTCTTTTCTTTCAGACTCTGCTTCAGGAAAAAGCTGGCTGGATCAGGATCTTTGGGGAAGATTAATTCAGAATGCCTGATGCAGGAATTCTGCAGTGATCCTACTGTTGGGCAGTTTGGGCAAATCTTGGTCAAAGTAATGGAATGAAAAGAAAAGCCATTGAGGGCTATACAGAGACACTATCTCAAGCTGTGGAAGTGCCTGAATCCCAAATCAGGGAGGACAGGATTGGCCATGTTGGTCCTCTGTGTGTGTGTTTGATGGCTATTTAACCCAGTCAATGGGAACCAAGGAAGAAACTTCTTTTCTATAGATTTGGTCCTGTGTTAAGCACCTCTTGAACCTGGTTTTTGCAGCTCAAATCCTTCTTCTTGACTCATAACCTCTACTGTCCTTTGGAAATGCATGATGGACTCTATTTGAGATTTCACAGGTAAGAAGAGGTCAGAGATTTAAGAAAGAGGCTTTTTAATAAAAGCCTAGTAAATCGTTTACACTCAGCATTTCAAGCCCTCTCTAGTCCCTTAAGTGGGTGAAGCTACTGTCCTTACACAGAAGTAGGCTATAGAAATGGATTCAAACTCTGCATGGCTAGAGAAGGACCCCATGTCAAACTTTTGAGAACACATACCTAAGTACTGGACTGCATTCCCAGTGCTGTCTGTACATTGTAGCCTGTGATGGTTTAATGAAAAATGGATAGATAAGCAGTCCCTCTAGTTTTATCTGAGATGGTCTGAGACAACATCACCCTGCCTTTACTCCAAACAATGAAGGGTCGTTATTGGCCATCTGAGAGGGTACAAATGTAAGAGTCTATCATAACTAAGCACACAGAAATTGAAATTGTTGCTTTGTTGCTCATTTGAATGTATTTTTTATCTTTCTGTTATTGGATAGTTTCTGCCTCTGTGTTTATGAAAAAGATGCTCTAATTGTCCGCTTCCTGTTGGCATATAAATACCAGAACTGGCTTTAATCTTCCCTTGCGTAATTTAAAGATGTAAATTCTTAAGTCTTTTACTAAAAGATATGATATTGAGGTCTTATATCATACTTAGTTTTCTGAAAGTGCTTTTCTTCTTCCATCATACATTTTAAAATGTGAAAAGCACAAGTAGAAGTCCATGGTCGTTTAACGATCCACCATGACCATTTCAGCATACATTCCAGGTTACAGTCCCTGTCCTGTGAGACTACCTTCCTTCTTTACTATTGCCGCATGTTTCTATTTGGCTGTGTTTTTAAACACGCAGTTCCCCTAAAGCAGGTTGAGAAAACCATGCAGATTACCCCGTGTAAGTGGCTTGTTATCTTCTGCACATATCACTTCTTTAGTCTTTGTATCTTTCTTTCTTGAACTTCACTGGATATCATTTAGTCTTTTGTTCAGATAATTTATGAAAGATACTCAACAGTATTTGACAACAATCTATCCCCATTCCAAACCTTCTTAGAAATATCTACATTGGAGGATGGGTAGAATTTGAGGTCTATCAGTTAACTAGTTTTTAACTGATTTTACCTGTGCTTTGTTGATTCTTAATTCCTCTTAGAAATCTTAAAGATCAGACTAGTGGGTCTCTAACACTATGTTTGTAATCTCAGATCAAATTGTACGTTCTGTTTTATGTAGACTTATAGTAACTGGCATTAATAACTTACACTTTTTACCTATATAGCTTCTATCATATATTAAAATGCACTTTTAAGAATATCACCTGTACGAAGCATACTTTTCCTCCCAAGGCTTCAGTTCACAAGCAGTTTTTTTCTAAAATTGGATTTTCTGCTTGCTTAGATAAGAATAGCTGAGGGGAAAAAAGTGCCTAATGTGGCAAATACAGCCAGTTAAATTGCAGTTGTGGTGAGAAGTGTATGGTATCCTCGATATTTACCTACAGTCTTGTTACCGATGCACATTCCATTATGGGCTATTTTGCTTTTGTAAGTAAAAGGGCATTTATGAATAAATCAGAAAGGTGCCAGTCTACCGTGTATTCTGAAAGAAGTGAAAAATAGTGTGTGTAAACATAGGCCCTTTGTAACTCCAGATACCATAATATCAGCTGCCTTGTGTGTGTCTGGCAACGGCAAGGGCAACTGACAGAGTACAATGAAATGTTAAATTAGCCTGTAAGGGGTTCCTAAGGACAGAGGATACATTTTATTTAAAGAAAGTAACATTGTACCTCATGCCAAACTGAGGTAATTTCCTTCCCCTTTCTATACTTCCTAGGTTTCCAGATTTATAATTTTTTATGGCATTTGCCAGAGCTCACCTGAAGAAAGCATTACTCAAATAAAGTCTAAAGGAAATATTTTTGTTCAGAATCCAGACCCATAAAGAATAACTACTGTATGTTAAAGAAAAAAACTGTGTAATTTTACTACTAATTATGCACGTAAGCCGAATAAATAGACCACTTGTTGCCGTGGTGAATAGAAAATTCACACGTTGCTGCTTACAGCAATGCACTGGGGTTGCTTTCTCTATCACTAACCTAATTAAGTGATTTCTTACCACATAAAGTTTGCCTTTTCTTGGAAGCCAAAGTAGATTGTGTGAAATAGAATATACACATGATCCCACTGACTGGGAGAATTATTATTTTCGGTATCTGCTTCAGTCAGTTATTCAAGAACTCAGCTATTTCTTATTAGGAATAAAAGGGCTTTAGTTTAATTGAATTTACTTAAAATGTATAATTCAGTGGTTCCAGAAGGACTGTGTTGGCAACACGGATATTAATAAATTATTTCAAGGCCAAAAGACCCAAAATTTAACCACCAGGGCTGGACTTACAAGGACATCTATGAGTGTACATTTAGCACTAAGGTACCTCTTTTAGTCACAAAACTATCATGCAGCTTCTGCTTAAAACTGTTGGAGCATAAATTCCCCCAACACTTACACTTCCACCAATAAAATTTTTTCAGTGGCTACATCTGCTGCAGAACCCCGTAGGTCCTGGCAGCACTGGCGTATGTGCTAGTTAGATGGGTCAGGGACTTCAGTCCCTTTGCAGAGTGTGACTGGTTATCTTGCAGTGAGCCCTTCCTAGCACTCTGGCTTTCCGCGTGCCATCCGTAGGCACCCATTTCTCCCACATCTTCACACAGGCATCCAGCTTGGGTGTATGAATTCTGCCAAGTAGTAAGACAAATCCTGGTGAGTGAATTGAGTCCTTTATTTCATATGTCGTGACATTACCAAACAAAGAGTGGAAACCTTTTGCAGTGCTACACTGTTCAGACTCTCTCTCTCAGTCAGCATAAATCCACACAATGAAAACTGAAGAACCCAAGAAAGAAGGCTGAGGCTTCACGAAGTCCTCCGTCCCTCTCTGTGAAAGATGCAGAACATGAATGGAGTCTGATATTCTTGGGAATGTGTGAGGATAATGCAACCGCTGTATGACAATAATCACACAATTGCTTTTTCCTAATACTAGACAAATAGTGGGTGTTTGTTTTTGTTTTGGGTTGTTGGTTTGGTTTTTTTTTTTAACCAAGGAAAAAAGCATGACCTCTGTCTTTCCTTCTCTTTCAATTTGGAGTTACTAGCCAACAAATTCCTCAACTATGTCCTGGTTTCCTGATTCATATTTACAGAAAAGTACACATGCTCCAATCTATCATCTCTTTTCTGAGTACGTGATATTATCCAAGAATATTTCACAGCAAATTAGAAATCCAGATGAGTCACTGATTTCAACGGTGACCCAGATGCGCCCATTTTATGTGTAAGAATGTTTTGTACAAATATTTTACTTGGTGTCATTAATTCTTGAGCTGTGGGTTCCTCCTATTCAACATGTTGAGGACTCTGAGCAGGTGGATTGCCTGCTGCCTTTGGCTGGGGCTGTGAGGTGAGTGTCAGTGATGCTATGGTCACAGGCAAATCATGTCACTCTGGAACCAGTTAATGCTGCTTCTGCCTGACCTGCTGAGTATTTTGAGTGGCCTATATAACATATAAGGTCTGAAATTGCACTTATATCCAACAGGAAATGCTGGAGTTAGTGTTTTCCTTATATCATTTTATGAGTATTGAGTCTTCCAGTTACATTTTGGAAAAGGTTTTGTGTTCCAATGGTTAAAGATAAATACCTGAGATATCTTAGGCTGGCATCTCTCAGTTATGCATCTTTAATGACGTGCAGTCTGAGACAAGGAAGTTTCTCCTGAATTTGTCAGTGTATTTCTGGTCTGCTGATTCATGTACAGCTGATTTGCATGAATATTAATGTTTAGATCAGCAGAACAGGCATTGTGCTTTTAGTGTAGAATCCTCCTAGCAATTTATACTAATTTCTTCCCAGAAAATTTCTTCTGCGTGCAAAAATGTTGATAATTTTCAAAAAGGATAGCCTAATCATCAGGCCAACCTTATAAAGTATGTTCCATGATGAAATAGAGAAGTACAGTCGTTTGTTTAATTGGATGTTAATTTCTTTAAATAAATCCTGTGCCCTTATTTTAAAACTAGTAATCAAACTGTTGCTGTAACCATGAGGGTCTATTGATACAAATGAATCCAGATCTGTAGGGAGAAGTCACAGCTTTTGTTAGACCAGCTAATATAGCAAAATGGTTTACTTTGTATGCTTTTCCAGCCATGCCAGTTTCTCTAAAAAAACCCCACATCATCTTATCTTACAAATCCTAATAAGGTAAATACAGAAAGTATCAACAAGGCAGATGAAAGATGCAAAATGAAAAATTTGTATTCTATTAAATTACTTTTTTTCAAATAATGAGGGATTTTACCTATACACTGTCCTGAAGCCCCTCATCAGAGTATAAAGAATGAATCAAGCAGGATGCTCTCTCTCTTATTCCTCTATAGCAGAGAATGAATGTGGATTTTAGTACTAGACTGACAAGAAGAGAGGCCATAGCAATGCTTCTAGATACTTTGAAATACCAGCTAAAAATGGAGTCCAATTTACATGCTTGGAAATGCAGTCTTGTTGAAAAGATTTACCTGTTCCCAGGCAACAAGTGATCCCATCACTTGCATCACTAGTACATCTCTGCTCACTTTTGGGTTTTTTATATATCACATGTTAGTGGTAACACATTTTGTGTTTTTTCATTTATATTTTGTACTTTCGTATCAGACAAGTGAGATTGCTGGACTGCACAGATTTAGTTTGAACTGCCGAGGTAACTGCTGTTTTCTTTTATATAAACCTTGTTTTATAAAATTTAACATATGCACATCCGTACTGCTTCTGCGAAACCCCTGCTACAGCTAATAAAACTATTGCATTTATGACATTAAAAGTGTTAGAAATTACAGAAATTACATAAAGTTATAAATTATATGAATTGCATAAATCACTAATAAGAGAATCGTGTGAAATCTGTTTTCTCTCATGAGATAGTCTCACTGAAATCAGGGGGAGTGCACAGCACAGAGATGACATCTCCTGTGAACAGTCCTTCATGAGCATTACAATAAACTTGAACCCATTTGATTTCACAGGATCTACAGGTCCTGGGGTTGTGAGTTCTGTAGGTGGATTTCCTAGTTTTTCAAAGTGCAAGTTCATGGTGCGTAGTCAGTTTCCACAAAGTACCGATTCAAAGAAAAAGCCTGTAAACTGAGGTTCTTGGGTTTGACCTCTTTTGCGTACTTAAAAACACCATTGTAATGAGAATCTAGCAGATATACAAGTTATTCCTTAAGTTGGGATTTAAATGTATCCTATTTAATTTTTTACTTATTCCTTTTACAATTGAAAGGAACTCTTCATTTCAGAAACCAGAATGAAAACTTATACCTTTTTGGATGGCTCACTGATATGAGTTCTAGAGATTTAATTTATTTCTCATCACTAAAAATACTCTATTTCAGGCTAGGACTGAGACCTCCTGTTGGCACTCTGTGAAGAGGATCCAGCATTGTTGCTTATATATCTATACTTATATTCTGAGCAGGTGGAGTATTTAAACAAGGTATGATACTATTTAAGACTACACATACTGGCTATGGATATACAGGCAACTTTACCCATTCATGGAAATAAAAGAATCCAGCAAGCAATATTATTCATTGCTGTTTCAAATCATATGGCTTGGACAATATATTAAATTGCCACTCTGCATCACATAAAAAAGCAGTAACTAAAAGCAGATTGCCAGAATTCACAGCACAGCTCATGGAAGACAGATAGAGATCGAGTACTTTAAGTTCAGACTTCCCTTTGCTTCATGAGCTTCTTTCTTTTAAAAAGCAAGATGATTACGTCCAGTTACTTTGAGACAAATTTTCTGTCTTCACTCCCCAGTGAAAAAAGTTCTTAAACAGTAAATGAAATTATATTTTCATATAAGTGCTTAAGACTCAAAAAGCTATTTTTAGGTCAGGTCCTCCATATTACTAGAAAGACCTCTTTCCAGTCCTTCTGGCTGACAGAAAATAAAATCCAGATCTAAACTCCAAGATTTTTTCCTCATGTTCTGTGATCTGCAGTAATCATTTTCAAAGTGCAGATTGTTAGAACTGGCAAAGGAAGGCAGCTCGTGTGTTCTGTTTATTTCAGAAAAGTGTACAAGTAGATTTGGCTGGCATCAAACTTTATCTGGAAAACCAAGTGTTGCAGCATGTTTCATCCTGCTTGTACCACCATTGCAATGATTTTTGCTAGTTTGGTACCCACATCTGACCTGCAGTGAAGTTCAATAAATTTCACATTCTTGACAGACTCAGTTAAGTTGTAAAAGATTTAAAAAGCATATGCCTATTGGCTAGCCAATTCCACTGAATAATTCCATGCCTTCATCAAAGAATTTATCTTTTTCAAGTCAAATTTCATTTTGAATCCATTCCAGTGACAGTTTTAGTCAGTGACAAAGATGTTGACTGGTCCTCAGAAGGACTCAAGTTTTCACTTGAATTTTTCCTTGAGTGGAGATAGCACTATGAATTCTGAGGTTTTTAGATTGCAAACGGTCAATGGTAGTTGTTTCTTAGGGGAATGTGGAGCCTCTACCCTCCACATCACAGTCCGAAGTTAGCACAGCATGGAAACGATCAAAATTTTTAATGACACATGAGCTCGATCAAGTTCCTATGTCACTCCAGATGACTATAATGCAGAAAGGACAATCACTGCTGGAACTAATTGGCATCCTTGTTTCTTGTCTCAGGAGAGGTCAAAGACTAGCAGTCAAAGACAGGCCAAATCTGAAGCTCTTGTACAGTCCATAAGTAGTGTTTGACTTCTATATTTGGGGAGGTGGGATCTGCAGACAGAAAGGATCTATTATTATGAACTTTCCCATTGTCGATGTTGCTCAGATAGAAGGAAGGGAAAAGAATTAGAGGCTTCAGTGAACAACCTTTAAGTTTCTGCACAATATCCTTGCTAAGTCTGCTTCAGCATTTGCCTCTGCTTGAATCACATTTGTTTAGCTACAGGGAACCCTGATAAAAGGGACTTTTATAATACATAGAAAACATTTAGTTTATATGTAAGTTATATTTACTTTCAAAATTAGTTACTATAAATCTATAAAACAGCCTTATTTTGCCATCACTGAAACCGTTCCTTCCTAGAGGGTAGGAGCTCCATCCATTCCAGTGGCAACGTTCCCATTGATTTGAGAGGTTTGGAATAAGACTTTTAATCCTTATTGTGTTTGCTCAAAGTTATGTTTTGCTTTGATACTGAAGCTCTCCTTTATACAGTATTTCATTTCTATATTAATTTAAACACCTTCAAAGCAATGCTGGAAAAAAAGATGAGTGGAGCACCTTATATGAGTCCAGAGTCAGTTTCTAGATATACTACAAACAGGCTTGGGTTATTATGAGATGGAGGAGAAGCATGTTTTCTTATTATCCACATTCTATATATTCAGGTTACAGGTAATGGAATATTCGGCAGGGTAAAATACACTTCTTAATGCTCAGATGAATCAAAACTATTAAGCTTATATTTATCATAAATCAGAAAAATGATTGCATGGATATAAAAAAGCAAACGGTGTATTAACCCTGTTACATATTGCTTGCATTTTTCTAACCCAGTATCTCAAGTAGTTGTGAGGAAGCAGTAGAAAATTCCGGCTAAAGAGGCATTTTGAAAGTGTAAATCTAATAAATTACTAAACTGATTTCAAGTAGTTAGTGCTTTGTTGGGCCAAACTCTCTTCTCCATTTTAAAGCCTTGCCAAGTTTATGTTGGTGTGCTGTGAACCAGGGACCTTTTTCTACCTCAGTTGCATTCTTGCAAACTATTTCAACCATTGGAAATGACTCCGCTGGGGTTACACAGATGAAAAGGAGGAGAAATTTTTGACCTCTTAAAGAGTAATTTATCTAGGTTCAATTTCAAAATTGCCTGTTAATTCTAGCACTGCAGAGAGTCTCAGGTTCTCAGTAGCTTCCACTGGTAAAATAGTTGTGATTGATAAAAGCATTGCGAATACTGCAGGTTGTAGGCATCTATGGGTGCCTCTTCTGACTTTAATGCAGATGCACCTGCATATCAGCAGCAAGTACGGCTCTCTGCATGGTAGGTTTACTGGACTAACATTTTAAATATTAACTTTGAGCAGTGACAATTTTAGTCTTCCATTTCACTTTGATTTTGCTGAAGAAAATAAATATTAAAAGAATGTGAGATATTTAAATTAAAAACATAATAGAAAAAAACAATGTATTACTCAACATTGTCCGTGCAGCTCAAAAGAAAGATATTAAGTTGTCTCTTCCCTTGAAAAAATTGGAAGAAACAGGTCTGACTACCTGTATATTAATATGAATGTATTGTGCATGTGCCCAAGAATGACCATAAGTTCTTAAAATATTGCAGGAACTGCAAAGAAGTTTGGACTGATGATAAACAACTGAGGAAGTGATTTATGCTGGGGACTTTGGTTAAAAGGGAATTTCAGTAAAGTGGGAGGATGGGAGTTTAATAAATACACAGGCTGTATATACAAATACATCCACAAATGTGTGTCATTGAAGGCAAAATGATGAGATACTGAAAACCGTTGTGTGTTTTTAACCTTCTGCCATTCCATTCCATTCCATTCCATTCCATTCCAGCGGTTTTGCTTTCTAAGAGGCATGTTTGCACATCTGGTTGGAGGAGAGAGATTAGGCTGAAAGGACACCTCTCTAACCATGACTGAGGGAAGAAAAACCAGAACATGTTTCAAAAACATACTGAATAGATTAGCCATATGATTTCAGTGCATTTCATTCATTTTTACAGACAGAAAACAAAAAACTTCTTTTACAGGCCAACATTCAGCTCCAGGATATAGAGACTGTAAGTGTAGAAGTATCAAGACATGACAAAATGCAGAGTATGTGAGCTGGGTAGAATAGTCAGAACATACTTGTTCACCATAGCACACCTGGCATTTAGACTCATTATCCATTTCCCTTCTCTGGTCTTCCTTATCATAATAGCTGTTTTCCAAGATATCAGACTGTCCCTGTTACGTTTGACACTGTATGCATGCATATAGCAATGCTACAGTGGGACTGTGGCTCTTTCAACATAATCTGTTATTGACTTTAACATACTGACCCTAAACAGTATTTTGGAATGTCTTTAGAGTGCCAAAGCATAAAATAATAATTTGATTTTTTTTACTGATTCTGTCAAGTGATAGTATTTGGTTAATCTATAGTCAAAATATAAATAGTATTATGAAGTTTGTTTTGCACAAAATCCTAGGAAAAGGAGATGGGGAACAGAGACACAGCAGTACAAATGGGCAAAATGCTACTGAAACATGATTATCTAGGAACTCAAGGGAAGCCGAGGACCATTCTGAGCCATGAAGGGATGTTTTATACCTTGAGTATATTCTTACACTCCATTTCGCTCCTTTCCTTTATGATTCTTGTTATGTGGGCTTGTTGCATCTTATGTAAAAGTTTGCTGTAAACTGTTTGGGTTATGGAATGTATCTTCCTGTGTGCTCCCTCAATCAAAATACTTAGTAAAAAGAAATAAGTTATGCACACAGAAAAAAAGCACATAGGTGTATAGGAAGGGCCCGAGTGAAACAGTGAAGCCACCCCTACTCAAATTCTGGGCAGGTTCTCTTTCAGATCTGGATCTAAACTCCACAATTCCAGCTTGATCTGTGGGCCAGCTGGTGGCAGCCAGCAGTCTAAAAGACAGTGTAACAGTAAAGAGAGAATCCTCCTAGGAAAACCAGTAAAGCAATCCTGCTGCCGCCAGCTTCCTGCCTTGTTATGGGAAGGAGAAGGTAATGGAGCTGTGGCTTCCCCATTGCTGTAGTGCTTGAAGGCACACTATCCATCATCCTCAGGTCTGTCATGATATTTCAGGTTTACTATTTTGGCTTAAGAATACCAAGTGATGGTGTTTGTTTTTGGAAAAGTCAGCATAATTTTCAATGAATGTCAGAAATTCTTGCTTTCTAAAATCACTCCCAATATTGAAACCAACTACTGCCTCTTGGAAACTAAATCCTACCCAGGATCATGTGGCCTTCTGTGAGTTAAAAGTTTTGAAAGAACCACATACTGGTCAGGGTGGTGCTAAAAGTGCAGCCTGAATTTAGGCTGTGGTTTTCATTTGTGTCCCTGAACCATGAGGACATTGTTTTCTTTAAACATCAAGAAAGAAAAAAAATAAGTTCATTGCTGCAATTTTACTGTTAGCTTGAGGAGATGTTGCATTCCAGGCATCGTGAAGCCCTGCACCATAGCATGCATTGGAAGTTTTCTGGGGACTGTAGATGGACTGCTTCCTGAACATTGTAGGCAGAAGTCTATTTGGGGGCAAAATTTTTAGCATTATTGTCATTTCAGTTGTTTAGCAGCTCATTAAACTGCAGGGTAATTGTCACCTATTTCCTAATAGACACATATATCCTTATTAGTGATACTATTTTTGGAAGCATCTGTTAAATTTAATGGTAACTGGCAGTCTCAGAAGATGCCGAGGAAGAAATGATGGTAGAAATGTAACTGTAGTTCCATCCTTTGATCATACCTATTTGAAATCTGGAATGATAGTGGTTTTTTTCAAATTATTTAATGTCATTATTTAAATAACTTGTAGATGTGCTTTAATATTTGCCATTTTTATATTGTGCGTGATCAGTTTGCAATTTTCATGAAGAAAGTAATCAAACATGATTTTGGAATAATACTTGACTTTAGTTTGCTTGTAGTAGTCCATTAATTGTATTTGGTATTTAAAATTCAGACTGTTTTGACTGCATACACATGAAGTTATTCATATTTTAGTTCCCATCCACAGGTGTTAGCAAAATAGTCCTCATATGCTCTCTTAACCTCCTATCTCCTGGATAATCTGCATAGGACCTAAATAACTGGAGTAAGCAGTTACTTTGGAACACTTCACCCCCCGAAAAATAAGACTTATAGACATGTTTTTTTCACAGAAATTGGACACATAGAATCATAGAATCATTGAGGTTGGAAAAGACCTCTAAGATCATCGAGTCCAACCGTCGACCCAACACCACCACCCACTAAACCATGTCCCTAAGTGCCTCATCTACTCGTCTTTTAAATACCTCCAGGGATGGGGACTCCACCACTTCCCTGGGCAGCCTGTTCCAATGTTTAACCACTTCATGTGTCTTGCCTGGTAATTTCTGACCTGTATCAGAATTAGCTCAGATACCTTTCATTTCTGTTTAAAGGAATGCATGAGCTTGTTATTGAAAAGTTGTGGGTGGTTTGTAAATGTCTTCTTTTAAACAAAACTGTGAGATGATCAATCAACCACTGTATACTGCCAAAAGTCTCACAATTCAGCACTCAAACAACACTTTATTCATACAGAGCCCTTCTGTGCTCTGTAGGTGACAGTGCCTGAGGAGGTACAGTAAGGGAAACAGAAGGCTCCCTTCCTCATCTCTAACGTGTTTGGCTGCAGACACTGCTAGGTAAGATGCCTTAAAACGGTGTGAGACACAGTGTGGCAGTTGTGTATTTTTATGTAAGACTGTTTATTTTTAAAGCCTAAATGAAAGGAGCTAAAGGTTTCCTGTAGTCCATAAATACAGCTAGGTCACTGGATAGTATAACCTTGTGGTTGTCCAAGAGGAAATTCCATGTAACTTTATGTGATTATTAGACTCTGTCTCTCAGCTTGTTTTCATCATCTCCTGAAAGGCTGTTAGGAGAAAAGTGAAAGGTTAAAGAGAAGTTAGGGCTCGGTCCTGGGGTGTGCTGAATGCTTCACATATCCCCCCTTCCTCTGGAGCAGTTAATGGAAAATGAAGTTCAGCTTTGCACAGCAGGTGCTCTGCACCTCCGAAGATCAGCCGTGTCTGCACCAGGAACGTTTCACTCCACTCCTTGTGGTCTTCATGAAGTGGTGAAAAGGAGTTAAGAGGTACAGCTAATAATCACTGGAGATACACTAGGAAGTAGATGAAAGACCTCCATTGAACACTAAGGTGCTGAGGGAAATGGTTTGGGTGATTCAGCATCAAGCACTCTTTCCTCTAAATGAATATAAGCCAATATCCCAGCAGAGCGTATCAGGACAAGGATCTACAAACAGGACTGCATTTTAGATAGAGGTATCAGTGAATATCCTTATCAGTGGGAACAAATAAAGATCTGGTGGTTAGTTTTTGAAAATAAATGCGTCTTAACCCCAGTACACTGCCTGAAAGCTAATCTAGGAAAAGTAATTCTGTGTTCATAAACTGCCCCTCCAGGTTTATTTGGAATAGACACAATATTCTTCATGCCTTATTCTGCCCATGGTTGGGGCTGCAGTTTTTAGCTTGTTTTTTTTTTATATTTTGGAGCAGGTGTCAGGATACTACCTGTAGATTATGTTTAGACATTGGGGGAAATTTTCATCCCACTGAAGTCAGGGAAAGTTCTGCCATAAAAATGTAGTTGGTCCAGATTTTATTCTAAGTGTTCTGAACATCTTAACATTGGCTCAGATTCTTTCTATAAGAGTGAATGAAAAACATCAAGTCTGTGTAGTGTGGTTGGTCTCTTTCCAGCACTGCCATAAAATGACTTGGATGAATGTTCAACAAAATGTATTTTGTAGGTACTCTGCATTCAGATAATTGACACTCAAACTGTTCCGCCTGTCAGATATTTCAATGTGTATCTATAACATTTGTTTTGGTAGTGTTAGCATTATGCTTTTATCAAAATAGTAAATAAATTGTCATACATGAGAGGAATTACAAGCAGTGTTTTCCCTTCCGATGAAATATGCAGATTATAGAGTTGTGTACATATGATGAATTTGAATTTATCCAACTGTCCACTGCCAAGATCCTACTGGTGTTGCTGACATTCCTGCTAATGCCATCCCTCAATTCATTTAAATCCATAATATTTCAATAATGTTGGCTTGACAACAAGATGATTTTCATTGAGTGTTGAAGAATGAAAGGGTTTCTGCCTTCCTTTTTCCCTTCGGAATACCAACTGACTGTGCAGGTGGATGTTCTCTACTCTCTGACGGAAGACTCAAATAAGTTCACTACTATCTCTTACAAATGCAGTAGTTTTAGACAGCAAGGATGGGAACATCAAGAGGGCACCATCACTCTCGGTGAAGATAAGAAAAGCTTTAGGGAGGTGATTTGAAATATAATGAGGAGAGGTAGTCATACTTCTTTTTTTCCTGTATTAAGGACTGTAGTACATTCCTTGCTCTTAAAGATCTTAGATTCTGTATATATTAAGGGAAAACATCAAAATGTTTGGTAGTAGACTCATTTAATCCATAAACTTGTATTACTACTGTGATCCAAGGCAGGCAAAAATGGAGAGCAATTGCCCAAACTTTTCAAAGACCAGAAAACACAGGATGGGTCAATTGAACTCATTAGGATAATAACTTTTCATTTTACAAGTGAATAACTGGGCATATTTAAAATACTGATCTATCACAGACGCCCAAAAACCCTAAACAATTAATTATATAAGCTGAATTTTATACCAGATGTTTTAAAAACCAAGAGCATTAATTCAGGGAGGATCTGGATTTCTCTGAGGAATTTGACTCCTATATGCTGTTTAAACATGGTAAATATCTTTTGCTTGTCTGTTAGGTTTTACAACATTAGCCAAAACCTCCATAATAATTTACATAACCCAAACAAAAAGTAAGATTGTGACACGGGAAGACCAACATTTTCTTTGCTTACAAAGCAAAAATAGTCTTTACTGAAAATATATTTGAATTATATACTAAAAGAGCTTGTAGCTGGAATTTCGCTTCAAAGCTTATCTGTACAGAGCACATTATACTTAGGGAAGTGACTTGAAATAAATATACTATGGTTACCATTAAATGTTCCCATTTACCAACAGTTGCCACATCAGAGATCACAACTGTTTCCCCTGCAATTAGAACAGGATATATATTTGTGGTAATTTTGCGGTAACCAATGAGAATGTTCTTTGTGTGTGATTTCCACAGTACTTGGACACACAGATTGGAAGAAACAAAACAAAACAGGAACCACGCTTAAGATTTGATTGGAATAAAAGTCATCATCCCAAAAATCTAATCTGTACATTTAGCAAATCACTAACAGAAATACAGAGATGAAGATACTTTTTACCTTTAGCTATTCAGCTTAACTTCTACTTTGCATAAATAGAAATGGATATATCCAAGCAATACAA
The DNA here is from genome assembly GCF_965638725.1 of Aptenodytes patagonicus. NCBI lineage: Eukaryota > Metazoa > Chordata > Aves > Sphenisciformes > Spheniscidae > Aptenodytes > Aptenodytes patagonicus. The sequence goes on along the minus strand of NC_134955.1, from coordinate 36,522,023 downwards.
AATGAGAAGGTAAATTATGAAAAACACTAGTGGAGAAGTCACATACCCTGTAACCCTGAGAGATACTGCCAGCAGTCATATGCACTGTGATAGTAAGTCCCCCACCAGTAAAAGTGTGTCAAGTAGGTCCAGTAAAGAAATACTCAGTATCTGCAGAGTGTGTCCACCCCTACTTCACCGTCAGGGAAGTGACTCTGTCCCATCGCATTTAACCACGATTTTCATGTGCTATCAGCAAAGATTTGTGTTCTAAGTGGCTCCATTTATCACAAGAAACAACTCTTCTCTCTGCATGAACTTCTTTGACTCAAAATATCGCTTTAGCCAATGAGCCGCTCTTTCCAGGTTACACTCTCATAAGGAAATGAAAAACAGCTCATGTTGTAATGAAAACAGGTTTCTGATGTTTTCATCTTCTGATGTCCCAGAAATACCAGGAAATCAGCCTCTTCAGAGGTAGGTACAGATGAAAAAACAGGGAAAAATGTTTAGTCCAACTGGTGAGTAAAGCTTCGTTCAATCTCAACCAATTCAACAGTTCCTCAATCTTTCTTATCTTCTATAATTCCCCAATGATTTCAGATGATTCTAAGATTTATTTCCTATCAGTACAAGCTTAACAGATGTGCTGCATCAAATTCTCAGTCCAAGTCATACCAATTACAAGAAATTCTTTTCATTTGCAATTTTGCTCTGAATTGAACCTAAATATCAAATAAAAATACAAAAAAGAACAAAGCCATATAATTACATGACAAGCAATTACCACATCATATATAGATGACACAAAACACCTTTTGAGCTAAATGTATTGAACTTTCACAGAATGAAAAAAATATGTACGGCTACCAGATTCCACTCTGAGTCTAAAGGACTTGATCACCACAGAATTCAGGATTATAGTTCTGAACCTTTCCTTTTTTAATATACAAATTTAATTCCCTTACACAAGACCCAGCCATTTGGGTAAATAACTACACAGATCCTCTGTACTCAGTCAGATACCATGCTAACTTCTCTCCTGTTGCAGTGACACAATTAAATATATAAAGTGACGCTACTCACACTAGATGCTCCTGTTATTACTGTGAGATGTGTTCTGAAGAGCCCGCACACTTCTGCCGAGGCATAGCAAGGTGGGGAGCTGAAGCTGCACCGAGTATGTACGCACTTCCAGCACTGCGCTTTGGTTAGGAATGCTGTCTTGTACCGAATCGTTCCGTCAGACATTTTTAAGATCTCACTAAAGGATTTTAAAAATACGTGTCACTCCAGGAAAGCTTTATGGCTGGGATAACTTTGGAAGAAATCTGACAATTTTACTAGCTTATGTTCTGAAGTGTTGGCTCTTTCTAAAGTCCAGTCACTTTTGGTAGACGTATAAGAACAGATGAACAAACTGTATAAAGGAAGGGCTAATACTCAGCTATGATTCTCTCTTAGTGATTTCTTTTTGTCATATCCTGGAGATGTGCACCAGAGTGTCTTACTCTAGATGGCTGCAGAATATTATATAAACATAAATGAAAATAACCTGGAAACCATATGGGTTAAGTTTCATGATTCATATTATTTGGCAGATCTCCACTGGATGTAAGACCTCCAGACAGCTTTTGTTCAAACCAATAACAGAACTATAACTGCTGTAAAATACGAGATTTATTTTCACCAATAGATTTATTATTCTGGCATGCTGAAGTTTTCTATTTATCTCCCAGCAGGATAAAATAGATAGGAATCAAATAACCACTCCCTTAATTCTAGTGCCAAGGAATATAATCTATATGTCCAACAAAGTGGCACCCTGCCTCTCTACAGGTCTGCTGAATTATTTTACAGTGTTCATTGCTTTTACTGAAGATTAGCCACATGGGTGTCATTAATTTCACACAGCTTTAAGCATAGATGTCCCACCCCTGTATAATGCTATTCAGGATTTGTGTACTCCTTTTAGGAAATGCAACACAAAGGGGAAATCTTTGGTTTTAAAGTCTTGTTTTAACCTTAAAAATCATCTTTGTAAAAACAACATTGTATGATCGGAATCCATGTTTCAATAGTTTACATACAATATTTTCGCAGTATATATATATAAGAATCATCATCCCTGAGGCAAACTGGATATGGCTAAACTTTCCTTTGGTGATTGTTAGCAGACCGTATTCCAGAGCAGATTCCTTGCACACATTACAGTTACATCAGACCAAATATATTTAACTGGGCCTTTGAATACATTGCAAATAGCATGAAATAAGCCTCTTCGGTAGTATTGTTGAAAGACATCATAACAATGTGACGTAAAAAAACACATAGCAGACTTTTCATGAAACTCTGTCTGTCTTTAAAATCCACAGCAAAACACTTCTGTTCCATTTGACATGCCTTTTCAGTGTTTTCTGCTGGAAATTTCAAACCAGGTACAAGAAACATTAAAAAGAAGACTTCCTCCTTAAAGTAGTAAACATAAATAAATAAAAATGTGTCTGCTCTCTGAATAACCTGTGAAACATATGATTTACTCTTTTAATGTAGCAGCTGTGAGCCCTGTCAAGAAGTAAGTCAACACAACAAAAATATAAAAGAATAAAAAGTGCTCCACTTATTTCTCATCCAATATTGTATTGGATTTATTCATTTCTGTGGGCAAGACTTACAAATTTAACCAAAAAACCTCCAACAATCCTCACCTGAATTGATCCATTGCTTGATTTCAGGTGGGTAGATACATTTCTTTAATGAAATATGACTGCAAAATATATGTTTCCTAGTAAAACAGTTTGGAGATATGAGTAGAATATAAAAACATGCTGAATTAAAAAAAAGTTTGGACAGGCCTGTTAAGTACAAATCTAGTTATGACATCAATGCAGTGATGGATAACAAGCTAATGATTAAAGAAATACTGAATGATCTGTAAAAGTATCCTCATTCTCTCTATTATTTAAAAAAGATTTCAAATAATTTCTTGAATGTGAAAGGGCAAACCTTGGTACTTAGCCCAGAAAAGCGGGCTGCAGAGCCCAAAGTACTTCAGGGCCTTAGTAATGGTTGTCTGCAATAGGACGAGATCCCTCTCTCTGAGCAGCCCAGTGCATCAGAGATCCATACTATGAAGAGAAACTTACATGTATGCCAGGAGTTTCTGTACAGTTCTTGCTGTAAACAGAAACTAAGATTCTAAGTTTCCACTGCAGTCCCTCTAAAACAGAATAATGTGCATCCTTTTTTGGCGAGACATTTCAGATATCTACTCTCCGCCAGAGTCCCCACTGGAATTGTGTTGGAGCATGATAATCATCTGACAGGTTGTGTTCTGTATTCTTCACATTTTGTGGGTGTCTAACACAGTTGCTTTGCCATCTAATCATCTTCCATAAAAAAAATTTCAATTATGTTTTACAAATCCTTTATAAAATGGTAGTTTGAAGAGAATGCCTTCCAAAAGTAGAAGTGCCACAATCAAAACTTTGAGTACATTGTTTTATTATCTGTTTTTCCTTTAAAACTTATTTAAAACATTACAACCAGAGTTTGGTCAGAAAAAATAGTTAACTGCAAAACTATCTTTTTATTTTCAAGGAAGTCTGGTTTTATATGAAGATGATAAACATACATCTGGGCCTTCACTTATGAGTAATTTAATGTAACTAGAATGACTGCTGCCTTGAAAGACAGTCTGAGAAAGACATTGTGTCAAAACTCATGGTTTGTCTCATGAAGAATACATTACCTTTTTGTTTAAATTGACACCCACATTTTGAGTCTTTTTCTATTCACATGTTCTGCCTGACATTCTGAATATTTCATCTTAAATCAGTATGGTTTGGTTGGTGTGAAGCTAAAACTACAGTCCGCTGCCTGTGGACTCCGCAATACTACCAGGTATAACCTGACAAATGTAGCTGGAGTTATGTCCCTCCTTTTGCTGTTCAAGGAAAATTTCTGGGTTCAGTCATGTTCTCTTTACCTTCCTGCACGTTATCATCAGCCACTGGAAGAGACTTCTTCTGACCCCTAAGTGCTGAACATGTCTATGAGACACAGCTACTATGGGGCACGCAGTGCTTTCTTTTGGGTCCTCTGGGGCCTTCCTGGGGAGCCAGTGGTTATGTTGCTATCTGTTGTTTGCCTTCATGGTCAAAGAATGCCGGTCGAGCCAGGTCTGCAGATAAAAGCAGAATCTTTTATTAGACCAACTGTTATAGCTGGGTAAAGCAAACAGGCTTTCAAGCGGCTAAAATCTTCTTCGGGCTAGAGACAAGTTTGTCCATCTTTTCTAGCTGTCTGTCAAAAAATATTATTTCTAACTGCAAATTTTGTGTGATCTGGATGTGGAGCACTTATAAAGGTTTCACAGTCACCACACTTGGAGTACCTTGTTTTACCAGCTACCTTAAATCATAGTGAATTCAAGTCAAGTAAAATGTAAATGAAAGCATTCATTTGTAATATCCAAAATACACAATGCAGTTGTCAATTTTTATAAAAAAGGTGAAAAAACAGAAGAAAAGCTATATTTAACCTGCTTCCATGAAGTTAAAATTTAAAGACATCTCTTTCTCCTTCGCTGTCTTTATTGTAAGACATTAGACTTGCCATCATTTGGCATACTTTATTCTTCGACTGGCAATCTCGACAGAGGCCCTCTTTAGCTAGAATATGTTACAACTATTGATTTTAAAGTCCTTGTAAGGATCTAGTCAGATATAATGGGTTTTTTGATACTTCTTTTCTCCAAAAGCCCATTTACTTCTAGAATTAACTTATTTGAAGGCAATAATCTCATTCCTATAGCTAAAATAACACAATACAACACAAAATAGCTGTCAAACTACAGCTTGTTTCATAGTCCTGTTTTTGTATGAAGATCTGGGAACAAGCAATTAGCCAGCTTCTAGAATTAATACTGGTCAGAGTGGTCATAAATTATTGGTGATTAAATCCTGATCAATATATCACCAGAACACTACAGTAAAAGCAGGGAATGCAATCAGTTTGCCTATGTTGCCAAGTCATAATCTTCAGGCCAATATATTTCCTACAACATCCTGACTGGCTGACAGCTTTGGTCCAGATTGTGGGCCAAACATGAAAGCCAACAAGAAGGGACTTTCATAATGTGGTCAAGGAAGAAAAAAACAAAAACCAAAACCCAACAAACAAACAAAAATAAAAGCAGAATGTACAAACCTGCTAGAAAAAGGAAAATGCTCAGCTTGTTATATTGACTATATATATCTGTCCCTCAGCTCATGGTACTTGTAAATGTTAAAGAAAAGACGTTATCTTATAGAAATGTCTGATCTCTCCTACCATGGCCACTGTTTGGTTCTTGCACTCTTCTTGATCTCACATATGCCAGTCTGTGCAGCCCAGAGCAGATTAGCAGGAACATGTGCAGTAAAGGACCAGTGCACAATTTTCAAAGATTCCACCACTGGCAATTCACTGAATGTAATGCTGAAAGGGGATTTAATTCATTCAACTTATTAGATTAGTAAACATATTTATATATAGTGCATACGAAATGGGAATATTTTCCATGTATTGCAGCTATAAATACCTTTTTGCTTTACCAAGCCCTAGACAGCATGATTCAGTAGAGGATAAACAGAGTTAATTGCTTCTAGTTTTCTAATCATTGCCCAGTCTCCATGGTCTATCTAATGACTGTGAATGCAAAGCCAAACCCAGCTCTTGGCTTGAAATTCCCCAAAACTTGGTAGTGCCAAACCTGATTTTTTTGTCAGGTTTATCTGTAATTTTGTTCTCATATACCTGTATTTTAAGCTTTTTTTTAGCATAACCAGACATGTACATTGAGACATGCTTAAAAGGTAACGCCAGAAAATGCAAACCACAGTGTTCATTTGTTCTGTTCAGTGGTGTAAACCTTCAATTAGAGACTAATAGGCTGATACCTTATATAGGGCATCTTTAAACACTTGGTGTTTACAACATAGTACTTGTATATATTTATGTAAATAGAGGTTTTTTAGGGAGCTTTATGCACTTTATGGCAGGCACTGTTGTAGGTTAATATGGTAGAAGTAAAAAGGAACTGAACAGTGTGTCCTTGTTTCAAATGACAATAACAACTTCAGATTTCAGGAGTATGGAGTTCATTCTGAGAAATGCTGAGAATCATCCTAACCAAAAATCTTGCTAAAATGCATGGCTAATCAACACTTATTAACTTGAAGCCAATTGCAAGAAGCTGAAATTATTCCTGAAGTTTTTACTTTTGCTCAAGTGAAAAGTCAAGGGTCACTGTAGCTTTTGGATTGATTTTAGCTTAGGATTTTCATTTCTCGCTTCCCATCAGCATCCCTGGGAATACAGTGAGGCACAAAGACCTAAAGTGGGTTGTATGGACCACCATGGTACTCCTGGGTATCCATAGATATTGTTCTTTGTTCTGTAGCTTGATTAAAATGAAGAAGAATGTGATTTCATTGTAGCTGAACAGGTACTGTCTATGCTAAAACTCCTTTGTTTAATCCAGCCACAAAAGGACTCAGAGGAACTATGTACTTCAGGGCTCAAAGTGCTTTAACAGCGTGAGCTGTAAATTGATAAAAAACATTCCTAAGTATGTGTTTTCCTTTCTTGTTCTTACTAATTGCATTTTTAATATTATAGTGGTGGGTTTCACTAACGTACCTTCTGCATCCATGTGCATCTATGGGCACTTTGAGGGGCTAAGATTTTTTTAAACAATTGCCTTTCAAAAATCACTTGAAAGGTTAGGTTCCTGCAAAAAGCTTTATCTTAAAAAGAGTTTTAAAACAAGAAATATAATATCACCTCATAGCAATAATTCATTTTTTAAAGTACAAGCCATTTCTAGACATCGAGCACACAAGAAAATTATAATCTTTAACTATTTTAACTAGGCATTCCTTCCTGCCTTCTGTCCTTCCTTTCTCATATTTTGGAAACGTTCTTCCTAAAAAAATTACCTAAAAACTGTTCTTGGCTAGCCATTGTGTGTGCCGAGGTTTCAATACTGAGAGCATGTTAATGGCCAAATTTTAAACCCTTGAGAATTAGAATTCAGAAGACAAACATTAACAGACCCTTAACTGCAGTAGCACAAACCAAGATGCTATAAATTATGGGGTGGTGGTGTTAAAAGCACTGGCTTCCTGGTATCTGGCACCCAAAACCTTTTCATTTGTGTATATATCAGGCTGCAGAGAGGTTGCCACTTGCCACTTGGCCAGTATTCAGCTGGCAGGGATGTTTGCTTAAAGTTCAGGCCAATTGATGGCTCAGGCCTGCAACTGAATATTTTGTTGTTATGCCATGAGAAATATTTACCCTTCTCTGTTTTTTTCTCCTTCCTTCAGTCATTCACTTGCCTACCTAGGATTTCTATGTGAGACAATACTTGCCACGTTTTGCAGCTATATGCATGAACAATTCTGACACAGTATTTTAATGAGCTAACTTCCATCTTTGTAAATATACATGCAGTCAGGACAGCTTCATGGATTTGTCATGGATCATGGGCGTGTACTTGTGGTATGCCTTCCTTCACATGAGCACATGCTGTGTTTGATGCCAGGGTCAAAAGGAAGCTTTGAACGCAGGCTTCTCAAAAAAACTTTGCAGTTGCAGACTTCATTAAGCTGAAATTGTCAGTAAAAGGAATTTTTATGTCCTCTGTCCACCAATAGCTACAATGTGACACACCTCTGTTTGTCTATGCCTTGTACAACTGTGACGTAGCGCAGGAAGTTTAGCATCACTGTTCCCACGTGCTGTTGCTGGCTATGGGAGCAGCAAAGCTTTTGCATACAGTCAGCCAAGTCAAGCACATGGCTTTCAGCAGGTTCTTTCCAAAAAAGTAAACAGCGGGCTTATCCTCTATGCTTAGCTCTGTCTCAGGTGAACTTTCACATATGTGAAATGATTGTCTGCATACTGAACTGAAATACATCACACGTATCATGGTTGCTTGCTGGTCTGATATAATTTTGATGCTTATCACTCAGAACTTCTCATGAGCAATGGGCTGCAATGTATCAGCAGCTCCTTCCTTGCCACTGTTCTTTATTGCTTTGTTGGTTGCCTGGGTCTGACACTGAAAGCATTTGTAAGTAAGAACTGAGTATGGCCAATGCAAAATGAAGTCTCTTTTGGAGACTTCCAAAGCAATAAAGGGAGAATCACTTTTTCACTCTGCATTTGGCCATAGACCCTCACCCACTGATTTTTGTTTGCAGGTATGCTGGGCAAAACAGATTGAAGTATGGGAGAAAAATACCTGGTTCTTAAGAGATTTGTATTTATTGTCTCACTGCACTAATAAGGTACTTATTAACTTGCTTGAGGCCAGACTAGTTCTCAGCGAAAACTGTTTCACTAGATTAGGCTTCACTATGCTTCCTAGGCTTTACACGTGTTCATGCAACTGCACCTTTGCCCTGTGGAAGGACAAGAATGTCTACTGTAGAAATAACACAGAACACGGTTAGACAAAGCCAATGAATATGCTGCATGATTACTCTGCAAAATACTCTTTCTGTTGAGGGGGAACTGTAAGTAACAATATAGTTAACAAACCTGAACAGTCAAGACCACTAACCCCTGAGTCATTCTGTGTTTAATCCTAGGATGCATCTATGATAAGACAAGTTACTTGCTCCCAAATGTTGAAAGAGTCTTTGTTTGGAATCCACTGTTTGTGTGCATAAAATCTTCCTCCAGCTGAAGTCTTATTTACTTATTTGTAAAACCATCTTGTTGACCTGCATGTAATCAGCTCTGTTGTCAGATAGCAGTGCTTTAAATAAGGATGCACTGAAATTGATTAAAAAGTCAGTTACTGAAAGGGCAACAAGTTGCACAGGAGAGTAACATTGAAGAATTGAGGACAGTGACTTCTTAAACCGCTCGAATGTCATCTTCTGGAGCACATCTGGACTCCATCCATATAAACAGTAGTCTGATGAAAAGCCCTGTTCCAGGAATAGCCTGTGTCCTTAATTCAAGGGCTAGTAAAGGCCACAGAGAATTAAGTGTGATAAGCAGTTGCACTCTACACAGTCCCGTGGGAAGCTGTAGAAGTAGTAGGTCAGATCTAATTCCTCACTCCAACACATAATAGATTGCCTCCTATTGTTTTTGTTTTGTTTTGTTTTGTTTTGTTTTCAAAATTAGTGAGGTGAAGAACTGAATTCCTTGGCTTTCATTAGGAAAAACTTAGAGTTAAATCTTTGTATGAGAATAATGTGGGAACATACAGGATAGCCTTACATGTAGGGAATATCAGCTATTGTTCTGTTCATTATTTGTAGTATGTGATATTCTTGGCATGTGGACAAAAAACGTGATAAATAAATAAGCAGGGGGAATGGTAACATTTAATAATGACCCTTGTACGTGATATATTCATATGTATATTCACAGGGCAAGTAACCAGTGCTACTTGATAAAGTAAAGCAAAATAAATTTAGACTGCTTATAAGGAAAACATTACTTAATTGCAGCAATCTGTTAGACTATGGAATAGCTTCCCAAGGGGAAAACAGGAAGCTTATTGTCTGAGTCATTTAAAAAGAACTTCCATAAAGCTCTGGAAAATATAGTGTAGAAACAATAACATTTTGGCAGAAGACAGAGCGTATTGCTTAACATGTCTCTCTCTTCTCTAATATCTATGCTTTTATAATTTTGAGCCAGATTCTAAAACTGAAGGTTAATATCCTCAACCGCAAAGACCTGTAAATTTGATCTCAGTCTGATTCCAGTTTAGAACTGGACTCTGAAATTAGGAAGCCCAGCAGTAGGGCAGGGTGCGTGTCGTACAGGAAAGCCCAAAGCCAAGGTTATGTCTTAATTTGAAAAAATGGACCAGATTCTTCTCTAGTATAGGTATATTTTGCAAACTTTTAAGAACCTGAATCGAGTCAAAATTGGGTTGCTGGTGAAGTTGGAGTTTTATGAATTTAGCTGAAAATTTGCAAAACTAGGATAAAACCTGATTTGACAGTACTAGCTGAATTCCTCTTTTACCCTTTGATTTTGCTAAAAGTCAAGCCAGGGGGATAAAAATACAGATGGTCCAAAACTAGAACATGCACAAAGTCTTGAAAAGAAAATATATTGCATTTGATCAGATGCACCCAATACTTGTATATAAACAGTACTATGGTTCCTTCTTACCAGTAATTACAGATACAGTGGTAAGAAAAAATTCAGAGAACTGAAACATAAGGGAAAACTCAAGCAGAGTTCATAAAAAGCCCTGGCAGTTTGGTTACTTTTGCTCTCTACAACATTTTTGTTCATCTGCTTTTTTTTCTGGTGATATCAGTGGCAAAAAGGACTGAATTTGAACAAAGTAACTGTCACTGGTTAAAACTGAGAATTTCAGAAATATCATAAAGGATACTTTCCATCAAATTTCCAGACAGCATTTTAGAAAATCAAAATTATCCAATGCTTTATTATTGTTGCAGGATTACAAATCATTCTGGAAACTTCAGCAGTGAGCTAAAAATATGATTTCTTCCAAAGGGTTACAGTCTAATTTAAGCTATTAATTGTAGGAAAGTCAACAGAAAAGTAAGGATAGGAATGGGACAGAAGAAATTTATGAGAAAAACATGTTTGTCTCATTTCTTGTGATAGATTTGGTACATAATATGCTTTCCTTTTAGCTCTACAGGCATTACGTAGCCATAATTATAGAGAGTTTTCTTCATTATTGTTTAGCTAAAAGTGTAGAAAAGCCCAGATAAAATCTGTGGAGATGCTTTGTTTTTCTTTTAAAAATGTGGAAGATATTTTCTCCTTAAATTTGCAAAAAAAAACTTATGTTGTAGTTTAAGTTCAGGGTTTTTTTCAGATTTTTCTGAAAGGTTGGCTGTTTTAGAAAGAAAATATTTTGAAAATTATTAACTATTCCCCACAATTCCTTTGAACTTTTCTGTTTTCATGCTGAAGCTCTGAACTGTCTATCATTAAGTACTGGTGATAATATCTGCAATAGAGGATAGGTGCATTTAAAGTTACAAAAGACTTACTTTGTTTTTCCATCTCTTCTTCCTTTTCATCAAGATATATAAAATTAAAATAAGCTAATTTGATGACTACACTTTGCTGTAAAGATGGAACATTTTGCTATGAGCAAGAAAACTATTTTAGTATAATGAAGTCAACATATGAAAGAAGTAGACAGTGTCTAGGGAAAACAGAAGAAAAATTTTGTAATAAGAATTCTATTGTGGTACTCATTTTTAATTTGCACTTGGAAATAATGAGCACCATATCAAAATGGCAGTGTTAACATGCATTTCATGTTGTTGACAATTCCTGACTAAGAGAGAGACTAAAATTTCAGGAAATCTCAAGTTAAGAGACTGCTTCCTTTCTGATCCATTGTATTTCTGCCACTCGCAATTCACTCACATAAGAGTAACATCTATTATAAACAAAGATGAGTGAAAACAAAATGGACTTTGAACAGAAGGCAGGAACATACACAACTATGGAGAGCACGCTTGAAAAGCTAAACAGAACATTATTGGAATAAGATTGAAAACAAATGCTTTCAGCAACTTTTCCTGGGCAGGGCTGTCTTTTCTCCACAGATTTCTTTAATTTCCCCTTTGCTATTGGGCTTCTCTTTACTGTCCAACAACTTACCTAATAATGAGAAAACAAATACCAGCCCTTAAAAAATATGACCACATGCTTCCACATGGCTGTATATGAATTCACAAAACCAAACTCCGTCTTTCTCATGCATGCAAATAAAGCATTGCTTTCCTGCGATCAGTTAATCTAGGAAACTGTGGTTATCAGCTCTGCCGTTTTTACTGCATGCAGACTAGAGTCCGGAGTACTCCAGCTAGTCTTGCAGTAGCAGTTGCTGAACTAGAAATTAGCTTGACTTTCAATCTGTGATGCTATTAAAAAAAAAAAAAAATCATTGCTCCTGATATGGAAGACTGTAATCAAAGACTGAGAGTAGTATGTAACCTTTTTCTATTTAAATATTAAAAATTGTCTGTTGATGTGTGTGGCTAGCACCGGTAATGCACAAGTCTCCTGTGGTTTTGGGATGGAAAGTTCCTGCTATGGGATTACAGGAGACCAAGAAAATGTGCATTAAACAGCATAGAAGTTCACCGCGCGGTAAAACTAGCCTTTCAACAGCATGAGAATAATTTTTGTTGCATGTGGTTTGTCATCTCCCTTTCAGATCTCAGCAGGAATATTTCAAGAAAAGCCTTGTTAATGTTAATTGTATTCTTTCAATTTCAATCAGAACCAAGTCTAGAGGGAACCTAAGTACAGGAAAGATAAAAGATTACCTAAAATTTCTGAACCCTGGACAAAAAAAATCTGCATTTGGAATGTATGAAGGTAAGTGCTGTTGGGGAAGTTTTCAGAACCTATTTATCAAAATTTAAAGCGCATACATGCTTAGTTGTGGTCTCTATTGAACATATTCTGATAGCATATTTATGAAAATTGGCACTATGGTTGTTCATAATTATGATAATCTCTATTTTCAGAGCACTAACAACATTTTAAGTACTTCATAGACTTATATAGGAAAAAGATCCTCTGTCACAAACAATTTACAATTCCAATGGGAATTAATGTCAATAAATTTATTTTATACCAGCTGGATCGACCATTCTGAGATGTTGCTCAGAGAGCAAAGCATTTTTCTTTAGTCATGGGGTGTAAGCACCTGGCTAACTGTAAACCTCACTTAAAGTTAGTCATGTCTTTAAGTATTCTGCTGAATACTAGCACTCAAATACTTTACTGAAGTAGGCCTTCAGATTCAACCATTATTTGTGCTGATACCTCATGGTCCTTGCAAAAGCAATTAAAGGAAGAATCTGAATTTGGAGAATATGATGGCTTAGGGACTGGATTTTGAAATGGAAATTAAAGTACTTTGACAGCTTTGTGGAGCTCTCTGAAATTTAGATTTTAAAGCAAGCTCTTTACATTTAAAAATATGTTTTATTTAGATATTTAAAATAAATCTCCCAAGAGCTTAGTCTGCATGTAGAAATTATATTTAAAATATATACATATTTATATGTATGACTTGTATTTGAAAGGAGAGCAGGCATTAGGAATAGTATACACTTACTGCCAAAACCTAAGTCTGCTAGAGCAATCATTCGGTCCACCAGAAATGCTCTACTGCAAACAGGGCTACTTTGTGCCTGTGGAAAAGGAAGTGGCCGTATTGAAAAAAGCAGCAACTACTGAACAGCCTCTTCTCTGTATACTTTTGCCTAAACAAGGAGAATATCCGACAACAAGTACAACAAAGAGGCTTTGGAGAAAATTAACAAAGGCTAGTCCAAACCTGGCACAAAAAGGGAAAGACGAAAGACAATTTCTAACATGTTATTTCTAGATGATCAGGTATACTGACAGATGAATTAATTACTTTGCAATTTTGAGTATCTTACTTGAACTTCGTCAGTTAAATGCTGGATGAAAATAGGCAGCATACTAAGTATTTGTCCACTGAGTGGACAAGATATGGAGAATGACAGTCATTTATGCGTTGCAGCCAGAAGCTCCCCCAGACAGGTCCAGTTCCTACTCTGCATTACTACAAAGGAAAAGAAGATTTTACACTCAAGCAGGAAGATCAGAGATGACAAGTGCATACACATGGATGGGGCAGAAAAATAAGTAGTCCATAAGTATGGTAGTCAGCGTTGTAGAACCATCTCTGAAATCTCCTTTAGGATATAAAGTGTCATTGTAATTAGTCTGTGAAACACAGGATGGGAACAAGTTATTCTAAGGGTAGTCTCTCTAGAGGAACATATGTCTGAAGACATGACCTTGCTACTTGAACAAATCCTGGTCACAGACATTCTTGAATGCATTGTTGGCTGAATGTAGCTAAAAGTTTCTGAACTATGACTAATTAGGAGGACATCTATTTGCTGAATGAAAGTGGACTGAGAGGACACTAAGTGTTTAAATCCCTTCCCACAGTGGTTTGTCTATTCTTCTAACGGTTAACTGGCACCAGGGAAACACTTTTCAAACCTTACCTTTTCAGACATATTTATCATGCCAATGTTATAAACAGTGCAGGATTTGGAAAGACGTTATAAAAGCCCTATGATATAGTTGCTGTGTTATAACATTGAGCTTCTAAAACACAGCAGTATGTTTTTTCTGTGGTGCAGCTAGCCAAGCATCTCACTGCCAGGTTTCCATGATCTCCTAGGGTAAAACGGCAATCATTTAAGAGTTTGAGTCCTCGATACTGTAACTAATAAGGAGCCACAGAACGCAGAGGGAGGGTAGATCCACAAAATTCACCTGTGGAGGAAAATGGGGAAGCTTCTGTACACTCCAGCTTATAGAGCAGAACCACTAAACTGGCTCTTTGTTTGGTCTTGACACAGTGCCTGCTAGCATAGCAGTACAGCCTTAAGGAATGTTTTTGCTATCACATGCAGAAAAGCATCCAACCAAAAATATAATGAATGCCTGCAATTTATACATAATTCACACATTTGTATATATATGAGGGTATATCCTATTTTTGTGACCAATTCACAGGCATGAATGCATACATGTGTGCATGCATATGTGCAGTTTTGATTTTCTGTTTATGAAAAAGGCACTGTGGGAGAATTTTATTAACAGATACTAAAATATGGGCCTCTCAGATGCTTCGTACAAGAGTTTCACTTCATTTGTACTCAATGGGACATTCAGAATACAGGAATCTGACATAGCTCTTCACTATATATACACGTTGGTATGTTGAGCTTTCAAGGACAATATTCCTTATTTGAAAATTTAATTCTGCCTACTGATTTGGTTCGGTTTAGTGTCACAAAACTGTGTGATAATTATCAGAAGCTCTGAGCTTTAGGATCTTCTTTCTTCTAACATCCATGAAACGCTTTGTTCCCCTCATTTTCCCTCACTGAAAATTTTGGTTGTTCAGTTGTGGAAGCAGGAGGAGAAATGGTAGCACTCTGATCAAGAGTTTCTGAATAATTTGCTCCATGATTCAGAGGAATGGTATGAGGAATAATCAAGAGCCAGTACCAGCAAAGACAATGGGAGCCTCTACTGGAGGTTAAGATACAGAAAACGTCAGGAAAAATTCTAACGTTGTGGCATTGTTTCTGTTAATTATACCTGAATTCCCACATTCGTCCTTGTGACTTGTTTTACTCATTAATTTTATAATGAGGAGTAAAACCTTGAGCTGGCATCAAAAACTAATTGGGAGCTACATGAGCAGTTTGGGTATAACTAAGCTACACAGAAAATAGACATTTTCATCTATGAACCACTGCAACTGGTGAGCTACTTTGAATGCAGTTCAATAATCCTAAAACAAGGGAGTGAGAGCTGCTAATAAAATCATTGTTTAGCAACCAGGCAATACAACAAAGAAAAGAGTATCACACTTTGCAATACAGCTTAATGGAAGAACACATCTGACCATACCAGTTGATGGGCAGCTCCTCCTTCTTACCAGTTTTCCATTGCTACACAATCCATATAACTGGTCCACTGTCTTACGATGCAAATTTTAGCACGTTTATAATTTTCAGTTATGAAATATGGAATTCCCTCTATTATTATGTTCTTGTAATAGTTTTCTTAGAAACTGTAATATTCTGGCCTAAGAATGTTTGCCTTTTCTTAAACTTAACACCAAGTGAAATATAAGAAAGGGGTTTTGGTCCAGATGCATTGCCGACAATCAGGAAACATTTTTTCCATTTTTTTTTTTTGGTATGAGTGAAGTCAAAAGTAATTTTACTTCTCTGGCAAATTAGTCTAACTCTATTCACGAGAACTGAAGAGCTGACTCAAGATGAGTAATTCTTTTATTTCAAATAGAGTGGATAAATAGCAGGAAACTGATGGTAAGTCTGAAAGTGTGAGACATGCTAGCAGAGTGGGTCATTGACAATGATGGAGAGGAAACGTTCAGAAAAACATGGGTGCCAAAGGAAGAAATGCTGGCAAATAAAGTGAGAAACAAACCACTGCCCTTTATATCTGAAAAAAGTGGATAGGCTTTTTGGTCCTTCCAGTCTGACATGGAAGCAACAAGTCCCCCTGTAGACATGGCCCAGTCAAACAGAGGAGCTACAAAACTGACAGACTGTCCCTTGTGGTTTTAAAGGAATCCAAGGAATGTTTGGTAACAGCAGAGTGTTTAATCCTTGTTTGCCTTATAAATTCCAGTTTTGGTCATTGCATTTAGCCTACCTAAATTACTTACGTGTTTTCAATTGGAGAAAATTATTCTTCACTTCCCTCTCTTAATTTAATTGAAGGATTTCTCTGTTGTAGAAAGCCTATTTGGGAGGTTTTTTGCACCAAAGGTGCCAGTATTTCAGGTGAAAGTGAATTGTTTCATTTCAAAACACTTGAATCTTTGTGGATAACAGGGCCACATAGACGTAGTAATCATAGAAAAATAGACCAATTTAAAACATTAATGCTGACTGCATTTTGAGTGCTTAAAACAGGAACAGATTCAGCTGCCTTTTTATTATCTAGCAAGTTCTGAGGAACCTATTACATATTTGATTCCAATATTTAGTTGTTTTTTTCATTAAGTTCATTGCTGTTACTGCCTCTGGATCATATACCTCAGAATTTTGTTGTGGTTTTATTTCCTTCCTTTGGCCATTCTGTTTCAGAGTCACATTTCCAGCTATTTCCATGCTTGCCACACCTCAGGTATTAATATTAAACTTCTCAGTACAACTTTGACAGAATGGCGTTTTTAGATTGATGTGTGTAATCTGGAAAATGTATGCACTGATGAAGTTTATTAGTAGCACAGACAAAAGCCTTATTTGAATTCCAAGGTGGGCTTATTCTACTAGGGATAAGCAGGTGGTTTGGAATCCAGGACCACCCAAACCGATTGTATCCTAGCCTGCTACACTAACACCAGGTATTTTTCAAGTCAATTTTGCCACAAATGGTACCAGAACACAAATATCCTCACACCACTATGCCAGCTTACCCCTAACTTTTGTTTGCTTGATTTTGCAGTGTTAACACTTTTACAAGATATTTTATTGTTTGTTTTGGGTTTTTTTTTACATTTACTTTTGAAAGTGGACATTGAAACACCCAGAAGCCTCTTTATGTGGCATCATGCTGAGAGCTCCATTGATTACTGTCAGGATAGAGGTGTTAGATTCACTACATAGACCTCCACCACTCAAATTAATAAGGAATACCTGACTGAAGTAGTAGGATATGATTGTATTTGTGCGGTAGCACCTCAGGCATGAATTTTACAACTGTTTATTGAGAGCTGAAATGTATTTAGGTTCAGCAATTTTGGATTCCCTTCCATGTTTTGCAAAGAAATGTGAACTAGCTGAGCCAAACCCTTCTTCCTCTTATGTCCTAGCGGGTCCACCAGGTTGTGTCCCAGACTTGTCTCTGTCTCCAGCTTACTACCCCATTCCCCCATTCTTCTCACTCTGAGTCCACTCTTTTCCTCATGTTTATCCTTCCCACCTTCATACTTCACAGTTTCCATATGTCTTTTCTGTTTCAATTCTTCTCTCCCCCATCAGCTCATACCTAATCCGCCTGTAGCCTGGCTGTACAGAAAAGGCTGCCTTCCTTTTCATTGTGTTTGTCAGGTCCTGAGGGCACTAACAGGCTTTCCTGTCCCTGACCACCCCCCGCGGCTCCCCACACCCTGCCAATGCCCAGGACCCCATGTCAGCCCCCGCCCCAGCAATGCCGCAGCAGGGCTGGTCTCCAGCTCCCCACAGCCCTGCCCTGTCCAGCCATGGGCTCTGACGAGCCAGGCCCACCCATGGGCCCACATCCCAGCCCGTCCTCAGGGAGGTGCCCCTTGCCCAGGGCTGGGGCCACCCCAGTGCTCCCCAGCTGCCCAGCTCCTGGCTGGGGTGTGAGACCGGCCCTGGCTGCCATGCCCTGCCCTGAGTCCCGCCATGGGCAGCCCCTGGCACTCTCAGCTCCCGGCCCCACGGAGCCACCAAACCACTGTGTCCCAGCAGTGTTCATACTCCCCATAGGAGCCGGGAACCCCATTTAAAAGGTTAAGACTTGCTCAGCTCAGGGCATGCTCAGTGTAGGCACAGATTTTAGGAATATTTGCCACTCAGCAAATATCTACTACAGTTTCATGTATAAATTGTGCCTTCTGAAATGTTTGTCATTTGGACAAGGTATGGTGGATTTTGCACAGAGTTAGGAATGGGACATCCTGCACCAAAGCATGGGAGCCTTTCATCATCTTAAAGAGCAAAGGAATTTATCACCCTGGACATAAAAAGCTTTTTCTTTTTTTTCCCCTCACTTGACCTCAGAAATTGCTGAGCTGTTTTGACTAAAAATTTCCCAAATAGCTCAAATAGCAGATAACTGCATGGAAGGTTTCTAGCTAAGATTAGAAAAAATTCTGAACTGAAAGTTAAAATTTGGCAAAGTTATATCAAGTTACAACCAACTGGAAAGGGTCTAAGCAACTTTGAGAATATAGGTGGTGCTCCCTGCCACACCTATAATTCATGCAGCTTATTTTTCTTAAGCTAAATTCATCCATTGACAAATTTATGAGCTGCTGAGTGTTGTGTTGTGTCTGGGCTTCAGAGTGCTTTGAATTAATACAGGAAAGCCTCTTTTACACTGAGCATGAGACATGTTTGAAATGCTGGCTATAACACATTTTCCAAAAATTGTTTAAAACAATATAGCCCCATAAACACTGGCTGATCATACTTAGACTCACCTCACTCACTTTTATAAAAAGTGCCTCAAATAGTTTGCTAGTATAACCTTATAGCATACTTACAATGTTTGGGAGTAAAGAAAATTAGACTATATATTTTTTCTCTGCTGGAAAAAAAAACAGGGGGTTGAGGCCTGAAACTTCAGATTTTCTGAGAATTACTTATGCTCTGGTGATTCACTGTAGTCACAGAACCAGCAGGATGGAAATTAATGCTTCCAGCCTCCCTCATTTTCCTCTCTTATCCGTGGGTAGTACAACTCCATACTTCCTTTTCTTCTCCAACCCACGGATCCTTCTCCCTTGAAATACCTCTTGCATAGCTCCCTTTTCTGGGAATCAGGATAACTTGAATTTTGGTACACTGATCATCCATATCTTCTGTGAAGAAGGGAGAAAATTCTTGGTCTTCAGCTGATTAGTCCAAATGAATAGTGCCCATATTTGCTGAAGGGAAGTATGCATGGACAGGTTGGTCACAATTATGTTTCATAACTCTTTAGGCAGAAGGACACGTATCTGTTTAAAACTGACACAGGTTCACCAAGTTCTACCTCAACCTGCCTCAAACTTCTTCAAAACCTGAATATAGCCCCAACAGCTGTTTTTCTCTAGGATCAGGAATGTTGTGTCTTGAAGTCTGGTACAGGACCACAAATGCAAAGAGATATTTTGTTGTACCGTGAACTGATTTAACCAGAAAAATGTCCACATACTGGTGTTTCTAGGCATAGGTGGTGGACCAGCACTTTTGTAGGTCCAACCCTCTGATTTCTTTGGGAAACCTTGCCTGCGAAGCAATGCACCCAAATCGTGCAGTTTTCCAGTTGACTAAATTCACTCTGTTTTCAAAAGCACTCTTACTCAGTTAATGGTGTCCAGAATCTGGCTATTATGTCTAAATGACTGAGAGCTGTAAACAGTGAAAGGGAAAGGTAAGAGACTGCTGAAGTTAGAGGCTAATGAAAGCAATGTGAGAGGGCATTATGGCCTTCCACAAACACTGAGCAACTGAAGAGGCAATGGAAGGGATTAGTTTGTGCAGCAGAGCAGTTTCGCCTGAGGTATGCCAGATGTCTGAACTGCAGCGGAGGACAAAGAACAACATTCAGAACTCACTGGGTTACTGAGAGTATCCTTCAGACTTCGCTGCCTCCCAGGTGACTTTGTGGACTGAAGAGTAAATCTGATGACTTATGCACTTAGTGTCAGCTTCAGTATAAACACAAATCAAAGTGTATTGTTATGGGTATTATTATCCAAGACTAAAATCTTTCCTCTAGGAAAGATTGTAATGCTTCTTTTTCTTATGAGGAATGCTGTTGATTACTGTGATAGAAGTGTACTGCTTTGGTGCAGTGATTTGGGTACAAAAAATTTAATATCCCCCAAAGTCTTGACTTCGGTGGTCTCAGTCTTCTCTCTGTCCTCGTTGAATGTGACAAATTATATTTTGGTAGCCTTGGTTAGGAGTACATTACACAGGAATAATACTGTATCAGGGATTCAAGCAGTATCTTCAGAAAAGTTGAATGGCATAGCTGATGTAAATGAGCAAAGAACGGGGACTAGTGACTGGTGAAAACAGCAGCACTCTTTCAAATGAACTGGATTTAGTTGAGAATCACTGCTTTAGACTATTTCTCTTTTTTCTATTAACAGACATAAACTTGCTACTGTATCTTGACAGTAGTAGGCTAGTTCACAAAACAAATACCAAAAAAGCAAATCCAGAAATGGAAGACAGGCTTGGCGTTTTAGTTGTCATTCAAGCTGTGCCTTTAAAAATGGGCTGTTAAACACTACAGGAAAAAAAGATAACGTGCTTTTGTTACATAAAACAGAATGAAGAAGGTGCAGCTTTTAACTGTCCATAAAAGGCCAAAACTAACTCTGCCTTCAACTGGAAGCATTCATAATGAATTGAGTGATATGTGGAAGAATTTTTATTTGTATCTTAGGAATGCATAACTGGAAATATTATGAGCAATTCCTTGACAGTTCATATTCTACTTAGAAAATATGCTAATAATTTGTACAGTCTCTTTAACCTGGCTCTTCATAAAAACTTCCTGGATGCTTTGAACAGAAATACATTCAGGAACAAATATTTGTTCTGTTGTATTGCTCATGCAGACTGGTTTACTATCATCGTCTTATTAATGAGTTTTATGTTGCTGATTTTTATTTATATTTTTAGCCCAAAATTTTTGAAGCATTTGCTCAGAGAAATCAAAAAATTAAAAAGCTTGCAAGTGGCTATCAGTATTTATTCCCAGACTGGAAATGGCTTCCTTTTAAGTATTTATTCTCTAATATCTCTAGCCATTATGGATTCATTAAGGATAAAATTAAAAGCAACAAGTTAGCCTCCTCCATATTTTCATTAACAAGGAACATGCAGATATTCACATATGTGAATTTTGCAGGATTCCAACCTTTCTCTTAAAATCTCTCTCCCCTACTTACAGAAGAGCTCACCTGAAAGCTTGTATCATTCTCCCATCAGAAGAACAGAGACAGAGTGAGCTCTCTGACTTCATTGGGAGCAAGTCTATCAACATCAGGACAAATTAGAAGCCTGCACTGCAATGTCTGACATATATTTCTTGAAGGTCTTAACCTGAAAACCATTTCTCGGCAGTGCTATAGCTAGTCTGGATTTTGTTCAGCTTCAATATCCAACACAGAAAACCATTTTATTCTATTTGTTCAAGTAAATCATACTCAAAGAAAGGATGCTGCAGTAATGAACATTGTACACAGTCCTGTCCTTAAAACTATAAATTATGCTGCACCATGGTGTGACCTTCCTTGTTTCCTTAAGTGTTGGTTGGCAAACCCACATGAAGCAACTACAGTCCCTTCCCTTCATTGAAAATGAATTCCTACCCTTTCTCCCCACTGTCCTTTCTTGGGGACTCTGCTATTATCATTCCTATTGTATTGAAACTGTTTTCTCCAACTGATTACTGAGGTTATTTCCAGATTTCTTGCAAGGACTTGCTAATTAAAGATACATGTTTTTTTAAATTTCTCCTTCTTGCTCTTAAATGAAAGACTCTTTCTAGAAATACCAGAAACTATGCTATGTTTATTTTCCCTCTGAAATCCAGCTTTGCCTGTTTTAAGCTATACCCTCTCCCTTCATCTCATTAAAAAAAAAAAAGGGGGAAATAAAGTAACCATGAAATGTACACATCTCTCTCCTCCTCACAATAGCCCACACTAAAAGGGAGCAAATATTCCTTTTCATGATCTCCTCACTTAGGCCCACAGAAAACCTTCTAGAAAGAAGCAGATGGCTAGCATGACTGTAACAGTAGTTCCACATATCGTTCTTTCTTGACATTGTCTGGTTCAAGGATATGATGATTTTGGGGAACCACTATTTATGAATCTTAGTGCAAGTTATGGTGGTCTTACCATCATACTGTTATACTGCTAGTGTCTTCAGTGAAAATGGACTCAGTCAGTTGATAACTTTGGCTGCTGCACATCTCTGCTGGACAGAGGAAAAGGTCATGGGTAAAATCTTAATGGACAATTGCTTTGACAGAAGTATATTGGGACAATGTAATGACTAAACATGTGAGGAACAGACCCATAATTCCTCTGCAAATGGTGGAAAATCTCAAACACCACAAGAGCAGTATGTTGATCCTTGTCTTTAAAACCCTAGGAGGATATGTGGGTGCATATGTGTCTTGGAATATAAGGTAGCTTGGGCACAGGAAGAGATTAATTATAATGGCAGGAGGAAGAAAACAGTTTAATTATAGATTTGAAGAAGGCAAATGAAAGTAAGTAAACTGTGAATGGAAGAGTCATAATTAAAAGCACAAGTAAGGGGCAGAGGAATCCTAGGCATCTTAGCTCTGATTAGAGCCTAAATATATCTCTGGAATGGTGGGAAAACTGATGCAGAGAAAAGGACATGGATGTCTACATCTATTTCAGTTAGTCTTTTCTCTTTATCACTTTTCAGATTCCTGTGAAGTCTTCCTCTGCCTATTTCTGTGTATGTCATTGCATGTCTTGAAGAGTTAAAATCTCAAGGTGAAGTACTGTGTGTCTGGAGCTCTAAGAGAAAGTGCATTTCAGCTTTGTTGCATAAATCCATGGGCAGGATGGGACCTTGGCCCTCACAAATAAGGATTCCATATTTCAGTTTGGGATTGCCCAGAAACCCTCTAGCTGAATGAGAAATAGATGACTTTTTAGGGCTGTGAGACAGCCTGAAGTCATGGATGCCGTTTACATTGAGAACAAGGATATTTCTGGGAAAATACATGTGTCTGGTAAATCTTCCCAGAAGGGCATGAAAACTGGAACTGCTCTCCAAGCATATGTTCAGAGGTCCCTGCCAGAGTCCTGTATCTGGATGTTGTTCAAACTCTGCAGGCTTTAATGATACTCTGACTCAGTAGATTCCAAACACAGAAGACTGAGTACTGTCTCTTTCTATCATGAACTTTCTACCATGGATGTCTGTGTAGGTCTGTAACTGACCCAGTTACAATGTGACATATTTGCACTTGAGCAGAACCATCACTTGCTGTTTGTTTCTGATATTGCCAGATGTCCACTTTCTTATATGTTGTCTTTTTTCTAGAGGCAACTAATCTTCTGATTTTATGCCTAACCTCATCATGCTTCCTGGGCTTTATTCATGTAGTAGGGAAAGCTCTCTTGACCTTACTTTCAATTATCATTGGAAGTTTGTCTCTAAGTGAGTGCATTGAACAGAAGAGTGTTACTACTTAGAAACAGGCTTGTTGGAAAAATTCAGGATAGTTTAAGCTTGTGTTGCAATTAATTAGAACCTTCTTAGGCTTACTTTCACCTATCGTGCTATTAAACATTGTCAAAACCCCATTCAATAGACGTGCGAGATGATTAACAGGAAGAGCTTTGTGAAACAAGGACTTTGTACAGTCCCATATCAGCCATAACATTTCTCTCAACAAATCCAAATTTATTTACATGCTTTATTTCAGGATTCAGTCTCCAACATCTCAAATGTGTTTGATTTGTGTTGATCTTGCCAGGGAATCGACAGAATGTCATCACAATGTGTCATCCAGGCCTAGAGTTGTATTCTTCTATTAAGCTGTTGTTGGGCTGGTAGAAGTCCATACAGTGGATGTCATTCCCTTGCTAGGTTGCCTACTAGTTGGCTTTCTAATGAAGTCAGAACATAATTACAACAACATTTACAGATACACTGGGAAAGTTACTTAGAATAGGAGAGTTTTTAATGCAATTTACTACCAATTATTCATCATGATTATAATATTCATGATTATAATTTTTCATGAATAACATATTAACCTGGATTCTGAAATCCTTTTGCATGTTAAGCCAGTTTGTATTTGATGGAATTACCTCTGATTTGCACTAAGAAAGACCAGGATCAGATCCAGAATCACGTCACTCTTTTTTCCACACTCAGAAATTGCAAAACTTCCCTTTAGTAAGGAGGGTAAGAGCTGTTTGCAGTTCAGAAATGTAAAAGGGATTGATATGATATAGGCAGTTTCAAAGTTCACAAGGTAAGGCTGGTACCATCTCTTTTGCCCAATTGCCAGTAAAACCAATCTTTTCCTGAATTGTATAGTTTGTTCAGCTGTGCTCCTTGGCCTATTGAAATTATTTACAAGACTTCTTGTGCTGTATTTGCTTCAAGCTAGAAGGTAATACTTCTGTGGTATTCCTGAACTAAACTCACAAAGTAGTTCAGTCAAGTTTAAAATAATTCTCAATTGCCTGTATGAATTAAAACAACTTGGCTAAATTCACTGCTGAGTTACAATGAACCAAGGCAACCTGAAGCTACTTGCTGATAAAGCATGCACAAACATAACTGAAGGGAAAACTTGGCTTATGTTCAATAACTGTACTGCATGAACTAGTGAAGCAAAATGGAAATGAAAGATAGCCTTACCCAAAATACATTTCCTACAAACAAAATTATGTACAATCTTTCCCCTTGAATGAATCAAGAGAAACCTAGCAGTCCATCCTTTCAAAATTCTGGTTTTCCAGACCCAGCCTAGATCTGACTCTGTGGGCTGAGCCAGGTAGCAGCTGGGATACATGCACTGCAGGGTACAGGGCATGGGAAGTCAGCTTTAGACTTCTATACCTCTAAGAAAATCTGACATATATGTTTACATCCGCTGTTCAGTGCATTGGAATATAAAATGGTCCCCCGAGTCAGGCAGAAAACCAGCTGTCATTACCACTTTCCATGCAGTCAGGCACAGCAGAGGGCTTTGTATAATACAGTGAATGATCTGGCAGGAGTTGCAGATATGACTCCAACTGCAATGCATCTTGGTCTGTTGAGCTAAGCCAGACTGAACTTCATCTCTCTCAGCCTCCAGTAGCATTTCAGTAAATGGTATTTTTCAATTGTTACTGAGACTTTGCCAACTATTCTGATGCAGATTGACTCACATCCCATGTAAAAGGCACATTTCTTGGACTCACTCTGGATTTCTATGGCATGGAACAGTTCCACTCACTGCTGGGTCTGACTGTAACTATTTGTCTGGCCCTACGGAGGAATGTGAAACCCTCTCATACAAACAACTAAGAGTTACATTTTAGGGCTTGTGCCTCTAAAGTAGGAGGCTTGAGGGGGATGGAGAAAGTCTGGCTTGGACTAGAAGAAAGGAAAAATACAGATGGATTTTTTTTTTTTTTTTAAATTGTAACTTTTTGGAACTTCTGAGGTTTTCCATTACAAGGACATGTATTTGTAGATAATAAATCTAATTTTAAAAATGGAATTCTGTGGCTTGATTGATTTTGATTAAATAATGATGAATGGTAAAGCATGCAATATTGTAAAGTTTTATTAATCATATCTGTCACATCCAAAGCATAGGGTAGGGTGGAAGTTTGAGCAGTCTCTGGTTTTGAGCAGATGCCATATCTGTCTGTATGTTAGCCAGCACATACCAATAAGACTGCTTATAGTATTTGGGTGTTAATTCAGTACAACTGATAGAGAAAACAGAAGGCCTATCTGTGTTCATAATGAAGCGAAGCTTTTCCTAAATTCTGTGTTTTACCTGTAATCAGCGAAAAAACTGTTCAAATATCTGAAAAAATAAATCTGCTTTTTTATCCAGGTGTTACACTACATTTTTATCATCCAGATGGGTACGGTAAAGGTTTTTTTTCTCTTTCTCTTCTGTTGATATATAATTACTGCTCTATCTTAGGATCAGCTGAACAAAACATGTTCTTGATTTCACAGGTACTGAGAAATCCCAGACACTCCTCTGACTTGATTGGAAGCGACCAAAGAAAGGTTGGTATTGCCAGGAAATGAACGTTTGGCGTGTTAAAACTGATCTCTAATAATCTAAAGAAGGATTAACTAATCTTTTTCTAAATGTATAATATGGCAGTGTTTCTCTTGTCTTAGGGAGGCATTTGTAGACCAGTTAGCATTAAGCAGAAATAATTTTTTTTCTGAAGTCATTTTGAAAAGCTATGCCATATGAGCACTGTTTCAGATATATCTGAAATCTAAATATTGCAGGATATTTTTGTCACCAGAATAAGCAGAACATGTAGAAAAAGTAACATTCCCCAATTAATGAATTCATTTTAGCATTTTTAAAAAAATTGATATTTGTGTAATCAGATTTTGAAATTTCTTGGATGATGCCAAAAAGATCACTCTTCATTCTATATCCTGCTCTTGAAAGTCACCTGCTACCAGCAGTTCATGTAAATGTAGGAACTTCGGAAGGTTAGATATAAAGTTTCTGCCACTTTTGCTGCAGAATTGCTGTAGCCGGTCACAAGAAGAGAGCTGCACTTTTTTCCTTTTGAAGACTTTGAGGTTTTTTGTTGCTTTCCACAGTTGAATGTTATACAGTCACTTAAGTCTTAAAGGTTATGGTTAACGATTTGTTTTTGTACACACATATTTATAGAACAAGTAGGGTAACATACCACATCAGAAGAACAAATGCTATGCCTTTCACGTTGCTGACACAAATGCCACAACATGGTGTAACACCTAGTTTTGAAAACAAGTCTCTTGAAGACAGTAAGAATAACTTGCTTAGGATCTAGCACAGAAGCTGCATGTCCTTTGGACTTTTTGTGGTATGTGACAATTATAGAATATGTTGTCAAGGAAGCCCCATTGTGGAATAAGCTTCCAAATTATGTCGTGTTTCTGACCTTCATGCATAATTCTGCACGTGCTTCAGATAAAGACAGTCCCATTTAGGACAGTAAAAATACTTGGAGTTCAGCTAGCACTTCACATCTGTGTAGTGTCACACAAACCTATTAAGCCTTAATCTATAACATATACAGATGATATGAGCTAATAAATTGCACTATAGTTTTATCTGAATAATCCATGTAGCTGAGGAAAAAGAAAATGAGGCCTATTAAGTAATCTTAATATTGATACTGTTGGATACAGCTCTGTGACACAGCTGGGAAATGTTCACAAAGAGTTATTAGTGTTGCCAAGGGCTGAGTATTCCTTTAGTGATAAATCGAGAATGAGTTCTTGTTTTTCAGTTCTTTGTTAAGTCTATTAGACGGTACTGCCTCTAAATGATTGATCGCACAAGGAAAATGTTGTGAAGGCATTCAAGTAAGAATAGAAATAAGATACTTGTTTTCTGTTTCTCAGGAGGGACCAGAGACATTGCAATGTTCAGGCACCCCACACAGGCACTTGACTGCCGTCATGATAGGCATCATATCAACCCCATCTAATTAAGACACATTAATAAAATAAACAAAAGTCACTCATCTAAATCTCATGCTAAGTCAGCAGCACAATTCTGGAAGTTCCTTCTGTGGTGATAGCCATACACCAAATGAGCTGTAGCTTATATTCTGTGTCTTGTTTGCATACATAAACCTGCTGAAAAACTGCAGAGAGAATCTGCAGGTCTAATAGCATCTTTATCATGTTTCTTAACTGACAGAGGCAAAGCAATGTAAAGCTGAACTGCCCTTATTCTGTTAGCTAATCCTTTCTTTTCGCATGTCTGTGCTTGGGAGAAAGGCAATGAGTCGTTTTGAGCTTCTTCAGGCAAAAGGTTAGAATTTGACACTCCTTGCTGTTCAAAAATAAAAAGGAAAAATAAAAGAGAAAAAAAGATTTATTATGTTTTGAATCTGCTACTGGGTGTATTATTGCTGTGTTGTTTTTTTCTTTCCAATCAAAGTCCAACAGATTTTTATTTTTGTGTGGCTTACCACAAAAAGTAATACTTTTTTATTTTCTTTACTGAGCGGGAACACAAAAGTGATTCAATTTTAGAAACTTTTTGGTTAAAAATAGATATGTCCCAACCCTTTCTCTCTTCACGGTATGTGAAGTCTGGTCAAAGTATAATATTTTTGCTTACTGTTAGTTAGATTAAATTTCCCAGGGCAGACAGAATGTTGGAAGCCAGAAAATGAGTATCCTCCTGCTGCTTCATAAACAATATCACACCTAGCTGGGAAAGACAGAGCTTTATAGGAATCTTGCTTTTAACGGTGTGTCCTTATTTCCCCTGTTTTCTTGCTTTCAGTACTATTACTGAAAAGTTATACGGGCTTTTAAAGTGACCATGTTATAATGCACTTATGGTCACAGTGTGTATACATAAGAATATTGTTAAGCAAAACATCAGGAGGAGGAAGGAGGAATTAACATAAGGAAAAAAAAAAAACAAAATGGAGGGTTATCCTTGGGAACAAATCATGCAGCTATCCCTAAAAAAAACCATTGCCTGGATTTAGAAAGAAAAAAAAGTAGGTTTTCTGCCTCTAACCCCTCTCTTCCAAAATACTAACTAAAACTGCAGTTTCTGATTTTTAGATGAGTTCCATGATGGTTTTGCCTAGGTCAGAAGACAGCTTGAAAAGGGGAGTTGGGATTGAGTCCATCTTTTGGGTTGGTGCCCAAAGGATTTGTGTAACCCCAAAGATACCTTATGGGGAAACATAGCTTGTCACCCAAAGTGGACACTTCTTTGTGCACAGCAACACTGGAGATGTGGTAGGAAACAATTTCACATCTCTCCCATGTTGACTTGTTCCTGAATGACAACATCCAGCTTAGTACAGTGCAAATTGCTAACACCACTATATTAACAGCTGGCATATCCACAACAATCCTTGGGTTTAAAAATATTTTTCTTGGGATTTTCTGAATAATAGCTACCATATTGAGTGCTTAATGTAGTCATACTATCAAATACACAAAGATGTGATAAAGTTAAGGACTGTGATTGATTTCTGAAACAACTGCTTTATGAATTTACTGAACATGAGTTATTAATGCCCTTGCCATATCTAACTGATGAACGGATTGTAAAACTAGGAGGACTGTTGTGAATGTAAGTTTCCAGTGAAAAAATAAACAAAAATACTACCCTGACTAATCCTCATTTGAGTTGCAGCATTTATTTTAGAAACAGGCAAACAAACAAACATTTGCAGTGATACTAAATCTGCTAGAACCTTAGGTAACCCGCTAGGTATTTATCCTCATTGCTTTAAAAAGTGAATCTTATTTCTAATCTAAATTTTCTAGCTCTGTTTCAAGTAACTGTATAACTTTTGCATCTTTATTCTACATATTTATACCCTGAAGGACCTCCCAATCACAATTTTACTCAAAATACAGATAATCACACTCTCTGTCTAAGTAATTCTTTGATAGGATATCACAGTATTGCTCCCAGTCTCTCTCTGGTTTTCACTGGCATTTCTTTATTCTTTGCCAATCCTTTTTTTCTTGTAACTCTTTTTTTCTTTTCAGGGGGTGGGGTGGTGGGCTAGACCTTAGTAATTTATCTAGATTCATATATATATATACTTCAGCAATCCATGCAGCCTTATTTTAGGCATTTGAATTTTTAAGAAGACAAATGTAAAACTGAACACTGCAGATCCCCCTCAAACAGCCAGCATAAGAAACCGTACTAAATTCAGCAACAGAATACATTTATGATCATTATGTCACATTGTCAGAGCCTCCCTATCCCATTAGGGCTAAGGAAAGAATCCAGGACTCGCAAGTCAGTAAGGCACTATGCAGTCATTCTCAGTTTTCCTTTCTCTGCTTCAGAGAACTTCATAATAAGGTGTAATGGCTATAACCAGAGAACCCACCTGCTTATCCTGGTTAAAACATGCACGTGGAGGGAGGAGAAATAGGCTCCAGGAGGTGATTCAGTTCATGCAAAGAGAGGACCAAACTTGTGTTTCTAGATTCCAGATGAACAGGCTAAACTCTGAGCTAGTTATCTAGGTGACAGACGTGAGGGTAACACCACATTAAATAAGAGCTGAGCAGGTTTTTAATATCTCAGGCTGGGATCAGGTATGTGCCTTTTCGGGAGATTAATGATTTGTGATTTGCTAATTACATATCAGATGATATTTTGGGGTATTAATAAACCTATTTAAGGACATGCATTAGATTGATAATCCCAGTTTCTAGTGCTGGGTTTTTTTTTTTAACCTATCTGTTAATTTCTTGTATGCAGACTATAAAATAAAACATAAACGACCTTGTGTCTACTCTATAGAACCTACTTTGGTACCTATTGATGAACATTATAAGGAGGAATGCACAGTTTCATATAAACTTTGCTTGTTTATTTTGGTTGGATGCTGATAGGACCATGCAGAAAAGCAGAAGCAACAGTGCTGATCATGGTACCTATTTTAACAGATTGCTAGAAGAAAAATGCTTAATTCAAAGCAGTTTTTTAAAATGGAATGGAATGGAATGGAATAGTTCAGTTGGAAGGGACCTGCAATGATCATCTAGTCCAACTGCCTGACCACTTCAGGGCTGACCAAAAGTTAAAGCAAGTTGTTAAGGGCATTGTCCAAATACCTCTTAAACACTGACGGGCTTGGGGCACCGACGACCTCTCTAGGAAGCCTGTTCCAGTGTTTGACCACCCTCTCCGTAAAGAAATGCTTCCTAATGTCCAGTCTAAACCTCCCCTGGTGCAGCTTTGAATGATTCCCATGAGCCCTGTCAGTGGATACCAGGGAGGAGAGCTCAGCACCTCCCTCTCCCCTTCCCCTTCCCCTCCTCAGGAAGCTGTAGAGAGCGATGAGGTCACCCCTCAGCCTCCTTTTCTCCAAACTAGACAAACCCAGTGTCCTCAGCCGCTCCTCACAGGACATTCCTTCCAGCCCTTTCACCAGCCTTGTTGCCCTCCTCTGAATGCATTCAAGGACCGTAACATCTTTCTTAGAATCATAGAATCATTAAGGTTGGAAAAGACCTCTAAGATCATCGAGTCCAACCGTCAACCCAACACCACCACGCCCACTAATCCATGTCCCTAAGCGCCTCAACTACACGTCTTTTAAATACTTCCAGGGGTGGTGACTCAACCACTTCCCTGGGCAGCCTGTTCCAATGTTTAACCACTCTTTCAGGAAAGAAATTTTTCCTCACATCCAATCTAAACCTCCCCTGGCACAACTTGAGGCCATTTCCTCTCGTTCTATCGCTTGTTACTTGGGAGAAGAGACCGACCCCCACCTCGCTACAACCTCCTTTCAGGTAGTTGTAGAGCGCGATAAGGTCTTTTGAACTGATTCAGAGTTTGACTTCACAAGAGATGCTGTAATGAAATTTCATCACTTGCTAGTCTGACCACTTCACAGCATGGGAGCTGATTTGCAAAATTCAAGTGATGCCAGTCCCCTTGTGCCTTATCAGAATTCTTGTTTTCCCAGTAAGGACAGAACTTCTCCTGTCATTTTCTGGGAAGGAATACATTAGGTAGCTCCATTTCTTATTGTTCAAACAATCCCAGGATACGTTCTACTAACCCTAATGTCGCATGTAGCTGGGACTCAGCCCAAAGCTTCTGCTAGCATTTCTCTTAACTATGCCTGTTCTATTCTTCAGTGCTTTGCACCATGCAAACGTGAGCATATCTTCATGGCTTAAGAAAACTCAGCCTGGCTTATTTCTGTTACTACAGCTGGGCAGCATCATCTTGACTGCAATAGGGTCTTCTGAACCCATGGGAGGGAATGAGAGACAAGTTCCTTCTTGACCCACAGGCAATATGCCAAAATGGCATCATTTTAAGATACAATCTTCAGGTTCCTCCTATCCCCAAAACTGTATTCAACTGAATAGATCCTTTTCGGTAGAATGCTATGGCAGATATTGTTGTTTAGTGCAACTGCAG
Source organism: Aptenodytes patagonicus (assembly GCF_965638725.1). Lineage (NCBI taxonomy): Eukaryota > Metazoa > Chordata > Aves > Sphenisciformes > Spheniscidae > Aptenodytes > Aptenodytes patagonicus. Next base: position 36,490,031 of record NC_134955.1, on the reverse strand, counting down.
GAGAGCACAGCTGTTCTGCATTTGACTGAAAACTTTTTCCAGCAAGTCACAGAAAGTTTTGTGCTAAGCTGAATTCCAGTCTTAATAAACAAGTTAAATAAAACCTCCTAGAAGCTCTTTCATATCTTGATGCACTCTCATTTGTCTTCAAATATTTTCCCTCATCACGCTCTTCTCAATACAAAAACATAACAAAATTATGTTCATGTTTATTAGGGCTGTCTGTGCTTGGAATTGTTCAGCAGTCATTGAAAGCATATTAGTTATGATCTTTGAGGTAGTGGCACCTGAAAAAAACAATGTTATTTGTGTAGTTATTGCTTATTGAGAGGTTTGACGTATGAAGAGATTATTGCTGGGAAACATTACTGTGGGTCAGCTGTTCTGCTTGTTTGCATAGCCCTATTCCACAGTAAATGTGAAAGACTTTACCATTTAGTAGAAGAGAAATAAATAACCACATGTTTATGCTTCAGTGTCACATGGGGAAGTAGTGTGGAGAGTGTTACCGTGCTTTATCTGCTCTGGGGTAACTTATCTGTGTTTCAAACCACTGAGATAACAAGAATTCCAAAATTCTGGCCAATAACCTTTTATTTTTGAACAGTGCAGAAGAATAATTGCCCAACAAAGTTTCTGGCTTTTGGACTTCAGTGATTTATGTAAGCGCACTTAGAATTTTTCCTTCTTTCGCAAACCAAGTTGCCATTAAGTATCTCCGTATCAGAGATGATAGTCTCAATAACCTTTGCTTACTTGAATGAGATATTTCCTTGAAAAAGAAACACTTGTTTTCTAGACTTTATATAAATTGGGATGTCCACCCAGTAGGAAATTTCAGCATTTCATTGCTTGATTTCAATCCCTATCAGATCAAGTAACTGAAATACAATTTCTCTTTCCGCTTTTGATGAAACATTCCAAAAAGGGTATGCAGAAATAACCACATCTTGTAATATTTTTTGTTTTTAAATTGAAATGACATATTTCAATATTAAAGAATAAAAATGTTTTGATTTGGTTTGTTGAACTGACCAGAAAAATTTCACATTGAACTGTGCTTTTCTAGAGTTGTAAATTATCTCCTGGGCATACAAATCACCTCCTGAGAATGGGAGCATTCCTGTTCTACCCTCTGAGGTGGTTTTTCTTCCTGGATGAAGTTTCCCATGAAGCATTAATCCATTCAGTTGAATGTCTGCGCTGTATTATGTAAGGACTTGGTCAGAGGCATGTTTCATATGTGTGAATTAGGTACCTGAGCGTGAACTCTCAGGAAACAATGTGTCATGATATGCTGAAGTTAGGCCTTAGATTTTTAAGCTTCTCTTCTTATTTTGATCTTTTTTGTTTGTTTGTTTAGTGTTTTCTTCTCTGTAAATTCAAAACTATTTCCAAGGCTCGCTCCTTCTTCCTTCCTTCCTTCCTTCCTTCCTTCCTTCCTTCCTTCCTTCCTTCCTTCCTTCCTTCCTTCCTTCCTTCCTTCCTTCCTTCCTTCCTTCCTTCCTTCCTTCCTTCCCTCCCTCCCTCCCTCCCTCCCTCCTTCCCTCCTTCTCTCCTTCTCTCTTTCTCTCTTCTGTCCTTCCTTTACTGTGTATAACTTAAGTATTGCTGGTGAACATAACTGTTTGGCTGTCTTTGTTGCCAAATGTTTGAGTTGTTAAAGCTCTCACTGAGTCTGGCATTCTGTAATAACACATCATGACAATTGTTTCAACATCCACTGCTAGCATGGCATTGTCTGCATGACCTATCTGGATACCCTGTTCCCTCAGTACCATGGCATACTTCAGTCTTTTAGTGCACTTCAACGTATAACTGCTTCCAGTGCTGTAGCCTGTTAACAAGGGGCTATGATGGATGAAGTAGCACAGAGTCTTTCCCCAGATTTTGCGACTCCCTTTTGCCAGTCCATAGCCCTCTGTCTAGACTGTCCATAGCCTTGCTCCTAGATATCACAGTATCCAGTAGTTAATTTACTGATTTGCTATACTGCTTTTCTTCCTTCAGTCATGATGGTTGCATATAATGTGACACTCAAAACTAGTAAAAACCTGCCTGCTGCCGAGACTTACAGTCACAATATTAATGTGCAACACTACAGTAACCATTAGATTTATTAGATTCTGCCATGCACATTTGTAATATGGAAACACACATGCATATTTGGAATATAGAAACCACACAGATGCAGAACATTTTACAACATATATTTGAGGCAGTTTAGAATTACTGCTAAAATGTTCCAGCATGTGGAGAAAGACAGATTGTCTAATTTTGAACAACACTTATGAATAAAGTCATACAAAACTTGGTTACATGGACTGAAGAAAATCTTAGCCGTGGTCTCCCAAGGGCTAGTCACGATGGAAATGCGATTAAATCTGAGGAGCAGGGGCTTCTATGTGACAGTGTATTAAAGAACTAAGCAGCTAAGGTCCACCTCATTAAGAATTAGCTCTATGATAAAATTATGGTTTTTAAAGACTGTCAGCTGTGTGCCATGTCGAAGAAGCATTATTATTTTACTGTAAAGCAATCCAAAGGGAAGACTTCTATGCAGAAGCATACAGCCGGAGATGTGATGACCCAATGGCTAAACCTTTTTCACCATTACTTCTTCAGTAACTAATATCACATATTAGGCTATTTCTTGTGCTTCTTTCTTTGGTTAAAAAGACCCATTGGATATTTTTTTTGCTGATGTCAAATATTCTGATTAGTCAGTAAATCTGACATCTCAAGCATATACCACTGAAAGAAAGAGTGTGTTAATGAGTGGTTGGAGAAACTGCCTGGTAAGCAACCTTTTAAACACAAACAAAACATTATCCAAGTATTGAAGCCAAAGGAGAAATTAAACAAAAGTCAGAGATCAATTCAGCTGTCACTAGAGGAGGAAATGCTCTTTCAGGTTGCTGGTTTAACAATCATATGGGGAATTCAGCTGGTCTTTGTTTTTCTTATTATTAAATCAAGAACCTAAAAATATCAGGCCACTGTCACAAATAGAGCTGGGAAGGTTATTTTTAAGGAAAATTTATTTAACAAAACCTTTGTACAGTGTGACTGACCCTTTAAGTCCGGTGACCGCTCTGCTGCCTTTGGCAAGATCTCAGAAAGGGAAGGAGGACTAAGGAGATGGTAGAAAATGTCTGGAGCTCCCAGAAGTGCTCTTTCAGACCTAGTGATCAGTAGAAGAGAAAGAATTGAAAAGGGTTATTTTAGAGCCTAGTCAGGGCAACCTGAGAGCAAATACTGATGGAAAAAGCAGTGCAAAGGACCTCTGAGATGGAGAAATGTGTTACAAAAGGAAAGCATGGGAGAAAACTTGCTAAAAGTGTGATAAGTAGGTGAAATCTGAGGAACCTAAAAGATGATAGTCAATTTTTCCATGGGTGACATGTAAAATGGGGAACTGGAATAAAAACACAAGTGGATGGTAGGCTGCAAGAGCCTAACAAGCTCTTCCCCAGGAAGGGCTCCACCGATCTTCGGTGTGGCTTTGTGCACTTATAACAGGTGCACTGGCAGCAAGGGTTGTGCTCATACAGGCCTTTCACCTCACGCTTTTCCAGGTGATCTGTGCCTGGTACCAAGCCTCCTGTCAGACAACTCCCTCAGCTTGTAGCAGATAAGCTGGACAAGGATCCTGTTTGCAGACTGCCTTTTGTGGCTGCCTTTGACATCGTATCTGCTGTCTAGCCAGACAGCTAGCCTGCATACGCTGGCCCCGGCCCAAGTCATGGCAGAGCATGACCTAACCTCTGAGCAGGCCACCCGTACATAGTCTTTGCAGCATGTCTCCTGCTGGGGCTGTGGGCTCCCGGCTGCTCTGAAGACTGCTCTGAAGGTGCAGGGCAGCTCCAGCTGGAGGCCCCAGCAGCCCCCATTGCCATCCTTGGCCTTCATATCATGCCTATGCAGGCTGAGTGCAGGCTGGTCTTTTTTTGTCAATTGTGTGACATTAAAAATGTGTTTGAGTGGCCGAGGGACAGCTTGCTGATGCTTCATTGTCACTTCAGAGACTGTTATTTGTAACTGTGTGTGTTGGAACTGTATTCACACAGGCACTGTATCTGCTCCTTGGCTGTGGGAATGACAGGTTGACTGTGCTTAGAAGATGTTGAACGTTTCTTGTGAATATATGTGAAAAACACCTCCTTTCAATGAACTGTCTTCTGGACAAAGCTTTTACTGCATGCATGTTTGGGACCATTTGACTATCTCATCTGCTCTCATACATAATATATGCCATGGCATTTCACATAGATATTTTCACAGTAGAAAAGCAAAAGGCTTACGTGCTTCATAAAGATACACACAGAAAGTGATTTTTAAAAAATATTTTTCATAATAACTGTGGGTAGGTGATTTTCTTGAAGCACACAAGCTGACAGTTAATGTCACATTTTATACTATACCTTGAGAACAGATAGGCTGTTTTTTAAAAGAAGGCCAGGCTCCCTGTGAGAATTTGGAGCATGATTAATGAGTTCTTTAAATTCTGAGATCACATTTTAATGCAAAAAAAGCCCCAGCATGAAAAACGAAAAAGAAAACAAACAAAATAACAACTCAAGAAGACTGTCAGTGGAAAGTATGTGTATTTAATTTCAGTAGTGTTTGTTTGTATGTCCCCAGAAAACTGTATTTCTTTTACCCAAAAGAGAGAGGGAGGGAAAAAACCAAGGTCATCATGGAACTTAAAAGGTAAGGCTGCCCCAGAAAAAATATTAGTTCTGAAGAGTATTAAAGTTGTCATAATGCTGCAACATTCTTATTAAATTTGAATGTGATGGTGTTTTAGACCATAGACAGATTGGTCTGCAAGTTGTTGGGCCCTGCATTTGAACCTCCCCTGGAATGAAGGGCAGAAGAGGTATCTGGTGATGTGTAGTGAATACACATTCTTTAACCACTTCAGTGCAAAATGCAGAATCTGAGCTAACCTTGTCAAAGAAGAGCAGCCTAAGCAGAGCTTAGAGAAGCAGAGAAGGAATGCTTACCGGTCCTGCTCTGCTGAGAGGGTGATAACCTCTGTCAGCAGAACAGAACAGGCAGCTGGGGGAGCACCTAGATTTGTCAGGCATAGTCTGATATCCAACTATGTCTGGCCATGTCTTTAGAGGAAAAGGTACCTCTTTAGGTACCTTTAGCATCTGAAAATCTTTTCACAAACTTAAATTCTTTGAATTTGTTCCTCTTTATAAAGGAATGCAGATTATGGTTTGTGAGATGTCCACACAGATCTCTCAAAATCTGAAATCATGGTAGATTCCAAATCCTACTTTGTTTGGGAACTTCTGTTCATAAGATGAACAATGTAATCTATAATCTGAATTGTAAGGCTAGCTCATTGTTTGAATAAAAAACCGCTCTGGAAAATCCCATAGAATAGGGAGGAAAATATTTGTAATTTAGAATTTGGAGGTTTCTGTCACAACGTCAGAATTGCTGTCCTGTTCACAATCCTTCAGCATTTTCACCTTGGAAGTACCTTGGGCAGGTATGCCAGTTACATAGCCAGGGTACTGCTGCCCCATGGTCGAACATCACGAACCTGCTGCTGGCCTCTTCCCCTCCCCGCAGTGAGTGGCTGACTTTTTATCACAGCCTTCCCTACTGGGTAACCTTATAACGCTCTTTAGCATCACTGCCCCATGACCCTGCAGTCCTGGGAGTGATGTTGTACTAGTCAAGGTCCTAGAAATCCCAGTGCTTTGCTATCACCTTTGGCATCTTCCAGTGTCTTCACTTAGAATCTGAAAGGAAAGTAACTGCCCTTGTAAGCCAGTGCCAGCCTCTAGGACATCAGAACTTGCATACTGGCCTCTTTACAGTGTATAAATGCAAAACATACTGAACATGTAGTTTCTGTGTAAGAACATTATTTCAGATGACTCTCTGGCAAAGAAAATGTTTCTGGATTGGAAAAAACAGACTAGCTTGCAAATGCTGCCAAAAGCACTGAATCTTTTTTGAGGGCAGACACTTTGGATGCTTCAGCTGGCAGAAAATCACTGAGGGATATTTTTCAAAATATAAAGTACTGTCCTTTTGAAAATGCCCAGTTCTTTAGAAGAATGTAAAGTGTATTCACAGGATACTGGAACCCAGCCACCTGACACTGCTAGAGTAGGAATAGTTCTTGTAAATCAAAACTGTGCTTTGTATTTTAACAGTACTAATAAAATGGACTGAAGGGAACTCTTGCATTTGAGTAGGATTTTATTTTTAGGTAACTCAGTAGCTGAAAATAGAATTTCCTATACATAGGAACCACATTTTGCCTCTGGTATGGGTGTTTCTGTCTGGGCAGGCTTGGATGTGACTACTAGTGACAGATGAATTATCAGTTCTGCATTCATGGCAAGCCACACTTGCATCGCTTTGGAAGCTTAATGATGAGGTGCTGAAATGCTGAACCCAGAGTCTTAGACATAAACCTAGAGAAAATAAACATCTATCTGTGTTATGGGCACCAGTTCTGTAGGCATTCTCCAAACTGCATTTGGAATGTGGCATCCTTGCTGACTGCTACCTCTTGGGGTTTTTAGAAATGTTTGTGAATGAATTACATAAAAGTCTGCCCTTTCTCCCCTTTGTTCCATATTTTTGTTCATATGTTTCCTTTCATCACACATCTCTGTGAGAAAAGTTCAAATAGTCTCGGGGAGAGGAGAGGCAATATAGGCTGTTGGATTTGTGGACCGAAACAGTAAGGATCACATTAAGTATTGTCTGCCTGGTTCTGTCAAGATGACCTATAAATTATCATTACAAAACTTCATAACATGAGCTATAAAAATAAGTATTGAGAAATGAATAGGTCAGAGAATGAGAGTGAGTTCATTCTGTTGTGATTTCAAAACCGCAATAGTTTCCCCCTTTCTTCTTCCCCCAGAAGCAGAAATGAAATTATGTCATTTTACCTAGGTTCATCTGTCAGATTTTCCATAATTTGTTTGTAGATTCAAGAGTTCAAGCAGTTCAAGAGTAGCTTATTTCTCTTTATTTTTAAGTGGTTCTTTTTTTTTTTCTCTTTCTAATTTATTGAAAAACAGCATGCACAGTATATTGGATTCTAGCTATTTTTCTTAATTATAACAGAAGGTTTGGGGGTTTTTTTTGGTACATGCCTTTGAAAGAGGATACATTGAGAGCTTTCCAGTCTGTAGTCTAACTGCACAGAAGATACAGTATGTACATAATATGTATAAATGTATACATCAGTATATATATATACTGTGTATATATATACAGTGTATAGATACACATATATACAGTATATATACACACATATATACTGTATATATATGTATACATCAGTACTGCTGTATTGGTATCAACAGTTTTTCAGAGTCTGGAAGGACTCGCTACTCAGAAAGCGGTTTTGGTTTGTAACTCAATCTTAAACTGTTAGCAGCAAAAGGTGATAAATAATGAAAAAAAATCACTTGTACAGCTATGGTGCATAAAAATTTGAAAACAAGAAAAGATTACTGATTTCATAAATGGAAACCCAAAGATTCTTAAATGTTGAGATTCATAGGATTGTGAAATAGTTTCTTCTAGAAACCAAAATATGTGAATTAAGCCCCTCTGATACATTCAGAGCACTGAAAATATGTTGTATGCAAGTCAGTGTGGCCTTTGAAAATGAACAATGTGGCAACACGAAACGTACTTCTTTATATTCAGATATAGAAAGTGTTTGCATAGAAAGCAAGACAGTGCAGTAGTAGAGGCCCTTCAGCCGGCATGCACGTGGCATGGTGCAGCTCAGGCAGCACAGCTCTTGGAGCAGCACAAGTGAGTACCACTTGGTCTGTGTGGATGCAGCTGGAGTGATTCTGCTTCTGAAGCCCCCTCATTTGGCGGTGGTTGAGAAATTGAAGTGCACAGTTTAGACAAGAGATAGGAGGTTGAAATCCTTGTTCTAGAATAGTTACAACTTCAGGAGATAAGCTCAGAGGACAGGAAGAGGTATCATTGCCTAGAAAAGTGATTCTGAATCAGAAGGAATCTAGACTATTAAACTCACAGTTTAAAAGCACAGGATCTGCTGAAATGGTAGCTTCATCTCAATAGAAAATAATGTCTATTAATTCTGATATTTACATGTTCTTTTACATTAGGTCCTGCTGTGTATTCAGTGATTTTTTTTCAAAAACTGGTGACCACCTGGAAATATGAATATCAGTACCAAAGAGAAACCCATCCCAGTACATCTCCAGGTAACTTCTAGGACAGTTTAGTTATAACAAGTCACAATCTAGTCTTGAAATGCTTTCTTCTGTTCTTGGGAACAGTTTTCTAAAACCATATTCATGTCAGAAACTTGCTTCGGTGAAAACTCAGTTCTTCCCTGTCACCAGTGAGTGCCATACTAACTGAGCCAGAGAGTTACATTTCCTCATGTTTATTCTTTATGTCCCCATGATTCCTGCCTGCACAGTTCTGGGCACCCGGGCTTGAACGGGACTGTCTGGGTCAGATGTTTTGGGTCAGGCCCGCTCCTGTCAGTCATAGAGATGTAGCTGAGGTCCAGAATGGTGTCACATTTCTTTCCCTGGTGGCCCTGTGCGCAGAGAGCGCTGGCTCTTTCCACGTTCACATCAGACTCAGCCAGAACAGAGGCCACATGAGCAATCAGGGCAGCTGGGGCTCAAGTGGGAGCTCAGTCCTGCGGCTGACGTGACGATGTCCTTGGCTGGCTGAGCTTCCATGTGAGACATGGAGGGATCGGTTCCCCTAGGACTGAGCTGAGGCCAGGTAACTCAGTGATGCTTCTTACGCACTTTTTCTCTAATGGACAGTGAGAGATGGGCTCCTCCAGAGTGCTATTACAGGAATAACTTGTCTGACACTTTTGCTCTGACTTGTTCTTAAAAGCAGCCTATCAGTCTCCATTGACTATTTTGGGAGCCTGGCAATACACATATACCCAAAAAATCTTTTTGCTGAATGACCAAGGAGACAGGTTCCTAACTGGCACTCTGAATCATCTTGCTGTGGCCAAGCATCTTTTAGCTGTTGAAACATCTAAGCTGGATGTGTCTTAAGCCAGTCTCTGATAAAATCAGGAATCAAACCCAAGAATCCTAGTTCACATATTTTTTTTCCTGTAACCATTAGAAAACACATTGTACTTTTCTACCTCTAGGTATTTTCCATGATTTCAACTTCCTTCTGAAACTCAGACGTAAAGCTGCTTGCAATATTCAACTTTCAGACACACAGGGGAAAAATCTGATATAAATATAGAACAAAAGAGGGTTTGTCAAGTAATTTTTTTTAATTTCATAAGTTATAAATTTTAATGAGCTAAGAAGAGGTAATAATACCTTTTCTTTGATTTGGTGTTTTTGTGTCTGTAATCTATTCACTTGCCGCAGCTCTCTGAGAATTTTCTTTTTTTTACCAAATTAAATGCAGATTGTTAAAGCCATCTTAAATGTGCACATCCCTGAGCAATTATATAATCATCTTGGCCAATATGTTTTCTTTTTAAGTTTTAACTATAAGGAGCACATTTGTTATAATTGAAGATTTGGGTTCAGTGAAAATCTGTTTTCCATAAATGATATTCAGACACCTTAAGTCATATCAGAGGGAGCACATGTGCTACACTGGGAGCTGTGCTAGGAACCCTGTCTTCAGCTTGTCTTCTGGAGACTCCCAGTGCAAATGGACGACACTTGAATGTTTATGACTCTTACATGATGTAGCACCCTCTGATTTCCCCTGTCACTTTTCATGATTTTTCTCTTTGTGTTCAGCATTTCTAGCGTGACTAGTATATGCAGTCCCCTCCTGGTCTTCACTAAACTGAGGATCGGTGGTTTGATCTGGAAATGTTAGCTATCCAGAGAAGGAGCAATTCTTCAGGATGCTTGTATTTTTAATCTGCTTCCTTTCCCCAGGCCTTATCGTAATTTGACAAGGCACGTGTTTCCAGCCTAGAGAGCTTCTGAATTAATGCCTATTGTTTGCTCACGGGAGTAGTTGTTGTGAACCTCCTGGCTTTATCTTTCATTGCCTGGGAGGTTCCTCAGCTTTTTCCATGGAAGCACAGAGATTCTTAACCTCAGTGATAAGCCAGATGAAGCGGTTCAGGTGCCACAAGTAGTAGCTTGCAGCCCATTTTCTCCTTGCAGAATACCACTCTCATCGTTTCTGGCAAGTAACGCTCAAGTTTTCTTTAGCTATCCAGGCTTCCCGTCCCTGACAGTGTTTATGCACACCATGTACATTTCTGGATGTTTGTCAGTGTAGCAACCACCCTCTGTTATAAATGGCATTACTCAACATGGAATTGAATATTTTTTTTTATGGGTATAAGTCCTACAAATATTACTAGTAACACGCTACAATGAGGTCAAGATGAGAGAGGGGGGTCCCTCTAATGTAATCCTTTTGTCCTGGTGTTGCTGCTCCAGTCAGAGAAAAGGATTAAAAAAGCACCTGTTGTACAGATGCTTTTGTAGGCTGATACATTTAATAATGAAGCAGTTTGTTCCTCTTCCATTCCCTACGGTATGTATATTGCAAGCTTGTGTCTAATTTAATCTCCCTACTTAACTTGTGGTTTCCTGCTTAGTTTTTAGAATTGTTTTCTATTTTCTCATGAATTCCAAAGGGCAACTTCCCTGTGAATTCATGTGTGTCTGACTCACAGGAGTCATTGATGGCTTGATCTATGCAAAGTCTCACTACATACTCTTATCCCTCAATGTCTGAGACTCTTGTTCCAGGATAAAATAGCAATGGTCTCCAAAAGGAGAAGACCAGTGTAGTACATGCTCTGGCAGAGCTTGTCAGGTGCTATATGTAATCTAAAAAAAAAATCAAAACTTTTAACACAGTATTTTGGAAAACAGAGTTGATTTCTCAGCATATTTTCTGTGTAATTCCTGCTTGGGCAGACAGGACATATGACAAGGCCATCTGTGAATAATTAGAAAGAAAACGGGCAACTATCTGAAAGAAATCCTAAATAGGAAGATAGGATCTAGCCTAGGAAGTAATTTCTGGAGGACATGAACTTATTTAGTAAATAAATTTGTAAGTATGAAACAACATTTTAGGAAAGGTAAAAGGTACCTACTTGATACCACTCTTACGACACCTGTCCTCACTTAAACTTTTGCTTGCATATCATTTATCTAGCATGAATTTGAATGTGATAGAAGGACATGTATTGAAAGTTTTAGTCCCGGTCAGTCATGTATAATGGGACGCCTCACATGTGAAAGGATTATTGTCATAAATATGCTTCAACTACATTTTAAAAAGTTCTAGAGCTGAATTTTTGCAGTCTCCCATGTATATGTGATATTACATATGTATCTGTACTAAAAACTTAGAAAATTGCTGAGAAAAGTTCTGCAGGTGGAAGTGAATTAAAACACTAGAAACAAAAATAGTAGCTGGATCTATGGAGAACAGAATGGTAACCCTGAGGGTCTTACAGGGGTTATGGGCTGTTTGTTTCTCAGGACCTGAGTATGCAAGATCTGTACTTGAGTACATGCTCAACAATGTGAATACATTCCCTTTTAATGGTTTCAAACATTTCTGTGGTCTAGATTCAATTTCCGGTGAAGCTGATGTTACTTAAGTAAGATCCGTAATTGCATGTAGTAAACAAAGCTTGTGATAATCCACTGACGGTAGCTGAAGAGGTGAAGTATTGAGGGGTGTAAAAGGGAAACCTTTCCTTAGACATGAGATCTCATCTGGATATGAGGATATAAAGTCATTTCTGTAAAGTTAGCTGGTCATTTTTGAGATTGTGCTGAAACATATAAACCACTGGAAGAGGGCAGTGTTTCTGTCTGAGTCAGACAAATAATCTCCTTTCCTCATGAGTTTTCCCCCCTATCTGGCTAACATACCTGCCTTATTAATAAAGTTGCATACCTATTCTAAAGTTCAACTTTGACTTTGCATTAATCTTTGCTCCTCATGCTCTCAGTGGGAGAAATCTGAATTGTCACTGTCCGCAAACACAGTTTATGAACATCTAAGGCTTCCTACATATTTCTGAAGAATTTATTATGAAGAAATGTTAAGTGATCGATAATACATTTTCAATACATTCAAGCCATTCAGTTACTGTCTAGAAAGAGGGAAAGCTAACCCAAAACCTCAGAGGAAAAAATAAAGGCGTTATTGAAGCCCACTTTTATTAGTTGGCTCCCTTTCCCATTGTCTTGGACCTGTTTGCACTAGAAGAGTGTGTTTGTCACTAGTCCATTAGTGTTTTCTCGTATTTCACCCCGTGTGTGGAGCTAGCTGCTTCTGTCCACCTTCACTGCTGAGGATCTTTTGATTATACATTCCTGCATACCAAAACAGAGCAGTTACAGTTCCTTCTCATACAACACTTGCTTCATTGAGGTGGCAACTTGTTCTCAAGGAAAAGAGAGACCACTCATTTCCATGTCTTCCTGTGATCATTCTGGTGATGTGTTTGCAGAAAGCCAGCCAAAATCAAGCCCCCTAAAACCATCCTAATACAGATCCAGAACAGTGTTAAATTACCATGTGTTCATTAATATGGTAAATGAGTATGTTAGAATAAGCACTTCTGCATTTTGTATTAGTATCTCTATATCTTGCAGTCTATGAATGTAGTTAGAAAATTAAGAAATATTAGTACTGAACTAAAGAATTAATGTCATGTGCAGACACTTCCAATCATATAGTTAATTTATTTTCATGAGTTGAGTGTGAAATATATATTGGATTTGGAAAACTGCTGTTCTCTTGAAGTGTTAGGGCACCCTGAGGAGTGCTGGTACATACTGTCTGTCTGTATATGGTGCACTCAAGGAGGCTGGAGCAGTACATAAGAACAGCTCTTGTAAAAACAGCTAATAGGGGCTGCAAAGTGCACAGGACCTTTGGAAAGTGGATGAGAACCTGAACTGCTCTGGCACTTTGAATGGGTAAAGCAACTTTTCAGCTCTGTTTCAGCAAAGTATTGAAACTAACACTTAAAGCATGTGAATGGCATGCTGAAATCGGCAACATCATGGATGAGACATGGAATTAAGTGCATACTTAAGTGTTTTGTCGTACTGCTGCTTTGTTGAGTTAGGCTATTCTGATGGAGCTGCAGAATGTGCAGATCGATAGCTCCTCCATTTCCAATCCTCTAAGCTTTCTCCCATAAACTCAGAGGTTTAGATGCTGAAAACCATCTAAATAGCATAAGCACTTTTGAAAATGTACTCAAAAGTTCCAAGGACAAAAATGTCATCTCTGTGAGCAAAAATTTAAGCTCAGAAATCTTTAGCCTACAGCCAAAAGAATTGGTTGACTACTTCATTGGTAGTAAATGTTTTATTTAACACTGGCTTCAGATACATGTTGGATCCTGATAGCATTTGTAAAAAGCAGGCCCTTTTATTTTGTATTTGCAATAATGTCTTTCGTGCTTGACTTCCGGCACTAAAGTTTAAAAAATCATATGTTCTTGGAAAAGGCATATAAGTTTGAATAATTATCTGACTAATTGATTGAAACTCATTTACATTTAATAACATCCTGTTCTTCCTGGAAGCATACTCCTATTACAAAGGGCACCTCTGTTTGAGTTTAAATGCGCCAATTTGGTACAACCTTCCTTTGGTGTGAATAGATATTATAGGCAATGTGCACTCTCAGGTATGTTTGTATGCGCTTCAGTTGGAACAGTCACCCCCATCAATTTTTGGGGTTTTTTTTACTCACTGCAGTGTGCAGAATCCTTTCTAAATCAAGATCCTGTATATCATTTTGCATCATAAAATCTGGGCTTTCTTTTGAAGCTTGCACTTACAGCTTCTCCTACTTACATGGGTATTTTCGGACTCAAATTGCAAATGCATATGTGATCTCTTCTCTGTGTATTGATCACCTTTTTCTTCATCATTCCCACTCCTGTTACCAAGTCTAAATGAGACAAAATAACAGGCTCACAAATCAGCTTCCATCTCTTTAATCATTGGATTCATCAGCTAAAATGTGAGAGACACCTGGGGAAAAAACTAAGTCTTTCCTCAGTTAATTAAGGATGTACTTTCTGTAATTAATACAAATTATTACTTAAACAACTTTGAGAAAAGGAAGCAAGGACAATTTCTTGGCCATGAATATCAGAGCTCTGCCAATGCATTTAAGGAGGTCAAATGACCTGACAACACGCCTGAACCCTCATCTGGTAAAATAATAAAAAGGCGTAAGAATTCCTGTGTAGCCTTCCAATTTAACTGTGCTAAGGGATTTCTTAAAAAGAAATGTGGTATGGGGGGCAGGGGAAGTAAATATATAAAAAGGCAACAATGAAATAATTTTATTTGTGTCTTCTAAAATGAACAGCTGTAATATGTTACCGCATATTGTCCTCAATTATATTTCTTCTTGGCATAGATATGTTTCCAACTAATTGAAGGCTAATTAAAGAGATTTTCCATCTTCTGCTTTTCCTTGCTACAGTTCTTATATTATCATGTTGTTCTGTCGGTTTCTTATGGACAGGGACATTCTGTGCAGCAATGCTGTATTATATAAGCAATTGATTAAAAATAATGCATCCCATTTGGTTTTGAAAATACCCTGCATAAAGATACCATTAGCATTTTTCAGACCTTCACAACAGGCCTGATCTGGTGAAGTCAGTGCAAGTCTTTCCACTGACATCAATGGGCAGTGGATCAGGGCTCATTCATGTGCTACTTCTAGCTGTGTTTTCTCCATTCTTTAATTCTGCAGTGTTTTCATGCTGATTTGTTGAAGTTGATAGAGACAATTCTTGCATTTTTTTTGTAATTCTACACAACTGGTGAATTTTGTGTTTATAAGCATCTTCTAGTCCAGCGAGTTTCCCAAGTTGTTTAAAGATCCCATGGAAAGAACCAATAGAAAGAACTGTATTTGTGCTGAGAGGACATAGAAGGACAGGACAACTGTGTAGGAGCAGTTTTGGCTGAAGACCACCAAAACCCAGAAACTTCTAACGTTAAAGCTACTGCGGGACTTCAAGGTTTCAGTTTCAACTTCTGGGTGCAGAAGGCTGCTGTGTGTCCTTACATACCTTCAGGGCACACCACACACACCCTGACCCTGGACTTAATATTAACCCTAATAGGCACTGTTTTATTTGATTTTTGCAAAACTAAAACCAAAAAAAGAAAAATATGTGTTTTTCTTTGAGATTTTTATTTCATAGAAAAGCATACTTATCTCAGTGTGAGTGTTCTGCCCTTTTTAAAATCAAAATAGCCTACAGCTAGCCAAAGCTACTCATTCTAGTTGTCTATTCTGGAGTAATTTTGGATTTAAGCAAGGAATAGCCTGGGGACTGCCAGTTTCTGAAGGGGAGGACGGTCCAGCTGTTCCCCTGGAGGATAACTCATCTGCAGAACTAAAAAAGGAGAGATGAGGGAAAAGCAGCAGCATGGGGAGCTAGAGCAAGATACAGGACAGTTATGGCATCTGGAGTGGGTTAGCCTGCCTTCTCTCTCAAATTTGCAAAAATCTCGGTAATTCAGTGATCAGAAAAGCCTCGGGAATGACAGAAGGAGGAACTGAGACAGACTTGCTGCTTCTCCCCTCACAACAGTGATAGGACAATGGTGAGCAAAGGTCAGTATGGGTCATTTGGTCTTCCTGTAAACAACAGCAACCTTTTTCACAGTGAAGTGTTGCTGTGCATCACATTTTGGTTGTCTCTATAAAAAGAACAAAATACCTCCCCCCGTCAATTCCCCATCAGAGTACAGTAATGAAATGCCCAGCTGCAGATGCAGCAAAATCCATTCCAGTTCTGCTCAGTTATTGTCTGTCTCATCTTTAGCAGATGGCTGGACGATGATGTCTGCAGTAATAAAAATATTAAAAACAAAAACTGCCAGCTGAATTGGAAAACTGACTAATTTCTATTTTTATAGTGTGGTACATGAAGCCATTATTTCTGAAGCCAGTAATGGCCATATTCAGCAAGGGCCATGTGAGAACATTTAGTGGCGAGATGAAGCACTACTGGACTGCGCCACCCCTAGACTTCTGGAAAGAGAGGGCACCTCACAGCATATCCAGAGCAGGCAGGAAAAATCTGGCCAAAGACAGCCCCATACTGCTTCCATATGTTGTTCGAAAGAACAGTGTTAGCTGTAACACGCTAGTAGCAGCAAGAGACATTCTTCCTCACTGAGGCAGAATACCTCTGAGGCTTGCTTCGGCACTGCTTACACAAAGGCACATACATTGCATAGCCAAGCACTGCACGGCACCACCACGCTCACAGCAATTAGTACCACAGCCATGCCTTTGAAAGAGCACGGCCTTCACTTGCATTCCAGGTTCTCCCCTTGCTCCATGGTATGTGCTATTCTTATAGCTGTGGGACATAGAAACATAATGTTAAATGTAAGCACAGTTTTTTATAGTTAAACTGTAAAGCAACATTGCTCAGGTAGACTTTTTTCCTACTATAGGTTCTATGTTCTGGATTATGCAAAAACAGAGGCTAAACTAGGTATGAACTGAGAGCTGACGGAAAGCGATGAACAGATGATGCTGTAAGAATACTCACTGGACAATGGTCTTAATTCTCTTTATACTAGGTAGATCTCTAAATGCCAGAAGATCATGTGGCACTAATTCATTCACTCACGTGAGTGATATCAGGAAGAAACCGTTCTTTCACTCCTGGCGAGTGAGATTCTATCACTCTGTCATTGAGGTGCATTGTCTGGATTGTATTGGCAACTTCTGTGAATTTTTAACTTACTCAAAACATAGATTAAGGCTGACGGGTGATTTTCAGAGCTGTGTGTTAATAGCCCATTGTTTGAAATACAGTAGAGGATCCTGATTTTCAGGAATTACTAAGCATCTTTCTTGAACTCAGACTCCACAATGATATCTTGATTATCTCAGATAATCCTATTGTCAGTATCCTGACATTTAGAGCATTCAAACAGTTTAGCAGTTCTCTTACATATATTCTATATTCTAGCAGTAATATTCTTGGTTAAATGGCTGTCCTAAGATTATACTGAGATTTGGGGGTTTGCTTTTTTATTAAACAAATTCACTGGGCTATGAAAACACCAGTTTTGTTTTCTTTATGGAGAGTGCTTGAGGAATTCTACTTCTGGTATCTCAGATCTTATGTTTAATCTTAATTAGCATTATATATGTTGTTAAAGAGAACAACCTCTGGACTTGTTCCATCTTTCTATTCCAAGTTCCATTCAGCAAGGGGAAAAAATGAAGAAATGTGAAATGTTGTCCTGTTGCAGTATATTAGGCTGTTAAAATTTGTAGTGCACTAATTAGTGTTAGTTTATTCCAACTTCTATGGCCAGGAAATTAATTAATGTATTGTTTGAATGAAGGAAGATGCACAAAGCAATTTATACACATCTTATCACTTATATTTGCTTGAAAAAAAAATTGCTTTCCTGAGTGTTTGGGAGAAAACAGATTTTTTTTTTTTCTTTTTTCCTGGGACTGTGCACACCTTTTTTATTGGTTTATGTTCAGATGTATGTACTGAGGAAGACTCTTACTCTTCCCTTGCCGTCCATTGTAACCTGACAACTATAGTGACAGGTTTCCCTTTCAGTGAAAGATAGGGATGGACCAAACCTTTGAAAACTGGGGCATATCAGTCATTCCTTATCTTATTTAGCCATTTTAAAAACAAATACAAAATGCTACTGGCCCACCTTATAACAGTGTGAGAAATAGTGTATGTGAGCAAAAGTGTTTTAGAACTGTCAATGCAAAGATTGACGGAAGGGAAATTATCCTTAATCTTGGTTTGCTATTTTCCATGTGATGCTTGCCATTTTATAATCTCTAAGAGAATATAAAATTTCTCTGTGTGTGGTTTTGTCCATTAAGGATTATGTTTAAATCTGAAATTCCTTTAGATATCAAAAATGTACTTGGACCCTTGCCTTATCTACAGAATAATAAACTTCTAAAATAAAATACTCTCTGTCTGACTGCAGCAATTTGTCACTAAAGGATTTCTTGAGCTAGGCATGGAATCTATACATTTAACAGACATTTATTCCATGAAATACTCCAGTCTCCTTTTTATCTCACTTAAGCTTCACACGTGCATGCAGTTCCACACCTTAGCGACGTGTTCAGTGAAGACGTGCCTGCTGCTGCTTGCTTTGAAGCTGCCACCCATTAGGCTCCATTCATGGTCTATGCTTCTTATATTTGAAGATATGATGAGCAATCAGTCCCAATCCACCTTTTATTTGCTTCTCATGATTTCATAAAGCTTTGTCATACTTCCGCCCAGCTGAGTCCTCTCCAGGCACGAGAGCCCTGGCTACTTGGCTGCTCCATGTATGGCAGCTGCTGCACACGCTCTCGTTACTGCTGCCCCTCTCCGTACCTCTCCCAACTGCATTGTATTCGTTCTTGAGACTAGGGACTCACCTGCACATAGGATTCAAGGTGCAGCGTGGGTTTACACTGTGGCAAAGCTCTGTGCTTTTTCTAATCTTCGTTCACTACCTAATAATTCCTATAATTTTATTTGCTACTTCAACTTCTACTGAGCAGTGGGCTGGTGTTTTCCTAGTTCTTACACCTGTTATGACTTCCAGACTTTTCCTGTGGTGATGGTGGTCATCTCAGAAACTCTCATTTTATATACTTGGATATTTTTCCCCTCATTTATGAAGAACCACTTACTCTTGGCTATTTTGAGTCTGCCACATGCTAGTTTCACCTGATATCCTCTATTTCTTGTATTGGAGAAATCTGATGAACTAATAGGCCTCAAAAAATATGTTCCATTTGTTAAATTATCCTTTTTCTCTATTGTATTGTTTAAGAAACAATTTAAACTAATACATTCCACAATGATCTGATGGTCAAACTGTGCGTAATTTTTAGAAATCTTTTAGGATATTTTTTAAAAAGTCAGTTTAAGACATTTTTATGCATCTCATAAAAGTGGTGGGAGATAATATTGGAAGAAGTCATCTCCATGCTCCTTAATAGAATCCCTTAGACAGGTAGAGGGTAGAGTACATGCTGATGTGTTACCCTAAATTAACAGCTTTGAGGTAAGAGAATGTGCTTGTAAGCTTTAAAGGACTGAATGGGACACTACTGAGAGAGAGAATTCTCCCAAACATAGCTGAGCCTGGCATGGAGCCACTCGAAACATCTAGTTGGACAAATGTTAAAATTTCTAGCTTGCAAGTAATTGACTTTTAAATCAATAGAAATCTTTTATTCATTATTTTGCCTTCATTTTAGTTTTGTGAAGCTGAAGTATTAGAACATAGTCAGGTAAGTTTCTCCTTTGCATGCTTCCAATACAACCTCAAAACTGGTTATATTTTGTAAAATGAAGCTTAATCCCTGATGTCAATTTTTCATTTCTAAATTCCTATATATTTTTCCATCATTAATTATAACAGATTGTATTCATTAGCTACAGTCATTTCCCGTAAAGGAAAAGAACTAAACTGGCAATCTCTAATGCATTGTAGGATGGAGTTTGCAGTGCATTTTCAACTGTCACGCATAATGCACAATCTATTTCCTCATGACATCTTGTAGCAAGGAGACATACTGGACTGGTGCATGCTTCCTATACTACCTCTGAGGGGAGCCATTATCCAAGAGTTCTAATTAATGCCAAGGAAACCATATAACTTTGTAATCCTTGCAGGATTACATGGGCCTGATTCTACTCCTGTTTAAGTTATGTGAATCAGAAATAGTCTGCAGCCACACAGTCTGCATGGTACATTTCAATAGAACAGACATGCAATAAGATGAAAATCTTTGCAGTACAACCTGTTGTTTTCAGTGTGGTATAAGTATGAGAAAGAATAAAATGAACTACAGAGAAAAAATAACATTCAGTTCTTTTTCATTTTAATATCTGGTTGTGTGTGGTTTGGTAAAGCTTATTCAGGAGAGAAGACATTCTCAACTACTCCAAAGCTTGATCATATATAACTATATAAATATAGAATATTACTGTTGATCTGTTTTATGGTAAATCTGTTTTAATGGTACCTTATCCATTTATCTGAAGTTGAGGGCATGTTCTACAATTTGAAATTTCGTTTTCAGCTGAAACCCTGAGTGACAAGCATCATTTTTAAGAGCATAACTTCATTTGGAATGGTGGAGGGGAGGTGTAGAAGGAGGTAGAGGAAGAGAGATAAAACAATTCAACAAACAGATGGGGAAATGGTATATAATCATTATTGGTGTGTTATGGCTGGTGTTGGCAAAGAAAATATCCAATGACTTCATGCATTTTGCATTACTCTTTAGCCTACTGGAGTTTGGTTTGCAAGTGTTCTTAAGTGCTGAATTGTCCTGATATACTCTTAGGAATATAGTTTATTTTTTGAGGAGGCCAGCAGCAATAGGACTGAGAAAATGTCATTCTTAATTACAGTGCTCTGAGAAGCACTGTCTAAAATACTCTACAAGGAGCAGGCAAATGATGTAGTTCAAGGCTGCATTGTGAGTGAGAGATTAGTGAAAGCTTTTCCTGTACTTTGAACATGTGCTATTCCATGGGATGTTTACTTTAAATACAGACTAAATATGTTTCATTGGTTGCAGTGAAGTCTAGAGTGTATGAGACATAAAAAACATTCCTTAAAACTGGATAACTTCATATATTTGAAATATGCCAGTGTTTTTCATGATATTTTCTACTTATTCTCTGTATTTGTTGATATCTTTATTTTACACCTCCTAGAAGGCAAATGACTGAAAAGTTAACTTTGAACAAACTTTAGGGCACATGCTCTTCAAATGGCTCAAAAATAAGTCAAAGTAAGTTGTTTCATATTCACTATGTAGATCCTGCTGACTCTTAACCAGGCTCAATAACAGTGTGACAATGTCAAGAAGTGCTTGCTGAGTTCCTACTCTCATCTTTAGCTTATGATAAAATTAAGAAAAAAGTCGGGACAAGGACAAAAATATGAACGGAGTAGTTGGTGTAGTCGGTACTTCTTTTCTCTTTTTCTTCACAATTTTTTTTCTTCTTAATGGAGGATTGTCAAGAGAGCAAAGGTAATGATGTCATTTCATGTCCCCCATCTCCTTATTTCAGAGGTGCAGAGCAGACCCCAAGCAAACTACGGGTTCTAGCTCTTGCCTTCTATTCTGAGACTCTTAACAATGGTGCAAATTGTGGGGATTTGCAAGGAACAGCGGCACTTATGGATTGGAATTTGGACTGAGACCACTACTAGATCATTTCACACAGACTTCCAAAAAAACAGAATCCCCAAAACCCAATCATATGATAACTTCTGGCTGAACTCCTGCCCAACTTGAACTGGAGTCAAATATTGCTTTAGCTAAACTAAATCTCCCTTGGTCCTGGCTTTCAAATAAAGCAGTTGTTATTTTTGTTTTGGTTTTTTTTTCCCTATTAAATGAACAAATCTGCTTGGGATGTCCTTAAACCTCTGTGCACTGATTCACTCCAAAGTAATAGTAGATGACTTAGACAAATTATCTGAGTTACTGATTTCATGGCTGGAGAGAGTGAGTAAGAAGTGCACTCTGTCCCTTGGCTGTCATACGCTGTTTTACCATATCTCCATTAACATCCCAGTGAATGCATTGATTACTGCTCTGGATTCTCTATTTAATGAACTGCATGAAACTCCCTGGAAAAACAAATGAGTAGTTTGGCTTATCTGTTTTTGTCTTGGCACAATAAGCTATTTTTTCTAATCAGCTGATTTGAAATGAAATGGGGGGACAAGTTTCACTTGAATTGCATTGAAGTGCCTCCTGCTTACAACTATACAGCTCTTTGCTGACAGCTCACGCACTCAAAATTTGGGCAAGATTTGCATGGCCCAGTACCAAAATAACATATTACAGTAGGTTTTTTGAGTGCTTGAAAGGCATGGTGATGACCTAAGACTAGCATTTAGTCCAAACCTAAAGATCTGTTCCAATATATTCCAGTCAATCCCTACCTTGGGATTTAGGACTAAAGGCAGGGATTCAAAATCTGCTTTTATTTATGAACATTGGGTGGGAGACCTGCAGAATAACTTTCAAGTCTATAGGGATAAACGTGCCATGTGGTTCTGGGAGAATCCTGATAGTTTTCTCAGATAACTGTTTCTATATCCACAAATCCATAAGTTTCTTCATAGCTGCCTTGTCATGATACACGTCGGGGGAGAGGCTAAATATCAAAAAACCTAAAAATTTAACCTGTAATAAAATAGATGATGTCAGCATTAAATTCCAGCC
This sequence comes from Aptenodytes patagonicus, assembly GCF_965638725.1. NCBI lineage: Eukaryota > Metazoa > Chordata > Aves > Sphenisciformes > Spheniscidae > Aptenodytes > Aptenodytes patagonicus. The sequence goes on along the minus strand of NC_134955.1, from coordinate 36,467,741 downwards.
AAAACATATTGGCATTTACCAAATTTGGAGAGGATTACACTGCACTTCAGATTGCAAACAATTTTTTAGGGGACTGATGAAGATTTTTTACAGTAATTGCAAGTCACATGCCCTCAAATTGCCTAACAAAGCTCTTATTATTCCTCTTCTGGTTTGTTTTTTTTTCATGGCATGGAAATTGAGGTTGAGATGCTCTTTTAATTCTTAAATGTTGAGATAGCTAACAGAAAGATTTGGCCTCCAATTCAGAGTGGGACAGGTGGTATGCATTTATTTGGTTCCTATTGAAGAGTGCTTCCAGCAGCTGCTGAAATGGAAAGCAAACAAATGAAGCTTGACATGGAGGAACAGCTTAAGCCCAAATTTGTAACCATTAAATTTTTGTTTCTTTTCCTTGCTAACTCAAAGATGTATCTTGCCAACTTTTCAAAAGTGTTATACATATGCATGAAACATATGTATCTGCTGATTCAGGTCATAAATTGTGAACACCCCAAGCCATGAAGCAAGAGGAGGCAGTAACTTTTACAGTGTTGCCTAACAAAGCACTATACCATTTTTAAGAGAGCAAAAGGACAGGGGCAAAATCTACAACCAGCTGAAAGGACATGTCCTGAGCAAGCCAAATAGTTTTCTATCACGTTGCGCAGGTGTAAACTATGTTGTATATTATTGAGCTTCACCTACTGGCACATTTATTACCTTAGTACAGGTATACAAAGGCCTCTCTAATAGAGGCCTAAACTATCCTGCTAAAAGTGTTACAGCTTCCCAGGTATTGTTTCCCCCTCCCTCTCATTCCTTCTGTTCCTTTATCTTCATTCTCTTCTACTTGATCATTAAAAACAAAGGGCAGGAAATGAAAATAGCAAAAGAAAATGGGAGGAGGAAGGAAGAAAGGCAAGAAGAAGAAAATGCAATAATTGTTAAATCAAAACCTGAAAAGTATTTGGTTTCGATACCTTCAGGTTTTTTTAATTTCTCATTGAGATGTTAAAAAATGTAAAGTAAACATGAAGTTTTTTGAATTTTTCTTGAAACATACTTGCCATTTTTCACCCGGCACTGCTGCCAACTTTCTGACTGTGTAGTACAAACAGCTTTTCAGCTACTCCTACAATGGTGCATTCAGAAAAAGATGCATGTGCTAATGGCACCTGCACAGCCACTCATTTATGGCAGTCAAGAAGCAAGTGAACGTGCCAATCAGATAATATATGCAGGTTGGATAACTATATATCTAACTACCTGCCTGTGTGTGGTACTGTAACTAAGTGAAGGCAGTGGGGTGACATGGAGGCTGATATGTTCTCCAGGGTACACCCATTTTGTCCATAGCAGGAGATTGTTTTTGCAATAGTAATGTGTAATTTACATTACCGGTATAGTATAAAATAAGTTGTTAACTTTCTGAGTTGCAGATTCAAAAAAATAACTGAAGCAGTATGTTTCTCAGCATCAAGTGTATCTCACTTTTTCTTGCCATGTGAATATATGAAAATCTTTTAATATATATAGTTATCTGCTTGCATTAAAGAAATTGTGTGTGTGTATATTTATATCATATCTATATGTGTGTATGGTAAGTATATTTCTTTAATGAAAGCAGATGACTACAAAGAGAATGTTCATCTCTGATACTGGAAATATTAAGGCCTAAGGGATATTGGCTAGACACACTATTAGAGCTGTGGAATAATTCTTGCCACCAGTATTTCTAATGAAGACCATCTGCAAATAATTTCATTTTTGGTTCCAAAAAAGAATTCGAATTGCTTTTAATCCAGCTGAACTTTTGAGGGATTAGCTATTATGTTCTCATTATTCCTTTCACTGACAAATGACTTTCGGGAGCAACTCTATCGTTGAATCAGTTCACCAAGCAGAATATTCCATTTCATAAATGAAAAAAAAACCATCAAAACCCCCCAAAAAACCACAAAAACAAAACATACAACTCCCAAAATTTAACCAACCTTCTACCTCACTATAAATTCAGCTTAAAATTGTATGATTTTATTTAGTGTGCAGTTTTAGCTAATAATAATCATTTACACAGTGTAGGCTTCTGGATAGAATATTTTACCACTTTTTTTCACACTCATCTGAAAAATAACTGGAAGAATCCAAAAAATATTTGTGATGTTTCCGATTGATTCGTTATTACCTTTTAGGAATTTACTTAATTATTTTCATTTTGTTTGGAGAAAATGTAAGTAAAATTAGCAAATGAGTGTATGATGCATATGGAAAAAAACAATAAAAAGTCTGTATGCATTTTCATTCAGACTTTAAAGAAACTTAACTTAGTCTTTCACCATAGTGCTTTCTGGATTCTCCAGAACTGTGATGTTTATAGCAGGTTATATCCTTGTATTCATTCACTGTAAGCAAAGGAAATGTGGCATTGCAATAGAGTGTATATGAAATGCAAGAGCACCAACTGACGGCAGATTTAGCTTTTGCTGCGCAACTAACCTCCCATGTTCTCAATTCTGTGTCACTGAAACAGGAAATATAGAAATATATACCCAGAGGTACAATGCTCCTTCATTCCGTCCGTGCCCATTTTTAGGCAGGAGGTCTGACTAAATGGTTATTATAGTCACTTTTGGATTAAAATCCAGGAATTATTTATAGTCTTACAGTGGGTTTCTAATTCATTCAGCATTAAAAAAACACCAAAACACAGCCTTCATATTTTTGTATGTAGGGTAATGTTGTCATGTGATGGAAAATGGAGTACCCCACTGAAGTCAAAATGAAGTTACAATGATACACTCAAGCTGAAGATTCTTCTACAAGATTGAACATTCAAAATCAATATTTCTGTTACTCATTACTGCAATCCCCTGGTATCGTGTTCCTGATAATTATCCCAATAGGGGCAATAGAGAACGGAGAAACATCCTGTTTCAATCTACCTTGCAGATCCATAAATCATCTCTGCAGTTTTCCAGGGGTGTCTATGCCACATTCTGCCTGGTGTGCCTTCAGACAGTATCTACTCTACATTTCTCTTCTATCCTTCCCCGTCTCAATTCACCCAGCAAGAAATTTCTAGTAACAGCCCTGCCTTGACTGCATCATTGATGCCTTGCCACTCACCATGCTCTCTCCCTGGAGGGAGCTATGGCTTGGTCCAGAAATCCTGGAGATGAGCGATGTGGTGTGGCATGGTTCAGCCTGCTGGAAAGCTGGGAGGAGAGAGCCCTGCAGTGTGCATGCATGTATGAGAATGTGGGAGCCGAGATCCTCCCCAGGGCACTGTGCTGGGAGATAAAACACAAGTCAAGAACAGACACATATTTCTTGTAAGAATCAGAAAAAAAAAATGCTGTGACAGGTGAAGTAAGTACCTTTGCTTCCCTCAGTCACACCATTTGCATGCAAGGACCAAACCCTTAGTGCTAGCCCCCAAAGACCAACATTTGCAGGTCTGTGGCTGCCTAGAAGCCTCCCATCACATCAGACCAAAGAAATGCTCAACAGCCCTGGGACATTTGGGGACAGAAACCAAACCATGCTATTCCACAACAGCTGAGCTATGTGTGTCTGAACTGCTTCCCCTGGCTTTGTTAGCCATTTCCTGGCCTGGGAGAGAGAGACATATCTGTGGGTTTGTGTGGGGTTATTTGCCATGGGGCTCCCCTACCACTATCTAGCATTGCAGCAGGGACAGAGAGGAGCCGTGGGGCTATGCAGCACTGGGAATCCTTTGTACCTAGTAGGGACTAGCCCTGCCACAGCAGTAACTGCTACCATTGCTCAGGCCGGCCTCTGTATTTCACTGGGCTGTGCACAGGCTGGCACATGGTGGCTGTGTAGAATAACTACTGAAAAAATAGCATTAGGTGAATGTGTGTACTAGGTGCAGGACAGCAAGACATAGGGTGATTGGTGCCTGCTGTACTGGGTTTCATATGTGACTGTTTGCTAGGCACACGTAGGTCATCTGACAACCTTGAACTTGGTATTTCATTGGCAGTGGTGGAGCAGAGTCTTCAAGCAAGGGTGAGAATTCAGAGATTAGAGGGAAGCAAGGAGGGATATATTGCTTTTTTAACACAAAGAGCAGGCCTGCTGCTGCTCTGGGGCTTTCCACTCCCTTTGTAGGTTAAGGGAGGCTCCAGTCCCTTCAGGGCTTTCCCCAGATGCAGGGCTAGTGTGGGAGTTCATGCCCTGGCAGGAAGGATGCACGTTGTGCCCACTGAGGATGAGGGGTGCATGTGCCATGGCATTTTTGAACAGTATGTGAGAGCATGGAAATTATTGGACACAGTGGTGCAGGGTCTGTCTCCTGTCTTATGGGATATGCACTGGCAGACCAGGAAAATTCCTGGGGATCATCCACACTGGTGAGCATACAGAAAAAGAGGTTTCCTGCCTGGGATTTCAGCTAGGGCATGGTACTGTGTGCAGAAAGAACCGGACACTGTGTGTATTGTCAGAGAATTTGGCCTCAGGGGAGCTAATGGGGATGCTGTGGCAGGACACTGTAGACACAATGACTTATATTTCCAATCAGGATTAATAATTGTTCAGGCCATCAAACATAAATAGCCGGTGTTTAGACAAATGAATTTTATATCAAGCTTTTGGTCATATGTATTCACACGCTGCCACATCAATTGAAAGCAGGATGAGAGCCATCAAAGGAGCAATAGGTTATGGGCAATTTGACCTGATGGGTCCTGGGAAAAGTGTAGGTTTCAGTGCTGAGTACACAAATCAGCCATGCTAAGCCTGCATGGGAAAGGAACAGCCAGAATATGTTGCTCATCAGTATGGCATGAGAGGAGTCAGTTTAAAGTTTGTGCACACACACACAGAGGACACATGCATACTCTTCTGTGTTTTGGGGTTGACTTGTTTACTGACATGCTTACTGGCTATATTAGCAACACCATGCCTCAAAGTGTCTGGATCAGTTGCTATCACCAAACCAATGAAAACTAGATGAAGAATTTTGTTTCTATGGGGGACATGGATGCCATAGGGACAGAATCACAGATCTACAGTCCATTGAATAAGGCAGTGGAGAGTACACTGGCTTTGATAGCCCTCCTCCCTGGCAAGCTGAGCACTCCGTCCAGAGGTCTGACACTTATTTTCCTTTCCCTGCCTCTGAGTCACACAGATTCTTTCCCACTGTGATTAGGTGGGAAGCACACTGCCTGGGCTGGCATGACACTTGTACAGGTGGCACCTCTTACTTCGTGTTGTTCATACTCATATTGGCTCTAGGAGAACATCTGGCAAAAGCCATCAAATACGTACCTCAGTAGAGAGAACTGAGTGCAAAATGTAGCATGAGATAAGCTAAAATGTATATAGGAAATGAGAGATGTGTCTGTTACAGCAGCATAACTCACAGGTACAAAACTACCTATTGGATATGCTTGTGTCATTGGAGTTGCATGTACAGCACAAACTGAATGTGAAAATTTGGCCCAAAGGCGTATATCACATCTCTGACTTTTAGAATCCCATGGAATTAAACTCTAAAACATTTCAGTACTTGTTTTAATGAACAAAAGTTAGCATTTTTGTTAGTCACAGTTCTAAACAAATTACAGATGGTTTTGATGAGATTTTTCAAACTCCTGATTTTTAGAGTAAAAAACCCATGAACAGCATGAAAAGTGGATTGTCCCCTCCATTCTCTGTCCCATTTAGTAAAAAGCTTGCCAGAGCTCAGACAGGCTGCCAAGATTGCAAAAACTAAACAATTAACAAATGTGGGCACAACACCTGTGCCTCTGCAGTCCAGGCGAGGCGTTGGCATCCCACTTGGAGGGAAAGCAAGAGGAAACCATTGCTGACTCACAGAGACAGGTGGAGGAACAAAGCAGTGGCTTTGGCTTAATCATGGAATTGACTGTAAAGGAAAATTTTTATTGCCAAAGGATACACTCCATTTGTGATCAGCTCCACTGTCAAATATCTTGTTCTTGGCTAAAAAAATAAATATTTCTCCTTGATGTTCCATTGACTTATCAGCATATGAGCGAAGCCTTCTTCTGGTATTGGCACAGTTAAGAGAACCATCTTACTAGGCCTGATCCAAATGCTGCTGCAGTCAAGCAGATAGGAAAAAAGAGTTAGTCACCGAAGAACCATCACACTGAAACACATAGCGTTTGTTACTGGTCTGAGTTATGACTCAGACCAATGGATAAGAAAAGGCTCCACTTCCCATTGCTCCTTAATTATTATTTTTTATAAGAAACATTAAAAATAGTCCTGTTTCAACTTCTTGAATTAGAAAGCTTTTGTTTCCTTCAAGCTGGAACTTTTTACAGAAGTAAAGTCTTTGAAATCTTAGCGAGTTCAGACATAAAATGATTAAAGACAGATCAGCATTGTAACAAGATATTACAAAATTATTGAAATGAAATGTTTCATCTGCACTCAGCTCACATATTTTCCAGATTTTCAATTTGTGGAAATTATTGAGATTTTTGTCTTTCATCCTGATCTGAGAGGAAAAAATGCTAGCAGCTCAGAACTATCTGCAGTAGCAGAAGGGGGTTTCCTGTTCTGCTTCAGTCCCATTTGGTTGCTCTCTGTTGTGAAGTTATTTGCTGTGGGCCACTTATTCCTGTAATTTATAAAGGCCTTCTAATGGAAGAGATGGGATGAGGCAATGGAAGCTGGTAAGTACTTCCTGAGTATGAAGACCAAAGCAGCTCATAACTTGTGTGTCTCCCCCTTCCCTTCTGCTCTATTAATTCCCTAAACTGGCATTATGCCTTGTATTTTTATTGGGCAGAGACAAGCAAAGCACCTTGCTAACACACAAGTCTCAGCCACACTCAGAGACCTTAATGAAGGGCTGGTTAAACTTCCTGAAGACTAGGTTTCAAAACATAAGAGTATTTTTGAACGCAATTAAAAATCTTAATAGATTTCCCAAACCCAATCCAGAATAAAAAACATTCTTCTTTGGCAACTTGCAAATAATGGAGAAAATTCTGACCACATTATCTCTAAAGCTATCCCTAGAGTCAAACTGGAATTTTTATTGCTGCATTGCCTTTTTAGTGCATGCCTTTTTAGCACTTTTAGTTCTAGAAGTAAAGGCTAAATCTATGAGCAAAAGTTTCTGACGTTTTTAGAAGCAGCTTATTCAGCCTGTGTTGTTTATGAACTGCAGGCCATGCCATTTCTTTTAAACTTCTGCATCGCTAAGGTTTCCAGGAAGTTGTTCAATACTATGCCATATATTATCAAGTAATTTTACATGCTGCACTACGGGCGGCTATCATTCCACGCTGGTGGAATTCATCAATATTCCTGTTTAAGGGCCTTTGTCAGTGACTGCAGTCACATAAGTATAATGACGCAGGTGGAATTGCTCCAAATTAAAGACATGGCCAGCCAAAAACACATCGTAGCTCAGATACCACAAACTTACCTCATCAGCAAAAGAATTTCAATAAGACAAGATTCATTTTGTAACAATTTGCATCCGATGGTGTATAAATGCATCAATCAGACATTACATCTTAGGACCTCCAAATTGGGGTTCAGCCAGTGTGTTGTTAAAATAGATTCATTGTTATCTCCCTTCCAGAGAAGAGTCTGGGCAAAGTTCTCAGTTTTCTGTCAGATTACTTCACTGAAGACAAGTATAAGCTGTTATAATTGCTAGTATGAGCATTGTAAGAATAGAAGAGCCACTCACAACCACACCACCTGCATCCTGCACAGGCAGTGACGTGCCTGTTCTCAAATGCTTACAGTCTGATGGGACAGCCAAAACAGGACAAGTAAAGCAGTGATAAAGAGTGGGAAAGGCCTACCACCACTAACATGGCAAGTCATGGCTGAGCTAGAAACAGATGGCAGGTATCCTTGCAACCAGCCCAGTACCTTATTATTTCTATGCCATATAGCTGCTGAAACCAATTAGCCCTGTATACATACGTTTCAACTGTTACTCCTTAAATTTGGACTTTTCTGCATTATCGAATACCTGCGACTGTGATTAGGGATTTGTAAGACTTGCCAGGCTCAGAAAATTGTAGCGTGGTTGAGATAAGTCTCCTCAAAGTCTATGTGTTTATGTGCTGAAAAAGATTTAAAACATAGCTATCTCTTTTTGAGCACAGATATAGAAATATTAGAAAGCAAAAAATTATTCTTTGGTTGGTTAGCACCATTAAATCTGCAAACACTGTCATTTCTGATTAGGAATAGCAGTAACAACTACCATGCTCTCCTTCCTGCTCCTCGTAAATCTGAATCCTATGTCCTGCGAGTGAGCATGTACAGACTGTATAAATAAAGGGGACATAAATTTCACGAATTCTCTACACAAACTATTTTGCTCCCATATTAAAGTCAATAATAGCCACCCAAAACCAAATCACCTGATTTCACCTTTATGCTAAGAAATGTCCTTTCGGGTTATCAGAATCTAAACATGGTATTTAAGAGCTAGCATCAGAGTAAAGGAAGTCAAAGGAAAGAAAACAGTGAGATTTGCTTTAGGTCCTGCTGATCAGTATCAACATTTTGAATTACGCCTAGAAGAGACTGATCCCCTGAACTCATATGTGTTTAGTTCCTAGAAGTACACAAGGACATTTACAAACACTCCCCAAAAGATACCAAGAGACAAAGCACTTGCAGGAAAGTCTTAGATGACTAACCTCAGTTTCAAAATTACATATGCTTACTATTATCCCCTGAGTTCAGATAGTAAAATGTTAAACAGCAAAACCAATCTGCTCCCTCTCTGACCAAGACTAGCACTTCGGGGTGGTTCAGGAGAATTTTTGCCTCTGTGTGTGCGCATTATAAACGCCACGACTTTGTGTGTACATGTATATTTGCATATGTGACATATATGCATGCACACACCAATGTGTGTGTATACAAAAAGTATGTGCTACGTATATTTGCAGCATCTATTTTGCATACAGTTTTCAGTTTGGGGTTTTTTTTCTGTTTAAACCCCTTATTAGCTTTTTCCATTCCAGCTGGCTATGGCATCCAAATTTTTGCTTTCAGGAGTCCAAGGACCAATTCTGAAAGATACATGCAGAGTACAAAATGCATTTCTGGGAAGAAAGAAAAGAAGAAAAACAATGTTACAAAAGCAAACTGCCTCCACCACTTGTTCCCATGTCTCCCCCAAAGAGAGGGGGAGTGTGAAATGTACCACAACGCACACGTTTGTCATACACAAATGTCATGAGGCAATGTCAGGCATATCAGTCTTCAGAATTTTCCCTCTGGAGCTATGCATACGCATACCCATGCAAACAGTCAGAAACGTATGTCAGAACGTCAGTTGATACCGTGATTACAATTATCACAAGCCCTGACTTGGATGCACCCTGTCTCAGAAGTTTGACGAGCCAGGTGGCAGCTTGGACAGCTGTGTTTCAGTATGTGGAGTGCACTGTTGCAGGGCTTTGGGATGTGAATCAGGCTACATGACGTGAAGAGGTGACTTTGCTTTCTGGCTGGCTCAGTGTGCTGAGGAGAACGGTAAGGGAAGAGGCCGTCACAACTCCTCCCTCCCTTTCCCTCTTTGCAGATACAGGAGGAAGTTGTTCCACATATGCTGCCATATAAATGACTGCAGATGAGGACAGTCTGAAAAAGCAAGGTAGAAACCAGGGCATTCCCTTCACTTTTTTGTGTATGGTTATATACCTTGTGTTGTAATTTTACGCTTCCTAAATCAAATTTCTATTAGACCTTTATTTCTCATTTATTTTTGGTCTGAAACTATTCATCTAAACATCTGAAATTTTCATAAATATTTTTCCTTGGACTTGACAGCTAGCAGTTATATTGATTCTGTTGTATACTTCCTAAGAGGCTTATTTATTAACAAACTAACCTCAGGCCAATTTCACATGGAAAACAACCCTACCTTTCTTACCAAGTATTAGTATGTGTAGGGCTCTTTCTGTAATCTCGACCTCTGTGAAATAAACCCATGTCCAGTTTGCTGTAGCAGTCACCATGTTGCCTTGTGGATCATTGCTGTTAAGGGGATAAATTTGGTGTCTTGGCACTAAGTTAAAGTATGGTTTGGCAAACATATTTAGGCTTTGATGCTATGAGTTGTCCTTTCCAAACAAGAGTTTCTGGGTGGTATTTTAAAGTTATGCTGTCTGCTGCTGTTTTCCTGGATATGATAACACTGCAACGTGTCTGTTTTGTTAGAGGCCGTGCTTTATGAATACTGCACATTTACTGATCTCTTCTTATGACCCCTTTTTTCCCAGAAGTGGAAATGACAACAAATGAGCTCACACTGCAAGGACTTGAGTACCTCAAGGTGCCTAGGAGCACAGCCAGGCCCCAGAGGGGAGTGGACTGAGCCTGCAACAGGAGCCATCAGAGGGGAATAACTCACCCTCTCTCGTAACTGACCCTCGGCCTTCTGACTGGTTGGCTGCTGAAAGCCTGCAAAGGCCATTTCCACCCCCTCGGCTGAGAAGTCAGGTGCGAAACTGCGTAACTCACTGCTTTTTAAGGAGAACTTTCCTGCATTTCTGCCAGGGGCCGTGGACAGGAGGCTGGCACCCTCGGCCCAGGCGCTGCCCCAGCACACGCCGCCCACAGCTCTATGGCTGATCGCTGCCAGAGGGTTTCGGTCCAGCTCAGCACATGGTGGGCACCCGGCTGTCAGAGAAGGGAGGAGGGGGAAGGCCAGGAGACCCAGGGCTGCCCCTTCCCCTTGGAGCACACCCAAAGCAGCAAAGCAGGGCCTTGCCCCCAGAGCTCCTGCTGCCTCTGGGCCTCCCAGGCTTTTGGCCTCCCTGCTGGCACCGCTCGCAGGCATGGCATGGCCCCTTGCATGGTTGGTGAGGAGCAGGATCTGGGAGTCCGAAATACAAATGGGAAGGCCACAATGATTCCATGTTGGCATATGCCGAAATGGAGAGATGGTGGAAACAGCACCTTCTTCTACGTTCAGACTCACTGTGCTTGCCTTTGTAGCTTTGGGAAACCCTTCTCCTCACCTTTCCCATAAAACTTCCACTTGCAGTATGACAAACTTGCTCAGCTAGTCCTCAGATACAAAACACTGAAATAACTTGGCTTTTTTTCTTTAAGTCCTGCCTGTTTCAGTTTTGTATTCTGTCTTCTGGACCGAGGTGAAACATCACTCTCCAAATAAGTCCTCATATATTTTGGTGCATCTAATGTCTGCCAACAAAGGGTTACATGGGTTCCTCTGCTGAGGTGAGGCAGAAGTGGCTCAGGTAGAGGAGGCTGAGGTTGCGATATGGTGTGCTGGCCTGACACAGGATCTCGAACCTCAGCAGTTAAGAACGGCAGAAATTTTGCTTCAGAAATGGACATTCAATGGAAACTTTGCTCTGCACAGCAGCTGCAGCCATGAATCTTAAACCAAAGACAGAGAGAGGGGATATAAGGTATTCACATGAAACCTCCCAGGAGTCAAGATAATGACATTCCCAAATTAAAAAAAAACAAAAAACCCAGTCTTTCTCAACCCAAATCTTCAGATTTAGCTTTAAAAGCACTCCATCAGATAAATTCAGCATTTCACAGCAAGACATTTTTCTTAGAAATCTACGATGAAAAAAAATCGGTTTAGAAATATGGAGGTAAAGAAACCTCCATCCTCTAGTCAGTTCAAATATTCAAAATAGTCAGTTTAAATAATCAGTCAGATTAAATAGTACAGGACATTTTTATGTTTTAAGCCTGTGAAATGTGAGATGCAGCCTCACTTTAGTAGCATATTTATGATCTGTGTTTATATTTTCTAAAAGCACAAAGAAATATTATTTTCAAAGACTAGATGCTCTCTCCCTTTCTGGACAAGGTTTGAGCTCACATCTTGTGTAATGGTGTCTTGTGAGTTTAATTTCCACATGCTATTCTTAAATGTACATACATTTACAGCTGTAGAAGTGGAGAAAAAAAATAAATTTCAATGCAAAATTCAGCATAATTCCAGCAAGTTTTATATTTAAGAGACCAAATCATGCCAGGATCCAGTAACTTGAATCGTCAAGGAACTCTGGGGAAGTTCTTTTCCCCATTTCTGCTGCCGTTGCTCATGAGCAACTCGGTTTTCCTCTACAAAGTTCATTCCTTACTCTGCCAAAAGACTGCTGGCAAACATTTTTTTACATGAAACAGACAGTCTGTAATTAAGCACTTGTAGATGGTTGAACTTAGTGAGTTATGAAAGCTCTGGGACATATAAACAATCCTACAACAAGAATTGCTTCCATAATTTGAGTCAACAAAGTGAATGAGTTCTTAAGCGCGATTTAATAAAGTCTGTGAGACAACATAGCTACACTTCTCTCTCATTAAAATGGTCTTATGAGAATACTGTACTTTCACAATATCTTTTAAAAGCTGGGGAAATCAGCAAGAAAGGAACATTTTTTGTGTTTTATTCAAGATATAAGAATTAATATACCTCAAAGCACAGCTCAAGCTAAAGAACAAGTGTGAAACCTGCAGAAAATACCATTAGTTCTTCTGGAGGCAGGATCTGAATATTTTTGCTTTTTTTCCCTCCAGATAATACCATCCCTCATTTCTGCTGATCCTGAGAGACCATTCCATTCCCACTCTTTAGTTCTGCAAGTGCTGGAACAATTTGTATTAGTAGGTCTATGGTAAGATTGACTAGCTGCTAACTTTTTGATCATGATTTTGTCTTGTGCAACATAGAAGCTTTGCAGCAACAGATGAAAGACACAAGGAATTTTTACACTGTTTGGCTGAGAAGTAGAGTGAAGCATTTGTGGGTTCTGTGCCATGATAATACGGTTACATTGCCTTTTGGATCCAATATTGTCTTCACATTGTGAAGATTTATCAGGGCTGAACCAGGGTATTCATCTTGGCCAGTTCTTAGCATATTTAGCAATATGTTGCATAATGATTCTAGTTTCTGAGCGGCTTTCCAGCAGCTCAAAATCTGATGAGATAGACTGTAGTCTATAGGTGTAAATGTAAGCATAATGCACTTGCCACTTCCTAGGAAAGCAACATGACTTGAGCCTAAAAGCACACACCAGCTCATGTGGGAGCAAGCTTAAAACAGGTTAGGAAATATTGAATATTTGGGTTTGATTTAAAAAAAATATTTTGACATTTATGAACTGATTTTTTTCTAAACATATTGGTCTCTGAAAATGCCAATTTGGGATGAAAATAGTTTTGAAAATATCAGCCTTTTTCCCTAGGAAGGAAATTTCATCTGTCAACTAGCTGTACCATCCAAAACTAGTCAAGGGCAGAAATAAGTAGAAAACACATGTCCTAAATAGGTACCTCTCTGTCTATTGCTGAGCCCAAGGAGTTTAGCTCAAATGGGAATAATTTGGATTGGGCTGCTTGCCTTTTTTTAATGGCCTAATTTTGCAGCAGTAGCCATGACTATCATAACAACCAAAACAAAGAAAAACACGGAATTGGACTCAGAATTAGTACATTCTGTCTGCCCATGCGGGAGAAGTCCAAACCAAACCTTCGCTCCCAAACACACGCTAAATTTTCAGGAGGTTTGACTGGGGATTCATAGCTTCTAACCCAAGTTCATCTCTCCTACCAGTAATTATATCAGATATGGTTATGACAAACAACCTGCAGGCTTTCATATTTCTCTAGCAGGTTTATTTTCTACACCACCTTGGAGTTATTCCGTTACAAAGAAAGAGAGAGAAAGTGTCTTTAAGCCAAATTCTTTGTCCTCATAGTTTTGGCAGCATCAGGGGCTTCTGAATTAGCTTTTGTAGTTAAGCCCAAGGTCATCAGGCTGCTCTGATTTCTGACTTTCCTTCACTAGAAGTGGTCACTGACAGTTGTTCAGTCAGGAGGAAACCTGCTTTGTCCTTTCAACCCAGTGGTAGCAGGCTCCGTTGAGTGTCTGTCTCCCTCCTATTCCTAATGCCAGGGCCTGCGCAGTGCCCTGCATGGGTTTCACTGTCAGCAGTTCTGTTCAGCAGTTGCAGCAGAGGACTTCTCCCTCACCCATACACAGATATTTACATTCCTTTTTTATTAATGCACTGAATAGCAGCCAGAAGAAAAAAAGTGTGTGACTCACCATCCTGCCTGATCTTTTCTTAAGGTAAGGAAGTGCTTTTTCTGCCTATCAAGTAAAAAGAGAGAGAATATGAATGAACAACAAACAAAACAGACTAGGCATGACACAGCCATGTATGGGTCTGTGAAAGTAAATGTGCTATATTATATTGCCTCCTTTCTAAAGGGTCAGTCTTCGATCTTGGACACACCGAGCTTTAAAATTTCCCACCATTGCAGCTGAGGGTGATAGGCAATGGACCTTCTGCTTGGGAAGGAGCCTGCTCTCTCTCCTCCTTTCCACTCTTTCAAGGTCTTTTGCAAGGTAGTTTTGTAGTTACCTCTGTTGGTGTTAGATTAATCCTTTCACCACCACCTGTTGGGTCTCTTTGCTCTCTTCTCCCACTTGAAATAATAGGTGTCTTTGAATAAGGCTTTCTTGGTTTACAGTAGGGTTAGTGTTTCAACTGGGGAAATACTTTAGGCAGAAGATTATTGCTAAGAATCTGTGTTTTCTGAAAGAAAAGTAGGCTGTTTCTTGGCAGCACCAGCTGTGAGAAATGGGATCCTCCCAGACATTTGGGAAAAATCCCTACTGCCAGCTCCCACACATCACACTATTTTTCCCTCTGTATTGTGTCGTCTCTTAAACCAATAACTAAACGTGAAGACGTAGAAACCAACAGAGTCAACTGCAAACCTTACTCATGTACTCACCATCCTGGGTGTGAGGGCCACAGCACTGCCAAAGTGCCAGGAAGCTGGGGACACACATGTCTCACTGAGGTCCCCAGTACGGGACCCTACGGCTGTCCAGGTATCAACACACGTATGTAATAGCCTGGAACCGCTAGACTACTCCCATCTGCAGAAAGCTGTAGGAAAAGGGCTTATTATGTCTGGGAAGAATGAGGCTTCAGATGACAAATCTCAGTCAGGTCTGAGATTGTTCACAATTCAGAGTAAAATGCAGGACGATATTAGCTGTATGCCTGTAATCACCGTGTTGAGCCTGTAGTACAACATAGAGCTGAACGTGGAGTTAAAAGCCCCTCTTTAAAGAAAAGGCTGCTATGCAGTATTTCTGGACGTACTTTGATACTCTTTTCTTCCACTCTGTGCATGAGTTATTTATTTATATTCAGGGAACAAAGGGAAGTAAGCAATGAGTTTTTTGAAGCTTGAAAGAGGTGAACTATGTGTGAAGGAGAGAGATGATGGGCACAACGACAGCATAGCCTGTTCCCTCTCAGCTCTCTCCCCTCCAGCTTAAAAACAGCTCAAAAAAATGAAAAGGAACAATGCTTGAGGTGCCAGGGAGTGAAAAGACCAATTTTTCATTGAATTCATTTTCTACACAGAATTTGAAGAAAAAATTTGAAATTAAATATTTGGAAGAAAGGCAAGTTCTTTTCAGTTCTCCGGGGAAATAGGGAGAAATGGAACTTGAACTTCGTGCTTGGAAATGCCTCTTCTGTGAGGGATCAGAGAAAATTCGAAGGGACAAATTGGAGCTGTGATGGATGACTTGTGCTTGTGTCTTTTCAGTGGAGAGGAGCAAAGGATGTTTTTCATTTCAGGTTCATGGAAAAATCTCATAAAAGAAGGAAAAGAGTGGTAAACATGAACATGAAATGACTCAGGGGATTTAAAATGCAATGCAAAGCCTAAAAAAGTGACCAGTGACAACCAGGCAGACAAACTATAAATATAAGTAGTCATGAGAAGCTGGCCTGATATAAATGGTTTTAGGAATCTGAGGGGGAAAAGTACATTACATTCGAGGTGTTGAACCCAAGTCCTAAATGAATGCTTGATATGCTCACTGGGTTACATATTTCTGTTACTATTTTTATAAATTCCCTTTCCAGAAGAGTCTGTTCTGGACAGCACATCTGACCTCCTGCATAACTCAGGCCATAGAGTTTCACCCAGTCATTTCTGCATCAAACCCAAAAACCCACAGTTGAATTAGAGCCTATCTTTCACAAGGGCGGGACATCTCACATAGAAGACACCAGCTGATGGTTAGCAGAGCTGTGACCAGTTGTGTTTGCTGTTAAAAGCTTCCATCTTATTTCCAAGTTGAACCTAGCACCTTTCAGTTGCCAGCCATTGGGCCTTCATATGCCTTTGACTACTAGATTTAAGACCTCTTTAGTCTCGATTATTGACCTGTCTTTTTGATGTATTATCCCTGGCTCTCCACATTCCATCCACAGAATGTAAATGCCAGTGCAGAGTAGATTATGGGAGGAGAAACCTCTTCTATTCACACAGATGTTGTCCACTGTTTGGCACATTGCAATACCTGGCTCAACAGACAGATAAAATAAAATGCAGAAGATGATAGTTTGAGGAATAGAACTGTGGTGCATAGGAATGTTTTCCCTACTTAAATGTGACCCCCATGAGAATCAGTGATGTTTCTGGAACAAAACAACCTTCCTTATAAACTTACTTTATATGAAGTATATATTATTTAAATATTATTCAATTATTTAAAATAAATAATTTTAAGTATTTAAAATCAGCGAGGGGATTTTATTTCTTTGACAAACTATACTATGCACCTATCTACACGCATATCATTAAAAAACAACTTTTCAAGATCAGTGAGAGAAGGAAAGATTTGTCCAGGTCTAAACATTTTGTGTTCCAACTTGTTTAAAAATTTAGTGGTAACTCTGCATTTGGCATGGGTTTGGAGTCAAACTTATTTTACACAAACCGTAAGTTAGCTTATGATCTGTCAAATTGCAGCACAGACTGATTTAAGATTCCACTCAAGCTCCTTTGAAATAATTTTTATTTTATTTAGTTTTTGTGCTAGTTTCCCACTTTTACCTTTTTGAAACAGAATATAAAGAGTTTCATATGATCTAAAGGTTTTGGGTTTTTATTAAAGTTGCATGAACTTTGGGAATAAATCTACTTAAAAGATACAATTCTAGTTTCAGCCACACATATCAAAGGTTTGCTACTGCAGATTTTTCCCTCCGAGCAGCACTATAGTTCTCCTGTCTGTATTGCAAATCTTGAAAAAGAATTGTGCTTTTTTTTTTTTCCAGAATCCTACTAGGAAGACAGCTCACATCTGACAGGAGTATTTTCATCTTGCTCTGTAAAAAAGTCTGGGTTTAGCATAAAATAATTACCATGAGCTTATTAGGGTGCTTGGCTCAGGCACTGCAGACAGTGCAGCCTGGATAGGTGCCTAATGACATGCAGCCACATTGCCTGACAAATTTGTACACAGCCACAGACGAGTCTGAAAAAAGTATAGCGATGAATTCCTGCAGATGGATAGAGATAAAAATTAAAAGTAGTACCTTAAGAAGAACAGGCAACATCAGGTGTATATAAAAATTTTTTTGGTCATCTTCACTACTAATAGCAAGCATTATCTGGATCTATGAATCGGATTCTGTGAAATGATTCACACTCTTTGAGGGGAGGTATCTTTGAAGTTTCTTCTCATCACTAAAGAGGATTTCCGCTCTATGGATTTCATTATTGGAAGGTGCCTCCTGCAGGAATTTTTCATTATTCACCCCTCAGTACCCCCTGCAAGATCTTCCCATCAGCATGTTACCTATTGTCAGTTTTCCCATAGAACGCATTGGGGGATGGGGAGAAAGCCGTCCGCTGCCGAAGGTAATCTGCCCATGTTCTGCACCAGTAATGTCATACTGAACTGTGGGCAAATTGCTCTTATGGAGGATGTAGAATAACAGAATTAAATCAGGTGAACATGGTGGTAAAACATTTCACATCAGTTTTTTATTCATTTAAAATCTTTCATGTCATCTTCTTCCAGAACTGTTTTAAGTTTTCAGATTGCTGGAGAGCCTTGACCTATAAGCCCATTGCTTGTCTTCCTTAATGCTTTGGCAGAGTTGCTACAGAAAAAGACATGCAGAAAAAGCCCAATAACTGCTTTTGCATCCCCAGTTTATTGACCCTTTCTTGATTATGGCCACAAATAGAGATGACGTATTACCATGTTTGTTTACAGTGTTAACTGCTTGCCTGCCAGTCATTGATTCTCTCTGCTACATATCCACTTATTAGTCCAAAAGAAAACAAGAGTATTCCAGCTTTATATAGCTGCACCTCTATTGCCATATGAACCAAATGGGAATTCTTTCCACAAAATATTTCAGTGAAAAAATTACAGCTTTTGAGACTGTCATTTTTGCATACCTGGCATCACCAGCCATCATGGTTTCAATGAACTTGCCTAGGCTCCTTCTCTGACTGTATGGGCAAGCTCAGCACGAGGGAATTCCAACCATACTGTCTCTTTCGGGCCCCTCTGCAAAGGGATCCTGGCAAGCAGCAGGTATTTTGCTTTCTTCCTCATATGGTGTGTGCTGTAAGCAAAACAAATTGCATTAAAAGCTTACCAAGTTTTCTCTTCCTTTTTTCTGCCTCCCCTCACAAGGTCCTGAACACGTGCTAGAGCTCAGCAGAAGGGTGATGCTGATGTTAGAAAAAATGCATCAGTGTTTATTGTGAATTACTCCCCCCTGCTGTTTAGCAAACCACTTACAAGCTGATCCTGATTTCTTCACATGGTTTTGACATTTTTAAGTATTTGCCTGGATAATTATCTGGGAGAATTTCTGATCTGCTGTTGTTTGCCCTGATGGCTAAGTAGTCATCTTTTGTGCTGTATAGCTGGTCGCTTAATTCATGAGAGATCCTTTCTTCTGTCTGAACAGAAGAACAGACATATTCTGGATAGGAATTTTGAAGTGAATACACAGGTGGGGTAAAATTTAAGGAATTTATAGGATTAAGAAAAATTTTGTGGGATTGTTGTAGTTTTCTTATTACTCACAAATCTAAGTATGGCACCATAAGTAAAAGCAAATGGTGATGCTGCCTTTTATTCATGACAATATTAACAAATATGAGCAAGGAAGAATTTTTTTATTGTAACTTTCTCATCTCTAGCCAAAACACTGCTTCTTCACTGCCACTCAGCATTTGCAACTGCATACTTCTGGGATGAGCTTGTTGAAGAGGAGAGGCATGGCTTGCAGTTTAAAAGTATACAATAATTTCTTTTTCTTTCTGAGGGTGGGCTTCTGAGCTATCTGAAGAAATAATACTCGTTCCTTCTTGGACTTTCTTCATGGGATGTGGGGTTTTTGTCAGTTGTCTCACAGACTGAAGGTTGTGGAAAGGGTTGATTTTGATCCTCAGTCACACCCCAGCATTTTCCACTCAGGATTAGAATCACGTCAGCCACATTTCTTAGAATTGCTCTTGGCTGTGCCTTGCCCCACACTACTTTTCATTAGGAAGGCACTGCCCTTGATCTGTTTGAGAAGTGAATGACTTTTCACTGTTGTAGTCACAAATACGCACAAGTTCCACAAATATTGATGTTACTTGTGCACTCTCTTCTTTGTTATGCAAACAGGAGAAAGACTTTGACTCCTATTCCTTCCTTCAGAGGCCGTCTAGTCTGGCAAATCTGAATTTGCTTTATTCTGCTATTGCATTTAGGATGTTCGTTAAATCCTTGTATGTGCTTAGCTGGATTAGGATTTTTCAGTTGGTGTTTTTTCTAAGAACTGCTATATTTTAATTCTCCTTCCTTTCCGAGGCTCTATCTTCAAACTAAATTTCTGCTTTCATCCTGACTAGGTTAACTGGACAGTCTCAACTGACCTAGTCTCAACAGCCTGCTTGGAAGCCGGCAGCTGAAATCCTGGTTGGAAGCTACAGTCCACTGCCTATAGGGGTGGTCCTCTGTTCTAGCAGTGCTTTGTCATCTATTTTATTTTTTTACTGTGTGTATGGGGGGAACCCTCATATTCCTGTTGCCTATTTTTTCCCTCTTATGCACAGGGTTTGTGTGAAAGATGGCAGGTGGTTTTTTTTTTTTATTCTTGAAGAGTGTGCTGACAGCTTCTTTCCCAGTCCAACAATAAACAACCCTATCCTCTGTTCTCTCTCGGAGAGGCATTTACTCAATGTGATTCTGTATTCCAAACCAGGAGGATGATGTGGATCCTTTGCCTCTTAGTGATGCCTGGTAAATGCTCACTTAAGAGTCTCTTTTCACTTTTGCAGTTCTTTATGCCCTACATATGATTTTATGGTGATCCCTTTCAGGTCAGAATTGATCTTGAATACTGTCGTGGTTTAACCCCAGCCGGCAACTAAGCACCACGCAGCCGCTCGCTCACTCCCCCCCAGTGGGATGGGGGAGAGAATCGGAAGGGTAAAAGTGAGAAAACTCATGGGTTGAGATAAAGGCAGTTTAATAGGTAAAGCAAAAGCCACACACGCAAGCAAAGCAAAACAAGGAATTCATTCACTACTTCCCATGGGCAGGCAGGTGTTCAGCCATCTCCAGGAAAGCAGGGCTCCATCACGCGTAACGGTTACTTGGGAAGACAAACGCCATCACTCCAAACGTCCCCCCCTTCCTTCTTCTTCCCCCAGCTTTATATACTGAGCATGACGTCACATGGTATGGAATATCCCTTTGGCCAGTTCTCGGTCAGCTGTCCTGGCTGTGCCCCCTCCCAGCTTCTTGTGCACCTCCAGCCTGTTCAGTCGGTAGAGCATGGGAAGCTGAAAAGTCCTTGGCTAGTGTAAACACTACCTAGCAACAACTAAAACATCGGTGTGTTATCAACATTGTTCTCACCCTAAATCCAAAACACAGCACTGTACCAGCTACTAGGAAGGAAATTAACTCTATCCCTGCTGAAACCAGGACAGTATCCACCCCTTATTCTATACCATCTACGTCATGCTCAAGTCCCATATTTTCCAGTGCAACCTCATTAACCAACCACCCCGCTTTCCATCCTTTGATATAACACACAGATATCATTCCCTTAGTCTATGGACCACCCTTGTGGAATGTCTGTAAAATGTCCAGAAATGTCCATGAAATATCCATTGAGTTCATTTAGTCCGTGACTTTGGGCTCCATCTGTGATGGTGGTCACTCAGGACAGGAGAGGTGGTGTGTTGCATGGAGTTACTGGGTACCAAAGCCAGCTCAGGTCAGGTCACTGCTGCACTTGCACTGCTTCTTGTAAGGCTTGTCCTCCACTTGTTCGGGTGGTTCCTGCTATAGTAATTCCTATAACACGCAACTCAAATCATGGGTTACAACAATTTAAAGGTATTTCCATTACAATCTCCACCCCTGGTCCCTTTGGGCCAGGTTATAGGGTTTAACATTGCAATGAACTCCTCCCCTTGCTCCTAGCCTGGCTAGCAACAAGGGGTTTCTGCTATAGTAATTCCTATAACATGCAACTCAAATCATGGGTTACAACAATTTAAAGGTGTTTCCATTACAATCTCCACCCCTGGTCCCTTCAGATTAAACCATAGGGTTTAACATTGCAATAAACTCCTCCCCTTGCCCCTGCTCTGGCTTGGACTTATCCACAGACTGCAGTCCCTTAGGGTAGTACCTGCTCCAAGTGGAGCCTTATCTATGAGCCACAGTCTCTCCAGGGGTACGCCTGCTGCGGCATAGACTTATCCACAGTCACTTTGAGATGCACCTGTTCCAGCACGGCCTTCTCCATGGGCCACAATGTCTTCAGAGATATACCTGCTCCAGCGTGGCCTTACTCGCAGCCACAGTCCCTTCAGAAGTAAACCTGCTGTAGCACAAACGTAACCGCGGCCACAGACGCTTCGAGATGTACCTGCTCTGGCATGGGCTTATCCACGGCCACAGACGCTTTGGGGTGTCCTGCTCCCGCATGGACTCATCCACAGGTCACAGTCCCTTCGACTCGAGTTCACACTGGAGTTCCAGCCTGTCCAGTACAGCAGCACAGAAACAGCAGGGATGCCCTGGCCATCTGCCAGCCCAGGCACATCGCCATTGCGTTATCAAAATGTTCCCAGGCACAGCAGAATACGATGATAAACAGTACAGCGGTACAGCAAGCAGTGAAAGCAAAAAACAGCCACTAACGAGCATTGGACTCTAATATACAGTAAGGCAAGCAAGCCCCATGGCAAGCACAGGAGCCTGCCAATTAATAGCTAAACAGCTATAACAGGTATAAATTCGATCTAGCACATTCCAATCAAACCTGTCATTATCTCGAACCCTTCGAGCCCCACGTTGGGCGCCAAAAAGGACTGTCGTGGTTTAACCCCAGCCGGCAACTAAGCACCACGCAGCCGCTCGCTCACTCCCCCCCAGTGGGATGGGGGAGAGAATCGGAAGGGTAAAAGTGAGAAAACTCATGGGTTGAGATAAAGGCAGTTTAATAGGTAAAGCAAAAGCCACACACGCAAGCAAAGCAAAACAAGGAATTCATTCACTACTTCCCATGGGCAGGCAGGTGTTCAGCCATCTCCAGGAAAGCAGGGCTCCATCACGCGTAACGGTTACTTGGGAAGACAAACGCCATCACTCCAAACGTCCCCCCCTTCCTTCTTCTTCCCCCAGCTTTATATACTGAGCATGACGTCACATGGTATGGAATATCCCTTTGGCCAGTTCTCGGTCAGCTGTCCTGGCTGTGCCCCCTCCCAGCTTCTTGTGCACCTCCAGCCTGTTCAGTCGGTAGAGCATGGGAAGCTGAAAAGTCCTTGGCTAGTGTAAACACTACCTAGCAACAACTAAAACATCGGTGTGTTATCAACATTGTTCTCACCCTAAATCCAAAACACAGCACTGTACCAGCTACTAGGAAGGAAATTAACTCTATCCCTGCTGAAACCAGGACAAATACATTGACCTAAGAAGCCTTGCTGATGAATGTTTGTTGAAATACAGACACTAATGTAAGGTTGTGCCTTCTCTTTGACACTGTAGCTGTGGAATATCCATGGGAATGCACATCAAGCAAAGGTGCCAGGAGGGTATAGACAAATCAAAATGTGTTAGCGATTCAAAGAAACTCCTCTGGCTGAAGCAGAAGATATATACAGGAAATATATACGTTAGCTAAACAGCAATATAGAAACATGCAGAACATGGTAACAGATTACAAACAGTATAGCAGTTAGAGTGGACATAATGGAATGAGAAGTACTGATGGTCTTTTTCCTCGTGCCAAAGTTATCACAAAAACTGATTGATGTTGAAACTGATGATCTCCTAAAAAAGCTTGGATTTGATGAAACAGGACATTTTGATGAAATTTTATTTAATTGACAGTACTTTGAAATGCTTAAATAACAAGCTAAAGTTTCTGGCTTCGGTGAATATTTGACAGAGGAAACTAACATTTTTAGTTTTAATGTCACCTGAGACATTTTAATGAAAAATACAGTAACCAGGATATTAGCTGACCTTCTCAGATTTGGAATAATTCCTAACACTTTCCGATAAGGAAGCCTCAAGTTTTTAGAACACTATGTAGTTCAAAAGCAATTGTTGGATGTTCTGCTGGGTTTCATTTAATCCCTGGTTGGACTTGTTCATCTCCATTTAGTAGAAATACACACAGACCAAAAATAAGCAAGGGATGTGCTATGATTACGATGTTAATCCAAGGGTTTTATTTTTATCCTGTTTTCACTCTGCCTTTCTTAGATATACACATTGTCCCAGCTTAGACAAGTGAGCACTACAGTGAAAGGGCCGTTCTTTTGTTGTAGTTTGGTATATGTTTTGTATACCCATTTGTGATGGACAATACAGTAATTCATACATAAATACTCCTTGTTCAAAGAGAATAAAATATAACAAAAGAAAGTATTATGTCATTTGCCTCTCTCCTCCCTATTTAGTTAAAATATTAATTGTTTGTACTGCTGGGGCTCCTAGGGATTCCTGATCTTAGCCCATGGGCCCGTTACGTTAAGCACTAAACAAACATATAGTAAGAAGACAATCTCTGCCTCAGAATTTAGGGATGGGGACAAGTGCAGGGAAAGCCAATAAATCAGATGTATTGAATAAGACGATAAATCAATCTGCTCTTACACCATTGTGTACTTTAGCTGTTTCGTGTTTATAATTTAAATTACAGTTCCTGAATACTCAGTGCTGTAACAAAAAACTCAATGTTACAAAGCCAAATTTCTTCAAACATATTTGAATTATTTGTGAGCACTTTCACTGTGAAACTTGCAACTAATTCTCATAGCATCTTTTAAATATACCTTATCACTATGTTTCTGCCTCATCAAAACTAATATACTCTATGAGCCATGCATAAAGATCACAGAGAAGGAAATGGATCATGTTAATGATATGTTTTTATAAGTATTTTACAAAAGTTTTGTGTGCTATATAAACCCCCTGATCGTCCTTTAGCTAAGGTGCAAAGGCAGCTGGATGCTTCTGCATGGAAGTGATGGCTTGAGGCAAATAGTGCCAGAACATGCCTTTGAGAGAAATTAGTATTTGTAGCATGTCTTCCAATCTGAGAAAGCTCGGTGCATGCTTTATGAATACTTTATTTTCTCTGCTTGTCATTTTGATTAGGATGACCTGAAGCAGCAAACCATTCTAGTATCCCTCAATGTTAGTCCATACTTAGGGTCCTTTACATTGATGCTGCCTGTTCCACGTATGTAACATAGTTGCATAGGTCCCAGGGATCTCATGATAAGGTAGACAAGCAGTGGCAATTTTTATATATATATATATAATCTGGACTGAATGTAAATATGAGTTGTTATTGAAGACATTTTTAAGAAACAGTTAAACCCCTGGAAGCAGACAGAGGAAATGGCAGCGACCTCTAGCACAAACACCGGCAATACAGGGTAGGAAAAGAGCATAAATAACAAGATAAGTCTCATACACAAACAAAACAACACTGGAAACAACACTGGCTATGAGGTGGCAAAGGGGGGAGAGCAGGGGGTGGAGGATTTTGTTATTTGATTCCTTCTGTATTTGGAGTAACATGACTGCACTTCCAGAGTAGCCAGAACTGTTGGGAAGGAATGAAAGAAACGGGTAGCCGCTACTGTTGAAGAAAAGGGTGACAACACATTTATAACTGGCTGCCAAAAATGCTCTGTTGATAAAGAGCTTTTCATGCACATTTGATATTTTTGCCTCTTGAAGAAAATTTCCCAGTGACTCTCTGAATGGAAATGTTCAGTTTTCCAAGCTGAAAGAAGTCACAAATATACCTTTATGACTTTTCAGAAATTTAGTGAAAGCAATGGTTTTCCACAGACATGAGAGATGATGGTGTAAAATCAGGGCTTATTTTCTTTTTCTGATTCCATTTGTTAAGTCAGATTTGTAACGATAAAGCATTTGGAAGAAGATTCAAGTTGCTAAATAACATGAATGATTATTTTAGTCACAGTTTGCTGAGAAAAATAAGCTGTATTGCAGATCCATGATATTTCTGCCAAAAGCCTAGAAAAAATAATAAAATGCTGAAATTTTTGGAATAAATTTCATTTTATTTAAATAATTTCCACTTTTTTAATTAAAAAAAAACCAAACAACAACCCAAACCAAAACAACAAAGGAAGGAAAAAAACATCCACTCTGTCTTGGTGATGTAGCTACCAAATTTAGGCGCTGTATATATGCGATTACGTCATTGGGAATCTATAATGTGAGACCTCAGTGCGTTCCAGTGCCGGTTCGTGCTCGGGGTAGACGAACACTGTGTTCACATACGGGTGTTGTCCATATATGGCTGGAAACCCCAGCGTGCGCAGCCTCCCGGCTGGCCTCCGCACGGGTGCAGCTCGTCCCTCAGTACATAACTGGGACGGACAGAGCCGCCACAGCATGCTCGGCCAGCAGCCTTCCTCCGGGAATGTCAGGAATGCCCTCAGCATTTATTCAGCAGGAAGCTATTGGCTAAAGGCACACAGCAGCAACTGCATGCGTTTCTTTAACAAAGAAGTTTGGGTCTCTTCAAAACAGAGAGATGTGCTCTTAGTTATGTGGGTAGATGATAATTTGTTTTCAATGATATTAAATCCTTTAAACAAGAGATCAGCTTTTGTATATCTATTTCTATTGTTTGTTTCTTGTATACAAGCTATTGTTTTCTTTTAGCCCCACTGTAGTGGATATCTATTTCTGAAATAATTTTAATATATTTGAATCTAACAATAGTCACAATGACAAATTATTTCTTCTTAGAGTCATCTTGGGGAATGGCAGATCAGAACGATAAGAAGTGATAAGTTTAAAGACCAATTTTTTTACTGGCTTGCTGTTAAAAACAATCAAGATAATGAGTGATTCATGTATGTGCACAGTGCTAGACAGTCAATAGTGAGGAAGAACTACAAATTTGCTTCTGAGACCAAGTCACAATCCATTCAGAATGTGAATATGATTTGGCAGATAGTGAAAAAAAACCCAGAAATCTTTAACTTTGTTTTATTTGAAGAAATGTTTATATTAGTGAATGGATAGATTAAGTCACCAAAAGATGTAAAACTTTGAGGTTGCCCATAAACAGCTGTATTAGGAAAGTGCTCAAAGAAATCCAAATAAATTTTCAGTGTATTATAAAAGCACGTTCGTCTGGCTTGCTCAGGGCTTGTTACTGTAAATGCTGAGCACTCCAGCCTAAAGGGAAAGGGCACTAGTCCTGTTAACTTCAATGGTATTAATTATGTGTGTAAATCTAAACAAGCCCCAAAATTCTCTGAAGATTTGCCACCTTGCGAGTTCAAGCATTTGCAGCAGCTATGATGCAAACTGTAGTGTATATGGACAGCCCAGGACTCAGAGAGAACTGGATAAACTACTAGCCAAAACCAGTTTTTATGTCCTTTTCTGAGTTGGCATTATTCACAGAGACATTTTATGAATTAAGATCATATTCAGAGTTAGTGCTTAGTGAGGCACATATACAGTGCTCCTTTCTCATCTCAGTATGTGGCATATGTACATGCATATCACTTCTTATCATGATCTTATCATACCACCACACATATTTAATTAATTAATTTTTTATTATTATTTTAATTATGTAATTAACAACTGGAATATGTGTAGAGGATGGCAGAGCACAGCTGTACTCCCTGACGTGGGTACCTACTGCAACTGCCTGTTGCAAACTATGATGATTTTGCTTCTTTACTCTGCAACTTCTAGGCTGGTATCAAATTCAGGTGTTTCCTCCCTTGCTTTTGAATCACAAAAAAACCACAAAAAAGAGTCCACAAATGTCTAGTGAAGATTCAGATATAGTAAATCTTGCTATGATTGAGCTAGAATGGTTTAACTGGAATAGCTGTTTTCTTCAAATCCTAAAAAAGGTATTACTAAGGAAGAAACTGGCAGTACAGCTGTGCTCATGGAAGTCCTATGCACCTTTACATAAGTTTATTTCCTACATTTATACATATATGTGTGTTTGTGAGTGTATGCATGCATTTTTTGGTGTGTGCATATCTCTGTGTGTGCAGAGTATAGCTGGAACGAGATAGGTCACGTTTTAGAGGCTTTTACTTTACCACAGAAACAGTATATAATATTCTTTGCTTATACAAACTGTGACCCAAGATCTGACCTAGGGTTAAAACTTCAATGCATATCCAGATACCTAAATACTAGCTTTATTTTACAGCTGGTCTGATGCACTGCCAATTCCTCATAATTTGACTGGGAGCCAGGTATTTGCCAAATTAGCCAAAAGGTGTTTATGTGCCCAAATATAAATGAAAAAAATTCATTTGGCTTTTGGTCAGTAACATCACAATACAATATACATAAACACATACATATGTACGTATATATTAACTGTAAAGATTACAGTTCCAATTTCTGTATGGCCAGTGGTTTGAGGAAATTGATTCTTACTCCTGGGATGAAAGTATGTATTTCACACCTCATCTTCACCAGAATTACCAAAAATTTCTGTTTACACTGAGTTTCCTCTGAGACAGTAGGACAGTAGGCCGTGAATGATTGATATTTCATTAACTGGACCACTGAAATAATCAAATGCTCCTTTAGTGTTAACTTTTGTTTAGTTTGACAGACTAAGAAGAGGCATTAGGGAACTGGTGTTTTATTTACTTAATTATGAGAGTAGAAGCCAGGTTACATCATCTTTGCCGTCTCTCTTTTCATTGGTAGAAATCCATGCAGTTTATCATTTGTTAATAGAATGGTGAAGAGTTAACACACAATCCTTTATAGCAGAATAACCTCACGTGTTTTTCATTTTCTGGTTTGGAAACTCACAGAAAGATTACTGCTGGCATGTTATTAAAAAGACTGATATGTCTTTGAAGTGGAGTACAGCCTCTGTCATCATCTTTTACCAAATAACAGTACAAATCCTGATTAAACACTTTTCATGAATTTTCTTTTAATAGGCTTCACTTTTAGAGTAGGAAAAAAGAATGCAAGGTAATGATTTGAAAAGATAAAATACCACATGCTATTTTGTAGGAACTGTATGGTAACTCTAAGGGAACGTGCTAACTCTGCAGGAAACCAAAGTAACTGAGCAATAAATTGTGTCATCACTACCTCTGTTATCTCTTGATAAATATGGAAAGAATATTGCAAAGATCTCACCAGACATATAGTTTTTATTGAATAAAGTGAAATAGGCACAAGAATTGCTGCTTCATTTTGCATTGTCTTGTGATAGTAAGTTGCAAGGTTTTATATTTACCATAGTTTGCTGTTGCAAATCTAACCATCTCCTTATAATTTGAAAAGAGAAAGAGCTGTCTATTCCTTTTTGTGTGTGTCTGCACTGACATGCACATGTATCAAATACCTTATTCTTCTCGTACTCTTTTTCTCAAACAGCTGCTCCTGACCACTGATCAATAGAAGTTGGATATCGATTCTGTATATTGGTAAGGAGTGTTATCTGCTTTGTTACACACACAAAGACATTGATGAACAGGCCAAAGGAAAAGAGAGAATGCTGTTGCATCCACCCATATGTTAACTGCATAATTGCACAAGACCCCAGAGTTTTTGTTGGGCTGCTTTGGCTACTTGTCCATCCAGCTTGCACCCTCCCAACATACTGTCTCAGATGTATTGACAATACAGCAAAGAGAAGATAACGAGGTCCAGCAGGTCCAGAGGTGCAGCTTTAGGATTGTTTAATATTCTTAGTATAATTGAGACAGAAAACAAGCAATTACAGGAACAATAAAACTGGAAAATGTTCTAGATTTGAAAATAGTTCCAGAGTATGGGTTTCATAAAGGTAGGGCAACACATACCCTACATACTCATGCATGTAACTGTAAGATGAACATAGAAACACAGAATTATGTAGGCTGGAAAGGATCTCTGGAGTTCATCTAGTCCATTGTACTGCTCAGAGCAGGCCCATTGTACAGTACTTTTTGGCAGCATCAGCAAGGCATCTTTTAAATTAGGCCTAAAGACCACTTCCATGTCAGAGCAGTTCTGTAAAGAGTATTAAAGGATAAATTATTTTCCCCATAGTCAAGGGATCCAGAGAACACAAGAACATTACTGAAGTGTTACAATACTAATGAGGAGTAAAACAACTGAGAAATTGCTACTGCTGTCATGTTGCTTCTGATCTATGATACAGTAAGTAGGTAAAAAAATAACTTAGCCTGTGTCCAGGAGTAGTATCCAAGCCAACACTAAAAATATAGAAGCTCTTACTGGTTTTTAAAAGGCAAAACAGCAGACAAACTACGTAACATCAGCCTCCCCACGTACCAGATGAAGCATAAGTTGTGACTACTTCAACAAGACAAGGGATACCACAGATGCATAAAAATAGCTATCCATTCTACAGTATAGATTATTTTTAAACCAGCTGACAGAATTAAAATAATCTATGCTGACTTTGGGTAGGACAGTAACCTTTTTCATTGTTTAGGAATGTTTGGGATACACTAATAATGGGAGAAATCCAGATGATCTTAGTCAGTGGCACGGAATAGTAGTTTGTTATAGGCCTTTTATAGATTTGGCTGCTTCCCTTCATGTAGTAAAAGACAAAAACAAAAAGGTCTGGAACACAGATCTGTAAAATGGCTATTGCCTTTAACTGTTGGTTGGGTACAACACTACAAGATAATAAAAATCTATACAATATCTGCTCTTATATACTCCTGGACAATCTTATTCCAGAAATTGCCAGAGTTGCCCAGAGTTGAAATTGAGTCAAACTTTTTCCTTCTACCTGCTCAAAAGCTACAAAATATGAATAGAATCGCAAGGATAAAGGGAAGCCAAGAAAGTTTTGTCTTGAATTTTCCATACATTTCTCCTTTATTTCTTGGAAAGGCAGGTGATCTCACTACAAATATATGGTAAACAGTAAGTAATAAAAACATCTACATCCATCCATCTGGTTTCACTATTAAAATCACATTTATATAACATACAGTGACTTTATTACTTGATGGAGGATAACTATGATACTGAAATAAGGAGTATTAAAATGCTATTTTTGAGGATTAATAAACAGCTACATATTTTTAAAAAATTAGGTCTGCTGTTCTGAGTAAATCTGGAATAGCTGCTGATTTCATTCATTACTAATATTTGCTTCATACTGAAGGACTGAAATACATGCTGTACTCCTTTGTTCACCTCTGCTCAGAAGAAACGTTTCTCAAATTTGGCATTATATGGAAATCCAAAAAAGCTGGATGCTTTTAGTTTAGTCTATCTTATTTTGTATTATTTTATTTTATGAGAAAGTATGCACAGCAAAAAAGATCTGCTATTCTTAGTAACTGTACTGCAGGTTACATTGAGGTGGGGTGTCCTCTGCCTCCAAGTTTGCCTCTTTTTCTTCTCCTATGTTTTCTCAGGGACTGATGTACTGTCTTAGTGCTGTCTAACTTATTTTTGCTGTACCTTTGTCCTACTGGAAGGGTAAACATGGAGTAGGAAATATTTGCTCCCAAAAAGCAGAAACTGAGCTCTTCCAAAAGTTTGTAACGTAAGAAAAAAATTCTCTCCCTTTTACTGTGGTTTGTTGAAGCTTGTTTTCTTTCATGTTTTATAATAAGCCATGGCATTTAATGATGCCTTCAATAAACATCACTAACATTTTTTTCCTCTTTAGATGCCAATGATTAATGTTTTCTATGTATTCAAAGAATTTGTTTTATGCCACAACCACAGCTACAGCTTCCCACAAAAACAATTCCTAGTTAAACCCTCCGTTTACTCTAGCATTTATTTGACAATCAGAAGTTGTCTGTTTTCTTGCAAGCAACAATGTGAACATGTTCATCAATTAATGGATATATTTAGATACCATTCTTAAAAACTTCACCCCCTTTGTTTGGTTAGTAAGGAGAAAAGAGACTCTTAAATACATCCCAGCAATAGAAGCTGAAAAAAAAAGTTTCTTCAGATGACATGCTGCTCATTTTTAAAAATAGGTCAGTAAAATGGGACAGACATGCCAGGGCACTGCAGTTAGGCCACAGTCAAGGCCATGCTGTGCTCTTCTTTTCTCTGTTAGAGAGCAGTGGTCCTCAGGGTTCATCAAGGCAGGAATAACTCTTACGGACATTTCCAGGCCAAATGTATCAGATGTTTATGGGTGAAGACCTAGGCCTAAATGATAAAGCGTTGCCATTTGCGCACATCTGATGTTCAAACTTGGTGTAATTTGTCATGTTAAGCAGGTGGTATGTTGTGGGAAAACAAAACGGCATGCTGCTTCAGTGCATCCTGACCTTTTCAGCCAGCCTTTCTATGGAAGCTATGACACAGACTAAAGATGTCTTCCCCACCTGACATGACAACTTCAGTGCCTCTTTCAGAAAGAGTTTCTTTACAGTAAATGTGTTCCTGTTTGTTCCAGTAAATCTGGTAATGACAGAAATGAATCTTTTCCAATCTGGTTTCCTAGACGCATGAGTGTAGAGGGAGGAATTTAAACACAAACCAGAGCCGTTGACTATTCATCAGGGAAACATTTTATATACACAGTTAGGATTCCTTTACCAAGCTTGTACATGAGTATATTCAATTTACGTTGCGCAGAGCTCACTTCCCAAATATTCTACAGTCCAGTGTCAATTCCCTGACCTTGTTTTTCTTTTAGGATATAGCAAAAGAGTAAAAGTTTCTCATCTCCCATATTAGCTGGCTGCTTCCTTTATGGCAGGGCTGAGAAACCTACAGCTCATCAGCCTTTACTTCATACGAATTACTACATATTTTGGGGGGATATTAAAATGAGATGCCACGAAGAACTAGGAAAACGTATAGCCTGCTAACAGTGTTTGAAAGGTTTCTTCAGTCCTCAAGAAAGAATAGGGTCCTCATACATGCTCTATGGCAACTCATAAAAAGAATGTGCAAAATGTACAAACAAGAGCAAAGCCAGGATGAGGCCCTGACATGTTGGGTACTACGTCCTTAGCCAGAGAAAACTTCTGCTGGCTTTCATGCACTAGAGAGGATATGTACAGTGCCAGTTTATAATCTCAGCTGCACCAGTTCACACTCCTGAAATTAGATTTCTTTCAGCTACTGCTAGAATTAGAATTGATTTCAAGTAACAAGAACACTTATTTCAGGCATATGATTTCAAAATGTTTCAACAACACTACTTTAAAGTAATGAGATTTTGATCCAAAAGAAGCAGAGAGCAAAAGAGTTAATAGATTTTCCACTTATTTTCATCAAGCTCAGTGGCAAGTAAACTCTCAGCTCAGCTGTCAAGCAGACAGCAGCTCAGCTCTGAAATGATGGAAGGTGGAACCTGTTCATTTCCTTGCATGCCTCTTTATGGCCAACAGTTCATTCTCTAAAAATATGACTGTGGAAAAAGTTAGAAATGTTTAAATTGATTCAGGTCTCCCTTGTAAATCAGGAATTTACTCCACTGATATAAACAGAGTCTCAGCATTATGCAATTGCTTAAATCAGACTATAACTGGTACTCTACATTTACATTAGCCTGAATAGTCTTACATTAATTTTTTAATTCAGCAGTATTCAGATTTTGCATTGCTTTGCAGGACTTTATATCTGAAAACTGCAGCAAGGAATTTGTCGGGGGGCAGAAGGAGTTAATATTGAAATACAAATTATTACAACTGAAAGGATGTTCTCCAGCTTCAGTTAGTTTCTGTGATTTATATCCTAAAAATAAAAATGATTAGCTGAAAATAATACGTTACAACAAAACCCAATAACTTTGTCTCTTATATTCTCAGTCTTTGTTGTTTTGCTTGGAGACTCGGTACATGGAATTTTATCTATAAATCAAACTCTTGGAAATAAACTTGCTGAAATTACAATCAGAGTCAAATATTTATGTGATGATTTTTGTGAGAAGTTCAGTAAATATGTTGTCATCAGCTAGATTCTCAAGAAAACATCCCAGGTTCTTTTCTTTTCAACTTGGAAAAATGTGATTCAGTCACGGACAAGAAAATTATGCTTGACAAAACAGCTACCTAGCAGGTCTGCACAGGAGCACCTTCACCGCGCTTCCCAGGTTTTAAAACTTTCATAGTGTGCTCATATTCCTTTGACACTTCCTACAGCTGACACTTGGACAGTCTTTTACAGACCTCCTCTGCCTTCCTTCCCCATACTGATCCCATTTGCTCCTTTTCATTATTCTCTCCTCCCTATGCTTTGTGTCATTCAAGCCTGATGGTTTCTTGCTTTTTATCTTAATCACCCTGCCTTCTCCCAGCAGCAAAAATTCAGGTCCCATTTCCATACCCTTCTTTTATTATCTTCTTCTCATATTGCTTGGGCTCACCCTTTTCCTTCCACATCTTCCCTTCTCCACCATTCCTGTTCCTACTTCCATAACGCTCTTATCACCTTTCCTCACTGTACACCTACCCATTTCTCTTGTCATTCCTTCTATGGCTGTATCTTAGCTGCTTGCTTCATGACTAATAAAATTTTAGTTATCCAGATTTTCTCCATAGCTTATTCTTTTTAATGCCTGTCTCTCAGACAGATGAGATCCATTTCTTTCCTTCTTTGTTTATTGCTTTTGCAGCTACCCTGTCTGGCCTAGGAGTGCTTCTCCCCTCATATCCTCTGCCATGGATCAGATCTTGCTTGTTTAGGTGCTGGTATACAGTGCCGACAGCCATTGTGCTGATACTGGGTGATTGATTCCTTTCAGTTCTCCAGCAATCTCTCTCTTCAACAGCCTCTCTTTTCCTACCCTTTGTCTTCTGAAGTGTTTGGGTCCTCATTTTCTACTTCCATACACTGGTTAACACCTGACCAGTGTTCCCAGGAACCACGGCAACATAGGTAAACACATGGATAAATAAATAGCACACATCACATTTCATTATGAGGCAACAATAAGCTGCCATTTTTTAAAGTTTTTCTCAAAAGCCTCAAATGTCTATAAGTTAGATATAAATTAGAATTTAGAGCACACAGGAAGCATGAGAGATTAAGAAGCTATGTATTGAGCATTTTACAGAAACAGGCAACCTTGGTCCATGCTGGAATCCTCTCAGTTTTTGTGGGTTATCTGAATACCAAGACAAACAGGAATTGGTTTTGCATCATTTACAAACAAGGAGTGAAAAGGAAAGGGAAAAAGTAAAATTGCAATGAAAACCGCTACTCTGCAAGTCTATGCAGTCGTATTCAAAGCTTTAACTGCATGGTCAATGGAAACCTCTGCTCATGTCCAGCTGCTGACAAAAAAGCAAATAAGATGTCAGACTTCATAAGGAATGAGACAGCAATGAATGTGGAAAAATATGCAACTCTATGGTCTAAAGTAGTCGTACAGCTTCACCTTAAATATTGTGATTAATTCTGCATATTCCATCTCAAAAAAGGAGATTGCAGGATTATAGCAAGTCTAATAAAGAAGACAAGAGTAGATAAACTGGTCTTTAAAGTTTATAGACTGCACAGATTCACAGTGGTTGTTGTCTGTGTAGGGACAGAAACCAATATCTTCACCAGAACTTTTCCTAACCACTAGTTCAGTTTGGATAGTTAGGTCTTCACACAGGCTGTTAGTTTGGTGAGGTCTAAAGAGACTTTAAAGATCTTTTGAGAGAAAAGGTGCTGTATAAATGTAGATTAATAAACTTTGCTTACTGATAATAGTTATCTTAATTTTGTCATTTTTCAGATTTCCAGAGAATGAAGAGCTACTGGCTTAGTGTTTAACTCTGGATATTTACATAAAGCTTTTTCATGTAACTCCTCATTCCTAAGAAATAAAGCATGCCTGTTTAGAAAAATTCTGAGTCACATTCCTTTAAATTTTCATCTTTAACCTTTTCCTTGCTTTCTATTTTTATTACACAAATACAAAGTTAAAAATCTCAGCAAATCTATATAACTGATGTGCAGGCAACTGCATCGTATTTCTTTTCCTTGTGTTCCCATTGGTTGTTTGAGAAACTAACTCCTTTGAGAGTCAGAAACTTTTTAACTTCCAGTCTAAATTCATGCTTTATTCTTCATATTGTATGTCTCTTTCTTCCTCACTGATGCTTATTCTG
The DNA here is from genome assembly GCF_965638725.1 of Aptenodytes patagonicus. Classification (NCBI taxonomy): domain Eukaryota; kingdom Metazoa; phylum Chordata; class Aves; order Sphenisciformes; family Spheniscidae; genus Aptenodytes; species Aptenodytes patagonicus. The sequence goes on along the minus strand of NC_134955.1, from coordinate 36,432,296 downwards.
GCTATGCTTCAAGAAAAAAAACATACATCTTCTCCACTTTTGTTTCGTTAGATTCAATAAACTGTTTAATTTTGTTCCAGTCCCCTAAGTTTCCTCAAACATGGGGGAGCAGAACTGTACACATTTTTCATTTTGGATTTGGTCTCCCAGTGCTGTGTGCAAAAACATTAATACATTCTCTTGAAAATGCCTCTCCTGGTACATGCTAAGATTGCCTAGACATTTAACTTTTTTCATCCTGTGATTGATTAATACAAATGAATTTTTCATCTTCTTTTATTTGCTTGAACTTTATCCCAGCCCACTTGATTAGGCATTTCAATGCAGGCCACAGCAGTTCAGCTCACATATATTTATTTTTAACTAGTAAGCCTTGTATGGGAAAGTTGAGGGCTGGTTACTTTCTGTTAGTCACAAGCCCCCTGTGGATTTTATTAATAAATCGTTTGTTGTTGCCATAAAAAACCAAATCACTGACAATATTAAATCACTAATTCCTCTCACCACTTCCTGTCTGTCAGCAGCTGAACTACTAATTCTGCCTGTTAGTAGTTGAACACTTGTTTTGTAACTGCAACTATATTTTACTGATAGCAAGCTAACTAATAGGGTTCTGCTAATCCTTCAACAGTCCCTATGAACTCAGCCTAGCCAAAGCATGGTAAAAAATTTTCCATTTTTTCTCTAACAAAACTTGTAAGAACTAATGTGTCAATGACGAATGGAATTTTACGGATTTTTAACATATAAGAGAAGGAAACTGCACATTCTTAAAAGAATCTAAAGGAGTCTCTTAAGGTTGTCTTCATTTGGAACATAGAGAAAATAACCTTAATAGGCCTGGGGTCATTTCCACAAAGAATGAAAAATAGTTTACAACACTTCAGATAACTCTTCTGTCTGCTGAGACTTAGAGCACCATTTCATTCAATGTCTTCATAGACATAAATGATATAATAATTAAAAAAAATCATCACAAGAGGAATCCTAGTAAACATCTGTTGCATTTTGGACTTGAAGTCAGAGCAGCAAAGACATCAGCACAGCTGGAAAATGTCACTTACGTAGCAGGCCCATGGATTCCTTTCTAGCTGAGTCAATAAATAGGTGCATGTTTAATCACAGGTTGAGAAGTTGTGAGCGACAAACAGGACCGGTTGCACAAGGAAAGAAAAATCCTACATTACAGGAAGTGGTATAAAAGTACATTCTGAGAGTTTTCTGATTCCCCAGTGAAAGAGTCACTAACTTTCTAGCAGGGAAGGTTGAGTCATCCTGTTCTAAGTGAACTAAACTTTGTTTTGGAGAAATTTGTGCCTTGTAATTGTTTGTCTTTTCATTTTTTCATATCATGGTTTTCCATCTGGATTGGCACTAGAGCTGGCAGTTTGGATATAGTTAGGGAATAACTATAAGTTAGGAAACTTATAGCACTTGCAATTTGAGCAAAGGAAATCAAATTAATCACTTTCTTTACGCCAGGTTTCTGATCTTACTACTACAACAGGAAAGTTCAAAAGCTGATTAGGTAAGATCCAAGTGACACAGGCAGAGTATTACTGGAAAGTAAATCTTCTGAGGTTCATGCCTAAACCCATGGTGGAGAAATATACAGCTGAAACAAGACACAAAGGGGCAGGGATGGATTCCCTCTCAGCATTTAAGCATATCCTCATAGTTAAAATGCACGTTGGGGGATGTTGCTCAGTTAGAGCCAAATATGATCCCTCGACACCGTACTGGTAGGGGCCAAGTTTTCACTGCTATTGCCTTCTTGCTAGACATACAAAGGATTTCTGAGGTCTTTCTGGCATGTTTCACCAGCACCACATTCACTTTAAAACAAAATAAAGATGTTTAAATAGAAAGTTAGTTTGTCCTGTATTAAAAAAGGCAGAATCTATCATATATTTTATAATTAAACTATGTTGAAAATTCTCTAAGCATTTTTGTAATATTTAATTGCCACTATTTTTACAGTGCATTTTTCCTTTGTAGAGGGAGAATCCTAGTGCTTTGGTTCTTAGGGGATGATAAAAATTATAAAGAATAGATGTGGGAAATGCTCAAGACCTCCAAAGTCTAACATAGCTTTTTTAAAGATAATTGCCAGTCTGTTTTTTTAAATTATTTATTAGAATCTGCATCAAACTTCCTGGCATTCACACAGAATGGGGAGTTTGTAAGTTTAAGTGTTGAAGGTCAGGTCGGATGGGGCTTTGAGCAACTTGATGTAGTGAAAGATGTCCCTGCCCACAACAGGAGAGTTGGACTATATGATCTTCAAAGGTCCCTTCCAACCCAAACCATTCTATGAAGTCTAGAATAGGACAAAAGAAATACACACCTTTCCACCTTTCACTGTCTGGAATCAAATACTTCAGGACTAGGCACAATAAATTACCAGATTGAAATTCAGTAGGAAAGAAACCTCTTCCACGTAAGGTTTATTATTTTATCTCTTTAAATCATTGATATTTGAAGCAAGCACTTCAAAAATTTAGACAGTGAAGACTCTCCCAAGTAAATAACTCCCTGAGCGCAAGCAAACAACTAAAGAAATATAATGAATCTTATTTATCACCAACCCAGACTTTTAAGCTTATGCTACCTACCAGCCTATACGTGGAGTATAAGATATTAATGGCAGTTTCCACACTAAATTTACTCACAGGAGTAAATCCAGTGATGTCAAAGATACAGCACATTCTATAACTGAAGTAAACAAATCAATTCTAAGGCCAAAAAAAAAATATTTGGCAGTTGTGCAAATGTCATACTATTAACTATTGTTTCAGCAGAGTGGTTGGGGGGTCCAAGCGAAGCTTTGGCTAAGCCCTTGCACGGAGGGCTGGCTGCCAAGAGCAGCTGTGCAGTGACAAGTCTGGAATGTCCTCTGAGTAAGGCTGGCTGCAAATCTTTGAGGACTGTGAGAGTGGGAGGTTCTTGAATAGCTTGAGAAATATGAAAGCCCCATTCAATAATTAAAAAAAAAATCATTAAACTTAGTCATATAAGAAGGAAACATGAAAATAACCTTGTAACAATGTTGCTGTTTATTCACCCTAGAAAAACAAATTTCGTGTGTGTTCAGTATACTTCCTCTAAGGCTTATTCTTTCCGACGGGTAGCTTTATGAGGGTGGGATTCAAATAGCATATCAAAATTTAGTAGGTTAAGTTGCATTCAGGATTCTGATCTTTCTATAACAAAATATAGCTTCATATTCCTACACAGTACAATATAGTATTCCAGCTTCCTTATTGGCTGGAATTAGAGCTTTCCATATATTTCAGAAGTGTTACTGTGCTGCATGAACTCTTAATTCTGCTCTCTAGGCTCAAGACAAGGGGTCACTGATTGAGTAATGAGGTTAATCACTGTAACATCAGTGTAAGTCTACTTCTCAGATATATAAAAGCAACTTCTGTACTAATGTCCTGCTTTGCTATTTTGAAATCTAGTAAGAGAATATGCATTCCAGCCCAAAGTTATCTTCAGGAAAAAAAAATGAAATCTATACCACAAAAGTCTTTTGAAGAGAAGCGACACAGAATAGTGGAGAATATATTTACCTGGAGTCTTCCACCAACTCTTATTTTTAACTGTATCATATAAATCTAATTTAAAATAGAAATGAGGCAGTAATTGGGAGGTCCTGAACAGAAATTATTAATGTGACCATGGAAAGAAATGATTCTGGGAACCAGAATGTTTCTGAGTATCCCGAAAAGCGAATGGACAAAAGCTCATGAGTTGTTGTTAAAACGCGCTATGGTTTTACATACATATGTTGTAGTTACATATGGCAAAACATCTCTCCATCCAGAGAATGCTATGAAAATTGATATATCTCAGTGTAACTGTACAGCAGCTTTGTTGAATTAACAAGAAAATATATTTGCTTGCTTTATCATATTCCCATGGGCTTTGTAGGTAAGAATCTCTCATAAATCCTTTCATAAGCAAAGATACATGCAGCACAGGGCATTAACCTGAGGCTTCACAGATGTACAAAGACGTAACACTAAGTAACAAAACAAAAGTCCTGTTAATGAAACAGGAACTACTCTAAGATGTGGTACTCTTCAAACACAGACCAGATATATTCGGGAACAAAGACCATCGTTTAGAAACTGAAGTTTAGCTGACTAAGTCTGAAACTATTAGGTACAAGTATTTAGTGCAGAGTGATCTTCCTCCTATAGATTTCAATGAATTGTTCCACAAAATTAGATTTTAATAAATTAAATTGTAGGGTATTTCTCCTATATTTGATAGAGTGATTTTAAGAAAAATTTTCTATAAAGTTATGTTCCTTTATGTGCTGCAAGACTTCATGTATCAATTTAGGGCATTTGCAGATACATCAGCTGATGTGCAATCTGTTGAAAACAGCTTGTTCGTAACTAGCCTAAGTACGGACACCTCCATCACTACACAACCAAGGCTATCAGTGCTATATCTGCAGCTGTTCTCTCCCAGCTTCAGATTGACAGTAACTAAAAGGTATGACATGTGGCTTCTTTCTTAAAATTGCAACGCTATTTGCAGACTTTTTCAACTCAGATGTATTTGCACACATAAGGCTACAGAATGTAAAGTTCTCTATTTCAGTGGAGAGAATTGCAGTATTTCTGCTTGCCTCCCCCTTCTACAGTCAACGCTCAGCTTGGAAGAAGATTATTAGGAGCTTTCTGTGTTATAACACAGCCATCTGTAGGATAAAGCAAGAGTGTATAAATGATGTAGCTGTGTTCAGTCTCGTGGCAACAGCAGATTGAGAATATATGTCATAAATTGACCTGAACATTGAGAAACATGAATTGAATTCACATCAATTTAATTATTCACTAGTAATTCATTTTACACTGCCATTGGAGGGTAATAAATGAAAGTTTATCCTGAAATTGTAAAAAAAAAATATATTAGTGAAAATTAATTATTCTTTTGACACAGGACACTTATAATGAGTCATTCCTTATAAGGAGAGATAAGAATCTCTTGTTAGAAGTTTGTATATCAAAAATGTCAAAAAATACTTTCTTTCTGTATTCCACACATGATCTTTATTTTCTGAAGGCATTGAAACTATTAATGTTTGTGACATAGCCACATCTTTAAACCTTAAATGAAAGAAAATTCCAAGTTATAATATTAAATGTCATCTAATATCTAGTGTCATCCTTGTTTATTCTTTATAGCATCAGGGAGCTCTGCAGGACCTGTACCTCTAATAGGCAAAGAAACATACTATATTCAAGGTGTTGGTCTCCCAAAATGTTGAATACAACCTCATCAGCATTGCCAGTTTTTCAGCACTGACATCTTCATGCAGGTGCTATACGTGGGAAGTATGTGGTCATAGTTTCAGCTTTGCAGAGAGAACTAATTGACTTTCACACAGGATTTTGATATTTCGAAATCTGGGTTCATTCCAGTTTGGAACAAAAGCCAAACATTTCATAATTATCTGTGAAAGGCAATAAAGCTTCAGTGTGGGAGCAGGTCATCCCCCAGGCTTCCCCAAAGCATTGGTGCTGTGAGCACTGAGATCTCTTGAGCCAGGGTAGGAAGAGGGATTGCCCTGGAAGGCTGCTCCTGACGGACCTGCTCCAGAGCTGCACCCTTCAGCTGCTGGAGCCCCAGCCCCAGAGCAGCTCCCTGGCTTCTGAGGGAACCAGGGGAAAATGCCAGTGTCTCAGCAAAACATTTCAATCTGTCTGAACCAGCAAATTCCTACCAGAAAATGTTTTGGCAGAACTTTTTCAGTCTGTTCCATTTGTCATTAAAGGCTTGTGGTTTACTGTAAAGGAGATTACTGCGCTGTGTGTAGCTTGCTCCTGGCTAATAGCAACATCTGGGTATTAAAAAAGTGGGGGGTGGCGGGGTGGGGGGTCCTAGTCCTCTCCATCCCAACTTCAAACCATATAAAGTCCCAAAGAAATTTCCTCTTGCTTTAGAATTCCTTCGCGTAACTTAAATGAAGGTTAAAATTGCTTACAACCTCTTCCACACTGGCACAGGATTCTGAGAAGAAACCGCATCAGAAATGATGCATCAGAGTCTGCAGCAGGAGCAGCAATGAGAATGGCCTGGACCAGGGCAGGCAGGCAGCAGCTGAATCCTGGTCCTGCGGAGCAGTTTGTGTAACGTATGACAGAAATTTCTCTCTTGTCGTAGTGAAGGAGAACTGTTTCAGTGCACCAAAAATAAATACAACTTTTGTGAAACTAATTCTCACATCTTTACAAACTCTTAATGACAGTTTATCCTTATTGTTATTTAAGAGTGATGGTTATGAACATTTGAATATGTTTTTCCTCCTCGCAAACTAGAAAATTGGCATGGCCCAGCAGGATGCAGGACTGAAAACATGCAAGCCAGACTTGGCCTTTAGAGCCATGCAGTTCCTTCCATGTTCTTGTTAACCTTTTGTTTCATTGCTGTTGATACACTGCATAGGGAAAGAACAATAGAGTATGAAGTACACAGATCTTTGGGATACCCAACAAAATTCCTCATGGACTGCCTAATGGAATCCTTTTCTTTTTTTGTTTTCTGTTAAAAAGTGAAAAATACTGAGATGAAACTTTTAAAAATAGAAGATTAGATTTTTGATCAAATAAATGTGGCAGTGAAAAGTGTCGTCTTCTCTTGAAATCCTTTGTCTTTTTCCAGGAATACGCTTTTTATTTTTAGTTTGTGGATATTCTTTTTTTCTGAATGGAAAGTCACATATTTTAATAGGAAAAAGAAAAAAAGAAAAAGCTTTTTTAGTGCATAGCCCTTATCCAAGCTAATGTATGGTGTTTGTAATGTATGGTGTATATAAGATGTATATTGGGAGCAAAACAGGCAGTCACAAAACAGGGAGCACTAGAAGACACTCTATCTACATCAAAGGCACAATCCATCTCACTGCAGGGTGGTGCATGACCTGCTCTCCCAAAATGCACATTGCACTAATTTGTTGTTCTACAAGAACAGGTTAGAGAATCATCCCTTGCTGAATTGGCCAATACATGTAAGGTCACAATGGAAACATATTTCTGCTTGTACTTCAGAATTCTCAGTGTGGGACATTGGTCAGAGTTGCAAGAGACTGAGATAGACTAACAAAAATAGTGCCCCATTAACTTGCAATTGCTCACATATGCTTGATCAGAACTTGCTTGGCCATGATCAGAACTCAGTGTTCCTCACATGCACGTACATATTTGTCCCCCTAAGCCACACTCGTCTCTTTCAATGCAGCGATTGAGGAGGGGGGGTGAGGAGGGAACAGCACCCCACCCAGAAAAACAAACTGAGAGCAGAATAGTCAGAGCTGTTTGCCAGAGTAATGTCAACAGACAGCCGGAGCAGACCGGCTGTCAAGCGAGTCTGCTTAAATCAAGTAAGGACCTAGATTTGATAGGACTGCACTACTGAAGTTGTACCGAAGACAAAGTTTTACCAGTTTAGACATCCTTCCTCCAGGTACCCACATAACAGCAGCTTTATTTCTCTTTTGTGGGCACATATTGTGTGATCCCTCCCATTCTTGCTCAGTGAAGAACAGTGATCTGTCTTATCCACTGCCTTTCACATAGCAGCTATGTCCTCTTACCAAAGAAAGTGCATCCATTCCCCTGTAGGACTGTGACTAAGTCTGTCAATCCCCCATGGAGCTGTGTTCAAGGTATTAAGAGAAAAAATGGCGTAAGACTTTGGGGAAGGGTCTGAGCACTTTCCATGGAGTTCAGACACTCACCTCCTAAGCAAACTCTTATTACATACCTGAGATGGATAAAGAGAATATGGCTAGCAACAATTCAGCTCCTCTTCTATGTCATGTCAGACCACCTCACAAAGCACTGAGGTCTCTCTAGAGGTGGTGGAGATGGTGATGGTGTGAGTTTGGGCTTTGGTGGAAGGATAGTAAATCCCACTCTCTGCCTTTCACCCAAACTGGTAGTATTATTGCCTTGCTGTACCTTTCATAGCCAGTTGTTCTTTAGATTCTTCACGAGTTTATAGCTCTTTTATGTGCTCACTTTGCTGTTTTTCATTAACTTTCCTGTCAGCTGCTTGAAGTGAGCTGTAACCTCAAGAGTGACAGTCACCGTAGGACTAGTGGTTGTGTCCAACACAGGATCATTACAGGACTAACGCACTACACTGTAGAAGTTCACAGTAAAGAACCACTGAGGAGGTTTTGTGAAAGGCATTTTGCATCCCAGTGCAGCCCCAATGAAGATAAGTGAGGTTCCTTGCCTTACAGTAAAATACACTGGAGTAACTGCTGGTTTCTGCACATGAGATACTACCTCATGGGACTCCAGACCAGTGGGGACGATGGAGCTCAGGGATGACAGAAGTGAGTAGAAGCAGTCCTCCTTATTAGACGAGACTTGTTTAACTGTGAATCGCATGACTTACACAAGATGTTTTCTTCTACAGAAGTTAACAGAAGTGGAAATATATTGCCTCTGTGCCCTGAGATCATCTGAGCTGAAATGTGATGGACATAAATCCTAACAGGAGCTAGCTGAAAAAGCTTATACCTATGAAGAGCTTGACTGACTATATTGTTTTCCCAAAAAAGGAATGGTGTCAAGGAAGAAATATGGTAGAAAGTGTGCTAAGTATAATGTCTAAGTGCTGCTGAAATGACGAGACACAGGTAGTCTCTTTTGGCCCATCCTGTTTAATGTCAGTGACAATAAAAATGTAATAAAGATGATGTCAGGCTAACATGACAGCAAGTTTGTTCACAGAACTGTGATAGCATGCACAGGGAATCCAGAGCCACAGTGAGTCATTCTGTTGAAAGAAAGCAATGATGAGAGGATTGAAGAAAAGGAAGCTTTCTATACAATTTCCTAGCAATGTAGGGTGGGAGGAAAAAGCCACCCCAGAGGATGAACCAATGCAGATTCTAAAATGGAAAAGTAAGAAATGTTTATTTACTGAAACCTGTCAAGTTGAATTCCAGCTTGGTATATCTCTGCCCTCCAGACCTCCTATACATAGAGGAAGAGCGCTTATCCTGTGATACATAGCTGGGGACTGGGGAGAGAAAAATACAGAAAAACATGGAACAGGGACATAAAGTACCACATACTTAAACCATTTTGGATTTGTTCCAAGAAAAATCTTTTTGGCTTCATGCTCTGAGGCCCATATAAAGTAATGAAGTTCTCCCCACCCTCCAAAAAAAATAATTTGAGGACAGGTATGTGAACTTACGCAGCTTTAAAATAACTGCACTTCCCTTGAATCAGGATCTTGCTATTTTCAGGCTATCAAGAAAATTAATGTTTAGAAGAATATGTACTATTGATTCTGGCAAATAATGCCAACAGACACACACACACACATTTACACACAAGCACTGATAGACTTCTTTGCTAGGATGGCTGCCAACTGTGCAGATCCAATTATTTATCATGCTGCCCAGCCTTGTTTTCTTGTACACCCTTCTTTGCCCATCTGAACTCCTCTTTCTTATCTTCTTCTAAAATTAAAAGGTCACTGGGACCAGAACTAGCATCTTCTTCGAGGGGATTCTAGCCCGGTTAGCGTCCACAAAAGATTATGGCTTGTAGAATCATAAAATCATAGAATCATTAAGGTTGGAAAAGACCTCTAAGATCATCGAGTCCAACCGTCAACCCAACACCACCATGCCCACTAAACCATGTCCCTAAGTGCCTCATCTACTCGTCTTTTAAATACTTCCAGGGATGGGGACTCAACCGCTTCCCTGGGCAGCCTGTTCCAATGTTTAACCACTCTTTCAGGAAAGAAATTTTTCCTCACGTCCAATCTAAACCTCCCCTGCCGCAACTTGAGGCCATTTCCTCTCGTCCTATCGCTAGTTACTTGGGAGAAGAGACCAACACCCACCCCGCTACAACCTCCTTTCAGGTAGTTGTAGAGAGCGATGAGGTCTCCCCTCAGCCTCCTTTTCTCCAGGCTAAACAACCCCAGTTCCCTCAGCCGCTCCTCAGAAGACTTGTTCTCCAGACCCCTCACCAGCCTCGTTGCCCTTCTCTGGACACGCTCCAGCACCTCAACGTCCTTCTTGTAGTGAGGGGCCCAAAACTGAACACAGTATTCAAGGTGCGGCCTCACCGGTGCCGAGTACAGGGGCACGATCACTTCCCTACTCCTGCTGGCCACACTAGTTCTGATACAGGCCAGGATGCCATTGGCCTTCTTGGACACCTGGGCACACTGCTGGCTCATGTTCAGCCGGCTATCAACCAGCACGCCCAGGTCCTTTTCCACCAGGCAGCTTTCCAGCCACTCTTCCCCAAGCCTGTAGCGCTGCATGGGGTTGTTGTGGCCGAAATGCAGGACCCGGCACTTGGCCTTGTTGAACCTCATACAGTTGGCCTGGGCCCATCGATCCAGCCTGTCCAGGTCCCTCTGCAGAGCCTTCCTACCCTCGAGCAGATCAACACTCCCGCCCAGCTTGGTGTCGTCTGCAAACTTACTGAGGGTGCACTCGATCCCCTCATCCAGATCATCAATAAAGATATTGAACAAGACCGGCCCCAGTACTGAGCCCTGGGGAACACCGCTCGTGACCGGCTGCCAACTGGATTGAACTCCATTCACCACAACTCTCTGGGCCCGGCCGTCCAGCCAGTTTTTCAGCCAGCGAAGAGTACACCTGTCTAAGCCATGAGCCGCCAGCTTCTCTAGGAGAATGCTGTGGGAGACGGTGTCAAAGGCCTTACTGAAGTCCAGGTAGACCACATCCACAGCCTTTCCCTCATCCACTAGGCGGGTCACCTGGTCATAGAAGGAGATCAGGTTGGTCAAGCAGGACCTGCCCTTCATGAACCCGTGCTGGCTAGGCCGGATCCCCTGGTTGTCCCGCTCATGCCTTGTGAGCGCCCTCAAGATGAACCGCTCCATAATCTTCCCCGGCACCGAGGTCAGGCTGACAGGCCTGTAGTTCCCCGGATCCTCCTTCCGGCCCTTCTTGTGGATGGGCGTCACATTGTCAAGCCTCCAGTCGTCCGGGACCTCCCCCGTTAACCAGGACTGCTGATAAATGATGGAGAGTGGCTTGGCGAGCACCTCCGCCAGCTCCCTCAGCACTCTCGGTTGGATCCCATCCGGCCCCATAGACTTGTGAGCATCCAGGTGGTGTAGCAGGTCATTGACTGCTTCCTCTTGGATTATGGGGGGTTCATCCTGCTCGCCGTCCCTGTCTTCCAGCTCAGGGGGCTGAGTACCCTGAGGATAACTGGTCTGCCTGTTAAAGACTGAGGCAAAGAAGGCATTGAGTACCTCAGCCTTTTCCTCATCCTCAGTGACAATGTTCCCCCCTGCATCCAATAAGGGATGGAGATTCTCCTTGGCTCTCTTCTTGTCATTAATATATTGGTAAAAACATTTTTTGTTGCCTCTAACGACAGCGGCCAGATTGCATTCTAGCTGGGCTTTTGCCTTTCTCATTTCCTCTCTGCACGACCTAACGAGATCCCTGTACTCTTCTTGAGTTGCCTGCCCCTTCTTCCACAAGTGGTAGACTCTCCTTTTTTTCCTGAGTCCCCTTTTTTCCTCCCCGTCCAGCCAGGCCAGTTGTCTTCCCTGCCCATTCTTCTTACGGCGTACAGGGACAGCCTGCTCCTGCGCCTTTAAGACTTCCTTCTTGAAGATCGTCCAGCCTTCCTGGACCCCTTTGCCCTTCAGGACTGTCTCCCAAGGCACTCTCTCAACCAGCGTCCTAAACAGGCCAAAGTCTGCCCTCTGGAAGTCCATGGCTGTGGTTTTGCTGCCCCCCCTCCTTACTTCACTGAGAATCGAGAATTCTATCATTTCATGGTCACTAAGCCCAAGACGGCCTCTGACCACCACATCTCCCACCAGTCCTTCTCTGTTTGTAAACAGCAGGTCGAGTGAGGCACCTCCCCTGGTAGGCTCGCTTACCAGCTGTGTCAGGAAGTTGTCTTCCACACACTCCAGGAACCTCCTAGACTGCTTCCTCTCTGCCGTGTTGTATTTCCAGCAGACCTCTGGGAAGTTGAAGTCCCCCACAAGAACAAGGGCTATCAATTGAGAGACTTCTGCCAGCCGCTTGTAGAACGCTTCATCTGCCCCTTCATCCTGGTTGGGTGGTCTATAACAGACTCCCAGCAGGATATCTGCCTCATTGGCCTTCCCCCTCATCCTTATCCATAAACACTCAACCGTATCATCATCACAATCGTTGAGCTCTAGACAATCGAAACACTCCCTAACATACAGGGCCAGATGTAGATGTGATAAAAACATCAGCAAGCAGACCATGAGTTGACACTAAAGCACACATGTTCTAATGAGATTTCTTCAATTTTTAATGACTTTTTAAAACAACCCCCCCCCCAAAATACTACTCTTCCAATGCTATAAATGACCACAATTTTCTTAAGGTGCCAAACATTTTCCAGAAATATGATAAACCTGTTGCATACTTATTAGACATCCTTCACACTCTGAGGGATAAATCACATCTACCTAGAATGTCTGTGGCTTCTAGATATAAAATATACAATTGAAATATGAATATAGTAATCTATGTAAGTATCATAAATACACTTTTGATTGTATATTAGACCATGCCTTTATGAAGTGTATATATGATTTTCTCCAGCTCAATTGTTTAGAGCTTCTGGATTTCAAAATTTGTTAAGGAAAATCAGGGTGTTAGCCAAAATGCTGGAAATAAGGGCTTCACTGTGAGTGCACCACATCATTAGTATATTTTATATGACTTCTTTACTGATTTTTTTTTTCCTAATGGGTGTAAGCACTGTTACATTATGTAACAGCAAGGATTCCCTGACAGGAAATTACACCAGTGATGAACAACTCTGATAAGAGATTTCTACTAATGTGATAGAAATCACATTAATGTGATCATTAATGTGAACGCATTAATATTGCAAGAGAAAATGCAGCTAGCCTTAGAATTTATTATATGAGATGCTAATCTACTGGTAAAAAAAAAAAAAGACAGACATTCAGTAGGAATCCAAGTCACTAAAGGCTTACTAGGTAAGCAAGTGCTGCTTTTTAAATGCTTCCTGAACATGCAGATCCCAAATCCAGAGTGTAATCCTCTGGTGTTTTTCCTTTAAATCAAGTCAATGTTTCTCTCTTTATCTAGAAAAGAAAAATGATTGTAGACTGGACAATTTGCTAAGAGTTTTAGGGACAAAGAGAATCCAGATATATCGACAAGGCAAAGAAAAGTGTTTCTCTGAGCTGCATGGAAATCAAGCACCTGCAGCTTAATGCTGTCTGACATACAAAGATGTTCTGATAGGATCTTTTATTTTATTTGGCTTGTTGGCTGTGATCAATCTAAAATGCCTGAATAGCAGCTCTGTTCCTGTTCTAGCAATCCTTGTATGCTTTTTGAAAGGTTGGCAAAAGGTCATGGATGAATAGGTTAATGAATACCTTTATAAAAAATTGTGTTTGTTTAAACACCTATGCAGCTTTGGAAATCTCAGTCATGACAGTACTCTTGCCCCTCTCTCCTGTAGGCCAACTTTTTTCTGCTTTGTTTTTTATCTTCTGTGGGTGAAATTACTTTTATCTTCTTCACCAAGCCATGAATGTTGCAACAAAAAAGGCACTGGTGATTTTCTTATTCTTTTTTTATCTAGATTCTCACATGAAAAAAGCATACTGTACTAAGCAAAAAGATGAGGTTGAAGAAAGCCAAGTCAAGTTTCAAGTATTGTAACATTCTCATCTAAATTAATTCTCATTCCTCATCTTGCTTTTTACATCTGTTGAAATACGGTTTCTATTATGGTTTTGGAAGATTTCCATTTACTGTAAGTTTCAGGCAGTATTGATGAGGTCACTGTTTACTTTGAATAGCTCTTTGATAGGAAAAAAGGGAGCACAATGGAACGTTCAAGAAGCATGGCATGTAATACATTATTAAATTAATCATATGAGAGTTGTATAGAGACATAACCTCTCTATAGCCTTAGGGCATAGCCTTAGGGGACAGCTGTCCCACAACTCCACATGACAGCAGGTTCTTGTGTAATTGCAACAAGTGATGTTGCTTACTGATAGATAGCAGCCATGGGAATCCTGCCTACCAAAGCCACTGCGTACAGCTGTATAAACCAGATAAGCAGACTGGAGAACAATAGGGTAAGGTGTGCTATCCCATGCACACCTTTTTGTAGGATATTTCTGCAGCTAATACTTAGGTAGCAGAAGACACACTCCTCGTATTAACTGGAAGTGGCTGAAACACACATGATCCATGCTTCCCTGATAGTCCCCTGAGAACAGACTTGGATTACAGTCAAAAACCTTATCTAGGTGTAAGTCATGATTAGACATTCAAGTTGAGGCTTCAGAGTCAGTTTGCAGTTATGTGCTGTTATTGAAGAGGCCTTCACGCTGTTTCCATGTGCCCAGCCTCATCTTTTAAGCCGCCTCACTGGGAGCCCTCCAGCAGCTATGTATGGCTGTGGTGCGTCAAGAAACTCACCGATTTGTCTGAAAACTGACACTTTTTTTGAGTTTTAGTTTAGCATATTGGATTTATTTATTTATTTATTAATGTAAAAAATACTTGAGAACATCAATTGCATGTAAGCAGAGCTCCAGTGTCTTCTGGTAACTATATCCCATGTAGTCAATGGAAACATCTGTGAAGCGTGAAGTACTGCTGTACTGTATTGCTTTGCTAAAGTACAGATACAAAAGGATATTCATGCAGCAAGCATATTCCATACAGCTTCTAATTAATTCACATACTGTGAGGTGCACAGTGAAGATTCCCTATCTTCCAAGGCTTACAACTTCTTTATTTGAAGAATCACCTTTTAACTTTTGAGATAGCCTGGCAGCTAGCTGGTGAAATGGCCACACTTGACAATCACACTGTCATGAACAAAAAACTCTTTTCTTCATAAGAATAGAAATTTGGCTGAAGTGAGTTAGCGAGAATCCTACAAGACACCAGCTTTTGAATTATGTGTAAATTATTACATTATGGAAAAAAAGAAAGGGCAATTAAATCTATTTTCTCTGTATAGTATATTCTTAATATATACTAAGACAGTTCCAGGAACATGGGTTTGGTTTGTTAAAAGATATTTTATGGAAAATAATCGTTTAATTTGTCACTTTTACTTGCCAGAATATTTCATGTTTAACGTGGACTGCACTTGTTAAATACACTAAATGAACTTTGTCTCTAACACTTCTTTCAAAATGCTGTGTAAAAATATCCTGTTATCCTTTGTCTTTTGTGTGCCAAAGAATTTCCATCAATATGTAAAGCATGCATATATACTTACACCTCAGGCATTTTTTTAGTGATAAGTTTCATGCACTCTGCAGGATAGCCTGTGAAGTGTTGTATTTGTCAATCCTTCAGAAAAAATAATTCTCTTTCTTCATAACAGTAGTGATTTCCATTTTTGTTTGAGGCAGATTACAAACTGCTCTGCACTTCTAAATAATTTAGATCCCTACATGGTGAAAACCAGGTATACTTGCTTCAAATAAGAAAATTAACTTTGGTATTTAACATAAATCATCAGTAATGTAAATATAGAAACACACAGTTAAAGTGTAGCCAAGAAAAGTATATTTAGAAGCAAATATTGAAGAAGGAGCATAAACAAGACAAGGATATTTAACATGAAACAAGGCCACGAAGAAGCTCCATCTGTAAAACTGCACCTTTTCTGGGAGACCACAGATCCTTAGGGATGTGCAGATTCTTGAAGTGGTTTGAAAGGAAGGCTGATGGACCAGCTGGCATATACACAAGCACACCTGCACTGGAAAGAGTTTTAGAGGAAGTAGGGTTATTTTCATAATTTGAAATTTTCAAGATATACATTTAAAGGATAGGGAACTTCCAAGAAAAAGAAGTTTGATTTCCTCCAAATAATATTATTAAATCCTGAATATGTGCTTGTGTATGTATGCATATACAGCCATAGGCATATACAGTTATGCATGCCTAGATGTAAAAGGAAATATGATCTTAAGCCTGAAGAAATGTCACAAAAAGTTTTTAGAATAGTGAACTAGATGAGAAAATTATAAAAGGCAATGCATTTCAGATGAGACAAATTCAGTTTTAAATCTTTTTGAAGCAATCAGTACCTTTAGCAGAGGTAAAGGAGCACATAGCTTTTTTCAAAAACCTGTTTTAATTAATTTTAAAAAATGCATGAAATCTAGCTGATTCTTGCTACTAAGCTCCTCTGCTCCAGTCATAGGAGAGGAAGAAAGCTGGCATGCTTAAACATAAATTTGGCTGCACTAGTAGGAAATCGACTGTAGTCATAAATGGAAAGTATTCAAACTAAAATGTCAGTAGTAGAAGATGACAGGAGTCAGTGTTAGAGGTCCAGATTTGAAATCTTTGCACAAATATAACATCAACAGTGATGTGGAAAGCAAAGGCTTCCAAGTTTGCAGATAGCACTTAATTAGCAAGTACTGCAAATAATGAAGGAATGTACAGTCAGAAATCAGAAACTGAAATGGAGAAAAAGTTTGAGCTGTCAGGTGGGAGAAGCTCTGATTACAATGGAGTTTTCAAAAGGCAACATACAGAACATTTTTAATGTTAAACTTTTCTGAAAGACTTAACCTTTAAAAATTTTAGTAATAAGTAAATACATAGTTGTTGCTGTTGTTTGTTTTACTGTTGTTTTTTTTTCAGAGGCATCAGACTTCTGAAGTGAGTGAGTCACAGAACTGCAGTCATTCCACTGTCCCTTGCAGGAGCTTTGGCCTAGATACACCAAAACACTTAGGCATCTACAGGGATTTTGACAAAACAGAGCCCCAAATTACTATGTGACTATTCCACAAAAAAGAATCTACCAATGAAGTTCCCCATGGTGCCTGATGGTCTGTTTCTTTGCATGCTCAGCACAGCTTCCACTTGGGCAGTGAGTCGATAGGGAGCTGCTCTCTAAGTCTCACACACCATGCTGAGGCTCATTCAGAACCAAGGAGGCAGAAGGATGTTCCCATTCCCTCTTCAACAGCTCAATCCCCAGCTCAGCTAGGTTCAATACTCAACCAAGATAGGTGGACAAACAGTTTCTTTATTTGTTCAAGGATATTTCTAAAATCATAGAAATGCTCGCTATTCCAAACTCCTTCTCACAGCAGACCTAGTTCAGGTCAGCTATGGCTTTGTTTAGTCAAATCTTGAAAATCTCCAGGAATGGAAATTGCCACCTCTTCCCTGGGTACCTGTTCAAGCACTGTGCTACTCGGCCAGAAAGTTTCTCCTTCTAGTCAGTTTGAGCCTCTCAGGCTGTAGTTTGTGCCAACTTCCTCTTTTTATGTTGACTACCACTGAGAAGAGGTTGACATTTTTCCTGACTCCCCTTCAAGTAGTTGTAGCTGCGTTTAGATCCCTTTCACTGAGGAGCTAAGAAGCCCTCGCTTAGCCAAGCAGGTCTTCTGCTGAAATTCCCTATCTTCCTGCGCAACAGGATAGTTCGTTCCTGAGCTCTCAAAGAGTTTTCTTTAAAAATCAGCCAGTTGTCTTGGACACCTTTTCCCCTCATGGCACCATTCTGCCTAGCAATTCCCTAAATAAGCCAAATTCTGCTCTCCTAGTCTGCTGCTTCCCTTCACAGCCTTCATCCGGATCCTGGACTCGGTCATGTCATGGTTGCTGCTGCTGCCCGAGGTGCCCTCTCTGACTGCATTTGTCACCAGTTCTTCCCTGTTTTGAGCGGCAGGAAAAGCGGAGCATTACACCAGTTGGTCCCTCTAGAATTTGCACTGGGAAATTATGGATTATAATAGCCGTCAAAATAGTCTCCCTAACGTTAGCATTCTTTAGTCTGCCTCTTTATCGAACATGGATAAATTTGGGTTAATATTTAATGAAAAATGTAAAATGCTGCTATAAGCAATATATCATTGCAGATGACTGTCATGCTTAAGAGCTTATTCAGCTAAAATGTAAATCTTAAGCTGTGGGGTCTCTTTCCAAAAAGTGTAATTGAGAGTTCACTTTGAAGTGCTGATATTAAAATAAAAGGGACTGTACTAAAAAGTTGGATTTTTTTTATGATTTAAAATTTAACTAAGAGTCACACCCTACATACGTCAAAACATTCTTGCACATGGCCTATAACTACATCATGATCTTTTTCTTCCTCCAGAAAAAGTAACCTTATCTTCGGGAGATGTATGAGAAGGAGGATTTTGGGGGAACTGGATTGACAGCACACAATACCATTTTCTTGCTATCGTTATGCAGGCAACCTCTCCCAGAGAAACTAGACTGCTGTTCAAAATTCAAAGCAGTACTGAGAGTCAATGCCATGTAGTAGTTATAGCCTAGAAGCTGAGAAACATAATTAAAACGCATCTTCACTAAGGGTATGGTACTAACCATTTGCAGACCAGTTAATATCCCTGGTACTTTAAAAGAGTGAGAATACCATATCAGTATCTCTGCTATGCAGCATCCTCTTGCTTTGGAGTCCTGTGCATCTCACAGGCGTTCCAGGGAGTTCGCCAGCCGCGGCGTGCATTTTGTATTCACATATTTTTGATTATCAGCAAACAGACAAATGAAAAATTAGTAACAGGCAACATCCAAAGATAAAAGCATCCTGCTCTTTGCTGTGTTATTCCAACTTTATTTCACTAAGTCCCACTGATTTTGCAAACGTAGTAATGCAGCAGTAGACCAAACCATAGAGTGGACTAAGCAAAGACTTGCCACACCCAGCATGTGGCAAGTTAACGAACAGAGTTCTAAGATCAGCTGCTAGCTCTGGCTGCATCTGTGCTGTCATCTTAGCCTGAGGTTTCAACTTACACTTGAGCCCAAATTCCTTAATCATCAGATCTGCCTGCAAGTTGGCTTTTACTTGCTCTCCAGCTGAGAAAGCCAACTGGCTTTCCAGGTAGAGAAATTTAGGCGCTACTTTACATCTGTTCTGACAGCAGACATAATATGATTCCAGAAAATTTTGTTAGTGAACTTATGTCCAAATCTGAGCAGGTCTACAGAAGGTGATACAGGTGATACAGACCTGTTACGTGACCAAAAATATCATCCACACCTTTTACTTATTACTGTCTATTTGCAAAGAATATTGTCTTGTCGAGGCTTGAAAACATTCTGCCATGCACTTACACATGGGCCCTAACGTTCTTCTACATTATTTCCCAACACAGCGTGTTTCTGCTTTGACATGCACCACAAATATCATCATCCCATTGATAATGGCTGCCCTGGTAGTAACAGTAAACAAGACCTGACAAATTTCTGGACAGAAATTACTCTCTGAACAAATTATTGCAGGTTCACTTGTAAAGCAAAATCTCCTTTGTAAGCTCACTCTGAGCTCTCACATCCAGACCATGTCTAAGTTTCTTTCCATGTGCTACTACTAAGATAATCTTTCTTCTACATCTGCACACCTGCAACTTTCACCCAGACTCTTTCAGCCTGGTGAGTTTGTCGTCTTTCTCTTGGGACTTGAAAATGCAGTAGTTTCCCTACTGATTATCCTCTCACCCATCTGTGTTACCCGTATCACCCATCTCTTTGGCTCCCTCTGCAATTCCTCCTTTCTACATCACATTAAACTGCAGGACTCCTCATTGACTATATTTTTTGGGTCCTGGTTGTTATCTCTGTTCATGATTGAATGCTGCTATGTTTCCAAAGAAGCATATGCATGATTTTTCTCAAGGTTACCCCTTGTACTTGCAAGGGTCTCACATTATTTTCCTCCAGGCTGCTTCTAGGGCTCTTCTGGGCCACCATACTCAGAGGAAAGTTCAGCACTGCTTGGCTACCTACGTGCTTAGCCCCTTACTTGTGCTATTGATCTATAGTTACATTCCACTCCCTTTTCTACAGGTTTGTTGTTTTATGACTCACAGTTAGATTCAAAACTGAGGTGTATGTTTTCTTCTTTTGTTTCATGCTTAAGTAGTATCCAGTATGATACTTTCATGACTAGGCCTTTGTATATAAAGAACCATGTGTAACAAGTAGTTCATTTGTGTAAACAGAGCATTTGTGACTATTTTGTTCTGGACTAATGGATCAGTACAGAAATTGGATAGTGATATTTGGATTGCCCTGGGATGCAGGAAACAGTAATTCATACAACTCTGAGGGTGCGGCCTGTCCTTCAGAATCAGGCTGGCTGCTCACACAAATGTAAAGGGAGGTAGGTGTGAAAATGCATTTCCTGTTCAGAATGAAAATGGTCATTCAGGCTGTCAGTCTGCAGTGGTACTAGGAGTCTTAACTTTAGGCTAGCATGTCACGTGGTAGACACAAACACAACCCACCCGAGGAACCTGCTTCCCGTGGAGAGCAGTGCACTTCACCTCCACT
This sequence comes from Aptenodytes patagonicus, assembly GCF_965638725.1. Classification (NCBI taxonomy): domain Eukaryota; kingdom Metazoa; phylum Chordata; class Aves; order Sphenisciformes; family Spheniscidae; genus Aptenodytes; species Aptenodytes patagonicus. The sequence continues at coordinate 36,411,916 of NC_134955.1, read as the reverse complement.
CAGCACCACATGCTCTGTCGTTTTCCAGGCAAGCTAAGATGATGAATAGATGTGCAGATGTCAAGCAGCTGGGTGAACCAAGTCCAACAAAGGAATATACAAAACGAACTTTCATCCAGTACTCTTGGCAGCAGCTTGTTTGAGATTTGCAAGAGTTGTTGTTAATTCCCACCCTGGAAAATGTCACTATTTCTGCAAGCCCAAACAGATGATTTTGCTTGTTGGGCACCCAAGCGTCAAGCCCCTGCCTCCAAGAGTGTTTAATCAGTCCTACAAAATGGAACTGCTTCATCTGGCCATACCGAGGGAGGCTTCCCCCGGGCAGACTCAGCTGGAGAAGCAGAGCTAGGGATGCCTTCCAGTCATTAGCAGCACTTCAGGCATGTGCCCTGGGCGAGACCTGTACATACTGACTCAAAAGGAACTGTGGTGCACTCCGGTCTGCTCCCCAGGTCGGACCGTGGAGGGGCAGGATCCATGGCAAGCAGGGCCTGCCCAGGCTGCACAGTCCCAGTATAGTCTTCTGGATCAGGAACTTGAAATTTAGTGGGTTTTGTCCTGTTAGGGAGTACTTCAGTGGCTTGGATAGTGTTGGTTTATGGATGGATGAAACATCCTTTCTTTTTTTCTTTTTTATTCCCTCTTTCATTTCTACCTGGGTATGGAACTAGGCACATTTCTGAACACTTGAAAATGCTGCAGGACAAGAAAATGATTCCCAGCTAGCTCTGCTTAAAAGCATTTATTTGGAAAAAAAAATCTTACTCTAGAAATTGTCTATTTCTATATCTTGATCAATCATAGGGAAAAATATGAAACACTTCCAGCCTTCTGCTTTACATTAATAACTGGCACAAGATATCCTCTTTCCCTTACTTCATAATGCTTAAATGAATACTTCTAATCTAAAAACGTGCCCTTGGCTTTTACTTACAGATCAAGAAAATAAACAAATAAAAAACAATGCTGGCTTACTGTGTGTTTTTTAATGACAGTTAAAAACAATCTGAAATTCACAAAACGTTGACGTCTGAGCAATTAATCCAATAAAAGAGAAAGTGGGTCAAACTGAAGCCATCTAAGGCTCATCTTGAAGTTAATCAGGGTGAATAATATTTTCCTTAGTAATAGTAACTATTTTCCTGTTGATGAAACAATGTTATTTTAGTTTGTATGTTTGATTATTGGTTGAAACGATGTAGACTGATACAAGTTCCAAAAATGACAGTTTTGCACATGAGTTCAGACTGGTAAACAGAAAAAGAAAACAAGAAAGAGGATGAGGGATTAATAATATAGTCCTATGGCTACATGATCAGTAGAAATTTCCTTGATAACAAATGGTTGTTTTGAGGGTCCTTGCCCTAAGGCATCAATAAGCTGGAGCTGTTTTTAAAAAGCTCTCTGGCAGTCACAAGTGGAACAAAATGCCTATTGGTCTCAGACTGTCAGTAATGTGATGTTTGTAACGAGACAGAAGAGCGCATTATTAAATAAAAGCTTGTTAAACAAAGTGCTTACACCTTTTTACCTGAGGGGCTGTCAGTTTACGATACAGACTATATCTTATTAAACAAAAATGACTGCTTGTCTTTCACAAATAAACATATGTTTGCAGCTCTGATTAGGCTGATGATTTGATTATAATTAAACATTTGCTTTTTTTTTCTAGCAATGGTTAATTAAGACCTGTCCCAGGTACGGTGGCAATTCATGAAAACCACTGTTATGGTATGGACCAATACAAAAATGAAATAAATTAAAATGTTAAATATGTCTTAAACAAATCAAAAAAACCCAAGAATCTGAACATTTGTCATTCTCACCCTGTAATTTAATTGTACTTTTCAGGTGTCTGTACTAGGTAGACAGTTTGAGAATAAAATTGCTCAAGACACAATTGCAAAACAGTATTCTGTAATGTAGCATTGAGGGTTAAGAGACTAACAAAATATTTAGCTCCTCAGTTCTATTTTCTTGTTGTCTCCTGTGCAATGGAACTACTAATTATGAACATCAATTAACATAGGGAGCCTATTTCTTTCATAGAGGTATCTGTGAAAGGATGAAACACTGGCAAAAATCTGTAAAATGAAAGTTTATGATGATAGTTTCAGAGTACAAGCAAAAATTTCAAACTAAATCCTGAAGTCCTGATATGGAGCGGGCAATCAAAAATGTATTATAATTTCAACAGGAATTTAACTTAGTACTGTGGAACAAGTGATATTTCATGGCCAACAGGGAGCTCATTACATTTTTCCACCCTGAAAGATTTCATCTGTACAGAATTTCTGCCTTTTCTCAACCTTTTAGTAATCCTTCCAATCACATGCATTCTTCAGCTCCTGTCTACAGACAATACTTTGACCAAGACCAATGGCTTTTATGCACCACATTTTGGATCCAGGCTATGGACCCTAGGATCTTTTTAGCAGACTATATTTATATGTAAGATTACATTCTTTTGTAAAAGCAAAACAGATTTTCAAGTTTGGGGCACTGTTCTGTAAGTGTCTGTGTGTCCAAAGGAAAAAAAAATTCTTATAGATTCAGAGTTAGTTTCATTTCACGTGGCTTTAAAAGCCTAAAAATAAGGGCCATGGTCTCATCTACTCATTTGAACTCAGTGGGGACCACCAGGAACCCTCAGAGGTTCTTTGAAGGACTTGTTCTTTGGAGCTGTGTATGTCTCTTGCCTGACTGTAGAGAGTGCTAAAAGGATTATCCTAGGCTCAGTGGATGCATCTCGGATAGCTGAAGTTAGGTGAGATTAATCCCATCATAGCAGTCCAGCATCCACTGTTCAAAGTACCCACTGATAACACAGCCACAGATTCCCACCTTATAAACTGCAGAGTCTATGCAGCAGAACAGGATACATTCAGATCCATTATTGTCCAAAAATCAGACATGGTTAAAAACATGGGCCACACAGTTTTATTTGTATCTGACCAATATGAAAGTAGATGGGGAAATTCCAAGCATAAACTTTCATGTTTATTTCTGCTTTCAAGCATACTGTATCTGCATTTTTTTTTAAAGTATGGTTAGCATAAAGGTAGCATGGTTTTAAGCTATCCCATCATGTTTGTTAAGTGGACCAGCTGGTTAGTCATATCAGAAATTTGTTTATTAAACTTCATTAACAGTCAAATGTTTTTGAAAGCTCATATGCTATAATATTTATATTACACTATTTGATGCTTTACATACTGCTGCAAACATTCTCGTTAAACACAAATCAGAAGCAAATATTAGTGAAAGATTTTTAAGTTGCACAAAGGCATCTCCATATATAGAGCATATGGCTGATACGATCAGCTTGAGACAGGGCCTGTATCTGTTTAACAACTTTTCCTCAGATGTTATTTTATGACACCTTAGAACTGAGTTTTCCCCATCTTTATATTGTTTATATTTGTGCAACTGTGTGGAAGACAGTATGGTTGAACTACTGCTGCTTAACCCAGCAGCTCATTCTGTCTCTATTGCCCTCTTTGCCTTCCTGACAATCTGATCAGGTCAAACATTTAACCTCACAGTTCAGAGATCAGCTTAAGACTTGCCCTCATTTGACCCGTGTGAACAATAATAAGACCCCATTTCCAATAGTCTTTGCCCTAACCAACCCAGATACAATGGCAATTAACTTGGCAAGGTTTAAAGCCACTTTGAAAATTGTTCAGTGTCTGAGGAATGTTAATAGCAGAACAGCTGTTTTCAAGAATCTCACACTTTGTGTTTCTTGTATTAAGAATTTTACTAATTCCTCCCTCATTGTTTGTTCTCATATGACATAAGTTATAAACAGATCTACTGACCTCAAAAATCTGTTTTTCTTGCAAAGGGAGTAATTTCTTACACGAAAAACAGTATTTAGTTAAAACGTCTAAAAAAGTTTTGTTTTGTTTTCTGCATAAGGGTCTAATTTGGTTTCTTGAGTTTCTACTAACACATGCTTTAAGCAGGGGTTTGGACCACATGACCTCCAAGGTCCATTCTAACCTAAACCATTCCATAAGCGTCTTCAGTTGTTGAGGTAAAAGTTGGTTTAGACTCTTTTCTGCTCAGTACAGCACAGGCTGTGAAAGAACCAATTTCAGCAGCTGAATCGCACTAGCCCTGACTTAGTTTCTCAGTCCAGTTCTAAGCTGCTGCACACAGGACTGGTTTATAAATCATGTATCTCAGCACTTATAACCCCATGCATCCAACATGATTCCTTCCCTTATTAAAGAAGTGCTTCCTTCATCAGAGCAAGACACTACTCTAGTCTAGATAAATGCCCTTCACTTTAAGAAAAAAAGAATTGAAACATTTCATTAGCTTTTGTCTTTGGAAACAAGATTAATCTGGAGTTTCAAGCCCAGGATGGCACTTTCTGTCATGACTGAGAAGATAAAGTCTGGTATATTGCTACTCAAATGGTTATGGTGTGAACATTATATAAAACAGAAGGAACGCCTACCAGTTTTCCAGTGAGTTTTTCCAACTCTAGAAGGTCATGAGAGCCTAACACTAGAAACCACAGCATTCATTTACATTGCACACTAAAATACAGCATTAAAAATATAAAAACAGTTCCAGTAATAAGCATTCGCACATTAATAAATGTCAAAATTGTATTCATAATGCAGCACTGCTGAGAATGTGCATTATGACAATAGTTAGTTACAGGACTGCACAGTACTATTTCCCCAGGACTCCTGCCTTCAAGTTCCCTTCATGGTCCTTTGGCGTTCAACTTCTAGTCCAAAAAATTAGACCTCCCCAGGACTCAGCACGAGTCCAGTCACCCCACAGCCCTATTTTCCTATATCCCAGTTCCTGTGACCATTTCCCTCCTTACAGACAGATGCTTCAAGTCTCAGTCTTGTCCATCAAGCTCCTTGCCCTAACACACTCTTCCTGCAATCACCTCTGGCCATCTTTGTAGTGGAAACAGAAAGCTTTGTCCTTTACACTGCCTGAGCAAGGAGGCTGGGAAAGGAGAGTGCTGAGGTCTCACTGCATGCGCTGTTGGTACCAGTCCCTGACTTGATCTACTACAAAAATGCCCAGCTCTCTACAAGGTGATAACTTGATCAGTACACACAGGAGTCTTTCAGAGCTGTGATTTCAGAAGTCTAGTAATCTACTCAGCATTTGCAGAGTGGGATTTTTATTTTTTTTTATTTTTTGTTTTCTCTTGAAAGAGTTTTAATTTATTCAAGATGCAGTTCCACGTCAACAACAAAGAGCACAGGCTGGACACCTCATTCACCCCTGCCAAATTTTATGTTTCTGTTTCAAAACATTAAAATTTCACACAAAAGAGGTAACCAGAATATTTTGATATGGACAGAGTGATGTATTTTCCCCTAATTTTGTTCTTGGAAATAGTCATTTTGACTGAATTTTTCCAGAAATATTCAGCCTGAGGCAGATACCCAGTATGCAAAATTTCAGGCCAAATAGTTAAAGTTTGGCAAAGTTATAAGCAACAGAAAAATGATTTTGTAATGGAACTTCTGGGCAATTTTAATAGATGGTGCCACCAGTCCAATCTACAACACATACAAAAGGTACTTAAAATTTTATGACTTTTCTGGAAATCACTAACTATTTTTTTTTCATCTCCCAGAAATAGCTTGGTACAAATTTTCTGGATTTGCTGTGTTCATGAATACTCCAAGCGACTGCTGAACACAACTAAATACATCACTGGAAATGCGAGTTTCATCAAGGAAGAAGGACAAGGATGTCTTACAGGAATGAGCAGGTGAGGGACTGGGCATATGCAAATACACATATTCACAAGACTGTCCGCATCCTCTGCACTGTGACAAACATTTCCATAAAAGAAGAAATTACTTTTGATGCAATTCCAGCAGCAGTAAAGTTTTTATAATTCCCGCCAGAGACAGCTGAACTAGATAACACTGAACATCATTTGTATTCATATGAAGATGCAAGTATGAAGTTTCATATTACTTCAAGATACACTTGTACAAATAGCATTTTAAGATTAGCAGCATTAGTTCTGAAATTACAGTTTTTATGCATACATACTTGCACATATACATGCATACATACATATATACATACACCCACTAAACAGAGCCTTTATACTCATGTATCATTTTGCATGGTAAATTCAATAACACATTTTTATAAGATCATTCTTTCAGCTCTTCAAAAAGCAGAGTTTATTCAGGCCTAATGTAACCCTTTTTCCTTATGATGTTGTTGAAAAGGAATTTACTTGATTAACTTGTTACATTAGTTATTAATTTAGTATGAACAGTAGTCCTTGTACCTATTTTCAGCACTTGTCAGCAAACTGATTGACTACTACTTCAACTTTCAGAGACTTTCAGACTTCTTTAAATTGTGCAATATAAAGTCAATGTAGAAAAGTTAACTTGGATAATTTTTAATTCCTGGAAAAGGAAATCCATGGTTTCTGACCAAAGGCAATGGTCGCATATTGATTATTCCACTTGTGAACTTCTACTTTGATCAGGAAGAGCAAGCTATACTGATGAGAAGATTGTTTTTTCACCCTGTCCAGAAACTTCTTGTTGTCTCTGCCATGGCATCAGGTCCGCTGATGCCACAATCCCCTACCCAACAGCAACTGAACTGAGAAACTCAGTTTGGTTTCCACAGGTCAGGTGGCCCTCAGACAAAGAAAGCTTTCACTTACTGAGCGCATGTAGTGTCAGATTGGCTGAATTTATTCAATGTGTTCCTGAAGCTAGCCAGTAACAAATAAAATGTTATTTTATGCATTATTCTCTACACTTAAAAATAGTTAAAATTCTAAAGTGGCTAAAGTTTATCAGAATCTGCAGAGAAGGAGTTCAAGTGTTTCAGAATGCTAGTTGTTAAATAACAGAATGAAATAGGCAGCAGAAGCCACCCTCTGGACATGGTTTTGTGCTGATTCCAAAACTGTGAACAACTAAAACACTTCAGTTTCCATTCTCACATCTCCTGTCTTCTTGTAGAGCATCTTTAACCTGTTCTCTGCTCATACCTCCCAGCTGGAAATTGTTCTCATGGCCTCAAGAGACAGAGCAATGCTTGAGGAATGCCCAGCAGCAGTGTGGCTACCCACACTGGCAGCTCCTCGCCCGGATTGCCACTGCCAAGGCTTGAGTTGATGTTGTACCATTTAGAAAAGAAACAGATCTTTAATCTGGCAGCACCACTCGGAATCAGCTTGGGTTTGTTAAAAATATTAGGAGTTTGGTCATTTACTCCACAGAAACAGCATGCCATAAACTTCTTAAGCTGCAGGAAAATGCTGATGTACCCATACGAGGTCAAAGAGGATCAGGAGTAAAAGCAAGACGCTCTGAAGTTAAACTGACTTGCTCATGGAAAAAAAAATGAAGAGTGGTCTCATGAACGTCACACAGGGAACATTTTGCTGCTTGCCCGTATGCCATCTACTGTTTCAGCAGATGAGAAATGGAGTCTATTTAGACAAAAGACCAGAAGCTGATGTATACAAAGAATTATTAATAACGCATGATCTTACTTATCACCCATGCATAAGACCCAGTTTGTTGGCGTAAATAGATAAGAAACAGTGAATGGTACTGCATGTTGATTGAGAGGTGGCTCTCACATCACACATGCGCACAACAACCTTCCAGCAGAGAGCAGTGCGTGTACTGAAGGAACGTCGTAACAGCGTGGGAGACATTTCCAGCTGGGTCAGGCTCCCATTCCACTTTATTCTGTAAATCAACAGGTTTATTCCTGCAGAGGGGGCAAAACTAGGCCCTCAAAAGAATTACGGGACTAAACATTTCCTGCTCTTTCCAAGAAGATGAACCTTCACAATGACAGTTTTGTAATCTGTAGATCATTTGCTGCACTAAGATTCACTGTCACAAAAGCTTTACTCCACTTTCAAGAAGACTGAAGAGCTTAAGTGCCTAATTATTGAAAATGGGAGTTAGGGTATGTCTGCATTACATAAAGCAGTGTCATGTTTGAGATACCCAGATTATCTCCAAGCACCCTGCGCAGGGCACTGCTCGCTCCTGCCCTCAAAGTATGGCAGCTTTGTGGTCATACAGACTCTGATTCTTGGTCTAGCTTATTCTGCCTAGGCCAGGGAATGTCAGAGCAGTAGTATACTGTGCTGTGATGAAATCTGCTTTTTAGTGCCCTTGTAAAACCACTTTTTTTATTAAAAAGAAATAAATTTGTTCTCTCACCATTAATTTGATGAGGCATGAATTTGCAAAAGTTACATTAGAAAAGTAATATAAACTGATTTTGACAAGGTACTTCAGAATTTATTAAAAACAATGAGGACAGTGCAAAGCAAGGAAATTCCAGTTAGGAAGGGGATCAGGAGCTAAATGAGTGAGTTATAAAGGCTTCTCCATGCAAGGAGAAGAATACCGTCATATTGAAAGAGTGTGTCTTGGCTTGGAGTAAGTAGAACTGCATTTCCAGAAAAGCAGTAGCTGCATCTGTGACATGGAAGCCTAGTTATTTTGGGAGTAGAATATTTTTTTGAAGTTTTCAGTTTATTGTCAATAGCTTTGTGATCTCAGTTCTGCTGCTAACTGTTAGATGTGCATCTTGCACACAAAATTCCCACTGACTGGCACTGCACACAAAATTCCCACTGACTGGCATTCTTGTAGGCATTTTTAGTGAAGTGGCTCAGTATTGAAGTCCACTTCTGAGGCTTATGAGAGTTGCTAGTTATAATCTTCTTTTTTGTGTAGATCTCAAAAGCTAATCTACATCCAGGGCTATACACCCAATATCAGAGGCTGGCTAAGGTAATTACTGTGGGGGCATAGAAAGAGAAAGAGAAAAAAGGGGCAGTTTCCAAAGACTAGCATCAAACAGAAATATTCCTCTTCTTTGGGAACAGGTTGCTATGCAGCAACACTTCTTCTGAGTCATCAGTATAAGAAAGTAAACTGTCTTCTGCCTTGTCTACTAAAAAGATTATTCCTCAATGGTTTCTCTTTTTAAGTATCTAAAATTAGCATCCATCTTATTTAACATAGATAGCCCTTTTGGGAACAAGTTTACTCATTAATGGTGTCCTTTCTGAAAAATTGATTTCATTGTCACAATCAGTGAGAGCCTAATGAAAGGGCTGTTTGTATTAGAGCTATCTTTTAATCTCCGCAAAAGTCTGTAAAAGCAAAGTCCCTGAACCACCATGAACTCTTGGCAGTTGCACGTTCTTTTGAAAGTGCTGAACATGATGAACTTAGCCTCATGGTTCAGTTTGCTAATATTTGCATAAGAAATGAAAACTGAATCTACATCTGAATATAGTGGGTGCCTTTCTGAGAAACTGAGAAGGAGAACATACAGGGAGGAAAAAGAAACTCGCGGTTGATTTTTCTGCTTTGGATTGGTGTAATGGAAAATGTTATTCCCCAGTCACCTTCTTGACTCCTATTTATTACACAATGTCCTCTTGCTTTCCAGTTCAGCTCATGCAGGCTTTCATGTTTCTGCTGAACAATTTCTTAGATACCATAGGCCAAAACTTAGATCTGCTTTTTTTAACATGTAGCCAAGTTTAGGCCAGACAGTCAGCTGGATAAAACCACAAACTCTCAGAAAAGTCAGTATCCCAGAAATTGCACTTCCTCTGTCTACCTACTGATTAGTAAATTGCCACATCTTTAGCCACGTTCATCTCCTTTGCTTTATTTTTCTAACAATGAAACACCAGAAATCTATATCCCCAGGTTTTGTTCCTGAACAATGGAATTCTCATAAACATTGAGTTGCTGACGTCTGCTCGACGCAATCTTTTCTCAAGCTACATTATTCCTGGATAAAACTGAATCACTTTTTCCAGGGAAGTTGAAGGCATTCAATACTTCTGAGGACAGTATTCAGTAGGAATCATGGGGAGAAGGGCTTCAGGATCCGGCTGAACATTACACAATGCTCTGTGTCACTTAAATTTTTCAGATTACGAGCTGATGCACATGTTCCTTTTCTGAGATTTCAAAAAGACCTAAAAGTTATGATTGTAAGGCTTAGCCTAACTGACTTTTATTTCTTAATCCAGTCATTGTCATAATAAATTTTCTGTACATTAAAGAGAGAAAAGGTGTGAACACGTGGAGTTTCTTGGGGCAGTAGAAATTAAAGGGAAGTTAAAAGAAGCTGACATCTTCCCTGAAGGACTGTGTTCACGTTTATTTTAAAGCCTGGAATACCAGCACTGGCATTAATCAGAAATCATGCATGCCACCAACAGAAATAGGATATCTATTCCTAAACAGGCTCAGGGAGAGAATTAGCCTGAATTTATGACTCCTCTGTACGTGTGTGTGTGCATGTATGTGTGCAGGTGTGCACACAGAGGGGTTTTTTTTCTGGTATTGCTTGAATCTCATTTTGTTGCTTCCTGTGGAATATCTATCACTAGTACAGTTGACTGAATTTTTGAAGCAATGGGAAGACAGATAATATCCAATGAGGTTGCTATTATAAAATTGGGAAGGATTAATGAATCTATAGATTTTGACTACAGAGAGTGGGAATCATATGCTTATAGTAACAATATTGCTTGGTTCTCTTCTCTCTGATGTTAACCTGGTGATTTTGAAGAGGCAGAGATGGTATAATTTTCCTCAGGTAGGAAGAGAGTCATCCAGCTCCCTCTCCCTCCCTCTGTCCACCTCTCTGCCTCTCATTCATTTCTCTCATTATCTCTCCCTTTGAGGAAAACTTTTTTTTTCACAGTGACTCCAAGGAAAGCTGTTATTTACGACAGCTCAAGTGTCAGTTCTATCCTTTCTAGTATTGACAGGGTATTTTGACAAGTATTGAGCATGCAATTTCAGCTGACATGAAGTCAAAATAGTTGGATATTGTACCTTGAAAATCAGAACCCTGTTGGTTTTTTTTTTCTTCTAGCTTCTCTGATATGATAGTAACAATAGTAGCAGATAGAATAAAAAGAGTAAAAAATAGCAAAAGGTAGCAGTAATATTACCAAGTTACTGAAAAACTACTCAGCATACAGGCATGTCTACTATGCTACAGTCAACATTTAAAAAAAAATATACAAAAGCTGCCACCAAAATTTCTGACTAGACTAGAATTAAAATCTCTTGCATATTTTATCAAATGTATCTATTCTAAACAGCAATAATTGCACAGGTGTTCTCCATTCACTCCAGGGTGGGAGATGGCAGGGCAGGAATAGCTCTGAGAATTGATAGTGAAATATTGTCTTCTCAGAAGTCAATGGGAAAATCCTACTAAACTTCAGTGGGAGCAGAATTTCTGCCAGAAGTTACAAGGGTTCATATAGGGGAACGGCCCCTATTACTGCATTTCTTTGGAGACTAATCTGCAGTCATTGTTCTAGTATGCTGGAGAACTCAGAAGCAGTTTTCTTGCTGACTCAGACTGTTGGATGCTGAGGTTGCCTAAGGCAAAACCACTCCTAGCTCAGGCTAAAATAATTTTTCTTTGCAGCTCAGATTGTTGTCAAAGAAATATAGGAATCTTGCTTCATATGCAAATGTTTCTCACAGGTTTGAGACTGCCCCTCCAAGGAATATTAAGGGGGCTCAGCTACAAAGGGGCTGGATTTTATTCTTTGCTTCTGCATCAGCTGGCACAATGAGGCTAGGAAGTAGTGTAATACAAGTCATAAAAGCTAATGAGAAGACAGTAGTACAGTTGGCAAGGTGTTTGCTGCTTTTGTAGGCAAAGAAATGTAATAACATCCTCCACAATTTGCAATCTCCAGTTCCTCACCTTAATGAAACACCTTCTGTATGGATGGACAATTTGCCTTTTATGGAAAAACACTTCATAATGACTTTGTTACCAGCCACAATAAAAATAGCTAGCTGGCTCCATAAAGACTGGCCTCCATAAAGGTGAAGATTTCCTCTGCTGTAGGAATCCTGAGACCCAAGGTTTAATTAGAAGGAACAGGCCTGGGCATGCCTTTTGAAGCTTGTTTCTTTGCTGTTCTGAAAAAGAACAGCATCTTCCCTTATCTAATTGCCTACAAGCATATTTGTGAAGAAGGCACCCCCCAGCTTCAAGATATATGTGCCTTGTCAGCCACAGTGAGACAATAGATGCTTACTGCTGCACCAGAGCAGCAGAGAGAAAGATTTCAGTCTAGCTGGTTAGCTGTCCATCCACTCTGCATTCTGTACAAAATCAGAACCACAAAGCCTATGCTGCCTAAGATTTTTCACTGACAACATTTTCCATGGAAGTAAAGGCTTCACTTCTGTCAACTTCAGGTTGAACAGGAAGGAAAAAAGGTTTGGAAAAGAAAACAGGCCTGTTACTTTGACTGTTTTCCCATTCCTTGGAAGACACTTCTAGTAGTTCAAGTTGCTAAGGACCTGTGAGAGAAAAAGCACTTTTAAGTGCTTAAAAAAGGTGCTTGTGACCTTTATTTTCCATACAGATAAATAGTAATGTATGCTAAATTACCCATTAATGAAATCTAGTACACCACCATTATATAAACTTTGACTGTTAGTTTGAAAGAAAAGAAAAAAGGGGGAAAAAAGAAAAGAAAAAAAAGAAAGACCTTTTCGGTTTAGAGTTGAAACCATGACATTAATATTCTATTTCAGTGTGACTGGCACAAGTTCTGCAGGACCATATTGCACATTTTGGACACAGGTTTTTTGGTTTTAGTTTTGCCATAGCTGAAAAGAACTAGGAATAGATGTTTACTGCATATATATTTTACAGTTGACATTAAACATAGTGCTTTAAATTTCACCTGCAAAATATATTAATGCATTCAGTTGTGTGTGAAAGCTCTACCTATGCCTATGCAAGCAGATCACGTTTTAGGAAGTTCCTATACAAATTAGCTCTATAATGACCTCAGTGTACCTGAAGGCTAGCAGGAAGGGGGAAGTACAGTAAATAACCCCATTCTGATCAAATGAATTGATCAATTAACATTAAACGATGTTGAAACTATGATACTTGTCAGTATATAATACCAGGATGCTGTTTTCAGCAAGCAGAAGACTGGCTTTTTCACCGTTATTGTAGGGGACAAGTTTGAGGGCAGGATGTGTGATCTCAGTGCCTAGCACACTCTTTCTGATATCCTAAAAGGAACAGGATTAATAGAAATACCCAAGGGCATGCTAGCAGAACCCACCTGTATTCCATCACCAGCTAATCTATATTACTCATGAAGAGTAGAAATTTTACGTGTTGTACTTCTGAAATGCATCTAGAGAAAAACATCGATGGTCATTACTGAACGGACTGGTATCAGTGCTGCAGTATACTCACTGCCTTTTGTAGTCATTCCTTTTCTTGTTTATGTTTAATCCCTTCAAATTACTGGAAAAGTAATGGACTGAGCAGGCAGTAAGACACAACTCATAGCTCTCTGTCCCTCTGTCCCTCTCTCCTTAACATAAACACAGAATGACATCTTTCTGATTACACGGGAAACTCGAGGGAGACACAGCTCTCTTCATCTCATATGAATGAAATGTTCGTTAAGGCCGATAAAAATGTTGAACCCACATGAAAGAAACTAGAGCCCCTAACCTGAGAAACAAACACTTCTGTCTTTCGCCGTTAGCAGACTTATGAGGATATTGGTCTATGAGCTCATGAAAGAGGAACTCTGAAAACAGGAGGTCAACAGACTCACAGTCTTTCCTGTTTCCTGCCTCAGAGCTCTCCTACTGGGGCTAACTATTGCCCCTTGCTGATTTCCTGACTTGCCATAACCTAACTCCCCTGCTTACTCTCCCTGTCATATAAGCTGATGGAGAAGGTCTCCCTGTGGGGTTCTCCTTTATTTGGCTCTTCACTTCTTTGCCAAACCAAACTTTCTTACAGGCTTCCCCAATTTCTCCTACTACTCCCAGGGTTTAATGAAGCCATGAATGTTTGGCTGAGCAACCACTAACTTGACCCAAATCACATTAATATGTTGACTTGACAAATTAATGACAAGTGTACTATTCACCATCTCTTTACCTGTTTTTCTCTTTCAAAAGGCTGCCAAATGGCTGTCATTACGTAATGGCAGAGATGCTGATTTCTTCATCAACAATCCATGTGTCTTAACCTTTCTTTTTAGTTAAGTAAAACAGTAAGATTATTAAGCTGTGAAGAGTTGTCTTCAAAATGCTCTCAGTCAACAGAAGACAATTTCAACCATGCAATAGTGATTTGGTATCCATTGTAAAAAGATCGCCTCACACAGTTTCATTTCTAGCTAAAAAACACCCTGCACAACTGACCTCAGGTTTCCTATACACAACAGAGAAGCCAGGTAGTGTACATAGTGTGTTCTCTAGGTGGGTTTAGTTTATCAAGAAAGTATAAGAATGCTGTGCTCTAAGTCTCTCTTTGGTATCTTCTGTGCTTTGAAAGAGAATTTCTGATATGAAACAATTAAAATTCATCAACTTTTAATAAGAAAATTGTCAATTTTCCTTTCTTTGGAACCTTATCCTGGAGAATAAGGTCATCATTATGCAGAGAAGAGGAGAAAAAGAGGTAGGCAGTTACTGTATGGAAAATAAAACTACCTGTTTCTCTTTCTCCACCATTGTCTCATTGATACATATTTAGTTAAACCCTGTGCTCAGCTTGCATTTAGCTTTGACATCTGCTACTTCTGTTTAGACCAGAAGTGTGGCTTGTGTGCCTAATCTTTCTAACTATATCAGTTTCTCTAATAAGAGATATTATCACTACTGACAAATCTTGTCTTGCTTAAATCCTTAGACTATAATAGCTACACTAACAGTGCCTGCAAATACAAGAACCTGTCAGAAATTACTGTTACAACTTCTACACATAGCATATCAAACAAAAAATATCAAAAATATACTGTTATGATGAAAAAATAACTCATGATTTCACACAATCATATGTTGCATCTCCAGTTATAATGAAAATTACAAAGTAATCTAGCAACTTCCTTCCAGAAAGAGGGTTACATGGGTGAGTCATGTCCAAAAATGCAACACCACAACACTGAAAAAAATAGGTGCACGACTATCCCATCAGCACACATGGTCTGAGACACTGAATTTTCTGCTAATTCAGTGTCAACTGATACAAAACTACTGCTTTAAGTGCATCTCGTCTATGAGACATGACTGTATATAAAAAGCAGCTTCTTAGTCAGCAGAACAGCTCTCTGTCTGCAATCAGCACCTGAGCTGCTTAGTTCCCAGACAAAAACAGTATCTGACTACACTTAGTTTCTATTAACACTGCAGACTTAATGCAGAGATAACTAAATTAAATGAGGGTTCCTTTCTTATTGGTCCATGTTTAAGTTTAAGGCACAATTACTAAAAGCAATAGGATGGCAGAGCAGTCACCTCAAGTGTCTTATATTTATCACAATTAGCACTGGTATTGATCCACAGAAAAGACATCTTAAGTTGGATTTTCAAGGCAGAAAAGTACCCTTAGGCTAAGGTTAATTTAGCCCAACTGATATAAAGATTCAGGAGAGGATATGTACAGATGCTGCCTCACAATGCCATCCTTGAGTAGAACCATGTTACTATAAGAGATATGTTGTCCCTGAAAAAATTCAGTGTCTTCATTTATTATTTCAAAGGATTAAAAGCCAGGGTTAAAATCTACAGAGTGCCTAAAGTGGAGTTTCTGTAGAACTGAGGCATTGAACCTAAGAGTGAAATTGTCAAAAACTCTGCCTAGCCCCACAGGCACCCATGGTCTACAGATGTCCAGGTTTTTGCTAGTCAAGGACTGTAGGTTGTTCAGCTTTGTTGTATGCTTGGAACTTAAGACATTATGACAAAGCTTAAGGCCTGTTGACGATTCTCAGATTTTTGTATGTAAATGAGGTAAATCACTTGTATGTAAAACGACATAAATTAGTACCATTAAGATTTTTAAAACACCATAGCTGATGAAGAGGTGGCAGGGAGAGGAAGAAGCTGAACCCAGTTCTGCACACATCTTTAGAGGCTGCTGTATGTCGAGCGCACATGATCAAAGGCATACCTATATGGGGGGATGTGGATATCCACAGGTGGTGGGAGATGAATCAGGTCCAGGTCTGCACCCACTAAGATGGGTTAGCACTCTATTGAGACATGCCTGCAAGCATCTTAATCCAGGAGACTGTTTCAGGCTGTGAGTCCCATTCTGACATGAGTGTTTCCATGACATTTAGTCACTTACATATCATTAAAAGGAAGAAGGCCAACAAAGAGGGCATTGCAGTGGGTGTCTGCTGCAGACCTGTCAGTGCAAGGGAGAAATTGTATAAAGTCTTTTATAAACAACTGGAAGAAGCCTTATGATGACAGGCCCTGGTTCCCATAGGGAAATCAATCCACCATGACATTTGTTGGAAAGGCAACGTTAGGAGGTACAAGCAATCCAGGAGATGTTTGGAGTGCATCAAGAAAAATTTTGTGGTGGTGATGTTGGACTAGCCAGCTAGGGGGACCCATTGGTCACAAATAAGAAAGAGTTGATATGAAGGTTTATGGCTGCATTGGCTGCAGTGGCAATGACATGGTAGAGCTTAAGAACCTGGGGGAAATGAGGACAGCAAGTAGCAGAATAATGACCCTAGGCTCCGAGAGATCTGACTTCAGCTTATTCAGGGTTTCCTGAAGAGCAAAGGGGTCTAGAAAAGCTGGCTGGCTTTCAAAGACAACCTCCTGAAGGCACAAGAGCAGTTCATACTATTGTGCAAGAAACCAGGCAGGCATGTTAGGTGTGAATGAATACTCAGCTGAATGGGGAACCCTTGACTGAGCTCTATTTTGGGTATATGTAAGGTGGATGATTCTAGCAAGGCTTTCTGGACAGTCAGTGTCACACATTTCCCCTTTAGAGGGATATAGATTGGATGAGTAAACTACAAAGTGGATGGAAACCTCGTTAGACCACCAGGCATCATGGATGGCAAGCTGAACAGGATCCAGCAGCAGACCAACAGCATCCTGGACTATATTAGCAAGAATGTGTAACATTCAGGAAAAGTGATTATTTCCCTCTATTTGGCACTTGTGAAATTGTATTTGGAGTGCTATGTACAGTTGCGATCTCCCTTGTACATATTAACCTTCCCCGGCACCGAGGTCAGACTGACAGGCCTGTAGTTCCCCGGATCCTCCTTCCAGCCCTTCTTGTAGATGGGCGTCACATTTGCTAACCTCCAGTCAGCTGGGACCTCCCCGGATAGCCAGGACTGCCGATAAATGATTGAAAGTGGCTCAGTGAGCCCTTCTGCCAGCTCCCTCAGTACCCTTGGGTGGATCCCATCCGGCCCCATAGACTTGTGTGTGTCTAAGTGGTGTAGCAGGTCGCTAACCATTTCCCTTGGATTATGGGGGCTTCATTCTGCTCCCCGTCCCTGTCTTCCAGCTCAGGGGGCTGGGTACCCAGAGAACAACTGGTCTTACTATTAAAGACTGAGGCAAAGAAAGCATTAAGTACCTCAGCTTTTTCCTCAGCCTTTGTCACTATGTTTCCCCCCCGCATCCAATAAAGGGTGGAGATTCTCCTTAGCCCTCCTTTTGCTGCTAATGGATTTATAGAAACATTTTTAATTGTCTTTTATGGCAGTAGCCAGATTAAGTTCTAGTTGGGCTTTGGCCCTTCTAATTTTCTCCCTGCATAACGTCACGACATCCTTGTAGCCCTCCTGAGTTGCCTGCCCCTTCTTCCAAAGGTCATAAACTCCTTTTTTTCCTGAGTTCCAGCCAAAGCTCTCTGTTCAACCAGACTGGTCTTCTTCCCCGCTGGCTCGTCTTTCAGCACATGGGGATGGCCTGCTCTTGCACCTTTCCTTCTTGAAGAATGTCTAGCCTTTCCGGACTCCTTTGCCCTTCATGACTGCCTCCCAAGGGATTCTGTCAACCAGGCTCCTAAACAGGCCAAAGTCTGCCCTCCGGAAGTCCAAGGTGGCAGTTCTGCTGACCCTCCTCCTTACTTCTCCAAGAATTGAAAACTATCATTTTGTGATCGATTTCTATGCCCAAGACAGCCTCCAACCATCACATCACCCACAAGTCCTTCTCTGTTCACAAACAACAGGTCCAGCAGGGCGCCTTCCCTAGTTGGCTCACTCACCAGCTCTGTCAGGAAGTTATCATCTTCCACACACTCCAGGAACCTCCTAGGCTGTTTCCTCTCTGCTGTATTGTATTTCCAGCAGACATCTGGTAAGTTGAAGTCCCCCAAGAGAACAAGGGCTAGCGATTGTGAGACTTCTCCCAGCTGCTTATAGAATATTTCGCCTGCCTCTTCATCCTGGTTGGGTGATCTATAACAGACTCCCACCATGATGTCTGCCTGGTTGGCCTTCCCCCTGACTCTGACCCATAAACACTCAACTCTATTATCATCACCATCATTAAGCTATTGACAATCAAAACACTCCCCAACATACAGGGCTACCCCACCACCTCTCCTTCTTTGCCTATCCCTTCTGAAGAGCTTATAGCCATCCATTGCAGCACTCCAGTTGTGCGAGTCATCCCACCATGTTTCCGTGATGGCAACTATGTCATAGTTTTCCTGCTGCACAATGGCTTCCAGCTCCTCCTGTTTGTGGCCCGTGCTGCATGCATTGGTGTAGATGCACTTCAGTTGGGCTATTGATCCCACCACCTTTTTGGGGGAAGAAACTCTAATTCCTACGTGACCATTCTCAGGCGCTTCCATAGTTTCTAACACATCCATAACCCTTGTATCTTTGCTGCCACATGGAACTCCATCCCCTACCTCCACTGAGACGGCAGACTAAAGGACCTCGCTAGCACACCGTCCCTCTAACATTGGCGAGCCGCCCCCAGGCTTATCTCTAGCGAGCCTGGTTTTATCCCTTTCCCCCCTTCAGATCTAGTTTAAAGCTCTTTCAATGAGCCCTGCTAACTCCTCTGCAAAGATCCTTCTCCCTCTTTGAGACAGGTGTACCCCGTCTGTCGCCAGCAGGCCTGGTGTCGTGTAGACCCACCCATGGTCAAAAACCCCAAAATTCTGCTGGTGACACCAGGCTCGGAGCCAGGTATTGATCTGCTGGCTCTTCCTGTTTCTTCCCTCATCATTCCCTGCCACTGGAAGGATAGAAGAGAGCACTACTTGTGCTCCTAATCCCTTAACCAGTCGTCCCAAGGCCCTGAAGTCTCTCTTGATTGCCCTCGGACTTCTTGTTGCAACTTCATTGCTGCCTACCTGGGAAATCAGTAATGGATAGCAATCTGAGGGCTGTACCAGGGTAGGAAGTTTTCTCTTCACATCTTTAACCCCGGCCTCAGGGAGGCAGCAGATGTCCCTAAGAAGTGGGTCCGGTCTGCATATTGGGCCTTCTCTTCCCTTCAGAAGGGAGTCTCCTATGACTATGACCCATCTTTTTTTCTTCATGGAAGCAGTTTTGACACAGGGCATAGGCCAACTTAACCTCAGCGACACCTCCAAGCCAGATGAACCATCGTTCTCATTATTCTTCCATGCTAACTGGATGGCGCAAAAAGTGACTTTTGGCTAAGCAGGAAACTCAGAGCTTACTCCACGTTCCAACTGCAGGAAGCACTACTACAAGCCCTACCAACCATCTACGTACAGAGAATGAAGAGGAGAGGGCTCACTAAAGAGAAACACAAATGGCTGTGAAGAGCTCAAGAGAAAACAAAAAAGAAAGGAAAAAAATGTTAATAAAAGGGATTAAAGGGAATCAGAAAGCTCTTACAGGCTATCGCTAGAAGAGGAGAAGAAAGGAAGCATCCTAAAAAAATTAGGCTGATAAATGTTCCTTATGTTCTTCTACGATAATTTATTAGAATATTAAAAATTAAAGAAAATGTAAAAGAAACCAAAATAACTTACAGGAACTCCATATAGATATAATAGCTACAATTTTCAGAAGGGGTTACAAATGGCATAATAGGGGAAAGAAAACCTATGGTTAGGAGAAATGAGGTAAAACTGAGGAGAGGGAAAACCATATAAATAGGAGAAAACTTTTGGACAGCTGATAAGTAGGAAAACATTCTTGTGAGCCATTTAAAACAAAGGTGGCCAAAATAAGTGAACTCATTGATCAAGCAATGCATCAAAATTACATGTACTTTCCCTCAGCAAAAGTCTATTTCAGAACATGTTTTACATGTCCTTCCTATAATAACTATATATAGGGGAAGCATCCTTCTTTAGCACTGACTTCAGTTTGTCTTGGCAACCCATGGCAAGAACTTAAATTTCAATTCAGTGATGATTCAAAATCAAAGCAGATTATGGGTTAAAGCAGCAAAGTCAAAATTTGTACGTCAAGGGTGACTAGGGCAACAATGAGACGATCTTTCTCAGTACTAAGACAGCCTTTGAGTAAGTTTCATCTTCTGCCAGTTCGGTTCCACTTGCAGAGCCTCATACCTATGATGCAAGGGCACCTGGGAAGGTGGGGTAGTCACAGAGGAGACGTGCCTGCTGCGCCGAGCAGGAACTTGTCGCCATTGCCCCCTATCCCCTAAGCCACTGTGTTCAGCCAGGCAGAGGGAGGACAGGGAATCCTCCGTATCACACGTCCTGTCTGCCTGCTGGGCCTGTCTCAGGGAAGGTAGGGTGCGATTCCAGTAGTCTGTCTATCTCTTGCTCTCCCTGATACTCCTCAACCTACTCACCTCCTCCCGGAGCTCTGTCACTAAGCGGAGGAGTTCCTCTGCCCCGGCGCACCTCCCACAGGTGTGCTCACTGCTGCCCTCCGATACTGGCATAAGAGTAGGGCACAGCCTGCAGCCTGACACCTGGGTGGCAGCCTGTTCCCACCGGAGCTCTGCCTGGGAAGCTGCGTCAGTCGTGGTGGGTGCAGAGCTTAGAGAGGCCATGGCTTTCTGCCGGGTGGATACCATCGCTCCCTGGTTGAGCTGGCAGAGCGTCAGCACCCTTCCTGCACGCCCTTCTGCACAAACTGCCGTGCAAACTGCGTGCCACGCCCTTGCTGACACGCCACGCCCTGTTCACGGCGATCCTGGTCACTAGCGCTCCCTAAGGGCTTCTTTTACACGTGAGGGGGGCTTGGCCGCCATTGATCCTGGCCCTGCCTAGGTCTTGCCAGCCTCTGTCACGTGAGCTGCGGGCTCCTGGTGGCTGTCTCAGCTCCCACTTAGGTTCACCCGGTTCGGGAAACCCCCCTGTGCACCACGCTAGAGCGCTCTGCTGCGGATCATGCTGGCATTGGAGCTGCTCGCCTTGGCAACTGAGACAATCTGCCCTAACGGCTGCTTGCCTGGACAACCTGCCCTAACAAGTTTTGAGTTGCTTTGAGAAGCAGATTGGACTAGTTGACCTTCAGAGGGAAATTCCAATGTAAATGACTATATGATTCAATGAGTTAAGATATATTCTTGTCTTCGTCATCTCCTATTGACAATTATAAGCCACTCCCACTTAAGTTGCTGGCTCCTGTGACTCTCATTTGGAGGATGTGATATAGCTCTTACAGAGCAATGTTGACCTCTAAGTTTTATATCAGGCCTCTTTAGAATCAGGCCTCTAAGTTTTATAATATTGAAGGTCTCTGAGAAACTATACAGAATGTACCATAGCCCCTGGTATCCCAAACCAAAATAATTAAATCAATCCTACTGTATTATAGCCTGGGTACATGGATTCACAACACAAGGGTTGTAGAATCACACCCTGTACTATGATTTAATTACTAGCACCAATGCTGAGACCGATCTGTGTGTTTGTGGCCATATACCCTATGGTAACCAGAGCATGGAGATTTAAAGCAGCCACAACGGTGAAAATGGGCAGAAAGAGAATACCTTTCAGTTTAAAAACACAACTTGAGGGTGGCTTCTGTTAATTAAGAAACTGTTGTGGTTGTATCTGTGGTTTATCTTCTGGTTTTTTGGTTACAGAATTTACTTGCTACAAAGTCTTGGCAACCAAAATCGAGCCTAGAGTTATCTTTAAAATATTAAATATAACACACAAAGCCAGATTCTGAAAGTTTTAGTCATCCTGAGTAGAGTCTAGATAGAGCAACTAGAATCAAAAGCATGCCTCGAGGAGCAAGCTACAGCTCACTTTGAGCCAGAGTGGCAAAATGAGACTCATAAAGACCTACTAAAGGAAAGAAGTAAAATCTTGGCTAATCAGCTTTGCACTATGTGAGTCAGTTGACTATAGCAGATCATATTTTGGGGAACATAAGCACTTTCTTTGTGTTTTGATCCAGGACTGCTACCTTTCACCAAAATACCCACATTTTGAAGTAAGTTTCCCCCACTTCTTTTCTGCATCTTTATATTACAAGATGATAGTGGGGAGTACCTAAAGAAAAACGTTACCTATCAAGATTTTACAAAATCAAAAAGAAAACAGTCTTGGATTTTTTTTAAAATATTTTGTGCTTCTTACTCATTGAATTGCCTGGAAACATGAGTGAATTTACCTTTTGTGAGAATGCTTAACATACAAACCAGAATACTCTAGCAAGTTACTTTGAAAAATAGCTTGTCTAACCAATTTTTTTTTTTTTTATGCCTGTGCACACTAAACACTACTCTGAGTAGACTGCTGGCTGGGTGCCATTCAGACATGTAAAGGCACTGAGACTGTGAAATAAATAATCTTAATAATTTTATCAGGCATTTTATGTTGCAGCATGTTTGAAAACACTGAAGGAAAGTAGATTAATGGGTCTTTTTATCTAGCTGTTTTTAAAATAATTGCAGTGTAAGCCAAGTAAAATGAAGGTTGCCTCTTAGAAATCTATGTTAACCCAACCATTTATCCATTGCTGTTCTTAACAACATCAACAGTGAGTCATAGCTATTTTTCCCCTTCAAAATTAGCAGTGGTATCCATGTACAACCCTTGTACACAACTGGAGATATCAGGGTCAGGTTTTAATTCTTGGTCAGATTTCTCTGTGGTGCTTTATAATCAGACCAATAAGAATAATGGCATTTGAATCCATAATAAGCAAACTTTAAAAGTATATCAGACTGGTTTTGGCAACTAAATGTGAACGCAACTGTGAATCGAATGTGCATCTTCATATACAACTGGCCCATTATATATTAATACCACAAGAAGAAGACTTTGTCACAAGAATATTGAATGCTGACTGCTGTTTAAACTACTGCATCTGCGTTGCTTTATAAACTGTCCCAAGGGGTGGACCAGAGACCGAAATAAATGTCTGTGTATGATACTTGCCTTGCTCAAGGTAGGCCATGCTTATGTTCCAGAGAGAATGTAGGAAAACCCCAAACTCACACTAAATTACAGCCCTGCCAAATCAAGGCTTCCAGCTATCCCATCAGCCTTTGCAATGATAAGCTTAAGCAGAAGAGCTAAGGATGGTTTTGCCCTGCAGAATACTTGGAGTCCATTCTAAACTCTGGCATTACCTAAATTTTAGACAATCTGAGCTGAGGCTAAATGCTTGGTGTCCCAGACACCAGGTTATAGGTCTACCAAGCATCCTGAAATTCATACTGCAGCTATGGGGTAGACACAACTGGTGAAGTTTAAATGTGACCTGAAGAACAGAGGAGTAAACCACTAATTTAAATGTCCAAAATATACTGAAACATCATGGAAAATAATAAAGACAACTTGGCCCTTCATTTTTCATCTTTTTTGCTTTCTTCATTCTTGTGCATTTGGGGGTTTTTTATGCTTTTCCTTCAGTTGACAGTATAACTTTGTTTAAGCTCATACAGCTATTTACTTTGCTTAGTAAATCAGAAGTAACTTAATGGACTAAGTCTACTCTCATTTAACTTGGCTTGACATTAATGACTTCATGACAAACTCAGTAGGTACAGAGCAGAGAAAGCTAAGTCAAGATGATGCCTAGTCATTTGTTATTGCTTTACATTGCACAATGTATCAGAATTTGCATCCAGACAAAATAAACTTCCATTTTGTTTTGGTAGCTTGCTACATTCACTTTCACTGATGCAAATGTCTCTAAGATCACAACATCACAGACTTATTCAGGCTGGGAGGGACCTCAGAAAGGTCTCTAGGGCAGCCTCCTGCTCAAAGCAGGGTCAACATTGGATTCAGATCAGGTTGTTCAGTTCCACAGCCTCTCTAGTTTACCGGTTCCAATGAAAGGTTATCCCCATGGAGACAATTTTTCCTTATATCTAGTTGGAATCTCCCTGTTTCCATTTATTATAATTGTTTCTCATTCTCCCATTGTGCAGCTCAGCCTTGCTCTGTCTTCACAGTAACCTCCTTGTAGGTATCGGAAGGCTGCTATTAAAAGCTGTCTCGTGTGCAGGCTGAACCAGCCCATTTCCCTCAGCCTCTCCTCACTGCATAAATGCTCCAGCCGCCAGCAATCTTGGTGGTTCTCTGCTGAACTTGCTGCAGTTTATCAATGTCTTTCTTGTATTGGAGGCCCATAACTGGATGCACTGTTCCAGATGTGAGCTAATGAGTGTTAACTAAAGGAGTATAATCAATTCCTATGGCTATGCTCCTATTGAGACAGGCCAGTATGCGGTTAGCCTTCAGCCAATAAACAGGACAAAGCTCTTGCTCACAAAGGCTAAATCTAGGTAAGATACTTACGTGCAGTTATATCATGTGAAATCTTGCTTGTGCATATACTTGTTCTCTAGCTAACCAGAAGAAATCAAAACTTTCAGCATGATATTATATTCACTTTTTTTTCCTTTGGTAAGAGTAAATGAAAACCTTTTCAAACTTATATTCTAAGAAGTAGCACTAATGTACCAAAATTGGCTATGTTTTAAAGCCAAAAATTTTCTATTTTTTGCTAATTAAAGCCTTAGTTTTCCAGACATGCTACAATATAAGTCATTAATACAGGAGAGACATGGACTTTACTTTGCTTGGCAAGTCTCAGAGCGTAAAACTCCTTAACTGTATTTTACACCTACAGTCTTCAAGCCTTGGCAGACAGTTTACAATGGGGAGATCTGAAAGTAGGTAAAATTTCTGGCACTAGACTAGGGTGTAGTGTTTAAAGCTCAGATCCACCGGCAAGCTGAAACATGGTTTAAGAAGGATAACTTTGTTGTTTTTTTTCTCACAATGTCCCATAGAGTGCATGCCAACACATATAGAGCCAAATTCTGCTGTCAACTATACCAAAGTAAATCCAGAAGTACTTCAATGAAGTTCATTGAATTACACTACATTCGTGTTTATGTTCAGAAGAAAAATGCTCCTTAATTTCTAAGACACACTGGTCACAAGGTGTTATGAACACACAGCCTTTCAAAGCCTAGAGATTTATCAAAAAGGTAGGTCTTGCAGAGTGCTGCAAGAGTTCCTGGGTCAGGGCCTAGACTGTAGATTATCAAGTTGCCATCTGTGAGGTAAGGCAGAACAATTATCCCTGTTCAGAAACTTAGCCAACCTTGGCTGTAGCACGATGCATCACAGTTCAAGCCTCTCTCATGTAGGGTCTGACATGTGAGGGGTTGGCTGAGAGCATTCACAGAGACAGACACCAACAGCTACGGACCCGAGTTTAGCATGCACTAACTTCTTATGCCACAGTGACTTTATTGTGCCTCTGAGTCCTGAATTTTCTCCTCTGGAGATAAATTGTCTCAACTAAGAGTGCTGTATTTCTGTCTCTAGATCCCCCATGAGAAGGTCTGTAACCACTGAGCTACATAAGTTGTAGGTATGTCAGTGTGTAGCTATACTAACTGTAAAAAGGTGAGGTAGAAGGGGTTCTGTTAAATTCTTCACCCAGAGAAGGAACTAACCCCATGTTTTAGGAAGGATGAAGGGCACGTGACTCAGCTGAATGTTGCTGGCTTCCCTGCACAGATTTGTTCTGTTCCATGTCCAGATCTGGCCCACCAGTACTCAGTAAAGTTTCATGCTGTCTCACACCCACTGCTCATGTCTCCAAATGAGCCCCTGAGCTGATTTACCAGCACTCCTAGAAGTGCTGGGCTCTCCTTGCTGTCTTGGCCTTCCACTTTCCATTCTTCCCTACCCATGAGGAGGTTGTGCCACACTGATCCCCCCCACCCCAAGAGGTCCCACTATCCTTATCCCACTATTGACCATCATTTGGGTGAGGAATTGGTTAGATGGTCACATCCAGAGGGTAGTGGTCAACGGCTCAATGTCCAGATGGAGATTGGTGATGAGTGGCGTCCCGCAGGGGTCCATATTGGGACCGGTACCGTTTAATATCTTCATCAATGACATAGACAGTGGGATCAAATGCACCCTCAGCAAGTTTGCAGATGACACCAAGCTGAGTGGTGTGGTTGACACGCAAGAGGGATGGGATGCCATCCAGAGGGACCTGGCCAAGCTTGAGAAGTAGACCTGTGTGAACCTTATGAGGTTTAACAAGGCCAAGGGCAAGGTTCTGCACCTGGGTCAGGGCAACCCCTGGTATCAATACAGGCTGGGGGATGAAGGGATTGAGAGCAGCCCTGCCGAGAAGGACTTGGGGGTACTGGTGGATGAAAAGCTGGACATGAGCCGGCAGTGTGCACTCGCAGCCCAGAAGGCCAATCGTATCCTGGGCTGCATCAAAAGAAGCATGGCCAGCAGGTCGAGGGAGGTGATTCTGCCCCTCTACTCTGCTCTGGTGAGACCCCACCTGGAGTACTGTGTCCAGCTCTGGAGCCCTCAGCATAAAAAAGACACGGACCTGTTGGAGCGGGTCCAGAAGAGGGCCACGAAAATGATCAGCGGGATGGAACACTTCTCCCATGAGGAAAGGCTGAGAGAGTTGGGGTTGTTCAGCCTAGAGAAGAGAAGGCTTTGGGGAGACCTTCTTGCAGCCTATCAGTAGTTAAAGGGGGCTTAAAAGAAAGATGGCGGCAAACTTTTTAGCAGGGCCTGTTGCGACAGGACAAGGGGGAATGGCTTTAAACTAAAGGGGGGTAGATTTAGACTAGCTATAAGGAAGAAATTTTTTACGCTGAGGGTGGTGAAACACTGGCCCAGGTTGCCCAGAGAGGTGGTGGATGCCCCATCCCTGGAAACCTTCAAGGTCAGGTTGGATGGGGCTCTGAGCAACCTGATCTAGTTGAAGATGTCCCTGTCCACGGCAGGGGGGTTGGACTAGATGACCTGTAGAGGTCCCTTCCAACCCAAACTATTCTATGATTCTATGATTCTATATGCACAGCATACATAGAGATCAGGCCAATCATAACAGCGTGTCTCTTTTGAGCGTGTTTTAGGCAATATACTCTCATGATTGTCACAAAAGTCTCAGACCAACAAAAGAGGACAGCTAGGGAATGACCAAGAGATGAGAAGACAGGGGTGCCAGGAAGAAGCAGATTGCTGCACCATCCTTGTCAGAGACACTTTGTACTGAATCCACTTTGTCCCAAATACCATTCACTGACTTGCAACAACCCAGGTGGCAAACACTGGAATCTTTTGCCCAAGGGCATCCAAGCCTACGCTGCCTGGATAGTGCACTCATCACCAGACAGTAGGCTGGGCTGGGCTGGGGAAAGTGAGGACTCTTCAAAAACACTAATGAACTTGTGTTTGTAGGCAGCCAAGAAGGAAGAATCTGCAATCCAGTCCAGCCACTGACAAGGATGGGGAGTTCGATGTCCTAGCCTCAGTGCCTGAGACTTCATCTGCGCCTGATACTTGATATCCATTTGTGCCAGCAGGCCAGTGAGCAGGAACCAGAAGCCCAGGGCTCTCTCTTAGATGAGTAGCCTAACCACTAGCCTACCGAAATACTCTTCTCTTAGTGCTTTCTTTCTCTCTGTTTACATTGCTCCCTACACAGTAGAAATACCTCAAAAGAAGGGGCAGAACTCACTATTTGAGTGATTCACTACTGTGTCCAGGCAACATTCTTGTGGATCTTTCAGTTCAGATGGAGTCCCAAAAATACAAGCAATATAGTATACTACTTCCAGCTATATCACATCGAGCTGCTTTCTCAGCACATCGATAGATTTGTCAGTAACAACAAGGAAGATTTTTTTTTTTTTTTAATAGGCTGCTGCAGGAGGGGATGTTGTTAATAACTTCTTATTTGAGACAAGGTGTTGAACTGGCCTGGAGACTTTAACAAGAAGCAGCATTAGTGAACCTGCCTTACTTTCAAGGACAGCAGAAGCTGCACACGCGGCTGCTTGCATTAAAGGGCACATGTCTCTGTTTGAACTCTGGCCCAAGACAAGTCCAGCTCAGACAATTGCCATTAATTAACCTCTGTCTGCAGTTAGACAGCTGAGCTCATCTGAAACACTCGTGCAATCAAAATACCTCCCAGAGGGGTGGTTCAACAACTTCATCTCCCTGCTCTGGCTCCATCAGGTTAGGACCTGTTTGTAGGTGCAGTGTCCTGCCCTATTCCTTGTGCCAGCTCTGACTTATTGGTGAGCCAGTTCAGCTCATAAAACCAGCTGAAAAATGTTCATTCTTTTGCTGGATGAGTTTTGTGTCACTTCAGAAGCTGAATTAGCTTTTCACTGGGGATCCAGTGAAATGCAGAGCTGGCAGAAGTGAGAAGGTGTCCTATGTGGCTGGGCGTGGAGGAAGGAGCAGTGGAGCAAAGGGAATAGGGAATTCAGTGCTTTGGAATAACTGCAGCATTCTGGAAAGGGCTGCGTTCAACTGGGTGCTTAAATTGAGAGTTTTTACAGAAGTAAAGTGGTGCATTGCAATCTTTCTGAATGAAAGTTATAATGTATGGAAAGGTATAATCAATCACCAACAAAAAAGTCAGGCCAGAATCAGCAACAAAGATGTTACGGGAAGATCTAATGCAATAACTTCAGTGATGTAGGGATTCATATCAAAGAAAGATCTAAATAAAGTGAGTTTGTACATACCCCATGCCTCCAGCCTTCCTTCGTCTTACCCTGATGGGAGACAAAAGTCAAGAAAAAAACCCCAACCTGTTCAAGACGAAATAAAATAACCTCTTAACAACTGCGCAATTAAGTCTAGCAGTAACCCTATGAATTAGATAAGGGCACATTTACACTGTAAAAGCCTCTATTCAGTGTGAAAGAATGCAATAGTGAGCTTCTGTCTGAAGCCAAAAAGCTAATGTGTAAAGCTTTTTGAATCCAGAGAGTCCTGTGTTACAAAATGGATCTGCAAAATGCAGCTGACAAGTGTCTTAAATTCTTGAGGTATCTAAAAGATCATTCCACGCAGCAGCAGTGTTATAGCATCAATAAGAGCCTGTACTGAACTGGAAAACCATCAGGTTGACTCAGCACTCATGTCATTCTATCTTAGATGTGCTATCTTCTGGAGAAGAGAAAATCTTTTGAGGTAAATCAACTGGGCTTTGTCTCAAATAACCTTTTTCTTTTTTTTTGTACCTCCTTGTTATGTCTGCTAGAAACCTGAGCTCAGTGTGCTACTGAAGCTACAAAAGGTCTTGCAGAATTGAGTCGAGACTTAGGATTACGTTTTAGGCATGACTGCCACATAAAAACCTGCTGAAGGTAGTCACAAACCTATAACAGTCCAATAAAATTGTTGAAAAATGAAAGGGATTGCAATGTCAATGCATTTCATCTTCAGAAATTTGTCACTGAGTGGACTGTTTAGGGATTTGCTAAGCAGCGTTTGGCATACTTCCCTATCCTCTCATTCCCGGAGGGGAATGCTGCCAGTCTGCCTATGCCAGCCTGGAGTCCTGGGCAGCAACTTTGACTCAGATCTCAGTCAAGACCCTACATGCAATCAGTGTCTAAATATTACACTTGTTCTTGCACAACATCTCAAAGCCTTTGACATTTTCATCATTCAGGTTCTCCTAATTTTCTGTCCGGAGGACAAAAGCACCCTTTTCTTTGTCCTTTGTAAATGCAGTCTTTTCCTTATTAAGCCCCTTCTGAATGCTCCTATGCAGAGAAGTTCCCTAATCTGGTCTTTTGGTCATATCATACTTCTCTTTGAATTTCACCAGTCATTAAGTACCACGTCCCATCTACTGTCTCTCATTCAGTATTGAAAACAAGCGGTCAGCTCCTTCCATCAGCCATCCCAGATGATCATTTATATTATAGTCTAGCATTTAAAGCAAGCACCCTTTCTGTTTTCTTCCATTCTGCTTTGAGGATTGTCCTGTATAACCTGCAAAGCTGTGTTATTAGTCTTTTGATTCCTCAGTTCTTGACTAGTGTGAAGCCTATGAAAAACTTGACAATTTTTAAGGTGTCAGCACTAAGGACTGCACATCGATAGGACTGACAGCGTGAGATTTGCTTACCCAGTGTCATTTTAGGCATTGTGCACTTTCCATTGTGTCTCCAGAGGGGTGCCAGAGTCCTCATGTGTCCTCTGTCAGCCCTGTGCAGTTATCTTTGGTGGAAAGCATCCTAAATGACACTGGACACCTTCATTTAAGCAACTGAATCCCTCTTATATTGTCTTGTTTCCTTGTATCACTTTCCCTGCCTTTAACCACAATTGTAATATATTACTTTTGTGAGGGAGTGAAATGCAGTAGCAACTATCCATGAGAACGAAAAGTCCTGTACAATAATGCACACAAAAAGGATGTGATGAAGCTGCTAATTAAAGCCAGGTGCTCCAGCAGGAGAATGAGTAGTGGCTGGGGTGTGATAACTGTGGGCAAGAAGTGGAATACTCATGGACAAGCAAGATGTTGCAAGAGAGCCTTGAGGTTTTGTGGCTGTAATCGGCTGCCCTTCTGTTGACAGTATGTTTTTTCAATAAAATTGAGGCACAATCTTCACATCAGCTGTTTCCTGCCTCTAGTATATCACTAGGAGTGTGCCACAGGTCACACTGGTACAACATTGTATGAATGTTCATTAGATTGGATTTCATTCCAGACTGTGCTCATTTTGTGTGCATCCTAATCATGATCACTTTGGCACAATATTATAACTAAGTTTTTTATTGGGAGGAAAAACAAGAAGCGTAAGTCTATTTGAACAAGTGTTTACGGAAAGTAGCCTCTAAATGTGTAAATGTGGATTCAGAGTCAAAACTTGATTTTTAAGAGTTAAAATAATTCAGCCATAATTCAGTCAGAAACTACACAAACTTCACTTTTCCAAGCAAAGAAATTGAAAATGCACACTAACAAGAGTAATAGCAGTGCACTGAAATTTACAGGTTTTTCACGTATTTTGTAATCAAATACTCTTTGAAGCCTAATTGCCGCATGTTTGATGTAGGCGTTGATTTTGTTGAAATTGTATGTACAGCCAGTGCAAACAGTCTAATAATCCTGAGCCTTTATTTGGCTCCATAACCATTTTAATGGCTTTTTCCACATTTATTGCTGGCAGCATCATACCTCCACAGAAGTTGAGTTGTGCTTTTTGTGTTGGTTTTGTTCTTGATTTATGGGCAAGCTCTTTAATTGAACTCTTAAGAACCCACTGTGCATTCAGAACTTTTGCAAAGAGAAGATGCATTTGAGAAGATGTTAATATAGTCTGCACTGTGGAACATGGATGCTCACTGTCTGATATGTAGAGCACTTAAATTCAAATAATGAAAATAATCAGAATATTTGCAACTCTCTGTTACATGTTCGTATAATTTGAGCATCAAGACTATTAGAGGACATCTTACAGTCTCAGACAGAACAAGTCTCTTTCACTTCCTTTCTCTCTAAGTATTCAGGTTTTTGCCTCACTGCTGCTTCATTCATCTCACAGACAAATTTCGTCTTTCCTTACCAGAACGTATTAATGGAGTTCTCCTGAAGGTCAGCCAAAGAGACAGACTGTGACACAGATTTCCAATATGCTGTGGGAAAATGAGAGAGGGATATGTGTGAAAACAGTACAATATCCTTCCTGTATTTTACAAGTTGCACTACAAACTAGATGACGAGCAGAATGTTTGCTTTAATGGTTTTTAATGGAAAAGATAATACATTATAAAGAAAACAATTCCAGGTAATAAAAATATTTTCTAAAGGAATATCAATAACATCAAAGGGATGCCATAGAAAAAAAAAGATCACAGCATTAAAACTTTACTGTTCACAATGAGACATTTTTCTGTGAACAGTTACTTGTTTGCATATAGATCTGAACTGTGCAATGGCAGGTGCAATCCGTATCTTTTTACACTTCACATTTTGCTATATTTCACAATTAACACCAGATGAGCCTCACCAGATGAGGATTGGTTTGTAGGATTAGGGACGCAGTAGTCTGCAGTAAAATGCTGAAGGAAATTTTGGGTGACTAGTAATTTCTACATAATCAAGGTTGTTGCTTGGTTTTGAGGTTTCTGATGCTCCTTCTAACAACACAGCTGCAATTTTACTTATAAATGAACAGAAGTATTTAGATTCAGTATTAACTCTGTAGTAAGGTTTATGTCAGCATTTGTAGCTTCTCTCCAAATCTCAGCCTTTTCGCCAAACACAAGTGCATAGAACACAATTTAAAGAACCACTAGTGTTTTCTATTGTCTTTTCCCCATAATCTTCCTCGACAAATAAAATCGCATCCTGAGATAGTGTCTTCTCCTGTAGCTCTTACACAACAAGACTGCCCTATAAGTTAGGACATGATCAACAGATATCCACCCATGCAAGGACACCAAACACATGCAACATCTCATTATGTATGGTAGCATTACCATAACTATGTATGACATCCCAAAGACCTCAGTCACAACAGCTGATGCTCTTCATTTAAGAACATACAAAAGCTTCCACATGTAGGAATAGACACCAATAGCCAAGCATGGATATAATAACAAATAACTATATTAGAAATAACAATATGCATAACGGAAGTCAGGATTTTTACTGCCTTTTTGCAGGTGCAAAACCAGAAGCCCAGGGCTGTGGAAACCAGCTGCCAAGGACCAGACCAAGGACTGGTAGCTGAGCTGGGAACAAGCTCCAGACCTGTACTCGGCCACCCATGTCGTGGTGGCTCTGCTGCATTCAGCTTTGCCTTCATGGCAGAGAAATTGGTGAGGTTTAGCAGGCTACTCAGTCCCTCCCTCCTCTGATCAATACCATTAAAATACCAACAGAGACTGATTATCTTTTGAATGGCAACCACGAGATATAACTGGAGAGGAGTGTATGGGAAAACTGCTTTGAAACATTCCTGAATTTTGAAGCTGAGATGTAAATTCAAACTGTGGTTGAAGCCACATCTGTTTAGCAAAAACTCTTGAAAGGAACAGGCTTTCTGTTTGAAGATCCTATCTTTGGTTTCCTGTGACAGCTACAACTGACCATCTCAGATAATCTTCTTGCATCAATTTAAAGCACGTGTGGTCTCGTTCCAAGGAAACTGTGGCAAATGTGGTGAGCTTCCTAGGAAGAGCATGATTTAGAAAAGGTTACAAGGTCTGTGGCTCTTTAAGGCGGATGCATGTTTTATTTTAGTGTGTATGTTTCTTTGCAAGATAAATGCCTCTCTAAAAGCATAGAAGACCATATCATTCCACCAGTACAAGTGAGGAGGTGTTAGGCTTAGGTCACTTTTTTTTTAGACACACGGCTAGCAAGGCTGATAAATCACTTCTATGTAGGTGAAACACACACTGACATCATAAAATTGTGACACAAGCAGCATGTAGTCTGGCCAAGCTAGAGTTACTTTTTAATTACCTCTGCTAAAATCCCAGTGATATAAAAAATTCACAAGTAAAATCATAAAAACATGCCTAAAAATCCCATCACTTCGTGTCTTCATTGGACAGCATTTTCAGTGTTTTTCAAATGAAATAAGCAAATGAAGATGCTACACTGACGGCTTTTTGAAGACCTGAGAAAAAATGACAGGGCTATATTCTGTATGAGTGATTTTTCTCTGGTCATTTTGGTACAGAATAAATTACTTAAATCCAAATGGAATTTATTTTGGAAGAAATTCCCCCCAAAGCAGTTATACTATATGCTTGTTTGTCATAGAGTTTACAAGTGAATGGGGAGAAAGGGAGGTGGTAGGAAGTTAGTCCAATATAAAAAACAATGTAAATATTCACAAGCATTATACATAGCGTACATAAAATAGGTTAAGATAACATAATTCGGTTATGAAATATATTTTTAAAAATAATAAAAAAATAAAAATCTGCCTGTACAATTTTAATTTGATCCCATGTATTAAGATTCAGATTTTATTTACAAGATCACACAATTTTTTCCTCCCATATCTTTTGCCTGTAGAAGAATCCTGCTTTCTTTCTGCAGGGAGGGAGGTGAATCAAAGTGTCAGTAATTTCAAGGAACAAACACAGGCAACCCTCTGCTATCTCACTTGCCTCAGCTGCTTCTAAGTTAGGTTGCGGGAAGAAGGCTACAAGATGGGACCTGCCCAGTATTGAACAGTATTTCTAGTAACGTGTTTTTCTAATCCTTTCATCTTTGGTTGACCTGAAAACATACTGCAATAAAGTTTTGCTTCTGGGTGTTCATCTCAAATTGACTTTCTAGCATTACTTTATACATTGCAAATTATATTACAGGAAATGTAAAACATTTCTGCAGTGTAATCTTTTAAGTGTTCTCAAAAGGAATATAGTTCAATGGATATTTGTTTAACATCTGGCATGTTTGATCTTTCTGAGAAACCATCATGTGAAGCAATATACTACTGAACCTTTCTATTTTGTATCTTTCACTGATTACCTGCTACTGGGCACTCTTGGAAACAGAACATTGCAACAAGGGATCAAACGATGTTTTACATGTATAGAATTGGATTATTAAATTAATGTAATTCTGTTACCTACGAAAAGTGGATTGCTCTACAGTTCATAGATGGAAACAGAATGGTAAAGATATCTCAGTTAACTGAGATAAAATAGATTTCCAATACAAAGCTGGGGTGAAAACCATTTTATCTTACTTCAATGGCAGCATATGATACCTTTCTAAAGATGGACTGCAGTTTCCATTTTAGGATTCATTTACAGAATATTGTCATTACAAAAACCGCATGCTTTTTACTGTACTACTGAGTAATTAGTTACAGAAAATTCAATTGTGCCAGCACTGAATTACGTTTATAAACACTGAAAATGCAGCTACCCATCTAAAGGAAGAAAATGAACTGTTTAGCAATGTAAATAGTTCAGGAAAGAGATTTTTTAATATATTTTCACATTGATGGCCTTTTTAAGGGAGGCATATGCATTGGCACTGTGCCGAAGAGTTGTTAGGTGCATTATGTAACATAAAAATAATTATCACACATACACAAAGCAAAAAAATTAATCCCTGTCCTTGCAAAATGATGTATCTTCTTGTATAGCTACATACCTGCTCCAGAAAAGCAGCCAGATTTCAAGCTATACACGAGAATTCAAATGAATAACTTTATGGTTATGATTATTCTAAGATCTGATATTTTTCCTACAGGGCTTAGAAAGCACAGTCATACATCTCTTGCATTCTGTGGCTGATTATACATGAAAACAATGCAAAATCCATTAAATTTCCAGATCATCTTGGGGCTGCAGCAGCAAGAGTGTCATCAGTTAACATTCCAGGGAAATTCTCAGTTTGGAAGGCAAAACAGGAATAATAAATATGTAAGCATATATATTTATACAAAAGCTCCAGTCTGAGCCTTGCATATAACATCTTGAGATATAGCTTGATCTTAAGGTCTGAAACTAGATTTGCACACAGATGTGCAAACTACTTATGGATGTCTGTTCTCTGCTTAAGTAATATAAGTTCTTGCACAAAACTTGGCTCCTAATCACTATCTATGTTCCTTATGTTGTATTCTCTCTGAAAAGGAAAAGAAAGAAAGAAATTAATAATTAAAAAATGTATTCACACCCTCTGGAGGAACTGGCATTATACGTGTTCTTTAGTTATACTGGTAATTTCACTAAACTGTATTTGGAAAAAGACAGCAATTAGACTTGAAGGCACACCTCTGCAAGTCATATGGGTTTAGCATATTTTCAGAGGCTTTAAAAAAAAAGATAAAAATAACAGCTTAGATATTTCTGGCAATATATTATTAGAAAAAAAAAAACTTTTGTGTCATGGTCCCAGTAAGGAATCTCTGTTATAATGCTTGAACTTTGTTATACCATGTGGCCCAGCAGTGTTTGTCGAGTGATAGCCAGACACTCCAGCAGACTTAATGATTTAGTGGACTCTCCCCATCCGGTGTTTAATCTCCCAGTGTACACTTCCTGGACAGTAGCTCCTGATGATATTTAAACTGAGACTTTTGGTCTGAAAGTAGCAGTTCTACCTGACACAAGAAATCCTCCCTCCTGACTGAATCAGTAAGATCTGTGTTAAGTGACAGCTTGTCTCATTGGGCAGTTTCTCCTTGAATACCTTGCTGGTCCCTCCCAGAAAACAGAAATATTCTGGCAAAGAAATGGGACTGAAAAGAGGGTCCTTTGTTCCCTGAGTTGCTGTACGGTTTGACAGGGAAGATATAAAGGTATCTGTAGGTCGCTGAAGGTTGGTATTTCCTCTGGCATTATTGATTTGACAAATGAAGAGAAAACAAACATCCCAACCATAGGAACAGAATGGCAGGATCATTGCAAATCCAGAAGCAGACGACACTAACAAACAACTGAAGGTAAGCTTTCAGTGGTATCCAAAGCAGCATCCGACTGAGGATCTGGATCAAAACTTTCTCTGGAGATTTATGTAGGACAAAGAGCTTTTCTGTTCTTTCTTTGGGCACCTGATGCTAAATCCAGATGGCTGACTCCTGGTATTGGACACAGTGGCTGTCCGATCATTTGTTGTGCAAATATTTTCCCTCGGCCAAAAGTAAGCCCATTTTTGGTATTATTGAACACAGATCGAGGGAGCAAGCAGCCACATTACTTGTTCACTCGTTCACTTATTCATCTGAGTAAGCTAAGAAAACAAACACATCAAATATTCCTCTGTCTAATCAATAGACAGGCAAGATAGTCAAAAGGTTTTAAATAAGATTAAAGCTATGTCCATATTAAATAGAACACTTCTTGTAAAGGCTTTCCTTTTTTCTGTTTGTTGGGGATTTTGGTGCTTTTCTCCCCCCTGCAAATAAAGGGTGCTGCACTGTCTGTTCTCTGTATAAAATGGTTAGGTAGAGTTATTATTCTTATCTGAAACCTGTAAAAACAACTCTCCTTTATTTAAGAAGATAATAGCTGTTTCATCAAGTTTCATTCTACTTTAACTGAATTTATTGGAAAATAATTGTAAGAAGGTGTACTTTTTTAACTTGCCACAAGTTATAATGAGAAGAATAAAGATTGGATATAGGTCCTCTCCCTACCTCAGGACTGCTTAGCCTATATGTGACAGCCACTGTCTAATCCTACATCCCACAGATTCATGGTTAAAAGACAGAAAAGACTAAAGCTCTCACTATGCAGAGCCAGAACACGAAGGGAAGTGATGCTTATTAGGAAGAAAAGGTCTCCCATTGTTTCAAGTAGAGGTGGGGAGATGATTCCCTGCTTCACCGTCCTCCTTATTTTGCTTATGAGGAGAGAAACAGCCGTCTCAGCGCAGTGGATTGGGGTTTGCCTTTTGCCTGCAGACCCCATGAAGCTGGCAGGGTGAGGTGTGTCACTGGGACATCGGCAGCTCAGAAGACTCATATGGCCAATAGGCTCCCCAGATTAGAGGAAAATGCTTTTGTACAGTTAACCTTGTCCTTCTACAACCAATCTGTGCAAGGGTAGGAGACAGGATGTTGGAGAAGGAGGGGTTACCACAAAGAGCGTAAAGCAGAGGTGCAATTTGCTATGTACAACCCAGCAGGCCCATTCATATATATGAAACGTATTATTTGCTTTAGCTTGAGAACAAATAATTCCTGCTTCTAACTAATCCCATGAGAAAAATAATAAAGAGTCAACACAATGTATTAACTCTTTCAGAGAAATAAAAATACAGTGTTACATTTGAACTTACAGTAGCTGGACATAGGTTCTTTAAAAAGAAAGACAAAACAATGTTTCTCATTTCGTACCTATTATGCTAGAACAAAATGGGGAAAAGCAACAGAACATATTTTGTCCTAAGCAAACAAATTAAAGGTTTGCTTCTTCCCAGTCTCAAGAATCATCTGCCACGGGTAAACTGCAGAGTCTCCAAACACTGCATGTCACAGCAACAAAACCTGTGTCATAACGGTGGATAAATGAAAACACAATTTACCAAAACTACCTTTCTCATAACCAACGTCAGCGGGGAGCTACCCTCCCTTAGCTTGCCAGGCTACAGTCCTCATTCTCACTGTCTCCAGCTACCATGGACTCTTGGGACCATGTCATGAGCCATGGTGCTGAGGAGAGCACTTTGCGTGTCTGCCAGGTCCTCTCCATTTCAAATCAGTGGATGAAGTGGGTTCATTTTGTGACCAGGAAGGGAAGAGAAGAGCTCAGCATCTGAGCAGAGACCAGTTCTGTTTTAAGACTCCTCCACTCCTTCTTAATTTCCTCCCTTATCTTCACGTCCTTCCTTTTGCTACCCTCTATTTTGTCTCTCCATGGTTTATCTCCTGCACTCTCCTTCTCTTCATTCTTCCTGTTTCACTTGGTGCTTACTCTTACACTCTCTATATCACCACCTTCCTTCCCCACTATTTTTACTTTTTTCTGTTTCTCATCTGAATTGCCAGTTTTTGTCCCACTATATGTTCCTCTTCCAGCTCCAACCCCTTTTTCTTCCTTACTTTTACACATTGTACAGTTACATTCAACCGGTTATCATTATTTCTGCTGACTCTGCTTTTCACGATCTCTGTTCCTTTTGCTTC
This sequence comes from Aptenodytes patagonicus, assembly GCF_965638725.1. Classification (NCBI taxonomy): domain Eukaryota; kingdom Metazoa; phylum Chordata; class Aves; order Sphenisciformes; family Spheniscidae; genus Aptenodytes; species Aptenodytes patagonicus. Next base: position 36,373,217 of record NC_134955.1, on the reverse strand, counting down.
CCCTTTTGCTGAAGTTTTCAAGTCCTCCTTTGATGTCTTTTTTCCCTGCCTCTATCCCTGTTATCCATGCTCTGTCTTGAATGTCTGACTCACACAATTATGGATATCTGAATAGAGTTAGATTTGAAGTACCTACCCAGAATAGAGCTCCAGCAGGTCATTGTGTCACTTTAGCAGTCATGGTATGCAGCTGGAGAAGATTTAAGAGCAGTGACAGTTGGTCACAATCCAGTGTTTCAGTGTGGACAGTTGGTCACATAATCTGCCAATTATATATGTGTGCATATTCTCTCTGACTTCCCTGATGAGTTTAAATCCAGAGAATGGACCTGAAGTTTTCAAATTAATTGTAATGGAAAAGCATTCAGGAGTGGAGTCAAAACCATCAGCCCATAAGAAGTGCCCTGTTGGGTGAAGTGCAGAAGCTTGTCCCCAGCAGTGGACGAAGGAGAGAGTACGTAGGGAAAGGATGTGACCCTGCCATTTTGTGAGATGCATTTCCCTTGTGCTCGCCCAACATCCAGAGCAGATTAAGTGAGGATGAACCCTCTAGCACTCCTTTGCATATTCTGTTTATGGACTGGTCATCCATGTATTTATCTAATGCCTATTGAACCAGTAAATGCTCTCTGTATCCACAATGTCTGTGGCAGCAGTGGCCAGCAGTTTACTACCTATGGTGTAAAGAAGTACATTTGTCCTTTTACCTATTTTAAACCAGTCTCCTACTGGTTCCTTTGAGAGTCCTCTGGTTCGTACATAGCAGTGACCAACACTGCCACATCTTCACTATTTTCATAATTCTGTGAAACTTTTTCAGCTGACCCTCTCAGCTATCTCCTCCCCAAACTGAAGAGTCCCAGCCCTTCTAGTCTCTCCTCACTTGATCTGTGACTAAACACTGGGCAATGAGAAAACCTGATGGCAAACTTGGGTGGCAAAGACATCAGTGTACCTGAAAAGGTCCTGGGAAAGGAAAGGGTTTTGAAAAATTCCGTTATTTCCCTGAACTGTGCTTCTTCTCCAAGCTTGGTGAGCAAGGAGCACTTGCCCACTAACACTCCAAATCCAGGTTTTCTTTCTTGCCTTTATATGACACATTAAGAGCTTTCTGATTCTTTAGACTTTTCGTTCCTCTTTCTAACGTATTCTGCTAAGGCATGTGATGTCAGGGTCCTGAGGGCATCAATACACCTTACTTGTCCTGACCAGACCCCTGGGGCTGCCCCCCACCCTGTCCACAGCCCAGGAACACATTTCAGCCCCCTGGGGCCGTCAGTCCCTGCCCCAGTGACGCTGCAGCAGTGCCCGTATCCAGCTCCCCACAGCCCTGCCCTGCCCAGCCATGGGCCCCACTGATCTGGACTCTGACCAGATGACTGACTTCCCAGCTGGACCTCGGACCCACCTCATCACCGTGGATCCACCTGGTGATCACTGGCCCTGATCCTGACCCTGACCAGCCGCTTGACTTCCTGTGTGACCTGCCCCGTCACCACACAGTTGCCTGATGACCTAGGCTCTGGGCTGAAGCTGGCTGCCACCTCTGGGTCTGCGCTGCTCCCTTGCTGGAGGTGGTGGGACAGGCCCTGCCCCGCTGGTTCTCTGCCCAGCTGGCTGTGGTATTGCACTCAGCTGCCGGCTCTCCAGCCCTCAGGGAGCAGCCAGCCCTTACTGCACCCTGATGTGAAAGGTAGAGAAGTCTGTAATTAGCTTCCCAAGGCATGAAAAAGTGTATGAAGCACTGAAATTATCTTTAATCTGCCTTTGTGCTATTGCACATGACAATCACCATGGAGGCAAAAGATTACAAACAAGAGGGACAGGAGATGCCAGAGAGAAAGAGGATGGGCAAGAAATGCCATACCCCCTCTTTGCCTGTTGGGCTTCTGAAAAACTTTAAATTGTATGTACCAAGTGGAGCTAAATACTGACATTTCAAACCCACTCCTTTCCAGAATTTTTTATAGAGATGCTTTAAACACTTTTTACTCTGCCTTCAGTATCCCTATATTCTAACATTTTTAATGAGGCTGAAAAAAATAATAATTAATAGGGACAAAAAATATCCCGTTATTTCTTAACATCTACAGGATGGATAGAAGTGGCTTTTATAACAGCCAACAGCAGACATGAAAACAACTTGCAATCCAGTTAAAACTCAGAATCCTATGCCCTCCTCAGCTACAGGACTAAGTCAGGATGTCCAGCACATTCAGAAAATAATACCTTTCAAAAAAATCCTAAATTTTTGTGTGCTTTACTGTTATCAATGCTATGATGGCACTAAGATGTTAGTTTTGTACATCTGTAACTAAAGCTGTCATTATAGGTTGTTACTGGGCCATTGTAATCAAAGGAAATATGAAGACTTGAAAATGAATTCCAAATGAATAGATTCATTCATTTGAAAAAAAATCCAAATCAAACATCCCAGATGTTTGAATCCCAAATATTTCCTGAGATACATGTTTGTTGGAAGCACTTGGAAGTCTTAATTAAAAATTTGTTTACAGAATGAACCCTGATTCTTAGAACTGCTGGCTACTGTAAACAAATTACCTGGACTGACAAGGCAAAACAGAAAGTTAGAGAAATCATCTGGATTCAGAGTTTTTAATATTGCTGTGGAGCATGTGGATTTGCCAAATAACCATATTTGGGAATGCTGTTTAAAAAGGCTAAGAAAGTTAGTAAAGTTATGGGAATATTAAGTCAAAGCTAAATAGATGAAAGAACATCCATTGGCACATGTACCAAGAACTGCATCAGATGACCAACTCAGGGAAGCACTGCTGTATCAGTGCCACTTCACATCCTTCAATGCTTTTCTTTACAAATGTAAGGGCTTAGAACTATACGGTTTTGTTTGGGTGTTTTTTTCACAGAAGGCTTCATTTCTAAAACATCCACCTCATGTCAGATAAAGTTAACAGAAGTTATCTGTGAAAAAAACCCGACCACAACAATTCAATGGAAATTTCTTAAAGAAGTGGCTGTCTCTGCAAGCACTATGGGACCCCAGTCCCCTTCGAGGGCTGTCAGTGGGCTGGGTTTGTCGTGGTCTCAGCAGAAAGAGATATTGCCACCAAACCCTGGGTGCCACTGGCGAGGCTCCCGAAGTGTTCACACACTTCAAATAATAGAGCTTTTTACTAAGATGATTCACATACTGCTTACATTAAAAGCATTGAGTATTTTATTAGAAATTAAGTCAGCCATGAGTCTTAAGTGAGTCTCTAGGGTCAGCCCTATCAGCACAACCAAGCAGCTTCAGCCCTTTTTAGTGCCAGTTGGAGACCCCACAGCCTCCACACCCAGGCCACACTTTGCCCATTATCAAGTCTTTTCTTGTCAAACAGCTCAACTGAAGGAGTCTCCATGGCTCTCCTACTTTGCCTCCCTCCAAAGTATGATACCCCCCACCCCAACACAGGCTTTTCTTCCCTCTTGTGCTCTGCAGAGGCAGGGAAGTCCTCTATCTGCTGGGTGTCAAGTCAATGGTAACACCGGTCACACTGCCCGCATATCCAACCATACTGTGAACTGGATCAATTTTGTTCACATTTTACAGGAAATTAGTGTAATAACTAGATCCAAGAGGGTGAAAATATATTATTTTGACCAAAGTAAAACATTCATTTCTACAGGACCAGGCATGTCATCTTCACAATTTTTTCCATTCAAAAAATTACAAATGTACAAGTTAAAATGACAAGGTAAAAAAAAAAAAATCATTTCAGCAGGACTGAAACTAAATCGTTTGGAACAATTTGTTTAACACACAGAAAGCTCAAATTCATTCCTTCATCCTTATTTGGAAGGTAGCAAAATATTGAAAACTTAGGATTGCCTATGGTACTGAAGTTCAATGTTTCATACAGGTCTAACAGGCTACAACACCATGCAGCAAGCAGGCTATCAGGAGGGTTGTTTACTCTTCGGTATGCCACAGTTTTGGCAGAGGGCAGGAGTTTCTTCCGTGACTGTATGATTAGGCGTATCTTTGGTTAACTTTGCTTTCCTTACCAAGTAATTGTAAGTACTAGCAACAGGAAACCTACAGCATGTCTTCACTTTTCTAGCTTCTTTGAAACATTTGTTTTGTGGCTAGGCCCTATCAAATACTCTGTAAGCATCAGAAGACAAAGATGGGAGTCATCACAACAGGAAAGAAAAACGCAAGCAATATGCCATCGTGGGAACCAGATGATTTTTCTGGGCCCTTGACACTAAAAGCTGCAGCTGTCATCCCCACTTGCTGGCCCGCTTGTTTCATACCTATCCTTGGAAAGTGAGTCATGACTCACTTCCTCTGGTCCTAATGCTTCCACTAAGCAGGGAGATTTTGCTCACTGCATAGCGACCATGTTTGTACATGTGATGGCTGGTCATGCTTGTCACAGAGGAATTTTCTGCCGTGAATCCTAAGACAATGCTTGAAAATAGTAGGTACTTGAGAGCTACTGTTCTCTGGCATTGCTTTCATGTCCTACTTTTGGAGCAATGGTTAATTAGGCCACCTTTTCTTACTGGAAAACTTTCAATCTTTCCCCTTACTTGACTGTATTTCAGTAGAAAAATCAGAAACCACATCAAGAGGCTTCATTTTTCCTTTCCTAAACAAAATCAAGCTGCCAACGACTCAAAAGTCTCGAAGAGAGGCATAGTGGGGTTTTTTTCTCTTGTGATGCTGAACTCTGTAAGGGCACAGTATTGCAGGAACACAATCTGTTTCAAGTTTCAGCATGAACACCAGTTTTAGTTTAACCAATACTTCAGAATACCAGGCTCACTGAAATATTTTAACAGTCGCCTAAGATCAAATGCTGATTCAGACAGTGTTCCAGCTCAATTTGCTATTGACCAAGCAGACACATTTCATAGAATCATAGAATAGCTTGGGTTGGAAGGGACCTTTAAAGGTCATCTAGTCCAACGCCCCTGCAATGAGCAGGGACATCTTCAACTAGATCAGGTTGCTCAGAGCCCCATCCAACCTGACCTTGAAGGTTTCCAGGGATGGGGCATCCACCACCTCTCTGGGCAACCTGGGCCAGTGTTTCACCACCCTCAGCGTAAAAAATTTCTTCCTTATATCTAGTCTGAATCTACCCTCTTTTAGTTTAGAACCATTACCCCTATCGCAACAGGCCCTGCTAAAAAGTTTGCCACCATCTTTCTTTCAAGCTCCCTTTAAGTATTGAAAGGCTGCAAGAAGGTCTCCCCGAAGCCTTCTCTTCTCTAGGCTGAACAACCCCAACTCTCTCAGCCTTTCCTCATGGGAGAGGTGTTCCATCCCGCTGATCATTTTTGTGGCCCTCTTCTGGACCCGCTCCAACAGGTCCGTGTCTTTTTTATGCTGAGGGCTCCAGAGCTGGACACAGTACTCCAGGTGGGGTCTCACCAGAGCAGAGTAGAGGGGCAGAATCACCTCCCTCGACCTGCTGGCCATGCTTCTTTTGATGCAGCCCAGGATACGATTGGCCGCCTGGGCTGCGAGCGCACACTGCCGGCTCATGTCCAGCTTTTCATCCACCAGTACCCCCAAGTCCTTCTCGGCAGGGCTGCTCTCAATCCCTTCATCCCCCAGCAACCGGGGGTTGCCCTGACCCAGGTGCAGAACCTTGTCCTTCAGGCACATCTTTGGTCACTGACCACAGATCAGGCTGGCCAGGTGCATAAGACAGAGCAGGAGAGAGCTGTCACACTCTGGTGTAAATAAAGCGTGTACAGTACATAGATGAGTTTCTAGCAGAATGCAGCAGATTTGGTAAGGCTGGCATTCCCAAATAACATCTTGGTTAAGAATTGTAGCACTTGTAGTCTGACATAGAGAAATTATTTTCTCTGCAGAAAACTACTAGGACCTGCAGAACCAGTATCACTTTACAAATCTGCTAACAAATGGTTTATTAAACCAAAGGAGTTGACTGACCTCCTAGGAAAACATGGATTTTGTACAGCAGCATAACCTTTAGTCAGGCAGGTATTTTATAAGCATTATTTCCATTTATAATTACCTGAAATCATATCTTAATATGATTGGCCGTGATTTCAATAAAGAACCCTGATATTTGAAAGTATTCCTGTGTGTGAGAAACAGGATGCATGTACAGCACACCTGGGTGCTGGAACAGGTGGCTGTTAAAAGATCATTTTATTGATGTGTTCTGCAGAAAACCTCAAGCTCCAAGGTGAACACATTCTGTGTTGGTAGCCAATATTCCTGAAATACATCCTAGTTCACAAGTAAGGACCTCTCTCAGATCCTCTAAGTCTGCAGAGTGGGAAAATATTGCTCCCTAATAGAACTTATGTTCATGACTATAAATGAACAAGCATCTCCAGAAAAGAGAAAAGGCAATGATATACATTTGTTCAACAATACTAAGCAATACATTTTGAGCAAAATCACAACACAGCCTTGGAGGATAATTTTGCAAAACACATAGGATCTTGTAACTTGGTGAATATTTTTTTTTTCCAGAATTAAGTCGTTCTTTTGACAAAAATTTGCTGACATCTTCCACTAAGCTGTCATATGACAGGAAACAGTTAAGTACCACTAGGATTTTTCAGTGTAGCTCTCTTACCGTAAGTCAGGTAACACATTTCCTCACAATTAAAAAAAAAAGGAGGGGGGAGTGTAGAAAGCTTTGTTTGTGCCATGACAGAGCAAGAACCTAACTGATACCCAGGTAGCGGGCGGCAGTCACTGTGCTCCCAGATGACAATGTTGTATGCTACACAAGAGAGAGCTTCTGAGACAAATTTCAAAGACTTTGAAACAAGTTCTAATCATATTTAGAAAGTAGTCAGTAACACATACTTTAGATAGTAAAGGATGAATCCAGGCATAAATGCACAAAGGCATTTTTAGAACTCAGTCATCCTGATGGTTTAAAAATGTTCCACTCCATTATAGATAAAGGTTTACATATTTGGCATTTAGTGTTGAAAATGATAATGTCTAAATTTATGGTATTATTATCAACCACATTTACAATGTATTCTCTCAAACGCAGTACTGGAGTTAGATTGGACAATTATAGTATTTACAGAATTACAGTTTTGCCCCTGTATTTCAGCCTAAATTAAACAGCAGAAACATTTGTTTTTCCAGAACAGGTTCTTGTCTATTAGAAATTATTAGTTTTATTCTCTTTGAAATTACACTGCCATTATTTCTTTTACATCACATAGCATATTTCTAATTTCTACCAGTGCAAATGAAAGAAAACTCAAATCTTCTGTTTCTCACTATACATTCAATAAAAAGTTCTGCCACTGCCTCAGATCGCTATCTGGGAGTTAATGATCTCATTACACTTTCTACAGGAATGCTGGAATAACCCTGATGTCCTGATTTTAATTACTTTTTAAAAGCTCCATTGAAATTAAAACATCTCCGGGGCAGTTTTGCTGCTGCTGAGTTCAGGTTGAAAATTAGATATACTACCCTACAGCCAGAAGAACTATATAAAAAATCAAGTTTCCTGTTGCTGTTGTTTGTATCGCTCTAAAAATTACACCCAGATTAAATACACATGTTCTGAAAAGCCTAACAGGTATACCTTTCATATAGTACCTTCATAGAAAGTCATAGATGGCAAGCACTGATTTTCAGGAATGCTTTGTAAGTCTTAGCAGTCAGCATGTGTGCCACTGAATACGCTTCATTTTGCAAGTATAATGCAGACTCCAAAGTCCTGTCCCTCTGACAAAGAACTAAGCGATAGTTTGATAGTGAGCTCTTAACATATGTATACAAACCATAAAAGCCTAACTGAACGTCTGTTTTGGTGGGTGGATAATTCCCATAGACGCCTTGTGGGCTTACATTGGGACCACAGTGAAAAGAATTTTCTGGAATAAAAGTGGCTATCCTTTCAAAATACTTTTTGCAAAGCAAAATCAATTATGTTATTTTTAGGGACTCCTTATGTAAGAATAAGAGGAATAAGAGAACAATTAATGTAAAAAAAAAAGCTTTCTATCATTTACAAAGATAATTTGGTGATAGACTCAGTAAACTGGAAACCTAGAAATTGTATTAGAAAATAGGTTTATTTTAAGCTAAGGCTGCTTAGGGTAGGTATTTTAACTGTGGATCAAGGTCTTGATGCTCCACTGCCCCAGAGTATAGGTCTTCTCAGTACTAATCATAAATTTTATCACTACTCCAGAAGTAAAGTCAGATAGCTTAAGCAGTTTTAGAAGGCACTTTGAATACATTTCAATTTATATGAACTTGAACAATCTACAAGTTCTAAGTAATCCCTTAAATTGTCTTTTGTGAGCTGCAGGAACTTGAGAGTCAGGAACATACAGAGAATACACAGAATGACAGAGGTAGTACTTCTAGGAGTTATCTGGAATGTGAATAAAGGGAAAGAGTTTGATATACCCTACTCTTCTGGGGATGATGATAATTAACATGATAGTTAAAAGTAACGAACTTATTTTCAAAATAAGAGCCATACCTGAAAAGTTAGTCTATCCATTCAGTTGAATTTGGAATCCCATCTAACATGTCTTGGGCAGTGAAGAAGAATAATCTCCATTCATCATATCTGAGACAAATCAAGTTGTTAAAAAAAAAAAAATCTCCCTTTACAAGGTCTTAGAGCAGTTTGCTCTATGGTTTGCTGAGCTTTTGAGGAATGAATTTGCACGTGACCTCAGGACTACAAGCTTAAGCAGAGTGCAATTACTTGGACAGGGAATTTGTCTATGAGCAAAGGTTACTGTTTATTGACCCCATCACCAGATGTAATAATTTTATTCTGTTGTCCAACTGAAGTGGATCCCTTCTCAAATGGTGAGCTGTAGCTCTTGGAAGTTCTCCGAACAAAAAATTCTGAGAGTTGGGATGTGAAAGGGAGGAAATTTTATTGAGGTATCTTTCTCTTGCCAGTTAGGTGGAAAACCCACTGATTTAAGACACTGGCCACAGCAGCTTAGAGGTATATACAGAGATATATAAACACTGAAAATAAAAATACATATTCTACACAAGTGATTTTTTTTTTTAATGCACTTATTGTTCCACAGACTTATCTTTCATATATTTAACTTTTCGTAGAAGGATTCCAGTAAAATTAAGAAACACTTTTCCTCACTTTTGCTTCCTCAACAGGCATTTTTCAGGTGAGCCAACTGAAAGACAAGAGCTCTCTAAGGACACATTAGCAGATCGTTGGCAAGAAATGGAATGGAAGCCAAGAACCTAACCTCTGATTTAACAAGAAGAGCATCCAATGACTAGATATACCCATCTACATGAACATATTTTTATGAATTTACTTCCTTGTTTTGGAGAGATTTGTTTGTATATGCATTAAAAATAATCATGAAATTATGTCAGAACTGCTGTACTCTACCCCCAATTTAGTTTTTAATTCATGGGTATCATATAGCAAATTTCTTAATGACGAGGGGGGTTTATTCTCTTCTAGGAATGACTGAACATAGCTTAGAAAAATAAGAACTATCTGAGAAGAACTGTATAAAAGTACAACCAGCTCCTTTTTAGGGATATGAATTCTGGACAGTTCTATAAATTCATTTCGTCACTTTTTATTTTTCAAAGAGAGTAATTTTCTCCCCTTCCCTCTCCCATGTATGGCAGAGAACAGAAATTTTTCCATTTCCATGAGAAAAGTTATTCTTGCAGGTCCCTATGTTCTCATCAAAAAGGTTAGCAAAATACCAAAATTTAACAAAAGCAAAGAAAAAGAATACCTCAGTTATTCTGAAAACAAGTCCGAACCTCCTACTCAGAAAGCACCTCTGCCAAATTACAGCACAAAATAATCCCATGGTGAGAATCTTAAAAAGCAAAAGTGAAGTTTTAGTTTACACAGAAAAAAAAGAGTAAGAGAAAACTTTTGCATGATAATCTGGAAAAAAAAAAAGTAACTTGCAACAGAAGGTGCATAAATCATAGCAAATTATTCTTGTTCTAAAGCTCACTTTACTATGATCTGGTTTAATAATGCTTTGTTTAAGAATGGACCTTAATTAATAACTCAGACCTGAATGCATCAGAAATATGATTCAGATCCAGTGTGAGAATGTGTCAATTTTATGTCATAATGCAAAATAAATTTTAAAAAAAAAGTGCATCTATCAAAATTATGAACTTGGCCCTAAGCTACCTATGTTGTCACATAAGATTCTAGGTAGAACTTAACTATATCCTTAAAGCACTTTGCATTTAACTCTTCTCAGTGAAGAAAACACGTGTGATTTTTCTACTATACTATCCAGAGGAAAAAGTACTAGATCAAATCTGCAGAAAATTTGTCAAGGAAACTCTGAATACATGAAGACTGATTACAATATAAACTCTCAGATTTCCGCAGGCAATAACTTTTCTTTGTGTCCATCCCTCAAGAGCTAGCAACTTCGGTAATTCCTTGTCCTGGTTTTGGTTGGGATAGAGTTAATTTTCTTCCTAGTAGCTGGTATGGGGCTGTGTTTTGGATTTAGGATGAGACCAACGTTGATAACACACCAATGTTTTAGTTGTTGCTAAGCAGTGCTTACACTAGTCAAGGACTTTTCAGCTTCCCATGCTCTACCGACTGAGAAGGCTGGAGGTGCACAAGAAGCTGGGAGGGGGCACAGCTGGGACAGCTGACCCAAACTGGCCAAAGGGACATTCCATACCATGTGACGTCATGCTCAGTACATAAACTGGGGGAAAGCTGGCCGGGGGGGCCGCTGCTCGGGGCTGGCTGGGCATTGGTTGGCAGGTGGTGAGCAATTGCATTGTGCATCACTTGCTTTGTATATTCTTTATTATTATTATTATTATTATCAATTATTATTATTATATTTTATTTTATTTCAATTATTAAATTGTTCTTATCTCAACCCACAAGTTTTCTCACTTTTACTCTTCCAATTCTCTCCCCCATCCTACTGGGGAGGGGGAGAGTGAGCGAGCGGCTGTGTGGTGCTCAGTTGCCGGCTGAGGTTAAACCACGACAGTTCTTATAATTAATATCTCATTCTGCCCATAAATAATACCCAGACTTTTCTAATTTATTACTACAATAATTAAATTAAACTCAGAGCAATTATTCCCAGCTTGTAATTAATTCCAGGTCTGTTCCTTCTGTTGTGGACCAGAAGTGAGGCTTGTGCAATCTTAGTGTTTCTGTTTTCTTTACAGTATGAATGGATCTTGTAAAATATATTACCCTTCTCTACAAACCATGTCACACTCATATCCATATATGATGGATACAACATTCCTTTAAGGAATTTTTTACAGTTTTGCTATATGTAGCCCCATGGTTATCAGTTTGTAGTTGTGGACTATTCCTGAAAGTCAGTGAAGACGAAGATAAAACAAAAGAGAAAGTCTATTTCAGGAGGCTTAAATTCTTTATGCATGGTCTGTGTTGCCACTGGAAATCATCTCAGGAGATGCAAATCATAAAAAAGTTGAACACTTAGGGTTAGCTAATGCTAGGCCATTACCAACTGCAATGTGCTCATTTGGTACACTCATGACAACTGGCCCTTACAAATGAAATCTCCACATCACAGCACTTGCTAGTTATCCCCCAGATGGCTTAAGAATTTTGTGCACATGCGCACACACACACAAAGACAAATGGAGAAAGACTACAGCAAGTAATAAGGAAAGTCGAAGGTACAAACACAAGAGCTGGAAACATGACTCTCGTTGGGCACCTTCAGGAATTTCCTGATGTTGGGTGCAGACCTGTGAGTGAGTCACAGAAGAGACATTGACAAATTGCAATTGAGCATGTCTCAGAGCCTGTCTTTGTATGGGTTTTGGATACACACTTGCTATGAACTTCGCTTATTTTCAGTATTGCCAGCAGTTCAAAGAATTTCAGTTTTATTTTTGGAACGTAACAAGTTCCATTCTTTCATTTACTGAAGTTGGCTAAAGCATCCCATTAATACCTAAAGCATTATTATGTTATTTTAGTGAAAGGATTACTCCAAAGCCACTGAGGAGCACAGCCTGCTGGTATGCACACCGTGTGCCCAAGCAAGGGAGCAGACAGACCTGTCCCTGAAGACAGGCTAGTTTGAATTCCACGGGTTTTATACATTGTAGTCTTTTGCCACTGACAAACTAAAGCCAGAATTTATACTCTCTTTTCCTGAAGTGGTCAGTTAAAAACCAAAAAAAATTAAAAAAAAAAGAAAGATAAAGACAGCCATTATTATATTCTTTAGGACACTCTTAAAGGACAGTATATTAAGTTTTGCCATATTTTCATGCCAGCTCTCATTTTTTTCTGCTGCTTTGTGCAGAAATGCAACACACAAGACTGCTGAAGCTCTGTGTACGTCTCTCCTTGTTTTTGGCTAGATGAAGAAGTGTTCTGGATTTGGTCTAAATTAGCTTCTTCTGCATGGTAGAATGTAGGGTTTGATGCTAATTCTTTAACTGTTAAATCAAAGAGCAAAACAGTTTGTACCTGGAAGTGTCAACAAGAACCGCAAGACACTGGTTGCTTGAACTCAACATGAATTCAGGTTCCCTACAGATGCTGGCTGCTTGAAACAGGTGACACAGGAGTCATTTTAAGAAGGTCTCAAGGTGTCCCCACTGCCTCCTCTTGCCTCAGCCAGAAGGCATAGCTGGAGGCTGCAGGGAGTGCTGGGCTTCACCTGTACTGCAAGGGGCAGCTCTCTGGGGCATGTGCACTTGGTGGACCTTCCATTTCCCTGGGCAAAATCTTCAGGGTTACCACTGAGTCAGCCCCAATGTCACTCTAGCAAGGCGGTACTGTACATGAACAACAATTTTGGCCTTTATGCCACCCTGAAAGCTGCTGTCCCTCACAGTGTAGATGGTTGCCTGATGATCACTAGTGAGAGATTCAGTCTTATATCTCACCTAGAAGATGGCTAGATCTATGAGAGTCTGATGATCCTCATTTTTATTCATTCACACATTGCCTTTGTTGACTTTGACTTTCCCTGACATGTTAAAACATTCAGATGAACATTGACCAGACTTAGGTCCTCTGGACGTTACTTTCCCAAGGTCTAGGGACCTTGAAACAGTTATTGATAAAATTTTATAGCCATGTTAGGCTCTATTCTCAGCAAACTTGATAAAAGGGGCCTTAATGCCAAGGGAAATCAGATTAGCTAGCTCTGGTGTATGACAGCCCAGATGTGTAAAAATTACAGTGATGGATAAGATGGATGAAAGTAGCATCTGAGAATGATAATGCAGATGCCTCAAAAGTGTCTTGCTTTCTCTTTATCATGTAGCAGTGATATATAAAAGAGACACATACAGCAGACATGGTATATACTCCAAAGCAAAAAGGCTTTTGGCATGAATTCTCTCTAACTGTAATGAAGTTACAGACATTTTAAGTATCACTTTAAACCACAGAGCTGATGTAGAATACTTGAGAAGGAGAACAAAAAAGTGGTGTTCTAATAACTAAACTAAGCACTTAAAAATAAATAGAAAACCACAAAACTATTTTCTGTGTGGTATTTGGTCCCTGAAAGGTTGAAAACAGGCTGGTTTTGTCTTTATTTTCTGGTTCTGCAGACTGTACTCTAAAAAAAGAATTGGTCTCAGAGTCCAAGAGCAAGTCATCTGCAAAGTTCATTTTAATGACGGAATGCAGATTGTTGTTCATTCGGGTTTTTTATATGTTCTGCTTATCTTCACAAAGGTAAATATCTCTGGAATGTCAGGATTAAAATATTTAGAATGTTATTTCTAGCCATCACTGCCTACTGATCTGACTGCTTTGTTTTAGTTAAACTTCCATTTGCTAATGAAATCAGAGGTTTCTAAAATGAACATCATGTACATCAAATGAGCTGAAGTAGTAATTTGATTATTCTTATATTTGAGGAAGTCCTGTGAAAAATATAAAGTTTTCTACTACTCAGACTCCTCTTTCAGTTTTCCTGTGTTGTAACTCTCAATTTTTTTTAATCAACAATGCTTTTATATCACAACCATAATTTTATCCTTTTGGACACTGTTTCTATTGGAAAAGGGGTAGGTATTTCACTCTTTAGAGTCATTCCATCACTCACCCCAAGCTCTGAGTACATAGCTATCATTCTAAAACATACCTTTCATAAGTGAAAAATAACTACACAATAACAAATTGATTCCCCATCCCTTAAAATGTACTTCTCTGCTCTCCCTCTCATCCCCCAAAACTCGGAAACTGATGAGTTTTACAGAAGACTTCCCTCCTTTAACAAAATTGATCTAATAGCTCCCTTTTGTCAATGGCAACTATGTGCATTGCTGGATGAAATGAGTGGTATCTGTCAGTCTCTTTTTTTTTCCTTGCCAGCTCTTCTAGGTGTACTGCAACATTTTATCAAATGAGAAAATCCTGAAATCTCTTCACCTGACCATGGATTTCTAACTGTTGTTGAAATAAGCAGACTGTCACACACACTGTTACCAACCCTTTTCTTTCTCTTCTGAGAATGTTCACTGTTTAAGCCAGCAACAATCAGGATCAATAGAGAAGAAAGGAAACACCCTGTCCTGTCCTGTCCCCTCCTGGTTACTCACTAAATGCAGCTCTAATGGGCTTGATGCTAGATTTCCAACACATTTCTCTTTCATTTTCCACTTGGAATATTGACAGTTTTTCTGTTTTAGCTATGCTCACAGCACATAGATGTCTCTCCAGGTATACAGGAATGTGTACACCCACGTAGTTCACTGGTATTCCTCCAGGAAAACACTGGTCTGAATACCTTACACTTTGAAATCTGCACAAGTATGCTCACAAAAGTATGCATATCTCTCCAATCAATGCAGTTATGCTTAGCTGAAGGTGCCCTAAAGGCCTTCTACAAATTATTTCTGACTGAGTGAAGCAACTACGAAGAACAAAATCAGTTCCAAGCTTTGATCTGGTAACTCAATCCCCACAGGTGTCAGAAGAACTGATATGCAATTGTTTTTGAACTAAGTTATATACAGGAATGCCCTATGCCTCACTGGGGATATCAGTAAACCTCAGGATACAAATATAAAAGTTTGCCTTTACCTGCAAGCAAACAAAAAAACTATGGTATATCATAATGATATTACATACTGTGCATATGAGAAGGTGGCAATCATAGAATCATAGAATCATTAAGGTTGGAAAAGACCTCTAAGAACATCGAGTCCAACCGTCAACCCAACACCACTATGCCCACTAAACCATGTCCCTAAGCGCCTCATCTACACATCTTTTAAATACTTCCAGGGATGGTGACTCAACCACTTCCCTGGGCAGCCTGTTCCAATGTTTAACCACTCTTTCAGCAAAGAAATTTTTTCTCATGTCCAATGGAACAGCTTTGCTGAGCCTGAGCAGAAGCACATGGAATTCACCGCCAGCATTTAATACAATCAGGAAGTCATGAAAGAGGTAGGGTCTCATAACCCACTTTATCAAAGATTGAGGTAGGATTCAAATAACACAAGCACTTGAACCTTGAAAGATATTAAGGAGGGAAACTTGGAGTATTTCAGAATTGCTTTTTCCAGTTGGATTCACTCTGGGAGTTTCTAAATGACAAGGAAACTTTCCCTTTAAATACTCCTCAGTTCAGTAATAATCTATCTTTGTTAGCTGTCTTAGCTATTCATAGTGCCCTCATTAACATAGGATCTCATTAGTCCCATGGCACTACTATAACATAAGATTTTACCAATAATCCATTCAACAGAGTTGGCACCGGGCACAGAGGCATTCTGGTCAGATTATTCAAAGCCATTTAGATACCCATCTGAAATCAGTCATGTGTAAATATATTTGAGGATCTGAGAAAAGCACTGACCGAGATCACTGTGGGGGTTACAGAGTGCTGGAAATAGGATTTCCCAAGTCCAAGTTGGTGCCTAAGAAATGAATCTTTTTTATTATCGTTGCAATACTACTTGAAGGCAGCCCATTAGTTTCTGTGAAAGTAGTTTTATGTTGATTTTGGTCAAACTCCAAATGAATACATGACAATTGCATCAGCAGCTTTCCAGCAACCATCCAGCTGTGTTTCTTAGCCTCAGGTAAATACCAGGCAATTCCAGGTAGCTCACCTCTGCAGCAAGGGAAGCGTAAGCTACTTCAAATTTAACCTAGAGTAAGTCTTCACACAGAAAACCTTTTTCTTAAGTAGCTGACTACCTATAAATTCACAACCTAACTCACAGCTTTGCAACACATCCATATGGTCAGACTGTAACTGCAGCTTCTACAGACTTGGAAAGCCTGATGAGAGGAACAAACTCTGCTTTCGGTAATAGCCTGCATTTATCAGGAACCTCTTAAGCACATGCCAGCCCTGTTTCGCGATTTCAGTCAGATGAGCATGATGCTAGCATTTGCATTGGCATGCTCTGTGGAGATTCACTTCATCCTATCAAGTTAGGAGGAAAGGCTCAAGTCCACAGAGGTATGAAGCGTTGAACTCCCATGGGGGATTAGTCCCTAGAGAGGAGTGGAGCAGCTAAGTACTCTTTTGTCGATCTAGACCTGAGCTATCAAATGGAGTCATTGTGGTCTACCCCCTAGATTAAATAAACACCAACTGAAACTTGTCACATATGGCACCTAATTTTGTCAAAGTCTGCCTCAAAAGTACTCAGCCTTCACTTTATCAAAAAGGCTTTTTCCAGAAACAGCAGGTTAGAAACTGGAAGAAAATTAATCAGAATATCAGGATAGAAGTGGTGTTTTTTTCACAGTGTATTAATAATTGCCATTTTCAGAGCAGCTGGAACATTACCAAGGATAAAAGACCAACACAAAGACTGCTACAGAGAGACCTTCTTTCATAACCCTAGTAGGAGCAAGCATCTAAAGGAGAGGTTGGATGCATTTACTGGATGTACTTTAGCAAGTTTAAATGCAGAAACAGTGAAAGAACTTTTATAACAATTTATATGAGCTCAACAGTGATTGCTTTTTAACAGCTGTTCCTGGTCCTCTGGGCCACTGCACGCTAATGGAGTCAGGTTTTCTGCTGAAGAAATGATTAAATTGTTCACATAGAGTCCCTGAAAAGGTGTCAGTATGAGCAGCTGGAAATTTAGGATCTAACAACTTCAGCATTGGAAAAAAAATCATCACTGGTTTATGTTCCCCTGTGGAGATCAAAAATGAAAAGTTAAATTCTGACAGAATCCAGGCATTTTCTACAACCAGACACACATTTAACTTTAACAAATTGGAATTAATATCTAGTCTCATTGTTTTCCATGTAAACTCAACTTGATGGTATGTGATGTTTGTGCCATTTTTAGAGCCATAGGTCACTAATAATTAATAGTGACCTATATTCAGCATGGCATTATATTGCTCTCTAGAGTTTGTACATTACTCACTAACGAAATACAGCTACTACTCTGGGGAGATGGAGAGACTATGCTACATTTTGGAGGGTTGTGTGGAGCAGGAAAGGGACCCAAATTCTTGTTTTAACTGAAACCCCTGGAGACTTTTAAGTGATAATTGACTACGTTGCAGTACAGCTCAGTTGTGGAGGCTAATACTTGTGTTGTAGCAAACAGTACCTTGGGGCCTCTGCTAATCACTTGGGTCTCTCTCACTTTCATATCTTACACAAAAGGCCTGTGGCAGCACACAGCATGCCAAGAGCACACTGAGATGATGGATTTGCTCATAGAATTTGCTATGTAGGATATTACTTCGTCACTACCTAGAGTCCTTGGACTTTCTTTAGCAAAATCTTAGACAATAATGATCCAGGAGTGTGTCAAGTTTTGAATGCTGATTACTTAAAAGCAGCTATGAAATACCCTGCCCATCACCTGATGTAATCATTGCTCTCTATGTATGATATTCCAGCCTGGATAAAAGGGAAAAAGTGGAGCTCTGGAGCAGATGGTGCCAGATTTTCAACAAGTAGCTCTTGCCGCTCACTCTGGAAACTGCTGGATGCCGAGCAGTTTGGGAAATGCAGCCACTGCCTTAGGTGTCTGAAAGGGAACTTCTGGTACTCTGTGGGAAATCTGGCCTTTTTTTTTTTTCCAGTCCTGAAGCATTAGAAAATGGTCTGGAAGATCCCTCTGTGCCAGGCTGCTACAAATGGCAGGTCTTTGCTTCCAGATTGGTATCAGTGCTGCTTTAGTGTTGCATTGGGGTCTTTGTAAAGCGAGTGGTCTTCGTAGAAAGATATCTGGTGACCCAGTCTCTTCTTTCAAAGGCTTGAGGGTCTTTGTAAAACAAAATTTGGCACCACAGTTCCACTATCAGAGATGGCAGATCATAAGATAAAGAGAACCAAATTGCAAATTACTTTTTTTAAGTTTGGTGCTGTGGACTTGTTTTGCACATACAGGGTATTTCCAGAGAATGGATACTCTATGAGTTATCCAGTCAGACCTGAGGAATCATTTCATTTGTGTTGTGACTGTTTCAAAATGTTTTACTGTTACGTGTCATAACACTTTTTATCATGAATAGCTTATCATTAATCACAAGCAATTGCAGATATAGTTTACTTTAAAATGCTGCTGGTGACTATATTAGAAATGCAAATCTTAGTCATTCAATCATCAGTTGATTTATGAGTATAAGGAAAGAAAATTTTTCTTCTGCTAGGATGCAGAATGAAAAGCTTAATCTTTGGTTCAATATACAAATTAAAGTTCAAATACAAAAGGCAGTGAAAATTTAAGAACTTGAGTTTAAACTCTAGAAATTTTCCTTCCAGAACATATTTAATCAGTTATGATCCTTAGTGACTTTGTAAGATGCTCTGATTCATTGAAATTACAGATGAAAATGTGTACTTGCTTATCTGTCTTCCTTCATTGCATAATTCTTCATTCCAAGCAATTTTCACAGTTTTAAATTAATCATTGATAAAGTTTCCAACACTTTCAGAATTTGAGGAAAGAGACCATCCGTAGGCAGGAGTTATTTAAAGCCACAGGAGAAACCCAAATCATTCTAAAATTTTTGTGATAGGTAATCGTATTTATAGGACTAGATAATACAGTGTCTGTGTTTTGTTGACAAAAATTGTATTTAGTCTCAACCATAACCAAAGCTACAAATTCTGAAAGGAAGATTGTATAAACATATGTGATGAAAAGAGAAGATAGAATAAACTGAAATATGTACTCACCAAAGGTAGACTAGGCCAGACTTAATACAGAGCCTTTCTTTGAAATTATTTTCTCTGCAAATAAAGTAGAATATATCTCTTTAGATTTCAATATAGCATTGGATAGAAGTACACTTATTAGTTCAGATGAAAAACTGTGTATTTAATTTTCTAGATAAATGGAGTAGTCCTTATATCTTTAGGTGTAGATTTAATACTTCAGATTTCAGTAAAGCATTTAATGCAATTACACATTTAACTATAAAGTTTCTAAGCTAGGTGAAGAACTAACAATGGTAGTATTTAAAAGTGGGGGGAAATGGACAGTGCAAGGGAGGTTCCTAAAGCAGTTCCTTAAGGACTGTTTAAGTACAGTGTTTCATCTGTGATGTTGGCAGAAAAAGTCTGACGCAAGGTTATGAGCCATCATAAATGCAGAGGAGGTTGGGTACAGGAAGAATGGGTGACCTCTGGGACTGGAATATTGGAAATGGTATAAACTCAACAGCAAAAAATGAAAGGTCCTGGATGCAAACACAAATAAAAGGAATTTATTCTATAAGCTAAGAAATCACCAGTTGCTAAAGACCTAAAGACACAGCGCACTATTCAATAACAGAATGAGTAAGACTGTTAGCGTGATGCAAAGTGGAAAAGACAGATCAATCCTAGTGTTTATATAGACTCACAAGTCTATGGGGCTGGATGGGATCCACCCGAGAGTGCTGAGGGAGCTGGCGGAGGTGCTCGCCAAGCCGCTTTCCATCATTTATCAGCAGT
Source organism: Aptenodytes patagonicus (assembly GCF_965638725.1). Classification (NCBI taxonomy): domain Eukaryota; kingdom Metazoa; phylum Chordata; class Aves; order Sphenisciformes; family Spheniscidae; genus Aptenodytes; species Aptenodytes patagonicus. The sequence continues at coordinate 36,353,312 of NC_134955.1, read as the reverse complement.
CCTGGTTAACGGGGGAGGTCCCGGATGACTGGAGGCTTGCCAATGTGACGCCCATCCACAGGAAGGGCCGGAAGGAGGATCCGGGGAACTACAGGCCTGTCAGCCTGACCTCGGTGCCGGGGAAGATTATGGAGCGGTTCATCTTGAGGGCGCTCACAAGGCATGAGCGGGACAACCAGGGGATCCGGCCTAGCCAGCACGGATTCATGAAGGGCAAGTCCTGCTTGACCAACCTGATCTCCTTCTATGACCAGGTGACCCGCCTAGTGGATGAGGGAAAGGCTGTGGATGTGGTCTACCTGGACTTCAGCAAGGCCTTTGACACCGTCTCCCACAGCATTCTCCTAGAGAAGCTGGCGGCTCACGGCTTAGACAGGTGTACTCTGCGCTGGGTCAAAAACTGGCTGGACGGCCGGGCCCAGAGAGTTGTGGTGAATGGAGTTACATCCAGTTGGCGGCCGGTCACGAGCGGTGTTCCCCAGGGCTCAGTACTGGGGCCGGTCTTGTTTAATATCTTTATCGATGATCTGGATGAGGGGATTGAGTGCACCCTCAGTAAGTTTGCAGACAACACCAAGCTGGGCGGGAGTGTTGATCTGCTCGAGCGTAGGAAGGCTCTGCAGAGGGACCTGGACAGGCTGGATCGATGGGCCCAGGCCAACTGTATGAGGTTCAACAAGGCCAAGTGCCGGGTCCTGCACTTTGGCCACAACAACCCCATGCAGCGCTACAGGCTTGGGGAAGAGTGGCTGGAAAGCTGCCCAGCAGAGAAGGACCTGGGGGTGTTGGTCGACAGCCGGCTGAACATGAGCCGGCAGTGTGCCCAGGCGGCCAAGAAGGCCAATGGCATCCTGGCCTGTATCAGAAATAGTGTGGCCAGCAGGAGTAGGGAAGTGATCGTGCCCCTGTACTCGGCACTGGTGAGGCCGCACCTCGAATACTGTGTTCAGTTTTGGGCCCCTCACTACAAGAAGGACGTTGAGGTGCTGGAGCTTGTCCAGAGGAGGGCAACGAGGCTGGTGAGGGGTCTGGAGAACAAGTTTTATGAGGAGCGGCTGAGGGAACTGGGACTGTTTAGCCTGGAGAAAAGGAGGCTGAGGGGAGACCTCATCGCTCTCTACAACTACCTGAAAGAACGTTGTAGCGAGGTGGGTGTCGGTCTCTTCTCCGAAGTAACAAGTGATAGGACGAGAGGAAATGGCCTCAAGTTGCGCCAGGGGAGGTTTAGATTGGACGTGAGGAAAAATGTCTTTACTGAAAGAGTGGTTAAACATTGGAACAGGCTGCCCAGGGAAGTGGTGGAGTCCCCATCCCTGGAGGTATTTAAAAGACGTGTAGATGAGGCGCTTAGGGACATGGTTTAGTGGGCATGGTGGTGTTGGGTTGACGGTTGGACTCGATGATCTTAGAGGTCTTTTCCAACCTCAATGATTCTATGATTCTATGATTCTATGTGTTGGAATCCTAGTGTTGGAAAATGTTTCCAGAGCAGAAAGAAATGTACCTGAGCTGGAATCCTGCACACAGTTCTGCCATCCTCCTTTAAGAAAAAGGTATTTTAACTACAAAAGGAAAAGAGAGAACAAATGGGATGATCAGAGGTTGGATGGAGAGTGTATCCTATGAGTAGAGAAGACAAGCATTGAGTGAGAAATAGTTACATGGGACTTGGTTCCACTAAGTCCAAATGAACATGTCTCACATGCCATGAGACACTTCTGCAAATATTTTCTGTTGTTCCTGCAAGTACAAAAATCTATACAGAAAGGCAAAGAGCTGCAAACTCTGCTTTCATTGCCACAAGGGCAATAAAATATGTGGAAACCCATAAAAACTGCTATGGCTTTGATCTTCATATGGGTCAGTACCATGTATGAAAAGCTATAAGGAGATCTATTTATTCTGATATTTACAAATGGTGTTCTGTAACTACACAAAGCTATGAAAAATACCCATTTATTAGTTCAATTTTGATCTAATTTTCCACTGAGCAAGATACCATCTCCCGCAAAAGGCTCTAAGGCATCACACCAAATGAATTGTTTTCAGTTCTTAAGAAAAGCCTTTCCACAGTACATTACTTTTAGCAGCACTAGAACTTGCATGTCTATTGACAACTAACTAGTGAGCAACCATCATGACACTGGAATAATGTTTTCTCTAAATTACTAGCTTACTTTGCCCCGTGACTAGGTATTGTGCAGCTAAATGCCAGGTCAGTGTCTGTGTGAAGAGTGGAAGAAGGTACTAGTGGCTTTAGGTGACCAATGGAGCAGACTTCTATGACATTGTGGCAAATGGAACAATGTTCCAATATGTGCTAAAAAAAAAAAATATATAGAAAGCTTGTTAACTCATTAAAAAGTGAGAGTTATTCATTGATTTACAATGGCTAATCAAAGACTAAGTCATACTAACTGATATCATGATTTATTAGCTTTTCAATAGGCAGGCTGTTAAAAAAGTCTTTCAAATAAGAGGATCAAGCCTTTCAGAAGCTGGAAAGAGCTGATTCAAGGGCTCCATGAGGTGCATTGTTGATATCTTTCTCATATCTTTTTACTCTATGTGTATTTATGCTGTCTTTTTTTTTCTATGCTTTGGAAGACTACAAAAAAGTATGCTTAACCAACTCATAATATGTAAGTTAAATGAAGAAATCACAAAGTAAACACACGAATGTATTTCAGAGTCTGCACTTGTATGAAACAAAAATGCCTACTTTGGAGATTGCCATTTTAGTTCTAATTTCATTGGCAAATGTAGCCTGATGAGACCCGTCAAAAAGACAAGAGCTAGGAGAAAGCCTGAAATACTCACAGTAATAGTTTCCTGCTGTTGCAGAATACACAAACAGCTGTTTTTATGTAAGTGTTGCATTGTTTACTTTTCTGTCTCTTTAAATTTTTTGGTTGCAGAAAGGATATATAATCTGAAGAGAAAACAAATATAAAATTTGCGTCAAAAAGATGCTGAAATCTCCTGCTGTTCCCTGTGTCCATCCGTGGTTCTGGTCCTTCTTTTCTGATGCACATTACCAAGCAAAGACTTGATAGTTGCCTGTTTCTGTCCAACCATAGAATATTTTTTAAAACATTTGTTAGCATTTTTTTTTTTTTCCTTGGGTTGAATTATTGCAAACAATTTTACAATCCAGTTTGGATTTTCTTTTTTTAAATGGAAAGTGACCGGTAACATAGAGACATTGTGATTGTGAAGTATGTATATGGAAAGAGAAAATTTTACAATTCCTTCAACTCCTGGAATATCGCATGTACTCTCTGATTATCAAATTACCAAAGAACTTTGATTCAGCTTTGGAATCAGTGGTAAAGCAAACAGCCATTGCATACAAAGACTATGCTTGGGTTGTTAATATGTAGCATAGTAGGCTGCAGGAATATTAGTTTTCCAAGAAGGCAGGAAGATGAGTTTCTTTAATAAAAATACAACATCTTGTAAGTCAAACATAAAATAGCAGTGTAGAGAAGCTGTTTATTTTAGCTGGGAAAGGCAAAGTTTTGGAAGACCATGACTTAAGACAAATGAAATCTGTAACAACATAAGTCATACTTTGTCACCCCTTTTGACAATTTGTCTTTTTTTAGAAAGTATTTTTATTTGAGAATTCATTCAAAAAAACCAATTAATATCAGCATACTACAAAAACTATATAGTGTCCTTATCCAAAGTAGCTCTATATTATAATCAATTTTGCAATATTGCAAATCCCAGTCTAAGATTTCATTACGTACTTCAAACTGAATGTTAAGTACATTCATATATAAATAATGTATAATATACTAGTTATATCTATAAATAATATTTAATATATATTAACAAATAATAAATATAGACTAATTATATAATGTGTATTTAAATTATTTTTAGCATTTTTAAAAAAAATAACAAGGAACTTCAAGAAATCATAAAATATTTTTGATTGACAAATAGCTTTGTAAATTAACGTGTAGAGGTTTGTAATCAATGTCTAGAGGAAAGGAAATCTCTTTTCCTACTATTTTGAGGAATCCTCTGACTATGAAAGCAATGTAGCTTCCTCAGCAAGAGGAGGACTTGGGGGTTATGCAGAAGCCCAGGGTAATTCTGGCATGAATCCTAGACGCACGTGGATTCTTGAATCATAATGTACTCTGTAAAGATCTGGTGTCAGTCCTGGATCAGCCTCTAGTCTGAAGACCTTTTTCAGGAAACTTGAAGAGGTTCAGACAATTCTAGCTAACAGATAAAAGCAGGCTTCACAAATGGTCTCTGCTGTCTGGCCCTTCTCACACCTTACATGGTACCCTGTTGGGTACTGCAAGAAAGATTTTTCTTTTGGAAATTTTTTGAGGATATGGTACATGTCTAAAACTGTGGTGAATGAATCAAAAAGAAAATAAAAAAACATTGTCTAGAAACTTATTTTAAGTCTTTATATGTAGAAGCTAAAACTAGTGTTAAAGTACTTCAGAGCAAACACCTCTGTATATCACTGTTATAAAGAAATAGAACAAGTCTCACTTCTTTCTGAAAACAAAACAAATCAAGAAAAAGTCTTTTTTTCTCTTTTTCTAGGTAAAGACTGTGTAGCCAAGTAACAAAAATCAAACAGGCGAAGTCAGAAGGCCTACAAGTGATTCCTTCTGGTTCTTCAATGATCTAACAGTTGAGTTGAGACATTTGTTCAAAAATCTCCAGGGAAACAAAGCTGCTCTGTAACCATACTCCAAAATTTAAAAAATTCTAGTGCTATGTTTTAAATTAAAGTATTTACCAGAAGCATAGTTTAAATGAAAACTGCAGACACAGAAGTCACACAAGTCACTAATATTTTCACTTTCTATAATTTATATGTCCTAAAATGATAAATAAAAATAACTACTCTTAGAAAGATTCGGCTTTTAATTTTTATTTGTTATTAGGAGTGCTTGGTGGTTTTAATCTGTCCTTTGTAAATACATAAATTAGCCAATAATACTTTCCCTTCCATATTTGTGCAAATAAGTGCATATTTGTGCCAACTGTTTCTAAATTCACTGCACCTTCTGAATGAGTGAAAGAATGAAGTAATTCTGATAATATTTAACATTTAGATGTTCCTTTATATCTCCATCATGTTTTATAACTATTGTCTTTCATCAACATGAAGAAACATTTTTTCATCAGCTAGCTTTCCATTAGAAAGTCACCTACATTTTTACAAGGTCTCTAGTCCCAGACTAGAACAACTAACTGTCTGCCTAACAACCTAATTGTCTTATCATAGCAACTTATTTGGAAATGTAGCCCGCCATAAGTGCTGAATGCTTCACTGATGGAGCATCTCACACTGAAAGACTTTAATATCTGCTTGGCAACTGAAAGGTTTTCTTGGCCCTCCATCTGTCATGCAAAACTGAATGAAAGGCAGTAAGCAGTGGTCCATAGTTTCCCATAAGAGCAGATCATTTTTAGCTTATGTCAATAATTAAGTCAAAGTTGTAAAAACTGCAGAAGATATTAATTTCCATAGTAGTATTTGAGAAATATCAGCCGCTGTAGCTGTAATTTGTACCATATCCATACCTGAGATTACCTGAGCTTTTTCCAGCAATCCTCTATGGTCCAATGAATTTAACGTGCATTTTTTATTTTTTTCCATTTTTGATCATTTCACCAAGACTTGCCATAGGACATTAAATAATGGCATTCAGTGGGACTATCCATAGGCAGCGTTATAACGCAGAAGAGAAATGGATATCACAAGTGGAGACTGATCTTACTGATTTTTACCAGGTTACACTATATGACCATACTGAGAATTTTATCTGATACCTAGAAAAAAGGCCAAGTATAAATTATTCAGAATTTAAAAGTTCATAATCTGCTAGCTCTTGGGAAATTTTGCCAGCTGAACTCTTCTTTGAAAACTACTTTGAGCAATATGGAAATGTTTATTAATTTGAGGATGATTTGCATATTACAGATGTGGGGACATCTCTCCAGCTTCACATGCCAATCCAGCCCATGAATTCATACTGCTTTTTCCAACTCAGGCAAGCCAGGAATGACCATATTAGGAAAAGGCAGCCTAATCCTGTAGACAGCCTGAATCTGTCTTTACAACTAATGGAAGCATCATTCCAGCAGACTGTTTGTGCAGGGAGACAGTGTAATACTACCTCAGATAATTGCCATTCTACCATTTTTCTATTCGCATTCCGGGACTGGTCACCAGGGCACGAGCTGTTCTTGGCTATGTGATCCCATACCATTGCACACTGACACATGCCAGTTCAGATTTACACAAGGAAATCTTTGTGGTTAGAACCTGAACTTTTGTGGATTAACCTACCACTATATTTAAATCACTGAAAATCAAAACCCTTCTCCTCATGCCTGTGGGAAGAGAATAACATACATCTTGATTTGGTTGCCTTTGTAATAACTATAGTTCCTTGCAGGCTTACAAAGAAAAACAGCCACCTAATAATCTTGCAGATTAAAAGCAGAGGCCTATGCTAATGAGCAGGGGGAGCCAAATTCTACTTCCATTCTTAACTATGCCTTATTTAATGATTTCAGAATACAACTCAAGGTGTGAGTCATCTCACCTGATTTAACCATCTAGAAGTTAGGCATCTTTTTTACAATAGTCAACTAAACTACCTCTAAAGTAAATAGAGAAAATGAAACGGATCTTCTAAGATAGCATCTAAAATAGGTATGGTAAGTGCTGTCTAGATGTGCATCTCTCTTTCCCCTAGCGAGTGGGATTAATAGCTCAATGAATCAGATACCCTTTACTCCATCTTTACTAGCCTACACTGGGTCTAGGGCTTCTCAACAGTCAGCAGAGGAAGATAAGCATCTTCAGCATATGACTCAACACACTTTTTTTCTTCGAAACTGATTTTGGAATAGGATAAATCACTTCTGAAGTTGCCTCTGTATCTCCACTGACGAAAAGAACCAACCTGGAAAAAACTCCCGTCAAAAGTAACTCAAGATACCTAGGGTAAATGTCACCTGTGGACACATCTATTGGAATTGGTTAAAGCAAACAATTGTAAATTGTTTTTTAGCTAAATTTTAGTGTTCAGTTTGATCAGTATTAACTAGCAGTATTAGGACAACATCGAGGAGGTATTACCAATTTAGAAGGCAAATGAATAAGGACTGTCCCATCTGTTTAAGTAAGACCAACATAAGCAACTCATTAAAATGCCTGCTAGCATGTGATTATTAGTCCAAATTGAATGTCTGGGTAAAATATTCAGAATTTGCATTGTAACTACTTCATTGGTAGGTTTTATGTCTCTACTAGTTCTATCAGAATAATCAAACTCCTCCTGCTGTTTTGTTTTATTTTCTTATGGAACTACAATTCTGTGACACAGCAGTAAATTAGACAATACCCATGCTGAATTGCAGCAGTGCAACTATTTTACTTTACCTTATAATTCAGTGACTTACTAAGACACATTCTGTGTATCCAAACAACTGTTCTCCTTCAAAGACACTCAGTCTTTAATTTTAGCACGAATACTGAAGTTTACATAGATGAGCAAGCTGAACAAACACAGTGTGAGCAAAGCTCATTTTGCTAAGAATAGGGGGGTTAAGGGGGCACACACTGCCACTACACTACATACTTGTTTTTCAAGAGAAGGGGCAATTTGTTCGTGAACATAATGAAATGGAGCCATTAAAACAAATGTGAATTTTATGGAGGAAAATTTCACATAGACACTTTTCCTTCCAACCACTTTGTTCATCTGATCATTCTCATTTGGCTTTTCATTTGTATGATTTAAAGAAGTTTTTATTGTTGCATAATGACAGCTATGTGAAGAATGGTCACACATACCTAGGCAATGAAAAACTGAAAGGAAAGATGCAGATCATTTACCAAATACCTAGACTGTGAGTCAATATATTTTTGGATGCCTCAAGTTTTACCAGTGTGTGATGGAAATTACGAAAATTGAGGACAGCAAGGCTACTGCTGGTAAATTATGGCTTAGAATTAAACCAAATGATTCAAACCTTAAATCAGTAAAATAGCAAAGAAAGAGACAGTCATGTAGAAAGTCTAAAGCAATTAAAAAAAAAAAAAAAAGCATGGATTTGAAAAGGAGTTTGTTTGTAGCAATGGGATTAAAAAAACCCACAATCTATAAACTTAGCTTGTCGGAAGTTGTCTGAAAGTCTATTTAGTGACCAAAGAGACTTGTCTAATTCATTCACCATTTTTATCACTTGACGAGTTATGCTGTGTTTCACAGCTGGAGAGTAAACATGCCAAAAGTAGACATTCTAAGTAGCTCTGAAAATATTGAGGTCCCAGTCATATTTTTTGACAAATTACAAATTTGGCTTCTCCATTTAAGAAGATACCAAAGGGCATGTGGCTCGGCCAGTCTCCAAACTGGCTGTGATACCTAGGAGGAGTTTACCTCAAACTGATTCTTTCATACAGTCAGCAGGCAATCTGAGAACGGTAGTAATATTTTTGGAAATCCTAGTTTTGATCCACCATAGAAAAAAAAAGGTAATGAGTTTAGCAGTGTTGAATCAAATGCTGCTGGAAAGATATCCACAAACCAGTTCAGTGTGGAAATATTTTCTTGCTGGCATAAACTCTTTAGCTTTTATTGAGAAGGGAAAATATATGACCATTCATTTATACCATAAAAGGAAAAACTACAAATTCAATGAATTTTGGTCTCAAAGCATATCAATTGCTCTTTACAGTGTAACATGCTAAATCACTCCTTTGATTAAAGAGTGGCTTTTCTGAAACAGTAATTATCACAGCCTAGGCTACATTTTACAGCAGGAAGAGGACTAATTTCCACAACAGTGCATGTGAGGGCTCAGCTGAATGGTTCTAATTGCATATCTTCTCCCCAAAATACTGACAGTTAAAAAATAAGCAAAAGAATGTTTAACCTATGTTTCAAAATTCTCTAAGGAAAATGGCCTGGTAAAATTTCATTATATGTCTATTTCAACCATTGTGTAAAAAAAAAAAAAAGCCTATGTAAATTTAACAAATAATTAAAAAGCATAATGTATCTGAAAGATGCAGAATCACTGACTCTGGTGAATGAAATCCTCTGAACTGTCTGAATTCAAATCATCTGAAGGAAGTGGTCAAGAGGAAATCAAAACTCTCAAAAAGATTAGGTCAGAAATTTCTACCAAGGAATGGAAGAGGACAGTGTCAACATGCAGAGTCTGTACTATCAACTTTTTTATATGACTGATTACTTTCATGGTAAGTAATGGATGGTTCCATTCGCTGATGGTATCAGCAAATATCTATTAGCAAGTGTATATGAAGATTTTTTGCATATTTTTAGTATTTTTATTTTTACTCTTTCCAAATCTGAAAGGCCACAGAAGTTCAAGTAGGGAACAACTGCCCAAATTCTCCAGTGACCCTCCATTTATTCAATCCAACTGTCCCTAAGCTAATACAAGATCAGAACATCTGCCAGATCTGCAGAACAAGAGGTGTGTCCGTGGTGATGAACTGGGACAAACAATGCCAGGGCACAACTGGATTTCCAAAAGAATTTGTTCTCTGCAACTCAGGCTAGAGCAGATTGTGACAGCATCAGCAGGTTCTTAAAATGCCAGAAAGAATTCATAGGAACAATACCAATACCTGAATATAATCCCTTGCATTCCTTGTTACCACCCACTATAATGCAGATTCGCGAACTAGTGGTGATTTTAAAGACAAAGCTATCACCCAGACTCTAGCTGTAGTGTTGGGGTTTTTCTTATTTCAGCCAGTGTCCTAACTTGGTATTTCAATGCAATTCCTTCATAGGAATTTTAAGAGCACACTATGTGAAAATTTTATTATTCAAATAAAGAGTCTAAGTAAATTTGTCCAAAATACCTTTATCTGCAGTCCTGGAATGGAAGAAAGATCTTCAATTTATCACTGGAAAATCTATAAGAGTGTTAACGTTACTGATAAAGCTAGACATTTGCCAAAATGTATTTTGAATACCATATGCTAAATATAGATAATCCTAATTCCAAAAGTGCTTCATACCCCTTGTCTTCTCCTTCAGGTTTTCCCCAGGAGATGGTATTCAAGACCAATTTTAACAATGATTTTCAGATTCAGTAACTTGCCTGACAGGAAGCATAATGAAGCTTTTAACTCATTTCAGAAAGGAAAACTTGTAAATATGATATAGTAATGATTTTCAGTTCTGAATAGTGTATGCCAGATTCAATCTAGTAGGCTTTTTCACTTGCCTTGTGACTTACACTCACTTGTAGTGTTTTTTTGCAGTGACTATAGTCTTCTTTCTAATGTACTAGAATAACTCAGCAGAAGGTAGAAATGCCGTAAACAACTGTGATTTTATTATTCCTCCATTTTAATCACTCTCATACACTGGTATTTTGAGGGTTTCTTCCTCTCACCAAATTTTAACTTTTCCCTTACATGAAGTAATATAAGTAATACCAGCAACTGACAGATTCATGCACTGCAACACATTGATTACAAAGTGTTACTAACATTTTTCAAATCATTAATTTTCTTTCTAAAATTCTGTCCAGACTCATGTATTTACTGGGAAAGAAGAAAAAAAGAGAGAATGAGTGAATGAGTGAACAAAAGAAAGAATGATAGTTGCAAATAGAAGACATCTGAGCTGAAATTTTTTAGGGTAATTAGAGAATTTGATATCTGTGAGAAACAGGTCACATCAGTATTACCTACAGGTGTCTCACTGTAGTGTATTTACACTATCAGCACTTCTCTAATATTACTGTAGATTTTCTGGGAAGAAAAGCAATAAATTAAAGAATTCTACATTAGACAAAAGAAACAGAGTACAATAAACTTGCCAAATCAATCCCCCATTCTGTTAATCTCATATCCTGAAGGTAACTATTATCTATCTCTTTTCTAAATCAGCATGCCATCTGGAGCCGTGAGCAGACAAAAAAATGCGTTTTCTGTTCTGTTGTAGAGGCACTATTCACATTGCTATAAAGTAATCTCAACATTTTTATTTTAAAGCCCCTTAGAGCAGTTGACTGTGAAGATACTGACTGTAGATAAAAATAACAGTATACAAGTTTTTGAAAAATGCCATTCATTTTTCTTTATTTTTTATGTGGTTATATAGTTATTATATGTAAATAATTTCATTTGGTTTTTGTTAATAAAGCCAGAGAGATTTTGGCAAGATCAGTGGGGTTTGTTCCATTCAAAGTTTAACAAAAAGATTTTTAATTGGGTATTTCTGATCATTCTCCCCAATATGCTCTATTCACTTAGAGGACATTGAGCTTTCATGAGACAATTATTTTTTTTTAATAGTAAGTTAGCAACTGCTTTTCTTAGCAGTTTTTTTAGGAAGTACATTCAATAATATATTTCAACTGCAGTACTAATCCATAATTTCACATTTAGTTCAATATGAGAGTAGATATTTTCTTACAGGAACTGCTCCAAACAGCCATGTAACAAAAGAAGTATTTGTCAGTCATAGTGTGACTATAATCTAAAAATGGGCCAAAACATTCTTAAAAACTAATTAGTCTATCATACACTGATAACATTATTTGCTTTACTTCTTCATTAATTTTGGTCTTACTATAAATTCACTAAACCTACTGCAAAATAATCTGAATGGCACCATGAAAAAAAAAGTACAATCAACTGGTTTTTAATATGCAAGCCCAACAGCCACCTCAAATACCTGCTATAGACAAGTTACAGTCATAGGGATTAAAGGGTGGTTTCAGTAATTGAATTTTGCACTTTAAAGTTAGGCAGAGCAACAACTTTCTGGTCATATACATACCTCTTGAAAAGACAATTGTAAACACAGTAGTGAGCCCGGGATCCTAAGCACCCCATCCCTATGGCAGGCCAGCCTGAATAACGTCTGCAGCGGGTGTCCCTGCATTTCCCTGCAGGTACATTCTGGTCACAGCTGACCTGTTCTTGTGGGTTTCCTCTTTGCTCTCAGTATGGTCCCAAGGGCTATCTGTAGGTATGGCTTCAGCGCCTGAACCTGGAGTGGTAGTAGCGTGTTGGGTGCCATGCCTGCACTCTCTGCCCAGCACAGGAGCAAAAGTCCTGCACAAGGCTGGTATTCCAGCCAACCAGCACACTGAGCAAAGAGTGGCTCATTGTCGGTACGAAACAGGGAAGTCAAGAAGGATTTGCCCAAACCTACAGAGAGGTGCCTTCAACTGCTTGAGATCCACATCTGCAATTCCATCCTGAGAGTATCTCCCTACAAGCTTTCTTCAACGTTACTCGTTCATCTAATGAAAGATATCACATGGCCCCACAAACCTGTCCTTCCAATAAATACTCACAGACAAAAACGCTTGAAAAGGGCAGACTCAGCTCAGTGCTCCCAGGGGAGAACTCCCATTAGACTGTGGAGTCTTATTCCCCTCTCACTTGTTCTCTCTACCTCTGTCCTGTCCCACATACCTCTCTGGACATGCCCTTTGACTTTTCCTTCATGTCCTTATCTCCAGCTTCATACACTTATTATTCATTGAATATTCCTCTTTTTTTATATATCTTTCTAGAAATGTAAGATATGGGTCCAGAATAATGAGTGAGCTGTAACTAGGTCTCCTATTGAAGGTTGAGCACTGTAATACCTTAGCTGTTAGACAGATGAGACATTTATATCATTACTACACTGACATCCACTAAAAGTGGTAACTACTGATGCCATTTGCAAAGTATCAGATGCTGTCCCTGAGTGTTAAGCATGCCCAGGGGATTTGGACACTCACAGAGTTTTGGTGGGCACTCCACGGACTTGGTTTGGACTTGGGCACCCAGGATTAGGCAGGGATACAATTTTGGATTCTTAGTGGCTTAGGTTAAAACAGTTGTCCAGGACAGTTATAGAAACGATGAGTCATATACAAAGTGTCACTCCTAATATCACATGGGCAGAACAGTTCAGTGCTGCGTGACACTTCATACCGAATAATTTGATTTCATAGCTAGTCAATATGACATTGGAAAGCTTTGTACCAATCAAGTGGAACGGATAATCTAAAATGCTCCACTCATTAGTCAGCTCAGCATCTATAGTCTAGCTGGCTAAGAATGCCTGTCTTCATCTCTTCATCTCTAGCCCTTCCGTTTGAACATCTCAGGTTTACAGAATTAGGTTAATAACACAAAGCATTTGTTATGTATGTTTGCTAGGAGGAAAAAAAAAAGCAAAAGGGTTTGCTGGTAAAACAATGTAAGGTGATTGCTCTCTGGGGCTGATTTATGTTTAGTGTGCTTCAGTTGAACTTCAGAGATGAGAAAACACTGCACCTCATTACAAAAGGCATTGCCTAGTACAAATAGACATAAGAATTTCAATGGCATTTCAAAGGAATATTAGAATCAGAAGCACCTTAAATCAGTGCTTGAATGGCAATTTTTAACTTGCATAGTTCAGATGTTTCTCCTGGCAACATTTCCCTAATGTCATTATCACTTACTAAAATTCGATACCATCTACAACCTGAGCCTGAATTCCTGACACACAGTACCAGAGAGGTAAATGTTATGCCAGATTAAAGAGTAGCATGTTTTGACAATTATGAAGACAACCGTTTCTCTTTTGCAATGAGGAAGTCTCAGAAAATATGTAAATACTTAGGCAGATAAATTGTGTGCAACTTATTCACAAGGGAAAGAACTTAAATACACAGCCTTAAGCTATTGCAATGTCTTTGATTATGTATAGCTCTGTCAAACAAAACAAAAGACATTCGGCTGCTTCTAAGAAATTTCACATTCATTTCTAACCTGAAGTCATATAACTTCAGGCTGTGATTCTCTCTGATCTCTAGCTCAGTGCATGTGAGTAAGTAGCTGCACAGGAGACCTCACATGTTTCTTGAAGTAACAAAGAGACAATATTCTTTTGAGTCAGGATTCAAACCATCGCTAGTGAAACCTATGCTCCTGGGGGTGTAAAACTTCTGCTAGAGCTCAAATGTGGTCCTAAGTTCCCATCCACAGACTCTTCTAGTGGACAGACCAGCCTGTTGTTACTAACTCCAGTATAAAGGTGCTTGAAATTTCCTTTCTGCTAATTACAATCTGTTAATCTAAAGTCTTATCACAATTTTAACTGGTTACGAAGCATTTTTTCTTTCTTAGGCTGAACTTTTTCCCTAAATTCTCCACTGAATTCTACCATATATCTGTGGTGGCTGTGGTCAGGGTTATTTTTACATACATGGATAAAGGAAGTGGAAGAGGTTCCTTTTAAAAACTTTAAAAAGCTTTTAAAAACTAAAAACTAATGGGATAATATAGTAACTCCTTAGAACATGTATATAACTCTTTTTTCATGTCATAGGTGCATGTTGCTATAACATCACCTGGTATTAAGAACAGCAAGCTTCCTATCTTTTTTTATTGTGATTTTTTGTAGAAAGTAAAGAAAAATTACAAAATACTAATTCACACTTCACATCACCTTGGCTAGGGATCAAGTAAGTGTTCAGCCACAATTTGCACCAGTTTTCATTTTATTTGTTGGATTCTTTCTTGATTTTTTCTTTCATTGTTCAGTAGAAGAACTATTAAATTTATGATGATTTTTCTTCCCTCAGGTGAATTCAAAGAATATAAAAGCAGTAAAGCTAAAATGTTATACAAGAATGTGTAAAGGTAAGGCTAGTTGATACAAAGACAACAGATGACTTCATCTAGGGAGGATAAAGTAGAGAATCAGATAAGGAAAAGATGAAGTAAAGGGAATTTAGAAGGAATTTATTGCATTATTTTTAATTATTTTTTTGCTAAGAACAGCTGTTGAAATTTTACAAAGCATCCTTAATTGTCTGTACAGGGTTGCTGTACTGGGTTGGAACAAAAGCCATCTTACTCAATGTGTTCTGGTAGCAACTAGTGGTAGTAAATGTTAGGTAGTGGTCAAACTTGATAGTTCAAAAGAGGCGAGACTGCCCCAGCTCCATGCCCCAGGTCCAACCAATAATGAGGCTGAGCATGTATTCCCAATGGGCACACACGCAAACACATATACAACACATACACAACACATACACATGCATACACACAGCCGGCTGCACAGATCAATACAGGCAGAAACACACAGTATTCATGCAAGCACAAACAGTGTCCCTTTCTGGCTGATCAGGATGAAGGTCCATTAGTAGGAAATATATACATACATACAACATGGATCCCTCCAGTGGCTGGGCTCAGACACCCAGACTGCCCAGCATCAGGCCCCTGGATCCTTGATATCTCCTGTTGCTGGTACCTGGACATATGAGCTGCCAAGGTTGCAGCCCCAATCCGGCTGCTGGTCCAGACCCCTCACTCAGAGACACATGAATCCTTCACACACATCCACAGGCACATGTATAAACAGGTCTCCCAGCTGACCTCCAGATCCCATGGTCTCTTCAGCACTTGGCCTGGATCCCCTGATCTCTTCAGTAGCCAACTCCTCCAATCATCACACTCACCAAAATATACAAACCTGGCTCCCAAACCACTTCACCTACTCACTGACTAGTTCAGCTTGATATTCACTAGTGATCACATGCTGAACTGCCGGCATTCCGGATCCATGGGCCGCAATGACCCATGGTCCCCACTGCAGCTTCTGCACTTAGACCTCCATACACACGTGTGGAAGAAAGAACAGAGCCCCTCACCAACAAAAAGAGTCAGAAATGGAATTTAATGAGAAGATGGGACAGACTGCACTGACCAGGTGCAGGACATGTCCAGACAAGCATACTGACCATATGCCAGTTTATAGATTTCTTTTATCCCTTTTTCCCTCTAGTCTTCCACACTTGTTCTTTCCCAAAACACCTTGAATTCTCCCTTTCTGCACCTTTGGTACCTACCCTAAGCATCCTACAATGTTTCGTACAATCCCAAAATGGTCTTCCCCTGTGTCCCACAATGAGTCCCGTACCCCTGGGCTAAACCCCCTCAGTCTGAAAGGAGACCTGGAGAGCCTCTCCCAGACATTCACTGTGTTGGGGGCCACCCCTGGCCCATGGGGTGGAGACTCCCCTGTGACAGCCTGGGGAGGGGTTGGGGCAGGGGCTCCTTTCTCTGAGTAGGTTATTAGGGTTCCCACACCTGCTGTTGTGCCTCTCTACTCCTCTGTGTTCATGGACATGAGCCTGTAATCACATTATCTAACAGTAAATAGGACAAGTTTACAGTGCTCCTTCCTCCTGTCCACCCTTGCAGTTTACAGAAATCACTGATATAGGCTTTTCCTGAGACAAAGGTTGCTTTCAAGTCATATTGTTCAACTATCATCTATACTCCTTTTCTCCATGAAGCCACTTCTTGTTTTTCTCTGTATAATACCCTGAGGAAATGTATTCCACAATCTAATTACATCTTGTGTGACACAGTACTTAGTTTGTTTTAAGCGAGCTGTCCACAAACTTCATTGGGTACCCCTTAGTCATCAGGTTCAGTGAAGAGTGAAAGGTCATTCTTTATTCTCTCTCTTTGATTCATTGACTTGTATCATACCTCTGTCTGTTGTCTTTTTTTAATACTGACAGTCCTTGCCTACTCAGCATTTCCTTCTACAAAAGCTGTTCCATTCCTTGATAAACTCTCTCTGTTCTTTTTTTTTTTTTTTTTAATTCTGTTATACCCCTGTGTGTCTTAAGCTGGCTGCATGTAGTATCTAAGATCTAGGTGAACCATGAATCTGCATACAAATATAATGTTTCCATTTTCTTTTATTTCCTCTCCAGAAGTCTTATTTATCTTTCCAAACACTGATGAACATGGAACTGGTGATTGCAGAAAATAGCCCATAATATCCCAGAGAAATTTCTCCTGAATGCTTTGTACCTCCAGAATGTAGTCACTGTATATTAGAATTGGTGTGACCAAAACCAGGGAGTGAAGGAGAAGTAGATATTTTTTCAGCAATTTATATTCAACAGAATTCCATAACCTGGCAAAAAAAAATACAAGCCCTAAATGCTTGCAATGTCATTAATACAAGTTGGGTTCTTGAACCTGTTCCTATCTGTAATTTCTGTTTTACTTACAGATGTAATTTAAGGAGCACTCCGACAGTCCAGCCATTTAGAGTTGCCTCAGCTTTAGGTTTTGATTATAACATCTGTATTTCTCTATCAGATTCTTCAGTGTCATTTATTAATGTGACTACTTTCTGGTTGGTACTGATTGCTCATAGATGCTTTGTGACTTACAGGGTTCACAAAATCAAGCTGTTACCTGCCTCCATTCCAGTACCATCGATATATTCCCCAGGCCTGTCAGATCACTTACAAAGAAATGTGTAGTGTTCCAGCTAGCTCCTAGTTCTCACCGCAAAAGGTTTCATATAACACAGCAATGTGTCAAGTGTTGTTTTGATAAGCACTCCATATTTTGCATGTCTGTCAGTACCAGTTCTATCAGTTCCTGCCATCACCCTTCCATACGTATAAGGCTCAGAATGCAGTGTTGGGGTTTTTTGCAGGGAAGAGCCAAGACTGGCAACAGGGAGCAATGACTTGGTTGTCAAACCCTCTGCTTTAGAGGCTGGCTCTTCAGTTCAGTTTTCTGATCCACTTTTTCAGTGGTTCAGACTAGACACTCCTTAATGGTTTAGAACAGCTGATACAAACTGATGGATAAAGTATTCCCTCACTCCACGTGCTAACATCTTTTTTCGAATATTCTCCTGTCCAAGCCATCAAGCTGAGTGAGAAGGACATGTATAATGTGAAAGGAATGCTCTAGGAAGAAATGTCTTTGGTCTAGATTCTGTTCACCCATTTGGCAGACAGTTTCCCAACCAGAATCCTCAGAGGTATTTTCATATTTCCTCTGTGTACCATGCACAACCTAGAGACAAAGGAATGCTTCTTGCCACTCAAATGGCACAGAAGAATTTTTGACATCTTCACTGTCTGTGGGATCAATCACCAGAAGAAATTAGTACCCTAATTACTGAAGTATTTATCAAGAATCTCCCCAGTGCTGAAAGTTCTGCAAGAAACTCAGTGCTTACTGGTCACCATTTAGAAGTTATCATTTCCAGTTACTATCATACATTGATTTTAAATATCATATTAAGTGTATTTTTATATCCATCACATATTCATTGGTTTGTTACTTACACAATGAGCACATCACATTTCTCACAGGAAACAGGAAGAGGAAATGCTTGTCACCACTGAAAAGAAAGCATAGTATGGTTTTATCCTTGCTCTCTTACCGTTGTTACCAGTAGCCATAATGACATTATCTGCAGTGTCTCCTTATTGCTTTCATAAATCATTGAAAGTATGACTCAAGTTTGTAAATAAGAGAACCCATAAAAGCAATCAAAAGTATACCAAGTATACATTATGTTTAGAGATGTGATGGAAATTAACATCAAGTATTTCAGATTCCTTGAAGAAGAGTAAGAGAGTTCATGAGAGAGATACCTGATTCTACATGCCTTTAGCATCATAAATGTTATCAGAAATTAGAAATATTAAGATCTTACAAGTGGGATTTCCTCTCATATGTTTGTCGTGGTTTAACCTCAGTCGGCAACTGAGCACCACACAGCCGCTCGCTCACCCTCCCCGCCCCCCACAGTGGGATGGGGGAGAGAATTGGAAGAGCACAAGTGAGAAAAACTCATGGGTTGAGATAAAAACAGTTTAATAATTGAAATAAAATAATAATAAAATAATAATAATAATACACAAAGCAAGTGATGCACAGTGCAATTGCTCACCACCCGTCGACCGATGCCCAGCCAGTCCCTGAGCAGCGGCCCCCCCGGCCAGCTTTCCCCAGTTTATGTACTGGGCATGACGTCACATGGTATGGAATGTCCCTTTGGCCAGTTTGGCTGTGCCCCCTCCCAGCTTCTTGTGCACCTCCAGCCTTCTCAGTCGGTAGAGCATGGGAAAGTAAAAAGTCCTTGACTAGTGTAAGCACTGCTTAGCAACAACTAAAACATGGGTGTGTTATCAACTTTGTTCTCATCCTAAATCCAAAACACAGCACTGTACCAGCTACTAGGAAGGAAATTAACTCTATCCCTGCCAAAAACAGGACAATGTTTTAGGGTTAAACTCAAATCTACACTTCTCAGTTTTAATTAGAATTGTAGAACTACTTTCTCCATTTGGTCCAGTGAAGGTCAGACTCAACACTTTGACAGTCATGTTTAACTATTAAGTATCTGAGGGTCTGGGCAGATAACAACTTACAAGGATAAACTAGACTATGACCTTGACATGGATCACAGATGTAGGACACTGGTTAATAGACGATTGAAAACTGCCTGTCAATATAATCCCATACAACCTAGCTCAAGACAGAAATAAAGGATCACGTCCTTATGTTGGGGCAGGAGTGGGCAGTTGCTGCAGAGCCATTGACACTGCAATTTCATACCACTCAGAATGAAATTACACAAGCTTGAAAGCGGTTACAAAAGCTGTCCATGGCCAAATTAGGAAGTTACATTCCCTTACGTCATTTATCACTGCTCGTTTTCTTTTCCTTCCTCATTTCTTATGGAAGATCCTCATGGATCCTTTGCTCTGTTTCTTACTGAGACTCTTCACTGAACAGATTAAACTCATCCAGCATAAAACTACTCACCTTTTATTTCTCCAGGTAGCCTTCTGTGAAATTAGTAATTTGAGTCAGTTCCTGAAGGGGTTTTACAGACATTGACTCAGAATTGGTTCAAGTGTAAGGATTTCCCCCTACAGAATCATCAACATCACTTCCCCTAACATCTATTGGCATATGTTTTTGATGGTTTTTGGAGGTGATTCAGAGAAAGAAAATTGTTCCAGTATTAGCGAGGCTGTATAACTAACAACATAGTATGACTCTCCTTGAATTAATTCTAGTCTGCTGCTGCTGGGAAAAGGTAACTACTAAAGCCTTTCACTTCTAGCAAATTTTATCAGTTTCTAACAGCCTCTGTTAAAAGCTTTGAGCTTTTGTCTTCAGCTGACTCATTGTTAAGGAGGGTCAAACACCCATTCATCACATTCTAGGGAGAGGACTATGACTGTAACAACTACCCTGGCACAGCAGTGAGCAGACTCAGACAGAGCTCTAGAGGGACAACACAGCTCTCCAGGCTGCTGGCAGTGCCTGGGGTGGAGGCTGGGGCAGGCAAGATGTCCTTGGTTGCAGGAGGCATGCCCCAGCTGAGGAGCTGTGTCGCCAAGTCAAGAAACTCTGTGAATAGCTGTGCAGATTGTGTAACACTAGGGAACTTCAAAAAGAGATTGACAAGATCTTCACAGAGACCCTGCAGAAGTGGGGGTCTTGCATCCTAATTAGGATGTTACAGTCTGGATAAATGGATAACTAGATAGGTTAAAAGTCGGATAATTGGGCTCAATGGGTAGTGGTTACTAGGCCAGTTAGAAGTGGGGAACTTCAAGAGGTCTACAATACCCGTACTTTTTAGCATCTTTATCAACAAGCTGCAGGTGAAGGAGTGCATTTTCATCAAGTTTGCAAGAGGCATCAAACTGGGGAGAAAAAACCCTTGAGGGCAGGGCTGCCATTCAGAGAAATCTCAGCAGGTTGGAGGAATGGACTGATAGGAACTTTATGAAATTCAGCAAGGATAAATGTAGGGTCCTGCACCTGGGAAGGAAGACCCCTAGCACCCATGCAATGTGGGAACCAAATGGCTTGGAAGCAACTCTGCTGAAAAGGACCTGGGGGTCCTGGTAGTTGGGCAGGGGCAAGGTGCTCATGAGTCAGCAGTGTGCTCTGGCACCAAAGAAGGCCAAAAGCACCAGAGCTGTATTCACAGGAGCAGACCCAGGAGAGTGAGAAAAGTGATCACCCCTTCTACTCAACACTTGTTAGACCACATGTAGATCCCATGTCCAGTTCTGGACTCCCGCAGTACAGGAAAGAAAGTGATAAAATGCAGTAAGTTCAGCAGAGAGACATCAAGATGGTTGAGGGCTGGAGGACTTACCCTGTGAGGAGAGCTGAGGGAACTGGACTTGTTCAGCCTGGAGAACAGATAGCTTTGGAGACACCTAACAGCAGCCTTGCCAGTACCTACACGGACATTATTAAGAAAGGAGCCAGGCTACTCAGTGTTGCACAAGGTGGGCAACAAGAGCATGGACATTGAGTTGAAAGAAGAAGAGCTTCAGACTGACTGTAAGGAGATATCATGAGAGCAGTCAAGCAGAGGAAGACTTTGTCCAAAGAGGTTATGTCATCTCCAGCTTTGGAGGTTTTCAACACCAAAGTGGATAAAGCCCTGAGTAACCTGGTTTGACCCATAACTGACCCTGTCAGTGCAGGAGGTTGGACGAGAGATCTGAGATCCCTTCCAATAGGAATTATCCTATGATCCTGAATTAGCAGTCACCTGTGTGGATCAAGCAAGAAAAGAAGGGTACGTTGTTCATCACGAGCAATACAATGTTCTCTGCAACA
Organism: Aptenodytes patagonicus; assembly: GCF_965638725.1. Classification (NCBI taxonomy): domain Eukaryota; kingdom Metazoa; phylum Chordata; class Aves; order Sphenisciformes; family Spheniscidae; genus Aptenodytes; species Aptenodytes patagonicus. Next base: position 36,331,837 of record NC_134955.1, on the reverse strand, counting down.
GCACAGCAAGTGTCCCCTGTTGTTCCAACAACAAATAAATTGCATGCCAAACTGAATTTTCAGAGGAGAGGAAATTACACATACTGCCTAGGTTTTCTTAGTGTAGCTGGTTTAAGAAGGGAAATAATCTGCCTCATTTTTGTTTGTGCTCTAGTCCCTTAAGCCACATACCTCTTTAAAAATTGGCCTAATTTTAAATACTGGAGTTATAAAGCTGAGGTCAAAGGCTCTGCCTTTGTGTTTAATGTAAGCATGATCCTGAGTTTTAGCTGAACTGGAGTCATAAAAAGGAAGAGTCTTTAGGCAGTCTGTCTAAGGCAGGTGTGTTTTCCTCATCTCTGGTTTTGAAGTAAATCAAAGAACAAGTAGATTTTTCTTATAATTTAAGTCTGTGCCCGCAATCCGTAGTCTGAAAAATTAGTGTCACAGGCAGCCACTTGTTTTGATTGACCCATGATTTCAGAAGAGATTATGCTTTTAGGTCATATTGCTTGAATTGGCTTGCGCAAGAGAGTTTTAAAAATTAGGTCATAGTAAATAAAATAAGCAGTATTACAAAAAAAACCCAAACAAACCCCACCACACTAAATCTGCTCACATGTGGCCAATAAAATGCACCGACCTTTGTAATCTTCAAAGTTTACATTAAATTCTAACTCTGGCATTCCAAACAGAAAAATACCTAACAATGAAGTTCCTAAATATTGCACTTGAAGTAGAGAGAGGATTTGGAAGTCTCAAACTTCAAACAATGCTGTGATAGATATGCTCAAAGACAGTCCAAGATTTTACAAAACATTGCCACATCTGCAGTCTATCTCTGTTTCCCAAATGCTCCAGACGTGACAGATGCAGTTAATCAGAACTGACCATTAAATACATCCTACTGGTTGTGTTGGATTTAAAATACTCACTGTTAAAAAACAGGCAGGTTATCTTTCCCAAAATGTATGGGAAGTAAATGTGAAAATATAAAATTTAGATGATGTTTGGTCAGAAGACAATGCTATGGGTTACAATTATGTATCTGTCGAAGGAGATGATTCTGGTTTTGGTTCAGAATTACTTTATATAAATAATAATTCTCTTGGACTGGTTTGAAAGCTTACCTCTAAGTGCTGTGACTTTATTATGTTTATTATTTGCTTCACTTTCCTAGGAAGCCGAAGGGGAAAACAACATCTATTAAAGAGAACGATTTCCAAATCAGGCTTTCTACATCCAGTAAGCTGCATCAAAATAACAGGCCTTGCAGGCTTGGCATGCAGAGAGTGATCTGTGCTTTAAAAGTATTTGGCAACCATGATTTTTACTGCCTGTCAGCAGGAGATCAGTGGACAGATAACCTCAAATGAGTAGCTGATTAGCCCATCCTTCAGAAGACATCCCATAAAATTGCCAGCCTTGCCAATTATCACCTCTTTTTTTTCTCTTTGTATGAGGATGTTGAGGAGGTACAGCCATGAACCTAAGATCCAGATGTATTTGTTCAGTCAGATTTCCTTCTGGCCTAATCAGGAAAAGATTCTTTTGATTCACTGAGAACTTGCTCGAGCACATTTGATCCCTCTTCAGTGAGCGTACTGCATCACCTTAGACACTGCTGGACAGAACTGTCTGGTTATGTCTAACTCCACAGACTTTATAAATTACTACATCCACTACATGTATGTTCCCTTGATTAGCTAATTTTATTGCAGGGTGTATTGCAAAACTATTGGGAAGGCTGGGAAATGACTGAGACTTCACAAGCATAGTGAGAGTCATCTCTCTAGCTGATAAAGAAAAAGCCTTTGATCTTCAGACCTGCCTGAAATGAGTGTGAGTTGGAGAAAACTGGCTAAAGATCAATCCAAACAAAATGGAAGAGAGACTAAAAGGTGGAAAACATCTACCCTTAAATAACAACTAGAGCTGACTGAAATTTGTGAGACATATCTAAAGGCTATGCTGGAATGATGTGTTTCCTTCTGATTTGCCCATCCTTCTAATAGCAAGTTTCTTCTTTTCTTTCTGGCATAGGTTGGTTGAAGTGTCTTTTATCATCTGTAGCTGGTAGCCATTTTCTCTACAGTTGTTCCCATTTCTTGGGACTCTCTTTCATAGGAAGAATTATTCTTGCATACTTTTCATTTCATTAGCAACAGCATTGCCTTTGAGACCGGATGGTTCTGCCTCTGCAAGTGAAGGGTTTCCTTTGCAGAGCTGTCAGCTCCAGACAATCCTCCAGCACCTTTAATTACATCCCAGAAAATAGAATTTTTAAAGACATATTTTCAGTTTGAATCATTGAAGCTTCATAAGCAGAATGTTGTTTTCTCCTGTTTTTTTTTATATGATGTGTAGTAAATGTGTTGGTTATTGAAAACTAAATAGTACATCTTTATTTTACCCTGGTTATACTTGTAACACATATATAATTGTTTGTAAATTGCAGTGATGGAAAATTATCTTATAAAATGTACACTAGACTAATTGCTACTAATAAAAGCCTTGGAATTTGCCTATAAATATGTGCAATCCATACAGGAGGTTCCAATAAAACTGACTAAAAATTTGACCTTTCTTATTTTATGCTACAGATGTTAGGACATATGTATCTCTGGCTAAAAAAGACTTCAGATAATGATAAAAAGCCTCCCATGATATTTAAGCATTTTCATCCCATAAGTCTACAGGCTGCAGACCAGTCTCTGGGCCAAGTTCTGAAATTCTTACTCATTTCTTCAGCAAAGATACAATGCATTCCTTCTGCTTTTGCATTCCCAACTGAAAAAGGAGTAAATTTCAACACATTATAACCATGGATGAATTGAAAAAGAATTTCAGAAAAAAAAAGAGATCTGACTAGCTGTGAGCAAATGCCAAGAGGCACAGGAAACCTTAGAACATACCACATCCAAATGCACGTTCAAAGCAGCTAATTCAAATTTCATTAACTGGCCAAGATTTTTGCATTCTTTGCCTCAATTCAAAGTACTGATTGTAGCGTACAACATCTGTCAGATAGAGATTTTAACATGGAATGTCAATAATCTCTGTTTCAGGTAGAAAAATGAAGCTCTTCACAGAAAAAAAGCTCTCATTCTGAAGATTTTAGCAGACCATTATCTATGGCAAGCTGTTATGGCAGTATGAAACTGTCCCCTGTCAGAGGGACAGGTACTAGGTTGTCATTTCAGCTCCACTTAAGAGCATAAGTGAGGCCTGAGGTCCTGCATTACTTTTTCACATAAAGAAAAGCTCTCCTTAAAGATAAAGAGACTTTGATACTAGAGATTTTTAAGCACTACCATCTATATGGCTCTTTGTGGAAAGAGTATAATGCCCATTAACTTCAAAGCTTTCTGTCTATCACTACAGTAGAAAACATATGAGTGTGTCAAAATCTGGTCATGTTTAATTTATGAGAAAATGCATCTGTCAATTTTAGATAAGTCATCTTCCAGCCCAGATATAGCTTTTGTTTTATCTCTCAAAGTAAAAATTATTTCAGGTGCTAAATGTTAATCACATTTTTTTACTTTGTTTTTGTTTCTGAATAGTTTGTCACGTTACCTGACTGGAAATTTTTGGGTGGTTTAAAGGAGGTATGGTACAATGCTGTTAGAATGAATCATGGGATGAGTGTGAAGTCTGTACATTCTTTGATAAAGATATCACAGTGTGCCATGGCCCAACAGATTTCAAGACTCGTTTACCTGGGTTTGTGTCACTTGAAAATTTTCAGACAGTTTCACCATCAAATCAAAAGGAAAAGCTGCTGATTCTTGTCATCTGTATAGAAGTAGTAAAGTTTGGGATTTTGAGTTGACAAAATTATTACAGACTGGATTTCTATACTCTGCAACACTGGATTTTATCTGCATCTTACGAAGAATCTAACATTCATAATACAATCCTTCAGGAAGTCCTACATATTTTTAGACAATTTGTGTCTCAAATAGACTTAAGTGAGATCAAAACATTAGCATATCCTTATTACGAATTGCTAAGGTACTTCATTTTCTCTAACAGATGAAGTGAGAAAACTGAATCCTGAGAAAATGAACATATTCTTTTTCTGCCAGTTATTTCTTCCCTAGTTTTTTCTTTTGTCACAGATATACAAATGAATTAAAAGCTAACAAATGGAGTCAATAGGAAAACATTTGACTCTTATTCACAGTAAGGTCTAGCATTCTGAAGGCATTTTGAAATGTTCTGTATGAATAGGCATAGGAAATTTAGTCTGAGAATATGTCTACTTAGGTATCCTTAAACTTCACTGTCTACAGAGTCCTTGGCACAAGAACTTATCCTGATAAAGAGTCAGAATTGCCAGTGCTGTCATTCATCCAAATATTAACTTCTACAATTATTACGGAACAAAGAATAACAAGAAAATAACCAATTCCATCATATTTCATTATGTTCTACTAAAGTTATATGTTTGGATGTGCCTATGTCTACAGTTATGCACAGTTATGGCAATTTTGAACTAGCTTTTTTCTACCTGGGTAGGATAACAGTAGAACCGATGACAGCAAGGCAAGGCATGACATAAGCACTCATTATACACATTTGCCGGAGCATCTACTTGGGTGACTAGAGCCTGTGTCGTCATGTCTTCATTGTTACTTTTATCCAAGCTGAATCAAACAAAGCTAGCTCATCCACCCCTCTTCATGTTGCAGCTACATTGCCCTGATCAGTGGACGAAGCCTTGGACAGGCTGACATTATGGGACATGGTAAAAGCACCCTGCTCTCCTTGCTCCCTTTGGGAAGGCCACAAGTGCTGAACTTACGTTATTCTCGAGTGCCATGACTGCTTTTTATTGGCATCTACAGAGGTAAAATCATCCCACCAAAAAAATTGAAAGGCTTGACTTATGGTTAATTCATCCTCTGCTTCCTTTTCAGTGTGCAGCGCTTTATTTGCGTACCACATCTTTTTACTACGTGCAATGGGCAATCCCACAATAGCTGCCTTTCTCCATTGTAAGACTTCCAGCAATAATTATGGAACCGTATAGAAGCAGGCTGTTGCTAGAATTACATCCTAATGAACTACCACATCACAACATCCATATACACAGTGGTATGTTCCTGTGCTTGTATCCTTCCTCTACTGTTCCCACCCTAAATCTACTCACAAAATGTCTCATTTAACATCTGCTAGGTATGCACAAGGAAAAAAAAAACTATTTTTTTAAATCAGCTTTTGTTCCACAAGATGCCAGTACTGTAGGAAACAAGACTGATAACAGGATAGGCACAGTAGACTTCAGGATTTTTTTTCAGAATACTGTTGGGATGTTGGTTTCAATTTTGTAATCAGAAACATTGCTCTGGAAATAAATTTCAATGATCTAGTCTCATATTATCAGGAAACAGAAGTATGTGATTAGTGTAGCTAATACAAACAGATCATATCTTCTCAACTTTCTGGAGAATATTTGCAATCAACTGTTTCACACTGACTTAAAAGATTATCCAAATAAATTACCTAGCAGATAATTTTGCCTAGGGAATCAATTCAAGAAAACTGAAAACTGTTTTCAAGTTATTTGTAAACACAAAAAGAGAAGGAAAAAAAAAAGTTTATCAACCCTTTAAATGATTGTGTAATAGTAATTCCTTTGAGGAATAGGGAAAGAGAAAAAGATGCCACCTGAATTTCTACTTAGTTATCTGTCTTCATCTATGCAATTAATCGGGTTTTGCAACACAGGATTTGATAATCCTGTATAATCCATTTTGTTTCTAGATGAAATTGCGTCCTAGTTTGCTATGGTCTTTGTCACACACATACCACCACCCCCACAAAGCCAAAGAAAAAACCCTAAGCAATCTCAAAAAGTCAGTAGCATCATTTTACTATGAAAATATAGCAAAATACATAATAACATAACTCCAGAAGAAAAAAATTGAGTCTGCCATGGTTTCTTGCCAAGGACCTTTCTGTAAACAGCCTTGTCCTCCCATCTACCATGTCAACTTTTCAGAAAGAAAAGGTGACAACAATTTGCTTACCTGAACTTCTCTTCCAGTGTTTCTTATCTACAGAGGAACCAGGCATAAAACAGGATAATGTTTTGTGCAAAATTATTTTTAATAATTATTATTATTAAATCAAATTATGAATTTCCATGACACTTTCCAACAGCAATATGTCCTAAGCCTGACCTGAAGAGGTCATTGACAGGGTGACAATTCAGTCACCAGTGCTAACTGTATTTTGTCATCTTCTGCATACAGCATGCCAGCAATCAGACAAGAGAAGGCTATCTTGCACGAGCGTGTTCCTTTAGAGAGGACTATGAAACTTCCACTCTGGAGGATAACAGCATAGAGCATGAAATAGCTAGCTGGCAAGAGACTGCATAACTGCTTTAAGGACAAAAAAAAAAAGAGATGAAAAAACACTCTAATAATCATATTTCCTTTTAAACATCTCATTGAATATTTGAAGGCTTTTTTCAAGAGAAACAAAGCAAGTTCTGCAAAAACTGTTTGTTGCTTTTGAGAAAAACTTTGGAAAATATTGGCAGAAAAGTACATTTTGTCGTATATACTTTTACACTTTCCTGTTTTACCCTTGAAGAAAAGGTTAAAATATACAGATAAAGTAGAAATTTCAAGATAACAGAACTAAGACAACTACAACAACAACAACAAAACCAACCAAAATTAAATGTGCAAAGTATTCAGTTTGCTTGAAATATTTTTCTCTTACAAATATTATCTTATCCAGTAATTTCTTCTGGATTTGGTTTGTCACCTCTAGAATGAAATCTCTTTATCATATTACCAGTCAGCTAAGCCATAAAATTCCTTAAACTGCCTATTAAATAAAAGGAAAAAACCAAACAAAAAAGCCCCACAAAATCTCACACAGTGTCTGTCAGTTTCCTTCCTAAAGACAGAAGGCATATGTGATATGGATTATAAATGGGATATTCTCTGTCTAATCCTGCTATGTACTTTGATGGACGAGGATACTTCTCTATGTGCATTTGGTTTGTCATGAAGACACAGCAGCTCCTGTTGAGGCACCAGCAAGCTGGACATTTCCATGCTAAAGCAATGATTAACCATTATTATGACTAATTCTGGGTCTGACAGTCCTCCTCAGAGGAGTTAACTCACTGTAAGGAGGAAGACTGTGGTTAGGTGGAGGAAGGGTGAAGGTTCCAAGTCTGACCTTGAAATTGTTTTTCATGAAAAATAAAGTTGTAATTAGGGTATTTTGTAAACTAATTCTTTCCTCTCCCTTTCTCTAAATTGGCCCTAGGAACAATAACAAAACCAGGTATCACAAATTGTCTGAACACAGAATGGTTAATTAGGGCACTGATGTAATTTCTCATTTTACATTACATTAGGGTTTACAGATCATAGGATCAAAGGATAATTCAGATTGGAAGGGATCTCAGGAAGTTTCTAGCCCAACCTCCTGCACTAAGCAGGGTCAGCTATAGGTCAAACCAGGTTACTCAGGGTTTTGTTCACTCGAGTCTCAAAAACCTCCAAGGCTGGAGACAGCTCAAGCTCTTTGGGCAAGCTGTTCCACTGCTTGACTTCTCTCATGATTTCTCCTTATATTCAGTCTGAACCTGTCTTGCTTCAGCTTAATGTCCTTTCTTTCTTGTCCTGCCCTCATGCACCACTGAACATACAGCCTGGCTCCATTTTCTTAATAACTTCCTTGTAGGTACTGGCAGGCTGCTGTTAGGTCCCCCAAAAGCTGTACCTTCTCCAGGCTGAACAAGCCTAGTTCCCTCAGCTCTTGGTGGCTTTCTGCTGAACTTGCTGTAGTTTATCCATCTTTCCTGTACTGGGGGGGTCCAGAACCGGATTCAGGGTCTAGATATGGTCTCACAAGTGCTCTGAGTAGAGGGGTTATTCACTTCCCTTGCCCTCCCATTTCCCCTCCTGTGAATACAGCCCCCGGTGCTGTTGGCCATCTCTGCTGTCAGGGCACACTGTTGGCTCAAGTGCACTTTGCTGCCTGGCAAGACCCTGAGGTCCTTAACAGAAAAGTGAGCTGCTTTTTCTTAAAGTCAGACTGCCTGTCTGCAGTAGATCTGTCCTTCGGTCTATAATATGAAGGAACCTTTCACTTTTATTGAGCTTCCAAAGTCAAGATAGCAACAGGTATGTTATCTAAATGGTAATCCATCATCAATGATGCTGTCATCTAAAATTTTTTGACAGAGTCCTTATCACCAGTCATGATATAGGAAAGGTGTAAAAGCTAACTTTTTTAATCAGTTCATCTGAGCTACCTTAGCTCCTTGGCAGGGTGAGGTCACTGTTTGTAAACTGAGTTAATCTCAAAGGACAAAACAATGTAACTTTGTGTCCTCTTCAGAACAGGATTTTTTTCAGAGCAAAACATTATTTACAAAAGCCTCAGAAGGAAAGGTGGGAATGCTGGTGTCCGTGAGATAAGGTGAGAAGTTACATCATTATCTGGATGACTGTCCCCACTACTTATAATTTTTTGCAAAATGGATGCTCTCTAAATTGTTGTAACAACCTAGTAAAACAATCTGAATAGGATGCACTTAGATGTCTATTGAACAATATTCAACTGCAAAATAAAATAAACTATTCAAAGGAAATGTTGGGTCTTGAACTGCACTCTTCATCTTCTATTTCTGCCTAATAGCCTGTAATGGCCTTTACCACCAGTGATAGAGACACTGTGGCTTTTATCCCATGAAGGCAAGATTTGCCAATAAATGGAAAGAGAACTTGATCCTTCAGAAACAAGGCATATCTATAGTAACTCAAATATTTGATGACGTATTTATACAGCTCCAGAATTAGGATCTAGGTATTGGTAGGAAGCCTTCAGTCAGATATGGCAGATTAATTCAATGATGGTACTCACAACTATGTAGAAAATTATTGAGAAGTCCCTTGCCATAGTCTAACAGGAAATAACCCGTACTAAGAAGCACTTATTTTAAGAAGCATAACATAAGATTGTCACAATTTGAATTGGTCACTGGAACTGGGCTTGACACACTTCATAGGACGTACTGTTCTTTCTTCCTCAAGATGTTTTGACATGAAAATATGATCATCTACTAAAATAAGGGAGATGCTTGGTGCCAAGGAATGCTAAAGCAATTTTGGGGTCTGGGGGTGGGATATGGTGATAAATATTTATTAAAGGATTTTAATTTCAAAATGATAGTTTTACCATCCTAACTTGTAGGGTAAATAAATAATCTTGCCTTTTCCTGAATTTCCTACAATTAAGATTTGGTAAAAGGTTCCAATAGGTTTAATTTACACACACATGCAATACAAAGTCTCTGAATCCTGAAGTTTTAAAAATTCTGTCTGGCAAGCCTCCTGCAATTTGAGGTTAAATTGCCAACAGCTAACTGTGGCAGCTCTTGTTGCTTTAGGCATTGACATGAAAATCCAAGGAATGCATCTTCTGCCAGAAAAGGATCTTATCCTTTAATAATTGTTCATCATTATGTTTTTTTTCTGCCACTGACTTTGGCATATTCTTTTTAATTAATACTTGGACTCCTGGTAGATAGTTTCAATGTATGACTCATTTAAAACAATGACTCTCCATTAATAAAATAACATTCAGATTCAACCTGTATTAAATGTCTGCAAATAATGCATTAAAACCTCCAGGCAATGAATAAAACTGGGGTGGTAATAGAAAATGCCTTGAACTCTACAATTTCAGAGCTGGAATCTCAGCTGAAGGAAAACAGGTTAGGATCATATCACACTACATCAGCTGTAACTCTAGCTATTAAGCACAGTTTCAACTAAAGTTGAGGTGAATGGGTAACTGGTTTAGATAAAATAATGTCCAAACTGACTTTTTGTTCAGTGTTAAACTTAAAAACTCTTCAAGCATCTTGTCTGCCTCTGTGATCTCTAACTTTTACTGAAAATACCGTGAGGAAAGGACATTGTTATGAAATTTTCTAAAATCATAATGAATCAATCATGTAGGCAGTTCTAAGAATCCCACTCTCTCAAGTTCAAATCTTTTTATTTGGATTTATGGATACTTCCTTGAAGAAAATTTCTGAATTATTTTATGTCATATTCAGACTTACTTTAAATTAGAGATCTGTGAAAAACTCACAATTTAGTGTTTATCCTGTACTAACCCTAATTCATATTTTACTAATATTGTTTACTGAAATATGCCTAGAAAAAGTTGTTTCCTAATCTTACTTCTATATTCTTCTTCTTTCCATGTAGTGTATAGTATAAGGCACCAGTAGTTTTCCATAAAAACTGATACATTTAGTGGAAATGTCAGGACATGCGAGCTCCTCAGCCTTTCTTAGTCTTAGTCCTTTCTCAGCCTTTCTTGTCTTAATGAAAGAATGCATGTTCCACATTGTAATGCAATCTGCCTTGCCGCTGCTTATTCAGTTAAACCCTCAAAACTCCTAATAGAAAAGCTGCAATGAAGAAGTTTAGCCAACCTATTATCTTTTTCTTGAAATTTTGGAAGGCAGCCGGTCATGATTTCTGCATCTCCATTCACAGAGCAAAACAATAGAGATGTTGCTGCTCAGGTAAATTAGTGGCAAACTGGCAGCTGGACAATAAAGACAAGAGGTAACATGAATTTCTAATGCACTTAAGCAAAAAATCACTTCCGGAATGGAAAAACACTGCAGGAATCTGATTTCATGTGTCTTAACTTTTTAATACTACAATATACCGATACTGGTATTAGCTAAAGGAGAAGCAAACACACTGTTTATAGAATACTGCTTACGCACCGTATTACAATGGTCAAAAAAAAGTAGGTTTTTAGCCTAATTTCCTGAAGAAACAAGACTTACTTCATCACACTGTCCTAATAACTTCTCTAAGCTGATTTCAACCAAAACTGACAGGAGGTAAAGACATTGTAAAGACATTGCATTTCTACAAGTTTCACAGAGGTAGGCCAGTAGATAGAGAAAACAGATCTTATTAATGCATTCTTGAAGAACTTTCCATCTACATCAAGGAATTCAGATGTCACAAATAAATTACTAGTTCTGCTACTCACGTAACAACTTTCTGATGTTTCACCATCAGACTTCAGTGAAGTGACACGGGAACATTAAATATCTCATTGTTTAAATATATGAATGTTTGTATGCTGAAGTTTTCTTATATGTTAAGTTTAGAAATTCACTGTAGCATTTTATGTGCGTGGTGTGAGAGGTGTTTGATGTTGAATGAGGATGTTTACTGACATTCATAATATCTTAATATATTATGTAATTTATTAATCAGTCAATAAAGCTAGGGAAACAGTCACCCTTTAAATCCCCTTGTAGTATATGCTGTATATTCAGAAATACATATCACCATGATCTTTATCAGTTGAGAAAGAGGAATTAATCAAAATAAACAATAATAAACAGGAGTGATGTGTTACCTCTTATGTAATTGTGGTGCATTTTCATGCACTTTCAGGAATGCAGTGCTGTTTCTGTAGAACATCATGATCATAGAACAGCAGGGAACGTACAGCTTCAGGGGCTGACTGGTCATAACTATCAGGTTAGGGTACTGTGGAGATCCTTCTGATGCGTACACATGGTAGACAATGAAATTCAATGTGCAGAGGAGTTAAATTAATATTAAGAGCATGGATATTGCAGTACTAAACCACACACAAGAAGAAAGTGAATTTTAGGCAGAGCAGATTCTACTCTCACCTGAGGTAGTCATCATAATCCAGTATTCAATCACTTCATCTGTAACTCAGACCATCAATTAACTGCAACCTGTTTCTCTCAGAAGAGACATTTCTAGTTAAAAATAAAACCGATTTGTGATAGACAGCCTGAGCTCAAGGGATAACCAGTGTTCAGAGGTTTGCAAGCCACCACCCCACAGTAAAAAGGCAAAAATAAAAATTAACTAATAGAATTTAAATAACCTTTCTTAGTCCTTTCAAAGAAACAAAAAGAATCCAATTCCCTGAAATTTCTGATAGATAAATCATGTATTAATAATTGCAGCAGAAAAGTAATAACTAGAAAGAAATTCAAGGCCCCAGAATACAAGATATTTAAGAGGCTTGTCCCAGCGTGAGCTACTGTTACAGGATGAAACTCTTCTCAAACATTTTTTCTGAGTCATATAGTAAATACTTCATCTGAGACAGAATTTACCAAAATACAGGATTGTATGGAAAGTATGTGAAACTTACACAAGGCAAGGTCACTAAAACATCAACACCTTATCTCAACAGGATTTTCCAACCAGGCCTCAATCTGGTATCCTGACTATGATTCCGTAAGTGGAGTGGATCCAAAGGAGCTTCAAAAGCTGAGCTTCTGATTCAATCAAAAGAGTAACAGACCAACCAAAAATCATGAAAAAGTAGGTCAGAATGGATCTCAGGGGGTTATTACTCCCTTCCCCTGCCAAATGTCAAAGAAGTTTGAAAACGGGGATTAAATGCATTTTGTGGGAACAAAAGTTTCTGAATCTACCCAGAGAAAAAACTCCGTATCCTTCTCTGGAGAAAACTTGATCAACTCTAAAATGACACCTTTGTCAACAATTACCAGTTTATAAAGCAAGCTGAGAACATTGCTGAATGTTATATTTTTGTGTGAATGAGAATAACATGCACTACCCTAACTAATATAGAAATTAGAGACCTATCAATCATCAATGATAATCATAATTCTTATTAAAACTGCCAAAAGATGGGTGGTATCCACAAGCCACCGGGACGTCTCCTTGTTCACTGCCTTCTGGAAAACGGCATGCTCTCTATATACATTTCTAAATGTCCTGTATGACATGAAATCCTGTGGGACTCTGTACATTGCTACTGACTAGTACTGGTTAATATACCAGTGGTATTTATACCATGGCACTCTTTGTATTTATACCACTACATACATAGGTTTATCTGTTTATACCACTGTGCGTCCTGTAAGGTGCTGTGGTTGTGCAAGTTTTGTTAGGTGCGATTTCATGCCCTCCTGACTTTAAGAGACAATTATCAGAATGTGAGAGAAGCTTCATGGCTACAGCACCCTAGTGATGAAACTGGGGGATTACAACAGAATGAAAAAAATGACAAATTATTGACCTATCTGATTTCCGTTCCATTTAGCAAGAATATGTCAGAAAAATGCCGTTTTGTTCTATGTGTGCAGGAACAAAAAATATTTCTATGTATTAGCTTGAAGAGAATAATAAGTGATATTCTGTGTCTGTTTCAGTGTTTAGCACAACAAGAAGTTGAATCAAAACTTGGCTCAGAGGTATAAAAAAAATTAAGCCACCTCTTCAGTGCAGACACTCTTTCCATTTGCACTAGGTGCAACACTAATACAAACACGGGAACAATAGAAAGAATTTATGAATTGTATTTTTCCCCCTTAGAGAAGAAAAGTCAGTGCACACAACCAATGAGAATAAGGAGAAAGGAAGCATTTGGAAACTCCTCAGTGTAGTAACAGCATTGTGCTGACATAACCTATGGGAAGCCACTTATATAATAGTCATTATTTTCTAAATATTTGTTAACTTGATAACATGTTAACATGATAAAGCTCTTAGAACTTGTTCTGCAGTTTGCTAATAAAAATGCTAAATAGCCCAGTAGGTCTGTGCACTGTGCTGTGACATGGTGGAAAATATGTAATGTTTAAAAATGTGGTTCATTAAACTCTATACAAAATGCTCATTTTTCATACTTTGCAAGTAACAAATAATTTAAAACTATAGCTTTCCATTCCTATTTTTTATAGATATTGTTATCCTAAGGGGAACGATAGTGTAATACAATATATTTTATAGGAACTGACAGATCTCCTGACGTATGCACAGATCTATGCTGTTGCTAGTCATTATATTAATGTCTGACCTTACAGTCTACACAAATATGAAATGAAGAAAGAAAATATGAAATGAAGACGAAAAAAACCCAAAGGCAATTAAGAGGGACCAGCGATGTTCAATTGCATACAGACATGAAGACAGAACAGTAATAAATTGAATCTGACAAAATCAACATAGAAGAGAATGGTGAAGCTGCACATGTTTACTCGTCAAACATGCCTCTCCTTTAGCCCTGCATTACTCCACTACCAAAAGACTTTCCCAAGAGCTTTTCACCTGGATTTGATCCAGCTTCTCTTAGGTGCTTGCAGGGGAATCAGGAATGCTTTTTTTTTTCTAATGGAAAAAGCATCTCTTACTATACTCTTACTACTGTGCTGAGGGAGCTGGCGGAGGTGCTCGCCAAGCCACTCTCCATCATTTATCAGCAGTCCTGGTTAATGGGGGAGGTCCCGGACGACTGGAGGCTTGCCAATGTGACGCCCATCCACAAGAAGGGCCGGAAGGAGGATCCGGGGAACTACAGGCCTGTCAGCCTGACCTCGGTGCCGGGGAAGATTATGGGGCGGTTCATCTTGAGGGCGCTCACAAGGCATGAGCGGGACAACCAGGGGATCCGGCCTAGCCAGCACGGATTCATGAAGGGCAGGTCCTGCTTGACCAACCTGATCTCCTTCTATGACCAGGTGACCCGCCTAGTGGATGAGGGAAAGGCTGTGGATGTGGTCTACCTGGACTTCAGCAAGGCCTTTGACACTGTCTCCCACAGCATTCTCCTCGAGAAGCTGGCGGCTCATGGCTTAGACAGGTGTACTCTGCGCTGGGTCAAAAACTGACTGGACGGCCGGGCCCAGAGAGTTGTGGTGAATGGAGTTACATCCAGTTGGCGGCCGGTCACGAGCGGTGTTCCCCAGGGCTCAGTACTGGGGCCGGTCTTGTTTAATATCTTTATCGATGATCTGGATGAGGGGATTGAGTGCACCCTCAGTAAGTTTGCAGACGACACCAAGCTGGGCGGGAGTGTTGATCTGCTCGAGGGTAGGAAGGCTCTGCAGAGGGACCTGGACAGGCTGGATCGATGGGCCCAGGCCAACTGTATGAGGTTCAACAAGGACAAGTGCCGGGTCCTGCACTTTGGCCACAACAACCCCATGCAGCGCTACAGGCTTGGGGAAGAGTGGCTGGAAAGCTGCCCAGCAGAGAAGGACCTGGGGGTGTTGGTCGACAGCTGGCTGAACATGAGCCGGCAGTGTGCCCAGGTGGCCAAGAAGGCCAATGGCATCCTGGCCTGTATCAGAAATAGTGTGGCCAGCAGGAGTAGGGAAGTGATCGTGCCCCTGTACTCGGCACTGGTGAGGCCGCACCTCGAATACTGTGTTCAGTTTTGGGCCCCTCACTACAAGAAGGACGTTGAGGTGCTGGAGCGTGTCCAGAGAAGGGCAACGAGGCTGGTGAGGGGTCTGGAGAACAAGTCTTATGAGGAGCGGCTGAGGGAACTGGGACTGTTTAGCCTGGAGAAAAGGAGGCTGAGGGGAGACCTCATCGCTCTCTACAACTACCTGAAAGAACGTTGTAGTGAGGTGGGTGTCGGTCTCTTCTCCGAAGTAACAAGTGATAGGACGAGAGGAAATGGCCTCAAGTTGCGGCAGGGGAGGTTTAGATTGGATGTAAGGAAAAATTTCTTTACTGAAAGAGTGGTGAAACATTGGAACAGGCTGCCCAGGGAAGTGGTTGAGTCCCCATCCCTAGAGGTATTTAAAAGACGTGTAGATGAGGCACTTAGGGACATGGTTTAGTGGGCATGGTGGTGTTGGGTTGACGGTTGGACTCGATGATCTTAGAGGTCTTTTCCAACCTCAATGATTCTATGATTCTATGATTCTATGATTCTATACTCTTTCCTTGGTGATGGCTTAAGATGGTGACTGGGCAAATAAGATAAAAGCAGGTAAGAGTAAACATGAAAAATAATTCCTCTCAAGTGACATGCTAAGCAAGCATCTACATGACCATAGTCAGTGGTTTATGTCGCCACGTTTTATCTGCGCAAGTTTTCTACTATTAAAGTTTTTAACTGATAGGGCATTATCTGATCATACGTAAAAAAAATGGGACAATTGATTTTTGGAAGAAGAGACCAAGTCTGTACATTTTAAAACTATGAATCATTCAAAACCTTTTTTATTTTATACTCTGAGCAGTTTAATTTTACAAATAAATAGAAGGCTGTTCTGGAACCTTACAAGGTTTAAATAACAGGTTTAAATAGTTACATTTTACTTTGATTCTACTAAAGTAGGTCTAATTAGTGATCTAATTGCTGGCTGATACTTGTGTCTGATGAAAAGCAAGCTACTTTGTCTTTTGATGGAACTTTCTTATTTATTTATAATATTATTGAGGTATCACTGCTATCATACGTAGCTTTTATTTCAAGCTTACAGTGATTTTCCAACAGTCATTTCCAGTTTATTCAAATTTAAAAAAAAAAACACCAGCCAAGTGACCTATGGCCTGCTGTCAACTACAAATGCCTTTATTTAACTTGGCTGTAGAATGTGCATGAAAAAGCTTTCTCCACTCTTTTAACTATGTGCATTGTAGTCTAACAGTTAGCAAACCAGCCCTGGGAAGTAGGGCTTGTAGGTTTTGCTTCCCCCAATCTGGCAAACTGCTTGTTAGACAAATTTGAAATAGCTACTGAGGGCCTGGTTTTTTGGATCTGCTGTTTAATAGAATTGCCAGGGATTGTGCTAGAAGTCTTGGAAAATTACAGCTCTTGAAAACTCAAGCTCTGATCCATCCTCCCTACTCATTATCCCAGGTCTCCAGAAAATGCAAAGGAGGTGTACACCTTGCCACTTTCATGTCATGATATGCAGGTAATGCTAGTTAGAGCTGTCTCACAACTGTGACAGATTACTTCTAATTAAGATAGAAACATTTGAGGAAATAAATTATTTTGCAGTAATACAATTGGGCTAAATAATACTAATAATTAACAATTACTAATATGCAGTAAGCTCCTTTTGCTTCTGTTTATCTTGTTATCATTTACATGAAATCCTGTTATAAAAGTGGTATCCAGAATATACACCCATGCAATGAACCTCGCCTAGACTTTTAGACCCAGATTAACTGAAAATTACACCCATAAATACCAAATGACCATGCTTTAAAGAAGTAATTTGTTGTGGGAAGAAAAATTATGTCCTGCTTTTGTTTTGTCATGATGTGACAGCATTGAATTCTGTGTCCATTAATAACTAAAATTCCCAGGGATGGTGCATGAAGAGACAGCATCAATTCACATTTATCATATTCCTTTCCTTTCCCATGTGCCCTGATTTAAGCTCAACACATCCATGGGCAGATTGCATAGTAGGACGTAGAAAGGTGAGAACTGTATCCACTCATCTAGCAAAAAAAACCCCCAAACAATCCAGCTGTCTGAAGCTACATGAGAAAAACTGACAAATTGTGTGATTTTTTTCACAGAATCACAGAATGGTTGAGGTTAGAAGGGACCTTTGGAGGTCATCTGGTCCAAACCCCCCTCCTCAAGCAAGGCCACCTAGAGCCGGTTGTCCAGGACTGGCTTTTGACTGTCTCCAAGGAGGGAGACTTGACAACCTCCCTGGGCAACCTGTGCCAGTGTTCGGTCACCCTCACAGTGAAAAGGTGCTTCCTGACATTCAGATGGCACCTCCTGTGTTTCAGCTTGTGCCCATTGCCTCCTGTCTTGTCACTGGGCATCACTGAAGACAGCCTGGCTCCGTCCTCTTTGCACCCTCCCTCCAGGTATTTATGTACATTGATAAGATCTCCCCTGAGCCTTCTCTTCTCCAGGCTGAACAGTCCCAGCTCTCAGCCTTTCCTCATAGAAGAGATACTCCAGTCCCATAATCACCTTTGTGGCCCTTTTGTTGGACTCTCTCCAGTATGTCCATTTCTCTCTTGAACTGGGGAGCCCAGAACTGGACACAGCACTGCAGGTGTGGCCTCACCAGTGCTGAGGCCACACCTGGAGTACTAATCTCCTGGAGTACTTGATCTCAAATTGCTTTATATTTATGTATTCTTTGCTGATTTACATTTCATAATAATCTGTGTCTATGGAAATTGCACAGTTATGGCATTTTGAACTAGACAAATCATTTCCATTTCCTCCTGTAATTAGTCAGCAGCTTCTCTGTATTCTTTTTTCTTTTCTAGAACATTTTTTAGATTGAATTTTATACCGACAACTTGTTGAACTCTTGACTAATGAGAAATTATATAACAGGATTTAATCCTACAGGTGAAAACAGAAAAATCCTTCAAATCTACAAATAAAACAATCCACCATTGCCTTTCAATAGTAGGATTTGGGCCACAGATTTTAGTCTTTTTTCCTTCAATATAGACAAATGTTATTCACCTATAAATCCCAACTGCAAAGTGATTAAGACTCTAAAGCTTGTACAAAAGATTCATACAAAGTTAGTCATTCAGTGGTATACAAAAGGAAGTCTTCACAAGTTTCTTATGGAGTTTTTGAATACAGGCTATAGAGAATTGTGATTGATTTGATTTTATCTGTAAGCATATTTCCCACTCCTGAAAAAAAAGAGGCTAACTCTAAAAAATTAAAAACACTTTATGAATAATGCAAAAGCTCTTCAGATTTTGAGGAGGTTTATATCTTTAAAATACATCCTTTATAAAGACTATTAAAAAGTCTGTGCCCTAATTTTCTCCTTACCGCTCTTATTATCTCTGGAAAAACATGCTGATTGACTCATCTGGAATATGCACCGTTTATTATGTACCATATAAAGGTTTAAATGACATAATGCACTTCAAAACAGTTTAGAAAGCTCTATTTTCCACTTTGGCAAATACACCTATAATTAAATCTTGCGGGGTTTAATTTAACCTCTTGTATTCAGAGGCAGATGCACCAGAGAATGAAACACACGTCACAACTGGCAAAAGTGCACATCAAGGATAATAAGATTGTTTCAATTATATTCATAATGATGCCTCATAAATCTCCCAATATTAGTACCAAAAATATGTACCATAATAAAGCAACAATCTGTTTTCATCTGAAAGAAAAACTGCTGTGGTCCGTGCAAAACCAGGCTGCATTGCATATTTATCATTGGTCATTAACAAGAAAAACAACTAGGTCTTTCCTTCCAGTTGATTAGTTTTGGGGTATTTAACGTTTTTGTTAATTTAAAATTATCCTTTCCAAAAATCTTCATATTTCTCTGATTAATAGATAACTGTATATTATTCCACAAAACATGTATTAGAATACACAGTTTCTTTAATCTTCTCTATTTTGGGGCCTGAACTTGCTCCCATTGAATTTAATATGATTCACCTAAAGAATTTTTCCTCTCAGTTACTTAAATTGTCATACTTACAACTCCCTGCATTTAGTTCAAAGGTCTTCCTGTGACTGCACCATTTAAATTGCAATCTCCATTGAAAAGTAGGGCTTGCAAATCAGGCGCCTTTTTTTTCTTTTTCTTTTCTTTAATTTTTACACCCCTGCAAATCTTCCAGGGCTGACCAGACCTCTGTGGAGCAAATATAAGCCTAGCAGCAATAGCCTTCTTTTTTTTAATTGCTTTCTGTAGGCTGTAAGTCAAAAATAGTTCATGAGCCACAGGCTGAAAACTCCTGGTCTAAATTACTAATGGAGTGGGAGTCTGAGCCCATTCTCAGATACCAACTTGCCCAACAGGCAAGCGTGTTCTCATGTCTGGATGCAGTCTGAACTTGCTAGAGGGGTCTCATGTGCCCAGGTTCTCACTTGCATCATTCCCGTGGGTCAGGCAAAGATTCTTGGTCATACCAAAGGCTACTACAGCCCGGTTTACCAGCAAATATAGTGAACTCAGCTCTTCCAAAGCTTAGCTAATCACAAGCAAATAGCCAAAATACGGATGTATGAAAAGTGTAATATTAAGGACTTGGAGAGTATAAGCCCACTTGCTGGCCCCTAGTTCCTGGCACAGGGTCAGGTTCCATCTCTGTCTGTGCACGTGCATTCTGGATTTGTTGTGGTTAGGGATGTTTTAGCAGATTGCAAACTCTGTGTTAAAGCGTTATCTATAACAATGCCTGCAATTAAAAGGCTTCCTCCCACAGAATGTTTGTGTTACACTCTTCCTCACATGTACTCCAGATTTTTTTCTTTCAAAGGATTACCTTTTATTAATCTCATTCTTTTTTATTTCAATATTTTTAAGTCCTTCAAATCTGAGGAAAAAATCAATTGCAGCCATTACTTTAAAAGAGCAATTAACAACTATAGTAAGAAAAAACAAGTGAGCTGGGAATATTCTCTGTATACTGCTATTACAGCATAACTCTTACTTACCTTGCTCTCTTGTCAGATAGACAGACAGACAAGTTCTTAGATGAGGTTAAAATAAACTGTCAGCAGTCCCGTCATCATTGAAATTAAAGAAATATTGTCAAGCAATCAGCCTCACTTTCTATTTTCCTATTACTGATTCTTGGAGTAATTTACACTCTCCCACTTCTTAATATAGATAGTTATTTTTAAATATGTACCACCAATTGCCATATTTCCTTTGAAGCTTTAATTAGAACTTTATTAATTCAAAGTATTGTTAACAAATATTTAACACTTAAAAATCCCTTTCTTTACATATATTTAACGTTTCTGATGCTACACATGTACATTTACTTCTGTGCTTAAGTATTTATAAAATTAGACCCCAAAAGTACAGATTATTCCAAATTTAACTTAAACACAAGACAAAGCAGCTTGCCAAGGGAACACCCACAGGTCAGTTTCAGTGATGGAAGGAGCCTGTTCCCATGTCTGCAGGTCTTCACTTCTCATTATCCTTTTTACAGTTAAAAATATTGCAAACTAGGAAATGGAGCATTAAATTATTTTCTGGGTTTCTTTCATCAATTTTCTAGCAAAATGCAAGGGTGCAGGCAGATACGCTGCTGTCAATTGGAGAATTGCAAGCAATTGATATTTTAGTTGCTTCCTCCTGCCCCTTGCCACCATATGACAATGACATAAGATTTACTGTTGGTGGGAGAAATAAGAAACCTCTGGCCTCCCCACATATTAATTTCTCCCAGCGTGGCACACGGAGCCTATCTGAATACATCACAGCTATAGCCAGCCTGACACTGACGACGCACAAGAATTAGATTTTTTGTCCAGTCACAGACCAAGTACCACATGCAGGAAAAACATTAACTTCCTCCAGCTTCTCTTTCCAACATGTTTCCATTGGGTTACACAGGCCTCACTTCCAAAAGGAATTTGAAAATGTAATTCAAGCTTCAGAACTCAGCCTATCTTTGGTCTTTCTGCTGAGGCCACCAACTGTGGCCATTAAAGTGTATTTTATCATGTGAAGACAGGGACCAGGGATAAGAGGTGAATCATCCCTTATCTTCATTCCTAACTGAAGTGGAATAATTCTTTTTTGCTGCACACATCCAGGTGTTAATCCTGAGTGACACAAATTGGACCTAATGGACTATCCTCAGGTGACTCCATGATACATATCCAGGCTGAGGTCTGAGGTTTTTTGCAGTTGGAGCTCCCGGAGAGATCAGTCTTCCACAGTCCACTCACATTCTGTGGGTGTGACACAACTTTGAAAGCTATAAATATTTTCTGTTGGATTGACCATTTGACCAGGTATTTTTCACCAACATAAGCCCAAATACATTCTTATGTTCTCGTGTTGCCTATCAGCAGCTAATTAAACAATTAAACACCAGTAAGGATGTTTTTTACTGTCAAATTCTGTTGTTGAGTTCTGCAGCACTGGCAACACCACTTGCAGATGTCTCCTACGGAATTTGCTCTCATGTGGTCTTTGCCAGATCCCAGCTTTATTGACCTTCAGAATGCAACATAAATCAGCACATATTGTTTTGTTTTCATTTGCATCTATGTGGGAGGTTTTGTATTTCATCCCAAAGCATCTCCAGCAGAGCTCTGTGATGTGTATTGATGTTACTGCTGTATTATTTTTAAGCTATTTTAGTGTTTCGCAGCAGCAGCTGTCAAAGTAGTATCTGGTATAAAAGTAATGAACCAAATAAGTAAAACTGATTTTTGCTACCAAGATAACACCAAGCTTTTGACACAATTTTAGAAGACATCCTTTGAACATGACACAGTATAGCAGGTTTCTAAACGCGCTCTGTGTAAAACTACTTCCTGACAAAATAGCAAAAATTTAGGAGTCAGTTGGACCACAGTACAGTGTCTAGCAGCTAACCTCTAAAATTATAATTACAAACTTTTCTGCTAGAAGTTTTCACTGTCAAGGCATGAACAAACACCTGCCAAAGCCTCCCTCCCCAGAACTCACAGAAATTATGGTAGGCAGCCTTGCAACCACACATGCAAAAGAAAAACTTTTGTTTATGACTGTGGTGTTTGCCAGTAGTATATCATCAGCTCTTCACCCTGCATTAGGTAGCATTTGAGTAAATCCAGCCTAGAGCTGGATGAATTTATTAAAGGAAAATCTTTTGAATTAAACTTTTTTTGGCCACAGAAGAACAGAGGCTTTTGTTACAGAGCAGAGATACCCATTTGATAAAATAAAGTTCTTTCTTGTTACTCTTCTGTGCTTCCTTGTAAAGACACAAAGAATATACAAATTATCTCATTGCTGTTCTCAGAAATTTAATAATCTGGCCTCATTGGTGAGCTTGCTTTGTAGTATTCAACAGACAAGAGCTGTTGATATACAAAATAAAATAAAATAAAATGGCAAAACCACAGTGGAATCCCTTCTAATCTAAGAACCATTGCTGTGGGCAGTAACAAGCTGCAGTTTATAGCACATCTCAGTGCTCTTCATCTAGACACACCAGGGAGTCATTAAATATATCAGTTTAAATTCCACTACAAAATAGAGTTTAGGTGTCTCACTTGAGAGCCTTATACGTCCTAATTAAAAAAATAAAACAAAATAAAATACTGCACTCTCTCTCATCATTTGAGACAAGTGTCCACTGCAATAAAAACAAGATGGGTGGACTCTTCCAGCAAAAAGTGCAGTGCTCTCTTACAACGGAATAGGCGTTTCCAACATGAGTGATCTTATCTTAAAGGCACCCTTGTATTTCTTTCATTTGGCCCTTATGGCGACCAGCCCTGGTCCACATTTCAAGAAATGTCTTAGTCTGGTCATTCATCACACAAGCAGGGGAAGGCTGAATCACTCAACCTTGCAACATTGCAACACTGAGAAACACAATGGCAGATTACGCTTTGTTCTCAATGCAGAATTCAGGCTGAAGAGATTCAGCCTTTCATCAAAACCTGGCCACAGCGCTCAAAACAATCTTAATCTTATTTCATGTCGTTGTAAGACTGCGCTGAATTGTACACATGAAATAAAACTCATAAGTGTGGCTTTTCGTTTGAGACTTTGCCTGGCAACCCATAATATTAGTTCATGTCTCTCTTTTTGCACTTGAAGCTCAGGTAAGGAAATGGCCTTTAAGGGAAAAACTTCTGTAAGGTTCATCATTAGCTAGATATGAAGAAACTTTTTTCTATATCAGCACTAGTAGGCTGTAGTATGAAGTGAATACGGTCTGCGGGTTTTGAAACACAGAGCACACTCATTCCCTCTGCCAGGGTGCAGAATTTTTTAGGTAAAGTCTTTAAGAGGGTCTCAGGAAATGTTCATCCCAGTTCCACAACCTGTAGACACAGAAGAGGACATCAGCCATAGGGAGCTTGTTATTTTGGGCTGCTGGTATATTCTGAACTGCAGAGCTGCTCTCTAGAAGGAAGGAAAGACGAGTTGTGAGATGAGTTGCCTGTGAGCTTAGAATCAGGGCTGGGTAAGTTTCAGGAAAGAACTGAGGTGAAGATTTCTCATAATTTCAAACAATTTTGGTTGAGATTTTATCTGATCTGAACATGGAAAACAACTAAGAATAACTTGACTGTACCATTAATTCTCATTCCCCAAAAGGTTTTTCATCACTAATTTCAGAAAATAAATTTCAATTAATTCATCTGCTTCCTTTGAATAATGCTGAAATTAGAGGAAATCATAAGCACTATCAGAAGGAAAAAGTTATATTGTTTGAGTAAAGTATGCTATATAAAAAGACACATTCCATACATTGCAAATATAGATGCTTCAGTAGTCATGTAAGGAGAAACACCATAGTGTTCTGTGTCCCTCAGAGACCTGAAAACTAGGTAGGGCTTATTTTGCTCTATCTCAGGTACAGCAGGGCAAAATAATGTTGTCATACATACTACAGAAACCTACACCACACTGATGCTTTCAAATTTGAACTTCAAACTGAAGTTAATTTCAGCTGTGCATTTAAGCAGCATTTGCCAATTGACTTTTTAAAAGCTGCATTAATGGAATTTGGTAATAAAAATAGGACATAACATGAAAAGAAGATTTTAAACAAACAAAATGTACTGTGTATTCTATGGTAGAAGAAATGAAAACTTGAGAGAAGTTTACTCCTGAGAAGAGCCTCTCATTATTAATTATTAAAAAAAAAAAGAGTAAGCAATACTGATGATACCTATACATTTTTGTACAAATATACTTTTTCTTCATTTCTAACTGCTAAAAAGCAAACTTGTATGCAACATTTCAGTTAGTTACAGAAATGTTTCTAGTTACTTTAGTATGAAGTAAAAGCAAATCACAATGCCTTTAAACTGAAAACCTGATCAGAGGCTATATCACACCTGTGTGATGCCCTGTGCTCTTTACTGTACTCTGGCCTTCCAGACTGAAAATGCAAAATCAAGTTCTTCATAGCCTACAAGGAGTGAGATTTTCAAAGATGTGTAAGTCATCTGAAGATTTACAGTCAATAACATTCATATGACATAACCTGTACCTGCATGGGTGTAAACAAGCATGTTTACGACCCTGCACGTCGGCCCGGACAAACACAAGTCAGATTCAGCCCAGAAGCCAGGTAGGTACATTAGCATTACACTGCATTTGACCTAATATATACTGTCAGCACAGGCAAGTAGCCTTGGCCCACAACAGCCCAACATGATGCATGTCTGTTCAGCCACAAGCACAGGCAGAGAAAGAAACTATCTGCATACATCTGTGGCAGCACACACAATCGGCACTTCTGAAAACCCTAGCTAAGGCTTACACAGCCCCCACTTATCTTTCAAAATGCACTCCCACATGGTGCTTAAGTGCCTCCCCAGGCTCCTGTATGCCCTTTGTCCAGCAGTGAAGTTATTCTGCAGGGATGAACTTACTCTTAGCTCTCCCCAAACCTGCCATCAGTAGGGAAGGAGGCTGGTGGCAGCTATAGGTGGGCTGTGAACAATCCAGCATTAGACTCGCCCAGCATGTTCCAAGTTTGGGGTTATACAAGGGTTCCATGTGTCCAAAAGAATCCTCAGTAGGTTGTTATCGTAACAATAACGATAAGAATTTGTAAAAAGAATGTTGGCAAGTAATTTAGTTATTTATCATAATTCATAAAAATGAAAAAAACCCCATCCAGATAATTCAATAAAGGGATGTTTTTCTCACACAGCATTTGTCAAGAAACAGATATAAGACCATGAAACATGGATTGCATTAGAGATCGACATTCATCTCTGTTTGAATGGCTACTAAAAGGCTTATATACCGCACAGCAGTGAATGAAACCTTAGTAGAGGACTTCTAACTTTTCCTGCCCTGCTCAAGAATTGTCCAGCCCTATGTTTAAAACACACTCAGCCATAAACAAAGCACTCCTTTCTGTTAAGTCCATCTCCACTCAAGATCTAAGAAGAAGGCACAGAATGGTACAGTGTAAATTGCTCTAGCATAAGGCGCTAAGTAGGGAAGTATGAATGTTCTTGGTTGTGATTTTGTGGCCCCGCACAGATACCGTTCTATTAAACAGACTGGCTTCTCAGCTTATGGTTATTGTTCTGAGATAATATGATATGACAAGTCCAGATGTTTGAAACTGTTGCAGCAATTCACAGACTGGGAGCAATAAATTACGATAAAGGACATATTTAATTCAATTTATACTGGATTTGGCACTGTCAGAGGTATGGAATTTCTAGCTGAGTATAATACAGAAACCATTACATGCTCTAGGGAACTTTGGAAGTGAACTAGTGCAAGGCAGAGGACATGTTGTAAAGCTGGAATTCTTTCTATCTGTTAATCAGCAATCTCTCTATTGCATTGGTATCACATGTTGTATTACTCTAGATATGCCTAGTCTTGGAATAATTAGCAGAAAAATTCTTTATGAAAAATTCACCAGTGTTGTGTAGACTCAAGCTCTTTTCATCCCATTTTGAATTTCAGAAATCCACGTAGCATGAACCTTTGAGACTATGATGGGGACACAAGACCAAAGACATTATGTGTTGCCCTAAAAATGACTTTTCTAAAGAATATGTTGTATATATATTTCATATTCAGCTACCTTTTATGTCAAGTTAATCCATGAAGACCATCCATCCATCCATGTAACCACTGACCTAAGTTTATTTTATATACCTGTGCACTGTGGGACCAGAAGACAACAATTTAATTTTCTTTGTTATCAAGGCTGTAGAGCCATAAAAGTGAGCTGCTTGTGTTTTCTCCTGATTAAGGGGAATTTTCAGTGCCACAGCTAGGACATATAACTATTTCTATATATACACCTGTATATGTGTATATATATGTCTGTACCGAGATCTGTCAGAAATAAGGGTTTATTGAAATGCCTGAGCCACATGCATGCCAGGAGACATGAGAAAGGAGTTTTATTCTTATGGTGATGATCCTGCCAACAATCATATTCAGGATCTGCGCTATTTTACCTTCTTCATTCCCAACAGATGAACGGCTCAGTTCTATCATGCAGCCGGGATGGTTAGCAGCACTATTTTACAGACTTGTTTATATTATTCTTCCATCTGGAGGGATGGGTATTACTATAGAGTAAGACCAGACCTGTTCCATTACCTTTAGAACTGAAAAAAACCATCTCGTCGGACCACATCTCCCTGCCCTCATCTCCTTCCTCTGTGTATGAAACGGTGTTTCCTCCTACAATTTACCTTTCTCATTCACTAGTTATAAAATAAAGACAGACAGTGAATTGCAGAATGGTGAATCCAGTTCATTATTCTGCAAAGCTTCTTAGCTGCAAACAGGTATGCTGATATTTTTAAAGCACTGGTGCATAAGTCCTTAATGCAGATCATTCAGAAGAGCACTGGCTCTTCTACCTGGCTCAGAATCAAACTGTTCTGTTTTCTTCAGGGATGAGCAAGTCAGGCACCACCACAGGCCTCTGCCTTACCTCCGTTCCTTCACTACTTCGTAAAAAGTTTGACATCAAGGACTATTTTAACAATAGAGAAAGTACTTTTTGGTATTTGGAGTTATCCCAGAGGATGCATTCTCTATCAACATTTTCTTCGTAAAACAGTGAAATATTCAAATCATCAGTGGCATTCATTCCCTAGCCACTATCAAAAGAGCCTAGCTTGAGTTTAGTTTCTATTCCAAAATTTGAATCATTACATTAAAATATTGCTTAAAAAATGGAGACTGACTCCCTGAAATACTCTCCCAGTTTCACAGTGAATCCTTAATAATTTCTCACCGAGGCAGATGTGCAATAAAACTTGTGGGGAAAACATTATACAGACCTGACTTCTCTAGCTTAATTCTGAGAATTGACGTAACAATACAGAAGTTGTTCTAAGCTCAAGATACATCATAACTGCAGCTCCATTAGGCAATTTCCCTTTTAAAAAACAGAAAATAGATACATTTACTATGATGTATTTTTGACAAATTCATGTTGTTTATCAATTTATTATTCTCCCTGTTGTTACTAAGTAAATAATTTTTTTCAGCATCTCTCTTGAAATCCATGCTTACAAATGGATTTCCTTTTTTAAATCATCCAGATTTTCAAAGATAATTATTCACGCTTCAGAGACTAGTTTTATTATTTACTTAAGTATGCTGCACTAATTTTAAATAGGCCTATGCTATGTGACCACATTTATTTTATCTAGACATCCTTCAACCTGTTACTTCTGTATTCAGGATTATTGTTCTGTCTCCTTTTAAAAATACGTATATCATAAATTTTTAAACTACACACAATGCCTGAAAATGGAAACAGAAATCATTCACCACTTTTTCAGTATCAACTGCAGTTTGCATTCCTGCCCTTGTAAATGAGCATTCCTTTTTCTTCCTCTTATAAAGAATTTCTAGAACTTTGTTACATCCTTTGCTGTTCCTTATCTTTACTTTCCATGGAAATAGTTTACTATTATACTGTTATAACAGCTGCTTTTGTTAGATGACAGCCCTTCTTCACTCCCTCCTCTGTCAGTTTGCCTTCCCAAAGACCTTTATGTATCAACTTCTCATGTTTTCTGAAGGGTGATTTCTTAAGTAGTTTTTTCAGAGATATGTTTTCTTATAACTTCCTTACTTTGGAATAATAAGCTATTTCACTGTATAATCACTTCCACTCAGATTATCATCAGTCCATTCCTAAAGGAGCGATCCCACTATTGGCATTAGCATCATCTGCAGTACTATGGAGCCCATGAGGTGCATCATTAAGCTCTGTGAGATTATTCAATAGGGAAGAATAAAGTACCTTGTATCATCTTGAAGTTGTAGAAACAGTATCTACCTAAAGTGCAATATATTTCTACGAGCAGTTCGTATATCGCATTCTTCTTACCAAACTGTGAAACTTGGTATTCCTCAGAAATTCACTGTGTTAAACATAATGAACAAGATGAAGCTCAATCTGATATCCCCTGACTTATACCTCAATGCAACTTCATGAGGAGTTTTCCTTCCCTTCTCATCTTTCCCACTGTTTATGAACAGTATGGATGCAAAGGGAATTTAAAAAACAAAGAGACTCTACAGCCACCAAAGCACTAATTTTTACAGAAAGGTATGACTAGGAGCTCAGTCTCTGCTTGAGTTCCACAGCAAGGCTGGCTACTTTATCACCTTGCTATCCGTAGGGAATGGCTTACACTAGCCATCAGAGAAAATCAGAAGCCATATCCAAGTCCAAATGGCCATATTTCCACACCCATGGCTTACTAGTTCTGTCATATCAAGAGCTACCATTTCCTCTTTTACCAGGGAAAAGCCACCTTCTGACTGACAGTTCAAGGATCACAGCTTCAGCAGCAAAAGATTTTCTTACTCTTTCCTCTGCTCTCAGCCGCTCTCCCCCTGCATACCTCACATTGCCTTTAGCAGCACTTCTGAGACATAGGCTGAGCAAAGCTGTGAAAATAACACATCCCACTCACTGCCCCCATTTTGCCCTAGGCTACAGGTTTCTTCATATCTCTTTTCTGATTGGCAAGCTAATTCCAACTGGAGAGGTAACTATGCCCTTGATTAACCCTTTCTGGGTTAATTAGATGGAGTATGTGCATTGATGTGGGCATGTAAATAGATACCTACCTATCTCAGTATGTGTATACATAAAGAAAGGAGACTTATGCACCTTTTGTATTGTGTAACTCCCCCTTGAATGCCGAAGTATTCTGCATTCTGAAATCAGCTCTACCACACAGCATTCACTGATGGTAACTGTTTAGAGGGAGCCTTGTTTTACTGTCCTCTGCCATTCGTACAGTTATGTGAAGATGAGTTTTTCATTCTCCTTTGTGAGGTTGTTCCTTTTGCAAAGCTCTATATAAGTGTTGTCACTCTGGCACTTTAACATCGTAATGTTGTATCTGTTATTCTTTTCTAGTACTTCAGCATGAAACATATCAGAATTTGATGTTTCAGACAGGAATTAGAGAATATAATGGAAGCAAACCAAACAACAACATTCTATTTAAATGTTGCTAAATTGACATTATTTGTTATGGACTGAATTGTTGCTGACAGGCTATCGTTAAATCAGTTTCTCTGTACCTCCCTGAAATCACAGTCTCTGTGACTGTAGATGTGTTTCCCTGGGGGGTAGACATGTTTCCTAGCTTCTGTTTGCAAATGTGAATTCAGTATTCATAACTCTAATGATTTGATCTGTCTTGCAGCTCAGCAATGTAAGATGCAGTCACCTGCATTTGCAACTGCCTTCCTTCGGGATGCAAAATGGATGGAATTCACCCTGTTCAGAATATACTTTTCTTCTTCCAGGTGTGCACGTCACTACACAATTTCATCAGGACTCTTGTAGACTTGAACAGACTTCTAGTTTCAAACCTTCTGACTAATATCCTTGACAAGTAGCCTTTCAGGCACCAGTGACGGCCAGAGGAAACCCCAAGAAGGTTAAAGATGACTACTGGGCTTCGGAGACAAATCTGAGGGAGACAAGGGCTCACATGGTATTACCTTTAGTCTTTCTGGTGAAGGCTAAGAGCCCAGGAAGGAGCAGACGCATTCAGCTGCTAGTGAATGCACAGCTACACAGCTCATGTCACCAGCAAAGATATGTCTTCTTTGATCGCACTGCTATGTTTGAGAAAGGAGGAGGCTTTCCAAAGGTGCTTGTACATTAATGTGCCAAGCCTGGGCAACAAAGAACTGCCAGTCCAGGCCAATTGCGGGGCTACCACATGAGCAGAATCTGGTAGACCTGATAGGATAGTCCACAAACTGGGACAAGGTCATGGATAGGCAAAGACTGAGAAGGACAGGCAGCAAACAAGAGGAGGGGGAGTCACGCTCTTGTGTCAAGGAGCTCCAGCAGGAAAGTGAAGATATGTCTGTTGCGAGCCTCTTAGTCAAGATCAAGAGGAAGAAGGAACACAGGATCCCATGGTCTGTTATAGATTACTTGATCAAGATGGAGACCATGAAGCTTTCTACAAATAACTAGCAGAAGTCTTCCAATCACAGGCTCTCATCTTTATAGATTATTCCACCCGTACAGCTATCTACTGGGAGAGCAACAGCATTTTCTTGATGATATTCATGGCAATTTCACAACATACATGCTAGAGGGAACAAGCTGGCTGATACACCAGTTGTCCTGTTGCTCAAAACAGCAAAGAACTGGTGACAAATGCAGTGACAAATGCAGAGGATGCTGAGAGGAATCTAAATACAAGTTATGGCTACTTGAAGGGTGTTACAAAGTTGATGGAGATAAACTTTTTGCCAGTCGCAGCTGGTAAATCTCAGGAAAATAGGCACAAACTGTGATTTAGGAGGTTCAGACTGGATAGTAGAAACAATGTTTTTACCAGGAATGTAATGCATCACTGGAACAATTAACCAGAGAAGTGATGAAATCCTCTGTCTTAGAGGTTTTCAAGACTTGAGTAGATAAAGCCATGGCTGATCTGATTGCTTTGGCAATAGTCCTGCTCCAGTGGGATGCTGGAGTAGAGACCTCCAGCAGTCCTTTCTAACCAACATTTCTGTGATTCTATAACTGTATGCAAAGTTCTTGCATAACTACGCAGATTTCTTCTGGAATTGTTATTTAACAGTTTTTTCCTTTGTCCTTCAGCACATTCTATCCAAACCAGGTCATTAAGCATACCTGATCATTCAATTTCTCAGCCAAGGGAATGAGAACTGATGAATTAATTTCTACTAAATTAATACCTCACCATTGTTTGCTTGGGTAAGAATAGAATTTTTTTTATCCTATTATTTTTTCTAGCTTGTTCAGAAAGTAGTTACATCATAACAAAGTGAATTACACTACTAACATGTTTTCCATGTACCAAACCCAAACATTTTTCTACTGGGCTACACTGTCTAGTTACATTAATGATTGATGTGAAGAGTGTATTTTTTTTTGTTGTTCCATTATAGTAGAGACTGTTTCTGCACAGACAGTGCTTTTCCCTAGGGAAGCCCGGGTGATTTTTATACTAGGCAAAATCAGAAATGTGTTTAGAAAATAAGACAGGATAAATATATGTGGATTATATTGTGCAGAAAGGACAAGTCCAGAGCCTTTTTTCTGGCTTTACTTTACATCAAGGACATAATACTGCAGAACAATCCTCATTAGTAATCTTAAGAAAGCAGAGGTGACTTATTCACAGTAGGCCAGTAGTATTGCCCTGAAAAGAATGTCATCTCACAGACGCATTTCCAAAATATAATTACATGTATATGTAACCTCATAGTACTGCTAGAGACCAGGGACCTAATCTTTTGAAGCAGAGACGTTCATGAGGTTGAAGTGACAGCCTTTCAGGCAATTTGGCTCAGAAAGAGCATGCTAAAGTCTGCCTAGGACAGAGGACAGACTGTATAGAGGAAGTGCAAGTGGTGCATATTCTGTCATGGAAGCAGCAGCTTTGAGAAAGTCTCTGGTTTATCTGGTGGCTTAACTAACTGACGCTTACTGGTATGGTATGTCCACTATGCAGGAAATTCCAGCTCACTGAGACTGATACCAATCTTATTATTGCCTCAGATGTGTAAAAGGAGCAACTGTTTATATGTTGTTTTGCATAAAAGAAAACGGTCTACGTATTGAATAGCAGCATGGACAGATTGTTCAAAAATTAAGGAAATAGAGAAGGGGTGGGCTTTCTTGAAAGATGAACATAGTTACTGATTTAGAATCATCACTGAAGTGAGTCTCAAATTTACAAAATTTGTGCAAAAATCAGGAAAGCACTAGAAAGCGGATAAATCTGGCCCTTTAAATTACTTTCAGCAGGAAACTCCAATCTTATTAATCTAATTATAAAGCAGACACTTCACCTGAAAAATATGAGAATAAACAAGGAGCACCACAAATTAAATAAATGTGGAAGCAGCTTTCAGTTAAAGTTTATTATTCTCCTGCATGCCAAATATCTTCTGCATCACAACCTGGGGTCAATATCTAGACAGCAAAATCTTATTAATAATTTTCTTCCTTAACCTCCACTTCACAAGAAAATGGACAGGATTGGGTGATGTGCAGAGGATCACTATCAAACATTGAAGCTGCAGAAATTATTCATATGGACAAATTTATTGCAGTGGACTATGATTTTTCTTGCATGTACTAATTAGTCTCCACTTTCCTGCCACTGAACGCGCAGTTCCTATCGAAGTTGATAACAACTGCAGATGTTCAGGCTCTTTAAAACTCAGGTTGTCTTATCTTAGATGTTTCTGTTTACCTCCATATTATAGCAATTAAGGGCTAGATCCTCAAAGATATTCAGGCACCAACATGAAACTGATGGAACATCAGTGTCTAAATATTTTTGCAGATTTTATTCTAAAGGTAAGCCCACATGTTTCAAGAACATCTGTGTTTCCAGCAGTCATTTGACTCCCCACTTTCAGCCTACCAGCACTAACAGGCCATTCAAACATTCCTGGGAGGGAAAAAGAACATCAAAGAATTCATTTTTTGGAGGCTAGTACAACCCAATGTTTTAATACTGCATTATTAGTAAAAGAATGGATTCCAGAACTTAGAAATTCCCTCGGGAAATTCTGATATGTTTATCTTAGCTTTTGGATTGAAATGGGTCTTGTCATTCATTAATACTTGCTGTCATATTTAATTTGAACATATTTGAAAGAGCTTACCCCACCACCACCGCTTACTGGCTTCGAAATGAGCGGACGTGAGTACACCTAATTTATGATGGTAAATGAGTTTCACCTAACTGATTGCTGCTCCTACATAAGGGCCTCTAGGTTGGTGTGTACAATGCTGCAGGGGCAGATGCATCTCATTGTTGCATGAACATGTGCTGCATTGACTCGTGTTAATAAGCAGGCAAGTTTCCTTTGCCTCTCCCAGTAAGTCTGTATTTGCATGATATCCCCTCCTCAGAATTTATTTC
Organism: Aptenodytes patagonicus; assembly: GCF_965638725.1. Classification (NCBI taxonomy): domain Eukaryota; kingdom Metazoa; phylum Chordata; class Aves; order Sphenisciformes; family Spheniscidae; genus Aptenodytes; species Aptenodytes patagonicus. Next base: position 36,298,171 of record NC_134955.1, on the reverse strand, counting down.
TCTCTATTTGATAGTCCCACCTTCTCAACCATGCTACTCCAGTCTTTCTCATTCATTCGCTGGTTCCACCACAGCAAAACACTTAGACAAGTAGGCTTTTCTCCTTTTTAAGGTCTGTGTGCACAACCTACATGTCTGTCCAGGACAGCTGAAGATAATGAAGAGTTACAAATTAAACGGTAGGATATTGTGGTGGGTTTGACCTTGGCTGGATGCCAGGTGCCCATCAAAGCCACTCGATCATTTCCCCTCCTCAGCTGGACAGGGGAGAGAAAATACAATGAAAGGCTCGTGGGTCGAGATAAGAACAGGGAGAGATCACTCACCAGTTACCACCACGCGCAAAACAAATTAATTTCCCCAAGTCGAGTCTAATTTATTACCAATCAAATCAGAGTAGGACAATGAGAAATAAAGCCAAATCTTAAAACACCTTCCCCCCCACCTCTCCCTTCTTCCCAGGCTCAACTTCACTCCCGATTTCCTCTACCTCCTCCACCCGAGTGGCACAGGGCAACTGGGAGTGGGGGTTGCGGTCAGTTCATCACACATTCTCTCTGCTGCTCCTTCCTCCTCAGGGGGAGGACTCCTCACACTCTTCCCCAGCTCCAGCATGGGGTACCTCCCATGGGAGATAGTCTTCCACAAACTGCTCCAGCGTGGGTCTTTTCCACAGGGTGCAGTCCTTCAGGAACAGACTGCTCCAGTGTGGGTGTCCCACGGGGTCACAAGTCCTGCCAGCAAACCTGCTCTAGCATGGGCTCCTCTCTCCACGGGTTCACAGGTCCTGCCAGGAGCTTGCTCCAGCGTGGGGTCTCCACAGGGTCACAGCCTCCTTCGGGTGCACCCACCTGCTCCAACACGGGGTCCTCCATGTGCTGCAGGTGGATATCTGCTCCACCATTAACCTCCATGGGCTGCAGGGGCACAGCCTGCCTCACCATGGTCTTCACCATGGGCTGCAGGGGAATCTCTGCTCCAGTGCCTGGAGCACCTCCTCCCCTCCTTCTTCACTGACCTTGGTGTCTGCAGAGTTGTTTCTCTCACATATTCTCACTCCTCTCTTCCAGCTGCTGCTCCACAGCAGTTTTTCCCCCTTCTTCAATATGTTATCACAGAGGTGCTACCACCGTCGCTGATGGGCTCGGCCTCGGCCAGCAGCAGGTCCATCTTGGAGCCGGCTGGCATTGGCTCTGTCGGACACAGGGGAAGCTTCTAGCAGCTTCTCACAGAAGCCACCCCTGTAGCCCCCCCGCTACCAAAACCTTGCCATGCAAACCCAATACAGATATTACCTGTGCCAATTGTGTGACTGGGCCAAATTCTGCAAGTTCTGATTTGGGCAGATCTCAATGGGAAATTTGCCTCCATGGACTGTGGAATTTTACTCACAATAAACTCAAGGTTTTTTAATTTACAAATAAAGGTATCTGACTTTTTTAAGGTGATGACATTTCACTTGGCCCATGGAGGGCATTTCTACAGCCATAACCTCTGTATGTTTGCCAGTCAGATGGCTCAAATCATCTCTCAGAATTGCATTCAGTTTGTATTATTTTGAGACAAGTACTTTTGGAAAAGCTGAAAAGACCTAACTGAACACAGCTTTCTTAAAGATCTCCACACTCCATCTGCACACTTTCTCATCTCTTGAACCAGGATAGCAAAAACTACAGAGGAAATTCTTTGTTGATAACAAAGGTGCAGTAGCTTTCCTACTTCCTGCGCCTCCCCCATCATACCTTATATGTTGATCTTTACATCAGGTCTAATACATTAATTTAGTTTCCCTTTAGCTCTGCTAACCTCACTGTTTCATTTTTTGGGAATAACTTCAGCAGCTACAGCTGCCACATTTTTGCATGTTTGGTTTTAAACATCCAACTAGATTAATATTTCCTGGAACCTCTCTTAAGTGTCAGAACTTCTTAAATATTTGTGTAGTAAGAAGTGCTATCACTCATTACTACAAAAGGTTTTGTTATCTGCCAAAGAATTCAGAACTTTGTGCAAGCTGGGAAAAATTTATGTGAAGACGGGAAATGATTAATAAAATATCACTGAGAATAATTAAAATATATTTCCAATATTCATAAAAAAATGTTTGATCATTCTTATATTTTGGGGGTTTTATGAGTCATAACCTTCCCTATCCAGAAGATGACCTTTAAGTAGTTTTTTCTTGGATGGGTGCAATCACAGACAAGAATTTCATAACAGATGAGTATATTATACTGAGTTTCCACTGATCATTGTTCTAAGTCAATGAGATAAATAGGATGATGCAACATAATTTTCCTTAATTGAGCAACCATTAAGCTGTGTATTACTTTTACAATATGAAAGTATTTAGTCAACAGTTAGATCCTATTAGATACAACTGTTATCACAAGAAATCTTATCTCAATACTTGATGTCATCACGTGCAATGTCAGAAATATCAGCCGCGGAAAATATAGAAGTAGCATATATTATTGTTCACTCCAATTGCATGACTCTGGGACTAAAATTTTGGGGCAAAAATGTTAATTTGATAGCTTTGTTCACCCTTTAGTATTTTTGCCCTCTGCTAAGACCATCAGGACTAGAATATCACTGAATGAAAGCTGAGATTCTCCCATATGCAGCACATTTTGATATGGCACTGCTTCTAATATCTGTAAAAAGGATCAGAAATTAGGCGGAGTACATTCTAGGACAAAATATTGAATTTAAACTGAAAGAAAATCCCCAGACCAGAACCACATTCCTAGTTGCTAGGTCATATCCTTATCAAGGCGAAAAAGTCATTGGTTTTCAGGTGACAATTTCTTATGAAAACCAGATCCTGCTCCAAGCCTGGAATTTACTAAATAAATAGCAGCACAAAGGAACTCCAGCCAGTAAGACAGCTTCATCGGGGGCCCAACTTGAATGCCTCTGTGCAAACGCATGTTGCATGGGGAATAAACAAGAGGAGTCAGAGACATGCACATGCCTGCAGGGCTACGACCTTATTGGCATCACGGAGACGTGGTGGGATGGCTCCTACGATTGGAGTGTTGGGATGGAGGAATACAGGCTCTTTAGGAAGGACAGGCAGGGGAGACGAGGAGGAGGTGTCGCCCTCTATGTCAATGACCAGCTGGAGTGCATGGAGCTCCACGTGGGGATGGATGAGGAGCTGACCAAGAGCTTATGGGTCAGAATTAAAGGGAAGGCACAGACAGGTGACATTACGGTGGGGGTCTGCTACAGGCCACCTGACCAGGAAGACCGAGCGGATGAGGCCCTCTATAAACAGATAGGAGCAGCCTCACACTCACAAGCCCTAGTCCTCATGGGGGACTTCAGCCACCCCGACATCTGTTGGAGGGACAACACAGCAGGGTATAAGCAATCCGGGAGGTTCCCGGAATGTGTCACTGATAACTTCCTTCTCCAAGTGGTAGAGGAGCCAACGAGGAGAGGTGCTATGCTGGACCTTGTTCTCACCAGCAAGGAGGGGCTGGTGGGGAATGTGAAGCTCAAGGGCAGCCTGGGCTGCAGTGACCACAAAATGGTGGAGTTCAAGATCCTTAGGGCACCGAGGAGGGTGCACAGCAAGCTCACTACCCTGGACTTCAGGAGAGCAGACTTTGCCTCTTCAGGGATCTGCTTGGTAGAGTGCCATGGGACAAAGCCCTGGAAGGAAGAAGGACCCAAGGAAGCTAGGTAATATTCAAGGATTTCCTCCTTCAGGCTCAGGAGCGATGCATCCCAACAAAGAGGAAGTCCGGCAAAAACACCAGGAGGCCTGCATGGATGAACAAGGAGCTCCTGGACAAACTCAAACACAAAAAGGAAGCCTACAGAGGGTGGAAGCAAGGACGGGTAGCCTGGGAGGAATACAGAGAAGTTGTCCGAGCAGCCAGGGATCAGGTTAGGAAAGCTAAAGCCCTGATAGAATTAAATCTGGCCAGGGACATCAAGCGCAACAAGAAAAGATTCTATAGGTATGTCGGGGATAAAAGGGAGACGAGGGAAGATGTGGGCCCTCTCCGGAACAAAATGGGAGACCTGGTTACCCGGGACACGGAAAAGGCAGAGGTACTCAATGACTTTTTTGCCTCGGTCTTCACCGGCAGGTGCCTGAGCCTCATCGCCCAAGCCGCAGAAGGCAAAGGCAGGGACTGGGAGAATGAAGAGCCGCCCACTGTGGGAGAACACCAGGTTCGAGACCATGTAAGGCACCTGAAGGTGCACAAGTCCATAGGACCCGATGAGATCCATTCGGGGGTCCTGAAGGAACTGGTGGATGAAGTTGCTAAGCCACTATCCATCGTATTTGAGAAGTCATGGCAGTCCGGGGAAGTTCCCACTGACTGGAAAAGGGGAAACATAACCCCCATTTTTAAAAAGGGAAAAGTGGAAGACGTGGGGAACTACAGGCCAGTCAGTCTCACCTCTGTGCCTGGGAAGATCATGGAACACATCCTCCTGGAAGCTATGCTAAGGCACATGGAGGACAGGGAGGTGATTCGAGACAGCCAGCATGGCTTCACCAAGGGCAAGTCCTGCCTGACTGACCTAGTGGCCTTCTATGATGGAGTGACTACATCAGTGGACACGGGAAGGGCTACAAATATCGTCTATCTGGACCTCTGTAAGGCCTTTGACATGGTCCCCCACAACATCCTTCTCTCTAAACTGGAGAGATATGGATTTGACGGGGAGACTGTCCGGTGGGTGAGGAATTGGTTAGATGGTCACATCCAGAGGGTAGTGGTCAACGGCTCAATGTCCAGATGGAGATTGGTGACGAGTGGTGTCCCAGGGGTCCGTATTGGGACCGGTACTGTTTAATATCTTCATCAATGACATAGACAGTGGGGTCAAATGCACCCTCAGCAAGTTTGCAGATGACACCAAGCTGAGTGGTGCGGTCAACACGCCAGAGGGATGGGATGCCATCCAGAGGGACCTGGCCAAGCTTGAGAAGTGGGCCTGTGTGAACCTTATGAGGTTTAACAAGGCCAAGGGCAAGGTCCTGCACCTGGGTCGGGGCAACCCCTGGTATCAATACAGGCTGGGGGATGAAGGGATTGAGAGCAGCCCTGCCAAGAAGGACTTGGGGGTACTGGTGGATGAAAAGCTGGACATGAGTCAGCAATGTGCGCTCGCAGCCCAGGCGGCCAATCGTATCCTGGGCTGCATGAAAAGAAGCGTGGCCAGCAGGGGGGTGATTGTGCCCCTCTACTCTGCTCTGGTGAGACCCCACCTGGAGTGCTGCGTCCAGCTCTGGAGCCCTCAGCATAAGAAAGACACGGACCTGTTGGAGCAGGTCCAGAGGAGGGCCACGAAAATGATCTGGGGGATGGAACAACTCTCCCATGAAGAAAGGCTGAGAGAGTTGGGGTTGTTCAGCCTAGAGAAGAGAAGGCTTTGGGGAGACCTTCTTGCAGCCTATCAGTACTTAAAGGGGGCTTATAAAAATGATGGCGGCAAACTTTTTAGCAGGGCCTGTTGGGACAGGACAAGGGGGAATGGCTTTGAACTAAAGGGGGGTAGATTTAGACTAGCTATAAGGAAGAAATTTTTTACGCTGAGGGTGGTGAAACACTGGCACAGGTTGCCCAGAGAGGTGGTGGATGCCCCATCCCTGGAAACCTTCAAGGTCAGGTTGGACGGGGCTCTGAGCAACCTGATTTAGTTGAAGATGTCCCTGCCCACGGCAGAGGGGTTGTACTAGATGACCTGTAGAGGTCCCTTCCAACCCAAACTATTCTATGATTCTGTGAAATCCAGTGATGGCAAAGAAGATAATTAAACCTTAGTCCAGTTTCTTTCATAACTTTCAGTAGTAAAGACACACCTCAAAACCCTGAGGCAAGCCTTCAGAGAAGTCACTGCTTTGAGCTTAGCAGAGAAGAGACAAGGTGCTATACTTTGGGAGGAAGCCTCCAGAGCTCCTTTCAGCAAGAGAAGCACCAGGAAATGAAGATCCCCTCAGGTCTGCTGGTTTTATCAGACCACTCAGTGGTGCACATTCTGTCACTTTTGTTCATGTTTACTGTCCACCTGTTGAACAGTACCCATAGAAAAGAGGGAATCACACAGTCCATCTCTCCTCACCTCACTATCCCACTGCCACTGTGCCCAGCACACTCACCTTTCCTTCTTTCCTACAGAATCCCACCTGCCCTTTTCTCCTCTGCTTCCACTTTACTCCTATTCACTTTTCCCCTTAAAGCACTCCGTTCCCAAGTTTACTTTTGCCCATAGAAGATTTTGGAAAAATCTACATCAAGATTTGAGACCCAGTTCCTTCCAGATCCCTGGAATACTGTTCTCCCATTATGTAGACCAGGGATCTGCTGAAATATGGCCCCAATTCCCTCCCAGCCCATGCATTGGATTTCATTTCCACAGGAATCAAGTGTAGGCACAGAGGGAGGACTGGTGGACACGTGGATCTGGCCTTGACATAAGGCTGGAAAATGGGATAGGTCTGCACTCCTGGATCAGAGAACTAAAAAGTATTCTCATAACTACACATTTAGACATTATTTAGAAAAAAATTATGAGGATGAACATCCACAATGCAAACTCAATGTACATACTGTACATCAAGCCTACTACATGCTACCTTCTACCTACTTCTACCTGGAGAAAAACATTACTGGTGAAGGGACAAATAAAGTTTTGATGCCTGCTCAGTTGTTCTATCTTCAACTGAGAACATTTTTCAGTTTTGAAGTTTCCAAAACTGTCCACTAAAAATAAGATTGCAATGAAAGTGATCCAACAGTGTTCAACAACCTGTCATCCTGCCTCCTGGCTTGCATTCGAAAGTCAAGAGTAGAAAAGACTCCATCTCATTACATTTTTCATCTATTTCATTTGCACCTAGAAATGGGAAGCAAAACAACATATACAAGACAAGTCCATGCTAAGAGAAAAGTTCACTGTTTGAGATCCCAGGTAAGTTCTGCTGTGTTCTTTTCTCTCTTGGTTTGTCATCACTAGCTGAGACAGATGAAAATGAGCAAGTTTCTGGAACATGGAAAATAGAAAAAAGAGCAATTTTTACAATCTTCTAGTGACACACACTTTGCAAATAATCTTGCTTTACCTCAGTTGCCACATTACTTACAGAATTTACGATAGAAAAGAACTCAAAACAACACATCACACATTATATGATGCTTATTTCCAGTAATACTAAGAGATAATCATAACATTACCATGTGTGTCTCAGCATAATGAATTTTGGCTTGGACTAGGACATAACTTCAGTTAGACAGATGCACAAAATGATGAAAATAAATCGTGAGCAGCTGACAGAAACTGCTGCCAACCTACCTCACGTGTACTCTGAAACAGATCTGTGATAAAATAACAGCTACTACAGTAAACAAAAGGAGACGTATCTACTACTTGCTATAAAAAGAGGCATTCAAGCCTAAAAGTGTAAAGCAACAATGTACTTCTTAGAACTTCCCTCCCAAGGAAAATTTGGCATGAGGAATAAAAAGGCATTCCTATGTAGGTCTGGGTTTTAACAACAGACCTTGAAACACACATGACACCATTTACACAAATTCAATGTTATCACACCAGTAAAACCCGGGCTCAAAGGATGACACATACACAGCAGGAGAATGTTTGTAACCTAGGGAGATAGTTAGCTATACACTGACTTCCCATGCCAAGCAGGAATGCTTAAAAACTTGCTTCTTTTTTACCTTCTGTCTTGTATGACAAACTGTGATTTATATTGGCCTTCTGGAAACAAGCGCAGGGAATAAACTCTGGGGCAAATACCAAAATTTCTTTGCATCTGGATGTCCTGAAAATTGGTCTAAAAACCTACACCAAAACTCTTAATTGAAATGAAGCATGTTCAGTTAATTCTGTTTTGTGGCTAAATAAAAACACTGACAACCAAAGACAAACACGAGCGGTCTCCAACAGAGACACTACTGACTTCTCACTGTGAAAAATCTAGACTGTAGCTTTACTAATTCTTGCAAGCATATGTATGTGTAAACACACACACAGACAGAACTCTGTGAAAAAGTTGGAGGACAACAACATATTAAATCTGTCATCACAAACCATGCTAGTTCATTCCTAACCCATTCATGACTAACAGAAGAAAAACAAACAAACCAAATCCTAGCTTGATTACACAACCAGTGTTTCAGCCAGAACTCTATAATAAGGTAGCTTCAAAGGTCAGGCACATAAACTACATTTTCAGAGGAGGACCCTACATAAAGGATATTACTTTTGAAAAGATTAATTCACCTTACAGATTGCTAGTTTTCCATGACATACATAACTAGTATCTTGGAAATAAACTTATGAGTTCAGCTCCTTTTACATTATTACTTTTGAATCTTTCTCAAGAAAAGCTCAATTTTAGAAACATTTGTTAGCTTTGTTTAACTCAGTGGTGACCAAATAAGAGCGTGTTCATGTTAAAGCAGCTAAATTTTCTCGCTTCCCTAGGTCACAGACTGGAACATCTAAGCTGGAAGTCCAGTCAGAACCATGAGTCTATGAAATCTATGGGGAAAAGTAAGGAGATGAGAAGTGGTCCTAACACTAGCATCTGTTGCTCAAAACAGCAGTGATCTGGACCACAGCCGAGAAAAAAAGCACAGTCCCATTTCACATTATGGCAGGTCTTCAGGGAATAAAAACCTGAAGGGTTATTCTGGCTAACTGAGTTAAGAAGGGGACCCAAATAGATGATAATAGAAGCAACATGAGATGAGGAGGTCTTAGGAAGTAATTTACCATAGCCCAATTCAAATTTTAAATTCAGTCTAAAGTTATGGACTTTTTGGCCCTCCTCACTGTACTGTATGAATCCTGGTGTCCACAATGCCTGCATGCTGTGTTAATATTGAGACTGTACATGAAACATAAGAATTCTGAGTTCTATTTCTAACTTAATGGATAAATTCTCTCAGACTTCTCAAGCAGCATCCTGTAGGGGGTTCATTTTGCCAGACTGGAGTCTAAATTTTATTGTTTTATTGCTACTGTTGAGGTTTGTAATAATTTTGCTTTATACCTGCATGGCAATGGGGATTTATGGATCCACAAAAATAGTAGACAACAATTTGATAAAATTTACAGCTAGAGTTAGATCTAAGTCCCAATCTGGATCTAAATTCACATGTTCCTCAGAATGAGAGATGCTACTGTTCTTGTGAAATGGATGTTAGCTGGGTTTCACTGTCCCCTTTAGGCCTTCCTAACTTCCATAATGTCCAAGTGTTGCAATACAAAAAATATTTTCAAACTTTGTCACGTATGACACACACTAAGGAAAAGAAGGCTCTCATAGTAACTTGTCACCAAGGACTCTTCTGTCATCCTGGGAATTTTAAAGAAAACAAATTCCCTGAAGAACTATGAAAGTAAAACAAATAGAAACAAAAATGTATTGGAAATTCCCTTACACAATGTTATTTTAAAGACTGACAAGTCCTATATTTGGTATGGCAGAATCTTCACTGGAAAACCCTAGAAATGAATGAACAATCCCGCCCACAACTTTTCCCACTCTTCTGCTTTGTGGAGGTGCTGGTGAAGAATAGCTGTATCAGCACACAGAACTAAAAGTCAGGGTATCAAATTCTGCACATGGTTTTATCACATATAGCTGTGTAACACCTGCTATTTTTTAGCAGGTGTTTTAATTTTAAAATTACAAATTCTTCTGGGTTTTCTTGCCTGTAAGAGGGTACTATAATATCTTACTTGCAAAGAGTGATATGATTCACCACAATTAGATTCAAATTACAGAGTCAATGGCACCGTAAAGGAATAATGCCCTACTATTCCTTTTAATGAGTAGAAAAAACTACACTGGGATCACATCACTAAAGGACAATCTGGCGTTTATTACATGTAACTGCTAGCCTTGCAATGTGTGAGGGATGCATGTGAATATCAACACATCTGTAAAAGTTCAGCAGGTTGGATTCTTCTTCCTTGTCAACATTTTTGAACATGATTTTTATTGAATGCGATCTGCTGTCTTTGGAAGGTAAAAGCTAACTGCTGCTGGGAAATAAATTCAAGATTAAAATCTTTATTGTCACCTCTGCCAGGAAGAGAGATGGAGCTTCTTCTGGGCAGAACTTCGTGAAGAGCACTGCAGGTATTATTCAGTGGTGCTCTGCCTCTATCCTCTTCACGAAGTGCCTGAAGGAGCTATTCCACCAACATAAGAGAGACTTCAAACATTGAAATTCTGACTCCTTCACCAAATCACTGTTTCGGTGTGAATAACAGCTGTCTGTACCCTTGTTAAGTTGAAAAGAATTTATTTTACCTGAAGGTGTGCAGAGCAAAAGGGAGGAAGTGTTGATTTAACACATTTTCTCCCGCACCATCTTTGACAAAATTTCTGCTTATTTAGAGGGTACCAGGACATTAAAAACTTTCTAATTTTGTATTCTCAAGTAGAAAAGTACTATCATTAGAATGCTATAATTGGACTATAATTAGAATTATCACAGTTGTAGCCCGTTATCATTAACCAGGACACCATTTCCCCTGTGATTTCTTTAAAGGACATTGTAGACCTTTTCCAGAAGGTTCCTCGCTCAGGGCAGGGCTTCTATATAGTCAGATCCATCTTGGCTCTTCTCTCTTTTAAATCCAGCCTCTTCCTACTGTTATTTAAGTGTTGGATGTAACTAGGCAAAGGAAAGATCCTTGTTCACTGCCCCTGTTCATTGATTTTTTCTCACAGTTTCTCAATGAATTGTTGAGGAAAAAATAGAACCTTCTTAGAAATGGCTAAGAGAATTGTAGAAGTAAATTCTTACCAGTACTTTTATACTGTAACATAAAATTGGTAACTTGTTAGATTGCAACATCAGTAGTTATTCAAAACTAGGTTAATCAGAACTCTTTTCCCCCATAAAGAAACTGCAATCAAAAAGCATTTTCAGCACTTCCTCTCTACCTCTCTAGCATCTTCCTTCCTTAGCTTAAAATGTTATTGTTCCCTCTGAGCACAGCCCCTAACTTCTTCATTTTCAGGTCTGTGAAATGCACATAAAAACAGTTGCTTACATGGTAAGTTGCTTACATGGTAAGTTGCTTACATGGTCCTGAGACCAGTGGATAAAAGACTACTATGGACCCACTATTACTATGGACTTTACTGCCTGGCTCATTGCATCCTCCCTTGTTCAACCCATGAACATTCCTCGCAAAAGTTTTAACTAACATTTAAAATACACTTAATGCCTTTGTTAACAGACATATTCCATCTGACAGGATTTAGCCTGATTGAGTTTACCTACTGGCTCATGCACTTACTTAAACCTCCTGTTCTGAGCACAGTCTGTGAGCCTACAATGCCTCATTGTTTGGCTCCTTATAGGTGATAATGAAATTGGCATTCAGTTCCCACTCCTGAATGGTTTCCATGAGACTTTGAAAAGTTGTTTGCTACTCCTGGTATTATATAACCGTCTTAGTTTCAGCATGCATAAAGGCATGTTCTTGTCAAATACCTTATCTCCAGGATTGTATTAATAACTAAACATGAGTCATGCTGGGCATCAGACACCTTTGTGTTTATATACGATATACAGTTAGGACTTATTCTAAAAACCAAAGTTAAATCTGTTAGCTAAATGCCTTGTCAACGCATTACCCGATGACTTGGGCAGCCCTTCATTTACTATGCAAGTGGCCCTGATGCACTTCTGTCTATACACAAGCTAACATTACACTGGAAACTGAAGAGAGGATCACAAGCAGATTGCGTTACCTGATAGAAATCTTGCCTTGTCCGGCTAAGCTTTAAATTAAGTTTTTAAAACTGCATTATCAGTGCTTAATAAGCCAGGCTGCAAAGCACTGAGCTTTCTGACCCCAGTACAGCAAAATACTGAATCACATGCTTAACCTTAAGGACACAAGTAGTCCCAGAGATTCCAGTGGAATTAAGTGGTTTAATGCCTACCTCTATCAGTAGCAGTGTTCAGCACTTTGCAAATTCAGTCACCAAAGGAAGCTCATAAGCACTGAGCAAGGAATACAAAGACCTTGAGTGTATATCTACCGTAAGAATCACAACAAGTAACTACAACATAGTACTCTTTATGCGAGATGTGAGTGGTTTGAAAATAACATTTTTTAAATGCAGCTTAGTCAGAACGGGAATATTCTATTAGGGAAAAAGAAAGGAGTCTTGTCCCAGTAAGCCAAAATAAGAGAAACAAATGTTCTGACAAACAACTTAAAATATAGATGCATACTTCACTGCAAAATATCAGAGATAATCACAAATTTATGCTGTCCCTGTCAACTTAACAGACAGAAGCTGTGTGTGTAGTCCCAGTGCACTGAACTGCAACTATTGCAATGTTCTGGACAATAACACTGATATTTTATTGCTCTTTTTAGTTACATTTATAAGCTGGAAGTATTAAGAAATGCAAAGCAGCTCCTATGAACATATTCACCCACACACAAAAATCCTTGCCAGATATTTCTACAGGTGATGAAATAAAGTAAACCTTCAGCAACTTATTTTAATCTATTATGTTTGATACAATATCTTACCAGGAAAAAGGGATATAATGAGGCTCTTCTAATCAAGAAATATCTGGAACCATGAACAGTTTGTCTATCATCAGGCCTTCTCGAAAGGACCCTATTCTTCCACAGTATTTTGTAGTTTCTTCTTTTATTTTAATATGAAATTATTAAATTAATCCCATGTATAAATTCATGCCCTTTGGTGCTTAAAACAGGATTTTAAGCCTTTAGGACCAATAGTGCATCTCAGAATATCACAGACAGACATCTGCCTCATGTTCGAAGTGCCTGAAAACACTAGCACATCCCTTCTTGGTTCGAAATGTACCTACATGACTGTAGTCTTGTGTCATTGGCATTCCTGAAATATTCCGGCCTGGGCAAGGGACGTTACTCCCACCTGAGATCTCCAGAAAACCAGTGGTTAGACCATCTGGCACCTAAATCCAACAGTTGAACTAAAGGCACGTTGAATGACAGCATTAGGTTCCTTGCAGATACACAGTCATGGTGGTGACTGACAGCACTTTGTTAACTAGCTGGATGAGAAAGCATTCGCATGGGATGCGGAAGATTTGGGATCAAATCACTCGTGTCTGAATTCAGTGTCTCGACTCTGAATTCATGTCTGAATTCAGCCTCAGACTCGTGTCTGGATCAAGGACTGCTACCTTTCGGGCACCTTTTCAGGAATCACTCAGGCCAAGTAAGTCTCTTTCAGCCTCCCCTGCTAAAGTTCTTCTAATCTGTAAAGTAAAATAATTAGATTTTAGTCAGGATGGGGAGCAGAACTTGGGTCACTTCTCTTGCAGACAGGTCTCTAACTGGGCTGATTTAGAGCCCTACCTTCACTCAATGAACATTTTAAGTATCAAATAAAATTAACACCTTCAACAGCACACACTGTTGGGCGGCAGGTCCCCAGCTGCTGCATGCCATGCCAAGACAAGGGATGCCCCTGAGGGGATGCAGTGCATGGGCAGCCCACACTTGGCCACAGACACCCCTGAGAGGCTGCAGTGCACAGGCCACCTACACAAGGGCAGAGATACTACTTAAAAGAGCTGCAGCAGAAGACCAGTAAGAAGCTTTGAGCTAAGAAGCTCAAAATCTTCACACACACCACCAGCCTCCTGCACCACTCCTCGCCTCACTGGAGGAATTTGTACGGACCAAGTGTAACCCTCAATGAAAATGAGAGAAGTCGAGACTAGGAAGTGGGGAGGATAGGTGTTTGGCTGAAGTAGAGCCTGGGGAAGGGGGAGGAAAGGTGTTTCTTTGTTTAATTGTTTATGTTCTTTTCTTCTTAATACACAGAACATTGATCAGAAGTTTCTGTTAATGGGCAATAAATTAAGTACAAATTCCCCAAGTCTGTTTTGCCCATGGTACCCACCTGAGCAAAAAAACCAATTCCTCCACAATTGTAGGTCCAATCCCAAGCTATCTCCATGAAGCGCCATCTCATGAAAGGTGACCACCAAATTAACCATCATTAACACAGAAGCACTGATGCACTCATTCCTGTCCATATTTGTGAGTCCAGAAGTATTAGACTCAACATATCCCCATAACAGAGATGTATAAGACACGTAGGCTCACTGTGGTGTTCCACTCAGGGTTTCCACACCATTGGCAACAGGAGGATAAAAATGGTGTGCTGCCAGAAACATCTGTAAAGCAGGCAGGGCCACAATATCTGAACTTGTCTATCTCATGGATTCATGCATCTATATCCCACCTTCTCTTCCAGAAAAGACCTTAATATTGAGTGACTTTAGCTTTTCTTGGCCTATAAAACTAATCAGGCTTCTTGATGAGATTCTCTAATTATGACTTTCTCAGACAATTTTAACCTTTATTGGGCCCTTTATTTTTTCTATAAAACAGGAGTCAACTATGTTTACTAGTTCAGTACTGACAATCATGGCCTGGTTTGTTTTATACTGCAGTCAGTATCTTTTTAAAAAAAAACTTAGCGTATCAAAATAAAAAATGAATTCAGACAAATAGCTTTTTTACATTAATAGGAAAGCTTAAAGTCATTGAGGCCAAACAGCACCCACTCCTGAGGTTTTGGCTCCAGAAAGTGACTAACTCCTTTTATGCAAATAAACAGACATCTATCTGTTCTTGCATCTATACCTCAACAAAATCGGTAAGCAGCACAGCTTAAAAGCTCCTGTGAAATACAGCATGAAGTTGTGAAAAGCAACATACTATTCCACTTCTTGCAGTAATTTCAACTGCAGACTTTAGAAGCCCAGCCGTATTATAATAAACAAACCAGCTGAAATCTGTAATACCAAAACCATACAAGTCTGATCTGACTGTGCAGACAGTAGGCAGGCACACAGCTCGTCTTAACGCATATTAAAAATTCTTGGCACCCTAATGCAAACAATCTGCAGTGAAAAAATATCTGTATGAGCAATCCTGCAAGTCTCGCTTGAGATTCCCTTCTTTGCCCCATGATCACTCTTCCCTGCTTCTTGTGCTGAAATCCATCCAGATATTTATGTAGGTCTGAGACAAGGAAGAAAACAAAACTCTCTCTCACTGAGAATATTTTCAAGCAGTCTTTCAGAAGTTTAATGCAAACACTGTACCAGCTCCCTTTGAACAACAATACTCATTATGTGCCTCTGCAGCTATATACATGCTTTTGTATATCTTTGATGACTTCTAAGGAACAATCGTATCAAACTTTGTCAGTAGCTACGTGTTTGGTATTAGAATTTGAGCTGTCATTTTAATGAATGAAATGGCGAGGCAGTCAAAACTGCCCTAGCTTGAATTTGCTAAGAGAAAACAGAGAGACTAACAGACCTCAGAAGAAAATTTTATTTTACATAGAAATTCTGTTTTATCTAGGGGCTGATTTTCGCAATGTATCTTTAAAAATCCACAGCTCTGAATGGCTCCGAGAACTGTAATAATGCCAGAAATGCTTTTACATTTAAAATTTAATTATGGACCTTATTTCTGTCTTCTTATGCCAGACACAACTTTTAGTAGTCAGTGGGAGTTCTGTACATCTAAAGTCACCTCTGCAAAAGAGCACACAACCAATTAAAGATATACTGCCAAGTAGATTTGAAATAGCATTTAAAACATTTATATAATTGGAACGGTAAAGAAAATTTTAGCTATCTAAAATACAGTTTCTATAAATGGCATTATGTTTCAAAAAATGGTGTTAGCATCCTCAGTGTTGAAAATTATAGCCTATCTCTTTATGGCAATAATTAGTTGGCAATTCCAGTTCAGTCAAAACAGCATTTTTGCTGGCTATGTAGCAAACACTACACTGAAGGCTCTGTTTCATAAGTCAATATTCCAGGTTTTTCAATCACATCCATTTAACTGATGATTAAGCTGACACCCTATCAAGACTCCTCTTTCCTTTCTTTCTCTTCAAATTCACTTAAAGCAATTTATCAAGTTATAAAACCAGAATAATTTTATTCCTTAACTTTTTTATTCTCTGATTTTATGTGACTAATCCAGCTAGCCCTGCTTCCCATAGGTAGGTGGATCAGATGACCTGTAGTGGCCCCATCCAAACTAAATTATTCTATAATTCAATGATTTTGTCTTCCCAGGATGAAAATTTGGATCATAGACAAGATTCACTAAAATATTCTGCATCTGTTCACAGCACATTTGTGTATAATTTATCATTGTATCATAAAACATAGTAGACATTCAGTTTTGAAAACTAAACTTGCAGTTATTATTGCAGTAAATGCAGATGGCAAGTGTGTTGCAGATAATGCTGGAGAGTACTATTCTGTTGATTTTTCTTGTATGTAACACTTTTTACCGTTAATTAAATCACATTCTGTATCAAATATTTATTTTTTCCATGGCAATTCCTGGAAATATCATATTTATGTGATATATATATTCTATATAACCTATAAATAAATACAGAACCTTTTAAATAGTCTGGTATGTCTGAAGCTGACTCTTTCCTAGCAGTTTTTTGGGGACAGAACTTCTCTGTAACAGAATGTAACAAACATTCCTATCTTGTAGCTTTCTAACATCAGTTTTCCTCCGACATCAAATCATGATTTAAAATCCGTAACACATATACACAGTTACAGTGAAATAAACTTGGCAACTTTTAACCACATTTGGTTTTTATCTTGACTGATACATTTTTCTTGCCACTTCTTCAAAACTCCATCTAGTGAAATATAACCTATTTCTTCCACAATAAGCAAGTTACCATCATCACGAAGAATATTTAAAGTGAAGAAGAGAAAATGACATAATATTGCAGGAATAGTTTCATGTTGACAAGAGAGTAGATTTGGCTCAAACCAGAACACTGACTTGACTACTTAAAGATTCATAAATAAAACACTTCCCTAAGAAACATTTAAGGTTGCAACACCCAGAAAGTCCCAGAACTCCCAGGAAATGTATTGCTGATGCCACACAATGACTAAGCTTTCTAAAAATGGTCTCAAAAGAATGAAGGTCAAAAGGAACAGAAAGAAGACACGAATATACTGTGCGGTTTGCCTTTCCTCATCAATCAGTATGGCTATACAGGTCCTTGGCAGATACATGCCCTGTCTCTTAAAGCTCACCGTATCAGGACAAGTTATACCTCCATCACTTTCTCACGGCCTTCCAATACCCTGTCTGATTTGTAATCCTTGCACTGTGAGACCTCTCAGGAAATCTCCATTCTACTCACCAAACATACTCACTCTCGCCCCCTCTTCTGCATTTTTCCTGCTTCTTCTGCCAGGAAACCAATGCTTTTCCATGACCCAGCAGCTGGATTTAGAGGGAGATCAGTTCAAATCTAGCACTGTTTATAAGGACAAATAATGATCTTTATACATTCAAAAACAACCTCTTGTAGCCGCTTAACCTTCACCCAAAATTCTAAATTGCATTTCCTCTCAGCGAAGCCAATTTAACAAAACACGACCAAGTCATGTCAATGATATTATAAGCCAAGAACACAACAAGAATTTTGAAAAAAATAGAACTGCAATGACATTTTCAAAATGCTTAAATGTTTATTTTAATCTGGTTACTGACCAAATTTCCCAGGCAAGTCTAAGACTGAAGTGACATGAGGTGTACAAAGTCATCAGAGTTTGCTTTCTTTCTGATGACATTGGGGATTGTCTGAAAATTCTTGGCATTTGATGAGCTTTGCATTGAGAATTTCTCAGAGAAAGGACCGAAAGCAGTCATGGGAGGAAGACTAGGCCTGAGGTTAAAGCAGTGTAATGGGTCTAAGGAGAAATAGGATCACTTTTGCAATTTAGCAGATATATAAGGATGTCATTTTTATGGATCGTCCATCTTTCCAATCTGTAGACTGAGGAAAATGATAGATCATCCACATCACTTCAGGGTTTGGCCCCTGTGATTATTTTGTATCGCAGTTATGTCAAGTTCAAAGAGTTTACAATCTCAGTTGAGACCTCCGGGACCTAGTGAAATACACACACACACGCAACACGCACACACAAGATAAGAAAAAGGTACTGTTAACTGCCCAAGTAAAAATTAAGTTATCGTACTGTGGTATTCATTTAATGAATGAAACTACTAAGACAAACTTCTTTATGTCCTCTTAGGATTGTCAAAGTTTGAATTACTTCCTGAAATTAACATTCCCCAGCATCTTACACTTCTTTAATTCTTCCAGAATTAGGTAAATATTAACTATTTTGGCTGAAATTTTGGATGCTTGCTTCAGGATGATTAAATTATTACCTTCTGAGAGATTCTGATGTCTGCAAAACTTCATTCAAATAAGGCCAGCCTAACCTCTGAAAAATATTAATTCTCTGATGCTGAAGAGAGGATTGTAACAATACAACAGATCCTTTGGTGAGGATTCAGTCTGCACTGGGCATGCTCAGTCCCCACAGAGCATTCACCTTTTAGCTGAATTACTGCACAGGCCAGTATATTCTGAAATACATATTTTTTTTTTTAGGTTTTAATTAATTTGCTGTATTTCCCACACTTGCAATCAGTTACCACTGGGGGGTGAGGACAAGCAAACCAAAGGCAACTAAATTTTCATAATACGCTACTCAAATCCTGCCAATCCTAAAGCCAATGAGACTTTATATCCCCTCTTCCTCCTAGGTTTAAACCTATTTTCCTGTTTTTTAACAATCTTCTCTGGGATGAGGCGGAGTGTGCCAAATTTCAGGAATGCCAAGATTTCTCTTTCAGCAGGATATTGTGGGTGCAGGGACGGAGATGGTGATATAGTGTCAAAATTCAAATTTATAACAGAGTTGTGGTACAACTTCAGTTACTGAGCGATTACTGCCATTCCTTAGTAACCCACTTTCCTCCTCATGCTATGTCATTAACATTCTGGAATATTAATTAGTGGCTTTGAGGTCATCTCCAGCACCTCAACTATGTAAGGATTCCTCAAAATTTGGAAAGAAGAAACATGAACCTTGTAAGATCCTAGGACCAGCTGCAGAAATAGATCTCTTTTGATGCAACCGCATCTGCAAAAAAAGGTATTGTATTATTTGCTCTCAGAAAGTCTAAATTGTTACCAAAGACTTCAGCAAAATGTATATTTATCCCTCAGGGGAAAGGAGTTAGAGAGGTGTCCTCTCTTGTAAAGAGACCATGATGTTCTCCACTTCACTGTGTGATCTTCAGGACAAGTATCAGATGAAGTAAGCATAGAAAAGCACAAACTCAAATACTCCACTCTAAGGATACGCTCCTAAGAATATCCTTCAGGCAGATAGAGCGCTGCAGCATGGAAAGGGAGGGATGGAAGCTCTCTGTAAATGATCCTTTGTGCCAAGACTGGAAGAGCAATTCCTACGGCTGCTTCAACCTTCTGGGCCTTAGTGGACATGCATTTCTCTTCCTAAAGGAAAGGCTTGGTATGCTCCTGAGAACTTCACAAGGATGCCTCTCCAAGCAGTTACTGATGGTGCGTTGTCACTCTGTGAGTTTGTGACATCTTCAGAGATCAGAATTACTCTAAGCCAGTTTTCTAGAAGCTGCTGCCTCCCACAAGTTGATAAGCTCCAGATACTACGTCTCTACTAGTTCTGCTATTCATCCAAAAATCTGAGTTCTGCCTTTGGTACCTCTGCCAGAGGTTGCTTACCATTCAGTCCCAGACCAGGATCAGGCATTTGACTTCCTCCCCTTATTTTTGATGCATATGAAAGACTAGTGTCTGATTTTTTTAAGGGTGGTTTGTTGGGTTTTTTTTTTTTTGGGGGGGTGGGGGGGTGTATTTTTTTTTAATGTGACTGAAAGATTACCTGCTAAATGAGCCAGAACAATTCAAGTATAGAGAAAAGGTCTTACCTGCTGTTGCATGGGAGTACTACTTGCCACCACAGTAACATGATTTTAGGGTAAGTAATGAATGAGCTGTGATGTGATAAACAAATCATTAAGACTGTTAGGATAAAAAGATTAAGGATAAATTCTGCCTTTGGTCTTTCTGGCTATGATTTTGAAACATTTTTTTTTTTAACTATTGTATAAACACTGTAAATATTATTATTATTTTTTACCCTGAGAAGCACCTTAAGCAACAAGGGACAAATACATAACTATTGCTAGTTACTTTATTAAAAGAAACTACTGTTTTGAAAAAGATATTACTCATCTGTAATTTTCTGAATTACAGGGATGGCCTATCACCATCTTCCAGTATTTTCCAGTTGTGTGCACAATGGTATACATAGATTCAAGGGCAATAAGGGTGGTTTACACTACACTATAGTGAGCTGGAGCCAACTCCATTTAGTCTTTTTTTTTTTTTTTATCCTTTTGGCATCTTATCTACCACACTTACATCTATGCTTTATGATAAACTCTGTGTTGTTAGTGTTACTTTTGATCTTCCATTCAGCCTAGGGGGCTTAAGATGAAATCAAAGTTGAGATATGTAACAGGGACTTACAGGAAAAGCATGTGTAAAGGCATTATATAGATACTATTTACCCATTTTTGAATCATTTAAGTAACAAAAATAAGACTCTGGTTTTTCTTCCCAATCTTTAATTAAAAATTCTCTATAATCTGGAAGAATAAATTCAATCGGGACACTAAATCTGTATGCTCACTTTAAGTCTGAAGTAACCTTTTCAGATTAATAATAAACTGAATTTATGATTTAAAATATATATATATGTGCATGATGAAGATGACTTCAGCATTTTCTGGAAATGAACATTATTCCACCTGCAATTATTTTAGCAGTTTCCCAGCAGACAGCCAAAATAAACATGGATATTAAAAAATAAAATAAAATAAATTCCTTCTCAAAGGAAATTTTACTTGTAACTATTCTATTTACTCAGCCACAGCTTATCTGATTTAATTTGGCAAGATCTGAAAATTAATTTCAGTCTAGCATAATCTCAACTGTTGAGTAACTGTGCTGGTTTTGACTGGGATAGTTAATTTTTTCCATATTAGTTGTATGGGACTATGTTTTGGATTTGTGCTGAAAAGAGTGTTGATAACGCAGGGATTTTTTAGTTATTGCTGAGCAGTGCCTACACAGAGTCAAGGCCTTTTCTGCTTCTCACACCACCCCACCAGCGAGAGGAGGCTGGGGGTGCACAAGAAGTTGGGAGGGGACACAGCCGGGACAGCTGACCCCAACTGACCAATGGGATATTCCACACCATATGACGTCATGCTCAGCATATAAAGCTGGGGGAAGAAGAAGGAAGGGGGGGACGTTTACAGTGATGGCGTTTGTCTTCCCAAGTAACCGTTACGCGTGATGGAGCCCTGCTTTCCTGGAGATGGCTGAACACCTGCCTGCCGATGGGAAGGAGTGAATGAATTCCTTGTTTTGCTTTGCTTGCGTGCGTGGCTTTTGCTTTACCTATTAAACTGTCTTTATCTCAACTCACGAGTTTTCTTACTTTTACTCTTCCAATTCTCTCCCCCATCCCACCGGGGGGGAGTGAGCGAGTGGCTGCGTGGTGCTTAATTGCCAGCTGGGGTTAAACCATGACAGTTACACATTAGACATTCTTCTGACAGGCTTAACCACTTTGATTTCGTGACAATTATGTAAAGCAATCTGTTTTACTATAGCATTTTAAAGCTAAGTTCTCTTTTCGCAGAAATTCATGGGAACACAGCACGACTATTACAAGAGTATAGTATACAATTAAAATTCTGCAGAAGTAAAAAAATATTAACTTGGTTTAAAAAACAATCACAATCTAGGACAAATTATTAATTGTAGTAACCTCTGGCACCTGTATAACAAGAAAAGGCTGAAGCCATGTATACTGATTTTAAGTATTAAAAGGAAGAACCATTTCTCAGCAGGAAGCTACAGAGGAGAGATTTGTGTCTAATTCAATCTGTAAAAAAGCACAGTTGAAGTCATCTCCAGGTGAGAGGATAAGTTTGCGTCTGGCTGGGAATGAAAGGAATAACAGTTTTGAGGTCTTCTACCTACTACTGAACACTTGCATAGCAGTGATAAAACTGTACCGGGGTTATCTCACAGCAAACCACTCTTGATTCAGTAAAACGTGTACAGACATGCTTTATTTTTAGCATGGACTTAAACCACTTTGTTTCAATGAAAGCACTTGCATATACCCTTATCAGACTAAAAGATAGTTCTCTGCTGAATACAGACTCTGGTCCCTATTAAGACTGAATTTTAAATGACATGAAGGACATATACTGCTGCTACAAACTAAGTTTACAACCCCTCCTCACCCCCTACATCTTACATTTTAAAAATCTGTTAAAAATGAAAGGTTTCATTGATGAGCTACCAGCCTGCATCAAGAGCTTGGAAGGAACTGCTTTCTTAACCACTGATTTGACTCAAATTCTGGCAGGAGGATGCAGCATCATATTTTTCAACCACACTTTTTTTTTTTTTTCCACTAAAGTATTTGAAATAAAGATTCTCCTGAGCACAGAAAAAACAGGTTATAAAGGAACAGAATGACCCAGCTAAAGAATCTGTTGGGCGTTTCGGATTACACCTAGGTGCTAAGCATAAAAGCAAGGCATACAGTTTTCCAGAATGAAGAATTGTAGGGAAGCTGCCTCAAGGGGCAAGAACAAACATTTACCTACTTACAGAATTAGATCATATGCCAGAAGGTTGAAAAGAGTTGGAGGAAGACTAGGATTCTCTGTACAATATTCTGCATCATCAACAGAATTATTTACCATGGAACAGATCCACAAAGGGGGTTTTAGCATCATTGTACACAACACTTACCTTTCCACCACCTCAGGGAATTGATAGCTGTGCTTCAAGGTGTTGCAGAGTTAAGCAACTAAAAAGGAGTTTCACAAAAGCAGCATATCATTCGGAAGGCATTTAAACTAACAAGGAACTGCTTCCTTAAGCTACAACCCTTCTCCAGGACAGAGGCTTTTTTTTCTAAAAGGAGAATACGATTCACAGCTTTCCAAGATTTTTTCTTAGAATTCCAAGGGTTTTTTTCTTGGAATTAAAATGTACGTTAACGGTTTCTCACAAACCACAGCTAGAAGAGGCAGCAGAGTAGGATGGGAGATTTTTTTTTAAATGTTTGCACTTTAGGTGTCAAAATTTGGCTTTCCTACAGAACACGATGCATAAATTGCAAAGTTACAGTGATTCTCACAGTCCTGAATGAATTGACCTGTTTTTAGGGGGAAAGACTATAAACTGAGCACACTCAAAACAACAGGGCAGTAGAAAAGATGGGTCTGATTATATCGTGTTTACAGTCACTTTTTAAAGCAGAACCATACCATTTGAGAGAACTAGTGTGGCGGGTAACTTGTCTGAACGTTTGGAAGGGAAAGTTACTATAAATTAAATAGTCTTCAGTAAGTGCACATTTTAGAAAAGGTTCTTTTTAACATTCTTCTAATCAATTAATTACTGTCAATTGCTTTTCACAGCAGGCTGATTCTGGATCAGGAACAAGAATGCAGCTCTCAGTTACAATCAGTCTCCTTCATCAGTACATCAGATGTAATTTTAAAAATATGTAACCTTCAGATACCTGATTAAAAGTCTCTTAGTAGTAACCCTCTCAAATTAAGACCTTAAAGATTACGGCTAGACAGGACATGGAATTACACTGAAAAATAGTCAAAGACCATCACTCCTCCTTCTGCATAGTCTGTGCAACTTCTACTGTGTGTGATGAATCATCCCTCTAGGAGTCTGGAAACTCGCAGAAAAAAAAAAAATAATCACTAGAACTAAAGGCTGCAACTGTGTTATCTTTAAGATGAGACACTGTGCATAACTAGCTTGAGTGGCTGGAGTAATTATGTCCCACCACTCAACTACACGTTTCCTGCAGCACTTCCTTCTATCACAGTCAATGGAATTTGGCAGAGATCAAAATCAGGTCACCTTCAGCCTGGCCAGCTTGAGCAAGGAGTGACAAATTAACAAAGGAAATGCAAAGAAATCACGTATGTCTCTCCCTAATCAGAAAAACAAACATCCTCTTCACTATCATAATTTCTTCACAGAGTGAGAGTACAATGATTCAGTAAATGACACGTCAGGTAGAATGAAACTTTGGAATATGTGTCAGCACGGCGGGGAGAAAGGAGACTGTGGGGACACCTGGACACATACGCTTTGACAGCCCTTTCTCTTCAGTACTTCATCCTTATGGTCTATCGCTCATGTCAGCATATACAAGCAGTACCTTTATGGGGAGCTGTATTTGGCCAGCGCTCTGTAATACCGAGATGCCTGAAAATATACCTACACCACAATATGGCAAAATACCGTCTTGGAGAAAGAGAATGGACTTCATTCTCTGGGTTATTTAATCTTTGATACCTCCCCCAAACTCACAACTACATTTTGATTTAAGATAGTTCTGAGCTATGCCAAGTGTTACTAAGTCAGAGTTGGTGAGCTGGCAAGAAATATACAAGAGGATCCAGCTGCAATCCTACAAAAAACACTCTGACTATATCTTTCAATTGTAGAGGTTAACCCATATGTCTGTGTTCCTCCCCCCACTTCTTGCAAGTTATTGTGTCCTCCTTATAGCCTGGAAGCAGAATGAATAACCTTTAGACTAAAGAGATTTTCATCAGACTACCCAAAAAAATGAGCAAGTCTTGCTAGAAATTCTTTTGAGCATTTCATTATCCCAGTTACCCAAAATTTAAGGCCCCATAACTAGACATTATTTATGGCAGGTATTGTCACTATCTGGACATTTGCATATTGCACAACAAAAGGGATACAATCCAACTGTATGATCCAACACTGCTGTTTAAGGCATCTTATTTGAAGCAGAAAAGAAAACAGTGCTGTAATCCTTTGGCACGGAAATAGGTCGTCCCAGAGATTCTATCTCCTCCCATCTCTTTAAGCAGCTGTTTCTACAGCCTCTCCTATGGTCACTCATTTCATGGGGCAGGAAAGATGGATTTAGAGTAAATAGTTCTTTTCCACAGGGAAACACTGAAAGGATAAGTAACTGGTAGTTTATAATGAGGACAAAAAAGAGTAAACGCGGTCATTTTACACAAGATACACTTCTACACAAGATTAATAAGCATACCATGATATTAAATGACTCCCACATACAACATGTATCCCACAACATTGCAGTTTGCAACATCACGTAAGGTTCTAAATACAGAAATGGTATGCTTGGGGTCATTTCAGTGAAAGATAGGAGAGAAATACAAAACAATATTGAGTATTATTCAGTTTAAACACCATCATCTTTTTCACGGATTCCCCAAAATACATGAAATTACTGGTAATTCCACTGGTTTCTGGCAGCTATCTAACACGAAGGAATGACCTTAGAGATGAAATACTGCAAAATTGATGGCCTTTCCAGATATCTTTACTGTTGCCTACATATCTGAGCAAATAAAGGCATAAAAATAATAAGATCAGAGAATAAAAGAGATGGTAAATGTAAATAGTTATTCATATCCAGATTCCCCCACTCAGCTGCTCACACAGAATAGAAAACAATGGCAGCACCTCAGACACCAGGCTGGTTCGGAAAGGGTTTAAAAGGTGACTGGATATTTAACTTAGTCTCCCATTTTTTGGATTGTAGTAATATCCAAATAGATACAATCTACAAACTCTACAAATTTCAGCATCAGAAAGCATTACCAGCTAGAGCTTTTGTCAGTGGCCTAATAATGTTATCTTCCCCCCTTTTTCCTGATAATGAAGTGGAAAAGAAATCATGTTATATCTGATCACATGATTTAGATTGTTTCAGATACCAAACTGCCTTTGAACTGAAATAGAGTCAAAACAATTTGTGCTCATTTCAACAGGGCAATTGATGCTCCTTTTATGAACCCAGGTCAACATTTCCTTGAAGTTTTCAAACAGTAAGAAAGGTTTTGCGCTTTGGTGCATGAATTTAAAAGGAGCCAAGGTTTCATCCCATTCATACTACGCACTGTTTTATTCCTATTTTCAGGCATCTGAGTCCCTCCATCACACAAAACATGACACGATAAGAACCAACAGTGATTTAAAAAAAACCTGCGGGGATGGGACAAATTTGTGCTGGTGGATTTGTTTGTTTCATGAGCTGAGAAGTAGTATATTAGAAATGAGTCACCATAGAAGTGAGCAGTTCAGCTTCTATGTGTGATTCATTCCAAAAGAAGCTGGATGCCTGTACATGCCAAGGCCTCCTTTGAGAAAATAATGTATTTTGTGATTTATATTGTTTCTCTATGTAAGTATTGGGCAATAGGTTAATCTCAAACAGATCAGTTTTCCAGACTTTAATTTATTAATAAAACATTAATAGGCAAAAATATGCAACTCAGAAAGCTGTCCATCACAGCACTTAACTTGAAACAGGAATGTAAGATTATCAAGTACTCACATGATTTGAGCAATGCTGCTTCTTTTAAAGTGTATGTGAGTTATGGCTGTTGGAAGCATCTGTTTACTCAAATACAGTGTTTGGTAACCTTAGCAATAGTTTATTTATTTATTTAATGCCCCACGGGTCAACCTCTCAAGCTTGTCAAACTGAGTGCAGCTTCTTAAACAGTAGGAGAGTCCAATAAAGAAAAATCAATCTATATTGTTGGGTCTTGAATGGTGCTATGTATGTTCAATATAAAGAACTTCAGTTTCTAAAATGCTGTTAATCTGGGAGATTTCAGCAGCACTTAACGAAAACACAAAACAAAACAAAACAAAAAGCCCTTGGAAACAAAATTAATTAGTCTGGTTGCCTAACTGATTGATTGAGGAAATTCTTGCCAAACGTTCATGTCTTACTGCCTCTTCCAAATTTTAAGAGTTTTTAATCTCTTTTAAATTACTCTATAAAGTGACAAAGCACAGCATTATGCTGGAAACCTCATCAACAGAAGTGTGTTTTAGGAACCACTAAATTTAAAACTGTTGCATGGCACTTTGCCCTTGACCTGTATCGTTCAGAAAGCCAAGCATGCACACATGACTGAGAGGCCTGGCAGTAAAAGAAACACTGAGTAACATCTTGAAGGTGGCTGTCACAATGCGTGATTGATAAAAGCAGGACACCTGAAACTTCCTTCTCTTTTGAGACACCTCCTAAAGTGCTTGCACACTGGTAATTCCTGAAGTTTTGGTATCTTTCATCCACACGCTGTGAGAAATAAAAATAACAGTTTATTGATTTGGTCTGCTTTCCTGATCAGGGAACTGTTCTCCCTCTCCCTGCAGTTATTATCTGACTTTCTGCTTTCTTTTAGGGCTTTAAAGTTTTCTTCTCTTTATAACAACGGATTCAGAACCTTCTATGTTTTGTAAAATAGCAGTGCAAATGAGGCTGTTTTAAATAAAATAGAAATAACTCTGACATCAGTTAATGACAGCTTGCAGAAAGGCTGTCATCTGCAGGGGCACCCTGGGGCAGCAGCATCTGATGGCAGCAGCACTGTTATTCTGCCGCCAGCTCGAGGGTCTGGTGAGCAGAGGGGCAGCGCAGGCTGGCACGGGGAGGGGAGAGGAGGGGAAACAGCAGGGATGAGGGCCCTGGTGGATGGGGTGAGCGTGAGGTGCTCCGGCCCCTCCTGCCCAAACTGCACACCTCTCCTGATAGCTGACATGATTCTTCCATTCAGGACTTCTGAGGCAAAGGAGTGGAAACGGTACTGGCTGGATGGCTGGCTTAGCATGCAGACAGCAGAACAAGCTGCGGTAGATGTCTCTACCATGACCAGAAAAGCCAGGTCACTAATGCCACCGTGCTCCTCACAGACCTGTACCCCCTGCACAAGCCCTAGAAGAGCACTTCTCAGCACTCCTTGCAGGCTCCAGCCCATGGAGGCTGCTACAGAGGAGACCAACTAGGGAGGTAAGACCTGTGCAGAGGCGTGGCTTCCAACTCCAGCTTCTCCTACTACAGTAGTTCCTCCACTACACCCTGCTCTGGCAGCCATGAGAGACAGGAGGCATTTCTTTCACTCCCCTTCCCTACAAGGCCCAGGAGAAGCCCAGCTGAACCACGCTGCCCGAGGGCTCATGGAAAGGCAGAGCCAGAAAACTGAAAGCTCTCTCACTTATCAAGGTTTCTTTTATAAGACCCTTTCATTGTGACTTACAACTGCATTTCTGCTAAGAACCTACTCAAATTTGGCCGAAATAAAAATCCGTATTTCACATTTCCTGAGTGGGAACGCATAGCTCAGCAGACACACTCCCAGGTACAGTGTTCTGGACATCTTCACCCTTTGTGGGACCTGACATTGCAAAGGTGGATAGTCACTGAATGCCATCTGAATGCAAACTGGCAAGAAAGGTCTATGTTAAAATTGGGTGAGAAACCCAGCACAAGAATTTGGAAGTGAGATTAAACTGAGCTGAGTGGTTCAGAGGGAGGTGATACAAGACCAGAACAAATCAGATAGCAGTGACCAGGCAAGGGCTGGGACCAGAACAGAGACTTGGGTTTGCATGAGAGATCTACGACAAGGCAACGATGAGAATGAGACTGAAATGCAGAAACTGGAAAGCAGAGACTGGGACTGGACAAGGGGAGAGACAGGACTGTGACAAAGGCAGAAGGAGACGAGTAGCAGAGTTAAAGCTAGCAAAAACTGCACAGAAAAGCAAACATCTTCCCAAGGATGCTCCCATACAAGATCCAGACTGGAACCCTGGCCTCTGAACACCACTGTTTCTCTGATTCCTGAACATACTCATCAGCAAAAAACCTGTAAACAGTGTAGGTATCAAGACGACAGTATGTGACATTTCTGTATTTCCACTCTGCTTTACAAAGAACCTACTTTCACCCATCCCTGTCAGATGAGAACTATGTCCACCTGTAGGAGAAATGAAAGCACATGCCACGTTCTCCAACACCGTGCCCAAAATTAGTGGAAACTTCTGATCTTAATGCTTCTACATTTCAATTTCCTTTCTCTAATGATACCCTCCTCCCTTCTTACTGAGATATTGTGAAAAACAATGAGGCATTCCAGGACTACAGTTGTTGGCATCAGAAGAAATCCACTCTGAAAACAACCACTCAGTATACAGAACAGGATTTCAATACTGTATGCTAAAATAACATGGGGCCATCCATTCAACCGCAAAGTAAGAGCAAAATAAAAAAAAAAAAGTCTTCTTGCAAATGAAGGTCACTTAGGTTTTACTGTGAATGAGACAGAAAGCTTCTGGAGAAAACAGCCTGTTTCCACATGATTAAAAATAATGCGTGTATGCCCATGCATAAGGAGACTGAAGCTTAATTCTGGCATTCCCTAACTTTTGCAAGTGTCATACTGCTCCCTCAATGTCAGATAACCTGCATATTTGTATCTGTTTAGACTTAGATGGATGAGTGACTGTGAGAGTCCATAATGAACAACACAAAGCTGAAATGTTAATCTTTCAAGGCCTTGTGAATAGCAACTTACATTACCTTTACATTTTCCAGAAAAAAAAAAATTATAAACAGAAAGACCAAATGCTTGAAAGTGTCAAGAAAATACACAATGCTGAAAATGTTATGCTTCTAAGCAGATACTAACAATATGTTTATAATACTTGTAGGAACCAAGTGACTTCTATTTGCTAGAAAATAAGTAACTTTTAACCACAGGCGCTTACGCTGGACATTCAAACAATCTGTGGTTTTAGCACATCATAATGATCTACAGAGAGTTAGGAAAAAGTAATCTTGAAGACAAGGATTTATTTACCAAAGAAAAATATTAACTATTACTGAATAATAAAAATATCTATAAAACAGGAGTTATTTTTAGCTGAAACCAATTCGTTCTAAGGAAATGCAACCAGATGTGCGTCAAGAATGATAAACGGAATGGGGTTTTACGTGCACCATAAATGTGAAGCAAAGATTGTAGTCTTATATGATAACAAGGGAAGAACAAATGACTATGTTTAGAGGTACCAGTAAATCCAGTACAGTTTCCTGTACGTTAAACTTCAAAATATTCTAAGGTCATCAACCTTGAAAAGACAAAGTGAGTATTTCAGCATTTTCGGTAGATGAAAAAATAACATCTATTAAAGAAATTCTTGCTCCTGGTATAAACATCACTCCTGCAATGCAATGTTTTTGATTAAGAATGTCCTATGGAAGCCGTTTAGCCAGAACAGTATATGAAGGACCTACTGGAGGCTTTTTAGAACTTAAACCTGGGTTACCTGAAATAACCACATCTACGCGCTTTCTTCTGAAATCACAGGACTCACTAGCCTTTGGTTCACCCTGAGAGGATTCCTTCAGGCTTCAATGACTGAAAGATTTGCACTCTTGCAATTGAAAGGTAAAGCAGGGCCATTACAAAAATGTAGCTGTTTTTCAAATGTTAGGTGACTGTATTTGCACGTTCAGAGCAAAAACATGCTAAAGTCATACTTACTTATTGTTATAGCCAACATACCTACTTACTGATAATAAATAGAAAGAAAATTGTAACAATACCGCCACCTCAGTTATTGATGATGATGGTAGTAGGAGCAATAATAATCCCCTACCCAAATTGTGTGTCTCACTTTTTCCAGATTCCTATGTTTTATTTTTGTGTTTTTGTCAGAGGAGAGGGTTTAGGGGACTTTTCCCCTTCTGTATCTCAGAGTCAAAAAATAAGGGTGAAAAGAAGAGTGGAAAAACGCTGGAATTGCTGATGGCTTCTGTGGTGAGATGGTGTTTGCATTTCTAGAAATTCCAACATCACCTTAAAGAACCGCAACTCTTCAGCCAAGCTTTCCCTCAAAAGTGCACCAAAATAGAACATGCATTTTAAAAAAATGTAAAGGGATCACCATATGCCTTTCAAAATACTGAAGTGTCCATGAATGAATCTGATAGGGGACATGTCAGAAAAAGGAACCTGATTTCTGCAGATTTTTTTTTACTGCAAAACAAACAATTTTTTTTTCCTATTTCAATAAACATCTGCAGCGATGGTTAAAATTTATATTTTTTTTGTGGAAAGAGGGATTATCTAAAACAAAACATTTTTTCAGAAGAAGATACTTTAATTTTCCTATGAAAATGAGTCTTTTTTCCTTAGAAAGCCTTTTATCTTTCTTTTTGCCAAACGTTACAAAGAAACGAATTCAAACAAGCTGACTTGCATTTCAGATTACACACAATAAATACATAGAATTTCTAGATATAGGCAGTGAGGTATCTGCAAAGTTCCGGTAATGCAAACTTTTGGCAGATAATGATGGATGATACATCAACTTCTTTTAGTCAATTTTAATTTATTTTGTCAATCTTCAGCACATTTGCCGATGCCTTTGTACACAGTCTTGGAGGATGTGTTGTTCCAGTGGCATTATCACAGCTTTTATAGTTACCATGGTTCATCTCTAATTATTTTACACTATTTTTCTCTATATAAATGCAGCCTCTTTCCGTTTATCAATTGCTACTATTAGAATGCACTGATGACAGCAGTAGTATAGAGGATAATAACGTAGAGGGTAATATTTTTTTCTTGCTGAGCGATTACCTACTTTCATTTATTTTCATTGTCTATGAACAGCAGCTATACAGTATCAAATATTTCCTTGGCTTTTTAGAGCACCTACCTCGTGGAGAACCAGAGTAAATTCTATTTATAGATGGATATATTTTTAGAAATAGCTATAAGAATAATAAGCAATCCCTGATACCTGGTACCATCAATAAGGAAGTCTGGCCCTCTATTACTTACTAATGGATGAAATGTGAGAGGAATAAAATCTTAGCAGTTTCGTGCCACTTACTTATTTAATATACTTTTCTTTAATTCCTTGAATTCTACTTAATATTTGTGATACTCCAATATTGTCCTTCAGTTACTTATGTTGTCTACTTATATTTCTGCTCTGTTTAAACTTTAGTCAAATTTTTACTTGTTTCATATTTTATTTCTTTTATTTTAATAATAGTACTGCAGCAAACTGATTCCCACTACCATTAGCAGTTAGAATCTCCATTTGTGTCTTTGAAATATATTTGGTCTTAATTTCTCAGCAATCTCTTTAGTTTTTGTTGCTTTCTTTTGCTAAGTTTAAAAAAAAAAAACCACAAACTTGAAAATGCTCTCATTCAAAGCTGTACTTGAGATCTGCTCTGTAGAATATATAAAAACACAGGAGCAAACTTTACAAACGAGGTCCATCTCTTCAGTCTGTTCTAATTGTACATCCTTTCCACTTCAGATCAAATCTAGGTGAATTACACTTCCAAGAGTTCTTTCAGATTCTACATGTCATACATCGTTTTCCAAAGAACCATAAAGCAGTTAAGTCTCTGACAACAGGTTTCACCTACAAAACATGAATCTGCTTCTGAAGGCAGCTGTATGAGATTGCAGCAGCCTAAGTGTATTTGCTCAGTTTGTGAATTTGTTGTCCTGAGTAGTGACAGATGTCATCAGTCATCGGAGCAAAGACACATTTATTTGTGGTGATATAAAAGAAAATATATCGCTTCTACAAACAGATTCTCAAATCCGCTTTGGAGAGAAGCAGTGAAGTAACTTCAAGTTCCTACCCCAGAAATGAAAATACTGACTTCACTACAATTCCAAAGCCTTCAAAAGATAAGGAGGGCTTGATCCAAGCTGATCTTTAGCAAAAATGAAGGAAATTTGCCTAGAAATATCAAAGGCCAAGAAACATTAGCATCAGCTTTTTTGTGCAGGAACTAAATTTGGCTCCAGTTCCTACCCCACTCAGAATTTTGAACAGTGAGCGGCATTGGTCCACTAACGTGTGGCTTAATTAGAAAGCCATGCAAAATACCACTAGTGACTTCCTAGAGGAAGATAGCTATAAAAGCGGTGCAAATCACATTAAAGAGAAGTAAGACCCAAGTGTTAGCAAGTGTGCATGGATGGCCTACAGTCTCAGCCGTGGTTCCTGCAGAGCAGGAAAAGGTTGTTCTACAAGCCACACTTGTATTTCCTTAGTTCTGAACAGGCTCAAGAGCCGGGCAACCCCTGGGTATACAATAGCCTGAGCACCACTTTGCTTCACAACAGTGTTCATATCGAATCATTCGCTTGTTTCTTACTGTACGCCACACACGTGCCTGTTTCTCTCTATTGCCTAGTAAGAAAGACTAGATAATCAGAGAGGCAAGATAATGATACAGTCTGGTTCTCGACAGCAGTATCGTGTCTCTTTGAGCACAGCAGCTGTATGTAGAAGGGACTGGCAAAGAAGTTGACACAGCTAAGTTTTTTGCAAGTTAGCAAACAAGAGTTGAGCATCCCGAAAGCCCTAGATGGGTAGATTCATGTTCTGCAACATTCGTCCATCTACTCTGATGGAGCAGATGTTGGTTAACGTAGCAGAGCAATCTGAAAAAGGTTTTTTTCATTTTCCAAGAGTCAGTGTAAAACTTATTCTTGCTTCTCCCAAGATATCATCACATTTCCTGAATGCTATTTTGAGCCTGAGATTCAATCAAATTTAAAAGTATGAGAAATAAAAAGTGCTCTCTTTTTTTTCCTTCCAAGTTTTACACATTTTCCACATAAAAACATAAGCAGACATGATTCTGTTAAAAACAAAAAGTCACAAATCCTTACCAAAACTCAGCTTGGAGCTTTTAATTATATCAAAAACAGGTTAAATCTCAGCTACTTTCAAATTTTGCATGTGATTGCTTTTCTCATGTCTGATATCAAACAACAAAGCAAAGACCTTCTTAAGCAATCTTACTCTTTATGCAGAACACCATTTCTTCACCATTGAAGAAGCCATCTGAGTATTCTACCAGAGAGCAAAGTGCCCCAAATCTTCTCCCTTTATCAACAACCTTCTGGTTTGAAAGCCCAAGAACTTTTCTGAAACAGTTGAGGATTTGCTTGGACTTGTAAGTGAAAAACAAGTGACGCTTGTCCAGTGCTGCCCTGATATAATTGTGGTTGGATTTTTATTTTCACAATCTGGTTGCACTTAGTATTATTCTTCCTATTTCCAAGTTTAGGTTTATGGAACTAATCTATTTCCAATAAGATCATTCACTGAAGCCCCACCAAGAATCCTGCAGGCTGGAACTTTCAGTATTGTTTAAAACTAGAGCCATCTTGTATATTATTCATTTCAAAAAACACAGCTTTTCATCGTGCGCAAGAAGTTGGAAAAACATGTTGAAAAAGTATTCAGCAAATCAAGTTTACTGACAATTCAAAATTTCTGTTAGCCAAGAAGTTTTTTGAGCCTTTTCTAGATACACTGATAATGTTACAGGAATTTAACATGTGGCTGCTGGCTATGACAATGTACATTTAAAATGTACATTTTGAAATTCTACAGCCTATGGAGACAGCTTCATACTGTTGCACATTAACCAGATCCACAGGTGTGGTAGTACCAGGTATAGGGCAAATCAAAAAAGCCATGTCACAGACTGCACTTAGCACACGGCTTTGACCACTTTGCCTCCTGCCAACAAATCCATTTTCTCTCTGACTACTTTTGACATTCCAGTCCTCTGAGCAATTCTAAACAACCATTGTTTTCCAAACATCAGCATGCCACAAAAATGCTTTCTACTTTCCCCCTAAATACAAAATTTCTCTCAGAAAATAACCCTGGCCTGATGTTGACACTGAGCAATATTTAGTCTTGCAGGTCTAGAGATCTATGATGCCATTTTGTGATAGCAGAAACAAGAGGTTTAGATTATGGAAAAAAAAATCAAGTCATCGGATGTCAAAGAAATTATGATTTTTTTTTTAATAGAAAAGCTTTTTTTGTGGTTTTTTATTTTAGTTAACTCATTTATCAATCAGGTTTTTGTTTTTCTTCTACGGGTCCTTAGGCTTGGACATCCATCTCCAGAATGTCTAAGAAAGTCTAAGAAGGAGCTTTTGGGGGTTTCTTTAGAAGGGTGAATGCTCTAGTGCCTTGTCAAAGATGAAACTGGAGAGTTTTCCAAGAGCCCTTGATTTTACTTACGTTCTCCCCCTAATTAGGTATAGTGAAGGCATGCCTATTCTGACTCAAATTTTCGTTGCCCTGAAATGTGTTATTGCTTTCAGCAAAGCAGCTTTTTCTTTATTTTGATACTCCTCATTTTGCAAAAAATATACTTTGTAATTTTTTATTTTGCTTTGTATAGTATGAATTTATAACCTCCAGAAGCCTTTCTTCCTATCCGTACTCAGAGTCCTGTAGACCACTAGAGTGATACAAAGGCATTCAAGTGTAAATGACAATAAGGCCCTGGTTTTCCAATCTGAGAAGAAGAAAACTGAGTTTTCTATTAGAGTTCAGTTTCATTAGAAAATGATGACAATGACTTCAAATGAAAACAGGTTCTCTTTGGTTTCACTGGGGCTATTTTTCATCCAGGGGTTGCAGCCCATTAGAAAACAAACCTTATTAACAATGACTTAAATGACAAGCCTTTTCCACAACCTGAATTAACAGAGGATGTGGCAACTACTCAAGAGGTTTTGTCTACCGAAATATTTAAGCAGTTTGCAGTTCCTTGCTTAATACCCTGTGGTTCTAAACCTAGTTCTAGCCTAATTCAGTCTTGTTGAAAACACTACTGTCATCTAATTTAGGCACATATAGAGAAGATACACAGTAAATGTATTTATCTAGCTGGAGAATAAAATAGATGTATAGTCTGTCACTTTTTTTAAATCTGTAATTCAGGTATAAATCTGGGAATTCAGTGTAGAAAAGATGTGATAATTAGGAAATTCATGTCTGCCAGTTTTATTACACCTGTAAATGTAAAATTGCAGACTATGGCACAAAGAAAGAAGAACTAGAGTAAATGAATATGTTTTAAAGCATTTTTAAAAGACCTGGATGCTGAAAGAGCTCTATGACACAACATCATCAGAAAAAGAGAAAGATTAAGGACCATGAGAAATGAACAAACAGGTTGTGCCATACCTGCCTGGCAAAATCTTAGGTAAAACAATTAGCAAGGGAGCAGCAAATACCTTGTATGATTGCTACTCCTATACTAACAGGGCTAGAAACATTCAAAAAAATTTAGGGAATCAATTAGAGTCTTTTTGTTCCGGATTGACAAAAACATACTCAGGTTTGGAGTCCTGAACAGAATGATAGCTCAACGTCAGGAATTTGGCAACAATAAATTCCCTAGGTAAAACAGTCTAAGGTAAAGCAAAGTACTTCTAATTAAATACTTTGCCCTGAAAGACGCATACAAAACTCAGCAACAGCAGACCTTCAGCCTGCTTAGTCTAATGAAAATTGGCAAATAATAGTGCGAACATAATAAGAATTATCAAACATTATGACCAGGCTAACATTTATTTCTTCCAAAGTGTCAAAAATAAAAAATAATAATAGTAATAATTTCCATAACAACCCAAAGAGATAACTTGCTTTCAAAACATACCATCAATCCAAGCAAACATATTAAAAAGGGCTGTGATTTATCAGAAATGTGCACTGATGGGAGAATGCCCTTCAAAAATGGTTAGTTCAGCACAGCAGAGTGTAGAGACAGCACAGTGTGAGGATATTCATTGGTCCACAAAGAAGAAAAGTAGATGTAAAATACTATAAAAATGTCATGAGACGCACTGCATAGAAGGTAGTGCAATGAGATGAGAAGGAGGAAAATGAGCTAGGAGGAATGTGCTTAATACACAGAAAACAATGAGAAATTTTTGCTAACATTTCTTACAATGGTCACTCTGAAAAGCAAACTGAACATCAGTCAAATTCAAATACAAGAACAAAAAAATCAAAATTAGAAAGGATAAACATTTAATACAGACTGCAACCCATGGGATAGGTTGACTTATCTTTAATCGTTGCAGGATAAGCACTAAGACCTCCAGTTTCAGGGCTCAATAAAGTATGGACTTCAACTGACTTCAGAGAAGGCCCAAAGAGCCTGACTTTTCAGAGTTGAGGAGTTATCCTCCCAACTAAAATTTGCAGGGGCAGGATGGGTCTAAGTCCTTCCTAATAAAATCCTGTCTTTTTCACATAAAGTGACTGATTAAAAGGGGTGAAAGAGTTACCACTCTGTAAATTAATTAGATGTTTTAAATATTAAAAATGATAAAACTTATAGTCTAATAAAAATATTATTAAAGATAAGCCCTTCTGTGGTATTAGTGTATGAAAACAAACATGCATTTAAGAGCAAAGTACCCTCGAGATTTAAAGAATATCAATACAAAATAATGGATTAGACTTGAAGCTCCTACTCAGTTTGTCCTGAGGGAAAACTTTGAGCAAATTTAATTAGAAAGTCTTTAAAATCCAACAGAGAGTTTAAGTAATAAGATTAAATCCTGGCACTAGAGTGAAGCAGTATTTGGACAAAGGTTTCATTTCAGAACAAAATGGAGTCCAAAAAGCGGAAACAGAAAAGATTCTCTATTTTGTTAAAAGTTGCTTTTCATAGTTTCTGATTTGCTTCTCTGTAGTAAGGACATATCCTTGCCTGCATTTTACAGATGAAAAACCGAGGCATATAGAGGAAAAAGAAAACAGTTGTTTAAAACTATTTAGATATTAAAAAAGCAGACTGGCATATAAATAATATTAAAATCTATCTCTACATGACTTGCTGTCAAATGGTTGTGAACATTGCAAGCACAGGACCATGCTTGCTTCCATGGCCTCATCTCTGAGAAGAAAGGAGAAGCAAGGGATAGTGACAGATGGAGATAAAAAGCAGATCTTAGCCTTTCTTTGATTTTTTTTTTTTTTGCAATCAGGTGCAACATGGAACACCTGGAGTGCTCCTCCTCTCCTTTTATACACATGAGTGTAGAAGATATCCTGATGACTCCAGTGCTGGATTGTTAGATAGATAATCACTAGAGTAGCCAAACCAAGGCATGAGTAGTTGTGCTGCAAAAAAAAAATCACATATTAATGCACTTGAAATCCACCTAATACTGGTAAAACTTCTGGGAACATCCCTTTGTTCTTCAGCAAAACAAGTGGCTTTAAAATTTCCACTGAATTTGTTTATTAAGGTTTTCAATATTTTCTCATGTTCAACACTTTTTGGACATGAGCCAGCAATGCGCCCTTGCAGCAAAGAAGGCCAACAGCCTCCTGGACTGCATTAGGAACAGCATCTCCAGCAGGCTGAAGGAGGTGATCCTTCCCCTCTAATCAGCACCGGTGAGACCACATCAGGAGCACCGAGCCCAGTGTAAGAGGGACACAGAGCAAGTCCAACAAAAGGGCGACAAAGATCATTAAGAAATTGGAGCACGTCTCATACAAGGAGTGGTTGAGAGTGCTGGGACTGTTCAGCCTGGAAAAGAGCGGACTTAGGGGGGAATCGTATCAATGCGTACAAATACCTGATGGTGGGAGTAAAGATGACAGAGCCACAGTGAAGGGACTTGAAGCAATGGCCACAAACTGAAATCTTCATCCTTGAAGATATTAATATCTTCAAATGTCCAAATGGACACAACCCTGAGCGACCTGCCCTGGTTGACCTTGATTTGAGCAGGAGGGGTTGGACTAGATGATCTCCAAAGGTCCCTTCCAAACTCAGCTCTTTTATGATTATTCAAGGAAAACAGCAGCAGGGAGACAGCCGGATCACTATGAACACGTGAACGTCTTGGCCGATTTCTTCACTGAAAATTATTATCCTACATGAAATTAGTACTTAATCTCTAATTTATGCCCCAAACCAGGCTAGCTAGTCCAAGTTTAAAGCACCACTGTGTTTGAGGAAGAGGGTTGTTCCCCTGTGAATGGGAGCTGGGTAAAGGGGAAACCTAGATAAAAGCCAATCAGGAAAGATGCATGTATTTCTTCCCTGCAAATATGACTTAATTTAACTACTGATGTAAGCTAGGTAAGAGAAGTCATACTGCAAAATTTCACTTGAGGTACGCTGCATGATGGCGTTACTGCTGACAAACTGTTCTAATGCGATCATACAGCCTGACCAGCTAATACCCTTTGCTCCCAAATGACCAGCCTATTTCTGTTAGATGCAGCATTATACTCGTGAGTGGTTGCATAAGGACAAAGCTAATACTAGAGGAAATCTTTGGGTCATAACCACAGTCAACTCTGCAGTGAGAGCACCGCTGGATAAGAAAAAGCTTATATGATGCCGAGGTGGTAATTTCATTATACGAGAGCTGGATGTAGCAATTCTGTCTTAAGAATGTTTTGGTCTTAAGAGCATTCCCACACCACAGCCTGCAACAATTGATGTAACTTTTTGTTACTTTTTTTACCCAGCTAAAGAAAACTGGCAAACACTATGTTAAGCTAATACTGGAGCAAAATTCTCTGCATTGCACACACTAGTTTCGGTCAGAAGCTAACAAAGTCATCACTGGTACGCACTCAAAGTTTTTCAGATACAAAGAGGTCTCACGCTTTAACATGAACGTTTTTGTGACACTGAATGTTCTCTAGTGCCCTAGGGTTTAATTATGCACTTCCACTTTCTTTCCTCCCCCCCCCCCCCTAATTAAGATACTGTCCGCCCCCCCCTTTTATCTTTCCCCTCCCTGAAGTACATGGGTCCCACAGAAAAATTCAACAGAACTGAACAGAAAATAACAGAATTTTGTAAACATTTGGTGGCATCTTGTCAAATTTAAGAATCATATCATTATATAGTACTTACAAATGGTGTAGGAAATAGCTACTGAAAACATTTGAAATTCTTAATAATAGATATGTACAAATACAGACCTCATCAGCCTTTAGAATCACTGAAGCTAACTCTTATTGCTGCAGCTGATTGTATGTGAACTACTTCCCATCAGTCATAACACCTTTACCCCAAAATATCAAAAGCTCTGGAGCTAAAGATAGGAAGGGTATTGAAAGAAAAATAAAAAGGAGACCTTAAGGGAAAAGCAAAGCTCTACCTTTCAAGTCAAAGCTAATTCTGGCTGCCTAGTGATACACTTGTGTACTTCTGACCAGCATGAATTGAGTAAAGTTGCTCCGATTCAACCATCCTTATCTTGGAATTACTTAGCTTTTGTTAGTTTTGGTCAGACCCCATAATGCTTTTTAAATTTGTAGAGTTTATTTTTGTTTAAAGAAAAAGCAAACTGACTTTTTTTTGTCTAGACAGTATTGTCTTTAACTAAAAGCTTCTGCTGAAATAACAGTAGCTGTTGGGGATATATCCTGAAATTGGCCTTGTGTATAGCTGCTTATATTTGTCTTTTTGCTGGAAGTGAGATAAAGGAAACGAAGATAAAACAGATTTATATATCAATTCCCAAGATGTTTAAGCAAGGAATTCTCTTACCTACTGCACAGAGCTGAAGCAAATGAGCTCAGCTCACCAGGAAGAGTGGCCAAGTGAAAAAAAGCTCTGCAATTTTCTAAATAAAAAAAAAAATCAAAGCCACATAGCTAGTTTCAGTACTTTGCAGAACTACTAGGATGCTGCAGCCTGGTGTGCTTGAAAGTGTTTTTGTGGGGAGACTGCATTGATTTAATCTCAGATTTGATATGATTTGAGGGTTAAGAAGATTGTTGGCTCTGAGAAATAAACACACTTAATAACACCTACTCAGTACGGTTTCACTTTCACAGGACTGCCTGCTTTTGCAGCATGAAGGCTCCGAGTAGAGCCTTGACATTTTCAATGCTGCTCTTTGAGTGGCACCTTTAAAAAACTTGTAGCTACCTCAAGATGTGTTCCAACAGACCCGGACAGGGACAAGCTAATGAAGATTATATGATCATGGAAATATACTCCAAAGCAATGTACTGCAAGAATTGTATTAACACAGGTTTAGGAATTCTATGTTCTTGAATGCTCACATCCAGCCACATAGGGTTTTTATGTATGGCATGCTCTATTTTCAACTGAGCAAATTCATGGACCCTTCTTATGAAAAGATTTAGGGTAGACTATATCTTTCTGTTTTTATAAAAACCTTACTGTTTAATGAAAATAACCTTAGAATACTTGGGATGGCATATCAGAGCAGTATCTGATAGAAAGACTAGGTGGTTATATGAGGTAAAAACAATCTTTGACATAGCAATTTCACAGACATCAAACCACTTGCACTCAATTTAAAAGAAGAAATAGCTCATTCATTTTCCCCTTTAAAATCATCAACATTACATGATGGAGCCTCTGAACTCTGGAGTTCCCAAGCTTGATGAACTTAGAGCATGAGGAGGCAGAAAATGGTGATGGAGCCTTGGTTCTACTGACTGGACAAACTCAGAGGTATAGGACCCTGATGATACCACTAACAGCAACTTAAAGATCATCTTCTGTTACTCCACATTATCCTTTCTTTACAGTGGTTTTAAAAAGCCTCACCCAAGAATAACTGTTGCCTAGCTGTCTACTTAAACAAATAGATGATTTTTTTAAATTGGGTTAAATCTCCATTTCTCCCCATAATTTCAGTTGTTTTCTGCAATGCTAGCACTACAGGGAAAGTCAGGACATTCCTGTCTTATATAAGTAACTTACATATGGATGGAGGTACCAAACTTTAGATTCCTACTTTGGGACTAGGTTTTTCATAATCCCCTCATAATTTAAAGTACTAGTTAAGAATGAAAGCAGTAGAGAGAAAAGAACCAATACCCAAAGGATTCTTGTATAAAAGGCAAGCAAAAAGAACTACCGTGAAGCAAAATGCAAGAAGGATATACATAAATAAAGCACAAGGGTCCTTTTAACTATATACCCCATTCAAGAATTTTGCATTTTCTGAGCTATATCTATTTCTGTTCAAGACAGTCAAAGACTCTCCTTAATTCAGAGTTGGATTAGGCCCTTAATCAGGAGCTCAGAGCCACATTAAAAATACCAGTGTGATTTGGTTTTTAAAAAAAAAAAAAAAAAAAAGTATTTTTTATTGTGAAACGTTCCTTTGGACTTATAAAAGGAAAATGCTTTGCATTTTTTTTTTTCTTCTGAAAGAGTAGGCCCCAGACATTTGGAAAGTATCTGCTCTGAGTCACAGGAGTCTGCGAAGTACCCCTTTATGCAAAGACACTCACCCTTCCAGTGTTATATGCATGTCAGTACATCGGATGCACTATTTCGGTTGTTCCACGGGCACTCTGAGATCAGACACAGTCTTGGCAAACTTTGCAAATCATGTCTCAGCCTGACCCGACACTTCAACCTCACGAAGCTGGAGCTTCTAAACGTTCCCATGTCACTGAGCAAGGATCTCACCACAGAGACTCAAACACATCAAAGAATCCTTTGACTGCCGAGTTATAAGGAGACTCCCTTCTCCTGAGCGAAGGGTCCAGGGAGAGAGACAACATATTTGCTGTGTTAGCTTTAGAAGTCATACACTGTTTGCAGAAGGGGTTATCTTGTGTCCACACTCTCTGATCTAAGCTAATGTTTGTTTACAGAGACTGTAAAGCAGGAGAGCAGGAATGTTTCACAGTATTACTTGTGGTCTCCTCTATAAAGGGGTCTTTGAGACAACCTTTTGGGGTGCGGGGGGAGAAGTCACCTGTAACAGCCACATTGGGAGATGCCTATTTCCAGGAAAAAGTCTAACTCCTTTTGCAGGGTCTGAGCGATCATTTGGATGTATATTTTTCTTTCAATGTTTTCATAGAAAGAGGAAAATAAACCATGAATAGTATTACAGCTCAGTTCAATCATTTTTACAGCTGGTGAGCCCAATACCTGAAATCAAATACTCCAAACCATCTACTGGTTCAGTGGCTCCCAACTAATTTTTTTGCTTGCTACTACTCACCTTACGTGGTGCCTGGAATTTTTTGGCCCATGTTTTCAAAGGAAAGTGACCCTCCAAAAGTCTTGAATAAGAAAACGGTGATACTTAATTCAAATGCTACTGGCATAAATGACTTCTTGACCACAAAAAATAGGACCCTCTGCATTGTTATTTTCAGTTTCTACTTCTCTAAAATGTTTTAAATTACTCCTTCCAAAAGCTAAATTATATTTACCAGTAGCATGGATGCTGTTATGTTGATTCTTGTTAAATTCTAATGAACAAATCAAACTCCCAAAGCCTAAGACTGCTCAGGCTCCCTTGGAGAGAACCTTTGGATCAATCTGAATTGTATATAAAAAAATATACATGTTGAGTTGCTCAGATACTTATTATTTTATTACTGTTAGCCCCCCTGCTCGATACAGGAATTAGAAAAATCTGTTAAAAAGAAATTCAGTATCAATAGCAGCTAGTCAAGAATATTAGAGCAGATCTCCACTATACTAACAGATAACAAAAATATTTTTGGAGTGGGGAGAAAGAATTTTTGTGACTCTAGGCTACTTTCAGTTTCTGAGGTGTCTTCTCAGCATCCAGCAAATCTGTGATATGCACGGCTCATTCAGTTTGTCACCTGGAAAAGATAACAAGGAAACGCTGCTTGTCTTATCATTGATCCTTTTACCCTGAAATGCAGCCAGAAATACAGGCCCAGTCATGTACTGGATGCATTAGGGCATGATGGAGCTCTTGTGTATGGTTGCTTATCTTGCAACTGTATAAATCACACTTGACAGCCCTCAAAACTGAGGAAAGACTACCATTTTTGCACTCACGTGTTGGAATCAGGGCTTGGTGCTATCCTATTCATAAAAATGTCACTCAACGCGATTTTGTCCTGCAATTCTTTATGTCTGATCACAGTGGTTTAGTGTGCACACACTATGCTTCTAATAGTATACTCTATTATTCAATCATGCATAAACTTATAAAAAGAGCAGGGGGTCTCAAGTACTATTTCAGCAATAGTATTATTAGCTGCTAACTGCTGTTTGGCTATCTGGAATTTTTCTGCGTTAACTTCACTGGTTGGTTCATGAAATATTCTATGCGCATTTTTTTTATTTGCATTGTTTAGATTAAATTTCTCTGTGTAATAGGAAAAAGTCAGGTTACAAGTCTGTTGCATTTAATGATAAGGAAACAAGGGCTCTTTACTTTTAGTTCTCCATGTCTGTGAACATTGGGAAAGCACCCTTGCTTATAAAAAATATTGCTCTAAGAAAATAATACTACCTGAACTACCCCAATGCTATTGTACCATTTCCAGAAACACAGGGGAACGTTGTTTTTTTTTTTTTTAAGCAGTAGGGAAAGACTGGTTTAAATTTGATTTTACTTATAATAATTTTACAAAGAAGTTATGAAAACATTTCAATAAAATCCCTATAAACCATTATCAGGAGCTTTTACAGTGTCCTTTTTCAAGGACTATGTAGGCGTCATGCCTGATTTGGGTATAACGTACTTGCAAGTCACTGAAAGGTTGAGAATACAGACACATCCAAGAACACTTAATACACTATGTGATCTCTTTATACTTGAAGCAATG
The DNA here is from genome assembly GCF_965638725.1 of Aptenodytes patagonicus. Taxonomy (NCBI): domain Eukaryota; kingdom Metazoa; phylum Chordata; class Aves; order Sphenisciformes; family Spheniscidae; genus Aptenodytes; species Aptenodytes patagonicus. The sequence continues at coordinate 36,253,842 of NC_134955.1, read as the reverse complement.
CTTTTGTGACAGCTCCAACTCCGAGAACTGCAGACCACTCAGAGCAGTGAAGTGTATGCCAGTATTTACAACCAACGGCTGACGTGTATGGAAACTGCCATCTCTGAAGACAGAGGGCCGAAGAGCTCCTCAGCAACTCCATCTCTGAAGATGCAGTCCCTGACTGCTGTCGATCTCAGGGCCTCTGCAAGGCTGTACACGTTCAGTTCATGGTTTCAATCAAACCTTGTCCACAGGCAGTGCTAAAATTAAACACGGTACTCAATTTTTCATCAGAACAGGATGACTTCAGATCCTAACATTTTGGAGGAAGAGAAAGAGAGAGAGGACAACAAAAAAGCAGTTAAGATTTTCCCTTGGCAGTGTGCTTCAATTTTAATTATGCTATTAACATTTTGTAACACAGTTGTTCAGAAAGCCAGCTAGTATAATACAGAGTAAGTTTAGTCAAGTCAGTGGAGCTGTACCAGTTTACACCAATAACTCCAAATTTCATCATCTGTGGAGAATTTTTTCATTTGTTCCCTGCTGTCAGACATAATGTAACATGATAATTTCTTGATACACATTCAGCTTCACGCACATTCTTTTATTTTGCAAATTTTTTTCCGCCCACTATTGTCAGTGTTCAACTATATTTACATATTCTTATCTGTCTCATCACTTTAGAGTCTGAATAGCTTCTGTGCTGGATGTCCTGGTGGTTCATTGTGCCCATGGCCTGAGTTTCAACCTATGGGCTAGACTTTCTTTTATTGTAGCTTTTGGCTTTCTCAAAACACTAACCCTCCTCCTAATCTGAGAGCTATGCCAGGGGCCGTATGAGTCCCCAAAGCTAAAGGCTGCTTTGAGAATTCTAATAGAAGTAAACTTATTTTAAGAAACTGAGGAATTTTAAGAACTGAGTAACCAATGTCAAGATGGGAGAAGGTGTAGAAACATTAGGCATCAGGTTTCCACAAGATTCAAGACCATCATTCTACAAGTAGCTGCAGCTGGTTTTAGCAGTCCTTGCAACTCTGCTCCACATACGAATCACTTCCTTGACAGGAGTATGGACATCTAGATTACTTCACCTATTGGTTTTCACCCAGAAAACCAATCTCTTCTGTACTACCCTATTTCCCAAGGTTATTTTAACCTGCATCAGTTTGACGATCTGGAGCTCCACACATACGTACAAAGCTAAGCGAGCATAGTGGAGAGGTAACGCAGGCTGGGAACAGCTTAGGTTAAGCTGCGCAGCTGAATAGCCACAACTTTTGTCAGAGAGTTTGGTGAAGCAGGTGGGAATTACATTAGATATATATTCAACAACAAATTTTTTCATTGCTTTAAAGATTCATGGGGGGGGGGGGGGGGGAGGGGGGGCAGCGAAGTCCCATGTATACCTTAACCATTAACAGGTAATCCTGTGTTGTGATTTAAACCAGCAGACAGCTGAACACCACAGAGCCATTTGCTCATTGCCCCCCCCCCAGTGGGATGGGGGAGAGAATCGGGGGGGGAAAAAAAAAGTAAATCCATGGGTTGCTATAAAGACAGTTTAATAGGACAGAGAAGGAAGGGAAAATAATAATAATGATAAAAGAATATACAAAATAAGTGATGCACAATGCAATTGCTCACCACCTGCTGACCGATGCCCAGCCAGTTCCCCAGCAGCGGTCACCACCCCCCAGCCAACTCCCCCCAGTTTATATACTGAGCATGACGTCATATGGTATGGAATATCCCTGTGGCCAGTTTGGGTCAGCTGTCCCGGCTGTGCCCCCTCCCAGCCTCTTGTGCACCTCCAGCCTTCTCAGTCAGCAGAGCATGGGAAGCTGAAAAGTCCTTGACTAGTGTAAGCACTACTTAGCAACAACTAAAACATCGGTGCGTTATCAACATTGGTCTCATCCTCAATCCAAAACACAGCACTGTACCGCCTACTAGGAAAAAAAATTAATTCTATCCCAGTTGAAACCAGGACATCCTGGTACAACTAAAATTTCAGCAAACAATGAAAAAATAGGCAAATGCCTAAATTTGTGCTCTCCAGAAACAATTTATCATTCTTGAACCATGATTTACACACAGATTTGAGATCTGGAGTGGAAAGTTCATTGGATATTCTCAATTCTAGCATGCTTTGTGATGCCTTTCTTTCATCAATGGAACCCATGCCAGACTGAATGAAACATTCTTAATAAATGTTAATAATAAACTAACAAGTCCAGTTAACTAGCATCCTGTCCATCAGGCCTTCCCTCCATTCAAATAGCAATCTTCAAACTAGGAAGATATGTAGCTCTTGTTTTCTCAAGCACAGAGTGGAATCCTTTATAAAGCAATGTTGGAGACCAAGTTGACTTGGATAGTTCCAAAACCATAGTTTACAAAGGAAATAAAAAGCTTCTTCTCTTAAGAGGAAAGCCATGTCTTCCATCTGTGGGATAAAAAAAAAATAAGCCCAATGTATCCTTTAGAAAAGTAATTCCTGAAATTGTTCCTTTGTACAATATCATTAATCCTGCTTTGCATATGTCCAATTGGGTCACAGACACATTTGATGTTTAGGGAAAAAATAGAATCATATTTAACATGATTCCAGGAAAAACATGTCTGATGCTGTTTCCATCACTGAAGATCAGTGATCTATATTTAGTTTATAGTTCCCTTCCATTTTTCCAGTATCCTACTCATTAAAGATTTAATGTCATTCTAAGTGCAGGAAGACTTACACTGGTAAGCAAGTATCATTTTACATGCGATGTAACATTTCAAACAGGTTATGTATTTGTTAACAGTTCTGGAACATTTCTCCTAACCTTGCACTCTTCTTTTATGCAATAGTATTCTTGCCTTTTCTGCATGAAAAAGGAAAGTGATTATATCCATTTCCATGATACAGAAACCCCCATCTCAGAACTACTTTATAAGGCTTAAATAATATGATAATTTAATCTAGTTTTTGCTGGGTCCACACACAGCTTCTCAGCTAGGGCTTCTTCTCTCAACATTACATTTCCATTCCTGCAACGCTTTTAAGCATGAGACCTGAAGAGATGTATTAACTCCAAAGAGATGTCTGTATTCCTAATGCTTTGCCCTTCTCTGTCAATACAATTTCTTTTAAAATAATCAATTTCTTTCAACTTCACTTAGCTTCCATTTTTCACTTGCTAAAATTTCCATAAGAAGGCCTAGACCATGGCTCAGCAGTTTAAAAGTTTTCGGCTCATTTGACTCATAGCCTAGTAAGAATTGAAGAAGTACTCCAAATTCACTCCAAGTAATTGTTTTTTTACTGAAAACACTGGGGCTTAACATAAGCAAAACTTCAGATAAATTGTAAATACAATTTAAATATGCTAGGAGACCGAGCTACACCTCTGCAATTCATCCTGAATTCATCCTGACAACACACAGGTAAAATATACAATGTTGACAGTGAGTTGAGGTGTATTTTATACAATTTCAAAAATATTCGTCCCTTACAATCACTTGAAAAAAATTCTTGTACTGCATTTCTGTTGGATTTTTCAAAAAAAACTTTAAATTTTTTTTTAAAAAGGAAACTGCAAAAATATCAAACTTTTAACAGCATTTTCATTGTAAATGTTTTCTCTGTTTTTACAAAATACTTCTGTTAAATATTTCCTGCTCAAAAGCAACTGAGTGGTAGATTTTGCAGTATTTACTGAAGGTGAATTTCAATTTATATCTTCAAACAGTCTTTAGATCTCATAGGAGCTACGTCTAGATTTGGTCTCAAGTTCTTCCCAAGACACATAAGCAACTGAAATACCTGCTGAGCCAATTTTGCCTATCCATATCTACAAAGCGAGATGAAAAGTCTGAGTGAGTTATACCACATCTGTAGCCTTGCAGAATTATGCTTGCAAGATTATAGCCTAGAAAACCTAAGCATGTAAGGAAGGTGTTTTCTGCCATGCAGCTGCTTCCCGACAACATTGCTTAAAGTCAGCAATACAAGTTGTAGATGAGCATTCCCATAGAGGTCATGCAAGAAGCAAAGGTTCAAAGCACGAAGTAGTGCTTATACAGTCTTCATCTTGACAAATGTGGGGGTACATTTAGTCCCACATAGGTGACTGTGTTGATTATCTTCAACTTTAGACAATGTATAATGTTAAATAAAGCCAGCCACATGAACCATTAATTGTATTCAAAACCAGTGGGGAAGAGATCATTTGTCAAATACAAAAGCCAAAATGACAAAAAAAATAGTTCCCATTTCTAGGAGTACTACAAGCACGGGACAGTTTTAAAGTAAAGGAATGGAGAATAGTCTAAAGATGGAATCTGAATAATTTAAAACATTACATGAAGGAGACGGTGGACAGTAACAAGTGTACTGATCACCATTTGTAAGAAGCATTGAAATGAATAGATGTTTTCAGAAGATTATAGAGTGGTTATTAGAAATGCATTAATGTATTCTGAAGCCATTGTACATGGATTTAAAGACCTTTTTAAACCTGGATTATTCATGCTCTCCTTGTTCAGCTCAACAACCACCTTGGATTGTACAAAAATCCCCATGAGTAAAGTATTTCAAAGAGTTTCCATTGTTTGCAAGCAGGTAGTTATTAGAATTTCCTAGACCTAGAAAATTGTTGGAAAATTCAACAGGTGCAGCTTTCTATAGAGATCTCTGTAAAAGGTTTTGGATTTTTATTTTTTGCCTTCATCAGTGATTCAAGCAAAGCCTTTCTCAGTGATTCAGCCATTCGTCATATTTACTCGCACTTTATGACAAATTAGCTCTTTAAGGACTTCTAGGTCTTTCCTTTTTTTTTTTTAAATAAATGAGAGATTTCTTCAGAAGGTTTAAGTGAAACTGCAGTATTCAGAGATTTATCATTTACGTAATAAATTCTAGATTATTAGTGTCCATTCTATTTTTCAAATATTTAAAATAGTTTCCATACAGACTTGCCCAAATCCTCTGAAAAAAAGTTGATCTCTTTCCTGTTGGATTCTGTAGTACAGGGCATTCCTGGAAAGGAGGAAACTGGAGTAAAGCAAAAAACACCATTTCATTCTCCTTAGTTCAAAAAACTAAGGTAGAAAGGAAAATTTGAGCTGCTCCTTAACTTTCCCAAACCAATTTGTTCGTATTGTCTTTGTACACTGTAGTAATTCATACTAACTTGATGGAACATCTTTTTCCTTACCCCATTTCACAATTGGTACAGGTAAGCGGTCATAAATTATACTCTTACAGTGACTATTGCATGCTTAGGGTTAGCTCTATCTCATGAAGGAGCCAGATGTCTTTAATCAGCTCTTTTTAGCCCTTTGTTTACAGCTCTGAAAATGTCTTAAATTTTTTTCACTCTTACAGTGTGATACTATGCATTCTGAAGCTGTGATTTCGGGATTTTGTCAAATCTAGATTAAAAGTCATCTGTAGTATTGCTGAGATCAGAACTGGAAAAGGAAAGTCTTAATTAAATTTATAAATTCATAATGTGTACATATTTTGCAAGGAATCACAAGATCTCTGTGTAAATTATACTTTTGTCTCCTTTTTACTATCAGTATCGTCCTTTTTCAGTTCTTTGTTAGAGCTGTTTTCATCTTTTTACTGAGATGATCAATAATAGGTTCTCGGAAAGGAGAACTGAAGACTCAGAGGTCTTTACACAAGTCATGGGAACCTACTGCTGCTATAGAGCCAAAGGTCCATTAGTTCAACAAGCAAATTGTGCGTCTCATTTTTCAGCACATAGGGATAAGACCCACAGAAAAACTTCACTTTGCTTCACTTCTTGGGCACACGCTCCTTTTTTCCGCTGCAGATTCTGGGCCAAGTTTCCTGTATTTTACCCTCAGTAGCTGAGGGTGAAAGCACTCCAGACAGTCTAGCTGATAGCAACAAGAGTTTCTCAGAAATGGCTTTGGTTTTATGCTGGAGAGCAGCCAGGAACTGCTTCTCTTGCATTCGTCTCTAAAGGGCAATATTCATGCCGTAACGTTGAAGCACAGTTAAATCACAAGCGCTATTAAACCTCCTAAAGAAACATGTTAACACATAGTTTAAAGAAAAAGTATGTAGAAAACCCATTTTTCCACAAAACTATGTTTTGCAAGCAGTAGAAAAGCAAGCCTCCATAAACTACCACACTATTAGTATGACAAGCCATTGCTAACCTCCTACTGGACTAGGTCCTTTTCAATGCCGGTGCAAGCCTAAAAAGACCTTCTCTAAGGGAAAGCAGTCTACAGTCTATGTTCTTGCCCATGAAGTTTGTCAAGAATGCCAGCTAAAATGTCAGTACTTCGTATTGTAGACTGTGGTGCTTAAAGACTGGACAGAGAATATAGAATCACAGAATCATAGAATAGTTTGGGTTGGAAGGGACCTCTAAAGCTCATCTAGTCGAACCCCCCCCGTCATGGCCAGGGACATCTTCAACTAGATCAGGTTGCTCAGAGCCCCGTCCAACCTGACCTTGAAGGTTTCCAGGGATGGGGCATCCACCACCTCTCTGGGCAACCTGTGCCAGTGTTTCACCACCCTCAGCGTAAAAAATTTCTTCCTTATAGCTAGTCTAAATCTATCACCCTTTAGTTTAAAGCCATTCCCCCTTGTCCTGTCGCAACAGGCCCTGCTAAAAAGTTTGCTGCCATCTTTTTTATAAGCCCCCTTTAAGTACTGATACACTGCAAGAAGGTCTACAATACCAGCTTAATCACTTCAAGCTGAATTCAGAAGGTCATTTCAGCCGCTCAGTTTGAATTCAACAGCTCCCGCACACCAAAAAAAAAAAAAAAAAAAAGAGCACACTGTAAGGAACACTTCCAGAATCTTAAAGGTGGCATTCAGGGACAAAGGTACGTTGAACATTTGGGGATCCCAAGGCAAAAGCCTTTCCATATCTTCTGCATTGTGCAATGCTTGTTTAAAATACATTAGTTCAAAGTGTAACACATGTAGAGGGTTCAGAAGGGAGTATCCACACTACTATTTAATCTATGTTGATAGCTGCTTGAAATAGTTCAAACTGATCTCAGAGAAAGGGTTTTTGCAGTTTTTGTTCAAAGTACAGAATGTACTGGGTAGATCATCAAGTTCTGGTGTGTCACCCACCCTCCACACAGCCCTTAGCCAAAAATAGGGAATAGCTTATAAAGGCATGAGGTTTCTGAATGACAGCATTACTGAAATATGCATACCCTTTTTTACATCACAAAAAACTCCAATTAAAATATAGCATATTAGATCAAGTCAAGCAAGGTCACAGCAGCAGCAAAATACTCAGTTATTAGCTTACATTTAGTATGAAAAAACAACTTATTCCAGGCCAAGTCTCTTATGAAAACTGAGCCTGCAAGATTTTGTATGTATACTTTTATATGAATATACTATACCTCTTTTGCTCTTAAGTCTTTTTCAGTTTCTAGACACTTCAACTTTTTTCAGCAAAGGCAAAGAGTTTACTGTTACAGTAAACGTAAGCCTTCTAACAGCAGTTAAGCAAGCTCACTTACTCGTTAAACAAAGCTCCTGCAGCATGACGGACAATTTATAGGGACAAGGATTCACCCAGCATTACGCAGGGCAGTCACAGGATTAGCAATAAAACTCCTCACTTTATGATTCTGGAGTTTGTCCTCTGTGTTCTCCAGAGTTCTGGTAAGCTCCACATGACATCATGTAGCACTGCCAAAATCATGAAAATGCTAAGTAGAGGGAAGTGGCACTGCTAACTTGTGAACTCCGGCTATGAACACACAGTCGTTCTGACAACGGGACGTTCACAGAGACAACTGGATCCCAAACAACTGGGATATCACAGCTGGCATATGGTGGGGTTTTTTCCCCAGCCCAGATTTTCACAGTATTTCTGTCATTGGAGTATCACAGTTCTTTCTAGTGTAGAAGTGTTGACTTGGCAAAATAAGATAAAGCTGAGCAAATGCAGCAAAACAGAAATGAGCTGGACCTAAATGTAGATGTGACATGATGAAAGGTGGAAAAAAGTGGGGGTGGGGAAATGTGAGGTGACTCTAAAGATGTCAAGCATTTGGGTTCCCAAGGAAGCTGACTCCAGGCTTTAGAGGAATCTTCCCTAGAGTGCAAGTGCACTTGATGAGCCAGGGTTGATTGGCTGCCTTCTACTTCGAGCAGGATCAGAAAGCTGGTCCAAGTTCCACAGTTAGGCTTTATTATATGTCATCACATGCGTGCTCCACATGAAGACTCAGGACAGGCTTGTTCACAGGCTGACAAAGGTGAGATTATTCAATTCCCACAAAGGTTTTCCCATTACTGCTGGTCAGTTAAGAATGCAAGACATGCACAACGTCAGTGAGATACCCTTACTGTTAAAAAGTTACAAGCAAAGGACAGATCACTTGCGTGGATCCTGCAGATTGAGAGAAAGGAGAAGTGAAATCTTTCTGGAGTGCCCTAAAACTATTTCTGGCAATGGGAGAATGCCAAAATGAGTAGATCTATTTATTGTCATGTATATTCTTACAGAACATTGGCATCTGTAGGCAAATATTGGGTAATAATAGATCTCATGCCTAGCCCTCCTCTTAGTACATCCACTGTAGAGGGGAAAAGAAAGCACAGCATCTCAAATTTTGAGAGCTTTATCGTCAGTCAATTTGTTTGTCAAAACTAAGCAATGAAGAAGCAAGGACCTAAATAGCCATTAAACCAAAGAAAGCTTAAAAAAAAAAAGGAACAATTGATGCTCTGCATCAGTAGAGGATAAGAAGGAAGAAACATAATTCAACATAAACAAGGAACTGGTAAAGCATAGTCCCATTTTCTATTCTCCTTATGGTAATACCTTTTGGGCTTCTCAATACAGGAAAGACATTGATAAACTGCATCCAGTTCAGCAAAGATCCACCGAGATGGTTGGGGGCAGGGGCACTCTCCCAGTGGGGAAAGGCTGAGGGAATCAGGCTTGTTCAGCCTGCACAAGAGACAGCTTTGGGGGGGACCTAACAGCAGCCTGCCAGTACCTGGAGGGGGGAGCCAGGTATCAGGAAGACAGAGCCTGTCTCTTCATAGTGGTACGTGGAGGGAGGACAAGAGATAAGATGCATTATTTGAAATGAGAGGTCCAGACTGGATATAAGGAAGATCATCTTCACCATGAGGACAGTCAGGCAGTGGAGCAGGTTGCCCAGAGAGGTTGTGTCATCTCCAGCCTCAGATGTTTTCAAGATGAGAACCCTGAGCTACTTGGTTACCGACCTCATAGTTGACCCTGCTTTGAGCAAGAGATTGCACTAGAGACTTCCTGAGATCCTTTCCAACCTGAATTTTCCTACACATCCTTACAATGCAAGGCTGCATTATTACGCATTTTTAACTTACTGTGTATGATTAAACATTGAACATTTATATGCAACACAGCTAACCATACTGTAGAAGCAAATTCTAAGGCAATTATGTTTATACAAATCTCTAAAAATAATAAGTATTCTTACATTATTCAAATATTCTCTATTACTCTTCAATTTTTATATCTAACCCCTCCCAAATAATTATTTTATAAGGACTATCTTTTCTGACATCTTTCTAAATCTACATAGTAGCTACCTCTTATATTGCTACTCAATCTAGATTCAAATGTTCCCTCTAACTACTAGTCCTCCAAAAGACTGAAACTTCTTTCCATGAAAAAAAGACAAAACAGTCTCCATTTTGTTTTAGGGTTGGTTTTTTGGGGGAGCATGTCCCAGCACTTGCTGTTTCTCCCAAGCCACGCCCGCGGGTTTCTCACCGCCCCACACTTTGCCTATCAAAATGCTGTTGAGCACGTGGATGGAACTCGGGCTGCAAAAATGTGAAATTGAGTCAAATTTCCCCTTTGACCTATGACAGCAGCTGTTTTTGGATATTAATGTAGGAAAAGTGAAACAAATTAGGCAAGCAGAACAGGAGACTTTTCTCTCCCATTAGCTTCCCTTCACATCAGAACCTCCCTTCCCAGGTCTCTTCTGAATAAATACATTAATTAGTAAGATATTTACCCTCAGCAACAAATAACGAGCAAATGGTAGCAAAAAGAGAATGGCCAAAGCTTCAGCTTTAGATGGGGGATTCAAAACTCCCTCAAGACAAGAGGAGAAAGGGCAAATGGTCATCTAGCCCACTCGTGTGACTCCCACACTGGACTGCGACTTCCTTCAGTTCATTTCCTCCCATCCACCCACACACAGTTTTGGTTTGACCCTCTGTAGACGGCTTGATATGAAAAAGACATAAAATTTACTTGCAATCCAGGTCCAGATTCTAATCTCACTGCCAAAAAAAGGAGGAAAAAAAGGAGGGGGGAAAAAAAAAAAAAAGAGAAAGGTACTTGCTGGTTGAGATTCATGTCTCTAAAAATAAGCAGGACAGACAGATTAAATTCTTTTTGCAGAGTGGGATGCATACAAGAAACCACAGATTTAAAGGTAATAATTTGATAGGAAGGTTAATTGGCCACCTTCTAGAAGGAAAGTATAAAAAAAACCTCTAGATTTTTTTCTTTATTTATTTCAGATCACCTGTCAGGGCTTCTTTTCCCTGAAATTCCTCAAAACAGAGCAAGTGGCCAGATGCTACAAAACAGATTAAGCAGCTAGATGCTATGCATGCAGTATGGCTGTTAATTTTGCAAGGAACAGACAAGGGAGAAGGCTTATCAACTCCATTACTGTAATATTTGCCATTTAATGTCAGAGGCATAATGCGACCACCTTGAATATAAAAGCAAAGTTATCAGCCTAAATGAAGAAGAAACACCAGCTAAGGCCTCAGTCACGCTGTACTGATTTACATTTCTAGAAAATTAGGCCAACAGTATCCAGTTCTGAAGTTGCTGTAGGGTTTGCCAAAATCATATCCACCTTACAGAAGTTGAAGAACATTTGATCCTGCAAACACTGTCACATGATACAGATCCTATGAAGAGCACTCAGACTGGAAATGAGCACAGTTGGGCTTTTAATATATGGCCTGGAGTGAACCAGTTAACATCCGCACCATGCACAATTTGTAGAATAGGAACAAAAATAGCAATCTACCTGATATGGATTGTTGTAAAATGATCTCAGATCTGTAACATCAAGGAAAGCCAAAAGACTACTGAAGTGCTTGGCTTGATATCCACTGGAGCTAGCTGCTGCTGTTACTTAAAAGTACTGGAGTTCCTCTTAGATTGATTATTTGAGGAACATTCTTTGTAGCACTCGGCCACTCCAAAAACTCACTGCATACTACAAAGTACTGAGTAAACAGAAGCCGTGGATCATTTATTCAATGAATGCTCTGACATCTGATTAAATGCAATATAAATTGCATCTACATTAAGCTCTTTCCTTTCACCCCTTCTTTTGTATGAAGATTTATAAGTAACGTCCTTACTTTTTTAGTGAGTTACAGTATAGACAGAGATAGTTGGAGGAGATTGTCCCATGGTGCAAGCTGGCATAGAATCACTGAAGGCAATGAAATAATGATAACTTATATCCTCTGGCTATCTGGCCATCTTGAGTGACAAGCATAATTCTTAAACTATTTAAATTGGACAATGTTTTCAGACTGCAATCATCTTCATTTGACAGCACTAATACCCTGTTTACCTACAAGAGTCCCTGTACCTTCTGCACAAGTACTACTCAAAGTTTATATTCATTAATATTAACAATTTTGGCAAAGTGCTTGTTTTTATTGGATAGTAAGATGATCAAATTTGAAAGACACCTATTCTGAGATGTTTAATTCCTTTCAAGGAATGAATGCAATTTCATAACTAAAAGAAACATCATTTAAATAATCTGCCAAACATCACTTTAATAGAGTTTTGTCAAAAGACTCGGATCTTCAATGCAATCAGGGACATTTCATCTTTACCCAAAAAGGGGAAAAAGCTGAGGACACATGAGAACAGAAAGACTTAAAAGTGATGCAGTAGGCTTGTTTGCTACCTGAGAAACTAAAAGTTTAGAAAACAATAGAAAAGATCATGACAGTTGTGACAATGATTGCCTTGAATACTTCAGCTGTGCTTTGTAATGGTACTGCAAGTATATAGAATGAAATTTTAAAAAATAAAACCAAAAAAACTCCAAATCTAATCTAGAAGAGGAGAGGAGCTCCTTCCGCAGATTTACAGTGGTATTTGCTCTTCATAGGATCTGTGTGATGTGACAGTGTTCAGAGATATCCAGTCCTGAAACACTTCTGCTATTTCGTTTTAATATCTCCTGAAGGAAAACTGAAAGCGATGGGAAAACTGAAAGATATGCAAAGGAATTAAAGATTTGTGTTTTCCCATATGTTAGTCTTTTATGGATGAGTCTTATGAAAGATATATTCTTCATAATCGCTGTAGAGCAAGGAGACAACACGAGAGGAGCTGGAAGGCTAGGAATACAATGAAGCAGTAAGACTAGGAGATGTGAAAGAAATTAATCTTAGCAAACCAAAAGTTGAAAAGTTATCAGGGCAGGGTGGGGAAGGGGAGGGAAGCTGAGGATGTCATGGAAAAACAAAGTTTGGTGGCCAGAACTGAAGGTGACCTTGAGGATGTTTATGGGACACTCCTTCCAGCTATGGGATGCAGGGCAACAGAAAGCATTGTACTAGAAAACAGTTTATTGCATCAACTGACTTATTTTCCAGTATACTATAACTAAGCCACAGAAGAAATGACAGACGCACCTACTGCATTTCTGGCTGCTACCATACTGCACCAGCAACACATTCATTATTGCCCAAATACATATCTGGCATATGCCAGATAGTTGGTTTTGTTTTCCAAAACAGGAAGGAAGATAGTGAAATTTTCTCCAGACATTTGCTACCATGGAATTCGGAGAGCCAAAAACTCTTCGTCAAGTCAAAATCTTCTCTTAAATCTGCATTTAGGTCATCAGACTGACAGAAGGTTAAAGGGAAACAGTAACAGGCCTCAGTTTTCTTTTTCTTATAATTCTTCAGGTCACACAGGAAAAGAACATCAGTATAAGAGGGTGAATACCTGTACTTCTAGTAAAATAAAATTTTGCACAAAATATCCTCTCTTTATTTTTACACAAGAATGCAAACAAGCACTAAATCGACTCTCCTGCTAGCTGACAGCAAGGTAATCAAGTTTATCATTGACTTTAAAGAGATATATTGTCATTTCTTCTAAATACAAAATGCAGTACAACACAAAAGATACCTTTCTGCTTTCCTCAGATATCTGAATCCTCCTTCTTCCAGTTTTATGCTTTTCAAACACCAATTTCATAAGATTCATGGGCTTATACAAAAACAGACCACAGTGGTTTCCTACCAGCCCAGCATTTTTATCAATTTTTCAAGGCTCCTTAGACAGCAGGCAACACTCATCCTGGATATCAATGTGGTTTTAGTAACAGTCCTGGCAGAATGAAGACTTCTCCCTCACACTGCAAAATGAGAAACACTTCAACTAAACACAGCCCGGGCCTGTTGCCACCAAAGCAAATATGACTTTCATTACTCTTTTCAAAAGACAGGACTCTTTCGCAAGAATAGTATTCACATCACCTTTAGTCAAAGCTCTTAACACACAAGAACTAAACTCACAGAAAAAGAAAGGAGTGCAGAAGGAGAGTTAAGATCAAAATTCCAGAATCCTTTTATAGAGTAAAACCTTTCCCCTAAAGTCTCTCCAAACAATCCCTTTCACGATATCATTTGTAAAGACCACGATATCATTTGTAAAGACACATGAGAGAACATCTGACACAATCTCATATGGTGAAAGCATGTGTAAGACATCTTTAAGATGTTTGGCCCATTCATCCTGCTTTGTCATTCTTTCTAGACTCTCTTGGCCTCCTCGCTATCTCTGTCCGACAAAGCTCTGTGCCACACCATCTGCATGCCAGACTCCTCTAACCGCACGGAACCACAAACAGGGAAGGACTGCAAGTTCTCTAGCAAGTGTGCTAAGGCACTGTTCCTCTGATGACCTTCTTTAATGAGTTGCTCCCGGAATTTCTTCTTTTTAAACAAGGCAATGGAATCATAATGTCGTTCATACAATTGGATTAAAGAACATTTCACTTCTGGGAAACAGCTATTTCGCTCTTTGGTTGGGCAAGAAAAAAAGGAGTTGTTGGATACTGTTAAGAGCTTGACCTATTTACCACAGCCTCAGTTTACTACAGGTCACAGACAGAAGACCAAGTGGTTTTAGCCATCCCCCACCTGGTTAGAAAGGCTAATTTCCTATGTGATAAAAAAAGTTTCCAGTATACTAAAATTCCTGTAAGAATTCTGGCATTTGTCTATACCTTCAGAAGTTTTTCAGTAAATCTTACTGACAGAAAATTAATCAACGGACTAAAACCAAACATGTTCCAGTGCAAAGGCAAGAATAGCCATTCAAAGACAAGAGTCACCTCGGATGTCATCACAGCCATCTGTCATGATGTCAAGCCAAACAAGATTGGTGTAGTTAGCAGAGGGAGAAGTTACAGCACACAGCATGGTTATTGGTAAATCAGCATGTGAGGTACTTCAGAGAAGAGAACTGAACGCAGCATCTGTTACAGCACAAAGTAGAAGACATATAGACATAGCTGGCTGCAGACCAAGTCAGCCATTTTTAACACCCATATTAACACACAAGGTCTTTCTGAAGCGCAAAAAAATAAACTAGTAACTTCAAAAAGTCTTACAAATGCTTTTCTTATGCAGGAAGATGATGATCCTGCAGTCTTGTGTACACTGCTAGCAGTTAATCTCACTAGAATAAAAAAGGTAACTGCAGCCTTTACTCATTATATGACTTAGCACTAAGCCATCCTGGAGCAAGGAGGCAGTGGAAGGAAAGGAACGGCTTTGAGAACATTACTGTGAAATGGACTCTTTTTATGAATAAAAAGAAGCAATGTTTCCCACAATAACTTTGTTATTTATACCCAAATTTTTATGATGTGGTCATTCACAGGTGAAGTCCAGGTCCTACAGACAATAACTAGGATGTTTCCTTTCCACAGCTACAACCTTCGGTTACGAGGAGTTCAATGATTATTCATGCATCAGGAATCCCCAATATACATCTATATATAACATGGGTAAGTCATAGCATGATGCATTCCATACAGATAAGTCAACATATTCCTTATGTTAAGGAAGGCTTAAGCCATGTATGAGGAAAGTTCTTCCTGTTCATTAATGACTAACGTTAGTCAGTCCTAATAAGCAGAACCAAGGGCCAAAAGTCTTTGTGACAATTCACTGCCTTGTCTTTTTATTTATTTATTTATTAAACAAAGGTTTCTTGAGTTCATGCTGTCTGCATAACATTATTTTAGCCTTGGGTACAGGATTTCTTGAGGTTTTGGTTTTTGTTTCTTTAAGATCACAGCTGTAATAATCCAGACCCTGGAATTCACTAAGTCATATTATCCTACCTATCACTTAAATGAAAAGAATATCCTACTAAAGAAAGCTGCAAGCAAAGAGACCTGATTTATGACAGCATTTTACTACTATTAAGTCATATTTTAATAAATCACTATGAACCTTTTCATCAAGCAGCTCCACATTAGCAAAGTTATACAAACAACAAAGATACCTGGTGAACAAATTAGTAGATTCTGTTCACTGTGCTACTCTTCTGAAATATAGAAATCATAGGAATTGGATATTTGAGACAAAAGATAAATGCAGTCTGAAGATTCTAATTTTCAGTGGAAAAGTAGCTCTACCATCTCATAACTATCACAGCAGCATGTTTTGCTCAAATCAAGGTTGATATAGAAAGATATTTTAAAACTTCAAATGGTCAGACAAAAGTTTTACTACTTAAGGTCATGCTACATCTTGAGCTGCTGTACATTTGTACACTTGAGTTCTTTGAAGTCATGTTCAATTTACCAACTGAATTATATTTTAGGATGTTTGGTAAGATTTCTATTTCAAGAGGGTAATTTCTCATCAAAGTTGCCTTGTAAAACATCCATGAAACCATTAAATGATGCAGCTGTGCTACCCAGAGAAAAATTTGCTTTATTTAGTCACTGGTATTACTAACATACAACAGTAAGTTTTAGGCACTGTGTCAGAAAAGCAATTAAGCCTGACTTTGATCAAATATACAATACCATCCAAACTGATTCAAACAGGATTGGGTACTAGCTGGAGTATCATTTAAATCAGGAGTGCTTTTCTGAATCAGACCTTAACATAGAATGACAAACATGCAAGTAATCACAGTAAGGGTTTCTTAGTCTTAATACAGAAACAGGTGAGCTCTGTCAAACAGCCTCACGGCAGTACTCTTCCCACAGCAAGCAGTGGGACAGAACATGAGCACACGCTTCAGCCTTCCCAGTACAAAGTCCGGCTGTTTCCTCCAAACTGCAGGACTAGATCATTCTCTCCTGCTGACCCTATTACGGAAACAGCAACCTCCAGCAGGCAATGGGAGCACTAGGGCTTTAATTTTTCAAACCACCAAGCAAGATTTTCTGCAGCTCATCTGTCAACACACTTATTCCTGTGACATTTGGGGTGACAAATGTGGTGGCCAAGAATTTACCGCAGCCTATTTCCACTGCTAGTCCTTTCACTTGGCTTCAGCTAACACACTTAAATCCAAAGGACTCCACAACTAATATTTTCTTCTGTTTTAAATGAGTAATCTCTCACTTAATTGATTGTTAATTAAAGGTTCTAGAATACCAACGCTGCAGACTGAAGTCCTCTCTAGAGGCAGCATAGCAAGCCACAACAGTTTTCCCCATGGCATCTCCTTGCATTTACCATCTCTAAGCAGATAGGTTTTGCCTCTGGGGTAACAGCAGAGTTCAACAACTGTTTGGTCATCCCCTTCTTCTGAGCCTGACATGAAGAACAGCAATTACTTCCAGCTGAGAATAGACTGAGAGCTAGGCAGAGGTCATCAGTTTATTAGCTCAGCTCTAGGAAAAAAACCTTTAAGATGATCAGACTGCAGTAAGATGGGATTAACTAGTTCATTTGGAAAACAACACATTAACTGAAGGAAAAGGAAATGCAGCTGCTACTACTTATAAGTGACAAGCAGTCATCAAACCATTACTGTTCTTTTATTCTTGCCAGTTCCTCAGTCACTAACCATTTCCGATCCAGTACAACAGCTGTAATATTGTATATAAATGCATTAATGCTCTAGGGAGATGTCCTGTTTGGGAGAACACATATTTTTACATAGCTAACTTAACAAAAAGAAAACCTAAAAAGATTATTTATCTCAGTACTGATGATTTACAGATTTCACAGGAAGCCTCCTATCAGCCAAGGCATGACCGCACAACCAAAGAATCTCCATATTTCAGGGAAATGTGTAGGCCAGTTATTTGTTGGAAAATGTAAAGATGTAATCTGGGAATGCTCAAAGATTCAACAATGGGTTATTTTTTGGTGATGTTTTTCTGCAGATACTTTGCTTCCACCGGAACTGTGGCCTTATATGTAGAAACGTGGGCTGTAACTTCCTATGACGTTCAACATAGTACCATACATGCTTTCCCTTTAACTCATCAAGTTTTCCAGGCTGCTGCCCACTCTCTGATGAAAGGAATGTCACTATGCATACTACACTAATTCATTCCAGTACTTGAGACCTCACCAAATTTCACACCTACAAAGGCTAACACTTCAGTGTGTACTGCCGGACAAATATTGCCATGGATTTGGGCCAGGAGAAAGAAATTTTTTTTTTTTTTTTTTTAAAAAGCTGATGTCTTAAGATTTTAAAATATGCTGTCCCAGAGTACATGTCTCTCTGAAGGCTTCTTGACTATGCTACACTTAAAATTATGAAGCAAGGAAGCTCAAGATATATCTATCATGATGATCAAATGATTCCAGAAGGGAACAAATGACAAAAACCCTCAAAAATAAAATCAAGAGCTTGCAATTAGTAACAAAGGAAGTCTATAATGCAGCATATAATTTTCACTCTTTGCTCGTTATCATAATAAATGCAATATTTCATTGTATTCTGCTTTGGTAAATATTAAGGACATTCTACTAATATATTCCAGTGGGTTGCTGTTTCAATGCAATGCAGAAATAATCAAGCCATGCTGAATATTCACCTACATGTTATCTACTTCAAAAGACAAAGAAAGTAAATAAGTAACCCCCATAACACTATCACAGTACGATACCTAAGCTATTCAACGCAGCAGGGGTGGAACAGTACTGAGAAGCTATGGACTTCAAAACTGTGCAACCACGCTGGAATTTTACAATGCTAATTAGAATCATACTGGAAATATGAACCTGTGAAAGAGACATTCACATATGAGAAACAAGGTATGACAAATTCCACTAGTGAATTAGACAACAGAACACAAAAAAAATTCATCACTGATTGTTCACACCATAAGCTTCCCAAATCCATACTCAAGCATACCCCTTCCTCTCCTGTCTGTTTCCTCTCCAGACAGAATTCTTACCAATTCTCTTTCTGTCTCCTAATTATCTGTTTTCCTTTCCAGACTACCACGTCCAGACTACAGGTTTTATTTAAATCATAGGGCAGGGTACTGGCAGTTCTCTAACTAATAGCTCAAGCAAACAATCTTTCACGATTCAGCTCTTTGGCTTATGTATTTTGTTAAATCAGTATTCTGTAACCTCATTTTTTTTTCTCCTATGACTTCTGCTAGTTACTTTATTCCACATTAGCAAGACAAAACAAAAGGGCAGGTAAAATTTGGTTATGTCTTTGTCATTCTAAAAAGAGTGAACTACTGCAGCGTCTCAAGTGCTGAGAATGAACTGTGAAAACGTAACACCAAATAATTACTTCTGCAAGTCTACCACAGCTTCATTAAGCAGATTAGAGGAGGACAGTCCCTCTGATTAGAAACAGGTGAAAGAAGGAAGAAAATTCAGCTTTGGCTTTTTTCCTGAAAGTGAGGGAGGCACTAATCAATGCAACAAACCAATCTGTCTCTCTATTTGATTCTCAGTCATTTGTCAGATGCAATGAAGGAAAACAAAAGAAACTCAAAGTATCAAAGCATATAATGTTTTACTGCAAATGTTAACTATTGCTTTTTAAGTAATAATTATTATCGAGTAATAATAAATAGTTATTACTTATTGTCACAATTCTTTCTGTCCCCAGTGCCCCTACTGCTGGTTGCATTTCAGAGATGAAGCTCAGGGTGAAGGCTAGTTCAGCTTATCCCGTAACTTCACATAGAGACAAGACAGCTGTTGCAGATTTAACCTAATAATACCACCACTTCACAGAGTTCTGGCCTTATTACTTATAAGGATAGTATTAGTTTATTTGTTTTTAAAATCTATTACAAGAGTAGCAGATCAAGCAATTAATAAGGTATAAATTTTGTTTACTGAAGCTTCTGTAATGAAATCATAAAATTTCACTCTCAAAATTAAACATATCTTAGATCTGAATGCCATAATGTGGAAAAAAAAAAACTGACTACAAATGAACTCGAAAACAAGAGGTAACAAGCTGTGGAGTAGAAAAGCAGGTAAACATCTAAAATTAATTCTTGATTGCAATTTTTTTTGCTCATCTTTAAGCCTGTCTGAACAACATTATGACTCACCATTTGCATCTGCTGTATATTCAAGATAAAGATTAGAGTCTCATCCGGTCCTAATGAGTGAAGCATTCCAACAGCAATGTGTCCACACTGTTTGGACTCTTACTAGTATCTTCAGATTCAAGTAGTAGGGAACCAAAGCCAGGACCTTCTTTCTCTTCAAAACTAGGATGTACCTCTCTGGGTGATTTGATACAGGTAGGTTTGGTGATTTTTAGGCAGGCCACAGGAAAGTCAATCATTCACGACATTTTAAACTTTTTTTCTTGCTCACATAATCCAAGATCAAAGCTTTTCCATTTTTTTGCAATTAGAACTTTTTAAATAACGAAAACATCATATTACGAAAAGTTTTCAGAGTTCATTTTTTAAAGCAAGAGGGAGTGGACTTTAATTTTGGTTTAAAACCATTTTATTTCTAAAAGGTTTTTTTATATATACATATATATATATGTATATCTGTAGATAACAGCCACTGAAGACTGGCAGATTCTATTATGGAGCTCTACCTAATCCTGTATTTTGACTTAAAGAGGTGCTAACAAAAAAAGATAAAGGCAATTTGCACTAGAGAAGATTCTACCTTTAAGTTTCAGGCTTCCTGCCACTGCAACTATTGGATTTTTGCAGTTTCTCCTCCACAGTTGGAGCTCACTAGGGAGTTCCATCAGATTTGTTCTTACAACCAAGGAAACACTTGGGTTTTGTCCTTACAAGTCCCTGTTGCTTTGTCTTGCTCCTTTCTCTGTGTCTACAGTGAGAAATGTAACCACAAGTCCAGTAAAATAAAACATTCATTAAAAGTACATGAGAGAGTACCTTTTTCTTCATGTTTTTAAGCAGGAAAGAAAGAACTAGAAGGGGGAGAAAAAGATCACACAGCATCTACTCCAAAACATGATCTAGAGAAGCCATGCAACTTCCAGAAAACATGAGGGAAAGAGCATTAATGGAAAGGATTTTTCAGAAGTAACATCACTGGTTATTATGCCTGTTCCTCCATGAGTTCCTTCAGGGTAGATGCTGAAGGGACCATACGAGATGGCAGACTGCGGTCGAGGACGTGGAATCAAAGTTGCTGCAGCCTTTGCGCAGAGATACAAAAGCTGCGAGAATCTGATGTTTGGGAAGAGGAGACAAGCTGGCAGCCACAAAGCTGAAAGCAAAGGACAATTTCAATAAAACACTGGTTATAGAAAAAGCACTGTAGGGCTGCTTCAGGACCCACGGCACATGACAGGTTGTTTAGCATACACACCCCCAAACCTAGATAGATCATATATTTGCCCCTGAAGCACTCCCCTTTCTGCTATTTAGCATTCCTATTGCATGCTTTATGAGGGTTTAAATACATTAATTTCTGTTTGTGCACTTTTCTCTGAAGGAAGAACCACCTTGTTTGGATGCCATTCAGTGCATCTTATTGTGTACTCTCTTTTATTTAGTGAATCACAGTTTCAAGGCTTTATGCTGAGTGAAAAGAGGACCTTCCAAAAACTGTGAAGTGTCTATTTCCTTCACTTAGCACACAGATACCAGAATGATGAGAACCCTGGAGGAAGTAAACTGGCACGGTTCAAACTCCCAGAAAATCTTTGGGCAAAAGATGATTACTTTCTGGTTAGCACATCACATTCCAGTCTAATAATGAACAGAAATAGGATATCTAACCACAAAGCTTGTCAGGTTATGCAATAGCGTAAAGAAACCTTTCTCTTCATGCACTTACGTACCATTTCCCTGAAAATACTAAAACTTTCTTTTACATGTTAAAGAGGAGTTATGTCCACTCAAAAAAAAAAAAAAAAGCTGTAAAACCATTGGTTTCAGAAGCACTCTGGCAAAACATTATCTAGCACTTGACTCTACTTGTGCCCAAAAACCAAACTTTCTTTAGGGTTTTGTTCACAGCCTACTGCTATGAATGCAGGTAACCAATTCATTAGTTACCTAATTCCTGCCTGAATCTGCAGGAAGCCTGAAACAGCTCCCTACAGGATATTTATAACTTTATGAACAATCATCACAGGATAATTGTAACACTGAAGTGACTGAGCAGTTTAAAAAACACATAAAAAGCAGCTTCTCTCATAAAACTGGCATAAACTCCCTTCAGTTACCTGAAGTGGGTGTTTCATGCAAGCAATGACTACTTCTACTTGTGAACAGGCACAGGCATGGATTTACCAATGGTGAATAATGCCTGACCCATCTGATTATCTTCTATGATAAGATGACCAGATTTGTGGATGAGGGGGAGCAGGGGATATCAGTTACCTCAACTTTAGCAAGGCTTTCAAGCACTCTCTCTCACAATATTCTTGTGCCCAAGTAGGGACATTACTGTCTGAGTAACTGGATGGCTAGATGGGCAAACAACAGGGGTCTATCCTGGGATCATCCTGTTTAACATCTTCATCAACAATCTGGAGGACACGATGGAATGAACGGGTTTTTGTCAAGTTTGCAGATGGCACCAAACTGGTGGAAACCAGTCAACACGCTTGAGGGCAGGGCTGCCATCTAGAGAGACCTCAGCAAGCTGGAGGAAAGGACTGACAGAAACTTCATAAAATTCAACAAGGACAAACGGACAGACCTGCAGCTGGGAAGGAGAAGACTCTTGCACCGATGGAGGCAGGGACGGACTGACTGACTGACTGGGAACCAACTGAAAGGTTCTAGTGGATGGGGAGGAGGTCAAGCAGCACACAAGCCAGCAGTATGCCCTGCCAGCAGAGGCAGCCAACAGCATCCTGGGCTGTTTTCACAGGAGCAGAGCCAGGAGAGCAAGGGAAGTGATCGCCCCCTCTACTCAGAACATTTGTTAGACCATATCTAGATCCTGCATCCAGTCCTGGGCCCCCAGTATATGAAAAACATCAATAAACTGCAGCGAGTTCAGCATAGGGCCACCAAGATGGTTGGGGGCTGGAGCACTTGCCCAGTGAAGACAGGCTGAGGGAACCAGCCTTGTTCAGCCCGCACAAGAGACGGCTTTGGGAGGACCAAACAGCAGCCTGCCAGGGGAGGAAGATGGAGTAAGAAGTGCTGTTAGCTACCAACACATATATATAAATATTTAGAGTAAAAGCGAGAACCATGACCTCTCTGCAGAGGCAACAATGCTTCTCTGCTGTACAGCAGCCATTCTGTTCTCTGCTACATGACTGAGGTGGAATATCAAAGACAGCAAATTGTACAAGAGTGTCTTGGAAATACAGCTCGACTTGGTCACAATCTGTATGCTTATCTCCTGTGAAGTCGAGCTGATAAAAGACTCAAAACAAAAAGCCATCAGCAATTAACAATAAGATTCATATTGGTCCTACAGAGAGCCACAAACATTCTTTGTATTCTGAGTACCAACTCCTAACACCCTGCTATACACCTGTAGATTCACAGCCAAACACATACAGGTCCACCCTCAGACAACAATAGGCCCCAAAGTTTGTTACCAGAATTTTACCATTTTCTTCCAAAGTAATTTGCTGTTTCCCCCCCCCCTCCCAGAGACCAAGTTCAATCCAGGACTGGGACTTCTTGCCCCATACGCCTACCTGAAAAAGCAGATACCAGTTGTTTTCAGCTCTGCTGAGCCCCTAGCAGGGTATGTGGCAGAGCCTGAACTAGTTGTACCTGCAAGCAGTAACAGGTCAGACAGCCGCTCCCCGATTAATATAGTGAGACACGTAGCCTGCAGTTACTGCAGCCCAGCTCCAGCACAGTACCTGAAGTAAAAGTCACATGAGTTTCCTCAAAGCTGCGCTCTGTTCAATTACTTGGGCCGACTGCAACTGCTTGGATTCCTCCACTTCTACCACAAGTCCACCTCCATCCTACCGGGAGAGTCACATAACAAATTTGACTTTTCCACAACCAGGGAACACTAGGGATGAGCAAAGCTACTCCAGTCCACCTATGGGTCAGCAAAAGCATCTCTACAGCTTTTCTACTCACCCTGTGCTGTGAGGTAGGACCTCAGAAGACACATGTTCTTGGAGACTTCCAGGTGTGGCTAAGCTTCCTCTTTCCCCCAAGAAATAAGGTCCAGCTTCAGCTCGCCCAGAGAGAGGCTCTTCTGAGCGCTGGCTCTCCTCACTGCTGGAGAAGGCAGTAGCTCACCCCTCTAAATGCAGCCACACCTGCTCCCACCAGGCTCAGCTCCCTCCTGCCTGCCCCAGCAATCACAGCAGCCAGCTGGGGACCCTCAGGGCTCACCACTTAGCCCTTCCATTGCCACTCACTGCATGCACAACACCTGTGCAACAGGCAGCCACAAAAATCTAGTCAGAGACAGGAGCTCAAGTGAAATCACCAGTATTTATTAAATTCTGCCATTTCTGTCTTTGGTATAGAAAATTAGCCTTAAATCAGGCAAAATTGTCTCCCTGCTGTGATTTATCCTTACTTATCATTTTATATAATAAAAAGAATACTTGGGCAAAATTTATGCAAGCCACTTATGAATGTAAAATAGATGAAGGATAAAAAGTAGAGATCAATAGCAATCAAGGCCCATGATGGGGCTCACGATTGCCATCTGTTCTGTATTCATTGTATTAAACCAAGAGAAAAAGCCATTTTCATTAGCCCAGAGGACAAAAGGGGCTCTGGGGTACAGTGAGGGAAGGGATCAGAAGATTGTTAGATCTAAGAGGGATTTTTGCAGTCTAAAAGGGATTTTTGCATGTGTTTGCATCTGTACCTGTTAGAGAGATGTTCTTTTGTTTCCCAAAAATGACTGAACAGATCATAGATATTGACGTTTGGTACAGCAATCCTGCTCTTGGGGCACTGTGTATCTTTAACACTAACTAGGGTAGGGCTTTGCCACCTGGATTGTTTATACCATTTGTTGGCCTGCTGTTACTATGTGAACTGCAGTGAAATGTGCTTTTCTCACCAGGTTATATGCAATTTTGCAACAGCATACTACAAGCTTAAGCAAGGGCATATAGAAATAAATACCTCCTACAGATATGACCTGTTTCTGTCTTGAGTTCTGCCCGTGCACATAATATTTTAGTAAGGTTCCTGTAAGGAACCAGAGGACTCTGAATCATGCTTTTATGTTGTAATGACCTCTCAGAATTAAATCCCAATGATCAGATGTTTAAGAATTCATGGGAGGGGTCTTCAGCTAGTGTCCATCCCCGTGGCTCCACTGAGCTCTACAGAAAGCCTCCAAGTCCCCATGAAACAATTTAAAAAGCTGTTAGGACCACACAAGACAAGACGCAAGCTCAGCACACTGATGAAAATAGCTTTAGAAAACATGGGTGCTTTGGCAGACCAGTGTTGCTGGGGCTCCATCTGTTAGTCTTTTCCCATTTGATCTATCTTTTTCCCCTTTTCCATCTATCTTTTAATCCCTTCCTCTCCTTTTTTAGCCTTTCTACTTATTTCTTTCCCTATTCCCTTGTTCGCTGCTTTCTCATAGCCTTCCCTTTTCTACCAGCTGCTTGCCAGTGAAAAGTGACACAAGATGGGAATCCTGGATGATAGAGGTGTCTTTGAGCCTTCTCTTGCTAATTCATTGAACTTCACAGAAAGAAAAATCCCCACTGCTGTTCTTGCTACAAACTGTCTAACTTTGAAGAAACACTAGATCTTTACAATATCAATAGACCTACTCATTCATTCTTTGTGCTTACTACCATGTTTTTTTCTTCACATTTATACAATTCAGATAAAGGGTTTGGTCCTGCTTTCTATCAACAGAAATAAGATCAGACACATCTTTCCATTTGTATTTCCTCCTGAAGCATATTCTCAACACCTTCTTTCACCTTAGCCCTTTTAGCCCAGATATTTTGCATTCTTTTTATAAAGATTAAAAAAAACCCCAAAACAAACAACAAACCCAACCCTTTTGTTCAACTGTGTAGACACTGCTATTTTGATGTAACATAAAATGGTTTCCTGGAACTCAAAAGCTTGCCATTCCTAGACATGCAATGATGCAACACCATGGATAACTCATTTTCAGTCCCTCTCTCCCTTAATGTTTTCAGAACAGTCTGGCAGCTGTGACTGACATGATCTGACATGAATAAACTTAAATGAAAGCTCTGTCACTCCTCCTTCATATTTCTCTTCCCTTCCTTGGTCAACAGGGTAAGGGCAAGACATATGCTGTAAATGCTGAAGTTCCATTCCCATACCTTACAGCTTTGCCAACCAAACCTGCAACTCGTGTGGTAAATAATGAATGAATAGCTGTTGTAAACAGCTCCTAAACAACCCACCAGCTATGGGTGTCACATAAGTAGGTGAATACTCAGCTGAAGTCTCTCTTTAGTACTAGATGCAGTCTTTGTACAACAGCTGCAAACAGTTCACAAATTCAGAAAAATCAGCCTGTTCATAGCAAGCTGGCAAGCAGGAAACAGGACTAAAATCACCACATGAAGAACCTATGTAAGGCTCGCTGTTTGCAGGATGAAATCACAGTCAGCAGAGCAAGATCCCTTCTACGTTACTCTGTGGTCCTGGTTGGTTTTGATCTTAGCAATATCCAGTCACTTATTACATTTGTGCAAAAACATAATTTACCACTGTTTTATCTCAGTTAATGGAAATGGGGTTGGAAGCAGTAGGAGACAAACTAAGAATGTCTAGCAAGAAAATTTTTCTCTTATGTCCTTGACTCTTTTCTGCCAACACAGGTGTCTCAATGGAGCACGAGTATATGTGTAGGAAAGGGCTACGTTACACACTTGTGCAATCAAGCTGTGTTGCACACCAGGAAGAACATCATCCACGTCAGCATAACTGCTTAGATTAGAAGGCTCTTAAAACACGGACTATTCAATTTCTCGGTGTTTGTAAAACATTTAATAAAGCAGGGACCCAAGTGGTGCCAGATTTTAGCAGTTTTGTGAAGCCTGTAGCATAGTAGTGCGTTATATTCTTTGTTGCAATCAGTTTCATGCAACTCTATGACTTTTTTTTTTCTTGAACACTGTTATGAGAGTGCAGCATCAATCAATTAATATAAATAAGCTGAACAAGACTCTTGAATATCTGGTGCTATATGTTCAGTCCTAAGATATTAATGTGTCCAACCTACAATACAAACAGGTTTTTTTAATATTCAGGATTAGGCCAATGGAAGCTTTGCTGTGATTACTGTGTGCTGCTGCACTACAGAGGAAACTGTTTTCACCAGCATATCTTATCTGAACTATCTTTGGTTTTATCAGTTCTGGCTCCAAATCCCCATCAAATTTGAGGATTATTTCCAGACAGAATCCCCAAACCTACAAAGTAAGTCATAATGAAATAAGGAATTATCCAGCAATTAGGGTTCTTGATACCTAATATTATTCCTTAAAACAGTAATTTCCTGTGTGAAAACAAACTGCTGAACTTTGCTTCCCTGAAGACTCAAAACAGGTTTTCTCCTAAGGTGATGGTTTAAATTGTAGTTATCACAGCAGTCAAAACAAACATACAAGAACACTGGAGTCCTGTTCTCCTTTATAGCTGATCCATGTTAAAAAATAAATAAATAGTCAATAAAATACAGAAATTCTATCATTCTCATTTGCATTATCATACATATTTCAATGCAAGGACCCTTTTGTCATTTATCATCTATTAAAAGAGAACGACAACACTATATTCCAGTGAAAGTGTACAAACTTTGGAATGTTTTGGTTATATTTGTGTTTATCCATTTTAGTATCATCCTGGAACATTAGCTTTTAAAAATTAAAAATTCTTTTTTTTTTTTTTCATATATAGCCAATTATATCACTGCAGAGAACAGGAGGCTGCACAGGAAGACTGGATTGATTTGTGGCCCAAGAATGATTGCCAGAATATTCAAGCTCGTTAGCAGTATCTACTGAAATTCCCTGTAACCCATGGTCAAGATCATCTGCAAACTTGCAATGTGTGTGATACAAGTAGGCTCAAGGTGAGACTGGGGGGCCCTCTACATATGACACAAGCGTAGTGATTTTAGCAGTCAATAGGAGGAAAACAGACCAAGAGTGATCACAGGAGACAGAGCTGGAAATCTAATCCAGAGCTCTTGGGTCCCTTCCAGCATCTTGTTCACTAGAACATGCTGCTTCCAACAAACATGGACCGAGACGTGATTAACAAGCTATTCACAAGGGAATTGTTGGGCATCTGTGGAAGCAAGCATAAGGTTCAATGCTATTTATCAAGAATAAAATTTATAATTTTGAGATTTAAACCCATCTATTGGTTTAATCTTGCTTAGTGTTTATGACAGTTGATGAATGTTCATGAATTGTTTTCTATCAATAGCCACAGCTAACCAATAATCTCCAGAGTAAAAAATAACCTGACATTATCTTTGGTCTGGTTTTCTAGAGAAGGGACAACTAAGTGATCAAGATATTTCATTGTCTGTCTGCACTCGCCCCAGGAACTTTTGATCCTTCTGGCCATCTTCAGCCAAGTTTGAACACGGAGTGGACATCTTAAAGACATGAGTTTTTACAAAAGTCATTAAAGTGGGTAGAAGAGAGACCGGCAAGCAGAATTCAGCTATTTTGTATTCTGGTTGGCAGCAGATAATGAGCCAGCCAGCAGAGAGTTTGAGACCAAAATATTCAGCACACATACTGTCACTAGTCTGCAGGATGCTGTAAGGAATGAATGCAGGAGAATCTTAGATTATTTTGGTGTTGAGGATTAGGTTATAAACATAAACTAGAACATAAACCTACATGAAACTGAACTTCCTTAATTTCACTGCTTGTATAGAGCTTTTATATTCATTCCATAGTGGCAAGACTGTGCTAAGCAGTTTTTCCGGGAGGAAAAAAAGAGAAGGTCTCAACCTCAAAGATTTCCTAAACTAGAAAATAACAGTAACATCACAGATATCACTGTCTAGGTTAGAATGAGATAAGTAACAAAAAAGTAAAGACTGCCAGTGACAATCATTAACTTCTATTTCTATTATATCACTGTACGTTCTACTTCCATTTTTTTCACCTTTCTGTTTTACCCAAACTGCTCCATAGCTTTCTAAAATAAAAGTAAATAAGTCAGCAAACTTTTCACTTCTCTTTTTTATTCTGTGTAAATAAACTTGAACTTTAGCCACAGCAACTTTCACCTTATTTGGC
Organism: Aptenodytes patagonicus; assembly: GCF_965638725.1. NCBI lineage: Eukaryota > Metazoa > Chordata > Aves > Sphenisciformes > Spheniscidae > Aptenodytes > Aptenodytes patagonicus. Next base: position 36,225,139 of record NC_134955.1, on the reverse strand, counting down.
CTTCAGATAACTCTTTTTCAGTTTCCCCAGCTCACTCCAAGATGACCTTTGCAGTCAGTCAGGAAATGTCTAGAGATTATGAGCAGTCAGTTGCTTTGATGCCCTGTAGAGCTGGTGCCAGTGACAAAGAACACTAGTTTTTATTTTGTTTTTAATCAATTTTCAGGGAAAGAAAGAGCATTTTTTAAAGGGAGATTACATGCCCAGTCTTGCCTCTTCTACAGGTTTGACTTCCAGTGACTACAACAGGATGCTGCATGAGCATAGGACTGGATCCTTACATATAATTCACACTATGGAGGATTTTTTTTCAACAACTTCGTACAGGAAGCTCCTAAAAGATGGATACAGACCAAACTGGAAATGAAGCAGTAAAAGTCTGCCCTTACATATCATACCTCTCTTACTCTTGTTGCTCTCTTACCAGAGCAACAATAGAAACCACCTTTCCAAGCCTGTCATTTCTCCCACATCTCACAGATCCACATTTATTGCCTTGTGCTCTTTGCCTTATGTTGCAACAGTTACGGATTTGCAGAGTTAGGGCAATGCCAGTTTTTCTCCAGGTAATAACGTTGCTGGTTTAAAATCTCCTTCACTATAGGTCTTGCGTCCTACATGTGGGAACGGATTGTGCAGTTGGTCCATGTGCAGAGCTCCCACTGGCATCACAGGGACTATCACACATAGTTCATATGCAGGGTCAGCTTGCTAATCCTAAGGAAAATGAGAAGTAGTCTGTATCTATATAACTTTTCTTACTGATGGACAACAGCCAAAATAAAAATCTTGCTGCTGCTACTGTTTTATTTGATCTATTCAATACTATTTCAGGACATAAAAATCTGGAATATTTTAACAGCTCCACCAAAAGCAAGTTTTTGCTTCTGATGTGAGGAAGCCTTCGTTCTCACAGATGTGGCTGGTTAGTTTACCTAATGCACACCTTAAATATAAAAGTGGTACAAATTCTGAAAACAATTTGTGGAGAAATCTCATGAATCAGCAGAAATGCTTTAAACTTGTCATGGGTATCGGGGTTCTGATAGTTTTGCTCTTGAACGAAAACAGCAGAGTTGTTAATAAAAACATCAGTCTTGACAGGGAATGAATAGCTCTTGGTATAAATAAAGCATGTGGCACACATTCAGCTCTTTCAGGAAGTAAGTCAAGGGGACCACTAACATTATGAAAAGCCTGACCTTTCTCAGCTTCCACTTCTAGTCCTGACTACAGGGATTTGCTAAATCTCCTACCTGCATTTGAAATACTCTGCATCAGAGGTTTGTCCTCCTACTGTTCCAGGGGTTTTTTGTTTATCAGGTTTTGGGGTTTTTGCCCTAATTTCTCACCAATACCCTGCCCGTCTTACTTAGGCCAGTCTGTTACTTTGTTTCATATAGTGAAGAAATTCCTCGTGTGAGTCTGGAACTGACCCACTTGTAAGGAAGCTCTTAGTCCTTATCTTTTATACTCACATGCCCCTCTGCTGACACTCAGCTCTCCGCTCTGTCCTCATGGGTAAGGCAGTATGGAAAGTGCTGATAAGAGGATTAGCTGATGAAAAAAATCCCAGCCAGCAGTTCGCAAGCATACAGCATTTGCGCATACCACCATGAAGGCTAGGTCCCTGGAGAGGGATATATCTCACCTAGATATTGCTATCTCAAAGTGGGCCAATTAGCCTAGGTTTGTCATTTAGGCTTCCTCTGTGTCCATGGGGAGAGAAACGAAAGTCATCTGAGAGAGGCAAATCTGTCCACCTATCTTAGATGCCTGCCTTAGGAGGATATCTCATCCACCTCCCTCCATGGACAATGGATGCCTGGTGGTAAGATAGCTAAAATTAGTCACTACAGGGTTAAAAACAGAACAAGTGGAGACTTCCACGCTTCCAAGAGGGAGAAGAATAAGCACCCCAGGAAAAGAGCAGGTTGTGTTAAGGATTGTTCTTGCACTTAGTGTCAGCAATTGCCTCCCTAGATCTAAACCTTCAGAGCTGGACAGCAGAGGAAATAAACAACACATACTTCATTGGAACTGCATGGGGTGGGTGTAAACACATTAAAAGAAACTGAAAAAACATATGGTCCATGGGAGCCAGGAAAGCCATCTGCAGAGGAAGTGTACAAGAGAGCATGCGAAGCAGCAAGCAGCGAACGCTCCCGAAGAGCCGCGCGTGTCTCGCACAGCAGCACATGTGACACAAACCACATGAAAGAGGCCCAGCGTTCTCTGCTGTCAAAACTGCCAAAACAAGCAGACGCAGGGCAAGTGGGAGCAACACTATGGTCACAAGCACACATTGCAGATACACTGGTAGACGGGGAATGTCTGAACTGCAACAAGCAGACAGAAAATCATAGTGGAGCTTTGAACTCCAAAAGTAATTTTTGCTATCCAAAGCTAGGGTCATTTTTGTCTTCTTCTATTTGCTGATGTCTGAACTACATGGTAAGATCTTTGTGTTTGGTTCATGGCTGGGAGTTCCAAGCAGAGCCTAACAAATCCAATGTGATAATAATGCCCTTTCTTGAGATAAGAACCTTGCAAAGCCAAGCTAGAAATAATGTTAGGAGCAATGTTTTCATGCCAGCTCAGCACATCTAATAGTTCCATTTGAAAAGAAATCCAAAGAAAGTCAATCATGCTTTTGAAAGCCTAGGAAAAAAGCAGCAAGGTTTTTTCCTTTTTTTTTTCTTTTTTGCAGCGGTGAGAGGGGTGTCAGTTCTTATGTTGGGTGCTATTTCATCTGATCCTGCTCATCTGCTACTGCTGTTGTTGCCCTGGTGTTAATCATGGAAGTAAAACCTGGTATCAAGGTGAGGTTTTAATTACTAAGGCTCTAACAAGAACTTCTGAAATAAGCTCAGAATAGTACAACTAGTTGGTATTTAGAAGATACGGTACCTTTCTTCCTAAAATCTTCAAGATATTAAAATCCCTATGTGACTTGACACTAAAATGATCTGTCAGAATACTCCAATTAAGCTCCAGCAGGAATAAATCTGGCACATCGAGTGTAGTTATAATACACCAACACTAGGGAAGAAATCTTATTTGCAACAGCCTCTACTGCTATTTTTGCAGTACAAAATGTACTGCTGTACATTTCATTTCCTGATCCTATATACTCTCATGGAAGAACAGAATTAGTTCACAGAAGTACTCCTGGAAAGTCTTTACCAAGATTCCACGCATTGAATTGAGAGCACGTCCTTAGTCTGTCATTATGGAAAGTCCCATGTAATTCATTCTGCTCAGATTTTAATAAGAGGAAAATTCAGTGTTTAATAACTCCTCATCTGAACCTGGCTTTGTTTTGTGACATGACACAGGACGGGAAAGTATACCTTTACAAGTAGTAAAAGAAATTCTAAAGACAACTGGACACTTGCTTTTGTGCTTATTTTACTGATATGTCATAAAGCTAAAAGAAAGGCTTAATTCTTCCTTTTCCTCAAAGCTTAATTTGTGAGACAAGTTTTCTCATTAAGTAAGGCTTAAAAGAAATATTATACCAGTCTGCTCAGTGGCATTTTCCCTCTGTGCTGCCTGCTCTTCCAGTCATTGCACAGGTAGGGACCAGTGCACCTGATGCTCAAAGAGAAGGATGTCTTCAAGCATGGTTTAAGGGTTGTACTCAGACTGTAAAGACAAGCAGCATTTAAAATTGCTATATTTGTTCTAATGTCAAGCATGACACACTGTGGTGACAGCAGACTGCTCCCCTCAGCATCCCAGCTCCGCTTCCACTGCAGGATCCTCTCCATAGCCTTGTCCCAGGCTTCAAGAGAGGCTGCAGGGAGACTGGCCTCTGACTATGACTGCTACTGTAATGAATCCCCAGGAAAAAAAGTCCTTCCCTTCTTTCTTTCGAATATTTTTAATTTGTCATAGAGGAGTTCACTAAGCAGCACCAAAAATATTAGGATCAGTACAAGCACATTAAAAAACCTTGGATCTCAAAAAAAATTCAATACAAGTAAGAACAATCAGTGACAGGGTTAAAAAGTAAAATGAGTTGGCAGGGAGGGATGTCAGAGAAATATAAAGAACATATTTCATTGAATAAAATATCGAGTAGCCATTGCTTGTCTTACAATGCTTACAATGTACATCTGTCCTAAGAAGTGACTGTGAATCCTTGCCATGGCCTTACACAGGAAACTTGTTATGGGAGCATATTAATCGTCCTTTCTGTTTACTTTGCTGACTCTCAGAAATAGCCAAAAGCAACCCTAACCAATAAACAACCTTCCCCTCATCTTTGCAACCACAGTGATAAACACATATTTCAGTACCTCTTAGAATATATCATAAAGATAAAATCTGTACATGCACCTGGTTTGGCCAGTCACTGCTCCTTTCACTGTTTATATGCGTACATCTTTTGCGGAAAGAGAATTTTTTTTGAAAGAACCTGGCCAGCCCCATGTCTGACTGACTGTCAGTAAATGTTTTCTTCTAGTCTCAGAAGTTAATAGATTTTAGTTAGAAGAAATATCTGCTCTTTCAATTAGCACAAAACCACTCCAAAAGACCCCAAACCTCAACACACACAAAAAAAAACAATTCAAAAAAACCCCTATCACATCAGCATGGTTCTCAGGTTCTCAAATGCGTGCATGTCTATGGTCAATGGGATAAGTATCATTAACATCTGAGTGGAGCAGCAAAACAAAAAAAGTCTTGTATACTTAGATTGTGTACACAGGAGAAGACTGTATACTGTAGATTGTAGCTCAGTTTATACCATTTAACAACCTAACCTCAATCCAGTTACATTTTTCTAATGAAGCGCTATTATTAATTTTATTTAGATTTTCCAGTTCCAGATTCTCCTCATGCGACAACACCTGTCAGAGAGCCAAGCAGAACAAAATGGCCAATATGAAAGCATCACTCTACAAGGAGCTACTTCATCATCTCGTGAATTATGAGGGGATTAACGACTGAACAGGATAGTAAGCAACCAGTGAGAGCATGACAACGGAGAAGTTTACACTGCTGAGAAACCTGACAGAGTGATTTGAGTTCCTGCTTCATGAGATGTTCTCTAGCATCATTACCCAGGAGTGGAGTAAAATTCAGGCCAGTATAAACAGGATGCTGTACTAGGATGAAGCTGCATAGAACCACCATTGATGTGCCTTTGCAACACTCCTTCCCCTTTTCCATCCATGGTAGCCAGATGCTGGACCCATATTTTCAACAGGCTTTGCAAGTTCTCTGGACTAAATGTTGTCACAACCCATGCAGAAAATATTTCCTAGGCCAGTGATATTTTTTAGAATTGTTGGCTGCTTCTGAAAACACTGTAATGCTAGTGCTAGCTTAAGAAGCAGCACACTGGCGTGCATGTATTTTCACAAGTCCTCTTGTTTTCCTTTCCTCTTCCACAGTTGATGACAGAGTTTAGTTTGCATCTCTAATACCAGCTTTCCATACATGCAGTAGACTACACTAATACCAGCTCCTGCATGCATGCTTACATTTATTTGTTCCCAAGAGAAATCCTTCCTGGCTTGCACCTAGGATGCAGCAACTGTTCTGTCACCTAATATAAGGTTGTTGATCCCTTTACAATGACCTAGATAATGCCAGTTTGTTCTTGTTGACATACCAACAAGGTGTATCTCCCTAGGTCTTTTTGCCTCCCAAGTCAGTTCCTCCATCTCTTCCTTAGACACTTAGACAGATTCAGGCAGGCTTTGCCCAGAATATGTCCACATCCTCTGTGCCTCAGCTTTGACCTCCATGAACAGCACCGGAGCTGGTCCTGCATTCTGCTCCCCCTCTGTTTTTACATATTTAACTCGATGCCCTTACGATGCTGTGGTAACACTCAGCTCCCATCACAGCCCATAGAGGAGCACCTTGCAGAGCTACTGGATCCGTTCCTTTGCGATATGCGCACTTATGCCTATATGGGTCATTTCCAGAGAGACAACTTTGGGACAGGTACAGGGAAGGCTAGATGAGATTCAGATGTATTTTAGAGCATCACAGAAGAGCTGGACCTCTTCAGGTGTGGATAAGAGTCAAACTGCAGTCAAGGATTTCTGCCCCAAATTCAGAGTCTTCCCCCCTGTTTTGTAGCAGCTGACCTAAAGGAATGCCTCTTTACTCAATCTTATATTAAAAAATTAGTCCTGAGCGGTTAGAATAGTATCTATTATGTTTGCAGCAATATGTTGCATGCTGTTTTGAAAGATTAAAAATAGACAAAAATTGAGTAAAACCTTTGAAAGCAAAATATCTGCGCAACACTAAGATTCTGCAGTGGAACAATAACCATTTTCATTGTCAGAAGTCCCCCCTCATGAAACAAACAAGGAATCTCCTTTTAGCTTTTGCCATTGGCAATGAAAAAATAGCATTTTTCGAATAAATATGCACAAAATGGCCACACTGTGGTCTGACCCAAAAGCTGAGGCAGATTTGAATCTACATTTTTGAAAGACTTCCAGCTACATCTGAATTGATACTCCTAAAATATCCAGTTTGCAAAAAAAACTACCCGTTTCAAAGGAAGTGCTGTGTGTATGATTTAGTTCTAGAACAAAACAGTTTTTTAAAACAGCAATCATTGATATTGGTCTAGTAGAGAAGAAATATAGTCAAGATAGCACTCATTATGACTTTTCATATTTGACTAATAAATCATATTTCTGCAATTATTTCTTTTGCATGTAGGTACTCCAATCTTATACAGGACTATTGGGCTTCAGACACTCTACAAAAGCTTGAAGATTATTGATTACCATAATATATTCCATCCCTTATACGTTCACATAGCTATACAGTTCCAGGGAATCAGCCATAAAGTCCTGTCCCAATGTCATCATGTCAAAGTTTCTGAATTAAGTGGACTGAAATCTCAGTTGGGAAGCTTAAATGAAGTTTAACTAACCTCTCACATTATAAAATGCATTATTATTATTCATGCAAGATTAAACATATATTTAGATCCCATAGATGAGGCTAAAACATATCTATAAAGCTACTTAGCATTTGTTGAGCTAAGAAACAGGAGAGGGAAAAAAGGAAAAGGGAGAGGGAAACCGAGAGAGAGAGAGGAAAATAACGAAAAGAAGGAACAGAGAAAGGTAAAAAAGAGAGACAGACAGACAGACAGACCGACCACACTACTTCTGCAAGAGAGCAAAGTACTTCAGAAAGGGAAAGAGTGAGACATTATTTACAATAAGAAATTTTCATAGATAAGAAAAAATAAATGAGTCACAGTGACACAACATGATGGAATTTAATCCAGCTGTTTGTGTCCTATGGCAACCCCAGATAAGCAATATCAGAAAAATGAATTAGGAAATCCAGATGGCAATAAATATTATTCTCATCAATAAAGAACAGATGCCAAAAGTACTTTTGACATATAAATATTATTTTACTGTGTTCCTGTCCTTTGGCTATTATACTTTAAAGTGAAAGGTTGGACAAGACACTCTTGATCTCTTTTTTTAAGTTACTTCACATGCTACTCTTAATTTTTCATATACTTCTATTACTGTGTTAATCCCCTCCTGCAGATTAAGTAACATATGTAGGCACATCCTTTATTTTATAATAAATCCTCAAATCTAGTGGCTTTAAAATGCTACAGAGGAGCAATTTTCAACAAATACTATCTTTTTGTAAAGTGGTAAAAGCATAGTAATTGTGTAGCGCCATTCTGGAATCCAAACACTTTAATGGACATTCTGGTCGGTTTTTTTATCTCTTTGGAGCCCTCAAAACATCTGTCTGGAAAAGATAATTTTCCTCAAAATTATGTGAGAAACTAAGGAAATGTTTTCTGTTGTGAAAGCTAAAAAGTACAAACTAAACTGAAAAAAGAATGGCTCCCATTTAATCAAAATCAGAATTTATGTTTTATAAAATTATATTTAATGAGCATTTTAATCTGAAAATATAAAACAGCTCTGACCAAATTCAGAACTAACAATGATGTTTTCCATTATGGAAAGGAGGAAAATTCCTTTCTTTATCAGCTAGTGGAAAAGTATACCCTGAGCTAAGATAATATCTATTCACATTTGCTTCAGAAATAGCATTGGATATTTTCTTCCCTGCAATGTTATTCAAGCACTTTTTATTTATTATTTTGTTAGCAGTAAAATTAAAGGATAATTAGCAATTATTAAAAACTTCAGAAATGCATATGCAAAAAAAAAGCACAAATTAAGACTGAAGAGCCAACCTAAGTTCTGGTGTTTCCTAACAGGTATTCAACTTCATAACTCTAACAGTGTTGACATATGGGCAAGAAGGAGTTATGCATAAAAATCAGTAGATTAGTAGCTAACCTGTGGATGTGTCATGTTCTTCCAGGCATGAAAATAACCCACTTTCAGAATGCCCTCACTTATCCGTCATGTAAATCTTTATCATAAGCCTTATTTTAAGGGGCAAGTGGGCATGAAGAGGTGCTCAATTTCAGCACCAAATGTAAAAATTCAGTCTAGGGAAAAATAGCTGCCTGTACCATCCATGTCACTAGAGAAGGGGAAAAGTACTGCTATTCCTAAATTCCAGCTCCTATAGGAGACGTAGGTGTGCCTGGTAGTTATGGCAAAATATTACTGTGGAAAGCCAAAAGACTTTCAGCGAAGGCTACCAAAGCTAGCATGCTGTACAAGTTAAAATGAAACAACACACCTCACTGCTCCCAGTGGCAATGTGCTGGCATTCTTATTTAAAGACGGGTGAAATAATAAATCACAAACTGAGAAATTACATCTGCATCAGAAACACTTGTTTAAATAATAAATCAAAACCGAAATAATTGTAGGCTTGTTGTCTCTTTCCTACTGGAAATTCTCTAAAGGGAAGTACCTACCTCTGAAATATGTACGTAAGACCGAGAACTCTCCAGTGACAGCAAGCAGTGCATAACCATCTCTCCTCAGACATCTGCATGTAACTCCTTCTGCCTTGAAATTCTGCCTAGCTACCACATAGCTAAGATATAACACTTCAGGCATGCTTCGTGGAGAGGTACCGCAGAGGTGGCAGTTCAGATCCAGCTGCAGAACATCCCACGTGCTAGTATTTACCAAGTCCTGGTCTTTGCAGAAAAAACATTAAGAAATGAGTTGAGGGGGAAGTGCACAAAACTAGTACAAGCTTGTCTTTCTTTTGGCTAGTCTATAGTAAAAGTGTTGAGCGATAGAGAGCTCTGTACGGTACCTGAAGATGTAAGAGCTCTTTAGATGTCTTCCAGCAAACTGATCCAGCATTTAGGCTTCTGGATAAAAACAAGTTGAACTAAAGGATATTGTCAAGAATGGGCCATGTCTGCTGTTGGTATGAATCCATACTGTTCTGCTGAGGTCAGCTAAAGCATGCTGATATTCATAGAGGAAAATTTGGTTAGATTCAGTCTGGTGGGTCTATCACATCAGTATTTTCTCCATACAGACAAAACTGGTGTCTAAAAGCAATCTCCTTCGTGAAGGCCGAGCTATATAATCAACTTTATAGGAAGAAATGCGAAGTATTTTCCAGGGAAAAAATTGGTAACATGACAATGCATCACTGTAATTTCCTACCTTTCCCAGCTGGATATTTTGTATTTGGAAGCTTTCCCTTGACACTGGTGAGCTATCTAATTGCATTTAGAATCATCTGTTCCTTTTAAATTGGGGTATATTTATCTCTCAGTTTTAATACTATAATACTGGCCATCTGGATGTAACAAACTCTGTATGTTTGCATGATACCTCCTGCAGTGCTTGCAAAGGGACTTCAAAGCATCCACCAAAATTACCCTTAGTTTTACCTGAGAAATTTTACTTTCTATCTCAAATTCCTGCCTTTGCCAGCAGGAAACTTTACTTGCCTAAGCATAGCAGATAGTATTTAATTCACATATGCAAATGGCAGCAGGATGTGTGGACAGGATTCTACACACAGACAAATCTAAGTGCAAAATTATCAGTGCATATTTATCCACCACCTTTCAAACCCTGTTCCAAGAATACAAGCAATCAAAATGAGGGGAAAATGGTTTCCTTAGCTTAAACATAACGTAAAATATGCAACACACATCAATCCCAATCTCAGAACGTGACTGTGGATCAAGGAGACATATGCAAGTGTATGAAGACTGGTAGAGGTTTGAAGGCTGAAATACGTAGCTGAGCATTATTTCTTTGCATTTTGCATAATATCTTCATAAGACAGGTTCTGAGTGCTACAATGTTGACAAGCCTTTCAACTGAGGCAGTTCAATGCTGCTGTCATTTTTAGGCAGGTATAACAGAGCAGATGCACCAGAAGCATATAAGAGGCCTATACATACACAAATTCAACTTTGCTGAATTTAGATGGCTATCTGGAATATTTGGCAGCAAAGAAAGTATCAGTTAGAGCCAGGTCACTGTAGCATGAGTGAAGTTGGCTCTGGCCAAAAGGGAACTGTTCCAACTTCTCTTCTTTTTAATTGCTTCTGACATCTCATGAAGGAAATAAAACAACAGAGAAAAGCATTCTGCAAAAAAAAGTTGATTCTGTTTATATTTCTAATACTCTAGGGAGAAAGGGAGGGAGGAATTCTCACCTGTTGCTTATTACCAAGAAATACAAAAAAGTCAAGAAAATCAGTCTCCAGTATCCATCTTTTCTTGTTCCTTACACTCCAAAGCTGCAGAGAGGCCCAGCACAAGGCCTGAGCTCTGCATAAATGCCCTGTTTATTGAGACAACATTGTGGATAGGCCCTGAAGTTGGTGACTTATGATAATTAGTGTCCACCAAGGGAACAAGCTCAAAAAACATAAAACCCATCAAAAGCATGACACAAAAGTATTGTAGGTAGTTTTAAAAATCAAGATATCTAAAACTGTTAGTTAGTCTTAATTGACATGGGACTGCTTTTAACCATTACACTTATAACAGCTGCATGGCTCTGAGGAATTTTAAGTGGTCAGATGATGTTCCTGTTGCGCAGACAGGAGTGCATTTCATACTTTAGTATGGTACTGTTTGCTTACCTGTTCTGACTTTTTAAGTGAAATATACAGTGTTGCAGACTTTGATGCATGAACATTTAGACCACCACTCCCGACTAGCTTCGTTCAACTTAATACCTTCCACAGCATCTGTATCAACTGAGGCACTGCCTCTCCACACCACAACAGGAAGAAATATAGGGAGGGATTCAGTTCATCTAAAATCTAGGTGTCCAGCCCATATTAGTTTTCCATGTTACCTCTATAACCACTGGAAAGAGACAGGACCACCCAGAAGGTGAATCCTTCCAGCTATCTTAGGCACTATTCTTTCAAAGAGATGAGTCACTTGCTGGAAGTGTCCATCTCCCTCTACTGTATAGAAGAGATGCCCAGGCAACTAGCTTAGACTAGATGCCTAACTTTCAGTTGCCTAAAACTAGATGCGATGAATCCCACTTACATTGCAATACTGACAATTTCCTAAGACACCAGTAGACTACCTGCTATTTTTTTGTCTTTGAAGCTTTTCTCCAGAATCCAAACTATTTCCTCTCCGTGGTCATGAGCAGATGGGTATGTTGCCTAGCAAATGTATTTTTAAAGAGACCGTGCTGTCCCAGATGGAGGGATGATATCAGTGGTCTCTAAGCACTAAACTCCTAATATCAAAGTCAGATCTCCATCTGACTAAAACCACCAGGATTGTGTGTCAAATCAAGGATTTTTAAACTTCCTTTTTAGATGACGTTTTCATGTTTCCAAATAACTACCAGAAAGAACTTGTCTGAACTCAATCTGATCTTTCATATTACTGTACTGAAATTCTTTAGAATGACTGCTTCTGTGTGCTAGTAATGCTGTCCCTTTAGAAACTCCTGAGATTTAGAAAGGGACTTCTTACCTTGGTAACATCCACTGAGGAAAATGATGTTTGTGTCTCTGCTCTTCCCCAAAAGGGACTGTTTCAGGAACAACCACAAATGTCTATGCATTAACATCCATCACACCCTTAACCTTTAGGAGGCTGCAAATAATTGTTCTCCAGGCATGGAGATTTCTGCACAGAATGCCCGTTATTATTCAGACTTCTTCTTCTTCTGTTTTCTGCCTTATACTACAGCGGGAACTCTCATCTTTCTAAAAACTCCAAGAAAAAGGAGAGCAAATGTCACATATTTGCTATATCAACTCATAAAACCACAACACAGACAAGAAATGGGTTTAAGCCAAAAAGGCTGGAGCCACATCCCGATCTGAGCCCTCCCACAGAATGAGCAGACTGAGATCCTCTGTTCTGGTCTGGATTCAATTCTGCTGTAGATGGAAATCATTTATACTGATTAAGAAAAGACTTGCCAGAAAAACACACCACCACCGCTGAGTTCGAATTCACTATCTTCATGGCTCTCCAAGTGCATAATGTGTCTAAGAACATGCAAAGCTGACTGTAGTCCTTGCAAGTAAATCTCTGGGGTAGAAGGCAGGAACAAGGAGAAACTCCCTGTAGAACTCCTTAGCTATCCATTGAGTTGACAAATCAACTCATCGACACCACCCTACGCACTGCTTCTGCCCTAAACTTTGCCTTCTTGACCTTGTGCTACACCTAGTTCTCAAACTGGAGTTCTGGCTGCTGATGGTGTGATGGTGCTGATGTTACAGACTCAGGGCTCCTTCTCCAGCCAGCCAGTCATTGGCTACAGTTGTATTTTGCTCCTCTTAGACTTTGAACCCTGGGGGGGGAAAAGGATTGTATTGGCCTGTTCAGCCTCCTATTTAATACATTTGCAACAACTCCAGGCAGTTCAGAATTACATCACCTCCCAGCATGCTGTCCATTCAAATGAGGGCTTGTGCAGCCATCTTTAGAGAGATTGATGACTAGTCTCATTTCTACCATTTGGTGATAACAGATCTACCTCAAGGCAAAAAACATTATTCATACCATAACAGCCATTAAAAGTCTTCCTTTATTAAAGCTTGCTTGTGCTTATTCAGAGGTTCCATATGTAAGATCCCCAAAGACTGTTTTGGACAAAAGCCGGTATTCTAGAAGACACATGAGTTAAAAGTTTTGTGTTTCTCCTGATGCTTTCTCTTCTGGCATCAACTGCTTGCCTTAGGACCAGGAAAAGAGCTGGGTCAGGATACCTGAGGGAGCCCAGAATGTACCCTGGAGACTCTCACACCAGCAGGTAAAATTCCACCTCTGACAAGCAAGTACTTTCCCATGGCATCAAGCAATTAGTAACACCAAGATCTGTGATACAGCAAACATCAAAGCTGCCTAAGTCTTTGGCTCAAAACAGGCAAAAATCAGTGAGAACAGGGAATGCAGGGGAATTTTTCTTCAGCAAATATATACTCACTTGCTAAAAGCAATGTTGGTTCTACCATTTTCTAGGTTGTCACTCTCTTATTTTTTAAACTCTTTGTATAGCTTTTTCACAAAAAAATTGTGGGTGGGAGTATTTAATTAATGTAGATCCAGACCACTGGATCTGATTGGACCCCTTAAAATATCTAGCATCACTTTGAGGAATATTCACAGAAAATGAAGGTAAAACTAAGAGGCTCCAGCATTATCTAATATCAAATTTTAAATTACCTTAATCTTTTAAAAATTGGAGAATCACAATGCAGTGGTTAGTCCCACAATTCAGGGGACAGGGAACACAAAAAGCATCTCCTGCCTTAAATAAGTTACCAACTCAGAAAAGACTGATTAGTCACATCACTCACCCTCCACATTAAGCCTCAAAATTAAAGCCATATGCAAAACTGTAGTATTGGTGGTGTATGTTTTACTCAACTGACTCCACTGGAGTCTCAGTGGAAATTGCAGGAACCTAGATCCACTACAAGGGAAAGAGTATCTCAGCTTATTTATTTATATGAATATCTTCTGATTAAAATAATGATGAAAATATTGACTCACCTGATGCTATAGCCTGATTTAATGGAGCAAATGGTGACAAATATAAAAAAAATATATCTGCACTTAATTTTTCTATACACCTATGAAAACAATTATAACATCTAAAATGGTTACTCCAGTCATACAAGTTGATCTAAAGTTCCTATATCTCCTCTGCTTAAATCATGTAGCTTTCTGGTGTTAACATACTGCATGACAGCCACTGGGATATCTCCAGTCATCCTTCTGCTTTAGACATGGGATATATATGGGGAAGCCATAAAACAATCACCAGAGTTTCTTTACAGAAAATGGGCACTGGTGCAAGCAGATGTTGTTCATTGATAGCTTTTCCAGAAATATGAGGCCTTACAAAAGATTGGGTTGACTCAAGCACAAGTAGGAATTTACTGAGCCAGATAAGGACTGGGATTTCTTGAAATTCCTGTGGGAACTTTTCATGAGCCTCTTGATGTTGAATGTCCTCAAGGAAACCTGTAACCTCACCTCCTTTTTTATGATAGTGCAGATATTCATGTCTTGGAAGTGTAAACTGACACAAGGGCTGAGGTTGAACTGCAAATGCCAAAGCAGTACATGGAAATATTTACATGCCCTATTAATACTTATTTAAACAAAAAAAGGGGGGAAGAAAGAAAAAAAGACACTACCAAGCCAAACCTTTTAACGTAAAAACAAGCAGAGCAGCTACTATGGCAATTGCATTTAACCAAACTTGGAATTGGCTTGTTTGTTTTCATCTTCTGCCCTCCAACAAAGACAGCCCTACAGCCTCTTAGCACTGTGAAGGCTGGAAGTCAAATGCAGGTCTGATGGGAAGATCATCAACAAGCTGGCTACGGTTTTGCACTGCCATATCGGGAATCAAACCCAGTTTGCCCAGACAGAGCTCCAACAATCAGTCTGCTGCTACATTTTGCTTCTCTGACTCTGAATCATCCTATTCTTTTGTGTACTCCTCCCACATGCAAGGTCTCATATGAGGCAGCCTATCCTTCCTAGCAAGAAAGGCTGCACAGAGATTCCCTCGTGAGCATGTGTAATACTGCTGCTGAATTGGCTAAGGATGTAACACAGAGCACCAAGAGACCGAGCACAAAGCCAGCCTGGGAGCAAAGAGCAGAGCCGTGAACTGCGGTTCCACCAGGCCCTATACGGTAGCATGGGACTAGGTCAGCTGTATATCAGATTACTGCCACGCTCTACAGACGATGGAATGCTAAGCAGGCAAACAGCCTTGTTTTCTTGCACTATGTTTTTCTGTCCTTCGGGGGGGGAAACAAAAAATCTAGTTTAGCTCAAAACATACTAGTTTTCCAATAGCATTTATCATGCCAATTTCAGTGATTCTTCATTTGTTCAAAATTATTCTGGATCACTTTTAGAAAATGTTTCTGAAATTATATCTGAGCTGAGTAGTGAGGAAGATCTATAGATAGTTTTTTTCAATTTTCTAAAAGTAATTTTGAGCATATCAACCAATTATGACAAAATAACTGCGTTGATACTATCAATTTACATTTCTTCTAAGATGGCACAGGCTCTTCTATAAAGTATCTTTAAATCATTCAGGAATCGATTCATCAAGCTGTGAGAGGCAGACAAGACAGTATGGAAGACAGTAGTACTGCCTAACAATGCACAGTAATGGCATTTTCCATGACACAGTAGTATTTAAAAATAATGCATTCTACTGAGCCTTAACATTTCATGCAGGGATTATGCTCAGAAGTTAGTCATGGTAAACTGTGGAAAAAAACCCACCAGAATTATTACCCTCTCCTTATTAAGTGCAGAATAACATCTTTAAGGACTTGCCAAATAATTGAGATCATGCTTTTGTTTAAAATCAGAAGAAAAATTGTTTTAGCACTGAGGGAAAAACATGTGTTAGCCCTACAAGAGGCACTGTTCTAAGGCAGTGTCAATGGATAGGGCAGCACCCACTGGATTCCTACTCCATTTTGGTTTCATACCTGTGGTCTCCAACATTGCTAACGGAATCACTCATCTGGAATTGAAGGTCATTAACGATTTTCAGAGGGCAAAGTTAAATTATTTTTAGAATGTTTGCTTTAAACCATACTGTATTCAAAGGTGAAGTGATGCTTATGCATTTTCAGTCCCAGGCATATAATAGAAAATGGTCTTGAATTTTCACGTTTTATAGAATTAGGAAGTTTAAAAGTAACAACAGAAGCAGGTAAGATTTTGCATCGTGCTGGGAAGTAGGCATAACAATCCATTTAGCATGGATCTTTAACAGAAAACATTTTTACATGTCCCCTCAAAAGATACTTCAGTTGGAAGAGTATTTGGTTCTGCAACATTTAAGTAAATCAGAAAAGTTTCTTATGGAAAACAATTTTAAAATTATTTGCTACTTTCAGTTTGTGGGAAGCTGAGGTGGGAGGATTTTTGTCAGACAGAAGGATCTTTGGGGGTTTAGGTAAGGTTCTTTTAGTCATCAGACTTGTTGAAATCCTCCTGGTTTAGGAAAGCTTAGTTTTGTTGTGTTCCTTTGGTTTTCCAAAGGCTTGTCCCTAGTCGAGGGAGTACCAAACTTCAGGGACACCTGTTGAGCTTCAGGGAATTCATCATCTGATTTTTTATATATAATGTAGTACCCTAAAGGAGCGAAAATGAATGGTCTCAGCATTATGGTGACATGTTGAAGGATGATCTTGTGCTATGCTAATGGAAGAACTCAGAGATCTAGTAAGTCATTTCCATCTGTCATTTCTATGACTTTTGCATTTTCAGTGTGATGTAGTTCAAATGTTGGTGTCATACGGAGAGAATGTAATCCAGAAATAAGTTTATTAGCTCTTTGGGGAGCAAGGATTCATGAATATGTACTGAAGACTTGCATTAATCGCTTCTGGAAGGCCTTTTATATGACACAAAAAGAAAAACATTTTTGCCTCCAGGATATAAAACAATGTTAGTTAAATTATATATATCAGAATGGAATAATATTAATTAATCTTTCATAGATTTCTTTTACTTCTTATACCTGCAGAGATTTTGCAATGGGTTCATCATTTCCCAATAATCCCCTCTGTACCAAAGTACCTAGCTAATACTTGGGCATAATGCTACAGCTGAAGCATATGGTCATTTCAGTTCTGGATGAGACTGTGAAATGGGAATACGACAATCCCATTTCATATATGTCAATGTATATACGTTTAACCTTAACAAGCCAAAGAGCCTGATACTGAAAGGAAATTAACTTTAAAATAGCTTTGATCTAAAATACTGTCAGGACAACATTTCTTCTGAGCCTCACTCAACACATCTGAATGCATTTAGGCTTTTAAAGTCTCACTGAGAAACAACAGTAACAAACTATAGACTTCCTCAGTCCACTTAAAGTTGACAATAGATAGAGAGAAAGGAACGGACATTTCAGGACTTGAACTTTTGCACTGGCATCTGACTGATCATGAACAGCTTTAGCATTTATGTAAAAGTAAGCAGACACATACCATAGATTGGGAAACAGAAAAAATACCCTGAGTGAGTAATCTAACCTGAAGGGTACCACAAAAGCTGTGAAAGAAAAACATGATAAGCAACATTTCAGAGCAGTGTGCTAGATTATTTAAACCTTCAGCCAGTGTTTGGTGTAGACACTAACTTACTGACGATTTGCAAGGGATCTGTCCTAGCTACATCTGGCTACATTGCATAAATGAAAAGCAAATGAAAAAATAAATTCTATCACATGCTATTGTCAATAGCATTACTTCTTGTCTCTATACCACCTCAGCAACTAAACTACCAATCGACAATCGTGTTCAAATGCTTTCTCCCAGCCCCTCTTCCTAGGGATGTGCGAGTCTGACTTTGTGAAAACTCAGGGAAGTTCGTCCAACTGATGAGCAAGGAAAGGGAAGCTGTTGGGGAAGAGAGAAATGCCTGAAGCCAGAAGGACCTGGTTCCCCTTGGAGTCCGACTGAAGTGCCTGGAAGATGCTGATGGCTCACTGGAGGTTTACGAGATGCTGTCTGTAGAAAGTTTTCTTTGGTTTTATTTGGAAATCAAGCTTTTGCTTTGACTTTGGTACCTGCATACAAAATTGGCACAGGAGATGTGTTGGTGCAGATGGGCCAGGCTATATTTCCGCCACTGAATAACTTAGCTCAAAGGGACAATGTGCCCTGATCCTGTCACACAAAAATTTTATCCCTTCCAGCTCTTCACAAATTCTGAGACCAATTTTCTGTTACTTTGTCAAGAAGCAAAATTAGCAGATTTCACTGAAATAAAATGTGAGCTAGTTGCTGATGATAAAAAATGCTGATCTCACAGAGAAAAATCACAAATGAGCAAGACATGAATCAACCAGCTACACATGAGGTCAGAAGAGTGCAAGAAGAGACAGAGCTCTGTCAAACCTTTTGCGAAAGTTTAATACCAATCTAAGGTTTGTTCACAGATGCCATGTACTGTAGCAGTTGCTTGGAAAAGGACAACACTGGAACCATGCAGTTTATTACTATATACTTTGTAACTTTTTCTTCTCCTTGTTCTTTCATAAACACATTGGCTGAGAATCATTATTTTGCAGCTGCCAGATGCACTAAAATCTCCCAGCACACTCACTCTCCCAGCTTTAGTTGTTCTCAAAGAAAAGGCAAACACTAAGATTTACTAAACAACTAGCCTGCAAACTGAAAACGCCCCAAAGACCTGCCTGGTAAAGTCACTCACACAGGATTGAAATAAATTTGAGACAGCAGTTCATAATTAGATTTTTTGGCCAGGGGAGGAAGGGGTAAAGTGTGTTTTTTGGTTTCATTTTCTTGGGCAAAATGAAGACTTTTTAAAATTTGACTTCTGAGTTTGTTAGCTTTCCCTGTGATATGCACAATGGCAGTGCTAGTCAATAGCATTGCTCCTCCAGAGACAGAAGGGGACAGATACTGGTCATGGCAAAAGGGAAGGGATTTGGTGCAGCCACCAGACAGGAACACCCCTGAACTTTAGGAAAGGCTGAATCTGGATCTGGCATTTAGGATTTAGGCTCATTTCTGGAACAAACAGTTCTGCTGTGCATGCTGCAACAAATGGGTGAGTGATTCACTACAACGTGCTGGCCTAAAACAAAGCCATCTATTCTGTTTGGAAGTGGAGGTTCACTCAGGAGCCTGCAGTAGGGCAAGGTCCTGATTAAAAGCTCATTGAAGCCAGTGGGAGATTTCCAGTGGCTGTGAGCGGCTTTGAATCCAGATAAATTCCTCTCCATGCTTCAAATACTCCTCACCCTCCCTCCAGACTTGCATATCAGCAAGGAGACATGTTGGAGAAGCCCAGAGGAGCAGGCTGGGACTGGTAGGGCTCAGCAAAAGCTCTGGGACAGTCCAGTCCCCTTCCTCATATTGCGAGCAGCCTTCCTTTTTTCCTCAGTGTTGATTTTCTCCCTTTTTTTCCAGACTTTTCTTTGGTCATGTTATTTGGATTTAAAACATTCTGGAATTGCAATCCTTCCACATTTTTGCCTTGAAGACAATTATAAACAAAGATATGTTAATAAGATTCATACCCAAATGAATTATATGGGGAAATCATGGGGGAAACTGTGACAGTGATGCAAAACCCACTGTGTGAAAATCCTCTGGGTGAGATGACTTTCAGAATTTTCTACGAATACCCTGAAACTATTCTTTAAACTAACGCTTTCATCCAACAGCCGCTCACAACTGGGGAGTTTATAGGTCTATTATAAGCCTGCCAAGAGTACTGTGGTCACAGTCAAATCCAAATAGCCTCTCTGAAAAAAATCCGCATCGGGACAAAATGAAATAAGTTTGGTTTCTATGACATTTGGAGGGAGAAGAGTGAAAGAAAATTCAGTGCATAACTAACAATTGCCATCTGCCATGCTAGGAATTGGTATTTTCACTTCCCAAGATAAAAAACAATAGGCTGATATAAGGCTCTTACTCATGACTGCAAGTGGCTATTTTGAGGGGGATGTCGGTTGTGAATTTAAACATTAAAATCTAACTTTAAATTAGCTCACAAATCGCAACTCTCAGAGTAAGCATGCAAGGACATTAGGGAGGGAAGATGCAAGACCCTGACTCTGAACTGTAGACCTTTTGCACAGTTCCCAGTGAAGGAAAAAAAAAAAAAATAGGATCAAGAACCACACTATGAGTACAGGCAATGATTCAGCCCAAGGATAAATTTATACTGCAGCCCAGAACAGAAATGGGATAAATGTGCCAAACAGACATCCATATTTCTGCAGTTGCTATCGGAACTTAAAACGTAAACCTCACTCCATACTGTGGAGGTCTCCACAGTGAAAACTGTCCATGATCTAAATTTTCAGTGATGTCCTCCAGGAGCCAGGAACTGGCAGAATAGGGGGGGATTCGCCTAGAGTAAAGAGCTTTACATTGATCTCTGTTGTGCTGAAGACCATTTCTCCCATTATCCAGGTCCACAATTGGACAGTGCAACTGGAAGAGCTGTTTTCTTCTGCTCTTCAAAACCGATTGGACTAGACTTTGAGATCACTCCCAGTATCTATCACAGGATAGATGGACACAGTAGTTTCCTCAGGCAGGCCATTCTGATCTGTTGCAGAAATTGGTCTCTGCTGTTTTTTTGGCAGCAGCTCTCAATCTCTTGCCAGCTCAAATAACCTGCCAGCAGCATTTCACCATTGCCATTCCCTATGCCAGGCTAATAGTCCTCAGTTTTTGTGCCTACTGCTCATGCCAGGCCATTGCGCTCTGTGACATTGCTACGGCACTCAGCTCAGGCTCAATGATTCTTGCAAGGTAAACAAGACCATAGACAGTATGCTAAAGAGCTCGACTAATCCAGGGCTAACCCCGCTATTAGAGCTGTTTCTTCACAATGAAAATTAAAGGAGAGGGGATGGGTAGATGTCAGGAGCAAAAATGAACATCTAATGAACGTAATGCTGCCGGACTGATGTGACATGCTGTGTTGATTCTTCTGGAGGGTGTGGGTATGCGCGTGTGCGTATGTGTGTGTGTGAAAGAACGCACACATCCTGAAGAATTCTGGAATACAGAAACTTTATGGCTCCACAAATTTCACCATAAAATCTCTATATGTTGAAAACAGAACAAAATGCCACAGGACTGAATTTCAGCTTTTTCTGGAAATCTCAGCCATGACATCTTTGGCACCTCACCAAGAAAACCTTTACTTCATGCATGGTGTTTTGTGATCCTAATTCTTTAAACCTAATTTTGACCAGTGTAAGATCCTGCATCATTCTTCCCTGTCTATGTAAATAGCAAATACCTAGCTGAGGTCATATTTCTTCTGAGTCTATCATCAGAATATATCACTTCCTTCAACAGGGATAAAGTAAGTGTGGCACTCTAGACCACAGGGAACATTTGCCAAAACCACCTAGAAGGACTTCAGCGCCAAAATTTCCATCTCCAAAAAATATTTTGACGTTCAGTTTCTACATGCTTTTGCAAGTCATTGGATTAAAGCTGAAAGTCACATTAGACCATCAATGCTACAGCAAAACGCCACCAAAAAACAAGGTGGAGCAATGTTTGAAGTTTTCTTATACCAAAAGGTACAGGTGAAAAAATTAGAGGAGGTTTCACTTACACAAACCCTTTGTGAGCCTAAGACGCTTCAAGCATTTTAAAGAATTCCACTCTTACTATCTTTCCTCATTTTATGTGTTCCCATCTCCTTTGAATGGATACCAACTTCTGACCCAAGTGGAGCTTCAAAACAGACTTTTATTTGGAACAATAACCTTGCCTCAAAAAGCATAATACTATCTTGCTCAATTTACTAACAGCAACAAAACCCAATTAACGATTGAATCTGTGCCAAAATGAAAAGCTGGGTTGGTTGAGGTTTTTTGTAGAAAAACCTGTTAAGGATTTCATACAACTGCGAAGAGTCTTGCTCTTTGCAGCTACCTTTACCCCTCAAACAAATTATCAGAGATAGTATCAGATTCTAAACCTGACAGAAAAAAAAAAGGAAAAAAAAAAAGACCACCACCAGAGGAAAAATAACCAGTATTGTTCTCTAGCAACATAGCAACTGTTCGTTGTTCTGGACATTGCCACACACAAGTAACCACTCTACTCTTCATATGATACGACACACTCATACTGTCAGTGATACTCCTCCCATCTCAAGAGGATTATTTTGTATTTCTTTCTGAAGTCTTTTTGAAAACAAATATTTGTTCCCATTCTGCACATCCTGAGTGCTGATCCCAAACTCTTTTGCTAGGAAAGCATGTTCTAGTGTATGTTCTTTTGTATGAATAATTTCTACAGTAATCTACTTTCCTTTCCCCACATGACTGGATTAAAGTTTTATGGGGCCCAGGGTAAAACCAAACAATAAGAATAACGTTACTGTCATCGTCACCAAGTTTCACAGCGATTCTGTTTGCATGTTTTCCTCATTCCATCCTTTTCCTCCCCTCTTTTTTAGACAATTAATTTCTCTACTTGCTGTCCCTTAGTCTGAAGTCTTCCCTGCTGCTCACATGAAAGAGTGTAAGTTACTGGCTGTTGAAAACTTCAGCTGAAATGCAGCCAGGTCAAGATGAGGTTATATAAAAGTCTAAAGGCAACTTTTTTAGGTCACATTCTCAGCAGCGCAGATTCCAAATGTTTCAGTACGCAGAATGCACTTAACACTCCAGCTGACAGTATTCATTAAACTAATACTGTGTCTACAGACAGTTCTTAAAGTGCATTTCTACCTATAAGCACATGCTGTACTTGTACCATTCCCAGACTACCTATACAGCCAGGCACTTACTTGTAATGCACAGAAAGGAAGAAACTTTAAAGTAGCTGTTTTTCCCCAAAATAATTTTATAACAAAACAATGGCTTTTCTTTTTTTTTTTTCTCTGTATGGAGATTAGCTAATCTTTGAAATTACAAACAAAATGAAAAGCCTAGTCCTTCTAAATACTTTATATTGTGCATGCTTGTTTTCTTTTCCTAACACCATTGCATGTGCCAACTCTCATCACCGCGAGGAATCTTCAGTACACAAAAGGAGTTTACCTTGGTTTTTTCCTTAGTAAAATGGTCTTTACAGTATTTTGGTTAAGCATTCTTATGACTGGAGATTTATCTGAGCATTTTAGACGTGAAACCTCTTGGGAATGCATTCAGTTTGGTTGCAAATCCTGAGAAAACATGCGTATTTGCTCATAGCTTCAATAAATTAAATAGAGCCTATGACTGTAGGCATGAATGGACCAGAAGAGAGCAACAGTA
This sequence comes from Aptenodytes patagonicus, assembly GCF_965638725.1. NCBI lineage: Eukaryota > Metazoa > Chordata > Aves > Sphenisciformes > Spheniscidae > Aptenodytes > Aptenodytes patagonicus. The sequence goes on along the minus strand of NC_134955.1, from coordinate 36,201,949 downwards.
TAGCTCTAACAGTAGCTGCAAAACTTATCCTTCAGAAAAAAATTACCACATTTTCTTTGTGCATTTCTTTACATAATAAACTTATACAATCCCATACCATATGGCTGCAGATACTTCTTTTTACCTAACAATCAGTATGTTCATGAGAATATTACAGCATTTTATGACTTTAGGGTGTACAGTGTCTCACTCCAGACCCCACTGTACATCACTCACTGTTCTGTGGTAGGTTTTTCAGATAAATTGGTCACACCAATGACTACAGTTTCGCATCATACATCTAGCCATACTCTTTGCTAGAATTTCAATAATGAGTCCATCTCCAGCCAAAACCTAAGCTCTGAGGAACAAATGCTTTTCTCACTGAAAACTTGGAAAGAGAACATAACCCAAAGCAAAATACAAATGACAGGAAAAAAGTGAATTCTGTCACTTGATCATCAGGCCAAAAAAGTTCACTATACCCACACATATCAGCTTTCTGGTCTTACCAGATTAACACTCCAGTATCATTCCCTGTGATTTTCTTAGCATCACATCTTATATGAACACTCAGAAAGGAGGAGACAGTAACAAAGAGCCCCTGTAAGCCTGAATCAGATCGATTGTCATTCAGGATCAGAGTCCAGGCTGCTGGTAACAGCTTGCTATTCCTGTCCTCACTGGTAACTCCCTATACCCCTAAAGATATACCCCAGGAGGGGCACAGTTAGTAGCCTGGCAGTTAGAGCTAGGTTATACCGTTTAAATGGACCCCGGCAAGATGCTGAGCAGAGAATGCAGAATCAGAAGCCTGCAAAAGACCCAGCTAAATTCCAAACTGAGAATAGCAACTAATTTCTGCCTTAAAAATATGAAGTATGCAAAAAGCAGCAGGCCCATCATCATTGTCAAATCCTTAATCAAAAGTATTTCCCTTTGCAAGGTTTTTGTGCAAGAGATATAAAGCATTTCAAAGCACAAAAGGGCTTACATACAAATAAAATAAATAGAAAAAAAAGGCCCAGCCCTCTTCTACCTAGTCCTGCTCTCTGAGAGTCATCTTCAACTATCCCACCCTCCAGAAACCTCCCTGAGCCTTCAGTTCTTGGCCATGTCTCGTTACCTCACTCCAGACACCTGCATAAGGTTTAAACTTTGCTAATGCGGTTCAGCTGAAGCCTCCTCGCCCCTTCCAATGCCAACAGCATTGTTTCTTAAACTGTTTTTTAAAGCAGTTTTGTAAAAAACTAGTACAACTCATTACCCTCTTTTTCCTGCTGGCTTTTGACTGAAATGGGTAAATAGAATTCTGGTGGAATCTGTAAAAGTGATGTATTATTTGACAGAGATATAATTTTTTCAAACTCTCTGAATTCATAACAGCATCATACCTTTGATATGCTATATGTATTTCATGACTATCCTACTGTTTGTGCTACGGTCCTCATTGAAGAGATGGGCGATCTGAGGTATAGAAAACTGATTTGGCTCGCCACACGGCAGGCAAAGCAGTGAACGGCAAGGCCCAGACGTGTAGGCTGTTCATCCTTTGTACTCCCACCAAATGTTCCCATAAATGTTCTCTTCTCTTCCTTTTTCCCACTCAAGTTCAAATTTTTCACTTCCTACCTGACTCTACAGTTACTCATCTTTATGTGTAAACCTCTGTGGTCGTTTTGCTGCTAGACAAGTTTACGTTTTAATAATTGCCTATGCAGAATTACACAAGCTGGGAAGGCAAAGAATTAAGTACAAAACTGACATTCCAAAATAGGGTGAGCTCCCCACTGTAGAAATAACAATGGTATTTAAAGAGGAGTTTTGCAATTATAAAAATGCTTTAACTATGGAAAGAAAATAAAAGAAAATACTCTCGGTGTCGCTAACATCCTTGCATGATGAAGCAACTACAAGCCAGTGTTCTTAAAGCATCATTTACAGGGAGAAAGTAATAAGCCAACAGGCTCTAAAAGCAGATGAATTACCATACATGAGTTAGCATTCCCCCCATAAATGTATCAATGCATGCATTATAAATACTGTCAAAATTTCCCTTTTGTGGTTACAAGTGGTATGCCAATTAAAAACCCCATAACCTTTATATACATACTTTCTGCATTTCAGTTGTATGTACTCAGTTATACGGTCCTCTTTAACCTATTAATATACTCAGTATCTTGTTTATGTATGAAGACGTTCAAGACACAAAAAGTCTTTTTTGAATGAAGAAAACTTCTTATGTTTCCTTTCCATCAGAATAAGATGTGGCTAGCAATCTGTTCCCCTTAGTAAGGATGTCATTGAAGAAGAAAGAGTGTTTTGACTGACAATCTACTACGCAGGAAAAACATGTTGATCATGATGTAGTCAATAGCAGCTAGCTCATTCAGGGTCAGGTCCCAAAATCATGGTCATAACTGGTACAGCAACATCTGACTACTATCACATTCTAATTTGTTAAAGCTAATCCTCTCTCCCAACCTTACGGGCTAACCCTCTCTCACAACCTTACGGTCATGCATGTTGGGGTGCAAAAAGGTGTGCAGAATTCCCTGTTTCCAGTTTAAGTTCATATATTTAGTTGCTTGGTTCCAAAATCCAGAGACCCGAGCTGCTCAGAGAATTTCTCCACAAACATGCCTTCCCTTAACGTATCATAGGCAATGGGGTTTGGATTTATGGGGGTTTTTTTTTCCTTCAGCCTACATGGGCTACCTGACCTCAGGTAACATCGTCCAACAGAGAAAAAAGGAGGCGCAAAGGAAAATGCCTACTTTTTCATGCCAATCACACATTCCACTGCCTTTTTAGTTTCTGTCTCCTGAAAGCTCTGATTAAACATAAATTCCTACTTGTTCGTAGAGTGGTTATTTTGTATGGAGTATCACTGGCTCAGAAATAAACATCTTGTCAAACACAAAGCAACACAGACTGATTTATTCAGCAATACAGGGGCAGTTTCTAGTATATGATGAACTGAAAAGCTACACGCAGATTTATTAACCCCAGAAACTAAATGTCTTCCTGATTTTAATCTTTGTCTATTTTTATCTAAAAGCAGAAATACTCCGTTTATCTCTCCCTGAGGATATATACTTTATTAAATACTTTATCTGCTTATGTTTCTGCAAGTGAATTGGAGGCTGTACTTTATCCCTGGCTTGTGACTATTGTTCACGTTCTGAAATATGTTCTAGCAGTTCTGGTTTTCTTGCATCTGTATGTTAAATAATATTCGCTCTTTAGCGTGGCAAAAAAGTTGTTCACAGCCACAAAGCCAGCATTTGGTTTTGTTACGGCTCTTAGCACATGGAGTATGTTTGTAGGAAGGGCTGTAAGAGGGAAATACGTATACTGAAATTCACACAGTGCCTACAGTTTTTTCTCAATAAGCAAATTCAGTGATGAGAGAGAAAAGCAGAAAGATAGAATTAAAAATGTCCAAAAAGGATAGGCACTTTGGATCAAGAGTGATGTCTTTTAAATCTGTACATGCCTGAGAATGTGAGCAAGGATACTGGATGTGCACACACGCATGCAACATTTAGCAATCTACAGGAGTATCTCTGCATTGATGAATCGGCTCTTTTGAAAAGTACATTTAGCACCACTCTGCACAGGGAAACTTCAGGTAGGTAAAAGCTCCTAAGAGAAAATTGCAGTCGGTATCCTCAAATCTTGACATTTATGGCTTGTGAAAAATGTTAGGCTGCCAGTGTGAGGCACTACAGTGCTTCATCCACCCATTGAGGATAAGACTGAAAACAAAGATTCGGTGTTTGCCTAAATGGACAATGAGATAGTCTCGTGTTAACTCCACTCACAGACTGAGCCAGCTAGACATGCACCAGCTATGGTATAGAGACACTGCCGGTTAGTGCCGTACCTGAGTTAATAAGCATAGCTGCAAGGCTGTATATTTTACTTCAGACCCTTTGCCAAGACATAAGATAGTGCGTACTTGTAGATACATACACTCAAATTACATTCTGATTTCTGCCTTGGCTTGATGTTTTCAGATAGGTTCCTTTGGTCAAAATTTTCCAAACAGCCTTCAAGTTTGGATGCCTTTACCATTGCAGGAAATCAGGCTTATTATTAGGAAGCAAATCTCTTACATTTGACTGATACATCTAAGGCTGTTTTGCGGTAACACAAAACTTGCACTGGCTGCTTTTGAAAATGTTACTGTCAAAACCTTCATGCCTCTAGTTTCCACCCCTGCAACTGAATAATATAACTCTCTACAAATATTTAAAGAATATTCTTGAATACTTCTGTAAAAAATGCTGTAATACTGATAATAATTTCCTAACAGAAGATAAGCTTTCCTAGTTTGTTCTGCACAGGTATATCAGATTCTTGGTCTTCACTTACCTAGGCAAAGTTGGCTACCTTGGCAAAGTTGGCTAAAACCATGTTCAGGTACAAAGAGCTCTACCCTATAAACAGTCTTGTATTCAAAATACTAAGGTGAAATTCATCACAGTGAAGAACAAGTCCTGTGCTTAGGAACAAGAAATCAAATACAATGTGAAAATAACTGGCAAGACAACAAAAAACATTGACAGGATGTGAGGCCTGTATTAAACCACAGGCAGAATACAGATTAATGATATGACACTGTTGCAAAACTAAAATTAAAGGAAAGAAAAAGTAGACCACTGTCATGCCAGCATACACCACCAGGAATATTCTATATAAAAGACAGTAATTATTTTCCTTCACTAAGGCTTCAGCTGGAACATTGCATTGCAGAAGAGTTTTGGTTATGATGCTTTTCAAAAAGCTAAAGAAAAGCTGGATAAAGTCTAAAGTGGAGAAGAAGAGGTTCAGAAAATATGACCTACAAAGAGAGACTGAAGAAATTGGGTGTGTTTAGCCTAGAAGACTGAGGGGAGACATGATAGCAGGCTTTCATGCGTGAAAGATTGCTTGTAAGGGGACAGTAACCAATCTCTCTCTATGTCCACTGAAGGAAGGACAGGAAGAAATCAGAGCAATTTGCAATAAAGAAAACCGTATTATGAAAGCACCTCTACGAGTAGAGAGGTGTAAGCAACTGCATGGGGAAGCTATGGAATTTTATTCAACAAAAGGTTTAGAAAAACAGGTTGGGCAATTATCCCTTTGGGATGGTCTGCTATACTTGAGCCTGGTTTACTGGAGAAGACTGGATTAGACAATCACCTGAGATCTCAATCCCATTCTTCTATTCCTTCCCCTCGCATTGCTGCTGTCATTCTAGAATACTGTCTACAACACAGCAGTAGTTTGGGTTCCTTTGTACTTGTATGCTATGTTGCGTATCTTCTCATCTCACCTAGCTCTCTGTGCTCTGAGATGCCATTTGACAGCTGCAGCTCCTTCTCATATTGACAACCTTATCTATCTGCTCTGAGTTCTCAGTTCCCTGCTTACTTCATCTGCATATTGTCTGGGAATAAAGAAGCAAACATTGGGGCTGGTTAAGAGTGCTTGCAAATAAAAAGCATGGATGGAGCAGCTGACTGGCCATCCGGCAGCTGACTGGTTCATAGAAGCAGCTGACTGACACCTTTGCCTGTGGGTTGTCTTTCTTTACCCAGCTGCCAATTTTCATGTGACTTGTTAGAACTTCCTTAAGATTTCTGCTCCTCCGTCAAATTTGTGTTTGACTGTGTTTGAAAACGGATTTAAAGTTATCAGGTGGGGAGGGAGAGAGCAGTCTATTACACAGATATAGCCAAACAGACATAAAGCGTGATTACACATGCCTCATTTCCTTACAAAATTAGGCAAAAAAAATCTACCCCTACTAACTCCACTTCATTCAAATCAAAGATAAAGTGATTTGGATGTCTACATTCTCAGGTCCTAGCAACTATTTCCACTCCCACATTCGTTAGACTGAGGCGCTTGCTACCAAAGGGAGGCTATAAAAGAATATGCTAGGCTGTGAATTTAAGGCCCGCATGTCCCACAGTCATTTCCTAGAGGATTCCCCTAATATTGAGTGAAAGCATCTCTAGGCAGAACTATTGTAGAACAGTGCTTGTGCTTTAGTTCTTTTTTGTAGACCAAGCCTTTAGCCTGAAAAAGGACCAGAAGTTTTCCTTACTAAAGGTCAAATGATTTGGTTTCTCTAACGTTACTGGGAGTTGCCAGATTGTCCTATTTCAGATATTCTAAGAAGTTATGTTTCAATGAATGTAGAGGTGGCTGGATAGTGGGAAAGATTAGTTTTATTTTTTCAGGGGAGAGAGGGAGTTACGTGCTACACATCACACTTGTTTATCTCCCGGATGACTCTCTCCAGAACAGCTTACTCTATTCTACATGCTGTGCAACTAGGCAACACTATGATATCAAACAAACTGCAAAGACAACTCTCAAAATTTCCTCCCATTCCCAATAGTAATTAATGTGACACAATTTGGGAGATGACTGTAATTCCTATAGGTATTATGCTATATGTGATTTGAATTTAGAAGGCGTGAGTCACAGCAGGCTGCACTTCTAATAAAGCAGTGTAAGAACCTGATCCTGAAGAATTTTATTCATGCCAGTAGTCCTTAACCATGTAAGCAAGTCAACGGTGCTAACGATGTATCTAAAAATTACAGGTATGAGAAAGGCTTTGCAGCAAGCATAACACTGCTGTTATGACCTCTGGGATAAAGAAAAGGCTAGACACAGTCTGAAATTGCAAGAACTGTGCCCATATTTTTATGCACTTTTCATCTCATGTATGTACATTATGCAGCTTGCAGTTCCATTAAGTAGCAGACTGCATGGGAGTTTCAACTGGGGCGTATCAAAGATTCTTAGTCACAAACTTCATAGATAATTTTGTTTGCTCAAAATAATCTCTTGGCAAGACATCTTACTTCCCTGCCCCCAAGGCATTGTTTGTAATAAAAGCCTGCAAATAGCTATACCAGGCAATCTTGTTATTCAGTCTCCTTCCTCAACATGAAACAGAATCTCTTCCAGTCTGTGTTCTTCCTAAAGTGTCTACTGTTACTCTGTATGTGCACATTGTGCAACAGCTGCTGCGTCAAACTGCTGCAGATACTTGTGCAGAATAAGGGAATGACTAAATGCCAGTACTTTTCATTTTACAGCTCAACAGTGAAGTTCAGCATTTGCCTTACCTTGTTACTCTAGACCTAGTTCATAACACAGATAAATTGTAACATAGGATGCTCTACCAGTTTCCATGAAAGTAGAAAAAAGCAGACAGCTACATATGTTGTGATAACATGGAGAGGACTTTGGAAATTACAAAACAGGCTTTTTATTTTATATTTCAGTTCTGAAATTATATGATGTGGTATGATATGATATGATAACACATTCACTTTGCTCTTCAGCTTTCTGCTGAGAAGGAGTATACTGACTGCAAGAAGGGAGCAAAATAATCTCAACTAGTATACAATGTGAGCTATTACAGAGCTCAGACAAGTTGAAGATCCAGCTCTACATTTCTTCAGTTTTTGTTTCCAACATCGGCACTTCAGAAACCATAGTCTTATCAATACTTCGGTCCCACCCCCCCACTGAAAATTAATCTGCTTGTTCAAGTCAATAAAGAATTTATAAAAAGCTCTGACATTTTTCACTGAAGGTTTTATGCAGTAAGCAAAATTATTCTGTGTACAATAACTGCAAGAGTCCAAATTAATTCTGCGTATATCACCAATTAAATGAATGGTACTGCAATAGAAATTAATTATTCAATTTCTGAGGGTATCATGAATATATTAGCTAAGTCTGAGCCAATGACTACACTGGAGTGAGACCACATTTACACTCACAGAAGTGAAACCATTATCAATGTTCTCCCAAATACTTACTGTATATCCATTACTTTTTTCCAACTACTTTTTTTTACAGTCTCAAATGAAGCAATACTAAGAAGCTTTGGACTCGTAAATATATTCTGCAATGAATATTCAGTGAAAATATAAAAGGACCCTGAACTCGAGAGAAAGTAAGGAAAAGGATGTGACTCCAGGATTCATGGCAAGAGAGTGAACGATGGATTAATCACATAAAACACCCATGCACTCCCAAGACCTGGCTACCAGTTTTAACAGAGCTTACATTCTTGAACACATCCAAATGACAACAGGTAAATTCCACTAAAAGTGTTTCAACAAATCAGTCATCTCTTGCCTTCTAGAGCAGAGCTAAGTGTCAAATCCGGCATCAGCTATAAGGGTGTAAATTGGTATTAGCTCCACAGAAGTCAACAAAGCTAGGTTTACACACTGTGGTAAGAATTTGAACCTAGAAGTGTAGGCCATGGTGAAATTATGGGTCAGATTTTGACCTTAATCATTGTGGTGTATTTCTGGTGTAATCAGATAGTTCAAAGTTGAATTCATGTTTTAAAGGCATTCTTTAAAATTTAAAGATGGGTCCAAATTACAAAAACTCACAATACCCATCAAGCAGGAGTATTCTCACAAAAGATTAGAAATTCATCCACACACCTTGGGATGAAATAAGAGATAAATTTTGGACATTATTTTTCATTTTGAAGTGGATGGTTCCTGGTTGCTGGCCCCAATCTCCTCACTTAATGTAAAAACACTTTTGAGGTTCTCTCACTGCCTTTCAAATCTAACCTCAGCTTGACTTACTGCCACATGAAGAAAAGCTTGATCGTAACACCCCAGGCTCCAAGACACAAGCTCACATGAGCAGCAGCCCCTTTGGCTTCCATGAGACAATCCATCAGAGAAACTCACTGGTATATAAAGGGCTTAGTGGGCTGACCACGAAGAATTACAACTACCTGTCAATTAAACCTGTCCAGGTAGGAGCAGTCAGCATCTCTTTCTTGCTCTCTTTCTTGCTGATTTTTTTTTCCTGGCAGGGCTCTCATCATCACCATCATCTCTCCTCTCTCTCAGTTTTTTATCTTGAGACACTTAAGGTTTTTCTTCTATGAATCATTATACAATAAAGAGGCCTACTTCAGATAGTGTACTCTATCTCTTAAGTTAAAAGGGCAGACAATCATTTTGGCTTTACCCTAATATACACAATTCTGCAGCTATCTCATTCTTTGGGTCAAGAATTTCCCAAGGCATTTCCTGGGATAATCTGTAGAGCAGTAATGCCTCCTCATACATTAGCCAGTCCGATTGCCTGATGCGTTTTACACAGTTCAGTTCAGAGTCCAACTCAGTCACTGCTCAGGGCTGCCAAGCTCACTCCAATTTTCCCTCACCACACATGCAATCGCCTGACGAGATCCTTCTCATTCACTGACACTCAGCTTTCCACAGGAGCACATGCCAAGCATACAAAGGCCGGGGAATGCAGAGGAATTAACCATTTTTGGAATTCAATTACTTCAAAGCTGTTTCACACACTCAAGTCACTTTCTGTCATACGGAGTATGACATGACGTAGAGAACCTGCCTTTTTAACCTTTAAAAGCTTTCCTCTTACCTGAAATCCGGATTATGTGGGAAATTCTTGGCGGAAGTAGCATTAGTCATTTTGCTCATTAAATAGAGCCACTACGGGAGATTCTCAGCTGCAGTACAGCCTTAGTAATGTCATTCCTTAAGGGAAGTCGTTAACCGGGGGTCATCCCCCTGCACTCTTCTCCAGTGACAAGGAGAAGTGGAGTGGGAAGGAGAAGGCGCCAGGCTCCCCCGTTCCTCCAGCCTGCCTTCCACCCCCACCATCGTTCCCCTCTCTTCCCCCACACGACCTGGCCTGCGTCCTTTCCAAGGTGGACAGAAAGAGCTAAGCAGAATTTACGTTATTCCCCCTTTTGTGGACCCAATGTCCCGTGTGCTGTGTATTGCGACCAGTGGGCAGGAAGAAAAGCTTTCCATTAAGTGAATTAAGTTAATTAAGCGAAGATTGCTTTCATTAAGTGACTCAGGACAGCCGGAGGTAGCGGCGTTTAGGCACCCCTCTCCTCTACGTCCCAGCCGGGCCGCCGGCAGACACCTGCGGCGGGGTGCGCCCCCTCAAGCGCTCCTCCTGGGGTGCCCGCCGGCCGCAGGGGCTACGGTTGGCCGGCGGACACGGCAAGGCCAGGACACCCTCACCCCTCAGCGCGGGGCTAAGGCCAGGGCGAGCGGCCGGGAGCCAAGGGGCCGGAGGGCAGGGCTGGGACGCCGGGCGGGCAGCGGGACAGGCGCGGAGCGGCGGGGAACGGGTGCCAGACGCGGCTCGCCGCAGGTTCGGGGGACGAGGGCCCCCGACGGCCTCGCCGCGGCTCCCCGCTGCTGGCGGGGAAGGCCACAGGGAGCCGGCGGCGTCGCGCCCGGCGCGGGGGCGAGGGGCGGCGGACGGGCCCTGAAGGACAAGCGCCGTACGAGCTCGCGGGGCGCCCCCAAGTGGCGCGGCCGAGCGCGGCGCCGCCCGTCAGGAGCGGCGCGGCGGCCGCCCGCTCCCTCGGCCGGCGGGGCGCGGCGGCGGCGGCGGCAGCGGGCCCGTCCCCGCCCCCCGGCGCCTGTGGAAAGTTGTCTCTGGCCGCGGAGCCACCCGGCGCCCGCCCCCCGCTTCCTGCCCCGCCGCCGCTGATTGGCCCGCCGCGCGCCGAGGAATGCGAGCCACCCTTTAAAGGCGCGCGCGGCGCCTGGCGCCCGCAGTGCCTCAGCAGCGCCGCTCACGCTCCCGCCTCCGCCTCCTCGCCCGGGACCCGCCGCGGCGCCGCTGTTCGCCCTCCTTTGCCTGGACGGTCGAGCGCTGCCCGAGGATATTAGTCGCCGGTACCCGGAGGTGCGGGAGGCCGGCGCTGCCCGCCCGGATCGCTCTCCCCGGAGGTAAGTGCTGAAGCGGCTCCCGCCGCGCTCGCCGTCCTTGCCGAGGATGGCGGCGGGTGGGGGGCACCTGCCCTGCCGCCGCTGCCTCCCGCTGCGCAGCCTTTCTGCCTCCGGGGAGCCTCGGGTGCCGGTGCGCTGGGCGGTAGGTCATGGGTGCGACGGCAGCGCGGTGACCTTCTTCCTTGTGCCTGTCCCCAGGCAGGTTCAGAGACAGACCTTTGCCATGGGGCCAACGACTGTTCTCTTCCTCCTCCTCGTGCTCGGCATCTCGGAGGCCAAGCGCGCTGCAGGTAAGACTAGCTCTGTGCTGGTACTCGGAGCAGCCAGGGAAGGGGGGGGGGAATAAAATGCTTCTTGGTGTCTGTGTAGGCAGCTGAAATTGTGCTCGGTGGTGAAGAGTTCCAAAGTTTTCAATGAACAAAAACTTTTTAACCTGAGCATCAGCTAGTTGGGAACAGGAAACTTTCTCTAGTGTGGAATTCCTGTAACCTTCAGAAATAGGAACGCATAGTCTCCAGGACTTGAGCACATAGCTCAAGTCCACCTCTGTGTTGGGCAGAGGAAAGGGGAAACATGATGTAGGAAGTGGCTGAAGAAGGAATGGGGCAGTAGGCTGCCGTTATGGTGCTATAGAGAAGCCGCTACTGTGCTTGCTGTCACCCAGCCGGACTAAGCAAGCTCACTTCACTGTATCCTAGCATAGGAATATTGCAGTCTGGGCTTCTGCTGTCCATTTCTCCTCTGCTAGAGCCTAATGAGGTGCCAGAACGGCTGCTACCTTTGTGTGTCAGTCAGCAGGTACCTGGCACTCCTGTGCCGACTGGCTCCTGTACAAGAATGCACATGTACTGCCTCACAGCAGCTCCTGGTGGGACTGCCGTACTATCAGAGCTACTGTCTGTGCTCTAATGTGAGGCGCTGTACCTTGCACGATGCACACCATGAGCCAGTATGTTAAGTAATCCTGGGAGATACGCACCTACTCAGCCTCTTCTTGTCCCTTGCTCATGATGCTTGTTCTGATCTCTCTGCAGAGTCCAGGAGCGATGATAACAGCGTCTTCGATCTCTTTGAACTCATTGGCTTCATTCGAAAGGGAGCCGGGCGCCGGGCACCCGGGGTGCACCTGGTGAAGGGACCAGAATCCTCCAGCCCTGCTTACCGCATTGAAGATGCCAGTCGCATCCCTGCTGTCCCTGACTCCAAGTTCCAAGACTTATTAGATGCTATCCATGCTGAGAAGGGCTTCATCCTCCTGGCCACCCTCCGGCAAGCCAAGAAGAGTAGAGGCACGCTGCTGTCTGTGGAACAGAAAGATGGCTCTGGTCATGTCTTCAGTCTAGTATCAAATGGCAAGGCAGGCACCCTGGACCTGAGCCTTTCTGGTGATGGCAAGCAGCAATTAGTGTCAGTTGAGGATGCCTTGCTAGCTACAGGACATTGGAAGAATATCACCCTGTTTGTGCAGGAGGACCGGGCTCAGCTCTATGTGGGGTGTGAGAAAATGGAGAATGCTGAACTGGACATCCCCATCCAGAACATCTTCACTAGGGACCTGGCCAGCAGTGCCAGGCTCCGTATTGCCAAAGGGGGAGTCAATGACAACTTTCAGGTAAGACTTTCACTTATGCTTTTGCCTAGTATTTTCAGTCATCTGCCTTGAAGGTGCCTTAGCTACTCAACCAGCCTAAATAGCTACAAAGACATGGGTAATAGGGAGAAAGGGTTCCACCACTGCCTAGTTTGTGTACATCTGATATGGACCGCCTCTAAATCTACTAGACTTTATTGATGGAGTTTGAAGGGTGAAGCATTAGATTTGCAGGGATAGAACTTTCTGCAGCAATAAGAAGGCACTGAAGCTTCCAAACAGGTAGTTGTAGCTTCATTGCTCGGCTTCTTATATGAGATTCAGAAATTCATAGGTTCTTTCTTTCTAGCCTGGAGAGTTGCCAGGTCCTTGTGGTCAAGGATGAGGATGTTAGGAAGCAGGGCTTGTTATCATTAAGGAGAATAAAGCAACATAGGTCACTTTGCCATCTGTCTGTCATGAAGTTACTCTTAATGATCTTACGTGACCTTAAGTGCCTACCAAGCTCTCTCCATGCAAGTTGTACTTCTTTCCCTTGCAGTCACTGCAAGTAGCTGTAATTCTTCCTCTGTCCACAGGGACTGCTGCAGAATGTGCGGTTTGTGTTTGGAACAACTCTGGAAACTATCCTGAGGAACAAAGGCTGCTCCAGCTGTAAGTTTGCAATCTTCTGAATCCAATGACCTATTAAAAATAAGATTCCTCATTATGTTAGAAAGACAAGTTGAAACAGAACTCAGCAATATGCTGACATCTAAATCCACGTTGCATAAGAAATAAGATTATATTTCTGCAGGCACCCTGATGAATCTTGTGGCAGCTGTTTAGCAGGTGTTACCCTGGAATGATAAATGCGCATGGTAAAAAATGCATTTACTTTATGTGTGTTTTTGTCTCTTAGCCACTAGTGCGATCATTACCTTGGACAATCCCATCAATGGTTCCAGCCCAGCTATCCGCACTAATTACATTGGCCATAAAACAAAGGACATCCAAGCAGTCTGTGGTTTTTCCTGTGATGAACTAACAAATATGTTTGTGGAACTGCAAGGGCTCCGGTCCATGGTTACAACACTTCAAGACAGAGTTCGCAAAGTGGTGAGTGTTGGTTAAATTCATGCTACCTTTCATTAACTGGCACTTAGTGAATGAACAACAACCTGCCCTTTGAGAGCCTGGACAAACAGTAATAACTTTACTCTGACTTTTGTGGAAAAGGGTGTTTTCTGTATTAACTTCTAAATATCTTCTCTCCACTGCCTCCCCCCCCAACCCCCAAGACTGAAGAAAATGAACTCATTGCCAAAGTGGTCCAGATCACTCCTGGAGTATGCATTCATAATGGAATCTTGCACAAAAACAAAGAAGAGTGGACTATTGACAGCTGCACTGAATGTACCTGCCAGGTAAGATTCCTCACATTCATAAATCCTCTGTATATAAATTCATGAGTTGAAATTAACAGATATTTCTAAATGACATTCTTTGTTAGAGTGAATCCTACACAGAACTGGGCATACTACAGTAGCCAGAGAATTACTCAGTTTATGTCATCCTACTAGATCTCTAGTATAAAGGCAGCTTTCATACAGTGTTACAACAGCAGTATTTTAGAAAACTATACAAAACATCACTTTGATACAGCTGTTAACACACTTTTAGTTCCTTAATTTGGGGAATGCCTGTCGTCTTTATGTAAGTCCATGAGTAAACTAAAAGTCAGCATCAACAGAACAAACTTATAGTACTATCAGTTTTGCTCCCTGGAATACTTTAGATCCACCTTCTGTCCTCACTGAACCTCCTGCTGGCTTAGTAGGAAAAGACATTCTAGTACTCAGTAAAGGCTCTTAAACTTATGGGGTTTTATTTATCTAACAAATGCTTCTAGCTGTGTCCTATTAGCTGTTACAGATTATATGGAACAGCAATCCCTTCCATATTTCAGTTTAGCTGTTTAAATCCCAGGACCACCTGGCAAGATATTCGTACTTTGTGTTCCGCTTCTGTGGAATGTTGTAAAAGTACACCAAAACATACAGTTTCAGAGTTTCTTTAAACTCTTTGCTTGCTCCCTTTAACTGTAAGTATACCATAACAAAAGTATCTTGGAGTACCAGTCTACCAAAGAGTGGGCTAACTAGCCTGCCGCTGTTTAGAAACTAAAGGCTGAGTATTTGTACATGTGCAATCCAAGGCATGTCACCAAGTTCTGCATCTGCTTCTACAGGTCTCTATCTTTTGTCTTGTAGTCAGCAAATGATACTTCTGCATTTGCCTCTTTCCTACCAACACTCACTCAATGTTAGCTGTAATTGCCTTAATGTAGTCATTTGCTTGGGGAGATAAAAATAGTAATCATGAGAGCATTCTTCTGACCAAGCTGCTACCTTCAAGTAGCAAAACTACAGGCTACCCTTTAGCTCTCATTGAGATTGGAGGTGGGTGTTCTTACTCTGCCTGCTTGGCTTAAAGATGAAAGACCTCTAAGTATAAGTTACAGATTTCATGGCTCTTCAGCAGAGTCCACTAAACTCATTTTATCTTTACCATATAATCAGCTTAAATCCATATTAACTGAAAAGAAAGTTGGCTTCTCATTCTTGTTTCATTCCCTTGAAGTCTGACTTATACTTTGGGTATCACGTGATAGCCTTTTACTCTAGCCAGCATCTGGTAGCTCTTGATCAACTTCTGCAAAACCAAAATACTTCCGCTCTTGACTAAAAAGTAATGGGTGAGAATGGGAATGAGGTGAAGTTTGACCAAAAATACCTGGGACTACCCTTGGGTTGTGTTAGCTCTAAATACAAGACCCTCTGCTTTAGATGTGGTATTGAGTCTTTAAAGCGCTGCAGAAAAGATCTTTTTATCATTTAACCAGACTCCAGACACTGTTTATATTTCACTTACTTATTGCAGTTCTCTCAATTCTTTATAGAACTCTGCCACTATATGCCGCAAAGTGTCCTGTCCTCTCATGCCTTGTTCCAATGCCACTGTGCCTGATGGGGAGTGCTGCCCCCGATGCTGGCGTAAGTACTTAATACCTTCATGCTTTTGTAGCAGTTGGCTTCATCTAGCTAGACACATGCTGCTCTAAAGTATACTACAACTGGATATAACCTTGTACCACTGGAGTAAGGTTAGCCTGATGCTTCTTTGAGGTTAATCACTTAGGTGATGCACGTGAGCACTGAAACATTTGAGTCCATGGCCTTATCTTGTACAAGAAAGGAAGATGCATGTGGCTTTTGAGGACAGTTCTCTCCTTTTTTTGTGGAGAAGAGGGGTGGGAGAAAAGACTATGGAAAACACATACCTGGAGTCTTATTCAGAGCTGTATCCATCTGCAGCTAGCGACTACGCAGATGATGGATGGTCTCCTTGGTCTGAATGGACTTCATGTTCTGTCACCTGTGGGAACGGGATTCAGCAGAGAGGGCGATCCTGTGACAGTCTCAATAACCGCTGTGAAGGGTCTTCTGTACAAACTCGGACTTGCCACCTTCAGGAGTGCGATAAGAGATGTAAGTGCTTAATCTACGCACACTGGTAATAAAACACAGGCCGCTTTTATTGGCTTAATGTTAATGGCAAAGATTACCATGTAGCTCTGTCACTGGGATGGAGCACTGGCTTCTAGCTTTAAGGACTTACACTAATCAGTTAAAGGGGAGCAGATAGTTAGTGCAGTAAATAGGCATTTTTAGGCACTGCTCCCAGGCAAAATTTGAGGCCAGTTTAGGTATGCAATTTCTCTAGTGACAAAACAACTTGATCTGTGATGGTGCTGAGGCTATCCAATATATATGGAGTCTTTGGTACAGTTCTGGTACTGGCTATGTCCTAAGTGCTGTGCAGCTGAAGTCTGTTTTTCAGAAACTCTATTAACAACAGACACTTCTCTCTTATAGTTAAACAGGATGGTGGCTGGAGTCACTGGTCACCATGGTCTTCATGTTCTGTCACTTGTGGCACGGGCATCATCACTAGAATTCGTCTCTGCAACTCTCCAGTACCACAGCTGAATGGCAAACCTTGTGAGGGTGAGGCAAGAGAAAACAAATCCTGCCAGAAAGATCCTTGCCCAAGTAAGTGTGTCCAGGTGGTAACTACTACTCGGTAGCTTAAATGGTGAACTTCCTGAGTAGTTGCTATATAATCTAGTTCTAGTAATCTTCTCTCTTTAAACTTAGAGGTAGGCTAGGTAAAACCTCACAGGTTAGTTTCAGACGAAACTAAACTTGTTTTCTGACTCTTCCATGGAGTCCATTAATTCTGTCATTTAGGTCTGAACAAAGTCTGAAGTGCTCTCACCGCAAAAGTAATAGTCCTTAGTCAGGTAGAAACTAGTTGTACCACTGAATTTAAAGCTATACATGTCTTCCAACTTCTATCTCCCTTTAGTTAATGGCAACTGGGGACCATGGTCTCCATGGGATGCTTGCACAGTGACATGTGGAGGAGGACTTCAAAAACGTAGTCGTCTCTGCAATAATCCTGAGCCTCAGTATGGTGGGAAGACTTGCGTAGGTGAAGCTAAAGGGACTCAAGTCTGCAACAAACAGGACTGTCCAATTGGTGAGTATCCATTTTCCCATAAACATCTGAAGGTTGTGGACAATCTTGAAAATACTGATTAAAAAACTTTACATGAGGCTGTAAAACACAAGTGCTAGAATGTTAAACCAGCATATCGGCCAAATACAGTACTGTAGCAGCATGGTAAGCATCCCTCATCTTAACACTTTCTCATTTGTTTCTCAGATGGGTGTCTGTCTAATCCTTGCTTTGCGGGGACTACATGTACCAGCTCCCCTGATGGTTCCTGGAAGTGTGGTGCCTGTCCTGCTGGCTACCATGGTGATGGTGTCCACTGCCAAGATATTGATGAGGTAAGAAGACTAGTTCACTCCTTGAAAGGGAGTGAAAAGATAGGAAGGGCGAATAAATCCTGGTGTTTTATAATGCGAACTGTTGTTCTCCTCTATTTCAAACTCGTATTTCAGTGCAAAGAGGTTCCTGATGCCTGCTTTGTCTTCAACGGAGTGCACAGGTGTGAGAATACTGAACCTGGGTACAACTGTCTGCCTTGTCCACCACGTTTCACTGGGACACAGCCATTTGGTCGCAGTGTTGAGGATGCCATGGCTAACAAACAGGTATTGTCAACTTGAGAACTGTTCTGGGTTATAAAATTTCACGAAGTTTCTAAACAACAGAAAGCACCTATGCATTTCAGGCAAGAAGGACTTGGTACACTTAATAAAACACCATCCTCTGTGATTCAGAACAGGAGGACCATTAAGCAGTTTCTATTGGAGCTCAAAATGAGTCTTAAAAATCACTATCCTCCTCAGCCACGGAGGGTTCAGATGTTATACATAATTTTAGGACACTAACTTAATCAGTATTCACTTATGATCCAACGATATGTGCCTTAGATATTTTAGTGCTTGGTTCCATTTGAAAATAAATAAGGTCTGAACAAGAAAAATAATAATTAGTGCTAAGGCTGCTACTGGAGTTGGGGAGTGGACGAAAGTAATGTATGAGGCTTTTCTTTTTTTTTCTGATTGAAGGATCTCTGATCAAAACGAGCATGTATTCTCTGTTTTACTTGAATCTCTGGGGGAAAAATGAGGGATAAAAAGATGTTTACAGTGGATTTAATTTCTGTGTGGTCTTCTAGGTCTGCAAGCCACGTAATCCATGCACAGATGGAACACATGACTGCAACAAGAATGCCAAATGCAATTACCTTGGCCACTTCAGTGACCCCATGTATCGCTGTGAATGTAAACCAGGCTATGCTGGCAATGGCATAATCTGTGGAGAAGATACTGACTTGGATGGGTGGCCAAATGAGAACCTTGTTTGTGTTGCCAATGCCACTTACCACTGTAAAAAAGTAAGTTTATCGTGTTTTCCCATCTACCATTATAATAGCCTGTCTATCTGAGAAATATAGAAAATATGTTAGGTTTGAGGTATAAAGCAAGTCTTTATCTAGTTAGAGCTATTAAACTGTCCTCTCTGCAAATAAAACTGGTAAAATACCCCTCTCTGTAGGGATGCCATTGTCAAGGTATTGCTAGGAGGCTCTTGCTGTTGCTTTAGATATTCCTGCAATATGGGGGAAAAAAATGAAGCCTGACACAATTATAAATGTTTGTTATAAGTGTTCTAGGAAGACTGTAGTTTAGGCTATACCTATATCAGCTTTGCTCTGACAGATATCGATCCCCAGGGGAAGAAAAGGAGGGTAAGATTCTCAAAAGCAGCCAAATCTTTGTTTTAAAAAATTATTTAAACTATGGCTTTCTAAGACTTATCCTCACAGTAATGACTAGCTAGAACTGAGAGAATTACAGTAACCTACCTGATTTGAGGTATTATGATTTTGCCTAATGATTAGATCTTACCTGCTAAAATCCCTATTGTAATCATGCCAGGAGTAAACACATCTGTGTACTTTCTCCTTCCTAGGATAACTGCCCTAATCTGCCCAACTCTGGGCAGGAAGACTATGATAAGGATGGGATTGGTGATGCCTGTGACAATGATGATGACGATGATGGTATTCCTGATGACCGGGTAAGACAACACAGAAGAACAGCCTTTGAGAAGGTAGCTCTCCCATTTCCCTTCCTAAGGCTGGGGTCTAGCTTCTGACCTTAATCTTGAGAAGACCATAGGAAGTTGCTGGCACTGGACAGCCATCCTAGAAACCTTTAGATATGCATAAATATGCAGACAAACTTTCTGCAGCTGGTTGAGCTTTGGAAGTGAATCTTCATTTTTATTCAGCCATTCCTACACTCATGCAAGCAACGGGGTGTTTTGAGATAGAAGCGTCCCAGTTCTGTTTCCCTGCCTTTCATTTCTCCTTTCATACAGCAGTACAAGCATAAGCAGAATCTGGTTAAAGCTTTAATTTGACTCTTTTTAAAGCTTGACTTCTTTCTTGCTCTTGTAGGACAACTGTCCATTCATCTACAACCCACAGCAGTATGACTATGATAGGGATGATGTTGGTGACCGCTGTGATAACTGCCCCTACAATCACAACCCTGATCAAACTGACACTGACAACAACGGAGAAGGAGATGCATGTGCAGTGGATATTGATGGAGATGGTAGGTGGCCTCTAATCACAGATTGATCAAACATACCCAATATACCACTGACTTCCTACCAGAATTCCATTCCTGAACACACAAAAATTCTCCTCTAGTGGTTTCAGGATATAAAGACTACTAAAGTAACAGTTATAGCTAATGGAAACTTGCTTTGAAATATACACATTTTGGCACAGTTAAAATCTAGCTCTACTCTCACAGGCAGTAGGAACAGAAGCATGTGGCAGAGCTAGTGATGAGTCAAGTCTCAAAGCTTTCAAATGCTGCTCAAAATGCTTTCAAAAATATATCAAGAAGTGTGTGGTGGCTTTCTACAGTTCTCTGCAGCATTTAGATGTCTGACTTTCATTCATGAACTCTCCTTAATTTTGCAGGGGTCCTTAATGAAAGGGACAACTGCCAATATGTCTACAATGTAGACCAGAGGGATACGGACTTGGATGGTGTTGGAGATCAGTGTGATAACTGTCCACTGGAACACAATCCTGACCAGGTAGGGGATTTGCATTTTTTTATATATATATATATATATATATATATATATATATATATATATATATATATATATATATATATATATATATATATATATATATATATATATATATATATTTTTTTTTTTTTTTATATATATGACTGGTATTATAAAAAACATAGTATGTTGTGTATTGTAGAAAATATTTGAACAACAAGTTACAGCTTAAAATTGACTTGTCACAAATTATTCTTATTAATTTGCCAAACGGTGCCTTTATCAAATAACATGCCCTCACAGTTCAAACAGCTGCTAGGTATTCTCTGAAAAGTAACTCTAGTGAAGATCTGTGAGACTACCGTGTGTACTCGTCTCCTAAACATTTCTTAGGTTTGTCAGTTGCAGTGATTCTCATAGTGAGGATATGAAATTCCTGGGAGCACTGTATGAAATCTAGGTAGGTAGGAACTACCCTCTTCATAGCCTGTAGTGCTCTTTAATCTTTGTCCTTAAGTTTGAAACAGCGCCATTTCAAAAGATAACTTTGCTACCAGTAAGCTGAAGGCAGCACAGGTTGCTTTTCTCTAAGGAAAAGGTGTATTCTGACACTTTAAAAATTCCCTTTCATAAAAATCTAGGGGATCCAACCTCTCACACAACTTCCTGGTTCAAAAACGTTTGAAGGCAGAGGTAGATAAAGCCTGTGCCATCCTGTCAAGCACAAGGCTCTAAATTTAATAGCTTCAGGGACATAACTGGAATGTTTGAAGGGCTAGAAAAGCTGTTGCAAATCAGTGGAATCTAGTGTAGTATGGTCATGTAGCCTAAAAGCAGTGTTACTTGAAGGATTTAAACAGATAATATAAAATTTCTTAGTCTCTGTCACTTGCTTTACTACTTCCCCACCTGAGGGTGGAAAGTGCCTGAAGATCCTTTCAGGCAATGTTCCTCTTACCACTTTGAAACCTTAATATAGGACTATCATGGGTTTTCAAACACTTTTCTAATCCAGTTCTAGAAGTGGAGATATTAGATTTCAAATGGCAGAATTAGTAGCTATTCAAACTGTGTGGTATGCCTTCTGTCTACACCAACACCAGGGTCATCCACTAGTGTTGACAAGACTACTAGACTAAACCTTGAGGCAGCCTCAGGGATGACTGGGTTGTTTTTTCTTATTTCAGAAGCTGACTAAGCAAATGACTGGCTAAAATATGTGATCAGCAAGCACAGCAGCTCATGCAGTCTTTGATCACTAAGGGAATAATTGTCTTGACTGATGAGTCAGGGGGCACGAAGAGCATTATAGGCTTTTATGATAAAGAAAATTATGATACGGTGTGGAAGCTGTAAAACCAAGACTTGTTAGACTATGTTTTAAGGCTACAGTCTCTACTGGCTAGGGACAGAGTAGTCCTACCCTTATCTGGCTCTTGGAACCAGGGAGCTGCCAGAGAAGGTGGGAGGTAAAGTACCCTGTGTCCAGTATGGTAGACTGGCGGCAGAAGGGAGAAGAGAAGCTGATGACCACACTGCTTTCTGCTGCTGTGGATTCAAATTAAAACCAGGGCAACACTAAAGCAGCCCAAAGCAGCTAGCACAGGTAGCTTTAAGCATGTATTAATCCTAATACCTCACTACATCTATCTTAGCTCTTGCTAAAGCAAGCAGAAATCCCAGTTAATTCTAGCTATTAAGACTCTATTTCAGCCTTTTTTTAAGTGGCTTTTTGAAGTGTTCTTTATTTTTTCCCTTTCTTAGGAAGACACTGATTCTGACCGCATAGGTGATCAGTGCGACAACAACCAGGACATAGATGAAGATGGCCATCAAAATAATCTTGATAACTGCCCCTATGTGCCCAATGCCAATCAAGCTGACCATGACAAGGATGGAAAAGGTGATGCCTGTGACCATGATGATGACAATGATGGTATCCCTGATGACAAAGACAACTGCAGATTGGTTGCCAACCCAGATCAAGCTGATTCTGATGGTAAGATGGCCAGTATCATAGCAACATTTTTAAAATATCTTCCAATAGTTTGATGCTACATGGTTTGTTTTGGTTTTTTTTTCCCCCCACACTATTTAGAGTTGGACAAAACTTGCAAGTAACAAAAAGATAGAACGTCTGTACTGTTGTTATAGTGCCCCTCAGGAGTAAGGAGCAATGTAAAAATGACCACATATCCAACTTACTCCTAAGTCACTATCGGGCTGGAGTGAAAGGGCATTTATACAGTAGCTGTTGTGGCTTCTGTAGCGTGTCTGCCAGCAGTACCTGGGCAGTCAGAGATCTGCAATTAAGATTTCAACTCCAAGTTGTAAGACTCAGAAGCAAACAACAATGGTGATATAATGGTGAAATTACTTGTGTCCTGCAGGTGATGGACGTGGAGATGCTTGCAAAGATGACTTTGACCAAGACAGCGTGCCAGATATTGATGATATCTGTCCTGAAAATGTGGACATTAGTGAAACTGATTTCCGAAGATTTCAGATGATTCCCCTGGATCCCAAGGGAACATCCCAAAATGATCCAAACTGGGTTGTTCGTCACCAGGGTAAAGAACTGGTTCAGACAGTCAACTGTGACCCTGGCCTTGCAGTTGGTAAGGGGAAAATTTTAACTCTAACGGACATTACACTGTTTGTTTTTTGGGGTTGGGGGGTGGGGAGGAGGAGAATCTGAGAAACCATTAAGGAGTTGTTTAAGAATCACAAAAGAGCAGCACCTAAAGCTTTCTCCTTTAATGCCCCCATAGGTTTTGATGAATTCAATGCTGTGGACTTCAGTGGCACCTTCTTCATCAATACAGAAAGGGATGATGATTATGCTGGCTTTGTATTTGGCTACCAATCTAGCAGTCGTTTCTATGTTGTCATGTGGAAGCAGATCACCCAGTCTTACTGGGACTCCACACCAACCAAAGCTCAAGGCTACTCGGGTCTCTCCATCAAAGTGGTGAATTCCACCACTGGTCCAGGAGAACACCTTCGTAATGCTTTGTGGCACACAGGAAACACTCCTGGCCAGGTAAGAGTGGCACTATGATAACCTACTCTTCAGCCTGCCTTACAGTGCAGTTCTTCCAACAAGTTAGATACTTGCAGGGGGTCTGTACATGCTGATCAGAATGGCGTAGTCTTCTTGGCAAAGACCAATAACTTTGTAATTATCCTCAATCATGCAAAATGTTGTATAAAATTAAAAGGATTGCATGCTGCAGACAGGCTTTCCAGGAGCAGTGAATCAATTGTTTCTGGAATTGTGGAGTAGTTTCCTATTTACATATTTAAAAGTAAATTTAAATGCAGTTGATTTCACAAGACCCCATTACAGAGCCTAATGACTTACTTTAAGCCTTTACTAGTCATAATGATGATCGTCAAGGCACTTTCATGTCAAAATAATGGTCGTTATCTCAGGCCTTTGGTTAATAGAAAAGTATTCTTTTGTAGGTGAGAACTTTGTGGCATGACCCGCGTCACATAGGCTGGAAAGACTTCACTGCATACAGATGGCGTCTTAGCCATAGACCAAAGACTGGTTACATCAGGTGAGCATCATCCTTTATCTTAAGTAATTATCACAAGGAAGGTGGATGTCTGTAAACATGCACCTAACAGAAGCTTGTCAAAGATGGCTGACCTATTGTCTCTTTGTAGGGTTGTAATGTACGAAGGGAAGAAAATCATGGCAGACTCGGGACCAATCTATGATAAAACCTATGCTGGTGGTCGGCTAGGATTATTTGTGTTCTCTCAAGAAATGGTGTTCTTCTCAGATCTTAAATATGAATGCAGAGGTAAGGAAGACATTGTATTGTAAGAGATCCTGTATAAATAAACTGGTTGAAGAAAGCTGCTCTCAAGGAAAAACAGAATGGATCAAGAAATAAGAGCTAAGAGGGAAAGTTCACCCATGATCTTCCATGGCTCAATCTCAAGCGAGTTCTGCAGGCAAAAACAGGACACCTTCTTGATAAATTCTTCCCAATTAGATATATATACTTGGATTTTATACACTTAAACTTTTATCCTGTTATTTCAAAGTATCAGAAATCCATGTTAAGTTCCAGATGTGAAATGTATCTTGAATCTCCTTTAAAATGCTGACTAGAATGAATCAACACAGCTGACAAAGTCCAAGGTGGAAAATGCAAAATATTGACTTTAGCAAGCAAGAAAGTAGTGTCTGACATGCAAAAAAACTGATTTGCTTAAAAGCCAGCAAAGTAGAAGGTTGTCCATATATTGCACTCTGGCAGTTCAGTGGAGGTAAGTGCACATGACTAGTTCCAGGTGCCCTAGTGTTCTTAAACGGTGACTTCAGAATCTAGTCTATGTAACCATTACATAATGAACTCTAACTCAAGAAAGTTCCTAAGCACTTTCAGTTTTCTTGACCAATATGTTCTTTACAAATGTCTCTAGAGATCAAGGTCTTAAACATAATCATGCATAATACACAAAAATATTTAAATATCTTCATTCTTTTTCTTCTTCACAGATCCATAATCATAAGGTTATTGGATCCAGAGACTATTAAAAATGCTGGTATTGCACCTTCTGAAACGTTTAGCCTTACAAATCCTGGGACCATTATATTATTCCTTCCTTTCTTCTTTCTGCATAAAAGTGGACTCGAAACACATGACCTGCCTCAAGAGAATGCTTTTGAGAGAATGGAAGTGAGAACATACTTGGTATCTGACCTCTGCTGAAGTGGAAGGAAACAAATGTGTCTTGCAAATGAGAATTGTCTTCACTGAACAAGCACACTTCTTTCAGTAGGAAAGACATTTGTTTGCTGTTTATTACAGTGCAGTGTCACTGCCTCTCTAACTGGAGGTCCCATGGAGTAGCATTTTTGTAAAAAGAACATCTTTGGATGTGCTGTGGACTACTTAAACTGAAGACCTTTCATTGTGTGGGGAAAAGGGGTTTTGGGTGGGAGGGTGAACTCTAAATCTTTTTCTTTATGGGGAGAAGATTTTTTTAATGAGGGCTGCGTGACCTTGGTTTACATCCATTTAACCTGGAGAAATGAGTATCTTTTTATATGTCATATCTTTCAGATGAAAACACAGCCTTTTACTCTATTTGTAGTGAGCTAGATCAGCTGCTCTATTACACAGGACAAAACAGATATCCTAAAACTGATTTCCATGGTGGGAGGGTGAGAGGGGATAAAAACTGGCACACTGGATCACACCAGCTTTGGGAGAATTGGGATTTACAATTAGATTCTGTTTTTTCCTGACTAGATGCAGATCTTTCTTGCCTTTAAATGTTTTTTCTTTCAGATATGGTGCCAGAAAGCACCGCCATCTCAGCCAGCACTGTGCTGTCCTTCAGGAAACCAGCATGTGCTTCACTTTATGGTTAAAAAGGCACAAAAATAATAGTAATGAAAACAACATTCCTTTTCTACATGCCATAGATGCTTTAAACCCCTCACTTCTTGGGAGGGGAAGGGGCCTGTAGATAAAATACTGAAATTGTAAAATATTTATTTTTACCTATCCTTGATGTTATAATGACTGAGGGATTATTGATTAAAACAAGAAGAAATGCGTCAAGACTATCCACCTAATCATTGTTACAAGTCTTCATGACTGTAAGATTGTAAATACAGATTATTTATTAACTCTGTTCTATATTGAAACTAGAGGGGTTTTAGTCAAGGAAAAAAAGTCTTGTCTGGAGCAGATAGTGGTGATGTATTTGTTACAAAGAGCAGTTTTCCCATAAAGGCTTTGAGGCGCAGGGAGAAGTGGTGGGGTGGGGAATGGGATGTTTGTTTTTTTTCTCAGTCTGAGCTCAATGTTGGCTTTTCCTTTCTTTGTGCAAGGCAGTTGGTAGCCTGGCAGGCAGCTGTTCTGCAGTGCTAAAACTCAAGTCCCCTTAGACGGTAGCAGTTCCTGTCTCATCCATAGTGCCAGAGATGAGGGAATGCCATTTACCATTTTAGCAGTTATTTAGTGCTGGGAAATGTCTGCAGTGCTTTACCACTGGGTCAGTGGGCCTGACACAAAACCAGAATACCTGCCCTGAGGAGATGGCAGAGAGGCACGACGACCGCAATCAGTAACCGTTCAAACCAGCTATTTGTGCCGCTGCACACTAATTATTGTAACTACTGATGTGCAGCTACAAACGAAGGAATTCTTCACGGACTAGACAGAATTCGGGAGCTCCTTGCAAAAGAGGGAGAGGGCTTGATGTACACTAAAAGAAGACTTTTCCCTAACAGAAGGGGCAGCATCCTTATACCTGTAGTATTTCCTTGTCTTTTCAAAAAAGGAAAAGAAATGAACACAGTGAAAGTTTTACGTACAAATATTACCTCATTGTTTTGTGACTGAGAAAAGCCTTTGGATTAAGCAGAGTTCAAATGTCTAACAAACTTTAAAGCTACTGTAGTACTAAGAAGTTAATGCTGTACATAGTCAAAATTTCTTTGCAGAAAATGTATTCCCAGTAAGGAAATGGCATTGGAAAAAAAATTGTCAAATACAATTTCTAATGTTGTGTTATATTTTTTTCCTGTCATCTTGTATACCATTGCTTGTATTTTTATAAATTATTTTTCTCATTGCCATTGTAATAGTTAATCACGTAATTGTGTAGATATGCTATTTAAATAATTTATCATGAAATGCTACCTGTAGAGTTAGTATTTCTATTTTTATAAAACGTTTGCACACTGAACTGAAGATTTTTTTGCTTCCATCCTCCCAATGTTTTTGCTAGCATAATTTTCTAAAACATGCTTTTTTGTAAATGTTTTTAACCATTTTCCATTTTAAAGTTGTGTAAGTTGTACAATAAAGCTTCTTACATACAAAGAACAATAAACCAACAAGGACATTTATATTTATACCTTTGTGCTCTAATTTTATTCATGTTTTGTAATACTTCTGTGGTTCACTGATGTTATTTATGTCAAACTTGGCTTCAAAGCAAGACACCTTTACACTCTACATTAAAACTATGACAAGGGGCTGCGCCTGAGCTTTCACCCCAGGTATAATAGCTTGTCCATCTGAAGGCACTTCTGCAGTTATATAGCATGGACAGCTGGCAAATTTGATTCTGAAGACTTCAACTGTAGACACAGCCATGCTGCCCCTGATGCAGCCACAAGGCAAAACACTCCTTGAGGGATTTCAATCATCCCCAGCCAGGCCGACCCCCTATTTCTTTCTTTGACGTGAAAAGAGGCAGCGTGATGGCTATCTGCAGGGGCAGGTGACTATCTGTTAATATCTCTTCTAGACTGAGACTGCTAGTGTGGTCAAAAAAGCTGATGACGTGGCGCTGTATCAACTGCTGGAATGTGCTGCTACAAATAAGAGCAGTTAAGACTAGTTGCTCAGTCTTTACTTACAGCAGTGGTTTGTTTTGTGAGCCCTTTAGCAAAGCCAGGTGCTATATTAGGAGTGCCAGATATCCACATGAGAAGTGTATTTAGGAGGTCCTGCAGGTATACAAAATTAATCTTTACATCTCCTTTTCCTGAGGATTAAGAGTCCTGTTCTATGAAGTTTTTTCCTATTTTTCTGTCACTAAAATTTTGAGGACAGTCCTGTATATTTTGTTTTATCCTACTAAGAACAAGGAGAAAAAAGACAAAGAACTCCTGAGCTGTTGCTTCCAAAATACGAGTGGCTGCTGAATTTCTGCCCTTGCCAGTTATAGGATTGTCTGCTTCACTTCTCTGGAGTGAGACGTGGTAGTCTCTTGTGGGAGTGCACCGTCAGTGTAACCCGTCTGATCTTATCTGGGCCTGCTGTACCAAATGTCCTGCAGTTCTGGTCCCAAACTCTCTTCTTGCCTCCCAGGGGCACCGAGAAGAGCGAGAACTACAGAAAACAAAGTAAGTTCCCACCTGAAGAAATCTCTTTGCTGTACTTGCAGGAAGAATGAGATACTCTGGATTTAGACAGCAAATCAGTTGTATGAACAGATATATCCATATATGGATATATGTAGGTCTAACCAGAAGTTTAGAAAAGAGAACTGCTGCTGATGTGGCGGAAGATAGCCTTGGCACGCCAATCCAATGACCTTGTCTGAGCCCAAGCCAAACTTTCACGCTAATTTATTGCATGTGTTTATGTAGCTTATATCAGTGTAGTATCTGAATTGGGGATGATACATGCCTTAGAATAATAAAGGCAAGCCGTATGCCGTGTGTTAACCCATAGGTTAATTCCACTCACTCGTTGCCTGGGGAGCGTGACTGCAGTAGGACAGAGGAAAGAGCTATAGGTGAGGTAAGTTAGGCCTGTACTTGCCCAAAGAAACAACTGTCAAAGAAAAACTAAACAGGGAGAGCATAGGAAATGGCCACACGCCACAGCGTAAAAACTCCGTAGTGGAAGCCTGTGGGAAATATGTTGTTCCCAGCTCCCTGGAGACTCCTCAGCGGGACACGTAAGTGTACCACCTAATGCATGCCCTTCTGGTGTTGCTGGGTACTTGGCCAACTTTTTGGCATAAATAATCTTTTGAGTTTCATGCTACTGCAGAGCGTGCAATGTTTTCTTACCGTAACATGCTCTTCTCAGAGCCCATACAAATACAGTAGCTTAAGTTTTCAAGTGGTCATCTGCATCAAACCTATGTTCAAGAGGTGTAGTAGTTTAACCTGTAAATATTGATACCCTATGGAGATAAAGACTGAGATAACCGTAGCAAGATCTGCATCTTAATGACAACAGCGCACTTTTTACTGATATTGCCATGATTTTGTAGTGAAGTCCGTAGTATGGTCATTGGTTGATTTTCAACATAAATTCATTTTGGAAAGGATTGCTGAGATTATCGAAGAGAGCATCTTAATATAACCACAAGGGGATTTCTAGCTCTTATTTCTCACCTTTTCCAAGAGAGAAAGAACAAGTGCACAAAGTTGTATAAATATTTAAGCAGAGTTATGACGAGAGGAAAAGAACTCATAGAGAAAAGTGTTTGTCAAGCAAAAGTCTTAAAGATAAAATTGTCCGGAGGAAATCCATAAAATTAGACAAGTATCACAGAGAAACTCGGATTTTCAAATTTAGACAAATCCCAGGAAGCCCAGCCATCATTTGTCTTTAATTTTTCAACTGCTTTCAAATTCAAGAACTGCTAGCCTAGGCAACACATACAAGAGCTAAACTGAGTGCCGCTTCGATACTGTGTCAGTCTCCCTTGATGACTCCACTCACAAAATGCGTACGGAGAGACCATTTTAGTGTTATTGTAAAATTAGGGTACAACGCCTCTGGCAATACCCTTCCCACCAAAACTATGCATACCAAATACACAAAGCAAACAACAGGAAAATAATGGCATAGAACACAAGAAGATAGCAAATTTTTAAGTGGAAAAAAAAAAGTTCTAGATACAGAATACCTGCCTGTAAATCAAAATCATTCATGCACTTGAGCAGTCTAGAAATTAATACACACTTGCGAGCATTCCAGTTTGCTTTTTTGTTTAAAGCATAATAGATAAGGTACTGCAGATTCAATTGCAAGCAGTGAACTATTTCACATAGACTTAAATGACAGGGAGCCTTTTATTCTAACTACTGCACCTGGATTCCAGCCAATCCCTCAATGAAACGTATAATTGGATAACTGTAGGTTATAGCATTAGTAGTATTCAAGCGCCTCTATTCTATTTAAAAAGGAAACAGTCTTCCTGACCTTTAAATCTAGCTACAAATAAAAGAACAATTATGTCTCAATAAATAAATCTGTTGAAAATTAAAAAAAAAAAAGAAAAAAATCACAGTTATTATTTTCCCTAGATTTCAAAAACCTTCCTAATTTAACAACATCCCAAGCATCTGCCAAACCACCTTGTCTTCTGTGTCTACCCTTCAAACGGTGAGATTCCCAGAGGTGGGGCTCTTTATTTGTAACTGGGGGAGGAAGCACTCTTGGCAGTGTATACAATGTAGCATAGTTTGCACCTAAAAAGCAAAAGAGAGGGATCTCATTTAGAGCTGCGGTTAGAAAGCCTTTCTAAGAAGTGAAACAAGGAGAGGTGCATTCTCATATTATTTGCTGAAATTTTATCTAGGAAATAGGGGGTTTTAATAAAATACAGAAGTTCTTATCATCATTGAAATTACAGAAATTGAGCTGCAAACAACAGCCTCTCACCTACCCCTCCCTGACTGGGAGGTAAAATCGCACCCTTTCTAGCCCGTGAATCACTGGCATACATTTTCACACTTCTAGACTAGTCCTCGCTACGCGGATGACATGTTTAAGCAGCCCTTTCCTCTCTGATCCATGCAGCAGATAGAGTTTTGCGCAGCCTGTTTTCACTCTGCGCTCAGCATGTCCACCGACTCTGCAGGAGTTCTGCTCCGGAAGCCAGAGGGAAAACATGCACTACAGATCCACAAAGTAGATACCAGCCATCGTCTGGCTTGGAAAAAAGCATTCGGCTGAGAATTTCGGGGGGGCATTTTCCTCTTGTTTTTTTTTTTTTTTTATGATGAAGCTGGAAGTTTTTTCACCCCTTGATAGAATTACTTTAATTTAAACTTGAATTCTGGACATATACGAATAACTTCACTCCTTTTATCATTGTTGTCTATAGTCAACAAACTTTTTCCTTCTTTTTTTAAAATGGGGATATTTAGTCTGCCACTTCTCCTTGAAATGGAAAAGACCCTCAACCACTCTAAATCTGCATCATAACTGTAAATCTGGACTGAACTTCTCGTACCATTACAGTATGCTGAAATCAACCCTATAGTTCTTTAAATCTTCTCACTCAAATATGTGTATTTATAGTATATATGATATATATTAATACATACAGGTTTTATATACTTTTATATATACACATACGGTTCATGAAAATGATTGAATCACCTTTATTTTCCTCTTTCAGAGGAAAACACTGTGGAGTTTGTAATTTAAAAGGGCAAACCACGCAGCATCGAAACATAGCCACTGGAGTAAATCAGTATCAACAGCTGAGCGCCGGCCACCATGAACACCAGCACTGTATGTATATTACCGAGGAGTCTCAGTGACAATGGCAGAATGGTTTGGTCGTGTATGGCTCAGCAAATAGATGCAAGCACAGCAAAATCTTCTCTTCATGGGTATGTTGTTTTCACCAACATTAAATTTTTGGAACAAAATTATCTATCTTGTGCTGCAAAATCATAGTGGGAAATAAGATAAGGAGCACAAAACAGCACAAACCTACATGCACACAGAAAATTTCTTATCCCTCAATACAAAACAGATCTCAAAGCCCAAAAGTCAGAAGGATAACTTTAAAAATCAGTCTCCTCTTCTCTGCTGTGGTTTTGGGATGAACAGAGCTAGGAAACACTGTAAAGAAGCTAGTTGTCAGAATTTTTTACCAAATACAGCTTACACTGAATGAAGGTATTTTGGAAAACCTGTTTCCAAATCCTGAGTTAGGCTGCGAATGAAAATTCATTTAAATATCTTAATCATCACTGCTGCATCACTCCCCGAGGAGAAGCCGCCGCATTCCAGTGCAGCTGGAATTCCAGTGGCAAGCTCGACAGAGGGGTTATTGCAGGTCACAACTGAGAGACACTGGAAAAACAAAGAAAAACCCATGAATCTGCCTGAACTCAACTTTCCTTTTACCCTGAGACTGGTGATGTTTCAGCAAATGACCTTGTCACTATATTTTATATAATATCTCCATTATTCTGTACCTCATACCAGTAAACGTGTTTTACCAAATAATTTTATTTCCTACAGTTTTACTTAAAACTGAAAATAAATAAAGGAGGGCTTGAATTGATATTTCACCTGTAGCATCAAGCAAGAAATAAAATCTTCCCAAAGAACCTGTTGTTTAATATCATGCAGTAGAAACCAAGCACAGATAAATATTAGGTCACTAATTTTTGACACAGTCTCTGAGTTCGGGTACTGACCCTAAGCACCTTTGGAACAGCGTTTCACGAGCTCTAGGTCCCTGCGGTTTGCAGTGACTCCAACTGGTGCAGGGTGCTCGGCACTTCCCAAGACCTGAAGTGAAGTAACAGAGTTCCTGTCGGGATATACTCTTCAAGTCAATAGTCATTCAAACTTGCCTGCTTATCCCTGAAATGCCAGATGTGAATAAAAAGTTGTATTCATGGCTTCAGGAATATCGTAAGGCTTAGTCAGCAACAGGCTCTTCCTTGAGGGTGCTAGGAAAAGCTTTTTCGTAACAGTAAGACATTTAAGATAACAAAATACACCAGAAAAGTAAGAATTAATTATTATTTCTCTTAATATACATTGTAGATATTCTACATATAAACTTGAAACAGAACTTAGTTTTCTTCAAAAACTATCCGAGCACTTTAACACTGTTTTTGAGAAGGACTCTATAAAACATGAATTCCATGTGAAAATAACTGGACTGTGGAAGGATTACAGCCAGTGGACAGTCCTGCATGAATATCATACAGGCACAGAAAATACTCTTGAAAAAAAATTGTCAGTATTGCTTTGATTATATTTATGGTAAAGAAATTATGACACAGACTTAAAATTTTTAAGATAAGAAATACATCTAGGTGAGATTTGCAACGCTCCATGAAACACGCTTACAGAAATCCTATGCAGAGCAATGGGACTACGCAGAACGCCCAGTATCCATGGATTTGTTATTGCTGTTGCAAAACAAGTAAAAATATCAGAAAATAAAACAATAAATAGCACTTGGTTGTCACAAATATAGTGTCCCGTTTACATTTTTAATTAAAAGACAGTAGGTTAGATTCTGATCTCTGTTATATCCACACAATTACCACTTCCTCAGGAGCGTACATCCACTCAGACTGGCAACTCTGTAAATGAGATTAGAATCTGGGCCAATATGTGCATTAATTTAAACATTCGGATTAGTTCAAGTAAGCCCTATGCCATAATGCAGCCATTGTACAGTTAACATGGTATCCATACAACTTTTCTTGTTGAATGTTAAATGGCTAGTATATTATCTGAGGAAGAATTTGTCCTTTTAGCTTGTGGCAAATGAGAGCCTGGCAGTGGGAAAATCTATTGAGTTTTCTTTGCTAGAATATCTCTCCCTGCCCCCCCCCCCAAAAAAAGAGAACCATGGTTTTTTAATAACTTCTTATTCTGACACTACAGTGCATGAAACGAAAACCTAACCATCAGCTCAATAAATTAAGTAGAAAATTCAGGAGAAACAGTAGTTAACTTGTAATGAATTTTTATTATTATCTCAAACACAAACCAGCTGTATTACCCTCCCCCCAGCTAGCCATTACTAGAAGGTTTCACAGTCCAGTAACTGCTAGGGCAAAGTTCTGATCTCCTTGACTTTTATTTGCACCAAGCCTCCACAAGGGACTGCGATCTTTCATCACGTAGTTACACTTCTTAACCAGAGGATAAGATTGTTTGCTCTATGGTTACGTTCTTCGCAGGATCAAGAATGGGACACAGCTGAGCAGACCGGTGCTGCTGTTCTGATCCAGCAGAAGACTTGTGCCAGTCTTCACCTTCAATCAAGCCCGCAGTCCAGCTGACGGCCCGGGGGCAGAAGATTGAGTATGTATTTGGGTCCTTCTCTGAGTCAGGGCTCAGCAGTCAGACAGGCTGCAAGCTCCAGCAAACTGTACTGGGATAATAGAGGTCAGGTTTTAACTAACTTCGTGAAAAAAGTAGATTGTGTTTAAAGGAGGAAAGATAAAATTATTATATACATTTCACATCCGTTCTAATAAAGTCTCATCAGTAGAAATGGAACTTTGCAAGTTGCATTTTCTATTTTTCATGAACAAAGACATGCATGTCTATCAGACACACAACTACACAAATGCGTATGTATATTTATTTATTAGCTAGAACACTCCCAGGAAATTTAATGAAGTGCAAGAGTTTATTTTGAAATCAAACTGCAACAATATATGATAATAATAATTATCTCTTAAGAATAAATCACCTCATGGAACAGTTTTCAATGCTGATAATTCATTGCCTTCAGAGTGTCTGAAAACCACACTTTCAGAAAAACCGTTGTGTAAACAAGCATACAATCACTCTCCCCTCAACTTTCAATCTTCATATCATCTGTAAAAAAGAAAAGAATCATATGCTGAACTGCTGCAAGCACAGTATTATTTGCAAGAGGAAAAAGCAACAGCGGTTTGTGATACAACTTCTACTTGAAACTTAATATAGCCAAAAAAAAAAAAAAAGAGCTGGAAATAATTACCAATTGGCTCATACAACTGAGAAATAACAACCTTTTCATATCTG
The DNA here is from genome assembly GCF_965638725.1 of Aptenodytes patagonicus. Classification (NCBI taxonomy): domain Eukaryota; kingdom Metazoa; phylum Chordata; class Aves; order Sphenisciformes; family Spheniscidae; genus Aptenodytes; species Aptenodytes patagonicus. Next base: position 36,167,684 of record NC_134955.1, on the reverse strand, counting down.
TATGTGGGTAAGTCTGGCTTCTCTTTATCTCAATAAACATCATGTATATTTACATGCATAAGACCTTGACGCAAATCACTGCTTCTTTCAAGAAGCAGGAATTACTTATCTCTGAAGGCACATGAGAGTTTTCTTCAGAGATATATATATACATATATATATATAGGAGAATGATGTTAAAAATTATGCTTTCCTTAAATAATGTATTACAGTAAATCTATGTCACAGACTACAGTACCATAATGACTGCGAAACTGAAATTCTGCTAAACCAGTTTCACACAAACACAGTTTTGTTTGCTTACACAGCACTACACAGAGTTTAAACCATGTGCAGCAGGCCAGAAAATCAAACTGTTTACAGAAGATTACGCATATATGTTTAAATGTCCTTTAGAATTAAGACCATAACAAAGCTCAACTATGTAAATGTCTCTTAAAAATAGAAATACACCTGACACCTTCATCTGCAGGTGTATTTGCCTTAAACTGGACTCCACTGGGATCTCCATTCCTCCATACAGTTAGCACATCTAATCATGTCTGAACTAACAACAAGCTTACCTATAGAATACATTAGGCAACTTTCTAAATTTGATAAAAATCACAACCTTTTGCTTATGGCCAGGAATAATTGCTTAAGACAGAACTGGGTCACCTTTGCAGGAGAGGTATCAGGGTTTTCTGGTTTATGCTGTACACTTTCTCATAATCAGTACATTGACAAAAATAGTAAGAATGGACTGCCACCTATTTAAATGCTAATTTTAGATGTATGTTTTATCATTAGAGTAATATTAACGGAATACAATAAATCTGAATTTAAATTTCAACTTATGGATAACTGCAAAATATTTGGCACTAATGTAAAAACAATTACAAACCTCTGAAGTGGGTTTTATTTTGCACTTACTTTTATTGTGCCTAAAGATTACCTGTTCACACCATTTTTAAAAATGAGACACTGACACAAAGACTCAAAGCCTGATGATGTAATGATATCTGTAATGATATCCTTGGGTTTGTTTTCAGGTTTTTAGTAAAAATGAAAAGACTTAGAGACTCTGAAAATGCAGAACACTTTTCCCCCCTAAAAAAAATATTTGGTAAGCAGTATCACCATCAACCCAAGATGTTTATTAACCATACAGATTTGAGGTCTATATGGTTGAACGTTACTCAGCCGCTACTGAAAATAGATAATCGAAACACCCTATTGCATGGCTCTGACACAACGCATGGTTATGACTCGAAGTTATTTAAATTGTTATGTGATAAACATTAACACATTCACTTTAGAGACTTTTACCATGAGATGTCCCATATGGAAATTTACTTAATAGCTGAAATCTCCTTTCTCTCTTATGCAATAAAATTACCGCATAGTGACTATGTCTACCGCAACAGGTATGAACAGTTACCTGCTCACTTCACTACATAGTGGCTACAGTGCATGGTGTTTTGCTTGATTTAACACATCCCATCTTAAAATACACTAATAAAGAGAGATGGTAGTCGGGGCTGAGTCGCACTTGACTCTGACTGTACTACATCTATTCAGACTGAAGGAGAACTTTAACTCAAGTGAAGGCAGCAAGTTAAACTTGAGTTTTTCTCACTGTCGGTTGCTGAAGAAGACTGGTGGTGTAGTATGTAGTCATGTTAATCCTGCATGAAATCAGGTTGCCCCTGGCAGAGGTGGTTCTCTGTGGTGTTCCCCATCACCACCACTGCCATCCCGCTCTCCTCTGGGGCAGACCACTTCCTTCTTCCCTTGCTCCACTCTTCTGATGCTTGCATCTACGTGAAGAGCAAAGCTGGCATGTGAAGTTAGCTGAAAACTAACCTACCAAAAAAAAAAAACAACGCACACCCAACCTTTTCTACAGGTATTGTATTTCTATTTTCTTCCTATTGCAGCTATGGCCTAAATCTCATAATGGGCAAATATGGCAGGTGAGTCTAGATACCAAGTTTGTCTGGCAGTGTAAAAACAGCAATAACAAGCCTTCTTGCTTACTGATAGGTGGAATCATTTAAAAAAAAAAATTAACGTTCCCTTCACTGTAGAAAGGTTAAGTATGAACAATCAAAGAAACAGTTGTGATCATAATTAAGAAATTATAACATAGTAAAGAGGTATTAGGATGTTCTTCTAATTACCAATTAATGTGAAAAAATGTTTCTCCAAATTCAGAATAGATTACCAGTATAAGAAAGATCTATCTTGACAAACCTAGCAAAATTCATTGATTTCTAATACAATTAAACTATAGCACTGTAATCACAAACAACTTCATACTGTCACAACTTTTATGACAGAAATGAAAGATGTAGATGTACCTGCCTAAAATCTGGCTTATTTGAACAGTTTGCTTTCCAGAAAGAGAAGTGGTCTTAGGCTAAAAATCTAAATGTAGATTTAGATTACAATATCACTATATAATTGCATTTAAGTAAAGGACATAAAAAATAGAGACATTTCCAAAATCTTTTTATAATACCAGATAGGGTGAATTTAATTTTTTGCTGGTTAAAGTCTACTCTTTCTTTTACTGAACTAAAAGTAATTTATAGAAATTATGCAGTATTTATTCAGTTTGTTATCTTCTATGTGTAAATTTCAACTCCCTGAAAGCAATTTATTATTTTTAATATAGCTAGGTCATGTTTGTTTCTATACTACCGAGTTTACCTTATTAAAAACATTCAAGAAACACTTGGATTTTTGTGTGAATTGTTATACCAACTACTGGGGGAATATTTGCTCTCCACAGAACAGCGAACATGACTTTCTACTACCAAAAAGATAATCCATATGGGTTGTCAACACTGTTTTCCAGTTGACAGAATTAATCAACATCAATATTGTATTTCGTAAGAGTCCTAGTCTTATGGTCAATTATGTCAGGGCAAGAATTTTAATAAACATTCTGTTATTTTGTGTGTATTATTTTTGGCACAGTTTTACATTTTATAAAAGTACATCCTTGCCCCACCGTAACAATCAGTGTGTATTGGTGCATACCTTTGGTGAGAACCTGCTTAGTTTTTTTCATCATAATCAAAAGCCTATTCTAAAGGGTTGTTAAGAGTCTCACCTCCTTTGGTTTGCAGTGGTATGCTGAGAATGTCAGCCTCTGTGGATGGCTCATTGTTCATGCTGATGCAATATAATGGTTCACCCACGAAAGAAAGTTTCTTCAAACTTTTTGTGTTGAGTGCTCTTGACATAAAGTAACCTTCAGTAATACTCTTATCTCCCATCTTCTGTAAACCTTCTAGGTCATCAGGTTCCTCTGTTTGGGCCAGTGAATCCTTTGATAAGTGACTATCAGCCAATGCTTTGCTGATATAGTAGCCAGGGATTTCACTCTCTGCATTAACACACAAGCTTTTGTCTCCGAGTCCAGCCTTTTCCTGAGCCGTTAACATCCCTACAATATGGTCTTCAACTAACATTTTGGAAAGAGTAGATGTGGAGTGAAGAGTGGAGTCTTGACTTGTGTAACAAGGGGGACTTAATCCACAAGAAAGAGATTCCTGAGACTTTGGCATGGTAACGTTGCTTATTGTTCTCTGAGGCTGCATACATTCTTCCAGAAGGGTCTTAAGCTGCTCTTCAGAGAGGCCCGTTTGTTCTTCAGCCTGAAAAAAAAAAAAAAGGCCAAGAATTTCTTCTGTCAAAATATAATTAATGAAAAGCAGCGCCATAAAACAGTTTGAGAGATACAAAAGCAGTGGCAGAACTCTTAAACTGATATCAATGTCTTTCAATTCAAAATTAATTTAAATATACATTTACATAATTACATCATTTACGTAACATCTTCACTAGGTTCTAGATAGATTAGATGCTGAAAGTTAGGAAAGAAGTCTGATGTCCACAAGGCACTGAGAGGCCTTTGATTTTGCTTACTCTTCCACTAGATATCACTGCTTTTTAATTACCAAAGCACGTACTTTTTCATATATCTTGGTTTGTTGTGTGTACATACAGACACACATACACTTTAAGATTTTAGTTACTGAGAGCAAAACTGCACATTGCTAAAAGACTTTCAGCTGTTGGGGCGATGCAACTGCGGTCAGAAATGGTTTTGGATAGCACCAGCCCACAAAGATTGTCACATATTGACTGAAGAATTCCCAGCCACTCCCTGTAGAAATGCAACACAGCCTCTCTCAGCCATGTGACAAAAAGCACATCAGTTACTCATCTACAGGACCTACCACGTCAAGTATGTCCCATGGCATGTGACAGAAGAAAGCCCCATCTTCTGTAGGACAGTTTTACTGCTTTCTACAAGCTGTCACTGCTTGGATAGCTCACAGGTGTATCTCTTCAGTCAATTTCTTTTTCAGACAGTGGCACACTCCCATCATTTTTACCATGCAGGTTTCCTTTACTGGACATTTCTTAAAATTTGATATCAAAGATAATAACTGATATTAGCTGGTAATGGTGAAGAATAGCACAGGATATTTTGCTTAGAGAGGTTTGCAATGGGGAGTTACTTCTAGCCTTTAATCCTTAATGCTCCTTGGTAATAGAGAAGCACAATATTCCCTGACAATTTAAAGATTATAATGAGAAGTACAAGACATATTTTAGATATGCATAATACATTTGCCCATGAAATATGAGATATAGAAGATATAATAATATGTATTATAAATGCTATAGATACTATGCAATATTTAATGGAAAAAGATGCTTTCTACAATCAAAACCTCGGTTTTACCCAACCTCCAAGAGACAAAGGATCAGTTGACAATCTGATGAACTCCCTAAGGCTGCAGTGATTTATGTCAAACAACGATTTTATTCACTGTGTAATGACTATTACACAGAATTTACCTTACATTGTGCTAGAGCATGGAGCTACTGTCATTTCAGAGGAAAGACCAATATCCGATGTCTAGCTGATTTTTTTTCCCCTGAAGGTCTCTTATCCAACGACAGGAGTGATATCACTCTGTTTGATGTACATGACATGATGAGATTGCAGCCTAAGTAGCACAGGGTGTATGGATTACATCTGAAAACTCATTATTCATGTTCATGAATGGGGACAGTTTTCAGTCAGGAAAGAAGCAGTATTTCTTTGTAAAACTTATTGTGGCTATTAAAAATTACAAGGTGACACTACAAAGTGAACAAGACAGACATATTAGGTTACTTTCAGTCCCCATTCTGTATTTACATGTTCAAACATTAATAATAGCTAATAACCGCTACTATAGACTGATTGCTTTACAGTTCAGGCACTAGCTGATGTACTTAAACTCAGTTTTGTAGATTTATCCAACCCACTAATCTTTTCCTGCACAGAATGATTTCCTTCCCAAAGACACTTTGAGTTAATTTCCTACACAAACAAAGAAGACGACTGCATTAAAGAAGTTGAGATACTAAGGGCTTTTAAACAAAACAAAACAAAAAAAAGAGAGCATCGACAGCCTATCATTATGTGTAGAGAGCTTTATTTAGATGAACATAAAATCAGGTAATTATATTGAGATTCGGCTAATCTTGGTATCAATCAACGTACTTTTGATAATATAATCGATATCAAACCACAACCTTAAGCACTTATTTAGATAACAAAGAAAAAATTATGACCTCTTCAAACTTTTCTCAGGCTTTTAAATTTTATTCTTACTGCAGAAAGTACTGGCTGATGAAAAATAAGTCAGACAGGGAAAAACAATCAGTAACAAAACACATGACAAATCAAAAATGAAACATGGAATTTTTCAAATTTTTCACATTTCTTGAAGGAGTATTTTAACTTGCAGGACAATGTCTGTTTACAAGTTGTCATTATTAGAATGGACTCACTATAAGAAACAAGATGCATTCACTCAGGCAGAGCACCACAGTAACACAGTTATACCACTACTGGAAGCACAGCTGCATCGAGAGTATATCCACAGAGCAGAATATGCTGCTACGTAAACATATTTGTATCACTGAAGATTCTCACATCTGGAAACCCACATGGATTCCCACGTGTTTTTGAGTGTGTGGTTCTATACTAACATATTTCAAAGCTCTTGGCCAAGATCATTTGGAACTAATTTTATGTTAATGACAGGGCAATTCACTCACTGCAGAAAGGAATTCTGCATCTGGTGTAAATGAATGGCTGAGTACAAAATGAACATAGTGAGGAAGATCATTTTGTCTTGCCTTTCTTTTGTCCTTTTATTCCCCCCATCCCATTTATCTGCAATCTACTTTTCCTTGTCCAAATTTACTATTTTCTCTTTTTCCTTTCAGGAAAATCATACGGCTTGTATTGACAACTAGTCCATAGATTACCTTGATTATTACCAGAGGGCTAGGTGGGGAGATTTAGAGCCTAAGGCAAATGGGGAGGGAAATGAGTATAACAGCTACAGAGTGAAAAAGCTTGGTAACTTGTGGGCTTGTTTTCCTCCAGAGTGGCAGGCCTGCGGGCAAAGCAGACAGTGTAAAACATTACCTATTTTTGTTCTTTGTTTATCCCTTCCTCCCTTTGGATTGTTTTGTAAGACATGCTTGGAAGGATGCAAAGATAAGGAATCCAACAATTACATTTTAAAATACTAAAAGCTCACTGTTCGCAATTTTCTTGTGCCAAAGTCATTTTAGGGTTAAGGAAAAACATACAGTAGAGGAGAGGATCACTCTTAAATAGCCATCGGTCATCCACTAAGGAGCAAGCAATTTACATTGAAATGAAAGCAGAAAGGCTGCTGTTGAAATCAGAAAACTGAGTTTAGGGAAACATGCAATACCCTAAGGAGAGACACCTCACACCAACAAAGGCTGTGCATTTGCAACCAAATGAGCATTTTAACTCATGGGATCGCATAATACAACAACTGCGTTAGAAGTTTGCAAAGTATACATTTGCACACACCAGAAGAAATCCTGTCACAGCTAACTGTACTAGTTTAGAGTCATAAGACCTGGAATCAGTAACACAGTCTTAGGGAGACACTAGATTCTACTTCTCCCAAGCTTTTACTGCCCTCACCGTAAATAATTTACAACTCCTATCCAGAAAAAATACTTGAACATATTTCTTTAAAAATACAAGGACATAAAATTAATGTAATTCAAAATGCAGAAACAGCTCACTAGACAAGGGAAAATGAGCTAGTAGGTCTGGTTCCCATTAGAAATTGGAAAACCTTTTAATTGTTCTGGCTAATTTTTAATAAGACACTGAGTCCTATTCATTTCCTAGGCTTTTTACCGTTAATGATCCAAAAAACTAATTCCTAGCCAGGAGTTTAGGAGCCTGCTAATGACCTTTACTGTTTATGTGTGGCTAGTTTTTCACACACTTGTGGCCCTTCTCTGACTGAAGATTTCTTGTTCCTTGCTAAATTCCTTGGTGACATTGGTCTATAGAGAAAACCTTACTGCATGTGGTAGGAATGCAAACTTGTAGATGGCTGTGGACAGACCTGCTGTGACTATGGGCTTGCAAGTTCAAAGCTTTAGGCTTGTTTTCCACATCTAGACAGTAACAGAAACAGACTAATACTGAAAGGCCTTATCAGATTTTAGCACGGGGAGAAAGCTAATACGTCAGGATTATTTCTAATTATAGTAAATAATCATAAAGTGACACACAGTAAATGAATAAGCATTAGAAAGCCAGGACTATTCAAGGACTCATGTAGCTGGCATATCTATAAACACGTATATTTTGTTGCTTAATCTGAAAGTATTACAATCAACAGTTCTCATGATACTTTATTTGCTTGAAACAATTTACTTTGATGCTCTAATTTACTTACATTTTTACTGATGTGTAGGACTGCAACAGTCAATTCTAAAGTAACTGCTCTCTTCCTGATAAAAAGACTCCATTTTAAGAGTACATTGATCTATTGAGACAGCATTCAGATTTTTGACATACCAGCACAAGAAGGTTTTGTAAGTTTTAGTTATTTCATGACTTACTAATAGTTTCTCAAACAGCTCTATTCTGCTTTGAAAAGGCAATCCTTGCCTTGTATCTCCACACTGCTCAACTCAACGTGCACCATCAACTCCAAGGTCTCACCTTTATGCATCACACCCAAGCACCATGCACTTGTCTATGAACAGTACTGGTCAGTGCTACTGTGGAATATTATTAATCTGCTGCATACAAAACCAGACACATCATGTCATTGTGGAAGAGCTTCTTACAATTTCCAGAAAATGCTAAAAGCCCGAAGTTCTTTTGCACCACAGAAGTCAGGATTGGTGTCCATAACTTGTGAACTAATTTAAATTATGGGAATATGTCCTATGAAACTGTTGTGGGTTAACCCCAGTGGGTAGCTAAGCACTACACAGCTGCTTGCTCACTCCCCACCCCCCCGTCCCAGTGGGACAGGGGAAGAGGAAAGGAAGAGTAAAAGCAATAAAACTTGTGGATTGAGATAAGAATTGTTTAATAAGCAAAGGAGAAGAGAAAGAAGAGAGAAAGAAAACAAAACAAGTGATGCAAAGGCAATCACTCACCATCTCCCATGGGTAGACCAATGCCCAGCCAGTTCCTCACCAAAAGATGGGTAACTTTCTAGAACCCCCTCTTTCCCCTTTTTATTGCTGTGCATGATGTTATATGGCATGGAATATCTCTTTGGTTAGTTCGGGTCATCAGCCTCCTTGTGTCCCCTCCCAGCCTATTGCACATCCCCAATCTATTCACTGGGAGGGCAGAGCGAGAAAAAGAGAAGGCCCTGAGCTGTGCAAACACTGCTCAGCAACAGAGAAAACATGGGTATGTTATCAGCATTGTTTTGGTCACAAATCCAAAACACAGCACCATACCAGCTGCTATGAAGACAATTAACTCCATCCCAGCCAGTCCCAGTACAGAGATCCATACATCCACTTTTACAAAGAAATTCTTAAGTGTCTAGCACGTCATGTTACGGCTTTTAGCGCTTGCTTGTTTGTTTTAAAAACACTACTTTACGAGAAAGAGCTTAAAGATTGTAAAAGAAAAAAGTTAATCTTTCCTCTGTAAGGCTATTTCAGAATGTAATGAGAGAAAATGTAACTAAGGTAGATCAAAAACATGCTTCCAACTCAGTGAGAATGTTTCTGGGGAGGCCAGTAATGTGTATTGATTTGATGGTGTTAAAAATTAAGACTGGAAGCTAAGTAATGGATTCAGAAATTAAGAGCTCCTTGTGCTCCAATCACGATTCACCACCTGGTGGTCCTGCACTTATGTCTAGTTTGGGTGGGTTTGGGGAATTCTGTACTGTTTCAGGAAGGACATAAATCTTTAAGAATGGACAGGATTCATAGCCATAGGAGAAAACCTCCTGGTTTTGCTCTTTTCCTCCTTCTGCTATCTTTCCTTCTGTTAGTTACATTTTCCCTTCTCTTATTTTTCCACTGCTTCTGTTTGTGTAAGAGCAGAATGAAAAGGTCTGGTAGTCGATTTTCTGTGGCTGCTCCTGCTAAGAGACAGAAAGCAGAAAGGACAGAAATATCTAGGCAAGAAAACAGAAGCACCAGGAAAAAAGAGGAGGAGATTAGTGGGCATCTGGTAACATCACTGTCTGAAAAGAAAATTCAACTTGTAACATCACGAGCCATCACAACCACATCATCAAAGCCATTACCAGTCTCACGGAATCATATAAAATCTTCATTAAAAAATAAATTTTAAAATAGTATAAAAATTCAGAAGAGAAAATGAACTTCATTAATGAATTGGAAATAAAAAACCCTAAAAGATTTTTTCCCCTTTCTCTGACAACGAGAAATCTTAACAGACATCAAAAGGGGACATGAGTTTATACAATTTTACACTTATTTAGCGTAGCAAGAGACACAAAGAAAAGTAGGTGAAAATTGTGAAGAAGAGACATGGTAATTGCAGCAGTTCATTTCTTTGTGATTTTTAAGATAGCCTACAGGTTATACAAGTAAAACTAATTATGACAAGTTCTTGCAGGCAAAACTAATTTAAACATGCATATTTTAGTCATTACAAAGAGGCATAATACTTGTTTTTATCTTTCTGAAAAATATCCATTCAATTGCTTGTGCTTTGCATGTGCAAATAATGAAAAACTGTGCTTCATCAGCTATGCCACACCCTGTAGACTTTAGAAAGAGAAAGCAACTGATTGCCAGAGGTGACAGAAGTAGAAAAAAATAAAAAGGAAGCTAAAATATCTTTTACAATCATTTTCTTCTCATTTGATACCGTAGACGCTAAGCTACATTACTTGCAGCTGCAGAGTTTGCACGGTACAACACCAGGATATAATGAAGAGGTTTCAGTTGCTGTAAGTGTGAATTTTTTCTTGGAAGCATATGGAAATAATTTTATAACTTTTAAAGATCCAAAAAGCTTTATTTCTGAATTGCTACAAGTCGTACTTTTTACCTTTCATTTTCTGAAGCTTACTTTCAATTTTAGCTTCCTTTCACGGCAGCTTTTGATCTGCAGGTTGTATAACATTTTCTAGGTGCCTGCATATTAGCAATGAAGTTTTCATCCACAGACACCAAAATCTAAATTTGTATGTCCCCACCAAAGTTTGAAGAAGGTAACTTTAGGAAAGCTAAGTGAGTTTTGATTTACTGTTACAAAACAGTAAAACTGTTACAAAACCTCCTATATTTTATTACCCAATTAACTTATGAATAGTAGGTTTTACACAACAAAACAAATGGTTGACAAAGGAATATCAAAGGAAAGTCTGAATATATTGTATATAATACCTAAATACAAAAGCAAATAAAAGGTAATAGAAATTATTTTAAAGTAAATTACAGCTATTTTTCCTATTTAACTAATCTTTCCTAAAATACTGGTGAGTATGAAACTATGGCTAAATCTGGTAAAGTCTGACCTTCCTAAAACATAAACTATTACACATTAAATAAAAAATTATATTCAAACAAAAACAAGTTATAAAGAGTGTTTTATTAGTGGCTGGGAATTGTTACTACCTAAGCAGCTGAGTCGGCTGAGTTAAATGAATTGATAAGCCAAATTTTGATAATTATAGTCTCTTTCAGAGGTACTAAGAGAAATCTTATGCATTTGAATTTACTCTGTTTTCTTTAGTTCAATCCTGTTTCATCTGAATTTGAGAAACCAAACAGGAGCTGGAAGAGCAAGCAACTAGTTTTGATCTTCTGATGATGAATAAAAACAAATGCAAGAGATCTAGTATTCTAAAATCATGGAGACTTTTCAAGCAATAGGATCAATCCACTAACTGCAGGTAATATTTCCTTTTAACAAGAAAGTAAGTAGCTTTAAACAGGGGTATTCATTTTTTTTTTTTTAAACATTTGCAACATCATAATGAAATCTGGTTCTGTCCAAGAGGTATCCTACAATGTTATAACATTATTCTATTCTCCTCCCTAACTGCAACCAGTGTTTGTAGTGTTCTCGTACCTCTTGCCCTAAGATCCGCATCCTGGCTGTGATCGTATAGCATATTTGACTTTTGTATATATTGTATAATAAAAAATTTAATTAGTTAAGTTTCAATAGTTTTTAAACACTGTTGTCTCAATACTGAATTATACGCCAGCTTCCTTCATAAGCAGCGGGACACAAATTTCTAGTAAGCAGGAATCAACAAAGGAAGACGTTTTATTCAGTATCTTTAATAGAACAAAAGGTAAGAACTACAATTCTAAGTAAACATACATTAAACTGTGTAATTAAATGTGCATAAAGTATATTTTCCTGGCTAGGGTAAAGAGGTACTGACTTAATGTAATGGGCATATTTAATTGAAAATCAACATATCCTAGTAGTCACTAAACAGTAAGAGTCAACCGTTCTTTAGAAAGATAATTAAAACATTTAAGAATTTTAAAAGCTGCATAAATCATGATGTAAACCCCCCTTGATTTAAATACTAAACTATGATAAAAGTCTCTGATTTAAATCACTTTGAACTTAAAATCCATCTACTCCAAGGTTGTCAACAGATGTTTCGCAAGAATTCAGCTCTTCTAACTTCAGATTAGTGCAACGTTTAGCTCATCTAATCTACTGCATTTGTAGATAGAAAAAACTAAGCGTTGTACTACGTATGAGTCACTGTATAATTTTTTCTCTCATTTTTTAAATCTTCCTCAACAAATAGATAGCTCCCTGGTTTTAGAGCACTTGATTGCATACACTTTCAAGTATTCTTAGGTTAGAAAGCAAGCTGTCTTTATCTGAACACACTGAACGTATGTGCGAAAACGTAAGAGACAAATTCCTGAACTGGTATTTACAATCCATCATCCTGAATAAGACTTTCATTTTCTAGCCTCTACTGAAGAAGCAGAACTTCTGCAATCTAGGCTATTTAGCATTCAAAAAGTTTCCTAAACATCCCATTTTGTGTTTTTAACTGTTTGTTATTAAGCATTTAACAGATTTCATTCCAGAGAACTATCTTCCTTGAATATTATTAAGTTGTGGCTTTAATTTTCAGCAAAGCCAGTAGAGTAGACAAAAATGCCTTGATGTGGTTGCAGCTGTTTTCTGTTACAAAAACCCATTTATTTTTCTTCTTTCGGTCATGTTGGCTTTTATTTTTCCAAGAAATAGATACAGTGTAGCACAACAGTACCACAGTATCTTATTATAGACATTTTAAAACTCTGCAACAAAGTATCTTTTAAGATTTTAAGAATACTTACAGGTCCATAATCTGTTGGGGGAACAGAAAATATAAATAGTAATAAAACTAAGCACACGGAGATTTCTTTCTTCGTAACATAAGAAACGTCACAGCAAGTACTAAAACACCAATAAAACTAACAAAATGCCTCCATCCAATAAGAAGGAAAGCAGGGAAGCCACAAACACGTGACCTAGATGACCTATGTAGTTAGGTGGAGTTTAGTCTCACCAAAAATAAGGAGGACTGGCCCAAGGAGCAGTAAGCCATGAAGACTCACCAAAAGCAACTATAGGCAGAAGCTTAAAAAAGAACAAAATACTAGTTCATGTATTCTAGGAGTTCAGACCATATTTCCTGATATTCTTTAGGGGTATCTTTTAAAGTGAATCTTATTAATTGGCCCCGTGTATCAATAGCAACACGCACCTCCAAATACTGACTTCTTCTATATAACATATATATGTTTATGGTAAACCTGACCTGTGATATATATGTTGGAGACGGAAATACTCCCTCCCAATAGCAGAAGTATGTTAGGAAGGAAGTTCTGCTGTATGCGGAATAACAAGATACAGAAACCCGCAGTGTTCTCCAGTGAAGTCCTACAGTTAGTGTACAATCTCAATTATCCAAATTAAGGAAAAAAGTTTCTTTTATAAATGTGGTTTTCTGACAGAGTTTTTGACTCTGCATTAAATACAGATAATAGTATTCCTCTCTTTGTTTCACATTCATGCCACCTAAATCAAGAGCCTCAGCCAAGTACTAGTGTTAACTGTAGTTCCCCAAGGTCCACACAGGCGGCAGAGAGACACCGGCACTTCCGATTGTTATTCAACCCAGCTACAATCTAAAGAAAAGAACACTTAGAGTTCTGCTTACAAATTATTGTTTTAAAACTGAAACCTTTCTGACAACACAATTCAAAGGATACTAAGCAGAAAGAGAATAAACAGGAAGAAGTAGAGATAGAGATCAATATTACAACAGAAATTTGGTAAATCACAGAGGATTAGAAAAAGGTATGTAAGACACTACTTTTCAGAAACTTGTTTCCGAGAAATATGTCTAAGTACAGAATTGCAAAGACACCTAGTTTTAAATAACAAGACCCACAATGTATCACACTGGCTTAGCTTTCATTGTCTTGTTGTTGTAGTTCATCCCATAAGCTCAATAAAAGCATGTACAGTATTGCCATGTATTGGCAAATGCAAGCACTCAAATAGTGAGAGCCAGGACACCTCTCGAAAAACACCAGGTCTAGTACATCTGAAACTGTTTGGGGTTTTTTGGTTTTTGTTTTGATTTTAATTGTTACAGTTTTAAAGAAAGGCTTGGTTTTGTCTCTTTTTTAAACAGGAGCAAAGATTCTCGTGCAATTATGGCAGTGCAGAAATCTAGAGCTTTAACAGTACCAAAAATTACACAACTTGTGGCAAAAAGAAAGAGAAGTTGGCAATATTTGTAGTTACATGAATTGCAGATATGGAATCCTACTTCACAATGGCAGGGCTATTAAGTCTCTTAAAAAAATCAAGTTCCCATTTACTGCTCACGAAATGTTTCTGACCCTTTCCATTCACGGCATGAATAATTACACTCACTAGGGAACATCCCGTCTAAAATCTATGAAATTGTCATTGCCTTTTAGAGAAAAATCACATGTACATGAGTACAGATAAATGAGTAAGGGTAGGGATAGTTTTGCCACATCTCAGTCTCTGCTTATGAGAGGTCAGAGAAAGAACTGATAAAGAATTTGATTTTCTTTTTGTGTTTGGTGGGGCTTGTTGCCACAGGGCAAGTGCAAAGTTTCTATAGGGAACGTCAGGTTGCAGCTGTGCTTGTCAATGTGGGCATATATTTTATGGAGTGCTGAAAAAACATTTTTAAAAAAGAAAGAGAATAATGAAGAATCTTTTTCTTTGCTAAAGAATGGAAGGGTATTTTGAAATGAGAAACCTGCATCTGGCTCTTCTATTTCCATTCAAAACGAAAAACCAAAAGCCTGTAGGAAGAATGTGAGGAACAATATTGCCCCAGGGAAAACGTTTTATTTGGAGTTTCATTCTGCCTGCACCCGTTCTTGATTTTGAGGAAGGGGGGGCAGATCCTTTCAGTAAGTACAAGAACAGGAGTTAAACCTTGAAATATTCAAATATACATTACCAGAAAATTTACATTTACCACATAACAATAAGAAAAGCTAAGACTGAGATTAAAAAAGTTATTAATAAACCAGTTATTATTACTTGATGTTTGACAGCTGTTTTAAAAAAAATAGAAATGTAAAATGATAATATTATTTGTTTTTTGTCTAACTACAATGGTCATTTTTCACTAGGTCTAGTTTTTAAAGTAAACCTTAGTTTTGATCGTTTATTAAAACCCTTACATTTTTTCCTCGGACTTGTCTAACACATAGAGTAAATGTGCAACAGTACCAATGACCATATTCCTGCCAGCATGATAAATTTCCTCTATTATTATAACTAAAATCCACATATTTTATGTCCTTGTCAAACAGTGTAAGCATGATAAGACCAGGTAGGAGAGGCAGCCTCCTTCCCTTCTTTTTTCTTCTGGGGGGATGAGGAAAAACCTCACAGTTACTTTCTGCCACTAAATTTATGGTAGTTTTTAATTCTCTAGGCCTTAGGCATAAAAACCCCTTTCAGCATCTTCTATTGTTCTTTTTTCTCAGTCACAGATCCTTTCTCATGTCCCAGAACAAAGACATCTAGAAAAGCACATGCATTCGAAATGTTGCAGTTCTTTAATGTTATTAATCAGAAGCACAGGTCTATGTATCTGCATACAGATAAAAAGCAAGAAAGCCTTTACTCACTTTACAGAGACAGTAGGTTGATTTGACTACGGAAGCTATGGGCCAATAGGTACATAACGCAACGCTGTAGTACGCATGTTTCCTTCCCTCCACTTACTCATTTCCTGGTAAACCCATGCCTGGTAAGAAAGATGGCTCCCCGTTTGTAACCAGAAGCAATGATGGCATTCGACAGGTCACACAAGCACACTGGGCAGGCTCCTGTGCTTCCTCCTCATCATCAAAGAGAATGCCACAAGCCAAGTGACAGATGTACAGGAAACCAGATAGCCCAAATAGCATCTACTAAGCATAAGCATACCAGCTTTTCTGCACCAGGGACAAAAAATAATTATGCTCATGTAGAAATCTAAAGGCTTTATAGTAAAAAACCTCACAGTTTAAAATATAATGTCTTAATGATACAGGAATATTTTAGCGTTTGAATTTTTCACCCGTTTTCTGCAGAACCTGCTCGTATGTAAAATGTATTTCAAAACAGCTGTGTAAACACTGATTCTAAGAAATTTTACTTTTAGGGAAATTAATACAATTCTAGAAACAACAAACAAATTACCAAAATGTAAAATGGTACAGCTGTATGTAGCTCACAGAAAAGTTAATGTTTTGCAGTTTGAAACATATAATTGCTATAGGAATAGCTAAAATATATATTTAAATGAAGGTTGGGACAATCCCATTTATACTCAATGACGTACACCACTGCACAAAAAGCAAAAGAAGTCTAATATTTACCCTAGTAAAAGACATGAAAGCACCAAAAGACTCATGTTTTTCAAAAGAAAGTTATGTAAATTTATCATGCATTTGGGATACAGGTGACTCTACTGGAGCTGGAGTCTGTCTTTTGCCCATGAAGTCAAAGTTCACATGTCACTCATAAGATCTGAAAGATTAATTTACAAAAAGTCTGTGTGATCACATTACAAGGTCAATGGCTTAAACACAAAGCGCCGTGCACACCAGTTGCTTGGAACTTTCTTTACTGCACATTGGAATGTTTTTGCCCAGTTGCTTTGGTAAAAAAAAAAAAAAACAACCAAAGCTCACAGCTGTGTTTCTGATGAATTAATGATGACATTGTTGGTTTTAGAGGACACTACACTACTCTCAGTTATGTGGAATCACAGCTACTGAATCAGTAGGCATTGACACAGTGAAGTGTTTTGTGTGCATCTTCCAGGCAGTTAGCAGAAAGGTACTTATTCATTCGGCTAATTCAGATAGAGAGTTCCTGTTGAAATACATTGAGAAAAGAACAGATCATATTTTTTGAAGCAAAAAGTAGAAGCTTAGCGTGGATGATATACATTTAAAAGTCATAACTTCTTTAACCAAGGACACTCACTGCTTAGGTTAACATGCTTTTCCATTAAGCTTATTAACATTTCAGACTTTTAAAGGAGTTTCAGGATAAATGGGCAAATTATTCAAGTTAAATGTACCAAGGATCTGACTGAAACACAGTTCATGTATCAAGCTAAGACAAGTGTAACAGATGTTCACAGAAAGATATACACCTCTGAAAACACATAGTTTAGCAGCAGTTTCTAGCATTGTTATCCTGCATAAGATGCAATAAGAGCATACTAGAAGAGAGAAGTTCCAAGTATCTGATTTTTTTAATGCTAATGACAATAATAAAAACATACATAAATATCTAACCTGTTGTTGTTAGAGACATAGAAATCTATATAAATACCAAGATTGGGTACAGCTGCAATCTGGAAGGATGATGCTGTGTAGCAGTATAGCCTCTACAATGTGATTACGTGTGTGAATACCAGGCTGGCTGGCACAATTTGAGAGCTGTATCTAATTGCTAAAATGAATGAGTTTTAATTAAGAAAGACACATCATGGTTCTGAGCCACACAATGATATTCCACCCTTTTCAGAGACATCAGAAATCCATTCCTTCTGGAATTTTAAGAATGAATTGTTGTGGATCTCACTGGTCTGCCTTCTGGCAGAAGACACACCAACTTGTTCTTGCCTTGTGGAATCTGTTCACGCATGTATCCCCTTATGGTACTAAGCACCACTTGATACGGGAATTCTTTTAATGCACCTGATGCATCTGATGCAGTCTATGTTTTACTTTATGCATTATTGGAAGTATATTCCTTACATGGGTCATTCATTTGTAGTTTTATCTCAGCCAGTTTAATATTGGCTAGTGGGAGGAATAGGCTGTAAGTCCCCATACTAAAAAGCCATAAAATGGAGTACAGAGAGAATAACAAGGGGAGGGACATGACATAGGTATTTTTGTATTTTATCCTCAAGTCACTCTTGGGAAAGGGGATTAGGCACTTCAGTCTCCCTACTCAGAGCTGGATGTGCTAAGCACTAGGTCATAACATCTTGCACCTCTTCAGGCATGCTCCCTTTGGCTTGGCGTTCGTCACATAATAGAGCCCAGTTTCAACGACAGCCATGAATAGTACTGCACTGAATCTATTCTATAGCTTATTGAGGATGGATGGTTTTCCCTTAGAAGATCACAGATGTAGTTTGAAACTAAATTTAGTTCTACCATTGCTAGGCAAACGTTTGAACCATTAGATATATGAAATAATTAGAAGAGCTCTTCCCTGTTTGAAACAAAAATGTTTTAAGCGTGCCTAGCTTTACAAAGTTCCTCTAGGTTTTAGATCTTAAGAAGACAAAGGCACCTGACTGGAGCCCACGTAAGATACCTAAGCACCAGAAAGGGTGAGAGTCCAGACAGGTTTGGGTTTTGGGGTTTTTTTTTGCTCTTATAAGTTAGCCTTAGGCTGTTCCCAACTCAGTAAACTGGCTGCTCTGAATATTATTCTAAACCACATAATCCTCACCCTGAACTGCAGAGAAAGCCCAGGAATTAACATAACATTCACTCAATACAGCTTTAACTGACTTGCCCAAGGTGGGAGGGCAAAGAGTTAGCTGAGCCACCGTACCCACCTTTCTCTCATGAAGTTCCTAGAGCGTACTTGGCAGAAATTCACATCTTGTTTAAAAAAAAAACAAACAAAAAAGTCTCACTAATGAAAAGGAATCGGCGATTTAAGGCTCTCATTCACTTGATTTATATCTATGTATGTGGAGTGGGGGTGAGGGTGTACAAGTATGAATGCATATACCCACCACGCACCCTAATGAATTAATTTAATCATTTACTGGCTTATTCACAAAACCAGAAATATCAGGATGGGCACAGGAAGAGGCTGCAAATGAAAACAGCACAAAATAATAAAGTATTAAGAATAAGTTAGTAAGTGAAATGGATGCGTATAATGCAAATTGCTATTCTGCAGTATTAGGTAGTCAATTATATAATTAAAAAAAACCCAACATTTTACTCTAGGACATGCAGAGAAAATCTGGATCACTGTATCTCCCAAAACCACAAAAGAGACCCACATGTTCATGAAATGAACCATATGGAAAAAATCCATTTCTTAAAAATATCCAGGAATAATAACAAGGCTCAAAGAATTCTAATAATTTCTATAATGAGGAACTTAAGATTTATTTTTCTCATGACACAGGAAAAAAGTTCATGCTGAAAACTTTAAAAGGTTACTCTGGGGGGGGGGGGGGAAAGGAGTGGTGGATATTTGTTAATACAACAAATGTAATGAGGTAAGAACTAAAAGGACAGCTTCCCTTCTCCAAATGAAGCCTCTTCATTTCTGATGAGCAGTTGAGAGTTCCACCAGGAGGGGATCTTCTGGCTTTTGGACAGCCCCGAGGGCCAAGTACCCTACTGCCTATTCAAAAAGGGGCATACTGTAACAAAGAGAGGAGAGAAAGCCGTGCCGTGCTCTGAGCATTTGCATCTGGTTATAGCTACAGTATAAAACCATGCCTGTCTGAAGTTAGAGCACTGCATAAAAGGTGCCAACAGTTCTTGGGACAAGAGCAGTTTGAGAGTCAGGGAACTAACGATCCATCTTATTCATTCTCTTGTCCTAACAAAAAAGTGAACCTGATCCTAAATTTAAAAACCATCTGTGGCTATTCTGAAGCTGCTGCAAATTAAACAAGAGGAATTTAACCTGCTAAACTTCAATTGCTACTAAAAGTCCTATATACAGTTTCTACCGTGCATGAAATAATGACCAAATATACTGTACTCATAAAAGGGTAAATTATGTTTACTATCCAATTTCTATTCCTGGCTTTTCTATTGAAGTTTTTCTGTTCAGCCATCTACTGTATCTCAGTTTATCTATCTGAAAAAAAATACTATTTAAGGGACAAAATGGTTCAGTCAAAAAGCTTGACTGGAGAGCTCTGAGTTCCTTGAGTAAAAAAACTATTACACGATGGCAAGAAAGAATACTAATATGGGCAAGCTAAGCAATATTGTATATGCTCAGAATGAGAATTCAGACCTACAAATCACTTCGCACAATGCTGTGTTTTCATTCATACAAGTGATTGCAAAATTGAGATTACAGCAAAAAAATTGAGCTTGAGAAAGGTAAGCCGAAAAAAAGTCAAACCATGAAGAGAAAACTGCATTCTATGTTTCTTCTGGAAACAAAAATTAGAAACAGTAGGACACCACAAGTGATTAAATGTTACATTTTTTGAACACTAAAGCAAAATATTTTATTGAGAACCATATTATCGTAAGATTACTAAAAAATAATGGAAAGAGGAAAACATATTGATGAACAGAACTAAAAATGAGAGGTGACATACATCATAAAAATGAAGGAATGTTTAATTCAACCTCCTCAACTATTACTGCCTTCATAAAATAGTTCATATAATTTAGGACCATATACTTATATTATCATTTTCTCTTCACTTATCTCACACAAAGAAAAATAATGTAATCAAACGGACTACGGCCTATTCATCAGCACACATCTTCTAATCTCTGCACATGCATTGACACAGACTGTAATCACGTCTGATTTGTTAGTGCAGTTCAGTGAATCCTTTATCGCTATTTAATCCTGACTGCTATATATCCTACGATTGCCAACTATCTACACAGCCGCTATTGCACAGTATGTCTGACACCATAAAAGTACAGAACTGTAATTAAAATTACAGCATTACTAAACATACTAAAACCATTCCTAAAGATGAGTGCCAAAGGTAGCTTTCTGAATGCAGTTAGCTTGCACATTTTACAGTACTATCTGAAGAGAACATTACATTTTGAACACATGAACAATTCAGATGATAGAAAATACCATGAGGTAATGCCATGGCATATTGATATGCTCTTTGCACCTGCATATTTCAGTATTCTCGTCATATAACTACAAGGAGCTTGAGTAGAGCCACAGACAATATCCAGATGTGAGATTATATGACGGACCTTTTAATAGCATCAAGGAACTCACAGCCTATGGAAGGTAAAGGCAAAAGGTTTTAAAAAACTTGTTTTTCTCTCTGATTTTGGCTTGTTCAAGGGGTTGCTCAGGGGCAAGCAGAACCATTACAGAGTGGCCCACTGTAGTTTGACCCTCCTGCTCATCACCTCCCTTGACATCTACATATAAGAGAAATTCTTCTAAAGCATACCTACTCGTATTTCCCTGCTTGAGAGGACTTTTTTCCTGCAAAACACAAGACCTTTAGGGTTCCTATATAACCTTTAGCACTTTTACCTAGGGTATTTTCCCCAAAAAAGATAAACATATCCAGACAAAATTCCACTCTTAAAATTTTCAGACACGCATCTTATCCTAACCTTGCCAAAAGTCAAGGATTACAATCATTAGACGCTACCATGATGTAATTTGTAGAAATAAGATGTGAAGTATACTGTTCATATGCATGGTAACCAAAAGCCTCATATTCATGCTTTTAAAGTATTTCCTCCTTTCCTGATAAACATTAAGAATACTGGGCTTGTCTGTTTTTATTCAGCATGAAACAGTCAACCAATATAGTATGTCCAATAAAATAATAAAAGGTATTAAAAAAAAAGAGAAATACAAAAATCATTTGTTTCAAAGAAGGTAACGTAAGTAGATATCAAACATTTAGTCAGATTTCTTCAAAGATGTGAACGCATTTTCTCAGCTATAGAATCACAGAATCATAGCATAGTTGAGGTTGGAAGGGACCTCTGGAGACTGCCTAGTCCAAACACCCTGCTCAAAGCAGAGTCAACTAGAGTAGGTTGCTCAGGGCTGTGTCCAGCCAGGTTCTGACTCTCTTTGAGGATGGAGACTCCACAGCCACTTAGCCAGTGTTCAATCACTCTTACAGGGGTTTTTTCCCCCCCTTATGTTTAAAAGGAACGTCTATATTTCAATTTCTACCCATCTCTTTTTTTCTGCAGGAAAAGATATGAAAATAATGCTTGTGAAGCATGATTTCTGAGCTAGTTTCCCCCAATTGCATTCTGATTCTAGTTAAACTACAATAAACTTGAAATACTTACAAAGGAGTGTCTGAAAAAAATTCACACAATGCAAGGAATTTAATACTCTTAACCAACACAAGATTTTAAAGCTCTTTTTTAAGAAACTAAAACAACATGCCACCATCAATAAGCACAAGGAAGACTCTATTTCACATTTCATCTTCTAACACCAAGCTAATTAGTTTTCCTTTAACAGTCTCGGTAAATCATCGTAACATTTTAACGACACATTGTTCACAAATATTTACATCCTTTTCTGGGCTTGCTAAAGTTACTATTTGCTTGACTACTCTAAAAAACCAAAATCATCAGCCAATTGTTGGGTTACATAAGATGGCTAGCAAAACAAAGCTTCAAAAAAACCAGACAGACATCTCAAATTGTAAGTACATGAAAGAATGGATGAAATTCATCTGAGTTTTACACGGCAATTTGTTGTCAAGTTAAACAGGGCCAGGAACGTTTTAGTACAAAACTGCTCTGTGTCAAATATATCAAATGCATATGCAAGCCTGAAGTTGTATCTGGATTGCCACCCAATGGGATGGCTGCTGTTTGTCAAGCCATATACAAACTATCTTGAAAACAGTTAACAGGAAAACCATGGCAGCAGAGAACTCAACCCGGGCCAGCTATTATAGAATCTATTCAGCATCTCCCGGACAGCATTTGCAGTCCATGATGAATCCATTCTAACGACAGCTCCATTATCAGTGCTAGTACCACTGCTGCAGTCATACTTCTGGACTCTCTGGAGTGAGAGATGACACAGAATGATACAATACTCATATTCTTAATGTTGCATTAATCCATACAGAAATTGCATACTTCCGCTTTCTCTCCCAACCCTCTCAGGACGAGTCCTCTCTGCCAGTCTTTCTGATCACTACCCTCCAATATACTTTTTTTTTCTCCAGATGGTTTTAAGGGCAGCTGATTTACCAAGCACTTAATGGATTTGTGGTAAATATCACGTCTATTCCCACAGTGTACAGGCACGTGACTTAAGAGCCTCAACCTCCTCCAGTTCACAGCGTTTCTTTCTTCAACCACAAAGAACAAGCCCCAGATTACAAGTTAGGAAAAACTCCAGAGATTTCTAGTAAAAGAGTCTAGACATATGACATCTGCGCAATAAAACTAAATTGATGCTTGCTATATCCCATCATGAAATCCAAGTGAATCATATATCTCAAAGATTATTTTAAGCCTCTCAGCCTTGGCTGAAAGCTCTTATTTTATTCACGAAACTATAAATTAATACTACCACTCAATCAACTTCTTCAAAGTCATTGTCCCTATTGCTTTTCTCCCCGTCTCCTTTTTTAAATACTAGTACCAAAATGAGAAGTTTGTGTCACTGATTACTAATTCTGTGAGTTTTCCCTGACAATGAGAAATTTACTAGATGTGCCTTAGTAGCCCAATAATTCTATTTAATGAATTGGGAAATACTGTTCTGTACATTTTTTGTTACATTTTTTCCTAAGTGATTCATTATATAACAATAAGGTATTATATTATGAAACCAATTCCAGGTCTCAGGTTAAGTTAATACCGCATATCCTGAGATGCAAAGCATTTTTAACTTTTATTGAGGCTTCATGACTGCTCAAAGAATCAAATCCATACTTAATGCTTTCAAATGCAACAGAATTTGAAATGGAATAAAAGATAAAGCACATCAAAGAAAACACTTACTTGGCAATGTTACATAGACTATTAACAGACCATGAAAAATAAATTACATTACACAGTACATGTTGATCTTCTTTCAGTGAAAGAATGCTTATCTTAATTCTCTTCTTTACCACCCGAGGATGTTTTACACACACTTCACAGATGACTTATTGGATTGCCTTCAGATGTACGATAGTTTGTATTCAGCATTTGACAGGTACAGATGTACTGACAATCTAAGGAGATTGTAGCCTCCCATAATAACTCTTATGTGGCATATCCACTCCAGGTCTTGTAATAACGAATTCCTTTGAGGATTGCAGTTTCCCTATTACTACTGTCTGCCATGCTGTGAGTGCATCTAGCTCTAACTTGTAAGAAATTCTGTGACATCTCCTTTTGCCCATATAGAAAATTATACATTTTGAAAACAAACATGAAAAATCACTGCAAGAAATCACCTGTTCCAAGCCCTCCAGAAATATTTAACTATTGTCATGCCATTTCCAATGCAACTTTTGTCTAATCTCTTTTCAGGCCTCTAGTGGATGGAGGTTACATAAAAACTCTAGCTATTTATTGTTTTCTTAGTATCTAATCTGGATTTTTTCTTCTTCAAATCAAGCACAATTGCTCTTTTGTCTTTTCACTACGGAAACAATTTCTTTCCTTCTACTTTGCAGAAGTGCATACTTGAAGACTGTTACCACATCCTCCCAAGAGTTCTCTCATTCATTCCGACTCACCCCAATTCTTTCCATATTGATTCAGGTATTTTCTAGGTCTGTGATCTAGGTATCTAGACATTGTTTGATGCTCTCCTCTGCACCCTCACCAAACAGTCCACAGCTTTTTTACTAAGGTTCACATAACAGAATGTGGGATTCTAACTGAGAGCTAACAAACCTGCATAGAGCAGAAATATACCTTAATTTTTATACACCACAGTATGATGTTTCACATTTTTTGCAACATGATATGATCATGCAGTTCATGATCTGCTATAAACCTGAGAAACTTTCCACCTAAACAGTTACTCTCCTTTGGGCTGTTATTTCTAATCACAGCACCTTGCTGAACTGAATCCTAACATTTTTTAGACCGTTTGTATACAATCCTCATTTTTTAAGATATTGACACATCTGTCAACTTCATGCTACCAAAAATTAATAAGCATACTGCTCATTTCAATTTCCAGGTCATAAATGAAAATTTGGAATAAAACTGAGCCAAGGACAAATCCCTCCAGAGCCACATTTCACTGACATTTTGACAGTGAACCATTAATATTTCTAGCCTGCTTGTGTAAATAGATTTGAACCTAACTCCAACCTATTGTTTCTATCTAAATGGCCTCTGCCTGCTACGCTGTCATAGGAAGACTACCTTTGTCTTGGTACTATTTTTCTTGACAAATCTATTTGCTGCTGCATCCTTGTTATTTTTTCCTTATTTTTAAAAAATAAGCACTACTTTTGCCATTTCTAGTCTCTCAGTAACCACTCTTGTGGCCATCTTTAATTTTGATTATAAATATTTCTGAGGTTTCTTCATGCAGTAATTTAGGTTTGATGAGGTCCATCAAACAGATGATTTGAAAACACCCAGTCTATGTACAGAATCTACCCTAGTTTTTTTAGTTATGGATAGAGATGCTATTCCACTGATACTGGAAATAAAGTGATTAGCACTTCTAGACAAATTTTTTAGCAAAGACTGATGTAAAAAAAAAGTATTACAAACTTTGTCCTTAGCATGACTTAAAAGAAATCTTTACTGAATGGTGGGTTTTGGTCCTCCTTTTAGTACAAGGAATTTCTAACATACATGTTGCTTTCCTTGACATATCTTGCTCATTTTAGCTCATAACAACTTTAGCCTTTTTGAAATTATCTCTCTAAATTGATGCTTTTCTTTTATATTCACACTTATTACCTTATTAATGCAACATTATTAGCCCTTTTTATATGCTATCTTAGTGTGTTTGAAGTCAACAAGTGAGTCCCAATCCTTCCTTTGCAATTGGATTACCTTCACTTGTGACCTTTCCATTTTCAAATGAGTTTGAAAGTTGGGGGGGGGCGGGGGAGGGAGGGTTGTTGTTTTTCTAAAAAGCTTTCCTTTCAATCCTTATTCCCCTGAGATCTTTAGTTCGGTTAGTTCTCAGAGTCTGCTTCTTGACATCCACTGTTTCTATTTTGTTTTCTTTGCTAAACATTGCGAGTACCATCATTTCACTGTCACATCAATCAAGTTGCCTTTCACTTACCCATTCCTAGCTGGTTTCTCACTATTTAAAATTACATCTATAGAAACTTTCCAGCAAGTTGCTTTCTTCTTCCTTATGAAAAAAAAAAAAAAAAAAAAAAAAAGCACACTATGACATTACTAAAAGAAAAAAAAAAAGTCACCAGTGAATGCTTGTTAAACTTACTCTATTATACCTTTCTCAAAGGATATCTGGGTAGCTAAACATTTCTTCATACCACCAAATTCTAGATTGTTTTGCTAACTGCTCACAAAATGCTGCATCCATTTATTCATCTTCTGTGGTGGTCCGCTCATTTTGACTTTATCTTATTTTCTGTTCAGACTTTACCAGATCATTCTCTAGGAACTCTAGGTTCCTCTAAATTTTCGATAGATATGCCTTTTCCTCCTGATTCTTTGGCCTGTCTTTGAAAAGGCTATACCCCATTATAGTAATATTCAGCTCATATGAGTTCTCACGAAATCATGTCAATTGTGTCACATCCCTTAATCATACATTACGACTTCCAATTATATGATTTAGTCAGCATAATTCTTGCAACAGTACACTTATCTAACATCTACCTATCTGTGTATTGCTCCTGCACCCACCCACCCCAGCAGTCCTCAAGAAACACATCCACTCTAGTTTCTAGACTAATTCCCAAGTTGCCATTTCTGTTTACCTGCAGACTTCCATCACTCATTCTGCCCCTTATTACTTTATGAATAGCTTGTGAAACAACATCCTATGGTCAAAAATTAAAAGCAGTCTTGGCAACAGCAACCTACATGGATAAGTACAGAGCAGGGGTCATCTGGTGACTCTCAACAGCCTTTCAGCAATACCTCACATCAAAAATCCCAGAAAGCAGCAGTTCACCTGCCAGACAAGTACTTTAGGCTGGTGAGTCTCCTAACGGCTCTCAGGGTGGAACCTTCAACCACCACTACCTTTTGGTGCCTCTGCAATGCAGATTCAAGATCCTCACAGTGTTTGGCGAGGTATAACTCCTCTTTCTCAAATGCTGGGTTTTCATCTTTACTTTCTGCCTAGACAGCATACCTATTCTTAATCTCAACAGGTGGTTAATTAGAGGTGGAATACAATCTGCCTTCTGATGAGATCAGAAATTGCAGTGGCTGTTTCTCCTGTTAATGCTGATATTACAAACTTTTCTAACCAGCTGGAATCTTTGTTCTTTGAATATACTGTGGCAGTGGATGTACTCAAGAATATGTTGTAACCTGACTAATTTCCCTTGTAACTCTCTCACCTATTAGTAGGAATACAGAAGAATAAATCAGAATTAATATTTTAACAAATGTACCGCTTTGTCATGTTCAAGATGGCTTAAAATTTGGTAGTTTATTTTAAACTTATTCTTAAAACGTCAGCTATACCTTGGCTTTTTCTGCGCTAACACTCACATCACCTATTACTAATGAGAAAGATGCCAAAATGGTTAGAAAGACTAAATGGTTGAAGTGATAGTAAATTATACTGGAATTTTTTTCCTAAAGTTAAAGATGGATATCACAAACCTGAGGATACTATCAGAGGGAATATTCAAAGATGTAATATCACTTGACATAAACACAGCAAAAAAGACACTACCATCTGTGTGATCTTGCATGCTATAAGCAGAATCAGTTTCAACTCAGAATTTGTGCAAGAGAGATCTGATTAACTCCTAGTTCATGACTCAGCTGACTTTTTGAATAAATAATGGATCTTTGTCCTACAGAGACATATGGAGGTTCTATAATATAACTAGCCTTATTTGGAATGAGACCTAAAATTGGGGTTTTTAACAACTGTGCTAGAGAGATCCCTTGGCACTTTAAGCATACAGGTTTTAGGTTTACCACCTAAAAAACCAAATTCTAGTTTGGGTAATATTCTTTCTATTTAAATTCTTCCCATAGTTTCCACTGGAAGAGATATTTGCCCTCATTTCCTGCAACAAAGCTGTTGCTGTGCTCTATTAAAACAACTGTGCTACAACCCTGCTAACATCTGTGAAGGGTTACGTCTAGTGTTTGGTTTGCTTTTGTTAAATGCGTAAGAGACAGCAAAAGTGATTTAAAAGTGCCAGGCATTAAGCCTAAGCAAAATGAAGGTCAGTAGGGCTTAAAAGTATTATAAATTGGAGGAAGGGGGTAAATCTTTATATATAAAAAACATTGATAAACATATGAATGCAGTAATGTGAGGAAAGCTGTTCCTATCCAGCCTGGCTCTCATTTGCTAGAAATGTTTTCACCTTCATAATGCCCTAGGCTGACAGTTACCAGCAGGGCAACTAGCAACTTTGATTTGAGTTTAAATAAGGTAAGAGTTGATTATAATGGGAGAATGCCCAATACAGGTTTATAAATACCTGTACAATCTTTTACTTTATTAAAAAACGCCTGCAGAGCCTTGCAGCATTCCTCAGCAACTGCTTATTGAGATATAAATGGGCAAGCATTCAAACATGAAGCTTTTTCTTTGCAAAACACAAAATGAAGTACCATGGTGGACTGACACCTTGTAAATACATCTCCCCTTAATTTAAGATGTAGAAATTTAGAATAATAGGAATTATTTCTGTGAGAAAGACAACAGTTGCATGTGAAGTATTCCCAGCTTCCAGTGAACATGCTGAAATGCAGCAATACATTTCATAGATATACAAGTTTGCACTCAAAAAAGAAGGAAGTTTGCCCAAAGTTGGAGAAGCAAAAATCCGTAAAGTGGACAGTAACATGAACGGTAGTAGCCAATGCTCTCAGTGTTTATAAATACAAAAACAAGATAGAAAATTAAGATAAATCATTTTAAACAAGAAAATATTAAGTAATCATATGCAGAGAACTTAACAATTATTATAAACGAACCTGATGTTAAAATTACTTTCATATCAAACTAAACCTCCAAGAAGGTAGATAAAGAAATGAACTTTCATTTCAGAAATAAGTTAAAGAACATCAAATGTTTAGTTATTCAATGGATTTTAAGACTACCCATTTATTCATATTCAGATGACGTGAACACATGGAGAACTGAATACTCCAAAAGGCAAATCCAAGACAATTATGGAAGTGGTTGTTCGGTTCCTCAGTTGGCATTTAATATATACTCAGAGTCCTAACCTCTTACTTCTGATTTTAGCTTTGTCATATTAGAGGAGCTCTCAATTTGACTTGATCTTCATCTAGTTAGCAGAGGTGGTCTGTTAGCCCTCAGTTACTCCTCAGGATATCCAGAACCATCTTTCTTCTTCGCTTTTGCTGAAATGAAAATTTTGACCAGGTTACTCAGGGTTTTATCCAGTCGGGTGTTGAAAACCTCCAAGGATGGAGATGGAACAACCTCCCCGGGCAACCTGTTCCGCCGCCTCACTGATCTCATTATGAAAAAACTCTCTCTCTCATCCAGTCTGAATCTCGTTTCACATTAGGCCCATGGTTTCTTGTCCTACCACCATGAAGAGCCTGGATTCTCATAGGTGTTGGAAGGTTGCTATCAGTAGCCACCTCTTCTCCAGGCTGAACAAGACCAGTTACCTCAGCCTCTCCTCACAGAGCAAGTGCTCCAGCCCCCAGATTTCTCTCTGTTGCAGTTTAGTGATGTGTTTCCTGAACTGGGGCATCCAGAACTGTACAGAAAATCTAGACGTGGTCTAACAAGTGTTGAGCTGAGGCGTTAATCACTTCCCTCACTCTCCTGGCTCTGCTCCTCTGAATACAGTCCAGGATGCTGTTGGCCGCCTTTGCTGCCAAGGCACACTGCTGGCTCCCATGCAGCTTGACCTCCCTGTCCACCAGGACCGTGAGGTTCTTTTCAGTGGAGCTGCTTCCCAGCCCGTAGGTCCCCAGCCTGTACTGTTGTTCGCAGTTCTTCTTTCCCAGGTGAAGGACTCTGCTTTTACTCTTGTTGAATTTCATAAAGTTTCTGTTGGCCCATTCCTCCAGCTTGCTGAAGTTTCTCTGGATGGCAGTCCTGCCCTCAAGTGTATTGCCTGGTGTTGTTCCTCCCTCCCCCCCAATTTGGCATCATCTTCAAACTTGACAAGAACAGGTTTTATACTGTACTTTATAATCATTATGAACAAAAGTAGGTCACCTATGTAAATAATGCTTCCCAGTTTCATCCTATTCTCTAGAAATACATTATACAAGCTAAGAAGCCCACGACTAAGTAAAATCTAGACTCTCAAGAAAGTGTCCATATCCCCTCCCATCTCCAATTAGTAGCTAAATCATATTTCATTTTCTAAAGTGATGGAATTTTATGCACTAACCAAAGCTTTATATCCAGCTTAAACCAACTCTGACTATTACAACAAAAGAACCTGAAGGTACATGCCTCCTCTGACTGGCTGGATTTCTGCCATTCATGCTTACTATACAACACAATACCATTAATTGATGTCACAGTAGAGGAATTTTCCTCCCCCGGAGTCACATATTCTAGAGAGGCGAGCATTCAGGACAAATACCAAATTCAGTACCCAATTGCAGGTTCATGCTGATAAAGACTGAAGAGAAGCAAGAAAAAAATACAGCTATATTAATAATCACAGTAGTACTCCAAATAAAAAAAAATATCTCTGTAATTCATACTCACAATACTTCCCCACAATATGAAGTTAGAAGTGACAATGGACCAAGCCTTTCTCATTGAAGGGAACTTGGGCAGAAATAACAATGTGTGGTGCATTGAGAGCAATAATGCAAGAAACAACAGGGGTTGAAGGATTAAAAACAGTTTGAATTTAGACAACAAAGAAACAGACAAAGATACCAAAAGAATAACTTCACATTTTTTTTTTTAATATTTCTTAAAGCATTATTCAGTGATCCACTGTGTGCTATTTAATTCTTATTTCAGTATGAAGAAAAGAATCTCATCAGGGTAGGTATTGTGATGTGGAATTCAACAAAGCATTGTTCACAGACATTGTCTATTCATCTCCGCCACCTGGTTTTGAATCCAGTCTCACTAATGGCAACTAAAAGCTTCTTGAATTTGAAAGCTTTAAAGACTACAAGTGGAATAAATGTATACAGCCTCAGCGGAGCTTTAACCGAGCAGGGATTTGTGCTCTGTTTTAGAGAAGCATGGAAAGTGGCATGCTTGGATTGACCTGAAGTGAGGATTTTAAATTTCAAGAATTGCAGAAAGAGTATTCCACTATTCTCAGAAATCTAGTAGCAAACCAATTATATAAAATACAGTTGTAATAGATAATGGCTCTGATTTATTAGATATGAACGCTTTTATACCTTGTTGAAGGATTCAATAATCATAACTTCTATTTTTAAACAGATTTTATTTCAAGCCTTCAGTTAACTCTCTTCCCTTTTTTACCACACCCACAAATATATTGTCATTTGCAATTTAAAATAAAGATCTCCAATGTCAATGACAATTAAGAAAATCATCCAGTTGAATGGCAGTAAGAAATTTTGAGAGCAATATTTATAAAAATCATTGCACAAAGCAAATATTTTCATAAAATAGATTATGATCTTTTATTCCTGTCTTATAAGTAATCTGGATGCTGATTTGAAGATCCAAATCTTTGAAACAGAATTCTAACACTTATTTTTTTAATGGCTTGGAAAAGATAATCAGGCCTGCTCATTTGGTCTGGGTACAGATTGTCAAGCTGTTTCCCTACTACAGAAAAACAGGCTTCTAAGAAGGTAGTGAGAGTAGGGAAAGAATTTCCCATTCTGATTCTCCCTCCTTCTCTGCAGGAGGGAGAGAAAGAGCTCGAAGGAGATTCTATACTTTGCTCATCTATTCTTACACTCCCCTATCTTCTCTACAAAGGCTAGTTTCTACAGTGACTAGAAATCAGAAATGTCTTGCAGGAGACATGGAAGAGAAGGAGCATGCAGGGATCAAGGAGGGAAGCTACATAAACTAAAGGAGACAACACAAAGCATGAGACAGTGCTAATGATGGAAAGATATTGTAAGAAATGAAGGGATGAGTGGGTTGCAACCATCGTCACGGTTTGATAACAACTCAAAAGAGACCATCACTATTGTGGGGAAAGCAAAGAGGGGAACAGGAAAAGAACATGACATCAGAATAGGCAAACAGAAGTTGATGTGGGAAATACTAAGAAATATAACACAACTCAAATTTGAGAAACAAGGGGGGGGACACCAAAAACTATTTTCTACCTCATCAAAACAGTTGATTTGCCTAAAAATTCCATTAAGAGCCATGAATCAGAAGCCACAGCTCTGCTCACCTTATTGATTGCCCTGCTACTTTACCACCTGAAATCACCTGTGGAAAAAAAGACAAAGCACAAGAGGCAACCCTGCACTAAAAAAAAAGGCAAGTCATGCTAAAAACAAGCACCAAAAACTTTCAGAAAACAGTATGAATGCTGAATGCTTCCTATAACAGTGTCATCTACACCAAATGAATGCTTTGAGCCTCTTGTTACTGGTGTGCTCTACCTAGAATAAGAAATAATATGACAAACGGATAGAGGTGTATTTGCATCCCCTTTAACTCTGGCTAGTATTACAATGTTTTTAACATGATAATGTTATATTTAATAATCAGAGTCAGTAGTATAACTATGTTTATTATGGCTTCCTTTATGGCACAGTGTTTCTTGGATGACTTCCAATCACAAAATTCTCATAGACATTTCATACCTAGAATGACTTCTAAAACCTTCAGTAAGAGTGTGCCCTCATCCACAGAGAACTAGTCAAGAGAAAATGTGGTGGGTTGTTTGGGTTTTTTTCCCCCAATATGACAGCATTCTCTCCAAAAGTCTCATTCTTTATTTAAGGACACCTACACAATACTCCTACTTCTGGACTTAACCACATGAATTTATTGAGCATGATTTACGGACATGGTAATACATTCATGGTTTAAAGACAGAAATAAAGTAGTGAGATAAACTTATTTCCCTGAAATAGTCTAAAAAGCCAAAACCCCAAATCTATGGAAGCAATCAAAGGAGGATAAATCAAACTACAAAAAGGAGGTGAACTGGTAACCAGTTAAGTACCCATGTTCTGACCTGAGTATAGGGGTCTAGATGACTCAGTAAGTCAGTCCTAATAGAATCATCATTATCAATTACACAAAGAAACAGGTCTAGAAACCACGTATTTTAACCCTATACAATAAGATTTTTAAAAACTAATTAGGCAACCAAATTCCAATGACTTCAGCATGAGCTGTCTGTTTTAATTACTCTAAAAAATCTCCAGCCCCAGAAATCATATTTCCTCCTTTGAAAGAGTGCATACACTCATTGCTAATTCTTCAGTCATGAAGCGTTTGACTTTAGACATATAATTGGTGCAAGTTAAGTACTGTTCTCCCACACTTTTACTCCTGATGTTTGTAAAAATTCCAGATGTTAAAAGGATTCCTAAAAATATAAATAATAATAGAAGATAGAGGGTTTATGTACTCAAATTTTATTAGAAATTTGACACAATATGCATTGCAGTGTATCATGACCCTGTACTAGTACTTTGTACCCAGAGTTTACAAGTAATAATATTGTAAATTTGAAAGTTCTCCCAACATGAAAAAAATGCATTTGCTAACTCTATTTCCTAGAGACATGGGATTTTTCCAGCTGCTAGATGTCCTTAACAGAGTAGCACTGTGATTTCTACAACCAGAGGGTTGTAGAAAAAATGAGACCGAGTATTCCCGTGCTTATCCAAAACTTAAACTGCTTCTGAAGTTTTCCTTCTAAATTTAAAAAATATCTTTATGGATTGTGTGTTTATATGGTGTACTTCTGAACAGTAGTCAACAACTCGTCTGTCTTTTTTTTCGTCTCTATTTGTCATTAATATTAAAAAACCAAACAAGTGCTCAAAAGTTTTTATATAGGATTTCATATTTAAAATTGGGTATCTGATAACATAAAAATGGTGTTCAATTAAATATTTTTAATGCTAGTAACATAAAAACTGGTCATATCACTTCACCTGCCAACCCAAGTATTTTATTAAAGAAGAAAATTAAGAGTTAAATCCATTATAAAAATGACAATGATTTGCTAAAATTTTCAAATCCAGGGCATGCAGTCACAAAGTTCATATTAATTTTATTCAAAATCCACATGACTTTGAAAACATGAGCAAGTATTAACTACAGGGTAATTGCTGTTTCACCGCAGCATATCTGCTTCACACTGAATAATGGCTTGATGTTCTTTTAATGTATTATTTCCAACACCTTCATTTTACTACCATATTTTTCCTCTGAGAGAAGGCTCAAAACTAGGAAACAATACCAACAAAATGTTATCAATGAAAAAGATGTCAGGGATTTTGCTGGGTAAATATAAACTATCATCTCCTTAAAATAATGACACATGTCTAATTCATAAGAAGAGGTTATATGCACTGCTTATTTATATTACTCTTAGTGATGCAAGTGGACCTACATTTTTGGCTCATTGCTGTTTTCGTAAGTGCCTGATATTTAAGTCTTAAGAATAATGTATTTAAATTTCTTAAGAATATGATAAGCCTACATCTTTCAACAAGTTTTTGAGCATCTCCAGTTTCCGCTGTCATCAACATAGGCAAAACACATTCAGCAATGTGTTGCAATTTTATTTGCTCTACATACACCTAAACTTGCTAAAGTCATAGGAAGTACACGTGCATGTAACAAATGCTTATAAACAGCAACAAATACACAAAATCAAAAATGCTAATAATATGAGCAATTGAAAGATTTAAATTCATGACTCTTATTTCTTCCTTTTAGAAATATATTTCTCCAACAAAGATTAAACTACATCTCTTGAAATTAATCCTGCAGCCAGATATACTCCTTATAGCTATGTAATTTAAGAAACAATATTAAATCTTAGCAGTAAATCACCTTCAATATTTTGCGTGCCTTTGGTATTGAATTTTACATCTGCAGTTAGGAAAAAAAAAAGACAACCGTCTTGCTATTACTCAGCAGGATACAGATTCCTTTTTGTAAGTGGAATTCCAGACATTCCGTCTGTTTTCCATAAAAGTAGAAAATAGTTGGTCTTAAAGTAGATCAGTAATAGTACATCTAAATAGTGTCGGTAGAAACCACATCCAGCCAAACAACACACCTATAGCAAAAAAGTTTCTTACTCCTTTATACAAAATTCATGCATATTAACCATTCCTTAAGCAACGATATGATTTACATATCAGAAGACTGACATTTCCTGACCAGTAAAGAGATAAAACAAACGTTTTAAAGTCAGATTTACAAAATGACTGAATATAACGGACAACTACCAAAATGGAAACAAATTAATAACTATCCTGTTTTCACTGTCTTTTTCACTGTTTTCACTGGCTGTTTTCACAGCCAGCCATCTCAGGGGGCTATAGCTGCATTGCAATGTCTCATCTGGTCATGCAAAAACTCTTTTCACATGATTAGACTTATGCATCTAATTTATTATGTATACAGAAAGGGTACTTTCCTATTGTGAAAGCAAATCTCCACGTTACTATGTTAAAAGCAGTAACTACATATGCAAACATTAACTTGCATGAGAAAACGACTCTGCACACAGCATATGTGCGCTATGCAGAGTTTGGTGATATGATAGTGTTCTGACAATTTAGCCCTGGTTTCTGTTGCCTGACTAAGCAAGACGGCATACTAAGCAAGCATACACATTTAAATACACACATATGTGTACAAAGCTCATCTAATGATAATTTAAAAATCACACAAAACTCAGACTTCACACATAGGACCATCATAATATTTCTGTCCAGTTTTTAGTGTAACAGGAGCAAGCTCATAATTAAGTTCTTGTCATAAAGAAAATGTAAAAATCAAAGTATTCCACTTACTATATGCAACCAGAAAACTGCACTTTTCTCCTAGAGGTATGCATTTTTGCTATGTTAAGAAATCTCTGAAATGGTCTAAACCTTTTTTTGAATTACTTTTAAAAATTTTCTCCTAGGCATAGGCCACAATAATGAATTATGTTATTTTTCTGTCACTTTCA
Source organism: Aptenodytes patagonicus (assembly GCF_965638725.1). Classification (NCBI taxonomy): domain Eukaryota; kingdom Metazoa; phylum Chordata; class Aves; order Sphenisciformes; family Spheniscidae; genus Aptenodytes; species Aptenodytes patagonicus. The sequence goes on along the minus strand of NC_134955.1, from coordinate 36,131,832 downwards.
TAATTTCCAGTAATACAAATTACAGGCCTAATCCTAAATACACACAGGACAAAATTCAATCATAAATATTTCTTTGAATTCATATTACAAGCATGGACCTGCAGGATCAGGCTTTATAATGTTGATTTAAGTAGTGAAGACTGAATGATAAACCCTTAAAATATGAAACAAGTAAAGCTTTCCTTGTGTACTTGAACAATCTTAACCATGCGCACATAATCATGACAAACAAAACCACTTGTTTTACTGCTTCACAGTAAATGCAAGTACATCATGGAAACATCTATGAAACTTAATCTACACCCATGAAGCATCCAAATACACAAATACTGACCACACGTTTTAAAGAGAGCTATTATGTTTGTTCTGGAGAAGGAAAACAATTGAAAACGAAAGTGAGGAAAAAAAGTTATGTCTAGAAATATTATTCTATATCATTATATGTCTTTCATATATGATATGAAAGAGAACTCAATAATGTTTCTCTGAAGTAAAACACTTTGAAATCCAGTATGAATTCTTAACACTTAATCACCTTCACTGTTTAGTCTACTTGTCACACTAACAAAATCCCACTTATAGCAAGGTTTCCCATTTTATTTAAGACTGTGTTGTGCAGATATACGTCAACAAACCATACTCATAAAGGATGCCAAAAGCTAGAGATGAACTATTGACACATTTCAGACACCCTGAGCCAAACTATCATCCTGCTTTTATAAACAGTAACATAAGAGTAACACATTTGTGACCTGTATACATTGTTATCTCTTCCACAGAAAATAGGCCTAGGACAGTTCCTACTACTTTATTTTTTATATGAATGGTCCTGATAAATCTGTCAGAATGAAAAGAGAATTATGGTAACTTGAGAGGAAAACTATTTCTAACATCTTCTATATAATAGCAGCTTTAATAGTTTCGGGACCAATATTCCCTTTTTCCAACAAAAACAGTAACCTAAGTATTAACTCTGAAAAAATGAAAAGATACAAAATAGATACTGTACTGAGCTAAATATGTTATTCATTGTGTTCTGTATTGTACTGCTATTTCAGCCTAAGTATATTTTGAATGGCTAGTTCTTTTTCCTTACTGTTTTCCAGGATTAAGGTATTATTAATGTTCAAACACTATATAGGCCTTTTGACTTATCACAGTAAGTATTTTATTTTATTGATAACTTTACTATTTAAGAGAAGTGATTCAGAATCAACAAAAAGCAAGGAACCTGAAGAAGGGTCTAGAGAACAAGTGCTATGAGGAGCGGCTGAGGGAACGGGGGTTGTTTAGCCTGGAGAAAAGGAGGCTGAGGGGAGACCTCATCGCGCTCTACAACTACCTGAAAGGAGGTTGTAGCGAGGTGGGGGTCGATCTCTTCTCCCAAGTAACTAGCGATAGGACGAGAGGAAACGGCCTCAAGTTGTGCCAGGGGAGGTTTAGACTGGATGTGAGGAAAAATTTCTTCACTGAAAGGGCTGTCAAGCACTGGAACAGGCTGCCCAGGGAAGTGGTTGAGTCACTATCCCTGGAGGTATTTAAAAGATGGGTAGATGAGACACTTAGGGCCATGGTTTAGTGGTGGACTTGGCAGTGTTAGGTTTACGGTTGGACTCGATGATCTTAAAGGTCGTTTCCAACCTAAATGATTCTATGACTCTATGAAAAACTTCTTAGTCAAAACCATACTACATGGAGAAGAATCTTTTTGTTTGTTTGTTTATTTCAGTTTATTTCAAAACTATGTATCTGATACTTTCTATGTTGAAAGTATCTATATTTGTGATGTTTAGGTAAATGTTTTGAACAACAACTTGTACGTTAGCAGCTCACTAGAGAATTCCAAGATACAAGGCCACTGCTTCTATTATCGCTAGTTTTCTATTCCAGAATTCATTGCAAAGACTACTGTGCTCAAACACAAAGTATCTACAATGAGGAAGATAAATGTTTTCAAGAAAATTAATTTGGTTTGGAATCTTCTTTTTCAAATAGAGATTCCACTCTTTCTCTGGCACAACAATAACAAAAACATAACAAAGAATAAGGTTCTTGATTCTCCAGCTTGACCATTTATGATAAACTCTGTTCCAAAACCCATAAAGATTATAGCTCATTAAACAATTAGCTAGTTTACCTGTAAAGATTATTATGCATGTATGTTTATATCTAAATAAAATTATTTGTTTTCAAAAGAAGTAGTAATTCTGCATGACTAATCTACAAAGTTTTAAGAAAGCATAAGAAGCGGCAGAGTATCAGGCTATCCCTGCCGCCCCACAAGAGATATTCAAGATGATCTTATTTTACAGTCTATGCCACAGGTAATATATTCCATTTGATTCATTCAAGATTTAGACAGGCAATAAATACTGAAGGAAATTACCACATAAATGACATTCCTTGAAACTAGATGGGCCCGAGAATGAAAGAGCTGTTATTTTATCCAAGCAATAATACTCATCCTGTATTCAAAATACAGAATAACAGTATTCTGCTCAAAATGAAAGGACAGGTCTCTACTTTCTAGTTCTTCAGAAGGTAAATTGGTAAAATTCAGTCTAACAGACTTTTTGATGTTACTAATTGCAGTCATGAGCATAGATTATGACTAGCTTTAGATTAGAACCTTAAACTGACTTAGACTTTAGCAGGTCCCTTAAACATTTCAAGTATAAACTATGAAACCGCATGAGATTTTTTTTATACCTTTTATGCAACCTGATGCCCAAGCACAAGCAGCATTCACAAACAGCACATGAATGCACGTGCAGGACTATGGCTACATTAAACTAAATGAATTCCACTTTCTTCAATTGTGCACTTGTTTATATAACATCAAGATTTTCTATAGTGATCGTTCTTGTAATGATTTAAGCACTTATATGTATCTTATCTGAAACAGATGTAGTGTTTTAATAGAATATGAATTACCAGATTATCCAGGAAAAAATCTTAATTACCTATGGAAAAAAATGAATATATGGACTTATAAATGATCTTATGCAAGGAATCTCCCTCTCTGAACTTATCTGACACCTGCCTAACTGCATCTACAGTTAAAGCCTTCAGAGTAGAGCAATATGCGTAAGACACTTTGCCATCTGTACACAGGGATTCTGTGAAGGATCTGGCAGTACAGAGAACTTTGGGCAGACTTCCCCTTTCTTGACAAAAAGAAACTCAAAAGGCTGAGAGAACATCAGCTTTCAAAAGTATGATCTCAGTACTAAAAGAAATCTAGTTTATTCTTGTTTTAATTATTGTTTAATTATTTGCAGACTGCATTTTTTTGTGCCAATGTAATACTAGTTCATCAAGTTGAAATATGCATGTTAACTACTTTAAAGCATTTTACACTAGATGGCTATGCAAGAATGATTCAAAGAACATTCCTGCAATTTCAGTCCAAATTAATCTTTAAATGTGATTTTAAGAAGTTTTTTCTCTTTTTTCTTGCAATAACAAGTAACCAAGAATGGAATGTTTTGCTTCAAAGCAGAAACTACCTACAATTTTCAGCTGTGGCTGACAACAGGCTGTTGTGTAGATGAAGCAAACTCATTGCAGGGGGCATTCATTTCACAAAGTTGTGTTAATGATTAATTAGACTGCACTTGAAATGCTGTCCTACAGACAATGTTTAGCTAGTTCAGCCAGACCAACTGTTAAAATCACTAAATTCAAAATTTAGCTTGCTATACCATAAAACCCACAAGAATGGGTGTAATTTTTCAATCTTGCATATTATATTGTTCTTACACGATATTGTTTTACTTGCTTCTACCCTCTTTTAAAGCTTTTATTAAAGACATTAGCAGTTTCATGGTATTAAAGAGCTCAAAGTCATTCCCATCTTTACTTCGTACTGTTTCTTTCCTTTTGTCTACATCACATTTGGTCACATTTAGAAGAGGAGTGTAGGCTTTTTTAAGGCAGCAATTTTTCTTTTTTAGTGAAAAATGACCTCGTAAGGCCTAAAGATGTATGGAGACAAATTAACACATAACTTGACTGTTCTCTCTAGCTTTCATCAAAATATAAATGAGTTCACTGTATTTCTGCATGAGATTCTGGTACGCTGTACCAAAAGTGTATATCAACACTACTTAATTTAACCTAACCTTAAAGTTTATATAGTTAGTGAATTTGCACATTACCTGGCAGCTCATAGTTTCAAGTAAGTTATTACTAGGTGAACCACAGAAATGGCTTAAAATGGAGAAGATTAAGAACAAATTAAATTAGAAAGTGTTTGCTACATGCTGTGTTCTAGAAATAAAATGAGGGAAATTGTAAATCAAGATTAAAATTGCACATTAAGATCTGTTGTCCTCACAGTGAAATCTGTTTTCAGTTATTTGCATGCTCAATGGAATTTGTAAAAGTAAACACTATTACTCCATATTCAAAACTGACTAAACATAAGAGGAAATGCACAGAACCATAGGTGGTAGCATCCTAACTTTGCCAATACTCAAACACATTTTTCCCCATGAAGTATTATTTCCCATGTTTTTTGGGTTTGGGTTTTCTTTTTCCATCCATGGGATTGCAGGGAGGTCAACTGTGAAAGTACAAGTAAGATTTAGCCTAATCATTTTCTACCTGGCAAAAATCCAAATAATAAGTCAAGTAGTATAATATAATTAGTAGCTTGGAGTTGTTTTATCATATGTATTTGCTTGTGAAGCAAGCTCAACAGTGTATCAAACTTTAACTGTGACACAACTCTAATGGTTAACCAAGGTCTTCCCTTCCCATATTCTCAGCATCAATTAATTGTTTTTATCCACCGTTAGCTGTATTCTCAGATCATTCCTGTCAACCACAGAAAATACTTTTGTAAAGGTCTTACCAAACCAGACATTCCAAGCATGACTGGTAAACAGCATTTACTGAAAGGTCTGAATATCAAAACCAAGTAGTAACTTCAGCATTAAATTTTAAAATTACTCTGCCCAGGCAGATCTCTATCACCACTCATACTCCTCTGTGCATTCTCAAAAGATTCTGTGGGATTATGGCATGTCTTGATTGACTTAATCTCTAAGAAAATGCAAATACAAAAGAGACCTAATGAAGGTAATTATAGAGTAAGAATTAATAACAATGTATAGAGCAGATACACATACAGAAAATAATTATTTAAACAGTTTATCTAATTTTCTCTTCTCCTCAGAAAGGGCTTACAAAAATGAGAAAAAGATAGGATTCTCCAAAACAGAAAAAGTCATTTAATATCATGTACCATGTCTGGTAGATTGGAGGTGCCTCTTCTCCTTGTTTAACTATATCAAAATGTATTCAATATGCTCACATGAAGATTACCCTAATATTTAACAATTCAAATATTTAACAATTCAAAATCAAGCTATTCAAATAACAGCTTATTTTTACACAGCACCTTTGTTTCTAAAGGACATTGAAGTGCTGCATGAAACTACCTAAATTGTCAGTTAGAAAAATAAGTCAGTCAACTGCTGAGCAATGCATACGAAAAAAAAGGAAAAAAAGGAGAAAAGGAAGAAAAAGGAAGAAAAAGAAGGAAGAAAAAGGAAGGGGGGAAAGGGGGGGAAAGGGGGGGAAAGGGGGGGAAAGGGGGGGAAAGGGGGGGAAAGGGGGGGAAAGGGAAAAAAAACCCAACCAAACATACAACTGGCAGAAAAAGAAATACCTGACACCAAAGAGTAGGTTTAAGTAGGAATAATAAAATTAGCTGAACTGGAATTGGTTCTGGCATTGGTGTTTATTTCATTTCAGTTCTGTTTCACTGTTTACACTGCTAGTTCCATGTCAAGAATGTTAAAGGAAACCCAAATCCTATACTTGACAAAAATCACCAAAACAGGGAAAACAGGTTTTATCCCAAAAGTACCTTGAAAATTGAGAAATTTATTATTTAATTTTATTCTGTTTTGAATATAATAAAGATACTTTTTATAAATGTAATAACTTCAAATAATATCTTGTAACTTATCCCTCGGAGGTGAAAAGTATGCACAAGAATCAAAATCCCTAATTTTACTTTCCATCTTATTAAAAGATCAGAAGTTATCTCTGAAGCAGCAAACAGTTTTCCAGATTCACATTTTATCTATAAAGAAAATAGTCTAGTAAAGCAAAAGATAATTAACTGTAGCCTAACACTGATGGCACGAGTTTCTGCTCTAGTTCTTTCCATGACACCAAATTTAAAAGAAGAATTTAAATCAAAAGATTGTAGTTACATCATCAGCTTTTTCACCAGCTCACTGAGATCCTGGCCATGTTTCTTTCTGTCCACTACACCATTTGTAACATCCAGTTCTGTAAAATGCTTTGACTTCTGTAAAGCAATACCAGAAAGGAAAAAAAAAAAAAACGTAACAAACTATTTTTCTTTTGAGGCTTTTATTTTCCAACACAATTCTTCTGATTTTAAAATGCATCAGTCGCTCACATCATCTTTATTTTCTTTGCCCACTCTTGACACATGGGGGAAAATATCTGGTTTATCACTATCATCTGAGGAATTTGCATTTGGGCTCTTGATTTAAAAATTTCCAAGGTTTCCCAAATAAGCAGAATTAACTGAATTAGGAAAAAAACACAAAGCAAAAGAAAACAAATCCACTCATTTCAGCTCACTTTCCTAGACTTTCCGTAGTAGTTTAATCCCATAAAATCCAAAGTAAAGCCTGTTAGATATAAAAGAAAAGTGCAAAGCTCCCAATTTAAGGACTAGTTACAACTCATTAAAGTAAGGACACATATAATTTGAAGCATTAGAATGTATGCTGAAATATAATTAGTGGCTATGAATCAAACCTGGATGGATTAAACTAATTCCTGGAATGCTATTATGGAGAGTACCTTGTGGAGAAAGAATGATCCTTCTGTTTGCACAGCAACTAAACAGCTTCAATTTACTTTTTAAATTGACATGAATAGAGATAAAGGCCCAGCATTTCAAAATGTGGCCTTCTAAATATAATCAGCTTGAATTATGCCTGTTTCACACTGCCGTACTTGCAACCTGGTTACAGGCAGCAGGGATAAGGCTGCACTCAGCTTATTACACTGCTTAATTTATATGGTAATTACCGCACCACAGCCAGAATGGAGAGCATCTGCCAAAACTGAAGGCCCCAGAATAATAAAACTGACATGTGCTGTGATATTGTTGAAGTGCTGACTAAGAAACTTCTTTTATCTCCTCTTGAAGCTATAAAATGGTATTCGTGTTATTACTAGCAGGGAATTTTAACAGCCTTGCATTGACAGCAATTATGTAACACATGCACAAAACAATAGAGTTTCACATCACTTAATAAATCCTTGAGCTCTCTTAGCTCCAGATCTCTCGCTGGCTGGATTTTATGGTCTGGTAGTTCTATCCGACCTTCAGAACACTGAAGTATACAAACCACAAAAGCACTAGAAAATTATTAGAAACAAATGGCTTTTCTCCCCGTTAGATCTATTTAATGAAGAGGGCATGATGCATAATCATGGAGGTTAATTAAAAGACTTGCTCACTCACTTTTCTCTGTAGCTAAATGCTGTTGTGAATCCCCGGTATTAAAACAAGCAAGATACAGATATGACTTTTCCTACTAAGAACATCCTCTTGTTAAACAACACTTGCATTAAAAAAAAAAACAATGCAATTCCTATAGCATGTAATAATAGAACAAATTCAATATAATTTATTTTCTGTTAATTTTTATGAGAATAAAAACATCATTAATGTCAGGAATCTAAATTTGCAGCTGATTTTCCTGCTGATATTATCAGTTCAGTTTCCAATACTAAGCTTTATTTTTTTAGCTTTAATATATTGCACCTGAAACTCCTAGCTTCAGTACCAAAGCTTCATAAACAAACTAGAAACATGCTATCATAAAGGTTTAAAAAACAAGTTGTCAGATAAGGAAGTACAGGTAATTGTAAAATAAAGAATACAAAGAAAAGTTAAAAGGCCGTTTCTGTATTGGAACTTACACTAAAAGATTAATTCACATGGCACAAATCCTCCCTCCTCCTCCAATCAAAAATTATTTGATAGGTGTATCCATTCAAAAACAAGCAATGCTGTTTCACCTTCAGAAACTAGACAGTCACTGAAAGTCACTTGGTAATGAGACAGAAAAAAAAAAGCTATCAAAGTCATTCATACAATAATTTCAAACACTGAGAATTCAGTTTTCTTACTATTTACAACTGGAAAGACATTTGTTCGCATAATGATTGTTTGCATGAATTCATTATGCACCACTTCTTTCTCTCCGCCCTTCATACCTATACTCCTGATCTATCTACAGGTTACACTCTACATGTATCATTCATAAAGAGTTTGATTAATATATGCATAATTATTATTTCTAATCTTTCTTCACAAATTAGTCCATACTCTCTACCTTCTATGCAAGACTTACTTTTGCCATTTCTTGAATTCACATAATTCAAGTTTATTGTTATTATATAAATTCAAGTTAAAGACATGCCTTTCTGAGAAAGTACCCTGAATCCATTATTGCACTGTACTTGAAATTACTCTTACAAACATAGGCCACAATGCCTTCCTTTGTATACTATACCAAAAAGGTCCCTGTTCTTTTGCTGCTTTATTACACTAAAAATTCTTAGCTGCTTGTTGCTATCACTTTGAAGTCACTTTTCTCATTACTGCTTTCTAGCTTTGTCCCTAAAAAGACTAGTAATAAAAACACTTGCCAGTATTTACATTGAATTTTATTTCCCCAATCAATTATCTTAAATGAAAAATTAGTACAAGATATCGCATGTGAGTGACAATTCTAGCAATAAACAACTCTGATTACTTTCCCAATTACACAGGTATACCTGTTAAATATATGATAAATCCAAAAACTTTTAAAATGTGCTATATTTATATGCAAACCTTCTTATCCTAATATATGAATCTTTGGATTTTTTTACTAGAAAGAGGACTAACTGCAAAAGCCTGCATTGGCAAGAGCTTCTTCAATAAGAAGATTCTATGAAACTGAGAAAGTAATACACATGGCTTCAACAAAAAGGGCAAAGTCCTGTAGACTACTCCTCACAAACCAGGAGCTTCCAGCACTCTCTTAATAAGCTTCTATTACACTTAAGCCAATAGCAGAGACAGGCATAAAATGTTTGTTTCCTGTAGAATGAAGACTCCCTGCTGAGAGACACCACTTTTTCTTGAGATTTCTTTGAAGGAAAGCTTTGATTTACAGAAAGAAAAGCAGCTAGGAAGAAAAAGGGTCTGCTACAACCACATGTTCGTGTTTTTATAAGCAGTTATCCAGTTTTAATCTGGATATAATTTCCCCATGAACATCACAGAAAGTGAAACCATTCAGAACATTTAGAGTTAAATACCCTTCTTAGCAACAAATATTGTTTAGTGTTCAATACATACATATAGATACACCACAGTAAAATTACACTACTTTGCAGTAAGGCATTAGAGAAGATAAATTCACTCAGAAGAAAAATATATACCCTCTAACCAAAGACTATCAATAGTCCAGGCAGAAAAGACTATACGACCAAGGTATGAACAACGACTAGATCCCACCAGAAAGGGATGGGGAGCCCCCTGCATGTCAGAAAATTAAGACAACCACATGAAGAACGTGGAGGTGCTCTAAAAAAAGGGGAGTCACAGAGGGCATACAAAGGGAGATTCTTAGTATGGAGGTGTGTTTAATTTTGACTGCTTTTTGTATTTGGGAAAAAGAACTGACTTTATAAGTAAACCTTATTTGGTTTACTCTTTTAAATTATTAAAAAAAAAAAAAAAAAGAGCCTGTGAAGACATAGTGCAAGTACTCTTGAAGAAATAATTTAAAAGCGTAGGACCTCTTCTATGGAAGGAATTCAAATAAACCTATTCTCTCCTAAATATAATTAGCAGAGTAGAAAAATAAAAATGGGTCATATTAATAAGTAGAGGAAAACATTTCTTACAAAGTCCAGTCAGTATCTTCAGTTTTCCAATGTCAACTTATTATAACAGGCTTCTTTTTTAGGTACTACCTGAGTAGGTGAAACTAAAGGTAACACATCATTTAGTAAGCATATCTCCATAAATAAGTACTCTAGAAGCAAAAACTTGTAAAGAATGATCACTATCATACAGTATCATGTACCAATGTACATTTCTCAATATTTGCAAGCAGGAGAGTGCCAAAATGAAGAGAGAATGGGGGGAAGGGGAAATCAAAACCAAAACTAAATCAGACAACCGAAAAGAGCCAAAGAGAAGAACCTACAACCCTGCTTCTTTCAGAATCAGAGGACTGTGTTAAAGATTAGGATTTATCACAAAGTATGTGGCCGTGCCTCTTCGGTACACGCAATCAGTTTGTGTGATGACAATTACACTTGCCCTTCACAGTTACCAAAGTACACGCCCAGAAAGTGATTTCTAAGTCTCAACCTACTTCCCCTTTTTATGACGGGAGACCTCGATGACAAGGATATAGGCAAGTCTGAATAAAAACTCTCTTCACCACAACCCTGAAACAAAGCACTAGGAAAAACAAAATTCACAGCATTAGAAACCATTAATCTAGATCAATGATGAGACTGTCATCTGCAAAAAGGAAGTTCCTAGTCCCCACACAATAATGTTTATGCATTTTGCATGAGAGAATCAAGGTCTGTACGAGCAGTGCTGAGAATGTTATCTTCTTTTCTTCCAGAGGAGCATCCTGCCCATCACCGGGCTACAGAAATATCGTCCTTCTAATTTATGCTGGTTTGGCCCTGAATTTTGTGTTCTTGGATGAATATCTTAGTTTCATCACTGGAGAGATGATGTCCTTCCTCCTCTCAAACTTACAAAAAATTATGTAGGGGTTGGGTCACTCTCTTGTGTGAAGGAAAATGGAGACAAAGCTACTGAGGTGAAATTGTTGAGGTTGAAGAAAGTGGAGGAGTACTCTAAGACAGATGCTAACTTCCTAGGTTGTGTTTCTGAAAGAAAATGGGCATAACCTTGAACATGACTGGTAACATGCTTTGTACTTACGGCTACTTGGGTGTATTGGTGTGCTCTGAGCATGTCTAGCAAACAGAGCCCATAGGCAAAGGAATGCTCAGTCTGGGAATTAAAAAACAGACTTAGGCATGAGATAGGCCACAAGATGCCCAATGAATACTCAGTAGCAGAATGTTAGGTATCTACGTAATTTTTCCATCAAAAGTTTGTATGCCCTTAGCTCTTCAGATTCTAATGAGAGGGAATATTTTAAGTGAAGATTTTCTGGAAAAGGGACATCCCAACTTTCTGAGTATTTTTTGATACTGGCCTGCACTGTGCAGCATAACTAAAAATTATGCTGTGTAATTAGACTATTTAGATCAATGAGACAAAACTTTCAAAGCTTTTCTCAAACCAACTTTGTTTGACTCTGTAAACAGGATTACAGTGTTTCTGAAAAGAAAATTATTGCACTCATGCTAGAAATACTGCTGTTGCCACCTCAGGAAACTGTTTCTAGAAGCCAAAAATCCATCAGAAATACTTCTAGCTTTCAACTAAGCTTTGTCATAAACTCTGATTATCAGATTTATCACAGTATGCCATCAGTTTGTGTTAATATATTAACTGTAATATCAATCTTATCTATAGATTTAATGGAATTTGTATACTCTTAGGAATCATACCAAAAATGACTTTTTTCTTTAATACTATTGCCTTTTATAGGTGAAAATACATAAACGATTATATAGCTTAAACTGAAATACATGAGCTGCCAACACCAATATTACAAATATTTATAATAAAAGTCACATCCTGCTAGGAAATTTAAGATGTTTTTGGCTTAGGAGCCCCATGTGGCTGTCAAATAGTTTGATACAGTTTACAAGAATATCAGCACCCTGTGCATCTGCTATGTGCTTTACATCCTCCGCTTTTAGAGATGCTGTTTGATTACACATCCATCCTGGCCTGACAAGTTGAAGTGTCTCAAGAAAAGATTAAAGCTCTACTACACAGTTTGTACATGCAGACACACATGTATAAGATAAATTTACAGCCTGTGGTGGGTTGACCCTGGCTGGACGCCAGGTACCCACCAAAGCCACTCCATCACTCCCCTCCTCAGCTGGACAGGGGAGAGAAAATATAACGAAAGGCTCATGGGTCGAGATAAAGACAGGGAGAGAGCACTCACCAGTTACCCTCATGGGCAAAACAGACTTGACTTGGGGAAATGAGATTAATTTACTACTAATCAAATCAGAGTAGGATAATAAGAAATAAAACCAAATCTTAAAAACACCTTCCCCCCCACCCCTCCCTTCTTCCTGGGCTCAACTTCACTCACGATTTCTCTACCTCCTCCCCCCCAGCAGTGGAGGGGGACAGGGAATGGGGGGTGCTGTCAGTTCATCACACGTTTCTGCTGCTCCTTCCTCCTCAGGGGGAGGATTCCTCACACTCTTCCCCGGCTCCAGCGTGGGGTCCCTCCCACGGGAGACAGTCCTCCATGAACTTCTCAAACCTGAGTCCTTCCCATGGGCTGCAGCTCTTCATGAACTGCTCCAGCGTGGGTCCCTTCCACAGGGTGCAGTCCTTCAGGAACAGACTGCTCCAGCGTGGGTCCCTTCCACAGGGGTCGCAAGTCCTGCCAGCAAACCTGCTCCAGCGTGGGCTCCTCTCTCCACGGGTCCACAGGTCCTGCCAGGAGCCGCCTCCAGCACAGGCTTCCCATAGGGTTCACAGCCTCCTTTGGGCATCCACCTGCTCCGGCATGGGGCCCTCCACAGGCTGCAGGTGGATATCTGCTCCACCGTTAACTTCCATTGGCTGCAGCGGCACAGCCTGCCTCACCATGGTCTTCACCATGGGCTGCAGGGGAATCTCTGCTCTGGCGCCTGGAGCACCTCCTCCCCTCCTTCTTCACTGACCTTGATGTCTGCAGAGTTGTTTCTCTCACATATTCTCACTCCCCTCTTCCACTGCCGTTGCTCAGGTTCCCCCCCCGCCTTCTTAAATATGTTATCACAGAGGTGCTACCACCGTCGCTGATGGGCTCAGCCTTGGCCAGTGGCGGGTCCGTCTTGGAGCTGGCTGGCATTGGCTCTGTCGGACATAGGGGAAGCTTCTAGCAGCTTCTCACAGAAGCCACCCCTGTAGCCCCCCCTCTACCAAAACCTTGCCACACAAACCCAATACACTGCCAAAAAGTTTCTATGTTGACATTTATCACAGACTCTAAATTACAGAATCTTCAACCCTAAGATGGAAAGATGCACTTATATACTACTTATTGAAAGATCAAGATGTTAATACTCGCCCATAAAGGATAAACTACACCTAAGTACACATTGCAGAAAGTTTCCTCCACAGCAGCCCTGTTGTTTCTCTTCTCTCATGATGAATGCAACATCTTAGGGCAAAGTAGAAACATAGCCTTCCCCTACAGCACTTGCAGAGAAACAGAGGCTTTTCCCTATTTCTCTCTAGTGCACAGGGTGCAAGCAGGCCAACAAAAACAAGGCTTCTTTCCTACAAAGATTAAAGAACAGTGCTAACTGGCAGCAAGGAATGAGGAACTCCTAAGTTTGCCAATAGAGATGTGTAACAACAAGTAAACACCTTCTCCTCACCTCAAAAGGGCATGCACAATTCAATGATGAAAATTTTATGCTGTGGACACCTGTACTAACCAGAGAAATTGTTATTCATTATTTTAATACCACCACAGCTAGAAACCATAGTCATTGCATTGAACTGTGCTGCTAGATGTTGTACAAACACAGGAAGAGGAAGGAGAAAAGAAAACCCCAAACAAACCTGTAAGTATATCCATACAAAAGCTACATATACACAGGTAGTCAAGCTCCAGGAAAACACTGAAACTCCACTGATCAATGTGCTTGACTGTCTTAAACCAGAAATACAATCCTCATCAATTCACTGAAAAGTGTTTTGAAAAGGCTTTAGGCATGAGAGAAGCAGAGCAATATGCAATTGTTTGAAAAGATAACAACTGGGTGATGAAGGGCATTGTCCTGCTTTGAAGCCATGTATTTATCTCAGCCAGGAACTAAAGATGACAGGTTGAGAGAAAGGGGAGTTAAGAAGGAATGAGAAAGGGCCTTGCAAGTGGATACATGCAACCTGGTTTAAACATGATGGTGGGAGAGGTCAGGGGACAGATAAAAGGATGTCATAGGAAAAAAAGTAATAAGCAAATACAAGAACACTGTTGTATCGTATTTGTTGAGGTCAGAGGGTGTGACAAAGGATATACTGAAAGAATAATATAAAGGCATAGAAGCAAATCAGTTTTCATGAATTCTGTCATCATCTAAGACAAAACACACTTCCAATAAGAATCTGTTTGATGGTGTTGAATGCCATTTATAAATAAAGACAATTAAGAAAGTAGTGCAGTTACAGTTAAATTTAAATCATGTTAGAGACACAAAACTGAAGGAGATTGAACAATGACTATAAACAGCACTACATGAATTTAGAGATGGGTGGGTAGTCAAAGACAGTTTGTTGTTATTTTAAGATGGCAAACACCATGATATATAGGAGAAAAAAGGTGAGAAAGATCAACTCTACATAAGAAAATGAGATCATATGCAAGACATTGGGAAAGTGAATGGGAACAAATATAGTGGTTAGAGGGGGGAAAAAAAAAAAAGACAAAACGCTTCCTTCATTCAAAATTAGCTGAGAGAAGTACAAGAAGGGAGATGCTTCTCAGTTTTCTCCTACACATTCTGGGGCAAACGATTAGCAGAGTCGTCATCTTAACTGGAAACTCTCTACATTTTGGGAGAAGGAGGATCAGTACATTGAACTGACAGAGAATTTGATCATTCTTATCTAAAATCCCATTATGTTTAGAACAGGTCTCATTGCAGGTATCAAATTCCAGCAATGATTTCTCATACACAGTATCAATGCATAACTAATACTTATGATGCAAGTTGGCAGTGTTACTTACCATCATATGGATGTAGTTCAATTTAACTGGCTCCAGCATCTATGTAAATATTATCTTAATAATTTTCTATATAAACTAGAAGCATCATTATGATTTTAACTGATTAATATTTTAATATAATTTAGTATTAAAAAATTAACATTCATACAAAAAATTATTGAATTATATTAAATCTTAATGCAATTTATAGTTTTCAAATTATTTATTATAAATAATTTTAGCAGCTGCTTCATTCTTGTCCACAGTACTGTGAAAAACAATCAATAAATAGGAAATTTATTTTAATCATATGAGTGAAATACTTAAATTTTATCAATCTTATATTAATCTTACTGCTCTCTTCATGTGTATAGTCGCTGTTAAATGAAGAAAATAAGGTTTTCACACTAATATTTTCTCCCAGGTGGAAATGCTACCACATTTCATCCTGAAACAATTTTGTACAATCACATAATGAGAATGAATTCTTGTAAAACTTGAATAAACAAGATCTATTTGAAGCTTGGCAACAACTTGGCAAGCAACTTTAGGACCTGGTAGATACTTTCTGAAGGAATAATGTAGAAAGTGGTATATCTCAACCTCATTTAGATAAGTTGTCCTTTTTCCCTTTATTTGGTGCAATGAAATATGTGTTATGAAAATATTTTATTAAACAAGTTCTACTTTTATGGACAAACATATGCTTATTCAGAAACCAACCACTACATGATATTATGTGAATTGAAATAAAGATGTTTGCTATTTATATGTTACTGCACAGCATATCGGAAGAACCTAGAAGGACTACCAATGCACAAAGTAGTCAAAAATATGGCTATGTTCCTGTGGTCAAAAGTATTTGCAATTAATTTCTGCAGACACTGTGATTGAAAACCGTATTACAGGATTGTCTAGTTGACAAGTTACTCTCCAAATATATGGTAGGACTTTATCTTGCCTTCTTCCCTTTAAAGGGGAAGAAAGGAATTATGGTAGAAGTCAGGAACAAATTATTCTTTTCTGGAAGTTGCCTAATACAGACTCAGGATCAGGTGCATTGAATTCAATCCGTTTCAGGGAAAAAGCTGGAATAAAATTATGTATAACAACAAACCCCTTCATCATCCTGATGCAGGGTAAACCATGAAATGGTTTGTGAGACTTTCTCCACTATTAAACAATAATTAATTTTATCCTGAGGTTTCCTTCCCCACAGATATACATTATTCTGCATCAAGAAGGTAAGAATCATGCCTTTTGGAGTAAGCTCCTACAGGTAATCAAAGCTCTTAACAGCATTGATATATTTACTATTTTTTGTATTTTTGTATTCACCATCTACACCAATTGCTCACCCTCCTGCAAAGTTCAGCCATTGAGATAACGGAATATGTGTAATTTCATATTATTTGATATAAAAAGACCTCAAAATTAACAATCACATATTGCATTTGGCCACTAAATTGCATAAACTTGTGAAAAAATAATTCCTAGAGATGTACGGACATCTGATGATAAATTTAAATTTAAGACTATGCAAACTAGATTTAGCTTGTGTTTTAAAAGTACTTACTGCAAGTAAGCAGACTTTTTTTTAAAGTAGGTATCAGTATCTCGGTCATGCTAAGAGGTAACACTATTTATACATATGTGTGTGTATACACACAATTATATGCATATATATATATTCAATATGCATTTGAAATATTTTTGAATTTATCTATTTAACCAAAACCCCAATACAGACATCTGTGGCTAGATTTTGGCAGGAAAGAATCAGTTTCCAGTGTAAGACATTTGAAATAAACACACATATAGCCAGCAAAGGTGAAACTATCTTACTTAACAGCTTGCTTGGATGTGCATGTAAACCTACTATCTGCCATGAAGAAATTCAACACATCATCAAACATGCTACTGGATTATCGCAAATGGCCAACTAGTAGAAGCCACAATTGAAAAATAACTACATTTCTTATTTTTTCTATATAAAATTCTTTTCATTAATGCTCAGCAACACGCATTTGGCAGCTGAACATTTTTTTTGAAGCAGCAGTTAACAATGCAACTCACAAAACAAAGATAAGCTCAATGGTTTCCAGGAAACTGAAAGATGAAAGAATGTGCAGAGAGTCAGCCATGGTTTCAAATGAAGGACAAGTGAACTAAGGTCAAACTAAAACCTAAAAGAAATCCAGCAAGGGCCCAGAAACCACAGTACAGATACATTTCAGTTGGATTGAAATTTCACAATGCATTTCAACAATGCATACAATACATTCTTTGGTATATTAATTCACTGGGGACAATTTTTTCAAAATAAAGGAGGAACTCAGATTCCAAAGCCCTTAGTTTCATTACTTCAAGCATAATACTTAGCAGCTTTTCTGGTTTTTATATCGATTATAAAGTAAGTTAAAGTCTTATCTTCCAGCCTTGCTTTGTGTGCTCAGTCCCAGACTTAGCTGAAACCATGAAGTGCCACAGTACACATGAGGTAAGGTGTAGTGGAGGAATCCATAAATGTTAAAATTTCAGAAGCCAGCACCTACTAAATAGCCTGCTCCAGAAATATGATGAATGTTTTCCTCCCCCTTGAAGAGAAGGTCAGAGTAAAGCTACCGTTATACAAATCCATTTGAATAATTCATTTTGCAATAGTAGAAGAAATACAGCATTCTACCATACACACACAAAAAAATATTAATAAAGTTACCTTTATACCTACTGTAAGTTACTCCCTAACACACAGACCTAAGTTCTGCTTAGTTAAACTATCCGTAATTTCCACCTAGGAAACAAAACCAACCAAACAAAAGAAACAACAACAACAAGAAAAGATTTTATCTGAGGGATATTTTAAAATACATTTTAAAAAGTCATCTCTCAGACATTAAATTTGTAAAATACCGTATTTTAAAATTATAAAGCCCAGTATAACCATGCATTCAGAAATAACATTCCTAACTGCTGACAAATCACCTCCTCTACTCAGAGCAGAGAATTTATTTCCAACTTTATGCAGCGAATTACAGTGGTTTAGGAAAGAGTAAAGGAGAAATTTAAATGCAATGTGAATTTTAAATAGACAATTTAATTAGCTAAGCTAGAAAAATAACTGAACGTTAAAAGCTGCACACCTGGAATCTTGCCAAAAGTGAGAGGCAATCTCTCACAACCTGTATTTTATACCACAGAAATGACAATGTTTTCACCAGTAATAATGTCCCCTAGAACCATTCCTAGGCATTCTTCCTCTGACATACAGTGAAGAGTGCCACCTATTGAATAACAAACAGTATTTCCAGAAATAATTAAATTATTCTGGGAACTTGCCATCTACGTACTCCCCCCCTCAACCCAAGCATTCAGTTTAGCTTTTCAGCACGCAGTTTCCTGGCAGAGAGCAGTTTTGCTGCTAACATTGTTAAAGAATTGATGGCCAAAACATTACATTGGTATAGAAACAAGGCACCAATCCACACTGCATAAGTTACCTGATTTCTAGACATTCCCACATCAAATAAGAAAGATATTATTCAATTATGTATGTTGCATCAGAAGGAGATACCATACTGTTTTATCCAATCTTCTCTAGTAATAACTGTATTTTCCAGAAATAAGATTAGAAGGTATCAAGGACACAAAACAAAAAAAAAAAAGTGTTTTCTGAAGGCTGTTCCTTGTTCACACAAAAAAGTGTACATTTTCTATATATTTTACTTTACTGTTAGAAGGAAAAACCTACTTTCATTCAGAGTCGAATATTTCTTTATTTACACTGGCAACCAAAGTATCTCGCAGAGGACCTAATACACAAATATTTTATATCCATATGCTATGATCTCAGTCATGCTACAGAGCAGCAACGGATAAGACGACACAGTATATCCCCCTGAAGAAGCCTTACCAGGTGCTGCATAGCACGCAGCAATGCTAGTCTGGCCATGAGTTGCACATTGGTACAGAAGACATATTCTATGTTTATAAACACTGTAAATTAACATTACAGTCTATCAATTTAGAGTTCTAAATATACACAATCTAGCCAAGGAAAAATGTGTGGTATGTTGCATGTCTGTGTGTAATGTGACACCAAACAATACTGCTATAACCCAACCAAGACTTGGAACTCAACCACTTATATACAAAATATTTGAATGAGTCAGCAGCCCACTGCATTTCCCAGGCCTGCTGTAAACTATCATACAGTTCCCAGACGCACTTCCTCAGATTGTGTTTGCCTCATGAACAAGGTCAGTAGTGACAAAAAGTGACATAAAGGTCCATGACTAGGAAAAGATGACAATTCACAGACTTATTTTATCTGTTTACCCATTAACCCAATCAACATACTGAAGTTCCACAGAATTCCTCCAGTTATTTGCCTTCCATCTTTTAACTAACATAACAGAGCAGTGTATTAAAATGAAGTTCTACTATTGTTTTGGTACTGTGAACAGGTAAGAGCTAAATATGCTGCCTTACTGTAGTGACACACACACATGTGAACAGCCTCTAAAGCAATCACTGTCTCCTTTTCTGAAGTCTTTGTTCCCACACTCCGTTCAGTATGTAAAATTAACTGACGTCAGGAAGAATGTGTCAAGTTAGCTTTTTTGTTTTTTTTTTTTTCCCCAAACCAAAGACTGGACTGCATGTAGTTGTATACAAATTAGCTTTAAACCTGCTAGAAGTCTAATCATATTGGCTGTGCAGTTCCAGCACTGCCAGCATAAACCCTGCATATCTAGATAGTGGCTGAAGTTTTTGCAACTGTAGCGACAGTGCTATCAGTAATTGAGATTACACCACTGTGGTTATGCTGCTATCTGAATCACAAAGCTTTTGATCCACACTGGAGGTCCCTTTTTGAGGGCGATAAAAGATAACTGGAACGGTGTTTGTCCTAACTCTGATTACTGCAGAAGGTAAGCCTACTACTGAATAAAGACCTCCACAAACCAAACGTAGACTACATGGATTTTTGGTCTGATACAACAAACTCATATATTAATGTTTTTATGACTACATGAAAAACACTAAAATCAGCTACACACAAGAAACAAATTTCTACAATGCACAGCCATGAAAAATTACTATTTTCCCTTCAATGTAGTAATTATAAAGAAAGATTACCACCTGAGAAATGCATAAAAATTCTCAATTCTTTTCCTTGTAGAATCAAGAAATCATCAAACTGGGGGGGCGGGGGGTGTCAGGAGGTCTCTGGTCCAACCTCTTGCTCAAAGCAGGGTCAGCTATGAGATCAGATGAAATGCCTTATGGCTTTGTTCAGCCAGGTCTGCAAAATTTTCAAGGATGGAGATTTCACAGTCTGTCCATGCAACCTGCTTCCCATTCTTAATTACCCTCAGAGGTTTGTTGGTTTTTTTTCTTTAAATCCAGTTGGAACCTCCCCGTTTCAATTTATGAATGTCATCTCTTGTTCTCCCACCATGTAACTCAGTAAAGATACTACATCTCTGTGTTCTCTGTAACATCCTCTTTGCTATTAGAAAGCTACTGTAGGTCCACCTGAGCCATCTCTTCTCCAGGCTAAACAAACCGAGTCTGCTCAGCCTCACAGGTCAAGTGCTTTAGCCCCAAATCATCTCGGTGGCCCTCTGCTGAACTTGCTCAGGTGTGTCAACACCTTTCTTTACTGGGGAGCCCAAAACTGGATGCAATACTCTAGACACAGTCTAATGAGTACCAGGTAAATGGGAGTAATTACTTCCCTTAATCTATTGGCTATGCTCACGTTGATACAGCCAAGTATGCTGTTAACCTTCATCACTGCAGGGCACGCTGCTGGCTCATGTGTAGTCTATTGTTCACAATGATGCCAGGTCCTTTTCAGCAGAGCTGCTCCCTGGACAGCCAGGCTCCACCTTGCACTGTTAGAGGGAGTTACTCCTCTCTAATGCAGAACTGCATTTGTCCTTGACGAATTTCATACGGTTCCTGTCAGCCCACTCCTCCAGCCTAACTCCCAGCGTGTAGCAGCCCTGCCCTCCAGCTTACAGAGCAGATCTAGTCATTTCATCAAAGGTGGCAATCAGGTTGGTCAAGCATGACTTCCCCTCGGTAAATCCATGCTCACTATTCCCAATCACCACCTTCTTCATTTGCACACCTCTTTTATGTCAATTACCTATACTGATGCCTCTTGCTAATGTACCAAAATATAATTGGGTGTTTCCTAGTAAAAATCCAGCTTCATCAGGTTACCCATGCCAGCTGTCATCTCACCGCAGTCTCTTGTTCACTACTGTACTAGTTCGTCGTCTCCACATAGCACATTCTATGGAGAACCAAAAGTTTTCTCATCTCAAAGCAGAAAAATAACACTAAACAAAGATGTTAAAATCTTTAAAATTTGCATATATATCCAGGTTTTAACTGCTACTGCCAGCTCAGTAATGCAGTAATGTTCTTTTAAGTCTTCAGCAGTTTCAGTCCTGACTTCACCTGAGCAAGGCAAACCTTCAAAGTTTTGAACAAATCTATTAAAAAAAAAAAAAAAAGGAAAGAGATTTTCTTCCTGTGCTCTTAAGATCTATGACAGATCCACCATAAAAACAAATACCAACATTGGCTTTCAGGCCAAACAAATGACAACTGTATCATCTTAGGACTCTCCTTCTGATTTCATCTGTTTTTTAGTGTTTTATATATTTTCTCCCTAATTCTCTTCTGTATAGGCTGCTTTGTAGCTCTTTCAGCACAGATCAAACAGCACGTTTACAATGTATATTTAAAAACAAGTAAAAAGATTCCTGAAGTCCTTGAGGTTCCCCTGTCACTAGTTTTTAGTTAAATTTCCTTATTTTAACTTGAGAGTAATGTAATAAATTATACCCACAGGAAGAGAAAAGAATAGTAATATATTACTTGGGAGAGGCACGTAAGTTTTGGGTTGTCAGTCCTGGCTCTGTGACTTAGAAAGAAACATAATTCTGTCTACTAGGTTAATAATAGGATCCTCTTGGATTGTAAATTGCCTTTTCCCTACCTGCTTTTACTCAAAGTAGTAATAAGGATGAGATGTGATGTACTTATTCTAAAACAGTAATGATTTTTTACTACCATTTTACTTACATGCTCCTATTTTAAAGGCTCTTGCATCTATGAAATTCATGTATTAAAAGAAAATTAAGTTACAAAAATACACTAAATGAATTCAGCAAAACTAAATCACACAATAACTTAGTGTATACAACATTCCCACCAGACCTGGCCCTTCAAAGAAAACTGAATTATACGAGCCATAAAAAGATCCTTTTAGGATGTATTTATATACGATTCTTTATGCTATCCCCCTCTGGGAAGGAAGAGAGGAGAATAATGTCTTTCACTTTGAAAGACCCTATGTTAATGGGAAACATGCATTACAACTGAAAAATATGATTCCCAGATTAAGAAAAATTATTTGAGACTTTTGCTTGTATATTTCTTTGAGGATTCCTTCAGTAATTTACACAAGGTTGCAGAATTTGATTTGATTTTCTTTTAAGACACATGGAATGATAGACTCCAAAGTTCTCAAACTGAGGGGAAAAAAATACGACAAAAATAGGAGACTTACAAGATTTCTCTCTAGGGATTTCAGCTGATGATCTATTTCTTTCAGACGATTTTGTTGATCACGTTGTTCCTTATTGTCTCGCAGAACCTTTTCACCTGGAACTGCTTCTAGGCTTCTGTTTGCATAAACCAGAGACTCCTGACAAAAAGAAGAATAGGCAGAAATTAAACATATGACTTTATACTGCTTCAAAGCCAGACGAGCGTTCTTTTGACTTCTATCAGGAAAACATGGAAATGTTTAGAATAATGTGTCAATTTCAAATTTGGCAAATGTATAATTTTCTTTATGCACATTTTCAAATACAATAGCTAAACATCAGGCTGGACTTATTTCAGTAAAAGAATTCTTCCCCTTCGCATTTTAAGAGGAATTTCTTCGTCTCCAGAGCTAACACTTTGATGCTTAAATTCAACTACAACAATAAAAATGCACTGAGAATCAGGCAGACTGAATGAGGGGTTCAAAGCTTGCTGCTATTAACCATACTGGGGTCAAAATTAGGCCAGAAGGGAAAGGAAGAACTGAACTGTAATGACTGTAGGTTTTATTTACTAGATATCATGGTAAATGAGAAATAACCCTCTCTCTGTAAGTTAGAGTTAAACGCACAACCATTATTAAAGATTTGGGTTACACATTCTCACATCCTTCAGTAGCTTTGGATCAGATTCTGAAGTTTGTATCAGTCCTGAATACATGCAAGGTTCAATATTACATGTAATTTAGATTATTAAGAACAACAAGTATTGGCAAAACAGCAAAATTATGTTGTAACTGGGAAAAAACAGGGCTTTCTCTTGCAAGCCAAATATCCTATAGAAGAACACAAGGAATCCAAATAATGGTAGAGGGAAAAAACACAACCAAAAAAACCTCCCTGTTAGTCAACTCAACCCAAAGGAACATGAGCAACCATTTAATAAAAACATACTCTAGTCATTGTTATTTTCAGAAGCAGCTCAAGCAATCTCAATAAACACACACAAGGAAAAGAATTTCAAGTAGCATGTCTAATTTGAAAGAAAAACGACCTTTGCAATTTAACATTCAATGGAAAATTTCTCAACTACAATATATAAAAAATTGCGAGGATCTGTAAACAACTTTTTCTAAACATCAAACAAATTTGTAAGTCCTGACATTTAAACCAAACTATTAGTTGCCTGAAAATAAACTTATTTTAAACACAGTACATATATTTGAATATATATTTACAATCAGCAATAGTTGGCAGTACCACAATGCTAGTAAATTTTCCTGTAACAGACAGAGATATAAACAGGAACATCTGTTAATGACTAGAATCCCTCCAAACTGGAGTGACGTTTAACATGGGCCACCTAAAGCCAAATTCTTAATATTGAGTGTCTAAAGCTAGGCTTCTAAATACAGAGATTTTTTAATTAAATATTATGCCCGATGGCAAGAAATCTGCACGACTGACATCTATACAGAACATAAAAAAACAAAGGACTTATTTAAAGTTGTGTTTATTAATACATGAAACAAGGATATGACCTTTATATCTGCAATACAAATATAGAGTTGGCAAAGCAGCTCAAAGTGTAACAAATGAAGCTCCCTCTAATAAGAGGAATTGCTTTTATACAGCTTTGTTCTTCCAGCAATTTTAATACAAGTGAAATTGTTCATGGAAGGGTGGGGAGGAAGATGATGGCATCATATTTCTTTTAAAAAAAAAAAAGTTACAGCTATATCTGCAATTACATTTCTAAATCCAATCTTTTTATCTGTGCAGATATAGAGACATTGCCATGTGAGCAGTTAGTGCTCAGCACGGATCAGAGCTGCAGTTATGATTTGTTTTAAAAACCAATGTTATGAATACATCTGTAAGAATATGCAACCAGTGGTACTGAGAAGTAACTAAATACTATATTATACTTCCCAGTATTTTATTTTGGGGCTGGTATGCACAGACTACTGGTTGATATTTTTATATGAACTCAGCCTTCAAAGAATAACAGAGCTCAAACTGCAAACAGCATGTCTGAAAATATTAATGCTGCAATACCAGCTAGATTTAAAAAGGTGACAGTGAGAGTAGTCATAAAATCAAAAAAATTACTACCTTCAAATTTTTTACTTTCTTTTCCACACACATTTCTGAAGCAAAGCTTTATGCAGATCTCTGTCCTAGTCTTTGAAATAGTTTCAGGCATACATGTTTCATTTTACAGACAGCTCAGCTGCTGCTGCAAGCACTTATGAGCAACCCCTTCAAACTTTAGGAAAACTATGTATCATAAGTTATTTTTCCTTTTATCACACTCACTATGATTTTAAGCCTGGCTGCTTCTCTAGTAAGACAATACTGTTCTATCAAAAGAAATTCTTAACTGGGATAAACATGATGACTTTATTCTCCATAAACTTTTCTTGAATATTGTCCTCCGCCATGATACCTAACTAATTCCTATCAGAGAGTGCTGGATAAAACTTGAACTATGAACATTTACCAGAAAACAGAAGTAAAAAGCATTGTTTCAACATTTCTCCAACATCAACATCCACAACTGATATAATTCTATTTAGATGAGATGGTAAAAAAAATTTGTTACTAGTTACTCTCTCTCTCTGATCAGCATGATTTTGTACACTTCAATCACATTCCCTCTTACTCCTTTTTTCTAAACTGAAGAATGTCTCTGTGTAAGTCACTCCTGGCATAGAAGCCATTCTACACTTCTGAGCATTCTGGTAACCAGTTTTCCATTTTTTCTGTACTGGTTATGAGATCCGGGGACCGCAACTGCACAATAGTCAAGCTATATGGTGCACTACAGATGTGCACAGCAGCACGGTGATATTTTCTGTTTCATTCTGTATTCCTTTCATAATTGTTCCTAATAATCTATTTGATATCTGACCACTATGGAGCATTAAGCTGCTGCTTTCACAGAAGTAGTTCTTACAGTCTCATTTCTCTCATCCCTGAATAGTAACTGATCAGAACTCACACCATATGAGCAAAGTTAAGACTTTTCCCTACTTACTAATTTTTTAATATTTTTCTCAAGATATCATGAAATAAACATAGGAAGTATTATATCATGGAAAACATTTTATTGTCAATGTTACAAATGCTTCAAAACGTTTTATTTTTCAATTATATAGCATGTCTAGGTAGTGGAAGTCCATTTGATATTAATTAAGATCTAAAAATCTTAAAGATAAGGTAGAAAATAAAAATTAGATATGTTACATAAGGGAAGATATAAGTAGCAACAGCCAAAGCTGTAACGATCATAACGCAAAACAAAAATATCCAGTATTTGAAATGGCTAAAATTATTTGTTGCACTTCCTTTTCTGCAAAATTCTATAAATAAATAAAAACAAATCCCACCTAATGAAAGATATGAGTTATACAATCTTCTTGAGCCACAAAACTGGCTGATCAGCTTATTAACCTGCTTCTAACCATGCCCTGAAATAGAGATACCTGTCAAAATCATCTGTTTTGATGAACTGCAGGCATAGAGTATAGGCTATCAAAGAGTTCATTAATTGAAACATCAGTGTATCTTCAGAATTTTTTATCATTTTCAGTATTTATTTAGTTTTAAACTATTAACTATAGTCTACTGCTGTAACTGAAAAATGGAATATTTTTCTGATAAAAGAAACCCGATCAGGTACGAAAGAACTCATCAAGGTAATATACAACATTAAAGTAACTACCTTTATAAGACAATCAAGCAGACAGATATTATTGTTTCTTTAAACACCATCTCCATTTCTTTTTATTTTCAGGTAGTTTTCCATTTTTTCAAGCTGGTTACTGTACTCATCACACACAGTCTTACACTTCATATTCTTCATCCTACCATTTTCCTGTCTCTTCCAGGATTACGTTCAACTTACTTAATATTTTGGGGAAGAACAAATAAGACAGAAGCATTTTTAAATATTTAATTAAGTTGGCACCAGAACAAAGAAATGTTTCAGAGAGAAATACGGTTCTAATGAGAAACATTTCCATGTAAAAGAGAACATTAGTCATGGAAAAGCATTCTGAATCCAGCTGGACTCATTGCACAACAAGATGAATCTGTATGCTCCTCTGTAACAGCTCAGCTATAGTACTGTAGGATAATTAAAGCCAGTTGTTAAAGATTTCAGAGTCAGAGCATAGATCCTGTATCCTGCCAAAGTATCTACCAGTGGCAGAAAGCAGCTCTCCCATTGAGCCAGTGGTGATTAAGTGTTTGCATTTTGAAAGTTATATCCAATGAAATTCTTGGAAGAAAAGAATGTGCAGCTTTATGATATGTAACTCTAAGCTAATTTTGTTTTAATTACTTCTAAAATTCTAAATGAAAATTCAAGCAGATGATTTACACACTAACAATTTTTCCCAATGTTCCCCGTCACTAATGCATTATACCCTACTCAACCACAAAATATGAAATCCACATCTCATGGAAATCAGAAGGAATTTCAGCACTGGTTTTTACAAGAAAAATTAATGTCACCAAAATCAGCCTCCTCTCCAAAGGAAAGGACATCCATGTTCCAAATCAGACTTGTGTCCTGTAACAAGTAGACTCATTCAAAATAAAGTCTGTACGTTCAGGATTTTTTTTTTAGCCCTCTCCTGGCACCTTAATTTAAAAAACCCCAAACTTTAAAAAACTAAACTCCTAAGAAACAAATATTGCAGTGCATTCAAATTTGCATTCCATAGCATCTGTGGCAACATCTTTATCTAGCAATTAAGTTTACAGAATTGACCTCAGTTATGAAAATCTAAGCTGAAACTCTGAATAAAAGAAATCAATAGAAACTTATCTAAGACTTCAACAATACCAGATTATCACTATCGGTTTTGAATGCTAAAGAAACACAGTCTCAACAACAAATATTTTGTCTCTCACAATGTTCAGAGAATATGTGCGAGGGTTAATAAATAAGGTAATTCCTGATATTTAATTCACTCCATTAGTAAGTCAAATGTGTCCCACTTCTAATTGGTTAGAGAATAACAGCCTTCCAGTGCTGATAGCTAGTTTACTTCCTCATTTAGTTGCTGTGGTCAACTGAAGAAGCAATTGAAAATCTTGTCATTGAACACTTGAAATTAAACCCAACAAGGGGCAGACAACCAGAACTCTTACTGTCTTTGTCTTGCATGTGGCATTCATGCTAAGATATCACAAAACAAGATAATCTTTTAGCAAAAGCATCATTCAATTAATTTCTTCAGACCCTTTCTGGGTAGGTATCAGTTGCTTTTGATCAGGTTCCAAAAGACATTCAGTACAAAGAATTCTGATATTGCTCTGTGACCCACCTATTTTCTGATATCAGAACTGATGCTTCAAGAATAACAACAGGTGTTTTAAAAAGCAAATTCATTAAAACTTCCAGTTTATAACAATATTGGGGGATATTGATCGTGATGAACAAGGCTGTTTTAAAAAGACCAAGAGCAGCAATGAACTTAGAACAACTACTCATAAAAAAAAAAAGTCATTTTTCATGCCTTTTCACAGGAAGCTCTCAAATCAGTCACTAATTTCTCAGCTACTGCTGCATGTTACTTCCTGTTTTTTTGAAAAAGCAACTGTTAAAGGAATTTGAAAACAAAAAGTGTTGAGAATGAACTCGCGTAACCAAATTCAGAACTTGACGTGTTGTTATTGCTCTATGTATGAATTGAAGAGTGATTATTTACCTACCAAAACAAAAATAACCATAACCAAGAATATAGGACTAAAGGCTAGACCTGGTTCGAAGCTTCCACACTAAGCAGTCAAGCTCCTGAAAGTTGAGACAACTATTTTCTCCTCCACTTACCATAAAAAAAAATTAGCAGCTGAAATTCTATGTAAATATAAACAAGCCCAGTCATGTCACAGTGCCAGATACAATCAGGTTACACCTACAAATCAGGCTTCATGAAGAACTTAACACTGACTTGCGTGAAGTCTGGATCACAATGCAGCTAAGACAGCCACTAGACAGCCTGTCCTCTGCTGAGAGCAGCAGGTCTGGACATGCAGAGAAGCAGGAATGAAGGCACCTAGGGGATTTTGGAGTCAACTGGGAAGGCACCTGGAAATCAAGACACTTCTGGAATTAGCTAGCTGCAGAGCGGGATGATTTGCTTTTGTTGTTTGTTTTGTTGTGGGGGTTTTTTTTAATTAATTTGGGATTTATGCAATTAGTGTCATTCTAAGTCCAGTTTTAAATAACTAAAGCCTCCTACTCACTTCAACTTATATTTATTCTGTTTAGCTCTTTCTCTAAATTTATAAAACCATCTTTCAATAGTCCCATGCTTTGGTAGCTTTCATTGAAACGACTCACATGTTTAAGTTTATCTGAACAAAACAAAAAATGACAAATGGAATCCTGTAAGTGTTTCCCAGAACTACAATGTCTAAAAACCTTTTGTATTCTGCAAAACAAAGTTGAAGGGCAGCTGCTTTTCACTAATGAAGGGTAATTTATGGAATTAAATTAATTCCGGATCTTTTTTTGGTTAAGTGCAATATTATTCAAAAAGATAATGCACTACTCTTCAATAAGCATACACATAAACGCAAGTTTCTATTCAAATACTTCCAAGCTTCTACCTGAAAAGGAAGCAACAACCACTTGGACAAATGTTCCCAAACAGAGTGTTCATTATCATAGGCAGTCGCACCAGCTTCAAGCTGATGTCTCACAACAGTGAACACAAGATCCGGCAACCACTGGCAAGCCCAGGTCCATGAATCTGAAGTTACTGGGTAACAACTGCATTTGCGTAAGTGATTACCCACTAGAGGGAGTCGCTGTTTCACACATTAAATCCTAGTTGGTAAATGATCAGCATTTGCTGATCAGCATTGCTCTGATCAGCAAATGATCAGAGTACCCCACTCCTGGTACCAATGGTATAGAATAAGGGGTGGATACTGTCCTGGTTTCGGCTGGGGTAGAGTTAATTTCCTTCCTAGTAGCTGGTACAGAGCTGTGTTTTGGATTTAGGGTGAGAACAATGTTGATAACACACCGATGTTTTAGTTGTTGCTAGGTAGTGTTTACACTAGTCAAGGACTTTTCAGCTTCCCATGTTCTACTGACTGAGAAGGCTGGAGGTGCACAAGAAGCTGGGAGGGGGCACGACCAGGACAGCTGACCCCAACTGACCAAAGGGATATTCCATACCACGTGACGTCATGCTCAGTATATAAAGCTGGGGGAAGAAGAAGGAAGGGGGGGACGTTTGGAGTGATGGCGTTTGTCTTCCCAAGTAACCATTACGCGTGATGGAGCCCTGCTTTCCTGGAGATGGCTGAACACCTGCCTGCCCATGGGAAGTAGTGAATGAATTCCTTGTTTTGCTTTGCTTGCGTGTGTGGCTTTTGCTTTCCCTATTAAACTGCCTTTATCTCAACCCATGAGTTTTCTCACTTTTACCCTTCCGATTCTCTCCTCCATCCCACCGCGGGGGGGGGGGAGTGAGCGAGCGGCTGCGTGGTGCTCAGTTGCCGGCTGAGGTTAAACCACGACACTGGGTAACAACTGCATTTGCGTAAGTGATTACCCACTAGAGGGAGTCGCTGTTTCACACATTAAATCCTAGTTGGTAAATGATCAGCATCAAAATGCCACTCCTCTGGAACTGTCAGAGCAATAGAAAATACTACTATAGGTAAAACAAAACCTAAAGTTCAGAAAGAAGTCAATACAAAAAATGACATTAAAGTGCTCTCTAGAAAAAGAAGAAAAAAATCCCACAGTTATTTTAGCCAAAGAGATGTTTCTCATACACTGGTAACTGAAAACATAGTTTTGCCAACGTACACTCTTACAGAGCTTCTGATATACCTGTTCTGGCTATAAACTGTAAATTTTACAGAAGTAAATAAGTTTTGTGCAAATTGGTGCAAAATAGGAATTATGGTATTTTATGTTGTATTTCCCCCATTATATCAGGACAACATTACTGGGGCATGGGATAAATTGGAGTCTTCATGTACAAAATTCAAGCAAGCATTTCTCAAGGCTGAGACCCCAAAGGTTCTTAATAGTGCTGGCAAGGGAAAAAGACAAAGGCCATTAAAAACAAGAGACATACAATTTCAGTCGATTTTCTACAGTCTTTAACTTTGCTTATTGGTAATTGCTTTATCTTTCGGATCATAAATGAAGAGGCACTTTTGGAATCCTGAGATAAGAAGAAACCTAATTCTAATTCCCAAAGATGAATTATCATGTGTAACGTGTTACTATGCTGACAAAACCCCTGAGGCCCTCACGCAGTTAACATCATCTGAGTTACCAATTCCTTCATATGAAATTTCTTGTTGAAAATGTGGAATCAACAAATGTTAAAAACAAGACAGTCCTTGAATTACATACCACTCAAAACAGCAACATACTATTTTTCCGTATGATTTCTACAGCCAAAGATTTCACTTCATTCTTTAACATATACTTTGAGAACAAATAGAAGATAACTAAAGAAAAACGCAAAAAATACAAATACAGACACATGCTGTATTTTCATTTACATCAGATCTCACCACACTCTTCAAACAAGAAATCTGCAACATAAGGTCTGTTCTGTAATATACCTGATAAATCTGGCTTGGAGGTTTTGAGCAAGAGCTGGAAATTGCAGAAAAATCCCCATCAGATAGTAGCACTTGAAGCTTAAGGTCTATCTCATTTAGGTGATGAAATTCCATTGGTTCAGGTGTGTACCCTTCTCCTGGTGCTAGCCAGCCAGATACATCCTCCTATTTAAAGATACAGAAAATATTTAATCCTCATTCCCCAAGGAAACAGACTTTAAAGGCCGTTACACATGGAGTGTATTTATTTTTCAAATAAACCGTACTTAAGAATGAAATGTAAGTCTTCATCCATCTCAATATATAGCTGAAATCTGCCAATATTCATGTACCAAGCGCACTCAAAAGTATATGAACAGAACAGTTAGAGGCATACATTTTTCATTTTTAAATATAATCAAGCAGCAACTTAAATGGACTTAAAAATATATAAAAATATAAAAATATATATCATTTTATTTTTAGAAAGCACATGCAGCTACCTGCATTGTTAAAATGTAATAGCAAAAAAGGTGTTGTGTAAACCTAAACAGACTTCTGGTATTATTTTACTTATTTCTGTGAAAGTCCAAAGCCTGTGTCCTCACTAACTAGCCACTCAGAAGCCCTGAAATAAAATTGCTTAAAGCCAGATGCCTCACCTCCATGCCAGCTGGCCAAAGAGCAATCAGACAGCTCCCAAGTTCACCATCCATTCTTCTGAAGGCTATACAACTCCCTTGATCAAGTTCTCTTTACACCTAAAAGAAGCACTTTAGATAGCTAACCCCTTTTCCTTAATGATGCATTTCACTTTATAGCCTCTTAGACAAGTTAGTCAAACCTTTAAAACAGTCTCATGCATGCCATGCCATGCCTATCGCAGCTCCCTTCCATGGATGCAAACTCTTCCCTTGTTGCAGTTTCTGTATTTGTTCAACGTAACAGTCCCAGCTCCCTTTTGAAGGAGTAATTGCTTGTCACAGTCTAACTTGCACATAGATCTTGCTGTCCAGTGCTGCACAGTAAGCATCACTTTATGATGCCACTGACATCAAAATCAATTTTAGGAGTGTTGTGCTCCTTTGCAAGATAGTGCAGAGGATAGAGACGAAGAGGAAAGCATCTGGCAGACATAGATCCACCAGTCCTAAGACAGAAAACACAAAGAACATGCTATAAGCTCACATTTTCAATGCTAATATTGAAGTGCAAAAGCACAGCCCTCAGAAACTGCACTAGAACTGCCCTCAATATCATCCTAAATCACTTCTGTTATGCCTGGCATCTCAGCACTCCTTGTTTGCACGTTTATTCTGGAGACACCGTATTACAGCTTAAGTCCAAGGAACTGTACAGAGAGTTGACCATACTCAAGTTGACCAACTTGAGACAGCAAGATATTTTTTGCTTTTAAAAAAGACAAATGCAAGTCAACAGGCATAAAAATGAGATGTTCTCAACTACACTAAACACATCTTGTCAAACTCCCCCAATGAGCTTACATCTCAAAGTCTGGCAGCCAATCCAGAGACGTATCTATTCTGGTACACACTCAATCACACCCGCACAGCAGCACATTAGAAGTCCAAATAAAGTGGAACATAATACACTACTCTCTCGTCCTCTGAAGGAAGTGGAAGCAACAGACCCCTGTGCAAGTCAAAGAAGGAAACACAATCAGCAGCTATATCTAAAAGGACAACCACTTTCCATCTGGTAAGGAGTCAAAAAGAGAGAAAACCTGACCAAAACCAGGCTTGGAATGAAACTGCAGAGGTTGATGCTATGGCAGAAACCACCTGGAGCCAAATCTCAAAATGAGGTTATGACATGTAATGTGACACTTGCAATGCATCACCAAAGAAGAAAACAAGGCATCTACAGGAAAGCAAACGAACTGCTCTGAGATGAGTAGCTGCCGCCCTTCTGGAGCCCCAGTATGTTATCAAAGAAACACTGGGAGAGACAGAGAGCACAGAGTTCTTTTCCGGATCATGATTTACATTACTTTTTCCTCTTGATAGCAGTAACACCTGACTAGCCAATATGAATATGTGCTCCTAGTACAGACAGTTGCATATTATGAGTGAGCTTGGCCCACTTAATGCAAACAAATGGGCTCATATTGACAAACAGATGCAGGTTCTCCACAGCAATCTGGCACTCCTGTCTAACACTCAGGGAAGCAAGTCTGCAATACCACCATCCACTGGGAATGACACTAGCAGATTACATCTCTGTCCTGACACCAAGGAAACACCAGGTAGGTCCTTAGAAGGGCAGGGCAGGGGTGTATTGCTGGTTTCCTTTCTTTTTCCTAACAGAAGAGAGCCAGCACCTTGCCCTAAGACTTCAACATGTGTCTTGCAAGGGATTCATGTCCACCACTCCTTTACAGCTTCCAGATTAATCCTCTGGCTATTCAAGCAGCCACATCCACACAAGGGGAGGATCCACATCCACACAAGAGCTTCCAATTACAATACCACTGCTATGAGGTCATCCCTGGTTCATCCCCATTACCCTGAATCACACTGGTTGCAAAAAGAAAAAAAGCATACCCCAAACACCTGTTATAAATTACCTCCATACTAAATTAAAAAAAGAGTAATCTCTTTTGTGAAACAAAATCAGTTCTTCTAATGCTTTCTCATACAAGTATGTTGACACAACTAGTAAGCCTCTCCAGACATGACCTGACTCCAGAGAAGCCACTCAAATATCTCTAGAAGCTTGCCAGCTTTGTGGAAGCATCTCTTCAGGTAAGACAGTGACCATCATAACAGAAGTATCCAATGTGGTACTACACTTGTGCCATGTTAACCACCCCCTAATCAAACACTGAAGAGCACAGTGCAAACACACAGAAATGACTCTACAGAAGTCAGTTAAGCTGCAACTGGGCCCATGAGCTACAGCTCAGTGTCTATATCCCACGCTTTCATAGCCCATGCTCCAAGTATCCAAATTACTCCAGTAGTTGCTTTACTCCAGGGTTAAATGGACTCACACATTCTCTTCTGTATTTTCAAGATGGCTTTGCTTGGAAAATAAGCTTCTGTCCTGTCAGTGTTTCCTGTGTGTTAACTCAGAACAATACTTTTATAACAGCACAGTCAGTGCTTATTACTGTGGAACATCTGAAACAAATTATACCCCTGCAGCTTTGACAATTAGGTTAGCATGAATATGTACTTCTAAAACACTACTCATAAAACACTGTTTTTAAAAAGTGAGAAGTGCTGTTTGGATATTTGACATATTTAGTAGTACAAGTCAAATGAAGTTATCTAATCCACATTACACTATACAGAGGAATTCATACAGCATAGCCAGCTCTGCCTTGATTGATAACCTCTGAAACATTACTTTAGCCAGTGTGGTTGCACCAGCTTTTCAAAAGTCAGAATGAAGTAAGATGAAAGTGGCCATCAGCTGGACAATTACCTGGACCACCTTGAAGCAGTCTAGATTACTCATTAGCTCATAATTTCCTCATGATCTTTATTATAAAGCAGCCACAGGAAATGCCTCACCCATAATATAATTCAAACGTGAGAGAGGAAGAATCCATCTCCAGACTAGACAGATTTAAGTAACTAAGTATTATCCTTTCTTTTATTCTACTTCGGCAGTAGATTTAGGAGCTGTTTTCTTTAAAGAGATGATCTAGTACAGACTAGACTAACTGTCCTGGTTTTGGCTGGAATAGAGTTAATTTTCTTCCCAGTAGCTGGTACAGTGCTGTGTTTTGGATTGAGGATGAGAACAATGTTGATAACACACCCATGTTTTAGTTGTTGCGAAGTAGTGCTTACACTAGTCAAGGACTTTTCAGCTTCCCATGCCCTGCCAGTGAGAGGCTGGGAGGGGGCACAGCCAAGACAGCTGACCCAAACTGGCCAAAGCGGTGTTCCATACCATGTGACGTCATGCTCAGTACATAAACTGGGGGGAGTTAGCAGGGCGGAGGGGTGACCACTGCTCGGGAACTGGCTTATTTTAGCTGCCTGCCAGGTTAAACCACAACAGTCCAACGACGATGTCATCTATGTATTGCAGGTGTTCTGGAGCTTCACCCTGTTCCAGTGCAGTCTGGATCAGCCCATGGCAAATGGTAGGGCTGTGTTTCCACCCCAAGCTCAGTCAGTAGAGCATGAGACTCTTAATCTCAGGGTCATGGGTTCATGCCCCATGTTGGGTGCCAAAAGGATTGTTGTGGTTTAACCCGGCAGGCAGCTAAACACCACACAGCCATTTGCTCACTCCCCCCCTCCCAGTGGGATGGAGGAGAGAATTGCGGGGGAAAAAAAGTAAAATTCATGTGTTGAGATAAAGACAGTTTAATAGAACAGAGAAGGAAGGGAAAATAATAATAATAATGATAAAAGAATATACAAAATAAGTGATGAAGAATGCAATTGCTCACCACCTGCCGACCGATGCCCAGCCAGTTCCCGAGCAGTGGTCACTGTCCCCCCGGCCAACTCTCCCCAGCTTATATACTGAGCATGACGTCACATGGTATGGAACACCCCTTTGGCCAGTTTGGGTCAGCTGTCTTGGCTGTGCCCCCTCCCAGCCTCTCACTGGCAGAGCATGGGAAGCTGAAAAGTCCTTGACTAGTGTAAGCACTACTTAGCAACAACTAAAACATCGGTGTGTTATCAACATTATTCTCACCCTAAATCCAAAACACAGCACTGTACCAGCTACTGGGAAGAAAATTAACTCTACCCCAGCCAAAACCAGGACACCAGCCTACAAATCACCTTTCCCATTCTTGTCCATTGTATCAAGAACATACAGGAACACACATGTCGTGTGTAGTTATCTATTCAATATCTGATACAAATAGTAAAATCTCTATAGATACATGCCCACATGATAGTGACATGTGCCAAATACAAAATTTGGAAAAACGTTATACTTTTCCATTGCCTTGATGCCTTGAGAATTGGTGCAAAAAAGGTACAAAAAGCCACTATACTCTAGGTCAGAAAACTATGATGTTTACTAACAGAAGGCTGTTTAAAACATCTTCATGTCTTTAAATGCTGAGGTTTATCAAATGAAGGACCATCTCCTCAAATTGGAACATGTCCTTGATCAGGAAAGAACAGAAGAGACGGTATTGTTAATCAAACACCAGCCTTTCCAACAAGAGGAGTAAAACAAAAACAAAGAAAACCCCCACAACCCTCTCCCTACAGTTTCTTCCTATTCCAAGGTTGGATGAAGTACTGTTTCAGATGAACATTTTGTCACCCTTACATGGAATTATAATGCCAAACCTGTTGCAAGCATATCTGATAGAATACCTTGAATCTTTTCCTAAATGCACAGACAAAAGATTAATTACATAATGATCCAGTGAGCTTTAACTTTGTTCTTCTAATATGCAAACAAAAGTAGAATAAAAATCAACTCTCTTAACCAGTAGATCAACATTAGACCAAAGAGTCTTCCACTGCATTTTTTTTAATGTTAAACTATGTCAGCCAAGTCAAACATCTCTGTGCAACATCATTAACTGATGAGTATTTTACACAGATAAATAAGTCAATCTGCAAGGTCAGTGTTCATGTCCCAAAAAATTCAATAAGCTTTCTATGTAAAGTGAGGGAACAAATGTCAGGTCAACAGGAAGATCGGTGCAATTTCACAGAAGTCGAAGTTTTTTGTCTCATGAACACAAGCACTGAGTGTGGCTGATAGTTTTAAACCTTTGCATACCAATGATCAGCAAAGGTTATGTTTTCTGTGCTTCTACTTCAGTTTACTAACCGTGAAAGAACAGTTACTGTTAAAATACAGCACATTTATATAACCTTAGTCATTTGTCCATCAGGTTTACCTGACTGATCTGGACTCCTTCACTTATATTTGCCGCACAAAGCTCTGAAAATGCCAAAACATAGTGTGTATTTACTAGTTTCCCTAGAGTAAAAAGTTTTGGACCATGGACCGAAAGAGTTTTGACCTAGAAATCACACTGAAGTTGGGTAAATTACAAATTTGTTTAATGTCACAATGGGTAAGTTAGTTCTCTGTTTCCATAACCGGTTTGGATTCAGATGAAGAAAATCCTGAGCTCACCTCCTACCCCATATCCTGAAAAAGTAATTTATAAAGACGGATTTTAGACACATTTCAGAAAATAGTAATGAAGAACATCACCTCTTGGATGTCTTCACCACCATTAGAAAATAACTCAAAGTACAATATGAGAAGAGAGAATTAAAAAAAGAAAAAAAATACATTGCATTTGCTTTTGTTCCTTTCTCTCACACGTAAGTTGTTATTTAACCTACTGAAAAATAATTTACTCCAGATCATTTTTAGCTGTATAAATTAAACAGAAAGTGGACCTTGGATATATTTTGTTCATTCTACACAAAGTTGACATCTTTCTTCTTAGGTACTATCATTCAGTGTATACTTACAAGTGTTGTGAAAAAGTTTGTAACATTACTACAGACTTAACATAATGTACATTTTAATGTAAAACAAATTAGAAAGGTCACCTCATTTCTTTACCCAAAGCAAGCATTTTCCCAATATTTCTTCTTATTTATTAAAATGCAGTTTTCTTGAAGTGTTATATCAAGTTTACATAGTTTGAGGATGTTCATTCTATGAAAACACCTATCTTTAGCATGTTTAATACTATATATAGTTGAAAAATACTGTAAGTTCCTAGTATGATTTATTTTTCAAACCAAATTTTATGTTCCCATCCTAGCAGCCTTATGATTACTTCTGTAAAACAACAGAGCCCCTGAGAAGTCCTTCACATTCCTCTCAAAGCAGTAAGAAATAAAGGCCATCTCCTAGTAACTGGGAGATCAAAAGACTATTTGACGTCTTCACGTTACTGGGAATCATTTTGTGGCACAGAGTCTCCTAGAAGCAGTGACTGGTGGACAAATCAAACACGTTTTTACTCTCCATGAGGAAAGGTATTTCTATCTACTTCAGCTCTTGCTATCCACTGCAGTATACTTAAGCAGACTTTGGCTGTGTACTTTTCAGAGAGAGTGAGTTGGAAGCCACACAAAGATGCCATGTTATCTTTCTAAATGGACACATAGGCTTCATCAATGTATATTTCCCCAATTGCTGTATTCTGAAGTTCATGTCCTCAAAAAACTCTTGGGGTTTTTTTGAAGCAGTTACTGGCCCTTCTACCAGAGACTACAGCACTAGCCACTCAGATTGATAGGCAGCAACTTCACATTTTATGCAGAGAACACAGCTCATCATCTTCTCTGAGTGTGCTTCTAAGCTCCTTCCACCCACGTCTAACTTTTAAGTTTTGCTGTTTTTCTGAGGCCAGGCATGTCCAAGTGTTAGTAAAATGAACAAAGAAGTCAATGAAAATTCATTCTTGGAGAGAAAGCCAATCAGATTTGTCCAGCTTTTCTCTCATATCTCAGTAGGTTACTTCATGGTAAGACTAAAACCAAATCAAATTTAGATTTACTGTACAAATAAGACAAATACAGTACAAATTAAAGTTGCCATACCTCAAGACCTTGCAATTCAATTCCATCTTCTGTATCTTTCAATAGTTCAATTAACCTTTTCCTTTCTCTCTCAAGCATAACAATCTGGTTTCCTGAATCCTTTGCTAGCTGAAATATTTACAAAAAGAAAAAAAAAACAAACTTTAGAACTCCATTAGCTCAAACAGCACCAAAACAAAGTTTTTAAACTCTGGGAAATTAACATCCAAGTCTTGCTTATTGCCATGATACGAAAGTATCACTCTGACAGAAAAAGCCAGCAGCCTATATCTAATACATTGATAATCTTATAACAGTCTTTGACATGGGGAGGGGGGGCGGATATTTTTCGTTGGATGAAAAATCATTATAGCTACTAGTTCTTCACAGAAAAAAAAGCATGAAAAATCAAGGTATCTATTTTCTGACAGAAAGAAGTCTTCTGTGAATAAGGGTCCCATGCAGGCTATACATGAACAACCTGCATACCTATTCCTTATCTATGCATAAGAACATCTTCCTTTAACTTAACAGTAAATACATTTAAAGAAAATCTTAGGAAATATTTGCCCTCAAAACAAGCTATGTCCAGGCACAAACAGAACAATTCAGTTTCCAGTACTCTTTAGCAAATACATAGACACAGTATTATCTCCACCAATGAGAGCATCCAAGATGAGAACTATCTTATACAGTATTTTGCCATAAGCAATTTTTAACAGCAAGATTTTTTTCATTTATGCCTAATTAGCTTTTAATGTTCCTGATAAAGAAACCCAACTGTCCGCAGAAGTACTTATATACTATTTTTAGTTAACATTTAACAAAATGTTAATGATTTTATGCTTTAATGCTTACCTCAATGTTCTTTTTAATGAAATCCTGATTGTTTTTACTTTTGCTATGCGTTTTTTCTGCTTGATTAAGAAATTCATTTGTTTCTATTTCACTTGCACAATCTGAAGTTCAAGGAAGAAAAGTTGCTAAGTTATCATCATCCCTTTTCTGAATCAATGTGAGCTGTAATAACAGCAATCCCATTTAAATCTTTAACAAACATATAAACTATATTGCTATATTTAAAACACAACTATTGTCAAAATCTAATCTCATTTTTAAGCTTTTACTATATGAGATAATTCAGTGTTGGGGAGGCTAAAATACTTTTGGATTTCTGACCTCAAAAATGTTAAACATGGCTGCTTTAAAAGCCATGGCATTCCTTCGAATCCTATCATTGTTTCAGTTTTATCATCAGTACAAAACCAGACAATAATTTTTTTGAAAACCACAGAACTATTTGGAGACATATCAAGTACATTTTTTAAAATAAAACAGCTGAAGAACAGATGATATAGCTGATATTATTATAACACAGCTTATAAAACAAATTTTGTTTAAAAATAAAACTTGTTGTAGAGCTCTAAAGCTATTAAACACAGCCACATGATATTCTGACAACATCACATATGCTTTTTTCCAACAATGGGTTTCTATCCATCATACTAAAATGGGCACACATTCTGTTTTTCAGAGACTTTTACCAGTTTTAGAACAGCAATTGCTTTACAAACAGCAAATATTTATCACATTAAATAACAAGTCTAAGAAAATACAACCAACTTCTAAGTCTCAAAAACTACTTCAAAAGTAGGCACAGTACCTTTGGCTTTTCTGGAAAGGAGAGATTTGAAAAATGGGTGGGCTATCTGCCTACAAAAAACCTCAATGTTAAATAATAGAAGATAGGCTATGGAAGTTTACATGGAATTAACTCTTTTTCAGAGTGAGTAGACTGAAAGCAAACTCCCAAAGATATGAAATAAATTCCATGCATCCTTTTGCACACTATGGACAAAAAACTGTGCAACATTCTCACCAATCAGATTTACTCTCAAATTGCAATTAAACTTTAAAGGACTGAGGTGTTGGATCTGACCTGTCACAGTTCAAATGCACAACTGTTAACTGAAAGCATCCCAAACCATCTTTAACATTACCAGGAAACATCTTGAATCTATCAAGGAAGTGGATCATATAAGAATTTACCAATCAATATAAACATGACAAGTTGTATCCTGAAATGAGCAAAACACACCAAACACCAACATAACATGCAACATACATGAAACATTATTTTTAAGCGTTTATATCTTTCTCTAACTGTAGAATAAGCGTTTTTGAGAGGAAGCCATCATACGGAACATCTCAGTACATTCCAGTAAAGAAGGGACAGACATGGATCACTGGGACAAGGAATACACTGAAGATTGCCATGGGTAAGTAAAAGAGACTGCAGCTCAACAAATTTTGCATACAAGTTTTGGTAGATTTGGTACAAATTTCAAAGATGTGGTACGAATCTTGATAAGACTGCTAAAGTAATATTATAAAACTAATACATACATTCTTCTTCACAAGTAAAGCTCCTCTTGTTCAGGGTCTGCCTTTATGACAACTGTTACACAGAAATCCAAAAGCAACCAAAACAGTAAGTCTTAGCTATTCAGAAACCATATCAAAAGCCTCCAGCAGAAACAGTAAAAGTCATTTAAGTAATTTATTGCTTGTAAGTTGTAAGTGATCTCTATTTCATGCGTTCCCAAACTAAAAGAATGTAGAACGTCTCAAAATACTGCAAGCAACAGCAACTCCCAACCATGCCTGTACTGGGAGCTTTAGAAGTCATTGCTTTCCTGAACACTGGTAATGAAACCTGCCATTGCTATTCAAGGACACTCCAGCACAACTGAGAAAGCGTGAAGGTGGAAGCATGAGGGTCAAGCTTCATTTTAAGGGAGGAATGAAGACACACGGTAGGGAGACAGAGAAATCAAAAGCACAGCACTGTTCCAACCCAGTGTGAAGAAACATTTAGTAACACAAAATTAAGGTCACATACTGGTGGACTAAGACAAGTGATAAAAGGATAAGGGAGTTGAGGTCCAGGTTTGAGAAGTTAAAACATGCAGTCACATTCAAAAAAAGTGCAGAGATTCCGCTGCCATCAATGGTCCAACCTTGAGGAACACCTGTTTATTATATCCTTGTCATCTTAAGCAGTCACCAGGAAGACAGATTCCAACTGTTTACATAGAATGGTAGATGACAAAGAAATAAACAATTGCAGCTGATAGCAAAGGCAGCTGAAGCTATTCTTCTTATGTCACAACACATGTGAGAAGTTACTCAACCACACAAATTTAAATTTCAAATAGGGAAAGAACAGAGGCACAAAAGCACAATTCCATTTATTTTGAAGAGTTGGACACACTACACTACTACCAGCATTTGATACCTCTATTCAGTGCACATAAACAAGTGATGTCTAAAAGTATCAGCACAGATGTTTGATTTTTGCCAGAAAGTACTTAATCCATAAAAGCAATGCAGCCTTTACAACAATGAGCATAACAAAACATAAAATGAGTTGTCTGAAGATTTAGGTTTGTCACAACATCCA
This sequence comes from Aptenodytes patagonicus, assembly GCF_965638725.1. Classification (NCBI taxonomy): domain Eukaryota; kingdom Metazoa; phylum Chordata; class Aves; order Sphenisciformes; family Spheniscidae; genus Aptenodytes; species Aptenodytes patagonicus. Next base: position 36,089,735 of record NC_134955.1, on the reverse strand, counting down.
TACAATTTCTTCTGAAAACAAAAAAATTACAGAACAGTTGAAACTGTATACGGCACCACTCTTCATTTTTAGATGGTTTCTTGAATATAAACCTATTAATGAAAGTTACAGTACCTTAGAATAACAGCAAAGACAAGTTTTTAAAGAATTTCTATGAAGAACCAGTGATACATTTTACAACGAATCAGTTGCACTCCTCATCATTTTGCAATGAAAGAAAAAAAGGTTTATAACCCTGAAAGTAAAAATTTTCTTAGCATGTTGAGTAAAATGTTTTAGGTAAGTCACAAACAAAATTATTCTTTTTTATCATTTGTAAAAAAATAAGAACTGTTGCCATTCCACTAAGTGACCTTGCTTTTTCTGATTTCATTGGCCTAGCCACAAAGGCCAAGTCTTCATTACCCACCCATTGTACATGTTGTTTTGCCATATCTAGAAATAGAAACTATAAAAGCTTACCCTGATTATGTTGGGTTTTATGGCGATCATAATCTTCTGGATTAATTTGTGTGTGAAATACTGAAGTACATATTTCATCTTCTTTAGCATGGGAGGGATCTGTAAAGAATTTTTTCAGTAAAATTTAATTGAAATGTATTTAAAGAAGATCTAGTTTCATGTGTATCAGACTACAAGATCTCACACATGAAAGTTAAAGAAATTTACTTGGATAAATTGCATCACCACCATATTTCTCAAGAAATAAAGAAGGGGGAAAAGTGTAAGGTGTGTCTCATGAATAACTATGATGTTTCACATGGCTGTGTTTTTAACAACTACTGCCCATTCAAGACAAATAATTACATTCTAGAAGGTACAGCCCAAGGCCCTAAAGTTCAAAAGCCTCTGCAGACACCATGTGGCAAGTCATCTAGAAGTTTAAACGATAACAAAGCATCCAGATTTTCACAGTTGGTGTCTGCAGGGGTGCAAGAATTATTAGACTTCCAAGTGGCTTAGGTCAAGGGTATAGTCTAGAAAAAAGTGTTCAAACACCCCAGCATGCAAGAGTTGTTTCAGTTACTCAAAAAAATTCAGTTATGGTACTGACATATATCAACTGGAAGTATAAGTTAGAGCATTAACTTGCAGTCTATATGCTTCACACTTACAGAAAAGGACTCATATTGCGAAGAACCATATATATCATATGAAAAATGTGTTTTTCACACTGAAAAAAACAACCAACATCCTGTAATAATGAAGTTTAATGGACTCAACTGAAAGTATGATTTTGTTACACAGAGCACAGGGGAATGAATTTAAGGCCGTTTAATTAAATCCTGATTTACATTTCTGCCATGAGCGTGTCAGAGGTTTTTCTGTGCCTGAGAGGCTGGGACACATAGCTTATTAATGATTTTGTACCCAGAACTTGTGTTTGATTTCACAGCCACATTAAAAGCTATAATTAAATAGCTCCCCTATATAATTTATTTAATAAAGCTCTTTATCAAATTCAAGCTCTGAAAAGCAAAATATACGAATTGCATTCCATTTCAGTATCAACCAGGGCAGCTATCAAGGCACTCATTTAAATAAGTAAGTAAATAAGACCTGAAAAGTAAGGCACTAGAATGTCACAGAAAATTCAAGATAAAGATCAAGCTGGCTGAAAAATATAAATCTAAACTATGCAGTTTTGCCAGTACGGTACACCAGAACCCGTATGATGCACCCTACAGCAAGGAGTTACCACTGAAACAAAAGAGGAATTAAAGCACGGAGTTCATTAACAACCATATAGTCTTGCTTGCCTATTGATTTTTTACTATATCCTGACACCTACTGGAGACTTTTTAAATATCACCCGTATCAAATTCTGTGTTCTTCCCTCAATAATCCAAACTTTAGCACAGAAATAAAAGTAGGTTACCTTGTAATAAGAAGTTTTGTTGAAATGTTTTAACCACACATTGCTACCATTATTATGCACATACTTCCAACATTCAAGCTCAGATTTTTGCTCAGCAATAACCATTCAGACCTCAAATCCTTGTTCTCTCCCCAACAAGAAAAAAGAGAGGATGCAAAATGTGCATATGATTGACAAATGTCTAAGTCCAGCACCAAGACAAAGTATTCAAACAGCAAATTTTTTTAAAACCACTCTTGAGCAGTTTTGACATGGTATATTCTTGAAAAATTCAGTCTGTTTTTGTTCTCCCTGCCCCTCCCAATAAAGACATTGTGAGCAGAATGCCTACAGTTTGTTCCAGCGTCTCCCCCAGTAAGAGTCTAGCCACAGAAAGAAAAAGGAGGACATTTTAAAATACCCATTTTTTTCTTTTTCCAGGTCCCTGCAAGCATGCAAATCCTCTGTGCATTCTTGAAGAAAACTATCAATATTTCAGAACATGCTTCAACCACTTGCTTTGGAACTCCAACAGAATTGTGTCCTTCCAACTCAGAAGAGAAAACATTTCTAAATAGTTTTTTAACTTTTCTTTCCCTATTCTACCTATAGTTTTACATTATTGGTATTCACTGTAATTTTGATCATAGTTAGTCTTTTTTTGTTATGTATCACATTCCATATTTCTCTGTATCATTAACTATTTGTTTACCTTTCCTGTCAAAGAACTCAATCCTTCCTTAGTCATTTGCCTATTTTTAATGCAGCTATAGAATTTTGTGTTTTAAATGCTACTTAAGATGGAAGCGATTTTTACTAAAAGACTAAAATGCAAACATTTATTCTTATCAGTGTGTTCATTTCCACTTTGAATATTTTTGTCTTCATTTTCATATCATGAAACTCAGAAATGATCTTATCAGACTTCCCAGTCTTTTCTTCCTGAGAACAGTCTGCTAGCACATCTTTAACATAGTTTCACTTTTTAAAGCTGCCATCTATCCTAAATTTTCTTCCCTAGAATTCTCAGAAAAAAAGCTGGTTAAGAAAACTAAGTTCATGTTTCATATTCACGCCTTTTCCTTAGAAACACACTCCGTATTATTTGATGATCCCTTTTACTCTAATTCTCTCTCACGTTCAGAATCTTAAATTCTTTTAGACCCTTTTGGACCATGGTCCAAGACCTGGGCTGTGCATGCATCTTCCTGCATTCTTTTCCAACATACAACTCAGTAGTTAGTATCATAATTTGGTCCTAATCTTTTGGTTCTTCTGTTAACAATTCCTAAGAAGGCTCAGGATTTCCCTCCCTCTGGACCTGTCATATTATGAGATCCTTACTATGGCATTGCCTCCTCACTCTCTCTCTCACTCCCACATGAAAATTTTCTCCAAGATACATGAGTGGCAGGGCCCACATCCCTAGAGCTTCTAAGTAATGTTTTTAGGCCTAATATTTTTTAACTGCCTGCCCTTCCTACACCAAGTACTCCAGCCTGGCGAACTCTCTCACTAAGACCACCAGTAACCACACAGCAGTAACTTCATCATTTTGTTTGTTTACCAAAGCAATTTTGAATTCTTTGCTTATTGCCCAGATGTTCCAAAACAGTAAAGACATCCAAGCTTTTCAGCAGGTTTCCACTCTTCTTTTTCCCTATACCTGCTATCATTTCTTTAATTTACCAGTTTTATCAGTCATGCATCCTTTCTGAAATCATCTGTTTGCCATTAACTTGAAAAATGCTTCTAGAGTAGCCAGTTCTTTGGAAAAAATACAGTTTCTATAAACAAAATTAAAGTACAACTTCTACACTTGTGATAATGCAAAAATTATTTCAGTTAATTTTTCAAATATTCCCTTGATGTACTTTTACATGCAAATATTATTTTATCGTAAAGGTCTGAAAGCTTTATTTTATAGTATCCAACAAAAATATGAATATTAATCAAAATACAGGATAATTATATCAGGGTATTTACTTCTCTTTCTTACCAGCTGTATCCTGCCATAATGAGATCAAAGCTAAAAAACGTTTTGTGTTTTCTATCTCCTCATGGCTTCCAGTGGTACTGATAGACTATTCAAAAGAAATAAAGCATAAATATACAGATACATGCATATATTTACTTTAAGGTAAATACTTTAAAGCAAAATACGTTGTCTGCTTATCAGGTCTAATGAACTTCAGGCCCTATTAAAAATCCCTTGTTCAGCGGCAACATTTACTTACCACTTTGTTTTCTTATTGAGGCTATCTGAACATCTCCTAAAGTTATGATAAGGGCACAGTGGAACTTTAAAGCTTCTGTTATATATTGTCTCTCACATGGAGACACATTTCACAAGACAAAGAAGTTCTGTATTGTATATATGGCTCTCAATCCAAATCCATTGAAATTATGAGATGCAGTCAAACCAACTGCAGTCACGTCCTTTTAGCAACTGACATTTGCATTCATGTAAATTATACAATACTTAACCGCGGAGGAAATAATAAATCTCATGTTTCAAGGCTTAAAGTGACATTTAACTGCTAGAGACCAGGATAAGAATAATGTGAAGGAATTTGTGCTGTAGGGTTCTTGTGCCTTCTCCAGGGGGCATCTCTAATTTCCTCAATAATAGACAGTACTGAAATAGATGGGCCTAAGAATGGTCACACTGGAACAGAATAAACGCTTTTAGGTTTGGGTTCACAGGCATTACCTCTTGTCACACCTTATCATACCTGCAAGTAGTGACCTTAAGCGTAAGACTGTGCTAGTAAACCACACCTAGACAGCTGTATATTTGGCTACCAGTCATACCAATTTTTAAGTACCACAGCCTTCTTTCAAAGCCTGCCTGCACAATATATATTAAAACCTATTCAAAGTTACTTTTTAAGATCAATTTCTCCACTTTAGTCAGCCAACTGTGAGTTATTTCATAAAACAATGCATCTGAAATATGATAATTCTGTAAGACAGTACTCTAAGATATACTATTTACAAAATAAGCAGAACACTTCTAACCTGAAGATCTTCCCAGAGCTTTGCCCTCATTTCTTTGCCTTGTTTTTTAATTGCTCTCTCCTTAAAGTAGTTTTTTGCCAGTATTGTGTCAAGTTTATTCATTTTCTTCATAGCTGCTTGAATCTGAGGATCTACATCTCTTTCTTCAGAATCTTCCAAGTTGAAAGAGTTTGCTGTAGAATAGATTTAAAATTAATGTTAGCTTGAAGCATTTCAACTTAAAAAAAATGCTAAAAAGCAGTACAAGTAATTTGATAACAACCATAGACAAGAGTACTATTATTCTCAAGCATATATATCATGTTCATTTCCAAACCTGTTTGTAGCAGGGAAAAATATAAAAGTCTTTGTAACAGAATGCTGAATCAAACTTTTAGCTGTAGCACTTGGATATGGGGGTGTGGAGGAGGAAGAACCCCCCCATTTTGGGCAAGTGGTTCAATTCAAATTTATAATGGAAGAGTGACAACATCTCCACAGTATCAGCAAAAATCACAGACAAATAAGCTTAAAAATAAAAAATAATTTATTCAGGCTGACTAGTAGAATATATGTTGAAATGTCATTCATTAAAATGAGTAATTCTGGGGTTAAGAGACACTCTGTAACATCTCTACTTTTAAATGATACAGAAGTTTCAGTCTTGACTTATATCCCAGCCAAACCAGATTCTGATATGGGTTCTCGAAAAATGTTGTTTTGAAAAATAGAAATGGTGAAACACTATGGAAACTACCATTATTTAATTAAAATCGATTTCTGTATTGTCTCTTTTTCCTAAACGTGCAGATTACAATTTCTGATCACTTTTAGCTTTTCCCCTTCCTATAGCATCCTCATGTTCTGCCCTCTTTTCTGGTCAAACTTAGCTTCCGTAGCAAGAGTAGAGGAAACACTTGTAGCACTGTCCCTATCCCATAGACTTCCAAGTTTTGGAGTCCTGCAATACTTTTTCATTTTCTAATCTTCTGAGGTCAAATGTTTTACACATCCACTGATCCCAAGCATTTACTGTGATGCATTAGTCTAATTTGTGCCATAAAAAGAGATGAGTGATTCAACAAGCAGAGAGCTATAAAAATCTCACTGAGCTCCAGGGAAGCCTCAAGGACAGAAGATAAAAAAAGAGGACTTATTTCAACTGGCCTGAACCCAGCAGATGAATTTGGACCTAAAACTACTGAGTGAAGCTTTGAAGTTGAGTTCTATCGAATTTGTGTTCTGAAGAAATGAATATTATGTTAGATGACCAGCAATGCAGCACAAGATAGAATCACCACTGGATTCTGCCTTATTAGATTGACCTAACCTAGTAAAACTCAAATACTATCATATCATTAAAGAAAGTGAATATCCTGTAATAAAATAATTTTATTTAAAGAATTCATCCAACACCTCTTAAATATCACAATGCATATACATTTTCAATTTGTAATATTTCTTTATAACTATAAAATACTGTCCTGGTTTCGGCAGGGATAGAGTTAATTTCCTTCCTAGTAGCTGGTACAGTGCTGTGTTTTGGATTGAGGATGAGAACAATGTTGATAACACACCCATGTTTTAGTTGTTGCTAGGTAATGCTTACACTAGCCAAGGACTTTTTAGTTTTCCATGCTCTACCGACTGAGAAGGCTGGAGGTGCACAAGAAGCTGGGAGGGGGCACAGCCAAACTGGCCAAAGGGACATTCCATACCATGTGACGTCATGCTCAGTACATAAACTGGGAAAGCTGGCCGGGGGGGCCGCTGCTCGGGGACTGGCTGGGCATCGGTCGGCGGGTGGTGAGCAATTGTACTGTGCATCACTTGCTTTGTGTATTATTATTATTATCATATTATTATTATTATCATTTTATTTCAATTATTAAACTGTTTTTCCTCTCAACCCATGAGTTTTTCTCACTTGTGCTCTTCAATTCTCTCCCCCATCCCACCGGGTGGGGGGGAGTGAGCGAGCAGCTGCGTGGTGCTTAGTTGCCGACTGAGGTTAAACCACGACAAATACACACACAAATGCACTATGATCCCAAACTCTCCTAGAAGCATTAACAAGGAAAAAAGAAGTTTTATTGCACTGTTCACTTTATACACCTGAAAAGTAATACCTGCTTCTGCATTACTTAGTTTTCCTTGGGAAGGTTCACAGAATTTCGAAGCCTTTGTCCCAATGCTATCATCTCCAGAATCTGAATTAGAGATACATCCTGAAAAACACAGGAAAAAGTCTTTCACAATAAAACAGATGTGAAATAAACTTTTAAAGATACTGTTTGAAATGTTAACAATTAAGAAACCAAAATACATTTTTGTCAGGGATCCCACAGAGCCTCTGCAGTGGATTACTGTTTAAAAAATGATATGTACTAGTACACCAGGACTCATGTTAAACACAGGAACAGGAATCAAGGGATATCTTTTAACCTCAGTTCTGTCACGAAATCTATCTAAACTTGAGGAAGGTATCCAAACTTCCTGCTTCACATACTGGTCTTCGATTCTCTATTTTTAAATAGTCAGAAGCTCTAGAAAGTTAATTTATTACCAGTTATAGAATGCCAAAACAATGCCATCTGAAGCACTTCTATGAGTGCTTTCATTAAAATGAGATATTGCATATTTATATTTAAAGTATGTTATTAGTATGAGCATTGTTCAGTTGTTAAATGCTCTAACTTACAACCATAATTTCCAATTTTTTGGACTGGTGGGTCATTATTAGGATACAAAGTTTCTAACAAATGATCATGATCTCTCTAAAAAGTTTGATAAAAACACCTTACTGAAAACACTTTCTAACACGGTTTCGTGGAACACATGCAGATGGTTTCTCCTGATCTTTTAGGCCATCACCAAGGTGCAGGTCACAGCTTAGATGCCACGAGACATACCCTGTGTTATCACTGCTGTTACCACTATATTTTCTTCAAAGACAGATTCAAAATAGTGAAGAGAAGTAAAGGTATGAATTTTGACACCTCCTTCTCTTCTAGAATTCTACCTATTTGCATCCTCTTTTCCCTCCACCAATAGAATTTTACCCAGACTATACAAACATGGTATTTGGTCTAGCCACAACACACCTGACAACTCGTTGGGATTCAGTATGGTCGTACTCTCCACTGTGGTTTGCTGATCTGTTCTTACTTCCTTGACATCAGAGTTCTGTCTGTCATCACCTTTGTCTTCTTCTGGACAGCAGTCTTCTAGACTATCTCTTTGATGACTACCAGCCAAACTGACAGGTGAATCAACCTATGAAATGCAAATTCATTACTACCATAAAAATACAAATCTTTGGGGGGAAGAAAAAGATAATCACAATAATCACATACTATCACAAAGGCTAACAACGATTCTATACAAGACTGCAGAGTACTTCTTAAATAAAAGAACCATTTTCAGATCTGATACAGAGTTCTGTTTCTTAGATATCACGTTGATTCCCAAGCTCATCATTCCACAGACTGCCAGATTTGGGCTTGCCAGGCTAGGAAATGATTCCAAAGGTTTATGCCATTCCTGCTGCAGCAGAGGGTACAGCCAACCAGTTAAGAGTCTGTGTGTACAACAGCCTCATCCATTTCCTGACACTGTGGGTGCCCTGCACCAGGTAGCATCCCAATCTCTTGCTCATACTATAGAATTTTTAAGAGTCTCTGAAGGGTTGAAAAGCTTATGCTTAATTCATCAATCTCAAGAGACTGCAATTTTCATGCAATAGCCTGTGATTAGGCTATGATTTAGGTCAGAACTTGGATTCGGAGTTATCTGATGTTAACCTTAATACCTGACTGTGAACTTATAAAAAAAAAAAATTTAATACTTCTGGGAAGCATCTAGGTATGATCCCATTCTACAGACAGGTCAACAGAGGTACAATACAGTTGGACTAATCTAAGTAAATCAATCTAAATCTCTAATTCCCAAGTCCCAGTTCCTACATTCCAACAACCATATCATACATCCCGTTCCCAAAATTAATTTAATCCCCGATATTAATTTTCTCAGAGGATGGATTAACACCTACTTCCAACAGACTTTGCTGAATCCCTGGAGCTGTCGTATTTCTTGGAATACTATAAATTATTTTTTTTATTTGATTCAAACATATCTTGAGAGAGCCTTGTAGTCAAAAATTCAACGTGTGAGGATTGTTCAAATGCTTTCTTTTAATAAGCAAAATAATTTTTATTCCAACTTAAATTTAAAAGCACAAATAGGATGGAAGTGAAATTATGCACATACTGGTTCATGCATCAACAGCCTATAGCTGTGTATCTACACATTATTGCCAGAATTTCAAGTGTTTTTCCTTAAAATAGAATTTATTTAATAATCTGATTAAATATAAAGAGGAAGACAACCAAGTTTTCCAGGTCGTGGTGCTGAATAGCCCTTTTTGTGGCAAATATAAAAGTAACACATATTCAGAAAAATGAAATTAAACATCATTCCACACATGCATAAGGAGCAGCCCACATTCATGAACTTTCACATAACCCCTTAGCACACCGGCAGAGCCCAGAACTCTATGAAGCTAAAAAAGCAGAATCTTATTTCTTTGGCATTCTACTAAGAAGAATTAGGCATAAAGTTTCTAACCCACTGAAGGTGAAAAGAATTACCTTTGGCAAATGTGGCTCTAGCGTTAATAACTCCATAGATGTACTTAAAGATCTACAATTAGGATAAGCCCTTGAGCTAGATGCAGGCCTTGAAATTTCATCCAAGCTCGCCCTTGTAATATCCATTGCGACCTAAAATTGGGACAAAAACAAAAACAACCTTCCAAACGATCAGTTTCATAATAAAGCAACACAAGCCCAGTAATCTTTCAGATGCAGATTAAACAAGTTTCAAATCCTTTCTAGCAATTCAATGTTGAGAGGTCTTTCCAGTATAGACTAGCTTGCCACTCAAGTATACACTTTTTAATATATGTACAAATATATATCATCAAGCCAACCAAAGTATTCAAATGTGCTTACTGTCAAAAAACTTCAAATGGATTAAATCGTAAAAGTAATCTCACAACAAAGGAAATGCCATGGCTCTTTATTTTTTTCTTTAAAACATGGGACTGGCAAAGTTAGCATCAACAAAAGAATGAGGGTATTTTATAGACATCTTGAACATATCAAATAAAGCAGCCAAAAGCTTTTTACATTCAGTAGTTCCAAGCGGGGGGAGTTCCCAAATCCAAACAATCACATTCCCAGTCCCAATTCAATTTTGAGTTTATACAACAGAAATGCATGGTTCTCTGCAAAAACTGCATAACTTCACAGGAATTATATATCTGAGTATGTGACGTGCACTGGTAATTTTCAGAAGGCCCAAGTGAATACAACTTTTTATTTCAGTACAAGAAACAGGACAAACCCGAGTCACATATACAGGTCCGTAACATCATGACACAGTATAAAGAAGTGGGCAGAGAAGAAAAAGAGAAGTTTACATTCGTTCATTCATTTCAACTCATGAATCTCAGGCTCATTCATCGAAGAGGCCCCTTCACACCATTTACCACTTGCAGCCGGGACCGATGTAGTTACAGTCGCGGGAGGTGCCCGCGGATGCCCCTGGAAGCCCGTGGACACCCGCGGACGCCCGTGGAGGCGGCAGCGCGGGGAAATGCTCTGCAACCCGCCCCACGCCTGCTCACAGAATGGCCTGCAACGGCCGGCCTGGAAACCCACCAACTCTTTGCCGAGTTCTGGCCACCTCTAGGCCTCTGCCAACGGCGGGTGTTCCACAACCTCTGAGGGCTTTTTAAGAGCTTCTTTCATGTTCCCGGGGCAGGTGGAAAAGCAAGTACAGAAGACCCAAAATAACATAAACGAAGAAGCCAAAGATAAGCACCAGCTGAGACTCAAAGGATTCCGGAACAAAAAAACAAACACACAAACAAAACATAATCTCACAAGAGGTTTCAACAGACACCCAGACAGGAAGCTCTTTCCCGCGCTCGCAAGAGAAGCCCCCGGCGCTGCCCTGACGGGACTGCTGCCCGGCAGAGCCCCAGCTCCGAGAGCCCCGCATGAGAGAGGGCGGGCGGAGCCCTCCCCGCCCGGGAGCGCCTGTAGCCGGGAGAGCCTGCGGCCGGCACCCCCGTCAGGGCCCGCCAGCCCCATGGCCGCCCCGTCCTTACCGCGGGAGGACGGCAGCGCGGGGGCGCCACAGCCACAGCCACAGCCACAGCCACAGCCACAGCCACAGCCACAGCCACAGCCACAGCCACAGCCACGACGACCAACTCACCGCACGCTCGTCTTAAATTGGGGCGGTACCATCGTCGGGACGGGGGTGACGGTGGAGGAGCTGTTCTTGGCCTGTGTCAGGGATGAAAATATGATCAAGCTCTCACTTGCTTACGAAGTCTAAAGCACCAGATAACTCCATTGAAGCCTGTCTTCTCCGTCCTGATAGAGAGAAATGCTGTATGGAGAGCGTCCTCCTCCTCGCTTCCCCCCCCGCAGGTAGTTGGGCTGTGCCAGGCCCGTTGCCGGGGCGGCGGGATCGCGGCGCCGCTGCTGGAGTGTCCGTGGCTGTGCGGCGGGGCCGGGCCGAGCTGGGCAGCGCCGAGGAGTGGGGGACCGGGCCATAGGAAAGGGAGAGCCGGTCTCCGAGCCCGGCTGAGACTGTCACCGGGACACAGGGCGGCGGCGGTGGGCGTCCGTCCGTCCTCCCGGGGGGGTTCGGTGTCCTGGGGAGGCTCGCCCTTCCCTGGCGCCGATGCCTGCGGACGCCGAGGCCCTCAGCTGCCTGGGCCCGGGGCCGCGCGCCGCTGAGCGCGAATAACGGGAACGGCGTCTTAAAAGATGGGTCGCTTTTAGTAAGCGTGTGCTGTCAGCGGAGTAAGTGGCACGGAGATGCAGAGCTTAAAACTTGCATTTTCCAAAATCTCGGTGAGGAGCGGTGGGCGCTCGTGTCCCCCGCAGGTGGTGCAGCCGCCCCCGCTGAGGCCTGCGCCCCGGCCCCCGGCGCGCTGCGCCTCTTCCCGAGTGGCCCCGAGTCTGGCAGGGTGTGCGGGGCTCAGTAAGGGGGGGGTTCCTCTAGAGTCAGCGTTAAAACCCGTTAGCAAGGGTGTTGTCGACGTGAGTTGCAACCATTTTCATGATAGCGTATTTGTCATAGCTGTTGTCTTTCCCACTTCAGTAAAAGAACAATTTTTGAAGTGTTTAATCCAACAGAAAAAAGTTACTGTATTGAGCCTTTTACACAATACAGCTATGCTGTGAATTATCATTGTTTCTTTTGGCCATCTGTTGTTTGTCTAGTCTTCTGCATAAATTGTGTCATGACTTGTAAACAAGGATAGTTGAATGACTTTTAAATAAACTTGTTAAAACTTAACACTAATACTGTGGTCACCATTTTTTACCTATTCACTGTTAATAAGGAATTTAATTAATAAAGGAAGTGTAGTTACCTTCCTAATCCCATCCCTTTTTATTTCTTTTCTACATTTAAATAGGATGTGAGGATTAACTCCTGTGTTCTGATTAACTTGTAAAAACTGTAGAGAGAGTTACTGGCCCCTACAAATTCCTTTGATACCCATATATGTTAAAATCGGGCTTTCATTGGCGGCAAAAATTTACAAGAAACAGTTTGAAGGAACAAGATGAATCTTGTTCAAAGTAAGGTTTTGATTGACAAATTTTTCTGCCAAAATAAATCTTACTTTGTTGGGGACACGTATTTTCTGTTTGCAGTAGAGCTTTTATTGATGCTTATAGTGTATGGCATTTTACTGTCACATTCCTGAAAGTGCCAGTAAGAGAAGAACAATTTTTTCCTGGTATTTAGTGTAGTAACAATGCAATGTGGTTTACAGTTAAGAGCTGAATACAAATACCGAAAATACACTAGTGAACCACGTGTATTTTAGCCTCCTTCCTAAGCATGCTGAGCTCCAGGTATGTTAAAATTCTAACATAAATCCTGCGATTGCTCATGCAATACCATAGTGGTGTTTGGAATGTGTGGTGCTTTCCAGATGGTGCAGATCATGATTTGAAGCAAAAAATACAAGCTTGAATGTTTACATCCACAAGTTGAGTATTTAAGGCCAGTAATGACAATGAGAAAGCAGTAGAATGGACAATATAGTTCAGAACTAGCTGAACCAGAATGTGGCTTTTGCTTTATTAGGAATTATATTAGCTATGAATAATGAGGTATGGAAAGCAGCTAGGTATAACTACCCCAATATTTGTTTCCTTCTACAGTAGAGTGTATATGCTTAACAGCTGACAGAGTTTGACGTGCTGTCAGCTTCCCATATTACAGGCTGCCTACAACCTCAGAAGAGCCCATGAAAGGAGTGTCCAGCTCTGCATTTGGTAACAAACAGACATAAAACTCCTTCGCAAGTGGTGCAGGAATAGGCTCCTTAACTGCTGCTTGTCCACATAGAAACAGTGAAGGTTTTCAATGAGGCTGTCACACCCGAGAGTTAATAATAATGGCTTAGCAGGAATATCTCAAACCACAGCTGATCTCAAGATCTGTGAGTGTTATGTGTCCTAGAAGACCCAGGGAGGAAAAGAGGAGGTTCCTAGAGTTCATCTCAAATGCTGCTAATCAGGCCGTGAGAGTCTTCATCTCCAATAAGAGGACTGAACTTTGTAAACATCGTTAAATATTATGGAATCTCAAATATTGTCACAGGTGGCAGGTGTATTTATAATGAAGTTTCAACTGGAAAAGCAGAACAAAGGCTGTGATTGCCTTTTTTGCCTTTCTGGGAATAGGTCAGGTTTTTTCCATGATAAACTAGGTACTTCTCTGAAGTATGATGATTAAAAAAAGAAAGGGTTGAATTGGAGAAAACTCTTCTGTCTAGGAAGGGCACAGCAAGAAAAGCACTCCAAGATGTGCTTTTCATCCTAAAAGATAGGTTACAACATGATGAAGTCACATTTAGACAAGCTGTCTTGATACTCAGAACACAGTCACCATAGTAACAGAATTCATTTATCCTTTTCTCCCTAATCCAATCAGGAAGAAACACAAATGAGGGGGGAAAACATAGGGAACTTGTTCCCATTACTACTGCTTATCTTCATATTCCTCTGCTGAACAGCGTTTTAATACACAAATAGGTAGCCAAAACACTTTCATTGTCTCATACAGGTTGGAGGGCAAATTATCAAGACTTTGTTTAATGCTTATTAGTTATTTGTCTTTGATATTTTTAATATTCTTTTGTGTACTCACCAGAAGTAGCTTTTCTTTACCACAGGCAGTATTTTTAAGGTAGACTGTAGCAGTTCTAGTACTTGGATCAGGATAAGCACAGCTAATATTCATTATATTAACTCCCCTAAATGTTAGGGGAATAAACAGACCCTTTTCTTGCAAAGGAAAAATAGATTATGTGTTAATATCTTTTGATTGGTGTGTGCCAAGTCAAGGGCAAAAAACCAGGAATTTTGGGCCATATTCCAACTTTTCCAGAAACCCTCGGTGAGGATGAGTGGAGTTCTGCAGTGTGCTCCATCAGCAATAGCGATACAGCGTAGTAATCCGTCAGCCGAGGAGGAAAGGCTAAACTAAAATGCTAAGTTCAGAGTCAATGATAAAACTGCCATTGTGTTTAATAAAGCCAGGTTTTCATTCTTTGACTTGCATTGGGAAAGGTCCTACCTTGACAAGACTGTCTTCCATGCTGCCACACCTCCTTCTGCTGGAAAACAGCAGAGTTTAGGAAGCAGGAGCTCAAAATGGATTGTGGTGGTGTCCTGGTTTTGGCTGGGATAGAGTTAATTTTCTTCCCAGTAGCTGGTACAGTGCTGTGTTTTGGATTGAGGATGAGAACAATGTTGATAACACACCCATGTTTTAGTTGTTGCTAGGTAATGCTTACACTAGCCAAGGACTTTTCAGCTTCCCATGCTCTACCAACTGAGAAGGCTGGAGGTGCACAAGAAGCTGGGAGGGGGCACAGCCAAACTGGCCAAAGGGATATTGCATACCATATGACGTCATGCTCAGTACATAAACTGGGGAAAGCTGGCCGCGGGGGCTGCTGCTCGGGGACTGGCTGGGCATCAGTCGGCGGGTGGTGAGCAGTTGCATTGTGCATCACTTGTTTTGTATATTCTTCTTCTAATTATTGCTATTATTATTTTATTTCAATTATTAAACTGTTCTTATCTCTACCCACGAGTTTTCTCACTTTTACTCTTCTGATTCTCTCCCCCATCCCACCGGGGGGCGCGGGGGGAGTGAGCGAGCGGCTGTGTGGTGCTCGGTTGCCGGCTGAGGTCAAACCACGACAGTTGTGCTGAAGTGTCCCGGTGCTGTGGGGTGCAGTGTGTTGGAGTTTGCTACCAGACAGGTGCAAGGGGACCAGAAGAATGACATCCTACAATTGTCTTAAGGACCTTCTTCCGTGGCTTAGGATATGACCCAGGCAAAAAGTACAGGGTTTAGTTTCACAGAAAATGGAGGCAAAGAAGATAGAATACTGCTTAGGTAAGTACTGTGCACAAGGGAGCTTTTGGAGTAAATCACCATCTCAGTGCATTATGTTTAGCCATAGAGAACCTCGGGATGCAGAACAGCAGCTGCGTAGAAACCCTGGTTTGCGTTGACAAATGTGTATTCAGGAATTGGATCTGACTTGGTATTTCTTATGCTTTCTTTAAAAAATAGTCCACTTTCTCCTCACAGAGAAGAAACAAGAGAACTGCTCCTATGCATCTGCAGAGGGGCTTTCACTGAGATGAAGAATGCTTCTGCACCCCCCTTTTGTATTGTTGTCCCTGAAGAAAGCGATCAGAAAAATCAGCCTCTGCGTACTCTTCACCACCTTTGGCTGGTTTAGTAGCTTAAAAACAGACATGGAACAAAGATCATTTTGGGCTGGTTCCTGCTGTTCCCCCTCTGTGTCCTCCATGAGAGGGGAGGAATCAACTCGCTCATGAGTGCAAGCATCTGCATCTGGTGTTCTGCAATTTCCTACAAGATATGTTTTGTTTTGTTGTGTTGTTTTCCTAAACTGTCCTTGAATTACAAATTACTGAAGATTGCAGTGACTAACCCCATGGTCCCGGTTTGATAGTTAAAGACATCATTATAACTTGTTTAGAAATCCTGCTAATAACCCTACTTTGCACAGAGAAAGTCACTTTAATTAAAATAAGCAGCAGTCTTTTGAAGAGGTAAGAATGTTTTAAGTTTGAAAGCAATGACTTCATATCTTTTGGGGGGGTGAGTCCTTTATGGCCAAAAAAAAGAAAAAAGCCCTAAAACCATTGATTATCTCCTACTGACTCCTACGTAGGTTAAAGCACAATTACACAGTAATTTAGATCAAATAAGATTAGAAGGCAGGGATTTTGCTTTTTTATGTTTACATTCTTTATCAAATTATGCAGTGCAAGGTCAGGTGACATGAATGAGAGGAACTACCAGAGTTCTGTGGGACATGTAATCACCTCCAGAGCTGGCTACCTTCACAGCAGCTTATGGGACAGCTCCTGTTTAGCTGGAACCATCTGCTAAGTCCCAGTCCTACTGATCTGGAACCACAGCCTGACTTTCCTCTCCGTTCTTCAAGATATAGGCCACTGATACAGGAGTATTTTCCCAGGAAACAGGGAGCAGAATAGAAGAAAACTCACTACAGAAATCCAGCCAGCCTTTTCTGCAAAACATAGGTGTATTTTTAAAACCAGAACAAATGCATTCATTAAATTACTGCAGCTTAGCAACAACTAGATCTGTTATAGAGTAGAATACTTGGGGAGTTTTTTCTAGAAAACAACTGCTTTTCTCTGGAAGTTTATCCCATTGTGCAAAATACATTGTTGCCAAGTAGCCAACCAATATAGCATTATTTGGTGCTGAAGGACTGTGTGGGTTTTTTCTTTTTTTAATTTTTACATGATGTTTGTTTGAATTTAACAATATTTCTTCAGCATACCTAGGAACGGTAAATTGACATTGTCCCATAGTCTTTTCATCCTTTTTAAAGGACTTCTTCCTTTAATGTAAGCTCCATTTTCTATTTTTCTCCCCTAAGTGCTAGAATAATGAGTTTTAACTTTCCTTCCTCCAAGTTTATTCTCCAGTAGTAAGATTTAGCCTTTAAATCTATTTGCACAGGCCAAATTACCCCAGGCTTTCACCTCTTCAATTCCCACAGCTTTGCTTTGTACTTCACTTTCTTTCATTAATAATCTGGAGAGAAAAATTTATCTTACCAAGACCTGTGGTGGTTAAAAACAACCATCATAACAAAAGAAGCCCACTTTTGCTTATCTTTAATGTGATGATAAAGAAGAAAACAAGTGTTGATTTTTTTTTTTCATATTGGATGCTGGAGAACATTTTGCCCAGTAGAAATTATTTGAACAATAAGCCAACAGACTGCAGTAATGACTCAAAGTTACCACTGTCTTAAGATGAAGTTAAAAATCAAACTCTGCAAGCCAAATATTCCATCTTGCATAAAAAGCCTCCTGAATTACTGTTTTCTGATGACAATTCTAGCACAGAGGCTGTATTATGAATTTTATACAGATTATTTTTTCTATGCAAAGATGTGCTTTTGTATTTTTTCCACTTCCCTTAAACATTCACATGGATAAACTGTTGAAAGAGGGACTAAAATAAAATATTCCCCAGTAATTCTTCAGGTATGGAAAACCACCTTAGTTAACTTCTCGGTGAAAGGTTTCAATGGCTTCAGCTACAATCTGCTAAAAAAAAAAAAAATAGAAGCAAGTTTTTACATGTGTCCTCTTTGAAAGAAAGAGGTATTTTTGTCTCAACAGTCAAAAACCACCACAAATCCCTTGCTTTCCTGATATGATAAAACTAAATTCTATGCAATTTGGCTCTTTGAATTTATCATTGGTATTTCATTCAACATGAGAGTTGAAAAGGACAAAACTAAGACTAAGTTTGCTTTCCTGAAAGGAGTTCAGATCTGAGTAACCATTTATCCACATTCATTAATCACAAAGACTTTGACCGGTATCTATACTTAAGTGGGCCATAAATATTAAATTTAACCAAAATTCTTAAGGAAACTATAACTCCTACTTCACTTCTGAGGTTTTCAGGATTTTTTGAATGGCATCTGTTCTTTCACTAACTCTGGAAAAACAAACACTCCAATAAATTACTTTTTATCAACACTTAAAAAAAAAAGTCTGCTATGGTACTTCTCTACCTCTGCCACAGAAGGAACACCTTTTCATGGAATATTTCTTCTGTCTGATTTCAGGCAAGCTATGTCTGCCGTCTCATCTCTGTATCTAAGAAGCAGGGCAGCTGGGGTTCCCACCACCCATCTGGACCCATTGAAGACTGCTCCTCACTCCCAAGCTGAGAAGTTCTTGAACTAGTAAGAAGTGAAGAGCACTGAAGCCAAAGAGGAAATGGAGAAAAACATCATTTACACAGTAATTTATAAACTTTTTTTTAAAATACATTTTTATTAAAACATTTGCTTTTAATGCCTTGTAGAAATCCACCACCTTAGAGCCATCGGAAGCTGCTGACTTTCTTCAAACGTGTCAAAGGAAGAACAGGTACATCTCCAAATTCTGCTTCAGCAGAATTTTTTCTCACTTTTAACATTAACCAGTTGGATTTAGTAAGTTACTGTGAACTTGCCAAGATTCTTCACCTTGTCCTTTTAAAAGTATGCTTTAAAGAAAACTACTTTTATAAACAGGCAGTAACTACAGGTAAAGGTTCAGCATGCACCAAAGGGCTAAAGTACAGGAGAACCACAAGGAGTACACAGATGTTACTGGATTGTGCTTTTAAGAAACTACCCACAGAGACAACAGTGAGTGCAGGTAAGGAAGAAGGAAAGACTACTTGCAACTGAACAAAGATTAAAATGCCAGGGTTACAATAGTTTCAAGTCATCTAACAGACTGATATAGTTTAAAATTCACACTCAGTATAAATGAGACAATATGCCTGTGATGATGCAGGGGGGCAAGCTGCAGTACAATGCCTGAACTCTCATAGAAAGGCTGGTGTGCTGATACCAGGGATGGCATGACTCCGATTCACTCGGGAATCAGGCACCAGATTTGGAAGTCTCATGTTCATACACTGGGTGGTCTAGGCTGTGAAGCGAGTGGAGTAGGATGGTTGGTATCTATCTCTGTGAAGGTAGAAGGAAAACCTCCCTACCGCTGACAATAGTGAGCAACGGCATTAACAAACCTTGCCTTTTGGGGTCTGTTATCAGCTTCCTCAGTCAGCGGTTCAGTACAAGGCTACTAGCATTTCTGACCCGTTTCTTTCATTTGTTAGCTTTCCCATAGGAAAACAGAAGAGTGCATCAGCAGATGAGTCTATTTTAAGGTTGACCCCTTGGTTACTTACACAATACATACACTACACTGTTGGGACATTTGTATATGCCCTTTATCACAGGATCAAAGTGTTCTATTTATGCCCTTGGCACATACACACTTGTTTACTTGAGTCAGGATTTGTCCTGCATGGTCTCCAATCCAGTTTTTACTTAAAACTACAAATATATGTTTTTTAAACAAAAGGTCTTTCTCAGGTTTGACACACATGACAATTTGGGCATCCTTGGCTTTGCTGAAGTTTTAAGCCAAAAAATAGTGGTTTAGGTTTTAAAAAAGTTTAGATGTTTGGCAGATACTTGGTAACTAATTTGTGCAAAAAGTCCAGCAAGTTTTATTTCTAACACTGATTTAAGAAATGGGCTTAACAGAAAATAGATGTACTTAATAGTCCATCTTACTTCATTAATGAAATGTGCAGTACCTTGCTGTGTCTGTTTACAGGAGGTTAGGACTTACCCATTTTGCATCTGTCTTCCGCTCCCTACAGCCTTTCCTATTGTTACTTTGATACCCAGCCCATTTTAATACAACATGAGGTTTCCCAGCAAACTGGCTGCCGTATTTCCATACTTCAGCCATACAAAGTGTTTCCAAAGCCACATGTACTTTTTGAAAGTTAATCAGGCAGGTATCATTGTAGGGATTTCACAGATAAAACTAAGAATCACCATCGTTTGATATATTATTTTCATGAAAACAAATTAATAAGGAACACTTGTTATATTCCCTTTTGTTTGTTTGTTTAAATTACATTTGGCACAAAAAAATCAGCCTGTAACAAATTTCAGCATAACAAAGATCCATGGGATCACACATATAATAGAAGGTGACCTTCCTCTGTCACTTAAAGCTCCTGCTCTTACTAAGAATCCACCTTGGGAAAAATACTGACTTTATTGTTTCTGCTGATTTTTCTTTCTGCTTTACCCTTAGGCTGTTTCGTCTGGATTAGCTCTTCAGGGGTATTCCCCAAAGGAGGCAGGAGTCGCTTCTTACTGTTTCGGTTTTCTGAGAGCCACTGTGGAGGCAGCTCAAAGGGTCCAAAACCAAACTGCATGGAATACTTGTCATTTACCGTATCAGCTTCTGTGGGCACAGCTGGCGCCACCTGAGCTGCAGAGTCTGCAATCGTCTGTGGTATAAATTTGTGAACCAAAGTCTCTCCTACCTCTAAACTGGTGGTAGGAATTTCTTTCTGCTGAAAGTCACCAGAGCCAATGGATTTGGTCTCATTCTCCTCATCTTCCGTTGGCTTGAAGATTTGTTGTTGCCCGATATGAAACATCTCCAGAAGCTGGCTCCCCGAGCGGACACTGGGCTCCAGATTAGCATCTGCAACACCTCCCGAGCTCACAATGTTTCTCCTGCTATACCTTCGGTGCAGCTGTACTATTGTCCCCACTAAGCACTTCCGTACAGATTTGTTAACAGTTAAAAACAACAAAGGATTGGCCAGCAAAGAGACCTTGGGCAACCAAATGGCAGTGAGAAGCAAGAAGACTGAAATATCTGAAATATTGAGTATGGTGCGGTAAATCACCAAAGTCACATAGGGGACGCTGCAGAAAATAAATATCATAACCATGGAAAGCAGCATGGCATGGAGCTCAGCTTCCCGCTGGGAGGCATAAGGGATGGAAATTGTATTCTGAGGGGTCCTTAAGGCAGCTATGATGACTTTTTTCTTCTGGCTGGCACTCAGTGCCCTGCGAATAAGAATCATAAAGAGAAATACCACAGCCACTGGTACAATCACAGTGGTGATGTTATAGATGATGACGTATATCAGGTGGCCAAGGGAGTAACTCCAAGATTCAGAACAGGTGGACATGGCATAAATATCAGACACATTGGTCACAGCAAATACTGGAATGCTGGCCACTATTGCATGGGCCCAGATATAGATAACCAGGTCTCGGGATTTTGCATCAGATATTTTTCTTTCCAAAGGGTATAAAACAGAGTAGTACCTGTCAAAAAAAAAAAAAAAAATTAAAAAAAATACAACTGATACACTGCAAAGGGTGAAGTCTGTAATAAGCATAGTGCCTATGAGAAGCCTCTCAGGAGCTGCCTGAGCATAATGCCCAAAATCCCTAACTGGGTTGCCAACTGACTACCTGCTTATGAGAGAAATAAAAAAACCCAAGGGTCTGCCTTTGCAGGTCTGTCTGTAGAAAAAAACCCTGAATATTCAAACTTCAGGATCATGTTATTGGTGTTGAACAATTCTTTCAATAATTGGGACTATATCACTTTGGCTGATGTGCATGAACATTATTTTGAAGATTTCACCGTTCACTTACTTTTACGCTGGACAGTATATTGCACACAGCACAAAATTTCAGAAAACATGATGGAGGCATAGGTATGTCACGTTGAAAGGCCAGACTCATAGTTTATTTGAAAAGCTGCTTTATGATAGATTCTTTCTCTGGATATCTGGAAAAAGCTGTTGGTCACAAATTACATGTACCCATCTACTGGAAGTACAATGAGGTTTTGTTTTGCACAAGCTCTGGTTGGCAAGGCCCTGAGCAAAAGAGTAGTCAAACACTGAACGCTCTGTGTGCATTAAAAAAAAAAAAAGTGCATCTCTGACATGCACTTCAAATTTCAGGCACTGATTCATTGTTTGCTTAGCTACTGCGGACTTTTAAGCTCACAGACTTTTCATGAGACCTATCCTTTTACACTTATCGTTATAAGTGGTAGCAGTTTCTGCTTTTTGTGAGGAAGATGACAAGTTTTACTGGTGAAGGGCAAATGATATGCTGTTCCAGTGGCAACACTGGTATGCATTACAGATAGTGATACTGCATTTATCAAGACGTTAACATTAAAGTAAAAGACATACCACTTTATTAGGTATACAGTTTGTTTTTGTAGAGCTAACATATTCTGTGGTGAGACACAGTAACAGACTAACAATAATTTTATCCAACATGTATAAATCCACTGTTTTAGTAATTTAAACTGTACTAAACCAGTACCTACCCTTCCTTAAAAATATCTAACTTACAGTCACTGTCAAGATGATAGAGCTGTGCATTTAGGTGGGATCAGTGACTGCTAATAATAATAACCAAAATGAATGGAATCCAAAAACTTAGACAGTCCAAAGGGCCACTTTTGTTTTAGACTGATCTTCTACATACAAAATCTCTCTGAATTAATTCTGGTTGTATTAAAATTGTTTGGGTTTTTTTAAAACAAATCTACATATGAAATTTGAAATTGATGGACAATCTACCACAGGCATTGTTAAATTCTTCTAACGGGCAATGACTTTCAACTTCTACAAATAAAAATGTGCACCTTGTCTATAGTCTGACGTCTGGCTTCAAGTTCCATTACTGAACAAGAATTATTAACAAGAAGAAAGAAAGGATAAAAACTTCTCTGAAGACAAATCTACAGACTCGAAGTCCTTTATAAATGTCCAGAGACATCAGAGTAAACTGAAAAATAAATGTTTTCAATGTTACAGAGAAGAATATTTATCCCAGTACGTTCTGGAAAGAAGCTGTACACTGCGAGCAAGGCAACACTAAATAGCATTTACAAGACTAATATGAAAGGAAGAAAAGGGTTTCAAAGGGAGAAAGAAGAAAGAAAAATCAAGGATCCTGGCAAATTTGATCCCTTACCTGTCAAGAGCAATGGCTGGAAAACTAAGGATGGTCACTGAGCAGAAGACTTTGTGCAGAAATTTGGCAATTCTGCAGAAGAGCATCGTATAGATCCACCAGCAGCAGTGTGGACTGGCACTAAGAGCAATGTCAAAAGGCACACAGACTAGGCTGGCACAGATCCCCGAGCAGGCCAAATTCTTAATGAATCGGTTTGTTACAGATTTAAGTACCGATGTTCTGCAAGTTGACCACAGCACCATGATGTTACCTGCAAGTAGAGACAGGAAGGATAAACAAAGAAAAAAAAACCAACCAACCAGCCAAACACCCCCAAAACCCAACTGTCCTGGTTTCAGCAGGGATAGAGTTAATTTCCTTCCTAGTAGCTGGTACAGTGCTGTGTTTTGGATTTAGGGTGAGAACAATGTTGATAACTCACCCATGTTTTAGTTGTTGCTAGGTAGTGTTTACACTAGTCAAGGACTTTTCAGCTTCCCATGCTCTACTGACTGAGAAGGCTGGGGGTGCACAAGAAGCTGGGAGGGGGCACAGCCAGGACAGCTGACCGAAACTGGCCAAAGGGATATTCCATACCATGTGACGTCATGCTCAGTATATAAAGCTGGGGGAAGAAGAAGGAAGGGGGGGACGTTTGGAGTGATGGCGTTTGTCTTCCCAAGTAACCGTTACGCGTGATGGAGCCCTGCTTTCCTGGAGATGGCTGAACACCTGCCTGCCCATGGGAAGTAGTGAATGAATTCCTTGTTTTGCTTTGCTTGCATGTGTGGCTTTTGCTTTACCTATTAAACTGCCTTTATCTCAACCCACGAGTCTTTCTAACTTGTGCTCTTCCAATTCTCTCCCCCATCCCACCGGGTGGGGGGGAGTGAGCGAGCGGCTGCGTGGTGCTTAGTTGCCAGCTGAGGTTAAACCACGACACCAACAACAGTAATTTTAACAGATTTGAATGTTCCCTAGTACTGCAAATAAAAATACTTGTTTGGAGTTTGCCAGGAGTCACTGATTTGAACCATCACACTGCCCAAACTAAAAAGTCTGTGTAATGGCTAGTGGCTCTATAAATCAGATGACTGAAAAAAATTACTCCCCAGCTATCTCCTTGCAGTGTCTATGCCCTGGTTTCAGCTGGGATAGAGTTAATTTTCTTCCTAGCAGCTGGTACAGTGCTGTGTTTTGGATTGAGGAGGAGAACAATGTTGATAACACACCGATGTTTTAGTTGTTGCTAAGTAGTGCTTACACTAGTCAAGGACTTTTCAGCTTCCCATGCTCTGCCAGTGAGAGGCTGGGAGGGGGCACAGCCAGGACAGCTGACCCAAACTGGCCAAAGGGATATTCCATACCATGTGACGTCATGCTCAGTATATAAACTGGGGGGAGTTGGCCAGGGGAGGGGTGACCACCGCTCAGGAACTGGTTGGGCATCGGTCAGCAGGTGGTGAACTATTGTATTGTGCATCACTTGTTTTGTATATTCTTTTATCATCATCATTATTATTATTTTTCCCTTCCTTTTCCATCCTATTAAACTGTCTTTATCTCAACCCACAAATTTTACTTTTTTTTTCCTGATTTTCTCCCCATCCACTGAGGGGGGGGAGTGAGCGAACAGCTGCGTGGTGTTCAGCTGCCTGCCGGGTTAAACCACAACAGTCTAGTAATGAATGACTTCGGGAATTTCAGAGGCAGATACCTAAGTAGGATATCCAAACCATGTTTTTAGATGCTTATGTTGACTCCTGCATTAAATGAGCCATCCTGAGTATTCAAATATAGAAATTTGCTAAAGTGCTCATATTTTAATAACTAGTGCATAATTGTTTTTTAAAGATAAAAATACTCTGTAAGTAAACATAAACATATAGTTTTAATCTGTTTGTGTGTAAGTGGATCACAGCAGCTTGCTTTTCTTTCCATTGGCCACTTCAATGGCACAGACGGACCTGTGTGAAGCCACATCCAGAAGAAATTATTTTTTTTCAAGAGATTCTACACATACATAATAACACGTAATTAAACAAATGGGACAGGCAAAAAAAGAAGAAAGACTTGATGCACATAACTTCACAAAAGTACGCACAGAATGCAACCCACTGTTTTGGATATTCAAGCCCTACACATTTGTTTCAAATACGGTGAATGGATGGCAGTGGAGCAGAAGTACAGAGAGAAACCAGCATTAGCTCAGACGCTATTTTTCCCTAATTATTGTATCTTACTCTATCCAGATCTCAGGAAGAAATATCATCTCATAGAAACAAATTTTCCATCACAAATTTCCCTATGATTCTAAGTCACACAGCAACAGCACAAGAGTAAATGAAGCAATCTGTTCTTACTGCATGCAGCTCTGGGCACCTTCTAATGCATACCAAGATGTCAGAAAACTCACACTCAGAATATAGGATTTGAGCTCTCCTTTAAAAACCTGTCTTTAGCAAGATGTTTGCTTTTTTTTTTAATTTAAAAAAAAGAGTGCTACCAGGAAAAAAAAGGCTTACTAGAACTGTGCAAACGTGAAGATGAATTTAATATTAATGTCTTGTCTTGAATGTCATAAAACACCCACAGTCCTCAAAGGTTTGGTCATTTCCGATTAATAAAAGTTAAAGACAATACTATAGGTGAAGGAAATGCAGACACCCACTATATGGCCACAGAAATGCTTACTTGCTCCAAATGCATTTTAAGCACACAGAAGGACTACCAAAGACAGGTCAGCCCAGGATGGCTGGCGGTGGAAATCACACATCTGTACTTAAACACTTGCTGCAAACCGCCTGGAGCGCACTCAGCTCCACGGACCTGACATACATGGAAATACATCACACACTGGCTCGGCAACAGCTCTTTCTTGTTCTGCCTTGGTCTGCTCAGACTGAGAAGTCCCTTTCCTCCCATGTCTATATGGGCAGAGGGGAGTGATGTTAAGGGGGCAGAGGGCGGTGAGAAGCAGACAGCCCATTCTGGTTTCTTTGCTCCCCGTCTTCTTGGCTCTGGCTTTACCCTCCCAGGGCAAGTGATACTCTTAAGTAAGCAAACTCTTACGCTCATCAGACACTGTAGCAGACACTTTCTGTGGTACCCAAGCAGACAGAGATGTACTAGTGCAGAGCTATGCAAGGAGGATCTCTGCTAGCACAGCCGAGTGTGGCACACACATTCCACATCAGGTAACCTGGTCCTGGCTTTCCACCCATGCCTGCACAGACACCGTCTTGGCTCAGCCACCAACCACTCAGCTGGTTGGTGGCTCCAGCACCTACCACTTGAACTTTTTAGTGCCGTCTTCAGACAGAGCATTTGAAGACTCACTGACAGCAAAAGGAAACAGAAACTTTCAAAGTGTGTTAAAACTGGAAGGCAGCAGATGAATGTGCAAGGCCACCAGAGCAAGTTAGAAGGACACATTTTTAAAGATATGTGCAGATCATATATTTCTAAGCAAGTTGTCCAATTGAAACTGAGAGGTGTCTAATGTTTCAGCTAAATGTTTGTCACACAAACATAAAAACAGCACAAAAACATGCAAAGTTTTCTCAGGGGTTTCACAAGCGTTCTTTGTATACTTAAAAGGCATCAGAGTTATTTTCAGAAAGCATTCACCCTTTTATGAAATGATCTGACAACGAAATGAAAGCAAACATACTTTATACAACTCCCCCTAGTAATTCTTCACAGTGGTTTTAATGGAGAAAAATCTCTAGTGGAGCACATATCTCTTGATGATACTATCCCATAGCTAATCAATTCTAATGTGGTTTATTAAATACCTCTCTTTCCATAAGACACTAAGCAACAGACAGTCATTAAATCATCTTACCAGACAGCAAATCCAAGACAAAAATAAAATGTAATAGCTCAGTGCATGAGACTGATTAAACTATGTTTAAATTTTTATACTGAAGAAATACTGCAATCATTCTTTGTTATCCAGTTCACTGTGCACCAGGCAAAAATTGTCCTGAATGACAGGTATTGGTGAATTAGTAAAATTCTCAGCATTGGCCAAATTATGCAGCTGTGCTCAGTGCATAGCTCGTGTGCGAGCTAGTTGTTTTGCACGAGCAGTAACTACATGGTAAAGGCCACTATCATCTTAATAAAATGTGATTCTCCCTTATTTTAGTTCTCCTGGAGATGTACTGTGCACTACCACCATATCAACCAAAGCATAGCTACCAGCATAAAAATACTGCTTGACGAGACAACTCCATTTACTCTGCTGCAGCTGGACAGCATGCAGAGTTTAGCTTCCTGCCTCCAAGAAAAGTTAGGTTGTTCTTACTGCAGACTGTATCAACAACCACATGTTGTTCATACTATATATTGTTGACACTTAACAGAAGCTCTTTTGAGTTGAAGTGTAATTGATTTATGACGCAGACAGATTTGTTAGTATTTTTGTAGGGTACATACAAATATACACAATGAGAGAAAACAGCATCTTAAGCTGATTGAGAGATGAAAAAGCAGCTGCAGTTCCCCCCCAGTGTCTCTGTTGACACTACCATTCTTTGGCTTGATTCTTCCTCCAACCAATAAAAAAACCCCAAGCTTTTATTTGCCAAGTAGAGTTTTCCTACGGTTGCCCACATAAAATGCCAGCAAGATCATATTCTTGTTCACATGGCCAATGTGTATACCAAGTGGCAAGTACCAAGAAATACCAGAAAGTCAAGTTTAGCTTCTTGATAAAACACTGCACTATTTCAATAGAAGCATGCAGTATTAACTTCAAAATCTACCTCACAGATGTACTATTTAGGTCTGCAGCACTTGAATGCCATTTGGAATTCAAGTTTCTATATATTGCGTCATGCGTCTTATGCAAATTCCTTTTTGGTAGCTGACAAAATATTGAGTTACGTATTTACTACCTGATGTGTTTTAAAGAATGGAATCATCATCTGGTTTTGGCAGGTGCTTTGGGCTTGACAATATATTCCACAGGCAGTATTCAATCAGTTGTATTTAAAGCTTCCTAAGTTGCTAGGAGATATTCAGTCAATCAAACCACTTGCTTTCAAAAATATCTCTAACTCTCCAGTTATTAAAGAAGTACTTCTCACATAGTAATAATATATTATTACAACGCCCTGGAGTAGGGGAGAAGCTGGGGTTTTTTGTTGTTTTTTTTTTTTTTTTAATTTAAATCTTTCATCTAGTTTGAACTGCATTGATTTTATAACCTTACTTCCAAAGCAAGTTTCATCTCCATTAGAATGAATATAAATGAAGAATGGAAAAATAAAAGAAATTAGAGGGGTTTTCATTAATACTTCAGAAGCTGCTAGAGAACTCCTGAGCTATTCTTCAGGGTCCTACAAAGGAGCTTCATTCAAGACTCCAGATTCTCATCTGTTGAATTACTTCTACAAATTATGTCATATTATCATTTAAACATCAGAGAGTCACAAGGAAATGAAATTAGCTCTGGTGCTGACTAATCCTAAATGGAAGTGGAAAGAATAAAGCATTAAAAAAAATATTGGTTCTAAGATGAGGAAGAACTCTTTAGACTGACAAAATGAAGTCAGAGCCTGAAAGGGGAAAAAAGGATAAGCAGACAGAAGTGTCTACTTGGGACACTGGAAAATTAGTGAGTGAGTATCCCTCAGGGAAACATTCTTTTTCCACTTGCAACTATGAGTAACTTGTATATTAATAAGCTGCTCCGATGAACCAGATCAGCTTCAGTATAGCCTGGTAGCTCTTTCTGCTGATGCCTTCAAATCAAGTATTTCCCTTCATGCATCTCAAAGCCACCCACTCAGAGAAAAAATTACACCAGAAACTTTGCACAGCATTAAATACTAAGACACTTCAGAACAAAACTGCATGCATTTCCCATTTCACTGCTCCTCACCTTTCCCCAGCAACTCCTTCCCATGGAAGAGGATAACAATGTTCCAGGCAACAAGGTAATTCAACAAGCATTATAGCAATTGCGCTCTGAATCTTTTCACAGTGTCTACAGGCACTTTTCTATTCTGTATGTATTAGTCATTCACTTTGAACCCGTGAAAGACACTAGTCTAACACCAGTATTCTCCTTGGATTACAACTGTACTAGGCTGTGGCACATCCTCACAGTGGGCAAAGCTGTCATTTTCTACCATGGGTTAGTTTCTGAGGTGTTTCTCCTGGATAAGTGGTCTAGGGCTACATAACCTTGGGTTCAAACTTCGTAACAGGTTAGCTGGGAGGCATCCAGGGAAAGCTGGAGTGAACAAGCAGCTGGAAAACGTAGCATCTTGCTGTTTCCTGTAATTCAATACTGCCTGGGATATAAGTGTCACTTATAAATGATGACATGTGACAAAGCATATCCCATACTGGTTGCACAAAATTCCACCACTAGAAGAAAAAGATGAAGTGTTTTTCATTTAAAAAGGAAAAGCATATCTTTGGTCTTCTCAGAGAATGAGCTATGTTTACATAAACCCCTTACTACACCTGACATTAGTTGATAACCTTGTCAGTACACAGACTGAATGAGCAGGAGGTTAGAGTACCCAGCTTGTCTGTGCCTTTGAAAATTCCTCCAACTAAAAAAGAGGAATAGGAAATAGAGCAGCATGAGAAGCAGTTCTTTTCACGTTAGAAACAAACACATGTATAAAGCCTGCCAAACAAGGTCAAACAGAGTTTGTTTTATCCTCTTATATTATCATAACTATCAACATTCAATAAAATCTCCATGTACTATATACCAATTCCACTGTATTCAGATTGAAAGGATGGTTGTTTCCAGTCATCCCCTACATTTTTTTTTTAATTGAGATATATCACAGATAAGCAGCCACAGTACATGAAGTTGCACAGAAGTACACTGAGAAAGTAAACACAATGGTCCGACACAGCATGCTGCCCGGACCTCCTTCAAGCCTTTATAGTGTTTCAAGTTCACTGTACCTGCAAGGAGTAACATTCTCTGAGCATGAAATGTTATCAGAGTGCATTAGTCTGATTCAAAGCAGCAAAAAATATTTTTGCTCCTCTCCCAAGTTGTACCCTCCTCAGATTTCACTGCCAGACACAAAGTGTTGATGCAGGCATCAACAGCTGAAATAGTTTTGAAATACTAGCTCTTAGCAATAATTCAAATAATGTGAACAATTCTTAGTAATACCTTTAACAAGCAGAAGAATGATCCCCATGGAAACCAGAGACTGTTATCTAAAACGAGTGCATTTGCCATGCAGTCGTCCCCCAAAAAAAGAAGAAGAAATACTGCTTTTGTCAATTAACTCATGGAACCCAATCCATTAGCTGGGTATGACATTCATCTTACATTTTTGTTAACATTAATCAGCACGTAATTGAATCAAAACAAAGTCCACGCTCTAGCAAAATCCTCCTCCTCACAGCTTGCCTTCCTCTGCTTGCTGATTTCCCTCCCACCTAGAGTGGGGTTCTCAGGATCCAGCCGTCCTTTCCAGCAGAGAGCCTCTGCGTACCCCACCCACGCTCCACACAGTGCTGCAAGGAAGGAGCTGGCAGCCCTCTTTATAAAAAAACAAAGCAGGAAGCAACGGAAAAGGTTAGAAACTGGGCTTTAGCCATTAAAACCTTCCATTAAAAACAATTAACTGAAAAAGTCACAGGTTCTGTCAACATGATGAACGGGAAAAACTTCTCTTGTTGAAACACCAGGATGATTACATTCCCAACCCTCAAACTCTGTTTTTTATTATTTTCTGAGGTATTTTGAGGAAGGTGTTTTCCGCAGAACTTATTCTGTTAAACAACAAACCTCACTCAAAAAGTGGTTCACTTCATTTTTGGCAACCCATGATAGGAAGCTATCAAATACCCTTCTTATGTTAAAATGTATGTTGTTTTCATCTATTCATCTCCAGAGGGAACAGGTATCAGGACACATGTTGGCTTACATAGCTTGAAAAAATGCGTAACTTTATCACAGAGTGGTTGAGGCTGGAAGGGACCTCTGAAGATCATCTGGACCAAACCCCTGCTCAAGCAGGGCCAAATTCTTGTAAGTCTTTGTAATTCTTGTATATTTTAGTTTAAAAAAGTATAGTAATCAGACTGACAGAATTGCCTTTATAGATGAAAAAAAAAACACCATAAACCAAAAAGTAAACTTCCTGAAACCAAATCCAACCTTTTTTAACATTCTAGCTACCAACTTCAAAATTCAGTGAATAAATAACAATTGCACTGCAGTTAAAAAGAGTGGGCAACAGCTTAATTTGTTGTTTTAACATATTTCTTTCATTTTCAGTTTGTGCACATGTGCAACCAAATGTTTTATATCCAAGATGAAGTGTCTGCTGCAAGAGAACTACCTTGGAACAACATTTGCTGTATACCGAACATTTTTCTTTTCCTTCATAAAACAGGTGATCGCCTTAATTTTAAGATAATGTTTCTCACTCCTATTAGAATTCTCATCACGTTCCTACTTACATCATGAGTATTGATTTAGAAGTCTAATTATGTAAGAGATTTATCAGTGTGGAGTTCCTGGTCACCAAACTCAGCTCAGCTGAACTACATCAAGCATGAATTTGCCCCGTACAAAGAAGTTACCTGCAGAGTGTTTCAGCATAGATGTAAATTATATTGGAAGCCCCTTCATTTAGAGTGTGATACTTGTCTACATGGTTTCTGTTCCCAAGAAAGTGTATAGTTACAAGGTAGAAAAGATTTTAGGGAAGGAGCTAGTTCATAGCTGCTTAGTCCCAGAAAGGGAACATAAGATTTCCTTGCAGCAACAGGTAAGTAATTGACTTTTGTTGCGGTATTGCCTAAGACTAGTGCAAGGCCAACACCTGCCTACACAATCCACTGGCAGCAGCTACCATGACTTGTTGTGAAGTGAAGATGGAATAAAGTTAGAAAACATATGTGAAGAAATTTAAAATTGTTCTTACAGCAAGCATAACTTGTGGGATATGATGGTATTTGTAATGTCAAAATCACTATGGGAAATGACCATTAATATAATTCCATTTGTGACTTTTTTTACTGTTGTCCTTAGTATTTTATAAATTCATTGTCTGTAGGCAGATTCTAAAGTAACTGCATCATGTTAAAGGTCTTGGATACCCACCTGTATTTCTTTCAGATATACCTATCTGAAGGGAGGTAAGAAAGTGCTGCACTGGTAATTCTCCAGTTCTTCATACCCACTGCCCATTTTTCCCACCCCACTTTTTGTACTTACTGTCCCGTTAAATGGACAGAATTTCTGGGCAGGAACAATCATTTTCTCCCTTTCGACAAACTACAGTCCTTCAACAGCCACATGATCATTTCAGCCAATCAAGGAAATAACCAAACCCACTTATTTTGCTGAAGTACACTTGACTTGTCTGAATTCCTTGCCTCTATTTTAAAACCGATGTCCTCAAAGAACCTGAAACTCTTCAAGCGCCTTGGAAGGAAAAAAGTTTAAAGAATATTGTGTCTGCAACTTCAGGACCTTGGATTGTTCCCATGTCAGGAAGAAATGACAAATGTATAGCATTACCTTTGAAACCCAAGCTAGGAAATTAAAACCCTGAAAAAAGAATGTCCAGATTTACTGCTCTAACCGTAACAGGAATATAAATGTTTTCAAAGTTGTTAGCTTTTTGAATCACAGTGCCTAAGGGACCAGCTTGTTTTACTTATTGCAAAAATATAACCAAAAATTTTTAAACCCAAGGACTTTACATGACACCCATGAGAGTCCCCCATGACATGGGGACCAACGTTTTTACCTCTTCTATAGAGGAAGGAAATAGAAATAAAGCAAATAGATATAGAAGAGGTAAAAATATTGGATGTCTGCATCACCAACATACATTAAATCATTAGCAGAAGTACTGGATCCTACATCTCCTTTGCCAACAAAGTGTCACATCTAGTGAACCATCTGGCCTTTCTTGCACCAGGCTTTGTGCCAGTCGCCCTCAGAGAGCAAATCTGATGTTGTTACTGAAACACTACAAGGCCTGGGACACAAGTGAAGCAGGTTATTTTTCTGAACAGCCAGTCTGTCTGTTCATCATCCTTGGTACAAGAGGAATAGCTTTTGTCCCTTTGTTTTATAAAGAACTCAGAAAAGGGCCATTTTGAACCTGTATGTCATGAAACGACTGAAGGGATGCAATAGTAAGCACTTCTTATGCAAGGTGATGTCAAGTAACACAGCGATTTATTTGAGCTGCCTTGATCGCTGTGCTGAATCTAATTGTAAATAGCAGTCTTAACACAGGGAGCAAGTACGTTTAAGATTTGTTTTTAAACAACAATGCTATCTGCCAGTACCTCTTTGTTTGTAGAGAGCCTGTAGCCACTTCTGTTGGTAGCCTCGCTATGTACATCCAGACACGTCTCTTCAGATGCTCTTTTTTTGTCTAACTTCACATGCACCTGCAATTCATATGCAGGCATGTTGGTGCTGTTAAGGAGATGTGGTCACTAAGACGTGACTTTTCACATCGCAGATGCAGCTCAACTTCGCTTCACTTATAGGGCCAGCCCCAGTCCCTGCTAGGTTCTCCTAGGAGAAACCTGCAGGACCCCTGTCCTCTCTGCGCGACGTGCCAAGGTCAGATCCAGGAGGAGACTGACAGTTTTGCACTTGTGAGGCTGTGGAAAAACTTACGTCTTTTAGAGCAACTCCAGCATTTGGCCTGGGCTGTAAGCAGCTCCAACATCCACAGCAAACAGAAACAACTTTCCACCTTCCACTCTGGACCTGATGACCTCCTGTGCTGTTCAGAGTCTTACTCCCTCCTGCCTTCACCCTCATATCCATACAAAATGCTACCAGAACAGAATGCAACGCGGACATGGTCCAACAATTTCATGCTTATGCAAAATTATTTTTTCTGTATTTAATACTTTTCCAGGTGTTCACTCAAGATATTAAGACAAAACTTATAAAAGAAATTAGTTGCTGTGCCATATTGTAGTATAGTGGATATGTGAGATCTATACTGTCTAATAGTATACAACCAACTGGACAACTTGACTAAATTACTGGTTAGCTGATTTTCCCTGGCTTATTTATTGAGGAAAAAAGCAGAAATACACACAATTTAAAATGAATTATACTTAACAGAGGAGCACAATTTAAAAAGCCTGTGGTAATTACTAGTAGTTGGAAGACAGACTTCATATTTTCCTTAGTAATTGAGGCTCTCTTGCACTCTTGATTAAAAAAAATAATTCCTACCCATTAGCATCAATTTTCATCCTCCGTTGCAGCTGAAATTATTGAGCTGGTAGCTGAAAAACACCATAGTAACAGCTATTTCATAGAGCAGAAATTATTTTCTGGCCTACCCCACAGTCTTGTGACTCTTTTTTTTTGCTTTAGACAACTAAGAAAGCTCTGATGTCATTTCTGCATCAGTTTGACTGTGCTTCCCTTTCTCCAAAGTGCCAGGTTATCAGAAACAAAAGTTTATTCTTTATATAGTTTTGCCATGCAGCCATTCACCAGGTCACCAGCTGGGCATATTTGCCCTTGATTCTTTATACACAGATGTCTTCAGACAGAAATTACATATGCTTAATACATCCTGCACAGTGGGATTAATTTACGTTATATTTAGAAACAAGCTTTTTTCCCTCCCTCCACAGCTGACTGTAATGAATGGTTCTCTCCACTCCTCCCAGCCCTGTGAATGGACTCAAACAATACTTGCTAGGAAGAAGAAAGTAGAGCTGGGGACTCTGACACACATCTGAAACACCATGAGTTATAAACTGAAAAAATCAGTATGGCCCTAAATCAAATACTATAAAAAAAAAATCACATGGAAAAATATTCTGTCTAGTTACCAGAGTGAGGCATTTCACTGAAGAAATATGAATTTACAGAACCAAATAAGATTTATTCCAACTTGCCAAAGGGAAGAGATGTGTTCCCAAGGGATACCTCCGAGCAGGCGAGGTACTTCACTGTCAAGATCACGGTGACATTTCTGGCCTGACTGAATGCAAGAGGTGGGGTTTTGGTTTGGGTTTTTTTTCCTTAAAAAATAAAGAGCCCTGAAGTAAAATTTGAGATTTTGTTGATCAAGCATTTCACTTACAAAAACTGTTCTTTATTGAGACTTTTCCCAAATTTCCTCTCTCTCATTTTTCTACAGTCCCCAATCTGTAACAGAACTCCACTATAGGACTTCTGTAGTGTCCACTCTCCAGTCGCCTTTCTTTTACTCTTTTAATAACTCAGATCCCTTTTCTTTGCTCAAAATCCTCCCAGCAAGAGACACTGCTGTTCCCAGGTCCATTCTCTGCAAGGCAGCACTGTTAAACCCAGAATAGCATTGGGCCTAGTGAAACGGGCCACAATCATTTGTCCTTCAAATGCCTTCACAGAAAACACTATGAAAAATTAGTATGATTGCTTACTGCTTCCCTTTTATTAAAAAAAGCCAGAAATTCAGCTTGATCCACATTTTGTATGTCCTCAGCAAGGCTAATGGGTGGTAGATGATCTAATCGGGATTGATGACTCAAAATCCAGAGCAACACGCAAGTGCTCAGGATTGACTGAAGTAAAGGGAACCAGATTCAGTTACCCAAACTGAAGAAATACTGAAATTCTTCTTGACCTTAAGAATAAGACAAGTTTTAAAAATTCTAGGTCTGGACACCCTCTAGCAACAGAATAGTTCTGAGGGCAAGACAAGCTGTAAAACTGCGTAAAATTCACCCTAAATACACCCCTGATGTGTGGAAAGAATTTTTAAGTTTTCTTTTAACCTTCCAAGAATCCAGATGACTGCCCTACTGGAAAAGGAAGATAACATGGTCATTTTTACTGTAAGTGTCCTTTTCTTCCCTGGTGTTAAAAATACAATTAGCCATCCATATTTGGGCTTCATAAGTTACTGGGCACAGCAGAAGATACTCTACACTGAAACCTGCCATCACACTGCCAAAACTTTGCCCTATGTTTCCTTCCGCTAGCGTGAGCTTATGACCTAACACGGGCTGATGACACAAACTCCCTCATCAATCATCCATATGCAGTATAAAATTTTAAACTTGTGTTTTGCTGATAGATGCAGCTGAAGAGAATCTTTTTGCTGATATATGGAATTTTTAGGTCTATTACTGTATTAAAATCAAACTGATTTCAGTATGATTTTTCCATATGAAAAAAATTGATACAAAGCTGGAACAATGTAACCTAAAATTAGTTTCTAGTTTTATTTTCTGAAACTAAAAAATTATTTCATTGTCTTGCTACACATATATAACCTGATAAGGTCTACCATGTATTAGCCATATGCATGTGAAAACTAAATGAACCTAAGACACATGTGGCACACAACTAACCCTATAAAAGACAGCAGCTGCCATCAGAAATGAGAGAGAACCATGTATGCATACCCTACCTTCCACCAAAGAGGACTGCACACAGGCAGTGACTTGTTTGACTGGGGGGAATCAGCAAGTGGGTGTATCAAATCACTTACAGCTTGCTGTGTTTTCCTATACACATATACAAACACAAGCTCATTAGCAAAGCTTTTCAGGGTTCTCGCATCTGTTCTCTGAAGTCATATGTAAAACAACATTTCTTGTTGTGACGCAGGCAGTAAATCCACAAATAACCAAGATGTTAGTTGCTGTATCGTTGACCTCTGCTTATTAAACATTCAACCCACCTATCGCTACAAACCAAGGCATGTATTATTTATATTTCAGCAGCTGTCTTTCATATTTCTACATTTCTCACCCACTTCTTCCCTTTTGTGTTCCTACAAAAATTACCATGTCACAATGGTTGGGAATGCTTGCATGATACATTTGTGTAATTGCTCCTCTCTTGTACTGAATCATCCATTTCAGCAGGTGAAAACGTTTCAGATGTCTCTACACCATATGGAAACAAACAAACAGAAAATAAAAACAATCCAGCAACTTCTCTTGGCTTCCGCAGATGAAGTAGCAACAAAAATGTATGCCAAAAATCTATAGCGATTTTAGCTCTTCCATAAAGGAAATAAAAGGCATCCATTTACAGATGAAACCCCTTCAGCTTTGTAACTCCATTGCCTGGATGCAAAATTTTCAATTTTAAGTAACAGCTATGTAATTAGTCTTGTTACCTTAAAAAGAAACATAGGCACAGTTTGCACTCTTCAGGGTGAATATGAAGAGCAAGATTTAAGTTTGCATATTTTAGTAGTCCCTGGAAAATTGCTATTGCAAATCCAAAAGGTCTTCCAAAATAGCAGAGCCAAAGAAAAAGCCCGTTAATTTACCTACAGGTGTTTGGCATACTTCAACTAGTGACCTAAATAGATGAAAAACGTGTGGATCCTTTCCTGAGGCATTTAGAGATTTGCAACACAAATACTAAGATCAGTCTGAATGAAACATGAATAGAAGTGAATGTGTGTGAAAGCATCAGAAGAAACAATAAAGCAAGGGTTAAAAGAATGTCATGTATTGATAAAACAAGGACACCGCTGACAGCAATAAAACCGGTGAACAGGGAGGAACGTGCTGTTTGCATCAAGACCAGGAGGCCTGTGCTCTGAAACGGCCACAGCAGAGATGACTTGTCAGCAGAGGACTCATGCTGTAATTCAGGAGGATGGCAAGGAGGTTGTAGTACAGCAGTACAGTCACTGCTCTCCTGCCTCTTCCAGCAGGAAGACAGACTGCAACTATGATTCCCGAAACGATGGAACAAAGACAAGGGGCAGCAACCTTGCCAAGGAACTACAGAGGGTAATTAAGAATAACAGTAAGCAGGATTCTGAGGCAGAAGATCCTCCCGTAGTAACTGTTGACTCCTAACAAGTTTAAAAGACGTGTTCAAAAAACATTTCATTGCCATCCTCCCAATTCCACACAAGTAATCCAGACCACTTAAACACACATGTGTTGGTGCTTGTGAGTATGTGCGAGAGAAGAAGGGCTGAAATCAGTGTTGTTTAAAAAATAAAATAGTATTTCCCTTTCATAAGGTTTCACATCTATTTTTGTTAACACTAAATTCTTGTAGAATTTAAGATACCAGTTTAAATTTAGTTTTGCTTTTTTATTTTGTTA
Source organism: Aptenodytes patagonicus (assembly GCF_965638725.1). Classification (NCBI taxonomy): domain Eukaryota; kingdom Metazoa; phylum Chordata; class Aves; order Sphenisciformes; family Spheniscidae; genus Aptenodytes; species Aptenodytes patagonicus. The sequence continues at coordinate 36,051,792 of NC_134955.1, read as the reverse complement.
AACAGGAACCTCCTTCTAAGTAATACTGCTATTATCTAACACTAATCCCAAAACGTGTCAATGCCTTGCAATTTGGACGTAATTCCCACTGATGGAGTTTGAATGAAGAAAAAAGGCTAAAATGATACTGAACTTCAGCTCACAAGGTCTCAGTTACATAGTCTCAGCAACTGTTCACAGCTACACATGCCCAGAGCCCAGTGCAGCCAGCAGGAATCAACCAGGGAGCAGAATCCAGGCTACAATTAAAGCATCCTGAAAGAAAAACTGGTCTTTGCTCCAAGACCACCACACTATTATGTTACTAGGGTTTTTTAATTTCACAATATCCATTTTTACAGTTCTTTTGTCTGCTTCTCATCTCATGTAGCTGCTCTTTTCCAACGACACCACTCAGTAGGATAAAATGTATTATTCCTTCTCAGAAACCTTACCTTGCTTATATCCTTAGACCACAGTAACAATACTGCATCAGATAGGGGCAGTCCAAACCAGTTTTGCATCTTTTCCTGGCCTTAGTCAATCTGAGCTGTTGTACATGAAAAACTAAGTTCTTCCTTACTGAAGTGTTTTTGCTAACTTTCAGAAGAAACCTTCAAGAAGCTATCAGAAGATTTAGCTTTTTCTAACCACACATTTTTGATATGGACAAAATTTTAACTGCTTCAAAACATATATTTTTGATTCATTTATGAGGAAGATTATTTGAATTTTTAGATAGCTTTTATTTTACTGATTATACTCATTTGTATCAGCAATGACTGCAAAAACAACTTAATAAATACATTCACAAATACAAACGCAAAAATCATTCCACAACTAAAAAACCCACAGTTGTATTGTTTGGATTTGGAACGTATTTGGGTTGTTTTACTAAAATAAGTAACTAGACATAAAACTAGTGTTGGAAACAAGCAAATCTCATCAAAAATATATGATAAATGAATTGCGGAAGGAAAAAAAAAACAGGATTGTTTAAAAAAAAAAAAACAAACAACAGTATTGTACATGGTGTACAATGTCATGTAATAGAAAAACTACTCACAAGTACATTACCAAACTGTCATTAAAGTTCCAAAAGCAAACCATCAGTGTGCTTACACTAAGAATAAACTATAAAAGAATCTCAAATACAAACTAATATGTACATGACTTGTTTTTCTCGTGTCAATTCAATCTGGTAGGGCATTTTATTAAAAAACAAATTAAGAAAAAGGCATTACAGAAATTCTCTTTTTCTAAGAGACACTGTAATAAGCTGTTCATGTGTTAAAGTGCCAATGCAAGCGTAAGTAATGCTTAATGAGGAGGCACTCAAATAACAGCACAATCTACTGTCAGAGGTTACCTCAGCTCTTTCTGATTTTCCAGTGGGAGACAACTCATTGGCAATAACCATTTTAAACAGTTTGCTACTAGATGTGTACTGGGGAAAACCACACTAGAATCACTCTGTAAGCTTTAAAGACAAGTTTAATATAAGCAAACAGAGGGCTTCACAGTGATGGTCATTTTAGATTGCATAATTGTAATAAACTCTCTTTCATATTTTGAAAATTATATAAATATAGCAGGAAAAATAGCCACCTGTGTTCCAAAATGTCTTCATTAAGATGTCTTCATTTTAGCAAACTAGCATGTGGACTTCTTTCTGATTCTGTCGAGGTGATCCCATTTTCTTTTTTTTTTTTTTAAAAAGATAATTATTACTGACAGACTGCAACACTCCAGTGCTCTCCTAGAAAAAGAAAAATATTCAGCACAGGGAGCTATATGACAGCCCTCTGCCCTGTCCTGCCAACCCACTCCTATGTACAGAGAAACCTGTGCATGCTCCATACCCATGATTCATTTGGATCTTTGTGCTAATACTGTAAGAGTGCCACAAACTATGACACTGCTTTAAAAGCTTTAATTTATGAGAAGTGCCTTCATAAGAAGTCTCTTTTCTAAAAGCATGGTAGAGGAAGACTTCATCAGTAAAGTAACAAACTTGGAATTAAAACAGTAGATGTTCTAGATTGAAAGTAAAGAAAGAAAGAACAAAAAGCCCACAGCATTTTACTGAGTCTACAATCGCCTCTGGAGCCTACTCAATAAAAATTCAACTTCAAAAATTAGCACTATAATGATGCAAAAAAAATCATTACATAGGAACTCAAAGACATGTTGTTAAACCCTGACTCACTCTACCATCACTTTTGTGAGTAGCTCAACAGACCATAGCAGAACCTGCACACTGGGGACAGCAAGGGTGTCCCACCTGTATCCTAAAGCAGAATTTACATGACAAAGCACTTCCCTGATTCCTATAAAATTATTTTTAGTGGAGATTATTCTTTTTTTTTTGTTCATGCCTCGGTGTTCCAACAGCAAATAAATCAAAAACTCCTGCTATTTCAAGGATGGAAAAGTTAATTTACCATTTCAAGCTTTATTGGTAAAATATGCTAATTGAGAGATGTTAACTGAAACTACAATGGTTAGATAAATATTTCATAAAGCATCTAGTGTATACATAAATGCAAAAAACATTAATGCAATATTAATGTTTGAGTTGTATATACATTAATAATTACTGTTATTGAATTACTGTTTAACAGGCTACTTGTAAGTCTTAATCTGGCAGTACAGAGCAGCAAATATTGCCAGTATGTCAATAGCCTTTTCTGAGTTTAAATGGTTAAACTAAACAATGCATCAATTATTTTGTATCTAATTTGCAACATGTCTAGTTTGTTCTTTTTCTAAAAGAAAAGCGACTCTCTTCCAGACAAATACTTGGCCAGTGACTTCTGCCACATGGCTCATTACAATATTAATGGCAGTCATGTAGCTTTATCTTCTGCAATGTTTTGAAACCACATACCACAGATGTGCCTGCTAGTGTACAGAGAGCTCCCTTACAGACATCAGTGGAGGGCACTACTCCCTCAAGACTGTATGTTTTTAATGTGACCTGATAATGATACTCTGCAAAGAAAATGGAAATTAAAAATAAATTGTATAATGCCATACACTCAGAGAATTGTGGAATGACCCAAAGGACTATTTCCATTCCTAGGAAATGAGCAGACTTAATTGGGAAGCATTTTTATATATCCTTTTTTTCTTTTGTCATTCCACTGATCCCAGGCTGCCTGATTTATGAATTAGTTGCAAAATATTTCGTAACTAGCTTTCCTTTGCTGAGATGATGGAGTCTCTGTAGGACACGCATGGACACTCACATTATAAATACACCTACTTAGAAAAGCTAAAACCAAAACAAAATTCAAAACTGAGACCTGAAGCCACTTTTCATCCTTCAAGCAGGCCACTGTCAATGAATTTGGCTGTCCCGATACTTATTTAGATGAACGCAATCATAAAGCTGCCTTACTGCTTTCTCAACCCTGCTAAGATTGTGACACAAGCAGTGACGGGAAAGCAGGACTTGCAGGTCATCTCTAATTCTCCCTGCTATGGACAACTGAATGAAGAGGAGAAGATGGACACTCTTTCAACCCTTTCATCAAGTTAATAAGTAAGAGTAATGCCACCCATAAAAGAGGGAGGCAGGTTTTTTTCTCTGAAATACAAAGGGGGAAAAAAAGGAAGAGAGGAAGAAACTACTCCCTGTATGCATATCACACATGCCAAGTTCAAATTCTACTGGGAGTATAAAAGTATAGCTTTAGCCTCCCAGAGGCACAAAGTCAGAGACTGATCTGTATTGATCTGATCACCATTTTTAATTCTCTCTGCAACAAAGGACCTAGCCCAAGCTGCCAGCAGACCCTTCTTGTGTTGACAGTTCATTCCTCACATCACCTAACGTCACCTCGGTGTGATCAGGGTTAACATACCCCAGTGTTCTCTCCGCAGCCTACCAGAGGAACCAGAAGGCATTATCTGGTTAAATTCCTATTTCCTTCAAACATCACATTTAGATGAACACTGATAATATAATTACTGGATTCACACTGCTCCGAAAATACATGAAAACTGTAATTCAATGCAACTGGCACTAAAATTATTCCCTTTCCTCTATTCTAACTTTTGTTTTGTTAACTTATTAATTGTTTTACCGATTTCATGTTGCTGGGAAACAGAACAAATGTTGAAGAAGAAATGCATGCCGCCTCCTCTTTGTCCACATGTATACTCTCAAGGTAATTTTTTGTTTCTAAGAATTCTTTATCATATTTAAAAACATAAAGATTTACAAAGACTGTTTTCATGCTGTGTTTGTTGGCTACAATAGATATTAGTAGGTAATTTTTTTTCTCTGAATATATCCTCTTTCTGTGAAGTGTTATGTTTGTGAACATTATTAATTCAATTTACTATTAAATTTCCATTTTTGCCCTATTTGAATTGTTCATGGGGTTTTTTTTAAATACATTTTCAATACCTATTACTAAAACTATATTGGAGCAATTTCATGGAATTGCTCTGCAGGTGAGGTCTTTGCGTCTTTTCAGAGGATGAAGCAGAAAAAAATCTAATCTCAAGCTACCATTTCAGTACAAAAAACACCCACAAGAACCACAGCTCTGCAAAGTAATGAGAGGCAAAGATGGTACGGGAGGCAGCATCTTTTATTAAACCAACTTCAAAAGTTGGGAGGGAAGAGAAGAGAAGCTTTCAGGGTAAAGACAGACCTCTCTTGGACACGCAAGTCGTTCAGTACTCTTTGATCTGTGTTATTATTTACAAGAGCTCTTTTTTATCTGGTTTATCACAAACCTAGTAGGATATTTCTTACATTTACTGAAATGCAAGTAAACAAAATACAAAATAAAGCAGTTTATGACAAATGTGAATAGCAGGTAATCTTCAAAGCTAAGTTTTGTGACTCTAATGATGCTATCATTGAGACAAATACTGCATTAACCCTGTGGCATGTACACAGCTCACCTGTTCATTTGGATGGAATAATAGTACTTAGCTATTTTCATAGGCACTTTCCAGCATATTTGTCGAAAAACCTTTACTCATGTGCCTTTAAACTTAATTTTATCTATTTGGATTATCATTGCACTGGCTCTACACAGTATCACACAGCCTGCAATGAGAGCAGGTGGAGGTAAAACTCCAGCATAATTGCATTTTTGTTTGTTTGGTACCACTGGCAGGATAATTTGAAGTCCTCTATTTTGCTTTTTGTGGACAAAACTGATTTACACTTTTGTGATCTTTAGCAAAAAATACATTTAAAAAACACAGGGGAACATAGCAATTGAATATATTAGGGGAATCTCTCATATTCTTCACTCTGCACCTTTCAAAATAAAATTTTGCCATGTTTACTGTGCCAAGAGAGGCTTAGTTCTCATCATGCTAACTCAACTGAATTAAGGATAAAACACTGAAAATAAACTAACTTGATTAAAGACAACCTCTTTTTTACCCTAGAGAAGTTGAAAATTTACAAATTTACGGCTTTAACAATGTTTTCTAATGAACAAAATTTCCTTTATCATGAAAAACCTATATAAATGCAGAAAAAAGTTTTAACAACAGTAGGAAGGCAGGCCAACATTTCTTTTTTTAGAAGTTTTAGGCCACCCCAAACTTCATTAATCTGCTGGAACAAAAGAACCTTACAAAATGAGCCCTCTCAGTACTGCAACATGCCACAAAGATTTTGTTTGGCAAGAAACAGTCATGAGGAGTCTGAATGCTTGTTTCTTAAGCACAAATCATATCCATGACTTCATACCTTTGGATTCAAAAACACTTCAGCATACTTCCACTCTACCTTGAGTCCACACAGATGGGACAGAGCAGTCCTATTGCTCCAGGCGTGACACTGAGTTTCCTGACACCTACTCATTTGTGCAAGGAAAACCAAAGCAAACTCCCATACTTACTTTGTTACAGTTTTGAGGTCCGAGTTGGACCCATAAAGGAAAACTCAGATCTGCCAACAGTTCCTGAACTCAGATGTTACAAAAAATATAGGCTGCTGTCCTTGTTAGCACCAGTAAACAAATAAAAGGTTAGCCAGTTATAAAGTCACATTTACAACTTCTGAGCACCTTTTCTACTCTATTTTGAAAACATTTTGCTCTGGTGACTGACTTCCCTATAAATTTTCCTATGAAAACCTTCATGAAAAGTAACCACCGCCTTTAGCATGAACTAGATCAACACGTGCAAGAGCATATGACCTGGTATAACGTCCTATAAAATAGGGAGGCCAGCAACCTTATTTACCCAAGACAGTGATTCATGGTAATAGCTGATAGTAAATCAGCAAAATGTTTCTTTTCCAGACAGAACAAAATACAGGAATCTCCCTCTTTCCCACTGAAACATCACCAATACATCGGGGCTCTGAGTAACAACCCCATCTGCATTTCCCCTACACATACTTCTATGCAGAAGGAGACTCTTCCACTCCAACACCCTTTCTCTCTGCACCTCACTATAACACTGCTCTTTCTGTGTCGCTTGTTTCCTGGTGTAAGACTTTGCTTCTTAGGTAACAGAGCACAGAAATCTCCCTCAGTCCTCACCTTGATAAATAGTGAGAAAGCAAGCCAGGCGGCAGGCGCTGGTTTCCTCGCCCATGCACAGGGGATTCAGTGCCCACACCACCTCTGCAGCCGTGCCAGCCCCGGGCTCAGTAGTGCAGCTTGTGCTAATGTTGTCTAGGTATTAACCCAAACATATGGCTACACTAACAGCCTTGCTGAGATTTCAGTCACTTTCTCCTACCAGCTACCAGAGGGCGCGAGGTGCTGCACAGAGCGGAGTATACTTCTTTCCCTTATTGTGCCTGAGTGACCAGAGCAGGGAGAGGGAAGCATATTACAGATGTAGTTGCACTGCCTGATGGGTTTTCAGCAAGCTACCGCACCCATCACTTTTCTTAGCTTTTTAAGTGGGGACGTAGATTGGGCAAGATTGGGCAAGAAAGGCAGAAAGTAGGCCATCCTCTATCTGCCAGAAAGGTGTTCAGAGAAGCACTAACCACTGCCACTAACACTCAAAGTAGGGTTACAGACACACCTTCACACAGACATAATTGTCATGTATTAATATTAATCTTGCACGTGTGCTTTTTACAATTGTGTGCAAAAGCAAATTTCACACAGGCTGACTACGAGGGCCTTAGTGGCCCTGACCCACCTCACCTCGGACCCACAGCCCCTGCCCGTGGCTCCGGCAGCTGTGTGCAAGCTCTGACCTGGGCACACAGTCCTGGCATCAGCCACACTACAGGTGTGCCTGTCTCCTGTCTCTTGGGTGGATCTCAGACCTATGTAACTTTTTTTTCCAGTTAAAGAGATTAAACATTGTGTGCTGCCACTTTCCTCCTCCTTAAGAGAGAGAACATGAAAAAAGATGGCAAATATCTCACACAGGATCTACTCTTAACCTGTACGTAGCTTCTTTTTTTATTTTGACCAGAGAACCTCCCTCTCTATTCCAGCTGGGGTAGCTACCTCTATGGCTGGTCTCCTAACATGAAAGTAAGTTAAATACAACAAATCAAAAGCTCTCATTTATATTTAAGATCAAACCAAGGTTCCCCACTGCTTTACTGAAATATATGGCACTTTCTAGCGTGTGTTTCTTGGGTAAGTATTGCTGCAGTACAGGTCTATAATTTAATACTCCCTGCTGACTACTAACACACTACTAGTATCTGTGACTGCTATTACATGCTGCCGTTGCAGTAGTTACCATGCCAAAAAGACAATTCTCAAAAAAATCTCTCTGATTGCACTCAGGAGGTTTAGCAACAAAACAGAGTCAAAAGGTTACAGGAAAAAGGAGATGTGAGGAAACTCTTCAGTCTGACTGCTGTCTTCTCCATAGACCAAAGTCATTGTCTGTAACGCACCTCTATATCTACAGTCAGATTTCTGTCTTTATTCCAGTTATTTACTCTTTGTAACTGTCAGAGTTAAAAAAGCACACAATTATTTTTTTTTATTGCATGCTCCTGTGATGGTCTCAGTTTATAATCAATCTTTTGGGAACCCCTGAGCAGCAGCAAATTGTTCAAAAGACTCCCCAAGTCGTGGCAGAATTATTCCACACAGTGGTAGTATCCGATTAATCAGAATAACTGAAAGCACTCAACAGCCAGCAGGGATTTTCTAATTAAGACTCTTTCAATGTAGTGTATCATTTTGCAAATCAAAAATTACTGTAAAAATAACTCAGCTGAAGCAAAATAGAAGTGGGGTTCTTTTTGTGTGTGGTTTGGTTTTTTTAAATCAAAAGTATATGAAAATTTGATTTCTAGAGCTTCCAAAGGTACAACCTGGCCACTGTCTAGAATGAGAAACCAGAAATAGGAGTATTGAGATAAGATCACAGGGTTCCCTAAATAGCCACATTACCTTTGGAAGTCACTTATGGCCCAATTTTGCAAGAGCAGATAATGATTCTGCTGGGTGACACCCTAAGCCTGATATTCAGGAGATGGTGAACACCTATCTGTATGGCTTCTCTGGACAGCCAGCCAAAACTCACTCATAATTTCTGACAATCTCAGCTGTATGGACACATATGCACATCACAACCATTGCTCCTTCTGCTATTACCTTCACATACTCTAGCTTCTTTTACTGTTTCCTTTGTTCTTTGGACTTTAGAAATCTAAATTATAAGCTCTTCAGACAACTTCAGGCAAAATGAAGAGTGACTTATACAGACATGTTGAAGGCTTCCAAATGCTGGGGAAGCACAATTCCAAGTATTGATCCATAATGCACAATACAAGCTCATCTCGAGTTTAAAACTTAACTAAAATTACTAAGTCAGGGAAGAAAAAAAGAACAGTAAATTAGTTCAAGACATAGCTAAGGAAACCACTCTAGAAATTAGAAGCACTATAGACATGAAGTAAATTGTTATGGCAAAAAGCAAAGTTACATAGCCTTGACTAGTCTGAGCCTGGCCACTGTCTAGAATGAGAGACCAGAAATAGGTTCAGAAACTTTGTGGTGTCTGAGCACTTTCTATTCATTGCCCAAAGGATGTTGACACTGGCTTAAATGCACAAAAATTTATTCATGGGGTCCATAGCTGATGGCATACATGGACTTCAAAGTTAATTTAGAGATTAAAAAAACAAAGGAGAGAAAGTGAGAGAGAAGGGAAATAGGAAAAACTCTGCCCCATGGTGACAGGGAGGGGAAGCAATGGGGTCTCAAGACAAATGTCCTGCCCTTCGTGTCCTTGCCAGTGCAGCAGGTGGTGATGGTGAAGATGATGAGGCTGATGATGACTTTCACTATGCTCTTCCCTAGTAAGAATAGTACTTTTCATCAGGGCCCACTCAAATGCCCCGTTTCCCACACACACTTACGACAGCGCTGCCTGAAGCACACCTCATCAGGTGTAAGAGTTGCACATCACTCATTGCTAAGCTTTGTGTACATATATGATTGGCAGATGCTTATCAGGTATTTAAATAGCTATTACCTACTTTGACATTCATTAAGTCTTGTTCTTTCCCCAGTGTTAAACTAAAGGTTACAAAAAAGAGGTTGGAGAAGGCAAGGGAAAGAAGGGGAGATTTTTTCCATTGGTGGCAATCACTTGTGTGTGTGAAATTAAAGAAGTTAAACAAGTTTAATGATAAAAGTATCAAAGCTCAAGAGAAATGATTGTGCTATCAGATTAAACTAACTGGTTAAAGCACCTGTCACTTAATAAGGCCAGGCACCAAGAAACCTCAGCACACTATGCCAATATGCTTGTCCCCAGGGTGCGGTAGTTCAGTTGAAGTGTCACCCCGGCACACAATGGCTGGTACTCTACTACCAGGTGCAAAACACCATTTGAACATTAATTTCATTTTAATCAGAATAGAGGTGCTGACACTGAATAAGAGTGATCATTTAAAGCACGTTTATGTAAACAAATGCAAGTTTCTCTGTAAACACGGCTTATAAACGATAACGTATAAATTAGCTAGTATATTGCCTGAATAAGAAGAGACACCAGATAAAAGCTTTGCTCTTAGATATGAAAGATAATGTATTAGGTAAATAATCTCAACTATCACTTAGCAAAGCAAAAATGTGTACAAAGATGGATACTGCTTTTTTTTTTAACAGGAAGGATGGCCTTTTGGGATAATTTGCTCTCTCTCCCAGAAAACCCATCTTTAAAAGATGACTAGGTAAACAGATTTCATTTGTTGCACCGCAAAAGTAGGTTCTTCTTTAGTGTGGTTGGATAAGTCAGTGGTAAAGCCAAACACATCAAGTCCATGTCTAAAATAAAACAGATATTTGAGAAATTCTATTCCTTAAAAGCAAACAATTAAACAAAAAATACTTTATTTAAGGAGCTGCTGCTACCTTACATTGATCATGCTGTACTTTATGCTAGCAACTGAGAATATATGGAAATGCAATAGCGTTTTTGCCACCTGAGGCTCCAACACAGACTGCATAGAGCCATTTACTTCTGGTATGACACATGTAGAATCAGTTCACACTCAAGCTATTCTTATTGCTTGGGTTTACACGTTCTTTCTACCCTGCAGCAACATAAGACAGCCATCTCACCCCAAGCTGCCACACCAGTCTCAGAGACAGTCTACTTTCGCACTAGAGCTGGATATACAGCACAGAAAGCCTATAGAGTCAGTTTTCAACAATTTAAAAAAGGAGCAGTCTCATTCTTCCAGACTAGTATTATTGGATAGATATGACCATACAATATGTGAAGATGGCCTTGACCAAAGACAGAAGCAGACTCAAAGCCTGCCTGTCTCCCAGTCCACAGGGAAGCCTTGCAGACAGCCTGCAAGCAGCCTAACTCACCCTAATTCACCTAGGGACAGACCTGAACCAGGTCCCCCTCCACCCCTCCAAACAAAAATCAAAGAAATTCTCTTTCAGATATCAGATTCTCAGGACTGCGAAGTTACCTGCTCTCTGAAAATAGTAGAATGTATGGACAGAGACTGTTAACACTACTTCATCAATGAAGCTAAGATACATGTAACTGTAACATTATTAACAGACTACTATGCAAATACCTACCACCTTTGTTAGCTCTCTACGTGATATTAAATGAAGAGAAGACAACTTACTAGCAGCGTATATAGATACCAGAGGCTCTAGGGCTCTATTTGCCCTTCCTAGACATTTCCACATACAATTTGTTTTAGACCCTATCACATAGAAATGTCTTTAACCATGTAACCTCCATTTTCGGTCACAAAGCAATCACCTCTGACCATTGGTTTAGCCCCAGCAAATATAAGGTATTCTGAGACAGCTACTTACTCAGATCTGTCCACGTTATGCTCTAAGAAATTACAGAGGAAACAGAATCCGAAGAGTAGTTCAGTGTTTTTCAGCTCCTTTGGAACCTGAAGTGCAATTTTACTTTCTTAAATGCTTAAAATTATCAAAATAAGTCTCCAGAGGCTAGTACCACATCATGCATTATCAGCCTTTGCCAACTGCATGGGTGTTTTAGTATCTCCTTTAACCAGACTCTTTTCTTCTGATGACTGTGTTTTAAAAACTGAATAAAACAAAAGGATGTCTTTGCTGTCCTATTACGGAGGCTTGTTACAGTCAGAAAATTTCTGGTGTGGTGGCAATTTATTTCTTTTTTCAAATTAAATTGCAGACATAGAATACTGAACTTAGCCAAATCTAGCATGAACACTAGAGAACTGTACTGGATGAAAATAAGGATAATAGATAAAAATTTTTGTAAGTGAAGTAAAAGAACATTCTGTAATACACTATTGAGTTCTGCAGCTTTTTCTGTAAGTATTATAGTAATTCTGCTAACCTGCACATGATGTTCCTTGCAATGTTCCCTTTTTCTATTAACACATCAATGTTTGGGTGAAGGGGGCAAAATAAGAACCATATCTTTTAAAATGTGCTCCAAAAAAACATGGACATGTTAAAGAGCAGTATATGTGGCAACATCCCACTGTAATTTCCTGATGATTAGTAGTCATATACACAGTGTTACTGTACACATATGTGTAGTTTCCCAGACTTAACCTACACAAGATGGAGACGATGTATCTGCAAAAAACAGATGGATGCTTGCCCTTGTTTCGGCAGGGATAGAGTTAATTTCCTTCCTAGTAGCTGGTACAATGCTGTGTTTTGGATTTAGGATGAGAACAAAGTTGATAACACACCCATGTTTTAGTTGTTGCTAAGCAGTGCTTACACTAGTCAAGGACTTTTCAGCTTCCCATGCTCTACCGACTGAGAAGGCTGGAGGTGCACAAGAAGCTGGGAGGGGGCACAGCCAAACTGGCCAAAGGGACATTCCATACCATGTGACGTCATGCTCAGTATGTAAACTGGGGAAAGCTGGCCGGGGGGGCCGCTGCTCGGGGACTGGCTGGGCATCGGTTGGCGGGTGGTGAGCAATTGTACTGTGTATCACTTGCTTTGTGTATTATTATTATTATTATTATCATATTATTATCATTTTATTTCAATTATTAAACTGTTTTTATCTCAACCCACGAGTTTTTCTCACTTGTGCTCTTCCAATTCTCTCCCCCATCCCACCGGGTGGGGGGAGTGAGCGAGTGGCTGTGTGGTGCTCAGTTGCCGACTGAGGTTAAACCACGACAATGCTACATCCAGCCATCACAGGGTATTGTGCACTCCAAACAAAATAGGATGAATGCTTATCTCTCTGTGCTGGGAGTACATGTAGCAAACAAAGGGCAATCAAACAGGGCAGGTGGCACAGCTGTTTTGCCCAGAAAAGACAGGAACAGTGGGAAGGCAGGCAAGATTGGCGAGTTTGGGGCTGGCCTGCCTCCTTTGGTGGCCACGTGCTTTGGGTAAGTAGGAGTTTGCTGAGGCTGCTCAGTGTTTGCCAAGTGACTGCTGTGGAGGATGTGAGAGGGCGGGATGCGAAGAGGTCTGCAAGGTGGTCCCTTGATGCTGACAAGGGGGCTGAGCATACCCAGGGTGGAGGCGACAAAAGGCAAAAGCTAAATAACCAGAGGAGCATAGTGAACAGAGGCAGCCATGATGGAAGAGTGCACTGGCAAAGGTACAAATGAGCTGGCTTCTCCACACACGCTCACTCACACGTGCACGCACTCACTCCTCAGTTTATCTCATATAGGCTACATCTTACTTCACTGCTAAGCATGTTAAAAAGGATACAGTACAGTAGGAGGACAGCAATCTTAATCACTGAAGCAAAAGACAAGCTAAACTAATAAGACACTTAAACTAACATGTTAAGCTCAACGTGCCAGTCAAAGTCCAGGAACAGATAGTGCTACTGGCCAGAGTGCAGCACACGTGATTACCTATTCAGGGGCCATTTTTTTGTGTGCGTGTGTGTATACAGTACAAGAAGTTCCTGGCCCTCATTCTCTTCAGATGGGAATGGCTAAACTGGAACAGCTAAGAGAAATAAAAAGGTCCCATATGAGGCCTACAGGGACACTGCTGCATACTCTCACCTCCACTGCAGCAGCTCTTGTGCTGGGGACACAAGTCTCAGGGAAGGACAGTACCCATCTGGGCAAGAGTGTCCTCTTGCATACTGGATGTGCCTGCAGTAGAAAGGACTCCAAGGACAGGAAGCAGCAGTGGCAGGAGGTTGCTTTACTAGGCACAGAGCTAGCTGGCTTTGAGACATCAGAGAGGAAGGACTGCACGGTAACTTGCCTGTCAGGTGCAAAGGGAGTGGACCTCCTGGGATCTCCCAATAGCTCACAAGGAAGAACAGGGCCAATGGTCAGTCTGTATCAGCACCAGCGACACAGGCAAGTGTCAGAGGGACGTTCTGAAGGCTCAATTCAGGTGATCAACCAGGACACTGAAGCCCAGGACCTTAATAACCGCTGTCATTAAGAGATTTATTAAGAGCTCTTATATGCTAAGGGCAGGCAGAGACCTGGAGTCTCAGTGCATGAATGAGATGGTGATGCTGAGAAGGGGGTTTTGGATACATTAAGAAATGGGATACCTTTCAGGACAATACAGACCTGTAGAAGAAGGACAGGCTGGCTGTACCTTAGCCAAACTAGAGTCAGGCTGAAAATTGGAGGAAAACATTTAAGCTAAAAGCTGGGGAAAGCCAAAAGGCACAAAGGAGCACCTGATTCAGACTGACATAGTTCCAAAGGGGCTGTAGCTTAATGCTCCTCTGAAAAGGCTAAGGGAAATAAACAGCCTAATACAACAAATAGAAAAGGCGAATCAGACTACATTTCTGTCCTAGATACTCCTTAAAACTACAGATATTAAATTGAAACAACAAAAACCACCTTACCTCAGTATTTCCACTTTTTCCAATTAATTCAGGCAATAGCAGTAGAAAATGTATTTTAGCCCCTTGTATGACTGACTGTTGTTTGTTCTACCATATCAGAGAAATGATCCAGTTATGCCATAAGAAATATAGATACACAACAAAAGTAAGGCCTGTTGGAGTCTGAACACAAGCCAAGTGACACAAGCTATGTAGAGAAAGATACAAGAGGTTACACGAGAAGCAAGATCACTTCATATTTTACCAGTCTTCTGGAAGAAATTGTTGAGTTCTTGCTGGAATTGCTTTGACAGACAAGAGAGTAAGTCAAAGGTGGTAGAAAAAAAGCAGACTAAGAACAGAGTCTCTGTCCTCCAAAAAATTACAGGCTTTGTTTTCCCCCAAGAGAATTGGCAGAAGGACCACATTTGTCAGGAAGTAAGCCAGGCTATTCATGATGGAGAAGAATGTAAATTACAGTGTTGAATATCATAACTGATAAAGCATTTAAAAAGGCAGCAATCTCCCAGCAATCTCCCAGCAATCCCCAACGACAGCAAAAGACCATGAGCGGAGAATAAGACAATTAGAGCTCTCCCTGCCATCACCATTTCAGCTTCACTACTGCTTTTGTTACTACCATAATTGCCATTTGCATTGTCTGGCTGATCTAATTAGCCTTACCATGACAGGTTATGAGCTTTCTTATCCAGCCAGCCTTCCAATCCAGGATATTCTCCTTATTGCAATGTTTCTATGGAAGCTGGCTGACTACAAGGCACCAGTTCTTGTCCCTGCTTCCAGCTGCTAAATCTAATTTAAAGATGCTAAAATTAAAAAAGGCTTACATGTAACAGTACTGTTCAGAAAACAAGAGGCTGTACTTCCTATAGGGATAGCATTTAATCAGCAGTGAAATGACGAGAGCTACAATACAATAATTGTTTCACTGGTATTTCTGCCATTTCCAAACTTTCTAGCAGTACCTAGCCCACTCTCAGAACATTTTGAGAACTCCTTCCTTGTTAGATATTGAGACAGCAAGTATAGGAAACATAACACAGGAAAGTCCCAAGTCTTTGGACTTCCAGTTCAGCTGTTGCCCCAGTGACCACCTATACTGGACACCCAAGAATGCAGAGTCATTTACAAATTCTGTGATGGGCCGGGCCAGGGGGCGGGGGGCGGGGGGGGGGGGGGGGGGGGGGTGCGGGGCAGGGATCAAAAGAAGTACAGCAGGAAAACAAAACATTATCTTGATCATTTAGGAATTTTTCCTTAAATATATAGAGGATGTATATAAAATCCACTTTTGTTTTTCTCTGCAAAACACTTCACAGTGATATTCCCACTAGTACACATACAATCTACTGTATGATCTCAGAGCCTCATCATACAAAAACTATCAAAAAGAAGTGCAGTTTGTAGCTTATATTAGCAAATGTGATTACAGGCTTGCCTCCATGAAGACAAAGGAGCAGAGAGACACAACAGCAGGTGGGGGAAGCCCAATAACCTACTCAGAGAAAGGAGCCCCTGCCCCAACCCCTCCCCAGGCTGTCGCAGGGGAGACTCCACCCCATGGGCCAGGGGTGGCCCCCATCCGTCAGTCCATGGGAGAGGCTCTCCAGGTCTCCTTTCAGACTGAGGGGGTTTAGCCCAGGGGTAATGCAGTCATTGTGGGATGCAGGGGAAGACCATTTCAGGATTGTACAAAACTTACTATGGGATGTTTATGGTAGGGGAAAAAAGGTGGGTAAAGGGAGAGTTCAGGGTGCTTTGGGGAGGAACAAGTGCGGGAAACTAGAGGGAAAAGGGGATAAAAGCCATCTATAAACTAGCATTTGGTCAGTACGCTTGTCTGGCCATGCCCTGCACCTGATCAGCACAGTCTATCCCATCTTCTCATTAAACTCCATTTCCAACTCTTCTCATAGGTGGGGGGCTCTCTGCTCCATGGGTCTGTGTGCATACAGAGGTCCAAGTGCAGTAACTGGAGTCAGACCATGGGATATCAGGGCCCACACATCAGGGTGGCAACAACTGGAGAGACCGCAGAGTGTGCATTTGTGTAAGCGTGTATGTCGGTGTGTAATCACTACTAAACATCAAGCCAGACTAGGCAGCAAGTAGGGTAAGATGCTTAGGAGACAAGTATTGGTGTGGCCATAAGTCTGGGCCAGATAACCAGGGGGGACAAGAGGGGTCTGAAAGTTTGCTAGTGGAGAACCAGAAGGTCCAAGCCAGCTACTGGAGAGACCTTGGGATTTGGAGGTCAGCTACTGGTAAGGTCATAGTTCCAGACCAGCAACTGGAGAGACCCGTCTACATCTGTGTGTCTGTGTGTGAGAGAACTGGGAGACCAGAGGATCCTGGGCCAGCTACTGGGTAGACTGGGTGTCTAAGACCAGCTACTACAAAGGGATCTATACTGATGTGTGTATATGTATATGCTTATGTATTTTATACTAATGGGCTTTCATCCTGAGCAGCTAGAGAGGGGAAGAGGATGAGGCCATCGGTGCTCTTTGTGTTTGCATGAGTGCTGCATTTTCTGCCTGTGTCAGTCTGTGTGGCTGCTCGTGCATATATGTACATATGTATTGTGTGCATGTGTGCCTCTTGGGAATGTGTGCTCAGCCTTGCTGTGGCTGGACCTGAGGACACGGAGCTGCAGCAGGCTCACCTCTATCAGCCTACAGGATTCAGCAGCACCTAAACACTTACCAGCATCTTTTCTGGGGATGAGTCGGGAAAAAAGTATACAATTTCCTAGATCTTGAAAAATGTTCCCAATAAACAGAAAACTTACTTTTTCCAACACCACACAAATAAGAAATTAATTATTAAAGATGAACAGAAAATAATAAAAACCTCATTTAAGTGCTCATGGTGCCTGCTCAATAACAAGCCAATAAATGAGGTCTGTAACAGAACTAACGCCATTTAAAATTCTTCCTAAGGCTTGGGTTCATTCATGCCTGAAATACTAACTTACTGCCCATAATATCCAATACAAAATCTTGATGTATCTAAACTTTCACTGAAGTTCAAAACAGTCAGTGATATATACACCAGCTGGCATTTGAGCAAATGTAACTCACAATGAAAAGCAAAACATGACATCCAGTCACCTAGGTAAACAGCTCTGGTTCATAGCTGTCATTAAAGTGTTCACACGGGGAATACAGACAGTAAAACGACTAGTATCAGTTTCACCCTAAATAGCGATCAGTTTAACATCCTCGACACACACGATGTTTAAAGACATCAGCTAACCCCCCAGCACGTATCTGAGGAACACTCCAGCATCCAGTATCCCCAGAGTATCACGCACTTGCAGTTCAGATATAAATCATTGCATCTCACACGTTTCCAGACTGGGTAAATCGTTATTTTCCCAATGCCTCTCTTTTAAAACGCGGCGGTGCTATCTGAGTAGCCCCTCAGCCAAAGCCAGACAAGGCACCTCTGCTAAAGCACAGGAAGAAGAGAGGTCTCCATAGCAACGGGGACCGCAGAGGCTCTCACAACCCCTTTTCTTCACCCACTCCCCAAACTCAATTTTTCTTCGGAAAAATAATTGCTTAGTAGTTCACCCGAAAACACATAAAAAGCAAAAGCATAATACCTGTTCCAGACAGACTTTATCAAGGGTGCAACCTGAACTGGGCTTACTGCTGCAAGGTCCATTACTCCTGAGGCTTGGAACCACCCATACAAAAATGCAGGGGAAAATTATTCCCGTAATGTTATGATACTGTAATATGTTATTACTATGCCATTATTATTACATGCAAATATTACCACTCATATCATTACATTTGCCTGATGCTTCTTATTAGACTTGATTTTCAGTCACTTTTTGCTTTGCCAAACTTTAACTATTCCAGCTAATCAGCAACAAAGTTAATCTATGCAAAGTGCCTGGTTTAGAAGATTTCATCTAAAACAATTCCAATTTTTCTAAGACTGACACCAGTAGAAACAAAACATCATCCTTCCCATCCCCAGACCCTTTTCTTTTCCCCCTCAGACGGTTCTATCCTTTTTGGGGGCAGGGCTACAAATTTTTGCTGGAGCTATTGCAGATGTGCCCCTCGTTCTTTAAAAATTCTCTCAGTCTAGCCTTTAATCACGTACCTGCAGTATTTTTTTACTGCAAGATTCCCTGCTTCATTCTTTATAGAAGATGCCTGTGGCAAACTTCACTGGTAGCTATTCCAAGATACAAATATTTATTCCTTATGCTAGTATACATTTGCCTTTATGAACACGTTACCTAGACTGCCAGTTACTTCACGATTGTATCCCAGAAGGAATCTATCCTTTTATAAATTAGGTGCTGCAACAACTCCATTTTACATGTCTGTTCACAGATGTCAAGACAGGGAGATGAAAATCAGTTTCAAGGGCAGGGAGAGGCAGGAGCCAAACAGCTCATGGGAAATCCTCAGGAAAAGGGGTGAGCCTGAAGCCTTGCCTCTTCTTGTCCCACAGGACACTGGGAAGGCTCACTTTTCACTTGGAAATCTGGTATTGGTTTCAAAGCGTGCTGTTTTTCAAAGGACACCTCCCTTTGATATCATCACAGCGTGGTTAGAAACCAGGAGGTAATCAATCTAACCCACAGCTTCCAAAAAAAGTGCTATAACCACTAGAATAGAGTTCAAACTGTATCAGAGCATCCTCAGCCTTTCCAATGACATTTCTTTCTGTACGAGACAGATCTGGGAAGACAAAAGAGCAAGTAACAGAGCCTCATTCCCCAAACCCCAATTAAGGCACTGATCTACAAGATCTGGGAAAGTTTCCTGGCTTTGGGATTATTTGGGATACTTTCTGTGCATTTTTTACTAACTGTCTAGGGAGTAGACACTGGCACTGAGGACATCTCTTTCTCATTATAATTTTCATCAATTGTCTAGTGTGGGTTTTTTTCCCCAAATGTCTGAAAAGAATTATTTTTTTAAAGAAGAAATTAATGCAGTTTTATCTACATGGCTAACATGAAAATTGTGAACGGACTCAAATAACCTCAGGAGCACATGCAGACTCTCAGACCTGGGAAATATGAAAAGAATAGAAATGACAAACCATGATAATGGGATACCATCTCGCCTAAGCCTAACATGACACGAACATTCAGCTACACCCATGCTACACTCAGTAAAAGCACAACATATATTAGCTCCCCCATTTAACTGCAGTTAATGGTATGTAAATAAGTGAACTGTGGAAAAATCCATGTTAAGAGTGACAGAGCCCATATCCTGATCTCCCTCAAAACTGTTATTCCTGGTCTTCCTTTCCCTTCTCCTGAGAATAATAGAAGGTGCTATTGTCCATTGCATTTCACCCATCAATTTTATCTCCCTTTCAAGCTAAGCTTACTGTGCATGCTGGCTACAAGTGCTTTTTGGAGATCCTCTTCTTCATTTCCAAGAACGCCTCTCACGGCTTGCACTCAACTGAAAACAGCTGCAGCCACCTCCAGCGACCTCTCCCTGCCAAAGCTCGGAAGTAATACTCCCTCTTCCTTCTGTCAAAGGTTTGGTTGCTGTGCTAAAGTAATAATTAGTCTCTGCAGATTGATTACCTGTAATGGCAAGAGAAAAATATCCTTTGTAGAGTTATATTGCTCTATTCCTATATTCACTGCAAATCTGATCTCAAGAATCTTCTTTGATAAAAAGGAAGCTATTAAAAATTTAGTCGCTTTGAAAAGGAGCCCTATGTCATCCCAAGCTTTTTTAAAGAAAAAAAAAGCATCTGTGATTTGCCATTCATCAGTTGTCACCTATTTAAAAGTCATTGTCCACATGTATCCTTTTTCAAGCTACTGACAGCCACAAGAGTAAAAGCAGTAGCTCCATATTCTTCTGAATCAAATAGCTAATATTTTTTCACAGTTACCATGTTCAAATACTCTATTTTTCATAAACTGTTTATTCATTTTTGAATAGCAGCCAAGAATATACTAGAGCTTTTTGCTGTTTTCTTTTCATGCTGGAGGAGGGGGCGGAGGGAAGAAATTATCTGAATTAAAAAATACTATGAATTTCAGGTTACAAGTTTAAACTCTTAAATCCAATAAAAAACAACCTATAAACTTTGCCCTACCCCTCTGACCTCAGACTGAAAGATCTGAAGCCTCTATTTTTTCTGACTGTGAGTGTGCAATGAGTAACGCCAACAGCATTGGTGATACCCCTTTTCAGCCTGGCTACTCTGCTGTGCATTACTGAAACGTATTGCAGTGCTAGTTGCAGCCCTACCATGCTGTAGTTAATCCTCACAGTATGCTCTGTATATTAGAAGCCCAAACAGCCAGAGATATGCCCCCAAAAAATGGAAGAGTGAGATCACTGCATGAGCTCCATCTCACTATATGGCTACACGACAAGAGAACAAATGAGAAAATCTAGAATGCACCCAGTGTACACAGGTCTCAGAAGGGGGAGAATGGAAAACAAAAACCAAGAAACACTTTCCTAGGGTAATATAACAGAATTGCTGCGCAGCATGCTTCTCAAATGGCGGAAATTTCTTTACCTTAGGGTTCTCTTACCTGTAAAGCCAATGCAGATACATCTGCACAGCTAGATGTAGCTCCCATTCTATTAGTCACTATGGGAGAAGCCAGCAGAGTCTCACTTTCCTGGCCCATTGATCTCAGTCAGTCAAATCATAGTCGTCTCTTCACCGCAATAGCAGGCAACAAAAACTGGTCTCCCCTTGAAAGGCTCCTGAATTTCCTGGTTTCTGTACTTGCCCTGTGAGAACAAGCCCCGTCCATACATGGCAAAGGTACAGAGAACCTAGCACAATGACAGAGTCATGGGCACAACCACCAGTGGCCTGCATTGCCCTGGGACATGCTGACCATTATGATCACAGCAAATCATACAAAAGCTGAAGCCTAACTATTCTCCAGCAAGAGGAACCAACTTCCCATAGACATGGGAACACTACAAATTTTCCTTCTCTACCATTCCAATGCTACTTGTCAGTCCTCTTCCAAATAAAACCCTACACAATCAGCAAAACTCATGAAATCTCTTCTTTTGATTTAAAGAAGAAAAAAAAAAATCGCAAGCAGAACTTTACTCCTGCTCAAAGAGGAGCAACTTCAGAAACTGCACGAAAAACTGTGCTTTTGTTATGAATTTGTATCACTGATGGCACTCTGCTACTATGGCAATAGGTGGCAGAACAACATTGTGAAGTGGACAGACTCGGAAGAAAGACTCTGAAACAAGAACCCAGAGACAGACAAACAGGGTAACATGCCAAAAAAAATCATGAGAATGGAGAATATGGTCTCCATCTTCAAAACTTTAGTAATTTGACAGGGCAGTAGTTATAAACCTAAGTTTTATTTTATCCTTCCTTTTATCAACTTCACATGAACAACACCATCCCCTTGATAGTAGCCATCTGAATTTGCCAGCTAAGGACCCTAGCCAGTATTACCATGAGTGCAAATCATCATTCACTTCCACAAGTAATCCTGACTTCATCATCTTAGTCACATCCATTTGGTGGCATAGGTGGAGGGAACTGGCCTGAAACACGTTAGGCAAAACAAAACAGTTCCCACAGTTCTTACAAGGCAGTAGAAAATTATCTAACCTGAGTCAGGCAGAATACACAGGGAACCGCAGAGCAGATAGATCTGTGCAGGATTAGTGGAAGTGAAGCGATCAATCTCAAAGCAAATCTCTACCATTCTTGTTCTTCCATTGACGACTTCTACATCCTTTCAAAACAAGTTAGGACATGCAAAGCTCAAATCTCTTGACACCTTTTACCACACAGGATTAAGTCAACCGAAGGGAATCAGTACTGACAGCATGTGTTGCTTCTCATGTCACACTGCTCCCGTCTGCATCATTCCAGTGGCCAGTAAAATCAGCTAGTTCTTCCCATTGGTGCCTTTCACTTTCCCTCATATTTAAGGGAATGAAAGTTGCTGCATTACACACAGAAATTCAACACATTAGCTTTCCTTTTGCTAAGCCAATTAGGGGCAATTGAGGGGTTCAAAAAACAGTCATCCATATGAAAGAGTTGACAGAAGCAGCATAATTATTTTGGCTTCTATTCTCCTATAGTAACTTCTCTTAGAAGCAACAGATTTAATCATACTGTAACTGCACAGCTATGGCCTAAGCAGACTACTGAGTGCAACTCACCTGACCCCACGCCAGAAACACATCTCTACACATGCACTTGTCATTCCAGAGTTCCTGAGGCACCCACTCTCTTGATTTCCAGGAGTACCAAGTGCACGTGTGGATCAGAAAAGGAAAGTGGTAACGAGAGGCATGGGTCTTTTCCTAGTTCTTCTGCTGATGCTCAGCACGCTTGTATTTTTTTCTGTAACATGTTCCACACTCCCTGATCCAAGTACAGTTCAAACAGTGGAACGAGAAACACCAGTGGCAAGCATTTTCACTGTTTTATTCTAGCGCCGCCCTGAGTTGATAGCTTACAGGCTAGGAAATGCCATTACTATGAGAACTGCCCTTACTAGCCATGGAGCTGCACAGGAAGACAGCATTAACAAGGCCTTCTAGTCTCATACATACTTGGTACCTCACCTTGTGCATTTGGTAAATAAGTTCATCAACATGTGCAAAGCATTTAAAGCTCCCCAGATGAATTCCCCAGTTCATGAGTTCAGCTAAGCATCACAGACAGAAATGGCTTGCAAGTCTTGAACATACTGCAAATCTTTCCTTCATAGAGTCAAATCGATCTGCTGATCAGGATAACTAAATTGACCAAATTCATCCCTCCAATGCCTCCTGTCTTGTGCTGAAACCTCGTGGTGGGCTACAGCCAAAGGAGTGCATAATGGGTAGTACCAGTTGGCTTCAAAGTATAGAGATGCAGATTTACCCCATTTTATTCCTCAGTCCTTGAAAATTAAAATCATAGGTAGTCTGCTAAGCAAGAACTTCCACGCAAGCAGTGGAAAAGCAACAGTGGGAAGTTTGTGCAAACAGACTCAAAGTCACATAAATGGTTATTTAAAACTGTAGCATTTAAGCACATTATAGCTTCATTAACTCAGTAACTCATGACCAAGTTATCTGAAGAACTCTCATCCCTAAATTATAAGTGATTTTTAGGCTAATAATTATGTTTTGTCCATTCCAATCATGGAATAATCTGATTCTTTACAAAATCAGAATTTTTTAACAATGACAACTTTCTACAAATTAGGACAAAAAACAATAGGAAAAAAATCTGCGAATTGGCAAGCCTCTTCTTGATACTTCTGGTTGGTTCTACCAGTTAGATCTTCTGACGTACATGTTAAGGTCATATCCAGGTTCAAGCTTTGGCAAACTTGTCACAACTACACAATCCCTTTTAAAGACAAACAAAAATTCTAGAATCTAGTATCGTTGTTATTGCTACCTAAAATAATAAACGAATTGAGAATGTGCTTTCAATGTATTGTAAAGTAACCATAAAGAAGAACAGTTTGACTCTTTCTTGTCCTTAGCAGGTATCATGAAACACTCACCATAGCACAGTCCTTTCACAACACAGGGAAAACTAACACAAGAATTTCTCCTACTGTTACAAGTCTCCCCACAGGTCTCAAACAAATGGGAGAGAAAAACATAGTGTACGTCTCTCTCACAACTGACTATCACTATCACATTTTTCTGCGCAGCAGGAACCCAAATTAAATTCACAACCCCAGCTGTGATTCTTCCCTCTTGTAGGACCTGGACCTCTCTGTGCTGTAGACTGCTGCTTATGTCAGACCCCAGTATTCATTATCAGGACTGAGACATATACATTTGTTCCCTTTCAAGCTGGAAGCAGAAATATTTTTTTCCTTTTAAAAGGGTAGTGCTATTTTATGCAATAGCAAAGTGGCTTGGGCACTGACGTTGTAGGATGTACAAGCTGCACATCCTCCTAAACCAGAAAGAATCCAAACCCATACATCCTACCTCTGAGGAGAGTGCCCCCCATCTCATGCTTTAGGGGGAAGGATAGTCCTAATTCCCCTCAAAGGGTTTCCCCTCTGCAAAGAGGAACCTGAAACTCACTGGACCAAAGAACTGCTATTCTGTAGCTCAGCTGAGGGGCCCACCTGAGGGAGAAAAGATCTGCATGCCGCCCATGCTCTAAGGACCATGGCAGAGAACAAATGAAGAGGAAAATTAATTAACGGCGTTTGTGCAAGTGTAAGTATGAGGTAAATATCCAGTTGTTCTCCCCTGCTGATGCAGAGATAGTGTGCAGCAAAACATCTGGCACGTATGAGGGTTGAGCATGCAGGCACCAAAACCCTGAGACCTTCGGGAGATCAGGGCTTCAGCTTCTTTGTGGCTTTGTTTCCATTCAGTAAAGAAGGAATAGCAGTACATTCATACGGATGATATGGGAAGACATTTTTAAAGACTCTCAAGTTTTCAGCTGTTATGATAGCGTGTCATAAATGTTCTTAAAATAGTGTTTTGGGGCAGCAGGGAGATTGGAAAAGAAGGCAGTTTCAAAAAAATAGTTAAAATTGGTTTCCATCACCGTAAATCCATGAGGCCCACTGCTAACATTTGTCATTGGACTACTGCATTTTCATATTTCAAAAAACCATAATTTCCTCTCCTATTTTGCTCTTTGATAGGCCTGGAGGAGTTACTGATCTGGAAGCTTCATCAGCCTCCCAGCCATCCAATCTGCAGATAAACCCCTTATAACAGGTCCAAATCTTTTCACAGAGTCCACCTCTTGAAAGCAAATTGCAGGAGTGCCAAACCATGACTTGCAGTAGTCTTGCAAAATTTATAGCTATGGTATTTTTTGGTTGGTTGGTTGGTTTTTAAAAACTCCTAGCTGCTGAAGGCATGATTGTCTGAGAGTGTCTGTTTTCTTCTTCAAATAACATTTGAGGATCCATGCTCATGAAAGTAAGTCTGGACATATGACCCAAATGTACACTCTTAAGGCTCAAAACCCAAAAGATAAAGAACTAAAATTCTGATTTTTCTCATCCAAATTTGTTATTTTTAGGACACTATTTGCTGGCTATCATTTTGTGCCAGGCACTATCCAACATACAGAAAAAGAGAGTCCTTTCCCCATACTACCTATGCGCTAAATAGAAAAAAAGCAAGAACCATGAGGATTACCCCCACTGGACAGAAGAATAATTGAGGCCAAAAGACTCAGTGATTACAGTAATAACCAGTAAGTGTATCGCTAACTGAGCCCAGAGCTCAACGCTGTTCAAGACTATGCTTACTATCTTCTTCGAAATTATTTAAGTGATATTAAATATTACCAAGAGGAAATCCATATTAGAATTAATTACCATGGCCACAGAAATGGATTTTAGCATTACTCAAGATCAGGAAAACCAAAAACAAATCCCTGATAATAAGTGCCAATGACCATTAGCAAAGTCCTATTGAACTCACCTAGGAGAGCTGGAGACTTTCTCAGCCAAGCCCTGTGTGAAAAGCCTCATCATCATTTCCAGTAACTAGCTCTGAATGACTTAGACAGTAGCAGCATTTTACTGAAATCCAGCTTACTGATCTCCCAAATAGTGCTAAATTGACTCACCAAAAGGCTTATTTTGCCTTTTTTTTTTTTTGGAGGGGGTAAGAAATTCACATGTATTCCTAACAAAACAATGTACTATAAGCACCTAGAAAGCAAACGTACACACATTTGTAAAGTTATATGGCCATATATATTATTCGTTTACTACCACATATCTAAAGTGTATGATTCCTAATTTAAGTATAACAAGTAGGCAAGATTGCACGTGGTTATATATGTTTACAGCATAAAGCACTTCCAAAGGATTCATCTGAAATCTGCAGGACGAAATGTAGAATTACTGCAGTGTGAAACAGAAATTCAGTAAAACTTGTTTAAAACACTCCACACCCTTTTCTATGGTAAAGAGAACAGATCCCATTACAGTTGAAAATCAACCCATTAAATTTTTACCCATTAAATTTTTGCCCATTTAAATTCTGATAGAAAAGTTTACAAAGTGATACATACATATAATGTACTGGTTCTCATCTGTGATGAATAGCTAACTTTTTATAGTAATAGCTTTTACACATCAGAAATCCACAAGGAACATGAAATCATACAGCTGAGGACCTAAAATGCAAGAAGAAGAGCCACTAAGGCAGAAAATTATGCTTGTTACTGTTTGGTCTGCAGTCCCTGGCCATAAGGATAAACAAACCGCATCAACAAAAAACTCCAGCAACACCCACTTACCCAGCAAAGACCCTACGAAGATGACAATTTGCACAGTGGTAGTGAAATGCCTGTAGGTCTGCTCTTCGCCGTGCTCCTCGCTCTCCGCAGTGCCAGCCTCGCTGCCGTTCCCACCCTGCCACACTATCTGCCCAGCCGAGGTGTTCCTCATCTCCAGAGCTCTGGTGACAGCCTGGTACGGGGCATGCTCGCTTTCATTCCTCAAGATCCAGCTTTTGTTGTACCCCATGGCGAAGTTCCTGCCTTCCTTGCTGCCACCTAATAACCACAGGTTATTGAGCCCCTGCCTTTAATGACTGAATGGAGCCCACAGGCAAAAAAGCACTTATGAGAATAAAGCCCTGTCTCTGACACTCAGAGGCATCTTCACCACATTTCTGTGTCCTGGAAAGCAGGTTTGGCTTTTCACATTTCTACCTTGTAAATCATGATAGCCAGTAAAGAAAAGCAGAAAATAAAGCAGGCTCCTCCTTGCAATTAGCTGTCCCGCATTTCTTGCTTCACAATACCACAGCGTTTCCTCAGCATGTTTTACTGCAATAAACGTGAATGAGGAAATTACAGTGTACACCACGGCTCATCTTCCTAACCCCGCCAGGTCACCTCGCGCCCGCCGCGTACACGCTTGCACGCACACCGACTTACTATACATTAAAACCAGTTTGGAAAAGTTGATGGACCATAAGCTCTGTCCCCCACTCCATTCTCAGCCTTTGCATTAGCTTTTCTCACAACCTTGAGAGAGGAAAAACATCTCTTTCCCCGTGGCACATCTCCTAGTGCTCTCTTCTCTCCTTCCGCTCACTCCTCCTGGGGTAAGACATGGCTCTGTCCCGCGTCCCTCCTTGCTCTGCGCAACACTGGACACCAAGAAGACCCTTAGACAGCGTCCAGAGAAGTAAATGCCTGCTCAATGGCTTCCACTGCACTCCAGTTATTTCTCGGGGAAAATTAATTTGGTTTTGAATCCCAAGGCGGGGGGCACTCGAGCCTCCAATGAACCAGCCCTCCGCATGATCCTGCGTGACCCCCTCTGAGCGCGCCCCGCACCAAGCGCGGCTGGCGGTGACACCCCTGCTCGTACGCGCGCCAACATGCCGGCCCGGGCGCCGAGCTACGCTGCCCTGCCCTGCCGCTGCCCGCGGCCCCGCCACTCCACACTGCGGACAGCCGCCGACCTCCGCCGCCCGCGGGAGGCGGTGGCCCGACGGGGCGGGGCGGGCCGCCGAGCTCCCGCCTCCGCCAAGCTCCCGAGGGGCGGCGGGCACCGCCATCACGTGGCCGCGGCACTCAGCAGGGTCTGCAGGGCCGCCATTTTGCTCGGGAGCGCTGGGGCGGGCGTGGCTGGGGTAGGCGGGAAGCGCCTGTCGCGGCAGCCGCGCCGCCACGGGCGGGCAGGGCAGCCCTGCGCCCGCAGCTCGTCATCGTTAGGCAAGCGCCGTCTGGAAGCCAGCATTTCTAAACCGGTATTTTAAAACAGGTCCGTAATTCTGAGGACTGAATTCCAAAAGACAGTGCTAACTTGCAGATATACATATTATTAAAATAGATACTTCTTTAGTATGTAATTTGCCAGGAAAGCTTTTCTATAGGCATAATAAGTTTGGGTTTTAATTGTGCAAAAAGTGTCCATATAGCGGGTGCATATTTGCCTTTAATTTGAAGATTTTAGGAGGATGGCTAGTTAAAAATGAAGCCAAAAAAGGTTTTTCAGCCATTGGCCAGCAAATCTGAAAGTGCCCCCTGGAAGAACAGCTACCCTTGAGTGTAACCCCTGCACAGCAAGGCATTTTCAGGGACCCCAAACTGACAAAATGTATTTCTGTGATCTATGTCCTGTCTCCTGTGAACTCTGATGATACAGGAGAGAGCTGAGTGCTCTGGTATGGGTTCAAAGACATTTGCTGACCACAGGGAAACAGGCACTGCCACCGTCCCATCCCACCACAGGCCCTGGAGGCTGTTGGCCAAACCTCCGCTTGCACCTCTGTGTTTGGGCCCTGCCCTATGCAGCCTCCTGTCACTCCTCTGGGAGTGTGAGTCTCCCAGCTCATTGCTCCAGGCTCTCTTCCAATAATTCATATCTCTTCCCCACTCCCAGCCTGGACCCAGGCTCACCCACCCGCCTACCCTTTCCTCTCACCCCTACTCCCAACTCATGCACCTTGTCCAGCCAGTCCCAGTTGTTTTTCACTTTCTCCAGGCAATAATCAGCAGCTTCCATTGTGCTTCCCCCTCATCTTTGTTTCCTGGGGCTCCTGCATCAGCTTCCTCCTCCTTTTGGTCCCCCAACATCCCTGTGGCCATTTTGGCCAGTCTCCGTGACCAGACTCTCTCGTGCTCCCTTCCACCTCCCGGCCACCAGCAAGGAGCCTTTCCTCACCCAGTCACCCATTTCTTCAGCTCCTCCCTCCGGGACCCTTCCCCTCTCTCCTGCACTTCACCTGGGGAGACTCACCTCCCCTCACCATGCACAGGGGGAAGTGAAAGCATGCTCTCACGTCCCACATCATTAAATTTTAATGGCTAGAATTAAATTTTAATGTTGTGGGATGTGAGAGTTGTAAATTTTGTCTTAAATTTTGGAAGGGAAGCTTCTGTCCAGATGCAGTCTGGCACATGTTCAGCGCGGGTGGACTCTTCAGTGATAGTCATTGTACTCCAGTAAATCTGCGCGGAGCATGTGAATACTTCCCCCCCCCCCCCCCCCCCAGTAATATAATTTGGTTTACTTTATGCAGGTTTTCACAAGGCTAGCTAGCAAAGCCACAGCACTGAAAAAGGTTGTCTCTTCCCCCTCACCCATCAAATTTTCACACTTCCGCTGGGGTACAAGACTTTTTAAAAGAAATTCTCAGAATGTTTTTATTATGATGTTATTTTTCTCTGGCTTTCTTCTTGGAAACAATGAATCAATGTAGAAGAAATTAAGAGAAAAAAAAATAGCCTGAGGTAGACATCTGGTCTAGAACATTTAATCCCAAATGGTTAAAATTTTGCCAAGAACGGAGGGCGGGGACGACAGTCAGGCAGCTTTAACAATGCATACTGTTACCTGACCCACCCATTGTTATGCAATGTAACATGGGAGAAGATTCCCACGTGCTGGGCAGTGTACCCCACACAAAGTGCTTGGAAAGTGTAAACCCATGATTTCTGATAAAATTTTACTGAAGTTTCTTAATTACTTACTGCATCACATCTTCAAATTGGCAATTCTTGCTGCATCTTTGTGTGGGAGAGAAGATGAATCCGGGGCCTAGAAACTTTTATTTCTTGTCTTTAACACAGAGAGGCTATCTATATACAAACTGATAGATGAGCATATGCAACTGCACCAGTGGTTCAAATATAGCAGTTACTTCTAAGACGGTGCAAGAAACTAGTGGACAATTACAGTGCCCCCGGTCACATTTGACTGTGCAAAAGGATATCTCTGTTGTTGTTAGATGAACACTACACAGCTTTGGTCATGCATTTCCCACAAAAAAAAAGATGAGACAGAAAAACGCTACCACTAAAGGCACATTCCAGGCATTCCCAGACATGGTGAGGAACAGTGAACAGCATCAGAACAGTGATACAGTTTAAGATTTGTTTTGGTTAGATACTAATGACATTATGAAACTACCATTTATTAAATAAGTTATAATCCCAGCTGGGACCTTAAGAATTATGGAAAGATAAACAAAAGTATGCACGTAACAAGTTCTCAATTTCAGAAGGACAAATTGAGAGCCATAGAAACTATTCATTAGAGTAAGTCCCTCCTTAAGTGGTCTATTTATAACAAAAAGTCTGTACTTGAAGGTCAGGGAATAAAGTGAAGATCACCAAAACTCCATTGATACAAACCTTGTAAGTAAAAGGGAAGCATCGGAAGATTCTTCATGCAATTACAAAAGTAAAGAAAAATTGAATCCATTATACTGCAACAGTAGAGATTTAAAATAATGCAAGTATGGCTCTGAAACTTATTTTACTTGTTTTCAATTAAGATGACGGAATTTGATCTTTAGGGGCAAGATAATATAACTAATGGGGATCCTGGTATGAACATGACTAGGTCTAAGGCAGAAGGAAAACTCCAACATTGAGTTCATTCCATCTCAGTGGACCACACTTGTTTCCTGTGTTTCCTAACAAATAAAATCACCTAAGTATAGTATATGGGTGCATGGTAGCAAGCTACAGATTACTGTAGCGTTTTTGTTTGCCTGGGGATCACATACCTAATAGGTAAGCTTGTATGTATGAATTTACCTGGGGGGGGTTCATTAAGATCCCAAAACTTTAAAGGCTACGTCATCTTGTGGCAATCCTTCCGTTCACTAGTTACCACATGAAGTGACTGAAGAAAAGCACATTTTCTTCTCTGCTTACCACCACTCCCCTGACAACCCCCAGCTGCCTCTCTCTGGCAAGTAAGTTGCCCCCTGGAGACCCAGGGGCTGTGGGGGTGCTCACAGGGTCTGGCGTCACCTCGTGTTTGGAGCTCAACCAGCCGGAGAGTACGGCTGCTTACACTCCACCTCCTAGTGGTCGCTAAAGCAATCCTCAGTGGAAACATTTTTTTAGTTTCCACATAGATTTGTATCCTGGCCCAGCTCTACATGACATCCATTGTGAATTTTGTGGTTCTTCTTCCGCTTTGCAAATCTTTCTCAAGGTCTATAAAAAAAATCCGCACAGTAATATGTCTGTATTTGCAGATATACCTAGAGGCGTATCTGGGGGAAGTTCAGACTCAACATTAGGAAAAGGTTCTTCACTGAGAGGGTGGTTGGTCACTGGAACAGGCTCCCCGGGGAAGCGATCATGGCACTGAGCCTGTCAGAGTTCAAGGAGCATCTGGACGATGCTGTTAATCATATGGTTTAGTTTTAGGTAGTCCTGCGAGGAGCAGGGCGTTGGACTCAATCATCCTTATGGGTCCCTTCCAACTCAAGATATTCTATGATTCCATGAGGCACAGCTACTCTGGGCCTACACAGCTGTGAGGACGGGGCGTTTGGAACGAGGCAGTTGGGACCACGAGTGGCCATAGGGGTTGAGCAGGGCACAACAGCAGCTGTGGGCAATACGCCACGGTCCCTCCCGGGCTGGCAGAGCCCCAGAAAGGCCGCCGAGAGCCGTCGGGTCCACGTCCCTGCACGGCCCGGGGCTAACACGGCGCCGAGGCCGCCGCCAGCCCACCGCACCCCGGCACACAGCTCCTGCGAGGGCTGCGGCACTGGCCCCGGCCTTTCCCGCAGCCGCCGTTACGGGACGCACCATGCCCAGGCGGGGCCGGGCGGCCGCGGCCCCGCGGCTCCTCCTCCCGCCGCCGCGGAGGCGGTGCCGGGGCGCGGCAAAGCGCGGCCGCCGCTGGCCCGGCGCCACTTCCACGGTGGCAGCGCCGCGGGGCCGCCCGCGATGGCTGCCGCCCGCCCCCGCCCGGGGAGCTAACATGGCCCGGGCGAGAGGCGCGCAGCAGCTGCCGGCGGAGGTGGCCGCGGAGCCGGCGGAGAGCTACCAGCTGCGGCAGGAGAACGAGCTCCAGGTGCTGGAGTCCATTTACGGGCAGGACTTCCAGGATCTGCGGCAGAATCAGGCCTGGAAGGTAGCGAGCGGGGCTCCCGCGGCCGGCCCGCTTGCCTGCGCTGTCCGCAGGCGCGGGGCTGCCCCTCGCCTGGCCCTTCCGAGCGCGGCGGCGCGGGGGCCTCGTCGCTGCTCTCTCTTAGCGCTTCGTGCGCCCATTAATGGTTAGAGAGGCAGAGCCGCTCGTTCTCCTTCGTCCCATGTGAACGGGAGGCAGCAGGAGGCAGAGCGGGCCCTTGCTACTTGCGGATGTGGGTGGTGGCGCTCGCGTTGCTGCGGGCGGGCGGTGGGAACGTTGTTAGTGCTTTCTCGCTGGTGTCGAGCCCTTGTATTTCTTGCCTGGCGCATCTTGCCTCTAGCTCTTTGCCCGTTGTCCTCCCCTACTTCGGCAGGCAGCCGTGTCACTGCCTTTCGATTAATCCTTTAGGTCGATGCGTTCACGCTATAATTAATGCTGTGCACGTAACTTGCATTTTAATTAATTGTCAGATTTATAAAAAATTGCTTCTTAATTCATCCCTTAACCGACTAATTACATACCTGCTTAATTAATTCATCTCATGGGTATACATGTTGCTGATCTTTGCATATTTCTTATATGCTGTGGTTTACTCGAACTGTGGCTGTTTCCATGATAATGTAATACTTTAACATTCATTTTTATATTTTTTTTTAATTACAACTAATTAATGCTCAGGGCTAGTCCTCACTACTCTTTTGCATTTCTCTTTCGTGTCCACAATGTCTAATTGATAATTTTTTTCCAGTTGCATCTGTGACACTGTTTTCCTGTACCTGGAGGTACTGGTCACTCTTTTCAGTTCCCCAAGTTCACTGCTACTGTCGTTTCTCTTTACATTCTTTTGTCTTTAGTTTCTACAAAATACACCATAGCCCTAGCTGTCTTTTTTCTGCCATAAACCTGAACTTACAATTCTTGCAGCACCCTGTAACTTCTTTTTTTTTTCCCCCATGGAGTTTGATGCAAACACTGTTAGTAATTTGCTGGGTTTTCAGAAGTGTTGCAGACCTCGCTGCCTATTAAAGTCATACCTGACATTCTCTTGACTTAACCTGTTCTTCTCCCTGCTGGAAACGCAAAGGGAAGATAAAGGGCATAGTGACCATCTTTCAACCTGTTTCCATATTTGTTATTCCATGTGGTCTTATTTCCCTGACTGTTTGTCATGTTACTAAGGTCTGGGTTGGTTTTTAAAAAAAAAAAAACCAAAACAATTTTCTAATTGGAAAAAAAAAGTTTAGAATGTTTATATGGGCATGTTTTACTTTATTATGATTTTGAGTAGGCAGTTTGAACAGAATGGGGGGAAGGGCAGTACTTGTTAAAATTCTGGTTTATACCAAAAATATATACACAAAAAAAATACTAGCCATTTGTTTGGCCACACAATGTGTATATAGATGTGATGTTATAGTCTGTTGCCATGTCAGAAAATAAAATACTGACTGTTGTTTATTAGTGACCTAAAACAAACACAAAAGAGACAATATTGTTCTTATAATGAATGCTTTAATCTGTGCTATTCCATAAATAACCTGTTACATTTATTTAATTTTTTCCTACTATTAGCCTACAGTAAGCAGAATACAAGGGTTTTATTATAAAACCTCCTTTTTGCTCAGTCTGAATCATCTTTCTAATAACTAACTACACTTATCCGAAGAAGTTCTAAAAATATACTGGATAAACTGTGATAATCAGTGAACCAGTTCACTCTCATTGAGCAATGTCAATACATTAATATTTTTTTTTCACGGTTTGGATGGTCTAACCTGAATTCTGCCATAATACAGGTTGTGAGAGTTGTGTGCTTTCATTAAAACAAAACCAAAAAAACCTTTTAAATCAAAAGTTTTGTTTTCCATTTTAGGTACGACAACCTCCTGAAATTAATTTAGTTCTGCGTCCTCAGGGATTGACTGGTGATAATGAAGTATATGCCAAAGTTGATCTGTGGGTCAAGTGTCCACATACTTACCCTGATACGTGAGTGAACGTTAAAATATAACCTTCTTTCTCTGAACATTTTTCTCTGTTTTCCACAGTAAAGTGTAAGTTGAAAAAACATGTAGTTTTATTCATCACTCGTATTCTTGCTTTCTGCATGTCAGTATTTAAGCCTGTGGTATTTTGTAATAGGCAACTATAAAATTTGGCACCTGAATTGGATGTGGTCTTTTGTGCAATGGAGAATAATAGGGATGCATTTATCAGTGCAAGACTGCAGCCCCAATTTGTAGCTTGGAGAGATGTAAACACGGGTGTACCTGCTAGCATCTTAGTGCCCTTTTTAAACTTTTTCCACTCGTGACCTGCTGAGAGGGGGACTGAATGTTCATTTTTAAAGCAGTCTGCTGCCTTAGTTGTATCTGCTGTTCCTGTTTTCTGCTGGATTAGCCTTTTGGAGGAGTTCTCCACAGAGAATTGTAAAAAGAATTGCAGGTGATCAGCCCCCCCAGCATTTTGGGCTCGCAAGTTATTTCTGGGTTAAGTGTTGCTCTGTGCCCCGTTTCGTTCAGTCCTTATGCCACTGGTTGTGTCCAAAGCATAACTCCCTTCAGCCCGTCCATTTGTGCTGTGGTATGAGTGGTGTGCAAGGGAAGTGCTATTCCTTACCAAGTGATAGCTCAGTTATACCCTGTAACATGGGATATAACAGCCACTCTACTTTACTTTAATTTAAGATAGCATAGCTACAGACATTTTACTTGTTTACTTTATTTTAAACATTTTTTAGATTTAGCTGTTACTTACTTATTGCATATGTTTCTTTAGGTTTGTGTAACCTGTATAGTGGTGATAAATAAATTTTAAACACCTAAATGTTGTGCTAGTAATATTTTTAAAGGACTGTTATGTAAATCACTGGTTAAGAGCTGAATTATAAGAGTCTGCAGGGTTTATTTGGTAGTTTTTCTCTTAAGTATAACTGACAGGTAATCTGCAGCCACAAAATTTGATGGTAGGGAATATAAAACAGTATTTCTGGCTTTATTCTATATTGTATATCTAATATTTATGTACTGCTTATTTGAGCATTGACTAATCGCTAAGTGACTATGAACTCCATTCCTTTTCCCTCACCCACCGTTTTTACCAACATTCTGTTGCTTTTTACACTTACTTTTTCTAACGAGGAATTTTTTATGTTTTGTTGCTGTCCTCCAGTGTCCCTGAAATACAACTAAAAAATTCAAAAGGCTTGTCAAATGAGAAAATAAATGAATTAAAATCCAGACTAGCTGAACTGGCAAAACGGCGCTGTGGAGAGGTAAGAACTTTTCACTTCCTTGAGAAATATACTCTGGAGCTAAATAGCTCTAAAAATGTGTGGTATAATATAATGGAATACATCCACATTGGAAGTATAAGTTGCATTGCTCCTAAGGAAGGAGAGACTTTCTTTCTTTCTTAAGAATGTTTCTAATTAATGAAAGTTCGGAGTATGCACGCTCTTAAAATATAGTGCATGTGTAAATAGTGCAAGCTTTATCCCTGTTTAAAGGCAGATTTAAAGGTTCATGTTATTCTCGGAGTTATTTCACAGTATGAAAAGCAATACTAACTCTAAAATTGAGAGCTTTCTGCACTCTTCAGATTAATTTGAATATTGTAAGTGGCTATACCTGTTTAAGCAAACAGCAATTATGTGGGGAGTTTTTCAGTGTGATCTTGTTCACCTAATGCTGAACTGAAGGGCAAGAGACCTTACTTACACCACCAGCTCAACAGTTGACTTCTGTGGCTGTAGCACAGTCACTCCATGCCACTGTGCCTTTTTTCCTACTGTGTTTAGGAATAGTGATTCTTGACTTGCCCCTGAATAGGATAAAAAGAGAAAGATGGAGAAACATATAAAGCTTAGAACTCGTATCTATTTTAAGGGATTTTATAAGTCACCAGGTATGTTTGGTATTAACAATACCTTTCCATTGTTGCTGAGGACTGAAATGATTCAAAGAATTACTAGCAAACATTGAATTCTTGGTGAAAGCAGGGTTTACGGTATGTTTCTTATACTATTTGGAAATGTTACAGGTGAGCACATTTGATTTGCTCAATTTGCCTTTTTAAAAGTGAGAAATACACAGCTGTGGAAGTTGTTATATGCTGAAATGGGATAATATTCTGCTTTCAGTTTCCTACACCTGTCAACTTTACAGGTTTGGCAGGGGTTGCCTGTTGTTCAGTCTTGCCACATCAAGCCTTTTTTCCATTTGCATACTATATTTCTATTTTGATTGCCAATTTTTCTGCAGATAATTTCAAAAGACCTGTTTTAACCAGTTACTGTTTTGTTCATTCTGTTCAATAACCAAGAATTTCCTCAATTTTTTCAGTATCTCTGGAAATTGGCAGTTTAACAGTGTATTCTGGATTTTTTTTTTTTTCTTTTTTGTAATGACTGTGCTATGGACAATTGATAGGAAATACACGGTTCAAATTCTCCAAGTAACCACTAAACGATGCAATACATACTCAGTCTGCTCACAACTGACCCCAGGAGAGCGATTGGCCTCTAGGGCTTTAAATCCCAGTTTGATTTCTGATCTCATTGAAAGGAGCTACAAATGTGTCATAGGTTTTCCTAATGTTAATTTTTCAAAGCAAGAGTTGTGCTTGCTCCAGCAATGTGTAGATGCAGTTGTGAGTTACATGTATGATACACATTTTTGATGAATGACATACACAATGCATTCCTGAATTACTTTCTCTGCAGGAAAAGGGAGATAACTGTTCTCTCTGCCTTGACAGGTATTCTTTATTGAAGTGCATTCTGCAATATGGAAAACTTGAAAATACCTCAGTTACCTGTCAAACTGAACAGCAGATTGTGGCTTTTTTAATTATTGAGATTCCTCCTTTTTTATACATGTGTGTACATGCATGATCGCCTTGCCTTCTGAATAGCAACCTGGGAAAGATATTTTCGTTTGCACGTCAGATATATGCATGTTGCGCTCTTCTTCCTATTCTGAATTGCCTCCTGGCTTCATTCTTACTTTCAAGCAGGGGATTTGGTGTTTGAGAATCTTCTAAATGTCAGCCTGTCGCAGGCAGATGGTACAATTTAGTTTGGCTGTTTTCCCACCTATACATGCAAATCCTGCTCAGTGCTGCTGCTGACTGCTGGAATGCATCTTTCTGATGTACTGTCCTTTAATTTCGGAGATACAGTGGTCTATTAGCACTGTGAATTGCTTGAATTAATAAAGGGATGCTACTTAGACTGATGAAAGCTTTAAGCCCTGACAGGTCAATAGATCATCATCAACATACCCAGTTCAAGTAAACAGTAACTGAAAATTGATTCCAACCTTGCAAACCACATAGCAGAATTCAGCTGAGTTTTCAGTGCAGTTCTTATTTTAATAGTTGTGGTTATATGAATGTGGAATGCCTTAAGTGACTTTACAGTTCTAACTGGAGGGGGCTAGTTTGCAGAGGAAGGACTGGATTGTGTGTTAGCAGTGAAGTAAGTAACTGTTTCATAGCAGTAGATACAGTAATAGACAATTGCAAAGGATTTGTTCTGTTGTAGCTCATATGTCATAAACACGTATCTTTGTGAATAGAAAAATACGCCTAAAA
Organism: Aptenodytes patagonicus; assembly: GCF_965638725.1. Taxonomy (NCBI): domain Eukaryota; kingdom Metazoa; phylum Chordata; class Aves; order Sphenisciformes; family Spheniscidae; genus Aptenodytes; species Aptenodytes patagonicus. The sequence goes on along the minus strand of NC_134955.1, from coordinate 36,014,093 downwards.
GAAGATGAGAAAAGGAAATTTATTTTGAATTTTTTTTTTAGAAAAAGATGATGTTTGAAGTTGGCTTTCTTACAGTATTTTTTGCCGTCTTTGCTACTGTGGTCAGGGATTTTTCATGTTACAGTTTATTAATAAATAGTTCTGACAAAAAAATACTGAAATATGGTAAATTCTCCCTGATAAGTAACAAAATCAGCAGTCACACTGCTGCTGTATTGCTTTTTCGAGTTGGGAATCATTTTACTATGTGATCTTCTTCTTCTTTGAACTCTGCATGTCATTCATATTTATTGTCTTTCAGGTGATGATATTTGAACTTGCCAACCACATACAGTCATTTCTCAGTGAGTATAATAAACCACCTTCCAAGTCTTTTCATGAAGAAATGCTAAAAAATCATCAAAAAGAACAAGAAAGACTGGCTCAGGAGGAATTGCGTAGGGCACAAGAAGTTAAGAGAAGAGAGGAGCAGGAGGTAAGAGAAATTAAAGTGTGAATAACCCTGTATTCTTAAAATAACATAAACAATCATGATTTTGTGAATCATCCTGCGTAGCGGTGGGTTTTAGTGAATTATTAACTTGTCAGACCTGTCAGTATACGTTGATCAGTATGTAATATATTAACTATCTGCTGCTGCAATTGTAATATTTTAATGATGTGTTTTTAATCCTGAGAAATATTTATGCCTGAAACAAACCTAAACGTTGATTCCTGATCCTATGAAAATTACTTTTATAAAAAGGACCTTATACAAAAGTGTAAGCAAATGTATATATGAAGTGCGTTCCATCTTAAACTAGGAAGTATTAGCCAGACAGGTACGTAATCATACCTTCCTTCACCCATAGGGTGACTGGAATGTTTACTATGACAGACTTCTCTACAGTGCAATAAATTTAATCTAAAGAGACCTTGGGCCCGCATACATTCTTCACTAGAAATGAGAGGATTCATTTAAGTCTCACAGGGACTAGTAGTGTGGAGTCTCCACACTGTGGGAATATGGATAGAATAGCTCTTTTTTTAAAAGAATGTTTTGGCTTATTCCTCTGTCTTTTCTGCATATGAAACTTTATTGTTGGGTCTGTCAGTAGAAGTAAATTTCTTCTGTCTACAACTCTGTTCTCCTATATCATACAATTGATGCTGTTAACTTCCTCAGGAGAGCTAATTTGATTTCTATTTTTTCATTCTTGTGAGATCCACAAGTCCTCTTTACCACTTTTGAAAAATCGGCATCAGAGCCTGCGCGCTTGCTCTTTTTTTTTTTTTTTTTTTTTTTTTTTTTTTTTTTTTTAGCCAGGGTGAGATTAGCAGTTGCATTGCATGTACTGTTGCATCTCTAACGACACTGAAATTCATTTCAGCAACGTGAAATCCTTAACGAGATTCAGAGAAGGGAGGAAGAGAAAAGAGAAGAACGAAAAAAGAAAGAGATTGCCAAACAGGTATTCTTCCTAAACAGGCGTGCAAAACCCATTGCGGTAACTTATTCCCAGTACTGTAGCATATGCTTATAAAAATTTGGGAGATTTACATGACTGAATTGTCCTGGACATCTTTTCTCATCCAGTGCTTCTAATAGATCTAGGTTAAAATAGGTTCTTGATTATATGGGGTTTATTTCTAGAATAAAATCAACTGTAGGGGAAAATAGCTTAATATATTAGCATCTTAAGTGTGCTGAGATGGATATTTTCAAACAGACATAGAAAAAAGCTAGTGTGTTAATATTTCCGGTTTCATTGTAAAGAATCTTTACATTCTTGCCCATGGACAGTGCTGAAATGTACTTTCTGAATCTCAGCACTTCTTCCTCAGCCTTATATGTACATTTATTATGAAAACCGATCTCTTCTGTGATCTGGGTGACTTTATAGAATAATCATAGAATAGTTTGGGTTGGAAGGAACCTCTACAGGTCATCTAGTCCAACCCCCTTCAACTAGATCAGGTTGCTCAGAGCCCTGTCCAACCTGACCCTGAATGTTTCCAGGGATGGGGCATCCACCAGCTCTCTGGGCAACCTGTGCCAGTGTTTCACCACCCTCCGCGTAAAAAATGTCTTCCTTATATCTAGTCTGAATCTACCCCCCTTTAGTTTAAAGCCATTCCCCCTTGTCCTGTCACAACAGGCCCTGCTAAAAAGTTTGCCGCCATCTTTCTTTTAAGCCCCCTTTAAGTACTGATAGGCTGCAAGAAGGTCTCCCCGAAGCCTTCTCTTCTCTAGGCTGAACAACCCCAACTCTCTCAGCCTTTCTTCATGGGAGAGGTGTTCCATCCCCCAGATCATTTTCGTGGCCCTCTTCTGGACCCGCTCCAACAGGTCCATGTCTTTCTTATGCTGAGGGCTCCAGAGCTGGACGCAGCACTCCAGGTGGGGTCTCACCAGAGCAGAGTAGAGGGGCAGAATCACCTCCCTCGACCTGCTGGCCACGCTGCTTTTCATGCAGCCCAGGATACGATTGGCCGCCTGGGCTGTGAGCGCACATTGCTGACTCATGTCCAGCTTTTCATCCACCAGTACCCCCAAGTCCTTCTCGGCAGGCCTGCTCTCAATCCCTCCATCCCCCAGCCTGCATTGATACCAGGGGTTGCCCCAACCCAGGTGCAGGACCTTGCCCTTGGCCTTGTCAAACCTCATGAGGTTCACACAGGCCCACTTCTCGAGCTTGTCCAGGTCCCTCTGGATGGCATCCCATCCCTCTGGCATGTTGACCGCACCACTCAGCTTGGTGTCATCTGCAAACTTGCTGAGGGTGCACTTGATCCCACTGCCTATGTCATTGATGAAGATATTAAGCAGTACTGGTCCCTATAAGGACCCTGCAGGATGCCACTCGTCACCAGTCTCCATCTGGACATTGAGCTGTTGACCACTACACTCTGGATGTGACCATCTAACCAATTCCTCACCCACCGGACAGTCTCCCCATCAAATCCATACCTCTCCAGTTTAGAGAGAAGGATGTTGTGGGGGACTGTGTCAAAAGCCTTACAGAGGTCCAGGTAGACGATATCTGTAGCCCTTCCCGTGTCCACTGATGTAGTCACTCCATCATAGAAGGCCACTAGGTCAGGCAGGCAGGACTTGCCCTTGGTGAAGCCATGCTGGCTGTCTTGAATCACCTCCCTGTCCTCCATGTGCCTTAGCATAGCTTCCAGGAGGATGTGTTCTATGATCTTCCCAGGCACAGAGGTGAGACTGACTGGCCTGTAGCTCCCCGTGTCTTCCTTTTTTCCCTTTTTAAAAATGGGGGTTATGTTTCCCCTTTTCCAGTCAGTGGGAACTTCTCCGGACTGCCATGACTTCTCAAATACGATGGATAGTGGCTTAGCAACTTCATCCACCAGTTCCTTCAGGACCCCCGAATGGATCTCATCGGGTCCTATGGACTTGTGCACCTTCAGGTGCCTTACATGGTCTCGAACCTGGTGTTCTCCCACAGTGGGCGGCTCTTCATTCTCCCAGTCCCTGCCTTTGCCTTCTGCGGCTTGGGCGATGAGGCTCAGGCACCTGCCGGTGAAGACCGAGGCAAAAAAGTCATTGAGTACCTCTGCCTTTTCCGTGTCCCGGGTAACCAGGTCTCCCATTTCCTTCTGGAGAGGGCCCACATCTTCCCTCGTCTTCCTTTTATCCCCGACGTACCTATAGAATCTTTTCTTGTTGCGCTTGATGTCCCTGGCCAGATTTAATTCTATCAGGGCTTTAGATTTCCTAACCTGATCCCTGGCTGCTCAGACAATTTCTCCGTATTCCTCCCAGGCTACCTGTCTTTGCTTCCACCCTCTGTAGGCTTCCTCTTTGTGTTTGAGTTTGTCCAGGAGCTCCTTGTTCATCCATGCAGGCCTCCTGGCGTTTTTGCCAATAATAGTAATAGTCAAGTACTCGCATATTTTGAGGATAGGGGCAGTTTCTGTACCTATTTGGTGTTTTTCCTGATTTGTAGGAACGTTTGGAAGTAGCTGCTCTGACAAGTCAAGAAAATTCTCACAGGAGAGATACTGCAGGATATAGAGTTGCTTCCAGTTTAAATGGGAGCTGTTTGGAACATGGAGTGAATAATAAACACCGACCAAATTCAGCTGGACGTTCAAAGTAAGTATGTGAGTTTGTATATGGATTTTTTTTGTTTTTTGTTTAAATGTTACATTTCGAAGTGAAATTTGAAGGCAAGAGAGTAATGTGCCATGTTTCTCAGCTGTTTGTTTTGGTCTCCCCCCCATTCCTCCCCCTCTTCATTTGGCATGGTTTAACTAATTTATGTGCTATGGATAACTTGAGAACTTTCCAATTAAGAGAGTCAGCTTGGCCCTTAGTTTAACTTAGAAAGAATTTGGCAATCATTGGAAGGTATATTCAGGGCTTACTTAGTTTCTTAAAAGTATGCAATATGTTGGCAATTGCAGAAAAAAATATTTTAAATTAGTTAATGAAGATTTTGGAACAGCACAATAAATTAAAGCTTATATTCATCTGAAAACATTTGCTGTAAAGACACACCGGTGTAAAGTTCCTTGTTGGAGAACTGGGTAATGCTGATTGCATTTGCAGAGCAACTTATTGGAGGGAAGATTAGAGTTATTGGAGGGTTCTTTTGCTGGTACGTAACTCATCTAGGTTAGGATTGGTGATGATATAGGTAGGTTGGGGGGTTTGTTTTTATTTTCCTTCCCGCCCCCCCCCCCCTTTCCTGTGTTCATAGCTGGTATAACTGTCAAGGACAGTGGAGATATCCTGGTATTAATTTTCCTAGTTTTGATTCAGATTGTGCCAATGACTTGTTATTTGGACTGTTGCTTTAATGGAAATAGCGTATTGCTGTTTTCTTCTTGTCTATAGACTTCAAAATTGTTTTCACGTTATTTATCAGCAACACTAGATAACCTGAAGCAGTTGTTCTTCTTTCATCTGTCCTACTTTGACTCTTGCTGCTGTCTCTTCCCTTTGCCTATCCCAAGTCATATTTGGCAGTTGTTTCTGTATAGTGTTTGATGGTCCATAAATCTCTCTTCCTGTCTTCTTGCTAATCTGAGCATAACAAAACGAGATACTGTCTGTGGTTGTGGAACAAGACCAGTGTCTCAAAAGTTTGTTACTATGCTTTAATGCAGAACACATACTATGGACTTACGTGAACTTCACACACAAATTCTTACATTATATGTTCTTATTAAGAAAAAAAAAATGCAATGTTACTTATTTTAACAATGGTGAAAACAATCAAAAAGGATTTTGAAATGTTGAAACTTCTCATGATGCCATGTTCGTAGAGTTAAGCAAAAGCTAGACATGTTTAGTTTTCTGAGGTCTCTTTTCACAAGAAAAGTAGTGCAGTATTTTTATCTGGTTTTGAAGCCTGAAATATTGGCTATTGGAACACAAACTTTTAGAAGATTATTAAAATCTAAAATAATTTCATTTATAAAATGTATTTGAATTCAGAAAGCCAGATGCTTTCTTTGTATTTTTTTTTTCTTTATACAGCACTTGTAAGAAGTTCCCTGTGGCATCTTCTTTCTATGTAGTGCTTTTTACCTTTTTTTTTTTTTTTAATAAATTCAATATTTTGAAAGAGCTTTTACATTACCCTTCATGTACTCCTGTGATTTCTATACGTGATTGCATTTATTTGGAGGATACTCTTGCAGTGGTGATATTTCTATTAATTTTGACATAGATTGTACCAAGAAGTAATGGAGGTTGATTTGGATTAGTGGTCTTGAGTTCTTTCTGATCTCACATGCAGCTCCATACATGCATATGAGAAGAAACACTCTAATCATACTTGCTTTGAAAGTTTTTGCAAAACTTCCCTTTTCTTGAAGGAGGATTTTAGAGTAATAAAGGAGGCAAATGGGAAACCCATTTTAAGTTAGGAAAAATAATTAAGCTAAAGCTGGAATGAACTTCCAAAATTGCATATATCTGCTTTTTGTAATGTTCTGAAAGAGAATGCAAATCAAGTCAAACTTACATATTTTTCAGAGCTGTAGTATGTTTACTTTTTTTTTTAACTACCCCACCCCCAACTGGGAGTGTCATCCTAAGATAAAGAAGTTTTAAGGTTTGGATTCAACTCCTGGCTTTGAATATAGAGACCCAGTGCAGCATGATATTGCTGCTAAAATGCTGGATTTCTAATCAGACCTATATCTTTGCACTAACTCAGTATCTTTGAAATTAATGGATATTATCATTGGATGCAAAAGTCTCTGAAAGCTAATCCCCTTGCAGAATTGATATCTTTAGGGACTAGGGACTGCAACAATACTATCTTTTTGAGTTGGAGAAAATTGTTCTGTTCACGTTGCAGACGAGAACGCCAGCTTTCTCTTAGTAATAATGAAGAGTCCCATGGAAATTATGAAGTTTTGAACTTCAGCACAAGTGGTGCTGGACAACTTACTGTCCATAAAGGAAAATGTTTAGGTAAGCAAAATTACAATTGCAGCTTGAAATACTGGGTTTTGGGCTGGTGGGGTTTTTTTTGGTGGTTTTATTTTTTTTTGAGAGGCAGAACTTAAACAATGTTAACAGGTATAAGCAGCAAGGGTGGAGAGAATATTGTTCTGGATTGTGAAATGTCAGAGTCAAGAGTGGGAGAGAGTAAAGTTACTTTGTGGTAAATATTTTATATTTTCTTAGGACTATTTTAAGTAAAAATTTGTTTCTCCAGATACCATTGCATAACTGAATAGCTATACCAAAAAAATCCTGCACCTTCTCAACTTTTTATATTCTCTGCATAACTAAAATAATACTGAAAACTATTTGCTTTTAAATTTAAATAGCTAGCTTGTCAGATACACATGGCTACCAAGCAAGAAGTCATTTAGCTTTCAGTAACATGTGAAACGAGTGATAAGCACAGGGTTAGAAACGCATACTTACTCTCCTTCCATTGCTGCCGTTAGCAATGGCATAAAAGCAGCAGTTTTGGTGAAAACACGAATACAGGCAACAACAGGAGACTTTCAGAACTGAAAGGCATCCATGAAGTGCCCATATGAATGGACCATCAAATGTTTTCATTGTTCGTTTTCAACGTAGCGCTTCCTCAGTGGCAGGATGAACAGCCTGAAAGTCTCTGGAGCAAAGAGAATTTTATTATTTTGCAGTTTGAGGATGAACAATTATGTTACTGTGTGTAGAGCTTGGCATTTGCTCAGCAGGGAGAGTATTTGTTTACTAAAACCTGAAATTCTTTAAAATGTGCAGCAATTTTTTGCCAATGTGCTATTGCTTTCATCTGAGTACTGCTACGTAGCATTCAGTCTCATCAGACCTGATAGTTTCCATACCTACCACGTAGGTATGGATCTTGTTTAGTTGTAAGTAGGTTTGTGTTTCTGAAATTGTAGAAAGCAGGCTTACTGGTGTTTATTTAGCATTTGCAGGAGCTCTTTTCAAGCAGCAGAAGTTTCTCCTTAGAAACAAAAGAAGCCCTGTTCCTCTTCTCTCTTTTTATGTATAGGCAAGGATGAACAGCTCGGCAAATCAGTCTACAATGCCTTGGAAATTCGCAGCGGAGACTTTGTTTTAATCTATGAGTGGGTTCTGCACTGGCAAAAAAAGATGGGAAGGTTTCTTACAACGCGTGAAATGGAGAAGATTGAGCAGTGTAAGAAACAGGTAAGGCCCATATTTTGCTTTTGGCTTAATAACGGTTAGGTGGGGTTCAGTGCTTTTGTTGAGGCTGCTAGTTTATATTAAACTTGAGAGGGTGGTGATGAGCTTGAAAATGCTAGTGTTTGGAGTATGTGCACCACAGAAGAAGATGGGTTTATTGAGGTATTCAGGAGTTCATTTACAATAATATAAATGCAAGAAAGTGCGTTTGCAAGTATGCATAAATAAAATACTAAAATTCTGAAGAAAGAAGGAATCAAGCTTACCTGGCAGAAATCAAAGTTGTTCTTGCCCCTTGTGTACAATACTTCCTTTTCAGAAAAGGATGAGAACGTCACATATTTTTACATGTATTTTGTGTGTGTTGTATATTTTAGTAGTGGTGTATTCATGAGATATGACACAATGTATGTTATGTTGTGTTTCTCTAACAGCTTCAGGGTGCAGAAACAGAGTTCAGCTCACTGACGAAGTTAAGTCACCCAAACATAGTACATTATAAATGTATGAACCTTAAAGAACAGGATGATTCAATTGTGGTGGACATTTTGGTGGAGCACATCAGTGGTTGCAGCCTTTCTACATACTTGCACAAAGAGACTCCAGTTCCAATTGAGCAGTTGCGCCATTATGTGACCCAGATCTTGTCAGCTCTCGACTACTTGCACAACAATTCAGTAGTGCACAAAGTTCTTTGTGCTTCCAGTATCCTGGTAGATGCTGAAGGAAACATCAAGGTGACAGACTACAGCATTTCGAAGCGCTTAGCTGATATCTGCAAAGCAGATGTTTTTGAGCAAACCAAAGTTCGTTTTAGTGAGGATGGTCTTCCCAGCAAACCTGGAAAAAAAGGAGATGTATGGAGCCTGGGCTTGCTTCTGCATTCACTCAGCCAGGGCCAAGTAGCCAAGGAATATCCAGTTGCTGTTCCTACCAATTTACCTGCTGACTTCCAAGACTTTCTGGAAAAGTATGTTTGTCGCGTTCCTGTATCTTTTTGTCTTTGATTCTTTTTTAATTTTTATTTTTTTAAAGACTTGAACAGCTTTTTGAAAGAACAGCTAAATCCCCCTGTGTTGCTAGTTATAGTTTATAGAGAAGAGGTGATTGCTCCCTCATGGCTCAGGCTGCTAATCTGGGATTTGGGAGAACAGGTCTGGTACTCTCTTCTCTTCCCTGCCACCAACTTCGTCAGTTAGATAAGTCATTTAGTCTGTCTTTGCTTCTGATTCCCATCTGAATGATAAAGGTGATAATTTCTTAAATATAAGACGACCTCTTTGAACATTTAGGCCTGATACGGAATAGATCTTTGAACAGTTCTCTTCTTGGTTTGGTAACAGATGCATTTGCTTGGAAGATAAGGAAAGATGGACTCCTCAGCAGTTGTTACAACATAGTTTTATAAACATTCCACGAATGAAAACACCTGTAGCTGAAGAAAATCTAGATGGTAAGAAACTTGGTTCTTTCCATATTCTGCTAATTAAGTGGACTACATGACTGCAGTAACAGGAGATTTGAGCTGTGCTAGAGCTTCACGAGACTGCACAAGTGTTTTATATTAAGTAACTTAAAAGCTAGTATGGTCTTTAACTTCTATATCCATGACTAGCTAGGGTGGACTGACTGCTGTTGTCTCTTCAGTAGAAGAAGCTGATGCTTTAATTAAACCTGTAAATTCATCCACCTCCTGCATGGTGTAAATGTCAGACTTAACTTTGTCCTTGGAAGATGCTGTTCCAATGAGACTTCTTTGCTACGTTCTTGTTTAGGATCAGTTCCTTTGTCCAGTGTAATTAATGTTAGTAATTAAAAACTGTATTAAGGTTTATGCTTGTACCAGAGCGTAACTCTACACAGCAGAGCACTTCTGTATTTTAGGCTTTAGTTGCACTTGAAGCTATTTAGGTTTTATCTTCTTCCTGATGTTTGTGCCTTATCCCCATACTGCCAGCAGTGGTAACTTTGATATCCTCATTACAGATTCGGCAGGTGTAGATTGCATCGAGACAGTTGTACCCAGCAGTCAGATATCTAGCGCTTCATTCTTCACAGAAACACAGAAGCAATTTTCACGCTACTACAATGAGTTTGAAGAGCTAAAATTACTTGGCAAAGGAGCTTTTGGAGCAGTCATCAAGGTATAGTATAAAAATTATTTCCCTCTATGGAATCCTTTTTGGGGATGTGTTTGTTTTCTCTAAAGCAAAACAATATATTCAATGTTTGCATGGTTTATTTACTATCTTCTAGTGTGCTGTGCCTGTGTTATGGTTTTTATCTGGAATTGAATAGGCTGGTAAGTTTTGCGAGAGGTTGCTGGGAGTCTGGGGAGAAGCCTGTCAGTATGGGGAAGCTTGCATTTGAATTGTAGTCGTTTCCCAGGTGGAAGGAAAACTTCCTCTTCGATGAAATTATTCTACTTCTGGCTCTACTTGGTAAGGCATTTATAAGCATTTGACTTCAGATTTATTTGAATTTTGCAGGTGAGAAATAAGCTTGATGGTTGCTATTATGCTGTGAAACGTATCCACATAAACCCTGCCAGCAAGCAATTTCGGAGGATTAAGGGGGAAGTAACATTACTTTCCCGTTTGAACCATGAGAATATTGTGAGGTATTATAATGCTTGGATAGAAAAACATGAAAGTCCTGTTCCCACTGTGTCATCATCTGAAACAACCGAGGAGAAAAGAATGCCCACCAAAGCCAGTCTCCTCATCCTTACCACTGAGGAGACAAATGATGTGGAAGCTAATGCTCCTCCTCCGGTTTTGACAAGTTCAGTTGAGTGGAGTACTTCGTGTGAAAGATCCTCCAGCAACAAATTCAGTGGAGCTGATCAGGAGTCCAGTGATGACGACGATGACTGTGATGGGGTATTCTCGCATTCATTTTTGTAAGTAGGCTTCAGTATTGGCACTATAGGGAGCACAAGCAGAGTTGGTTCTTCCAAGTTTGTGTCTTTTATCATTCTCACTTCTTTCATCAGAGGTAGTTCATTGCATTTCCATTCTGTTCCCTGGTTCAAAAACAGTGTATTTGCCAGCAGTCAGATAGCCAGGGAGAGGAAAATTTGTACCTAAAAACTGTCAGTGTAGGAGGAAAATCTTGGTTTAGGCTTCTAGAAGTTTCTTATCATTTGTGTCAGAATGCATGACTCTCTACTTCATGTTGGACTGTCTTTTCCAACCTTGAAGTAAAGTTTTTAATAAACAATAACAGAGAAAGGTATTTTTCAGGATTTGTAATCTTACTTGTCCTTTCTTTTTTGTTTTGATTTTTATTGACGTATTCCATACCTGCCTCTGTGTATGGAGTGGTCCTTTCACTCATGGTGTGTTTTTGCTTAAGCAAGTAAGTAAGCTTACCTCAGTTTTGCTTATTGAATATAGAAATTAAATTTTACTGATGCAAATATATACCCTCCCTTTAAGAGACTGGGCTGTCAAAGGAAGTGTTGCTTTGCAAGCAGGATACTTTTTTGGGTTTGGTTTTGTTTTGCTTTTTTGTTTAAGGCATACGGAAAGTCTTCAACAGAAGCTTAGATTTTCTTTTTTTCTGCAAATAGTTTCCAGATTTCTTAGTAAATGTTTCTTGGTACCCAAAACTTCTGGGGTTTTTTCTTTCTCTTTTTTAAACAGGCCAACCACAGATTCTGAAAGCGAAATCATTTTTTATAACGAGGATGAAAACAGTAAAGGTCACCCTCCAGTAAGTATAAAGATAAAGCTGGTGAAAATGAAAAGATCATAAAATAGTCTTGGACAAGCAAACAGGTCAGTTGGGAAGTTTTGTTTCACTTCTGGTGTAAGTACAGAACCATATAAGGTTATGTTCCATCAGAGTAAATGTTGTGCCATCATGAGCTGCGTTCCATAGAAATCAGTCTGATGCAGCTAATCTGGATTCTGTTTCTCATAGTGTTCATTGAGCTAAATGTGAGTTGCACTTTATAGTCATAAGCCTGGTTGTTGCAAGTTTAACACTTCAGTATGTACATGATTTATCAGTTAACGATATGGATTACCTTACATCATCTGAAAGTTGAAATTCTGTTCTGCTTTTAGATGATACAAACCAATATATTTGCTCATACTAGCCACTTCTTGAAAGTGGTGACAATACATATTGCTAGCTGTCAAAAAGAGATGGGAAGTTGGAATAATGTGTAAGGCTTTAGTTGATTTTAAGATCTTGTATGCCAGCACTTGCTGTGAACAGTCAGTGTGCTGTATCACTAGAAAGCTAGTGGCACAGTTTTCTACAGCATCTAGAATCTGTCATTGCCAATCCTGATGATCTGTAAAATGCTCTTATTAAAGCTTCATCTCCTTCCTCTTTCTGTTGTAATGTACGTTAGCATGAAAAAGCTTTCAATATATAATTTAATAATATGGCAGTGCATTTTTTTGTCACTACATCTATATATGCACTATATCAAAATTGTTGGTTGGGGGCAGGGGTTGCATTATTAATTCTATTAAATAAGCTTTGTATATTTTAGTTTCAATATTTTTTTTTTTTAAGCGTGACACACTTTGAGATTTAGGTTTCATCCAGATCTTGTGGAATGTTTTACCTTCAGTGTCTAATGATGGCAAAATGTTACTCGTTCTCGCTTTGAAAATGAGAGTTGGGTCACACCTGTTTTTCTAGTTTATTTAGAAGCAGTGGCGTTACAAAAATGTCAATATATTCTTTTGCTGTTATTCAAACCTAGCCATAGAAGTTGAGTTCTCATCAATTTGTTTCAGCCATTAAAAAATAGTAGTATGCATAAAAAAGCTCTGGACGGCTTCCTGTAGCTAACTGTTCTGTTAACTTTTATTGTGATAAAGGATGAAGAAGGCAATGAAAAGAATAGCCATGGAGGAGAAGACAGGACAGCAGTCATTCAGACAGTGCATTACCTGTACATTCAGGTAGAAACGTGCTTGCGTTTTCAGATAAAAGGATACTGTTTATTCCAACCTGCAGAGATTAATTGCTCGTTTTCATGAGAAAAGTAATGACCTTTAAAAAATGCAAATGAGACTAAGTTCAACATTGTTTTTGCAATAGACTGGTTTTCTGAAAGGCTTGGCTGGTGGAAGGCACTGTGCAGCGCACATGGCTGGTTATGCCTTCCCAGGCTCTATAGTTGCTCCTTGCGAGAGCGAAGTTTTGTAGTGCTATAGTATGTAACGGGATCACTGTTGTTGCTTGTGTACAAGTAAAACTTGGCAACTCCTGACCTAACCTTAGAACAACCCAACCAACCATCCGACCTTTTTGAGTCTGTGGCTCTTAGAACAACCCAACCAACCATCCAAGCTTTTTGAGTCCATGGCTTCCAAAATATTGTTTTGCCTTGTGCGTATTATTTGTTTAGAATATCCATCACAACCCTGTAACATTGTAGCTGGTGTTCTTGGGTTTGGTTATGGTGTTAATGCCCAGTGTGGAGTTGAAGTGTACTGTGTTAACTTCCAGAGGGGAAGTTGTATTTCAGAGATGTGGAAACTTCCTCATTCTCTTCAAAGGCGCTATATTGTGTATACACTTTCTTTTAACAGAAAATGGTAATATGCAAAGCCATTGTATGACGCTAACCATAGGCACAAAATAAAATTCCTGCAGGTTTGCAACTTCAGGCTGTACTACTGGCAACATCTCCTTTGTGTTAGGAGTTAGACTGTTTCTGGGAGAAGTTGACCATCATAGCTAACTAATCTGTGGTGATGTGCAATTTTTTTATAACGCACTTAATGCTAGAGCTTGTCTGGAAGGAAGATACAATTAGATGGAATTATATTTTAATAAGCTTGTTTGCATGTGTTATGTATATTCATAACATAAGCAGTTAAGATGTAAAGTAAAATAAAGTAAGAGTAAAATAAAGCCAGAGGTTCTTTAAAGTTTGGCTTAAACATACATTATGGTTTGGCTGTTTTCACCTTGTTTTTAACATTTATGTTAGAGAATATACTACTCTACAAGCTCGTACCATTGTCCCAGAAAATGGGATAGGACCCATAAGTGAAAACCCATAAGTTTTTAGCTAGAAAACCATGTTTTCTAGCTAAAAGACAGCTCACAGGAACATTCCAAACAGCAGAATGTTTTGGTGATACTATTTGCTCCTGAACTGCGTGTTACAGAACCAAGCATTAACATGCACACAGATAAAAGTTTCTGGTGGTCTCTTTTCTTCACAAAACTGTTCTTTCTTCCCTCTGTCCCCTGCATATGCACAACTGAAGATGGAGTATTGTGAAAAGAGCACGTTAAGGGATACTATTGACCAAGGATTACATGAAGACACCAGTCGGCTTTGGAGGCTTTTCCGAGAAATTTTAGATGGGTTAGCTTACATCCATGAAAAGGTTAGTAAATATGACAGTTATGACCTGTCCATAATATCTGTGTTATGCCTCTTTCTGTATGGGTTTCTTCATATTCTATTAATTTTTGGGCGTTTATTAGCAAGGTTCGTTCCTTGCCCTTTCCATTATTAATCTGTTCTAGGGGTTTAGAATATTTTATCATAAACTTTAATTTTATAATGAGCCACTTCAGATTTTCCCCTTTGTCACAAAAATTTGACCACCTTCAAAAACGTTTTGTTAGGTATCTGGTAGCACTGAATATTGTTTCTAGCTTCTGGGCTACAGACTATAGTCTTACTTCAAAATTAATCATCAGTGACTTAATGCAGTAGATTTCCCACTGTAATAAAAGTACGTGATACAATTTTCCAGTCTATTATAAAGAGAGTTTTATTTTGAATTGTGTTTGTTGTTTTAATATTCTGTGGGTCTTTTTTTCGTTCTTCTGCTGTAACAGGGAATGATCCACAGAGACTTGAAACCTGTGAACATTTTTCTAGATTCGGATGATCACGTCAAAATTGGTGATTTTGGTTTAGCTACAGATCATCCAGCAAATGCAGTAAGTACAGCTGAAAGTGAATGAAAAAAACCCTTGAATTTGGTGTTGTAATAACATGAAAGATGAAAATAAAACACAAAAACATAGTGCTCATTAGGCTTTATATTGTTAATGCCATAAACTTTTTTATTTCTAAGGTTCTAGAATTAAGCCGTGTACTGCCAACCAAAGCAAGAAAAGCCAACAGAAGCATTTCAAGTGCCACTTACAGTATGTCTGTTTTCCTGATTTCAGGTGGTCTCTAAACAAGAAGAAAATCACTCGGATAGTTCTGCTATGTCTGACCCATCAGGTTAGTTTACATAGTAGCTTGTTCCAAATGATTTTAAGCGAACACTTATATTCTGCAGTCTTGTATGCTCTGTTAGAACTTCCATTCATTCTTTGAAAATAAAACCTTTTTCACTGGGGGGAGAAAAAACAACCACCAACTTTTGGGTAGATACGTTACATATAATCTGGCAGTTTTGACTGTTATCTAAGAATGAATTTGCTTCCACTGCTAGCCTTCTGCCATGGATCAGTCCTTTTCTCATGGTGAGGTATATAGAGATACTGTATATCTGTTCCATCTGCACTTCTGTTCTCTTGCCTGTACAGGACAATTTCAAGACTTCAGGGATTTTTGTTTGGTTGGGTTTTTTTTGACACCTTCTGTAACAGGCTGAATTTTGTGTTTTGAGAAAATTTTAGTACATAGTGTGTCTTAAGATGAGTGTAATGGAAGTGAAATTTAGTTGTATCATTTGTGTGCTAACTACTACAATTCTGTAAAGCAATAGGTAGGTTTAGCTACTATAGATAGACACAGATACTTGACATGTGAAGGTAAGAACTGTCTGTTTTGCAAACTTCTCAACTGGGTCTCTCTCAGTAAGGACTGCATTCCAACCTAGAAGAAATGAGGACAGAATATGAGTGAGTGTTTTCTTGACTTTGATGCTGCATTTCTCTCCCACTTTCTTGAAACTAGTACTCTCATCTTTTGCCACGTAGGTAATTTGACAGGGATGGTGGGCACCGCGCTGTATGTTAGCCCAGAGGTCCAAGGAAGCACTAAGTCTACATACAATCAGGTATGATTAGAGCAGACGTAATACAAAGGTAGCATGGAATCTAAGGTACCGGTACAATTTAGGTCATTCTTGCTCAACAAAGGTGATTTCAAGGTGGAACAGGGTGTGGTGGGACTGCTGCGATAAGCAAGGGAATGAGAAATACTCCTTTGAGAGGAGACCAAGGATAGAAGGATGTGGGCAAGTCAGATTTTCTGCCTGTAGTGACTGTGACTAGGTGCGAGCAACTTCAGGTTGAAAGCAGGTAATCATGGAGGACCTTTATAAATGAATGGGATGGAAATCTTAGTTAAGTCTTTAGTTAAGGTAAAATGTCATCATCAGAAGTATATATTGCTCTCCTGGATTCCTGGACTGTGATTTTGGGAGGTGGGAGTGCATTTTTTCATCAAAGAGGATCCTGTTTATATGCAGAGACGAGCTGAATTTCAAAGCAAGAATGTTTTCAAAGTGTGAGTCCTTTATGTCATGGCAGTGCTGTGATGATGGAAGGCATTGAAGTCTACCAAATCTTAATGGATTGTGTCATTTAACAATAAATAAATAATAATTTTAAAAAAACCACCAAAACAAAACAACAAAAGAACCCACCGCTCTCTCCAGCTGTAATATACTGTGAAATTTAACCAAAACAGTATTTTTTTCTCTGCTATCATCTTCTGCAGAGAATTCACAGGTATTGCATTTAAGTTTCCATTTCTTTCTTCCTTAGAAAGCGGACCTGTTCAGTTTGGGTATAATATTCTTTGAAATGTCTTACCATCCCATGAGTACTGCATCAGAAAGGATCTTTGTTCTTGGTCAGCTAAGACTGGTAAGTACACAGGTATAAAAGATACTGATTCTGTGCATCAAATAGTTTGTTAATAGAAGTAAAAGGATGCAATACAGAGCAAAAATGTTTCCATAGGGAGTGCTTAAAAAAAAAGTTTATATAATGAAAAGTGAACAATAAAATTGGAGCTGGTGCTGATACTCCCTTAATGCACTGTGGATTCCCTAATGGTATTACCATCAGTCAGTGTTCTGTCTGTGAAATTAATTTTTATAGTGCAAAACATTAGAGGTGTAAACGTCAGATAAAGACATCATGGCTTTAGTACACCTGGGTTTAGACCCGGTGGGTCTCTCTCAGGAACCAGTTGGTATTTGTAGTTGGTAAATGCTTGAGATTATGGGTTGTATCTTCATTGTACAAAACATCATAAAAGCATTTCAGTGACATTCTTTTTCATTCTAGCTCTTCAAACTAAATTTGCAATGTGGTTTTTCTGTTTGTTTGTTGGTTGGATATTTTTTTACCCATGGGCAATAAAAATGCTTAGTTTCTCTGTTTAAATATGTAGAACTTAAAAATAAGACTAGCCTGAGCAAGCTGGACTGCCTGTTATAATTCAAATGTGCTTTTTGTTTTTGTTTTTTTTATAGCCCACTATTGTATTTCCTAAAGACTTTGATGAAGTCAAGCATGCAAAGCAGGTAATTTTGAAGACATTTTAACTATTAGGTATTCCCTGTCAAGAAATGTTAATTACCGTTTTTCCCACTTAATTTTAAATTAGTAATCTCTGCCAAGTTCTTATTACATGACATTAGAACAAAGTAAGGGGGGGAAAAAAAAATCTCAAAAGAATATACTAAGTTGACGTGGAAATATACTTATCTACAAAATTCCCTGAGCACAGTCATAAAGAAATACGGAGTTCACTGGCATACCTTTTAAGCTCTGAGGGACAATTTTGACTTTCAGGCTCAGACAAATGGCAGCTATATTGTTTAACTCTTAACTTAAACTTCTGAAAGAAATCTGTGTCACAGAACAGAAAGAGGTGTGCAAGCTAAATTGACTGCTTTGAGTTTGAAAAGAGCTGCCAAGAGCTGTTCTGGATGCCTCCATGGCACAGAAATGAAGTGATAAGTTGCAGTGTAAATCTTTTCTGGACCATCTAGATGACTTTTTCCTTGCGCTAGCGGACTCTTTTGTTGACCTTTAGCATTAGCTTTTTGTCTGTTATACCTGTGAAACAGCAATCTGCCTGTTACTAGTACCATAAAAATGTTTCCATCTTGCACAGTTTACTGAAATATGCCAGGAAGATTCCCCCTTCTTTAATATCTGTAACTCTCAAATCTTTGCTGTTATGCCTATGATTCTGCTTTCTCTTAACTTTGTTGATAAAGAGATGCCAGAGCTAGCATAACATAGAACAACAAAGGATACTACATATTTTGTCATCCTGGGAGGTACATTTCTAATAATTTTTGTGTTTTAGTAGATTTTATTCAGATAATAACACAATAGAAGATACTTAAATTTAATAAGCAAAGAATATCCACCCCAGAGATTCAGATCCTGCTTTTTTTGTCCCCTGTAGAGTCTCACAATTTTTTTATTAATGTGATGTGACTAGGAAGTTTGTTGTAAATACTGCTAATATATACAATTTTTCTAAACTATAAAATTTTGGTTTAATTTTTAGAGATCGGTTATTACATGGCTTCTGAACCATGATCCTGCAGCACGACCAACAGCTGTGGAGCTGTTAAAAAGTGAACATCTTCCACCACCACAAATGGAAGAGTCTGAACTCCATGAAGTACTCCACCATACCTTAGCAAATGTGGATGGAAAGGCCTACCGGACTATGATGAGTCAGATATTTTCACAGCGTATATCTCCAGCTATAGACTATACCTATGACAGTGATATGCTGAAGGTTTGTAGGTGTTCAGGGGATGCGTGGGTTTTTTTTTTTCCTGTGTTGGATTAAAAAAAAAAAAAAAATGTTTATATGGGTAAACTCTAACATGTTTGAGAGAATTGCATTATGTCTTAAGATTAACCTTCGCATTAGTTCCCATTTAAAGCTACAGTCTGTACTACGTGGGCTTGAATAACCACTTACCATTTGAACCTTACATTCATTCTTCAATGAAGAAATGAGCAGTGTTTGATTGTAGTAGCTAAAGCTTTAAGCTTATGTCCAGATGATTACTTTCTTTACTCTGAATTTCTGTCAAACTAATGGTACTTGCATCTGATTGCCAACAGAATGTGTTGCCTCTGACTGTTTTCTTCCCTTTCTAATCATGGCAATCAAAGAAATCTTTCTCGGTTTCTCAACTCTTAAATCTTCCTAAATCTAAAGAAATACAAGGTAACACAGTACAACAATGCTTTGTATAAGTGTAGTTATCTTGTATTACAATTATTTTATTAAATTGTTTTGTATTTACAGTTATTTCATTACAATTTATTATAGTGGAACGAGATAGCAGAATACTTATTCGCCTGTATTACATGGAATGATTGCCTATATTACATGGAGTGTTCATGGCATATGAATTGAATTATATGTGTACTTTTTATTTGTGATGGTTTCAGGGTAGTTTTTCTATTTGGGCAGCCAAGATACAGCAGCATGTATGCGAGGTTGTCAGCCGGATATTTAAAAGACACGGTGGGTGTTGTTACAAAAGTCATTCATTTCCTTTTTTGTGATTGAATGGATTTAAGAGAACGGAATGGTTTTACTGCTATCACATGAGTTGGAAAGTATGTTCAGTAGTTGCATATCATTTGAAGTTTTACTTTTTTTTTTTTCTTGCTGTTATTTCGGCATCCCAGTAATAGCTGTTAACTTCAAATCTGAATGATTTAAATTTTCTACAGAAAGAACAGGGAAAAATCTTGATCATATCTTTGAATGCATTTGGTTGTTCTGATAAATCTGTATGAGCTGTTAAGAGGTAGGGAGTGTTACGTAAAATGTAGATCTGAATATAAGGATAGCTCTACAGTGAAAGACCAAGTATCCATGTAGCACAGTAACCTCTCTTTGAACATAGCCAGAATGGGAATGGCCTAAGAAACAGCGTGGAAACAGAGCGAGTGTACAGTGGTACTTTCAGTGATGCTGCTCTTAGCAATGATTTGCTGTTCAGGAACTTCCTGAGCCAGAGCTGGTGTCATGGTTTAATAGTCTGATGGTTTTTCTTTCCAGGACTCTATCCAGTCATTAGTAATAGTATTTGCTTAAAATTAGTTTTTAAGAGAGGAAGAAAACTTATGCACACACTGTCACATTTGAAATGTTATAAATTGTATTTTTATAGGCGTTCATAATACTATTTCATGTAAAAATAGAGAATTTTAAAATAGAAACTGGGAGATTTTGTAATATATCATAATCTGATTAACCATGATCAGGGTTTGGCAATACAAAAGAATGAGAAACGCGAAGTCAAGTAAGGAGAAGTTACTTTTATCCCCCCCCCCCCCCCCCCATTTAAAGCTTGGCAGACTTTGGAACATGTTGGTCAGCATTTTATAGATTGAAATGTTTCCATTCTTTTGGAAGAAAACTGGGGGGTTTTGGATATATATTTCTTCCATTAGATTGTATCTGCCGTCTGTAATGGTTAGAAGCATTTCCTTGTATTTGGGGCTTTTTTTTTTTTTTTACCCTAATGTTTATGTTGAAATCTAATTGAAGACATGAGTAAAGCTTCTATAATAAAATAGCTGTTTGAAAATGGGTAGAGAATTTAAAACAGGAAAGTATTTTTCAGTGATTAGTGATATTATTGTTAATAGTAAGGCTTCAATGAAGATTGGATTCATACAGATAGATGGTTGCAAAATATAGCCAGAAAAAAAAGGTATTTATGAGGTGTTAAAGTGAACCATAAACATTTCTAGTGCGTTTTTAAGACACAGGATGCAACATGTCTGAACAATATTTGTTCTCTATGGAAGTGCCTCTAGACCAAAACAGTACTACTGGTATCTGTAGAGTTTCTCATCTGTTTCGTACGCATGCTTTTGTGAAAGGTGGTGTTTAAAGAGGGAGGGCAAGGTGAGGATTCTGCTGGGGCTGTGGAATTGGCAGTTCTCCTCTGTTTCTCTGTGGGCTGCCTGCTGAGCCCAAGAAGCGTGCAAGATAGAACATCAAAGTTTGTTTGATGGCTTTCTTTAAACACTGGAAGAGGAAAGTCTATTAAGGACACTTAAAATAATGTAATTTTTAAAAGGTATTGGTTGAGATTATCATGCCCTGCAAAGTTGTTCATGAGCTTGTAAAGAGCAGATGTTACTTCTGAAATGGCAGATAATAGTATTTTACTGGTTTTGTGCAGGAGCCATCAAGCTGCATACTCCACTGCTAATGCCCAGAAATAAAAAACTATACGAACATAATGAAGCTTCATATTTTATGGATCACAGTGGGATGCTGGTAATGCTTCCTTATGACCTCAGAGTAAGTAGTATCATCTCTGCAGGCAAAGCTGGGTTTGAAGAGTGCTGTGGTGTTTGTAGATACCTTTGATTCACTAGTCACAAATTTTGGTTTAGGCTTATGCTTCTTCTGACTGCTGAAGTAGTGTATCTTTTGGTGTCTGTTCCTGTATTCCTTAATGCTGTACTCCTGGTCTTGACAGCTGGAGCCCTGGCCACGTAGAGAAGAAATAGACTTTTTTTTTTCTTTTTTCTTCTTTTTTTTTTTTTTAAACACAGATGAAAATCATGCCGTATTATAAATGTGATAGATGTCACTGCTCGTTTATTTCTTTTGTGGTTTTTTTTCTTGCACATATAAGAGAAAAGACTTTTCCAATGGCCAGTGAAAATTCTAATATTCCCATCCCTTTCTTATTTATATCTCTTTATAGAGAATGTGGGTAACAGTCTGTCCAGTTTTATCTTCCTCAAACAGATGTTGTCAAGGATCACTCTACTCTTGAGAGGAATTGCTGTTTGCGCAGTTCAAATTTTACTGTCTGGGATTCCTCTATCAGTAATACCCACTTATATGCAATGTTGGCCTAATTAATTACCTTGCACTTAACTAAACACCTAAATGCTTTAACTTATATTTTTTGTTTATTATTGACGGTTAAAGAACCTGACTTTTCATATTCCATTTCATTAATTTAAGGTCAGTTTGACTCACCCTTCCTTTGCATTTATAACATCAAGCTATACAATATGATTCACAGTTAAGGATTTGTGCAGGATCTACAAAATCGATCTTTCTTTTGGAATTACTTGTTTTGGAAAACGTGCTGACCAAAGACTTCTTAAAAAATACTCCTTTATATCTTTATGTAAACAGCAAAATACCTGCTTGTACACTTTAATATGCTCATAGCTGATTTATGATGCATTTTGCATGCATTAGGGTAATTAAGAAATGTCCTTGTGTCCCTCTCCAAGCTCTTCTAGGAACTTGGCGGGGGGGATGTTTTTATTTAAAACTTGCAGCAAGGATGATTAGATTAATACTACTTGGCTATGGCAAATATTTAAGGTATTATTACACATGTGAGTACAAGTGTTACTGCATGGTAGTAATTCATCTCCAGTTTCATAGCCTAGTCAGACTGAATGTTTTGTTTCAACAATTTTCATGTATTCTGTTTTTCAGATTCCTTTTGCAAGATTTGTAGCTAGAAATAACATATCAAACTTGAAAAGGTAAGGGGCATAGACATGACATTTTTCACAGATGCCATGCTTTATGACAGTGACCACTGAAGATGCTGATTCTTTCTTCAATGTTTCCGTTAGATACTGTATAGAGCGAGTTTTCAGACCTCGGAAGTTAGACCGCTGTCATCCCAAAGAACTCCTAGAATGTGCATTTGACATCGTTACATCTGCTGGAAATAGCTTTTTGCCTATAGCAGAAACAATTTATGCCATTTCAGAAATCATTCAAGAGTTTTCAGTGCTACAGGTAGATTCTCTAATCATCCCCTTTGCTGTCTTTTCCATCCTAAAATTTTAATCTAAGTAAATATTTAGTCTAATGTGTTTAAAAAGGATAGTTCCTTTAACCCTAACAAGTACAGAACTGTTTTCACATTTTATCGATAGTTAGTTACTGAACACTGTTATTTAAATAAAAAATGTTTCATAGGTAAACTTAAAATGAAGCATAGGTTTGTGTGCAAAGGAAATATTAATTGAATCCTTACAGTGCCACTGAAATAACATCTGTCTTCTGTCAGGCAAGTGATTATTGTAGAATGGGACAAGCCTTGCCGTTCTTTAGTTATAGATGGAAGGTAAGGTGGTGGAAGGAGAGGTCTGAAGTTAGTTTTGAACTATTATTAAAAGTTTAGGAAACCTCTTTTTTTTAAGCAAAATGGAATGCAAGTAAAACTTTTTTCTTTCTTTCTTTCTTCCTTTCTTTTTTCTTTACCCTTCGTTAGGAAAGAAATTACAGTATTTACTTGAACCACACTGCCTTACTGAAAGCTATACTTTTGCACTGTGGGATACCAGAGGATAAACTCAATCAAGTCTACATCATTCTGTATGATGCTGTGGTAAGATATTAGTTATTAATCTAATTTCTGTAATCATCGCTGTAGAGTATCTTACTTCGTGGAGCCATTTCTAAAAATGAGTACCAGCCCATTGCCAGCATAACAAGGAATATCCTGTTGTTATATAAAAAGGCTGGCTATCTTTGGGCTGTAAACTTAGATTAATTACTTTTCTGTTACTTCTGGATTGGGATGTTTTAAGATGATATTGAAATGTGTATGAGAGAATTACTTACCTTTATAATTAAAGATCTGGTAGACTATTCAATAAAAACTTTAAAATGTATCTTAATATCATGTTAGTCTCTTCTACCTTATAAGCAGAGAAAATAGATTAAATTAATTTGAATAATTAAGGTAGTGTTTAAATCCCAACAAAGTGCCTTTTTTATTTCCTTTCATTTTATTCTTTTTTTTGTTTATTAATTTAGATAAGCATTTCAGTATTTATGTAGAAGTGCTTTTCAACAAAGTTGGTATTTTTATACTTCTTGTTGCTTCTTGAAACCAAGCCAAATATGGCCTCGCTACAAGATTGGTGGAAAATGTGTTATTTATTGGTTTTGTTCTTTCACAGTATTATTGCAGTTTGTAAATGCAACATTTAATTAAAGGTATTGGAAAGTTGTATTTTAATTCTTCTCAGCAATAGTAATTTTTTTTTTTGGTAACTCAGTTGTTGAATACCTTTGAATCTGTTTCTCTTGCAGACTGAAAAGCTAACTAAAAGAGAAGTAGAAGCCAAATTCTGTAATCTTTCTCTCACATCAAATAGTGTAAGTAATTTTAATTCAGTGTTAATTTCCCTGTAACTTGCCATAAGTCAGTAATATTTTATTTACTTTGCAATTTAATCAACCAGAGTAAGAAAAAAAACCTGTAACATCTGCTGTTCAAAATAGACCAGTGTCTTTGGAAGTGGTCTGATTTTTGTTCTCTGTTCTCTCTGGAAGTCGGTATTGCAACTGTCCAAGCTTCCTTCTTCTTTTAAACATATTTTTCAGACTGTGGAAACAATTAAAAGGTAAACAGAATACTGTACAGTGGTATTTAGTAAAACAAACTGACAGAAACTTTAAAAAAAATAATTGCAAATCTTGATGAATGTACATAAAGAGTTGAGGTTAACTTCTGGACACCCTGATGAGACTTGTGCCTGTCCATTCCTTTCCTCAACTCACTAGGTAAAAACAGGCCGCTGGGCAAAACAAGCAAAAAAGGCAGATATTTTACTCACACCAAGTCAAATATTTTTCATTTTTTTGGATGTGACCTATTATGAGCGCTGTCAGTGGTGCTACCTATGTCTTTTATTTGATTTTTGTTCTTAGCTTTCTCGACTCTACAGATTCATTGAGCAGAAGGGAGAAGCAAGTAATGTATTTCCATTTTTAAACACAATGATAAAACAAAAGCCAGGTGTCACTCAGCTGTTGAAGCATGGCATGAAGGATTTAGAGGAAATCGTTGGTCTGCTAAAGCAACTTGGAATAAAACTTCAGGTTTGTAAAATACTCTGCTGATAAGTTAATGGATTTATAGGCTGCTGGGCCTCGTAACTAGCCAGAAAACAAAGTAATGATATTTTAGAGTAGAAAAAACACATCAAAGTGTCTTTTGATGGCAAGTAATAATACTGGCGTTGGTTGGTTGGTTGGTTTTTTTGTTTGTTTGATTTTTTTTTTTAATTTATTTAAAAAAAAAACCAAAAAACCCCACGCATTTTAAGAATAAGACCTCTTCCAGTCAGAAGTCTCTGGCTTAATTTCTATCTAATGACATGCAGACTTCCCCCCCCTCCCCCCAACCAAGATTGAAGACATCACCTAGAACATAAAGGATTTTTTTAAATTTTGAAACAAACTATAAATATTTTAAAAATACAAAAAGCTGATGACTACTAAAGGCATCCTGTCCTCCACCTTCCTTGAGGCTTGCTCTTTGGGTTTTGTGCTGTAGGTCTTTTGGGCTGCTTTAAGATTAAAGCATCATTTCCTTATTTTTAATTGTGTATTAAATTTTTGGAGATAAGGAGTGTTTCTGTATGTGTTCCTTACAGGAGAACAGTGTTTTCAATCTATACTGCTAATGGGAAATTAATTATATTAACTGGTCATATTGATAAGGGTCTTGCACACACATTCATTTTTATTTTACAGGTTTCTATAAATCTGGGACTAGTTTACAAAATACAGCAGCACAATGGTATTATCTTTCAGTTTATAGCATACATCAAAAGAAGACAAAGAACTGTGCCTGAAATCCTTGCTGCAGGGGGCAGATATGATCATCTGGTATGTGCTCACCTCTTTTAATGAATTTAGATTTTTTTTTTCTTTTTAAAAAACAATGAAAAAATGAAAAACCTTTTTAACATTTTGCAAAGATAACTATTTGGGTCTTCCATTTTGTTTTTGTCTTGTTTCGAGATTCCCCAATTTAGAGGGCCACAGACGGTAGGACCAGTTCCTTCAGCTGTTGGAGTCAGCATAGCTATAGATAAAATAACTGCTGCTGTTTCCAGTGTGGAGGATTCTGTAAGTCTCTTTTTTGGGAGGTGGGGAGTTTTGTTTGTTTGTTTTACTCCTGACAGTTCAGTAACCTAATTGTAGCCACAGATGGGCAAAAAATAAGATGTTCAGATGTGTTCCAAAATAATACCATACTGAAACAGAGAGCAAACATCAAGATGACCTGTTCTGTGTTTCTCTACATAGAATTATTTAGTAAAATAAGAATTAGGGGAAGAGAGGATCTTCAGACTTTATACCCTTTTATTTTTAATTTAAATGGGACGTTTATCTCAGCCTGTGCATTGTTTCAGATGGAAGAGTACAACTGTATATTTTAGCTAATGAGCGTTACTTCGCCCCTACCACTTCTTCTGTTATAAAAGTATAGAAGGTGGAGATGGAGGGAAACTTAAGAAAATGGACTGCTTTGTACAACGTCACACAATTTCACTTGGTTGTGGAATGTGTATTTTATTAACTTTTCTTTATAAGAATAAATTAAAATTGCTAAGCAGAGTGGGAAGGAAAGAACAATAGGCTAGGATATTTTGCAAGCTGAGGTTGTGCAGATGCTTTTCATCAAAGATTAAGCTTCAGTGACTTTCAAACATGCTTAGGTAGATTGTGGTTCTAAAAACAGGTGGATTTAACCCCTTTTTTTCAGCTTGATGCATTTTGAAAAACATTAGTGTATTTATCCTTCTTTGTTACTTTAACTACCTTATGAAGGGGAAAAGGTGATCTTGTGGCTAATATTGTTCCCCTTGTTTTTACTTTCCCTTCAGGTTTCTGTCAGCTCATGTGACCTGCTGGTTGTAAGCATTGGTCAGATGTCAATGGGTAGAGCTATCAATATTGTTCAGAAACTCTGGACTGCAGGAATTCCAGCCGAAATAATGTATGACTGGTCCCAGGTAGAATTTCTATCTCCGTGTGTTAACTATATTGTTGTTCTCTAAGATTAGTGAAGCTTGAGACCATCCTTTTTCAATTTTTTTTCTAGTTTTTATTGAGTTACATACTCCTAAAACTGAGCATGTAGGGTGCTATTCAGATACAATAATGTTAAGAAAGTCTCACTGGCCTTGCAGCATTCTTCCTCTCTACCTCCCAGCATGTTTAAAAGTGTGATGGAGGATCTTTGTGCGCTCCTCAGAGCACAGAGGAATTAAGTGACCTTCCCGAATTATACACCAAGTGTGGAGTCCAAGGCCTATTGAAATCAAGGGGGAAAGTAGCATAATGAATTTAAAATGAGGCCAGTTAGCTCCAATTAAGTGAAGTGAGGATGCTTCAAAGCAGAAGCATATTTTGTACCAATGAAGGCAATAAATTTTCCTTTCAAGGAGGGCTGCAAATAGCATCCCTGAATTAATGAGTTAATCCTTAATAAAGGGCATGTCTGGAACAGAACAGTAGCATCAACTCTTAAATATATCCAGATGGCTGAAGACTATCAGGTACAGAGGGAATATTGACATCATTCTACTGTTAGAAAAACAGCTTAGTAAACTGAGCTACTAGATATGCTATGGGGTCCCCATGTGGTCCCTGGAGAGATGTGTGGCAGAAGGGAGAGAAAGTGGCAAGCTGAATTGTGCCCTTTTTTCTCCAGCTGAAACCAAGCAGACCTTTAGCCACTACTGCCTCACTGGAGTAGTGAGCTACATGGCAATGCTGAAGTCCCTTTTAATAGTGGTGGCAGTTACCTGAGGATTATGAGTTTGGTTCACCTTCAAGTATGCCAGTTGGTGACTAACAAAAGAAACACTGTGCAGTTGCCCATTTTGAGTCATAGAATCATTGAGGTTGGAAGAGACCTCTAAGATCATCGAGTCCAACCATCGACCCAACACCACCATGCCCACTAAACCATGTCCCTAAGTGCCTCATCTACTCGTCTTTTAAATACCTCCAGGGATGGGGACTCAGCCACTTCCCTGGGCAGCCTGTTCCAATGTTTAACCACTCTTTCAGGAAAGACATTTTTCCTTACATCCAATCTAAACCTCCCCTGGCACAACTTGAGGCCATTTCCTCTCGTCCTATCGCTAGTTACTTGGGAGAAGAGACCAACACCCACCTCACTACAACCTCCTTTCAGGTAGTTGTAGAGCGCGATGAGGTCTCCCCTCAGCCTCCTTTTCTCCAGGCTAAACAACCCCAGTTCCCTCAGCCGCTCCTCATAAGACTTGTTCTCCAGACCCCTCACCAGCCTCGTTGCCCTTCTCTGGACACGCTCCAGCACCTCAACGTCCTTCTTGTAGTGAGGGGCCCAAAACTGAACATAGTATTCGAGGTGAGGCCTCACCAGGGGGCACGATCACTTCCCTACTCCTGCTGGCCACGCTATTTTTGATACAAGCCAGGATGCCATTGGCCTTCTTGGCCGCCTGGGCACACTGCTGGCTCATGTTCAGCCGGCTGTCGACCAACACCCCCAGGTCCTTTTCCGCCAGGCAGCTTTCCAGCCACTCTTCCCCAAGCCTGTAGTGCTGCATGGGGTTGTTGTGGCCGAAATGCAGGACCCGGCACTTGGCCTTGTTGAACCTCATACAGTTGGCCTGGGCCCATCGATCCAGCCTGTCCAGGTCCCTCTGCAGAGCCTTCCTACCCTCGAGCAGATCAATGCTCCCGCCCAACTTGGTGTCGTCTGCAAACTTACTGAGGGTGCACTCGATCCCCTCATCCAGATCATCGATAAAGATATTGAACAAGACCGGCCCCAGTACTGAGCCCTGGGGAACACCGCTCGTGACCAGCCGCCAACTGGATGTAACTCCATTCACCACAACTCTCTGGGCCCGGCCGTCCAGCCAGTTTTTGACCCAGCGCAGAGTACACCTGTCTAAGCCGTGAGCCGCCAGCTTCTCGAGGAGAATGCTGTGGGAGACAGTGTCAAAGGCCTTGCTGAAGTCCAGGTAGACCACATCCACAGCCTTTCCCTCATCCACTAGGCGGGTCACCTGGTCATAGAAGGAGATCAGGTTGGTCAAGCAGGACTTGCCTCTCATGAATCCGTGCTGGCTAGGCCGGATCCCCTGGTTGTCCCGCTCATGCCTTGTGAGCACCCTCAAGATGAACCGCCCCATAATCTTCCCCGGCACCGAGGTCAGGCTGACAGGCCTGTAGTTCCCCGGATCCTCCTTCCGGCCCTTCTTGTAGATGGGCGTCACATTGGCAAGCCTCCAGTCGTCCGGGACCTCCCCTGTTAACCAGGACTGCTGATAAATGATGGAGAGCGGCTTGGCGAGCACCTCCGCCAGCTCCCTCAGCACCCTCAGTTGGATCCCATCCGGCCCCATAGACTTGTGAGCATCCAGGTGGTGTAGCAGGTCATTGACTGCTTCCTCTTGGATTATGGGGGGTTCATCCTGCTCGCCGTCCCTGTCTTCCAGCTCGGGGGGCTGAGTACCCTGAGGATAACCGGTCTGCCTGTTAAAGACTGAGGCAAAGAAGGCATTGAGTACCTCAGCCTTTTCCTCATCCTCGGTGACAATGTTCCCCCCTGCATCCAATAAGGGATGGAGATTCTCCTTGGCTCTCTTCTTGTCATTAATATATTTGTAAAAGCTTTTTTTGTTGTCTTTAACGACAGCGGCCAGATTGCGTTCTAGCTGGGCTTTTGCCTTTCTCATTTCCTCTCTGCATGACCTAACGAGATCCCTGTACTGTTCTTGACTCGCCTGCCCCTTCTTCCACAAGCGGTAAACTCTCCTTTTTTTTCCTGAGTCCCAGCAAGAGCTCCCCGTTCAGCCAGGCCGGTCGTCTTCCCCGCCCGTTCTTCTTACGGCGTACAGGGACAGCCTGCTCCTGCACCTTTAAGACTTCCTTCTTGAAGATCATCCAGCCTTCCTGGACCCCTTTGCCCTTCAGGACCGTCTCCCAAGGCACTCTCTCAACCAACGTCCTGAACAGGCCAAAGTCCGCCCTCTGGAAGTCCATGGTTGCGGTTTTGCTGGCCCCCCTCCTTACTTCACCAAGAATTGAGAATTCTATCATTTCATGGTCACTAAGCCCAAGACGGCCTCCGACCACCACTCATGTGCTGCAAAGCAGACAGTTTTGAGCTCACTCACTTAATTGCCTGACTTTTTTGTAGTCTTTTGCTATAACATTTCTGACGGTTTCAATCCCTCAGAATTGAAAAAAATCCAGATCATTATGCTTTTCCTATGATCACCCTGGGTTCTCTTCTTTTTGCAATTCTTAAGGAATGAAGATTTGGGTAGTTCTTGCCTCTGTCTAATGCTGTCCTGCAACCCACTGCTAAGTCAGCATAGCAAGCCCTTCGGTAAGCTCAGCACTGAGAATGATGTAAGTCAGCCTCAGGTTTACATGAAACCCAGCTGGAGTCAGCTTTCATGACAGAGTACCAGTTGTGCAGGACTGAGCTATTACTGAAAGTTGCAGGCAGTGGGGTGGTAACTGTTTGATTGACGTTACATTGCACATTTTTACAGTTATCTAGACCCTGCGCTTCTAGATCCAGCTGGCCCTTCCATGTGGGAACCAGGACTGCAGGGTCTAGGCGTTCTCTCTGTCTAGTGTAGACTTAGACAGATTTCAGTTTTTAAGGAGCATTAGGTGGATAAATATATGCATAATGAAGTTTCACCTCCTGGACTTGTTAATAAAGCTTTCCTCTCTCAGAAACTTACATAATCAGTGTAACTGCTGCATACAAAGTTATTTTTTAATTAAGGACAGGAGACTTTGATTACTTAAGTGATCATTTTATAATCTGTCAAATTTCTGTCCCATTCCCCTTTCCCTTCTTCCCATTTTAGTCCCAGGAAGAACTGCAGGAATATTGCAGATGCTCTGGGATTACATATGTGGCTCTTGTGTCAGGTAAAGAAGGAAGTCATGTGAAGGTAAGTGTGGACAGGAGGATGCTTGATGGTGTTTCAGATTTATAATCTGTTGTTCTACTTTTTTTTTTTACAATCATTATTATTTTCAATAAAGTATTTTAAGTAGATGGAATTCAAGTAAATACAGTTTCAGTTGCCAAGTAGTAGCTGAAGAAGCCTGCTTTTTATCCCTCCGTAACAGTGTTATTCACAGACCTCCTTTCCTCTAGGGAAGTCCAAAAATTAGTGCAAACATTGCTTGACTTCGAGTCATCGGTGTCTTTATGTGGAAAAAGGTTTCTGTTGTCTCTGATTTCTTTGAACTACAAAATGAATTAGTTGACTCAGTGATCTTTCAGTTGGCAGCTTTCCATATTACAAAACAAATGTAACTAAAACGTAAATCTAAAAAAATCCATGTAGTTCAAACAGGCAGAGTCTGAACCACACTCCTCATCTCTCTAAGCTAAGGTTAAGATGGAAAGACTGGACTGTGTCACAACATGACTTACCGCCTCCTGTGCTCTGCAGCCTGTGGTTCTGGAACCTTTTTAGAAGTTAAAAGTTTTAAAATATTCTTGATTCTGGATCATTATTCTTTGAATAAAGATTCATTCTTTGACTGAAAAAAAGAAAAAAAAGTAACCATTTGACAGCATCCAGCGCGAGCATGTTACCTAGTCAATGTGCATTACTAAAATATTTTTCACTTGTTATTCACTCTCCTTGTCATTGTAACAGAGATAGCAAATAACTGTATGAACTAGTAGATTTTGATGATGAGAATGCTATATATCAGTGTCTTCCACAAGACCATTACAGAGCATTCTTTTAAATATGGCTTTATTGAAGCAAAACCAACAAAGAACATGCTAATGAGGTGAATGGTGTTGTTACTGATTAATCTTTTCCCAGTAAAGATGGAGCAGATATTCTGAGTTTTTAATGTTTGAGTCTAACTCTTGCAAACTGGAAGGTAAGCCTTATTCTAACATAATTCCTTAACTAAAAAAAAAAAAAAGCCCAAAACCAAATATGCTATTATTAATATGGTATTTACACCTATAAATCATTCTGTTAAAAAATTAATTATCACATTAAATACAAGTAGCCAAGCTAATTTAAGCTTTGGGAATGCAGAGGAAATTAGTTGGTTGAAAGAAAAAAAAAAAAAATCTGATCAAAGATTTAATTGGCAGTGATTGATTGGTAATGATGATAGCTTTCTACCTTTGACTGCTTCACCTTTAACGGGTGAATAATCCAGTTTGGTTTTGATTAAATTTGATAAGTTTATTCATATGCTATTTTAAGAATCAACAATCTTAAGAACCACTGAACTACATCATAGGTGAAATCCTTTGAGAAAGACAGACAGACGGAGAAAAGGATTTTAGAATCTGACTTAGTAGATCACCTGATCCAGAAACTGAAAACTAAAATCTGTGACGAAAGATGCAGTAGGTAAGTAGCATAACATGTCAACGTGAATAGTCAAAATCAGAAGTGAATGTAGGTTTGTTTTCATGAAATAATTTTAAGATATGCTCAGTTAAACGTTGATTTTATTTGATAAAGAGCTTTGCTGAATTTCTTTTGAGGGGAAAAGAAAGCAAAAGGCTTGGTTATAGAATTTTATTGAGACTAAAGAGACTGGTTTCCCTAGCTGCTGCTACGTTCAAACATCCATAGTGCTTCATAAATTAAAGGCCATGTGGTTATCCAGCTCAAATACTACTAGAACACCAGTATTGGACTTGCAGGCAGTCCTGCCGTACAAACCTGTTACTGACCAGAAGTCCGTTACATTCATGTACTGTGTAATCAAAGAAGTAAAGCAGCAAATCCCTTTCATTCTGAGGCAGTGTTGATATGGTAAAAATGAAGGTGTAATTGTAGCACACCTGTGCGCTTTGGCTGGCACAAGTGAAAGTAACACCTGGCAAAGACTCAGGGTACACACACAGCAACACCCCATCATCCTTTCTTTGTTGAAATTACTGTTTATTGTCACCAGTAGAAGTTAGTACGGAAATCACAGGAGAGGCTACGGTCCCACCTGTGTGCATAAGCAGTATAGCTGTCATTCACACATATCCCTTTGTAAATATATAATTACACACGCATCTATGTATATTTACATGTGTGTACATATATGTATGTATGTACTGGCAGCAGGAACAGACATAGTTTAGTCACGCAAACTAGAATTCAGAAACTAACAGATCTGAGATCCATAGTATTTCTGAATAGACTTAACAGTAAAGGAAATCGTTAGGCTGGAAAATGCTTAACTTGAGCAGTAGTTTGTGCAGGTGGTTGACGCCTCGTGATACCCACCTCTTCATTCTCCTTTTTCTGGCCTCAGCCAGTCTTGGCATTTAACTTCACAAGTAAACTTGATTCTCATGTGTTTTGTGACAGATCTACAGGATCCGTTAGAAGCTGTGAAAGAAAATCATTCTTTCTGAAAGTTACCTTATTTCTAGATCCTGAGAACGGAATATAGAAAAACCCCTATTTGCTAATACTAAACAGAGAAATGCAATAACTATGATTGTAATAACACTGGCAAATTTCTTTGTTAATGAATCCTGAATGTGGAAAGTAAGGGGATCCAAACTAATTATCAAAAACTTCTTTGAATATGTGTGATCTTAAGTGTAAATATTACTTTGATACTTTAGTATTATCTCACAGAAACCTGTAAGAAGTTGTAGATTAAATTAATCATTTAGAGAGAATATTCTCATAATATATTCTAGTATTAGGATCTAAATCACTTGCATGATGGGGAGCACGTTTTTTTGTATCCATAGGAAGCATAAAGATTGATTCTAGATCTGATTTTGTAATGTAATTTTGTATGATTTCCTGTCTGTTCCAGAATAGAATTTAATCTGCAGATACGTGCTGGGAAGTATCTATAAATTTCTTTATCTATATCTATATGGAATGAAATTAAGTATCTTTGTATGATGATCTGAAACCATGTCTTATTACAGTATTTCTTCGCTATTGTAAATTTGTTTCCCTGTCTTTGTTTATTTTCAGAGAAACTTCAGATAATCTTTCAGTACCAAATCAAAAGGGATCATTTACTAATATTTCAGGTATTTAGTCTCTAGTTATAGAACATACAAACTGTTTTTCTTTCTGCTTAAAAACAGTTTTATAAGAAAATACTGCTGGAACATAAATTTTAAAAGTATTACCAAAGTCAGAGCAAGAAAATGTTTTCTAGCAGTGCCTCTGGTTAGAGACACTTTCTCCTAATCTCAAATGTTGTTCCAAGTGATCTAAAACTGAAATTTCTCCAAACTAACAACATAAGTACTTAGACCAACAGACAGAATATTCCCCATATAAGCATTCATTGATGCAGTGATTCAGGAGGGGGGAAAAGCCAAAAACCATGAACACTTCCTAGCTGAGGAGAAAGTAAATGTCATCTTGATGAAAAATGACATGACCTGTGATTGTTACAATGTTGAGACCCAAGTACATTGACCTACTGTTCTATTAAGATTTTTTTTTTCTTCAAATGAAAATGCCTTTACATTTCTAGCTACAGATTTGCACTCCTTAGTCTGATAATAGAAGTTTGTATATAAAGAATAATATTAAGTACTTGTGTGGATAAAGTTTGGCATTTTTGATAATTATTTTATTAAGTACTGATACAGTGTGTGGTGGTGGTGGTGATTGTTGTTTTTAAAGAAACACTCCTGCGTGCCTTGCATAACAGTGAGGGAGAGAGGTGGCCATGCTTAACTTGGGGGGTGGGGGGTGATTACCAGAAGTAGCAATTTGGATTTCGAAGTAAGCCATTTCAAATTTCAGTTACTGTGATTTGGGGGAGCTGGGGGCTGGGGTTTATTGGTTTTTGTCATTGAGTCTGCTATGGGACAGAGCATTAAATACTTGTAATAGCTTTTCTTTTTTTTTCATACTGGGTATGCTATGTTCCTCTGTAAAATTCTGCAAGCCATTTGGAACCTTTTATTAGTTTCAGGGAACACTGATGTACAATACCAAATTTCTTAGTCTTACCAACCAGTCCTTTAAAGTCATAAGTGAGCATTTGAGAATTTACATGCCTGTGTTTCACTATCCTATCTACTTGACTGACTTCGGGGGGGTTTTAGCAGCTTTTCAAACCCTATACTATACAGATCTTAGCTTATTAATATTTGTGAATTTTTCTGTTTCTTGCTACTTCTTGTATAAAGAAAGAATATAATCTAAAACTACATGTTTGCATTTTAGGTGTATTTGAATCACATGGAACTCTTGTAGTGCCTAATGTTAGTGTTATAGCTCCTGAAAAATTATCTGCCAGTGCCAGGCGTCGTCAAGAAGTTCAGGTACACACACATCAAAAGTATTAAGAAGTGAGCCTTAAAAATTAACCAATGGTAGAATTCATATTTTCACTATTACCTAACTTACACAAATGCATCCTGTTTGTTCTTTATTCATAAAATAGACTATGAACACCACAAAAGGTTGAAGGCAAAGACCACCTTTTTTAACATTTTGGATCCTGGGGATATCTGTGACATTGTGGCTCAGCCATCATTGTACATACATATTAGCAATCTTATTTTAGTAGGAACCATGGTTCTGGAATTTTCCCTTTTTTTTTTTTTTTTTTTTTTTTTTAATAAATGCTGAAGTGTGTTAAAGGTGCAAGTTCCAGCATACTTCTCATGTGTAGTATGTTTGTAACAGATGCTCTGTGTATTTCATTATGTTGTCTCAAACTAAAGGCCTAAGAAAAAATTGCAGATTTAAAGGAAAAAAAAAACACCAACCCTGCCTAAAATGTGATATTATAACAATGTAGAAAAGATTAAATGATGCTAGAAACAAATGTCAGAGTTTACTTATTTAGGATTATTGGCTTCAAGATATTTAGAGTACATGGTAAAACAGAACTGTAATCTTATCCCCTTTTCAGTCCAAATTTGGGTGTTCAACAGAAAAATCCCCCCTATAAATAGTTCTCAGAACCCAAATAAAGAAGTGGATGTTATTCTCTGAGCTTTGAGCTAAACAGACTTGTTGTTTTCAGGTTTTTAATGGATAACAGCATCTTTCCAAGGTACAAAAGACAACCTAGTGCAAGGCTGCAACTGCATTTGTAAAGTGCTACCTTGGCAGGGTTACTAGCTTGCTCTGGAAAAAAGTGTTACAAGGCGTGACCCATACTTTGGTTTGGCTTTCGTATCAGTCATCCTTCTTCAGCTAGAGATGATTCACTATATCTGGTCACAGGTTCTCACATTCCTCTGAAAAGTTACCTAACACCGAGAAACAGAAAGGCTGTTTTTACTACGTATGCGAGAATTCACATTGTAACGTGCAGTTTTATCTGCTTTAGTCCAGTACCAGTATTACCAAGTCTTTACCATTGCTGCAAGTGTGGCTCAGCCCCAGTCTCCTTCCTGTCTACTCATCAAGGATTATTGTGGAATTGTTACCGGAAACAATATTAAATGTGAATTTTAGTTTAAATGTGATGTTCTACATCTTGTGTTAGAAGCAGCCTCTTCTGTTCTCATCATCTAGGAAATAGAAAATAAGTGTTCCCAGCCTGTGTCACAGAAGCAGTGTATTTTACTTTTGCCCATCTCTTGTTGCCAGGTGCAAACAAGACTTCAGACATTCATTTCTAGCCTGCAACAGAAAACAAGTGAGATTGAGATTTTAGCAGTAAGTATTTGGCAGAAGCCTGAATTAATTTCAAATTCTTAATTGAATTGGATGATGCAGTTGCTATCTGGAAGAAACTACTGCCAATAGCCTCACTTGAGAGAGAACCAAATGAACCAAACTTCTGGTTAAATAAGACCCATGGCATGTTTTTTTTAATACTCGAAAATTATCTGAAATTGTTTGTATTGGACAGTTGCATAGAACAAAATTTAACAAGTATTTAGTTGTAAATTCTTAAGCTGTACTTATGCTAACTACTGTGGTAGATTTAATAACTTGTTCCTGCTAGATTTGCTCTTACATAGCTTTTGTTTGTGTATAGCTTTTAGACTTTGCTGACCATGTCACAAAGGACTTTAAAATGGTGTATGCTTTTCAGGAAACATACTGCCTATTTGGAACTTTCCGTAATGGAATCTGTCATGAACAGTTTGTTTAAAATGCTTAAAACCTTTGTAAATTCCCAGTTCTATCAGCACAAGTGCTCCTTTGGAAATCAAAAAGTCTGACTCCCTTCAGTATAGCTAATGTCTAGTTGGCAAACTGATAACAGAAGTACTGTTAAGTATTGATTTCTTGATTTTTACAGGTAGATCTGCCAAAAGCAATTGCGATACACTTCTTATCATTAGAGGTAAGCAATTAAGTATTGTCGTTAAAACTCTAATTGAACAATAGATGATAAATTCTGTTCCTAATGAAGTGGAATGTAAAATTCACCCATTGTATTTTTTCTCCTTCAAGGAGTTTGAATTAGGTTTTAAAACTTGAAAGGATTTTTTTACCCAAGGAGCTTGACTGAGGCTAGAAAAATCTTTTTGTCAAATGCCCAAGTTACAGAAGACACCATCAGGAAGTCCTAATCCAAAGCTCTGGGTTTTTTCCCCAAGAATAGTTAACTGAAATTAAGTCTTACTGCTCATTTTCAGAAACCAGTAAGCGTTAATAGCAGTTTCAACAAAGGTGTTTCTTGAAGCTGTTAATGAAGGAGGACCCAAAGTACAGAGGCAATTATTTCAAGTACAGTAGCTGAAACATCTCTTAGTGAAGCCAAGATAAAAAGGGGATGTATAAGTATTATATTGACACCTTTAACAACTCAGAAACTGCTGGATGGTGGGGGAGGGGGGGGAACCCACCAAAGACAAAGCTCTTTTCTTTCCTTCAATGACAGCAGTAGCTTTAAAGTCAGAAGTTCTTACTGGAGAGATGGATGCCTCCCCACCCCCCAAAAAAGCAAACTCAGGAATGGCATCCTGCCTGGAAGTGGATGTAGTACTTTCGTACCTTTCATCTGCTGCTATGAAGCAATGCTTGTCTGGTAATCAAACCCCAGTGAAACATTTGAAAATATTTTCAAAATACTTAGTTCATTCAGTCTATCCAAATCATGGAGATAGTTTATCACCTTTTACTTTAAAAAAAAAAAAACAAAAACCAAAAAAACCCAACAAAACGCACACGATCAGCTTGCATCATTCACTTTTGACCACCCTTACACCACAGTTCTCATATTCTATCCAGCATTGCGAAATTGATAGAGCCCTTTTCATTGCTTATGCCTTTTTATCGCTAAACTATCTGTGTTAAGAAACTGATCACTAAATTCTTAATACATTTTCTTAAATTTTTAAAAAATCAAGTTGCACCTGTTGTTTATATGAATTTTATTTGAAACCTGTTTAATTAAGGAGCATTGACGTTACACAATGTTCAGAAGACTGAATCCTATCTGGAGAAGTATTTCCTTCATGAGAATGTAAGACTGCATCATAGTTCCTTGTCAATTTTTTTTCTTAGTTTGATGGAGACAGACAAGCCTTTGATGCTACTGTGAGACAACTGATGTCACGATGGCCAAAACAGAGATGTTCATACTTACAAGCAATTTGTGATGAAATTTACAGTATCAAAATGGAAAAGAGGTAAATTTGTTAAGCTCTTACA
This sequence comes from Aptenodytes patagonicus, assembly GCF_965638725.1. Taxonomy (NCBI): domain Eukaryota; kingdom Metazoa; phylum Chordata; class Aves; order Sphenisciformes; family Spheniscidae; genus Aptenodytes; species Aptenodytes patagonicus. Next base: position 35,976,073 of record NC_134955.1, on the reverse strand, counting down.
GGTACATAAAACATCTCCATTATTTCTGCATTCAAACTTTACTAAATAAGCTGCTCTTAATTTGTCCTCCCTTTTCCCTCTCCCTGAGAAAAAAAGAATTATTCAGGAAATGCGTATAGTTCCTTAAGTACTATGGTCATCTAATCCTCGCTTGTGGTAAAATGTAAATTCTTGGCCATGTAAATTCTTCATTTTTACAAGTTTTTTCAAGAAATTCTAAAACATATTCCCACTGTTCTCTCATTTGCTGCTTTGCTCATAAAACTGAATAGCAAACAACTATATACATTCAGGTATACTGCTATTCTACTACATAGTAACACTTTTTTCTCATGGGAGGGACTCAGCTCGCCTTTTAAAACTCATGAGCACATTTAATTCCTCCCGCTTTGAAGGAATACAATGGGAATCTGGCACAGCTGACAGACTGCCCAGCTTTAAGCAAACACAATGCATGCTCTCCAAACATGTACAGTAAAGCCTGTTTCTGTTTTCTAAGCATAAAACCATTTATGTTCAACTCAGTCTCCTTGTTGGATGCTGGCAAGGCTGAAACAGATAGTCTGGGCACATCCAGTTTTAAGCCTCAAATTTTCAACTGTTGCATGTACTGGTACAGTTAAGTGAGACCTTGGGTATTTATGTCCTATTGTGGGTTTCATTTATAATACATTTTCTTGTACCTTCAAGCTGAACGTAGGTTTTACTTAACCTTTAAATGAGACTAAAAATTGACCAATTCCTTTTTCTTAGAGAAGCACCAAAATTCGCTCAGCTTTGCTAATGTTTACTAAGGCAACTAAGTATCAAGTGAAACATTTTTTTTCTTCCTGTGGCTTGCAAGGATGTGAGCAACAGAACCCAATTACTACGTAAAAATAATATTCCATACAGTGTTGGGTGTGAATGTTATGCAGTGCCTGATGAAGTCTTCCTTTCCCATTTGATGCCTGTGCACAGAACACTGCTTAGCCATAAGCCTTCAGATCACTGAACGGAAACTGAACAGGCTAGATAAATGGAAAGAGAATTTTCATTGCAGAAGACTGCAATGAAAATTGCAGTCGCAGCCAAAGGGACTAAAACTTACTGCTTTGCTACTGCATCTTTGCCATTAGCTTATTGCTAAGATTTGCCACAGGTATCGTAGCTTTCGAACCTGCACCTTCAAAGTTTAAAAATTCTCTCTTTTCCCTCCCTCTGCAGGGTTCCTGCACTTATCCTGTACAGTTACCGAGACGAATACAAGGTTTTGTTTTAGTGCTTAAAGCATCGTTTATGGGATGCTTTTACTAACAGACAACAGTGTTTTGTCAAAAGGAATTTCAAAAAGCTGTATAATGCAAGACAGGCAACTAATGCCTTTTTATATGTCCAGATTGAATTTCATGTGTAACATAAACCTGTAAATTTATGTCAAAAAGTGGAAATAAATGTTTTATAAGCAATTAAGGAGCAAGTCTGACTACAGCCACAGATATGTATTATCATGTAATCTTGCCCCTTATGCCACAAAAGAGATTATCAGCTCTGCAGGTGTAAAACTACTTTTTTTTTTTAAATGGTTTCAGAATGCCTTTTATGTCAACATGCAACAGTAGTACTGAAATCAGAAATTCAGTTCAAGGATTAGAGAGGATGAATTATCTTCAACTCTAACAAACTGTTTTAAACTTTTTTGAAGAAGGGTTTTTATGTAATAAAAGGTTTGGCTGCTGAGCCTTCTTGAAACATGTATTACAAGCCTTTTGTGGTTGTGTGTTTTGGTTTTTTTTAACCCTACTGTTTTAATTTCTATATAAGAGATGGTAGATTTCAAGCTGAGAGAGTTGTTGCAAGCCTGGCTGCCTGTGCTTGTCCTGCCTGTACTTTTGCATTCAAATCAAGCAGCAGTTTCCTGGGAGATGAAATAAGACCTGATACAGGAAAAACTTGTTTTGGACCTAAACCTAAGACTTTGAAGAGAAACAGTAACCTGCATGTGCAGAGGTATAACCAAAGTTTTGAACTAGCTTTCTTCACAGGGGTTGTCAGATTGTTTGAAGTGAAAGTCATAGTAATGATGGGAATCTTGTAATTATCTTCTTGAAGCTACAGTTACCTATGCATTATATTTCACATCAAACTACTTATAATACTGGAGTGAATATGCAGAAAAGTGTTTACCCTTCCTCCCCACCTGGTACCTTCTGTTTAAACAGCTTACTCCTGTTTCTTTAACTAACTCAAGTGATTGCCCTTAGCACTGCAGGCTCATTGCATTAAGAAATACCTACTTACTTTTTCTGCCCCTTTCTTGTAGTAAAGAGGAGTGCAAAGTTAATATGTAAAAAGGTAACTTTAAAGACGAACCCAAGAACTTCTGAGAACTGTGAAAGTTGTAACAGCCAACACACTAAGTAGCATCAGGGGAGAATCCTACAGGCACAGATAACCATACTATTCCTAGCAATTCACCAAGACAAGTCACACCAGTCATTACAACCAAATCCATTTCTTATTGTGTTTAATAGGAACAATTAAGTATTCACCTTTTACATCTGCTCATATGAAGGAGCTACTTTAAGATGTGAAATAGAGGGAAATTCAGATCCCTGAATGTACTGAAGGATGAAGTTTAAAAAAAAAAAAAATTTAGGTGACATGAGCATTTTTAAGCCATGTCTGAAGGGAACATGATGCAGAGTCCTGCCCTCCCCCCCACCCTGAGCCAAGGTCAGCACAGCTGGATCAGCATGGAGCAAAGGCACAGCTGGCTCAAGCACTGTGCTGGCTGCCATAGGGATATCTGCACTGCATCACGTAGACACGTCCCTCAAAATAAGACAGAAACAGGAAAGCTGCTGTTCCTGATAATATATTGGCACCCACTTTCCCTAGTACTACTGAGGCTTATCTATAAAACTGGGCATCTGTCACTTAGACTCCTGCTCCAGTCTTACTTTGCTCCTGGTACGGTACATTTCCCTTCACCCTATGTTACACCCCACACAGGTTTTACGCTGCCCACTTGTATAATACAAAATAAACAGCAGTATAAGTACAAAACTAGTTGGCAGCTGAGTGTAAAGCTATTTCAGTATAACCCTGTAAATACTCCTGCCATACAACAATCCACAGAAAGCACCTTCCGCTCTCAGTTTAAATGAAAGTACTGATCACATCACAGTATCCTCCTGGAAGGAAAGCCAAAGACAAGTGGTAACTCAAAAAGAAATGGACTTTGCTTTGGGCAAGGGTGAGGTCTGTTATAGTGACGGTAGGACACCGTTCCATCACTGTGTTGCTTTACTCTTCTTGTTTTTGCTTTTCTTGTCTTTTTTCTTCAAGCCATCCATGTTAGCTCTCAGCAAATTTGAATATGCCTGAAACAACAATTGGAACAAATTAAAAGAACAAATACTTAAGTGACAATATACTAGAGGTAACATTTTACATAATGCTAATGCATTTTCTCGTGTTAGAGAATCATGCTCTTACACCCTACACTGGGAAACTATTATTTCTAAACCAATGCAAAGAGTTAGATAAAATAGAACGGGATTTTTTTTTTTTAAACAAATGCAGACAGATGGGTAGTCTAAGGTTAATCTGTATGCCAGTTCAGCACTGAATCAACCCATTCACAGCTGTCCAGTGCTTCCTACTGACCACTCCCCAATACCTACAGAAAAGGAAGATAAAAGGCATATAAAACTTACCATCTGGAATTTATTTACTTCCTTTGAGCTCACCTACAAAAGTAATACTGGAGGTTAACCAAGAAAACACTGGCTTCTGTTACAAACCAAGTATCAGTACGTGTCTACCCACCAGTGACCATCTAGTCTTTTTAGCAGCAGTTGGATCAACTCACCACATTCAGTGGTAGGTAGGCTGTACTGACATGTCATAGGACTTCACTGATTCAGAAAACTGAAAACACTCCTTACTTGATTAACAAAATCCTCTGGAGGCCATTCGTCCCAAATCCATGTGTTTTCAAATGGGAAGAATGTGAAGAAACATTCTAAGGAAGGTTTTATTTACTTGTAGGTCCATAAAAATACATTGCAGCCCAGATTCTCTCAACTATTTCTCAAAGTAACATTTTTCCTTGGGTTACATCACAGAGGAGAGCTAGTCAGCTAAAGCCTTTCCCAATCTCTCATTCAAAGTAAACACACATCAGGTTTTCAACTTCTAGTTAACATTCCCTGAAATACAAATAGCTCTGTAAATGAGAAAAAAATAGGTATGCTGAGCAAGATTAAGGCTTAGAGGAGTCTACCCACGCCCACACATTCTTGTCAGGACACAAGGATCCCTTTCCTACTGTTTCACAGTCTGGGAACATTCAGTTCTTTCCTGGGTTGTAAGAACCTCCAGTAATTCCATTGAGGTCTATAGGAAACTACCTCTGTCACCTGAGGCTTGAGTGTAGGTGTGCAGGACCCTTCTCCTTGGAGCCACATCATTTGTCCTCAGGACAGATCTGGAACCTGCAGTATGTGTCCTTCTGCCCGTGTCTCTAGAAGCAGTTTCCCCCTTCCCTCCACACAATTTCACCTGACTCAAAACACAACAGCCAAGGTTGCTGAAAACAGGCAGAGTCCCTTTCTGCTGTCCTGCAATACCATTCTGAAGCAAAATCCAGCATACAGAGCACAACTATAAACTACTGTCCCATCTGTAATGCTGAGTGTAAACATTAAGACTTCACGTAAGTTTAACACTTCAGCACCCCAACTTCAGCTGTGTGTTTAGCTACCATATGGTTTCTCTGGAATTAAGAGGGTAGTTCTCATGAAATTCATGTAAAGACAAATTTCACTTAAAATATAGGGCATTAAATAGAAGACAAGCAGGGCCACTAATCTTTCTAACCCAAAGTTGTCACTTACCACTGTGCTAATTTTCTTCTTTCCATCAGTTGCTCTTAGAAGACACTTATTGTCTGCTGGTTCGAAACTTTCTACATGGCCTTTGCGTGGGACTGGTTTTGTTCGGCCATCATCTGTATTGAAAGACAGAGAATGCTTATTCATATTTCACTAAAATCATGCATGCCTCCTGACACGAGATGTTAAAAATTGCTCATGAGGAGATCTGTAAAACACCTTGAAATTTAAGGCCATTTGAACCGATACTGCTGCCAAATTGTTCACAGACCCCTTCCTCTGAGTCCTGGCTTTGGCTGGGATAGAGTTGTTTTCTTCCTAGTAGCTGGTACAGTGCTGTGTTTTGGATTTAGCATGAGGATAATGTGGTAACACACCGATGTTTTAGTTGTTGCTAAGTGGTGTTTAAACTAAGGCAAGGACTTTTCAGTTTCCCATACTCTGCCAGAGAGGGAAGTGCACAAGAAGCTGGGAGGGGGCACAGCCAGGACAGCTGACCCAAACTGGCCAAAGGGATATTCCATACCATGTGACGTCATGCTCAGTATATAAACTGGGGGGAGTTGGCTGGGGGGCAGCGACCGCTGCTCAGGGACTGGCTGGGCATCGGTCAGCAGGCAGTGGCATCACTTCTTTTTTTTTTTTTCCCCCTTTCCTTGGGCTTTTGGTTTTTTCTCTCTCTCTTGTTGTTTTACTTTCCATTACAATTTATTATTATTATTTTATTACTTCATCTTATCTGAACCCACAAGTTTTCTTGCTTTTGCTCTTCTGATTCTCTCCCCCATCCCACCAGGGCGGGGGGAGGGTGAGCAAGCAGCTGTGTGGTGCTCAGTTGCCGACTGGCGTTAAACCACGACACTCTGTAACCCCAGAAGGATCTGTTTCATAAACTACATCCGCCAGGAAAAAAATGTAAATCCTTGCCCTGACACGCTGTATGAACTGCCTGCTTCAGCAGCAGTATGTTTTAAATGCATGTCAAACTGCAGCCTAGGACACTTGACTTCTCAAGTAGTGCCAGCTCGCCAGAAACCAGAGAAACATAAACACACAAAAGCAACGCTATAATTCTCCTTTTATAGAATTCTAAGGATTTCCGATTATTGTTTAATAATTAAAGTCCCAGTATTTCCTGCAGTTTGAAATACAGTCTTACTTCAAGGTTATTAGTACTGCAGCTAAGATGATTGATTTGTCCATACGATTACTGTTGTTTTCAGAGACTCTGAATTACAACTGTATCTTTTAAAATACATGCTAACAACGGTAAGTTTGACTTCGATGAACGCCTCTTTAATCCAGTAACAGACTTAAAACTTACATTTCTTCAGCGTTATGAAAACACTCCCCGAAGTTCTGCACTTTTGAAAGAGTCTGGTAAGCTCTGTCAGGAACTGCAAGAGAAAGAGACCCCATCCTTGGCTGGAGGCCACCACACAGGCGTTTCTCCCTCCTCCCCGTGCAGCCCGGCGACTCGCCGCCCGGGGAGCAGCCCCTGCCTCGCTCCGGCGGCGCCGCTACCACAGGCCGGCCCCCGCAGTTACGCGGGAATAAGCACCAGGGGAAGGAGAACTCCCGGTTTTTCCCACGCTGAAGCTGCAGGGCACGCGGTCCCCGCCGGGGACGGCCCAGCCCGAGGGTCCGACTCCGGAACACGGGGTCTAAACCCCCCGGACCTACCGCGGCCCCAGCGTTTCCGCCCTCCCTCCCTCGCCCAAGTCGCCGGCTACAACGATGCTCGCTCCCCTCCCCCGCCGTCGCTCCCACGCCGCCGGGCCAGGCGAGGGGACGGCCCTGCGCGGGCCTGGCGCACCCTGGGGCTTCGCGGGGCCTCCCTCCCACCGCAGCCGGCACAGGGCACACCCCACGCGGCCGGTGACCAGCCGACTCCCCGGGGGCCGGCCACGTCCACGGCTCCCGCCGGGGCAGCCCCACCTGCTCGCTCTCCAGCAGCACCATCCTGCGAGCCCCGCCGGAAACGCCGCGCGCACGCGCACGGGCGCACCCACGGGCGCACGCGCACCACGGCACGCACGCGGCAACGCCCCCAAGCCGCTCGCGCCGCTGGAAGAACGGAGCGGGCGGAGAGCGCCTGGCGCTGAGGGGGCGGGGGGGGCGGCGGCGAGGCCCCGCCCCGCGGAGGGGAGCGCCACGTCAGCCCCGCGCTGCTGCCGCCGCCCGCCCCGGCCTCGCCCCGGCCCCCCGTGGCCGAAGGCGGGTGGCGGACGCGGCCTCGCCATGCTGCCCCGGAGCGGGGGGAGCAGCCGGTGCCTGATCCGAGGCGCGGATCAGGCCGGCGGGAAAGGCCAGACCCGGGGGGCTCCGCTCCGGACGCCGCTGCAGCCACCGCCGTTATACCCCCCCCCCCCGCGGCTGTCCGGTGACGGCCGCAGTGCGGGGTTTTCCCCAGGCAAACAACTGGTGCGCACGCAGCCTGGAGGAGCGGCACCAAGATTTCAGCTCTTCTTCGAACGCCGCGTTACCGTGACAGGCCCGGCGCTGCCTCACCTAGGCGGCCATGTCCCCGCGGCCTCGCGTAACCCGCCGGCTGGGACTCGAGGTCTGAACGATGGCCTGCGAGTGGGCCTCGGTGCACCCGCGGGTGGCTGCGCTCGGCCTGCTAAGAAGCGGGACGCTTGCCTGGGCGCTGCACAAACCACAGGGGTGGGAGGTCATAAACCAGCCCTGGCTCCCTACTTCCCATTAGTTGGAGCGGGTGTTTCAACTTGCGTGTGCCTCAGTGGCCCGAGGCGCCAGGAACAGCTCGCAAGCTGCCACGTTAGCTCCTCGTGAAAACACAGAACTGCAGCTGGCCATCGTTTCCAGTGAAGTGCTGAAATGGCTGGTGCGAAGAGTCCTGGCGAGTGTGACTGGCCAAAGGCTTAGAGGGTGAAGGGTGTGATGTGAGACTAAATGAACAAGATCCCTAGATTTGTACAAGAAACGGCTAAGAGGAAACCAGCATCTGGGTGGGGCGAGAGGGCACTTCACACCCGTAATACTTGAATCTCCTGAGGGGCAGATTCTGGAAAGGGGGAGTTTTCTGTCAGGCCCAGGTTAGTTGATCTGGGAACACACAGAAGTAGCATTTGATCCAGTGCCACTTCATGTTTCTCACTAGGAAAGTTGATTTCTTTTTCCTCCATGGACCTAACAGAAGGGGAAGATAATGCCTTACATACAGCTAAAAGGGAAAAACTTCCCTCAGGCTGATAGGTGCTTGAGCCCCTGAGGAATTCATACTGTTCATTTAGGAGCTCAGGACTGCATTCTAGACAGAACTGAAATACCTTCTTGCGTTACTATTCTCATGGTGGGGGTGTTGTTTCATATATAAAACAACACTTCATAATCAGAGAGTCTAGTCACTCCAAAAGTCATTTTTAGAGTTTACAATCATTTGCTGTCCTTTTGCAGGTTAAGCAAGAGGCAGTAGAGGGTGCTGTGATTGCACACACAGAAATGAAACTGCCTAAAGAACAAGGAAACAAATACCCAAGAAGCAGGTCATCACAACACGGCCATGATTTATCAAAATCTATCAGTTTATTAAATTAACTCCATTATGTTGGAGTCAAAGGAAGTGTAGAGATCCAACACTGCATTTCCCTAACTGTGGATGGTATTATCCTCCTGATGTTTTTGCACTTGTATTATTTGCAGTTGAGGAGGAAAGACTTCAGAAAAATAAATGTCATTGTTTCTCATAGCATTAAAAATCTCATAAAAACTGAAGCGAGGAATATGTGTTATTTAAATCTTCTGAAAGCGGGCACTCTAAGAGGACATCATCAATGCTGTGGTCGGAAGTACTGACAGACCAAAGCCTTGTACAACTGTAGAAAGCGATGGTCCCTGCCCCTAAAAGCTTACAGTCAGCGTCCACAACAAGTGAAGGCAGGTGGATGCAAGGAGTCATTGCTGACACATACTTCCTCTAACCCTGCCCGGTTGCAGGAGCAGTCATAACAAACTCCTAATTACAAGAGGTTGTTTTGTCAGAAATCAGAGTAGGGTTGTGTTTTCAAAAGAGCTCTGAATGAGGACGATGCAATAGCATTGCAGAATTTTATAGGCCACTTGTGAAAGAAGAGCAGAAATGGAAAAACTAAAACAATTGCAACATACTCCCCCTTGGAAACTACCATGGTCACAGACACTGGAAGGCAGAAGAAGTGCACTTCCACTCATGCTTGCCAAAAGAGAAGATGGGTGGTCTCGTAGCTGAAACATGGGGACTACAACTCTCACCTGCATTCTGACTCTTGAATTCACCAGAGAAGTCTTGTGTTGCCTTGAACCGGTCTCCTAACTTCTCTGTACCACAGCTCTTCTTTCATAAAGGTGGAGAAAGATGTGTAGTTACTCTCTACACCTTTTACGCAACAAAAAGCGTCAGTGCCTGTGGGATGAGCACCATGGAGTTTTTTTCCCCTTTTGCACAAAAATCTCAGCCCACTATTAGGAACTACTTCTGTTGCTGAGGTGTGCCTTCGGTACGCTGCGGACATAGTTGTGCCCACCTTAATGTAGCTGAGGTATCAGTAGCAGTGTAGCTGCGGCATCAGAGACTGTACAAAAATATTGGGCATCTACCTGTCTGGGCGGATGCCTTGCAGGAACCTTTAAAAACCAAAGCTTCCGGTTCTGCTGTATGGTGGAAGAAGGGACAAAGTGGAAACCACTGTGAAGAACTCCAGAGAGTTGCATAAAGTTTACATTTTTCAAATCTGTTGTTTTATCAGCAATTTTTCTGAAAATATATTTGTGTCACTGCTAATAAAAGAAGTGGCTCCACTGAATTGCTGAATTTCTTTCCATAAGAAAGAAGGAGGATTTTTGTGTGTGTGTGTGTGTGTGTGTGTGTGTGTGTTCGCTTATCTTCCTGATCTTGAAGTTGTTTTTCAAGCCAGAATGTCACAATTTAACTGGGGCAGAAGCCTCCATCACAACTTGCAAACAAGGTGAAAATGGAATATTTTTAACGATTCTTTGCCAAAAAATAGATGGAACAGGGGAATGCTGACATTGCTTTACTTTTGCCAAAGGCTGCCAACACTCAGAGGGAAAAAGCTATTCAGCTGGCGAAAAAGTGCTGAACAAACACTGAAGGAGCTAAAGGGATACTCCCAATCATGATATACTTGCTTTTCACTCTATCTCCTGCCCCAGTCTGATGCCTTCCCTCTCATCCCCTGCCCTCAGAAAAAAAAGGAAAAACAAAAAGAAAAAAGAAAAGACAGGTTGGATTAAAACAGTAGCAAGAGGAATTGGTGGATCCTGAGAGTTGGCAGGGGTATTAGTATTTTGTAACCTGATCTGTCATGTGACTAGACCCAGGCAATAAAAATAGGTCTCCTACCAGCCCTCCTGTTTGCTCAACTTTATTATATGGTGTCAGTAGAGAACTACTTTTTTTTGGCAAAAATTTAGCAAATGAAGCCACCTGAATCATTAAATCCTGAAGGAAATCTGGCAGAGAACTGGAGGAGGTTGTTGCTCTGCTTCCAAGTTTTCCTGGAAGCAAGCATGTACCGAAGAGAAACAGAGAAGGTGAAACCTTCTCCTCTCCTAAATGTGGGGGGAGGGGCAGGAAGCAGAAAAACAAAATTATTAGAAGTAAATTAAATTCTTGATCAACCTTAGTAGAGGTTGGCAAAGACCTGTTTGAATTAGCTAGAAAAGATTACTTCTCGTTATGGACTACCACACACACACATTCAGCTGCTGCACACGACAGTGAGCAGAAATGTAATAACATACTGTAAATTACAGTTTGCTCACCACAGTGCTCAAGATGAGTTAATAACAGATAATGGCCCACAATTCACAAGTGGATCATTCTGGTAATTCTCTTTGATCTGTAAGTTCAAGCACACCATGTCAAAGTATAGCTATGCCCAGGAAAAAGAGTCAGGGTTACAGCAAAACCCCAGTAACAACCTCCCCCCCCTTTACAAGTCTATCATTAGCACTGTAAAAACAGAGATGCACACCTCACTGCCTTACTGGCCTCAACAGATCTGAGATTAATGGGCAAAGGAAAAGCCTTGAGAGCCAACATTTAACAGCGGCTGGTTGGGCAGAAAGACTATTAACCCTGGAATACTACCAAAACATCCCCAAGCTCTGTGCCAGCGAAGTAAAGAAGAAAAGTTTCAACAGCAGCAATGAACAGTTATGCTTTTTTCTAGAGCTAGGTGGATTTCCAACAAAGCCATCGGCAGGTTACATGGGTACAGGTGAACGTCAGTCCCATGATCGGTCTTAACCGATCTTCTTTGTAAGTGGCCCTTGTGAAAAGAAAAAGGACATGCAAGGGGACGACAATCAGAGAGCTGTTGAGCAAGACATATAGAGGCACAAAGCGGTGTTATTTGCCTGATCCGCCGGTAACCATGAAAAAGAGAGAGATTCTGAATACCTTATAGATTCAGACAGAGAACTAAACAAGGCATTTTAGAAAGATCTTTCTGAGACCAGGATATGCCACCAGAAAGCTGCTGAGCCCCTGGTGAGAAGGCCAACTTCCAAAGAGAAGCTCTCCACAAGAAACAGGAGGTGTTCTCTCATGTCTTAGGAACCAGTTCATGTACCCTGAGCTCTTTTCTAAACATTTCTGTTCATCTTAGTGAATTCCTCCTATTTTATTTAATATTATGTTTTATTTACACAAAATGAGTTTCAAAGATAGGTTAAGTGTAACCTTGAGTTCAACAAGCACTGACTTTCATTGTGTAATAGCAATGTTAACAGTGATTTATATTTTGTGAGGGAGACCAGGAAATAGAGATACATTTCTTAAAACTCTAATGCACCACATTACTATTGTAGAGAAAACCAAAGCCTATCTGGAGTGAGACACAAAAAGATTGTTTGTTGGAAAAGCGCTTCATGGTTTTGAAGTACCGTCCAGATTTTAGAAAGCTTCTCTGTCAGGGAAGACAAGGGATGTATATTTACCATATTGTTGAGTGTCTCGCACATGCTCAAAACGGTTTTGTGACAAGCCCCTGTCTCACAAAAAAATGGGAAAAAAAAGGCCAAAAGAAAGGCAGCCCAGATGTAGAATTGGTCATCTGTACAACTGATGGTGTCATCTCTGCTCTCTAGGACCCTGCGGCACAGCTCACCCTGGGGACGATGCAGCAGAGAGAGTGCATCCCTGCAATGACATGTACGTTATGAATCCATGAAAAATGCCGAAAACACATCTCTGGGAACAGTGAAATTAAAGAGGCAATTCTGTTCACTCCCTGAGTATGAGGACAGGCCTAGTGAGAAGAAGCAACATGTCGCCAGATGTGTTTACTTTTGAAGGACATGGCAAACAAAACACAGTCTTGCAGACCTCCAAAACGAATGCAAAACACTGCAGTAAAATGGTCAGATAAAAAAAAAGAGATATGCAGTATGGGCATCCACACTGTGTTTTGAAGGTACATTTGTCCCGATAACTTTCAGTTGCGAGCAGAGCAGAGGGAAGTGGAAGAACAGCCTGTTCTGAAGGAGCGCACCTGCGAGGTGACACAGCTGAGCCATCCCGTCCCCACTGCCACTCTCCTCTGGCAGCCTCTCCAGTTCTCAGTCGGTGGCTGCCTGCTGCTGCTGCTGAGAAGAGACACCGCACTGTACACACATGCGTGAACTGGAGACTGTGTGGCCAAGAGTGCTGTACCACGTGGCAGAATGAGTCTTTAGAAGTGACTTAACAATAGCATTGGTTTTGAGTCCAGATAAATGACACTCATATAGAAACAAACAAAAATGTATCAGAATGTGCTCATATCCTTACAACACTGAGATGTATACTGTGGTTGAACTCCCAGTTTATCTTCTCCATGGCCAAAATTATAATATCTTGGTAGTTATACCTCATATTATTTGTTACTCTTAAAACTAATGTATTTTAAATTTTTAGGGATGTGAAATATATTTTCAGTGTACACCTCACATTTTTGGAGGGTTACAGGGCTACTCAAATGGGGGACCTTAGTCTGTGTTTGAACCAGGAGTAAGTTTTACAAGGCGTTCAGACACGTCCCCTCCACTTTGGGGTATGAACTTTCACACAGGGGACCCAAAGACTTTCTGAAAATAAACCATCGAATTCTTCTTCCTTGCGATCCCACTGGCATCAATACAGCCATAGTGGTATACAGGAGGTCAGAATTTGGGAGCTGTTAATGTAACTCTGTCTATGGAGCTGTAAACTATAAGCCGCAAATTCATTGGGGTTAAAACTTTGCTATTATCTTTAAACCAATTTTGTGATATGAGCTTTCAGCGTGGTTTCAGTGGGTCTTTGTAAGTCATCTGTGAACTCCAGTGGTGCAGGATCAGGCCTGTACAATACAATGCACCCTCTAGGTGCTCTAGAAATGATATTTACCAAACCTCACAGCTCATCTCTCCAGCAGGAAGAGGGTATATAGTCATCACTTCATTTTGTATGGCAGATTTCTAAGTAGACACAGAATGTCTGGTTAAGAGCTGTGCAAAGCATCAGGGAGGTAATTAAGTTGGAGTTCAAGACTAATGAGGTGACAGAGATTGGGTTGAGCATCATTTCTTTCACGTCAATGTGTCCTACTTTCAGAAACACAGAAATGCAGTTGTGAAAAATTTCTACCAGACATTCCCAGTGAGGTTACAGGATTATTTTTTTTTCTATGTAAGTATTTAAGAGACAGAATGAAGAATATCACACCATGTTAAAAAAACAAACCACAAAACAAACAAAAAAAACCAAACCACCAAGTCAATGGGAATTCTAGGTCAGCAGAATGTCACCAGGGAGGACAACATTGTCCTTGATATCAGAGAACACCAGGGGATGTGTAATTAGAAAAGGAGCCACAAGGTCTTTGCTATCCTCCATTTGCAGTCTCCTCAGAAGGACAGAAATCCAAGCAGCATATATTCTCTTGATACCATGGGCTGTTGCTTTCTCAGGAAGAAAAGGGTCACCTACCACCTCACCAGCACCATTTCCTGCCTCTGCTGAGGCCGCCCAGCAAAGCCAGACCTGGCTGGACTTCTGAGATTTAAGGATCACAACACAAGCTGCAGTGCCTGTAAAACAATAGTTTCTTCACAGCCTGAGTGAGGATGTCTGATACAAGAGCTGCATGGCACAACAAAGAGACAATTAAGTTAGTTACCAGATGAGTGAGGTGACAGGGATCGGCTTAGACATTATTGCTTTCACTTCCATAAGCCCTAATTCTGGAAAAACAGAGACAGTTTTGACCATTACCACTAGATATTTCCAGTATGACTACCTTCTTGAAAGAGCTGCCAAGTGTACCTTCTTATTCAAGCTTTACTGGTATTTCTTGCTCTTCCCTAAGGCTCCTCCAAATGTCCAGACACTTTCTAGGAACAGGATGGTGTGGGGAGGCCACTGCATAGCCAGCAGCTGCCCTGGGTTTGCTGGGTCAGTGGCTGGAGGAAGCGGTTTCCTGTTTTGCTGGTGCTCAATGCCACTTAACAATAGGGGGAAAGAAAAAACTGCAGGATCTAAGCACAGCAAAACTGTTTTCTACATGAGCTGTCCGCCTGTCTCCCTGCTCTGCCCCAGCCACCCCCCCACTTCACGCTCATACCCCGGCCGGTGGACGGCAGCAGAGGAGAGGAGGCAGAGGCACTCAAGGCTGAGGTAACAAGGGGTTGAAGGCATCTCTGCCATATAAACAGCCTGGACCCCTTGGCAGCGAGTCTGAAATAGCAGCTGAATATTACTAGTTTGTATCTTTCCTCTTGCCTCCTGTGAGAGAGAAAATGAGACCCATGTGCAGCACTTCTGGAGCATCAGTGTCAGCAAGAGTCACTCATGCCTTCTTACAACATCTAAAACACCTCGTCCGTCCTAGTAGATGGTTTTCAGCACCGTCCTGAGATAACCATTTCCAGCCGTGGTCAGTTCATTAGGGCGGGAACAGCATTGGCAGGGATTCCTCGCTCTGCCTTTCTGAACAACGTCCTTCTCTAACGGTTTGCTCAGTGCCAAATCCTTAATCCACTCTTATCAGCTCACAGGGTGCCCTTACTCTCCTACTCTCCTCCTACTACCTACACGCTCAGGCAGCATCCCTTGCCACCATGCCGGAGTTTGGCTCTCGTGATCCCCATCCATATCCAAATCCTACTTCACTTACTGGCCTTGTTTTTCAAATGCATCTTCTGAGGTTAAAGGTTGCAGGGGTAGCTCTGTAAAGCAGATTAAACTAAGCATTGTAACTGCGACTGTAGTCACTCAGAAACAGGAAACACAGGTACACAAACTGTAATCTGAGATTGTTGCTATCCCTGTCCCTTTATTTCTGCCTCCCCCTCTCTGTTTCTGAATACATGTTGTCTTCAAATGCACACAGAGCAGCAGACAGGAGCCCCAGGCAGATTGGAAGTCACAGGCTCTTTGTTAGTGCTCAGGCTATAGAAATTCCAGGTGAGTCACCCCTGCTTGCAGTAGCAGGTAACCCAGCCATTGCCAATCAAGCTCACAGAGCCTTAAATGCAGCCCTGCCAAGAAAATTCTCAGAAGCAATGCAGGTATTATAAATGCAATTCCTTTGTTACTGCCTGTAGCCTTAAAAACCTGTGACAATTGAGTCCTACAGCTTTTAAAGTGCAGGAGTGGCATTGCTTGAAGATACGGCATGGAAGTATTGCACTAGGTTTATAAAATAGTGTGCCAGAAACCGCCACATCGAAGGATTTCTTTTGTTAAGTTGTTTTTTTTTCCCTCTCTCTTTTTTTTTTTTAAGGGGATAATTCACTTAAGAATCCCACCTGTTGGTTTTAGTTTGGGGCTTTTTTTCAGACAAGTTGTGATTGGGTTATAGTGCCAGTAAAAAGCAGGAAAATTTCCAGGACTTAAACTGCCAAGCACACAGTGAAGTTTTACATAGAGCTCAGTCAGTGAGACATAGTAACGTAGGGCATATATCATGCTTAAACCTTATAATGACCCAACGGTGTTTTATCATCATCTGAACACAGCAGGAGAGCTAGAACTCCATTGGAGGAAGAGTGCTCTAGGTCTTTATGAAGAACATCACAAAAAGGATATGTTCAAGACCAAAAAAACCCTCCCACAAATCCTAGGATGAAACTGGCTTCATCTACACTAAAGGTTTACCTAACATTATTTTGCAATCAAGGTATGATCTTCTCTCACCTTCATCTTTTCTTTCTTTGTTTTCCCAGACAAGACTGAAGAGTATCATTAACGCAAGTTTCTCAGAAGGCATCTGTCATCTGTCATACGTGTTTATATATCCATGCCTACTGTGTGCAGTCTGGGAAAATCCCATAGTGCTCTTGAGGGATGATAAAGAGCACAGGGATGAGCAGTGGCATGACACCAGCTACACATGGGGCAGCAGTGTCTTGAATGTTGTGTTGCACTCAGTGCTGTTAGGACAAGTTAATTACCAGGTTAGAGGAAGATAATCAACATAGGAAACAACATCATTATTCAGCAAGACATCAAATGCTATCTCAGGTACCTGTTACTCTTGCTCGACCAGTTCAGTTGTTACCAGTGTATTAGTCATCTGACCACACTGAACATCAATCTTTCACTCCTCATTACACACTCAACTACAAGCTACAGTATAGGCTTGCTCTATCCTGTAATTACAATATATAGCTGTGCTATAAAATCTATTATGTCTACAGGTCAGACTCAGAAACAAATTAATTAATTGCACTTTCTCCACTTCTAGGCTAAGATAAGATTTTTTTGCTACTTTTCAGTAAAAGGCTCTGCTTTTTCCGTAACACAAATGGTTTGCCATAATAAGCAGCTTGTCAGCAAGAAACTCTTCGTACAGAGGCAAGCAAAAGGCATTTTATCATCACAGGGCACCTGATTATCAGTATTATAAAGTTATCTTTTGGCAGAGAAGTCTTGGCAGCAAACAGCCTCTTCAATCTGAAAGAGATTAGCAGTTCTGCACCAGGCCAGTGCCGAAGTGACAAGTCGGCCTCCTGGTGCATGCCGTGGTGGAGCGCTGCGCGGGGGACGCACCCCTCTCCACAAGGTGAGTGCTTTTCCATTTGGCTTGGCGACAGGGGTAGCATTTCACGCCTTTCAAAGACATACAAATTGAAATGCTGGATTTAAATCAGATGACATGATTTGTCAGATGGCACATGTCAGAGTGGCCTTTCGACTGTTTGAACACAAGAGTCTGGAGAAAGCTAATACTTCAGTGGCTCTGTAAATAAGGATTTCCCTGCTCTGTGGAGGACAGGACTCCAAACCTGGTTCCCCAAATTCTTACTGCTTGGGGATCAATAGCGTGATCCTCCTAGGGACCGGGACTGCAGCGTGGCAGGAGAATGCATCCTGGGACAGGTCTTGCGCTCGTGGGTGCTCTGGTTAGACAGTACGGGTTCAGAGAGGCACCAGAGAGACAGCCCTGCCCCAGCTGAGGAAGGTGCTTGTTCTCCCAAGAATGATTTTGCCTTTTCTTTTTCTGTTTTCCCACAAACACTTTTTTGGGAGTGTGTTTCAATCCCTTTTTTGTTCCTTTTTTCCCTCTTGTTCCCCTCTCTCTCGTCTTTCTCCTCCCCATCAGTCACCTCTCTGTCACCAGTTGCCATTCTTCGCTACCCCCTGCAGTGACTTCACTAATACGGGGGCTCGCCTGCCCCTGCCCCCGGCGCAAGCCATTGCACTAATGCCAGAGCTGGGGTAGCCACGGCACGATCGAGCTTGGAAGGTAAATCCTTTTGTCCTTTTGCTATTCAAGATGGGACAGTTCTTACATCATAGCAATGTGAGAAGAAACAGCCGTTGCCAAAGGGAGAGCTGCTGTGCTGCTTATGATGCAGTGTGGTGTTTTGGTGCAATGGGCCCGGGTTATTGTAGGAGCTAGGTGCTCCTATATAAAACAATGGTTGCCTTCCCAAAGCACTCACAGTTTAAGTGACTATCATAAGCTAAGCATGCTCAAAATCTAGTGAAAGCTGCCATGCATTCAAAGAGCAAGTTGGGGAAGTCCCGCTCTCTGCAGAATGAAAGTCCCATCTCCCCGGGGTGAGAAAGAAGAGGTGTATCACTTTCTCTCCTTTTCTCCACTGTTTTGGTGCTGGTCGTAAGCTACAAAACAAACCCAGGATTTCAGGGAACGTTCAGTCTGCAGCTTGTTCTCAGCTGATCCTGTTGCAGGGAGCAAGTTCCTGGCTGATTCACGAGCAGTAAAAATAAACACAGTCTGGGGAAGGCAGGGAGGAGGGAGGGAGACTGGAGGGTACGGAGGAAAAAGTAGGAGCTACAGCAGCTGGTGTTTTCTTTGCTGGTTCTTTTCAGAGGATTTAGGCAGGTTGGAGATGTAAGTGATTAATGGAGAATGATAACACCTCACCCCCTCCTCCTTCTGGAAGGAACACGAGTCTTTATGCATATCGCTGGTCTCTCAGCTTTAACCTTTCCAAGATTTACACACTCCATCCACTCCGATGCAGTGCTGTGGGGCTGACAGCACATCTGGGTGTATTAACTGTATGCTCTGCGGTTTTCACAAATGCTTAGGGTTTGTTCTCAATGTTTGGAAACGCTGCACTCAAAGCCCTGAGACTTCCCCCATGGAGCTGACCAGACTGAAGACGATGAACTGCCACACAAACTTGAGACAGTTTGGGTTTTTTTTCCTAGCTTCTTCTGTGCTTGGAGTAAACGGCACAGCTAGATACTGCTGCACCCCAGTAAAACGTGCCTCCATAACAGCTCCCAGATTGCTCTGGGATAAAGCACATTTGGGAAGAGTGTACAAGTAGCAGAAATCCTTTTCTGTCCCCCTCCATAGGTATGTCAGCTGCTTTGCCAAGTGCATCTAGGGGTCCTGCACTCAGCTTTGCTCAAGGGTGATCATATCGCAGTGTGCTTGTGTTCTCTGCTGCGTGGTTAAGAAGTCAGCTTTCCTCTTGCCTTTCTTGCACTGGAGAAAAATGTCTGGCAGAATAGGCGGGCAAAGGTAGATGCATAGCTTCTGCCATTGATGACAAGGAGTTGCAACATAAGTTTCGTGTTATAACTTAAGGAATGAGGTTCCCACCAGGAACAGCATAAGATGAAAGTTAAGGAGCTTTTATTATCATTTGTCTTAAGCAGGGCTGATGGAGGCATAAAAAGAATAATAATAATGTGCTAATGAAATTTACTGAAGATGAGTTGTCTCATATAGTAGAATATCAGGGAAAAAATTGATGACTTCAGAAAGTCACAGTGCAAAAGGTCATACACCTAGACAGCAGGAATTCCTGCTGTAAAGACAGGGACACAGCATTTGGAAGAAACAGTAGTGAAGAAAGACCAAGGTATTGTCATCCATTACAGGGTAACTGAGCCACCAGCGTGACAAAGCCATGGAAGAGGTAAATGCAGTCACAGGATGTATTTGACGATACTTTAGCTAATTAGAAAAGCATTACTGCCATTGTGTAAGGCAGTATCAAAACATCATCCAGAACAACATATACAGTACTTGTCACCCATATTTACAAAAAAGACCAGAACAACTGATGACCAGGGAAACGAAGAGTCTGTCTTAGAAGACCATAAAAGAAACTGATTTATATAGCAACAAAACAACAAGAATAGATGAGCAGGGAAAGGAGCCTTTAAATATGTCAGAGGAGAAAACAACAGGGGGAGAAAAGTAATTATTTAAACTAAAGCATGACCTTAATACAAGAACAAGCTGGTATAAAATAATGACATGGGGAACAAGCTTATATAAAAATTTTCCATTAAATTTAACAAGGGCAAAATAGAGAACAAGCTTAGGATGGAGCTTCATAAATTATTAACGATGTTTTATGATGTGGAAGGCCCAGTTGGTCCCTTTCCATCCGAAGTCCTGGTCTGGACTTTATAGATGTGTATGCATTAAGAACAGCATGGGTGTTTACTCACGGGGTGATTTAATTTTTAACGATCAGGACAAGACACCATTAGGTACTGGGGATGAGAACTGAAACCTGTCATATCTCGGTCCCTGGTTGAAATCCAGACCAGGCTGCGTGTGGCTGAAGGAGAATTAGTGCTTTATCACCCGGCTGTTGGTTGGTAGCTTCTTTGGAAAATGAGCTGTTTTCTGTGTCATGAAATCACCACCGCCAAAAGTGGTGATGGTGGTAAGTTTTGCAGGCAATCTTTCTAGAAAGGCCAAAGATTGCCTGGACAGGGAGAACGAACAAGCCAGTAGCTGGGTGCGGTGTAGTGGAGGGTGGTGGGTGGAAATCACGCAGCCATCAGCTGAAGTTTCCTGCCCTGAATACAGAGAAGGACTGAGGTCCCTACAACTGACGGCAAAGCACTTGTTCATTTGACTTCCCCACTGAAAACACAGACCAAGACCAGACTGAATGGCAATGCCCTGTTGTCCCACCGCTGCCACGGTCTGCCCGTGGGGCACGTGCATTTACATACACTTTGCACACATGCATTTTGCACATGCATTTACACACAGTGCAAAGCCCTGATTTATGAGAGCACAAGCTACGCGTTTGCCAGGCAGCCACAAGGTGCTGGGTGCGGATGCCCCTCTCTTGCATCTCCCCAGAGCACACCAGCACCATGTACTCGTCTCGTGGTGTGGGCTGGGGCGGGAGGAGTGGAGACCTGGTAAAGGCTGAGCTAGTCACGAACACACTGGAGTTTCCTTCAGTCTTAAGATCCAAGACTGGCTTTTGCCAAGACAAGTGCTGGCACATCCTGCAGCAAAAAGGAGGGGGAGTGCAAGGGAGATGAGGGAGCGGGGTGGAGAGCGAGACCAAGAGACACAACTGATTATCTTTTTTCCTACTATGCTGGTCCTGTGAGATAGGAGGAATTTATAATGCACGTACATACTCCAGGTTTTTCAAAGGCTGTCTTTAGCTGTATATCATATTTCCAGGGGTCAAATGTTTATGCATTTTGTCTACAAGAGTAAAAATGTGTATTTTTAATAGGGAGTGACTGATCACATGAGTGAGCCAGAGTGCAATACACTGAAACAAAGGCGAGATGCTTCACTTCTGCTGCGAAGTTAGCTAAACGGTGTAGACTTTGTGCCCCATCTTGACCAGAACTGGTTTATCAGTCAGACCGCAACACCTTGACTGCATTGCATTCTTACTTCCGAACAAAACCAAACCGCCTTGAACAACACCTGATGAGACTTGTTTATTAGGTTTATACCAGCTTTGAGAATTCTTACATCTTTTGATATGTAAACGCTTTCCTGTCTCAATCTGCCCACATCACTTGTTTAACCCACAACACACTGCAGTTGCAAGCAGCACACCACATATCCATACAACATGTGTAAATGATGCTGTACCGGTGAGCTCTGTCCTGAAGGGCACTCTGCAGAGAAGGTCTCGAACACAACTGAACTTACTGGCTATCTATAAAAAGCGATGTAGCTTTTCTAAATGAGTTTTGAAGGAGTAATGCAGTCAGATCTTTAATGTTGAGAGGAAGAAGGCAAATTAGGAGATTACTGCATAGAGAGCTCTTTACTTACTTTTAGAAAATGAGAAATCCCAAGCACTGTTTGGATGCACACCACTATGAGGCTATGACTACAAACCACTGAACACACTGTATTATCCAAACAGGTTTTTATCCAGTTCCTTTTCAGGAGTCACCCCGCCATTCCTACATAGGGTGAAGGAAGGATCACTGCTTCAAAACACAGAAATTGCTTATGACTCATCTTTATTGAGCAAGTTTTAGGGAACAAGGTGGTATTTCTTCTGCTAATGCCAGAAGTCCTATTAACAGCCTATGGGGAAAATAAATAAACATTTCTCACAGAGTAAACTAACTGCTTCTCTCTGCTCCTGCTTTAGTCACCTCCTCCAAGGTATATAAAGACAATTTTGTTATTGTTTATTAACAGCCTGTCTCAACATTGATGGGGAGATGCTTCCCATGGAACAGCGACCCCTGCAGCCCTTCAGGCTGCTCAGTCATCCTGGATGGATCGAGCACGTAGCAGACCCAACAAGCCTTGTAGCATTGCCAATGCCAGCTCAGCTCCGTCTCCTCCTGACCCCCGAGCTGCCTAGTGCTAGGCACTTGTTTTCCTCAGCTAGTTCAAGCTCTCTCCACTCAGAACTGCAATACGTGGGGACTTTTTGTAGCTGCCCTTAAAATAGACTCACGCGGTCTGTCCCAGCTTGGCCTCAAGTATCCTTCTGGGTAACCTACTGCATGCTACACAAACATGGGAACTTGCCAAATTACCAATTCAGCAAAGAGCAGGCTGAGGTGTGGGCTGTTAAATACAGAGGATTTGCAAGAGCTGACAACATGCTTGGCACAGCACAAGGCACCAAGGAAGACAAAGCCCAAGCTCAATGTGAAACCATACCCGACTCCCATGTGTGTTTGTATAAGGCAGGCAGCTCTTGAGGACAGTGTCATGCTTTCATGTGTGTTTATACAGTGCCTAGCACAACAGAGTCCTAATCCAAACTGGAGCTCTTAAGTATCACAGTAATGCAAATTAAATAACACTAATAATACGCTTTCCCTCTGTGCTCACCAGGTCAGGCACAAGGGAAGGACCCTTGTCGTCCTTGTTGGGAAGGACCAGAGCTTCACACCAAGCCGAGATGCATCTTTAGGCTAACCTCAGCTTAGCGAGTTACTGCCCATCAGCAGAGCTGCGCTGCCTGACCTGCAATCACGTCTCCCGCTGTGAGGTGAAACATGTTAGTTTATACCCGAGAGAAAAGTTAATGTCATTTATCTTGTGTTTTGCCCCAGCTAAAAGCACGTGTTTGCACAATTACCAGGGTTCAGCTAACACTGGTATTTTAGCAAGCCACAGCAACTTGGCTGCGTCAGAGTCTATAGGGCCTTTTTTTAGAAAACAGATAAAATGGAGTTGGTAGAAAAAAGCTTTCTGCAGACATTTGCTGAAAGTGTTTTCCCTAGTACTTTATAAAATAGTCAATGCGAGTTGCTGTCACAAAATTTAATGAAAATTTTAGAACTTCTAGCAAAATATTTCTGACTCCAAAAGAAAATATGTTTCAGTCATTTCCCTCTATTCTTTAATCCAACATTATTAGTTGGCCCATTTCCCCCAAGCAGAGTGCTGTACAGCAGGTAATCCTACAGACATAAAGCTTGTAACAAGAGTTCACCTCCTGCCATGAAAATCTGTTGCAGTGAATGAAAGCTAAGGATCTGCATGTGAGTGTGCATTTCACTCTTCTAGTTACAGGAGGCTGGAAAGAATTATTAAAATAATTAAAATAACATGCACATCTACATCATTAATCAATAAAAAAATTTTACTAGAAATTTGACAAACAATATTTGACCACTCACTGAACTTGGTTTACAGTAGAAAACCACCTTCACAAATCATATCACTGTCAGAAAAACATAATTAGATACATTATCCCCAAGTAATATAGAAAATAATATGTATAAAACAAACATGCAGCATTCAGATAATTTCATCCAACAGATGTCTTCAGTTAGCTGTTCATATAAGGGGGATATCATTTGAGAAGAGGAGACTCCAGACACTATACAAGATCAGCATTGTACCTTTTAGCATTGCAAAGTTTTAAATAGGTTTAAGAAGGGAAGTAAGATTGCAATTCTGCTTATCAGTAACAGCTTTTTTGAAGGTAAATGTTGAGAAAGAGGAGCGATACTAGGATAAGATTAAAAGTATGTCTTTTGGTAGGACATTTGTTGATAAGTTCTGTAGGTAAATGCACTGGGTTAATGGTCTCTTTCATATTGTAACAGTATCCTCAGTGGGATTTGCTTCCTCGGCAGCTCTTGGTCCCCTCCCCCAGTGCTGTGAAATGAGAAATGCACTGTTTTTAATGACTGGAGCAGGAGGGATCTTGTTATTGTGGCTGCATCACCCCTCCAGGACACAGTTCAGTAGAAGTTTGTCATGTGGCTGAGCAGAAACGATGAATGCAGGTTTTATGAAGTTCATTCCCCAAATACAAAGGAACGGGGGGAAAAAAAACCCACCACATTCATGGCTACAGGCTGCGAGAGTACACAGTTCACAGCCTGAGCTCTACATTGATCACTGTCAAGCTCCTGGGCTGCAGTGCACCTGCGAGCTCTCCCCCACTCCCTGAGCAGCAAGCCTTCACCTGCTCTCCCACCTCCATCCACAGCATCTCCCCCCTTACGCATCTCCTTCTTTCTCACCCCTCTTCTTTTCTAGCTGGGGGCATTCGGCGCTCTAGTGTCCCTCTGATACCTAGCTTGAACCTGGAGAGAATTAAATCACCCCTCTGCTTAGAGGCAAGTGGATATTCACCAGTCAATACCCCCCCACACGCTTGTTTCTTCACAGCCCTGCTGCCCATTGCCTCCCGTACCTCAGGCATTGCTTCATTTCCTGTTTGCTTCCCGCAGCCGCCTCCTTTGCTTTAACTCTGTGCCATTATGCAGGCTAATATCAAACAGGTGGAAGAGGTAAACATTAAAAAAACCAACAACTCAACATGTCCTTCCTCTCCTCAATGGGCACGATGATATTGTCAGGAAATGGGTAACAGCTGCAGGTGCTAGAAATGAACTACATGTATAGGAACGTCTGGAGTTTGTGTGTTGAAAACACATACGCAGATAATATTTACTGTGAAGAGGTTATTTTAAATGGGTAAGCACTAATACAAAGTCTCCTTGAGAAAACACCCCATGCACACTCCTGCTGTAATAGCAGCCATCTTGCGCTGACCAAGCCCCCCGAAATGAGGGTCTCAGGGCAGCCAGGTTGGCTCCCCAGTGATGGCACAGCACAGCAGGAGGGAAGTGGCCAGCACAGCCCCCCAGCACCCATCATCACAGGGCTGAAACCTGGAACAGGAACTGCCATACCATCACCTCCCTGGCTGCGACCTTACCCTGATCTCTCCACAGTGCATTTCTCTCTGCGGGATTTTGGGGCTTCGTTGCAGGAAGGAGGTGGCACTACTGGGGAAAAGCAAATGCCCTCCTGCTGTGGCAGGTCCATATGCAAGTCTGCATGTACCTACGTCTGCATGCGCCGGTCCGATCTGACCATTTGAGTTTCGTGAATGCATCAAATGCTGGGCTTTATAGGTTGGGCTCTTGGCTTAACGATTTTGCTACATGAGCTGGGTCATTTAATATGTTGACATTTATGTGACAAAAACTGAAGGCACTCTCTTCCCTAGGAGGAAGGCAAGCAGGGCATGGAAATCTCAGGAGTCGCTCCCTTGGCTTTACTTGTTCGCTCAAGTCTGGGAAACCATATCCCTGAGCCCATTTCACCATCTTTCTTTTGGAAATCAGTATCATTGTCAGCTGTCAATAACTCACTCCATTTACTGCTCTCAGCTGCTCAGGAGGACACAGCAGAGCCTAAGCCGGGTAAGGTTACTGCATGATAACAGCAATTCTTAAGTCAAAGGGTATAATGAAGCTCTCCCTAGATGGTGACAAGCTTTGGATTTCCTACAGAAATGGGCAACTGTGCCTGCGTCTGTTTGTGCCTGCTGCGTGGCAGGCTCTCCCCCTCTTCTCCGCAGGTCTGGCTCCCCCGCCCCAGCCCCAGCCCAGCGGTGGTGGAGCTGAGCGGCTGTGGGCACTTGATGCTGATTAAATTCTGCTGACTGAGGAAGATGTCAAATTCTACCCAAAGCAGAGAGCCGCCAAGGAAAAGCTGCTTTTCTTTGCTTTTGACAGCTGGAGCCATGAATTTAAGCAGAGGTCTCACCTTCAGGCAAGTCAACAGCTAGGCAGGGAGCAGTCTTTCTTAAAGAGAGAGTGCGCTGTATTTTCTGGAGTTCAGTGTTGCCAGGAGGTGAACGAGTTGAAGTGCAAGAGAACATTTATGTAAAAACCCAGGTGCAGCTGGGTTTTTTTGTTGCCGTATTTTTTTTTCTTTTACTAGAGAAGGACCAAGTAACAAACAAGAAAGAGGAAATGAAAACACAGTCTTAATTCCCACCCTTGGTGTTTCTCGTCTTCCATTTCCCCTGCAGTACGTACAAGGAGGAGACGCAGCCCACGTCTGTATGGGAAGTTCCCAAAGCCCTTTCCCTAAGAAGACCGTGCACTGCGTCACAAATGTGACTTTCATATTTGTGTGCCGGCCATGCTTCAGGAATCAGTGGCTCTGTTGACCAGTAGTGGGGTCTGTAAGACCTTCCCCTGTTTTTAAATCTGACTGTGCACAAGAGCCATCCAAAGCTCTTACTACTGAGGAACTGCTCACTTGCCTTTGCGATGTGACACCTGTGGTCTCAGTTCAGTGGGCAGTGGATGGGAGTTCCCGTAACAAAATATCACTGCCATAACTAAATGCCCATCACTGCCAGTTATTACTGGCAGTATCACCTACAAGACCGAGGACTGAATGGCACCAAAGTATCATTAGGCTTCACTCCCACATTATACTTGCTGGGTCCAAAAGAGGAATTTTGTCACTGCAGGGCCAGGCTTTGCGATACCAAATTTTCAGCCCCATGGAGCAGAAGCCAGGACCCTGAGGAGATTCAGACTTCCTAGGAGGCAGGGACAGACACAGCTCTGATCTAAGTGCAGAGGGAAATATGTAGTGCAGTTGCATGGCCACTGTCACATCGTGTAATTCACAAGTGTGTGATATCTGAGCAGGTGCAATTGGCCAAAAGTGTGAAATGCAGCGAAGCCCTGCTATTGCCCTTTCCTACCCCTCCACCCCCCATAAAGCCACAGCTGCTTAGAGTACTCTGGCCACTAGACAAGAGATTTGGGGGTACTCTCAAGCTCTCCTGTTGGAAAGACAACTTTAGGAAAGAATTAGAAATGAGCTGGACTAAACTCTGTTTAGTTTGCACTCAGGTGGTAAGGGACGTCCTGGGCTCCACATGCTGATCTCAGGGCTGTTTAGGTACTTCATGCAATAGCTGCTTAGTGCAAGATGCAGAAGCAATCCTGAGGAAGCCAAGGCTGTGGCTAGGCGAGTGCCCTAGCCAGTAGGCATCGTAGCCATGACCACTCTTCTTCCCTCTGACATAGTGAATCCAATTTTCTCTCCCTTCCCTGCTGAAGGGAAGACCTACAAGAGGAAAAATGTCCCACCCCAGTCTCTCCCCTGATCATTATAACACTTTCTAGGGAGGCAGGAAATGTGAATTTCAAGCCTCTCAGAAGGGAATTATGTCCATCTCCCCAGTACCTTGGAAATATGAAATGAGAGCAAGACAGCACTCCCCTTGGTTAGGATAGAAGAAGTCCTAATGGACTGTTTACAATGTTTAAGACTGTCACTTACTTTGTGGCATCTAATGCATATCCTGGGAAGACTGCCACAACTGCCAAGCTCTTGCGTGAAAACACAGGATCATGATCATCGTCACTGTTGCTTTGAGGGGAAAAAAAAAAAGCAGCAGGCATCATCATCCAGCCCAACAGAGAAAAGGAGGGAAGGGTGGAGAGAAGAAATGGTTTGTGTCTGGATCTCCATTGACCTTCGATGTGGGGTAGAAGTCGCACTTCTCTGACCTACGAACACTAAAGTGCTAGTAAGCATGTGTAGATATAGAACTTTAAGAGTGCTTAAATAGGATTTTTTGATGTTGAGTTGAAGCATCTATTGAAAGTAGGTATTTGCAGAGTTAAGCAGTAGCTGAGGTTATCAAAGTTAAAATTCAGGGTATAGGCACCAAAACTCCATTCAGGCCCCAACCTAAATACAGGCAGGCCTTCTTTGGATTTAGCCTGATCCATTAAAGCAATTTTTCCTAAAATTTTTCATCTTTACTTTAGCTCCACCAGTGGTTGGAAAAGTGGAAGCTCTCGAAGGTAAGTGATTATGAATGTGTTGTCTTATTTATCAAATAGACAAGAAGGCAAACATAAAAAAAGTTTTCATAACTATTTTGTTATCATGACATAGAAGGAAGATAAAATTCCACTTCTGCCATCATTCCAACTAACTACCACCCTAAACCTTTGCTGAAACTTGTGCCAAGTCTAAGCTTTCAAACATTTGTAAGTTCAAAGGCATTTGGAAAACCTGCAGAAGTTATATTTCAAGTAGAATTGAAAGACAGAGGCTACTTTCTGCTTTGCTTGAAAGCAAGAAGGCATGGAAATCTGGTGCCAGACTTCCTTCTTACTAGATTTTCTGCCTAGTTTTACAGCCTCCTGCTGTTTAGGTGGGGCTCTGTAAGAGCGGAAACTTGGATGGCTAAGTATTTTTCTGAATCTCATTTTTAAATGCTTAAGGAGCATCCACCATCACCATCTCAAGTAAGAAAGATCCTGGGTACAGTTGAAACCAGCCAAAGACATGAAATGAAAAAGCACAGTTTGTTGTGAGCGTTGCAGCTAAAACTGCCAGCTTTGTGACTTTAGAAGAAAAACTTAACCATCAGCACATTGTGACATTTTTGGTGTGATGCATGATGATGTGTGGGTGGATTGCAATGCCACATGTTGTTATTTCAATGCATTATTATCTTCAGGGTTTATTGAAGCGTTGCTGTGTTTCAGCAGAACATCATTATCTCCTGTAGCAGCTTCAGCTCAGCCAATCCTACTAGGTTCACAGATACTAAGTGTCAAAAAAAAAATCTACTTTGCCTAGATTTGCATCTTAATATTCTAGCAAACCAGATAAGTGGAAGCAATTTCATAGAAAATGATTTTAAAATGTAGTTTATGGATACATTCATACTGAAGGCCTGATTCTCACTTCAGTCTTTTCAGAGAAGGGAAACATGCCTTGTTACTTTTGCAAATAATCGTGCAGTTTCCATTTCAGACAATAATTGTAATTAAAGAATATATTAGAGAGAATCAAAACAGATAATTTTCTTCCAAAAAGGTAAAACACTTCTAAAAAAGTATAAATTATGAATTAGTCTTCTAATTCCCAGATACCTTACGGGCACAAAGAGTGATCCTGCTGGAACTTTTTTCCAAGGAGAGATGCAAATAATACAATTAGCGTGTTAAAAAAATTGATCCAATCTTGAAATACTGTGGTAAATATCAACTATGCCTTCCAGACACAAAGCTTTAAATTAACACTAATGGAAATCATAGGATGAAAGCTTTCCTTGCCCCGATGAAAATATGGGGCACACAATGCACAAACTTAGCTGAATTTGAAAGAGAATCCAGAATATTTAGTCTGTAGTCATTTAAGCTAGGATCTGTTAGGCACAGTTGAGTATTCATTTGGATAGTAGCTTCCCACACAGGCTGTGTCCTAGAACTGTGCTGAGATTATTTTATCCGCGTGAAGGACCTCTGTGTCCCTATTACCAGGAAATAGTTAATATTCTTTCCCACTGGGGCCCACATGCACCTGCACAACTGTGGTGTGTGGTTTCTTCTTGCAGCTGCATCTGTGACTCTGCTGCTGCCTGTGTAGAGGTTTTAAAGTGTAAATGGAGAGTTGGTGAGGCTACCCTTCAGTGGTAATGCAGCCTCAAGGGCTGCTGCAGAAGCAGTGAAACTACTCTTAGTAAAGAAGCACTTTCAGTAAAGCGTGTTTCTTAGCTGTTAATACTATATCCCACCTTGCTCTGGAAAATTCAAACCATATTATAAAAACCAGTTAATAACGTATCCTCACAATGCCACTCTGGAGTTGCTGTCTATTATTATCTTGATTTTTCCAGAGGAAGAAAATTAGACTGTGAGACCTTAACTAATTTTCCTAAGGTCACCGAGAGCAAGCCTGTGGCAGAGCCAGACACACAATGCAGATCTTTCCCAGCCCTGTAGTTTGGCTGCTCAGCCACTCTGCTGCTCCCTTAGTTTGCTATCTGAATTCCTTGAGCAAAAGGAGGGCTATTTTTGTCCCAATTGCTAAAATGCATCGTTCACAATATCTGCTCCTTCTCAGGAATGAGAAGATTATGGGGGTCAGTAGTCAGAAGAGAGAGTTATCAGCTAGCCCTGGGCTCCAGGAGCGGTGATTAGGATCATCTGTTATTAACCGCAGACGCATGCTCTGGAGCAGGAGTGCTCAATTCTCCTCTGCATTCGAGATCTGTCTGGTGTGAGGGTGATATATGGGAGGGAAGAGATTGTGTTCGCTGATTCTACAAGGTGATGTGATTTAGAGGAGCTAGATGGTTGTTTTACTCTATTCCCATCATGTGATCCCCTTAAGGCTCATATACCACTGAAGGATCGCCAAAGCCAAAGGACTGCTTGTCCTTTGCACTCCTTTTTTGCACCGTTCCTTCTCCCAGCATGTTCCCCATGGTGTGGTGGGAGAGTGACAATTGGCACATGAGCCAAATCTGCTGCTTTTGGGCTGATGGAGATTTTTCTCCTCCGGGCAACATTTTTAAGCCAAGGATTTCAGTGTCAACCTCACTTTTAAGAGAGTGTGTGCTGTTATCTTTAGGTTTACAACTTTCTGAAAAGAAAAGGGGATTATAGGAAGAAAATGAGAGTGCATATTGCACCTTATCATGCAAGACAGGCGGACAAACGTAGCTACATGAAGAATTACTGCATGCGGTTGTTGGTGCATGGTTACACAGGGAGTTTTAGTTCATGTTCACGCACAAAGCTGCTCGTTTCCAGCAAAAAGACTACTGGGGTAAGAGATCATGTAAGTGGAAAGAGATGCTGGCTGTGTTTTCTGTGTGTACCTTTTGGTGTAAAAATTCTCCCTGTCTGCTCTAACAGTAGCTGTATTTAGGTTAAAAACACAAAATGTCTCAGCATAAATCACTGAGGTTTTTCTTTCTTTCAGAGACTTGATTTCCCCCCTCCCCCCCTTGCTTCTTGGCTTTGTTTTATTTAACCTAAAATAAAAGTCTCCTGAATTTTTTTGTGAGTAGGAAAAACTTATCCCTCTGTTGCACAGCAAGTAACCCTCACTTTATCTGGTTTAGAAGAACAAAAGTTTAAGGAAAGATTCCTGGGAAATGTCTTATTACTGCCATAGCCCTAAGCCTTGATAAGAACCCCATCGAGCTGATATACCCACACATATAAATGTAACAGGTGGCCCCTGCTCCCAAACAACCTGCTCCCAAAGAGAATGAGGCATTTTCTCACAATATTTAGATGCTATAAAGAGTTTGAAACTCCTGCTCACGGTCTTCATGCACACAAACGCCTGCTCAGCAACAGCTGCCCCCCCCCCCCCCCCCCCCCCCGCCTATGCTGTCTGAATGGCCAGGCCACGTTGCAGCAAGTTTAACTTGAAGGAAAGAAAACTGGGGGACAAGGCTTCATGGTCACCTGCCCTTTATCACACCCAGCATTCAAACATTAGAGCTTCCCTTAAGGAAATGAAGAATCCATTCCTCTGAATTTCTGTTCTGGTATCTGGCACCTCTGAGGAGGGCAGCTTCATCATTAGGCTAATAGATGCACTGGGCAAGTCACTCGTCTGTGGGAGCTTTTCCACTTGTTATAACTTATGCACAGGGACTCAACACTCTTGCAGCTCTCCTGCAAATAAATACCCCTGCAGGAGGCAAGAAAATCAAGGGGGGTTTCTCCCCTTTCGTTCTATGTCTGGCCCTTCAGGCAGAAGGCAAGAGCTTCAGCAGGAAAGCAAATGCTAGTGAACCTTTTGCCTCAACTGTGGAGCACCAGGATCCAACATCTGTTACTAGCCAGGCTGAATAGGAATTAAAATAAAGATTGCACTACTAATGACTCAAATCATGGTGAGAGACACCCAGCTTGGACACCTAGCTCAAGGAGAGCCTCACAGCTGCGGGTGGTAAGGGAACAGCAATCCCTTCCTCTGCTCTGGAGCTAAGGCACTTGAATACTTTCGTGAGACTTGAGGCTAAAGGTT
The DNA here is from genome assembly GCF_965638725.1 of Aptenodytes patagonicus. Classification (NCBI taxonomy): domain Eukaryota; kingdom Metazoa; phylum Chordata; class Aves; order Sphenisciformes; family Spheniscidae; genus Aptenodytes; species Aptenodytes patagonicus. The sequence goes on along the minus strand of NC_134955.1, from coordinate 35,944,398 downwards.
GCTTGTTGGCTGGCTTGGCGGCTCCTCAGGCCTTTGGTGGACTCTGACGTTCCTCGTCTCTAGCAAGGAGAAGCAGCTCTCCCATTGCCTGGTAGGGAAAGCCTCAATGCCTGAAGGTTGTGCCTCATCCCGGGCCACCGCTGAGCTTTGCCTGGAGGTCAGGTGCTGCAGCAGAGCACCTTCATCCTTTGCATCTGCAAACCGGTGATCACAGGCTTGCCCCCCTGCACCTCAGAGGGTGTCACTTTTTATCTGTGCCCCATGCATTTAAAATCTGATATTAAACGCAATGAAACCATCTGCCTCTGGCCATACGGAATAAATTCATACTACTACCAGTAACACCAAATAAGGCAATAAAAGACATTGCTTAGTTTGCACAACCTTTTATTTTCCTCCCTAGAACTATTTTTAGTTAAACAATTTTCTGCCAAAAAAGCTCTGTCTGTGTCCAGAACTGCCCTGGTCATCGGCGCTGTTACCAGGGACTCGAGCTTTATGGCCCTCATAACTCCGGAGGGCGAAAGGTCGAGCCATGGAGCCTTTGTGTCAGCTCCACATTTCTCTTTAAACACATGTGAGAGACAAAGCTCCCCTGAGACCCCCATGGAAACTGCCTCCGGGGGAGGGGAGAGGGTGAGAGAGCACTGGCCTGGCAGATAAAAGCAACATCAAAAGGAGCAGGGAGCAGCTGTCCATCTGGAGAAGCAAGCTTTTTTTTTTTTCTTCTTCTTTTAGGAGAAAGAGACTGTCTCAAAGGATAGTCTCAAAAAATTTTGCATGGAAAGACTGAAAAAAAACCAACAACCAGCCCACCGGCAAGGGGGAGGGCAGAAAAGCCCCCGCAGCAAACAGAAGGAGGTGCTGCTTGGCAAAAATCCCAGGCTGAATCATTTAAATCACTTTTAGTGCCTCCAAATGCAAGTCGCTGCCTCTGTTTATAGAGTCACAGTGAGAGACCTGAAGAGAATACATTTCCCAAAGCAACATCTGAGCTCAGGAATGAATCAAAACTCAGTTCATACGCTGCAAGCCCCCTTCCCTCTGACCAAGCTTTTGTTCTGTTGCTGGGTTCGGTGTCAGCCTCCATCCCCGCAAGAAAAAAACCACAGCTTGATGACCAGATAGCTGAGCGTGTTTATGATAGGGAGGGTTTCACTACACAGGCTTTCCAGTCCATGTAATTGCCAATAAAAAACAGTCTGCATATAGGTAATTGTTGACCAACACACTGACATAGGTGTAATCCTTCAGTTTTCAAACTGAGAAATTCCACATTGTTACCACTGGATTTACAGATGCAAAAAGTTCTTTTCCCCGGCTGTAACTATTAAAATAATTACTCAAACACAATACGTACCCACCCCAAAATCAAAAGAAAACTGCAGTCAAACTCAACAAGTTCAGCAGCAAATCCCAGCCTGCATCGTAAATGGGGCCGACGGGGCTACCTCCCACTCCTGCCCTCATTCGAGGGCTTCCCATCACGTCTACTTGCACCTGAAGACACTTAAAAAGATGCTGACAATGTATTTCGCCTTTCAATATAGGTTGAAAATACCTTTTCAAAAACAGACAGTGAGCAATATAAAAGTCAAGAAAGTTTAATTCTCCTTTTCACCAATCCAACTCTTTCAGTATTGTGAATCTGAAGGTTTGAAATTATTTGAGTACCTGAGATGATGCCAGGCTGCAACTGTTGGAAACTTTTAACCTCTGCTTCAGTAAGGTGAAGGTGTTGCAAATGGCCTGTAACACGTTTATCTATTCTGTGTGATTCATAACATGAAAATACCTGGCGGCTTACCACACGTCCAGGAACATACCCCGTACCAAAGGGAGAAGGGATGAAGGGATGGATACAATAGCCCTGGGCCCCTGTGAGGTGGGACAGCACCCCAGGGTGTGAGCTGGGGAGCTCCCTGCCAGCAGAGTCCAGCGCTGCATCACCTCCCAGATGCAGGAATGAGATCTTCCTCTCCACAGTGTGGGTACAAGCCATGGCCAGAGGCAGGTACCCGGCTAACCGGACCAGACCAGCAGTCTGCCCCACAATGGCAGTCCCCGACACCCTCTGGGGTGCTTCATACACGTGCCTTAAAACAACTCAGCCTATGCAATAGCATTTATGCAGGGCTTTGACATGCGCGGGAAGGCAATGGAAAGCACGACCCCATTCGTGATTCACTCTGGGACACTCATCAGCATCTCTTCATGCCTGCCACAGCCTCCCACAGCGGCAGCCTGGGGTGCTCCCAGAAGCCTGTGGTGGCACCCAAAGGGCAGGTGAGTATGCCTGAGCGTGTCCGGCACGCTCCGTGCGGCATATTGCAGCCAGTGCTGCAGACCTCGCCAGCCTGGGGGAAGACAGCAGGAGCCGTGGGGGGGATCTCCTGGGAACGAGGTGTCATCCTAAGGAGTGCAGGGAGAGGGCAATGCTCCCAGCCTGTACTGGTGGGGATTAGTTTAGCTGACTTTCAACAACAGGCACCTGTGGCACCCTGGTACACCTCGACAAGACGGAGATCCCCATCCGCAGCACCATGGCTCCCGTGGCACCCTCCTGCCCCCAGCTCAGGCATCCCCTGCGCCAAGGGCAGAGCCAGCCCCTGTGCTCCTCGCAGAGCCGACTCCCACCTCACGCCTCCCCACTGCTGGGATAATAAATACCTCACGCCTGAGCGCAGCGCGCGGCCAGGCTGCTCTCCCGCTCCCCGACGGCACGTCCAGGGGCGGCAGATTGGCAGGTTGCTGGAGGAGGCGAACCTCACGGGCTGGCAGGCGGCCAGGCCGCCGTGGCCTCCTGCCACAGCCCCTGCCTCTCGCAGGGCCAGCCTGCCAGACACGTCCCCCCGTCGCGTGACAGGCCACTGGGTTGTCTCACACACTAGAAAAGATTCGAGAGGTCTGCCTCATCACTGAGAGGCCCGTGCAGGGTCCCCTTCACTGTCCTCACCCAGCCCGGGGTTTAGAGGGGCTGGCGGGTGAGCTTCCTCCCGGCTTTGGTCCAGAATTGGTACCCAGAGTACTGCAGGTGACTTCAGATGCTCTTCATCTCCCCTTCTTTCTGACAGGGATACCCCGTTTTTACTCGTTTGTGTTTTGCAATCTGCTATCAAGGTTACCTGGGCAGAGGTGTTTCCTTCCCATTCCCCATCAGTGCAGAAAGGCAAGCAGCCCAGGAGAGCCCAGGACCCACACCAACCCACTCGCCGGGACGTCGGTACAGGGGAGCTCTTGTCAAATTTGCACGCAAAAAGCCACCATTTCTTTCACACCTGAGGTGTGGCAGTAGTCACTGGCTGGTCCAAAAGTCTTTTACCCAAAAGCTGGGTTGTGTGTGAGTCCCCACATGTCAAACTGCTACTTCCATCTCCACTGTCCTGGCATGTCTCCAGTCTCGTCTTCCACAGTGGGAATAAGCACAGAGCCTTTCCTTCCAAGCGGCTCTGGCGCCTGGTCCTGCTCGCAGCCCCACAAACCCTAAAGTTGGCTCTGATGGCCTTGGTGAAGAAGAAAGTGCTGTTTTTTCCTCAAGAGTGGGCTATCTGCCATGAACCACAGATTCAAATTGTGGTGAAGGCAAGGGCTGCCCATACATCTACATTTTCAGATATGTCCTCTTTTTCCACACATAAATATCTCCAGTTGGATCTTTTGGATTTTTTTTTTTTTTGTTTAAGCTTTATAGATTTCTCATGGTTTTCCAAATATCTGGTTGGCCCATCAGGTCAAAAGCCCCTTGCTACACTGCAGCACATCTCAGAGTCTCAAACAGGTGCCCAGGAACTACCCCAGGGTATCTGGGACAGGCAGCACCCCAACCCATGCTGTTGTGCGCATGCACTGTGCTAAAAGAGCCACATGAAGTAGGTCCGATGCACAGACCTACTGTGTATGTACTGCCCAATATATCTCAATATCCATCTATCTAAAATGCAAAGAATAACTGTACAGGGCACATGCACACATCTGATACTTCCTGGAAGTGCCAGACTTACTTACACCACGCACTTACTCTGCATCTGTCTGCAAAACCTTGAACAGAAATATGGGAGCCCTAGAGGAGAATTTGCTGCAAATGTGTTACTCAAGCCTGCTTGGTCTATTCTTAGTGTCTTCCCATCCATGGTAACGGGTCACATTAACAGGTTGGTACTTGCGTGATCTCTTTGATTCCTCACGATTATCTCCCAGCTGTGTCTAGAGCAGAAGTTTCTGACATCGCTCATTGCTGTTGTGGCCACTTCTGCTCATGTGGTACACACCATACTAAGGCTACTCATCTAATTTCCCCATGACCCCATGGCACAGGACTTGCACCCCACAGCTCCAATGGCTTAGATGGAATTATTCCAGACATATCTGAATATAATTTTCATCAGAATCTGGCCTTTATTTTAACTGCATTTAGCCCTTGACTATGTTTCAAGTATGTTTCATCTTCTACAGACCTTTAAAATACTCCTGTATTTGTGCACTGTTGTAGTGAGTGCAGCCCAGGAGCTGGTCAGCCGGGCAGAATATGTGGATGCAAGACAAGGTGTTTCTGATGGCTGGACTGAAGCTGAGATGTGTGCCTCTACTGGATAGCCATCTGAGTCCAAATCTTGCCCTTTTTAGCACGCTTCATTTGAGCATGTAAAAAATTGCTTGCAAAAACAACATCTGAAAAAAGTCCTTCCAGTTTTAAGGGTAACCGTCCAGAATGTTAATTCATTAAAGAAAGTCCCACCAGACCATGCACAGGCTCTGAAGAAAAGGCCCAGAGGAGCATAGTGGACTGAGAGGAAAGCCTGAGAGTTTGTCAGAGCTCTGGTAAGAGTCGCTTTCTTGCTCTTTCCTCATCGAGCACCTCATGTGCTCTGCAGGATTTGAAAGACCCTGAGGAAGATTTTGGGGCCTGCCTCTGCGTAATGAAAGCGCTAGTGTTAATGTGGCACCCTCGTCAAGCACGTGAGGCTTTCCCCAGGGCCTTGAGAAGCCCCTTCCCTGACTCTTTGTTTTGTTTCGCGAAAGCTCTGCCTGTACTGAAGGGGTTACTGTCTCGTACAATATAACAGTGGGGCTGACTTGGCTGGAACAGACATTAACTTCCACAGTAAATCTGGCAGGAGCTGGTAATTACAGAAAAAGCAGCCAGGGGTCATGGCCAGCCAATGCTCTGGAGTAACAGAGCAGAAAATCAAAACAGAGGGGGAAGGGAAATCATATTCATCATAGTCTTAGGGCTGAGGTCGGTCTCCTCCAAACTATCAGGAGCCTGTCGTCAATTGTTATGTTTAGAAGGAGCCTCTGGAAGATGAGGTAATAATAATGTTAAACATTAACTTGTTAGTGCTCCCGCTGCACTGGAAATTCACCTCCACCCCAGCACAGCTGGGAAGGGGGAACGAACGCTCCCTGGAAACAGCCGGGAATATGGTTCACTAATTGCACTCCTGCATTTGTCCCATTTCTGGCAGGTTTCTAGTGCTAACACGCGACCCAAAGGTTCCTGCTTTGTGGGTCCTTCGCTCTCCCCCAAGTCCTGCATTGCTTCAAAGTCCTTCAGCATACGCTTCTCCCCTTGCCACCACTCCGGAGTGCAGGCAGAGGGGTGTGGGAGGTCTGCCTGTCTGCAGCACTGCCTCCGAGCTGGCAGGGAGAGCACACATGCAACTCCTTGACAGGGTGGCAAAGACTCACGTATGGAACAAGAGCAAGCATTGAATGCATGCATGGTGCCCTTAAAGCCTGGGAGAATCATAGAATCATAGAATCATAGAATCATTGAGGTTGGAAAAGACCTCTAAGATCATCGAGTCCAACTGTCAACCCAACACCACCATGCCCACTAAACCATGTCCCTAAGCGCCTCATCTACACGTCTTTTAAATACCTCCAGGGATGGGGACTCCACCACTTCCCTGGGCAGCCTGTTCCAATGTTTCACCACTCTTTCAGTAAAGAAATTTTTCCTTACATCCAATCTAAACCTCCCCTGGCGCAACTTGAGGCCGTTTCCTCTCGTCCTATCGCTTGTTACTTCGGAGAAGAGACCGACACCCACCTCGCTACAACCTCCTTTCAGGTAGTTGTAGAGAGCGATGAGGTCTCCCCTCAGCCTCCTTTTCTCCAGGCTAAACAGTCCCAGTAAAGAAGACTGGCTGCGTTACTGCTGTCCTATAGCTCCTCACAGCTCTGCACTCAAACATCTCTCCGTTCAGCCTGATTTAAACTAGTGGCTGCCCTGTAGCTGTGGCTGTAAGCGGACTGACACTACCTGAGAGCCCATCCATGAAGGAGTGAGGTCATGGCGGGATGGGAAGGGCTGTAAAATGCAGGGCAACTTACAGATAAAATAGTTACTTTTCTCTGCCACTGGAGAAGCCAGCAGCACTTCAGCGTTCATTTGGGCTTCTGCTTGGGCTCTCACATGCGCACAAACCGTCACGCCATCCTGCTGGGAAACCCCATCCCTTGATAGTTGCCTGGATTAAACAGACAACATCTCATTGCAGAAACAAAGAGAGGAAAATAGGGCTTTATTCCTGGCCGTGATGCAGTTTGGCACATACCCTCCGACGGCCGCCTGGCCTCACCCAGCCCTTCTGTAAATGGGGGGTATAAAACCTGCCTGAAAGATGTGCTGAGGCTTAAATGATCCACAATTACAGAGCACTGCTGACATCTCCAGAAGATGAGAGCTATTAAAATGGAAAAGCCAACTATCCGTGGTATACAAAAGAACTTGGGGTCTAATGCACAGAAGACATGGATTAACTGATGCAGGTTGAGCTGGCCTCTGGAAAAAGTCATTGGCACAGGTTGTCCCACGTGCTTTGTAGATGGTGGCAGCCCCCTTCTTCTTCAAGGGACAAGTCCCTCACCAGCTGCTGTGGAGGGGGGCCAGACCAAGAGCCCCTTTTCTGCCAGGCTGGCGTCCCAGCTCAGGCTGAGTGATCCTGGATAATGCTGAAGAAATGGTTTGTTTACTCATTAAATGACTAACAAGGTGGCCCCTATCTGCCTCTCTGCATGTCGGGCATTGCTCAGTAGAGCAGAGATTCAGCAGGCAAGCGGCTACCACTGTTAGACATGGTGGGCTACTGACTGGCTTAGAGAAGAGGGTGCAGGAGCTGTGCATGATGGCCCAAGGCCAGCCACTGGTCAGAGCAGTGATTCGTCTACCAGCACCAACCCGCTGGTTGTATCCCGATCCAGTTTACTCTCGAAGTAGCGCTGGTGTTGCAGTAATCCCATAGGCAGTGTGCAGGGTGGTAAAACAGGCACCTGTAAGCGGATATAACACAGCAAAGTGTAAATTATGGCTTTTTCAGATGCACACTGTCTTATACTTGGCCCTGCTGCATCTCATCTTTGTATTCATAAAAACCTATTAAAAATGGACAAAAAAGGGATACTGGGCTCAGACCCGTAGCCACTACTGGCTACTGCCGGTAGCCACTCGCTGCTGTACTGCGCACATCACCTTGCAGGTCACCCTATCTCAGCTTTCGCATTCACTTTAGCTATCTGACACACAGGTTAGTTTAATTCATGACTGCATATGGAGGGAGCCTTGGTAGCTGCCTGTTGGTAGACGATGGGTAACCAGTGCATGTCTCTGCTTACAGCGGATGTGATTCAGCCACTGACACATAGCTTATGGTGAGGAGCGCGGGCAAGAGGTAGCCCTTGCACTGGTGGGCTGGGGTTGCAGCTGGGTAATAACCAAGCTGTGGGCCCAGGCTGTGATGTCCTTGTGTTTCCAGGCTGCTTGGCGGGCTGTGGTGCATGCCTGGGGCTGGGGCTCTGGCTCCTTTTCCTTGTGTTTCTGGTCAAGTAAGAACTGAGAATTACAAATATCTTTTTTCAGAAGGTATCTAGCCCATTTTTAGCAAGTCCAAGGTGTTAGCACAAGCTTCAGAAGGTGTTCACACGAACTCTGGAGCGCTTTTCTGAATTGCAGCCTGCTTCTGTTCTGATGCACACAGACAACGTGAGCCCATGCAGCTGCAGCCCGGGACCCACCAGTGCTCTGCCACCCAGACTTCGAGGAGGCCAGCTGGCAGCGGTGCAGGAGGACATGCTCTGGGGCAGTCTGAGGGAAGCCAGCACCGTGACTGCCCACGCAGCTCTTTGTTGTCTAGGCACAGTTCCTCCCATGTAGCGTTAGCAGGCATCGTTTGCTAAAATTATCTCCGAGGTAAAAGGTCCAGGTTCAGACCTCTCTGAGGAGGGCCAAACCAAGTGTCACTTGAACTTTTTAAAACCATAAAATGTAAGGACATGCAAAAATAATAGTCCAGGAATCTTCAGAAGATGTGGGAACAATTCTTACTTTAAATACAAGTGCAATTTTCTCTAACCTCAGTGTCATGATTCAGCATTTCTAAAGTAAATAATTTACAATAACAAAAGCAAGAAACTAAGAGGTTTGTGTGGGATCAAGGTAAAAACAAATTTTGCAACGTGAGAGAGATGAAAGGTAGATTATAATGAAAACAGGACATCTTGATCCTACCGCTAAGGAAAAGCTGAATCCTCCACCACAAAACCTACTCTGAGTCATTGTTTAATGAACCGAGCATTGCTCACAAAAACTCAGCTCTGAGCTCTTTTTTTTCAGATAATAAAAACAGTGCTGATATTTTTATATTGAGTTAATGGTCTTGAAGAAGAGCCACAAAATTGTACTTTGCTGTACAAACTCCTACTGAAGAGGAGAAGTAAATCTGGAGGGTAACAAAAAGATTCTGGATGCGCTGTTTACTTAACTGCCCTGAACCTCTTTCCCTCCCACAACAGCACCTAAACCCACTTGTTGGGAATTACGAGGTCTGTTCTCAGGGTTGCAGGGTTTTACACTATGATTCAAAGAAAAGTAGAAACCGTCCTGCGCTCTCCTTCTGTCTGCCAGCTCTACTGACACTGAGGAGGAGGATGCCAACATAGCTTAAATCTCAGCAGACCTTTACAGATCTGGCTCAGTGTTTCTATCCACATTTTACAGCTGGAGAAACACGTTCAAAGGCAGGACCTTGACAGTACCAGTGTGCTTTTACAAAGCTGATTCAGCTGCCCCAGAGTTAGCAAGATGAGCCCTGGCATAGGCAGGTCTCCTTTTCTGGCAGCAGAGTCCCGAAGACAGCTGAAAGCCCCCCCCGTCTACAACCATCTCCCAGCAGTGCTAACGCTGCTACTCCAGTATTAGCAAGAAGGGATTTCTATGAAAATTTTGTCCAGGTTGGGTAAAGCTTAAGCGATTTGCCCAGGACCAGCGTACAGGTTAGTGTCAGGACCAAGAAAGGTAGCTAAATCTCTGGCTCCCTGCAGTTAAGGATGTGTGTAGACAATTGGGCTGGGAGCTTGTCATCACCTCTTATGAGGAAAGTGAAAGGGGGAGGCCTCTTGGAGAGCATTAGTGCTTTTATTGCAGAGAGATATTACAAAAGATTGCACAGTGGAACATGTTCCAGAATCAGGAGGGAACTCAACCCTAAATCTTTTGATTCCTTTTGCAGCTGGAAACATGTCACAGCAGGATCCACTGCAGGTCCTAGTGCTGGAAAACAATGGAGATAAACGGTACAAGAAGGTTTTTCTCATATAAAAACAGCACTTTCTTTTTCTGACATGAAATTGTTTTCACACCAGGCCTCTCCCTGACACTAGGAGAAGGACAGCGACAGGCTGAGCGATGACTGCATGTGGCATGTGACATGAAGGTGGAATTCAACAGTCGATTGAAGAGATGTTGATCTAAATTATACTGCACTTTACCGCTGTGTGACCCTTTTTCTCACCCTTTGACTGGGCTTTCTGAATGCTTCCGACACAGATTTCCATACTTGGACCGCAATATTTCAGATACCTGCAACTGTAAAACTCATGTGAGGAACAGTCTGAGGGCTTGACTCCCTCACCTTGAACCTCCTTGAATGTGATCAGGGCGTAGCCAGCCACTGATGTGTGAAAGCTAGCATTTGCTTGCTCACTCATTTGCTTTCAACCTCCACCCCCCATAGCCATTGAAATGTTGCTTTTGGCAAGAACTGGGGCACAGGGGAGGGACAATTACCACGAGCACTCATTGTTTGCAGAATGTTTTTCTTAATGCCTTAGAAAAAAAAGAAAAGGGTCAGGTTGAAAGGTCAGCCGACCTCTTTGTTTTCTTTGGAATGAGAGATTCAAACCCTTCAGAAAATGTTTTATTAGCTCTTCTGAATTTCACTTTCCGCAGAGGTTTTCTCTCCAGGCAATGTTTAGAGGCACCAGCAAGGAGTGCCCACGCTCATCAAGCTGAAGGTGATTTAAGGAGAAGAACCAAATCTGCTCCTTGGCTAATAGAAAGCAATACTTTGCCTCAAGTTTTGTTATGAAAGAAAAAACCCACTTGCTTGCTGAGGAAGAAGGAGCTGGGGGAGTAAGCAAAGGGCTGTGGAGTCAGTTTTACTTTAGCGCTGGTCAGCATTAACTGGAAGACTCCTCCGTTTGACCCAACCATCAGCTACTCACACCAGGAGCGTTTGCAGTCTCATGCATAGATAACGAATGTTTGTAGGACAAGTCCACACAAGTTGCATTCGGCATTTCGGCCTCTGCAGAGCAGGGCTGGCTGGCAAGGGCACAGCGGTGTCCTGAAGAGGTGGCATGGCAGCAGGCTGGCACCGAGCAGAGCAGGGCTCGGGCTATGCCTGCGTGGCCCCCTTCCTCCCTGTGGAAAAACACAGAAAATGAGATTCCTCTCCTTTGTGAAGGGCTTTCAAACCTGATGACAAAAGGCAGTATTCAGAGCTGGAAACTATTATTGTTTTTCTTGGGAGCATTCAGTCCAGGACAGGTTGGGGATTCAGCAGTAAATGAGGATAAGAAATGCCATTTACTATAGCATATATGTGCAATAAAAGACTTCATTCCCTTCATTTTGGTAACTTTACTGACCACCGTATATTTGGTAAAGTGTGTTTTCGAAGCAATCCAGGTAGTTCCATTCATGGTAACGGCACTAAGAAAGACTGATTTCTTCCTCTTTTTCATTTCCAGGGTTGCAGTCATTGAGATGTAAAAGACATGGGCTCCAAACAGAGATGTTCCTGCAGTTAGGGCCATCAAAATGGTGTGGGGGCCCTCAGGGACGGAGTTCAGACCACAGTCTTCTCACCATGTATGAATAAGAGAGTGGTTTAGCATACAGCCTGCCTTCTTCAGCAGACACTGAAAAAGCTCGAGTTTTTCATTCATAGTTCTCAAAATGCTTCACAGCAGGAGTATCACTTCCCCCTTCACCTATACTCTAGCCCACAAGTGCCAAGCCCACCTGATGTTGCTAACATGTTTATAGCTTATTGTGGGGATGTGAGTTGCAAACACGGGCATGTCTGTGCATGGCAATGAGCAGACCCATGTCAGACATCCAAGAAATAGGTCTAAATAAACCAGTACAACACCGGGTGAAGAAAGTAGCTCAGCTCTTGGAATCAGAACAGCTGTGTCAGCAGGGTATCCACGCGGGAGGTAGCCCAGCTGATAAACCTGCTACTTGAAGTTGCTGCAGCGCCCATCCAGCGTGGCTGCTGGGCTTCCAGGCTCCAAGGTGATGGTTCTTCTGGTTTGGGAGAGAGCTCAGGGGCTGCTGCACCACAGTCCACGAAGCATCGCAGACACCATTTCTTTGGATGTGGGAACTGGGGGGATGACTTTTACCAGTCGTCCACAGTCCCTTCCTATTTACACCTCCTTCATTAATGCTTCTGAGTGAGAACTTCTATCCAGCTCAGGAAGAGGCTGGCTTAGCAGTGGCTCCCCACAGGTGTCAGCCCACCCCCAGTGCAAGCCATTAGGAGGGCTTCCCTTCCTCAGCAGACCTCCTGCCTCTGGATTCAGCACCCAGCTCAGAAGACAGGCCCAGATACGGCTTTTCTTTACAGAAGCAGTCTTGCTCCCTCACCCAAAATAGCACTGCCCAGCTGCATGGCCTGGCTGTCCCCTTTGCAGTACCACCAAGCCCTGTTTCACCCAAGGATACCAGAGTCTCTGGGTGGTGGAGAGGACAGGGATGGTGCAGGCTCATCCTCTGTAGTTTCACCAGACAGGCATTTTGGTTGACTACCTTGGTTTGGGATGGCAATTTGATCCTGCAGAATAAATGTATGGATTACAAACCGGAGCGGCATGAGTTTTGAAGATAGGCACCCTCGTGAATACGAGCTACAAAAACAGAGTCCTGACCCTCTCCTCAGGCAGGGTAACCAACGCCCTGGCAGCTCCGTGAGCGCTTTGACTCTGTTACCTAATCTCCAGCTGTGGGCTCTGCGCCGTGCCAAGTCTCCTTTGGCTCTGTCTAGTAATAATCGTTTCTGGAGTCCCGCCAGGGCCTCCTGCCAGTTCCAGTCACACTCTGCTAATGCAAGAGGCAGAGTTTATTAATTCATCGCCAAGGCCCATTGTCTGAGACACTGCCTGGCTGTTTATTTACTCCAATATGGTCTGTATTTACTCAGACAGAGCAAGCGAGGGGACTTTGTTTAACTTTGCAAGACCTTCTGCTGGAGGAGGCATGTGACCTTATGCAGAACTTCAGATAAATGTTCAGAGCTTGGGAAGGACCTTTTTTTTTTTTTTTTTTAAGTGTGGCCTCAAATAACACCGGTAGCCAGTATTGACAAACTGTAGCAAAGTGTAATAAAGGAAAGGAAAACATAATAGAGTTCTCATTTGAAATACATTTGCGAGTGTTTTGAAGATAAAAGGAGAAAAACAAGCACCGACCCTAGGACTGAGGCCACGAGATAGGGATTTGCAGCAAAGGGAAAGGGCTTTGCTTAAAGAAAGGGACAAGTCAAGACATGTTAACCTGAGGCCACCCTCCCCTTTCCACTGACCTCCAGCAGCGTGCGGCTGTGATTGGAGGTGGGAAGAGGCTTCTGCAGAGGGCACGTAGTATCACCTGATGGCAGCATGCTGGCCGTGATATGAGAGAGCACACAAGGAGACCAGTTGTAAAGCCCAGTAAAGCTTTGTCCATCAAGAGAGTATTTTTTTCCAGGCAATGCTGCTGTACTGGCCTAGCCCTCGATGTGCATTTCTGTTGGAGTAAAGGTGTCTTCTGCTAATGCAATTGAAGCAGCAGATTAAATACTGTGTTTTCTTCAGCAATAAAACACATTTAAGGAACTCCTCCCTTCTTGTCCTCGCTCTCACCTTTGCACTGCTCTCAGCTGCACCTTCGTTTGTTGTGAAATTGTGCTGTAGACTGAATCTTTGCAAGGATCTCAATTTAGGAAAGGAAAAAAAAAAACCCAAACAAACTTTTCCCCCCATAACATAGGATATTTGCAGTCCTGGGTAAAGCACCTTCATGTACACGTATTCGGGGTGAGCTCAGTTCAGAGAAACGCTACTGTATTATTTTAATTCTAATGGTTTATTTAATGTGGTAGAAATGGTGCATGCATGTATGTGTGTATACAAACATACACTACTTACATGCATGTGTGTATTTATAGAGATAATCCCCCTGGGAGAGGGGGTAGGGAAAAATACGGCAATCTGAACAGTGCATGCTCTTGTCTGGCTTGTTTTAAGTCAGATCCTCAATGCTATTGTAACATGGTTTTGTATTTAATTTCCTGTGTTTGTAACTCAAGCCAACTTCCAGCGTTGCTTGTGTGAGTGTTTGTTTGGGTTTCTCTGAGGGCCTTTCTTTTGTTGGAAAGTGTGAGGATTTTAACATAGCTGTTAACACCACACTAAAAAGCCTGATCTTGTTTTCATTGGGGCAACTGCTAAAACACCCTTCTGCTTGCAGTGGGAGTGGCGCTGGTTCCCGCGTCCGGCATCAGCATCTCCGCACACCGGCCGTGCCTCTGTCTGGGGACACTGTACAGCCAGCCCCTGGGGGAGGAATTTTGCTCCCACTGTGCACCAATATGAAAGACCCCTATGTCTTCAGGGCAGCAGCAAGCCTGGGCTGTGACTGACGGAGCAGGCGGATTTAGTTCCTGCAGCTCCAGAATTTTTCTTACCTTTGATGGATGTGTCCCCACCTCTGCAGAGAGGTGAGCAGGACACGCTGCACTGGCCACCCCGTGCCACTGCTTCATGCATTCATGCAAACCAACTAAATGTGCCCATTTGTCAAGCCAGCACATCAAAGCCTGCGGTCTGTGTGCTTTTCTCTTTGGCCTGGCCAGCGAGGCATCTCTGAGCATGACCAAGGGTACCGCCTCCTCCCAGCTGCCTCAAGCCACCCCCTAGCCTGCGCGCACACTTTATGCAGGGACAATTGACCTCATAGCATTGATGGCACCACCCGCGGGACACCGCATTTGCTGGGGGGTGCGTGAGTGTGGTATCCGTGGCTGCCAGCTGACCACCCCGATGGCTTCGCTTCGGGTGATGCACTGGCTTGGTCCCATTGCCCTGCCATACCACAAGTGTCTGAGCCGGGCTGCGGCACGGCCGCCCCTCCAGCCTGTTGCCAGCGGGGCTGTTTATACACCACGCTCCCTCCCGAGGTCTGCTGCTCCTGCCCGTCCTCCTCCACAAGCCAGAGCTGCCTCTCCAAATATGCACAGTGGCTGATACCACTTGTTTGTTTACCAGAGAAGTTTTGCAATGGAGTGTGAAGAGAGGGATATAACTGTCAGGGTACCACGCGTGGGGTAGTGCCAAAACACTGGGGGGGAGCTGATGGGTGGGTTCGTGTCTCTGTGCAGAGCAGCGCATGCTGCCTGCCACTGGTTTTCCTTTTCCATGGGAACCAGCAGCCTCTATGGTGGAAGGCGGAAGGTGCAGCAGAAGTTTGGGACCCTCTGGTCTCCTGACCTGTGTTGTGTGGAGCGTATTATACTTACTATTCTTTAAGCTGCGTTCTCCCAGAACACCTAGCAGTGAGAGGATCAGTTCTTGGGAGGTGGACACCTGGGCTGGGCAGAGGCCAGCATTTCTCTGCCATACCCCACCATCGCTGTCGCTCCTCCCGAGGGCTCATACTAACACCTGCTGGCTCTATCAGAAGAAGAGTAGCCCGGTGTTCTCAGTGAAGGGTCCCCATATATATTTTCTATTCCAGCCCATTTCAGTCCAGATTAGTGAATTTTCCACGCCTGGGGCTGGTATTCCCCAGTGGTTTATTTGGAGTAGCATGCGACTCCTAGAGGATGTGTAATCTTATGTTGACCACTGGGCCTCATTTGTGTATTTTATTAGTTAATTTTTAAACATGGACCTAAAGCTCTGGATCCATTTTAAAATAATCCAAATTATAAATAAACAGACTGCCTAGCATGGGATTGGAACAATAAATCAGGAGAAAAACAATTAAACACAACAGAAAAAAATTGGTCTTGAGAGAAAACAGACACTGAAAGAAGAAAAGGCACACCAACATATATTCTAGAGGGAGAGGCAGAAATAGTACAAGACTGAAAGAAAAAGAAAGAAAGGTAAAGAAACTTCACGTGCTTTAAAAAAAAAAAAAAAGAAGGATTGCATTCAGGCAATAAAAAACACAGCATTAGCATGTACATCTCTGTTAGGCTTAGTTACAACAGATTCATCTTAATGAAAAATCAGTCCTCTAAGCAGCTCTTAATATTCACCTTCACTGCTTGTACCTGCTAACTGAGCCCGAGTGTAACAAGAAGAGCCTGTACACGTATCAAATTAAAGTTTATATGCAGCTGAGCTTAACCCTCCCCACCGGGGTGGTGAAGGCAGCCCCGCGGTGGAAGGCGACCTGGGGAGCAAGAGGAGCTGGGCGGCCCCAGAGGGGAGCAGGGGGGCGTGCCACCCTCCTGTGCGAGTAGCCCAGGCTGTTTGCTGTAGATAGGGGAGGGAAGAAGCAAGGGTGGCTTTTCACATGGCCAGCTGATCTTTATTACCTCCGAGTTTGGTGACACAGGCAAGGGTATTTTGTTCTCACTTGAGGAAACATGCTTAGCAGTTCAGTGGGCGATAGCAGTTTGTTGCCACTGTGGCCCATTCACTCATGAAATGTCATACCTACACACAGTCTGTTTATTCTGGTATCATCTCTCTGGCGGCAGCCAACATTTCTTTTTCCAGTAGATGCAAGAAATCTTCTGCAATAATCTGTCCTGGGGAAAACTGCTTCTCTGTTGCCAATAGCAAGAGTTTGATTTATGTTCTTCATATCACATCTCTCCTTTAATTTAATGTTGAAAGTCAATGTTCTTGCACAGAACCATCTAGCTTTGTTTACTCACTCTTGGACGCAGTAATGTGGCAGTGAGTCCCAAAGATTAATTACATACTGCATCTGAAAAATAAAGGCAGTGCTTAGATGGCCCAGCGTATCACTGGACTAGTAGCAGAGTGGTGAAAATGGACGGCCACCAGCAGCACTGAATGGAGGGAAGTCACCACCGTCCCTCCTGAGACATGTACACTCACCGCAGATCTGCAGACACAGTGCCAAACTCTAGACATTTTGCTAGACCAGTTGGGTCAGAAAGCACATCCCTTGTGTCCCCAACGGGACTGGCGTTTTCAAAGCATCTATCAAGCTCCTTGTAAAAGAGCACAGAGGACTCGCTTCTCCTCTTGAGCAAGGCATGCTTGGAGTACGCTGCCACTGCAGTTGTGCAGTAAAACTTGCTCTGCTGAGACAAGAAGGGGGTCTGGTGGTTGTATTCGTCCTTAATACACTAAATTTCTGAATCCTGTGATTTAAGTGGGCTACAGCACTGTGTCTTCCCTCAGTTGTCCATCCCTTCCCCTCTCACAGGCAGAAAGGCTGACACATCCAGCTGCACTAAGCCCCAAGGACAAGTCCAACTCTTCAGAGACCCATGGCAGCTCCAGCACACCCTGTCCCAAAGCTCCAGGCTTGCATCAGGGAACAGTTTAAATCTTCACGGGGCATGCACTGGGTACAGCACATAACATTAAGACTTTGCCCAGGATCCTAAAACAAGTAATCCTTCCCCTTGATAGCACAATATGTAGACCTTGTCAAGAGTAATGAGTATCACCAGCATGAGCCCACGTCGGCACCTCTGCGCTGCAGAACAAGCTCCAACCTGGGCTCAGGAAGGAGGAGGGCGTCCAGGTCTCTTTTCCAGCAGTTCACACCTTGTCCTATGAATCACAGAGCCTTTCTGTACGCTGGTCCCATAGCTACACATGCTCTGAAGCATGTTCCTCTCTTCCTGACTCATTTTCCTGACCTTCCTGCATGGGCCGGTGAGTTTACCTGGCCCAGGCTCATCCCCGTGCCTTCCCACAGCGGCACCTCTCAGCTGAGGAAACGGACGTCTCGGGGTGTTTCCAGCTGTAAGAACGGCCATTTGAGGGGAACACACACTATTGCGCATCAGACCGTACCTGACAGGGATGTGACGCAGTCACCCCCAGCAAACAGAGGGGTTTCCCCATGTCCCGGGCACTCCATGAGACAACACTCCCCCTCCACCCATCGTGCTGCAAGCGAGGGAATTCCCAGTGGGACAAAGATGGACACCTCCAGGTCCCCAGCATCTTTGCACAGGATGGAGGTGGTGTTTCAGGCTGGAGAAGCAACACCCCAGTAGTGGGTGAGGGATCGCTAGGAGCTAGACAACTCCTGGATGACAGGAACTAAACTGAAGTGCCAAGACTTCAATTTAAGTATTCCACCTTAAATTAGATGGGATGAATCGTGAG
The DNA here is from genome assembly GCF_965638725.1 of Aptenodytes patagonicus. NCBI lineage: Eukaryota > Metazoa > Chordata > Aves > Sphenisciformes > Spheniscidae > Aptenodytes > Aptenodytes patagonicus. The sequence continues at coordinate 35,926,743 of NC_134955.1, read as the reverse complement.
TCAAATACACTTTGGGATCCCTCCTGCATTGCAGTGAGCTGCACGGTATAGCCAGCTTTCCCATTTGGCTTTCCCAAATGTTTAACCAACGGGACTGATAGGAGCAAACATCCAAAGATTTGCTCACGTGGTGTCTGCAGTTGTGAGGCTACCAAAGCACTTGGCAGGCTGAAGGGCAAAGAAAGGGACAAATTGTGTGTACAGTGCATTCGTGGTTGCTTCCTTCTGGGAAGCAGTGGCCTGCCTGTCCCAGCACAGCGCAGCATTTCAGAGCATAATATCCCAAAGCATGAATAGCAACGATTTGCATCAAGGAGTGCTCTCCACCATTTCCACAGGGATATTTATGTCTGACTAAATATCCCTGAACCCCACCACACAATGCATTTAGCATATTAAATAATTACAAAGGGAGGCTTGAGTGCAGAAGCAGATGTTCTCAGACACCCGAGGTATGCCTACACTGCAACCTAAAGGCATGGCCAAAGCTTTTGTAGCTGTGCAAGAGCTGGCTTTAATTACCTAGCTCAGGTACTGACAATGTAGCACAGATTAGCTGCTCAAATATTTACAGTTTTCTCGGGCCAGTTTTCCACCCTAGGCTGACTCCCACAGTCTACGGGTAGACTGCTAGTTCTGGCAGACCCTGCCTAAACAAGCTGTACTCCACCGTCTTCCTGAAACAGAAACATGTGCTTAGCCTTTCACTTGTAGATCAATGATTGGAAGCTGGTATGCCATGGCAACAACTACAAGGCAATCTGAAAGTCCCAATCCACATGCCACCAAGCTCTTCCCATTCCCCTTTTTTTTCCTGAGTACGCTCCAGAAGAACCTCGGCTGAAGTGTCGTGAAAGGCAACCCCAAGACAGGCTGCCCTTTCCATCCTTGGCCTTGTGGATAATTTGATGCCTCTGCCTCCGAGGTGATGCATCTGATGCCTTCCATGGGTGCTGCATTTATGGCCAGCATGACGTTTGCAGATGTACGTGCAGGCTAAGGGGTTGTGGATCCAGCACCATCTGGCTGAATGAATTGCTGAAGCAGATCTTGCCCAAGGACCAGGGTGTTGCCGGTGACAAAGGCAGAGGGTGCAGCTCTGCAGTGGGACAGTTGGTGAGAAAAAACCTGCTGCTTCAGCATTCACAGACCAAGCCAGAGTAATAAATAACTACTATAAATGGTGGAACTGGGGACTCCAAGTACCTGTAACATGATAAAGTTTGGAAGCGAACGGCCTCTGGAAGCACTGAGTAAACAGGTCAGGAGGTTCGGTGACTTCACGTATTGGAGAGACTAAAAATTACACATTACAGAATGAGGAGGAGCCAGATACCGCTCCTTGCTGACAACCGAAGGCCAACATGGCAGCGCAGGCTTCGTGCTAGTAGGGATTCAACACCAGGCCTTTCACAGCGGCCTCTGAGCACCTGCTATTGCTTTGTTATCTTCTTAGAGGAAAGGACCAGGGCTTATTTTTCTGTATTTCCAGCTACCTTTGCTGAGGATCCAACTGCCTCAGTTTTCTTGCACAGGCAGCGAGCAGTTATTTGCTGGGTCAGCTTTAGATCCCTGGCTTCTCTATGAATCTCTCACTGGGCTACTTCTATTCTCAAAGAGCCTTCTAAATAACATATACAGTTTCAAGCCAAAAGGGAATTATGCTGTCCAGGCAGCTGTGGTTTATTTGTGTCAAGGTGGGGGCACTAATGTGTATTTGGCCATTCGGAATCACAATTCTTTCAACGTCTTCTAAATCTTAGCTTCATCATTCCTACAGAAACAGTGTCTGGTAACTATTCCAACACCTTAACTATTAAATTGCTGGAATTGGTTTCCTCTTTTCCTGCTTTTGTGTGTGCATTTTTTCCTCCCAACAGGTTAAAAAAAAAGCATGCACATAATTTCCTGCCTCAGGATCAATATGACAAAACTTACCATTTTCATGCAGTAAAGAACTTTGATGTTAAAAAGTTGGGTGCAAAATTATATCTTTGAAAAGTTGATGTTTCTACGCTGCTATCATTTCTCCAACTAATATTTCCTTCTGTTCTCTAAATTTTCTTTCCTTAAAGCTTTCATTTTGTGGCCCTGCCAAGCTGTCTATATTTTCTTAAATTCTCATTTCCTCTGGCACACATTTCTTGCTTATAGTTACAGTAACTAAAAAAAAAAAAAGACACAAAAAAGATTTTGCACTGAGCCCAATTTCCAGTCTGTAATCTTCTTTTTTAATATTGCTTTACCCTCTTTATTCTCATGTTTCTGCTTGCTGCAAACTTACCTGTTAGGTTTGGAAACTATTAATTCACTTCATTTTCAGAGCTGTTCAAAAAGAACTACAGAAGCAGCATCCTGGTCTGACGCCTTTTATAAATTTCTGTTCACTGTGCAAAGGCTTAATTTGTGCTTTGTTCCTGCTGGTTACTCAGGGTGTCGCATCTCTTCCCTCTTACACCTCACTCCTCTGTTTTTCACAGCACCAGTGTTTTTGTGTTACTGCCTTTTACTTCCTTCCCCCGTGTGTGTGTGTGTGTGTGTGCGTGTGCGTGTGTGCGTGTGCGTGTGTGTGTGTGTAGTGCTGATATTAGGTATTCAATGCTCCAGGTTAGATAGAAAGATGTTTTGTGACTCAAGATTTTTTGGGGCTACGTGAGTATTCCCTGCTTATGCAGGAAATGGCAGAAAAACAGTATTAGGAAAAAAGCAATGAAAGTAGCACTCCTCTCTTATGGAGTGTTAGCACCATGAATGAGGTCAATGACCAAAGATTTAATTTATAATAGTACCAGGAGCAGCAATTTCCCCCAAAACACTTTCTGAAGTATTCTGAATCTTCACAATACTATGAAGAAATAAGTATTTTTCAGCCATTATTTGCATAGATAAAGTGAGTCATCAAGATGCTATTGCCCAGACTTTCAAAACAACGAGTTCATACTTTGTGCATTGAGTTCTCCATGTGCTTACCATAATTGCAGACTTAATCGCAGTATGGATACACACATGTACATGGGAGGCAGAGTCAGGGACGCTCCCGTTTCCCTGAAAACGCTGCGCCCCTGCCAGTGGCAGAGCTGGAAAGGACCTCACTAATGTAATCTACAGCCAGAACTTGTAGAAGAAGACTTTGCTCTGTCAGCATGCAGGAAAGACTAGTGGCAAGACGACGTTGCTTTTCTAGGAAGAGTAAGAGGAGGAACTGGCTGCACCAAACCAAGATTACCTGTGGCAGAGCTGAGAGCAGAGAAGGACACCTTCAAAGGGGAGCAGGGAGATGAGCAATAGGAGGATAAACAGGAGATCATCTTTTTTACACTTCATCTAAAATTGTAACTCTCCCCCTCCTCTAACAGTAAAAAAGTCTGCTATCCACCACACATTTCCTTCAGACAAGGCAGCTTTCCCTCCCTGGCGTCCTACTCCGAGGTCCCACTGCGAAAGGTATCAAATCACTGAGGCAACTCCAGGGAAACTCGGATTTGGGGCACAGAAAGGCAGAAGAATTGGAACTGGGTGAGCAAGCAACCAAGATGAACTGAAAGACTGGTTTCCTAGGACCATCCAGAGAGCCTGGGAAAAATAAGAAGCAGGCAATGACCAAGATGCAAATGCAGAGACTTCAGTACAAGAAAGAGCAGGTGGCAAGAGACTGCAGAGTACCACAGGCGAAATGAGACCTTGCTGCCCCTTTGAAGCCAAAGCGTGCAAGGAACACCCCTTTGCTCCTGGTATCTTTTAGATGTACATCACAGCTTGTTCTAGCAACTGAAACTTCAGAACTGCTGGCTTTCAGTTGTTGCATTTTGAGTCCTGGTGGGAGGAGTGGTGCTCGTAAAGCCTGCTCCAGGCTGTTTACTTTCTGTCAGAAAGAGCTGCTTCTGTTAGAAAAGTCTCTCCCCACCAGCCATCTCAAGTATTTTCAATAAGCTTTTCTGATTAAGAAATATTAGGAAACAGGTCCAAAAGCCAGAGGTAAATCGAACTGCTCTACCTAAAAGCAAAGGACATTCATTTTTGTCTCCATTTTAATATCTTTTGCGCTGGTGATGAAGGAGCTGATTCTGTTTTCAATTTTGCGTATACTTATCATCTTGCTGACTTGAACTGTTGCAGAGAGGAGATGCTAAGCTTCAAGCCGGGAATTACTTAGCAATAGCATCTCCTTTTGGAGACAAAGCAGGAAACCCCTTTAGGGTTGGGTTAGAAACAGGTGGTAAAGCATAAAGACAAAACATACCCAGCAAAGCCCCCGAAGGTGAATCCTCCTTGGCTACAAGCCTACAACACAAAGCTCTGCTCTGATGAAATCTATTACTTTACAAGCGTAGTACCTTTAAAGTTTTCTGAGTCAAACATCCTTAAGCCATTTTCTTCTAACTTCATGATTTTTCTGTATATATTCAATGCATTGCAAAGAAAGACCAAAATCCTAGTATGTAAGAGACTTGTGAGGGCACTTACAAGCAGATCTCAGGAGACACCACTGGGAGCTGAGGTGCACTCCACCAGGCAGAAATGTTTTGGTGGCTCTTGCAGGAAGAGCTATAGTGACTATGCAGAGATCTTCCTGAGAAGACCAGGTTTCTGGTATATTCAGAGATCTTGATGGGGAGTGAAAGCTTCTGATAACTCTATAGGAACTTGGCATCTGTGCATTTTTCTCTCTCTCTCTGGATGAAGTCTTGGCAGCCGCTCCGAGTCTATTTTAAACAAAGCCAGTGATTTCTGGAGAGATGGAAAACACATGAAGGGCACAATGAAAAACAAGCAGAAAACCTGACTGCAGGACAGGGGGAAACAAGAGTGATAAAGAACACTGCTTCCTCCTCTGGCAGGCAGGCAGGCAGGCAAGGCGAAGTCCCCTTCACTGCACACCACCACGCCAGGGCTTCTCACTATGCTGCTGTCACAGGTCCTGCTCAAAACTCAGAGCTTTTCCCTGCTGAGCTCCCCTCCCCTTGCTGGTGACCCATGCTGCACGTCCCTTGTCCTGCGCACCCAGATGCTGCTGGCGGCAGGAGGTGGCAGTCATGGCAGAAAAAGGGAGCAGGAGACACACACAGCAGCACAAAGGCCCGGTCCATCACAAAAGCTCTGGTACCCAAAACAAAAATAAGTTGTCTACAAAGAATGTAATTATGGTCAAAGCCATACATCTGACCTAGGGCCAAGAAAGAGCTGTTTATAACAGTCAGTACGTAGAGAGATGAACCTGTAATTTATGTATGCTGAAACATTATAATTTTTGATCCAGAAGTCTTGTTTCCTGTTGAAAAGCTTGGTAACTAAGCCTTGGTCACTTGGATCCTGTGGGATATCCATGCAAATCCTTTTACTAAGCTCGGTTTAAAACATTACGTATGTGTATAGTGCAACCAGCGGGACATGTCTTGGCGCAGTGACCTGTCCTGGGCTGTGTCCCTCCTGCCCCTGACATGAAGTGCTTTGCAGGGCCGTGCACCGGGGAACTCCAACAGGCCAGTAACACAGACAAGTGACTAATATGGCCTCACATCTGCCTTTAGGTCCTGCCTACACAATCCATATGATCAACTGCCTCTGTTGCTTCCTGTACGCACAGAAGATTGCTATTACATGCTGGGTAGTCTCTGTTTGCACTGTAACCTCTCTGGGACAGGGAGGCTATCTTTGCTTTGTTTTGGAAAGCACCCAACTTGCTCTCAGGCATTCAACAAGCAGTCAAGAAATGATTCAGATGGAGAAGCAGAAACATAACTTGCCTGGGCTTGACAGCATTTCTTTATCAGTTCCCTGTTCAAATCAACTTAGGCTGGCAATGACCAAAAGTAGCGACTGTCTGGAGGGTGTTTGGTAGCCCCCAAAAGCTGTTGCTGTTTTGTTATTTTGGTGCAATTCTTTCAGGAGATGTCCGCAATACAAAAAAAATCCTGTCACATCTGCTACTGGTTGGTATCCTTAGAAGCCATCCCAAAAGACAGATCAAGGACTGAATAAGCATGAAAACTTTGGAGAGAGGATTAGATGAAGGATAAGATATATTAGGTTTGGCAACACTATAACCTACTACAAATTTAAAAATTGTGAGTCAGACTCAAAAGAAACCCAAACAAAACCTACACTAAAAAAAAAAGACTAGAAAATGCTTTAAAAAATCCTTTTTCTTTTTTCATCCTGCCTTACCATTTCCAACTCTACCTGCCCACTCCTAGGGTCCCTGTCAGTTTACTAACATTGCCAACACTCCAAAATGTCTTGCAAGTGAGACAGCTTTGTTGAAAGTTGAACATCAGAAATCTTCCTGCTATTCTTGGCTCTGGGAGCAGATTGTGGTCTAGTGGTTACAAGCGTCATGGCCAGCTGAAACACACCCATGTTTGGGTCATCTGCAAGACATGAACTATGGATGTCTGGTTGCAAGAGCATGAATTTCCAACCTTAGGGCTAACGAATCAGATGCTAACAAAAAAGTAGGAACAAGGTCAAATTGCTTCATGAAATTCTCTTGCAGAAGGGTGACAACATGGATTGTAGAAGGTCCTAATTTGGGATTTCCTTTTAAAAGGCTATGTAGCAAGTAGCTGAGATGTAGTTCTGTGAATTAGAGAGCTGGGTCCCGTTCCAAGCTTTGCTTAAAGTGTTCTCAAGTCTCCTAGCCGTGAAGCGGACCGTTAACCCTCCAAAGCCTTAATATATGGCTCAGCAAGCTGAAAGACATCTCAGTCAGCATAGGTATTGTAACTGAAACTACGGCTGACAAGGCTCTGCCTAGGCCAACCTCTTTTAATAATTTTTTTTTTCCCCTGAACTGTCAGGAGGTAAAAATTGTTTCATCATCATGGAAATTCCTGCAGCAAGGGACAAAACCACATTCATTATGACAGCTGACAACACTGGGGTAGGACAAGGAGGCTTGTGCTTGAGCTGTCTGTACCGTGTTTACCTGAAGATAAACAGAAGTCTCTGAACTTCCCACTGAGATTCCCACTCATCATTAAGATAAAAAAAAGATGGTACTGAAAAGGTAAGGCACCTTTCTTTATGTGTTTTAAGGGCACAGATTCTAAAATGAGCAAGTGATGACCCATTTTTAAATCCACTTAGGGCATGCTTTTACTCTATATAAAGCACACATTCCTCTACCTCCTCTGGTAAACGCACAGTAAAGTGTTGAACCTTTCAGTACAGCCAATTAATCACTAGCTGGCAAGATGAAGAAGTGCTCTGGACAAGTACCAACTCAAAAAAAATGAGACATTAGAAACCATATCTTATCACAGACAAAGAAGTGCAATGCACAGAAGTAATGTCCCGTTACAGAACTGTGTCTATTCTGAGATTAACAAAATGCACTACCTTATTTTGCACAGTGATGAGTAAGTAGGAGCACAAAGACAAAGGGAAGTTAACAGCCTAACTTTGAACTCTGCAACAGCCAACTTTTAGGTGCCTAGCCACTCTATTGGCTCCACCACCCTGAACTGAGCACCTGAGCTGCCCTCAGGCAACCTCAGAAGCAGTAGGTGTCTAAGAGCAAAGGCCACCCAGGCTGGTGTCCTCAACGGGGAGACAGCTGGGAGGGCCACTGAGGCACAAAGAAAATAAGGAGAGTGTCCAATAAAACACTTCTCTTTAGACTTTTAATACCTCACAGGGAAGCCTCCCTCAATCTGGGTTCAAAGACTTGAACCCTCAAATTCAACTGATTGTAAACAGGAACACAGATTTTACATTCACGTCATGCTTTTGCTAGCTGTAAGATGATTGTATTCACTCTCTTCTTTCCCTGCTCTCTGGCCCAAAAAATATCTGTGTTACAGCTTCAGCAGGAGAGGTTCAGAGCAACCCAGCCTGACCAGGCATGTGTGTAGGGCACTCCTCTGGGAGCAGAGAGCACCAGGCTCAGATCCCATCTGGCAGCAGACAATGACTCTGGATGAGTGCTCAAATCTAAGATATTGGCTGACAGCAGAGAAAGAATCACCCTTCTCTGCATCTTTTGTGAACCCTGTTTTGGTGGTGTGCTCTGAAACAGGCTGCCCCAACAGATAGCTCAAATGAGAGAGGCAGAAAAGTACTGGCTTACTAGATAACATGGGACTTCGCCATGAGATCAGTCCTGAGACGTTCAGCGCCTCTGGCAGGATTTTAGGCTTTTGGGGAACTTGAATGTGAAAAGCCCTTCTAGGGTTAGCCAGCAGCTGGATGAGACTGTGGGTGTGGACTTCAATACCAAAAGGGACAGGAAAGCACCAGTCCCCCTTGCTGGATCTTATTCTGTGTTTTATGTTACAAGAGAGCTTAACAACTAGGAGTAGTAATTCCCTTCCCCATCTTCCTCCTTTTTCTGTCGTATCCACTCCTGCCAAATTGATTGACTGACTCCTAGCACCTTTAAGTAAAGATCACAACTCAGTGGGATATTAGGAATTGCAAGCCACATCTACCATGTCAAGGAGAGACCTGCTGTAGATGTGGGCTGTGGTAACCCCCCCTCCAGCAAGGGCGGTTGGTGCAAAGCCTGGTGCTCTGCTTTGGTTCTTCTTTTCCAAAGGGCAAGTGAACTACTGCAGTGGGAGTGAGAATGATTCTGTTTCTGTGGGTGAGGCTACCTGAAGGAAAAGTGCCTAGTTCAGGTGGAGGCATAAAGACCACGTAACGTCAGCTCCAAATAACAGCTTACATCATTAAACATTTCTTTTTCTGATAAATCCCTGATTGATTAAGTATTGTTCATGTTTGGGCACAACTCAAGGCACTGTTTGGTTTCCCCTGTTACCTGCTCCCAAGAACCATGACTCATGATCATACTGGGAAGGAAATGAAGGGAAATGCTTTACTACATCCGACTTTGCAGCAACAAATGTCATGTTGTTGTTACTAGTGTAACCTCAGGCAGGGATATTGCCATGCAGGGACACAGCCGTGGCTGCCGGACTGGCAGTACTCAGGTGATGGAGCCAGGTTGCTGCTCCCAGGTGAGCTGCTCCCAGGACATATGTGCCAAACCATCCTGCTGAAGCCTCAGCCCCAAGTCCCACAGGCTGCTGTCCCCACTGGGGGAGCCACTGCCAGCAGGCAGGGGTGCTGGGCACCTCTGAAAGCCTGAAAAATATCCTGGGTTAATACATCTTGTTTTCCATTTTCAGACCCTCACTGAAGTCTTTGGTGGTCCCAGGCAGAAAGGAGACAAGGGCAGCAGTGAAAGGGCTGGGTGGCAGCACTAACCAAGCCTTGCTATGCCGCACCATGCTGGCTCCAGGGATGTAGGCTTGCACCAAAGGGAAAGGCAGAGCTTTCCCTGAAAGCTGGCTGCAAGTACACGGAAGTCAGCAGGAGCTTTTGCCAAGGAGTTCAGTGAGCTCTGGGGTGCATTAGTTATAGAAATGACTTTGGTAAGGTTTCCTTGCAAAGTGACACAAGGACGTACAACTAGGGTATTGGAATATAATTAAGAGAGGAAGAAGTTAGGATGGATATTGGGGAAAACCTTTTGTCAGTGAGATTTATTAGTAGGTACAGCAGTCTCCCGAGGGAAATAGTAGAAAGGCATTCACTTGGGATATTTAAAATTAGACTAATGAAAGTGCCAGCAAATATTCTATGGGGAGCGTGCTCATACTGACAGGCAAAATGAGCTCTGCGACCCCGTCCTGTCAGAGGAGGGCTGTGCGCGAGCGCCGAGGAGACCAAGCGAGCTGGCTGCCGGCTGCAGAGCCCTGGGCTCCCCTGCGCGGAGGGGAGCAGTGCGGGGAGCTCAGGTGAGCTGCTGCCCTGGCACTGGCCACGATGGGCAGGGTCGCAGGGAAGACCCATCAGAAAGACACTAGAATCCTTTTTATAATAACAGCATCTCAGCACTTTCTTGCCAAACGATGAAAGGGAAGGGTGAGTGCAGCTGGTGACCACGGGTAGGGCAGGGGGTCAGAGCAGCCGCCCTCCCCCAGGACTGCCCTGCCTCCAGTGACACCTGCTGAGACCCAGCCAGGAGAGCAGCAGCCCCTCATGGAGAACTGCATCTTGCTCCCAGCACGCTCTTCAGACAGCTGTGCTTGCAGAGAAGTAAACCTGGCTCCAGCTTGACAGCCTGTTTCAGCCACCTGCAAAAAAAGTTGTCCCACACTGTGAATTAACAGTGTTCCTGCCCCTTTCCCTTGCGCTGCCAAGCCCGTTGCTGGTCACCCTGTTTCCTACGGCTGGTGGTCTCCTTAGGAAGAGCCATTTTCTCAACCAGCCTAGCAGTCGTGGCAGTTAGGCTGGTAGCAAAGGCATTCAAAAACGGGAATTTCTCAGCGGTGTGGGTGACCCTGCTGTTCTACACTCATTGCTGGCATAGCAGAGAGTCGTGGTCCAGGCCGATCACCATGACCAGCTCTGAAACATTAACGTAAGCCCCACTTCCCTACCTGTGCCCTTGCTGTCTTGGATTGAGTTGACGTGTCCCAACACCACAGTGGACTGCTACAACGGATCATCTACAGTAATTTAAAAAGGTGGTGAAGTAAAATGATTGAAACAAGCCATTTCTTTACAGATTCCATTAACTTTTCCCAGCTATTTATTTCTGTTGAAATTTTTGCAAAAACTCGTAGTGTTATAAGAAGTCAAGCCTCATTGTCCTCTTATTAAGAGCTAACTGTCTCCATGAAAACATAATTTCATGACTGTTGCTGTCGTGATTTGAGCAGCAGACGTAAACAGGGTCATCTCCAGCCATAGTGGGTGGATGTTTAGTTTATAGCACTGAGGTTAAGAGTGAAAGCGTGTGACTAAGAGCAGAAAACAGAGCAGCCTTTGTATACATCAAGAGCCCTGAGGCAAAACACAGAGAAGGAGAATGCTGACACAGACTTTAATGCAGAAAGAAAAGAGTCCATTATGAATGTTACAGAGAACATAATTCATTTAAGAGAAATCAAGATTTAAAGGACTTATAGAGGGGAATATGAATACTGACGTCAGTGCGTCACGCCTGGTGGTTTGTTGTCAGACTCTGTACGTGTGTTAGGGTACCACGCATCATGTCAGGTGGAAGACAACTCGCTGCCAGAAATTATCATCTGCTCTTTGTTAGATTCCTGTTGGAAAGAGGTTTCTTTCAGTTCAAGCTTTGCAACAGGAACCAGCGATATGTGCAATGAAGCAACTGCAGCTCTTGCATTTTAACACCAATCTCTAAAAATTGTCAAAAATTGCTTTTGGGACACTTTTTCCTTCCCAAACCCCATCTGTCCATAAATAGGAGGGCAGGGGGTGGGGGAGGCAAAAGCAGGAAATGGGGCTGGATTATTCCTGAATTACTCAGGTATGAGAGCACAAGGACAAAGCTGGTGAGTAGAGCTGCTTCCAAGCTTGCATATGCATTGCAGAGACTAAGGACCGGCACATTTACTGCACCATAAAACAATGGTGCTTGAAAAATATTCCCCAATCCATATACTATAGTGGCTTCTAAACTTCAGCAGCCAGAGCCATGAAAATAGAGTGCTTTGTGCAGTAGCTTGCGCAACCAAAGAACTTTCTCGTCCTCAGAGTGCTTTATTATTTTTAACGAGACAGGCTGAGCACTTCTTGATAAACATTTTTTCCTTGAAGCAGTAATCCTACTTAAACTTTTTACCTTGTCCCTACAGCATACCGCTAGGAAGTTAATAACAAAACTCATTTTCCCTTAAAGTGCTAGTCATGTTAGTAGAGAAAGTGAAGGACATGTTGTGATTGCCATGAAAGGGGCCATGGCTGGAAATAAATTGAAAGTGCCCTGTTGGTATGCAGGCTTAGTATTTTAAGAAGAAAGCTTTTCTGAAGTTCATTTTCTAGGATATCCAGTTTCTTTCAAACTAAAAAAAAAATGTATTAATGTCTGTTGTAATAGGAATGTTCCAGCCTGCAGTGTTTGGTCCTGATGCCTAACCCTGACAATGTTTCCATGCACCCTGAGTCTACTTTGCCACGGCCGGGTGACAGACAGCAGGTCATGATAGAGCCAAACCAAAGATTAATCCAGGAGATCTCAGAGGAAGGGAGGCCGTCCATACATCTGTGCACTTGCCTTTGCTTTGAGCAAGGTGCAATGCATCCTGCTGCTTTGGCAAATGCTTCTGGGGTAGCATTACAAACCATTCATTTTTAAAAGCCATTCTTCTCTTTGATACAAGAATTATTAAAGCTTTTAAGAGTGAGAGTTTAATTAACGGTGAGATTTTAACCACACGAGAATGAGGAAATTCAGAAGCCAACCCTCCCATCTAAATCAATCTCACTTCTGTCCCCTCATATCAGTGTGTTACAACAGGCTCTTTCACGGTCACATGAGGCTGGCCAGGGGACACACTTCTCACTAGATCTAATACAATGAAAAGAAAAACTGTCTTTTTCCCCCTGTGGTCTTAGATGCACATGTGGCTTTTCATACCACACACATCATGTGTTCTTGGAATGAAAGGCCCTTTTGTAACACGCACACACCAGCCGAGGCAACTTAACATCGGGTAGGATTGTTAACTGGGTTCCCTAAAGCCTCCCATGAACACTTTAGCAGCAGCATCGCACTGGAGAAGGAATGTGGTTGAAGGAATTTGACCAGTGATATTACAAATAATTCACGATACACACATCACCATTTCTGCTCCACCCAGGTTAACTACTGTTACTTAATGGAGGTAGTTTTTCCCTATAGGAACAGAGTAAAACTGAAGGACAGGCCTGATGATTACCAAAACACGTGTCTTGCTGTCGCCTGGGATGGCCGAGACATTCTCATGTCTGTGTTTGAGGGAGTCATTACTACTTTACAAGCCCTCTCAAAGCCACGGCCACCTTCCTCCACTGCCTTTACCTCAGAAGACCAGTGAGAACCGTATTTCCCTAGTAGGATTACCAAGCAATGAGTCTTTATACTCAAGGCCTGAGTGCCTTTGAATGTACTTGCATAGGCAGTAGGTAAGCAGCCATCAATCAAAGGTTACATTTTGCAAATTTGGAGGATGCATCCCATGTATGTCTTAAGAGATCTTCCTGATTTGAAGCAGCAAGTTAACCATGCAGCTCCAAGTAGCAGCAGTTCTCTGTCCAAGCGTGGGAATATACCTCCTTGAAAGACTATTTCATAAATTAAATTGTGCCCAAGGAGAGCAGTCCAATCTGGAAAGAAAATGTTGTCTTTGTTGCAGGGCCTGGTATTAGGGTGCACATAAAAGGATCTACCAGATATTGTCAAAGTTGAACAACCCGAATTGTATCACTAATTTGGGCAACTCCAGAATGGGCCAGCTGTGTAAATGCCCTCCATCCCTGAAAAAATAAAACAAAGAACACAGACAAAGAATTTAACAATTTTATTAAAAATTGTACCAGTTATTAGAAAAAAAATCCAAGTATTAAAGTATTAAAAAGCACCAAAGAAAGAAAGCACAAAGCAAATATACTGCACAGATACAAAAAAAAGGAGCTCTGCCCAGTCACCATTGGTACAGGCAGGAGTCCTGGAGGCACACAACCAGGATAAACAAAATGCTACATTCTCACTGGGTCTCAGTCCATGGCAAAGAAGGTGTGTGCACTTCAGGACTAATCCAGACAGAAATCTCACAGGAGAGCATCAGGTTTACTTCTGCAGCAGGACAGTATCATATTCTGGTGAATATCAGAACTCATGGGGAAACCCTCCATTGAGGGAATGTTTATTAAGTACATTGCAAATTCCAGCTCACCTTACCCTTTTTGTTTTCCAGATGAGGGACTCTGAAGTTTTAAAAAAGAAAAAAAAAAAGTATCCCACCAAAGTAGAAAAGTCATGCAGGAAGGGGAGGGAGAAAATGTGAATCCACATTTCACAGTACTCTCATCAGTGAATTTTACTTAGAACCATGGGAGACTGTACTACATACATTTGAAGAGAACAGAAGAAGAGATACATGATTAGTTTTACCAAAAAAACCCAACAGTCTAGATACCCAAACTCAAATTTAGTGTCAGGACTTTCAAATGCACCCAGTGGATACAGACATACAAATCCCTTGGGCTGTTTTGAAATTTCCCTTTTACAAGCCTAACTTCTGACGTTTATTTAAGGAGATACTGACAATGTCGTCTTTCCATCACACCAGTCTCTCCCCCTTTTGTCATCAAATTTTCCTTTCAGAATAGTCTGACCAAAACCGGAGCTGAGGAATCTGTGACGATGCTCTCCTGGAGCTGTGTCCACAAATCAGGGAGACTCCTTTAGATTTAAGAATAACTTTATACATGCAAAATTTCCATAATAGATTTTAAAAACAGTTTAAGAATCTACCCTTCCCACCCCTCCATTCCCCAAAGGCAGCAAAGAGTCTGAAGACAGAACTGAAACATGGCTTTAAAAAACAGCCCACAGACATTAGGTTTCGCTTCCCAGAAACCAACTTCCAGCATGGGATTCGCAGGAAGAGACCCTCCTTTCTGTGGCTAAGGGGGAAGGTGAGGCACGTGGAAGAAAGAAGGGGTAGGGGATGTCAGACTGCATTCAGTTTAAGAACACACACACACACGCACGCACGCGCACGCACACAATTACATTCCAGTGCATTTGATGTGTTTGGTCTTTTCTGCTTTTCCTGGTGGAGAAGAACTGGGCTGTGTAACACCTGCGTGAACACATGCAAACCAAAGAAACAGAGACCACTGAAGTCTTTAGGAACTGTAAAAGATTGTCCTAGGATCTTTTATCAATTCCTTGAGGTATTTCTTCTTGCTAAAACAATCAAAGGCAACAGGTAGGCATTTTTGCAAATGATCACAAATGCCAGTTTGAAAGACAGACTCTTTTGAAGGACATTATTAAAAACCTTTGTTGTCAAATTATGCTAATACTTGATAGTGCTTGGTCCATGTGCAGAGCTCCCATGAATATGAACAGGCATTCCATGGTCCTTTTACTTATAATCCCACAGTAAATATTGCTGGTAAAACAAGGCAAGACCTCCACATATCTGCATTCTCCTTCGAGCCTAGCACATATGCTGAGTGTTTTCCCTATTTTTCCCTTTAAAAATACGCTCAATAGCACACCATTCAGCATGTCACAGTCTCACCATTCCCACAGCTTCAGCAGAGGTATGGGTCAGGACCAGCAGTGGAAGGGTGGAATTCATTGTAGAGTTGACGGGGTCACATTGCAACAACTGCCTCAAGTAATTCTGCTTTTTCTTAAAAAACCCAACCCTTCTCCCTAGTCTACTAATGGGCAGAATCTGCAGTTTCCCAGAAGAGTGCCAAGTCCCACGCTGAATGAAGTTCAACCTTGGGTACAGCTCCAGTGACTGCTATGGAGCAACTCCAGGACTGTAGTAACCTCACATGCACACATCGCCTATACCTTTAATCCAGGTTTGAGGGGACAAAGTAAACGGCCAGTAGAAAGAAAGATGTCTTTGCCGTCACCCTTTCTGCATCAAGAAGGACTGGGTTCCTTGCCTCTATTCCCTTGTTGATACACAGCTCCAAAGCAAAGGTTGATAAAGAAGTTTCTTTCAGGACTCCTCTAACGAGAGTTTAGCCAATAAACGTTTACTAACAACCAGCTATTTAAACTGAGATATGTGATCAGTTATGCAGAAATTCAGTGCTACCAGGGATTATCAGCACCTTGGGAGAAGGCTGCAGTCCCACACACAGATCCAATGGCAACCCTTTCCATGCAACTTCATCCTCTCCCCTGCTTTTGTTGTATCCTATTTATGGCAGTTTGCAGCTATCCCTGGGCAGTCACTTTGTGATTACTGGCTCAGCTTTCAAGAATTGCAGGAAACAACAGTAAACCTAACTATTCCCTACTAGCACCAGGCTTGCTGGATCCAGGGATGGGCAGGTTACAAGATATTCGAAAGGGTGGGAAGTTGGGAAGGGATAGGAAGAACTCTGTCCCTCAGGGAAAGAGAGCTGAGGTCTGAAGCCATTCTGGAGGTCTGGGGAAGGCAAGCAAGATACTTCAAGGCTGCTGGTACCATCAGCAGCAGCTCAAGCTCTTCTTAAGAACTGCTCATTAAAAATAGGAATTTGTTTTAGGAGAAAGATCCGACTGTTCTTTCTAAACTGTTAGACTGTAGTTTTACAACACAGAGAGAAACAGTGTCCCATTCCTTTCACCAAGACAAACTAATATCTAAAAACCTGAGCATACTCCTTCACCAAAAGGACTAAAACCACGTTCCTTGGAACTGTTTCCCCAATCGATGTATGTCCGTAGCCACATTGCAATAGCTACTCTGCGGGGAAGATCTCCTCAGTGCGTGCCCAAGTCCTTACTAACATGGAATGGGTGACAAATAAATGGGTGCTGTGCATCTGTGTATTTGTCAATGTGTGAAATCTTCCCACTATTTCCTCAAGTAGGTGAGACTGTAAGTATGAAATAGCTATTTTTCCCTAAGTGAATAACCAGTCTGCCCCTCCAAATCTACATGAAGCAAAATAAGACTTTTGGGTTGACAGAGCATATTTCCTTTCTCTAAGATATGCAGATATGGAATATAATTAAAATATATTATCAGTGGTTGTAAATCTCTGGCACCAGTAACCAACACACATATTGCAGGAAGTCGGCCTTTGTCTAGCATTAGCTCTATGTCTCCAATGAAGTATTGTTGTTCAAGGAGATTTTAACTTGAGAGCCTGGCATGACCAATTTTGATAAGTCTGTTGTTACACCGGGAAATACAGACTGGCAAAGATGTGTCTTTCCCTGAGCCAAAGGACTCTATTGAGGCAGGCAGCCTGACTGAGAAATGGTTTCAGATACTTCTTTCTCCATGTTAAGAAGAGTCTTACCCTAGATAAACTGGTTGGGTCGCAACACCAGAAAGCACCAGTACCAGACCTATCTTTCCAGCTTACGCATCCGGAGGAGAGGCCTTATTGGCCTGTTTGGCAGTCAAGTCAAGGCAGAGGGGAAGGGGAAAGCTCACGATGGTTTTTAAGCGTCAGATGCACTTGCTGAATTTTTCGTAGTTTGCAGGGCTGTTATGATGTAGCTTTGACTGTTCCTGATAAAGGGGTCCTGGCAATCAGTGGGAAAACGCAAGCATCACATCCTAGAGCATGCCGTGCGGGCAGGCAGCATTGCTGCATTGCTTCCTGAGCCTCAGCACTTCCACTCCTGCCTCTTTAAGAGCTTCTGATTTAAGAGTCTTCTCCTTAACATCCAGCTTCTCAGGGGTCCCCAGTTCAGTCCGTGCTTGCACTATCCCTCAGGCTTTCCCCCCTGTTTAAGTCCTCGTTCTCCAATGACCAGCGTTTACTCCAAGCAGACTGTGCAAAGCAAGGTATGGAAAGCCTCTGTCAAATGGGCAGAGAGTGGCTTCCCATACTGCTGCGGCATAGTCAGCAACAGCTACCACTTGTATCCCTCTGGGTAACTCTGTAGTGCACATGCTTAAAGAAACAACACAAAACCAAAAACAATTCCCCCTTCTAAAAAAACCTCCCGCCCTTCCTCTCCATAAAACCCACCCCCCAAAATATTGCTTGAGATTCATTTATATGAATTGTTAACCATCACGGACAAACATATTACTCTAGCTCTAGCTAGAAAAAGAACATAAGAGGAGAAAAAGAAGCTTGTCTCACATAAACTCTCCTTATGTTAAAAGAGAGTGACTGTGAATATATGAAAGTGAAAAAGGCTTGGGGACCTCTTTCAGGGAGCTAAAGCACATTTTGCCACAGTAGAGCAGGATGCAAATCAAGAGAATGGGGCTGGGAGAGAGGGAGAAAGTCCAAATTTAACTGTGTTCAGCAAATTGTTACCAGACACTACAGTGCAATAATGAGATTATACAAATACCAGAGAAAGCATGAATTAGAGAAGGATATGCAGAGAGGGGTGCAGGAGAAAGCGTATGTGCAAGGAAACTACTCTTCCCGTACAGTAATGCTTATTTTTCAGAGTGGACCAAGAGCAGAAGAATTCCTCAACACCTGAAGTCGACATCTGTAACAGGACTGAAGAGCAATTCTCTGGACAGCTCTTCCTCACGCTGGTTGTATCATTTGAGACCTACAACAAATTGCAGTGGCAATATGGAAACGGTCTGAAAAAAATAAAGTCTGTATTGCTTTTCTGTTTGTGTTTTACCCTAGTTGCCACTGGGTTTGCAAACTAACAATATTTAAGGCTACAGAGAAGTAGCCATCGATATTTAAGGCTACTTCCTTTTGGTAGGGTAATTTCCCCGTGCTGGTCCAATAGTGTCAGTCATACGGACAAACTTCTGAGTGCATACCAACCGGGAACCGTTAGAAGATCTCCCCTGAAGTAATATTACTGCTGCTAGTCAATATATGCTTATGGCAGCCTCCAAACATCACATACTAGAGTAACGGGCAGACTGCTTGTACAGTGTACATGTCAGACTAGTTGCTAATTAATTTCTCTGTCAAATCCTGAAGCAAAACTATCGGATGCCTGGGACCTAAGCCTTCCTGACCAACCACATTTTAGTAAGAGAAAAGAAAAACAAAACAAAATAAACACCCATCACAAAACTAATAAAAACATATACATTAGCATTGTAGAAGAATGACGCTTGTGTCATATTCCATGGGTTTTTGGCTTCACGCTGGCTCATGGGCACTGCGAACACTGAACTGGAAGCAAACAGTGGCAGAAACTAATAGCCCCCAGCAACCCCAGGAAAGTTTAATTTTAAGACTGTTCTACTGAAATTATTTTTTCTATTCATGGCAATGACAAAGAACAACTTCATGTGAGAAAGCAGCAACTGGTGCCCAATGGAAAGATTGACGAGATCAGATTTCTTTGTGATTTTGTCTCACACAGGGCGCAAGGAAATAAACAGTAACCCATGCAGAAAACAAGTAACCTGATGGATATAAGCTACTTGAACGTTTTCATTGCTAAAAAGAACTTTCTCTGTGGAGGAATCGAGCATGTCTGCTCTGGAAGATACCCAAAGTATGTTTAGAGTCATCAATCCCAGACATCATTTTTAACTAGCAGCCAAAATGACACTCCTGCACTCAATCATTGACTAACACACAGGGCAGAGGAAGCTTTTAGTCTAATACCTGCCTCCCTTGCACAGAGGTCACCGGCGCGGGGAACCAGCAGCAAGCTTTACCAAACACACCCACATTCTGGCTTTCCTTCGACAGTGTTGGACAAGAGCTCCCTGCCCCGCGAGGCAGGCAGCAGCAAAGAAGAGTCCGTAAAAACCCCCAAACTTGAAGACGAGTATCAGAAATTCAGAGTCCTCACATCCGGCCGGCGGTGTGCAATGTCTCGCCCCCGAACCAGTGTTTGTTCAGTGCTCCCTGCAGACTGGATGCGGCCTGAAACAGGCGGGCGAAGCTCACCTCTGCCCAGTGTGGTTCCTGTTCGCCTCCGCGTTTAAGGCCAAGTTGTGTAGGAAGAGAAAAAGCTGCCACCACACTTGATTTCTGTTCTGCTGATGCTGTAGAGAACAGTTGAAGCAAGGTTATTTATATTTCTAAAATTGCAACATACCACTTCTCTTTTCCAATAACAACTCAGTTACACTTTTCAAGAGCAGACACTTTAATCCCATCAGCATAACAAGGGGGTGCAGCAAGGGATGAGGGGAGAGAGGGAAATGATAAGTTCTCCAGAAATAATTGTAGCTCTAACATTACAAAAAGAAAAGAGCAGACCCTTTATGCATTGTGCACAAGAGGATTAAACTTTTTTTTTTGCTTGTAGGATTTTGCAGAGTTTAGCCAAGTGCTGTTTTTAATCAGATTGGCTTCTGAGCCTTTCAAAAGCCCCAGCTGCATGAACAAACAACCTTTTTTTTTTTTTAAAAAAAAAGCCCCCCTTCACCCCAAAAGTAAAAAAAAAGAAAAAAATATAACTGGTGATCCATCTGTAAGTGATTTGACACCGTGAAGGTCAAAGGGTTAATCTTCAATTTAAACCACACTGCTGAGACAGCAAAACTCTGATTTCATCTAGTACAAGAAAACACATTCGTGCACACACACACTCCCCCACCCTCCCCCCACCACATTTTCCTTCCCAGCATCTCCAAGATAATACTGCCCTTTTTATAGCCACTTTTGACAGTAAGCCATAAATAATCAGCCTTGGAGCCCTTTCCTACTGACTGGAGCCAATTAAACCTTAAGCAAGAACATACTTGAAAACACACAAAAAACCAAAACCAAGAGGTTATTTCAGGTCCCATTGTCAAGGAAGAAACATGGGAGTTGAGTTTCAGGGGGACATCAGACTATATAATGCAGCTTTGGGGCAGGGACACTGTTCCTTCTTTTGTTATATGTAATCACTCCTGCAAAAATGGCTCCGATTATACCCCCACCTTCCCGCACTTTAATGGCATCTCATACAAACAGGTGGGTTTCTCTTTACATTGCCCAGCCTGGGATACTATTTCACCTCAATAACCGACCCTCTATTAGAAGTCAGTCTTTGTTTTCTCATCCAGAATTCCATATTTGCTAAGCAGGACTGATCATTTCTGGAAAACAAAACAAACCAGCCCCAACCTCTCCCCCCACCCCCAATCCCCAGCAGACGAGGAAACAGAAGACTGGCTTCCAACAACTTTGCCTCAGTACACAGGAGTTCATAAAAGAGCACTGAAGCACATTATATGAACAAGATGTTTCAACTCAGATTAGCCCAACAGGGCAGAACAACATGGTTACAAGGCATTCTTTACGTAATCACAAATAAGAGAGAGTTGCAACTGGACTTGGTGTATTGGAGATGTGTCAATAAACAGCTCTTCAAAGCCCTCCCAGATAGTCATTAAATTACGTCCGTATTTCAGCGGGAGTAGATCTGTGCCATTTGAATCACAACTACATACAACACAGGCTTCGGAAAACCTCTGTTCATCTCGCATCTTAGCAGTGGGTCATTCTTCTTACCCTCAAGACTTAACAGTTGTCTCCCGGATTTAGAAGAGTTCACACAGATCCCATCACACATTTCAACACCACTGTGTTTGCAGCATAACCCACAGACAGCGACTCTAGAGCCCGGTATCATTTATTTCAAAGTAACCAGCCCTGGGTTCAGTCCGTACTGATTGTCCAGGCATTGCTAGGTTTACAGGTGAAAACAATCTTTTATAAACTATCCCCTAGGGCTGGGTTACAAAAACCTAATTTGGTTTCAAAAAGCAAGATGCTTTTTGTTTTGTTATTCGCCTCTCGGTTTGACCAGGCTTTCCTTCCTCATCAAACTCCAGAGATTCTTCTCACCCTCCTCCATAGAGCCACACTCCCAAACCTGCTTGAACATGCACGTGGAACCACCATGTCCTGGCGACATCTAGATACCATGCTTTTATCAAGCTATTACAGTTTAAGTGGACTGCTCCTTAAACAGAGATCTTCGGGTAGCATGTCAATGAAGTGGCATGCAAGCACAATGCCGCCTTCTGCAGTTTCCACAAGTAAGGAACTATGCTAGGAGAGTACAGTGGACAAACATACTATAGACGCTCTGAAGACAATCTGCTTTGGCAGATTATTTTATTCTATTGGCAGCCAAGAGGGTAAAGAAGTGTCGTATAGGGACTTAGTATGGGAAATGCAAAAGGATGTTTAAAAATTGGTATCAAAATCCTAAACTTGAAATATATCTCAGCCTCACTGGTGGACCCTCTTTAATGGAAGCTCTCATGGAATTTTATAAACCAGGTTAATTTGGAGGCAGACAAGAGGAGGCGTGCTGATGGTTGGACTCGATGATCTTAGAGGTCTTTTCCAACCTCAATGATTCTATGATTCTATGATCTGGTATGTGCAATTTCAACTATTCTACACTGTCAGAAGGACAAATAACAAGTAAGAATCCCCAATGTCCTGCTTCATGTAGGAGGCTGCTTTGGGCTTCTCACACAACATAACATGTTTCTAAATATTCTGTCTCCTCTTTAAGTTTTAAATGCCACCTCAGAAGAAAAGGATTACTGGTTCTTTGCTGTGATAGGTAAAGGGGCCATGTTCAGGGAAAAACAGTGGAAGGACTGAGCTCATCCTCCTCCCTTTTTGTTTTTTTTTGAAGGTGGGGGAGCTTTTTGAGGAAGGTATTGGGTTTTGTTTTTATTTGGTAAATAAGAGTTTTCGATCTCTACTTTCAGGAGGGTTACAGACCTGCAAGAGAACCAGTGGGATGTGGCATCACAAATACTGAGAAAAACTGTAATTCTTTTTAGTTCATACTCTATTGTATTTCACTGCCTCTTGCAGCCACTTTTTTGGTACAGCATTTTTGTCCTTCTCCAGTTAAAAATGTTTCCCGCTATTTGCCTAAGACACTCAAGGAGATTTCCATGGAAAAGCAGAATAGGAATTATTTCACCCTTGTTCCCCCCTGCTTATAAAAAGCATAAGATCTCAAATCACTTTATGAAGGACGTTGACACCATTAATTTTGTTTTGAAGTGAAAAAATAGAGCACTAGGCCGAGGGCAGCTTTCCAGGTTTTATTCCTAGACCTAGGGCTTGCATTTCCCTGGGTCCGTATTCAGCTAGCATTTCCTTCCACGGTGGCGTAGTCCCACACACACTTTCCCTGGCTTGCATACTGAAGCAGCCCACTCGCACTGTCCTCTCTTCACACTAGTGCAGGAAAGTGAACTAGAGCAGGACAATGATCAAGGCCAGAACCAATCTGATAAAGAAGCTGTCTTTACTATTGATCAGGTCATCCTAATCCATCTGATCCACGGCATCATGGAGTCAAGCTGATGCTTATGCCAGCACAACAGAAAGGTGACCTGAGAAGAGGAGCAAGCTGGGACTGCTTGCTCCTTCAGCAGCAAGCCTAGCTAACGGGGTTTACAGAGTTATGGTCTCACTTCTGGGCTGATCTGCTTTCCGTGGTACTAATTCAGCATGGGACAAGAGCCACAGAATGGAAATGGCAGATATTCTTTGCAATACAGATAGAGTAAACAATTTATGGAAAGAACTGTCACAGCCTAAAAAATGTCCTTTTCACAAGTTTCAGTAGCTTTTCCCTAGATATGTCTCTGCCAAGACCAAAATAGTCAAATATTTCAGGACTGAGGGGTTTTTGTGTGGTATAATTTAGCTGCCAGGAAGGACAGAAAACCCAGGAAAGTGACTCCACGAGTTTGGCATCTCATTTTTTCAGATGTGATACGTTTCAAGTCAATTCTTACAGTCTTCTAAGACTCATAACTATGGTGGCACAGGTTTATAATTTCCTAAGCTTCCCTATGCTGATTTGTCCCTCATCACAACAATTCAATCCTCAGAGTCACTACTGCACAAATGTATCAGGGATGAACACTTTGCCACCTCCATGTGGTAGCAACACAAAGAACATTTTGAAGCTCCTTTCCGAAGATGGAAAGAAGCCCCTTTTGCCCTCTATACTAACTGTAACTAAAGAAGACTAGTCTTGTGAATACAGTAAGTCAACACAAAGCTGGAAACACATAAAAACATTTCCTACTGCAGCTGCTGCTTTTTAAAGGGGATATCCTTAAGAGACTGTCTGTCTGAGGCGTTAGCATGAATGCTTCAATGACTCACAGGGAAAGGCCATTTTACAGGAAAAGTGTCCTCTGCAGCAACAGTACATTAGTGAAGCCTATCCATGAACTGGGCTGAACCAAAAGCCAGAATACTGGTAAACAAACACAAAAAAACAGCAAGACTTTTACTGGAAGCAAATGAAAGAGGGACATGATTGACCCAACATTTATTCCCTCCCCGTAATTAATTCCTAATACGTTTCACACTGTAAGCATACAGATATATATCTGTCAAATAGCACCCCAGACGTCAAAAGCTTTTTACTCCTACCAAGCCCTTGCACGGGGTGATCGAGGGAGCATCAGGACAGGTAATACACATCAAAGAAAATGTTGTCCCTCTGACATAGCTCCTTGAATCCTTGAGCATAAATGTTTAACAGATGAATAGTATTCACTTTTCCACCTGATAAATACGTGCCATTAATATCCCTCCTTAAAAAAATAAAGAATATGTTCATCATATACACGTCATATGTGGGTCTGGTACATTCCTATCGCATATACAGAAGGGTACACCTGTCTACCCTCTTGATCTCATGGGCAACTTCTGACTTTGCTTCATGGCTTCCAGATAGCTAAGGGTCAAATTCTGATCCCATCTTAACTAGAAGGATTAAAATATGGCCATAAATGGCACTATTAGAGCAAAAGAAGAATAATGGCATATGTGTGCATAAAAACATAATTCTTCCTTTAATGACTAATACAAGTATTAGCAATAAGTTGTTGGGATTTTATTTATTCACTGAAAACAAAAATACTTGCACACCGGGAGCAGTTGCTGACTCATCGCTGAAGGCTGTTTTGGCTGCCAGGTGGCTGGAGGCATATTGTGCTACCACAAAATATGCTTCAGCTTAGAAAGACTAGAAAGTCACAGTCCCCAAGGCAACAGAGGTTACAGAAGGTGTCCCCCGCTGGAGAGAGAAACGCAGGCCAATGGAAGTCAAATACAAATCTTTCCAGCTGTGATTCCTAATGACCAAAGAATAATGCATGTGTAAAAGCAGCCGGAAAAAAAAAGGAGACAGTAACAGAGAAAAACTGAAAGAGGAGCTTAGCGGCACAATTTCTCATGATGACACAGAGAGGAGGATGAGGATCTTCCTCGGGGATCTGCGTCCTTCTGGCTTGCAAACCCCGTGGCTCTTTTACGCAAGGCTAAACTTGTGGTAGAGGGAGGCGTCATCTCAAGTACTGCTTCCTTTCTCAAAGCCTCCGTCAGGCTTTGCGAAGCATGATAAGCAACACGCGTGTTTATGGAGAGAGGATGTACAGGAGCGGGCACAGCAGGAGGGATGCGGGGTGCAGGAGACCCCCAAAACCCATTTACGGGCTGCCCAGCCCAAGCAAGGGGGATGGCACTGACCGCTGCCAAGGCACTGGTCCGAGCAGCGACGTTCATTGCCCCAAACCTGCTGCAGGCACAGCTGCGCAGGTGAGCCCTTTCTCAACTTTCTTGTAGCTCAAAAACAAACATGCAGCCACTCGCGCCTTCCTCTCCGGAGCGGGCAGGAAGGGGAAGCAGACAGACGCCATGGCAACAGCCAGCTGACGGCAACCTGGGAAGGGCAACCACCGGCCACCTCGTTCCCAGGCCCCCAGCCTTCCCCTCCTGCACCCCCGGGGGGCACACTGGCTTATTTTCCATAAATACAGTAAATAAGGGTCTTGCATTTCCATAGAGCTGCACCTGATACCGCTGTCTACCTGTGGCACAGGGTCTGAGGGGGGATTCGCCCCCATGCTGGGGGGGGGATGAGGGTGCAGGAAGAGACACCCAGACCTCGCCTCCATGTGCGAGAGAAGACACCCCCTCCGACAGCCACAGCTGCAGGCAGCAAGCACAGGCAGGTTTATTCATTCAGACCCCAAGTGCGAACTGACAGAGCTATTTCACAGCTTACCCTGTTTATCACCTAACCT
This sequence comes from Aptenodytes patagonicus, assembly GCF_965638725.1. Taxonomy (NCBI): domain Eukaryota; kingdom Metazoa; phylum Chordata; class Aves; order Sphenisciformes; family Spheniscidae; genus Aptenodytes; species Aptenodytes patagonicus. Next base: position 35,901,277 of record NC_134955.1, on the reverse strand, counting down.
GCACAGGCTGTGGGACGGACTGACCTTTATTTTGCATCGATTCCCTCACCACCAGAAGAAGGGAGGTGCTCCTGAAACTGCTTGGTGCACAGGAGACACCCCCTACTGATTAAAGCGTACCTCGGGGTTTTGGTTAAAATAACACTTTGCAAGTTTTTGCAGGAAAATATTCTGGCAGGGGGACAAGGGGGGGGGCACGGGGCCCTGGCCTGGACGCAGCGCTGCCCTGCTGCGAGGGGAGCCTGCAGGCAGGCAGGCGGGCGGGCAGGTGCAGCGCTGGAGCCTGCGGGCAGAGCAGCCTCTCGTCAGCAGTTCTGATGACTCAGAGGCTAAATTTAGAGAGCGATATAAACACAGCAGCCACAGCGCAAACACTGCCCGGCAGAGCGGCTCTCACGCACAGCCCTCTCAGCCCGCTCCTCCTCGCTGGCCGGGGTCCGCATGCCCTTCGGGGGCTCTCCTCAGCGGGTGGCTGCAGTCCCCCATCACCAGCGTCTTGTCGGGCGCTACATCAGAAAAAACCTAATTGGGGTTAACAGAAGTTGCCTCACTGCTTTTATTTTTAGATCACTATTCTTTCTGCTGTGGTACAGTCCTCAGATTCCTTTGCCATTGGTGAGGGTAGCTACCAAGGAGAAACAAAAAAAAAAAAAAACCCCAAACAGAGACTATAAAAGGCTAGCAGGACATTCCTCCTCAATGGCTTGAAACAAAGGAGGACTCTGCAGTTGGGCACTTGCTTTCCTGCCTTTCCACCATAAAATTTCATTGAGTAAAATACAAACATGCACACTCCTCACCATAAATAATCAGTCCAAACATCTCATCATCCCCCTCAGAGATGGCAGTATCTTAACAAGATCAACCAACCTAAGTGTAGGACTGGAGGCAGAACGACTGGGTTCCAATCAGCGATCCCTGCATGATCTCAGACAAGTTATAACCTGCATTTCCTAGTCTCCCACACTAAAAAAGAAGTGGGATATTACCGCAATTATTTCTTAATTGAAAAGTAATTCCTCAGCTGTCACACTGCTACAAGCAGAAAGCACATTACCACTCACAGCCACCATGGTGCTGCAAAAGCCGAGGAAATGCAGAAAAGCCTACAGAGACCACTGGGGTTGTACATGAGAAGCAGCAGCACTGAACGCTATTTAAATCATACACCGCTACTGCAGGTGATGTTAGAAATACTGTAAAACAAGTCACTTGTACTGTCCCAAAGAATTATTTTGTGTTCTTTAATGTGGGCAATCTTGATATTTTGAGCTTGTAGCCCCACTGCCTTAAGACACTGCAGTCCCGTGTCCGGCGGGGTGAAGGATTCACAGCGGGTCGTTGCACAGAGCTCGCAGTGCTCTCCTGCCACTGCGCTCCCTTATCCTCTGCCCACTTCCTCTACCAGAGCTAGGCAGGAAGTTTTGCTTTTTAACATTATCCCTTATTTTAAGCAGGAACAAAACCATAATATATTTAAATCTTTTTCAGCTGAAAGCATAGAGGAGGATAGATTAGGCTGCTGCAAGAGTTTTGTGGTTTTATTAAACCGATATACAATGGTTGTATGTGACTGTCGCATCAGGAGTTCGCATAGCCCAGCCGCCAACAGCAGCCTTACATGGCTGCCCGAGGAAAAGCAAAGAGGGCAAGTACATGCAATAGCTCCCCCTAATACTCTTTCAGCATCTAACTAGTTTGAGCTTAGGACTTCCTGAGTCAGATCTGGTTTCTGTTTATTTAATGTCTCCTTCAATGGCCATAAACTTGTCCTGATTCCCCTTGAACTTAGATAAAGTGCTGGGATGCACAATATGCCTTGACAAGGAGTTCCACAGAGCTACCTATTGCATGAAAAACTACCTCATTTACTTTGAGCTGGCTCCTACTAGCTTGACTTGATTTTGTCTAGTTCTTGTACTGGGAGAAATTAGTCTATCCATCTCTTTCCTGTCACTTCTGATTTCTGTTTAATATTGCTACGCCCTTGCTTTGTGTCTTTTTTAGACTTAGCAGTCCTAGCCCATTTTTTCATTTTTCATATGGAAGTTTCATCATCCTTCTTGCCTTTCTCTGAAACTTTTCCAGTTCTGCTGCATCATTTTTGGAAGAAGGAAACGAGAACTGTAGGTAACATTCAAGATACGGAAGAAACATGGATTTATACAGTGGCATAACTACGTTCTTGTTCTCAGTTTCTTTTCTTAACATACCAAAGAATATAATTTCGGATCAGATGTGAAAGGGTCCAGCAAGTTTCTGTTAACCTAAATGTTAAGTAATCAGCTCCACAGGCAGCAGGATTTCAGAACAGGTGCTAGGCAAGGGGCAACAGGTTGCTGTGTCGTTTGTATGCATAGGGGAAGTTGCACTTCCAAGCCCACCTCTTCCTTCATTGTCATTTGTCAAAATGGAAAAAAAGCTAACAACATTAAGCAAAAAAATCTGTCTCCACTTCCTCATATCAAGTTCCTGGCTCCACTGACTGTGGGAACTCCTCTTCCCCCCCCTATGGCACCCTCCTTTCCTCAAGCCTAGGGTCCCAATTCCATAGCCCTGCAAGAACTTTGCTTTACACCTTAATCTTCCCAACCTCATATCCACCCTACCCCCTGCCCTCTAAACCAGGCTCACCCACTTCAGGAGTTCTCCACCTGGTACTCTCCCTCACCATGCTCCTGCATCCTCAGCTGGAAATTCAAGTCCTGCACCGACGGGCAATCCACAGACAGCAGAGCTGAAGAGGACACCCACTGCTTCGCACAGCAGCAGGAGGGACCAGCAAGCATGAGCCAGCAGAGAAGATCCTGAAACATACTGAGCTACTTGGGAAACGAATGAAAGCACTTACCCCAAGTCTCAAAGAGACTGCAAGTACAAGTAAATTATGGAGCTGCCGGTGCTACAGGCTCACCTGCAGGACAGTTTGAAAGTCTCTGCATTACATTATTAGGAAGCTTTTCTGAACGTTTTTCCTAAAATGTAAAGTCATCATAAAGGACAGTTTCCTGCAAACAATTCCAGTTAAAAAAGCAACTGTTAAAAAATTCCCTGAGTGTCCTCACTGAACGATGGAGAAAAGCCTGATGGAGTTTGGGATAAATGATGCACGTGTAGCACTGTGCGCCCACTCTCTCACGCCGATAAGTTTCCGACAAGAGACATGGGCTCCCTGTTGCATAAGCAGAAGTGTCTCAGAGGAGGCCTCGATAACTCTCATGAGAGACAGAGGGGAAAAAATATGCAAAACGGAACAAGTTTCACTTTCAAAGGAAAACAACATTTCCTCCTGGACATTTTCAGTGTCATTAACTTGAGGCAAACAGGTACATGCCATCTGTCCACAGCCGGTGCGGATGCAGGCATTCAGGCTCCACAGGCTGCTCAAGCCCATTGCAGTGACGGCGAGAGCGTTACTTGCTGAACCAATTGGGGAATTTAGAGAAACAAAGTTTTCTGTAGCTAGATCCACGGAGGCTTTTTGAGCACGGTCAGCATATCTAAATCAACTGCAGGATTCCTGATGTGTTGGAAAGGGGCTTTGTTGTTGTTTGTAATGCACTTATTTACTCAAGAAAGCCCAGCTCTGATTCAGCATCTGGTTCTCATTGAGGCTCAGTTTTTTTTAAACCGAGCTTTCCAGATGGGTTGACTGAAGCACAAGGAGGTCAAGAGACTTGTCTGAGGTCGTACAGCAAGTCAGTGGCTCTGCTTGGACCCAAGCCCAGAACTCTTCAAGGCTACCACTCCTTGGCTCTTAAAGAGACAATTTTATCCCCTGTGAAGTGATCTTATCACCATGAAGAAGAGATGCGATAAAAGCAGTCTCCTCAAAGCTGCAGCCTGCTTAGAAAGAGTTATTTTATTTGGAAAAAGCCATAGCATTCCAGTGTCTCAATGGAGCAAGTTAAACCAAAGGGGTGTGATACTGATATACAGTGTCATCCACCCCACTCTTGTATAACCCCATGCTCCTATGGGGCGGCTTTACGCTGCTGCTGCCGCCATCCCTGGTTGTCTACTCCCATCCCATCTAGCAGCGCGTCATGTCGTGAAATACACTCTCAGTTCAACATGGGTCGAAGCTCCTTCTCAAGGCAAGGGAGCTCAAGTGCACTCAGGACCTAAAGCAGAGCCCAAACACTTGTTGCCATGGCCTGGACATGTGGGGTGCAGGCAGCGCATCCCAGCCAACCAACCAGCAGATCCCCTAAGCTCAGGTCTGTTCTCCATAACCTCAGAGTGCACTCTTTAAGCTCAACCACAGGCTGGGCTACAGCAAACAGTTCACAGATCCCATGGCAAAGGCACACTTGCTCCAAACCAAGAAGGAGGTGGCAAGTACTGGGTTCTCCTGCAGAAAGCGTGGCTTGGCTCTACCTTTGTTTTCCAGGGGCAGGGTGAGAAAAGCACAACAGAGGGAACATTGCCAGAAGCTACACAGCCTCAGACAGGTAAGAGGTACTAAAGAGCTTGAGAAAACATAGATGGGTCTTGCATGTCATTCTGCAGAGCCCTCTGCAAACTGGATCGACCTGTAGCAGGCTCTGCTGCTTAGGAACACAGAGCATTGCTCAAGTCCTTCCTATAATAAATTCAGCATCGTAAGGAGATGAAAGCTGCAGAGTGCTAGGGAATGTTGCATTATTGCTCTAGCACTGTTCTAAGGATGAAAAAGCCAGGTTTTAAACTACTGTATTCTGTTTAATATATTAATAGGAAATGAAACCCTGACAATGGTGTACATGCCAAAAGCAAGCATAGGTGTGGCCAACTTTCTTATTCTTATGAGATGCATACCCAAAAATCTTTTGTATAGCCAAGAACCACAGAATAAATACCACATAGCTCCGGGAGCCCAGGGAAGAGATAACAGTGACTCTCCAGGGTTCCCAGTGTGGGATGGGGTTAGACCGTGCACGCAGCTGAGTCCAATGACAACTCAGTGACGTCAGCCTCAGCAGCTATTGCCTGCTCTGTTCCTCTCTCAGCCAGGGATGTACACTAACCAGCGGCCTTTGTGTCAACACAGCCTTGCTGCTGCAGCAGCAGAATGGGAGCCATACTTGAACTGCTGGAGAATTTCGCAGAACTCAAGAGCCATGAGAGGGCAACTCTTGAGTTAGCTGGATGCACTACTCCAATACTGAAAGCTTTTCCTAACTCCCACTGAAAGGGCACATATGTTTTCTTTTCACATGTTCACAGATAAGACGTTTTGTAGGCTCCAAAAAGAGGCACAGCTTGTTGAAAACCAGGCTTGCTCTCTCTCAGGACTTCACAAGACCACACTGGTGTGACTAACTTTGTGGTATTCTAAATCTGATTCAAGACACCACTCTGGAAAGTTGGTTTTGACCAAATGTTTGAGACAAGCTGGGATGGGGCATCCAAATCAGGGATTAGTTTCACAGCAAGATAAACGACAGCCCATTTTTCCACATCTTGGAGACTGCCCCTTCCAAACCACAACACATTGTGAACCAGTTCACGTGTCTCCAGGGGCAGACTGCTTGCTTCTTCAGCAACAGGCTGGGAAGGGTCATTGCACACAGGACAGAGGGGCTTCTGCATAGGAGATCTGTGCAAAAAGCCAAAGGAAATCCTCCATGCAGGGATGGGAGGGAAAGGATTGGGCATGACAACAAAACACTCCACGGGGAACAGTGCCTTGGACACTAATATGTGGCTCAGCACTCAGTTTTCCTGACAAACAAGAAAGAATCCCTTAACAGATCCAAATGCCAAGGCCTATCCCAGGGTCAGGCTGTGGAGAACCACTGGCTGAACTATTCCGTCCTCGGGTTAAGTTTTCGGGTTGGGTTTTTTTCTGTTTTGTTTTCAAAATTAAATGGCTGAACAGCTCTCCCCCCCCTTTACAACTTGTTGCTCTTCCAGTTCAAACAAAGACAGCAGAGCTCCTCCTCTGCTGGCTGCGCCGTTGTCGGGTAGCGCAGGCGGACGCTTTTGTTTACTAACTCTCCCACATGCTTGGCTGACAGGCAGCTCGCCTGGGCCGGCAGCCCTGGCTGCGGTCCTGTGCGTGGCACTGGGAGCCCCCGCAGCACCCGCGGCTGGCAGCTCGCCACGGGCCACGGGGCAGCAAAGAGCCCGACCCACGACCCACGGCAGCTTTAGCGGGGCCGGCTTGGGTGGGCATTCCTGGATGCGTTTCCAAGGCACAGACATCAGATAGGTACGCTCCCGGAGATGAAAGGGGTCAAGTTACAACCAGTTCCACCACTTCACTCCAGGGCTCCTCCACGAGATGGTTAACCTTCCCTTTCCTGTGAGAATCTGGCTAAAGAGAGTGGGGTCTTCAGCTATTGCTGGTGAAGAGGTGGCGCTGAGGAAAACCCCATTCAACCACACACAACACGTTAAAAATCTCGTGGTAGCTCGTTATTCCTGCAATTTGCTAAATGACATTCATAGCCCCTTCCACATTTCTACAGGCTAATCTTCCTGTTACAGCTTTGTTAATCCTCCTGCTATTTGGAGATGAAGAGTCCCAGAATTCCCTCATCTCTCTCATGACACAGAGAGGACCAAATCTTTGCCCAGCCACATTCTCTAACCAGGACAGAGATCCTCACTTACCTTTGAGAAGAATTGCAACAGATCCCACAGTTAACAGAACACCAACTCATTTGGAGTGAGATAAGCTTTCTGTCCCTCTCTGAAGTTGGCAAGAGTGTCAGCTTCTTCATATGCAAGCGGATACACACTCTCCGTGTTGGACTTGCACAGAAGTGGCGAAGTGCTGCCTACTGCCAAACCTCTGCCACCTCTGCCAAACTCTGCATGGGCTGGGATTTCCATTTCACCCCTACTCAACAGGGGAAGGAGGGCAAGGAAAAAAGAATCAGGGTTTTTAGGGGTGCTGGTTTTATTTCATTTCTTTGCAGAGCAGGGTTTCTTCTTTTTTTTTTTTTAAAGAAAACAAAATCAAGATTCTGGAGTGTGGTTTTCAGACCTGATGGCATCTAACAGCTGTCTTTTGTTGTGAGGAAGTTAGTCACAAGTCTGAGACACTAGCTAGGACTGTCTGACAAAGGAGTTGCTAGCAAGTCTAGCGTGATCTAAATATACTCCACAACATTTCAGACAACTACCCCTAGACAACAAGGAGTGTCAGAACAGACTCCAGGCTTGTTGTCATCTCCAAGATGAGGAGCTGATATAAGCCACCGATGGCAACTTGTGCCACAGAAGAGAAGACGCTGGTGGTGAGGAGAGTGGAGAAGGGTAAAAGCTGTAATAAAAAGCAAGGGGGAGATCCCTGGAGAAAGCCTCAGTGACCCTGTTGCTGATGAACTGGAAGAGCTGGAATAGCAGCAGCTAATGCAGAACAGCTACCTTCCCAGGCAGTAAATACAATCCCACACATTCTCTTCCCTCCACCTGCCAATCTTTAGGAAGAGCCAGCAATCTAGCATAAGCAAAATCCATCAGGATATTGCTGCCATTTTATTGCTGCTGGCAGTCTGCTGCCTTAGACAACAGCCCGCTTAGCTGATGCCTGGAGCCAGTCTTCTAGAGCACCACTCTTGGGTAGCTAAACCCCCGCCTTCCCCTCCAGAGACACCCTACCCTCTGTATGTGGAGCCGGTGGAACTGGTCGGCAATGCACTGCAACTTCCGTGCAATCTGCACCTCGGCACGCACTTCCCGCTGACCTTCCGGAGGCTCCTCTTGGAGGTGCGGATCCAACGCAAAGCCAACTGGAGGGACATGTAAACGGTAGCCAGCATTCCCTGCAAAACAGAGATCAGAAGAGTCATTCTTCCAGTGCAAAGAATAGCTGTTCTACTCAGTACACTTTACGGAGGAAAGAGCTGCACATAATCCTAAATTTTTGACTCATGTTAAAGTCCAGTTCCTGAAGCCCAAACAATGACTGTGTACCGTAAACATGCAGTAAAACATTTGCTCAGCTTTTAAGTAGATTTATATCGATTAAGCAGAGCATTGTGTTGCTTCCCATAATCAAATGACTGGCAGGATCTTACACTTGGTTCCTTTTGCTTGTTTATAGTTCAACCAAGTGCTGATTTTTTTTTTTTTTTAATGAAAATTTTGCAGTTTTACAAGATCTCTGCTTCCAGTTGTCTCCCACTAAAGGTTGCTGTATCTTTTCCGTCAGACTTTTCTGAGTTCTCTGGCATTCAGTGGGACTGATTTGAATTAAAGCTGAATCAGATACACAAAGCTGAGTGGTGTCCCATCAGTTACTAGTAAAATACTGGATGGACAAACATGCTACTTATTCAACAACTTCAACTCCAGTAAAGAGCCTAAAAGCTGTCCCACCAAGTGTAAATTTTTGCATTTCCCTCTCTCCACTGAAAACTTCTAGGAGCATTCCTATGTGGATGAGACAGCACTAGAAGTTAAAAAATGTAGACAAATCGTAGGATACAAGGTACGGTGAGCACTTAAACATCTAGCAGTAAAATAAAACATGACAGAATAAAGCCAAAAAGAAAAAGAGTGGGAATATCAAGGACAGCAGAAGCAATGAGCAAGTGCCTCGTTCCTGTAGTGGACAAGCAAGGGTAAGAAAATACAAGCTGTCTTTCCTGAGGGAGTAGGACCTAAGCAAAATAGTTTTTAGTCCTTTAATACAACGCCCTAATGAAAGAAACCTCGCTTGATTGGGGAAGCGCTAAAGGGACAGTTTCCTCGCTGTAAAGCTGGTGACACTGGAGTGCTCTTACCATAGAAGAGTCTCCGGGGCTCTTCAGTGACTCCACAAGGCAACATAACATCCTGACTGGAAGAGGACGGGCTGAGTGTTTGAGTTGCCTTGTCCTGCTGCTCAGGATGCCTGATACCGGGACCACAGCAGTGTGTGAGGGGGAATAGTTGAAACCTCCCCAGAAGGCAGCTGTAGGACTGGTTCTGTGTGAAAATGCCAGTTGCAGTCATCTCACCAGGCTGACCTGCAAGTCCAAAGTCATCAGAGTGAAACACGTCATCGTCCAGCCCATCCAGGCTAGAATAGTCCTCTTCCAGGTAGCTGGGGCGATCCATTGCTCCTGCAATAAAGGGACATTTGAGGGAACAGCTAAGACACAAGAAGAACGTTGTCCAGGAGAGAATGCCTTCTGTTCCAACAATGAAACACAGCTCTTTTTTCCACGCCTGCCTGCCTCCCTCCCTCCCAACGCTGCCCATCTGCATGGGCAGGAGAGGCGAGTGACTCAGTGGTGAAGGTCAGGGCTTTGTGGAAAGTCCTCGAGTGCTGGGCCAGAGGGAGACAAAGTTCACACGTGTCTAAGAGTCCACCCACGGCTCCAATTCCACAACTGTTCACAAGGAGGGAGCCAACCCCCGACCTCAGCACATAGAAACTGAAAAGACATTGTTTTAAAAAGCAACCCAAATCCTTCAAATTGCCCCATGGCCAGTCAGCTTCTTTGGGGTCTGCTTTGCTTTGGTCTGCCGTATTTGAACTTTATGGTATGCCCCATTCATTTTTTCCCATCTATTAGTTATTGATGAAGAAAAGCTCTTGTAATCACAAGGCTGCAAGGCCAGACTTTTAAGAAACCCCAGTGGTTGCAAAACTCAAGAGCTGGCAAAGCCATTTCTGTGAAGCTCTCCGTAACTTCTCCCTGTAAGGGCCAACTTTCCTTTCAACTTCTCATTTCTTCCCTCTGCTCAACTTAAGACATGTCCCAAACTTGGCAACGCAGTCACTTCATTACCCCTCTTACTCGAAAGCCTACATGCACTGTCAGTGCATTAGTTCATTCTACTACTAAAGAGGAAACATTGCTGGTGTCAGTGTTTAAAGCAGGACTTTTGTAGCTCCCATAGTAAACACTCCTTAGCTTTGTTGCAGCACAAAGCTGGACAAAGATGGTGGAAGAAAAAAACCCCAATAAACCCTAAAGCACTATTTCAGAGCTCTTTGCAAACATACAGCAAGTAGAAGCAGATTTACCAAAAAAGCCACAAGTCCCTTTACTGTTACCTGTGCATCTAACCCAATTGGAAGACAGTCTCCTAAGAGATCCATCTCCAGGATTTCCACCCAGTTCCAAACAAGGCAGTGAAATTCAACTCTTCATGTCTCTTCCTTTGCTCTGGTTTGCGAAGCATTTAACAGAACGGAAGACTAGCAAGAGGAATTTCAGGCCTGAAGGAGACATTAATAATAATTTTATAAGGATGTGTTCAGCGCTCCCCTTGGTGCTCCCATCTCCCCCCAGGTGAGCAGCACTGACAACACCAACATGCTAGAGGAGACAAAGGGACCCAGCGGTGCAAGAGCTATTTGTGCAGGGCTCTAACTCGGGGGTACTACGGTTATTTAAGTTGTTGCATCTCAGCGGTTCACTCAGCCCAGCCACAACTCCCAAATTAGAGTCTGCAGAGCAGAACAGGTACCAGCTCCACAGCTGGTCCAGCTCCACTGGATGACAGCAGTGCTATCTTGGCATAACACTTGTAATATTCTCATCCATGGCTTAAAGTAGCACACCGAAAGGAGTTACAGGTCCTGAGATGCAGGCACGGATGATCTCCTGCCAGCTCTGCTGCTGGATCGCGACCACCTGACAGAAAGGCAGGGCGATATTTTGTCTTTGCAGCAAGACTTGCCAGATCTCATCCGTCAGAGCCCCACTGGGACACGGGCATTCAGCGCGAGAAAGTGCAACAAAGGCACAAAGCTAGCCGGCAGACCAAACCCTGAACAAAAGAGGGTTTAGAGAGCAAGAAGTTTTACCCGACCTCCCACAATACGGCCCGACTTTTTTCCAGAGCTCTTAGAAAAAAGCTGAGGAGAGAATGCCGAAGCAGCGTAAAGGCTAAGTCACCCTACAGCCCACTTGAGTTCCTTCCACAAGCTTAAAACGCAACTCGTGCTGGGAGCCGCAGGCGCCGAGAGCCGCCGCGTCCCGCCTGGGAGAGACGCTGAACAGCTCGGGCTCCGGGGGCTCTGCCAGGCGGCGGGGGCACGGACGCGCGTCTTCAGCGCCGCGTCCGACCCCCGGCGCTTCCACAAGAAAGCCACCAACCCCCCCGAGCCGAGCCAGCCTCCGCCAAACCCGGCCGCGCCGCAGCCACACGCCCGCTCTGACAGGCGGAGGGCCGGGAGCCGGAGGGAGGGCTCAGCACACACGTGCGTGCCAGCTTCCCAAAACAAAGCTGGCCGGCCTCGCTTCGGCACCGCCAACTGCTTGTAACGCTTCCCCTTCCGCGCTCCAACCCCGCAGATTTACCCCCGGCCGAGAGGTTTCAACGCGGCTCCTCCGGGCAGCGCCGGGGGACGAGACACCCGAGGCCGGCGGGGCGGCCCGGGAAGGGCAGCGCTGGCTACCGGCAATTAGCCATTGCCTACACCAGCGAATCGCTGCCTTCTCGGTGCCCACCGGGCTCACTCCCAGCCCGCCCGCTCCCCCCTTCTCCCCGCTCCCCCGGACGCCGCGGGACCTCGGGCAGGAGCCGCTTCGCGCCGCCCGGCCGGGCCGGGGCCGCCCCGAGGCGAACCCCCTTCCCTGTCACGACCGCGCGCGGCCTCGGCGCCGCGCTGACCGGAGGCCTGGCTCAGAGGGGCCGGCCCCCAGTGGCGAAGGGGCTTCCCGGGCACTCACCGAGAAGCGGGACGGGCGTCCCGCAGGGACGGGGCGTCCCGGGAGCCGCCGCCGCGCCTCCCCGTCGCCAAACTGCCGCCGCAGCCGCCGGGCGGACCGCGAACAGCTGACGGCGGCCCCGCCCCCGCCGCGCCCCGCCCCCGCCCGCCGGCCAATGGGCGGAGAGAGGCGGGGCGCGCAGCGAGCGGCAACGGCCGCCGCCGCGCGGGAGGTGCGCTCGGCCCGGCCCGTGGAGCGGCGCGACTGAGGGCGAGGGGCGGGGCGGGGCGGGGCGGGACGGGACGGGACGGGACTCGCCTCGCCTCGCCTGCCCTCCGCTCCCCTCCTCTCCCCGGCCAGGCGCGGGCTGAGCCCGGCCCCCGCGGGGGCGCGGCCGGCGCTGCCGTGTGTCACCCCACTGACTCCCCGCTCGCAGACGGCGGATGGGCGAGTGCGGTGGGGGAGCCCCGGGTGCTCGCTTCGCCGCTCTCCTCATCGGTGCCGGGTGTGGGAAGGAGGCGGAGGAGAGGGCCCAACCCGGCCGGCGGGGTCCGCCAGCCCAGCCTGCGGCCCAGAGGCAGGGCTGCGTAACAAGGAGAGCAGCCTTCGCTTAAAAACTGCTTTTCCATCCCTAGTCTTTGCGGGAAAATAAATTGCTCTGTCCTGTTTCGGGTGGGAGCAGGGGGGAAATACGTGTCTTTGTCTGTCAGCCTTCAGCGGGACTCGCTGCTGCGACCAGGCGTCCCTGGAGCCGCGCTCAGCCTGATCCTACTGCCGCAGCAATCATCCCGAGCCAAGAGCAGAGCTACGGACGCGGCTGGGCTAGGTTTAAAACTGATGGGAGTTTGACTCCAGCTAGTTATTTTCCGACAAAACTCTTTATTTCTTGGCTTTAAGTGACTTAGAAAGTTCTCCTTGACTTTTAAAGTCTGAACATTGAGGTATGAGGGTCAATGAGTGCTTTGCAGCATGTCATGCTCCTTCCTGTGTATGAGTAATACACAGGACTAAAGAACTAAACTAATAAGGATGAATTCTCAGTAGTGCTTTCTGCGAAGCCCCCTCACTGAGAAGATTAAGGAAAAACAAAAAACCAAGCCTCACGCTCGGAACAACAGCTCAGTGCCGTTTACCCTTACTCTACCGTTGATTTATCAGCTCCCCCTGAAATCAATAGCAAAATCTCACCGAGTTCAGAGGCAGGACCCAGCTCCTCAGCACGGAGCTGCACCCTGTCAGGCCATTTTTAAAACCTACGTAACAAGATCACTTGGAAGGGAGGTTTTAAAACCCAGCTGGCAGCTGAGTAATGTTAATTGCTGTCAAGTCTGCCACACAGTTACTGAGGTTTGTAACTTAAACTCAGGGGAGGGGTTAGGTTGGAAACCGATGACTAGCAAGGTGAGGCAAATTACTGCGGGTTCCTCATATCACATTCTCCTGGCCGGGCTCTGTGAGCCTCTCTGGTTAAATGTTTCAGAGTCGCCGCGATTTTGGGTGAGGTATTTACAGTTGCCATTAATAGATCAACAGTCTAATAATGTGCATCCTCTCCAAGAACCCATTTCTTTATGGTTCTTGTCCAAGGGTTCATTTCTACTCTATTGTTTGCCAGAAGGCTTGAGCCTTTGCTTTATTACGAAAAGATCAGCTCATGTTTGACTTGTACCTCACCACCAAGTGAGAAGAAAAAAGGACTCATTTCTTTCATTTTCAGTAAGGGCCAGGATCCTAAATTAATTAAGCCTCATTGTCCACTTTTGATAGTCAAGGCAGTTGCAAGTAGGAGGGGAGAAGAATGCTATTAGAGAAAAAAAAAGCAACAAAAGGCATTCTATATCTTCAAGATGTTCAAATTTTATCACACTGATGGTCAGGCCCTGGCAAAATGCCAGCTGCTGGAGGGCTACTTCTAATTTGAATGTGCATCGCTATAAATAAAAAATGAATGTGCTATGATTCCAACCACTTACGTCTTCCAGACTGAGTAATAACTGCCTGCTGGTTAGGCTCATTAACAGTAAAAACAGTACCTGATCGGCTTTGTTTTCATCTCATTGAGCTGCAGTTGGGGCCACACTTTATATCCCCAGAGGCTGCGTTTTGGGAACTCCTACTGTGTAGAAAATGTATGGAAACTGAAATCTATGTATATAATCAGGCTGGATGGTAAGAGAGCTCAGGAAGGATATTTGTGCCTTTCAGTGATTAAAAAAAAAGATATGGCAGCATTTCTAAGAGAGGGGACTCAGAGGGATTCCTTGAGGAAATTAGACATTGTTAAGAAACGGCTCCAAGTAAATAGACCGAAACCAAGACAGAGACAGCGAGTCTGAAATGGAAAATTGTGAACTGGGGGCAAGTTATACCACCAACCTCACCGCACTCTGCCGAGAGAGTTTCTACAATAGCATGGAGACAAGCTTCTTACCTGGGAGCGGGAGCCCCAGGGACGGATACTCTGCCAGAGAGTTTTTGCTCATTAGTGTACATGGTGGCATTTTGATTCAAGAGATTAATCTTAAATCACATGCTGTAGTGTCCCTGTGACATCTGTGGAGGGAAATACCGTGCCATCCTATAACCCTTTTCTCAGCCTGCTCTACTGCCCAAAAGACTAGTGAACAAAATCGTTTCTTTTATTTAGTTAGCCCTCTCTGCATATCCCCTGTGTGTCTTCAGAACTATTTCTTCTTATTTTACTGACACAACGCTGTTGTCAGCGTTGTGCTGTAATTGCAGAGTACATTGTGATCTTAGGCACAGGTCTTGCGAGCTGCTCTGCCTGGGTGGGCTCCGAAACCCACACAGGGCCAACTTGACTTTGGTGGGGGTAGTCTTGTCTCATGAGCTCAGTTTTCATTTCTATTTTTCTATTTTTCTAGTTCTCATGGTTGGAATAGGGAAATTAAGGATAGCCTTATGGATCATAAAGCAAAGGATGAACAAGAAAAATGTTCGGGGTTGATTCTATTTATTTTGTTATCTTAAGAACATTTGGTCAATGGGATGATTTTTCAGGGGCTCAATCTAAGTGCCGAGGACTGGAAAACACTGTCTTCTGCTCTGACACATATCAACAGACTTACTAACGGTATTCTGCCACGTTTTACTGTTGTGTGAGGCAGAAAAAGCCCAGCTTGAATTTCAGGTTTTGACCGTCCTTGTGCATTCCTCACGCTAGCCAACCTCTTGGGGAAGGCTGGCCTCCATCCTGACGGAAGGGCTCACTGGGTTCAGCACCCAGTGCTGGTAGGAGAAAGTGTTGCACATTTTAAAAGGTGTATTTGGGAGCAGGATCACTTGCTGGCTATAAATAATAGTGAGAGGATATTGCTGTTGGGGTTTGCTTCTGAAGGGAGCAAATTTTAAGGCAGCTCACCAGGGTTGCTCCTTTTCACTTCTCCGAAACCAAAACTGAAACATTCTTTTTCTCCCCAAATAATGGCACTGACTTGGGAAAATGCTTCATCCTCTTTCGGGGTGCTACACTTGGCTCCTACTGCAAACGCTGAAGACAGGAGTTTGCATTTTCCATTCAGTGTTTCTACTGTCAGCCCTGTAAATTCACCCGTGGCCTTAGAGGCAACGGGCTGAGGGAAACGCTGACAACCGGGCTTGAGGTGTGCACATTTCTGTGTATCACTGAACATGCTCTTGTATGCCGAGGTCATCCTGAATTTTTCCTTCCTTCCTTCCTTCCTTCCTTCCTTCCTTCCTTCCTTCCTTCCTTCCTTCCTTCCTTCCTTCCTTCCTTCCTTCCTTCCTTCCTTCCTCCCTCCCTCCCTCTCTTTCTCTCTTTCTCTCTTTCTTTCTCTTTCTCTCTTTCTTTCTTTTCCTTTCTCTCTCTTTCTTTCTCTCTTTCTTTCTTTCTTTCTTTCTTTCTTTCTTTCTTTCTTTCTCTCTCTCTCTCTCTTTTTCTTTCTCTCCTTCCTTCCTTCCTTCCTTCCTTCCTTCCTTCCTTCCTTCCTTCCTTCCTTCCTTCCTTCCTTCCTTCCTTTTTCTTTCACCTCCTCTCACAAAGACTTGCTATACAATTTCATTCTAAGGAATTGTCCAATTCTACAGAGACTTTGCACAGAACAGAATTTCTACAGTGTGCTAACAATTTAGGGGAAAGTTCCCATGAAGATTTCTCTTCCCTTTTATTGAAAAAAGAGACCAAAAAAAGCATTTGTTCACATCTCTGTGTTTCTTCCATTGCCCATCTTTTCCTCCCCTTTCTGTGCTCCTATCCTCTCTCTTCTGCTTTTTCCCCATCTCATTCTTATGAGTTTGCTTCTCCTTCCTTTGTTGTCTTTCCCTCTTGTATTCTGGACCAACTCCTGCACCATAAACTCCCTCAGATGTTTGACTCTGCTACTGGGATTTCATAAGGGAACTGTGCTAGATATTAAAGTAAAATCTGTATATAATGTTTATAGAGTTGCAGCCTCATTCTGTAAAGGCCTGATCCACTCCTTGCCAAAGGCAAAGGAAAACTGACTTCAGAGGGGTAAGATCCGACTCTAAAATACCAAGAGCTTTTTTGAGTGTCATTGGTAATGGACACTGAAGATACTCAGGACTCACCAGATATACTCAGTGCCGGGCAGAATTAGGTCTTTCTTCTATATCACTGCATGAAAAGTTATGGTGCTGTTAGATGTCACAGCTGGCTAACGCGTAACCTCGGGGCTTGACACCATGCTCTTCGCTGCCTGCAAGGGCTCCCTGCCTGTATGAGACTATTTGATTCTGGAACTCTGTTATCACAGAACCACAGAACAGCTGAGGTTGGAAGGGACCTCTGGAGGTCAACTGGTCCAACCCCCCTGCTCAAGCAGGGCCACCTACAGCTGGTTACCCAGGACCAGATTGTCCAGATGGCTTTTGAGTATCCCCGAGGATGGAGACTCCACAACCTCCCTGGGCAACCTGTGCCAGTGCGAATCAGCTTGGCTGGGAAATTCTTTTGAAATAACAAGTTTAAAATATCAAAGTGATAACTCTTATTACATTTTTTAAAAATTCCCCAGTCTATTTTTCCACTGTTTTTTAAACTAATGACAATAATCAACCCTATCTTGGGGCATATACACAGATTCTAAATTCCCTGATTTTTCATTATTCTCAATGCTACTCACAGGACATAAAATAGAGAAGTCCTTGCAGAATCGGGTCCTGACAAAGTACATTGCATGTGGTCCCAGCAGAATACAGATGTATTCCTGTTCCCATCTTACAGAAGAGGAACATCGCATTTGTGTGTCATGCATTTTGGCAAAGAACTGCCAAAGGCTGCACATTAGGCTACATGGACCTTTGGCTGGAACCAGCAGAAAGTATTGCATTTATTTTGGTAAATGCTCAGCATTACTTCTTGAGGTTTGACCTCAAAAACTTTCATATTTGGATGGAAAATGGTGGAAAAATAGAGCTCGACTATACTGAATGTGAAGATAAAGCAGAGAAACTTGACCCCTAGTGCTGAGCGTTTATGTCTTCTGTTGCAATACAGGACCATTCAGGGTGTTCAGCACAGTGGAGCATTAAGTCCTAGGTGCAATAAAATTTAAACTGAAGCTAGAAAGTAAAAGTGGGAATAAACCCAGAATTGCCTAATTCTGCCAATAGTTCAAAAGGAACATCTAGTGCTAGAAGCTGCTGAGTGCTTCACATCGTTATCTATTTGATAGATAAAAAAAAGGTAACTATTAAAAATATAGAATAGAAAAAGATAAAAATAACTTCATTTTTTTGCTTCAATTGCAGGTTTTCCTATCAGTTTCATAAAGGACTTGCAGGATGTTGAATATTCAGTCAGCTCAGCATACCTTTGAGCAGAGGCTGTGGCTAGGGACACCGTTGGTTGTAAATTCAGGCCCTCCATTTTCATATGTAAATCTATGTCCCCTGTTTCACCACCCATAGAATATTCTTAAAGTACTTTTTGATTTTCATCTTTATTGTCTTCAGCTAACGGTATTAATAAACTCTCCTTGTGTTAGAAGTTTTTTTATAAAACACCGAAGTTAAAGATTGCTGTGTAGGCAAAAAAAATCCACTTTTTGTAGAAAAATCTCCTTTTGCTTCCTTGGCTTTTTGTTTTTACTGTATTCCTTGTATATGTAGTATTTTTTAATGTATACTTATGAGGACTAACATAAAACTGAGGACCTTATTCTTCTCCCAGTGAATCCAGTGGCAAATCATCTCCAAATTCCAGTAAAACTAGAATGGATAGACTTTTGCAGTTTGGGTAGGAAAAAACAAACAACTTTCTGACAAATCTCAAAACCTGGAAAACAAGTCTGAAAATAATTTGGCAGAACAGGACACCTTACAATTTTCCTGAAGGAATGTCTGCAACTAACTATTCACCAGTTCATCGCAGTACCTCTAATGCTCGTGAAAAGCCATTTCCCACACCAGCCCGGGGAGTTGCACCGGTCAGTTTTGGGAAGAGGGTTTTCTTTGGGTTTGAATTGTGAATGTGCAGCTCAGCACTCCAGGTAGGCAGCACCTGAGAGGAAACGCAGCATTTTCTGTGTGGTATGTAACAAGCATCATAGCTCACCTCTTCTCCTCCGTGCAGCCGGATGCAGCCGCCCTGGTACCAAGATCACAGGAAAGCTTTATCTGGAAAGGGTCCCTTGGTTTGGCTCCTTTTTAACTCTCCCCTTTTTAACAGCTGGTGTTTCCAAGAACTGAGTTGAAAGGCTGAGACAGATTTTCATTTTTAATAACTGAGCTTCAGGTTCCCTGGGGAAAAAATGTCCTCCACTGGAGACAAGAGGTCCTGTGTCACCCAAATTCTTTACTTATTAAAGAGATAGATGAGATCCTCTTACAAAACTACAGTAAAGTCTCTCCTTAAATCTGGAGAGATGTTCGCTGTTTCTTTCTTACAATCTTTGTTTCATTTTTATGGCCCCTTCGTGAAAATCCAGCAGGTCACCCAGTGCCAGGACTGACAGGGCAGGAAGAGCTGCAGAGGGCAGGGAAATCGGGAGGTGACGCCTGCATCCTGGCTCTGCCAAAGTGGGGTGCACTCACTTGGTTTGTGCTTCAGGTTCTACAGGTGTACGGTATGGACAATACTGTGGTAGAAAACGTTCTGAGCTCCTTCAAAAGGTGCCAGCAGGTGGCAAATGGTATTTTTGTCCATTTTGTTAAAGGGAGGTTGTCTTCCTTCAAACTCCTGTCCTCCCTCCCTGCCCGGTGCTGGGGGTGTGCAGAGGCAGAATAGATTGACACATGTGGAAAACTCATAACAGAACATGAAACTCTCTGGACTGATTTTCATTATTTGCTTCCAATTTTTGTGAAAAGAAAAGAAAAATGGGGGGGTTGCTCACTGAAAATCGAGTAGTCTGGAACAAAACACCCAGCAAAGTGCAAAAGTTGTCTCCTCTTGAAAGGGAGACGTTAACATAACCATTTCAAAAAATTCCATGGAAAAAGTGGTTTGCAACTGAATAAATAGCACGCTTCATTTCAAAGAGCCACTTTATTGGAAAGTATCAAACACCAAATGGCCATCTTTTCAAATGTCTGTGTGTACCTTGGGTACAGAAGTCCCGCCTGACATTACCACAGATTTTAAAATCTTGCCCAAAACTTCTGGTTGGAGGAAAACTTAGGGGGAAAACAAAGTGGGGAAAACAAAAGGGGACGGTTGAAAGCCGATCGGGTACCCACGAGCTTGGGGCAGTTAAAGCTTTCACGAGGGTTTCACATAGACAGCAGGCTGACTGCTGGTTTCAGAGGAATGGCAGGAGGAGAGGGCGGAGAAGGGGGGAGAAGCCAGGGCGAGCAGAGCCAGGCAGCCGGCTGAGAGCTGTGGGTCCCACCTCTCGGTGGCTGTAACGCGTGGGACACGGAGGAGCTGTAAGGCGACGGACAGGCAGCGCCCTCCCTCTCTGCGTTTATGACTCAGGGTTGGTTTGTTTCCCCTTGGGGAAGCACCCTGCCTTCCCCACTGGTGCTGCACAGCCCCACGCCTGACCTGACTCATCGCTCCCCTTCCCGCAGGACTAACTGGACGGACTGTTTCTGGTTAAATCAACTTTCATATTCTTTTTCTCCTTTCCTTCCCTTTCATTACAGTTTTCTGCTACTTTTTCTTTCTCACATCTCTGCTTCTCTTTGCTAATTCTGTCTCTCCTCTTGTCCTTTCTTCCTCTCGTCTCCTTTGCTGCTCTGCCTGTCCCCTTCCTTTCTACCACCTGGTCTCATTTTTCAGTTGTCTTTCTCTTACTCTCTCCTGCCAAGGAAGGGGACGGGCAACTCCGGCCCCCAGCACCGCCGCGGAGTGTTACTAGCTGTAGTTACTAGCTGTAGTTGGTGCTTCCTGTTGTCAAAGCACTTTACAAATACTATGGTTATGGTAAATGGGAGAGGCAGACAAGCCAACGTCCTACCTACTTTGTTGACAGGGAAGCTGAGGTAGCTACCTCATCTGCTTGCCTAATGATTTTTGGTATCCAGTCTGAGAAGCTAGCTGGCCTCCCAAAATCACGGGGCAGGTTTGACAATTACGTTATTTCTATGTACGTTTTCCTTAAACACCTATTATTTCAGCATCTCACAGTAGCTGATACGTCTGCCCAAGGACATCCAGCAGCTCAGCAGCAGCACTGACATGAGATTGTTGGACTCCTTTACCAAAGGCTGACTGCGAAGCGAGGTTCAAAAGCAGGCGGCACTGGAATCACCCCTCTTTCGGTCACAAGCAACGGCACCTTTACAGAGCTGGCCTGGTAGCCTGCAGATCCAAACTGCTGAGTCACACTATTGTGTTTTGGGCTTTTTGTAAAGCACGAGACTATTTTCGAAGGGAAATCACAATGGAGGGATATGGCAGCTCCCGCGCAGGGCCCCCGGGGACCGCCAGGTCCCTGCAGAGCGGTGCTCGCCTTTGTGTGGCGTGGGGCTCGAGGAAGCCCACACAGCCCCACGCCAGAAGAATGAGCAGCTTGCTTCAATATTTCCTTTCAATTCACTGCAGCCACTTAGGGAAGGGGGGGATTACAATATAGGAGAAAGGTTACATCTCGTGCCTTTTTGTGTATTGCTGTGCTGCGATAGCAATTTTTGAAAGGGTATTTGCCTCCACATGCACACACAGGTTTTCTGCTATAGCTGTGTGTTAGGTGTTCTCTCAGAGCTCCCGATTCCCATCCCCAACCTTCTACTGAAATCAGCTGATTTCTGTATGCAAGCTCCAATCCTTATTAATTTATCGTGTTTTGCAGCAGATAGCACTTTGGAAGTTTTTCTGAATAATTACAAGTAAATTCAATGGCTAAGTGAAAGTAAAATTAGGTCTGGCATGAGCAGAAGGCAGAACAAAGGAGTGAAAGATGGCTCAAAATGAATCTGTAGGGGATCTTAGGCAAATCACCTTGCCTGGCTCAGGACCCAGAGTTTCTGTTGCTAAAATAAAGACATAATTTTACGCATCACCTGTATGACTGTTTGAGATCTGAAGAGAAAGCATATTAAAGAAGCGAAAAAGGTTATTACTGTGTTACAGGAAAGGTAACTTTTCTTAATTTGAAATTGAGCTCTAGATTATATGCTTGTTTACCCCAGTTTCATGCCTACGTAACACTACTAGCTTAAGGGAATTTAATATTAAGCTATGCTTACTGAAGAACGGAGATCATGGGCTTAGGTTTTATCAATAAATTCCATGTCATAACAATGTCTATGGTCTCAGTTTATCCATTTCACAAAACACAGTCTCTCCTCAACCAGTAAAGTCTTTATGTAAATAGAAGTGTTGCTTAAATTCTAGCAGGATGTGAGAGTTTCTAAGCTCAAACAGTCTAACAGCAGCTGTTGCAGCCCACCTCTGTCCTCTTTTAGAAATTTTCTCTTGAAGTCTAGTGTTTTCTCCAGGGTGTCCCAGATTTAGGAGTATCCTACAAAAGATTCTGCACGTGTTTAATGTATTAAAATGCCAAAAGAAACATAATCCAGCCATGCTGATCCACTTGTATAGTGAATTTCTACTAGTATGAAAGCTTACAAAACATAAATTTGAAGCCCTTGTATTTGGCTTTCATGAAAAGTAGACAACTAGAAGATAACGAAGTTAGATAACTACTAGAAGTTAGATAACTACTAGATAAGACAGGTAACTGTGTTTTTCTGACTACTTATGGAAGAAGTCTGACTAGGTGACCTACAGGAATAGAAATGATATGATCTTTGACATCAAGCACACCTACCTACACGCTTAACAGAATACTCCTCAGCATGGAAAAGAGGGAATTTGAGGAAAAAAAAGTCATTGGAAAATTTCAACTAAAAATCACTTCAACTAAAAATTGAAAAATTGGAATTGGACAATTTCAACTAAAAATCACTTGTAGCTATTGTCAGATGACACTGTATACAAAGGGCAAAGGCTAATTTTCCTTGCATTAATCTGTTATGAACACCTCTCTACTGCTTAGCACTCACAGGATTGAGGGAGGGCTGTCACCAGCCCTGCACGGTGAGAAGGGGTTTTGATGTCTGACGAGCAAGGGCTCTCCAGCATGAACCAGGGGGCTCGAAGGACCCCTGAGGAAAGCTAAAGAAACAGATATCCCGGTTCGTGGGTTGAAGGTGGATTGGCATGTGCCTGGTAGAAGTCTTCTAACTATGAGGAATATGCTTACACGAGGGATAAACAGGATTTGTAAAAACAAACATAACTACAGGCAGGCACATTAAGCCAAATTCATTCCTAGTAAACCTTGCGTGGCTTACGCTGCAGGGGTGAGTTTGGCTCAGTGTGTGACCTTATCTAAGACTGGAGCCGTGACATCTAATATGTACGGATATTAACACTGTACATACTTGGAGCCTTTCATTTGTAAATGGATTGACAAATTCAGTCTGGCATACAGAAGTCAGGATTCCCTGAATTCGTGCGTGCGTGTACGTGCCGCGTGGCACAACCTATACTCTCCATTTGTGCCTATATATAGAAAGTAAATCTACGCGGCAGGGCAGTGGGGGCGGGGGAGGCTTTGGCCCTGATCCATTACACCTGGCCTTTCTCGCACACCATGAAAATTTCATGTTGTTTTCCTCCAGTGTCTCCCGCGGTCTTTGTTCCTCTCAGGCCAGTGCTGACCAGCAGCCTCCCGGCCAGGCGGGCAGCGCGCCCCGGCTGCCGGCAGGCTCCCTTGTGCTGCTCTTGCAACTTCTAATGAGCCGTCAATTAACGGCCTTGTTTCTTCGAAGCTTATCTCGTGACTGCTGAGAGGGGCCAGGACTAGGGATAATGTGCGAGCTGGAAGAAAAGACACCAAGAGCACATTTAAAGTGCTTTTTTAGTTTTACAACCAAGATTTTGCTCCAAATTATTGTCACGCTCAAGCTCTCACCATAAAAAAAGTCACTCGGGCTTACAGCATATAAACAAACTGGTACTTTAGTATGAAGGAAGAGCAGTAATCGCTACACCTTATCAAAGTCATCAGATAAACAGGACAAATTACATTGCGTCAGACTGGCTGGCAGGTCACCTTTTTTGGCAGAAAGAAAGGAAGCTCATTTCTAGAGATGAGTCAAAAGTGGAACCATGTTGCTAACCCACAAAAGCTTTGGAGGGTTGATTACAAAACATGGTCTAGTTCTCCTTTAGGTACATCTTTATTGCGTTCGTAACTCAGCTTCGTTACAGACCCATGGGGAACAGCGAAAGAGGCTGAAGGGAGCTGCAGTGAGCTCTGAGGCACCCGAACCCAGAGTCGCTGTATGAGGCACTGGGGTCCCTGGCTCGGTTCAGACAGAGCTGCTTGCGTTCAGGTTTGCAAGGCAGAGTCTCGCTGGCGGAGCCTGACTGCTCTTTTCTGCAAGGAGACTAAGCTAAGGCAGCACTGCAGACGTGCGGAGCTATTTCACTTGAAGTGCGAAGACCTGAAGCGATCTTCCTACTAATTCATTCAATTTGATAAATTCCGAAACCAAACTCCTCTTTGTATCCTACTCAGCAATACCTTTTTAACCTTTTTCATTGCTGTCCCTCAGTGAGATGACTGAGAACTAAACTGAAGGCCCACCAATTAATGTTAACCAAACAACTTTGTTTTATACCCAGATGAAAATGCTCATGCAGCTTTAATTTCAGAATAAAATGAGAAAAAACACTCACATTTCAGAACAGCTAAAGAATAAAGACAAGTGAGATTTTT
Source organism: Aptenodytes patagonicus (assembly GCF_965638725.1). NCBI lineage: Eukaryota > Metazoa > Chordata > Aves > Sphenisciformes > Spheniscidae > Aptenodytes > Aptenodytes patagonicus. The sequence continues at coordinate 35,877,513 of NC_134955.1, read as the reverse complement.
TTTACAAGTTGTTGTAGCAGAATCAAGTTGTAGGGGTTTTTTTGGGGGAGGGGAAATATTTTACATAATATGTTAGTTTCCTGAAACAGTTTTAACATAATAAACAATTTCCATTTCTGAATCCAGGCTAACCCTAACTCTCTATTACTTTGACCTTGCAGAACAAATCTTAGAAACCCTACTGCCCCATCCCATCTCCCTTGTAACATACCTATCTCCCCAGCACCTCTGTGCAGTGAGGAAATGCCCCACCTTTTATAATGGCAAGAAACTGAGGCCCAGGGAAGCCAAGTGACTTGCCCAAGGCCACACGGGAAGTCCGTGGCAGGCGAGGGACCGTGCAGGCAGCTGGCACCACTCATCCTTCACCGCCATTTACACCTTTGCAAAGTCAGCTGCCATTCCAGTCTGACAACATTTTCTACCCACCTCAGATTTTTTTGTGCACCGGGTTTAAATGCCAGATAGTCTTATAAACAGCTGAACAACATTGTCAATGCAAACAATTCATTGTGAGCCTCAAGATATCTAGTGGTTTCTGGCATGCGCAGCTCATGGACCAAAATATTGTTTCTAACCATGGTGATGGAGGAGAAAAGCTTGAAAGCAAGAGTCTCAATACTGAAATGCAAGAAGTCAGGTAGAATGGATCCTACACACTTACTACTTCTTAAAAACATGTGTTTTTAAAGCAAACTCTTGCCTTTTTGTGGCTTGGTTCATGATTGCCAGGTATTTGGTGTTGCTAATACTGATACTCCCTCACACAACCACAGTGAAAACATACTGTTAGCAAAGCTGGTGCTGTGATTCAACTAGAACACCAGGAGATGGCCAGAAAGGAGGCATGAGGAGACAGTGAAGTTATGTGATCAGGTAGGTGTGCAGTACATGAATACGAAGTGTTACAAATGAGTGTACTTTTTATGTGTAACCCAAACAAGGCTGACTGGACACACAGACTTTGAAGGGCTGGAAATTTAGGAAAAGTTGCTCTAAGAATTCCATTTTTCTTGTACGTGTAGGTCTTTGTTCACGTGCGACCTACTTACAGGTGTCCTGGAAGGGATTTGAACACGGGCTTTGCACAGCCTGACTGACTACAAGGCACGATGGCTTTCACACACTGTGCATCACTGCTAGGCTCCTGCTACGCCACGGTTAACATACAGACTTTGCAGGAGCTGTGAAGCAGATGTGCAGGACCAGGATTCAAGGACGCCGCTCTGTTTCTTTAGATTTCCTTGGTGTGGGAGCTAACCACCAGCCATGACACACGAGGCATGCGGCTGTCTCCTCTTCCAGCCTTGTTTTTGAATGAAAGTGGTTACAGCTGCTGTGTTCTGTGCCTTGGTCTAATAGTTAGGTTGGTTACGATGTCAAGCACATGCCTGATGAGCCGCTTATTTGTGTCCAAAGGGATGACTACTTTTAGGAAATAACTCGGAGGCCATCAGTCCCCACTGTACACAGGTACCTAACTCAAGGCCACAGGTAAATACCTAAGTCCTAGGGAAAGGTGAGGCTGCACACATGCCCCAGCCTTCCTGATTTCCTTCAGTATTCCCCTGCTCAGCACTCTGGCTGCTGTAAATCTCATTCCCAATACCAGCTGCTCCAGGGTGTTGGTCATCTAATTGGGGCTCACGAACTCAAAGCAAGTGCCTATAAAGCAGCTGTGGAGATGTTTGGCAAAACCAAGCCTTACTGTGTCTTGGCCTTGGTATATAAAAATGCACCTTTCTTCAGCTAATGTATAGTACCTGCTCTTTGGCAGTACAAACAATACCTTACTTCACAGAAAAAAGCCAGCCAATGCCATTAGCACTGGTATAGCTGATGCCAGTCCACCCTTTTTTATCCTACAAAGCTCTGTAGGATTTGAACACAGTTAAAAGCTGTATGATCTACTGTCTTACTGACCCTGTCTGACCTAGCAGTCTAGTGTAAAACAAACTGCATGCTCCCCCACACATGCTAGCTGTGAGTACTATGTGCTAGGACAATGCAGCCTTTCCAGGTGATTCTGGCTAAATCCCTTTGCAACCCTCTCCCCATAACCTGTCTTGCAGGTCATGTGGATGCAACAGTGGCAGGTCCTGACTCTTAATAATTGATTATGTACAGGCACCATAGGGGTCATTCAGCTGCTGAGCCATGTGTGCAGTCCTAGCAGCTGTTCCCCATTTCCAGCAAAGCAAAGGAATTTTCTGTGGGCGAAGCGTGGCCCTTGGGCTGCCAGTCAGAGCACCCCTTTTATAGGTGAAATCCGAGACTTTCTGGGACTACAATGGAAAATCCCTTTCTAAATGTCATCTCTAATTAGTCTATCGCATAATTCTTAGTAGTCCAGAAAGACTCTCTGTCTGACCATTTGTACGTTTAGAAACCCCAGGTGTGGCCTGCCAGCTGTGCTGCACAGAGCTGGCTGCTGCTTGCTGGGCTCCAGTAGAGTGATGCCAGTTGTTGATCTTCTCTAAGGTGTGTGAGCACAAGAGAAAAGCGCTTCTGACAGGTCACGAGCAACCAACAGCATCCCTAAGACCAGGCTTTGAACAGTTCAGTTTAGATTCTCAGGGTCAAGGAGAGCGAATCCTTCAGCACAAAAAGCAGCTTTACAGGTACAGGGTTCTTGTGTTTTTAAAACAGAAAAAACCCCTGTATTTTAAACCTATTTTTAAAATATTTTAAACCTATCTTTAAAACTGTATTTTAAACCTACAGAACATCAGTGCCTTAAAGGTCAGGTGTGGGCCCTAAAGTCCCCAAAGCCTGAGGGACAGAGACCTGGACATTTGCTCCTGTTTAATTGTCAAATCAATTCAAATGGTGCAAGTCTCTCCTAATGTGCTTCACCAAAACTGTCTTTGGGGTTGCCGCTGATACTTTACAGGAGATTTCCTTTTCAAAATGGTAGGATCAAGAACCCCACTTAGAGTAAATACATGTCAGGTCCCGAGACCTTTCTCTGTGGTTAGAGGAGAGCATGTCTTATTTAAAAGAAAAGTGAGAGAGAGAGGCTGTCTGAGTGGCAGGTAGCGCACTGCAGCCCCGTGTGAATAATTGAAGTGGAATCTGGAATGCACACCGCTGCGCCAGGGACTTCTGGAGACCACGTCTCGTCGGAAGAACTGACTCTTACTGGAGAGGTAATGGAGAAGTTGCTGGCCCAAACCTCTGTAGTCTCAGCCTGAGGTGGAACAGAGATGCCAGGGTCAGAAGGGGCACCCCTCGTAGCACAAAGTATATGGGATTTGAAAACCATGCACCAGTGCAGGGCCTAAACACAAGCTCGCAAAGAGATCATTCAGTGATGCCAAGGGCAGCCAGAATCTCCCTCCTGAGGAAAGGATGCTAGGATTTCTGAAACAGTGATGCCACAGGAGATGAGAGACTCTAGAAATCTCCTCTTACTCACTTCAGTGTTGAACATCCCTGAGCAGAGCTGGCTGACGTGATATTAGAAATACTTTCATTCTTTGGCACTGCAGCTCTAAACAGTACAGACAGCAATACATCCTCACCAGAGTCACAGTCTAAAGTCACATGGCTACACTGGCTGACAATTTCTTCAAGTAACTAATGATGTTGCTCCTGTGCTGGCTCAGTATAGGGGGATGTTTCTTTGCTGTACTGTGGGCATTGCCTCTATAGTGTACTAATCTCCAAGGCAGAGAGACTCGTCTCAAGAAGGAACTCCAAGAGAAGTTTGTGGTGCGCAAGGTGTCCTTCCTGTTCAAGAAAACAGTGGAAGCCTTTGTAAACACCCGCTTCTGCAAACGCTGTCCTTCTCCAGGCATGCTCAGTAACCTAGATTCTGAGCTGAACACAGGGCATTTTGCCTCTCACACCCAGTGCACAACCCTGGTTGCTAAATTTCAGGCACCATGGCTGAAATGTACTGATCTCAGAACCAAAGCACAAAAATCTTCTCACTTTTCTCATCACGGGAAGAGTCTCCGAACCAGTGGGGGTAGAAGACCAGGAGGAAGGTAGTCCCAGAAAGGCCATGGAAACTGTTTTTACATGGATCCCATGGTCCCAGATCCTCTACACGTTTTGCTAGAGGGAGTGCAAATGGTCTGTCGGAATACAAGGGGAACAGCACAGAAGAGAAGGATGACTTGGGATGTCTCTGGATGAAAGTGCTTGGAATTCTTCTCTAATATTGTGTCTGTATGTGAGAAGATATGATTCTTCCTCTTTTCCCCACATCTCTCCCAAAAATGCTTCCAAGCATTTCAGCAAAAAATAATTCCCATGACAGCTTCTGTGAAAGTTTTCCTGGAAGATAGTTATGCTTTTCTAACTATTGATCAAAATTAGATGGCAAGTATTACCACTCAGATAAAGATTTAAATCCCAATAGAGCGGCACTCTTCCGAACTTATTTAATGCTAACAGGCTACTGACTACTTGTGTTCTGTGGAATCCATTCATTGAGACAAAATATATATCAAAGCCTTTCCAAGGCATAGGATTAGTTCACAAAACATTGTCAAGTTCAATCTGTTAGCAAAAGTACACTTTGTAAACTTCCTAGCTCTCTAATCAAACATCATGGGAATTAGAATCATCGTTCTTGTTAATTTTAAAAAGGGATAGCATTTTTGCTAATGAATTTTTAAAGTTTCATATGTACAAATTCACATTTTGCTACATACTCCTCTTTAAACCCAGTTTTCCAACAGCCACTGCAGGCAGACAAAAAGAGCCAGAAATATTATACCTATAGAGACCCAGACTGCCGCCTCTTGGGAATAGAGAAAAGTTTAATGGGATTCGGGAAAGCATCTGTATAGCTGCAATTGTAGGGGGAGAGAATGGTTTATTTAGTTGCTTCTCAATGACCTATCTTTCTTAGGTGTTTCTAGGATGCCCATCACATTAGTATCTGAGCTCCATCTCAACTGTCTGGAAGGTAGTAACAGAAAACTGCTATTTGATCTCACTCCTTTATCTAATCTCATCTATCAAGAGTATGCTCAGGAGCTCGGTATCTGAGCACCTCAGAGAAATTACACGAAGTCAACAACCTTCTTTGGCATCTCCTTTTTGTATTGGAAAAAAGCAGTGCTTACTAACAAGGAAACCCAGATCAGTACTGTGTTATTCAGCTATGCGCACCCACAGGGAACGTGCAGAGGATGAATAGGGGGAGCAGAGCTGTCGTGGATAAAAGAAGCTCCACTTTCTGTGGAAGTCTTCCAACAGCCACATCATAACCGCTCATTAATTATAACCCAGCCGATACAGAACTCGGCATGTTCAATGTTCAGCACAAATGTCTTAAGATGTTTAACAGATGGTGAAAAGTGAACTACAGGTAAAATGTTGGTCCCAGACTACTCAGATAGCAGCAGAGCCAGAGCTGCAGTCCTTGGGCCTGAATCCAGGACAATAAATTCTCTGCGCTGGACCTCAGGTAGCCTGGCAAGGAAGGCTTTATGCCTCAGTGGACTCCCTCAACCCACAGATCTACTAAAAAGGACACCTGCTTGTCACCTCCTCTCATCCACTGCCCTCCAGGCATACGTAGGTGAAACTTCTATTGACTACGTTTTACCTGGATGCCGCACATCCCCACGACACAATACGCCACTGTACCCACTCCCTGTCCACACACCAGGGACTGGGAAGGTGGATGAAGCGCACCCAGAAATCCCCAGCTCGACACTTGAGCAAGCTTCAAAGCTGTCCGTGGGCTGAAAAGGAGCAAAGATCCCAGGGCTTCGGAATGCTAGGACCTAGTTTGACAAGGATGGCTTTAGCAGCGGTGCTGGCTCAAGCAGCCCTCACGCCCTCTCCCCTTCTCACCCGGTGCCACCCCCTCCTTGGTTTGCCAGTGTAGCTGTTTGTGGGGTTGGATGGTGACCCAGACTGACCAAGTGGCCCTGGTTTACTCGAGGCACATCTGAAACAGCAGCTCAGGGGTAAGAACAAGAAGTTCAGGCTGTTTAAGCCAGCAGGCCCACCGGAAGAAGCATTTGTCAAATGTTGCCATAGTTCAGTGCTTAAATATAAGCCCATATACTGATGAGGCTGCTTGTCTCAGCTGCTGTTGCTAAAGGTTCTGCTATGTGGCCTGTTGACAGTAAGTCATTTGCTATGTAAATTCTCATAATTTCTATGCTTCAAATTCATTTTAAGGTCTGCTGTGATAAATGTCGGCCTCCCGAGGAATAACAGAAACCTTGATTTATGCTCTTACAATTACCTCTGTTAAGTAGTCACAGCACTAAAAAAAAAAGACCTTAGAGTGGCCAAAGGCTATTCTGTGCACCTCCAGGTCCACAGTTCAAATGCCACATAAAGTTTAATTGCTTTCCTGATCTAGGCCGATCAGTCCTGCTCTCTGCAGCGTGGCCCTTACTGCCTTGCTTGCCGTCAGTGCCAGCTGAGAGGGGCTGGAGCCTGTGCCACTTTATCTCCAGTCAGGCTGAGCCAACGGTGCCCAGAATTAATAAGGGATCATGTGCTCAACTTCTATAAATAAATGAAAGGGACAGAGTCATCCCTAGGAGCCTCGTCACCTTTTAGGCACTCATGCATACCGTAAGTACACTGGGCCAGCACAACAGCTCAGGAACAAAATGAGCAATTAATTAAACAAATGTACAGTAACAGAGGTAACGGAGTAGCTATCTCCACAGTGGGAAAGCTTCCCAGAGTCATCTCACCTGACCAAAGCCTGGACTAAGCCAGCAAGGTGGAAAGGAAATGAGTAAAGAAGAGCTAAGTGAGTTTTAAAAAGATCAGAGGTTGTGACTGAAAACCAGGAATACCTAGTCCTGTCCTCAGGGTACAGACACATTAAATCATCAAAGGCTGTGAAACTTCCAGTGCAGAGACACGCTCCTACCCACAGCAAGCATGGAGTAACCTGAGACTGGCCCTGGGAGGAGGAGAGACAGGCAGCCACCTCACCTTTATATTGGGCTCTGCTGGGTGACTGCTTATCAGGTAAGCACCATGCAGCTGGTGCTGGTGCCCCTTCAGTTTGTAGCCAAGTTCACCATGTTGTAAGCTGGTGTGTCCCTGTCCTTGCTTACACCAGCAAGCTGGTGAAAACATTGGCTGGGGCTTTACACTGCAGTCACGGTTAGTTTTCTGCCAAAAGTGGGATAGTTATGTTGATGAGCTTTATTCTGCACCTCAGGTGCAGTATCTCCTGTCGAACAAGGGCTACAGCAAAGCATGGTGGCTCTGTGCAAAATTTGGACCAGGTAATGGAAACGCCCTAGAGACGTATTAGGAGGTCCCACTGTATGACTGTAAGAGCTTCTTCTGTCTTTAAAGCTAAGACATCTGGATATCATTCACTGAGAATCAGTCCTAGTAGCTTCAGAAAAGCACTGCGAATCTCAGAGTCCAAAATGAAGTGGGAGAAAACATCCCCTGAGTCTTTCAGCCTGAGATGAGTAACAGCATTGATTTTGGAAAATACGTTCCAGTACTGGTGTCAACACTGTCTTAAGGCCCTCCAACACTCTCAGTTTGGCAGAAGAAAAGACTGATCTTTGAACCCGCGTGGCTACAAGTGATATGATTGAGGAGTCCAGAACTGCTGAGTGCACATTGAGCAGGTGTTCATTAAAAGTTATTGATAACTGTTTGTTGAAACACTCTGGAAAACACTGATTTTAAGCAACTGTGTTACAAACAAGCGCTGGCCAGCAGCTCTAGTGCAAAAGCATTACCTGAAATGCTAAAATGATCTGTGGATTTAACTTATTTCCAGCATAAATGTGAGTGCAGGACACATGTATGTTTTTGTACATATGTAACCTCAAACGGAGATGCAAAACTAGGGAAATGTGTGATGAAACAAATAGTTCCTAAAAATATCTGGTGGGAGGAATTAAATACCTGTTCAAACAGTCAGCATTGCACTCTTCAGCTGGCGATAGGTGGATTAATGGTCAGTCTTCAGGGAAATGCTAATCAGCGTAACTGGGAACAGATACGAGAGCCAGAATAAGACCAAGAGTTTTAGCCTCCACTCATGTAAATGTAACTCCACAGTGATGCTCTTGACTTCATTGGAATAGAACACAGTTCACAATGCTGTGACTCGGTGGGCTGTCAGTCCCTAGGCATGCTATTAATAAAAGAGTTTTTTCTTTGATCTAGTAATAATGCTAATCTTTGTTCTAGAGCTGCAGAAACTGATTGGACCATATCTCCCATGGTGGGATGTAACCAGTGCTGCGAGTGATGCACATTTCCACCCCCCAGCACAGGAGACAGACAGATTAGAAACACACACACACACACACACACACACACACTACAATGGTGGCATTTCAAAATAAAAATGTTATGTTTTCAGATTTCCATTAATAATATAGTTTCCTGGAAAAAAATCTCTGTTATCCACCTCTCCTATTTTTCCATCGATGAACTAAAACCCGATTTTGACAAGCTCTTTTTGTTATGGCAGTAACTAAGAATTTTAAAATGTTTGTATATTCTTCATACCTTCAGCTAGTGCCTACGCTCCATCCGGTACAGCATGTTTGGTTGGCTGAGTATGGCATATTTAATTGTGCCAGTTTGTGATGGGGGGAGGCCTCTGCCTAGGAACACTGGGATGTGTTATACCACCCTCAGCTGCCTCTTATACTGGCAGAAGAAACTAAGCTCACCCCAACAAAGTAACAGGCAAAACAGAGGAAGCATGCTGATACTGTGATCTTCTCCATAGTTAACAGCATTTTGACTAATCCTGGTGAATTCACAGCAAACGATATTGCTGCTGCCCTTTATCTCAGGCTTATAAAGGGAACATGTGGCTCTGATTTACCTTTTCCCCACACAAATTACTGCATGGGGGAGTAGCAAGGGAAATAGGAGGCTAGACATAAAAATTACGAAGCAGTCTTTGCTATGTCTAAAGAAGCCCTCTAAGGGAAAAATTATAAGAATGGCAGAAAAATTGAGCAAGAAGGTTGCGATGTTATGTTAGGTACATGCAAAAGCAAGAAAATGTTAGGGCAGGTCCTTGGCTGCTGTAAGCAGCTGTAGCTTCATTAAATAAATGGGGCCAAGTTGATTTACACTATAGGGGATCTGTTATGGTGTTCAGTGCCATTACAATTTCTAATGAGCAGTTTTCACTGCTATTAATTCAGCTGGTATTAATAATTTAGCTTTTGGACTGGCCAAAATAAGCTATTTTAATCACTAAGAATAAGATTCCAAATTGCCATCTGAAGTTGTCTTCTGAGCCTCTGAAAGGTACTTTTGAGGACTGCCCTGACAAAATGCCTGAAGGCAGATCTGCATGTCTGCTTGAAAGGCCTGTCTAGACTAGGAAAATGAGCAGCCCTTACAATGTGCTAATGGGTACATATTGGTTAGCACATTTTAAAACACCGGAGAAAAGGAAGCAGATGCTCGCTCAGGGTGTAGTGCCTTGTACACTGAGCTAGGTTAAAGTCTTGCCTCTGACAAGGAGAAATCATGCTCCATCTTCCCTTCATCTCCACTGTCCCCTGCCCAGCTGTACAGTCCTGCTCCCTGCTTTAAAACTGATGCTCTCTGGACCCTTTCCATGGACCAATTCACTAAGCCAGCAGAAAACTGATCACAAAAAAGACATGGATATGTTTGTGGTGGTTTAGTGAGTTGGATCAGCTGATGGAAGGGTGCAAACAAGTGCCAGAGCGGAGCAAGTGGCAAGAAGATGCAGCTGGGAGGCAGGATAGGAAGGAACGGAAAATCTCCACCTTTCTTCAGCAGTTAAATTGGCTCACTCTATCTGCTAAAACTACAGTCTCTATCCTTGGCATCTGTGCTGAGCCTAGCAAGGAGGAGTCTAGATGATTGTGTGGGTAGATGACCACTTCAGTTTCACACCAGCTATTGAGACGTATACAGACATCAGCTGTCTGCCTCAGAAACTGTAAATTGGAAATGAAGCTTTAGTATCAGTCTTAATCTCCTCTTCTGCTGAACAATTTTCTGATACTTAATCAAAAGACAGTCTTTGCCCTTAAAACACGAGTCTCTTCACAGTTGGCTTCAGTCACTTCCACACTTTGTTGACCTGACTGTGGTGTGTGTGGTGCGCTCGCCTTTGGCCCCACTCAATCCATGTCATCCCACCTAATGCACCTCAGCCCACATCCAGCTGCTCGAACCCCCGTCCTACCCCTCTTCCTTCCATACGGTCTGTCGTATTTCTTCCCTTTCTTTTGCGCTACCTAAAGTCAGTCTCTCCTGCTTTTGCACTCTCTGTGAGCTTAATGTTTTTCTCCTCCACCTCCTGGGTTCAAACCTCTCCCTCTGCATCCAAACATATTCAGTTTGGGCCTTATTCACCTATTTCAGATCACTGTCCCCCCTCCAGGAGCTCAGATTCACTCAGCCCCTGGCTCACAGACTGTTGACACAGCTGTCCGTATGAGTATCTTTCCTTCAGATGGATAAAAACTGATCAAGATTTGGCCCTTGGTGAATTTTTGTAAGGCATGTGGCCTATTTTTCATTATGTTAAGTGTGTTTGTTCTGCTCCTTCTGGGTACGACAGGAGCTTGCTTACTTGGATGCACAGTGCTGCGTATTACGAGGGTGTCCCTGTTCATTTTGGCCTTGCTATCTGTATCCAGCCCTTCTTTGCAATAGGCAGAAAAGGAGGGGTAAAACACCTAGCCCGGGGCACAAGCTGTTAGTTCAATATAAAGAGATTTAAGTAGGAGCAATGGGAGAAGGAAACAGGCTGAATATCAGGAAAAGCTCCTGCCAGTGAGACGTGTTTGGCTGTGAAATCTTCTCCCAGGGGAAAGAGGTCAAAGCCTCATTGTTTGGAAGTAGAGCTGGTCAAAACTGTTTTTGGAGCAGCAGCAGCGGGCGTGGTGGAGGTGGGGAGAAGAGCAGCAGCTGTGCATGGCGGAGCGGCAGATATACGAGGGGAAGTGACTGGATGCACAGCGAGAAGAAGCAGGAGGAGCAGGGGAGGCTGAAGGAGGAGTGGTGCACGCACCGGCACGAGGGACACAACAAAAGGAGTAACAGAGGCGCAGTGGGGAGCAGCAGACAAAAGCAGGGAAAGCAGAGGGGGAAAGAGGCAGGAGCAGCAGAGTCGCAGGACAGGAAAGAATGGTGGGAAATGCTAAGAGAAGCACTGCAAGGAGCAAGTGTGCAGGGATGAATGACAATAGCAAGGTCTCGTTTCTGTTTTGTGAACTCAGTGGCCTTGGCTAAGCAAAGCTAGAAGATATTAAAGGACAGAAACAAAGACATCAGATTTGTTGATGACATTATTTGAACAAATCACTCATCCTAGGACACTTTGTGCAGTTTTCTCATTCTGCATCAGGATGAAATCAAGGCATTTCAATGCATTCCTTGGCAAAGCCAGGGACAGGCAGACTCGAGAAGCCACCAGCCCAGCATTTCGGGGCAGTACCTTAGAACACGAAGGATAGGCACAGGCAACACCCTGATATTTCCCATCTTCTTGATGATATTTGCTTGATGATATGAGCTGAAGGAGACTGCCAGTGTTAATATTGCACCGTAGTTCATTGGCTACTAACTATTTTTTGTTCTGAAATTCCACATGTTCAGTGACATTTCATTCCTCTCACTGGAGTGAGCTCCCCACCAAGCAAATCCTATTATGATATAAATTAGCTGAGGTTCTTCAGCCATCCCTACCACACACTCTATTAAAATTCACCATTAGTTACATGGTGAAGCTCTTCACTATTGCAAAGAAGGAAATTCCCAGCTCAATTTCTTTCACTGTAATATTACTAATGTTTCCTTCGCTCTAAACCAGGCTACTCATTTAATTTTGCTGAGGTCTGCTACATAGTTTCTACATAGCTCTGCAAAGCAGAAAGCAACGCATACGCTCCAGTTTTGGCTCGTCTGCCAAAAACTTCATGTGCTTAACTTTTCCTTGAGAGATCAGGAGAACAGTGAAAAAATACAGGATCTCCCCAGGACCAAGTGGCATATTGCATGGCTAGAGCTGCAGTGGAGTCCTGATGGAATTTACCCAACGTCCCAATCCAGACCATATTTTTGTTGCCCTGCTCTAAAGACTTATTTTTAATTCTTACAAATCTTTTCAAATGCCAATTCACAATGAATATTGCATGCTGAATACAAGACTTGCCAACTTAATTTGAAGAAATTGCTGATAATGACAACATCAATTGCCTTCTCATTCTGCTCTTTGTCTTCATTGTTAATCCTTTCTCAGAAACGAAACCCTACTTGGATTACTAATGACAGTCTCTTTGTTCTCCTTATTTTTTTGTTTTTCTTAATTGCCTTCGGAGTGCTATTTTAAAAGAATATTCATGACAGAAGTACAAGCTGGCAGAAATGCCATTAAAAGGAAAAGCCTTCTGTAATCTTATCTCTGGTGCAGTGACCAGGACCTTCACAGTAATGTAACTAAGCTGCCAGTTCCAAGGCTAACACAGTTTTGTGGTAGTTCAGCACAAATGGAACCAATCTAATATAAATCTGTTGAAGCTACTGGTGTTTTTTTCACTCCACACTCACAGCAACCGAGATCAGGATCTGATACCTTAGGTTGTCTGCAGCATTGATGGAAGGAATCTGAAATGAAACAGATAAATCGGTTTTGTTAAATTTAAAGTTTGGGGTCTTTTTGAGAAATGAATGAATCAGAGCCTGGAAATGAGACGCTGCTTGTTGCCTCTACCTTAATTCAGATCAGTTGAAGCACACTGAGTAGTCACTGTCTGAATGCAAAATGACTCCGTCTCTCTTCGTTCCCGGTGGATAAATCTCCAAGGCAATTTCACAGCTGGTAGTAAGAGGTAATCTCAACAAAAAGCCCAAGTACTAGGCCACAGGGTCACTTTTTCCTCTCTAATTCTGAAATATTCCTGCATGTCAGGGTAGGGCAATCTTGATGGAGCAGGGCAGCTTGTTTGGGTAGCATCAGGGCTGGGTACAGAGATCCTTTACCCACCAAACCATCATTTTCCAGGGCTGGTACTTTAACCAAAGACAACAGTGCCCCTCGGTGATATGACCGTGGTGTAGCATAGGGCTGAATCCGTACTCGGTTTCCTACATTTGGTATGCCACTGGTTCGGAGCAAGAACTCAAAATTAGGTAAGGAGGGCAGCCTTTGTGTCAGGAATGTGTCATATACTTTATTTGTTGCAGAAGGACCCAAACAGACAGGATAGGCCAGGGGTGTCAAGAAAGGCAAGAAGGGACTGCCCAAGGCAGCTGAGGGCTGCTTTGGAGAAATGGATTCCACCCCGTCTGTTCAGCATCACGCAGGGACAAAAGTTCATGTTCCTTCTGGCTCCCAAATCTGGGATGCATCCTGCAAAAGCACTGAGCGCTTTACCAAAGCCAGTTTGGGCTTTGAACATAAAATGCAGTACAAGATGCTCAAGAGCCACCAAAGTTTGTAGAACTGTTTTCTTGTACAGGGTATGAGATTAATTTCATTGAGAGATGCTGGGTTTACCCTCTGTGGCTCAGCCTCTTATCCACAAGGTAAGAATATGATCATCTGGCCTTCTAGGTGCCATACAGAAAAGTTCAAAGTTCATTAACCGCGGACAGAAAATGAGGATGCTATGAACACAGAGGATGCTATGAAGAGATAAACAATAATTCTATATTGAAAGCAGAGCTTGTGCGGTTTGTACAGTAAATCATGCAGAGGGGTATGTATGTGATGAAGTGGAGAAAAGTAACTAACTACCATTTCATGTGCACTAAATGAGGTCTCCAGTCTTTAGAAAAAGCACAGTATGGTTATTAACTTAATGACTGTCATCATGTATGCACACATGGACCAAATCAAGATAACATACACACCTTGATTCTGGCAATTCCTGACTTTCAAGTTTCTGAATTTGTAAGTTTTCTGGTATTCTTCTAGCTTAGGATTTTTGTCTTTAACGTAAAAAAGCCCTACACTTATAAGGAATACTTTTTATTTATTGCTTACTTATTATTTATTCTCAAAAACACCTGAAATCACAACTGTTAAAGAAATACCAATAACGTTAAAGACATACCAATATCAGCACCAAATACTTTCTGAAAAGCAGAATTTCTAAATGAATCAAACCTGACTAAGACATGCATCTCATATATATATGTATATAATGCTTCACATCTCTCTTCACTCCAGAAAAACCTTTTTAAAGCTTCTTTTCCCTAGTATTTGCTTCTTTTGGTTGCTGAATCTGACCTTCCAAAATCCTCAAAGTGTTGTTTTGCAATTAGCATTGTTGGTTTTTTTATTCATTTCATAAGCTACGTTATTTCACAATGCAATAAACCCCTGCGCCCGCACCGAAATAACTGTGAGGGTAACTGTAGATAGCACCAGCTAAAACTCCGTCCTGCTGCTCAAACCGTCCCACGCGTCTTCACTCCTCCCTCGGGCACCAAGTACCGCTGTCGCTGTGACGGTCTTTTGGGAGAAGCACAGCGTGCCAGGGAGCTGCTGCCTTTCTGCACGGCAGCGGCTGCCAGCCCGGTAACGGGCGTGGAGCCCTCCGGTTTCCGCGGCGCGGCGAGCCTCGGCGGGGCGGCGGCAGCCGGGACGGCTCCCCCCGCCCGGCCGCTCCGGCCGGCCAAAGCTGTGCTGTGCTAGCATCTAGTGGCCGAAGGGGAAACTTCACCACCACGTTGGCTCCGCCTCGGCGAGGGCTTCCCTCGAAGAGAAAGTAAAATTCGGAACTACAGAAGGAAATGAGGAAGCTTGGGTCAGGTATTCGGCTCCGAGAATAAAGGGATTATTGCTTTGTAAGAACGATTGAAAGGAAATGTTAAAATAAGGTTGTAGCTGTGCCTGTTTTCTGTTTCGCCCCAGATGCCTTCCCGTGCACGTGCTGTAACTATCGCTTTGGTTTTCCGCGTTAGACAGAAAAGCTTAGGAGCTGCTAAGGGAACACTGCCTTATTTAAATGTTTCGTATATTTTGCCTCTCACGTGATAAAACGTGGTTCTCTTCTTTTCCGAGGCATTCACCAGTGTTTTCGCGGAAGGTTGCAGTGGACAGTAGAAAACAGAAAGAACAGCTACGGTGTATTTTTACCACGCTGAGGCCATGCGATGTTTACTTAAAGGAGGCTTAATTATGAACTGTGACGTATTAATTTTATTTGTAAACATCATGTCCGGTCCAGATTCGTAGGAACGTGGCAACGTAACTGGAGCTGCGTTTCCAGAGAAGAGAGTAATGCAGAAGCAGAGATACAGTATAAATACAAATCATTCCTCGTTCCGAACAGGCACATCTTCAAGCACACGCAGCACAACCTTACGCTGTTTCCCTGAAAGTCAAAGCTCTCGTTCGGATGATCAGAACCAACACTAACTGCCACTGGTAATACTAAAGACAATTTGATACTGTCTCTTGGCCATAACAAAAAAAGCTATTCTCTTCTGATGCCAGTTTTTGCATTCAGGCAATGCCACAGATTTCAACTGAAGTTCTCCTTATTTGTGTTACAAAGGCTGTGGGACTAAACAGGGAGTTTAGTCAATTCACCTAGATACATGAAGTACGTGAAGATCAGCACATTAGGCTCAGAATTAAACAGAGAATAAAATTAGTGCTCCCATCAGAAGTGAAGTGGCCTTAGTTCTTCACTTTACATACCAGTTATCCCTAAGCTTTCTTTTTTTTCCCCCAAGTCACTGAGTCAGAGCCTCCGGAGAGGTTTTGTTTAATGTTCATCACCTTTGCTGCATCAGTTCCTTCACCTTAACTTTACTAACTATAACTAAGTAGACAAGCCTTGTGTGAGGAAGCATCAAGGTGACAGGTAGCAGATTTATACGAGATGCCATGAACCCCTAGGGACAGGAAGCTTCTAACTTCAGCTGATACTATCAGTGGCAGCATTTCCCTATCCTTTGTTTTGTGTCCTCCTAAAATAAATATCAAATGGGGGCCAGAAGTTATTTTAGGATCCTTACAAGTGCTATATCATAAGTCAGGCAGCCCGCTGGACTCAAATGTATGTATGTACTGGAAACAGACCCCAACAGCAAGGATGACGGTATCAGGCACCACTCATCCAGCATGTACGAGTTAGTACTCTGACCTCCCAACAAAGCTTTTTGAAACAGTGCAAGACAGTGTATCAAAGGCTTAACTCACTAATAAATGTCACTAAATGCTCACTAATTAAACTGTCAGACTGGGATTCCTAAAAGTTATCCTAATTTTCCATTTCTACATTTTATTTTGCTTGCAAATAGCAATATTCCACTATACAACTGATGATTGTCATTGACAAAAGATAGGCAGAAACATCCGTGTATAGATCTTGAATAAACACACTTATGGGTTATACCTGTAGGTGTATGTATGTATACATATGTGTTAACACATTTAACATGACATGAGATTTTAAGCTGTTTGGGGTCCATTTTCGTCATTTTTAATGTATAAAAAGTAGCTTCATTTACGTAGACTGTAATGAATTATAATGCTGTAGTAGAGGGAATTAAACTGAAGAGCACATTTGCTATGGTAAGACTTCCCATAGACTGTCGATTTCCATAGAGAATCCCTATCAGTTATACGGATATTTAGTTTGCATATTTTGTGAAATGAGATAATCACAGAGGTTTTGTCTCAGCCACAATCCGATATTGGTATAATAAGCATACAAACTCAGGATGTACAATAAAACCACCATATAAAAAGTAGTTCAGCTTAAATTTTCTTTCATAATAAACTGCTCATTTTAGACGGTCTCTATTTCTATCTCAGCATTGCTGTTTTTAAAGTCAATAGGAATGATTTACAGTCTTTGATCCAACGTAGAGGAAACTCTCATCCATAAGGGAGCTCTGAGCTTTAGTCTCAGGGTTGGGAATGTAAATAAAATCAGGAGTTACTCTACCAACTTGTATTAAATTCCACTGATTAAACTAAAAAGCAGCCTGGCTCCTAGCAACCAGGATGGCATTATAATGGAACCACATGCTCGGTGTGCAGAGCTCTTCAAGAGAAAAGGGATGATCTGATTTGATTAAACTCTAGAGAAATTAATATCTAGAATATAGAGAGAGATGGTCACCCCCAATTACTCTTGAGGGATGAGAACAGAGTCTAAACTTTATTTCTCTCTTCACTGTTTTTCATTAGGCTGGCTAGACAACTTTCTGCTGTTTGTTTGCTCCTTTAGTGAATTCTACTTTAATTGCATCACAGCCTGGGTGTCCAACGCAAGGTTAAGTGTCGCTAAACAACAACAAAATTCTGACAAAATAGTCATTGCATCTTTCAAGTGCTTGTGGCTGCAAGGTATGGAGACGCTTGGTGTGTCCCATGGTCACGGTCTCTGACTGTGCTTTTGTCTTGCAGTAGTTCTGTGTTGAACACGGAGAGACCAAACAGTACATCATCGTCCCAGATGTCTGGGTTTTCTTTGAAAGAAAAATGGAATTGTAGACAAGAAGGATATTTGCCCAATGGTGACAACTGAGAAACCAGGAGTGCACCCACTTGAACCCAAATCCAAGATCTTTTTCTTATTTCCTCTTATATTGCCTAACCTTGAGATCAACCAAATTCCAGATTTTTTTGGAGAAATTCCATAAACAGGAGTGATTAATTCCTTTTCTTTTGAAACAGCATTGAACTATTTACGGATAAGACATCCAATTCACTGCAGCACATGGTACAGCATGGCAATATCTTGGGCAGGGCCACTGTTCCCATAGAAGTTACGCATGGAAAGCTCAGACATCAAATGTTAATCTGCAGTAACAGAATTTTAAAATCAAATAAAACAGATGTACTATGACGTGAAAGTTAATAAAAATTGTAGTTACTTCTTTTTCAACAGATTAACTATTTCCCACAAATTTCACATACAATTTATCATTATGATGATATTTTATGCAATATGTAACCTACAACTTCTTGTTTAAATTGGGTTGGGGGGGGGGAGGAGTTTAAAAGCTTTAAGCATATTTTGTGTATGTTTCTGTTGTAAAGTGCTTACATCACCTACTTCTGCCAAACTCAATTTAACTCGATAAACATCCTCACAAGACCTCCTCATTAAATGACATCCTATAACTTGAGGAGCAGTAGAAGATGTGGTTGAACACACACCAGCTGTGTTTATATCAGGGCTCTGATCCACAAGTTGATAAGGAACCAAAATATTCATTAACTTCAATGAGCACTTCCCTTCTTTAGAAGTGCATAATCAAAGCTATATGAACTATGGCCCAGATTTTTTGAAGCAGTTTGATGCACCTATCTTCCAGTCTTATTTTAAGTCCATCTGTTTAAGCCTTTTTGGTTGATTTGAAAGGCTAAGCTGTTATATTTTATCTGAGAAAGTATCCACAGTCATAAAACTATAGAAGGACATTTTTCTTTAGAAATATTCAGTAATTGTGGTTATCCAGCCACTGATACGAGGCTGCTCTACTGTCGTATGTATGAAAAACACGGAAGCTTTATTCAATAGACAATTTGCATTATGATGATTTTTCTAACTTCAGGCTTGAACTTATCCTGAAGTTGTTGCTTTGCTCTCTTGGCCTGTAAAGACAAAGAAGCTCCACAGTTGGTATAACTAGCCATAGGATTGCTTTGGGGGTATTTTCCAGGAGCACTGAAATAGAAAAAGAGATGCATTACACCCTTCTCCCCTGCCCTTCATGCTGCTGGCAGGGAAGGCAATTGGGACCCAGCAAATGTAGACAGGACTCCCTAAGCTCCGGTGTCACCAGGCTACTGTTAGAGCAAGCTGGTACCACTGGTGCGCATACGGTGAGCGTATGGACAGCAATAAGCTAGGAGGAATAAACCAGCCTGAAGAACACACGTTTTTAAGAGAACAAAAAAGACCGCAGATAGACTCTAGCTCAAGGAGTCCTACTTCATTGAAACAGGGAGGTCATCACCTCCAACACTGACTAGGAGTTGTCCAGCCTGCAATGATTTTATATAAATTTATGTGGTGATGGTTCATGGGTTGATGCAATAAACCAGCTTAAACCCAGCTGGGAAAAAACAGATGCTGGATGACAGAATCAAAAATCAAGATCTTTTTGCAGATTGGAGATAAGCTCTGGAAAAAAAAATGAGAGAAATCTGATAGACAAACACTCATTAAAAACCTCAAGCAAGAATAATAAAACACACAAAAACAACTAGGGTAATAATAGGCAGAAAATGGCATTGTGCTGTTGTGGATTTTACACTGAATGGGAGTCTTGCGGCTATGTTGCCCTGATTCTAAGATGAAGATTTCAGTGGGACTACTGTTCTTGTGTCCAGACTGGGGCACCCTTTACAAGAAATCCATGGATCTCCTGGAAGAATCCATAAGGGAGGGACGAAAACGGAGTTACAGAGTTTCTGACTTTGTGTTTTGTGAACATCTAGGTATTTGATATTTAATAACCTTTAGCACGCTTTCTAGTGTAAAGGCCATTAAATTTCAACTGATGCAACTTTCTTTATCGAAGCCATCTGACTGCACCTGCCACGAAGGCCAAGCTCCTGAATAATGGGCACAAAAGACATTCTGTGAAATTGTGTACACCATAGTCAACACTTTCAGAGATTTTAAGTTGCAAATAAAACTTTCTTCTGTTACGTGTGTATCTATTGGTATGTGTTAGTATAGAGAATAAAAATGGTGTTATGATGTTTTTAGGGGATTAAAATACATTTTAACTAGTGGTGCAACAGCAGATGTAATGCTGCTTTCTGCATCATTTAGCACACTTGTGGCAAGAGCAATCAGCGGCTTCAATTCTGGCAGAAATTACAATGACTCAAATTGAATATAAATGAAGATGGCTGATTCAGCTCGTTATGGATAATTTTGGATTCAATCTCTAAAATTAGTGTACTATCCATTCAAACCCAAAGAAGAACATAATTGCATATTCCTAATTAAATCAGAGTACTTTATCCTAGAAAACAAGTGTACCTTGTTATTTTCAATAAGAATCAGTTGTGGAACTAATCAACAATATTTACCTGCCGACTAAATCTGTATTTCTAATCTGTGTTCAACTGCAGATCAGAAATGGCATCTGACATTTGGAAAGAAATTAAGTCTTCTCATTATGTCTTAGGTCTTCCAAGTCTGCTTATTTAGCTTTAGGATTCAATATATAACATCGGGAGTCTGTAGAAAGTACACAATATATACAAACCATTTGATGAAGTCCTTTTTATTTCTGAATAGGGAATGTTGATCTATATTTCCAGGATACCGCCACAAAAACTATACCCGAAACCTGTGGGGACAGTTCAACACGTGATTCCACTTTTTCCTAACTGATGTTTCTCTCCTTGTAACATGGTTCTGCCCAGCAAACTCACACTTTAGGGCTCTGACACGTGCTTTAAAACCAGTCTTACCAAACTAAAATGCTTAAGTACTAGCTGAACGGTAGCCTGCCCTTAATTAAAATAAGGGATTGCTCTTGTAGCAGTATGACCACGAGAGGGCATGTCACCAGTTATGATAACGTCTCACTAGTGCTACACTGCTTCACAAAGACTGTTATTTTTACTTTTTCTGTCTTTTCCTGTCTTTTCCAATCACATCAGGAATTTTGTATCCTTCTTTGTTAATTAAATGACATAATTCTACAGGCAGGTTCTTATTCATCCAATAATTGCTAGCTCAAAGCCAAGAAAATGAAGGGTGGAAATTAGAGATCATCAAGCTAAGATATATTGAGTCTGTTTTCACTTAGAAAAGGAAGCAAGGGATGAGAAGCAAACAGATAAGGAGGATAGAAAACATTTGTGGAATAAATAAGATAGAAGCATGGAAAAGGCAGGAAAAAAGTATAATAGGTAAAATTCTAATCTGAAAAAGAATAAATTATGTTATCACAAAAATGGAAATTTCTAAGCTTTTTAAAAGTACAAAAAAAAAAAAAAAAGAAGCCATAGTTTGAGGATGAAACATGAAAAAAAGGTAAATGAATGAATGCAATGTTGATTTTCCCTAAGACTTTAGTTTACCAGAGGCTACAACAACAGAGATGAAGAGATGCATTCAGCTGTCAGCTTCATCTGGCAATTTTAAAATTTCTGCTCTCTGGCCTCCCCTCCCAGTTCCCACAGAGCACGGGTTAGAAGCCGTGTTTTCCATGCAGATGTGCAGACCTGACTGATTAAATTGTGGAACATTTTACCTACCCCTGAAGTGTTTGTTCCCTACGCTTATTACCTTCCTCTCTTTTTTGGCAAGGGTGAGTTGCTTGAATTAAATTGCTGGAAGTTCTATTATCATTTTAGTTATGATCATATTATCCTGTGGAGTTCTCTTGCAACAGTGGTAGAGAAAATGGCTTTTGTTGCTTTAGAAATAAAATAACTACTGCTATTGCTGACATCAGTAGGAGTTACAATTTTGTAAGCAGGGAACAGCATACGGTATTATATGCAGAAGTAAAATTGGGTCGGCTAGTCAGCATGTTTATAATCTCATTTAAAATGAGATTTATGCTTGGCCAAAGGATTCTTCTCTCTCTCCTTTCCCATGGGATAGTAGGCCTTTATAACTCTTAGGATGTTACTGAAGCTCATCAGAAGTACTTAGTTAATTGCTTCTTGTTAGGGATCTCTTCTGAATTTCTCTCTCAGAGCAGGTATTTAAACCAGAGGGTAATGGTTGTTTTACCTGATATTGGTTAGGGATGATGCAATTCGCAGTAGCAAATTGCTATGTTCTCCCATCGCACTCAAAATCAGGGAGAAGCAAGAATAGACCTACTTTGCCCAGACTAATAACAATTTTTAACAGTATTTTTACTTAAGCATGATGCTACTCAGCATCATTCAATAGAAAAACAAGTTCCTTTTAGGGTCAGATGAGGCAAGTGTTCTGAGAAAAACCCACGAGGTCAGGTAACTGTACATTGTCACATATGTATCATAATGCATATGCACCAATGCTAAACCAGACTTGCATATGCAGCTTGAATTCTCAAAGATCCTAAGATTTGAGATCTGAACTTTGAAACCATGAAGTTATTTTTATGTGTTTTTTTAATCTATATTGAAGAGTCATACATGTAGGTAGATGGATATAGATATATACAGCTATAACTCAATTATCTAAATAAGGGATAAGAGATTCACTGTTTTCAGTCCCTGTTTGATCCAGTTTTGTATCTAAAAGATTATCTTTTTGGTGACCAAAAAGAAAAGTTTGATTTTAAATGAAATTCTGAATATATTACGTGGGCTATTTCAACATCCTGAGTACACAATATCCAGCCTATGAGCCATTCAATCACTTGACATCTCTAATTCAGGTCATTAATTCTAGGAGCATGCCTGCATGTCTAAAAGGAGGGTTTTCTTCTCTTGACTGAGATTTCTTCAAGCTACCGCGATAAAAACATTTAATAACAAACAGGAACTTACGGTCTGTGCAAGCCTGTCCTACATCCTTCCTTGTATCGTGCTTCTTTTATTAGGAAAAATCTTACCATGAATCCTTACCTGCCTACTCAGTCGGAAAAACAGCATTTTGAGATTCTGTCACCTGTATATAACTCCCTTCAAAGACAGAGCCAAGAAGCTGCTATTCTGGCTGGTGCTTTCATTGCTGACACAAAGGCAGCGCGGGTTTGCCAGACAGCGTTGTGAGAGGGCAATTAGCAAGCAGCCTTCACTTCAGTGCAACCCAAGCCATCACTTGCTCAGATGAAGGGAAGCTGTCAAAAGCCAATTCACTTTCTAGCAATCAACACCTGAAATCAGGTCAGTGACTTCGCAGCATAAGACATTTCTTGCTGTGCCCAAGAAACTGAAGTTTGCCTTGCTTGCCAGTCTCTCTTGACAGTCTTCATAAGAGAAACTGCAACACAGTTTCTTGCAATCTTGTTACCTCCTTTGCAAGCAAAATGCTGGAGGAGAGAGATTCAGATGTTCCAGTTTCCTTCAAAGATGGAGCCATAGCCACGAGCCTTTATACACTCAAATTTCAAAAGGTTTCTGATAAGCCAGAGATGATGTGTCAGTCCTTACGTGAAGTCTTTCAACATCCTTTATGATGTTTTGTGACTGTCTCAAAGTTGTCTTGTAGTTAATATTATGCCCCCAGCTAGATTATCAGACATAATGCCTTGCAAGCACAAGGTGGTTCAAATCTAGCTTGAACCATCTTACTTGGTGAAATAAACAAGCCAGTAAGAGCGTAAAATTTCCTATCAGCTTTTACAAGACTTTCTAGATAGTTTTAAACAGCACAAGACACATGATTGCCATTGCCCAAGGTAGAATTGCCAGAGTAGTGTGATACATCATTCCTCTTCAGACACTTGGTAATACAGCAACTTTACCAGAGTTTGAAGGACTGAAGGTGCATCAGCTGCTGGATTCTATAAAACCCATCACCCAGCAGATTCCTGACTTTCTTACTCAGCACACAGGTCTTACAAAAGGATGATTTAGTAGATTGCCCAAATATTATAGGATGAGCTCAGTAGTGTAAATGGTTTCAGTGAAGACAAAAATTAGTAATTTCTAATTCCTTTCCTAGGTGCAGACAATAGAGGATTCATGCAAATAGAAAGAGGTAGAAATTCTTGTATACAGGATGTTTTCTGTAGCATTCTCACTTCAAGCTGCCAACCACTGCTCTGAAGAAGCTTCCAAACAGAATTTATTACAATTTTTGTAGCTATAGATCTATATCTCTCTTGCTATAGAGACCTTTAGCTCTCCATATATCTAAATATAAAATAGATGTCTATAGAGATTATCAGTATTATATCTATATATTATTATATAGAATGGTGTTATTGATCTATATTGTTATTATCCATATAGATCTCTATATTACCAGATATCTGAATAAATATATATTATACATGATTATATAGTTATATGATTTATCTCTATTTTATTATAATTTATCTATTATCTGTTATTGCATAATTATTTGTTATATATATTTCAGAGGCTGTACATTTTTATGAGAGTTATTGTGTAATACACTATAATTATAATCCCATATAGCACTAATAACCAGCAACTGTCTCTAAGGCAGAAAACGAGGGTCAGCTGGTGTTCACAACGCTATTCAAAGCAGTGAACAAAGATTAGCTACAAGCAAATTCCCTTGAGGTTACCAAGGCATATGGGGTATGTTTCAAGTCAACTTGTCAGAGCAGCGCTATTTCCGCCCAGAAGAGCACTTGGTCAATAAAATCTCAACCAGAAAACTCAATGCAGTACATCACACAGGACTGTAATTCCTTTTCCAAGTAAGTTAAGACTAAACAGGTAAAACAGGTCATAGATAAATCTCTGATTTTTTTCAAACCCCATCAAACATTTTATCATCAAGCAGTTGTGTACTGGATGCTGCACAAGCCCCAACACATGCTCTTTAGAGCTGGACGGCTTCTGAAAGGTCTGGAGAATCTAATAGACAGGCAGCTAGCAACTCGCTCTTCATATCTCAGGGTTAGCTGCCTATCTTCGGATGACATTTTTTTCCCTGTGTTTAGTATTTTCTGCATCTGTGGCAGATTATAACCTAGACCAGGGAGACAGGTATGTGAAGACCGCAGTCAGTAGAAGAAAAGGGATGTCTAAATATTTTCAGCTTTCAAATGCGGCATTAATTTCTTATTTTTCCTCACTTGTGAGGTTTAGCACACCAATAACATCCAAGAGCATATGCTGTGCTTAATTATGCCTAAGCTGCACTAAAGCATGAACCTGCTGCATCAGCTCCCTTCAGACCTATATGCACTCTTTCCTCTCCACAGAAACCAGAGGAGGACTGGTGCATGGCTTTGTCAGGGGCCTGAGCCCTCAGCACACATTAATTACCCTGATCAGCCTCACATGGGGCCTCCACACATGCACCATCCACCCATTGGCCCTGGAGCTGCATTTAAACCCAGGCCTGGGGATTAGGTTTTGCTGGAGCTGCTGTGCCACAGCTTCATGTGCTGTGTCTGGGGGTTAGGTGTTCCTGATGTGGTCTTGCCCTTGGACCTGCCTTATTTTTGCAAATATGATTGCTGGCTGCAGTTACCCTGGCTCTTCTTGCTCAGGTACTGTGTGACTGTACCCCTGTTTGGAGGTGGTGGGTGTCTTGCCTTGTTGTGACACAGCCTGCTGCTGTTCTCTGGCAGGGGATATGAGTCTCATATCAAAATAGACTTGGGCTGCTGTTATGAAAGTGAAATAATCAGTTTTGTATCAATTTGGGTCTTCAATCGCTTCCTGAAAAAGGGCCTGGTTTGTGCTAATTCCTGTGGTGACTGCAAATGGAGAAAAACACTGGACTAAGTGTGAAAATGGGTGTTTAAGCCCAGATGATAGACCAAAGAAGGCAAGGAAGCTGCATTGGAGAGGGCACAGTGATTTGCTTAATACTCTTTACTGACTAGAATAAGTTAAAAACACTTTGTGGATTCTGAGAAAGTGCATTGCAACAATGAAACTGTCTTGCATGCCTTGCCTCAGTGGCCAGTATCAGACACCAAACTGCAATGAAGGCAGGTCTTGTCCTGTTTGCCTAATTTATTTAAGGGTGGTGTAAATACTAGTTCAATCAATATACTTGGCTCTGTTTTAGAGGCAAGTACCTGTAAGTGGTTTATCTGATATGTATGCATCGCATAAAGCAAGTCCACAGGGCTGTGACATTGACATTTAGTGGTTTTTATACAAATAGAGATGGTGTCTGGCTCTGCAGTTAAAGCATCCCTTGCCCCAAACAAAAAAAACCCCTGATGTAGCTTTTTAGGTGGGACACTTGCAATGATCCTGTCATACTTCATCTAACATAGTTTGCTGAATCTTATTAATCAGTTACTCTGGAAAACCTACAACTTCTAGTAGAACTTGGCATACCTTCCACAAAAAGATCTTGTCTTGATTTAAAGAATTCAGATGGAGAGGAATTTGCTGTGTTGGATCTAATTTCTGTCTTTGTTTCAGCTTTGTCTGATAGATGGAAGATACCTCTTATCCTAACTGATATCTGTCTTTATGTTTTTATTTTCTTCTGCCTGTTTTGTGGTAGTAACAACATCATAATTATGTTGGGTGGTCCATGGTTACTTTTGGTCTCCTTCAGGCTATGCCATACAACCCTGAGTTCATGGAGTCAGTTTTCCAAAATAGCTCATCCCATTCTAGTAATATATCCTGCCTTTTTGGGTTGGAGACTTACTGTCTCCTGTATAACTATTCAATTTTGAGTATAAGAGGATGCTATTTACTGGGAGATCCAGAAAAATGTAGAATTCCCCGTCTCTATAATTTGCTATGTCACAATTTTGTCTTCTGTAACCTTTTATAACTGACTTTATTTTCTCCCTTAAACTCCATAGCTAAGAAGCAAATAATCTATCAATCTTAAAAATAAAAGTAGATGTCAATTAATAGTCATATTAAGTCTTGCTCTTTCACTGTGCAACAAAACTTAAGCCCTGCAAAATCACTCAGCAATTCTTTTGGTTTTTTCTTACTGTTTCAGCAGCCCCTTTTCTGAATTATACATTAGGTTTCAGTTAAACATAAGTACTGCACTCCTATGTTTATTTTTCTATCCTTACTTTCCTTTGATATCTACCCATACTACTGCTTCCCTAACCCACTTCAGCCAAAATGATCTGGGCTAGCATAAATGTTTAACATTGGATCACTCCAGTTGGACCAGGATAGGAAGAAAATACACATGTGGCTTTGGCACATCAGAAGGGATGGTAGTCTCTTGCAACTTGGGAAGTGAAGCTGCAAGCAGTTAAAGGCAGGCTGAGACAGCTTCAGCTGCAACCAGAGTAAGTTATTACTGCAGTCTTGGTTCACTGTAGCTAAGCCTCTCCAACTCATCCTTTTGGTTTAGATTTGACTTATTCCGGCAAGTGCGTGCCAGATCAGGTGATGTAGCACTCTTAAGAATATCAAAGCTATCAAACAGTATAGAGCTGGCACAAGCATAGTTTGACCTACTGGGGTCAAATTTATACTGCCAGATAAGGTCAGCAGCTGAGAACAGGTCAGGCATTAACAAACAACTCAAGGCTTTATAGTGCCACAGAAATGCTCTTTCCACCCTTCTATAATTAAAGGGCAAAAGAGATGCCAAAGCCCTTCCTCAGGGGGTACTTTAAGCTTGAGCTTGCACTTCTACGCATTCCTTATCTGACTCTAGCTCCCTGCTCAACTGTGGAAACTAAGCCTTACGTGTCTAGGATAATTCTGTAGGATTGATCTGTTACTTACTAGAGACTTTGCAGCACAGTGCAAAAGTGAGAAATGCTCAGGGTCTATAGCATTTAATATCCAAATTGAGGAATATTGAATTTCTTATTTTTTTTATTGCCTTGTATAAGTATGTGGGTCTGGGTTTGAATTTGCTTAAGCTGTCTTCAGAAATGTGAGAAATTAAAACAAAATTCTGCATTTATTAGAAGGTCTTGTTCTCAAATTTGTTCAATATGTCTGAATAGTGAAAGATGTCAAAAATAGCAGGACAACTTGGGTTTCTTCTGTAGGTAAGTGTCTTAATGGTTTAATTAGTGAAAATGGAATATTCCCTCAGGGAAAGAGGAGTTTAAATCACCCAAAATATAAAGCTAGACAAAAAATTGTAAAAATGATAGCAGGGAGTAATCCTTCACTAATTTGGGTGCAAAACTGGAGAATTAAATAGACCTTGCCTTTCCCTGGTTCCTATGATAAAGATTACACTTTGTCCTGGGAGGAAATCCTGGGGACAGAAGATCCCCACAAAGATCCGTCTGAGGATGTTTTCCAGAGGAAAACAAACTCTGTAGGACACTAACTCTAGAGACTTTGCCTCTTTCTTCCAAGCATCCCTGTACCTTGGGTGGCTTTTCTCAGTCAGGTTTCATATTTAACCTGAGACTTGAGTGTAGGGTGGGGAAGGTGATGTTCTTTCCCAGCTTTTCTCCTGTTCTTAGCCTTGGTCTCCTGTCTCCTTGCCCCTTTGAACTGTAAGATGGGAAGCTAGGCTGTACCAGGACCACATCTGTTTCCGTGAACCATTCAGCTGCTGAATGAAGAACAACATAGTGGATGTTCTCCACTTTCTCCAGTGCTATTACTATTGCAATGTAACTTACTACTCTGCCTTGTAGGAGTTCCAGCAGAAAAGTGGCAAAAATGGTGACTGATCAATAAGGGGAAGAGTATATAGGCTAAAGCCTTCAAATGTCAGAGAAAACCTGTGTGATGCTGGATTATTTCAAATAGGAAGTCTCTCCCATGAAATCAGAAGGAATAAGGTATTGTGTGACTCTTGGATTATACCTTGGACACTTTTGAGTGATAGAATATTAACACAAGTTGCCAATAGATGCCTCTCACATTTCCACCCCAATCAAATTGTCAAGAGATTTGTAGGACAGCAATCAGTCTGTATTGATTGTGTCTTCCAGGCATCCTTAAAGGTAGTAAGAAATCAGATGAATCTTTTCCTCTGAGACTAAATATACAGGAATCTGAATCTCCACTGCCAGAAGAAAGGAGCATTCAGTGGCAGTGACTATATAGGTTCACATTGTGCAGGAATGTGTTTACTCTGACTAATTGTGGACAAGATTTTCCCCTTCCAGGAGACATGCATGGTTTGAAACCATACCTTTGCATTAATTTTTTGACACATTGAAACTGAAAGGAGGTCAATGCACTTTGACAAGTGACAGTACAAGGTATAAGTGTCATACTATTGGCACCAAAGGTCTAGGCAGAGACTAATCTTTCATAACTAGGAGTTTATAAGACTCTAGCTACTGCCCCATAGCTAAGGGCTTAAGCAACAAAGCTTCATTGGGAAGTTGCATGTACAGATGTACAAAGTAGCATGATCAGTTCATTCTGTCCCATATGGCTTTTACTGGTGATGGAGCAGCCATAAAGGTGACCCAGTCACAATGGAAACATACTGACTGTTGTGGTTTAACCCAGCAAGCAGTTAAACACCACACAGCTGTTTGCTCACTGCCCCCTGCCAGTGGGATGGGGAGAGAATTGGGGGGGGAAGTAAAATTTGCAGGTTGAGATAAAGACAGTTTAATAGGACAGAGAGGGAAGGGAAATAACAATAAAGATAAAAGAATATACAAAACAAGTGATGCACAATGCAATTGCTCACCACCCGCTGACCGATGCCCAGGCAGTTCCCCAGCAGCCGTCATCCCTCCCCTGGCTAACTCCCCCCAGTTTGTACACTGAGCATGACGTCACAGGGTATGGAATGTCCCTTTGGCCAGTTTGGGTCAGCTGTCCTGGCTGTGCCCCCTTCCCAACTTCTCACTGGCAGGGCATGAGAAGCTGAAGAGTCCCTGACTAGTGTAAGTACTACTTAGCAACAACTAAAACATCGGTGTGTTATCAACATTATTCTCACCCTAAATCCAAAACACAGCACTGTACCAGCTACTGGGAAGAAAATTAACTCTATCCAGCTGAAACCAGGACAGTATCCACTCCTTATTCTATATCATCTACGTCATGCCCAGGTCCCCCACTTTCCAATACATTCCCATTAAACACAACCCCTTTTCCTGTTTTTTGATATATATACACACAGATATCATTCCCTTAGTCTATGGGCCATCCCTCTAAAATGTCCGTTGAGTTCATTTAGTCCATGACTTTGGGCTCTATCTGTTATAACAGTCCTTCAGGGAAGGAGAGATGGTGTGTGGTGTTGGGTGGTTGCATGCTAAAGCCAGTTTTGGTCCCATTGCTGCTGTACTTGTCCAGTTCTATCATCGCTGCACTTTGCTCGGCTTCATTAAAGTTCATTCTTCATTAATCTGGGTGATTCTTGCTGTGATACCATTGATATGGCATATAGCCACCACAGAAGTGATGATATACAGTATTACATAGTAATACACTTCAAATCATTGGCTATTCTCACCCCAAATCAAATCCCCTTAAGGTACACATCAGAATTCCCCATCCTCCCGCATCACCCACCAAGTGCACCCAGGTCCTTGAGCAAAAGCAATCCCATGGATGGGTTTGCCTTTGCCCAAGGCAGGAATAACCCAGACTGTCTTCCCCAGCATATTTTTTATGTGCATTACAGGGACTTTATCCCCTTCTACAGTACGTAAAAGTTTTGACTGGGTGGGGCCAGCCCGATTGGCAGATCCCCTGGTGTTGACTAACCAGGTGGCTTTTGCTAAATGTGTGTCCCAATGTTTGAACGTCCCACCACCCATTGCTCTCAGCGTAGTCTTTAACAGTCCATTGTATCGTTCGATTTTCCTGGAGGCTGGTGCATGACAGGGGATGTGATGTACCCACTCAACACCGTGCTCTTTGGCCCAGGTGTCTATGAGGTTGTTTCGGAAATAAGTCCCGTTGTCTGACTCAATTCTTTCTGGGGTGCCATGTCGCCATAAGACCTGTTTTTCAGGGCCCAGGATAGTGTTCCAGGTGGGGGCATGGGGCACAGGATATGTTTCTAGCCATCCGGTGGTTGCCTCCACCATTGTAAGCACATGGCGCTTGCCTTGGCGGGTTTGTGGGAGTGTGATATAATCGATCTGCCAGGCCTCCCCATATTTGTATTTCAGCCATCATCCTCCATACTAGAGAGGCTTTAACCGCTTGGCTTGCTTGATCGCAGCGCATGTTTCGCATTCATGGATAACCTGTGCAATAGTGTCCATGGTCAAGTCCACCCCTCGATCATGAGCCCATCTATATGTTGCATCTCTTCCTTGGTGACCTGAGGTGTCATGGGCCCACCGAGCTAGAAATAATTCACCCTTATGTTGCCAGTCCAGATCCACCTGAGCCACTTCAGTCTTAGCAGCCTGATCCACCTGCTGGTTGTTTTGATGTTCTTCAGTGGCCCGACTCTTGGGTACATGAGCATCTACGTGATGTACTTTTACAACCAGGTTCTCCACCCGGGCAGCAATATCTTGCCACAATGCGGCAGCCCAGATGGGTTTGCCTCTGCGCTGCCAATTGCTCTGCTTCCATTGCTGCAACCACCCCCACAGGGCATTTGCCACCATCCATGAGTCAGTACAGAGACAGAGCACTGGCCACTTTTCTCGGTCAGCAATGTCTAAAGCCAGCTGGATGGCCTTTACTTCTGCAAATTGGCTCGATTCACCTTCTCCTTCAGCAGTTTCTGCCACTTGTTGTATAGGACTCCACATAGCAGCCTTCCACCTCCAATGCTTTCCCACAAGCTGACAGGACCCATCAGTGAACAGAGCATATTGCTTCTCATTTTCTGGTAGCTTATTATACACTGGGGCCTCTTCAGCACACGTCACCTCCTCTAGTGATATTCCAAAATCTTTGCCTTCTGGCCAGTCCATGATCACTTCCAAGATTCATGGGCAACTGGCGTTTCCTATTTGAGCCCGTTGTGTGTTCAGTGCAACACACTCCATGTAGTGTCAGTTGCATGACGTGTACAGGGGACCCTCCCTTTGAACATCCAGCCTAGCACCGGCAGTCGGGGTGCCAGGAGGAGCTGTGTTTCAGTACCAACCACTTCCGAAGCAGCTCAAACTCCTTCATATGCTGCCAATATCTCTTTTTCAGTCGGAGTATAGCGGGCCTCAGATCCTCTGTATCCCCGACTCCAAAACCCTAGGGGTCGACCTCGAGTCTCCCCTGGTGCTTTCCGCCAGAGGCTCCAGGTAGGGCCGTTCTCCCCGACTGTGGTGTGGAGCACATTTTCTACATCTTTCCCTGCCTGGACTGGCCCAAGGGCTACTGCATGAACTATCTCCTGTGTAATTTGTTCAAAGGCTTGTCGCTGTTCAGGGCCCCATTTGAAATAATTTTACTTCTGGGTCACTTGATAGAGAGGGTTTATGATCAGACTGTAATTTGGAATATGCATTCTCCAAAAATTGACAACACCTAAGAAAGCTTGTGTTTCCTTTTTGCTAGTTGGCGGAGACATGGCTGTTATTTTGTTGATCACATCCATTGGGATCTGACAACATCCATCTTGCCATTTTGTTCCTAAAAACTGGATCTCCTGTGCAGGTCCCTTGACCTTACTTTGTTTTATGGCAAAACTGGCTTTCAGAAGGATTTGAACTATTTTCTTCCCTTTCTCAAAAACCTCTTCTGCTGTGTTGCCCCATACGATGATGTCATCAATGTATTGCAGGTGTTCTGGAGCTCCACCCTGCTCCAGTGCAGTCTGGATCAGTCCATGGCAAATGGTGGGGCTCTGTTTCCACCCGTGGGGCAGTTGATTCCAGGTGTATTGGACGCCCCTCCACGTGAAAGCAAACTGTGGCCTGTACTCCGCTGCCAAAGGGATTGAGAAAAACGCATTAGCGATATCAGTTGTGGCATACCACTCGGCTGCCTTTGACTCCAGTTTGTATTGAAGTTCTAGCATGTCTGGCACAGCAGCACTCAGCGGTGGTGTGACTTCGTTCAGACCACAATAGTCTACTGTTAGTCTCCACTCTCCATTAGACTTTTGCACTGGCCATATGGGACTGTTAAAGGGTGAGTGGGTCTTGCTGATCACTCCTTGGCTCTCCAGTCGATGAATCAGCTTATGGATGGGAATCAGGGAGTCTCGGTTGGTGCGATATTGCCACCAGTGCACCGTCGTGGTGGCAATTAGCACCTGTTGTTCTTTGACCCTCAGCAACCCCACAATAGAAGGGTCCTTTGAGAGACTGGGCAGGGTGGACAGCGGTTTAATTTCCTCAGTCTTCCAAGGCTGCTATACCAAAAGCCCACCGGTACCCTTTTGGGTCCTTGAAATACCCTCTCCTGAGGAAGTCTATGCCAATGATGCACGGAGCCTCTGGGCCAGTCACAATGGGGTGCTTTTGCCACTTATTCCCAGTTAGACTTACTCTGGCTTCCAATACAGTTAGCTGTTGGGATCCCCCTGTCACTCCAGAAATACAGATGGGTTCTGCCCCTTTATAGCTTGATGGCATTAGGGTACACTGTGCACCGGTGTCTACTAGAGCCTTATACTCCTGTGGGTCTGATGTGCCAGGCCACCGAATCCACACAGTCCAGTAAACTCGGTTGTCCCTTTCCTCCACCTGGCTGGAGGCAGGGCCCCTCTAGTCCTGGTCATAGTATCCATTACTCACTTGTAAATGCGAATCAAAAGTCCCTTTATTAAGATCGGAAGTAGGATCAGCTCTTCTACTTTGTCTGGGGAACTGCCTGCTGGAAACTGGAGCAGCAATTTTCCTGGAAGAACCCCCTTCTGTGATTGTTTTTCCTTGCAACTCACGTACCTGTGCCTCTAGGGTCAAGGTGGATTTTCCATCCCACTTCCTCATGTCCTTTCCGTGGTCACGTAGGTAAAACCACAGGGTGGCCCGAAGTGTATATCCACTATATCCTCTCTCTTGAGCAAAGGGACGCTTACTCCTAATAGCCGAGATACTGGTCCGTACAGGTGGAGAGTAGGACCTATCCTCTTCGAGTTGCTGAACCTTCCGGGACAGTTTCTCCACAGCTGAGATGAGGGAGGAAGAGAGACTTTCTTTGTATTGCCAGAGTTAGCCAGCCCATTCATCCACTGTTTGTTCCTCTCTGTCTTTCCAGGTCATTACTGCCAAGGAGTTGGCATGACGAGGGTTGCGCTCCATACAAACTTCCGCCACATGGGTCGTGTGCCCTTGACTTCATCTGGATCTTTGGATAACTGCTCGTTGTCCAGGTCACCATAAACCACCTCCAGCACAGCTAATTCCCTCAGGTACTGCATGCCCCTCTCTGCATGGTGGTCCATTTGCCTGGGTGACATATAACATCTTCCTTGAAGGGATACCTTTCCTTCACCCCTGACAGGAGTCACCTCCAGAGGCTGAGGGCTTGTGCCCCTTTTCCAATTGCTTCATCAATGCCTCCTTCCCTGGAAAGGGATCCCAGCTGCTTGGCTTCTTTACCCTCTAATTCCAGGCTACTGGTTCCATTATCCCAGCATCAGAGCAGCCAGATGACAACATGCTCGCCTGGACGATGACTGAAATCTTTTTGCATATCTCGCAGCTCAGGGATAGGGATTGGGTGGTTACCATCTCATTTATGGGTTCTGCCTCTTCCTGCTCCTGTTCTCGTGATGGCCCTGATTCATCTTCATCCCTTACTAAACAAGTTGATTTTCTTGTGTATAGGGGTGACTGATACCGGTGAGGGTTGGTTCTCTGGTTCAGCCGCGGTGCCTGTCACCGGGGTTGATCTCTGGATGGTATTCTTAAATAATTGTTTAACCTTAAACAAGATCATGACCTGAACCACATTCAGGAGACAGAGCAATAGGACCATGCTGGTTTGAACATCCCAAGGATATTCAAAATTCTCAAGAGCTGTTGTAATTCGCCTGAAGGAGAAAGGGAAGGTGAAGGAGTGGGGGAAAGTGCTCCCCCGCCCCCCATCTTCCCCATAAATTGGTTCCTTGAGGAGAAAAGGTAAAAGGTGTAATTATTAATAGTTTCCGAAAAGTGACTCCCGAGGTATGGAGATGATGGTAATTCTGAGTGTAAATACAGAAGTACAAATACAGAAATTAGTCTCATGACCAAAAATTTTATCCCATCATAAACCAGTAGTGTTACACAGTGCAGCAAAATGATATCCTTGATCCAGCTCCCAGAGGTGATAGACAGCACAACAGGGAACATATACAGTAAGTAAGGTTTTATATAACACAACTCTGAGAGCAAGCACGACAACTTTGAGAGTAAATTAATCGACATTATGACAGTGACTGTTAACCTAATGCTTATAATAAATTTGCCTTAACACATTCTGGTCAGATCTGTCATTATCTCAACCCTTTGAGCCCCACGTTGGGCACCAAAAGGACTGTTCTGGTTTAACCCAGCAGGCAGCTAAACACCACACAGACATTAGCTCACTCCCCCCCTCCCAGTGGGATGGGGAAGAGAATTGGGGGGGGGGGGGGGGGGGAAGTAAAATTTGCAGGTTGAGATAAAGACAGTTTAATAGGACAGAGAAGGAAGGGAAAATAATAATAATGATAAAAGAATATACACAATAAGTGATGCACAATGCAATTGCTCACCACCTGCTGACCGATGCCCAGCCAGTCCCTGAGCAGTGGCCCCCCCTGGCCAACTCCCCCCAGTTTATGTACTGAGCATGACATCACATGGTATGGAATGTCCCTTTGGCCAGTTTGGGTCAGCTGTCCTGGCTGTGCCCCCTCCCAGCTTCTTGTGCACCCCCAGCCTTCTCAGTCAGCAGAGCATGGGAAGCTGAAAAGTCCTTGACTAGTGTAAGTACTACTTAGCAACAACTAAAACATCGGTGTGTTATCAACACTATTCTCATCCTAAATCCAAAACACTAGCTGTTTGGATTAGCAAACAGGTGCTCTTGGTGAGGGTCTGGTCTGTCCAGGAGATCTCACACAGAGAAGCTTATGCAGAGAAACTCATCTTGGGTGGATATTGAGTTATTTTTATGTCTTTGGTGTAGGTATATAAGTAGGTGTAGGACACCAGTTCCTGGAGCGTTTGTTACTGGCTTCTACTTTCCTGGAAGGTCAGTTTATTATCACAGTTTTTGTTCTGTGCTTATCAAAAACATCTCTGCTCCCAGCTAAGCTTATCAGGGATATCTCAGGCTCCCAGCTGAGTAGATATCCTTCTTTGTCAGTGTCCTGGTTTCAGCTGGGATAGAGTTAATTTCCTTCCTAGTAGCTGGTACAGTGCTGTGTTTTGGATTGAGGATGAGAACAATGTTGATAACACACCGATGTTTTAGTTGTTGCTAAGTAGTGCTTACGCTAACTAGTCAAGGACTCTTCAGCTTCTCATGCCCTGCCAGTGAGAAGTTGGGAAGGGGGCACAGCCAGGACAGCTGACCCAAACTGGCCAAAGGGACATTCCACACCCTGTGACGTCATGCTCAGTGTACAAACTGGGGGGAGTTAGCCAGGGGAGGGATGACGGCTGCTGGGGAACTGCCTGGGCATCGGTCAGCGGGTGGTGAGCAATTGCATTGTGCATCACTTGTTTTGTATATTCTTTTATCTTTATTGTTATTTCCCTTCCCTCTCTGTCCTATTAAACTGTCTTTATCTCAACCTGCAAATTTTACTTTTTTCCTGATTCTCTTCCCCATCCCACTGGGAGGGGGGGAGTGAGCAAATGGCTGTGTGGTGTTTAGCTGCCTGCTAGGTTAAACCACAACAAAAGCTCAGCTGAAATAAGAAAGCTTTAATTAAATATTTTCAAACTCCACCTCTTCAAGGCTGATTTGTTGCAATAAACCTTAAAGTATCCATTCACTGCAGCATTCAGCATGGGGGCAGAGTAAGTACTCTGGTAGTCACTGAGGGAGAGCAGAGCTGCAATTCAGTGTGAGGACCAAAACTAAGCCTGGCATCAAAAGGCAAAGAGGAGTTCAGTTGCTGGGCAAGCCCATCTGTGCGTGGAGAAGGTTATGAGATTCTCAGTGCCTGTATCCCAAGAAAACAAATTCTGAAATGTCACATATGATAACCTGGTCCATTGGCAGCCACTGGCTGCTTGAGCGCCCCAGACAAGTTACTACCACTTGAGTCTAGAGCTCCAGGAGATGGGAAGGCTCAGTGCCAGGACTTCAGCGATATCATTTTTGCCCTCAGGTTAGCAGCCCTGCCCTGCTGAGGAGGCATCTGGACTTAGAGAGACATCAAGCTAGAAAGTGGGCAAAATGAACAGACTAATAAGCTCTTAGAGATACCACTTACAACAGGTAAATATATTGTTTTGAAAATATATGTAGATAAAATACACTTGGAAGGTTATCCTTGCCTGTCGTGGTTTAACCTCAGTTGGCAACTGAGCACCACACAGCCGCTTGCTCACTCCCCCCCAGCCCCGGTGGGATGGGGGAGAGAATTAGAAGAACAGAAGTGAGAAAAACTTCTGCGTTGAGATAAAAACAGTTTAATAATTGAAATAAAATAATAATAGCAACAATGTAATAATAATAATAATACACAAAGCAAGTGATGCACAGTGCAATTGCTCACCACCCACCGACCGATGCCCAGCCAGTCCCCGAGCAGCGGCCCCCCCTGGCCAGCTTTCCCCAGTTTATGTACTGAGCATGACGTCACATGGTATGGAATGTCCCTTTGGCCAGTTTGGCTGTGCCCCCTCCCAGCTTCTTGTGCACCTCCAGCCTTCTCAGTCGGTAGAGCATGGGAAGCTGAAAAGTCCTTGACTAGTGTAAGCACTGCTTAGCAACAACTAAAACATGGGTGTGTTATCAATATTGGTCTCCTCCTAAATCCAACACACAGCACTGTACCAGCTACTAGGAAGGAAATTAACTGTATCCCTGCTGAAACCAAGGACATTGCCCTTGAAACAATAGTTTGAGGTTACAGAACTGAATTTAAATATTCACTAATCTGTACAAACATCACTGCCAAGTAACGGTGTTTCTCTAGAAGTGAAAGTGCTACTGTAATTTCCTTAAACAGCTTTTCTTTAGTGTTTAATTTTTTCAGCTAGAGTTTTCCATTGTTGCCAACAGCAGTTCACCTCTGAGAAGGGAGCATTACTGTAAACAGTGCTCCAGGCAGCAACTAACATTTAAAGCAATCCAGCTCAAAGTAGGGCTCTGTGACCTCCTATGTAAAACACCAGCAGCTGTCAGCACCCTGTTTACTCCAGCATGTTTGCTGCTGCTTCTGGCTGAGCTACTGCTACAGTTCATCTGTACTTAAAATAATCAGGACCGGCATTAGGCAATAACTGTTTTGGTATAAGCCTAGAGCTATTACAAACCTAGATTCACACCAAGAGCCATTTCAGAATGTCCAAGTGTAGTAAATTTCCACTCATAGACAAGCCCTTACCATGGGGAAAAAACTTCAGCAAATGCTTCATGATGTGGATGGTCTCTGCAGTTTTCTTGTTGCTTAGAGTCAACTTGCTCACGAAGATTTTGTTTGAAGGATGAACACTGACAACCTACCACTGAGGAGAACAGAAGCTGAAATAACTAGGAGTTGCTACATATTTATGGCCTGTATATTTGTGTGTATTCCTCTAACACAGCTGCAGTAGGATGCAAAGCTCTGACTAGTTCACAAGCAGGCAGGCCATTAGCATGTGGCTCAGATCTCAGAGGAATGAGTGAAATAATAAAATGGGACTGAATCAACAGACCCAATCAGGATCTCAGAAGGGAAACAGGAAGCTTTTATAAATACCCCAGAAATTGGTAATTAGAGGGAAGAAAGCTCTTGGTGGCAGCAAAGTCCAAAGCCCTGTGCTTGGGGCTAGACTGTGAGGAATTGACTATTTTATCAGCAATTTTGTGCCTATATTAACCTTGTCTGTTAAAACCTGTGAAGGGTAATGCTCAAAGTAGAATAAAAAAAAATCAAAGAAAAACTATGTTTTAAATGTGATCTCTAAATTTCACAACCACTTAGCTTATCCTATTAATTTACACAGATTATTTTCTTTGGCATTAATAGCTCACCATCTGGGTGCAATAGAACACATCAGGTATGTAACTATGTAAGAAGCCCATCGCAGATGGGAAATAGCTATAAACATGGAGAGATATAGAATCATGGAATCATAGAATAGTTTGGGTTGGAAGGGACCTTTAAAGGTCATCTAGTCCAACGCCCCTGCCATGGGCAGGGGACATCTTCAACTAGATCAGGTTGCTCAGAGCCCCGTCCAACCTGACCTTGAATATATCCAGGGATGGGGCATCCACCACCTCTCTGGGCAACCTGTGCCAGTGTTCACCACCCTCAGCGTAAAAAATGTCTTCCTTATATCTAGTCTAAATCTACCCCCCTTTAGTTTAAAGCCATTCCCCCTTGTCCTGTCACAACAGGCCCTGCTAACAAGTTTGCCGCCATCTTTCTTTTAAGCCCCCTTTAAGTACTGATAGGCTGCAAGAAGGTCTCCCCAAAGCCTTCTCTTCTCTAGGCTGAACAACCCCAACTCTCTCAGCCTTTCTTCATGGGAGAGGTGTTCCATCCCTCTGATCATTTTTGTGGCCCTCTTCTGGACCCGCTGCAACAGGTCCATGTCTTTCTTATGCTGAGGGCTCCAGAGCTGGACGCAGCACTCCAGGTGGGGTCTCACCAGAGCAGAGCAGAGGGGCAGAATCACCTCCCTCGACCTGCTGGCCACGCTTCTTTTCATGCAGCCCAGGATACGATTGGCCGCCTGGGCTGCGAGCGCACATTGCTGACTCATGTCCAGCTTTTTATCCACCAGTACCCCCAAGTCCTTCTCGGCAGGGCTGCTCTCAATCCCTCCATCCCCCAGCCTGTATTGATACCAAGGGTTGCCCTGACCCTGGTGCAGGACCTTGCCCTTGGCCTTGTTAAACCTCATGAGGTTCACACAGGCCCACTTCTCGAGCTTGTCCAGGTCCCTCTGGATGGCATCCCATCCCTCTGATGTGTCAACTGCTCGACTCAGCTTGGTGTCATATGCAAACTTGCTGAGGGTGCATTCGATCCCACTGTCTATGTCATTGATGAAGATATTAAACAGTACTGGTCCCAGTATGGATCCCTGCGGGACGCCACTCGTCACCAATCTCCATCTGGACATTGAGCCGTTGACCACTACCCTCTGGATGTGACCATCTAACCAATTCCTCACCCACCGGACAGTCCACCCATCAAATCCATACCTCTCCAGTTTAGAGAGAAGCATGTTGTGGGGGACCGTGTCAAAGGCCTTACAGAGGTCCAGATAGACGACATCTGTAGCCCTTCCCGTGTCCACTGATATAGTCACTCCATCATAGAAGGCCACTAGGTGGGTCAGGCAGGACTTGCCCTTGGTGAAGCCATGCTGGCTATCTTGAATCACCTCCCTGTCCTCCATGTGCCTTAGCATAGCTTCCAGGAGGATCTGTTCCATGATCTTCCCAGGCACAGAGGTGAGACTGACTGGCCTGTAGCTCCCCGTGTCTTCCTTTTTTCCCTTTTTAAAAATGGGGGTTATGTTTCCCCTTTTCCAGTCAGTGGGAACTTCTCCGGACTGCCATGACTTCTCAAATACGATTGATAGTGGCTTAGCAACTTCATCCACCACTTCCTTCAGGACCCCCGAATGGATCTCATCGGGTCCTATGGACTTGTGCACCTTCAGGTGCCTTACATGGTCTCGAACCTGATGTTCTCCCACAATGGGCGGCTCTTCATTCTCCCAGTCCCCGCCTTTGCCTTCTGCGGTTTGGGCGATGAGGCTTGAGCACTGGCCAGTGAAGACCGAGGCAAAAAAGTCATTGAGTAACTCCCCCTTCTACGTGTCCCAGGTAACCAGGTCTCCCATTTCCTTCTGGAGAGGGCCCACATTTTCCCTCGTCTCCCTTTTATCCCTGACATACCTATAGAATCTTTTCTTGTTGCCCTTGATGTCCCCGGCCAGATTTAATTCTATCAGGGCTTTAGCTTTCCTAACCTGATCCCTGGCTGCTCGGACAATTTCTCCGTATTCCTCCCAGGCTACCTGTCTTTGCTTCCACCCTCTGTAGGCTTCCTTTTTGTGTTTGAGTTTGTCCAGGAGCTCCTTGTTCATCCATGCAGGCCTCCTGGCGTTTTTGCCGGACTTTCTCTTTGTTGGGATACATCACTCCTGAGCTTGAAAGAGGTGATCTTTGAATATTACCCAGCTTCCTTGGGCCCCTCTTCCCTCCAGGGCTTTGTCCCATGGCACTCTACCAAGCAGATCCCTGAAGAGGCAAAGTCTGCTCTCCTGAAGTCCAGGGCAGTGAGCTTGCTGTGCACCCTCCTCGGTGCCCTAAGGATCTTGAACTCCACCATTTTGTGGTCACTGCAGCCCAGGCTGCCCTTGAGCTTCACATTCCCCACCAGCCCCTCCTTGCTGGTGAGAACAAGGTCCAGCATAGCACCTCTCCTCGTTGGCTCCTCTACCACTTGGAGAAGGAAGTTATCAGCGACGCATTCCAGGAACCTCCCAGATTGCTTATACCCTGCTGTGTTGTCCTTCCAACAGACATTGGGGTGGCTGAAGTCCCCCATGAGGACTAGGGCTTGTGAGTGTGAGGCTTCTCCTATCTGTCTATAGAGGGCCTCATCTGCTTGGTCTTCCTGGTCAGGTGGCCTGTAGCAGACCCGCACCGTAATGTCACCTGTCCCTGCCTTCCCTTTAATTCTAACCCATAAGCTCTTGGTCGGCTCCTCATCCATCCCCAGGCAGAGCTCCATGCACTCCAGCTGGTCACTGACATAGAGGGCGACACCTCCTCCTCGTCTCCCCTGCCTGTCCTTCCTAAAGAGCCTGTATCCCTCCATCCCAACACTCCAATCGTAGGAGCCATCCCACCACGTCTCTGTGATGCCAATAAGGTCGTAGCCCTGCAGGCATGTGCATGTCTCTAACTCCTCTTGTTTATTCCCCATGCCATGTGCATTTGCATAGAGGCATTTAAGTTGGGCCCCTGATGAAGCTGTCTTACTGGCTGGAGTTCCTTTGTGCTGCTCTTCAGGAGCTCTCCTGCTGACCTGTGTTCCTTCTCCAGGCTCTGGGCATCTGTTGCTGGCCCTGGCATCAAAGTGGTAGGAGTGGGACGGATTGAGGTTCCCCTCCCCTGGCATCTCTAGTTTAAGGCCCTCTTCACCAGCTTGGCAAGCCTATGACTGAAGATGCTCTTCCCCTTCTCTGACAGAGGGACCCCCGTCAGCCCCCATCAGCTATTCCTGAAAGTGGTGTTTCTTTCAGGTGTTCCTTCAGTGGAAGGACTTGAAGGAAGATTTCCTGTAGAAAGAGTGACTTAGGAAGAAATAGAACAAGGTCAGGGATGCGTCTAGTACATCTGGGCAGTGCCAGGGGACAGTAGAGTTTGTCTTCTTTCTTAACAGGTGCCAAAGGACTGAAAATACAAGTAGCTTAGCCTGCACTGCATCAAGTGGTGTGGCGGGGGAAACAAATCAATTGGAAAGCTGTGCAAAAGGAATGTTTATATAGCATATAGGACTTAATTTGTCACTGCAAGGTTAAAGTTTGATTTAAAAGAAGTATAAAAAGAAATCATAAAGCAAGAGAGTGGGATCTCATTGTTCATTTATTTTTAATTGAAAATTTCATTGTGTATTTGACTGTTTTTGGTGGAAAGAGCAGCTATTGGAATTAGTGCTGCATATTGGGAGTAGTAACTCATCTTAGGCCTGGGCTCTGTCATTAGCCTCTGCTACAGTTGTGGTGCTCCACATGAAAAAACTAGGGCTAATCACCTTCTCTGGGTTAGTTGTTTTCTCACATAATTACTGTATTGACAACAAATGAACTTTGAACTGAACTTTAAGTGATTTATATTTGTATTTTAGTTGGGCACAATAAGGAGAAGGCTGAGGCACTCAACTTTTTTACCTCAGTCTTCACTGGCAATCTCTCTTCCCACACCTCTCGAGTGGATGGACCTCAAGACAGGGACTAGGGGAGCAAAGTCCCTCCCACTGTAAGAGAAGGTCAGGTTTGTGACCACCTGAGAAAACTGAACATACGTAAGTCTATGGGATCTGATGAGATGCATTCCAGAGTCCTGAAGGAATTGGCTGATGTAGTTGCCAAGCCACTCTCCATGATATTCAAAAAGTCATGGCAGTCAGGTGAAGTTCCCACTGACTGGAAAAGGGGAAACATTGCACCCATTTTTAAAAAGGGTAGAAAGGAGGACCCTGGGAACTACCAACCTGTCAACCTCACCTCTGTGCCTGGGAAGATCATGGAACAGATCCTTCTAGAAGCTATGCTAAGGCACATGGAGGAC
The DNA here is from genome assembly GCF_965638725.1 of Aptenodytes patagonicus. NCBI lineage: Eukaryota > Metazoa > Chordata > Aves > Sphenisciformes > Spheniscidae > Aptenodytes > Aptenodytes patagonicus. The sequence continues at coordinate 35,834,759 of NC_134955.1, read as the reverse complement.
AGGGAGGTGATCTGAGACAGCCAGCATGGCTTCACGAAGGGCAAGTCTTGCCTGACCCACCTAGTGGCCTTCTATGATGGAGTGACTACATCAGTGGACAAGGGAAGAGCTATGGATGTCATCTATCTGGACTTCTGTAAAGCCTTTGACATAGTCCCCCACAACATCCTTCTCTCTAAATTGGAGAGATATGCATTTGATGGATGGTCTGTTTGGTGGATAAGGAATTGGTTCGATGGCTCCATCCAGAGTGTAGTGGTCAACAGCTCAATGCCTGGATGGAGATCAGTGATGAGTGGTGTCCCTCAGGGGTCTGTATTGGGACCAGTACCATTTAATATCTTCATCAATGACATAGGCAGTGGGATCAAGTGCACCCTCAGCAAGTTTGCATATGACACCAAGCTGAGTCGAGCAGTTGACACATCAGAGGGATGGGATGCCATCCAGAGGGACCTGGACAAGCTCGAGAAGTAGGCCTGTGTGAACCTCATGAGGTTTAACAAGGCCAAGGACAAGGTCCTGCACCTGGGTTGGGGCAACCCCTGGTATCAATACAGGCTGGGGGATGGAGGGATTGAGAGCAGCCCTGCCGAGAAGGACTTGGGGGTACTGGTGGATAAAAAGCTGGACATGAGTCAGCAGTGTGCGCTCGCAGCCCAGGCGGCCAATCGTATCCTGGGCTGCATGAAAAGAAGCGTGGCCAGCAGGTCGAGGGAGGTGATTCTGCCCCTCTACTCTGCTCTGGTGAGACCCCACCTGGAGTACTGTGTCCAGCTCTGGAGTCTTTAGCACAGGAAAGACATGGACCTGTTGGAGCAGGTCCAGAGGAGGGCCACAAAAATGATCAGGGGGATGGAACACCTCTCCCATGAAGAAAGGCTGAGAGAATTGGGGTTGTTCAGCCTGGAGGAGGCTCTGGGGAGACTTTATTGCAGCCTTTCAATAAAGGGGGCTGTCCTGGTTTCAGCAGGGATAGAGTTAATTTCTTTCTTAGTAGCTGGTACAGTGCTGTGTTTTGGATTTAGGAGGAGACCAATATTGATAACACACCGATGTTTTAGTTGTTGCTAAGCAGTGCTTACACTAGTCAAGGACTTTTCAGCTTCCCATGCTCTACCAACTGAGAAGGCTGGAGGTGCACAAGAAGCTGGGAGGGGGCACAGCCAAACTGGCCAAAGGGACATTCCATACCATGTGACGTCATGCTCGGTACATAAACTGGGGAAAGCTGGCCAGGGGGGCCACTGCTTGGGGACTGGCTGGGCATCGGTCAGCGGGTGGTGAGCAATTGCACTGTGCATCACTTGCTTTATGTATTACTATTATTATTATTATTGCTATTATTATTTTATTTCAATTATTAAACTGTTTTTATCTCAACGCACAAGTTTTTCTCACTTCTGTTCTTCCAATTCTCTCCCCCATCCCACCGGGGCAGGGGGTGGGGAGGAGTGAGCGAGCGGCTGTGTGGTACACATTTGCCAACTGAGGTTAAACCACAACACGGGCTTATAAGAAAGATGGGGAAAAACTTTTTAGTCTGTTGCAATAGGACAAGGGGTAATGTTTTTAAACTAAGAGGGTAGACTTAGACTAGATATAAGGAAGAAATTTTTTACGCCAAGGGTGGTGAAACACTGGAACAGGTTTCCCAGAGAGGCAGTAGATGACCCATCCCTGGAAACATTCAAGGTCAGGTTGGATGGGGCTCTGAGCAACCTGATCTAGTTGAAGATGTCCCTGCCCACGGCAGGGGGGTTGGACTAGATGACCTTTAAAGGTCCCTTCCAATCCAAACTATTCTATGATTCTATGAATTTCCATTTCACTGAGTGTAACTGAGGCTAAGGTACCAGAATGGAAAGAAATACTTGTAGTTAAATACATTTTAATGGGATATAAACAAGCTGAAGCAAACCTAGAAAGGTTATTGGGGGTGAATCTTCTACTGCAGATTCATGAAACAATACTGGGTGCTAGTTTGTCTAAGGGTCACATTCAGTTGTAAGCTAAGTAAGAAAGATTAGTAGGCAAGTTTGGCTGATGGGCCATTCAGTAGTAAGCTGTTAGGTCTTTAAAATTCAGCCTTATTGGAGGCTTTCATTGACTGATGAAAACTGTCTTGTGTGTACCTAATTCTTCTTGAGACTGCCTACTGTGATTGTCCTAAAGCCTTCTTCAACAAATGAGGAAAAATGTGTGGGTTCCCTAGCACAGCTGACCCCTGAAAAGAGAAGAGAAGGATGAGGTGTGCATGAGAGGCATGTAAATAGCTGATCTGAGCTCTAAGAACATGCCAGCAAGCTAAAAATACCAGTGCAAGGAAAGGGACATCTGTCTTTGAGGATTCATCATAGCAACCATTACAGTGGACTGTAACACTTAAGAATTATCTGCTTCAGAGGTGACAAAATGCCAACACTTCTCAGTACCAGGCAGGAATATCTGTGCTTTCACAAAACCAAATTCCAAGTTCTGTTTTGTGTGAGAACCTTTACATGAAACTCCAGGACTAGTGTGTCAGCTAAAATCAGCACTCGCTATTCCCATCAGCATCCATAATTATCCCACAGAGAAAGCTGCAGTGAGCATATCCTGTCAGTCTCCAGAAGTGCTTGAGTTAGACATGCCCATCTTCCATACCATGCGCTCTTGTAGCTGATTAGTGGACAAGGAAGAAGGTCAGGAGACAACTTGCATCTCTACTACTTACAGAAGGTCTGGCACAGCCCAAGGCACAACACTCATCTACTAGAGAATGCAGTTTTCTGGGTGGCTGCTGCATGGTACAAAGGGAGTATGGTTCCTTACTTATTACTACCCTGAAATCCCTTCTTAGGGCTCTGGAAGGAGATTAGATAGAGCCTGGCCTTGCATCTAAAATCCTCTGCAAATTGTAAAGCAACTATGGTAAACTTGCATAAAGGACAATATGCCGTATTTTTTCCCTGCTTCTCATACTGTATACTTAGAGTGGTCCAAAGCAATGTCAGGGTCTCTAAAATGGATCATCAAACTTAAAACAACAAAAAAATATACCCTCTACTTACATGTATTCACTCTCACATTGTATCAGGTCCTTCTAGCAAAAGTTTCTGTGGAAAAGCACAACGAAAAGCTGAGAGGCAAGGGCCACACTTGCAAGGAAAATTCTGATATTCTTTGCAATAAGGGTGATCAAATACCGCACAGCCTCCTTGGACATGTGGTTCAATCTCCCTTGTTGGAGACTGGAGAAGTCCTTGAGCAACTTGACCAAAGGTAGCCCTGCTTTAAGCAAGAGGTTGAACCTGATGACCTCTGGAAATTCCTTCCAGCTGAAATTATTCTACAATTCTATTCCTAAAAATGTTTAGGTCAATGGCTGGCAGGTAGAGATAAGAGCAAAGGAAAAAATGCAGCCAAGGGGAAATCTCTGGACCAGGTAAGGAAATAGAAAAGGACTGAGAAAGCAAGAGATGATTATGTAGGAAACTGGGAAAAGCAAAGAGCAGAAGGAGCCCACAGCTGCAATAAATGTTACTGCATCCCCCAAGGAGCTTTGGGACAGCAACACACTGAGTAACGGCTGAGCAGCTAAGAGCTGTGGGCAGCAGAGCTCCCAGAGGTCTTGGACTCCTGCAGCTCCTGTCTCCTGTGCTGTCTGGCCAGAGCTTTCTCAGCACCACTTTCCCTCCCAGCCTTTCAGCAACTTTCCTGGCTCTGTCCCCTGCTCCATTCTCAGTGGCTCTCTAGCAGCACACTTGTGCCTGCTCTGCACCAGGCCACCTTCTCAGTTTTCCTTACTTAGGGGTATGTTGATGTAAGACACAACATTTCAGTATTTAAAACCCATTTGTACATGCCTGCACAAGTTTAACTGATTATACTTTGTGCAAGACAGAAGTGAATTGAGCCCCATGCCTCTAGTTGTGTAGTAATAGCTTCTCCCTGAGAAATCCCCAGCAACAGCATATTTCTGTCAGACACACTGCAGCCTCCCCATGACCACCACCAGATTTCTCTTAAATAACTTTCAGACTAGTGAGCTATTAGCTGTCACTTTGGCATGCTGAGTGCTTTTCCTCAGGAATAATTTCTGCTCAGTCATTCAAATTATTTCCCAACCTGTTCACTCTTTTCTACATGCCCTCATTTCTTCCTCTCCAGAGAAGATGGCACAACATATATATTGTTTCTTTTAGCATGAAGTATTCAGGGATCCTAGCAGTGCTGATGCAAGGAAGGTATGGAAAATATGAGTACTTAGTACTGGATGAGAGTAGCAGTTTGACTATGTGGTTCAGACAAACCCTGCTGCCTCAGATTTGACAGATAACAGCTTCAAAAACACAAGTTGGGTCTCCATCAGATTTCCAACTTTGACCGTTATCATACCTAGAAAGCACTTGGATTCAAACTTTAAGCTGCCTCTGTTTCGATGAACATGGGTTTGTTCTGCAGCCTTAAGCCCATCAACTTTGAGAAAATTCAAGTGGGGATCAGGCTAACAGTCCAGCAATGGGATTTTTAACTCTGTACTTGGTGGGAAGCCATTTGCCCCTTCAGAAGGTTTAACTGTCCCCCAGATGCACGGTTTTCTTTAATGATGTTTGCAATTCTTGTAGCATACCAGATGGTCTGTATGAGGTTATTCTGTGTTTCTTGGCTTGGGAATGTACACTATAAACAACTTAATCAAGGGATTTTCCTTTCTTATTCCTAAAGCAGGTTGACCTTTGGCTGCAAGTTCAGTTCCTGGACTAACTCATGAGCCAAAATATAATTCTACGTACGGTCTCTGCACCAAGCAAAATAAATTCTTAAGAGTCATTTAAAAGGAAACCCCAACCAATCCACCTGTATCGCTGCTTCCCTCCCATGAATAGTTTTCAAAATATCTGTGGCAAAACACATTAATTCATGCTACTCATGCAGAGAAGCAACTGTAATTTGAGCATAAGGAGGCTCTTTTAAAAACTCTGAAAATGTCAGGTAGAAAGCTATGCCTGGAAATATAGCCCTGTTCTGCTTTATTTCTTGACTTCATCCAAGTGCAGTGCTTTTAGGGCTACTCCCAGCTATCCTATGGTGAGTACCAGTCAGGATAATATATGTATATAATTGCAAATAACCACATATACACCACTCTCAAAATTTGACTGCTGAGGTTTTTGAAAAGCCTGTCTCAGATCTTGCTGTGTTTAATCACTCTTGCCCATACTGACAGGTGGTTTCACAGGAATACCTTCAGATCTTGCATTGCTACTGGGTATGCTTGCCAGTTTTTTCTTCATTCTCTCAGAATTAAGAGAAACTGTTTGTTCAGAGGCAGTGGAAGCTATTTTGGTTTCCTCTTATGACTCTTGTTTTGATGCATCGGGAATTTCTTATTCCTCTTGATACCCAAGCCTACTCACTTCCACAATGTAATAACCAATGTAGAGCCACCCAGCCTAAGTAAGCTCCCTGTCTGTCCTTTCCAACCTTGTTGGCTGAAAAGGGTTTTACCTTTACTGGGACAACTTTTCAGCTCTGGCAGCTGTCGTTAGGTTTCTTGATCACAGCACAGTTTTACTTTGCAGGAGGTCCTGGATTTTGTGGTTCATCTAGTTCTATATTTGCAGACTGACTAGTGCGGACAGTACATAGGTTTGCTTGGAATTAGCTGTTGCACATGGATGTTGATGAGGTCTTCTGTTGGGTTGTACTACTACTCCCATGTAGATTTCCAACATTATTGTTGTTCTTGCCTTTGTTCATTTTTTCTGCTTGACTTTCCATCGCAGTAGGTAGTTACAGTGCAGTTTTCTCTCTCTCACTGACTTCTAGAATGGAAATAGACTGGAAACAGTGTTCTGAATCTGATTCCCAGAACATCTAGGCACCTAAGCTCAGTTTTCTTTATTAACATCCCCTTTGCTCAGTAGTTCAGCAGCAGAATGGCACATTGCTTTTGACAGCTCCTCCCTTCCTCTTTGTCCTGTGGTTTACACAGTTAAAAGAAAGGAAAGAAAAAAAAGAGAGCTTGAGCAGCAACCTACCACTGCGGGAGTGGAATCGGAGGGATTTTGCTGCAGGGGAAACAGACCCACGGCAGGAATGAGTCCATATGCTTCAGTGATGATGGCTGGAGTTATTTTCAGCAGAGTTGTTTCTCACATTACTTCTCCTTAGCTATTTAGCCATCAGGGGGTCGCAGCCTGTCAGACTCAGCGTTCTCCTGTGCTGTTATGAAAACAGCAAATGCCATCATTGGTTTTCCACTGTGGGTGAATGAAGTGTTCAGTAAACAGTGTTCCCACCTAAGGCAAATTTTATATTATGTTGAGAGGTAACCACCACTCCCTTGCTGTCTTTCATCAGTTCACAGTATATTAAACAGCAAAACTGGTAACAACTTACATAGCACCTTTCATCTTGACGAATCCCAAGGCTTTACAGGGATAGTTTCCCCTACTATTGAAGCACAATCTTCAAAAGCACCCAGCAACATTATAAATAGTACAGGGCAAGGGATGGAACACAAAAATGCTGAGTCCAAACTAAGCTAGCAGATACTTATTTGTTTATTGAACAGATCTTAGCAGTGGGCAAAAGTTTACAGCCTCAGACACAGATCTTCTGAATAACCCAACAGATCTGTCCTGTCTGATTTTGAAATTGCCCTAAAGAAATCCACACGTCAATCAAAAGTTTAGACTTCACAGTCCATGTTTTACTTAGCTTGCTAGTAAATGATTTCCTATTTATTGCACTTGTGTTGTCTCTTTGATTTCAGTTGGGAAATGGCATGAACCCCAGTAATGATGTTGAAATAGACAATTATCCACTAAGGATCAGCTATGCCGTCATCCTTGCTGTGCAAAGACTTCGTGCCTAAAATAAAAAGGCACTAGCCTCACCCTAGATACACTACAATCTAAGTAGGTACATAAAGCAATGCTAGAGAAAAGAGTTGCTCACTACTACTGGTAGTAGAGGTAGAGAAGGAAAACCAAAGCTTACAGCCAAAATCCTGAACAGGCATAAAATAATAGATGTAATTAGGTCCTAATCCTTGCCTTAAAGGTAGAGAAATTACCATGAAAGAAATTGTAAGGCTGTCTGAATAGGTTTATTTGCATGAGGTTGGTTGCTCATTATACTTCTGGATTGTTTGTAGCTTAGTAAAATTTAGTGTTAGGAACTGCAGAGATGATGAAGAGGTAAAGGTAGGAAATAAAAACTACAGATGAATTATTACTAGTGAGATAGAAGGACAAAAAGGAGAGAGGCATAAGAGCAAGGAAGAGTCCATGTAATCGTACAAGCTGAAGATGTCAGCTTAGGTCAACAGAGCTAGAAAAAGTAAAGGAGAAGACTTCATATTCAATTAGATAAGTAGGGATATCTTGTCAGGGTTGCAGAGTTGAAACCCTAATTTCTTCTGTTTGGTATTGCTCTACAGAGTCTCCTTTATCTGTAGCTGAATGAGAGCCAATACTGTTGTAGGTCCCTTCCAACTGAAATAGTTTATTCTATTCTAATAGCAACAGACAGCTGTGAAAGCTGCCCATGGCAGATTACGAGAATGAAATGGTTGTTTCCAAGATGTGCATCACAGGCTGCTGGGACTTGAAAAGCTTTTATATATGGATAACTACCACTAACTTCAGGTCATTTGAACTGTTTTTCACGTCATGCCTTACAGGTAATTAATACAGGAGTTCTTGGTCCTTCTCCAGAACCATTGCAGAAATTGGTATTGCCTCTCCTTGCTGGCATCTTTCTGTTAATAGGCAGTCAGGGTGGGCACATGGAGAAGGATGTTGGGTCTCTTTCTGACAGACTCCCATGGCTGAGGACCATGTTGTTCAGGTGAAGTCTCTACATGTCACTGGGAAGTAGCAAGTTTGGGAGTCAGACTTTTTCTCAGGCTTAGGTGTTCAGCAGAGCTTTCAGGCTTGGACTGGGAAGCTGTCAGGGGTGGAGCTGAGCAGTATCTAGTAGCATTTTAGACAGGATTTTTAGGCAACTGCTTCCTAGCTTTGTAGGGAGAGTACAGTTCCTTACTTGACCTTCTCTCTGAACAACTCAACAGACGTGAGACTGGGTACCTGGTTTGGACCTTGCCAAAAGGGATATCCCAGTATGCTCTGCTGGTCCTCCCTTTGCTTCTGCTGGCAGGGGAGAAGAGTATGGCTCTACTCAGACCTCTTCCATTACTCAAACCCCAATCCATTATTAGGTGGATGCTTAGGCTGAGAATTGTTGATGTTAACATTAATCTTGGGGTTTTTTGTTTACCTCTAAATTCAGACCCTTTAGGATCCATGCAGAGCCAAAGTGTGCAGAGCACAGAAAATTCCAGATGGCTGAATTATAGCACTTCAAACCGTTTTTTGTATGCTATGAATAAAGAGGTATTTTGGTCTGTTTGATCATTCTGCCTCTCCTGAGGTCTTTAGGACTAGCTATCACCACTGAAAGGATGTTTTTTCTAAGCAATTGTTAACATCTTGCTACAACTGAATTTGTTATTGAAGTATTACTGTGCTGTGCTCCTCCAAGCCAACAAAGTCAAATGCCGTTGCAAGCCTGAAGAATGTAAATTGTTTTGAAAATAACACCTGCAGTACTTGAGATAAAGCAGGGTAAGAGCTGATTACACTAGGAACCAAGAGGGATTCCACAAGGCTCAGGAACATCTTTCTGCTACTTGGCAAATATTAACATTTTCCCCTTCCAACTGAAAAAAGCATCAGTAACCTGCTGATGAGTAGCAACACATCACTTCAAGAGAGTCTGACAGTCAACAGTACCTTCACTATGGGAATCTGGCTCAGCTTCTGCCACATCCAGTGCTGTGGCACTGAAATTTGAAGTACTGCTGCCATCTGCAGGGGCTCAACTTGATGTCATTTCCATGCTTTATTGCTGAGCTTGTCAGAAACAAAATATTCTCCAGAAACTTGCTTATCAGGCATGTCAGATTCCATAATGATTGCTTTTTGCTGTGTACCACCCTTTCTCAGGCCCCAAAGGCCCAAACACCTCCAAACCAAAGCTTCAAACATGTTTCAGAGGGACTTCTTTGGGTCTGTACTTAGAATAACACATGGCAATTTCATTACATTTCCCCCTTTTAAGGTGTGCCCTTCCTGTAAACTTATTTTTAGTGCTACAAAATAGACTGCTAATAGCCCAAAGTGAAAGCTTGTAAATCTGATCAAACATCAAATTTATCCCAACTGCTTCTCCACAATGGAAGGTGTGATTGCATATCAACATGTAATCATACTGCTCTGCAGCTTAATGCTGGTCTTGTATGTGCTCATGGACTTGTACCTACATGTATATTTTAAAGAAAGCACATTAGATAATAAAGAAGAATCGGGGGGGGGGGGAGAAAAATTGACTGCAATAGACCATAGTAAGATAGTATTTGTATTATCTAAGTAAGCCTACTACTAAGATGTAGGCTACGTGAGCTAATCTAAGTCTAGCTTGACAGAGGGGTTGATACTGGTGGTGCATGGAGCTAGGTGCAATCCATACTGCCTATACCAAAAGCAATGGGAAATGTTGGCATGAGAGTTGTGACTGTGATCGTGTTAAGGCAGAGGGAACTTCAGAACTGGGGGAAAAAGGAGGGTATCGAGTATTTGGTATTTGAGTTGCATGTAAATCAGTCATGGAGTTAGGTGTAAACCTGTAGGATACTAGAATAACAACTGTGCATACTGGAAAGGCACAAAGGCCACTGGACCTGGTACAGACTCCATAGCACAATTCAGGAGTATAAGATGTAGCACAGAGTTAATGATGCTAGGCGAGGAGTCGTGAAGTCCTTCAGAACCCAGGATTACAGAACTTGGCAAAACTTGCTTGTCAGAGTTTTTCTAGGTGTTCATAACAGAAATGAAAAATAATGAGGTCAAACACTTGGGCGAGTATGAGTTTCAGACATGACCCCATTATGTCTGAGGTCTGAAGATGAAACAAATGATGGAGAGCCTCCACCTGGCAATTAAGAACACTTCTAGCTTTGTTATCTGTTCTTATGCTGTGAAAGTGCTGGTTGCTGAGATCCTATTTTTCCTATTCTGAACAACAAGCACAGAAAACAAATGAACTACTGACTCCATATAGACTTCTCCTTGGCATCTAACAGATTGTTTTGCTTCTCACTTGAAGAGTTCAGTTTCAGGTCATTTTCTGTCTCTTCTTGATATTTTTGACAGGATTCTCCATCTACTGTACATTCAGTACAAGCTCACTTTCACATCGGAGATAGTTTTTAGGATAGGCAGAAAAAGATTTTTCTTTGCATGAACTGAAGACAGGATTAGAAAGCAATTCTCACCTCCAAATTTGTTTTATTTCATAACTCCTTTGCTTCTCGAAATGGCCTAATTTTATAAACAACAGTAGCTTGTGACTGTGGCAAACTTTAGCTATGAGAATATTTTAAGTTGAAAAGCTTTAGAAGCTCATATTAAGGAGTAATTTCCAGCTCTATATCTGGGTGATATAACCACTAGGCACTGAATCTTGAACCTGCTGAACAAACCATAACAAACCTCATAATCCTTCCCCGTTTACTGGAAATACGGTCAGTAGACTTCTTAAGTGATTGAAATAAGGCCAACAATGTCACTGTGCTTTCATCATAAAAAGTTACCTGAATCCAAAGCAAGGCTGGACCAGTTTCACTCCATTAGTTACAGGTAAGCACATTATTGAAAAAATGTATGTGCTTGCCATTGTGTGTGTATAGATACCTGCCTAGTGAATTTGCAAGCAAAGATGGATGTGTTGCAATTGCACTCAGAAGTGTCTGAAAAGAGATTGGATGTATAAGGTATTTGTCTTGATCCTGCAGTCATCCTGTGCACTCAGCCCTCACTGAAGTGCTGCGTGAAGACAGATGGGGTTAATTCCTGAATGGGAATAAGAGCCACTACTGAAGTGCAGCTGAAATACAGCTTCCATTTGTCAGCGGGAATGCCGTTGTGAGCGACTATACAAATTCAGCGCTAGCTCGGGACAAATGACAAAGAACCATTCTCAATCAAATGAAATTTATGGCGAACGGAGAAATAAGTCACAAACTGCCTTATCTGTTATGTAAAATGAAAGGGAATTATTAGTGATTCTTAGTCTAGAAGCCATATTAGTTTTACCTCTCATCTGGAAGATGCATTGTCTCCTACTTCCAGAAGATAGTGCTCTCTAGACCAACATTATACATTGATTTTTGTCATTATCTGAGGGGATAAATCATTCTTATCTGAGCGACCAAAGAAATACTCAGGGGCTTCTTTAATACCTAAGTACTTATCTATGCTAGTGCTGCTACAGAGGGAGAGAAAATTCTTTCTTGCTCTTACAGGAAAAATGTGCTCTTTCTTCTTATCTCTGTTTTATATATACAGAAAAACCTAACTAAAGCTCAAGACATCTGTTTCAACCAGCTGAAAAAATAAAACAAGGGCTCTAGAGACCTCAGAATAGAAAGAGCTGTGGAAGTTGGGAACTAGCTCCACCTGCTAGTTCTCTAGTGACTACCCTAGCTGACACCATCCCACGACATCACTGGGCACATCTTTACCTTAAGAATCCAAGACAAACATGTAAGAAACAGGATAGGGAAGGTAGAGGAAAATAGGTACCAGGAAAGAAATATGAGAGAATGCTGGTGTTTGCAGTCCTGCTATGTACACCTTGTTTTGAGTAGCTGCCTTCACTCTCTAGGTGGTTGTATCATCTCCAAAGATTTTGTTACCCTTTCCAGAGCAACTGTGCAGTTCAGTTTTATTTTCCAGCCTACAATTCTTTGGAAGTTTTCTTGCTCTGAGCTAAATTAATGCCTTCTGCTGCACAGAGCAAGAACCCCTAGTTAACAAGGGCTTTTTTCACAACATTGGGACCTTGGGACTGAGCATTTGAAAACCCTAAAAATTAACTGAGTACCTAAGAACAATGACTGGAGCAGAAGGCAGGGAGTACTATGAGTGTTGGAAAGTTACTACAATCAGAGATGTTAATAGGGATTTATGAATCAAAGTGCTGTCACTTGATATGAGCAGTTGCCCAGCATTCAGTGCCTTTCCAGCTTGTTTCTCTGGAGCAGTACATCTCAATAAGAACATAAAAAAAGCTTTGCTTTCCTGAGGCTAACTGTAAGGAACAGCAGTAAGGCGTATTGTTCATAAATTCAGCAAGGCTTTTCTACATAGTGCTTAAGAAAAAAAAACAAACACAAACCCCCCTCTTGCAAAGTTTTCGTTGTGTAATGAAGTCCCATTTCACTGCTCTCATTTATCCTGGATGAGAGGTGACTACCATGCACACTGGATGATTAGAATGGCTAACAGACACCACAGACTTCAGCATGCTCCAGCACAGCTACGCAGATGAAGAGGCAGCGAAGCCTGGAAATCCTGGGGTTCAGAGAGCTTGGGGAAGCCAGCCAGAGGGCTGATGATGTCCTGATGAGTCCGCTGGTGTCTGGAGCACTGGATGTCTTCTGACCTCCCGCAGGTGGGAAATTCAGAGCTGCTCCATGTTTCCATCAGGTCACAACAGTCATCGGGAACTCGTGAAGTGGGAGAGAGCTGCTGCCTGTGTTCACTTCTGAGACAATCAGCAGCACAACAACCCCTGTCACTTGCGCTTGCTGCTACAGGGGCTGACATACCAGCTCAAGAGACTTGTAAATGTATGAGCTAGAACCATCTGAATGTGTACACACACATACAAATGTGTGTAAAGAGATAATTGATTTCTATAATATTATTTCCCCTGACAGGATTCACAAATTGGACTTGCCATGAGTATGGCTAGAGCAGTCTTGTATTCAAAGCAGGCCCCATTCCTGCCAATCTGCTGGTTAAATTGCTGCTGCTACTGCGGCGCTGTCACCAACTTCCCCCAGGCTTGGCAAGCACTGTCACTTGGAAGGCAGCAGGCGAATGTCACCGCTATCTCACGACAGGATTCCTTTAATCCTTGGCATCCCCTCGCATGATTGCTCGCTACTTAATGAGTTGCTCCTAAGCACACAGTTAAATGGAGTTGTAAGAAACTGAAAGCTCTCGTTGCTTCAGCTGTTGCTTTGGCAGGATTTTTTCAGCAGTTTGCTACCTTTGACGGTGTCTGGAACACATGCTGTTCTCCAGATTAGACTGAGGCCAGCCTTAAACTGCAAACGTTGTAAATACAGATCCTGAATCCAGGCTTCAGCCAGTTGGTTCAGCTTTTTCCAAGAACTGAGCCCTGGGAAATTAGATTAAATCCATGATAAACTTCACTTCAGCTATACATAAAACATGCAAATACACATCAGCAAAACAAATTGCATAAAATTAATTTATGCCTAGTTTTCCCTCCACAGGCACTTCTGCTCTGGAGATCACACAGTTATATGGTGGAGGGAGCACTGTCTGGGGAACAGCGTGCCTGCCTTAGAGAAAGAGAAAGCAAAGGGTGATGGAAATAAGCTGAAGAAATAACAGCCCCATGGTTATGTTATATGCCCCATAGGCAGTTATATGTTATGCTGGAGAAATGGATTTAATGTCTGCCATAGAGTTACTAAGTGGTACTCATCAAACACTGGAATGTGGGCCACAGCTGTGTGTGTTTATGTGGTGCTGGTGGGAGCTAGCCCACCCCACGGACCTGGGCTGGCTCTGCCTGGGGTCAGCTGTGGTGCCTTCGAATCCACAGTTTAATCGGCAGGTCAGGTAAACTGTCCGTGGACAGCTGACAACTGAACTTCTAGTCCAGGGACGATGAACAGCTTGAGTATCTATTGTCAGTATTCCCATATCTGTGTCCATTTTCTCAGACCTCTCATACCGCCCACTCTCCGCTGCAATGCCCCACTACCTTTAACTGCTATTTTCTACTTCCTCATATAAATTAACAATTAAGAGCTGTTTATTCAACTGTCATCCATTTTTCACACCCTTTTCAAGTTCAGGCTTAGGTATCTCCCTGTCGCTCTGCGGGATTTGCCCAAGGCTTTCATTGCATCCTTTAAAATCTCTAAGCCAAATAAAACATCATCCCTTTTATAAGTCAGCGGGCAGGAGAACCTCAAAATATTAAACGCTTTGTTTAAATGATAACAATGCCATCAAAGCTTTGTACCAGAATTAAGAGAAATAATATAACTCAGGTCAGAGGATTCAAACATTTGGGGACCCTAGTTCTATTTTTTCAAGCCTTCAGGCCAGTCATTATTTTCTTCTAAAAATAAAGAAGTCATATTTTTGCCATTCATGTAGTTAGTACCAGCTGTCCAAGAGAAAATAAATCTCTTTCCAATCTTTGGAGCTTTAAAGAACAATCCATTTCAGGCAGAAACGGTTTGCTGCTTCATGTTAGGCAGGCTTCCCAAATTTTCAGTTGAAGTAATATCACACATTTGCTCTTAAAGAACATTGGAACAGTGTTATTTACAACATTATTTTCAAATGCAAATGACAATGTCTGCAGCTGAAAAATGGTTTCAGCTCTGAATTAATTTACTGCTTTCCAGTCAACTAGAGCACACATGCTTTCCAGTAAATCCAAATGTTTATGCAAGTTCTAGGCCTAGTTTAATGAGCTTGGGAAGGTTCCCAGTACATGGCTGCTAACACTCAGATACTTGCTAATGACACAACTCATAAGCAAGCCAATTCCATCTTCCTACAGCCACAGTAAAAGCAAAATGATCAGCTTTCTGTTAACCTACGTTGCCTCTATTTATCCAGCAGGATGGGCCATGGACCTCGTGCTTACTGCCCCCCTCTACCATATGCCTGAGCTTGCCGTATGGGTACTATAGCCACTGCTTTTTGTATGTGTGACCATTACTATGCATGCACTCAACAAATACCTGCCCAGTCCAGGGAAAAGAGGTGTGAGAGGAGGTTTCGTGAATCTTTGTCCTTTGTGGCCAATTATCGGCCACTCTCTGATCTGGGAGGCAGAGGCCAAGCCGTGCCCATGTACTGCACCACTCACATGCAGTGAGTCCAGTGTGCTGAGGAAAGCATCTGGGCATCCTGGCAAAATAATAGCTGGGAGCAGGCTGCCACCACCAGCCACAGTCACCTGCTCGCTAGCCGCTTGCCTAGTAACAGCAAGAGGAAAAAAAAAGGGACCAAGAGCCAGGGGAATTTTTCTGCTGACTGTTTATGGCTGTGGGATCTAGACTGAGCTCTCTCGGCTGGGCAGGACAGTTCTTGCAGTCAAATATTTAAGTACAACAGAACAGCTCTTACTTTGCTTATTATCTTTGTGAGTCACCATGGAAATTAATTCTACATTTTTTATTTCCTGGTTTCTGTTAGAATCAAAGCTGTGAGGACAAAATAGATGACAGCTATGCTAGGACAGCAGATGTTTCCGGAGGGAACGGCTCTACTTTTATGCTCTTATGTTTTTCCCTGGTGATGTGAATAAGGGTTATCAATATCACTTCCATCTCTCAGCAGCTGAGGTAGGGCAAGCCTCCAGTAAGCAGAAGACAGGAGGGTACAGCTGGGAAATCATTTCAGTATTGCTAGACCCAAGAGAACAAAGGTCCTTAGTCATATTGCAAAGGAATTGCATACGTACCATCAGGTCAGAAGACTGAACAAGCACAGTTAAGGAGATGCATAGTGCTTTTCTGGTTTGTCTTTTGGTATGTTTTTATTCCATGCAGAGAGGTGCAAGGGATGCTCTGGGGAGACATGTGCATGAGAAAGAGTGAACCAGTGTTTCCCACTCTCACAGATGTATTCAGGAATCCACTCATTCACACCAGTGTTTCTTTCCCAGTTATGGTACTGATCCTGCTTCAGACCCATAGGCTTCCTTGCTTCCCCTTCACCTGGCTCCAGGAGGCTGTGCTCCCCGGCAAGCTGTGCACCTCCTGTTCATCACACCATGGCTGCAGAAGCTGCCGTGTTCCGCAAACCCAGGCTCGCTTCCTCCCTCCTTACCTTGCATGTGCCAAGGCAAGCTCCTCCACTTCTCCTGCATCTGTCAAACCTAGGCACAACGACATGGTGAGCATTACTGGCCCTGTGCCATGACCAGCTGTCCATTAATAAAAACCAGCATCACGACCATCTGTCTCGGGGAACGACGTTCCTTTCCCAAAACCAAACTTTCTCAACTGAATCTGCTCTTAGCTGTCAGTCCCTCTCATCTGCCCTGGATGTAGATACTTCCAGAGCACCCTAGCTGATTCTCCCACATCTCTTTGCCAGCAGTTTCCAAATTTAAAAAATCAAACCCTTCTAACCTTGCACGCCTGACACCATTCAAATGCCTTTGCAGGAGTAACACTTCAGACGGTCCTAATAGCACTGCAACATTTTTCAGTTATCACTTCTTCCTCAAATTTTTGAAGAATTTGCCAGGTCAAATGTGAAATCACTCTGTGAAACAACAAACCATGCACATTTCTTCACTTTCTGCGACCCAAAAGGTGCAACAAAAAGCTATTACTTAGGAAACCCAGTTAGTGTCCCTTTTGCTGTGCTGTAACCATGGTATCTCAGCCACAGCTGTGCCTGCTGCTCTCCTGGCAAAGGCTTTGCTGACTCACCAGCTGATTCACACAGGCAGCAGCTTTATCTGGTTTCTGAGGAGCATCACTGTGCCTGTGTGCGGTCCCCCTGCATGCCCCAGGCAACACCTATATATAGCCGCTCTGTTTCCATCCCCAGAGCAGTTGCCTGTATGATGGGCACAGCCTCCAGAGGGTGAAATGAGGGTCTTTTTTGTCCTTTGCTGAACATGTGCTGCCATGGGTCTGGGGGCAATAGTTAAGATGGAGCACCCGAATGGATGCCATCTGTAGAGTTAACAACCTGAAAAGAATTCCTTGCTTCTGTTTCATTGTCAATAGCTGCCAGTCTGCTCTCCCCTTCGATGAACACCACAGTTCCCATGAACCCTGTACAGCTCAGGTCAAGCATCAATAACTGCACAGGCTGTTATTTAAATAGAATCACTGGCCATAAAACGTTCTAATATAACTTATATGTATTCTGGTAAAAATGACAAGAGTTTATGCTGTAAGCTCTGGGGGCAAGCACTGTCTTAGTTCAACTTTGTAAAATATTGATGTTGGCTTAGGATTTTTTTCATACTACATCAGTCACAAAAAGAGAAGATACACCTCTCTGCCAGATGGACTGCTATTCTGTAAACAAAAATAAAGGACCAAGGGAAAGCTATACAGTATAGAAGCAGAAAATGACTAGCATGTGTGTCTTGTTTCCGTTTTCTTTTATTTTCTTTTTAGTTTTTTCTTCTGCTTTTCCCTGTTTATAATGTTTCCACTACTTGCAGCTCTTGTACTGTTTCTTTTAATCTTCATCTCAATTACTTTTCTTAACTTAATAAACTACACATCTGTTCAGTCAATGGAAATGTTATTGAAAAACAATGCGGTGCTTGGTCCAAAATAGACTGAACCAAAATTGAGGAACGGTAGGGTTAGGAGGTTAACCATGCCCCTTTACTTTTTACTTGTTTTGTTTTTGTAAGTTTAATTTGCTGAGTGGCTTCTGTGTCTGTGCACCAGCTGACATTGATCGGCTCCAATAGGGTAACTTGACAAGACACGCTAATTCGGCTGCCAGCTTTTTTCCTTCTGATCTGGGTTTGTCTCATACAGAGGCTGGTGGGAATGTCTGGTGTATCTCCTCATGCACTCGAGAAATGTGAGGGTTGTTCTCTCAAATTACAAACCCAAACTGCCCAGCAATATCAAGCATTTGGATGGGATTGCGCCAGGACAAAACGAACTAGGAAGCTGCTGCAGTTCTTCTAGTCTGAGTTTCTGTATATGGAGAAACAAAAAAGCTGGGAAAAGCTGATATTTGTAATAAGGGAATTAAATTGCATGAAGGAAAACAAAATGGAAACATAGGTTTGTATAAGGAAAAGCCATCAAACACTGAGAACTACACATTTTTGCATTTGTCCTTAAAAGCAATATATTGGCTAGGACTCTGGCATTCAGAACTGGATTTGAGGCAGCACTGGAAGTAGTGACATGGGAGTGATGTTGCATAAAGTACTAATGAGAAAAGGTACACAAATGCTATATAAATGAGCTATAGATGTATTGAACACTGAGTATTAATGTTTAGTATCTGGAGAGTCAGCTTCTGGATGTCAGTTCCTCATGGGGATGTTCCATGAACTTCCCCACAACATTGCACTCAGATTCAGACTCAAGGGTGTGGAGAAAAATCTGGGGAGAAGCTGTGTGTAAAAGACTGCAGGGTCACAGAATGACTCACAGTGAAAGTCTTAATACTCAAAAATGTCAGTAAAATTTTCTGCCATGTTATTCTCTACCAAATAAAATGAGCCACCTGAATAACTTCTTGAAAGGGCCATGGATGTCCTCACACAGAAAAATTCTGTCATGAGAACGTAACTTGCTCTGGTGTCTTCTGCAGTCCCTCTTCTGAACACTAAGCAGCTTTGGTGTACGTGGCGGACTCGTGGCTAACAGTGATTCATTCAATGTGAATGTTCTGGCAGGGGAGATGATGTTTGGTCATACGAGTGATGATGGATTTGTGTTTCTTTGTGTAGCCCTTTTCTCCCATGCTTTTTGCTGCCAAGTTGTCTGTGGTGTCAAAAATCCTCAGAGGTTACGCTTTTCTAATGTGGCCTGATGATGATCAGTTTGTGGATTACCAGAGTCAGTTTCTTGGCTAAGAGTAAGGAAAAACATTTTCTAGGAACAAAATGCAGATAGTGGTTAGTAACAATTCAGTTTTGCCCATGCTGAACTGGAGTTAGCTGCTCCTCCTCCCAGGACTATTCTTTTTCAGACATTGTGGTACCCTTGCAGTGAGCTTGCTGTCTCTGGATGAGTGCAGGCGGGTGTCATCAGCAAAGACCTGGCAGAGGCAGTGATGTCGAGAATACCCAACGGTTATAGATAAAAAGTATGTCAGAGAGAAAAATTGCTGTTGTAGTTGTGAAATAAATAGTAAGACAACCAAAAGGAGTGAAATCACACATTTGTGTGTGTGTGTGTGTGTGTGAGAAATAATCTTGGCAAGATCTCCTGTACATGTATGAGATACAGGCTGATTCATAAATGGATTTTTCATCAAAATGGCATAGTTCTCCTATATGACAATAAAAGGCAGTGAATATATCAGCTGAGAACACCAGAAGAAGGAGAGACTTTATTCACGAATACAAAATATTTAGCGACTCTACAACAGTGCTGATAATATTTATTCTCTGATGCTTTTGCTGACAAAATTTCAGATGTGAAGTAATCAATAACTCCAGATTACATTATGCAGGGAGAAAACATGTTCTCAGTGCCTGAGCACCCTTCTGTATCCTGAGATACTTCAGACTTCAAATATTAAGCTCTCTTTCTCCCTCCCAGTTATTCTTTCGTGGAAGCCTTCCATTGAAAATGCAAACACCAGATTCTTCCCCTTCTTCAGTACTCTGCTCCCTCCCCTTTGCTGCCAAATTCTTTCCTCTGCCCTCCCTATTGGTTCCTCCAACGTCTGGAGAACAACTCCAAGACTTTGCTAATTTCTGATTCCCACCCCAAGAGACAGATCTCTCAGCTGTGCAGAGCTAAACTAGCAGTAAGGACTTTGGCCACCCAGGAAGCAAGATGGTTCGTCACTAGAGAGTCTGTTGTTCCACCATGTCTTCAGTGGAAAACCTTCCCAGATATCTGAGTACCACCATCCTGCATTTCCCATCTACAATCCCTAGGAACAAACTTTTTTTCAGATACTAACAATTCAATTAAAGTTCAAAGTAGATTCAACTAAAATTTATTAAAGATATTGTCCATGAAAAATTATTATTATAACACAGCCTCTGTCCATGATCAATATTTAGAGGAACCACATTAAAATGCCTTGCACTCCTGTAGTTGTCTTTCATTTGATTATCTCAAAGCACTTTCTAAACAATCATATAACCCTCACAGCACCTTGTAATGAAAGAAATGTAGTGTTTACAATTAGGCAAACACACAGGCACTGACAAGCTAAAGCCAAAATTATCAAGCATGAATGCCTAAATACAGCAATTTGAAGCCCTATTTATTTTAGTAAGTGTTAAGCATATGTCTGTAACTGACTTTACAGAAACCAGAAGATGACCAGAAGGTTTGAGAAATAAAACTATTCTATTTAACCATATAAATACATAAGTAAACGCCTGACTTTAAGCAATACCTTCTTTTAGGTTTAATAGTGGTTGACTGTATTCTTTAATTACAAAGCACGTGAAAGAAATTTTACATCTCAGGGCCCTACATGAAAGGATCCCAAAGGATTTAATAAATGCATTTCACGGCAATGAAGCCATTTCTGGAGCGGACTGTGACAACTGCTTCACAGCCCATAGGGACTTTACACAACAGAAGACCAAGTGAAGAAGGCTGTATTGACCTGAGTCTGCAGGGAGAATCTGGGTCAGGAGAATGCAATTACTTGAGCTGCCTGAGCAATGGGAAAAATGCCACTAATATTCATCTGAGCTCAGAAGCAATCAAGGTTTACTTTCACTTGCAATAGTGAATTTAAGCAAAAGCTTAAGTAGTAGCAAAATATATGTTGAGTTTGATTATTCACACGATACTTTAATTGTGAAATATATTTGTAAGATGCAAAAGTAATCTGGTACAGAAACTGTATCACTCAAATGACTAACCAACACTGAATTAATGTAGAAGTTAGATAATAAATATTCACAACAAACTGTTGTGATACAAGATATTCATGTAGTGAAAACATTTTCCAAATAAATTCACAAATACCTACAGTAAATTAATGTGAGAAATTCCGAGCATTTTGTGAGCAGAAGAAAGAAAAGAATGTGCTGACTAACCTATCTATCAGACATTGTTTTTTATGTTGTGATCCAATTCTTGCAGAAAGTGTCATGGGATTAAGTACAAGAATCAGCATCTCATGTAATTGATTTAAACTGAAACATTAGGTGATCTAAAAGTCACTATAAAAGATAAGCTTATCTCATTTTATTTAGTTGCCTAGCATCCATTAGTATCCAAGGATGCTACTGTCCTAAATACTATTTAGTGAGAGAAGTACTGCATAGCCAGTGAGGAAGAGGCTCTTTCCTTCTGTTTTGAAAAGAGCTTAAACCCTATTATCACAACTGAAACAGCTTTCACAAAAGAGCTGAGACGAGATCCTTTGCTTTGTGAAATCTAATAGTTGGCCAGTCTAAAAGAGACGGGTAGCAATAGAGCCAGGTACAGACTTCACACATAAGCAAACTACAGAAGCCTTTTGGTCTTGTAAAGTGACTTGTTTGGTAATTGCCTTACTATATTTGGAGCATAAAATAAAAGATTGTGGAGCAATACTGGTGAATTTAAACGAACTCTATTACTCCTGCATCATTTAGAACACATTTTATAAATACATCCCCACCAAAAAAAGCAGTGATAAATTTCCCAAGGATATTTAGTGCATCTTTTATTCACACAAATCTGATACCAACAGACAGGGGAAAATAATGTTATTAGCAGTTGTCCATCAGCTGACATCTATAAATTTCTTAGGGTGAAAAAAATTTCCAGATTTATGATAAAAATTATGTGTTTTAAAAAAAAATAAAAAAATCTTTTCCATATGTTTTCTTCTGGAATGAAGCCAAAGAGGAGCCTACATCTTATTATATCAAATGTAGTCAGTGTCACATCTGTCAAAATATCTTGTCACTTGCTTTACTGTTAAAAACAGGTTAAATTTAGTGGCTACTTATTTTGTTTTTAAAATAAAATATACGGATGATATTACTACTGGTGGATACTGGAGCAGCTGTAAACCAGGTACCAGGTATTCCTTCTGTAAGAGAAAGGAACTGTTCAAGCATTCTGACTGACAGCTATTTTAGTTCAGAGGATATTACACAGCTCTGCCATAGGCCTTTGACCAAACTTTCCAAATAGGGACAGCAAAAGCTGAAGTTAGGATTTCTACTTCTATTTTTAGGCAGGGCTATAAAAAAATGTAAGATCTCGCAAGATTCTGTACCCTGTTGTTCCTACTAGGCAAGAGCAGCAACAACCAGTTTAGCAATTTTGAGACTGAGATCACCTCCTCTTCCATCACAAAGGATGGACTAAAAATCTTAAATTTGAAAGTTTAAATGTAAGCTATAGCAGCCATTATTTCTCACTTGTAGGCATTACAAAATTGTACTTTCTGTCAATGCATCTTAAACAAACTCACAGCAACCTCTGGTCTTCTGGTCCTGGGCCCTGAGGCTCCTCTCAGCAGTGCTGCCCAGCGCTCTTCCTCGCACGTTTCTGCTGCAGTGCTTCAGTTCTCATCTGTTGCCTTCTGCTTGTCAGGTTCTGGTGTCTCCAGACTTACATGCCAATGCTCCTCTGTTCTATCTATCCTTACTCACTGTAGGGTAGCTACTCCAGTCATAGCCCATATTCTGATATTAAATGACTGATATTAAACCTCAGTCCTAACTTGCAATATTCTCCGTTATTCAAGACCTGGGGTCTTGTCGTGGTTTAACCCCAGTCGGCAACTATGCACCACACAGCCGCCTACTCACTCCCCACCGGTGGGATGGGGAAGAGAATCGGAAGGGTAAAAGTGAGAAAACTTGTGGGTTGAGATAAAGACAGTTTAACAGGCAAAGCAAAAGCCGCACACACAAGCAAAGCAAAACAAGGAATTCATTCACTCCTTCCCATCGGCAGGCAGGTGTTCAGCCATCTCCAGCAAAGCAGGGCTCCATCACGCGTAACGGTGACTTGGGAAGACAAACGCCATCACTCCGAATATCCCCCCCTTCCTTCTTCTTCCCCCAGCTTTATATGCTGAGCATGATGTCATATAGTCTGGGATATCCCTTTGGTCAGTTGGGGTCAGCTGTCCCGGCTGTGTTCCCTCCCAACTTCTTGTGCACCCACAGCCTGCTCTCGCTGGTGGGGTGGTGTGAGAAGCAGAAAAGGCCTTGACTGTGTAAGCACTGCTCAGCAGTAATGAAAACATCCCTGCGTTATCAACACTGCTTTCAGCACAAATCCAAAACACAGCCCCATATCAGCTACTATGAAGAAAATTAACTCTATCCCAGCCAAAACCAGTACAGGTCTCATAAAGCTGTAGCTGCTAATTTAAGCAGCCCCTCTAATTTGTAGCTGTTATGTATTTACAATCCTGAATCTGCAGTCAAAACAGTATTGGAATTTGGGTCTCTACAAGACAAGTCCATCAGTTGCCCCAATCTTAATGATTTTACTCCATGAGCCTTTATCTCTTTTTCCCTTAAGCAGTAATTTACAACTAAATCTATTAGGAAATTTAGTTAGTACCACTCATACATGTATTTCATAGCTGGATCTAAAAACACCAGTGAAGGGTTTATACATCGCAATGAAGAACCAATTTTGTGAAATTTAGAAGTTGGGGCTGACCCACAACAAAGCTCATGAAATATTTTTGCATTATCTTCTACACTAGAAAATTATTTCTGAATTTCTATAACGATATTTTAATGCATCTTCCTAAAATGCGTAAGATTCATAAGGCCTTTTGGTTACACCCAGTGTATAAGTTTCTGCAAGACTGCTGTATACAAAAAGAACAATTAAGTAGATTGCAAATGGAGGCTTCAAAGTCAACAGAAAAATAAACACGAACTGCCCTGTGTGCATCTCCTCTTATGGATTCCAATTTAAATAAACTACACACAAGACAATATGACTTGATTAACTCATTGAAGCCCCATAACACAACAGTATAATATCCAAGTTGCGATGGAATGCAGGTCATATGAAATAGGTGCACATTAAAGATAGCAGAAGAGGCTAAGCTCTAGAATACAGCTATGTAATAGAAGCAGACAGGCTACACGCAGAAGAATATGAAGGCAAGGACTAGAAAGAAAAGAAAAAGCTTTTGCCGTTAACTGGCTTGACATAGGAGGGTAAAAAGAAATAAGGCTGATAGGGCTATAAAAGGTCAACAAGAGAAGAAGGCAGTAAAAGCATGGCAGCAAATCCCCCATTAACAGCAATAACACAAATGGGAGATTGCCTTGAAAATCACCATACCTAAAGGAGTCGTTCAGGGGTGGAATTTGTATTAGTAACTTCTGAACCCAGCATATCAAAGACTTTCAGGAAAGACACAAAAAAGACAGACTGACATCCCAGTTTACATGAAGTGTGCAGTGCGAAGCAGAGGTTGCAAGAAGAAAGGCTTTGGAGTAGGGGCCACAAAGCCAAGCTGCACTTCCATCATCCTTGCAAATAATTTTTAGCATAAAGTGCCTGTTTGGCTTTATGAAGAGTGAATTTTGCAGGAGTACAATACTAGAGTTACTCTGCCTCTCTATGCCCATTAGGGTTTCAGCAAAATCTGAAGGTGTAAGCTAGTATACATAGGCCTCCCACTGGAGTAAGAAAGAACCTATTAACGTTGCCTTTGCAATAAGGGAATATACCTGCCAATAAGCTGCAGAGGAAGAAAAGAAAGCAAGGGAAAGGTGTCATGAGAAAATTTGTAAAAGACATCTTTCTAGTTAATGTCTATAATGCTGAGAAAGGAAAAGAAGGTTCAAAGTAAAAAGAAATGGGAGAAGGCATCCACAAAGCATGAACGACAACTGCAGCGTAATGCTTTTCTCTTTCCCGTCAAGCACTCCATTTGTCAGCACTTAGGTACCAATTTCCTTGTACCTGAGACCATGTAGATCGTTAACCCAGTATAAGCAAAATGATGGATCTGTAAGAGCAATAGCTGACTTTGTAGCTTGACATCTTTCAGTTTTACTTCGTTTCAGAAAACTCATTGCTGAGTCTGTCTCTTGCAATATGTAGAAATAATAAGCAGAAAAGTCTATGGGGAAACAGAGGGGAAAGTGCCATGAACTTGGTCAGTAGCCATCTCTGCTGCTACACAGAAGATCAGCCTTAAGGCAAACCACCTACCAGGTTTCTTACATCCACTTACATTACACACACACAGAGTACATTTGTTGAACAATGCATTTCAAAAGTTTCATGGGTTTAGTTCCAGAATAAATTTCATGCTAGCATATGTTTTGGTACGTTCTTTTTTCCTCTGCATTTCCTTGAAGCAGGGTTTCAAAGACTGTTGAGACTTCTCTCTGAAACAGGAATAGACCACATGGCACACTGTTATTCCAAAAATGCCAACATCACTAACAGCCTTAGTCCAATAAAGGACTGTCTTGCAGAAAACATGTATAATGATGATGGTATGTAATATCACATTAGAAATCATGCAGCCTTTCATCATGAAATGACAAAAATAAAGAAAACCAAAATGTAGCACACTTACTTAAAAATATCACTATTTCAAGGAATGCACAAGCAGTACGAGATGCCACGCTGGAAAAGCAAGTCAAAGTATTAAAAGGAAATACCTCTCCTCCATGTCCCAAAAATGTCATGCAGAAGTGTTCTGCCTTTTCAGCTACACATCGTTATACATTTACTCATATTGTTATTAAATAGATATATTTTTTGAATTAAATACACACACACCTCTATGATTCCAAGCAGCACTATAAATTTGATCTAAACATTTCTTTTCCCTTCAGGTAGCATCATAAGACTCTTAAAGGGTAAAAGCAAAAGTAAAGTGGAATTCTTCTTTTGATGTACCTGGCAGAAGAGACAATAGCTTACCTGCAAACAAAATGCACAGTGACAAAAGTAACAGAAGGAATGAAAAAAACAGAAAACAAAAAATATTCAAACTTCATTCAAAAATGTTAGCTATATGCAAACCTTTTCGAAATATATAAGCAGATTCAGGGAGTCTGCCTATGCTGAAAGAGTCAATTGCAGGGGTCGTTTTCAGACTGCTCCGTGCCTGTCAAGTGCAGCTTGTCCTATCTTCTTACTAAATTCTTTTCTAACTTTCCTGGGTGAGGGACTCTATTCTGTGTGCATGTGTGAGCTAGACAGCCTGAGCAGTCTTCAGTAAAGAATATTTCAGTCCAGTCTTTAGTAAAATATAAAGGGAAACCAAACAATTCAGCCTTTGACCAATTTATGAAATATCAAGAAATATATACCAGATGATCTCTCTGTGTTCTTACTCAGTGTACATTCCTTCCTCCCTCTTCAATAGTCACTGGCATTTTAGCTGTCCAGATGCTGCGGCATTTAATCAATGATTCAGTACACAACCCATGAGATATGTCACAACACTTCAACAAGCAAGTTGTATCTCTCTGTGGGGACAGAGGATCTGAGTTTGTGTCAGTCTCTTCTTGTCAGTTATAATTAACCATACACCCATTTACATACATAAATATTTATACACAAAGAGAAAACTTCCTGGTGCTTTATCAGATCTCACTTTATCACAGTGGATTCTGATGGCAGCAAAACAATTTAGTTTTGTTAAAAACCCAGAGAGAATTTTGAATCTCATAAATACAGAAATCATGGCCCAGATTTTGAGATGTTAAGTACCTGCAGCTTCTGGGGACACCTAGAAATTGTAGATGCACACTATCCCTTTCATTTTAAACATCTGGCCACAGTCTTAATGCAGACACAGGAAAATGACAGATTGTACAGAACTTTTACAAGACTTGGTTTTTCTCAGGCTTTAAAAAAAAAAAGGGATGAACCTGTCAGGTAATGAGAGTGGCAAGGAAGAAAATGTATAATGGATCTTCAGAACAGCCCAGAGTTACTGCCTGTGTTGTGCTGGGGTGGGACCAGCTCAAGACAAACCATCTAAATAGTGTATGTATGTCACAGCAAGTCACTGGCTAAGCCAGATGACACCTACCATAAAAAGAATTCAGATATTCTAACATCCTTCCTTTCCCTGCTAACCACTTAGATGGCGTATGAACTTGGAAAAAAGAAGCATAGAATATATACTGGGCTTCGTTTAGTTGAGGAAAGGCATTTTTTTAGAAAGTAACAATATAACTTCCATCTGATAAATTTGGGGGGACAAATCAGAAAATGGATCTAGACAAAAAATAGCAGCTTGTGACAGCAGCTAGCTGTCCTCCCCCTTCTACCAGACTGCTTACACCAGGACAATCTCTTTGTCTGCTTAAATATATCTATTCACTGCTAGAAAGACATTGAGGTGCTGGAGTGTGTCCAAGGAAGAGCAACGAAGCTGGTGAAGGGTCTAGAGCACAAGTCTTATGAGGAGTGGCTGAGGGAACTGGGGTTGTTTAGTCTGCAGAAAAGGAGGCTCAGGGGAGACCTGTATCGCTCTACAACTACCTGAAAGGAGGTTGTAGTGAGGTGGGTGTTGGTCTCTTGTCCCAAGTAACAAGCCATAGGACGAGAGGAAACGGCCTCAAGTTGTGCCGGGGGAGGTTTAGATTGGATATTAGGAAAAATTTCTTCACCGAAAGGGTTGTCAAGCACTGGAACAGGCTGCCCAGGGAAGTGGTTGAGTTCCCATCCCTGGAGGTATTTAAAAGACGTGTAGACATAGTGCTTAGGGCCATGGTTTAGTGGTGGACTTGGCAGTGTTAGGTTTACAGTTGGACTTGATGATCTTAAGGGTCTTTTCCAGCCTAAATGATTCTATGATTCTATTTGCCTGCACATGCAATTGGTTTGCTCAGCTCCAGCTCTTCTTGACAGTGATGAGAACCATCTTTGACATTGGCATAGCTGACATATTCCTGCCTGAGTAAGAAAGATCTGGAGAGAGGAATCAGTACAGGTGCCTGGCTCCAGGTACAGCCATCTAGGTAATTTGTATTTGTTTTCCAAAGCCTGAATCCACAAACTGAAATGGAAGTTACTAAGAACTGAAATTAAGAACTTGAAAATGTGCTGTTGCTGTGAACAGCCCCTCACTTGGAGAAGACCTGGAGCACACATCAGGAATTCTTGGAGAGAGGCTAAGCAGGTGGAAAGGAACATGGCTGCCAAGCTGAAGCTCTCATT
Source organism: Aptenodytes patagonicus (assembly GCF_965638725.1). Lineage (NCBI taxonomy): Eukaryota > Metazoa > Chordata > Aves > Sphenisciformes > Spheniscidae > Aptenodytes > Aptenodytes patagonicus. The sequence goes on along the minus strand of NC_134955.1, from coordinate 35,806,828 downwards.
TAATTATCTAGTTTGTTTTACTGTTTTAATGTTTGGCTCCCAAAGTTGTGACATGGTTCCCAAAGTCAGGCTTCTAATTACTAAATTGTGTGGTCTAAAGCCCATCTGTTTTTTCCAGCTATCTCACATGATCTAGTAAAAGATATTCTCTCTCTTCACAAGTTAGGCCATGATGACCACCACAACACTATAACTAAAAAAACCTTTTTTTTTGTTTTGTCATCCAAATGCCATGTCACTGATGATGAGCTAGGATTGCCCGTCTCACCCTGTCTCACTTATGGTAGCAAATCCCAGTGAAGTGCTATGCACAGGGAGCTTTGAGAGAGCCATACCCCCACATCCTCCAGGGCACGTCCTTAGAGGTGACACAACAGGTGACTCAGGTAATAAAATATTTACTGTAAGGGAGAGTGGGGTCCCTTTTTCTGGCAGTAGCTGGGGAGAAAGCAATTGAGCAAAGCATCTTGTAACAATTAAATCAACTGTATCGCTAACGCATAATGTGTGATCTTTGTGGAAAACTGGTAGGAGATCATGAATTTAACAGACTATATGTTTAAAATGTCTTATATGATATTAAGCAGTCAGAAATAGATCTCTAAGAAGGGATTAGATATATAAATTATAGAAACCCTCTGATAAGGCATAATTTAAAATTAGAAGGGAAAGAAAATGTAATCACCCTTAAGGTCACAGCTAACGGCAAAACAAGAACTGTCTGTCCGTGCTGTGCCCACAATGGCCACCCACCAGGCGCCAGGGACAGGAATTTGACGGGGAGCAGAAAAAAAGATTTGATTGGAAGAAAATTATGGAGAGGTGCACAAGAAATAACTTAAGGAAATTAAAGATGAAGATAACATTAAACTGATTTGGTTTGAAATGCAAGATATTTCTGACACTTCAGAGGTATCAATACTTTCTGACATAACTCTTCCATATGAATGTTTGTCCCTATGTACCGTATGACCAGAACATAAAGAAAGGAAATGGTTTTCCTAGTGATCTCTTGGCTGTTCTGCAGCCCACTCTGTCATACCACCACTTTTTGAGCTTCTTTAGGATCGTAGGTGCTATGCAAAGGAAATGTATTGGTAGTAGCACTAACAGAGAGCAATCAGAGTCTTCAAAGGACTGAACGGATTGGGGACCTAGAGTTACTGCTGGGCACTTGTATCATCTTTTAGAAACTTTTTAAAATTACCATCCTGACCTTCTCCCAAGTTACTTTCAATACTGGGTATTTTCTTCATTTTGGGAAGGGATGATTAACATGAGACCTCAGCCAGTGCATTCTGAGATTTTTGTAGGAGGCTTCGATCTGCAATTTTTGGTATGTGGGTAGTTACCCATAGGCACGTGATACATGCCAGTCTCTGAAGTGTAAGCGTAGTCAAGCTTCCGCAGAAAAATAGTCCACACATTCCATTAAAATCTTGTGCTGCTATTTGCAAGCAAAGTGGGCTGGCAATTTCAGAAATACTTAGCCAAAACCACACAGCTTTGCATGAAACAGTCAGTAGGCTCTTTTAAAATTCCTGTTCTATAGCTTTCAAGTAATTTTGCACAATGACATATAATTGTGTATTGGGTTTGCATGGCAAGGTTTTGGTAGCGGGGGGACTACAGGGGTGGCTTCTGTGAGAAGCTGCTAGAAGCTTCCCCTATGTCCGACAGAGCCAATGCCAGCCGGCTCCAAGATGGACCTGCTGCTGGCCAACGCTGAGCCAATCAGCGACGGTGGTAGCACCTCTGTGATAACATATTTAAGAAGGGAAAAAAAAAAACCTGAGCAACTGCAGTGGAAGAGAGGGGTGAGAATATGTGAGAGAAACAACTCTGCAGACATCAAGGTCAGTGAAGAAGGAGGGGAGGAGGTGCTCCAGGCGCCAGAGCAGAGATTCCCCTGCAGCCCATGGTGAAGACCATGGTGAGGCAGGCTGTGCTGCTGCAGCCCATGGAAGTTAACGGTGGAGCAGATATCCACCTGCAGCCTGTGGAGGCCCCACGCCGGAACAGGTGGATGCCCAAAGGAGGCTGTGAACCCTATGGGAAGCCCGTGCTGGAGGAGGCTCCTGGCAGGACCTGTGGACCCGTGGAGAGAGGAGCCCACGCTGGAGCAGGTTTGCTGGCAGGACTTGCAACCCGTGGGGAGCCCACGCTGGAGCAGTCTGTTCCTGAAGGACTGCACCCTGTGGAAAGGACCCACGCTGGAGCAGTTCATGAAGAGCTGCAGCCCATGGGAAGGACTCGTGTCGGAGAAGTTCGCGGAGAACTGCCTCCCGTGGGAGGGACCCCACGCTGGAGCCAGGGAAGAGTGTCAGGAGTCCTCCCCCTGAGGAGGAAGAAGTGGCAGAAACAACATGTGATGAACTGACAGCACCCCCCATTCCCTGTCCCCCTCCACTGCTGGAGGGAAGAGGTAGAGAATTCGGGAGTGAAGTTGAGCCTGGGAAGAAGGGAGGGGTGGGGGAAGGTGTTTTAAGATTCAGTTTTATTTCTCATTGTCCTAGTCTGATTTGATTGGTAATAAATTAAGTTAATTTTACCCAAGTCGAGTCTGTTTTGCCCGTGATGGTAACTGGTGAGTGATCTCTCCCTGTCCTTATCTCGACCCACGAGCCTTTCATTGTATTTTCTCTCCCCTGTCCAGCTGAGGAGGGGGAGTGATAGAGTGGCTTTGGTGGGTACCTGGCGTCCAGCCAAGGTCAACCCACCACAGATTGGTTCCAGTTCAGTGGACTAATTGCATTGGATTCAACACTAATTGCAGTTAGTGTTGCCGAATCAAGATGCAGTTCACCTCTTTGTGAAGTACAACAGGCTGTTGCAGTCCAGAAACCAGGCAGAGCATCACTTATGTCCCCAAGCAGTCTATAGTATGCCTATAGTACACTTCACATGCATTCAGAGGACTGGCCCACTCAGTGTCTTCCATCAAAGCAGTAACGACGTGCCAAATTTTTATATATGTAGTCTAATGAATAAAACACTCAGCCAAGAAGCAGGAGTTTTATACCCTTCAACCTGCAGGTATTCAAACCACCAGCTCCTACCTTCCAGGACAACTCCCTAACAATCCTGGTTATCCTTCCACTTCTGCTGAAGAGAGGAATGTAAAAAGGAGTGAATGAGCACTTAGCCTAGTGGTAGGGCAAAGGGAAGGGGAAACACTTCTGGTCTCTGTTCACCACCTACTGCATTTTAGAAGTCAATGGTGATATCTGCTTTGTTAATGTAAAGAACACTCGTAGGCACTTGAGTCAGGCATGCACGCTCCAGAAAGGACTAGGAGAGCAGATTTACTCATGTGCATGTAGAAGTGCTCCAGCTCCACTTATGCAAGTGATGCTAGCACAGGCACAGGGAAGTGAAAGACAGGAGCTAAAGCTGGGCATAGAGTTAAAATCCAGATCTGTATTGGCTACCTGCAGGCAGCTCCCCACTCCAGCCGCTGCATCTTTGATCTCTCATTTACTTTCCGTACAGAGAATCGAGGCATCTACATCTGACTTGTAATTCCCGAGATACAGCACCTCAGAAACACAACTTCTAACTTCCAGCCCCTCATCGCTATTCAGATTTGTTTTTAGCCAGGACAGCACCTCACTTTTTAGGCCGGTGTGAATCTTTAAGGACCGCAGCAGTCAAATCACTTGACAATTTAAAAGTATTGTTCTTATGACAGCTTACCTGAATTCTTGGTAAATCAATGCACAAACTAATTCCACTTCTATCACAAAAATTGTTACTCCTTAACTTCCTTTAGATCACTGAGACCTTTTTTAAAAGCAATGTCAGACAGTGCCTGAATGTGCACTTGCTGCACTAGAGGGAGTAGGAACCTCATCTCTGCAATGGGCAGCTTTGCCTGATGCAAGCTTCTACAGCAAACATGCTGCTTAGGGGCCATCTGAGTGATCAGGTTCCTGGCTATTGAATACTGAACTGTGAAACAGGGACATCATCAAAGATCAAAGCTGACGCTCTGTGTGGGAACAAGGCTCTTCCGACTTTCTAAATAGTCTCCACTTTGAACACTCCTAGATGTTTCAGGATATTTCTTTCATCAAAAATCACTCATATTTATAATTACTTGTTTCTGATCCAGGATCCAGTTGCATGCTGTATATATGCCTTGCTAAGATAGGGAGTTCCTCACCTTATCATGATTTTGATTTCATGCCTTAGAACAAAGTTAGTTTCCGGTGTCAAACACCCTCTGACTTTGCTTCTTTGTATAGCAAACAGTCCTCCACACCAGAGACTTGTTACAAATTCCTCTTCTAAAGAGGAAAAAAAGCAGTAAATGGATAGTATAATCTGTTTCTGTCTGTAAATCACAGGCAAAATGACCTATGCTACACCAGTTAAAGAGGCTTTTCTTAGCTGACAGGCATGGTTTAATCACTACTAAAAAGCATCTATACAGTTCCATCTAAAATGCTCTGACAAGGGCTTTTCTTAAGAAAGAAAAATCCGTCAAAATTCTTGAAGGAATCAGTGAAGGATGAATTCTTGTGTATGTCTTTTTCCTCTACGGTGTCAAATGGATGCCTGCATCTGTAAAATTGTGAATGTGAAAAAGAGGCAGATCATAACAAAGAGAAGGGATAACTTATAAAACTGCTTCTCATATATTGCTGCAGTAATGGTAGAAGCAGATCCCCTATGCCATCAATAGGAAATAATGTACTTCCACTCACAGAAGCAATATATATTATTTACAACTTGCAAGGCCAAAGTCAAAATTACTGTTCTGGTAAGATTCCTGTGTCTTCAGCCATTGTAGCCCCTTTTATAATTTCTGATCTTTTCTAGATTTTAATCCTCTTCCTTTGTCTGCTTCCCTTTCACATTACTTTCTGGCCAGAAGGCAATAGCAGAATTCTCCACTCTCACCTCTTTGCCATCCCTCCACCTCCCCCTTCACTCCAGTTTTCAGTTGTGATGTAGCTGTCTTTTTCTCTTGCTCAGTCTTTTCACTGTCTGACTATACTATCTCCATACTAGCCTCATTACCTCCTTTCCTCTCACTCATTCTTAATCCTGTCCTCCTCCTCTGCCTTTTTCCTTTCTACCTTCAATGAGATCACAGGTCCCGTTATCACAGAGCAATTGTCTCGTAACTCCCCTTACCTTTCCACAGCTCCCCATCTCCTCCTTTGGGATACACAAGGCATATAATCTGTTTCCTCACTTCTAGTTCTCCATGATCCATAACCTTCTGGAAACAAATGAAAAATGTCATTAGTCTAATTAGTTTGAAGATTCAAAACTTTGAAATTTTAACCAGTGGGCATAATTCTCCAGGAAAACCTGAAAGGGAATAAGTCTGCTGAAGAAGAACTAGAATACCTAGAAAAGGAAATCTCTCATAAAAATATAGAAGTGCTTGGAACTAGCCTTGCTTCCTTATGCAGTGCCGTGCTGTGCTTGAATGGATGAGGGAAAGATGCTGCCATTCCACCATTTCCCTCTGCTCTCGAAATGAGCAAAAATAATCAGAAACAACTAACCTGTGTTACAACATTGGAGGGAAAGGGCACCCTACATCTTTGTGGGACATATAACCAATCTTTTCATTTGCCTGCATTACCCAAATCCATTCAATTCAAGCTCTGATTTGGGAAGCCCCTTCTTCTTTTAAGACTATAAGGCATATTTTAAAAAAATTTTGTAAATAAATGTGGAATATTTCTATTGTCTATAGAAAGAGTCTATAGGCAAGAAAATGGAACAGAAGACTTTTGAGCATATTCAGCCAGTTCCAAAGTTCTTTATTTCTATGTCCTTGAATAAGTCACTTGATCTTTCCCTTCCTAGTTTCCTCAACTGTAAAATGAAATTCATACAGCTTGCCTACTTTTGAGATGACTGGAGGACACTAACATTCCAAAAATTCTATGAAAAATTCTGCCTCATTTTCCTTCAATTGTTTTATCAGCTGTACCTACCAGTTAGGGGTAGGTGAGGCTTCTGTAACTAAAGTTCACACAACTCTTTGAGACCTTGCATAAAAAATAAGAGCTAATTGATGACGTGGAATTTCTTTTACCCATCTGAGAGAAGCAAGATGGATTTAGCTTCTCAGTTGGCACACACTAGGTCCTTTGTTTGAGATCTACCAGAACTGTGACTCATATGAGTTTCATGACTGCAAAAAAAAAAGTCGTGCACTATCATGTATGGATATGTAATGCAAAGCAAGGAAGAAAATGTAAAAATAAAAGATCTGCCAATGAACAACCTTGTGAAAATGCTAAATGCAGTTTTAAGAAACAATGAGTTTATTTTGCTTTCAACCTTACTTTAAATTATGCTGGCAACCTCTTCTGAGCACCAGCCTTACTGCATGTCTTAGATTTCCCTTCCTCAGAGCCATAATCTTAATCTTGACCATTAATGTACACTGAGCCCAAGACCAGTTACTCTGCCACATACTCAGGCCAGCTAGTGCGGCAGGGAGAATTCCCCTCAAATAACTGTGCGATCCCCAGTCAGCCCCTTTCTTACTCTGTCTCAGATTAGGCTTTCTTGGTACTCTCATCCTAACCCTAGCTCCAACCCCAGACTGAGATTTACACCACAGGACAGTAGAAGCACCCCGGCTAAGGTCTGCTCAGGGAAGAACTCCAGCAGCAGTCCTTATCTGTCTTTGGCAGCTTCTACTCAAGCCCCTTCTTATTTGCCATATGTGTCCCATTTGTCATTCTCAGAGCCATAAGCTTAACTTTACCTTAACTCTAGAATAAGCCCAAGGCGAGGAACCCAGCACCCTCCTCGGGAGCGCTTCCTGCCATCCCACTTCCCTGACTGGAGGTACTGGCCCTGTTATTTGTTTCTTTTGGTTTTATAACAGTTTTGATTGCTTGCTCGCTCGCTCCAAGAGTTTCTCTGGTAAACTGTGACAACAACTTCTATTCATAGATACGCATGTTGCAGGTCACCTTACAAAAAGCGTGCTCTCTAGAGCACACTTCTCTCCACAGGGAGATGAGAATGTGACACTGCTCCTGACATAAACATATCCAGAAGAAGAATGTGATAACATCCCAGCAATGGAAATATTAGGATGGTATTGAGCATGGCACCCATTCCTTTGGGTTTGCTGATCAACAGACTGGCTCTTGGAATACAACACAAGGACGCTCTCAGAGGTGCGATCCAAGGAGTGCTGAGACTGGTGTGCCAAGGCCTAACACATGGAAGATATTATACATTATACGTCATGACAGCTAAAGCACTCCTGTGGTGCTGTCCAGGAACAGAGAATTTGGCCACACAGTGACGTTGTGGATGGTCCTACAGAACTGGGCAGAGCTAACCTTTCAATCTGATTCCAGTAGTACCAGTCTGAATATTTCAAAGCTGAGAAATGAAAATCTGAGAAATACTTTGGCTTAGACACCTTGAAGGAAAAATCATAGAATCATAGAATCATTGAGGTTGGAAAAGACCTCTAAGATCATCGAGTCCAACCGTCAACCCAACACCACCACCCACTAAACCATGTCCCTAAGTGCCGCATCTACTCGTCTTTTAAATACCTCCAGGGATGGGGACTCAACCACTTCCCTGGGCAGCCTGTTCCAATGTTTAACCACTCTTTCAGGAAAGACATTTTTCCTTACATCCAATCTAAACCTCCCCTGGTGCAACTTGAGGCCATTTCCTCTCGTCCTATCGCTAGTTACTTGGGAGAAGAGACCGACACCCACCTCGCTACAACCTCCTTTCAGGTAGTTGTAGAGAGCGATGAGGTCTCCCCTCAGCCTCCTTTTCTCCAGGCTAAACAGTCCCAGTTCCCTCAGCTGCTCCTCATAAGACTTGTTCTCCAGACCCCTCACCAGCTTCGTTGCCCTTCTCTGGACACGCCCCAGCACCTCAACGTCCTTCTTGTAGTGAGGGGCCCAAAACTGAACACAGTATTCGAGGTGCGGCCTCACCAGTGCCGAGTACAGGGGGACAATCACTTCCCTACTCCTGCTGGCCACACTATTTCTGATACAGGCCAGGATGCCATTGGCCTTCTTGGACACCTGGGCACACTGCCGGCTCATGTTCAGCCGGCTGTCGACCAACAGCCCCAGGTCCTTTTCCGCCAGGCAGCTTTCCAGCCACTCTTCCCCAAGCCTGTAGCGCTGCATGGGGTTGTTGTGGCCAAAGTGCAGGACCTGGCACTTGGCCTTGTTGAACCTCATACAGTTGGCCTGGGCCCATCGATCCAGCCTGTCCAGGTCCCTCTGCAGAGCCTTCCTACCCTCGAGCAGATCAACGCTCCCGCCCAACTTGGTGTCGTCTGCAAACTTACTGAGGGTGCACTCGATCCCCTCATCCAGATCATCGATAAAGATATTGAACAAGACCGGCCCCAGTACTGAGCCCTGGGGAACACCGCTCGTGACCGGCCGCCAACTGGATGTAACTCCATTCACCACAACTCTCTGGGCCCGGCCGTCCAGCCAGTTTTTTACCCAGCGCAGAGTACACCTGTCTAAGCTGTGAGCCGCCAGCTTCTCTAGGAGAATGCTGTGGGAGACGGTGTCAAAGGCCTTCCTGAAGTCCAGGTAGACCACATCCACAGCCTTTCCCTCATCCACTAGGCGGGTCACCTGGTCATAGAAGGAGATCAGGTTGGTCAAGCAGGACCTGCCTCTCATGAATCCGTGCTGGCTGGGCCTGATCCCCTGGTTGTCCCGCTCATGCCTTGTGAGCGCCCTCAAGATGAACTGCTCCATAATCTTCCCCGGCACCGAGGTCAGGCTGACAGGCCTGTAGTTCCCCGGATCCTCCTTCCGGCCCTTCTTGTAGATGGGCGTCACATTGACAAGCCTCCAGTCATCCGGGACCTCTCCCGTTAACCAGGACTGCTGATAAATGATGGAGAGTGGCTTGGCGAGCTCCTCCGCCAGCTCCCTCAGCGCTCTCGGGTGGATCCCATCCAGTCCCATAGACTTGTGAGCATCCAGGTGGTGTAGCAGGTCATTGACTGCTTCCTCTTGGATTATGGGGGGTTCATCCTGCTCGCCATCCCTGTCTTCCAGCTCAGGGGGCCGAGTACCCTGAGGATAACTGGTCTGCCTGTTAAAGACTGAGGCAAAGAAGGCATTGAGTACCTCAGCCTTTTCCTCATCCTCGGTGACCATGTTCCCCCCTGCATCCAATAAGGGATGGAGATTCTCCTTGGCTCTCTTCTTGTCATTAATATATTTGTAAAAACTTTTTCTGTTGTCTTTAATGACAGCAGCCAGATTGCATTCTAGCTGGGCTTTTGCCTTTCTCATTTCTTCTCTGCACGACCTAACAAGATCCCTGTACTATTCTTGAGTCGCCTGCCCCTTCTTCCACAAGCGGTAAACTCTCCTTTTTTTCCTGAGTCCCAGCAAGAGCTCCCCGTTCAGCCAGGCCGGTCGTCTTCCCCGCCCATTCTTCTTACGGCGTACAGGGACAGCCTGCTCCTGCACCTTTAAGACTTCCTTCTTGAAGATCGTCCAGCCTTCCTGGACCCCTTTGCCCTTCAGGACCATCTCCCACAGGACTCTCTCAACCAGTGCCCTGAACAGGCCAAAGTCTGCCCTCTGGAAGTCCATGGTTGCAGTTTTGCTGCCCCCCCTCCTTACTTCACCAAGAATCGAGAATTCTATCATTTCATGGTCGCTAAGCCCAAGACGGCCTCCGACCACCACATCTCCCACCAGTCCTTCTCTGTTAGTAAACAGCAGGTCGAGTGAGGCACCTCCCCTGGTAGGCTCACTTACCAGCTGTGTCAGGAAGTTGTCTTCCACACATTCCAGGAACCTCCTAGACTGCTTCCTCTCTGCCGTGTTGTATTTCCAGCAGATGTCCGGGAAGTTGAAGTCCCCCACGAGAACAAGGGCTAGCGATTGAGAGACTTCTGCCAGCCGCTTGTAGAACGCTTCATCCGCCCCTTCATCCTGGTTGGGTGGTCTATAACAGACTCCCAGCAGGATATCTGCCTCGTTGGCCTTCCCCCTCATCCTTACCCATAAACACTCGACCGTATCATCATCACAATCGTTGAGCTCTATACAATCGAAACACTCCCTAACATACAGGGCCACCCCACCGCCTCTCCTTCCTCGCCTGTCCCTTCTGAAGAGTCTATAGCCATCCATTGTAGCACTCCAATCATGAGAGTTGCCCCACCATGTTTCTGTGATGGCGACTAAGTCATATCTCTCCTGCTGCACAATGGCTTCCAGCTCCTCCTGTTTGCCGCCCATGCTGCGTGCATTGGTGTAGATGCACTTGAGCTGGGCTATCGATTTCACCCCCGGCATCGGCACGCCACCCCTAGGCTCATCTCTAGTAAGCCTGGTTTTATCCCCTTCCCCCTTCAAACCTAGTTTAAAGCCCTCTCAATGAGCCCCGCCAATTCATGAGCAATGATCCTTTTTCCCCTGTGAGACAGCTGGACTCCATCTGCCGCCAGCAGGCCCGGTGCCATGTAAACCTCCTCGTGATCAAAAAAGCCAAAATTCCGCCGATGGCACCAGCCCCTGAGCCACGTGTTGATCAGGTGTGTTTTCCTGCTCCTTTCAGTATTCTTCCCTGCCACTGTAGGGATAGAGGAAAACACTACCTGTTTTTGTCTTTTGGTTAAGTTTTCAAAATGTCATTTCAACTTTTCAATTTTTTTTTTTTCCAGCCAAGAATGCTGGAAGTAAAACTGAGAGTCTGTTTCCAGGAGCTGGGAAGCTAATAAAATATCAAATATCACAAGATTAGTGATGAAACAACTACGGTTGCCATCTCTGCTGCTCTACAGTCTTCCCTAAAACTGAATAGCATTTATTTATATGAATTGCTGTGTTGAGATCAGTTGGATTATTCATGAAAGTGTTCCCAATCCTATACAGTGTACACATATCAGACAGGCTTTCCCTCTGAAACCAAGCATATTTATATCTATTTGCCAGCTCAAGAAATACAAACTGCTACTGAATAGCTTATTAGGCAGAAAACATTCTTGCCTAAAAAGCCTCTAGAACTTATGTATAATATATTCCAAAATGCATTTAGTGAATAATTTTTGTGAGAAATGGCTAAGTTCTGAGACACGGAACAGCTAACTGCTGCTAACTGTTTGTCTGCTTTTAAGTGTAACTTGTGAGTATTTATAGAAGTACATGTTTGCCTCCAGAGTATCATTATCATGCTTGTAACTCTATTTCAACAACACAAAGAACAAGAAGGAAAAAATCCTTAACTTATTTATTAAATATTTGACCTTATCTTTAAAATAAAAACTTGCTTGGGGCTTTCAGCTAACCCCAGGCACCAGGACAGGCTGGGAGTTGAGTGGCTAGAAAGCATCTTGGCAGAAAACCCCCTGCGAGACCTGAGGCACAACTAGATGAACATAGTCAGCAATACACCCTTGCAGCAAAGAGGGGCAAGAGCATCCTGGGCTGCACTAGGCAGAGCATCACCAGCAGGCTGAGGGAGGTGATCCTTCCCCTCTACTCAGCACTGGTGAGACACACCTGGAGTGCTGTGCCCAGTTCTGGGCGCCACAGTACAAGAGAGACATGGACATACTGGAGAGAGTCCAGCACAGGGCCATGAAGATCATTAAGGGACTGGAGCATCTCTCATATGAGGGAGATGGGGAAGACAGAGCCAGACTCTTCTCAGCGGTACCCAGTGAAAGGACAAGAAGCACAAATTGAAGTACAGGATGATTAAACATAAGAAAAAGATATTTTACTATGAGGCTGACTGAGCATTGGAAGAGGTTGCCCAGGGAGGTTGTGGAGTCTCCATCCTTGGAGATATTCAACACCTGACTGGATACATCCCTGAGCAACCTGCCCTACTTGACCTTGCTTTGAGCAGAGAAGTTGGACCAGATGACCTCCAGAGATCCCTTCCAACCTCAACCATTCTGTGGTTCCAAGAGTCAGAAGAGTGGAGTGCAGATTTCTAGTTCACTGAAGTGAGTCTTACTGATTTAGGAAGGCAGATGGTGACTGTTCTGCTCAAAGGTGTAAAGAATCTCATTTTAGAATTTGAATTAAGGGAGAGTAAAGAGGCCAAACACTTGCAAAGATCCTCCATTTATAGGGTCTGTGGAGTGAAAAGGGAGTTACAGCTTGCAAGTCATACTAGAAGTAAATTAGAAGTCCCACAACAAAAAAAAAGTGGGCACTTAGGAGAGAAAGGGATTAAACCAAGAAGGGTCATAGGAACTGTATGTTTTGGAGGACACAGCAAGAGTGCAGTTTCACATTACAGCAATAATTCTCTCACAGTTCTAAGTTTAAAAATAACACCACTGTCACAAGGTTTACCTAGAGGTAAAGTTTCACATTATGCTGCCAATGAAGGGGACAAGCCTGTTCTTCCTCCGCTACACCACCATTTTCTTTCTTTCTATCCACTCCTTTCCTAATTACTTCAGTCATGAATTAGATCAACTCACTGATACAACAGAATATTGAACCACCAAAAGAAAAATATGATTGCTCCATTGGTGCAGTTTGGTGACTTTGATGCTCCCTGTGGACATGTAGTTGCTAGAGCCAGTGCAAGAAAGGGGATGGGGAAACACAGCTGTGAGAGGTAAGAGAAGCAGGAATATCCACTTTGGCCATACGCTCAATTGGATGCCAGTGAAATTTATTAGACATGAAAAAGAAAATGTTATTTTAAATACTCTTAACTACGAGTGAGTTATTGGTGTAATCAGGCGGCTTGGCTGCAGTACCGCCACACCCCCTAAGGCAGTATGCTCTACTCCACACTGTGCAACAGGATCACTGACAATATCTACCAAGACTTAGAGCTTCCCTAAAAGCCCTAGGCAATAAAGGGCAAAAAAGTACTTGCAAACTGTTGCAAATTTAAACCCATCATTATAAAAATCCATTCCACAATCAAGAACAGCACTGTATAAATTTAACACAAGTTGATGGCAAAAAACTATCAGTATCTCCAAAGCTTAATGATGTCTGAAACTCAAGATCCCATACAGCATTTGCCCTCACCAGAACCTGTTGTGTCAGATAGAACAACAGCTTATAAAACTTTACTTGAATTCTAATATTAATTACACTTTGTATCAATATACGGAGCATATTTTAGAGGGTCTCTTATGTGAGCATCTCTACAGGCATCTTATTTGTAAAACTGATGATACAGTGAGGAAATACCAGTTTTTTTTCTACTTGAAAGACTACCTCCCTTATTCCTAGCACTATAATGGGGGGGGGGAAGTCAGTGTGCTTCTACAAAGCTAAGCCGAAAATCCTTCAGAGGTCTCACCTACTAAACAGGTATTTTTCTATACTTAGCAGCTTTTTAAGTTATACTACAGCCTGACCACCGGAGACAGAAAAGGAGTTCCAGAGGTATGAAGATATTCTCCTGAAGTACACAGAAAATGAATAGTAAACAATCTCTTCCAAAACTAAGTACAAGAAAGAATTACACTCAGGTCACATTTAAGAAAAGTGTATTTTCAAATAGTGAGGTGGGACCCTAAGTAAAACAAATATGTACTACCTGGCTATATTTAAATACTGAATTCAAAGTTATAGGTCAATTGGCTTTACTTACTGGTGGAAAGAACAGGTGGAAAGGATAAAATTCCAATGTATCTGCAGAAAGTTTTCCCATTGGTTCCCCGAAAACCCACTACTCAACTAATCTACAAAGAGAAAGGAATACATCACAGATAAAGAACTGGAAAATTCTGTACTAAATGTAGCGTTTTAGTTCTGTTCAACTAAAATGGACAGTACTGTGTAAATGGCTGAAACAAATTATGGACATCAGAAGATCAGAATGTTTATACTGCTTCCTGGTCTAAAATATTATGTGATCTTGAGCAGCTCACAGTTTCTAAATATGTATGCTGATACTGGGAGCCTCAAAGCCAAAAAAGCATTTATGCATTTGATAGGCGGATGCTCAGCATCTCATAAAGTCATTCATGTTTTAGGGTGATCAGCTTGCATCAAAATTGGTAACAGTTACTGAAAATTTTGACCACAGCTCCTGACTCCTCAGGTTTACTATTTGTACAAGCCGCAATAACAGAAATGAAAAATAATTTTGGAATACACACACATGCACATCCATGCTTTTAGACATGTCTACATATACACAGAGACACTGTTCTATATGAAAAAGAGATCTGAGCCCTCAACATAGTATTTCATATTTCATGAAACTGCTGTCATATAAAAAAGTAAGACTATTTTTCTTATAGTTGGGAGAAAACATCTGGATTCTGCTCAAGGTAACATCACCCTTGAAATTAATGACACTTGAAATCTGAGTATAGTCTAAGAACAGCAAGGAAAGTAGAAGGATACCGTGCTCCCACAACAAGTTTATTTGCCAGCTGTGACAAACTTCGAAAGGTCAGCTAGATAAAAAAGGGCTTTCTAAGTAGTTGTCAAACAGTGTGACAGTGTGTCTGTGGTACCGAAATTTAGGACCTCCAAGATCTTGTGTTGTAAGCCGTGAACATAAAAAATGCAATGCCATGTGAATGGGAATCTAAGGGGCTTTTTGTGATGACAATTCAAAATCTGCGACGGTTTAGAAATAATGTCGAACCCATTAAGCAGAGCCCCTGCAGAGCTCTTCTAGAGAATAAGAAGGTCCATGTCCAAGATGGAAATAAAGTGAAGGAGATTTCTTGCTCTAGGAGACTAATCCACTAGATTGGTGGGTGTTGGGATGCTAATACTACAATCAGAAAGGAAGCTACCTGGCAGAAGCAGACTACACTGCTACAGGGTGAGCATTTTGAAATTGCAGGACCAAAGTTGTAAGACAGGCTGAGCTTTCTACTGTTGAGAAATAAGAAAATGCTTTATTTTGATAGTATGTAAATGTCCCAATAAATTATTTTTAGCCAAAATGGAAATTGACAATGACACTACAGTTTCTTTGATTTCAGAGAGACAATGTAGTAAAATATTCAGAAAGGTGCTCTTAGTACCAATGTATTGCCTACTTATGAGCTATACATTGAAAAAAAAATGTGTTTGAATAAGAAGAAATCAAGCTAAAAACAGTTAATAGCAGTTAACAGTAGAATACAAGAGAAATGGTGTTATCTGATATCAGTTTATCATTGCTAGTCTGTAACTGGTTAGTGTGTTTTACTGAGGCAGAGTAAACAGAGTAGCCAATACCTAGAAAAAGGATGTAAATCATACAAAGGTATTTTTACTAGTTACGAGTTTGGTAAAAGTGTATTTGTGCTGCTAAGTTATAAATTTTAAACACTGATCTAAAGTTACTTCAAGAATATCTTAATGCCATCCATTCTAAACAGTTACTGGAAAACTGATGGAATAGAATTACCTTGTTTTCTCACTCAAGTAATTCCATAAAATGAGCAGCAGCTACTGGATATACATTAAATCAGTATGCTACTGTCTAGATGAACAGCCCTTTACACAGTACAGTGGTGAGCCCACACCTGAGCATGGAGCAATATTCAGCCTCACAAATTTAGGTACACTAAAGAGAATGGTAGACCCCAAGAGAATGGTAGAATACAGATGACTAAAAGTACCATATAGGGAGGCATTACAAAAATTGTATACATGCAAGATGTTTGTTCCAGATCCTTTGACTATGTGAACCTATAATTATATCCAGGGGCTGTCGTATAGGTAGTTCTGAACTTCTGTAATTGGCTTATAAGAGTCAGCTTGCCTAAACAGCTACTGAACTGGGATTGAAGATTTCTGGACACATGTGGTTTTGACTCAGTTTCCTAATCTTTAAAAGATGGGTAACAGATCTTAATTAATTTCTAAGTATTTCAAAACATACAAGCAAAAAGTGATGTACACATCATTAACTAACTAACTTCTTGTCACTCCTATTTCTAGATGAAGCTTCTTGGAGAATAAGTTACTTGCTGGAAAATAGAATTTCAAGTGATCCCTGGGTTTCAAATTTGATGAGTAATTACAGCTACAGAAAAATAGACAAAAATTTAGAAATATTGCAATTAAATATGAGACAAGGTTTGTATGAAGTGGTAAAATATCAGTTTTTCTAATAAAATTGGCTCAAAGGAACAAGAATTTGACCATGCAAACTGTGGGTATAGTCAGAAATACCACCTTTTTTCCCAGAATTGGTCTCTTTTGGGATGCATTCCATGAGGTGTGGCAAGCCAATAAAACAGACCAAAGAGGAAGGTCCTTTCCCACCTTTCCAAGTTTCCACTGACCCCTGCCTTCCATTCACACTAATTGCTGTGCTGTCTCTGGCACTCCCCAGACCCATCTGTGAGTGAGTTTCATGCCAGACCATATTAAAATCCTGCACAGATTTCTGCCATAGGAGTGAAACGCATTGGCTGATGGAGGAGTCTGATGAGTGCAGTACCAGAGAGGAGTAAGGACCAGGTGTGCAGAGAGGGTGTGGGGGGCGAGAAGAGTGGAGTAGGATGATGCAGTGATGCACCTGCAACTTTAAATCCACTCTCTTAGGTACAGCAACACTAGGACCTGAAATGCTAACATTTTCAAAAGACGTTTTAATTTTTCTTTTCAGCATAACTTTTTTCCTCTTTGGAAATTGCCAGTGTGGCTTAACAAAAGTCAATCAAATAAGATCTAAATTAAAATCAAAGAGAGAAATAATATTTCATTGGGACTTGAACTGAATGTTCAGTACAAAATAACTTTTTAGTATTTCTTATTTTGCCCAGAAACTTCTGCATTGGTCCAATAATCTATTAAAACCTTTTCTGTTTGGCCAGAAAACAAAAAATCAATTTTTTGCAGATGGGATTGATTCTGTGAGAATGCTTAGCTTCATTTATTTAACTGTCTTCATTAATGACAATAAGATTTAACGTGAGTAAATTTATTTATATAGTTGGACTTAAAACTTCAGTATTGACAGGTGGAGTAAAAAGGGAAAAGAAGGACTTCAGTTAAGTGGGGGAGAGAGAAAAAAAAATTAATTTAGGTCATGAATGTGATTTTCTTACTTAGAAGCAAGGATCTGGACACAGAAACACTTCACTTCCAGTCTCTGTTCCAGTTTTAGATTAAATGTTGATTAAAATCGTGATTAGAACCCAAGTCTCCCTTTTCCCAAGTGAGTTTTTAATATCACAAATAGTCAGTCATGCTTGGGTATTCACCCTCTGGCTTAAGAATAATTATTTATTTACTCAGTGTACAAACCCTGTAAACAAGAGGGACTGGAAAGCCTTATCCCATCCAGAATAGCTGACAGCTTGCTGCCTGGCACACTCAGAGGTGTAGATTTAAATCCAGATTTCAAGCCAGCATTTGACTGGAGAGCTGAAGCACTTTTGAACTTTCAGGTTCCAGCTGAATGCCCTGTCCAGGTTTGTCTTTCTATTGAGGTGAAACCCAAGTGTGCACCCATATGCTGCTTCAGCAGGAGCCAAGGAGACTGTGACAGGTCCTTAATCAAGAAACCATAATACCACAGCATCCATCAGCAAGTTGGTTGTAATGCAGCCAGCAGCTCTGTTACCCCACTCTCTCTAAAACCAGAGTAGTAGTGGCTAATCTTTCAGACCTGGTCAGGATAAATACATTGATTGTGATACACTCGGATACTAAGGCAATAGCTGTTACCTTGGCATTTTAAATAAGCAGTGCAGAAGGACAGGTGGAAGTTAAGCCTGTACAGGCCTAAAGAGCATCATGGAAATGAAAAGACATAAAGAAAGGTCTGTTACCGGAAAGCTTGTTTTTCTATGTGTTTTTCTACTTGAACTTTGATTAACTGTGGAAGAGGTAGATTTTTGATACCAACAGCCTGACTATACTGGGAGTTAAAGAAGTATCTGAGATGAAGCTGAGGTAACAGAGTGCTGGAGCAAGACTAAATAAACTACTACAAAGCATATCCAACAATTTTTAGCCTTGTCTAAACCAAAAATATATAAAGCCCTAATAATATACAAAGGCTGTGTATTAAAAACTTCTTGCATTTAATATGACTACATATGATGGCTCATAAACACGCCATGTCATTCGTGTCATCTGGTAATCTTATATGTGCACAGGTGGTAAGCCTCTTTTACTGGTCTACAATGCAAAGATGTATAAGCAGAAACAGCAAATAAGGTACTGATTTTGTTCTTGAGGAGTAGAAAACCAAGCAAACTCATAGAAAATGAACAGAGACCAAATCTTCTCACATCATCACTGACTAGTCATCAAAGATAATACACATGACTAGTTTTATAGGCATAGTCTATGGATCACAACAAAAAAATATTTCTGGGGAAGGCATGGCTACTCGTTTTTTGCCTGAATTTTATTTGTTGATATAGTCGCATATGTCTGAAGGCTGAGAAACCCTCTGAAACCCACCAGCATGTAGTTCAGAGCTGAAACACAATATTCTTCAATAAATGTTGGAGAATTTGCCTTCAGTCAAGCTGGCAGGAGGTTGCAGCTGCCCTTCCCCATACAGTATCCTCCTCTTCCTTAGAGGATCTGTTCTATTATTTTTAATGCTTCTATTAAGTCAAAGCAAACAACACAACAAGATTTCCTGCAGAAGCAAGCTGTCATTTGTTCACTTTTGGCCACAATATGTGATGATCATTTGTGGCTAATTCAAGGATATTATAATTTAACTGTGGGTTCAAAATATTTACCTTCTCTTTCCTCTTTCTGCCTTATTTCATACAGTTTGGAGTTGCCTTGCTTATTAATCAAGACCAAGATTTCTTAAAGCTTTATTTCATGTCTTACATGGAAACAAGGGGAAATACAGATAAAGGAAAATAATGTATGGCAAGAACTGATTCAGCTCATCAGAATTCTGAATTTAGTTTACATGAGATCCAAAAGCATTTTCCTGCTTTTCATATCCAAGTCCTTAATGAGGCAGTTTTGTCAAAGTGAAATCTCAAAAATAGAATGTTCCAATAAGATGTCTTTTAAATCCGTCTACTCTTTGTGTATGCTAAACTCATCAACTGCTTTTCTAAAATAGCTACTGTTTTGCAGCAAGCGAAGCACAGACAATTGAATGTGTCAACACCACTCATGTGGAGTCACGCTAAGATTCATTTATTTTTGTCAGGCACCCATACTAGTAGTGAATCAACTGAACTGCATTTGTAGTCAGATGTGACATGTATTGCATACCTATCTCAAAGACCTTGGTTCTGCTCTCAGATGGGTTGTGCGCTGGAGGATTGTCAGTAAGGGCTGCAGTGACCCAGAACAATTGATACTGGGGACCATCAAGCTTCTCATCCCTGCAAAAGTCCCTAAAGATTATCTTTGGCTGGCACCATTTCCAAATTATTCTGAAAGAATGGAAGCCCTTTTTTAGTGCACTGTTCTTCAAGAAAAGCCTACTTTGGCAGATTAGAATAACTACAGCAAAATATCTGGTGTATCTTCTTTAGGGTGGTACAGAGGAATAAGTAGGACCAGCTCAATGGATGATGGACAAAAGGATAATGATGATGAACCAAAAGATAATCCTTTGCACAGGACCTGCAGGACCTCCATTGCTCTTTAGTGATGGATTCAAACCCTTGGTACCAAGCTGAGGGTATATTTCAATTTGGAATGTCCCTGCCTGGCACTTGTTGAATTCTGTCTGGGAAAGTCTTGACAGAAATATGTATGTCTACATAATGCAACAAAACACACTGGTCCAACATGCCCTGGACAGAGACCTACAGAACATTCATTTCCAAAGGCTCGTAGAGACAGAAACATTTCTTCAACTGAGCAGCAAACCAGCAACATCTGAAATCTCAGACAAAGAAGGGACAAGCTGGATAGATCTGCTTTGTGCATTAAATAATTAGAAGATATGGTTTTGCTATAACCTTTTTCCCGGGCAGGATGATGGGGAAGGAAGAGCTTTTGCTTTTATGGTCTGACCAGAGTATGAGAGTAAAAAAAATGTCTGCAAGGGAATTGGATTGGAGACGACTCACATGGTTGTCACTATCACAGAGCCATCAAAGTCATACCATATATGCTCAGTAAACTTCACTCTTCCAGATGTTGTTTCTGAGAATATATGTGAGGTTGTATCCTTGAGCATATGGTGCCATTTCAACAGTTACACCACAGTAGGTAGCTGAGTAGGAGGAGGCAGTGAGGGAAAGAGACTGTATGCATGGATGTCTGTCAGGGCCACCTTTCTTTTG
Source organism: Aptenodytes patagonicus (assembly GCF_965638725.1). NCBI lineage: Eukaryota > Metazoa > Chordata > Aves > Sphenisciformes > Spheniscidae > Aptenodytes > Aptenodytes patagonicus. The sequence goes on along the minus strand of NC_134955.1, from coordinate 35,786,649 downwards.
GAGTTTTCCACATGCCTGTTACTGCTGCAAATGCCCATATTGCAATTAGGCATGAGCTAAGTCGTGATATGGTTTGTTACCAAGTGGAAGAGTTAACAGCTTCTCTCATTTTGTAATCTCATAGACGTAGGCTATTTGCTTAATAGCCAAATCTGACCTTGCAAATGTTGGTGCAGTGCAAGAAGTAATGCAGTTTTACCCTAAGCAAAAAAACATTTTCCCTCCTGCTGATAATTAGGACAGTCACTGAATCTGGGTTCCTACTCCTGACTGGAGGTGTAAACCCAGAGAGGGTTCTCAGGAGGCCTCTGGTAAACATGGCGTGGCAAGGATGGACTATGGTATGGGCCGCTAGGTCATTTAGATGGTTTGCTAGCCTTACATAGCTAAAATGTGGTGCACGTGCCATCTTTTCCCTAGATGCTTGCCTAAGGGAAGGGATTGTTTGGAGAAATCTCCTCTTGTACCTTCTTTTAGAGTGATGAATATTGTGCTATATCAGTGGCTACACAGAAAATGTTTATACTATTCTTTTTCAAAATTTATAGATCAATACAGACTATGGAAATGTATCAGAAAGTAATCATGTATAATAGACTGACTTTAAACCAACGGCTGCATTGGAAAAGCTTTGTATTTTAATGTCTCAAAGCTTACAGTTTCCTGACCCTTTATAGACTGGCATCAATAAGCTGGAGGTAGAAGTCTGTTTCCTATTACTGAACCACCGAGCCAGCTAGTCTCTTGACCTTACTTGGATTTGCACCAGTGGCATAGAAATAAAATGTTCTGAATTCCATTAATGATTCATTAAGCCAGCTATTTCATGACTTCAGCTGGATCTGTACCAATGGCACACAGTTGAAGAGCTGTGTCCCTCTGCTGATCCAGCTAGCCAACCAATTCAAAATAAAAAAGAATGGAGTTAAGAAATTATATTTAAGGAGCCACTGCAAAAAAGAGTCAGACCTGTGTGACAATAAAATTATAGAAATTATATTGAACACCTATTCTAAATATGAAGTGTCTCCGATAACTTTCAATGAGTTTTTAAATCATCCTTGCCCACACTGTAATCAACAGAACAAACTGGTATCTTCCCATAATCATACTGAAGTCTCTTCTTTTTTTTAATCAAGATTTCTACAGGTAACTAAACAAGTGCTTCCTGTACGCTCAAACTGTTTCACCCAAATGAGTAATTAAAATATGTCATTCTATAGTGCTCATGATAAAATAAGAAAGCCTACTATGTTGGCCAGTAGACTAAGACTACATGGAACAAACATGTCTGGAACAGCCAGCTTAATGAAAGGGCAGTGCTTTGTTAATGGACAGATATTGATAATTAATAGCTGGCAGACAAAGTAATGTAAAAACTTTCCTGAGAGGTTACTGAGTTGAGTTATACTTCAGCGCTGACATGACCAGGACAAAATGTGACTATCATCAGTTGTGTATTGATTTTGATAAGGAAAACTTGTTTCTCTGGACAGTCAACATGAACTCTGGTACGGACTGCCAGCGTATTTCCTAGAACTTCTCCCTGCAGCAAAAGGTTTCTTCCTCACAGACACTTGTTTCCTTACTCTGTCGAAAACTTGACTGCAGGACATTATCCCGTTTACAACCTTCTCTTGAGCTATTATGGATCTACCCTTATATTAACAATCTAGTTTACAAGGACTTTCATACCACGATAATAAAAACCCTCCTACCTATTTCAGCTTCTTGAAATCTTCTTTTGACTCAGTCTTGCAAAAATTTGTAAACTTATACTATTAGATTAATACAATCCTCTACTACATTTCTATACAAAAAATCCCACACAAATCCCACTAGTAGGCACTTATAAGCTAGGAAGTACTAAAGCTAACGTTGCCAGTGAAATCTGAATTCTGCCCCTCCTTCTTACCATCCACAAGAGCAACAAATCAACAGGCTACATAGGGAGACTGTGAGATGCTCTGAATAAAAAATACTGGTTTTAGTGTAGGGTGTGAGAATCCTCTGCAGGAAGCTACAAAATGTCAAGCTACTTGCTGTACTTTAGATAGTTTCAGATACGTTTGAGAAAAAAAAATCTTTTTGCCTTGTCTACAGCAGAATATTCACACATAGTGACTGAACCCGTGAGGGAACAGCAGTACGAGCACCAGTGATGCAATATATCTTCAGTAACCAGTGAGCCTGTTTTGGGTTCAGGCTTACACCCACCCACATATGTTGTATTATACCATTGCATAACCAGAGATCTCTGGAGCCTGAATTCTCAGTCTCTATGGCTGCACATACCGCAGCTGCTGTGCCAATATAGAAATACTGGTATCGTGTGCTGGTGCACCACCCCATCAAAGTGCTACTAGTGTGACTTTCCCTGAGACATAGGATATTTCTTCGGGCCTTTGTTTTTGCTTTAGAAGTCCATCTAAGAAAATGCTATGCTAAAGAGGAAACTCCTGAAATGGTTCGTTGATGTCTATGCAAATTACAAATGCTTTCAATAATTGCTTGTTAGGACATAGTCAAAAGGAGAATAATCCGGAGTCTGCTATTAGCAAGATAGTATTGAAACCTCAACAGGAATATCTGAAAATACAAATATCTGCTAGAGTCAGAGGGCTTCAACTTTGACAATGGGTTATCATTTGCAGTTGATGATGTTGCTATTAAACGTGGAAGACATTTGCCTACATACCGATTCAAAACAAGTTTCAAGATTTGCTTCCAGACAGTTTCCCGATCATATAGTTCAAGTAAGACAAAGTAAAGATACTTGTTATGATACTAAGTTGCTTTATCTAAAGGCTGTGTAACAGGAGTTTTAATCTCAGAGGAAAGGGGAAGGGCTTGAAGGGCAGAGAAGGGAAGAGGCCTGGGAAGACTGCAAAAACACCTTGCTGAGCCCTGGGGACGCAAAAGTTATTGGGAAAATTTTGCATGCTAACCAAAAGAAAGGGTGATTGCCATCCTTGCTATCTACCTTTTCCCATTAGCAGAGCTCTGACGAGCTGAACCAGTGTAATCAGATGATGAAAACGACCTTGGATTCTGGGGACCAAGAGCAACTTGCCTGCGAGCTCAAATCCAGCCAGGTGACTGGAAGAGCAACTGCCCACGCATTTTCACAACTGGTTTATGCCAACCTAAATCCCCACCTTAGCTGAACCGGGAAGTCCTGCCCTCCTCCCGCCTCGGAGTGTGTTTTGGCACCAGCTCCCTAGCGCTGGCACTAGCCCTGGCATGGCAGTGCCATCACCTGAGTGAAGGAGCTGCTCCGGGTGAAAAATTTAAGAAAAAAGTGTTGGTATTCAGCGGTACTGAGGGGTATTCGGTGGCAGCAGAGGGTGATGTCCTGTTAAGCTGGGGGTGAAGGCAGGTGGGGAGCGGCTAAGACTCAGCCGGTGCACTTGCTGAGCCGGTGACCTCCCCGGGAAGCCGGCTGGGGGGTCAGCTTGCCGCCGGGCCAGGCAGCGGGGCCGGCTGCCCCGTAGCCGCCTCGCTTCCCGCGGCGCGGCGCTGCGCCGCGCTGCCGGGCGGCCGGGAACACCCCTTGCCAGCACCCCCGGTGTCGGGGCTGTCGGGTGTGAGGTGAAACGGCAGCTCGGGGGGAGGGCTGCAGCCCGCCGAAGGGGCCGCAAAGGGCAGATGCACCGCACGGGCTAAACAACGGGCGGCGGGGCGCGGCGGGCCCGGCCGCCCCGCCGCGTCGCCCCCGGGACGCGCCTGGCGTCATGCGCCGGCCACGATCGGCGGCACCCGGCGCCAGGCCCGGCGCTCTCGGCACTAGATTGGTACTGCCTGGGCCGCGCGCAGCACGCTAGTCTCGCGCTCTCTGGCTCGCGCGCCGCGCCGCGCCCTACCCCCCTCCGCGCGGTTGTATCTGCTCGCTCAGGCTGGCGCTCGCCCCGCCCCTCCTCGGGTTGGCCCCGCCCCCGCTTCCTGGCCCCGCCCCGCTCTCCCCTGCTCCTCCCCCTTTGCGCTCGCGCCGTTCTCGCGCTCCTGCCCCCTCCCCCCGCTCGCTCCCTGTCAGTGCGGTGGCTGCGCCGGGAAACATGGCGTCGGAGGGGATGATTTTAACGAACCACGACCACCAAATCCGCGTTGGGGTCCTCACAGGTAACGGGCCGCGGCCGGCGCTGGGGAGAGGCGGAAGGCGGCCACGAGTAGGTGCGCGCCGTCAGGCCGCCCCGCGGGTTGCCCCGGCGGCTGTCTCCTGTGGCGGCGGCGCCGCCGCTGCGCAGGGAGCCGCCGCTCCGCCGTGCGTGCAGCAGCCGGGGCCTCGGCCCGGGCCGGGGGACGGGGACGTGGGGGCGGCGCTCCGGCCGCGGCGGGGAGCGTGTGCGGGAGGCCGGGCGGCGTTGGGCGCCGCTGCCGCAGGCGAGCGAGCGAGCGGGCTGCTGGGCGCCGCAGCTCGGGGGGCTGGCCCGGGAATAACCCACCTGGAGGGGACGGAGCGCGGGGGTGGGCGTCTGCCGAAGGGGACGGGGGTCGAGACGTGGCCGGGCTTCCTCCAAACGCGGCGGAACCGTGAGTGCGAAGGCGTTTGAGAAGGGAGCCTGCGGCCGGCGCAGGCTGCGGGCCGGCGGGAGCCGGGCCTGCCTTCCCCGGGCGGCGGCGGCGGCGGCCTGAGCTCCCTGCCCCGGGGGATGCCTTTGAGCGTGGCACGCTCCGCACGGCAGACACCTTTAGGATGACTCCTTCCCCTCCCCCTCCCTGGCCTTTACTTTCGGGGGGCGGGGGGGATGCGTGTGCCTGTGTGCTTTCTGTTGGGAGGGGGAGGAGGGCACGTATGATGCCGCTGCTCGTAGCGCCCGGACGATCCTTTAATAAACCCCTGGCACATGACGTGCGATGGTTGCACAGAACGGTTCCCGGAGCCGTAGCCCGTTCGTGTGTTGCAGGCTTCGGGGTTTCTTCGGCCTTTAGGGGGGCCTTTGCGGTTATTCCAGTGTACCGTGGAGCTCGGCGCTCCGGTGGAAGCGCGGTGCGCCCAGAAAACCCCCCGAGGGGTTCCGAGTGTATAAGGGCGTAAATAGCGTTTCTGGTGAAGGAAGGGGCGAGAGGTTTTAGTGAAATTTTTGCGCGTCGAGCTCAGTGGCTTTCATCGGGAGCCTGGGAAGACATGACCGTTCGTGGAAAGCAGCGTTGTGAGCGCGCTTAGGAGTCGGAAGATGTTCGGGGTGAAAGGGGATGCACTCATTGGAGAGGAGGCCTGGAGTTAACCCGAAAGTTACTTATTAAACTCAGCGATGTTTGACCCGAACGCCCCCGTCTCAGGCCTCCTTCGGAAATGGGTCCGTGCCCGCGGGCGGCGGCGGGGGGGGGAGCCCGGCGGCGGAGGGGAAGCCCGGCGGCGGGGTGGCGGGGGGAGCCGGGCGCGGCGCGGCGCGCGCTGTTCCCCTGCCGGGTGCTGGACCCCCGCCGCCGGGGCTGGGGCGGGTGCCGGGGGGCAGGAGCTCAGCCCTTCCTGCGAAGCGTTTCGCTGCAAGGCTGTTTTGACGGTAAACCTCTAGAAGACGACGGTGTAGTAGAAGTGGAAATCATCCTTAGCGTAGCTTTCAAATTTCAGGCAGTCATATCCTTAATAAGGACAGAGCAGGTTTGACCAGGTGCAAAAGTCAAGCTGGGGGAGTTTGTAGCTTTTGTTTCTGAAAGCTAGGACATGCGTGTAATTACATATTATTGTAAAAGTTAAAGTGAGAAGGAGGTGTCAGCTAACAGAATGCTCCTTGCATACTTTGCACAACTTCATGCTGTGTAACTTGGATTATTATTTTCTGTTGATCAGTGAATTGTTATAATTTTCACCTGTAAATGTTCCCAGAATGCAGTACCAGATACATATGCTCTTACAATCACTTAAATAATGATTAAGTCCCACAATAGATTCAGATAATCTTTCAGAATACATAGGTTTTTATTTTGTACTATAAACCCTGTTTGAGCACTATTAAACTCTTTTAACTTTATATCATAATTTGCAATTCCATTGAGAAGAGCATGTGGCCTGACTTTAATTTTTTTGTTTTTTTAAAAGAAAAACAAAATGCATAAGCGAACAGAACAGCTTTAGTCCTTTTCCCGTTAACGCCATTGTTTTGAATTGCAGGCTGAAAACTTTTGCAAAGAATTATTTTGCCGTTTTGAAAGGGGACACCTTTGGTTTCTAACAATTTTCCTAGCCCCCTTTTTGTGTATGTTTATAGACATGAAATAAAATTTTATATAAATGTGTTACCTTAATATCATATATTTGGCCAAACTTAATTTTTTTTTCCACTCTGGCATTTTCTTCAACACCTGAAAGAGAGTATTTGTACTTTGGAGGGTTTGGACCCCCTAGTTGTTTCTGCTGTTTCAGCTGTGGAAAGGCAGCAGATTTAAAAATTCACTCTTCTGAATTTCTCTCATAGAAACAAACTAATAATTGCTTCTTGGCTGGTGTGTGAAGGAATAAGTGTAGGAATGGAAAGGTTAGGTATGAGCACTATTTTTTGGTTTAATCATTTAGAATAGCTCAATGATCAGATATTAGATAATTAACATAACATGACTTCTTTAGCTTTTATAATTAAGATCATAGCCATATGTTTGTTTAGTTAGCAGTATATACTTGTGGGTTTATCAGCACAGGCAGATAGATTTATGCTTCTATTAGACCTGATATACTCAGTTTAGAAAGTACCATTATTGCACTTTATGGTAGTGTTCAGATGGAATTTAAATTTCCTTAGGAGTAACTCCTTTGAATTAATTTGGAATGAAGTTGTATGTTTATTTTTAAATGAGGACATAAAAAAATTATTTGGGCATGTTGTTAGTCTTTTCTGTTGTTGAGATTGATGCACGTGGCTCCAGAGTGTATTAATACAAAGTGAATAATATTTGTTGTGTTAGCTTAGTTTCACCACGTTCAATTTTGTTTTGCGTAAGTTACTGTATTTAGTTTTGCTTAGTAGACCTTTGTGTGTGTATTGCTAGTGTCCTATCTAGAAACAAATGTCTATTTCTTCACTTGTGACAAATTAAGACAGGTACAATGGATTAGAGGAATAGAAAGTTTGCTTATTGTTTAGCCAGAGTAACTTATTGTGTTCAAATGCAAGATTATGCAGAATGCAGCATCTTGTTTTTAAAAAAAACCTACTGGTTAACTTCTCTTATATCCAAACTATCAAGGTCTTTTAGTTACGAGTCAATGAGAAGAATGGAGTCCATAATTAGGACATTTTCTCAATGTGAAAGAACTGTCTTCCTGAAATCTGGAAAAGTAGTGTATGCAGCATCTGCTGACTTGCAGATGTCATTCCTGTTTATTTTTGAGTGTCTATACAAAAAGTTGTAGAGTGAAGCTTATTTATTGAAACAGGAGGAAATATAAACAATGACGGATTACAAAACTGTGAAACTTGTAAACTAGAGGGTTATGTCTTATGCGAATAGGAAGTCTCACTAGTTTGTGGGTAGAAAATTGAGTTCTAATCTTTGTGCATTATCATTTCAAGACATGCAACATGTGAAAAGAATGCAACCATGAAAGTTGTTTAATGAAGTGTTCACATTAAAGGTAGTGCTCACTTAAGTTCCAAACCTACGTTTTCCCTCTTCTACCATTGATACGTGGTGCAGGCACATGATCTAATAATAGAGCTTCAGTGTTTTATTCTCATGAGGTTACCCTTGTGGTAAAATACATTTTAAAAGGACCATGATGCTGTCAGATTGGGAGATGTTTGTGATGGAGAATGAGATAACAGAGTTGGGCTAACAATGGCCAAAGCTTTGTGTCCTGGTTTCGGCTGGGATAGAGTTAATTTTCTTCCCAGTAGCTGGTACAGTGCTGTGTTTTGGATTTAGGGTGAGACCAATGTTGATAACACGCCGATGTTTTAGTTGTTGCTAAGTAGTGCTTACACTAGTCAAGGACTTTTCAGCTTCTCATGCCCTGCCGGTGAGAGTCTGGGAGGGGGCGCCGCCAGGACAGCTGATCCAAACTGGCCAAAGGGATATTCCATACCATATGATGTCATGCTCGGTATATAAACTGGGGGGAGTTGGCTGCGGGGTGGTGACTGCTGCTCAGGAACTGGCTGGGCATCGGTCGGCGGGTGGTGAGTGATTGCATTGTGCATCACTTGTTTTGTATATTCTTTTATCATTATTATTATTATATTTTCCCTTCCTTTTCTGTCCTATTAAACTGTCTTTATGTCAGCCCGTGAATTTTACTTTTTTTTTTTCCCCCCAGTTCTCTCCCCCATCCCACTGGTGGTGGTGGGGGAGTGAGTGAATGGCTGTGTGGTGTTTAGCTGCCTGCTGGGTTAAACCACAGCACTTTGTCATTTAAGTGTTCTGGACATCATCTTTTAAAAAAGAAACACACATGGAGAAACCATAAATGTGGGGTAGATAAACAAGTAAAAAAGAGGAAAAATGTCTACATTTATGGTAAAGGTTGTATTATATGCATGTTCTGTCTGCAGTGTTGTGCACCAATGCTTCCTTAGTAAAGTACAAATCTTGATACGGAATTATTCTGGTTGCCCCTTGCAAGCCTTTCATGTTTGGGATATCTCTAACAGAATGGTTGTTAGTCAGTTACCATTGGTGTCAGGGTATTGAACCTGGATTAGTAAGTACAGAGTTTTGTAATGCTGAAGTTGGCTAGAAAAGGGAAGAGAATGTGTGTGGTGCCCAGAGTTGAATTAATACTACGTCATCCTTCACCGGTGGTGACACTGGTAAAAGTTACATAATCTGTGACCTTTCTTGTTATGTGAGGGACTAAGCAGACCCTTGACTAGAACTGTCCAGAGAGATCTAAACGATGTTGCCATCTCGGCTAGCCTGATGGAAAAAAGATACTCTGGTTCTCTCTGGTTGCTCTTTTATTTTGTCCTTTTTCCTCTCCATCCCCATTTTCTTCTTATTTACCTCTCTTCTTGTTTTCTGCTCAGTAAGCATCTAGTGTAGCTGGTCAAAACTTGATGTTTTGTTACTTTTTTTTCAGAGTATTCCTGATAAAAAATTTGTCAAATTTGGGGTTGGCTAATAAAGCTTCATTCAGTGTTGTCTGCTCTTGAGGTAGGTCTGTGAGAAAGAGTCATCACCAGAGACAAACAGCATTTTCTGTCTTTTCTCCTCTTTTTGTATTATTTCTTGCTTGTTTAAAAATAATAATCTCAGACTAACTTTCTTTTACAGGATAGTTTTACTGTATTTAGTATTGCTTAAAAAGTGGTAATACAGATTTTCACCTTTATGAAACATTTTTACAATTAAAGGGAGTAAGGGCTTTTGGCAAAATGCAACCTTTACTAATGATTTCTTGTTCAGGTACTTTATTCTTCCTTTCTTCCACTAAGTAAAGATTAAAACATTTTGAATGATAGTTGTGGCCATGGGCCTATGCAATAAAGCAGACAAAGGTTTCTGAAGGCATAACCTCAGACCTTGTTTAGCCTCTTAATACTGTAGTGTGAAAGGTCACACTAGCATCTTTAAGTGTCTGAGACCGTTTAGTTTGTTGAAATAACAGCGCGTACACATTGTGTCTGAATTTATCACTTTGAAGCAAGCATTCTTCACAGATAGCGAGGGCGTTGTCTACTTGAGAACATCATCCAAACAAAGAGATTACCTGGGCAGATCTGAAGTTCACCAATGTAAAAGTTTTGTAAAAATTATCTTTGAGAAACGTGGGGAACAAAATAGTTGGGGTGTCACAATTTGTTGGTCAGACTGTTTTAGAAATATATATGCTGTCCGTTTTCCAACTAAAAATTCATATGCCTCTCTCCTACTTTATGAGGTACCTTCTCATGACTTTCCTCTAAGACTCATCATTAATAGCATACAAGTTGCAAGATCTTTTCTTGGTGGTGATGCTATTCACATTTCGGACATGCATTGGAAGTTATGGTAAACTTTCTTAGAGAGGTATGGGTGGGAGGGTAAGGACCAATGTTAAGTTTGCTGGGACTTACTGTCAAATTGCCCTAATTGTCTAAATTGAAGTTGGTTAGCTTTTTGCTTGTGATCTGCCTTTCTCTCAAAAGCTACGTCTTACTGGGCACTCATCTTCAAAACATAGATTCAAGTCAGTAGCTTTTCCTAGGAGCCTTAGTTTGCTTCCAAAAAGCTTAATTCAGTGAATGAATTCTAGAAGAGAAATGCTGTACTTCCATTAAGAGTAAAACATTCTAGACTCTGAGCAACATTGATTTTCATCTTTCCCAACTGTAAGGTTGTCATAGTGTTGAGTTTATCCATAGAAACCAGGAGATCTCCCTCTTTGCCATTTGTAGCCATAAGTCTTCACAAAAGCATTTCTTTCTGATTTTTGATACGGCTATGATGATAAGCTTTTATGTCTGGTGAATGTGATCTGTACAATTGTCCAGTTTCCTTTTTATAGTTTAACAGTGCTGAATAGGAACCTTTACCTTTTATAGTTAAAGAGGAAGAAAGTCCTGGGTTTTTTTTCCACTGTTTTTTAATGTGCACTGTGGAAAAAAAATTGGTGACTGGAATCTCACTGGTAAAGCAGACTTTTTTACTTACAGCTTAATTTGCTTGCAATGGTACTGTTTCTTTTGAACTGCAAGAAGTGGAAACACTGAAGTTAAAAGTATGTAAAGCAAGAGAATATTTCCTAACTATACATGGATGTTTTAATTAATACCTACTTATGTAAGAAATGGCCATTAATTTGGAGGTTGATGTGTTCTTATAGAGCAGGGGTGAGAAGTCTTGTCTAATCAGTGTTTCTTGATTTGGAGTTTACTTACCCAAATATGGTTGAGAGGTCTTTGCCCATGCTCCATGTCTGTAGTTCATATTTAGCAGTACAGAGCTTATCCATTATGTTATGCATTCATTTACTTTTCTGGATTTATATTTGTCCCCTTTTCCAGTACTGTGGGAAAACTTTCTGTGCTACTTACCTTAAAAATTAGTGATTGTGGATTTCATGAGAACTAACTTAGTTCTGGGATAACCTTTAGTTGGTTTGCTGGCTTCGTTAACTGGACAATAACAGAATATATGATCACCAGTCCATGCTTTGGAGAGTCTAGCATACAAAAGCCTGATATGCAGGCACAGAATTTCTCACCTTTAATGTTGATTTAACCATATCTGTCTGTTTGCTTGTTTGTTTTTTCAAGTAAGAGAGTAGAGCATCTTTGTTGAGAGGTACTTTTATATCATATTAGGATTTCACCCATAGCTTTTCTGAAAATGTCTACCTTGAAATTTATAACACTTAGAAGCAAAGAAGTTTGCTGTGCAGTGCCTTTGTGAAGTCAAAGTTAAGATTTTCACTTTGCTTTTTCAGTTGTTCAAGTTGAAAAAAGTTTATTTTGAATACGTGGGAAAATATTTTTTTCTTAGTCCGATGGTTGAAACAGTTTTTCTGATAGGGTTTAAAAAAATTTTTTTTGGAGATAAGCAAGTATAGTTTTTGTGGTCTGCAATTCGTGAGATTGATATTGTGCAACAGGAAGACATGATAACTAAAAATGAGAACAAATTTTAGCTCTTGTTAGAATATTTATAAGGTCTTGAAGTATGGATTAAATAAAATAAATAATTTACATACTGTTCCTATGTGTAGACGATGTATGCAACTCTGTCTCTTATACTGAAATGGTCTTATATGTCTTGTGTATGACAGAATTCTTCTTGAAAGTTTAGCAGAATGCCTGAAAAAGCTGTTCTTGGAGAATAGGAGGGTAATAAACAACCATATGGGAAATAAGCAGGTAGCAGCCTCTTATGTGGGATGTTTTTAATTAATAAAAAAGTAGCATAGCCTTTTAGGTTGGGGGTTTTTTTAATCACAGAACAATTGAGAAAAGTAAGTTGAAGTTTACGAGGAACAGAAATTGCATAAAAAAGTGCTTGGGAAAAATAGGCTTAATTAGGCAGTTATCTTAGAAAATCTCATTTTGCAAGTAAGAGATTTGTATGTGATGTTTTGTTTACTTGTTTTGTTTTCATACTAATTTACTGAGGCCTATTTTATGCCTAACTTGTCAAGTGCAAAAAAAAAAATAGCATAAACCCTCAATAATAATCTTCTATGTACATTTTGCAAAATCCTGCAAAACAGGGCTCTATCCTACTATGACAAGGTGGGTGAATGATATTAATGGTATTTTGTAAGGAATAAAATGCATTGTCTGTTCCTCATACTATGAGATAAATAGCAAAACTTCCACTGGCTGACTTCAGTGATTTAGTGAATAGCGATGTATTATAAATCTATTTTGGAGCAGTAAAGTGTTTTTTGATGTATACCAAGAACTGACTCAATGTTAATTTAGCTCCATGTGCAAATGAGTTACCTAGAAGTGTAATCCTTAATAGCTTTATACTTAATATGACACTTCATTATGTATTCAACATACAAATTGCATTAGTGGACAAATATAGTAATATATTAAGTATTGCATATGTATTTAGGACTGCAACTATAGAAATAAATGTTTCTCAGATATACTTTTTCCTTTTCTAATTAAATTATATCACTTATGTAGTAGAGTTAGGAACCAGAATGCATGTGGGCTTTGAACTATAATATATTTTTGGCTTTTGAGTACTTACTGTGTGGTTATGAAATTCTTAGTTTTCTTCATTATACTGTGTATCATAGGGAATTTAAAATCTATGTAGAATATTTTTCATTTGAAAAATCTTTCTTGTATTTATTTTGTTGGTTTTCCTCTATGTCATATGTGCCTTTTGAGACCTAAAAGTGGGAAGTAGAAATTTAAGTATATGGTGTGTTTTTGTTTGTTTGGTTTTTGATGGTGTTTTGGTTTTTTGATTTTGGGTTTTTTGTTGTTTTTTTTAAAAAATGTATGCTGTGGGGGATTTAAATTCATACTGAAATCTAGGAAGTGAGCTGTTGTTCAGAATCATTTTATGGGAAGCCGTATGGATGAAGAACAATATGCATTCTTCAGGAATTAAAATGAATTGCAGTGAAGTATCCTGCAGGTCTGACTTAGAAGGGGAAGGTTCCTAGGATCTCTGCAAATGACAGAATAGGCAGAGATTGCCATTAAAAAAAAGTAACACCCCCTTTTCTCTTAGCAAGCTGCTTTTAATGCCCTGGGGTAGGCTATTTAGGGAGGGATTGATAGCAAGGCCTGAGATGAAGGCTGTAAAGCCTTCATCCAGTAATTCTTAAAGGGACACTGTATGTGGCACTAGTTAGGAATTTGGCAAACCAATACACTTCTACTCTGCTATTTCTTAGCCCTTCCTGAAACAATTTTCATGGGATTATGAAGACAGACCAGACTGTAAAAGAGAGGACGTTGGTGTTGGGCAGGTATGTATCCTTTTACCTAGGTACTTGCAAATCTTGTCTTAGGAAGGTTTGGGTGGCAGTGTATGTTTCTGGAAGAAGAAAATTTCCAGGAATTCAAATAGATAATTCAAATAGATATTAGGTAGTTTCCCACTGATGTGGTTCTTTCGTATGCTGTAGAGTAGTGGCATAGCAGTGTAGACAGTGAAAAGCCAAAGGCTTACCATGTACTCCCTGTCAGAATCTTCATATCAGGAGAAAGTGGCAAGATGCCTAAAAGTAAGTACATATCTGGTGGAGAAAAATGCCTGTTGTTTCCAGAAAAAGCAGAAAAAACAAAGTTTAAAGGGAATAGGTACTTCTCATTTCCTCTTTTTTTAGCTTCGTCTTCCTTTTTAGTTGTCTGAATAGTCAAGGGGAGACATTGAATAAGCCTACAGCAAATCAGGGATCCTCAAAAATCAGGTTCCTTGGAAAAATAAGCTGAAATTAAGCATACTGAGGAAAAATGTTGTGAAACATATCTTTAAAAGATAGTGCAGGGATAAAGTGTTTCTGTAGATAATACTCAGAAAACTCCAGAGATGCTGGGAAAAAGTCGCAACAGATGCTCATATGTGTGTAAATCCTGATTAAAACTTCAGCATTGCTGTTATGCTCTGATTTAATACTTTAAGAAAATTTAGACTATCTTAGAAAAAATGTATATAAAGCGGAGTTTTTTGGGGAATGTTTTTGCAATCTCCAGGTTTTTTTCCTACTTTTATTACGATGTCCTGAAAGAATTCCTTCTCAGATAGTCACTCTAATGATGTTCCTTTGCCTTGATAGATGTATATAGTAGATAAGTGAGGTATAATTCCCTAGTTACTAGCTTTAGCTAAATCTAAATGAAAGTACTTCTAGTTATTGTAAAATATACTTGATGGTAGGCTTTTTTAATGATTGCTTTAATTGAAGAGACTGAAAAGTCTGGAGAGGGGGGGAATTTCCTTCCCTCCCAACATCCCATTGTGAGGGATTCCAAACCATTCTGGACATGCAGACATTTGTTCTGGTATTTATTTAGCAAAATAAAGAAAAGAAGAAACCAGTAAAAGGTATGTAGAATAAACCAGGAGACTTAAGAGGGTGTTAAGATTTTTGAGAGAAATCTTGTAACTTTTTCAAGTAAATGTGGCTACAGGGTAGTGCTGTATTTCCTAATTCTTTGGACAGAAGGCAAGGCACAGAGCTTCGAGAAGTTGGGAATGGTCGTGTTAGTAGAATGTGTATGATTCAGGTTGGGTATATTTAAACTGCTCCAGAATCTAATGCTATTCTGACATCTGTTTTTTAAGAACGTGCTCTGTTCTACAATAGGGAGGTAAGCTGTAAAACCTTAAGGTCTGATCTTGCCAGTTAAGTTCCAGCGGGGTAAGAATTAAAACTATTACTAGTTTCTCCAATGTGCAGGACCTTCTTATCTGAGTGGGACTCGGGCTTTTTTTTGTAAGCATCGAAGATCAAAATGGAAACTCTAAAGTTCATGTTAAAAACAACTGCTGAAAAAAGCAACTGCTGAAGAATTTCCTGTGATCGTTAAGCTTCAAGGATTCTCACCTGCCTGTTCCTATTTCTTTATTCCAAAGGGTGTAGCTCTAGTTTGTGCACAATGGTTTCAGTACGTGACTCTTCTCTTTGGCTTGGCAGTTGATCAAAGACAATTAGTGAAAATACTAGTTGTCATTTCACCATTGTTTTGTCAGAAAAGGGTTCAAGTAGACTTTTTTTGAGTGCTTTGAGTATTTGAACAGAACATCTTTCTGGAAAAGGCATCTGAGGCAAATTTCTGTATAGCATTAAACTGGAACATCATGGATTATCCTTAATATTAGAAAAATCTCTTAATTCCTTGATAGCATGTCTTATATTTGGTTATTGTTATGTGTACGATACTGTGAAGACTCATCAAATCATAAGGGAGATTTTAGATGTGAAATAGTAATCATTTTCAGTATTTCTTACCAGAATAGTGGCAGCTTCTGGTACTCTCCCCAATAATTTTAGCAAGTCTTCATATTCAGGTTGTACCTAGTATCCTTTTTCTGCACCGAACAAACACCTGCTAAAAATGTTTTACCTGTACTTCAGCCTCTAGAAAGTAAATTCAGCTGTGCATATGAAAAATATGCAGACAAAAAACACTTTAAAATGAATGGTTGAGATCTCATTAGCATCTAGAAAGTATCTGACAATTAGGGCACATTCAAGCGCTTCCTCTATGTTTAAGATATTGTGAAAACATCAGCCTGGAGCCATTTGAGGCAATAGCAAAATATATATTATAATTCATTCAAAGCATAAATTTAAACTTAACCCCCTAGATACTGACATTCCAACCAGCAGCCATTGCAGGAAAAAGCAGGCAGATGCAGAAATTCTTTATATTTGGATAATTAGGTGCTCTCTCAATTCCGCAACGATAAGTAGACAATTTAAAAAAAAACAAACAACTTTGCTTTCGTGCTGTACCTACATAAGTCTTTTGACTGTAATTCAGTAAGTTAACTTACCTTTTGTGATTTCATTCAATTTAAGTAAAGTCTGTGTTAGCACGTAGTACAGCCTAAGAGAAGCAGGTTTGTAGAGCAAACCACTTAGTACTGGGGGCTTCACATCTGCGTTGTTCACGGTGTTTTGCTTCATGCTAGCTTAAAACCCATGGAGTGAACTCTAAGTAATGGTTGGAGTGCATTAGGTGCACTCTTGGAGTACATCTCGTTTAGTTTTGTCCAAAATGAATTCAGCATTCATGCTTTGATCCCTGTCTGCAGTGCAAACCAAAGTATGGTGATTGGGGACTGTCAGGAGATAGCTTGAAAGCCACACTCCTGAACCAAACAGAAACACTAATATAGACAGACTATTTGCTATGTTTTGCCTCCATGGGATTTTGTGTGCCTCTTGCAATTCTTGCGTGTGCCAGAGAGGTCTTCCAGTGGGTAATGCTAAGAAGACTTTCCTGATGGTGTAAAGTATCCGGAAAGATATTGGCTCTTAGACTGTTCTTATGCATTTTGTGAGGGTGATGTGGATGAGGGCATATCCGTTGAATCTTTGGATACCTGGAGAAAGTAGCTAAAGAGGTGTGAGAAATGCCTTTTCTTAACTAGCCTTGAAATTACTCTTAACTTAAGCTAGCCTAAAGTAAAATTCAGTAGTAAGTAAAAGTATTTCAAATGTCCAAAATAAGCCACGCAATTACAAATTTTTATAAAAGCTATAGATGAAGAAATGACAGAAAAAGCATGTTTACACTAATACTTAGTTTGAACAGGCCCTCCCTGTACCTAGCTGACTTGTCTGTTAGGAAAATACATGCAGTGCTTTGTCAGGGATTTTATCTTCCTGCGTTCACTACATCTCAAGCTGTGTTATTTAGAGATAATTTTCTTCTGGTGTACCATGCAGCCTGCTATAACTGGTCACCGCTTTAGAGCCCAACAGGACTCTTGTCCAGGTTTAATCTTATGCCCTGTGAAATTTTAGGCATGGTTTTATCATCACTGCTGCTTGTTCACTCCCATGCTGTGCTATGCTGGCATAACCTGTTGTGTGGCCGTGCAGGCAGGGAACAGAAACAGCTGAAACTTAACCTGCCAGAAAAAAGGGATCCTTTCCAGCTGAATCAGCTGTGTGATCTGGGTCAGCACTGAGCTCTGCAGACTTCTGCTCCAGTAGGTGAGCAAGGCTGGCAATTTTTTACCTCTACTGTCAAATTTTTTAGACTCTGTTCTTTCTTTAGTGTTATTCTATGCTGCCATTTTTCACTCTGTGCAAAACAAATTTAACTGGCTAACTTAATGGAAAACTACTCTTCTTTTTGAGAGATTAGTTTTCTGCAGCCTGAACAAATCGAATCAACTTAGCAAGAGACCTCAGGAGTGCCAGTGTGAGGGAGGGGCTGGATTGCACAGATCGGATAGGTAAGGGTGGGAGATGGGACTTCTGCTTTCTGACCACAGCTCAAACAGATGTAATCATGTGTTGGTTTTGTGTAGTTCATGTGCATTAATTCAGAAGATAGTCTTGACACTCCTTTATCTAACTAAGTGTTGTCTCCTTTCTTGGAAGTGTTGTTTTGTCAGGCCAGATACTCTCTTAGTGGTATTTGCTAGCTTGTCCTGATTGACAAGCAAAGACACCGCCTCCACTGAATAGCAAGCAGGAAAAAAATCATAGTGAAAGGAGGGAGGATTTTGCCCATTATAGGAAACTATTTTGAGGAGGGGATAAGTCAAGATATATTTTCCCATTTTGTATGTAAACTTCTTTGATTCATGTGAGTAGTAGCTAGATGAGTATGAAGGCTATGCTAGGCATTTATGCTTAACAAAGAGCTGAACATCTAGTAACTTGCATATGTTCAGCTCTTCTAGTTACCTAACATTAGACTTCCGCAGTGTTAAATTTGGGAAAAGGTGAACACTGTGTTACGCATGTACAGGCAAGTAGGGTCTCTTTTTATTAATGTGTTAATTTCTAAAAGTCAAAACTTCTAACATTTATTTTTTGTAACTTATTATCTTGACTATAGTATGCCTGACAGAACTAATTTGAAGCCTATAGCCGTATTATTTATATATATAAACATTTATTATATTATAGATCAAATAATAATTAAAATATATCTATATATGACAAATTACCCATTTCTACCAGATCTGATTTGCCTTCTGCTTCAGAGACTTCTTTGGCACCATCCAGTCTGTCATCTTTCTTACACTCAGTATAGTTTTTCTAAGCATATCTTTACCAGTCAAATTAGCTAATATGCTATCTTTGAGGATGCTAACCTGATATGTACTAAATAGCAGTTGATATGCTATTGCCTTATTTGTCGTTTGTTGGACACCTGTCTGTACACCAACTATTTAAAACATCTCCATGCAAGATAATTTTCTAATTTCACTTTTGTCCTGCATACATTCTTCTTGCTGACCTGAACAGAATCATTTCTTTTCTCTTGAGTGGACTGTTATCCATGTTATGGAGGTAACTGGAACAACCAGTCACAGGCATCAGCTAGTTGTGTAAGTCAGGCTTTGGGATTCTTGATATGTCCTTAAAAAGGGGGAGGGATTGGGATGAAGGAGGAGGATAGATAGTTTAGTTATATAATTGTGGTCAGTGGACCATGTGCATTTATTTAAGGCCTTATTTCACTGAAAATCAGAAGCCTGCTGGTCCATGCATTTGTCCAATATTGTATGTTTCCATGGTCTCCAAGGCTACTAACTGTGTATTGACCATTGTTTTGGCATCCAAATGCAGTGCTTGGAGATAAAGGTAGCTAGCTAAAATGAGTTTTGAAAGTCACAATGTAAGTACCATCTTCAGTATTAAGATACATCTACAGTGGAAGTGTGATTTTAAAATAGCAGAAAATACTGAAATGGTGTAGTCACTGAAAAAGCAATCCTAACATTAAAAACCACTCCTTCTAGAAGAAAAAGTTAAAGATTAATAATAAAAATGGAATTTTATGGCAAGAGAAAAAGTATAGAGGAGACTGATAGCCCCATTACATAAATCAAAACCATATCATAAAGTATAGCTTCTAGCAAAGAATGTAGAGACTGGGGTTATATAAATGAGGCATAAAGGCTGTTAATGGAAAGCAGACTAGCTAAACAGGGAAAAAGATTTGTGTGCTTGACGATTATGCCTTTGTAGATAGTGTCCCATTCACTATAAAAGTTTAACACGTCACTTAACAAGGGCAAAATTAGGAAATTCTTTTTATAAAAAGAATAGAGAAATAAACCAAATATACCAAATGCTTGTAATCCCAATAGTATCTCCTTAAAAATCCCTCAGTGAGCCTTATTCAAAGTTGACAAGTATTGAATCTTTAGCAATTCTTTATGATAAATTCGTCTTTTACTCCATTGTATTAATGGTGAAATTAATCCCACCTAGAGAAGTAATACTGTCCATGAGCTCTCATTTATCCCAGCAAAATTATTCATATCTATGGTGAATGAAATGTGAACTGATCCAGATGATAGTATTTTGCCAAGCTAGTTTTCAATCAATTTCTCTTGGTTTAGTATGAGTAAATGCTTGTGCCCACACAGTAGAGATGGGAACAAGTTGCTGCCGGTAGAAAGAAGGTGGGATTTTTTCTTTTGGTAATAATGCATGAGAAAAACTGGTCTGTGGCCAAGGCATTAGTGCCCCATGTTCTTAGGGAATACACTGTTGCCAGGCCCTATTACTGCAGTGCACTTTTATCAAACTTCAGTTGGAAAAAGCAGAAATTACACTCTCTTAAAAAGACTGAATGGATATGATCACATTTGGTAGCCTTGTGCACCACCCGTTGTCCACTGATTGCAATTTGAGAGTCAGTGACCTGAGGCTACATACAGTGGCTCAAAACTCACTTGCCTTCCATTCACTTAATCATGCTCACAGAAGTATATGCTGTTTGTGGGATATTTCTCTTTTTCTTGGATACTAAATGAGTGGCTTCCTGTTTCTGAAGTGATTGTACTACTTCTGGTGATGTCTGGTTGATCTGTGAATCTGCTCCTACTTTATTAATGTCTTCTTTCAGGAGAACATTAGATTCCGTTTATTTTAATTACTTTTCTTTATTAACCTCTATAGAACTATTGGGTATTTGGTAAGGTTTCAGAATTTAATTATGGCTCCTATTACAACCGATACAAAAAAAGAAAAGTTTTGAAAAAAGGAGGGGGGGGAAGTACTCCCAAGATTTTCAGCAGTTCCTCTTCCCCTTCACCTCCTCACCATTAAGCAAAATGCTTGAGCACACTACTTTCTTAATGCTTGCAAGAGAATAAAGCATTAAAAAATAAACTTAGCTCTTCTTTAGAAACAATGGAAGATAAAGAAATAAGGCCAACAAATTCCTTTGCTGTCATCTTCTTCCACGTCTGACTTCTCATCTTTGCATTTGGTTTGAATTGTGCTGGCTAAATACTGGAAATGGCTTTTCAGCACTTTTCTGCTGGTTTTGTATTGAAAATACTCCTCGGTTACTGTTATTTCTGTTCTTACGTAAGTCTTGTTCTTTGTGAATTGACAAAGGCATACTTCCTTTGGGACTGACAGTAATATCTTTTGTTGCCTGTAACGTGACAAGTTATACTGAAATCTTTCTTAGTGGTGGTGTTTACTTTTTCAAAATTTTTTTCCTTTGGGTTTATGTGCCTTGATACAGAGTTTGTTCATCAAATATATCATATATCCTATACAGATTATTTTTGGTGTTAGGTGAAAAAGTCAACCTCTTGAATGCAACTAGACTGAGAGTTTTCTTACAGAATTTCTACTAAATGTCAAGTACTCATTTCCTTGGAACTTTTTGGTTTGGAACTGCTGTGAGTTGACACATCCTGGAATCTTAGGATTTCAGTATCAGGTCAATACTCGTAATTACCTTTGTTTTCTCATCCTTTTTTTTTTTTTTTTTTTAAGTCTGTCAGATGACAAGGCGTCTCTTCCACTTTGCCTTGCATTCCTGAATCACTTAGGTAACTCAGTGAAATACTTTTATTTCCCCCATTCCATCTTTCTTAGTATAGCTCTGAGAAGAACATTTTTCCATATATAACTGCTTGTAAACTTTGTTATTTTTGACCATGATGTTAATGTTGATTCTTTCAAGACTCCATTTTTCTCCTGTATTTCTTTCATTTTTGCAGCCAGTGAACTTGCAAGTAGTCTGTTGTCCAGGAGCATGTATCTGGAGTATGTACTGCTTTAATGCAATACAAAGGAGGTCATTGAAAGAAATCACTGAAGGTGACTGTGGTGGGCTGACCCAGTCCAGCAGCTAAGCCCTCACCCAGACATTTGCTCACTGCCCCCAGGCGGGATGAGGGAGAGAATGAGAAGGGCAAAAGTGAGAAAACTCGTGGGTTGAGATAAAGACAGTTTAATAAGTGAAGCAAAGCTGTGTGTGCCTTACTGAGGTCAAGGTAGACAATATCCACTGCTCTCCCCTCATCTACCAAGCCAGTCATTTCCTTGTAGAAAGTAGATTTTGTTAGGCTGGGCTCTGTGTTCTGCTGCATTTTTTTATCTATCTGTTAGTCAGACAGGTAGAAAAGTCTAGTTTGCCTTTGTCTGGCCTTCTGCCAGACAAAAAGCACCTATAAGAAATGTTATAGCTTGTTCAACTAATCAATCTGCCCCCTTTCTTCAGGAATACAGGCATGTTATAGATAAGTGCAAGGAAGCAATGTCCCACTGTATGGCTTTACCATAGATTCTGGTACACAACCTGTAGGATGAGGAAAGACTTATAAACATCTATGGTCTGTTTACATTGTTGGCTAATTGTTTTCCTACAATTGGTGAATAGCATTTCTACTTCTCACATGTGTTAGCTTTTTATAGGAGCTTCATCTCCTTTTTTTGTCCTTTCAATGGAATCGGAAATGGAAATTCAGCTTCCATAATTTCAAGGAGTTTCCTTCATAGGGGAAAAAAAAGTATACGTTTTAACTGTGTTAGTTCCATTTAAGTCAATGTAATACATCTGTAATGTTCCTCTGGGCTGTTACACAGCTATCTAATGTCAATTACTGTGCATTGATGGTGCATCTTAAGATGCAGACTGGGTTTTTAACCATGTTATGTGAATGTAATTGAAGAAAATCCTTTTACTGGGTGCCCAGATGAGATCATTTGAGTAAGGACTTGGTTTAAAGATGTTTAAAGCTCACAGTACTGCACGGCTTGTCACTGTTCTGTGATTTATTCTATATTGGATGTAATTTCAGATATTGGATTGTAACTGATAGCATTGCTCACTGTGTGAATCTCTGAAGTTCTTTCTGCCAGTGTACATTATTTCTTATTTATACATTTTGCATATTTCTTTTGTGTAAGTACTTTGCAAATTCTCAGGTAAAAAGGAAGCCTTGAAACTTATATGCCAGATAGGCTACATGCTAAAAAAAAAAAGCTTTTTTAAGTCTCTGGGGACAAGAACCGATACTAAACTGGTATGTGAGGTTCTTGAATGAACTTGGATTCTTGTATTAGCTTGGATTCACTCTTGTAATTAACTTGGGCTACTCCAGCCTGACTTTCAAAATATGGCTTACTACTAAAACACACTTGTTGGTTATTTAGGAATTACTTAAATTACTTATTACATTATAATAGTTCTGTATGTAAGTTAGAGATCCCTAGAGGCCGCAGTCAATTTGAGTATTAAATGAGATGTCATTTATTAAATATCTATATAACAGTCCCTACATTGAGGGCCTACAGGTCATTTGTAAAAACAAAATTTAGTAGTTGAGAGATGCTCGTAGAACACACATAATAATTTTGTTTCACTTCAGATTTTCTCTGTTGAAAGGAAGTGAGTGTTATTTTAGGATTTTTTCTGTGCTTGAATATTGTTTCTTACTAAGCCTTTCACATTAAGTAAC
Source organism: Aptenodytes patagonicus (assembly GCF_965638725.1). NCBI lineage: Eukaryota > Metazoa > Chordata > Aves > Sphenisciformes > Spheniscidae > Aptenodytes > Aptenodytes patagonicus. Next base: position 35,763,864 of record NC_134955.1, on the reverse strand, counting down.
CAGGATCAGATGTCTTGCAAGCATTACACGGACACAGCTTTGTCATTAGTGTCATTCTCTTTGGTTCCTTAGTTTTTTAACAGAATACTTTAGTATAGAATTTGTTAGCTGAAGAGCTAAAATTCTGTAGAAATAGTTTGTCTGTTCTGTAATAAACAAAGGTCTGTATCACTTCACCAGTCTGTTCAAATTAGCTAATTCAGAGAAGTACATTTCTGTATATTAGAAGTATGTAATGCATATTTTTGTTGTATACTTTGCTCTTAAGAGAGTCAAGAGGCTTTTGATTTTCCTCATAGTCTGTCATGATCAGTATCACCAAAGTTTTACCTTTCTGGATGAGGGCTAAAGCACAGTCACTAAAGTAAAGGGCAGACTTGCAGTAAAAATAGTTTTATAAGGGTAATAACTATATATTTCATTAATAATTAAGGTTTCCAAACCTCGTTATTTACTGAGGCACTGCTAATATACTGGGAATGACATACATGGAGTGATATATTTTGCCTTCCTCTACATCTGAGGTTTTACTTCTGACTGCATCCCTCCTTGCTCCAGGGAATTAGAATTTGAGATGAGAAGTTGAAGATGCAAAGCACCATTAGTAGTTTTAACTTAATGTGGTATTTGAAAGCATATAACAGTTTCTAAAAGAATGAACAAATACTCCGCAGTTAATTTATCATATTGGTCAACCTATGTGAACATTACCTTTCTTGTGTGTTTTAAGGGTGGATTGAAGATTTTTGGATATATTTTGCATGGGGGGAAAAAATAGTACATGAGTCAAAAGATGCAAGTTGCAAAAGAAAAAAAAAAGCTGCAGTTGACACAAGAAGGGGGTTAGCGTTAACATATAATGTGATGATGGATGTCAGGGGCAGAGGAAGGTGTTGAGTCATTGTTTTAGACTTGTGAGGTGGATTTATTAGAGTTTGTGTGCTCCAGAGAGCAGAGAATATTCTGTTGACCCAGTTCTGCAAATACTCATTTGGGGATATTATGGTTGCTCCAGTGAATGCTGCATTAAAAGTAGAAGAAGCTTTAAATATTCTTGAAAATGGAATGCATTGCCTTTACTCTCTCTGTGGAGCAGTGCCGTTAAGAGCTACATCCCTAGCCATACACTTCTGAAATTAAAAAATCTTCATGGCTGAAGAGGTGCCCAAATTCTAAGAAGTCTTGTATTTCTGAAGAGAGATATAAATAGTCAATCAAACAAGTCTCTGTAACACTTCATAGGGTAGATCCAAAGAGAGACATAGATGTGGTGATGCTTCAGTATCTTAACATTAACAGTTTGGACCATGCAGTGGGAGGGAAGAGAACAGGGTTCAAATCTCTGCGTTTTGAACTATTGTTGCATTTTCTTTTCTGTTAGAGGGCAAGTAACGAAACAGAAATAGTCCATGGAGCAGGGACTAGAATCTAGGTCTTCTCTTGCAGTTGAGTGCCACAGCTATTAGGTTACAGTGTGGTCCTTGGTGCTGATTGTCTGGATGCCATAGCATTTTAATTCTTAACTGGGTAGTTACCTAGCTTTAGCAGATGATAAGCTTGTCACCATCCAGCCTTCTGGTTTCTTAATTAAAGCACTCTTCCGGGAAATAAATGTGTTTGAATCCCCATAGGCTAACAGGGAATTAAACCCAAGTTCCTTGCCTCTGTGGTACTTGCTGTAATCCAGTACGGATTTACAGGAAAAGTTCTGGGCTGGTAGTCCCAAGCTATTTGTAGACCCTTGTGCACCCTGCAGTGCTCTTACACTGTCCTTTCACAGGGTGCGTGTGTGCTGCCTCAGGTGTAACCTCTGTGTTACCTTGCATATGAGCCTCTTAGCGTATGTCTTGGTGAAGCTTTAGTCTTCTATAAAATTTCCACCAGAAAAAATTAAGTGCATATATTATCTCTATTTCTAGGGAAATCCTGTGGTGTTTGTTGGATTGCTTTGTATAGGACTTGAGGGCCTGAATTTTACTTGTATGCAAAAATGCATTTATTATGTGCTACCATGGATTCAGAAGCCATGCACATGAGGAGAAAATATCAAGAATGTTTATGAAATATTTGAATGCTGTAACAGCAGCAGCACTGTTTTTTGTTGCCATTTAAATGAAAATATCTTAGCATTCAGAAAGCTCTGGGATCACCCAGCCTGGAAGCTTTATTAGTACACCTGAAGGGATGAAGTTCCCGGACAATCAGGTTTTCCTTTCAGTTGTTTAAGTTAAATAATAACAAATACTTTTTTTAAAGAAAAGAAAAATAGCTGCCTGTTTTACTTAGGAAGGTTTTGCTTCTGTTGTTTCTCTGATGCAGTCTTCTTCCATGTCTTCCCATAACAAAAATGCTTTCTGTAAGCTTTAAGAAGATTGTAACAAGCAGGAAAAAAAGTTTGGGGGTGCTCTCCTCAGCCTTCTTCCCCAAACCCTTATTTACATGCCATATGATTAAAAAAAGAATAAAGAAATAAAATATGAAGCCTGTTCTCCTCACCTCGTTTTTTTGCTTTATTGATCAATAAATCCTTGGTGTAGTTCAATACATTTTTTAATTAGTTACTATTTTCGTAATTACCGTTTTGTATCTTAATTTTTTTGGTAGTGGCGCTTCAATGCAAAATTGAAATTGAAGTTACTCAAAGTCATTGATGTCAAGTTGTTTTTTTTTTTTTTCCATTTCTTCTTGAAAAGACACACTGTGGCTTTGTTTGTTTGCTGGATTTCTTTTAATCTGATAAGGAAAACAGTCCTGAAAAACGTAAGAAGTGCTGATATGACCTTGGCCATATCTTAGCTAGCAGGTGTCTTAAGAATAAGACGATACTACATCATCATTTCCTGATGAGTTACAGCATCATGATGGCATGTGCTCCCACTCAGAATCTATTTTAAGAAATGACAGAAGCACTTTCTTATAATTAATCTTGTGTTCAAAAATACTGGATTGGAGTGAAGAAAGTCTACAAAGTAATGACGTTCTGGAGATCGAAAGAGAACTAATGAAAAAGTAATTATTTAATCTGTATCGTAAAAAAACTTAGCAGAAAAAAAAGAAAACAACTCAATCTCTGTTTTTCGTATTTGTCTATATATCTGTTCATATTACAGATTTGTACAACAGAAGAAATACTAAAGACTTCCTCAAAGAAACGTGGCCCACTTTGCTAGGCAGAGTTTAACACTGTAATGGCTGTTAGAAATTGCAGCATGTGTTTTGGAAATTTATGATCAAATCTTCTGAATAGCAGCGCATCTGATCTCTCTGCTACAGGTTCCTATTTTGGCACTGGTTTCAGTTTGTCAAGAAAATGTAGTTCATTTCGGGCACAATGATTGTAAGGGGCAAGCCTTAAGATGAGAACTCTTCAGTATGCTGCAAATACTGACCTACTCTGGACAACTCTGTAGTTTCCCAGAACGTAAGGGTCCTGAAAGTGTTTGAGGTTACTCTGTACAATTAATGTTTGTTGACTTGACCTTAGTAAGGTGAGTACAGGTTTTTATAAATTAGTTCAGATTAGCTGTATTTTAACTCAAGATATAAAACACTCAGCTACATACACTGTAGATTATTTGAGTGTAGAAAACCTTTTGTTATAGCTTTATATTGCGCTTAGAAAACAGAACAGCTGTGTACTACCATAATACAGATTAGTACTAGTACAAGAAGAAGAGCCTAGTACTAAGCTAAATATTGTAAGTCATGAGCCATAACGTTTTCTGGTGGACTAGAGTATTTTTACCTTCTTTCTGTGCTGCTTTCCTACAAGCTTCCCATTCTCTGAATATAACTAATTCCCAGTGTGCTGTTAACATATCACTATTTCTTGAATGGCCTGTTGGAATAATCAGAACTTGTGAAATGGAGCACCGAGGTGGTTGATTTCACCTAGCTTGCTTATTTTCACATTAACAAAGTGTAGGTAAGAAATCTTTAGGTCTCTGCAGTCTTCTGTTACAAAATTAGGACGCTGTATTTAATGAATGAGTACAGTGAATATGGGTGTAGCTAGAATTGCATGGTTAAATAATTTGCTATGATAAGTTTAAAAGGCTATTACCCCAAAGTATTAGTCTTCCAGCCTTTGACATATGAAAATAACTGATTTTGAGAAACACAGAAACTTCCTAAAGAAATTTGACCTATAGAGCAATGTTATGTTTTTAAGGTTTAATTAACGGGGATCTGCTGTGGGTAAAACTGAGGTCTTTCTCCAGTTGGAGGTTGATGTGCCAGTTTTGCAAAGCATTCTGTTCTATACATGAAGATGAGAAAATAATACAACCATCCCTCTGTAAGTACTGGAATTCTACATTTTACAGAGAAGGAATATTTTTTCGCGTCCTTCCTAGCAGCAGGCTTGGCATATTAAGAATAATTCTGGTGGAGGTAGTGTACTGATTCAAATCCAATCAAGGAATTCAAAATTACTCAGAAGATGCAGTTTCTCATGGGTCTCCAAATAGTATGGTGTTTTGGTCATGTTTATTTTTTGTGAGCAGGTAGCCTACAGAGTAATTCTTGGGTTTCTGTTGAAAGATGCATCGTACACAGAATATTCACTTCACAGGGGAAAAACAAAAAGAAAAAGCATGAAGAGAAACATTTCCTTCATGACTGACAGAGAATTTCATGTGAGCTGAACACCAATGAAAGCATATTTGAGATAATATTTTTGAAGAAATACTATAAGTGAAATAACTTGCTTTCCTTAATGTGCTCAATATTGTTTTTTGTTCTGTTAAGGAGTTAATCCATTAAGGTTTACTTGAGGGATAGAAATGTCATTGTTTTGGTCTTCAGTACCAGTGTAGCTTGAGGAACTTTGCTTGTTTACTGACTCTGTGTGTGGGATACATCTCTGAAGCTCAGTTTCAGACAAATCTGAGCATTGTCTCATGGACTGTAGCGTGAGATGGGACCTATCTGAACTAGTGAATCCTTATGAGGTCAACTTGTTAACCTGTGTCTGTTGAATTGGTTGCCTGAAACCAGTGAGCAGTAATGTTTGCCTGATTGCGTGGCATCTCAAGCCACACCCTGTTTAGTCCACTTTATTTCAGAGTTTGTTATTTTCTTCTGTGTTTCCAAATTTGTTTTGTAGTGGTTACATTGCTGTCACTCTTTTGTAAATGCTGTGTATAGAAAATGTTTTAATCTTTTTTTTTAAGTTAACTATTGGTTTAGGAGATGTAAAGCTTAAAAATCCTGGAGGTGAATTTCACATTACATTAATGCTTATTAGTTTCAGTCAGTTAAAATGTGTGCTATTAGCATTAGAAATCACGTAGCGCAATATTCCAGAACTGTTTCATTTTTAATTAAAGGCATTTATAATTTGTTTAGAAAAATGTTCTAATATGTTTTTTGAAATTGCTGAGCTAGTTCAGAAATGCTAAATCAGCTGTGTTGTGGTTGCAGTATAGGCTACTTTGCTGATATGTTGGAAAAAAAGTATAAATCAACAATAGGTCTGTAGAAGTTAACATATCTCCATAGCTACGTTAAGGTTTTTTTTTTAATGAAATGTTTTGCTTAACTTCTAGCTTTCGAGACTTGGGATACTGGGAGTTCAGTCTTGATAATGTAATTTATCAGCATTTTCTGTAGTCTGCTTGGTTTTTATGAAGTTTTTCTTTAGAATTAATAAAATCACTTAAAGTTCTCTACTGTAAAGTAATAAATGAAGGATCTGTTCTCTTTGGAAGTGGATTGATAAAAAGCAGATAAATGCCATAATTGCCTGGCTGGCATAGCTATACTTGCAGAGCTCCGAGTGGAGATACCGAGTGTCCCAAAAGGAGGTTTCTACTTGCTTAGCTACGGGCAGCCTCCTGAAATGACAGATGGGGACAAAAATTGGCTTTTGTCTGTATCCACTCCCAGGTTTTTCATGGGTTATGTATGGTTCTTTGAAGGGAAATTTTTTCTCTGCTCCTCTTCCTTCCACTTGACATAATGCGTAAGTTTCCTGAACTTCAGGTACTCTTTAAACTTACTAAAAAAAAGTATGTTCTTAGAAAATGTTTGAAACATTGAGGAACAAATGTTCATGATACAAACAGGTGTTGGTATTTGCTATTCTAGATGACTTTTCTGCTTTTTATTCTTTTGGTATTAGCCTACAGAGTGACAAAGTCCTGTGTATATGTTCTGCATACTTAAAGAGAAGTCCTTATGGCACAAGATTTTGTGAGATTTAAGAAATTTTAAATCAAAGAAGTATCTCTTTTAGGATGGTTCAGCTCCTTAATGAGCATATGTGAGGTGTTTGGGTTTCTTTTATTTCAGTCATACAACTCCCAAACTTGCCTTTGTTCATGTTATATACTGCGAAGGTAGTTGACTGGCCTTAGTTATGAGAATTTCTCGTGTACTAATGTATTTTGAATCCATTATATTTTTGTTTGAAAAATATAATTGCATAACAGGGGGAAAAAAATCAGTGTGGTTTTGGTTTTGTGTGGGTGTTTGGTTTTTTTTTTTTTTTTTTCAGTAGGTGTCTTCTGGGTTTGGACTCACTTGAGGGGTTAAAATGGAAATACCGGCTCATTAAGTTGTATGAAGAACATGAGTATCTTGTAGCATCATATTTCTGTACTAATACCAAATAGTGATAAGTCAATGCTGTTACATTTACAGTTTTTTAATGTGAAAGAGAAGTCTTACTTTTCATTTGAAAAGAATGTGAGCATGCATTTCAACTTGCTAGTTCAGTTTCCACAAATAGGATAATTTTCCAGCCTGCCATTTGTAAAGCGTATAATGTAAGTAATCTTCTCATTGGGTTGTCCCGGCATGGTTTAACGTGCATGTGACACGTTTTCTGTTTCCCTACTTAAGCTAGAAAAATAAAACTAATATCCAGAGGCAGGGAACATTTATTTTTTCCTGCCTTTCTCTGTGTTCAGTAGGAAAATGTAATTACTGTACTGTCTCAGACTGGAATCCATATGGTGTCATATGTTGTAATAGGCATTAGGGTTAGTTACTTAGTATTTTTATTTTTCCCTTTCTTGCGTCAGTTTAACTTCTTACTTAAACACAAACAAGACATATTTTCAGGAACTTTTTAGTCAAATTCAGTAGTTCTGTTACTGCCTTTAATTTGATGTTTCTTGATCACCTTTAATTAGAAAATATCACGTAAGTGATATTTGTAAAGAAACCTTAAATAGTATTTACATTTGTTTCTATAGGGTTTAACCTGGAAGTTGTTATGAAATCCTTCAGCATGTATATTATATATGAACTTCTACAAACAGGTTGTTTCTGTTATGTGTGGTATTGCATTGAAAGTTTTTGTTCTGATAAAAATGCATAAATATTTATGGATTAGAGTTTTACATTAAGATTTAGATGTTGCATTTATAGTTTGGTGTAATTTAACACTTTGGCCATCATTTAATTTTCTGGTGTTTCAAAGGTAATGTTTTGATCAATTAGGAGGCCTCAAATGTATATATTGATGCATATATTTAAAAAATAAAATCTTGCTATGTGTCTACTTAGCAGCATGTCTTCCCTTTTTCAGTTTGTGTTTCCTATGGGAAAGAGTCTTATGCAATCAGGAACTGTCACCTTATTTTTGAGCTTTTTGGTTATTTTCAACCAAATTTGATAGAGGGATAGCAGTATTGAAAATTTTAGGCGCCTGTAAAACATCTTGCTTGGTAGAAGAAATGCCCACGGAGGAAAAGGCTTCTGTGTGAGTTCATCCCTTCTCAGGCAGCAGCGAATTCCACTAAAGGTACCTGGAAATGACACTTTGTTAGTTCCATCATTCATGGAAATCGTGTTTAGTGAATGAACAGAACTGAATGTAGAAACGCAGATGATTCAAATATGTATTTTTTTGTGTGTCGTCTTTTCCTTGTTGCTTCTTGTTAGGACACCATGTAAGCTATATAAATATTTTTTTATAATTTACTTGTTGACAGTGGCGAGCACAAAACGTTTCAAAGTTACTGCCAGTTCACTTCCAGGGAAGGTATTCTTCTGAAGTACAGTAAATTGGTGCAGGATGTAAGTGTGTGCATGCAATATTTGATATAGTTTTGCTCCCTTTACTCATAGTAATGGCTTGCTCTGTTCAGTCCTACTAAGCTTTTGATCCCTGTGGCACATTCTGTCAATGAGTTTTTTGGAACAGGACGTTGAGTTGCAGGACATTATCCCGTCAAAAGATACATGACTGAGACTGAATGTGTTTCATCGGTTTGCAGTATAGAATGAGAAATAAAAATGGGTTGTAAATGAAGAGATACTGCACCATGAAGCAAGAGGCAACCAGGTCTCTGCACAAGTGGCAAGACTTAACTTTAAAAAAAAAAAAAAGTTCCTATTAAAAATTTCATTCAGTACTCAAGCGCAAGACAGCTGCAAGTAAGCAGTTAAACTTTTTTTCTCCAAAACTAAATGTCATGTTTGATCTACGGTTTTGCAGTAAATTATTATAAAACACACTCTGGGATCGCATACTCTTAGTATTTTAAGGAAACTTAATGAGCAAATACAGGATTATACTCTGTGTTCCAGCTCTTGTCTCCTTGCACAATATGAATAACTATTCATGAGTTTTTCTTGAAGTTGCCTAACTATGGAACTGACACTTTTTCCCTCCCAATATGTTTTACTTTAAAAACTTAAAGACAAAATAGTGACTCAAGGTTTGTCTGACTCTCTTAATTTACTGTTCTTGTTACTATGACAAATGCAGATTTTATTTTTGTAACTTAACACTCTTAAAATTTATTTGCCATACAATGTCCATGGTCAAAAATTAGGTAAAGACTGAATGGCAGCTGGCAGGTGTCAGAGCTGCTTATTATGCAATTCATAATGCCATATTCTCTGTAGATGATGTTCTAAAAAAACCTCTCTGTATTCTAAAAAGTGTTACAGAAGTTTCATAACATTAAACAGGAGTGATAACGTTTTCTACTTAAGTTATTTCAACATCAGGCTTTTATCTTGCTTTTCTTTCTCACCTTATTGTAATACCTTCTCCCAATCACTCCCATGCTTACATCCATTCTCTCCCTCACCCAACCTCAGCAATAACATGCTCTTTCACTCATATCCTCTTCCTCACACACTGCAATTACTCTTGGGGCAAAAATGCAGAAAATGAAGTTGTAAAAGGAAATTGGATTACTCCCATGCAATCTGAGTTAAGATTACATTGGTGCAGAATGCAAAGACCAAAATTATAGATGCTATAGTGAGTGCTTCTAGGAAAAAGTGTTTTGACAAACTGTGCGAGGAGAAACAACTTTTCATTTAGGATCTGCTAACTACAGAAGATGTACTCTGTAGTTTTTACCATAGTGTAGTCAAGTTCAGCTTGCATAGAAGGGGAAAAAAACCAAAAAAATCAGAGCGAGAGTATATAAAAGTGAGGCAACTAGCTAAAGGGAAGTCAGAAAGAGCAGCTGAATGGGTTGTGATGCTCTGCAATCTGTTTAAAGTCATTGTATTAGACTTGGAACTGGAACGTGCTGCATATGAAATGGCTTAAATTAGCTGACCTCTAACTACTTTGAATGGTGCAGTATATTAGTCTCAGTTTTATCTAGATCAGAAGACCGTTACAGTGCCTTGCACCTTCCATTCAGCCTGTATACCTTTATTTCCATTCTGTGGAAACCAAGCTGTGAAGGTGTGGAGTGGTCCTGTTTTCCCCACTATGGAACTGGTAAATAGCCATCATATGAGCCACTTCTAAGAACTACGAAGTACTTTTCTGTTCCTTCAAGTTTTGACCTCCAGGTTTTGATACAGTATCAGAAGACCAAAAAATAAAAGCTGACGTGTTGAAACTTCAGGAGAAAGGAACTTCTTAGTAATAAAAATGTAATGCAAAAGGGGAAAATAGATCAGAGATGCTGTCAAGTTAAATGCAAAACTAAACAAGGCAAGCCCAAAAAAGGCTGTTGAGAATCAACTTGCTAAAGGCATAATACCTAATAATAACCATTGTTCATATATATCAGGGAGCAGAAAGCTTATCAGAGCGTTGTTGGGGCCAGTAGATGATCAAGACATAAAAGGAGCAGTTGAGGAAAATAAAACTGTCATGTAAAAGTTAAATGTATTCTTTGCACTAGTGCTCTGTACAGAGAGGATGAAGGAGCTTACCATGCTAAAGTGTGTGTGGGGTTTTTGTTAGTGGTTTTTTTTTTTTTTCTTTTTAAACAAGGTGTGAATCTTGCATTGAAGGTTTTTAGCAGAAGTCACTAACTCTGAAGTAACAGAACTCTGAAAGGGAGTGTTGTTTGGTTGGTTTTCTAAGGGAATACTTGTGGTCATTCTAGCAACTTGAGACCAGGAAATCTGAATTCTGCATCGAGCGCACTTCAGAAGCTGTAGCAGAGACTACTATATTTTCAGCATACCTACTAGTATATTGGGGAAGAGTTGAAACAGCTTTTCCTGAGGTTAATTTTAAGTCTGCTGGAGGGTTTTTGAAATGTCTCATGATGCCTTCAATATGAGTGATATAATAAATTTGCATTTTCAAAATGCTCCAAAAGACTCTTAAAGAAATTAAACTGTCCTGCAATAAGAAGCAAAGTCCTTCCACTTTTTAATAGTTGGTTAGTAATTAGGAAAGTGTAGGAATAAATTGTCAGACTTCTCTGTAGAGGCATTTACCAACAGAATCATGCAGGGATCTGCTCTGCAAGCTGTCATGGTTAACATAAGAGAATACAAAACAGCTTCTGTACTACTTACTGCTTCTCATATTGCAAGTAGTAGGAGGCATAAATGAAATTATGAGTTATTAGCTTTAATTATACATATCATTACAATGGCTTCAAAGTTAACCCATACTCAGATAAAATTTGTACTTTTAGTCTCTGTAGTAATAGTATGTAGTAGTGATCAAGTAATTTTTTACAGTAGGTATCAAAAGACTTTGCTTGCCATTTTGAGAATCAAGGTAGCATGTGCCTTTTATATTTTTACATAACTTTATAGAAATTAGCGCCTATATTTGCCAGGGTATGAAAAAAAAGAAATCAGCAAATGGCAAATATTTTGGGGTTCTACTGGTTTCTTTTTGAGATCTTGAAAAACACTTTCTTACTCTGTGAAATACATTTGATATTGATTGCCACTAAAACTGAGAATTTCCAGTTGTTCTTAATGATACCAAAAGCTCTGTGGCCTTACTGGTAGTCCTAGTTTTAAGCTCAGGGTTATTGATTGGGGGTCAGGAGGGAATTTTCTTACAGATTAGGTTAAAAACAGTTGAACTCTTTTTGTCTTTGGCTGTGGATGTGGTTCACTTTCCTAGGATTGTCTGAATCGCTGGACATGCTTCTGTGTCAGAACAGGCTGCATACTTGGTGCCAGTCAAAAACAGAAATAGAATGTAAGGACTTGGGAGGAATTGAATGGTGAGTGTTATTATGCTGCTTTCTAAGCTCCTTGTAGAAGAATCTCCTAATAAACGCCAACTGTTTCTGTCCCCAAATTGGAATTAATGTGAATGCAAAACATCACACTCTTTATTCAGTCTTATTTATGGAATACAACCCTTTTTGTTTAATTGTCTGTCTATGTCTTGTCTGTTTTTTTAGATTACAAATCCTAATGTAACTTGGGACCACCAACTGCTATTGCAATGCAAGTCATATTTAGAATCAGGAAGCACTATCACTGTCTAATTTGTTTTAAAGATGCTTAAATACTGTTATAACTATATTTACACTAGAAAAAACGCTGCTTAAACGTTTCCAAATTTAGGAGTGGAAGAGCTTTTGAAGACTTAGTACTTACACATATTTAACGTTGTGTTATGAATTTTCCCATTAACTTCACTTAAACAGGTTGGTGCTTTCAGGGGAAATGAATATGTAAGTCTTCATAGAATTGCACTTTAAGTGGTGAGGCAACAAGTGAACACAGTTGGCAGAGCACAAAGTAACAGCACATGCTTATCTGTATAACTGTCAGTGGTCAGAGCATGCAAGTAGTCTGTCTGCATTGCAGGGCCTACAGAGCTAACAGCTAGCATCTTTGCAGCTTAAATGGTAAATAAACTTTAGTTTCAGATTATAACAGATGTACATCTTCTGAATTCAGTACAAATACAGATATGTAACTTTAGCTGCAAATCACTTCTACTAAGATTTTGTTGATGTTTTAAAAGATACTGAAAATTATATAGAGGTCAGAATATTTCAGCAGTGAACTATTTTAAGATGAGGAACTTGTAAACTCTTTAGTCTTATTTACTTAGTATGCTAATTTCTCACAGAATGTTACTCTGCTGACTTACACTGTGGCACTTGTTTATGATTGGTATTGATAGCGTTTATATTCAGTAACCTTTACAAATTAAAATTATGCATGTGTTTTTAGAACCAGAGTCATGTATCTGGGTCAAAAATCAGGAGTAGCAAACAGAAAGCATGCCTGGCTGCAGAGCAGCTAGAGAAATTGAACCTGGGAACTGTGTTCCACAAATGAAAGATTTGATTTGAATATGAAACTCCTTTTCAATAAAGGTAGGGAAAAAAGTACAGTCAGTGTGAGGGTGGAATGTGACAATGGTGGATGCAAAAAGTATCACCTGCATCTCCCACACGTTCTTTTGCCTTTAGAGATGAAGGCAGAATCTCTGCCGTAACTAGCCTAGGTGTGAAATGCTGATAAGGCATTTGACTCGGTTGGATCTGGTGAAAGACCTGTGTTGATGGCTGGTGTGTGCATAGTGTGTATTCAGCAATCTCAGACCCATTATAGGTTTCATGTGGTCTGAAATGCCTGTAAATAAATAATAACCTGGACTACTATATTTGTTTTAGCTGTGCATTTCGGAACTCTAGGGTAGACCTTGGCTCATGCAGTCCATCTGTAGCATCATTCTTTCATAGGATTGTGTAGGAAAATGAAAATCTTAACCAGAACAGGGTTGCACAGCATGTTGGCCATCTGTAAACACTGGCTTCTTGCCTTCTGCTACAGACTTCACCCTAATTTTGGCAAGGAAGTAGAAGAGTTCAGTTTTATTTTCATCAAGTAGTAGAAATTCTTGCCAGTTTAGTAATAGATGGATAGAAGGCTTGGCACTATTCTTGATGCCCATTCCCCTGCTTCCAATCTTGGCCTTGAGATTTTGGCAATGTAAGCTTCCCATGCTGTATATAACCATCATTCTACTACTATTCTTAGGGTAGATACCAATTATTCAATGGGCAATAGGTTTAAGTATTTTCAAAATAAACATTTTGTCAAAAAACCTTCCAGCATTTTTTATTGAACATTGCTCTCCAGAATCCCATTGATTCAGATTACTTGTCAAGGTATGGTTTTCCCTTCAGAGATAACAAATTTGATCTGGTTCTTACTCTGTAAGAAATTTTGCCTTCATAAATTTGGCAGGGTATGGGTAGTTTTGTGAAAGGGAGCTGATGTTTTTCAAGAAGAGTTGCAGCTTGCAGTTCTATGCAAGAGACTGACTGAACAAATTGAGTTTATTTTGCTTTGTAGTCTATTTTAAAGGTTTGGGTTTATTTTGCAGGTTTTTTTTATTACTAGTGTGAGGTAGTGCTGCCATGGGGATCTTTAATACACAGAACAGGTCTAGAGTATATACAGTCAGAGAATCACCTATGCTTTCTTGACCTCAAAAATGTGTTCATTTTTCATGAAAGGTAGTTTGGGCACTGTAACTTGCTTGTGGTGTTTTTTGTGACACTTACTTTAGGGTCTGTGTTCTACAAAAAACCGCAACCCCTTGTTCTGCTCATTTTCTGCTTAGAATTTTACAGTTAGTGTGAGAAGCGATATCCAAAGACAGTTTTGAGAGATGTGTATGTGTGAAATGTAGAACTTTTTCTTACAATGCTAAGCATGCCTTTGGCATGTTTTAAATTTTTGAAGTGGTAATTTTTGGAAAAAAACTTTATAAATATGCAGGCATTTTGCAATGCCTTTGTATATAATATGAAATATTATCAAAACAGTCTAAAGGTGACAAGACATAAAGGTGTAATACTGTCTGTAAGAAAGAACAGATGACAGTTGTACATTTCTGTTACTTTATTCCTTCAGCTTTCTTAGAGTTATTGAAGGTAGAACTGCATGCTGTTTTCAGTAGCTTTTCAGGGCAAGGAGCATGTCCTGTTGCTCCAGGAATGCAATAGTGTTGAATTTTTTCTCAAGTCTCGATTGTTGTCCCTCTGACCCGTTGACACAATGCTTGCCAGTGATTTGACTGTAAGCAAAAAACCATTAGTAGTAACAGTTGATTGCTCTAAATTATGGAAAAGCCTGTCTAAATGTGCTGAGTACCTCTTCTGTGTTGTTAATGAAGTTTATTTTTTTGCTATAACATGGCTTTGCATGTTTGAAAGTCATTTTAAGGTCAATGGTTACGGAAAGGTCTCAGTGGAATTTGTTCATGCTGTAACACAAAATACTCATGCTTCTTCAAGATCTCAGACTTGGATGTCTAACAGAGTACCATATAATGACTCAACAAGAGAAAAGTAACAAAAATGCTTCCTGGCTTTTAAAAAAAATCTCTTTGCAGTCTCCTGAGCTCAAGTCTTGTTAACATATTTACCTAGGATGACTGAGTTCCTTAACAATGGGTGCATTTTTAAAGTAACTGATACACCAGTATACATTTGTAGGGGAGAAAATCTTGCCTACCTTAAAAAATGACTCATCATTGTCTCTAGATTTTGTAGAACAATGAGCTGTCCTATGAAATCATAGAAATTGTTTGAATGGAACCTCTGGAGGTCTTATGTTCAATCTGAACAGCCAAGCCACATTTTTATTGCCATTACCCCATCAAATTTGTAATTCCATTTCAGGTAGTTGTAAGTTGCTATTAGTTAACATCTTAGCTTCCTCTTTGCCAGACTGAATAAGCTCAACTCCCTCAATATGTCGTCTTTGTGCATGTGTTCTGGGCCCCTGACCATCTTGGTGCTCTCTACTCGACCCTTTCTAATTTTCCAACATTGCTCTTAAGCTAGGGGTTACAAAACTGAATACAGTGTTCCAGGTATGGGGTCACAAGTGCTGAGTAGAAAGGAACAGTAATTTGCCTGGATTTGCTGGGCACCCTTCCAATTTTGGCCAGTCCTCAAGTTTCTCAAGGTCTCTGGGTTGAATCTCTGACATTCATCAGTTCAGCTATTCCCTCTAATTTAATGCCCTCCACAAATTTCCTGGAGTGTAGGCTGTCTCATCATTCAGGTTGCTGATTTAAAAAAAAAAAAAAAAAAAAAATCTGGGCCCCAATGTTGACCCCTTTGGTATTCTGGTCTTTACAAGATGCTAAGTGAGTGTTGAGTCATTTATTGTTACTTTTTGATCTAGGTGGTCTGACTAATTTTCAATGTACCTAACAGTTCATTCTTCCAGCCTGTGCTTCTCAGCTTCCAGACAGTGCTGTGTAAGATGGTGCCAAAAACCTTATTAGGATCTGGTTACATTAAATCCATAGCTTTCTCCTTAGCTACCTAACTAGTCATGTCATTAAAGTAGGCAATCGTGTTGGTCAAGTGTAATTTGTCCTTGGTAAAACCATGTTGGCTGTTTCTAGTTACTTTCTTGTCCATCATGTGTTTGGAAATGCACTCTAGAAGGACATGATCCATGGTCTTCTCTGGTACTTTCTACTTCAGGTTGTCTGGCCCATTGTTCCATGGGTCTCTTTTTGCCTTTCTTAGGGATCAGCCTTTTTCTAATCTTTAGGAGCCCTCTAACACCCTCAACTATTAAAATTTTTGATAGCTGATAGCAATCTCATAATCACATTGGCCAATCTTTTCAGCTCCCTTAGGTGAATGCCATCTAGCCCCAAGGGTTTGAAAATAGCTTCACTAAGCATTCTTAAACTGTTGGTCCCATACTGTTAGTTTCCCAACTCTTTCCCAAACTCTGTTGGTACCTGCAGTCATCTGGGAGCAAGCTTTGCCTGTGTGGAACAGGACAAAAAAGGCATCGAGTATTTCAGTCTTTTCTGTATCATCTGTCACTGAGTTGTCTTTACCCATCCACCAGAAGTCTCTTGTTTTCCTGAACTTCCTTTTGCACTAACAATACCTGTAGAATCTTTTGTTGTTGTTGTTTATGTTCAGCAAAACAAAAGTCTTCCTGACGCCCTTCCTGATGCTTGTCACTGTGTGATGCTTTTATTCTCCTTCTTTGTTGCCTGTTCTTGGTTCTATTTGTATGTTCCACTCTTGCCATCTTCTTGGAGAGAGAGAGAGAGAGCATCCTGTCCCTAACTATATGGGCAAGCAGATTTCAAATGGATGTGAAGAGCAGATGAGAGAATGCTTTTAGCATATGCTTCGTTAATGGAACTATTACTGGCATGGAGTTTTTATTTTGCTTGTCTATAATTAAACAAGATGTGACAGAGTAGAAGTGATTCAGAAAAGTATCTCCAATAAACCATACTACTCATATCAACGTGCGGGGCTTGGAAAGCATGTTTTAAGCAGCTTTTTACATTTGTATTTCTAGTCAGTCATGGGCATCATTTTACCTCTGCTAACTAGGAGAAATCTGAACTTACTGTTTGAGCTGATTAGTACCAGAAATCATTAGACTTCAAAACATGGTATTTGAGAAAAATCAATTAAGAAGGAAGTTTCAGCTTTAAGTGGCAATGTATTAATGCCTGTTAATAAAATCTAAATATTCTGTGTTTGACTGTTGGATCCTATTTTAGGATCAGTGTCTTCAGTAGTCAGTCTTTCTGAGAATGGAAATGTGTGATCTTAAAAGCATTAACTCTTTCCTTACACGTGACTGTTATCTATGCTTTAAAAATCTGGAATATTTAGTATTGAATTACCTTTCTACAACATAACAGTAGGCAACTAGATCTTTGTTTTCCAAAGTGGACTTTGTGTTCCTGTTATGTGTATTGCCTACTACCTGTCCTTGCCTGAAGCACCCATAGAACAAGCATACTTTGGATGTGAGAGCACTAGAAACAAATCATTGGAGCAAACTGAAGCTCTTCTCTTTGTTTTGTGCTGTCTGCCAGCAATGGACAAGGAAGTCTTGGAGGAACTGATATTTTTCAGAGAGATAAAAAGAAGATCTGCCCATCCAGAAGTTGGACTGTGTCCCTGGAAGCCATGGTATTTACATGGCCAGAATATATATTACATGGAAGAAAATTAAGAATGCTAAAAATGCACTGTCTTTCAAAACAGTATTAACAATGCAACTCCTTTGATCCTCTTTCCAGCAGAGGAGTTATTTAAACATAACTTTTCAGTCATCAGTAGTGGTAGTAGTCCTTTCTTCTTAACATAGAATTCATGTTGAATTTTGCCTTCCTTAGTATACTTTACTGCTTAAATCCCACCGGTGATACCTGTATAACTTCTTGTGTGAGAAAAATAAAATCTACTTGCTGAGTTGAAAAGTTCTTTCATGTATGTGTGAATGACAGCCATATATGTAGCCATCAAAGGACAGCCTTTGAGAGAGTTTTACTTTCTATTTTGCTAAGTGAAAGAAAAAATTATTTTCAGGGAGTTAGTTTGCTGTAACGAAGTTCTTAAATCAGCTGTAAAATGAGCTTGTTATACCGAGTAGCTATTTAATGGCACTTGTGGAAAATATTCTTTAAAAACTGGAATGTTTGGTGGTCAGGCAACTCGATTTTCTACTGATAAAGTCTTATTTTTAATAGTGTGTAATAGGATGACCTGCAGTTACAGATGCACTTGCCTTCATGATATAAATAGTTTTGAATAAGGATTTTTTTCCCCTGTCAGATAACTCTTTTATTTTTGACATGTTTCTACCATCTTTATTTTTGCTGTGTTCTGCCTCTGTCTCTTGTACTGTTCTTGATGTACTTAAAATGCTGCAATTCCCAGACTTGCCTTCTGCAACAGACAGACTCCCTTAGGTCTATTTCTCCATTTCTAATGTTAAAAAAAAAAAAATGTAACCAGTCCAGATATTTTGCTTTTTCATTCATTGAAATGGTTGGCAAGAAGAGAGGTGGACTTCTGATCTGTGGAGCATTACTTTGGAAATTTTTTTAAGGCAGGAGCAGAGACAGGAGTAGCTGTTGGATGCCAAACTCTCGAGGGAACTGTTGAGAGTCCAGAACAGCCTTTGCTACATTCTCCGGCTTGTTCAGATTAACTTTTTTTTCTGAAGTAACTACACTTTTACAGATGCTGCTTTCTCTTATGTAATGTTCAAAGTGGATCTTTTTATTCTGGAGATGTTTACAAGTAAAGCTTTCTATTCCAGGATCATTTTCCAATGCCTGGTGTTACACCTTGACTAACACAGGCAAAGCTCTAATTACAGATAGTAAATTAGGCTTCACAACCTGCAAACTGTTCCAGGGACATGACTAATTTTTTTAATGGCAATGCTACTAGAAATCACACAACAGGGATGTGAACCAGGCTCAGTGAATGTTAGTATAGAGATTAGTATTTCTGCTCTGAATTTCCAAGCATACATGACATACAGAATATCCCCTGGGTCATTGAGTCATATTTTAATAATAAATCCTGCTTCTCACATCCCACAGGGGGTAAAGTCACCTTTAGAACTCCATATTCTTCCTTTTTTTTTTTTTTTTTAATTACAAGGATTATGGACTATTGACTGTATCCTGTATTACTTATTTCATTGAAATGTATTCTTTCTTGCTTGCAATTTGAAAAGGAGTTGTCCCAGAAGATAAATCCGCATTGTCTGGAAAGATTGAACATGAAATTATGACATACGAAATTTGTTTCCTTTTGTAGCAATTGCTGTGCTCTCTCCCCATTATTGGATGTTTCTTCCCATACTAAGGCCACGCCCCGTCTGTGCCAGCACAGCAGTTTGTGGAGCTGCAGTGTAAGTTGAAGTTGTGTACTGTTTCTGATTTTTTAAAAAAATTATTTATTTAAATTTATTTTCTTTTTTTTTTGATGGCTTAGTGACTGTGGCTTATTGATTGTTTATAAAATTACTGCAGCAATCGGTCTGCAGGGACAGTTAGGGTGGGAGCAAGAGGCAGGATTTTGAAACTCTAAACTGACATTTCTGCTAAAGTTAAGTTACATCGTGCACTCATGACTTTGTTCTTTGGCTTTGAAAGCCATTACTTCAAACTAACAAACAAAAAACTCTCCCCAGAAACCCTAATGCTCCATAGTACTTACTTCATCTGATCAAATTTTAAAAGACTTTTTTCTGCAAATATTCTGAGAGAAAATGATTTAAGTTCTGTGGTACGTATGTGATACGAAGTTTCATGTCAATCTGGCGTGTGCCTGACCATCCTGAATGCCTTAATCCATGAGCTGAATCTTGCTTGTTAATGCAGACATGAAAAGCACGTCAAGAAGAGTGTCTGTGTTTGGAATGCTGGTGTCCCTTCCATCCTGCCGGGTGGGTACCTTGGCAAAGCTGTTGGAAGCTGCATTATCTGATAGGAAGAGAGAACCTCCTTGTAGGAAGTTCCTTCTGTTCTAAAAAGTCTGTAGTGTCTTCTGTTTCCTACTTTTCTCTCTGTGTATTTGAGGAATATGCTGGAGATTATTGTGTCATAGCAATGCCTGGCTGATTTAAATGGCCCCTGGAAATACACTGGCAGTCCCAGGATGCATCAGAATTGCTGTTTGAGTGGTGCTAAGAACTGATGCTTCATTACGTGACTTGGTACAAGGGCTGTAGTGGTTGTTGCCTGTCTTAGTGTATAATGGATTTTTTTCCCCACTGGTCCCTTCCCCTTTAGTGTGGAAGAAGTGTGATCATGACACCTGTAGGCTTCTGCCAGTTAATCAGGGCTGCATACAATGGGTGGAAATACAGTAATAGAAAAACAAACTGCTTATTCAGAAGCTAAAATAGCTTTTGAAGGTTTCTTATCTTCCCTTTGGGAATGCTTAACACTTTTACACCTTAATTTCAAGAAATAAGTCTCAAGAAAATAGTAAATAAAAGTAAATAGAAAAGGTAAATAGCAAATGGTAAATAAAATGGCTAAATAATTAGCCATGGGTCAATAGGACCAAACTTGAAAGTTGGACTGAGATTATTAAAGAAACTCAATTACGCATTGAGAAGTTTATTTTAGAAATGTAAGCTTGTAAAACCTACTCTAAACATACGGTGCTTTGCCTCCCTCCTAGGTCTGAAATATAGACAAGTCAAGTCTCTTTTGAGATAATTCTTTTAATTTGAAAACCTCCAATGTAGAATAATGTCCACGAATTCATTAGTGATGGTGAATCCTGAGAACATTCTTGGTGTGTAAGAATCTCACAGTGTGTGCCAAATGTTGTTTGTCTATATTAAAACAGCACTTGCAATCCTCTCCCTTTTTTCTTCAGAAAATGTCCTAAAGCGCCAGGTCTGCTACCTACCAAAGGTAAACCATCTCTGAACTGTAAATGGGAAAAAAAATATATATAAGCTGTTCTTTTCTGTTGGATACGAGTGTAGGTAGTTGCTGAACGTGCTTATCTGTAAGGTCCGGGTACTCAGTGCTTATTTCAAGGATATGTGTTCCACATAAATAAGCATGCTGGATCTGAGGGCTTTTTATCAGAAACAAGCAATTTTGAAGCAGAACAGAAACAAGCTATAATAAATAAATTATGAATGAATTTATTTTTGCCACATGGTTGCTGCCAGAAACTTGTCTTCAACAGGTTTTGCACAGAACACTTTAAATACTTTATTTGTATCTTGATATTTGAAAACATCTGCCAAAAAAAAGATAGCTGCCCACGTGTGCTTCCCTCCGCATCCCATGGAAGCTTTTTGATATTAAGACATTTTCTTTCTACTCTTCTAAATCCACTTTTGAGATGTGCCTTTTTAGTCTGACATTCTAGAAACTGTTTTACCTGTTTGTTCAGATAATCGTGCATGTCTCCTTCCCTTCTTTCCTCACGTGGCATGGCCTAATGTTGTGAGTATTAAGTTATGTGTTTGTATTCTTCACGACTTCTCTGCTTTGTCTGTCTCCCCAAAAGCGGGGGATTTTTTTAATCTCTTGCCTTGCTCAAAGGGCCCTCTGAGGAAAAAGAATTTCATTAAATTATGTTACTTCTTTCCAGAATGTGTCTTGGTTTCATCATTGCTTTGTTTTCCTAAACCTTTCTGATCCCTAGAACTGAAAGGCTCCTTCAGTTTGGTAACACTTGTTTTATAAGCATGAGGGAGATGAAACCTTTGTTCCTGAGTACTACCAAAAATACCCAGCTGCTATTTAGGCACCATTTTCTCTCCATTCTGTGGCTATAATAGGGGTTCATCGATGACAGGTTTTTTGAGTGAATGGTCGCAAGAGGAAGTTAATATCATTTCCTTCCCCTTAAACAGTTCAGAACTGGGATTGAGGGAGGTTACAGGTCAGTCTTATTTCCTTATTTACTGTCATAATTTTTTCTTTCTGTGCTAAGCCTCTTAATCATCCTTCTTTACCTCCCTGTAATCTGTAGAATTTTTTTAAGTAAGCAATACATATGTTGGCATCAGTTAAAAGAAGCATTTTACATTGAGGTATTTAGTGATGGTATGTATTTCCCTCACTGACACATGTAACATGGAACAGGTCTTGGATAAGGAGGATGTAGGATAATATTTTGTTTTACTTTCTTTGCAGTTTTGAAAGAGGTTAAGGGGGAGAGAACCTACAAGATTACCACAAAAAACTTGGATGTGGTTTTGTTTTGCTTTTGCATCATTTTACCATAGCATGACAGCAAATACAAATCAAACCCGCTCTACATACTACATAGGCATATCTTTAGGTATCCGGATAATGCAATATAAGAATTTGCAAGGTAGATGTGATCTGCTGTATTTCTACAGAAGCTGTATGGTTGCCACTGACAGGATATTACTTGACTGATAACAGGAAGTGTTCCTTGCTGGCAACTTATGAATTGAGTCATTCATAATTATTAACACAGGGACTACAATGAATATATACGGTTTACTATATTTGAAAAACGGATTACTTGTGAAGAGTAAAGTTACCTATTTTAATGTGTGTATTTCTACATGTTTTTGAGAAGCGACTGAAAAAGCTTTAGTTGCAGTTTGAAATAACCAGAATCCTTTAGTTGATTGTAGATCATTAAACTTGCTCCAAATTCTCTCTCTTGTAAAGTATTATTGAGAGGGTTCTGTGTGTCTATAGGTTTATGTGTACACATATATTTATATTTATATTTTGTTTGTTTGTTTTAAGTAAGCTGTAGGTATGTCAGATGTCAGAATTTTGGCATGGAGAGAATTCTTGAAAATGGGTGCTGGTGCTAACTTGCATACGGTGAAATTTGGGATGCCACTTGATCGTGAGAATGCAAATTCATTTATCCAAAACGAAAATTTTGGATGAAAAGCTGGACATGAGCCAGCAATGCATGCTTGCAGCCCAGAAGGCCAACCGTATCCTGGGCCACATCAAAAGAAGCGTGGCCAGCAGGTCGAGGGAGGGGATTCTGCCCCTCTGCTCTGTTCTGGCGAGACCCCACCTGGAGTACTGCGTCCAGCTCTGGAGTCTTTAGCACAGGAAAGACATGGACCTGTTGGAGCAGGTCCAGAGGAGGACCACAAAAATGATCAGAGGGATGGAACACCTCTCCCATGAAGAAAGGCTGAGAGAGTTGGGTTTATTCAGCCTGGAGAAGAGAAGGCTCCGGGGAGACCTTATTGTGGCCTTTCAATACTTAAAAGGGGGCCTATAAGAAAGATGGGGACAGACTTTTTAGCAGGGCCTGTTGCGACAGGACAAGGGGGAATGGCTTTAAACTAAAGGGGGGTAGATTTAGACTAGATATAAGGAAGACATTTTTTACGCGGAGGGTGGTGAAAGACTGGAACAGGTTGCCCAGAGAGGTAGTAGATGCCCCCAGGTAGATCCCTGGAAACATTCAAGGTCAGGTTGGACGGGGCTCTGAGCAACCTGATCTAGTTGACGATGTCCCCGCTCATTGCAGGGGGGGTTGGACTAGATGATCTTTGGAGGTCCCTTCCAATCCAAAGTATTCTATGATAATGTCTTTATCCCATAATGTATGTAGGCTTTATGTATGAAGAAAAGAGTACTCAAGAAATCATGATGGTATATGTATCCTGTTACGGATTAAGGAGGATGCTGCTTAGGACCCCCTTTCTGCTTGTCTAAAATGAAGTCATAAAGGTAGTTGCTGACCTGAAGACCTTACATGATCTCTCTAAACAATGAGATGAGGATATGATTATATTTTGGGACAGTTCAGCATTGCAGTGGCTTATTATAATTGCTAATCTCTTAGGGCCTAGTTCTTATGTGGGCAAACTAATAAAAGATTTCCAAGTAGAGAGGAGGAAACGATTCACTGGCTGTCCACGGTTCTTTGCCTTGAAAAATCACTGTTGTGTGTTCCAAATTAGGTGCTTGGTTTTGGGATTATAGTAGTATATCTCAAACTTCTGAATGTGCAGGAAATGATTTTTTTAAAAAAAATTCTGTTCAGATATAGTTAATTAGAATTGGCTACTTTTCTTCCTTAGGCTTCTGATTTTCAATCTGTTGATTTATGCAAGTGTTTACCAAAAATGGAACTCGGTACAAATCCTGCTGAACAGCTAAAAAGAGATTACAAGTGCAACTGTTGATGACACTTGTTGTTAAAGCTACAGTGATGCATCATTACATTGTATCATGCATGGCTTGTAATAATGTAGTTGGTTAATTTTTTTTTTTTTTTTTTTTTTTTTGAGAATCAGCGTTTCAGTTATATAAAATAATTAAAAATTCTTTGCAAGGAGAATTTCCTATCAAAATGCTTAAGCTATTTGGAAAAATAAGCATTAGGGTTGTAAAGCAAAGGTTCTTTAACTTTAATTTTTATATGAATTCATGCTTCCTGTCAAGCAAAAGGTGGCTCTTATGTTGTTAGTGGTTTTTATGTGTTTTCTTAAAAATGATGCATTTGCATAAACATCCCAAAACAGATTACTTCTGGTAGGATAGCGAAGTCATAAAGAGCTTTCTGCACACTGTTGTTGTTGGTGCTTTTTTTTAATGTGCTCATATTTCATTGTGAAATGAAATAATCTTCAAGAACTTTGTTTATAACAATACAGGCCAACTCTTAAGTCATGCATTCGTGTTAAATTGAAGTGCATAGTAAATACGCGTAATGTTTAATGTTAGAAAAGTTAGAAAATATAGAGAGTTAAAAAATACATAGGTTGTAGAAAAGCTTGCATACTTCTGGAATAAACTTCCCTGCTGGGTGCTTCATAACACTGTATGTAAAAGGCTTAGTGAAACAAATTCATAAAATATTTATTAGAAAATTCATAAAGTATTTATTAGAAAATTCAATGTATTAACATCAAACCAGTCACGTATTAGAAGTCAGAATTAAAAGAGCTAATTTTGTTAGTGGTGCAAAACTACTGTCAGTTGGACACAATTTGGTATTAAATAGGAGCATAGAATTGTCATTTTATCAAATCTTACATCTTTCTACTTTACTGTCCTGATTCTGATAGTGACTAATTACAAGTGTCTGAGATGTCAGCAGAAGCATTCCAGAACAGGAAGGTCATTTACTTCCTCAGTTCTTCACAAACTTGATCTTTTTATAGGACATTGGCATATATTTTGAAATGCCCAATATCAAGCATCTTCCAAAATTACTTGTGTTAGTTTTGAGATCTGAGTCTTAACTGGCTGTTGCAAGAAAAACAAACTACTTCTGAATTGCTTTTCTTTTTGGTTAGTTGTGCCTTCCTGTGATAGCTTCCACACTTCCATCGTATTGCATATCGATATATTTCCTTTCTGTGTTTGAGTTTTCTGTCTTCCTGAATATATCTTATGTCTTGTTTTGCAATAGTTGGGAAGTACCCAAGATGCCAGTTATTCTGATCTCTGTTTATTCATATCCAGGTTTATTAGTTTTCTTTTCAGTAACTATGATATCTTCATAATAATTTGGACACGTTTTTGCGTAGATAACCTATGCATAGTTTTTAAGAAGCATCTAGAAGGGACATGTTTATGCTGGCATTGCAACAAGATAGGTGCACCTGTCATTGGTAATAGCTTTGAATTTTACTTAAGTTAGGAAATCAGCTTTTTTATTTTGCACAACTATCTACATCGCATTAGTTGTAAAGAGTGCATGCTTTTGAGCTGATAACCCCCCCCTTTAAATTAGTGGAATTAAAATTTTTGAATGGAAAAGACAGTAAGTCGTGCAGAAAAGGTTTAAATCCCTTCTGAGAGGGTAGCAGGAAAAAAGATCTTTCCTCCCAATAGTCTTTTCTTCTGGTTGTCAAATTTGAAGCACGTTTATTACTTGAACAACTTGCTTACATTTACACTTGATTTGTATCGTGTTACCGTACATAAGAAAATTTAGTGTCTTGCATCAAACTAATATGTCAGATTCCAAATACTATAAATTTGTCAATAATTACTGCATCCTGTGGTATCATCTTTATTAATACCAAACCCATAAGTGAATTTTTGTTAGCACATAATTTGAAATGGATCTGGCTTTTGGGTTTGCTACGGTGAATGCGTTAATCTAAAATACTTGGTTTTCTTAGAGCATGTCTAAAAATTGCTGTAGGCATGTAAGGACATGTTTATGTTGTGCAGTGAAGTGTGGTGCACAAGGTGGCAGAAGAGTGGAGTCCAAGCTAGCACCAGACTGGGAACAGTACAGTTGCATTAGAGTGGCTCTGTGCCTGAAGTAAGAAGCCCTTTCCAGAAAATAGAACAGCTTGTGTTTGAAGGTACTCTATCAAAGCCCTGCTGTATCCAAGAAATAGACCACATAAATAGGGGTTCTTTGTGTATGACACCTTCCCTCTCTCCCAACTTTGTACGTTTCTTGTTGGACCTTGAAATGTCATGTAACTTTGATGTCATTTTCAGTTTAAGTAAAGATTTTTTTTTTCTTGCTTTACATTCATGCTCATATTTATTAAAGAAAGTCAAATATATAATTTATATTGTTTTTTAATTTATCATAATTAACATGGAAACAAAGATAGGAGCTGAATGCTTACGGAGCTATTTGGGAATTTGGTTGTCAGCCTGAAATTCTGGAGTACCTTTTATATATTTTTTTAATATATATTTTTTTTAATATATATATTTATATAAAAAATGGGCATTGTGTCAGCAAGAATTTTTGAACTGTTTTGGTTTAAGTAAAGGAGATTTTTTGATCAGCATACTCTCTACTGTAAACCTGTGCATCTGTCCATGAGATTGTCAATATTTTTAATAAAACTCTGCCTATATTTTAAGACCATTTTAAAAATACTGTATTAGTATTGCTGGTTTGCAGGCTGTGTGTATATTTAGAAAGAGTCTTCTTTAATTAGAGTCTTCTTGTCTGATTCACTTGGTGATACAATATACCAGTGAGTTTTTCCCATCACAACTGTTTCCATGGAGATGAATAGTGACAATACTCAGCAAATGAAATGTGAAATTCATGGTGAGTTTAGAGGGAGAACACTGACTCTCAATCTTGTTGATTGGCATGATTAATGGGAAACTGAAATAATGAATCTTAATGACATTGTATTAAAATGTTTGAATGATTGCTTGAGTTCTCTGAGTCTTTCATGACATTTGCCTGTTTTCATCCTTGCTGGTGTGACTAAAAGCTGACCCACAGTACTCTCTGAATTTGTTGGACCTGCAAGTGGCTGGGTTATTGTACGGGAAGCTTGTAATGTCATTGGTAATGTCATTAATTGACTGGCAGAGGAGGTGGGGGGCTAGGGAGGAAAACTAATAGCGGAATTTCAAGTTGTCTTTGCTTAGTAGAGGATATGGTCACCTTAGTTTTAACAGTTGTAAAAATGAGGACAACCAGCCTCTTTTCTTCATGTTTATTCCAGTTACCCAGACTATGCACATTTTCAGGCCTTAGCTGGATGCCTAGCAATTTGCAATTTCTAAAACCTGGAGTTAGTCCATATTGCTCAGAATACTAGAATTCGTGGTTTCTAAATATCATACTTCTATTTTCACTTACTGTTCAAGATCCTTCAAGTCATATCAGAAGTTATTTTTGCAAGCTGGACTGTACAGCTGGGCCATTTTGCCAATCTGTAGATAAATATTCATAACTATTTTTAGGGGGAATCATTTTTAAAAGGTTATATTTATATCCATTTTTCTGTGGAGGAAGACTGTAGCAGAGGTGGAATGTAAAACAGATATGGAGAATTTATATTTCCACTGCTACAGGACTGACGTTCCCAGGAGACCAGTTGTGAGTTTCTACAGATGATTGTCAACAGCAAATACATGGAATCTGGTAAGACATTTCTTAAGTAGGCTTGGCATTTGTGCAGTTTAGAAGGACAAACGATTCTCTCAGACTGTCTGCTATATGGATAATACATTGCACTCATCAGCACTCCTGCTGGTTTCGCCTTGTTTAGAGATTTAGGATGCTTTTGTAGGTCTTGTGATTCAGTTCCTGGTATTTTTTGCCACAGGATGTTGCATCTGCTAATGTTTTATGTGACTTGAGACATCATCAGATAAATTCATGGAAGAAAAATCCCTGAGTGCTGTTAAACACATAGATGCCACTTCTTGCTCAGGAAGTCCTTAAACCAGAAAGTTGGGAAGCTGGGAGAGTGTTCTTGGAAGCGTTAGGACGTGGTGGGTAGACACTCACTGAGGTATGGCATGAGGACTGACACAGTGATGTGAAGATGCTTGATCCACCCTGCCAGCCAGGGAGAGCTCCTGTTCCCTCCTTCCTGACCACAGAAGCAGGCTTCACGTGTGGAATAGTCAAGACAACAGGCTTGGTTTGTCCTGATTGAGGTTGTGGTGTTCAAGTGCAGAGCCACCCAATGTATATTCCCAGACAGCAGCGATCATATAATTTACATACCTTGATGTAGGTTTTCCAGTTTTCTGACCCTGCATTTTGCTTCCTTGTACCTCTCTTTCTCTAACTCAAGTCTCCCACCAAGTAAACAACCCACCTGTAATTACTTTCTCCTCATTGGTTTTGTCACATGGGTACCCAAATTGGTATTTCTGATACTGTTACCAAGGGAATTTCAGGTTTATATGGTATTACTAATACTATTAGCTAGCAACTGCTGGCCTGGCAAAATCCTGCTCCTCAAAAGGTCCCCAGTACTCCCCCTCAGTTAGGTGTGAAGTTTGGCTGTTTCTCATGTAACTCTCTGTGAAATCCAGCTGTTCCTCGTGGTGCCGTCTGTGATTTTCTGTCACTTATCACATTATCTGTCACATCCGGCAGTTTCTTGTGTCCTGCTCTCTGTTAGCTTAAGCTCAGGCCTGGGCCTAGTCAGCAGCTTGGCCGTTTGCCTGCAGCCCTGACAGGAGATAAAGGGGTACCCTTGGAAAGGTCTGTATGGTTTCACTGTTCACACCTTAATAGGTGTTTGTTATTGGTGAGGTCTGAGGAGCCATATAATCACACAGAATCACTGACAAGCCTTTGCTCTGACCACTACAGCTATTCTTAGTAAAGAAATCATGCTGTGTTGGAAGCCGGAGGCTATGGTTGCATGACCACTTTAATTCAGTATGCTTCTGGGCCGTTGCTGAACAGCCGCCGCCTCCTCTCGCCAGTCTTCCAATCTGTGTACCTGCTGCAGGCTCCCTACTCGGCTCCCTGCAGGCACGTAGGCACTCTCTTAGCTGCCTTGCAGCTCTCTTCCCCTACTGAGAAGGTCCTGCAGAGCTTACTAGGCCCGATTGCTCTTGGAGAGGCTGGAATTGAGCCAGAGTGCAGCAATCAAGACATGGTAAACATACAACCTTCTTCTCAATTGTGCAGTATTTTAAATGAAATATACGATGTAGAGAGCTGGATTAAACTGTGACCAAAGAAAATAATTTTAAGATCAAGTGGAGCTGCAAGTGTTAATGACTGGACAGCAACAGACATTATTTTAATGTTTCCACTGCACCCCACAATTCAACATTTCATTCAGAACACCAGACTGTCAGTGAAATGTGCCTTCCAGATATACTCTTTCTTGCTTCTTGCTTTTATGTACTTCGTAGGGAAAAGAGCAGGAAGGCAGACTTCTCAATCGTATGCAGCAACAGTAAGGTGAAATAGGAGGGGATTCCAGTAAGAATAATGATAATTCTGATAATAAATATTACTTATGTGTGGAATTTCATCAAAATTTTTATGTCGTGAAAAATGCATAATGTAGCTTCTTTATTTCAGGAAGACTGGCAAGTAGGGCTGTTCAGGTATTTGGGAAAGGATGATAGTGGAAATATGAACTGACTTAACTTGCACTAGGAGTAAAGGTTTGATCTTTAAAGAAGGAAAAAAATCTAAATCTTTCTTTATCAGTTAATCAGGCTTTATCAGTTGCCTCCCATGCCTAGAGCCACAAATGATACATGAGCCCTAATAATTAAAAATTATGTCAGGATTTAGAAAGCAAGCCTACTGATTTGCAGACTTCCTCAATTTAACAGGTATGTTTTTGTGTTTGAAATGCAAGTTGTGCATCATACAGTGTTCACTTGTGAACAAGATGGATCAGATTTTAGGCATAATTTTTCTTTTTCTGGGTTTTTCAGCAAAACTGTTGGTCAGTGAAGTCAGCAGATAAGGATTTTATCACAAGGAGCTGATAGTGGAAATAATAGTTTCCAAAAAATGTGCTCCTATTTTTGCATATCTTAACTAGTGATTTTATTATGGGGGATAAGTTAGTATACTGTTTTACAACAAATGAATCCTGGCATTGTGCTTTTATATTTGTTTTAATGTGTTCAAAAGAATTTCACTGAGTATGGGGGAAAAAAAGATAAATCCCCCTGAAGAGAAAAAGGAAATCCTTTGTGGGCATGTTTGTTTGTGCGTCTTTCTTTTTTTAACTAGTCAAAACTTTGACATTTGGAAAACAGTTCAATATTTCATTAAGAATTGTAGCAGTTCTAGTATCTGTTAACTGGAGCGCTGTTTTAGTTATGGTGACATTTAAGAGGGAAATAACAGTAGAGATCAAAGGAATTTTTTGTTTATTTTAACTCTTATCAGCACCTGCAGAAAGCTTCTTGTAGTATTTCTGTAGTGCTAATAAATTGTTTGAGATTCACAGGACAAATTATATTTTAGTGCTGTGAACTATGAATTCTGAGTAACAAGTTTACGGGCATCAGTGGTAGGTTACCAACATCTCATGAAAAGAATAATGACAAAGTAAATCCCACTATTCTGCATATTACGTCAACAGTGTTTATGCCTTATTAATTTTTATGATCTCTGTTGTAATGCTTTATTCTATTAATAGTAGCTAATAAAATGTTAAGGAATAATTGTTTTCTCATTTGTTTTGACTCCCCTCATGCCTAGATGAAATTTGCTGATCGTGGGCAGGTGCTGTGTCTGTATGTTTTTATTTATTACTGAAATAGTTTGTTTCCAAGTCCTTAAGTGCTCCATCTGGATTGTCGTGGAACTGAAGTGGGTCTTGCTGTGCTAGGTCGAAATGAAAGGATAACTTCATAAATGTGTAGCTCAGAATCGAGCAACTGTACGGGCTGTTTGCATACTTGCTTGCTGCAGGAGATCTGAGAATGCCGATAGCATTTTATTTATTGCAGTGAACAGTTGCACGCTAATGAGTGACTGCTGGTATGGCTCAGAAAAATACCTCAAATCTTCACTTGGCTGCTAAGACGCAAAGAATTTCTGGAACATCTCAGAGAACCATGTGATACTTGTTTCAGTCCAGGAAGTGGATGAAAGCTGCCAAACTGAGAGAAAGTCTGAAAGGAAGATCCCATCCCCTCAAAGGCACAGGCTATGGTTTTGTTTTCAAACCCTTTGCTTTTAATATGTTTCATCCAGCAGATCTAAGTTTCTGTATTTCAAAGTTTCCTTGTGCGCTGGTTTTGGCTGGGATAGAGTTAATTTTCTTCACAGTAGCTGGTGAGGGGCTGTGTTTTGGATTTGTGCTGAAAGCAGTGTTGATAACACAGGGACGTTTTAGTTACTGCTGAGCAGTGCTTACACAGAGTCAAGGCCTTTTCTGCCTCTCACACTGAATTAGGGAACAAATGGGTAATTGTTAGCATAAACTATTGTAGCTAGCAACTCCGATAGCATAGATGCTGTTGCAAGCATAATAGAATGTTTGGCAAAGACACTGTAACCCTATTGTTAGCAGAAGTTACAGAAGTTGGGTAGATAACAGAAACTTAAATGTATACACTCAGCGACCATCTGGTTGAAACCAGCCTTGCGGTCTGAAGCTCAGCCAACTCAGCATTCTGGGCCAAAGGTGAAGGTACACGGTGAAGAAGACTGTGAATCTTCCTCCAAAAGACCCTAATAGATGACCACCAGACGGCAGTACGCGTGCGCCAGGAGGAGGGAGCCTATGATAATAGGTTCCTCGAAATAATTAAAATATCCCCACCTTTTCTTAGAACTAGTTGTACTAACCCAGCCTATGGTAATGAATATGTACACCGCAGAACCATATAAGGGACAGTTAATGCAACATACGGTGTGCAAGCCAGGAGGAGCTATCCCCCTTGCACCCGGCGCCATAATAAACATACCTGCTTTATAACTCTTTTGAGTTGTGAAGTTTGATTCTGCACGTCAACAGCACCCCACCAGTGAGGAGGCTGTGGGTGCACAAGAAGTTGGGAGGGGACACAGCCGGGACAGCTGACCGCAACTGACCAAAGGGACATTCCACACTATAGGACGTCATGCTCAGCGTATAAAGCTGGGGGAAGAAGAAGGAAGGGGGTACGTTTAGAGAGATGGCGTTTGTCTCTTCCCAAGTCACCGTTACGCATGATGGAGCCCTGCTTTGCTGGAGATGGCTGAACACCTGCCTGCTGGTGGGAAGTAGTGAATGAATTCCTTGTTTTGCTTTGCTTGCATGCATGGTTTTTGCTTCACATTTACCTGTTAAACTGTCTTTATCTCAACCCATGAGTTTTCTCACTTTTACTCTTCCGATTCTCTCCCCCATCCCACCAAGTGGGAGTGAGCGAGCAGCTGTGTGGTGCTTATTTGCCAGCTGGGGTTAAACTACGACACCTTGTTATACTTTATTTTCTTAAGAAAGCTTTAGAGATGCAGAGCTCTTGCTGTAGTTTCGTTGTTCTCATTTCAAGGAGAAAATTCAGAAAGTTATGTCTCGAAGTATTGACTGACTTGTGGTCCTGTCATCGGAGTTCAGGGGCTTTTTTTTATCAGATTCTTTAGAGTAACAAATCTTGAAAATCTCAAATTGTACATTCCTGTCTTTTTAAAGAGGATTTAATCTCAGCTAGATTCCAAGTCTAGTCACTATCCAAGTTTTTTGGCGTGTGTTTGTAGTGGACATCATGTATCTCCCTGTTGTGTGTCTTAGCTTTAGCTGGTTGGATTTCTTTGGATGTTGTGGTAGCTGTCATGGTGAAAAGCTCCCTCTCTCAGACACTGATATTCTGTTCAGGGCCTGGGACAAAACTCCAGTATACATTTGTTGTGTAACTTAGTTGCTAAAAATCACAGCTGTATCATAAGCAGAGAAGATCCATCTCTCATCTGTTGAACTGATTTTTTTTTTTTTTTTTTTACACCCTGTTGGGAGAAAAGTGTTAGGCATTGTAACAGTGTAAACATTTTCTGTTTTGCATTTGTACTGAGAAGTTTGCTATTCAGTCATCTTGCTGTTTTTGAAGAAGAAATCTTTAAAATTTCACTGCAGGTAAAGGAATCTGTTGTAGCAGCAGATGCTCTGCCTTGTTAGTAAAGGCAGAAGTCTTTCATATGCATTTAGTGGCTCTTGACTGAAAAAGCAGGACTGAGACAGGATGATACGAAAGATGACATGAAGGAATAGTGCTGTCTGTCATTGCTTCTTATTACAGATTTACTTCAAACTGCAACCTGTTATCTTCCTACAGCCTGTTATCAGCCTACAATGCAGGATATTGTTTACTAATTTGGCCAAGAGCATTTGAGGCTATGGCTTTTAGTGTGACTCTTTCCATTTAGAAATAGTAATTACAACTAGCGTAACACTTATACCACGTACTACTCTTCATTGTGTGTGTGTCCAGAAATAGCAAGACTGTGATTTGTGCCCAGAACTGCCACCATCTATCAGTCAGGTGGATCAAGCACTTGAAATAGTTTGGGAGTGAGCAATTTCTGTCTTCACTCGCTCAGTTGAAGTAAGTTTGGGTCCTTATTGTATGAGGGAATTTGCCTAGGAGGAGACTAATCACTTCCAGGGCTTCTAGCATGTCAGAAGAGCAGGCAGTATATAATTGGTGTGCCAGGTATGTGCTTTCAGACTTTTGGGGTGGCAAGAAGTTGAGTGCCCCGCAATCTTAGGCTGGGGTAGAACTGGTGAGAGTTGGCTTGGCCAGTAGCAGACTTCACTTCAGAACAAATAATTTAAATGTTTCAATCTGACTGACTCACATATTTCCTGGTTGTGATGAGAAGCACAACTGCTTCGGGGCAGAACCTCTTTAACTGTGTTTCTCTCAAAAGTGAGTTGAAGAATTAAAATTTCACATAACAGCTGGCTGTCCATAAATGGCATATAAAGAAATGTCTTACATTAAAACGTCATAGCAACAAAGAAGTCATAATCTGTGGACATTAAGCAAAATCTGCAACATACATTATTGCAGAAGCATTCTGTTAATTTGCTCTCCTGTCATTGCCTGAGTTGTTATATGCTGTTTGTTTTTCTGTTTTATTTTTCCGCAGTTTAGGGAATATACATCAGGTTCAGTAGATTTGATCTGAAGTTCCTTTGTGGTATTACAGTTGTAAACAAAGCAATAAGACTTTGGTGACAGACTGCATTAGGAGAATTCCCCCAGTATTGATGCATTTTATACTACCTAAACCTTTTTGCTCATTTACTTTTATAAAATAAATTTCACTGTGTTGGCAGAAGCATAGTTTTGCTGATATAACTGCATCTATGCTTGGTATGTTTTCTAGCCCAGCATGGCGGTTGCAATCTGCATTACTATCCATTCGCGCCAGGAAAAAGTGTATGCTATCAAACTGCTCTTAGCAGCTGGTGTGTTGGAATGTAATAGCTGTTTGCATTTTAGAGGAAAAAAATATCGTAATGCTTAGTAGTCTTCGTTAAGGAAGCCCAATTGTTCACCTTCTCTCATCCTTTCATACTTTTTTCCTTTCCCTAGAGGATAAGTAAGAAGAGTCACCTAGTCCTAGGTTTTTAAATTAATTCATACTTGAAGCTTTGCTATTCAGTATCTTTGTAAAACACTTAAACCAGGAGGGGAAAAAAAAAAAATCCCAAATGTGCTGTTCCACTCCTTTATGTGACAGAGGAAAACGAGACGCAGAACATACTTCATTCCTTTAGCTGTTTAACTAACCAAAAATCAGTCAGTTATCCTGCAAAATTCCACTAGCAAGTGTTTAGGTATTACAAGTTCTGAAAGAAATTTTGCAAAACAATTTGCTCAAAAACTCTGGCCTCTTTTCTGTGAAATTTCAAGCCCTTTCTTGTCCATAAGCTCTCTGTATCTTTTGATAATTTTGATAATTTTCTGCTTTCTGAACTGTTGCCTCTCCTTTGCTTTTCTGATTCTTTTCTACTTAGAATCCTTGCAGGTGATTTGTTGGTGTCTTTTTACATCTTCCCTGAGTTTGTATTCCTTTCTTTCCATTTCTTTCCTCTTCACAAGGTCTGTTCTTACACAGTGGTGGGGAGGATGTTCAAATAATTATCTGTAACTATTATCTTTATGCTGCCAATTTTTAAAATACTCTACTACTGAACTGATTCCTTTGTCTAAACTAATAACCCAGTGTCTCTAATATCTCTGTGGCTGTCCAGTCATCATTTTAAACGCATGCTTAAGGTCTGACAGGTAAGAGAGAGGTTAGATAATATTTAATTAACACGTTACTGTTGCTAGGCTTGGCTGATGACCAGTTTCACTAAAATTATTACAAACAGTCATAGGTTACTTAAGCAGAAACCAAAAGTACAGCTCACATTCTACATTTCTAAAATCAAAGCAGACTGTTTCTAGCTAATTTTTATACTTTTCATAATATCTAGCCAAAAAAGATAATCAGACTCTCAAAAGTATTATGTTGAAGAAAACAAATGTTTCTGAAGCATATCACTGTATAAGCTAAATCATTTACAGTTACATATTATTTCATAATAGATTTGGGGTTCCTACCCCCTTCAGTTGTAATTTATTCTGATACTGACTCCCATGTTGTCTGTGCCACCTGGCCGGTTTTTTACTACTCAACTGTCAGATTCTCTCTCAAACACCTTATACATTTTATCTGCTGCCAGTTACGCATGGGAGGAAAATCTAGTCACTGCCTTTACATTATAAAATTCTTCTTCAAAAATTGCTTGACTGTCTGAAGCTCAGAATACTGCTTTGGTTTAAGTGAAAACTTCTTTGATTTTATTGGGTGATGTCAAATACTTCCTCCAGTTTTCTCCCTGCCTTACAATTCAAACAGGATATTTTTAGCTTTATTTTTCCTGTCTCTGTAGGCTAGCCTTGCTTACTGTATGGAAATGAATATTGGAAGGACTAAGAAAAAAAATGTTAATGCTTTTGAAATATTCTAAGCAATGAAATGATCTCCTTCTGGGGAACAAAAAGCTTCCTATCATGGGTTTGCTGCATATACTGCTTTAGTATTTTTGCTTGGAAGTGATGTGGTGAAGGTGATCATAAAACATGTGGACTGAATATAATCTGGTGTTGCAGCTTATTCACCTTGTGGTTTCTCACCTGCAGTTCTTTGATGATGCTGTTAGCAGGAGTAAATTCATGGTTTAGGTGAGTCAAAGGAAAAAGCATTTAAGGCATGCTGCTCCGTCTGTGACGCATGTTGCTTTTTCTTGGATGTTTCAGCAGGAACCCTAACTATGGTGCCTAACCCGCTGCATATCTGGGGTCTCAGGGAGTTTCTGCTTTTTCATATCACGGGTATTGAGGATTAATTATCCTCTAGTTTTCCTAGAAGACACTCAGTTTTCCACCTGATGTCTCAGGTCTCTATATTTGCAGCGTTTGGAGAGCATATTTGGGTCACCTATATGAGAATTTCCACTCGTAACCCTCACAGAAGATGCAAGTTTTATCTTAAATAAATCAATAAAAGAAGTTGTAATTTCTAGTGTTTAAATAATCACTCTTTCAGTTCAGCGTTAACAACCATGCATACTAATTGTGTTCTCCTGGCTCCTTTGGACTATAGTAACTTTATTACAGGCTGCCAATTTATTATACTGTTTCCTGATGATTTCTCAGTGGCACAGGAAAGCGGTCTCACTGCTACTTCTAGTGCCAGAGCCCTGGCTGTAAGAACAGGTTCTGCAACCACTTCTGCACCCACTCCAGGCCTGGCTGCCTGTAGTCAAGGCTAGCAGGGCTAGATACAGATTGCTGGGTTGTAGCTGACCCTGGTTGCTGTCAACAGACATGCTCTGCTCTAACTTGGGTACTATGGGACTGTGCCCCATGTTGGGGAGGTCATTGCCCTGCCTGACTTGCAAGACTTCTTTCACTTCAAGAAGTAGGGACCATCAAATAAAATGTTTAGCATGCTGAAACAAATGGAGATGGTTCTCCACATACAGTGTAGTATGTGACTTCTTGCTGTACAGTGCTGTGGATACCAAATGTTTTATGTTCATGAACTTAATGAAAGAAGCATTCACTGGAGAAAATACGGATAGATACTGCTTCAGGTCTGTGGAGTCCCTGAAAAGTTGGGGCCTGACAGAGCGTTCTGTAGAAATATCACTACATGCTTGGCTTAATGCTTCTTAGGTGTCTTCTCTTTGCCACTGTAGGAGAGCCAGAGCTCAACAGACATTTGTCTGACCCAGCACAATCACTCTTGTGTTCTTAATGTAAGGTTATTTAAATACATGGAGAACAGAGATGGCATTCATGTTATGGAATGCTCTTGATCTGATGTTAAAGAAGAATTACAAAAAGTTATCACTATCGTTATCATACTGTTCTCAGTACAGTTCATTTAGCAACAGCAATTGATTCCCCCCCCCCCCCCCCCCCCCCGCAACTAGCTGGTAATGATCATTCTGTTCAGTTACAACACTGTGACAGCAAATGAAGAGATGACATGCAGGATTAGCTAGGGAGCTACTTCACGTTCTTCCTGATCATTTATGAGGATTTTTTTTTAGTGCTTTTTTCCACGAGGTTTTCTATCCATGCAGTGTTAAAAATCTTAGCATTTTTAAATTTGAAAGTAAACCAGTACTTAACCATTTGTTGGCTGGAATAATAGGTACAAGAACAAGGCACAAATGATGCAGCACTTGTTTCAAGATAACTGGTCTCCATCAGAAGTAACCATTAGTATGCTTTTGCTCTGCTCCTACAAATATGTCTGGTTGACATGGCCAAACATTTGAAAAGCAAGAACAAGCCATAATAAAGATGATGAATGTGAAAAGGAGCGAGAAAATCTTCAGTCAACTTACAGGTGAAGATACAGTTCCATTTGGTGAAGCGGAACTTGAATCTTCTTGAAATGCGCTCCCAACAAGGTTAGTTTTCATTTGAAATCCATGTTTTCCCTTTTTCTGCTTTGTCCTTTAAGGCTTGACCTACCCAGGAGAAACAGTTGCATATAGTTGATGTGCTATTTACATAAACTTACACATAGAAAGAAATCTGTTATCTAACTCTGCTTGGGTCATTCAAGAGAGGGATCACACCCTTAATCTAGTATTTTAAGGTAGCTGAAACTAAATTGGGCATAAAGCTGTGGTTAGACCAGTGAAAAGCTCATTATAACCGTCTGGGTTTAATAACTGGTATGTCCAATTCATACGTAACATTTAAAAAAACCCCAACCCAATAAACTAGTTAAATATCAGTTACTGACAAGATAGTATTTTCTCTCTTGTTTTTTAAATCATTTATCAACTTGGAAAGTTGATATCTCTACCCAGCACATACACCCTTTCCTGAATTCAGCAAATTCAAGGCGGGGGGGGGGGGGGGAAGGAAATATTTTTTTCGTAAAATCTTCCTGCGTTCTTTCCCATCTAGAATGTTTTATATGTTGTACACTACGATCTACCTGTCTGATAGCAGTAAGCTATTTTAAGGAACGAAGTTAATTTTGTTTCTTACACATAGTTTTGCTATTTCTGAAGCAAATGCCGGCTGCTTTATCAAAACCCACGTTCTCATTTCTTTTTCCTGTTTCTTAAATTGGCTGAATTGGCTGAGTTTGAAATTGGTTTAATGTATTCTTTGCATTTAAGATGTGCTCTATAAAGAGAGAGTATGAGAATCTTTGAGTCTGTGTGGTTTTTATGTTTGGGTTTTTTAGTATATCCTGCTTCCAATCATTCAGCAAATTATTAAAACAAAAAATAATATTGTCATTCAGCTTCAATAAATACCTATTAATGATTCTGTAATCATGTTAACTTTTTAAACCATGAAATTTTGCTAGGGATCTAATTATTGGTTTTGTCTTCAATATTGAAAAGACTGGAAGCTAGGAGGATGTGATGGTGTTGGTGAGGCAGAGCCTTTGTGCTAATACAAATAATGTCTCTTGAATTGAAAAACTATTGAGTTGGGGAAAAATTAGAAAACAAAATATTGTTTAGAGAAGCTAATTTTATTCTAGATACTATTTTTCAGTTGTAGGCTTCAGTTAAGGTCTTGGGAACAAATACTTACATATATATTTTAATTGAACTGTGCTTCTTGGAGCCAATTTTGGAATTATATAAAAATAAATAAAAATATATAAATAATATATATAATAAAAATGAAATTTTATAGCTATAATTTAAAGATTTATTTATTTATTTATTTTTATATGTAAGAGTTTGTTTTGTTTTGTGAAAATAAGTACTTGGAATGGGGACTGGAAGTTTAGTGTCCAGTGCCTTACTCAGGATAGGAGTGATTGCCATTAGTTAGCCTCTCTTAGCACATGCCCCAATGAATATTCAACCACTAGCACAAAACTATATGCTTACAATGGGAGAGCTAAAAGGATGGTAAAGGGTAAAGCTAAAGGGTAGTATATCTAGCTGTCCTAGCTTGGGAAGCCAAAGACTATTTTGTGTATTCAGGTTCCTTGTGATTACGAGTTGTATGTGCAGTCCTGAACTAAATCTGCTCTCCAGCTTTCATCTACCTTGTTACAGGCAAATATTTCTAAATAGAGAAAACTTCCTGTTGTCATTGAGAGAAGTTCTCAGAAGGATTTGTTCTGCATTTGGAGCTCAGCTCCGCAGCCAGTGGTGTCTGGTCAGTGGGAGGTTGTCATTTTCAAGATGCCATCTCCTTCCTGATCAGTTAGTAGAGCCAAGAGAAGGACTTCAACTACACAATATTTACGTATGTTTGTTAGGTATTTAAAGAATAGCCGAGCAGCTATATAACTGGAAAGGAGAATGTCAACATTCATAATAAATTATTTCAGTTATTCATCCTGTCAGTGTGTGATCAGCCTAGAATCCCTTCATAGGCAGAATCTGACCTTTTAGCATAGTGTCAGCAAGAGACAAATTTGATGGAAGTTCCAGTAAGTGGCAACCCTGATCCATCTCATGCAATGGGAAAAGTGTATACCTCTGCTGTTTCAGCAAGTGCTTCCCTTCAGGATTGTAAACAGCGTCTTCCAGAGTGAAGGTGTAGGGTAAGTTGAACCTCCTACAATTACTTTCCTACTGTGTCAGAGCTGTGAAGTGGATGTGAAAGGATGGTGATTCTTTGAGTGTTCTAGGATTTGGAAACTCCTCAAGTTGACTTGTATGCTTTAAAATTTAATTTTTGTTGATTTCATTTTCATGAATTTTTCCTCAGGTAGGAGGAGCACTAGTCAGACTGTGGAAGAATGGGTAAAGCCGTGTTAATCTTTGTGACCCTAGTTTAACAGCTCTGCCACTTTCTTTTTGTTTGTGTGGTGAAGAGAAATAAAATGTATTGAAAAGCTGAACCCTTTGCAAATAAGTCTTACTTCATTATTCTGAAGTACTCTTAATGTACAGGAAACATCAAAATGCAATGGCCTTCTGTTTCTTCTAGTCGGAAAACACAGCATACGCACAGTGTGGCTGACTCCACTCATACGTACTCGTTCAGTGTTAAAGTATTGAGGGGCAAGGTGGAAGAGTCATCTACTATTTCTTACATTCTGACAATCTGCAGAGATATAACTCAGGCTTGTCTTACCATTTCTTTATCTCTGTTATGTATTTGAAATTATTGGGGTGACACCTTTTTTTCCCTGAGTGATCACAACACTTTTTTTTGGTATTACTTAGAAGAAAATTTGTATGTGTACATCCGAGTCACCGAATGTGTTCATGTCTGTCTTACTGTGATCTGCAAGGGCTCAGTGGATTCTGGGATGGAACATTTTGCTAGGGCTTTAGCTACCTCATAACTAGAAAGCTGTACTTTTTTCACCATTCTAAGTGACATTCTCATAGCTGTTACAATAGTTGATTCACAGAGTTCCTCTTGGTGTAAATTAAACTAGGGTGTAAGTATACAGGAGGTAAACAATTTAGTATTTTCTCCTAACAGATGATTTTCACTTAACAGGATGCAGTAATGTATTTTTGTTTCACAGATTGAGGAGGGCAGGGTTATACATGCGTGCATGTGTCTGATTGCATCTCCTCAGTGCAGACACGGTTTACGCATGGAACCATTGTACCGTGGGAGCAAACCTGTGCAAGGAAAACGGAAACAACATCTTGCCATTCAGGAATACTTGCTTCCTGTGGGGCTATTGCTTTTTCATACCTCTTTGAGCTGAAGAAACCTTGCAAGGGTTTTCGGAGCGGGAGTGATGTGGTGGTTGTGTTCCCTTAGAAAAGGTTATTGCTTATTTGTAATTCTTCCTCTCTAAAGACTTAGGATTGCTCTCCATTCTCAGCTGTCTCCTTCAGAGAATTCTGGTGTTGTCAAGAACCTTTTTTGTAGTAGCATGTGTAGTATTTTGAAACCAATACCTTGCTTTTACGACTGATTTTATTAATGTTCTGAAAACAGCTCCATTTGAAGTGAAGAGGAATTTTAAAAAGGCAAGACTTTTGTAGGTGCTGGCTGCTTTTCTGGTTGAAAAAAATCTGCTTGCCATCTCAAAGAGGACAGCTTTTTAATGTCTGTTGTGTTTTGAAATAACAGTTTACAGGTGAGAAACCTCTGAAATAATTTTTTTAATTCTGTTAATTTGAATAATAGAGATTGATGTTTAGGTTCCTCCATAGTAATACAACAATAGTTAATAGAAAAATAATTAATGTTTTCTTAGCATTTTGATAATGTAGAGCATATGTTCGATATTAGAAGAGTGGTTACTCTTTAACCCAAAGGAGATGTCTCAACTGAATGAGACATTATTCTCTTGCATTTTTTGAAGACTCAATAACTGGTCGTAGCAAGTTACATATCTGAGACTGTTCAGAATTGCTGAATAGAATTTTAAATTCTCAGTGTGAGAGAGCTTTTATGTGGGCCTGTGATTATTTATTTTTTTATTTTTAGTAAAACATTTTCAAAATATATAAATGACTGCAGATAAAAGACATTTCTAGCTCTTTCTCTTACTTTCTTTCAAAGGTAGATGTTAATGTCAATTATAGTATTCCTCAAAGTCCATCAACTCGAACCTATTTCCCCTTTACTAATCAAAAGTTACGGATTTTGGTTGTAATTGGCCCAAATCAAAATCCAGTGATAAACTGCATATGTTAATCCCACCTGTAGGTTTGTATAAAGTGTGGTTGTTAATTTATGTGATGTGCAACGTTTTCTGTGAAATACAAACATGAAATACATTAAATTTTAGGAAACGTAACATGGAAAAACTTTGCACTGAGACTTGAGTATTGCCATAGTAGACAAGAAAACTGTTTTCTTTCACTGTAAAGCAACTATTTGCTTATAGTTGCATCTAGTTGGGTGTCAAGACATCTATTAAAAGGTTCTCATAGCTGTCGGGACACGAGGCAATTGCATCTACACTTCCAAAAGGTAATTATTCTTTCCAGGATGGTTGGGTTGCTCAGTAATCCAGGAGAGGAGTTTTGAAACACTTTCTAAAAAAGCTGGTGATCAGTAATCTTGAGGGAACAAACAGAATGAAGGTTTGAATCCAAATGAAACAGAAGAGAAGCTTGTGTGAGTATTTATCACAATCCCCCAAATCCTTTTATCAGCCAACATAAGGGTGCAAGTCTTGAATAAGAAAGGCTCATGGGTTCCATGGATGGGAAGCGTCTTGACATCTGACTCATTGTGCAGAGAATGAGACTTACTTTAAGATTAAGAACAGTCTTAAATCCGACTTTACATCAGAGATGTGAACATCTTTTTAGAATTTCTGTTATTCTCTCTTGTAACCCTTGGGACTGGGGATATTTTTATTTGGAATATTAAAACCAAAGTAAATGGTTTACTTTGACTTGTATGGAGAATGTTTTCAGACAGGACAATATGTTTTGTTTGTGGGACATCCTGACGTGGCAGTCCTTAAAACAAAAATACTGCTCTTGCAGTGTTTGCCCTTGCAGTACTTTTCTCCAGGGCTGTATGCATGAGATAAAAGTAGAGCTGCACAAAGTCACTCGTGACAGTGATGGAGCTGATAAGTAGAGTTCTCTGTGGAACAAAAGATTCTGGTGGTTGCTGTTAGGAAAACTCATAGGCATTTAGGAAGATAATAGGGAACATGGTTTTGCCTGTTTGTAACAATAGCTTTTAATTGTTTTTCTTTTGATATGAACATCTCTTTTAAGACGTGGATAGGTACTTAGAAAAATTGTACTCCAGGAAATGAATATTTCTAATAATCGTTCTAATAGATGTGTAGGCATATGGGGAAAATAATAGTATGGTGATAGATAACAGGTGTTTAACAAACACTTTTCATTTAGTCTTTTTTTCTTCCCCTTTGCTATTCATTCAGCTGTCTTTTATAAACTGTGAATGGGCCTTTTTGTACTAAGGCTACCCACAGTCTTGTTCTCCTTCCTCTCCGAAAGTTACGTTAGTTGATTTCTAAAGCAGAATCCAGTTCTAGCAGATAATGTGAAACTGAATATTAAATTCAAATTTTTTTCAGGACAATATGGAAGTGTCTGTTGCTATAGAACATCTTACAAGCAGTATCCATGAAAGTAAAATTATGGTAGGTGCCAGAAATATATTTACCTAGAATAATGTTAGTCAAAACCAGTAAGGCTTCTTTGGATTCCTTTCTGTTTATAATCTCAAAAGATAATGCAGAGTCTATTTCCTTAATTAGAGGAAAAAATTAAATTATGCTATAAAACTTAAAGTACATGCATTTCCACCAAGTATTACTGAATCTAGGTACTTTATTCAGCCTTTAATTATTCATTTAAAAACTATGTTAAATGTTGTAGAGGTTATAAACCTCAGCACATCAAATTTAGTAAGAGCCTGGATTTAAAATGCCTGTCTTCTTAAGCCTGAACATCGTGTTAGTCTGTAATCATCAAATTTTTCCTTTCATATGGGGAACTTCATTAATCAATGCTGTAAATATGTAGCTATGCATTTCTTTATAACATCATCATTTTTTGTGAGCAATAAGCCTTCTTTACCATCCCAGAACTACAATGGATAAAAAGTAACTAGTTTTGCTGCCAGGTTTTCTATAATTCATCATCTC
The DNA here is from genome assembly GCF_965638725.1 of Aptenodytes patagonicus. Taxonomy (NCBI): domain Eukaryota; kingdom Metazoa; phylum Chordata; class Aves; order Sphenisciformes; family Spheniscidae; genus Aptenodytes; species Aptenodytes patagonicus. The sequence goes on along the minus strand of NC_134955.1, from coordinate 35,720,146 downwards.
AGCGTATCAGTTTGTCTGAAAGTGGAATTTATTTATCTTCTCCAATGTAGGGAAGTAGTATTCCTTTCCACAAATGGCAAATGGAGGAATGGAGATTTAAAGTTTATCCGGTCAAAAGTGTCATATTATTTTGATGTCTGCTTTGAGACCTCCTAGTTTTCTAAATTCTTCATTTTAATAGCGTATTTCATTTCTTCAGTGTGCCTTGATGACTGTAGCTGTTGGAAGTGCATGGCTATTTAGGACTGGTTTACAGGGATGCCCGTGTCAGGCACCACACGCAAAAGAGACTTGGCCCAGTGATTCATAGCACGTTGGTGGCAAGGATAGAAACTAATGCTCCAAGGAAGCCAATTCTTCTCTGACAGGAGAGCTCTTTTGTGCTATTGAAATGTTGTTGACTCACATTTAGAAGCTTGCCATTTTAGACAAAAATAAAGAAGATAATGAAAGATACACTTAAGACCCAAATGTTGATTGCAGTCTGCAACCTAAGCATACGAATTTTATCCCAGGAGTTTCTTTTGAAGCGGAGGAGAGAAAGAATCCTTCTTCTGCGTAGTCCAGTCTTGTAAGTAGGTAGCAGGGATTTTAAATAAGTTGGGCAGACTGCCATTAACTAAAAAATAGAAAATTTTTATGCCTGTCTTTAGGTAGGGGTGGAATTACAGGGCATTTTAGTTTGACTAAAGGGCAGTAGTCTTCAAATACTAATGAAAGAATAATTCAAAATAGGGAGGCAAACAAAAAGTAGCATGAGATTCAGCACTGGCAGGCAGATTTTGCTAGGGCTAAACTTTCTTTCATTAAGTAGACCGTATTTTCTTTTTCCTGCAAAGTAAATCTAGATTTAATTTGGCTTATCTTCAGTCAAACAAGTAGTAATGGTAGTACATGGGAACTTAGTTAAATCGGTCAGGTTTGGACCACTGCCACTTATCCTACAGAACTCCTTGGTTACGGTGTCTTTTGTAATGGTTAAATACAAAACTTAAAATTTATATGATGACTGAATGCGTTTGTAAAATTTATCTTGTCCTGTAGAAAACTATATTTAAACATGACACAAATAGAAGAGAACAGACTTGTCGGAACATTGGAAGAATATCCTTGTAGTTCTGCCTAGTATTATTATTGTCATTGGGGCAATAATAGCTGGGAATCATCACTGATATAGGTCAGAATGTTATGTAAAAGAAAGTGAGTCCTCCTGGACAGACATAAAAGGTTAAGGTGTTACAATGCACAATGCAAGTTTATGTGCTTGATATCTAGAAAAATGTGGCAATAAATTTCTTCTATCAGCTGAAAATGGCGGAGAAGAGCGAGTTTGAGGAGTACGTGTTGATTGTGAGGTAACTGTAGACTGTCAATGTGATGTGGCTAAGAAAAACTTAAAAAATTAGGTTGTGGTAAGCCTTTTTTTTAAAGCCTTGGGAAATAGTCTCTGCTTCAGGTCACCACTGTTTATATTGTCCCAGAGTCTGGGAAGGAAAAAGCCCAACTCCAAACCCAAAACCAGAGAGTTGGCAGTTATACCGAGCATGGTAGTCAAGTCCTCCTGGATCAGTATTTCCAAATTCTTTTCCAGGATTCCTTTAGAAGAGATACACTGTGGATCAGGAGTCTATGTGAGCAAATGCCAGACAAATTTGTATCAGGAGTGAGATGCAGAAGACCTAGAGTAACTGACAGTTGGAATAGCTTTTGTCAGGACTTCCAAGAAAAGGGTAGGTATCTCCACTGAAAGCATGGTCCTTCTTCAGCAGCCGTAAGAGCCAGACTGAGGATGCAGGAGGAAATTTTCATTTATTCAGGCTACATCTGTGATTGTTGAAACAACTGTTCCCTGTCTGTTCCGGGAAGAGAGCTGTGGACCAGATTCTGCAGACTGGTCAATTGATCCTTGCTGACAGATGAATTGAATTACTGGGTGAGATTGTTTGGATTATGTCGTAAAATGGTCAAACTAGATGATACAAATTGGTATAGAGTCAGAAATGATGACTGACTTCAAGTCTTCCTGTGCAGAATAATTTCTCTTGGAAGCAGGAAAGATCAGAGATGTGTTTTCAGCTATCACCTAAACCCAAAGGTTTATGCAGCACCTGGGTGTAGTCAGTCAACTGCCTCTTACTAATGGTTTTCCTACCTCCCCTTTCTTGTAGGGACACTGACAGGGTCTTTTGACAAGTTGGTTATGTGACTATGCACTTTTTTACTGAGATATAAGAGAAGGTTTCAGAGCAAAATCCACTAGTATTTCCCCTTCCTTCAAGAGTGAGTTTCTTGGTAGCAGCAGTGAAAAGTTTAATGCCTCCTAAAAAAGAAATTCATTTAGTCCGTGATGTTAGGAGGAGTACTCTTACCCACATTTAAGTTAGAAAACTGTTTCATCCCGGACCTCCAGGAATTCAATCAAAACTGGATGGTAAAAGGAATTTAACACTGGTGACTGTCAGCTAGAGTATGGCGGGCTTTTTCTGTATACTATTTATATGCTCCCAGACAACTATTTAAAACATTAGAAATATTTGTGATTGTTTAAGGCAACAGCTTTTACAGTTAGTGGTGGTGTTATATTAGTTGTTCTAAAAAGAGGTGATAATGTGACTCACTATATAGAATGGAAATCTGTACGTTCCCTTTCTTGGATTTTTTGTCTGGAGAAGAACAGACCTCTGGAAAGTGTCAGCACTATGCATTATGGAACTGAAAGAGTCAACTTTAAAATCTGTAATTTGTCTCCCACAGAAGACATCAGTTTATTTCAGATTCAATTTGGAATACAACTCCTCTGGCAAAAAGAGAAGCAGAAATTAAACACTAATAGTTTGGATTGTCTGTGTAAGCAGAGTCTTAAGGTTACAACTATATTTGTTGTTCACAAATCTTATTTACATACCTGTTATATTAATGTCATAACATTTCCGTCAAATCATATTAGTTTCTTGGAGAGACCAGTCTAGTAGTGGCAGCCCAGTCTCTATTTGTTAGACTTGGTAACAATCAGATATACCCGATATGGCCCAAGGGAATGCAAATAGAGAACTCCTTGTCCTGGGAATTGTGATAAGCTAGTAATGCTCATAAATTTTCTGTTGGGGAAGAGTTGAGATAGCTAGGGTTTCTCAGAGATTGGAGATCCAAAGGAAGGGTACTGGCTGATGGTCAGGCTACCAATGTTTTACCTTCACGAGCAAGTATGCAACATGTTACTTGCTACATGCTCTGCTGGAAACTTCAATTATGAGAGTGAGCTTTGGCATGTTTCTGGCTATTATATACTTAGAAGAAGAGCACAATGGCAGACAGGCTGATCTGTGCTCGATTTTTCATGTGCAGCTTTTGAATCACAGATCAGTGAATAAAGCTTGTACTCCAAGAAAACCAGAAGATCACTTCCCAGGCTGGAAACTGCTCATTTTCTCTTGCAGCATGGCAAAAGGCTGACATTACTAACAGTTCTCATGTACTGTTCTAAGGTCAGTCTTGTCACGTACAGTGTAGATCCCAGATAATTTTATGGGACAGTTTATGCTGTAATTATTTATTATCTGTGTTGCAGCAGCACCTAGTGGTTCAAATTAAGATCAGGAATGAACTTTCATGGCACATGATCTCTGCTGGAAGAGCTTACATTGAAAATAGATAGAATGGAAGGAGTAGGGTGTGGGAAGCCAAGGCAGAAAGCAGGGAGATGGCTTATTAGTCACTACAAGAGATTTGAGCTACAGCCAACAAAAGAGACCTAAGTCTCCATAAAGGGTCTAACTTCCTTTTTATGTAGAAACATGCTCTTTCCTAACAGCAGCTCTTGGTAGCTCACTGCCTTTGGAAAATGGATTTCTTGAATATGAACATACCCATTTACTTCTAATCTTGGTTAGAAGTCTATAATCCTTACACTTTGGTTGGCTTTGAACAAATACTGCAGCCCAGCTACCTGTTGCCAAATGTGATCCTTTGAAATTCAGAGCATGGCATTAGGATTGCTCACTGCATCCCAATGCATGATGCTTCTCTCGCTTGGCTGCTCTAAACATAGAGCTTCACAGGTATATATTGTACATTAGTATTCAAACTGCATTGACTTCCTGGAAGGGGATCTGTAAAGAGGGTTCAGTTGAAATTTCCAGGCATATGAAGGACAAGAAAGTCATCAGGAATAGTCAGCATGGATTCACCAAGAAGAAGTCATGCTTGACCAATGATAAATTTCTGTGATGAAATGACTGGATTGAAAACTGGTAGAACAGACAGTGATCAGTGGCACGAAGTCTAGTTGGAAGCCAGTAATTAGCAGTGTATCCCAGGGGTCAATCCTGGGTCCAGTCCTGTTTAACAACTTCATTAATGGATCTGGATGATGGGTTAGAGTGTACCCTCAGCAAGTTTGCAGATGACACAAAACTGGGATGAGTGGCTGATAACACAAAGGGTTATGCTGCCATCCAGAGGGACCTTGACTGCAGAAAGGGGCACACAGGAGCCTCATGAAGTTCAACAAGGGGAAGTGCAAAGTCCTGCAGCTGGGGAGGAACAACCCCAGGCACCAGGACATGCTCAGGGCCACCTGGTCGGAAAGCAGCTTTGCAGAAGGGACCTGGAGGTCTGTGCTGGTTTTGGCTGGGATAGAGTTAATTTTCTTCACAGTAGCTGGTGTGGGGCTGTGTTTTGGATTTGTGCTGAAAGCAGTGTTGATAACGCAGGGACGTTTTAGTTACTGCTGAGCAGTGCTTACACAGAGTCAAGGTCTTTTCTGCTTCTCACACCACCCCACCAGCAAGGAGGCTGTGGGTGCACAAGAAGTTGGGAGGGGACACAACTGGGACAGGTGACCCCAACTGACCAAAGGGACATTCCACACCATATGACGTCATGCTCAGTGTATAAAGCTGGGGGAAGAAGAAGGAAGGGGGTACGTTTAGAGAGATGGCGTTTGTCTTCCCAAGTAACTGTTATGCGTGATGGAGCCCTGCTTTGCTGGAGATGGCTGAACACCTGCCTGCCGATGGGAAATAGTGAATGAATTCCTTGTTTTGCTTTGCTTGTGTGTGCGGCTTTTGCTTTGCCTGTTAAACTGTCTTTATCTCAACCCACAAGTTTTCTCACTTTTACCCTTCCGATTCTCTTCCCCATCCCACCGGTGGGGAGTGAGCGAGCGGCTGTGTGGTGCTTATTTGCCAGCTAGGGTTAAACCATGACAAGGTCCTGGTGGACACCAAGTTGAAATGAGCTAGCAGTGCGCCCTTGCGACAAAGAAGGCTAATGCTATCCTTGGCTGTATTGGGCAAAGTATTGCCAGCAGGTTGAGGGAGGTGATCCTTCCCCTCTACTCAGCACTGGTGAAGCCACACCTGGCGTGCAGTTTCCAGTTCTAGGCTCCCCAGTACAAGAGACGTATGGACATACTGGAGAGAGTCCAGGGGGGCTGGACTCAACAAAGGGCCACAAAGATGATTACAGGACTTACATACATCTCTTATGTGAGCAAAGGCTGAGAGAGCTGGGACTGTATAGCCTGGAGAAGAAAAGGCTCAAATGTATATAAATATCTGAAGGGACTGTACAAAGAAGTCAGAGCTAGGCTTATCTCAGTGGTGCCCAGTGGCAGGACCAGAGGCAATTGGCACAAACTTAAACACAGGAGTTCCCTCTGAACATGGAAACACTTTTTTACTTTGAGGGGGACTGAGCACTGGCACAGCTTGCCCAGGGAGGTTGTGGAGTCTCCCACCCTGGAGAGTCAAAAGCCGTCTGGACATGGCCCTGGGCAGCTGGCTCTAGGTGGCCCTGCTTGAGGAGGGGGCTTGGTCCAGATGACCTCCAAAGGTCCCATCCAGCCTCAGACATTCTGTGATTCTATGATATAATATGATCTTCTGTAATTGGCTTTTTATTGTTATTGAGCTATTTTTCATGTTCATTCAAATAGGAAGTTCTTAGGACAACATTTTTAATCATATGGAAATCTGAACAGCTTTTAAAGATTTTGGATCAGAGCCTTGTATCTTACTGTTCTCCCAACGATATTCAATTTTTTTAAAAAACAAACAACAAAAATGTTAACAGACTTTAGTCATAATTCATTGGTCTTGGTGTTTAGAAAACAATAGAAAATCTTACAAGTAAGTTACTTTGGAGAAGTGGAATTGCAGATGATTAAGTAGCCCTTAACCATGGAAAATTTAGGATAATATTTAAATTGGTTTCTGTTTAAAAAAAAAAAAAAATTAAAAAAATAAAGTTTTAAAGGTGTTTGGAACCACTTTAGATATTTTTGGTGAGTTAATTGCTTAGATTTACAGATTTCAGCTAAGCAAAAATATGTCAAGCAAGCAAGGAGGAGAAATTAAGGACAGAAACAGGGAATCTTTACCTGTGGCACAAACCTGGTATTCATGCAGCTCCTTTCTGCCAGTTTTCTGAGGGTCTTGGACAGTTGTTTTGCTTTGTGAAAACCGTATGTGTAAAACATCATTCACTATGTATAATTATAACATTGCTTGTGTAACACTCCACCTGTTAAATTTGCAAAAAACAGTGGAGAAAAATAAGATACAAATTTAATTTGCATTTCCAGTCTTACAGGCAAAGACTGTATTTTAAGTCCAGCACATTCTCCGAAGGATATCCTCAATGAAGGAAACAGAATGGCCTTTCTGTTGAAATAACCGTTTTTGTGTGGGTGAGATGTAAGAAACTAATGTTTTGAGAATGTTGACAGAGCTTAAGTGATTTGATTAATAAAGCCCTAGTAGCATAGTAAAAGGAATTACTTAGAAGCTAAGAAATGACAGAAGTTAAACTAGAACATGAAAGACAATATATAACTATCACTTTCTGCTTATGTTTCTCTTGTCAAGCTTCCTACTTCCTTGTTTGTCAGCTTTTTTCACACTCAATTTTGCTTTCTGCTCTGCAGCATCAGTGCATGGCACAACCTAGAAGAATTCATCTGCTGGTTCTTCCCCTCCAGCCATAACCCTATTAGCTTGTCACATTCACAGTTTACAGGTTAATTCTTGCCATGATACCAATAGTAAATCTAGTTGTTTTGTTTGCATTTTAATTTTGTTTTCCCTGATTTCTGTCTGCCTGTCTTCAGAGTTTGAGCGTGGACCATCCCTTCTTGAATGTCTGGAAAATGCTAGCACATCGTGGTTACTACCATTTACACAAAATAATCTCTGGCAAGCAAAGATTAAGAGGAAGACTGAGATGAATAACTGTCTGGAAGATGTGAACTTTGTCAGTCAATCCTGTTAAAACTGTAGGAACATTTTGTATTTTAAGGGCGGGAAGAAGCTCTCATTTTTACTTTCCTAATATACCTCTCATAACTGTATGCTCTCTTTTGGGATGCTTACTAGACATGGAATACATATCAAATAATTTTCTCTTCTTGTTGTTTCTTGCAGAATCACTGCCATATATAATGAAGTAGGCTTTGTGGTAAGAAAGTCAGAGATGTATGCAGTAATACATTTATATATCTTGCTTTTGCAGAATTTTTTTTTGCACAACAGGCTCCTTATGTTGGGATTTTTTTTTTCAAGTTTGTACCCTAGTGTAAATCAAAAAAGATAAGTTTTGTCAAAGCTTGGAAAAATGTGTTAATAAACAAACTTGATTTTGATGAAATTACAAATACTGTTTCACTGAGTACTCAGTAAACTGAATTACTTGAATTCACAGTGACGTATATGAGCTTATGAGTAAAGGACTTGCAGTGGCAATTATCTACTATCTACTGGCATCGAAACAAAGAAATGTTTTGAACTTCTGTTGCTCTTGCGCTTCCTTTTCCCATAATGCATATTTGTATTGCTCAAAGTTTAGGATATGCCTGAAGTTATGCAGTATCCTACAACAGGAACTGAAAAAGCCGTATGTTGGAGTTAGTTTTTTTTTTCTGTGATGTACTTCTGCATTCAACCCCCATTCTTATATAATCTTTGGCTACCTGCTAAAATTTTTTAAGACTCTTGTATGAAAGTGTCATTTTTATATGATTTAATCTTCATTACTTCATTATGATGAAGAGTGACTGGTTTGAATAATTAAGTGCTGAGGGGCTGCATCACTGGCCTGTGGCAGCCTTACTGTACACGGTTAGGATTTTGACTAGTTATTTGGGGAGCGGGTCCAAATGTATTCATTGCTTTGCCCTCTTCGTGATCCCCGTAGGCAAGAAAGTACCAGAAAAAGAAGCGATTGGCAGTGGGTGGGTGGGGAACAAGGAGGAGTGGGTAGGTGGGGGACAAGGAAGGACTGGAATTCCTAGAAGAAGCTTTCTCTTCTTTTTCAGAACAAATGGGCAGGATTGACTTTGCCTGCAGTATTTATTGTAGTTTTTGGCTGGCATTACTGCATGCCAATAGCTTAGACTTTCTACTACATTGAAGTTTTACCAGACAACTATCAATGCAGTCAGAATCCTTTTTTCCTGATAATTTATCCACTATTTTATTTTAAGTTTACACTTCACCTTAAATCGAGTAAACTTCCGCTTCTGAACCGATCATATGTTATTTTAGTCATGCCTTAAGAAAAATTACATGTTGTTACCATTATTTCAGGCTCTGCCTGAATGCTCCCGAGTTGTTCTGTCATTAATTGAGGACAGTACCTACTGCCTGGGTGGGAACAGACTTGAGCGATCATGCAGTGGTAAGATTGCGGATGTAGAATACACTGATTGTAACCAAATGAGAGATTGGAAACTTCCACCCCTTTTTTCCTGCCAAGTTCGAAGAAATAAAGACTGTAAAATTAGAAGAGAAATATACTACAGAGGTGCAGCTTTTTCATTTCTAGAGCATTGGTGAAGGTGCGTCTGTGTAATATTTAGTCCCTTCTTGAGTAATCTTAAATATCAACCTATAATACTGCGTTTTGTGAGTCATCTTACAGAGTGAAATAGAGCAGTTACCATTGACTTCAGTGGGGTAGTTCATGTAAATGAATATTATAGGCGTTGTCCATATACGGTATGAGGAAAAACAGCTCTATTGCTATTTTAAGATGAGGAGGTTTAGAAGGAAGAGTTTTCTCTGAAAAACAGCTTCTGGTGTTGATTTACCCACTTTTTACTTCTTTCTCCTGCCTTTCCTCTATTTCCATCTCTTCTTACTGGAACATTTTTTTAGGAACTCGCTTGCTGCCACTGTTTTTCCTTTTTGATTTTTTTTTTTTTTTTTTTACCCTTTTACCAGTTTAAAAGATGTATAAGTATTGATTATTTTCCTGGAAATTGTATTCCAGTGCTTTTCATGACACGGGTTGTAACCGTAGTTCTGGTTGCAGATTTTAGTTCTGTCAGGTTTGAATGTGCAATGTTAGCGTTAACAGCTTAATTTTGGAACAGCCTGTAAATCCTGAAACTCAAATCTGAGTTGTGCCCTTTACTTTTACAACTGCTGCTCTACTGAAATTATTTTTCTTTTGTGGTGTATTCCAATTTTCTGTTATAATTAAACAAAGGTGCTGATTCCTCCCTTCCACCAATATTTTAGATTTTTTGCTGTAATAGTAGGTTATTGGATCTTCTGATGAGCATTCTTAAGTTAAGAAAACTAAATTTGTTTGTATTCACTAATTGTCTTCAATTAGTTGCAGAGGAATGAATAAACAATGTGATTTCAGGGTTTAACATATCTTTCAGCTTACTCTCAAAATTTTGTTTACATTTGATATTGAGAGTAACTGTTTGCAACGTGTGGCTTTACAGGAGGAGAATGGAATGCCCGTTGTAATTCTAGCTGTGAAGTGTTACAGTGCCGTCTTGGATTTACCTTTCCATTATTCATAGTCTATATGTCTTGGCAGAATTTATACTTTTTGTGAATTGTTGGAGTACGTGATGACTTTGGACTTTCATTTAATTAACAGTTGAATATCATTGCATGGCTCTCTTTTAGCAAAACACAGTTTTAGTGTAATTTTTATTTTTTATGATTTTAATGAACATTTTTAACTTAAAAAAAAAAAAACCAAAACCTTATTATATTTTAGAGTGATTGTACTAAGTGCTGTTTCCCACTTCATTATATTCATTGGTAGAATTTTTTAAAAATACTTTATTTCCATAATACAGGAGGATCCAGCCAATGATATAGCTATATGTAATGCTATATATTAAATCGTAAAGCTTATATAAAGATTATATAGCATATCTAAAAATTTATGTATAGCTGTATATAAAGTTGAGAGCACAAAAGTTGTTAAGAGAGTGCAGAGTGGGGGGCGAAAAAGTAATGAAAATATTGAAAGAGATGATATGTGGGCCATGTAGCTCAACTATTTTTCTTTTTGTTCACTTTTTGCATTAATTCTGCACTGGGGGACGGAGGGGAGACAGTGCTGCGTTCTTTCTGGATCTCAGTAAGAAAGGCTGCCCAAGGAACAGCATGATAAAATAGCCATTTTAATAAGAAAGAATAAAAAGAGGAATATAGATGGTGAGTAAATCTTATGTCCCTTCAGAGGTTGGGAAGCCTGTGTTCATGCAGCATCAAGACAGACCCCAGGTGGGTTTCCCCACGGCACGCTGCCCAGATGCTGTCTGTGGAGAGGTTCCTTTTCCCTCCCACAGTGCCTTTTATTTTGTGTAACAAACAGTCATTTCTCCTCTCCTGAGAGCCTGGGATGGCATCTCTGTCGTAGTATCCACCAGTGCCACCTGGGGCATGCCAGCAGGTTCCCTTGCAGCGCTACTCATGCTGACATATGGGCTTCTCAAGCCTTAACTAAGTACAAGGCCCAATAGAGTGTGCATGGCCAGCTCAAGATCACTAAATCCTCAAGTACGATGTCTTCTGCAAGGCTCCCACTACAGCGTTTCCCTTGGCATGGGCAAAAGGACAATCTGTTCTGCGAGGTTCATGAGAGGGATACGTACAGGGAAAGACCCAGTGGTAGTTTTCCAAGTGAAAATCCTGGTGCAACTAGCCAACTTTAAGGTGTTTTAAGATTTTAATTTTGTAGTGGATTAGACATCTGTTGATAAGGGGATGAAAAAACTTCTGTTGGCCCTTCAGTGTTAGCTTTCCCTTGGTGCTACTTGGATACAGCTGTGAACAGATGCAATAACTTCAGGCCTATCTGCCAGATATACATATTATTTCTAACTTTATACAGATCTGGACAAAACTTCTCTGCAACTTTGGCAACTTAATCCAAAACAAAGAGTACCAGGTCACTGGCTGCGTGGTGTGGCTCACCCAGTTTGTTTTATTTTAGTGTCTGATCCTTAGAGCTTGTCTGTAGGCATCTAGCTTAAGGGGAGTTGCGCTACATTCATTACATGTGCATTCATCCAGGCAAGCAGTAACTGAAATACATGTTTCCCATCTTGTCTTCTCTAGACTGTTTTTGAGAACTTGCGCTTCTGAAAGCTCTGGTGAATTTAAAGGCCTAGTGAAATGTGACTACTTCTGCTCTTCAAGCAGTACAGGGGCAATATTTCAATCCTTGCAAAACTATTTTATTAAATGTGTTTCTGAAACATACTTATCAAATCCAAGCCACTATGGCATTTTTTTTCTCTGTTACGCAACTATTTCAGTGTTGTAGCATTGATCTCTGGTTTTCCTCCTCTTTCTTCACCTTTCTTTACAGCCAATTCATTATGGTGGAGATCAGCTTGCAGAAAACCAGCAGCAGGTTAAAACAGTGCATAAAAGGTGGTGATATAAAAGTTGACAGAGGCAAAAACTTTTGGGAGCCTACATCTGGAACAGAGGGTGCTATTGGTTGAATTCTACATACAGAAGTCATTAAGTGTTCAAGGTTGGAAGTATTAGAATTTCTTATTAGTAATTTCTATTCTGTTATCTCCCATTAATGTTGTCTAGCATATCCCATTGATAAGAAGACTTGCTCAGTCCTGGCAACCAGTAATGTGGCTTTTGTGGAATTCATTACCTTTCAGCTAAATAACAAGATTGCATTAATAATACCTGGGCAAGTTAGACATAAGCCTGTAAGAAAGTTTGCTTTAAAGCATTTTAATAATGCAGTGAAGGCAGTGAGGGACAGTCATTCTTTTCTGTCTATTCTCTATATAAGTCTCCAAATAAAAAATCAAATTCAGGGTCTTAACGACTTGAAGGTGCTAGACAGAGTGAGCTCAGCATACCTAGCTTGTCACCTGAAGTTTAGTGATAATGTATGTGGTCGATAACTGATTCTTTGGCACAGTGGAGTGCTGACAGCAAGGATAAAAATCTACTTGCACACACAGGCTTTTCTCTGGTGCTTGTCCAAGGCCGTGAAGCTGAATCTCAAATGAGAGAGCAACAAAGATGAACATGTCCATTCTCTGTTTCAACTGGAAGGTATTTTTCTTTCTTTTGTAATGAGGGATACAAGGAGCATGGTGTTCTTAAAAAATAGTTAAAACCACATAATGTCTGAGGAGAAAAAAGGAAATGTGGATTAAAAGAGGAAGAATCTAAAGCATGTCACTTAATTGACTTTTGGAAGGTGACTAGGTGTTACAGTAATCAAGATGTTATAAAAAGAGGATTTTATTTTTTTCCCCAGGTTAGAATTTGTACTCACTCATCTTTTCTCCTTCTGTCTAAACGAGTGTTATAATGATTTCAGGCTTCCCAGGGTGTCTGGCTTCACAGCATGCTGCAATCACCTTGCCTTTGGCCCTAAAGGCTGAGGAGCCCTCCAAAAATAAATGGGAAAAGCCAGAAGCTGTCTCCTCGGCTTAGCGTTTTATTTTAGCTCTGCTTAACCAGCAGAATTTTGTTGGGTTTGGTCTCAGAATGGTGTCTCTCCAGCAAGAGCTTCCTCTGGCAGCCACTGTCTGCTGCCTTCTGCTTAGGAGCATCAGCTGGGATGCTGAGCACAGCCGACTCCCTCAGAACTGCGTGCCAATACCCGCTATAAGAGCTTTTTAATTACTTGTCCTGTATAGTATTGTCTTTTCAGCTAACCACAGCATCAAGAAGTGTTGAGAGCATGGTAATTCTGATAACTATTCTGAAGAAGTAAATCTATTTCTTTTTTTTCTTACAGCTCTGTACTTAAAATAAAAACAAAGGAAACAGGCTGGTAGTCGGGAATCCCGTAAAACTCTGAAAATGCATAGGCAGATAATAAGTAGAGGTGGTTTTCATTCTTTCCAAGTATGGATGTGCCACTGAAATCACAAGGCTGAGGTAAACACATTGTTTGTTTCTACAAGGCAAAGAGAAATGCTTTGTTGCATGAGAAGATTGCAACAAAAGTATTTCCAGATGTATTGGGAAAAATACAGGGCTTCGTTACTTTAGGACTAAGAAACAGGTATCTGATTAGTGTCACTCTAATTCTGAATATTCGTACTGGATATATTTAGGTTTTTATTTGTAGACACACCTGAGTTGCTTTACCCATACTTCAGTCTAGGTAGCTGATGTCGGTGTTGAACTAGAAGCCACGTTAACGTGGTAGTTCAGTTCTAGAGCTGACCTTGGCAGACCTGTCAGCTCAGCTCAGTCATAGCACCACTTCAGTGGAGCTGGCTGGCTTCCGGAGGGAGTCTGGTTTATGTCCGGCCAGCTGAAAGTATGAGTAAAGTGTGTTTGTATAGGTGTTCACATACATTTGTTGATCTTTTCTGTTTGATTTTTAAATTATCAACAGGGAGCTAGTTTAATCCTTTATGCACTGATTGAGAACTGCAGAGTGTATCAGTGCAAAAATGTAATCTTTTTAGCTTATTTAATATGTCATTACATGCTCTTTTTTTTAAATGATAAAACTTCATCTGAATCATAAGGGAAAACCCTCTTTCCTCTCTGTGCAGTATTTAATACTCTGTAGATTGTTGATGGTTTCAGAAGACACCTTTCAAAATTTAAGTAGGCTTCATAACCTGCTTCTGCCTCACACAACACCTTGATTGTCTCTTTTCCAGATTATAGGTTAGTTTTATTATTTATTGATCATGAACCACAGTTTAGGATTAGTGATTTTGGACCAGTATGCCAGAAGCAGTTTTCCATTTAGTCACCTAAAAACATTTGTTTGAATAAATTTCTTCTGTCTCTGCCATTCTGTACTGAAGTTATAGTGAGATTTTGACAACAGCCATTTTCTCTTGCTTGTTTCTGTTCTTTTGAAAAAAGAAAGAAAATAAATAAGACCTTTTAGAGGACATCTGAAGATTTGTATAACCTCTCCTCACCCAAACTTACAATGGAAACACAGAAGCTAATGTCCTTAATATACGGAAATTACTGGCTGAATGGCTGGGCCCAGAGGGTAGTGATCAGTGGCACGAAGTCTAGTTGGAGGCCAGTGACTAGCAGTGTACCCCAGGGGTCAATCCTGGGTCCAGTCCTGTTTAACATCTTCATTAATGGATCTGGATGATGGCAGCAGGTTTGCAGATGACACAAAACTGGGATGAGTGGCTGATATGTTAGAGGATTGTGCTGCCATCCAGAGGGATCTTGACAGGCTGGAGAAATAAGCCAGCCAACTTGTCTCTGAAGCCAAGACCTACTGGTTTTGGATAAGAACTTTCTTCATCCTAATACAACTCTTAAAATACTTCTTGTTTCAATTTTACAGGTATGAACAAAGAAATTATTGTTAAGGTTACAGTAATAACTGACACAAAACAACAATGATTGTTGCCTTTCCCTAGGAAAATTTGAATTAATGGGATTTGAAATGAAAACCATTGGGATATCCTGTCAGCTTTATCCATGACTAAAGCTGAAGTCATGTCTGCATCTCATATTTGGGAAGAAGAGGAAGTGCTGCTTTTTTTTTTTTTTCCCCCTTGGAAATGAGATGAGATTATTGAGACATGTTTTTTGCACATTTCATTGATTTTCCTAGCTTTTACAAATTTTAAAGGTCTATAATTACAGATGTGACAGTGGGCCAAAAATTTGGTATTCTTTAAAAAGGTTGCATGTACTGTTTTGGCTTTAGCAAATTCTTTAAAAGTTTGTAATACAAATATTTGTACAGAAATGTTTTAAAGCAAATAAGCTACATTTTGGACCCTAATTCTTAGTTTCTCTGTTATTTCTGGCATCATAGAAAAAGTATATTAAGTTTTGGAAAGTAGTGAGATTTTTTTAAATTGTTGCGTATGAATGCTTGTGTGTACAGAGGGGAAAAAAATAGCCAAAACTGCTCTGCAAGTCACTAACATAACTGGAAATGTAATTCATATCTTTTCTATTGTAGATTCGTAGTATCTTGAGCTTATCAGAAAGTGTATGCAGTAAAAGAAGAAAAGCAAGTTCTCCAGTTGTACTGCATTCCAGCCCCCCTGCTCTGACTCCCTGTATTGTTCTTGATTTCTGGGTCTGCTCTTCTATAGCCATCTGTTCACTTCCCAAAATAGCACTGCTTGTCTCTCAGTTTAGAATTTTCCTCATTATCCATAATACATTTTAACTTTCCTTTGAATGAAACTCACTTTTTAATACTGATTTTTTTAATACATTACTGAATCTTCATACATTAAACAGTTTAACACCAACATTGATGTTCATAATTATGCCAACGTGTTTTGGGATATTGAACATTAGAAATAATTCTTGGTTTTCTGTGTTTTCTCTTTGCTTAAATGTTTTGCATTGTTCTAAGTATTACTTCATTTGGAACTAGCCAAATACTAAATTATAAATACACTAGCAAGCTGAAAAGCGGTACCATGCAGTCACACAATAGGTAATTCCAGATTCATCCTATGTTTGCAGTGATTCAAGGCTATGTGCGTGTTGCTTGATTGACTGGCTGCTGATGGACTAGAATGGATAAGAGCCTTATCTTCATAAGGGCACTAATTTGCTTCTCCTCTCTCCAACCATTGATTTTCCCAGACTTTCTATCTTACTATCTTTGATGTCTCTAATTTTCTGTAATGAGTTACGAGCTTTGACATCTCTAATTTTGTAAAATTCACTTGAAGTTGGTCATCGGGTTAAAAAACAGTATTTGGAAGGAAACCTGAGAGAAGGGGAAAAAGGAGATGGGCACAGGGAGATGGATGGGCAGCATTTAAGTAATTTCCATAGGCAAAAGCAGGCATCTTTACTGAAGAATTTAAAAACTATTGTGTTTAGTATGTATGTCTGGCAGTCAGAGTTCTTCTGTCACAGCATTGGTGAAAGCTTCATGCACTTTTAAAATTTATGAATGTTGACACTTTTAAAAGTTTAGTTGCTTACCTGCTCCATACTCATGGAACAATTCTTTGGAGGAGCAAAATGGCCTTTCTCAATGAACTGGTGAAGTTGCGAATGTGGGCTTTAGTTGTTTAATAGTGATTATGTTGATAGTTTTAACTAAGGCATTAAGATTTTTTTTAAGGTACTTAGGAACATTTTCTATCTAAGTTTAAAGGTGATTGCCTCTATGGAGTGTCTAGGTGTATCAAAAGAATTAGGTTTCTCTGCACACATCTTCATAGTTTAGTTTTTGGGGTTTTTTTATTACTATTTTCTTTGTTTTCCTCAAACCTGTATTCCTCAAGACTAGAGAAGAAAGCCCAAATTTAGCCCAGCATTTCATGGAAAGACAAAAAGCAGTATTCTGCACCACTGCCATTTAAATGTATAGGTTTTTTTCTTTCCTTTTTTCCCCCTCTCAGTTGTAATGCCAGCTTATCTGGTTAGATGGGATTTCATAGACCTTCCGTGCCAGAACAGGTAAGAGCTAATTTGGGGAAGAACTATGAAGTTGTTCAGATTACAAACCTTTCAAGAGAAAATGGGAAAGGAGGAAGAATTTAGTTGCTCGTAAGCATAACTGCATTACAGAAATTCTGCAGAGCTGTCTGTTGGCTCTCATGAATCCATTCAAAATGTGGGTATTGAGAACTAATGAGCAGCATCTTGTATATAAGCACATGTCCTAAAAACTGTGTCAGCCAGAATAACTGGTAGCAGCTGATGCTGCTCACAGAATCACAGAAAGGCCGAGGTTAGAAGGGACATCTGGAGGTCATCTTGTCCAGCTTCTCTGTTCCCTGACCTGTGTCCCTCAGATGCCAGGACTCCCTTATTCTGTGCTAGTCCATCTGTGGAGCGGCACCATGAGATAGTCGCGTGTGAGGTGGCCTGTAGAGCAGTGAGGCAGTTCCTCCGCAGGGATATTCTGGAATCTAGCAAAATTTGAAGAGAGCTTTGGTATTTGTATGCAACTCTGAAATCTTAAAATCTTGTAGCTGATTCTAAGAAGGTATCAGAAGACTTAAAAATGCTTCAATTAGGATAATATTTAACTAGTAGAAACGGAGATGCAGCTTTCACATGGGGCAGGTTATTTTAAAGCCTCATCCTGCACCTTTTTCTCCATTGTCTTGCACAATCTACTGCTGGAAACAGGGTATTGCCTAGATATGTCACCAGCGTGAGCCACCATGGTAATATTTTTATGAATCTGTAAACTCCAGAATTGATACATTTTCTGTGTGCTTTTGCACAGTTAAAGCAAATAAAGGTTTTACTGGTGAGGAAGGAGGGACAGCTCAGCTGAGATGGTTATAGCCCATCACCCTCTCAATCCCCAGTATCTTTCATCATCCTTTTTGATTCTAGACACTCGTGCATTCTCAGTGCAGTGCTGTCTCTCTTTGGTGCTTCATCACACATGCTACATGTATCAGCCGATGGCCCTACTGGTTAGCTATCTGTGCCTTACTGACTTCGAGAGCAGGGAAACCCTAACCCCCCTTACGGTTTAGGGTGTTGCAAATAGGCTTCAGCAGAAAACACAAAACACATCAAAATATAGATAATAAAGTGATACAGTGCACATCTTTGTTGTTGACATCATTGTTTTTGTAGCGAAAAAGCCCTCATCGTGGCATGGTTAACAGCTGACTATGATGTGTTGATGCATTTAAAACTGTTCTGCACTGTGAGGAACAGAAATGCTATCTTTCTGCCTGGTAAAATGTAAGCAAATTAAACAGCAATGCCACAAAGTGCCATTTCTTCACAACAAAAATAATTTCAAATATTTTAACATCTTTGCAAGCTAAGGAATAGCAAAAGGGTGTATGACCTGCTGTGCAGGAGGAGTTTAGATACTCCTTTAAAACATTTCCCAGCCTGACTGCCTTTTCAGAGGAGAGTATTTTATAGCTGGGCCCCTCTGTGCCCCTCTGAGCAGTGTCTTTGCCCTGCCTGTGCTGATGTTTGTTTGTTCTTGCCACAAGGGCAGGACACAAAACTGAACAGGCAGACTGAAGACAGGACCTCCAAGCCAGGGGTAATGGGAAATGAGAAGCCTCAAATTAAATTCTTATATACCAGTTTCATTTCTCTCCATAGATGTTTTTGAAATGCTTAAAACGTAATGGAGAAAATGCAGTAGTCTATACAAAATGGAGGGAAAAAAAAAAGCTTGCATAATAAACAAGGAGTGTTCAAGAGAAGAGTTCAGTCACTTTATTATCAAGATCCCCAACTACTTTTTCAGTAGAAAATTCTGAAAAATGAAAATATCTTTGTGTTTAAAAGTTAAAAGCTGAGCAATCCAGTCATTAGAGAATTCTCAACAATGCTGAATTTTCTGTCGCTCTATACAAGAGTTTTTGATCAGTAATTATTTTAAATAGATTTACTGACTAAGATGCTTCAGAAAATAATGTTATAGCATCCCATTTGCGGCAAAGTATGTTAAGGATGTTTTCTTATGTATTCTGATAAAAGCACTGCTATTTATAGAATCTTGATTTATGTGGCAGTTTACCATTCACCTGTTTTTAACATCTGGCAATATTTCCATATTTTCATTCTGTAGGCCTTCCTGCTTAGTTTGTGACACTACAGTACTATGAAATGTGATGGTTGCCTAAAAACAGCAACCCCGAAAGGAAGGCAGTGCTTCTGCTGGCAGTTCTAAATGAAAGCAGGTCTTACAAATTATTTTAATAGGACATTCATATGAGTTTTCAGCTTGCTGCTTCTCTTGGAAAATGTAACTAGAGGCTACTGATGTTAATGGCAGCTAATGTTAATGACCTTCTTTTCTCTGTTTTGGAAGCCAAGTTTTTATGTTAAAACCACAGTAAGTAAAATTTTAAAATATGAAACAGAAGCCTTTTTATAGAATCACATAATAATTTAGGTTGGAAGGGGAGCTGTGAAGGTCAACTAGGCCAGTCCCCTGCACAAAGCAAGTCTAATAAGATCAGCTTGTTCAGGGAGACCTCCAGAGTGTTGACCACCACCAAAGATGGAGAGTCCACAACCTTGCTGGGCAAGCTTTTCCAGTATTTGACCAAAACAAATTTTTATATTTATCTATCTATAATATTTATGGATATGTAAAAACACAACATATATTTTATATACTTACATATATAAAATTTATACATATATATACACAATTTATATATATAATTGAGGTGAATGTGTATAATACAAATTTAAAGAAAAAAAGGATAGAATACAAAGGTCTTTCTTTGGAAAAGTCAATATTTTGTGGAAAAAGTTAAATAAAGATTTATTTATAAATGTGAGGTGTAATCACTATTTTAGGATTTCTGCAGTCAACAATAAAAAAAAAAATATTTTTCCCCAACGATGAGAAGTATTAACTGCCACTTGATGAATGAGAAGAGAATGAGAGTAATTCGCAAAAATTCAGCACAACTGATTCACAATATCTGTTATAATTTCTTAATATACTTCCGTAAATACACAGAATTCAATAGTGGAATTAAGGAAATCTGCGTACCAAACATGCATACCATGCATACACATAAATTCTAAGACCTTTTTTTTTAATGAGTACTCACTTCAAGGAGAGGAATTCCAGAACGAACTAGTAAATTATGTGATGCATTCAGTTTCCCATCCACTCAACAGCCCTTTTAAAGGGAATTTATTAATATTGCAGATCTCAGAATACACTGTAAAAAAGAAAAGAAAAGTTTGGCAGAGAAGTGTTTCCTTCTTTCCTAATTAAAATAATATTGGTATCCATTCCCATTTTTATAATCTTCAAATGGCTGGTTTAAAATGCTATAGCTCAAAGGCTTCAGTAAGAACAAAAGTCATTCTGTAATGACAGAAGAGACATCAAACTTTTCAATGGCAAATACCATTTGCATCCATTTTTGTTGGCCATTTGTGAACCATAAGGATCACTAATGGTGCAGTAAATAATAACAACAATAATCCTATCATTCTCATCCTCCTCCTCCTCATTGTCGTTGATCAAGCAGGGAGGACTCAGAGCAAATAAGGAAAACCATTATACATATATGACTTGAAGTTTCAGGAGGGCCACAAGAACATGTTGTTCTTGATAGGGCTATAAGAGTGGCAAGAAATGAGCCCAGACTATGAATTGTAACCTATTTAGCCTTCCTGAGACAGTCACACACATACACAGCCTGAGAATGTATGTCAGAGCCTGTAATGTCAAGTGCCGTAGGATGCCAGCAGGCAGAGACCCCGTGAGTCACGCAGGAGAGGTCTGCGATTGCCAGGAAATACTGTCTCTGCAGGCTCCGTCAACAGGAACTTTGTTTATATTCTATATATATTATTAATATAACACTAATATGTTATATTCTATAATTTTGAGCATGGCTAAAACACAGTAGCTCAAAAAGAATACAGTACAAATAGAAAGTTAGGAGTGAACATGCTTAAACGCACAGAGGAACATTTGTAGGAGGAAATACTGGACTAGAGCTCTCTGGGCTCTTGTCAGATGAGGGTTGTACAGGGCTACAAAGCACTCATATTTACTGTCTCACACACTGGGCTGAAGACCTACAATTAAAGTAAGCAAATTTTAAACTAATAAAATATTTTTTATGCAATTCATGATTTGTCAGTTAAAATTGTTGTTTTAAAATATCTGATTGTAAGAGCATAGCAAGATTCCAGAAGGGGAATGGACAGTAAACTGAAATAACCCTTGTATTTTCACCCTGTAATCAGGACCCAAAATCAAGGACTTGCAATCAAGACTCCATAAAGAGTCTTGAATGTTGCAACTCAGTAAGTAAACATAAACAAAGGTCCACAATTGTAAAGCTTACTCCTGTTATAATTTCTTAGCATTTTTTTTAGTGTCCATATTTTTATTTTCTGTATGTCAGTTTTGGTGGAGCATATGTTTCAAGTGGTATATGAAGCATGACTTCTAGTACTCTGGAATAATTTGAGAAGGTAATTTTAATAATTAGTTGAATGAGTGAGTGATGAGCGGTAAAGCTATAAACACTTTGCTTCTTAACTGATTTTCAGGTTTCTCACAGCTCACTGAGATAAATGGCTCAGTTCCAACGATTTAAAGCTTTTTCAGGATCCTTCCAGTTGCAAGAAATGACAAGAGATATTGGTTCACATTGTGGTGGGTTGACCTTGGCTGGATGCCAGGTGCCCACCAAGCTGTATTATCACTCCTCTCCTCAGCAGGATGGAGGGGGGGATGGGGGGAGAAAATAAGATGGAAAAAACCTCATGGGTCAAGATAAAGGCAGTTTAATAAAGCAAAAGCAAAGGCGGCGTGTGCAAGCAAAGGAAAACAGAAGATGTATTCTCTACTTCCCATCAGCAGGCGATGTCCAGCCACTTCCCAGGAAGTAGGGCTTCAGTACACATAGTGGTTGCTTTGGAAGACAAACATTGTAATAATGAATGCTCTCCCCCTCCTTTCTCTTTAGCTCTTATTGCTGAGCAGATGGAGCAGACATCATATGGTATGGAATATCCCTTTGGCCAGTTTGGGTCAGCTGTCCTGGCTATATGCCCTCCCAAGATCTTGCCCACCCCCAGCCTACTGGTCAGGGGGGAATGTTGGAGAGACAGCCTTGATGCTGTGCAAGCACTGCTCAGCGGTAGCCAAAACACTGTTGTGTTATCAACACCTTTCTAGCTACCAATACAAAGCACAGCACTATGAGGGCTGCTATGGGGAAAATTAACTCCGTCTCAGCCAGACGCAATACACACATTTTCAAAATTTATTCATAACCATTAGGAACAGGCACGTGGAAATAAATGAATAATGGGATGAAGGAGTCAACGTCAGATCTAGGAACCAATTCACTGAAAAATGGTCAGCTCCAGAGCTGTACAGAATAGGTACAGTTTATACATGTAAAGTTAGAATAAACAAAACATTGGGAAAAAGTTAAAAATCTTTCATTTTCTTTGAGTTAGAGACTGGGGGTAAGGAATAAATCTTTGTTTCTTTGAATTCTTCGTTTGAAAATTCTGGTTTTTAGAACCTGCACTTTCCCCTGTAGGATTTGATATCAGCAGTTGTTCAGGGGCGGATGTAGCTGGATCTCTTACCTGTTCCAGAATGGCAGCTCAGTGTTCTGGAAAGACCCGTGGTACATTTAGAGATCATTGTGAAGAAACACAGCTTCCCGCCGCTTGTGATAATTGTGGAGCCCTGGGAAGCCAGCAAAAATCTGAAACAGTGTGACTAGATCAGCTTTGTGTGAGTGTGACTATATTTCTTCCAAGAGCTTGAGAGTACTTTAGATGCCTTTACACCACTGCAAATCTGAGCTAATAAACCCTGCCATGGCTAGTTGGCACCATGTAAAGTTAGCTTAGGTGTATCTGCCTTGGTGTTTCCTGACCTCAGCTTATATAGTGGTATTAGAGTGTATAAAGTCAGTGAAGGTTCATCAGGATTTAATATATGTGCCTCAGTGCTAGTCCTGCTGTATCCAGGCTGGCACTGGTGGTGCTAATGGGGTGTCTCTGCCTTATGGTATGGATTTAGCAGGGCTCATTAGTTCAAACTGAGCTCTTGCCAAATAGATTAAATAAGTCTGTGTGCAGTGCTGCATCTGGGCAAGTAAGACATACCAGAAACAGTGTGCGACAGCCTGGGTTGAACCCAGTGAACCCAAATAGGCTGTGTCATTTGGTGTGTTACACTGCATGCTCAGTAATAACTGTCCATGGAGGTTTTTTCCTCCATTATCCGAGGTATTCTTTTAATTTTGGTAATGGAAAGTTGGTTGTAAACAGAAAATTATATGGTGGTAGTTGCTTTTTAAACAAGCTGTAGGATTTATCTTAATGTGCTTTGTTTTTCTTGACCACTTCTGCTGTTGTTTTTGTTTTTTTCTAGTTAGAGTTGAAAATTTCGCCTTAAAGTGTTTCTGCTTTGAAACAGTGTATTTTGTACTACCACTTGTTTTAAGGAGGCTTAAGAGTACTAGTATGAAAAAGATATCTAAAGAAAATACTTATGTTTTGGACAAAGAGGTATTGTCCTATTTTTAAGGTTCAGTGCAGGCACTTTTGCTAATGCTGTTTTTCCCACTTCCATAAAGAGTTTTGCCATAAACTATCAAGAATTCCCATTTAGTGAATTGAAAATTGTAAACATATGGATATAATTTGCTTCATAAAAACTAGATTTAGGGAAAAGTAGTTAATGTAAAATAGTTCAATACTGTCTAGATGGTAATGTATTCATACTAAATATATGAATATTTTTATTAAACTTTATTTTTAACTCATATTCTCATTTTACATTATTAAATTACAGTGATTTGTTTAATCTTCTAATGATTAAAGAGAATAGTTTAAAGATTCCTTTCGCATGAATGGACATCCTTATACCCAATAAAGTAGATAGCTACAACTGAATTTTAATCTCAACATCTTTTCATCATCTCTGCTACCAGAAGAAAATAATGCCTTTTGTAGCTCAGTATGGTGCTTGCAGGGCCTCAGTTCAGAGCTTTCCATATAGAGCTGTGCTAAATAAGTTGTTATTGTGTAATTGCTTACAGGAGGTCTTTCTGTCCCAGGTGATTTGTTAGGCCCGCAAACCAAAAGGGGCAGGTACACCAGACTGACTCCATGTGCTAATTTTGCCTAGAAAGTAAAGGAGGGAATGTCTTTTTCTTCAAGTCCTTGCCTATAGTGGAGTTGTTTGTCCACCGTACATATTTATGTCCTGGTTTATGTGCTGACTGGCATTATTTTGCTATGATTACACCTTCAGTCTTTGAAATCTTACAGCTGCATATGATTTAACACTCTTCATTCAGGCTGCAGTTGCACTTGGTTGTCACTGGGATTTCTGCAGTGTTATTAGCTCATTAACACATTTGGTATTACCAGCTCTGCTTCCTCCTCATTTCTGTTAATCTCAGTTTGTGTCACTCCCCTGGTCCAGTACTGTGGATGAGCTTTATTTGCTTTCACTTGAACTCAGAAGGTGAAACCAAAATATTCAGTAAGACATCTGGCTTTGTGGTCTGATCCTGGATCTCTTCCAGCTCCATGCCTTGTCTTTGTGTTTCCCTTGCCCCTTCCTGTAATGTAAAATTCATACTGTCCTTCCTTGGAAGTCCCGTAGTGCGTGGTTGTAGGTCTGGATTTAGAGAAGGCATCTTCTCAAACCATAGATATGATGACTAGGGGAGTCCTCAAGTTTGGAGTTGTCGCCTTCTGCTATGACGGAGTTTTAGGTACTTCGGGTGCTGGACAATCACCTGAATAACACCAAACAAAGTAGCTTTTTTTCCCTGTCCTTTTTTACTATGTGTTTTTGAGGTGGTTTCTTTTATCAGAGTTTGGCAGACTATGTTGAACTATGCAGAAAATACCTCAAGTTCCTTGAGGATGACAAGTTACCTGATTTCTGGTGCCTGGGGCTGTGTGAGACATGAGCAGAGGGAAGACAGGACGCTGAGGCCCTGGGGCTTGTGGGTTGGTCCTGGAGGATTATCTAAGTATCAGCAGGTCTGTATGTATTTAGCTGTGCAGCAATGCAAAGAGGGGTGTTGCGATGCATGCCATAACGTGAAGTGTAGTTTCTTAAATCCTGTCATTAATTGATCATGCAAACCTGGGCTCACAAGTCCATGACAAGATGTTTGTGTTTTGGGGACAGATGGAATGGAGAGGTCACTGGAGGGGTTTACATAAGAAATGCAGTGTTTATAGATAGAATGTGTCATTAGGAAAGTGGAGTATAGTTTTTCTTGTGATGCTTGTGTTTCTTAATCAAGCTGGCAGATAAGACGTGAAAGGTGTTAGCATCTAGCATAGGCATACTTTGTCATATTTAAAAGTGCATCTAGCTGAGATTGATTGTAGACTTGATGAGTGTACATTGCAACCAAGAATCCATGTAAGCTGTTAAACTGGGCCTGTATAGGATGCTATGAATTGTTTCAGATGTTGTTAGCTAAGAAACTAAACATGTTCTTTTCCTGAACTAAATAAAATACAAGAAAACTAAGATTAGGGATAAGAATATATTTTTTTAGAGTAATGGAAAAAACTCTCAGACATCCCCTAAAGAAATAAGCAAAGCTGAAAATCAAGACCTCCTTGTAAAGACTGCCCTTTAAAAGAATGGTTCTCGGCAACTTCTGTAAGTACAGCAGTTCTAACCTGTGATAGAACTAATAGTTTCAGAGAAGTTTAAAAGGAGGTATTACTCTTCAAAAGTACTTAGATTTTTTTGTTGTTGTTTTAACTGTTCTCTTCCCTTCTCTTAGATGTGCTTACCTTCTATCCTTTTGCTTCCCATCCTAGAATTTTTTACAGTTTTAAAGTGAAAGGAGGTGCAACAGAAACTTCTTATTGGAAATACTTGTTGGGAAAAAAACAAAACAAACCACAAACTTATTTATTTCCAATGAAAAGTAACAAGAGTCCAAAGGAAACATTCCATCAAGCATTTAGTATTCGTAGCTTCAAGGGATTTAATTTTTTTATCAGGTACAAACAATTAGAAGTATTGATAATGCTACATCTCCAAAGATTTGAATGTCTTTAATGGTTTGATGTTTTTCTTCTGAAGTTCACCTGATCACTGCAGTGATCACACTGACAGTGTGATCGAGTCGAAACTCAAGCTTGTTGGAATATTAGATTAAAACCCAGTACAGAATTTGTAGCCTAAGGCCACACAAATATTGTAAAATTTAAATGATAAATAATTTGAAAGAAGCATAACCCACTAGACTAATGGATACATAGAAAAAATGGCTCATGTAATTGCTGTTAGAAAATGTGAGAAACCTTGGGAGGATTTAGAAGTTCATAGCCTTCAGAGAAGTTCTAACATAAATTTTACAGCATTAGCAACTGTGGCACAGAAGGCCTCCTGTGTTCAAGAACAATTCCTGTGTCATTTAATCTATTCTTAAATCTGCCCAGAACCAGCCTGTGCACCTTCCTTGCCCGCACTGTTCTTACGGAAGGATTATTTGTGAGGTTTCAGCCGTCTAGCTCTTGGAAAATTTGCTCCCTATTTCTTATGATTTTCTCACAGTTATTTTCTTGTGCAACACTATTCTTTATCTCTTCTCCCTCTGATGTTTATTTTGCTGGTGTATTAATATAAACACACCAGCAGCAACCATCTAATGTTTTCTTTTTGCTAAGCTAATCAAGAAAGCTCTTTTCACCTCCTCTTAAGATGTCTGTCTTTTCTTTATCATTGCAATAGTCCTCCTTTGCATCTGGCTTACAGGTGGCATTACTGCTTCCCTGTGTTTTCTGGAAAAAATCATCGATTCACATGTCTGAATTCTATTTCTGGTTTATGATCACACATTTTTCACTAGGTCACCTGAACCTTTCTCTTCTCCTGTTTTTCCAGTAGATTAGCTCCTTTTTTGTAGTAGTACTTCTTTGTCAATCTTTGAGGACACCGTTCTGGCACTTTGTAGCACTTCATCTGAAGGGAAAGGGAGAGAAGACTTCTGCTGCTCCGAGATACAGTAAAGCGCAGTTTGAAGAGATTGCTATGGGACTTTCTTAAAGGTGGATGTTAAATTTTGTTGTCTTGAAAACATATAGTTAGAATTTCCCTGTATTTTAGTATATGACAAAAACTATGTGAAAAACAAAGCAGATGACAGAAACATTCATCAGGTGTGAGGGGCACATGTATACAGGGAGTCAAACTAATCACGGCCATCGTGTCTTTAAAATCTATGACATTGTGGTTGGTAGGTTGTCTGCTGTGTCAACCTTTACCTGGTCAGAGAAAATAGGGACAAATACATTCTACTGGTGGTTGCTGATGTGGCAGAGAAAGCACAAGACCACTGTTGCTGGGTGGGTGAGAAAGAGGCAACTTACGGGATTTTGGTGAATTGAAATAACTGGAATAAAATAAATGTGTTCTTGCTTTTGTCTGCTAGGAATTTATATTTGGGAGTGAATTATAATGCATGAATTGAAACTACAGCTAGTCTTGATACTATGACTAGTTCTGAATGCCCAATGAAAATAAATTTTATTAAGTAAGTTGAAGTTACTGGTTTGCTCTTTTACTTCAAAAAGGTTAATCTCAACAGTGTGCTTTCTTTGATCTGCAGGCTTCATCTAATAGCTTGCAGAAGCAGCCTTCATCTTCCTTTGTTTTCTTACCAGATTTTCCCATTACTTCTTACAATGAAAATTCCCGCCAGTGGATACATTCTGTAACTTGTTTCAAACTGTTGCACCTTGGCCTCTGTATTTCTAATGACAAGCTTTTCAAAGGTAAAAGGGAAAATGAGCTCAAACAGTGATGTGATCAGGACCTTCTCAGCTACTTTCACTTTTCTGAAACGGTTGCTGTTCATGATATGTTCTTTGGCAGTAGAAATTAAGTTGTTATGTAAATGGAAAGGATACAACACTGACTTAAAAAGGCCCTGCTTATTTTTGGAATGCAATTCTATGTTCTCGTGGGGTAAAAAAATCATTTGCATCTGGACTTATATGAAAAGTGTTAACCATCTCTGATACTGCATATCCTGAACATCTTAATTTCACCAGCACAATGTTTTGAACTTGTTAGTCTTATTTTTCACTAATTTAATGAGTTTTACGCTTGAAAAAATACAATCCATATAAAAGAGAGACTCCTTTCTTCATGTGGCTATTTTAGTTCTTTTAATGCCCCATTTAAATAAAGTGTTTTGTTACCTTTTTCTGCATAGCTTTCAGGTCAGAATATGTGGAGCGCACATATATATATATATATATATATATATAAAAAAATACCTGTGGAGCGCACGGTATGTTTTCTGTCGCCTGACCTTGCTCACACCTAAGCAAATCTTTGAGTGCTGTTTATTTGTGTGCTGTAAATACCACTGTGCTTTAACTCAATTTTAAAAATTGTTTCCACTGTGACATGCTTGCCCAGACACTGCACAACCTACCTATTAGTAACTATGTTAAGGTGCTGCAACTACTTTTGTTGTTAAATAGTTGTGGGTTAAGACTGAAAGTGTTGCCGTTTTATGATTTCATTCTCTTATGTCCATTTTTTAGCAGAATGAAGTTTAAAATAGAAATGAAAAGGGAAGGAAACTTGAAATTTGGTGTGCATCGATGCCTTGCAATTTTGAAAATGGTTTTTAGATTATCTGCCTAGGGAAAACAAGGCTTACACGATCAAAAGATAGACAATGTTGTCCTTCAGTCTTTCCATTGGTCTTTCAGGTCCCCCCCTTTTAAACCTGTTTAACACAGGTTAACAGGATAATAGAATCCTGTTATTTATTTAATTATCCTGTTAACAGGATAATAGAAAAGTAACTGCAATGTAACAAAAAGAGAATTTCTAAGGATACTGTTTTCCATAAATTAAGTGAAAATTAACAGCCAGGCAAAGAGGAGACTCAGATTATTACCCCCGCTGAGGAGAAGGCAGATTGGTATTGACTGGTGCTTTCACATGCATGGCTTTGTATTAGCTTTAGCTCTCTTCCTTGTGTGGGTATCACAGGGAATCTGGATTTATTATGGTGTTAGCGAATGGTATTTAGGGAACAAAGATCACAAGTTCTTAGGAAACCAACCTGCATTATTTCTGCTAGTCACAGACAACATATTTTCTTAGCAGTTATAAACATTTGCAGTTTGCATGCAGACTAGTAGTTCTTTTTATTCTGTAAATACGTCAGAGAAATTTGTGTGCAGATATGCAAATAGTGTAAGTGCTCTTCACACAATTAATTTGCTGTCTTCTGTAATAGATCTGGTGAAGATGCTACAAGATTTCTGTAATATGCCATCTGTTTTATGTGTGTTTTCTGGTTGACATGCAGTCACTTGAGAAATACAGCAACAGCAGAGAAAAGAGGCAGGATATTTATCTCTGATGTTACTGTTCATGGGACAGGCAAAATACCTTAAAACCATTTTAATAGAGAATCAATCTTTACATTCTGGTACTAGCCAATTCCTTTGCCTTCTTTTAAAGTATGCCTATAGGACAGGAATTCTGTGTCTGCAGGAGAATAGGCTTTTGAAGAGAGATGTTTTGAGGTCTGAGAAAAAATTGTTACCTTCTTATATCCTAAAAGCTAAGCCTCCTTAGCAGTGTTTGTTATGTCTGGAAGTCAACAATATATACAATTACAATTGGTAAAAGTGGGTGCTTGCTACAGTGTATATAAGGTTGGGCCTATAAAAACAAAATACTCGAATCCTGCCACGTTGGCATGCACTGCGTGGAACAGAACCACCTGAATCTGAAATGAGACTTCTGCATAATGCTTTACTGCAAGCAAAACCAGACTAGAATACAATGCTATGCCAGATGAGTTCTTTCCAGAACATCCCAAGTGTATTAAATATTTTTTTGTATTTATCAGCTGCTGAATGAATCTGGTATAAAAACCTAGACATATAAATGATCCTATAAAAAGAGGGGTAAGGGAGAGAGATCTGCTCTGGAAAGTGTGCCAAAAATACTACAGACAGATGAAGAAGTCTTGAGAAAAAGAACTGAACTTAGGAGATGTTAAGACTAAAAGGCAAAAATGTAAGAAATTGGTATCTTATAGTTCAGTGCATACTGTTCAATGTTGTAGTAGTCCATGTATTTTTGAAGTAATAGTGCATCACAGTTATCAATGACTGTCTTTCTGAGCGTAGCATTTTTGTTACCAGGATGGTTTTTATCAACAGGTAACGACAACTAGTCTAAAATCAGTTCTGAACTCTGAGAACCAAGAGGGAAATCTGGCAGGTGATAGTAGTTTACAGTTTTCTGGAATTGCATATTTTGATATTGGGGAGGTAAACATTATTACTCATTTTCTTTGCCAAACTATAGATAGCCCTTCATTTTTTGAGGGTAATGATTGCATTTTTTTCTAAAGCATATGATATGAAAATGACCATTAACAGCTGTAGAATTGGAAGTGCTTTGATCTAAAGAGGGCTTTTGTTTGCTGGGAATACACTGTGTGGGATAAGAGATTAAGTGACAGTTTTAAAGGGCTATATTGTTTTCAAGTCGTAGGACATTAAAAAAAACCCAAAAGGATGAAGTTCACAACAGAGTATATCCTGCCTCCACTTGAAGAAAATACTAGTTTACCTTCAGAGTTGAAGAACTTCTCTTCTGCTTCTCATTTTTGGAAATCAACAGGCTAATAATCCATTTTACTTCAGTATGGTCTCATTTAAAACTGTTAAAGAAAGCAAAGAAAAAAAATCATGTGGACAGATTTAGAAGTTCACAAATGCCAAGTGGGAAGGCTTCGCAACTGTTGTAAACTGGATGTTTGCACATTACAGTGTGAATGCTGATTTTAACCCTTTCATATGGAATTTTTGTATGCTGTGTAATTGACAGGTGAGAACTATATTCCCTTATTGGCCTCCCATCTCTGTTACTTCCTAGGCATAAGACTAGACAGGGGTCAGAAAAAGAACATCAGTAATAGAAACTAGGAGCTGAAAGTAGGACGATGTTGGGAGAATTGGAGCTATTGCTAAAACCTCTTCACTGTTGATACGTGTAACAGTAGGAGTGGGTTCAGTCTATGCCTGTGATATTTGTGCCAATATTTTACTTCTTAAAAAACATTTCTAGTACCTTATAGACTGTTATTGTGTGTACAATACTCCATGGAGCAAATGCGTTTTAGGAAGATTTTTTTGTTGTGATTCTCCTTGTCTATAAGGATGTATATGTGGGGGGTGTAATACAGATCAGAGGCTCAGCCACTTGGTGTATATGTAGAGGGGAGCAGCTAACAATTCTGTATCTCTCCATAAACCATGCACTCAACACTGCTTAAAATACTAGCTTTTATAAACTTTTGGGTCATTTTAAAAAAAAAAAAAAATTTGAAACAAGACAATAAAATCCTACGTGGGGAGTGTGTTCATACAGATGTCCTAGGCAAAAGTCTCCCTTGGTTGTGCTTTAAAGACAGGAAGTTAGGCATGGCCTTTGTGAATATAGTACAATTTGTGGCTGTGATGCAGTTTTCTTCTGCCTTTTCTTCCCTCAAACGGTAAAGCACCATTGATCATCCTGATCTTTCTGCCATACCATCAAACATAGTTTCACCCTATGTCCTGTTTAAAATAAATAGCTTGCATTTCAATCAGAGTATACCATTTTTTTAAAATACATGCAGTGTTGATTTATGGTTTTCTAAGCCGTGAGAAATGTAGTACCTACTTTGCTTGATTGCTTCCACCCCGTGTTTACTGCCGAACGTTTGTTTTCTTTCCTGGACTAGAGTTTGCAAGGGTGTGAGGGAGCATGGCTATGCTTGTATGCAGGTCAGTAAAGTATGCCGAAGTCTTCCTATAAGAGGTCTTATTCCAGCCCATTCCACTGAATTATTTCCTCTCACTGGAAGCTCTCCTGTTGCTATCAATGCTAGTAATTTAATTGGCAATTATGGTCAAATGTTAGTTTTCAGAAATTTTATTTTGGTGAATATTAACTACTGTTGGAATTCTTGGGTGTTAAAACTGTGTGTGAAATTTTTCACATTTATCTGAGGCATCTATGTTTTCTGATTTGGGCTAGAACAGTAACCTAAGAAGAGGCTTGCTTCCAAATTTTGCAGCTTCCCAATGTTCTGACTCTCCTATAACGAAAAAAAAAAAAGGGGGGGGGGGGAGATGAGGTTGATAGCTTTTTCAAAGTTTGTAGATACTTGACTGATGTTGAGTTAGTCTTTTTAGCAAAAGCTTGTATTGCCCAGCTCTGCTAACTAGAGGGAAGGTTTGCAGTTTTCAACTTCATTCATAAAAAAGGTATTATGATATTAGAGTTATGTTGAGACAAGTAAGACAAAGACAGTCTCTGGCAAATCTGGGCTTTCATTTTAAACATTTATTTCAAACACATTTTGTTTAATAAACTTCATGAGTTATACAGACAAATAATGGCGAGTTATACAGACAAATAATGGCCAGTTATACTGCTAAAATAATTTTATGTTGTTATTTTTAATTTTCCCTTTTAAAAAGTTTTAGAACAGTCGCAATAGTTTCTTCAATTATAATTGCAATTACTTTCGATGAGGACATTGGAGAAGACAGTAGAAAAAATACAGCATAATTAGATTAAATATTTAATACTTAAGAAATGTTTGATTTGTCAGTAGTGAAGAAACATTATTGACCATTTTTATTCATGATGTATAGTGTTGGCATAGGAAATAAGTCAATACATCACTAGTGTAGGATTTATGACAAGACAGTAGGTAAAATGTTCTGTTTACTGTTTTGTTGGCAAACTTGACAAGAGGCAAATAGCTGGGATTTTTTTAAAATCTAGAGTGTAGGTTGTTTGCAAGTCTACTGATCTTGGAATTGCTCCTTTAGCTCAGGAGTTAGAGACTTTGTAAATTCAAGGGCCTTGGGTTCAGTGCAATAGATGTGCATGGAAGTGAAAGATTTCTGAAGTCCCAGGGTGTTCAAGGTGCATTTCCCCTGGCAAGGTAGGTAGCTCTTGTGAACTCAGTACAGTTAAATTTCAGTTTAGTATTGAGACGTTGATGAAATTGTCTCTGGAGGAACAAGCAAGCCAGGAGTTCTGGACTTTGTTAGCACAAGTAGCTGCTGTTTAAACTGAAGATCCATGATAATTACCTCAAAGACAAGAGGCTCCTTGTGATATACCACCTGGCTTTCAGGGATAGCGTGCCACGAGCAACTGTTAGGTAGTGTTTTCAGAGATGGTAGATAAGAGAAGCTTAGGATATCAACTGGTAATTACAGTGTTGAGGTGCAAAGTGGGTAAACTTCTTAATGTTATCTACATTTGACAAATACTGCTGTTATTGTCACATACTGTTAGCTGTCGGGCTTTGTGTGATAGCCGGGGTCAGTACCTGTTCTATCAGCTACCCCAGCCCCTTCTTCTGGGACCACTTCTTCCATACTTGTCTTTCCCAGCAGATTAACAGGTTTCATGCTCGTGAGATGCATTGGCAACAAGGGGTACTAGTAGAAACGTTTTGCAGTTTTGTAGTGTGTTAGGTAGGTCTGTCACAGTATGTATTGTAATCTGTGAAAATAACATATTTTGGGAATGCTTTGCATTTTTTCGATGCTGGTGATGCACATGAATACTTACAGATGTAAATTTAAAAGAGTATCTTGCATTTAGAGAGAAAGAAATAGGAACACTTGTTTTTGCACATGATTTTAAACACATCCCCTTTCACCAAATGCGAGGCTGTGTTCTGTTGCAGAAGATGAGCAGGAATGCATTTCTTCATAAGCTCCCTTCTATCTGGCAAATTACCTTGCTCTTTCTGGCAAATTGGTCCTTACACTGATTTTGCTGTATGACAACCTCTGTGTCCTTCAGAAAGTTTGCTGTAGTCAGAAATAACTGTAATTCCTTTGAACTGATGCTGATTTTTTAAAAGCATTTGTGCCACTACTTTTTTCCCCACCTCTCAAACTGACTGTGACATTGTTTAAGAGAAATGAGCCCACCTGTGGGAATGGGGTACATGTGCTGAGAGAATTAGCCAAGAGAACGGATTTGGAGTTTCAGGTTTAAATCACGTTTTGTTTTTGGTTTGTTTTTGGTTTTGTTTTTTTAAACGTTGTGAAGAAAAAGAAAGCACACTAGTACTCTTTTAAACTTCTGTGAAATTTACTGTGCTATAATTTCAATTATTACAGTAACTAGCTGCTTTACATGCACTTTATAAGTTAATTATAAGCTGTTTGAATAAATTTTTGCTCTTAATTCTTTTGGCTATTGCTCATATTAAACAACTTTGCTAACCCATGACCAACTGTGAACTTAAATACATAGCAACTCTCACTGTTTCTGATTAGGTAAAGAATACTGACCGGTGCGTGATTAAAGACTCTGCTGTTAAATGTATGGATATCTGTGTAAACTTGCGCATCCAGTGTTTGTGTTTGAGACTTCCTGTAGCCACAGGTGGAGAAGTAGTAAGGACACCAGCTGAAACCGATTGTTTCTGCGTAGTCTGTGATACAGTGTTTATCACTTTCCGTTGGGTTGACTTATCTTTAAATTAGGTGAAACCTCACTGAAAATCAGACTTTATATATAAATGTTCAAATTACACCCAACAAAACGCGTTTCTAGTTAATCAAAAGAACTGCGTTCTGTTCTTAAATTTCCACCTCTTTTGTTTTCCTGGTTTTGTTTTGTTTTGTTTTAATTTTATTTCTATTTTTTTTAGTGAGTGACAGTTGCTTCAGGAACCTTGCCGAGGATCGTAGTGGGATAAACCTTAAAGATCTGGTCCAAGACCCTTCTTTGTGAGTATCTGGCTCTTATTGCTAAGCAAAGAAAAGCTTCTTCATTATATCCTTGTGAGTAGTTTTGTAATTATATAAAGTAGTAGTATAATGAAGTACACTTAGTGCTTTAGTGGTAATATGCTTGCTAAGTTGTTAGTCTTTAATACAGACAAATACTATTAAAACTGCATTGTTTTTTACCTACTTCTGTTCATGAAGTAACATCCAGTGAGCGCATACAGTAAAGGGTACAAGAGCAGTCATCAGAGGTAACAGATTGTGCATGCTGGTATTTCTATGGAGGAGTTGTATGCACAATGTCGCCCCTCTTTGTTTAAGGAGGAGCTGCATATAAATTAGGAGATTACTGGATAATTATGTTATCGTCAGTTATCTTAACATGTAGTATCTTTTTTCTTTGTACCTGATTTCATACAGCTGGTATTTATTTCTTCCGCTACTACCTGTTTTAATTCAAGCATATGGGCAGATGATCTAATTTTTACCTCATGGCAGGACTAATGGTCTTCATCTCGGTGTTGTATTTTCCTCTAAAATAAAATTCAATCTCATGAGCTCCGAGCCAGACTTGAAATTATATCAAACCTTTTTGTGGTTTGTTTTGGGTTTGGGTTTTTTTCCTTCTCTTCAGTTAACTTTAGTACTAGCTGAAAATTTTCTTGCTAGTGTGCACAAGTGTACCATTTGTTATGAGGGAAGGGAAAGAGGGGAAAAATTCACATCTTTTTAACACGAATGATAGTACATTCCACAGTGGGTCCTAACATGATGAGCCTTTACACTGGCAGAGCACGTTTTTCAGTATTAGTTGGGAAGTAGTGGAAAGTAAGGTATATTTGATATCTTATTTCAGTTACAGGGCAGTCTTAGTAATGAAGTAGATGCAGAATTTATTTTGTCATGTTGCTACAGGTAAATGACATATATGCATGCATTCTTGGGAAATTTTGACATAATGTATGTAATATTTGATAATTAATACTTCTGAAATTATAGAGGTACAGGGGACAAGTATAATTGTTGCTTGAGAGTCACAGAATGAATGCAATAGGTGAATTTTTAGTAATTATTGTCTAAGTGTTGAAGTCAAGGCTATTTCGAAGGTCTTAATTTTCAACCAAAATTTGCCTTTTGAGTGTTTTGGGGTGTTTGGTGGTTTTCTTGGGGGTTTTTTGAGAATTGTATGTGGGTTTTGAGCTGCAGGTATGCTTATGTGCTACACATAGTTTTGGTTTTGCACCTCTGGAGCTTACTTTCAGAAAGGATAAATTGCCTTTGTTGTAGAATGATCATTTTCCTTGCTGTTTACCAAAAGTGATGAAATCTTCTAGCTTTCTTCCCTGACCATAACTTATGTGAAGATTGTAATAAATCATTGTAATCTGCAAAATAAATGAATGGATTTCTGTTGCTTATAGCATAAGAAGCGTGACTGCAATGTAGCCATTTTTATCACTTTGAAAGATTGAATAAAGTCTCAAAGCATCTGTTAGGTCTCAAGGACTGTTCATGACACTTCTATTGTATGACAGATTATAGTGCAAGAAAAGTCTGCTTCTTCCTGCCTAATGATAGGAATGTATAGACTTTGTTTTGTCTTTCCAAATTTATATTCTTGCAGTTTTACAACTGAGTGCCTGTTAAGAGTTCTTGTAAAATGTGTAATAGTGTGAGTGAATCTCCAAAATGAAGAAATGATCCAAGGCTATGTTGTTCAGCCCAGCCTTTTGCAGGTGACTCTAAGGTCCCATGGCAACTGAATTCTTTATTATGCAAAGAGAAATGCAAAGGACAGCATGGGGCCGAAGTATGAGAGTGCCAGTCAAAGAGATGGTTTAACCTTTATTGAAAGAAGAATAAAGTTTAATTAAAATCTTCAGAGTACTTGGCTAAGATTTTCACCTATAATGATAACTGAAATAGCAAAATAACATTTGGTTCATTCTCTTACCAGTTTAATATTTAGGGTTTAGGACTTCTTTGGTGCTCATTCGCTCTGACTGTAGACGAACTGCCTATTTTCTTTCTAATCTATTATCAGATACCAAGATCAGATTTACATTAAAAATTCTGGTGCTTCCTCTGTGAATGGCTCCGTCACTCTAAAGGTTTGCAGTGCCTTTGTAATGTATGACACCAATAAAATAGTTTTAACAAAGACAGTGCAAGAGATTTAGGTTCATTAGCATATAAACAGATAATCAGTGTATACTTTTAACAGTTCACAGAGTTCACATTACTAGCAGATGATGGGTTAATAGCAGAGGTAGAAATACAGTGTAATACACCAAAAGGATAGTATTAAAAAAAGTTTAAGTGGTTTTAGATTAGGATGGTTTGATACATCATATAAAATGCGTTTTGAATGGTGTCCATTTCTTGTGAGACTTAGCTGCTTCATACAGTTTTCTAAGCTACGTTGGCATCTCCCTTGTTGTTTGCCACTCCTAGCTCCATCACAGACAACTTCTCTTTTGTTATTGCAGAAGGCTTTTTCTGGAGGGTTGAAAGTGTGTCTTTACATTGAAATGAAACTCTATAAAGACAGTATTGCAGGGTTTTTTGATTAGTGTCTGATTTATATCGTGTGCCTAATTGTCAGGGTAGTCTTTTTTTCCCCAGTTTCCCAGCTGGAGCAGTTTGGACTCTGTAAACTTGATCTGCTTTCAGTTCTCTCAACATGAGTAATAAATAAATCAGGAGTTTGATCACGTCTTTCTATTTGTGTGTGTTTGACTGTCAATGAAAATAGAAGAGCTGCTTAAGAAAAAAACAAGCATATCAAATAAACATAAAGTGAGGAGTTACTGACTGTGGGAGAAGGAAGCATGCAACAACTTTACAATTAAATCTCATTTGGTAGTTAATTACAGAAAAGTTGAATTTGAACAAAAAGTTGATTAGAAGTTCAACTGAAAAGGTGGTTTGAGAGTTAACTGCTGTTCTTTATTCATTGCAGCTGATCATAGAATCATAGAATGGTTTGGGTTGGAAGGGACCTTTAAAGGTCATCTAGTCCAACCCTCCTGCAATGAGCAGGGACATCTTCAACTAGATCAGGTTGCTCAGAGCCCTGTGATGTCTCTGCTGTATACAGTGTCCAGTTTTGGACACAAAACTTAAAGATGTAGAGGTGTGTAGGAGAATGGCAAGAGGAGAAGGCGGTTAGAAAGTGCAATGCATGACAGGTGTTACTTAATTTAGGAAACACAGCGGAAGAGAGGAAGTATGAGTCGCCTACAGTATATAAAAGATTATCAAAGGGATTGTTCTTTTTGGCTGATGAGGAAGAATTAGTTCAATTTATAGCAGATGAGATTGTTTGGATAGTTGGAAAAAATTCTAAATGTCAGTGTGATAAAGAAACTGGAATCTATTTCTAAGAATGTCGGGGAGAGCTCTGCAGATTAGTCTATGTGTATTTGATCCTGTGCAAGTGTAGAGGGCTGGAAGAGCAAACCCTCCCCCCCTCCCTTTTTCTTTTCCTCTGTGACAAAGGTATGCATTCTGGCAGTTTGGCATCAGCGTAGTTAATATGACCAAAAACCAGATGGAACTTATTTTGATTACTATATAAGTAACTTAATGTGGCTATGAATATTCAAAGCCTATGATTTGGTTTAGATGATGCACCCACTCCAGCCCTGCCTACCATTCCAGTAACACATAAAAGGTATTTAAAGTTTTGCGTTCTACAGGGGAGATTTATCTACATGAGAAGACTATAGGTGTGTTTCCATGAATGGTCCTAAACAGTGGAGCTGCAGGCAGCAGGTGTAACTGGAGGAACTAGGCTGGTGGTTCTTAGATGGTGGTGCAGATGTTCTTCAGACTGTTCAGCTGAGGTAAAATGCAATGGAACAGCTTAAGATGCTAACAAAGTCCTGCTTTTGTGGGGACATCTTTGAGGCTCTGTAGCAAGGCAAAATTTCTTAAGCTGGTGCTCAAGGAAAGATAGAAAATTGATCAATTCATTTGACTCCTTGCTCGGGAGCAGGCTGAATGCTACACTCTTTCTTCCCCTCCTTCTCCACCCTCAATAACCAATCCGTGCTTACAAGAGAAATGGGTTAGATAGGTGATAGCCATATTGAATTCTGAAACTCCTCCTAGGTTCTTTACTACTGAATTTCTTCTAACTGTAAGTTATTTAAATACACCTCTGAAGCATGAACCATCAGATCATTAGAGGGTTAGGTATTCCTCCACCTACTTTAAGCAGAAGTTCTATGTGTAGACATTCCCAAGTTTTAGCTCTTAGTGTCACTTTATAAGACGTTCCTTTCAGCTCTAGCCTGTATATAGACATAAAGTTTGTTAAATACGTGTCTAGACAGAAAGGAGGATGCTTTTAATCTTTCTGTGCAATTCAGTAGCTGCAGCTGCACTTAATCACTGATATGCATTTGTTTTGGAAACATCTTCAGAGCTTCTTTGAGATGAACAAGATCCAAGAGATTCTGAATAACTTCCTTCTTTCTAGGCAAAATCACATCGCATCTAAACTGTGTTTCGTATCTCTTTCAGATTAGCTGACTTCAATTAAGAGAGGGTAGATAAATCTAAAAGGTAAGAACAGGTAACTTGACAGGAGATCGGCAGTTGTTTTAATACCTATGTACTACAGAAGCTTTTTTTTTTAAAAAGTTGTGAGAAGAAAATGTTATTTACCCTCCATGTAATTGTATTAGAAAGACAACCAAAATGGTAATAATCCGCAAGTTTAAAAGGTCTGTGTTAGAAACTCCTGGATGAACTTTGAATTCCATTTGTCCATGGCAGGAGATAAAAGTCTGGCAGAAGTCACCTTTGTCACTGCCTTGTTGTGTTTTACAACCTTAGAATGAGGAGCTAGATACTTTTTCTGGGAAGTAGTTGTGAGAGCTTTAGAATTTGTCACTTAATCTTAAGGACTGAAGACAATGAAGGAATTCTTGAGGAGCTCTGATTTTTTTTATCTTACTGAGGACACAAGCTCTGCTGTAGGATTGAAGATCTGATAAATGCAATATTAAGTCAGTGGATGTAAAATTTCAGTGTCTATCTTCACTTGAAGGAACCTGTCTAGCAGTTGTTGAGGATTACCAAAAGTATTGTAGTTCATTCTTTCTGGGTTTTGCTCATCATTTGAAAAACAGTAGCATGTTCTGTCTTGCTGAAGGTTACAAATCCCACGTTATGATGCTACCAGTTCTCTCCCTCTCCCCTTTGTGCAGCCTTTCTAGTTTTTCAGTGCCTGTTATAATATATGAATGTCATGCCTGTTTCTTTTATTTAACTGCCGGTCTCAGTAATGCAGCATAGAGAGGAAACATTTCTTCTGTAATCCTGTCCATTGTTATCTTGTTTTGCAGCAGCATTCTAGTGGAGTTCATGCTCAGTTGTTTGTCCATTATTTGACTGTATTAACACGTTTTCCCTAATAGGCCTGGCTTACAAAAATACTTCTCTTGCCTCTCGTCTCCTGTTAGTGAGCTCATCTGTAAGCATCAAGTGATTTCACCAGGTGATCTTTGTCAGGACTGCTGGAGGACTCACTATGGTAGCCCAGAGTACTCTGTTATGCAGAGGAGTAATACTGAGGTGTAATAGAAGTGCAGCCTATTTTAAGTACGGCATCTAATGAAAAAGTTGTACTTGGCAAACTCCAAAGATCTGACACGTACCTAAAGTAATTGATGATGATGAGTCTAGTCTAATAAGCACTTCTTAAAGTTGATATAAATAGAATTGGTCTCATGCTATCCTGATGGTTTCTGATCGGTCTGCAGGAATGAGTGAGACAAGCCTTTATCTGCTTCAACTGCAAGCAGAGTTTGGATGTGCCTGAAAAAAATGTATTTACCCTCCCTTCAAGATAATTAAAACATGCTTACCTTAAGTGGCCAAGGTTTCTGCTCAGGCCAGTTTCCCTGCTTGGCTTTTCCATAGTCCAACCAGTCCAACAGCCCTGCAGTAGCCTGCAATTAAGAAACTTACGAGCTAATCAAGTAACTGAAAAAGTTGGTCTGGAACTGGAGGCTGTGCAGCCCCAGCGCTGTGTCTGGGTTGATGAGCGTTGCTGAGGGGAAAGGGTTGTTCCTTCGCATGGCAGCTGCAGCTTGGGTGCTCCGTCTGGCTTTTCAGTTCTAGTACTAGCTTCAGAATTAGTTCTAGTACTTCTCTGTGGTGCAGGGATGCACTGCTTGAAGTTTGTTAGCCAGGAACCTCTATCTAAATGTGTTTAGGGAACTTTACTTATGGGATCTGTAACCGGGGATCCTCCTTGTTATTAGGAAGTTTTAAATTTAATGCTTTTGAAACGCACTCTTTTATGGAGCTGTCTAAAGAAATGTTTGTTTTCTCTGGCTTGTTCTGAAACTAACAGTTATAAATGGATATATGATGATTTTTGGAATAAGAAACATCATTGATTATGGAGATTTACTAGATCCTTCATTTTCAGGGTTAAAGTTTATGTTATTTTTATTAGATGTACTTAAACTTTCATTTATAAATGAAAATGCTAGAAAATATTTTCAAAAAGGTTCTAAAGAAAAGCTGTGTCCTTTTTGCTCTGTTTTACTATGTTTACTATCTGATGTCTGAAAAGAAATGCATAGGACACAGGTTGGAAAATGTTGATCAAGTTTCAATCTAGACAGTTTCACAAATCTGATTAAAAGTTGTTTCTGTGTATGTTTTTAAACTTTGATTTTAAAAGTATCCACTATGCTTGTCACTTAGTATTCATACCAATTTTTTATTTTTCCTGTTGCAATTTTTAAATCCCTTTGTCTTAATACCTTCTTCTTAATACCATTCTCCAATAGTGCAAGAAAGAGCCTTAATACAAAGAAGTAATTCACTACTTCTCATCAGCGGGCAGGTGTTAGCCAGGCCTCAGCACACAGAAGGGTCACTTGGAAAGACAGACGCCACAACCACTAACGTTACCCCCCCCTTCCTCCTTCTTTCCTTGAGCTTTTATTGCTGAGCGTGACATCACGATATGGAATCTCTCTTTGGTCAGTTTGTGTCAGCAGTGCTGGCTGTGTCCCCTCCCAACTTTTTGCCCACCCCCAGCTACTCGCTGGCGTGGCAGAGGGGGAAAAGGCCTTCATGCTGTGCAAGCACTGTTCAGCCATGGTTAAAATATTGGTGTGTTACCAACGCTGTTTTAGTCACAACTCCAAAACACAGCAACATACCAGCTGCTGTGAAGAAAGTCAGCTCCATCCCAGCCAGACCCAGTGCACATAAGAGTAATATTACCGTTGTGTTTTTTTCCTTTGCATTTGGAAGGAATATAGACAAGACTCCTGTGTGTCTGGGTATTTTCAGGATCAGACCAAAATGACTTTATACAGAAGAAGTAGGAAAAATGAGTATGTACCAAGTACTGTCACAGTCTCAGAGTTAAATATCAGAAGACTTTTTTCTGTAATCATTTGCACTAATAATTGATAAGAATAGATTGGAGCAGAATGTAAAGCGTTCATTTGGTTGAGTATAATTTTACAGCCCATCATTTGCTTTTGAATTTAATGGCATAGCAGCCCAGCTTCCTGGTCAATAGTCCATTTTTTAAAATCACAGACCAAGATCTTTTTAAAAGCTTCATGTATAATGCTAAGGATTTCCTTGAGGATGTACATCTTTCTGGCTTTGCTTTTTGTCTTCTCATCCAACCCAAATCCACCACAGCTTCTGGTTGCACTCTCTAGTCTTACCTTAGTGATCTTATCTTGCCTTTCTTGATCTACAGGGTTCTTTTGGAGGGGTCTTTTTCTGTTGCGTTTGCCATTTTCATCAGCTTTCCACTCTCTGAGGATCTGTGACTCTAGGAGCTCAAACAACCTCTTCTAAGCCCATTTTGCCACCTCCAGGCTTCATCCGAATCTCAGCTAACCTGACTCTTCACCTGACCTCATTCTTCCTGACTCTAGTCTTTGTTACTGTTTATATCTAGATCTTTTCTGGGTATTTAAAGGGGCTGTCTTCTCATAGTGTCTAGATATTGGGAAGAAAAATATTGTGTGTATCTACAGGAGAGAGATGGTCCAGTGCTGATCTTAGGTTAACCTGCATCAGTGGATGGTGAGAAGGTCCTCTTAATACTCAGCAGTGTATTAAGTGTGTTTCTATATTCTCAGAAAAGAAAATAACTTATGAGGACTTACTAAAAAAATCAAGAACAAAACAGAAGACCTGTTCTGTTGTTTTTATTTTATATGACTGTATGAACCTGGGATATGCTTACGTCTTGACTACTGTATTAACTTCTAAAAGGGGTATGGTATGGATCATAAGATTAAGCAGAGATTTGGAACAGCTTCCACACAAGGAGAAATTAAATAGACTAGAACTTTTCACTTTAACCAAGAAACAATGTATGGTGGAGTACACAGAATGAATAGCATTAAAAAAAATAAAGTCAGAGGCAATTATTCGCTGTTTTTCACGGATCAGAAATTGTGACAGGAAAAAATTCAGACAGCAGGTTTAAAATTAATAAAAGTACATACTTGTTCAAGTGTAGCAGGACTGAATATTTCATAATTGATATAACATCATGTGGAAGCCTGGAGTATAAATGATAGATTAAAAAAATAGGAATTAGACTGATGGACCTACTACGGCTGTTAAAGCTGATGATCGGCATGTAGCATCTAGGTCAGCAAAGCTCCTGAACTGAAGATGGCAAGAAGCAGTAAGCGTGTACCAGGGGACAAATGCTCTATGTCATATGTTTATTCCCTAAGCATTTGTTTCTCAACACCAGAAACAACATACTGAGTTGTGTGGACCTTTAGACT
Source organism: Aptenodytes patagonicus (assembly GCF_965638725.1). Taxonomy (NCBI): domain Eukaryota; kingdom Metazoa; phylum Chordata; class Aves; order Sphenisciformes; family Spheniscidae; genus Aptenodytes; species Aptenodytes patagonicus. Next base: position 35,676,837 of record NC_134955.1, on the reverse strand, counting down.
GAGCTGGTATGGCACATTTATATACTTCTTTCAGGAATAGTAGTTTCATAAATAGTGGAGCATGTACGAACTTGAAACATTTTTCTGTGGGGTCAGCAAACACTTGTCCTTGAAAGTAGAGAGGGCTTCCCTGACGTGGCTGAATTTAAATTTGGAACTCCCAGTAACGGAGGAACAAAAGCCTCTCAACACAGGAGTTGTAATAATTTATTACATGGGAGAAAATTTCTCTCCTCTAATCTCACTATTAAAAATTACTAAATGCTCTTCTGAAATGCTCTTTCTTCTGAAAATCAATTATGAGCTGACCCCTGGACATGAATCTTTTTGTAGGAGAGGATACATTTTGTCAAAGCTATAAATAGTTGAAAGAGTGCCTTATTTAGAGAAGGCTTCTATGAAATTTGTGTACTTATTTGCAGTATAGATTAAGTTAGCAGGGGAAATGGATAATCTGCTACTGAAAGACTGTAATAGAACACTTAGCTTCGGATGTAAAGGAGGCCTTTGCCACACATCTTAGGAATGATTCTGACATTGAGATACAGAAAATTGCTACCCAGAGGTGTTTTCATGCTTTTATACAATACTACTCACTGTATTTAAATTCTAGATTGCTTTCTTAATTAGAAAGAATTGTCCTGCCATCACTTGTTCTGGGGGGCTCTTTAAAATCACTTTGTTTTTAGCACTGTACAGCAGAAATCTATACAGACGGTGGCTTAAGAAGGAAGAAGTATAGTTATCCCACGATAATTCTTTTCATGTACACTTTTCTCACCTTCTTTCACTATAACTTGAATTTTACCATGGATTCTGCACTTACGCTTTTCCCCTTTATCCGTGCTAACATATAAACATCACAAGAGCATAACCAGGACATAAGTATATTTTCTATGGATCATGACAGCCTTGAAGTTCAAAACGGACATATCAAGGGTTCAAAAATAACCTCAAGTGATTTTCTGCAGACAGTTATTTCAAAGAAACACAGTTACACTACAACACTAAATGCTTCCCTTTACACCCTTACTAATTCTGTTTTAAGCTTTGTGCTTTTTCTTCAGCTACAGCATCTCTCTTCTTACCTCCAATTTCATCCCCTTCATTGTATTCTAAGAGAAATTTTTATTCTAATAAAATTCTATTTTCTATTGGTTATTGGGTTTCAGATATCAGAATGTATCTCATCTATTAAGCGATATTTTTGGTTGGAAATACAGTGTTGCCGTGAAATTTGTTATTGGTGTCATTTTCAGATAGGTGATTGTTTTAGAAAATACAGGATGCTCTGGAGTGTCGTTTGACTGACATGATTGAATTACCTATTTAAGAAATACACATTAAGAGATCTTTTTCTCCCTCAACGCCTCTTCATTCAGAATGTTTCTCTCATTGTCACAAGCATTCTGCACAATTAATGTGCTCTATAGCTCAGCACAGTATGTGGAAATGTTCAATAGCCAGTGTTCAACTACAGAGTAGATGATGGAGGGACTGTTAAATGTGGCAATGCAAAACTGGAATATCTCTTCTGCATTTTAACAAAGCATATTTAATTTGTTCCTGTGATTTTTTTTTTTAAATAGATTATTACTTATTAGGTGGTGTTTTTTAGTCTACTGCGTTCCATTTTTCCAAAAGGTGCACTAAAAGATACAAATGTGCTTCTAAAGTAAAGATACTTTTAGTGGATCCTTTCCTTTTTTTCTGCTAACATAAAAAAACCACTTTTCTAACGGAGCCTGGAAAGCCATTCGCTATACAGATTGCTAATAATCCAGGAAATACATTAATATGTAATTTTGTGTTCATTTTCATATACAGATAAAGAGAATACAGGGCAATGTGACTGAGAGATTTTTACCACTGTAGTTCTGGGATGGCTGCAAGATTCAGGACTGAAAAGCAGAGTGTGGTACCACGAGCAGCTGTTGTGTCTGTTTTGTGCCTGGAGTTCTAGCTGTACCCGTATTGTCTGCATTTCCTTCAGGAAACTGTCTTGTGCCTACTCTACCACATTTGCAATGCTCTGAAACTTAGCAAACAAGATTTGAATAAATTTTAATTCAACCTATCGTAACAGTTCCATACAGATTAGAATCTCGCTTTCATCTAAACCTGCATGAATTTCAGGGGAAAATTAGAGGCTTCAGGAGCGTCATCCTATCTTTTCTGTTGCAGAGTACAAACCATTAAGCAAAATTCAAGAATGTATTTGAGTTTTCAATAATCTTGAAACATTAAAACTCTTAAGATCAAACTGTTTTCACAGAATAAGCAACAAAACCCAGAAAATATTCACCCCGAGTGGCAACCATCCAGCCCCACCTGTCCGTGCATTCACACGGGTGGACCATCTTGGCTTTGTGTGTATAAGCAACTGCAAACTTTGCTTTCCACCAACTTACAATAAATACCTCTACCCAAAACACATCTAAAATGATTCTCAGAATCTTTACTTACAATACTTTATTGTAACTATACTTACAATGTCAGTTTTGAAAGTTTATAAGTTAACTGTACCGTATTCAGACAGTATTCTTTGGGTAGAGTTGGCTTTAAAATGCATTATCTCGGGATCTTTCAGCATTGAATCCCTTCTGAAAACAAGAATTTGCTAGAAAAATGCAAAGAAATACAGTTACTACATTTTCTTTATACCTCTTCCTGGCTTAAGAACAAACGCTGCCTGCCATGAGCCTTAGGCAGATAGCTTTTCAAGGGCCGTTCTGCATGTGAGGGGATGAAGCAACACACTTGACAGACTGATTCATATTTTTAACAGTATGCTCTGTATTGTTCTTCAAAAGCTAACAACATTAAAAATACATCCTAAAGGCATGAATTTGTGACCAAAAGCTAGGTAAGAACTAAAGGTTATGTTTGTGTTCAAATAGATGGAGTATCTGTGTGTACTTCATTATTTGCTAATGCTTATATAGGCATTAGTAGTAGATGAGCTAGTAAAGATTTGGAGATTTCAGAACAATTTTATATTTTAAATTCTAATTTTTGCATTTATACAGATAATTCAGTTTTATATTGTGAAAGAATTTTGTGAAGTGTGTTTTTAAGAAGTCAAAACTGAGAAAACTTCTCCTCTTTTTGCTAGTGTTTCAGAGGCAGTGAGAAGTGTGCCTGCTTCTGCCTGCATGGTTGAGCAGAACATTTTGAAGATACTTATGTGAAACAAAAATACCGCCAAGTTTTTCTAAACCTAGTAGAAAGAGACATTATCAGCTCAAGGTTTTGCTCAGAAATCCCAGTAATAGGGATTTCTACATTTAGGAGCTTTTTTTTTCTTTGTCTTCTTTCAGGAGTTCCTCTTGTACTGCCTTCTCCTGCACATACTTCAGACTCCAGCCAGTGCTGTAGCCCTTGCACTCTCAAGCCTTTTAATCTCTTTAGCCATTTATTGTTTGTGCTAATCAAAAAAGTTTGATTATGTTTTTTGTGGAGCTTGTGAATGCTTAGCATGCTCAGAGCTCTAATACAAGATAAAATTCTTTGGATCGAAACCCTTTTTTCCAGTCACTAGTTTTTATTATCTTTGATTTGGTACGATTATTTTCATCGTGTAAATGAGGGAACAAACATTATGCGAACAGTGCAATGACTGCAGCATGTATAGATATACACAAGCTATTTTTAAAATACTGATGGTAGTCAAGTGGTTACAGCAGCCCAAAGCTTAGTGTAGACGATGAATATCCAGCTTTTCAGGAAGGTTTTGTCATAGCTTTTGATTTCAGTCATAGCTTTTGATTTCAGTCTCACCATGGCTGCACTGTTACCAGTATCCAAGCTTTTCATTAGCTCACCAGCTTGGCTATTTCTGCATAGCTCAATACACGTGACATATTGTGAAGGGATAGAAGTAATCTGTGGCAAAGCTAGCGAGCTAGCAGTACTTAAAAATGCTTTTTTCTTTTTATTTCTCTAATGCAGCAATGACTTCTCTTAAAATTTGTTTCAGTGGCATCTTAGCTGAAGATTGCAATCACTTTCGTTTCCCAACAAAGAACCAATTTGCGCTTCCATTTTTAATGAGGTCTTAATACTCTTTAACTTCAGATGAGTTAGAACTGTTTCTGTCCAAAACCTCATTTTCTGTGGAAAGACAGGCTAATGAGAGCTGCCCACCCTTATTAATCGAGAGTTCCTTAATTTATCAGAGGGATCTTTACTCTTCACATCTTTTCTTTCTGTCTGTCTCTCCCTCAGTGTTCCTCTTCATTTGAGGTAGCGGTGTATATATACAGAGCCTTCTCAAGACCTTGAATTTTTGGTGCTACTTTGGTATATGAAGCGGTGGTTTCTTTGTACTATTTCTGTTCTACACAAGACAGGACACTAGCTGAATATTTTTAACAGAGCTTAGTTTCCCAGACTATTAGTTACCCTAATAGCAAGCTTTTGTGTCACCCTGTCCCTCTGTAACGCTATTCAGCCAGTTTACAGAAGCCCTATGTTGGAATCATTGGAGAAGCAAGAAGAGATCACTGAAACTTCGGTAATCGTTAGTCAAAAATTATTCAGGCACTCATTAAGGGCAAGTTTTGAAACAATGTATTTGGACAAGAACTGTGACTGTATATCCACAAAGAATTAGGCATCTGTAGTTTCTACAATTACAGTATCACAAAGCAATATGTGTTTCTTAAGACACAGGAGTATTGAGTAATAGGAAAGATCAGCCCACTGATAGCTTTATGACAAGGAGGTTTGTATACATCTGACTGCTTCCAGAAGTGATGTCCCTTCCTTCAGCAAAGTGGGACTCCATGCTGGTACAAGTCCTTTCTATCTCAGCAAAAGCTGCTCTTGAGGAAAGACTTTATCAGAAAATCTATTATTCTGGAACAGGAGTGAATGATCAAATAATACAATTGTATATATCTGCACTATTCAGATTTTACAGCTGCTTCTGTCGCTGCTTCATTTTAAAACACATGGAAGAAAATACTAGCTGAAGTTATTGATCATTAACCTGGTGTTGTTATTGTGTTCAGCTCAGCAGCAGCCACCTCTTTTCCTTCCTTTGAGGGTGCTCTTGTAACAATCTAATGGGAGAAAATAAGCAACCTCCTGCAGTAGCAAACTACGAGAGAAAAATCTCACAATCACTGGAGGAAAGGATTGTACTCTATGTTCCTCAGCCTTGAGAAAAGGAAGATGAAGGTTGAAGGGTTTTGTGCTGGGCAGGGGGGAGAGACTGGTCTTGGGGAAATTGCTAGAAGTGAGTCACGCTGACCAGAATCTAATAATGAAGAGCCTTTCTAAACACTCAATCTCACAGCTATAGTTCATGTTTTCAAGTAGTAGAAAATAAAACTTTCTCTGACCAGTACTGTTGATTAGTTTGTAAAAGGAAAGGTATGTCATGGAATAAGACAAAATTTTGTTTTACAACTGCTATTAATATAAAAGTCTAATAGTGGTTTTTTTGTGTGTGTGTGTTCAATGCTGCTTGTGATTAAGGGAGAAATACTGAATGGATAACTTAGTTGCTAAATTTAATATGCCAGTGTGATCAATTGGGGCTAAAAACACTGAGCAAATACAAGCAAGCCCTAAGTCCATGAGGAAGAGGAAAGCAGATGAACTAAGCAATAAATATATTTTGTACTTGGCCAGTAGAAATGAGTGAAATGTTGAACATGACATTAAACTGGCAAACCAAAAACCATAATACTTGATTTCATGTCAAAGTGTTCATAAAACCTTTCACTGAGGAACTTTGATAAAATTTTATGATGCACAACTATTTTCATTTTAATTGAATTACATGTTTTGGTGAAAAAGCTGCACTGGAAAATTATCAGGTAGCTCTTAACCAAGTTTTATATAAAAGATCTCAGACTGGTATAAATGAGTCATATTTGCTACTAACAACTATTCACTTAAATCATTCTTGTGGAACAGTTAGCACACTGTTTCTAATTACACTGTTATAACATGCAGCATATTTTATACATTTTGTAATTAAATTATATAGTTCGTATAAATTACATATTGCCTTGTTAATAGCTTTTTGACAAATAAGGACGAGCAAGTACTCTGTACTCTGAGCTGGCTGGTTGTAACGTAGATGTCTGTAGCACAGTGCTGAGTAGAAGCCAACATGCTTTCCCTCTCGGCATGGTTTATTAGTTGTGGCTCAGTGCCACTCTAACTGTGGTACAGAGTTGGCTGTGATCTGATGTGGGATGCTGATATAGCTCTCTGAAAATAACAGATAAACAGACCCAAGATTTTGTTTCTTCCTTCATCTCCTACGTTTAATAGTTCAGTTGTTAATAAAAGCTCTGAAAATTCTACTAGAAGAGGTAATAAACATTTTAAAAAACAAGTAGCAAGCTTGCGTTACAATGGATCATTCAAGTATCTGTCACTAGCAATTGTTCAGAGTTAGGATTATTATTTTAATTTATTTTAATGAGAAGATGTCTAGTGCTTTATACTTGCTTTCAAGTAATTTAGTGCAAAACTGTGTCATAGACCAAATTGCTCTGTAAACCAGAACTCTCCAATAATATGCAAGCTCCCTGAAGTGTTTCTATATTATAGCTACTTACTCAGCTAGTTTTAGAAGGCGGAAAGGTAGGGAAGAAAAAATTGAGTGGGCTAGAAAACTTTTATTCTGTGTTTGTGCTCATGTATGTATCTGTGCAGTTCTGAGGATGAAGTTGAGCTGGGGCAGGAGTAGAAGGACCAATAAAGCTACAATACTGTATGAAGTATTACTTCATACTGTATTAATTCATACTGTAGAAGCTGAACGTGGCAAGTTGAAGGTAATTTTTTCTGGGATGGAAATTTTGTAGGTACTTCCTGACTGCAGTAAGTACTAGGGCGAGAATCTCAAAGTTTGCAGTTGGAAATGATTTTGGAGCCGGGCAATTACAGCCAAGACCACAGAGGTGGGAAACATCTGATGCTTTGCTTGTATTTCTCCCTTCATCTCTTTTCTCCAGCAAAGAATGCCTCTCAGTTGCATGATGTTTGCCTCTTAATGGACCTCTTGGCAGTTCCCTATGCGCCAGGTATGGGCCACGAATAATTGAAGAGCCTATCTGTGCTTCAGCTTTGATGTGCACGGGATCTTTGGCCTACCTTGGTTTTCGTGACCTGTTCAATCTTTGGCTGTTCTGTTAAGTTAGTCAGCAAAAATCACCAGTTACTTCTTAAATTCTATTATGTGTGTGCATGTGTAGGCAAAACTTTTAAAACCAACAATTTTTTAAAGCAAAAATAAGTACCTTCCAATGAACCATATACCACTGCCTCATTTTTCACAGAATAATTAATGACTGAGAGATCATAATGTTATATTATTAACAGTATCTATGTATTATTTGGTTTCTTCATCTTTTTATTTTCATACAAAGTTCATTTTACAAATCAAAATTTAATTTAATGTAGTTGCTATCAATGTAAACTCAACTTGAAATTTAAAAATCCACCTGCAAAGTTTATGCCTTAATGGCATATGTGGCAGAATTAGAGTCACTGTGCTTCACGGTAAAGAATTGGCTGCTATGGAGTAAAGATCAGCTGAACTGTGAGTTAATCAATAGACGTGACAGAAAGATAACTTTGGAATGAACATTTTTAGTTTTCAGGTACTCAACTTTGGCTTTCTTTCATTTGTAAAAGGCTTCTGCCACATTTTATTTGTTCATTACAAATGGTTTTGAATTCTGTACAAGTGGGTGTTGGGCAAATTATTATGTAAGACAGTCTTACAAAGGTGAAACAAATTGTGAGAGGATACTTCTACTGAATATATAGTTTTCCTTAATTAAGATGAAAGAGGATATTCTGTTCTTCATACCAAAACATCTGTAATCTAAGCTTCAGAGCGCGAGAAGTCTATTTTTTTCTAAAAAAGCCATTTACTGTAATTACTGTCTGATTTATGAAGACAACTAAATGTGCACTGGTAATCACGTTTCTCAGCTTTGAAGAGCACTACTGAATTTGGAGAAGCATGCCTTCTTAGCAGCTTAAGGTATGGAGACACAGCAGCTATGAAAGGTATCTTGACACTTATCTGGGGTAGCATTATGCATCAATGGGCATTTAAAGTCACGTGATACGACTGGAGGAAATAAGAGCTAAAGCGTTGACTGCTGTTGTGGAGGGATAGCACCATGATTTGTCCTAGCATGTTTTAAAATCTACCCGTGGTATTCTGCTGGGGGAGCAGGGGGATGATATCTTATAAACTACAAAATCTGGAGTTTTCTCTTCGTTTGTAAATGTTCTTTGGTCCACCTGCTTTTGGATCCACCTTTTAGGTTTTAAATGGAAGAGGTGGTCCTATTAGTTTAATTTTGTTTGATTTGATGGATATATACTGAGCCTTCTTCTCAGGATAGGCCTTTCATTCTTTCATTGCTTGACCTGATGCTACCCACCTACTTGTAAGCTCTTTGATTACAAATGCAAATCCAAAATAGAACAAATAGAACAAAACCTTGTAAAGCAATTAAATTGTTGCATTGTCAGCATAATATGATTTTGTGGTTTTACCAGAGGTTAAGGTCCTAAAATGGATTCTACTGACATTATCTACAGTGGTTTCTCTATCAGTTCTTTAAATGTTCTCTTTTAATGTAATGATGCAGTTTAGCTCAGTTCCTAAATTTAGGTAGTACTGAAACTCATTTCAGTACAGATTTGGATTATTTCTGGGCTCTTCACACTATCTTTTTGTATTTATTACTGTTATTCTTTAAAGGGTGAGGGTATTTAGTGCTAGTTCTGGAAGAAAAGGCATGTTACATAATAACAATTGCTTGTTTGGAGTAAAATCGTAAATTGTGATTTGGCAAGAAAATGGCAGTTTCTTACAGTGGTTTATTCATGAAGCCCAGGTATCTCTGTACACAAACCTCATATATTTTTTTGGATATCAGTGTCTGTGAGGGTCATGCATATGCTGTATTGTCCTCAATACTTGTTTGCAGGTAGGGTTGCCCTAACCATCTTTGATTTCCTTTCTGCATCATGGCTCAGGAAGTACTGTGCAAAGTATTAGCAATGTTAGTGTTGGTCGTGTTGGTCATTTGTCTATTGATAGTCAGGTATTTAGCCTTATAATTAATATAAGGTGGTTCTAGGGGAACAGTGTAAGCAAAATCTATCGCGCTTAATCTTTTCCAGTGTGAATCTATGATCGCAGTTAAGATATTGGCTATTTCAGATGCCTAGAAACACATCTAACCTATCTGTGGTATTTGCCAGTAGGATTGCCGATTGAGCATTTTTCAAGACTGTTGTTCAGATATATGAAATTGATTGTTAGTGAGAAAAGGGAGACCGACATGGGCATGCTGGAAAATGGGATGTCTCTACTGCTTTTAAAATTTTTTTAAAACCTGTGTGGAGTTATCATTTCTGAATACACTGTTACATGGCAGAGACTTCTAGACTAAATTTCTGCTTTGGAAGATACACCATCCTGTCACATTTGCTATTTTTATCTAGGCTAATTGACCAAGGCTCACTGACATGGAATATACATGACAGCACTTAAGAAAGTTACTTATTTTACAGAAATGTAAACTTCAGGATTCACCTTACCTATTTTCACTCCTACTCACCTGTGCTGGAGCAGGAACCAAGGAAGAGCTCAAAGCTCTTCCTCATCTGTGTTCTTCAGCTTGGGGATGGCTGGAGGGATGTTATGGTCACTGTCACCCAGAGGAATATGATAGTAAGTACTGTGTGTATGTGCTCAGTAACCTTGTGCAGTCATACCTAAAAAAAAAAAAAAATCTTCAGTTACTGTGAGGTGGGTTACTCTTGTTTCTAAATATCATACTTGTAGGGGGAGCAGTAATAAAGAAGAAGAGAAGGGCTTCGGCAAAATGGAACCGGAGGGGATTGTTCTATCTAACTGTTATTTTTACTTTTAAGAGAACATCATACAAAATAGGTGGCAGGAGAACATAGCTGATAATGACTGACAAGGTGTCTTAAAGCTGCAAGTAAGGAGAAGTCAATAGTTACATTTTGCCAATGGATTATGTTTGTGCAAGCTATTTAGAAATCAAAAGTAGCACTTTTTTGCAGGACCTGAATGAAACAAAATGCACAAATCCACATTTAATCAAAGACCTCTTAAGTTGTGTAAGATCCGCATGTCCCCTGCCTACCATGTTTCTGGATATTGAAAGAGTCAGGTTGTAATGAGCTGTGACATGAATAGCAGAGACAATACATCATTAGTTTTTAAATTCATCTAGAAACATTTTGTTGACATTTAAATGATCAGATGCGAAGAAAAAAGGGAATTACAACTACAGAAAACAAAAATGAGTGCTGAAAAACGCTTATAGCCAATAATATATGAAAACCAAAGAAATTTTTTTTTTTTTTTCCTTTCACACTCCCCAACACATAGCATACACTAAAAAAACCCAGTTGAGTCAGGTCACTATTTTAAACACAATTTAGTTCTCCCATTTAGGTGACACGTGGCAATATATGTGTATATATATGCAAACACACTTAATATATTAAAGAAAAAGAAAAACAACAGCAAATTCTGCCTCTGAATTTAACTGTCTATATCGACATAACAAGACTGCCATTAATCATATACTGGACTGTATTCATACTTTATATCTCTCTGGAGTGTGGTGGGGAGAAATGAGACATTAGAGCTTTGGGAAGGTGAAGTATTGTGTGAACTAGTGTGATAGCCCTTCTGGATGCCGCTTGTCTCTGAGACTCCTCTATCATTCTTGTAATTTCAGAATTGTAGGATTTTTTTTTTAAAACAGTTATTTAAAAGTTCTGACAGTCTTCCATAAGCCCTGTGATTTAAATTGTAAAGAACCAATTTGATCTAGAATCTGGAATGATCAGACTGTTTCCACATACTCTCCACACTTTATTCTTTCTGAGTCCGAATTTAAGTCATGCTGCTCTCACCTTTAGTCCTTATTGGTATTTTTCGGAATGAAGAGATTTTCTGTATGCCTTTTTGCCTGATCTTAGAAAGTACTCTGATTGCTCTTTTCAATCTGTGGTCTGCAATTCATTCCAGCTTATTCTCCAACATCAGGGATCCCTGTGTTTCCATTATTCCATTTTCCGGTTTTACGTATCTCAGCCAAACTTCTTCCCTTTTTAAAATAAACATTTATATTTTTTAGCCTTGGCATAAGTATGCACATGGACTTTGTGTGCATACATGTGTCTAAGCATGCTTCACAAGCATGTGTACATGCTTGACTGTCTAAGAAATGGACGGGAAAATATACGCTGAAGTTATCGGGAAGAAAAGGATGGTATTGTAGTGGGGTGTGAGAAGTATATACATGGTAAAAAACTGAAGGGTTCTTGGTGGAGGGCCATATTTTTTAAATCCATTTTTTGTTGGATACTAGAAGTCTGTGGGGGAGGTGGCCAGTGTTAATTTCTAAGAAAATAAGCCTTACTGTTTCTACTACTTGTGGGTCAACTTATTCTCCTAGGAGGAATCTTCTTTTTCTTAACATTTGATTCAGATGGTCTCTTTTTTACATTTGTGTAGAAGCAAATAGAGCTCAACTGAAATGATAGAAGTGTCAGCAAAAATAGCTTTATCCTCCTGTATAGGTTTCTACAAGCTGTTATGGTAATTTACCAGTGGAATCTCATTTCCAGGCAATCCTTATCATATTGCCTAAATCCTTTAATTTGCAGTGCCTTCCAAGATAGGCAAAAGGTCACTCTCAGGCACCCAAAAAATTTGCTTGCGGTTGAAGTACGTGACGGTTTTGTGACAGGCAATTGCTAGCAATATATATGCAAATGCTCTGTATCTCACCTAGGTGTGTACTTGCTGGAAAAAATGCAAATACGTACTTTGCCCTACCACAGTATTTCCTATAGGACAAAGTAAGATCAACATTTATTATTGTCTTGGCCCTTACTATAAATACTTCTCTTCATGCAGTGTTTTAAAGCCCTCAGTCTGCCAGCTAAATCCCAACATGGATATTACATATACATTTCTTTGTCTAAATGGTGAGAATTTGACTGTGTTCATGATAATGATTTTTGTCTGCTTCTGCATATTTTTTCTCTCAGGAAATTTCAAATCTTATTCATGTTGTTTAATGAGCTGGCTGGTCAAGCATCTGATGCCCCGGTGGGAACTTTCAAAGTCACTGAACACATTTTTACTTAAATCTAGCTGACATTTCTGTCTGTTTTATTTGATGTATGATTTCCATAGTTAGATTACCAATCAGATGGAGAATAGTGCAATCATTCCTCTGCGCTATAAACATGCATGCATCCCGCACAGAAGTGGGCTTTTTGCTGTTGGTCCACATGGCAAGACTGTTTTCAGATTCTGCTGGCATTTGGGAAGACTTTAAAAGTCAGTTTTAATTAGAAATAAAATTTTGAACCTGTAATGAAAATTCTGAGTGCAGAATTAGTCTTCAGTATTTTATTCTCAGCCCATTTCAGATGCAGCACCTCTCTCTTCTGTTATAATCTGGTGGAACTAAGCTATTACAAACCATGAAATATTTGGTGTAGTGTTCTGCATGCTACATTGTCTGATGCAGTTAAATGCTAAAGGCCTAAAAAAATTTTGAAGTTATAAATATCCATATTGTTTATATTTCATTTCATTCTATTAAAAGATCTTAAAATGTTTGCCATCTGCATGCTTCATACCCTTGCTGTGTGAAGCATACAAGTATTAATGATAGGACTTCTGAACAATTATTAATTAATGTTTATTTAAAATCAAAACTTAAATAGTTTTTGCTTCTCATGGAGGTTCAGCATTCCTCCTGCTTTTGCCCAGAAGGCACCTCTCTTCATGCTGAGAGTGAAAAAATAACATTGCACCACTGAAAAGTCCATGTATTTTAAGTGTCCTCTTCATCCATTTTGTTTCTTTTGGGAGCCAGTGCCTGCAAGCCCAAAATTTCTTGGGGATGTTGCCTTCCCTGCTCCCCTTCTGTGTCTTTATTAGGCAATAAGTAAACTGATAAACATTTTCAAAAGGAGGCAGTCTATAGATCTGTCTTTTGACTGGCAGCAATAATACCCCAAACTGTCATATATAGGTGTGCCCCATGCACTGAGTTAAACCAACGATACCCCCTAGAAAACTACACTAAGCCCTGAACTGATGTGGGTTTTGATAACTATATAGAGATGTCTTTTAAGTTAATATACTTTATGATGTAACAGTTCCAATTTTCCCCCCAAAAAATAAATAAGTCATTCTGCTAAAAGGGGAGAGTGGCTCCTGGTCATGTTATTGCCAAATGACGTACATATGACATTGTCCTCAACATATGTCAGAAACTAGGGACGAAGATCCTTGTTGCCTTCTTTCCCAATAACAGATTGTTGAGGTGACAGTATTTTCCTACTGAAGGTGCCTGAAAAATTGGCCTCTTCTAATTTATTCTTGCTTGTCCTATAGTAAAGTAAAAAAAAAACCCAAAAAACCCAAACCAAAAACTTTGAAGGGTGAAAGAGAAAACTAACATTTTTTTTCTCCTTAAAACCAATGTTTTTATGTAGTTTGTTTTTTCTGTTTAGGAAAAAAAAAAAGCCAGAAAGCAGTGAAAAATGTTTTCTTATACTTTTGTTACTCTTAAAACAGTGATAAGGTAGGGAACAAAAATTTTAAAACATTGGGTTAATTTTATTTTCTCCCCCCCCTTCATTTTTTGTGTGTGCAATAAATCTTTGGGACATGGTGAGGCAGAGGGAGAATCCTTTAATTTTGACATCTTCATCCCAGGGCTGCTGTTCATGAGAGACATGAACTGACAGAGGGCATATCTGCAAACATTTTATGTCTGTGAGGTTTTTGAGTACAGCATGTTGAAGTTAGCCTAAGATTACGGGGCGGGGGGGGTGTGTGCTAAGTTTTCAAGGATCTAATTATTGGATCCATTAAAAAAAAAAAAAAGAAACAAAACAAAAAACACGGGCTGGACCTTCATCACGTCATTCTACACCTTAGACTAAGTAAAACTGTCTTCACGAAGCACTTTGCAAGCTGTTTTGCACAATTCATTGCTGGCGTGTAGCCAGTGACAGGAGCTGCAGCCCAGCTTGCTCTAGCTGCCAGTGTTCTGTTGTGTAGGAAGTGAACCCAAAATAGCATGCCTTCTTACTACCTCCCTTCAGGGTGCTTTCACAATTTCTCAAAGGTCAATAAAAACTAGTATCAATTAAAGTAGCTTTGTGTCTGCTTTTAATGTATGGTCTTACAGGTAGTAGAGAACAAAGTTACTTTGAAATGCAATTCTGCTACCTCTTTCTCTGAAATACTCTGTGAAGTTTTAGCTGTATCTGAGGATCCAAAGCAAGATGATTTGCTGAGGGCTCATGGGTCAATATTAAGCTAGCCCAGTCAGGTAGGCTAAAAATGTTGTCTTGGTCAGTTTGCTCTGGTAGGAGTAGTGTCGTAACATGTATTCATTCAGTAGCCTGTGATAAAATGAACATGTCCTTAGAATTAGAAATAGCCAGTCTGGCTCCCAGTCATTTGATCGGCTCACAAGCACAGTCTCTCTTGAATATTCTGCTTGGTTTATAAATCAGTCAAAAGATAGAATATCCTGATGGTAGATAAATATATTTATGAGATGGATCTGGGGAAAAAAAATTGAGCAGAGGTTTTTGAGTTTTGCTTTCATTTAAAGATGAAACAGAGTTTCATTGGGAGGTTTAGTGACAACTTGATATCATCTAGACAGAATGATCTATCTGAAGAAAGATTAATGTTAATTAAAGTGGCATTGGAGAACTTCAGCAGATGACAGCAGCCAAGCTGGCTACAAGGTATTTTTAGAAAATTGACTTAATTGCATTCAGTATGACTCATTTATTAAGTTAACGGATGAATCAATAGCTCAGCTTCTTATGGCAGTCACTGAATGTGGAACTGTCTATAAAGACTGTGTTCATATCTTTGGTCAGAATTCAAATTATAAAAGCCGACCAGTATTGATTCAGTCCAAGTGCACAAGTGTCTTGCACATGATGTAGCTATACAATAATACTCCAGTGAGTCCATTGGCATATGCATATGTACAAGGTCACGGGGAAAACCATTCAGAAGTCCAACTTGCAACTATATGGAAAATAACACAGTGATAATATTAACCTTATATCCAGAACAAATGTTTTAAAAATGAGAAATTCAGTTTCTGTTTTAAATAGAGTATTGAAACATACAGCAAACAGGTCATAAAAGGATAACTTATTAAAATAATGGATAGTTTATCGTTAACAGGGTTGCAATTTATTTCTTTGTTTTGTCTTCTCGAGTTCTCTTCCCATTTGGGCTGCGGTTCATTGTTTCTTGCCTCCATTTGAGCACAGTTCCTCCTGGTTTTTAACTTTCCTTAACTTGGATGAAGTTCAAGTTTTCCCTCTTCAGTGATATTCTGCTTTAATTTGTGAAATAGTAAAGCTTCCATCTGTTCCAATACAACTATATTGGCCTCACTTCAGTTTATTTCCTATGTTTTGCTAATTTCTTAGGTTGCTATAGAAACCTTGCTTTCAACATTCTCCTGAAACCTTTTTGTGAACTTTCTGTGAACCCAGTCTCTGCATTATATGTCAACCTGAGATGCACTTTTTTCCTAATATAATTTCCCTAAAAAAGACACAAAGTTTCTATTCTTTCACAAACTCCTGTGCAAATAGTTATATGAGTTGTATTATTTCCTAATTATTTTTATGGAATTTCTATCCTATCTTTTCTGATTCTCTCCTCAAAGACCTTCACCAGTTTAGCCCAATATAAGGTGTGGTTCTTCATTTTTTATTGTGTCAACTCTGATTTCTACATCTAGGAATAATTTTACTTCTCTTCTGCAAAGAGATTAGAGAACTGGGGTGTCTGTATTACATGCAAGGTATGATATGGACCCGATGAGACTGATGTCTATCGAAATTTGAATATAAATTGTGGGACCTTTCAGAGGTTATCTGTTACATAAACACATGTGAAAAATTAAAGCTAACTAGTATTTAAAATAATTTCACTATTAAATAATGTGGCTTGCTATAGTGTGAAAATACTGCCGTTTGGAAGAGAAAGACTTTGTGCAGTATGTCTATACAGATGAAGTTGTGACTGTCTTTTCAGCTTACTGGAAGTAGCTGTCTGTATATTTAGCTTTGCTTTTGGTTGGTTGTCTGTTTGTTCTGAGAGAAAATGCCATTTATATTGTAGGATGCTGGTTGTTGTGTTCTTCAACTGGAGAAAAATACGGTTAAATGTATAATAAAACTAAAATGTGTGAAAGATGAAGAGTGAATCTGCACAAAAATTAGGTCCCTGGTGAACTGAATTCTGGCCCTTCTGACATGTTCCTTGCTGCATTATATTCTAGCGTACAAAGCCCACAGTGGTTAATGTGTACTCATGCTAGCTGGTCCTTTGCTTTTCTGATCGCAGTGTAATTGCTTCTTGAAACACTGTGATCAAAAAAGTTAGTGTTGAATGTCCTAACAAAACCAACCTGCAGAGAGAGGTTGCTCCCAAGAAAATGAAAACACGTATGCCATGTGCAAGTCCTGTCACAGACTGTGTATCATCCTGTAGCTGAAATCTCCTGTGTGTAATTGTCTGGTCTCTGTTCATTCAGACGTCAGTGATCAAATCAAGGATTTGCAAAATAACAAGCAAATTTCCAGACAGGTCACAATTGATAGTGACGCTTAAATGTAATTCAGAGAAATACTCAAAATACAAAATTTTCCTTAAGTTGGACATACCAATTAATGCATTGATTTTCAGTTTGCCTTGATTTTGCTGTTCTTTCTTACCATTCATCACAACGGTTTTGTTTTTCTCAGTAACTTTTGTGTGTGTGACATTGTGTAATCCCTTACACTGTGGACTTACCTGACTGTGGGAGATTTGTAATAGCAATTTGGTAACATCAGACTAAGCGCTTTCAAATTTCTTTTCAGAGCATTTACCATGCAGTTGGAATGAACTGGGATTTATGATTTTTGAGTGAAGAGTATGCAGCACGTTTCACAACTGGTTCTGCCTCTTAAGTTCATTTGGCGAGTGAATTGTATGGCATATATTTTGTGCGTGAAATTGAAGCTAATCAAGGCATTTTGCCAGAAAAAAAGCAGACTGCTTTTAAATGTTATCTATATGTTATTGTTCACTACTCACAGGTTGCCAAATAGGCAGCTTAAATCCTTTTTTCTCGTAGATACATTATTATATAGTAAAAACAAAAATTCTGTTCCTCGCATATATCATATTTATGACCAGTAGAAGAGTTCAGGCTGTGTTAATTGGATCCTCCCAATGTGTGTGATGCCTTTGAACTTCTGTGAAATTCACAACCAAACTTCATATGCAAAGTCAAATGTCTTTATTATGTCCTGTATAGCACCGGGTTTAACTGGCAGTCTGCTGTGGTGGATCTCTCTTCCAGGAGTTATAAGATGAAGTGAAACCTAATTGTCTGAAATGAAGAAAGTATAGACTTCCTCAAAAACTTCATTTCAGCTCTGAGGCATTTATATAATTGTATATTTATGTGTCTCTGGTTCTCTTTCAGTTTCAAATTTGTTATTATTTATGTATGTAGTCTGGATTTTCAAGCTAAAGATGTCAGTGTAGGATTGAAAATGTATTAAGATAGATATGGTGAGCTGGAGCTATAGGTGAGAGATTGTTTATTTAAACAGTAACATAACTTTTAATATATCTTTCTCCTTCAAAAATGTGGAATTGTGGTAACGGACATTTTTAAAATGCGCTACCATTTGGACTGCAACTTGGCAGATTCAGAGTATGTTACACTCTTGACACAAAACTTTGCAGAAGTATTTGCAGAAAATGATGCTAATTAATGGTTTAAGCAAGCCATATGAGTTTACTGAGTCAATTACTTTGATTTTTAAATTTTTTTTCTGATGCATTCCAAGAAAGTGCTTAATAGTTGTGCCGAGGGTGGCCAGTAAAGAAATCTGCCAGGTGGAATTCCCTGCTGGTGGAGTGCTGGCAGCAGAGGCTCTGTCCTCCCCTTCTACTAGAGGATAGAAAGTCAATGAAGTTTTTTTTTGAGTACTCCAGAGTGTGGACAAGAATGGATCTGAAAGAACTAAATAAAAAGTGTTTTCTTACGGACCTCATTCCAGTAACAATAGAATGGGTCATGTGCAATGATAACATGCACTGATCTGAGCCATTCCTTGTCATGGTATGATGAAGCAATCCTTTGTCGTGATGTTAAAACAAATTTCTTGTAGCTATCCCTGGAAACACCATTTGAACAAAGGTCAGATATAGTGAAGAATAAAAGCTCATGTTTGTACTTGCACTGGCAAGAAAAAGTTTCAGTTCTCTGCAACTTTCAACTCCATTGATGATTAGCAGCAATGGAAGTTGCAGAGGAAATAGGAGAGAGCAATTGCTACGCTGTAATTGTTCATGATGAATTTGAATGCTGTAATGTCTGGACCCTGTCTCTGCCTCGGAAATCATAGTTGATATTACTTGGAGCAGCGATGGACTTCAGACTTGACTTTTCCTATGCAGACTTCATCTTCTGTCTAAAGGCTTCAAACCGTTCATTTCTGAGAGTGAGTGATTTGTAGAGACATGGAAAGGCAGGGCTTATGGGGAAAATCTTAATATATTTTTCTGTGTTACTCTCTTCTCCCCTTTTTAGGTTGAGTAAACAATATGTGTAATAATTTCAAGATTGAATATAAGGAAATACATCTTTGTAGAAATGCTGACAATTGGAAGGAAAATTTCCGATAATAGGGAAATAACACAAATACACATTTGATAGCTGTCTACTGCTTTACAATAAATAGTTTCTTATGTGTTTTCCATTTCTGTAGGACCCAGAAAATGACTAGTGTTGCTGTGCAGAGCCAGCAGGGAGGTCATTAGTGCAGGTATATTTTTAGGTCTGAATTGTCACTATCAATGATACTGCTTCATGAAATAGAAGAAGCCGTGTCTGCATGTCTCTGGGGAAAATGTAGTATTTACCACCATTTACAGTACATGCTATTCTTGCATCTTCAGTATGTGAACTATTCTTTACCATAAACTTTTGCAGGATGTAGACAAGTAAGTTCAGTAAGTTCAATGTGGAACAAAACCCCCTATTTTTCTACATCAGTGCCAACTATTGCACATCACCTGCTTTTTATTACCAATCATGAACTCCAGAGACTTTTCAAACATGGAAGCCATAGAGTCTGTGGTTTGAGGTCTGTACAAGCACATATAATTAAAAAATTTCAATTTCTAGAATTGCATTTGGATGCGTTTAAGACTGTATAGCAGCTTAGTGAAATGCTAAGCACAAAGCACATCAGGCTTCAAATATTTAAACTCATCCATACGATGTAGACAACAAACAAGAAATCATAGAATATGATGACTGATGGCTGTTAATATAAAGAATAACACCCTGGTGATGGTAATTCTGCTTGGTTGACCTAATTCTTATCTTTCAGGCTAGTGAAGGACACCTTGTTTCTAGTGTTTGTGTTAATCACATGAAGATTTTTCTTTGGATAAAGAAAGGAAAGGGTTTTTTTTTGCTGTTGTTTTGGGGCTTGGTGGATTTTACCTCTAAATTGGTAGAAGGGATATTTATGT
Source organism: Aptenodytes patagonicus (assembly GCF_965638725.1). Lineage (NCBI taxonomy): Eukaryota > Metazoa > Chordata > Aves > Sphenisciformes > Spheniscidae > Aptenodytes > Aptenodytes patagonicus. The sequence goes on along the minus strand of NC_134955.1, from coordinate 35,657,183 downwards.
TTTGGAACAAGTCATGACACCATTAACATGCTGTGCTTTGTGTTATTGATTTTGAGAACATTTTTCTTCTAATTTCAGAGAATATTTTTCTTCTCCTGATTTCAGGTTGGGTGGGACTGTATCTGCATACAAGATAGTGCCAGACGAAATAGAAGAAATCAAGGTACAGTATTACTGCCTTTCAACACTGAATTTCTTTGCTTGGAGAATTACAGAGATGTTACATTAAAAAGCCATGTTATTTTTTTGCTTTGAAGTGTATCATAGGCAGGAAAAAGTGTCTAAAGTAAAATTATTAGATCCATATTTAGGCATCTAAAATAGAATTTTTGTTATTTTTACAAGTACAGTTTACCTTCAGCTTAAGTTGACTTCAGTAGGGTTTGTTTGATGCCAAAAACACGTGTAATTCAACATATTTCTGTTTTGTTACCTGAAGACAGATACAGGATTACTGTGAACATTGAGTTATATTTTCATAACACAAAATAAATATAAATGTAGTGTCCTTTTGCTTTTGAGATCAAAAGCACATCCATTTTTTTTTCAACATTATCTATCTTAAGAAGGGGATAGTATGAAGTCATTGGTACTCGAAATCATTAAAAGCTCTTTGATTTTGAGGAGTGACAACAACAAATACTGAAGTTTACCTCCAATACAATGTGCATTATGACAAAACTCACTTTAGCTGAGTCTACTCATGGAAAGTACTTCAGCAATTTGTGTCAGTTTTGTTCTTCAGTGGAGTAAAAGATGGGTACTAGGTGGGATTTTGGCCTAGGTCTGGTAGCATGGTCTGTGTAGTTGGTTCTTTATTTGATTGGTAGTCAAATCAGCCTGACATATTGCTTGCTCATTGTGATTACTTAACCCATTGTGCCGTTTCATATACTCATCTTCAGCTGTGCAAAGGGAGTCAAGAGTAGTTTAAAATCTAGTAAAGGGAAGTGGTTGCGTAATCATCTGATCTAGACATGACTTCGCAGTGTGTAAAGTTGTGAGGATTTATTCCTCCTCAATTAGCATCAAACCCACCGTAAACAAATACGGTGACTGCCTGTATCTGCATCGGTCAAAGTTATCACTCCGCCATGATCAAAATTTATTTCTCTCCTCTGAGATTCATGGACTCCTCTATCCTGAATTATCAAGAGGAGCATGATTTATTAGGATAGATCCAATGTTTAGACTTTGGTATTAGAAAGTAAGAAAGAAGATTTTCAAAACTTATTAGTGTTATGTAATATTTTCATGATGTTCAGAGAACTGCACCAAAACTATAAAACCAAAAATGACAAAAACCCTGAACCATAATCTTTCTCCTTTAATATAAGAAATCCAAACCCACTGACATTTTGCTAATGTTGAAGACGGAGAAAAGAAAGCTGATATTTCTGGCTTCATTGTGCAAACTGAGTTCAGTGAACAAAGAGAAATGGAATGCTGGGAAATAAGGAATAGTTTTATTTTTAGGAACTTACTGTATTAGGCAAGATCAGTAGTCACAGGAATGTGTTTTTCCTCCCACCTGCTAAGGAGGCCTGTTCTGATTTTTCAGCTCTTTCTCACTCAGCTGGTGTTTAAATGCTTGAGATCCTAGGAAACAGTAAAGGATGGGTTACTCATTGATCTCAGTTGTGCCAGCATGTAAGCGTGGAGGGAGGATTGTATTGTTCTAAGTCAGAACTATTTAAAGTGTTTGGAAAAAATCACCTCCTTTACTTGTTTCTGGTAGCTGTGTTGTCTTGTTCAGGTAATGGGTTTTTTTAGGTTGTGACTGAAGTCAGCCCACCTCTCACACCTTAAATGATTGAACTTCTCAAGCTGTAATACAATAGGTGTTATTCATATGAAATAAGGCACTACTGGAAGATGCTACGACACACTAGCAGTGAGTATAATGGACAAATCTATATCGAATATGGAAAAGTATTATTTTCTATATATGTACTTTTAATAGCAGCTGACAAACAGGGAGACTGAGTATCCTTGCAGTAAATATAGGAGTCTTAACTTCTGAAAGGTTCTCCAAGCAGATTTGAGTAGAAAAAGGAGAGGAGGAAATAAAAGAGAAAGCAAATGAGATTATTGGAATGTTACTTCTAGAGAGGACAGAATCTATTTCCATGTACAATAGTTCAGAATTATTTTGCCTCACAACTATCCCTCCCCTATTTAAACATGAAATATTAAGAGGTTTAATTTGATGAAATATGCAAGAAGAATAGCTCCTATTTTAATATATGATTAAACTTGACAAGTTGCTGAATTATATTCACAGAAGTTAGAATATTCGTGTTTTCTGATAGTCCTTACAAAGTAAACTGCTTGCTTAAATGGCAAAGGAGGGTACTTTTATCAGGCAGAGAGCAATAATTACTAGGACAAATAAATAAGTCTCTTTGACAGCATTTGCATATATTGTAGAAAAGGTGGTAGATTAACCTCTTTTACAGCTCAACATAATTTGAGGAAAACATGTATTGATTTTGTTAATTCACGTAATTACATCTTAGGTAGAACACTGTTGTAAGCAGAGACTGTATCTCTGAGTTTATGGAAGAGGAAAAACTCTGTAAGCATTAATATACCTGCCAATTGAAAAGTATCTTTAGAAGATTAATTAAATAAATGTTTCTAAATGTATTAGTAATTTAAAAAATAACCTGTATTTTTATATATATATATATATATATGAGAATTTATTTGTCCATATTGCAATACTTAGCAAATTTTAACATGTGTTTATAATGTTTCCATTCTGGAGCGTTTAGAATATATTTATCCTTGCATGTGAGTGTGATTTTACTATGTGTATATATGTACTGTGACATCATATATGGTTTATGTATCTAGAATATTGCCTGCACATATGTGTGCCTATTTCTTTGAATAAGTGTATATGGTCAGTGTTGGGTATAATCGAAGCAGTGCAGCAGTGCATCCAGCTTACCAAAATTAAGTTGTGTCTGGCGTGCTTATAGGCATATGAATTAGGAGTATTTATGGCAGAAGTGATAGCATGTACCCTAACTACCCTCATGCACCTTACCAAGGTTAGGAAGAATTGTGTAGAACCAATCACCACTACGGTTCCTCAGCACCTGTATCAGTCTGAAATGGAGTGTCATGTAACTTACCTTCCCTAGATTTTTGTCATAGGTGCTTAGGTTCCCAAAGTGAGAGTGCTCAACAGGTAACCATATGAAGATACCATCACAGGTTTCACCCCGAAAACTTCTCTAGAAGGTAGAAATGTCTTCTATCACAGGATCTTCAGGACAAATGCTTCACTAAGAGAAGGTCTCAGAGGAGGAAAACCTGAGTGAATGTCTAAATGGATGTACTGCCATGTGCATTCCTGTCATTTCTCTACACCAGTTAAAGCAATGGCACTTCATTTTCAGTACCTGCTGGTTTTAAAATACTGCAGGAACTGATGAAGACAGTAAATATAGGAATTACAGCATATTTCTGAGAAAGTGTCACTGTTTCAACTTTCTCTAGACTTCTATTCTCATTGGAATTATTTATCCTGTAAGCAAAGAGCTTTTTCAAACTTGCAAAAACGCATTGACAGATTTCAGCTTTGCTCCTCGTCCACTGTAGTAGTATGTTGTGCCTAAAGGAGAGGTCTTCCAAGCCAAACGATTTCATGTACGTAGGGACCGGTGAGCATATCAGGCAACACTGGTTTTGAAGAACATCTTCTGGTTGGAAATTAAAGCAATTGCATTTGAGAGGAAAAGAACAGCAGCAAACTTAACATTTCTTTATTTCTAGTTAATGACATTCATGACAAAATATAATTTCATTTACAATGTGGAGTTTGCATCAAGAGTAAGGAGCAATTTATGACTATTACCGATGAGGGAAAGTTTGTGTGATGTGCCTGTAGATAGTTTTATACGTTAACAGTGGCATCTTATGGTTTATAACACCATGAGAGATGCTCTTTTTGATTGCAGCATTCTGTCATTACAAAGAAAATACATGATGTTGTGAAGGATTGTTATTCTAGAGGAAGACTCGGTGAATGAGAAGACCATTCGTTAACAGATTTCTAAAAAAATACTTGGTTTGGTAGGATTTGCAAGTCAACAGCAGAAAGGAATTGAATTGTGGGTTTTTTTAAGTGCTTCCCCATATGCTTTTCATGTAGGCATATGCATGCATCTCATCTCAAGACCAGAAATGAATTTGGCAGCAGATGTTCAATTCAAAAAAGTAATATGCATAAGAAAAACATTGCCATTGTATTTCATTCTTGTAATACCTGTGGTATGAGACAGACATTCCAGTGTAGAGAACAAGGTTAAATGGTTATCTCCTCTGATAGTTAATTTTAAGAAATCTTGTTAGAAATTTTTCTTAGTACTAGTTGTAAATTTGTAAATTTAGATGTAAAGCATTTCTGGAGGAAGATGGATAATGGAACTAAAAAGAATTCCCACCCTTTCACACAGAGGCATACTTTATGCTCCTCAGAGAACACCTGTAATTCCTCTATAGTTGCTCATTAAATTAAAGCACATATGCATAAAGTATTAAAGGCTACATTTAAGACTACAGGCCTTTTCCCCTGAATAATGATAGGATAGCTCACTTTTTTTCTTCAGAAGTATGTGTTCGCTTAATAGTTTAATATATAAAAATCCTTTTCATGAATAGCTGAAACACGTTCCTCTCAGATTGTCTTCCGTCTGTGAGGCGACAGACTCCAGTGATAAAGATCCAAGAGTAGAAAATTATAAAAAAATGTGAGAGAGGGGGAAGTAGCCAGAAGGGAAATGGGGAACACTGTGTTTTCTTAGAGGTCAGTTGCTCTAGATGACTTAGGAATTCATGAGATTTTAACTTTTCCACACAATCGTATTTAGGAATGTCTTATGAACAAAGTAAGCTGATTTCAGTATCAGTGAGCTGCATTTCAGAGCAAAGTTGGACTCTCTGCCATCGAAAATATGCGTCTTTGAAATGATTACAAATAAAATCAATCTATTCAGAGACTTTCTTGGACATCATCTGGTTTGTAGACCTTGTGGTGTCACATACCTACTTAACACTGTATGCCAGAATCTGTTCTTTATGCCACTAGGAGTAGCTGATGAAAGTCATGCAACCTCTGTGTGCAGCCAAGAGACACTGGCCTTGATCCTTCAAAGCATTTTCATGTTTATCAATGTGTGGAAAAATTAAGTAGCAATTTGTCAACAACTGCCGGTTGATAGTCCTGTATCAAAAAAACACAAATGAAAGAAAGGTAGTCATTAGTACTGTGGTGGATGGTCCATAAGAACAGAATTGTGGTTCAAAATATTCAGACTTCGCAAAACTGGCTTCGTATCTTGATAGTGGGTGGTAGGGCATTTAAATATTTCTTGCATATTCTACAGAATCGACAATGCATTACATAAACAAGAAGACGTGCTGTCATCCCAGTTTTGCATAGGAGTTTAAGTCCTGGATCTGGTTTATTTCATCATTGTATTGATGTTCATCTGCTAAGTGTATAAGCGTTTGCTGAGGGTCTCCACAAAAAGTTTCCCCAGGGTTTATGATGGGAGGTATCACAGTTTGGTTATAATGCTGAGATTATCGCTCTGTGTATCTGTTTGGATCTAGCACAAACAAAACAGAGATTTCCCTTCAGCGATCTTTCAGAGTAAGAGTTTTTTGAAGAGGCTCAAGCTGTTTAAAGTATGCACTCCCACCAATCCCATTACTGAGAAACGTAAAGCACCAAGAAGCTTTACTATTTACCCTGCAGGAAGGACAATTCTGGTTCTCAGTTTTTCTGCCAATATTTTCCTCCTTCTGCCTCTCAGATTAGAATTACTAACTCATGGCACAAGAGCTCTTACTGAGTAGCATGACATAAAAGGATATTATCAATTGAATGGCTAATGAGTATTAACAAGTAGTATCTCCATAGACTCCAAAGCTTACAGATACAAGTTGAAAAAGATTTAAAGGCAATGTGTGATGGTCACGTGTTCTTCCATGATTAGATTACTAGTCATGCTGGACTGTGTGTTGGCTAAAACTGAGGGCTTGTCTTTTAACTCTCTTAACATGCACTCGGAGTCTGACCCTCCAGTAGACAGTTTCATTGTGCTCCTGCAGCCAGGAAAAGAAGGTTTCTAAAAGGAGTTGCAAGTGTCCCAACCAGTAACAAAAAAAAGACACTATTCTGAGATCTCAATTTAGCGTATGAAATCCCTGATAAACTTCCAGATTTGGATCTCCTACTTGGTTCTCAGGTTTCCATAAAGGAGACTTTTCTTATGGCCATGAATCCAGCTAGGACAATTGAAAAGTGAGACATGTTACGTTAGAACAACTTTACATCTCATCATATTTCCCTGTAATTAAAGTTCACCTGATGTACACACAGATTTCTCCCCAAGTTAATTTCTAAATCCTGCATTAGCAGAGTCAATCACTGGTTAGTATTCTTTTTCAAGCTACGTATGACTCACAAAAAATGTAAATTCAATTGTTTAGAAGACAGAAAGAACTTTGAGTTTTTGCTTGCTGTATTAATCATTAAATGATCTTACAGACTTTTGTTGTTTCCATGCTGGAGAGAATGAAATGTTTGTGTGTGAGATGATGTGACAAAATTGAAAAACATTATATGAAACAAAAAACTACTTTTCTTTAATTTTTTGTCTGTGTGTATGCATTCATGCTATAAGCACATATATAGAGTCGCTTAGGCTAGAGATTTACACCCCTTGCAATATTGAAAATGTGCTCTTAGCTCTTTCCTCATGCCATGCATTTGTGCTCTGTTCTTTTAGTTCTTGTCAACAGTTGATTATTTATATTATATTGTATCATATTATATTATATTGCTTCTAGTTGACTGATTTCATTATCTGTTATGTTATGTCAGTTTTTCTTCTCATTAGTCCTTCGTTGTTTTAAGTTAGCTTTGTTTCTTCTAAAACTGATTTTTCCCCTTCTGGAAAGTGCAGTCTGTATTACACTGGGTTCTGGCTTAGAATCTAGGTTTTTGGTGCCAAGCCTGGCTGTGCAACCTGAACCACTGTCCAGGCACATTCACACCAGCGAAAGAGGAGCGTTTCATAAGAATGCCTTTTCTATTGTGGGATATTTTTTTTCCCACCTATGAAGCCAGTAGTTGTTGTGGATATTGGTTTTGAGTCTTGGATTGTTTCTGCTCTGATTGATAGGTTTGAGACTCTTTTTACTTGAAGGACATGACTGTCCTCTTGAGATAGCAATAGCTATAGCATAGGTTTTGTATAGAAACTCCTTAGGGAGTACTCACTGAAGGGGCTTTTCATCTGTTTCTCTCATCTTCTGTGAGTGATGGATAGTCACTGCAATCACAGACCTCTCAACCAAAAAAACATCTGTACAAAAAGAACATAAAATGAGAGATGGCCGAAGTGGTTGTATCGCTGTTCCCTGATTATTGGACAACAGGATTCAGCCCTGCCCTTGTGGATGTTCCCCGGCATTTCATGGGATTTCTTTTAGGCCGAGGCAGTTGCTGCCATTACCAGTATTACAGACATACTCCATTTTTCCTTTCTGCCTTGCTGCTTCTGTACTGTTTTGAGAGATGTGCATGATGTAAACCAAGCAACTGGGGCGGGGGAAGCTGAGCATCCGCTCTCTTTGGCATCTGGCAGTGAAGAGGCCGGTTGACTGTTTTTGATTTGGAAGAGACACTAGTAAGTATCTGGGGGTGGCCCAAATTTCTTTACATCTGTTAGTGATCAAACTCTGATCACTATTAGGACTGCTGAGTGTATTGCAAGCACTCCTCTGCTTTCCTGGCAAGGACATCAAATGCCTAGATGCTCTGGATGAAAAAGTATTATACTCACTAACTTTCCACATGAAAATAGGAATTATCACTTCTTGTTTTCCTGCTGTCTTCCATCTTATGTTTCATAGGCTCTGTGGCCTCAGAGACTGCATGGCTCCAGAAATGACAGAGGAGACCACCTCACCAAGCTACCTTCCTCTTAAAAGCTGTCTTGAATATACAAGATGCTGAAGCATTGTTATTAATTCCTGTTTTAATGTGAGAAGGATTTAAAATAATGTATTTTATATTTTATTGTAAAATTTGGTCTTATGAACATCCAAAAGAAGTTTAGCCTGTGTTTTGCAGATCATGGAATATTGCAGCATGGGGAAGGGAAGGGCAGGAAGATAGTGCATCCATTTAAGTTGAAATGCCAATGACATAAAATCATTTTAGTAATATTGTTATTTACTTTCCAAAGCAAACAAAATAGTTCTGTAGTTCTCCTGCAAAGAGAGAAGTATCTGTAGGATGAAAAAAGAAAAATAGCTGAAAGTTAATTTACAAGACAAACCAGTAGATTGTTGATCTTTCAAGCCTTTCTGGTTACCCAGCATTTAAGCATTCTTGGTGCTGTTGCCCTTAAGAGGGGAGATTAATGTGTATCAGATTTTTCATTACCACAGTCCTGTTTGTCTATGAAAGTTTTCTTCACTAAATACATTAGAAATAAACAACAAGAGATTTCAAATCTCTTCTTGTTTTCCGGCATAAAAAATATCTCTGCTTCTCTCTGTGGCCATAGTAACCAATTTTCTCTGACTTCCTCCTGGCTTTCTTTCGTTTTCCATTTTTGCTAAATACATATCTCTGTACCAGTCATCACCTGAAACCTAGTTAGGTCTTGGGGCATCTTCTTACTTGCTCTAACACAGTTCTTGTGCTTTTCATCTGACCTGGTATACTGGGCAATGTTTTCAGTGGCTTCCATTCTCACTGGAAAAGTCGGTTCTTAAATGGGATCTCACTTAGACTGAATGAGAGGAGAAAACATAGCTCAGCTTCATTAAGCAGCAAATAGCTTTTGGCAAGTATATAAGTAAATCGAGTTTATATAAAAGCCCTCATCATTTTCCATGTGACCTGTTACATTAAGTTTTGTTTGGTTATATTTACCCTATAAGAATGTATCCTGGTGACTCTCTTTTGAGATCTGTGAAGGAAATTTAATGTTGTCCTATTATAACTGATAATGTCACAGTTGTTTAGGGGCTTGACTGAGTTTGAGGGAGACCTACAGTATGATCTTTTCTTGCAGTAAATAGATTTCTGAACATTCTTTCTTTTTATGATTGTCAAAATAGATGAATGCTGGTACTGTATATATAGGAAAAAAGGAGAACAGTTGGGTTTTTAAAAAAAAAACATTCAGGTTCTACAGCTATTTACAGGTAGTGTCTTTGTGAATTATGAAAATTATTATTTGTAGAGAAATGAAGTATAACTGCACATAAGGACACTGAAATACTGAGTGATTGGGTGACAAACCATCTGATGAAATTCAATGCAGGTAAATGTTAAGTGATGTGTATGGGAGGTGTGAAAAAATCCTAAATTTGCATATAAAATAGGGGGCTCTAATTTGATTATTGCAATCCAAGAATGAGGTCTGAGAAGTGTGCTAAGGTGGTTACTATTAGCTGAGTGTTCAGGAGCAACTGAAGAGGCGGGGGGGTGGGGTGGGGGGGGGATGGGAGGGGGTGGGGAAGAAAGACTGTGAGGAGTTATTAGGAAAGGAACTAAGACCAGAACGCAAAACCTTTTCTGTTATGTATGAGCCTCTGGTGCCCCCCATATACAATGGTGTGTGAAGGCCTGATCCCCTAATCACACAAATGACATAGTAGGGCTGAAAAAGATTTAGAGTCAGATTATAAAAATTACCTAATTTATAGAAGCACTTCCATATGAGGAACAGATAAAGAGACTGAGACAGAAACGTCCACAAGTGGCACTTTTGGTTGCATTTCAGCAACATTCTTACTTATTTCTTCTACTGCACTTTTAAAATTAACTCTCATGCTTAATTTATGCTAATTGTAAGACTGCCTGAAAGCAGGCGCTGAAGCTTTGACTATATGTCTTCTATTGACTGATAATTTACTGATTGTAAGGAAAAAAAAGAAAAAAAGTTGCCAATAACAGAAAGCATTCACTTCAAACTGCTGAAGCTGAAACCTTATCTGGTTATAACACAGCAGTCATCTCTCCAGCAGAAACCGGTTCAATAGATTGTATTTTTCTGAAAAAGATTTGTAACTGGTAGACTGCAGATAATTCTGCTAAAATAGTGTAGTTTATTTTGCTTTCATAGCATGTTTTCTATCTAGATGCTTTTTTATGTTGTGTTTTAATGGCTTGATTGGAAAAACACAGTAGGAAGACGCCAAAGACTACACACGCCTCCCTGTGATACGCAAGCTTGTAAACTGTATTAATAGAGTGATGCTTAGTACTTCAATGTGTGATTACACCTAATTAAACTTCTCTGATAATTAAAATTTTTTTGTGGTGCTCTAATCCTAATAGTTACCCTATCATATGTAAGGTCCACTGTCTAAAACAGAATAGGAAACATGAAATGTTTTTAACACAAAACCAACCAAAAACTTCCTTCAAGGAAATATCATAAGGGAATGGTGTAAAATAGTATTAACAGATGTGTTGAACCATGTGGCTAGAGGCATTTTGTTTGCTCAGATGCTTTTTTTTATCAGATGCACAAGATTCATCTAGATGAGATTTCGTGCTGATGAGCTGTATCGGAGCACAGATGTAAAATGGAAAGTTTTAAGTGGATTCTATGTTTTATTGAATATGTTGGGTAAGTGGCTCATCTCATCTCTGACAGTGCACAGGGCTGGAATGTTGGCTTAACTGATGTCCTAAAGGCTTCCACAAATGGATGTCTTCTAGGTAAACAAAATCAGAGCAAAGCGGGTGGAGATGAAGTTAAAAAAGCCTTCCTTAGCCTTAGCCACTGCATCCCTAGTGCTGAGAACTGAACATTTATCTCGAGCTACGTCTGTGTTACCAAGTCATGCAAACCAGTAAAATGCATCCAACTATAAAGTAAAGCATTTGGTGCTGGAGATCCAGCATCCACATCGTATGTTCTTTGATATGTTTTATTTCGAACTACTTCTAGTATGATTCTGTGAACTCTGTGCTTGTTAACAGCTGGAGTGGATTACATGTGCTGCTGAAGTCCATCTTCCAAATGAGTTTTATCTGAAAGGATTCCAGTTCATATCCTTAAAGACTGCTTTGTGATATGAACCAAAGTCAAAAGTGCACTACCGTTTTGAACTAACAGGCTATGGTAGACATGTCCCCAGCCTCTAGCACGTATATTCTCATACCACAATATATCAAGGTTACAAATAATGTGAAATTCATAATATAGTACCATCATTACCAATGAAACACTGTTGTCTGAGCTAAGTACTTACATAGAGTGCCCAGTCATGCTGGCAGACTATTAAAAAAAAAAAGATGGTCTAGACCAGTGGTCTCCAAACTTTTTGATCGTGCACCCTATCAGTAAAAAATTTTTGAGCACACACCCCCAATATAGGTATATTCTAATATTTTCTCCCTGCACCCCAGTGGATCATAGAATCATAGAATCATTTAGGTTGGAAAAGATCTTTAAGATCATCAAGTCCAACCGTTAACCTAGCACTGCCAAGTCCACCACTAAACCACGTCCCTAAGCGCCATGTCTACACGTCTTTTAAGTACCTCCGGGGATGGTGACTTCCACCGCTTCCCTGGGCAGCCTCTTCCAATACTTGACAACCCTTTCAGTGAAGAAGTTTTTCCTAATATCTAATCTAAACCTCCCCTGGCGCAACTTGAGGCCATTTCCTCTCGTCCTATCGCTTGTTACTTGGGAGAAGAGACCAACACCCACCCCGCTACAACCTCCTTTCAGTAGTTGTAGAGAGCAATAAGGTCTCCCCTCAGCCTCCTTTTCTGCAGACTTCTTGGCCACCTGGGCACGCTGCTGGCTCATGTTCAGCCGGCTGTCGACCAACACCCCCAGGTCCTTTTCCGCCAGGCAGCTTTCCAGCCACTCTTCCCCAAGCCTGTAGCGCTGCATGGGGTTGTTGTGGCCAAAGTGCAGGACCCGGCACTTGGCCTTGTTGAACCTCATACAGTTGGCCTGGGCCCATCGATCCAGCCTGTCCAGGTCCCTCTGCAGAGCCTTCCTACCCTCGAGCAGATCAACGCTCCCGCCCAACTTGGTGTTGTCTGCAAACTTACTGAGGGTGCACTCGATCCCCTCGTCCAGACCATTGATAAAGATATTGAACAAGACCGGCCCCAGTACTGAGCCCTGGGGAGCACCACTTGTGACCAGTCGCCAACTGGATTTAACTCCATTCACCACCACCCTTTGGGCCCGGCCATCCAGCCAGTTTTTTACCCAGCAAAGAGTACGCCCATCCAAGCCATGAGCGGCCAGTTTCTCCAGGAGAATGCTGTGGGAAATGATGTCAAAGGCTTTACTAAAGTCTAGGTAGACAACATCCACAGCCTTTCCCTCATCCACTAAGCAGGTCACCTTGTCATAAAAGGAGATCAGGTTAGTCATCATCCTGCATGCACCCCACTTTGGAGACTGCTAGTCTAGACTATTGGAATGATTTACTGGTTCAGGGAGCATCACAACAGTAAGTAATGAAAAACAGCCCTGATTAGCTGGTTTCTAGATTGCTCAGTACTAATCACTCCATAGATAATAGAATTCTTAAGAGGCATTTTGAATTCTCCCACACTTCTGGTTTACATAAGCTTGGTTTCGAGTCAAGTTCTTATTTTACTTCTGTGCCTGTCATAGTTTACTGAAAATCACCCAGCATTCAAAATTTCATGTGAGGTGTTTATAAAATTGCAAAAAACCACAGAAATGTTACTTGAACACATCAGTGTCATAATGAAAATCCTCTTGACAATAGGTTGTTAAAAGGATCCAGAAAAAAATTGCAGGAAGAGGTCTATTCCACATTAAAAAATACTATATAGCAACAGTTTTAAGTAAGGAAGCCCAGCAGGTATGTTAACAGGCTGAAAGGAATTCTTCCACTGAAGTCTGCTCCTGTAACACAAGCACCCAGGAGAAAAAGGCTTTCCCAAAAGCTTTCTCCATTTTTTTCTGAGAGGAAAAGCCTTATTGTGTTAATTAGCATTGATAACCACCATATTTTATCTGGTTGTTTAGCTTCTGTGAGCCATAGTTTATGGAACTATTTCGCTTCGTGACTTTTACATAAGGGAGCTAAGAAGCGATGCCGCAGGGTGAGGAGAAGACAGACACGAGTGCAGGGTGCAGGTGTTGCCTGGATGAAGTGGGTCCATCTTGGATGCAGGCATCAGATTCCTAAGGAAGTGGGATTGATATGGACAAATTATCTCAGAGAGCTATGGTTGCAATAAAAGCCAATTATTTTTGCCATGGTGTGTGGAGACAACACTGATTATGTATTTGATTGGACAACAGTAGCATTATTTATTTGGATACAGGATTAAGTAGTTTGCTAAACAATGTTTTGATATTACAGGACACATAATGTACTTTTTGTGGCTGAAGTCACAATATTTGCTCTCCTGGAATATCTTTGAGCTCCCTATAGAAGTGTTTCCTAGCATGTGCCTATCTAGCCAAGAAAAACAATTCTTTTCAAGTTAAACACTAATATAAGATTAAACTTTAATATTTCTCTTTTTCATTGTCCCTGCGCTTTTGATATGTTCTTTTTCTGGATAGCCCCATGATAAAATAGCTAGCATTTTGATTTTACTTACTGTAACACTGTTTCTGTACCTTTCAATTATAGTAGGATTTCAGAAATGATGTGACTTAATTGTCCTCAGAGAAATGTATAAGGGAGAGAATGCCACTGAATCATCAGAGTTCAGTAAAGGTGCACTGGTTGCAGGGTTTTACTTTTTTAACTATTCTCTTATAAGAAATACACAAGGATTTCTAGGATTGTTCTGTCAGAAACGTTTGCGTTCAATTTCAGCTGCCTCATCATTCTGACAAGATTAGGTGGAATATTGAGACTGCAAAGGTAACGCATATATTCGCTTTCACCATTTCTGCATAAACTGATATTTCTATTTTCTCTTACTATTTATCATCTGCTTTGTTACTGTTGTTATGCTCTATCAAAATAGCCTTGTATTTTAAAATGACAAGTATTGTAACAGTTTCACTGTGTTGCTTCAGTAGCATGATGACAAACCTCTCTGTTAACAAATAGGCTGATCCCCTATGGAAATTTATACTGCTCAGTCCTGTAATTTTAAAGGGTTCTTCTGCATTCTTACCAGTGAAGTGGTCTTGGTAGTTGAAGGTAATTTAAAATAAGTGAGAATTACCTAACATTTATCATTCTTGAAAATGAAGTTATGTATCTCAGGATACCTTATGAAGATAAGAGCTTAACATCAAGATGTTTTAAAATTCCTGTCCTTTGATCAAACAGAAAACAACCATTCTTTATGTATTTGGAGCAAGGAATGTGTTTTATATTTTAATAAAAATTTCTGGGGAATAATGCTATGTAAAAAAGGCAGTGTGTAAAAAATAAAGCTGAGTGTCATTTGGGACACTGAAGCTAACACTGTAGTTTCACAGAGTACCTTGAGGCTGTAAAAGACAACAGACAATTATCCTCAGGCTGCTTTGAAGGAAAGATGCCCGAGTCAGGGAACTGTAAAAAACTGCTTTACATACAAAAGCTCCAAATGTCTCTATTGTTCAGAACTGTGAATGCTTCTGTAGGTGAGAAAACCAAACGGATGGTTGTGTTTCAAAAATGAAAAAATGGGTATTTGTGAAGTATTATGCTCTAAGTGTAATTAAAGCTTTCACATGCACAATATCCTCACTCAGTTGTCTTCTGAGAGACCCAGCAAAGGAAGTAAGCAACAGAAGTGCACAGATAAAGGGAAATTATGAGTTTTTCTGTAATTAAGTCTTTTCTGCAGACCTAACTATGGAAAGCACTTAGGACACACATTCTGACCGTTCAGCCAATAGTTGATATACAGGCATGAAGCTTTAATCATAATGGCACAGTTCCCTACATTTGCCATTTTGCTTTAGTAAAACAACTGAGATACACCACATGTATTTGGGTACCCAAGCGCTTTTGTGATGTATTTTTATATTTAAATATTTTATATGAAGTAACATACAGATTTTAATATAATATTTGTGTGTGTGTGTGTTCAGAACATTTTGTATTTCAGTATTTTTTTGCACCATTTTAGTACCTTAAACTCTTTAAAAACAATCCTATATTTGGACCAATAGTATTTTAGCAGAGACATAGTGTTGACAACAGCAAAAACTGAGCTAATTATGTTGCAGTTCATCTAAAACCATGGCAATCTCATAATATACAAACTGAAAAATAAAAGGGAGAAATAAGGGGTTTCCTCTGTCGTGGAATAAATAGCTAATTTCAGACTAGCTTTTGTTGAAAAGATTTTTAAATTCACTCTGCCTAGATCTCTACTAATGAAAACAATACTGGACATGTTTGAGCACTTATATTGCTTTCTGAGGGTGGCTAAATTATAGGGAAAGAAAACCAAAGGAAATATTCTAACTATCCTTATAATTATGTATTTTGAGTATGTTTGAAACATGGAATGAACATGTGATCAACTGTCTTCAACTTTTATCCCTTTTTGTGGTCTTAATTAAGAATCTGTTCAATCATCAACAGGCACAACCTAATTCTTCAAAATTAACAAATTGGGCACAAGTTTTCCTCTGACTGTACACTTAATGTATTTCACTTAAGTCACTTCAACTTCAAGGTTTCAAAATCAGGAATAAGATGCAATGCATCAAGCTCACTGACAAATAGTATCCAAATAGCGAGTTTATTTTACACACAGGGTAGATAATAGCTTACCAATGCCAATAAAAAATAAAAATAACAAAATCAATTTAAATTTGAAACTGCAGTATAAACAATCTTTCTGCTGTCCCTTCTAGGAAAGGTTAATGTAAAATGGTTCTCAAGATCGTTGCTGTTTCTCTTATGCAAAACTCCCCATGAAAACCTGATTTACCTCTCTCCTCCATCTTAGATTATCTGCAGGGAACTGAAGGTAAGATCCAAAGTACAGAGTTTGCAAATGAACGGAACATTTTCGTATCAGACCTCAGTCAGACGCTGAAATCTATCCAAAGAACTGAGATTACTGATGAAAATTTTTCTACACGTAGGTCAGTGAGAAATTTAATATCTTCCTACAAAAACATCATTATAATAAAAGGAGCCTAAAGGGGTGAAGTCTGTTTATTCTGTTAGCCTGCAATTATTTCCTGAGCAAAATAGTATTCTTTTGTCAGTTCTGTAAATGAGGATGGCCCGATGTTAACTTGCTAGCTCTGACCTTCAACTGAGTATATTTAAACAAAGTGGTAGTCTGCTTTTCTGTGCCTCAGTTTTATCATGATTATTATCAAATTTTTTTCTAAAAGTTAAAAAATACATGAAACTCAAATTTCCCAAAATCCAAAGAATGGGATAGAAAAGGAGCTGTCTGACGGAAAATGTTTTTGTCTGTACAGTTGTTTTTTGTGTAGAGCACTGTATACTGCTCATTCCAACAAAATATATTTGCTGTAGCCAATGTTCTTATGATGTTTTCTTGGAGATATTTTGAAATTTGGGTGACAGACAAAAAATTGTTACAGTTTCCTGCTACAAATATCTCTGCTTTTGGAGTTAGACAGAATTGAAAGCTGAAACAGCAGCCAAAGCCTTATGGACTACTAAATGATCTGTGACATTTAGGAAGGGATAGCTACAGTGGCTTGGAAATTGGCTTCATTTTTTAGAGTTGATCGGTACGGATGGTTACAGCTCTAAAACCAAAAGTTCTAAGTGGACGAAGTGTCAAATACTGTGCTTGGATTCATTTGTACAAATGTAAAGCTCTTGGAATATTGCTGCTATAGAATTGTTGGATTCCTGGTAGACCTGATCTTCGACCACAAATTTATAACTCTTAGAAGAAGAAAAAAATCTTTGATCTCTTTTTAATGTCTTCAAATATCACAGATATTACCAGGCCTGGAGAGAGAACTCTTACAGGACAGAAAAGACTTGCTTAGTAACTGCAAGAAAAAAGCAAGGGCTTCTCCTTCCATAGGGTCAGAGGTGATGAGTGTTGAAATGAAAAGGCAATTCTGGGTGTGTGTTTTTTCTGCACTGGGGCGGGGGAGTGTGAGAGGGACGGTGCCAGGTTCTTTCTGGATCTCAATAAGAAAGGCCTGACAAGAAATGGCTTAATAAAATATCTGCTTTAATAAGGCAGAATCAGAGGAGGAGTATAGATAGCAAATAAATCTTACTCCCTTCAGATGCTGGGAACTGCGTGTTCATGCAGCACCAGATCAATCCCTGGATGGATTTCTCCACTCATGAGAAATTCTTGCTACACCTTTTAGGTAAAGGAAAGGCCACGCTGGTGGCGTAGTCACCAGTACTGAGTGAGCTGCCTACAGGCTCCTCCGTTACAATGAGGTGGCTGAGTCTGTCCTTTGGCCAAGGGGTTTGTGCAGTGTGGCACAGGCCTGAAGGCTACACTGGACGTGGAGCACAGCACAGCCTGCTGTGGGAACTGCAGGGGAACTCTTATGTGGATCACTAACTCCTTGACGTACAATGGTCTCCTGGTCAGGATCACTACAATATTAGAAATATTATAAATAGAACATTGTGTGGTCCTTAATTTCCAGAGGGCATTGCCCAGTTCTTGCTCACAGATAAAATTTATTGCATACTCTCCTTCGTCCACTAATTCCACCTACTCCCTCTTACTGAAAATACTATCTGAATGACTCTGCTGCCTGTGTAGGCTCCTCATCACTCTCCAGCACTAAAGCGGCAATTGTCTCTACAAGGGAAAGCAGTAGTCCGGAGATAACGTATACTGCATGCATCATAATCCTCAAAGTAGAATGTGTGGGAGATGATACAACTCTTTGAAAGGGGCAATATGGTATTTTTAATTATTGAGATCATGCCTTTATTCTAAATGGCATTGAGCAGATGACTGTAATGTGATTTTAACATGTCCAGAAAGGTAAGTTTTGCAATTAAAAAACCAAAAATTACTTATATAAACATTTTCATGCAACAGACCATGTGTTAGAATAATAATATATAAAGCAGGTGATACACAGTTGAAAAGACTCATTATTTCTTATGCAACTTTTTTTTGAAGTTTATCAATAACTCAGGATTCTCGTAAAGGTTACCACGTGTGTCTTCTTACATCTTTAAAATAACGAACAAGTACTTCCTAGTCCAGAGGGCTTTCCATGGTTTCACAACTCTAGAAATGACCCATGCTTTAGCAAGGAGGGTTCTGTTCCTGTGAAGCAGCAGACATTTCGTATGCATAACCTCCACTATCTGTCTGATTTGAGCGCATTGGTAACAACGGGAATGCGCTTTATTCAGTAGAACCTGCTGTACCTACAATTGTACTCCTTAAACACTTCCATAATTATTGAGTCTCCCTACTTATCCTTTGGGAAAACTACTCAAAAAAAAGAAGTGTGTACATATTCTCTCTCCATTCTTTTTCAAGGGAAACAGGAGGAGAGAGGCATGAAATACCCATTTATGAAGGTATAATGAATAATTGCGATATCTGTATGTTAATTGTAACATTTAAAATAACGTCATCTTCTAGATAGTTATGAAGGTTTAATATAAACTTCAGATAAAGTAAGTGAAAGCAATTTCAAAATAAATTGTGCTAAGTAGTTAGAGTTTATAAATCATTAATTCCTCTTGAAGCAGACACTGTAAGGGCTTCACTCATCAACGACTATTCCCTCAGTGCTGCAGCTTTTGGTTCTGGCACAGATCTTGATTTTGCAACTGAAGCATATGGTACAAATATATTCATTGCCAGAACACTTAATTAATTAAGCCATCATTCACTCAAGATTAAGTGTTAAAAGTACCTGTATAGATGACATGCTTAGTGCAAGTGTTTCTTACTCTGGAATTAGTAGTGTTTGCTTGAAAACTCTCAGTCACAGAACCAATAGTTGCAAATAGAACCAGCATGTTGGAAATCATGAGACTGGAAAGTATTTCTGAATATATCAAGACTTTCTCTGCAGTGGCCAAGAGACTCAATATGATTGCTGCAAACATTTGTAAGGATTGCTCTTCCTTTAGCAGAAAGCATTCTATACTTCTCTCATTCTGATAGTACTGATTAGAATCATTCTTTTATGATTCTTAAATTTTAGCAAGTAAAGTTTGGCATATGTCTCTACAAAAACAAGAGATAACAAGTGATTCTGCTTAGAATCGTCCTTTCCAGCTCTCTACATGTATTGCTTTGAACTTTGTTCATGTCCTAGTTAGCCTCTATGGCTTTGTTAATATTTTGAGACCAGGTTGAGCTAGATCACTTCTATGAAGCAGTTGCTTTAAGTTTCTGTTTGCTCCATTTGCAGCAACTTTATCAAATTAGGCAGACTTCTTACAAAGTTGTCTCCATCTCAATCAGTTCAGAAGGATATAAATTTTTTTATATATATATAATCTTTGTCATATAACAGTGTTAGCATATCTTTCTGTATAGCACAAAATAATTTCCAAGAACTTAGGACCTTAGAAACAATGGACATTACAAAATATTCTGCAAAAATGCTGTAGGTTGTTTGACATTCTGTGTATTATTTTGCCTGAGAGATTTCTAATACCCATAAAGGCATGTTTGAACAACCTTAGTATCCTGGCAGATTTTAGCTTCATTTACACCAGCTGCATAAACAGTTGGAAGGTGATTTTGAAATCTCTTTAGGATTTTGAATGCTTTTATTACCACTTGACTCCAAGTAATTTTGTTATTAGTATGTATCAAGAAAAAATTAACATCTTTTAAAAAACATTCCAAAAGAGAAATGACCAGAAAGTTTCAGCTCTTAGGAAAAGAAGTCTTTCTAATGTGAGTTGTTCTGCATCAGTTTTCTCCCGAGTATAATAATTAGTTGAAATCTTTGATTGAAGTGGGATCAGCTAATGCTAAGACACCTCTGCAGGCTGCAATGGAAGCAGAAGATAGCTCATCAAATTCTATGGTAACAGCTTTCACCCGCTATTTTGTAATAGCTATAATCCTTTGGGCCTATAAGAGAGATTCTGTATAGACTGAATCCTGAAAAGGTCTTCCCTTTGAAGAGGGAAGAGCCTTTTTAGTTCAGTAATGGATTGTCTTATAAGTGCCAAAAGGTTCTTTCATTACATTTTAGTCTTTGGATGCTTATACTCCAGAGTTCAGGAATAAACAATAACCTAATCAGCAAGGCAGCCTATTACTATTTCATTCTATTATTATTCTATTGTGCTCTATCTATGTAAGAAAAAAGCAGGGGCTCGTGGGGAAAAGACTTTTTTCTGTAATGATCACAGTTACTTATTTTTCATTGCCTTCAACAGCTATCAACGTGTTGTTTGCATTAAGAACCGTCAATGAATCTCAATTGATTTTTATCCTTTCCTTATCCCTTTTGAGAATCATTTGCGGGGTCTCTAAGATTACTCCTACTCAACAGATAATGGAGAAGTGCAGACAGTCTAATCAGTTCTAGAATACTCCAATCTTTCCTTTCTTGCATATACCTTTCTCTTCGTTGTTTGTACACAAGAATATATCAGAGCAGGATGTCCATACCTTCCTTATATTTGGAGAAATAAAGGACACTGCTTAGTTTTGGATGAAGGGGCTTTCTTCCTGATGGTTTATTATCTTTTGGAAGTTAAATCTGGCATTGATTATTAGACCTGGAAGGTCGTTTACCATCTAGAAATGGAACTCTGTAATTTGTTCCTTATTTGTCTGTGGTAGTAATTTTTCCTAGGGAAAAATAAATATCTTTGCATACTCGCATGTAGTGACCTGATTTGTACAAGAATCCTTTCTCCATCAACTCACACATAACGTTCAGGGTTCTCTACAAATACTTTTTTACTTTACACTACGGTAGAAGGATGAACACAGATAATTCCCATCTAATTTATATTCAGGAAAGAGATTTTATTGTTGCCTTGGTAGGCTTCACCAGGACAAAAGAACACTTCTCTGAAACAATCTTGAACAGTGCCAGGACAATCATAGATCACAGTAAGATCATGCCTTTAGTTGTTAGGTCACGTGGCCTGTACCTGCACAGATTGGCTGGAAACATCTTATATTTAATTTATGCATTATAATTAGATGTTAGAAAATGAATACAGCTGATAGATAGTAATCTTAAAATCTCTCAGCTGGTAGGGGGTTCCCCTACAAATATGTAGAGATGTCAATAAGGATGGCTTCTTCATTGCAAAAGAGGGGCATCTTCTAGTAAATGTTGCTAGGCAAAATTGGAGTGCTGTTCTGTGTCTATCCACTGATGATCGGAACAGTGACTTTTGGGTGAATAGCACCGTCACAGTGCGCTGCATGAGCAAGCAGGGAGGTGCTAGATCCATCCATTATGTAATGACTCCATCTATGGAATTGTTGTGCTTGCCATAAAACAATTGTTACAACCCGTTATCTTCAGGATCTTCAAAATATGCTGCCACATCTTCTTAACAGATACTTCTCTGAATATCTAAATAGGCAATTGTATTGACAGTATTATTCACCAAAGATTAATCTGTGGTTGATAACATCAAGAAATGCAAACATTTATTCTCTAGAGGGGAAGAGAATCTGAGTTGGTAGGGAGACGGCTTTTTAATTCCATGCATTTCAGATCTATGCTTATCTACCGATACCCTTATTCTGTTGTGGTTAAGAAAAAACAGCGTCTGAGTCACCACAGTCACTCCATTCTGGCCTGAACATTATCGGTATCTGGAATTCAGGATCTTGCAAGCATCTATGCTAGTTATCCTGCCTTTTTTCCCCACATTGATTATTCAGACCAATAGACACACGCATCATTCAGGCCTCACTTTTCATACAGTGAGGTGTAATAACGTATTTGACTATTTAAACATACAGAACATTTTGATTCAGCGTCGGAAGTGGTCCATAATCTTTACATGTGCCACAAAATGGAAATAGTTTTGCTTCAGGAGGAATCCGTCTTCTATGAGGGCTTTGTTTCTCAGTACTCTAGAATGTTAGTTATTGGAAACTCATAAGCCTAGTATGCATCCAGCAGCTATTTCAGCACTTCATCCACCAGTTTGGTAGCATGTAAATTCTCTTCATCCTACAGTGATTATCAGACTTCCATTTTAAATAGAAGATTTAACTCAAATTTGGAATATTAATGTGATTCTTCACACTTAGTAGTTTGACATGACAATGTTCTTTGTTGCATACAGAAGACGGTGAGCCCTGATGTAAGTGGCTTTGACTCTATTTACAGCCCCTTGTAAGACAGAAGTGATACTTTAGACCAAACCTCTACATTTCTTCCAAAAGTTCGGATTTTCATTTAAACCAGTTTATTCACCTACTCTTCCAGTGGTCGTTTGTCCAAAAGTAAAACATGTACTGATCTTTAAGAGTATCTTTTGTAGCCAGGGGTCTGTCAGGAATGACAAAATAATTCTGAACTGGACACAGAGAGAGAATAATGGAGATTCCATCCAGGCCTATTGTAGTATATTCTTTAGAATTTGATGAACTAGACTTCCCCAAGGAAATTTCTGTGAGGATACAAATGACGTTTGCTGTTTCCGTTAGGGGTATTCTTTAGAGGACCTAAGTAAGTCTGTTCTTTGCAATACTGCATGTGCTTTTGCTAAAATGTTCTCATTGTTTTGGCATCTCATTCAGCTGCCTGACTTAATAAAGCCATACAGCAATTTTCATTGGATTAGGCTTGCAGAATGCTGCTTCTCCTTTTATGGTATATTGATTGTAAGTTACCAGAATTGGCACACATACAGAGAAATATTCAGTAAAGATGAACTTGTTATTTTTTGGGTAATTTCACCTTGTTCTGACAGTGGGTGTGACATATGCTGCTATGTGAGATTTCTTTTGTAGTATCCATGGACATCGTATTTTCTCTCTTCCCTGGCTCTTCTTCAGTCTGTGGCAATCTCAGGACATTCCATGTCAAAACATTCATCAATCTCTAGTGTAGTCAGTTCTTGCTACTCTCCAGAGTAATGATAGCCAGTAGCATGAAAGTACCATCTAGACATGCGTAGTCTATGAGAAAACAGTATTCTCTGTACAATGTGTTTGTTGCTGCTTCGATCTCAGCTTTTTTAGGTTATTTGTTATATGCAGTTCCGTTAACGCTTTTCTGTACTTTGGTGAGGATACCAGGTTGCTCTCTCTGGTTGAGTACACTCATGTTCTCAAACCTCACAACTCATAGCTTCCTAACAGAGCTGATCAGGATGCATTGAATTGTTCATGACTGAATAGTCTTGGAAAACCATTGCATTATAGTGGTTCCTTCTCCCCTTTTGAGCTCTTAAATTCTTACTCCTTCTGCTTGTGTCTATGAAAGTGGCACACCTGGTGACAGTTTTCTCAGCCAGCTGCTGAAGTATATGCATCCTTATGGCTGCCGTTTTAGATAACTACCTTTATAAGGGCAGAGTATCTGTTCTTCAGTCATCCAAAATTCCTTCTTGAAGTGGTGCCAAAGTTCCAGAGTAGCCAGGCAGTTAGTCCTCCAGTACTCGTTTCCAGATCTTATGCTTCTTTGATTGAATTTTATACTTTACATTCTTGATTTCAGAAGGACTTTATCATTTCTATTCACAGGTCCAAGTCTTTTAGTTTGTTCTTTGCTTGTTGCACTGTGGGAATATCCAGAAGTTCAGCTGACTTCACCCAACGATTGTTCAGATGGCTTTCCAGCTCTGTGTGGACTCAAGGAACTTCCCCCTCATGGCCAAAGCAAATTCTATTAGATCTCTGGGCAAACTTAGTATCTGTATTGTATAGTATTTGGACATTTGCCACAAGGCCACCTGGAGTTCCTTCTTTGCTTTCACCCGGCATTATGTTAGTCTAATAGTATCCAGGGCAGTTTCAGCCTTCAGTGGTGTGATGCTGCAGTTTGTGGGAGTCCTCAGGCCTTCTCCTGGGTGGTAAAAGCCAAAGGTAACTGTTCAGAGTGAGTTGTTGTGGGAATGTACATGCAGACTCAAAGAAGAAAGGTTACTGGTCAGTAACTGGTGTTCTTTGAGAGGTATAGTCTGCATGTACATTAGTCTCCTACCTGCCTTTCCCCTCTTTCTGAATCTCTTTCAGGTTTGATTGTGCATTTAAGAGGAACTGAAGTGGTGGCGGATGCACTCTGCCCTGTTTGTCATGCCTCAAGCAGGAAGAGGGGAGGAGCTAGAGCGCCCCTCCCGGGACACTCCAGGGCAGGCCACGAGCCCACCCACTCTTAGAGTATATGTATGGACTAAATATCTCAAAGTACAGCAGCCGTTTGTTGGTAGGTAAATTTTCTTTACTGTATTTTCACAGGTAAAGCCGTAGATTCATTGACTCTGTGGTTGATGTGCATGAACAATACACACGTGGGGGAATTTATACCACAAACTGCATTACACTGAGTAGCTCCCTGTCTCTCTAGTGGTTTCATCTCTTGTCTTCCCCGCCCCCCCTGTCCTAACCTTTTTTAGATATTTGAATATTTTCACTCTGTTCAATTTGTCATTTCCATTGAGAGCTACACCAAAAATTGAAATTACATAAGTTGTAATATTATTTAAAAAGTAAAAGGAAACGGTATCTTACACAATTGTAGCTAAGTGTATGAAGTAACATGTAAGATTGTATTTACTATTAGAAGATGAAGCTAGAAACTGAACTGGGTTCTGTAAGAATCAATTATATTTTTACAATTATATTGCTTTTTAAAACTTCATAGTTACAGAAAAGCAAACATTTGAGTTTAAACATTTTTTTCCACAGCTGGGTTCCTCATGTGGTTTTTTTTAATCACAGAAGCCTTGTAGTCATTTTTTAATCCACTGCACTTCCTGCCTGTTAAACAGAACTAGTAGACACAGGGTATAACCTGGCTTAAACTGGAGGTGTAGTTGTCTCTGCATTCAAATATGTACATGCAAATTCTGCAAGTGGTTATTTTCAAGTATAGTTTCTGAGAAGTGCAGTTATGTGAGTTGAGGGCTATTACAGAAATATGATCCTTACGTGTTGGTACTTGGAGTTCTCTGAGATGTATTGCCTTTGCCTATGTGACGGACATGCTTTTACCAGTCTTAGAGTTGAAGCAGTTAGTGTTGTCTTGGCAGTTCAAAGAAATCTACAGTTGGTTTTCTGCGGCTTTGCCATTTCTGTGTTTTCAATAAGATTAAGATGTAGCTTATCTGGGCTTAGTTACAGCCAGCAAAGTTCGGGGAAACTTCTGATCTGTGGTACATGAGTACATGTGCTGTAGATGTGGATACACATAGATAAAATACTGTAAAGAACTCTAGTTTTAGAGAGTTACTGACTTGTGTGTAATATCAAGCTGCCTTTTCACATTCTGAGAAGAAAACCCAAAGTAAATAGTCTTTTAAACAACCTTAGATGAACGTTAATGTATGCAAAGGGGAAGAAAATGTGGAAAAAGCCATCTTGTTCTGCACAATTAATCTGAAGTTTATGGCTCCAAAACCAAGCATTTACATCTCGTGATAACAGGTCTTTGAAGTGCTGCTTTAATTAAAAAAAAAAAAAAAAAAAAAGAGAGAAAATTTCTGTTTATCTATTATTAGTGAGCAGTATTGGATTAATTTAATTGGTTTTATGCTTTTTTTTTCTTTTCATTCCAATTGCTATTTTAGCTTGTGGTGTTGTAGGAGTAATCGGAGGAATATGTATTAGATGTCAAGATTCTCACTGGGAAAACTAATATTGGCAAGGAGGCATTATTTTTCTCTTTTATTTAATTTTTAATTGGTTTCAAGTAAATTCTTAAGAAAAACAGAGTTTTTATAACTACTGTAATATTTATTTTAGTAAGTAAACATTACATTTTAGACAGAGGTCTTTTACACATGACAGGAATGAGACACATTGAACTTTGGTGCTTTTGCTAGTACATTTTTATTATGTAAAGATGTGCAGGTGTGCATATATGCCCACACACATGTTTATATCTGCCAGATTCAGAGTGGACAGGAAAATTGTTTCAAGAAACAGACATGTTTGGAAAATACCTAATTCTGACTCTTCTGACAGCTCTAAGTTTCATCCCTTCCTCCAGGCATCTGAGGAAAACTGTTATGCTGGAGTGACCGATCCTTTCCAGTGAGTAGCCGTGATTTCAAGACCTTAGCATGTACTCTAGGAGGGTACCAGTGGTACCAACAGTAGATGGGAACAGATTTTCATACAGAAGAAAACAGGTCTTGTGCCTTGCTGCACATATAGACTCATGGTTTGCATCTGATCTAGACCTCCTTGTAGATTTTAATTCCATTTGTTAAATCATACAATAAAATCACAATTTTTCTTGTTTAAAGTAAGACTAATATGTCAAGGTAGTTAGCTTGAATTAAGAATCCTTCCTTTGTCTTTCTGAGAGGAAATTAGCACAAAACATTTAAAACGGCACTTTTATTTTGTGGAGTCAATCTTGTACGTGGCCTATACTGTCTTTACCTTTTTCCAGCGTAATAGTTAGAAATTTTTTTGCCAGTCTGAGCCCTTAAAAAGCAGACTACTTTGGTGTACTGAAACTGCACTCCCAGTCCTGGTGATTTGACCAGCAAACACTTCAGTGTTTGTACATCTCTGCTTGACTTTCCCTACTCCTTTGCACAGATGAACTCTGTTGAGCGTTGCATTTCAGTGCCTACTTTTTTTTTTCCTGTTTTAGGGATAATTATCATGAATACTAGCTTTTAGAAGACGTGAAGTACTTTTTTAAAAAAAGGTTACGTTACGGGCTGCATAGGTATGTTGAACCTTGAAATATTTGATAGCTGCAATATATTTCAAATGGAAAATGCCTATAATTAAATTTCCATTTAAAAGTAAGCCATTTAGAGAGTACATTTTTCTTACTTTCTTCCTTTAGTTTTGCATTTCAGTAAAATAGTTGCATTTTTACGACTTCTTTTAATACATTAGTTTAGTATTTAGAAAACTGTGTTTAGAAAAACAAGGCAAAATGACTGTGATGCTGAAAACTGCGAATATATCTGTAGAATCTTCAAAAGACTACTAACTATGTTCAGTAAACTCTCAAAAGACGAAAAGGTCTATTTAGACACATTGAGATACGTACTTGTGTTTCATCCAAGTCTCTTGACTACTGTGATTACACTCAACATAATCCTAACATTTCTCTTACTTTCTGTCTTTTGTTGGTGGGGGAAGAAAAAAAGGGGTGGAGGTAACAGGAAATGTTGAGTGTATTTTCATAGTGTTTTAGTATTTCATTTTCTGATGTTCTTAAATGATTTTGAGATTGATTACTTGCAAAGTTGTTGTTCCACACATAAGAATATCTTCATGCCTCTACATTTCAGCAAAGCTTTCAAGCAATGAGAGAAAGATTGTGAGCATAAGAAATAAAACCTTCACAAGAAACAGGGCAAAAAAAATGACATTCATTCCAAGAATATATTAACATTTCTAAGGCTTTTTTTTCTTTTTCAAACTGAAAGTTAAACTCAGCTCTTTATCTTTCCTTCAGTGCCTTTGCTTTATGGGTATTCATGTTCTTGCATGGTCCTTAGTACTTGATTTTCCCTTTTAAATTAATAGACAAGCCATGGTCAACTGAATAGAGAAGATTAAAACTCCTAAATAATACAACAATGAGGAACAATTGGGTTACTTTTACCTTTTCTTTTTCTTTTTTCCTGCTTTGTATTTGTGTGCTGTGACGTGAATTTCTAAGTCATGCAGTTAAGTATGCTTTCTCATGCCGTAATACCAGGGATAATCTTTAGTGAGCTGCGGTCTGGAGTACTTCAAGCCACATGACTAAGTAAAAGTTGGTATGAGATCTTAATGTGCCAATTCCTGTATTCCTGAAACTCAGTGGTCAAAATGACATCCAGTTTTCTTAGCAAATCTGCAACTATGCAGACTTTCTCTTCTTTGATATGTTTTTCCATATTCTAATTCGCTATAATTTCTTTATTATGATGATGTTAGATAATCATAAATGAAAATTATCTCAGACACCCTTTTAGCTCTTTTAGCATGAGACCACAAAGTGTGAAAGAAAATTAAATTGATATTTAATGTGGCTTTTTATACAACAATTCTTCTTATTTGACTTAGATTGCTAAGGAAAGTTATCATTATAGCTTTAAGAACATATTGTTATATGTTTTTTCCTTGCATTTTGAAACATACTGTCCTAGAGTAAACAGGATTTATTTGCAAATATAGAAGTTATATAATTTTACAAAGCTTGTAGTTTTAAGATGATCTGTGCTGGAGAACAGAGACTTTTGCATTTCTAAGCACTATCAGTAGTTTTTCCCAGAAGCCGCAACGGTCTTTTCAGTCACGTAAAGTTGTTTTGAGAACTTCTGGATAGTATGCAT
This sequence comes from Aptenodytes patagonicus, assembly GCF_965638725.1. Classification (NCBI taxonomy): domain Eukaryota; kingdom Metazoa; phylum Chordata; class Aves; order Sphenisciformes; family Spheniscidae; genus Aptenodytes; species Aptenodytes patagonicus. The sequence goes on along the minus strand of NC_134955.1, from coordinate 35,628,767 downwards.
GTCTATAAAACAGCTTACACTAACTTATTTCTGTTTCAAAGTCCAATGTAAATAAATGTATATTGTTTCATAATTAAATTTCATATTTAACACTGATATTTATTCAGCAATTTCAATTAAATTTTAACATTTTAAATGGTCCTTCATATGTGATTGGTGGTGCATATAAGGCGAAATAACTTCAAGTTTGCACTGTGCTAGAAAAACTTAATGTGCCAAAATACCAAACATCTTTGTTAACTATAAAATTACGTAACCAGTTTCAATACTGAATATATAATGGAAGAATTCTGTATGGATTCTTTATGAAAACCTGCCTGTTTGTATTCTTTTTAGCATTTTCCTATTCTTTCCTAATGAATGTTTTAAATGGTAACAGTGTACATGTCATATTCCAGTGGTTAAGGTGTATGAAAAGTATGCATATGTATTGAGAATTATTTTTACAATCCTTGTATTATGAAGTAAATGACATTGATAAGAAAAAAGGTGTACATGTTAATCCCAGGAATAAGCACCATAATATTGATTTGCAGGTTGATTGATTTTTCTAATCATTTCGAAAGCATAAACACGTGGGACTGTTATCACACTCTCATAGCAAAGTGATGGCAAAAATAGGACAAAAAGAAAGACAATAAATACCATACGACTGTAGCATCATAGGAAAGGAACAGTCTTCAAAACCTCAGCTCTTCTGTGTAGGCATTTGTTCTGATCCATGGTGACCATTTTTGTGTGCTTTGTAGTACTTCTGCTCCAGTTAAGGGCATTACTCATAGTCTCAGTACCTATGGGGAAGAGCAGTGTACAGTAGCAGTAAGAGGACTGGAGGAGTCTTGCAACCTTTCTCAAGTTTAAATTCCTGGCTAACAGCATATTTTATAATACTGTGTCAATGAATGGATGCCTCTGTCTCTCTGAAAAGGAAGTAATTAATTACACATGTAGAACTGCTCTACTCCATTATTTAAGTGAAGTAGCAATCAAGGAGAGAAACGTAGAGTGCCCATGATTGTAATAAGGCTTTATTGCAAGAGACTGCAAAAATTTACTAAGATAAGTAACCCACAAACCTCAGTTATCTCCAACGATCAGGGAACTGTTCCTTTAACTCCAGAAAGGAATTCCTGTTTGTTTCTCCTGTTCACTTACTTGCAGAGGTTAGGGGATGGTACATTAATGGAGTTACAAAATACCACACTTTGCTAGCCATGACCATTGTGCATTCTGTGAGCAGGTTTCTTACGTATCATGGCGGGGGCATTGTCCCACAGAAATGGTTAGTAAGAAACAGTTACTAGAAACACAACAAATAGTGATAAACATGAATAGCTGCTGGAAAACCCTACCAAATTAAATTATGATATATCTTCTCTCTCTTGAATCCTTCAGATCAAGGCTGGGTGGTTTAGTGAAGAGATGCTTGAGTCCTAGAATTTGTTTTAAATACAGGAGGAACTGACCAAAATTCTGTGACTTGCCCATTGCAACCTAGACTAATGGCACTTTCGCATCTTGGACATTGAGATGCTTAAGTTACCTCCACAGAAGGAAATATGTCTGTAAGTGTTATAGCCATTCACTGACTGAAATGTCAGCTTAGGTGTGGTGCCACAAGAATACATCTGTACAGCTTTTGGACTTAGTGTGTCTTAATGTGATGGTGCCTGTATGAATTTGTAAGCATGTATCTGTGGTAAACATAGGGTCTCTGCACTGTGCCACACACTGTAGGCATTCTTTCCATGAGTAAATGATCTTTATTGGCCTTAAAATCAATAAATTTACATGTGAAAGACTAAGAACTCAGAGAAAGAATGAGGCAAGATTTTTCTGCATTGGTGAAATCAACACTAGTCATGAGAAAATTCAAACAGATCATAAGCAAAGTTTTTGATGAGCAGTGTTGTAACTGAAATAATTTCAAGATTGGGCAGTGCATAGGAAGTCCAACAAGTAGTTCCAAGTTGGGAGAGAGAGGAGGCTGATTGAAACAAAAGCTCTTTGGAGCAAGAGATAGATAGAAATAAATTGTATGTTAGACCCAAGGATTTCTTACTTATTTAAATGAGAGGAATTTAAATGTATTTAAAGAGAAAATACAAAGAAATAGGTAGAGAGGACAGGGCACCAGATCCAGTCCAAAGCTTAAGGAGGCAACTGGGCTGACATTTTATTTCTGTGCAGCTGAAAAACATAATTAATATAATTATTCTAGGACTTCAATGAAATCTGAACAGGTTAGAATCACAGTTGTGTGCTTTTGAAATAAAAATGTGTCTAGAGGAACTGACTGTAATGACTTCATTTCTCCTTGTCTACCTTGACACTAGAAAATAACTGATAAAGCCTATTTTAGGATATTAATGGTTAAAAATGTTAAGCTATTGGTTGTTTTTTTTCTGGAGGTCTGTAGTTTTGTTCTGGCTTTTTAAAATTTGGTAGTAATTTTACAGTACTGTTTTCAGAGCCAGATACTGTATTTTGTATCCATCAGCATAATTCCATTGACTTGAATGGAGTGACAGTGATTTACATAACCTGTTGACTTAGTCTCATTTATCTTGAAAGCTTATCATCAATGAAACAATAGAAAAGGAGAAAGATGCACAAAAATTATTTAATGAAATTTTCTCTGATTGAAATTTTATATAATAATTTTGTTTGTATAGCATCAGTAAAGCCAAATATCAGGTCCCTGGCCTAGAGGAATTCTCATTTGAAGACACAGCAAATTCAGTTCCATGCAAAGCCAGTGGAGAATCTAGCTGGACTGCTGGCAGCAGCAAAGTGAATATGAGTAGCCTTTTGTCCTCAATTGATGGGGGTGGTGCTTCCTTTTTTAGATACTTAAAATGTCAATGAGAATGTTTTGTGGGATAGAGTTTTGTGGGATCGAGAGAAAGTAAATAAGCTGAATATCAGTCTTAGGTATTTTTTCCATAGTTTTAAAAGATCTAAGTGGTACAATTTACACTTCTAAAATACAATGAAACCCAAACTTACTGTCTCATAGTCAAAGGTTGTCTTACTGAAATCTTACGTTTCTTTACTATAACTAGAACTTGATAGAGAATTATATGTCTGCCTAAGTACACTGATGGAATAGCAGTAATAGGCATTTAATTGTTGCTCAGTTTATTTGAAGAGTTAGGGTGTATACTGATTTCTTTAGCTTTTTGTAGGCTATCAGATGACTTTTTTTTCCGTTAACTGGAGTATTATTGAACTGTAGCAAAATCAGAACAGAGGAAGGGGATTTATTTTCTCTATAAAGCCAGTTGGAGTTTGGCAGGTTTTATTTTATCTGAAGATAAATGCTTCATTAAAAAAAACCCACAAAATCTCTCCCTCCTGTTTTATACTGACAAATTTTTCTTGATGATAATTTTTAAAATATATACAATATTAAGCTCTAACTTTGCCAAACACCATTTTTACGCTGAACTTCTCTCAGGTATTCTCTGAAATTTGTAGCTGTTCAAAGTTGAGACATAAATGTTTCTAGATGATAAAACAGAGAAGATGCCACCTCTTTAAAATAATTTTTCGGGTGCATATCTATGTTATTGAAACATACAATTTTAAGGCTTAAAACACTTTTTACTACCGTAATTCATTTAAATAGTTCATTTATGTATGGGTCTGAGACATTATGTGTGTTCTTTTCTCAAGCTTATTTGAAATGTTCATATAACCAGAAACTTCTGGCAAGTTACAGCCCACCTAAGTAGAGTGCCATAAGAAGATGAATGTGGTTTTGATAAAGAGAAGAGATAATGCAAACGGGGAAGTGGAAGGAATGAGTAAAGAAAGGAGAAATAAAGACAGAATCTTTGGCTTTGCCACTTCTTCAAGTAACCCTTGGATACGTTTGCACGATGGGGCTTGCAGGCAGATACAAGTTTATTCTATCTGCAATTTGGAAGAGGCTGTATATGAGCTTTCTCTTAATTGGAAGTTACATAGCAGTGCTAAGCCTGCAGAACATACACCTGAGGATTAATCTAAATTGGTAGTACTTTTTAAAATGTTCTGGACAGTTCTATGACCATCAACAATATTTTAAGCTTTTATAATCAGTATATTGCTCCGATTTGATTTTATGATAAATAATAAGCTTCTAGCCACCAATCATCAAAACAGTTCATTCCTCCCCAGTATAATACTCCAGAAAGATAAATGTGCCCTAAACTTTTTCAAAGAATGAGGTTTCTTTGCTAGAATAACGATAGCTGTCTAAGTAATTGATCTGACTGATTTCTGCAGGTGGATACTTTACTGTGTAATACATGACTGTGCTTCATGTACCACAGCTAATTTTGAGCTCCAAGCAGACATTCTGCTGCTGTGCTAGCCCACAGTAGAGTATGAAGGATAAGTGATACAATCAATTGAGACTAAATAAATTTTCTGCTTATGTCATATTTTTATCACCATTTGAAAACTAGTTTAAAATGCCATTTAAAAAATGAATGCAAATCAAATTAAACACTGTTCTAGTATCACGAGTTCTCCAGTATTGTGAATCATTGAATTTACATGACAGATTTATTAAGCTTTCTTAGTCCAGCCTTGGAATTGGTATACACAGTCCTACTGAGATGTTGTAGGGAATGTAGAAAAGATGATTATAGATAATGTTTTGTGTTGTTGCATCAGGTGTATCATTGCATCTTTTAGTAGATAAGCTTACAAATATGTGGTTCTTGCTTTTTTCAGGCTGTTAAAAAGTGGAGCACAGAAACCAAAGTTACTGTAAAAAGAATCAACCATATAATCTCAATTAAATGCACATGTTCTATGAACGTGTGTCAAAGCATTATATTTGTATCTCAAAATCAAAATAAATAGTGATATAAATGAATAACTGTCAATTCTTGTTTTCCATTCAAGAGATGGAGAGCAGAATTTCAGTTTCCATTTCCAAAAATATTATGATGGGTACTTAAATTATTATGTCATATGTTGGTTATAAATAGTGGTTTAAAATCTTTATATAAAAAGCCATGAGTGATTTTACAATTCCATGTATTTATTGTGTGTGTCTGTTTTTAAGACATTTCAAGTCTTCAGGTGTTTTCTGAGATAACTGTATCCCACGTTACTTGTTAGGTCTGACAGGATTCATGTTCTCTTTCAGGAGACGCTGATAGATTGGTGTGATGAAAAGGAACTTAATTTGATTTTAACAACTGGAGGAACAGGGTTTGCACCACGAGATGTCACTCCAGAGGTGAGATAGTCCTGGAATAAGAAAAATCTGCCCTTTGGTGTAGAAATGCATGAGTCTGGGGGAGGGGGGGTGATATTTTTTTGAAGTTTCCTCTGTAACTTTACTTTGCAGTATCTCTGGACAGGTCAAGTGATGCACAACGTCGAAGCAGAAAAAGCAATAGGGAATATAGTGCAAGAGAATTACTCTGACCTTGGGTTCTGACCCAAAACGATTTTCAAACTAAAATGTGGCATAGTATAATGGATTTCCAGTCCCCTTACAAAATGAAACGCTAATGGCTTTTTGGCATAATTTTCGCAAGCACTGCAGTACAACATTGCTAAGCAAAAACTTGTGTGGCTTTTGTTGTGTCCTGCACAAGGAAAAGTGGGATAAGAGAGAGCCCTTAATTCTCCCTTGCAGGCTACTGCATTGGTAACTACTGCATTATAGGTTAGAGTGTGAGGCAGATAGTAGGGGGAAAAAATTCTGTGCAAAGCTGCTATTGCTTTGCTTGACACCACATTGTCAAAAAAAGCTAAACAGGCACAGAGATGGAGGTAACCTGCACCAGTAAATGTTGCACAGGAAATCTGGTTATGTTCCACTTATAAGGAGCTAAGGTAAGGAAAAAAAAAAAGAGGAAACTTAACCTCATGGCCATGAGTTGTAATATGAAATGACCGTGTGATTGCTGTTGAATTATTTTGGTATTTATGGTTCCAAATTAGATTAATATGAACTTTTAAAATCACATACTTTTTTTGGTTTGCTTATGTTCACTAAAGGGCAGAATTAAGATTGAGTGCCTGAAGTGTTTATTTCCATAATTTAACATATTTAGATTTCTCTTAAGTACTCATACAAGTTTTCAGTTGCTTAGACTTTCAACTTAGAGTTGATTTGAGTTCATTATAACATGCCTACAATGCTTTTTATGTACAAATGTGTTCTGTCAACCATGGCTGCAGTTTAACTTTTTTACCATTAGGAATCTAAAAATATTTTTTAATATATTGTATAACATTTATGTAACTAAACAAACATGTAAAGAAAATGCTCCTGTACGTTACCTCTGATGTTTTTAGATTTATACTAGAAACCTAAGGGTCTGTGTATCAGAAAATGGGAACAGTATAAGATGACCACAGTGTGCTAGCTAGTGAAACTGAATTTGCAGATGATTCACTGTGCTAAAGCAATGTAAAAGTGAAAAGTGTTGGCTGAATTGGTCTCTTACTTGCAAACTAACTTAATGGTTTTGAAGGTTTTATTCCCAGCACTGTATAAAAGGAGGGCTGAATTTTTGCTTCAGTTTTCCTGATTTGTTACCTTTATGCAGGGTCAAGCCTAGGCGGTAGTGCCAGAGGAAGCATTGCAGTCAGTGCCAAAAATTAGCCACAGATTCTCAAGCAGCATTTGGGACAAGAAATAAACAAATGAGAACTCTGCACATAAACACCTAGTATTTTCCTTACATGGCTTCATTGCTGTTACTCAAACTAATCATTTAAGACAGGTGGTGATGATTTGTTTTATTAGTTTTGATGTTACAGTGAGCCATTTTAAAAATTACCTGAGTTGTTGAAGTGTCTTTAGACTATATAATAAAAACACATTGATATAAAAATCATTAATAACTTATACTGAAGAAAAAAATGCCTTGTTTTTAAACATAATAGGTATGCAAGACTTTGGTAGGTTATAACAGAATTAAGTGTTCTGACTGTCGAATTATTCCCATGCTTAAAAAGAATTTATAGAGGACAGTATTTAGTCACTTTTTACTCATTTAAGTTGGATTAACTTACAAGACTAAACTTAAATCACAGTGGAGAGATTGAATCCCAGTTTTTATTACAAAGTGGCAATGATAAGGTTTGTTCTTATGATAGGGTTTATTAGATCATTCATTCAAACAAATGTTTTTAAGGGAAGAAAATTATTTTGCCAGTATGTGTCATAACAAAAATGTATCAAGAAGCATAAGCTTTGGGCCCATATTTTATGTCTTTTGGGTCAATGAGAGAACCAATTCAAAATGGAAAATTCATTATGTCAACATGAAATGTGTAATAGCAAGCCTTTAGGAAAACTTGCATTGATATAGGAAATGGTTTTAATTTCTTCCGTGTGTGGTGTTCGTCCAGCATGCTCTCCTCTCATTTCTGAACTGATAATGAAATGATGTGATCATGACATTATGCTATTGAGATGTCATCTTTAAGACATGATTTTAAAACTGGTAATAATTGAATCTGATACTGGAAGACATCTTAGCATTTTTCCTGAGAGTAGGGAGAGTAGTCCCTCAGGTCATATTTCAGGTGGAATGATTCAGTCCTGCTTCTCCTTAATCCTCCTGTACTTTTGATTAGAAAACACATTTTTCTGCTTTCTTTTTTGAGCATATATACATAATTGCTATTATACTGTACAAGATAAAGTTAGTTCCTGAGAGTATTTACAGTCCAAAGAATTAATGTTAATTGAATTTTGTAATTATTGATTAAATTGAAATTAAGTGCCTAGCATAATGTATGTATTAAAAATAACTTCTTGAAACTTCAGAAATTTATGATTAAGTTTCAGAAAAAATTACTCAACTTCCCCACTCACTTTGCCTTTTGAACACTATATCAGAATCATACCAGGTTATTGCAGTTGTTTCAATGATGTGTAATGACTTTTTTTCTTATAATGGAATAGATTATTTTACAGGTATTCACAATATCTGATTTTCCTTACCTATCTCTGGTCCCTAAATTTATAGCCTCAGTCTAGTCAGTGGGTGGGGAGTAGCTTTTGAATTAGTTACTATAATTCACATTTTGAGGGGTGAGGGTCAATTGAATTAAGCAGTGTGAATATCCTTCGCCTTCTTATCTATGTGACTAGAAGTGATGAAATGCATGTGGATATTTAAAACCCCAAATTCACCCAATGGATGGCTGAATTTGAAGGAAACTGTTTTGTAGATGTTATTAGTGAATGCTGCACTTCTTCATCTATTATGGCAGTTGATGGTAGTTCGCATTTGGACTAAAGCCAAAGTGTAGGCTTAATTTTGTAGATACAAACACTTTTTTTTTTTACTATCTTATTTTGCCTGTAATTTATGGGGGTAGTGCTTAAATCCATACTGGAAATGCTCATACAGTCAGCTGGTTGATTTAAAAAGTGTTTGTTGCTGGACAGAGATCAGGGCTTTACATATGGCCAAAGAATAATGTCACAGCATTTTTATCTATCACTAGGTATCCTTTGGTATAGAAAAGTATTTTCTGTATTGCTGTTGGTCAGTACAAGGGAGAAAGGAAAAATCTCACGTATACAGGCACTCTGCACAGTTTTCTATCTTCTGTCTTCTCTATTTTTACATTTATTCTTTTGCAAAATTGTACATCCAAAAAATTCACTTGTCTGCCCCTAACAGAGTCTTCTAGCTGTTTTCTTATCCTTCATCTCTAGTGTGGCTTGCAAGTCTTGTTTGCCTCCCAACAAAGCCTTGAGCTTTGTCACTGTGTATTCACAGCTAGTTCAGCCACACTGCAGATAATTGTCAGCCCTGAAATTTTAAGATAAGGCTTTAGAAGAAGCAGAGAAGAGCTCTTTTCCATCGTGTAAAACCAGACAGATGTTTCCTTACAGTCTTCCTCCTTTTCCAATGCTCTGGAAAAATTATGAATGCTCCTTTTGATTCTTGCTGATTATATTCTTCAATATTTATAGACTGGTTTTAAATTTATTTAGACACATACTTGTTTTCATTTAATCTGACAATATGTGCGTATTTGTTTATTCTTTCATCGAAGTTCTCCAGTCCATGAAAAGAAATCGTTCTCTGGAACTCCCTCCTATTTGTCAGCATTTTTCTGAAAAAAGCATGCTCAGGGTGAAGAAAATACTCCAAACCTAGCCACACAAAAGCCGTGTCTGGAGAGAAGAAATTCTCTATTCTGCTGTGATATAAAGTCTTTGTATGTTCAATTCAAAATTGCACCAGCATTTTTATAATCATTGTCAATTGCAAATTTTCTATCACCTGGCTTTTCCCAGTTCCCTAAGGTATCTTTCACTATTGCTGTTTCCCAAGTTTCTCCGTAGAATTTAGTGTGAATTTTTCTTCAAATTCCATTTTATTTCTACAGACTATTTTAATGTCTGTATCCTTCCATTTCTCTGTCCCAAGTAGTGTTGACAAACCTCCAAATCTCTATGATTTGTAATTTTCATGTATTCTGTCTGTTTGTTTGCTTTTCCTTCAACTTTGTTAATGAAGTAAGATGCTTGTGACACAACAGGGTATGTCATGTTATAGCCATACTCTTATAGCAACACATATTCCTCCCAGATTAACCCAAATCCACTGGGACATTTCAAATAACAACTTCCATTTAATAGGCAATAATTTAAACTAGAAATAATACGTAGGTTTTTCATCCTCCCTGGTTCAAATAGTGCCTTTCCAGAGGGGCAGGATTTCTAGTATTGTTCGTTGTGGATGTGGGAGTACTTCTGTTCTTCAGCAGTATTCAACTCCTCTTAGTGCCATACCAAAAACATCTTAGTGTTGTCACTGGGCCAAAAGAAACTAATTTTCTTTTTACAAACTGTCACTTCAGGATAGCTCCATAGTGAGGAGGAATGAAGTCTTCATCTCACATGGGACATTAGTCATTTTGTGGTAGAAATACTATGAAATTGTACAACCTCTAATTACCCAGGCTGTTGTTTCAGTTTTTCTCCTTTCAATATTCAAGGTACCCTCCAATTTAATAACCTTTTTCAGCATTTATTTTTGTAGTCTATTTTAAGACTGTAGTTTTCCATATCTCTTAATGGAGGTCTCACTCCCCGTTAAGTTTGATTTCTGTATAGAGCTATTGTATAATGAAGTGTGCCATGTATGTATGATGTCTGATCCTGTAACTTGCCATCAGACGTTTCGAGAATTATTGTTCTCCATATTTCTTAGAAAACTGTGTTTCCAATCCAGCTTGCTCCTAAAGGGTCTGAATTATGAAACCTTGCCAGGTGCATCTAGGCAACAAATATGCTTAAATGGAATAGACTGCTCTGTGACAGACTCCTTCCAAATTCTGTGCTACTCTGTTAGAAGTTTATCAGCAACTCTATAAGGTACCATTCCCTTTTTCTTAGCCCTCCAGACAGCTCCTAGCTTATATGATTAGGTCTTTATCCGGTCTGCTTTAATTTTTCAATAAAATTTATTATTTGAAACGCTGTATTTGGTGTTATAAAAATCCAAATATATTTATGTGCCTTCTTCATTTAATTAAAAATTCTATAATTAGATTTTAGTTCTCATATTTGGAAGGCATGTTATTATAGCAGAATTGATATATTTAGTTGCAGAACACTTTTCACTAAACAGCTATTACAAGTTTCTTCGAGAAGCAGCATTACAGAGATTATTTGCACTACACAGCACACCGTCAGGTTACAGAAGTACCTGTGTCTTGGCAAATTCCAAACTGATTTAGCTGACTTATGAAGTGCTAAAAGGTGCACTTTCTCTTCTCTTGTTTGAGTTTCTCAGGAAAACTTGACAACATGCCAGCATCACTGAAAAGCTTAGTTGTGCTATCATCAACTGCAGTTACTGCATGGAAACACCTGTGAGCTGCCAGGACAGCTATAGTGAGAAATGTGAGAGGGAAGGAAGCCAGATCCCATTTCAGCTCCATTTGCTCGACTATCAGAGGTTACACAAAAAAAGAAAAGAGGGCCCTCGCCCCACCCCAAGCCCCCAACCAAAACAAAAACCCAAAGGAAGGAGGAAATATATGCAGAGAGAACATTCCTGAAGAATGCTAATTTTGATAAATAACGGATTTTGGTAAATTCTTGATATTCTGCTACATAAACAGCAGTTTTGAACGTGTTTCCTTGTCTGTGTATCCAGCTGAGATTCTGGATTGAAAGAATGTATGTGTCTCAACTTGTTTCTGTCTAGATTTCCTGACATAGACAAGTATGAAGGTGGTGGGGGAAAAAAAAGGAATACGAATACAGAGGATACTTTTGTCTCTGTATATGGGATTGACATGTCTAAAATGGAAAGCTGCATATTTTTCTAACGCTCCCTTTTTAAAAAGTTTCAAATGTCACAGTGGATATAGAAAAAGGTCAAAAAAAAAAAATGATGGCCAGGAGAGAGGCTTTCTGTGAGAGTTACACAACTCTGTTTAGTTTATCATAAAGAACACTGGGAAATAACTTGGTTCTTACCTGTGCTTTCTTTGGGAAATAATAATGTAAGATACCAACGGCTTTCTTAACCTACTAGAGAGAATTTTAACAATAGCTGGTGATAGGAAGCTCGAGCCAGAAAAGTCAAACAAGAAAATCATCATAATGGAAGGTTTTTATGTGTTTGGGTTGGTTTGTTTGTTTAACAATGAGAGATTAATCACACAAACAGATTCCCTAAAGAAGAGCTGTATTCTCCGTTTTAATCCTGTCAAATCAAAAGTGATTGATTGTGGGAGAGATGTCTTACAAAACTCAAGTTATCTTGCACTCCTTACAGCAGTCATGGATGATATTTAATGAGTCGTCCTGTGCGGAAGGCCAAACTAGATTCTAGCCTTACGTTCTGTATATGTTAAATGAGAAGATAGTTTGAATCAAATGGATCCTGAAATTAATAAATAAGCAATTTTGTTTCCTGCGTCCAAAAGGATTACGTGAATTGCTTCTCTGTCTCTTTTTTGAAAATGCAAAACTCTGAGAATATTGGCTGGGGATTAAAAATAAATACTAATTTATAAAATTAATTTATAATAATAAATAATAATAATTTATAAAAAATAAAATAATCTTTTACATTATTTAACTAACATGTTAACCTTCTGTGTAAAGTCATCTGACCATCATATCCTAAAGATAATACTAATAGAACTCCTGTTAAACAGTTGGGTATTTTTGCCCTTTTGAAGATCAACTTTTATTTGCTTTCTTTTAGCTTTCCTTAATACTCTCAAATAGCAAATAGAAGTTCTGTTTTCTGTCTTTCAAACATGGATGAAATATTTGCAAGCTCTGTTGAAAAGAAGGAAACAGTAGTAAAACAGCAGTAAGAGATTTGAATGTTTCATAGAATGAGAAGCAAAGCCACAGTAACGAGCAGGAAATCTCGCTTTTTTAATCTTAAAGTTTGCAATTCAGTTTTTTATTCCAAGGTAATTTCAGAATGGAAGTTGGAAGAAGACTCAGCGTATCCTGTGAGTGCACAAATGGTTCATATCCCAGTGATCCCAAATACTTTCAAAAATACACTCAGAACAACAATATGATTATAATTTACTTTTTATGGGGGTAAAGAGAAGGGTTCCCCTCCTCTTTTCATTACTGACGCCTTTTAGCCATGTTTTCATGGTAGGGACCACAGCTCATATGGACATCTCTCTGTTAGTTTAAATCAACTGGCTTGGCTCCTATTAGCAGTGTAGCTGCAACAGTGGGTAGATCTTGCAGTCCTTTCTGTAACTGGGGGAGAAAAATATGCCTGCCATCGGACTTCTGCATGATGAAATTTTAAATTTGGAACTTTGGGAATTTTTTCCTTTTAGGCATTTCTAAAAATAGTTTCCATTAAAACATCTCTTCACAGCAGATAATAGGGAACTGAACAAAACTAAACATCAGGTTAAGGCAAAATAATCTTGAAAACATTGTCAGGCCTGTAATGATGCAATTCTTGCCCTTAATGTGTCATTTTTTTCTGGTCATGGTCTATTACAAATGGTTTAATGAAAGCTTAATACAGAGAAAATTAACAAAAAAATGTATAGACACGTTAGGAAGACTTCTCTGTGAAGGCAGCTTGAAGAAATGGTAACTAGAGGGCAAATACTAGTTTGGATTTAAGATGTATCAAAAATTGACTGAGTTGGTCCTTTTGACATCAGCACACCAGAATAGCAAAATGACTCACTATTCAAATAGTTGATCGTTAAAACTAATACTTATTAAAGAGTAGAGAATTTCTCATTTGCTCCTTGCCTGCTGTGTAGGAGCTCTTCCAGCCACTAAGTGGAAAGGAGCTTGAAGAGTCTTGGAAAGCAGCTGGCTTCAGCAGTTATTCTTAGGATTATAACTGGTCCTTTGCCTGCTTCTGCTAATTGCTACCACGTGGAGCAGTGAAGCTTTAGCAAAATGTTAACTCAGTATAAGTACCAGAATAGAAAACCAAAATTACTATTGTCACACTCAGGCATGAAAGTCTTATCAATAATGGAAAAGAAAATAATTACTTTTTAACCTTAATTTAGACCGTTCACAGATATTTTAGCTTCTCGTCACTTCATGCATATATTCTTTTTCCCAATTATTTTGTAATGAGAATACCCAAATTAATAGTGAAGTGCATAATTACTGTTGATTATTTATTATTGACATTTAAACTTTCACTAGATTTAAAAAGTCCATCTTTTCTACCAGAAATAAACATTTTCTTACGGTTCGCTGAGATCAGTTTGTCATAGTTCATTTTCACTGAGCATTGAAAGACCTCCCTTTGGAGAGAAGGTGCTAGCAATTTTGGTTTTGATGTGGTACAGCCAGCTGTAGATGCTGCTGGCCACAAAATCACAGGATTTGATAAAACTGTTAATGCATGCTCTAAGTACATCGTACTCTATAGTATTAATATCTACTCTGGTTCAGTCAGTATATGCTATCTCTGGCTGGTTTATGCCATTACTAATCATATGATGGAAATCACTTGGTCTCCTCTGCCTAAATTTCCTGTCATTCTGTTCTAAGCCCAGATAGTAGTGTTTGATACAGGAAAGTTTGGATATGGAAGAAATTCCTGTTCTATGACCCCAATTTCTAAATTTGAAGTTATATCAGCCTCTATTATTCCTGTGCCTTGCTCAGCTAGGAAAATGAGTGGCTGATACCCAGAGAATCAGTATAAATAATGTTCCATCAGCTTAGCCTATTACTACTGTATTCCTTAAAAGCTTTGTTGCGTATGAGTACCTGGCAAATTCATATGGATTCTGTCTCTGTGACCTTTCCGAACCCTAATTCATCAGTGCACAGCAGAACTGATGATTCCTGTATTGTGTCTAAGGTTCTCTATAGTTTGCACGAGAGGGAAGAGTTGGCTTCTTGTTGCATATTTTTGCCTTACCAAAGTCAGATGAAGGTTTTCAGTGTTACCAACAAGAAGTTAGTGTGCAGGCAGATAAGTACACATACAGTGTGGACTTATAAGAGGACAGAAATAGTGAAGTTTGATTCCTGGTTGATTGACCTTTAGTTACTAGGAAGATACTGAATAAAAAGACTCATGACTGAAGTGACAGATGAGTTAAATTACTGAATTTTATTACTGCTGGGATTTTCTCAGTTCTTACATTCCGCAGTTCATTAGTGTTTCTGAAATAGAGCAGCAGCTAAGATTTCTGAAACATGGTTTAATTTGTTTAAAAAACCAACCATGATAAATGAGTGCTTAAGTTAAAGAGGAGATTCAAGGTAAAAAAAAGGTGTTGATAAGTTTCGTACTTTTGCAACTCTTGCCATAGAAGAGGGTTACCCCACAGGACTCGTGAGACATTCTTTTCATTAGAGTGTGAGTGTATCTAAGGCAGATTCAAACACCAGCCTACACTAGTGATGAGTAACAGTTAATGAGTTCTTCAGTTTATCTCACAAATGGCCGGCAGTGGCTAATGGGTACTCCTGTTCATCTTCACAAGTTATTTTGCAGTGGATATGGGAATGAGCTCACAAGACCATCCCCTTTCCCCTCTTACACATCTTGTGCTAGAGGTAAGTGTGGTTTTGGGGAATAAGGGTGGGATGTCATGAGACAAAAGTGATGTGGGCTTCTTAAGTTTTTCACAAACCTCAATAAAGGCATGTATCTGGGGATGGGCAAAGATTCAGTTGAATTCTTATTTTTTGCCCAAAGAGGTTACCCAGTCCTAAATTGACATGCTTTCCTTGAACTGGGAGTCAGAAATCCCTTTTCTCTTCTGTTTTTCTGCTGCAGAAATTCCCAACATTCCCATTATGTGGGCTCCAGAGAGGGGTAAGCAACATCTTCAATCCCACCCAATCATTTCCAAACTAATTCTTTGCTAGTATTTTTTTGCTTTTTTAATCATCATCAGAAACAGTTTTTAGACACATTTTTCCCATTTGTTTGATTTTCTTGTGGATTCTCATATTTTTGTTTTATAGGAAGGTCCCATGGCCTCCCCAAGTGCTAGGGTCAGACTCATCTGCTGTTTCCATTTGTGTGCTATTCTCCTGTGGATTTTCATGGTTCACTGTGATCTAATGATATTAGCAGAGGGTGAGCATCTAGATTCTTGGGACTGTTTCACTCATGGTATCCTAAGTTACTGAAAAAGCACTGCCGCCCTGCTGCCCTGTCAATCGGTTGGCAGGCTTATGTTTTGTCCTTGCTGACAGTCGCATCTGATTATTCATGGGCTTTGGTCTTTTGCTGCCTTGCCTGTCTGGGGACTGCCTGGCATTCACTACTCTCTTATTCTCTCTACCTGCTGGCTGCGTCCTCCTGAAATCTTGGCCCTTTGCCTGACTGTCTGGCATTACCTCTTGACCAGCTAATTGCTTGACACTGACTACCTACTGCCCTGTCCATCTGTTGAACGGCATGTATCGCCTCCTTATTGTCCTTTCGATCTGATTGCACATGGGCATTGGCCTTCCGCTGCCCTGTCTCCCGCTCCGAGTGCCTGGCATCACCTTGCTGCTGAGCACATCTGCTGACTTTGCGGAATTGCTCTTCTGCTGCTTGACTGTTTGGTACTGCTTTATCGACTTGCTGAATGTCTGGCGTTTTCCTCCTGCCTTTTCACCTGCTTCTTGATTATAGTGTCCCCTTGCTGCTCTTTGAGTCTGCTTACTCACTGATACTTGCTCTTTTGCTGTCCTGTCCACTTGCTTTTATGCCTGGCATTTCTATCATATTGTCCTGCCCACCTGCCTAGATTTTATTTCTAAATATGCACCAGTCTGAAAAAATTTAAGAAGAATTGTAAGGAATGGGGAAAAAAAATTGTCTGGCTCCTTCATGATCTGATTCAGTTCAACATACCAGCCAAAAACTGATCTCAGTACCAGCATCCAGCCTTTTCATAGAACCGCTCAAAACCCTTTCCCTCCTTACAAAAAAATAAAAAAAAAAGCAAGCTGAATTGTGTTTAGTCTTTGCTTCCATCACTTCATTTGATAGGTGTATTACTGTTCAGTAATACTGTATTCAGTATTAAATTCGGTAGTAATTAAGTGCTAAAACACATCACTAATATAATCTACGGTAATTCTCAGAATCCATGGAAGGTAGGTAATAACAGGGGAAATAAACAATCTGTTGCTGAGGCTCAGAAAGGTTAAGGTTTGAATGTAGATCTATGTTCAGTAAGCACAGTGGATCAAAGGAGCTAAATAAGAAATTTTACAGATCTCTTAATTTAAAACATAAGGTTGCAACTAATCTAAAAAAGCCACTGGATCAGTACAGTATTACTAAACCGCAGTGTGTCGTAGTTGCTGCTTCCTACTCTTTCTGTACTGGGAGAATGGTCAATTGCCAGTTTACAGAAACCTTTTGTCACTCTCTCACAGATTAAGAACAAGGACTTGACTACATCTGTAAGGTCTATGGTAAGGGAATAAATCATTGTCGTAGCTTAGAGTAAGAAGCAGGATTTCCTGCCTCTTTTCTTTAATTCAACTCACTTGACCTCTCTTTTCCTAACTCTGCCACAGTTTCTAGCTTATTATGAGTGTTTGTGGTTTTAATTACGCTTTTGAATCCAGTACCAACTAGGAACCGGAGAGAACATTCTGTCATAACGAACCCTGTCATAATTTCATAATAAAGTCTTCCTATGCTTAAAATAATTGCAATATTCTTTTAACTTTAGCTTGTAATCTCTCCAGATTTAATATTACTACTTTTGCTATCTTCAGAGATACCCTAAATATGCAAAATTATGTCTAACTGTAGAGGCAGGGCAGCATCCCTTGAGTCAGTAGCCTCTTTCACCTGTGTGAGACCAGCTGTGGAATCAGAGGGAGACGCTGTGGGAGAGCACCTTGCTCCCCTGCTCCCGACACCAGCTTGCCCCTGTGGAGGATGGCTCTCAGTACAGCAGACAGTGTTCCGAGTAAGAGCCAGCGGGAACCTTCTCCTAGTTTTCACATTAGTCTCTAGAAATCTGGTATACTTGTATCCTGCTCCAAGGAACTGGAGGACACGAACGTCTGCCTTTACTCCCTTACAGTATCCTAGGCTCTCTTGTCCTCTCTCTTCCCAGCCTTTCCAACCCTCCCTTGCTTCTCCAGGCATTTTTTTTCCACAACTTTGTGAACTCTTAAAGGCAGTAGGCTGGCAGTCTCTCACTTCCCACCAGCTTCACGCTGTTGAGGGGTCTGGTGACAAGAACAGATCTCAGTGGCAATTCTCTTTCTCCAAGCTTCAACTCCCAGTGTTACTTTGCTGCTTCCCTAGACTGTTGTTTGAAAAGTGACATCAGATGCTGGAAGGGAGGAGGAATATTCACTCTAGCACTGCAGGGCTGCAGGATGCTGCTAGAACTCATTTCTTATCCCAAGAACCATAAGTCATTTTTCCGTGTATCACTTTAGTTATTTTTAATATCGTTCTTTAACAATTAATATTACCTCAGAAAAATGGCTAGTTTTCAAATAACATGCAGGTTATATAAACTTCAAACAAAATGCGGAAAAGCATCAGAAACTGAAGGAAAATAAACACAATGCTTTTTCTTGAATGTATGGAATTTTCTAAGTTGAAAATTATGCCTACTGGAGAATCGATGCAGTGCTGTCTCAGGCAGCTTCACTGTAAAATATCCAAGTAAATCGGTCTTCCATCTGCAGTGATCAACTTATGGTACAAATATTTTAATCAGTTAAAAAAAAAAAATCTATTTTATACATTGTAGTTTTTGTCTTATAAATGAGTCAAAATGTGGTTAAAGAAACAATGAAAAATTTGCACACAAAGCCCTGGGAATAACAGCATATCTATCAAATCCCTGGAACAATGAAATACGACATTATTTTGTCGGGGTTTTTTTAAACGTTTTTTTGTTTGGGGTTTTTTTTGGTTGGTTTTTATTAAGGTATTCTTTAGTCTATCCTGTGCACTTTTCAACAAAAAATTAGCTTCTAGAATAGTCATGAAGAGTTACCAGTCTTTCCAGCTTATAGAGTTTCCCTTTCCAGGATAACTACATTTCCTGTTATCAGCCTAATTGTATCTCAGTTTTATTTCCTCTTGTTAGACTCTTTTCCATCCTTATTATCTCTGATAAAAAAACTTGTTACATTTCTGATAGTCATTTCCTGAACTGCTGTGTCTAAATCCTACAAATTATTTGTCAGGAAGAGTGTTTTTCATATATCCTCTTCTCACTTCAATGCAGTATTTAAATTCCATTAAAATTTTTACAGTTTGCTTTCTTTATTTTTTTCTGTTTTCTAAAGGTATCCTTTCAATCCAAGTCAGCATTGTAGCATCCAAGCAGCTAATTTCTTCAGTTGTTTCTGAAAAGAAAACAAATTCCTAACTAATACAGGTCTTCTGCTCTCAAAGAGAAAGATAGGTATATAATTATTTTGTTACCCTTGGGATTTCCAGGTGTTCCACTGCCCTGATCCACTTAATCACTGCTTTCAGTTTCAGTTAAGTTTTCCATTCTTTTAAGAATAATGTGTCTGACACTGACTCATATCAACTTGGAATTCAGATTTTATCATGTCTGTATGTTGCTTCTGGATCCAGCGTGAAAAAATTATGTTTAATTTTACATAAGAATGCCTCAGATGATAAGTGTTATGCTAACGAACATATATGCCTTTTGGTTCATGCATTGTCATCAGTGATGAAGGCTTTTGCTATCACAACTCCTGTAAAAATTTGCTGAAGGTATATCGATACTGAGTAAGTTCCAGTGTCTCTCTACTGTTACCTCTTTATTTAGTGGGTAAATAGCTTTTGTTGGAAAAATGGGGAGATAGATACACAAAGTGGATGTAAGAAGCAAGACAATACTGGTTTTATGTGATTACTTCTGAGCATCGCAATTTGTAACCCATGATTTTTTCTTTTATTCTGTTGAATATATTTGGGAAGATTTAAACACTCAATCCTCTGGGTTCCCTTTTCTTAAAATGTCCTTTAGAGTACAGGCTAGGAAAAGGCGTTTACATGGTTATGATGCACTTTTAACTGCTTCCTCATTAAGATAATATTCATGGCTTAAAGTTAGTGAACTTCCTTAGTAAATTAAACATATTCACTGAGTTTATACATGGAAGAGGACCCAGTCACCCATCCTTCAATGACTGCTGCAGAATTGTTCACCCCAGTACTTTTTTCTGTTGTTCTGCCCAGCCAGATTTTAGATTTTTAATTTGCTGGAGCTTCTTTCACTTCACTTGGGAGTTTGATGAAGTCAGATAGATGTCATGGTTCGGAAATTTTATCGGAGACTGCACCTAAACTTCCGTTTGATTAGTCCTTTACTGCTCTCTTAGTACATCATAGCAACACTAAATAATCTTTTCCACCCTCGCTGTTTGCTTTCAGGAAATATTTGTACACCTTAATTAGGCTTTTTCTTTTAATCTTTTTGCAGATAGACTGTAGATAGACTTCATGAAATAAGCTTTATTTTATGTAGTGTTGCAATCATGTACATCACTCAAGTGGCGGATTTTGCGGATTTCAAAGCTGAATGAAACATACACGTTGCACCATTTTTTTTGTCTGAGTTTTTGGGCTATAGCTCCCTTTTCAAGAGTGAAAAATGATTGCGTTATTGCTGCTTCTTTCTACGAGCTGACCAGTTCTTTCTTTCAAACCAAATAGTGCTTATGTATCCAATAGTATACAGAATTAATCCATGAACAGCAAGGCCTAAAACAACAGTCCTTTCAAACTCTTCTACAATTCATGCAAGTTTTACTGATTTCTACTGTTCAGCATTGGTGGTTCCTGGGATAAGAAGAACAGAGAAAGGCACAAAGTTCTTTTTAGATGTCTCTGCCTCCTAGGGATTTTGTTTCCTGCAGCATCTTAATGAGAAGCTGCTATTAACTCATCATTGCTTTTTGCAGACAAGAGGGAGTCTGTAACAGTAGAGTTTTCTTTTGACTTTCTTAAGCATAGCAAAGATGGATTTACTAACCTAGCTGGAACTTGTGGGTTTTTCTCAATTAGTAGCTTGTCACATTGTTAAGACAGCTTAATATTTTCCCCAGAAATATTGTGTGTCTTTGTTTCTTTTCCTTGTTAACTTTTTTAAAATGAGGATTTTTTTATTTAACTCTTTTAATCAGACACATAGTATTAGGCAGCTCACCTTAGGTGCATGTGATTTCTATGTTACTCTGAATTAGTCTTTCATTATCCATATACCTTATAGAGAAATACTGCTGTCTGATTTTTTACTTAAGTTAATCTGCTTAGAGTTATGATAGCTGCTGTTCTCTGAATCACTACCATTGCTGTGGTAGTGAGCTGCTTAGCATTTATTGCAAGAGTCCGGTCCTGTGTACGTTTTAAGTACACAGAGGAAGAACTAGTTGGCTGTGCCTATCTAAGAATCTCTTCTGCCTTACCAGTTGTTAAAAGCTACCACTTTTCTCAGTGGTCTGCTTACAGACTGCTAGTATAAAAATCAATCTGCTGAAAAAGTTTGGGCACAGAGTGAATTTTATTAAAAAGCAAAAAGATTTTTCTGCACAACATGGTCTGCTGCTTCAAGCACAGCAGAAGTGTATGTGAGGGGAGGTGCTTATATACCTATGTTGCTATATCTATATTAATGAAAAGGTGCCTACATTATAAGAACTTCAGGGTTTCAAAGTTAAGAGTTGGGCAGTTAGGAAGTAAACTGACAGAATTTGTCTATACAATGCAAAGTTGCATTAATGTGAAAGCATTACTCTGTCACAGCTAAGGAGTGTCAATAAATGATTGCTTTTAGCTAGGGCATGAAAGATACTGTAATGTCTTCTAAAACTGGAAGAAACTGGTGTTTTGGATACAGAAATGTGTATAGAAAAGATCTTGGGAACAGTGAAATAAAGGGAAAATATTTTACACTGGATTTTGTTATATTGTTAACTATTATTATTAAGTATTGTAAATGATTAATTAAATAGTAAAATCAAATTCCAGAGGAAAAGGTAAACTTGATATATTTAGTATTCCTCATTCAGTGTAGATTAGGAATTCTGCTGTCTTCTGTTTCAGTGCTCTGTGCTGCAGCAGTTTCAACAAAGTACTTTCCATCTTCTCTTTGAGAAACCTCTTCATCCAATTGTTTCCATGAGAATCTTGGAGAAAAAAAAATGTGATTTGTGCCAGGAGTTAAATAATCCTATATAGGAAATTGTTTGACAGAATGCACCGTAGGTCACTTTGGTTTCAAAATCTGTTCAGTTGTTCAGTTCCAATGAGTGCATCATTCATGTGTACCTAAATTGACAACTGTTCAGACTCTGAACACACAAATTGCATCACTGGATCTCACTGAAGAATCCTTTCTATGAGTATTTAGGTTATGGCAGAAGTACTTTAGAACTGTTGTTATTAGACATGCTTTATCATTTACTTGGGGAGTAAAGATACTGTGTAAGGGAATCTTAAGAGAACGTAAAGTACTTTTTGTAATTCTTGTATTGCCGTGGTATATTCTTGAAAAATTATCACTCAGTAGTCCATCCTTTGTAGTGTATTTTAGGAAGGATTTTTTTTTTTAATCTTCAACATTGATGATTTGAGATCTGAAATTGTTTGGAGGTGCTACTTTACCTGTGGCAGAATCTGACTAGAGTTTCAGAAGTACAAATATTTCATATGCAATATTTGTTCTTGGCAGAAGGTAGCAAATGATAGGAAACAACAGACAACATTCTCAAAAGAAAAAGAGTTCCACATCTCAATCTCAGTAGCAAAAGCATTGCAAAATTATTTATTTAGAGAAGTGAAATTGCAAGTAAAAACTTGTGGTTCTTTCACTGCCCAAGGGAATGGGCAAGTTCTTAAGAGAAAGCAGCGTACATTTCTACCTGGTGGCCTCATTCTTTGTGTGTACTGATGAGGATCTCTAAAGAATAGGGTCTATTCTCTTCCTGTGATACTAATATCACAATTAAGCAAAAGAGACAGGTTTGTTTCTCTTATGTAGTTCTAGATTTCATTGCTTAACATACTTCCCCCACACACACACATAAAGAATCCAATTTTGGCACTAGTTTTGTATGAAATGAAGCTAACTGTACCCTGACTCCCCTTTGGTATAGATATATAGTCTAGAAGATAGTACACGTAACCAGAAGCACTATACAGGGTATTTTTTTAATGAGACAGTGCTCCCTAGTTATTACACTGTTAGTTAAAGCTCATTACGTTGTCAGTTGCATTAATTGTAGAATTCTTATTGATGCTTTTATTGAGATATTGTAGATATTCTTATTGATGCTCATTTCTCTCATTTCTGCTGTGTGATTTGCAGAGAACAAAATTTTTCACTTCTCAGGTTTTGTTCCACTTCAATTTTTAAAGAATTTTGCAAAAGTTGTGATGGATTGCATAGATTTTTACATTTTATATTAAATGGAAAGCAGTTTGAAGTAACTGAGGGAAAACTTAAAAGAATAATAATGATTAATAGATAAAATTTTAACAGTGGTTTTGTAATAGCAGAATGGTGTCACTACCTTTACCAGCAAGTCTTCAGCTGTACTACTTTTATTGAACAGCAAGGGATTCATTCTTACATGAAGTGAAGTTGAAGTGGGAAGCACAGCAGTTTGCACGTGAAAAAGAGGACTGAAAAAGGAAGTAGGCACCTGACCCTTCTTTGGAAGCAAGTGCAGTGGCTTGTTTCCGGCTGTTGATTTAACAAGCTAATCCTCCTAACCTCTCCCCCTTTGCAAATACTCTGCCTTTTGACACTGGCTTAACACACACCATTATACAGCTGTAACATACTGCATCTGGTGGGCTGCGTACATCTTCATAGAGCCTAAATGCATTCCTCATAGTGCAGAAAAGCATTTAGTAAGCGTTTTCTTTGTTTGGTTAACTGTTTCTAAAAATCGTTGTTCTATTGTTTTTATGACAATGTATGGGGGTGGGCAGTATCATAAAAATAAGATCAGTTTGTATGGCATAAATATTTTATACACATTTACTATCTTAAAACTTTGTTTAACAATCAGGATTAAAATTATTATTATTATTATTATTATTATTATTATTATTATTATTATTATTTAATATATATTAGAAGTTATATTTAGAAGATGCATATGGTTTGGTTGCCCAGCTGCATCAATTTCATTAACATTTCTGTTACACAAATGGGGCAGGCAAATCACTGATCTATGAAGTTTATGTAGATCAAACGCAACCAGGTTTAGCTCAAAACTTAGATACAAACCTCCTGAGGTGCAGGAACAAGTTACAGATTCCACAATGTTGCTTTCTCTAGTATAGTCATTTAAATTTTCAGCTTCTATTGTGTATAAAAATGTGAAGCATCTTCCCCAATAACTATCACTGGAATCAAACTATTAAAAATTAAGTATATTCATGGCTTGGTCATGCATAAGTCATTGAGTATTGTCAGAGGTACCTCTACCAGCCAGTTGCTTTTTATGGTCATATACACAGTGGAATTGTAATGATATAATTGTTTGCTGATATCAGTTTATAAACAAGAAGGACACTGAATTAGCTCCTGGCCTCTGAGTCTCAGGCCATAGGCATTAGGTTACAATAAATGGTACGATGGATCCCAGTGAGGAGAGTGAGGGAATTTGGAGGGGGCAAGTTGCAGGCAGAGGGAATCATGGATATGGGACAAAACAGAGAAAACAGAGTCTGTATTTAATTTAATCTAACGCTGTGACACTTTCGTTCCTCACTCAGATAAATTCTGTAGGGTCATTCTTTGATGTTTGGGGTCTTGGTGGCAGCAGAGTCACTGCAAATATGCTGAGAGTGCAAGCAAACTTCAAATCGGCATTCTTGTGCTGCAGAATTATTGTCAGTGGAAATGCATTATTGGTGCGTGCAGATACACCAGTTTGCAGAGTTCATTTTTAGTTGGCTACATTAATCAGGGTTTCATCCACCTTTGGCTGTTTGTAGATTTGAGTTGGGAGAAGAAGAAGAAAAAGAATATGTAATCAGGTCAGTTATTGGAGGAAGATGTACCAAGCTCACCATTGATAAGAGGGAAAGGCGATAGAGTAAGCCACCCTAATATGTTTAGACACGTTTCATTTTACTTTATGTAAAATAATTCTATAATTAGAGCCTGGGAGAGCTCTCAGTATGTGTCTGTGTGCGTCTGACACACATAGCAGCATTTAACATCAAGAAGACCCAACAGGAACATCAAAGTGGAGACTCACCAGACTCAGGCTGAGTTTCTTACTGTACAGTAAAATTGACAGAAGCCTCCACTTCATGAGGAGGAGCAAACACACGCATCAGGGGCAGCACTGGCCTGATGTCTACCTAGCCACCACCAGTCCGTCCTGTGAGCCCAAACATAGTGATTAGTGCTTACTGTAGCCTTATGTCAGTTATTCTCCACTACTCTGGGACTATAAAACAGTTGATGGGTTTTTACAGGCCCACATCATTAGCACTCATGGGTAACTTATTGTTAAGGAAACGATGACTGTCAGGCTATTACTTTTAAGGTGCATGTGGCCAGGTTCATTGGTGTGGGTGTGAATCTGTAAAAAACTCTAGAATGACAGCAAACACCTACTTCTGGGATCCACCCTGTCCAGAAGCCCTCTGGATGCAGGCCATTCTTGACTTACATGGCTCTGTGACAACTACTTTGACGTTGAGAAGTCAATGATAATCGTAATTGCATACATGTGAAAGGACACCATTGCATGGTGTACCTCTGGCTGCAGCACCCCAATGATGTGTTAGGGCCACTGTATTGGTAGGAAGTTATTAACTTTGATGGCAAGTTGAGAGACTTTCACAAATCTGCTTGATGTTGTTTGCTTTGCAGCAATAGCATATATGATCGGTTTTATCAGAGAACATCATTGAGAGAACATCAGAGAGCACAGTTTCTGTCAAGCCTTCCATCCATAAAAAAGACAGAATATCATCACACAGGTTGTTGGGGGCAGGGAATAAGAAAAATTCAAGGAAAGACAGCATGATGGTGAGAATGAGTGTCTCAAAACTGATCCTTATCCAAAAACGTTTCAGTCTATTGAAAGAAACCAACTGCTGCAACCTGTGTTTCTTATTGTACTAAGAGAAGAAATAGGTAAGTGATTTTTAGGCGAGAAGCTCTAATCAGTCTAGCTCCATGTAAGCTCTATTTTCTCCCCTGCAAAATAAGAGTAGGGAAGTAGGGAATAAGCTGGAACAGTTGACTTGTGAACAGAAATTACAGGCACATGTTATCTCCAGCAGAGGTATACTGAATAACCTTGAAGAAGGTACCTTGTATCCAAGCTGAGAGGTGCAATTTTTGTTGCTGAAGTATACACTTCTTACACAACTGGTTGACAGACGTGACTGACATTTTTGTTGCGTATTTGACTGATCTGTCTCCATAGTTCTTTGTGCAGTCCTCTGAAGTTTGACTGTGGTCTGTGAGCTCTGTTGCAGAGGGTGTATAGGTATTTCTTTGGTTAGGCCCTTCCAAGACTTCTGCTTTCAACAGCAAGCTCAAATAGGTAATAAAATGTTATCTATGCTAATTCTATAGTCTGTTAAATATAAATTATCTGCAAATTTGTCCATTAATTTGCATAAATAGCTTTATGATATGCTGTGCAGAGTCATAGATTTGAACTTTTTCAACAGAAATAATATTTTCAACAGAGGCAGTCTTGGTCATCTTAATTTAATTGAATTTATTATGACTTCTCAGTCTCATATTTGCATTTTAGTTGAAGAGATAAAACCATATTACTGTCCCAAAACTGCTGAAGAGTATATGAAATCTCAGATCATTATTTACTATTAAGAGGTCAAACTTTGCTATGTTTAATACCTGAAAGACAAAAATAAGGAATTTCTGAACATTTCAAGAAGAGTAGTCCTAGGTCTTTTAATTAAATCAGTCTGCAGTGGGTATATCCTCCAGAAGCTGCCTGGGAGGGCTTCCACAGGTTAGGAGCTGAACTAACTTAATTTATATGGAGGCAAAGAAAGGCAGTGAAGCAGCAGAGAACTCTGTGAAACCAATTGGCAGCAAGCCATCTGTTAAGCAACCACAACTACGTCAAAGATCTCTAAAAATATATCAGTTGGTTTGGGAACATAATGCCCTAACTCCAATAAAAAGCACTTCGAAAACAATAAAAAATGTGTTTTAAAATAAATTGCATTTATTCATATAGCAATGAAATATAAGAAGAACTGCTCTCATTGACATTGTTAGGAAGTTCTGAAGTGTTCCATTAAATAATTATTTATTTGTTAGTCTCTACATCTCCTCTCTGGAGTAGAAACTACTGTTTTATTTCAGTCCCATTGTCTCTCTCCCTAGTTCCCCCACAGCCTGACACTTCTATCATGTCCTGTCTTCCTTTTTGCTTCTCCTGAGTTTCTCCCTCATGTACTATCCATCCAAGTCACCTTGTGCAGTCTTATTTCCATCCCACTCGCTTCATTCACTTGCCCTTGCTCTACTTTCATCCCTGCCCTTCTGACAATCCTGCTGCTTGGACTTCCTCTCTGCAATTCTTCCTTTCTACTTAGGCTTCCTTCTTCCCACATTCCCTTCTACCATCTAAACTACGGACCTCCCCTTTCTTTGTAACCTCCAAACTGGCCTTTCTGCATTTCTGTCTCTCCTGAACTCTTGCCTTTACCTTCAAATGCTTCCACTGCTGTGGAACCCCTCCCTTCCATCTCCGTCTTGTATGCATCTTCTTTGCCCTACCACCTTATGTGGAAGAAACTGGGGACACTTCCTTGCTGTCATTTTAGTATTTTATGCAGTATTGTCCACCTACTTTTTATATAGTCTTCAGTCTCAGGTTTGAGAAAGTGTATAGCTTCAGTCCTGATGAAGGTATCAGTGTGACAGCTTTGAATGAAATCTCCTCATCATTTTTCCTGCTTCTGCCCACATAGTAGTGTTGTCATCACTGTTGTAAGAGAGCCAGGGGCAACAACCTTGATTTGTGATTCACTGTGTGCCAACGCTATGGGCCCCTGCAGCAGGCAAAAGCTGGCTGATGGTGAGACTGCCAAGAAAAAAATTGCCCATGAAACAAAGTTTAACAATCTTAATTCAGCCTTGGTAGAATACTGGTAAAACGTGAAGGGGCTGAGTCACTAATTCTTTAATAGTTTGCATGCAGGTAGATGTTGGTACCAGACAGTTAACTCCTGAGCTGGACACAGATGAAAATCTAGTTTTGCCATCTCTCTTCCACCCTTCCTTCAAACCTGAAAGAAGTATTAGAAAACCTGGCCACCAGCACTTTGGTACATTGTTAGGTGAAACAAAGAGTTGTTACAGATAGACACAAAGTATCTGCAAATCACTGTAGCACCGCTAATTTCATTCATATATGCATAGCTAATTAAGAGTGTGCTTCCCAATGTGATGGTGATTTCAGTTCCTGCACACTGCACGTTTTAAGTTGTGTTATTTGAGGACATCCCAAGAGTGGACTTCCCAGTGGCTGATTTCAAGAGCAGATGTCACTGTAAAAGTTGTTTACTTAGCAGCAGCCTTTTTTTGGTTACATCCATCCAGTCAGGCTGCAAGTATGAAACCAGGAAGCATTCCCCTGTTTCTAGAAGTCTGCCTGCAGTAATAAATACAAGCGTATATATTTTGAAACAGGTTATTTTAAGAAACTTCTGTTGAGGACTGTACTGCTGTTTGGCCTTTCTGCCCTTTCAGATTTTGTTGCTTAGTCTATACATTTTTAATAATCACATTGCCTGCTAGCAGTGACATTTTGTGAAGGTCATTCTTCTTGTGAAGTTGGAGAATGGACTTGAATTTCATTGAAGGACTCCCTGAGCTGCAGGATTGTTGTTTATGGAACTCTTTTGCATCTTGTACTACCTTTGAAGCCTGTTTAGAATTTTAACTGATGATATCTTCAAAGTGTCACTGTGCTCAAGGGCAAAAAAGAAATCTCAAAATGCACTTTAAATTTAAAACCATTTTTGCATAGCTTTGAAGCATAGTATTAGCTGAAATAAAAGGCATAGATACAGACTTACTATGTATGCACACACAGAGAATTCCATGTTTCACCAACTTTTTCATTGTCAGCAAAGTGTCCCTTCACCATTGCAATGCCTTTTTCTTCTGTACTATAAAAATCGTCAGGTCTATGGATAGTCTTAAGAATTTTTAATGTGATAATTGATAATTTAATACCTCAGCAGGTATCTTTAGGCAATCTCCCTCAGTGGAGAGGTTTTAATTTTGTCTACATCACTCCTAGCCTGCTTCTTCTCATTTTCCCTGTGTAGAAATACAGACCCTGGGTTGTATTTATATGCGTTTTCTGTTTCTGAGTAGAGGATGGCAGATACTAAAACCAACGTGCTATGCTTGAAATAAAAGAGGCTGTGGTGTCAGCTACTGAATTAAAATTGCTTGGTTTTGTATAAACCAAAGTTCCTGCTTCCCACAACTGAGCACATACCAAGTTTGCTTATTAATAGAAGATCTGAAGGTTTACTTGATAGTTTGTGTCTGATGTCTTCTGATACTGACATATTCTTTTAAAACATGTTAAATGTTAGTGGCCATGTTTGAGAATATGACCACTTGAATATCTGTGCTTTTCAGGGATATTGTTTTTCGGTTTTATTTATTGCTTTCTGTAAATGTTTTAGCTGTATAGCTAGTATAGGACTCCTGGATCCTTCTCATAGGCATGCCGTTGGGTTAATTCTGTCGTTTTCCTTCTCTATGACTTTGTTTTTCTATTTGTAACCTCGGAGCTTACAAAAGTACAAGGATGTGATTTATAATTTAATCCTTCCCACAAAATAATTTGTCTGGTTTTCTTCCATTTTATTCTTTTGCTATATCAAACTGCCAAGAAAATTTAGCGTATTCAGAGCTAAGATGTGCTTTTCAATTTCTATTTTGATCGCTGTACCATCAAAGCGTTGTAGTTTGGCTGGATGTTTTACAATGGATTTCACAGTTTTATGAGCATTGCTAACATTTTAGTTGTGCCAAATAACTTAGAATCTTGTTTCAGAACATGAAACAAGATGATCCACTGAACAGCAACTACTGTGAGGGAAATGAAGAGAGGGTAGGACTGTAACCTGCCTTTGAGGTGTTATATCCTAACTGAAGTGAGAGGTTGGGAGACTGGACAAACTGTGCATTTGAGAAAATTTGTGTTAGGAAGTAAGGACAGAAGGTTGTGCACATCCCAGAAAAATAATTTTCCATCTGATTTCCTGTGTAGAAAAAGGACTGAAAAGACAAGAATTTTCAGACTCTGCTTCCAGGCTTCTCGATGCCCACTGCATATGGACTGCTTGTGAATAAAAGCCACCAGCCTGTTTGGAACCGCTGTTTTGCTGACATGATCAAAAGGGAAGGCCTCAGCCTCTGGCCATTATCATTACCATTTTACTATTTGCCTGCCTGCCTGCTACATGGGCTTCCCTTTGCAAATTTTTTTTCTGTCTTTTGCGCAGACCGATTCACCCTTCTCATGCCTGGGAAAATCTCAACAGGAAAACGTACATGAGATTGATGAGGAAGAAAAGGCAGTTACATTTGGTCTTGTCTTTGCTTATTCCCAAATATTTTTTCCTTTCTGTTAGAAGGAGTTGTTGTTATTTATGTGGTGTTGGTTAACATCTCCTATATATATAGGGTCCTGACTTTTAACATTTTCTATAGGAGTCTTTACAGTACAGCTAACAATGCTTCTTCCCAACCCCTTGTCTTTCCCTATTTTACACAACCAAGAGAAAATTCTTTAACATATTTCAGTGTTGAGAATTTAGCAAGGACGTCTCTTGGCAGAAACAAAAAAAGGAGATATTCTTACCCAAATTTTAGCTGGTTTCATATTTTTCTTGTCCTTGTACTTCTTCACTCACTTTGCTATTTAATCTTTGATTGCAGGCCACTAAAGAAGTAATAGAGCGAGAAGCCCCAGGGATGGCCCTGGCAATGCTGATGGGATCACTTAATGTTACCCCTCTGGGCATGCTCTCTAGGTAAGACTATTTCCTTCAAAAGATGAGGTGAACTATTTCCTTAGAAATACACATTGTCATGAAATGACTATACAGAAATAACTGAAGATTGCCATTGTTATCAAGACTACAAGTCTTAACTTCAGAGAAGTGGCCAAATTCTAAGAATGGTAATTGCATTCTCTCATTTAATTCCCTTTGTTGTCTCCATTAGACACTGTATCCTCCTGTATTTTCTGTGCCAGGTTATTTGTAATATTGATGCATGCTGTTAAACAGCTGTCTTTTCATCCTAGAGCTGTGGCATTTCGGTGGTGAGTGAAGAATTCTTCTATATGTTGTTCATCAAGTACTAAAATGCTTTGTTTAGCAAAAAAAACCCTTGATAAATACAAATGTATTGTTTTGATACTGCTTTTATTCCGGTATCAGCAAAAGCTCTCTGAATAAGTTAAATGCTATTTTATCCCATGCTTTCAGGTATAGTACTTCAACTCCTAGGGTTTGGTATTTCTTACTAAATAATTAGTAACTGTTTCTCTGCCTGTTGGTGTTTCTTTTTTATCAGTGACATCTCTTGTTATCCTGTATTTCTTTCTGGAGTTGATTTTTATTTTATTCCTTCAATTTACCTAATTTACCTATGATAGACTTAGTAATATCAATACCTTTCATAAGTTAGTTTGTGCTTGCACATTATTTCAAGGTAACTAAGAAACGATGGCTGTTACAGGTTTTTGATTTCTCGTATAATGAGGGTATAACAAGAAAATAATTATATAAGAAATAAAGAAGGAACTTTCAAATCTGCAACTTTGTATTTAGATACTTGCCTTTTTAAAGGACATTTAGATGAGAGGTTTAGTGATTTGGCAAGGTATTTTAAAACTTTCATATCGCGTATCACATATCTGAAAGGGCAACGTTACCAGGTTAACACCTTCAGATTCTGTCCAAATTAGCAAGTATTTTCTTCTTTTTATCTGATACAATTTTTTATATAATAGTTTGTGTTTATCTGAAGGGAAAGGATAACAGAATACTACCACAAGGAGAGGAGAGGTTAATTTAGCTGTCCTGTTTCTGATCAAGAAAAGGATAGCCATTTAGATGACGCTACCAAGTTTGATTTAGGATGTGGTGTGATCAGGATGGCTGAAGGGATGTTGTAATGGTAGTGGAACCAAAATGGTGGATTGCAACCTGACTCTTCTGTACATATAGCAAGAAAATGTCCCTTAAACTACAGCCCCTCTCGGTAGTAATTGATGACAATGATGGGAGATAACTTTACAGAGATGCTGCATGCAATCGTATTAGGCCTTAAAGAATTTCCCAGTGAAAACCTTTACTTCAGGCCTAAAAGTAATCAGCAATCATAATCATTATTTTTATAACACTGTTCAGATCATAAAGTTAAGTATACAAAAATTACAGAATTACAGCATTATGGTTTCTTGTGCAATCTCAGTTCTGCATAAATGCACATGTGTTATGATTACTTTTTTTGTAGAATTCCTCTGCAAATGCTTAAGATGGAGGAAGGAAATCTACTTTTCTTTGTTTTGGTTGTCCGATGTGTAATCGTATATTGGTTTCGGTGCTCTTTATTCAGAATCTTCTCTGAATGCAGACTCACTTCCTCTGGGATTTTTCTTACATGATTTGTTATTCTAAGACACAAATTGTTAATATATTTTCACAGAAAATTCTGCAAATTGAGGTAGTGTTGTAATCCCCCCTTACAATGAGAACTAAGGTACATATTAAGAGAATACACTAATTTTAGGTACACAGTTTGAGATATGTAGATCCTAATTTTTCAAAGTATTTAACATTAAATGTCACTTGTCCTAGGCTTACCTCTCATTGACTTCATTTTGAAATGAAGTTCTGATGGATAATTTTGCATGTAATTTATTTGATTTTTCAAAAAAACAAAAGCAGAAGTTCATTATGCAACATTAAGCTGACACTTCTATAAATCACCTGCAGGTTTGGAAATGTTAGGTCAATCGTGTTGAATTTTATCACATGAACTTTTAAAAATTGTTATAGCCTGTCTTGCTGACTATGGGCCAGCATTAGGAAGTGGTGAGTTTTTTTGTAGACTGGATTCACAGATACTTATGGGCAAATGAGGGGCAGTGAGACTCTCACAGTTTGCATTCAGTCCTAAGGTCCAGCAGAGTATCTTAGAGTGTCATAGACCTTTTTATGTGTTTCCTGAAAGTGTTTCCTTTTCTTCTCTGTGACCTTCCAAAACTGTCCTTGTCCCAGAATTATCTCTTCCCTCCACCTGGTTCCTTACTTGTCAACTACCCATGCCGTGCCAGTCTTTATTGAGGCTTTTTAAAGCACGCTCTGTCTCCTTGCCCATCTATTCTGCTTTTACCAGCATAATTTTTTCCCAGGGAGATCATGTTTTTTTCCCAAAGAGATCATGTTCTCTATTCCTACTTCTGCATCAGACCTGTATTTCTTTCTTCCTACATCCATTTTTTTCTTTCTCCCGTGTCCTGTTTTTCCTTCCGCTCCCTTACTTCTATTTGTATTCTTCTTTCTCAGACTTCTTTGTTTTTTCTTAGAATTTCTGTCCACTGCATCACAAAGCTGAGGATAGCATGAGATCCACAGCATCTCCCTCAACTGTTCTGCATTTGGAGGAATATCATTAATTTAACTCTCAAATTATCCAGAATGCATGCACATTTTGTGTGCTTTTATGTTGTGAGCGCACACAATATTTTTTGCAAGCCGTGCAGTTCTTAGGTACTTCTACTTACTTTTACATGCTCTCTTGAGAAATTTTTGGCAGCTCCATTTCTGTCTTGAGCCACTAGATGTGATTATTGGCAGGTAAAACTTGTAGCCTTCAGGAGAATGGCTGCTGGTTTAGTCCTTTTTTATTACTGGTTGGTTGTACTGGTCATTTAGCTTATAATGTTCAAAATTATTTAAAGCAGAATAAAAGACCCAAGAAGATTATTAAAGGAGCTATCTGCCAAACACAATTCCACTTCATTTTAATTCCCCTGTGGATAATTCCTATTTCCTTTATTTTGAATCTGTCATAAACTGTATCCCACGTATGGGATTTGCTGGATTGAGTTTGTACAATCTTGTTGCAGTTTGACTACAGCAACAAGAGTAAATAAGCACATTTCTTTAACTCAGGCTCTTCATCTTTGTATTGCAGTAGAGCATTCCTCAACTACCTGGAATTCTTTCTTAACTGAAGGTATATAGTGTGCAAGAAGTGAATATGGGAAAACAGAGGCTAGGAGTCAGGCAATATTCAAGCTGCCAGTTTAAAATAAGACTTCTCTTCAGGCTGGCTTGACTGTGATATCAAAAGTTCGTTTTGTGGCACAAAAGTGGTCTCTGTGCTATTTAATTGTGATCATTATGACAGCTGTCACTAGAATACTTGCTACCCTGCTAGAAAATGCTATGCTACCAATAAATGACATTAATCACTGAGAATTATTCGTATAAGAAGAAATCCAGGGAAGTTGGCTACCCCACAAACCATGTCCTTGGGCTCAAAATTTTTGGTAATGCCCTATCAAGAGATTATTTTATTTTCTGTTCTGTCTTCACTTATGGCTCATGTTTTTGTTTGATAAAGAGATTGTTACACAATTTCTCTCAACTGTAGTCTCCATATCTTTGTGGTTTGGTTTCGTACTTTTACTTTTTTCTTATCCTTATATCCCAGTCCTGGGTTTTTCACCAATGGGTTCGTAAACAGTGGAGAAAGGCAGGAGGCATTCTTTACAACCTCAAGACAAAATCCAGTAATTTTAATTTTTTTTTCTTGAAAAATATTTAGCTAGAAGGAGGAAGAGGCAAACTCTAAACAACAGAAAGCATTCAGCACTTGGGTGTCTAAGTTCAGCCCTGCATCAAGGCCAAAGGAATTCACTAAAGATAAAAATAAAATAAAATCTTCCATCTTTGATAGTTGGTTTTGTCTTTTTTTTGAGGGGGAAGGAAAGTCTGTTAGGAAGAATGAGATATGAATTGCATAAGTGCAGTTTTCACTTGAGAGATACTTCCCTCTGTGCTTTTCTTATGTTGCATCTTTAAAAAAAAAAGAAGACATATTTGAATTAATGCAACCAGCATGACTTAGTATTTTTACCTGGCAAGGGAAATAGTGTTTGACACCATCAATTACGTTACAAAGCAACCGTGTATATGAGCAAATACGGACTATATCAAAGAATGTATTGGATGCAAGTAAACAATAGAATTAAGGGAGCTACACAGATCTAAAAAAGATGGAGATCTAGCCAGTGTTTATACTATCAATTAAATGTTAGACTCTGTCAGCCTTACTTGATGCTTTTTCAGCTCAGCTTCTCCTGAGCAAATATTTTTAGATGCTGGAAATTGAGTTTACAATGCTGATAAATAATGGAATTTATCTTAAATGCTCAGTTCTTGTTTCTACAGCGGCGAAAGTTGCATGCGAGAATTTCACTCTGGGTTTCTTTCTTTTCAGACCCGTGTGTGGAATCAGAGGGAAAACTCTCATAATTAATCTGCCAGGTAGCAAGAAAGGGTCACAGGTAAGAAGTGTTCTTACTGATCTGCTACTGAGGACCCCTGATAAGCACCTCCCATTGTTCTGAATGGTAGAAAGTACTCACTACAAGAAATTTTACAAAAGTGAATTGAAATACATATTCATATAACTGAATGCACCATCACTCTCAGTCAGGGATGATACAATTCCGATCTGATTGAAGGTACTGTGTGACCAGGACAGCATTACATGTAGTGCAAGAGAGCGCTCACTGTAGCAGGCAGTGCTAATGAAGAGTCTAATGGTCTCTTACACTTCCTTCTTCTCTAGTCAGTCTGTACCTGATCCCTGTGTTGTCTACAGCTTCCAAGAAAGCGTTCTTTTCCACACAGAAGTAAGAGGAAGTCCTAATGTATGGTAAAACTTGCTGGAGTATGAAGAATATTCCTAATTTTGGTCAGCAAGAGGGAAAAAAAGGAACATCATTTTTAAGAATTTGAGGATCTTTTAAATCTTTTGGCTATGGGTATCAGACTTTACACCCTTTATACAGTTTGTTTTCTGAATTTTTTTTGTGTGTTAGTAAGGTTAGATCTTTCCAGTGCTCGCTCTTTCTGTGTAGTTGGCTGATAGATCCAGAAAAACAGCCTTCTCCACACAAACACTGCTAAGCTGAATAGTGGGCTGTACAACCTGATACAAAACTGCTAAGGTAGATCCCCCATCAGTCATGAGAACGTATTTCTCCAGGGCTCAGACTATGTCAGTGGCCTTGTTAAAAAATATCTTTACCGCTGGCCTCTAACAAATGTGTACCTGGTAGTTTATCAACGTCTTCTGAACCAGTAGTACCCAATCACAGAGGAGACAGTACTAATGTGTTTGGCAGCACAGCCCTGAAGTCATTGTTGTTTGAAAGACTTATGTCTGGAGATATATAAAGAATGTTTGTGGGCTGTCACCTGGAAGTTGAAGAGGAAATGTTTTGAATACTATTATCTTAAGCAGCCATCACAGGTTTTCAGATACACTGTCTACATGTTTCAATTCAAGGACTCAGTAAGCCCTCCTATGATTCTACCATTCCTTAGAGCCTTTTTAGGAAATCTAATGAGACTCTGTAATTGCAAAGAAATTAAAAAGCCTTCAAAACATGCAACAAGCATTGGAGGATGGTGGGGCAGGAGTATATCTACTTGAAAGTCTTCCACTTATGAGTGGGAAGTCATATGTATATACATGGATTTAACGTAGCAATGGGCCCCACATCTTAGAGAACTGGTGTACCAGTAAGAACACTTTTTTAGAAGTCTGTACTTCTTTTGTTGAATTATGGAAGAGATGAAATAGCCTACAATCTCTGATGGTTTTTGTTGTATTCAGTAACACTCCTAACATGCTAAGTACAGAAGAAATGGTCGTTTTCTGCCCTGAGGCACTCAGACTGTGAAGATTGGTAAATTGTAGAAAGAGGATGAGGAAAAGAAATGGAAAAATGTTAATAAGTATTTTAACAATAGTTCGATATAAAGTAAGTAATAAAAAAGGTAATTCTGCTGGAAAAGAAAAAAATGTCATATGATTTCATTATACAAGCAAGCTTTTTATAAACTGATTATTTATTTGTTCCTGTCATGATGATACTTTGTTCTGTCACAATTTATTTTAATATGAAACATCTTTAAAGTATCAGATTTCAGCAAAGATTTTTAAGACTAATAGTAGAGAAAATTGCTCCGTAACAGTCTGGCTCTCAAGAACCAAATAGGACGGGTTGTTACCAGAAATTTCTCTCAGTTCTCTCTTTTATGATTTGCTAATTTCCTTTCCACCATATTAATACAATCATATAAGAAGCTTGTAGAAAGCTATGAAATTGCAGCAGTATACATATTTCATTAATGTTAATAGAAAATGGCAGCAGTGTAAATGTTCCATCTCAAAAATGGACACAATGCCAAATGTGTTTTCTCCAGGGAACGTTTGTGTGGCACGTACCACTGAATCAGGATCTGTAGAATACTTCCATTTTTGTGTTGTTCTGATCTGTTTTCTTTTCTTTTAGCCTTGCAAAAGGTATTTCATGTTATGAAAGAGGGCAAAGTGTGAAATTACCAGATGCTTGTTGAAATCACTGAGTCTATGGCAATTTTCATAATTGTACTAACAATTGCCTAAAACAATGAGTTTTACAAATAGCATGAGCTTTTAGAGTACTTACTGGGAACCTATTCATCAACAGTCAAGTCAACAAGGCTTTATTTCAGTGGTAGGAGTGGGGGACATGCTTCTCTAATGAGATAATCATTAATGTACCTTTTCATGATTATTGGTCAGTTCACAGATTGTTGTCCTTGTTTACTGCTTACTTGAGGTCTGCTTTTTTACTGAAGTAATGATGGTTGTATGCTTCAGTATTTTAAACCATTTTTAAAATAATATTGTGAAGGCACAATAACTCCAAGGTTTGCAGTTACATTAGAAGTTATAATTCTTTATTATGTTTACAAATATATTTTAATATATATTCATTATATACAGCATCTTATGCTCATCCAGTTTACTCCAGTTCTTCAGAGTGCCAAATTGAATGTTTAAAGAATTTATAAATCTATGAAGTAGTCTGACTTTTCATTACTCTTAACAGAGCAACTGAAAGGTGGGTTCTTATTTAGAAGCTTTGAGGAAATAGTGTTTGTGAGTCATGTTTTTGACTTACAAAGTGGCTTATATAAACTCTAGTAATTTCTGATGAATGGTTTGCTCTTTATTTTCTTTACATAGTCATTTTTATTTATTGAAAATATTTGTTAGAGTATCTATTTACAAAATATTTATCATTATTTATTTTCTGGATACTCTAAAATGTTGGAATACATTTTTAAAAATCTTCCTTATGCTTGAAACAAAACCGAAAATGAAGTGCAACAAAAGGAATAATGTCAGCTTTCTCTGTCAACTTACATGTTCCCTAACTGCACTGCAATGGCAATTCATTCTTGTGACCCTGCCATCATTTTCCAATAATTTAATGTTTATATGCAGTCTGCTCAAATGACATGAAGAAAACTCTTTACTGAGGTGTCTGGGAGGAGGATGGGAGACAATAGTCACAAATTGAAGAAGGTAGCTTCCAGCTGGATAAAACAAAAAGAAAAAGAAAATCACTTTGAGGGTAATTAGGCATTAGAACAGGTTGACAAGAAGGGCTGTGGAGTCTCTGTTCTTGGATTTTTTCAAGACTTCACTGAAGAAAGCCCTAAGCAACCTGTCTGAATTCTGTATTGACCCTGATCTGAGCAGGAGGCTGCAGTGCGTGATGTCCTGAAGTTCCTCTTTGATTTGATGAAATACTAGCATATTTTAGCAGCAGAGGTAGCTATATATGTATATGCCCTTTATGGAACAAGAAGAACAGTTACATGGTGTCTGCATTTTTGCTTTCTCCAGCCATATAAAATAAACTTTCTAATTGCTTTTAAGCTTCTAGAGCAAGGAAAGGTTTGAAAAATAGGTTATTTATCAACATTTTTTTCTGAGTTACATAAAATTATAATGACATCAGTGTAGTTTGTCATTCTTCCAGCATATAGGATAAGACCATGAATAAAAAAGGATATAATTATATAAAAGCCTAATTATGGAAACCCTTATGAATTGTTCTCTAATTGTGAAGGAACATATTAGAATGATCTGAAGCTAATATCCCTGCAGGGATGGAGTTAATGTTTTTATTCTGCATTTTTGTAGCATTCTGCCAACTGCTGTGAACTAGTTTCTGTATTATGTATTCATGAAAATTTAACTCTTGTTTTCCAAAGTTTTAATCCAATATTAGCTTAATTACAGTAGCCCCATTGTACAACTTACTATATTTGCATGAAAAAAGGCAAAAATATACAGTATAGTCCCCAGTTCTGGTTCTGAGTTTGTTTTTTTACCATCTATGAGCAATTGCATAGGGCATTTAAGGTTTTATTTATGATCGGGTGAGAAGATACATCTAAATCCCAAATATCTTTTAAGAGTAAATCTGAAAAATCCCTATTTACATCTGCAGGTAACTTTTCATAGTCTTTTTTTCTTGTTGTGCATAGGAATGTTTTCAGTTTATACTGCCAGCCCTACCTCACGCCATTGATCTTTTGCGGGATGCCATTGTAAAAGTAAAGGAGGTACATGATGAGCTTGAAGATCTACCTTCACCACCACCTCCTCTTTCTCCTCCTCCAACCACCAGCCCTCACAAGCAGACAGAAGACAAAGGAGTACAGTGTGAGGAAGAGGAGGAAGAGAAGAAGGATAGTGGAGTTGCCTCAACAGAGGACAGTTCTTCTTCACATATCACGGCAGCAGCCATTGCAGCTAAGGTGAGTCTGGCTTGTTTCCCTAAGAGACCCTTTAGTTTCTAGCTCAGGTACTTTCCACCAATATTCATTTGCATGTTAAGACTGTACATTGACGTCTGTGTGGTCAAAGCGATGTATTTTAGGTACGTTTTGTAGAAATATAGCTTCATAAAAATATATTAATCCTGTTTTGGTAGGTGATCTCAAATTTCAGTGGGAGTTATATATTGTTTATTATCTTGACAATAACCATCGTCATTATCAAAACATAATTTTATGATACCATTCTGATGTGACAGATTATTTTTAGTGTGTTTTTTTTTAATTCAAAGTACTCACACACCTGAACATGCAAAGTCCAGTAGGTGGCATATTAAGGAATCGCAACAAAATTTTCTAAGCCATAATATCTATTTTGAAAAGAAAATGTTGGTTTCTAAAAACATTGATAAAAAGTATGACAGATAGGTAGCAGGTTAAGCAATAAGCTATCCAGACTACTGTATTCCAGTGTGCATGTCCACGTAAGAGATGTGAAATTCTGCCGCAAAACTAAATGTCATCACATTGTCTTTATAGACTTGCTTTAGCCAGTAATTATAGATCAACATTACTCAAACCAAAATAATAAATTTGAGACTACAAAAGGAAAAAATTAGATAACACTTGCAAATTATTTCAGTTCAAATTTTAAATGTTTTCCAAAGAAATATGTTATTTGAAGCAATATATAAATATTTACCTCAGTTTTATGTCTTCAGTTTTCAAATGGAAAGACAATGTATTCCTATGTGTTTGGAAAGGGTTTTTTCCAAACTGCTTTGTTCTGTATTTACTCCACAAATTGTACTTTTAATTCCTATTGTGGGAATTGAAAGTCTAAGTAACTCAAAACTATATTAAACAATTTCTAAACCAAAGCAGCAACATTCTAACTCCAGAAATGTGAATTCAGGTCTGAGACATCTTGACATTTCTAAGACAGCTGCAGCTGGAGATCATCTCCTCATGTGCAGGAAATCCTGATTACATATGTCTTTACAGGGATGAATTAAGGTAATTACCACTTGCAAGTTTCAGTTTTTATTAATGCAAATTTCAAATTGATTAACGTCTTTTGATACTGGCAAAGATAAATAATAAGTGCAATTTTTAAAGGCAGAAAATACCTGAGATCTAAACTGGCTGTGTTCATATGAGCTTGGCATTTCAGTGTCACACCTGTTTTCACCTCATTCTTTCAGTCATTTGCTTGTATAGTTTCATGTTTTCCTGTCACTGTATTCATAGCTGTTATGTGTTGTGCATTAGAAGCATCCATCCTACACCAGTTCAGCTGTTATCATGGCAAAAGGTGAACAGCCCATCCCTGGTCTCATCAGTTATTG
This sequence comes from Aptenodytes patagonicus, assembly GCF_965638725.1. Lineage (NCBI taxonomy): Eukaryota > Metazoa > Chordata > Aves > Sphenisciformes > Spheniscidae > Aptenodytes > Aptenodytes patagonicus. The sequence goes on along the minus strand of NC_134955.1, from coordinate 35,588,014 downwards.
CCATCACGCAGCAGGCAGTGCAGGAGAACCGGTAAGAGACACGTCCAAGAGGCTTTTGCACTAACAGTAGCTAAAAATACACTGCCTGCCTCCTAGTCTACTGTGTGAACAGACAGTGTTACTTATTTTCTTCTAACAAATACACATCAGTGCTATCTTTTAGAGAACATGCTACAGAAAATACTCTGTTTAAGATACAGGGCTAAACAAGGTAAAGTTTGCATGCATTGCCAGTTTGAATCATTTGGCTGCTGAGATAATCGTTGCTATAAAGCCTGTGTTTCTGATTAGTCATCGGCTTTATCATCTAATATACTCAATAATTGAATAGAATTAAAATAATCTCCTAAAACTACTGCTTTAGAGCTATGAAATTTTGGTATCTTTTTCCCCTTCATTTGCCTTGCTTTGCTTTTTTCTCTCAATAGTTAGTTTGTCAGCATAATACAGCATTTGCACTGGGTGTTCATAGTTTGCTTTCATCACTTGCAGTTCCTCCCTTGTTTTTGTGTTCTGTTTAGAAGTAGAATTTCTCAAAAACAGAAGAAAAGACTTGAGGAGTCAGGATACAGTGGACTTTACTATAAATTACTGGATTTTAGTGAATAGTAGGCAACTATTTCAATGAATGGTAGAAAGGACTTAGTTTATTATAACCCAGAGGTTATAACTCAGGCTCTAACAAAATACTATACTTTGTTTTCTGTCTCCCAAAGGTTTAGCCTAGGCTTGAATCAAGATAGAATAATGGCTACAGTATCATCAGGAATGAAACATAATTTACTGTACTAATAACTGTGGGTTAGAGAAACCTAAGGAAGGCAGTTGGCCTAGAGAGAGTTGTGCTGTCTCACCTTTCATTCCATGTCAGGCAGCAAACGGGGTATAAGTTCTTGGGAAAATATGTCACTAGATTTGATGACCAGAGGCTGCACCTTCTTGTTCCCTTAGGCAAATAGTAATTTAAACCATCAATCAAATAGCGTAACACCTCTGTATTTAAAACATGATGACCATGTCTCTTGAAAAGTCAATTAGGAAATGTGAAGGCTTTAAAGTTCACACACCTGATGATAAAGCTATATATGTGTACATACATAAAAACACACACATTTATTCCAATAGTTTCATTTTTTTTAGTTGAGATTACTAAACTAGAATTTGCACCATATTCCTCAGTGTCAGTAAAACGGCGAATTCAGCCTCTCTGAAGCACGCTGTTAAGCTGTCATCGAGGGTTCTGTGCCCTTTTGCAAATTACTCTTGAGCTATTGTTTTATGCATTCTGTAATCCAAATCAGATCTTCAAACTCAGAGCAGGAAGTGGCTAGTTTTTCAGAAGGCTGTTGTTTTTTTAAGCTGTCCTCTCTCAATGTTTTTAAGACATTTTTGCTTTTGTATAACAATCATAGTAATTACCATCTACAGCTTGTTTTCTTAGTACCTCACCAGCACTGTCAATCTTTGTTCCAGTCCTGGGCAAAAGAGAATAAAGAGCTCATATCTTTTCCTTTTTCCCCTTCTTGTCAACATTTAGTTCTCTAATCTGAAAACACAAATATTTAAACCCATATGACCTTTTCCAGAAGTACTTTTATATCAGATAAAAATTGTAGAAGCAATAACTGATGGATATGGTGGATATCTTTCTCTGTCACTTCATTCATTTCTCATTCATTTCTTTCTCCATCAGTATGTTACAACAGGTTTTCCACTCCAGCTAGTGCAAACAGAAACTATTTTCACTAAACTTAGAGTTTTATTGTACCCCATTTAGAGATTTGGACCTCTACCCTCTATTAAATTTGTTTGCAACTGGCAAATGAGTTGAAAAACTTCAGGGGGAGACATCATAAATACTCAGACTGTGACTTTGTGGAAGTTTCAAAAAACAATAATCTATCCAAAACATAATAATATTCCTGCCCTTCCTTATTGCAGATTTCCAGGTTCCAGGAAACACGGAAATTTCTTATGGGTTTATCAACGTCTTTAATAGGGTTAACAAGAAGTTGTCTTGATTAGAGGCGTAGATTGCCTAAATTTAATTTTAAAAGGAAAAAAACTTATTAAATGTAGGTGAGAAAAATGAGACATTCCCCATATCGCATAACATACATGCATAGAAATACCAATCATATTCTATTGTCTCTTTCACTTAATGAACAGTATATATCCATTACATTTTTTATATATTTATGCAGTATGCATATTAGTACCTTCTCCGAAATCAGCAGGTTGTAGTGGTTTAAAGAGAATATTAGTGCTGGGTTTAGCAATACAACAGACTCCGCTGTCATATTAGAGAAATAAACCTCTCGAGAGCAAAATTTGTAACTGTGAACTAACTTAATTCTCTCAGTGAGATTTTGTGTCTGCAAAAGCTAGCAAGCTGAAACTTAGAGTTCTAGGTAGGTTTATATATGGATTGTTTTATGGCATTTGTATTTTCTGTAAAGTTAGTGATTAGGGAATAATTCTCATTGAAATGAAATGCCTGTAATCATCGTTTCCCTTTATTGTCAGCTTCCTTTTCTGATTAATGTCCTGGCTGAAATTTTACTTAAATTTTAATTTTCTCACAGGCAAAAATTAATACTTCACATGCAGTTCAATGGAGACTGGAATTGTCTCAGTCATTTTGTTGCAGAGAGAGTTTTTTGTTCTGAAAAAGGTGATTTTGGATAAAATTTTAGAAGCAATGATTGATGGATATGGTAGATAGAAAAAGAAAAACAAAACAGTTACTTGCCTGAAGGGGATGAGACAATATGTAATGTCTGGTTACTCTAGAGTAACCAGAGTAAACTCAGGGAGAACTGGATCATGGTATCATTTGCACAAGCAATATTGTATTTGTATTGTGGGATCTTTGAGTATATAAAAGAGGTAATGGACCCATACAGAATCATATCAAGATGTGTGCAGCTTTTTATCAGAGGAGGTTAGAGAAAGGGTGTCTTATTTGAAGACTTAAAACTATACTTTCTTTTATTGTGTCTTTTTTTATTTTATGCCTTTATCAAAACATAATTTTTTGCTGTATTGTCCTTAGTCATGGAGATTAAAAGTACAAACTGTTTGCATGATCAGAATATCATTGTCCCTGTTTACCTCTATTTATAGTACATCTCTAAGATGCCATTTGCAAATCAGAGTACTCCAAGTAGAGGCCAGTTAGGCACCGTTTCTGGAGAGGAAGATATCCCCAGCATAATTGTCCACAGTGAAGAGAAACTCTGCTGACTTCATAATTTGTAGTGGAAATTGCAGCATAAGTTACTTAGCCTTGAAAGATCCTCTGAGGAAAGTTGGGGGTTTTTAAATGCTGACAGAAATTGACTGGCAAAAAAATACTGCCAGTCTAGAAACACAGCAGTAGAGCAGAAAGCAGGCAGTTGGTGGCATACTGAGAGCAAGATCTGTTTCCACGCAACTTATAAACAGGTTATAAATATAAGAAACTCTAACAGGTAGAGGAAGGTTTATGGTGAAATAAGATCCCCTTAGGTATAACCCAGTATCTCTAAGTCAAGGTTGCTAAGTTAGATGTAGTCATTATTTATAGACGGGAACCAAGGAAGTTGAGGGGAAAAAAAGACATAAAAAAGCAGTATGTAATGACTTGAGCCTTAAGATCGGTGATTTTAACTGCACAGAGACAAGCAACAAAGCTGTCTTAATATCCTGACACTGGTCCTAAGGATGCAACAGATTTTAAAAGCTAGGGTTTAAGCTTGTTCCTGGAAAGAGGTACTTTCCAGTGGCTTCTATTTGCCCTAAAGCCTTACTAGGCAAGAATGCTCAAAATGCCTAGATGCAGACTGGGTACAGCATCTCCATTTAAAAAAAAAATCCTGGCTGGAAATGTCCAGTGTTAGTGGTTTGGCTTGTCCCTGGATCTTCATTTCTTGCTTCCTTTTATTGTCTGCTACTGCCATTTCCTCCAAACATGGGGGTTCTTCTGGTGGTTCTCTTGGAACTTGAACATCAGGCTGAGCTAAGAAATTCTTAATGAGCAGAAAGATCTTAAACTGTGTGTATATATTCCATCAAAGACCTGAATTTCTACATTTTCTTGTCTGTTGTGATAGAAAAGTGAATTGCAGGAAGTAAGAGCAGTCTGATCTGGTAGAAGTGCTGCCTCTGAAAAAGGAAGAGGTTAAAATCATGACAATAAAATCAGAATAAGCCTTTGTAGAGAGTGTGTTATAGCGGAATATCTGCTGCATTTTGTGTTGTAGAACTAATGTTAGAGATCAGTTCTCCTATCTGAGGTATTTATCATTCATATGTCTTACCATTTTACACAAAAAATAAAAAATTAATCCAGTCAATTATAAAGCCAGTGTGATATCTGCATGACTGGGCCCAAATACTGCAGTAATAAGAAGCAACGGACTTTCTAAGACTCGGTATATTAAAGCTAAGAAAAGCTTTATTCTTAAATGCATTCTTCTACCTCTTTTCTTTGGAACTTGTGATAAAACTGAACAGAAGAGACAGGAGATAAAAAATGATAGATTTGCTTTTATTACTGAAAATAAGACAACTTTCTCACTGTTGTAAGTTGGTGTAATTTCATTTATTTAAGTGACTTAACAATACCAGCTAAAGGATCTGTCCCTAAAACTCCAGCTTTCTGGAATTCCCTTCAGAATGCATTTTAAACCAAGTGTTGGCTTTGGATGGTGGTTTCTAGTGCCTGTACTCCCTCCAGAGAGGCATGTAGCTTTTGCAACACAAACCTTACACCAAGAGTTTTTGTAGCTGAAATAAAGTCTTCAATACATGGAATGAAGAGTATTTACTCACTGCATGACATTTCTTATGAGAGATTTTCTCACTGCATGACGTTTCTTCAGAGGGGTTCAGTCATTGCTAATAAGTGGTTTTCTGTTCAGAATGTTGTCCCCTAGTTACAGAATGGGAAGTCTGCCTCCCTTCTTGCCATGGTAGAAATCACTGTTGGTCATTGTTAAGTTTGAAACTGAGGCTTAAGAGGAAAAAACTCTTAATTATAATAAAATAAATAATAATAATAAATTAATAACAAATTAATAATTAAAAAATAAGAAAATTCCTTTCTTATTATTTCCTGTTGTGTGTCTGATTCATAGGTTTTTCAGAACAAATAGTATGTTCTATACTACTTCAGTTAGAATATGATCTTATATATTTGCTAGATATTTGTTACTGAAATTATGAGAACATGCCATTAACCACTGCTAGCACTGCATATGAGGAGGTGTGCAAACTGGGGAGTGGGGTATTCCTCTGTTTTTGATGTAAGGTTTTGATTAAGTTTTAAATACAGTATATTTTTTACTATTAATTCTATCTCTCTTCTTTTTAAGATTCCAGATTCCATCATCTCTCGTGGTGTTCAGGTGCTCCCACGTGATACAGCTTCCCTCAGTACTACTCCTTCAGAATCTCCTCGTGCCCAGGCCACCTCTCGTCTCTCCACTGCATCCTGCCCAACACCAAAAGTAAGTACATTTATGCCTTGCAAGCTCCATGCTCAGACATATAATCTATCAGATTCATGTATTGTCTCTGCTGAACAAGGTTGGTTCGCATGCAAGGGTTGTATCATTCTAAGTAATAGATAAACGCAAGACAGAACAGTTCATTCCATGTGTACTGTTGCACTACTTAATATGTGGGTCCACCAACACGTTATGGTTACTGAAGTTTAATGTTATCTCTTGCAATATCAATCATGAATATGAAATTGTTAACACCTTGAATGTCTTTAATATCCCCAGGAACATAGATAATCCTGCCACTGAGTAACAACATTAAGCAAGTAGTATTTTGTCGACAAAACGTATGTGCAAATTTCTGTCCTGGGCTGGGGCAGTTCTGTGCCCCACTTTGTTATTGTTCGGTTTAAGACACTTTCAAACCAACTGGTTTTGCTCAAACTTAGATATTTGCTGCCTGACATTTGGAAACAAAAACCAGCCTAAATTGAATAGAAAGAAAGTTTTAATGCCAACCTTGTGGGATTATTACTTGGTTCTTACTGATTACGCTATACTATTTAATCATTGAGGTGAACTCTACTATGTTCTCTTTTTATCAAACTAAATAGCATACATCAAAAACTAAGTGAATTGACCAGTGGCAAGGCCTGTAATGCCTACGTTTGGCAGGATTCCTTTCAGCAGAAGAAAACTCTGTCTGAAATCGCTCTGTGCATTCACATCACAAAGATCTTTCTGTGGCACCAGATGCTGACATACTAATAGACCCTTAGCAGATGGCGAACAATAACATTCTTCCTCATCTAATTCATGATCCTTGAAGATTATTCTGCGTGCTAAAGTGATTGCCAGCATCTGCTAGTTCTTCTTTCCTGCTGTCTCATTCTTTTCTGTCAGCAAACAAGATTTATTGGCAACCACCCATAGAAATGTTTTGGTTTAGCCTATGGGATTGTTTTATGCAGTACTCACCTTCACTGTAATAGAATCAAAATGATTCTGATGGACAGCATACTTGAACTTCATTATATAGTCTACTTTTCTTAAGATGTTCAATGAATTCTATCTGCAAGTGGCTCTTTCATTTTTTTGCTAAACAATTGTCCCTTGTTCAACGGCTTAAAAATAAAAACTCAGAGCTTATTACATTAGAACACTCAGAGCAGAAGAGCAATATGAAACAGAGAAACTGCACTGAGTTTTATGCCTGTTGACAAAACAAAATTGTCCAAAGAAAACCAAAGGAGACCAGTAACAGGCATAAAAAAGAGACAGCACTGCTAAGAAATAGCTCTACATGAAGCCAATGTATTTTCAGAAAGGTTATCACAATGGGAAGGAGTAAAGCTTATCTGTTGTGAAGCAGAATGCACTCCTCTAGACTATCTTCAAAGATTCAGAGATTACAGAAGGAAACTACAAGAACTTTGAAACAGATTAAAAATCTGAAACTCTTCTTTGGGAAATTAGTTGAGATGAGCTCTTACCGTAATTGGATCATGCTTTGGTATTTCACGTTAAGCCCTGTTTTTCATGTATTACTGCAAAATCAGATTTTGTTCAAAATGTGTGAGACCACACCACTTTTACAACAGGAATTGCCATGCAACATCTGGCTCGTCTAGCTTTTCTGTGTCTTTTGAAAGCGGGTGGTACAAGCTAATATAGGGAAAGATCTAGGAAAGCCCAACTGGAAAATAAACTTGAAGGATGATCTCATCTGTTCCCATTACCTAGAGGTTGGATTTTGCACAAAGTGTAAGCTGCTTTGCCACTTAGAGAGCTCTTGGTTCATTTTACCTATCACTTTAAAGAAACCAAACAAACTACTTGTTACCTTTTGTTCAGTCCTTTTCAGTACCCTCAAGTTCTCAAACATCATCTGAATTTTTCAAGAAATGTGGTTCATTCATATTCTTCAAGATTGTCAATGTGTCTAAATGTCTTCACTTACTGTGTTTTTCCTTCTGGATCCTGGCTTTCTAATAAGGCAGTACGAATTAAATTTACACTGGACCTCTTGATCCACACAGTAGTGAGAATAAAGATAAATTGTACTTCAGCATCCAGTTGATATTCCAGGGTGGTTTTTTTTCTTCTTTAATCTGCAAGTGTGTATCTTTTCTATATTCTCATGTGCTGGTTTAGGAACTCATTTCAGGGCTCCAAAACATATATATATGAAATGAAACAAAGGAGAGGAAGTTTCAGCAAAAAAAAAATTTAGTTTTCTTTGATTATACATATTGTTTGGAGTGGTGGTCTAGCCATAGAGCTTGTGGCACTATATTTCTTTGTCAGCTACATATTCCAGTTTATTTTGTTGTACCATTTTCTTGTTGTATCTTTTTTGTCCTGTACATAAACCCTTACATCTCTCTTACTGAATTTGCCGAATAGCGGAAAGTTGTGTGTCTCAGAAAAAAAATCAAGCTTCTGCATTCAACCTCTGTTGAATGAATGTAAGCAGCAGGTTACTAATGCATGGGGGTACTGGAGAGAAGGTATGGGAGAGTGCATTACTAATACTTCTGATTGATCTGTTAGGAGAAGTCTTTACCTTTTCATAATTATATTTTGGAAAACCTAATGTTGTTTATATATACACACAGATCATGTAGACAAAATACAACATTTAATTTTAAATTTGCTTTACTGTTTACACTTCATCTTCGATGTTTTTTTGAAAATCTCTGTTTGTAACAAAGTAGTAAATGATGAATATTGAGTTTGAACCTGTATATTTCAATCAGTCCTCAAAAGTTTAATTTCCTGATAAAAGAAGTAATTATATTTTTCATTGTAGCCTCTTGGGAGGTCAGAACTTCTCAAGACAAATTTCCATTGGGACTACTCTGTCTATCATTAGGTACATCACTAAAACTAAGCAAACTTGCTTTTGTTAGCTTTTAATAAATCTCTGTAGAACACCTTCCTTGTTCTCTAAATTGCATTTGAGTTTCAAGCAAAATCCACTGCAGCTCAAAGAGCATTTAAACCATATTTATAGTAGATGGATTCAGATATAGAGGCAACCTAAGTTTTACTCAGGGGAAAACTGCACTAACAGTCCTCCCTTTTTCTCCCTTTTTCAGTCATTCAACCATAAAGTTGCTAGTGATTATGACAGATATTTTTGTCTTCTACAATATAGTTTTGGTCTTTTTAAACTTTTACTGCTTTCTCAATAAGGTTAGATGAATTTGCTGAATACTCACATGATAAAAGTTTAGGATGACACAGTGTGGCTTGCAAGTTTTTCTTGTCATTTCCAGTAGCTGCTCAGATTCTAAGATCTTATTATATTTTTGTGTATGTTTGTGGTTGGCATTTTCATGACGTTAAATGCAATGTTCTTTTCAGATACAAAAGCAATACACTGCCTAGTGTAAAATACCTTTTACAAATATGGAGAAATTTTTTTATGTTTGCATTAATGTTGACTCTTGGGGCTTTTTTTAAACTTACAGTATAAAATTTTAGATCTATAACTTCAGATAACTTAAAAGAATATATACAGAGCAAATGACTGAGTCATTCCTTCAAACTCCTAATTTTGTTCTACTCTTAGGGATATATTAGTATAAAAGAAAATTACAGCTTTCAAGTTGAAGTCTTCACTTCTCCCATACATAAGTGACGTAATCAATATTTAATTTTTGGCAATGTTGTGTGTCAAAGTCAAATGAAGCAGATATAGAAGACCAAGGACAGGTTTTAAATTATCACCAGGAATACATTTCAGTGACAAGAGGTGTTCAAAAGTATTTCACTTTGCAAGATCATCAGTCTCACTGATGTTCAGTTCTTCCACTTCAGTGTGCAAAGTTTCTTTCAGTGTTATCTTTGATCTTGAAGCATCCTAAGGAACTTGTTACAGTACTTTTAAGATGAGAGCGTTTTTTTCTTTCCATCTTGCTACTTCATTCCTGACACTCCTTATATTCTGCTTAAGACAAAGTCTCTACTTTACTTGCTGGTTATCTGTCCCTTCCCTAGCTATCCATTTTTTAGTTAACACTGAATCAGACAAAACCCTCGGTGGTGTTAAGTTACATCCTTACGTATTTGTAGTTGTGATAGATACCTTTTAATTCCTGCATAAGCAAAGTATATAAGCTCTATCTTAGAGCTAAAATGAACAAGCAAGGCTACTTTTCAGAAGCTTTTTAGATTCTAGCAAAATGGTCATCTTATCTATCCACTGCTCCATCCACACCTTTGTAGCATAGTACTTTTAATTCTTCTAGTTTATCACTTTCTGTAACTTTCTACAGCTGTCTCCTATTATCTTTATCTTTCATAAGTTGACATTCACGTAAAGACCTAATATTCCTAATGTAAAAAGTATGATACTTGTAATTTATGTAAATGTTTCAGTTGCAGAGAATTTCTGAAATGAAAAAGCCTAGAAAAATACATTTTTAAAAAAATAAAAGGCTGATGAGAATTATTTCTGTGGCAAAAAATATTTTATCTCAATCATCTCTCGTGCTTGCTACCAGTGAAAAATGATGCATTGAACACCTTCTGTCATGAACCATATCTTTAATGTTGAATGCGCACAGTGGTGCAAGTTTTCTACACAGTCAAATGAGTTACAAATTAATACTAAATCTAATTAAGATTTATGTTTCCAGTCTAGAGTTGTGACTTTTAATATACAACTACTATGTGAAGTAATGACATTAGCAGATGGGAGCAGGTAGAGTTGGGAAGATGCTTTTGTATCACTTATTGTTACACATTTTTCAGTAGAAATATTCAGTATTTTTCAGTAGAAGGAAGATCAGGTTGCTTACCAGAAATTCTTCGTTAATAATAAGATGCTGCTCAGGACATGAGGCAAGCTGTAGTTTTATCCATAGGGTAGATATTTTGTGCACATTGAGTGCATTAAATTTTGTATTTGTTATCTTGATTCCTACTATTTCTTCTTAAGGTGGTCATCAAGGTGAAAACAATGTGGCAAGTATGTGAATATATTTTAAAGTTTGTACGCATACACTAAATTCCCAAGTAAAGTTGGGGGTTTTTATGTATTAAGTTTGCATATGCTACAGTTTTTTCTACCTAGGAACTTGCTTGAGTAAGTAGCAAGTGCTTTGGCACAGCTATTTAGCTGTGTTACAGTTGAGCATCATGGAAAAGCAGAAAGGATTTTTAAATTGTTAGGATGATCTAGGTAGGTGAAATCACACTCTGAGCACTGCAAGGGTTTCTTGCCTTTTTTTTTGTAAAACAGGTAGCTGTTTATAGACACACGGGCTTAGTTAGATATTTGATCCTGCTAAAAATTCCAGTGTTTTCTTGATTATTTCTGGGTTTTATTTCCTCTTAATTTTTTTCAGTGCACATTCCAGGATTACAAAAAACTGTATTTAGTGAAGAGACATGCTGAGAGAATGTATATTGGAGTAGAAAATAGCCAGGATTGCCTTAAGATGAGGAATCCTGCTTACTAACGCACGTCAATCTACTGTATCCTGCCAGGTTCTCCTCAATAGAGTGCAGCAGTGGTTTTCAAATCAATTACTAATTAAGAAACTAGAATATTTTCCATATAATCATTGTCTTTTTTCTTCATTATTTAAAGTGTATTGTCCTGGCAAAACATGTGGATGATTGAGTCCTAACAAGTCTTATTTTTAGTTTACATTTTGGTTAAAAACCCTGATTGTTGTTCATTAAAAACCCTGATTGTTGTTAGTTAAAAACACTAAGTGTCACAGCTTCAAAAGTGAGACATTGTGACTAAGAAAGAAGCAGCTTGGTATGCTTGGGATATCAAAAAACCCCGAATACATCATAAATAATAAAAGCAAAGTCTACTAAAATCCTTTCTAAAATGGAAGATTCACTTTGTAGAATGCACACCTTTTCCTTTTCTTAAAGTAATGCCAAACTGAAGTTATCAGAATTTGAAAAAAACACTTGGCATTTGAAGAAAGCATAGTAATAAACAAAAAATCTTGCTCCCAAAGCTAATTGAAAAAAACATTTCAAGGAGGAACTGACAAGCTGATGCAGCATAAGCATACATAGATCAGAACCCACGCAGGGGTTTTTCCTAAGAACCACCTAGGGGTTTTTCTTAGTACCAAAATAGACCCATCAACAAGTCTCTGGAGAGGCAGAATAAAGACTAGTGTCATCAAGTTTAAGCTGAACATTGAATTTCAGTAGAGGTACTTATTTGACTTAGTTTTATTTACTTTTTTCTTGAATATCTGTTTTTCGAGTAGTACCATATTTATTGGTAACTGTAATCTGTATTAAATAGTATAGCAATGCCAAAATCCAGTTCCCTTCCTTGTTTCATGCCCAACAACTGTTTATAGCAAGGCTAAAGAAGGAAGACCTGTTATATGCTGAATCATATGAAGAAGCTCTAATGTGCAGAATTTCCCTACATTTCTCTTAGTAACCAGTTGGTATTCTATTAACCTACGGAACTCCATTCTTTTCCTGAGTCCAGTGAAACTTTCAAACATGTCAGAAATAAGCTTCTCAGTCTTTCCCTGAAAATAATTATTTTTTTCAAATTGTAACTATTCCACGTGTGTATCCCTCCAGAAGAGAATAATCTTTCAGTACAGACATCCTGGCTCACACATGCATTGCGTGGGTTCTGATCTATGTATGCTTATGCTGCATCAGCTTGTCAGTTCCTCCTTGAAATGTTTTTTTCAATTAGCTTTGGGAGCAAGATTTTTTGTTTATTACTATGCTTTCTTCAAATGCCAAGTGTTTTTTTCAAATTCTGATAACTTCAGTTTGGCATTACTTTAAGAAAAGGAAAAGGTGTGCATCCTTCTCGCATTAGTTTCCTTACCCACACCTTTTCACTTTCTATCCAAAATAAATCTCTGGTTTGAATTCTGATGTATCACCAGATGAAGGGTTTTGGGTTGGTTTGGGTTTTTTTTTCCCCCCAAACAGCAATGTAGTTACATCTGTCTTTCATCCAGTTCCTTCATTTAGAAATTACTGTGAATGCACCTCTACAGAAATATTTGCTAGCTCCGTTTTCAATATATCTAGTTCTGGTCTTGTCACCGATGCTTGTTGAGACTGTTGGTGCCTGGTGATCATTTTGATGTCTTGCTGGAGTTGGCCTCTTGGAGCAATATTGACTTCCCATCTCCATTCATTCTCTTTTCCTTGGGGATATTCATTCTTATTACCTGTGCCAATTGATTTATTTTTGTTTCTTCCTGAAACATGGTTTCAAGAGTAAAACTACGCATCTATGTGCTGAATTTTCATATAGCCATATGTTCTGTTTGTAGGAATTTGGTTTTCCGCTGCTCCTCTTTTTTAGTATTTCAGTCCCTGCTAATCTGTAATTTCAACCATTCATACATTAACTGGTCTCAATCAACAGCTCAGGTATGGCCAGGCTTGCTTCTGTTCCTTTACTGACTATTGACATAATAAATAATCCACATCACTTACTGCTGTATTCTTTCTTTGATAAAAGGATCAGAAATTTCAAAATGTACTTGCAAGGATAGACAATGATCTTCTTTCTTCTAGTTGTTTCTTTCGTATTATAGTAAATAATTTAGCGACGGTGTAGCAAAGTTCAATGCCAGATATTATAGGAGAGGTAGGTGATGTTATTTTAAAACAAAAAGGGTTTCAGTCACACTTTCATATCTACATACTCAAAAGCACAAAGATACATGCATTCAGCATTCTGTCCAGCATTCAGGTATCCATATATGTGGATATATCCATATGTGTGTACCCACCTGGGCTGGTCAGGTTCCTTGAAATGATGTATAGGATGTGGGGCACCAGCTATCAAGTCCTCCACAACTTCTCTAGGTTTCTTCTTATGCTGGTATCCATTAAGTCAGTGTTGAATGTGCCTTTTATACTCTTTAGGAGCTGACAGTTAAGGGGATATTTGTCTCTCTATGCAGTTCCACCTCTTGAATATGTAAGATTTGCTCACTGTCCTGTGTTCTCCTTATCTAAACCTGCTTTTTATCATTCCAACATCATCTCTCAGTGGCTCAACTCTTTGTTTTGGTCATTTTATGTTGTCTTGTTTTACTGATTGAGTATCCCCAGAAGCTGCATGAAGTGCCGTGAACTAAATGAACCAATCTGTGTGCCATCAACAGTTTTTTCTTATATCCCTTCTGCTATGCTTTCTGGTGCTTCCACATCCATACGCTTCCATTTTTTCTCTACCACTCTTAATATATCTGTTAGTTATTCAAGGAGTATTCTTATGCAGAAGTCTATATTAGCTTGCTATTGAAGCATCCTGATATCATATCATGCTTCTACAGATATGCAGTGTAATAATAATACTGCATTTCACGTGCACATGCAACCAAAGTGCTGTAAAAAGTGGTGGTAGTCTAGCAGCAGCAAGCAGTTATGTGTTCGCAGGAGCCAAAACTGAAATTTAGACCAGGAAAGCTATTTCAAGGCATGCATGTTCCTGTGGTTAATGTATCATCTGCAGTAAAAGTTCGCTGGTTCCATCGCAGATGTCGTGGTTTAACCCCAGCCGGCAACTAAGCACCACTCAGCCACTCGCTCACTCCCCCTAACAGGATGAGGAACAGAACCGGAAGAGTAAAAGTGAGAAAACTCGTGGGTTGAGATAAAGACAGTTTAACAGGTAAAGAAAAAGCCATGCACGCAAGCAAAGCAAAACAAGGAATTAATTCACTACTTCCCATCAGCAGGCAGGTGTTCAGCCATCTCCAGCAAAGCAGGGCTCCATCACGCGTAACGGTTACTTGGGAAGACAAAACGCCATCACTCCGAACCCCTTCCTTCTTCTTCCCCCAGCTTTATATGCTGAGCATGATGTCATATAGTCTGGGATATCCCTTTGGTCAGTTGGGGTCAGCTGTCCCCACTGTGTCCCCTCCCAACTTCTTGTGCACCCACAGCCTCCTTGCTGGTGGGGTGGTGTGAGAAGCAGAAAAGGCCTTGACTCTGTGTAAGCACTGCTCAGCAGTAACGAAACATCCCTGCGTTATCAACACTGTCTCCAGCACAAATCCAAAACACAGCCCCATACCAGCTACTGTGAAGAAAATTAACTCTACCCCAGCCAAAACCAGCACAGAGAGAAGCAAGAATCTAAAGTACAGACATTGCTTTTCTCATGAATGATGTAAATATGGAATTGCCTTCAAGCTGTAGGTTCTTTAGCGAGTGTACTAGTAGTCCCTGAAGTCCAGTTTCACCTTTGAAAATGTTTTTAGGAAGTAAGGGAGTTAAAAGTAAATGGCACCTCCTGGTGCCATTCTATGGCACCTCTGTGAATCTTATCTCCTATTTCAGGCAATATCTAATACTATTTAATGTTGTAATATGTAATACCATCTAAGATTGGCAAACTAAAAATAGTTTTCCCCTCTGCATGGCTGTCTCCAGCCTTGTTTCAGAACCTCACTATCTCATTGGTCAGTCTGCGCTCAGTTGCCTTTGTGCCACTGTTGGCCTTTTCACTTCAATAAGGCCAATCTTTTCTTGATCATGTATTCATTCCTCAAATAGACTTATAAAGGGGAGGCATAGAAACTTTCAGATTTCATTTACATGAATTAAGTCAAACTCCTTCATTTTCATCCTTGTAAAAAAAGACTCCTTCAAAAGTCTTTTCCTGTGTTTGTTGTAGATTTCACCTTCCTTGGAGTGATCAAAACTGTATATCTGCTTATATGAGATTTTACTGGTGTGTTGTACAATGGATTTATAATCTCTGTCTTTTTTTCCAACTGTTAAGTCCCTGCCCATGTAGCAAAGATGCTTGCTAGTTGAGAACTTTGTGTTAAATTTCACTCCGTTTCTTTTACAGCAATCTTCAATGTTATCAAATACCTGCTGATATTACTTCAATACTCTGTAACTGATGATGCCTCCCATATTTATCTGAGTGCACTCCTAACTTTTGTGTCAAAATCATTACTGAAAATACTACATATGGTCAGTTTCTACATAACTCATTTGCAAACTATATTCATAACTTCTCTTCCACCTGTTCCTCTTTCAGCAAAATGTTACCTTCCAACTAGCAATTTCCTTGCCCTCCCAACAATTCTATTTTTACTTCTATATGTTCCTGTCCTACATTTCGTCTGTTTATAGGAGCAGTTGTCTCATCAAAAGTAATACAGCTTTATACTAATTCTCATTGATTACTGTATCTTTGTTCCCGTATTGTGTATTATCATCCCTAATCAAAATTCAGGCAATGTATTATTTTTCATTACCTAGTTTACCATTGATGTCTTCCCAACCTCAAATGATAGCATTTCTACTTTCTCTTTTTCTGTTTGTATGTTTAAGGAATCTTTTACTCCTTGTTTTAGATTCTTTTAACTCCATTTTGTACTTAACAGTTTCTAGCTTAGACAAAATAGTATCTTTTATTTTCATGTCTGCCAGGCTCTCTGTCTAGACCTAGTAGCCTTCTTGGCATGGTTTTTTGTTCTTCTCCACTCAAGAAAACAGAGTCAAAGTATTCAATTTCAAGAATTTATTTTGGCAGTCTGTCAAAGTAACTTCAGTTAGAACGGTCCTTTTGCAAAAGGCTGATGAAAGGTGGTCATTTTTCTCCCTTGGTAGATAAAACTGTTGTCTGTTGATACAGAAAAGTATATTTTTCAAGATCAGTCTTATTTGAATTGAGTACCTGTTCACTTTGGATTTATTGCATCCATATTGAAAATATTTCTCATTTGAGAGCAAATCTGTCTTCATGTAGTAAAGCAATTAGGCAATTTCATTATAGTTTAAAACTGCGAAGTCATTCTGTGTCTGATGTGATAACAAAAAAAACTATCCAAGAAGTTAGCTGTTTATCTAAAAAAAAGATTGAGCCTGAATGCCAGGCTCATATAGACCATTTACCCTAGAATGTGTGTGTCCCATCTCCTGGTTTTGCATGGAGCTTACAAGATACCTTCTACAAGACATAGGAGACAGACCTTATCTCAATTTTGAGAACTTTCTGTAATAGCTTTTTTATATCAAAGTCTTGTTTCTGGTACCTTTTTTGCCCAAGCAGATAGGCTTTCTCTTTTACAAAAAACTAGTTCTCAAAATCATGTTACCCTTGCATTTATAGGTCAGCACAGCAATGCATCAAATGTGAATATAGTCATTTATCTATTTGTCTTTCCAAGACAGAAGAGACAAGACGTTGTCTTTTAGGACTTAGCCTGAGCAATTGCTATCAGAATTTGAGAGTTTCATTCATTAAGTAGATTCTTACATCATATTGATTACCCAAGTTTTTGAACTGTAGCTATTTTTAGCAAGTATTTCCCCAGAAGGTTTTGAGAAAAAGGTACAAGATGCTTTCTCTTTAGCATTCTTCTGCCAAGTTCCCATGCATTATTTCCTGGCTGGAAAAGGAGAACATTCATCCTACTTAGTATGTAGCCTAATGCTCTTGCTTATACCTATTGGTGTGTGTAATCCTCATTCTGTGCCTTTCTATTCCTCAGGATGATTGGGTTTTTTTAAAAAATCTGTGCATATGTGCGTACGCATAATCTTTTATCACAGCTGAGCCTAGGTACTGTGCAACCATACCAGAGGAATATGTGTGCGTTGTTAATGCTGCTTTACTTGCTCTCTTGGTGTAGTTCCACTCTACCTGTTCTCAGTGCAAGACAGTTTAGAGTACCTCAAATGAACAGTAGTCATTAAGCAATGAGATGAGGTAAGCCCTATAGCAAATTTATCCAGAAAGGTTGGAAAACATTATTAAAATCCCTAACATACCAAGTTCATTCCATTAAATAGTCCTGTTAAATTGTAACAATCACTAAGCCTCAACAAACAGTACTAGGAAATGAGAAAACAAAGGTGATGGAAAAGGTAGTGGTTTTTAAAATCAGAAGAACAGTTGTCACAATCTTTAGTCCAGCCTTCTTATAAACAGCCATTCTGAATTTGTTAATGCAGTTCACCCTGTTAAATTCAATTTCTTTGTCTCTTACCCCTCTAATTACCTCCTTTCTCACAACGTATGTTAGAAGCCCTTTATTTTGTAATTCATGTAAGGCTTAGGTCAATGCTTATCCAACTCTGTATTCTGGATCTGCAAGGAGAATTTAGTATGCGCGAAGTGCATTGCCTGTGTTTGAGAAAATTCTTACTTAGTTGTGCCACTTTTCATTTAGTAAAATATTGATCATGGGTTGTTCTCCCTATTTTAATTTTCTACGTGCAACAGGAAAAGGGAGAAGGCACTGTAGTCTCCAGGGAATTGTCCCATTTTGAATGTCAGCAATCAGTTTAACTAGTTTTGTTTGTTCCTTGAAGAGACTGTGTAAGAAAATAGTATTTAATTTTTTCCACATTTTTGCCTTTTTAAAATAAATAAACTGTAGCAGCACAAATCATGACAGAATTCTGATGACATGTTAAAATATGAGTTCAAAATTGTGTGACCGTGAAGGTATTATGCCATTCACAGATGCCTCAAGATTAGGTGTTAGAATGTGTTCAGATGATTAATAGTAATGACAACGATTCAAATGAATCCCCATATTTATTACACTCAAAATTTATCTTTAATGTCTGAAATTAATTGCTTCTATTTTGCTCACCAATTTAGTTTAATTTTAAAAGGCAAAATACACATTATCTCCTTAAAAGGGGCATTTATGAATAGGGTAGAACTTGATTTCTTCAATTAGGCTTCAACAGGATATTTGCTTGTTTGAAAGGAAAGGAAGTGGTTATTTATCTATTTCTGATCACTTTCACAGTAGCGTTGCATATTCTTGGACAAGAATTTCTGTAGGCATTTATTGATATTTACATTTACTGAAACCTGCATATATTTCAGTAAAGAGCTTTTTATTTAAACCAGCAATAGCGGTGACTGTAGGAATGTATTTACGGGAAAAGTCTATGACAGATTAGGGATCCTTAAGGTGAGAAATTCAAAGCACTTACATTTGGAACATATTTCTCTCCAATGTCTATGTTGGAAACTGGGCCTCCCACTTGAATGCCCTACAGTAGATTTATGGAAATCATCCCATAAGAAACAGTAACAAGTTTGGCAAGATTTCAAACCAGCTGTCTTGGCAATGTCTTTTTCAGATTTGCACCATTCGTTACAGTTTATTTATTAAGACTGCTTTTTTTTCTTTTCAAAACAGCTTTTCAAAATGTGAGGAATGCCTTTGAGCAAGGATTTTCTGTCCTCAAAGAGGTTTACTCTTCCCTTTAATGTCCCACTGGCCCATCTGTTTCAGAAAGATGGGATCTTCCTTGTTACACTGAGCCCAAATGCAAACATCTCTCCCTTAATTTTGCTGCTAAAAGTGGTCAAAAAGAGCAAATGTCTTAGCTGGTTTGCTTTATCACCTACCTGTCCCAGCATCAGGTCACTTCTAAGTGATTTCATTGATGTGACAGCTTTCACTGTGACCACCAAGGTATCTTTGATAGGAGCTAGCTTAGTGTCTAAAAATGTTTAAAGGACACTGTCCTCCACTGAAATATGAACAGCCCTATATATGCTGCAGCTTTTAGAACTTCAGTTCAGCTTAGGTCAACAAGGCAAAAGAGCAGCACATTCAGAACTGAACTGTCAGTTTGGGAAAGGTATATACAAAGAATTCAAAACTTCACCACCTAGGACTTAAGATATTTTTTTTTTTCTTTAAAGATGAACAACTTTCCTGCTTGCCAAGACAGATTTCTGATCTATGCGACAGGTGTTTGTTTTTTCAAAAGTTCTACCAGGAGCATGAGGTGCAAATTCTGCTTTCCTTTGTGGGGAAAGACAGAGAATAAATGAGGCTGCAGACATAGGCAGGGAGCAAAATATGCCAGCAGCCATTAAAAAAATATTCAAAGTGGGGCTGAAATGAGAGGATTGAAAGTATTGAATTGAGGAGAAATCGGATGTAAAGGTTGAGTGGTAGAGGTCTGGTATAGAGCAAAGCAGTATTTATGGCTCTTGAGTGATGAGGCTGCAGGGCTTAGAGTGGTTTGGAGAAGAGTAGGAAGTAGTTTGGAGGTAGGAGGCAGCAACAGCTTTATGAGAAAAGAAAGGGCTATGGTCAGGAAGAACTGGGAGAAAGGTAGCCTTGAGTGGGTAGAAGGGTTTGGGGAACTTCAGCTGTGTGACAGGAGAGTTGTGCAACTGAAAGCTCTGAGACAAGCTGGGTCCAGAAACCCTACTGTAAACCTTGGTCCCTATATGTTTGTGCATACATGTCCCCTGTATAATAAGGTGAAGCATAAAGTATTTGAACTTATTCTCAATCGGTTTGCTCAGAGCAGTCTGGTCGCTATAGCACACAGCTCTCTGCAGGCTAATTAAGTGTTCTGATGGTCAGCATTCTTTACAATCAGTAGGAGCCCTTTTGTGATTTCCATACCATTCCCGTTGGCCTGGGCATGCCTCTGCCAAGAGTAGCCATTTGGTTTTGTTACTCATCATTTATAATCTCTTCATGTCTTGGGCAACATAAAGCCTGTGTATTTTGTTAACTGCATAGTGAAAGTAAGGACACCAACTCTCATATGCCCAGAGCTCCAGTTTAAATGAGATTTAGGACATTAAGTCACTAAGAATAGTGGCATAATATGTAATGTTTGTACTTATTGTAGTCTGTTTTGCCCTGGCTGCGCATTTTACCTACCAACTTTTAGATTTGATTTCTGACCATTAAATTTCACTGAAGTCAATAGATAGTTTTAAAGAACTAGGCTGCCACACATTGGCGTAAAAGAACCAGTGTATTACAAAATCTCCTGTATAAGGACATGGTTACATTATCTTTATCATTATGTGTGTTAACAGACCATTGATCTGGTGATGATATTAATGTACTAAACTCCAAAACTGCAAGCAAATTGCATTACTTTTTACCACTGATTGGTCCACCTGCACTGTTTTATTCCCTCATCTGCACATGGAACAGTGTGAGTAGTAGTGCCCATTTTAAATAATTAAAAATTTAAAAAAAAATGTGGGTAGTGTGAACAAAATGTGTGATGGTATGATAATGATGTTTTATTGGCATTCATTAGCATACACGTACATTATGCTTTTGTAAGTTTACCATTTCCAAGAAGTGCAGCAACCCTAATAAAACATTTATGCCATACTGCAGTATAGTGCATAGGTGTGAATATGTTTATTGGTTGAGAATGTATGTTTGTTACAGGAGCTTGTACTCCCTTTGTTTGAAAATACTCCCCATTTATTTAGGAAGCCCCATCTAATTGGTGTTTGTCTGGCCTAAAACCGCAGAAGTAAAAATACTTTTAAGTGCAAGTCTATTTTTCATGCATGAATGTAAAAGTTATACATAATGCATTTTTTAACTTAAAATAAATTGATTTGCTGCAATATTAAAAATATCTTAAGCTCTTTGTTAGCAGTAGAAACTGCTCACTTGATGTAGAGCATTGTTATTATTAGAGAATTCTAGTTGGAGTTCAGATTTCTATATCAGATTTTTCCACTGTTGATCAGACAAGTAAGGGTTGTAAAAAATACCACCCATACCAGGATTTTATTATATAATATTTGGATGTTGGCAGTCACAGTCCCCAACATTAAATTTCTTGACAAGCAGTATGTAATTACTTCACTAATTAAAATTACTTCTTGCCAGCCACGGAATGTTTACAGTTTATTCCTTTTTTCTGGATGTCACTATCCTTCACTGATCTCCAGTTTGTTGTATACCGTGAACTTTGACGAACATTGCTAAGGGTCAGAAAAAGCCTTTTCCATCTTCATAAGATTTAATCTCCTTTGGATTCACTTCCCTTAAGTGATCTGGCCAATACATAAATTTTTTTTTTCCTGGCCAACTGATGTAAAATCATTGCCAGTTGAGTTATACTTTTAAGATACTTTTCTCTGTTAATATGAACTGTGTGAGAATTTGTGTGAGAGATTTCAAGAACATTTTTCTGGAACAGAATGGTGTAATAATATGCGTAGTATAGCTTTTATGGTTTCTCTTCTTCAACTGGACCCCCTTCTTCTCTAGTTCAATGCACTATATTAACTTGAGGAATCTCCAAGCTTTTGATAAAAAATTGCTGATGGCTCCTAAATATCCCTGTACTTAATATGTTGTATTCTTTCAAAGCCCCTTCATGTGGGGGCTGTTTGAATATATTATAATACATATTTAGTTTCTCTTCTGTAAGTTTTTTATGTTTTTGTCTTCTCAATGCATTTATCTTTAAGATCATTTTAATGTTGTTTTTATACATCCACCTGCCTTTTCACTGAATCATAGAACATCTGTTTAAGCTACATGGGATTGGAGAGAGGTTTATCTCATTGTTCTTCTTCCATATTTTGCCTTGGTCAGTTGAACGGCCCTTGCGGGGGGGGGGAAACAGCTTTGGAGTGGAGTGTATTGTGGAATTCTGCTGAAGGAAGTGGTCCAAAGTAGGAGCATCATATGCACAGTTTTGCTCTAGATTTCCAAAACTGATCATTCCTTTCTTACCATGATGCCCTGCATTTTGAGATGAAATGCTAACCAGAAGGAAGTAATGACAGGTAAACAAGGGAAGTCGTCTTTTCTCATAGCATGTACAAATTTGTGAATGTCACTGTTGACAGCCAAAAACCTGCTTTAAAAAGGAACAACTTCATAAACATTTATTAACAGTATGTGTAGTCACATTGACAAATATGATGCAAGCAAGTTTCATGATTTAGGATTCAGTAGAGGATATTCACGCCATTTAACTTCACATCCCCTAAGGCAACCAGGTTAGGAGCACAAGGGAACTTTTAGTTAGGTGCAATGACGAGAAGCCATGGCTAGAAACTAACAGGGACTGTTTTTGTCTAAGAAAACAGAAAATGTTTGTTGGCACAGTTGTCAGGCGTATGTGGGATAACACATATGACAAATGCAAAAACATTTATTTGCAGACCCAGTGATGTAATGTTCCACAAGGAATATTAATAGTTTTCTTTAGTCACTGTTCATCATTGACCACCGGTAGTGGTCAAGTGAGATAACAGTTACGTTTTTCTTATGTGCACAGCAAATAACCTGAACTTGATTTGGATGCTGTGTAGTATAATCTCTTGCTTTTGATTAACATGATTCCAACACTGCGCGCCCAGGCCATTGAATAAGGAACTTAACATCTTTTTAAACCACTGCTGTAAAGAGTTTCCATTGCTAGTGTTGCATTTATTCAGTTTCAAAATTAAGTAATTTGATCATAGCAAAAAGGCTTTGTCATTATGAACCATGTATGTGTTAGCCAGCATTCTGGAAAAAAGTCTGACAGAGGTTTGACTTCTTGGTGAACGTGGATGTGAAAACACATTCTGAAAGCTTTAGGTCCTGCAAAATTCCCATTTCTTTGTCAGAAGCAGTAAGCAGGGAAACTTCAGAGTAGCAAGAACAGAGTATATTATCAGAAAGGGGTAGGAGTCTAAGATGGATAGTGTTAAGTATTTGAGGCTATTATCTCTCCTTTTGTGGAACTGTTCCTCTAAATAAATCTGACTAAAGCCAGAATCTCAGATTAGCCAGTTGTTCAGAGCTGTTCTTTCTTTATGACGAGTATAACTGCTGGTTTATATATATTTAAGGTTAGGTCTTTTAAATTCTTTTTTCTGGAGTAAACTCAGGGATGAAGATAAAGAGGTACATTTATTACGGGCTCTGTTAGAAGGTAGAGGAATAATAATGAAACCATATGTGAGACTTCTGCTTAGAAAACACTAAGTGACTGTTCTTTGATACCCAAGTCTTTCATACATCTTGTAACAAGTCCATTAAGCATATTTGAGCACTCCTCTTTGCTCACTGTTTGGTTCTAGTTTCCCTGCTTCCTAAGTTTTCTTCCACTGGCTTGCTGTCTCATTCTACTCCCATTGTAACTCCACCTTGTTCTTAGATACCAGGATAGGGACACACCTGTGGCTAGTCTTTAGCTTTTAACTCCTACTATTATTCCCTTGTGAATAAGAAAGGGATGTAAATATAATGCATTTATCTTAACTGTCAGTGCATTATACCCTGCCAGTTTCCTGGAATGTTCCCTACACAACACCTTTCTCGCTTCATTACATTGAATATCTTCATTGTCATCCTTCAGAACGTTCCAAAGCCCTCACATCTTTCAGGTAACATTTTGCAAATAACTACTTAGTGTTGCTCCTGCCTCATCTCTTAATCCATTCATTTAGCTTGTGTTGTGGTATTAAAAAAAAAAAAAATCATAAAACCTGAGGCACAAAGTTTTGTTTTCAATTTCACTGTTCAGGTTCTTTTTATTAGTCCTATGTTTTGCTTAGAAGGAAGTGGTGTTTTCATTTTACAAATGGATAATAGAAAAATCAGAAAACTCATTTCTCGATCACAGAAGTGACCGATGGGGATGGAAGTATACAAACTTTCGATTTAGAACACTTACATGCACATCTTTCATTCTAATCTTTTCTAGCTACAAGTGTTCATCTATGATGGGGTTCTTGTATCCAGCTGAGTTTCTGAAAAGCAAGGAGTGTATAATCCATGCCATTTTCTGAAATACTAGTTTATCAGTCAACTTCTAGAACATCATACAGGGGTTGACCAGAGAGAGATAAGGATATACCTGAATTCCTTTCTGTGGCATTTACCATGAAAAAAAATGTTTTTATATTCCTGCTGTTCCTTGCCTTCTTGCTAATACCCTGTTTAATTCCCAGAACAGATGTAGTATAGTTTGTGCAATACTCGTATCACTCTGATTCATCCCTTGAGAAACACCCTAGTTGCATTCTGCAAGGTTCCTGTAGCAAACGTTATGATGTATATTAACTGTGCCATGGATGTAAAACAAGAGTTGACCTTAGGCTATCTCCTTGTGATTTATATTTTCAAGCATTTATAATTTCATTGCTTGCAATGTACACGTTGCATATGTATTCCTCTATATATTTTGAAGAAGGAAAGAGTAAATAATGTCAGTTACATGCACCTATATCTCCAATCTCATTTCTGACTGAATCCTAAACCTTCAGCACAGCACAACTTGAGCAGCCACAATACCCACGTGGGTAAGTAATAGAAGAAAAACTTTTTCCCTGAAGGGCAATGCATATTCCTGTCAACTTACAACTTTTCCCCAAGTTTCTGTGGTATGTAGCATTTTTCTTAATGTCCTAGTTCCATGTCATTATGTGAGATTATTAGCGTAACTTTGAAAAAAGTTTCAAATTAGTAACATGAATTGGGGTTCTACTTGATTATGTCTTATTGTCTGGGACTGGTAATATCTCAGCCAGGGTATTGGGCCAGGTATCTTTGCTCTAACTCTTCTTGTTTTCTTTTCAAATAAGGATCTTCTTTCCCTCTTGAGGCTTCTTTTTTTTTTTTTTTTAATTAGGAAAAATATAGCAACTAGGTTATAACTGCATATATTTTAATTGAATCTGCCTTCTAAAGGAGACATTTGATTTAAGAATGACAGTTTTTTCTTGGTCAGTATACTAGAATTGCTTGGAGATTTGCTTGGAGTCCCATCAAAACCGTGATATGGGTGTTTCACTTGAGAGTTCAAAACAGATACTATTTTAATGCCATAAGACCAGGGAAGGAAAGCAACAATTCACATAAATGTTTCCAGTGTATTTTGGTAGTGGACATCCTATCAGAACTAAGTATTTAAATTGTTAATATATTGCTTAGTTGCATTATTTTCTTGAGAATCTAGTGCAAGTAAAAAAAAAAAAACATTGTTGTCTGTGTTTTGAACATGAATTTCTCCATTTTCCAAGGGTCGGGTAAAAACAAAACGTGGCAATCTAACTTGTGCTTTTGCTAGTGTGCTCCAGAGAGCATAAAGCAGAGTTGAATTTCCATGTTTCATTCAGTCTTTGGCTTCTTTGCTGAGATTTCTTAAAGAAAAGACAGTTAATGTGGCTTGAAAGGATTCACCTCAGTTGTGTGGGACTTTGTTTTACATAACCTGTGAAACAACCATCGGATAATAAAAACTTCCAGTTCAGTCTTGACTCAGACTAGAAAGATATCCCTAAAGTCATTTTTATTGTCTTCTTCCTCTCTACTTCAAATGATACGACACAAGTTTAATTTATCAGTAAAAGAGGTTTATTTACTGGATTCAGCAATTCTGAAAAGAACTTTTGCTGTAAATGAATGTTTTATTTTACATGCTTCTAAAAGTACAAAGCCTTACGAGCAGCTACCTCATTTGTTTCTTCCATCCTCTGCATCATCTAGGAAAAAAACATATATAATAAAGGAAAAGTAATCAGGTAGGGGATGTTGGGGGAGAGGTTATATATGTGGTATATTTAAAATAAAAATCTAATGTTGGTCTGGCATTAAAATTTTCTGGTTGGGCAGCATAATTTTTAACTGGGAATCTTGATAGCAGTGGCTAAAATATCTAGGCCTGGGTCAATAGGAATCTGTATTGCATTCTGTCAGGTATCAATCATGATACTTGCCAGGCCTGATACTCCCAGTTATAGCATAGTATGATCATATGATTTGTAGAAGGTATAGGGTGGTTTTTTCTTCAGTTAGAGTTATAGGACTTCATTATTCTTCATATCCAAATCAAATAAGTAACATGTATTCTTTCAAAAATGTTAGTGAATTCAGCATGCAACATATGTGCCAGATTGGTAATATATTGAAATAAAAATGATCAACAAAGCAAGTTTAAAATGCCATGATAAAGCATCATTTATTCCAGAAATTAGAGTCTGTGTCTTTGTCCTCTAGAGGTGTCTCAGAGAGTCAAATTGATGTCTTGCATGTACTGCTAACTGATTGTGTGGAAATTTTTTTAAGTTCACTTTTTCTTTATTCTTCTGTCTTTTTTACCCATCTTCCCCCATTGTAGCAAATTAGACGGCCGGATGAAAGCAAAGGAGTTGCTAGTAGAGTTGGATCCCTCAAAGTAAATATGTTTCTAACATTTATTTTGCAAGTTTTCTTCTATAGCCTACACTTTTCCTTTTGAAGGGGGAGGTGAGGGGAGGGAGGGAAGGGGCTTTTCCATCTCTCACCATCCCATGATTTTTATTTCGGTATTCTTATTGCCGTTGGGTCACATTTTGTTTGTTTCTGTGCTACACATAGAACAACCTACTGAAGGCAGGCTGCCAGTTAGTTAGCTTTGAATGTCACCACAAATAAGAGATAGTAACAACTTTCTTGAAGTGCCTGTAATTTGGTGATCATGATTAAACCACTTCTCTGATCTATGTTGTTTGTTGTCTCTTAACTGCCTGTTACATGGAGAAGTGACTTACTCATCTTCAGACTACTGCTTCCCATCTTGAAACATAATTAAACTTTTATAGTGCTCACACTTTTTGCATTTAGTTCTGCAAAAGACCATTACCAGAGTTGAATATTTCATGTATATCTAGCCTTTAAACCAGAAAAAATCAGAGTAAATAAAGAGGAAATGAGAGAGAGATTCATGTGAGGCTAATAGGAACAGAGCCACTGTTTTGCTAATAATTAGTCCCTTCTGCCTTTTTTACGTTTGTACAAACATACTCAAATATTTAGAGCACTTAACAGAACAGGCAGATATCTAAATCGGTACCCACCATGCATACTGTTACACCCTAATAAATGGTTTAAAACACAGGATGTAATCTATACCAAGATGCTGATCCTGTGCAGGCCAGGCCATTCTGTTAAGGTTCCATCTCAACAGTTGCCTCTTCTTCAGCCATCCAATTTTTCACTTTTTTTTCCCACCTTATTTCCTTTTAGCACTTTCTCAAGCACTAATTATTTCATTTTTCTTCTGCACTCTCCTTGCCTTTTCTGCATTCTTGGTTTTTGATCTTTTGTTTTGGTTTTGTATGTTGAGTGTATTGCCTTTGTTCCAGGACAAGCCATCCTCTCTGTTCTCTAACACTGCTCTACAGCTGCTCTTTGTGAAAATGTTATTTCACTGAGCATAAAGAAGGGGAGGGGAAGGATTAGTTATGCACCTCTTTCCAGTAATGCCTCCATTTAAATTGATCTCAGCGTAGAAAAAGAAGCCACTTGCTATTTGTTTATACAAGTTATAGCTAGAGGCATCTGTAGCATTCCTCACTGTCTGTGAGGCTTTATCTTTTCATCTTGTGTTTTGGGAAGAGATTTTAGTCACAGTGTAGATGGGAAGACCACTGTACATGAATGAGGCACTGTTTCAGTGGGAGACATTCAGGACCACTGAATTCCCATGGAGGAAAATACAAGACAGCCACAGTTTCTATGCTGTTTTTGAAAATTGTGTATGTAATTACTGTGACCTGTGCATTTTAATGGGTCATCACATACAATTCTAGATGTGTAATGCATATATATATATGCAGAAATTGTAGCTTATTTAGGTGCTGGGCTTCATCTGTTATTTTTATGAACGCCCACTGACACCTAATTTAGGATTATTATTTCTGTATCTGATTGCCCAGGATTTAATTTCACGACCCAAAATATATATATTTAGACACAAAATCTTACATGATTATCCTTACAGAAAATGGGAAATCCTTCTTGAGGTTCCCAAATATGAAAACTTACCTCTAAAAAGTTATTTTTGATGGAAATAAATTCTAGAACACAGCCTTATCAATAAACAAGCAAATAAATAAATAAATGAACAATGTAGCAGAGATTCAGTAGCTTTAGAATGATCTGTCCCTTGATTTTTCAGGGTTTTTCCTGGACTGAAAAAAGAGCAATGTTAATCAAGCAAAAATATCTTGTTTCCAGTTTCCAAGTTTACTGAGCTTGTATGTCTGTGTTGTTCAAAGCACTTTGATGTCTTGAAATGTTTTGCCAGAGGCAGTGAGAAATGTGTTATGCTATGATTTATTTAAAAAAAAAAAAATCCACATAAAAACAAAGAACAAAAGAGAAAAAAAAACGTGACAAGAGAACAGGTTGCTTTTTCAATTCATTTTCTGATGTTTACATGTAGCTCCATCGAAAGCTGGAGGAGCTCAGAGATCACCTAGAAGGCAATGTCAAAGGATGCTCTCTCCGAGTAAATGTACGATTTCACTCGGTGATCTGTTTTTTTAAAACTTCCGCTGGCTGGTAACACCAAATCTGATTGGTTTGTCCTCTCATTCCCATCTTTTTCCTTTCTCTCTCTCTTTCTCCCTTTGTGTTTTCTTTCTTTTCTATCTGGGGTTTCATTTTAATGTGTGAGAAACTTGACCTAATTGACAGGGTTTGTTTAAAAGAATATCTTACTACATTTTAGTGAATGCTAATCAAACTGCTTGGCTTTACAGCAACTAAAAAAAAAATCCCTTTCCAAAATTGAGGTTGCATATCTAAAAGTTTCCTGAATATTAAACTTAGCAAGAAATAAAACAGATATCCTTAATTTAAAGGATAAAAATATCTTCTGCCAGTGATTAATAGCCTTACCTGAACTGAAAACTATGGCTGATATAAGGTAACCCAAAAGCATATAGGTTCACATGTACCTCTGTCTTTGCCTTTAATCTTTTTGGGTCCCTATTTTATCTCACAAAATAGGTTAATATTTGGTTGAATGCCAGCTATGCAGATTTCGTTGCTTGTTTTTTTAGCAGACTAATGTAAAAAATTCTGCAGCATATTTCTTATGCATTAGGTTTGTTCTTTAATGAAAAAAATCTTGAGAAAAGGATTAGGATCTAGCGTATCAGTCATGACACCCCTATAAAGTTGCCCATTTTTCACAGAAATATTTAACAAAGCAAGTCAAATCCAACATAACAATACAGACAGCAGTACCTCGTGTTTAGTAGTTCAACTCATAAATTAAGATCAGCTTTTCAGCAATCAATTCTATAGAAGTGAGTTTAAGCTGCATAATTTAATCTGTAATGAAAATTAGAAAAAAGGGACAGTTGTGAGCATAGTAGATGTGAAAGTTGGTAACCATTTATCTCTTTGCACATCCATCCAGTGAAGATTCTCAGAATAATTTCTTTAGATTCATGTCCTGTTTGTGTCTTCCATACACCATGACTGTTGTCATTCTCAGCACTGTCATTCTAATGCATAATCCACTATGGTTATATAGTGCAAGATAATTTTGGTAATGATAATGAATTGGTAGTTTTTACCTCTTTTGGATGCTTTTGCATATCCAGCTATGTATCTGACATAAAGTTGATTTCTGGTCATTGTCAAATAGAAGTCTCTGAATTTATAATCTTTTGCAGGTCAAATACAAGGAAATCGAGCTGCTAATATATTGCAGCTTTCTATAAAATAAATTTGATTAAAGGACTGTAACTTTTCCCTGGAAAATCTTTAAGAATCAAGTTTTTGGGGGAATAAACTGTGTGATATTTTAGATTTGGTGGTATCTCAAATTTATTAGTCATAACCAAGACAAAGCAAGTTCCTTTATTTTAGACTCCACTCTTAAATTCATTATTTAGTTCTAGTGAATAAATATAAAGCCAGAAAAAAATTATGCCATGAAACTTTGTACTGCAACAAAGGTGTTCTAATTGCACATTATTTCACAGAATGTCACATGGGGAAAGGTTTCAAATGAAAAGTTGTGACCACATTAGTCATGACAAATTAGTTGTCATGAAATTGTCCTGTTCCACTGTGCTACTTTATCTGTTATTTTGTGGCCATACCCTACACAATGTAAGTGAGGAAGTCAGATTGTGAACTAAGAAATGTTCCATATATTCTGCGTGTGCCCTTTAAGTTTCTTAAAACAAGCAGGACACATTGCAAGTATAATAACATATAACTAAAACCTGCTGCTTTGTCACTGCCGCTCTGATTCATGCTGTAATAATGGATGTTTTAGATAAGGCAACATTTTAAAAGACAACATACAAATGACTGATCAAAGAATAGAACAAATCCTTCCTAAATAGTGGACAATTGGAAAGAAAATAATGAGGGATCTGTTAATAGTTCATCTTTAAAATAATTTTCATCTCTTCCATACTGCTTTTGGAAAGGGGTTTAGATGTAAGTTGTTAATACTCCTACAATGTGGCAAATGTATTGAATGGTGTGGGAGGGGGAGCATATAGTATCTGATGGCCAGCCCCATAAGTGAAAAGGAAATGCTATTGCACAATTGTGTATACTATTAAGGTGGAACCTTTGTTCCAGAATGAGTTGCAAAGACATGCTTTCCAGATTAAATTCAAAGGCCATTGGAAATACGTAGGAAACATTGGAATTCTGCAGAATATCCCAGATTCCACCAAAAGTTTAGAAAGCCTGCCAGATATTTAAAATAAAATTGCACTGAAAACATGCATGAAAATTTGAGTTAATTAAGCAGTTTGGGGGCTTGAGTAGTTTTCATTTTAAAACACTACGTTTAATATCAGCAGTAACGCATAACAATTTACAAAAAAAGTTATCCTGACCTGAGATTTGTTTTTCCATTTCTTCTTGAGATCTTCATTCATCTTCCTTGCAGCTATTGCAGTTCTTTTCATGGCTTAATCCTTTGACCCCTCCCAGAGACCTGTGTTCGAAGGTCTCTGTTTCTAAATATTGTTTAGAAAAATTAGTCTTCTATCACTTCGACATGTTAGCATTCCCCTACTGTTCAAATTAATGTAGCAGTAGCAAATAAGTGCATTAGCTACTGAGATGATAAACAGTGAAAACAGCTGACTGGTTTATATTTTAGAACTCATAATACCTGCTAAAATCGGTACCTTCCTGCAAGTGTGTTCAACTGAGATTCAACAGAACAATACTGCTTCAATCTGTGTTTTGAAGATAGATACTTTTTTTTTTAATTGTGCAGACTAAGAATTTTAAATGCAAGTTTAAACTCTGCAGAAAAATGTTATGGAAAGTCCATCAGAAAAAAAATTAAATCTAAGTATAGAAGTTCTACACAGAGTTCCCAAGTAATATGAAAAACAATTTTTGTGTGGCTTTTGACCAGCATAGTTCCAAATCAAAGGTTCTGGTTTTGTTCAAGAAAAAAGTTCTCAGAATTCACAGCAGAGGCCAAATACTGTCCACAGATGATGTTTAATGACACCAGGATTGTCATTTTTCACACAGAGCTGTATCTCTCAGTCTCTACGGTCTCCTGCATGCAGTGTTCTGTCTTACTTTAAGTACCTGCCTTCTTTGATCATGATGAAGGATTACATTTACAGGGCTTTTATTCCTGGTCTTAATACTCCATTATTAAAGATCTGAGTCAAGCCAGTAAGGCCCTCAGACTAACAACAAATTGCTCTTGCAGCCTTTGAATGAGATTCTCGGTGTAAATGGGCGTAGCTCTTAAGATCATTCTCATAGTGGGGAATTTCTGTGACTGACAACATGGCCCCTTAACTTGAATGTTCATGGGGGAAAAGAGCCCAACAGCTCAAATGTTAGCACGTTAGCTTCACCTAACGCAATATGTAGGGGTTGTCAGGTAGCATACAAAATAAGGAGAGCTGCCTCCTCTCTCAAACTGGAAGAAACAGTCACTGGAGTTCATATATGACAACAAATTGTAAGCAGTAGGTTGTAGATTGCAGAATCATCAAAGGAGCTTGGAAAAGTATTGACATTTAATTTTAATAACACAGAAGCAATACACTTAGAAAATGCTGAAATCAGGCAGATGCTCAAAAATGGAGACTAGTTAACAAGAAAGCAATGACATAGAAATGATCAGGAAATTATAAGTGTGCAGCAGATTAAACAGTCTCATTGTGTGATCCTGTTGAAAAAAAACAGCAATCACTATGTGCAGAAGCGTGGTATGAGCATAACCCTTT
The DNA here is from genome assembly GCF_965638725.1 of Aptenodytes patagonicus. Lineage (NCBI taxonomy): Eukaryota > Metazoa > Chordata > Aves > Sphenisciformes > Spheniscidae > Aptenodytes > Aptenodytes patagonicus. The sequence goes on along the minus strand of NC_134955.1, from coordinate 35,555,764 downwards.
CTTCAAGAACATTAGATCATTTTGAGACTAGAACACGAGCATACCTTCAATTTCATCATTATGAGAAAATGAATAAGAAAAAAAGAATTTGGAGTGAGTGAGATTAAGATACTAAGGAAAATTGTGTGTGTGTTTGAGCATAGGGAGAAATAAAATATACAGGTATCTTACTGAAGGGAATGTCATTTGCTTCTATACAACTGGAACTTTTTTCATAAAAAAGAAAATACAAAATGATTTAAAGTGATTACTGATAGGAATAAGACTGAAGTTAAATGGTAAGTTTAGCCTAGATATTAATGAAAATATGGATAATTAGATCACAGGCTAATTTGACAAGGAAAGTAATAGCATTCCACTTATAGTAGTTGTCTAAGAGAAGATTAAAGCAGACATGTGTCTAACATACCCCTTGTAAGTTAGTGTGAGGAGTAGACAACTTCTTAAAAACTTTGCAGAGTACGATTGCAAACCTCCTCATCGTTGTTGTTCTTGTTTATCTAGTTGCTGATACTTAAAAAACTGCTGCTGTGATGTTTCTTGCTGTTACTGCATTCTTTGGATCCTCACCTGCAAAACTAAAGCTAGTCGTTCTTCTTTTTCCATGCTGTTGCAAGACAAACCATGGGAACAATGGTTGGACATTATTTATGAGAATCTTGATTAGAGACTCATCCAGAAGCCTTAGGTGAATAGCAGAACCCCTGTTCTAAGCAAAAGCACACCTTATCTTTCTTAGAAAGCTTTCAAAGCAATGTTTCTAGAAAGTTTTTGCTCTGTCAGAAGGGGTTCTCTTTTTTCTTTTTTCTTTTTCTTTTTTTTTTTTTACAAAATAGATTTTAAGAATAATACTTGATTTCTTAAAACTGCATTTTCTACTCTTTCTATTTGTGTGAAGGAATTTTCTATTTTTGACTTAATCCTTCTGCAAATCAGCTCACTGTAAGAAAACATTTCATCAGGTGAAGAAATGCTGAGTGTGTGTTAACATTTAAGATGTGAAGTGATTCAGATTTCCTTAGTAATGTTATCTAGAAGAGCAAACGAAACAGACGATGCCAAAAAGGAACAAAAATATTTTCAGAGTATTAAAAAATTCTCAGTGAAGAAAAAACAGCTGTATAGAAGTATATAATGGAGACATAAATGAACACAGACAAATGCGACTGTAGAATTTTCCTGGAAGTGAAATTTTATTTTTCAATGAAGAATTAAATACACATTTGAGATTGAAGAATATTCATGAGAGACTCTTTATGAGTACCATGTTCTCTGCTCAGTCCATCATAATACCTAAGTCAGCAAGTGGTCACTAATAATTTATGTGGAAATTCTTGCTGGGTTCATCTTTACCACAAAGGTATCCAAACTGCTGTACAGATACTAATTTTTTTGAAGTCCTAAGGAAGTTTTGCTGGGGCTTCTGATAAATCATTTTTCCACCCCTAGAAAAAAATCAAGAGGAGATTTTTAATGCATTTATAACAACCATGTCTTTTTAAAATTCATTTATTAGGCTGCTTTTACTCTTTCTTCACAGCCAGTTGTCATCATATCATTATTAAGCTAGCAAAAGTCAAGGGAAAAAAAAACCACAAAACTCAGACTACTCTTTGTAATTGAAACATGAAATGTTTTCAACCAAAGAAAGGATTTTCAGATTTGTTAGGAAAAGAAATCCTATAAATAACTGGAGAGTCCTTTTTTAATACTTGAGTTATGTCTGAGTGATTAATAGTATAGAAAAATGGGTATCTTGTATAAACAAAGTGTTCCTTGGGCTATCAGTAAAACTGTAGTGTTACCAATTAATTTGTGTTTGTGCTGAAAGCTTTCGACAGCGGACAGTGTCCGTCAAGAATCACAGCACTTTACGTTGCTTAGGGACATAATCTGCAGATTTCTACTGACCTATATCTGGCCGTTAGTCATTTAACTTTGCAAGTTATTCTGGTTTTTGGGGCAGTGAGATTGAAGAAAAACCTCCGTTGTCAAAGTGCTGGTTCTGAGCATCTGAAAACATAAAGATATACAGGGAAGAATAGGGCCTCTAATGGGTTTTCACATTGTACCCTTTGCAGAGTTAGAATAAAACTAGTAGTTTTAAATGAAAGAGATTGGTAAAGCTTTATCCTAGAATACCTTATTGTCCTAAGGATAGTGTTGTCAGTTATTTAGAGGAGGAAGGATTGATAGTTGTCTTCAGATTCATCTTTAGTTTTAATTATTTTATAAATAAATACAGTTTTGTTTTGTTTTGTTTTTAAGAAGCTTCCACCTTAAAAGGCATAAATTTGAAGTTTCTGAAATAGCTGGTCATGGAAACTTAATGAACCCCCTGCTACAATGTCAGTGCTGGAACCACCTATACAGAAAACCTTCTGAGACCCTTACTGTGCCACCATTTCTTTTTTAACAATGTTTTCTTTTCCCCACTGCACAACCAGGCTCGGCTCCCTTCGTGCTCATCCACCTATAGTGTTTCTGAGGTATACTTTGCACGTGTTCTCTCACACAGTCGACCTGCTCGCCCATCACACTTTTTTGGTTTTATTTACTTTTTTCCTTTTTGCATTGCACTGTGCACAAGTGGGGAAAAATCAGCTGGGGGGGGCAGATTTTGCATGATTAATCTGCAACCATGTTCAGCGTGGTTTTAAAATCACTGTACCAGTCTGGGACCACCATGATGTGTAGTCTAGCTAGGCAACTGCTACATAACATATAAGCATAAATTACATGATAAAAGCATCCTTAATTATCTCTTACATTAAAATAAAAATAATAAATTTACAAATGTCCAGGCTGCAGAATGCTTCACTGGTTAGTCTGACCCATTTTCAGCCAGTGAAACTGGAAAGACTCTGTAAAGATGGCCATCACATTATGATTACTAATTACCTGTCTAGATATAGGTGGTTTTATGATATCTGAAGTTCATTATTAATTCCCAAAGCTCTGGCTTGGGTCACTGCCTGCCAAAATATATATACTGTTGTAAATACTTCCATATCAGCTTCACAATAGTCTTCTATAATAAGGTACAGTACCATCTGAGCAAGAATTGAAAAGAAAAATACGTTCAATTGTAATTAGGATGGGGAAAAAAGGAGAAAGATGTTAAGATAAACTAGAATTCACAACATCGTGGGATAAAAACAGAATTTATAAAATACTGTCAAATTAATGCCATGACCCACTGTGTAAAGATTAGGCTTCAGCATATTATTATAATTGATTAATGGATGAGTATCAAAAAGATGGACTTGAGGTTTTCTGCAATTCTGAATCAGTCTTGAGCACATACAGTTATTTATTCTGTATTTTAAAAGAATCCCTTAAAGTTGACAAGATCTCATAAAAAGATGACAGTTCGCTCTATCTCACACTGTGGGCCAAGTTCTAGACCTGATGTGAATGTTCTATTAATGAGCATCATACAAAATGCAAACATCTTATGCTCACCTACTCAATCACTTTGTCCCTAAGCAGGAGGATCTGCGTGTAAGCAATACCTTGCTGATGTGCGTCTAATTTGTTCTCAAAAGCTTCAGCTTCTCAAGCAGTCATTCCTAGCACTTCCTTATCCTTAGCAATAGAAAGTTTTTTTTCTAGTTTCAGTGTATGAACAGGCAAAAGATCCAATAAAAAAGTTTTGAAGAGGAAAGATGCTTACCAGTTTTTCTGTCATAGATAAATAGTTGCTGTCTGGCTCCAGCAGGAGACAAGTCATTTTAAAGATAATCAAGTATGTGTTCTTAAAAGCACCTGATAGGTATTCTGCCGTTTGTTGTGCCTCGTTACTGTATTATATGAAAGCCTCGCTGTTTTTATCATGATTATCATCAAAACACCAATATGGAATAAATAAATATTACTATACTCATACACATACAAGACACTTTTTTCTAAGCTAATACAGGAGCAAGAAATTAAGTTTAGTGCATACAGATGCAAGACAAATGCCATCCTCACTCAACCAGCCATTCTTCTGAATGATCTGTGTGAAATTAAGAAAAAGCACTGGATCAACAGGCATTTCAGCTTGATGACACTTTGTTTCCAAAGAATCCAACTGTGATAGTTCACATCAGCAAAAATGGTGAACATGCTTTTACGGATTATGAAGTAAATAAGCCACTTTCAGGGAAACTGGACGACTCTTGCTTTGCCTGCAGCTTCAGCCATTTGCTTTTTCATGTTCTGGAGGGATCACTGTCTTCGAAAGAAATACAAACCAAGGTTCTGTGGCTGGTGACTGGTCAACATGTATGGGTCTCCTGCTTGATCAGATTCCAAAAACTACTTTGCCTTCTCCAAAGCTATCAGGCTGTAGTACCAATTAGTGATCTTGGAATAGTTAGATTCTACTGCAACTGAAGAAGAAAATTGGAGTATTAAGTGCATGAAAACTTAGTGAACACTGTCCACAAAGGATGGCTTTGCAATTTGTAATAAAGAGTCTGCTAGCTGAAGTACCAATGTGGCACTGCGAGACTGTACAAGCAATTTGTCCTTTATACTCTGTCTAAAGGGAAGATCTTCATAGCTAAAATGCGGATAACCTGGCTGCCTGGTGAACTGGATCTTGTGATGCAGATAAAAAAATTCTAGCTGATCAGAATTTCATGCTTATGAAACATACAGTGCAAGACTCCCCTCTTTTAAACTGCAAACTGAAGGTGTAAGAAAAATATGGATATGTTCTTCTCTGGTGGCAGGATAGCACCCTGTGTATTTTTGAACAGACCGTTTGAGCCAATGACAGATCCAAAGGAACAAATCAATTGAAACTGAAGATCTCTGTGGCAATTGTAGCTATTTGAAGAGGCAAGGAGGGACTGGAGGTTCTCTGGGGTCCATAAAGGATTTGTAGTGTAGTTTCTAGCTTTGTAAGAGACTCATTCAGAAATACAGCTTGATGTCAGGATGCATGTGGCAATGCTCAATGTCATCTGCTATTATTTTGGAAAATGGGAAAGGCTGCTATGAGTAAACAACATCCTGACCTCTAAATGATATGATAGAAAATCTCCCAAACTGAGGTATTGTTAAATCGAGTCCAAAAGCCTGCCATTAGTTTTGATCAAGGGGAAGAAAAGGAGTAATGTTGTATTGCATAATGTCTCATATCCAGGGGGAAAAAAGGACCACACTTTTGGTAGGATCTCAAGGTTGTTTCTTGTGTCTACACCTATTTCTGTGGTTCTTATTCCAAGAAAATATTTTTCTTAAGCACCAAGTTCAGAGCTTCTTAATTTTATATGTCCAAGTCATCACCAAATAGCTTTGGACCTTCAGAGGACGCCAGGAACACAGAGACGAGAGAAATGGAATCAATGCTGTGGGAATTCAGCTGAACGTGCCCTCTGACAAAGGTACAACAAAAGATAAAAGAAAAGATAACCTGATATAAACAATTTCTGAAATCTGTTTTTCGGAAATAGACATTGTAGATTCATCGTAAGAAATTTCCTTACAATTCTAATTGTTGAGAAAAGGTCTGGAATTGGATTAACTGGCACTCCTTGAGCCAAGATTGCCAAAAAGGGAGGTGAGTGTACTCTCAGGGAGTTTTTTCTGCTGTTACATAGAAGGTCTTTGATTGAAGAAGTAAAAGATCTTCCAGCAGAAGAGAAACTTGGGATTTGTGTATTCTGCATTGTGAAGAATTTGAGGTAGTATTTGCTGCCTGATTTTTTTCATAGAAAACATCCTTGTAGAGGCTATTTTGCATCTCAGAGTCCAATAATTAGGAAAAGCTTCTTTTCACCTGTTCCTTTTTATTGTCACCAGTTCCACTGGTGAAACTGTGGATGCGGTCAGCTGATGCCTATTTGAGAGGAATGGGCAGAAAGTTTTTAAAAACTGAGGTGCTGTCTTTGGTTCAATTCAGTTAAATCAAAGTGAGTTTCTTTAAAAAGTGATTCCCTTGTGGCAAGAGGAGTAAAGCTTTAATGCTCTAAAATGGTATAATGATAAAATATAAATTCATGTTCTGTTTGAATTTCACAATAAGCAATAAAGTTTTTCCCCCTTCATGAAAACCAGTTACCTTCATGCCTGTAATTTTCCTAAGTGTTAGCAGGACTACTTAAATGATTTTTCTAAGAGTAGAAATATTAATTAAGAATTGTGCTGACTTAGCAGTTGTGCAGTATAGTATGTGTGTAATACATCTATAATTTACTTATTATTCAGTTGTCACAAAACAGAATTTATTTTTTTTAACAGCAGTAGTTCACTTAAGAAATTATTTAATCAGATTGGCTTCACTTACATTATTAGACGTGCTCTGACTTCAGCTTGTGTCTTAGAAATACTGTACAGAATGTAGAACTAATGGATTGACCAAAGAAGGTCCATAGTCTCCTAATTTATAAAATTACACTTAGGTAATATTACACAATGGCCCCATTTTTATCCTCATTTGTATCTCAGATTTTTTATTACCAGCATCAGTCTCTCTCTCTTTCTCTCCCCCCCTCTCTCCCCCCACCCCCCCCAGCTTCTGCATGCGCTATGTGTTTGACTAAAAGCGTAATGAAGGAAACCTATTGACCTGCTTGTTGAAAGTATAGTGGCAGCAAAATGTTTACTGCAGTGCTATCCCCTGCTTTCTAAAAAAAAAAAAAAAAGTAAGTTTTTCAAAGAGGGAGACACTCAGGTCTGTAGCTTGTCAGATGTTTTATTTAGCCTCATTGAGTGGTTAGAACATGATGCTTTGTGTTGTGAAAGATCTACAAAATTTCATGTTATTTTTCTCTCCCACAAAGTACATTATTTCCATAAAAATAGTTTTGGAATATGTGTTGGCTGCATACTGGTTGATGGGATTTGATTGTATACTTAGCATTGTTAATAAAAAGAGACTTGTATTATCTTACCTGATAAAACAAGAGCAGAGGGACCAGTACAGGGAATTAAGTCTCAACAGTATTCAGAGAACAAGAGGAAATACTGTTTCCTGCAACAGGTAGTTGACTTCAGAAGTCCATTCAGAGACTGCAGGAAGATTTTTATGTGCTCTAAGTTAAAGTATTCTATATAGTATGCATTACAAAATGTTGTAAATAACTGAATCTTGTCATTTAGAACAAGGGACTACTTTTGACAGTCAGATTCAAGAGCATCCTTAATGCATGCACAGTAAGCCCAGCATTTTGAATTTGCTGCCTACGTGCAAATTCTGCATCTGGCTTCAAGAAGATATGCCAGCTTCCTCATGCTGGCTTAAGAATGTGGCAACCCCTTATACTTTGTCACCCCTTTTTAAAATTGGGTTTATTACTCTTTTATCTAAAATATTACTCTCTAGATTTCTAACCAGTGGGCCAATTAATGCAATTTTTTAGTTAGTTTATTCTTATATTACAAATAAAAACTAAATTTTCTGGCAGTTTGCCAGATAAAAAATTTAGAAGAATGAATTTAACCATGATAATTGACTGTGCAATTGTCAAATAACTGAAAAGGTCTTCAGTCAATTCTTAGGCACCCCAGAATGCTTTAATGTCAGTGTTGTTTTTATAATTATGGAAATATTTTAATATAAAGGAAAATCCTAAGTGAATATCCATATACAATGTCTGAAATTTGAATTGCGTATTGTTAAAGGTCTGTCTCTAGCACTGTTTTTGAAGATCATTAGAATAACAGCAAGAAAAGTGTGACATAATTCTAAGAAATGTAAATAGATTTGAAATACCATAGGTGGTCTTTAGACTTTCAGGTGTAACAAGTGAATTATATGGTTTTGTTATTGGTCAGATTATTAGGCTGGTTTTGTACTCAGTATTTATGCCCTTGACTTGTACATTTTTGAAAACATATTATGCACAAACTTGATTAGAGTGGCACAAAGTTTATATTTTGTTACATCAATTAACTTCTACTTCTGTAATATGAATACATCCCATAAATAGGGAAAGCACAAACAAAATCAGTCACACATAGTAATTTCTGGAACAGGACTTCCTTTTTCTTTGCTTTTTCTTTTGTAAACTTTTCAGTGAATATATCTGCTGGAAATTTTTTTTTCCCAATATAGAGAATTTCATTCAACCCTTACAATTACAGGGTGACATAATTGAAGTGAAAAAGTGTTTCAGGAGATGGGAGACCATGACCAAGAAGAGTGGACCTGTGCCTTTATTTTCTCTAACATAAGATCACTCTCATGGCATAAACAAAGATTGCTCTTAGACAATTAAGGCTATGCCTTGGATAGGGGAGACAAAATGAAGTAAATGTAGGCAGCTCCTCTCCATTCTCTTCTCTGCTTTCAAGCAGGACTCCAGCAGATAGAGAATTTGCTTCTTTACATCTGACATAAATATACTGATCCATTGAAGAAAAATTGCTACATTAAATTGAGATTACCTACCTCATTGCCTTATGAACCCCATATGCATTGTAGAGATGCTCTTTGAAATTTGAAATAATGTTTTTCTAAGTTAGCTCTATTCATTAGAGGGAATGCTGAGGTTTTCATATTGTTTATGGACATGGCTTTAATTAACTTGCCAGGTATGTCCTTAACAAGATCCTCAGCTTGAAAACAGAAAAATATCTTGACAAAAAAAAAAAAAAAGTCTTTATGTATCTGTGATATCTACAGTTCAGAAATAAATGAATATAACAGAGCCAATAAGGATCCACTAATCATTTGGGTTTTGTCTGACTATACTGGTACAATCTAGTCCTGGTTTTCTGTGTTATTTTTTTGTAAAATTAGAATTTGTAGGTATTTCTCTTTCAAACATGAACAAGAGGTCAAAGCTTTCTATTTGGCAATTGCCATTTAAAGAATTAAATTTTTTCTATTGCATTTTGCTTTGCTAATAGTACTACCTCACTCTAGGCTTAAGAAAAATTAATGAATTAAAATTCTTACTTTTAGAGAAATGTGGTTTCCTCAGCGCACATTAAAATGCAAAAATTTATTGAAAGCCAGTGATCTAGTTTCCTTTTTTGTAGAAAATAGCTTTGCTAGTTCCATCTTCATTCTTGTTATTGGGATTAATAGCTGCACAAAATATCTTCTTTAGCATTCTCTCTGCCATACCAGAATAGAGAACTGCTCTTGCTACAAGAGCTAGATGTCATATCAAGAAAGGCATTTATTGTCATAAATGCTCATGAGTGAAAGTATGGCAAAATTTCAAGTTACATCAGGAAGGAGAGTGCATTATTGCAATAATCTGATCAAGGTATACATGAATAACTTCGATGAATCACATCTTAGATATTTACAATAAAATTAATTTTAAAAAATTCATTAAGAAATGTTACTATATTTGTACTTTAAACACAATTTATCTTTGTTTACCCACTGCTGAATCTTAAATTAGATCCATTATTAGTTCATACATACAAAATAGAAGCAAAATTTTACTTAATCCTACAGCTTCTCTGTGCATGGTGCTTACCTTGTGACTTCTGTCAAATAAAATTATCCCTGCATATTAACGTTTTGAACTTATTCTTCTGTTCTCTACTAATAAGTTCAGTTCAAGCACTAAGTTCATTTACAAAGAACTATGTAACATTCAGGAGAGTGGTAAAAACTGGGGTTTTGAATGGCATGTCATTTCATATTACAGATTTTGGCTTAAACCTTATCTAATCAACTCATCAAAATTGTAATACTTTTTGTTGATCTTTATTATGGTTAAATGCTTCACAGTTCTGCATTTATCAGAGAGAGAATAAATAAAATCCAAAATGTCTATTAGGAAGGCACTAAGAAATTGAATGATAAAATCACAGCTGTTTTCCAGATAATGTTATATATATTTCTATATTCTAAAAATTGAGTAATTCAGAAATAATTTCCATCCTTCCCCATTTGGAACTTAAAGTTCTTTGCTTTTTGTTTCAAGACAAGTCTTTATGTTTCAATTTTAAATGCCCATCTCTGAATTTTTCCCTTTCTTCTTCTTCCAAAAAATAGGGAGATATTTCACCCTGCCTTGTGGTAGAGATGTGCAATCCTTTATGAAACAAATTAGATCAAGTCAGAGAGCTATGAATGTCATTTTCCTTTTGATTTGTTATGGTTTAGACTCATGTACGTAATCTACATTTGCATTTTCCAAAGTCAGTCTTTTCATTATTTCTCTATAATTACATCCATTTAAGCAAAGGTTTTTTTCCATTTTCTTCTGTACCATACCTTGGACTGTATGGCATCAAAACTGGCTTGATTAGATAGAACTGTGAGATTTCTTTTCTAGACAACCACTGTTTTCTTTTTAAATCCAGTAGGAAGCTGCTCACCAGCATACAATGTTTAGTATTTATGTGTTTGGGTTTTACTACTTAAATCAGTTTGTTTGAGAAGCCAGACATTAGTTTGTATTCTGTTACACTAGTAATAACACTTAGTGCAACTGCTCTCTAGGTTCAGCTCCCAAAGCAGTCTAACTCTTCAGTCAGCTTCAGTAATAGAATCTGGAAAATTAGTCTAGAGTCTGAAAGAGTAATAAATCAAAGTAGGTCAAAGCTTCTATTACATTGCTGTTATGGCTTTTGGAGTAATCACTGATGTAAAATGCTATACGTGTGATCTAATTTACGTGTACCTCTAGTGGCCAGTGTCTCTTTAAACACATGGAAAATCAAATTAGATATACACAGCAGTGTCAATATCAGTAACGTATAGTTCAAATGTTAGTGGGTTCCCATCAGTGCTCCCTATGTTACCTTCCTGGTTTTCCAGTTTCTCAAATGCAGTTTTGCAACATGGAAACAAGTTTTCTTGCTAAGGTAATTACCATGAAGTTTTTCAGTTAAGAGCTGGAGGAAAGAATGTCCTTATTCGCAGTATTTTCCATATCCCTTTCTTTTCTGTGAATTTCCAGGATTCAGTGCTGCTAAAAGACCAGCCAAATTAATATTCTGTTCTCAGGCACATAACTGCTGTGGGGAGCCTGGTAGTTGTTGTGCTGGACCTTGCAATCCAGACTGCCAAATTCAAGACAGCACTAAATGAATCTTATCCTTTTAAGCCTTTGAGGCTCAAAGCAAAATCCTAAATGCAAATCCTCTTCCTGCATTTGTTTTTCTGACGACTTTCAAAAATAGTTTCTAACTTGGGTTTGACAGTATAGTTCTCAGTGCAGCGTTTGCTCGGTTCCAGCCTCTCCTATCCATAGCTTATGAACCCTCTGAAATCATCATGTTATTCATCCATGATTTCACTTTAAGAATTCTCCTCAGAGGAATATAGTCTGTTTCTGCCTCAACTCAAAGGCAGAAACCTAGCTCTTCATACAGTGAGTTCACTGTACTGATATTTACTGCTCAGATGGATTAATGGACTGAAGCTTTATTTTCCTTACAGTTGTTGCTCCTTAGTTGGAATCTTAACTTAAAAGAGCTTTATTCATTTTTATACTTGAAAGTGTACAAGTCTGAGGTTTTGGCTGAATACTGTATACATCAGTGACTATAATATACAACATATATAAGATTATCATTACCTGTGTTTACTAGTTTTTGCTCTTGTACTTGAAGCCCTTCAAGTTTGATGTTCCTAGCTCAAATAAAAATGTTAAGCTTAACTAAAATCAACTACTTCAGAGTTACGCCAGTGCAGAAATTCTGATCGGACCACAGGGGGAAATGTATGTTTTGTTCCTGCTCATATAGTTAAAAAAGTAGTCCAACCATTGACTTTAGAATGATAATAACGATAAAAATATCCAACCAAAATTGCTGGCAAACGCCAATGGAAAAAGCTGAAAATTAACTTTAAAGATGCTTTAAGAACATAAGAAATTGGGTGATGGCCTTTTGTTGACTCTTTAGGCCTGAAGATTCACTGGTCAGCTGATTGGTGGCTTTTGAAGCTTATCATGGTTTTGGTTTTGTTGTTACTTTTTTCACATGTTCATGTTCTTTTAACACAGAAATGCAAGGAATGTTACCTGTGTAGTCAGCTTCCAGGAAGATAAGATTGTAAGCATGAAATACAGTTGTAGGCTTTGTTAGCAATTACAAGTAAGGTCAATGGAGAGATGCTTTGTTACTCCCACAGACCATGGGTCAAAGGGATGGAGGCCCATAGGCCTCGGACCAGGTAGGAACAAAAGCAGCAGAAGCTAAAAGTTCCAAACAGGCCTCTGTCCGTTCCCCACCAACATTTATTCAGATATTGACAATAACTAGATATTAAGAAAGCTGAATTGTGTTTCTCAGTTGTAGAAGATGGGGCGAGTGGTGACTACAGCTATCCTGCTTTCAGTTCAGGAGACATAGCTGTCTGCTGGAACAGAAAACACAACGCTGTAGCAAAAGGCCCTGAATGTGGGTACTGAGGAAGACTATATTGCATTTTCTGTCTCCATATTAATGCAAACTTCATGTTTCATGCTGGAAAAAACTTCTTACACCATTTTCAGGGGTACTCATTTTCTGTGTGTCCTTCTTGAGACACACACTGAGTCATGTTCACGTATGCTGAGCACTCCAAATGCAGTTGAAATAAATGGCAGCTGAGGGGCTTTGCATTCTGTCATCCAGCTGTAGGCATGTCAAGTTAAATTTAGTCCAGATGTCTCTGGGTCTCAGTTTCCCATTTGTAAAATCAAGTCATCCCTCTGCTTCACAAAGATTTTTATAAAAATAAATTCCTTCATGTGTATTAGGACATTTTCTATTGTAGAACCGAGCACAACAGAGAAATCTATAAAGTACTAAATAATTCCCTATTCAGAAGAGAGTTTGGGTAATGTTTAGCAAGTAAAACATGAAACTAGTTTTTGAACAGGGAGATTAAAATGAAATAGCCTTATCTTGTCTCATGCAGAAGCCCTGCTGAAAATAATTAGGATGAAATCATAATGCCTACATGTCAAAGGAAAAATAAGAGTCGCACACATAACATTGATCTGGTATTTCCTAAATGTTGTGTTTCACTTCAACTTGCCAATTTTGCTTGACTACATTTGAATGAAGTATTTATTTTAAAATTTGGATTTTGAGGGTCACGCCATTCAAGAAAAATAGTTTCAATTTTTTGCAGTAATGTGGAAATTTTGTTTTAATGCTGCATTGAAATTGGCTGTTGCTGGGTCAAGAAATAGAAATATGAAAATAGTTGAAATTTCATTTAAAAGCAAAATACTTGTAATAGAAATGAAACTTTTTAAAATGTCAGCCATATTAGTGTATGTCAAGGGTTGGAGAGTAATTTATAGTGTGCTTGAGGACAAGAATTTCTATACATCACATGTATTTTTAGTCGATCTGATTGACAGCAGCTTAAAAAGCTGGTTGAACTGGAATGGACAAGGAGTTTCAAAAGTCTTAATGCTGGTCAGATAGGATATAACTCAGACATCTAGCTTATACTCTAAGGCCAAGTGATTCATCAATCGCATTGCCAGCATGTGAGATTGTATGAAAATAGGAAAATAAATCCCATCTCTGTGGCAAACAACAAGGGCAACAGGAATCTCTTTCTCTTGTATCTCTTTGGAAAGAAAATTTATTCTCTCTGCCTTTATTTACACTTACTTCTCAAACTGGAGAATATTTCCAGGGCATTTGGGGAAATGTTTAAGATTTTCATTCAAACAAATAAAAGACCTTGTTCACAGCTAATAATACAAGTAGTAGAACTTTTGATTTTTCCAAGTGCAGTGTTCCTAGAGATTTCTTGTGTCTTACAAATCTTACTTGGATTCTGTTAGCACAGGTTAGAAATATCTGTTGGAGGTTGTGCACAAATTATTTGTTGCTGGCGCAACTTGAGGCCATTTCCTCTCGTCCTATCGCTAGTTACTTGGGAGAAGAGACCAACACCCACCTCGCTACAACCTCCTTTCAGGTAGTTGTAGAGAGCGATGAGGTCTCCCCTCAGCCTCCTTTTCTCCAGGCTAAACAACCCCCGTTCCCTCAGCCGCTCCTCATAAGACTTGTTCTCCAGACCCCTCACCAGCCTCGTTGCCCTTCTCTGGACACGCTCCAGCACCTCGACGTCCTTCTTGTAGTGAGGGGCCCAAAACTGAACACAGTATTCGAGGTGACTAGGAAAAACCTCAGAAAAGAGAACTCAATAATATATGTATGAAAACATAAAGGCATATTCAAGATTTGAAGACGACTTTTGTTCAGTGTCCAGTCTACCAAGCATAACACTTAATAAGTGGTAAAAATCTGCTCCTAAGACGATTTTGGCTTCAAATGATTTTTTGCTTATTTCTTCCCACTGACTCGACATGAGTAATTCCGTGTGTAGAATACTGCCTATTTAAATTTTGGTGAGATGAATCCCACCCATAGTGCTGCTCCTTTTTAAAAATGTGTTTATGAGTAATGTCTGCTGCTACCAAATTCTTTGACCTCACTTTCATTTCCCTTTCAGAGGTGTTCTCAGTATAACAAGAAAAAAATATTCTGTAGTTTTGAACTGACTTTAGTCCTAATTCAGATGGCCATAAAGCATACTCTCAAGACTTCGCATATTCAGCTCAGTGTAAAAGTGCTGTTTGAATAGGAAGGCATTCCTGAAACAGGAAGATTGCATCTTGTAATAGGGTTATTTAATCCTCAAATATTTTGTTAAACGTTTTCTGAAGTACGCAATTCCAGATATGCTTTTCCTGTGAATTTTTTTAACAACCTCATTTTATATTTCATATTAATTCAATCAAAGTAATTGTCTCAGTTCTTCAGATTAGATTTAAAACTTTTTTTTAATGAAATGAACCAATGTATTTCATTACATTTTTCAGTTTGCTCCTAGTTTAACCTCATGTATATTGCTTAGAATAACAGGCCAAAATCAATTTTTACCATATTATTACACCAGTTTGAGACATTGTTACTCATGGTGTAGTTTTATTTTATATATTTATTTACAGATACTGATTAATGTATGTTGCACTCTTGGGGGGAAAGGTATTTTAGGCAGGAGACACCATGCGAACCTGTACAGTTATAAATCAGATCACGTGTGATTTGAAATCTATTTAAAGCAGGCAAGTATTTGAGAGACCATTCAAATGTACAAATACACAGAGTATATTGTACAGAACTCAGATCATGTAATTACTAGTAAATCACAGGTAGATAAAAGCAGCAGCAGTATACTTTCCCACATCACACAGAATAAATTGTCTTCATAAAACTGCTGAAGTTTGAAGGAGAGGTTATATGAGTTACACACTGTCTCACCGACAGTAAGTTGTAGTAGGTGCAATACCTCATAAACCGGCCTGCCTGGTGTTTATGAGACAGTTAGAGGAATAGAGTTCTCGGATTGCTAATGGCTGCTGTGCTTTGCATACCCTGCTTCCTTCATTACAGCTTGGCGAACTCATTCCCTTTGCTGTACCTTAGTCCTCTGTGTCTGTGTGTATGTTTGGGTTTCTGCTGGTGGTTCCACGTTCTGCATGCTTTCCTGAAAGCGGAGCAATGTGCTTTCCCATAACTGACAAAGATTATGGGTTAGCCTCCTACAGGCTCTGTGTTCCTGAGAAACGGGCTCTTTCTGTTGGTGATAACTCATGTTTTGATGTCGTTGTTCTGAATTGTTCTTCATGTTGTAAAATTGAGTTGAAACGTACTCCCATAAGAGTTAGCTTTTCATATTGGGCTGGAAACTCTTCATTTTTGTGTAGCAATTTGTTTTATTATAACCAATGGCTTTTAATTGTACCTCCCATAATGAAGAGCTGACTTAATACTCTGTGCTAATCTTGTTATGACTTTAAAAAGGTAAGTAATTTCTCTAACCATTCCTAACAGTCGTGATAAAGTGTTAAAGGGTTTTTCAATTTTCTTTTTTTTCTTTATTTTTCACATGAATTTTTCACTTGTAGCATGAACTTTTCTTTGTGTCTTTTTCTATTTTTCTTGTAAAAAAATTTTTTGTGGACCGATTTTTATTTGCAGCAAAACATATAATGTAGATTTAAATAAATCCAATTTAGTACAGACATTGATTTCATTTTTCCGACCAATCATGATTGATAGACAGAAATTGTCAGCAGGACTCTTTATTTTACCATTCCCGTAATTTATTTTTGAGTACTTCATTTCACATTCTATTTACTACTTCAGCCAATGGGAGAAAGCTTACTCAGCATTCCAGCATGATGAAATTATATCTTAAAGAACATAAAATCCAGTTTGCTTAAAAAACAGAGTAATGTGAATTGAATGCTTTGGGTTTGGTTACATTCTGCCTGAACTATGCAGGGGAATGGTACTGGCTGGTAGCCCACTGTATCTTCTGCCAAGGTACACTGTGAGCCAAGAGGCTGTAGAATGGACAAACAATAAATCTATACTTTCCCTGTGAAAGGAGAAACAGCCATAGGTTGTTATTTCTGTAACTACCTGTGAATGAGAAGAATTATAGTAAATAATACTACTAATCACTCGCCCCAGTCAGTCGTGGTACTATATGCAATGTAATACGGATTCTTTACTTAGCAGTAGCTGTGAAAAGAATACAGATTTTTCATAAATGTCACAAATAACAAAGTAGTAAAACATACAAATAATGAATATGATAAAAGGCACTTAAAGCACATGACCCCATTTATACAAAGTTCCGTTGCTGCTAAAACTGTATGTGTTGGAAAACTGGTGGGTTTTATTCAAAATCATATTTTACTGCAGTTTTGTTTAAAAATCACATTTAGGGTATCAATGTGCAATTCATATTAAACAAACAGAAGTATTATGTACTAACTAATTTTGATGTCAGTTATGTTAAAACGTGGTTTGTATTCTGCAGCTGTGAGCATAGGTTGGGAAATGATCAAGTCTAGCTGATCAAGCCTTTTATTTTATTATCATGGATTCCTCTTCCACAGCTGCTTTTAAAATTTGTGGGAAGCAAATTATTTCTCATACTGCATATGTTGCCCATCAGGTGAGTGATAACATGAAAGCTGTAGGCTGGGTGTAAGAAATCAAAAAGTAAATTTAAAGTCCTCTGTGTGCACAGAATTAAAAAAATGACCTGTAAGAGGCTGCGTGTGAAGCCAGCTGTCTTTTGTTACCATTGTCATTTGGACACTGTAAGAGCAAAACTTTGTCAGCACGTTTTTTATATTAGAAGATTTGATCTGCAAATCTCAGCTGCTCTGTTCATTATAAATCTCTTGTTTTTGTCCATACACTAGCTCCACTATAGGTTGGAAGGGCTTAAAGATGAACTGAGGAGGAATAGAGGCTACAACTCGAGAGTAACTATTACTGCTCAAAGGAGCTGTTTTCCATTCGCAAACATTGCTTTGCGCTATGGGTTTGGGCTCCTTCTGTTCCTCCACTTTGTTGAAGACTCTCTCTTGACTTCCATTTTACTTCTCTAGCACTGTCTTTGTCCGCTAACATTTTTCCTCCTTCTCTAGTAGCTTTTATCTGTGTCCTTTGGATCACATATTTTACTTAGTTTGTTTTAATAGATTGTTTCAAATGTTTGTGTTTTGTATTTTTGGTTTTTTGCCTTTTTCTTTAGGACTATGTTACCTCACTGAGTTTCATTCCACAGTTTGCTGAATCGCTTGGTTATTTTGCAGCAGGTCCATTCCTCGTTTTCTCTTTTCATATGGTTTTCAGTGAGAAATAAGAGAGCCTCTTCCATTTTAAACAGTAGTCTTACACACATAGGCCCATGTCTCCTTTTGCACACACCATCTTCTGCCTTGCCACGTCCATCCTGCTTCTCTCTCTCTCTCAGTCTGTGCCTCTCTCTCTTTTGTGCTTTCTTTCCTACCATTATACCATCTTTTTGGTCCAGAATTGTCCTTTCGTAAATTATAGGTAAATATTTACTTCTTCCAAAGAGAGTTTATGTCATGCCTTTGAAATCTGGTAAAACAACTCTGGGCCAAATTTGGACATCATTAATATTTTGTTTGCAGTTTTCTTGTATAGTATTTTTGGTGGGAAGGAGGGAGGGTTTGGGTTTTTTCGGTTTGTTTTTTTTAAACAACAGTTTTTTTCAGGGAAGGACACCATAACCCACTCTAAGTTGCAACATTACTTTCCATAAGTTATTCCATTACAATAAGTAGACTGTGTTGCGCTGTAGAATCCAATTTTTGTATGTGAATATACATTTGGGGCAAGCTGCTGTGGAACAGAAGAAAGAGGTTTAGAAGCTGGGGCACATTTGGTTTCAGCCTTAAATGGTTGTTCCTTTCTGAAGACAGCTTTTTGGGGGTTGAGCATGTACCATTCTTCATCAATTGTTAGATCATACATATTCATTTTCTAGGCAATTTTTCTGTAACTGCAAATTGAAACTGTAGTCTGAAAGATAATCTGGATTCACTCCTTTGCTTTTTCAGCAGAGACAAATGTTCTGCAATGAAATTAAACCCTTCAGCGTCACCTGTGCTATTCCACTTCTTTCACCACGTGTACACGGTTTTACTTTATTAGTACTCTCGCTGAAATTTAGCAATACATTTGTCAATAAAGTAAAAAAAGAGAAGGATTCCATTCATACTCTCTCTGAGGTTTGTCTTCCTGTGAAGTTTACTTTAGCTGGGGTTTTGTCCACGCAAAAAGCTTTTTATTCAAGTGTTACCAGTTCAGTCAGCTGACCTGCCAGAAAATAGACTGCTGTTCAAATTAGTTCATCTAAAAACTTGCAACTTCAGTGTTGTTATACAATGTGCTGTCTTTCCAAACCTGAGAAGAATTAACAAGAGCTGATGCTTCAGTATAGATAAAGTTTAAACTGTGTTGTGTTTACAGGACTGATACTCTTCAAAAAACAATTCTTTTTTAAATCTGCATGGTAAACAGATGGAACTCTAAATATCCAGTGTTACTAGAATATTAGACCAATGTGAGTCCTCCAGTTTCCCTGGAGTCAGACAAATGTATCTGGAATAGCACAGTGGCAGCTAAGCATCTAGGAAGAGGATTTGTTGAGAAACCAGTTGTCATTCTCACTTTTTAAGGTAGAATTGCACTGAAAGTTCATACTGAACATAGCATTTCTTTTAACCAAACAGAAACAACTGAGTAAATTTATCTGGCTCCAGCCAGGAGCTGTTTATACAATTGTGAGTTGCTTATACAATTGTGAAGAAGTCTTATTAAATATCTTCAGAATCAACACAATCTAAATTGAGTATTTTAAACTCTTTCTATAATACCTGAAAATATCAATAATAGAATTTTAAAGCAGGTCATGATAATATAGTTATGTTAGTATTTTGTCTAATCATAAAACAGGACCTAGATTCAGAGTTACTGTAATTCCAATTATATAAAAAAAATGTGGATTTTCTGTTTAAAACTGGAGCTTAACACGTAATTTTAACCATTGTGTTCTTTGATTTTACTCTATTACTGTCCTTAGGCCGTCTTGTTTCTTGCGGGGGGCGCGTAAAATTGCTTGTATCAGATTCTGACCATCAGCTACTACCCTTCTGCTTAAATATACTTATCTCATGTAGAGTATGTAAGAATGTTGCTGAAAATATGTATAGCCTCTGTCTTAGATCCCAGGAGCTTGCCCATTATATCTCTGTATTTTGCATTCTTCTTAACTTCTGTAGCTCATAGACTCTGTGCTCTCTCTGCAGGTCCAGTCTAGGTGCAGCAGCAAGGAGAACATCCTCAGAGCAAGTAAGTACTGAAACTTCATAGCTCTATTGAGAAACTAAGACTGCTCAGAAGACAGCAAATGATAGTCAGATGAGAAGAGAAGGATATAGTTGGGACATAAGTGGGTTTGCAGAAGTTGTTTAATAACTTAAGACAATGAAATTCGGTCCAAAGAGAAAATAAAAATGTAAATAGCTCGTAGTGTTCATGTATTAATGGATAGTTGCCTTTTAATTTTTTCTTCCAAGTTGTTCTTCTAATGACATGGAGGTCTGTGTTGTTTGTGGTGATGTATTGTTGTAAATTATCATGTGTGTGCAAGTTTTATGGGCAAAAAGAATCAACACTGAAAGACAATGAAAATGGAAATTCTCAAGTTGAATATATATGATTTTTATTTTCATACCTGAACATGACATTGAATGTTGGGTTACATAAAACCAAACCAAACAATGCAAAGGTTAAGAATTCAGATTTGATCCAAATGACTTGTTCTTTAATTCGCACAATTCCTTTCCTTTGTTTTATGGGACTCTTTCCTAGTCTAAAATTTGATCCACCGTATGTGTGTGTGTGTATATATATATATATATATAACAACAGGAATAGGAAGTTGTTTTGGTGATAAGAGAGAAGGCTGTCAGGAATTTTCTACCTTATGCAACCAATTGACTTAGCTGCTTCAAAGCTAGAGGATTATTTTGTCATACAAAATGCTGCTTAATGTAAGTAGTTATTTTCAGAGCCATTTGACATTAGTGAAAGGTAACTTGGGAAAGTCTGAGGAGTTGTTTAATGTCATATACTTGTAATTAACAAGTACCACTTAGTAATTTTAGGATTTAAAAAATCATTCTTTCTTTGTCTCTGGGTCTGTTTAAACGTATGATACCTCTAAAAGAAGAATTAGCATTTGTTTGTAGGAAGAAACAGGGAGAGAGAAGGGTTAGTAGTTACGCATGCATCTTCCTTTCTTCATTAAGGTTATTCATGCTAGTGTTAAAGCTGAAGGGGCTCTATTTTTGAGTATGTATTTTCTTGGCTTCTCTTGCAGAAATAGTGGGTGTTACTTTTGGTGTTGGAGCAAAGTTGTCAGAGATTAGGAGATTTTATCTATTTTCAAAAAAAAACTGTGTTGAAGAACGCATTTCTCAGGAGATTTTAACAGAATCTTTGACTTAAGCAAATGATGTGTATTAGACACAGAGTTCCAAAGCTGAAGGTAGTACTCTGGGCACCATTCAAAGCATTCAAAGCCTCTGAATTCATTCATGATTTAAGGGTTAAAGAGGTGCAATGTTAATTTCTGAAGTAGCTAACAGTGAGTTATAGGTAGCAGTAAAACATAAACATTAAAGCACCTAATGGCTGTAGCATAAAGGTTGTTTGCTGCCACACAATTCCCCTAGCTTTCACTGCTGTGACATATTTTTTCCTAACATCTTCCTTCATTTGTTCTAACTATTTCTTTTAAGAAAATAGTTTCTTAATTTATACAGTCAGGAAAAAGTTTTTAACATACATTGTGTGGAATCTGCTGGACCTGCAGGAATTACAGTGCTGCTAAGCTGCATTTCTTTCTCTATGCAGAGAGTGGTATGGCAAGTTTGACTTTGTCTCACAAATGCTTTCCTTTCCTTTTCCTCGTTTTTATGAGGTTGCTAACAAAATACAGACATAATAATGGAAAATCTAAGCTTGCTAGGGACATCCCTGTTGTTAAATCCAGGAATGCAGTTTTTCC
Source organism: Aptenodytes patagonicus (assembly GCF_965638725.1). Lineage (NCBI taxonomy): Eukaryota > Metazoa > Chordata > Aves > Sphenisciformes > Spheniscidae > Aptenodytes > Aptenodytes patagonicus. The sequence continues at coordinate 35,534,430 of NC_134955.1, read as the reverse complement.
ACTAGTTACACTTTTATCTTACAATAGTTTAATTTGGATCATTTCTGCCTAGTTTGCTTATGAGAAAGTCATGTTTAAGAGTGTGAAAAGTCTTAGTATAGTTAAAATGTATCTCATCAGCTGTTTCTCTCTTCCTCAGTATGGCAACTGCTATGTTAAAGAAAGGAATTAAGTCAGTTAGAAATTACTTGTTCTTGACAAATTCGCAGTGCCTGCTTTTATCATGATGTTATCTTCTAAATACATACAAAGAGATTATTCAGATAATTTCTTCCAGAATCTTTCTTGGGACTGGAATTAGGTGGGCAGTTTTATTTGTCTCTACTTCTTCCTGTTAAAGATAGTTACTGTGTTATTGGCAAAAAAATAAACTAATGAACAATCTCCCACATAGAGAGAAAGCATGTGTCAGTGCTGAAATAAGTTTTATATATACAGATCGATTAAGTGACCTTCTCTTCTGAAAGGAAAAACTTAGATTGCATGATTGTTTTACTATTTTTGTAGTTATTTTTTTAGTGGAAGACTGCACTTAAAGCAATAATCTAATTTTTTTCCAGAATGTGAAGGCATGTGCAGCAGCAAATGGGATAGTTAGGTAGCTACTGCAAAGCAAAATCACGTCATTAAAAATTAGTTTCTATTTTTTGTTAATGCTATCTTATTATAATATGTTGCTTTAGGAATATCATTACGTATTACATATAGAACATCATCCACTTTGGATCTCATAAATGCCTTCTTGTTCTAGGCAAATCCATTCCAGATATTTCTACAAACGTCATTTTCTTAACCTTTTGGTTTGTATCTGTTACTCTTGTTTATGTATTCCTGCAATAGTTCCTTCTCTTCAGTTGCTTATCTTCATTCTCAAAATCCTTCAAAGCTTGTTGTCCCCTTGTTTACTCTCTCAGTAAGTATCAAGAAATCAAACGTGCTGCTGGCTTCATTTTCAAATAACTTTTATCGTATTTTCTCCCAACCTGTCCCTCATACTTGGGAAAAGTAAGCTTCCTTTAATCTATCCTACTACCTTCACTCAAATTACGCATTTAAACGTCACTTTGCTATGGTGACTACAAAATCTTGACAATGGGTCAGATGCCCACTAGCTGGAAACACTGTCTGCTGTCCTGACTGTCCAGTGATTTCGTTGTGCTTCCCTCTATCCTCCTTTCAAACCTTTTGACTCCCATCTCGCTCTTGGATTGCAAACTCACTGGGACAGTGTCCATTTTTATGTTTTATCTGTGCACTGCACATAGCATATTGAGATGTGTTTGTGGAGAACAGAATGAGGAGTGAATTGTCCTGAGTTCATAGTTCATAGAACTGAGTTAACCTCAGATTATCATCCTCGGTGTAAAATACTGCATCATCTTGAAGGTTTCTGTTTCTGATTAACTGATCCTTTCATGCTCATCAAGACTTCTGGTATGTTCTTCATGACAAGTAAGGATATATACTTTTGTGAACGTTTTCAATTGTAAATTGCATTTTCTTTTAAATCTCTCTTTTGATTGTAGTTGAATACAATGCCTTCCCAGTGTCTGACATAAATGCTCTATAGTGATAACTAAGTAATTTAGTTTACCCCAAAGTGCCAGATTAATTTCAGTAAAGTGGTTTAAATGAACATCACTGCGTACATCTACACATTGTAGCATACATAAACTTGGTGCTCTCTTGTTGCAGGTCACAGTGCTGTTGACATTACCAAGGTAGCAAGAAGACACCGCATGTCTCCATTCCCATTGACATCTATGGACAAGGCCTTCATCACAGTTCTGGAGATGACCCCAGTGCTTGGAACAGAAATCATCAATTACAGAGGTATTTTAAGTTGGATTCTTTGTGAGGATTAGGGTAGTTATTTCCTTATTCTACAACCTTCTTAAGCACTTGCTCTTTTATTAATGTTGTGAGGTGTCTGAGACAGTACCTTCTCCAGGAGAAACTGCTTTAGGAAATGCCAATAATAGGAGCAGAAGTCACCTTTCAAAGTCAGGAGAACGTTGATTGAGCTCAGTGCTGCTCCCTGAAGGAATCTGTAATGGAACTCTAATTAAATATATAAATGAATTTTCTTCTGGTCTGTGTTATATGCAACAAAGCTGAAACATAGAAACCACAGTTTGCCTCAGTGGTTGATTTAACACTGGACTTCTGTAGATGCCAAGTAGCTCCAAGTTGTACTGTGATCGTTCACTCTGTTCTCTTACTGTGGGAGATTCTCACTAAAGCCCCTCTCCAATCTGAGATTAGTGATCAAATCAAGGTGATTATTGACTCCAGGTCACTTTTTTCCATGTCTATATCTTTAACAGTTCGTCTCAGTCTGTTTTTCCAGATCCTACTTGGCCTACTAGTCATTCCAGAATTTGCCTCCTCTTCTCATAAACGCAAGATAATTCCCTTTCTACTCTACCGCTACATTTGATCCTTTTCTGATACTTACTTGCATTTAATGTGTGATTTATTGAAACTTTATAATCAAGGGTAACTGTTTTATACAGCGAGGTTGTCTTAAAAGGCACCAAACAGCAGGCAAAATGTCAGACCTTGTGACTGTGTCTATACTTGTAAATAAATGGGCATAGATGAAGCCATTTTCTGGCCTTAAAAGGAATGAGCAGGGCACCTCTCATGTTTATTCAGCTAAACTATCCTCCCTCCTGAAATAGTGTGTTCATAATGCCTATTAGGTGTCTCCCTTGCTTCTGCTATCCCTTACACCAAGCCTGGGCATTCTCTGGGAGAGCGTTCGTGGCACAGAACAAAATCATGACAGGAAGCATGCTGACAAGTAATCCTAAAGTAGGTAGGGAAGAGGAAACCTCCTCCAGGGGTTCCTCCAGATTTTCCAAAGGTAAGGTGGTGAGTGAAGAGAGAGTGGAACCATGAGCCTCAAGAGCCAGAGTGTTTAGGACATCAGTGGACTCCAGATAGCAGAGAGGTAAAAATAGTTTCTGAATGGGATATTCTGTCTTCTGGCTTGAAAGTTCAAAGTTTTCCTGCCCTTCACCAAATCTTTGTGCTGCCACAAACATTTGAGATGTCTTCATATTGACATACTGATTTAGCGGACTGTATGTAGAATCACACCTGTGTGTTTAGTCAGTCCAAGTGGAGATCAGCACTCCTCTGTGCCTTGGTAGCAGGAAGCACGTCTCTGAGAAGGTGCTGCATATCCTGCATTCAGAACAGTGACAATACTGGATTAACAAGGAATATGCATATTACACCCTGCACTTTCATAATGGTGTGCAGATTAGAAGAAGGCATTAAGGCATAAATGCCCGAGTATAGCTATTAGATCTTTTTGGATAGCTGTCCATTAAATGTGGAGACAGCCCTTTGTGGACAGTATGATGAGCAACAGTGGTAGGCACATTTAGTCCAAATAGATGCTATATATATGACACTGAACTCCTGAAATAAAGGATAAAAGTCTGGCATGTACCTCCCTGAAAAAGCAGCACAGCATATGTTTATTTTGCTATATAAGGTAGTGTTAAGGTACTGTAGCATTATTATTCTTTTTTACATAAAAATAGTTTTGATTTTTTAAACCTCTAGTGCAAAACTAAGTGAAGAAATAAGTTCTTGAATTTGGGTTGTATTGATTACAGGGGAAAACAAGTATTAAGCTGTTATTTTTCCTTTTTTTGTCCTTGATTCTATAAATATGTCTTATTCTCTTGTCCTTTTATCTTTATTACTATTTTTCTCCATCTCTCTTTTACACTTCTGGATGAAAACTTACATACTGTTTCACAACACTTTTGTGTTGCTGTCGTTGTGTTTCTGGACAGAAGCTGTATTTTCCCTGGAAGTTAATAAAATGTGGCTAAAAATATTCTTCTGGGTAGACAGAGAATAAGCATAATCCTCACATGCTACATATATGTTGATATATATAACAATAACATCACCATCTGTTTATAGGTATACACCAGTCTTTGTGCAAACATATTTGCATCAACAGTAGGTAGCAGCCTTTTCGTATACCTGATTTGTAAACTTCTTCATTAGAACTATGGTGAAATCAGACAAAACCACAGTATATATAATTTTCTGCTGCAACATACTTTGGACAAGCTTTCACCATGTAATTTATTTTAATATTAAAAAACATTCAAAATATGGACTAAGTAACAGTTTTGTGTTAATACTGATAATGTTACCGTACCAATAACAGAGTGATTCTATTCAGACTACATGCGCTTCAAAATGTCCTTACAGAGATAGAATGGAGGTAATTGGTCTTAGCTAGATGCTTATATTCTCTATAGAGTTTTATATACTCTAATTTGTCAAAAAGGCAATTTGATTGTTTCTGGTTTTATTCCACTACATGGGAATATGCTGCCAAGGTAAGAGGTGGTGTTCTAGTATACTTTATAATGTCTTATTTGTTACTTCATTTTGCTCTTCCATATTACCTGATAACTGACATCAAGTTCAGGCTGATTTTAAGTCTGGAACATATTGATTTTTATTCCTGGCACTGTTATTCTTTAAAAAATAATGTTCTGAGTCTGCTGAGACACTTCAGTTATGACCCTCTTCTCTCCCACCCGAAATAAGAGTTAGGTACATGGTAAGATCATCAGCTGTAGAGATACATTCTTGGTTTAATATTCACATAATTGTATCAACAATGAAAACATTAACAAAGACATATTCCTTCATATTTTTGCACTGTAGTGCTAAATTGTATCTCACAAGTTATTTTTCAACAAATATACACTTACTTTAGCACTGTAAGATTTCCTAATACATAGTATGAAATTTCAGGATTGAGCCTTTAGGAGACATCCTAAAGGACACATCTGTGTCTGTGATACTGGAAATTCAATTCTCTTAATCTACAGATACAAATCTCAAGATGGAATCTCATTTTCAGAAGTTCTTAAGTGATCACCGTAGTGTTACACAGACAAATATATAGGATTTTTTTGTATAGGCATATATATGTATATGTGTGTGTGCACATGCGTGCACACACGTATATGTTAGTTTGCTAAAAAATGTTGATTTTGAAGAATACAATTAATTGAGAACCAGTTTTTCATTTAGTTATCTATTCATTTATTTTTCAGTTAATATACCTGTAATTTCAGGAGATAATAAAAATGTAGTCCTGGAGGTCTGAATCCTAACTGTACTCAGAAAAGCACTATTGTGCTGTGTTTGTTTTCTTTGTGGTTTTGTGTCTTGAATTAACACTGAGCTCCTGAAAATTATCTTTCAGGAGCACAATTTCTCTGTAAGGAAAGTGAAATGTTTAAAGTTCTAGGATTGCAATTTATTTCATTAACAAATTACCTAATTAATTTTACCTGATTTATTTACACTACTAAACATATTACATAGTATTCATCCTCATAAATAAAGCTGCTGAATGTCACTCTGTACAAGTAGCCAGTACAGTCCTGACTTTATTCTTGATTAAGTCAAGGCATGCTGTAGTCTCTCAAATCTATTCTCTCCTAACATAAGGGGGAGGATGAGTAAAGTTATCTTTTGAAACGTGACTTTCACATTGGTAAGTGTATTGCTCAGTGCCTGTATAGATCATTTAGCCTCTTCCATATTAAAAAAAATAAAATGGACAGTCTTAAAACATTTTACAGAAGTGCCATAAACCAAAGGCATCTGAAGCATATATCCCACCTGCCATCATCAATATCTGGTATGAAGCCCCCAGTTAGCCTTTTATTCCAGCTAAATGCAGCTACCTGAACATTGCTCCATGGGTACATAAGGTTAAGTTTTTAGACAGCAAGATAATGGTTATTCTTCTGAAACTAAGAAGAGGCAGAAGTTTAATTGATACTAAAAGTACAAAGCAGAGGCAATCCACACTTCATGGGCTTAAACCTCAGAACGGAGCAGCTTTTCTGATCTGGCCCAGGAGCCCTGTAACTTCTGTAGAGTTTGGGCATTTTTTTCCAGTGCTTATTCATTTTGAACTAGCTGATTATTTTGATAGAACTGCCTTTTCATATCACACTGAAGTGCTACCAGGGCAATCTTTACAAAATGGGAGCAAATCCATCACCTTTAGTACAATACCTGTCTCACTGCTTTATCCCAGTACCGATACACTGAGAAATCAAAATTCTTCACAGACCAGCACCAGTTTCACCAGCTAAGCTTTAGAAAATACCCAAATTTTGAAAGTGAGTTTAATGTAGTTCTCCATTTTGTGTTAGAATCGGAAAGCTATGGGCATCACAAGGGACAGTTTGATGACATTAAAATATAACATCTTTTTTGAATTACAATTAATCAAAATAAGGTCAAACAGTGTATTTCTAAAATAATTGCTCAAATAAAGGAGAGTACAGAGGTACTTCAGGTTGTCCTTTAGTTGCTGACTTGCTTCATTTTAAATGCCTAAGGCTTCAGCAAATAATTCTTACATTTTTCTCCCCTTAATGAAATTCATTCCCGCTACTGGCTGGCCATTTATTCCCTTCAAATATTGCATGGCAGAATGCCAGGAACATACTGTTCAACTTTGCTCTAATTGGTGTGATTTTGCATGCAGACAAGAAGTAAAAAGACACAACATACCTGCTAAAATTAGAAGCATCACTTTTGTATGAGCTTTCGTGCGTCTATGAACAGAGGGTGTTTTTACTAGGCCTTTGATAGCTGCCTTTTCTATGCTATAATTTAAATGTCTATGTCTGCATTCTTTTTTTCAGTGCAAGTGTACAAGCTCTCGTGAGCTTTCTAATAACTTCTATATTGTGTATCACAGAGAGTGATACGCAGTGATGCACAGACGTATTAATAGCCATCACAAAGGTGCTTTTCTAGTTGCTTTAAAAGGTTTTATCAGCATTTTCATGGCAACACCTATTTCAAAAATGCAACATAAATATTCACCTCAGGCTACAAGTTGATACATATGGATGTGAGCACAATGATGTTATAGTTATTATAATTAATTACTAACTAAATCCCTTTGTGTTAATAAGTAAAATATAATCTCCATTATAATACCACTTCACTGGAGCTGAACATTTACAAATCAAGTAGGTGCACTTTTTAACAAAACCTATCCATTTAGTGTGCAATGTTAGGTCTTCTGCCTTGCCAGCAAATCCAGAACCACATCGATTTCCCTATCTGTAAAACAAGAAACACGCTTTATGTATGTCTCTCTTTTTTGGCGTGCCTGAAAGATCATAATCTGTAAAGTACATATCCACACAAATTCTCCAGGTAGAAGTATTCATGCATCCTCTCATTCCTTCATACTTTCAGCTGGATATTGCCTTCTTGTGCCACAACACACTCCTAAGAGCGATGGCCTCTATTATGAGATGAGCTTCCCTTCTACTTAGACATACTGGAATCAAGCCGATCTCAGTAGTTCTGACCCATGTGCCCCTTCCTAGTCCATCTAATCACACATAGAATAAATCTTCTTTCTCACTCTCCCACTGTATGAAGGGATAAGATACATATTTTCCACTCTGTTCCACATCATACTAAAAAAAACTCTTGCTGGCGCCGTAAAAGCAAGCAAGTAGTGCACACTTGACTGAGGATGAAGTAATTCATATCAGTCTCTACAGGGAGGCAGAGCCAAATTACAACTCATCAGTCATAGTTGCTAAGTGAAGGGAAAGAGTATGTTTGAAACAGCTATTAAAATATTTAGAACTATAACAGCGTAAATTTACATAAATGATCCTGACACTTATGTGCATTCACCCTCCATTAAGCAGAAACGCTCTCAGCAATTAGGCAAAGCTAATCTATTGCAAAACTTCTTTGTCAATTTTATGGAAACTTGTCCATCATTACTGTTAATGTTGAGTCCTCTGGGCACAATCCATCACTTCTCACCTTTTGCACATGGGATTTACTTTTGAAATGTTATTTTAAAAGCTTTTAAAAAAAGAACTTTTTTTTAAAAATTGAAATACAAGAAAGTGTGTGTTTTTAAGAGATTTCAGGAGAAAAAGTTGTCCTGAAGAAACAAATACTTGTTTTTTCTGTCTGATCCTCTATCAGAGCTATTACCTCTGGGTTTGGATACTTGGCATTCAGATATACTGTCAACAATTTCATCATAACCAGGAACACAGACTGACTGAACAAATCTTTCATCAGTACTTTCAGACTCGTCTTTTTTCATTTATGTAGAGGCAGAAATCAAAAACCTGAGAGCTCTGTTCATGTCACATACACATACATTTCATCCATCAGAGCACACTGCTGTTCACTTCTTTTCCCTTTTACTAGCTGTAATGACATGGAGCACGGTCTTTTCTCTTTTCTCTTTTCTAGATGGAATGGGCCGAGTCCTTGCTCAAGATGTATATGCAAAAGATAATCTACCACCATTTCCAGCATCAGTAAAAGACGGCTACGCTGTCAGAGGTAAACACTCACTTTGTAGACATGCAGTATTGTGTCTGTAAAACCACTTTATAACGTTAGTTCAATTGTTTTGGATCCGGCAATGGTTATTTTGGTTGAGATTTGATTCAGATCATTGCTGAAGTCACAGTTACGTAGAATGCAGCTGTCTCGAAGGAAGACCATAAAGTTGAATTCAGATCTTTTAAGTGGATACATATGTACATGAGCAAATGTACATCCATGTGTGCTCATAGACATGCACCTGAGTTGCTAGTGAGTTTCTTGGAAATTCAGGAGAGTAACAGAACATCTGTTTCTGAATGACAGATTCTTCTTCTATTCCTCTGTTGTTGATTTAATCAGGAATTTCTTACATATCTGTTGCTTTTTGAACTGTCACAGATCCAGCTTCCTATTTGTGAATTATTTTATCATTGCATTAGAGAATTTTCAAAAATACATATCAGAATGTACTCTTACAGAGGCACCTCAAAAGAAAAGCTCATTTTTACTTTGAAAATATTGCAGTTGCTGTATAAAAATAAAATGAGTTAGTGTGACTTTACGGAGCAAGAAGTGAGTGGTTTCCCAGGAGACCCGAATCCATCTTCTGCTTTGCCACTAGGTGCTGCATGATTTTGAGCAAGTTGCTTCTCTGTGCATCAGTTTTTCCCTTTGTAAAGTAAGACTGATGATGCTCACCTCAGATATCTATGGAGGAAATTAAAATATATATGATTGAACGTTATACTAGTAGTGATTTCATTGTGGTAGGGGTTGCATCATCGTAACACCATGTTGAAATTTGGACACAATAGCCAACTTTCTTCTAGGGACATTAAAATACCTTTTTTGTTACTGGCAGCTGAAACAATGGAACGCAACTGCCCATGAAATAGACTGTCTACAAATCCAGGCAATGGATGTAGTCCAATAGCTTCCCCATGGATTTGATATAAAAATAAAATTCCAGGTCTACAAGATGGGTTTGACTGCAGCTGTCTGTCATCTATGTGTGTGAGAGACAGGCAGACCAAAATGACCAGTAATAGTGGCAAGGGAGTGCAGATGTAGCCAGAGAAATACAGGTAATATAACGCTGAGAAAAGCTGAGAGGGGGAGCTCTGAGTAGAATGCTGACTGACAAGGGCCTTGGGATCAAGCAAATGCTGTCTTGCAACTTGATTGCTACAAGGTAAGGGAAAGTACAAGTACAATCTCAGTAAACACGCAGAATGAGCGGAATGATCATGAACGCTGTCTTCAACAACTTCTGTCAGAACCAACACACAAGACCCTAATTTTGGTGGTGCATTCAAATAGAGTAACAGTAAGGTACTTGAATGTGTCAAGAGGAGGGCAACAAAGCTGGTGAAAGGGCTGGAAGGAATGTCTTGTGAGGAGCAGCTAAGGACTTCGGGTTTGTCTAGCTTGGAGAAAAGGAGGCTGAGAGGCAACCTCACTGCTCTCTACAGCTTCCTGGGGAGGGGAAGTGGAGAGGGAGGCGCTGATCTCTTCTCCTGGGTATCCAGTGATAGGACGCGTGGGAATGGTTCAAAGCTGCGCCAGGGGAGGTTTAGACTGGACATTAGGAAGCATTTCTCTACTGAGAGGGTGGTCAAGGACTGGAACAGGCTTCCTAGAGAGGTGGTCGATGCCCCATGCCTGTCAGTGTTTAAGAGGCATTTGGACAATGCCCTTAATAATTTGCTTTAACTTTTGGTCAGCCCTGAAGTGGTCAGGCAGTTGGACTAGATGATTGCTGTAGGTCCCTTCCAACGGAAATATTCTATTCTATTCTGTTCTGTTCTGTTCTGTTCTGTTCTATTCTATTCTATTCTATTCTATTCTATTCTTCTTGTAGACCTGTTATCTCAGAACATGAGAAACAAAGCTTGTAGGCAGAAATAATATTGACTACATTAACGGATATTTTTTACAAAAAAATAAAGGATTAGCTTTCAGTCACATAAACCTGTCTGCCCCAAAACCTTGTCCACTTTTTTCAAGCTTTATCAGTTGTACATCACCTATAAACTTTGTCTCCGTATCATTACTAATGGGGGAATGAAATCTAATTCAGTAGCATTTTATCAGGTTTAAAATAATTTAGCTATTAGGGAATTTTTTTCTCTTCTTTTGCTGGATCATCCCAGTGCATTTTTTTCAGTGAAGGTGTGACAACTGTATTCAGTAGTATTATATGCATTATTCAAAGACAAGTAGTTGAAAAGTCCTTTTCCACTTTCTTATTTTAGAGTTTGTTCTAAAGCTCATAGATTAGGCTGTTTGATAGGCTTTTAAAGTTAAGTTGATCATTAGTCTTCAAACATGACTAAATACCATAGATCATCATCTGCAGAGTTGCAGCTGATATATGAGTACAAATGTAATAAATCATTGTACAGACTGAATGGGCATCCTTCCTGAAAGCAGTTCTTCTCAATATGATAAGGTTATCTAGCTGTATATTCAGGGCTTTTGAAATAAAAAAGAAAGTATTAAGTTAAAGATTGTCACTGATTAGACTTCATCTCTGGGAAATCAGCTTTTGACAGTTACAGATTTAAAATTAATAAAAAGACATATTTAAATGTGAGCGTACAAACCCAGTTTGCCTGAACACTCTTGACAGCATGCCTGCTGTGCTTGGGCAGGCAGAGTTGCTTGTGCTCCATACATGCTTTACACCATAGTAGAGCCTGTAATACCACTAATGCAACTTGTTGAAAACCTTTGAGGCAGGCAGAAGCTTAAACTTCGTTAGTAACGGTGCCTTTGTTGTCCCTGTAAAAATACACATTTTGCTAAATTAGAAGTCCTGGAGACTTTCAGTTTATTAAATCAACGATCTCTGACTTTCAGTTTTCAGAATGGCTTCAGTGAAAGGTATAAGGTAACTAGTTCAGTGCTACCTCCTAAAATTACAAAAAGGAACAGAACCCAGACTTCTAATGTAGCAGTCCAAGTTGCATTATCTTAGCCCTAGTGCTCTTCAGAAAATGCCAAACCTGTATGGTTTTCTACACAGTCTGTAACCACTTCCCTTGTCCACGTTTTCCTCCAAAGGCAGAGGTAGAATCTAGAAATGTCAATATTCCATCGTTGTCTAGAAAAAAGATACGCAATACACTTACAAAATATGTGATTCCCCTGTGTTAGTTTCACATGGAAAAAGATTTGCTCGCGGTGGACATTTTTATAAAAATAATCTCATGAACACTCTTAAATCTTTGTTATTAATGTAATTCCTCCTAACCTCCTTTTACTTGATCCCATATTGCCCAGAAACTTTCAGTTAAAAGTACTATAGAACCTGTAATTTTCAGAATAATAAACACAGCTTAAAAGGATTTAAAATGTGAAATGTTTGCAAAACTTCTATAACCTTTGTCATGCTGACACTGAAGAACTGAATCTTAGATCATGCTTTCGTTCTCCTCTTCTTAATTTCTAATGCCATCATTTGTTTTGGTTCAGCCTTTATCACTTGTATTGTCCATCTTAACAGCTGCTGATGGCCCTGGAGATCGATTCATCATAGGGGAATCCCAGGCTGGTGAGCAGGTGAGCACAATTTCTTTTCTCTTTTTTTCTTTTAATGTATTTTTCTTTTGTAAGATATCGCTTTGTATTTTTACAAGCCTTGCTAGTGCTCCAAAACTCAATATTCTTGGAGGTGGCATGAAGTAGGACACAGCTGTACCTCCTGCTATGTGCCTTGGGACATGATTTCAGAAAGTGAGGTCGTACGGTTACATAAGGAACTAACAAGGATATCCCAAAATACTTCAGAGCATTGTGCTGACATGTCCGATAGGAGTTCATACACTAATGTTCTGCCCTAGTACAATGTTAGAGGACATAAGGTTTCTAGCGGCATTACAATTCATAAACAGAGAAAAGCAAGATTTAACCCCTTCTTGCTGACAGATTTTAAAAGGGACATCAGCCCAATAACTGTTTCCACAAGCTGCTTGCATATTTCACACTGATACCTGCAAAACAAAGTGTAAGAATTTTGTATGAAGCCTTTAAAGGTAGGTAATGATCAGAACAATCTTGGGGAAGGCTGGCAGCAGCCTAGTTTGCAGTATTGCTCCTTTTCTGTTTGTTAAATCAAAAGAGCGTTTGTGCACCTTAGCAGATACATGGATTGAGCTTAAGAGCAAGTCGGGACAGCACCCATTCGTGACCTGCTGTGCTGTATAAATATTCATGAATGGACACTATTTGGGATTTGTTCTCAAACCCAAGAGTACATTTGATAAAGTTCCTGTACTAATACTGGGGTGATAGGAAAAAAATCAGTTGCGTACAACCACTTCTTTTATTCTGTCAATTTAATTGTACCTGCTACCTTCTTTTCAGGAGAGCATGGGTTAATCCAAAATGTTTCTCCAGCTATTTCAAGTACCAGTTTATAATTCTGTGTATTGTATGTGAAATTATGCAGAAATGGAATAAGTAACGGGCAAAACAAAGGATTAATCAGTTTTAATGAGGATTTTACAGGGTGGCCATTTTGACTGCTAAACAAAAGAGTCTCGAATAAAATAGATGCATTACAAAAGTTGTTTCAGGTTTTAGAAGTATTACCAGTTGCAGGATTGTTCCTTTTTTTTAAATGGAGTTGAACTGCCTCTGAATGTATAATAGACATTTAATTTGGCTAATCATGATAGATACAGAGAACTATGAAAATAATTTTTGTTGTAGTTCCCATCCATCATCGTGAATTATACTTTGGTATAACAGACATCTTCTCAATACTGATATTCATGTGAACTTAGATTAATGAATCTGTTATACAAAACATGTAAAATTACTTTAAACACTAAAAAAAGTAAACTAATGAATTTCACCTGCCTTGGATTTTTAGCCCTACTGTCTGCATTTTCAAGCATTAGTCCAGAATCCAAAAGACTGACAACTATTTCTACAACCCTTTTTATGGTCACTATAAAATAGCAAGAACTAGCAGAGCAACCTGCTGAATTACCATTCCTATCATTATTCACCTGTCATCAATATTATCATTTTGCTAGTTAAAAAATATAACAGCACAGTGGTGCTTAAAAACAGTACTGTTGAAGCTGTGTCTAATGGGGAGGACTGCCCACAGGTCTAAAGGGTTTCAGTGTCCTAATGAGTTCGGCAGGAAAGGATAAAAGGGCAAATGGGAGCTTGCTTCCTTCCTACAAAATTCAAGAGCTCACAAATGTCTCTCTGCAGGGACAGTCTGTCCTCCCACATTAATGGGAGGACATTAATGTTCCTCTCTGGCAAGGAACAAAAATTGGGTGGGAGGAGGCACGCAGAGAGAGAATAATTCTGGAAATACCAGTGGCAAGTTAAAAAAATGAGGCCGTTTACCTCTGAATAATTGGTCAAAGTTTTTTTCTTGGGCCAACACATCTTCAGGTTCATCTCCTTCCCAATAAATTATTTATAACCTTGGAAGACTCCTCAGTCTCATTTCACCCTTCAGTCACTCTCAGCAGCAACATTCTGCTTTTCATGTTACAGACCAATTAACAGAATGATTCACAGCAGGGAGTTCAAAATAGGTTTAGATTTGGCTTCTCCTGTAGGGAAAAAGGTTATGTAAAAGCTACGCAGCGAGGAAGAAAATGGGACCGAGAATTGCAGAGAGGCCATATAGCCAAGTTCGACATTTCTGTATCAATTTGTAAATTGTGTATTATTTTCTGATTCCATTTCCAGATGGTCGTGTTTATGTTAACAACCATTATTTATTTTGTATTGAGGAAAACTTTCAGACACTATCCTGCTTTGGGGAGGCTAGGGCACATTGAGAGTACTCGTTATGAGCCATCCACATGGCCTCTGTGTGAAAAACTCTACCATGGGGAGCAATGATTTTCCTCCTATAGACTTGCATAGCTGGAGCTTAGCATTTCCTGGAAGACTTTCTAAAGATGTTTGTAAGAAGCACTGTGACTAACCAGCTATAATATAGGAGGGAAAACAGACGTTTTTCACCTTTCCATTAACTTGGGCCTTTTTACAGAAAGGAGCATGGGTCATTGTAAATCATGCAGGAGAGGTGTAATCATGTGCAAGAGGAAATGCCTGAGATGGGGGCTGTGCTCGATGGATTATTTTTGGTTTTTATTCAGTGACTAACATTAAATAGATTGTCAGTGATGAAGGCAAAGGACAGAAGCCAGTACTGCCCTATTCCAGGTAAGTGTGAGATCTCAAAGGCCTTTAAAAGAGCTTCTGTGAAATTGTTGTACATTAATATGCTTTCTGAGAAGGAATCATTTCTTCATCTTCATAGTCTCTAGCACAGAAGAACACAGCCCTGCAGATTCACACACAAATCTGATGGTTGACTTGTGTTCATAAAGTTAATCTGATCAAATTCTCAAAGGACAAAAAGGAAATTAAATATATGAGCAACCAATTCTAAAAGCAATTGTTACTGTATCATGAATTTGTTTAAATGTTTCACATCATTACACCTCAAAAAATTAACTTACCTAGTAATAAGCTCCAAAAGCATGGATAGTTACAGCGTATTTTATCACCATAGGCACTGATTCCTGGCAGAGTCCTAGACATTTTGTATTCTTTGTGGTTCTTGGGGCCCAAAAAACACATTTTAAATGGGAGAATTTTTTTATGCAATACATTTTTCCTCTAAAAATTGTCACTAATGACATAAATACGTAAATAAACATAAATAAATACATAGACATAAATAAAGTTCAAAACAGTATTACCTATTTGTCATGTGCCTATAGACTATATCTACAACAATATGCAAAAGAGCTCCCATAATCCAAGGCATAAGCTTTGCCTTTTGTAATACTTGTTTTCATAAAAATCAGACTAACACACTAGACAAGATTATTTTCACTTTTAAGCATCTTCAGTATAAATGGCAGCATCTCAGCTATTCATTCACAGTTCCTTGCATAGTCAGTGGTGAGAAATAAATACCATTTTAAAAAAGAAGTATTATTTTTATGTCATCTGTTTTAGATACCTACTTTAGGATAACATGAATCTTGCCCTAAAAACACACTAACCATGACATCTGGCAAGTGTGATCTTTTTTTTAGTTTGTTTTAGCATTTTATTTATGTTCTTCTCAAAGGATGTTAGATTTCCGTTACCCTTAGAAAAGGGTCAGGTTTCAGTCAACTCCAGGCTCAGTTGTTTCTTGGGATACATAGGTCACTGTGATACTGTGGTAAACCAGGTACAAACCCTTTCCAGCCTCTCCCTAGGGCTTCTGTCCCAATGAGCAATCTTTGAAATACACACATTTCAAAGTAATACTCACATTTCAGAGGTTATGACAGTGCTGAAATGGAGTAGAAGAATGGGCAAGGCAAACAGAGCTTTGCGCAGCTGAAACGTTGGCCGCCGGTCTAGAATTTGCAGATAGACGTCTAACAGCCTCCTGTCAGAAGTCATGGAGTAAATGACTGCTGGGCGTCAGCAGGTAATAGTGCTCGGGCAGTACTGCTTGCAGGTCTGTGGGTGGATATCAAATACATGCTAATCACAGTCTGAGAAGTCCTGGACATATTCCAATGCTGCATATGGAATATAGAGTCAATCTGCACATGAATTATGCGTGTGACACGTACAGAATATGTTGGTCTGATCACAGCTGTGTAGATCTGTGTGTAGCACATGTTCACTAATAACAGCAAAGCCTAAATAAGTTGGGCTTACTAAAGTGCTGCAGGGAGCAAGCACTCATATTCCAGCAATGACATCTCAATCATCATACCAGCTTCTTTTAGTTGCATTTTTTTAGAAAGATTTTTCTTTTAGTTATTTATTTCTTAAGTGGTTATGGTCAAATTGCAATTTTACTCTGGACTTTGAAAAATGTGTATTAAAATAGGCTGCCTGGTGAGAAATTTTATTAAAACCATGTCATTTGTTTTATCATGTTGTTCTGATATTTTTCTGTTCTTTGTATTGCTTCTGCTGAAACTTTGTAATGTACTGTGACTTTACATAATTGTAGAATATTGTCAATTTTAGGCTTTGCTAAACTGCCCCTCACAAAGATAGATATTCTATGTGAACTAGTGTTGAGCTGTCTCTCAGTATGAGGAAATCTGCTTAAAAATGAAGCAGCTGGTTACATTACTTTACTTACAAGCTGCTGGTTTTCCATATATAGTATGCTGGTAAAACAAAACAGAACAAAAACCCAACCAAACCAAAGCAAATTTCAACCCTGGGGACCAGAGTACTCTGCAAAAATATTTATGTACAAAGAACTACTCGATTTTTTGCTCATGTAAGTTTCTAGAAGGTCACCATCTAACTTACATTTCTGAGCCAGTTATTTTTCTGAGCCAACCAGAGTATCCGTATATTGCTTCTTCTGAAAGTTATTCTTGTGATAGAAATCTAAGGGGAAAAATCTGAAGCCAACTAGTATGTGACCATATAAAAAAAGCCAGATCTGAAGCAATGACCCAATGATCTTTAAATACATTGGAGTTTATACCTGTTGATATCACCAGCAGTATATCGAGTCATGCCACAAATAAGAATTCTAGTCTTTCAGATTACTTCCATAAAGTTCAAATGGTTTGAGATTTTTCTTTTCAAAAGTAAATTAATTTTTGTTTATTTTTCAGCCAACTCAGACTGTGATGCCGGGTCAGGTAATGCGTGTTACAACTGGTGCTCCAATTCCATGTGGTGCTGATGCAGTGGTGCAAGTGGAAGATACAGAGCTCATCAGGGAATCGGATGATGTGAGTCACAAGTTAAAACTCTTTTTTTGTGTGCAGCAGAAAATCGCTCATGATACAATCCTGTAAATAGGAAAGATAGGCCTACAGAAAAGTTCTTCAGTTAATCTCAGAAGTTTGAGGATTTTCACATCAGTTCCTAGTGGCAATTCTACTCACTTTTTCAGGCTGTGATAACAGTACCCCAGACCTACCTGTCCTGACATTGATTTTTCATCACAGTTGTTGAATGCTGACACCAAAGTATTTGGGAGCATGATTTGAGTGAAAGGCAAATGCCTCCTGGAGATCCATAACTACAGTCCAATTTGAGTGCCTAGTGTATTCACATTTTAAAATACAAAGTAGTGGCAATCAGACATTATATTTCCTTCTTTTCTACTGAGTTCACATGTAGCAGTAGAGCAATCTTCTTTATATTTCAGGATCATCCTGAAACTCAGCAAGATTAGGACTTTAAAAGTTCTCCTAAACTCACCCAGTAAGAAGGGGAAAAGTTTTCTTAAAATACATATTGATCCCAGAATAATACATTGAAATATTGCAGTGCAGCATTACCGCTGATGTAAAGCTGAATATGATTTTCTGTGGGAAACTGAACTGTTTTAAGTGCTGCAAAATCCATGGGATGACTTGGATTATTTTGAACTATGCTATGAAGATGGTTCTGTATTATCAGAGTTGGTCTCATTTCAGCAAAGGTGAATTTGGTGGATTTTGGAGAATGTCTTGTCCACATATCTTGCAATATGTGGATTCTCCCTCTCTTTCTCCAATAGACCTCTGTGCTCCTTTAAAATGAGAAAATTACTGAATTTAAGACCTCTGAAAACCAGGAAATGGACAAGGTGCATATTCCCCCAGAACATAGTCTTAACTCTGTTTAATTTGAACAGCTTTTCCAGCATACCTATAAATCATATTAACGCTGTACCTTACAGATGCTGCAAAATACCACAGAAAAAATATGAGTACTGTAGTACTAATTCTGTACACACAGTTGTCTTAACAGAGTAAAATGTGTTTTTTGATGAAGCACAGGAGCTGTCTGTAGACAACTGTATCCCAAACAGTCCATCTTAGACTTCCTTTGTGTTCAGAGAATTCCTTCTGAATCATTACCTTCACTTACCCAGCTGTGATTTCAGGACACCATCGTCATGTTTGCCATCATCTGACAGATTTTAGGGCAAGAAGGTATGTCACTTACTGACACAACTTCCAAGTTCAGTTTTGGAATGAAGTGTGTGCACGGTTCTCTGCTCAAATCAGCCTTTGCTCCTCTGCTGCTGTTCTGACAAGCTGTTCCACTTCGCCATAGCTCTATGCTAGCATTGCGATTGCAGCTAGGGTGTAAGCAGATGAATTCTCATGTTCAAAGCTGATGAAGACAGCAAAAACTGAAACATACTCTCATGATCCTTTCTCATGCCTTATTACTGTAAATGCATAGATTTTTACATCTGATGAAGTCAGCAAGCTGTCTAGGCTGGCCTTCTTCCTAACAGAGAATTTATTGAGTCAGTCCTGCTTTGAAGTTACAGATGTGTATGTGTAGATTATGTCTTCCCATAAAATACACCATTGCCTTCACTGCTTGTTAATCATTCCATTAGCCTTACTGAGCAAGTTTTCTGTGGCCATTGCCCACCTCATCCTGAGAGGACTATCCCATTGCAGAGCAACATACATGATAACCTGTTATTTTCTACTTCTTCTTTGGATGACTGTCTTCCTGGATTCCACTTCTTCTGTGCATGTTCTCCTCTGCAGCGAGAACAGATTATTTGGCTATGTGCTTAAACTCTGAATTTTTTAGCGAACTTTTAGCGAGTCATCAGCCACCTTTAGCTTCCTTTTCCTGCCTATAAGTGTGAGGTAGAACTCTAGTTTCTACTTGTCCTTGAATATGCCACTCTGCTAATCCTGTACATAAATAATTAGCATAGTTTAATTAAGATGTTATTTTTCTCTCCTTCTTCATGCCTGGGTGACTACATATTTCAATAATATTTTTCTTTTTAGTGTTAAGAACTCCTTCAGGGCTGGGATTTAACTGAAATGAAATCTCTACTATCTGAAAGATGTTCTTCTGAAAAAACAGAGAGTACACTTAAAAGGAGTTCCTTGACCTCTAGTTGTGGTAGCAGTACTTAAATACCATAGCAAGCATTCCCCAAATGACTGTAAAAGTCACAGGCCTGAAGGGAATTACATCCATCCAGCAGGAAGAAAAATTCTCATCAGCTTGCCAAATGCACAATCATTGAGAAAGATCCTTGCAAAAACATGTCTACACCCTTTTCATTTTGAGTTTTTATGTCACCTTGTAGGAAAAAGGAGGCCAATGTGATCAAGCAAAACAAGAGTTAGATCCTACATCAAGACTGAGCATCAGTATATCAGTATGGATGCTGGCTGTTAACAACCATCAGAGTAAACCACTCGGACATAGTTCAAAATATATTAATACACAGCAAGAAGAATGCTGCCTGATACACACCAAAAGGAAAATGTTCTCAACATAATGCCATACCTTCCTGCAAGCCCTACCTCTAGCCACCTTGAATTGTCTTGTATTCCTAAAGCATTCTGGGATATCCATCAGTTCCATAAATAAAAGTCTCTGCACATCACCATGTTGTCCACAGTCACACTTTCCACAGTGTGGGAATTACTAAATTCCTCAAAAGCCTTTTTTTTCTTGTTTCCCCTGATCCGGGAGTCCTAAATAGGACCTTTTCTATTACTCAAATGTATCATTGGCACTCCTCTTGATTCCCTAGAAACTTCCTAGCTATCTTTAAGTGTTACCAAAGATATGGAAAATTCAAATCTTCATGACTGGCCAACCATCCCCAGAGTGCCATAAAAATAAAATAATTCTTAGACTAACTGTTGCCCCAGATTTTCATCACAAGCCTAAAGTGTCTTTTACAGCTTCAGATGGGGATAACGGAGATAAAAGGACATCCTGGGCACCAGCACAGCCATTTTGGACACTAGCAGCCAAAAATAGTCTCTTCTCTTATACAAGAGGAGCAGGTATAAAAGAAACAGAATTTGCATTAAAAGCATATTTTGAAAATACTGTGGTAAAGTAAGAAATCATTTTTTTCAGGGTTGATGTTTTTGTTAGTCATTTCCTGGTTTTCAGGGGTTTAAATTTATCCATTTTCACAATAGGTAAACAGAATCACAGTCTGTAACAACATGTTCGTTAACTTTAACTTTGGGGCCTTTAGTTTAAAGCACTTAGTTTGAACTCAGAAAATGCAGTCCATATCACCTTTAAGAAAAGCGACAAGTCCCAGTGTCCTATACAACACTATCGTTCCTGTAAAACTTCCAAATGACAATGACGTGCCTTGTTTGTCTTGTCGTATTAGTGTCTGATTTATAACTTTGAGGTACGTAAAGTATGAAGCACTACATGATAATGTAAAAACTAAATCTGTTCCAGTCTAAGTAAGCGTAGATTTAGTGCTCCTGACAAGCTGGCAGTATCTCAAAGCTGAGTGTATATATCACCAACCCACTTGCAGATCTTATAGATTAAATATTAACAATGTAAGTCACATGCCATTTATTGGCATTGAATGAATCACCAAACCATTGAAATTCTGAAGAGGTCAACACAAATACTAAAGTAGGCATCAAACTTTTCAGGCCGCTGTCTCTTCTTCACAGTAAATACACATGATGAATAAGCCTCTTTCTGATTTGTACAAGGCTCTCAAGTAGGAGTTTCCACTACAGGAATCTACATGAAAATCCTGAACAGGTAGAGCATATAGCTTATTCCCACCTTTCTGCGGATGTAGTGGCATATTGCCTCTCTGACTAATGGTCTTTTTGAAATGCCATCTTTGAAAATGTTCGAGCAGATCAAGTTGGCTGAGAGGAGTAGAAAGAATCCACTCAGTATGCCAGACCAACAGACAAACATAGGACGTAACATAGGAAAGATATATAAACACAGGGATCATAAAAAAAGGAAGGCAAAACTGTATTCAGTGCTGGTCCTTCCCTGGTGAGCTCATCAGAGAGAATTTCTTATAAAGCTGTTCAGTTTTAGCACACATTGTTTCACTATCTTGACACACAGATCAGGGGAACAATGATGATGCTTAAACCATAAGGTCTCAGTGTAATGAGTAATGTAAGCTGTGTAGACTTCTGAGAAATTAAAGCTGATTAATCTTCTTTGAATAACCCAGCTGACCATATTTGATCTCCTTGTTTTTGTAGGGCACTGAAGAACTAGAGGTTCGAATCCTGGTGCAGGCTCGACCAGGCCAAGATATCAGGTCTGTAAACAGCCTACTTTATAAACAGTAAAATAATCTCTGTAAGGAATAGAAGGGACGGTGATTTTTATAGTCATTTTTTAACCATAAGTAGTACTGACATTTTGACAATCTGACTAATGAACATCCCTGGACACTCCTTACCTGGAGCAGGACTAATCAAGGAAAGATACTTTAAATCTGATTCTGTTTTTCTTTCTTTTTTTTCTGTGCTATGATTTTCAGACCTATAGGACATGACATTAAAAGAGGTGAATGTGTGCTGGCTAAAGGAACCCACATGGGTCCATCTGAGATTGGTCTCTTAGCAACTGTTGGAGTAACTGAAGTAGAAGTTAACAAGTTTCCAGTGGTTGCAGTCATGTCAACAGGGAATGAGGTAAGAAAAGTATCTTTAGAATCAAGGTCTGAATTACTATATCATCTTCGGGACAGTGTTTTGGATAGTGACTTTCACCCTATTCCTCACTTTTTGAGCTGCAACTCATGCTGACATGAGGTATTTCTGTGAGTGATCAACCCGTAATCAGCTGCTTGTTTTCTCCCTCGAGGGCTCTTTCACAAGTCTCACACAGTCTTTGCCAAAATGTTGGTAATGTATCCAACCATGTGCCAGCTGCTTTCCTCCTGCCAGCAAGGGAGGACCTGTGGGGTAGTCAGAGTTGTAATTCATACTGCCCATCATGACTGGAAGAGTAATTTCGTATGAGCAGCACTCCTCTGTAGCTATAGTGCAAATGGCAGATAACCTGTCTTTGAAAACTGAATAGTACTACCAAATGCCTTGCTGTAGTATTGTGCCTTAAAATTTTTTTTAATAGTAGCACATGTTGAAATCCAGACAATCTCCTGTTAGTAGAACTCCAGACCAGCTTTCTAATTGCTTTGTCTTAACTACATCAGAAAAATCAGGTTCAAGGTTAACTTAATTTACTAATTTTACATATGTTGTGGGTTCATCCCGGCTAGCAACTATGCTTGCTCATTCCTTCCCGGAGCGGGACAGAGAGAGAATAGGAAGAGCAAAAGCAAAAGAACTTGTGGGTTGACATAAAGTCAGTTGGAAGTTTAAAGACAGCATGAAGTTTGACCTATAATTTTGAGTATCCTTTGAGACAAACTTTCTGAAATCCAGACACAAACATAAACCCAATAGCTGTATTCTCATACAGCTTGAATATGTTGGATTTTGAAAGATTTTGAAAACTTTTAATATGTTGAATTTTGTCATCTGGTGGTGTTCTTACAACTTCCACAACCCCAGTGACAGGTTACTCTATGACTACTGGGTACTGTGGGTGGCTGAGGCCAGCCTTGCTGGGACAGAATCTTGCCAGATTTCATAACATAGACAGGGTGCGTCATGCAGGAAACATATCGCTAACCAAAGAACAAACCCAAAGAGCTACAAGGATTACAGGTGATGATTTTCTGAATAGTATCTTCTGTATGACTGACGGTTCTTGCATGTCATTAAAGGGTCCTTTACTGATGTGGGCACTCTCTTTTGTATCATGTGTTAAAAAAGAACCTGCACAGTGGGTTTCTTAAACATCCTATGGAAATCTTCACAAAAATAGAGCTGCTAGCCAAAGCATCAAAATTTAGCCATGCTCCACTTTTGGTTATTCTCACCTTACTACCTAACACTATTGTTGTAATTTTGACAGATACATTCTTCTTATTATTATTTACCTCCTGTCAATATTGTGTTGTCCTTCTATGTCCTACAAAAGAATTCCTAATATATGTAAAATATATGTTTACATATGTATGTTTTGTAGTTTAACTTCCAAAATATGTAACACGTAAGGCAATTGCCATGATACTGTCTTGAGAGAAAACTTTTCATCCAAAACAGTAATTGATATAAGAACCAAGCTTTAAGCTTCTGTCTATTATTCCAATACAGATTGTTGTATTTAAAAAATATCTCTACTGGTAAGTAGACAATGAACTTCAAAATTTCTTTTAATATCTTTAAATCTGGTTAGCAACATCAATGAGGTTCCTTTAAAATGATTTAAATAGAAGCAATGACTTGGAAACTTAAAGTTTGTGTTTTGGTTTCTAATGTTTGAGATTAGAAGCCAGGTACTCATAAGGAGAAAGAAGGTTTTGCAGACATGAACCAATAGAAACAAAGTAAGCAACATGGAGGACTGGACTAAACAAGCACATTACATATCTTACTAATTTAAATTCCCTAAATCACTTTACATGTCTATTTTATGATAGGTGTCTAAGAATATCCTGTCCAATCTGAAGAAGAAAATTCTCACTTGTGTAAAGGCACAGTATTCCAAGGAGACTGACTGAAAGTGTTTCTGGTTTTATAGCTACTGAATCCTGAAGATGACCTCTTGCCAGGAAAGATTCGGGACAGTAACCGTTCAACTCTCCTAGCTACAATCCAAGAACATGGCTATCCAACAATCAACCTGGGAATTGTGGGAGATAAGTAAGTACCACATGTTAGTAAAGATGTCACTTCATATTCATGCGGTGCACTTTATGGCATCCATGGAAAAAAGATATACCAGAGAAAATGTCACTCATTGCAAGTGTCACAGTGTTGTGACAGGGTACATCTTGGAGAAGATATTTTACCCTTTTCATCAGAGAAATAAATAAGTCTATTCTAATATTAAGAGGAATCATTTGATAAAATTTTTATTGAATGGTGTTTATCTTGTTTTGCCTTATGTTTGTTGAAACATCTATTACTGCTGCAAATTGAATTTATTGCTGCAGTATCATCACAAGCACCATACTTAACACACATAAGAGGAAACAATTCTACAGCAACTATACTTTTTTTCTGATCCAATAAAGGGAGAGGGAAAGTTTCTCTCGGAGTTTATTTTCCATGCCAAAATTAATTTAGAGTATAAAATTTCGTTAGATTCCGAGTAACTGTCTTTTGGGGAAGGCCCCACTGCTGGATGTTGTTCAGCATTTCCAGAAATATGTCAAAGAATTTAAAAGAATCAATTTTTTTTTTTCCTTCATTGGTCTCTCTACTTTGATTGCCACAGAGTACCCTGTGATCAGTCTTTCTGTTCATCTGACAGTGATTGCTCCTTGTTTCTCAGCGGTAGTGAAGTCACATCTCCTGTTGAGAGCTCTAGGATAAGTGATTGAAGTGTTCAGTCTTTTGTCCTTCGCAAGACTGTGCAGTGCCTGTCATCCATGGCTTGAGTTTCTCAGCATAACGTATTTCCTCAATTTATTGAGCCCCAAAGGCTTTGAACAGGCTTTCTTGTTTCTCATTTTGGGTATCAAACCAACCGACAGACTTGGTTTGATAGGGAGTTGTTCAGGTTCACCTCCACCTGTTTGAGAAAAAGGGTATCTCCTGGGAGTAGTTAAAAGTGAGGCCAGATCAGAAAGAAAAAAAAAGGGAAATAGTGAATTTCAGCACCCACGTTTCACATTGATTGATGACAAAATTCCCAAGCAGGGAGGCAAGGTTACTGCTAGGGAACAGCTCATTTCAAAACCAGTCTTCCCTAGTGCAGGATTCAATCCAAAACATCACTAGCATGACAGAAAGTATACAAATGGGCAAACCACTGCGTGGTTTTACAATATGTGAACCAACCTGAATGGTGGCTCCAGGAAATGCAGTTGTATTTGAAGTATTCGTGCAGGGAATGTGACACACAGCAACCGCAGCGGTTGTTGTGATCTTAGGGAAAGCAAACCCTTCTGGATACTCTCACTGCATCCAGGCATCTTTTTTGCTTCTCTGGCCTGGCAAAACTCCATTGCTCGTCCAAATAGCAATAAATATCAAAAACCTGCTGCCCACAAATGCTTCCAATTTCAGGTGGAGATTTCATGCAAACAGAGTCTAAACTCATGAGACTGTTCTTTCCAGGAATGGTATCTAAATGTCCTGGATCTCTAGAGTGTTTTCTATATTACAAGGACCTTTTTAGACTTTAAAACACAGGTAGCAAAGTTCTCAAATAAAACTATTATATCCAGAGCTCAGGTTCTAGATTTACATGTCTGAGAAAAAAGAAAACAGTCACAAAAAGGCTGTCAGCTCCTGAGAGTCATCTCTACATAAAAGAAGGGTTGGCAGGGTTTTTCCTCCAGCAAAATATTGGAGGTGGAACTTTTTGCTACCTGCATGACCAAAAGTTCCTGCTACTGTTATCAACATTACTGTCAATATCAACTTATATACTGTCATTGACAGTGGGTTAATCCAATGGAAAAGATGCTTTCCCTGAACATCTTTCTGGTAGCTCCTCTGCCAAAATAAGAATGTAAAGCTTGTTTGTTCTTTATGGCCTTGTCCTAACCAAATAGGTATAGTCTCAAATTTGCTGTAAAGTCAACACATCAAATGGAGAATTTAACTTAAGGTCATTGTGCAAAACTATAGCTATATACTCCATTGCCTTCAGGAATTTTTTCTGTGACCTCCTAGGCATGGAGTGTCTGTGAAGATAATTAATCTTGAAAGCTCTCAGTAATAAATAGCAAACAATTTTAGAATCATAGAATCATTTAGGTTGGAAAAGACCTTTAAGATCATCAGGTCCAACCGTAAACCTAACACTGCCAAGTCCACCACTAAACCATGTCCCTAAGTGCCACATCTACACGACTTTTAAATACCTCCAGGGATAGTGACTCAGCCACTTCCCTGGGCAGCCTGTTCCAATGCTTGATAACCCTGAATTTTTCCTAGTATCTAATCTAAACCTCCCCTGGCACAACTTGAGGCCATTTCCTCTCATCCTATCACTAGTTACTTGGGAGAAGAGACTGACACCCACCTCGCTACAACCTCCTTTCAGGTAGTTGTAGAGAGCGATGAGGTCTCCCCTCAGCCTCCTTTTCTCCAGGCTAAACGACCCCCGTTCCCTCAGCCGCTCCTCATAAGACTTGTTCTCCAGACCCCTCACCATCTTCGTTGTTCTTCTTTGGACACGCTCCAGCACCTCAATGTCTTTCTTGTAGTGAGATTTAAGGCCCAAGAGAATTTTTTTACTTTTCTACATTTTACTTTTCTATATTTTTTACAAATATGTTTTGTGACCCCTTTTTACTTGTTGAATGCTAGCTGAAAACCAGACAGCAAACATGTATCAGTGAAAGGTAGACAAGTGTCTGCTGTTAAAATGTTCTCTGTGTCTTGAGATAGTATTACCTTGGTAAAGGTAATAAGAGTTCTTTTTAAACTTTTGGTTTCATGCTTGGGGAGTCATTTCTGCAGAGGTAGTTACTTTAGCTCATAGAATAGAAATAATGAGCCTCCAATTGTAGAGTGATTTTGTACTTTGCAGTAAGTTTTGAAAAAATAATCCAGTACTGTTGACTTAGCCGAGAATCTTCCCCACCTGATACCACGATTCTGTCTTAGCAAGTCTTCTGCTGTTCTTCTCACACTCACATGCCCAATCCATATATTTACAACAAAATGCATCTGCAGTTCTATTTCAGTCAAAGGGAAAATCTGATTATGTAAATTAGTTTGGTAATAAGTATGGTATTATTTCAGTATGTAATAAAGCTACTAAGAGAATGTTGCCCATACAGTATACATCTTTTGGACTAACATGACTGATTTGATGGTGTACCATGGCACTTGAACAAATGCAAGAGACTTACCAGAGAGATCTTACAAAGGGTACAGTTTTGACATTTTAGTTAGCATGTTTATAGAAAAGATGAACAAGCCTTCAGTGTCTGTTACATGGTTTACTGGAGTTAAACCATAGATTATGTGTTTGTGTGTGCTCATGTATATGTGCAGTTCATTTTGTATGTATAATTTGTATCTAGACAGTGAGAAAGAGAAAGATTTTATATGCCTGCAATACCTACAGATGTAGTAAAAATACTGGCAAATGATACTTTTCAGAAGGGAAAATTAAAACTTGTAATTTTTCCTTCGACGGTATCACTGTAATGTATTTCTCCCTTCCCATATTTCATATTTGGGGTTTATGTTCTTTTATTTATTTATTTTTGTTTATACATTTTTACATTGAGTACATTTTTACTGCATTTTATTGATATGGTATACCACTTGCTGTATACCATAAACACTGAACGGAGTTTGAGAGAGCAGCTAATAGGGAGCACAGTTGAGTGTTACTATTGCTGTAACGGGTCAAGTTTTTTAACAAGCATGGAAATTCTGTCAGTCATGTTTACAGAGCCTAATATTCAAGCATGAAAATTGTTTTAGAGTAGTATTTGCAAGGACAAACTTAGAAGTAAGTAAGTATTCCTATATTTCATTTCAGCATATGAATTACTCAGAGGTGTTTAGGTAAGAAAATAGCTTGTCCAGCTGCTTTGAAGCCCAGGACTGTGGTACACGTAAACACATTCCAACAGAGAATGTGAAAGGATAGGGAAGCACGTGGAATGTCTGAGGGTGTCTGCAGAGTAGTTAGGAGCACTTTAAAAATGCCTTTGTGTATTAATCATATGTGAAGTTATATTTTGAACTGGCCACTCAAGTCTCACTTAGCCTATATTTGTATTTTCAGTTGAAACCAATATTTTACTTCTTTTGGGAGCATTTTAACAATTTCTGAGATTGTCATTGTTTGTTTCCATTCTCATAAATTGTGACTCAATATTCAAAATGAAAAACAGCAAGTCCAAAACATATAGATAAAATCTGCAGTAAAAATCCTAGAAGCAAGCAATAGGAGAAAAGAACAAACCTGGAAAATGCGATACAGCTGAAGTTATGTCTGGCTAGAAGCCAAGATTTTCTCTATTTGTGTTCTTAGCACGTAAAAACCAAGCTGTTTGAAAAGCACACAGCTCTGGGTAGAAATGGAAAATATTCCATTTCCAGAACTACTCCAAACACAAGAAAAATGCAAAACCAAAAAAAGGAAGAACCCTTCTGATGTTGTTCTTACTGTTGTGTCTTACATCTTTGTCTGAATCACAAAATCACTTGCTAAAAAATTGCAAAAACAACTGGCCAGTTAAAACTGGTATTCCAATGTACTTTTGAGTGTTGTCTCATATAACAAGACCAAGTTAAAAAGGTTTCTAATTTCATTTCCTTTGCTTATAGTCTGTGAAATTATTTGGTTCTTTGTAAACCATTGATAAAAACAAGAGTTACATCTCTGATCTGATCTGTAGCACTCTGCTAACTTAATTATCAGGATATTTTTGTGTCTGATTATTTCACTTGTGTTGTTCTTTGTATTCACTGTTTATTTAAAGCTGTGAAGTTTAGCCTTAGCAAAATCTGCTATAGCATGAGCCTCTGTTTTAGAAAGCCATCTTCCATTTGACAGTTTTCCTTCTATGAGAGACTCTCTTATTAAACTCGCTAAAGGATTTTGATCACATATGTAATGAATTCAATTTCCTCTGTTTTTACCTTTGTTTACATGAGTGCATTTTCCCTTTCTCTGCATTCTTGTCCCTACTTTCTAATTCCCTTGCCATTTTTCTCAGAGACATGTATAACTTTAGCTGCTTCAAGCTGCATTTCCATATATGAGCCTGTGATTTCACAATGGAGAGAGAAAGAATCTCTCTCTCTCCTTAGGAGAAACATTTAGGAAATTCATATTATCTGCTCAGTTGCTTTAAAAATTTATCAGAATAGTTATAAAATCAGCAGCATGTGAGCATTTTTCTACATTATAAATGATTAGTTTCTCATTTATATACCTCTCTTTTATGACATATTGTTTGACATAGAGCTCCTAAGTGACAGGTAAACCGATTAAAAATCACCCTTGCTATTTTGACAGCATTACTGTATGATATCCCTAAAATAAAGGCTTTGAAAGAGTCCCTTCATATTTTGGAAGGGATGCTAAGATCTTACTCAGGGATTTAGTCTGCTTGAATTTTATGTTTGCCATCCAAAAAGAGGTTTAAATCTTTTGTACTTGTGTGGGTTGCATGTAATTACCAGTATTATAATTCAGATGGAACATCTGGAGTAGAGGGATAAGAGCGGGGAAACTGCTCTAACTCCAAAATTTCTCATGCAATATCGACTTGACATATATCATCTTATGAGTTAGAATATGAGTTATAGGCAGAATTCAGCCACAGAATCCTAGCCTCTCCCTGCACCAGTTTAATGTCCAACTTAGGTACAATCAAATATACTGTGAACAGAATTAGTAGTAGTAGTAGTAGTATCATTTAACAAATGACTGCAAGAAAAGGCTTGTTAGAGAAAAGACTTTAAATCAAATGTCACAATATTAGTTGTTGCTAAAGTGACTTCAGTTCTAGATCTGCTCAAAGAATGATGGTGTTACAAAGTGTGATCATAGCCTAATGAATCCAGGGACACTGGGTATCGGTTTGAAGGTGATTCAGATATGGAGGTCCTCTCTTTCATTGTGCCCTGTCAAGAAGAATATTCCCCTTTTCAAGCAGAAATGTTTAATATCTGTCACAACTCTTGATAATCATTAAGGCAAACTTCAGATAAGTTGTCATATGTGACAAGTCATCTCATCTAATGCACATATTCAAAAAACACAAAGAAACATCTGAGCCAAAACAGAAGTGAAAAAAAGAACTTGTGAAACGGGGCAGTGCAAGTCCCAGGGGATCTTCTGTACCGGTAGGAAACTACATAGTGTGACAGGTAATAAAATTTCATGCTGTAGAGGTGACAGGTGCAAAGCTAATGCACAACAGTGTGTCATTCTCCTAATTGTCCTCAACACAAGCATGGACTTCTTCCTGAATTAGCATTTATAGAATCACAGCCCAGTAGTAGAACATGACACTAAAGAGCAAATAGTAGAGAGGACAGAATGCTGTAAAAATCCTCCTATATTTGAAAACAGAGGGAATTTGTAACTGTATTTGTTGGAGTGAAATAAAAACTACTGTAGTCTATTTTTGAGGCATATGTTAACATTTTTAAAAATACCTGGAGACATAAGTTCTGTTTCCAAAAGAACTTCAGCCTCTAGGAGCCAAAATAGCATTCACTTAAATGACTTTCAACCTCCTTAATATCTAGATCATACATAGGAATTTGGGTTCCCAAGTCACTGAGAAATTTTTGAGGACTGAATTTTTACTATTAATACCCTAGAAGAAAATAATTAAAACTAATAAAGGCAGTAGATACAGAAAGATCAAAGAAGTGGTGAATGTTGAAGATGGGTCACTGTGTCAGCGATACAAATCACTCAGAAAACCGGTTATTAGTGTATTATTAATACAGCCAAGTATGAATTGATATATATAGGACTAAAGAATGTAAGTAAAATTTACAGGATGGAGGATTATATCCTGAAAAGTAAAGATTTAGGAGAAGATTTGAGAATCATAGCAAGTAATCTGCTAAATACAAGTTCTAGCATATGTATAAAGAGCTAAGTCTCCTGTAGAAGTAGAAGGTTATTTTTGACTTTACCTTTGTATTCCCAGGACAAGAAGACAACAGTATATTGTACAGAACTCAGAGGAGAACCATTAAATTTTTTAAGTGGTTGAAAGATGGACCGTATACTCCAACAGTATCAGAACTCAGGCTGTTTAGTTCAACAAAGATATTCTTACAAGATGACTTGATTACATTCCAATAATACTGAGCCACATGGAGAAAAAACTTTGAATAAAGTTTCTATTTCAGCAGCAATGGCTAGATATTAAAGTTAGGCTAATTCAGACTGTAAATAAAGCATAATTTTAACAGTGAAAGTAATTGTGATTAGGAAACGATATCAAATGCTTTGATAGATACTCATTTCAATGCAAGATTGGATATTTATTTAAATGTTATCTACAGTTCAAACAGAAGCAAGTTCAGGGAGGTTCCCAGACTATATTAAATACCAAATCAGACAGAACTATCAAAATTATTTCTCCTGGTTGCAAATAATTTCTTAACTCTTACTTCAGAGAATTAAATTAATTTTCATGTTATACTAATGGACAATATGTAGTAGAAGCACAAACTCAGAAGACCAGTACCAGCAGAAATAACACAGCAACAGTGATCTATAAAGACAGAATGCCAGTCAGAGCTTTGGCTATTTTAATATGTGATGCTCAAATGAATTTGAAACTTTCTGGAAATTTCAACAAGATGCTTTTGATTTCCTTACCTCCATGTAATTCATTGTGTTGTTTAGAAACATCTGTAGTTTCAGTCTGCCTTCTTGGAGAAGAACATTGTGAGAGTGAGAGTACTCTTAGAGTTTAGCACCTTATTGGAAAAAGTTCTTGACTTTTGAGGCTGCTGTCTGTAATGTTGATGAGTAAACCAGAAGCTGGGATCACTTACGAAATCTGAAAGTCTTTTGTATGTCACTTCCTGACACAGTGACCCTATTTCGAGAAACAAAGACTGACTTTGTTCTCTGGCAATGAATAGAAGAACAATTGAGGGACTGAAGCCATTTTAGGAAATGGCTATCTTGGGAAAACTGTCAGAAAGAAATGGACATCTAAACTTACAACCTGAATAGTTTTAATATTTTTCCATGACTTCCAAACAACATTGGTACACATCTGATCTAACAGACCCTTTCTGTGATGACCTATGAGGAGGAACCAGGCATGGATTTACAAGGTGACAAAGAGGATTTTAGATTTCATGTTAGCAGTGTCCGTGTGCGTGCGTAACAGTATAACAATAGTGCAGGCGCACTGGCCCACTCTTCTCCTCACATTCCTCAGTCAGACAGGAT
This sequence comes from Aptenodytes patagonicus, assembly GCF_965638725.1. Classification (NCBI taxonomy): domain Eukaryota; kingdom Metazoa; phylum Chordata; class Aves; order Sphenisciformes; family Spheniscidae; genus Aptenodytes; species Aptenodytes patagonicus. The sequence goes on along the minus strand of NC_134955.1, from coordinate 35,502,291 downwards.
CTGTGTGTGCCCAGAAGTGATCTTTGAAATGATAGACTGCAGCTGCTATGTGCAGGATCAACTGAGCCTGGACTGGGGACTGGGGAGAGAGCTTGACTTTGTGGTTAACAGTTCAGCCATCTGAAAAGAAGAAAGGGCTCAAGAGTTGTGCAGTGACGATTCATGACCTGGTCCATTTCAGTCTTGAACATCTTATTTAGTTTTTTTAAAAGAGACATTTATAAATCTTCATGTCAAATGAAGATTTTTTACATTTTACATTTAATTGTCCTACATTTAAAGTATAAAAACATAGATTTTGGCTTATTTCCTATTTCTGTTACAAAGGACACTATCTAAAAATTATTTCTTCCCAGTGAAACTGACTTGGAAGAAGTATATGTAAAAGGAAATGCTGTCTTCATAAAACAGGAATTCATAGCAAAACTTTAATTGTTTTAAATAAGGTCCTGATAGCAGTAACTTTTTCAGTTTTGGACATTTTTTCTAATCCTGCCTCTTGGAGCAGGGTAGCTGGGTATGAAGCTTCTCATGAATGAAGTGGCATCTTTATTGACTATGGAGATAAAAAATCAGGATAAATACAGCCCTTTCCCCCTTGTAGTCAAGAAGGTGACTTTTAATATGCCTTGAGACCCATTTCCTGTATAAGAAGCTAGAAGGTGTGAGTAAAAATGTTTCAGTGGGGCTCATCTCCAAATAGTTTCCCATTATCTGTGGTCCTCCTTCCAAAATGTCAAGGTGTTTAACACTTCATTTTGCTTTGTCTGGAAGTCAAGAGTAAAGAAGTTTCTCCACAGACTCTGCAAGGAAAGATGAACTACGTATTGTTGGCATGCCCAGTTGAGCCTAAATCCTTTCATAACTTCACTCTTCATCCTTGTGAGAAGCCTGTCCAAACTATAACAGAAAGGTGTTCCCGTGCACTCCCTTTCTCTCCCATTGGCAGGCCTTGCAGAGAGGAAGCATTTCCTATGATGATTTTGAATATTCAGAGCCACCAAGGGGGACACAGCTGGGCACGGAGCATCCCTTTCACCCCAGGAGCCTCTCTCCTTCCCTGGCTCTTTATTATACCCCTTCTGCTTCCTTTACCCTCAGGAAGCCAGACGTTTTTAAAGAAGAAGGGACACAGAGCTTCCAGAACACTGCGGAGACAGGCCTACCAGATTGGTGAGCACTGTTTTTAAAACACTTGGGACGTTGAGGCACATGCATGCTCACAGGCAGACTCGACTAGGTGTCTTGTCAGTGCAGAGCTTGGAGCACGGATTCTACCAATGGTTGCCATACAGAAGCAAACGGTGTTTTATTCTGTCCACTAAATAACACTGCCTTGTCAGCTAAGTTCTTATGCACCAGTGCACCGTAGACGCACATGGCTCCACAACGTTGATAAAGTTAAAATTCTGTAATACCAAGAATGTTTACATTACTTGTCAGGAGCAGCAAACATCTTCATCCACCAAGGCAATTTCCAACCTTTTAAAAATAGAGCAAATTAGGAAGAAACCTGCTTGAAGGTAGTAGTGGAGTACAACTCTAGGGAAGTCACTGTTATGACTCTTCAGTCATACCTGCATACTTGTTTTTCCATTACCACACTAATCATCTCTAAAGCAGGCTAACTGGAATGTTCATGAAATCTCTAAACTATCCACTACGCTTTTTTTCCAAAATACATGTACAATTATATACTAGGTCTTATTTAGGGGGATGGCTTAATCATATAGATTAATTTACAGAACTTACCTCCTATCACAGACAGGCCAAAGGGGCAGGAGTGATAACAGAGGGAGAGTAAACCATCTGTCATTTTCTCCATTAACAAACAGAAACATTAGTTTCTATAGTTTGATTCTTGTAGAAATTAAAAATAGGCAGAAAAGTAATGAAAAACCTATCGAAGGCTAGTACCTGAAAACTTCAGTCACGTGAGGATCCTCACTGAGGTTAATGGGCCTATTTTTATAACAAAAGGTTGGAGGATTGAGTTATGGCTTTACGTTCGCTTTGCATACTGGAAAAACAAGTTTCTGTACTCATTACTGAAACAATCTGCCATATCCTTAGCCTTCAAAAGACTTGTTCTTGTTTAGCAATTGGTTGTTCATGCTGAAGCCAGGTTGTCATAAATCTAGGTTTTCCTCATTAAATTGACTAAAGAGATCAACCCACTAGAATCTTATGCTATACTCTACACATCCCAAAAAACTTAACTGCAATTAGCTTACAAGAACCTGCAGTCTTTAAAACATTTTAGATGAATGTGAAGAACATGATATAGACTGTCTGCTTTATCAGGAATTGCTTAGAAGCTGGAATCTACCAGCAGGTGATCAGCTTGGAACACCTCGTACAAGTCAGTTCACATATCATTGCTAACAGCCTCAATCTAGAGGACACATTAAATGAGCCTTTGGGCTCTTCTAAGCAGTGCTGGGGCAAGCATCAACAAAAACCAGCCCCTAGAATAAAGCCTGGCTACCCAAAGCATGAAGCAAATAAGAAAATGCTTCTGCTCCGAGAGCCAGAGAAAATGCAATGGGCATTTTCTTACACTAAAAACATCTTTGTGCTTGAAGGAATATAGTCCAGTATTGTAGAGACAAATGAAGTTCTAGTTCCTTCCATTGACTAACAGCTGTCAAAAAATTGACTTGCTGGTCTCAAACAGGATAAGTTTCTCTTCCTGTTCCTTCTCTTCACTTATTTCTAATAAACTGTAGTTTACTCTTCTTGGAGAATTTGTATTATGTTTTAGTAAACAAAAATCGATGTCCTATTTCATTTGACATTTTCTAAAAAATAATTATTTGTTTTAAGACATAGCTGATGACAGGGAATTTTAAAAGGCCTTTTTATATTGTCTCTGACCTGCGGCTTTCAAGTCATTTTTCTTCTGGAGACAGACATTTTTCCAAGTGACTAAGTTATGATTCTGTAAAAGGTGGAGCTTTACAGAAAAAACCTTCATTTTGAGGCATTGCCTTTAGGGACTGCATTTCTACTGTTATGGAGACATCCATACTGTAGTTCAATAGCAGTTACACCAGTTTACGGGGAGATGAATTTACTTAAAATTCACTTAAAATTTTATTTAAAATTTACTCTTACTTAAAATTGAAGCTAAAGCAAAATGAAAAGATAAGAAATTCCATGATAACAATACCATGTCACCATGTGTCAGATTTTGTAATACTATTTGCTTTATATAAGCAACTGGCACTAATTACATCAATCATAATATTTTACTTTCAGTTATGTCAGTATAAGCCAATTCTCGTATTTCATGAGAGCTCTGAAAGAAATAACCTCAGAACCATGTTGACCCTTCAGACTCAGTGCGCTGTCATCTTTACTGATGAACAATGTTGTTGGCATTGATTATTGTATTGTGTGGTGTAATCTTCAGTCGTATTATTTCAACCCAGCTACAACTGTTGAATATCTTCCACTCCAAAAGTGAAAACTTTTCAGTGAATCCATATAGATTCACTTCCTTCATAAGAAGGAAGATAAAATAGAAGCTATTATCTTTACCGGTGAAATCCCATCCAACTTCTTGGAAAAACTAATGGATTTCTGGCAAGTATTGGGATAAGGTTCATTGTCCTCAGCCAGTAAAATAGCCAGGGATAATTTATTAATTAATGGAAACCAGCTGTTCTCAGGCTTCTTCTTACATTCAGTGGACACACACTAGCTTGGATTTAGAGTGAATAAAGTGCTCACGGGTTAGTACAATGGCACAGCACTTGAAGACAACTGTTATCAAAGCTTTGGTTCTGTTCTTTCAGCATTGATGAAAAAAATCACTACAATTCACAAGCAAATGCTTGCAGATGAATGTACAGACATGAATGCGATACAGGACCCAACCATCAACAACGTAATGCCTTCATGTAGGAATGTGCTCTGTAGTACATAAGCATCTGGCTTCTACAACATGGGACCTTTTCCTGTTGCGCTCCCACGGCTATCTCTTTTTCTGACCTCTCCGGTCTTTTGTCGTTCTGGCATATATATGAGTGGGAGTCTTCTGAAACAGTTCGTGAAAACAGTGGAGTAAAATATGATATCATCCAGATACAGAGAAAAAGTTGAAGGCGTTAGGCAGATCTCATGGTAACTTCAGCAAAGAGTTGAAGACCTCTAATCAAAGTCTCTTGGAGTTCATAAATGTAACATGAAAAAGAATGCTCTGCGAAATAGTGTTCTTATTTGCAGCAGCATCAATTAAAGGAGCAGCAAAAAGTAACAAAGACAGATTCTTTTGTGTTGCTATCAGATAGTCAAAACTTACATAGTCATGTTGAACAAGCCAAAAGCTACTGTAATTATTCCAGCTTTCCTCACAAGCTGGCCTATATTCTTAGGGAAAACATATTGCATCTGTTCAAAGTGATCCAGGGAAATACCACAGAAGGTAGAAGGAAGACACATTATGAGAACATGATGAAATACACTGGAGAATTTTGAAACAAATACAGTTTCAGAAGAGTGCCCATATGTTCCTACATACATCATCAAAATCAGATCTTCTTCTGCTTTAGAAAACCATACTAGTCAAAACACAGAATTCCTATTGCATTCAAATATTCATTCATTGAATTACATTCATTGAAATACATTCATCAAATTACATTCAATATTACATTCTACAGAAGTTGGGTTTTAGTTGGCTAAACCTAATATGGCATTTATTCACTATTCTGCATGCTGCAGATTACTGATATGCAAAATATTCCTCTTGGCCATGAGGTGAGAAGTGGGTGACAGACTTTGTCTTTATGCCTAGCTGCATTCGTCTATTCATTTTGAAATCTGTCACCTCAACTGAATGAGCACAAGAAGAAAAATGAGAGTTAATCATAAAGGATCAAATCCATATCCCATCTTTCCTCAAACAGAAATGTCATTGAGCTTGATGAGATCTCTGTCTGAGTACAATAAGTACAGTCTCTTGGTTTTTTGATTAAAGTTTTACTTTGATAAGTTCTTTGTTGTTTTGGAGGTGTTTCTTCTTTTTTTTCTGATGTAAAACTAGAAGCTTGATTGGGATCTTTGCATACAAGGGGAATTTCTAGCAGGTCCTTGTACCTTAGTTAAATCTTTTCTTCTTCTGGGAGATCTGTTTAGCAGAAAAGAGACTTCATAAGACACAAAACTAGCACAAACCACTGTTCCCAGCTTGTGTGGGCATGGCCAAAATGTGCGAAAATCAGGGTGCCTACAGACGGCACGTAGCCTTTTGAAGTTTACAGTCAATTGCTGTAGTTTAGAGGAGCAGCTGGTCTACTTTGGTCTTTAGTGTGATTGGTGTCAGATCACTGCTAGCACTTCAGTTTTCACTATGTGTCCAGGAATCTGTAGCTCCTCTGAATCTCTGAGGTGAATCATGTCTGAAGGGGTAATTATTTCAGCATATAACTGAAATGCTTGAGGTGCTTTCAAATAAAGTAAAACAGTAGGCAAGAAAGGTTACCCAGCTCTGCTTTTGTACTCACAATAGACACTTCTGCATGTGTCTGGTGCATTATGGTGCATGTATATCTTTCTGTATCTGTGTCCAATATATCTGTAAAGCACGCAGGTTTAAGGTGCTAACTGTGATGGTTTGCATGCACAAATTTTGCAAGTACAGGTTTCCAGAAGACCTGGGTTTATAAAAGCCTGGGCTGATGCATAGAAGAGTACAACAATCACAAGTGTTTCTGTTAGTCACCCAACAGTAATAGCTGTACATGGCAATGAACAACAAGGACTGGAAATGACTGTCAGGTAATGAGGTTAATTTGAATGAATGAGACTACTGTGGCAAAGAACTTGGTGGAAATGGTCCTGGAAATTACTAATGAACTATGGATTTTGTACTGTGACAATGGCTTGATAAGTCAGTCCTAACTAAACGTTCCAGTTCAATTTTACAGGAATCACTCATTTTACTGCAGAGTGGTAGGTGATGCAGATCACCATTTGTTGTTATTTGTTTTCTAAATTAAATTAGAAAACTGAGCAGTTTAATTGCATGTATCAAACTGCTGGTGTTAAGGGTTGTATCGCAGAAAAGGCTGACAGATTTTTTAATTAATGACAGTGAAGCACAACAATAGGATCAACAGAAGTGAATTAACAGACGTTGATTTCTATTTGAAAGAGAAAATTACACTGTAATTTAGGGTACTTCAAAATGGCACTTAAAACAGAATTATTTGGTCTTGACTGTACTGTAGCTATTTCTTTTGAGATAAAGGAAAAAATCTTCTACGTGGCTGATGTCTATTTTAATGAGGCTTACATCATTTCCTTGTTCAAGCTCTCAAGCGCCTGTGTATCTTTTCAGTTCAAAGACAGCTCAGTAATCAAGTGCTGCATAACAGTTTTCCACAAACTAGCTTCGATAATCAGAATTTTTCATTAATCCAGAAGGTTGTTCCTATTCTGGTATACTGCCATCCTGCAAGCCCTCTCTTCAAATTAATGAAATCAAGTGGCATGTCAACGGTTATGTCATGCATCTGCTTGCTGGATTCTGCGCATGCTGCTGCCACTATACAACAGCTACCCTCCGAGTAATTTCCAGATTGTACTGCCCATTCTGTTCCATAAAACTGAATAAAGAGGGTCAGGAAATTGAGGTAGTAAAGTAGATACTCTGTTTATCAGACTGGCAAAATTAGCAGAGACTATAAAGATATACTTAAAAGTACATGGACTCTTTATGCAAAGCATTATGTCTGCAGCTTCAAAAATGTATGTACAATACACATAATATTTGCGCAGACACAATCTGCTGTAGATGGGGATTTCTACTGTTGAGAGAAAGTTTGGATTTGTGCTTATTTACCTATATGAATAGTTTCATAAACTGTAATCCTTATAGAACAAATTTTCTTAGTTGCATTTACAGAAGATGCTGGGATGTGGTCTGAAACATACAGAGTGTATAATTTTTTTTATATCAATTGCAGCATGTTAGAAAAGCACACTCCCTTCCTGTGCACAGTGTCACTCTGACTTTGAAAGTCACCAAATGAAACAGAATAGTTTTGCCATCTGGAAATGAGACTTCCCATCAAAATCTACTTTACATTGATTAAGGTATTCACCATTATATTTGAGCACCTGTTACAGTTCTGTCCATGAAGGAAAAAAATCCAAGAATAGCACTTTCACAAGACATTTTAAAGGATTTATCATAGTAAATTAGACCATTAGTCTAGCTAATCCGGTATCCTGCCCCTAGTAATGGCCAGGGCTTCAGAATATAGCTTCTGATTTGTACCTGCTCAGACAGCGAGTTATTTCTCAGCTTCACAGTGATTTGTCACAGGCCTTTTAGAACAATCTTGTCCTGTTATGCTCAGATGCCAAAGTTATTTTGTCTATTCTTTCAGAAGTTAATAGTCTTCAGTTATTTATTCCCTTTCCATGTCAATCCAAAGGAGAAGCTGCTCATTGTTATACAACAAATGAAACGAGAAGCAGTATCTTGTTATCTGATTATATCAAATATGGGTTAATATGCAATTTGAATGATAACTCCCTGCATTAGATCTACTAAAGGCACGGAAAATGTTTGCTATGGTGTTGATTGAAGATTACAGCAGGTGACTCCTGTAAGGAATGTTTAGTGTTAATTGCAGAATCATGGAACTACCAGCCTCAAGTAGGATAGAAAGTTAGACAGACCTGAGTGACAAAAAGAAATGTGCCAAATATAGCAAAAAGAGAAAAGCCTTCTGCAAAGGCAAGGGAGGGAATTCTGTAAATGTCTCCTTTCTTCAGAATAAAAACCAAACTAGCATAATCATTCAGTTTATTACAATAAAATTTCTATCACATCTTTCATTTTGGAAGAATTCAATGCATTTTGCAACTACCTAAAGATGATATGCAGTGCTATTGGCTGGATAAAGTTTTTGTGGTAGAATTTTTAAATGTCCTGCATTATACAGATGGTAGAGAAAGGGATATATTATACAGGTCATTCTACTGGAAATGCTAAAAAAATGCACCAAGTCCAGTAATATTCAATTTTTTACATGACATGTAATAAAAAAACTGTATTATGAGCTACTCCAGTGGTATGCTACCCTCATAAACAAAGGTGTGAACTGAGTCCTCATCTGGTTTGAGTTTGGGCTTATTTTGGGTTTGGGGTTTTTTTTTTCCTTTGTTAAGTAATTTTATATATATACACACATATATATATTTGGTATGTAAGTAGGAGCACTGCCATTCTATTTAACAGCAGTTAAATATAGACTTGTTCGCTTTTTACTGTTCCTTCCATTATTCTCAAACCACAACCAAAAGCAAGCACACTTCATAATCCAGAATTAGGATGTCCCCAGACAGGTGGTCTTGCTGCCTATGAATAACTTTTAAATAATTAAGCAAGATAAAATGAAACAGCCTGGAGCAAGCTCCAGATAAGCTCCTTAGCTGCATCACAACCTAATGAGAAAAATATACTGAAAGCAGTCTTAGCCTAGTAGTAGTGGCATGAGTGTCTGAGTGTCATCGAGCTTCAGGAAGGCCTATATCGACCTGTGTAATGAATACATATTCCTTGCTGCTTTCCAATCTGCACCTTCATTGGCAAGGATTAAGGAATACTTAGATCTTGAGAGACTTCTCCTATTACAAACTCTATAATAATCTTAAGCAATATCTTATTACATACAAATTACTACTTAGACAATTAATATGAAACAGTTGGTTCTGAAGAAGACACTGACAGTAGCCAACAACAGACTTGCTTCTTTCCTCTTGTCTTCAACAACTAATGAAGACATGTGCTGGTTTTTGGATAAAATGATCCTGAGATGTCAGAAGGGGCAGCTGAGAAAATGCCTCTGTTTCCTAAAGAACAAAAAAGGAGATGGTTTTGCTTGAGTCCGTATGTTTTATTTTCTCCCAAAGAAAACAGAGTTCAGCCATTCATTACAGGCCATTTAGAGTACCCAAGATACCCAGTACCCTAAACAAAAGTCATGGAGGTATGCCACAATACCTGCAGCCACTCGTTCCTTTAAAAAAAAGGTAGTGTATAATTCTATCTGATTGATTACAGCCTACACTATGGCACCAACAATCTGCCCTTCTTTCTGCTGTAGTTTATTGCCTACCTCTTACAAAGCAATATGACCCTAAAGAGTGGATGTAACCCAACACAAGTAGAAAAGTTTTGCAGGATAACCACACTGTGATGCCAAAGAAGATGCTGCATCCGTCACTGGACGTGGTGGAGCAAGGGTTTTGAGTCTTTCTGCCTGTAAGGCGTAACCAGGGTGGAGGACACCTGTGGGGGCTCTGGTGAGAAGATGAGGAGTGTGCAGGGTTGCATGCACTTGATATCTCTAGTCAGTGAGGGAGCGCAGTTTTCTTGTGTCACATAAATTGTAGTGCACACAGCACCACGTAATGCTAACTGCTGCTTATATTTCACTAAACCGTGGGCAAAGACAGGATGCTCAGAGGAAAGGATTTTTCTTTCTGAGACCTTTTGAAACACACAGTTTCTGTTAGTCTCTAAAAGGTCAACCAGGACTTGCACAGTATTTCTAATTTTCCTGTTTCCAGTTCGAACCCCAAAATAATTGCAGTGACTCTATCTTTCAGTGAAATATAGCCAAAGTTCCTGAAGGATAGCCCACATGCCATTTGCAGCCTGCAAAGCCTTGATAACCCATAATGGCATTTTGTAATTGTAGTGTGGCATTTAACTGAGGTGCTGTATTCCAGGTAAAGTCCCTTATACAGTCACTAGCATTATTGCCCATTCGTTCAATTGCATTCTAAGAAGGAACAGACTCCCATGAAAAACTTTCAGGATCATTAAAGTACATACTGTTGAAGGAACATTACATATAGTTGTAGCAATCGGTCAGCTTCTGGTCAGTTCACAAAAGTTAAATGCAAAGTATGCTTTTAAAATACTGGAAATTCTTTTGGATTCCTTTGGTCTTGTGTAAGTTGTATTACCGAGTTTCTCCACTGCATGCCTTGAAGCTCTGTATTAGCATCAGTACTGCTATTGGATAGCTAATGCCCACTTCAAAATTTCCAGTTTAGATCTAAAAAAAAAAAAAAAGAAAAGAGTTAAGACACCAAAACTGAAATATACTCAGCTTCTATCCTTCACCTTCGCAATTATACTCTTTGTATAGAGGAACATCACAGCTCCCCTTACAGTTTCTCATGAAGGTAAATAGACACTTGAACAGGATGGATTGTGTTTTTTCAAGATGAAGTGGATGTACAGCTGGCTTTGCTCAGAGCCCTCTAATGAAGAAGATAAACAAAGGATTTACTCCCACTTTTCACTGATGGAAGTTTGAAGTGGAGCCTTATCCCCATTTTTGCACACATCAAATAAGCTAGACAGGTAGTACTGCAGCCAGCTTGGTGGCCAGTAATTTTCATGTGTCAGGTCCCTTTATATAGCCCTGTCAGTTCATGTAAATCATAATTTGTATTGCTACTTACTGTGCAAAATACATACTTTTAGACACTTGTGTTAGTCTTCTTCAGTCACAACCTAAAATATCCCACTGTTCCTGTTGCAAAGCTCTTAGACAGAAAGGTGCCAAACAGTGTGGTGTTCTCTTAATGAGATTGCAGTTCTTGACTTGAATAGAGCAGTGTGGAGTCTTAAGAAGGAAAAGATCTTACATTATCCTAGAGCTGTATCTCTTTCTTAATATACGTGTGTGTATATACATCTGTATGTGCGCACACAGACACTTATTTACGCTACAACTCATAATAGTTGCATGCCACTAATCTGCTTGCCTGTTCTTTTCTGTAGCCCAGATGATTTACTGAATGCACTGAATGAGGGTATCAGCCGTGCTGATGTGATCATTACATCAGGAGGTGTATCTATGGGGGAAAAGGTATGCTAAATTTAAGTATGACTTGCTACAATATATGTAAGAATTTCAAGCCAGAGTCTGTCGTCAGAGCTTCTACCTTTGTATTAATATTTATTAAAAAGGGATCTTAACTTTTTTGGAACACTTAAATGCAAATTAATTAAGAAAATAGTCTTCAATGCTATCCTCATTCCCTTTGTTCTTATTACTGTACTATAGTAGACATAGTACAACAGGGAAGATTTTAATTCTTGATGTGAGTGATTTGCAAATGTGTTTTTATTTAAGGAATGATTTATGTAGTTATGATGAGGAAGGTGCTTCGTTAATAGCACACGAAGGCAACAGACTTCTTTTTATTCTCAGAGCAGGTAAAATGTAGATAGAATAAAGCTACTTTGAAAGTACTTCGAAAAGCAACCTGAGTATATAAATAGCTCTTTCTTACTCAGCAGATCTGTTTCCTGAACATGCCAAAGCTATATCTGTTACAAAAATAGTTTTATCACATTTTGCACCTGATAGTCCTACAGAGGCAATACATACGAGACACAGTGAGCTGATATATTTGCCTTTTGAATCATTAACAGAATTGTTGATTGAGTTCCTGTTGGTAATCCCTGTGCCAAAACCATCAAAGAAAATAGGGATACACAGATGCTGGTGGGGCGTAGATGAACCTGCAGGACATTTATTAATCATGACTTATGCGAAGGAAAACTCAGATTACTTTTTGATCCCAGGCTGAATCTGTGAGTTTGGCAGGTAAAAGAAACATCTCTCCTTTTATAACTAACAGATACTAAAGACAGTCATTAGGAGATGGCAAACATGAGTGCTGTTTTTGTCACTTTTCTGAGTAGAAATCATATTGTTGGATACGTCATGAAAACGGATAACTAGTTAAACCAGTGCCAATTACTTTCAATCCCATTATTGTCCTCAGTATTCCTAGACAAATAACTAAGGACAAGTGCTGGTCTTTAAATTGGGAATGTGGCGACATAGTACCGACACAGGAACGCTAGGAAGTGACTGGACTGCTGAACGGTCTTACAGGCATTTATGCCTTCTGGCTACTTTCTCCCCAGTCTGAATTTGAGGCAACAGCATAAAGTCAATAGGCTCTATATTCCACTGATGGTTAGCCCTCTGCTACTGAGAGTTCAACAGTTTCAATGAAATAACTGTGAACATCCAAAAAGTAAATAGAAAGTAAAAACGGGGTTAATACAATCAATAATTGAGAATTCATGCCTGGCTGAAAAAAGTTGCTGCTTTCCAAGTATTTGAACACACACAAAAAAAAAAAAAAAAAGAGAGAGAAAGATGGGAAAACTGCAAGGGAGCTTCAGATTTACTGCTTCCAAAGTCTCTTTTCACAGATGACTGTTACGTCCTGTGTCTTTAATCTCACTAAACACAACAGACAGGATACTGCATCTTTGAGCACAGCAATTTGCAATAAAGACTAAACAAGTAATTGTTTGTTTTAATAACTGGATTGATTGTCTTTATGCAAAATCATTTAACTTGAACTAATGCACAAGCCACCCACAGTTTTTCCTTTCTAAGGACTGTTAAACCCAACCACTGTGAATTAGGCCATGTCCCCAAGAAATTACAATAATTACAGTATCCTGGAAAACTATGATTTCTACAGTACAAGTATTGATTTCAAAAGTACTAGGAGATCTCTAACTCTACTGCTAGATAACTTCCATGGCAAAAGTTAAATAACGTGATGATTTTAAGTATTTTGAACCATAAAGGCTTTTTTCCATCTTTGACATAGAGAATGTTTTAGTAGTAGGTATTTGTGGGGTCCTCTAAGATTCTGATGCTGCAGCTGACTTTTAAGTAAATATATTACTATGTCTTCATGGAGTCAGGTTTGGCACCTAAAATGAGTCTGTTCTTCACCTCTTCTTTTTGAAAATACTTTCTTTCAAATACTGGAAATTCCCCACTGGACTGTAGCACTTTCGGGATATGAAAAGTCTTTCATCTTCACTTGATATTAATTAATTGCTTTGAACGCTTAGATGATGTAAGCCACTTTGATGTTACTTAATCGATTTTCTTTTTTGAATTTAAACAGGACTATCTTAAACAGGTGCTGGATATTGATCTTCACGCACAGATTCACTTTGGCAGAGTTTTTATGAAACCAGGGTAAGAAATCTTTCTACTTAGGCAGCATAGATGGAGGCTATATTGGGCCAAATATCCTATAAAAGTGCCTCAGTAGATTTCAGTTTTCCAAATATACTATAAACCACATGGTAGATATATATGGGAACAGAAGCAAAATCAGTCCTATTCAGATCAGTCATCATCTTTATGGGTGAAATTAACTGGAACAGAGAGATTACTTTTTATCAGTAAGAGATATTTCTCTGATAACTGTTGCAAATCAGGTTTGGGGACTGGGGGGAAACCAGCATGCTATAAACATGGCCACAGTCTTCACTGTGATCACAGAGCTCAGATATTGACATTGTTATGAAATAACCGGGAAATATAAGGACATTTAACTGCTGGTTTGCTTAACGAGCATCTCATTTCACTTCAAAATTTGCATAAGTCATATTCCTACAAACAAGCAATTTCTTGAGAGAGGTGGAGTGACAGCTAATTTACAAAGTTTTATCTAATTGGCATATTGAGCGTAGTAATTTTAAAGTAAACACAATCTTTTATGTGTTTAGTTTGCCTCAGAAAACTGTTTCAGCATTGCTTTCCTTTGCTGTAGCACTGCTAATTAATGAGTCTGGAAGTGTGCTTTGTAGAGAAGATGAAAACTACATGTATTGAAAATAGACAGTTCCCTTTCACAGTACAGTAGCAGAAAGATGTCTACAGCTCTGCCTCACTAACCATGGAGTGCAGTTTGTTTGCAAGCTAGGTTGGCACGGTCCAGTAACACAAGGCCAAGTGCAGCTTTCGGGAACGATTCCCTCTAGCCCGTAAGTGTTGCCAGGGAGCAGAACAGAAAGTGAGTGTTTGCTGTGAAAACAAATACTTTTACTGTCTCTGCATACAATCCAGCAAAGAACTGCATGTGGGTTTGGAGCTTGTGCTGCTACTACCACCACCTCCCTTCCATAAAAGGAACAAGTGAGCTGAAAGCACGTTTCTTCCCATGCTGGATGTAGCCCAGGAGTGGAAATTGCTCGCTGCTTCTGTCATACTGCTACAACTGATGTGGGGAAGTCCCAAAAGCGGGATCTGTACTCCAGCCTCCGCTGCTGACAAGAATGGATAACCTGATTTAGAGAATTCAGAATATTAAATTCTGGTTCTGCCTTATCTGAAAGCGAACGTAATTCTTTCTTCTAGTGATCCCTCTGTAGACTTGTAGCAATAAACTTTTAATAACTAGCCAGAAAAGCTTTAAGAAATGTTCTTTTCCCCAAACATCCATTTTCATTTTATGCCATAAGAAAGATATTTCTTACTGCTACCAAAGCATTTGGTCATGTAATCTTACTGAGAATGTAAGCACTCTCATTTTCATTGGCTGTAGTGCAATAGCAAATACTGTGTCTTAGTTTTTTATAAATTCTGTCTTAAAAGGCCTTAGACATGAATTGTGATTGCTATGTTGGGAAAAATTCCCTTGGGTAAGTTCCAGGAGCGAAGCCAGAATTTGCATTGTATGCCTGTATTTTGATGCTACATGACTGCAGAGTGATGCCTGGGATTTACCATTCCTCCACTTGACCTGAAAGTTGCTGAGCTATTGTAAGGTTGTATCTTGTCTAGCAACATCGCCAGAAGAAAGTACTGGAAGACTTTACCAATGATGGTGTTGAAATCTCATATGAAAATTCAGAGTTTCCAGTAAAAGTGAATTAGCAATTAGATTTTTTGCACCTCAGTTTGTACGCTGGTTATAAGATTTGGAGGTCTGGCAAATAGTTCCCATTATGTTAGAGACATTTTAAAACAGAAACTTCGAACACCAACTTCCCCTGGTAAAATAGGATATCGATTAGTCCTAGCAGATAGAAAACTAGGTAGTAATGATCAAAATGTGGCAAATCTCCAAAGTTGCTGCTGGTCAGCAACTCTCATCTGCTGACCAGGTGATAGTTGTTAGCTTAAGATGAAGCCAAAGAACTCAGCCTAATTATTTCTCCTATAAAGTATAATTTCTAATGTTTAAAAGGATGATATTAACATAGGTACATAGAAAACTTTTTTTAATGGATGAGTCCCTTTTCTTTGCCAGCCACATTCTTGAGCCATCACACTACTGTCCTATTTGTGTAACTGTAATAGCCCTGATAGCCCTGATAACAAGTCACTAAAGATCACTCAGGAGCAGCTCTAAAAGGTAGAGAGCGCTCTTTGCTGATAGACCTAGGTCCTACCTGACTGCAGCTCTGCCTGTGTATCTGAATTTGTTTATCTGCAGACTAGCTAGCATTTGCTGCTCTGAAATACTGCTCCGTTGTCACTACTGCTGTAGACAATGGAGTAAGGGAAATGAGAGTTACTAATGTTACAAAAAATTTGGAGAGCCTTATATGAAAAACAAATAGAGCTCTGTAACTGCATAATTTCAGTATTACTTCTTTGTTAATTGGCTTCTAGCATGAAGACAGGATTTAGATTTTTGATTACTACTTCATCTGCTCTTAGATGTTTCCTCACCAGAAGCAAAAGAGTCTACTTAAAACTTCATAGCTGAATACCAAGAAAAACTAATTGTTCTGTCATCACAAAGAGAGGATTATACCCCCAGTATGGAATAAGCAGCAGGTGCTAACGAACTGCGGAGAGAGAGAGATATCCTGTTTTGTTTTCTTTCCCAAATGTTTTAAATAATAATAACATAATAATGTTCAGTCAAAGTCTAGTGCTGATATTAAATAGCTTTCCTTTTCCATAGCCTGCCAACAACTTTTGCAACTCTGGATATTGACGGCGTAAGAAAAATAATCTTTGCGCTCCCAGGTAAGACGTTTTGTGGATTACTTCTGTTGCTGTGCATAGATGACAGACATGAAACAGAATAGTGACCTTTCACAGCACCTATGCCTGGTGTTGGCATCCCTAAGGAAGGTACATGTAAGGTTTTCCCAGAAATTGCCAGAAGAGACGGACTTACAGGGGTATACTAAGGAGTTCGTTCTTGTTCCTGTCCTTAGAATTTGCCAGTGCACAGGCCTTACGATTTCTTCCATCCAACAATTTCGTTGGGTTTTGTAAGTGGTACTATACAGGGGTGTTTTTTTCCTACAGCTCCCTCCACCTTCACAGTAAATATTCTGTGCATGTAAGTCAGTGCATCCACTCTGAAGTATTGAAAATGGAGACAAAAACGAGGGAGTGCCAAGGAACATGTCACATATTTTTTTTATCATGCTCGTACTGTGGAACCAAAAGAGGGCAGCATCGCTTCACCTCCTGCGTGCTGCGTCGCCTTGGGAAATCGCCGCGTTCCGAATAAACATTTCCTTAGGGATCTGGCTACAAAACTCTATCCTCCTAAATCAGGAGGAATTTATTTTATTCTTATTGCTCTGGCTTCGCATGGATTTCTGACTACCCAAGGAATCCTGTTCTTGATAAGCTGGTGGTTTTCAGAGGTATCTCTAGTGCTTTTTCTCTCTCCTGTTTTAGTTGCTGCAGTACATTTTCTTCCAGGGGAGAGATCAATGGAGCATCTGTCTGATCGTAGTATTTATTTTAGAACTGTCATCTAGGGAAGTCCAGATGTGTGAGACAAATGGTGTTTGACAGATGTTGGTCATACACCTCTCTTGTGAGTCAACAGAAAACATATAAATCAGTAGAATTCTCCTCAGATTTGTACTAAAGCATTTTGCCACTCTGTTAGGGAATTGAAAGTTATTTTTCCATGGGTCTTGGAAACCTTAATCATGAATCAAGAGCCCTATCAGCTAGGACCTATACCTGTGCACAATAAACCCTGCCTCGTCCCCAGACAAATCTAGGCGTAAGACAAAAGGCAATGGAGGAACAGAGGTAAATGGTGGGGCCCGAGGAACATGGGGCAGTTCTGGTCAGAGCGGGATTTCAGCACACCATCAGCCAGAGCGTGTAGCTTTCAACAGGTGTACTTGCCACATGCCACTCCAGTCTTGAATGAAACGTTTCCTGTACATAGAATAAAAAGCTCTTCAGAGTCCTTTAGAGTGCAATTGCTATAAAAAGATGAGATCGCTTTCAGCATTTCACAGAGTAAGTCAAGAGGGAGTCACCACCAACTGTTCCTTGTCCTACAGGCAACCCTGTGTCAGCTGTTGTCACCTGCAACCTCTTTGTTGTTCCCGCACTGAGGAAAATGCAGGGTATCCTGGATCCTCGGCCCACCATCATCAAAGCC
Source organism: Aptenodytes patagonicus (assembly GCF_965638725.1). Lineage (NCBI taxonomy): Eukaryota > Metazoa > Chordata > Aves > Sphenisciformes > Spheniscidae > Aptenodytes > Aptenodytes patagonicus. Next base: position 35,485,044 of record NC_134955.1, on the reverse strand, counting down.
AGGGTAAGAATCCTGTCCTCTATTTAAAAATTCTCTCAAGATGTTGAAGCACAGCTCTTTGAGCTTTGAAAGGCTGTCTTGTTTGGGGAATCTGAGCCCTAGACTAATGCTGGCAAGTTGAAGGAAGTTCACACAAAACAGAGGTACATTCTCAATCTCTGTTAATGGTAATATTCAGTCCCATAATTTCTAAGAGTTAGATGGCCATCTAATGGAGCAAGATACACAGATGCAGAGGCAGCCAGTTGCCAGTCAGGCAGGAAGGACGCTTTCCTGTTTAAAAAAAACATTTGTTTTAACCTGTGGTAAAAAATGCAGAGTAATCTGGGAATACCTAAAGGGTTGGATAGTTCTGTTTTAGCAATAGAAAATAAAAACTTGAAAGCCTTTCTGTTCTTGAGTTATTTATATAAGTAACCCAGATGACCCCCACCCTAAGCAATGTAAATCCCTTAAACTAGTCATTTCACTCTTATAAGAAATCATTAATATTGTACCTGTTTAATATAGATTCAAGGCGTGTTATTATAACTTATTATTCTTCTATTTTTGATTCAAATAAAGTACCAAGGACCACATTACCTTTTATAGTTTTCCTAGTGTTCTTGGCTATGCACTTTTCTCTTACTGCTTATCCTGTGTCTCTCTTTCACACTTCCTCAGGCATCCAGATTTTTCTTTCTCTCACAGCTAAAATATTCTAAAACAGAGAGCAATTTGTAGTGACCCTCACTTTTGCATGAATTTTCCAATGTGTTCCATTAAATTCCATTGTGAGCCATCCCCTGTATGTCTTTTCATTTCAAAGATTGGCCATTTCCCTTTTGTCAGAGCGAGCAGGATTTTGAATGCGAATAAAATTTTTATCTTTATGCAGTGTAATCCAGAGACCAGAAATGATAAAGCTTTTTTCCAGAGAGATACTATCTTTAAACTCCCAATAAAGGAACAGCTTTGGAATATTCCACTTAATGCATATAGACTCTATCATACACTTTAATATTATAATAGCACAGTTGTATTTCCCTTAAATACTGCAGCCTCTACCTTCTACAGCTTTTGATCTTGCACTAGACACCATCTGACCTCAAAATGCAAGTTTTTAAAGAGACTGTTTTTAAGGACAAACAATTGAGCAGACGATTCCGTTATCTTAGACAGTGCAATCTGAATGCATGACATTTTCATCCTTTCTTTGCTTCTACAGTTGTCATGTGACGTAAAATTGGACCCCCGCCCAGAATATCATCGGTGCATACTGACTTGGCATCACCAAGAACCACTACCTTGGGCACAGAGTACAGGTTAGTGCCCAGCCACACAGACTGACAGACACACTCACACAGGTCCTTGCCTTCCTACATATACGTCTAAAAACAACCAAGCGTGTGCACATGTTTTTCCATATAACCTTCCTTATGGAGACTGATTTGCTGACATACTTGTGCACATGCATACATGTACATGAGTATAAAATTCAGTCATATGACTTACCAACTTAACCATTAAAACTTCCTTCATCTGAATAACCTGCCTTTACACACACACACAATACACCTGTATGCTTGCATATGTGCACACGTTCCTTTTTATAAACATCCACCCATGCTTAGTTGCACTCACAGGCACATTTGCTTACTTTTGCTCTTGTGCATGTACTAAACAAACACAAGTTGGTAGGAACAATACAAATAAAAGAAGCGTGATTCTAGCTGAACTGGAAAAGTAGAAGAGATAGCAGAGGCTGTTACATGTTCTCTTAAAGCAGACTAAGACTTTTATTAGTCATGTTTGCCACCTAGGGATACTTCTGCATACTCAGCTCCAGTTGAGGTAAATACTGTATCTGAATACTTTTTTAGCTGTATACTGCTAGAAGACTGACTGCCAGTTTCTCAAGAGATTCAGGTCCTTAAACAACTAGTTGTCTTTTTGCTACATCCAAATTGTTCAATACAAAGCACTATATATAAGTCTCCACAGGGAAAACTTTAGCTCAAATGCATCTTACTGTTTACTCAGAGAAAGTTCTTACCATTGACTCCCAAGATCACACAGCTTCTGACATGCTTCCAGGTGTAAGTCAAGGTATTACTTGCAACTATAACGCTGTATTTGGTTTAACTCTGTTTTTCTGTGCACCGCTTCTTTCCTTACGCAAGCAGACTGTCTGGAATGATTTCTCTGTCAATCTGGAAGTTTGAAAACCAAGAAACTAAAGGGCATGACTTTTTATTGCATTTTCATTTTTTGTCAGTATTACCAATATGATACTGTTTATCTTCAGGCCATGTTGTGAAGCTCAGTGTCCCAAAGAAACCCATTCCTTTGAGGTGGTATATGTTACGGATTTACACAGCCGGCTGCCATAACAGGGTCCGGCCCTAGGATCCTGCTGAAAAATGTAAAGTCCGAGTGAAGGTTTCCAATTCTTCTTTTATTAGTTCTCAGGTTACAGCCCGAGCTGGGTGCCTCTGGAGAGGGACCCCTACCCCAGATCGCGCCCTCCAATTATACCCGTACCACCCAGCACCCGATCCCCAAATCCAATCACTTAATTCTGGTCGGTGGTCTCTTGATTTCTTACTGGTTTTCTTTGTCGCTGGGCTGGCCTTCTTCTGAAGTTACCTCATTCTCTTGGAATTGTTTCCTTGGTCCTTCTTCATTCTGCTCACATCTGCCAGATTCAGCTAGTTCTGTGTTAGCAGCATTAGTTTTATCGAAAAGTTTATTCTCTGTCAGCTCTTGCGGCCTAAGGCTTCAACTACTTTAGCTACTAGTGCTAAGCTACTAATGCTAAACGAGACTATTCAGAGAGAAGAATACAGTTAATCAAACTTATTCTATAACAGGATATTAAAAAGATTCTAGACTGTGCTGGTTTTAGTCTTTGTACAATCAGAATTAGGTATGCAAATTGAAAAATAAAGTAATTTTGATAGGATTAGAAATTCCAACAGAACAGCAATTTACTGTGACAAGATATGAGGTACAGATAATGTGGAAGGCTGCGTAGGGAAGCAATCAGCAGGGGGAATGAGAGTTTTGAGAGCCAGAGCGATGAGAGGCTGACGAATTCTCTACAGAGTTCTCTGTTTCCATCCACCTTGGAACAGGGAGATCCCAGCTCTGTGAATCAGTTAGCAACATGGACATCTTCGTAAGAACAGCTCTTGTTTCCCACGTGGTGTGTTGCAGCATTCGAAACTAACTGAAAACTTAACTGAAATTTTTCTCTCGCTCTCCTGTAGGGAATCAGATGAGCAGTCGTCTGATGAGTATGCGCAGTGCCAATGGACTGTTGATGCTACCTCCAAAGACAGAGCAGTATGTGGAGCTTCACAAGGGGGAGGTGGTGGATGTCATGGTCATTGGAAGGCTATGATGTCACCAGCAAGAGCGAAGCTTTGATGCATGTCCACATATCATTGACTGTATCCTGTAATATGCAACGGCACAGCTAGTTTTTCTGATTTGGATAAAAGTTGATCAGTATAGTCAACATCTTGAATTATATTTCAAATGGAATTTAAATAAATACCTTTTAAAAAAAACTTTAAAACAAATCTTAACAAAGAAATTTATTCTGATTATATCAAAGCAACTTTTTCCTTTCCTTGCAATTGCTTTGTGTGTTCAATGCTAGTTCTAATAGCGGTAGCTTTTAGTAGACAGCAGTAGGTGCCTGCAGAACTTGTGTTTTTTCTCATCTTTAAGATACAACTACTTATGCTCTTAAAACAAGGCTGTCTGCTTATTTATACTAGCGTAGACAACACTTGGATTTCCCTTATTAGTATGCTTCATAACCGCTTCACAGAGAGCTTCTGCTTGTTCTTTATCTTGTATCTCGTGTTGATGTGCACAGTGCCAAAAGCAGAGTGGCTGCACTGGGAACCCAATGAAGCCCCGAGGTTTTCTCACCTCGCTGCGCATTCAGGGATCTCTCTTGTCCCGGCAGCCACCCAGCTCAGTACTCTTGGGCAGTAACTGGATACCTTTTATTTCAACAAACAAAAAAATTGCTTCCTTAAGTGCTGACAGCCTTTTTAACCAATACATTTAAAAATGTACAGAACTAAAAACTAAAAAAAATCAAAGACTGATCTTGTACAGATATTAGTGTTACCAGCATTCGTGTGGAAATTAAATGAGCAAAGAAATAAAACTAATGTTAAACAACTCTGTACCATAACATTTTCTGTAATGATATTGAAACTTAAATGAATAAAAAAAATCCTCAATCATTATTTAAAATTTCACCTGTTTAGCCTTGTTGTTTGAACCAAAAAAACAGTGGTTTAAGAGGGTATTTGGGGTGGGGGAAGAGGACAGGAAGGAAGGGAAAATAGTATATGGAATCTACTTCCCTCATGTACAGTATCACGAGTAAACTGAAAATACAGAGTGAGCTCTCTCACTCATCTCCCAAGGGACAAAATGGAAGCAGCATTTGGGGGGTTTTACAATTGGACTGGTCAAAGCTGGCGAATACTTTTTGTTCCCGTCTAAACTGCGTAGCAGTTGCAAACAGCCCTTGTGCTGCACTGTGTGGAATTTGATAGAGCATTCTTTTTTTTTTTCCATGAGATTCTCTTTTTGATACTGGGACTATTTGGCCCTTGCCAGATTATGTATTTTGGTAATTTCACATTTCATCTGGGATTAAGACCATAGCAGTGCCCTGCAACACCTTGCTTCTTGGAATTCATGGGTAAAATGCTATCCCATCAACTCCATTCATGAAGCCAGAACATTTGTCTATAGTATTTTTTGAAGACTTAGTCAGGGAGGACACAGAAAACTGGGTTTAAGTCCTGACTGCCAGGGTGGACCGGAGCTGTAGTTCTATGATAACCGCAGAGGGCATCCCTGAGGCTGGTTTTAAAACCAAACTCTTTGTTTGCTGTGCAGCAGCCTGAATACTCCTTGCACAGGCCATTGCCAAGGTTGAAGGCAGGTGGGCATACACCGTGTTCAAAGGCACCCCAGGGGCTGATCTTTCAGAAGAATAGTAACACAACTTGCTGATCATATTTCTTTGTTCTGGGCTACATGTCCACATTTGAGATCTCTCTGTGTAGCAGCAGGATGGTACCAAATTAAATTCATGAATGCCTGTATTTACTGTACCAATCCTGTAAACCACAGAAGAAGGAAGAGAGAGGAGAGCTAACTCCTCTCTGAGAAATAATGTAAGAACACTGCCTTTTATAATCCAAAGGATTATTATGTAGTTAGGAGTTATTACAGGCAGCGCATATAATGAAAATTGGAAATTTATAAAGGACACGAGTAACAACAACCTCAGGGAAGACTGTTCATGCAATTGGAGATGCTAGACAAAGATAAAAGAGAGATGTGAGGAAACCTAGCCAGACATATCTTGGGTCTGGTTTACACTAAAACCATTACTCAGAACAAATGTGGCAGAGAAGAGTTGGCACAATGCTGTGTATAATGCACAGCTCTGTTGAAACCGTATCTCGGCATCGTAACACTTAACTACCATTGTAACGAATAAAGCATTTAGAGGTTAATCAAGATAACTTTTTTCCAAATCACTGATAATATAAACTGCTTTAGCCACTCTACTGTCTTTTGTAATCCCCTCTGCCCAGCGTTCAAAGTTTTATGGAAGAAAATAAGCTTTGCAGTTTCTGAGAGAGATGCTCACAGCCCAGCCTTCGTTAACGCTGAAAGCCATAGCAGTATGTTGGAGAGGTAACTCTGGGAGCTGTATAATAAATCATTATTACAACTATGTCTCAATTATCAAGCCTAAAATCTAAAGAATTTGCCTTGGTTGTTGTAATATAAATGGATATAAATAGATACATTTAAATCACTTTTTTATTTTTAACATTCCCAACTCACGGTTTCAGGGAAGGTTGGAGGCTTCAGAAAAGAAATCAAGGACAAACGGATCTTCATGTATGTGGTTACTTTGGTTCAAGGACTGAGACTTGCAAATGGAAACATTTTAAGGAATATTTTCACTGTTTTTACCTCTCTAGACAAGGTTTTAGCACAATCAAAATGGTAACTTACTTAACAACAAGAAGCAATGCCAGCAATGACTGAAGATAAGGTTGGTATTCCAACATTTGTAGTTTTCTTCTTTTTACAGCATTTTCTTCAGCGCCTATACATGGGAATGATCATACGCAGTGGGCCTTCCGAGTCCCACTCATCCAGCTGGGATAATCCTACAGTGACCTACAAACCTACAGCAACTTTTGTATCCTGGCTAGCTGGTACCAAAACCTTGATTGCACACCTGGACGTGAAACATCATTCAAAAATTGGCTGTATTCATTCAGATAAATAGAAGAATAGACCAGCCTGTTCCAAATACTAATTTCAAGACTTTAATTACAATGTTAATTCTATCTTGATATTAAAATATGCTAAACGTGAAATGTCTTTGATCTGTAGGTAGTTATTACAGATCTGTATGACTCCAGAGATTACTAATTAATGTGGAATCTTTAGCCTTTTTGATTCTTGAGCTGAAGGGCTGCACTTAAAACATATTACAACATGGATACTGCTTAAGGACAATATGCAACTGGAATCACCCTGCAGGTTCTGTCTTTGTCCTTCCCAGCTTGCCGCTCTGCACCAAGTGCTAAAGGTTGTCTTCTTTGACACGTCTCAGTCCAGAAGCCATGCTGCTTGCCTCAGGCCCGGTAAAGATGGTCTTCAGGCCACGGGCAGTCGGCACGTACCCTGCACTGACCACAGAAGTGCCCAGCATAGTGACTGGATCCACCTTTTCCTTCCGGTTGCCCTGGTTCCAAGTCTGTCAGTGTTGGGATGGCACGTGCCAGCCTCGTTGCCTTCCTATGGCAGCAGAGTTCAGGGCCTGCCTCAAGTCACGCTCAGGAAAGCTCTTCAGGCTGACAGCTCTGCCAGCACTTGCAGGGCGGGAACTATGTCTGAGAGCTGAGACTTCAAGTGGGACATCTTATTTTGGAAAGCAGATGCCAGGCTAAGATGGCCCACCACTTCCTATGGCCCTCCATTATGTTCTAATACTCAGCTTCTGAAAAATAGCGCCATCACCTGAACTGTTTGTGAGGTTTTGTGTTAGACAAGAAAAATATACATTAAATCAAAATATAAGAAACATATCACAGCTTTGTTTTCTTACATGATAACAGCACTGAGGTGTTTCCAGGTACCCGTATTTGCAGTTGACAAAGAGAAGACAAGCAAAGTAAGGGCCGTAAGTATTGGTTAATGCTGAAGACACATCTCTCAGGAAGTGCATAAAGATTCATCAGCAGTCAAGTTCAATGGTTGTTTTAAAGGCAGAGTCTCCTTCTTGCATACATTTATTTGGTATATTTGGATATACAGCTTTGTACTTCGCCTGAGGAACTAGGTGGGAGAGCGTGAGAGCATCAAATGAGGAGTCGGAGCCCAATTCAGGCTACGTTATCAAGCAGTAGATCGGGCTGACGTGTAATGATCCTTATACTCTTCCTCTTACCTGACAGGAAACTAAGAATAAGAAGGAAAAGGGTAGATGTTGAAATGCTCAAGCATAAAATTTGCCAAAAAATTTATTTTTCCTTAGCTGGAAAATTGAAACTAGTTTTTAATATCAGAAAAAAAGCATCAAAATTGTCTGTCATTTATGATGACACTTTCCAAACATTTCTAATACACTTTTATCCCAAATAAATTCAGGAATATATTCTCAACCTAATATTTCTTTTGTGAGGTTATTTTACACGTTTCCCAAAATACCAGGTAAGAAACACTTTGCTTAAATGCTTTATATCTACGGTAGTCTCCTTCCTGAAGCTAAAGTCAGCTGGCGTTACTCCCATGAAAAAGCTGAATTTTAGCACTACAGCCTAGATGGGGAAGGGCATTTATGCCTGTAGTCAAAGAAAGCAGAGACATTTCTAGGAGAGGGGGCCAACAAGGCGGTCAAAGTCACAATTATTGATGAAGAAAAAGGATTTGCAGTGGGGAGAACAATTGCAGCAGCTGATGATCGCTGAAGCAGCAACCTATTGAATAGAGACAAGGTATAGTTTCCCATAGCAGTATTTGGCCAGTATGTTGCAATTAAGTGCCTTCACCTCATGATGAAGAACATGATCTCTAATTGTTTTGGCAACGAAATGGTTTGGCAACCCCTTCGCCTTCCTAAAGCCAGCCAGCCTCAAAAGACACAACGCAGCATTTGCACCCCGTCAGCATGATACTGTCAGCAGCTGAACTTCTCTATTTACTCGGAGTGAAAAAATCCACATTGTTGTTTCTTCTATGTTTACTTTTATGGGATGTGGTTTGGTTTTTTTTTAAGACTTTACTTTTGTTTTCTAGTAAGTATATCCCAGCCTCCACCTGGAAAGGTGAGTCCCCATGCTGGATTTAAACTCAGCATTGAAATGCAGACACTTCTTGGCTAACTCATGGGGAGGAAAAGCCTGTGGGTTTTGCAAATGTTACAGCCTCATGATGTGCTGCTAGTTGCATGTTTTCTGAAAGGGCTTAGTGACTCATATCCAGCATTAGATTAAGACTTGCTCTGTGCATTCGTGCCATATTGCACACAAGCTGACAAAGCTCTTGGAATAGAAAGCCTTCGAAAGGGAGATGCACAGATGCTCGGTAGCTCTCTAGTTGTCAGACTGGTCTGGCTGGCATTACTTGCTCCATCGCAGCACTGTACAGTGACATCCAGCATGCTCTGTCCCTATGCAAGAACTTCTGCGTTCGCATGGACCCAATTTGGGTTTAAAAATATAGGCAGCCAACTTAATTTTTGCAGAGTTAATTCACAAGCAAAACCAAAACCTGACTGTACGTCAGTAACTCCACAGATAATCTGAACATACCAGAGGAAGCAAATGCACTGGCATGATCTTGATAATCAGGGATTCAAAAGTAGAAGTAACTTCAAAAAAAGTATACGAGAAGATGGAAGGTAAGTATATATCCATGCAAAAACTACCTTAGAAACAACAGCAGGGTAAGATCTCAAAACCCTGATTTACTCCTTTTGTAGGTGCGGAACTGCCAGATTGAGAGCCATATCCAGATGCATTTGCTTCCATTAAAAAGAAAAGAAGTCATAGTGCAATACTAACATGTTACCAGCCACTGGCACACACAAAACTGTCCCACCGGACTGACAAGAAAGCATGCAAAGCGGCTTTTGTCCGTACCTGACATTCTCCTCATGTGGATTTTACTGTGGCCCACGATGGTGTGAAAGGATGCCATTACCAAACAGAAATCAGAAAGATCAGCAGGACAAATGAGAGTTAGCACATCAAGGATGTAAAGCTTTTAAAAAACAACATAACACATAACAACATAACACATTATTACCTGTCTGACAAGAGCATTTCCTAACTGGGATGTTGGTCTGTTGTGACAAAGTAACCAGTGACTTCATCATTTTGAAACGCTGTGCTGTTGGAGCACTAAGGGGGACCCGATTCTGAAACGATGTGCAGACCAGACACTGGGCCAGGAGAAGCCAACCCAGATGTTTGCAGACACAACTTCCTACACTGGCAATGGCTGGTACCAGCAGGAGAAGGCAGCTTCTGTGGGACTACTCGAGAAACTGCTGAGAAGGAGACAACATAATGCCAGAAACTTCCCTGTGCTGTGTGGCCTGTGCGCTTCTAGGTAATTTTTTTTAAAACAATCTCCCCCCTGCAAAAAAGTGGCCAATAGCTCACATCTCAGGAAGAAAGAGTATAAATGCATGGCAAGTAGGTAATGATCCATCTTCCAAATACTCCCCCAGCACCCACAGTGTTTGTGGCAAGAAGTCCCACACTTTCACAGCGTGATGCAGCATCTCCTCTGTTTTGTGCTGAATCTGCCACCTCCTAGTTCTGTTTGATGCCTCTTAGGCTTTTGCGTTGGAGCAGACAAAGAGAAGTCACCCTCACTTGGCCATCCATAGTTTTATAGATGGCTATCATCTGGATTAAGACTTCTAATCTATGTAGTCTGCCCTTTGTGGTCATGTTCTGTCTCCAAGGGTCCATAAATTGGATCATCCCTGTTGCTCCTCTGTGTACCCTCTTCAGTTTTACTATATTCTGTCTGAGACAGGGAGACTAGAACTGCACACAGTATTAAAAGGCATCACTATCTCATATAACCACAAAATGATGACTTCCATTTGTTCTCTGCTTCCTAATAGTTAATTTTTTTTTCTTCAGTGCTTCTGACCAATGTGTTTTTACAGATTGTATAATACAGATAACCTTAAAGTCTCATTCTTAATTGGTAGTAGTCAACCTAAAAACAGTAATTATAACAACAGTTCAAGAAAATGTTTTCCTCATACGCATCATTTTACTTTTATCGCCTTGAATTTCCTCAGCTGTTTTAACTTACTTCCACTCAATTTTGAGCAATTCATTTGCAGTTCTTGGTCCTGGTAAATGAGTATCTTCCTTTAATTTACTTTCCTTTAATTTAATCTGATAACGGAGACTGCATTGATTACTGCAGCTGAGAATCTGTTCTATACTGTGTGAAAAGACCTGCTTTGGTGGCTTGACAGTTTTGCTATAATGTTGATACTTCCCCTTATCATGCCTGATCTTTTCTTGTGGTTTATTGCCAGCTGGATTGCCCACTGGTGATGACAGGCTCTTCATCTGTACTCTTGTTTTAGGATGCTGTTGCATTACTTGGGAGAACTGCCAGCTGACCTAATAAATCCCACCTCAGGCAAGACCACCCTCGTGCATACATGGAGAAGCTGCAGTGAAAAAAAAAAATGGGCTTAATATTTTCTTATAGCTTTCTTGTATTTGGATGAGGTTGCTGGAGCAGGCATGTTCATGGTGAAGACTGGTGGGCAATCTCTTGGGATGTGGCTCTGCAGAGCCCCCTGGTAGGTGCATGTGCTGTACTCGGGGGAATTAGCTCACAGGAATGTGTAGGCAGCTCAACTGGAGCCAATGCTGATTACAGCCGGTTGTTGGTGGCATACTACGCACTTCTGCAAGCACAGCCTGTCGGGGCTTTTGTGTCAGCACTAGGTAGCTATTCATCACTAAAGGTATTGAATAATGAAAATAAAAATGGCCTGAGAGCTACTTATCTGCCAGTCTTTCAGGAGCGGCGAGGTACACATGCAGATGCAATGGTACTTGAACCCATCTAAACAAAAGATAGTCAGTTGGCACTGTACATCCATGACTGACTTTCTGTAATTTACTCCCCACCTGCTAAATCCAATCAATTTGCCCAATGTGCTATGAAAAGCCAGAGAACAGAGCAGAAGACAGGATTTAATATGCTCTTGGCAGCCTGCGTTGCTAAGGAGTCATGCTGCTGCTGCCTTCTCCATTAGCTGGAGTTTTTCTAAGAGGTGGTGGCTAGGGTTAGATTAAAACAAAAAAATAACAAAAATATCAGTCCTTTTTTTGGGGGAGTGATAAAAAGCACACACACAAAGGAGCACAGAGGGGATAGCAGATGGGAGAACCTGAGTAACACCCTGCCCCAGCTACTCCCAGGCCCATCGCAGGAGCCATCAGCCCATCAAAGGCCCATCACCACAAACCCAGAGGAGCACCAGGACACAATGGCAGGCAGGAACCCAAGTTAAGGACTCATAGGGACACCCTGGCTGGGCCTCTCCCAGGGCTGTTGCAGGAGAGCCTCATCCCCTGCCCAAGTGTGAAAACCATCAATATGAGGCAATGGGAGGGCTCTCACAACCACCTTCAGACTATGGGAGGTTACTGCCTGGGGGTGCGGGACACATTATGGGATGCAGGGGAAAAGCATTTTAGGATTGCACAAGACTTATGGGATGTTTAGGAGAGGAACCAAAAGTGGTGAAAGGATTGGGTGTAGGGGATTTGGGGAGGAACGGATGTAGGAAAATAGAGGGATAAGGGGATAAAAAGGGCTGGTTCAAGTGTAAACAGGTATGCTTGTCTGGCCATGCCCTGTGCCCTGCCTGATCACCACAGTCTGTCCTGTCTTATCAAATGTCATTTCTAACTGTTTTCCTCGGTGAGGAAGAGGCAAGACCGTGGGAGGAGCTAGCTACTGGGGGGACCAGGGGAGTCCCAGATGGCTGCTGGAGAGACCATGGGGTCTGCGGGTCACATGAGACCCATCTGTGTGTGTGTGTGTGTGTGTGTGTGTACGCGTGCGTGTGTGCATAGGTGTCTCCGGGGGGAGGCACCTGGAGATACCAAGGATCCAGGACCAGCTACTGGGTGGACTGTGTGTCCGAAGCCAGCTACTGCAGAGACTACAATGTATATGTGTCCGTGTGCACGTGTGTGTGTGTGTGCGCGCGTGTGTGTCTGAGTGAGGGGTCTGTATCAGTGACAGGAGTGGGGATGCAGCCTCAGGGGCTCATATGCCCAGGTGCCAGCAGCTGGGGAAACTGGGATCCAGGGGCCAGATACTGGAGAGACAGACTGAGTGTCTGAGCCCAGCTGCTGAAGGGATGTACATTGCATACATATCTGCATTTCCCACTCATGGACCTTCATCCTGATCAGACAGAGAGCGGAACAGGATGAGGCCATTGGTGCTGTCTGTGTTTGTGTGAGTGCTGTATATATGTGTTGTGTACATGAGTTTGTGTGTTGTACCTACTGGGAATACAGGCTCAGCCTTATTGTTGGTTGGACCTGGGGGCATGGAGCTGCAGCAGCCTTCCTTCTGTCAGGCTACTGGATTCACCCCACCCCCCACCTCCCTCAAAAGCCACACAAAACGTGTCTCAAAAAACCGATAGCAACATGTCTTACAATAGCTGATGCATTACCCTGAGACAGGGAGATTAAATACATGTCAACACATTAGAGCGATGAGTGATGCAGAGGCACCTGAGCTAGCTAGCACTGTCCATGCCAGAACATGCACATAGCACAACGGAGCATCATATAGTAATGCTGTCTTAGGTGTGAAAATGTTATTATCCTGCACTACAAGAGTCCTTGTGGACGGTGTGTCCACTGTCTTAGCTCAGACTCTCCTTCCTCTGGTATCCGCATACCACACTTACTGCACAGTCCAAACAAGGGCTAAGTATATGCGTGTATTTGGGGTAGGTAGACAGGGCTTGCACCTTCCATGGTTCAGGCAAGAGCTGTGACCACTTGACTGTGGAGTCAGCCTCCTCCAGCTCAGTCACTCACTCGTGGTGGTGTTCGCAATGACAGCTCCATTGGCTAGAGAAGGAAAGGCAATTCAATGTTGAAAAAGGACTTGGTGGTGGTGGTTTTGCTAGAGTAATGCTATTTATCCTTCTCCGGCCATGTATATTACACAGCTGAAATCCAGCCGGGAGAGAAAAGCTCCATCGTTTTCCATGCTGGATCAGAGTTGTCTTGTATAGTGGGCAGAGCAGAAAGCATTTCTGCTGGACATTGCTATGTCAGTGCATAGTATCATCAGACAGTCCAGAAGCTGTGCTATGGTGGGCTCTACCTAAGCAAGGGTGGATGTCTACCTACCCAAAGGAGGCTGTGTACCTGCAAAGGAGATTGCACAACAGTTCTTCAAACTGTCAGAAAACATAACTGTCATTTTGCAATATCAATTCTGATTCAACCAGCCTGGTGCTCAGTCATGGCCTGAACTCTGTCCTAGCACCAGGCTGAGTTGGAAGCAGCAGTGTTATCACTCAGGGTGAAAAAAAGGAGTTAACATCAGGTTGATTATGACATCACCTGGCTGATCTGAATGGTTACTCTGGCAAAAGAATGTATAGAGAGAAGCTAAAATTTACAAACCAGAGCAAGACACATGAATACAAGCTGCATTTTAAATTGGCTCATTAACACTCAGGCCAGGGCCTTGAGTGCACCAATAGGCCTTAACTGCCCTCACCTGAGACCTCCACCCCACACCCCCTGCCCATGGGTCTGGGATACACTTAAACCCTGGCCTGGGCACCTGGTCCTTGTTTGAGAGAGACTATAGGTGTATCTATCACCAGCCCTGACTCCTGGGTGGACTCTCTTGGACATCTATTACAGTCCTGTCTCTGGTCCTGCCTGCTGCTGCTCCTGACTGGATTTCTGGAACAGGGTCTCAGGATGGACTCCAGATTTGGTTCTGCACCTTGTCTCATCTGTGCCTGTCAGCAGACCTTGTTACCACCACCCTGCTCAGTCCATTCACTTTGAATTCTGCGGGATTGGAGGACTATGCCTTGACTGTTGAAGGCAATGCCTCTGCTGAGGTAATCCTTGGCTCCCAGCTCACCATCCTTCATGGAGCAGACCAACTCTTGCTGTTCCCTGGCAGCCTGCACTGCATGGACATTACCTATACAAAAATCTCTGATGTTATCATGCCCTTAATGTGCCTGTGTTACAGGTGAATCCATGCTACCTGTTACCACTATGCCCTGATGCAACCAAGAAATGGAATTGCTGCCAGGACTGGTGAGAGCACAAACCAGGTGACGTATTGTGATGCCAGCAGTGATAGGGCTGAGTTCTTCTAAACTACCCTGCCTGCCTGTTATGACAAAACTTGCTGCCTCACGTACATGCATTCGTGTACCACTTCTCTTCATATCATCACTTCTTAAAGAAACTCAAGCAGGGAAACCATATCATCAAGACTGTGCCTGATGATGCTGCCGATCATGGGTTTCTAGTGCTGGGAGAATTCCAGCGGGCTCTGCAGAAGGGACTAGCACACTCGTGTCCTCTCTTAGACATACTCCTCTGTGTAAGAAATGGATTGACCTAAGTGAAACAAGGTATGAATGGGAAGTAAAGTCTACTACATCTATTTTTTAAAAAACCCAGTGGCAGGGTATTTCTATTCTTCTTGGCATTCTGCCACTTACTGAGCAGTTGTGAACAAATCATTTGACTTTTGTACCTACTTAGGTTAAATAGAAATTAGCTGTTTAATAAAGATTTATGAAATGTAATTAATGAATAGCCTTGATTTTTTTTTTTGCTCCTCAATAAGTCAATCAATATTATGTTACTTATTCTCCAGCTTTTGTGTTAAAGTCAGCCTGGTCAGCTGCTGGAGAATTTCTACTTCATCTAAGTGCTGCCCTCTTTTTGACTCCTGGCAAAAACATGTGATCCAAGAGGTGCAAAGATAGAAGTCACCATCTAGCACTGAGAACAGCCAAGGGTTTCTACTGTTATTTGCAAAGTATGTCACTATACTCATGTAAAAAATACATCAATAAAAACATATTATCTTAACAGTGGCAAAAATATACAATATTACTTATAAACAAGAAGACCATAAGTATAGAATAGCTTGTGCAAACTAGTGTTTATAGATTCACAGGCCCTTTTTCCTTAAATAAACAGTAAAAGAGGAGTCAGGAGCTGTGAGAAAGCCTTAAGTTCCCCTTTGCACTTGAGATTGCATGTTCAAAGTGAATGTGTGTTTTGGGGGGAAAGGGTCTGCTCTTTCGTAGTATAATAAAGCCTATCAGGAAGGATTATATTTGTTTCTTTTCATAATCAGGGTTTCTTAACATATATCCTTGTTATCTCTATTCCCTTTAACTTGTGAATTTATTTCTGTTTTGTGGATAGGCAAAATGAATAGCAAGTTTGATTTTAAGAGCATCAGTTCAAGTCAGGCGTCCATTATGGGTGACCTTCAGAGACTTCTTAGCCAAGGAGAATATGCTCCTTTTACCTCTGCTCCCATCTTCGAGAGCAAGTTTGTCCAGGTAAAAAGTCATGCAAATGAAATCATTTGGCATGCTCAAGATAAAATTGCCTGCAATGATTACTCTTTTTTTTCCTCCCTCAGCTCAACAGGTATTCCTCATTCATTTATTCTCACTATTCTTAATCTCTGTTTACTACACACATACAGATATGTTTCCCTTCTATAGACTCATTCTGCTCACACTTTAAAGGCAATAGTCCAGAAACCCAGCAACAGCAATGCTGCAAATTATAGAAGGAGGACAAAGAGTGATGTTTTCACCATTCCTTGTCAGCCTCTACTCCTTCCTGTAGCAACAGCTAGGACTGTTCTAGCAAATTTCTGGTTCTGTGTGATCTTATTAAGGCTTTTAGCTATCAAGGTCAGTTCAACCTAGACTAAATGGCAGCCAGCCTTTCCCAGGCAATCTCCCCCCACTTGCAACTTCTAGTATCCTTGCAGGCAATGTCACTACCTTGCCTGTCACTTACCCTAAGCACTGGCCAAAGAACCCGGCAAGACTCTGGCAACAGTCTACGCTCCTACAATACCGCATTCACAGTGTGTCTAAAATATATGAATTCTACTTACATGATGTATCTCAACAGTGTTTTTCATAGGGTTTCATTACCTCACTTTGTGATAATTGCAACATCCTTTGGTCTTGCCTTGATTAATTCAATCTTGCATTGTTGATATACATGCAGAATGTTAATTAGCTAGAGTCTCTGTTTTCAAGGTACTTTATGATTTATTCCTGCTTTATTTATCAGACCCCATTTACTATCAAGGAGGCAGTTGCCCTAACCAATCAACCCAAGAAAACAGCATCACTGACTCATTTACACTAAAATGAAAAAAAAAAAAAAAGCTTTTGATCTTTTTTTACATACTCTCTCTCACACTTGGGAGGAGATTCTGCTAGATATCCACAAATTTAATGTACTGTCCTCCTTCAAATTCCTTCTTAGGACACACTTTCTCTGATATCTATCAAAACCAAACCCTGACAACAGTACATAACACGTGATTTGATCATACATTACCAACTTATTCTTATCTCCTTGTATTTTCTCATTTTTCTCTTTCTGTAATTTCATGTCTTACACATAAATTGCTTGGGATCTTTTTCCATTCTGTGTTTGTACAGCACCTAGTAGGATCCTGGTTCATAACCAGGTCTTATTAATATCGCAGTTATGCTGACAAAGACAGTGAATCATCAGAACAGAGTGCCTCTTCCATCATGTTTACACTAAGAGAAATTCAAGATAATGGTACTCAAGAGGTTTCTGACCGCAGCAATCAGATACCCAATGATTTGGACTACACAAGAGCCAGTGATTTCCAGTGCTTTATCCTTATTCAACTTTTTTCCTTTTCATTCATACACATTCCTGTCTCGTTATTCCATATTCCCCTCTCTCCTCACCAGCCCAGTACATAAGCTCTAGGGCCCTCAAGCCAAAACACCATGAAATGTATTGGTAGTATATTCTCTGAGGGATCATATGGCAAATGTCAGTGTTGATGGGGCTTTTTTTTTTTTGTTCAGGTTAATCGAAGAGGGGAACCAATTTCTGTCCATAACCGACCCAGCTGCGTGACCATCGGTATCTGTGCTGCCAATCCCAGTTCACCAATGCCCAATGCGATGCTGGTAGCGCGCAAAGTGCCCGTATCCCCAGAGGAAAGTACGACAAACTTCTGGAAACTCTCAGAGCAGCCATCCTACATGGAACAGCTAGCACTTACCAGGTGAGTTAGCACTGAGAAGGGTTAAATATTTCTTTGAAGAGTAAATAAGAAATACAAATGTATTTCCCATTTCCATACGGTATTTTCCTTCTTTTAAGGGTCAGTTTACTAACAGGCCTCATATTTGCAGTGACTCTTTGTGCCAGCGCTAGCACAGTAAAGTTAGGAGAATCACTTAAGTTTCAGTACACACCTTTAGGCTCCACTCCGGTCATCATTTCAGGCCAACGCTACCCACATGCATATAGACAGATGATGACTACAAATACTTAATAAACCTTTTTCTAAATACATCAGAAGCTGAAAGCTGGTAGGAAGATTGGGGGTACAGGATTGTCAGGGAATAAGGCAGTGGGATAAAGGCATTGTAGAGAAGCCAACTTCCTTTGCCTCCATTCTGTGCACTGCTGCCCAGCATTTATTCCACAAACAGCTAAAGGCACTCGTAAGAAGAGCGTCCAAATCCACTCGGCAGCTTCTTCCTATTCCAGTTTCTCACTTTTAGTCTTATTCTATCTGTAGGTCTGACAGACACAATATTTTCTTTGAGAGGAATCTCCACTTGTGCTTAATGATGAGTTTCCACCTTTTTTTATAGGTTCTTCCCCTTGAAGTTTGTGGAGCTGTCTGTCCACAGCACAGATAAGCATCACCTCATGTTAAAATTAGTAAATGGCCGTTCCTATTATCTAGAGCTCTGTGCCCCGCCAGACCAGGAACAACACCTATTCCACCTGTGGCTGCAGCTCATCTCTCTCCTGAAACCCCCAGAAAATACCAGCAATACCGAAGTCGATGTAAAATGCAAGGATTTTGGCACATGTCACAAGAAAGTTCCCAGCTCAAGCAACCCATCAGAAAATGTGAGTCTTTAGCAAATAGATATAAAAAGTTCAAGCTGACCAATCAGAAAGTATCACTTGTGCCAATATTCTTTACTGTCTCTCAAGTCAAAGTTTTTGTGTGTGCTTTGAAGGAGCTACAGTTCTGTTCATCAAAATAACTGGTTTGTTGTAAGCTCCCTACAGAATTTCAGGGCAATGGGAGTGAGGATGCTAGGCACACCATAGCCCTGATAAATTTTTGTGAATCAATAAATAGCATACTACTTATTGTTTGGTGTTTAGTTTTTCCTCATAGTTGGGGGTATGTTCTTAAATGGTTCTTTTTGACTGAATTCCACAACCTGCTGAAAAAAAGCAGAGAAGGAAAGACATGGCACAGCTGAGACCCATGCAGGGGGTCACAGCTAATAAGCAAAGAGGGTAAAGGCATTTGATCCATTCAAAGGACAGAAAGTTCTTGAGGGGAATGCTACAGTGGGCAGCCAGACAGACAGAAGGCAGCTGCTCGCTGCAGCTAAGAGAGAAACAGGGAGAACAGTGAGGATCAGCAAAAATGCTTCAGAAGGTCCTAGAGAGAATATCACAAACAGAAATTTCACTAAAGCACAGAAGGCACCTGCTACCTTAGAGTCACACTTAGGAAGGAACTTGAATGGATAATGGTTAAAGCTATGTTCCAAGCAAACATTTTGTCAGCACAGGCACTGATGGGTCTTTAGTTCCCACTCAAGCCAACCCAGCTCTCAGCCAAGCAGAAGCACGTTCACACGGAGAAGAAAAAAACACAATCACATGGCCAATGCTCAGTGCTGCGTGTACATCTTTTCTCTGCACTCAGGACCTCCCATCTTCTCCCTGGCCATGGGTAGCAGAGAGAAGGAACAACTCTGTGCACATACAGCAGAAAAATTACAAGGGGACTAGAAAAAAAATAGAATTTTGGAGAGAAGAGAGAACTGTGAGAGATTATTCTTTCAAGAAAAATTAGTGATGAGGTAAAGAGATGACTGAAGAAAACCTAGGGGGAAAACTACCATATTCAGATTAGATTTGCAGAAAGTACGGGACTCAGATTTGGCTGAAAAATCTGCACAGCCACATCCCACAATCATATTTGGTTAAGTCAAGAATGCATAGGTTAAGAGAAAGTAAGTATAGGATTCATAAAATTTCTTAACTGATACTTTTCTGCTTCAACTGTCCCTACATAGCCACCTTTCTTCTGGGTTTTCTGCTTTCTCTCTTATCTGATATCAACAACTGGATCCTTGTACAACCTTCTGGACATAAGCTGGCCTGACATAAATGTCAGCTCCTGCGTGTACAGCAGATGCTACTAGTGATTCAATATACTAAAATCATGCTCCAGACCTAGAATCTCTATTTTTCTTTGCAGAATAAATGTCTTATTTTTCCAGTCACACGTTCATCAGTGTTTCAATACCTTGAGGTGTTGGCTGTCACTCACTATTGACTTTTCTACTGACAGTTTTTAAGTTTGGATTTTCCTTTGCATTATTACATCCTCCCTGTTCTCTTCATGTTTAGACAGAAAGCTGTCTGCACATGAGAGGCTTACAGGTATCCCTGCCTCAGCTACCTGAAAGCAGGAGATTTAGAAAGATTTTAGTAGGGATGGATCTCAAAATCTGGACAGGAGGGAGAGCAAAGATCTTATCTCAGCTTCCAAATATGAGCAAAAAGAGGAGAATAACCTGGAGATAAAGGAGTCCTGGACATGAATCAGAAGCAGAGAACTTGGAGGTTAAGCCACAAACAGCTCTCAGAGGTTAAGCTTTGGGACCTGTTATCCCTTGATGCACTGCATAGTCACCTCTAGCCAAAGCTGTAGGCCAATAATCACCAACAAATTGATAACGTAGAAGAAACAGTAGTCTGTCTTCCAGGTATATATATCGCATTTCCTGTGGATGGTCTGTCTGACAGCACTTTATAGCAGAATATTCAGTATATAGGGGACTACTATATAGGAAATTATCTTATCACAAAGTTCCAGTTGTGCTCATCAGCTCTGTGCAGAGCAATTTTTTATGTCAGTTGCTACTGTATCTGTTAATCTTTCCTTTTTCCTTCAAGAGCGACAACCCACAAGACGTGCCTAACCCCAAAACAGCGGAAGAAGTTGTTACTAAACAAACCTCCTCCAACCAAGTTCCCCTCTCAGGTACAGTGGGTCCCACAGAAGAGAATGGAAGGAAAGGGGAAGCCGTCCACAGCTCCCTGAAACCAACCAGGCAAGAAAACACCATGCAGTCAAAGAATATAGATCCTCTGGATACAAAGAAGAGCAAAAGCACAGAAAAGAGGAAAACTAGGTAGGCGTGTTTGGAAAACGATTCTGATATACTTAGTTTCTGCTGCTGACTTTGAAAAGTAAAATGAGTCATATTTTTGTCTTCAGAAAATATATTATTGCAACACCTTTTCAGGGTTACTGTGATTTTCCTAATGCTTTAATGGATTAGGAAGCTGAAGAATACAGGGTGGGGTTTCCAATTATCCAGACTTTGGTTTCTCAGACATTTAGGTGCTTTTGAAAGACCATTCCCCCTGCTCACCCTCCCACCCCCTGGCGTCACAAAGACGGGCAATCAAGCAGAAGTCATGAATGTTCAGTGACTTAAGTGCCAGTGGTCTCTTTGAATGCTGAAGGATCTGCATACAAGCAGCTTCGATTTGTACACCCAGTGTATGACAGAATCATATAGTATGGGGCAGACTGTGTTTCCTTTCTGCCCAAAATCAGCAACATGTCCTGGCACCAGAAATCTGTCTTTTCTGTATCTCCTTCACTGCCATATCCATCCTGGCTTGTGCAGAAAAGGAGCAGATTTTTTGTTGGTGGTGTTGCACAAACTAGGCAAGCAAAAGTTAGATGGCAGAAGGAAATGAAAACTCTGTCACTTACATGAGCATCTGCATGACAACAAAGAACAAGACTTCAACATAATCACTTCTCAAGCTTCACCTAGGCCCTAAGTGATGTGTTCAGATGTGTGCTATGTTCAGATGTGTCATATGTCAGTGCAGTCTATAACATTCAAATATCTCCATGTGTTAGTGTGCCTGCACTTCAAAACAAGGCTTACTACATCATTTAGCAATACATGCTCCTACTGCAGACAGAAAGAGATTAAAATAGCCCTTATTTAATACTGATCCTGGTACATAATGATATTACTAGGGTAAGACTTCCTGAGTTTGTTGGCAATGGCATAATGGTTTTTTCCTGAACTTTATTTTTTTTTTTTAGGACAAATACAATGAACCAAAAAGGTGGAAAAAAATCACAGACTTCAGGTATGGCAGTTTCTGATATTTCCTCACTTCCCCATTGCTATTCCTACTTCAATAATAGAGGAGAGAAGCTGAAAGTTCATGAGCCGGGAGTTCTTTAGAACAAATATTCCTCTGTCCACACTGCCAATAGATGAGCACTTGTATGGCCTTACTATTAGAAGGTATCCTATCCTGTGCTCATTCCCTGCTGTGATTACATCTCACCTTCCAGGGTTCAGTGTCAGGTTTCTTCTAGAAAGGCCTTGATGTTTGACTTGTTTGGCTGACGGCAGCCACTGCAACTTCACTGCAAAATCAGATAAAATACAGGATGGTGGAAAGAGTGAGAAAGCTGCGTGCCTAGGACGGTTCAAAGAGATAATGTTCTTGGCCCATACCTCCTCTTCCAGTGTGCTATAAGGCTTCCCAAAAACCCATGTCTGAGCATGAATTTACCTCCAGATAGCGTGTCTGCAGTGTCCTCAAGCATGAGGTCCGGACTCATGTTTCAAGCAGCATGTGGACACGTTTTAGAGCACTCTGCACAATGTCATGTTGGGATTAGCATTAGCGTCCTTTCTGACATCCTGCATTTCTGCACGAATCTCTGCAGAATATCCAGCTGGAACAAGTAGGCACCTAAAGACAGTCTTTATTAACGTTCACAGTTCCCCTTGTTTATACTTCTCCATTTCTTGTCAGTGATTAAACATTGTTATCTATGCCTGCCAAGCACTGACAAAAACTGGAGCCACTTAGCTTATTGATGCCCCTCACTTTATGTCTAAACTCGTGATCTTTCTGCATGTGGGTAAATCAGTTTCTTGAATAAAAACTTTCATGGTCTTCCTCCGCATACCTCTCCATTTTGCTAAGTCACAAAAGTTTGAATGAGCTCTTGTTCAATCAACCTCATTTTTTGTGAATATGATGCTACTGTGTGCTCCTCCTTGTAGCTGGCTGGTGGGCTGCATGCAGTTCATTGCCCTAATTGCCAGTTGGTGATCTTAGTGATCTGCGTAACCTGGAAGGAGAAGTATTTTGTTTTATGATGTGCTCTCATTTAACTGCTTTTCTCAATTTTTCTGTGTGCACACATCTCTCCGTCCACTGATACACATCTACCTGTCTGAAAATCTTGTTGCATGTCTCTCCACATACACTTTGGTACATGAATCGTTTTTAGTATCTCATTGTTATGTTCTTTTTCACTCTCTTCCTCTCTTAACAGCCATTCAATTAGAAATGGGGGTACTGACAAGAGCAATGGGCTATGAGGAGGTATAAATGAGTACATGCTCAAGAACTTATTTCAGCACTCCACATTAAATGGAGACAAATAATGACATATTAGTTAATCAGCAATAACAAATTTGTGCAAAGTACTAGAATAATTATACTCTCATTTCAAATTAATTTCCTGCATTTTAAAATAGTCTGTGACATACATATAGTGCTAAAACACCTAAATTATATTTTACTGGGGCTTAGTGCTACAATACTGTATTTCTTGTGATTTTATTGTGAAAACTGTAATAATAGAGAAGTAGTGAAGCAATCAGAACAGAAATACTTCATATATTTTCCTATTACACACCTACAACCATAATATCAGGAAAAAAAAAAACCCTGTCTTGACAAATCCAGCATTTAGATTTGTTGCATTGAGGGAAGGGGGCCTGCCTATTTATTTCAGTCACTTCCCCTCTAGAGTTTTGTCCCCGTTTTCTATTCTATATAAACAATTACTTTTAGATATTAATTTTGTCGTAATATATTTGCAGCGTATTTTTTATAGGGAAGAAAAAATAGCTGATTGTATTTCCCATTGTTTTCTTTCTGTTACCATCTTTGCTTCTTTCTCTAACTGTTCCTTTTTCCCAGTCGCTCACAGCTTTTCAGCTTTCCCTCTGATCAGCTTTCCTGTTCCTTTTCTCTAGCTCTAGATTATTCTTTCTCTCACTTTCCACGTTCTTTCAACTATGCTCTGTGCCTCTTCCTCTTTTTAAACGGTACCTTCCTCCAAAGATGTATTCCTCCTCCTGTGCAATTGTGTCTCCTCTCTTTTCCTTCATTTTCTGGTCATGCTTCTCCCAGTCTGCATTCTACTATCAATTCCCGAATTCACCATATCAAGGCAAAGGCAGCGTGTGTTCTTCCTGGGCTTACTTAGACCTGCAAACTTTGTTGTCTTCTCAACCTGCTGAGCAGCTTTCAGCAGAGAATGGAAATGATCTTCACATACCCTCAGGCAGCTAAGAAGTACGACAATATCATGTCAACAGATACCAGCTATGCACAGGCTTTTCACACCTCTCAGGTGTTCTGCAAGGACTAAAGATGATTTCTGCTGGGAGGTGAGTAGGTGAGATAGCTTGTAGGAGTGACTGAAGGAGAATAGCATGGGAGAGACTGGGAAAAGGCCAGTTTGGAATACAGAGCACAAATTCTAGTAAACTCCCCACTAGTAAACTCCCCACAGAGGCAAATCAATTCCCTCTGGTCAATCTTTCTTCCTTTGTGGTTCTTGGTGTACATTTATCTTTTCTGTCCTTTTCTCTCTTTTGATTCCTTGTGCTTCTTTCCATTCTCTGCTTTCCTGCACTGTTTTCCTCATGCTCATCATGTTTCTTTGCAGGAAACCAGAAGAGTGGCAGTAAGTCAAGTAGGCTGCTTCAAGTAATATCCCAGGTGATTAGTCAGTAAGAAGGAATAAAAGAAAATAAAGCAAAGCATCCTGGACATCTGATGCAGTTGGAAGAAGGAAAAGATGTACACACGGAAGGAAAAATTCCCCTGCAGACTTCAATTCTGTTCATAACCTGTTACTATTGTACAATTCACTATTACTGAAATACAAACTCGGCATTCTTCTGTTCATTAGTTCACAACTAGCAACAACAAATAAATTTTGATCCTTGGCAGTGGAATCTACATTTTTCAGTGACTGAGACCATTTTTCAGGGAGAAGACTTGTAGTTTGCAGCAGAAGGCAAAGAAATAGACACTTGAATTAACTTTATAATGCCTGACTATGGCTTACACTTTTATATAGGGTCAGGAAAGCTGCCCATGCAAGCAACTTCCAGAACATTGCAGGGGGACAAGTGATAGTATCATGTAGTGGGCACAAAATCATACTAATACATGTTTTATTTCTGCCAGTGAACTTCTAGATGAATGTGGGCAAATCACTTCTCCTTTTTGTTCCTCAGCTTCTTCATTTGTAGAATGAGGATAGCCAGACCTCTTTTGAAAATCACCACGCAGTGTACCGATGAGGACCATTATGTAAGGATTTGGTATTGTTGTTACTGTTGTTATTATTTAGACGCTATAAACATTGCTATCCTATTGGAATACTGAGCAGCATTTTTGACAGAACATACTTGCTGCACTAGAAAGCATTTCACATTAAGCAAACTAAGTATCTGCTGCTGCTCTTGCTACCTGTCGCTGGGACATTTCTGTGTGCTTTACAGCATGTGCAGTATTTTACTGAAGTTTTGAAGCATAAGTTCTGCACAAGCATAGCTAAGCACGGGAGATGGAAGGCTCAGTATGCTTTTCTCCAAATGAGCACAGAGGACATACATAATTCACAACTTCCGAGGAGACAAATGCCAATCTAATGTTCCTTGAGAATATAAATTAACTAAATACTCTTTGAGGGCAGCCCATGTGTAATCAGATTCCAGCCTAGGATGCCATGAGAAACAAGTGGTGGCAAATTCAAATTCTAGCTATCACCCAAAAACTTAAACAAGAGTGAAATACCATTCAATATAACTGGAAATTCCAACATTATTTTCCATGGCAAAAAAAAAATTCTAGATTCTGTTTATCAAAAAAGCAAAGTAGCAATTACTGACATGGAAGAAACTTTTAGGTGGTCCCTGGGAAAATGGCTGTACAGCGTATTTTCTACTCAAGGGACAGTAAGTACTTGAATGATACATGATTTATGAAGTGCTGCTGTCCACTAAAAGAACAAACGTAAAACACTGCAAAAATAAGGATCAGTAACATTACTTCACTGTCATCTACAGACAGACTGGCTGCAGATGCTTACCATCAGTGACTTCACACTAAACTTACACACTAGAAGTGAAGAAGATGAAATTACAATTGTAGAACGCTGGAAAACTGATGATACATATTTTGAACATTCTTAAATAGAGTATACTGCATTCAAAAGCTGTTTGCATTAATCAGAAATGATCATTTTGCTAGTACAGAGGTAATAACTATTTCATAGTTAGACTGATTTCATATCAAGATATGCTGCATATACTAGGTAACATAGAATGGAATGCAATAAATTAAAGATTTAATTAGGAATACCTCCCTCATAAGCTAAATACCATGTCTGGAGAAGCACTGCACACTGCCTATGATGACAAAGAGAAATTTAGTTTGCACCCAAACAACTTGCCAATGCATGAGGCCACCACAGACAACCTAGTCCTAAGGAAAAAGTTAAAATCCATCAAAACAAAGGGATCGGATGTCCAAGCACATTTTGAGAAGAGTGATTTTCAGATGAGAACTAACATAAGTGAGTTACACTTTCTTGAATCCTTAGAGCTGAATTGTTGTTAAGTAAATGTATTTGCCCCAATTACATGCATTTGTCATAACAGAAGACAGGCTGATGAGCCAGGATGGAAGAATTAACAAAGTACATCCACAAAAACTTACTTTATGCTGCAGTAAATGGGACAAAGATGCCCACTAAAGCTCATGACAGTTGTTCTGAAGTCATTAATGTGGCAATGTGACTCTAGAATAATTACAGCTCTTGAGCATTGTGTTTCTCTTCACTAACTGAACAGGTAGCTATAGTCCTTTACCTGCAGACACCAGGATCAGTCTGAGACAATACATTGTGCTGCCAAAAATAGTCACTCTTACATACATAGTACCTTAACCTGCAGCCACGCTGACAGACCTTGAAGGGACAGGGTGTGACAAAGGACTGCTGCACCATGTAAATGGAACTACTATTCAGCCTCAGCTTACTGGAATACAATCTAAAGTGCTCTCAAGTCAATGCTGCAAAGAATAAGCAACTTCAGAGTATTGTGTTTCCCAGACTACAACACTGGGAAGAAGGCTGAATTGCCTGCATTGCAAATGCAGTAAAAAATACCTCTTAATTGCTGTGCCTGGAGCAAAGAAAAATAACTCAGCATGTATCTTGCTGGGTTACATACCAAAACAGTCTTATACTGAGCTGATTCAGTAGACTGGTATGCAGCGTTGGCTCAATGAGCCAACACAGTCTATCAGCTCCTCTGAAAGAAAAATTACTGCTGGGAGAATGACAGTCATTGAAGATCCTGCAAGCAGTAGAGCTACCAAGCATAATGTGCTTGACTACACTTTTTAGGAAATAATGCAAAATAGAGTGGTATTCATGCAATATATTCCAGAACAGTTTTTGCAATTTTCTGTCAAGATACAGATTCATGAGAACGGTATAGAATTGGCACTGCAGCTTATAGACAGCTTATCCAAGGATAGTGAAGGCCACCTGTATAGCTCCACATAGCTATATGGAAATCATTATTCTGTTAGTATCAATGTTGTGGTTTAACCTCAGTCAGCAACTGAGTACCACACAGCCCCTCACTCACTCCTCCCCCCCCTCCCCGGTGGGATGGGGGAGAGAATTGGAAGAACAGAAGTGAGAAAAACTTGTGGGTTGAGATAAAAACAGTTTAATAATTGAAATAAAATAATAATAACAATAATGTAATAATAATAATAATACACAAAGCAAGTGATGCACAATGCAATTGCTCACCACCCGCCGACCGATGCCCAGCCAGTTCCCGAGCAGCGGCCCCCCCGGCCAGCTTTCCCCAGTTTATGTACTGAGCATGACGTCACATGGTATGGAATGTCCCTTTGGCCAGTTTGGCTGTGCCCCCTCCCAGCTTCTTGTGCACCTCCAGCCTTCTCAGTCAGTAGAGCATGGAAAACTGAAAAGTGCTTGGCTAGTGTAAGCATTACCTAGCAACAACTAAAACATCGGTGCGTTATCAAGGTTGTTCTCCTCCTCAATCCAAAACACAGCACTGTACCAGCTACTAGGAAGGAAATTAACTCTATCCCTGCCGAAACCAGGACAATCAACAATTTTTTTTCTCCCATAAAGATGACTGTAGCTGCTATTGCTTTCTTGGAAAAGGTAATTAAGTATACCTGCTTTGGTTATGGCAGCATATGACAAGTGTATTTTGGTGCTATCCTTTATAATTCATTTTCACAAATCAAGCAACTATCTGAAATATGACTCCACTGCTCAAGAGATGGCAAGGGAAATCTATTGGCATCTTATGTCTGTAAGGAAGACATTATGTTGGGTTCAGCATGAGCTTCTACAAAGGGGCTGGATGCCACACCTGAATTTCCTCTGTGCCATGCCGCTCCAGATTTATGCATATGATGAAATGACGTATAAAGGATTTTTCTGAGCATGTTTCTCAAAGAAAAAAATGTTGGTCTCTTTTAGTTTCAGAATATTTCCAATAAAACTTATGCAGTTATGATTCAAATGAAATAGGTTTTAAGCATTGCTTTAAATGCTGGGGAATAAGAGACGTGCTGGCTGGCAGTTAACTGCCCCAGGTGTTGTTTATCATCTGCTGAAAGTAAGCTCAAAAACTAGGGAAATATTCAAATGAAAGTTTTGAGACGAATAATTTTGAAAGTGATTCTGCCTCATGTCATATTCAGACATCCATGTGGATAAAGGTACAGTACTGGCCACAAATCTTTTTGTGGCAGTAATTAAAGTATAACAGGGATGCACAAGCTGAAAACCTACACCAAACAGGACTGGTAAATAAAGCATAGTGTACAAGATTATTTCAGTGAAACAACAGAAAAAGGGAACAAGAAGGAGAATTATGTTGTTTATGTATGTCTTACAGTATCTTACAGCTGTCTTACTGTACATCTAGTTTTGCTTTCAAGAGAAAGATTTACTGCATTTCTGGTTTACAGAATATGTGAACAATATACTGTAGTGTCGTACTTTTGACTGATAAATATATAAAACTTAAGCTTTACATTGCAGCATTATCAGATAGGAGGGTCTCATCATTAACATAATTACCACTACTAACTTGCCTTTCAGGAAAGATGATCATACCTGGGAAGAATCTAAAAACCACAAATGTCTTCTTTCATTAGGATTTACCACCTAAGTATTTTCCTTAGGTGGTATCAACTGTTGAAACTTTTGTTGGGTCTTTTTGTTGGTTCTATTTTCTCACAGATCTGTGAGTTATCATCTCATAGGTTTTTATTTCTTTACAAATACATTTATAAGAAAAGAAGCTCCACAGAGTAAAAAGAGTAGAAATGAAAAGTGGCTTTTGCCCTCTATTCACAGGTTAAAACAAAGTAAAACCCAATAAAAAGTGTGTGCAAGTTGACACTAAGGCAAGTTAGTACTAAAATCCAAATAAAATCCTGTCTTGACTTTTGGCTTTAGGATACATCCAGCCTGTGAACGGCAAGTCAGGGAAAAACAGAGTGGATTTTGATACAAATTAATAATTGTTATAAATAGCAAAGCAGGATTTTGTTTTCCAAAAAGACTTAAATATGCACTTTAGGTCCTTATAGATTTATTCAAGATCGAACCAAAGATGGAGAGTTGTGCAGAGGAAGGAACACAAATGACTGAAACAACATCAAAAAGACAGACAGGTATACAATCATAGAGTAACATACAAAAATAAGGAGAAACTACTCAAGGAAGAACAAGAAACAGCAAACAGATGTAGAGAGCCAGATAAGGTAATCACTAATTTGAGTATAACTTAATAGGGGAAGGGAAAACAGTAGCAAGAAAGATAATTTTTATTAACCATTATTTTTCTGGACTAAAAATAGTGCCCCAAACTGTTACATTAACAACCTCACTTCCAGCTTTACTTTGGGGCATCCACCTCCTGGGAATGATTCCTATTTCTGGGCTTAAGACCCCTCACTGAGAGATGAGTAGTAGTCCCAGACTTGAGACCTCTCTTCTGGAGATTAACCTTTTTCTACAGCTGAACTTCTGTTGGGTTTACGACCCTATTTGTAAATACTGTGACCTTACTTGGAGTTGTGCAATTCCGGATCTGAAGGATTAAGGAGTGGCAGAGGACACTAGAAGCCAGAGAGGAAGATGTTTCAGCCACCGTGATGAACACGAATGCAAAATGTAGTTATTGGATAGGAAGAAAGGAATAGTTCTAGATGCTATCAAGGAGAAAAACATGACCATATTTGAATCCTTGGTATCTGTTGTCCTAGTTCAAGGAAGGCTGAAATTAAATTGGATTGCTGCATTAATTTCAAAATTTAGGCTCTCTGTTGCTGGGTTGTGGAGGCCAAGAGTTTTTTTTTTTTTTTTGCTTAATGCACAATTTAGCTTCTGGACTATTGTATTTTGCGCTTTTCTTTGAAACACTAGATATTGAACACAGCTAGCCCTACAGGTGGACTAGTGCTGCTGTTACATTCTTTCAGATGGCTGGTGCATGTGTCCTACTTAGGGTTAAAACGATCACCAGATTTGTAATCAGGAGACATCAGATTGCTATAAATCAAACTGGAAAGACCAGTGTGAGATACTGTCATTTCCCCTGCAACACAGGAAGAATATATAGGCAAAGTCTGAGCAGGAAGGAGCTCGTTTTCATTCATATTCAGTTAAAGGTGACATTTAAATGTGATTATCCAAGATATGAGGTATCAATATCTAAAGGCCAAGGGAAAAATCCCTGTGAAGTTCTCAGAGACAGGACAAAAAGAGTCTATTTAAATAGATGCCAGACATGAAAGTAGAGAGATAAAAGGAAGAGAACACAATTTCTCAAAACCTTGCAAGAACAAAAGATCAAGAAGGAAAGGGTAATCAAGATAATAAAAAAGCCCCCCCACCCAAAAAAAACCAACAACAACAACAACAAAACCAGCAGAAAGGTCAAGAAAGAGGATGGAATACAGACTCTGACAACAGGCAGGCAAGAATTCTTTAGGGATTGCACAAAAAAATATTTTGGCAAATAAAGAGGGATGACACCAGCTTGGAAGGGATCCAAGACAAAGCTGGAAGAGAAAGTACATCTGTTGTAGAATGGATGTTCAGTGAGTTTAGAGATAAAGAGTTTAGAGATAAAGGGGAGGAGAGTAACGGGGCAGACAGATGGGGATTAGTTCTCCTCCAGCCTTCACTGACATAAGCACTGTGGTCACTGTGGCTCTTCTCACAGAGCATTCCATTTTGCATCAGTCTGTAGAACTCCTGGACTGTAAAGCATAAATGCAGTTGCACAGTGACATAAAAGGGAATTTTTAGCTAATCATTCTGTGATTTTTCATTCCCCCTCCAGAGGGCAATGGTTTCAAAGAAAACATTTTGTCCTATGTTAGGCTGATGCCTCAGCTTGAGTCAGAATTTTTTTTGTCTTTTCCATTGATTACAATCAGCCAGATTTAGATTGATCAACGGTTATATCAGCACCTTGCTGGCAAACAGTGACAATAATTCATGTCAAATTCAGTTAATCAAAAATGAATATTTTATTTGTTAAATAATATTTGTCTGTGGAACGAATGCATCAACCTTAAGAAGAAGGTTCTTCAATAATAAATTGTTGCCCAAATACATTGGGTCTGTAGCTGCAAGCATGCTTTAATGTTCCCATAATCCTTGATAGTAAAATCATGTCTAAAATCAAGATGTTCTAAGATCCAAGCTCATGAAAGGTATCACTTGGATATTTCTTTCCAGTTCCTTTCTGCTTAAAGATAAAATTGAAAACTATGAACAAGAGATGGAGCAGCAACATTTATAGTACTTTGGTAATTTTCTCATTTCCTTTAAGAGCTGTCTTAGCAGATCCTCATATGAAAGATTAATCAGCTAAGACAAAACAAAGGAAGACTAAAAGCTTTGATCTTCCCAATCATCTTTCCATTGTCCTTCCTTATCCTCCCACTCACCTTCCTTCTCTGTATCTATTCTTTTTAATTTGCATGTTTTGTTAAATTCAAGCCAAAATAATTGATTTTCTCACAGCAATTTTTGTGTTCTCTGCATACCAACAGACAGCACCCACAAGGCAAAATGAACCATCAGACCTGTCCATTTAAATTACTAACACAATGATTTAAAAAAGAAAGGTTATCTGGGGTCTTTATAAATAATGCTGCTGATCCTGTGCTCTATTGTGAAACGTTTTCAGGTATGACAACTTCTTGGCCTGACAGAATATTTTAATCTGTTGGTTAGAATTAGCCAAGCACGCCTCATTCCAGCATCTTATGAATGGATTTGCCAGCTGGGCAAGGGCTAATATTAGGGTTTGTGAAAGCCAGAGGGAGGAGATTGGTTACCAAAGAAACAAACAGATCTTTAAGCAGATATATCCAAGAGTTATCCCAAGCTAAGTCTTAACCTGGTCTGGTAACCCCTTCTGGCAAAAGATTAAAACTTCAGCTACAGGTATAAGAGAGTAAAGGAGGGAAACAGAAACTCTAGAACTGGTGTGAATCCTTCTCTGCTCTATGACAAATTGCACAACATATTGAAGAAAATTCCCTTATCCTGGTTTAAAAACTGGCTACAGGGCAACATGCAAACCAGAGGCAATGAGATTTTCTATGAGAGGAAGGAGAAATGCTATCAGTTGAGGAAAATGGTAACCAGAATTGGGGGTGGGGGGGTGGGGTGTGTCTGATCATCCCAAACTTGGATGTAGAAAAGACAGTAAACTAGTGATCAGTTTGGATGAGGATGACAACAGCGAACAGACAACTGGTGAACCTAGCTACTTTTTGCAGCCATTATATCATCTAGGTAAGTATCATATTTTGAAAAAGTCCTTTCTGATTCTCAGGTCCTTTACCAAAGCAGTCTGTAAAAGAGATTCATGTGAATTTTCACCATTTTCATATGAAGGTGAAAAGAACCATGCCTGGTGCTGCTCAGCCACGAATTACCAGTGTCATGTTTTCCCTCCATTTTTATTTCCCAAGTAAATAATTCTGTAGTCCGCTGATATTTGTATTTCTTGCCATGCTGCAGTTTTGCTGACCTGATACAAAGACCCTTGTTAATGGTCAGAACAGAAATAGCTGGTTAAGTGCAGTTACAAGGCATTGCTGCACTGAAAACAGCAAACAAAAAGACATCCCGGGGAGTGTGAGCCACAGTGTGAAAAGGTAGAATGCTTTGAGCTTCCTCTGCAGGTAGCTGGGCAGGACCTACGTTAGTGTCCCGTCATCTGGCCTTTTCACACGGTAAGAAAAGAAAACCACGGGATCTGGTTTTGGGACTTACAAAATTGGACTGTGTGTCTATCTTTAGAATGGATCTGAAGAAAACATGGTAAAATTATAGGAAATTGAAATCCTGTATCTGGATTTCCCTATGGAGAATGATAGAGAGTTAAGTGACACAGATTTATAAATAGTTAAACTGAAGCAAGGAGAGATGGACTAAAGCAGGTATCTCTTTAGGACTTTTTAGTGATCTAAGAAAGCCTTTTTTTCTGGTCTTGTTAGTGGAACATTTCTTCTAATGCCTCAGGCAATGACCTAGGCAGGCTAGCCTGAAAAACCAGGGGTGGGAATGAGGTTTTTAGCTCAAAGTCAAACTAAACTGCAGTGCTGAAGATTATGTTTCCCTGGTCCTGTAAAACAGCCATGGATACAAACTACCTGGTAAAACTCTCTTTAAATGCTCTTTTTCCTTCCTTCTTCCAGACACTGCGTTCTGGGCACCTTCTGTGCCTCAGCCTCCCCCTGCTCTCCCAAAGGCAGACTCTCAGATGAGAGTAAATATTTTTCGTCCCACAACAGGCCCCAGCCTGGCTGGGGCTTTCAAGCTTGGGTTGCAGCTTCAGCAGCAGTACAAGAAGAATGGGGGGATGATGAGGCGGGCGGAGGAGAAAGGGGCTGCAGTGGCCCGGGGCACACACCAGCCTCAGCAGGCAGCAGAAGAGTGGGCAGGAGGAGGCAGCCGGAGGTGGGAGAGGAGGAAGGAGCAGGCCACAGCCTGGACAGGCAAGTCAGCTCTGTTCAGGCCACGGGGACTCCCATGGAGGTGCCTCTCTGGCGTGGAGAGCGCACTGTGGTAGAGAGATGGGACATGTCTGCGGGAGGATGGAGCCCTGGACACAGT
The DNA here is from genome assembly GCF_965638725.1 of Aptenodytes patagonicus. Taxonomy (NCBI): domain Eukaryota; kingdom Metazoa; phylum Chordata; class Aves; order Sphenisciformes; family Spheniscidae; genus Aptenodytes; species Aptenodytes patagonicus. Next base: position 35,451,273 of record NC_134955.1, on the reverse strand, counting down.
GCCATGCCTCCTGCGTGCTCCCCAGCCCCTCAACGAGAGCTGAGGAAAGCCCTCGCCCGCCACCCGCGACCACGACTGCGGCCCTCGGGGCAGCCCCGCCCCGCCCGGCCGGCAGAGGGCGCGCGCGCGCCCAGCTCGCCCCGCCCCGCCCCCGTCCCGTCGGGCGGCCGGCGCGGCCCCGGCGGCGGCTGTGGGGGCGGTCCCGCGCCTGCGCGGCTCGGCCGGGCGAGGCGGGGCGGGGCCTGGCGGCCGGCGCTGGGGCAGGGCCGGGCTGGGGTCGGCGGCGGCTGCGCAGCTCTGCGGGGGCAGTGGCCGGGTGGGTCCGCGGGCTCGGCGGGGAGACGCCGCGGGGTGTGGGCGACCGTGACTTCCAGCCGGCGGCTGGGACGGAGCGTGTCAGCGGCGGCGAAGGAAGGAAGGTGAGCGCAGCCCCTGTTCTTGCGCCCGGCGTGTGAGCAACAGGTCCCGCCGCGGAGCCGCCAGCCTCGGCTCGCCGCGGAGCCTCCCCCTGCGGCCACGGCGCCCGCGCAGGCCTGGGGGTCCGGCCGGGCCGGGGGCGAGCGGGACGGCGGGGCCGAGCCGGGCTCGGCGGCTCTCGGGGGACCGCGTCGGTCCCCGCGCCCCGCCGGGCGACGGCCCGGGCCGGTCCCCGGCCGCGGAGCCCGGCCGGGAGGGGCGGCCCTGGCCGCTGCGGCTACAGGTGCCTGCGCCGCTGCCGGGAGCGTGGGGGGCGGGCGGCGGGGGGCGCCTAGCCGGCCTCCTGAGAGCTGCTCCTGCGGCTCCCCTCCCTCGGGGGTGCCTCCCGGGCAGGCGCTGCGAGCTTAGGCCCAGAAGTTGTAAGAAAACCCTCCCGTACTCGGCTGTGCGCTTCTCTGCGTGATTATAGGGGGGTGGGTTTGTGTTTTAACGAGGGGAGAAACCCGAGGCTTCCCCCTTCTGCACTTCTCATCTCCTGACAGTTTTGTGAGGAGATCCCTTTCTACTGATTTATGAAGCTTTGCAGGGTTAAGTTAAAAGTAGGTTGAATGTGAGCGACTTCCAGTGTATTTTATAGTCGGCAGTACTTAACGCATATACTGGCTCGGCGCTACTTCGTTTTCGGAAAGCCTATACTGATAAAATTCTTGCGGTGGCAGCGCTTTCCGAACTGAGGCACCGAGGCTGCGTTGTGGTAGGGGCTGTACAGGCAAGCAACAAAGAACACTTTGAGCTTCGTAAGACAGTCTGCAGAAGAAAATGAAATTAACTCGTATTTGACCTTCTTGAAAAACATTGATACTTAAAAAAACCCAACTGTCTAAAATAATAATATTCTTACATGTCTCACGTGGGACACATCCCTGAAAAACAACTTAACGAGGAATATTAAAGGGGTAAATGTCAGCTAGTGCTGTGAGGGTTTTTTCTTTTAAAAGGTAAATTCTTAAAGCCTCTACAATGGAATTATTTGGGCATAAGCTAGCTCCGTAGGTCACGTACTAGAACAAAACACTTGTATTCTGTGTAAGTAATGATATATCGATGACTGCAATTAAAATTCTAAGAAGTGACTGGTGGTGGTCTTTTTCTAAGTGGCTGTTGCTTCAGTGCACAGCTTCATATGCCTTAAAGGGACCTGTCTGTCTCTTTGGAGGATTGAGGTGTTTTTCCTGAATTTGTCAAAAATAGGATATCTTTGAATTATCTTTAATTAGGCATCCGAGCCTGCAATCTTTTGTTTTTAATCTCTCCTCTGAATTTTCACAAACAGTACATCTTTTTTTTCTTGTAATAACAGCTCTAAGATGATTATAAATCTTAGTGTCCAACTTTAGAGTCTGCCTGTTTTATACACATATGAACTGTTTTCCAACATGCTGTGATCCAAAAAAAAAATATCAGTATTTCACATGTTAAAAGTTTAATGGTTAGTATCGTAGATGGTTTAATAAGGCATCAAATATTTATATTGCAGCATTTTGTGAAGCAGTGTACTAGAATGTTAGATTTAATTAACATTACTGTTGATAAAGTAATACAGAGTTAAATGTTAATACATGATCACTTAACTTCTTTCAAAGTAGTTCTTTCAGATTTTACATCCTTCCAATGTGTCTCATGTTGTCTTGCGATGTCTGGAATAGCAGTGGATGGTAATTTTTGCTATATAGAATTAGGTGATGGTAAAGATGGTAATTTTACTTAGTTTTTATTAAATTTCCTTTCAAAAGATCTGAACTTACTGAGAAATGTAAACAAAAAATATTTCTTCACTGGACTGATTTAGCCACCTTAGGAATCTGCAGGACTTAACTCAGGCCATTGAGGGGTGTCGGACATCTTTCATTACTACAGCAATATGTGATGTGAAGTAGTAAAAATGCGCTGTAGAGGTTAGCATTCATACCGAGGGTTGTGGACACAGAAAGCTTAATGTAGTCTGAAGTTCGTATGCGACCATATATTTTTCCCATGTAAATAATTATATTTTCATAACACTTCCATTGATGCTTTTTAATTAAAATCTCTTGGTATAGTTTGAAGTTTCAGGCTTTAAAAAATCCTGCGGCATTTTTAGATGCAAATTCTGTTATAATGTCTCCTCAAAGACTGGATCTTAACATCAAATGCTAACAGTTGTAACTACCTGTTTCAGCTACTCATTTTTTTTTTTCCAGTTTGCACTCTTGATTAATTGCATTCCTGTTAGTGTTAGGCTTTTAGAACACTGAAGGCTAAGATTTCAAACAGCCTGCTGCTACTTAGATAACAGCATTCGTATTTGTATTCATATGTCATGTTTAAAATTCTTAAACGTTCTAGCAACTGGCTTTTTTTTTTTTTAAAGTACTTTCTTAATGTGACAGGTAGTGTTGCGGAAAGGCTTGACATTACGGTATTTGGAACACTAGAGTAATTACTGCTTTGGTCATTCATCAGAAAACCTCAAGACTTTTTGTAAATATTAATTAAATACTGCTGTATTGTTTTCCTTTTATTAACGGGCAAAGAGGCATTGTATATTTGAAAAGGTTTGCTGGTGTGTCTGTGATAGAAAACTCATTTGGTGGAAACAGTTTATACTGTGTTTTAAAATCAGGTATGCTGGCAAAATGATTTTTCTAGTATAATTATCTACTTCAGAGCTTTCTTCAATACAGCAATTCTGACCAAGTATTTTATTTACTCATCCTCCTTTCTGCATTCCTAATACAGCTATATGACAAAATATTTTAAGTATAGTTCAGACTAAAGTATGAAGCAGAACTCTAAACAAAAAGAGGAAATTGTAACTACGTAAGTAATTTAAATACCAGGCTATTTTAATGTAACTTTGGGGGTTTGTTTGGGTTTTTTTTAACCGGAGGTGATAAACTGTGTATGTCTATTGGTAAAGACTTGTTTTATACTGCAAGGGTGTCTAATTGTATACTAATACATAGCTGTGTGGGAAGAAAAAAGTGCTGTAACTCTCAAAGCTTGCATCAGTTAAATTAGAAAGCAAACAGATAACATTAGTAATGCACAATTGTGCAAGGAATGCTTCTATTCTGTGAAGCAGGAAACACAGGCCTAATCTTGAAGACTTCTTTTTTGGCAGAAAAAGGATGTGATGTTGCATTTCTTTACAGATGCGTAAATGGTTTGAGTACCTTGTCCAGTATATTGAGATTTGGGTTCAAATCCCTCTGCTTTTAGGGGAACTTGAAACCCCCATCTGTCAGTTCCCAAAGGGAATGCCTTAATTGCCAGGCCGCTGGGCGTTTGGGTGTGAGCTGCTTCCAGACACCAGACAGTTTCATTCCTGAGGAGTAATATTAACTTGGGAAGGGAGTGAATGGGGTATGTAGCCCAGGGACTGGCTGGCAAGAAGCGTGATCAAGTACAAATTGATTATTTGAACCCAGGTCTCCTTGTTGCAGGTCAAGTGTTAAAAGAGTAGATGAAAGAGATTTCCCCCCCCCTCCCCCCCCCCCAGCATGGCGTGAAATTCTGGAGACTTAAACCTCTGATCTTTCTCTTTATGTTTATTCTTGGCTGACTTGGCCAACTCCTACTCATGTTGAGTATTAGACATTTGAACAGCATCTGTAATGTGTCCTTTTCATTGTAGAGCGGAGCTTGGTTGCTTACCTGTGGGTTGTGGAGTCTAATAGGTGGCATGGCATTTAGATTCTCTTGTGGATCTAATTCTGCTTTCTGATAAGATGCCAAGTAATTAGATACAAAAATGTAATTGTTTCAACATACCTATAATTATTATCTGTTATATAAAGATCACCTCAGTGCCTTGTGTTTCCTTAAGTGATTTGCCTATTGCATCATGTATCTGTTCTGGTTGGCCATAATTGTCTTCTAAAGAAAAATAATGAGTAAGAAATAGTTAATGTGATTTTATGTTAACATTTTTAATACTTGATTTTGCCTCTAGTCTTACATTTTTTGATTTCCTCCCTAGGATTAGAGAAAAGGCTTGATGGTTGATACATGTGACAGTGCAGCTCATGGTTGTTAATCATAAACTTTAGTATCTGAATTTGCTATCCTTTATCAGCATAGAAAATAAACTACTCATCTCCCACAAAGTTCTAACAAAAGAATAGATGATATAGAAATTCTGGAAAAAGATAGTTCTTAAGAAAAATAAGATAGAAACCAAACCATAAGTTTCATTCTTGTCTTGCAACAGGATTCATCTTCTGGGGAAACTGTTGGAAGGTCATACTTGGTTATTTGGCCGTAATAGATGATTCAGAAGGCTCTGAAATGTTGTTTTGTTTTTTTTCTTGGGGGGTGGAAGTAGTTTAGAACCAGGAAGGATTTCTGGTAAGAATATATTAAAAGTGATAGGACAGTTAAGCGGTCCTTTACAAAAGGTATTGGGAGTACTCAAGTGTGGTAATAGTATGTTAGCATCTAAAGCACATACCTGTGTATGTGCACCAACTATTCACTATATGAATAGTCAGTGTGAATTGTCTTATTTTCATTGTGTGAAATTGTTCCGTGGTATCTTCAAGCTCTCTAGAAAGTTGAATTCAGCAAAACTAAAAACCTTTGATAACCAGGAAGTGCCAGTGCAACCTTGGCAGCTGCTCTTTGACCTGGCAATGGTGCTGGGAGGTGGCTGTATGCGTTCCGGGTCTGTTTCCAAGGATAAGTGTATATTTTTAAAGTCAGGAAGGAGAGGCTGGAAAAGAAGTATTCATTTAGGTACCAGTAGTGTTGAGTGGAGTTCTGAGTACAAACATGTGTGATCAAAGGAGGACAATGTATACTAGTGCCTAAAAGAGTCACTTCTCATTTCAGCAGTATATTATAAAGATTGCCAGTGATATATGTGTGAGCTGTTGTTAGCAGTGTGATGGCATAGGAGTGAATTGCGTTTAATGAGGTGTATACGAAAGAGTAATGAAACTTAAAAAAGTTCACCTTGTTCAAGGCTGAAGGCAGGTAAAATATAACTGGTATGATGCCTTGGTAAAAACACTATTGAGAGAAATGACATCACTTTTGATGTTTCCCATCATCTGTCAGTTTCCCTGGAGCCAAATCTTGATCTTGGTTTGGGTGGCAGAGAGATTAGCAGAGTCAGTGCTCATCTGAATATTCAAATGTAAACCCAAGTGTTCTTTTAACTGGGATGATCTTCACAATTAAGGTCAATGAAGGTAGTACGCTTTGGTAATGCCTTCTCAAATCACTTATTTAGAAGCTGGTCTTCAGTGTGGCAGAGGAGAAATCTAGGGAGGGAAGCATGTTTTTCTGCATGGTGGCTGTGGTACTGAGTTAAATTCTTCAGAACAGCAGATATCATGACAACTTTTTCTTTTTAATGCACCTCTGTGCATAAAGCTAAGGCTTGACCTTAATATCAGATCATGCAGCATCCCTGCAGTGTCGTGGTTGAGAACTTGTGGTCACCCTTGTTTGTCTTATCAAAGTGCCATTGACTTGTCAGCTACTGTTAATGAAACTTGAGATAGATTAATCATGGATTAATGCAGTGTGCCTTGGCTAAGAAAATTAAAGTTGCTTTTGTAGAAAAACTGCATTACAGATAACTGCATTGTGCACCATAGAAATTAACTGCATGTCTTGTATTGGCTAAGAGAACGTGTTGCTAATTCCTTTGGTATGTCCTATTTTCTAAATGTTCTCTCATCTCTGAAGGCAAAGCTCGTGCTTTCGGGTTAAGCATCCAGAGATTTCAGACAGATGAAGGTTTGGATTGTATTGGTTTGTATTATATTGATTGTACTTCTTATGTGTGTATGTATATCCTTGTTTTCGGAGAGCAAATCTCTTCTTCCCGATGTCTGAAAGGGCATATGATGTCAGCAGACAAACTTAGTCCTGTGTTAGTGGGAGAATATAGCATTAGTGGACATCATGTGCTCTCTGCAGAATCAGTTCCTGTAGGATCAAGTGGTGATGGAATTGCTTAGTGCCACTATGTGGTGGCATTTACATTTTGTTTGAACAGTATTAGAAGTTCCTAAACGCAGGAGAGAAGGAAAGTGAGTTGAAATGGAACTGGATATACATATTTAAAGGTGGTGATTGTTGTTGTAGGATAATTAAAACCAACATAATGCAAGCTCTTACCATTTCATTTTTTTCCAGTAATCAAGATGTGTTCTAAATTAGTAACCTAATTACTGGGAGGAATTAGCACAGTGTCTTAGAATAAAGCGACGTAAAAGCTGATCAGCTCAGCATTGTCTTGTTGGGCTGACTAAATGACTTATGAGCCCAGCAGCATTGGTTTTGGTTTTGACCAGTGGAATAGTCTGTTTCACATCTTTATTTTAAGAGTATAAACGGCACTAAAAATTGTTTGAGCTTAAGTTCTTGTTAGATTTGTAGACTTTTTGTACTGAATTATCAATTTAATTCTTGCCTGTTCGTAGAATATTCATCTAGCGTGTGTTGTGATCTTCTCTCAAGACTTTAACTATTGTCATCAACCACTTCTGACAAAGCATGTTGCTTCAAGCCAATATGATGAGGGCTAGCTAGAACTCTGAAGAGGCAAGTTACTTGGCTGCAGTGGAAAGAGGAGGAAAGTGGCAATCTGAGGATTCTACAGTCAGGTAGACACTTTTCTACCTTTTAGCCTACTTAAATTTCTTCTTTCTTCATTGGCTCATCAAGCGAGATGTAAAGATTAAGATCTGAAAGCGTATTCCAAGGAAAGCTAGGAATCCAGAAAGTAAATGTCACTTGTCCTTCCTCCCAAAAGAAAAAATCCTGAGGATGGTTTTAAGATAACAGAACAGGCAAAAAGCTATTCAAGACCGGTTATTTTGACGTATTTTGTAGGTCATTACTTTCTTGAAGCTTTTGCCAATTTTCAAGTAAGGAGAGGTCAAAATGAAGTGCAACAAAGAGCTGTTTCGTCTTGACTGAACTGAAAAAGAGAACTCTGCATCTAATTGTATGTTTTGAAGCAGCAGTTAATTATTTTGGCTTATTGCTTATGAAGTAATTTTTAGGTTAAGCTATTTCTTTTTTTATATCAATGTCTTGTTTAGACTAGTAAGCTTATTGCTATTAGGGAGTAGTCATATGATCAATTTTGAATAGTCATGATACATTGTTTTTCCTTAGATCTTTCCTGGTTTAGTATGGACTTCTTACATTTTTGCCACTGCTCTTTTTTGGCAACTTTTCTGTTGCTCGTTTTCTTGCATACTTTCCTTCTGCAGACCTTCAAACATGAATCTTTCTCAGTCTCCTCTCTCTAAATAGAGCAGATGGACAATATTGGAACGGAAGCTAAGGTTCTGTGTGTTGGATCACACCATTCCTATACTCTGTTAAGTCTTGCGACCTTTTGCTTTCTCTTTCCCATCATATTATTGCCTTGTGTCTTAAGGTTGGATTGGCTTGTAAAATAGTACCTATACTTAGTATTTCTGTCATTTTGCAGTACTGTCCTGGTTCTCCTTTAGATCTTCTGGTGCTTGTGTTCTCTCACATCTCATTACAGCTTTGATATATTCAAAGATACCCTTTCTATTTCAGTGGGAAATTTTTCTGTAATAAGAGTGAAGTTAAGCAGGAATATTGCTTTTTATGGGACATAATGATGACTATTATATAGTAGTATGCAAAGCAGAGTAGTTCAGTACCAGGAGCTCAAGAAATAATTTTTAGCAAGTGTGTGGTGGGATGATTAGATGTCTGTGAAGTGTAATAAAATTGGACCAGACTCCTAGTTTCTGTAGAACTGTTGAGAAAGTTATCTTTAACCATAGTATCAGTTTGCTATGCTTTCTGTAGTGTGAGTGGCAGCCAGAAAGCCAACAAAATGCTAAATGTGTCAGGAAAGGTGTTAAGATGACAGAAGACATCATATTGCAGCTATGCAAAACCCTGCTGTCTTCACTCGTGTACAATTCAGGTCTCTGCATTTAAAGGAAGTACATAGCAGAACTAAAAAAATAGAAAAGGACAATAAAAACAATCAAGGGATGGAGCCTTACAAGAAGATACTAGAAAGACTGGAACTCTTCAGTTAGAAGAGGATGTGGCGGAAATTTTAGAAAAAAAGCCATGGAGGCTGTGGATCTTATAAATGCAGGATGCAGTTGATTAAAATGGTAGGTTTGAAACAGATAAAAGAAGCTGGTACTTCATACAGAGTGGTGAACTACTGGCATTTATTGCCACAGGAGTTTGTGGAGGCAACCAATATCAGCATGTTCAAAAAAAGGGGTTATACAGATTCCCAGACAGCAGATCCATTGACAGATACATTTAATGGTTCATAATTGAATAGTCAGGGATGTACTATCTGATGTCCTTTAACAATTGAACTTCTGGATGCACAAGTTATCCCTAAACAGCATGTCTGGTTGCCACTGTCAGAGAGTTCTGGGTTTGATGGACCGTTGGTCTGACTCAGTAGGGCATTTCTATGTTGTTATCTTAAACAGCTAGAAACCATGTTTTAGACTTTACTGAAATTTGTTCTATAAAAATGCGGTAGATTATTTCAACTAGATACTGTGCTGCATTGGGCTACAAGCATGTAACAAGCTGGTTTTCTGGAGGTTGGTTGGTTTGTTTTTAAAAAAGGAGGAACTGGAAAATCTTGGCAAGGGATTAACAAAATAATGTAACAACAATGTAATAATACAGTAACTGTGAACTCCTCTCTACAAAATGTCATATTTAGTCTCATTTGGGATTCTGTGTTGGTGGCTCAGTTTTGATCAGTGGACAGTGTGAAAAGCTGGGTGGGGTTCTCTGTTATAAATGCATGTGCATGGTGCAATTTGTATTATGTACTTGTTTGGAAAAGCAAAGGAATCTTAGAATCTAAAAACCTCAGTTAAAGGTGGGTGGGAGGGGACAATCTGCAGAAGTGAACAGTTGGGCCTGCTTGTTATGTACAAGCTTTTTTTGAAGCCTTGAGTGTGGTTTCCATGGCTGATCAGTGGTGGTTCTTAATTTATAAACCTTATATGAAGTGTTGTATGTGTTTAATCCTAATAAAAAGTACTAGGGTGATAACTGCACGGTACAAACTTCAAGAATTTTACTTAATAGGTTGTATAAAATCTGAAATCTGAAAATACCACTTCTGTAGTAGTAAAGTATTAAATATTTGCATATATGTTTTTTTTAAATTTAACAACTTGAGTTGGAAACTTGAATTTATATATACTTAGTCCCTTAAGCCAGTTTCTGACTTCTGTTGGTGAGAACTGCATACAGTTTTTCCTTCTGTCAATATTTTTAAAGTCTTTTCTATACAAATATTTAATGAATGCAGCTGCATACCTAAGTGGCTGGGTAGTAAATGTAGGCTAGTTTGTGTTCCCTCTTAAGTGCACACTCTTGTCAAATCTTAGATATTTAATGCTGTTCTTTTGGTATTACGTGTGTTAGTGCTCCTTATAACTTCTGTAGTTGGGACTTCATGTGATAATTAAAATTCCATGCAAAACCTCAGTTCTTGATTTCTTAAAGCTAATTTGAAATTGGATATTCAGCCTTTAAGGTACATAACATGACTAATCAGTGCCTGTTAAACTTAATTACTGATTGTTTAACAGTTCACGTACTTCTGACACTTTTTGGTGAGAGTGTGTTTTTTATTCTTGGATGGATTTGTGACAAGTGGCACATCTGATTCTGGCTACTTTAGAAGAAACTTAGATTGCAACTATAGCTCTGGGAAATCTTGCCAGATTTGGCGATGTCAGTTTTTTACCTTTCCCTGCTCAGCTTTTCTGCTCTAGTTCATCATTTGCAGAATTAGCAGAAGTGCTTGTTCCTCAGTCATTTTAGTTCATAGTGTAATATGTGACCCAAACTAAGATGTTAGTCTTAGCACTAAAGTGGCTGAGGTGTCAGCACACGTTCCCTTCTGCCAACTTTGCTTTTGGGATCAGTGACTTTTGATGGGAGCAGAGTCTACAGCTGAGGATAGTAACTTAATCCGCTACAACAAGATTTGCTGGAGCTTGTCTATCAACATCTTTAAGCTTGATGTCACTTCAGCTCAGCCTCTTACGCAGCCTTATTTTCTTCTTTATTTGAAAAAAAAAAAAAATACAAGGAGAAATAATTTGCCTTATTTTATGATCTCTTTGCAACAAATTCCATGTCTAACTTCTGACTTGTGCTTTGAGAAACCCATAAACAATCAAGTATATTATTGCTGACCATTACACCATTGCAGGTATCAAGGATTCATATATCATTACCTTAGTATATTCTTACAGGTATATTTCTGAAAATTTTTATTTAGCAGGTAAAATTTGCACTGGCTTTGGTTTCCAGACTTGCAGTGTAGAAGCATCCAGAAATGCACTGCATCAATTCAGTATACACAACCACAAGGTGTGCAGAACCAAAAGCAAAATAGAGACATTGGTAAAAAATGGTAAGATCTATTACTCAAAGTCAGACTGAAATATTGTGCGTAGGAGCTATTTGAATGGATGCTTGAAGTTTAGAGGAATGAGAAAGCATTAGAAGTATGTTTATGGGTTTAGCCTGTTAAAACTTAAAGTTCCCTAATAAATACCCCTTGTTTGTATTCAGAATTCCAGAACTGGTCTTGAAAGAATATAGGTGCATACTTAGAATGATTTGAGTTAGTGGAGCGCAAAGATATTCATAAATCTTATTGACCTCAAATAATAGATTCTGATTTCAATACTTAATTTGTTAGGTGTTTTTTTTTTCTGGAACTCAGCATATTTTTAATCTGTGAAAGTTGACTAAATATCTGGAAATAGTTATAGCTCTTTTCATAAATGTAGAATTCATCAAGAACAAAAAAGTTATGAGTGCTGATTCTGTTGGATGTTCTTCTCTAGATAAATCTGAGTAAATAGTTTTCTAATATAAAATGTCAGCTGGCTTCAGGTTGAAAATACATCCCAGATAGATAAGTATCTTGCAACCGATTGGTCAGTTGGAAAAGGGCATGTGAAGCTTTTGTTTCAAGTTCTAAAACTCCTGAAGTGGTGGATGAAGTCTGACAGTCTGTGGGATACCTAAACCTTCCTAGTTTTGCTCTGTTATTTCTGCTTTGCAAAAATAAATTTTATTGCAGGCATTGTAGCCTTGGTAGTGCTGGAACAAAATTCTCTGCCTGCATTGCTGAGATGATTTGCAATCTCTGGGGACTAGAGAACTACAGCTCCTCTCAAATGTTTTCTTTAAATTGAGTGGAATAAAACAGTTTTATGTAAGAGTGTCTCTGGTAAACAGATATGTCAGAAGGATAAAATGGTTGCTTTGATTTCAAAAGTTGTGAATTTCTGCAGCTTTAAAGCAAATATTGTAGACTTGACTTGGAAAATTGAATGCATTATTGTAAGTATTGGGGTACCTGGGTGATTAGTCTGTTGTTTCCACTGACAATTGTTAATGGCTGCTGCATTGATTATTTTCAAATGGATTTAAGGTATAACCTGACCTAAATTGCATTGTAATAATTCAATTTGAAGTGAAAAAACAGAAATAATGGACAATAGATAATCTATATCCCAAAATTTGTTTGTTTCCTTAGTAGCTGATGGTAAAAAGTAATGATAAAATTTAGAAACTCTGTCAAGACTCACAGAAAATCAGATATACCTGCTTTGATTTGCCTCACTAACACAGTTGGTTGATTTGGCACTAAAGATTAAACCCAGTGACCAGACTTGCCACTTGATTGCTCTGAGTAATTGGCATGTGAACAGTGTTGCAGCTCTTGTTCAGGAGGTCAGTATTTTTCTGACGTTATTTGAAAAAGTGACTGTTGTTTTATATGCTCAGGTTCTAAACAAAATGGTAAAGTCACTGTAGTGTTCTTGGCTTGTTTAAGAACAGTCTCTGGTTTTTTTGGTTGTGTTTTTTTCTTTTCTTCTCCCCTGCTCAAAAAATCTCAACATTAAATGCTTCCTTAGGGCAAGAACCTATGTTCTCACTCTGCAAAATTTGAAAGCATAATCTTGGAACCTTGGTTTTTTTCCTAGCATCACACAGAGTGCGTGTAACGAGTGCTCAGAGGGGTGGTAGAAAAGAAAGTAATATGCAGAGCTGCTAATAAAAAACCTCTGTCTGTGAGGCATTAGTACAATCCTCAGAGGAGCTGCTTTCCAGTAAGGTACCAGTGCTGTTCACAGTGAAACCTGTGCGGCTTTTTAGAGAACTAATACTGCATCATATCTCTGCTACCCTCTTTTGATGTCTAGGCTTAGATGAACTCTAAAGCACAAGGACTTGCTTTTGTACATCTGACAAATAGAAAATATAGGACTGCAGCATCTGCTGTTACTTTTTGAACTTTCTTACTATAACAAAATTAAAACGTTTCCAAAACTGATTTTACTGGCCTAGAATGTGACATTTCAATTCTCAGTTAAAATTCTGTATGAATAGTATTTTCAGTCTACTCAACTTTGCCTGAAAGACTATATTAAATGGCTTCATAATTAGACTATATGGTACCTGTAGGAACAACAGTTTCATTTTCTAGTGAGTAAAAGAATTTAAGGTTGGTGCCCAGACAGTAGCCTACCACCTGGCCAGGACCCTGCAGAGCCATACTGCAGGATGTGCTGGAGTGTCAGGGAGGGAGCAATCTGTTGTCCGAGAGCCCTGTTCTCTTTACTTGTGATTAAAATGCAGGTGTCTGAACTAATAAGCTGTCAAGAACATGGAGAGCCTGGTTAGCATAGCACAGACAGAAATTAAATTCAGCATGGTTTATTAATTTCAGGCCACTGCCAGTTGTGCTGCACCCAGGACCTTCACAGTGTCACTTGATTTTTTTTTTGTCTCTTTCTTGTCCTCTAAACTCATATCTGCAGGCTTTGCCGTTATGCAAAGTTTCCCAGTCTCTTACTGCTCACTGGGAATGTTGACTGAAATATTTTTATTGCAGATTTAAAATGTGTTTTGTTTCAGCCAGCCATTATACTGAGTGGTACTTTGAAAATTGTGCTAGAAAAACTGTTTTTAATTGACCTGTGGTCATGTTAGGCCTCTTGATTACACTCGCTCACCCAGTCCTGTGGTGAAAAAAAATTACTGGTTGAAAAAAAATTGTTGAGACAGTCTGAGGTCCTGACACCCCTCCCCTTGAGCTGGGGAATGGCGGGAGCCAGCAGCACTACCCTAACAATACTATTTAGCTGCTATAGCTGTGTGATGGGTTGACTAGAATTATGTCCTTGTATTTGGATGTCTTTTTCAGTTTACGCAGCTATTTGGATCCTTTTGTGCACAGTCCTTAATAAAATCTTAAAGTAATGACTTTCTAAGTTGTTTATTTTTATAAGCAAACCAGTTTTTTGCTCTAACTTTTGTTGAATAGCCTGTTGTTCTTTTAATTAAAAATGCATGATTTAACTTCTGTAGGTTGTTCCTTATCTGTACATCCTTTTGTGTGTTTTCTTACTTTTTCATGTGTAAACCTTGGTGTGTCTCTATAATTTATGCTGCTGATCTTAGACCCTTCTGGTTCTTTGAAGAAAATGAGCAAAACCTATTCTGGGTGAAAGTGTGCATTGTTTTCTTTGCATAAGAGAAAGCTGAAGCTCCCTAACTTCTATAAATTATGTTGATTGATTTATCTTAATAGAGACTAGTCTAGTTTCATTTTTAGAAGAAAGGATCAAGTATTTTCCTCATAATGTGACCTAATATATTTGAAAAAATGCTACTAATGACAGATAATTTAAAATAGTCTGCAACAGTTCAAGTAGGTATCAAGAAAATACTGCTTAAATCGTAGCCTTATTTGCATTGAGTGATGTTATTGGATTGCATTCTAATCGATTCTATAATTCTCATTTTTGCCAGAGCCCAAAAGCTCCCATTTGTAAGTGGGACCCAAAAATCCTAGTCCTAAATCCACATTTGTAAATTTCTTCTGAAATTGAGAAATCAGATAGCATTCACTGCCATCTTGATTTTTATCTGACATGCAGGGTAAGCATGTCTTTTAATTTCTCTCTGTTACCTTTGGGTACTTCTCTGTTCCTGAATCATTTGTTGCTGATCACACAGCACCGTTCTGGAGTGGTTTTGGATTTTATTTGTTCTTTCACTTAAATGCACGAGCACGTGGAATTTTCTTGTATACATTTTGCCTGATTTTTTAGGTATGAATGGTCTCTTCTGTACCCAATAAGAGTTGGTAACAATTTAGCTTTTAAAAATCTGTAACTCCTCAAAAATTGCAGTTGTTTTGGTGATGGAGAGACCACTGTTTAGTGTGCAGATGATTTCACATTAGAGCTTTTTGCTGTTGAGAGTGGGAGGTATCTTTCTCTTGGGTTTGTTTTCTGCCATTTTATTCCACTAAGCTGGCTCCTGGAGAGCTCTAATGATGCCAAAGCCAGTGTAAAATAAGTGAGGAAAGGGGGTTGGAATAAGGTGAAGGTAGTCTCCATCTTCCAGAATCACATCCTAAGCTCAAGTGGGAAAACTGCCAGGAAGAAGTAGAGGCTGTAACTCGAGATTGTTCTGAAACATGGATATATGTGCACGTTGGGGCATGGGTGGTATGTATTGTCGCATCCTGAAGTTTTTCAGCTGTGCTGCTCCAGAGCATTGTGAGAATTTGCTGCTGTGAAATCTTGAAAAAGTATGTTTAGGAAACCTGGTTTGCCATTTCAGCTGCTCAAGTCTCCTCAAATTGCTAGGCAAGAGAAGGACCAAGTGTTTTCAAGCTTTGCAGTGGCGAAGCATGGACATATAGTAACTAGAGTTCTTGCTGCCTGTCAGACACTAGAGAGGTGTATGGTTAGGGTCCAGATGAAGTTTCTCAACTGAAACCCCTTCTGTAAACCTGACTGTTTCTTCCAGTGACTGCAGTGAAGACCTAAGTGTGTTGTGCTGCTGTTACGGTTCTGGTGCTTCACGGTGATATTTGGAGGTTTTTTTCTGCAAAATTTGCTGCTTTTCCGGTTGCTTACAAGGTAGATGCACCAGACAAGACTGTTATAATTTCTACATACATAACCTTTTCAGTTTAATTTTCATCACATTTCTTATACCTGAATCAGAGGAAATACTCTCTTTCCATCCACCTGTCTTACAAGGGAAACAGAGTTTATGTCTTCCAGTGGACCACAGCTTTTACTCTTTACTGTTACTATTTGGCTGACCACTTTGATCTGAAAAACTTTGTGTAAAGACAGTGGCAGCTTCCCGAGCAGCATATAGAAATGCTGATATTGGCACCGAGCCCCATATCCAGTTAGTGCTCTTGCTGTCCGTTCTTAGCCTTGCCCTTCGACACTGGATTCTGCTTTTCATACAGGCAGGGAATTTAGAGTAATTCAATTTTGCTGCTATTTTGATTATTGCTTGAATGAAAAATTACTCTGGTTTCTCCAATTATGAGCTTCTCTCTATATCATTTAGTTCTAGACTCTCCCCTTTTCCCTCCCCTGCATTTTCATTCCCTTCTCTGGCTTTTCTCAGGGA
This sequence comes from Aptenodytes patagonicus, assembly GCF_965638725.1. Taxonomy (NCBI): domain Eukaryota; kingdom Metazoa; phylum Chordata; class Aves; order Sphenisciformes; family Spheniscidae; genus Aptenodytes; species Aptenodytes patagonicus. The sequence goes on along the minus strand of NC_134955.1, from coordinate 35,435,340 downwards.
AAATGCTTCTATCTTCAAGAATGCTTCTCCCTAGCATTTGTACTGTACACAGCTTCTGGTGGTGGTCTGTGGAGCAGCAGTTGAAGTCTTGACACCTGGTTTTGCAACAGGGCAAGGCTGCCAGTTCTGGGGCAAAAGTGCTGAGAATATTTCAAGCTGTCCTGACTGCATCGTTGATGGTGAATGCCAGTGTTTCTGGCACATTTTAGTAGTCAGTTTTTCTTGGGATAACTTCATAATTCTAACACTGTTTCCTGGAATGCTTCAGTATCGGAGTGTTACCAATGCAGTCTTGTACCTAAGACTGGTGTTAGATTACTGACTTGTCTCCACCTCTAGAGGAGAACACCTGTCTGTGTGGTCTCTGCATGAGGGCAGCATTTGCAATCATCATTTTGCTGAAGGATTTACAAAGTAATACTTCCACTCAAAAGTTCATATTTTTAGTTATGTAAATGTGAATTTAAGAAAGAGGTACCTAATGCCCAGAGTGTTATGGTTCTTTTTATTCAAAGGATTAGTGTAGTAAGACCTGTTAAAGGCTAATTTACCGAAGGCTTTATTCTTTAACCCAAAGTAGAACTGCCAAATATGCAGCTTACATTCTTAGATAAGCTTAATTATGGGAAATTTGGCTCTAGGGTTTTGAATTTAATAGCAGTTTATCTTCAGTTGGATGGCATCAGTGTGTTCTTATGAAGCTTAAACTTCTAGTAAGTTTGTTCCAAAGCAGTCAATACTATGGTTCTGTTGGAATCAAACTAAACAATGATTAGTGAAGATGCTACCTAAAGTGGCTATAAATGGCAGTGTTTAAAGTTTGTCATCAGGATTATTTTGGGACACAGAGTTCTTACTTTCTGATTCAGAAGTACCTGATGACTGAGTTCTAAATATTGGGACAATAAAGTGTTGTGGTGTTTTCTTTAAAGAGATTTATCAGCTAGGTTGTTGTAATGCATATAAACATGTTTGCATCACTGGTATGTAGAACTTGTACAAACTTAATCTTTAGGTATTTGTTTAAGGGGTTGGGTGTGTGATTGATTCTTCTAAGTATTGCTCAATAACTTTTTTGAATGTATTCTTAATGTTCAGTGCCCTTTTGTATAATACCCATACAATTTACTTCACTGAGTGGTAAAATGCAAAGATATCCTGCATTCATCAGTTGAAGGTGTTCTTCCTCTCTTCCTGTTTCCCATTACGAAATATCCGAATTGCTGAGATCTGACATCAGCACCAGGAGGAAAACTGTCTGTTGTAGAGATACTTCGTTATCTTGCATCCATTAAATTTTGATTTAACTTAATTTTTATGCACAGTTGTATCAGGTAGAAGTGATGTCCAAATATCTTATCTCTCTTCTACTTTTCTGTTGAGAAACTTGTTCCAGGTTTCATAACAGTAAAAAATATGCATGAAAGGTAAAGTGGGACAAATTAGTGAATTTTGAACTTGTACAGAAAACTGGGAAGACTGACTTGGCTGTTCCTGGATTGTGTTTTCCATTCTCTATTGCTGTTACAATTTTCTTTATTGTAGTGGGTTGTAGTAGGTAATACGAGTTTATGGAACTAGTTTTAGTTGTCAGACACTTCAGAAAGTTCTAATGATGGGGCAAAATTTATGTTGGTTTTTTTTTTGAAAGAGTAATTGTTTACTCGTTAATACAAGCAAGTGTAAAGTATAGGTTAACATACCTTTCACTGTTTATCCATTTCACTGGCACAGAATATTCAAGATGGTTGAGAATTTTTTTGTGTGAGAAGCAAAAATTCAGTATTCAGCTTTCAACTCGCAAATTAGGGGAGGGAAGAAGGCTTTAAAGATGCTACCAAGAAGGAAAAGGTTGTTTTTAAACAAAGTTTTTAACACTACAGTTTGAAGAGTCATCTTCAGCTTGATTAGTGTAAGAATTGAGAGGAAATACTTCCTCAAGTTCAAATGCTGTGTTGGAAGTTCATTGCACTAGAAGATTCACTCCGCGGTCTTAGTTAAAGAGAGGTTTCTGCTGAATTCCACCTTCCTAGGTGTGGAATCTTTGTTCCTTAGTATGATTTGATAGTTCTGTGGAGGGATTTACATCACTTGGCTTACCAGTGTTTTTCCCTGACTTGTATAGTGATGTGTAATATCTTAGTTCAACAGCTCAAGTGATGACATGGTTTTCTGGACAGAATTACTGTATCACTACGTAAGAAATAAGTTACCACTACATAAGAAATAAGTTTGCCTCTCTTCAGATAGAAGTGTCTTACATTCCTGTGAGTTTATCACAATTTTCTAATGTTTTCTTAATAAAAAGAACATCTGCTTTAACAAGGTTTCAGAAACTGAATATACTTTCTTTGATTTAGTAAAAGAGTTGAACTATGAAAGAGCTCTGCAGCCACAGTACTTATGTTCTTGAATTCAATTTGCAGAAGTGAGTATGTTCCTGTCAGGGTTTTATCTTAATTTGTGTAACTGTTGCTAACGTTAGGCCCAAGAGTCCACTTACATTTAATAGGAGAGAAAGAGAGTCTTTTTATAAGGTACAGAAGGTCTCTAATGTTATGTCTTCATAGCCTTTGTGAAGCTTTCACATGCATTTTTATTATGAAGTCTAGTAATATAGGTTATTTACAAAACATTTGATTTTCACATCCCATAGTGAAATTTTGGTAATACACAAAGTATTTTTCTACAGGTTTTCCTCATGACCTTTGTTTTAAGTTACTAGATGGTATAATTGTTCAGCAGTCTTGCCTTATAGTATGACCAAGGAATCGGCATGAGTTCTTCAGTCATGGTTGGCATTGTTCCCATATGTGTAACAGATCTTTGTGATAAATATTGGGAAGGTTTGAAATAAGGGTTATTTGTAATTTTCATCCATTTCCAAATGGTTACCCATATGTGAATTCCATTGTATAGGTATGCCTGAGGTGGTAGTATTTTTATTTTCATTAGTGTTCGACCAGTAGGTGTACCATTTTATGCCTTCTGCTGCAAGCACTCAGAAAATTAAGATTTATCTCTGTTATTGCTGTCCACTGTAAAAAAAAAAAAAAAAAGCTTTAGTTTCCAAGTTGTGGATTCTCATCTAGTGTGTTTATACTATTTACACAAAGATAATAGGTTGAGAATGCTACTTGACTATCTTCAAGTAATGAACGTGCAGAGATGTTCAGACTTTTCAGTAGGACCTCCTTTAATAATGCCCTCAAGACATGGGTGTTCAATTTACCATTTTTGTTTGGGAGGAAATATGCTCAAAGATAAATGCAGGTTTTGCAGTCCTCTTCATCCACAGTGTCTCAGGTTATGCCTTTTAAGAGAAACCAATAGGTTCTTTAACTGTCCTGTTTATATCATCAGGAAGAGATGCAAGTGGCTGTAGGTGTGTGGTTGCTTTTTTGTGGTGGGGTTTTTTGTGGGTTTTGCTTGGGATTTTTAGGATGAAAAGTTCTTTCAAAATCAGTAGCTGTTGCTGAGGGTTTTTTTGCAGGGGGAAGTGGATGAATTCACAGAATATGGTTCCATGAGATGAGGTTCCATTGGAGTTGGCTCTCTGCTGCCAGCAGGGGGAGTTTCTGCTTGTCTCTGTCCTCACCCCTTTACCTCCTTGGTCTCAACCACTGGCTCCTGTCCCTTGTGCCAGTCCTGTCACCTTTCAGATTACATTGTGAGCTGTTTTAGCATGCCACTTTGACCAAAACCCAACAAACAAAAATATTTTGTGACATTCTACAGTCTTGTTGAATTAAGGTGACTCAGAGAGATTTGACAAGCTTCAAAGCTATCAGAGAAGGCACTGGCTGTACAACCTAGAAGTGGAAAGGGTAAGGGAGCAGTCAGAAGAGTTATGAGACTGCAGTCTTCAGGAGCAGCAAACTAGCCCAGCTTAACAGTCCAAGGAATCATACTGACAGTCTCTTTTCTGGTTCTTGTCATAAATTCATGAACTATGGGATCTCTGTTTGGAAGGATCAAAAAGTAGGGCACACTTGACAGCCTAGTCAGCTTTGTTCTGTGCTAGCAGTTGGGGAGTTAGCTGTGCACAAACATATGGTTTATGTGATTTCCCTGAAGAAATTACTGAAATGTTCTGCAAATATTAAGTAATGTGACTGACACAGTATAAAGAAACTACAAAATTTTACAAATTCTGAACAGTTGTTTCAGTCTGCAAAATTTTGAGTTCTGACTTTGGTACTTGTCTTCTACTTCTCAGCAGTGAGAAACATTCCAGCAGATTTCATGTACGTGAACTCACTTGAGCATAATCCTTCTCTGCAAACTGTGACCAAATATTTCTTTGGGGATATATTCACTATAGCTATTCATTGCATTTAACCTGGTTGAGGATGGTTTCTTTCTTCTATAGTAGCAAGGGCTTCTGTCGTCTTTGTCTAACAGGGTGTCTCAGCATAGTAATAATATTGAAATGGGTATCGTAGAAAAAACTGACATACACTGCATGGCTGGTATGCCTTGCTTACAGTGTCCTACAGAAAAAGCAAGTACAGATGATGTTAACTAGAAAGAGAAAACCTTAGGGAATTATGCCCATGAAGTAAAAATCGTTCAGAAGGAAACTTCTAAAATTTATGCAGCAGTTTTTTAGGGATTTGCTCAGTGGAACACTCACCACAATCTCAGATGAGTTTAGGAATGAAAAACTTGTGACATCAAAGACCTGAGTATCTAAAATAGTTTGTGGGTTTGTTTCCCCCTCCAAAAAAAACCCTAGAGAAGAGCTCAAATGAAATGTGGTTGTTCTGAGTTTGTGGTACATAAGTGACTGTGAGCTCTGTGAAGTGCAGAGATCATAGTACAATTTTGTATTTTATGTTCTGTATTTCAGAATTTTGATCTTCAGAAGTCTCAACTCATTTTTGTGGTCAGAAAAAAAAAATCAGAAGATCCTTATCTCCCCCCCACCCACCCACCTATGAGTAATACAGCGATGGAGCTAATCAGGTCAAATCATTGAAGACAGTAATTAAAAAAAAAAAAAAATCACTTTGCTGTCACCCATTCAGGTAATATTGCAAAAAAAGTTGAAAAGAGATGCCAAGGAGGAAGGCCACACAAAAGAGGCTAGCATATGTATCTTCATTACATAATGTTGTGAGACTTTGCTTTTTGAACTTGCAAAGCCTATAGCTCAATCATATAAAGCTGAAAGACAGTCTTGGTCCCCTCTTTGAAGACTGTTGAATTAGATGGCTAACATTTCAGCATTTTTGGATGAAAGCCTGTGAGGAATGTCTGTCTTCTCCTTTTCTTTAGATGATGTTTCTAAATGTGTTTATTGGATTCACCAGGTATTGGAATATTAAAACGTAAGTAAGGAAGAAATTTCTCTTTCACCAGAATATTGTAAATATGACTTAAGAGCAACTTACTGTGGAGGACTAAACTAATGCCATTTTGTATGAATTTAAATGTCAGATGAGATGTAAATTATGGAACATTGTATTTTCAATTTAATTTGGGATTAGTTAGTATAGTTTTGGTTCAATCACCTCTCTGAAGTGAAAGTGTCATTTATATATTAGAACTTACGAACATTTACTATTAATACTGTGTTTTGCATAGTGAAGCAGTGGCAAGCATTGACCTTAAAAATAACATGCTAAAAAATCTGAGGATTAAAATGAGACCGGGGTGCAAGAGCCCAAGCCAAAAAGGATACAATTTGAAGGGCATGGGGGAATCTTATTAGAGAACTAAAATAGCAGCAGTATTCTTAATTTCACAGAGAATATGACCACTGTTTAAAACAAGGACAGGCATGTTTACTTTTAAGACAATGAAATCTGAAGTCTTAACTGTCTGTGAATAGGTGATAAGAAATGACTGTCTTGTTATCATGCTTCTGGCTGTCCTGTGAGATCTGTTAACATCCCCTGGAATTCTAGGAATTTCTTCACTCTTCATTTGTTATGCTTGAAGGTTTCTAAATGTTTGGAATAACTGCTAAATTAAGATAATTCTTTTTTTCTTTCACTGTTTATCATCTTTTCATTGCAGCCCATAGACGTCCGTGTTATCCACTCATATCTATGTGTAGAAATAAATGTTTCTTGTTGAGCAGGGATTGTTGGTGCTAAAGACTTGATTAGAGCTGGGTATTCAAATGTATGCATAGTTGTAGCCTGTTAATTTAAGCCATAGAGGGATGCTAGGGTAGTGAATCTATGTGCTGGCTTAGGTTAATGTGGGTGTCAGACCATTTAATGAGCTATAGTGTTGGTTGTTTCTGTGGGCTACTTTTTGAAACTGAGCGTGTTTCTTTTTTTCAGGTTTTCATTAATTGGTGTAGAGACTGCCCTCTGCTGTGCTCTTCACCTAAAGTAGAATTTAGGTCTTGTCAGCACTAGGAGTTGCTCGTAAGTGTTCAAAAGGCATTAAACCATGTCAGAGCTCTATTGATGTTACAGATGGCAAAATGTAAACAAAAGTTAAGTACTATATTACTGAATTTAAAAATAAGCTTAAATGACCTTGACAAAAGTCTTAAGTTTTTCTATCTCGATGTGATTTTTAGCAATAAGCTTCTTGAAGTCTACTCTGATTTGTTTCTGTTGTCATTCCCTCTCCCCAATACTTCTGTAGTCACCCCAGCTGAAACTCTGTTCCCCCTCATGTCTATTTTTCATTTGGTCTAAAAAGTAGAAATTAAACAATGCTGATGCGTAAGTGGTAGTGTATGTTTAAAACAAAGGGGATTGTGCCATATAAGATGTTTATCCTTAGTGTTTTCAACAATTGTTTTTAATAGCAGTCAACTTTGGAAGTATTTTAATTACTTGTGTAACCGAGGAAAAAGCATTTATACTACAGTGGAAAGTCAGATTTGTAAAGAAAGCTTCTTGTGCAGTGGTTCTGCTTGACCTGTGCTATCACTTTTAACTGATTAAAGGGTCTCATTATTGAGATTATTATCAAGGAAGGCTGCTGCTAATAGAGCATGCAATGTGTTTTTCACAGAAAGCTTGGTAAGAATTTAAAGAAGATTGAAGTGTTCCTCCCTTTTCATATGACTGCTGTGTTACTTTTATAAAAATCAGCTTGTTCAATTTCTTAAAGCCTTGATCTAAGGGGCATTAATTTCTTTAGACCTAACAGAGAAAAATATCGTATTAAAAGTAAGCTACTGTGGTGTATCCTACATCTCTCTCCAACTGATTTCACTCACCTGAGTCATTGAGGCCGTGTGTTTCCTAATGTTTGCTGTAAATAGAACAGTTGTAGTGCTGTACTTAGAGGTTTTATTGACCTCACTGCTGCTGCGTATTGAGAGGTTTTAGCCTCTGCTGACCGGGCTTGATAGAACTGACAAAGTGTTTTTTCGCCTCTGCATTTGGGTAATCGTCTCTGTTTCTAACAGGGCTGGAAGACGGGCTGCCACGGTCTCAAAATCCGGGGAGAAGCAGCGGAGCGAGCCGAGGGGCGGCGTGGCGTGGCTGGGGTGTGACGTAAGTCCCGCAGCTCTCGGCCCGAGCGCGGCGGGAGCTGACGAAGCTGTCGCCATGGGAACCAGCAGCGCTCCGGTCCGGCGGGGGAATGCTGAGTCCTGCAAATGGGGGGCTGCAGCTCCTGCCCCGGGAAAGGGGCGGGGGGGCGGTAAACATCACCTCCCTGGGCCAGATGAGTGACCTGCTGCTATTTTGGACGTTTGGCAATGAAGGAGAGTACTTTGATTAGTGATAACAATTACAAATCTTGCATTTCTGCTTTTAATTTTGAGGCAGCAGGAATTCTTTGTCCAAACTCCATTGTCTATCGCACTGGGTAATTAAATTAAACGTGGCCTCTTTTAGAAATATATCTAGTAGTCTGATGTGACTAAAAGTTACAACAGTGACTGAAACAAGAACGGAGTGTTGTATTACACTGGATATTTATATAAAGCAATCTTTGGACGTACCCTGGAAAGCAATTTATGCTTCTGCAGTGAAACAGGTTAAAATCCACTCTCTTGTTTGTCATGTGCAAATACACAATGAAATTATGATATATACTCTGTGTGTGTCGTAATTTCATATAGTTTGTGCACAGAAATTGCAAAGGTATCTCGCATGTATTTTACTGCAAAGGTGCAGTTGCTGAGGAGAGGTCCGAGTGATGTAGCTGTTGATTGATGTGATGTACTCTCTTATTGGTCCATGTTTATCATGGAAAACACTTTGTTCATATCTGTTCTGTAGGTAGTAGCCCTGTATCTTTTGAAGTTGATAGCGTAGACTGGCCAGTTCTTGAGCTGTGACTTTTTTGATTGTTGCCGCTGCATCAACAGATAAACAAGCCTAATAAAATTAAATGTGTCTTAAATAGACCACAGTTCTTAAATGTAATACCGATGCGATTCAAAAATGTGTTTACAATTTCCCGTGTTTGCATGTCCAGCAATTTGTTTATACAATTTATAAAACTGGAATCTAACCGTAGCACCTGAATTTTCAGTTTCATCAGTTTCTCTGTTCTTTAATGTTGCAAGTTAACATTGTTACTCGTCTTGTACGAAAGTAACTTAGAAAGCACTAACAATGAAAATCACTTTCCTTTTGAGGGTTTAGCCCTTTTTGCTGTTGATCCACGTATCTTGCACATTTAAGTGAGCATGGAATGTTAAAACCTCTTGGCATGTCTGAAAGCACTTTGAAATACACATGTTGAACTCGGTTACTGTGCTTGACAGGTTTTATAATGAACTCTGGTCTGAAATTACTAGAAATAAGAGTCAGCTGGATATTAAAGGAAGAGTTTTCTTCCAATACCAAGACTATGCTAAAGCATCTAATTAGAGGAAATAATGTAAAATATTGTAGACTAAAAAAAACCAAACAAACCATACCAGAAGTTGCAGTCTTGAATGTGTTGCAAAGCTAGAGTAAAGAGAATTCTTTTTTTCTATTACAGAATTTTTTAAATTAAGAAAAACAGTATCAAGTTGTCATAGGTTTTGTAACTTTTACTTGCTTTTGAAAAACATCAGGATGCTCCAGTCTGTACCAGGCATTTCAGGTACTATTAAGCTCCATAGGAGATATCTGTGAAGTATTTTCTACCATAAACTCTAGTCTTTAACTTTCATCAGCTAGTGGTTAATTTTATGCTGTGCAGCATGGTTTGTGTTGTGTTTTCCTTTATGTAATTGGCTTCCAAGTCTCTCAATCTTGCAGGTTCACTGAAATACTGTTGAAGAAACAAATGATGCTTGAGAGATGATGCAGGGAAAGCTGGGAATTTTTTTTTTCCTACACTGAGCTTCCATTTGTGGAATTACTAAAGTGTTTTACTTTGTTATTTTGTGATTTTTATGACTTAGGTTTGCTTGCTTAGAAATCTGAACTACTGAGTAAAAATACCAGAAGACCCACCATTATGTGAGCCACTAATAATACATGGTAGAGATCTCTGGCATAATTTTATGGTCATATTTTGTTAGTAATTCAGATATCAGGAAGCATCTTGTATGTGATTTTAATCTAACTTTAAATTCACTTCAGCAACCTAGAATTCCTCTTCCGCTTGTTTTTAATGAATGTTTTAATATACTGTGTCTGTCATAGTATATGGCTTCAGCTGGTCATAAATCCTTTGCACTGTGCCTGATGTTAAATATGTATTTCTTACGTTTATAATATAATTACAGATATAGGTTGGGCTTTTATACTCTCAACTGTGCCAAAACTAATGAAATTCAGTTGGAGGTGAGTGCTGAACTCCCTTGCAGTCATTCAGAATTCGCAGCTTTAATGAATATTAAAAAGGGAACTATCACGTCTAATCATACTTCTAGCATTGAAAGAATTTTAAACACCACTGAAATGTAACACAAAACCTCAGCCTCCAGAAAATGTCATTTTTGTTCTTTGGAAGTTGCTGAAGCAAAACAAATTTAATTTCACTGTACAGAATTTAGTTGTTAAAGCAATTAGGATTGCTATGCACACCAGCCACAGTTCCCGGGAAGCAAGTGAAAACTTAAACCACCTTACAGCACTTCTGTTTCTGTCCCTGTCAGTATGTATTTTATACTAGCATCTGTCTTGCACACCAAGATGATTGCATTTATATGTGTTTATTCTTTGATAGAGCTTTTGGGGTCTGTGCTTTGTTTAGTGTATTCAGGGTGGTTAAAGAGATGATAGAAGCCTGACATTGTTAGGGGTCAGTATGAAGAATGATGTGTAGCTTGTGAAATACAGTATTTTTGAGAATAGTAAGTATAGCTAGCAAGACAGTAGTTGTGTGTTTTTCTTTAATTTTGCTGTTTTGAACTCGTACCAGAAATATGGTTTGTTTGCTGTTCATAATTACTTCACAGTGAAATTATTGTGTGATGCCTGATGGTGATCAGAGTGACTGAAATGCTCTTTCTCAATAGCTGTACTTATGTTAGCAGTTTATACAAACTGTCCTCTGTAGGTGTCGTGGTTTAACCCCAGCCAGCAGCTAAGCACCACACAGCTGCTCACTCACTCCCCCCCCCCCCCGCCCCCCGGTGGGATGGGGGAGAGAATCAGAAGGGTAAAAGTGAGAAAACTTGTGGGTTGAGATAAAGACAGTTTAACAAGCAAAGCAGAAGCCGTGCACGCCAGCAAAGCAAAACAAGGAATTCATTCACTCCTTCCCATCGGCAGGCAGGTGTTCAGCCATCTCCAGCAAAGCAGGGCTCCATCACGCGTAACGGTTACTTGGGAAGACAAACGCCATCACTCCAAATGTCCCCCCTTCCTTCTTCCCCCAGCTTTATATGCTGAGCATGATGTCATATAGTGTGGAATATCCCATTGGTCAGTTGGGGTCAGCTGTCCTGGCTGTGTCCCCTCCCAACTACTTGTGCACCCCCAGCCTGCTCTCGCTGGTGGGGTGGTGTGAGAGGCAGAAGAGGCCTTGACTCTGTGTAAGCACTGCTCAGCAGTAACGAAAACATCCCTGCGTTATCAACACTGTCTCCAGCACAAATCCAAAACGTAGCCCCACACCAGCTACTGTGAAGAAAATTAACTATCCCAGCCCAAACCAGCATAGTAGGGCAAAAATTTGAACAGTAAAAGTAATCTGTGTAGAAGAGACTTTCACATGTTCTCTCCATGACCATATTGGTAAGACCTGTGATATGAAGTTGGACAGAAAACAGTCATAAATCTGCTTTATGTGGACAGATCTACATGTCATGTGGAAATGCTAAGGTTCCCCTGTTGGATATCGGCAGTTCGAAGGAAGACAGTCAAAGCCACAATTTAACCCTATTAAACTTTGAGCAACCAAACTGTGTAACACAGACACTTGTACATACCTAAAGAGTATAAAAACTGCTAATACCAAGTTCTAAAATGGAAAAGAATTCTGTTAATTCCAAATATTATTCTATATATTTTACATACGATGTAGTAAAAATGAGTATTACTGAGTATGTCCCTAAATTTTCCTCCTTAGTATAAGAACTAATGTAACAAAATAAGCTCCTCTTGGGCTGAAAAGCTGGTTTATTGGATGATCCACAACCTGCAGAGAACAGACTTGGTATAACAACCTTCCCTTATTGTTGTTATCTTGGGATTTTTAAAATTGCAAAAGAAACCTTCAGAAAGAAGAGCGAAGAAAACTGTTTCTGGAATTATTTATCATAAGGCTTTTGATGCCATGCTTATTGGTTAGAATAAAATTTTCTGTTCCTGGTGCCTGCCTCAAGCTGAATCTTATTTTTAACCTCAGCTACACCACACCTTAATTTGAGGACCGAGTTAACATTTTATCAGTGTCATATTTTACCTTTTAAATTCCTTAGGACCATTGTAGAGAGGGACTTCAGAGACGATCTGATTTTTTTCCTTTTGTGCTTATTTCATTTGTTGCAATTGGGCAGTAGCATTTTTCCAAAACTGTTGGAGATGAGGATTTGTGATGTCTGAAGCAGATTTGAGACAGCAGAAAGAACAGTGGGCTTAGGTTTGGAAGGGGTCACCTGTTTTCAGAAGTTCTTTGATTAAAGGAAGTTGTTCCAGCATTCCAGACTCGTAGCATGCCTATGCTTTTATGGATACCAACTAGTTGTATCTGGGGGGTCGGGTTTTTGTGGAGTTGGTTTGATATTTTGGTAACATTAAATTGTAGGCTGCCTGATAAGTGATACTTCATATCATCTTTTGTATTATCTGTGTGTGATTACTTTTCCTGTACTGTTTATTGCTTGCTTCAGAGACTTCTAACTTTTTGGGATATCAAAAATACTTTCTATTTAGAATTTTCCTAAAACTCTCTTAAATTTTGATGCCAGTTTTCTGAATATTGCTGTTAAAGTGTGACTGCAGGAGAACTCTAATTTTCTATAACTTTTGCTTCTTTCTTAACTGACTTAACTCAGATCTTAAATACTGGAAGTGAACAGCTGTTATCACAGGCCACTTAAATGTCTTGGTTACTCTGTTCCACGAATTTATATACCCTTTGCATTTTGCCATGCAGCTTATACTGAAAATGTAAGCAATGTACTAATGGTTGCCTATTACTAATATTTACCTCAGACTATATTTTTGTTTCTCTGGTCTCCAGTGCTTATTACTAAACTAAAGAGATTTAAAAACTTCTCATTCTATATACAGATACATGAGTTTGTGCCCTTTTTCTGACTTCACCTCAAAAGATACTCTTTGTCTTAGGTAGCTAGTACTTTTAAATTTGATGGAGGAAATGTAGCTAATCCCACCTTAAATATTTTTGATCAGTTATTAAATATTGGCCATCAACTTCATTTTCTGATGTGTAGATTATCTTTAGTGAGTGTGACATTATTTAGCTTACACATGATTGAGTGTTACGATGGTGGTATTAAAGTTGCATTTTACTTCTTGCATATCCTCAGATAGTGGTTTTGACTTCTTTAGTGCTGAGTAAATGGATATTATTCATTCCCTCAAATTGTTTCGACATCTGTTAGTTGTACCAATATGGACTGAGGAATGTGAGTTTTCTTTCAGCTTGTCAGAGTTGAAAAAAGATGAATGTAACTTTCAAAAGGCTCAGTCTTCAGACAAGCTATGGCCAGTACAATGTGGATGAAAGAGAATTTGAATTATCTTCCACCCACAGTTAAATTAGTGCTCTTTGCAATTTTATTGTACCCAGTGAGACTTCCTTTTTGGGGATTGGTATTTCTGTACAGTGAAGTTGCCTTTACAGAAGGGAAAGTGTGGCTTTCTGAGGATCGTTTTGCTAAATTGTTATCTGCCTTTCTCTGAATTTCAGAGACCATTTTTTCATATGGTGCTTTATATAATCCTGTCTGAATGCTAACTTTATGTGACTTTATTCTTTGGAAAGCTGTTCTTTTTAAGTTGGGCACTAACTGAAAGTTTTACAGGCGCCAAATAATTGTGCTGTACTTGCACTGCTAGCCCCACTACTGTGCAGCTTTTGATGGACTTTTTTTGTTGCCTGAATTTTTTCTGAATGTGGGAATGTTGAGCATTGAAATAATTTTTACATACCCATGCAGTGCAATTAAGTATCTTTTAAAGGCAAAAAAGAATTTTTACAACCACAGAAATGCTTTAATATTTATTTCTTGGAAGATATTAGTAATAACTGGTAGTAGTGGCTAGTCAGGAAACAAGTAAAGGAAATTGTTTTGGTGTTGCTCTATGTAGCTATGTACTACTCCTTATGAAAATGGAAAGCTGTACTTATTTAGAATTGCAAGCTGGCAGAAACTTGTGTAGGAGTTTCTATTGCTGCTCCTCCAAAACAGTACTACTGATATTTAATTTTCAACTTAATTACCACATAAGCATCTTTCCCTTCCTCCTCCAAACACAAACATTTGGTTTAAGAAAGTTGGTTGGTTTTTTGTGTTTTTTTTCTCGGTGCTTCCAGTGTGTAATAAAACTTTGAGATATTTTGTAGTATTTCCTTTCAGTAAATAAAAAGAAAATGATAAAAAGAAACTTGAAAAATTAAGTGTATTGGTAATACTGTATGCAACTATTTATTAATTTTATGACCTTTTAATTGGACATGTTGAGGATAATACATCATCGGCTTTGTGATACAGAAAGGCAATGTGGTATAAAACATTTTTATATGTATTTAAGAGCTGAGTGGTTATATTTATCAGGACACTTAAGATCTTTAGCTTGAATCATCAGGAATGAGAAACCAGATTAAGGTGTAAGAAGTGTAGTGGAATGTCACTACTTGACTGTGGAAATTAATTATTGTTCTCTGTCAAATCTATACCTCTGTACGCCCACACAAGGATTTCTACTCTTGTATTTAATCCTTTCTGCTTTAATGCATACTTACAGGAAGTATTAAGAGTAGCTGCTAACCAGAACTCTCCAACCCTTATCCTAGGACTTTATCCCTACTTGGAACTCTCTAAGTGCAGCTCCAGACTGCTTTAGATAGTATCTTTTGGAAGAACTCTATGCCAGACCTGTCTTCTCTGAACCTGGGAAGCAATGTTTACATAAAAATGCCTCAATTTATGAACAATAAATGGAAATATCTTTACCTGTGTTTAACTTACTAAACTTTTTGTGAACATGTTGTTTATAACAAGTTATTCATATTTAGTGTTTGTAGGATCGTAAGCATGGTTTGTGTTGGAATTTTTAAGAATGAAAGGATAAATTAAAATTGAGTGGGAACCTTCAGAAAACTGCTGATTTGCAATTGTGTGCGTGAATTGAATCTCCACTGCTTTGACTGGGAAATGTAAGAGACTTTAGCATTAGTTTGAACAGTACTCCTTTTCTAACATTGGCATGTGAACTTTACTAAAATGTGTGAAACAGATTTGTGAGGGTTCTGTAGTTCTTAGTAGGGGAAGAAGCACTGTAAATGTGGAGGAAAAGTTCTGTTGTTCTGATGACTGGTGACCTGAAGAACTCTTATGTGTTTTCTTATTAATGCAGTTATTCACTAACTTCTTTTGAATATCTTTCATTAGATTTTCTTCCTGGATGTTTCTTCAGCTGTCTCGTGATGGAAGGGAAATATTTTTGAAGTTATAATGGATTTTACGCAACATCATAACAAAAACTGGCCTAATAGCAGCATTTCTGTTTGAAGAGAATAAGCATAATTACAAATAATCATGACAACTTCTCATATAAATGGACATCTCACAGAAGATTCTGACAGCGAAGCAAAAAATGTGGATCTTGCATTTCCTGAGGAACCTCAGAAGCACAGAGAAATGGCTGTTGATTGCCCTGGGGATTTGGGCTCCAGGATGATGCCCATGCGGCGGAGCGCTCAACTTGAGCGAATCCGTCAGCAGCAGGAGGACATAAGGCGCAGACGGGAAGAAGAGGGAAAGAAACAAGAACTGGACCTTACTGCTTCCATGAGGCTAAAGAAACTAGCACAAATTCCTCCTAAAACTGGAATAGATAATCCAATATTTGACACAGAAGAAGGAATTGTTTTGGAGAGCCCTCATTATACTGTGAAGACAGTAGGTAGGTAAAATGCAATGAATGGGCTAATGGAGAAAATATTTAGTTGATACTAATGTTCTTTTAGGCCACTGAAAACCTAATTTAGCAAATTCTTCCTATACAGATTTAAAATCTTCTGGTCCTTTGGATTTGTGGTGGTTTGGGTTTTTTGTTTATTTAGTAAAGCATCAGGCCATGTGCCTCAGCAAGTGGCTTTTCAAAACCGATCCATTTGGGGAACAGTTAAATACCCTGTAGATAACTAACGAATTCACTGGATGTCTCCATCCTCTTTAGGCTGGGGAAAACCATGTAAGTAATACCCAATTTTATTATGTTTGAGGCACAGACCAGAATAAGCAACTTACTGTCATTTAAAATAAAAATGCAAGAGTTTTTAATATTTTAAAGAGAAGCATGATGGTGGTTTCTTCTTATTCTGGCTGTCTTGCATTATCAATTGTCACCTAGCATAATTTACATTTTCTCTTAAAGTATTGGTGTTGGTAGTGAAAATCTGCTTACCTCGGCACTTAGACATTGATGAAAATGTAATGTTAGTAATTTTTGAAGAAATAGATTCTGAAATTGTTCATTTCATAGCTGTCATTGCTTTAACTATGCTCGTGTAGAAGCTTCTAACCTTTCTTCAAACATAAGTATCTATTTATCTAAAATGTGGTGCGTCACTGGAGTGAAAAAGAGGCACTGGGAATTTGTAGGAGTCCAGTTCAGATTTCCAAATCTATACCTGTTCTGAGATCCAGACTGCTTTAAAAAGGTGCCTTTTTTTGGGCTGCACTAAAGATTCTTGCTATTCTTTCCTATTGGCTGGTAGTTGAGAACACAGAGTGAAAAATAGCTATCAAATTGCTAATTTTTTTTTGCTTCATCTTTAGTATTTGTGTGCTCGAGCAGCATTTCTGCTAAAGACAGCTCTATTCCATGACCTTTGGTAATCCTTACTGTACAAATCCCTCTTTAGGAAAATTTAGATTGAAAGGGTTGTCAGGAAGTCATCCCATCCAACCTCCTGCTGAAAGCAGGGTCAGTTGTGAACAAGGCAGGTGCACCTTGTTTTAGTGTAGGGCTTCTCAGCTTCTGTCCAAGAGATCTTTTGTAAGAAGCAGATTCTGTACTTAACTTTATGAAGTGTTAGATATTTGATTGTGAAATTCTCTTCTTAGAACACAAAGCAGAAGATGCAAAGATTGACGTCAAACAGTAGAAGCAACTTCTATTGGGACTTGCTTAGCCACAGTGGCTAAAAGCTCTGAAGACTGACTACAAGAACTGGAAACTGGAACTACAGAAGGGAGGAAAGAGAGTGACTTGGAATTAGAAAGCTGAGGCTAGGTTTCATGCCAGAGTTGCTGAGAACTTGGAGGGAGGGCTAGGTGGAAACCAATGGGTAAAGAAGTTAGGCATGGAAGCTGGTAGGAAAGAGAGAAATTAATAATGAGGATGGGTCTGACAAGCTTGAGAACCAGTAAGGAGCTGGGGTAGACTGAAGCTGTTTGAACAGGAGAGGCAGTGGTGGAGAAATTACTGTGATGACAAAAGGCTATTTTGAAAATCTCTGTGTGGGGATAAAATGGGTACAGGCTGCGGGGGAAGCTGAGAGATTGTCAGAGAAAGACAATATTTGTGAATAGCTGGAAGGAGGAAACTAGGTTTGGGTCAGCAAGAAGAGAAGGGGGGAAATTGCTGTGAATGGAAGCTAGGATTGTGTGAATACTTGATGTAAGAAGAAAAACCCTAAACTGGAGACAAGAATATAGAGGTGTGTATGTGGAAAGAGGTAAATTAGGAAATAGCAATATATGGTATGAGATGTACCTTGAAGGGAGAATGTCCTCATGGATGAAATCACGTGGTCAGACTCCTCCTCACTTTTGTAATCGAAGCTTGGGTCTTGTCATTGTTCTGCTATCAGCATATTTCTGTAAAAACACAGTAGTAAATTGCATGATTTAATTAAAGCCATTCCCCTCAGTGTTTGGATACCATGAAAATCAGAAAACTAACGATGTCTGTCTCTACTCTGAATTGCAGTGACTAAAGCTTAAAAGTATGTGCATAGAGCAGAAGCATTGACTAGCTTGCTGAGTGAATATGGTCTGTTCTTTGAGCTAGAAAGGCAAGGAGCTTTAGGAGATGTAATTAGACTAAATCATGTTATATCCATATATGTACCAGGGAGTTGAATTAGGGCTTCAGAGGCATCTATTTCAATCAGAGAAGTCATGACATAATATTGACAGGCATGCAAACATACTACTGTTATTTCCTTGCCAGACAGAATTATAGTGACAATTTGGATCAGGTAGACTTAAGATTTAAGAAGAGAGGATTTATAATAGTTTAGCACTCCTGTTCAGAGTGGTGCTTTTGAGTATACTCAACTGTGATGTTGAGTTGTTGCAAACTTGAAAAAAAAATGTTCTAAATGAAATGCTGTGATCTCTTAACCTGTGTAGCCTATAAAGAATCTCTGTTCTGTCATTAGTGCTGTCAAAAACTGAGTCATAATTTTAAACTTAACGAAGTGCTTCTGTAGTAACTTGGCATCTTCCAGAATTTTTCTCCACTATTAAGCATGTCCTTTTTCCAGTTTCTCGATTAATCATTTTAACATCTGACACTTTGGCTGAATTTCAAAAGAAGGATTTTTTTTTTTATTCTGAAAGCTGTCTGTTCCTGGTTAGTATCAGGGCTAGGGATGTTGCCTTATGAATATATATACACACACACATATGCACACTTACAAAATAATACGGTTTCATAGGGAGGATTTGAGTCCATTATCGTTAATCCTTCTGCTTTTTTATTGAATACCTGAATTGGAGAGGCCAGAACTTTTAAAATTTACATATACAACTTTTTGGTCTCCAAAAAACTTGCTAGCCCATGACTTTGTCCAAAAAATAACTGCTAGTATGTGAAATTTTTTGCACTTTGTCTGGTTATACTGAATTTCTGATCTACACTGCTCCTGACTCTTTCTGTCTTTCCACTTTTGCTGTCCAGGTGAGAGTGCTTAGTCTCTTTCACAAATCTCTAAGCTTTGTTAGGAGAACCCCAAATAAAACTTGGCAGGTGCTATTATAGAGATGTTAAACTACCCTTATTCAGTCTTTTTTAAAATACTGATTTTAGTTTTGCTTTTTTGTGGGGGTTTTTTTGGTGTGTTAATCCATAGAGCCTCTTCTAAAGGTATGTGTGTTAAATAAGAATATTGACCTGATTGTCTGTATTTTTAGTTTTGAAAATATTTCATAAGTGCCAATGTCTAATTTGGCAGATCTTTGCCAAGTCCTTAATCTTTTCATCTTAAAAAAAAAAAAGCAGACTAGATTAAACAAATTGGATTTTATTTATAAAAATAAAACAGGACACTTAATCAAAACAATTTTAAAGGGCATGTTTGTTATCAAAACAGTATATGATTTAGACAGCTGTCTTAATGGAAAAAATTTATGCGCACCTAGAACATGTGCATATAAGCATTTAACTGGCTTTTTCACAGCAATATACTTCTATAAAATGCAGAAGATTTTTTGCTTCCTGCAGTTCATTCAGCTAATTCAGTTAATTTTGTTAAACAAGTAACTGACATTTCATCGAAGTAAACCTTTTGTGGCTACAGTGAAATTTTTTTTTAGGGGAAAAACTGCCTATTTTTTGTTTTTATACCTTGGGCAAAACTTATAAATATGTTATAAATATAAATAAACTTTCAGAAATGGTTTTGGATAAAACAGTACTTTTCTTAGCCCTGTGAGTCAAGTAATACATGGAGCATTAGAGTGCTAGTACCAGCATGTAGAGTACTCTAGAGATCCATAAAAAAGCCTGGGAATTAAGATGTTGGTGCTGACATATAATAAAACCAATTATATCTTAAGTTTGCTGTTCATATCTTTTTGTTTAAGGTGATAAACAGCAACAATTTTCTTTTCTTCTTTTTCTAATCTAATCTGTTAAGCTGTGACCACGGGTCCTCCCCTGCAGTTGCGTACTTTTGCCCTGGCAGCCTTTTGATTAATGCGTATATCACACAGTGCTCAGTCACATTCCAGCCATTTCATAGCCTGATGAAAAAAGGCTGCAACACTTCTTGTAAAAGAAGACTTTTTAAAAAAAAGTAGTTGATTGCTAATTGAGCTGCGATTAAAATATGGACTTGTTCTGCAAAAGAACCCTGACATTTTTCTGTGAGTAAATGCAGACGTTAGTCTTTTACTGAACTTTTTTCCCTTAAGACAACTCTTTCAATAAGAAATGTCTAGAGATGGAGTCTTTTGTTACCTGGCATTTTTTTTTTTTATGAAGACCAAAACCAAACAAAAAAACCTGCACTGAAATCTAATCTGTGATTTAGAATTCAGAAACAGGAACCCTGAGCGAGTTAGGCGTGCATAAAGCCAGATTTGTATGTGGTTTTGTGTGTATGGTTTTGTTATTAAACAAGTGACTAGGAAATGGATTGCTAGCTTCTGGGGAATGTTTCATTTCACTCCTTTCAAGGATTATTTCTCTTTTAGAATCATGATGAGGGGGGTATTTGTTTGCTGTTTCATGGTGGGGGGAAATTGTTTGGTATAGGGCTTTTGCGTCCAGCACAGATGAAGATTCAGTGTAGAAGGGAATTATATGGGGAGGAGAGTACTGTGGTAGTTTGTAAGAAAGGGCGACACAGAAGGAACTAGCAAAGTGCTGAAAAGAGAATATATAGAGGCATCTAGGAACAGGACGTCTTTATTATAGATACAGAATAAGATGTCTGTCTTTCTATATGTATTTCTATCTTATATGGAATATGTATTAGAATGGTGTGTGTACATATGTGTGTATGCATTTGAATTCTCCAGACATATAAGTGGGGATAGACAATTCAGAAATAATTGAATAAAGTAATTTATTCATAGGAAGAGTTAGAAGAAGTTAGGTTCTTCTCTAATGCCTCACTGTTTTTTGAATCCGGTAACAGTAACAAATAGAATTTTGGGTTTGTATGTTTAACTGAGCAGGTATCAGTAGGAACTTTACAGTAACAGCTGACTGTTTTACACTACTTTTTTTTTTTAATGCTTGAAAATAGTGGACTTCCTCAGACTTGGGAGAGTCAGTTGCTGAGACGCTTTGGTAGTCTGCATACTCCACCAGGCAAGACATTTGCCAGCTGACAACATCCTATTTAGCAAATATTCTTGCTTGTAGTGTTCTTTAGCCTTCTCTGCAAATGGCATTTCCCCCTGTGTGATAGGCAGTATACTGTGTATACAGTTCCCTAGTGAGACATTGGCTGCCTTAATTACTTTTGTGAGCTGTACTGGATTTCACCTGTGGAATATCCTGCACAGCCGGTATCCGAGCTTTCCGTGCAGCTTTTGTACTACTGCCCTTTGTTTCCTTGGTGGTTACAGGAAGAAGCCCTTGACCTTTGGTGGGTAGGATGTTTTTGGCATGTGTGGAATGGTTTTGGAGGGGGTGTTTTGGTTTTTTTTTTTTATTGTCCTGCAGACAGTAAAGTGTAAGAGTATTTGTATGGTTTGGATTGTTTCCTTTTATTATACAGAAGACTGACTTGCAAACTCAGAATTGAAAACATATATGTAGGTATGCTTTGTCCAAAATTAAAGCCATTAAACTTGTTTGAAATGCGTATTTTATTAGGCTTTATGGTTTTCATGTGCCCATTTATCAACCATTTTAATCTTGTGCTCAACAAGTTTGAGTTTAGCATTGTGTTAGTGTACTGGTGAATTTGAGGTTAAAAATAGGTAAAGGAAACTTGACAGAATGCGTCCATGTTAGTGATCAGTATCTACTGTGATTTTTCATGTAAAAATGCAAATTAGCTGATGTCTTGATAGCATTCCTATTTTAATGTTATTTAATTAGCTCATAATGAATAAATGAAGGTTGCTAAAACTTAAAAATAATTCTCAAAGCTGATATTTTAATACCAGTAAGGGAGATTTGACCTCAGTATCAAACGATGGTTTTAAAATTTGGGATTTTCTTTGTTGTTCATTTTTTTAAAATACCAGGATTCAAAATTCTAGCTTGCTTGAATTTATTAAAATAAAAGTCAGCTGACCAGCCTCTTGTGGCTGAACAGATTTTTTTTCAGATAATGTGTGAGAATGCATACATTATTTCAGGCTCAAAACATCCACTGCTTTTTTGGTCTGCTTGAGTATTTCTTACCTGGGTTTATATGCATTATAGGTATGATTCATATTCCTTGTTTTAGATAATTTCTCAAGTACTTAATATTGAGAAGTGACATTTTGCAGAAATTCAGATTGGTTTAAAAAAAATGTAATTTTGTTGACAGTCTTCAAAAAGCACCCCTGAAGCATCAGATTAGTTCTTGAAGCTCAAGAATGTAGTATATGTATAGTATTCTGCAAACATGTAGAAACTGGTTATTAAAATACGTTAAAATATTTTATGGTCCAAGCAGAACTCATAATCTCAAAGGTAAAAGTTGTGAACTTTCTTCTGGTGCAGATGACTTTCAGAACTCTGACCATAGATATTTTTTTCACCCTTACCTTTCTATTTTAATGTGCTAAGACTGAGGATAATTATGTTTAGAAATTGTGTAGTTTACTTATCAAACACTCACTCTATAAGTAAGCAGTATTTAGTTGAGATAGATATATCTGCCATATGTGGCAGATACACATGGAAAGATGTATCAAAATAACAGTGAATACTCAGTGCATCAACATTAGTTTAGCAAAGGAGTTATTTCCACATTGCAAAATAGTCCCTCTTTCCCATTTAGCTATACGTGAGCTGCAATTATTGGATCTTTTATGTATCAGTGACTTCTTTCAGAGAAGAACTGCTCCTGCAATAGGAATTTAAATTTAAACAGTGTATCATTATTTCTCCTTTTACCGACTTGAGGTCTTTTTTTGATTCAGATACGTTCTGCTAATAAAAGTCAGAGTCAGTAATGGATAACTAAAAAATTTGCATCCATCATTGCTGATTAAAAACTGAACGGCAAAAAATTTTGGTAAAAATCTTAATATAAACATCACTTAATTATGAATCTTGTTAACTCGTACCTATTTGTATTTTGTTATTTCCTACCTAGAAGTGGAAGAACTGTTAACTTCTCTTAAGCATATCCAGCACGTTTTGGTAGACCCTCAGAGCCAAGAGGATATCTCTCTCATTTTACAGCTTGTTCAAAATACTGATTTTCAGAATGCATTTAAGATACACAATGCTGTTACAGTGCACATGAACAAAGCCAGCCCTCCATATCCTCTCATCTCCAATGCACAAGAACTAGCACAAGAGGTATGTACAGTATGCATCTCTGTGATATCTGTGAAACCTATAATCATAGCTGTTGTTGAAATATATACTTGTCAAGCTTGTCTGAGTTATTGAATGTTGAATATGGAAGGGATTATAGTAGTCACTGATTGCTGTATCCGGTTTTTCCACATTTCCAAACAGTAACCAGAAAAATATTTTGGGGATAAGAACTCCCTTCTTAGCATGGATAGATAGGTAACAGAAAAGGTACTATGTTTAAACATAGAGAAAGGGAATGGTTATGAAAATCTAACTCTTACCTTCAGTATTCTTTATTCCAAGCATTCAGGAATTGAATTACAGTTTTCTATTATTGTGACTTCTCTCTGAGTTGAGCCATGGTTCTTAAATTGGGAGGCATCTCTGAAAATACAACCATACTGGAAACAAGCATTCTGCTTTAAAGTGAGCAACAGATCCCTTAATACTTAATTTCAATGTTTTAATTACTGCTGTGATGGTCAGATTACACTTAATTTTTGTCTGACAGATGACAGCTCTTTTATAAGATCTGATATGTCTTTTAGAAATTATTGAAGTATACTTTTAGAAATTTCCTTGGGCAAGATTTTTAACTTTAATCTTTTCAGTCAGATCTTAACTGTTTGAAATACTTTTACAGTTTCAGCCAGGTTAACTACTTTCTTTGAGGCTTATTCACTTGAATATAGATGGGCAATACCTGTATGCAACAGCTTTATAAGCATTAGCAGTAATTTACAGAAAACTCATCAGATACAAAGTTGCTGTGAACAGAATGAGTTTTCGCATGTGGCTGGATGCAGCTAAGACCCTCTGAGGGGTTGCTCAATAACTTTATCTTCATTTTCTATGGCCTGGAGCATGTACATATTGCAGTGAAGTGTGGCTACACCTTATATGGATGTACATTTGTTAACTTTAAACTAGCTAGCTTGAATACCAGTATCAGTGCAAGCATAGCACCATAGTGTTCAGCAAAGCTAGATCCAGAGGCTGGGTAAATGCTCCAGTATTTAGTGCCCAGTGAACCAAACTTACCTGTTCAAAACTGGCTCAGGTACACCAGCTGGAGTACCTGAGCCAGTATATAGCTATTCTCCAGTTGCTCAAAGGCACATCACTCCAATTTCAGTATGGCAGCAAGTCAATTTTTTTATTTTTAGTATCTGGTTTTCTTTCTGCCTGAAGCAATCTTTTTCAACACCTCTTTCCACTCTCCTTCCTTTTTCTAGACTTTAACCTTGTAAGTCAAGGAAAACAGCATTATAGCAAGCTTGAAGTTCTTTTGCAGAAGAAATTACTGATTCTTGAGGGACATCATTTAAATGTTATCTAAAAGTGCAGTGTGCTGATTAAACTGCAGCTCAGGATTTTCCTGTTTAGGTTTGTCAGTAAGACTGTGCCAAAACCAGGTGGGAGTATTTTACATATGAGCTTCCCTCTGGCTTATTCATCAGCCTGTAGGCTGCTATAGGATCCTCACTAGGCTTCTTCGATGTCTGCGAGCCTGAAGGAACCTTTTCAGTTAACTTCTGTTTGTAAACTACTTCCCCAAACACCCACTTTACACAGGCGTAGTTGGGGATTTCATTCAGATAAAAGCCAGAGTTTTTGAATCTTCATTTATAATATAGGATGTTACAGATTTATCTGTTAAGAAAGCTGGTTTTTCCCCTTCATGGATATGATGTCCTTTTATTTGCTGCTTAATAGAAGTTTCTAAGAAGAAAATACGCCTAGGAAAACTCCTAGGTCTGTTTTCAAACTCTCATATTCCTCCCCATATTCCCTACCCATCACCTTCCCAACACATTCCTCTCTCTTTTTCAGGTGATTTGGTAAATCCTAAAATCAGAAGGTGGTGCAAAGCCAGTTTTGTGTCTCTTAGCAATTCATGAAGAAGGTTAAGCATAAAGAAATTATTTCTTTAATCTAAAATTTTTAAACAAATGGAATTTTTGTCATCACCCAGGAGACTATTACATAAAAGGCAAACGTATTCCTGCACTCGTTTTGATTCTTCATCTCCCATCCCTGTCTTGTCCAGCCTTGAAATTCCTGAAAAGTCAATATATTGCATATGTCTGCTCCCATTTTCAGATGTAATCTAGTTTCTTGGTGATTCAGCTTCTGGTGTGTTTAAGTGACTTGTATTTTGCAATATGTTACATAGCATCCTGAAATGATCGAGCCGGAAATTCAGGACAAATATTTCTGTGACTGACACAAGTGTCTCAAGAGGAACACCTTGAGGCCTCCATTCACATCATTCTGTACTTCCTAGTTTTGCCTGAATAGAAGATCTTATGCTTGTTTTTCAGAACTTTTATTCCTTTTGGAAAGGCTTCTGTATTTGTTATGGTAGCAGTACGGGAGGAAACGATTTCTGCTTTAGGAAAAGTTGGTTGTGGGTTTTTTGGTTTGTTTGGGTTTTTTTTAACCCTGACAAAGTGTCTATCTTGCATGCTCAGGTTTTTTCTTGTACTGTGATTTTTGGTTGTCTTTTGCTTGTTCCATCCCTAAACATAGGCATGGGAAGCTCCCTCAGAAAGCTGTTCATTTACTTACTTCAGGGTGTTTTTGAAAAGACACTTGCAAAAACCTGGGTTTAAGATACTGATAACATCTTGACGATAAAAGCCACAAGACATTACAGGAAAGAAAAATGCATAACATTAATTTTAAATGGCCGGTAATGCTAGTGTGCAAATTTTAGTGCACAGGCCATCAGTGAGAGTGTACAACTCTGAAACTGTTTTGGAGTGCGTGTCCTGATTTGAAGTTACGGACATGTTTTGTTTGAGGCTTTATGGTGTGGAAGAGAACCTGTTCTAGAGCCCATGCTTCTGTAGCTCTAACAGGAAAAGACAGTTTGCAACACAATTTCATATTACAATATATGAAACATCCTCCCTTTTTTTAAAAAAAAATTAATATTAAATTAATTAAACTACACTTTTGGAAGTGTGTTTGGGGGGAATTATCTGCTACACTGAACTTAATTCAAAAAATTGTTTTCATTTGCTCTTTAATTGATGATTTGATATTATGAAATGTGTATGAACAGTGTGTTGTGAAAAGTTTTTTTTATTTTGAATTTTTTAACCATTAACAATACATGAGAGTGAAATGGTACACTTTTATTTTCTAGTCCTCTTCAGGAAATTCTTAAAATTAGTAGTACACTTGTACAGTTAACTTCCCACTGATTCTGATAACTGAGCACCAACAACTCAAGATTTTCTTCCTTTTTTTTTTTAAAAAGAAACTTTAATTGAATTTAAAAGGTGGAATGAAGCACTTGAGCTTAAGGAATTTATTTTAGCTAATCTTCATGTAATGTGGTGTACTCCAAGTCTTAAATAAAAATAGCCAGTAAACATCAAGTGTAATTAAATTGATTTTAAATCCATTTAAACTTGACCAAGATGGGGGCAAGGATTATGGGAACATAGTCTGAATCTTGACCTTGTAAGAATATTTGATGCAGCATTCAGGACAGTTTGTAGATTTTGGCCTGTAACAGCACATTTCAAATACCTTAAAGATGTTCTTGCTATTAAATATACTTAATAGGCTCAATTTATATAGGCTATGTTTCTAGAGGTTTTGGACTTGCTGCTGTTCACTTCAGCAAGTGTAGGCAATTAAACTAGATCAGTACTTTTGAGAGGATGCACTGGAAGCTTGTAACTTCTGGTATAAGCGCATTACAATGTGTATGTATATTCCCTCTGACAGTCCTGCTCACCTGAAAGTAAACAACAGGATTTTGCAGGTGTGGTTAAACTCTGAATGTTTAATATTACTCCAGTGTGTGCCTCCACAGTACATGCCTCCAAATTGTGGTGTGTATAATGAAACCAAATTGATAGCTTTTTGGGACTGCTTGAACTAAAGTTAACGTAATTAACAATAAAAACTAGGCTGAAGAGTTAAGAAAATACTATTATTGCCACATATTTAGTGTGGATTGCCTGTGCTATCTATAGTGTGTTACTTCTGGAATGACAGCCTACATTCAAATTTCTTCATCTGATAAAACTGTGGGATTCATTACCATGAGTAACAAAGGAATCTGTCATGCGGTAATACTGGTGTATATAGCAGCCTGAAGCTTTCCTAGCGCTTCATTAAATAAGCAAATAATAAATGTATCTTTCTCTTAAAAGGGGGGGAGGAGCTATTAAAGTTTTGAATAATTAAATTATTCAAAGCAGAAATTCAACTTGAAGGATATTCACCACACACAGAATGACTGGTTGGGCCTGGTTGCTTTCTTTTCCTCTATCAAATCCTCAGCCTCTGACCTTGCATTCAAGAGGTTGTCTTGCTTGCAGGACTTTTAAGTTGCTTTCTAAGTAGGTTTTCCTGTAAAAGGGTCATAAAGATTGGATAAATAAGGCTTTAAATCTTCTTGTAGCTTCTTCAAGAAAGGAACTGAAAGTCCCTTGAAAGTTAGAGACCTTAAACCTCTATGAGAAAGTCTTTTGCATCTCTTCTTTCAATGTGGAGGAAAAGTTTGTTAGTAAAATATATCCTTTACAGTGCTCTGTCTGGCATCCCAAAATTCAGGCTAAGCCAGGGATAATAGCTTCCTGGCCAATTCAGATGTATGACTGAGGTCAGGCTTACATGAAGCTGAATTCTTTCTGTTCTCTAGGGTTTTAAAGAGATCAGTAAAAAACTTACTTAAATCTGGCTTCTTGTTTGACTTTTCTAAGCTGTACTAGGTTTGTTCGCCATGAGGCGTGTTCTAGGGATGTCAGAAGGAAGGCTTTTGGAGATCGTGCCAGGTTTATTGCTAAGCCTAGGATCTTGTTCCATGTGACAGTGTTTGGTTGGCAATGTAAGGATCTTGGGATCGGTTCATTTAGTGGCTTATGCTAGAATTCAAAAGTATCTTTACTGTTTCCAGTGCAGTCATCTGGTACCATCCAAGAGAGTTGTTAGCATTTCTGTGGGTAATTGCTCATAGATAGAGAGGCTCTTCAGACATTTAGGTATTGTTAGATCACACAAAAAGCTTAATTATTTTCACTTTGGAACTTGTGGTTTCTTTATTCTCTGTTATGTCACATTACCTCATCCTTAAGAGTAAAAAGCTCTTGGAAAAAAATGTTTTCCATCCCACTGAAAGCTGCTGCTCTGATATGTGTAATCTATTCTTGATGTCTCTGGATTCATTTGTGCTTTTGGCCTTGTGTGCCTTTGGTCAGATTAGGCCAGAGGATAATGGCTGTGGAAAGTATCTTCTTCAGCCTCACCTTTAGATAAGAGGGACTTCCCTGTTCCTGGCTTTCTCTATAAGCATACCAGGATTTTCTAATATTTGCAAGAGATGATGGCAACATATGTTTGGTAGTTGTATGAGAAGGCAAACCTTTTTAGGCAACTGAAGCTGCTTGAGCAAAAACTGTCCTTGTGTTAACGTGGATTATTTTGGAACCAGCCAAAGAAACCTGGTTTCCTGGGACCTTTTGAAGTTTTGACTTGTACACTTTCTGAGGGAGGGGCTCCAGGATGCATTGCAAAACCTGTCTTGGAATCTTTAGTCTTGCTGTTGGTGGAAATAGTTTGGGTAAAAATAAACCATCTGCTTTTAAGGAAAAGGGAGGCTAGTCAATGTTAATGAGAAATTAGTCCATTTTAAAAGACCAGCCTATTCACATAATAGACTTCATTGTGACTGATTTCAGTATCATGTTCCTTTCTAGAGTTTAATTTTTTTCTGTGCATCTTTGTGGTAGCTGAGCTCACTGCCAGTCTCTGGTATTGACAAATCTGAGTGATGCGCTGGATACCAGCTTAGATTTGGTAGATAAATCCTGAGGCAAGATATGCTGGAGTAGTCCTATGGTCACATTGCATGTTTTCCTAATGTGTACCAGATTAAGTTCATTCAGTCAGTGTAACAATTACGTGGGTATACTGTACTTTCAGTAAAATGAATAATTGCAACTAGGGTTTGTGCTTGAGTAGGGGAGAGAGGATTGATAAATCACTGGGTAGATTAAGAGTTTTACTACTTGATTTCTTTTTAGGTACAGAGTGTTTTGAAACCCAGTCACCACAAGGATGGGCAGGAGCTTAATGCTTTGCTGAATGCCCCTCACATGCAGGTAAAACAAAATGGAACTTCTAATCTATGGGATGTATTTCTTGATGCTGTTTTCAGTATAACTTATTTTTTGCAAATGTTTTGGGATGACTGAGCAAGGGTGGATTTTATTCTTCAACTCTGTGCAAATCTCTCAATATTTTTCTAGGATGAGAAGTTTCCAATTTCCAGCACCTAATGGAAACTTTGCATCAAGTGTAGTGCATGATTGTATTCAGCCCTTGCTAAATTCTACATGTATTACAGGGTAGTTTGCACATAAACAATGTAGCAGTCCATCAGTAGGGTCAGGGCAACACATGAGCTGCTTTTGCTTATCTGTGTTTTTTTTTTTAATTTGGCAGCTGTTTCATGCTTACCATAGGGTGCATAAAGGAAATTTTGTCCTGTGGTGGTGATGTAAATCCATGAGTAGTTTTCACTGCAGTAACTTCTTATGTCTGTATCCTCAGTCACATACATAGTAAACCAATGTCTGGTTTTTTAGGAAGGAGAAGCTGTAAGTACAGTCACAGTTGTGTGTCCAAAATTGCTTTTTTATTCTTTTCCAATCTGAAAGGAAAGTTTTGGAAAGTATGTAGCAGTAGATGCTACATAGCTGTGATAAATGATCTTTTTTTATTGCTTGAGTCAGCTTGCAATATTCTGTAACCTGCAAAGACTATTCAAATTGCAGAATTCCATTAAACTCTACTATTTTGTATACATACAGAAAATTTCACACTTTATAACTGAGCTGATTTTGTTTAACACTAGGCACTTTTACTGGCTCATGATAAGGTTGCGGAACAAGAAATGCAACCAGAGCCTGTGACAGATGAAAAAATTTATGAAAATGTTGGCGTGTATGGAGGGGAGACGGTTAAAATAGTTCGCATTGAGAAAGCTCGGGATATTCCCTTGGTAAGTACTGATACTCACTGGGTTATATATAAAGGAGGTAAGCTTTTTTTGTCCTTTGAAGATTGCTATGAAAGTTTTGGAATTTGATTGTGGAGGTGATGTTTAACTTGTAAACACTCTCCCTCCCTCCAAAATGAGAAATAGTCACAGACGATAAACTTGGGTGTATCTTCATGTAGCAGTAGCCATACTACCATTTAGAATCTGTACAGCTTCTGTCAACTTGGGCTTGGACAGGACTTCTTGACAGAAGTTGCTATCCCAAGCTTTGCTGCAGGGGAGCTTATAGCCTTGTGCCAACCACGTTTATTTTTTTTTTTAGCAACTCTCATCTTCTATTTTGCATCTTTCAAATAAGTGTTTCCTTAGGAAAACATTTTTTAAAAAATCATGAATCTCATGGTGTGGAGCAATTCAGTTCTTCAATCTTTAGTGCAGCTTAAAGAAATTAAGTGGTGGTTTTTTTAAACTGGAGCATTGGGTGTATGCATCCGAGCTGTTAGTTGCATTCTCTTTCAATATAAAAATGTTTCTCCACTCGCTTGGAATATATACAATAGATGGCTTTGAGTTTCATAGATATAGTAAATTCAGAATGTGTTGTTACTACGCAGGGTGCTACTGTTCGCAATGAAATGGATTCTGTTATCATTAGTCGAATAGTGAAAGGAGGTGCTGCAGAGAAGAGTGGGCTGTTACATGAAGGGGACGAAGTTCTGGAGATTAATGGCATTGAGATTCGTGGAAAAGATGTTAATGAAGTTTTTGACTTGTTGGTGAGTTGGACACTTCTTGTTTTCCCTGCAAAAAATACTGATTTCATAAGACTGAAGCCTGTTGGCTCTGCTTGTCATTTGTACTCATATTTAGCATTAGTTTAAAAGTATTTTCGTTCTGATAGCTAGTCTTTATATGTGGAGGGCCATTTCAAGTTTTCTTTCTGATGCATAGTATGATATTAATAAGTATAATGGCAGTTATCTGCAAAAATGAAGCCTACAAATGTGGAAGAGTCAAGCTATCATCTTGAGACTTGCTTTTAATGATTTCTGAGAACAACTTTGTTTAGCTCTGAAAAGCCGTGATTTTTCATCTTTGTCTCTGGTTGAGTCCACAATTAATAAATGTATGGCTGTGTGATTGTGGTAGTGTCTGGCTGGGATGGAGGTAATTTTCTTCATAGCAGCTTGTATGATGCTGTGTTTTGGGCCAGTTTTAGACTGAAACAGTGTTGATAATGCACCAATGTTTTAGCTGTTCCTGAACAGTGCTTGCACAGAGTCAAGGCCTTCTCTGTTTCTCACTCTGTCCCCTGCCTGCAAGTAGGCTGGGGGCGAGTGAGAGGTTGGGAGGGGACATAGCTGGTACAGCTGACCCAAATTGACCACAGTGATATATCATGCCATATAACATCATGCTGAGCAATAAAAACTGGGTGGTGAGTGATTGCCTTTGTATCACTTGTTGGGTTGGGTTTTTTTCCCTTCACTTATTAAACTGCCTTTACCTTGACCCATGAGTTTTTCTTGCTTTTGGTCTTCCGATTCTCTCCCCCATCCTGCTGGGGAAGGGGAGTGAGTGAGGAGCTGGTGGGTGCTTAGTTGCTGGCCAGACTTAACCCACAACAAATGGTATCACAACGGGACCTTTACGTGACTAGACTTCTTACTTTTTCCCTCCTGATAAAAGCCCTTTTGTCTAGCAGTTTACCCGCATAGACATTTTTCTGTTTACTACACTTTTTCCATTCATGACAAAATTATACATCAGTTCAAAAGCACCTAGTCAATACAACAGGCAAGAAATCCATCAGGAACTAGTAAATGCAGAGGTACTCTCTCTGAAAGACCCTGTGAGGTAGAGTGTCAAAAGCTGGGAATTACCAGTATTTTCTGTTGCCCAATATTGCTCTTTTCTCATGCTTTTTCCCAGCACCTGCTGTTAATCAGTGTCCAAGATGGGTCATCTGGAACGTGACTATGAATCTTTGGTCTGATTGCAGCAGGCAAGACCATTCTGTCAAAGTGAAAACAGATGAAAATGACAATTTTTTAAAAAGTTAATTTATAACTTTGGATATTTCCAATGTTTTGTATCACTAGCACTTATTTAATAGGGTCTATTGGGGGGAAAAAATGAGAAATATATTTAGTAAATCTTTGAATTACTTAGATCTATGCTCTATAGGTGAATCAAAATCAGGACAAAGATGTGGGTTCTGCTGTAGGTTGCATTATTTTAGGAAGAATAGGCAGCAATATCCATAGATGAAGTTGTCTCATGCTACAGTAAGACTGTATTTTTTTAATGGACAATTTACACCTTTAGTTGGATTTTTTTCTGAAATTTGCTGTTAAAATTTTTCAGCTAATGCATGGAATGAGGTCAAGTGGAGGGAAGTAGAGGCAGAAATGTGTGGGGGTTTTGTGGTTTGTTTGGGGGTTTTTTAAGCCATTTAAAAAGATTCTTACAGTTATTTGAAAAGCCTTCAATCTCCGTGTGTTTTTTGGATCAGAGATATCTGAGATTCTTCACACTCTGTAATTGTCTCCATGGCCATCTGTATTTTTTTTTTTTTAAAAAGCCATATTTAGCTAAGCCCTGTGCTTCTGAAAAGAGTGTTTTGGAGATGCTTGACAGATAATTCAACTCTGGCAGTTTAGTTCTCTGCAGAGAGATTGTTCTGCTCTTGAGCAGCTCCTGCAACCTAGAGTTACAGAATAAAAGATTTAAAACCACAATACGTTAACATAAGAGAAAATTATTTGCTGAAAATTTTTTTAAAAATTCATTTTTAAAATGTATTTTTAAAATCATTAATTTAAAATAATATTTTTAATTCTTTGTATGTTGTCTTTTGTATTTTGTAATGTGGGATTAAAGTTTTAAAATGCTTCAGTCCCCCCAAAAGACTTAAAACAAGCACAGAAGGAAATTACTTTCCTTCTTAATTTTGTCTCACCACTTGCTACTCAAATGATGATAAACTGCGCATGACTTTAGACAAGACTCTTCACACAATCACTGTGAAATTCTATGCATTCCTAGTGGAACTATGCATGCTGACTGAAAATTGTGGATTTTCCTTTCCTGCAGACTAATCATGTTATGCTCAGTTATGGTTACTTTATTTAAGCCTTAGGTCTGAATTTTTTGATACACATGCATACGCTTTGCTTTTATGCAACATAAATTGTTGTGTTACGGTTCATGGAATGATGTATAGGAAGAAGTGAGACCTGTGTAGACCTTGTCACAGGTTGGCACTTGCATTTTATCTAGATACTCGTTATGCGTGCAAACACACTCTGTATACAAGAGTATGAAAACAAATAAAAATTCTTTAAAGCCAGGACATTTATTATGTTCTACTTTCTTAGGGGGGTGATTGCAATATTGATATTAAGTACTTTGCACATGCGGGATTTGAGTGTGTTAGTTAAATTTTTAAACAGTGTTTTGTATACTTTAATAATGCTAACAGCACAAAATCATAGTAGAAATGTTTAGATTTGAAAACACTGTTCCACTTAAGCAATTTTAGAAAAATAATAATATTTTATATATTTTTTTCTTCCCAGCATAGATCCACTTGTTGGTATTTTTGAACAGGACAAGAGAATATTATTTTCCATTTCTTCTAAGTCTCTGCTTGACAGAATTGCAGCTGCTCCATTTCAAATAGAAATAGTTTATGTATAATCAAGAATGCTGGGCTTTTAAAATCTGAATATCAACATTTGGCTTTCTAGCCTGTCACTGAATCACTGCATCTGTGTCTGTACTATATCTTTTAAACCAGTTAAGGGGTAGATGATGTGCTGTTAGGAACTGCCTTTTATGGGAATTTTTGAAGCATTTTCTAAAATATGTTGTTTATTAAAATTCTTAACCTTAAGCCATATTTTGATACTGTATATGAAGAGTGTATTTTTCATCTCAGGCTGACATGCACGGTACTCTGACCTTTGTATTGATTCCCAGTCAGCAGAGCAAGCCACCTCCTGCGAAGGAGACAGTTGTAAGTAGCTCTACATAAGTTCATGAGCTTGGTGATAAATACCTTGTTTTTCCAGTAATGTGTAGAAAGTTCTTCTGTAGGTCATTTACATTGTAGAACAAAAACAAAAAATTGTTTAAATTGGTTTAATTGTTACCAGACTAACACCTGAATTAACTATTGAAAATGATAGATGGTGTTAAGCTGAAACTCTTAGTATGATTTTAACTCAGTTTCTAAAATAGTAAGAAATTATAAAAGTAGAACTGCCTGTGCTTCTGAAATTCTATTTTGAAATTCTCAGTTACTCTATTTTTTTTTTATATATATATACACATATAAAAATTGGATTGCTGGAACTTGCAAATATGCTTTGGGAGGAAAAGTCTGTATACTGGAAACTTTGTTCATTGTCTTTTTAGCTAACAGACTTTCCTTGAGTCAGCTTTAACAGTTTGAAGAAAGAATCCACAGATTTATATCACAGCCAAACAAAAACATTAATGGTTGGTGACAAAGTAAAATATTTTACAAGTGAAACTTCACCTAAAGCCTAGCAAAGGGTTTCAATCTGTGTATGTATTATAAACAAATCAGAACATCTCTGATACTTTTTGAATGCAAAGAACTTAAATCAGTAGCTCAGGGGTTTTTGCGTCCTAAAATGGCAAGGAAATTGCATAGACTTTAGAATTAACAAGAGTTAAATACAGGCCTTCATCTCCAACCTAGCACGACTGTCTTTTCTGTTCCTAAGCTAGATAATGATTCCATCCCAGTATCTCCTGTACGCCCCAGATAAAGTTTCCATTTTATAGGATCTTGGTGGTTTTATATATCGGAGCTCCACTGCAGTCACAGGAGGATGGGGTGTAATTCTTCAGAAGTCACAGGTTTTTTTTCCTCTATTTTTACGTTTGATCTTCCACAGATACATGTGAAAGCGCATTTTGACTATGATCCCTCTGATGACCCTTACGTCCCCTGCCGAGAGTTAGGCCTATCTTTTCAAAAAGGAGATATACTCCATGTGATCAGCCAAGAAGATCCAAACTGGTGGCAGGCTTACAGAGATGGAGATGAAGATAATCAGCCACTGGCAGGCCTTATCCCTGGTAAATAAAGCTCTAGAAAAAGCTTGACAGCCAGTTGTTCCCATAGCCATAGGGGCAATATTCTGGTTTTCAGAGACTCGTATACTCTTAAATATCCATTACGTTAAATATCTGTGACTTTGAACCTTTTGCAACAGAGCTCGCTGTTGGTTATGTAATTCACTTACTTAAAAGGTTGACCTTTTAGAGGCATCTCCATGTGTACAGATGCTAAATGCAGAGTAAACCTACCACTTCCACTGCAGTTCACCTTTCAAGAGCTACTCTCCTCTTCCTTTATTCCTCCACCTTGGGGACTCTGTGGATTCAGAGTTCCCTCTGCTGGCTATGGCAGAAACGTGGGACTTCAGCCTGCTTGTTCTCTGGAAATGAGAGCAGCTGTTAGGTTTCTTACTATATTTAGTATACTTGAAAAATGGAAAAATGTTTCTCTCTTCGTGGTAACTCTTCTGCAAGTTTTCACTTAGCAAAAAGCTTTGGTTACTTGTAACAGTCATGCTTCCTTTCTAACTGCTGGGGGCCTTTGAGTAATAGGGTTTTCAGACAACTGAAGTCAGTATATAATTTTTGCATTGAAATATGTACTGCACTCTAGTCCATTAAAGATCTGCTGATCTGTTGAACACAGTGAACAAAAAACTTTTCAAATTCCATAGAATATCACACTGTTACTTTGACATTTGAGTAAGTTGAGAGGAACGCCGATTTAAATATAGGCTAATCTTTTTCAAGCTGAAGTTCAAAAGATTTAGTATAAATAGAACACATTTAACATACAAAAATAATTAGAAAACCATATCATCATAGTGGAGAAATGTAGTCTTTCCAGTAGTTTCAATTTTCCAGGCAAAACTGTCCAGAATAGTACAAATGCTCTGCAAAGTCTTTCTTGATTAATGTATTTTTGAAGCAATAAACAGGCTTTGCAGCAATTTTAGTTTCTCTTTTTAAGTTTTAATTAAAACTTTTTAAATTTAAATTAAATCTTTTTAAATTTCTCTTATGTCATATTCTACTACAACCTTGAAAGATGTAAAAGCTTAGGAAAAAGTAAAATGAGTGAGTCATTACAAAAAAAGTATGTAAATAGTTTCTAAATTTTAACTGCTTTTGTACTTTTTTTTTTAAATGTATTAAGGAAAAAGTTTTCAGCAACAAAGAGAAGCAATGAAGCAAACCATAGAAGAAGACAAGGAGCCAGAAAAATCAGGTTGGGTATATGCTTTCCAAGGAAAAACAATCTAACTCTATAAGAGGTGCTAATTAGTGATATCTGGAACCTTGTCATTGTAGAGTTGTGGAAAATTCTTCCATTTTTTTGTAATTTTGTAAGTGGGATGAGTCTTTGAAATTCTTCATGTAAATACAGGTCTGAATTTAGCACTTTGTTGCATAAATCACGTGGGTTTTTTTCATAACTATGTGCAATGTAATTAGGATGATGTAGGGGAATCTGGAAAGCCCCTTTTTTCTTAAAGAATTGTATCTGTCATGACTCAGTTGAAGTCCTTGGCATGCGACATTTGCTTAATACACCAAACCATTGTAATGAACTGAAGAATATTAAGCCTTTTCAAAACTGCAGAATAAATTCTCCACTTTAAAGATCCAGATAGTGGGTGGGATGAGAAGCTTTTTACTGTATGGGTATTTGATTGTGATGATTTTTATTTTGGTTAGGAAAACTCTGGTGCGCGAAGAAAAACAAAAAGAAACGGAAAAAGGTTTTATACAATGCAAATAAAAATGATGGTAAGCAACATCTTTTGCACAGTGTGTGCACTTAGAAGCAACTATAAAAGATTCTACAAATAGCCTTGTGAAAAGAATGCTGAAATTCAGGATATGATGTTAGAAATACTGCCTGATTATGTTCTGTTTGGGAGCAGTAGTATGGCTTGTAATAGCATGTAGTGAAAGATGTAAAAGAGGTGGCAGAATTTGTAGGGTCATTTAGTCTTTAATAAAAACCAGATGATGGGGGGGAAAAAAGATAGCTTTTTAGTCATGGAAGCACTCATAATTTTACAATGATGAACCAATTTATTATGGTTTTGTAGTATTATCTCACTCTGCATAATTAAGTTTAGTAAATGGAAACTTTCTCCACAGAGAGTTTGTAGGCTATTTGTACTATATTCTTACAAAAGTACTTTGGGATTGGGATGACGGTTGTTGTTGTTGGGCATAAAGTGTTATTCTTGTACTAGAAACTTGTTCCTTGGCAAGAAAGTTGTTTCCTGAGTTTATGCTACTACTTATATCAGCAGTAAGTGGAAACACATTTCTTTCTCCAGAAAGGGGGGGGGGGGAAGCCTTATCTTACTGGGCAAGTGATGATCTTTGGGGTTCTGTTGCTTTGGTGACTTGCAGTTAGATGCTGGGCAGAGAGTCAGGAGCTGCCTGAAACTTGATACCACATGATGGGCAATACATGCAACTAGCAGTAAAGTATGTTGTGACTATTTTATTGTTCCTCCCTCAAGATTACGACAATGAGGAAATTCTGACCTATGAGGAAATGTCACTGTATCATCAACCAGCAAATAGGAAACGGCCTATTGTTCTGATCGGCCCACAGAACTGTGGCCAGAATGAATTGCGGCAGCGACTTATGAATAACGAAGTAGATCGCTTTGCCTCTGCAGTTCCCCGTAAGTTTGATGGGCAGATACAATTGCTTATTCTAAACATTGTCTGCAGACAAATCCTTTTGTGTTGAAAACAGCAATTACGAGTTTGAGGGGTTTGAGCAGGATATAGTCAGCTCTTGGATAAAGGACAAATAAAGTTACATCTTGTGTGGCAAAAAGTAGCTTTGGTAAGTCAATGCAAATCCAGTGTCCCAACACAGTGTTATAGAGGCATTATAAGACATGCGTATATTTCAGTTTGAATAAAATTGGAGTGAGTTACAGAAGTTTAAAAAAGAAACTAGTACATCGGTCAAAGAATTTTTAACCTACATATCCTGCATAAATTTAAACTTAGGTGGCTTTAGTGCCTTCCCAAACCACTTACGTTTCAGTGAATTTTATATTTTTAATGTGTAATGTACCCTAAATTAGGTTTACAAACAGCTTAACAATATAACTTGTTATAAACAACTAATAGCTGTTTTCACATCCAGAATGCAGCTGCACAGATGAAACTATTCCTTTCCTTGTTGACTATTTTTTTTTCTTCTAGATAATGTAAACAAGACCTCTAAATGTAGGTTCAGCCTTTGGCAACTTAATCTGTCCAGGGATGTTTATTGTAGAAAATAAAATACTTGCATTTCTTGGATATTTCAAGTGCCTTTTTTTGCTTGGTTAGCAGTGTCTCTCCTAAGAGAAATACTTATTTCTCCTCTTCAGTTCTACAGGTGTATCACTGTCTTGATTTCTTTTTTGTTGCTCTTGTTTGTAGATACTACTCGGAGCAGGCGAGAGACTGAAGTAGCTGGCAGGGATTACCATTTCATTTCCCGACAGGCATTTGAGAGTGACATAGCTGCAGGGAAGTTCATTGAATATGGAGAGTTTGAAAAGAACCTTTATGGTACTAGCATAGACTCTGTGCGGCAAGTAATCAACTCTGGCAAGATATGCCTTTTAAATCTTCATACCCAGGTATGGCAAAGCTGTTGCCTGTCATATTTTAATTGCAGAAGCTACTGTGAAAATCTAAAGAGCTGTATTTGGTTTATATAAAAGAATGTGTTTTCAAGGTCCATTTTCATGTTTATTCCAAGTTTTCTTTCAGTGGTGCTCAGTTAACTCCATTTAGTGTGTTATGAGTACAGCCTTCTTGTTCCTTGTTTGGAAATATACACATCTTCTTTATCTGTGCTAAAGGTAATAGGGGCCTTAGTTCTCACCGGCTTCAAGTATCTGGAAACCATCTGAATTGAAAAACTAAATAAGATTTGTGTCTCTCAGTCTTCCAATTACTCTGTGAGCTCTGAGGTTTTTGAAGGTGGAGAGGAAGTTGTTTGTGATTATACTTGGAAACTGCATTTTGGGGAAGTTTATGCAGTTCCATAACAGATAGGATTAAAGTATATCACATCAACAATATTGGAACGCTCTTTACCTATGACCTTTTGATTATGGAGAAAGAAGGGATAAACTATGCATACAGACCTCAACTTGGAAATTTAGTCAAACGTGGGAAGAGGCAGAGTCCTGGAACACAGCCCATTTCTAATACATACGATATGTATGAGGTCTGCTGCTGTTACAGATGCTGCAAAAGAAGCCCTAAAACTCAGACACGTCAGTAAAGTCTGGTAGTATTGAAGCTATAATTAGCCATCACCAGTTGGGACCACGTGGTACTTTAGAATAGCTCATGGGTATCGCAAAGCCTGTAATAAGCTGAAAATTCATAATACTTTGAAAATTGATCTAATTCTGTGGTTATAAAAATATATCTCGGAGACAAGTTGTTTGTCCCGAGACACATAGAGGGAACCTTTTGGAAAAATCAAACTACAGTTTGGTTCTTTTTATTTCCTGTCTCTTAATACAAATGTAACCTGCCAAAAAAATATGCTAAGCATACAGTAGTAGTGGATCTGATGCCTTGTTTTTTAATCTTCAAAACAGAAAAGGTTAAGCTGTAGTATTTAAAGTAAACTGTAGTATTTAAAGACTCTTCTCTCTGTTAAAAGCTGATACCATTCCTTAGCATTGCAAGGAAACTTACTTCAATGTAGGTGACTTTTTTTTCCTTTTGCATACCAAAAGATATGTTCCTTCAGTTTAGTTACGAAGAATATTCTTGAACAAAAGTAAATGTTTGGGTTCCACGAAGATGAAAAATGTTGGAATATCAATTTTGTAGGAAATGGTGACTGAACTCATGAGTGGTAATGATAATACTATTACGGTTAATTATACTGCTGTTAATATATTGTACAATTGTCACTGTGTTTGAAGAGTATATTATCAATTATAGCATGTGAATAATGCATTATTAAATGCCCTTGTCGTGTGGAACTGTTAAATATTTAATAAATCCTGTTTCTGCAGTCACTGAAGACACTACGTAATTCTGACTTGAAGCCATACATAATATTTGTTGCACCACCTTCACAAGAGAGATTACGTGCTTTATTGGCCAAAGAAGGGAAAAACCCAAAGGTAATGTGTCCAACACTTCTTCTGAAACCATTATTTACAGGTCTGGAATGCTTTTGGTAAACAAATTCATATACTCTGTTTGGAATTGGGAGATGGTAATAGTACTGACAATATATGGGAAGTGGTGTAGTTGAGATCTGTGTGCTCCAGATTAGTAGGCAGACCATACTAAGGGAAGAGCTCAGGATGCTTTCACCTCACGGAATGTGAGAGGTATGAGGCAAGGGAATCCACTGCTAATTTAATAATCCTGGGGCACAATGTCTCAGTTGTGGCCCTTGCATTTGGGTACAAAAATATGACCCTTTATTTCAAAACTGTGGAAAACCCAACCTTGTCTTCAAGTAAACCTAAGAGTAATTCTAGGGAGCAAATGATTATTGTTTTTCTTTTGACAACTTATCTGCCCTTGGAAAAGCATTTACTTGAAAATGTATTCCAAAACTCTTCAGATAAAGTTATTTTGATCTTGATCCTGTAGGATCACTTTTCATGTTTCAACCAGAGTCATGTCAAGATCTCAACTTATCCAGTTCAGATCGCTTAGTTAATGAGAAGTTAGTTCTGCAGAATGGAATTGAAACCCATAGATTAAACCAGGATGTCTGAAAGCTCAGAAAAGGTCCTTACCAGCTTATGAGATACAAAGTACTTATTGCTA
This sequence comes from Aptenodytes patagonicus, assembly GCF_965638725.1. Classification (NCBI taxonomy): domain Eukaryota; kingdom Metazoa; phylum Chordata; class Aves; order Sphenisciformes; family Spheniscidae; genus Aptenodytes; species Aptenodytes patagonicus. Next base: position 35,394,630 of record NC_134955.1, on the reverse strand, counting down.
GGATAATGAAATGTGTTCATCTTCAGCTTTTTAACTGAAATCTACCCTACAGTGGTTGGTGGGAGCACTTTGCCACCATAGAGTCTTCAAAGTACTAATTGAACATAATGCAGCTCATACTGAGGAAGAACAGTCTTCCCAGCGTAACTCAAAGGGACTCCCGATACAGCTGTTGGTCAGGAATTGTACCTCACTGTGTTCTACGGCTGTGTTGTTTTGCTTTCCTTGTTTGGTACAAGGGTGGTGTATTGCCTGGATATAAGATCTAAAAGTTCATTAAAGTCCAAGTCTTTAAACAGAGAGATTTTTCCTTTTTTTTCCTTTCTTTTTTATTTTTATTTGCCTGAGTCAAATATAATCGTGGACTTTAAAAGGGCATGCTTCCTCCTTCGTGGTTATGCAATGAATGAAACTTTATTTTACGGAAATACTTCATCTTATGTATGTCCTGTTTTTTTATTGCAGTAATCAAGGAATCCATTTGCAATAAAAATTAATACACTGTTATTGGTGTTAAACTATGCCTGTTTTCTTTCTGATTAATCTTATTGGAGTTGTATTTATTTCAGTTGGGTAAACGCCACTATGTTAAACCCCTTCCCCTCATAAAGAAAAGGGTATTTCTTGCATGTATGCCTGTATGTGGCCTTGATTTTTCTTAAGTGTGTATAGTGCCTAGAAAAAAAATCTTGAAGGCCTGAAGTCCCTTTTGAGAATATCCTCTTTAGAAAATTATCTCAAAAATTATACCTGAATACTCCTTTGTAATACAAAAATAAGCTGCAGAAGAGAAAAACACACACACTTTTAGAATCCAAGTGTAAACAAAAAAATCTGAAGTAAAACAAGCCATTTCTACTTCTCCCTCTGCATCATTTATCTATATCTGCAATATTCTTGCTTTTAACATACTTCCTTCCAGCTCCCAAATCATGTTTTCCACTTTTCTGCAATGTCATTTACCTGATGCTATGGTGATTTGATCAACTTAAATATATAGCGCTCACTGTGGTTCTCATTGCTGTTTATTGGTGAAAATACTTCAATGATAGCTGTTGCCTTTGACTGTTTGGTGTTTGTAGTGCTACATCTTCAGAGGAACGCTGTCTTGTTCTACGCCATTCAAACTTATTCTCACACTCTCTCTGCCATCTCCAGTCTTTTTCAGAAGGATAATGGGCTCAGCAATCTAACTTATTTTTCAGAAATGTGATTTAAGAGCCTCAGTAAGATGAATGTCATAAAATGTGCAGTGCTAGATCTTCTTCGTTTACTTCGGTCTGGGACAGTTATTTGCTGGTTTGCCACTTATGGCCAATCAGAAAGGATTGTCTTGAATGCCCTTAGCTTTCAAATATGTATCATGGTTCAATGTTATTGTAAACTTTTCAATAGCTGGTAGTAATACCATGAAAATTTGTGTAAAAGACTTTTCTGAGTCGAGTTGTTACCTTTCCCTACTCTGTGGCTGTGGGGGAGAATTACACACGTACACTAATTCTGTTTTTGATTGCAGCCAGAAGAGCTGAGAGAAATCATAGAGAAGACAAGGGAAATGGAACAGAACAATGGCCACTACTTTGATACCGCAGTTGTGAATTCTGATCTTGATAAGGCGTATCAAGAGTTACTTCGGTTAATAAACAAACTTGACACAGAACCCCAGTGGGTGCCCTCTACCTGGCTACGATGAGAGAGCAATTCCAAGGGACAAATGGACTTCAATCTAGTAATCTTTCCAAGGAGATCGTGTGTAGGTCTGTCCAATTCTAGTATAAATGCGTGAGCTCTAGACCTCAGTGGCTGCATCATTTGCTAGTGAAATTGCGTATTATTGAAAAAATACGCTTATCAGCTTGTGAGCCGATTTAACTGATCTAATGATTGTCCAAGTTTTCTTTCTCTGTGGTCTAGAAATGGAGACCTTGTCAGTACTAAATTCTAAAGCTTTAGATAGATTTTTCTAGTAACTACTTTTATACATAAATCCACCTTTTTTACCTAGAATCACCCTTATGAAATCAAAGATTTTTAAGTGTGTGTATATATACAGTCTATGCTGTCACATAGTTATAAATATGAATGTTATTTAACACTTAACTTAATGACTTTGTGGGACATGATGGTAGTTCAGGAGAATAATTCTACAGATCATTGGGCAGAGAAATAATCTACACGTGAAAAACGTTAATGAGAAATCTCTCCTGTTCAAAAAATACACAGAATGAAGATGCCGCTCTGGTCTGGAGCTGCCCTGTGAGGCTTGAGTTAATATTTTAATTCTCAAAACATTCCATTTTCTAATAGCACTGTAATTGGAAAATGTGTATAATGTAAATATTTCAACCCTTATGTCTTTTTAGTCAAGACTTTTTAAATCAGATTTGACTGCACATTAATTTTAGGTCCAATCAAAGATTAATATTATATTGATCTTCTAGATGTGATATTTTTATGGAATTTTCTTTAAAAGATATTGACCAATTGGAGCCGCTGTTTTCCACAGATCTGTAGAGATATTTAGAAAGGCAGAGGTTATATTTTTGTGAAAAATATATAGTTATAAGACATGCTGCTTAAAAGTCAACTTAAGTTCTCATGTTTTATAACAGAGTACTGACTAAACTAGACTGATGTGCTGAACATTGGAAGATAGTGGGGTTTTTTAATCTCTGCAAGTGGTTCATCTTGTGGCTGTTGGTCTAATGGATAACTAACTGGAATTAAAATAGCTGAATGTAGCTACTGCGTTATAAATGAGTATTGTAATTCACTAGCCAACATATTGTCCTGCCTTTGCTCAGTACTGCAGTGAAAGTATGTGTAAAACACTGGTAACTGACTGAGAAGTCATAAGAAAGGGGAATATTTGTAATGGTTAAAACAAACAAAAAAAACTTGAAAGAAGTGAACAAAAGGCAAGGTCTGCCTGTATCCTAGTGTGTTCTGCAAAGCAGATTGGAACATCTCTGCATCCTCGAATGATTCTGAGCTGTGAAGGTTTAACTACTAAGGCTATGCATCTGCAGTAGGGCTGTTCTGTCGCTGAAGCTAACTGAGTAATAGTATCTTGGCTGTTTTGGTTTTGGGTAGCACAAAGAACCTTGACTGTGAATATCTCTTAATTTTAGCCGTAGTGTTTCTTTGTTACTACAGGTAAAACACTGGAGTTGCATCAATGTGTAGTTCACTCCTGTTTAATGTTGAAGGATGAAAAAGTTGATTTTTCCCATTCTGTCTTGCATATATTCTTCAAATGTTAATGGAACAAATTCACACCCATAGTTAAATAGAGAGCTCAAAGTATACAGCGGATATAAAGAAATTGTCAGGTAACTATCCTAGTTACTGAACTAACATTCAGTACATTTTTGTATTGAAAAATGGAAGTATAGAGTGCATTTGTGTCTTGTTAGAAAGCGAAATTATTTGCTGGTTTAATTAGTATTTAGGGCTGAAAAGCAATTAAGCAATTAGTGAAGATAAGTAATGACCCTTCAGAAAGAAAAGGGGTTGGAAACTTTAATATCTTTAGTTCAATTCAGTGTTAGAAATAATGTGCTAGCAGTTGGCCTACGGGCTGGATATTCAAAATAATGGCTTTTTGCCTCACATTGCAGGCACGTTCTCAGTTTAATCCATAGTTTATGACAACTACAATGTTTGGGTATATTGGATAGTCAGTGTTTCATAGATGACAAAATATTGTATCGATTCTACCCTTTTTTAAGAAAGATCATTGTAGATGTATTAGGCTTTTTGGTATTGACTGTTTCATAGTTGGACAAGAAGGTGGAAAGCAGTAAAATGTGTTCGTCAAGGGTAACCTAGCTCAGCTACGTAGGTACTGTCCAAATTCTTGCAGTCACAATCAGCTCAAGATGGTTGCTGAACCCCCTTAGGCATTCCGTGTTCATAGGCAGCGTCAGTCACAGTAAATCATGCTGTTAATGTATTTGACTCATGTTTGTCTCCCCAGTTTTTCTGAAATGGTGTACAGAAGCTGTTTTTATACAAATAAGCTTTTGAATGTAGACTTAAAGAACGCTGCTTGAAGTTCAGCTCTACTCTCTTAATTCCCAAGGCACACAGTACTTGCTGACATCCCTGTTAGAGAGGTGCTACGATAGTTTATAACCAATGTTAGCTTTGTCTCCTGCCGAAAGGAAAGGCTTGAGCAGCACTGAGAAATGTACCTGGCTGGCTGCTGCCAGTTTGGACCTGGAACTACCTTGTGTAAGAAATTATTCTGCCTTCTTTAATGAAGAACGTGTGTTAATTCCCTTGAGAGTAAAAGAGACTATGCAAACTTCACTGGTGAAACTCTTCAACCTTATCACAGGCTTTGTAGTGAGCTGTATCAGACTGAAATGAGGGTATCTGCATTTTTACCAGTCCAGATTTAATTAAAAATAAATGTTAGCTGAATTGCATAAAAGAATTTTTGAATGTAATTATATGTGACTTTTTAAAATATAAGATGGGGGGTTTAATGCCTTAAATAATTAAGGTAACTTTAGTGAGACCTGTGGTTAGCCCCACATTGTAGTTTTATACATGTATCTGCACTCTGTATTTTGAGACATCATGAACTGCACACTAATGTAAAAATGTAAAATATTTCTAGATTTAAAATAAATCACTGTACAATTTTACTTCTTGTAGTGGATCTTGGGAGTCTTCTTTCTGCCATTTTGCTGAATGTGTGAAAGGTGCTGTGACCCATCAGTGCCCTAGAGGATGTTCTCTGTTCCTTCTGACACCATGCGTCCAGTGGGAGAGGATGTCCTCAGATCTACAGTTTCACTCTTTCAAGCTGGACCTGTATCTTACAAGAGACGATGGACTTACTATTCAGCTGTGCTGCCTTCAGTTTCAAAAGAGAAAAGAAATGGCCTTGTGCCTCGTACAGTTATAAAATGACTTTTTAAAGGTGTTAATAGAAATTCATTTCCTTGCACTTACCCTGCGTCTGCAGTTAAGTGCTGGATCATGTTTAAAACAAGATGCTTGCCTTGAAGAGACCAGTAGTACTAGAGACAATGTACTAGTACTACTGCTATGGCATGTGTTCAGTTTGCTGATTGCAAACCAATGTCTTTAGGAAAAGAGCCCTTCAAACTGAGCAGCATTCAGTGACAGCCTGCTTATCAGCCACTCTCCTAGACTCCCCTAATCGGCAAAGGACATGAAGATTCACAGCAAGGATGGACTGCTGTACTTTCAACCCTGCTTTGCTTGCCAACCTACTGGTTGCAATGAAGATTTGGAGCAACGTGTAGCTGGATAGTTGAGAAAAGTTTCTACGTGTTTGTGTCAGGAAGAAGCCAATTCTCCTTGGTTACTTATCTAAAGGAGTAAAGGTTAAGTGAATGTGGGCACAGGCTGAAAAGAGATGTGTCCAGTGTGGATTCTAAGTTGGGGGTAGGTGATGAAGCAAAGGTTTTATTTTGAAATCAACACGACAAGCTTTTAAGACCACCATCTGCTAGCAACTTAAGCCAGACACCAGATATTTAACATTTAAAATTTTTACTTGTTTCTAGCACAGACAGTACACAAGTTGGCAGAACCTCTAATTAAAACCAGAGATGTTTTAGGCCAATGGTAACAATCGTGCAACAAAAACAAATCACAGAAGACTGTGGATTTCATCAACAGGTTAGAAAATGAGAGTTGCCTTTACTGACATTTGACTTCAGCTGTGCCAATACCTGCTTTAAGCAACTTGAACATTAATAGTTCAGCAGTAAAGAACATCACATGCATCTCCCTCCCTAAATAATGTTTTCCTCTGCTTGCACTAGGAAGGGGAGCAATTAAAGAGGAATCTGGTTAAGCAAATCCAGAGCTGTCCTGCAAAAACCACAGCTATGGACAGTCATTCCTAGTAAGTGAAGAAATAGGCTGAACACACAACAGGCGGCTTTCCTGATAGTAAAGCACCTGACTGGTCTCTCCTTTTTCCTCCTGTGCTGCAGTCAAGTTCCCAGATTTCTAATCTCCCAGGAGAAATCCACAATCCATTCAACTCAAGACTTATACACCAACTGAGAAGCCACATAAGTATCATTGAGGCAACATGTCCTGAATTATATTGCAAATGGACATTCTGTATTCTGGGTCCCCTGCTCCATATGCAACAACTGTGCTGGGTTACTCAAAGAGAAGGTCTTCATCTTTCTCTTCTGCTAAGAGATTGGCTGGTTCACGTTCCCTACCAGCAGCCCTCCGCAGCTCCCGTTCTTTCTCAGATTTTTCTTTCAATACTTTTTTCTTTTCCTGGATCTTCTTTAACCTGTGAAGAGAAATGTGGCTTATCTGTGAAACAAATGTCTTCATAAAACAGGCTAGCAGCAAAGATGCCATACAACTTGGGTATGATAAAGCTGCCTGGAGAAGGTTCCCCAGGAAATGAAAATCCTGTAACAAATGGCAAAAGGCTTTTATCACTAGCTGCTGCCATTGAAAAACTTCATCTCTGCAGATTAACTCATTTCTTCATCCAAACTATAGATTATATTCTTGACCTTAAACACTGTTATACTACTCTGCTTGTTTTTAATGAAGTTAGTTCTCCTTTAATTCATTTCAGGTTTGACACTTTTGCTTCAGGTAGCCCCAAACACTGACCTCTATGGTAGAGGTGTCCTTACAGTACACCGAGGCATTCTGCTTTATCCCATCATTCTGTCTGGAAGAATGATAATGACAGCTATGTACAAGCTAGTGGTAGGGATTCATTTGTAACTTTCAGACAAGTAATGGCAGATCTCCAAGTGCTCAGCTCTGGCAACTCAGTGTGCAGTAAGAACCAGGTCACATTTAACAGTCTTCACTGCCAGATTTGGTGAACAGTTCTCGTAAGTCCCTTCTGAAGAATGGTCTATTTAGAGAAAAAGAGACCAGTCTAGGTTTGTTTTAGATATTTACCTGTAGAATTCCTCTCGCTCTCGTTCATCCAGTTCTGTGATGATATAAGAAAGAGTACGCTCGATCCTGGGAATAATCACTAAAAAAACAAATAAGGAAGCTGTTGGACTGCTGTTATATTAGCAGGAAGTTATCTAATGCAGTGCACAGATGGTTGTTTAAAGTCAATCTAGTAATTCTTTTGGCTAGGGGAAATTTACATGTCTTTCATGGAAGATCATACTATTTCATTGTGGACAAGTACACAAAATCATTTTCTTCAGTAAGTCCAGGACTAAACTAGGACTCGAAACATCACAGAATCTCCTGTAGCACGTTCTTTTGAAAGATGCAATGGAATCAGTAAGCACTGATCCCTGATTGTTCGTAAGGTCCTTTTTCCCCGTGGAAGTGGTTAAAAAAAGTCCTGCAAGAGGTGGGCAAGATTTGAATTAAAACTATGTTCTTCCATTACATTCTTTCAGAAACTTCTGTTCAATATAGTACTTTTACTCACAGAATTATGATCTCTGTTTGAAAAAGCCATCATGAAAACAAATATTCAAATATAACCCCATCACAAGGGAAGAGATAAGACATTAAACAAAGCTTTAACACCCAACTGGGCAAGTGTCAGAATCACTTTTTGAAAGGAGAAAGCTGTTATCAGCACTACCAAAGTTATTTGGAAGGCTGCAGAGGAAACCTTTTCTACAGTCAAATTTGCAGAGTGATAAGCTGCAGATAAGGCCTGCACGTTCAAAGGAACAAGTCTATGAAAAACAGTACTGAAAAGGACCATTTAGAATAATGTACTGAAATAAGTTATTTCATACATGCAAAGATGATTAAATCTGAGCTATCAACAACTCGGAAAGGAACTTGAAATAATCTAAGCACCCTGGATACTGCAGCAAAAGGAATCACAGCAATATTGTGCATAGGTAGTACTTAAGCAATTGCAAGAAACAAATTTACAATCAGGAACGCGAAGGATAAGCAATTCAGATGAAAAATACCAGAGTATTGACATTAGGACTGTTCTGTTTCCTGTAACACAAACCTGAATAGGTTACCAAGATTTCTCTCTGGATGCCTACTCCGCAATCCCATCCAAAACCAACAAAAAAAGTCACCAGCTCTCCACTGGACAGCATCGTTACAGTTTTAAAAGCTGTTATGCTAGCTATTAGAACATCTTGACACATAAAAACATCCTGTCTTTTGTTTCTAGTCAACAGACTTGACCAAATAGTCAGTCACTAGCAGAGACTCCAGAATGTGTTTGTGAAATCTTTGTTCTATAGGTTCTCAATACAACTTCCCAATTACTTTCTCTGTTTGCATATTCATCTATCTCTGTGTACTCCAGTCCATTCCACTGGGCTTTTAATTTTTGTTCTTACTTGCAATATGTTTCATTGTAACGCTCTCTGAAGAGTTCTTGAACTGGTCAGAAATCCTACTAACAAGAAAGCAGTCAAAAGAAGAGTGGCTTCCATGACCCTGCTCCTCATCTTGCATGGAGACAGAAAAATATTATGCATCCCAAATGGAAAAATACTCACCATGTTCAATTGCATTCACACGTCTGTTTGTTATTTTAATGGCTTCGTCCAAAGTAACAAAGGATGTCTGATGGAATGGGATTAAATAATTAATATATAACAAGACAAATTCAGCATTTCCATCAATTCTATACACAAAACGAAACAGCACTTGAAAGCCAAAGCCACGTCTGTAATGTAGCTTTACACACTACATTCTTGATAGAAGCACAATTTTTTCTACTGATGTCAGTAGCACGCTGAACGCTGCTCATTAGCAGTTACAAATACCAACTTCCCAAAGAAAGTTTCATCTTAGCATTAAGGAATAAGGACTTCTCTGAAGCGGTAATATAAGTCTGTTTTATGGCTGGAAAAGGTTTGCAACTTTGTACAGCACTGGGACTAAAGGAGTATACTACAGCTCAAAGTATTAAGCTACAATCACTGAGACTAGGTTATTTTCATTTTAGAACAGTGAGAAACCAATGATCCCCTTTTTTTCCTCCCACCAACCTGTAAGGAGGCCAGTTCCACAAGCAGCTCCACAGCTTTGGCATAGTTCCTCTTCAGCTTAGCCAGCTGTTCTCCACCTCTGGCCAAGCCAGTCAGCTCATAGCCTGAAAAAAAATAATCATCAAATAATATTTGTTGCTACTGCTACTATGGTGTTTTCTTACTAGATAAAAATTAGTACTTTACAAACTACAGGGATACAGACAGCTCAGCAAATGACAAGCTAAAGCCTTTGCCCATTAACAAATTGTCTTTATAGTGGTTTATGTTACTACAGATCATTGTTGTGCATGTCCACAGTAAGACCTACCAGTCTCAAAACCTGGTAATTCAAGACAAGCCTTCTCCTCATCTGAAAAACTCACTGATTTAGGAAATTAAAATCCACTATAGTCCCTAATAATCCCTCCACATCACAGGAACAGGGCAAAGCATCACAGACGAAGTAAGTACACCTATGCCTATGATGTTTGTTCAGGACGCTGGTTGAGAGAGTCCCGTGGGAGACGGTCCTGAAGGGCAAAGGGGTCCAGGAAGGCTGGACGATCTTCAAGAAGGAAGTCTTAAAGGCGCAGGAGCAGGCTGTCCCTGTACGCCGTAAGAAGAATGGGTGGGGAAGACGACCGGCCTGGCTGAACAGGGAGCTCTTGCTGGGACTCAGGAAAAAAAGGAGAGTTTACCGCTTGTGGAAGAAGGGGCAGGCGACTCAAGAAGAGTACAGGGATCTCGTTAGGTCGTGCAGAGAGGAAATGAGAAAGGCAAAAGCCCAGCTAGAACGCAATCTGGCCGCTGTCGTTAAAGACAACAAAAAAAGTTTTTACAAATATATCAATGACAAGAAGAGAGCCAAGGAGAATCTCCATCCTTTATTGGATGCAAGGGGGAACATTGTCACTGAGGATGAGGAAAAGGCTGAGGTACTCAATGCCTTCTTTGCCTCAGTCTTTAACAGGCAGACCAGTTATCCTCAGGGTACTCGGCCCCCCGAGCTGGAAGACGGGGACGGCGAGCAGGATGAACCCCCCGTAATCCAGGAGGAAGCAGTCAATGACCTGCTATGCCACCTGGACGCTCACAAGTCTATGGGGCCGGATGGGATCCACCCGAGAGTGCTGAGGGAGCTGGCGGAGGTGCTCGCCAAGCCGCTCTCCATCATTTATCAGCAGTCCTGGTTAACGGGGGAGGTCCCGGAAGACTGGAGGCTTGCCAATGTGACGCCCATCCACAAGAAGGGCCGGAAGGAGGATCCGGGGAACTACAGGCCTGTCAGCCTGACCTCGGTGCCGGGGAAGATTATGGAGCGGCTCATCTTGAGGGCGCTCACAAGGCATGAGCGGGACAACCAGGGGATCAGGCCTAGCCAGCACGGATTCATGAGAGGCAGGTCCTGCTTGACCAACCTGATCTCCTTCTATGACCAGGTGACCCGCCTAGTGGATGAGGGAAAGGCTGTGGATGTGGTCTACCTGGACTTCAGCAAGGCCTTTGACACTGTCTCCCACAGCATTCTCCTCGAGAAGCTGGCGGCTCACGGCTTAGACAGGTGGACTCTGCGCTGGGTCAAAAACTGGCTGGACGGCCGGGCCCAGAGAGTTGTGGTGAATGGAGTTAAATCCAGTTGGCGGCCGGTCACGAGCGGTGTTCCCCAGGGCTCAGTACTGGGGCCGGTCTTGTTTAATATCTTTATTGATGATCTGGATGAGGGGATTGAGTGCACCCTCAGTAAGTTTGCAGACGACACCAAGTTGGGTGGGAGTGTTGATCTGCTCGAGGGTAGGAAGGCTCTGCAGAGGGACCTGGACAGGCTGGATGGATGGGCCCAGGCCAACTTTATGAGGTTCAACAAGGCCAAGTGCCGGGTCCTGCACTTCGGCCACAACAACCCCATGCAGCGCTACAGGCTTGGGGAAGAGTGGCTGGAAAGCTGCCTGGCGGAAAAGGACCTGGGGGTGTTGGTCGACAGCCGGCTGAACATGAGCCGGCAGTGTGCCCAGGCGGCCAAGAAGGCCAATGGCATCCTGGCCTGTATCAGAAATAGTGTGGCCAGTAGGAGTAGGGAAGTGATTGTGCCCCTGTACTCGGCCCTGGTGAGGCCGCACCTCGAATACTGTGTTCAGTTTTGGGCCCCTCACTACAAGAAGGACATTGAGGTGCTGGAGCGTGTCCAGAGAAGGGCAACGAGGCTGGTGAGGGGTCTGGAGCACAAGTCTTATGAGGAGCGGCTGAGGGAACGGGGGTTGTTTAGCCTGGAGAAAAGGAGGCTGAGGGGAGACCTCATCGCTCTCTACAACTACCTGAAAGGAGGTTGTAGCGAGGTGGGTGTTGGTCTTTTCTCCGAAGTAACAAGCGATAGGACGAGAGGAAATGGCCTCAAGTTGCAGCAGGGGAGGTTTAGATTGGATGTAAGGAAAAATTTCTTTACTGAAAGAGTGGTGAAACATTGGAACAGGCTGCCCAGGGAAGTGGTTGAGTCCCCATCCCTGGAGGTATTTAAAAGACGTGTAGATGAGGCGCTTAGGGACATGGTTTAGTGGGCCTGGTGGTGTTGGGTTGATGGTTGGACTCGATGATCTTAGAGGTCTTTTCCAACCTCAATGATTCTATGATTCTATGATTCTATGATTCTATGATTCTATGATGTAAACTGACTTATCAGCAAGATATGACATGACAAGTCTTTTTGTATTAGCATAGAACAGCCGTAAGTACATGCAAGGTAGAAAATACTTGTTTTGTACTTACTGTCCCCTCCTTCCTGGTAATGCTCAAAAACTGGCAAGGTTACACCTGACAAAAAGTGAACAAGAATGTGCATAAGAACATAAAGGATTACAGATTTTTATTAAGTACAACTCATTTTTACCCCATTTGCTTCTAATACATTATGTAAGCTCAGAAGCTTTGTTTCCAAAATCTTTCTATATAGCTTGGAACGATTAAGTCATGCTGGTTCTGACATCTTAATACAGAACTTCAGAATTGTATTCAGATCACAGAGGTCTAGACACATGAAAAATTCAGGGAAGTATTCCGGTTTATTCAGTGTTCAGTTTTATTATGTTTCTGTTTAGTAATGCATTCCCTGTGCTTAAGGAATATTTTAAGCATTCAATCCTGATTTATCTTTCTTGTTTTCTTCATAGACCATTATTATTTAATTTCCTGAAACATTTATTTTTTGATACTTAATTTCCTAATCTATTTTTCAGTAAAGCTCTGTGGAAGTTATGCTTTGTCCAAAGATCTAGAAATTGGACTGCAGTTTACACACACTCATTTAATTTTATGAGAAGTAGATAACTAAATATAAAAATTATATGCTGTATGTGAAAAAAAAAACAGCAAATTACAAGCATTCCTACTGTTAGATGAATAAGAAAATAAAGAAGAGGAGACAGTGTTTGGATACATTCCTGCATATTTCAGAGTCTCCTCCCACAATTCCCTTAAGAGTTGAACTACTCATAGTCTGGAAAAGTCACCTGCTACATTGTCTTTTTTAGCTCTGATCTTGACTTGAGCTTTGTTCACGTTTTGGATCACAGTGGTACTGTAAGGAAGAAAACATACATCGTAATCAAGAAAGCTGAAGTGGTTCATTAAGTCATCATTATATATAAGATGAAGTAGTAATCAAATAGCCGTACAGATTTGGAAATTGTCTTCAGCTCAGTTCTCTATGCAATTCATTGCACAGACTTCGAAGCTAACACAGAAGCTTTGAAAGAAATAGGTTTCCAGCAATGTTTAGAAATGTAAAAGACGCAGAGTCTGTGAAATGTAACTTTAAAAATGTCTTAGACCAAGTATACAAAGCATAGCTAAAAACTAGCCAGTTATCTGGCAAATTACTTTAAAATATGTTAATAATATTGAGTCTAACCAACCTGTGAAACTTTTTTCCCAATAAAAGTGAAGGAATTTCAAGGCTTTAACACAGCCCAAGGCCACAACATTTTGTTCATTTGAGTTTGTATGTATTTGTTCTTTCAGAACATTTATGAGTTTGTTTACCCACTAACTCTACCATATTAACAGACTTCAGCTTGTACAACAATTCGTCTTGAAGAATTCTAAAGTGTTTTAAGGTCTTCCAAGAACAGGTCACTACAGCCAACTCTTCTACTGAAGTACATTTGCTTACAGGGTGGAATCTGACTATTGTTTATAGCTAAACACTGTGACTGGTTAGGACAGGAAACAGCACCATATCCAAATGAAAGGGCAAAAAGACTTCTCTCCAGCAGCACACAGACTACTACTGTGTCTGATCACTTAGTTCTTCCCCGTTAATTGGTGGTACCATCAGCTGAATCATTAACACTTCCCCAACTTTATTCCACAAGATCTACACACATTTGAATGAATTACACAAACACCCTAGTTAGAACTGTAATTTATTAAAATACAATTAAAAAGTACCCTACTGGAAGAAAAAGATTTGTTTCCCCTCTCACATACAGCCCTCCCTAGCCCTAGTGAGACAAGAGGTCAATGAGATAGGAGGTTAGAACAATTAGTAAAATTTCTGTATGACTTACTGGGAGAAAATAACATACATTACATCCGGCCCTCAAATTCACAAGAAAGATCAAAATGATAAATAGTCCAATACTCTGCTATAAATTCTTGTTTCCCTACATTTTAGATTCCAAACTGCAAAAAGCAACACCTTCTCAAATCAAGGATTTGTACGTAAATTCTGTTAATCTTTCCACTTTGTTTAGCTTCCAATGGAGTATACATTTTCATCATGCAAATTATCTCTCTCCTGCAGTGATGTCTCCTATCTTTACCTAATGGAATTCAGTTCATCCTGTCCTACCTTGTCCACTGTCTTTCTTTTTTCTTTTTAAAGTGCATTTAAGAATTTTACTTTTTTTTCCAAAAGAGAAATCAACAATTTGTTAATCGTTTTTTCCCATGGGTAGGACATCCACAAGATCAGCAATCCTCACCTGAAATCTCCTGCTGTAAACTTTGCCTCAGCAAGTGAAAAGGCAGCTTCTCTCATCACCTCACCCATCAGCATCTTAGTCTGTTTAAAAAAAAAAAAACAACAAAAGAGGCAGCAAATACAAGGCACATCATTACTCCTTTTCCAGGGTAAATAACTAACAGCATAAAGAGAAGAATGAGAAATTTAAGAGAGTGAGAAAGTCCTGTATGCATAGCTTACTCTCAAACTGCAAATCATAATTCCCAGGTGACTGGCAAAAGAAGAAATATTTCAGCTGTTTCACTGACCCAGTGTAGAACTCACAGAAATGGCAAAAGACTTGTCTGTCTTAATAATCATAAAATTCTACTACAAGGGGGTTAAATCACAACAGTAGAATGGCTCAGTAAGAAAACACTCGTTACTTCATATTGTACCGAATACTACGAGACAGCTGAAGTTGTTTTTCAACATGTATATATATGTGGCTTTGTGAAGCTGCGCTCTCCTCCTGCTCCATTTTTCCCCCATTTTTACACATTTGAAGCCCTTGTAGCTAAAAAACACGCTACTGAGAAGCAAGAGCCTTTGTATATTAGACAGTTTATAGGAATCAAGATACAGAGTGCTAAGAGCTTGTCAACAGCATGGCAACAAAGCACTACTGATAACCATAGATATCGTAGCAGTTGCAGCCAAAACAGTACAACTAAAACCCGTCCAGTATGGTAGAACAGAACAAGCCGTGTTAGGCTCTACTGAGTTATCTTAGATTTGTCGTTCATGTTGCAATGGAAGAAGCAGGACTTGGTGTTTCTTCATAAAGGAACAAGTTCCATCTGGACAAAACTTCTGCTTTCTAGTGTAGCTAGTCATGCAGGAAACATTATAGATCCGCAGTATCCTCTCAAGCCAGATAAAGCAACAAAAATGGGGCTACAGAACATGTTAAATCCACCCCTAAAGTATTTAGCAGCATCAGAGCAAATTCCCTGTAATGTAGAAGAGATGATAGGGAACTTTTGACACAAAAGAAAGCAGAGCCTAGGACTGGTTGGAAAGAGGTGAAGAATATTAACTCTTACAAAATTTCTGTATCATTGCAGCCACAAAAACATAATTCTGCTCATCTGTCCTCACTTACAGTAGCCTCACTTACTTATCCACGAAGTTGTCCTACGTTCCAGCCTACCTAATGAAGTTAGCAGAACGGGAATGCACAACTGACAGAACAGACAGATTTCAAATAAAGTGAGCCAAACGGGAATTCTGATTTACCTACCTCAATAATTTTCTTAAGGATCTGCCTGAATCGAAGTGTCAAAGCATCAGATTTTTTCTTCAAGAGGTTACGACCTGTTTGGGCTCCTTTCAAACGAGCCTTCATGATGGTCTGAGCCCTGTTAAACAGAGGAATAAATACAAATATCCTGCATCATCCGAAGGGATTAGGAAAAAACTTATGCAAAGTTTTCTGACATGGACATGACTGAAATTATGAAGCAACCAAGAAACATCAATGCAGTAAAACAGGATGGCCAATTCACGACAGAATTTTATGTTCCTATTTAAAATTCCTATAAGGGAATTTATTATATTTACCTCCATCATCAATGAGAATTACAAGGTTATTATCTGCAAAGTCAAAGATCGTGGAAAATTGACAAGTCATTTTTCAGCGCTTCCATAATAGGAAATCAGAGTTTTCATTTTTCTTGATGACTTACAAGCACCAGAAATGCACCAGAAATCAAACTACCCCAAAACCCACTGTCAGTGTGACAGTGGTATTGCTTTTAAGCTCTTTTACTGCTATGTCATCTTTTCAAAATTAGACAACACAGCAAATTCTTCATGTGATCGTAACTGTTGATGCTGTGTTCTGATTTTATAGAGCAACAAGATATAGCAGTCATACATTCTGGTTTAGAGAAAGTCAGCAAGTACAATGATTCCGTATCTTCATACGCTGCACAGGAGATTTACAAGCTATTTAAGACAATCAGAAGTAGCATCAGTTTAAAAGGGATATTAGTAAGCTAGCTGTGGCATTGCATATCCTTTACTTCCAGTAGCACACTTACAGTTTCTCATACGGAATTAGGAACTGAAGAACGATCCAAACCTTGCTTCCCTCTCTGCTGTGGAGTATATTTTAATTTGAAGAATCTTTTGATTTAAGTTAACTAGAATAGCAGGAGCTATACTACAAAAACCACAAGCTGTGCTAACTTAAGCTACCACTTCGTACACGCAGCCACTACAGACAAAGGACAATACTCAAGTCAACTCTATGTGAAGAGAAGCCTTATACACTTCCTCTCTGACCTTGGAAAAAGTAAGTATAAGTAAGATTCTACCTACACAGTGGAATCCATTACTTTCCACATCTATTGGCATGTGATGAGAATAGCTCCATTAATATCTACCAAATACTTATAATTGAAAAGCACAAATACTTTCTGAATGTTTATGATTAAAAAACCCCAAAGAGTAAAAAGGCAGCTTTACTGTCACAATGAGCAGGTCTCTGTCACCACCTTGAACTAACTTGTTTGCTCTGTTCACCACCTGCCAGAGACTGGCTGACCTTCTAGTTCAAGCAAGACTTCACAGGCTCTGAGAGTGCACTAAACAAAGTCTTGTTTACCGTCAAGGAGACTGAGCAGCTTCTGTAATTGGTCATATCCAGCACAGAAGAGGCTCATACCAGCAAGCCACTTCATAAACAAAACAAAAAAACCCAAACCTTGTGAAATTCTGTTCTATCAGCTAACAAAAAAAAATGTTGCAGAGGCAGGCCATCTTTATTTTATCATCCTAGCTTACATTCCTATCAAAATATCAGCCTCATTTGAAACAGGGCTTGTAAATATTAAGCCTTTGTACCTCACCACCTTGCCACAATGACGTATCAGCCCACAAAACCAGATACCTTTTAAAAGTGACTGAAGTGCCTCCTCTTTGGACATGTAGACTGAATGAAGAGAGCACTATTGAAGAGCAGGAGAGAGACCTGTGACTTGGTATATGCAATAATTTATTTCTGAACTAAGTTTCAAAACAGAACCTTTACCCTGTAATGTATTAATCTTTCCATACAAACTGTTATTTCATATGTCCTGAGCTCACGTATGGGAATAATTATTATTTTACATCTGAGGTTTTCTGTCCTGCAAGGAACCTTTTTATAAAGACTACATCCAGGCATCAACCCAATTTTATGCAAGAAGACTTGAAACAGCCTTTCACCTCAAGGCAAAGTCTTTCTGTCCTGGAGGGTTCTGAAGAGAAACTGAACAGCATTATTAAAACAGCAATTTTATTAGCAGATCAGTTTCAATTGTTTGTGTTCGTTCCCATGTTGGCAACTTTCTAAGCCTTGTCAGGAGACATCTGATTTCATGACAAATAGTTTGCTGTCAGGATCTGGAAAATTACTTGACTGTCCACTGCACTTCACGAATTTAACTTCCTTCTTCTTTTTTAACACTTTATGGCCAACCTCCTGCACAGCAGTGTCGTCTATTAAAAAGTGAAGGGAAGCTATGGTTCGATTTGTGCATTTTTTCTTATATTCTACAAATTGCTCTTTTTAAAACCAAGGTTTGCGTAATTGCTTGATTTTAAATAGTCCCCCCCTGCCACTGGAAGCCGCTTGCTTCTTGGTACTGGACCCTGCAATGGCCCTCTGATGACTGACAGCGCTGATTTTGAGCCTGAAAAGAGAAACTGAAGAGAAGATCTAACTGCAGCCTTCAACCGCTTACCGAAGCGTTCTACACAAAACCCAGAGGGAGGCCCTCCTTGGAGGCGCGCAGCAGCAAACACACAACCAACAAAACGATTTCCAGCGCCGGAGCCCAGGCGGCAAGAGGAGCCCGGAGAGCCCCCGCCTCGGCGCCCCCCAGGACTGCCCCGGCCACGACCCCGAGCCCCCGCCACTCCCACCTCGGCGCTAACCCGCCCCCGCGGCTGTGCTCGGGGCACAAGCCAGGCCCGGCCGCGGCACCGGGCCCGCTCACCCCGCCGCGGCCGCGCGGGGGGTGGCCCAGGAGCCGCTCGCCCCTCAGCCGGTGCGGCGGGGGCAGGGGCGGCGGCCGGCCCGCAGCGCCCCCTCAGCCCAGCCCGCCCTCAGGCGCGGGGCGGCCCGGCCCGGCCCGGCGGACACTCACATCCGCGATGGGAAGATCTCGATGCGGTCCTTGCCCGACATGGTGGCGGCGGGGGCAGGCGGGGCGCAGGGCGGCGGGGCCCGCTCCGGCTGTCACCGCTGTCACCGCCGCCGCCGTCACGTGACGCGGCCCCGCTGTCCCCGCCCCCGCGCGAGGTGGCGCCCTGGCGGAGGGAGCACCCGGATGCCGGCGCGGCCCGCCCCTCTCCCTCCCCCCCCCCCGCCAGTCGCTTGTGGTCACGTGCCCCCGGCGACGAGAAGGAAGAGACATAATTGGCTCCCGGGTCTGTTTGTGACACCCGGAGGTCTCTGACTCTGTCCGCCCGCGTTGCCCTCAGCGCCCGATCCCCGGGGGCGCTCTAGCAAAGGGCGGCCTTCTGCCTCGACGCTGAGACTCTGTGGTTCTGGGGGCGCGGGGCTGGCCTATCGCGTGCGGAGGAGCGGGAGCAGGGCGGGCTGGCGCCTGCGCAGTGAGGCGGCGGTGGCCAAGCGCACGCTGAGGCAGGAGCGGGACCGGCGCGAGACTCCGGGCCGCGAGCGCAGAGCGGGACCCCTCGGCCGCTGCCAGGTAGCGGCTGCGCCCCCGCCGCCGCCTCGGGGTCTGGCCTCGCCAGGCGGCCGGGCCGCGGCTCCTCCTGGCTGGGACCGCCGTAGGCCCGCGGTGTCGGGAGGGGACTCGGCGCGGCTGAGGGCTGGGCCCGGGCGGTTGGGCCCAGGCGGGGCGGGAGGGAAGGAGGGACCGGCGTCGCAGCCGCGAGCTTCCCAGGCCGCGGGGCCGCGCTCCCCGGGGGACCGACCCACCTCTCGGCCTCGCTGTGCCAGAGATGGACCCTTCCCCGCCCGGCAGCCACTGTCGGCCGCCCTGGGGACCGCTTCCCTTCTCTGGTGCTGTAGCTGTCGTTGGGCATTGCCTGTGTCAGCGACGCTCCCGCGGCCGGAGGAGTCGCTGGTCAGAAGTTACTCCATTTTCGCCAGTTTCCTCAGAGACTTGTGCGGCCGTGGGGACTTAACCTTTGCTGAGGCGTTTCTAACGTCTTGGAAAGCTGATTTCCAGCGTTGGCGCTGTGGGCACTGTGTTGCTCCCGAGAGGCCTCCCACAGAAGGCCAAAATAAAAAGCTTGTGTCTATGAAGAGGAGTAAAATAATCCGTGTGCAGAGCAGTGTTTGTCCATTTTTTTTGCTTGCTGTGGTTGGGATTTGTTGCTTTGCAATGTAGCTTTATTCTGCATCTCATAAGTAGGCACGTAGGATTGAGCTGAACCGCATTCAGCGGACTAGAAAACTGAACTGTGAAGTTTTTATTTTTAATCTTGGAGTTCTTTGTTCAGCTTCAAATTATATGAAGTTACATGAAACCTTTAGAGGAGTGTTTTCGTAATCCTTTACTAGTTTGTATTTCCCCTTTCTGAAAGTTAAGAATGGAAATAAGGGTGGACAGAGTCTTCTGAATTGTATGTCCATGTGTACGTAGTGCCTGGCATTACCATCTTACTCTCTTTTTAAATGCTCATATAGCTAGAAAGCATTGGCACTGCTGGAAAGATCAAGAGTAAAACTTCAAAACAGTGATTACAACAAACTCCTTCTGAAGGAGTGATGCATTTGACTCAGCATCTTAGGCTCCAACTTCTGTAGGAAACTTTTTATATGAAACTTCTAGGCATAGACAAAAGGAATTGAACTAACCTGGTGAGTGATGAGTATGTGGATTCATCATCAGGAAAATGAAGAGGTTTAAGCATTCCTTCTTACTACAACATGATTATGAAGCATTGATTTTTTGTACTTTTTTGAATGTATAATGAAAGAATCCTGGTTTTGTTTTTCAGGGTTTTTTTCCCCCTCCTGACTAGCAAATACATTGGGGGGCACTTTTCTTCTGTTTTCAGTGCTTCATTCATGTCAGGCTAGTTCTGTCTTCTGTTCCAATTATTGCTTTGCTTTCTTTGCTGACAGGTGGCCTCTGAAGCAGGTCTTACAGGATTATTCCAAACATCTTGTGCTGAGTTTAGAAAGTCATCTTCTGGAGCTAGAGTGCACTCCTTCTCAGTACTACAGAAGCTTCACTTTACCTCTTACTTTCTCAACCTCTCACATGCTGTCTTATTATGCACATACAAATACCTTTGTGAGCACTGCAGGCTTCTTCTCTCCCATGTCCTCCTGTTAAAATCTGATTTAAAATTTTACACAGACTCATGAATTTAGATGAATGCAAGGTGTGCAGTGCCAGCTTTTCACCACTTGAAGTCTCTTCTCTACAGTGTGCTATGGATAGGTAGTATGGCGGTTGAAGTGGATAATAAAGTCTGGGTAGCAAGCTTTTTCTACTTTAATGCAAAAAAAAATAGCCTCTTAGCAAATGGTTGTGGTAATACTAAAATACTAGTTAATTTATTGTTTAATTTCTATTAAAACCTAAGTATGAATTGCACAAGCCTTAGCCAAATTTGCATTTTTTGTACCAGTGTTCCTCCCTATTTATTTCTATTTCTATTAAATTTAATTTCTATTAAAACCTAAGTATGAATTGCAAAAGCCTTAGCCAAATTTGCATTTTTTGTACCAGTGTTCCTCCCTACCCTGATTAGTCCTTGCTTGTTTTTTACCATGGTTGTAGGAGAAGTCAGTGATGTACTGTGAAATAAAATCTTTGTTTCTTTCTGCTGAAATTCCAGAATGCCAGGACTAAGCTGTAGATTCTACCAGCATAAATTTCCAGAGGTGGAAGATGTAGTGATGGTCAATGTTCGGTCCATTGCTGAAATGGGAGCCTACGTCAGCCTGCTGGAGTACAACAACATTGAAGGCATGATCCTTCTCAGTGAGCTGTCCAGAAGACGTATTCGTTCCATAAACAAACTCATCCGCATCGGGAGGAATGAATGTGTCGTGGTCATAAGAGTTGACAAAGAGAAAGGTATTCGGGGATATTGTGGGCTATATCAAGGTTGAATTCATAGAGAGAAATGCAGATAAACTAGGTGGCTTAGGTATTCATTGGTTTTGCCAGGGGTTCTTTTTTTTAAGGCACTTCAGCAAAATAGACCATCATCATGCCATCTGATATTTATGATTATTCTTCCATTCATCTGTGTCCTTTAGGAATTGGGTTAATGAAGGTCGATCACATCAGTAAAGTTTTGCTTAAGTGGGTCCTCACCAGCTCAATGTTTGGTCAACAAACCATAGTGAAGTGGAATTTTCTTTTGGTATCTATATAGACTTTCTAAGTCCTAACTGAAGAGGAAGGTCATCTGATATAGTGATTAAAAATCTAAATGGTGAACATCTAATGCTTACAGTCCATCTTGTGCATTAACAAGTCTTGAACCTTGGCTGTAAAATAGATGACATGTATGTAATTATTGTACCACATGAATTCTGTAGAAGGTTACAAGTTGGGATTGTACAGGCAACTCTGTCTTGTCCTGTGTTCTGAACGTTTGAATCTTTTATTCTAAAGGGTTTTTTAATATATTTTCTATTTAGCACATGTTGGATTTTGATAATACGGTTCCATGCAATCTTTATATCCAGGTATAAAGAAATAACGAAAATAAACACTGAGCACATCTAGAAACCTGACTGTTGGTATGATGTTTCTCAAGTAATACACTTTTCTAGAATACTTCTGAAACTGCAGTTAACTCTGAGATTAAGTAATGAATGACAGGATAAGAAAAAGCAGAGAGGAAAGACTGACAAGAAGAAACTTATTTCAGATAGATCTGAAGTAAAATTAGTTTTCCAGCATCTCTAATGAAAGGATACTTCATCTTAGAAATCAATTTCATTCTCATATTAACAGAGAAACACATCTGGAATTCATATAGTGGTCTTTTATTGAATCTTTTGGGGAACCTATAGCTTGTGAGAAGTAGGTGGAGGCCTTTTCAAATTTACTAAGAAATGGTTCAAAAGAGTTTTTTTCACAGACAGTTCTCCCAAAAGAGTATCCAAGGAGTTAGAGTCAGAATTTGAGGCCAGGCCTACTTTATTAGGAAACCGTTCAGAGCTAAACTGATGGAGTGCTAACCTTGAATGAAATTGAGTTGAGCGCTACAAAAATATGCATCAAACTTGCTTCTTTGTATGCTGGTATGATTTTTGCCAAAACTGTGTACAGCGACAGAAAAAATAGGAAAATTTCTTCCAGGGTTGCAGAGAACGCATTCTTAGGTCAGTAATTTTAAAGAATGTTTTACAAAAGATTTGCTATTGTAAGTATTTACAGTTGAAAGAATAATTTAATACCCTATTTGGATCACGATTTGATCAAATTTGTTAAGGTTTGGTTTTGTTACTTTCTGTAGTAACAGATAGAGACAGTGTAGGCAAGAGGCAAATCCTGAGACAGTGTTTGTTCTTTATGCTTTTCTTTTGAAGCAGTTAGACTTAGTTTGCACAATGCCTGACACTTTCAAAATGGTTTTCCCCAATAGGTTATATTGACTTGTCAAAAAGAAGAGTTTCTCCAGAGGAGGCAATCAAATGTGAAGACAAATTCACAAAATCGAAGACTGTAAGTTGCTTTGTTAGGTTCAGGCACTGTGTGTTGCCAGCTTCTTTCCTGAGCAACCAAAACACACAGACAAGATAATAGGAAAATAGTGTTCTCATTTATTAAGCACACCCTGATTCTTGTTTACCCATGCAAATATATATAATCAGCTCCTCTGTCCATGAGTGCTCTGGTAAGCTGCTGCTTAATTTATGAGTAGATCAAGTAGTATGTCAGTTGAAAATCTGTGATGTAAAGGGGGAAGTTTTTAAATTATTAGAAATCCAAAAGCATATGCTGTGGTTTAGCACTCTGTGGACTAATTTTATTGAAAAGGCGTGCAAGTATTTTAAAGCATCAACTCCCACCCTTGCTACTGTGTGGTCTTATGCTTCTGAGTAGAACGCTTACCATTAAATATTACTTTGATTCTAACTTTTTTCTTTGTATGCAAGTATACTGTTTAACAACTTGATAATACTTTTTGCATCAGTTTCTGTGAGAGAATAATTTTATCTTTATAACTACACAGTAAAGGTTTAGGTTAATAAAGTGGTTTTGATATTTTGTAAGTTCCTAGAACTCAGTATGTAATTTATTGCTAAATATAGGGAAGGCTTGTATTGTGACATCATGCAGTGTTTAGAATCAAGACACTTTATCATTGATATTTTTTATTGTTTATTTGCATCAACAATTTTGGTTGTGGACTTTGATCTGCGGGACTCAATTCTATGCTGTACAAACTCATAGTAGGAGTCAGGCATTACATGAGTGTGAGACTGGAAAAGTGTGTGGGGGGGTTGTTTTGGTTTGTTTTTTTTTTAATACCCCTTTTGTGTTCAAGGTTTACAGCATCCTTCGTCATGTTGCTGAAGTCTTGGAGTACACTAAGGATGAGCAGCTTGAGAGTCTGTTCCAGAGAACGGCCTGGGTATTTGATGACAAGTACAAAAGACCAGGATATGGTGCTTATGATGCATTCAAGCATGCAGTCTCGTAAGGACACCTTTTCTACTTCTAGGGGTTTATTTCATAATTACAAAGAAGTATTTCCTGGAATAGATCCATCACAATATTCTTTTTGGGGTTTTGGGTTTTGTTTGGTTTTTTTTCCCCAGAGTCAGTATGTAGAATGTGCTGGTCAAGTAAACCTAGTAAATTTTTACATCAGTCTTCCAGTTGCTTATTGGAGGTTTCTCTGTCTTACTGCTTCCTTCAAGTTCCCAATGCTTTTGAGAAAGAAGGCTCAGAGTTGACTTGTTTTTATCCATCTTTGAGTGTGCCACTGTGTGTATGTCAGTTTTTTAAAAGTAGTAATTGAATTTGATGTGGAGAAATGCTAAGGCACTTGGTGAATATGTTATAAGAGAAACATGCAGTTACAAACACTGGAGAGATTTCTATTGCCACAGATGAGCCTGTGACATTTCTAACAGAAGAAGCACTGATCTTGGTTTGTCTGTCAGAATTTACCTGTTCTTAGTCCCAAGCAGATGTTACCAAACATATCTAGCTCTGTTTCTGAAGATACTTCTACTCACAGCTGACTGTCACTCTTCCATTGCACAGGCAGAATTTTTCTTTTTTAAATGCAACAAGCTGGCTTGTTACTTCTCTACGCTTCCAAACTTAAATAATGGGAATGGGATCATGAACTTAGAAATGGAATTATGAACAGAAAGAGTTGGAAATTGTGATGCTAGGGGAGTATGCACTGAGATAGATTGCTCTTAATGTTTTTATGAAGTCTGGTATTTGAATTTGCTTTCAGAATTAACCTATTTGGCTCCCCTCTAAAGATTCTATCGTGAAATTGGCAATCCAAAAATAGATTTCTCAAACATTTCCAATTTTACTCTTTCATGGCACGTAAACCTATGAGTGATGAACTTGAGTTGAACACTAGATGGCAGTAACAAACTTCTAGAAATTGTCTTGACTTCAAGAAGCAGGGCACTCGGTAGCATTTTGATTAGCTTAAAACCATGTTTGTGTTTTTGGGGAAGAGACAACTTGTATCCTCATTTGGACTGAATGTGTTCTGTTTCATAGAATAATAATTATTTTCTAATGATAGTAAATTTACTGGTAAAGGGCAAATCTGCGCACATTGCTGCAGAAGGAATTCCAGATCATTCTGTAACTGATAAATACTTAAACACCTGTATACTAGAAGAACGAAAAACTGTAGTTGCATTGGCTGTTTAAGCTTCTCTTAAACTCAGAAAACTTCTGAACACATGCCATTTGTTGCTCATCTGCTATTCAGGTTGAAGCACAAACTTCTGAAGCTGTCTGTTCTCAAAACGTTTTCATCAGTGATGCCTTAAGATTTCTGACAATGGACTGCAACTTTTATTTGCTCAAGTTGTGCTCCTACATAAAGCTATAGTGGTTGAGCAGAAAAACGTGGATGTTGCTGCCTTCCTATGCTTGCTGAAGTGCTTTCTGGAGGCTTAGCATGCCCTCTAAGAATTTGACTTGCTATTTCTTTCTTAGTACTGAGGATTAGTGTTTTGGGGTTTCACACAGCAGATACCAGTGGCAAAATTTCAAAGTGTATTTACCCTCTGATCAGTAAAACCTAAAACATCCAGGACCTATTTGTTGAATGCCTACCAAACGCTCATGAAAGTAACTTGAAGATTTAACAGAACAGATTGTAAACGAAGAAATGGAATTTGCATGTCCAATAAATCACTTCTGCCATATGGGTTCTTATTTTTGATGTGTACAAACTGCCATGTTTCTGGGTTCTGTTTACTTATGTTTGGCCCTTCTACTATCTAGACTCAGTATATAAAATCATGAAAGATGATGTTTTATTAGCAGCAGAGACCAATCTCCAATATTGGCTCTGGTTTTTGGGCTGTCTTAGTTCATGTTTGCCTGCTAGTAGTATCGTAGGTGATCTGGTATTGCTTTTCAGAGAACTGCAGCTCCTGTCTCTGAAGAACAGGAACAACTTTTGTGAGGAGCTTTTTGGTTATGGTATCTGTTTCAGATATATTTTGGATAAAATTAATACAGCAATAAAGAGAATTGACACCACTTCTTCAAACAAGAGCTGCTAATTTATATGGATAAACAGCAGAGAAGTTTGCCTCTGTGATTTTAAAACTATTAGCTCGTGATCTAAAAAAACTTTATTCTTTCTTCAGCCAAGAATGTAGCCAGCAGATAAGTATCTGTCTGTGATCCAGTCACTGTTAAAAAGGAGTACAGTATAACACGGAATGAGTATAGGTTACTTTGTAGAATGACAAAAATCTCGTGTTTGAATGAAACGCTACAATAATTCAAAAAATTCAGATTCATCATGGATTCTCTTTCATGCAATATGAAACGCATGAATCCCATCCAATTCCCTCCAGTCCCGCATTGGAGGGAACATAAATACCAAGCAGCTAGATATTTTTCTCACTCCGTGGATCATGTACAAATGGAGCTGGACAGAAGTCATTCCTTTTCTTAAAAAAAGAAAACAAAGCAAGCCAAAAAAAACCAACAAAAACAATTCAGATCTTTCCTTCCAGGAACATATTGGGTAA
This sequence comes from Aptenodytes patagonicus, assembly GCF_965638725.1. NCBI lineage: Eukaryota > Metazoa > Chordata > Aves > Sphenisciformes > Spheniscidae > Aptenodytes > Aptenodytes patagonicus. The sequence goes on along the minus strand of NC_134955.1, from coordinate 35,368,484 downwards.
ACTACTCTTCTGCTCTGTTGTTAAATGCTTCCAATAGAAAATATTTTGGAGATAGATGTGTTTATTTTCTTCCGGTGTTCCAGTGGACTCTTAAGACCCTGTTTTCATTGTCTAGTAGATCTCTATGATTTTGCATAATATTGAAATAGTACTGGAAGTTAATGTTGTGTCATATTCCACTTCAGTATAACTTCTGTAACGTTGCTTTGCTTGGCTCAGAGACCCTGCAATCCTGGATAGCCTAGATCTGACAGAGGAGGAGAGGCGTGTATTGATTGACAATATTAACAGACGTCTGACACCGCAAGCAGTCAAAATCCGAGCTGGTGAGTTCTTCCCAGATGTTCATTGAACATATCTTGACACTTAAGTCAAGTTAGCGTATCTTGTTGCAAACTATAAACTCGGTTAAAACTACTGTTGGTGGTGCTGATATTTGAGTGGAACCGTTCTTCCAGAATTAAGACGCCTTAATCAGGTATTGCTTGCAAAATGCCTGTGTGGGTTCTGTCTCGAAGTCCAAGGTGGTTTGGCTTTTATTTTTTTTTCCCCCGAACTGCAGATTCCTTGGGACGCAAAGTACTTGTCCTGATATGTCATGCAGTCTATCATACTGCGCTGACACACAATGAATTTAAATATTTTATAGTTATTACTGCATCCACAGTATTCTTTTTCATTATTCAAAGTGTTAAATTCTTTGGTTCCCTGACAGGTTGGTTGATCTCTTGTCAGCACGGCTAGGACATATGTCTTAGCCACTTGTCCACGAACATGTGAAAATAGTTCCGACTTTGCTCTGGGTGTATTTCGAATTGGTTGATTGCAAACCATTCAGCAGGATATATTAGCTCAAGCCTCGCATGTCTCTAATGTATTCATAAAGTGTATGAGCTGATTTGTCTCCTATTAGCTCAGTGCGGGCAGAAAAAGCACGACTGCACTACTTAAGGAGGCATATTTTAAAACTGTAAATCTGGTTGTACAGCTAACCAAACAGCCTAAAAGCATGCTTGCCATTAAATAGTCAATGTAGCAGAGTCACATTTTTTAACTAGATTGCAGAGCAGAGGCAATTTCTCAAGGGTATATTGAAGAGCATTAGCACTTGTTGATTACTGTGGAGAGAAGAAAAGATAAGCCATATCCACATGACAGTGAAGTCAAGGAGAGAGTGCAAAAAGTAAGGTACTGAAAAATTCCTTTACCTATTACTTTAGATCACCATGAGTTAACATAGACTTCAAAAATGTAAGTGGGATTTGATTGCCATAAAGAATGAAATTGCTAATATAAACAGCACTTCATTAGTTTTGAAAATAAAGTTACTTGACAAGCATGTTCTCTTACTTCCTTCATCTTGCCTATTTTGTTGCGATGGTCTAAGTTGTTTTTAATTTTGTCTTCAAAGCAAGCGTAGAAATTTTCTATTGGCTTATAGTCTCATCCTGAGGCTGACTGGGATGCTCTTCTGTGAATTTGTTTGTGATAGCTGAGAATTAGCAGGTTGTTGTTAGGAGGCTAGCTTCTCTGTGTAGCTTTGTCTCGCACCATTGCTACGTAGGTAAAGAAATCTTTGTCTTTAGACTAATCAGGGTATTACAGATATGACCAGCATTGGTCTATGCCTTAACTTCCAAACATCTATAAAAAGCTATAGCTAACTATCGCTTTAACTATGTGTTAATATAACTTACCTTAAAAAAATAAAATTAAAAAAAAAAATTCCAGTGCTCCTCAAGTGATGCCTCTGTTGTAATTGCTTACAGAATTCTGTGAATTTGTGGATGTGCTCTTTTTCAAGTTTCACTTTTCCTGATAGATCTTTCATTTTCTCTGGTATTTATTGCTTTTATATCTTCATCTCTCCATGTTAAATACATAATTATTCCCGTTGAGTTTATTGGGTGAGAGGTGAGTGAATGTGGGTATATAATTTCATATCTTGGCTTTTCAAAGCACAATGTAAAATGTTGTACGTCTAAAGAATTTATGAAGACTTTTACCTCAACTTACAAGTCAAGAAAGTGAAATGCCTTCCTCAGCTTTGGGAGCTACTGAGGCTCTCATTGTGGATAAACATTGGTTGCTAAAAAGCTTTATTAAAGCTTAAGTTAAAAAGCTTTAAAGATTCTACAGCTTTTGGTAACTTTAAAGTTTTATTATTTGTATTCCTCTGTCCTAGATATTGAGGTTGCCTGTTATGGTTATGAAGGCATAGATGCAGTAAAAGAAGCTTTGAGAGCAGGCTTGAACTGTTCCACAGAGAACATGCCCATTAAAGTAAGTTTATGTCTTAATAGCGAAGTCAAAAGTAAAGTTTTCTGATGCCCTCAGGTACCAGTAGCATGCAATTGCCATTGTCTCAGTCAGTAGCTGAGGCTGGGAAGCCGTGTACTTGCTTTCTGATTCTTCTCTAGCAGGTATGCAACACGCTTCCTTTCAGCTGTGTTCCTGTGACTGTGCCGTGGCTTCCCAAGTTCAAGCAGCTGTGTTTATTCTGTTCAATTTGTTAAAGTCTAGTATTGGCATGCTACATACCTACTACTCTTTTACGTTACCTTAGGTAGGGAGCAACAAATTTTATTTTCAGATATATGGTTATGTAAGAAAAGGAGTGTTTGGTCCACATATGTTTGAGTGTTGGTAGGATGGCTACTGTACCCAGGCCTAGTTTTTTCTCCCCAACAATTTTAGGATATTGAGTGCATTACTGAATAAGTGTTTTCAAAAAACTTGAAAGTACTTCCTTCTTTGAAAATGGTTTCTTATAATGGTTCCTTGTAACAAAAGGAAAAGTTTATTTATCCAGTCATCTTAAAAAAAAAAAAAAAAAACCAAAACAAAACCAAACAAAAACCACTGGTTGTCACGGTCTTAGTTGTTTGAAAAATTGTGATAGGCTGTTTCACTGATCTGCAAAGTGGATATTCTCTCTGCTTAGCAATATTTGTCTAAATAAACATACTATGTAGAAATAACTGATGTTGAGGTTGGAAATCGGACAGGCTGTGCACTTTCTTGTCTGCTATTTCTGTCCCAAGTTGTTTATACTTCTAGAAAGGGTTTTTCTAATGGGAAAACGTTTCTGCTTCTGCAAATTATACATTCAGAACTTGCTCACTTTGCTTTTGAGATTTTTCTTTCTTTGTTTTTGTTACTGAGTTTGCTTCCCCCTCCCCCCCCCGCAATCCCTACAATGTGATAGATTAATCTGATAGCCCCTCCTCGTTATGTGATGACTACAACAACGCTGGAGAGAACTGAAGGACTCTCTGTTCTAAATCAAGCCATGGCTGTAATTAAAGAAAAAATTGAGGAGAAGAGAGGAGTCTTTAATGTGCAGATGGAGGTAAGAACACATTACATTCTAAAATGTAATTATTTTTTTCTCGGAACTTTTTTAAAGTAGAGCAAGATCAGTAGTGCTAGGAGAAATTTTAGCAAAAAGGTATTAAGAAACTAAAAAACCCTAAACTTCTGTGTTTCTTAAACAAACAGCTAAAACTTCTAATTTTCCTGTTTTTTATTGTGTGACTTCAGGATGTATTTTATCTCTTGCTCTTTATGTAGAATCAGAGCCTACAAATATCTACGGTCTTTCTTAATGACAGTTTATCATGTTTTCTGTTTTGGTTTTTTTTCAGCCTAAGGTGGTTACTGACACAGATGAGACTGAGCTTGCAAGGCAGTTGGAAAGACTGGAGAGGGAAAATGCTGAAGTGGACGGGGATGATGATGCTGAGGAAATGGAAGCCAAAACTGAAGACTAAATGTTCTGGGATATTTAGAAGAGAGACCATATGAAAAATTAAAGACCCCATTGCAAACACTCTGGGCTAAATGTTTCCAGTATTGAAAACTTCAAATGCAAATATTTGAAGTGTTTTACTGTTTTAAAAAGACCAATATGTGAAAGGCTCTTCTAAATAACACTTGATGCAGCAACTTACACAAATTAAATCCTTTGAAGGGAAGGTGCCTAGTCAAATTCAAGACACAGATCTGGCCAGAGGGAGGTTGCAGCCCCATGTTTAACATTTTCATACATAACAATTCCTAATTGGTGATTACAGCTCAGTGCATCTGTTAATGATCTTTCCTAGGAGCACCAAAACCAAGCAAGCTGAACCGGTCTATACAGAATGTATTTGAGCAAATATTCAATAAATTTCTGAGCTATGTAACTCCCAAGATTTTTTTTCCTCTTTTGTCACATGGCCTAGAGTGATATGAATATAAAACCTGAAAGGGTATGATCAGTGGGTGACTCCCCTTTAACACTGAAAGGGCTTTCTTTTGTTTGCTTTAAATCGAGCCAATGAGTGGAACAAAATGTTTTTCTTGCAAGTTTGTTGATTTAAAACAGCATTTCCTTTGTTTTTTATCTGCGTTTAGGGACTGAGAACTTGAAAACTTTGAACATAGCTTGTTATCATTCCAGTAAACATAGCTGATAAATGAAAAATTACGTATAGTTGGACTTTGCTCCTGTAGATGAATATAGCAGGAGCTTTAATGAACTTGCTCATACTTCAAAATAGACAGTGCTGTCTTCTGAGCTCACTGCTGCATGACCTTCAATTCTGCCTACCCTAAATCTCATTTACACTGAACTGAGCTATTCACTCTAGAAACAACCTCTTTATCTTCTCTGAAGAAGGGAAACAAGATGTGCTTTCCATGTTGGGAGTATTAAAAAAAAAAAAAAAAAAAAAAAAATCTGTTTTCCTTGTCTTTGGGAACTGGGGGGGGAGGAGTTGTTTTTATTGAAGTAACCTTTCCAAATTGCTGAGTTTTTGAATATATTTATATCTTTTTCCATTGACATGTCCCATATTGCACATCTTTTTCTTAATATTTTGTGCTGCTAGAGGAAAAATGCATGAAAAATGAGGCCTTGAGCCGTAACTCAGAATTCTTAATATTGCCACAGTACGAACAATGTAATTGCTACCTGGTGTTGCCACAGAAGGCATTCGCAAAGCGTATACCTATTTCAATCCATGCTTGATCATCAGAGCAGTTCACGTGTACCCAATCTTTATTATGCAAAGCCAAAAAAGTTAAGTAACTTCTAGTCTTTGCAGAATGTTGGAAAATACCTGAATGTGTTATCACAAAATGAAGAAACAAATCTCTTTTTTTTTTTTTTTTTTTATGGTTGGTTTCTCAGATTGCTGTCTTTTCAGAAGCTGTGTATGACAGCCTTGTCATGGCTTGAAGTTGTGAGAATGTCAGTTTCCTGTTTGAACAGCTCTTCCAACTTTGCCCACCCACTAAAATAGTGATTTGGCTTCCATTAAACACAATAGGTGGGTACTCAGACAAAAGAACAAAGTGTTTATAAACTAAAAAGTCGCCATGTGATTTGTACGCCAAAATAATGCTGTAAAGCAAAGCACTGAAAAACGAGCCACGTGCTCATTCCTTGGAATATTTTCAGGGGGTTACAACTAGTATCATCTCTAAGAACTGTTTTGGTGTGTTACTAGGTGAGCATCATTTCTGTCAGTAACTTAGGCAGAAGTTTGCTAAACTTGTTCAGTAACTATAGGAGCTTTTCTAACTAGAGCCTCAGCGTGCTGGTGTATGCAATTCTGTGTCAATTTGAGTGCCTAAAAAAAAGTGACCGAGAGGGTGAGGACAGTAATGAAGCCGCTTAAGATAAATGCATTTCAATCACTTATTACACTGGCAGATAAAATCAGGCTCTCCTGTTGCCTGAGCAAATTTTAACCAAGAAGCTTAAACAAAAGGTACAAGACAACTTAGTGGATATTTCTCATGTGTTGCAGTAGCTGGAAGGAGGAGGTCTAAGACAGCTGCTTTCGAGACCCGTTAGCGAGGTGCGCGTAAGGGAGTGCTGAACCTGTGAAGCCCGGGCTGGGCCTTGGCCATGCTGCCTTAGTTGCCATAGCCTGTGCCTTAAGGATCTTTAGATCCTTAAGTTAGGAGCCCCTAACTATTAGTTGAGATGATACCTTCTATCTCAGCTGGTCTATTTTGTATGCGTGGAACTGCGTTTGCTTACCAAGTGCTTAAAATAAGGGTCGTGGGTTTTGTGTGAACATCTTTGTTGAGTCGCTAAAGCGAGGTAGCGTATTGCTGCTGTTCATTAGCAACTGTCCTGTTTACTCAATTCCAAGGCCAAAATCTCCACTTCGGCTCATGTAGTCAACTGAAGGGAAAGGTACAGGTATACCTGTGGACAGGGCTTGGCCTGACATGTTAATTGTAAGGTTCTCAGCTTGACTTCCATATCCCAAATTAATTTTGTAAGACTGGCAGCTTGGAAACAGTTTTAACATCTGATAAGGACTCATTAATACAAAAAACCCCAAACAGAGGTACTGGGTCAGGTCAGGCACACAGTCCGGTAACACGCAGCCCAGTACCCTGTTTCTGATTAGAGGAAACAGTGGCTGCTAAAGAAGGGGTGCCCTGCTTTCTTGGGGCTGTTGTGATTTGTCTGGCTTTTAATACAGTGACAATTCCTTGCTGTTTTGTCTCTGATTCTGGCCCTCAGGTTTTTTTTAGATGCAGTGGAGCTGGCATGTTGTTCTTCATAGCGGAATCCGCACTTTGGTATTTAATTTCTGATAGCTTTTTGTTCCAGAGTCTAGACAATTAAACACCTGTTTTCAAACACTGCCACCTTTCTACAGTTAATTTTAAAAATGCTCTTACGTCAGAATACTTTTGAACACTTGTCATCTTTCACTTTTATCTAGAAATGTTTCATCGTTCTTTATTTTGATGTGGTTTGTTTTCATCTTATTTCATCCCTAATCCACTGAAGGAACTATATATTTAATGGTGTCCTACACCAGAGGGCAAAGTCCTAGCATCTTAAGAAGCTGCTTTGAAAAACCTGGGTATATATAATCCCCCATGTGACACTGTTCACGTGATGATACACGATGGTCATTGCAGAGCGTGCGACAGGGGTTGTCCTTTGGGCAGGTTTTCTTAATCAGGTTCATGGCTTCTTGAGGGACTGACCTGGAGGTACCAGCAATGTCTGTCAGGTCAGCCAGCTGAAATAGCGCAGTCTGTGCTGAGAGCCAGCTACTCCTGCCCTTCCCTTTAACCATGAGTAGCGTCCTGTGGTCCCAAAGCCTGCAGCTGGCTCTTCCTGGCCATCCCAATGCAAGTTCTATAGCATATAAAGTGTTTTGGAGTCACTTTGAGTAGAAAAATGTCAAGCACTCAACTGTGCTTTTTTGTTAAAATACTACGCTGACATGTGGAAAACACCACTATAAAATGGATCTGAGGAAACAGTTACTCCTCCTTTCAGTGAGTTTCAAGTCCCACAGAAGACCCGATGGAGTTTTCTGGAGCTCCCTGGATTTATACGTATCGAAGCATGTCCTTTTCTGCCAGGAGACTTCGATGCCAGAGCTTGCCTTCCCAGCACATGCGTGAATACGGCAGCCCAGATCTACTGACTCATTTTACGCTATATGACCCTTTTCCCACAAAGCTGTCTGAGATACCTGTATTTACTCAACCTCAGGGAGCAATATAGGGGCAGTTTGATAGCCTTGATTAACTACAGAATGAGACAGGGGGGAGGGGGTGGTGTATTATACATATCCAAGGTATTGAAGAAACTGAAGGCTCTAGATTATAAAAAGTAGTTGATACAAAACCTGTTGTTTAATGGCCAGCTAGGGTAATGTTTGCTTCACCATTCACCAGCAGTTTGACAATGAAATTCTTCGTCGCTAATGGTAATTTTGCCAAGATCCGTCTGCAGGGTTGGTGCAGGGTGGTCTGCGTGCTGGAGGAAAAGAGTTCGCTCAGATCTTCGGCGAGGACTGGTTATGGTGCAATTCTGAGATCACTGTCTGAGCGAGAGCCCCCTGCAAGCTTCTACCTGTCCTTACTAGCAAGAAATTATCTCACCCGCCTTGTTATAAATTGCCTGCAGTAACAAGCTGAACAATGTGAAGTCAAACCTCAAACACCGAATGGTGGAACACTGTATTCCTGGAGCTGGTTATATAAAGAGTGCATGTCCAGGAAACACATGCAGCAGTAATGTCTCTTGTGTACCTAGACTCAAGTTTTCTTTTCTTTTCTCAAGTTTAATTCTGATGTACAGAACATTGTGAGCTGAAATTTATTTTCTTTTTTCTGCTGACTGCATCAGGTTTTCTCCCAAGATTCTGCTTCTGAGTACAACTTTTATTTATATAAATATTTATGTATATACACAGAGACGGAGATTATTTTTTAAATTAAAAGAAATACACTCAGATATGACTTATGCAGCCGGTTGCCTCGTGGCTGCCTGCCTTTTCCATCGTGGTGAAGGGAGTACAGTAGGAGCTACATAGGTAACTTCCGTATGGGCTGGCTGCTTTTGGCATCTCAGCCAGCGTGCTTTCTCTTTATACAGCAATTGATTTTTCTAACTTCAAGTAGTGTTCGGTTGCCCACTGTACTTCTCATGATCTCTGCAGGACTGTTCTCTGCCCCATCTCCAGTACATTGTCAGGTTTGAATTCTTCGGTGTCTTGCTCTTCCTCGCTAAAAGTTATAAAAAAATAGTATAAAGATAAAGAAATGATTTGTTTGTTCCTTTTCCACGGTACATGAAAGTGTGACCAGTAACCTGATCCGGTGTGCAAAGACTGAGAGATACTTGAGTCACTTTGTCTTACTGAACTCTGGACTCTCTTTTTACATAGCAACGAGTGCTTTTGTTTATTTGTTATACTCTACATTGTGTTTCTTATCACAGCCCCTAGCTCTGGCCACGTATATCACCTTAATTTTGGTACAAGTCAGGGAATGCTAACAGTACAGCAAAGAACTATTACTTCTGAACAGCAGCGCTGTCTGAAATACTAATACTGGTTTATTTCATCAGGACAAGATTTGATACATCTATCAAACAGATTTATCATGGCCAAAGTCTTCAAAAATGCAATAAACATCTAAGTTCGTATTCAGACACAAAAAAGGCACTCTGTTTCAGAGGTGCTCAGGAGTTACAAGAGGTCACTGCACGGTGTTCATCGATCAGACTGCTTTACCCAAAGCCCAAATAGTTACTTATGTAGGGATTTAGGATATTAAGTTGAGAATCTTGGTTTATACGCCCAGCGGTCACTGAAAGTAGAGTGGGCTTTTAGGTGCTTTGGGGCTTCTTTGGTAAAATAAATTTCTAGCAAAAGAAATTATTTTGAGGTTTGTAAAAGTCTCCTTGTAATCATAATATTCTATATGTTACACTTAAGGTGTTCTGATCTGTAGAACCCCTATGAGATGTGTTTATTATATGAGAAATTTTAAGCGGTAGAATTGATTAGTCTGAAGTTTTAAGGGATGCGATTTTATAATTCTGCTTCTCCCTCCCATGCAATACCTGATTTGTCATCATGTGGCTGCTTATATTGGCCAACTCACTTGGTGGTGGTTTTTTGCTATACTAAATTCTGTGGAATTCTTTTGAGATCCTTTTTAGACTTCCCTTTGTTTTACTTCCCAGAGGGCAGGTAATGTATCAGAGCCAGCTCACTGTTTAACTAATGTCTCATAAGTAGGAAGAGAGGGAGAAAAAAACAGGGAAGGGAGAGTGCGTCACGTTGGAGGAGGAGGGTAGCAAAGAAAAATGAGCTTTCTTAAACAAATCGCGTGCAGAGGGACAGGCTGCCAGGGCTCGGGTGCTTCTCGGTGGGGGCTCGGCTCTCTTCCCTGCTGGCCACAATGCAGGAAGCAGCTGGAGTCCTGAAGGAGGGCTTCCTCGTCAAACGGGTAAGCGCTCCGGTTCCCCTTTGTGCGGTTCTGCTCAAACGTGGAAGCAGTCCCTGAGCAGGGACCAGATCGAGCCAGGGCTCATGGCAAGGCAGCCCGTTGGGTGCTGGGTTTGAGGGGCTCCTGCCTGCTCCTGGGAAAGGAGCTCCTCCAGGTTTGTGCAGATGCCTGCCGGGGGAGCTGCATGAACCGCAGGTGTTCACTACCCTCCCTCAAGTCTCCCTGTATTGGCATTTACCCAGAGGAAAGTGAATTAGCTAGCAGGGTTACTCAGTTAGGTATCAGAAAGCCAGTATGTCTACACCTAGGGCACACCTCTGCAAAGAGCACATAAAAAACTACCTGGCAAATGGCTACGCGGCAGCAGTGGAAGCAGCTATGGGAGGATGGAGAGAGGGAAGATGTTTTGACAGTCTCTTAAGACAGTTTGTGCCTTCTTTAGCGATCCAGCTGAGCAGGGTTTCCCATTTTATATGAGAGGATGGAGAACAGACTATCCTTTTTGAAGGGGGTCAGAGCAATGCAAACGTAGAAATGTGTTTGAAATAACAACTTCGTTCTTCCACACCCCTCAAGCTGCACTGTAAGAAAATTTTAGCCAAAATGTGGAGAAAAGAGCTGAAAGATGGTGTCACAGATTTCAGCCTTTCCAACACTTCTCCCTATAGGACCAAGTCAGTCATAGCTGGGACACAAGAGGGTTACTTAGCAAGGGGCATAAGCTGCTTTTAGTACCAAGACCCTCTCCCAATGACTAATATGGTCCTTGACTGCACACAAAAAATGTGATTCAAAGGTTTGCTCAAAGCTTTGCCACACCTTGGGAAATGCTTTTCTACAGTACGTGGCGGTGTGTCTGGTGCTAACATGAAGGTAATCCTGGTCAGGAGCTTTTCTAGCAGGGCTCCTGGCCAGCCGGCCAGCTGCCGGCCATGTGAAGCTGTGCTCTGGGCTGCACAGCCCGAGCTGTTCCTCATCCTCCTTTCTGCAGCGAGGGCAGAGCAGTCCCGGCTCCTGCTCTCCTCTCTGGGCTACGGTTGTATTTTGTGGCTGTTAAGTGACTACTGAATTCAAGATGGGAAGCCAAGGCACCAAGTGCACGAGGGGAATAGGTTATCTGCAACACACTGAGCTGTAACTGCCAGCAGTCTGTACAACGTCACCGAGATACACAGTTTGATAGGAAGGAGACCACAAAGAAGATGCCTAAAGGAAACTGAGGGAGAAGGGAACAAGGGATCCAGAGGAAAAAAATGAGGAAGGGATGGGATCAGGTAAAGAAAACAGAGCTTTCTTAAGAAGAGAGCAGAAGCAAGGAAATTATCTAAATGCATTATAAATGACTGAATTATGTATTGTAATGTACTATAAAGGAAATGTGTGGAAGTCAGGTAAAGATAAAGAAAAAAAGGTAAGGCAATCTCCTGAAAAAGAGGAAATCTCCAAGAAGGAAAGAAAAGAGCCATAGCAAAGAACATACTCTCAGGAAAAATGGCCAAGGGACTTTACAACAGATGAAAAACCACTGAAGAATGCAAAGGGAAGAAGAGGACGAACCCAAGTTAGATAAATTGTATTTAGTATAGACTAGAAGACATTAGATCTAAAGTGCCCTGGATTTTAGAGACTCATTACCCCACCTTTTCTTGGAAATTGCTGGTTTTCCCCTTTACTTATAGAGAATTAACGAACTTTGATTCCTGCCACAACTGGACCTTGCATGTTCCTTTCTTCTAGCTATGCCCACCCTCTCCCAGGTGTCAGAGCTTCCTCTATCCAGTGCTTTGCCTACTGGCTGTAATGCTCTATGGCCTGTAGAAATGCAAGTCAGATCCTCGCACCGCGAAGCTGGACCTGACACCGTCAGACAGGACTGAGCCTGTCAGTGCCAGCCCTCGCTGGGTTTGCTCTCCTGTACAGCTGGACTAAAGAGAGCCGGGGGCTGTTTACAGAGGAGAAAGAAGAGGTTTTGTCTGTATTCTGATATAACCCAGGAGGCATTTGACAGCAGCCTTCATTCAGTCTTTTGCCATTAAAAAGCATATTTCCTTTACAGGAAACAGTAGCACAGGGAATGTTTTAGCCCAGGAGATTGGAGGCAGGTAGGATAGAAATAGCCACTCATTAGCAGTAAGAGGGGATGTAAGGAAAAGCCAATTCACCCAGCAAAGCGCTCTCAAAACCACTATGGCCACGTCAAAATGACAAAGAACAAAACACATCAAATGCCACCCAGGGTCACCGGAGAGGAGGAGTTTGTCTCCGAGAGCCCTCACGCATTTCGGATTTAGCCCTGTTCCTGGCTGGTGCTGTCAGCGGGCAGGTGTGCACCTAAATGACAGCTCTCTGAGGTAATTCATGTGAGCTTTTGCAAGAAACAATTCTTGCCACCAAAGAAGATGTCCTTGCTGGAGAAAGAGCAAAGCACCTTTCTATTGCTCCATTATTTTACAGTGATGGAGCTATGCTATTTTGTTACTAAAAATGTGTATTTCAGGGAGAACAGGACTCATGATGACTTCTTGTGTTTCTTTTCATACAGTTTCCTATTACTTTATGGTATTTTCACCCAAAAAAAAGGGGAAAAAAAAAAGAAAATACAGTCATTTCTCAATGCCTGTGTTAAAATTAGCTATGTGGATTTCTTCCCCTCTAGGGACATATTGTTCGTAACTGGAAAGTGAGATGGTTCGTTCTGCTTCAGGATAAGCTGCTGTATTACAAAATTGAAGGAGGCAAGAAGGAGCCTTCTCCAAAGGGCAAGATCCTTTTGGATGGCTGCACTATTACTTGTCCATGCCTGGAGTATGAGAACAGACCGGTACGATGGGAAAGATGTATCTCTTCTCAATAATGTTCACTTTCTAACTTCTCCCTAGTCTTTTCCTCTCCTCCTGACTTCTTAGATTACTGCAACCATATCACTGGGGTATGTGTTTCCAGAATTAGGCCCAGCCAAAAGCAAGCTGCCGTTAGCATTGTAACCAGGACGAGCAATGAACTCCCTCATTGTGTCTTTGTTGTTCCCTGTGCCCAAACCCAAGTCACAGCCATTAACAAAAAAACCCCACAACACCCCCACACACACAGTGGGAAGAATAAGTGCAATTGCATCAGCCCAACAGTGTGTGGAGGGAGGACATGAACAGCTCAATAAAATCTGAGGAGGATGGGAAAAAAAGGAAACTTATCATCTCTGATAGTTGCCTTAAACCCTGGCTGTGTCCACGGGGCACTCCCAGGCAGCCAGGTCAAACTCCCTTTTCCTTCGCCAAGGGGACTTCACTGCTGTGGAAAGTTTCCAGCAAGAGGGCTCTGGAAGGGAAAGTGCCTCCTGCGCTTCTCCGCTCACCGCGGATAGTTGTTGACTATTTCAGCACTTCTCATGGCAGAAAGAGCCTAGTGAAAGTTTGTAGTTGTTGAGAAACTATAGATCTGGATGTGAAAAGCTCCATAGTCAGCAGCACACTCCTATGTAATCCAGTATCTGGGTGGTCTGCTCTCTTTCAAGTACCTCAAGTTCCATGCATGCAAACCATGCTTGGAACTGAAAACCCAGGGATGTGGGGTGCGGGGGAATCAAAAAAACCCAGAGTTGTGCCCATCATCCTTCTGGCCAAGAATTGCTCTGTACTGCTCAGGTGGGATGCCATATCAGACTTAGCTATGTCACTTGGGCCAGTGCCCAAAGAAGCAAAATGCAAGTGGAGGACAATACCTAAATGATGTTATTGCTTTGCACTTCTTTCTCCACAGCTACTCATCAAACTAAAGACAAAAACCAACACAGACTATTTCCTTGAATGTTGCTCCAGGGAGGAGCGAGACTCTTGGGCTTTGGACATCACTGGAGCTATTCACGCTGGTCACCCAGTACAGGTACAAGAGCTTCACAGAATGAAGAACTCTTTCAAACTGCTAGAGAATATCAGCCTCCAGTAAGTGTATATGGTTTCTCCTTCTGCTATTTCTGTAGTCTGCAAATTGCCTGAGCTCTCTGCACAGATCCACTCCCGTGTGGCCAGGAGCCTCTAAACTGGCTGCTCTGCCCTAGGTTTGCACACACTTTTGCCAGAGCACAGGAATGCACTTTTTCCTGACCATCATTTTTTGAGGGGGTATGTGGATTCTGCACAGGCATCTCACTGCTGGCTTGAAGACCTTCCTAGTCAGCTGCAGAGGTTCTCATTGGGGAGATATATTACCTTGGAAGATGTAATGTCAGGGGAAGACTGAGCGATGACATTGTTCATGCCATGTTGATGCGCTTTCAAAGCTGATAGCCGGAATCCAGACTAGGATTTTTAGGGTACGTCATGTTAAACAAGAGGAAACAGAGAACTGATTAAGAAATAGAAAAATTACATGAATTTGATTTGTGTTGAGAAGGTAAATGGAGGCTAACTGTAGCTCAGTTTGAAGTGCTTTAAACTGAAAGATACTTTGTGAGGCATCTTGTTTAGTACTGCTATCGGGACAACAAAGTTTTCCTACACCATACTTAGGATAAAAGTTATGGGGGATTATCTAGACCATTTCCCACCTTTATGCCGGTAATCATTAGGGCATCCCAGGCACTGACAGAAGTACGTGACAGTTTCTGCCTGTCTTTCTATTCTGGTAATGTTGTCCTGTGTTGTCTTTTACAGCCACATAGTGGAGAGAATGTGTGACAGCAGTACTGGGATTAAGCTGACCCGCAACTTGGAGCAAGGCAACAGATACAAAGAGACCTTCACAGGTACACCTGCTGCAGGCAAAGAGCTTCCTCGCATCTGACATGCCACATTGCAGTGACAAGGGAGCTGCTGTACTGCCTTCCTGGTGGGATCACTTGTGGCCCAGTGGAAAGTACTGGTGCAGCCAAGTTCTCCGACACCTTTCTCTCTTGCTCTTTGGATATATGGAAGCACACGTAGGACCCCACACTTTTGGTCAACCTTGCACTTAATAGACAGTCTTTGTGATAGTGCCAAAATGTTTCAGCAAATGAAGGCCTGTGTGGCAGGAGCCCATCTGTCTCGCCTTGGAAGAGCACGTTGCCTTGGTATGAGAGCTGCCTTTCTCCCTGCAGGTTCTGCCCTGGTGGACTGGCTCATCTCCAATAGCTTTGCTGTGTCACGGTTCGAGGCCGTCACCTTGGCATCCATGCTGATGGAGGAGAACTTCATCAAGCCCGTGGGAGCCCGCAGCACTGAGGCCACGCGCTACAGCGACCTCTCTGAGCAGTTCCTCGACGACTCCACCGCACTGTACATGTTTGTAAGTGATGTGGCTGCCAACAGAGGCACCTCCTCTGCCCCTCACTTGATTTGGGCAGTGGTAAAGGGGACATGCACAGCATGCAGCCGAAGGCAAAATATGCAGGCTATGAAAGCAGACACAGAAGGAGCAGTTCTAGGCTTTTAGTAGTGCTTGCACTTTTGCTGGAGACAGATAGCTACATGGATATGGAGGGATCTACAAGTTACATAATTAGGCGTTAAAAGGGTCCCTCGGGTGCAGTGCTGTGTCTGTATTTAACAGAGACCGTGCTGTAGTTCTGCTAAAACTCAAGGTCACAGTGCGTGTGTAGGCTTTACAGCTGTAATTTGTTGCTTGTAAATCTCAGACCTGCTGAGCTGAGCAGCAGGGGTACAGAGTAGAATTTACTCATGAAAAATGAGCTAAAAATAGCTCAAGGAAAATAAAATGCAGAACTTTGTACTTAAGAGTGTGTTTAAATTAAAAAGTGGAACCATCTTTTCCCTATTGCAGGCTGAGAGCAGTAAGAAAAATATCAGTTCCAAGGAAGAGCTACAATTTAACATCTCTGAATTAAGCGGCACAATTGTGAAGCAAGGATTCTTAGTGAAACAGGTAAATAAAGTCTTTGAACCTTCACTGGGAAACAAGAAAAATGGTAGCTCTTGGGGCTTCCTAGAGAATAAATGTGATTTATACGAGCATGGCTGGAGAGTTGTGGCCAGCAGAGCTAACTTGCCTGTCAGTACCACCACCAGTGATCATGTGGTCTGGTTATAAAGAAGTGAGCTACGGAACTTGCTGCTCAGGCAGGATTAATTGGATTCTGATATATTGAACATATACTGAAAGGTATAATATAGCATCGAAAGCAAAAGTCCCACACAAACTCCAAATCCCACCAGAGGTGTTACATTCACTTCCAAGCAGATCCAGTGTTCCTCTGGTCTAACCTGTCCCATCTGGGTTGTGTGAGCAGCTATGATGTTCTGCTGGCCACAGACAAATTTCAAAGCTGAGTAGATTGACATTTGCATGAAGTGGACATTAACCTGTGGACAGTCCCTCACGTACGCATGGATGCTCTAGTGGTGGTGAGACCTGTTTTCTTTGGGCATAATTACCTGTCAGCAGTAATTGTTTACCAGATCCCACCCTTAGTCTGCAAGATTTAGTTTCCGACCCTTGCTACGAACAAGATGAGGATCAATCACGCTGTTTCAGAGTATAACACAGCCACCTGCAGAGAGAACCCTACCTGCACCGCATGGCCACATTTCTAATCTGGAGCTTTGTACCCTGAGCTCTGATTTTTGTGTTGTGCAAACTGAATCATCAGATGCTCCCCAACCCTCCCTCCTCCAGCTGCCAGGGTGCAGCAAGGGCTGGCGGGGGGGCTGGGTGCCAGGAGCTGCGGGGGGATCCCCACGGGGCCGGCAGGGCAGCCTCCCCATCACCACAGGACATGAGAGCTGCCCAGGAGCCTCTCCCCATGGTCAGCAGCAGTAAGGGACAGCCCCCAGCGGCCCCAGCCCTAGGCTGGCCCTGAGCCCCAGCACCAAACCTCCAGGAGCTGGGGGATGCTCTCAGGGCCTGGCAGAGGCTTGCAGTGCTGTCCTGCACTGTCAGCAGCTGAGAGGGCTGGGGGGGAAGAGTGAAGAGCTGCAAAAGGACCTGACATAATCCCCTCAGAGCATCGTTTTTTAATCCAAGACCTGTATTTAATCTGAAATTAAGAGCAGGAATCAGGTATATAGTCACGTGGTCTCGCCACTCTGCTTTCTTGGTTCTCAGCAACAAGGAAGGGAGAGAAGAAGGAATTATCAGTGTATGAAGAGGGATGTTAAGCAGAAAATCCTGGGAGTTACTAAGATGTCAGAAAAGATTTTCCTCTGTTGGCTCCAAAACCTCTTTTTTCACCTATTTAGGTCTCCCCTACAACCTGCAGGAAAATGGCCATTGCAGGAGGTATTTACTGATGGTAACTTTAATTCTTCTGTTTTGCAGGGGCACAAGAGGAAAAACTGGAAGGTGAGGAGATTTGTTTTGAGAGCTGATCCTGCTTTTTTGCACTACTATGACCCCACTAAGGTATGTGAGTGCGGACTTACTACCCCCAGAAATCCTCTTACAGACCTAAACATTATAATGAAAATACAATTATGCTGTAAATGTTTCCTTCACCCAAATCTCCTTCCGGATTCCTCTATCCATTTCCCGGGGAATGAGACCTCTCTGGCCTTACCCTGGGAGGTTGTCCTTGTAGGATTTTCTATCCCTGCATCTTCCCTCCTGGCTTTTCCCCAGTGAGATTCCTTTCCCTTAGCCGAGGTGCAGCAGTTTTCTTGGGATTGGTCTTTTGCTGTACCCATACAGTCTGGGACCATGCTCCTGCAGGGATTCTTCCTAGGCTGTGATCTTTCTGGGCTGACGTCCCACCGCTTGAGGGACATACTGCTACTGGGATTTTTTACGTTCTTATTCCGACATTGAATAGGGTCTCCTTGATGCCAAAGTATTTATAGGAATTTCTGCTACTCAGTTCTCAGGGAATAGTAGAATTTATCTTCACAGATATAATAATCAATGTGAGCAACCCAGAAGGGCACGTGGATCCATCAGCTACGGATGCATAGGGTACCACAAAGCCCAACAGGTTGCTAAAATAACTTGTAAAGAAATGCTTTATGTAACTTTTAAAGAAAACACAGACAACATAGTGAAAAGAGCCTATGGAGCTGGTTCATTTTTTGTTGCCTGTTTCTTTGTGGGGTTTTCTGCAATGCAACTCACCCTTGTAATGCTATAAACTCAAACTGCAGAACCTGAAGGAAGATCAGAGAGCCAGCCTAACAGTGAAAATGGTCAATTTTTTCCCATACAGTCTCAGTGAAAAGCAGCAAGCTAAGAACTTGCAGAAATATCTATTTTTTTATTTTTCAGTATGTGTTGTTATTGACAGGACTATACATAAGTTTGAAATGTGATTGTTTGTTAGCCTACCCTTGTCGGAGTTTACCTTGTCTGGTGTCGACGGCGGAGCAGGAGTGCGAATCCGGAGTAATGATGGATCTCAATATGAGTATGGTCATTCTCCTTTATTCATACTTATAACAAGGCTTATATAGTTATCTACTATGGACACGCGCTACCTGCAGCTTGCAGATAGGTTACAGCCTTGTGTTCACGCGCATCTATGCTCTAGCAGATTGGCCCGTTCTTTCTGATCATGCGAAATGCCTTCATGGTCTTTATCTTGTTTTTCTCCTTCCAGCTGCACATTCCTTTCTCCGTTGTTTTCTGCTTAAGTGCCTTGTCATGCCAGGTGGTACAGTGTTTGCTCATTAAAATCAAACTTAGGAATGTCCGTTAGTGAGATTCCCATCCCCACATCTCCCCCTTTTTGTTTTACTAGAAACACTGCTGAAACCGATCTTTCAATCATTTTTCGTATACATTGCAACAAACAGGGTACACAAACCAAAATGCATATAAATACTATTACACATATCCCTCCTAGCTTGGCTAGTCCTTTTAACCAGCCACGAGGTGGAGCTGTCTGATACCCGCAAGTCTGCAAACGCAGCACCCAGGGGGTCTTTCTCCCCGGCCGCTCCCCCATCATTCACCGGAACGGGTGGGGTGGCTGGGCACGCGCTCACAACACCCTTCTCATCGGTAGCTGCCGGCTGGTCCCGCCGATCTCTGCCTCCTCCCCATCCCGGGTGTTGTTCCGCTGTTGTTGTTCATCGCGTGGCGAGGTTCCTTCTTCTGCCCAGGGAAGGACGGTCAAGGTCACCAGCCGTCTTTGTCAGCATACCCCTGCTACTGTTAAAAACATGGGTTGCTCAGGGATACTAGATCGTGCCCCTGCTGTACCAGCCACTCCTCCACAATTCCCCCTTCTTGTTTTTGAGCAACCCAGACTTGATTAACAACTTCCATAATTGTTTTCTTCACACAGCTAAAAATGATACAAAAGCATATGCCTATTACTAATATAACAATTAAAATGCGTAAGCTTTCTTTTATTAAACTTACTATCCAAGATGGCAGTTCCCCATATATATTCTTAAGGCAGGTATTCAATAACCCCTGATCTTGTTGAATCTTCTTGGCGTGGTCCTTTAACCATTGTAGCTGTTTGTGAATTGACTCCCCATGGTCAGACAGATTCATACAACACATCCCTTCAAAATCCTCACACCCATGTCCTTGTGCTAATAACAGAAAGTCAATAGCGGCTCTATTCTGCAAAATCGCATGGCGCAAGCTATCCTGATCTGCAAGTAATTTTTCAATAACCTCTGTTGTCACATCAGCCTGCTTTTTAGCCCAACAAGCTAATTTCCCTACCTCATTTAGGGCCCTCCCAGCTGCAGCGCCTGGTACAAATAGTGAAAGGAAGATTTTTTCGGCGTCGCTAGGCAGAGTTACGTCATCACAACAGTCTGGGGAAAGACCCATGGCGGCTCTTTTTCGTCTTTGTTGCTGCTCTTTTCTTGTTATGGCTTTCCACCAATTTTCTCCCGGGGCCAGCAGGGTCAATTTTCCTAAGTAGCATGGCCCTCCTACAGCATTTGCTGGGATACCCTGCCAGGCCCTGTCCCCACATATTAAAAATACCTGTGGGGGCAACGCCTTTGGGGTACCATTGTTCCAGATCCCTATTCCTCCCTTTGTTTCCGCTCCAGCCGCTCCTAAACCATAGCTATTACCACTGTCGTTGGTACCACAAAAATCGCCCGCATCCTGATACTTGTAGTAAGATGCGTGGGAGGTGACATTAGTCCACCCTGTCCAATTTTTTGCCTGGTAGAACTGGATACCCGTCTGTAGGGGTCCCCCAAATACAAAACATGTCTGAGTCCAATTTTTAGATGTATTTCCAACTCGCATCGACCCTAACAGTTCCAACTCCTGGGGATCCCAGGGTAGCGAGTGATTTAATCCTTTTATCAAGTTAGCACTACAGTTGCTAGTTGCAGTCACATTAGTACAGCTGCCATTACTGAACCCGGCAAAGTCACCCTCCTTATATCCAGGCATACCTAACAAACAAGTCCTAAATGGCTCAGTTGCTGAGGCGAGGGAAAGGCAAAACGCGGGCTGCCCTGTTTTATTTGCCCAGGTTACCCACATATTTTCCCTTGGGTTAATGCGATGTATAGTTGTCGACCCTGGGATTATTAAGATTAGCCAAATTACGATCACATCTGCCCGGCTCACCGTTTTCCCTTCTAGGCGAATCGCCTTTGACATTAGATCTTCGTTGTTTCCCATTTTTTTTTTTCTTTTTTTTTCTTTTTTTTCCCTTTTTTTTTTTTTTTTTTATTCATTCAATCCCAGAAACAATAATCAATTTGGCGTTTTCGTGGACTGAGCTAATCCACTTATGGCTACTCTCAGCGAAAACAGGCGTATTAACTATTTCGTGTCCAGTGGTTATTAATATTCTATACAGCACTATTTCTTTCAGATAGCAGGTTTCACACCACCTTTGTGCGCGCGTGCACCGGGCCCACCACTTCTTATCACAATGGTAACACTGACACAATACCCACCATAGGCACTCTAAACAACTTATCTTATCTTTAACCACCGTTTTTGGAAAGCTCATCACATGAGCTAAGTTCTACGGTTACAAATCCTCTGATTCTCTTTGTCCTGATGATAACGCAGGCTTCACAGATCTGCTGGGCACCCAGACCGGTCCATTACCTGTAGAAACACACATATATCCCCTTCCACTAAAGATTACAGGCACAGGGCCCAGCCATTGGCCCGTGGCAGGATCCCGGTAGATTACTTCCCCCCCCCCCCTTTTTTTTCCCCCCCTTTTTTTTTTCCTTTTTTTTTTCTTCCCCCCCCTTTTTTTTTTCTCTTTTTTTTTTCTCTTTTTCCTTTTTTTTCTTTTTTTTCCCTCTCTCTTTTTTTTTTTTTTTTTTTTTTTTTTTGAGACACAGTGTTCTTAGCTTGCTGCAAAATTTTCCAATCGTGAGGTGCCCACTTATGTCCGTTATTCTCTTGTAGCACGGGAAAGGCGCCTGCTCCAAGGTCAGATGCCGCTTGCCATTGTCCATCCAAAATAGCGTCTCTAGCCACTTCGCTCCAGCGTCCGGGCTGAACCGCCGCTGGTGGCCCAGAGAGGCAAGGGGGTAGGGATCCCCCTGACGCCCCGGACAGGTGCTCCATCCCTCCCCTCCGGGCTGTAATTGTTAAGTCCCGTAACTGTTGCACCACCTTCTTCAGGAGCGCATTAGTCTCAGCCATACTCTGTGCTTTGCTGCCACCCTGTGGCGGAGTAGCAGCACCTGAAGAGACTTCTAGAGGCGGGGCTGTTGGCCAGGGAGGGGTTAACGGAACCAGCCGCTCCTCCTCCCCGGGCCGTCGCTCTTCCGCGACCGCCTCAGTTGCCTGGTGAGCCTCCCCACCGGCAACTTCCGGACTCTTAGGACAGTGGGTCGTAGCCGGGAGACCCGGGGGACATGTTTTAGCCGGGTCGGACAAACCGGAGCGACACTCAACGCTGTCCTTGAGCTCCTGTACAGTTTTAAATGGGCTTCCCGACATTCCTCTTACCGCCGACAGCCCAAAAAACCGTGAGAGTCTAGACTCCGTGCTCTTTGGCTTTTCTGGCGGAGGCTCCGGGGCCAGCATCTGAGCGGCAGCACACGCCACCTCCCTCTCCGCCTTCATGGCTTTCAGAGTCTCTAAGACAGATCTCCACAGCTCTCGCACTGCTTTGATTTCCTTTTCCGTCTTTTCATCCCCCTCAATAGTCTGCTCCCACATAGTATTTCCTAATTCTCTCCATTCGAGCACGGAAAAGATCGTATGGGTGTCCTTAAAATGACCCCAACGCTGTCCTAATTTAACCAACTTACAAAGTTGTTTTACCGTTGCTTCTATTCCTCTCTTGGAGAGGATACTCGCAAGCAACGTTGCTGCCGCCCCTATTTCCGTGCTGGCAGCTATCCCGCTGGGAGGCAGTTGATCAGGCTGCTCCGTTATCTATCCCCTCCGATCGCCAGGATAGTACAACTCCCAGTCGCTAGTTTCCCGCTCCCCTTCTCTCGCTGCTCTTACCGCAGTCTCGAAGACGCACGTCTCACCATCCTCTGCTACCAGATGTCGGAGTTTACCTTGTCCGGTGTCGACGGCGGAGCAGGAGTGCGAATCCGGAGTAATGATGGATCTCAATATGAGTATGGTCATTCTCCTTTATTCATACTTATAACAAGGCTTATATAGTTATCTACTATGGACACGCGCTACCTGCAGCTTGCAGATAGGTTACAGCCTTGTGTTCACGCGCATCTATGCTCTAGCAGATTGGCCCGTTCTTTCTGATCATGCGAAATGCCTTCATGGTCTTTATCTTGTTTTTCTCCTTCCAGCTGCACATTCCTTTCTCCGTTGTTTTCTGCTTAAGTGCCTTGTCATGCCAGGTGGTACAGTGTTTGCTCATTAAAATCAAACTCAGGAATGTCCGTTAGTGAGATTCCCATCCCCACATACCCTTGTGCTTTTAACTGATCTCCACCATTCCCAGCTACATCAGAGAAACATCTGAGACTGAAACAACATAGTAATGCATTTAATTACATGTCCTAATTGACTTCTCTTGTGACATGGATTTTTTATATCTGGAAGACTGGCATTACATCTCCACTTTCATAAAAATAATTGATGTGCTCTGGGAAATTATTCTAATGATGATATTTTCCAGATAAGCCTCATTTCCTTTTTCTTTGCAGGAAGAAAACAGGCCAGTAGGTGGATTTTCTCTTCGTGGCTGTCTTGTCTCAGCTCTGGAGGACAACGGAGTCCCAGCAGGTGAGCACAAGCCTCTAAACTTTCATACATACGTATTTATGCCACAGCAATACAGTCTTTGGATGTGGTTTGTGTGTACGGTTTTCTGTATGCACAAGTGGGCTGGCCTTTCCTCTCCGCTTGCAAGCAAGGGAAGAGGCATATCATAGAAAATCCCCATACTGCTGGGCTGTCCATACCAGAGGGGATTTTTTTAGCGTTATTTCCACATATTTTGGGTGTTCCCCTTTTTATGGGCTTTTCTCAGTCAGACAACCTCTGAGACAGTCCTAAGACACTGATTAATATTCCAGAGTTAACAGACAAAGAGGAAACGCCTTCTTTTTGGATGTTGTTTAACTCAAAGTCTTGACACATCCCCTGATGCCATCCCTTTTCTGTGTGTCTTCTCTACTTATGCTATTACCTTTTCCTTTTTGATCTGCTAGAACCCAAATGTAGGGGAGACGTAAGGACAGCAAAACAAAACCCAGTTCTGCTAGTGAATATGCTTAGCTTAGGCATTTGTCTAAAACCTCAGCCTCACAGATAAGTGTTCTGCTGTTAAAGCAATTTATTTTTTGACAGTAAGCACAATGTGTGGATCTTGAATAGGGAGCATCTTTCTAAACACAAAAGACAGGGTCTGAAAAAGATACGGTCCAGGGTGGGGGGCCATGATGAACAATAGAGCTCCTTGCTAAAAGGAACCCAAAGATGGGCAGGAGCAAATCTAATCTACTGCACAAACTGGTAGGGAGTTCATCCCTCCATTGTATAACTCAAGTAAGATTGTCCACCTAAACAGCAGCTATTTTATATACAAAGCATAGTACACAGTAGTTCATACAGTCTATGCGAGGGGTGTCTGTATTATATCTTTATTTTGCAGAAGGGAAATCAAAGACACAAGAGCTTTAGATGTCTTATCCATAATGAAATGGAAAGGTCTGATACCGTAATTCACTAAATTAAAATTCTTCCCTATGAAGTTTCATATATGCCACAAAGCATTTCTCTGTGCACCTTCCTGATCTGTCATATTTTTTTTCTCTGCAGGAGTGAAGGGCAATGTGCAAGGCAACCTCTTCAAAATCATCACCAAAAATGACATTCATTATTATATCCAGGCCAGCTCCAAGGCAGAGCGAGCACAGTGGATTGAGGCAATCAAACCACTGACATGAATAAGGCGGACTCCATGCCAAATGAAAAGTCACATTTGTGACCAAGTTTCCTGCTCTCATTGTCTGGAAGTGTTGTTTTTCCCTTAATCTATTTTTGTTATTTGTACCGCCATAGCACCTAGCAATTCCTGGCAGACCAGCATCCTAGGTGCCTAGGAGTCATGTAGATCCAGAATAACTCCCCACCAAGAATTTACCATCTAATCAAGAGACAAAAGACAACAGGTGGATACAGACAAATGGGGCTTTACAAGGAAACAATGAGATATAATATTCCAAGATGGAAGAAAAGAATTCTTTTGTACAAGTATTCAGTCTATATCTAACAGATCCAGGTTGTGCTTTATCCTAAAGCAGAAATGTCTTGCTCCTTTCCCCTTTATAAAGGGGCTCATAAACTTAATTAGTTAAGACTGACTGAATCAAAGTCATGAAAGGTCCTGGTGTCTGAGGCTGCCTTTCTTGGTATACCACAAGAGTCTTGTGCTAAGCCACAATCCAGCTGCCAGGATAATCACTATTGTGAAACAAACAAGAGGTCTATCTGTCCATCTGTCTGCTCTACCATTTGATTCTCTGTTAGGCTGGAAAAGGCCAAAGGATCCTCCTCTCCAGTATATAGATTATTCTTGTGCTGGTAATGGCCTGTAACAGTACAGGATCCCTAGTATCAAATCAGACCAGTGGCAGTTATTCCAGACAATTGCTGGTGCTTAATATATTGGAAGAAATCACTCAGCCATAAAAGCAAGACTTTTCCTCTTGATTATCACTGTAAGTCCATTTATGTGGAGCACCATTGGGACTGAGAACTCTAATAGCAATTCTGACTATTGCTTTTTCTATTTTAAGCCATTACGTTTTCCATTGTTTGTCTAGTAAACTTGACTTTGATATCATTAAATATAAAAACCAGTTCAGTGCATTTGAATCTCCTGTGCTCTTTAGATACGATCTTTCTCAGAGGGCAGTTTGAGTATATGAAAATAATGGTTTCATACACTGTAAATTTATATAGAAACTAAGACATTCTCCACAACACCAGAGGGTATAATGGAATGTATGAGATGATTAAAACACCCGACCAGCCTGCTGATACACTATTTTCATAAAATTCCTCATGTTATCTGAGTACCTGTATCTGACAGCCAGACTCTGCAGAGCCTCCAAAAGCCCTCTGAAGACAGCATGCTATATATCTTCCCTGAAGTCACAGAGCAATTTGAAAGCCCTCTATCCACAGAACCACCTCTTTGCAGATTTTTTGTTCTCCAAGTTATGTACTGAAAAAAAGTCTGTTCATCTAGAGACTTTCCCCTTCATCCTGTGTTATAACCAACCAATCACAACAGAGGCAAAGGCAGCAACTACAATATATACTTATATATGTATTAGAATAGCCACATATTTAGGACTTTTTTCTAAATCTACAGCAATGAAATAACAGCACAACACTCACGTGCATTCAAATATTTAACAGAGCTGGTAAAGAAGT
Source organism: Aptenodytes patagonicus (assembly GCF_965638725.1). NCBI lineage: Eukaryota > Metazoa > Chordata > Aves > Sphenisciformes > Spheniscidae > Aptenodytes > Aptenodytes patagonicus. The sequence goes on along the minus strand of NC_134955.1, from coordinate 35,342,969 downwards.
TTGCCAGCAAAGATGCAGTTTTAATTGGATACAAGAACGGGCAATGCAGTTTCAGCTACAGATACCATTTCCTAGGGCTGGTCCAGAGAAGACTGTGAAATCCACAGCTGTTGAAACCTTTCAATTCACGAGAACACTACCTGCAAGAGACAGGGATGGTGGTAAGGCATTTATTGCTCTGTACCGGGAAGCACAAATGGCTTTGTGCTGACTGAGCAGAGCTTCCAGGAAAAGCAATTCCCTCCTGATAATGTGAGCCCTGCTGGGGCCCACCAGGCTCCCTTATTCGCTTATAAGGAAATCTTCTGTTTCTCTTTTCTCAGTCCCACCACCTGCATACTGCCCAGTTCTTGTCACAAGGGTAACAGCCACCCCACCGCAGAGGACTGACCTCCACCAGCTGGCATGCCTGGGGGATTAGGGGACCGTGAGGATGTGAGATACTGCATAGCATCACAAATCTTGCAGTTTGGGAGGCCAAGAGAGTATCTCAGCAAAGGCCCTCTGATTTACCTGGACCAGCCATAGCTCTGCAATTGCTGCATGTGTATGAGAAAAGAAGTGTATGTTTCAAACACATCAGCAAATGAAAAAGATACAGTTCCCACTCTCCAGAATCAGCCAGGGGAAAAAGATAAAATATTTCTCAGACAGGAGAAGTACATTTGCCTCTGTCCTCTGGTGATATCGTGGTCTCCTTTTTTTCAAGCCACTTTTGTAAGCTTGATGTCCCCTGTGATCTGCAAAGCTTTCACCAAGTTCAGGGGCTGAATGCGGTGAGTGAAGTCACAGAGCTGCCGTCCATCAAGCAAGACTCGTATTTGCTGGTGTTCACATAAGAGCTCCATCTGCAATGGAAAAGGACAGGGGATGGTGTTAGAGACAAGTGGCAGAGCTGATTTCACCAGCATGGACTTAGAACCCCATGTGATGGGGATAGTGAAGCACAGTGTCTACTGGTTCTTCTGAAATGCCCCTCAAAAATAACCTACTCTCTGCTGACAGGATACTGTAAAGCTCCTTATAGTGAGTTCTCTCACTAAGACTAGAGAAAGGAATGGATCCCTCCCATCACGGCTTGAACTGTTGCTCTCTGTGCCATACTAGACTAGTTAACCTGTCAATTTCAATAGTTAGCTATTTGTGGTCATATACGTCAGCCTTTCTCCCCCCCTTTTCTCCACCGCCATCATAGTACCCCAAAAATTACCTTAAATGTGTCACCTGCCATAAATGGGAAGTAGGGAATAGTCTTCTCTTCTCTTCCCCATTTCCCAGCAATTCGTGCATTTCGGGTGATGGATTTGTCACTAAAGTTAACTGTAAATAACAGCCCAACATCTTTGTTTGCATCCACTGGATCGCAGAGCAGAGTCACTGAAAAGCTGAAAAAACAATTAAATGACTGGGACTTTCAGAAATGGAAAGGACATGGTGAGCACATCAGAAGCCTATAAAGACTAGAGACAGCTATTGATTTCTTGTCAGACTGAAACACGGGACTCCTACAGGGACTGTGCACAGGCTTAAAAGCTGCAGAAAGGGATGAGAACAGGCCAGTCTTTGTTTCTCCTAGAGTTTCCGGTAGGATGCTAGTGACTTTTGATGTTGCATTCCCTCTCTTGTGACTGGAATCAAACACATTTGTGGGTGAGCCAATTCCAATTTGTATCCTAAAAGAGGTTATGGAAAACTTTTCACCAGTGTTGATTGCACTGGATTTGATCACTGTAGATGCAAAAAAGTGCAATGACAGCACAGTTGCCGTCATCCAGACTAAACACAGCAATGAACCTGCACCTCCTGTGCCAAAACCACTGGTTTTCAAATGATGTTGATTCCAGCCCCAGCAGACAACCGAGATGCGGGTTCAAAATTGCACCTCTTCCTGGAGGAGAAATGCCCCTTGTGTGCCCCCTCCGGTTCGCATTAGGTAAGGGCAAGGAGTAGAAAATGCTGGCAGGGCAGTCAGAAAGTCCAAACAGTGAATTCTTTCTCACCCTTTTAATCTCAGTCTAAGAGCAGGAAAATTAAATAGAGCTGTACATTATGAATCTATATGACTTTCTTCCTCCCGAAGAGCACAGACCCTCAAGAAATCATTTGAATTTAGAAGACACATATGGCAGGCGTGAAGCCCCCACCAGCCCCTTCACCTACCTCTTGGGGTTGGAGTGTACCACCCCGATGACCGTGAGTTTCATGGCTGGTCTCAGGCCACCTTTAATTTCACCAACATACTGCTCCACCTGCAGGGAACAGTAAAAACGTGCTGCGGTAGGTCACGTCATGGGTAAACTGGCTTTAACAGCTGCTTTGGTCACCTCATATAGCTTGATTTTATTTTTACATGTACAAAAGAACTTAAAAATATTTCTGGCCTAAAATACTTTTTGCGCTTTTGGTATAAATTCTGTCAGTTCTGGTATCTGAGGCAAGCGAGAGGGCCGCCATAACCGAAAAGCTGGTAACCAGGTGTTGGCTGCCTGACAGGACTGCTGGCTCCGGAGGGCAGTTTCTGATCAAAAGGGCCGTCAGTAAGATGAGCGGCCACTGTCGGTGCTCAACCCGACTGATATGTGCGACTGACGACCCTGACGCCATGCCTCAGGTGGCTCTGGGAACCCCTGACATCAGGTGACTGACGCCACTCCCCAAGACCAGAGCAGGTACTGCAAGCGCTGATGCTGCAGTGACACATGCATCTCACAAGTGACAGGACCCAGATAGCTGACACACCTGGGACGAGCTGGTGACGGCTGCCATGGTCTAACGACACAATAAATCTGGTTGCAGCACTCCATGCAGCAGATCAAAAGCTTTGTGGCAGCATGACGCAGAGCACAGACTCTGTGTGAACTTACTCTGCCAGCTTAAATTTGTTAACAGATTTCGGTAGGCTAACTTGGCACCAGCAGGCTTTGCACTGGCACAGGTAGCCTCTGTCCTCCGCCATAAGAGCACAAAGCCAGCATAGATGCTGCCCCACCACTGCATGTTGACAGAAATGCAACCATGTCCTCACAGCCGATCCCAGTCACACCTGTCCCCACCACTTTTTCAAAGCCAGAAAATGGCTTCTCAGTGGATCTACTTTTGTCCTGCTCACCGAGACCTGCAGTTGCAAACTCCACCCAAAGATCAGAGCTACCTTCACTTGCTCCAAGTAATTCTCTAACAGCTTCGATGGTCAGTGGAGAAACTAATACAGGCGATGGCTGGCATGGAAAAACAAACGAGAGAGCTTGGAAACAAGTGATAGGGACGTTTTGAGACTTCAGGTTCAGAAATGGCTTTAAAATGTAAACGCCAGAGTACTACACTATAGCATGTAATCGCTCCCTATGCAGAGTCACTTAGAAAGAAGCTGCTATAAAACACTAAGTGTTATTAGCAATTTGCGTAACACTGATAATATTCCAAGGCAATGCACAGCAGACCCTATTTTAGATAAAAAGCGCTTTATCGTTCCAGTGTTCCAAGGTAAAAATTCAGACATTTTTTGCTGGAAGACCTGCACAACATATGCACGGTTTAGTATTTTGACTATGAGAAGCTCTACACCGGCATGGAAACCCACAGACTTCTGTTCACAGCAAAGGGGCTTCCATTCAAGTGTAAGTTGCTACGGGTGTTTCATACGCGTTTTTAAATTTTGGAAAACATAACCAATGTTAGATTTTTAAATTATTGAATGCCAGCTTGCTTAACAGAAACACAAATTCAAGATGAAAAATGTTTTGCCTATACTCCATTTCCTAGTTTCAATATACTAGTTATATCTTTTGCTAAGAGGACCTTAAACAATTTATTTTCCCACCTTGATATTTACATCCAGCCACCTTTACAGCTTCACAGATATATTAATAAACCTCTAACTCCTAACAAGGCCGATATTGGAAGAAATTAATTAAAAAAAAATCTTCAAAAATGACAGCACTACTGCTGATTGTTAGTAATGTACATTTACCCTTGCAGAAGTGGGCAGGTGACTCCAGCAGGTATGTTTTGAACTTTGTAACAAAAGAAAAGTGTCAGCCACCTGAGATGTCTTACCTGAGGGAGCAGCGCCTCAAGTAAGGAGTCTGACTGTAAGGAGATACTTTAAACTGGATAAAGCAATTAGAGAGCGGGTAATAAGCATAAAAGATCCCAAGCTAAATGAACTTCATCCTCATACAGGTCCTGTGTCCCACTAAAGCTCCTTCCTTGCCTACATAAGAGACAAGATACAAAATAATACCCCAAATTGAAAGTGCACGTTGAGAAATTGTTTGCGCAGAGCTGCACCACAGTAAGCACCATCATTAAAGGCACAGGGAATCAGGACTGAATAGACTGAATGATGACCACATGATTTCAACACTTACAGCTCGTCCAGCATGGCTGAAATTAGTTCAGAGGCCTGACTACCCATGCGCCGTTTCCCTGCCGATGTTGAGTTGACAGTACAGGTGAAAAGTACTCAGGATGCCATAGGAGGTAATGGTACAAGCTCCTGGGGCATCTTACATGGTTTATTGGTGCGTCCCAGCCTGTGCACACAGGCATAGCCCCCTTCCCATATTTTCCATTCAGGAGCCCTGGGGACTCATTCAGTCACTTACTTTGGGACACCTCTCCTCTGTCATCATCGCTCTGCCTCTTAAACTTGCCTCCACCGCAGCAGTCCCCGAAGGAGTTTTTGTTTTGTGCGCCAGGACAAAAACAAACAAAAAGTCCGGAATAAAGGGAGGATGTTGGGGGGGGCTTATCTCTGCCAAACACTGGCTGGACACCACCCAGCCGAGCAGCTGAGTCACGGCCCTCCGTGCCTCGTCCCACCGGGGGAAGCTCACAAATAACACGTCTGGTGCGAGTGAGAGGGTGGGGGGACTGCAAGGGTGGGCAGGCCCCCGCTGCCCCGCACAGGAGTGCCTGGCAAGCCTATGTCTGTAGCTGTATCTGTATCTATACCTACACATTTTTATGTAAGTATTTAAAATAGAGCGTGTGTGCATAGCATTTTGTATATGTAATACATATAAATAACACATCATTTATTTATTTAGATACCATTTCTGTCCTCTCTCAAAGGGGTAAATATATATATAAAACTTATATCCCTGTATAGACCTATATCTATAGAGTGAGGTATACGTATAGGGTTATACACATATACAACGGGTAAATACACACATACACATATATTTGTATATACCCCTATAGGTATACCTCTCTCTCTACGTGTGTGTACATAGGTGTATATAATACACGTACATACAGCCTCCCCGCTGAGAGACGACGCGCAGACTCCGGCGCCAGGGGTTATCCCCCCGCCCTACACCCCCCCACAGCCCCCGCCGGTTCCTGGGCGAGCGGCACACCGCGGAGCGGCGCCGCAGCGGGGCGGTCCCACTGCGCTAGGGGGCGGAGCTTCGGGCGGAAGCCAATCAGAACCACGAGAGGCCCGAGCACGGGGCGGAGCTGGCGTGTGGTAAGAGGTGGCCGCGGGGCGTGCCGGTGGGCGGGTATGGGCGTGGTTAGAGGGGAGGGCGTTGCCGCGGTTCCTGAGGCGGTGTCGGGCGCCCCAAAGAAAAATGGCGGTTTATTTACATTCTGCCCCAGCTCGGCCAATGGGCGAACGTCTGCCCGCGTGCCCGCCCGGCGGCGCGGTCAGCTGAGGCGGTGCCCAAGATGGCGGCGGCGAGGGGTGTTGTTGCCGGGGCGGTGCAGTAGAGCCCAGCGCCGCCGGGGTGGCCGCGTCCTGCCCCGCCAGGTAACGCGGGCCGCGCCAGGACGGGCCCCGGGGGCCGCCGAGCCGGGCCGGACCTTGCGGAGGAGGGCGAGGCTGCGGGCGGGTGCAAGGCGGAGCGCGCGGCCCAGGGCGAGTGGCCGCCGCCGCTCCTAAAGACAGTCCCTCCCCGCCGGGACGGGCGGCCCGGGGGCTCGTGCGGCGGTGCGGAGCGGCGGGAGTGTCCCGCGGGCCGCTGGGCTGGGCTCCCCCGGGAGGCGCACCCGCGGCGGGGCGGTCATGGCCGAGCGGCAGCCGTGTTGTCATCCCGCGGTGCTTGTTGGCGCCTTACCCCCCTGCCCCTCTGTGAAGAAGCCCCCTGAAGCCTGGCCTTGGCTCTCCGCCTGTCCCTGCCCAGGGCGCGCCGTCAGTGCGAAGAAGAAATCGGGGGTGGTGCCCCAGCGCGCCCTTACGGCATCCGCCTTCGCGTGTGTCACCCTGCCCCAGGTCACCTGTTCGTCCTGGGAAGATGCATTCTTTTGGGAATGAAGAAGCGGTCTCTCTGGAGCGGCTGTTTGGGTTTTTCTGCGAGTGCGTACAGCATGGAGACTGGGAGCTTGCACAGGCCTGTGTGCCCCAGCTGAGCCAATGGCGTGGGGATGGCCCTGAGAAGGTGGAAGCAATTCTTCAGGCTCTGGTAGTTTGTCCCGTGGGGGTAAGGTAAGTAAGGGACTGTTTTGGTTCAGTAGGCTTGAGTGTGAAGTGAGGAGGAGCAGTTAGTTTAGTGGTGACTGTGGGAGACAGGTAGAATCTGGGAAATAGCACTTGCTTCAGTGCTGAGGTGTCTTGGATCTCTCTAGATGTGCTGTTACCTGAGTTAACAAGTCAACTTCTTATCACTGCCCAAGCACTTAGCAGGCTGCCCAGTCCACTGGGATAACAAGTTGTGTTCATTTATGCGGTGGACATGGTGATTGATACAAGCTTAAAACTATTTGGAAGCATTTCAGAACCGATTTTGTTAGATTTTACTGAAGGATAAGAAGGAGAAGGAACATCTCCTGAAATTACATTCCTTTGACACTGAGGTTTGGTTAATTTAGAAATGGAACCACCAAGATCAGCACTGTAGTTATTTAAAATGTTGTCTTGTTTCCAGCTCTTGAAAGACCTTCCGATTTCTAAAAATGTAAACTCTAAAAAAATTCAAATCATGCTATTGATTTCTTATTTCTCTTGCACTGGATTTTGAAATGGCATTGGTTTTACGCAATCCTAGCTAGTTTTTATCTCTGCTTTTCAGGTAGGTGCATATGAAGGGTGACTTTCTAGCACTTCAGAGAACATTGTTATTCCCCCTCTCCAAGCAGATGATCAGCGTTCTTCACATTAAAATTTCTGTAACGTTTTGGTAAAGGTTCTAAGAAACAGTTTACACTGACAGCAATTAAAGGAGTCTGGAGGAAGGTGTGCACATGGTTAGATGAATATTGCTAATGGCCATGTGAGACAAGCATTTTTGATCTTTTTATCTTTGATAGTTGGGCTATCACATCTAAAGGCTTTAGTTAGCAGTGCTGAGATTTATAAAGGCCAATAAACTATCTTGTGCTTTTTCCTTTTCCTAGTCCCTTTGACAGTACTAAATATGTTCCCTGACTGTGTAGGTTTTGGAATGTGTGTATAAGTACTGGAGCACATGAAAAGCTGATGGAAATTAGAACTGTTCTTTGTTTAATTAGTACATTACTTCACTTTTAGTTTGGACATAGAGCAACACTTGTGCTGCTGTGACCTAAACTTAGTTTCATTTTTTCAGGTAGAACTAGACAGAACAGGAAATAGCAGTGTTTGGCAAACGATCAGATTTCAAAGAAATCTGCTGAAGCGCTCAAAGAGGGCTATATGGACTGAACTTTAGACCAGACATAAATTTAATTGTTTTGAAGCAAAGAACTGTGGCAGTAGTGTTGGTATTTGGCAGATCTAAAAGCAGTTATTTGCACAGCAGAAATCATTGAGTTAATGTGTAAGTAGTACCAATATTCTGGTTTCTCTGCATTCTCTTCCTGCCTGACTCATCTTCAGTTATTTAGTCATCTTTGTTTTTATCTTACACAAAGAAATATAAAAATCGAAATTACCTCTGACAGTGTTTTCCTGGATCTTAGAGATAGGAATGACCTTGTACATAATTCAGTGTATGTGCTTATTGCTTTTGTAGATGGGGACAGAATTCTAGCCCATGGAGAACTGCATGGCTTTGGCTTCTTGTGCTGGAAAAATGGCTTGCCAGGAATCAGGTACAGAAACATCTAGTTGACTTCCAAGTACGACTTAGAGCTCTGACTTATAGCTGACTTCCAAGTGCAAAATGTCTGCCTAGTTGCTTATTTAAATTACAGGCTTTCCCACGTTTCATGGAATTAAGTTCTCAAGGTAGCTGAAGAGGTGCGTTGCTTTTGCTTTTAACAAACCTGTCAAGAAACAACCGTTAATCTTCTCCACACTGGAGAGAAAAATTGGGATTCTTTTTGTTTAGGTAACAGAAGTTGGCTTTTTAGCATTGGGCATTTCTGTAAATGGAAAGCATCGGTGTATCGACTTCTGCATTTGTGTAGCACCTTTCTTACATTAAAGATGAAATAGCTCAGGCATCAGACAATTCTTTATAAGCTTTAGATGGTGAGGGATGTTCTTGCTGTATTGCTGTTTTCAGACAGACAGGTGCAGTATGTTTCATGAGTAGAGGAGAAACTAGTCTTTTTTCCTTTTTTTTTTTTTGTTTTAATTGGCACACTGGATGTGTGGTCATACTTTTTTTTAAATTCATTTGTCCTTGTCACTACTTAGACTTGCATTTTTTCTTTACTTTCTGAGGAAAGATGTCTTTAACTGATGGGATTGTAATTCCTGACAAAGTGACACTTGTCTCTGTTTCCAGATGTACAGATAAATGGAATCCACTGGTGTGGGAGCAGAACCTAACTGTGGAATAGCCTTTAATTGAGAATTAGGCATCTTCAGAGAGATATTTGTCTGCCTCAAAATGTTAATGAAATAGCTAAGATTAGGTTTATATGGTAATGTAAATAAATAAAAGATTTATTGACTAACATCTTTCCCATTCTCTTATATTGTTTCAGAAAACTGTTCCGGTTGTTCTTCAGAGAGAAACGGAATTTTTATTGTTCTTGGAAGAACTACAGAAAGATGTCTCTGAGGAAGTCCTAAAGGTGAGCTACTTAGTATGCCCTACTTCTTCTTGTTAGTTATGCAGAATGTCCAACTTTATCAGGTTTTGGGATCGAAGTTAATGCTTCCTGCTAACTTGACTGCCTGAGATGCTGATGTGTTATTAATCTTCTAGGCAACTGAAAGAGACTGTAATTCAGATCCCTTTCTGAAGTAGTCCAATGTGCCTGCAAGTGATTTCTCTGGCTAGAGAGGAAGCTGTAGGCAGGCAAGGAATAAAGTTTTCTGCGTGGTCTTTCTAATGCAGTTCAGTCCTGACTGCAGCTACTTGCCACAGTCTTATATCTATAGATGCCTTTAGTAATCATAAAGATAAAACCCACTGTAAGCCAAAATAAACCATAGCTGGCAAGCACATTTTAAAAGTATGTCTATTCTCTTTTTCTTCCTCCTAAGATCTTAATTTTCATCTCCTCCACGCCCATTTATCCCCTTCCTGGAAGTTTTTGGGTGCTGTACTGTTACTACTGATGTTACTTGGTAATTGGTATGATGTGTGCTCTTAGGTCCAGGACCCATTTTTTTCCATTATTAATTAATACATGCAGACTGATTTATTTGAGAAATACATGGAAATATGCAAAGATGGATTAATATCAAAAGCAAGTATAGAGCAGAAAATCAGGAGAGTTACTAACTGTAGAACTATCCTAATTTGGTGTTGGTTACAACAGAATTAGACCTGACATGGTGTGTGGAATGTCCTCGGATGTTGCTTCTAGTCTTATAGGTTCTAACTCTTTAAAAGATTTTGTTTGTTTGTTTGCCTTTTTTTAAGAGGAAAATGAAAACTTATTATATTCAGGGGCTATTTGCAGCTTTTAAATATGAATAAGGAAAAGGTGTTCAATATTTCTCTAAGGATACAGAATTAGCAATTACAGGATGAAAGCAAGCAAGGTAAACTGGACTGTTGATTAAAATAAATCTGCTTGAAGTCTGTTAATGACTAACGAAGTCTGTGTACGTTACCATCTAACCTCCAAGATCATGAAAGATTCCACCATTGTCTGCAGTGTTGCACAGAAGTAGGAGATTCAGCAACCTCGTATCTTCGTCACGATTACTGTCAGAGGCATGTTAGTAGGTAGAGTTATGTTTCGATCCAGCAAATAAAGAAAAGGATGTTGTGTACTTGTCTTCTACTGCTAATATTCTCATTTTTGCGCACACCAACCACCTCTCCCCTCCATGTTCCCTGAGTTGTCTCTTCCAGCCAAGGACAGCACTCACATAGTTCCAGAAGTGCCACAAGTGCTGCTGAATTGCTATTCAACTGGGTTGTCCCTCACCTTCCCACCCCTTATTGGGAAAGCTAACTGGGATTTTTTTGTTTGTTTATTTTCCCCTTCCTAGTTCTAGAATTGTAGGTTTGCTTCTGTTAGCAAGAAAAATTATTGTTGCTTAAGAAAGAAGTCTGTGAGATGGCTTCTGAATCTGTTGGCCAGTTTTAACCAAGTTTGAAAAATTAGTGTTGATGAGGATGATGCACTTGGTAGACAGATGGTATGAATCTGGAAAAGTAGGATTTAAAAAAAAAAAAAAAAAAAGACTGAACACGAGTCATCATGCTCTTACTGACTTATGAAGATACAGTCACATTAATATATTGCTAAGAGGTAGAGTACGGTAGTGCTTCAGCCATCCCAAAGGAGCTGCCTGTGAACTAAGGTATCTTGCTTATGAGCACATGGCTCATATAGTGTAGTTGTGTATTTTAGGATTCTTTATATTTTGTTACATATTCAGGCATATCCACTCTTCTAGGAAGGATATTGGACAAGGTGGACCATTATTAATGGATTTCCTAGGTAATATGATGCTTCCAAATTGATTTATCTTCTTGCTTTCAAGTTTCTCCTATTTTTTAAATAGTTTACTTCATATTTTTAATGGAGTCTGAAAGGCTTACTCTTTTATTATTTCCCTACCAGGAACTCTTTGAAGCATTTGAGTGCACCCAGAACAAGCACATCACAGACAGGAAAAGAAGAGATGGCTGTTCTCACAGATTCAGTTTGGATGTTGTTTCAGCTCTCCGGAAGCTTTTGCTGCGGGCTCCCCAGAGGGCAAAAGCCCTGCTGGAGTTCTTCCAGGAGGAACAAGGCACACATAGCTCCTCACTCCAGCAGTATTGCTCTCTACAAAACATCTTTGTTGAATTTCTTCGTGACTCCTTGAAATCTCTGCAGAGGCTTCAGTGCAGTTCTGAGATTTCAGCAGAACTAGATCAAAGAGAACTAGTAGATACAATTTATGCTGCTCTTAGTATAGTGACTTTTGAGGTGGAGCATCAGGGTGATGAAGTACGGCACCTATTCAGGGAGCTCTTGGATGTATGCTGGGCTGAGGGAAGCCCACTGAGGGAGGAGAAGCTACTAAGCTGTATGCTGAGGAAACAGAGCCATGGCCTGTTAAGCCTGTATAGCAGTGTTCTCCTAGAAAGAACAAGAGAGAAATTTCTGGTGTCAAAATCAATACGAAAAGGTTTGTTTCACTTTTTGCTTTGTTTTTATTTCTTGTTTAACAAAGCCATTGAGGCATTAAACAGGCAAGTTGTCAAGAAGTCAGTGTTCTTGCTAAGGTGCTTTAGCAAGCCATGGAGTCTTGTAAAAGATGATGCTAAAAGGACTTAAAGCAAGAAATTGGCAAAGGAACCCCAGGGCTCTCCCTACATTTCTGCAGTCTGTGCTGCCTTCTTTTGTGAGCACTTCCTTTACCACCCCTTGTTGTGCTCTATTTCAATCTGCTCAGCATTTCTCCTGCTGAAGATCTTCCTTGTAACTAGAAAATTGACTCTCCATATGTATATAAAGTTTTTACTGGTTCAGCTCCAGCTCGGGGTCATCTGTGTTGGAGGATGTTCCGTTTCAGGCCAATAACGGTTCAGCTACCTCAGTAATCCCAAAACATTCAAACACCTTAATATTGGAAAAGAAAACTCCTGGAAGTGGAAGGAGATGTGGAGTGGGCCAATATCCCAGTTGAAAAGAAGATGCAGTTTGATTACCTGCTTGCTTGCCAGAGCCCAATTGTTTTTGTACCGGCTATAACTGCACAGCTTCTGTCTAGCTCCCTATGACTGGTACGTTTAGTTGAGGATCTTGGTTTAAGCTGAATGGCAAGTGGTGCCCGTGCTCTTTTAAGGAAAGTAGCAGGTGAATGTGCAAGGAGGGAAAAGCCAGAATGCCTACCCTCTTTTGCTCGCCTCTGTACACTGAGGTGTAAGTCAGTGGGGTTTGTATCCTCTCTCTTCCCTTCACTCATGGGGATTGCTGAAGGGAAGTTCAGGCTGGTGTGGTGTGGCAGACTCTGGCATTTCTGATAATAACTACAGTTAGTGCTTCCTCATGGGGGAAGAGAAATGGAGATATGGATACCTTCACTCTCACTGAGAGTAGTTCAATTCTCTCTTTGCACAGATCTGAGAAGTTCCTGTGCAGGACAAGTCTTTGCTAAGGCCCTGCAAAGCAGCATAGTGTCTCGGAGCACAAGTGAGAATTCATGCAACATACAGATAATATGCGTATGACTAGAGAAAGAAAGGCAGTGTGACCTGAGCTAATGCAAACAACCTGTGTGCCGAAGAGGCTCTTGCTATGTTAACAACTGTCCGACAGTTTCCTGGTTTCCTATCTGACCTGTTTATTTTCTGTCAAATTTCTCTGCTTGGCTTTCTTGTTATCCAGTAACAATATTTGAGAGTCTTAACTGTTAACATGTAGCAGCTGGTTAGTATTTGAGGAAATGTTGAGTGTTTCTCAGTTTAAATTAACAGCAATTACGCTTCTTTCAAAGGTACCCCTCTGTACTGGAAGGTAATCTTGTTGTGATGTTTTTTAGGTTCATCTGAACAGCTGGACACAGAGCGAACTGTGATGAGTTTGTTCTCAGATCCCAAAGAGGCTCCTTCTTGGAAGACAGCCTATTTCTACTGCTTGACCAGCAGCAAGCACTTTCTGGAACAGATTCTGGTAAGGCCATAAAATCAGTAAGAGGGAAACCCAATGGTGGCTAAAGTCAGTCCCTGTATTGAACATATCTTGGTGGTGCACAGAAGCATTTTGTATCCAAATAGTGTTTACTAGGGGTCATGACTTACAGGAACAAGACATAGCTGGTGATAACTCCCTTACTTCAGCTGTGTGATGAACTCGAAACATTCAGTGAGATTTTTGGAAAAGCTCATCTGCATGTGGACTGAAGATTAGATTCTCAGGATTTAAGAAGTCCTGTGTTCTGCTTGTAATTTTGTTGGATATGCCACTTGATTTACCCCATGACCTTGAACTTGTTGCTTTGCTTTTCTGATGCTGGCAGACTTGGGGCAGTGAGACTAGTTTGCACAGTAAAATTTATGTTTTAAAGAGCTTGAAGACCTGGTGAAAAATACTCTGGTATGAATTAAATAGTTTGAATGTATTTACGTAGAAGAAATAGAATACAGGTAGGTGGTCACTGTTAAAGTGAGAGTTCTTAAGGTTGAATATATTTTCACTTGTAAATAACGTGCTTATTCAAGTTTCTTACATAATGCCCTTGACAGAGACGTAATCAATAGAAGAACATAAAGATAATGTAGTGAGGGAGTGTGAGTTGGCTCTGTAGTCAGCATTTGAAAGGATGTTTTTTTCCTCGTGACAGTTTTACTGAAGAGTAAGCTGATGGCTTGGAAAATATGAGTTTAGGGAAGTTCCAGATGCGCAACTTCACTATTTTAGTGAAGCTAGTATTGAAATGGCTACTTGCTTACATAACCTGCCAGGCATTATGGATCTCCATATTTTGGAAAGATAAATACTTCTTCCTTATGTTTTCTAGGTGACTGCATTAACTTTACTGAAAAGAGAAGACTATTCAGGTCTGAACAGCTTATTGAGAAGAGAATTCAACCCCCTTAGCCGCCTCTTGGTATTGCTAGGATGGACTCATTGTCAAAGCTTGGAATCAGCAAAAGCATTGCTATGGACTCTTCACAAAACTCAGGTAAATCAGCGGAAAGCAAGTGGCAGTATCCCAGTCTGAGTCCAGATAATGCAATTTGTTTGCAAAAATAAAAATAAATAAAACCAGGGGAGATTCCAGTGAGAATGTTAATCTTTCTCAAAATGGAATTAAAAAAGCTAAGATGTTACAGTTGTGTGTAGGTAACATTATTGGACACTTGCCTTTCTTCTTACTCCTCAGCTGTGAAGGGAGTATGATTGCACAGGAGATTCTGAAAGCTTCTCTTGCATAAGCTCTTCAGCCTTCGCTGTTAACACAAGAGAGAGAAAGACAGCAACGGTTGTTGATTAGTTTTGAAAAGAGCTGGGGGATGTTTGATCAGTGTCGTTTTGTCCAGGGAGTCGTCCCTGGATAGTGACTAATTCTGGTCACAACTAACCTGAGTTCAGCAACAGGGTAGCTTGGAAATTTCCCATACCCAGTCTCAAAATGGAATGATAAATGACAAGAGCTGTGACTGAAAGATCCACCTTGTTTGGGGGGAGTCTTCATCTTTGAAGAAGAGAGAGGGTTCTAACTCTGAGGGTGTAGTTGCAGTTCAGATGATGTCTGCCTGCAGGCAAGTGGCTTGGACAACAGAGGTGGGGAGGCAGGGAGCCTTGCACTCCTGGATCATTGGGGCAGATCTAGGCTGGTATTGCCTTAAGGGAGTTACCATCTATTGGTAATAGACTGAAGGTCTATTCGGTAGTCTCTGCAAAGTGGAAGTCTTAGATCTGATTTTAGCAGGCAGGCATCTGTAGTAGAAAAGCACATGGAAAAGGAGAATAACTGTCTGCTACCCAGTATATCATCTGTTCTAGTACATGATTAATTCTAGAGGTTAGTGTCTTCAACTGTTACTAAGAAGCATTAATTTGCATTTTGAAAGCTAACCTTGAAAAGGGATGTAGCCACCTTTCCGTGGTCTGTAGTTCTGTCGAGTGGAGGCTGACTGATTTTGATGCTCCTTCAGAATAGCCCTTCCTTGCTGGCTTTGTAATAAAAATGGCAATTTTCTGTTCTTGAAAGTTACCATCTGGATAAAGAAGTCTTATAACATTCTATATGTAACACAGGCTTGGTTCTGCTGTCTGACTAGAGGATTTGTTGTAAAGGGATTCTTTTATTTGTCTTTCCATGTAGGATCTGTGCAATGATTCAGTACTGAAAGATTTCTGTGATGGGCTGTGGGCTCAGGTGGAAGTTCTTGAATGGTGCATACAGCAAAACAGGTAAAATGATCAGAAGGACTTTTTCCAAACTGTCTTGCCAAATCTGCCTATTAGTCAATTCATGTATGCAAATAGAAATTGTATTCTTTTCCGTGAATCTTGGCTAATCATCTCCTAGTGACTGTATATCACAAGCTCTCAAAATTGCTTCATGGGCATTAGCTATGCTACTTGTTTTTAATTGCAGTAGTTTGGTTGAATCAGAATTAGAGTGGGAGTTTGTCTTTAAACATGGCTGAGACCTAATCTGTTTGTGCCACCTCTTTGTTTGTTCTCTCTTGCAGTATTACTATCCCAAGGAAGGTTCTTTTGCAACACTTGCACAGTCTAGATTGTCACACTGCAGTGTACTCTCTTCATCATCTCACTAATCTTCTGGCACTGAATGAAGATGATGTTATTGAGCTTCTTCAGAAAGTTCCTGCTAGAGACCAACAGATGCAGGGTAAATGTGTAGGGTCATGATAACACAGAAAAACCCTGATCCATCGAGTATGTGCTGCTCAGTATTTCTGCTAGGAATAATCTGTTCCTTTGACCTACTTCTGTAAATAAGGAAGATACCGCTTATCAGCTGTTTTGTGGAAGAAAACTAGAGAGCATGTGGAAATTATTTTTAGAATCCTTTTGGGGAGTAAATTGTCTCCCAAGAAGGAGTTGTGAGATCTCTTTGATCTCACAACGACAGATCTCTGAAAGAGCTTTTTCAAAATGGTAACAAGACTTTGCACATGCTCATAATATGTGCTACTCACTGTGACTTATATACTGTATAATACCCTTAGCTTGAAAAGTAAGCGTATGTTTTAGATTTCAATCATCTGTACACTTAAATTTAAAATCAAAGGGCAAAGCCAGATGAAATTGACAGTCTCATACTATAACATCTTCATTTTTGAAAGATACAAAACATCTGGGTTTTTTTCTTTTCGTCTAATATTAAGTCTTACCAAATCTACTTTAATATTAAAATCAGTAAGGCTTACCTACAGGCTGTGTTTACATCCATCTTGCCTCACTTCTCTCATCTTCCCATATTCCAATTTGGTGCCTAAGATACCTGAGCTTACTAAACACATTAGTTCACTTAGAAGTGACTCTCCTTGTACGCTCTTTTAATTGCGGCCTATGTCCAGGTTCAGCTGCTGCTATTTTAATGCTGTTTTCTGATAGGGCCTCTTAATAATGATACAGAAGCTCACTCTTCCTGCGTGTGCTGGAACCTAAGAAGCTGCAAATTTTTGTGCCTTATTCCTTCTATGGATGGCAATTGGTACATGTGTAATTTCAACCTGAGTTGCGTGGAGAGCTCTCAGTGATGGATCTTGCACAGATTTTCCGGGTTGCCTAGTGGGAAGCAGTTTTCTCTCCTTCCAGTATCATATTGTTAAGATGTTGGTTTCCAGTCCTACTTTTACAGGTTTTGTTAAAATTATTGTGACAGTTGTCTTGAATAGTTTTAAAAGGCGTAATGATTGAGGCTCTATATAGATCTCTGGTTTCAGTGTCCTGCTTTCTGAAATTAATTGTTTTGTTGTTACTGATGTTGGGGTTTTTTTTTTAATCAGTTCTTACATTTTAAATTCTTTTCTGCTTGAATTCTGTCAAAACCTTTCAAAACCAGGAAGAGGCAGTCCCATCATATCTTCTGGGAGCTGCATGACTAGCAAAAGAACTCTAGCTGTGGTTTCTCTTCTTTTTTCAGATCACATTAATTTGCAGAATTAGTTAATGGAAGACAAGTCCTCCCTCTCTTTTCAGCCCAGTGATTATGTAAAATTCAGATAATTCTATAAACACAGTTTAATAGAATCTCCTTTAAAATAATCTATTTTAAAACTTAAAGGAAGGAGAGGAGTCACAAAGTTCTGATTTGTCTGCCTTGGTAGTGTTAACAGGCCTTTTTCTACCCTCACCCCACATACTTCCCCTACTTCCCCTTCTTCCCCTTTCTGACACACATCTGTCAGCTGCGGTAGTGAAACTGAAGTAGTGGTACTAGTTGACAGCTGTGTTCAGGCACCCTTCAGATCAGTGCGTAACACTAGCTTTGATCAGTCACACTAACAAAAGAAATGATGGGCAGAAATTTCCTCATGAGTTACAGAATTCAAGAATAAGGTGTTAATATTTCTGGCATAGGAAAAACAGGTGCTTATAGTTAAAAGGGTAGTTCTTCAGTATTGGTACAAGGAAAAGGGTTGGTTTAGATGTGGATACTGACACAGACTCACTGCATCCAAGTCTTTCCACATGGGAGGCAAAAGTGTATTAAACTTGCGTTTGATTACCAGTGTGTATCTTGTAGTATCTCCAGCTAGCTATTTCTCTTTTTCAGAAGACTGTATTTAACGGATCTCTGGCTTCATCTGCCTGAAGTCCTCTTAAGACAGTGGTATTGAGAGCTACATATTAGTGTAGAGCTGCTGGTGAATTATAGCATTTCTGTGGCCATGTGGTTTCTACAAAGGATTCATACTTGAATGTTTCCTCAGTTCTGTCTGCTATCTATGTTACAGTTTCCACCATTGTCGCTGTTTAGAATTGCAGTGATGGGGAATAATCGGTTTCAAACTGTTTGTGCTCTCAGGGCTTTTGTCTTGGCTGCTCTGTAGTTTTCAGAAGAGTTCAGGCTGGTGCTTTTCTTTGAAATCATACTTAAGCCTTGTGGAGGACAGTGCTGAAATGCTTTCTAGGTAATGCTGTTCAGTCCCAGAGTTTGGATGGGGACATTATCAGTACATCAAACCAGTGTTTTGTTTAAAAAAAAAAAACAAAAAAACAACAAACTTTGCTAATGCTTCCCCTGTGTGACAATAGGCAGAGGGACAATATACCCCTTGTATAAGAATATGGGATAGTGGATTCAAGCAGTAATTTAACACTGTCTGGGGTTTTGGTTTTTTTTTTGTTGTTTTGTTTGTTGTTTTTTTTAACCTTTGTACAGTAGTTGGATAATTCATCTAAACCCAGCATAACAGAATATATGACTTTATATTGTGTTCCTGTGTGAAGGGGATGATGATGCAACTTTTACGTAATTTGCAGTTAATAATCTGATGTTCTATTGTACCAAGAAGGGATCGTGTCTCTGGCATGTGACACCTTTCCTCAAAAAAAGCAAAATGGGGAAGAAGTGGGTGTAGTACTTCTCTAAGTTGCCTTTATCATAAATGTGTGAAGGAAACTGTGGGACTGTACTTTTTCTTTAATCAATTGCAGATTGTATATGATCTATATGGCCAGCCATTGTGGATAGAATCAACCGTGATATCTATTTATTAGTACAAATCTGCAGAGGTGGTGGTACTCTATTCTCACTATGGTGATAGCCAGTCTATCTCCCTACTTATCTACTGTGTGACAGAACACAAAATTCTAAGATGTTGGAACGAGACAGGGTCTGTCCCTGTGTTCTAAATGCAGGCAGTGTAGCTTAACCACATACCTCTAATGAGACCCATCATGAGCAGATTTTGGTCATTCTGTGCTGTAACAGGTCCCGTAACACAAATTCACAGAAAATCCCCTTTTCAGAAGGGGATCCAGACCTGACTTTTCTGTGCCCATCTGTTGTGGGGTTTCTTTTTCAAATGTTGTGAAGTAACAGTGAGATAGAGCAAAGCTGGGATGGAGGTGACACTCGGGGAGAAAGACTGGATAAATATTGCTGTGTAGGAACTGCAGGAGAAAATTAACTTGTCTTCTTGTCTACCTCCTACCCCCTCACCACCCTTATTTTCCTCCACAGCAGCAACACTCCCTAACACCCTGAGTCAGCAACGCAATCTGGCACTCTTTCGAGCATTTTGTGCCATGAAGTATGCTATCTATGCTCTCTGTGTGAATTCACATAAGCATTCCAAGTGCAAAGATTGCATACGCAGCCTGCTTGGTGATATCCCTGAAGATGCAACTTTTGGAGAACCAGCAGGTGATTGGCCTCCTTTCTCAGGTTCAGTAGCTTGTGCCTCTCCATTTGCTGGGCTCTGAATTATCACTTAGTATTGGGATAATATTGCACCCTGTGTACATATGATGTTTTTATTCAGTGGGCTGTGAATGCTTTGCAAACAAGTGTAGTGGCATTTCTTTGAGGTGTTGTTACCTTTAATATTAAGAGATATGAATAAGCTACTTGCCTTGTTCTAAAACTTTTAAGGTAATTGTATTAAAAATATAGTGCAAAAAGAAAGTGATATTAGATATAGGATGGTAGTAGCAGGGATGCTCTTGTAAGAGCTTATGATTTGCCAGAGCTAAACCTGATTTAATGGCTAAAATGGGTGTAATCTGTGTTTGCACATCATTGCACAAGGTGATAACTGGCATTACTGAGAGGGAGAAGGCACACTACCTTTTTAAATGTAAAATGTTGGACATATATTTACTTGATTTGTAGAGGAATGATCGGCTCTGAGCCACTGAGACAGTTCCCTCTTCTAGGATTTTCTTAAAGGTCAAAGGTTGGAGGAAGGAACTCCTGGAAAATGTTGTAAATGTTCTTTTTTGTTTGTTTTTAATTATACAGATTGCTCTTCAGTGTTTCCTCAGTATCTTGTGAAGTGTCAGCAGTTCTTACGGAGTGTTCCTGCTCCTCTGCGCCTGGAGGTTTTGGAGAACATCTTCTCCTTGCTTTTTGTTTCCTACAGTGACCTCCATACTGAGACTTTTCTACCTGAGGACTATGCAGAGGATGATGATCTTGACAAAAAGAGTACTACTGTTAGTGTAGAAGGCAGTGCTAGTCGGCGGTCTTCCACCTCAGAAAGTCCACAGCGCCTAATAGAGGCTGAAAAGAAATTAGAGAGGCATCTGCTGGCCGCTCAGACGGTTCACACAGATACCCAAGATCTTCGTGACTCAATGTTAGGTGGCAAAAGCTCTGAAACCTCTAGGCTGAGCTATCTGGATCTGAAACACTTCGCCAGTGGTGTTTCTGGATTTTTAGTGGATGACGTGGCCATGGATGCCTTCCTCACATTGCTTCTCAACCATCTGGAAGAAATTCAGAGTTCTCTCCCATGGGACTCCAGTAATGTGCTTCGTGAAGAGCTGGAGCTTGTTGAGTGCTTGAATCTTTCTGCAAGCAGAGATGCCTTTGGAAGTCGTGTGTTACAGTTTTCCAAATACCTTTCTGAAGCTCACTGGCGATACAAGGTGGTGATGAGTAACAGAAATGCAGGTAAGCTTTGTATTTGGCACTTTCTGATATATCGATGCTGTTCTGTTACAGCCATCCAGGCAGTGGTCTCAAGACTAAACTCCCTGAGCATTTTACTGAGGGAGCACATTTTGGCAGATACTAGGAGAGTGACCTAGCTGGAGATCACCTGGTTCTCGCACCATTCTCCAGTAGGAGTGATCTCTATTCTAATCAGAAAGTTTGGGTTTTCTTTTTCTTTTTTTCCCTGCCCTTTGTGGACACACTGCTTCAGTTTGCCTGTCTTTCTCCTGCATCTTCATCACAAGTTATGTTGACAGTGCAGTGATACGAAGGGACACGGTGGTGTGTGATCCAATGCAAGCCAGATAGACTCATCTCGTTCATGGACAAAGAGTTGATTTAGCCTAGTCTGGAAATGTGTTAGGAACATGTATCAGAGGAAGTTGGATTATTTTGGTATGCAGACCATTCCTCAGGAGTAGCTAGAACAACACACTCGGGAACCTATTTCCCACCCTTCCCCATATCCTATAACTTGTTAGCCCTGCTACTATCAGATTTCTGCTTGTATCATAGTGTGGCTTATTGTGTATCTCAGACCATGCGAAGTCTATGTCCCAAGAAAGACTGGGCAGTATGGACCTTAAATGTTCCAAGTTTCCAAACTTGTGTTCAACTATTTCTGAAGTCTCCCCCTATAAAGGAGGGGATGTGATGGGACTGATGTTTGAGTAGGCAGCCCTCAGTGTTTCTATTGGACGGGCAACAGCTTTCTGTGGGATTCTGTACTTTTGAGTCCTGACTTCTGACAAATGATGACAACTATTTGGGGAACATCTTTCAGGGAAAGATGGATTTTCTATCTCAAGGACTAGCACCCCCATTACTTGCTCACTTCCAGAATTGTTGACTGAGTCAGGGTTCATACTATCCTGCATTACTGAAGAACCCAGTTGTTTCAGCAAAACCTTAATGACAAATCAAACTCTTTTTTACTATTTTAGTTCTTATTCTTTTCGCCTTGTTTCTAGCTGCTTCTGTATTTGGACTGTACCTATTTTTATGTATAGTTAGAATCATAGAATCATTTAGGTTGGAAAAGACCCTTAGTAGTCATCAGGGGTGTGTAGAAGGTATAGTACATTCCAAGCAACATTGAATGTGGATGTGAAAAACACAGTATTAGTTGAATTGCATCAAAATTACTTCAAGGTGCTGGTTTAAACTTTACTGCAGAAGAGCTCTTAGCTGAGATCAACTGTTTTCTCTTTGGAGATTTGCCATCATAGCTCTACCTATGTAGATGCGCTGGTAGATTCTTTAAGGGAGACAAATAACTGTTTATGGCCTGTCCAGCTATTTGGTAATGTTTTTGCTTAAATGTTTCACAGAACATCAGCTTGCGGCTTCCAGGAGATACTGCTCTTTAATCAGGTGCTCCAGCTTTAAGAAACGAAGTAGTTCTCCAAGGTACAATACAGGTGGGTTGAAAAAGTGACTTGGAGAAGACATCTGCAATGTGCATAATTTTGCTGAGCTTGTAGCTGAATGCAATTAGATTTAATGGACTAGGAGTAGAGAATTAGATTTATTTCTTTTAGTTTTCTAACTGGTTTGAAGTGTCTTAGTCCAGTTCCACTTGGATTGAGGTGGTTTTCCTAAAGCTTACCTGCACAACTAAAAGATAATTAACTTTAAATTCAGGTAAGAAAATAACTTCCTTCATACGTAGTCTGATTTGGGGCAGGGGGGAACTTCACAACTACAGTACCAATTCTTCCCTTTCTCCACCATGTCCAATGACTGTTTGGTATATTTTCATTCCTATCACAATAGTATCTAGGATGTGAATTTACAGGAATTTGTGGCTTAAATTGGCAGCCTTAGGAGAAAGTTGGGTTCCTCACCCTTTTTCTATTTAGCCTTT
The DNA here is from genome assembly GCF_965638725.1 of Aptenodytes patagonicus. Classification (NCBI taxonomy): domain Eukaryota; kingdom Metazoa; phylum Chordata; class Aves; order Sphenisciformes; family Spheniscidae; genus Aptenodytes; species Aptenodytes patagonicus. The sequence continues at coordinate 35,320,686 of NC_134955.1, read as the reverse complement.
AAAAGGTACATCTGGTTTTGGAGTGGGATGTTCCAAAATAAGAAGCTTTAAAATATCTGACATGAGTCACTGATGGGCCACCCCAACATAGTCTCTTGCCTAGCATTTTCTTCAAATCAGCAGTTTTTGCATTTATCATAGACATCAGTGATGGCTCATTTGTGAGAAACTCTTGAAGATCTCTTGCAGTTGTCTGATCTGTTATTTGCAGTAAGTTTTAATTACCTTGTCCAGAAGAAGTGCATTTACTGTGCTGGTTTTGATTTGTTTCCATTTTAGATGGGAAAGAGGGAACTTCCAGTCCATCGTTAGAAAGTACAAGTAGCGAGCTAAGCACCAGTACCTCAGGTATTAAGCCACAAAAGTAGTATTTCTTTGACTCTTCAATGTGCATGATGAAGTATTTGCTTGACTAATTAATGTGAATTACTGCTCTGTGCAGGACAGAATTAGAACTTTTCACTTCTCAGAGCTCCCATTTTTGGCTGACTTTTATCTAATTAGAATAGTATATATCTCTTCTTCTGGAATAAGAAAATTAGATTTTTCTTGATATTTTTGGCTTGCAGGAAACAGTATGCAATGTAGTGATGTGCAAACCATCAAAAAAGCTAATAGACTGGTAGTCATGTAACCTAAAACATGCTTAGGCATGCTAAATTGATTTAACAGGTCCAATACTTCTCCCTTTATCCATATTGAACCAGTGCCCTAGCATTGCATCCACATTATGTAGCCACTAAACAGTGTTACATTTGGATGAGATCCAAACTGAAAGTTCTGACCAAACAGTGAAATATTACGAGAATTTTTAACGAGATGTTTATATTGACCTCTTTACCCTGAAACTTCCTTGTGACTCTGCTCCTATATTTTTGTATTAAATATGTGAAGTACTGCTATCTGATAGTTGGCTGTTATCTGGTGAAATGTTTTTTCCGTAATAGTATACTGTTTAATTCTGTTATCTTGCAGAGGGAAGTACCAGTAATATGTCTGGCTCAAGTGATTTAGAAAACAGGGTGAGACCACATCAGCAAAACCCCCTCATTCCTATGATGCTTTCCCCACCAGAATCACTGTTAGTTTCTTGTGTTTTGAGAGGAAACTTCGTAGAAGCCCATCAGGTAAATGAGTTGCATGTATTTTGTGCAATTAAAAATCTAATTTGGTATTGATGTTTGTGGTTGTGATAGCTGATGAAATTCCTGCTTCTTCTGCATTAGCAAGTGTAGGGCTGAAACATCAGCTTTCCAAGTGAAAGGGTCACTTCAGAAGTGGAACCACGTGAAAGGAACAAAGATATTCCAAACCAACATCCCAAGGATGCTGGGTTTTTTTTTCCTTGTTATATAAAAATGCTTTCTTTAAACCTGGGTTCTCAAAGCGTGAAAATGTTTGAGAGCTGGCCCACCTTAGTGTTTCAGCTGAATGAAGAATGCAGAGCTCATGTGGAGCCTCATGAGGAAGCAGCATCTGAACTCCTTACTTTAGTCAGTGAATCAAAACCATGACACTCTGCCGCTTGTAAGCTTGGCAGGAACATGCAAATGTATTCCTTACCCAAAGCGGAGCCAAAGTGGTGATTACATTTATTTGAAGGAGGTATGGTTTGAGGCTAAATTCAGGGTACTGAAAACAGGCAGAAAGGCTTGAAATTGACAGTCTGCACATTTGTAGTTCTTTGCTCCCTCACAGCTGTGCATACCTTTCTCTGTGTGGCTTTTGGGCTGATGCTCTGAAAAAACATCTTGAGGTGCATCAGTGATTGAATCCTCTGCAAAAAGCAGTGACCTGGCTGAGTTTCAGATAGTGATATCGGAGCAGTTAATATCATTTAAGCATTACATTAGCAGCAGGTTACTGCTCAACTCCTTAGTTCTTTTTGACATCAAGCATGCCACTTCATCTTTTCCCTACTTACAGGGCCAAAAGAAGCATTTTGTTTTGATTTGTTACTTTGAATTTCGGTATCGCTGATGATAAAGGATTCAAGCTTGGTTTGTGTTCTGTTGTTGGTTTGATAATAGGAACTTGGCACAGCGGTGCTTATCGACTGTGTTTAAATTTCTAGAAGGTACTCCTTGCTGAATAAGAACTTATTTAAAATGGTTTACTTTGGAGGCCCAAATTGATAGATTTCTCTCATTACATAGTGTACTGAAATCATGAAGAGTCATTCTGAAAGGTGTGGTTTACGAAAATTAATTCAACTCTAGTCTTGCAGCAACTAATAGCTGAGCTTTATAAAAATAGTTGAAAAATATCTCTAAGGTCCTGTTTTTCAGGCACTTAAAACTCTCTAGGAAAAAAACCCACCATTTCAGCCTGCTGTGTTTGTGGGGATGTTTTTCAGTTAAAGTATCTGTTTTATTTTATTCCCTCATCTCCTCTAAAATCCCCCAAAGCTCTGTGACCTTTGAAAACTTCTTTTGACATGCTCTGTAATTACATCTACTGTTATTTTTGAAAGGTGGCTTTGATGTTTAATCTGGATACTTCACCTTGCTATGGTGAATTGGTTTTCATGGAGCGCTACCAAGAGGCGGTAAGAGAAATGGCAAGAGTGGAGCACAATATTGAGAATCAAGCATCAGATGGCACTGGAGGCATCAGGAAATCTGGCAGTGGCCGTTCGACACTGCAAGCTATTGGGAATGCAGCAGCAGCTGGTAAGGACTGGGTTTTTTGAGTTCTTATAAAAGGTGAGGGAGAAGTGGAGAACAGGAGAAAGCCATTTTAATACTGTCATAATGAGTGCAACAATTGTTCAGAAGAGTAAGTGGTGGTCCTTTGACTTAAAAGGAGATGAAGAATGCTGAAATTTGCTGTTGATGTCCAATTAGTTTTATCCATTCTGCAGTAATTGGTCTATGAAGCAGGCCACCTATTGAATTATTTTCCTAAAGGATTAGAGAATAATTATCCATGACAGGATCTGAGATAAATACGCTGTTTAATTAGTGATTGTGTGTTTTGCTGATGCATGTAGGTATGGTATTTTATTCCATCTCGGATGTTACTGATAAATTGCTTGCAACTTCTGGAAGTCTTGCCCCTACTCTCCAAGAAAACTTCTGGATCAGCAACATCCAGCTGGAGCATACAAATCCTCTGTGGGAGGTCCTTGAGGACCTCAGTCCTTCAGCAATGGCCACATTTGACCTAGCTTGTACTCAGTGCCATCTCTGGAAGACATGCAAACAGCTTTTGGAAACAGCAGAAAGAAGACTGTACAACAGCCTTGAAACTCGGGGTGAGCTTTTGATTTTTGTGTTTATCAACATGGGCCTGGGAGCAGAAAATGCCTCTCTATGCTGTGTTGTTTGTGCTAACACCTGAGTCTTAATTAAATCTCATTTTATACTTTCATGTTAATTTCTCCTTTTTCCACTCCTAACTTTTATTTTGTCCCCCTTTGCACAATGACTTTTCCAGGCCACCGACCTGACTTTGTTTTACTGCACTCTGAAGGTGTAAAGGGTTTCCCAGCAGTTCTCCAGCAAATAAGTAAAATTCTCAACTATTCCTGCACATCACAAGGGCAATCCAAGCCAGGTAGTATGCTTTGCTGGTAAGATTTTCTGTTGAAATGTGCTTAAATCAAATTCTTGCCTTCTGTTGCAATGGAAATTTGAACTTTCCATTTTGTAGCTTAGTATTTAAAACAAAAAAGGGAGAGGGGGGACCCAAACTCAATTCTGAATAAACTGAAACGCTTTGAATTTGGCAAACTAGTTGTATTATAATACAATTTTGGTTCTGTGGGCCTTTTTCTGTGCAAAAATGTTTCTGTCTTTGTTATAGTTGCTGTTTCTTTCTCCCGCTTTGTAGAGGTCTCAGATGAGAAAATAGGAAGTCATTTTCGATGCAGTATTGTAGACCTTCTGCAAGCTTGCTACCCTGCCTTGACTGAAGAAAGTATTACTAATGAAATTGTTTTATCAGAAAATCTGGATCAAATTCTAAAAGCACTGACATGTGTTGAACGTTCTGTGGGTGAGTTATTTTTGTGATCGTGAAGACTGACAAATGGATCTACGTTTTTGTTTTGGCTTGTCCAGACAACTATAAATCTAGTAGTAATGCTCTTTGACATACGCATAAATATATTTTTTTTTTTTTTTAAATCATAAATGCAAAGTGTAAAATTTATCTGTGATTCTTATATTCTGGGCATTTGTTTTCAGAGCTAAAATTGTGAACTTGCCAGAGAAGAAAGGAAAATATCAATGAGTACAATTGAGGTTATTACTTGTCCTGTTTTTCTTCAGTCCTCACAAAGAATTCTTTAAGTGTATTTTAACCTGACAGCTTATAGATAATTAGGTGTATCCTTACTGTTGCTTGTTTTTGTTGGTTGGGGTTTTTTTTAATAAAAAGGAGATAAACTTATAAACCTATTGTAACATAATAATACCTTCCAATTTTCATAGGGATATCATAAAATGTCTCATCCTTTTCTGAAGAAGTCTTCCACAGTTGCCTTTTCTCAGAGCTCTCTTCATTATATAGCACTGGGGTGTTTTCTTATGGGCGTTTTTTTTCCTCTATTCACCAAATTTCTAAATGGCCTGTAGGTGTTTGTAAAATATTTAAAGATATTTGTATGTTTAATGAGCAAAAATTTAGGAGAGCTTTAAGGGCTAAATGTTATGGAGCACAAGGACTGGTCAACACCTGTGTTTTAGAATAAGCTTATGTGTTAATGACACACAACTAGATATATTTTAGGCCTGCCTTAATATATCTCTAACTTGTCAGAGGCATGGTTACCAATTTAGATGAACCATTAATTTATTCTGCTGTGAAAATATCTCTTGCTTTCAATAAAATTATAATGCCCAGACTGACATCTGTAATTGCAGAGAGGAAATTAGGCTAAAGCATTTCTCTCTTTCTTTCTTTCTTTTTTTTCTTTTTTTTTTTTTTTTTTTAAATTTTTTCCTTCCCCACCCCGCTTCCTTTTTGGTGTTTAATACTTACTTGAATCTTGGATATATGTCTGTTCTCTTAAACCAGACTCTAAAGGGAGCCTGCTTGGCACTTTGGTGGAGCAGGCCTCTCTCAAACCTACGGAGCTGGAGAAGCACCTGGTTTGGAATCAAACACAACTCCTGCTGAGAACTCTTGACCAACATGTCCAAACCATGCCAGAGAGCAACACACAGACAAACTTTGTGAAGGCCTTCTTTGACTACATCACTACACTGGCTGCTGTTGTGTTACGAAGCCTGAATGCAGAGCTAGGTAAGGGGTTTCTGCTGGAAAGTTTGAGCCTAGGTGAAGATACCCAGACTGTGTAGTCTGGCCTGATTCTGGAAAGTAATTGTACAAAAATGGTTCCTTGCCAAACGTGCCTACTACCTGTGCATAGTCAGATCTTTTGAATTCAACTGATTATTGCACTGCTTTTTTTTTTTATTTTATTTCTTAACACCTTGGCCACCCACAGCTAAGATAAAAATAGCTGATGGCAGTAGGAAAACAAGAACAGAAATGTTAACTACTGGCCCAGATTCTGCACTTCATTTAGACAAAACAAACAACTCCTGACCTCCAAAAATTCTCATCGTTACCCTGTAAGGTGAGATTGATTTTTGTATGCAATGGATCAGTACGCTGGGCACTTTTCAGCTCCCTTAGAGGCAACCAGCGCCCTGCTGCTCCACAGGGATAAGAGGAGAGTGTGTAGAAGGCTATGCAGAGGTAACCAGGCAGAATTTTTTCATAGAATCAGCAGATGATGGTGGTCCATGAAAAGAAATGCACCATCAGCACATAAAGCTGTCAGAACAGAACAATTCACTGGGCTAGGAGAAAAGACACTTGTCTGTTTTTTAAAGTTGACACTAATTGAGCTGCACTAATGTAAAATACCACAGTACTGATTTCAGAGAATACCTTCCCAAGAGGATAAGAAAAAAGGGCAAAGATCTTTTTTCAGACATGCTGGTTCAGCTCAGGTCACTACCATGCCAACCGTAACTTCTGTATGGACATGATTCAATCCTCATTAACTAACTGCCAAAGCCAAAAAAATGCACGATATTTAAGGGCTGATTGAGTTTTGGGGAAATTTTATTGTACTGGAAGATAAAAGGTGAACTTATGAGAATCTGTTCAGAGTTACTCGACATAACTCAGTAGTGGATATAAAATCTTTTCAGCAATACTGGACAGGGTTTCACTCCTTTTGTAAAAGTAGCTGTACATCTGTGAGTTCCCTCTGCCTTTGCTCACTTTGACTTGAATAGAGCATGGACTCCTCAGAAACCAATACTGCACATTTTCTGTCTCTCACCACAAATACGTGTTTTGGTGAAAGTTTGAAGCAGAGTTGCCAAACTGTTTGAACCTAGATCTCACTTGAAGACCAAAGACTCTCCACTCTACCTGTTTTGGTAATAGGTCCAGTAAAGTGTGAGCCAGTGGTGCCAAGTTTGAGAGGCATATCATAATCACAAACGCCTTGCAATTTACTCTGGATTTTACCATGCTAATGTGAATGTGGACCTCTGTGAATTTAGTCAAAGAGGTTTCAGACTCAGGCTCTTAAAATTTGTGTTCCTAAAATAAGACTTGGTTGGTGTATTCAGCTAATGTGTTTGTATTATAATAAATGTTCTGATTTTTTTTTTTTAAGATATATCTGCAGAAGTGAAAGTGGGGAACCCTTTCATACTGTTACAGCAGAGTCCATCTCAACTGCTCTCCCAGCTTGTGTTTGAGAGACAGGTTCATCCTGACAGGTTGGTGCTTTTCAGATTATATACTTCTCTAGGTCATTTTGGTGTCGGTGACTTTGGACCTCAGCCAGGATTAAATTCTTCTCTGGCTACTTAGCACAGGTAGTACAGCCTGCGGTGTCCCACCAGCTGATCACTTAATGCTGCAAGGATTGGTGTGCAGGGAGGAGCTTAGTCAGTGGCTTCTCTACCAACCTGAAGATTTTTGATAGGGAAAACTGTGGCTCCATCTTTTTAACAATTACTGTCTGTTGTGAAGAGAGAGTGCATTTATGTGGATTTTTTAAACTGAATGTGTGACAATTCAGAGCAGTGGACTTGCAGCTTAGCAATAAAATAAAATAGACCAGTAGGGCTTCTTAAGAATACAGGGCATAGCATGGCTTTTGCCCTGGTCAGTAGGTAAATTGGATAATCTAAGGTCCTTCCATCACAAATTATTAAATTAGGCTGGCATGGAAAGTGTCTGATTTGACGAAGTAGCTCTTAAAAAGATGAGCACTAATGGTGAACTGTTTTAGTATGTCGCATTTAGGTAAAAGTCAACGTTTGAGGAGTAAGTTCCTTTTCTTTGAAGGAATGGCAGCATAAGTTCTGAGTTATCTATGTCGTGCTGTATACATTTTTTTCATACTGAGTAAACATAGGATATATACTTTTCCCCTGTATGCACCTGTGAAGGATATTAGGGGGCTTGTGTTCACAAAACATTTGGAAGACTTACGAAAATATGTAATTGTAAAGTACCTTTTATATGTGCTGGGTAAGCTGGTTCTGTTTTCAATCCTGCAGGCTTTCTTCTCTCTTGGCTAAAGAAGAGTTGAACTTGAATGTGCAGCAAGTTATTGTTAACTGTTGCTGTGAACCACTGTCCTTGTGCAGTGCAAGGCAAAACAGCCAGGCAAAGTCTCTTCTGACAAACATCAGCAACTTAGCACGCCAGTGTGCCTACCACTCCCTGCCAGATGTTGAAATACCTATTCAGAATTCTGCAGTCACCTCTGAGGATATCTCCACTCAGGCCCCATCCTCTGTGAATGACTTGAGCCAGCACACACTCACTGCCTCCTCCCTGGACTTCCTAAAGTCTCAGTCGAAGCTAATGGCCACAGTGGCATGTCTAAGTGCATCTAATATACAGAAAATTCCCAAATCGAGTTTATCTTGGATGGAATTTCGGGGCAAACGGGAGGTGCCCTTAGGTTTGGAACAGATTTCCAAGGAGTGTGAGGCATTGTTGAAGGAGTTCCCAATATTGGAACGATTTCTTCTTGCTATGTTTGAGCCGCTTCAGAATCAGCAAGAGGAAGGTAGCAGTTTGGCTACTGTCTTCTCTGGCAAGACGTACATATCTCTGGTTCTCCTAGGATTGCATTCCACCACAGCTGTTAAGGTATTAATGGCAGTCTTTGAACAAGCTCTTGCTGCAAAGGATTGGGACAGAGCTCTGAAGGTCTTGGATCTGTACAGTCAGGATGTGGAGGAGCTGGTCAATGTGAAGGATGCTGTGCTGAGCTGTGCAACTGCTGAAGGTAAGAAGGATTAAGTCAGGCTTTTTCTTTTTTTTTTTCCCTTCTTTTTTTTATGAATAACACAGCCTGGATCAGGAGGTGGAAACTAAAGTAGTGGTCCTTGGGCAAATCCAAAGATGGAAACAGATCCCTTCCCTTCCTTCATCCTAAATTTGCTTTCTCTGATTGTGTAGTTTCTGTTTTGCAAATGTGCAAATCCTGACCAGTTTAGTACAAGAGAACTGGAATGCATCTGTGGTGTTATTTTTATGTGAAGAGCTGAATACATCAGGACACATTAATCATAGTACTGTTAATGGAACATCTCGTAGAGCAGTGTCATTGTCATACACGGATGACGTATCCTGTGAAAGAAGGTGCCTTTTGGAGTCTAAAGATAGTAAGTATCCCATGCTAACTTTGGTTACTTCCCGAGAATCTGATGTTTGGGATGAGTCTCACATAGATTTTTCAGCAACTGTACTGTTTCTTTTGGTGATGCGATCCAGTGAGGATGAGGATTTTTTTTATTTTCCAAATTATAGAAACTGAGTTTCAAACTAGTCGTTTGTTTCCTCCACAGATAAGGATGGTTGGCAATACTTGTTCCCAGTAAAAAATGCAACGTTGAGAAGCAGGCTGGCCCTGCGCTGTCTGGACAAATGGCCCCTTGATGCCTGTTTGGAAATCCTAGCTTATTGCATTTCTGATTTGGGCATAACTGATGAACTAAAAGCCAGCCTGCATAGCAGGAGGAAAGAACTTCAGGTTTATCAAAAGGTACAAAGTCATTCTTCAAGTAACCAGTGAGACGAAATAGGCAGCAGGGAGCAAATATGCTTGCCCTTTGAAAAAGTTTTAGCCCTTTGTTCTTTTTTGATCATAATAGCTTTTCAAGTCTTTCATCCAAAACAGTCATGTGTTTTCAGTGCTGCAGTATCCAACTAACACTCTGCTTCCATCCTTCATAACTTTCCCATTCTCCAATTAGCATTCAGGTCTGCGAACATGGTTAGACATAAACATTTGTGTGAGGCTGCTTTTTTGTAAAGTATTTGTTTTTCCATTCTATACAAATGCTAGAGCCTCTGGAAGCTTTCCATGGCAATTCATCATTTTATAAGCTTGAGAGGTGCAGATGTACCTAGGCATGGTGTACGAGACTAGCGGTCCAATAAGCGTGTTTGTATTGCAGTCAGTTCTTCTAACTGCAGGGTACTGCACATACCCAAGTTAAGTCAGACTAGCTGGCCTGGAGTTCAGCACAGGCTGAAAAGCCAAACAGAGCAAAAAAAGGAGTCATAAATCCCTGCTGAGCTCTGTCTGGTGGTGGTTCTGCTAACTGACAGTTGTCTCTCTGTTAGTGCTAGCAATGTCTGCAGTATACATGTACTTTTTCATCTGTAATTATAGCCATCTAGTCTTTTAAAAACCTTCCCTCATACCTCTGAGAAAACTGCATAGCCTTTTTTGGAGTGCAAGTGCATTACATCATCCCAGAAAAGGGCTAGAGATAAATGTGGGTCTCCTTTTTGACTTTTCTTTGTATGAAGCAGCTCTTGATGTGATCAGCTCTGCTGTTTTCTTAGACTTAATGATTGTTGTAGATAAAGCTTTTAAAATTTGTGCTACCCTAATATTAACTTTTTCAGATTTTGAATGTGCAAAATGAACCATTGTGGAATGACTGGCAGGAACTGAAAAAAGCCTGCACTGATGACCCCCAGGCCGTCATGAATATAATTCTGAAAGCAAAGGTTAGGCATCATTATGTGAATTTTGTTGAATTAGAATGCATTAAACTTTGAATAGATAAATTTGTTGAAATAGCATCTTAAAACACCGATCAATGGAGATTACCTTGGGAGGAAGGATTCCTTTATTCAGTTCTCTGCTACAGAAACAAATACAGATCTGTGTTTAATATCAAGATTTACATGTAGTTAATAATCCTTAAATTTAAGTTATAACTCTTACTCTGAGATACAACCTGTGCTTTTCTCTTAGAATTTTGAAGACTTTAATAGCATGGCTTTTGGCATAATACAGGCTTGATTATTATATAAGTGCTAATACTGTAGATCTGGCTGGCTTTAAAAGTGTCTCTCTAAAATGCCAGCTTGCTTACTGTGAGATGAGAAGGTATTCTCAATGCAGGCTCTGACTCTGACAAAATCGGCTATCATCTTCTTCCCCTTGTCAATGTAATTATTTACTTTTTGCATGTGGGAGAGGAGTCTAAGCTACAGAATTTCTTGAAGTTGATCACAACTTTGGGAGAAACAACTGTATCAGAGAGGGTAGAGTTTGTCCTTTTTTTTTTTTTTTTTTTTTTTTAATTTTTACTCTTTTTTTAAAAATTCTTCAGGATTATGAGTTGTGTGAGGAATGCGGGCACTTGTATCCTGTCCCAAGAGAGGATTTGATCAACCTTCACCGTGAGCACCTTCTCCACTTACTGGAGATGGGAGACATGGAAGAAGCATTGCAGGTAATAGCAAGACTCTTTCAGCCTTACATCCATAGGTCAGATAAGTTGAGAACTGTTTTCTTTGCCTTCTTTGTGTGCATTTTCATGGCCTTTTTAGTTCCTCCCTTAAGAGATGCTATTTGCTTAGATATGCTTTCAGGATCCTGGCTCTACCCTGTTCTGCTTAAGTGAAAATCCAGCTTGGCAATCTAGTTGTTGGACCTAATAGCATAAATGTCACTTACACGGAAATAAAAGACCCCTTTTATCTGAAAAATCATAATGAAGCATTTCTGTGCTGCTTAAGCAGAAGAACCAGAAGTTAAACTAATAACAGGAATTGGTCAGTTTTGCTTCCGTGCCCAAATTAGTGAAGTGTGAATTCTTCTGGTTTTAATAATTATGGAGCTGTTGCTAGTAACAGAGAGGGTAAAATAAAGTGCAGGTTCTTTCAGACTACATAGCTTTGAAAATATTCTGGAAGCAAAGTGGAGACTTCTGATCACTACACCTTCTGTCCCATTCCTTGCTTAATTTTTTGCTTACTTTAATTTTAAAAACATTTTGATTAATAAATGGAGCAAATAGGCAATGAGTAGTCTATAAATGCATTATCTAAATCATCCTTACATATGTAAGACACTTGTGCAAGTTAATTTGCTTGCTGGACCATTGTAGGGCAATAATCTGCCATGGACTGCCCATTATAAAGGCTACTTTCCAGGAATGTAGTAGGGATTCACTGTATTTTGTTTGGTTTTGTAGCTCTTACAAAGAATTGAAGACCCTGGTATTTGCCTTGCCGTCAGTGAACAGTCCCTTGACCAGCATCCGAACTTAACAGCCTCTCACTTCTTGGCTGATTACCTCACAGCTCACTTCTATGCAAATCTGACAACAGCACGCCGTAATGAAATCCAGGCACTCTATATGGGATCAAAAGTGAGTAAAACTCCTGCATTGTGGGATTAACAGCAATATGTAATTATGTAATACATAAAGTCCATAGATTTCACCAGAGCATTCTCACCATATCAGGTCTAAGATCCCGAGTCTCAGGATCCAAAGGAAAGTTAGAGATGGCTTAAAACTTCTCTTCCCCTTCTCCATCTTTGCAGTTCCTATATTATGAGGTGGTTGTAGCTCCCAGTGTGAACAGAGCAGTCTTGTGTTTGAGCTGTAAGGAGTGGAGGAATGCACAGGCTAAAAGAGGGTGGGGGTGGAATAAAATAAAATTGTGGTGTTTATCAGGACAGTTGCTATCTTTGTCCCAAGTGAAAAAGAAAGCATCCTCAACTTACTCTCTGTGTCAATAACACCAGGTGTCCTACATATGCCCACCTGTATGGTGGTCTTTGACACTTACATGGTATGTTTCTCCCAAGTGCCTTCCAAAGGTAGACAGTATCACTCCTCTTTTTGGATTGCCATCGCCTTTACGGAAGTCTTACAGGTTCTGAGCTTAGCCTGGGAATAAAAGCATTAACCAGTAGATTACCTTAGTCGAATGCATTATATGTAAACAAAATGCAGTGCTTTTAGTAATGTCTGTTTTGTTGTAGGACTACAAATAGCAGCTTGCTGCAGAGTGTGCCACAACAGTATTTTGTTGGGCTTCCTGTTTCCTTACTTGTCCCTTTTGAAGAATGATTTAATTTGGAAAGTGTCCATATTAACTGTCCATCTTTAGGAGAATTGCTCTTACTTTCTCGTCTCGATGTTTCCTCGAACGATGGAAAGATAAGGATTGGGCTAATATTCTTTTTATAAGCTTATTTTAATAAGAGAATGTGCTCTACCCTGCTACAACATATTTGTCACAGGGTCACAAAATGCTTTCCACTCTTCAACTGCCTCTGAAATGAGGCAGTGTTTTATAGAATGGGAAAGTGGAAGCTAAGTAATTTCTGCAAATCCACTCAGTAATTCTGTAACAGAAGTAGGAATAGATCTGAAGTCCCACCTCCATTTTTTGGCCTCTATATGTTATTCCATTCTCTGCATAAGCTATTGTGCTAGTTTCTTGTCTTTAAGCTCACAGAAACACAGATTTGAAGATGTATAATTTTAACATATGCTTTTTTCCTTGTGTCTCAGGTGCTGCTGACTCTGCCTGAGCTCTCCCGTGTTAACTACTACCACCTCTCCTCCAGGCCACTGCTGATGCTGGAACAGCTCCTCATGAATATGAAGGTGGACTGGGTAGCTGTCGCTGTGCAGACACTGCACCAACTCTTAGCTGGACAGGAAATTGGTTTTACTGTAGAAGACATTGACAATTTGCTCTCCAAGTATGCAGAAAAAGCTCTCAACTTCCCTTTCACATTAAAAGAAAAAAGATCAGGTGACTGTCCGTGAGAATGCTGTTTTTCACTTGGGAAAGAAGGGCCAATTTCCCCCCAGAATCATTTCACCAATTGTGCCACAACATTTTCAGATGTGTGCCTCCAGACTTCGTCTAGTCCAGAACATGTTCTTAAAGTCTTTGCCTTTCTTGTAAATAGATGTTCTCAAGGACCAACAGCTTCGAAAGTTTCTCGGACTTTCCTCTGTTGCTCCTTTTTGGGGTCTCTTTTCTTATTGATATTGTTCAACTTTATTTCATTCCTGTTTAACACAAAGTCACTGATGACTTAAGCAGTTCTAAAACCTGCAGCCAACTGCATCTCCCCCCAAATAGAATTGGGATTTAATCTTCCATAGTCTTTCCTCCTACCAGAGTCCTGTTCCTTTTTTCATATGAAAGATTTTTAAACTTACAGTTCTATTTAATATTCTCAGCACGGTTCTCCTCTCTGGTTTGCCAATCCCTTCTCATCCGCGTTGTCTTTGATTCTCCTGCATTTGGCTCTCTCCTTTCAGGGTTTTAGAAATGGAATAGCAGAGGGTGCTGCAGATCAAGTCCAGTGCTTTTGTTTCGCTGCATTAAAAGTGCATGGCATGTGTACCTATCTGTATCTATTTATACCTACATATATGGTACCAACTTGCTTTATGCCAGTTTCCAAATGTTGACTTCATTTCACGATTTAAAGATGCAGCTCTTGATAACATAAAAGCATCATACTTATCTATCTTTTGCTGCCAAATGACCTATAACTTTGCAAGTATGTTCCTTCCACTGGGGTGTGAAGCATTTAATACTTGCCATGAGCATCTTGTGTCAACTAATTGTTTTCATATCTGATACTTATTCTCTGCTGTGTTATTCCTGTGCCTATCAGTAGTCTGTTGCTTTGATAAGGATCCCTTTCTCTGTGTTTTAGGTCATTGAATTTTATATAGTTTTGCATGAATTGTTGTGGGCTAATTTTCATGAAAACATAGCAGTTTGTAATTACATAGCTAGTCCTGTTTTGTGCAGACATTCTTACATACTCCTGTGAATGGATTCCTCTAATCTTCTTAAAAACAGGTAGATTTATGGCCAGTGTTGTTCTCTGATTTTTTTTTTTTCTTCCCTTTGTCCTAGATTCTCTGATACGTATCCAAGAAAGTCTCAATCAGGTATTGGAGTGTGAAGCACTGTCTAAATCAGGATCATCGGAACTATCTCCTGTCAGTTTTAGTGGTAAGGTTAAGACCTTGGTGCCATTTTCTTTCAACCTGTTCTTATTTGTTTTATCCTCTATATATGTGTGTCCCACCGCTTAATAGTAACTTGGGTCGCATTTAACGCAGGTTGGTAGGTCTCTACAGTTGGGTGCTTTGGGCCCAATTAAAAGAAAACTTAAAGGGGAACAAGATGTATATGACTTTGTTTTGATTTTTGATAGGTATCTACAAAATGTCTGAAAAATCAGCACAAAACCTTTCCATTCCAGACCCTACAGAAAAAAACAAGCCTGAACAGACCATAAGAAACAGGACTACATCTGCAGAAAAAAAAAAATTACCTCTTTGCCACAGCTAGGTTGCTAGTGGATTAATGGTGCTTGCAAGTTAATCTTTCTGTGTCTTGACTTCGGTACTCTCTCTGGATAAATAGGCAGAGCTTGTCTGGAAGCCCATCATTGTGGTACTTATAGAATCATAGAATGGTTTGGGTTGGAAGGGACCTTAAAGATCATCTAGTTCCAACCCCCCTGCCATGGGCAGAGACACCTTCAACTAGATCAGGTTGCTCAAAGCCCCATCCAACCTGGCCTTGAACACTTCCAGGGATGGGGCATCCACAACTTCTCTGGACAACCTGTTCCAGTGTCTCACCACCCTCACAGTAAAGAATTTCTTCCTAACCTAAATCTACCTTCTTTCAGTTTAAAACCATTAGCCCTCATCCTATCACTACTTCTCCCTGTTTTCCTATTTTTTGCTCAGTAACTTTTTTCCTTCTGGATCTTAACTTTGGTTTTACAGTAGAAATCTCATTTGTGTTGTGGTTTTTTTTGCCATTCTTTTGGTCCTTGAATTTATTTTTTTCTAGGATTCCTCTTGTGACCTGAGGGAAATAGCACACCTTGTATTGTGTGAGAGGCTCCACTGACAGTCCTCAAATACAAATAAATAGAAACAAAAAAATTAAGCCAAAACAACTGAAGAATATTTGTGGCTTAAAAACAACCACAAAATCCTTCTACAGGTTCTGTTCAGCATCTAATGCAAGAGATGCATTATCATCTTCGGAGGATATATATTGTGAGAGATGCATAGTCTGTGCTCTCAGGGAATGACTAGCAAAGGATATCCTCAGACCTCCAAGGCTGGTGATTCTCAGCAAGTGATGGGCCTAAACGAGCTGCACAATGATATCCTGATCTACAGTTTAGGATGTCTGAATTGTCCTCTGATTCTGTATCCTGAACTGAAGACTCTTCTTGTTCTGCCTACATGAAGTGACAAGAGTGTCTTGGATTGGGCTGTGTAGCTCTTCAGTTTTTCTCATAATGGTCAGCTTAATATCTGTATGTTGTTACAAAACTTGAGTGCATTATCCTCTAATGTTCCTTTGCAATCCAGTATCTATTTGGATAAGCATGAGTTCGCTTTATTGGAATGGAGATTTTCTTTTTTAGTTTAGTATTCATGTACACAGAAGGTGGCTTGCAGGGCTGCAATGACACGTTGAACTTTTTAATTAGCCTGTAGCGTAACTGACTCACATCATATAAACTAAAAGCCTATCTAATATTGTAAACTTGATTCAATGAGTATTTCATTGGCAAGGTCAAAGATCCAGAAGGCCAAAGTCTTAAACTCCTGCCTCTTTGAACTGATATCCCCACAGGAGATTGTAAAGGGGACCAGAACAGGGGGAGATATGCTGTTGCTAGCCATACCACACCTCTCCTGAGATAACAAAGAAAAGTCTTAGTCTTCAGGAATGTCAACACTGGGTATCCTTAAGATTATATTTTATGCTGTATTGCTTTTTGGTATCCATATACCGGGGTATCTTTTTTCTTCTTCCTCTAAGTCTCTGCTTATGATACAAGAACAGATGTTGACAAGTTGTCTTACACTTCTCTAATTGTTATGGTAAAGGTCTATTAATAAGTATGTACTCTTGCTTATCAGTATTGAAGTACTATAAGTTTACAATCTTACAATTTTGGCTTAAAGCATATATATTCCTTACACAATGTCATTCTGCCATGGCTGGTTGAAAGATGACGGTAGTCATCTTATGAGCCAGAAAGATCTTATAGCCTCAGTAAGTCTGTAGTGTTTTCTGGTATTCAAGACTCCATTAAAAAGCTTAAATCCCGTTCCATGTTTTTCTTGGCCTGGCTCTTTTTAAGGTGTCACCATATCTGCAAGTCCCAGAGACAGAAGTCTGCAGCAGAATTTGTTTCCTCAAGAATTTGTGCCTCCTGAGAAGCCACCACCAAAGCAGCAATGGATACCTGATGACACTGAAACGATATGTATGGTTTGCAAAACTGAACGCTTCACTATGGTAAGGAGCAAAAACGAAGTACAGACATTCCTAGAACTGTGACCTTAATATGAACACTTGCTCATAGTCTGTTTCCTAAGAGGCACTAGCTACTTTAGCAAGTTTGTCTGTATCAGTGTAGGCCTGACAAGATTGCCAGTCCTTTGATATTTAACCATTAGTTTCTATTTAGTGTAGTTGAGGAGACTGGCAACAGGTAGCTCCTTGCAGAGTCCTGTGAAGTGATAGAGCCTAAAGGGGAAATCTGGTCATCAGAGAGGAGACAACTATGAGATCTCAAAAATGTGTAATAATAGCAGTATTAATATTTCAAAAGGCTGTCTAGTTGACTGTGCTGGCAAGAAATAACATGAGCATCATATAATTCAGATTACCAATATACAAAATGTAATCTTTGCTGTTGGTTACACTTTTCTAAAACCTGTTGTTTCATAGAGTACTTGAGCAACTGCCTTGGTGCTCTAAGGGAGAAGATTAATTTTGAGTTTTGCAGGTGTGCTGGCAGTCTGTCATCTTCTATTGCTTAGAAACAGTACTGTTTTCTCAAAGTATTTGTTGCTTTTGAATTTGGAAATTACTAAGATGGCGTCAGAAAGACAGTCGACAGCTTCTGACTTTTCCAAGAGATGATCTAATTAGCGCTGTGATCAAAATTGGGACAATTTAAGTAGTGGAAAGCCCAAGACTGCAGCAAACGTTTTGAATACCTGCCTCTGGGTTTTGCGTTTTGTTTTGGCTTTTTTCTTTGCCGTGCCCTCTCCAGAAAGGAATTGTAACAGTCAGAATCAGTCACTGTATAGTTCTGAAAAGCCTTATCACGCTTAGTGTTTCCTCTCTTCAAATGGAGTAAGTTTACTCATGAGTGGAGGCAGATATAGGAGGGGACTGCAGTAAATTCTTTCTGTTGCTCATTCATGACTTCTTTTGCTTAGTTTAACAGGCGCCATCACTGCAGGCGGTGTGGCAGGCTGGTGTGCAGCTCTTGCTCCGCCAAGAAAATGGCAGTAGAAGCTTGCAGAGAAAATCTGTCTCGTGTATGCGATCAATGCTATAGCTACTACAACAGAGAACATCTGCCTGGCTTGGTACAAGACACAAGCACGTAAGTCCTTCCATTCTAGTTCTCTTCAATTTCATGTACACAGCAGAGTACATGAATGGAATGAGAGAGAAACAAGCATTTGGGTTTATCTGGATAATATAACATCAGCTTTTTGGCCTCCAGCTGTTGGGATTTTCAGGTTTGAGATGTGTGGGGATGTTCCTTATGCCTCAGTTTACTTTTCATATTAGAAGGAACACTGGAGAGCCAGGCAACAAAGTCTTTAATTCTTTAAGCATCAGTTGGTCATTAAACCTAAGAATTGAATGCTTTGATGCAAAACATACTCAGCAAAAACTACTACAATGTGACAGTTTCTTGCAGTTTATTCGGCTCCTGGATTAACATCACATGTTGACTAGCTCTGCTGAACATATCAGTGTTTTAATGTTATTCCATAATCCCTTGATTATGACTCCTTGAACACTTGGGGATTCAAAAGCAAGTTCATGATTAGATAGGCTTTGAAACTGCCCTTAATAAAAGGGACAGCTGTGATGACAGATTTTCATGATGTGGTTACTTTAAGCTGAGAATTGGACCGAAATTCGTTGTGTGTATGTTAGGCCAGCTGGTGAAAAGTGCAGCTGAAAAGAGTGAGTTTTACTCTCTGATAGCAGTATCCGCTATGGCAGTATCAGCAGGCTTGACAGGGTCATAGAGAGTAAAACTTACTCTTTTCAGCAGTACTTTCAGCTGCATTTCTTCTTTCCCTAGCAAGCCTGCAGATAGCAGTATCCGCTATGGTAGTATCAGCAGGCTTGCTAGGAAAAGAGGAATACTGTGCAGATCTGAAAAGGAACCTCTTAAAGCTGGTGGTCACGTCTAACTAAACCGGTTTGTGTCAGAATGGTTGCTTACACTGCCAGATTAGGTCAGCAGAGCGTAGCAGTGAGCTTGAATGCCACCTGTCATGTTATAATTGCTTAAGTGTCTGGGTTTTTTTTATACTCGCCCTATTTGTATAACAAAACCAACTAAATCTTAAGGACAGAGACCTGGATGCCAAAAACTTCATTTTAGCTCTGACATATTCTGATACTGGGCAGTTCTTCTTGTTCTCAGTGTCTGCTTTTTTATGATGTGTGCAACAGTACTATTCCTACAGAAGGTATAAGAACTAATTACTTAGTGTAGTTGAAATACAGCAATGCAGAGGCAGGATCTTAGATTTCCAGACAGCAGGGGGTAGGAGCAGGGCAATGGGTCAGAGAGGTCAAGGAGGGAGAGATGTTAGATTTTTACAAGATAGTGTTCTGAAAAGGCTAGCCATATTGATCTCTCTTTTAAAACTATGTTTTCCCCAGTGTGCTGGTGTAGGCATGATGTTTCTTTCTGTCATTTTATTACAGCAGAAAAGATCAGGACCAAGTGGAAGGTAAGGAATGGAGTAATGTTAAACTTCAAATTTTTTTTTTTTTAAGTGCCTGATTAGCAGCAGAGTTGGAGATAGGAAGCTGATACATCTAGTTGCAGCTGAAGGGTGATCAAAACTTCAGTTACAAAATATCACTGATGGTTTTTGCATGTGCGGGCTAAAATTGAGCATTCCAAACTTCTGTGAATGGAAATTGAGATTTAGGAGAGATGTCTGAGCCAATATTGAACGTGCTAGATGGGGATTAAAGGAAGGAACTGAAAAACAACAGTTGGAGAATGCACTTTGCATACTAGAAACTGTCAGTGAGAGGCTGTGGTATGAGTAGTAATTAATTAGCCCACTACAGAGCTGTGCTGAGTGATCCTCTTTTTACAAACCATAATAGTACAACTCTGAATACCACTGCAGTGTGCTGTGGTGTTTGATACCCCATGCTGGCTGGGCATAGCACAGGATGAGGCCCCTCTCATGGGTCTGGTTGTGTGAGTATGGACTAGTAATGTCTCTTTGGTGCCTCAATTTTCACATCTAATATCATAACACTTCAGGAAAAATAACAAAATCTAGTTGATTTTTTCTTTTTCTGTGCCATTTTTCCTCAGAAAGTATTTACTGTTTGTTGCTTAGTCTGGTGTTTAAGGTGATTCTGCAAAATTTTTCTACACTGACATGAAATTCTGGTAGACCAAAACATAGTTATTTGAAGTGCTTATAGCAGTAATGTGAAACATGGTGCAAAATTTGCATTTGTGCTACAAAACAAATGAGAATATTTTCCCTTACTTGTCCCTTTTTAAGTATGATGGGCTATTTGAGCGCTTTTTTTTTTTTTTTTTTTGCTGTTGACAGAAGTTTGCTTTACTGCTACCTTTGTTACAAGACTGAAACAGCTGAAATGCAGTTTCTGAGCTGCTCCTTCTGGTTAGATCTTTCTCTTTGCCTGCAGCATTGCTACACATCACTGGTATTTTTTACCCTTTCTTTTACAACTGGTTCTTCAGTTTCCCTTTTTAGCTGTAACCCACAGCTCTCATATTTCCGCTTCCCTCCTGCTCAGAAATATTTAATAACTTGCCTGAGGGAAGGCTAAAGAGGGGAGGCTGCTGTGCTTGATGTCCGGTAGGATAAGAGTTGGATAATCATTTGAAGACATGTTACTGGAGCTAGTTTTTGGTGACAGGGTGTTGGTAACAGTGAGAGTAAGTTTAGGTACAATTTGGCAGCCTGCTGAGGAATGGAAATGTTTCTGTAATCTGTGTGCTGGACATGTGATACTGGCAGGAAGTGGCACAATGAGTGGATTACAGATGACTGTTTTACAAGAATATAGGAATACTGTGCATTAAGTATGCAAACTTAGCGGGTTTGTTGCTTCTTGTACAATGATTCTACCTGGTGTTTTCTTTTTGCCTGCAGAAACTTCTAATAATGAATATTCCACAGTGGTGCGAATACCCAAGGCAACTGAGCTTGAATGGATTTTTTCCCTGAATGAAGAGGAGAATGAAATTGTACGCAGTGAATTTTATTATGAACAGGTGAGGTCTGGAGAAAGAGAGTCCAATATAAGCAGTTCCCTGGAGAACTACGTCAATACCCATGTTTGTCTGTCTTTCCTCGAATTGTCAGGCTCCCAGCTCTTCCTTGTGTATTGCCATCCTTAGCCTGCACAGTGACAGCATAGTGTGTGGCCACCAACTGATAGAGCACTGCTGCAAGTTGTCCCAAGGGCTCACTAATCCTGAGGTGGATGCTGGTCTCCTTATGGACATCATGAAACAATTGCTCTTCAGTGCCAAAATGATGTTTGTAAAAGCTGGAAGGAGCCAGGATCTAGCTCTCTGTGACAGGTGATTTATCAGGTGTTCACTAGGATGTATTGAGGTATTGTTGAGATGATTATCCTTTTTTACTGGGGAGTGGAGAGTGGGAGGGTTGTTTTGTGATTGTACTGTGGACGTTTTAAACAGGAAGAGAAGTTCATAATGTAAGAATAATGTAACAGTTCAAATAGTAGAAATTCGGGTAATATGACTACATAATAATTACCGAGAAAATTCTCAGAGTAGGGAGAAATAATTCACAAAGACTGGGGTAAATATTTTACTTCTGATATTGTGTATCTGCTTTCAGTCTATATTTCAATATGGGATTTTAAACCTGCACTTCCTGAGAATGAGCATTTTACACTTTCCTCAAGTTTTGTCCTACAGAGCTTGAGGTGGTAGATGTAATATAGAAATTTCACATGTACTATTTTGATTTGGTAACATATAGCTGGTGTCTGCAATCAGCATCTGCCAGTGTTCCACTGAATGTGGCAAAAACCCCAATAAAAATAGTCTGAATAGGATAGTATGATGGATAGAGAAACCTGGTATACTGGTGATTAGGAACCACTGTTCTAAGAGTTGTCTTTGACATAAAGTCCTTTAAGTGTATGATAATAGTGAAAGTGTATGTATTTGTTTAACCTCTTTGTTTTCCCCTAGCTACATCAGCAAAGTGGATGTGTTGAATATTTTGGTTGCTGCTGCCTACCGTCCAATACCATCTTTGGATCAGATTCTTCTCCCTGCAGCAGTAACAAGATTAAGAAATCGGCTTCTCGAAGCAGAGTATTATCAACTAGCTATAGAGGTAATGACAGTGGAGGGATGTCAGTGTTGTTAATGCTTCTGTAGTAGCTTTTGTTTTTCTCTCTCCTAAGTTCAGATGGATGTGATGTGTGAAATGGACAATATTTAAACAGTTACAAACTAGGATTAAGTTTTTAAAAAAGGAAGAAATAATTTTCTGAGCACTGGAAAAAAATTTCTGAGAAGAAAAAGTCCTGCTGTGGAGCAGGCTGCTGAAGGGAAGGGTAGGGGCCTTGTTTCCTGGTACAATTAAAATTGGAATGGACTAACTGCAAGAAAGTCGTTAAATGGAGGAATCTTGCATCCAGTAGAAGGGCTGAGACATCCTTTGTGGCAGGAGTTTATCTGAAGCTTGTATGTTTGATTTCCTTTATCTGTAATCCCACAGCAGACAGCAGTAGAGCACCTTTCCCAGGCGTTTACTTGGAAACCAGCAATGGTGGCAAATCTATCGATCAGAACTCATCTGGTGTGGTTTATCATCTTCTGTCTTCCTCCTGCTCCCAGGATTTCGTAAATTTCTGTTTTATGGCATTGCAGTTTGTTAAGAACAGGATTATGATACTACAAACAGGATTAGGATTTTTAAGGGGTAATAAACAGCAGGAATAGATGACCTATTTGAATAAAAACGGTTCAGGTTTAAAGGCAGCTGGCCTACTAAAGAAAATCAGGAATAAATTTGATCAGCAAAGTTATGTGAAATAAAAAATTTCCTGGTGGTTCATGAAGCATCTCCTGTTGCCTTTTTTTTTCTTTTTTAAACCACAAACCTGATGAATTCTGCTCTGTAAAAATCATCTGCTTTAGAAAAGCAGATGTGAAAATGTCCTGAGTTTTAAAACTGCTGAACTGAAATGTCCCAGATAAATAGTTGCTTAAACTTGTACAATAAAAAATACTTCCACATTTGGAGATCGTGGGTGTTTTGGTAGTTGGCATTTTGTGCCAGTAATACGGAAATAATCAGCACAGGTTTTCTCGTGTTGTTTTATTTTGTTTTTAATGGGAAATGTGCTCTAGGAAGTGAAAGGTCACAATCACAGACTGTGTGATAAGCCAGTTTTCCTGTTTTCCGTACCGGGACTGTGTTGCAATATTAACAAACAATTTTGAATTTAGGTTTCTACAAAATCTGGATTGGATCCAGGTGGAGCATGGCATGCCTGGGGCATGGCTTGCCTTAAAGCTGGAAATTTAAGTTCAGCAAGAGAGAAGTTTAACCGATGTTTAAAGCCACCTATGGATCTAAACCAGCTGACCCATGGTTCAAGGCTGGTCCAGGATGTAATACAGTACCTGGAGTCCACAGTGAAGCCCATACTTATTGCGGTAAGAGTCTTCTGTCTGCTCTGAAGGGCTATAGCAAAGCCAAGTAATGATGTTTTTAATTGACATCTTCTAGCAATGCATGTTACAATATCAGGTCTTAGTTTTTTTCCTTCTTTTGTTATGATTGCATATTGCAAACTGAATACTGTTGAGAAATTTGTTAGCTGTTTCATCACAGTGAATTGGTGGCTGAGAACCAGATCATAGGATTTTATAGTAATTTGGGGCATACTTAGTGGAGGGGAAAGAAGCTGTACTGGTTAACATGTTATTGCTACAGTCTGAGGAAACTAAACTCAATCCCAACAATATGTTGTGATGCTGCGGTGATGCCATTTTTTCTACTGAAACTCTGATAACTTTGCAGGAATTCAAAGGAGAATTTACAAATGCTGTCCCGCTCTTCTTTCCTTGTCAAAAAGCATTACATGGTTTGGGATTAGCTCTGGAAGTTTTGATTAGGTACCAAAAAATGACTTTTAGTACTAAGTTATCTGCAGAATCATAATGATGAAAGACCTCTTAGTAGTACATATTTTAGGAGAATAAAAAAGTCTGTTTGAACTAGGTTATTGAAGTAGCTGTTGAGAGTGGAATTGTGTTTAAATAAATAAGCCTGCTGTCTGTCCCTGGAAACAGCTATGCTAGCTACAGCAACACTCAGCACCTCTGTTGATAGCAGGGTTCCAATCTAGTATTTATAAAAAGTGTTATTGGATTCTCACCCCTCTAAAGCGATACCTGTTTTAAAAACAACTATAACAGAAATGCTTCAGGGCTGAGTGACAAGATCTAACTGAAAAGAAAGTTTTCCTCTTGCTCATCGCCTATCATTGATTCTCTGTTTTAACGGCAGGATGATGATTACTTTACCACGTTGAGGGAACTTGAAGCAACACTGAGAACGAGAAGTCTCTCTCTGGAGATGATGTGCGAGGGGAAGATTCAACACAACAGCTACTATCAGGAGTGCTTGTTCTATTTACATAGTTACGGCACTAATCTGGCGATAATAAGCTTTTACATGAGGCATGACTGTATGAGAGAAGCACTGCTTCACTTGTTAAATAAGGTAAATAATCTAATTTGCCATCACCTAAATTGAAATTGAAAAGTAGCTAAGAAGACTTCAAGGCCAGTCTAAGATGGTAACAAGCATCATGCAGCATTCTGGGTGGTTTTCTGCACAGGAGTTTTCTGAGGTCCTAAATGTTGTTATATGAACTATCCAGTGACTGCCAAGAATTCAGTGACATGAAAAAATAACTTTGGTCTTTACATCTTGGGTTTAACCTCTCTTCATTGTGTTGAAACAGTGGCTTCTAGAGAGGAGAAGGTGCTTTATTTGTTTTGGTAGAGGTCCTGCATCAACAGCACTTCGTCTTTTTTCTACAAAGCTGAAAACCTGGGACTATTGTCATACAGTTCAGAAGAGAGAAGGAAAATTTTTAATTCCAACATGCTGATAACACTAGATGCTTTAATCTCTATCACAGTGGCTCTGTCTCTTGGTATTGTTTGTTGAATCAGACACCCACGTTTGCACTTCTGTAAGGAATATAAGGGAATACAGGATCATGTCCCAGAGGACAGAAATCGAGGGAAGCTAAAAAGTGGTTTCCAGTTCTCCCTTAGGAAAACTGCATAATATAGGAGGGCTTAAGAATGTCTGGAGAAAACAGTTCTGTTGGTGCTAAATTACTATTAAACCTAGACATTATTCCAACAAGATTCTCACTAATTCATTAAGGGTGCTTCTTAGGAGATGTGGAGGAGATGTGAATCCATTACATCTCACCAGCTTGAAAGCTGATAAGTGTGTGGGGTTTTGTTTGTTTTCTTTTTTAAGTTTCTGTGGTTGTGTTTGATTTACTGATTTTTTTTATCATTATTATTTGAAATAATTCTTATTGAAAAATGTACAACTTGAAACACCAAATTCCATTATCTTCAGTCTGCTTATGAGCTTTATTAAAAGAAAATTCAAGTTGTCTTATCAGCTCTGCTTTCTCATTGTATCATCAGCCATTCTAAGCTCATATACTCATCTACATATTAAATTTGCTTTTCAAATGTGTCCTTTATATCAGTTTAAACTTGCCTTTAAAGAAAAGTTGCATATTTTTGCAATGTTGGTGAAATAATTTCACTAGTTAAGTAGCAGACTTTGAAAATACTCTAGACATACAATCTGATGTAGAAGTTTTGGACAAGGAGACTGATAGTGATCATGCAAACCAGAGAGGAAGGTTTGTTACCTTAAAGCTGTAAGGTACTAGGCTTCTGATGAAACATTTTGCAGTTGGTTGTTTGGAAACATTTTATCTGTACAGGCTTTGTAGCTTGCATCTTACTCTGAGATTTAAAAAAAATAAATTCCATATCATGTCTTCAAAAAGTTTATGCAGGCCATGTTGTCACACATGCTTCTTTCCATAGTAACACTAATATGTGAGGCTGCGTTTGCAAGACCATAGTCAGGATGTCAAGGGAAGTAAATATCTTCCTCAGCTCACTACTTGTGAGGTTTCATCTGAACTACTGTGCCCAGTTTTGGGTTCCCTAGTACAAAACAGACATTGTCAAAGTGGAGCAAGTCTAATGGAAGGCCACCGAAGTCGCTAGGGACCTGAAGCACATGATATATGAGGAGAGTGATAGAGCTAGGTTTTTCCAGCTTGAAGAAGAGAAGGCAAAAGGAGATTGATGTGCTATTTTCAGCTGTCAAGTGGGTGATTATAGGGAAGATAAAGCCAGGCTTATATCACATGTGCACAGTAAAACGGTAAGAGACAGTGAACACAATTTGGAGCAAGGGAAATTCCAACCGGATACGAGGAAAAGTGGTGTGGGTTTTTTTGTTTGTGATGAGGGTATTTAGACATGGGAACTGCGCCCCAGAGAGGCTGTTGAATTGCCCTACTTTGTCATGCTCAGAACTTGACTGGACAGACCCAGAGCAGCGTGACCTAACTTGGAAGCCATTCTTTGAGTGGGGATTTGAACCAAATGACCTCCAAAAATCCCTTCCAAGCTAAACTATTTATTAATTTTATGATCTCTGTCACTTAATACTCCCTTATGTTATATAATGATAATCAACAAGCCACAGTGGCTTTGCTTCAAGCTACCTTTCTGATGTTTGTGTAGGAATCCCCATCGGAAGTGTTCATTGAAGGGATCTTCATTCCAAGTTATGAAAGTGGAAAACTGCATATGTTGGAGAACTTGCTGGAAACCATTGATCCAGGATTGGAGAGCTGGGGAGTCTACTTGATTGCAGCCTGCAAATACTTGCAGAGAAAGAACTACTACCATATTCTGTATGAGCTGCAACAGTTCATGAAGGTAAGATGAGGGTCAGTGCCATCTCTTTCAGTGAAATGTTGAATACTGTCAGACTTTTGTTTATTTACTTTGGTGTAAATCTGCATGATGGACAAGTATATTTTTTGCTACTGTACAATCCTAAAAAACAGATAGGAGGGCCTGAGCCTGACTGAAGCTGACCTGCTATGTGTTTGTCATGGATCTGGCGCATTGCAGTAGCTTAACTACTGTTTTAAAGAAAACAGATCATGGTCTGCTTTGCGTGAGCACTTTAGTACAGACAATGATTAATGAAGGTGGTGTACTTTGGTCCGCCTTAATGTTCAGTATATTTCTTCTAGGATCACGTTCGTGCTGCCATGACCTGCATTAGATTTTTCACTCATGGAGCAAAGTCTTACACTGAACTCGGAGGCAAACAGACATGGCTTCTAAAGATCAAGGATCATCTCAAAGTCTATCTGCAGGAGGTCTCAAGAAGTTCAGGAAGGAAAAAAATGGCATTCACTTTTCGGAAGAAAATGTCTGCTACAGATGTGTCAAGGTATCTATAAACAAGAAGCTAAGTTATAGGAAAGGGGAAATTCAGGCTTTTGTCTTCCCCCCCCCCCCCCCCCCCCCCCCCGTGGTTGTGTTTAAGTTGGCTTTAGCTAACACATGCTAGCTGTGCCTGACCCAAATCTGACTCTTACGTAGTTGCAAGTGTAGGATTCCCATTACCTTTTCCCCCAAAAACCCAACTCAGGAGATGAGCAATTGTTTCTACTAAAAATATCAGTCTATGTATCATCTACCTTCCTTTAATTTAAAAAACAAACAAAAACCCTACAGTGCATAGACAGCTGTATATTGATCCACAAGTTTTCTTGCTTTTACTCTTCCTTTCCTCTCCACAAAGCAAGCAGCTTTGTGGTGCTTAGCTGCCTACTGGGGTTAACTCACAATGTTCAACTATGTACAAGTTGTTATAGGTGCCAGACATAACTGAATCCCTGTATTCAAAAGTTGGAGTGTAAATTTAGCGAGATCTCTCTTGTACGTGGGCTTTTATATCTTGGTCTTCTTAGGGGCTTTTTTTCTTTCTTTTTTTTAGGCTAGACTCTAACTTAAAGATGGGGGGGAATGTGTGTGATGAGGTGGAAAAGAGGGAGCAGATATTTATTTGGGATCCAGGTTCTCTGGCTCACTTTGAAATAATGTGAACAAGTGCTCACCTTCAGCTTGTGATGCATGCTAAGTGCACAGATCTGAAAAGTGTCTCATTGCTGCAGACTTGGCTACACAAAAGACAAAGTCAAAAGTAACTAAAATAATTATTGTTTGGAAATGTCTTATTTTGAAATGTGTTCAAGAAATTAAGTTCACACAGATAATAATTGACACCTTTCTCTATTTCAAACTAAAGTCAGAATTTTTCCTCTATCTAGGCACATCAATACAGTTGATCTGCAGATGGAAGTAACAAAGTTCCTGCATCGATGTGAGAGCTCAGGAAACTCTCAGATGACAGGTTCCTCCTTGCCCACACTCTTTGGAAACAATAACATGAAAATGGATGTTGCTTGCAAGGTACTTATTGCTATTTCAAACACAGCTCTATTTTTCGTCAACAATGCTAATGATATACAGGTTGGAGCAGCCTCTTGTATTACTCATGGGCAGGTTACTTGTGCATGTACGCAACCTACCGTTTATGAAAAATTAATGTTTTTCCTCAAAGTAGCAGAGAACATGTGAGAACTTGGAGCTCCTCTCCTCAAAGTTCAAACTTTCAGAGGCAGAGGATCCCAAATACAAATAGTAACATGCCTTTTGACTATACATCCTATTGTGTTTTGAAGCAAGGCAAATACTGCAATTATTCTAACCCTTCTTCACTTCAGCTCAGCTCCCTCTGTAACTTGCCCAATGTCCCACAGAGAACCAGTGTGTGACAATAGACCCTATATTTGCTCTACTTGTTGGGGTGGTGCTGTTTTCTGTTGAAGTAATGCATTGTCTTTTGGCCTCTGGGCAAAATCTGGAAATGCATTATTATTTAACTGTATGTAATGAAAAAGGAATATGCATCCCCAAACTTGTCTATGCCTCTCTTTTCAGGTCATGTTGGAAGGCAAAAACATTGAGGAGGGGTTTGGGATTGCATTTAGAGTCCTTCAGGTATGGAAAAAGTTGATATAACAAGCACTATTATTACAAAAGTAACTCCTGCAAGCAGCAATTTTTTAAGCAAAAGGCTTTTTTTTTTGCAAAATGTCTTTTAATCCCCAAAAAGAAAAACCTCTTGTGAGAAAAGTCACTAGTTCAAGTCTTAAATGTCCGTGTATTTGGAGGAAGCTTGGTAAGGAAATTAAAATGCTGCTTCAGTAGGACAGTTCCAAAGTAATTAGGTCCTACAGAGGAATTAAGCACAGCTTTTCCTTTGCTGTGCACCTTGTTCAGTGACTTAACTCTGGAAAACCACAATCACAGACATGAGTAGAGAGCTCTGACTTCGTAGCTCTCTGCAGTTCATGATAGCCATGCAAAGACACAGTGAATAAATAAGGCCAGGGCTATCTCTGTACTATTCTCCTGGCTGAAAGCGCAAAGCTAATTAACTGGAAACTCTCTCTGGGGACCTCTCCTTCCTCACGTCTGGGTAGAAGTTGAGGTGCTTATCAGTCAGCATAGCTCATGAGCCTCCAAACTTTTCTGTGTTTCTCATCCATATATTAGGAGCTGCTAAAAGATACTGCTTCAAGCAGTGCAGTTTGCAGTTGTCTCCTGTCTGGGACAGAGGGTATAGCAGGGCCACTTCTGGACAGAGATGGCACACTGAAAGAGTATTTGTGGATATGGCAGGCCCTGCTCCTTCTTTCAGGTCAGGGTGTACAAGGCAGAACGCCTGTTTGTAGTGAGATGGAGAGCCTTAGGAAAATAGCACTTCTTAGCAGCAACAGCAGTCACTACCGCCCCCCAGTAAAAATGGAGCAGCGAGTCCAGCTGCCTAGCATCACTTCTGTTTCCTTCCTTTTTTTTCTTTTCTTGCCTTATTCATGGCAGGATCAGTCCGCAGCTTTTATCATCTCTTCCTTCATATGGGAGGTGTATGATGGTCAGTTGCCTCCTGTTTCTCTGGGTACGCAAAGGGTGGCTGCTGGTGGGGTGGCTGGAGGAATACAGTGGGAGCTTGCTAAATGAGGGAGAGGTGGGTAGGGACCTACAAAAGATATTTTGCCAGAAGAAATAAAACTGATTTCTTTGCCACCCCTGAAAAGGAGGCGGTAACAGCGCTCTTGTTCTTGAGCAAAATCGAGTTTTACCGGTCTAATTATAGAAAACCTTTAAGCCAGCCCTGAGCAGTGGTGACTGGAAAATCAGAAGCCCTCAAAACAACTTTGACTTTTGAAGCATGGTGTGATATTTTGTCCTTAGGGGAGATTGTCTCAGTTGTATAGACTCCCTGTGAGAAAACCTGCTGAGAACATTTAACATCTTGCTCTGATGTTCTAACTACCTCTAGGACTTCCAGCTGGAGGCTACAGAAGTGTACAGCAAAGTGGCCAAGCAGCTGGTGAAGCAGCAGAAGTACAGTGAGATCCGGCAGCTCCTCAAGTGTGTCAACGAGTCTGGAGTTGCAGCAAAAAATGATGGGGATAACATTATCCTAAACTGTCTAAATGAGTTCAAGAACATTCCTGCTGAGGTAATTCTGTCCTGCATTGTGTCCCTTTTGAAGTAAAATGGATATATACAATACAGGCTACAGGGAAACCATCCCATGATGCCTGTGCTGCTCTTTTAGTGAGTCCTTCATATCTTCTGGCTCTGTACTACATGCATGGTTTAAAGGTGGGAGTGTGCGGTTTGCCTTATGCAAGTTACTCTGAGAGGAAACAATAAGTAGCTGTAGCATGCTCCTACCCTGCACTTCCCAAATAAGTACCCATGATGGGGAGAGAATCTTTGCTTCACAGGATCCTGCCAAATGCTCCTGACTGGGGTGGGAGGTGTTCCCTTCAATGAGGCTTCCCTGGCTAACACAGAAACCTCCTGCCCTTCAATGAGGCTTCCCTGGCTAACACAGAAACCTCCTGCCTCCATAGGAAACAATTTCAAGATTCCCGTTGACTACCACAGTGTCTTTCCCATCCCAGTGAAGGAAGGAGATGCCCTCTATGAAGTTCTACTAATCAGACTAGGGGACGCAGTCCACCCCTTGGGTCAGAGTGGGCCACAGGGGCTGACTCCTGCTGGGGTGCAGAGAACCTACAAATTCATTTCATGCAATGTGAGCCATGTCCA
This sequence comes from Aptenodytes patagonicus, assembly GCF_965638725.1. Taxonomy (NCBI): domain Eukaryota; kingdom Metazoa; phylum Chordata; class Aves; order Sphenisciformes; family Spheniscidae; genus Aptenodytes; species Aptenodytes patagonicus. The sequence continues at coordinate 35,289,986 of NC_134955.1, read as the reverse complement.
TGGGGGACTCCCAGGCTCATAGCATTCTCTAGGGATACCCCACAGACATGGCAGGCAGGAGAAGCTGTGGTAAAGGGAGGAATTGGACTTTGTATTTTCTACATCTGCAGCACTTGCAGTTGAGACAATGTAACCATCTAGCTGTGACCTCAGCAGCCCTTCCTCTATGCAGGGGTTTGGTCCCTGATGGGGTAAAGGTCTGCAAACTATAGTCACTCTAAATGTGAACACCTTTTCCCTTCTTTGGATACAGGATCTCGATAATCTGATTCAGGATATGGACAGTGATGAAAACAAGGTAAGTAAAAGTACAGTAGAGGAACTCCTTTAGCAAGAGCTAAACAGCCCAGGCTTGGTCTGCAGGCTGTGTGCTCTCTTTCACCCTCTTCTCTCTCATCCTCACTCAAGCCAAAGTTTTGAAGGCCACTTCCTAGATTGTAGAAATCACAGTGAATTCCTCAAGGCTGTGGTGTGTGTGACTGTAGAGCTGTGACATGAAGGTACCGATTGATGTTATCCCTATTAGTTCCTTGACAGTCCTCAGAGTGAGGTCTAGGCATTTGTTTTAGTGGGAGGAAAAGTATTTCAGAGAGGCGCACTGGTGGGTTTGTTGGTTTTGTTATCCAACTTTTCACATAGGTGCATGTAAGTTTCTAGTAATAGCAGACAGCTAGTGAGAATCAACATACCTCCAAGATGACCATTTCAGCTTATTGTTTCAGGATTATACTATTTCTATTGTGATCGAGAGTTAAATGATAAAACTTCTCCAATTCCGATATACTTTTTTTTCATAGAGGAAGCGAGGCCTAAACTACTCGGTTTCTTTGTTAGCTTTCATACCAGCTGGCCAAGCCACTGGAGAGTCACAGATAACTATGTGAACTGTAGATGCGTGTTTATAGATGAAGAGGCTGTGGCTCAGCGTTTGTGGATTGTCGTAGATCCTGAGTGGCATAGCGGGGAATAAAATCTTAAGATTTGTGATTGTCCTCTGTCCTGCTCCAACTGACAAACTCATTGTTGTATGTAGATTGAAAAATGGGCTTTTCATTGTGCCTTTATGTAAGATGTATCGTCGAAAGATGTGAGCTGTTCTAGAGCCAGCAATGGAAGAAAATGACCGGTTTAGACTCTTTGCTATGAGGGTATGGTAAATTAACGCACAAGATAGGATTTCTGATGCTAATTTCATGGTGATACAGTAAAGGAGTTTCCACAAGAGACAAACTTAGTAAAATACAGCTGTCTGTCCATCTTTTACATTGGGATCTGCTCCAGGCCATACTCTGCTTCATAATATGCTGCTACTTCCTTGTGCAACACGCTTCTGAACTAGGTATTTCCAGTGAATCTTTGCTTAAGCTTGTCCTGTTAGTGTACTACAGCTTTCTAACCAAGTTCTGACTGCCTCTTCTGCTTCAGATCCAGGCCTATGTGGTGTGCAACAAGTTGCGTTCTGCCTATCTAGTCTCAGTGAGACAGGAGAAGACCAGAGCGGTGCAGCTAGTCCAGCATGTGCGACAGCTGGCTGAAAACAGCGGAGATGATGTTGTCAAGGCCATCTGTGCCCAATGGCTCTCGGTGCACCAGCCCAAAATGAAAAATCGGTTTCCCCAGGGCACTAGGAAGTAATAAGTAATTGACATTCACCATCATACAGAAGGGGAAGGCTTCAAGACAGCTTAAAGGCGTGTGGTTCAGCGATCTCTTGGTAAAATGGAAGTCTCTTGGCTGATGTTGGTGGCAAATGGATGCTGCTAATGTGCCTCTGGTGAAAGGAAGGGAACTAAATTACAAGTGCCGGTCCTGTATTTTGACAAACACTCACTACCTCAGGGTGTTTTTTGGCTATCTTTTTGATGGGGGGCAGGGAGGGCAGCAGTTTCAAACTGAACAAGCAAGAATTTAGGTGTATGGAAGAGAAGCACTTCTGTTTCTAGTTTGCGGGGGAAGTAGTTGTTGTTTGGGGGGGTGGGGGGGCTGAATTTTTTTTTTTTTGAAAGGCACTGAACTTTATTGTATGTTTTTTATTTTTAATCCAGAAAACCTATATAGAGAAGACAGAAAATTCTCATCAACTCAGTGTAGCCTAGAGTATAAAACTTTTTGTGATTATTGGCTTCCTGTAAACTTTTTCCAAGATTGGAGAGATCTTCTTTTACAAAGACTGAAATTCAGAGATTTTTTTAAGCCTCTATACAAACTATTGCTATTCTTTTTTGGTTTTGTTTTTTTTCCCCACTAGTACAATGTGCGCAATTTCTTTAGTTTGTTTGAAAAGGTAGGAACTGATTCTTCATGGCAGGTTTCTACTTACCAGTCACACTGTCTGTGTGCCATACATATGGCACTCGAGCCCTTACTAGATGGGTGAAGTTATAAAGGGCACATCCTGTAAGGGGAGTACAAAGGGAACATAATCCTTTAAAATAGTTGAAAAATCATGTCCCTCTTTCTTTGCTATGGTAATATCCAATAAATTGTTGCGATGCAGCTTTATCACTGAACAGTTGCCAGTAAGCTTCCACAGTTTTTCATCAGGTACAGTGGACAATATGGATAGAGCAAGCTGTGGTAAAATTCAACAGGTGGTCTGTATCCCTGTCACACAGGGATTTATTCCTTACCAGAATAATCTGTCCCTGTCAGGTACAATAGAACACCAGACTAAATTTTTATTAACTGGGCATACTGTATAGGCTATATTGACAGGCTTTGCTCTGGAAGTGTTAGGTTAATTCGGGTTTATGAAAAAGCAGGAATCTTTGTGTAATGGCTGTGTTCAGGGATGCTGAAAAAAGCAGCTGCTTCTCTGCAACCGTGACTGGGACATGAGAAATGGGCAGAAGAATGGTAGACAGTAGTAGGAGCTTCAGAAAGAAACAGAACAAAACATGACACTCCACAGGAGTTTGTTTTTGCTGTTTACATGTATTTCAGCACAAAAGGTAGGAAAACTAGTTCACTTTTTTTGTTAAAAAGTTTAGTTGTTGACTTCAAAAGAAACAACAGGTTTTCTGAAGTGTAATACACCTGTAAATAGTTGTAGTACATAAAATAATTGAGACTGTCAAATAAGAGTTTTGCACTGTCTCCGAGCTCACTGTAGTGACAGAACAGACTTCCATGGTATTGGAAAGGGCTTCGTCCATCTCCTTTAGTGTTTCATGAGCAAACACCTCCCTTCGAGGTGCTCCGCTCGCTAGAGCAGGGCTAGAAATGACTCGGAGGGAAGCGGTCAGAAATGACCACATTTAGCTCTCAGAATCTCCTGACCACAGACTTGCATTCTCTCATTAGTGAGCAATACTAATGAAAGCTGCTTTTGTTTTCTTGGCCAGACTGACCTAGCTTTCCATCAGACTACAGCCGTTAGGCTAATCCTAAAACATGACACTATCCATGTCTTCGATCATTTCTAAATCTCTAATTATGGGGAGGAGGTTTTACGGTTTGTGGGTATCCAGATCTGCATTGCTGTAATACCTACTTTTCTGCTCGAGTTCCTTTAGCTGTATAGAGCAGTGAGAGTGGAGTTTGCCATGCAGACCAGTCAGTTCTGTACCTGCCTTTCTTCCTGACCTCTTTGCACTGTACCTGATGCACTTTATGTAGTGTTTGTTGTAATTTGATGTTCTTAACCTGGAATCATAGGGATTTTTCTCTTACCAGCAGAACTGGAATTTTGATCCTGACTAACTGCCTTGTCACGAATAGTGCAATTATCAAGGGGCTTTGAATTTTTGAGCATCAAAAAGGGATTGAGTACTGCCAGTTAAAAAGAACTTCTCTATTAATGACCAAGGTTTGTTTACAATGAAAAAAGAGAATAAAGTATTATGACTGTTAACGTATCTTCTGTTTGCTCTTTATCTCAGCATAGCTGGGGCTCTCTTTCTAGATCTGTACTTTGCTTTTGGCTATGCTTAGCAGAGTAATTAGAAGGGGGAGAATTGTTCTGTCACGCAAAATCTCTCTCTGCTACAGCATCCTCAACATTTAGATCAACTGGAGTATCACATCCTTAGAAGTCCTCCGAGTAGCTAGGTAGCTAGCTCAGCCTCATACAGGTACTCTCACAAACCAGTAATCCTCTTTAGAGAGCTTTGCAAGTTAATCTAACTCTCCCTTACAAGCCTCCCTTTGAGACAGCTAAATGAGCTTTAGTTCCCTCATTTTACAGATCAGCCTAGAAGAAGGTACAAATGACTTGCCCAAGGTCAAAAAGAGTAGGTGTGTGTCTATGGAAAGGTGTAGTTGTATGTCTTATGTTAAATCTACGATCAGACTTCTTTGACCTGCAAGGGCAAGATACTTCAGCCTAGAGACACTTTTCTCCTTTTTTTAAAATGGTTTCTATTGCTCCTGGAAGCCACTTTCAAGATCAGGGAATCACACAGAAAAAGCAGGCCAAGCCTGCAATGCGAGGTAGCATTCTGCTGCTACATTGTAGTTGTGGATTTAGCTTCATATTCAAGATGAAGCATAAAGAGGGAGGAAAAAAGGTAGAGTGACAGCGAGAAACACAAAGGGACTTTAAAATGTTACCCAGACTGAATTCTCTACCTTAGTAAGGCAGGTGCAGATAACAGCAACACCAAGTAAACTGATGCAACATTTCTGAAGGAAGATACGGTCTCCTGTTGTAAAAGGAAAATGGCTTTATTTAGTATTGCTCAGAGGTAGCACAGGACTGATCTGCATAGATAGCATCCAGGCAGAAAGAGTTAATCATAAAATTAGCATTTGTTTCCCAAAAGTGGCAGTTGGTCACAGTGGCATGCTCATATGCAAGTCCAAAAACTTCCAGATTTTTTTTTTTCAGAATCGCACAAGATAATCCTATGAGCGGTGGCACTTGTTTTCTAACTGCTTAATTCTTTCAGAAATAGTCTCCGATTATGGATCACACTCCAGCAGTTTGCACCAAAGTAGCACTAGAGTTCCAGGGGAGCAGCCCCATTACTATGTGGATTGACCCAGCTGCCTTTTGGAAGTGCAAGCTGTATGGTACTGCAAGGCCGGCTGGCAGCCTTGGCCAGCCAAGGCCAGTAACTGCTGGGCAGACAAACGTAAGGATTTCTGTGCAAGTTCTACTTTCCTGTCCTGTAGCTACCTTGACCATGGTATCAAGATAGTCCTGACCTCTGCTTCAGCTATTTAGCTCTAGCTAGTTTGCTGTCACTTAAAGCTGAAGTCTCAGCTGAAGTTGTTTAATGTTTTTTAACATAGTTGAGTTGTTCTTTACTCATTCTGCTCTCTTTTCTAGGTTCTGAAGTCATTTAAAGTGCAGCTGGGGGGGTTTAGTGTGACAACTTTTACACCATCTTTGCTTGATGCTTCACAGGAGAGATGTTAATTTTTTTTTTTTTTAATAAGACAACTTGCCGACGCACAATTGCGGCACTCCTGCAGCTTTTAACCTCCCAGTCACTTGCACTGAGACCTGGGTTCTTAAAAGATATGCCAACCCTCAGTTAACTTACTACAATCAATAGGCATTTGGGGCCAAGATACCTCAGTGGCTAGGGTCCAGCTTCTTACAGAGACTATAGAGAAAAATAACTAATTCCCCTTAAAATCTTTACCTAATGCTTGACACAAAAAGGCCAGCACCTGTTTCTGTGTGCTTGAGAGCATTTGTATTGCATGTAACTGCCAGAAAATCTAATTTCCTAAAGCACTTTCACTCTGCCAGGTCAAATAATAGTAGGAAAATAACCTCACAGATCATAAGTAAGTTCAGAGTCCTACCTTTTTACTATTACTGTTAGGAAAAAAGCCTTTAAATAAAGGTAATTCTTTGTTACTTCATAATCTAAACCTAAGACTGCAACCTCCATTTCTATTCTAAAGCCAGAGAACAATAGCCTCTGGCTGTTGGGTGAGATACCAAGCAAAGGTTGCTCCCTGCGTCGGTGCTCTTAAGTCTCCAGCTAGGAAGGGGGACTGGTTGCTTACAAATCTCAATCCTTAAGTGTAATATTCCAGAATTCACATTAGATTGTGTCCATAGAGCCATCATTAGAGCAGCTGAAGTATCAGCATTCTAGTCCTGAGGTCTCTCAGCAGTGCTCTTCCCAGGAGAAGCATCGCTGGGCTCAGCCAGGCTCACGCTTGAGGTCTGCGCTGCTCAGTCCCACTGGATGCCGAGGAGCTCACAGCTCACACTCCAGAGTTTCTTTGCTGTCTCATCATCCCGACCTCGTGGAGATACGTATGCTGGCTGGCAATCACTGTAAGAGGAACGTTTTTTTTATTTTTATTTCTTTAAGTCAAATATCTCCATCTGCATTAGCACACTGAAGTGTCTGTGTTAAGATAAGGAAGTTGCTTTCTATCAGCTTAACTTCAAGACCAGTTGAAGAAAGGTGGGAGGCTATCTAGGAAATGAACAAGGGTTGGTGCTAAGCCAACTTCTTTCCAACTGGCTAGGGAAGAGTCTCTCCCAACGGCACCAAGAACTGGCAAGCAAGCCTAGCTCTATGTGTTGTCTCAACTCTTAAAGAAATCTATATATGCTCTACTATATACTCTTCAGTGTACATTCTCATTAATACCACTAAAAAGGGCTATAGACGCTAACCAAGCTTCTTCAAGAGCACCTTTTCGAGCAAACACTACAAAAAAGCCACTCAAACAGCCCTTCATTCTAAACTATTTATCCCATCCTATTTATCCCACTATAGTGCCATTGGACGAAAGGCAAAGCTGCCCCAGAATAAAAATACTGTAATAACCACGTATGGTTATCCCCTTTCCCATTATCCTCTGAACTGTGGCTCCTTTCTTCTCAGCTCCTGCAATTGGACAGCACTCTGGCTGGAACAGAGATCATGTGTCCTCAGCTGTACTACTAGACGCTGCAATAACATGGGAGTTTAAGAAAACAGAAGAAATTGCATCTCATAAGATCTCTGTCCAGCCTAGTGTTTTTAGAGCTCTAAGTGCACAGTCTCTGATGTTCCTGAAATGACTCTGGTGGACTCCACCTGTCTTGCTGTGGCATGCAAGTTCTTTTCTTGACGTCTATATTGTGCTTTATATTCTATTGCCTGGAAAGTGAAAAGGATTTTAGGCTAGTCCAATGTAAATTGTGAATTACTGCTGAAGCTGTTCATTTCCCACCAAGTCCAAAACTCCTTTCTTTTACAAGTTTAAAATCCACCGGTTTTCTGTACTCCAGCACATAAATGCTCCATTTACATCCTAGGACAGACAGGGAAGATTAAGACATCTATTTATATACTCAAGTCTGATTAAGATGGTACAAACTCCCAAGTGAAGATCAGACAGTCATTACAGGGACTAATCTGGTCACATATCACAAGGGGAAAGCTCTGCAAAGATGCAAAGACTCCAACAGTATCCATGGGGGGGGGGGGGGGGGGAAGACAAATTTTTCATGTTCATTTCCCAAAAAACAGTATTGTTACACTGCTCTACACCCAGTGGGAAGCTGTCAGACACATCTGCATGAATCCGTTCAAATGGCAGTCTTCAAATCTAGGATGATGATGATGACTTGGAACTGCTCTGGTCTGTAGTTTTGGTGAGGGGGGAAAAGGCATGACTATGCAGGGTCCTGGAGTAAGTCAAAAAAGTGAAGAAACAACAGGGTTTGTAGTGGGAGCTACACCAGACAGTTTGCAGGACAGAGTGATAAGCATCCCAGCAGGAGTCCCTCCCAGCTGGTGGGGCCATCACACTGGAGAACCAAATTATATTGTCACATGCCAGTCCTAAAATCTCGGTTCCTAGGTCTGCAGCACCATCAACCCTCCCAGCTCCCTGCAAGCACAGGTCCCTTCTGCTCCAGTAGGGTAAAACAACTTTGTTGTTTGGTTCTCTTTGAGAACCAAAGTGGTCTTCCCAGGATTGACTCAAGTGACCTCACTAACTAAACAGCTCTACTGAAAAGTGATTTGCCCAAGTCCCAGGCAGATCGGGATTAGAGCTCTGAGCACGTGACAGGCATTCCTGCACTTTGAGTACGGTGATACTCCTAGCACTAAAGGACCTGCTATTGTGTGAAGTGTTGCACAGGTTAGGGATTTCTTCTAACACGGTATCCACTGCAACAGACCTGGAAGGGGTAATGCTCTAGTATCTGTCACTCTCAATCTTATCAGCTAGCCTCCTACCCAGTCCCTTCTTAATGAAGAATGACAGTAAGTCTCATTTTCCCCAGCCAACAAGGTTGCCTTTCACAGCATATCACTCCATCAGCTTGTACCCACCTGAAATACTGTCCTGTCACAGAGTCTAGCTCCTCTGCTACTGCACAGTAGATACTGGTCTGAGCTCCTTCCCAGGGTGTCTTCAAGAAGAATGAGAATACCTTCCACAGCCACGTCATTACAAATGAGTGCCGGACCAGCTCAGAATGGACAGAACCAGGATGGAGAGCGTTTGCTGTGACTTTAGTGCCTGTGGCAAAAGAAAGTAGTCCAGGACAAATCTGCATGCATCAAACTGCCTTTAAAAAAAGAAAAGGGTAATATACTCCTCAATTCTACCTGCAGATACTCTACAACTTAAAGGAGCAGTCCAGGCACGGATACAGAGAGAGTAAGTGAAGTCCTCTGTAGTTCCTGCTTGCTGGAGCATCCCCCGCTCCCTTCCAAACACTGCAGTCACTACATGCCTTCTGCTAAACAATGTGCTAGAGGGCCTGGGTGCTAAAACAGCAGGAGTTTCCATCAGGCTTTTGAGAACACCAGCTTCTTTTGATTTACTGTAATACTAATTTCCTAGAGAAGACACTGCTTCTGTTTTAGTAAAATAAATACTATAGTTTATGAAAAGGACTGAATGACATGGCTACGACAGATGTTGCGACTTAAGAGGTACTGTCTAGTCCTATGCTTCTGTTCTACAGGTCATCAATATTTAAGGTAGCTGAGTACGCATTAGCTTTTTCTATTAGAGACTGCAATTGTAGCTGAACAGTTCCTTCTGTTTTTTCAGCTTCCACCCACATACCACAATTGTCTGCATGGATGCAGCTAGTTTTTGCCAAGCAGCAAAGAAAAATGAAATACATTCAACTGTGCCAAGCTACTAAACTCCTCTGCCCTGTTGTTGTAAAGACAATTAGTGTTTTAAGTCTCCTGGTTCCACAGACAGGAGATATTTTCTTCCTGCAAAGAGCTGTCAGTGGCCCTTGCCTCAAACCATTTCATTTCTGCATAGCCAATTTCCAGAGCTTTCCTTCAATCCACTGTCCTCATCCATGGTGCTCAAAAGCCAAGCAGAAAAACACTCCGCTCTCCTCTGGGACTTGCCTTGCAGCCGCCTCGCCAGCTCCCGGGTGAAGAGCACGTTAGCCAGTTTGCTGTGACAGTAGGCGAGGCCACGATTGTAGCTCTTTTCACCATGGAGATCATGGAAGCGGATTCGGCCTCCGTGATGAGCCAGTGAGGACACGTTCACTATGCGGGCTGGGGCAGACTGCTTCAGACGCTCCAGCAATAGGAAGGTCAAGAGAAAATGACCTAGGGGTGAGAGGAAATGTCATCCTTCTCTGAAGGGTTCCCCTGCCGGAATTTCAAAGTACTTAAAATATATTACTTACATGTTATATCTTACTGCTGCCCTCATTTCAAGTCCAGGGAAAAGAAGACCCCCCCCTGAATCAACAGCTAAACTTTTTGGGGGCCATTAAGTTCTGCTCCTCAGCTTCAAAAAGCTGGAGCTGTCATACATTTCAAATGTCCCAGGTAACGTGTACAGACACTTAAACTGGGTCCATGATAAGCAAATACATTGCACTGCATCTCCAGAACTCTAACTCTGGCCTTCCATCCTTCCCCAAGAAGGAAGGATGAGGAACATTTTCCTTTGGCATTTTGCCACAGATATTGAATGCAAACATGACTCCGCTGGCCTTACCAAGATGATTGACTCCCAGGTGCATCTCAAAGCCATCAGCAGTCTTGGAGTAAGGGCATAACATTACCCCAGCGTTATTAATGAGAATATGGAGTTCCTTCTCCTCTGCAAGAAACAAGAGATATCCTTAAACAGGGAAACAGTGACCAAAGACAGACAAGAAGGTGGCATAAGTCAGCCAAAAAAACCCACACCTCTCTGAGTTGCAGCCACATCGCCTCAGTAAAATAAGGATAAGTCTCCTACCACAAACTAGCTCATGGCCTCTGACAAGCCCCTGCTGTGAACTGCAGTACCCAACATGGCACAGGGATATGCAGGTCAGGGATTTGGCATTTGCTAGAAGAGCAGACAGCAGTCCTTGGTAAAATATTCTCACTGAAAGGAAGGATCTAGAGACTGTACCTGCTAGAAATCTCTCAGCAAACTCCCGAATGGACTTCGTATCAGCCAAGTCCAGTTTTTTCACAATGACTTGCTGGTTCCCTGTCTCAGCTCGGATTTCACTGGCTGCAGCTTCTGCCTTCGCTATGTCTCTGCAAGCGACAACCACCCTCGCACCTGCAAGGGGGGAAAAAAAGCAGGAACAGAAGCTGAGACCACTGGAGCACACTGGATGATCAAAGCTATGACAAGCAGGCTGACTACACACAGTGCTTACAAACAACGTACTGTTTGTTTAGGGAATTGGCATCAGTCAGGGGAGCAGCTGGGAGGGACAAAGCCTTTCCTACTATGTTGCTAGCTCCGATCCAGACTGGGAAAATGCACATCTGAAGTGCCTCTGTCCAGGTTCTCCCAGGTCAGGAGTGTGTACCACAACACTGGTATGATAGGGTTATATCTACCCCTATAATGGGAATGTCAAGCCAGGAGCACATGAAGATACTTGGATTCCAGCCAGAGTAATTTCTAAACAGATTGTGAACAGGTAGTTTAATCTCCTTACCAGTTACCCAAAAAGCATTTAAACCAAATTAGCTTGAAACATGAATAACTAAAGCACACAGCAGTGGACCTATGGCACTTCCCAGCTTCATATAAGCAGAACCCAGCGATACCAGGAACTTCCCCAGTCCTCTCAAAACAGTTGCAGTGCAGAGCATTTTCATGTCACAAGACACATTTTTGGAGTTCAAGCAATGAAACCATCTGAGGAACTAGAGACTCCAACCTAAGTGCTTACAGCCTCTGGAGAAGCAACACTTGGGCTCATCTGAAATAACTTTGGAATCCAGCTCACTTAAATGTGAGCATAAAATACTCCTCCCTTAGATCCAGAAAAGGGACTACTGAACGCACAGGCACACACGCATCAGCTGCATGGGGATGCCTGCTGATGAAGGCCAGCGACTTGCCTCTTCGCGCGAGGTCTCTGGCAGTCTCCTTCCCGATGCCTGTGTTGGCTCCTGTGATTATCACCACCTTCCCCTCCAGCTTAGCTGTTGACTTACACTGTCCTCCAGCGACATACCTCCTGCAAGAGAGGGTGGCAGCAGTCACGGGACGAGGTCCGAGGGCTGCTTCCCTCCTTAGGGGGCTCGGGTCAGGGCTGGGCACCCAGCGCCCCAGGTTTCATAGAATCATAGAATCATTAAGGTTGGAAAAGACCTCTAAGATCATCGAGTCCAACCGTCAACCCAACACCACCATGCCCACTAAACCATGTCCCTAAGTGCCGCATCTACTCGTCTTTTAAATACCTCCAGGGATGGGGACTCAACCACTTCCCTGGGCAGCCTGTTCCAATGTTTAACCACTCTTTAAGGAAAGACATTTTTCCTTACATCCAATCTAAACCTCCCCTGGTGCAACTTGAGGCCATTTCCTCTCGTCCTATCGCTAGTTACTTGGGAGAAGAGACCGACACCCACCTCACTACAACCTCCTTTCAGGTAGTTGTAGAGAGCGATGAGGTCTCCCCTCAGCCTCCTTTTCTCCAGGCTAAACAACCCCCGTTCCCTCAGCCGCTCCTCGTAAGACTTGTTCTCTAGACCCCTCACCAGCCTCGTTGCCCTTCTCTGGACACGCCCCAGCACCTCGACGTCCTTCTTGTAGTGAGGGGCCCAAAACTGAACACACTATTCGAGGTGCGGCCTCACCAGGGCCGAGTACAGGGGCACAATCACATCCCTACTCCTGCTGGCCACACTATTTCTGATACAGGCCAGGATGCCATTGGCCTTCTTGGACACCTGGGCACACTGCCGGCTCATGTTCAGCCGGCTGTCGACCAACAGCCCCAGGTCCTTTTCCGCCAGGCAGCTTTCCAGCCACTCTTCCCCAAGCCTGTAGCGCTGCATGGGGTTGTTGTGGCCGAAGTGCAGGACCCGGCACTTGGCCTTGTTGAACCTCATACAGTTGGCCTGGGCCCATCCATCCAGCCTGTCCAGGTCCCTCTGCAGAGCCTTCCTACCCTCGAGCAGATCAACACTCCCGCCCAGCTTGGTGTCGTCTGCAAACTTACTGAGGGTGCACTCGATCCCCTCGTCCAGATCATCGATAAAGATATTGAACAAGACCGGCCCCAAAACTGAGCCCTGGGGAACACCGCTCGTGACCGGCCGCCAACTGGATTGAACTCCATTCACCACAACTCTCTGGGCCCGGCCGTCCAGCCAGTTTTTTACCCAGCGCAGAGTCCACCTGTCTAAGCCGTGAGCCGCCAGCTTCTCTAGGAGAATGCTGTGGGAGACGGTGTCAAAGGCCTTCCTGAAGTCCAGGTAGACCACAGCCCCAATGGTCGGGCTGAACGCTGCGCTCAGGGCCCCGGGGAGTCACGGGCGTCGTTACCTGAAGAGGTTGATCACGATCGTGTCGTGACCGGGACAGGTTCCCACTCGCCCTCCAACCCCGCCCCTTTACAAACACCGGCGGGGCCCGGCCTGAGCCCGTCCCCGCCTCCCCCGGGCCCCGCCCCGCCCCCTGCCCGGCCCCGCCGCTCCGCCCTTGCGTCAAGTGGGACCACGGCCCCCATTGGCTGCCGCCGTCAACTCCGGAGACCCGGCCAACGGGCTCCGCCGCGGCGCCGTGTGGCGAACGCGGACCCCGCCCCCCGGGCACCCCGGCCGCCTCTCTCCGAGCCCCGCCGGCTCTGGGGCCCGGGACAGACCGCACAGCACGTTCCGGCAGGCCGGAGGCTGCGGGAGGCCACCGAGCCGCCACGCGCCGCCGCCGGGGCTGAGCCGAGCCCCAGGAGCGCCCCAGCCCCTGTCGCGAGCGCGTTAGTGTTACCGAGGCGCTGGAGCTGGGAAGCCTGAATAACGCCCTACCCCAGCGCGGGCTGGAGGAAAGGAACCCGTTTTATTCGTACTCCCGTCAAACAAACAAGCAGGCGGACCTCACCGCCGTGAGAGGCGGCGCACGCCAGCCCCGCCCGCACCCGCCGCACCGCGGGGCGGAGGCCGCCGCCGCCGCTACTCGTACACGCGCGAAAGGCCAGGGCCGCGCGCCGTAAGACGCACCTGATGTAGGGCGCTGCCACGAGGAGGAGGACAGGGACGGAGACGGCGGCCCCCACCGCGGCTCCCCAGCAGCTCAGCATCGCCGCCGCCCGCTCCAGCCGCACTGCCGGCGCTCGGCGGCGGCCGCCCCGCCCCTGCCCGCTCCGGCCCCGCCCCTGCCCGCTTCGGCTCCGCCCCGCCCGCGGCTCGCGGGCTCGTGCTGGGCGCTCCGCCGCTGGCAGGACAGCGCGCACCTGGCGCGCCTGCGCGGCGGCCCCTCTTCGCCCGGGCACGGCCGACGTCATCCGCCGGTGGTGCCAGCCGCTCCCGAGTCCTCTGGCACCGGACGCCCAGCGGGTCCTGCTCCCTGCCGCGGGTGCGCCCCCGCTGGCAGCAGGAAGCCGGCCGGCTCTACGCCAGCAGCCTGCTGCTTTTTTTCCTCCATGCGGCGCGCGACTGCGCCCTGCGTCTCTCGGCACAATCTGAAACTGCCGTTTTAATTGCACTTCCCAGTTAACGAGCCGGGAAGTATCCGACGAGAAAGCCCGGCACTTTCATAGCCTCACGCCAAAGTTTGTGATGTTAACCCTAGCAAACCGTGTGAAATGATGCATCCGTGTACGTAAGCACACGTACGTGTACGTTCAGGGCTGGGAGAAGCGCGGCGGTGGGCTCAGCGGCGCTCACTCTCACCTTCGCCAGAGTTTAAAAGGCCGGGGGCACCGAACGGTGTCGCCCCCGTGCGCCCGCACCTCCTCGCAGCGCTGCGTACCGGTACGCGCCGCAGGAAACGAGGAGACGCCGTGTGCCGGCTCCGGTGGCGGCGGCCGAGGGCCCCGCGCGGCGCCGCCCCGAGGGGCACTGCCGCCTCCCCCGGGGAGACTACAACCCCCAGCAGGCAGTGCGCGCCACGAGCCCCTCCGCCGCCTTCTCGCGGCAGCCCGGGCCAGCGCCTGATGCGCCTTGCCGCCGCCGAGCTCCGGCGACCGGCGTCGCCGACGGCCCTGTCGCAACGCGTGTGGCGGCCACCTCCCGCGGGGAGCGGGCCGCGGCGGGCTGCCCGCCCTGCCGCCGGGGCGGGGCGCTTTTGCGGTCGGGCGCCCTCTGGGGCGCCCGGCTGCGCGGGCGGAGGCCCGCGCCGCCGCCGATGGCGGAAGCGCCTCGCGAGGGAGCGGCGATACGTCGCGCAGCGCGCAGCCGAGCGGGCAGGGGGAGGCGGTAGCGGTAGCCGTCGCCGAGCGCGGCTAGAGGGCGGCTGTCTGCCATGGCGGGCCGCGGCTCCGGGTCCTCGGAGCACCTGGAGCGGCTGCACGAGATCTTCCGGGGATTGCACGGAGACCTGCGGGGCGTCCCCGAGCGGCTGCGGGGCAGCGCGGCCGGTGAGGCGGGCGGCGGCCGCTCCTTGTTGCTTGGGGTGGGGCCTAGCGGTCGCGGGACGGTGCGCGGGCAGCGGGCTGGGCTTTGCCGGGAGCGGGGGCTCGGACGCCCGCCCCCGCCGCGGCCGTCTCTCTCCCTGTCCCTAGGGACCGGCCGCGGCGGGGTCTGGCGGTGCTTTCCCTCCTCCCTGCCTGGGGGCAGCTGGCCCTCCGGTTGGGGCTTCCCCGCGGGCGGCCTCTCGGGTAGCTGGGGTTTGCTGTAGGGCCGTTGCAGGGCGTTTGGGATGTTTCCCCATAGATAAACCTGTTTTTACAGCCAGGAGGGCAAAGTCTCTCTCTTTAAGAAAGCCTGGGGCGGGGGGAAAGGAGTTTGCCAAGGCAATTGTAGGGATTCGGTGCATCGCTTTCGGTAGACGCCTCCTTGGAGGGGGCGGGTGGCTTTGCCGGGTCTGGCTTCGCTGTGTCTTATTTTTCCGTTGCTGCTATATTCTGGTGGCTTTGCTCTTGAGCAGTAGGCCCGGTCATGCAAAGCCCCAAGTACGCGAGTAGCGAGGCAGGTGCGTCGCTTTATTCCTCTGGAGCAGCTCCTCTTGCCTGGCACGTTTCAGCTCCGTAGCCAAGCACTGCTGTGCTGGGCTTTCGGCTTCAGTCCTGTCTCTGAGGAGGAGTTGTTACTTGGATGTTATTTCTTGCTGTTTCTAGGTGAACTGCCTAAACCGCAGTGCTTTGGGTTTTCTTTTTTCTTTTTTTTTGGTCATTGTTGTGCTCTTGTTTAAAATCTCATCAGCAGAATTAAAAGCAATTTTTATTATCGCAACTGTCCACAACCTCCAGACTTACTGGAGAAGACTTGCATTTTAAATGACTGTTTTAAAAGTCTGGTTTGTGCACGACCTACCCACAGACTAGAAAAAACTATCAAGCTATACAAAGTTATGTTAGAAGCAAAATCTGATTTTTATGGGTATTCTTTATACCATACCAGCGGGTCAAACGCTCTGATGGAACACTTCTCTGTAGGACTTGGCATTGTGCTTCTAATTCAGTTCTTAATGCTTGGCAGTATTCTGAGAACCGGAAAGGGAAGTGATCTGACAAGGAGAATTTTACTGATGTCACCGAATCTCTGATGAAATACTTCCTTCCTATGAGAAACATGGTACACAGTTATCACAGCTACACTGTAGCTCAGCTTGGGTTTTGTACCACAAGAATGAGTAGGGGCTACCAGGCACGTTCTGCAATAGTCTTGTCATTCTCCCAGAATTGATCAATTTTATGTGTTTAGGTGTAAAAATCATAAAAATGGTTTGTTCAGAATATAACAATCTGTGCTAGATAACACAGGCTATGAAAAGCTTAACGTTCTGTTTCTTACCTGGCTTTCAGTTTAATAATGAGTTAGACTCAGGGTCGCGGTCCTCATCCAGAAAGTTTGGATGGGCTTAGCGGTGCTCACTCTCACCTTCGCCAGAGAGTTTAAAAGGCCAGGGGCACTGAACGGTGTCGCCCCCGTGCACCTGCACGGGGTTTGAACCTTTGCATGTTTGAACCTGCAAATGACAACTTTCAAAGCTGGCTTAATTTCACTAGCGGTCAACAAGAATAAGAAGCATAAAGGAAGAAATACCCTTTGTTGGAGAAAATCCTTATTTCCTAGTAGAAAGGAGAGTGGTTGGTTTCTTGGTGAAGTAAAGCTTTGTCAGATCTCCATGGAACTGGGGTAGTCTTGAGCAATGAATTCTGAGCAATAGGCTTAAATGGAGTATTTACAGGCAGCAATTTTTGCAATGCTTGTAGATTTTTTTTTTTTTTCCAACAGATTACAAATAATTACAAACTGATTTTTCAGACATGCTATGAAATTTTAATATGACTGTTCTATTCTTTAAATTTGTTGCTGCAAAAATCCTGGTAATATTTTTGGAAAGTAGTTCTAAGAGAGTTTAAGGTAAGTCAGGAATTTGTCTATCTGGTGGAGGCATTCGACTCTTAATGTGCTCTGTTTGCTTCTTGTACATATGGGGGGTGTGTGTGTATCTTTATTTTCCGAGTTACCTGATCCTGAAAACTTCAGGAGGCAATAAAAGAAACTTTGCATACTCTTTCAAGACGATTGGCACACTGCCAAACTCAAGGGAAGACAGAATCTATAGTCCTTGGGACATCTTTGAGGGGCAGAGGTTTGGAAATGCTGTTTCACTCTATACAAACGAATTCCTACCTCTAGAAACAATTTTTTTCCTTGCAAATTTGTTAAGAAGGCATTTTAAACAGTCTGGATCAGTTTCAAATATAGACACTTTCCTCTAAATTAATTTGGTTAGCTGTACTTTTCAACTGAATCTATTTCTAACCGATTGGAAATAAATCGGTTAAATGTTGATGAGCATGTGGATAATGTTACTGTGGCTTAGGTACTTTTTGCTTTCACTGCATTAAAAAAGTTCTCTGAATGTGCTTTAAGTCGCAGTTTAATTCGGAGTGATATGAATTAAACTGCTCAACGTATTCTGGCGTTTCTGTTAGGGCAGATCCAGTATAATGCTTTCAAGCCACGCTGCCTGTTTTCTTGTTGGCATAAGACAAAAAAGTCTCGAGCCATTGCTACTTGACTTTTGGAAACTAGCATCTCTTTGGCGGCTCATTTGTAAGTGCAGTGTCGTCTTAATCCGCTTGGGGGACACAGAGGAGGTAAAATGCTGCTTTTTTCAGTGCTGCACCAGGTTTCAATTAGTTTGAGACAGCAGTTGTTTTAAGAGGGCACTACTTAAATCAGATTAGCGAAATGGCCCGTATGAAACAATATACTGACTTCCGAAGGCTGTTTTCCAGCAGTTCGTGTCCATGATTTCACTTGCAACCCAGCCACACAAATATTTGCATCAGCACAAATGTACACGGTGCAAATCATGGAGGAAGTTGAGGAGAGTGTATTTAGGAACCTCATAAGTCAGCGTTCTCTCCTGAATTAACTGGAATGTGAAACTGCATTTCCTGATACCAGCTCGTGTGTAATATGTTAACAGTCATAATGTAGCTTAGTCTGTAATAATTCTGTGTGCTACTTGAGAGGATAGCTTCTTGTTAGATGATGGTTTTTAATTCTGTCTTAAGTTCTCTGCGGTTCAAATTCTGGGGCTTAATATGAATTTGAACTGAACGGGAAAGGCTACAGCTTAGGTACGTCATGTATATGAGAGGAGCTATATAACAATGTTTTGATTGCTTCAAATTTTTTTCCTATTCTCTGTTGAGAGCTCGGTCGTTTAAAAACTGCTTCTTTCGCAGAGGATCATATTTACAAAAAGGTATTATTAAGTCAGTTTTTTACTGCAGCGATGTTTTCATACTGTTATCTTTAGTTTTGTCTTTAAGTTAAATCAAACTAGAGACGTTTTACCAAGATGACTGCATTTTTTGCTACCCAAAATTTTATTTAAGACTGATTTATCCTCTCCTGAGATATGAATTAGGCTAGTGCCTATTTATCAGACTTCTGATAGAATTTGGTTTCATTCAGCGGTGCTCTTCAGGAGTCCTCTGGTGGTCGTCTTCAGTGCTTTTGCGAAAGCTTATAAAACATACATTTTTGCTCCATTCAGATAACGGGAGTTTCAGAATTCTGCTTTCATTGATAGTGGATATTAGAGAGGTATGATAGTTTTTTAACACATGCAAACTACGTGTCTGAAGGTTTTGTTTAAAAATAGAATAACGGCAGTAAAACCCATCCTTTGGCCTCCAAAGCCCTAGACACAAGGACCTTAGCAAATGACTGTCTCAAACAGGTAAAATGTCTAGTGGTGTTGGCTGATTCAAACAAGTGGTATCATTCCAGTAGAGGGAAGTATTTGGGCATTAATCTGTGAACCTGAGGTGATATCTTGATGGCATCTTTAATCTCCGAGTACTCTAGAATGCTTATCCCATATACCTAATTACTTTATGACCACAAGAATGCAGAGTGCCCTGTCTGCCAGGAATTTCAGGGCTCACTTGGAAATGTAGATTGACTTGATGGTTCTGTTCAAATCCAAGTTACAGTTTCAGCCTTCAGTAATCTTGCCAAATGTGTGCAAAAAATAAGAAATGCTTATGAGCTGTTTACCAGCCTGTCCTGTTTGTTATCCTTTCATGTTAAATGTTTTTCAACATGCAATTCTGTCAGCGGAGATTGGAGGATAATAGGTCAGAAAAATATTTCAGGTTTGAAAAATGACTTCTTTTGTCTACCAGAGGTAGTGGCCAGCATTTGGAAGGGTGGTTTCTGCTCTCTCCCCCCACCCTCTTCTGATAAGTTGCTGTAAGAACAGGCCGTTCCTGTTTGAGGGAAATTTTGACCTGGTGCCTCTGTAATCAGCCATCTGTGGCAGCTTCCTTGTCTATAATGGATTGAGTTCTGTTGTCATTTCTGTATGGTTTATATGACATACTACTTTTTCTTCCACAGAGGAGAAGAAGAAACTAGTTCGAGAATTTGATGAGAAACAGCGTGAAGCAAATGAAACGGTAAACCAAAGTCTAGACTTTTGGCCTTTCTGACCAGTTGAAACACTGATGCCTTAAAAAGGACAGTACTTCCAAATTTTACTCTCTTTGTGGTTCTATGCTGGCAGGCAAATGTATTTTTTTTTAATGTTTCATTCGTTAATCTGATAGATGTGTCTGTGTTTGCAAGACTGTTGTGTATATATACATAGATAGATACAGACAAATATTATTACATGTGTATTTTTTCTTTTGAGTGCTCGGTTTGGATATCACCTTACCTTTGTTGAACAAAGGAGAGTGACGGAGGTGCAATTACAATTGCTAGAGATTGTAGGGAGGGCATGTAGAGAATCTTTTTTTTATTTTCTCCCCCCCCCTCCCCCCCATCTTTTTTCATGTTGGTCTTAACCCATCTGATCTTTCTATAATAGTCTGATGGTTAAATATCAGGGGTCTTGAATAGTTGAAACCTCTGTTGTATAGGCTTCCTGGACAGCAGGTGATGTGGAACTGCACAAAAAAACCATGTGACTTGTCTTTTCAAGAAAGACATTATGGATTAAGCTTTCTTTTCTTCTTAATGTGCTATTTCCTAGGATGCTTTTGCGTCACGGCTGAACATTCTTTTGAGAGAGATGCTTTATTCCTCTAACTTACTGGGTTTTATTGACATGTATCTGCGTAGGTGATGTATGAGAAGCAGAGTTCATATTGTGAGAGAGCTCGTATTGGTGGGCAGCTTTAAGCACTGTGAATTTGTAACAACTGTCACCAAAAGTTGATGGGAAAATTCACGCATCCACAATCCCAGGGTTTACAAATCCTAACTCCAGTTGCCAGGCCCGGATGTTCAGAGTATGAATTTAGTGGCATGCCTACCTATTCGGTAGATCTCTGTTGCATAGATATGATGAGAAGCTGATACCCATCCTATAAATGCTTAAACAATATGAAAGTGAGAACTGCACATTTTGAAGTTACGGAGCAACGTTTCAGAAAATAGCAAGCATTCAAGCTTGGCGATTAATTTTTTCTTCTTTTCTTTTTTTTCCTTGAGGCATTGTGTATTTGAATATCCTTGTGGGCTGAACAGCATTAGGCAGAACGGTGTATTCAATACCAGATGAGGGGTATAGGGTTTGGGGTTAATCCCCCCCTCATCCACATAAAAACATGTGAATCCCTTCATCTGGTGGTGAGTTTTGAGTATAGCTGCTGATAAGAATAGATTTGGTGCTTTAAAAAATAAACACATTTTCTTCCATTAAAGCTACGGGAAATGGAGGAAGAACTGAAGTATGCTCCCCTGCCTTTCCGCAACCAAATGATGAGCAAAATCCGGGCATACAGAAGAGACCTCTCCATGTTCCAGAGAGAGATGAGAAGCACAGATTTGGGATTGGGCCCTGGAAGTCAAGGCGATACAAAATACGGAATCTTCTCCACAGAAAATGAACAGAGTGTGAGAATTAGATATAAATTTTATTTAACATTGCTGTGATCATTTAAAAAAAAAATTCCAGATGTATTGTTTACAGTGTTTCTACTTTAATCCACTTAGCTTCTGTGCTTGTATAACTCCCTGTATATCTCTCTTGCATGTAACATGAACATCTCAGGGAGGAGAAAGAACACCTGGAACTCAAAGGAGAGCTTTTCTGTTCTAAAACAAAGATATGCGCATAATCAAAAGGGAAGTCCTTGAATACCATGCTGTTAGTAACTTACACGACATTCTGTACTGAAATGCTGTGTTTAATCATTCCCCTACAGCAGTGAGAACACAAAAGTGATGCTACTGACTGAGAAGAAAGGTTAATTGATCTAGTTTTAGTCTCCAAAACTAGCAAAGTGTGTGAATCATGCACTGTGTAGGTTCTTTGGTAGAATTCTCTTTTAAGCAATCTCAGTGTAGACAATTTCAAGAAAATATGAGAAGTCATCCTCTAGCACTTTGTTCACTATGGATGTGCTGCTACAGTGCAAGGAATACACCAATTTCTTTGGTGCTGTCATCTGTACAGAAAGTTCATGGAGGTGGGCTTTTTGTTTGCCTGCCTTAGAAAAGGAAGGTTTGAGGGAGGCTCTTTCCTTAGTATCTTGTTCTGCAGTAGCTTGGTAAATTTTTGCATTTGATTCCTTTTGATTGGTTCCTCTAAAACCTGAGAGCAGGGTGGTAGATTAGACTTTCTGAAGCTTCAGAAAATACTTTATTTTGAGCTACCTCTTGACCCCAAGGTGAGCAAACATTTCTTATCCTCTAGCCGAGGCTACTGGCATGAAAAGAGGATCTTTGTTACTTAGCAGTCCATCTGTTAGTGCTGTTTGTTCCTAATCCTTTGACTGTGTAAACTCTTAATGATCTCCCTGGCAACCAACTGTGAAGTCACAAATAGGACTGAGTTTAGATATGAATGGAAGGAAAAGTTAGCATCTGGAAAGCAAAGATACTATTTTCATGTAAACGTTCTTTGATGGAACAGTAAATTGTTGTAAAGACAAGTTTTTTTGTAACTGTTTTAACCCTTCAGTTGCGTGTCCTTTTTTTTCAAGGTTTAGCCAGATTTGGCCATAATCTTACAATGTGAACAAGAACTCTTTCAAAATTAACTGGGCTACATCAGTTAACGTAAGAAGCTTGTACAGCTAATGCAAATGGATGGCCTATGGAGTCACGTCCTAACTTTTTAATATGTCAGAAGCCTAATACCTCTCTCTTTGTGCTTAATAGTTAAGCATACGTTATTTTTCAGACTAACCTGCAGTCACAGAGGGTGCTGCTTCTCCAGGGAACGGACAGCCTGAGCCGAGCCAGTCAGAGCATTGAGCGCTCGCATCGAATTGCCGCCGAAACAGATCAGATTGGCACCGATATAATTGAAGAACTTGGGGAGCAGCGGGAGCAACTGGAACGCACCAAGAGCAGAGTAAGCAGGGAAACTGCGGGCATTGTATTGAAACAACCTGATGTTAGCTTAGCGGGAACTGTGTGCCAGTAATTACTCTCGGAGACCTCCCTAGATGTGGTCATTCAACTGATGTTTCTACAGACCAAATCCAGGCTGCTACATTTCTATGCTGTGCATGTGAAAGGAAAAAAACTACTGTAGAAGGGCCCAAAGCACGATGGCCAAATGTCTGCTGCTATGTCTGTGCAAGATTGGATATTAGACCTGTAGACCACTGCTAAAAAAAAATAGCATTACTGAAAAAATTACAGATTTAAAAAAATGCTGAGGAGTCGCCCAGCACTAGATTACTAGTAAAGGTTTAGATTTGGGAGGCAGTTAGCAAGTTCTTCTAATGAAATTAAATTCAATAGAAACTTAATTACTAACCTTACAATATTTGTAGGTTAGCTAAGGAGGGAGAAAGTGGTGTCAGACAAGATGCCCGTTCCTCATCCTTGGCTCAAGAAGCTCTGCTTCTACTGTGGCAGCTTTAGGAAGTAGTTCATTTCTTTTGTGTACACACATATGCAAAACTGAGAATTTGACTTCTGAAGTAACAAACTGATGGGATTGTCTGTGTGTACAAGGGATCCCGAGTGTAAAACTTTTAGGCGAGTGACTTGCAGGGGGACCCCGAGTTTGGCAAGTAAGCACGCTCAGCCAAAACAAAAAGCATACCCTTTTCTTGGGAGTTATCTCTACTCATTACAACAAAGCCTGTAGCTTTTTCATTTAAGCAGTTTTCCAATTTCAGTCAGAATTTGATTTGCCCTGCTCCCAAATTTGGGTTGGAGAGCAGGAAAGGAAATGTGATCTTAAGATTTGTAGGTATAGTTTTTGTCTGTTCTTTTTCTAATTAAAAATAATATAGTCCTTCAAGCATGTCAGTCTGCCCACAGTTGTTCATGAAGCTGTGACTTTTAGTGTGAGCCTTTCAGGCATTGTATTGCTGAATTGTATTAAACATACATTCCAACTCGAAGCAGACTTTCTCCGTGCTTGGTCTTTCATAGCAAAGATTGGAAATCTAGTATGCTTTGAATGGACTTGGTAGTTTTCTTCCCAACTTGGTCCATCTCAGTGCAAGGTAACATACCTACAGGGCCAGTTTTGCAGCTGAGGGCAATAGCTTAAACTACAGAGGAATTGTGCAGGCAGGTGTCTGTGACGGTAAGCGACCTGGCTTACCTTTTACTTCCCCTGAAGTTTTGGAAGTGGAATAGCGAGACCTTACCTGGAGACCTCCAGTGGCTGCACATCATGAATCCTGACTCTCTGAGACAACAGCTTTTTTTAGTTGTCTGTAACCTCATGTAATTACATGCTTCTTAATAGCTGCCTGAGAAATACTTGACAGTTCACTTCTGAGCATTGCAAAGCTGACGTGGATTATCTATTAACAGTTCAGAGCTCATATGCACTGGGTCACTTAGACCTGTTGGTGCAACATGGTTCTTTCTTGGCTAGAAATTGAACAGCATTTCAAACAGTTCCAGAAACACACTGGGGAGAACACGTCAGTATTGTTTTTTTCTTCTGGTGTCAACAACTAGAATAATGAAATGAAATTTAATGAAAGGAGCTAATAACAACTTTCTGATATTTGTAGATTAGCTAAAGGGGCAGAAAGTGATCCTAAATTGCTTATCTTTGCGTGTATCTAAGGGAAAGTATACACGAAAGTCTTACTTCCTCCTTAGAAAGGAAGGAGACAACGCTTCCAGCTTGTATTGTGCATAGAGAACAATGTTGTCTCTGAATTTTGAGAATATACGGTTAGCCTTGGTCCCGTTCTTAATTGCAACATTTCAACACCCACTACTTACAGGTGCATCTTTACAGAGTTGCTGTATACTTGTTCAACTGGCAAATAACTTCTGTTTCTTCTTAGTTGGTGAATACAAGTGAAAACTTGAGCAAGAGTCGCAAGATTCTACGTTCTATGTCCAGGAGGTGAGTAGCGTGACTGACTTAGAGCAGCACTCGGCAGGTAGCATTGTTGCCTGCCGGATGCAGGCAAAAAATAGGGAACAGAGCGTCAGCTGGAACTGCAGGGAGGTTTTGGGGAACGCGTGAACAGAATGCGTGCCTGTGTGCAGATGCCAATTTGTCTTTTCTCCTCTCTGGTAATTACCATTAGGTAATTGTGCCGCTCATTTAGGATAATATGGGGTCTTTAACCATCCTGTATGATAAATGGTGGTGAGGGGAGAGATTTGGACATAAGCAAGTTACAGTGAATTGCTAATGGTAACTTTAGATGCAACTCTTCGTTATTCAGGTTGGAAAAAGCTGTGCCATAAATCACTGCAGCATTAAGTGGTTTAGATGTCTGATGATGAGACAAATCTGTTTAGCCCACAGTAATGCCCTAGGGTAGCTAGGCTGTCGTAGGAGAAACTCCGCGCCTGACCATACACTATTTTGATGACTAGAGCCTTGTATGCTTAAGGGTATTTATAATTTCTTAACTATACGGTTTAATTGTCCTTATAAACTAGTTCATGGAGTGTATTTCCAGTAGGTACTTCTGCCCTTACAACCTTTCCTTTATACCTGTCGCTAAAGGAAGTTTATGATAACTGTATAATTTTCAATAGTAGAAGTACATTATTATTTTGAGATGTTATAGTTTTACTTCAACTCCAAGGTTCCAAGTAAAAACACCACAAGGTGAGTTTTAGCACAGGAGTTCAACTGATGTTTTCCTCTTTGCTTAATGGAATGAGTAGGCACATACAGAGCAGAACGGTCTGCCTTCTGCAGGGCAGGGGAAGAGGAACAGAACTGCTGCTGTTGAAGTACAAGATTTAAGCAGAATTTCCAGGAAAACATGAGTAGGAAACTACCGAGTTTGTCCCTTCCTGCTTGTTAAGAGCTATTCGAATAGCACTTTGTGGTCTAGCTGAAACGGGGAGTATACTTATTGAAGGTATGATGGTGACCAAATTATCTAGAATCTGCTTTCATAATCAAGGGGGGAAAAAGCTATCTTTGATTTTTTTTATTTTTTAACTCTAGAGTAACCACTAATAAGTTGTTGCTGTCAATTATCATCATCCTGGAACTAGCCATCCTAGGAGGTGTGGTCTACTACAAGTTCTTTCGCAGCAGATGAATCTTCATGAGTGAGATGAGCTTTTTCCATGGTTGAGGAACCGGATGGGATGTCTGTTCCCTTGGAATGTCTGAGGATTGAACTGTCTCATGAGACAGCAGGTTCAGCTGAAACTGTACTGGCACTAGAAAGACAGAGAATGGGAGTAAAAGGAAAATGCAGAGACAGACTTTGAACTACTGGTAAGATTAATAAGAAGGTAATAAATATTTTATTGTCTCAATTTGTATATACGTAACTAAATGAATAAATCTTGGTATGTAATAAAGTAACCACTGATCAGTGGAAAAGCTAGTTTATTTAAAAATTGAGAAGTTAACAGTATTTGCCAATTGTTGACAACCTATCCACTCAAGTGCCTCAGCAGAGCTCTATAATGTCCAATGTACCCAACACTTCGGGTTCTTAAATCCTCACTTGCTCTTCACTGTCAGATTCATCTGGAGAACTGGGTGTTGGGAGTTCATCAAAAGCGGCGTGTGCTCCTTCCCTTGTCTGCCCAAAGCACGTTGCTATCACGTCGACTGCAAGACTAGCAGTTGCGTTCACTTCCTCTTGAGAAGCTCCAAGCAGTGGATTGACTTCAACCATGTCTACAGCTGAAAGCATTCCTGTGAAAATGATTTACAGCTTTGTTACTATGAAAAAGGGTAGAATCTCTAATAGGGTTTCTTCTGCAGCCTTTCATTCATTGTGGCAAGTCTGATACTTGAGCTTGTGACCTACTCTACCCCTTAGACAAGTAAAATTGGCTCTCAAGTGAGGGATGAGGTCATCATTCTTAGATGCAAGTTTGTGGTTTTAATTTGGCTCTTTCTTACATCGTCACTACCTCACTCATCCATGCTTTTAGCATTCAGGAAAAACAAGTTTGATGTTCTATATACACTTACGAGGGGAATGGTTTTTAATCTTGTTTTCTCCCAGTCCAAAAATTAGGGGATATAAATAGTCTCACCTAGTATTTTTTGCCATCCTATTCATGATTCTATTGAATCTGTTGTCTGGTGGTTTTTTGGGTTTGGTTTTTTTTTTTCCTTCTTCCCATACCAACTTCTACTGCAAATAACTCATTGTTTACACAAATTAAATAAAAACTTCAAGGCATAAGGAGGAAATTCCTCATCTATTGAGTCAACTGCAGTATACTTAGTGAAAGCTTGACTTGCTAGCCTTGAATCCTAGAATGAAACTTCAAACTGTTTAAAACTGTTTGCATCCATTTTTTTCATTCCAGATGCCCATTTTTACATCTGACCTCATGCGCTTAGGAGTAGGGGACAGTATTATACAAGATGACCAAGTAATTTTTGGCATTAGTTGTTACTATATTATGTATTTTATTTACTTTTGTAAGTTGAAGTTGTTGATGGTTAAGCTGCTTCCAACCCCTGGGGAATTGCCCAACCATAGGACTTTTTTCCCTTACTGAAGGCTGAATTGACTTTATAGGCACCTTAGGTTTGACTACGTTTATCTTACTAGCTAGTTACATAGGAAAAACATAACCACTAGGAGCTCTATGTAGTTCGTCCTGTCCTGGCCTAAGTCCAGTACTGCTGGTCAACTCCTACCTGTGTTGTGTATCTCTTCTGTGATGTACATGCCTTCTCTGTAAGTTAATCCACCCAGAACAGGAGTCCCAGTTGCTGGAGCCAGCGAGGGATCAAAAGCATCAATGTCAAAACTCAGGTGAATTGGTCTCTGTCTCCTGAGACAGAATAAAACAAGAAAAGCAATCTCAGAACCTCAAACTTTTACTACATGTATTTCTTACTGTCCAGGCTGATCAGCAAAGTAGCATCATGCTCCATGATGCTAAAGGTCCTAAGTCCTACACCATGGCTTGCATACATTTGGAAAGGATTTTTTATTTCTTTTAGTATCTTTGGACTCTGAAACATCTCTTAGCTCAGAACTTTCCCCAGTACACATTGGGAAAACAGAAGTTTCTCTTTCTAGGTTCACTGAGCATCTGCTCAGGTGTGATTTGGCTGAAGATAAGTACTTCAGTTCTAACCATCTTATCTGGTATTTGTCTCTTTAGTTGGAAAAACGTAGAGAAATGTATGATATAATCCAGCCTTTTCTCCTTTTGTACAGAAAGCCAGGGTGAAAGGCTGAAACATTGATTTGTGTGGCATCTAGGATGGAGGAAGCACCAAGCTTGAGGATTTCATAGACAGCTCATCGAGATGAATGGGGCATTCTGCATTTTTCAGGTCAATAGTTGAAGGCTGCCTCCAAACTCTGCCATGTAAGCCTAGCTGATGAAAAAGTGAAGGATAATCTCAAACCTAAAACGTTAGGTTTTACTTTACTACGTGAAGTCTGGCAACCAATGACAGCTTAATAAATTGGACACTGCTTGTCACTCAGATGAGCTATTTAAGTGGTAGACTGTGTAATTCCAACTTACTGCAGATGCTCAGTAGGGAGAAGCATCTGGATTAGCAACTTCGTTACTTGGCACAGCTGCAGCTAGGAAGGGTGAGCACACCTTTAGATACAACAGTATGCAGCACAGGTACGTGGACCTTGTTCTGCCTACAGGACTTTGTTCTACCCTGTGGTGAGAGGTTACCCTTTCTAACTGATCCTCTCCCTGTGTCCCTAGACTAGCATGATTTGCTCCCTGATCTGGTTCCCCAGTCTTAAACAAGGTTAGCAAAGACTTCAGCGTTGAACTTAAGTAAGGGAGTGAACTTCACTAGCTGAACTGAAAGTGGCAGCTGTCATCAGGACAGCATCTGTGAGCATAGTCTAAGGGGGAAGCCATCAAATGCTTCTACCTCATGTACTAACAGCTGAATTCAAGTTACTGTCAAGTTGCTATATGTATTTTTAAAAGTGTAATGTATATCCTAGACTCTTGAGTTGATTCAAACATCTTGTCAAACTGCAGCAAAATACAGAATTCCTCAAGAAACAGAACAAATCATATAAAACAGAGCCGCAACTGTAGTGACTAATGTAACCTATCTCGTAGCTTTCTGCCAAACACTGTGAAATGGTTCCAGTTCAAGATGTGGAAGTCGAGGACTAAAGTCAGTGCTAAGGCTTTACTTATTTACTGGACACTGTCACAGTTCTGTTAGGCCGCCTTACATCAAGAGTGACCTTCATTTAAATAACTTTCAGGAAAGTAGATATTCAACAAGTGGATGATAAGAGTAGTTTAAATCAGATAATAGTTTGTTACCTGCCCATCAGTTGTTCAAATGTTCTTTCCATAACCTTCTGAATTCCAAGGCGATCAATATCCCTCATGGAAAAATACTGGATGTCATAGTTCTTCAAAATATAGCTGTTAAAATAATAAAAAAAAAATCATTACTGGCCTAAGCTTAAATCTAGCAACCCTTGTGAACAGCCAGATGTGGAAAGAATGCCTGGTTTCAGCCTTTACAAAAATCCTTTAATCTAAATCAACTCACTATTCAGCAGGATCCACATCCCTCAAACCAATGTACACAATGTCAGATGCTGAAAGGCAGGGCTTTAGCCAGGAGAAGCCAGGAAGTTGTGGTACCTGTAAGCAAAGGTTTGGTATTAGGTTAGTTTAATGACATATATAACAAAATTGTATTTAATGCTTCCCTCAAAACTTTATTTATAACATCCTTTCTCTGTCTAAACAGAGAAACTTCATCAGTTGAGAGCTTGGCTTCCTGATTTAATCAGTCCTTCCTTACCTTTGTTGTACCATTTTACCTGAGTTGAATGGTAATGGATGAAGTTTTTAACTCTTCTACGTTTTCCAGTTTGAAGAGGAGGAATAAAAAGCCCAAATCCACAAGCAATAGGCAATTAGCATCAGTGAATGTAAGGGGGAATGATAAGAAACTAGATACCCAGATGTAGATCACTTATACGGTACATTTAATGGCAGTGCTATGTAACTTACCCAGTACATCATACTTAAGTGGCAGAATAAAAACCAAGGCACCTGTATCTTTAGGAGAATCACCAAAAGTCATGCAAACTTTGTTGCAAAAGAAATGTTAAAGATGGGACAAATTCAAAGTGGGAAGTTAAAAGAAAAAAAAAAGAGCATGACAAGAAGCTGGGCTTCCACATTGGGCTACAACATACTGCTTTTTAATGTAGAACTGAAGAGAGCAGGTCTAGGACAGCAAATGAAAGATGATGATGTCATCATTTTTCAGCTTTGGTAATTAAGTAGTCATGGTATGCAATTATAAAAATCCTTCCATTAGTAATAGCTACTAATTTGAGGAGTGCTTTAAATTAACTCAAATTTCTCTTCTTCCTCTCCCAGCTCTGAAAATGGCTACAGCCAACACAGATGCCAAGCAGCAAGAAGGCTTTGTTTCCCTCTTATACTTCTCAATTA
Source organism: Aptenodytes patagonicus (assembly GCF_965638725.1). Classification (NCBI taxonomy): domain Eukaryota; kingdom Metazoa; phylum Chordata; class Aves; order Sphenisciformes; family Spheniscidae; genus Aptenodytes; species Aptenodytes patagonicus. The sequence continues at coordinate 35,260,350 of NC_134955.1, read as the reverse complement.
CTAATTATATCCTAGTTACACCATTTGGATTTGTTTTTAAAGGCTAACGCACCCATAGCTATATTTAATTATGTTGGGATTAAATAAGCACGTATAATAAAAGTATTTGTTACTCTGGGGCAGTGACCTCAAACTTTTCTGCAGTCATGAATTCAGAAGAGGGATAAATGAATTGGAGACCACTAGGAAAAATAATTCAGGTCTCAGAAATGAAGCTGTATCTGCAAAACCCATCACCATAGCATAAGCTGAGCATAGTATTGATAGTATTGTCAGATACTCTCTAGTATCAATGAGTTAGTAGATTTAATACTGCCATTTTTAATTATACCTCTTCCTCTTTAAATAAAGAAAATGGAATGCCTTAACTTCCTTGGGTAGGCTCTGTTTTTACTGTTGTGATAAAAAAGGAGTTGCTGCTAGTAAAGCCAAACAGGCATCGGAAAAAGGTGCAGGCATTTTCATTTTAAGTTATTAATAGCAGTTTAGTTTTGAATGGTTCCAGGAGCCCTGACACTAATGCTTGGTTTGAGGAATGCCAGTCAAAGGATCATGTTCATGAATACTTGCCTTAAAACAACAAAATTATTTTTAAAAGTTTTTTAAAGACCCTAAAGTGCCACCTTGCCTTGAGGAGTACCAAGCAGTGCTCCTGTGAAGCTAACTGGACAAACAAGTAGCAGCTGACAGCCTGTGAATGGACTATGCAAGCAACACCAGGGTGTGTTCTACAGTGACCTGGCCAAATGCTTTATTTTATTTCATAGCCAGATGTATCACTTTTATACTTCATGTTGTCTGCTACATGGGGACATTTAATTCAGTAGAGCATTGACCAAGGTCATCAGCCCTGGATATGTGAAGGATTCTGAAAACAGGTGAGAAAACACCTAAACTGAGGGACTTGAAACAGCCTGGGGGATTTCTTGGCAGGTGTGCTAATTTAAGCAGTTGCTGCCCCATCAGTTCCCCCTGTTCTGTTGTGCCAGGACAGCTGTTTGTAGGGTCATACGGTGAACAAGGGCTAGGACTTGATGTGTCTCAAAAACTAACCAAGCAAAGAGACAGTGCTCCTGACTCGGGTCTCCGGCAATCCCACAGAAGATTACAGCAGCTAAACTGAGTTGCTGGCATGGGGTCAAGAACAGTCTAAACAGATTGTGCTACTACCTCTGTCTCCTGTCATCTTGATAGTGAATGAAGAACAAGGAGCCTGGAGATGCTGGAAGAGCAGTACCAGTTAGTAGAGATGGGCAATGAATCAGGAAGATAAAATGTAATCATGCAGGCTGTTTTGCTCTTTTTATATCCTCAAAGGAGCTGTTGTTTCTCTGTGGTTCTACAAAACAATCTAGACAGGGAACCAAGTGCTAACTAGCCCTTCCTGAAACTATTAGGTTGGTGACCAAATCTTGTGACCCAGAGAGACAGTTTGGTGGAATTAGGGGAGTCCACCCAGAGAAGCATACACACAGATGTCTCATGGTGGGGAGGGGTTACTCAAAACTCCCTTCACAGCATGAGTGAAAGCAAGGAAGGAGATATAGGGCTCACTGCAAGATCTCTTTTGTCCTCTCGCACTGCTATGCAATGTACCCTTTGACAGGATAGAAACCTCCTTGAGAAGCAAAGTGCAACTGGTTAGTTTGTCTATTGCTTTGAGAAAGAAGTTATGTTAGCAGAGTGTGGGACTAGAGTAGCCTTCTTGCCGGTGGCAGACAGTTTTAGGATTCAAAAAGAATCCTTCCAAAGCAGTCAGGAAAGGACAGTATATTTTTTTGTCCTGTTATCAGCGCAACTGCTCTACTGGATGAGAGTGAGCCACATGCACCTGTTCACACATAAAGGTTCCCTCCAGTGAGTCAGATATGTAGCCAGACAAGCTATTGTTGAAGGCACATTCTACTACTGCTAAACAGCTGTTTAAAAATTTATACTGTTGTAGAAGCCTTCTTGTACCAGCAGGACAGATGTTTTTCCTCCCTCTGAACAGGAATACAGTATGGTAAGAAAACCCTCTAAATGAGTACACACTTGTTTGTGTAGCTGCAAATACAGGTTGTCAGATGTTTCTGCATACGCTTCCTGCCAGCTAGAATTTAGGTGGGCTTGTGACGAGATCTCATAACCAGCACCATACCTGACTAACTCACCTCAAAGTGTAGCCTAATCTTACTCTTTCTTCACTACTGCTGCTGGCAGGAGGTCTGCTCCCCCACTGACCCCAGAAAGCTCACAGCATTCTTTTAGTAGCTCTAAAAAAAAGATAAAAATACTGCTTTTCTGTGCTGCTCAAGAACTGGAGCCCAGCAGACCAGAAACCAACAATGTATACACAGGAAGTCGATTAAATACTTTTGTCCTATGACAAAAGAGGAAAGTGGCATATCTTACTCTGCCTTTCTCCTCCTTCCTCAGCTATCAAAGAACTTGGCTTTGTTCTGTTCTTACCAAGACATAAACCGTTCACCTTAGTTGAGCTCCAAAATTCACAAAATTTTCTCTTGCTCTTCCCATCTCTCCTGCAGAAGTGGATACAGTTGCCAAAAAGAAGAAAAATATCACCCCCTTTAACTTACGGGCAAGAAACTAGAAATACAGTAACCTTTTATATTAACCTTCTCATGTCCTGGGAGTATTTCAAGAAGCCCCATTAATTCTGCATTACTTTGGGAATTCTAGCATGTTTGTAGAGACCATGCAAGAATTATTAGAAAAAGGAAAGTATGTAAAAGCACCAAATGACTCTATTGACTTGCGGATGGAATTCATTTGAAAGAATTTGCAGGAGAAAAGCAGAAGAGCTTTACCAGATGATAGCAATCTTGCTATGCCAAACAGGTACTAACGCAATGGTATCTTCAGTAGCCATAAAGATGTTAAACATGCTTGATCCTCCTTGGAAGAGGTGTGCTTCCATCAACACAGCACCTCCAACATTTATCAGAGAGAAAAAAGAAATCTAAGAGAAATGACTAGCAGTGCAAAGTGCCAGAATAAAATAGTTTTTCTGCAGCTCCAGCATCCATTCTCAACCTGCAGTTGCTGATCCTGCTCCCACTCTCCAGCCTAAGCTTCAGCAGAAGCAGATTGTCATATCTAAGTTCCTACTGCAAAGGCCCCAGCTATTAAGAATGCACAGGCTGCCACTGTAGTGTCTCCAGTAGATGGTACAGGTATCCGTATAGGGAGATACAGTCTGCAGCTAAGCCAAAAAGGATGTGTGGGCCTTAGGTCAACCTACTGTTTAGCATCTTGACAGTAGCAAAAACTGGCTATGCACATTCCATGTGCCCCAGTAAACAGCTCTTTTTGATAATTTGACCTCTTTTCAAGACAAAGACTATCTCTTTAAAAGCACCCTGTAAGCAGGTACAGCTGTTCTGATTTGTAATATTTGCCAGTGGAGCCAACACCAGAGCAGCCAGTTAGGAGAGATCGTGCAGGAGCAGCCCCTGTCAGGCCCAAATGTCAAAACATGGAAGAGCCAAACTAAGCAGAAGAAGCATGCAAGATATGCAGGAACCAGCTGTCACTGGAGGTGAGCTCAGCACAGCTCTCACAGGCTCAGCTGGGGGGAGGTTCACTCTTTTACTCAGTTGCTAGAATTGCTGCCATTGCACAGCCTCAGCACCAACTCCACTCATTACATGGGAACGGCACCATGGTCAGCTGCTGCATACAGCTTGTGTGAACTCTTGCTTACTGTACACCCCACGAGGGTGCTAACACAAAGAAAAGCTTTTTCTTATTCTTGTGTATCTATATTTACGTGTGTGTGTGCATGCATTTGTGTGTGTGTGTGTATATATGTGCATGTATACACACACAAATAATAGGCATTTTTTGCTTGTACTCAGATAAAAAAAGTCTGCATTTGCTGCAGATAAGAAAGCATCTCACACCAGAAAGTAAAATGCTCTGAGGATTTCAGTGTAGGCTAACTGTACAAGCAAGTTACTTACTTTATCTTGAAGCTCCCTCAAGAGAAATGAGAGAGGTTGTCCATGGAGGTTTCCAGACTGAGTTGTAAGAGGGGTGTTGATATCAGCATGCGCATCCACCCAGATCACACCAAGGTGTGGGCACTGTCGCGCGTGGCCACTGACAGAACCAAGTGCCAAGCTGGAAGTACAGTAGCAAAGTCTTTAGTCACCATTTCTCCTTCAGAACAACTACAAGGACAATGGGAAGTCTCTGCAACTTCAGTCAGCAGCGTTGTCATGTTTCAACACATCAGACATCCGTGACAATAAAGGGTGCATCCCATACAAACTGCATGGCATGCCACTATCGTGATTCCAGGAGACTCCAAGTAACTCTACAGGACTATACTAGTACTGACAGATGAGAAAGAGCTCTTTTCTCTCTCCACTGTCGCCCTTCCCACACTCTAATCTTCACCTGTTCTAGCTCCAAATGATCTCTTAGAAAAATCTAGTGTGCTCACTCATCAATTCTGCTATTCACCCACTTTTGATTCCAGTCATGACACCTTCCCCCCACAATTCATTCTTACATGCCCTACCTTCTTCAACCAATTCTCAGACCAAAGGTTAGTGAAAAAGAGGAGAAAGAGATTCACATGTTGTAAGATCTATTACAAAATGGTCTGTGTGCAGGCACTACAAACCCATCCTAAGAGTTGACATCCCGAGAGTTGAGGGGCAAGAGACACATCACTAAACATTCAGCAATAAAGAAACCGCAACAGTTCCTAAAGGGACCTGATCACACAAACTTTCCCAAACAGGAAAATCCAGGAAAACCTCATTTGTATGTCTGCAGATCGCAGAACAGCCTGGACCTAAGCAGTACTGTCTTAGAAGGTCAGATTTTTGTAGCTGTCTTCTATGTTCCACCGTAAAAGCCCCAGCAATAAAATCAAAATGCTGCTACCCTATGGTACTGCCAGGAAATGACCCCAAGTTGTTCCCACCGTCCCCTTATTTTTTAATTAAATTCTTATACTCCAAGTGTCAACCCACAGCATGCACCACTAATTGCTTCTAGTTCAGCTCACCTGTGATCACCTCCTATAGTCACACAGCTGTGTCCAGCGGCTACGGCTCTGCTTACAGCATCAGCCAATACCTGGCTGGCTAAACCCACTGACCGTGGATATAAGATCAGGTTGTTGTACAGTTCATCATTGGGAACTTGAGTGAAATTCAAATCTCCAAAGTCATGCACTTGGCATCCTGGAAACACAGCAGCAAAAGGAGAAAGTGAGTTAAGTAAGCGCCCAGAGAAATGTTCAAAATACGGTCCCCTCAGAAAATCAGTTGGGCAAGTATGAAAGGAGCAACGGGAAGGGAATGGATTCATTTGACTATTTGCATGCCCTTGCAAACAACCATGTCACAACTTTACAGATTAGAAAGCTTAAGATAGTATTGTCACTGTAATATAGCGATGAGATACGACAATCATAGAAAGTCACCTAGAAAAAGTTTGGGGTTTTTGAATTATTTCTTGGCAATTTTAACATGAAAAAGTACAGTTTGTATTAGCATCTTCCTTCCCAATTAGACAGATTGTATACAGCCTTAAATGAGCTCAGTTGTTCAAAGATGCCTAGGACTAAACATTTCACTAACTATATGTCCTGGTTTCGGCAGGGATAGAGTTAATTTTCTTCCTAGTAGCTGGTACAGTGCTGTGTTTTGGATTTAGGGTGAGAACAATGTTGATAACACACCGATGTTTTAGTTGTTGCTAAGTAGTGCTTACACTAGTCAAGGACTTTTCAGCTTCCCATGCTCTGCCGACTGAGAAGGCTGGAGGTGCACAAGAAGCTGGGAGGGGGCACAGCCAGGACAGCTGACCCAAACTGGCCACAGGGATATTCCAGACCATATGATGTCATGCTCAGCATATAAAGCTGGGGGGGAAGAAGAAGGACGGGGGGGGACATTTGGAGTGATGGCGTCTTCCCAAGTAACCATTATGCGTTGGAGCCCTGCTTTCCTGGAGATGGCTGAACACCTGCCTGTCCATGGGAAGTAGTGAATGAATTCCTTGTTTTGCTTTGCTTGCATGTGCAGCTTTTGCTTTACCTATTAAACTGCCTTTATCTCAACCCACGAGTTTTCTCACTTTTACCCTTCCAATTCTCTCCCCCATCCCACTGGGGGGGAGTGAGCAAGCGGCTGTGTGGTGCTTAGTTGCCGGCTGAGGTTAAACCACAACACTATACCTAAGTCCTAACAGTTATTTTCCATTTTCAAAGCCCACAAGAATCCAGGCACAAAAGTGCCAAGTTGTTACCCAGATCGGAAATTTTCTTACAGTACTTCCAGGCAACTCCATGGAGGATGCACTAGTGCTTTGTAAGAGAACCTGTCCATTTTCTCAACGCAAGATGTTCTAGAAGGCATTTTAATTCTGGGGCTTTGATTCCAACATTCTTTGAGATCCTATCATTGCCAGTTACAACTTAATTGGCTGTTGAAGCCTGACAACATTCTGGGTCTAAGACTCAGCCTTTCCTAAAATGTATTTCCGTCTACTTACCCTGAAAAGGAGTCAATTCACAGAGTAGGAAACAAGGGAACATTTTTGAGTGTTGTTTCCCCTCCTCCACTCAACTGGGAGCATATTTATTAATTGGCTGCATTTAAAATTTAATTCTCTTTCATACACATTATGGAGCTTATCTTTGAAGCTCTGCTGTCCGATACCATGTGCTTTCTTAACAGTCATTTAGATAGATACCAAAATTTCTAACAGTATTTCACAGGCCAGAGCCTCTCATTTTCAGATGGGCCTGTTGCTGCAGGCACTGACGACGACTGTAAAGGCCCCAAGGTATTTACAGCTACACCAACAGTGGCTTAATAAGTCAAGACCACCCTGAATACCAGTCACGCCTGTCCCATTTGTTCCTCAGAATCACTAGTCTGTCTGCAGTTCAAAGCATCCAGACCAGAGCTTGACATTCTGCCTTTAGCCATCCTATGCCTAAGAGGGCACTTTGGAAAATTAAAGCAAGCAAGTCAACATGAAGAAACAGCCCACCTGGGGCCCTGGGCTTCCTGCTTGATTTCCATTACGCCATTAGTCTAGGTCTGTGAATTTGCTCAGTGGCAATAACATAAAAGTAGCATTGAGAAAAACATGACTTTATTATAATTTATAATTATAATTTCAAAAGGAGTTTTGACTGGTGAAAACGGCTGAGTCACTTGTGAGAATTAGGTGGCTGGGAAATAGGCAAGCATCCTTTTTACAGCAGGGACATAGATGGACATATGTCAGGGTATTTGCTAGGAGAGGACATGTCAGCTGAGCACAGCTACTTGACAAAGGACTAAGTAAATGTAGTCTCAGCAACTCTGTGAGAAAGCACATTATCTGCAGAGACTTAAAGCAGTAAGCTGGACCATGACATACCACGTCCTGGTTTTCAAAAGGCAACACACGCATACAACAGCATTTTCTTCCTCCCTTAGGCAATACCTAATTATCCAGCAGGACTAAGACTGTGGAATTTAGAGCCCATTCTGTTCAGATTTGAATGTGCTATCTGATCTCCCGTGTGACATTTTTTACCCTCTGTTTCATTCTGCTGCTGTGCAGAATCGGAAAAGAGTTACGAGTTCCGAGAGATGTTCAATGAATGTCAAAGTCTATTTTTTCTATTTGTGTCTTCCTGCAAGGCTACTTCTCACACATATACACACTGCTACACATTTCAAGGTTTGACCAAAGTACGTGAGTGTGCCTGGGAGGCAAGTTTTGGAAGTAAGACTTCAAGACATTGCATCATTGAATAGGTATCAAGAGCTTTTGGAGACACTGTACAAGTTAATAATACCTTTCATCTAATACCTCTGACATCTGTGGGAAGTAAATCTGCAGCTGGGAGCTGTGTTCAGTGACTTACACATTGCAGGACAGCACGTTACACAATGTAGTGGAAGAAAGGACTGCCACTTATGTTTTTTTCTCTCTTATAGGACATACAAGCACATCACAGTATTTTTACCCATTAAAGGATGAAAAAGAATGAAAGGAAACTATATCATGAAGCTCCATCTTGAGATCAGTGTAAAACAAAGAACCAACCATGCCATCTTTCATAACTGATTCCTTAAAGTGCTAAGATTCTTCAGGTCATGCTCAAAGCAGGCCAAACATGGCAGATTCTAGCAAGTGTGTTTGGATAAGTAGCACTTGTGTTCAAGAATTTCTTTCTTCTTTATCCTGCCCTCCTCCCAATCCCCATTTGTAAAGCAAGAAGACTTGGTTCAGCTTACAAATAAAAAAGCCATTCATTTCTTATGATCACATCAGGTTCATACAGCTTACAATGTGGGTATAGTAGAGATGGATGGACAGACACACACTTTTGGGGTCCAGAATTCTGGGATCTTGTCCACCTTTTGGACAAATGGTACTCTCGTATCTCCTGCATTAAGATGCTTCTCTCTAGTTATTTTTATAAAAAAGCCTAATGTCTGTTAAAGACAATAGATGCCTTCAGTTTTTGTTACCATCTTCAGAAGTCTATTGTTGTTCAGATAGAGTTCATAAATGGTGTAGCAACTTCTTTTCTCAGCTTTGTGCTTCCCTCTTTTATTTAGGCCCACTGTTTTTATGTGCTTGCAGAGGATAGCTCAAGTTTCCCAGGGTGATATGAATGTTTTCAGCCAACCATCCAACAGCTATCTGATTAAGATACAGTTAATCTCAGAAGTACAGACTAATCCAATCCTCGAACATTAATAGTATCTTTTCTTCCTACTATTTTTTTTTTTAATTGTGCCTAGAGTTTTGAAAGCTATGATTAAATGACCTTAGGGCAAAAGGAAAGCTTAGTGAATAGATAGTACACACACACAAAAAATTCACAATACATAGATAAACTGTGTATCCTGAAGTGATTAGAAGTGTGTGTGTATGCGCATGTGTGCACATGTATTTATTAGGATTGACCAGATATTGAAGAGATGAACTCAACATGTACATTTGTCTTAATGCTTACTGAACAGCAAAGAAAAAGAATTTGTCAAATTCTTTGACAAATTATTGATGTATTTTCTTAGCTTCTATTTAGAGTGTCTCAGATGTTAGTCTAATACTTAGACCCAAATTGTTTTCCATTTCATCTGCCTGCTTGAACATAGTTTTGATTTAAATAAATTAAAAGACTTACTTTCTCAACTACATTATTTTGTCCAACATAGAAATTGCTAAATGGATAGACATGCTGTAGTGCAGTGCAATCTGGTGGATCTTGCTGTTATTTGGCCGTTAGTGAAAGATTTATATAATCCACCACACCAAACAATATGCATTTACTTTCTTTGGTAGTTGGGGCACTCTCTATTTTAAGATACTAATAGCTATAAACAAACAGCTTTTTAAATCAGCATAGAAAGTTAACATGAAGAATATATATGGGGCTTTTAAAAGATAGTAGATCCAAGTTCTGAAAACTGGAAAAAGATGTGGGCAGATAGGAAAGCCAGCTTCTTTACATTCATTAGAAAGCACAGCATCCACATCATTTGTCAGTGCAGCAGATCAGGTCTAACCAGGATTGAAGTTCTTTTTAAATGAAACAGTGCCCTACAGTACTTACAAACTAACCACCACAGACATTTTGCTAGTAACTAAATAACATGAAATTAAATATGATCAAAAGAAGCCTTTTGTTCCACTTTCAAGCTCTAACAGAAATTACATTCAAATGAAAAATGTATTGTTTGATTCATTAGTCAATTATCAACAGCACAGAAAATTTATAACAACCAAGTCCATACAAGTCAGCTTCATCAGCACTCTGGCTCAAGAGGACATCACTTTTTGAAGTGAGGAAAACAAAAAAACCAGGCTTGATTCATCTATTTCTGTTACAGGAGCTTGAAAGAGGTATCAGGGAGATGGAAGCGTCAATCTGAATATGAACACACAGTATAATTGCATAAATAAAACACATGTGCACAACAGTCCTCCTGTTAGTATGAATAATTAGTGTATAAAGGCAGCACACATCTCTCTTCTACAGCTGAAGAGTGCAATCCTCAGTGGTTCAATGCTCACCCACCCCACCCCGGCAGAGATTCATCAACAGGGCTGTTTGGGGCACATTTCAGCCAAAAACGAATAAATTAGCCTGAAACAGTTTGTACAGTAGATCTTCCCTAGGTCGATTTCTTTTGACCAGAACAGGTTAGGGAAAGGTCACACAGGCATTCAACCAGCAGACCAGGGGATGGAGGGCAGTCATTTCTTCAGTCTGCACAGCCAGAACCAGAACTTTACCTACATCTGGTAAAGGAAATCAGCATTTTTCATAATTAGGAGCCAAACTTGTACTTAGGCAGAAATACAAGTTAAGAACACATTTAAGAAAACAAAGTTTCCTGCATGCCTTTTCAAATAAAATATCAAAGTAGCACTCGGGCTCAACCCAATGATGCTTATAACTGGGACATAGGATGCCCTTTAGCAAGCTATATGACAATGGTGATGTTCACCTATCATCTTAAAATGCAGTTCATTTATTCAGCACCCACAGTAGGCAGCAGTTACAATAGCAAGTAATTTCCCTGCACAGATTTAGAGAAAATTTTCTTCTGTGAAAGCAGGTGGCTTGTAAGTCTGGGGGCATTTAACCAGAAAACATCTGGGCAGCAGCAGGGAAAGCCTCTCCATCTGTCTCTACTAGGATGCTGCACCAGAGCCAGAAGCAGCAATCTGACAGAAGAAGATTCAGTTTTCAAAATCCAGGCTGTCTGCTGACATTGCCCAATGGCATGCTACTGTAACACAGTTATAACAACTCTCCGAGGCAGCAAACAGGAATTGGAACAAAAACATGTGGAACATGAGATAGAAACAATGTCCTGATACTGCCTGTTTACACTGGGTATTTGTGAACTAGAGGTAAAAAAAAAATAATCCTAAATTAATGGGAAAATTAAATATTTCCCTTTCCGGGTTTCTAAACCCTGCTGAACTACTTTCAAAGGAATCTGGAAATCCCACTGTTGTTACATCTTCATACCATGTGTTACATAAAACCGCTCACATGAAAGCATCACTCCTGCAAACTGTTTTCTCAGATTACAGCCCATTTAGCGAATCACCACAGACACAGAAAGGCTTTTCGGAAAGCAATGAGTATTATGAACAATGCTGATAGACAAACTTAGCATTTTCCTTCCTGTGAACAAAACAAAGGGCTACAAGCTGTTACCATCCTTCTTTTCAGTATAAGCTCATTGGCTTATGGTACGGACTTCGTAATCCTTTGTCAGAGACACCATCAAAATGTTGCACAACAGCAAACAAATGACTCAATTCATTACGACCAGTGCATTCTAAAGCCTATTTTAAGACAGTTTTAACCCTCCAGAATTATCCGGGGGGGGTGGGTGTGTGTGTGTAAAAACAACTATATAAACGAAGGGCATACTTTTGTTTTGCATGAATATGAAATTAGGCTAGCAAGGTTCCCACTACAAGAGACTGAGACTTCAGCAGCCTAGTTTAATCATAACCTTCTTGCTTGCAAGTTCTTAACAGTGTCTAATTACCTTTGAACAGAATATATAATCTGCTGGAAGAAATCTCCTATTAGATACAAATACTTGATGGCTCAATAGGTTTCTGCCAGCTCTAAAATTTCACTTCCTAAGAGGGAAGTTCATGTCTCATTTGTTTCCACCCTGCCTTTCGGCATTCTAAAAGGTCTGGTTTAAGACAAAGTTTCTGTATCTGTACCTATTTAAAAGGCTTCATCTTATACAACAGCAACAAGCAAAACCAATTCCAATTGCTACCCCAACTCTGTAGTCTCAAGGTGTCCTTTGCATAAAATGAGCCAAGAAATATTTTTTCCGACACCAAATCGAGCAGCCACCTCATTTCCCTTTGATAACCGTTTATAACTTTAATCTCTTATGAAATCCAGTGTGCTTGACCTGAAGAGGTCTCCAAAAACGTCAGTATCAGGTGTTGGGAAACATTTGCACTGTGGCTTGCATCACAGGAGACAAGGGTGCAGCTATTGCGGTCTGCCACTCTGCTGACAAACCCTGCACAAGTTCTAATTCCCTTCAAATAAGCTTAACCCAGAAACAGTTCCCGATAGCAAGAACACAAGTAGGCACTTGCAGCCATAGGAAGTCATAATACCAAAAGAGCTCTCCTCAACAACAAGCACCTTGTGCTTTAGATTGTTACAGAAGAAAGTAGTTATTGTATTAGTTAACTCAGACAGGTAACACTTGAGAGGAAGGGAGAGCAGAATATATCAGAGATTACTGAAGTCCTCTCCCCCTCCCTCTTAGCAGCTGCCAGAAACTAACATCAGACCAGCTCACTACTTCATACTCAAATGAAAGATCTGATTTTTTTGTTTGACTTCAGTGCCTCATTCCCTGCTTTTCACCAGGTGGTTTTACAACAGAAATTTCCACCTTCCATCCAAAAATAATCCTCTATACCATATTCACATAAGCACATACCTGCCGTAGGTATCTTGGTCTTGGGAGTCCACAGTGAGAGACAGGAATAAAGGTTCAAATGAAAAAGTACTAACAGATTCTGTGCACCGTAAAGCAGATCAAAACCCAACTCATTACCTAAATTTTCCCTCTGTCATCTCCCTTTGTGCCCCTCTCCAGTAACTCCTCTCCTTCAACACCATTCATGGTAAAAAATAAAACAGCATGTGATCTGAACTTATTCCAATCCAGAGATAATTTTATGGGTGCAAAAATTCAGCTAAGTCATGTATTAAAAACTAATTCTGTGGTATAAAAATATCAAGGATGAAGGGCATTGCCATAAAACCAGAGAAATACAAAACCCCCAAGAGCTCTGTTCTTTGGTCCTTGAATCTCATCTGCCTTTATTGAAAGATTAGGAAGAAATAATCAATTCAGGTTTCCTGATCTGCATCAGCATAGCTTAATTTTTTTAGATGTATTTAAACTAAACTGATATGAGGAACAATTACGATTAAAGCATCTAGTGAACTTTACCCCAAATTAACAAAGTTTCTTTTAAAGCCAACTTCAGGAATAATGCACAACCTGGAATATGCACCAGCCAAATGGGAGAGGAAAAAACAAACAAACATCAAATCAATGACTGACGCAAAGCTTTTCATTCCAAAGCAAAAACAAGCAGATGGTGTCCTCCATCAGCGTGGGGAAGGGAAGAGAATCAGAACTGACCTACTGCAAGGAATGCTCTGACTCCATGTACTTTCACTGTTGGCATTTTTCTAGTAACTGCTAAGGCTAATTGTAATCATGCAAATATCAAAGGGTACAACATTCAAAAGGATAAACTATAACTGCTGTCAGAGCACACTCCCCCCCTTCTAGGAGCTTAGCTTCCCGTGCTCAAGGCAAGCTAGCCGATGAGGTCTGTTGTGAAGCAGCAACCTAGAAACAGCCTCAGTGGAGGCGTCCCCAAAACAGCTCTCCTCCAAAGCCTCAGCAGGGCTCCTTCTGCCTGCCTGGTTATCAGAGTCAGCTCCTGGCTGCCTTCCCTCACAGAGTGGAGCAGCACCTGCCCTTGATGCATTCTGACAACTGGCGTAATTTCAAAGACTCACTGCAAATACCAGTTACGACCAGTCCATTTGACTGTGCTTTGATTTTTGTCAAACCACTGGTCTTTGAAGCTAACCAGTCATGGCTAATCGACATTTGAGAGGCAAACAAGAATAACAGAGTCTCTTGGATCTCTATCTATCTCTGTATAAATAAAAAGAGGTCATTTATTCTAGTTCCGGAAATAAGCTGCAGTACTATATAAGCATGTTTTACTGATTTTATTAAACAAAGGTGTTTGTGCATGCTTGTGTCTGAGGAAGAGAAAGGAAAAAGAAGAGGACTGCCATTTACCTGTTCTGTTTCAGGGAAAAAAGGAGGGGTAGGGTGTGCCTGGGTAAAAAATGGGCATTCCCATTTCTGCTTTGTAGGGCAGAAGACTTAGCTGTTAGTCTAACATCTTTATGCTATATACTAACCGATTTTTTCCTGAGGATGTTCCTAGCAAATTAAGACTTAGCTTTGACAGTACTGACAGCAGATGTGATCAGAAAGAATCCATGAACAGTAGCATTTCTCATCTCAACAATGCAGAGATTTAACTAAACAACATGCTGCTTAAAATGCTAGCAGTTACCTAAAGTTTTGTATCCCATTTCAACTTTATCAACAGCAGAAAATGTGAGGAAAGAGGCTAAAAAGACAGCTCTTGATGTTATCTATACAATAAATTTAGACTTTGTTGGAATTCTACAGATTAGAGATATTTGACTGGCTCTACTAAACTAGAAAGAAACTCTTCTATGTTTCTTTTCAAAGCTCAGTATTTTAAACAATTGAGATAAGAGCTAGTGCAAAGCTAAACTAGATTCTAACCCAAGAAGACTGAATTCTGACAGATCTTGTTTCTAACACAAATGGATCTTTGTCAAACTACAGTCTGTATGTCCAATCTTAATTCAAAGATAGGGCAAGCAGAATGGTACAGTTTATCAAAGTCTTCAGGGATATAGGCAACTCTTTAAACACATATTTACTGGATGGACTGATGAAAATTATTTTCCCAACACTGCAGCTGTAACTCTTGCCAGTCCACATATACTGAACCCCAGCACCAGTACTGCATTATGCATACCTTGGTGCATAATTGAAAGACTATTCATTTATCTTCCTCTTAAACCTTTCATCCGAGAAGATTCAGAGTGGAAAAAGAGGAGATATGAAGTAGCTTCTACATACAATTTATTGTTAAGACTGAAACTAACCATGAGCAATGTTGGCGAGACAGCAAAGTTGAATTGCTATTTTTGGCAGCAGATGTCAGTAGGAGTCCAATGGTTTTAGGCAAAGCAGGAGCGTATCTCGAGTCACATGGGGATTAGCAGCTCCATTCCTTTTAAAGAGGTTACTCCTTTCTGAGTCACTACACTGACCTCCTAAATCCTACTACTGAAGAGCTTTGTTCCAGTCAAACAAAAGACTAGTAATGTGATGGTCATTCTCTTTGACAAGTCTAGCTCTACTTCTGTCTGTAGGCCACGCCTCTGCAGTCCACTAACTTGTCAAACCAGTAACTCTGATCCAAACTCGTTAATCCGTTCTAGAGTAATCCAAACCCAAGTTTGACTAAACTCAGCAACCGAGCCACATCCAGCTCTAAAAAAAAAAAAAAAAAAAAAAAGAGAGAGAGAGAGAGAAGGAAATCAAGAGCAGTCAACATACAAGAATTAATACTTGGGAAGAAATTTTATATTAAAGTTGTTCCTATGTTAGCAACAGCAGAGGTGCTCTAAGTCACCTCAAGGGCTATAGTCATTAACACAACAGCTATCTATTACTTACAAAAATCTGAGAATGGTCCTTCTCTCCTTCAAGTAAGAGGACTAGGCAACACTCTGGATTTAAGTTTGATCAGATTCTCTGCTTAATCTGCACCAAACAGGAGAAGTCCAAGAAATTATCACTTTAAAGAACTTCATACTTTACATCTTCTACAGCTTAGGTCAAGTGCACCTGTCGCCTATCTTCCCCACTCCTTCTCACCAGAAGTCCAAAAGCCTCCACATATTGCACCCATTTCTCTTTACTGCCAGAACAATACACAGCCCTGCAAGCTTTGTACCCTCACCTCCCCCATGCCAGGGAGTTACAGGTCTCTATTTTCATATAGCACTTTTACTTCTCTGGCAAGATGGAAGAGTTCTTTAAGGTGTTAATATTTTAGTTTCCCTTAGGGGAAGAAGCAAAGCCAAAAGACAAAGATCACCAAGGTGAATAAAAAGCCCCACAGACTTAGTCAGTTATATTTTAAATTATAATGCTACAGACTTCTACACCCACTGTTTTTGGCTTGGGAGCTGGACTCCTGCTACATTAACTCTCCTCCTGAGTACACCTTGAGCTACTACCAACACATAACAGTGTTCTCTCTGCTTGTAACGAGGGGATAAAAGTCAAGTTAATGGCTCAGGTTAATCTCTGACAGTCTGGTACAGACTAGCGATACCATCTGCCTCTGAGCTCCCTCTTCGTGTTTCAGCCTAAGCATAAACAAGCTGTTCATAGGCAGTCACCATTTTAAGCATCCATCATTTTAGGCAGCCAAGAATTCATCACTCCATGTAGGTATAGTCACAGTCTCCTTGAAGGGAGGGATCCCTCTCCAAAAAATAGAAAATGGAGTAGCAGCTCAGGACACTGCAATAGGACTATGGAAAAACAGAAATTAGGATCGGGTGAAAGCAACAATAAAATTCCCTCCCAAAGATACCAGCCAGTGAAAGCAAAATGCACAACAGTGCAAAAAGGAAGAAACAAAGGTCTAGTGTTCTCATTCACTCTGATGTGGCTTGAGCACTATCAATGAAGTCATTAAATCAGGCATACAAACATATGAAAAGCCGTGTGGTTGTTTGCTATTCAAAGTAACAAAGTATATACACAAAAGACTAAAACAAACAAATGCAGTGCATGCATCTTACTACCTGAATGCTACATTTTAGAAGAGACTTCAGAGCATCTTCATTTTATGCAGGTCAAATTGAATTTGAATATAGGAATGGAAAACGAATAAATCAAACTTTACAATTTCAGGCAAACAGAAGAATCTGATCACCAGAAATCTCTTCTGCTTGCAACAAGTGAGGGCAATTTTATTTGAGAGTTACTGTTAATACAGAGTTTTTATTACAGGAACGCTGCCTCCTTCCCCCATCTATACTTCCTTAGACTGCCCAGAATCCACCCTCACTCCTCTGCTGGGAAGCATCATTCCACAGCTGGCCTCATGCCTGGTTCCAAGCTTGTAATGACAAGGAAAATCATGTTTATAGCACTCCCTCACATCCCAGTTAGGGAACGGGGGCATGCAACAACAACAAACACTCCCACACACACCCAGACCCTACGGACACAAATGCTTCAGAAGTAGCCAATACATACAGGAGAACAGAAGCCCTATATCTTAGATAAAAGTTATTTCTTTTTAAAGGAGAAACCTGGTCTGCTGCAGTACTATTTACCTGCTCCTGGAAAACAAGCAACAAGGTCCTATGAAAACTATTAATTCTTTTAACAGATAAATAGAATATCCAAGTTAATAATGAGAATAATACTGTTGCTCTTCTTCAATGTATGAGAAGAAAATTCATAGTGTTAGAAAGCAGCTAAAGTTTTACTGCCAATTCAGTGTACCACAGGAGTCCAAGCAATGGCACTATTATCACATTACAGGCAGAGCTATCCTGCCAGCTCAGAGAAGAAAAGACAGCCCATACACAAAAACAATCATTTGTTAAATTTCCATGAACAACAGATGTGCACAATACAAAAAGCTACATGGTAGTTTCCTCCTCAATCTACCACCCTACCCTCAAGCAGGTTGTCTTTGCAAGATAAACAACTACTCTGTATGCTGGTGATGGTCATTGTTTCAGGATGGGCCCTCACAGCAGAAACTGTTACAATCCATGTGCCTTCTGAACCTGTTCATAAGAGAGCTGCAGAGATTTAAGAAGCAATAAAGATCAACACCAACTGAAAAAATACCCTACCCCAGTGGAAGAATATGTCAGCAATAGGAAACTGCAACTGCAGGAGGAAGAAATCCCAGAGCCTTTAAAAATTGTAAGGGAACAGCAAGAAAATCTCTCCATGTGCATTACTGATTAATGAGTACGGAGTCCATAAGCAACTAAACAGTGAAAGTATTTTTTACCTTCCCCTTATTTTTTAGTTTAGCTTGCTTCATTTCTATCCCCACAACTTTTTGTTACCAGAATTCAGAAAGGGCTTGTATCCTCCTTTCTTTCTACCTTTTCCAAGTTCCTATTGAAGTGAGCTTGTGTCATGCAAATTAATTTTTTCTCTTGGTTTGCCTTTTTTTTTTTCCCCAAAAAAGAAATCTTACAAAATGGAAGTATTAGATCTGAACTACTTGAAAGAGAACCCCAATCCTTCCAGTATAGAATTCTGTCATCAATATAAAAATAAACTGCTGCCTACAGTCTTGCCTAGAATAACATATCCTCCTTTCAAATCTGGCAACTTTTTAGCTTAAAATAAACTCTAAGCACAGTAACATCCAGACCTGCTTTTATTCCAGTATATAAGACCTCTTTTAGACATGCTCTTCAATGTTTGTAGAGCTTATAGATCATGCTCACTAGAATTCAAATATTGCCAAGGATGGCATACATCTCAACTTTGCACAAAACAAGACAGGAAAAGAATGTCTACTCATTTGATTGCAAACTGGGACTTTTCAGCTTGTGAATCATAAGATATGCAGGATAAGCCTACAGGGCTGCACAGAACAATAGCTTCTGTTTTAAAGAGGTCTTATAATTCAGAATAAATTTGCTGGAGGGTTATTAGGAAATTATCTTTGCTCTGCATGCATCTAAATTCCACTAACGCTAATCACACATAGAGCAGATAACATACTTCTTTCTATAGTCCACTCCTGCAATCCATCCCCATCATACAGTTTTCCATAATGCTTTTTTAGAGTAAAGATTCCCCAAGACAGAACTCAGCTTTACAAGTTTCTATCCCTCATGTCCTGTTTCTATTAACTGTGATACAGTTTTCTGCAGTTCTCAGCTTGTAAAAGCAAGAGATGTGAGAAGTCCAAACACAATTAAGCGCACGGATTTGCTTAAATAACTGTAGTGGTAACAGTGAAAAGACCAGAAACTTTCCATTCACACAGTGCTATTTGCAAGTGCTTTCAAAGCAAAGCTTCAGATAAGACCTTTGAAAGCACTTGCAAATAGCACTGTGTGAATGGAAAGTTTATGGTCTTTTCACCGAGGATTTCTCCATAAAGTTCTGAATTTCATCACCTGAAAGCACGCAAGTGTTTTAGGAACAAGGTAAGTAGCTGGTAATGAATATGGAAAAAGCAAACACATGACGTGAGAAATCGAGGAACATAGTCAAGGGTATTACTGGACTGGATGCACTGAGTGCACATAACGTTTTAAATGGCCTCACGTTTCTCTAGCTTTTCTTAAGTCAACATGGGAACAGCGCACACTCCATACATCAATAAAGCGCTCAATGTGCCAACACAGGAGATGGGGTACACCGAACTGTTTCTGGGAAGCCGGAGGACGTCGCGGTCGCTGAGGCGGGAGACCCAGGCTCTCTTTGTTCCGGGGAACCCCACGAGGCCTCCGGTGCGGCTGTGCGCTCCTTCGGGTGTTTCACGCGCGGGAGCGGCCGAACAGCACGCACGAGCTGCTATGCGACAAGTCACCCTTTCCCGATAGTGCAGAAACGCGGCAGGCATCGCCTCCCCCCGGGCACCGGTGGCTCAGAGGCATTCGGGTTTCGTGAAAGGAAGGAATCGTTTCCACACCCACCCCCCCGTGCTCGCAGCAAGCGGCTGAGTCACGCTTCCCAGAAACGAGCTGTGAAAGCTGCCAAGAGAGGAGGAAGACGAGGGCAGCCCCGCGGTACCCTCCGCCCCCAGCCCCCGCCCCGGCGGCGAAGCCCCCGACGCTGCACCGCGCCTCACCGAGCCCGGCCAGCCGCTCCACGAGCCCCGCGGCGCGGAGGGTAGCGGGGCCGTGATCCACTCCCCGCCGTTTCTGCGAGACAAAGAGAAGGGGGATGCGTTAGCCAGTGCTGCCTGCAGTCAGGTACGCGAGCCCCGCCGAGGGGAAGGGAGCCTGCGAGGCGAGGCTGCGGCACCCGCCTGCCCCCTCGGCGGGGCGGAGGACGCCTCTTCCCCCCTCCCGCCTCGGCCGCGATGCCCACCTGCCCCCTGGAGAGCGGAGCTCCCACCAGCGCTACGGAGTGCGCCTGCTTAGGCAGCTGGAGCCCCGCGTCCGCCTGCTTGCGGAGGAGCCGGGCAAAGCTGCTGCGCAGGGCCATGATGCAAGCGCCGCGGAGCCGCCAAGCGATGCCCGCCGCCGCCCCGCTCCTTTTAACGAGCTCCAGCCCCGTGCGCGCCGCGGCCAGGAGCCGGGTCCCCGCCCCCCGCCCCTCACACGCCCGCGCCGCCCGGCCAACAGCAGCGCGCGCGCCCGGAGGTGTGTCCCGCCCCCCGCGGCGCACGCGGCTCAGCGCGCGACGGCCCGGGGGGAGGGGCAGCGCCCGCCAGAGCGGGGCGGCCAACGGCTCCTCCGCAACGGCCAACGCCCCGCGCCGCCCCCGGGGCTCCCCTCCCTCTCCTCCCGCCCGGCCTCACACCTACCGCGGACTAACGCCGCGCCCGGTCCACCTCCTTCTCGCCGGGGTTTTCCTACTCCCAAGCGCCACCTCCCCGCGAGGACCCCGGGCCGCCTCACCTCGCTGCCGGTGGCAGGTAGAGCTGCCAGGCCACCCCGGGGCGGCGGGCTGCGGCCCCTTCATGGCCTCCTCCACGCGGTCCCCCGGGTCAGGTGCCACACCGGCTCTCCTCGCCCTGCCGAGAGGACAGGCACGAAGCACGGGCCAAGCCCGGGGCTGGGGGCACCGGAACAGCACGCAGCGCCTGCTGCGAGAGGTCCCAGGGAACACCCCTTCCCTTGGCACTCCCCCTTCGGCCGCTGCAAGAGACCAGGCCCCGGAGGCATGGATCTTGGTGTGAAATGGCGGAACTCGTAACTGCCCTAGGGGCAATCGCACACGGGGAGGACGGCAGTACCCACACACCACCTCAGCCGAGCTCCCTGGCTGGCCATGCTGAGCTCCCCAGAGCCGCCTCGCAGAAACGCTACTCCTTGGCTTTGCTGAAGAAAAACTGGGGTGACGCTCTTCATGTGATAACCTTGACAAAGCACTAAAAAAGCCACCTCTCCAGCACCTGCCTTGAATATCTGATCTCAGGGTGTCTTGGCCTGAGATGATTCACAAGTTCTGAAAGCTCTCACTGTTCCTATTCACAGCGCATTCGAAGGATTACAGACTAAGAAATGATTTAAAAACTAGTAAATACCTCCATCTTTCCCTTCTGTGACAAGGCAACATGACTCCTACTGTCAAATGTGCAACCTTACATACACGTTTGAAAGACAGGCTGGCAGCATTCATGAGAAGAGAGATGACAGAATCCAAACATGGTTCAACTGGGACTTGCCAGTGGCACGAAAAAAAATCCACGCACACTTTTGCTTTTTCCTCTGAAGATTTCCAAGCCCTCCCCTCGCCTCTGTATCTCAGTAACTTCCCACGTCTTTTTGTTAATGTGAATTACCATTACCGCTCCTCCAGGAGCTCACACTTCTTCTCCCTCGTCACTGACCTTCTCGCTCTTCACATTGCTTTTTCTTCTCCTACCCCCTATGCCGATTTTTCTTTCCCTTTCTCCCTGTCCCCATCTCCTAGGTCGTCATACCAGAACTCCTATTTATTTACTTCTGTCCTTCCCACCTGTCATTGCAAACATTTCTTCCCTTTTTTAAAAACCCCGTAACTCTGATTTCAATTTATTGGTTTTTTCCACTTTCACTCCATCTATAAACTTCCTTTACCCTCTGTTTAACTTCAACATTTTCTCCTCCGTCTCTGCAGTTCATTGTCTGCTGTACTTGGACGGCAAGGAACCAGAAAACGCTGCTTTGAACTTTGAAAACAAACTTACTGAAAAAAAACCAAAAAAGCCTGTAGTAAAGGATGGTACAGACAAAAAGATACATTTATGTAGTAGGACTTGGTAAAGGCAAATGGGGAAAAAAACCCGTCTCTCTTCATCATGGCAAGACATACGCACCACCACTAAAACCTGCGTCGTTTAAAACTGTTGTTAAAAAAAGAGAGGAAGCAAGCAATGAGTTATCAACACCTGCAAACCGCAGAAGCGCCTGATGTCGATCAGGATGGATGAAGGAAAGACACCTGGCGAGGTTTAACCGAGCGAGACCATCCAGCGGCACCACCCTCCGGACAGGGCGAGGGCTGGGGCGCGGCGCCGCAGCAAGCGGCTGCGTACTCACTGCAGGGGAGGCTGCCAGGGAGACGCCATTTGGAGAGCCAGGCTTGAAGAGCTTTCCCTGAGCTCACCTCAGCTAAGGCTTCTCCCGCGCGGCCGCGCTAACGCCGCGGCTCCGCGCCGCGCTCAGGGCGGGCCGCGCCGGGCCGACGCCCGCACGGCCGACCCCGGCTCCGCCGCGGAGCCGGGCCCGGGGCGGCCCGGCGGAAACAGCGCCGCCCGACATTCCGGGGCCGCGGCGACGGCTTCGCGCCCCGCGCGCACGCGCCGGTCGCACGAGGCGCTCACGCGCCCCGCGAGCGCGCGGGGGGGAGGGGGGAGGAGCGGGCCACCCGCCCGCCGGGCCGAACCACCCACCCCTTCCCGCGGCGCGCGAAGCGCCGGAAGCGTGTGGTTGGGCGGTTCCATCGAGCCGGGCGGGCCGCTCTAGGCTGCTTTTCTGTGGTTCCGGTGAGGCGGTATGGAGGAGCGGCCGTACCGCTCGGCGTCGGGGGCGCCCATCGTGCTGCGGCGTCGCCAGCACAGCGCCTCCTGCCGGGAGCTGGCGGTGCGCTGCCCCCGCCTGCAGCTCCGCTCGCTCAGCGCCGTCACCTCCGCCGTCTGGCTGGCGGCCTACGCGCTCTTCGTGCTCAGCGAGGTACCGACCACCCCCCGGGCCGCGGCGCACAGGCCTCGCCCCTTCCTGCCGCCCTTCGGACCTCTCTGCGGCTCAAGCGCCGAGGGGTGACCCGGGGGCCCAGCCCTGAGCCGGCTGCGCCCCTGCGCGCGTGTCCTACTGAAATACCGGGGGGTAATCAGGGGCTGTGGTTGGCATCCGAGAGGCTCGGTGGCAGTGTGTGTCCCCAAAGCCCGCTGGCCTGGAGGGAGCCATGCAGCCTTTGCCGAGCTGCTCCTAGGACGTGGGCAACGCGGGTCAAGGAAGGTGGTTAGAGCCAGTGGAAAGGCGGTCTCTGCGTATCCTGGGCCTCTGTGCTCTGGGAACGGCAAGGTGGTAGATAGTGATGAGTATGTGGTGAAAAAGAGAGAGCTGTGCTGTTACCGTAAGTCGGCAGATGAAAAACTCTCTAAGACTCAATTTGGAGTTTTAGAAAGCAGGCATTCTTTATTGCGGCGCCGGACGCACAGGGGATCACTCCACCTAATGTGCGCGCCGAGCTGCTTAACTATAGGAGTTAAGTACAGTCAAAATATACATATTCATTAGTTTTCCGAGGCATGATTAACATATTAATGTTAGTTCATTAACATATGTAAAAGTCTTTACACATGCGCTCTTATGTCCATTGGTGGTCTTTCAGGGTCCTCTGGTGGTCGTCGATAGTCTTCCTCACCATGACTGCTAGTTGAACTCAGTTCTTGCGCATGCACAGTTCGTTCTTTGGCTCGGTTTGCACACTTTTACCTTCACAAACTAGCTGTCTTCAGCATCACTTTCTTATCTACAAAGTTTCAAGGTCTTCTGTCCTACTGAATGTTTAGCTTATCTATCCAGAGAGTATACCCCTACTGCACAGAGTAAACCCCTACTGAATGTTTGGCTTATCTATTCAGAGAATATGTCAAGCTTGGCTACATTATGTCCAGTGAAGAGAACCAGATGTCTCTTCAATATTCCTTTGTACTCGGTGTCAATCCCTCCTTTTCTTTTGAGGATTCGTAGCTAGCAAGCTACAATCCTCATCTCATTAAGAGAGTTGACAAAGCTATAGTAGACAGGGTTAGTATATGTCAAGTTGGGTTATTCGTTTCATCATGTACCAAACCTTTGTATACAATATAACTACAAGTAACAGGCATACTACAGTTAGAGTTAGTAAGACTATAATTGGATGAAGCATAAGGTTAAACACTCCCGTTGCAGTCGGTGACCATCCAAGAAGAGTTTCCCACCAGTGGTGTTCTCCATCCTTCTTTACTCTTTCCAAGACATGGTGTATCTCTTCTGTATCATGGTGAACGGTGATTAGAGTTTTGCGTCCATTGTCTTGGGCCCGTTCTAGTAATTGACACAGGTCATTATGTTGCAGTAGTTTCTTCACCAATGTGAGATCCATTCCGATGGGGGTAGGTAATAAATCTTCACTCAATGTATAATTAGATTGCAGTAATTGATAAGATGTAACAGGAGCTGAATAATTAAAGTCGCATCCTATAATGTTAGTAAAGTTACAGACACAAATATTTGAGTGATTGCTTGTATCTACAGTAACGCTATCCACAAATATACAGTCACAAGGGGTTCTCATACAAACACATCCTTTTCCAATATATATGAGTATAGTGTTAGGTGTCTCATCAGGATGTATTTCAAAGTGACAAACACTTTGTTCAGTGTCAAGACAAATGTCTTGGGCTTTATTGGTGTTACTCTCACAAATAAATCCTTGCTGTTCCCGTACAACACATGCGTTAACATCAACAGTTTGCCATTTGTTTCCATTCTGTTGGGCTCATACTCTATGTTCTGATGGATAGAGTATAGTTCCATTGTGATTTAATCCTAATGCAATGATTGGGTATATGGTGTATACTGAAGCATTGTGAATTGTTAAGACAAAAGCTGTGGCCTTATTGTTGATGGGATCAAAAGTGAAATTAACTAAGTACCACCAGGATTGGAATTCTTTCTCAAATTTAGTTGCATTATCCCAAATTACCTTTCGAATTTCGGTGGGTAAGGTGCCCTCTTCCCCTTCTCTTATAACTGCTGCTACCATAGATTGAATTAAGTTCTATTACTCCCAGATATTCTCTTAACTACTAGTCGAAGAGGTGATCTTGATTCCACTTTCCATTCTACAGGAGCTTTCTTAATTCGAGAGTAGTGAATCCACGGTCCTTTTCCTTCTAGTTTAACTGCTGTATGTGTAGTTAACAAGATTTGAAATGGTCCTTTCCATTTTTCTTGTAGTGGTTCAGAAGTCCATGATTTAATGTATACCCAATCTCCGGGCTGGAATGGATGCGCTGGGGAATCAAGACCTAGAGATTTATTCAAGACTACATATTTATTTAGTTTTTGTAAAACTTTCCCAAGAGCAATCAAGTAATTTCTTGCATCATTCTCCCCTTGTATTCGCATCTCTCCTGGCAGTCCAGGCATTTGGTACGGTCGTCCATACATCAATTCGTATGGGCTGAAGTGTTGCCTACCTCGTGGCTGGACTCTAATTCTTAGCAAAGCTAGAGGCAAAGCCTGTGTCCAGTTTATCGAGGTTTCCTGACATATCTTACTTAACTGAGTCTTGAGGGTACAATTCATTCTTTCTACCTTACCACTAGATTGAGGCCTATAAGGGGTATGTAAATCCCAACTAATATCTAACAGTCTGCTTATTTCAGTAACTACTTTGGCTACAAAATGTGGACCCCTATCCGATGACATCCCTAAAGGTACTCCAAATCTTGGGATTATTTCTTTTAATAATATTTTTACTACTTCTTTTGCTTTATTGGTGCGACATGGAAAGGCCTCAGGCCATCCTGTATATGTATCCACAAGGACTAACAAATACTTTAGCCCTCCTTTTCTTGGCAATTCAGTAAAATCTATTTGCCAATACTCCCCAGGTGCCTGTCCCTCCATAGTTTTTCCAAATTGAATTTTATTCTGTGTTTTTGGGTTGTTTTTACAACATAACTCACATCTTTGTGTGACTGATTTAATAATTTCCACCATATTTCTGCTAATAACCGACTTCTGTAAATGTTTTAACAAATTTTCAGTCCCCCAGTGCACAGTGTTATGTTCTTCCTTTACTAAACTATTCATAAGGGAATGCGGTATTACTACTAAACCTGTAGGTGTAACTGCCCATCCGTCTTCTCGCCTTTCTGCTTGTAAAGTTTCGATTAATCTTTTATCTTGTTTATCGTAAATAGGGTTTTCTTGAAGGGAGATTCTTTTTCCTGGCACTATTGCTAATACATTTTCTTCTATGCCTTTTTCTGCAGCCCGCTTTGCGGCCAAATCAGCCAGCTTATTTCCTCGGTCCTGAGCGGTTTGTCCCGACTGATGAGCTTTACAATGCATAACAGCTACAGCAGCCGGAGCCTTTATGCTCTCCAGTAGGCTCAAGATCTCTTCTTTATGCTTTATCTCCGTACCTTGTGAGGATAACAATCCTCTTTCCTTCCAAATTGCTCCATGTGCATGTACTACTCCAAAAGCATATTTAGAATCTGTCCAAATATTCACACACTTATTTGCACTTAACTGTAGAGCTCGGGTGAGAGCTATCAGTTCGGCCTTCTGAGCTGACGTCTTGGTGGGCAGCGCTTGTGCTTCCACCACCATTTCGACGGTGGTGATTGCATATCCTGATACCCGCTTTCCTTCTTTCATAAAGCTGCTGCCGTCCGTGTATAGCTCCCAATCTGGATTCTGCAAGGGAACATCCTTTAAATCGGGTCTGCTTGAATAGACTTCCTCAATGGTCTGCAGACAGTCATGTTCCGGTTTGCCGCCTTCTTGTCGAGTTGAGAGAAACATGGCAGGATTAATCACAGTAGTAGTCTTTAAGGTCACATCATCTAGTTCTATTAGTACTACTTAATATTTTAGCATTCTACTAGGAGACAACCAATGTCCACCCTTCTGGTCCAATACTGTGGTCACCATGTGTGGAACATAAACAGTTATCTTTTGTCCCATAGTAAGTTTTCGAGCCTCCTGTATTAATAACACTGTTGCAGCTACTGCTCTTAGGCAACTCGGCCATCCTTGGCTCACCGGATCAAGTTGTTTAGAAAAGTAGGCCACAGCCCTTTTATATTCCCCCAACCGCTGGGTTAAAACTCCAAGGGCTATTGCTTGTCTTTCATGAGTAAATAATTCAAATGGCTTTTCTAAATTAGGCAGTCCCAAAGCTGGGGCCTTCATCAGAGCTCTTTTGAGTTGAATGTATGCATTTCGATCTTCATTTGACCATTGCAGGGAACCTTTTGATGACTTCAATAATTCATACAAGGGTTTTACCATCAGTCCATAGTTAGCAATCCATAAACGACACCATCCCACCATTCCTAAAAAGGTTCTCAACTCATGAACATTTCGAGGTTCTGGAAGCTGACAAATAGCTTCTTTCCTTTCATTACTTAATTGTCTCTGTCCCCTCAGAATTTCAAAGCCCAAATATATTACAGTTTCCTGTGCAATTTGGGCCTTTCCTTTTGACACTCGGTAACCACTAAGTCCGAGGAAATTTAATAAACTGACTGTCAATTCCAAGCATTCCTCTCGGGAGTTCCCAGCTATTAGTATATCGTCGACATACTGTAGCATTACTCCATTTCTGTTTTCTTGTCTCCATAATTCTAATTCTTTTGCTAGTTGATTTCCAAAGATTGTCGGACTATTTTTGAATCCTTGCGGTAATACAGTCCAAGTGTACTGGGTTTTCCTTCCAGTCTCAGGATTCTCCCATTCAAAGGCAAACAATTCCTGGCTTCCGGAATCAAGTGGGACACAGAAAAAGGCATCTTTTAAATCTAAAACTGTAAACCACCCCTGTTCCTCGGTGAGTGCGGTTAATAGTGTATATGGATTTGCCACTACTGGATATATATCTTGGACAATTTGGTTTACTGCTCTCAAATCCTGGACTAATCTGTAAGATTTTCCATCGGCCTTCTTAACAGGTAAAATCGGAGTATTATACTTAGATTCACATTCTCTTAATAACCCATATTTCAAAAACTTTTGTATAATAGGTACCAAACCAAGTTTAGCTTCTAATTTTAAGGGATACTGTTTCAATCTTACCGGTGTTGATCCTGGTATAAGGTCTATTCTTACGGGTTCAGCCCTCTTTGATTTTCCAGGTATTTCTCCTGCCCAGACAATAGGGATCACTGCATCTTCAACTTCAGTCGGGATTTTCCTTTTCACTTGCTCAATTTCCTGCAATAATAATATTGAAGCTTGGACAAATTTAGATTCAGGTATTGACACTTCTACTTCTCCATTCTTAAACTTTATTTCAGCTTCTAGTTTTTCTAGTAGATCTCGGCCTATTAAAGGTTTTGGTGCACCTGGTAGATACAAAAACTGATGCGTTACCCATTGTTTTCCAATTTTAAATTTTAGAGGTTTAAAGAAGGGCCGCGTCTCCGGCTTTCCTGTCGCACCAATAATTCTTACAGTATCATATCCTAACTCATGTTTCTTTGTATTCAAAACCGAATAAGTAGCTCCTGTATCAATTAAACATTCTATTTCAGTTTCATCTTCCCCCAGCTTAATTTTAACCAGAGGCTCTGCTGGGGAAGATTCCTCCGGTTTCCTTCAGTCTTCCATTTCTATGTTTAATATAGAGGTTTCAGACTTTCCATTTTTTTGTAACAACGGACATTCTTGTTTCCAATGTCCCTCCTTCCTACAATAAGCACATTGAGTTTTTCCTAATGGGGGTCTAGAGTATCCCCTACTGCGACCTTCCCGATGTCGACCCCCCCCAAATCCGTCTCTTCTTTGGCCTCCTTGTGAACCACGAACTCCTTCCAATGCTGCGATTAGCCTAGCATTCCCTTTTTCTTTTTGCTGGTCTCTGTTTCTATATATTAACCAAGCCCGATCTAAAAGCTTTCCCAAATCTCTAGCATCTGCCCCTTGTAGTTTCTGTAATTTCCTGCGAATGTCGTCTGCAGATTGTCCAATAAATAAAGTTGCCAATTGACTCTTTCCCTCTTCTGATTCAGGATCTAGTGTTGTATATTTTCGGGCTGCTTCTTTTAACTTATTTAAGAAGTCTGTGGGTGACTCCTTCTTGTCTTGTTTAATTTCATATAATTTTGACCAGTTTATTGCTTTAGGTATAGCATTCCTTATCCCAAATAGGACCCATTTTTGATATTGAGTCAGTAATAATTTTTCTCCATTATCATTTGGATCCCATGCAGGATCAGCTGAAGGGAAATGATGCTCCATTTGTCCCTGCAGTGTTCCCGCAGCTATTTGAGCTTCTACCTGAGTTCTAGCTGTTTTACGAATCATTTCCCTTTCTGTACTATCAAACAATACTTGCATGATAACTTCAATATCTTTCCAATCTGGATCCTGAGTTTTTATCATCATTTCAAAGGCACTGGCCACTCGATCAGAATCATCTCTATAATTGCCGGCAGCTATTTTCCAGTTGTTTAAATCTGTGATCGAAAAAGGCACTTTTACTACAACTGGACCCTCATTCCCTACTGCTTGCCTTAACGGAGCTTGCAACACGGTTCCCTGTCGGTTACGAGTTCTCCTTGCCACCGGCGTGGCCCTTGTAGCGCCTCTCTCAGACTCATCGTCCGATTCGCCCTCCACCCTGAAGGGCTCAAATCCATGATTTTGGGATCTCTGCCTCAATCCCGGAGCCACTAACATCTCTAAATCCTCTTCCTGCTCTTTCTGAGTCAACTTCAAACATCTCTGTCCAATACTACATGCCGAACAACACCTTTTTAACACTTTCCCTTTTTCTCTCTCTCGTTCATCCTTTTCCAATGCCAATACCAAAGGATCAGTTGGGGCCAAATTAATTCCACACTTCTTTTGCCACTCAGGATGCTGCCTCAATGTAAAGAACATATCAGCATACAATATCTCATCCCATTTTCCTTCTCTCCTCAGAAACAGCATTAGTTGTAACAGGGTATTATAATTCAAAGTACCATTCCTTGGCCACTTTTCTCCATCTTCTAGTTTATATAGTGGCCACCATTGATTACAATACTTAATTAGATCATCCCTTCTTGTGACCCCACCAGGGGATCCTGCAATTTGTTTCCAATGTATTAAAATACAACCCAAAGGTGATTTCTTTAAAATTCCCTCACCCGTGGATGGTCCGGCACCCATTTTATACACAGGGAATCACACACACAGACAAGTCTTTCATACAACAACACAAATAACCAATCACTATAACAAACAGATGAACTATAACAAACAGACAATACTTGCAATAATAGACAAGTTCTTACAATATTTGTTACCGCGGTTGCTAGCAGGAATTCTAATCCCTTTTAAATCAAACGGGGACTTTAACCCCTTCCAAACCAAACGGGGACATTTAACCCCTACCAAACGGGGACATTTAACCCCTACCAAACGGGGACTAGCCCCTACCCGGGTCCTAAACCCAACCCTGCGGAGCTTTCGCTGCGTCTGACGGGCAGGTAACCAAATTTCCGAAAGAATGCCTTATTACTCACAAAGCAGTAGTCTTCGCTCAGGGGCTCTTCGGTCCGGGGATCGGGAGAAGTCCTCTCCGAGAATCCCTCGGTGCCGGCTGAGGTTCCGCGATCCCAGGATCCGTCGAGGCTCAAGAGCTGTGTCCCATCTGGGTCGCCAAAACTGTTACCGTAAGTCGGCAGATGAAAAACTCTCTAAGACTCAATTTGGAGTTTTAGAAAGCAGGCATTCTTTATTGCGGCGCCGGACGCACAGGGGATCACTCCACCTAATGTGCGCGCCGAGCTGCTTAACTATAGGAGTTAAGTACAGTCAAAATATACATATTCATTAGTTTTCCGAGGCATGATTAACATATTAATGTTAGTTCATTAACATATGTAAAAGTCTTTACACATGCGCTCTTATGTCCATTGGTGGTCTTTCAGGGTCCTCTGGTGGTCGTCGATAGTCTTCCTCACCATGACTGCTAGTTGAACTCAGTTCTTGCGCATGCACAGTTCGTTCTTTGGCTCGGTTTGCACACTTTTACCTTCACAAACTAGCTGTCTTCAGCATCACTTTCTTATCTACAAAGTTTCAAGGTCTTCTGTCCTACTGAATGTTTAGCTTATCTATCCAGAGAGTATACCCCTACTGCACAGAGTAAACCCCTACTGAATGTTTGGCTTATCTATTCAGAGAATATGTCAAGCTTGGCTACATTATGTCCAGTGAAGAGAACCAGATGTCTCTTCAATATTCCTTTGTACTCGGTGTCAGTGCTAGCCAGCGTCCGAGGGCCCACAGGCTGCAACCCAGGTGCTCTTGGTGGCTTCTCGGATGCCTCTGTTGGTTTGTAGCCTCTTCCCGGGATAGGGTAGATGTATGTATGGGTGTTGAGTGATGCCTAGCGCATTCTTGTGAGTCCAAATAACAGATGTTTATTTGGAGAGATGAGTTGCGGGAATCTGGAATAAAGGATATATTGAAGAAGGTGAGTGATTGTTAATCCCCAAAGAGATTTTCCTGAGTGACTTAGAGAGCACTGCACCGTGAATGTCATCTGCTTGCTCACGTTTCACAGCTGAGGCAGTAAGACCTTGGCAGTATAGATTTCAAAAGCTGCTGATAAATCCAAAAGTATTAGTTTAGATATCTGATCTGTGACCCATACTTGCAGGGAAGGACCAGCTTGTCGACCCAGACCAGTCATCTCCAGATTGAAGTTAGTAGCTTGACCAAAGAAGCTGGTCACTGTGACCAATGTTATGACTGTTGCACTTCAATTTTTTCAATAATCTTTCCCAAGGAATGAAGACAGAGATTGTGACGTGAGTCAGTTGGTAGGTTTCTGATACGAAGATGGTTCACGTTCCTCTAGCTGGAAGAGAAGCTGTGTCTGAGTTTTATCTGTTAGAAAAGCATACACCCCAGCCAGTGGTTACTACCACTGTCCTCCTGCTTGGTTTTACGTGTGCTCATGCAGCTTGTACACAAGTGACTGCAATCCTTCCTTTCTGCCAGAAAGCCAGATCTGACAGTCTCTCTCTGTGTGGATTTCAGTGTCTGTAATTCATGACTTTTTTTTTTCCACCATGACAAACTTTTGGAGAAGTCCTGTATCTGTTCTGTTTGAATGTGGCCACTCACGTGGTGGTATAGGCCCAGCTTGAGTGGTAGGGCCATGCAGTTCTGGTCCTTTAGGACGTCTCAGTTATAACTTTGATTCATGGGTATGCAGCCTGGAGCTCTCTAAAACATGTCCCAGAAATAGGTTATACGTTGTGGACCCCTCACGGACCCTATACGTTTGGGCCCTTTACTACAAGAAGGATGTTGAGGTGCTGGAGCGTGTCCAGAGAAGGGCAACGAGGCTGGTGAGGGGTCTGGAGAACAAGTCTTATGAGGAGCGGCTGAGGGAACGGGGGTTGTTTAGCCTGGAGAAAAGGAGGCTGAGGGGAGACCTCATCGCTCTCTACAACTACCTGAAAGGAGGTTGTAGTGAGGTGGGTGTTGGTCTCTTCTCCCAAGTAACAAGCAATAGGACGAGAGGAAACGGCCTCAAGTTGTGCCAGGGGAGGTTTAGATTGGATGTAAGGAAAAATGTCTTTCCTGAAAGAGTGGTTAAACATTGGAACAGGCTGCCCAGGGAAGTGGTTGAGTCCCCATCCCTGGAGGTATTTAAAAGACGAGTAGATGAGGCGCTTAGGGACATGGTTTAGTGAGCATGGTGGTGTTGGGTCAATGGTTGGACTCGATGATCTTAGAGGTCTTTTCCAACCTCAATGATTCTATGATTCTATGACCTTTAGGATTTATTACCAGGTCTTCAGATGACTTATTGTTGACTACAGCTTCATCAGTTATATATTATTTTATGTAACAGCAATCCCGAGCATGCAAAAGACATTCGTCCTCAGACAAAGCACAGGAGAAAGCAGATGTTCTTTAGATTGGTATTTAAGGCAGGAAGAGAGACGAGGTTTGAACAAGTTTAGACTTGCAGTTTGCAAGAAGAAAACCACTAGGCCAGTGGTTTTTCCAAAAAGATTTTTCTTCCCCTCGGAGACTCCACCCTCAGTTCTAGTAAACTTTTCACAACACTTCTCTGTCAGTGACATCATCTCTATAGACATGTGTATAATACGCTGTCATGGATGTAACTAGCTGGATTTGGTTGAGATTTCTGCAGTAAATTTACAAGGGAATAGAATTTTCGTGCAGTTTTCAGTTTCAGCTCCCAATTGTTTCAGACCATACTGTGAAGACTGATTTAAATCTCATTACACATATTTCAGCCAGCCAGGTGAATAAAAGGACTCCACCTAAGTAAAATGGCCTTGTAACTGTAGCTTTAATATTATAATTTACTGTGCAACATTACTTTCTCTAAAGCCGTGTTCAATTAATTGTAAGACCAGAGCTCTGCCTTTGCTTGGCTTGTGTTACAGAACAGTATGGTGCTTTCTGCTGCTATCTTCATCACGCTGATTGGCCTGATCATATACCTGCACTTCGTGAAAATTGACCAGGAGTCCCTACTGGTCATCGGCTCACTCGGCATTCAGGTGACTTCATCCTATGCTTCAGGGAAAGAGAGCACAACCTTCATTGAGATGGGTCAAGTGAAGGATGTGGTTATCAATGAAGCTATCCATATGGTAATCATACACAGTCTTTCTTCTTGTGTATCTG
The DNA here is from genome assembly GCF_965638725.1 of Aptenodytes patagonicus. Lineage (NCBI taxonomy): Eukaryota > Metazoa > Chordata > Aves > Sphenisciformes > Spheniscidae > Aptenodytes > Aptenodytes patagonicus. The sequence goes on along the minus strand of NC_134955.1, from coordinate 35,227,055 downwards.
TGGGCACACTCACATCCAGTATATTTTTGTGAGCGTGATTTACCAGAGCAATTAAACAGAGCACCATCCATAGCTTTACTGACATCAGGAGCTTTGTTTCAGATTTCTCTCTTTATTCTCTTATCTGTTCTCTCACCTTTAAAGGAGAACTCAAGCCAAATAAATAACCTCAAAAAGCCAAATCCATCCCTTAGATAATGCCACTGAGCTAGTGGTTTTAGTTCTTTGTGTTGTACTGTTCTTACAAATCCTGATGCCAAACTCTGTAAGTAGTCAAGACAGAGATAAGAAGATAGACAACACAAGAGATGATTTTTCCTGTTGCTGGAGTTTTCTGCAAAGTTCCTGTAGAAAAGCAGACCTTACTCTTCCAGCATGTGTGTGTTCTTTTCAGGTTAAAAACTACAGGTTAAATTATTTTTTTATTGTGTGAAGGGCGGAAAGCTATAAATATAAATTTGTAGACTTGACTGTGGGCTGGGATGATTGGCCTTCAGCCCAATGAGTTGAAACAGATCCTCTTTCTGTGATAGCTCCAGGCACTTTGATAGCATTTTCAAAGTCCGATGATTTTGTCTGTTTGTCTTGTAGCAAAAAGTTGTCTACTACCTGTGCATCCTCCTCCAGGACCCTGGAGATCCTCAGGGAATATCTGAGGTTGTGCCACTCTTTCAGGTGAGTTTGACCGAATGGTGGAGAAATCCGGATCTGTGGTCTGCGTGTGTGCGCCAGTTGTCTAAGTGTGTCTTTGTTCCACTACAGGTAGCTGATTACAGTTGCCTTTCCCTGACCAGGCCTTCAGGGTGGGTCTTACAGCATTGTGGAATGGGTGGTATTAGAAGTCTCATAGAACTACGTACCGCGGATGGTTTTGTCACTTGCCCTCCATTCAAAGAACAGGGAGCTGTGTAAATCTGAACCCAACCAGGAGTTTGCATGAACTAGAAGTCTTTGGCTCACGTAGGGTACTGAGGACTACAGCTTTCTGTGTAGTCTTCTGCTCAGTGTTACTATCATAACTATGGCACTGTGCTGCAGTTGATTTTTCTCTCAAAAATTTGTGTTCCAGAAGTGCTCATAAAAACCTTGGCATTAGAATGACTTCCCCTGTCCCACCCATTGACAAAGATCACAGTACAAGCTGTGAGCAATTTGTTTAATGTATAGTAACTTGTTTGCTTTACCATTGCCCTGTCTCCCCTTTCTCTTCTCTTGCTAACTTTTTCTGACGTTCGTAATCCCATTTTTGGGATGGATTTTCTTTCTGTGTGTACATGCCTAACACAACAGTGCCCTGATCCTTGAGTGGTGGTAAGCAGTACAGAGGTACCTCACACCTTAGGTTTAAGGTGAGGTTTAAAGCCCTCTCTGTCCTTCTTAATTCACCTGCTGCTGGTGACTATCATTTTGTAGTCCACATCCAGTTTATGACTGCATACAGTTAGTCTTCAGCTAAATACTTACAAGTATAAATAGACTATTCCATTGATACTTGCTGCTAACTCAGTCCCACAATCGTAAAGACTTTTACTAACAATTATATAAGTTAAGTATTTCACACATAGTCAAGGGAAAAAAATGGATTTGCTGGAAATCAACAACTAATAAATTCCAGAGACCTGCAATCAGGAACCTGGTTTTAGTTATACACGCTCCTTTCCATCTTCAAAGAGGCTGCCTGGTACTTGTGTAGTTTCTCTTTTTTTTTCTAGCTCAACTCTGAACAGTTTTATTTTCATGGAAATATCTTAGTATTGGTAGAGTTGACTCCACCAGCAAAGGAGGTACAGAAAGCTATGTCAGTTTGCAATTCATTACCTGTCAGTAATTCTCACTTTAACGTGCAAGTTAGTATGTTACTTAGTTTTGAAGGAGCAGTAATTAGTAACTTTATTGCGTCTCCTTCATTGGGTTCCTCTAAGTTATGTCAGCCTTCAGAAATACAATTCACCGTGTCACTGAGCCCAGGAGCACTTCTGTGCTGAATTGACCTATTGTTCTCTTAAGCAACACTTGCAAGGAGAGGCGTTTGGTGGACTTTACACAGTAATGCTGTTTTGGGAGCTCAAAAGTCATGGGACTGTAGGGACTGTGGGACTGGGAAACTTTCACCTCCTTGCTGGTTTTAATCTGGTCCAGGTTAGAAGTGATGGAAAATCATTATACTTTGACCACCATTCGCTGTTTGTGTGAAATGAATTCATGTTTTCAGTTAACCTTCCGTTGTCCTTTTGTTGACAGTACTAGCAGAGGCCAAGGGCCAGGTGTCTAAATTCCCTGTCCTGAAGGTAGATTTTTCAGGGTGGAGGTCTTCTATGATGGTGGATTACTGTATGGAAATCTGCTGTTTGGTAGGTCTCTAGAGGGAGTATGGCCTAATAGATAGGTTAATGGGTTGAGAGGTGTGGATGTTCTTCCATGCTGTCACTGTGAGTTGAGAAAGGAGAGGATTTCTGATTTGGTGAGAGATTCAGGCTAACTGCAGAATGGTGCTGCTTGTTTTGACCTGTGAGCTTTAGGGACTGGCGTTTTTCATCACAGAGCAGGTATGGCTTATGGAATGGCTTTGCATTCCCATATCACCAGCTTACATCAAACACCTCCTGGAGTTTGATGGATTATTTCTCAATGAACATGTAAAAAGGGAACTGTGTTCTCCATTGACTTAATGTGAGAAAGCTAATCAACTACAGATACCTTGCTGTTGCATTCCTTATACATGACATGCTTCTGATAGTCAGCTTTGTGTTAGCTGTCTCCACATTCCTTTCTCTGCCTGACAATCTCACTAGCGGGAAGTTAAAGCTTTCCAGCTCTTTTACAGCCAGTTCAGAGCCCGATTCTCTATTGTTTGACTTAAATTCTAGAGCTCCAAGCCACGTCTGGACTGCTTGATAGAAGTGTACAAAAGTTGTCAAGAAATCCTGGAGCAGAGGAAGACAGCTCTACAATCAAGTGGAATAAAATAGTAAAAAAAAATCAAGGCAGCAAACTTGCAGCAGGACTCAGACACATGGAAAAAGCAAGCAAAACTGCCCCATGCCTTTTTTTAATTAGATGAGTAGAAAGTGGTGCAGCAGTACAGTGATGTTAGGGCTAAAGGCCTGCACGGACTCACAGAGTTGTTACAGAAAATGTCAGCTCAAGCACAGAAGTGAACCTTGAAATCCTCTGCTATGAAGACAGGTGAGCAGAACTCTTTAGACTCAGACAGAAAAGGTTTTTCCTTGCCTCTCCAGAAAAGAATTACGGGGAAATAGGGCAAAGGGAGGCAAGAACATGCATCAAATGCTTACTCTTTTGTGGATCTGAAAATTATGATAAACTTATAATGTAACCTTGGCCGGACTGCCAAAAATACGCATTTTTTTGTTTCTGTTTAACCCTTTGTTTGAAAAAAACATATACCACTCTAAATATCAAAGCTGATGTGCGGGCTGGGATGGTAACTTCCTGATCCACAGGAGAATTTCAGAAAGAAAATAACAGAAAATTAAAATGTACTGTTGCATTCAATTATGTTTAATGAAATAAACATAGGAGAGCAGACTTTGACTTCTTCAGGGATCTGCTTGAAAGAGTCCCATGGGATGGGGCCCTAGAGGGAAGAGGGGTCCAAGAAAGCTGACCGATAGTCAAGGATCAATTCCTGTAAGCTCAAGAGCAGTCCATCCCAAAGAGCAGGAAGTCAAGCAGAAATGCCAGAAAGCCTGCATGGATGAACAAGTTGCTCCTGGCAAAACTCGAACACAAAAAGGAAGTATACAGAAGGTGGATGCAGGGACAGGTGACCTGGGAGGAATACAGAAACACTGTCCAAGATGCAGTTAGGAAAGCCAAAGCCCACCTGGAGTTTAATCTGTTGAGAGCTGTCAAAGGCAACAAGAAGGGCTTCTGTAAGTACTTAAGTAGCAAAAGGAAGACAGGGAAAATGTGGACTCATTGCTGAATGGGGCAGGGGCGTGGTGACACAGGACATGGAAAAGATGTCGCATTAAAAGGGCCACATCAATTGCTCTGAGAATATGAGGGAAATGTGTTGTTTAAAATGATGGTAATGACTATGTGAGTAAAGTTTTATTGATCTCTGCTCTTGGGAGTAACTTAAGGTTGGGAAATTCTTCTTTGTTGATGAGCTAAAAGTTACCTTAACCTTTAACTGGTATTTTTTTCTCTTTTTTTTCCATGACTCCTTAGTAATGTAACTGAGACAACTGAAATGTCAAAACAAGAGCTAAATCAGCAAGTTGGCAGGAGCCTGGGGTCATGCTTAATTTGCATACAATGTACTGTGCTTGTCTACATAATCTGTAATTAAAACGTGTGGCAACATACCATCATGCAATATGATCGAGATAAGGTGATTTTTTTTTTTCACAGTGCCAGGAAGTTTGAAAGACACAGGTTAGCTCATGTCACAGGCAGTATTCTTGTTGTCCAAGTGAAAGGCAGCAGCTTGGGGATGTGCCACTGGCTTTTGGGTAATGTTGTCTAGGTTACTTAATTTTTTATGGTTTTATTTCTCATAAATACTTCAAATGTTGGGGTTGGCCAGATTTTTAATTCCAGTGCTGCCCTAATGTAGGTTGGTAGGGTCTCTCTGAAGTTAGTGAAGCTGCACCCCGATGCAAACTGTGTTTGGTTGCAAGTCCATGCAGAACTGGGAAGGGTGGGTATTGGGGCAGGGGCAGAAATCGGCTAGTTACAACAGTGGCAGGCCCTGGGAGCGTGACTGTGTAAGTGACTACAGCAGAGGTCCTTTAACTAAGAACCATGTGGTATACTTGAGTTGCGTATGGCTCAGCGTGTGGTTTGGCCAGGTTGTGTTTCTTCTTGGGGGTAGAAGTGGGCAAGGCCCTTGAGGAGGATTCGCTAAGCCATGGGGAGAACGTGTCAGAAAATAAATTACAACTCAGCAGAGCGGACAGAGTCTTGGTCTTAAGAGTGTGCTGGGAACATTGACTATGCTGTAAAAATCCCATGAAGTCCTGAGAATGTGTGCTGAAGAAGTGGCCACGTAGCTGTGTCACAGGAGGAAGCCTGGAAGATTGTTTTAGCCATCTTTTGAAGGAGTGAACATTCTGTGCCCATGGGAGTGCACTTTAGTCATCCACTAAAGATGAGAGAAGATCAGCAGAGAGAAACAAGGAATCAGACTAGGGCAGGTTTGCACCAGGTATGTGCCTGGATACCAAACACAATCTTTGTCCATTTTTGTTTACATCGAGACTTTTGGCTTTTAAAATAGTTTCTTTCATTCTGAGAATAATACAGTTTAATTCATGATAACTGCATTTTATTAAGAACAAACAGCAATCTCACAGTATCTCCCAGCCAGCCTTTTACATACACACAGCAGTTAGGAAAACAAAGGCTTTTGTCATCCCATTCTATGCTGCAGCAATAGTCAATTTAATCAACTGCCAAAAGCATCGATTAAAATAAAAATTGTTTTCTCTACCAAAGAATCACACAAAATAGATATCTACACAGGGTTGGTTGGCTGGTTGAAGTCAGGTAAGCTATAAATAGGAGGTATATGTGCATCCATCAGAGTGGGGTGGCCCCTGAAATACTCAAGTATTGCTGAATATTTTTAAGAAATAAGGAAGAAAAAAAAAGTTCTATATGCCATGCTTCTCAATTTAAAGTGCAGTTATGGCAGAAAATAATGAGCTTCAGGACCGCTCTTGCTTATTCAACATCTCTCCTTCCTGTTTGCCCTGGTACAAGTCTCTAAGGATGTGAGTGTTAGCACTGTAAGGTAAGTACAGCCTCTGAGCTGTGAACTGGAGACTTACGCTTTGAGCATCCCCAGCAGCGATGACAGCTCAGCTTATTCTGAAGCAGCTTTGTTACTGGTGGGATACAAGAAGCAGGCTGCCAAACAGACCTTCAGGTACAGGAGGAATTGTTAGGCACAGGTGATTGAGTGAGGATGAATAATGCTCTCTCTATTCAAACTGATGTAGCTATACTAAGATCACGGGGGGGGGAAGGAAATACATACTACTGACCATTCTGTCAGGATATATAGTTACTTAGAAGTATCTAAGAAAAAAAAACTAAATACCTTCTCAAAATTGTTTTTGGCTCAGAAAGCTTCTACCCTTTTCCATAACTTCAAGGGATGGTCCTTAAATTCATAACAAGTGAGTACATTACAGTATGTGCAAATCAGGTCTCTGTTCATACAATCTTTTCCTGTCTTATGTCTGCCATATTGTTTCCACAACCCACCATGGGGTGGTTTGGGTTCGGTCGTTCTTTTTTTGTTTGTTTGTTTGTTTGGGTTTTTTTAATGTTACAAAGATGCTGATAAAGGATTGCTTAGAAAGATTTTTGTCTGTTCCATGCTTTTCTCTTAATTTGTGGCTTTGCACCCACCATAAGCATGAAACGCAAACTTCTTGAACTATCAGCTCCACTGTGTGCAGGAGTTGGATGTTTCAAAGTTGGTGGCAGGTACTAGGGAGTAAAAACACTGGTATGGTTGGTTGGTTCATTTGTGAATAGCTTTGGTTTGCTATTGCTGAATTCTTTCTAATGGTTGGATTCACACTGTTTTAATTTGGGAAAGTTGCCCATGAATGCATAATTATTATGAAGTTGCACACAGTACTTTTGAAAGTGCAGTTATTCTTCCTTAGCTTTTTTAGAATGCTTATCAAAATAGCTGAACTCAAGCCAGGTAGGTTTAGATTTTTTCAAGAAGTATTGCTATTTTTCTTTTATTTGTTTAAGATCTATTAACCTTCTCAATCATAATGAAGTCCCTTTGAAACAGACAAAAAAAAATTCTTTAGGAAAGTCAGAAGAACAATACTTGAGTACACATTTGCTGACTACCTCCTCCTTACTATGGTAGCATGAAGGAAGCAGCTTCTGTCAAGTCAGAATGGCAGAGCTGGTTTGAGAAGATCTGTTCCAGTTGCTGAGAGACAGAAAAAAATACAAAATTTGCTTGCCTTGTCTTCCTTTGTCTGAGATTATGTGCAGTTTCAAACACATCCCAAACATCTACAACAGTGATTAACAGAAAGAGTCTTTGAAAGTGCTTGTCTGATGGTGGAGCACGTGACACATTCAGCCCTGCAGCAGAGATCTAACTTTCATCTGTTGCGTAGAACAGTGTCGATTCCCAAAATGCATCAGTCCTGTAGGGGCTAGGGCATCATCTGACACTGTTCCAATCCCACTTGTTCCAAGTCCTCAACATGCAAAGAAAGTAGGTTTCCACCTTTATTTAAAGTTGAAAATATTCTTGAGTACCACTGAACTCTTATTCTATACTCCCTAGTTCAGGTCTGAAATTACCCTTGACTTGCATAGGAATTATTATTGTCAGTTTAGTTCCTCTTCCTTCTCAACAGTCTCCTCTTTCTTTCTTTCACATCTGGAGCAAGGACTTGGAAAGTTTGTCTTTCAATTTTAGCATCAGTTTCAGGGAGGAGCTGTTATAGCTCCGGGGAAAATTAAATTGTCCTCTTTGTTGTGTTAAGCAGTTGCATAAAAGCTATTATAGTCTCTGCAAAAAGACATCTTAATAGTTGTTCTGGGAGTGGCAACATTGAATTTGAACACTGGTAAAAACTTTAATATGATGGCTATTCACAACCAGAGCATAGAGCTGAAGTTATGTCTAAACTATCTGATCAGACTATGTCACGTTAATCTTTACACTCTGGTAATAGCCTTTTCAGTGTATGTCTAGTTTATGATGCGGTGATACGCAGCTCCTAATACAGGCAGTATTCAACAGGATGACTCCTTGTACAGGGTTCATGCCACATGCCACAGTATCCATTACCACCTCTTTCTTTTTATTTTTCACAGGACTGTGTGCTCAACTTGCTGCAGTCAGATTCAAGCATATATACCACTCAAATCTGCCTTGCAGAGGTTGCAGTCTAATTCAGGTAAAAAGTGAGCAAGTTAGGGATTGATGCAAACAGAAGATTACTGGAAATAATTATAATAACTGAAAGGGGATAACTGATGAGGAAGAGAGGTCACTAGGAGTTTTAAGAGCTGGACTGAGATTCCACACACAGGGTGTGCAGTGATCTAAAGGCAGGTGCAAAGCTGAAAGCGGGAGGGATCAAAGAGAACACGTGTGCTTGTAAGCAAAGCAGTAAGATCAGGAGATGGAAGAAGAATAGGTGCAAGGAAAGAGAGCAGATGTAGTGTGGCTGGAGCACTGTGCAAACAAATGACCTGAGGCATAGTATTCTGGATGGAATGTGGCATGAAAAGGAAACTCCTGCACAGTCCCCAAAATAATTTTTTTTTTTTTAAGAGAAAGGACACTGCCTCTACCCACACTAAGGAACTTTGTCTATTATTATGGAAAAAGAATCAGAGCTCGCATTAAAGTAAGGTGTGTAACCAGCAAAATCATAGCAGTCTGCAATTCAGTACAGAGCAGTGCAAAAAAAAAAACACAAAACCACCAAACCAAAAAAACCAAATAACAAAACAACCCCCAAAAATCCCCCAAGTCATTTGGAATGAGCCCTCAGAGCAGGGTGGGCCCCTTAGTGCTTCGGGGCACAGAAGGAAAAAAGCACCGACTTTCAGTCTCCCAGAGCTTGTTGGCAGGTGTTTTGCTTCGGGAGGGCTGTGTAGAAGGTAGGAGTGAAGGTGTCGAACGGTAGTTAATATAGCTGGCAATAAGCAGTGTTGCTTCAACAATCTAGGGAGAAAGAAAATTATTAACTGCAAGTCAATTAGAGGTAAGAGTGCCCTTTGATTTTTAGAGCCTATTGACTGCATAACTTTTGCAACTGGCTTTCTCACATGGAATTGTTTGGTTTTGAAATGAAGGTCTGTAAGAGTTAGGTAGAATAAGTCTCGATTAAAGGTTCCAGCTTACAAGGGATTTATTGAATATATATAGCTAGTGCAGCAGCCACAAGTACCGGTCCCCAGGGCTTGTACAAAATGCCCAGCTGTGATGCTGCCAGCTGGAAAGAAACTCACTGTTCGTTTTGTAATTACCTTTGGAATTGCCATCGTGAAAAGGAGTTTTTCAGTGCTGTTTTTTCCAGAACTCCTGTCTTTCATTTGACTGACTACAATCATGAAGTCATCTCGACAGCCTCCAAAGGTCAGCACAGAGGAGTATGAATAAGAGACCTTCAAGTGCTGCAGACAACAGAGAGTTTGAAAGAGTCATAGTTCTGTAAAAGAAAAAACGGCCACCTTAAACCAGTATATTTGCTACTTAATGCAAGAACACCAGATCGCCAGCAGTAATAGGCAGTATAGGTAACTGGCTCTATAGGTAACAGCTGGCAGAGAAATCTCAAATGAGAATTGCATTTCTAGTTTTCTCCTAGCTTGCTCGATGCCTCGCTGCTTCAGAGCAATAGTCCAAACTTTGTTATATCCCAGATGGTGGTAGTAAAGCACATACCACTGAGATTTTGCAAGATGTATGAGCATGTTTGCTGCCCATCAAAGAGGCAGTTAGCTGTTTCATGAAACCTTACCTTACACTGTAGCTGTAATTTTCCTTTGTTTATGTAGCGTTCAAACATAGCACTGACTTCCCTCATCTCTGACTTCTACAAATTAACTTCTGGATCCATTTGAAGTTAAAGACAAACTTTTAGTGACTTTAAGTGGACTCGGGAATGTCTTTCTGTGGGAGGTAAGTTATTTTTCTTAAACAGTGTTCCTCACCGTACCATAGTGTTATAATCCAGTATGCTGATACCATCTTCATTCACAGCTATCCAGACTGGACAGTCTTCCAATGAGGAAGGCAAAATAGGCTAGAGAAAAAGAAAATTATTAATTTAGATATTTCTTGACCACCACACAAAGATGTTTCTGACGTAAATCTTGGGGTTTAAGGATAAAGTGAAGATGAGAGAGAATCCTATAGGCTTACTGGTCTGACCTGGTTTGATTTTTTTAAGAGGACTTCTCTCAAAATCTGGAATAACGTTTTCAGATTTACATAGAATTTTCGGACTTAGTGGCACAAGAGATGCAATGATAATGAAGGCTTTGATATTAATTAAATTCCGTCAGTGTAGTTAAAACTGAAGGAAATGCTAGGACAGAGCAACAAAACAGCAGTTCTGCTCTGCTCTGATTCTTATACTACTCCCATCAGTCAGTCAGGCAGTGAAGCCTGTTGGTTTCTATAATACCAGTGCACCCAGTACCATCACATCAATGCAATTTTCTTTCTTACGGCTTTTGACAAATGTGCATCAATTATCTGTTAAAGATGAGTTATGTGTTGTTATGGCTAATGACATGAATCTTTCCTGGGAGTCTGCTATTACGTGGCTAATGCCATTGGCTTTTTTAAACATTGCTGTTTAACTATTGAAAAGTTATAAAATATGTTAATCATCAGAAATATCAACATTATTTAAGCTGAGTGGAACTATTCTATATTCTGATTCTTCAGTGTCAGTAACCTCAAATACCAGTAGCCTCTCCTGCTTTTACTGCTGACAGTGGAAATAATTGTCTTTTCAAAAACTTCTTGTATATTTACTCAAGAGATCCCTTTCATCCTTAGACTTTATTCCATAACTATAGCAGCTTTGACTTCAAAGCAAGAGACATGTAACTATGAACGAGACCTATCTCAAGCTTTCAATGGAGGAGGTTTCTGCTGGGTTGGGGAAGATGGTTAATGCCAAAACAAGATTTCCCAGACAGCCACTATGTGCTAAGACATTAGTTTGGGCATAGGTAATAGGTACAGAGCTCTAGTCTGGGATGGGCTGAGGGATGGTACAAGCTACTTGGAGAAGCACTCCCTCCAGCTGTTCTTTGCTGTCCCACTGATGCCTGTGGGCTGGCAGCTTACCCAATACGTGCTTTAGTTTGTCTGTTTCTGCACCAGGACATTAGCAGTGCTTGCCTCTCTCATGTGGCAAGGAAAGCAGCCAGCTCTGTGTCAAGCAGAGAACAGGACTGAAATACCCATTCTTTTAGCTAGCATCAGCTGCCAGGTGTGATTTATGGGGGACTCCTCCCTTCCACCCCCCCAGTGGTATGTAAATAGTATTTTTTAAACTATCATTGCAGCCTTGATGACCTGGGAAATTCCTGTCTGAGAAAGCTTTGGCAAGGTTTGTAAGGAGAGTTAGTACCCTGGTATTATGATCAACTGATGCAGCCAGGGAACCTTCAGTGTTTATTTACTGAACGCTAGCAACCCCTAGTGTTTAGAACATGTTTCTCTTCCTTCTTTCTAAACCTGTGTGGTACCAAACAGAGCTGTTCGTTCAGAACAGTCTTGTTCAGTTTTTCCTCTTCCTGAAGTAGAAGCATTTTCAACCCGTCTTACCAGATATCATAGGTATATGTCTGCTCAGATAGTTCACTCTCAGGAAAAGGAAAAAAAGCGTGCTCCAGTTACCTTAGCAGCAAATATTTTGGTTCCAAAGAGAGGCCATTTCCGGGCCACCGTCAAATAAATTCGAACGCATTCTGGTGGAGAGCATCCGTGCAGCACTGTCCACTTCGTCGCCAGCGTGTCAGCCAGTTGCCTTTCAGAATCCAAGACACAAGACGGCATTATTTACTAATGTCTTCCAAGGAAAGGTGAGTAAAATTATGACAGTTAATAGATGTACCTCTCATTCCAAAAGAGCTGTTCTACACAGCACAACTGACAGTGCTAACAGCCCTGTCCATAATGAGGGTTGTACAACCTGAGTTTATTTTAGCATTTTCTCTACTTCCACAATTATTTTACTGCTAGTTTACTTGAACACCCAGGAATCCCAGTCACATATAGGTTGCTCACTAGTGTATATATTAAACAACTGTAACTACAAACACTCAGGCAGCTGTTACAGTAAAATCCTGCCCAGCTTGTCTTCACATTCAATTATACTCTCACCTTCATCTTAACTTGTCTGTAGTATGCTCTATATGGAGTGGCAATATATATTAACTCACTCTTGATTTGGCTCACTAGGGATGGTTTGGCAGTTATCTTGCTACATGCAGATGGAATTTGCTTCCAAAAGGAGGTAATTGTGTTAGTTCCACCACTGCATCCCTAAGTAGCTTTGGATCTGGAAGATTATCATTCTCTCTCATTAAAACAGTTAGAGCTGAGATCCATGGCAGCATGCGAACTCTGTACTTGAGATCTCTGCATTGTGTGTGAGAATTTCCAAGTCAGAATATCAAAAAGTCCTGCCAAAATATGTCCTACCAGAGTTGCTGCATGGCCTGAAGCAGCCCATATGTGCTGGCTTTATGGCTCATTGCAAGTGTTAGGCATCTGGATTCAATCGACACTTGGGGGAAGGGTAAAACAAAAATTCAGAAACAGAATTTATCTTAGGCTTAGGTTACAGTTTGTTGGAACTGAGATGCTTAATTTGGAAGTGAAAGGATTAAACTTCTTGTCAAGGGGAAAATCAGTTGGTGATTTTGCTCTTTTTATATTAGTTAACTGCTATTTTATTTTGAAGGAACCTTTTCCTGACACTTGTGTTTCGTTTCTACACCAAATAATCTTGACAGGGCTCCTTGAAACTTCTTAAGTATAAAGACAGAATTTTGCAAGTAAAATTTGTTTCAGTGCAAAGTACAGAAGAGCAAACAATTTACCTGAGCTGTTCAGGAGTAAGGTTTTGCTTGTAGCGTTTGGGGTAGAATTTATCTAAGACCTGGTGGAGAAGATGCTGCATTTTTGATTGTGATGTTCCCCCAGGACTTGAAGATCCTGGTCGATCCAAATCCCCAAATTCCACCTAAGACAACATCACAGTTTATAGTGCAACAGAACTATGGGATTTTTAGTGCAGTAAAACATTCCATGAATTTCCATACCGATAACTACTGCGTTTATTAGTCATGCAAAAAGACACCATTAGGCTGGGGAACTTTGTCTACAGCATTTACCACAGTAAATGTATACCACAGAGCAACTACTGAGGACATGACTGCCCAAGGAATTCTTTATTGATCTAAGAAAGTGGAACAAGATCTCAGCCAGCTACTTGTTGTAGGGAGACACTTCTGTATAACTGCCAAGCTTTTGGGGTTTGTTTTCAACTGGCCAATTAAAACAGCCTATTTATAAATCGTTTGGACAATGTTCCTGGCTTCTTCATCTCAGTTTATGTTGCTTTAACAAATGCAACAATCAGTTTCAGCTCAGTAAGAAACTATTATCCTCCTTATCATGCCCACAACCCATATTGTGTGTTTTATGTGGTAAAATGCTAAATGCAAGCCTGAAGGTCTAATGGAGGATCCCACAAAGTGCTCTTCCTGAGTAAGAGGCTATTGGCAGTGCAACAGGGAAAGTTTTTACTATTAAGTGGAATTCTAGTAGTGATACTATTTCCATATTTCTAAGACACTACTTGGAGCAGTTCTGGGGATAGTCCAGCCTCACTGTTTTTGCCAATATTTTTCTTCAGAAGGAAAGGAGAGGCACTCCTATAGCAAATTTCCCTACAGCAAAAGGTGTTCTAACAAGATATGTATGCTAGTATAATGTGTTTGGCATGGTACATCTCAGACTGTATGTTTGATAAGAACAACCACTTTTGATGTAAGAGAGGGCTGCTTAGTCAAAGATACTCAGTGTACAGCTGAAGTCCCTGGAGGACAAAAGGGAGGATTTCTGCCCATAGCCATACTCACCTGAGCCATCAGAGCCACCATTTCCAGAGCTAATTCCTTATTAACAGGAAACCTTCCATTGGCTATTTCACTGCTGACTTGGAAGGCCAGTAGCAACCGCTCCCGGTCTGTCTCACCTTTGGCCTGGCTCCGAAAATATAGCCTAAAAAGCAGAGAGGATTGTGAAGGTAAAAAGATACTGTGAACTGGAAGTAGAGGTGAGAACTTTAGTCAAGGTGAGTAAAAATAAAAGTGGGTTTTTTTCCCTCCTTCTCCAAAGTGAACTTTGTGTATTGCGGGGGTACTGGACAGAGATTTGGAAGCTGAGGTGCTTCCCTTATGAACAAGATTTAGGCAAGGAGGCTCAAAACATGCTTTCTAGCTTTGGAAGCCATTTGAATTATGAGCACCAACCACTTCAAGACAGTGAAGCCTTATTAAACACAGGTAAATCAGTGTCTGTCCGTCCCATCATGCACAGACAGGCAATATTTAAGATATGGCCTTCTCTGCTCACAGAATACAGAAGTGCCTCTGCTCTACATGTATAAACTTCTACATGACAACCTTGTAAACTTGTTATTTTTGCCAGCTTTGTTTTGACCACCTACACTGATATTGTTATTAAAAAAAGTCTTCAGTTTGCTTCAGCAGGAAATAAGAGACCCAATTAGTAGGCTTTATTTCAAAAACTGAAGAAGCATTCTTGTAAATCAAAGCTTCCTACTATTTTTTATTCCCTTCACACTTGCAATTTCTTTGACCTGGTATAGCAAGATGACTAACGGGTGTTGAAGCCACCAGCCTGGGGAATGCTTCCCAGAACCATTCCTCATGCATGCCTATTTACAGCCCACACCATCTAATTAAAGTATTAATTTACAGCTGCATCTATGACTATATATTCCACAATACCACAAAAGATATTCATTCCAGTGGATCAGTTTGTTTATTTTTATGTCAATCTAAGATTAACACCACCATTAGGACCATAGTGACCTTACACATGTCTTATCAGAGTCCTTGGTGTTAGAACAGCCTAACCTTGGGAAGACCTTATCAAAACATCCTTGCTGTCCAGTCTAGGCACATTCCAGTCCAACAAAATACTGCTGCAAAGTTTCACTCCCGAAACAAATACTGCCTTCTGGGTCAAAAGCAATAACTTCTGCTTCCACCTCTGTATACCAACTAACAAAGTTCACAGAAATTTGTTTCCACCATCACAGTCAACAAAATCTTCATATATTCAATACAGAGCTTCGTATCTTTTTGGTTCTGGAGTGGCCTTTGTTTTGCCTGCAAACATTATTCACATGCAGAAAGCCATTCCTTGTTCTTATACACAGTTCTCCATTCATTGTAATTCAGAATTCCTGTCTGTATTATAAATGATGAACTTGTTCCAGTTTTTGGTTTAGATCTTTGTCTCATACTTTCATTCTCTATCATCTCTTGTCATCTAACTTTTCACATTTCTTTCTTTATATAGTCTGGGCACTGCTACTACATGTCTCCTCTACAACTCATGCCATTTAGAACATTGTTCTTGTATCTTTTTCATCTTTGTGATTCTTCACTTAATTGCAAGTTTCAGCATATTCGTTTTCACTGGTGATTTTTCCCCCAGGTCTCTCTTCCTCTCACCTAACACACGTTATTTAATTATGTTTTAGGATCTAGGCAAATGAAATTGTGCCAAGTATGTCTTACTGTGCTACAGCTAGCTCTTAAACCATTTTACGTCTGTTCTGCTATTGCAAAGTGTTTTGGGTTTTACCTCTAGGCCATATACCCTCTTTTACACATGTACCACGCACAAAAGTCATCACATCTCAGGTAGGATTTGAACACATCTTAGCTCAAATAGTTTTGGCACTAACAGTACTATAAACTACTGGCCATCTACAGAGATATATCCAGTCTAGAAATGTTTAACAGCAGTAGTGAGGCCAACCAACAAAACACAGTACCTGTTCTTATAGGTCAACTTCACAATTCTTGTGCCGCCTTCATATTTCCCAGGATGCAATTCTTTTAAGGCTTGTTCCCATTTAGAAATGACATCACAGATCTTTAAAAAAATATCATGGAGAGAGGAGAGACACTGAGGTGAAATGTATAGTCAAGGCTTGAGGGGAAAGTAAGTGAAAAAAGTGTTGTAGAACACAGAAGATAAGGAAATAGACTGGATCAGCATAAACACAGCCAAAAGTGGCAAAACAATTCCTTTTTGTATTACACAGTATGTAAAAATTCAAGTGTTTCAACTGAAAACTCCAGCTCTAATCTGCAGGGGGACATCTGTAAGTGACTTCTGGTCTGGTAGCAACTCTATGGCTATGTCTATGTTAGCAAGCAGCAAAGCCCAGGAGGAGCAGATCTGCACAGTGGAACACCTGTTCCTAAGACTGTATGCCCACACTATATGAGTTTCAAAGGATTTTCCTTTGGACTAGCTTTAGTCTGATCAGAGGGCCTGAAAGCCCACTACTCTGTTGGATCACATCTTCCAGTTCATGTTTCACGTAAAAAGAATCCATTTCATGCTCTCTAAGGTTGCTCCTTAATGTGAATCAAAGCATGGTTAACAGGAATGATTGGTAGGTTTGCTTCAAAAGTGCCCTCCTGAGCTAAACTAAAGCACTAATGTATCCTCTGAATAGCAGCTATCTACATGCTTGGCTAAACCAAACCCTTGGATATGAAAGTCCAAACTTTGGGAACATTCGGTCCTAGATTCCAACTTTGTAACTCAGACGTATTTTTAGTAATAGCATGGTTAATCTCTTTGGTTCCATTCAACTTCTCTTGGTTATTCCAGTCCTTTTACAAGTGGTCTAATAAAGGCCCCTACTCTTTTAATGGCATCTCACTAAAAGGAATGTGAACATAAGAAGGCACATGAAATACATAATCAGATATCCTAATCCTCTCTTAAGAAGCTATTGAGGTTGCCTTGGCACGTAAATAACGAGTTAATAACCAGTAAAAGCAATGCCTTTAATTGTCTCAAGCTCCTTCCTTTACTCTAGTATCTCATCTCTCCAAATGGTGGTTCAATTGCCAGCAAAGCTCTAGATTATCTATCTGATCTGTATCAGGCCATGAAAGCGAAGTATATAACTTGGCACTGTCTATGGTAGTTTCCTCTTCAAACCATCTAATTTAAAGTTATTGGCATCTTTTCCCTCTGTTGCCCAATGTGAAACTTTACACTGTGTAAAACTGAATGTTTATGTTCCTTACAGGTATCAGGGCCTCTTCAAAGTTGCCACCACCACTATTCCTCCATCAATGCTGTACGACAAATTATTCTCCCGGATTTGTACCAAAATCTGATGTGTCTCATTCGTGGCCGCTAGCCTGCTCACTTAAGACAGTGATCCAGACAGTCATCTCCATATTAAAGACACAGACGTTAATACTTTATCTGCTTTCCTTTTCCCTTGATCTGAGGCACTCCTCTCTTTTTTAAAGTGAAGGCATACTCAGTAGAGCTTTCTCCCCTAAGTACACTCATCAACAATGAAAGCCTGATTTATCTGGAGATAACAAGGAGATACTTCATAATCCAATAGATGAGATTTATATAGACATGCTAAGAGGCTCACAGCCTAACATAAATTTGTCTCAATTAGGAGTGTCGCATTTGATATTAGTTGTGCTATCTGATCATGCTAGCTAGCTCAGTCATGTTTTAATTTTGTAGTCAAGACAAATTAAACTTTAATATCTGCTAAAATCTGAGTTAAAGACTTCTTAAAAATTGACCAATTTATCACCTACTAAAACAGAACATGCTTTGTCTTAACTAGTATCTCAGACTAGACTGAGCTAATGATAGAATCATAGAATCATTTAGGTTGAAAAAGACCTTTAAGATCCTCAAGTCCAACCATTAACCTAACACTGCCAAGTCCACCACTAAACTATGTCCCTAAGTGCCTCATCTACACGTCTTTTAAATACATCCAGGGATGGTGACTCAACCACTTCCCTGGGCAGCCTGTTCCAATGCTTGACAAACCTTTCAGTGAAGAAATTTTTCCTAATATCCAATCTGAACCTCCCCTGGCACAACTTGAGGCCGTTTCCTCTCGTCCCATCGCTTGTTACTTGGGAGAAGAGACCAACACCCACCTCACTACAACCTCCTTTCAGGTAGTTGTAGAGAGCGATGAGGTCTCCCCTCAGCCTCCTTTTCTCCAGCCTGAACAACCCCAGTTCCCTCAGCCGCTCCTCAGAAGACTTGTTCTCCAGACCCCTCACCAGCCTCGTTGCCCTTCTCTGGACACGCTCCAGCACCTCAACGTCCTTCTTGTAGCGAGGGGCCCAAAACTGAACACACTATTCGAGGTGCGGCCTCACCAGTGTCGAGTACAGGGGGACAATCACTTCCCTACTCCTGCTGGCCACGCTATTTTTGATACAAGCCAGGATGCCATTGGCCTTCTTGGCCGCCTGGGCACACTGCCGGCTCATGTTCAGCCGGCTGTCGACCAACACCCCCAGGTCCTTTTCCGCCAGGCAGCTTTCCAGCCACTCTTCCCCAAGCCTGTAGCGCTGCATGGGGTTGTTGTTACTCAAGTGCAGGCATGAATATCTCATCTCTGAATACTAATCTAGATAGACAATACCCAAGTGATCTTGCTGCATTAAGAAAAATTTATTAGCCATTTAGCAGTTCTTCAAAGATGTATGCTGAATGTAGAATAGAATAGTTTGGGTTGGAAGGGACCTCTACAGGTCATCTAGTCCAACCCCCCTACCGTGGGCAGGGACATCTTCAACTAAATCAGGTTGCTCAGAGCCCCGTCCAACCTGACCTTGAATGTTTCCAGGGATGGGGCATCCACCACCTCTCTGGGCAACCTGCTCCAGTGTTTCACCACCGTCAGCGTAAAAAATTTCTTCCTTATATCTAGTCTGAATCTACCCCTCTTTAGTTTAAAGCCATTCCCCCTTGTCCTGTCACAACAGGCCCTGCTAAAAAGTTTGCCACCATCTTTTTTATAAGCTCCCTTTAAGTACTGATAGGCTGCAAGAAGGTCTCCCCAAAGCCTTCTCTTCTCTAGGCTGAACAACCCCAACTCTCTCAGTCTTTATTCATAGGAGAGGTGTTCTATCCCCCTGATCATTTTTGTGGCCCTCCTCTGGACCCGCTCCAACAGGTCCATGTCTTTCTTATGCTGAGGGCTCCAGAGCTGGACGCAGCACTCCAGGTGGGGTCTCACCAGAGCAGAGTAGAGGGGCAGAATCCCCTCCCTCGACCTGCTGGCCACGCTTCTTTTGATGCGGCCCAGGATACGATTGGCCGCCTGGGCTGTGAGCGCACACTGCTGGCTCATGTCCAGCTTCTCATCCACCAGTACCCCCAAGTCCTTCTCGGCAGGGCTGCTCTCAATCCCTTCATCCCCCAGCCTGTATTGATACCAGGGGTTGCCCCAACCCAGGTGCAGGACCTTGCCCTTGGCCTTGTTAAACCTCATGAGGTTCACACAGGCCCACTTTTCGAGCTTGTCCAGGTCCCTGTGGATGGCATCCCATCCCTCTGGCGTGTTGACCGCACCACTCAGCTGGGTAGCAGAAGAAAAAAAAAAAAAAAAAAAAAACAAACAACCACCTTCATGTTGCCCTGCAGACAGTGTTCCAAATTCCTGCCAGAAGGATCGTCTGTGAACAGAGAAAATCCCATGTGGGATGGCTTCTTCATTCCTGTCTCCTGGTTCAGTCGCTGGATGAATTCATCAACTGTTGAGGAACCATCAAAACCTACAACCTGCAATGAAAGAGGAGCTAATTGAGGATAACTTCCAAGAAACGTGACATTGATGGGTATCACAACTAATGAAGCCTGGTTTCCTACAGATTGGTGTCTCACGATTGACTGCCAGCTCCAGTAACTGCACTTGCATATTGTCTCCCTTCACATTGCATTATTTCTAGTACTTGAGACACTTACGACATCTCTCCCTTTTCCCCAGCTACTTTTTCTTCCTAAGACCTGTAAAGCTGGGGCTGGATTCCTTTCAGTTTCTCAGGAAAAATGGCTAAGATGGCAAGGAGGAGAAATAGTGTCTATCTCCCAATATCTGATACATATAAACACCATGGTGCCACCCACCCACATGATGGAGGCAGTTCATGGTGCAGTCCTCTAGTTCCCAGAAGAAGGCAGCTGCGGTGGCTCACCTGGTAGGTTCCATTCATGAAATGCACTGGAATGCTGAAGGGGAGTGAGTGGTGGTAGGGATTTCTCAGCAGGATGGACACAATCTCCATCCGGGACGGCTTGGCTTCCCGCTCGCCAGTCTGCACAGTGCGGTCTACTGATCTCTGGCAGTAGATGGCATACTTGCCTATTTCACTCCTAGCCAAAGAGGTGGAGATAAACCACAAACATGCTTTAAATGCCATGTCCTCTTCCATTTCTCATGCCATGACTAGAGCATTCCTCCCTCAGGCTTTTGCTCAAGCAAAGATACATCTCTGTGCAGATATTCTAGTTCATCTCAACAGACTAACAGCTCAAGTGAAAAGCTACAACACAAACCTGAGCTCCAAGGATCTGTAAAATTAAGGTAGATAATGGACTCTCTGGGAAGTGCAAGAGCATTCCCTGCTACTAGATGGACTGGACATAGTATAGGAATATCCCCTTCTGTACCCTGTTGCCATCATAGTATCCATTAAACGTAAGACCAGTTCACCCTCAAACTTGCTGTTGTGCCAGTGGAATTTAGTTACTATCATGTCAAGTCCTGATAAGAATTAATAAGTTGTCATGCATTAGTCTCACTTACAGGATTATATAAGTTGTGTTTATCAATTAACATGGTTATACAAATTATAAGTTTCCATGTATTAACCCTATCTGCCAATCAAGAGACTCGACAGATTCAAAGCAGGCTCAGATTTGTTGATAGTTCAATACAGTATAGGGACAGTTACTAATATGATCAGTTTACTGTCTACTGAAGAGGGTGCTCCCCTGAACAGCACCAAAAGGATATAAGTGTCTCTAAAACCAGGCAGGAACAGCCAATTACACTTTTTGCAAAAGTGTTAAGAACGTATATACTGAATAAATTCTGAAATTGAAGGATTTATATGGATTTATAACCGTGCTATCACTTTGCAGGGTAAACTAATTCCATTCAAGATGCCTTCAGGAGCTCAGTATGTGATTAAATCTCCAGTTAAATCCCTGCAAGCAACATGGAAGTCAGGAGCTCTGGCTTTTCACTGTAGCAATATATTGCTCACCTCCCCAGTAATGTGTTTGAACAATTTTCAAATGGAGAATCTTGCTTCAACGAGAAGCTGTTGTGTCTGGCTTCCAAATTCTCCCGAGCCCTGTGTCTTCTAACCTAGAACTGTGCTCCACTTTTCTTACTCTCTTAGAGATTGGATGTATACTCTAAGGTCACCTTTCATGAAAAACAATACCTAGAATGAAGATCTAGTGTAAATCTAGACCATACGCATTATGCAGTGTAAACATTCTAGTGTCTTGTTTGCTGTATGAAACAGGGAAAGCATATCTATTTAACTGGTCAAGAAACAGCCATACCTGCTCCATCTAAAGAGACGTAAGTATTCCTAAAGCTAGGCAGAAGGATCTAAGCTAAGTCTCATTTAGCAACTGCTCTAAATCTAATCTAAACTACAGATGAATATAAGCACAGTTTGCTGTAATTTCTGTCTGTTTGTTTCTAGCCCTAATAATTGTTTCATAGCTGGATTGTATAAATACATTTCCTCTTTGCTTCTGCTTAAAGTTTATTTGTTGATAAAGGTACTTTTGGGCTAAGAACTTGGCAGACCATCAGCATAGTAATGCTTGAAACTGATGCATTAAATCGGTTTCACAGAGCCCAGCATATCCTTATGAAATTCAATAGTCCCCAACAGTAAAGCAGCTCCACTGCTGAGTTGAATGGGCCATTTTGGGAGCTGGTAATGCACAAGTTTGAAGAGATGGCTTCTAGTACTAGCCAGAAGATCCCTAACATGTTGCCTTAGCCAATGGAGAGAGAGCCTGAACATTGAGGAGCGCCTGATATCTGTATTTTTGCTTCTGAGAAGAAATAGAAAATGTGAGGCAGCATATAAGAAAATTAAAAAACCTTGATTGAAGGAGTACACAGATTTCCTTTGCAATACCAGGAGACTTCTAGCTTAAGTTCCAAGGCAGACTTAGGCTGAGTATTTGAATATGAATGTTTGTTTGACATGAAACCACTCTTTTACCTATGTCTTAGCAACTGTATATTCTTGCAACAGACAACTAGACAACTCTAGCTGCGACCTCCCTGCCAAGGACACAGTAAGATATGCTGAAGACCAGATCACCATGGAAACAAACAAAGAGCACAGCATGAACACTGGAGAACAACTTACTGCTGTTACAGTAGATCTTGCACTGTTTTCTTATAGGGGAAAGAGTTACACACTAAAGAGGTAACAGAAAACAGTACTAGTATATATTTCAGGTTTGTTAGTTTTTCCTAACTTTTTATGGTTCCCTGAGTTGTTCTCTGCCTCACTTCTGTGCTGTCAGTATGCCTGCTAACCTGACAGCAGAATATAATCACCTAAAATTCTAATAATTCATTCTAAATAATTACTTTGGTCTGTCTTTCTATCAGTAAAAGTAAGTAGCTGCATCAGCAAAAAAAAATCCTATGTAGCTTCAGTTATATCTGCAAAAATTCTTTTGTTAGTATAGGTCACTCAGTTTTGTGAACTAGCTTAATATAAGTGACAAATTAATGTGAATGAAGGGGGGCAGCTTGATAACATTTGGAACCTTCTGTCCTCTCAACTTATTTTTGCAGGTGTGAGTTACAAAATTGCTTCCATCGTTATTAGCAGCAGGTGCAAAAGGCAATCAGCTTAGCAGAAGAAAATGCTGTTGCAGTCTTTACCTGGGGTCTGCATGTCGCTGCAAGTGCTGTTTGATATACCAGAGGAAGTGATGTTGAGGCAGGAATAGAGGAGCGCACAAAGCCAGGAGTTGCCAGCACTGTGAACATAAAACTGGACATCATTCTTGTTCTGTGCTCCTTGCCTGTTGTTGTTCATAGAATACTGCAACCAAAATGTTGGATGGTGACCAGTGCTTTTGGGAGTGACCATTTTTAGACGTGTAGTTCAAGATGCTTCAAGGGAAAGTGATGGTCAGAGGACATGCTGCTCTTCAATATCTCAACCTGGACTCTTAAGAAGAGGTGTTCTAAGTGATTGGCCACTTTTGAAAATATTGACTAATGTAACTAGAGCTGAGTGAACGATTAAGACTTAAATTAATACTTTTTTCCTATTTGCAACTGCAAATCATAACAAAGAATACACTGGAGAATTCTGTTTCAAATTAGACCCATTATTCTTCAACCAGATTTTATTTTCTGGTTTGAGCTGGGAATATTATAATCAAGTATCTACATTCATGCTGTAACTTATTCATTTGATTTACCCAATAATTATAGTGCAAAAATCAGGTTTCATGCTTAATAGTAACATTCATGATTTGCATGCTGTTGATTAACTAAAATGGAAAACAAAATTAATACCATGTGGCAATTATAGCTAGCCAACACGAGCTATGAGTTTTGATTCTGAATATGGTCTGAATAGACCATTTGCAACTGGTAAATGATTAAATTTAAACTAAAATCTATTTTGCAAGTAGTTACATTCTCAATGTGTTTCTTTGCACATCAGTGCTGAGATTCTCTTTCCTCCAGCACATCTTTAGCATTTGCACAATTTTTATGAGAACCAGTCCCATTGCTAATTATTAAAAACACGGAATTAAATACAAAGTATTTGCAGAGTGGCAGTGACAAAAGAGGAACTGACCTGAATGACTGAGTGATTCTGAGGCTGTCGGCAGCTGGTCTGTTTAACAAGCTGACAGTAAATTTCATTCTGCAGCTCAGTATGTGTCAAGCAGACCTGCAGTGCTGTCTGGGCAAGTGATACGTGGTAATCAATAGAGGGTGCCTCCACAGGGACATTGATGAACAGCTGACAGGACTGTAAAAGGGTGGAAGTTAGTCAATGCCATGAGTACAGTGACTCTTCTCTGGTACTTTCCAGGACAGGTTCCCCAGATGTGTTACAGACAATTAATGAATTCTTCTAAATAACCCTTAAATGAGGGAGGAGAATAAATACTTGATACTTAAATAAATACTTAATTCCTACCCTGCCACAATTTCTAGTTGTGGCAACTAGAAAATTCACTCAACCTCCCCCAGCCTGAAGAGCTCACAAGTCAGCAAGAGAATCAAGGGGAAAAAAAATGTGCTTCCTGCCTTCCATGCCTGTGCTTTACCTTGCTAAGACCGTCCAAGTCTTACTGCTGATCTTACACTTGTAGAATGCAAGAATCAAATCTCCAATGGCTTCACCATTGGTCTTACTGACACAACTGAGTTTGCCAGTAAATTGTTTCCATTTCCTTCAATCCAACTGTTGGAGAGGAAAGAGGAAGATAAGGCTAACTTTGAAGTGTAAAGCCTGTGGGGGACATTGCTCCTAAACCCAGATTCCCTACAAGGAAAAGTTAAACTTCCAGAGAATGAATGACACCTAATATCCGAGTGTCCTATTGTAATTAAATGACCCAGCAGGCCTGTCTAAAGCAACCAATGGTGACAGTAAATATTGTGATGAACAATATGACCAAACAATGTTGTTGCCCCAACAACAGAGCAAAATAACTGAAAACCACGCAATGCCCCTGTAAATACCTTAAAAAGTTTCAGAGCTTCAGTCTGTAGAGCCGCTGATGGCAGAGTGGTGAGGGATGCGTGCAACCCATCTTTACTGTAGCACAACATAGGATGTTTCCACAGAGGAGAATCTGAGGTAGCAGATGGGCAAAAACATGCAGTGTCAGAAACAGAAGAAAGATAGTGTCCACGTTGAAAAGGAGCCTTGCAAAGCACCCAAGGAAGTAGAACTGCGCTAGGCCACATTTATCTCTGGTGCCACTTCACTGATTTCAGCAAAGCCTGCCATGAACACGGAGTCACCAGCAGCATTAGCCATCAGCAGAAAGAAGTATTGCCATCCTCAATCCTGCTATGTCAGAGCTTCTCACCAGCTGGATTCCGGTGAGAAACTGCTCGGCTGTGTGTTCAAACAAGACACACAAACTCTGCCAGGGCAGCCGCCTGCAATGGGGTCTTTGTTAGTGCAAGTCACTATTCAACAGTAAGCAAGGTTCACATGTAGGTCTAGGAATTTGTGAGTGTGCAGGAAAAGAGTATTACGTATGAATGCATATGTTAATACACATTTGAGAACATGGTGCATAAACATACATGAATGAGCAAGTATCAAAGATGAGGAGGAACAGATGAGCATGGATGTATGTGTGAGGGTTTATATGTGCAGATGTGAAGGCAAGTGTGTGAGAGTGTATTTAGGGGAGAGAGCATGTGTTTGTATGGTCAAGATTCCCAGGAAAGGAAAATCAGGACCAACAATAACAGGAAAAATTAAAGCTCCAGTTCTTTATTTGAATTTGAATTAATGTTACAGAAGTTTCAGATGTTTATCATTCGATAAATGATGTGACAATGTGATGGACTTGTCTAGTTTCACTAGAATGCCTGTATCCTCTCTGGAGATGTTACTGTGGAACTAGGGGAGAAGGACACTATATTATATGCTGTTCTACTGAGAATCCCCTTCCCCCACCTTTGGCTGGATTAAAACTGGGAATTGAAATTACCCTTCCTTATGCTTTGCTACCATGGAAAAGAGTTTGTGGTTTCTACTTACTAGGGTCTCCCTCTGCATCCAATAGTTTTCCAATGAGTTGTTCATATGATGTGCCCACTGTGGCATTACTGCTACCAGCTGCTACGGTCAGATGGTACAACCAGGTATTCTAGGCATAAGGATGAGAACAGTATGGGTCAATTCAGACCTTTTTTCTACAAACAGGTTCAGTCTGTATGCCCTATTTGTTTGCTGATACCAAAAAGACTCTTGCTCTCCAGAACGACAGCCTTTTGTACCTTCTCCTGTTTGGTGCGAATGAGTAAGTATGTGGGACTCTGGTCCTGTGGGTGAATCACCAATGTACAGTGGGATGAAAGAAGTCCTCCACCAGTGGCTTCATAATCTTCGTCAGAGTCACAGGAACGGTCTACTTCTTCCACTTTGGACTCACGCAGAGGCAGATGCCCTAGGGGACACTATAAGGAAGGGAAGCAAGTTAGAGAAGTATAGCTAATCTCCCACTACGGACAGGGAACACTGGGAAGGAAAACCCAGGTCAAAATGTTAGCAGTTCTGTAAAGTGTAAGGAATAAACTATAATTCAGTGTTTAACTAATGTAATTATATAATCTTGCATTTCTATAGAATCTCTTCTCTTTCATCAACTAAAGGACTTACAAACTGTGTTACTACTTTTATTATATTTCTTGGGAGAGCATCTACAGGTCAGAATGAGAATATGCAAATAAAAAGATGGCCTTTCCCATAAGGTACTGTTTTCTTCCTATTGCACTTGTCAGTTGTGCTTACATCATCAGTTCTGCAAGGTAGGATGTGTTTTCTGATGGTCAGTTGCTCAGTATCTTAAGTCACTGTTTTCTGATCCTGGTCAGACTTTCTGCTTGCTACTGGAAAATAAGTACTTTTAAAGTTACATAAATAGGTAGATTCAGACAGAGCATATCTGCTGTGCTAACTCTAGAGGTCAGTCCCAAGTATGAGTCACAGTGTTCCTTGATATTCTAAAACTTGAGTTTCGACGTCACCAAGACAAAGTAATGGACCATTGGGCCAAAATTCCAGAAATGGAAGCACATTACACTGATTAAATGACCTCCCTCTTCCCATATTGCTGTTGCTACTAATTTTCATGGTGGTATGCAGAATATATCAGCTGTATAAAAGTCTGCTCTAAAGGCTTCACAAGACCAAATGGAGAAAGCGAGAAACAAGATATACAGTGATCTGAGAAAGAGCAGTCACTTTCCTTTTGTCATGTTAGCTTTTAAAAAAAAAAAAAAATCAGAGAAAATATTGATTCTCTTTGTGGAGCAGATGCTGTTAGAAGGGGAGTAGTACAACCAAGGAAGAGCTTGAAGCATGAGACACAGAAGCAGTAAAAGGAAAGAAAGCATCATGAGAAATGGGAAAGGAGGGTTCAGGAACAAAAGGGGAAAAAGAATTACCTTATCTTCATGATTTCGATAGTAGTAGAAAGTTTTTCCAATCAGTGCACACCAGACCAGCTTAGAGTGACCATGCTTGACCTGTAAGGAGGACAAAGAAATACATGTTTTTAACATCAGCAATGTTGCTGGAACAATTTTCTAGGATTTCAACTCTCAATTCAACTCTCCCTTAAAACATTGCATATATTATTTGTTCTATGCTAATATGAGCTTCTCTCAAAACATACAGGGTACCACTTCCAAAAGCAGATAAGTACATCCCACCTAAGTAGATGGGACATAGGTGCTTATGGAAATGGGTCTAAGATTTTGTGAAGTATTTTACTCATTCATAACAACCCATCATTTCTGTATCCTGAAATACAATATTAAGAATAACCTTTTTAAGATTATAAAAATGAATCATTTCATCTCAGCAGGAAAAGACCGGTCAACATATAGTCTAGGGAGCTGTTTCCTATTGCAGATGAACAAGTGTCAGATGCAGGTTGTCTTTAGTCATCTTTAGATGCTGACCAGAATTATATTAAAAAAATCATAGTAACTTGGTATGCAAAACTAATCTATGGAAATGGCATAAAGCATAAGAATTTTCAGCCATTGTACTTTGTACTAATGCGCATGTAGTCTGTTATGATGGAAATAAATGCTAACCGAGAACCATACGAGCCATTTCTTTGAAACTCTCATATATCACCAAATTAAGATCAATTAAATGTGACATTTAACAGCGTTTCCTGTTGGTTATTTTTTTTATTATGACATGCTGTGAATTCTGTTGAAGAAAAGCATACATAAGCTAAATATTTATTACTTACTATTTGACAAAGTCAGTATCTCTCAGTAGCCTTGTTTGTCCCGTTCCTTATAATTTACACAAATGTTCCTCTGTCTGAAATACAGAAATCTACTGCCACCTTTCTTTCCCCACTCTTCTAGGGAGTATTAAAACACTAATTTCTTGCTGACATTTACTGTGCAAACCAAGAAGCTGGTACACTGTCAATACTGAGCTAAACTGAATAAAGTAAGAAATAGTATTTTACCTTGGTGAGCCAACCTTTCACAGTAGGTTTAGCATCACTATGAGGAACACCAACAGGACTGGTCACTTGCACTCTCAGGATACTCTGTAGGACGTGAATCCATTCCTCCAGGATGTTGGGAGAGTCTGCTGTCAGGAAGTAGGTTCTCTTTTCTGTCACGAGCTGGGAGGAAAAGGAGTGAGTAAGTATAAGTCTGCACACCTACAGATCTTTTCCTCAGCTGCTGAGTTTCATTATCCCACACAGATTTTTTTTTTGGTGGTTCAGGAGGGATTATTTTTGGGTAAGAAAAAAGGTGCTAACCCTCAAAGCCCAAGTGAAAGAACTGAACTCGGATGAATCAAATTCTCATGAGCTCTCTTGTTGTTTCTGTTGGATATCATGGCTTTGTCTCCCCTCTCATCCTTTCTTGTTTCTCAGTGCTGCTGCTACTTTTTCATTTTAAACATAAGTGGGTTTTTTTGCTGCCTTCACTTTGTATTGCATTCTGCCTTCAATAGCTTGTGACTCTTTGAGAGGAAAGATGCTATGAATTTAATAGTATTAAGCCTTAGCAACTTCAGTTCCTTAAGGGCAGAAGGTAGCTCACAGGTCAGGCCATGTGCCTTTCAGTCAGACTATGAAAAGAAACTTTAATGCCGCCTGTTATAATGAAGTCCTCTAACAATAACGACTTAAAACTGAACCCAGTGATGGGCTAACTTCTAATACTTTGGAAGTCGAATTCTAATAGGAATCCAACACTGCAGGTGTTTCTTCAGATCCTCACGACATGTAAAGTCAGGCTGGAGATCTTGTGAGAGGACTCTTTCAGAAAAAGGGAGATCCTAGGTACTATCTGGTTTTAATTGTTGTAAGAACCACTTCTCTCCACAGATTTCAAGCTCTCAGTCCTAACTGCAAAAAAGGAAAGTGCTATGGTGTAAAACAAAACAAAACAAAAATAAAGGAGAATTTATTTCAATTTCAAAAAGCTGTATTTGGGTTACAATTTAGCTCTTTCCCCATTATTTATTAAACTGCCTGGCTTGTGCCAGGAAACACAGGGGACAGATAAAGTTAGCTCATATCAATTGAGACACACAGTACCATTCAGCCTGAAATAAGTGCTCTCTCACCTAGCCACTGAGTGTGTGGTTACCTGCAGGATGAAAAAGCAATGCTTACTTGGAATGTTTGGGACCCTTCACCTCTGACAATTTGGCACAAGGAATTCAGCTCCATCTGCCCTTGTGGTTTGCGGATAACGTCACTCTGAGGAAAGAAAAGCAAACAAATTTTTCAGTAGGAAAAAAACTCAGATGGGTCTCAGGGTACTTAAATACAGCATAATATGCATGTGCAGGTTGGAGTCTGCATTCATGAGCTGGAAAGGACAGCTGAAGGTTGCCAGGTTGAATATGAGACAGTGTGATCACATTGCAATGATGAAGCAAAAGTCTCCTCAGTAGTGGCAGACTATATAACAAGGGTAATGGTGACAAATACTGTCTTAGGAAGTTCAGATTGCACATTAGGAAAAAAAAACAAAACACCAAACCCTTTCTCACTGGGAAGGCAATACAACACCAAACAGGTACCCTGATAGTAGCTGAATTTCCACCTTTGGAAGTTTTCAAGATTCAGCTAGACAAAGCCATGGGTGGTTTGATCTACAGCTGGTGACAGTCCCTCTTCAATGTGTCAGTTGGACTAGCGTCTTCCAGAAATCCCTTCCAACCAACAGTCTAAATTCTGCATATTTATGACATTATTTTTAGAGATATATATGTATGTATATAATATATATGTATAATTTGCTTGTGAATTCTGATGGATAAACCTAGTATCAGAAATAAAGATGCATTGTGCCCTAAGGTGTATTTTAGTCTTGTCAGAATATGACAACTGAAAAACTAAAAAAGTTGAAAATAAATCTTCTCAATATTCCTGACTTGTAAGCAAAGATGTGTACATACACAGAAATACTGTGTAATTATGCAGGTATGGAGGAAATTGCTGTCTCCAGAAGAAAAAAAATATGGAAGGTCAATATCCCTAAATATAATTCTCTGCAATGTAGCTAAGTACAGCAGAATAATGAAAGCCAACAATAAATGTATTTTATATTGTATATACAAATTTCGAGTGCATACTGCTAGAATTTTTAAAATAATGTAACTTCATTTGAAACAGTTGTGAGCTATAAAAAGTATTTGGAAAGGTCTGAATGCACAAACATACTCTCTCAATATTGTTTCATTGATCATTGTAAGACAGCATTTTGTATGAGAGCTTATTTTCAATTTTACCCTAGTTTTCTAATACTTCCATGTCGATGTGGGAGGGTGAAAAATGAAAGAATCCAGCTTTCTTCCCCCTGAAAGTTGCAGTTTTCCTCAGAGCCCTGTATACTGACTGATGAGTACATATCTGCACCCTCCTGGTATTGTAATTTATTTTTCCTTTATTTTCATCTTAAACACGACCAAAGCTGGGCCATGGTATGCCTTCTGCTTTTCATCATCTGTACGAAGTTAACCAGTAGGTGTCAAGCTTCTGACCTTGTGAACAACCTTTCATCTCCTGGAAACTGCCACCACAAGGAGCTTCTCTGCCTAAGCAAAGACCCACGGTTGAACCTGTGGGTCAGATATAAAGCTCTTTGGCAGGACATTTTGGGGAAGCTTGCCCATGGCTTCCCACTCTGCCAGTGGTATCAGCCTGGAACCAGTTCTGCAGACAGCCTTCCCCTGTGCCTCCACACAGGAGTAAATGTATCCCAGTGACTCACCGGAGACTTGTAGTACATGATTTGTCTGTTTCTTAGAACAAACCATCGTCTCTTCCACATCTTCACCTGGCTGCCCATTTTCAGCAAGTAACCTGATTTCTCCATGGGTTCCTGGAGGGCAAAGAGCAAGAGGGAGAGGTTACCTTGCACCTCTCAAAATACAAATGAAAGAGTGCTGAAGTCAAGCTCAGATATTTGCTGCATCTCCATCTTTTTCCGCTTCACTCTGGCAGATGGGAGTAGCAGCCATCCAAGGTCAGTGCTCTCTGCTCAACTTGGAGAGAGTCCTAGACTATCTGTGTAGCTGCAAATACCACATTGTGTTGTTTTAGTAAAGAAGGCATCTGAAGATCATTTCGCTGATTGTTTGATGCACTGAAAACTTATTTGTCTTCCTACCATAGCAGTGATTTTCCAAATAAAAGTGAAGGCTGGCTCTAAGCCATGATTAGACTCCTGTTCCTTTGTCTGCTTGATCTCTTACATTCAAGAGTACAGAATTTAATGCTGCCCGTGTTTGAGTTTTTTTCTAGGCCAAAATATTCTATCATTTCTCCTTCCTTCCTCTGAATTTCCAAACTTGTTTTGTCACAACAGTGTAAGGCCATCTTTAAAGTAGAATATAACTACAGGAAACCAGTACAGGTCATCAGGAAAGAACAGAGCCCTTGATGCTTATACTTTTATCTAAGCACGTAACAGAAATTGCACCTTCTTCTGAAGCATCAGATAGTGTCTTTTGATACAAACCAGCTGGACCAACAGCCCAGTCTGTTAGAGCATCACTTTGCAGGGGATAACTCAATATATTGTAGTTATGCTTTTTCTCTTTCAAGGCCAAGACTCTGTTTGTATCCCTTCACAACTGTGAGGTAGCAAGACTTACAGTGCAGATTCCACCATCAGTGGAATAGGAAGATGTTCGCTGTAGCTTATGTTCTGGCTCTGAGTAGTCACCATCCAAGGAGTAGGCATCAGGAGGGATGGCATAGTCACTCTCAGAGCTCAGTGAGGACATAGATACACCTGTTCAAAATAAAGGAAAGAATGAGAATCATGGCTAGACAGAAGCATGCACTGAATACTGCACACTCTGAAAAAGTTTTTAAGTTCACCATTAAGACTTTTTTGTTCAAGAAGAATAAATCAGATCAGACTTTGGAAACTCAAACCCCACTAACTAAACTTCTGAGACCTGTTTCCGTTTTTTTTTTTTCCCCCTAGGAAGACAAGTAGTAAGGGTGAGTTTTGGATACCGACAGTGAAATAAATTTGTTGCTGAATAAACAGAGATTAAAAAATAAATTAACAAGTCCGTTGATTTTTTTTTTTTTTTTTAATCTAAAGCACAGACATGCTGTTTTTAGCTTGGAAACATCCATTATAAAGCCTCAAGCCCCTCTCATTCAAACTAAAGAAAAGGCTCCCTTACTAGCAATGGGGCTTTGCTTTCTGTGAATCTTCCACCACTGGTCCACAGCAATGCACAGACACATCAGCCAATGCATCACAGCAGAAGTTAAGACTACATGAAATGGAATTCTATTTTGTTGACTAGCAATTGTAATGAAAATTCCACTCAAGGATCCAGTTCAACCTTCCCAGCAGTCAAGAAAAATTGTCCTAGCCAGGACCCAAATTACCTGATGCCTCTCAAAAATAGGAAAGATTTGCTTACCAGTCAAGAAGTTATCAGCCAGTGACAGAGACAAAAACCATTTTCTTTAATGTGTCAGTACTAGCTTGCTTACAAGGAAAAGTCACAGAAAAGGTATGGATGACTTCACTGGGTATGTGATGAATTTGGGACATCAATCCTTCCCACGGTCTTAGCTTAGCAATTGCCTGGATGGAAATTTACCAGCGGTAAAAACCCATCTAAGACGACAGGTTTCTATTGAGTAGCTGTTGATGTCTGCACACATTCTGGGAGAACTCCTTATTAGCATCACCAAGGCTGAGCATTTGCCTGTCACTGATGATGCTGTTCAGGACATCTTGCCTCACCCATGAGGACAGAGTTCATGCTGCTCAGTAGCAATACTCCCACTTTACCTCTCTTCACTGCACGAGGGCTGCCTGGCATGCTAGCTTTCCTGTTCTCGGATCCAGCAGTAGAAGTCCTGAAGCTAGCATGGGAGCCACAGTCGTCGTCAGAGCCTGAAGACTCATCTAAGAAAGGCACGTTGCTGATCTGTGTGGCTTTCTGGAAAATAGACCTGTACGGTCAGCATGTGAGGGAAGAGTTTCCCCAGGACAATCCCTACTCAATAAGGAGACAGAGCAATCAGTGCAGGCCCTTCATTTTCATACTGCCTTGCCCACCCGCTACTGTCCCAGGGCTCCTCATTTCCTCCCTTTCTAGTCTGAGAAATTCCAACTTGGACTCTCTAGTCTGATCTGTTTGGGTCTCCTCTGTTTACACCCTCCTACTGTTCCACAAGCCCTGTGCTTCCCCATAAGCTCTCAAGAGCCCTCTTCCATTTCATTCTCTAAGCTACACCCACTGTCACCCTCTAGGTTTCTACAGCCTCATAGTGCACACTGCAGCTTCCTGGACCAAAACTTGCTGCAATATTCTGTATTCCTAAATACATTTATCATCTGCTATCCTTCTGCATTCTTTTGGTGTCCAATACTTCCTGGCATTCTCTAATTTTCTTTCCTTCACTGCACAGCTTCATCCCGTTCTCTCTCAAATTACTGGCAGCCCTGGACCATGCTTTGCATAAGAGGAAAAGTAAGGTAAATCCTTACCCCCTTCAGCGTAGTGTAGACTGGCACTGTGACATTTCTGTAGATGAGACAGGTAAATGGCCCAGAAGTTGAACGCGAGAAATTGGAAACTGGGAAAATTCAGAGGGAGAGCAAGAAAGTAAATAATACAAACTGGTGAAGAGGAGGAGGTTTTAATGGAGAGGTATATGTATGCGTGTAAGAACCTATGTAGCCTCTTGGAACATCAAATAATGGTGGACTGCCATCCTGGACAGTTTGGCCTGAGAAAGGCCAGGGGATGTGTTATTAATTACATACAACTCCCAGAGACAGCTGCAATGCTCCCTCCATTTAGCCTGTAAGACATCTTACCCACCCTGTGCTCCCCATGGTACAATGGCAATCCAGTGCACCATGTCCAAACATGTAAAAGCCATAACAGGGGAAGGTGATGGTAAAAGCAGGTCACAGACATGCAGAGGCAGAACAGTGTCAGTGAAAGTGATGAAGGAGATAATGGAGTCCCTGCAGATGTCACCGAATGTAGGGGCTCAAACAGCCCAGCACCAGCCATCCCTGAGATCAGATGTATCCTCCTCCCTTCCTTTCTTTATCATGGCTATCTGCGAAATCAAATTTACTTTGAAAACAGGCAAGGAAATGAAGAAATGTGAACAGCCAGAAGCTCAGGTCCTACACTGTCACTGCAAACTCCCTCTAAGGATGGATCTTATTTAGAACTTACAGCAGCTGGAAGTATCATTCACCGTGGCCACTTCAGACAACCTCATGCCAGACTTGGCCACAGCATAGATTCGACTCTCCTGGAACAATAATACCATTAACAGCAATGGTCAGTCAAAAACATGATTCCTGCAAAATGAAATGCTCTCGTGTCACAGAATCACATCACAATCACACCTTTGGGCAGGAAGGAGGGGCCCTCTAAGAAAGATTGCTCTATTCCACCAGATGTTGGGTGAATGACCATTAGTGGAAATGTGCATCTTTGTGCAATTCCCTGAATCACAACAGACTTGGCTTGTAAATGCTACAGAGATGATATCCACAGACTGGAACACATACATGCAATTATCAATAAATGACTATATCACAGCTTGGAAAAAGCTGTTTTTTCCACTTTATGAACAATGCATTAAAATGAATCAAGAACAGCCCTAAACCAGGAAAATTTATTGAGTCACCACCTGCAAAGGATTCCCATTCTCTGATAAGGGAATGAAAGAAATGCCTGGAATGATCTCAGTAAGCCTGTATCTCAGTTATAACAACATATGAAGCTTTCAGTTCAAAGGATCTCCAAGTGGTTCACAAATTGATAAAAATTCCAAGGGGAGAACCCAAACCTGTAACTAAATGCAGTGTTATGACTAAGACATCAACCAGTCTAAAATGGATAAAAATCAAAGCTAGGAATCCTCTTGCTGCTTCTTAAAGCATACAACCAATCACTATCAGATAACACACATAATACACATACATGAAAATACCTAAGACTACAAAGTCAAGTACACCAAAAAAAGAAATTACAGAATTAGTATTTTCTGTATGCATATGCATTGTGATTTAGTCTCTAATGAAATATCACGTGCATTTTTCCCCCCAGACACTTCCTATTCAAGGCACATAATGGACATGTCTTACCGATTAAGATGCTATTTAATATTCTATTGATGCTTTAGTGTTTGATATACTTAAATTTGCCCTACTTGGATACATTTACTTGACTCTGGTCTGAAGACAAAATAATGGATTTTTCCTGTGGTGTTCCTGACTATAATACTGCAATGCTTCATAAACATTAATTAAAAATTTTACAAATACCTAGGAGGGACATGATGGGTGCTATTGCTATTTTCCAGAAGAGGAACTCAGACATAGGTTCTAAAGTATCTAATATCTTTGGAGTACCCATTTCAAGATGTCCAAGACCTAACTTTTTGAGAATTTAGCATCATATAACATTGTTTGTAATGAAAACAACTGAATACAGTTGCAGCAAAGAAGTGCTCAGTGCTTCTCTAATCAAATTTACTTGCCACACTCAAGTTAGACATTCAGAAGGTGTGTGTGGAGCTGATGATCACCTGTGAAAAATTTAGCTTAAGGGATGAGAAGAACCTTACATGGGAACTCTAGAACAGAGAAAGGAATAGTAGTCAATCTGAGACATATTTCCCTTCTTCCAAGTCAGTGCACTGTTCAAGATACCTTTCTGACTTCTGTAGCAAATAAAACAGACATCTTGGAAACTGCAGTTTTTTACAACACTACCCAGCTTCATTCCCAGCACAGTTCCATATCATGGACTGAATAAAAAGAGATTCCTTTAGAAAAACAGCTGTGATTATACTGGGGTTTAAATTGGTAGCATAAAGGACACAGCCAAAGATCATAGAATCATAGAGGTTGGAAAAGACCTCTAAGATCATCGAGTCCAACCATCGACCCAACACCACCATGCCCACTAAACCATGTCCCTAAGTGCCGCATCTACTCGTCTTTTAAATACCTCCAGGGATGGGGACTCCACCACTTCCCTGGGCAGCCTGTTCCAATGTTTAACCACTCTTTAAGGAAAGACATTTTTCCTTACATCCAATCTAAACCTCCCCTGCCGCAACTTGAGGCCATTTCCTCTCGTCCTATCGCTTGTTACTTGGAAGAAGAGACCAACACCCACCTCACTACAACCTCCTTTCAGGTAGTTGTAGAGAGCGATGAGGTCTCCCCTCAGCCTCCTTTTCTCCAGGCTAAACCACCCCAGTTCCCTCAGCCGCTCCTCAGAAGACTTGTTCTCCAGACCCCTCACCAGCCTCGTTGCCCTTCTCTGGACACGCTCCAGCACCTCGACGTCCTTCTTGTAGTGAGGGGCCCAAAACTGAACACACTATTCGAGGTGCGGCCTCACCAGTGCCAAGTACAGGGGCACGATCACTTCCCTACTCCTGCTGGCCACATTATTTCTGATACAGGCCAGGATGCCATTGGCCTTCTTGGACACCTGGGCACACTGCCGGCTCATGTCCAGCCGGCTGTCGACCAACACCCCCAGGTCCTTTTCCGCCAGGCAGCTTTCCAGCCACTCTTCCCCAAGCCTGTAGCGCTGCATGGGGTTGTTGTGGCCAAAGTGCAGGACCCGGCACTTGGCCTTGTTGAACCTCATACAATTGGCCTCAGCCCATTGATCCAGCCTGTCCAGGTCCCTCTGCAGAGCCTTCCTACCCTCGAGCAGATCAACGCTCCCGCCCAACTTGGTGTCGTCTGCAAACTTACTGAGGGTGCACTCGATCCCCTCATCCAGATCATTGATAAAGATATTGAACAAGACTGGCCCCAAAACTGAGCCCTGGGGAACACTAATCACAAATAATGTTAAGTTTTCATAGAAAAAAAACCCCAAACTTATAAAACATGAGGATTAACGAGTGCTTGATTTTGCACCTTCAATAAACCACTTGTTTGCCTATGCCTTTAAAAAAGCAAATTGAAAATAATGGCATTATCTCTTTTGATACTACATTGATTTCCACCAAGTTTATCAGTTAGATTGACACATTAGCAAACAATCCAACCATCTGAACTAACAAGTAACTGAAAGTGATAATAACAGACTTCTCTCTCACTTGAAGTAAGAAATAGGACATGTATATTCACTTTACCAATGGTTTTCACATAAGTTTCTGATAGCAGAAGTATACCATCTATAGATATCAGCATATATCAGGAATGCTGAGATCTAATCCATTTATCTATTCTAGTATTCACAGCTTTTTCTGACCCTGAAACTATCTGGTCTGGCCCATTCACTTGCATTTATGACTCACTTTTCTATCTTAAACACATGACAACAGAACTAAGGGTTAACTTTTGATGACCCATAAGGATAAACCACAATGCAGCACCTCTTGACTTTCATTTTTATTCCTATGTTTCTTGAGTACTATTTTCTTCCATGGATTTTTTTTTCTTTATAAAGAGAAAAGAACAAAAAAATTGGCAGTGGAACCAGCATGCCCCATGATCTGGAACTATCAGACTAGGTGGTTCAGAAATGTGACTGATGTCCACAGGAAACAATTGCTTGAGACCAAGAGCTGTTGTAGCCTAACTACTGGGCACTACTCAAAGATAAGCAGCACTTCTCAGACTGTTGTCCTTGCATTTCTTACCCACGATGGGAATCTGTGCAGCGGTGGTGTGGGAGGTTTACTTCCTGGGTCAAGTATGCCAGCCTCAGAACTCACAGCTTCTCTTTGCCCTGCAGAGAAGTGGTTGATTTCCTCACATACTCCAGCTTCTTCCCTCGCTGGGCCACATTCTGTCTCCATCTTCTCCAGTACCCCATCATCATCAATGTCTGTCTCCTTCACTTGCCCATGGCAAACTGGGGAGTCTGTTATGGGCTGGAAGGTGCTAGCCTCTAAGCTCATTACACGATGGAAAGAATTAGCCCCTGGCTGTGGTTGGCTGTAATGTCTCTTGGCTAGTTGGATACTGTCTCTTGGCATATTGGGAGTTCGTATTTTTGGAAAGGTCATACTACTGCCAAGGCCGCGTTCCCTCCCTGGACAGAAGGAATGTGATGTAACAGCTGATGTTGACACAACCAGGGGTGGCTCAGCAGTTTGGAGACGGTCCTCAAGCACGCTCATTATTTCTCCTGAGGAAGAGGAGTCCAGCCGGTGGGAGCGGAACCTGGCACTCAGATCATCAGAGAAGCGAGCGCCATCCAAAGCCACTTGTTGCAAGGTGCTCACAGCGCTATGGTTTCCTTCCAAAGACGACTGAAAAGTCAAAGCCTCAAGGATTCTTGTGGCCTCAGCTGGAGGGTCCAGTGATGTGGGATCAGAGCACCCTAACCTGTGTTCAGAACTTACAGCTGGGAATACATCTTTCTCTGTGGAGAGATTCCAGCTTGATGGGTCAGACATGAGCTTCAGCGTGCTCTGGGAAAGCAGAGATTTATCCTCTCCATCCTCAGTAAAGGTGTCATTGGCAAGGACTATGTTTGCTGTAGAAAGGACACCTTTGGCAGGTCCTGTCTGACACACCTGTCTGAAACCAGGTGCAAGGAGCACAGATTTCTGGTCTATCTTCTCAGCAAAAGAGGCCTGTGATGCTCTGGGCTTCAGAGAATTACAGCTCCAAAGAGATTCAAAGGGAGGAATGCTGGTCATATCTACAATGGAGGAGAACATATGGTTAGGGTATTCAAATACTTTACTGTCAAAAATGTTACTTGCTAGTGTAAGTTGCTCATATCAGTTGTATTTCAACAGCGCCTTGGCCTGGTTAGGACTATACAGAATGGAAGAGAGATGGCTGGGCACAGCTATAACAGAAGTGCTATATATTTATAATTGGGAATAGTACAGAAAAGATGAATAGGTAATTATTAATCACTGTTTCTTACAAAAGTGGAATTAAGGGGTGCCTAATGAAATTATCAGGCAGTGCGTTTGAAATTTACAGAAGGAAGGGTTGGGGTTTTTTTCAAACAAAAAAGGAAATAGAATGCCACAGTGTCCAAAAGATAGGCCAGAAAAAGTAATTTATCAGTGGTACGAATAACAGTTTAGACAGAAGTTCTGGCCTAGGAACTTCCTAAAACACTGACAGCAGAAGCTAGAAGGGTACATGGAGAAAAGGACAGCTCTACTTGCAATATTTTCTATGCTCTTTCCTGCAACATCCACAGCCAACCAGGAGACAGGATACTGGCCTAGGCAACCTTTCAGTCTAACTCAGTATAGCAGTTTTTACTCTTACCTATCCACGATTACATCTCTTCTCTTAAAACAGCCATGAGAAGGAAGTGCACCTATCCACACAATACTTTGTCAAAATCCACCTAAGTGGCCAGAACACTGCTTAGTGTGGCTTTTGACTTCAATGGACCTACAGTGATTTAAGCCATCAAATAAGCTGGTATGGTTCCTCCCATTCCTAGGGACTAGATGAGGCTTCCGGCGTATGTATGGAGACCTTCTTAACCATCACACCAATCAGTGAGGTTACTCTCTCTTCAAGAATTTCCCTAGAGCTTTTTGCTATCCTTTTGTGCTATATGACCCAAGCAGTGCTTTTTGTCAACAAGTTTTATAAGTTACTTACATGTTTTTGCTGTAAAAACTTCCTTTTCTTTGTCCATTTTTCCTCTGCCCCTTCAATTGCTATATTAGAAGATGATATAAAAGATAGATCCTAGATTGCCTCCATTGTTCTTTGTCTATTTAGTACGTATACTTTATAACTCTTCCACTTTCTTCCTTTCCATAATTCCTAGATCTAAAGACTACCTCAGTTCTGCAGGTTCTGCTGAACAGCAGCTTTAGGGTATGAGAAAGTATGGATAAAACTTGGAGTGGCAGAGGATGTTACTGCACTTTATGATTTTGATTGACCTTGGCATTTATATATTGCCTGACTGAAAAGAACCAAGTCATAAGATGCTTTGGAAATTGCATAAATATGGGTGAGTGTGACTCTGCACAGCTATTGCTGAAAATGCTGCCTGAACATCAAACTCTACACGCATTGCTTAACCACTAATGGTATTTACAAGGAAGTAGAAACAAACTGAAGACACAAAGTAACAGAGGGAAGGGCAAATAGCAGAATAAATCACTGTTGATTGTGGAGAGGATGAAACCCGCTCTTGGAAACACAGCTGAGAAAGAGACAACCATGAGAGCCTGGCCTTGGCACTTGAGTCACAAGGAACTGAATGCTAACAAAGCTATTCCTAACACATAACGCTAGCACACACAAATCCTGGCCCCCCCCGAGGAGGGGACTGAAAAGAGGCCATTAATTTTAAATATTATTGGTATTTTTGCAGCTTCCTAGATTTGACAAGAGATGAAGCAGAAGAAGCTGTTACTATTAGCATAGCAAGCAAGAAGAGATTTGTCTCTCTGCAGAGGCCTCTGAATTCAGCCTGGCACAGTAGGGGACTAGTGGGGGGACTAGTGGGGGATAAGAGGAGATGACAGAGCTGTTTACTGCCCAGAGAGTTGGGATCCAGGGAACACTTAATACCAGATTATTAACGCAGCTTACCAGCCATTCTCTTCTTGTAAACAGCCAGAGCCAGAGGGGATGAGAAAAACGCCGTCATAAAGTATTTAGCTAGAAACGTGGTGGGATTTAGAAGGAATTTTGCCCTATTCCCTTGCTGTGGAGTGATAGGAATGCCAGAAAGACTTCTGCAGGAAAGAAATGCCCCCTGCCTGCATGCCCAGTGAAGTTCTGGAAACTAGCTCATCTTACTGGGACCAAACCAAGCTCATTAAAAAAAAAAAAACAGGAAGAAAACAGTTAAGAGAAATTTTCCGCTTCAAAATGTGTTGCTATGAAAGGTGCTGATTTCAAGCCTGGAGACCCAAGTTCTCCATCTATCCACCAAACAGGAACCGCAAAAGCACGAGCACCGTAAGCAGCTTTCTCCAACCCAACCTGATAGCACAGAGGAACCCAGCTCCTAAAGGCAGACCAGATAGCTACTGCCTTTGCCCATTCAGTCCTCAGTTACTCAGCTCACATGCCAGCAGAGGTTCTGCGGGGATGAGGGTAATTCACATGTGGGGGTAAAGTGAAATACCTCAGGGACATTTACCCTGCACCACTGAAGTGAATGGAGAGTTTTGCTATGTATTTCAATGAGTGCTTCTAATTCAGGAGTGGCTTATTTTAATGGCAATAGCAGGCTCTGAAAAAAAGGGGTCTGTGTTCAAACGCTGGTGGGAAACCAATTAAGAGTTTCTAAGGCAGGTAAACAATGTCATTCCCATCTTAAAAATGGACCCACTGAGGAACAGAGCAATTCTACTGCTTGCTCACTATCACAAGTGCTAACTTCTGACAAAGTTAAGAATACAACCCAGGAATGCTGACTTCCACTCTTGTGGTGGTTACTAGGCTACAATGCCAGGTGAACACATTTACCTTGCAATGTATCCTGAAGGGCTTCAATTTGCTCCATCAGCCTCTGATTACAGTTTTTCAGGTGGTAATTTTCTAGCTCAAGCTATGAAACAACAATAATGAAAACTGAAAAATAATGCAAGACTGTGTGCATGTGTTCCACTATACAGAACATGTCTTCATCTTTATTACATTCAAGTGTCTGAACAGGAAAAAGAAAAAAGGATGGGTGAGTCTACCAGTCACCTTGAAATCCTTCTCCTCAGCAGCTCCGCTGGACAACCCACTTAAACACTTTGCTGTGCTTTCTCAAATAGCCTCTGTATTTACTATTTGCGCTTCTCAAATAGGTCCTTTAATTTCCTTCCCTGCTGTTGTTTATCATTTACTCCTGTTCCAGAAATAACTGTCATGAAAGACACAATCAAAAAAAACTATTACCCAGGAGGAACATTTTTCCCTCTCACCCTGTACGTGGTAAAAGGAGATTCCCTGGATCCAGGGGACCAAAGGAAAAAAAAGACAACATTAAGGGTGCATTTACATTTGCAATCAGTGCACGAGTCTTTGCAAATTTGCCTTATGTCTTTGCTTGAAGTGTCTCAGCATACATTCTTAAACGCAGCAGTAGTGCACCCAAAGAGGCTTCCCTCTTGATGGTATCAAAGTTGAAATTGCACCTGTGGTGCTGTCTAGAGCAACCCATTTGCAACACAGATGCAAAGTCCTTCAGTTGGCAGTGGTCCACTTGTGTGTGGTATGTACCTAGAATCAGCATCTGGCACGAACTTCATTACCAGCAAAGACACAATGTGAATGTATGGTCCTGGATTCACAGCAGGTCACACCAAGTCAACCCCTGTGCTTCCTCCTTTGTGCTGCACCAGTCAGTAATGTAGATGCACCTTAAGTTATCTCATATAGGAGAATGAAAGAGAAGCAGCACAGCAGGTCGGTGAATTATCTAGGCAATCTAATAAGAATACAAAGTCACATCATAACACAATTAGTGCCCACAAAGACTGCTCCTTCCAACTCCAACAAATTCCCTTTCTGGCATAAACTGGGAAATCTATGGCTTTAACTTGGAATAAAAGGGAAAGACCAGATAGCCCCACTCACAGTTGTAAACTATTACTGCATCTTTAAAACTGCATGCTGACCCATTGCTATCTCTCAGTTTTTCTAGAGGGTATTGAATTAGGCCCAGATAGAGGCATAAGTCCACAGGATGGATAGGAGGGAGAGGTTAGACATGAGAAAATGCTGGGCAGTAGGAAAACAGCATTAGTCAGAGATGGCAAATTAAGGAAGAGCAAAGGACATGTGTTTGTGT
Source organism: Aptenodytes patagonicus (assembly GCF_965638725.1). Classification (NCBI taxonomy): domain Eukaryota; kingdom Metazoa; phylum Chordata; class Aves; order Sphenisciformes; family Spheniscidae; genus Aptenodytes; species Aptenodytes patagonicus. The sequence goes on along the minus strand of NC_134955.1, from coordinate 35,184,395 downwards.
CACAGCTGCTTTGTCAGAAAAAGAGACAGAAACTGCACCCAGAGAAAAAAAAGGAGAGGCAGAGGAAAGCTAGGTGAAAGCCACTTGTGACCAGTAAATCTTCTTCAGAGACTGCTTTCAGGCGTTAGTGACTTCACAGTCATTTATAGTTTACCCAAAGCAGTAAATAGCCCTCAGTAAGAGGGACTACTCTAGCTCTGCAACTGAGTGTGTGTAGGGCCAAACAAACAGAAAGCCTCTGTGGCAGATTGACTGTCCTCAGACTATTGTCCTACATAGGAGACCACTGGCAGTGCAGCCACTGTACCTAGTCATAGGCTTTGAAACCTGGCAGCAAGCTAAAGACTCACCTCTCTCAGCTTAAGTGTTACCCACTCTTTGATCTTGGCAGCTTTGTCTTGAACAATTTTGGCTTCCTCAGTCCTCAACTGTTTCTGTGCCAAAAAAGATTACCTGCATTAGGAGAGTACAACTAACTGTTCTCAGTAAGTTACTGCATCAGGAGTGACTTAAACATTGAAGCTCCCATTCCAGACGTAAGATTTAAGACTGCTATTTAGATATTATTATTTAGCTGGCCTCTGAGGGGGGGAAAAAAAAAAAAAAAAAAAAAAAAAAAATCAAGCTCTAAGTTGTCTTACATGGTCCCTGGAGTCAACTTCAAAGGGTTGTTCCAAGAGTTTGTTGTGGAATAGCAAAATCCAGCTCAGGTAATGATTGCCCACCTACCACAGTTTCTTTTTAGTACAGTCTGCAACTTTTCCTGTTTTAGATGGTTTTGCAATGTTGCTGTTTGCTGTCGAGCATCTGTAGTGTTCCCCCAGCCTACACACACACACACACATTGTTGGCTGAAGTTAATAAGAATTAAGCAGTGCCTACAAGTGATTTATAAAACAGTGTAATTCTTCCAAGCAAAAGGGATTCAATTGCTGCAAGCACAGGTGCAGAGTATAGACTTTAAGGTGCATGAGATGGAAACTAATACCAACAATGTATTAAACACACACACAATATTCTCACTGAGAAAGTAAATTAAAAAATAATATATAGACTCAGGATAAAAAAGCTCCAAAACTTAACCTTGAAACACTAAGACCTGCTATGAGGTTGAGATGGTGTAAGTGGTTGTATGTTTACATATCCATTAAAACAGGTTCTAGTCCACACAAAGGTGTTACGGGAATACTGTTGATTTGCACAATGAACATTTTTCCCCAAGTATCTGCTTGGGCAATGTTGCTACAACATCATTTTTGAAGCTGTGTTTTCTCAGCTATGTTTTTTTCCTTTCCTGGGAATTTCCTTTGAAAGATGCTGGATTGATAGGATCACCTGAAGCCTTCTGTTCCTCTCCTGTGTGGCTTCATCAGAAGCAATGTCACCGAAAGGTCTCCTATCTACATAGTGATTTAGAAAACTACAAGGAGAAATCGGTTCCAGGAGCAAGGAAGGAAGGGGAAATATACTCTGTATGGCACATTCAGCCCTGGTTTCTCTAATTAAATGGACAAAAGTAATACTTTCTGGTATTACCTGCTAGATTTTTTTTCTGATGTGAACAAATACCAGTAATTATGATAATAAAAATGTCAGTGCTTCCCCCTCCCCCTTTTTAAATTTTTCACACTGAAGAGTGTAAGTTCACTTAATGAATACCATATAAATACATAGTAGACTGCAGGAAATTCCCCACATCTTCACATCACTTTTAATCACCACTTGCTATTCATGACCATAACTGCACATTTAAAAGCTCTTCCTCAAATATGTTTGCTGACTTTAAAATAGACCTTGGCAACATTATGGGTAGCAGTAACATTTGTAGTTGAGCATAATGAAGTAAAAGCAATCAAATCTGATGCTTCAAGAGGAGGATTTATTTAGTTTTTCTCCCTGAATATGGCTGTGTGTGTTCCTAATCATCAGGTACCAGCCTTTGCTGGAGTCAAAATATTAGACATGCCTACTGCTCTGAAATGATCTGGCACATAGAGTGGATCTACCATAGTCCTCTGAATGTCCATCACATGGGTAATGCCTTTGAATCCCTAATGACCTGGACTTGACTCCGATCAGGGACCAAGAAGTAAAAGATTCAGAATATTGCTATGCTACACGGTGAAGTACAACACCAAGATTTTATTTAGGGTCCTAACGTAGGATAGTGACGTGACAACAGCATTGTCACAGAGCTTAGTAAGCCCTGCCTCTAAGCAGAACCAATTCACTCAGGCACCCGTAGATGCAGTTATTGTGCTTTAAGATCCAGAAGCAGTTAGAGATTCTTTGTGTCCCATGCTATTGTGTGGTCCAGACATGACCTCAGTATTCTCTTACTAATGCTCTGAACTCCACAGCTCTCCCCATCCCAGTGAAAACAAATAGGATGCCTTACAGGGACCCTTAGTGACCTTCGAGCGCTGCCACCGTCCCATCCCATTCTGAAACTAAACCGGTGACCCTGATAAAGAGTGTTTCTTGTTTGAAATTGTCAAGCTTCGGCTTTCATTTCTAGAAACTCATTTTGCCTCTTGTTGCTAGAATAAAAAGATTTCTACTAACAGAACATTTTTCCCCACTTGTGGTTTTTTTTAATAAAATTTTAATCAAATCACCCCTTGCATTTTTGGGTAAATCAGAATTTCTTCCATCTTTGATTGCAAGAGCTGCTTCCAGACCTTGATCACTACTGTAGTTCCTTCCAAACACCTTCTTTCTATTCCAAAATGCAGAAGCTTCATCTACATTCTGCCTGAGCAAGCTGGCCTGGGGAAGCAACCTGAAACGCAGAATTTTACAAAGACCTAATGCCTGATGTCCACACTACACTTGGTCTGAGGAAGTTCAGACAGCTTACCAATCTATTTTGCCCTTGAAATAGGTGACAATTAGTTAAATGTAAAATGTAACTCAAATGGCAAAGTATTTTTTTTGTGTGTGTGTAAAATTCTAATGAGCTATTTCCATTTAAAACTAATTTACTTAGCAACGTATAAGAATACCTCGTTCCTCATGTTATAAAGACGACAGGGCAAGGCCTTTACTAGAGCTGAAATACAAGCCCTGCTGTAGATGTAGCTCCTTCCTTCCACCAGCTGAGAATGGAAGAGATTAAAAACTATCCATAGTGGGAAATAGCTCCTCTTTTATAATGAGGACATCTGACAAGAGACGAACTATGCTAAAGGATTGCTGAAGACTGGGAAAAGTCCCTTCCCAAGAAGCAGCATATGCTGAGTCGGAGATGGGCTACATAATGATTTTGCAGAGCAATCTATATGCTAGGAAGCCAGAGAAATACTGTGACCAGACTCTAGCATTACAATTTAGGGTCTCAACACTGACTCAACACTAACATAAGGAAGTCCTTTAAGGACATTGACCGATCTCCTACAATGAAGAGACAAGGGCTACTGAGGCTGAATGGATGTTTTTGTCTGAAAAGAGAAAGGAAGGAGAGGATCTTGCACTGAGCAGGGCATCATTTTACAGCTGATCTGAAGGCAACTGAGAGGCTAATATGTAATGGAGACATAATCCGTGCCTTTGACACATACATTACAGAGTCCCTCCAACACATGAAAGCTACAGGTCTCCCTGTAGAAAATATCTTTACCTGTTTTGCTAGCTGTGTCTCCAATCTGTTGATCAGATCTTCCTTTCCTTGCACTGTGCCCATCAGCTCTTGGTATTTCCTGTGCAGAGTGCTGTCTGATTCACTGGTCTTCATGTTGGCTAGTTTTATCTTCTCTTCCATAAGTCTGACCTGTAATGACAATCAGAGGGAGATAAAAAAACCAAAACAATGCAAATGATGGAGCTACTTGTTTAGTGGTAAGACCCCAACTGAGAGTATTTGTGGGTTTCATATTTTTGAAGCCAGGAAAGGAAGAAAAAAAAACAAATCACACTTAGTTTATATCCACATATGTGAAAAGAACATTGTCCATTCATTTGTAATGCTGAAGCAGTAACAGATGCAAACTGAACCATGAGCAGATAAACACATTGTGGATTGTGAAAAATTTGCACACTATTAGTCAAAGAGACCATACAGGCACTATAGTCTACGTAGACATATGGGCAAGGTACACCACATTTTCCTCCTTTGCAATACCGTGGTCAGCTTTTTACCCCATTCACTAGCAAGGTATACACCACAAAACCCTGGCCATTTGCTTCAGATCAAGATTTCTATAGGGAAAAGTACTACGGAGTTCCTTCCTCCTCCTATCCCCAGCTTAGACAATGTTTTGGCAACTTCTGGCTTTCTGACAAGTGTTTTCTCCAGACCTGCTAAGGAGTTACCGTGTTAGACATTTCAGAAGCTTTGCCTATCTTTGAGCTCCTGTCAGTGCCAACACTCGTTCATCTCAGCAGGAGAAACACTAATGTAATGCTCCTTCACTACAGACAAAGTTTCAATGCACTAAAATCTAGCTGCTGCTGAAGCCTTTCAGGTTTTTAACAAATTTTAAAAACCTCTTTGCTTTCTTCAAAACCTATGTCTCTCAATATGCCAGTCTCTTATCATTACCTCATCCTATTGCAATGGATTATAAGACTTAATTTCTAAAGGTGAATGGATTTCCGCCAACTTAACTCAAACCCGCTAATTGCAGCATTTGATGACGGGAAAATATCCGGCTCTAACACATCCCAGAGAGAATGAATCTGCAAAGAAACCATCTCCAGCTACCATTAATTTGGCATGAGTTTGGAACCAGGAAGGCAGAATGCGGGCAGTGGTCTGAGCACTTCACAGAGTCTGTGCAAGAGAGTTACTCATGCTCTGTTGAGCAGCCTACACTTCATACTTGCAGAAGCTGTGTTTTGTCCTCCTGTCTGCCTGCATTAGGCAGAGAAGCAAACTGCCTCTTCTTCATACTGAATCAGAAAGGTAGGCGCCCAATATCTGAGCCAGAAAACTAAGCCTGCTGAGTCGGATGTGTTTTCATTAGAGTTTAGGGTGATTATAGTAAAAAGAAATGGCCCCTCCTTTCTGTCTGATGCCCAAATGCTGACTCTGTACTAGAGGCTCAGAGAGGGGACTGCAAACATGTGATTTCCTTAATTGAGGTTGGCAGCTACAGGGAGCCCACTGAATTAACAAATCCAAATGCCCCAGACTCCTGGAGAGAAAGATAACAAGGGATTTTACACTTGATGTGGAGCCCTCTCATTTGTCAGCTGCTTCTCATTCATGGTGAATACACTTGTTAGTGGAAGGGAATGGTCCTACTCCTTATGCTGTCACTTCTTCAGGCTGTTGGGCAGCAATGAAGTATTTCTCTAGGAACACTTATCTCTGGATGTGGATACGGCTGCTGGAAAGGCAGACCCTACAACTTTGAGGGTTGCTAGTCTTTAGGACCTGCCAACACATGGCTGCAGAACTGCTGGTGGCAGGTGACTGAAGGCAACCCTCATTTCTGCTGGTGGCAGGTGAGTGAAGGCAACCCTCATTTCTCCTACACCTTCCCAGCCAAGTTCTCCCTTTCTTGCCCATTCTCTGACCTGGATTTGACTTGGTCTCCATCTACTCCCTTGCTGTCATTGCATCTTAACATATCATGGATGCTCTACTGCTGTCATTGAGGTGTCTGCTACTATGAAACCTCCTTCACTGGCCTGTGGCAATAACTGTATTTCCTGCTGGTGCTGTCACAGTGACAATGTTACCTTTGCCTGTTGTGGTTGGGTGTGGACTTACTGATACCACTCTCAAGAACAACTCTTGTTCTTGGTTGGCAGTTGCTGATCTAGCATAGAGGCCAACAGCATGGTGACTAGACATAGCATCTTTCCTATATTTAAGCTGGTCAGAAAAAAATCTTGACATCAGTATCAAACTGGCATGGAATAGTATGTTCTGCAGACAGAATACCTTACCAGGTTCTTGATTCCTAGGCAATATGTTTCCCAGTGCTTATAACACTGCCTATTCAGTCCTTCACTACTGAAGTCCTCTTTGACAGCCATTCTTGGCCATCTTACACGGCTCTTAGTTATGTGCTTTAATCTCTGACTCAATGCTCAGCCCTGCAGCTCTTGTCCAGCTGGAGGGAGCTGATTACTTCAAACCTTACCTTCATCAGTGGTCTGCAATGATGCAGGAGCTCAGACCATCCGGCCCTTCCCGGCTCTTTTGTTTTTATAATACTCCTTACAGCACAGACTACAACAGTCTGCTTCCCAAAGGTCCATTATTCTTTATAGCCTGTTCACAAGCTGAAGTCTCTCTCTCTCCTTCTCCACTATTCAAAAAGCATAGAAGGACTAGCTTAGACAATATGCCTAATCTTTAGATGGTTACAGTAACGTGCAATGAATCCAGCTCTTACCGTTTTTCTCCATGGGCTCCTGAGCAGTAATTACTAAAAAGAAAGTCCAAAACAACTGATAGGTTTTGCAGACACACCCTTACTTCTTTCGCAGAACCTTCTCTACTTGTAGACAAGTCCTTACCAGTACTTTTAAGTATTTGTTTTCTGAGGACCTGCCAGGCAGCTCTATCTTTGCCCTTTAATCCTAAGGCACAACATCCCCTTCCTTTTCCATAACCAAGCATGCCTATCATGGATGAGGGGGTAAAGGCTGTGAAGCTGAGAGGCAGATATAAGGTGCTGGTTTTCACTTAGGGTTGAACCTATTCAGGCGCCTGTTCGTAGCTCAGGCTCAAAGACTGGGAAGTAGACCAGAAAATCCATTCACCACTGTAAATCAGTTTCCCTAGCAGATCACAGCCCTGCAGGGTGCTGTCTGTATGCTAGACTGGAGGGAATTTAGAGTAAGTTCCTGCTTGGCTTGTACCAGAGCAACAATAAGAGAATCTCTTACCTGTTTCTCTGCATCCTCAGCTCTTTGCTCTGCTTCTATCACTCTCTGTTCCAATTCCTGCATCTTCAGAGCCAGAAGAGAAGGAGGGGAGAGGGGGAAAGAAAGAAAAGAAATTAACATCACCTGTAAATTCACCCTTTTTAATCAGGAATCTTCCATTTCTTGTGCAGGTCCACAGATCTTTGGCATCTTTTGGGTTAACTGGACAGCTTTGATCAGGAAAAAAAAAAATCCTTTGACCTTTTCCAGTCTTCTGCCCTACTTTGAATTTACCGGAACTGTTTTCTCATTAGTGAGCTTCATCATTCATTACACGGGTCAAGGGAATAGTCCCAAAGTCTTGACCCCGTCTCTACAATTTACACACCATGGGCTGTTCCTGCAAGAAGCCTGTCTACAGCGCATCATTCTTTCCCATTTTTATTTCAGCTAGGATTCATTCACAATGGTAAATAAAAATGAATACATCTTGGAAAGCTCACAGCAGGTTCTCTATGATGCCACATTATAACCAATGAATACTTTGCTTTGGCTTCAAAAGCATCACAGGCTCATAACTGACAAGATTAACAATGATCTTAATTTTCCTATGCTTCTTTCCATTTTAAAGAGCTTTGCAAACTGACAATTCTGTGATTCTTTATCTGAGCATTGCTGCTGTTGAAGTTAAAGGACACTGAATAGAATTTTCTTCTAAATGTATATAAATCACTTCATTCTCAGTGAAATGCAGATGTACCCGGGGTTCCTCTAACAACTCACCACTAGAGCCCAGCCTTTTTTTTTTTTTTTAATAGCAACTTAGGATCTCATTCAGTGCTTGCAAGGTTGTCTTCCTCCACCTGCCCTGCTTCAATGGGTCTCAGATTTAAGCCCAGTAATACGAAGTCAGTGACACTAAGTTTCATCCACTAAGCTGCAAAATTTGAGAAATGCTTCACAGAGTTTCCAGCATTTACTTGTGTTTTACTAATGAAGGAATGACACAGAGCAGCTTCAGAAGATTAAAAGAATCATGCTTCAAGCAGAAAACAAACTATAAGGGGAAATGAGCTCCTTTTCTCTCCAATGCATTTTATGATTCTTGATAAAGCACCGGAGCCACGTATTCAGGTTGGTCACTATGAGGACCAAACCAATACTTCTGAAAATGGGACTTATTCCTCTTGGGTTGATCACCCAGAATGGAGATGTCAGCGTTCCTGTGTTTCCATTGCCCTTCCTTCAGATGGCAATAAGACAACTCTCCTTTTCATACATACACATTGATCATAAGAGCAGGCTGACACCTATTGACAAACATATCAGAAAGGTACATATATGTAGACACCCCAATGGTCATATAACTAAAAAAGCCATGCCATAGCAAATTCAAACCATGAAGATCAGGAAGTGCCATATTTAGCATGATACCTCTCAGGTTTGCTTTTTCAGTGGAGCAATCAAGGACACCACAGTCTATGGAGCTTAATATCCAAACCAAGGACATTTCTTTGGCAGAGGAACAGAGAGATGCCACAGAAGATTACACAGACAGCCAAAGCTCCTCTGACCGAAGACCCAGCCTGAGAGTCTTGGTAGAGACTGAGCTCAAGGCAATCTAACACTGACAGCAGTGGTCTGGGTTATGATATGAGTCTGTGTCCATTAGGAACAGTGATCTACCCATGCATTTATCTATTTAGATGAATTAGAATTTAGATGAATCTCTAGGCCTTTTCCCAAAGGCTATGCTCTTAGACTAATAATTTGATCCTCCACAAGGCAGGCGATCTCCATGAAAGACTCAGGTTATTTTAAGAAGATAGTACTGTTCTGACTGAAAAACTCCTTGTTGTCCCAGCCTCATGACGGTTTGCTTTGCATTGCTAGCAGTCCTGGTTCCTGATTAGGAACAGAGAATGTATGTTGGGACCATTCCTGATCACAAAAGAGTTATGAAACTTCTTGTGCAAGCAGTATGACCTGGCTAAGTTCCAGTCAAATCAATTACTTTTGTCATCCTAATTCCCTCCGTAGCCTTAAATGAACTTGTACTTTTCTTAACTTCCTGTACTACATTGTTGGGTTGCCCTACTATGAACTATTAAATAACTGCTGTGTTTCTCATGTACACAAAATGATTACTTCACCCATCCCTGGTGTCAGCTGTCTCACTGGGGCGCATTCAGATTTAATACATCCATGCTTGTAAGGCTCTTTCAAATCCTTCAATGAATTAATAATAATGCTTGGTATTTACATGGGTCTTTTCATTCAAAATGCTTTATAATTTGACAAATGCTACTAAGTAACTTGACCCAGGTCACATAAAAAAAACTTAGTGACCAAGCCAAATTCAAGTAACTCTTCTCCCAAACATTAGCCCAGACAGCTTGTATGGAGAGAAATGGCACAGTTGTATAGCCATGCTTGCATGAGACGAAAAAGGCTTTTTCCAAACGTTCATTGTTTATTGAAGTAAGACAGAAGCAGGTTAAAAGCTACCCAGATGGCCCTTCTAAAAGCTGCTAAAGATGCTCCTATCAACCATTCACACAGGCTTTCCCTCTCCTGAAGGCTCAGAACAGCTAAATAAAATTGAGTGAAAAGAAGTTCCTGCATGTCTCAGCCTCATTTTCCTCCTGTTGTTCTCTTCCAGAGCCCACTCCTAACCAGGTCATCTCGCTGCCAAGGCAACAGCCTGCTATGTCATTCACCAACAGAGGAGTATCCCTTTCTTTGTGTGTGTACGAGAAAGAGTGGAAACAACTGCCTGTTTCCAAAGAGACCAGATCCCTGCTGATGTCCACAACAAGGCAGGACCCAGGGTCTCATGCCCTGCGGGGGTCCAGCAAAACAGCAGAGCTTTGTCTTGGAGGCCAGGGGCTGGGGTCCCTCTGCCGGGCCGACCCACAGCCAGGCTCTGCACAGCTTGAGCAGCACTGCTCAATAGCTGAGACCAGGTTACCAATGTGGAAGTTCACACCATGTGAACTAGGGCACTGGCAGTTAAACCGTTGGGTTTTAAATTCCTCATGTTCTGAACAGCGATCTAGATTATTCAATCTAAGCAGATTTTAAAAATCTGAAGTATTTAAACTGTTAGCACGCATTGTACTACCAATGCCAGGCATGAAAGGTTGGGGGGTTTTGTGAGTTAACATACTAAAATCTGCCTTAAAATCATAAACTTGATTATAAAGACTGATTTAAAATGTGGGGGATCAGGTTTCCAAGCTTTTCAATCAGCAGCTTCCAGACCCCTGAGACAACCTAGCTAGTGAGCAAGTATCACACCCCTGTTAACATTGTTCTTCACTTTCACTGGCAAAACCACTTTTTTTTTTTTTTTTAATTAATTTTCCTGTTGCTGAAAACCATACCAGAGGATCTCAGGGGCAATGCTCACCACAGGTTTGCAACACAGCTTCAAACTGTGCCCATTTCACATTTTTAAAGATCTCCCCCCCAGCCTTTTTGAAAATGCAGTACTCTCAAATAAGTCTGAATCTCTTAATTCTCATAGATAGAACTGTAAGGAAAAAAAAAAAAAAATCACAATTGCTATAAAATATATGATAAAAATCCCTGGAGTTGGCATCACTATGCATAAAGCATGCACCTCCTTCAGTTCTGCATCACTGCCCACCTGAGGGGGAAAGGATGCAGCGTGGACAGGAGCCCCAGTTGCTGTGACTGCTGGGGAGCCCTGTGGCGACTAAAGAGGAGGGAAGGAGGGTCTCCGAGCAAGTTGTTGCAGAGCAGTTGGGAACCTGAGGCACAGGACACTTCCCAACAGCAGTGTTCAGCATAAGCATTGTGTGTTGAGCACCTGCTCTGGTGCCTCGAGTCCACCTGCATCAGGAGAGCCTGCCAGAGCTGCCCCACAGTCCCTGAGGCTCTCCCCTTCCCACATGACGTTCAGAGTAGGGAATTGCAAACCTGCTAGCTCTTTGACCCTTCAAGTAAGCCTACAATGGCACTGTACAAGTAGTTACAGAGTAACCTGATCACTGAACCAAGCTGCTCCTTAATCTTAACAAAGGGAACATCATTTTGACTGAAAGGCTGGATTAATAGCAGCCAGGCCCCTTCCTTGAGGAGCCCCCTGAAGCAGATGGCAATTTCATTCTCTGCCATGGCCCACAAACCTCCCTAAAGAGGTAGTCAAAAGATCTCGGGCAAGTCTGTTCTCCAAAAAGAAAGTTTGATAGGTCGGTTTCTTTGTTTTGTGTGGGGGTAATCAGGAAGTTTCTCAAAGCAGGAATTAATAAAGCACAAGGCCACAGATTCCATAATGCAGCAAGTATAGAGTATTGCACATGAGTACTGGTTGTCTTTACCAGACCTTAGCAACATCTATACATCTATTTTTTTAATGCGCCTTCATCTAAATGGACTTTACAACCACTTTCAGTGTTTTCCAAGGTAAGTAATCACTAAGGTTCATCTCAGAAGCTACCTTGAAAAGATGAAAAGGGTGCTTAGAATTGCATAATTTCTTAAAATACGAAGGGTGGAATGAATGTCTCGTGTAGTATACGGCATTAGTGGAAACATAACTACAAGGAAAACAAGGATGAAAATTGCTCCACTCTGAAGTAGATGTCATTTGGATGTTTTTACATCCAAAACCAACAAACAAGAATATACACATAAAGTTACATAATAGAAAATGGAGCAAAAGTGAGTTTAGAACATATCTGTCATCAAGTACAGCTTAAAAGCATTTGGAGTAGACTGCAGTCAGTTGTAAAGACTTCAACTTCATTAGCAAACTGTGACTGAAGGAAACTGTTCTCACTTTCCAATAGTAATTGAATATCCGAGCAATCTTGGACTGGACTGTGATAATGTAAGCCTCATTCTGAAACAAAGAAGGAACCCCACAGCAACATACAAACTTGGATTTTATGCAAATTAGAGGTTAGTGAAAAAGCTTTAATTCAAATTGAAAAATAACTCGATTTAAGGTAAAGAAAAAACACCAAAAATCCACATCATGATAGAAACAAAAAAAAACCAAAACACCCAACAAAACCCTCAAATCTTTGCCAGTCCTCTCCCCTAGGATTGCAAATGAGTTCACTTAGTGTGCTTGAAAGAGATTAGTAGGACATGCCTCTAAAACCAGTCAGATGCCATGCAAGTTTCTAACACCCAGAGCTCAAAGTATCTCAGTCCTGCTCTTCAGTATCCCCAGAATGTTTTGACTGGATATGCAATGTTATTCTAACACTATAGCAGTACATGTACCCCTGTCCAGTCTTTTAACATTACAGCATAATTTGCACTCCTGTAAGCTTTTCTATTGCCAGTCAAGTCCTGATCCTGCTGTTCTTATCCAAAATATCCATCTTTGCTCTGCAGCTGCCTCAGTCACTTTAGATACCCAGAATCTTGCTGGTACAGTGTTTTCTAGTAGAATCCTAATACCTGGAGATTTTTCAGTAAACAAGGCCAAATTCTTATTTTCACTAATGCCACTTTACACCACTCTGACAGGCACATCTCTGCATCTCAAGTGATAAGCAGCTTACAATGATATACTGTAATTGAAGAACAGATTCCCACTGCAAGTAACAGTTTTATTGGATGGCTCAGCATTTAGGGATTTTTTGCTTTCATACCATAACTCAGTGCAAAGAAGAAGCCACCACTGCCTCACCTTCTCAGCTAACAGCTCTCGGATCTTGCTTGCCTGCAAGCGGAATTTGAAGAGCTGGGACTCCAATGCAAGGCATCGCTTTTGCCAGTCCATACAGCTGCCATTCTCCACTGTGAGTTCTGTCATTGTGAAGTTAATCATCCACTTGGGATGTTGTCTGAGGTGCTTGAAGAATCCTACAGAAGAGAAGGGAAAAATATGTATTTTAGGCCAGCAAACTTTTCACCCTTTGTACCTTGTCTTCCTTGGTTCATCTTACAGGACTGGTAACAAAGGCCATTTCTTCTGCAAGCAGAAGATGAAATGGTACTATCCCAAGTTATTGATATTGTCCTCTGCCAGAGGTCACTTTTAATGGATTACAGATAAATATTCAAATAAACTTTTACCTTTAGAGTAAGTAAATAATTTACTAATGCATCATACTGTATATTCCACAAGCAGTCTTACTACCAACCTTATAGCCTTGCTTAGCATCTACCTATAGACTAGGAGTATTTTTATTCCTGCTTCCTTTGCACCAGTATGGCTGCAAACTCTCAAGTCACTGAAAGTGACTCTTAAAGGTAACTCAGGTCACACACCCATTATTAACTTGGGGCACCAGTGCCTTATCTCATACAGACTGTGTTAAGAGGATGTGATGTATGAAGCAACAGTGTTCCCAATCCCTAACTACTTGATACAGTCAGTCTACAAGAAGAGTGGAAGAGTAGCTGTACCACAGTATCTAAACAGTCATTCTGTTTAAACATAAAAAGATCCCAGCCAGGAATAAGCTAGGGCTGAAGACAAAACATGCAGGTCTACTGAAGTCCTTGTAGACATCAAGAGATATACACAACTCCAAAGTGGAAAAAGCTGTGGTTTTTGAAGTTGTTTTATTTTCTCACTCAGTAACTGTTTAGACATTTCAGATATTTTGTGCTCATTTTAAAAGATATGTAAAATGTAGGTAATAAGTGTCCTTAATCGAATTCAGGCATTTGTGAGCACTCACAAACAGGTTTATAATACCAGCTCAGTGTGTGCAATACAGCAGCCAGTTGTATAACCCTACAATAACAAATATTTACAAAGCCAGAACAGTTATTAGTTCATCAGCTTCATCAAAACACTGAAACTCATACTTACTAAAGGGACTTCTCACCTGCTCACAGGCAAACTCGGTGGTTTCCTGAACTGTGAACAAAGTAACAGGCCAAGACTTGGGAGAGAGCAGTGAAGCCACTCAGCCTCACTGCCTTTACATCTGCTTTTGCAGGGTGGGAAAGCTTAAGATGTCCCTCTAGTTGTACCCACTTGCCGGGACACCTCGCTCATATTTTGCACGTAAGAGACCTGAGATTCAGGTTACCCTAAGTATACATGACAGTGTAAGTACACATAACACAGCAAGCCACTCTATCCAGCTATAACCCTGCTGTTCTGAGTTAAGGAAGACACATTTTATACCCTTTAGCTACAAATACTACCTGTAAGTTATTTTATATACAGGTTGCTTTGTTCAGTAATAGAAAGTCTTCCAGGCAGTGAGTTGCCTGCCTTTCCAATGATTTGGGAAATACTATTCCAGGTCAGAAGGTAGGTTTAAGTAAAACAAGGAAAAGGCACACTCGTGTTCAGCATTGCATCACTGAAAACACTGCGATAAGGAAGACCAGCATTCTACAAGCAGTACACCCACAGCTTTACAGAAATACAGAGGCCATCCTTTTCCACAGCCCAGTCCAGCACATCGATCTAATCTCTAGCCTAGCTCATTGCCAGGCATTTAACCAGGCTACTTTTGGCACACTTCACAACACTGTAAGGTTTCCCTCTAAGGTAGTGCTACCAGTCCTTCTCAAGCCAAAAGAGTGCACTAGTCATGGAAGGATCCTACAACACCGAAGTTTGTTTACAGCAAACTCTGTTCTGGACATAATACTTCAACTCTCAAGTGAAATTCTGTTATCTTTCATATAGGCATAAGAAATTTTTAGCCTTTATTCATAGAGTTTAAGTCCAAAGAAGACATATGAATTAATGGGATAAACTCTAATGGCACAAAGTAAAATGAGTCTGATTTACCACACAGCTTATGCCAGAGCAAAAGTAATTTCCTCAGATAGTCCATAACTTCTGAACTAAACTTCTTGAAATAAAATACCCCGTTCCGAATAGGAAGTCTAAGAGTGGCATAGATGTCCTGAATCATTGTCTCATTCCTTCTCACTGTAGACAGCTGCATCGTATAATCCCTTTCATAAATGATCGCAGCCCTTCCCTAGAACCATGCAAGCAGTTTTGCTCCCACTATTCCTGTTGTTCTAGAACCTCACCCCTCTAATGAGCTGCCTTCTAATTACCAGCATAAATGTAATCATAACCACCTTGTATCTGTTCATTCTTGTAGAATATTGCCCTTCAGCTTAGCTAGTTTTTTCCCTCCCTCATATTTACCCTTTGGTATATTTATAGATATCAAAAGCTTCTCCTTAAAGACCTCATTTTGCAAGGCTAGAGATAAGGGTCTCTTTCAGTCTCATAAGAAAAGCTCACCACTCTCCCTCTGCACCTGTTCCAGCTTTAGTGCACATCACATCAAAGAGTTGGGTTTTATCTTTCTCACTCTCCTTCATAGACATGGCTGACCACAACTGCATCTGGAAGGCAGTGTGCAGCCTCACCAAAGCATTGTGTAAAGGCATTTAGTACTTTCCACTCTCCTAGGGAATACCTCACCTGATTGCATTTGCCTTTTTTACAACCACATTACACTAGTGGTCGACTTTCACAGACACGCCAACACAACTGGAACAGAGGAATCTCAGCTGGCTTTGCCTTTGCAAATGCCAGACGTGGGAGTGCAGAGGGCCCATTACAATGATACTGGAACAGATTAATGAAGCACAGGTCTGTGCCAGATCTCCACAAGATCAAGGATCTCTGTAATACAGTCCATTGCAAAATTTAACAGGCCCATGGTTACCCTATGATTGATTAGTATATCTAGATCTTTTCCTCCTCTGCTGTTTCTAAATAGTGCTCTCCCAGGTTTTATGCCCACTTTATTACTACTTCTAATGTGCCATTTTACTTTGCGTCATTAGAGTTTATCACATCCTTACTAATCCCCTGGGTGAGCTGACTCTTCCAGTAAAATACCTACCTTCTACAGTGTTGTCACATTCTCTTTTGTCATTTCTTTGCCTATCTTATCATTCCTCTATTAATCCCAATCTCCTCCACTTAAGCTAATAACTTCCCCATGTATCATCATATCAAATGAGTTCTGAAGGCCAGAGATGGGACTTACGGCTTTTCCTCTCTCTAGCAAAAAACTTACCCTTTTTCAGAGAAATGTATTGTATCACAATGTCTCACATTTACCCCTAAATTACAACTTTATTTACAACTTCAAATTTATTCTGAATTCTCATTTACTGTTAAATACATCATTCCTTCTCCCCCATTCACCTAAACATAAGCAGTTCACCTGTACTTTATGAATTACAATAACGAATTTATTTTGACAGACTGACTTTAAATCCTTGCTACTGGACCTGCCATTTCATATGCCATTTTTTGTAATTCATAATTACAAATCATAATTAATCCATCTAATCCATCTTAATCCACTAAATTCTTTGATTTCCCCCCTTCCCCTCCGCCAGATATCTGTACTTTTCGTATCAGGTAGGGAATTTATGTGGTTATATAAACCATATTTATATAGTTATGTAAAACTGGTTCTTTTTTCCCTTTGGCATACAAAGAAGTTGGGAATCAGATACTTTCAGGTGCAGTATTCTTACTTTAGGAACTTGGAAAATAAGAGGCAGCCACTTTATTCAAAAAAGCTGAGATTTTCAAAACTTCATTCTTCAATGCATACAGATGCTTCTTAAAGAGCAGCTTGACTTTCAGTGTTAAGTATCAAACAACTTCCAGTGAAGATAATGGGAGCTACAAAGTCCTTAGAACTTAGTGAGGGAAAAATGACTGAAACAACTGCTAAATGCAGACATAAGGCTTCTAGTTTTGACTATATCTAAGTTTTGATCAACATCGGAGACAGTTCTGACACTAAATGCTATATCCAAAATAAATATGAATATATTTACTTGGAGTGCCCATATTCAGTTGTAATTCTGATGAAGCTAAAATTTATACCAGAATGTCATGGGGTTTTTTTGGTTTTAGACCAGAATCAGCTGATGTCCCAGATGTTGGTGGATCCAGACTAGAATTCAAAACATTTCAGAGACTCTGTATATTTCCACCTGAAAAGCCTTCCAAGAATAAAAAGCAATTAATCAACATGAAGACTTTCAGATGCAGATATAAATGCAAGTAAAGTGTTCGCAGCTTTGTTCATTCAGTGCAAACAATGCAGACAAGTGAAACAGTATTTCCATATTTCAAATATGAGCGTCTCCTCAGCTCAGGAATCAGTTTACCCAGGCCGTTATAGGGGATTCAGTCAGCACAGGAGTGCAATTCCTAGCACCTGCCAGTAAAATGCACCAGACCCTGCCTGAACACTGCAGCTGAATACTGGTCTAACTTTCAGCTACCATCTTACTACAAAAGGAATCAGTAGAAATGTAACACACGAAGGGAGAGAGATTTCTTCCCATGTCACTGCATCAACACCAAGAGGGTCAGCACTTTGGGCAATCGTCAAAAGTCAGTGTGGAAACCCCGTACTATTAATCAACTCCCTGGTGCCAGTCACCTCATTTTCCACTTCACAACCAGTTTAACTCCCTAGCTTTTTAACCCTGAGGCCATTGGAATTGTTCAGCCACACGGTCATTTCCCATTCACGAGTGTAGCCTGGGATGTGCAGAGCATGGGGAAAAAAATAACGTGACAAGCTGTGGGAAGGGCAAGGTTTGTCAGGGCCAGGGGGGAAAAAAAAAAAAAATTTCCCTCTTGACTAGTAAAAGTGCCAGAAGGCAGGAAGAGGGCTCCTGGTTTTGCCGTTCTAACTCCAGAGGTCTTGCCCTGCACACCTAGGTTTACCAGGAAGACAGAAGAGACCACAGGCCTTATATATATTAACTCTTGGGCTGTATTTTTCCCCTCGTGTCGCCGTTCCTCCCCCCACCTCCTCCATGCAGCTTCAGGGACCAAAGTCCCAGACCCGAAGGCAAACCTACTTATTTTAAGCAGCAAACCTCAATTAACATAGATGACAAAACATCACCCCCAGAATGCTCCAGTCGGTCCCCTTAACGTCACCTTGAAGAAAGAAAAGAGGGGGCAGAAAGGCTATGATAGCCAACCCCGCACAGACCAGCCCTCCAAAGCCCCCGACCGCTCTCTCCCCACCCGGGGGCTTGCGGCCAGCAGACACCTCCCCCGGCAGCGAGGAGGGGGTCCGGGCCGCCGGAGCGCCTCCCCGCCCGCGCTCACCTTGGCCGGCGCGGGGGTCTCGCCCCGGCGGAGCAGGGCAGTGACAGGCGCAGCCGGCGGCGTCCGGAGGCTCCCGACCCCGCGCGGCCGCGGGGAGCGCGGCGGTGGGGGCCCTTGCCGCGGGCGGCTGCGCGGCGCCGGGTGGCAGGCAGGTGCCCGGCACGGCTTCTGTCCCATTCAGCACTTTCCCATTCTCTCTCCGTTTTCCTTCGAGCGGGAGAGCCCGGCTCAAATATCAGAGCCAGCCCTCCCGAGGAGCGCAGGAACTGACATCACCCGCCCGGGTTTTTAACCCCTTGTCGGGCTCGGCGGCCAGGCAGGTGGGGCGGGCAGCGCCCTGCCCAGGGTGCCGGCACGGCCCGGGAGGAGAGGAGCCACAGCCGCGCTCTGCCCCTGATAGAGACATCCCCCTCCCCGCCCACCCTGCACCCTCGGGGGCTTCCACTGAGGCCGGGAGTGCGGAGAACGGGCCGGTGCTGACGGGGCAGCCTGGGCCGGGCTCCCCGCGGGCGCCTGCTCGCTGCCCCCTCAGGCGGGAGCGCTCCTGCTCCCCCTGCACCGGGCAGCCATCTTGTTCTGCCAAACGCCTTTGGGCAAGAGCCGAACGGCGATGGAGGACCCCCTGAGCAGAGCTCCTGGCTGCTGGAGGCTTCTTCCTCGGGCCTGCCAAACGGGCAGGCGTTGGTGCTAGGCCCTTGTCGCCTGGGATCCCCCTTGCAGTCATCTCCCAGTCTAAAGAGCTGATGTTCCCAAACCATCCCCGGCCCTGAGGCACAGCGGTGTTTTCTGTGGAGCAGCCAGGTGGGGAGCTGGCATCCACAGCGTCATGCTGCCCTCATCTCCTGCCACAGCCCTGAGGGGCTGGTGGAGTGTCCCAGGCTCCAGCTGGAGCGCCCTTCACTGGTTGTAGGCAGCCCCAGGGCATGGGGTTGGTGCCAGGATAGAGATGACAATCAAATTAGCGTAATGATGGCTCTCCTGACCAGAGGACACAATCCAGCCCCACATACTTGGGTCATCTCTCACATGAAATGGCTCAAACAGGTCTGGGGCTTCAAGCATTTGTAATGATAGCTGCCAGCACACAAAATATTTTACTCAGGGATAGGGCCACCGCTTACTGAGCTACTTTACATACTGCATTCCTTTATATGAATATATATTGACCTATATGAATATATATTACCCATGTTACTCAAACAGAGCTGGCAATCTCACTGCTGAGGAAGGCTGGCTGCTGGGAGTGAGCGTGCCCACACAGCCTTGTGCTGTACCTGCTGCTGCCCTCTGCTGCAGGCCAGTCACTGCCACCCCTGGGCTGGCTGAGCCCATGCTCTATCTCTTAATATTGACCTGACCAGGGTGGGCACATGGAAACAAAAGGGACTGGAGCCAAATGGGGGCTCCAGGATCAAATGTCCCCAGGGCTTTGGGCCTTAGACCAGTGTGTTTCAAAGCGAAAGGTCATTCATTCTGGTTCAGGTTTAGCAACTACTTGTTACTTACTCCATCATCAGACACATTACTTTCGTCAAAGATACTTTAAAAATTTCTCTGTGAAGCTTTCCTCAGTGGGGATAACGACAGTCATGCTGATATGTATCTCTCTGGCCGATTTGCATGTGCCTTTGACATGGCCTACTTCGCCACCATGAAAGGTGGTCTCATCTCTAGAAAGTGAGTGTGGCTTGTTGGGCAAGGGCTGCACCAAAAAGATTGAGTGATTATGAGAGATCCATGAATGCTCTGAAACTCTGCTTTGGCTCTTGTTGAGACTGCCCACACAAAACAGGGCAGTCTGAAATAAACACGCTTAAAACAATCTATGGAGGCAGAAGAACTGAACAAAATTATCTCCTAGTACTGTAAGCAACACTATTCACTAGGCATGGTTAAACAAGATCTTAAGTGTGGTTATCTGGCTCACAGATGTTGCCTGGTCCGAGATCTGCTGTTTATTAAACTTTTCTTGTAAACTCCTTCCTCACATTGATAGTGTGCTTGCACTGGTGTCTCAGCAGAGAAACAATGGGTAGCAAATCACTTATTATGCACAAATAAAAAGACTGATGTGATGTGATTGAGTAAAATATTGAAATATAACTAAAAACATAAGGTCAAGATTTGGACACTGGAGTGACTAAAGGCAGACTGAAATCTATACCTCATTATCCAAATAAGTAGTCAGATTTCCAAAGACTCTGTGGACCTTGTAGTTCCCTAAAGATTGTTTCGCTTTAGATTTCTCATCCGTTTCCAGTTTCATGGGAATTTGGCTGAATGAAGCTGCCTGTTCCTCTCTAACTAAAAGACAAAGCATGCATTACAGAGCTGGTTCAGGCAGAGAGCAGGATAGCACTACGCAGAGATGGCCAGAAAGCCAAGTGGAGACAGGCAAAGAACTGAAAAGAAACAGGCATCTGGCGAGGAGCTCTCCCATTCAGCCAGCCAAGCAGGGGCAGACAGGAATACAGGCAGAGATGGAGCTGGCTGCTGGGACAGTGTCACCCAAAGAGATTTCGCCAGCAATTCCCAGTGGAAGGGACTCCAGTTGCCTACAATCTGTGTTGTGTGTGTGCCTATATTAATCGTTACTCCCAATGATCAAGGAATTGTAATAAATAACCAGAACCAACACAATTCGTGGCTCCCTATAGGTATTTCAGAGCACAAAAGGTAGCTTCATGCTTTACAGAGTCCCCTCCTGAACTGAGGCTGGCCAAAGACAAAATGGGAAAAGGGGCTATTCCCTTCATGCTCCCCATCCTATTCCTGACTCCTTTCAGCCACAGCATGCAACCTCAATATTTCTTAATCTGAATTTTATGAGGTATTTTTATTCTTCCTTTAAAGGCGCTGGTCAAATTCTCTCATTTGCACCAGCAAAGCCAACAGGATTCTATCGCTAACTGAAATGTCAGTCTGGCCTTGTGTTTTTCCCAGGCAATGAAGCTTGACTGCCAGGACATTCCTCAGCCACTGAACTTTATACAAAGTACCTCCCCAAGAATTGCCTGCATGCACCTTGCTTTAACCCCTGGAGGCCCAGAACCTCATCAGCACTCGCACAACTATGTGCTGCCATTTCTTTAATGCAGATATTCTACAAAGCTGTGCCTCCTTGTGCCTTCAGCTGCCTCTGTTAAATTATTTAACAAAATTATTATTTAAAATTTTTTAATTAAAAATGTGGCTTCTATTAAATAATGCAAGTAGAAAAATAGTTTTGACTTCGGAGGGAGAAGGTTGTAAGAACAGCCAGTAGTATCTCACAGTTCCCAAGTGATTTCCCTTGGCAGTTATCTTTAATATGTCTGCTCAAGCACTCTATATCAGGTCTTTACAATTTGCAGACAAATCATTCAGTAAAAAATAAAATTTACTATAAACAACAAATATCTTACGACAAAACAAACTCTGGCAGATCCAAGAGAACTAGCTTGGCACTGTTAGACTATCATTATTGCAACACAAGCACAGGGTGCTTTGTTAAGAGCACCATATCCAGGATGATACCTAAATAGAAGGACAAAAAGATACACGAGAACAAGGTGTCAGAAGATGAGACCAGAAGAAACTGTCTCTAGTAAGCAAAGTTGTCATAGTTCTGCAGGTGGGAGAAAGCATTACCTTCCACAGTGCTGCTGAAAACTTACCAAAGGGGCAAGGACACCAACCAGACCAAGTCCATGTGTCAGAGCCCCCTGAAGGCTCAATCCTATGTGGGAAAAATCTTGCACAAAAACAAGACAGTGCCTTGAAACACCTGTTTGAGGTACTTGTCTCTCTCCACAGGGGACTTGGGCTTCATATCGTAGTTCTTTAAATTCCACCTCTGTTAGAGGCTTAAAGATGTTGAAAATGGCCTTTGTGCCTAGTTCCCTTATTCTGTTTCTCCTGGGCTTGCAGTGTGCCGACAGACACAACACAGACCTGCAAACCCCTGCCTTGCTTCTCTTCTAGTCAGCAATGACAAGTTCATGCAGCAGAAAATAAGAGACTGGCAGCTGTGGATCACCTCAGTGCATAAACCAGTTGCTCGTGGGAGGACCCAGTGGGAGGGCCAGGAAGCCATTGCCCTCTGGTACTTTGTCAGCTGGTTTTGATCGTGTTATGGTCATCTTGTCACACTTCTCACACAGGACATAAAGACACTTGTGTGTACTATTCAAGCCAGAACTTGAGCAAGAGCATATGTTTTGTATATACAGTCTTGACTGGCACAGAGCAAAACAACGGAGAATTCCCATTTTCCTTAGGGAGTCATCCCAGGGGTAACTCCAGTGTTATTCTCAGTATTAACAGCTCACACCTTGTTTCATCTCTGGATTTCTCCAATTTCAGCCTCCAAGTACCAGATTGCATTAGGTCTTTTTCTGCTAGATTAAGAAGCCACCAACTATCATTAGTCTGAGACAAAAAACTTCTCTTCTATACAATACACAGATTTACATCTCTCACAATAATTAATGTTTTCTAGTGCTTGTATTCTCATAGGTTTATCTAGATCATAGTTTAGACAACCGGAGCTTAAAAAGTAAATTTGGGCTTGTTATCAGCATGCTTGTGTGTGCCTGTTAAACTCCTGTTCTGGAGGGGAGAAGAAAGGAGGACAGCATGTGGGAGTCTTCAGGCTGAGGAGGAGGAAAACAGTCCTTGCAAGTGTATTTGTTTTGTGTGGTCTTTCTGTGTCTGACATTGGCTGGTATGCAGCCCATAAGGTTCCCACATACCACAGCACGCTTTGAATCTTTTTCTGAGTCCACAGGCTACAGCGGTAACTGCTGTGCAAGTGATGCCATACATGATATATCTCACAAGAAAACTGTATCAAGCCCCCATGCCGCAACTATGCAGACAGAGACGGCTCAACAGCACTTGCAAAACCGAACATCGCTGCCCTAAGGATGAGGGGCCTGGCTGCTCCTGCCAAGGAAAAGGAGGCATAGAAAGAGGGGGGGTGGAGCTGGGACAAGGTGCTGAAAGGAGTCAGGGAGAGCCCTGGAGAGCTGGACCTGCTGCTCCTGCAGCCCCAGTCATGTGAGGGATGGCCACAGTTCTGCTGCTGCAAGGGAGAGTTCATAACCCTCGACCCCTCCTTTAACGGCCGCAGCAGGTCTGGCCACCAGGAGTGTAGCACAGGCAAAACAGGCAGCAGCCTATGGTAATTTTGCTTCCCCAGGTTTCCTGTGAAATGCCAGGCAAATACCTATTTACAGAGCTGGTTCTGGAAGCACTGTGCAAAAAGCTGCACCAGGGAAAGAGATCCAAACCATGTGGGGAGCAGGGAACAGACTATAGATTACTGGTTTGAATTCAGGCCAAGTAATAGAAATAAAAACCTGCTACCCTCTGACAAGCAGCAGCAGTGACAGCTATATGGACAGACTGGTCGTCTCAGCCCAGTTCTTAAACATCAGCTGTCTAAGGGACATGTTTACTAGGAATGGACACTGAGGAGGCAATAGTGTGTGCTGCAGGTCACCAGAGGAGCTCCACGGTATAGCATAGACCTCTGTTACTGCTATTGTTGATTATAGTTCTGCATCCACCCATCACTGCAAACAGCTTCTCAGCAAAAAAACCTCAGACCACAAGGGATCATGGGGACTGAACTCAAGTCTGATCACCACTAGAGCTGTGGGAAGAGTTGTTGGATGGGAAAGGTTTGGGTAGGCCAGGAGAAGGGGTTGTCCTTGTTCCTGCTGTACCCCTATGGTAGAGCTGGGGGGAAATTCCATTTCCAGAATTGTTAAATCAATACTTTCAGTAAAGAGTAAAGTAGGTCCCAGCTTGCCCTCTGTTTGGGTGCCGGTCTGAGAACTTCGGCATGGGCACCTGGGGCAGCTCTGTGGTCAGAGCAGGAGAGGCTGCACAAAACACTGTGCTCTGGTGGAGGATCCCTGCTCTCCACAACCAGTAGGGTGGCCTGTACTGGCTGGGAGTGGGAGAGAAAAGACACTAGTAAGAGATGGGGCTAGTCTGTGGGAAGGGTTTTGGCTGCCTTCCCAGTCTTGCACTGAAGTCAGGCCTACAGCTGCCAGATGTCAGGATGGGGTGTGGAGAAGAACACGGATCCCTGCCATAGGACTCCTACTCACAGAGCCTCCATTGCTGGAACCAGCGGGCAGGCTGTCCTCCATGGGAGTGCAGGAAGGAGGCTATGTTAGCTGGAGAGGTTTTTTGGCTCCTTTCCTGGTCTCACACCGGAGCCAGGCACACAGCTCCCAGATGTTTGTGATCTCTGCTCTGGGATCTTTCAGGCTTGTCAAGGCATTGCGTAAAGGGAGGAATTATTTCACTCCCACATGGGGGGTGGAAATGTCGAGAGCCCCCACGGAGATCCCTCTGCCTGCTTCTCCCAGGAGGGGTCACCTGCAGGTGAGCAGCCTTGGAGAGGGCTCTGCCCCTCTGCAGGCGAGATCCCCAAAGTACTCTGAGAGCAGCAGTTGCTGAGCCTCCCTGGCATGCCTCTGTTCCTGCCAGTTTCCATGGTGATCCAGAAAAAACAGCAGAAAAAGCACAGATCTCTTTTGGAAGACAAATAATAGGATGTGATAGTGCCTGTGGCTGGGGATGGCGGGACAATCCCGCTTTAATACTGTTAACTGAGTCCTGGGGTCAGTCCTGGGAATTCCCCCCCACCAAGCTGGCAAGGAGAGCATTGCTGTACCATTCCCAAAGGGTTAGTAGCAGCTCAAAGCAGTAACTCCCACTTGTAGGTAGTACAAACTGCCACAGGCAGGTTCAAATGATATTGCAAATTGGTTTTAATGGACAGCACTGGCAAATGATGTCAGTGGGCAGCCTAAGCAAGCAGTGTCTGATAGTACTTTGACTGGATGGGGTTAGAAGGAAGCGCTGATGAGGAGCCCAGGATGTGCCACCATGTGGCCCAGCATGCAAGCACACACAGAGCTATGACAGAAAACATGCATGCTGCCCTCTCTTCTGTCACGTCTGAAAGCACATGGACAAAATCTCAAACCTTTCATCTTGGTAGTAGAGGGAAACTATCCATGTGCAAGGAACAAATCCACAGTCTTTCCACCACAGTATCATGTCACCAAGACTTCACCCACTGCCCTGAAGGTCTCACCCTGCCCTCTTCTCCATTACCAAAGCAGCAAGCGTTATTCAGCACACTTTTCCCCATGCAATTTGGAAGTGCCTGTCTGCCTGATACCCACCCACCCCCTTGCATGCAGCAACAATTGCCAAACAGCACAGCTGCCAGGATGAAAGGACATGGAGGGAATGGGTGGAGGGGTGGCTTTTCTGATCTGCATCATTTTTGTGATGAAGTTTAAGATTTCCAGAAAATTCTGGAGGAGGGGAGGGGTAAAATTGATAAAGGATAAGATGGCTTTCAAACACAGCCAACAAGCATCTTAAAAAGGAAACCTAATTTTGTGTGCCTCCACCTCTGGGCAAAATGTTCTTGGCTCTTTTTCAAAGGTGCCGGGAAATTCAAGGGTTGGGTATCTCTGAAAACCAGTCTCAGGGTGCCTGCAACAGGGTGAACAGAAAAAGATGACAATTTTGAAAATGTAATCTTAAATTTTTTTGATTTTGTAATTTCCTATCAATGAGCACTCCCTGGGAGGCTCAGGGATTGATCTAGAACTTGTCTTTCACTCTACGCACTGCCTGAGGCAAAAATCCTTGTAAGAGAAATCTGTCACCTTGGCTACAGCTTTCAGTGGTGCTTGGATTTCATTGCACTGACTGCTGCCGTACGAGAGACTCCCACCCATTTCCTCATGCTGTGCTCCCTTGCCCAGAGTCCTGTGAGCCTGAAAAGGAGCTTCTGAAGTTGAGGTCACTGCCTGGCCTCTTCCTCTGTCAGTGATTGCCTCCCCTGCCCTAGGACAGCCCTGTAACCTCAGTCCTGGTGTAGAGATGTACTGTGTCTCCTTGTGCCCTCAGAAACCCACGCCAGGATGCAGAACAGCACTAGCTAATTAAAACAGCTCGAGCAGCTCCAACACAAAACAGAGTTAAGACCTTCTGCAAAGGATGTCATGGGTAATTTTTAATGATTTGTTTAATTAGTGTTAATTACACACAGTAGGAGGTCAGAACTCAGCCTACAGATGCTCAGTCGGCTGGGAAGCACGAGTTCTCCAGCCATTCTGGAAACCCTGGTTGAGGAGCAGGAGAAGGAAGGGGATTTGCACTTGGCCTCAAGATAGTGGTGACAGCGGGTGACTGAAAGTCGGGGGATTTTTTCCGGAGCAGAGGGAGGAGGAGGACAAGAAGTATGGGAAGCTCTGCCGGGGAGCCACCGACGGGGTGAGCGTGCACCCCAAGCCCCCTCTGCACTGGAGAGACTTCAGCACACCTTTCTGGCTGCACAGTCACTCCCTAGTCATGGGCAGAGCTGTCCCACCGGCAAGGGCTTTCTCCAGGTATTTAAATTGGGGTGTTTCAATTCAATTTTTCCCTTTGGGGTTTCCTTTTGGTCAGAAGTGTCTTTACATTTGTAGTTATTATAAAATAAACTGATAATACTATATACATATGTATGCATATATATGTAATAATGTACCTACCCATGCATACATATACATATTATCTGTATAATTGCATAGTGTCTAATATGTTATAGGAATAAATGTATTATATAAAGTCACAGTAATATGAAAAAATACACAAATCCCTTCTGATAGTCGTTATTGCCGGAGGACTGAAGGGCGGAGCCCGCGCTGCCCAGGCGGGCCGGGCCGGGCCGGACCAGCTGCTCCGGCGGTTGGTAACGGCCGTCGGCCGCTCGCGCCGCGCCGCGCCCCGGCGCCCCCCCCCCGGCGCTGTGCTCTGGCGCCATCTGGTGGCTGGCGGCGGCGCGGCGGGCGGGTTTCTCCTTGGGGTGTTTCGTTCGAGGCTTTGGTGTATCGAGGAAACCCACCAAAAACGGGTGTCCTGAGAATGGGCGATGCCTTTGTCCGGTTTAACTTTCCTGTGTGTACATTTTCCGATGGGAAAATGGGCTGTATGTAGGGACAATTGGGTGCAGAGTCAGTGCGACACATCTTCTGGCGGGGTGGTTGCCAGGCTCAGCCATGCATACCTGCACCCGTAAAGCCCTCTGTCATTCTTCTAAAACATAACATCACTAACTCACGCTCTTTTAAATTGGTTTTCAAATTCCCACAAGCATGAAAGATTTATCTGGTAATATTTTCAGAGAGACTTCACAGCACAGAGCTTTATGGAGGCCTCATTTTAAATGGAAAAGTTCCACTGCACAACACTTAATTGCATCCAACAAAGTGTCCTCATAAGCCACGAAACCGGAGCTGGCTTACAAAGAGAAGGATACACAAGGTGAGCCCTTGTGCTTCCTTGGCATTGCATTCAGCCACTGGCCTAAACACTCGGCGACCTTCAATTTGTCTCTTTACAGTTTAGCAAGTTCTGTCTTACCAGGGAAACAAACTTCCCAGGGGGAAAGTCAGTCATCGCCCTCTGACAGACATAAACACAACTGTGCATCTGCACTGTTTAGGCCCTCTGCTAATTACAGCTAATAGAGATTTTTCTTCAGCTGAAATAAATAGAAACCTTGGATCAGACAAATGTGAGCTACACCCAGGCTGTTCCTAGGGAGCATCGTGGTGGTACAGCTCTGAGGAGTCAGAGGGGAAAGAGAGTATGAAAGGCCATAGATTTGTTACGGGCTCTCTGTTGGAGGGGTGCTAAGAATCAACTCCAAACCATGCCTCTGAGACACTGGATGCACATGCTATCATATAATCCTGACTCAGGGGGCACCTGGGCAATTATTCCTAAAAAGCAGATAAGCATTGGATTGTTTTACCAGACAAGCATATGGGACTGTGCAGGGCAGCAGGAAAAGGTGTTCCTAGGGCAACGGTTGCATACCTTAGCTATGTTCAGTTCAGGCATTAGTTCAAAGAACCAGTTTTCTCTTTGGTGCAAATCCACTAAGCACCTTAAGACTTTTTTCTAATTTTTGTTAAAGCTGGACCCACTCCCACCCTTACAACAGGTCAAAATTCAAGCCTGATGTTTCTGTACAAGACACTTGTCTCCTCTCAGCCTTGATTTTTTTCTCGTAAGGACAAATTAACATTAGAGTCATTACCATTTGGGTTTGCCCAAAGACTATTTAGCTTCTCAGAAGACATCACAGAAATCAAGAGCCTTATATTAAACCTTTTATAAATTAAGAACTTTAGCAAAATATTTTTCTGCTCGATCAAAATTATAATGTGATTATTCTAATGAGCAAAAGTAATGCCACCAATGCAAGAAAGTGTTGCATTTGCTTTTAAATCTGGGAGAGTTTTTGAGCCTGTACTGCTAGCTTTACGTTCCTTCTGCAAAGCACTCTGCAGCCATACAGAAATGCAGAATACTGATTCCAGATTTCTATAGTCTTGTCTGAAATCAATGCCCACAGTTTGCTATCTGGGCTTAGACGGACTAGATTTATATTTAAGGTAAGCCTGCTGTCATAAAGAATATTCTGTGAATTGTAGGCCTGTAGGCATAAAAGGAGAGAAGATTCAGGACATCTTCCACCAATTTTCCTGCACAGGATCAGGCAAAATCCCCCTGCTTGCAAGAGGTTATGCTCACATGGGTTTGTGACTGGGTCATGTGTTTCAACCTCTGCAGAGGAGTCAGCAGGTTTTGGATAGCAGCAGCTGTGCTACTCCTGCAAGCTCATATTCATTCCTCCCAGAGACCAAAATCTCTGGGAACTGCCCGGAATTTCCAGTAGCTGTTTACTCCATTATCACAAAATTGATCACAGATGGTGCTTTTGATGCTGGCAGGTTGGAAAAAATAATCTCTTGGCTTGTATCTTGAGCACATTTGATCTGGACTGACGGGGTGGAATCGTGACAGCCCGTCATCTCGTCATTGGTACAGAAACACTTTCCTGACTGCAGCTAATGCTTGGGCAAGAATGAACATTTTCCTTTAAATAGCAAACTTCAGCCTTAAATAGTTACACTTTGCCCTTGCTGTTTGGCTCTGTTGCATACCAAAGACTTAGCTCTTAGCAACATGAAATCCCATCCTAATTAGCTTCTGTTTAACAATACCACTTTGTACCACTCTCAGAATGCCAAGCTCCTCCTATTCTGGGGCTACAGAGGAGGGGAACATTTCATATCAAGCCCAATGCAGTTCAAGACTCTTTCTGTGAAATGTGATTTTTTTTAAAGTGTAAAGTAGTCCTGTATGTTAAACCTGAGCCACTCTGTATGAGTAAAAGTCACACTCAAGAAATCAAAAACTATTAACCAAACATAGCCCAGTGTAAGCACACAGAATTGCTCTAAGAAGTTCTGGAAAATTCAGCAGTGTCATAAATTGAACATAAATGGTGCATGCTAGACATAAAACTTGTGTATAGGTGGTCAGGTGGTATAATTCATTCCAGTTTGACACTCAGCTGGAGAGAAAAATGTGTATCATTTACTCACTGGGGAGTCAGTGAGCATGTATGAAATAGAGCAACTCTCACACATACAAATAAGTCATCTTCTGCATTTGCATCAACACTCCCAAAACCTCCCAAGGCTTTCAGTACTAAAAGTAGCTCTGTTTAAGACTATACAACTCTTCAAAAAGAAATAAGGCCTTGGCATACCTGACCCTATGTCTCAAATAGCTGCAGTTTCATGACTCATGGCAATATTACTGTATTTCCTGATGATAAAACTTCCACCATCAGTTATAGGACTGCTTATTTGATCCATTGTTCGGAACTGTTCATGAACATACAGACAGACACACAAACATCGAAGAGGAAGTAATAGGAGACCTTACACTGAAACCTTAAAAACATTGGCATAACAGTGTGACCATCCGAATGTATAGGGCTGGCTTTTTTTTTTTTTTTTTAATGCAGGCCTGGAGAATCACTTGCAGAAAGCATGAAGACCCAGACTTCCCCAGAATAAGAAATAAACAAGATGACGCATGCAGCTCTGCCCACCATAAATGCCAATGGCTAATGATGATCATTCACACACGTGGTTTTGCATTTGGTCCTTTTTTTAAGCTACTATAAATATTTTCCTCACCTTACAGGAAAGTCCCTGGATTCAAGGAAAGTTTCTTATCTGAAGCTGTCTGAAGATAGACAGAGCGACAAGGCCAAGCTATTTTTCTTTTCAGCCTTTCAAGAAAACATTTTACAATCTGTTTCACTTACTATCCTTGAAACTTTGACCTAATTTCCATCCCACAAATCTGCTCCCCTATACAACATTATTCACAATAATGAAGACTGTATGATGACCCCAAATAGGTCTTTTTGCTTTGAGTTCTAATATTTTGTGGTTATATAGAATTCCATCATTTTCTGTACATTGTGAAGTTGTGCAACCAATGTGTTCACATTCTTTAAAAGAAGTCTTTATATCCTTTAAAGTGAACAAAAGAACCCCTTCTTGAAATGGGTTTGGTGCCTATTTTAAAGGAGAAACTCCGCTATCATATGATACATTCCAACCACTGTAGGTAAGTATAAAGCAACCTGAAAAAAAAATTTGCTCAAAAAGCTTTGCTGAGATAAACCTAAGGCTGAAGTTTGAGTGGATATTGGAGCCACTGTAAATTGGATTGGTCTTGGTCTTGGTCCTGAAATGTAATATCCAACAAAGCTTCATTTTTCAGGTCCCATTGCCCATAAAGCCCTGCAGGCAGGGACTGAAATTTGTTGAGGTAATTCCAGCATGTTTTGGTCTTTCAAACTCAATGGCATGCAGGGTGCAGGTATGAAGCATACATCAGTGCACCCCTTGACCTCCTGCTCTGTGTGGATGACAGACAGCTCTGCAGAGCTATTACATTTGCCTCAGATGACAGAGCTAAAAGACTGTGTGCTTAGCCAGCTCTGGGGTCTGAATAAGGGCTAGCTGGTGGAGGTTGCTTCCAGATAAGATTGCTGGAAATTATTCAGTGCCACAGAGAAACCTGTATTAGCTCCTGTCAGTGACAGAGTTTGTATTTATTACTCAGCCTGGTAACTTGTACTTTTTTTCAAATTATTACCTTTGGATACCCAGATATCAGCATGGACAAAAATCACAGAGGAGCTGTTCTGATGCTGTTAAGAACTTTCTGCAGATTATTTTCTCTCCCTCTGTCATCCAGCAGGTGGGAGGAGATCAACACAAACAGTGAAATATAGGGCTACTGGGTGGATTGTTCCCCGGGAACGCCTGATTTGCTTGTGCACAACTCCTCAGGGCATATCTAGTTGCCCTAATTTTCATACAGCTATCCGCCAGCCTCAGGGAACATGACAGCACCATTTTTTACTCTCATGGAAAGAAAGGAGTTGGGTGTCACAGTGTCAATATTCATGGATCACAACAAAGGGACACAAGAACTGCCCAGCAATGTTTGCATCTAGGAATTGCCAGCTGAGGTTACAGGACTGCTGTCAGCAGGCGAGGGCAGCATGGACATCGACTCATCTACCTGCATCTTTTCACTAGTTGTTTGCCCATCAGTTTTAGACATTTCTAAGGTTACTTCTGTAAACATAGCTTCTCGGGACATCCAGAAGCTGTTGTTCTGCTACGCCAAAAATGCCCTAAAGAAAGATTATTAGCACAAGTCTAGTGACGTTGCTCTGTCAGAAAGTGTTAACTTGACTGCTGAGCTGCCCACCTGGTAATGAACTTTGGTCATTTTTCCTTATCCTGGTCATGGGGCAAGGGCACTGAGAATACAGGCAGCATAAAAAT
Source organism: Aptenodytes patagonicus (assembly GCF_965638725.1). Lineage (NCBI taxonomy): Eukaryota > Metazoa > Chordata > Aves > Sphenisciformes > Spheniscidae > Aptenodytes > Aptenodytes patagonicus. The sequence goes on along the minus strand of NC_134955.1, from coordinate 35,152,757 downwards.
TGGGAGACAGAGAAAGGTAATGGACCTGTTGTAGTGTAAGAGAGAAGTGAGGGACAACATAGTCTGACCATGGAAGCAGGGCTTGTGAATTCCTAGTTTATCCAAGTTTTATTTGTGCCACAGTGATGTTTGCAGGTAAGTAACAGCTAAATGTTCACAGAATTATGAGTGCATAAATGTTTTCTAGTCAGTGCAATATAGTTAGTAGTGGTGGTTCATGTCTGGGATCATGCTAGAGAAACAGCTTATTTGGGGAAGATGTACTATTTCTTTGTCCTCTGGTCTTATTAGGGGGTTGAGAAGAACATCAATTGATGGTTAAGTCTGTACCTCTGAGACTGGCTAATAAAGAACCCTTAATTGCTTGTATTAGTATAGATATCCCTTAAGAAAAAAGCTTACTGAAAATGTAGCTGACTCCAAAAGGATTTTATAAGCTGATATAATCTTTGGCTGTGTTAAACTATGATAGAATATTTCTCCCTAATAGCATGCCCAAAGTTACAACAAAATTTAAAATGGCTTTGAATCAAAAAGCAACTATGACTTTTTTTATGAAGAAGCAAAATTCAGTACTGGCACTTTTACTCTCAAATTCCCCTCCTATTAACTTGTATTTTCCCTTTGGAAGGATATAAAAGAGGGAAGTTAGTTCCCATTTGCAAAGATGACTATGAAAAAAACTTCTGAAAGCATTTGATGGCATAGGTGTGATAGAGGTCAAATTGCGAAAGAAGTGAGATTTACTTACGCATCAGAGCCTAATTTGGGCTTCTTTCTGACTCTCATTTGACCAGTTTAGGATCTGTCTTGTGTAGTTAGGGTGTTATGAAACAGAAAGTACCTAGTTTGACCATCAGTCTGGGATTAGTTTGCCTGACTTCAGCTACCCAGAAGTCAAGAAATGGGCCTGAACTACTCATCTGGCTCCATCTATCATCAGTGGAGGCAAGGGAACTTGTTCCATCTCCTTAGGATGCAGTGCATCATGATCCAAACGTGTACATGTCTGATGACTGAGTAAATAGGGAATTACAGCAGACGGAAAGCAAAGGATCACAATATTCTTGTAGGCAGAGAATAGCTCATACAGAATGAAGTTACTGGGATGTAGATGTAAGTATATCACATTAAGAAATCGGGACAACCCTCCAAGTTTGCAGCACTGTTAAGAACTGGATCAGTCCATAGATGAAGAGTCACAACTAATGGTGCAGGTGACTTCCACAGCTGGGGAGCTGAAAGGTGCATCAGGGCCTTTGCTCAAGTTCCAGCTCACTTGATCTATTTTTGTGCTTATATTTCTGAGGTTGATTTCTCATTAGCAGCATCAGTTAATACTAGTTGTAACTGGAAGTTTTGCAGGATGACTGGGATTATTTGGTATCTGGAGCATCATTTCTGGTCCCTTCTAGAACAGAAAGTCCTATAAATTATGGTTTTAAAGTTCACTGGGCTGGATATTGTTAAGCTGGCATTTGTAGTCAGTGTAAAATATCTGATAATTATAGATTGCAATATGACAGAAAGTCTCATTTCTTTTGGACATGTCATGAACTAAACATTTTTCAGGGCTATGTACTTACTTAATCCCATGAAATTCTTCACAAAAAGTCTCCTTAATAACTTTCCAAAATGAAAGCTTACTCTTTAGACAATATCATGGCCATCCCTATGCAGTCTGTGCTGGGGTGATGCCTACTGATGGGGAGCTTTGCTGTGTAAGATATAGATGAATATTTGATGAAGCAGTTATTTATCTAGCATATCTGTAGAGACAGTCTGTCTTTTTCATGTGACTCTTCTTAGTCATCAAAAAGATTTGGAACCATTTGGCTCCTCCCCAGCCTGACCTGCTGACCTTTGTTGGGATCATGTGTTTGTTGTGGGACTGCTACCAGGACAGCGACAAGATCCGAAAGGAAAGGAAGGAAAAAGCTACTTTTAAAAAAAGTGCAGTAACCTCCTTGTGTATCACTTTGATGTGTTCTTCATCATATGTATATGGCAGCTGAAATAGACGATGAGGTTAGGTGGCTGCTTGTCCAGGCTTCTGGGTATTATCTTCAGTCCTGTGTGATGAACTTCAGACAAACTTCTCTGTGCCTGAGGCTATCTGCTTGAATGGGAAGAATATTCATATGTAATGCATTCTGAAAGTGACATGACAAAAATAAGGTAACAGTGAAATATCAGTGAAGATATTAAATGAACAATGCAAAAGGACCGTATTTCTAGTGGAACTGTTGTGTAACTCAGCCTTATGGACAAACTGAACCAATGTCACAAAGATCAAAGAAAGGAGGAATTCTTCAGCTGTTTATATACTGCTGCTAAGAGTGGAGGTAGCAGCACAAAATCAGAGATATTCATTATTAAGAAGAAAATTAATTTAACCAGCATTCTGAAACCTACTGCAATAATTTATACAGTAAAATCTCTTGTCTTAGTTTGTCTCCAGTGAGAGAGTGAGTAAAAGAGGAGTAGAAGAAGGAGACAGCGTAAGGAGGATATGCTCTCTTGTAAGGACAACCATTGAGTATTTTGGAATTATTAGTAACTCAGATCCACAGGTGCTTTAATGCATAATAGCTCAATGTACTAAATAATAACAAAGCATAAGATACCATTGGAGAAGAAGAGTCTCTCAGAGACCACTGAAGCAGATTAGAGAACAGGACAAAACACAGCAAAGCTGAGGAAGAGAAGCTCAGACAGAAAATTATGGAAGATAACCGGAAGGTGTTTAAGAGTCACTGGATTAAAAAAAAGTCTCGATTTCATAAGCATAATAGAGAACAATGTTGTTTAAAATGCCATCCTGGGTCAATGTATGAAGAGAAGGCATAGTTAGAAAATAAAAAGCCTACATAGCAAATGGATAAAATGCTATAAAATATAGCAATCAATATAAATTAGAAGTTTTATAATGTAAAAATAGACAAAAAAAAAGACAACGGGAAAATCATTGGCTGGCAGGCCTTAAGACAATAAAATGAGTTAAGAGTATATTAAGAACAACAGAAGTCTTAACAAGAGTACATGCTGCTGCTTGATGCAGATGATGAAATGATAATGTTGCAGAAAAGACAAATATTCAATAAATATTTCTGTTCTGCATTTGGAAAGAAGAAAGATGATGCACTTATATCACATGGGCTGATGAAAAACTTTCCACTCCATTAGTGTCCAGAGGGAATGTAAAGTATGTACTGGGGGTAAATATTTTAAAATCAGCAGGTCTGGATAGCTTACATGGGAATACTAATAGAGCTTATTTAACTGATCTCTAGCCTGCTGATATTGATATTTCATAAATCCTGTAACAGCAAGGAAATATCAGAATACTAGAGGAGTGTCTGTTCTATGCCAATATTAAAAAATGGCAAAGTCAATAATCCCAATAGATGTGCACTAGCAAGGCTAACAGCAGTTCAGGGAAAAAAAATATTAATTGATAGAGAATCCTCTGACAAAGAATAAGAAAATCTAGGGACGTATTTTCCAGCATCAAAATAATCTTGACAAAAAAAAAAAAGTCAAGAATAATTTAAGCATCCCTGCCATGAGCAGGAAGATGACTAGAGATGCTCTTAAAGTACTTTCTAGCCCTACCTTCTGTGGTTCCATGAAGAGATAACATGGTTACCAACAGAGAGTCCTCACTGGACAGCAGTGAATATATGTACGGGGTGTGAATTTGGCTTGACTTTATTTCTTAAATTATTTTCTCTCTGAATGCTTCTTCATGTATAGCATTCAGATCGGGGCAGTGCTGGACCTTTGTACCTAGATGACTCCCATTCACTGAGAGAAACATAGGACACAGGATGGTTGAAGCATAGGGAAAACAGTCCAGCCAAATTTGTCTGCTGGACATAAAGCAGAACAGAATAAAGCCATGTCACCTGTGCTTTGCAAAAGCCATGAAAGTAGTATTAGGATGAATTTTAGATTCAGTGCTATTCAACATTTTCATCATTGCCCTAGAAGTAAATATAAACTCACCGATGATAAAATATGCAGGTATTAGGAAGCCTGGTGGAATGGCAAATATGAGGGGAAAGCATTTATATAGAGCAGGCTGGATGACCTAGCAGATCAGACACGTTCAAGTAAAAAGCCTTTTACAACAGCTAAATGCAAAGTTATGCATGTGGGAACCAGATAGGAGATTAGGAGATGTGTAATCAGAAACTCTACCCTGGAAAACAGCGGTCTGAAAAGGATCAGGGTCGTCAGAGTATGGAGCAGTTTCACTCCAGTGAGATACTGTGGCAAAAAGGGTGAAATTAATCCTTGAATGCATAAACATGGAAATAGTGAGTAGAAGTACCAGGTTGCTTTTCTTCCCTTTGTGGTACTCATGAGACTAATCATATGCAGGATATTTATTTTCAAAGATTGTTGAAAAGCTGGAGAAGGTGCAAAAGAAGCTTGGTAATTATTCAAGATCTAAAGAAAATGCCTTATTGTAGAAGACTTACAGTGCTCAACCTGTCTGACTTACTGAAAAGGAGATGACTTGATTTATGGCTTGATTAATGAATTGGTACTGTTGGAGGCATAAAACACTAGCAGGAAAGGGCTCTGAGCAGACTAAGTCATACTGAGGACTGAGTGTAGGAATTATAAAGCCAGACAAATTCAAGTGAAGAATGAGACACAGAAAATTATTAACCACTAGAACAAGCTAATGTGGTAAATTCTTCATCTCCTTATGTCTTCATATCAAGACTAGACGTTTTTCTTATCGGCCTACAGCCAACTACAAATTGTCAAGCATGAGTTATAGCATTTAATACTGGAATATATCCATGAAAATTAATGGTCTATGATATCTAAGAGGTCATTCCAGGTGATAGTGATCTCTGAGATCCATTATGCTGTAGGAGAGAGATATATTTATTAATTATTATGATTATGCCAATAAGCGGTAGCTAAACATGCAGCTTTCCCTCTGTTCTGCCCTTTAAGTGATGCCATTTAGTGATAACAAAATGAATTAAGGTTGTCAAGATAACTAATGAAAAAAACTGGAGGATTGTAAAAGTCCACAGTTAATTTTCTCTCTTTAGATATTCCAGTAGATGGTCACTTTACCAGTTGGACTGGCATAATATATAGGAAATACAAGTTGCTGGGTGACTTCCTTTCCCCTTCTTTGTTCCTCTGTCTAGAAACTTCTTTCTTTGGCTGTGACATGCACCTATGGTAAGTAAGTAACCTGGCCTCATGCGCGCATCGTATTAACAAAACCAGCCAAAGTATTTTTGGAAGACATGAATGGAAGTGGAGATGCCAAAAATAGGTTCTTACCCAGAAAAGTAAAAAAACCCCACAACATTGACATAGGAGGCAATGTTTTTAACATTATTTCGATGCTCGAGTATGGGAACCTCCTTTGCCAAAGTGATATTTGATGTTTGGATCACCAAAATGAATAGGCATGAATTGCTGCTAATTTGATCTTGAGAATCCCTGTAGTAGCGACCTGCATATCTGGGTGCCTAAATGCTTTTAAGAATTGGGCCCATGAGAACTTTCATCCTATACAATCCCAAAGCACTTTGGAGGCCTCCATGGCTCTAGGGAAAAGCATGGGTGCTACTGATAGTGCACAGCCTTTCAAAATAACAGTTTAAGAAAGAAACTGAAGAATCTCATTGCTAATGCAACTTCAGGGGAAATTCAGGAAATGAAGAACGGAGAAGGGCAGGGTAGATAACTTGTTTTTATAGTAGACAGCTTAGCTGACAGATTTAGCCACTTGTCTTGCTGCTTCAGGACTGTTTGTGAACAGCTTTTGTTCATCTCAGATGTTTTTGTTACTCAAAAAGCTCTTGGCCTGTGGAATGTTCTCGAGCAGCTCATTGTGAATATTTGATAGATGGAAGTAGAGAGTCAAACCGTGAATTTTAGCGCTGAATCGCTTTTATGTATTCCTTTGACTCATCCACTTCCCACATAATTTCAAATCTCAGAGGAACACTTTTTCAATTTCATTCATACTATTTAATTGCTCCCAACCTTCTTCATTTATCTTTTTTTATATTGTAACCCTTGTCTTTTCCATCATTTCCCCTCATCCATTCCCCTCCTCTCCTGGTTTATTACCACTACTTGACTAATGTTTGAGAATTGTATTGTAAGTGACTTGGAGCAGACACTTGTCATTTTACTGTTGTTCTGAGCACTTTGCATACATGTTGTGTTGCATAAATAAAAACTACAGCTCCAGAAATATTAGGTCTCTCAATTATATTTTTCAATATAATATGTAGCAGAGACACTATATGAAATAGAATTATTTATTATAATTATCCCACCTCTGGTACTGACATTCAAAAGCATTTTAGGTAAATCATGTGCCTTCTCTCTTCTCTGTCTCAGTTTCTTAGATAGCTCAGAGTTACAAGATGTGTCGGTGAAGTGCTAGCATTGGCTTGTTTGGCATTCTAGAAACCCTTCAAATTTAACACCTCTTTGCTTATCCTGCTTTCTACTGGTGTGTCTCAAAGCCTTCTAGCACAGGAAATGTGTTTGCTCTTTTACAGCTGGGGAAACAGAAAAACAAAGAGGTGAATTTGAGGGCATTGAGAAGGCCTGAAGCATGTCTGTGAACACAACCCAAGTCTCCAGGGCTCCAGCCTCCTGCCATTTTTAATGGGCAACACTTCTCCAGAAAATAGATTATTGGATCGAGTTGGACTACACATGTCCAGGTTTGTATAGGGGCTTGCCCCTCTCCAAAACAACATTGGCATTTTGTTAAACCTGACAAAATAACAGAGTTGCCTCCAAACTCTTCAGGATCTGTAATTTCCATATATATGGTATTTGCTTTTCTTCTGCCCCTGAATCCAGAATAGAAACCATGAGGGATTCTTTTATTTATTTTTATTAAAAAATCAAGCAAATACAGGCTTACTTAGCCAGACATCAGTCATGCCCCTGGTAAATCTTGCCTGCTGCTTTTTCTAGAAGTCATCTCAGGCTGCTCTGTCCTGATGGATCCGTCTGGCATCTAATCCACATGAAGGCAAAGGTGGCAGGAGGTAGTGGAGGATACTAGCGCTCCGCTGAGCAATTTATCTGTCAGTCCAAAGAGATGATCCCTGAACAACATCCCAGAGGAAACTCAAAAGCTTTGACAGTCTCTGTGAAAACGTCTTGCTAACATTCATTCCCATGGATACCTTGGACAGGAATGCCCCTGGACAGGGCTTTTCTAAACAGGCTACCCTGATAGTAAGAAATGCTTTGCTGCATGGCACTTCGGTAGCATCTCTTAGGAGTAAAAGTTTCCTATCTGCTGTGTTTAGTGTCAGAGACAAGCTCTCACCAAGCCATAAGGTATTGCAGGTATCACAGAAAAATGTCTTGAAGGAAAGCAGATGGTTGCTTGATGATCTTAAAGGTCTTTTCCAACCTAAACGATTCTATGATTCTATGAGATAGCGTGAAGCTAAATACTCATGCAAACTTTACTATTGTAATTTACATCTAGAGGAAGGAATATGCTCTGAGTAAGGGAACGATTTCAGCAATCCCAGAGAGAAAGGCCAGAGTTTTCAAAAATAGCTTTGGGTACCTTGGGGATTGCTGCCCAGCCTTTAACTTTTTGAGGCTGATCTCAAGGACAGCACCTTACTGGCAGAGACTGGCACATGCACGGTTAAATGAACAAATGTTTAGAGGGCTTCAATTTTGGGCAGAGATACGTTAAGAACCTGCATGGACCTAACTCCTGCCTCAGTCCCTTTGTGAATCAAGCACTTGTCGGAAGTGATGAATATGGTGTTAGTGTCTGAAGCCATAAAAAGAACCCAAGTGTATTTTGATAGAGCCTACAGGGCTCTATCTTTTGCTACAAGCAAAAGAAAGAAGAGAGGAACCCATCAGACCAGGGAGTCTCCTCCAGCCTGAAGGAATCATGTTTGAATATTTCCTTCACATTTTCTTCAGTAAACTCACTGAATGAGTGAAGGCAGTGAAAGTCCATGGCTTGTATTTTTTCTACCCTCACCAAAAAGAAAAAGAGACAAAGGAAGCAATTTCCATGCTGTTGCACAAAGACCTATGCATGCTGATTTGAGACAGCATACGATTTGTGGTATTCTTCAAAATGCACTTCCTGCTTCAAGGATATGAGGAACATTTGTCACCATAGTGACTGGGGGCCCCCTCAGAAAAAAAGAAATTAGTTCCTTCTTTAATTTCTTTGCAAGCTTCAAGATTGCTCTTTGTTCCTCAGTTTCCTGACAGAGAAGCCCGTGTTTGGATGTATATCCGTGAGGGGTTTATTAAATAAACACAGAGCATCTTCTCTCTATTCTATATACCCAGGGAGATGAAATTCCCAATTCCCAGTTGCAGGACCTCCTCAGCCAAACAGGAGAGAAAAAGCCAAACCTCCCCAAGGAGGGGAAATCCCTGATTTCAGCTTGAGAGGTTTTAAACAACTGTGATGAAGTTTTCCATGAAGGGTGTCTCCCTCAATGCACTGGCTGGCTGGAGTCAGACTGAACCAGGGCTGGGTGGAGAATGGCGAGTGTTGTAAGGTGAGATTCCCGTTTTATTTGTTGCAGAACCCATTAGCATGTAGAGAGTGAGGCAGAAAATTAGGGTAAGGGTGATTTAATGAGCCAGGTGGTTAAACCCTGCTCTGGAAAGCTGGATCCCATTCCTCATTAGTTCCTAAGCAATGTCAGACAAGTCACTTGGACTAAACTGGAAAGACTAATGGAGGTTCCTGATTTTCCAGGTGCTCCCTTTTCTAGACTGAGGCTGGATTTATAGAGGGGATGAGCATCCACAACTGGAATGTAAATATAAGGAGCCATGTAAAACTAAATTCTCTGGGGAAAAAGAGATGCTACGAATCTCAAATTTATGATTCCTTTTAACTGTAACATGTCTGAGCTTCAAACCTCAGTTTGCAGCGTGAGATCTTACCTCACTGGGAATGACTACACTGGCAGCAATATTTGTGATGCCCTCAGATACCAGTATAATGACCACATTAAAGAGTTCCTGAAGAAATAAGTCATTCTTTTTTCAGTGTAACAATTGTGCCACAAATCAAACACAAATTACGGTGAGGGATAAGCTCTGCCAGACACCAAATGGATGAGTGAGGAACCAGCTTGGGTATTGCTGCACTGCACTCCTTAGTGTGCCCAGATACAAGAGTATAGTAGCAACCAAATATGATTATGCCACTTTCCAAGGTGTTTCCATACAGTCAGGTGTGATGCTGCACCCAAATGAATAAATCCTTCCAGAAGCAGACAGGATGGTGCAGAGACATCCGAGCTGGCTTTGGGCACACATATAGAGGAACTAGATCAGGTGTTATATATAATCTGTGTTATTCCAGATAAAGGCAATGCATGCGTGATGGGATTATGAGATCATTAATAAGATTAGCTGCATCTCCTGTGCCTGTTTACAAGTGGCTGCAGAGGGGCTAGAGCATACTTAGGTCACTGCAAACTCTTTCAATCTTGGAGCCAGCTTCCTGTGTACAAGCCTGGATGCTCCGCAGAGAACGGTGTTTGCTCCCAGCACCAGGCCTTGGAGAGCTCAAGTCTCCTGGTGAATGCCTGACAAAAGGGCAGTTCTAGAAATCCTCTCTCCTTTGTCCCCGAGGTTCATCCTACTCCCACTTTCACCGTATTATAATCTCAACTCCATTGGGTTTTTTCTCTTCTATTACTAGCTCAGGCTGAAAGAAACAAGACTGGACAGAAAAATAACAGCTTTTCTGGACCAGCTAATGCAGCTGGGGAGAGCTGAACAAGCTCTCAGGTGTACAGCACCACCACCAGGTGCTCAGTCTGACATTTCTCCCTCCTGCCTGTCCCCTCAGCAGAGTACAGTGTTTGTCTTCATTCCCCTCACCCCTGCCTCACTGCCTCCTCCTTCCTCCCTTCTCATTCTGGGAGCCCTCTCCTTTCTCCTCACCTCCTCCTTCCTCTCTCTGCTTGCTGTGACTAGACAGGAGAATACAGATTTATGTATTCCCTACATGTGCTTCTAATTTTTTCCGGTCCATCTCTGGCTGTTGATTTCTCCTTCTCGTAGGTGAGTATCTCTTAGCTCTCTTCTTCCTTTCTCTTTGACCTTTCCTCTGCTCCTTGTAAGGCATTCTCTCCTCTCATGCTGTGAAATGTTCATGCTGTCTCATACTGTGAAATGATCTCTCTCACGCTCTCTCTCGACTCTGTCTCTAGCATGGTCCTCAGTGCTTTCTAAAGGATGCTATTTCACAATAAATACATAAGCACTGCATCAGGCTGCTGTCCTCTGTAGCTGCCTAATCAGATATGGTATTTTAAAGGTGCTTCTTAGAACATCAAAGATGCTTTAGCTATCTTAGCATTTTCCTCCTCAGCTCTGTTGAAATATATATAAAACAATTGGGGTTTTTTCATCCAGCTTGAGGTCACCAGCACATGCAGTGCTGTCCTAGCTTGCACAGCTCAGTTGCTGAGGTAGGGCTAGCTGTGCATTATTCTCCATTTCCCCTTTAAAATGCTCCATCTTTCTGATACTCCAGCTCTCAAAGTGAGATTGTGCAATCAGGTGACTCGGTGACAGGCTGGTTTGCTGCATTGTGGCATCCTCAGAGCAGCCACAGAGATTTGTACACAGAGCTCCCCGGGCAAACGCTGATGGGAACGCCAGCCAGTAACCCCAGGCACTCCTGGGTTACGCCGAGCTGTGCAAAGTCGCGGTGTTTTTAGCATGTGCATCTGCTGGCCCTGCAGTTTTGGGGCTGAAGGAGCAGCCTCTCAAGAGAATACCTGCCTTTGAAAGAGTCACTGTGGCCAGACATCTTGAGAATCTTTCGTTATAATTGCCTCGGGGCCTGCACAGATCTGATGTTGCCTCATCATTCGGACCATTTATTATTGATATCAGAAATGCTGAGTCATTAAACAGAGGTCATAAAAACATCCTTATTCTGCTAAAAACATTAGCTCATCATTTCTGGTATTACAGAAGGCAGAAGAGACCGGGAAACCTGGCGGCTGTGAGAAAGAAAATGTGGACTGCATCAGAGGCCCGGGAAGACCAGGGAAGAGCCCAAAGTCGGTAGCTAATTAGGAAAGGCAGGGTGTTGCTTAAAGACAGGTCTCTGGGCTCAGGATCAATTGCCATTTCTGAGTTTGTGTCACTTGAGCTTACCATTTTACCCCACAATACTTTGATTTCTCTCACTGTAAAGGAACAAAACTAAAAATCTCCCTCACTTCTGTCTGAACACTGTAAGGCACTTCAGAGGCATTAGCTAGCTAATCCTCACAGCAGAGAGCTGCTGTTACCTCCATTTTTCAGAGGGAAGCCAGAGGTACAGAGGGGTCATTTGTTTGCTCGTGAACTCTGGTTCAGGATTGCAATCTCCTGATTTCTAATCCTAGAGAAAGGCATTCTTTTCCTGTGTTATGCTGCTGTAAGAGTTAATGTAGCAAGAGAAAGGATTTTAATTTATTTTACTACCTATGCTTTAAATTTATTTTCTTACTCCTCTTCCTCGGGCACTTTTCTGAATCTGAAGAGATCCTTCTGGGTGGAAAAACACTTCTTTTAGAGATTACGTTTCACTATTTTAACAGTGAAGCTGCAGACAAATATTTCCTTTGATAGTTGGGTTCGATTTCCTGCACTGCAGGGATGTCCTGTCAGCGTCCAGATTCAACAACAGGTGCATGGGGGTTATATCCCTTAGCTGCTTGGGTTTTTTATTTGTTTTTGTTATGGATTTCTTTAGAAGAGTACATATGAAGAACCTGTACCGTGGGCCCACCAGCCAAAAAGCATTGCCACATCTTGTACCCAGCCAGAGCAAACACTCCAGGCTCTCTGGGAGCTTTTTGAGCAGGGTGTTCCCATCACACACCTGAGCACGCACCGACCCACACCGGCAGGGTCCGGTTCTCCGGGGGAGGCACCCCCCCCCCCCCCGGGGGGTTCCCCCTCGCCGGGTTTAGGCTCTCTCCCCCCCCGCGGATCCCGGCAGGCCTCGGGGGGAACCACCCGGCCGGTCCCCCCCGGCCGCGGACCAAGCAAACCGGCTGCACCTCTGCGGGAGGGCGCGGGGCCGGCGCCCCGGGGGGAGGCTGGCGGGGGCCGGGCCGCTGCCGCCGCCCCGTCGTTGGGGAGGCAGTGCGGGGCAGTAGGGAAAGAGTTAAGGGAAGGTGGCGGGGCAGGCCGGCTGTCGGAAGCGAGCATGTGCAGATTGCAACCGCATCCATACTACGGGCGAGTGTCACTGGCACACTTCACCTCCCGCCGCCGCCGGCCGCAGGGCACCCATGGACCCCGGTGAGGCGATGAGCCGCGGCGCGGCCGGGAGGGCGGGGGGGAGCCAAGTCGCGCCACCGGCACCTGCCCGCGGCCCGCCGCCGCCCCCACGCCCGCCGCGCCGGTAGGTGCGCGGCGCCCGCGGCGGCCTCCCCGCAGCCGAGCGGCGGCGGGTGATGCGCTGCCCGGGGCGGAAGGCGAGGGCTGCTGCCCGGCGCCGTTGGTTTCGCTTTCTGGCGGCAGGAGGGCCGTGCCGCCTCCGCCTCCGCCTCCGCGGGCGGGCGTCGCGCGGGGAAGCCGGGCGGGCGCCGGCCTGAGCGAGACAAAGGCGGGCGGCGGTGCCCGGGCGGCGGAGCGCCAGCCTCCTCGCCCGCGGGGGGCCCCGGGGAGGCGCGGCGGGGCCCGAGCGCGGGGTGTCGCCCCCTCCCGGGGAGCGGGGCCGCGCGGCGCGGCCTGAGGGAGCGGCGTCCCCCGGGGCGCTGCCCGCGCCGCCCCCCGCCGGCTGGGCCCCGCCGCCCCCCGCAGCCTCTCGGGGCGAGCACCGGGGCGGGGGTTTTGCTCGGGAGCCCCCGGCCCAGCTGGGAGGTGCTCGGGGCTCTGGAGGAGCGGGGTGGAAGAGTTGTTGAAATTGGAACTGCTTTTCACTGAAAAGTGCTCCTTTTTGACAAAAACGAAGTATTTTGAAACATCTTTTTGTCATAATTTCAGTAAAACTTTATTCCAGGAAAGAAGAAATTGATCTGAAGCAGCCCAGCGTTTGCAGAGCAGAATTGGGAAGTGGGGGCTGGCTGTGGTCCTTTTGGTGACTTTTCTGCAACCTTGTGAATTACTTATGTGTGTATCGCTTGGAGGTCAGGGACCCGGATATTACGATAAGCTGAAAATGAGAGTTGGTTTTTTTTTTAATTTAAATTAGTCTCAAGATGTTTGCTCTTGTTCCATTTTTGGTATGGAAAAATATGCAGAATAGCTGAATTTTGGCGAAATGAAAAGTCTGATTCCTTCTGTCCCCCATCCTTTGCACTATGGTTTTGAAAATTGTCTCGAGGGTGCTTAGGAGCAGGGATGCTGGGAGGCTGGCCTGTCCCTCTCATCTTGAGTTGGAGTGCTACGCTGGGACTTCCTAGACAGCGTTTGGCATCGGTGGTCCAAAGCTACCAGGGAAGGAAAAACTTGTTAAGACTCCTAATTACATAGCAGAAGCAGTAAAACTCTGTCAGATGAAACATTTAGTATTGTTCTCTGACATCCGTCAGACAGCCGTCCCTGCAGGAGCTGAAATTTTTTGCGGGCGAGGTGGTAACAGCTCCTTGACTGCCAGAGCTGTGTGCGTTAGGGATTTGCAAGAAGAACAGATTGCCCAAAGAGCTCTGTTCCGTGGTTTCCAGGAATGCAAATGCATTAATATATGTATGGCATCAGTTAGAGATGGGGCTAGTTACTGTTTGGTGGTAAAAAGGAAGTCCTGAAAAGAAAAATTACCATAAAATTATTAGGAAACAGAAAAGGAAGACTTACTGACATGGAGTTGTTAATGCCTGTAGCCACTTTTGTCCAGCACTGAGGAAAACCCTGTAGGAAGTCCATAAGACACTCTGATGCCCACGGCACATCCTGAAGGTCCTTCCCGAATCCCAGCGCCTAGTCCCAGTGAGAAGGTATGACCTTTTCCATATGAGTTTTTCTGTGTGTGGTGACAACAGCTCGCTACTGTGGATAAATTAAGATTGTTCACTTAATTTTCTCCTTGAGGAGCTTTGTGCGTATGTCTGCGAATTTCATAGTTCTGTGTTGAGGCTTCCACTGAAGAACATGGGTGTTCCACTGTTTGTAGAAGGGGAAACTGAGGTACAGAAAGGTGGCATTTCACAGGTAGATGTGAAATTGAAACACAGGAGTTAACTCCAAATCATTTGGTTTAGCTAGCAGCTATAGCAGCTTCCTAAATAAAGGTCAGCAGAAGTGTTACCCGCAGCTTATTCAATGTCTGTGAAACATTTTGAGATCCTCTGATCACAGGCATATTGAAAAAGGAAGTAGTATAGTCTGGTGGAAGGGAAATGGAGGGGCAAGCAGGTGTTGAGGTAGTACTGCTTGTGACTGCGTAACATCTCTTTGCTGAGGCTCTGGCAGCACGTCTGTAGCCTTGGTCAGGCTTGCTGTTCCCGCTCCACTGCGGGGTGACGGTGGAGGCAGAAAACGAGCTCCTTCATCGGGAGAGTTCAAACCTTGACATTCTTGTGGCGAGATCCCATAGCAGTTTACAGAAATGGTCAAGGGAGGCTAAAACAAGAGCTGTGGATAGCTTATTGACATGTGGGTTGAGAGTAACCTAGATCTCTGCATACATATGGAAATACCTGATACTGGGGACCCTGTGGTTTTGCTGACAATGTCATAACGTGATGCGGTGCCGAGCAGTGAAAGGCAAATTTAACCTTGAAGGGAGATGCAGGTTCCTGACTTTGAGTGTAAGACAGGAAGAGGTTTTTGGGTAAGGTGGTGGACTCGATAGCGTTTGGAGTCTTTAAATTTGAGATATCTTTTTACAATCTATACTTTAATTCAGCATCTTGGAGAAGTCCCAAGGAGTGAAGATGTAGGGATCCCTTTGGCCTTGTAATTTGTGGATCTACTTATTCCCACACATCAAGAGCTCTGGAGAGGAGGAGTTGTTCTGCAGTGTCCTAAATGTGCTTGTAATACCTGTCCATTTGGTGAGACAATGACTGTACTCAGCTTGCATGCTTCAGGGCTGCCGGCAGTCACCGCATTGTGTGTGTCCAGGAAGGGTATTTCCTCTCATGGTGTAATTAGCCAGATGAATTTAGTTTTTGCCTTCCTCTGAAGCATTAGAAATGAGCCACAATCGGGGACTGAGCATGCCAGGAAGGAGGAGGTCTGGGGGAAGTGGGGGAGAGGGAGAGGAGACTGTGCACTCTTCCTGGGGGAAAAAAAACATCTTTTTGCTGTCATCACGTGCTTTGATGGCAAGTCTTGTTTGTACCCTCAGAATTGTACTTACCACAAAGTCTGGGGCCAGACTTCGTAGGTTTTCTCTTTCCTCTGCAGCATAGGATTGGTCACTAAGGGTCATCCGTGTGAGACTCGTTTGACCAGTCCTTTGCCAGTTTTGGAGTTGCCACGCTGGCTGTGGTGCGATTTCTTGTGCTCTTTGTTCATGGTATGCAAATCTAATCTCCTTAGACTAAAGGACTGCTGTCCTTATCCAAGTTACTGAGCTCTGTTGCAAGAAACTGCAAGAAATTTTAATAAACTGTGATATGCAGGAGGTTTGACTAGATTTTAGGCAAAGAGTCCTTTCTGTTCTTAAACTTTCTGACAGTGGGAAAGAAGTTTTTTCTCATGGAAGATGAAGGGAAAGTATCCTGAAAAAGCTCCTAAAAAAGAGAAGCCTAAATATTGAGGAGGCTTAAAGGGTAGTGGCATGAAGGAGACCTGCTTGTTCTGATGATGAAATCATAGATGTAATGGCAAATTTTATTGTTGCCAATTGTACCTTAGGATTCTTTGTTTCTGGATTGCCTTTAATAAATGCCATGTTTAAGAAAATGAAATTAAGTTGTTGTGTTGTTTTGTTTTATTTCTTTTTTTCAGTCTCAGGCAGCCTGCTATTACATGGTAAGACGAGAGGTAACAACATGACTAATTAAAGGGCAGCAGTGCTTCATTCCCTAGGGCTAATTATTCTGTAGAAAATGGGTCAATTACTTAGAGAAATTGTTTGCCAGCAGAAGGCAGGAAAAGCCTCTGTTCCCACTCTTCACCTTCCTTTTGTGGGAAGCACTGCCCACCTCTGTAGGCAGTTGCAATACCTTGGTAAGCTTTCAGATGCCAGAGCCATGTCCTGCAGATGGGGAAATGGCACCTGAGCGAACATATATGTGGTCCCTTCTGTCCTGTGTGTTCTTGTATAGCTGCAAATGAAGCAGTGTCCAACAAAGGTGTTCCTGCGTTGGATCTGGAGTGAAAGACATGAAGTTGAACAATCAAGTGGGAGTTCTCTTTCAGAATAAAATCTGCCTGTTGTGAAAGGTGAAGTATGGTATTTTTCCTTACTTCTTCTGAAGGAAGATTGATCACCTAGGTAGCTAACGTTTTCTGACACAAAAGGTATTATCTGCTTGTGGCTTGCTTGGTATGGGTTTGTAAATGATTCCCTTTTACTTCTCAGATCTGCTTCCTGTATGTATTTTAGTATTCTCTGGTGACCTTATCGCCTGACCGTGTTGCTTGCTCTTAGCTCTGCAGGCTCAGTACAGACTGAGTGGGGGAGAGAAGGACTGGTTTGCCTTGTATGTCAGAAATAAACTGGTCTGCTTTTCACATTTCTGTGACGGTATGTGAGGCAGGAGTATCCAGATGGTTTCGGAGCTCCTAGGTAAGGTGGTTGTGCAGGCAACCAGAAAGTGTTCTGAAACAAAGCAAGACTGGGCAAAGGCTTTGGCTCTGTAGGAACAGATTACCAAGATCTGTGCCAATGGGGAACAACATGCTCTTTCTGGTTAGTCAGAGTGCTACATTCCTGGTTGTAAATGATACACCCAATAATGTCGAGTGTGAGCCAGAGCCTATACACCTCACAGTCCAGCTAAAACAAGTGTAAAAGACATGTATTTGCAGGTGTGTGCTGCTCTTTAACATGTCCTTAGAGGCTAAATAAAAGCTAGACTGCTTTAAAGATTTCTTTGTAGGCATATCTGAATGAGAATACCTATCGGTTACTAGTTCAGAAGTGTCTAATCCTTGTATGAAAGAGAGAAGTGTTTTATGTTACCCTTTCTTTTGTTCTGGATTTTTATTAGTGTCAGTGCACAAGAGTTCACCACAACCTTATTTCAAAACTCCCCTGCCCTCACAGGCTTCTGTCAAAGCTGGATTAGACGACTGAGGGAATCTTCCCTACCACAAATGTGTGCTGTCTTGCTTTCATTGCATAAGATCCAAGCATTAGTAGTCGTTAGATAAGTGTTGATAGCGTAGACTGGCAAAGCTGCTGTTTGACTCCTTCCTTGCTGGATCTTTGCTCTCACATGCACAGTATATTGAAGGTAGCCTGTATGAAGGACTTTTGCGAAGCACCTTTCTGTCCTGTTCTCCTTGACTCTGCCGGGAGCATGAAGAAGTCGATGAACTATTTCTGAAGGAGGAAGCTCTCTCTTTAGCATGGGTAGCTGTGGCATAGTGCTGTGTGTACTGCTAAGTGCCTTCTGGGGAGGGGGAGTCTGGTTTTGTGTTTTTTCACCCTGAAGACAGTCAAACTCATTCAGCTCCACCAGCCTAATCTGGGCTGAGAAATCTTGGCCAGGGCTGTGTCTATACAGAGCTCAAGGTAGAGTGGTTTCTCGCTGCTTAAGACAGAGAGTGCCTGATGATAGTGGTATACGTGGCTGTTTCCTCTCTTGCTAACCAACCTAGTACAGTTGGCCTTGCTTAATCCACGGGGCACTCTTTGGCCCATGTATTTTCTTTGTATTTTGTGTCAGCGGAGGTTTATGGTAAGGATGCTTCCGGTAAGTTCTGGAAGAAGAGTTATTTCTTTTTGTGATTTCTGGTGTTTTCAAGATGTGTATATAGTTTCCCCTAGTGGCATGATAGATACCATGTGATTTGGTTTATTTTGATCCAGCAGTTCTTTCTGAGGCAGATCTCGCAATTAAGCTTTTAATTGGAAGTGGACTTGCACAAGAGCCGCAGGATGTAGGGCACAGTTAATAAAAATGCTCTAATGTCTACCAGGAAGAGAGGACCCTGTGTGAAGGTAATGTCATGATTCCTTACCAATATAGACCTTGGCTGTTGTTGCTTTTGGTTTTCCTTTGCTGGTTAATACTCTACCATGGAGATGAGATACTGAGTTTCCAAAACATCAGCTTCACTCACTTCAGCTGACAGAGGCTAGCATGGTATCAGGAGCACCCCGAGCAGCTGAGCCGTTCCCATTCTGTGCAATGGAAGACTCAGGTGCATATATAAAGTAGACAGTTTATTATATTATGTTATATTATATTGGCATATAACTTGTGGATGTGCAAAAAGTCAACTTCTAGAATCCAAGTCCTCCTGTTAGATAATGATACCCTTTTGGAAACAATGCCTCAGTTTGGTGCTTGTATTATCAGGTATTACTGCTCACCATAAACGCAACTAAATGCTTCATTCTTTCATAGATTAGCTAGAGCGTAATTAGTTTTTAAAAGATCAATAAGTAGAGCGCGTTGATTTCTAAAAATGCCATGTATGCACATGTTCTGATTGACCTCTGATTTTCATGGTACGAGCTCCAAGAGCTGCAGTAATGCTTAGTGCTCCAATTTCAAGTTGGGGTACGCTACCTTGTGTGGGGGGTGTGTGGGGCTTGGTTTTTTTGTTTTCTTTTTTTATTTTCTCGGCTACATATCGGACATAGAAGACAGGAAAGTGTCACATTCTGATGGGAGAAATGTAGTTTTCGTGGTTTGAGATCCTTGTTTGAGAAACAAGGACTGGACAATGTCATGACAATGATTAAAATTTGCTACACTTTGGACCAGAGCTTAGCAACATTTGGAGTACTAAAAAGCTGTAAGTGCTAACACCAGCACTTCCACTGCATCTTTCATCTGAGAATCTCTCTATTCTTAATGAATTTTCAGTGTGTCTCTGTAAGGCTGGTATTATTAGTGTCATTTTGCAGACAAGCAGATAAAATAAAATGCTTGTATAAGCACATTCAGCAAGCCAGAAAAAGGCAGGAATAAAATTCAGGAATACTAATGTTTCAACCTGTTGAGCTACTATCTTGTACTTTCTCTTTTGCCAGAAAAGAGACTAAAGACACTAATTTTTGTAGCTTCCCCCCCCACTTTTTTTTTTTCCATTGGGTTAGGCAGCATAAAAGTAAGACATTATTATGCAACATATCTAAGTGTGCATGTGATACTTGAAAAAATGGTAATCAGATAAGTTGCTAGGCAACAGTACCCTGCCTTCAATTACCAAAAAGCCAGTGAGTTTGCTTTCATGATGTAACGTGTGTTCTGTACTTCTTCATAAAGCAAGTGTAGGTGGAGTTTTGTAAGATTTGCTACTTTTTAACTCGCCTCCTGCTTAACCTGCCATATTGCGAGGTCAGATTTGACCCCAGTTTTAGAGAAAAGTATTCACAGAACCCGAAATCAGCAGAAAAAATGTTAGATGAGCTCTTAACGATAATGAAGCATATGTAAGTGTATATAAGTAAATAACTGTTCCCTCCCATGGATCTGTGGGTCTTCGATGATTCAACAGCTTATGGCAAGTAGTCCGTAGCTCATCCTTGGGACCATGAAAAATAAGAAAATGGCTGAGAGATTTATGTTAAAAGGTAGATGGCAGGGATATGTGGCAAGCTGTGGGAAGTCTTAAAACACTCACAGTGGCCCATTGGCCCAAAAATGTTCAGAGCCATGGTAATGCATGAAAACCTGGATGTAAACCCAGCTGGTTCATTTTCATTGCCTTAGCAGGAACAGAATGGAAGGAACATAAGCAGGGATGAGTGTACACGGAAGAAAAAGTAAGTTCGAGTCTGAGAATGTAAGACAGATACAGCAGCACGAGGGAATTTGATTGTGTGTTTGAAACCTGAGTGTTTTGTTTTTTTTTAAAAAAGACAGATTGCAGGATAACAACAACAAAAAATAAAGACTCTTCGCAGTTATTCTAAATGCATTTCTGCTTTTGGCGATAAATAGCCACAGAAGCATTTGCAGATGCTGTAGTTGTGGGGGGGTGTGGGCATCTGCCCAAGCCTCTTCAGCTATTGGGTGGTGGTGTGGCTTTTAAAAGAAATCTGAAACTCTGGAGGTCAAATGTGCTTCTCAAGGCTTTGCCAGAAGTTTTCAGTAGAGATAGGGGACCCACCTGGAAGTATCTGGGAAAGGATGCACCTAACCTCAGAAATCACTTGTTTTCCTCGGGTAACTGCAAGCTGTTGCTTTACAGAGTTGTTTTTCCAATTATCTTGTTGTTGTTCCAAAAGAGAGGAGGATTTTTCCTTTTCAAAAAGGAAATTTCCTTTTCAGGAGGTGGGGACTGTGTAGCAGTGCATGTCCTAGGTATCTCTCTGAGGTAATTCAGTCCTTTTGGAAAGGAAATTCAGCCAAATCTACTATGTTTTGTGCTCTGTCTACCAGTTTAGGTTCAGAGATGTTCAGATCCCAGCTGGTCTGCGTGCAAGTTGAAGAGCCCTCATCAAAAGGTGTGTTGGGACTTCAGTTGAAAGTGAAATCTGCATTACCCTCCGTGTAAGTCCTGCCAGAGCAGGGTGACTTTCTGAGAAGACAGATGCTCGCTTTCTATTTCCAAATTTGGAACTTTCTTCCCAGGAGAATCCCAGATAAGTCAAGGAGCAGTGCTGTGACTTGATTTCTCTGTTGGTAGGACACTTTATCACCGGGTAGTTGCATGGACCGGAGCTTTTTTTTTTGGAGCACTTTGGAAGTAATGAAGAAGTGTAAATACTAAAATAGACAGTTGAAGGAACGCACAAATAACCACTTCCCAGTCAGGAATTTGCTTTCCTTTTTGTTTGCTTGTTCTTTGTATTCTTATTTGATGAGCACTACTGCTGAATTATGCTAATGTGCCAGTCCCCAACCTGCTGACAGCAGGAATGTTGGTGTCTGTGTCAGAGGAACAGTCAGAGCATGGGCAAGCACTGTTTTGGGAAGCCTGAGTCTGGCCTAGTAGTGGATTTTTGATTTTAACTATTTCTGTGTATGCAATTGAATGGTCACGCCACTGTTGGTTTTTTTTGTTTGTTTGTTTTTTCCCTACTACAAACATTACATGTTTTTAATCATTAGTATTTCAACACAGAAAGTTCATTTATATACAAAAGAAAAAACAAATTCCCTTTTCTGAACAGCTTAAGCGATGTATTAATCACATGAGCTTTAAGGTTGAACCTTTATCTTCAGCTCTACCTCTCTGCTCGTGTGTGTTACGACACAGTCTTTACTAATGAAGAGTTTCTTCAACGATTATTTTCTTTCAAGTGTAGATACATGTATAACTAAAGGTATGGTTTCTCCAGCACTTGTGAATTCATAGAGATGAAGTTTTTTGTGAAAAAGGAACTTCTTCCTGCTGGGCGGTGGCCTGTGAGCCAGATCTGAGAGGTGATACAGCTGAGAACTAACAGGCATTAGGGTAGCATGGGGGTAGCATTCAAACGGCTGATGAGTTCCTTGGTCTGGCTCCTGGTGAAGCCCCATGGATGGCCTGAGTGCCGGTGCCAGGGAAGGGGCTGAATTAAGTGGGACTGCATTGTTCTAAAGTTAGGTGGGCTTGAAGCCTTTTGTAAGGTTCATATTTCTGCATTGAAGGAGTTGGGAGTGTGTTGCAGTTGCTTATTTTATATGATTTTGTTCCTCACTCTCAAATCATAGACAAATAGATGTGACTACGTAAAAAGCATTCTCAGTGTTCTTGTGATTCTAGGGAAACGCTTTTTAAAATTTTGTTTGCATGTGTCTGATAAATAGTTCAGTAGAAACCTATATCCAACTGTGACAAAATGCTTATAATGAAAATAGAATAAGTGCAAATAATTTGTAGGAACATCAACTTTAGAACAATTTATACCAGAGCTAGCTAACAACCAAGTTCTTTCCCAATTTGACGTACAAATACCAGCTGTTAAAATAGCAACTATTTCTCACGATAAGAGAGACTCCAAAGTAGATGCAAGCCTCAGTGCATAGGCAGAAGGTGCTAAATGTGTCTATAATACCCATGTTACATTGATTTAATTAGTGGTTTTATGCTATTCATCGCTCCGTTAATCTTGGCGGGAAGGTTTTGTTGGGGGAGGATTAGTTATTTAATCTGCATTTTTAATTGGAGTGTTTTTGTAGTTCAGTGTTATCTAAATAAAAACAGTGTAGTGGTTTTTTTTTTTTTTTTTAAGGAAAACGTTTCTCTTGAATTCCTGTTGGACTTTGGTGCTCAAAAACTCTGAGATTCATTAGGATAATGTAAAGATCCCATTTGCTACGCAGTCTTGACACATAAATGTTCTCGCTCTGTAACTTCTTCACATGCAATTAATCCAGAAAAATGCTATGTATAAACAAGCCCTCCAACTGTAAGATCTGTGAGGCTGATGCGAGTATGATGTTAGATACTTGGGTGTTGGAGCTGGCATCTCAAGGTGTTACTTCTGTGAAAATCCGGAGCATGGCATCCTAAATGTCAGCGCTTGAAGAGAAGGAGAAGTATAGCCCAAGCTCACGGGCTCCTCTTGCTTGGCCATGCAGCCGTGCTGCCCGAGCCCAATACAGAGGTGAAAGACAGTCGGATTACCAGAGCGGGGGGAAGAGGCAGCACCGGTACCCCCAAGAACAGGCTGGGGTGACGGTGGGTGCCAGTGACAAGGGCCTGCCTACATGAAGGCCACGCTCTGTCCCAGAGTGGGGAAGGGAGAAGAAGAAAAGTGTGATGATTGGAGAAGTGAGGAGGAGAGGAGGTGGGGGAGATAGGGAGGCAATGTTAGGAGAGGGAGGATGGGGATGAAAAGGAGTCAGCAGTGAGGCTTACGTCAAAAATTGAGGGATCAGCCAGGAAAATAGAGATAAAGCACTTTCTGGTAGACCCTTCAAGGGTTAACCAAGACCTTGGCTGAGATGGTAGCAGTAAGGAACCTTTGGTCACTGGCTCCAGTGAAGTTGCTCCATGTGTTTGCTGTGGCTGGGATCCAGAAGGACAGTGAAGAGGCTCAGCCTAACCAGAGGAGAGGCAGCTGCCAGGGAGCCGCCCTGGGTGACGGGCAGGTACAGGCACCTGCCTGGGGCTCTGAAGAAGTCAGGTCTTCCAGGGCCCAATGTACCGGAGCTAAGCTATCCATACACATAGCTCTTTCAGTGTTTAAAGCCTCTCTTGCACTGCGCTTCATTAAGATTAAACTGTACTTCTTTGGTTTAGGAAGGCTGTCTGGTTGGTGTATTAGCTGTTGGTCACACGCACCTGGTCCGAAAACGGCTGGCATCTGAAACAGCTTGGACCTGCTGGAGGCAACCTGGTCAACCTGTGGATGCTGTGAACCAGGAGCTGACCAAAAAGCGGGAAAGCTCCAGGATTCCTCCCTGGAAAAGGTAAGGGCTGGAGGGTAAAACTGGTCGGAGTGCGCTTGTAGACCAGAAAACCAGAGCAGTCCTCTGAGTACAGAGCTGACTGCATTGTAGATGGGAGCTTTGAAATTTAAATATATAGAGTGCATAAAGGATGGTCAAGATGTGAAGTTATTTCCATTTGTTCAAACTGCAAGTTGCTTTCTGGAAGTGTAAGATCGCCATTTGCACACATCACCCTTGATTTCTGTCTGCTTTGAGTCACATCATTCTGATTGCTTGTAATTTATATTGCCAAACTTATTCCAGTGTTATTGTCTCTTTAAAACCTCACACTCGGATAGCTGTAGGCAGTTAAAACAATCAGGACAGTGGAGCAGTATCTCTGAGATAAACCAGAGCAGTAGGTAAGAGTGGAGGGTTGCTCTCTCCAGTGGTAAAAGCACAGGTATGAGTCGGATGATCAGGAAGCTATTCCTGGCCCTAACAAGCAGTGCAGTCTCTGCACCTGATTCACCAGTGTGTTACTCTACCAATCTTTTTAGGCTCATCTTGCCACTCTCCTGTATCTATGTCAGTCTGTTACACTTGAACAGAGTGGATGTAAAATGCTGTCAAATTGGAAGGGTGATTTATGTCCCAGAGCAAAACTTTATATTGATCCCGGTAGATGGGCTGGACATTGTGGGACCAGAACAACAATCTCCAGACCCTGCGGCATTTTCAGAGCGCTCTGTGTGTCTGCAGTATGCAGTGTGGTGCCCTAACAGGAGGTTAAGCACAAGTCCTCTGATAAAGCTTGCAACAGGTTCAGGCTACAGTATTGTTTTCCCTATTGTGGATAAGGTTTCATGGGTAGGTCATGCACAGTACTTTATCTCTAACTGGAAACTCGCTTTGAATATGTAGGTGCTACAGATACAAAATTCAGATTCATGTAGCACCTTCCTCCCTCAGCCTATCCTGTCTCAGGGGTCTCTACCCTCTCTTAGTGTCCTATGCTAGGGTATTCTGTTGTCCCACTCTTGTAGGTACTCTTGCTCTGATAGACCCCTGTCCCTCTCTGAGACTGGGGAGCAGACCCAGTCAGCCGCTGAAGGAAAGCAGTAGACTTAATTGTGGCAATGCTAACAGTGTGGATAAGCAGGGTCAGCTGCTGCCTTGAGCTCCAACTGTGATCTCGCTGCCCATTGTGTAGATGAATACAGGGCTTCAGTTGGTCAAAAAGTGTCATCTACTGAGCAGTAAAGTCCAGACCAGTGCTGCAACGTTATGACAAAGCAAGTGTCAGCAGCTTCCTGGGAGGGCTGCTGCTGGTGGACCGAGCCTTGAAATGAGTCCAGCCATTTTGTCAATGATGCAGCCATGAGTATTTCTGAAGAAAGCTGTGTCTGGCAAGCGCTCTGGTGTATGGTACTATTGCTGTGAGTAGAGCAAATGCTGCTTATCGCCTGCCCTCAAGAACCATCAAAGGAAGCGCAGACGTCTCCTATTACTGTTAAAACAAAAACTGAGTGTCGTATGGGCACAAGAAAACATAGATCCATTGGCAGCAGAACAAGACTATGAATTATTCATTCCTCCAATGCCTCCTGTATGTTCCATCCACTCAGGCTGTTCAGGATGCTGTCTGCTGGAGATGCAGACAGATCTGCTTCCAAAGCCACGGGGACATGACCCTGCAGACTGTGATCACCACTCCGCTCAGCTTGTCCTCCATGAAACTGGCTTGTGCATTGTTGTGACATCCTTGAGGACACAGAAGTAGCCTTTGATCATCCTGTGGGCTGTTGGTAGGAACTCTTGTAACACCAACGAAACTGGGATGTGTCTGGTAATGCCAGCCTGGAATTGGCTGTGAGTTGAGGGCAATGAATTAGGACCAAGATGGAAGCACTGACTGCTCTGGCCCATTTTGCAAAAGGGAGGTGGGGGGCTGCATCTTTTGTGTAGTATTGCTTTGGTTTTTGCAAGAGAACTTATACTATGTCAGTTTGTTCCTAGCTCTGTTTTGCTGAGAAGCCAAAGCATCATCTGCTAAAAGTTCCCTGAGCATAGGCAGGATTTTTCTGTCCATGCAGAGTGCTTTAGTGGAGAGGAGTGTATTTAAATCGCTGCTTGGGAACATCTGTGAATTACATAGTTTTTCTCAACTCGTTTACTAGTGGGCATTTGTCTATGTAATGGTTGTCAATCGGCAGCTGAAGTTGAGAGGCACTGAGGACTTATGGAGCTGCAGAGACTAAATTCTCCTCCGATTCTTCCGTGAACTGCTCTGAGCTCAGGTAAGAGGTGCCCAGTGTGAGAGAAGGCATTGCTGAAGGTTTGTTCAGAGGCTGTTCCTCAGCATAAAATGCACATACTTAGATGCAGAGGGGTGTTTACCCTTTTTTTGCTTTTTCTCTCCTGCTGGTTGGTATGAAGATTCCTTCAGCCATTTCACATACCCAGGCTGCACCATGCATGCCATATTGCAGACTTTTGAGCATTTTTTCCCCATTTTCCTTCTGCATCTTCCAGAGTTGCTCTTGGCTATTAGACTTTTGCTGAGAGATATTCAGATTTTTAGTGCGGGAAAAGGTACCTGTAACTAGCAACTGCTGTAGAAATGATGGGCTTCTTAAAGCAAAAGTTTAACCTTTGCATTTATAGCTGTCTTGTAATGTGCCCTACGCCATTTTGAGACCACTTCAAATGTTCTTAAAGAGCTTTGAGGAAAGGAAGTGGATGATACTTCAGTCAAAACAAGACACTATAACTTGTGTCCAGAACAGTTTTCAGCTTCTCATTATGCCAGCTAGCTGGATTTGCCCTAGAGTGAGCCACCTTTGGAGTTGTCCTAGTCCAGAAGCTGAGGGAACCTGTGGCAGCTAAGACAAAATCCCAGACTGCATTTGAAGAGTCCTCACTGAAAGAAGTGGTGGAAGCATCCTGGGGGGAAGATTGCCCAGCTGGGTTGAGAGGTGGGGTAGGTTTCGCAAAGAGGGCTCTCAAGGAAGAAAGGGTTCGTGCTGAAGCAGGTAAAATGTGTTTGTCCTCCTGTGGTCTTGACAGAAGTGAGAAGACAATAAACTGGAAGAATGCTTTACTTTTTTTTTTAAATCAGTGAAAGAAGTAGACAAATAGAGCAGGTGGTGGATTTGTGGTTTCCATAGTGATGTAGCTGTGGAAGCTTTTGTACGGCTGAGCTTCGCCCTCACTGCAATCACACTTGAAGGCTATGAGTAGTCAGCTTTCCTGCCAGGAAAATGTAAATATACATCAAACGTAGAAATGGCTGAAAATTCAACTGCATGTTCGTGATTTGTTATTTTTGCTATGTTGCCTGAATATGTGGATGTTGGGAAGCTCAGCTCTGCCATGGTTTATTTCTCCTTTATCTGTTGTCCTGCACTGAAACAGTGCATCAAACTGTCGTAATACCACAGTTCTTGCTGCACCGGGCAGCGATATGTTGACCTGTATCCTTTGCTTTCTCTCATCTGTACATCCCACAACACCGATGCCTGTGACTCTCTGCTCACCCACACTGATTTCAAACATGCACTGATCAAGATACGTATGCCTAATTCTTTCAGGGCATGCTAACTGATCAGAGCACCACCCTGTGAAGCTTGGAGAGGTGTACTTCATGCTGTTCGTAGCCATCACCTCACTTGTTTCTGTGGGCCACAGAAATGGGCTGCATGTGACATTAAATCATGGTTTATTTTAATGGGCATTTTGGGAGTGTTTTAATAGTCAAAACATATGACCTTTGGGGAATTTTTGCATATGGAGAGAGCTCTTTGTGACTGTGAATAGTTGAATTTGAGAGCCTTTAAATTGGGCTTTCAAAATAAGTTCGAGTGTGGAATTTTTCAGCATCTCAGCTGATGGATTATCAGCGGGTCATAGAGGTAGAGGAAGGAAAATGCTCAGCGTGAATGCTGGATGCGCACATCAGACAGTTAGGCACGTACCAGTCCTGCACACCCACTTGCATAGTCCGGTCTTCATAAGTCATGGGCATTTGTGCTCTTCCTTTTTACTCGTACTGCTGCTGGATGCTTCTCTTGCTGTCTCCCTGAACAAATCTCCCTTACCTTCGGCATTTGTTTTGCTTGTCTGATGGATGTAATGGGTCATCTGTTCCCTTTATAGAAAGGAATGTTAATTATTTTCAGAAGGCTAATTAGGTTGCTAATGAGAAGCTCTATTGCAGTAATATTTCCTTTAATTACTCACTCTTAAGTGCTGTACAGAGAAGTTTATTGAATATGCTGTTAAATACAAATGCTTGTATCTGGCTTAGAGATGCACCTTCAGGCTCCCTGAAAGAAATGCTTTGGTAAACTTGGGAATCCATGTGACACAGATAACTGAGCAAATGAGACTGATGCTGAGAGCCGCCTAGTCGTGCAGCCTTTTTGACTCCGTGTGAATTTGGTGCTTCTGCAAGTGACTGGCCACAGTTGCTCTCTGTATTCCAGTTTTGCTTGATGGCTTTTGGCAGTATCGGTAACCAATTGTGCTACCTGCCAAACTAATCTATAGTTAGATGCAGGCCTCCCACCAAATAGTTTAATCTAATTAGCCAGATGGCAGCCAGAGGCACAGAGAGGTGGAGTGACTCATCCAAGGTCATGTCGCAGATCATGGCAAACCTGGTAATAAAGCAGAGGTTTTGTCAGTCCTGTGTTAGTATGCTGCACTATTTGGCCGCTTGTGCCCTCTCTTAGGGCCAGCACAGCTCACTACAAGACTTGCATCAGTTTGCATATTGCTTTGTGAGGCAGCACAGCTGCTCAACAACCCCATCCATGTATCCACCTTGGCACTGTCTTAGGAAGGTCCTTTTGTTTCTCCATCTGAGTCCTGGCTGCTACTTGATTCTCTCCTTTTTTCACCCTTTGTTGTAGAAATCTCAATACCTTTTAGAATTTCTCTCTGAGAGGTACTGTATTCTAGATGATATTTTAGTTTTAGTACTCCCAGGATGAGAGGTGTTGGGGTGGATCTCTAGCATCCCCTGCTTTTTGAATGCTGAGCCTTCATGCAGCTCTGCAAAAGAGCTCCACTTTTTGGTAGCATCCTCTGACGTCCAGTCCAATTCCTGAGTCTGCTCTTAGCCAGACTCTTGGAATTCTTTACACACTGTAGCTCTACCAGTGAAGATGGTGAGGGAAGGCTGCTGAATGGGGCCACTTCCAGGCATCAGAAGATGCTCCCTACGCTTATATACAAATCATTGTAGACCCAGTTGGAGAAGGAAGGAAGATCTGTCAATGTTGTGGATGCAGTGCAAAACTTCCTATGTTGTACTGTGCTGTGAAAATATCTAAGTGCAGGTGACTCTGAAGAGTGACTTAGGCATAAGAAATACCCAAGAAAACTATTATCAGCATGAGATAGCAAAAGTCACCCACCAGTTCTTTTCAGGAACAGATGTGCACTGCTAGAACAACTTTTACCTGTGCTCCACACATGCATGACTGCCTTGGCTGAGGCACATTCATTTAAAAGTTAACTTTGCACACGTAGCATTTAAGTTAACTTTGCATATCTTTAGAGCTGTGGAAACTCTGAGAGACAGTGAAGATACAGCGAAGCAAGTTGGTTAGCTGCAGTGCACATATAGGTTCTAAGTTATTACAAGCCTATGCACAAAGAGCACACTTGAAAAATGTCAAGGTATCTATTTTGAACACCTTGGCATTGCTATGAACTGTTGTGCTAAGTAGGGGAAATAACGCTGTTCAGCATATGTGTAATGTGACAGGTTTGTTGTTGCATGTATCAAGACTAGTTATATAATAGAAGCATATTTATGTTGTTTTACTCATGGTGGGAGATAAAAAATTAAATTCTTACACATCCTACCAACAGTGTATTGCTTAATACCTAGTGATTGTCATAAAAGTCCTTACATGCTGCAGGTTTGTGTACCTCTAGAAAGGAATGGACAAGCTGACCAGAATGTGTGCCTCCAGGACTGTCAATAGTAGATGCATGATTCAGGCACGAAAACGACAGCTCTTAAGGGTTTTACATAAGCAGGGACAAGATAACATATGTTGCCTCTCTGGTTCCATTTGCTGTGGGTCACCTGATGCTCTGTTTGAGCAGATTTTAAAGATGGTTTAAAAAGAGTTTAGGGTTTGGGGTTTTTGGAGAGGGCTTTTTTTTTTGTGGCCAGTGTGAGCAGTATGAAGCCGTTTTACTTAAAACTGAGGAATTCTTTTCTAGTCTTATCACAAGACAGTTCCCAACACACAGATGAGAATTGGCATCTTTGTTCAGCTGTCTCTTTGCCCAGAGGCATGAGGTACCTATTGTTGCCCAGAAGGAAAACAAGATAAAGTCTGGTTTGATAAGACCTGAAATTATCCTATGTAACCTTAGGTATTTCACTGAGGTGGATAAATCAGTGTTGCACATGCTTTAAGCACCTCTAAGTAGGTACTGGAAAGATGCAGGAATGGTAGCATCAGACAAAATGCCAGTTTTGTCTCCAGGATGTGTCCATCTCTAGCTACCTTCACAGGCTCTAGTAACTACAAATGGGAGCCTGCAGAGACAACGCTTGTAATGAAGGTGCCTTTGTTAAGTGCCTGAAATTCATGAATGAATTTGGGCCTCTCTGTGTGTGTGTGTGTGTAACGTTTATATGAAATTCAAAAGCTAGTAAAACTGTGTTGTGCAAATAATTAATTTGTTAGAATGGTATCATGTTGCAGTAATAGTGTAAGGCAGATTACTGGAGGCTGAATCTCAAAGAACAAGTTGCTGTCAGAGGTGTGTTTCAGTCAATGAAAGCTCAGTGCCTGCACAAGGGAGGGATCAGCTCCTCACTGCTTAACTAACAACTGTACCTCCTAAAATAACAAGCAGTTGTTTAGAGTATATCTTTAAACTTTTATCTTCAGGAGATGGCAAAATAAAAGCTGAAAACATAAGTTGGGAGTTAAAAGAGCACCACAAATGAAGAGCTGGGCAGAAATTCCCTGGCAGAAAATAGTGTGACCCTGGGAAAGCCCTGCCCTGTTTGGGAGCTCTGTGGCCAACCGTTAACGGGGCAGGACACTCTTGTCACCCCTGGCCAAGGCCATTCTGTCTAAATACAAAAGGAAAATTACATGGTAGCTGGGTAAAGCCTAAGGTTACAGTTCAATGGAAAGAAGCCAGTTGAATTGCCCTTCCATTTAAAGGGCCTCTGCTGCTGCATGAGACTCCAGGGTGGCAGGTTTGCCTCCATGCTGCAGAGGATGGCGCAGCCGTGGTTGTCTTCTTTTCTGGTTGTGCTTGCCAGGCCCCATGGGGAAACTGAGTCCTTCTGACCAGGTGCAGAGTGCAATAAGCTTCCTCTGACAAGTTGACAGAAATTAGTGGAGGCTTGATACTTGACAGAAAGAGAAACAAATTATGGGAGGTGTTAAGAAAGAAGTGAACTTCATGGATGGGAACTTGTGGTCTTACTGTTTCCTCTAACACATTCCCGTCTGGTGTAAATGGCTCTGTAGCACGTAGCCTGGTAGATAGCATCTCTTGCAGTGTTTCAGCTGAGAGTGTCCTGTGTTTCATAGGATTGGGCCACTAGGCTGCCATGAGACTTCAAAAATAAGCCTCTTCTGGGAACCAGGTGAAGTATATTCAGCTCAGTATTCCCTTCTCTTCAAAGATCAAGTGCAATACGGTTTTCTAAGGAAAGGTAATACATTTTGCTGGGTCAACTGATATTGCGGAGGGGTGGAGGGGGGCAGTACATTTCAGATACTCAGGCCATCTTTGGGCTTGAAGCTGTTTGAAGTTGAGTATCGGGTTTCTGTCTCTGATCTGACCGAAGTAGTAAGATCAAAGTTACTAAAAACATAGTCTGGGTCTGCAGTAGCTAATTCTCCCTGGCATGAGCATTTTGCTTGCGGAGCCCAGCAGTGGGGAAAGACTGTGCACATCACAACCCCAGCTGGACAGAGCCACTGGGCCACCAACTCCTCCTTCTTTGCTCTCGTGTCCTCACATGTTCCTGAGGCCCTTGTATGACCATCACAAACACTTTTGTAAGGGGAATTCAGAGTTGATGAATGGTACTGTCTGGATTGTCCAGAGGGACATCTGTGCTTTTGTAAATGAAAGAGAAGGTCTGACAGTGAGAACATGAACTTTCTGTGTTGTGCATCAACATGAGCTATCTGTTCTGGAAAGAGCAGCTTCCAGAGGCAAGTAAAAGAATCGAGACTCAACTAGTGTCTGGTCTCTCTTCTGAGATGGTCAAGGATCTGGGCCAATTAGCGCCTGTGTTTGGATTATGAGGATGTTTTGTCAATCACTGGGAACTAAACAAATATGTATGAGAAAAAACAAGAGCTATGTGCATTTTGGAACATTTTCTTTTTGAAGCCTGAAAAATAGAATAAATAGGATTCTGCTTTCTAGATCTTACTTCTGCAGCAGCAGTGAATAAGAAAGATGACATGGTATGACACGTTCTTTGAGGCACAGGCCGTCTTTCCATGTGTGTTTGTACAGGCCTGTGGTACCTTGATTTACTGACACCTGGCCACTCCTTCTGGTAGTAATATTAAGGGAATATATGTCTTACTGTGAAGTATTCTGACACAACTGAAGATGCAAGGAATTCAGTTGTATTAAACTTCTACTTTAGAAAGGTAGGATGTTCAATTTCATCTATGGTGTTACCATTTGGGACAGACAGACGCATTTGGACCCTTCAACCAGTGATGTGTGCTGCTAGCCCAGGGCTTAGACTGCTGGAGATGATACGCACAACCCTGTTCCTGCTGCTGATCATTCCATCGGGGTGCTAGTCAAATGATAGCCATGCCCCACTGCAGTGCCACGTTAGTGGAGACAGGTTTTAAAATAGTTGTCTTCCCTTTTTTGTAAGGGCAAAACAGGTCAGTGCAGATAGTCTGGCTATATTCAGTCATTTTCTCTTTCTGCATGCAGCAGCTGCTTGGCTTTGGACAGAAGGGAGTGCTGAACTAGAGAAGCACAGTGAACTCCTGCCTGCAGAGCAGAGTAGAATTTACTTTTAGTAAAACTAAAATTGTGTCTTATATCAAGAGAAGTCTTGACTTATCTTGGCACCTTTTATTGTTGGGGTTTTGTCAGCTGTCTGACAGCATATGCAGACAAGAGTCGCAATCTTAACTTCTGTCCCAGTGCTCTCAAGATTATTTTTCATTCCAGAGCAGCCTTTTGGTCTACATCGCACCATCTTCCTCTTCCTCTCCCCATTCTTCTGTATTCCAGCAACTCAGCTTCCAAGCAAGACTCGCAAAGAGCACGTCTCTTCTAAGCCAAGCATGGATCTGTACTGCCAGGTTAACTTTGTCACTGAGCAAAACTCCAATTCTTTGTTCCAGCTGCACTGATTCTACAAGCACTGGTGCAGGAAGATGACGTGGCTAAACTGCTCTGATGTAACTTTCATAAGTCTTTTGTCTGTTGCCCTGTTTGGCCACTGAGAGACTTTTTATGTGCCTTCCCCATGTCTTCTGACTTAGATGTCTTGTCCATACCTGAGTGCTGCCTCTTCTCAGCGATTGCTCAGCAGCTCAACAATGAGAGGCAAATAGCCTCACTTTTCTGGGCCATTTTCCAGCCCCATTAAGGTTCCCAGCCAGGCTGGTTTGAAGGATTCTGTTAACCTGGGGTTGGTAGCCAGAAGGAGGATGGAACATGTATCCAAATTTTATCTTGTCACTGTAGTAGCTGTGGAAATCTATGGATCTTCATTATTACCTGCTTACGTGAAGTTAATGATTAGGAAACAGTGATGAGTTTAATTCCCTGACATCTGCCACCTACTAGCTTCAGCTACTAATACACTTACAATTTTACTTGTGCATTCTTCCTTGTTTCCCTCTATTCTACAAATACTCCAGGGTATTTCCACCCTACTTCTTTTAGATCCACCTTCTGTTCTCAAGGCAAGGTTCTTGCAAGGCTTTCCCCAGATTAATCCTTACCAACTTTTCCTCTCTTTCTGTGCTTTGGCTCACTGGGTCCTAGAGAAGCCAACACAGCTATGGCAGTAATTTTAAGAACCAAGCAAGACAATCGCTTTGCCTTCTACTGCAGCAGCTGTGTGTGTGGACGCAAATTCAAGTCTCCTTTTATCATTGTGCTTTGACCTTTTGCGACTGTGCCATCTTTCTGCAGCTGAGAGTGGAAAATGTCTTCTGCGTGGATTGACAGCTGATAGGAGTGAAGAGGTGGGTAGTATTTTTACCTCATTGCTGAGTTTAGGATTAGAGTTAGCAGTTCTTAAGCTTCCACCTTAGAAAAGAAAATCCTTAATTCCTTTTTCAGGTGTTTAGCAAGTAGGTGGTGTTAACATGATGCAGTTAAAATCCATGAATCCTGAAGCAGATGCATGTTAGCTGCTATTCACAAGAGATGGTTTAGAATTTTTCAGAAGGCTGAATGTGTAGATTGGATCTGGGAAAAGGGATGAATGTGAATAGGGTCTCAGCATGTACCACAGCCATAAACTGCTAGATCTGCAAAGCAGTCTGAAGCTGTGGTATTGCTTTATTTCATGATCTGGGCTACCCTGTGCTATGAAAGATGAATTCCTGGACGCCAGGCATTCAGAAGCATCTGAAGCATCCCTGTGCACATACACACAGACTTTTCTGTCTTAAGGAACCTAAAGTCTTACACTTACGTTGACTAATAAATATAGGCAAGTTTTGAAAATGCTTTCCTGTATTGGAGCAATTAATCTGTTTGTTGATTTTATTGGGGAGACTGTTCAATAGAGCATGGTCATTTGGACACGCTGCAGTCACAAGGGGAAATGTGGAAGAAGGGTATAAACATAATATTAAATGGATCTACTTTCAGAGGGGCTGTGTAAAGGCTGGAACTGAGCATGCCCTGTGGAGCCGTGATAAATGATTGGCATGGTGCAGGTAGGAATCCTGAATCCGATCGTAGTGTTTGTAAAAGGTCACCTCAGCATCAAAATGAACACAGTTAGAAGAAGCAATTATAGGAAAAAAAAAAATCCATACCCTTCAAGTATAGAGGGGAAGAGAGGGCAAATAAGCAAATCAATAAGGACAACATATAAATGTGTCTATGTATCTTTATATATCTATACATCTGTAGATAGAATTAAAAATTATGTAGGCATAGCGGGTTGATTTGCCTTCATTAAAGCAGATATCTGTGGTCCAGTCCAAAATAGAGCGTGAGAGAACAGTCTAGTTCTGTGATTTGGGAGAGAGGCAGTAAGAAGCTCAGAAAGAGTTGGAAAAGAACCAAGGTGACATCAGCTGTAGTCAGAGGAGATGCGGGGCATCCTTATGACCCAGCTCCCTGGCTCATGAGCTGGAGTGCATGAAGCTGCAGCTGGGAGCACGTTTCAGCTGGAAGAACAGTGCTGGGAAATACCCCTGGGACTGTACCTTCATAAGCTGACTGGAAAAGGAGGGAGCTGTAGGACGCAGCAGTAAAAGCTTATGGACCAATGCTGAGTTAAGAAATTGATGTCTGAAGAGATAAGAGGCTTCCTTGAATGGCAAGCAGAAATAGCCTGGCAAATACCAGTTCTGCATGGGGCACAAATACTGAGTTACTGCTTTATTTAAAAGAGCTCGTGAGTGTTCAGCTTACCATCTTTCAGAAGGCTGAGAGTTTCAGTCACATTCCCCTGTGGGAAAGCTCTGGTGCTGCCTTCTTGGGACACACAGCACATAATCAGATGAATGAGTGACGTGAGGAGAGTCATAAACTGCTAAACATTAAAGGTTTATGGTGAATCTGATGCTTCAAGTTTACAAAAGAGAAAAATGGCAGGCGTGCATAAAACGTGAAGATGGTGTGTTTGTAGTTTTAACCCGAATGCTAAGCTTCCTAATACCTTGAAGAAATAACAGGACTAAAAATGTAAGCCTTCTTTTGCAAAGATGTAAATAGCAAAGAAGTACCCAACACAGTGGAGGGGTATGTCTGCTGTGTAGGAACTAGGCCCTAAAACCTAAGTTTTTGTTGACTTGTTATTCAGGACAGAGAAGTTTGACTGGTCTACTAAGACAGATTTACCTGAGTGGTGCGCTTACAGGCTGCTTGTTGTTCTTTCTGAATTGAAATAAACCTGAACAATGGAGTACAAAACTCACCACTAATTTATTTGTCCATGCAATATATTTCCACTGCTGATTACATACTTTGCAAGCCAGCGATGGCGTGATTATGCTAATTGGTGGGCACTAGTGGGAGAAACTGGGAGACTGCTCCGAGGAGCTGCCTTTCCCAGCTGTAGGCATGGTTGCCTACTTGACGATCTTGTCAGACATGGTGAGGTGGTCAGTAGAATTCTGAGATTTATCCTCTTCTACCCTTCATTTCCAGGATGTTTCTACCTCTGAGGACCTGTGTGAACTTGAAATTAAGAAGATGAGGTAGCCACCATCTTGGAGGCTCCACAAGGATTCCTTTGGTGAAAAAGAATAATTTAGCAATCTGAGGCTGCTCAAGTTTTCTCCTCCAGGGATGTTAGGAAGAAACTTGAGGAGTAACAGCCTGGTGAATAGCCGATAGCGCTTGGAAGACCTGGTTCTTTCACATCTTAGCAGTAGTTTAATGTTAGGAAGGAAAATACATATTGAGGAGGAAAAATTTTCTGTAGAATTGCCTTCAAGAGACTTCCAAAAGGGGAAAGAGAGAAGAAAACGTCTTATGACCATCTCAGGCTGTGTTTCTGAAGGTACTTAAAAGTGTCCTCCCTCCTGTTTCATCTGTCTTTATGCAGTGCCTTCTGCTTGCAAGGTTTAAACCTAACTCAGCTTAGACCAAGATGCTAGGTTTCTTTATGGTCTGCAGCAGTTCCGTTCCTCCTAGATGAAGAGTGACTAGTTGCTAGCTGCGGGTGTTTACACTATCCAGTTATCTACTGTCAGTTAAAGGCTGGGAGTTTATGAAGGCTTGTGCACTGGTGAAGAGTAATACAAGAAGAGGGAAATAGTTCTTTACAGTTGTGTATATGCAGCACGAATTTCCAGTAAAAGAAGCAGCAAACTTTCTGAAATGCTGCTTTGAGCTTTACCTGCAGCAAACTAGGAGAGACTGCCTTGGATCTGTCAACAGTTCTATTTTTTTTTGTCTTTTTACACACACTGCTGTTCTTCACAGATTTAAGTGACTTGGATTGTGTCAGGGTATTAGCAGGCTAGGATTTTAGATACTCTTACTTCACTGCCTTGATCATAATATTTTTCTCTGCCAAGCTTCATTTTCAATGTGAAATGTATTTGGATTTTTTGTCATTTTTTTGCCAAACCTGGCTTTCTTCCATTGCATGCTGATTCTGGCTTGTTACTGCAGATTGTTCAGAAGAGCTGGGCTAAGCATGTTTATTTGTTACTATTACTGATACTGACTTCTGTGAGTTGTCCAAATCAATTTATTATTTTAGTGTTGGAGTGGACTGGTGTATTTGCTTTTCATTTTGCTTTGGAAAGAAGATGGGGGCATTTGCTAAGAAGAAAAAAACCAAACCCCTTTTCAAAAAAGAACTGTCTGAATTTCCAAACAGCTTTAAGAAACCATGTAAGATGGGTGACACAGAATGTCTTGACCTTAATGTTGTCTCTTCTTTACATCCTTTGGCTCTCTAGTGACAGTGGAAAGGATATTGGTGATGGCAAAATCTTGTAAACTCTCAGCATGTTCTCAGGATAAATTCTCTCTCTCCATTCATCGCTCTCTTTTGGGTTGCTTTTTCCTGGTAAGCCATGATGTGCATTATGTTCTTTGAATGTCAGGTTTGCTTCAGTCAGCTAATACAACATGTTGAGCTCAAGCTTTCAAAAACAGCTATGAATTTTGATTGCCACTGTACTTGAATGCACGGTTTGAAATGAAGGGGCCCAGCCTGCAGGAGCTTACAAGTCAGGCAGTTGCCCATCAGGGAACTATGAGTGCTCAGACCTAGGCCTGAAGTCATGGGCTGCAAACTTGTAGCAGCTTTTGAAAAATGGATTCTAGGAACTCAATTCTGCTCTCACTGCAGAGAATGAAGTCAAGCTGGACTTAAGGTCCAGGTTAAGATAATGGTGAATGCAGCAATTGAGCACCCAAAACTGGAGGACGGCTGATACAGATTCTCAGGGCAGGTTGTGCCCCCCTGGACATGCCATCTCCTTGGGGGCAGACCTTCCATAGTGCTGGGTCTGCTCCCCCCCCCCCCCCCCCCCCCCGCAGTGTTAGCGGGAAGCTCTGTCTGCCCCAACAGTGGGGTCCTGGATTCAAAGTCTCTGCTTTGTGCTGGGGCCACTTCAGGGGCACTTGGGCCCTTGCTGGACACTTGCTTGTTCGAGAGCTGTAGTATCAGCAAATGTTGGGGACTCGGGGCAGCTTTTCCAAACAGGGGAGGGCAGCAGGTAGGGCACAGGAGTCTTCTAGCAACAGGCTTGGAGAAGGACATGACCTTACCTGAAAGAGATGCTGGGGAGATTCAGGGATAATACTTCTAGATGCTGAGTTTGGACTTGGTCATTTTTCACAGATTTGTCTTGCAAGTCTGCTGCTTGCTTGACTCTTGATGGGTCTTAACTTCTGTCAGGAGCATAGGAAGCATCCCTCTTGGTCACTGTAAGTGAAGAGCTGCTGCCTTAATTTGTTCTCAAGTTGGAGTGGTCACTGTGGACTAAGTCTTGGAGTAACATGATGCTATGTGTGAGACAGGGCATGGGAAATTTCAGCTTTCTGCACTTCTACTGCCATTCATGAGACCACATTATTCAGAAAACTATTCTTTAAACTAACAATGTCTTCATATTTTCTCTTTGTTCTCTGAAAAGCCCGCCCTCTATGCTCCCTCCCAAGAAAACCCTACCTTTCTCCTTCCCATTGTGAAATGGTGCCCTCTGGGCAGCCCACACACAGGCATTACCGGTAAGAACTACACTTCCCCATCCCTTTGGCTTAGTCTGGTAATTGGATTCATTTAATCTCCTTTTGTCGTCATTCTTTTTTACTGTATCCCAATTCTCTTTGGAACAGATTTGAAAGATAGGCAGGGATCAGAGGCTGCCAGCAGGTACAGAGTGAACTGGGCAAGGGAACGAGGAGTGGCAGCCAAATGATGCGCCTTCTAAGGTAAAGGAGCTAGAGATGAAAATGAGGGGAAAATGCAGATTGGAAATGGGCTGTGCTTTCTTACTTGCAATACATGGCGGTGTGGGTAGAACCCAGAGGAAGGGAGACAACGTGCATCCTAATGGAGGTGGAGTCCAGAGAGAGAAGCAGCAAAACCAGATGATTAATACATTCAGAACTGACCAAAGTCCCAGGGCTCCAGATCCA
Organism: Aptenodytes patagonicus; assembly: GCF_965638725.1. NCBI lineage: Eukaryota > Metazoa > Chordata > Aves > Sphenisciformes > Spheniscidae > Aptenodytes > Aptenodytes patagonicus. The sequence goes on along the minus strand of NC_134955.1, from coordinate 35,114,010 downwards.
TCCTGAAAGCGCTAAGAGTAAGGAATGGACATCAAGTCTGTGTTTGGAGACATCTGTCTGTGGCATGCTTTTAGCTTCATTGCAGGGCTTGATTAATTGATCTGCTGGAACTATTCCACACTTCAGTACAGTCGAAATTCTATTTTCTGAGCCACAGTTAATTGAGGCTCTCAGTTACCTGAAGGATGAATATCTCCTCAGACTTATGACTTCAACACATAAGTACTGCTAAGACTTTACTGCATAAATCTTTAAACACTGGTGAACTAATGTCTTGGGGCCAAATCCAGCACCAGTGTTCTGTAAATCTTTACTGCTAGTGGTTTGTGTGAGATTTATATGAAAATGTTGAAGCCAGATTTGCAGCACATTCATTGAATATTGTCCGTGGTTGCAAAGGCATGCTCATTTGGTGTTTACTCACAGGGAAAATGCAAAATAAGAGAGGAAGAATTACATTTAAAAAGGTATTGCCCAAAAATGCATGTCAATTTTCATCGACACATCCTTGTATCTACTCTATTCTTTGTTAAAGCAGAAAAGCAGATACCCGTCTGATTCTCCCAGTTTTAGGGAAGAACACAGTAGCTACAATGATGTGCCAATGAAAGTAATTCAAAAAGTCATGAAGAACGGTTACTTACATAAGTACTGTTTGGGTAAGAAGGGTCTGAGGAAAGACAGTATCATAAGCAGTAGAGCTTACGGTCAGGGAGTGGCAGGTGCCCTCTACTTCAGAGTTGTCTGCTGCTCGCAGTCCTGTCGTTTCGAGGGACTGAAGTATCCTACTTCATGTACGCCTTCTCTGTCTGCAGTTACTCTTTCAAATTAAAAAGTAATTATGACATGTAACATAGGGTTATAGGTGTATCTAAGGCATTTCTTAGAAATATGAACATGCATGTTATGAAACTAAATATTAGTAAATACTTCAGATATGAAATTGTAAAGTAACACTGTGCCCTAATTTTTTACCTGGCAGAAACAACTGGGCACTAAGAATAAGGAACTTCCTGCAGTAGTTCAAGTTCACCTGCGGTGAATCAAGTAGCTGACAGAATTTATAGCCTCAGGCCATCACTAATCAGGGGAATTGTCTCATGGAGGTTTTTTGTTTGTGTTTTTCTTTTATTAGCACTTCAGAGTTAATTCAGAGTATCTTGATGAGGTCTCATTATACCCACCCAGAGGCTGTGAGTCTAAATAATTCTGCTGGAGTAAAGGGAATAGAGGCAATCTGGGAGAGACTTTTTGAAGCACAGTTTGGCTTGGTAGCAGGGAAACAGGCAGAAAGCCACTGTAAAGGAGAGCTTTCAAAAAAATGAACCAGGCAGTGCTCAAGAACTTAATCAGGCATGAATATGACATGCACTGATGTCTCCCCTGCAGTGCTTGCGTGTGACAAATCTGCCGTTATTTCTTGGTCTCCCATCAACCCATTTTCCGATCGCTTGCCTCTTGCCTGCCTGGGCTGCATCACCTGCAAAGCTGAATGTGAGTATGGAAGTGCTCCCCCTGTGCAGAAGGGTCTTGTGCGTGAAGCGGGGCAGTCTGGTATTTGTATCCTTTCTCCTTACTTGGCCTGGTGCACCAGGTTTATCTGTATCTTACGTCAACCTAGGGGATGATTAATATCCATTTCAGAGTTGATATTCTAAAATATAAAAGTATAATCTTTGTGTTGTTACAATATTATTTTCTTGCAGGCCTAACTCAGAGTCCTGCCCTGATCCTCTGAACCAGATTTCTGTAGAGAAACACAGTCATTCATACGCTTCACCCTGTTAGGGCTGTGCTTGTTCCCTGTAGGCGGAGGGGCTTTTGGCCCCTGTGTTGCCAGCAGCGTTATCCGCACAGGCAGTGCAGTCAGGGAAAGGACTGCGTGTTCCTCCGAGGCCCATGTGTGGTTTCCACAGACTTGCCTTCTTTCTTCTATCAGCAAGCTGGAAAAGAAGGTCCTACTGGAGAAAGAGGGAAAAATTTTGTGCTGGCTTAGCTCAGCCTTCCTAATAACATTGTATTAGAGGAACTATTTCTACTTTAGCTGCTTGAAATATAATTTGATGATGATGGAAAGTATTTTCATAGCTTTGAATTTAGACGCTCCCCGTTTTCCACAAAACAACACAGTGTGAGCAGCCTCAGTACAAGCACGGCCATCCATGTGCAGCCTCCAGGACTTGTTTGCTCTCTGCTGAGACAATTGCGTAGGTGGCAGCTGTGTTTCTAGTTTTCAGGAAGCCGCTGCCCATCCCACTGTAACTACCTCAAGTGATGAACGTCATTTGTTTTCCTCAGGAGACTGAATAGTTATCATACATTCAGAGCTTTTTGGTCTGTATTACTGTCACTCCATTAAAAGTCTTGCATCACCAAGTTCAATTATCTGCTTGAGGCTTTTCACAAACCTGCATCTCTTACTGAATCCAGTCTTGGCTTTCTGTTTGGATGCTAATGTCCTGCAACTACTTTTCAGCTTGATCCTTTTATCATGAATTGCTGCCCGATAAAACAAGACTTTTCTCCTTCATTTCCCTCTTGAGACCTTTTCGTGCAGTATTGCCTACCAGGCACCAGATGATTTGGTATTGCTGGGAAATAAGATGCTTGGGAACAGCTGCAATTTTAATTGTTTTGTAAATGCTCAAGTGACTTATAACCATTACATTGTGCAGTCCCCAACTTGTGCAATGATGTGCTGTAACTTGTAGTCTCCCTAGGTATCCTCCATTCCCTTCAATGTCTTACTGTGTACTTTTTGTTTTATTTTGAATGAAATATTTCACAGGAGGAGCTGTGATTTATGGGTTTGCTTAGCACAGTGGAACCGATTTATGTTTGGGCTACCACAGTTTGGCATCTGTCCTGTCTTGGGATGCTCTTAATCAGCAGGTAGCCTGTGAGGACTCTTTCAAGCATATCGTAAGAAGGAAGTTCCCATCAAGGTTGGGCTGACTGGGCACATGACAGTAGAAGGCAAATATTGGGATAGTGTCAGCGCATTGATGCTTGTCTCCTTGCAGTTGTGGTGAAAGGATCAGGATTCAAAAGAAGTCAACAGTGGTCTTTGCAATGGGTTAACCTGTATTGTAGATGCTGTCCCAGACCCGGTCTACATTCAGTTATTAGACTTGTAGTATAGTGACTAGATATTTTGCAAAGTGTAAAAAAAGAAACAGAGAATAAATAGATAATTATTAAGTATGTGGTATAGAACCAGGAAAGAGAAACCTTCATTGCACAGAGGAAATAGTGTGGGGTAGAACAGGACATGGCTTGTTGGATATATTTGTGTGAGTCTTTGGCTTCGGTGAGCAGGTGTAAGGCAATGGAAATAACTGGTGAGGGGATCCTTGGAATAAGAGGGGAGGGACTGAGAGGGAAGGACCTTCTGTGCATTTGATCCAACTTTGTGAAGAAATTTTCAAAATTACAAGGAAAACCTTACAGATAGTTACTGTATGCTGTGGATGCTCCCAGCTAACAGTTCAAATACATTTCATGTAAAGCTGTAGAGGGAAGCGCAAGGACTAAAGACTGCAAGTGGAAAGCTGAGAAAGGCTTATTGAAAAGAGAGGAAAACCACAGAATCCCTTGGCAGCTTAGAAAAACTTTACAGTCATTTTCTTCCCTGGAGAATGACGCTCTGTATTTCCTCAGTGCCTTATCTAGCAATAGGTATGACTTCTAAGGCCTCTGCATCTTTTGATGTCTGTCTCCTCAGATATAAAAAACTTCTCCCTTCCTGCCGCAGCCATATATCCCCATTCTGACAAGATACCTACAGTCCATTTCCTTCTTACTGCTTTCCCTTACTCCTGTACCTCTGACTATTGATTTGTTCTTGAAATTATGTGAGAATGGGAACTGGGGTTGTTTAGCCTGGAGAAAAGGAGGCTGAGGGGAGACCTCATCGCTCTCTACAACTACCTGAAAGGAGGTTGTAGTGAGGTGGGTGTCGGTCTCTTCTCCCAAGTAACAAGCGATAGGACGAGAGGAAATGGCCTCAAGTTGCGCCAGGGGAGGTTTAGATTGGATGTGAGGAAAAATGTCTTTCCTGAAAGAGTGGTTAAACATTGGAACAGGCTGCCCAGGGAAGTGGTTGAGTCCCCATCCCTGGAGGTATTTAAAAGACGAGTAGATGAGGCGCTTAGGGACATGGTTTAGTGGGCATGGTGGTGTTGGGTCGATGGTTGGACTCGATGATCTTAGAGGTCTTTTCCAACCTCAATGATTCTATGATTCTGTGATTCTATGGAGGGAATGATTTGAGGATTCAAACTCCTAAGCTAATCAACTGTGCTGGCAAACTAACCAAGTAACATTACATTGACAAACTCTCATTCTCCTCAGAGGGAAAGTTTGTGGTGCCCTTACACATCAGCTTCTTGTGGACTGTGTGGAGATAACACCCCCTCTATATTTCTCAGGTGCCGCCTCCACCGGTGTCTTGCAGGGTCTCTTGGGACTGAACTGTTAGGAGACATAAGGGAATTCCTAGTGACTCCTTAGTCTTTCACCCACAAGCTCACAATGTGCTGTTGACCCAGATCTGTAGCGTCTGATGAGAGTGTCCTGTGTAAAATGGACTGTGCCATTAGGAAATAGGTCTTTGTTCAAGCACCCATATCATATGAACTGCCAAAACTTTGGTTGTTTGGGTGTCCATTTAAGAGAGCAGTGAATAGGTCATGGATACAGCTCTGTTCTTTCCACTTTCAATATTCCCCTGTGAATATTCTGCATATCTTAATGATCATTATTATAGTTCCTTTTTCCTTATAAACGTTTCTCTTCTGTCATCTCCTCTCAGAATTTCAGTCATACTGCGTGTTAATGCTTTGTTCAGAGGGCACTGTGTTTACAGAGCGGGGCAGGAACAGTCTCTTTCTGGATGGCATTGGAATGACTGCACGTAACATTAGTGTGGTCCTTTCCTAGCACCTTGTGCCACAACTGACAAATGCAGAGCAAAGAAGTTAAATAGTGCCTGATGAAGAGTCAAGAGAAACCCAGCTTGAAAGAGTAAGTTTCTAAGAATGAAAGAGGTCAAATTCACCCTGTGGTGTAAATCCGTAAGGCTTCAGTAAAATTATGCTTAAAATCAGCTTGGGCCAGGGACTGTAGCGTGGCAGAGCAATGCTTAGGACCTTGTAAATCTCTACAAAAAGTGTAAAAACTAATTGTGCTGAAACAGTTCAGTGATAAGCAAATGGTGCCCTTTCAAAACCTCTTCACCAAGTTTCTTCCTGTAGAGACAATTAGAGTTTGTTCTCGTTTCCTATTTATCATGACTAACCACTATGCTCAGCTGTTCCTTTTTATTCTCCTCCTTTGTGTTTTGCTGTCCTGAAGCCAAATCTGAATGGATTTCAATGGCTCTCTTGTGCTTTTTGACTTGGTATCAGGCAGTCTGACACCATAAGAAAACTATTTTCCAAATCCTAGCCATACAATGCATGAGTTCTTTAACAGAAGAAATAACAGTTCAGCTGAATAATGGGTGCAAGGTGTGGTGTCTGAAAGCGTAAAACCTCTGAAACTTTCCCCTCCAGTTCCCTTTCTGTAGCTCCCATCAAAACTCAGTTTTTCACTGCAGTAAACATTTTGGGTATAGAGACTATACGTGACAGCTGGAAGGGCCCAGGTTTTCAATGCTGGGTTCATCTAATCTATTCTGTATTAGAAAAGTGGGGGACAGTGCTGTTTCTTGAAAGGAGCAAAAAGGTGATGGGCGCTCCTTGTGAGGTGACTGTATTTTTCTGCTGACTTGCAACCAAAGTTCTTTGGCAGCCTCACCCCGGTAAAGCCTTCGTACCTGTCAGCTCCCTCCTTATCACCAATGCAATACCAGCTGCATCCCGCTTCTCGGGCAGAGCAGTATATGTTGTCCAGGCCCATTCTGAGACTGAGCCCGGTAAGGTGCCACCTTTCCCCAGGACTTAAAATTTGCTGTGGTAAAAATGAGACGATTTAAAATTCACTTCTTTCTCAGATTTGTCCCTTGTGGACGTTACGAGTTTGTGTGTGTTGCCATCTGGGGGATAAGGACTTGGGACATCCTTGTTGACTCCTCTCTCTCTTCCTCTCTCTTTTTCTCTTCATTTCAGAGTGCCTGCTGGGGTGCGTGCGGAAGAATGGCTGCGGCAGAACCTCTGACCGCTTTCTCCCGATGGTACCTCTATGCTATTCACGGCTATTTCTGTGAGGTGATGTTCACAGCTGCTTGGGAGTTTGTGGTCAACTTTAACTGGAAGTTCCCAGGTGTTACCAGTGTGTGGGCGCTCTTCATCTATGGCACCTCCATCCTCATTGTGGAGAAGATGTATCTGTATCTCAAAGACAAGTGTAACATTTTAGTGCGCTGCTTCATTTACACACTTTGGACATACCTCTGGGAGTTTACCACCGGCCTCATCCTGCGCCAGTTCAATGCCTGCCCATGGGACTATTCCCAGTTTGATTTTGACTTCATGGGCCTGATCACCCTAGAGTATGCCATCCCATGGTTTTGTGCTGCTTTCATCATGGAGCAGCTGGTGATCAGAAACACCCTGCGCTTACGATTTGATGAGACTGCTGAGCCAGGGGCCCCCACTGTCCCCGTTGCCTTGGCCAACGGCCATGTGAAGACTGATTGAGCAGTGACTCAGAACCACACTTAGCAATCTGAGAGAGCCCAGACCTCTACCACGGACTGTCAGCTCTGGCTCTGAGGTACTGCTCCTTGCTGTATGATAAGATTCATAAACCCCATTTTTCTAATGGGGGTGTGCATGGGATATACCAGAAAAAAATGGAACCAATAGATTTTCTATGGATTTTACTCTTTGGGCTCCAAGGACCAATATCAGTTACCTGTTAGTTAGGTCATTTCTGATTTTAACTTATTACAGATGAAAGCAGTCCTTTTGCTTACTCTTTTATGTGGAGAAAGAAGAAAAAGAAATGCTAAGGTGGAAATGCATACAAAAAGAAAAAAACCTAATTAGCAGATGGGCATGGACACGCCAGCTAAGTTAGTGATTGGCTTACTCCATTAGGCAATATTCAGGTGCTTGCTTGCAACCAATACCTCCCATGGGACCTGAGATGCTGCAGGAACAAGGAGAATCCATCTGCTGTTGAGAAGAACCTAAGACTGACAGTCTGCTGGGGAGGTAGATGGTGTTCCCCTTGCGAGGTCCCATTGGCCTCTCCCCAGGTTCTTTGTTGCACCAGGAAATAATCTGGTGCTGGACATCTTGCTGAATTTATACAGATCTTGTACTTTTTGAAATCTCAGTCCTGATACTCACTAGAAATTTTTTTTTTTTTTTTAATAAAGGCCTTTTTTGCCGAGTGAATTTTACCATAATCTGTGCAATCTGAATCTTGGCAAAAGGCGCAAGAAATAGCGTAAGTCTTCCCATCTCCTCTGTCCCCTCAAAGCAGACCTTACCTGAAGGACTGCTGCAGATTCCAGCTCCAGTAAACCTCGTAGAGACTATACAGGCCACAAGAGTTTTCTGCCTTTCATCCCAGGGATTCCTGTGTTTCTGGTGGTGTTGACGACTTAGTCTGGCTGCAACCCATTGTATTTGAAGGTCAAAATCTTCATGTGGCTAATGTGGTATCCAGGATTCGGTCCTCTGGCACCGACTCTCACCTTCCTTCAGCACTGACAGGTCTTGGCTCATTCCTGCCCAGTGTTCTCCTCAGTGTATCAAGAGGATTTGCTTTTTCTTCCCAAATTCTGCTTTAAATAACCACAGCCATATTGTCATGACAATAATTGGAGGCAGCAAGAGATATGCCATGCTGCCTGATAGATTATTTAAAAAAAACACAAAAGCAAAAAATCCCTTTCTGAAGAGCACTTCTTCATGCTCTGCCTCAGTGAGGCTTCGAGTTAGGGTACAAGAGCAGCAGTAGAGAGGTGGAGCAGGAGGGAGTGCTGTGGCTCCATTGTAGAACTACCTGCACCGGGGACAGTTTGAAATTTAAACTACTAGGGACATTCAAGGAGTATAGGGAAAGTTGTCGTGCAGGGAAAGTGCTTGATAGTGGCAGCCACAGGTTCATAATTCGTTCTGGCAAGTCTTGGCTTTTGAAGTTAGCAACAAACATGGAGCTTCCAGCTGTCAGATGTATCTCACCCCTAACTGGTTTATGGGGGAGGTTTGCTGTAGTTGCCCCGTAGGGCCAGATTAATTTTATGTGTTCTTCCACCATAGTCAACAGACCTGCACCAGGGATCAATTTGGCTTGAAATGCAAACATGTTGGTGTGGTTGTGGGATTCCACTCTCATATTGGAAATGGCCAGGCTGTTTCTGTGTGGGTCCCCTGTCTCTGGTAGAGAGTGCTCAGCTGTGAACCTGCTCCTTGCCCTGGGGTGTCTGTTCCTGAGGGGAAAAGCACTCCTGGCCCTGTGAGGTGAATTGCTTGTTGGTTCTGCTCTTATGGAGGCAGTGTTAATCCTTTTTGTATCACACAGAGTGCAATTATTTTATTCCTCCCCTCCTCCTTCTCACATGGCATCCGTTGCTGGCAATGGACGCATGAAAAAACCGGCAGCAAGGAGTTAATCAAATCTGCCCTGGGGTATGCAATGTCTCCTGAAGCACCCAGAATACTTAGGTGGGTATTTAGAGTTCCCTTTTTATAGTTCATTAAATTAAAAGAGAACAAACACTGAACAGATTTTTTTTTTTTTTCATGCTGTGATGCCAGTATTATGAAATCAGAGGAACAAGTATGTAGTTTTTCAGCCTTGATGGTCTCGGGCATGTAGACCCTGGCAAAACAGTCATCTGACACTACATGGGGATAAAAAAGAGGTGAGATTTGTACGTGGGATAATGTAGATGAGCTCTACTGGACCAGAACAAGAATTGCAAGGTGCAGGTGAGAGTTAGGATCTCCCCATTTTGGCCCTGGTTCTGTCAGGGTCATTAAACGCTGTGTCTAAAGCTGGCTTGTCCTCTCGCAGCGTAGCTTAAGTGTGGTGTTGTGCTGCCTCCTACACCACCCCTGCATCATCTGAAACCCTCAGCTTCATAGAAACATCCTTAGGATCCCTGCCTTCTCCTTAGCTGTTACAAAACTCTTTAAAAAGGTTAAAAGGAGTTAGCAACACGGTTTGGTGGGACCATGGGGGAGGAGTGGCTGTTCACAGAGCTAACCTGGTGGACAGAGTCATATGTCTTGACCTCAGAAGCTCCCCACTAAATTACACTGGTTTTGCTCAGTGATGTAATATTTAGATGCTCAAACTACGGAGGGGTTTCCCAGCAGCATCTAGTATCTTATTCCATTATCCTTATTGCCTGTGCCATTGTAACAGCTATTGTAGTCTGCTTTCCACTGATGTCTGACAATACCACCCAGCTATTGCATCCTCAGAGAGTGGTAATTTACACTCAGAAGTGCACTTTACTTGCAGCTTGCACACCAGAAACAGAAAGGGACCTGGCAAATTCTTAAATAAATTAAAATAATTATACATAATACCATGTACCTAATGCAGCAGGATTAGCCAGACTTGTCCTTTCTGAGCAACATGGCTACAGTCAGAGCTTTGTCTTTTCTGCAAAATCTCCCTTTTTAATACATGTGATGCTTCTTACAACGTCTTACAGAAGTGCCCAGAGCACGTTACCGGGGTCTCAGTGGCAGCTCAGCAAGAGCTCGGGAGCTGGACTGAAGTTGTAGAGACATTTACATTAAGAAGAAAAAAAACGCACAAGGCCTAACATTTGTTTGTACGTGTATCTTCCTCAGTAGATTAAAGTTGCCTGTTTTTGAGTTCACCAGCAATAAAAAAAACCTTGTGATTTATCTACCTTGTCCTAACTGCAGCAAGGAGAGAGCGGCCCATCGCTGCTTTTCTTTTCCAGAGGGTGGTGGGTGGTGGGATATGGGCTCCAATTACCCCGAGGTTCCAGTTTTGCCTCCCTTCTCTTGCTTGTCTCTTGTATGGTCCACCCTAAAGGATCTCAAACTACATGATGAAACACAGAGTCTGGTGTCCTGCGCACAAGAGGCAGTTCAAGCATTACTGTGATGTCTGTTCCTACTCCAGAGATCTTGCCAGAGGGAAATGGTTGATTTACAGCAGGACCAGACCTGGCCTTTTGATTTTTGGTGTTATAATTGGGAGAAATGTGTACATATGTACCAGGTACTGTTGCGCCTTTGGTCTGAGTGCATTTTGTAATTAAAGCAGAATAACCCAATCAAGGTTTTGCTTGACTAGTCCTGTGACTATAAAAGGTAAAAAAAGACTGCAGGGCTCTAACTGCTTTGAGAATTGGGAAGCTGGTGACCAACGTTTTCCCAAGTTCAATAGCATTGTGCTGCTGCTGACTGGTTTTCTGAAACATGCACAGAAAGAAAGGGGACTTCTTCGTTCACAGGAACTTGTGCCCTTTCTGTACTAGGAATAAAACATGAGCCACCACTAAGATGTGAACTGAAACCAAACGTTTTTCTATTTTTGTTTATCCTGGGCCCTGAATACTTGCAATATGCCCTGTATTCAAGGGGGAGGATTGCAGACCCGAGTTCTTTACTTCAGTTCTTCTGCCTGCAAACAGCAGCTGAACCACCTGAGAAGGAAACTACTCTCTTCCCCTTCCTTCTTGCACATCAGCAGCTACCAAATGCTTCTGCAATCCATCCCATTGTAGAAGGAAATCTCTCTTCTGCTAAACCAGAACCTGTTCCCACCGTGCGTCCCCTCACTGAGCTGATTTGGCACCTAATGACCTCACAGAGCTGGTGAGACCCCAGGAGCGTTGTCCTTGTTTGGTAAATTGCCTCCACTTGCATCTGTCCTTCCCTTACTCCCCTTGGAGTGTCCTGAGCCACCCTCTGGAGAAGGGACCTTCCCTTCCTTCCACCTCCTGCCCCAGGGAATGGAGCAAGCTTGGCTGCTGTCTGGGGGCCTTGGTGCCACTCAAGGTTTTAAGCTAACAGAGGTCGGTCTCCACCTGGGCAGGGGAATTTTGATTTTTAGAGCTGTAAGCTCTTGGACTTCAGGCTCTTTACTAGCAAGTCATCCACGGGCATGATCAGGGGGATGGAACACCTCTCCTATGAAGAAAGGCTGAGAGAGTTGGGGTTGTTCAGCCTAGAGAAGAGAAGGCTTCGGGGAGACCTTCTTGCAGCCTATCAGTACTTTAAGGGGGCTTATAAAAAAGATGGTGGCAAACTTTTTAGCAGGGCTTGTTGCGACAGGACAAGGGGGAATGGCTTTAAACTAAAGGGGGGTAGATTTAGGCTAGATATAAGGAAGAAATTTTTTACGCTGGGGGTGGTGAAACACTGGCACAGGTTGCCCAGAGAAGTGGTGGATGCCCCATCCCTGGAAACATTCAAGGTCAGGTTGGACGGGGCTCTGAGCAACCTGATCTAGTTGAAGATGTCCCTGCCCACGGCAGGGGCGTTGGACTAGATGACCTTTAGAGGTCCCTTCCAACCCAAACTATTCTATGATTCTATGATAGTGAATTTGTACCACGTGGAATGGCTTATTTCTTCTAGGATGGCAAGGGTTTGCTCCATCAAGGGTTTGGCCACTGGGTTCACTGCTTTGAGAACAAGAGGGAAGTTACCAAAGCAGGTGGTGCCCCCAGTACCTGCTCTGCTTTTGGCCCCTGGGCAGCTTGCACAGATGCCAAAGGAAAAAGTGCTGTCTTGACAGAAGTCGTAGGGAGGGGCATGCACTGGTTAGTTTGTGTCCAAAGGCACCACTGCTTCAAATACAAAGCTGCGCTTTCCCTCTGAGATCTTTACTACCTGCAGAAATGCAAAAGGTGTCTGCTTGCCCCAAAGTATATGAACTTACTCTGAAGTAGAAGGGATGTGGAAAATCTCTAGTCCTCTTTCTCTCTAGGTGATTCCTGACTTATATCTTTGTGGAAAAATACATCACCTAGAGATATGCAAGCTAGTGCTCATTAAGCCAGTATAGGTACTAAAAGCCATACAGTGCTGTGCTCCATCCTGCTAAGTTAATCATGCCGAGAAGCAGAATACCTTGGCCCACAGAGCATGCTGCCTCGTGGCTATACCACTTCCAGCACCTGAATTAGTACAAACGCCTACTCAGGAATGTATTTTGCCTTACAAAATTACTCTTAATTCCATGGGTTCCAGTGGAAATGTTTGTCAGGCTAAAGAGGGAGAAAGACTGAGATACTATATAAGCTTCATCGCTGCTTATGATCTCACTTGAGAGCATTTTAAAGTTTCAGCTACTTAACTGAGACCCTAGAGACCAGATGTAGAAGGTGACTTGTCACAGCCTTGGAACAGGTCACTAGCATCATGCAGCTGCAGACTGCATTGCACGTGGTGCGCTGTGCCGCCCCAGTGCGCAGCCAGGACGAGCTTCCACCGTACAAGGACTGTGATGAGTAGAGGGGATGATACAAGTGCTGCTGGTAATGGTGGCAGAGTGAGGACTGGTGTGACATTACATTCCCAAATCTTCAAGAGCTGGACAGGTTGGAAGCAGCTCTTACGTGTTCTCCGTGTTTGGGACTTCTCACAGGTCTAAAGCAAACCGGCAAGTTTTTTAATCTGAGAGAAGCAGACCATTTCCTCGACTCCTTACTCTGGAGTCTGGGCTGCTCACTCCTTTTGTAGCCACTGGATTTTCTGATGTGAATGGCCTTTATTAGCGTCTCAGAAAATAGCGGTTTTTAAATGGTAATCCCAAATGCTTGACGTCAGTTTGTATTTATGCTTTAGTCAATTTAGGAGCTAAAGACCCTTAAGTATCTGGTGATGCTGTTTGTTTATACTGTTGTGTGGCATGCTGTCCTGCTTTGATGCTATAATGAAGAAGAAAGAGAAGGAAATACAAGCAATTTGCTCTTTAATAAAAATAAGTAAACATACGCAGTTGAGACAATATTTATTAAATATGTGAGTTGAGATACATATAGTGCTTGTAGATCTCTGGCCTTTCAAACATGGGACACTTTCCAATGCAGAATTTCTCTCTCCTTTGTGGTTACCTATATTGCTACTTCAGTATGGTTCTTTACCTAGTATTTTGGGGATGAGAATAACAGTATTTGCCTTTCTTTTTCGGTTTTCACTAAAGGATCTCTAAGTGCTTTTCACAAACTAGTTAAATAATTCTCACTTCAGGCCTTGAAGTAGGTCAGGATTAACCCCAAATAGCATTGATCAGGAGCTGATGGAAATGTCCTGACAGCTCCCAGAAGGTAATTTCAGACCTGGGAAGGGGAGTTTAACATTCTACCTGTTCACCAAGTTTCCATATTTGAGGAGTGAGTTAATAAAGTTCCAAGAAAGTTGGGCAACTGGGAAGGTGCTACCCAGTTTCCACCATCTGAAGTTGCCCTAGAAATGGTTTTGTACATCGTCACATCGTTTCGTCTGCCCAAGTCAAAGCCAGCATGTGAAGGGACTGTCAGAGCTGATAGGCAGCACAGTTCTATCTTGTACAAAATAGGACTGATTTCCCTCTGTTCGCTACATAATCCCATCTCCATCAGTAGAGTACTTTTGGGTAAATATTACTAGGGCCAACAAGCCATGTTAGAGGCTAAACTGAGGTGACCATCTGCTCTATCAGCTCATGTTGTTGCAGTTACTGCAGAGCTTATCTACGTTGCTGCTTTTGTTGTCAGACCACTCATCTGATGCCACAGCTCTTCCTATTGCTCCTATTTCTCCATCGGTTTCTTTGGCAACCTGTCCCTTTCCATGCCTTACCTCCACTGCCAGTCTATGCTGCAATCACAGGTACCCTAAGCCTCCTGTCTGAACCCCACCTTTGGCAATTTAACGCAAGTGGGCTGATTGTTGGTGAGCTGTAGCTTCCATTAAAGCCTGCAACAGCTGCAGTTGTCAGTGCTTTGGAAGCTCAGGGCAGAAGACATTTTACACACTTGCCTTCAGGCACAAGTATAGCAGCAAGTTTGCAATTATTGTTCAGTGCCTTTGCTATAACGTCCACACAATGGTACGTAATAGGCTTTCAGGGCTAAATTTAGCAAAAAGCTTCTCCGGTCAATCTCTTTGAGTTTCAATGTATATGGAATAACACATAATTTCAACTGATCCTTCATATAAATGCATATACACATAGCGAGTGTGTGTGTTTAGATGCATAAACATAGCTGATGGCCTCCATGCTGCACCACTGATTGCATCGTAACTTCTACTGGCAAAGAAGAGCCGTCACCTGCTTAGCTGCCAACAGCAATCTGGGCCCACTCACTGCCACTTTCCTGAGCATATGAGATCCTGAGAAGATCCAAAATGAAGCTCCGCATACACATGAAGCAGGTTAAGATCTGAGTTGACAGCTCTCGACCTTGCAAGCTGTGTGTCTGCGTGCTTTGGTATGTGGGAGGGCCTCAGTTTGATCTGGCAGCGGGTTAAAGCCTCTACTGATGAGTGCTCATCTTAGAGAGGGGGGTTAGGCCCATATATTTTAAAACGTGTTTTACATAAGGTTTTTAAATCAGATCGATATATTAATATATTAATAACAAATGGGGGAGGCAGAGACATCTTTGACCTTCTCTTCTGCTGTTCCTTATTTGCCTGGCCTTTATGTCTTACCACCTCGTCCCCATCCCCTGAGGTCTCCCTGCAGGGCTAGTGCTGGTGTCCCGTATGCCTGTTTCCCGTTACTCATCCCGTACAGATGATGTTTTCTTCAGCTGACCTGCTACAACATACCCTTCTTCCCATGCCAGTCTGTCTTGCCAGCGCTACAAAACCCAGCAAATTAAATCATCTGCCCATCTATTTCACATATTTATGAGTGAGATACTAATCCCTGCATAGTGAAAGGGTCATATGTACAAAAGGGGAAATGAGGACACCAGCATTAAAGGGAGAAATGGGGGAAGGGGAGACTAAGAGCAAGGGCACGGCAGATTTCAAGGAGCCAAGTTTACAGTGTTGAAAAAAAATGCAGAAAACTGAAACAACAGCAGATCAGAGTATCACTGACAAGCCACATCGACGCTCTTTCCTTGGTAGTTCTGCATTTAAGCTCTCACTTTTTCCTGCTCCCTGCACCTATGTCTTCAGAGCAGAGACCAAGTCCTCCAACTGGCTCAAAAAAATGTATAAAGAAATCAAAAAAACAGCAGACACCCCTTTTCTCTGTGCCTTCTGTGATAACAGACACCTCTCCTTCCCTTTCACCCCAGTGGGAAAGCTGATCTGTCAGACTGATCCATTTGCAAAGGCAGCCCTCCCAGGCCTCCTCGCCGAATGCTCCATCTGATCTTCTGCCCCTGTGCAAGCAGGAAAGCTCTTTCCGGCTTCCCCAGCACAGCTCACGCGCTGTGCAGGTCCCAGCAGGCAAAGGATTTGCATGTGATGCCGTTACAGCGACCTCCCGAAACTCGGCTCCATTTCCCATCTGTTGTGTGCTATTACTTTCCCAGGACACAAGAGCAGATGAAATGTCTGTTGGATGCCACAGAAACTTCTCAGGCTGCAGCCGTGGTAAAATAACCCTCCTTAAAGCAATACAAAGAGATCCTTTTGTGTGCAAGAGCTCCTTTCAGACTGGGTTGGGGTTTTTTATTGCCCTTTAAAGGATTCTGCAATGAGTGACCTGGAGATTTAACAGTTGCGTCCCCGTCATATTTTAACACAATGCAGACAGCAGATGCTTCAAGAAGATTATATTTCTTCATGTACATTGGGTCTCCAGGGAGATTACACATTTGGGGTCAAGGGCTTTAGGGGGCTGGCTGTACGGCCTTGCAGGAGGATTGTTCTGTTTCCAGCAAAAAATACCTGTAAAGCACAGGGCGTTCTGCCAAGCCTTCTATAGGCATTCAGCAGGAAATGCTGCTCCCAAGAGACATTTTACCTACGGGTCTGTCAGGGATAGCTTTTATTATAATAATGGCAGTTGATCAAATAACCCCCAGTGCTGCAACACGGTGCAGCTTGAGTATCGGGGCTGAGCCTGAGCAGCGGAGCAGCGCTTACTCAGTGGACTGCAAAAAGGTTATTCATGTAGAGGAAAACTGTCTGCCTCTGTAAAGGCAGGCAGAAATGGGCACTTTGTAACAGTATGGTGTTTTTGAAATGCAGATATCTTGGCCAAGGCAATCATCAGCTGGCCAGCACAGAAGATCTTCCAAGAGGGAGAATTAATTCCAAAGATGCAACAAAAGCCCTCACGGGGTCCCCACTGTACACACTGACAAGTCAGAGATTATCTAAGTTTTAAAGAGGTTTTACAAAGAAGTTGCCTCCTCCTACCCCAATCCTGTACGACTGTTAATTTATCTGCTTTGGATATTGAACGATTATGACTGAGCGAGCCTTGCTAGGATGGGAATTTCCAATTCCACAAGACTTAGGAATCCAAACCTTAACACCAGCCCCGCTAAAATCCAGTCCTGAGAACATCAGTAACTATATTCAAGTACAGCTACAGGCACTGTAGGGTGCCAGCACACAGCCGCGGTGCCACGGTGCTCAGACGCCACTGGAGCCCCCTCGAGCACCAGCCTGGCCCACTGCAGGCGGGTGGGTGCTCTCTCAGGCTCCGGCTGGTGGTGAAGCTGGACTATCCCAACAGGGAGTGCCTGTGCAGCCCAGCTGCTTGCAAGGCAAAAGCATACACCAGGACAGACACGGGCCTTCCCACGCCAGTTCCTGAAAAAAAGGAAAAGGTAGCGTCCTTGGTCCGGACTAATTTCTCAGTTTTTCTGTGTCTCATGCAGTCACTCATACCTCGCAGACTCAGTGTAAAATGCTAATAAATCACAAAGGGAATGTTTTATGCTTGCTGGATGCTGAGATAAGTATCAACACTAGATGAGAACCAAGGGGAACACGGACCTCAGTTATTACTAAATTCTACCTCAGACAAAGCTGCTTCTAATTTCCATGAGTGTTTTCCTAAGGAAGGAGCAAACATCAACCAAGGAAACTAGGATTTACCTCAAGTGCTGAAATCTGCGTAAGAGAAAGGAGCAGGTGCCCTCCAAAGCCTGCACAGCCATATGGGGCATTCAGTTTGGCTTCGCACTGCAGCTGGCCTTCAAACATGAACTGCCCCACCATGTTCTCCCCACCCTCATGCATTGAGTTTAATGGTGCCAGAAATGGTAAATGTCAGGAAGCGTTTGTGCGGTGGAACGTAGAAACTATGGTTAGATAAAGCAGTGATCACAAGAGAGGCTGCATATATACTAAAGAGCCCTTAAATAGATGTCACAAATAGCCCTGATTTCTCTCTTTACCCTGCAAACAGCTGCCATATGCTATAGTCCCCTTGTAGGAGAGTAAATTTAGCAATGAAAAAAGGATGGTTCAGGATGCCTGTCAGGGTGTGCTTTCCCAGCACCTAGCCCACCCCCTTGCTAGGGATCCGCAGCACTGCAGTAGCCAGCCTTGAAGGACCAGGGGGTCAGGACATCCCTGTGACATCTCCTAGAGGAACAAGGAGTCTGTGGTAATTCTCTGAGCTCCCCCAGTCAGCAAACCAGACAGAAATGCCACGTTTAGCCATGACATTTGGATCTAGATCTAACCTTTTTTCAGGCTTGGGAGTAAAGGAGTTTCTGAGGGGTATGTCTGGAGCACAGTTATTCAGAAGCAACGCGATAATAAATTTCGTTTTACTCAAGTCATCAGTCCTCCTGCCTTGATGTATATGAACGATGTCTTGCTCTTCTTGGACTCCCTCAATATCCACAATTTTGTGGCTGAAGTGGTGGCAGCAATTTCCTTTTTTCTTCACGTTTTGAACAGGCAGAAGGAGGAATGGAGGCACTGGTAAGCAGGGGAAGTTAGCAGTGGGGAGGAGAGACTGAGGGAATTCATGCCCATCCCAACCTATTTTTTCCATTTCTTTTAAAATATGTAGTTTTGATGTTATGTGTTGACTTTGGTTGTTGACAGACTGCATGAAAAGAGCCAATGTGTTACTCTAGGCATTTTTGGCAGATATGTAGGAAAGCTATCCAGTGAAAATCAGCAGCTAACCCACAACAAAGCTTAATCTCCAGCCAAAAGCTTAATCCAACAGAAACCAAACATCTGCCCTCCTTGGGCACTCTGGGATGGAGACAGAGGTCTTGGCTTCTGGGGTGGCTCCAGAATTGTTCTTCATCTTCTGACTCCTCCCAGATGGCAAAGCAGGGCATGTGCACTCGCTCCGTGGTTTAGGTAAGACTGTGGGGTGGGGTGGCAGATGCCAGGCTCTCAGAATTACAGCTACAAAACCTCAGACTGAACCATACGTAGATCTAGTACGAATAACAGTATCCCTCCCTTGCCCTGTAAAACCTTCTGCTATTTCTGGCCTTTCTCTCTCAGTGTCTCTTTTCATACATAGCAGATTGAGACCATTATCCCTGGAATAAGAGTGTGCACGCTGCTTTTTTTCACTGTATCTCATTCCTGACCTCTGCTGCTTTTTTACTATTCTAGTCCTGGTTATAATAGGAAATTGAAAGCCCAAGGATTTTCTTCACATCTGACATTCATTCATCCTCACAGCTTCTTTTTTTCCCTGTCAGATTAAAGGCAGAGAGAAAGAAACAGCCAAAACTGTGTGTTTATGGTCCATATTTTTAATACCCCAAAATCTGATTCTGTTCTTAGTCTTGCTTTGTGTAACTTTATTCATTTCACTGACCTTATTCTGGATCCTCACCAATGTAAGAAGGAAGTCGGGTGATATATTTAAAGAGTATTTGTTTTAAACATAACATTGAGAGTTAAGACAAACAAGTCTCATGCTCATCTACCCATTTCCCAGCCCTGATGACTTGTCTACATTCCTGATCTTATCATTCAAGCCCAGATATTTGAAAAGTGACCACAGATTTAGAGTGACTCAAGTTTTACCAGTTTGGGACATCTCTATCCTGATTTTCTTCAGATGGCTCTACTTAAAAGTATGGCAGCTGTGCACCCCTGGGGCTGAAAGTATTTCAAGCTGGAAGGCCTAAAATCAAGCCAGATCAAATCAGAGGCTTTTAAAAATCATTCCGCCTTCGCATGTGAGTTGGTGAGTCCCCGCTGAGAGGTGACGGGAACACACAGCTCCCAGTGGAAGCTGAATGAGAGCCAGTTGAATTAAACCTTTGGTACCATAAGGCTGTTGAGTCACACAGCCCAGGATACACCTGTCCCCGCTGATGCCATGACAGCACAGCTATCACGAAAGTCAGTGACGAATGCAGGATGACTCCATCTTCTGTCAGCTCAGAGGCGCCTTTCCTTGTGGTGCACTTTATTTTGTAAGGCTGGGAGTGTTTTCATTTCATGCCCTTTCCCTCTTGGGTGTGAAGACTCCTGAGGTTTGGGAAAATATGCCTTCAATGACTGGAATGGATTGGATTGGATTGTGATGCTTCCTGCAGATTTATAAGCCTATATCCTAAAGACCACTGAAACAAAAGTTCAGTTTTTGGACAATTAATAGGACCCCGGTTCAGCAAAACAGCTAATCATGCATTCAGCTTCTTGCTGTACAAATGTCCTATTTTACTTCAATTAAGTACAGGCTTAATTTGCTGCATGGTTCATTTAATACAATATGCTGTAGTGATTTAAAAAATAGCTACGACTCTGTAAAATCAATTTGTCATGGGTAGTCAATGTAGGGTGAGGATAATGTGATCATAGCTATGGCATCATGCCCAAACAGTGAATGGCAAACATGCTTGCCTGGATACTCTCTATAGTAATTGAGTTTGCAGTAGTGGAGTCCTGGTGTAATATTTGAATATATTACTGCTATGTGTTCATCCCAGTAAAATGGGTAAGAAGCACCATGCTTCAAGGTAAAAAATAATCACCATGGAATTAATTTGATGTCTTCTTTCCTCTGTGGGTAAATTCTTCTATAATTATCCACTAAGAGATCTCTTGCGTCTGTTCGCCAGCACTGCCAAGACACAGGACACTGGGTCTCTGGTTTGATCTTGTTTGAGACTGCAGAGTTCCTTGTAGGTGGTGTGTGAGAGTGAGTAACATTCAACTGCAGGGCCTGAAGATGTCTCATTCTTTCAGGGCCAGGCAGAAAACTGTAAGGCACGAACACTGTGGGAGTAGAGTCCTTCCTCTGCTTTCTCTGCCCAGGTTCGGTGGTTTCTTCTCTCTTCCATGCCACTCAGCCACCTTTGGAAACAGTTCAGCAACATCTGGGGAGGACGGTGAGGACGTCTGGAGCAGTTTCCTTTGTAGTCCCAGCCATAGGGATCTCATTCATAGCTTTAAAAAGAAGTAGAATGAAAAGCATACAAGAGCCAAAGGCCCCAGACTGAAACGATTCATGGAATGAAATGTTCCAGGCTTTGTTTGCTTGCTGGTTTGTGTGTTTGTTGTTTGAAATAAGAGCTATTGGGCTCAGTTCAGCTGCTGGGTTATCACAGCGATTAATCTGTAACATCACAAAGTGAAAACTTCTTTTCCAAAAACCAAGGCACTTTCACTGCCATTACTGATTTGGAACAGGCTCCTTGGGTGGTGAGCTGAACAAAAATAGTCACATTGGGGGTTTTTTTGACACTGTACGTGAATGAGTCTGTCTTTTTTTCAGGGGCACCTCCATTTCTGGCGACTGCACAGAGATGAGTGTCTGGGATTTACCCTTCTCTGCTGGCGTTGTCCAAGCAAAAAAGCTCATCTCTCGGTAAAGTCCACCGGCTCCCATTGTCTCTTTTCTCCACAGCAGAACTCTGCAGATGGAGCGAGGGCTTTACCTGAAAGCAACAGATATCCTACCTAGCTGCTAAAACCAGGCACCATCAGTACTAATTTCACGGTGTCTGACTCTGCGTGCGATGGCAAGGGGTACACAGTGCACTTTCTCTAATGGTCGCTGTGAGGTGCTTGGATTTTTCTAGTCTAATTGTAGCTTCACAATAGAGGCTGGCTGCAGTGAAGGATCACAGGGTGACATGCTGGATGCGCACATCCCCAGAGAACTGGGCTGATCAAAGTGGAACTGCTGAACTACTGAGTTTGCTTCCATAGCTGGTCACAGTGAAGCAGATCTGCTTCATAGGACAAAAGTCTAAATATAGCTCAAGTTTCTGAGTAATAGGGTATGTTGCAGATTTTCCATGCTTTAGCAACAAAAAGCTGCAGTGGGGACCTGAGGATTACCTCAGTCAGATATTATCTGCTTTGTGCAATGCTCCTAAAGGCCTACTGCTGTGATATCTGCCATTTCTTGGTCTACCTCAGCATCCCAGGGAAGCTTGCAGGAAATTTTGTGGTGAGAGTGGCAAGGCCTGGTGATCGCTGACATCACTACCAGGACAACCCCAGCAGTAAACAGAAACTCAAGGCAGTAAAAAAGGGGTGCTGGTAGGGCACAGGCAAAAGGCAGGAGGAGCTCAGGTTTGTTTACATAGGGTAAATTGGGTTTAGCATGTGCAGGTAAAGATCTGCTCTGGTTACAACAACTCCACATTGATTATTATGCTGCGGCTCTGCCAGTTCATGGCCGCCTCGTCTAACAGAACCTTAACAGGGAAATATAAGAAGCCCAAAGACTTGAATGACTCCTGCTGTCCCTTTAACCAGAAAAAGCTAAATGAAGTAGGAAGCTGAACTTGGAAGGCAATCTGCTTAGTTGAGTACAGGCTAAAAGTGGAATAATCCCTGAGGTTTCTCATTTTGTTTGCTGTAATTTGGGCAGAAAGCAAATGCAGCTGAATTTTTCAAAGCTGTAATATGCAGGTGGGTCTGTCCTTCTGCCTGCAATAGCAGTGAAGGTGGCTAGTCTGCTTTTCTGTAAAAAGGGTAGGAGGTACAGATGCTGTCTTTCAAAAACTCTACATTGCTGCTGAATGTTTCTGAAATGGTTTTGGGGATGATGGATAATTCTGAATCCACAGTGGCATTTGTGAAGAGGTAGAAAACAGAGAAATGCCTTCTGCCTGCCCTGAGAGAAAAGCAGCTTTTTCCTGGGTGTAAATGCGTGTGGTCAGACAGGTCCTTACTAATACCTGAGAGGGATTAATTATAATTGGTTTTAATCCTTCCTGAGCAGGAGGAAAAAGGTTAATTACCTGGAGAGAAGCATTTATCTGGTCCACAGACTGTTCAGAGGACTCGGGGAATGGGAGAATCACTCAGAATGAGAAGATGGGCTAATTTTTTCCCAGGTCTGTTGTTCTTCATCTGTTTATTATAGCCGATGATAACAGTGCTGTGCTGGTATGGATGGCATGGAAAATAAAGCATTTTTAACCAGGGTGCAGGCCTCTCTGTGAGATCCTTTAAATTCCCTTTTTTGAGATGGGGGAACCTCAAAGGGTTGGAAATAAATTTCTGTCTCCTTTGGGGAGACAGCAACGGAGAGAATACTTCATTGGAGGTTCCTTTGTGTACTGTTATTGAGCAACCTCTTGGGACCTTAATCCCAGGAAAGCATGGGCTGGTCTATAATCGCTTTCCAGTCTCAGGAGCACATGGGTTGTTTTTTTTAAAGAATGTGGTAGGCATCAAATAGATAACCCCAAGGAATAAGAATATATTAGACTAATTAGATGCTAGCCAGCAAGCATAAGGTGGGGAATTGCTCTGAATGTCTGGATTACCCTTGTGAGTCAGAGTTGTTGCTGTGTTCTCATACAGTGAACTTTTTTGAGGAGACACTTTCCTTTCACAGGGGTAGGGGAACACTGCTAATTTTTAGGCAAGAATTGATAGTTGGAAAACAGTAATAAACCTGAGGACTGTAGTCAGTATCAGTGAGCTGATGCTGTGTTAGTAATTAAGTGAATGATCTGAAATGTTCCAGAATGCGAAACTATTATCTGAAGATGCTCACAAAAGGCTGTCTTGGGTTAGAGGAAGAAACTTTTCTGTGGATTCTTTTCCAGAAAGGAAAAATTTTGCCATTATCTTTTCAATTCTGGAGCCTTGCAGAATTACTTAACTGCTGAATATTTATTTGGATAAGAACTAATAAGCATTTCATCCTGTGCCCTTCAAATCAGGCTCTGTCCCTTTTGGCTTGCCCCTTAGCAAGCTAATCACCATTCCCTTTTTTATTGTAATTGGTGTGTTTGATGTTAGAGCACTCTGCTTCTGTAAGACTTCATTTGTTGTTGCTGTTATGCTTCGCTTTCTGTAACAATCTTGCTCCAATGTCACCAGTTTAAAGGACCTTCTTAAATTAATGTGGCGAGGCTCAGTTCTTATAAAGTAATCATCTCTTAGCTTTATTAATCCCTTCTTATTATGAGTTCCAGGGGCAGCTAAAGGCTTAGACTAGAGCAGCACTCTGCTGTGTCAAGTCCGACACATAA
The DNA here is from genome assembly GCF_965638725.1 of Aptenodytes patagonicus. NCBI lineage: Eukaryota > Metazoa > Chordata > Aves > Sphenisciformes > Spheniscidae > Aptenodytes > Aptenodytes patagonicus. The sequence continues at coordinate 35,090,723 of NC_134955.1, read as the reverse complement.
GTCTGTTGGGCCAGCACTGCTTACTCTGTTTACAGTCTAAATAGGTAAAACCAAAACCAAGAAGGAAAACAGACACCCTGTCATTAGGGAACTTGACCAAGGTCACAGAGCAGAGCTGTTTGCAGAGTGCCCTGATTCCCTAGTGACTACTGTCCTAGTCAAACATATGGAAGCTGTGGAGCTGCCTGCCGTGTTGCTGCTTGAGAACGTTGATGGTGACTAGGCTTATGCGAACACTTCTCTGATTACCCTCTGGATATATAATATTAACTTTCTCGAGTTAAACGGAGAAGATGATGCATGATTATTTGCCAGTGGGTTTAAAGGTATATCTGAGAAGTAGAGAGTGGAACAGTCATGACTACACTGAGAAATGAGACACAAAGAACTTGCAGGAGAGGCACCAGGGTATATTGGTTTTGCTCACAAATCTTCTAAACCACCTGGATGATAAAATTTGCTTGCCTCGCTCAACATCCCAAAACAGTTCTCTGATTCAATACAGGTATTCTGTTTTTGTGGAAGATGGGAAGGAAGCCTGTTGGCCTGGAGGTGAAGGGGAAGTCCTGCTGCATTTGTGGGAGGGAAAAAAGTCATTAAGGCAATGTTACTTTTTCCTGCACCTCTGGTGGGAAGGTAGGGCTCCTGCTACTGCTATACCAAGCATGAAATAGTAGTCCATAACGGAGTTATGGTCATGCCCTCCTGTTTCCACTGAAACTAAACCACAGCAACAGACATCCTTTCCCTTCCCTTTGACAGCTTAATTGTGACTTACATTTTTCAAGTCAACTTTTAACGGCCGACTACGCTAGGAGGAGCTCTTTCTCCACTTCATCTCTTCTCTCCCTGTTCAGCTAGCTATTCACTAAAGCTCCGAGTTGCTTTTGTATGGTCTGCTTACTCCCTGTCCAGCTTCTTAAATCCTCTGGACTTTTTTGGGCCTGTAAGCTCCCTGCAGGGTATAAATGAAACACTAATTCCACTGACCCTTTCTGATACTACAGTTGTTTGGCATTTCACGATAGTCAGCTTCTTGCTATGTTTCTCCTGTTCGCTAGTTTGGAAAAGTGGCTGAAGTGTTCCGTATTTCGCAGCTTCCCTGTAGCATTTCTTTTTTGGTACAGACAAAACCCCAGCCATGCAGTTCCCAACGCACAGGCCTTCAGTTAATGTCCCAGGTAATATTGGTCTGTTTTTTTCTTCAGTTAGGTTAACTTCTAGAACTGTAAAGATTATGCAGACAACATATATACAATACTAACTTCAGTACTTTCTAGTATAAACTAGAGTGAGTTGGAAAACTCACCCTACAGACATTAGTAAAGTCACGTCAGTTATGTTTGACGGCTGATTCTCCGTTACATTCACATTAGAGACTAATAGCTTCTTCAGTCAGAAGGCATTTCTGGCAGCAGACCAGACGTTTCTAACCCCTCAATGTGAAAACAAGGATCAGCATTCCAATATTCTTTACTAACAACTGAACGTGTGCATAGCGCTCTTTACGCTGAAGGCTTCCAAGTCTGGTAGATGCTTTATGTGCAGAGGACGGTAGGAATTCCTCGGGTAAAGCATGGAAGCACTGTGAAAGGCAACCCCCGAGAACGCCCGCATCGACGTTCCCGTGCCCGGAGCACGCTTATTTACTCCGCCTCAACAGCCTGGCCCGGCGGCTCCCACCTCCGGGGAGGCGCTCACGTTCACGAGCGGGGATAAACACCGAACAGCCCCTCGGCCCCTCCTTCCCCCCAGAGCTGCTTCTCTTCTGATGGAGCGGGATGCAGGAGGGGCGCTACCCCGGGCGGCGCACGGGCGGCGGTAGCGGCCGCAGCCCCCGGGGCCGAACCCAGCCGCCGCCATCACCGGCCGCAGGGCAGGGCCGGGCAGGGCCGGGCAGGGCGGCGCGCGCGCGCGCGCGCTCCCGCCTTCCCGCCCGCCCCAGGGAACCACCGCTCCCAGCGTGCACTGCGCGCCGCCGGCTGTCACGGGTGTGTGGGGGATTGGCGGGAGCGGAGCCAATCGCGGGTGCAGGCCTTGCCCGCCGGCCCCGCCTCCTCGCGCTCGCCGCGGGGAGCCTTTGAAAAAGTTCTCAGGTGCGCGGGGCTCTCTCCTCCCCGGGCGGGCGGGTCTGGCCAGGCCCGGCGGGAGACCCCGGAGCCGCGGGGGCGAGGCTGGTTTGCGGCGGGAGCGAGGTTTCGGGTGCCCGCGGCGCCGCCGGGGGCGAGGGGGGGCCGGGCCGAGCCGGGCCAGGGCTCCGGCTGCGGGCACAGCCCCGGGTCCCGGACCGATGGGGCGGGCGGGCGGGCGGGCGCCCGAGTCACCTGGGCCGGGCGGCGGGCGGGGAGCCCTGTGCCGCCGCAGCGCAGCCGCTGCTCGCCTGCAGGTGTTGGGGTCGTGAGTTCATTTTCTCATTCCAGGTGAAGTGATAACGCCAAGCGCTCCTGCAGCACCTGTGTCACCTGGTGTAAGTCCGTGCCGATAGATGTGCGCATTTTCCCGCCTCAGGGGTGTCCTTATCCGCATGCCCGTCCCGGTACCACGGAGGGGGCACGGGCAGCGCTCCCGCGGGCTTCCGCTGCGATCGCTTCTGTCACAAAACCGGTTACCAGAGGTTGTGCCTAGGCTTTTGTTCAGCTGCGGCGGTATGTGGTGTATGTGCAAAACCAGAAAGCACCGTAATGCTCGAGGCAGAGTGTGCAGTTTGTATGATAAATGGTTATTAATACAGCTGGTACCTTGAAGAACGCTGAACTCTTCAAACGTTTGATTTTTCTCCTCTCTAAAGAGGATTTAGTGGAGGGGGCAATAGTTTCCATCTTGTGAAGATGCGGAGGCCTGTGCATCTGCAAAAGTTGTAGCAATTTCGTGTTATTTAAAAACCTTTTCATTTTGCCTAAAGTTCTGGCTAAATAAATACTAGGAATATTGCCTAAATAATATGAGTGAAACAGCTATGTGCTCGAACATACGAATAGGTTAGGAAAACACGCGTGCTTTAGGTTGTACTGAGCTGGATACCGTCCTGTGGAGTTTGTTCAGTAGAATGGAATGACAAAAAACAAAAGGGACAAATGCAAATAGCTGAGGGCTAAGAGGAGGAGGATTCGTAGTGGCAGTGTAATCTTATCTACTATGTAAAATAGTCTTAAGGCTTATCTGAAATAATAGATACTCTTTAATCAGGAATCTCAATAAATACAATTTGCTTAAGTGACTGAATATACCACAATTGTTGCTGCCTTGGTCCAATGGTATTTTTGTTCACTTTTAGAAAAAAATAATGTTTACATTGTAGTTCTCGTCTTCATGTGCTTAGCTTTGGCCTCTGGTTTCTTTTACACTGTTGGCTAAAATAAAGAACTCCTTAACAACTGTGTTTGTTTCATAAATTGTTACATAGAACGTTATGAGATGGGTTTGACTAGTTTGACCATCCTGAGTTGTGCATGCTAAAGTATGTTTCCAGCCCTTCAGTCCTTCTGGTGTCTCCTTTCCGGGTCCTTCCTGTTCTTTCAACATCTGTCACAAATTCTGGGCCACCAGAACCAAGTGTTGTGTTCTAGCAGTGTATGTTCTAGGGCTAAATACTTACTGTGATTACTCTGCTATTTGTGTTTAGGCATCCAAAGATAACCTTATTTCTTTCCAGTGCAGTACAGCATGAGGAGTTCTTGTTCAATTCACCACTGAGTAATTTCCAGCTTTCTTATGTCCCAGAAACATCTGTCCTATAAACATTGCTGACTCTTCTGTTCTTACTGGCATGATCTCATACATGGTCAGATATGAGGAGATATAATTTAACATAACTGCTTTAAGAGTGGTAATATAATTTAATGTGACATAGACTTATATGGGAAGTCTATATCACATTAAATTTTATATATATACACACACACACACGTGCGGACATTTACCTGTTCTTTAGCAAGGAGTGAGTGTAATTGTCTGCATAGTCATATTCCAAGCATCTTTCAAAATTGGTGGTGTGTTTTTTTTTGTTTGCCCTGTAGATTGGGGAGCATGGCTGCTAAGAAACTAAGAAGAGCAAGGTTGTCTCAGGAGCTGTGTGAAAGGCTGAGTCGCCATCAGATCACTACCTGTCAGGTGAAAGGGTTATTTTAGGTTTGGGTGGGGTGTTTTTTGGAGGTTGTTTTTTGTGGGTTTTTTTTGGGGGGTGGGGTGGTGTTTTAATGTATGTACTGTTTACTTTTTTTGTAGCTTATTCTACAGGGAGCTTTACTTTCTGTAAAGTAGGGGGCATTTCAGGCTCCATCTGGCCTGCTGCCTTGTAAAAATATAGCTTTAAAATGATAGATAAAACATTTAAACTTGTATGTACTTACTACCTTCACATCTAAAGAACCTGAAGATGCTTTATTTTAGCAGGGGTGTGCAGCTGCTGCTTGTTTGGAGCAAGACATCCATTTGTGAACACTTCACAAAAGCACTACATAATCTAGTGTGTGAACGTGCTGTGATGTTACAGTATCAGTTATGGGTTAATTCAGCAGTACGTTCTGAAGTTGTTCTTATGAATGCTCACCTAAAGAGAGCCAAGAGGCCCTATATATTTCAGTAGTATGCACCATAAATACAGGATTTGCCCTAGGACTGCAATCTAGAAGACATGATGTATTTTGAATGTTTTTCAGGTAGAGACTTTTGTGGGCAAAAAGGTGTTATCTTGTTGCAATTCCATCACACAGTTCTTGAATGTTTGGTTGACTCCATGTACTTTAAAATATGAATACAATTTCTTTTAATAATACTGATATCAGAGGAAGGCAGGAGAGGTATAGCATAATACTGTGTAACATGGCACAGTTGGTAAACCCGTGGAATGTATACCAGTTGTGTATAAATTGCATCAGTTCAGTCCCCATCTTGATTTCTAGGTTTGAGCTCTCTGAACTGTTCTGTCATCTTTCAGGACTTTTTATGTCTTTCCCTCTTGGAGCTAATGAAAGTGACGGGACAGAGCTACTATGATGTGCAGAAGCTTCTTTGTAAAGTCAGCCGAGCTTGTGCTCCCAAAATGCAGACAGTAAGTATGCTTGTGTTGATTCTGTTTTTGATACAGTATCTAGGAAAAAGCTAAACAGTGTCACTCAGCTTTTTACCTGGGAGGTTTGTGATGTCTCAGTTTGACTGCACAATGAAATAATACTTTTATTTTTAGATTTAGATCTCTGAGGCACTTTAGTTTGATGCAGTGATTTTTATTGGGCACTATAGCCTCAAGAGATTGTTCAGGCTTGCAGAATCGGTTCTGAGTGCAGTAGGGAAATACGGCATTCTCTCTTGCAATCCAGCATACAAAAACTGCTTCTAGTTTGGACCCTACAACTAAAAAAACCCAAACATTGTTTAATACAAGCAAAGAATGAGATTTTCAGTATAAATTGGTTTTAGACATAAAATTGGTGCCAGAAGTGAAGTGATCCTGAAAATAACTTCTTAAGGATTTTTTCCATCCATGTAAATGAGCTGTAGTGTGGTTTAGGCTACAGGTAGCCTGACTGGGGAGAGTGCAAGAAGGAAACAGATGTTAGCTGCAATGCAGTGGCTGAATTTTGCTTTCTTTTTTGAATTCAGGTGAAAAGATTTCAAAAATGGTGTCTTTTTAGAACAGAGAGGACATGGACAGTTCTGACCTGTGTCAATGCAGCCTGCTTTTTTTCCTGAAAAAAATAAGCCATGTCAAAGTTTATTATGTGTAATTGGCCTAGTAATTGTAGCAGTAACTCTGTGAAATTTTAAATTCACAAATATACTGCATTAAAGTTAGTGATATGCAGAATTAATATGACTTAAACTGAATGGATTAAAAGCTAGCTAATTACTAGTTTTCCATCAATAACTGTTAATAACCAATAAATTGAAGACAGAAGGAAGTTTTAAGTAGATATCTACTATGTTCAATCAAATTTCTTTGCTGAGAAGCTTGGCAGATAGTGAAGTTTGTCAGACAGCAGTTGTCAAGGACTGTAATACAGAGCTGGCTGATAGATGACCAACTATGTAAGTGCATACAATACAGAGCTGTACTTCCAGAAACAGAGGATGTTAGCTATTGTTAAGGGATATGGATTGAATCTTTGCAAACACAGGATTTCAAATTGTCTTCAGGTCAGACCGACTGATGTAACATCATGACTGATGTAGCAAGAAGGTTTGACAATATCTTTGAGTAAAGAAATAAATAAATTAGATAATAGGAGTTATAAATAAGGGGAAAATACTGTCCAGATATAACATTGGAAGCACTGGCAGCAAAACTTGAGAGTATGCCAATATATACAGTAAAACTCTAGTTTCTGGAAAACTTGCCTTGTGGTATGAAGTACAGAGTGAAACCTACTGAGGTCATCAGAGAGGACGTTAGTTAAGGGGTGACTTGATCACATTATATGCTGAGTAGAAAAAGATAATTATATTAGAGGTCTCTAGAGTCTAGCTGAACAAAAAGCTGAACAAGATCCAGTGGCTGGACGATAAATTAAAAAATAAATCCTTGAAATGGGAAGTAATAAGAAAATCTTTAGAAACTAACATCAGCAATAATGAAAACATCCCTGTATTATCAACACAGTTTCCAGCACAAATCCAAAATATCGCCCCATACTAGCTACTATGAAGAAAATTAACTCTATCCCAGCCAAAACCAGCACATTCTCCACCCCATATTCCATACCGTTTACGTCATGCTCAGGTACCACACTATCCAATACAACCTCATTAACCACCCCCCCCTTCCCATCCTTTGATATAATACACAGATATCATTCCCTTAGTCTATGGACCACCCCTGTAAAATGCTCATAAAATGTCCACAGATGTCCACAAAATGTCCATGGAGTTCATTTAGTCCATGACTTTGGGCTCCATCTGTTATGGTGGTCACTCAGGACAGGAGAGATGGTGTGTTGAGTGGAGTTAATGAGCATCAAAGCCAGCTCAGGTAGGGTCACTGCTGCACTTGCACTGCTTCTTGTAAGGCTTGTCCTCTGCTGGTTTGGGTGGTTCCTGCTATAGTAATTCCTATAATGTGCAAGTCAAATCATGGGTAACAACAATTTAAAGGTATATCCATTACAATCTCCACCTCTGGTTCCCTTGGGCCAGGTTAAAGGGTTTAACATTGCAATGAACTCCTCTCCTTGGTCCTAGCCTAGCTAGCAACAAGGGGTTCCTGCTATAGTAATTCCCATAACATGCAACTCAAATCTCAGGTTACAACATTTTAAAGGTATTTCTGTTACAATCTCCACCCCGGTCCCTTTGGGCCAGGTTATAGGGTTTAACATTGCAATGAACTCCTCCCCTTGCCCCTGCTCCAGCCTGGACTTATCCACAGACTGCAGTCCCTTAGGGGGTTACCTGCTCCAAGTGGAGCCTTACCTATGAGCCACAGTCTCTTCAGGGGTATACCTGCTGTGGCATAGACTTATCCACAGCCACAGTTGCTTTGAGGTGCACCTGTTCCAGCATGGCCTTATCCATGGGCCACAATACCTTCAGAGATATACCTGCTCCAGTGTGGCCTTACCCACAGCCACAGTCCCTTCAGAAGTAAACCTGCTCCAACATGGCCTTGCCCATGGCTGCAGTCCCTGCAGGGGTGTACCTGCTCTGTCATGGGCTTATCCATGGCCACACGCTTCGAGGTGCTCCAGCATGACCTCATGCACAGCCACTGATGCTTCAAGGTGTACCTGCTGCAGCATGGACTTATCCACAGCCACTTTAAGATGTACCTTCTCCAGAGTGGACTTATCCCTGGGCCACAATCCCTTCAGAGGTATACCTGCTGAGGCATAGACATAACCATGGCCACAGACGGTTTGAGATGTACCTGCTCTGACACGGGCTTATCCACAGCCACAGATGCTTCGGGGTGTCCTGCTCCCACGTGGGCTCATCCACAGGTCGCAGTCCCTTCAACTCGAGTTTACGCTGGAGTTCCAGCCTGTCCAGTACAGCAGCACAGAAGCAGCAGCGCTGCCCTGGCCATCTGCCAGCCCAGGCGCATGGCCATTGCTGTTATCAAAATGTTCCCAGGCACAGCAGAGTAAGATGATAAGCAGTACAGCAGTACAGCAAGCAGCGAAAGCAAAAAGCAGCCACTAACGAGCACTAGGCTCCAATATACAGTAAGGCAAGCAAGCCCCATGGCAAGCACAAGAGTCTGCCAATTAATAGCTAACCGGCAAGAACAGCTATAAATTTGATCTAGCACATTCCAATCAAACCTGTCATTATCTCGAACCCTTTGAGCCCCATGTTGGGTGCCAAAAAGGACTGTTGTGGTTTAACCCTGTCTGGCAACTGAGCACTACACAGCTGCTTGCTCACTCCCCCGCAGTGGGATGGGGGAGAGAATTGGAAGAATAAAAGTGAGAAAACTCGTGGGTTGAGATAAAGACAAGTTTAACAGGCAAAGCAAAAGCCACGCATGCAAACAAAGCAAAACAAGGAATTCATTCACTCCTTCCCATCGGCAGGCAGGTGTTCAGCCATGCCCAGGAAAGCAGGGCTCCGTCACGCGTAACGGTTACTTGGGAAGACAAAATGCCATCACTCCAAACGTCACCCCCTTCCCTCTTCTTCCCTAAGCTTTATATGCTGAGCATGATGTCATATGGTATGGAATATGCCTTTGGTCAGTTTGGGTCAGCTGTCCTGGCTGTGTCCCCTCCCAACTTCTTGTGCACCCCCAGCCTCCTCGCTGGTGGTGCGATGTGAGAAGCTGAAAAGTCCTTGACTAGTGTAAGCACTATTTAGCAACAACTAAAACATCGGTGTGTTATCAACATTATTCTCATCCTAAATCCAAACCACAGCACTATACCAGCTACTAGGAAGAAAATTAACTCTATCCCAGCCAAAACCAGTACAGTGTGTTAAATACAGAAATCACTGGGTAAAATTTTAGAGTGAGGTAAAATTAATTGCTTTTTGTATTGGCCTGTTCTGTGTCTTGAAAGCTATTTTTTGTATTTGTCCTCAGTAGAACTGAAGAACAGAGAAGGTCTGAATGAATTTAAAATATTATTTTAATATGCTACCTGTCATAACATAGGGAAGAACTGTAGCATAAAAAAAGGAAGGAACAAGCTATCGTATCTTAGTCTGCTGGTAGAACTAGCTGGAAATTTTTCTGATGAGCTTCAGCAAAAAATGCTCACTTGTTGGCCCAACAAGTATGGACTAAAACATCTAGGATTCAATGGTGTGGTTATTTACTTAGTTATCAATGATTCCCTGTGGAGGTTCTTCCATAGTACACCATACTCCCAGCAAACTATCTTAAGACTGGGATAAATCTGATGCCTGCATTTCTCTCGGGCATAGAGAAATCAGGTTTTCTGGAGTGGTCAGTCATGGCAGGTTATGGCAGTATGCTGTGACAGGACTTTGAGAATCTTTGTCATTGGGCCAGGAGTCTGAAACCTCTGGAAACTCTTAACTATAACTAGAGCAACAACCTTTAGACCTTGGACTGTTCCTTTTAAAAATCAAAATTCTGATGTTCAGGATGCTCGGTGGTTGAGGAATGTGTCAGTTTTAGCAGATGTCTGCAAGGTGTGAGCGAGACCTGTTTCTTTTGGAAACATCATGTTTTGGTGTTTCCAGATCAGCATTTCCATTTTGTTATTTCTTCTTTGTCCGGTTTAAATTGATTCTCCAAATGAAAATAATTCTTATGAACTAGAATTCTGATCTTGGGCCAGTTCCTCTCCTCAGTGGAGGAACTAGGAATTCAACTGTTCTCAGTTTTGTACCTGTCCTGTCTTCCTGACTAGTCTTCCTCACAAAAGTGGGAAATTATGAATGGCTACAGGATCAGCCCTGGCTTGTTCAAAGACTTGGGAATCTTTAGCAAACCTTTCCTTCAACCCAGGTGGTTTCAAATTGGTAGCGAACGTTGGCCAGGGAGTTCTTGGTTTTAGGTTTCATGTGAGTGTTCTGCATTGGTCATTAACCATACATACAGTGTTTATTTATTTAAAAGTTGGAGTTTTATGGGTTGAAAGCAAGCCTTGTTGAATAGGAGCAGAGAAAACCTTTGACACATCGTTATTAAAGGCTTATTATTTAATATTGTGGTGAGGGAGATACAACAAACTTTTAAATTTACTCTGTAAGCTATAAATGGGATATAAATGCGAGGAAGGGTGATGAGCTAAGAGGACTATAGTTGAAGATAGGAATAGTTTGCTCATTGGCAAGTGTTAAGTCATTCCGGGTTGATGAAAGCAAATGCGAGAAGTTTGCTATTTCCATTAAAAAAAAAAAAGTATTTTCTGATTTGTGTGTTTGTTTTCTTTTGCTTTTTTCTCTCCTTCTGTAGGCTTATGAAATGAAACTGAGGAAGTCTGCCAATCCCTCTTCAGCCTTTTTATCCACCACACTGCATAGTTTGGATAAAGTCTTGCATGGTGGAGTGCCCTGTGGATCCCTCACAGAGGTAACTTGTTTAATATATTTTACTGCAGTTGCACATCACACCTAGAAGTCAAAAGTCACAGATAGGTTGGACTGTCTTGTGTCAGGTGCTTTGAACGCAAAAAAAAAAAATTTTGCATGAGAAGTGCTTTTTTTAATTGGTAGAAGCTGCACTTTTTTGGTGTTTTTTTTTTTTTTCCCCCAGCATGTCAGGTAAGTAAGAAAATGAAAGAATTAAAAAATTTGATGACCCTATTTTCCTTTAAAAAAGTGAAAATTTTCCCAGGAAATTTGGGAGAATTGTTGGCTGGATTTTCCAGTGGGAAAGTTGCAGTGTGGTTTTGTAGTTAGAACACAAGGTACTGAATCAGGAGTCTGTCCTTTTAATACTGACTCACTCTGACTTTACCAAGTGATTAGTTTTTATGAAGGTACAATAAGCAATTAGGACAAAAGTGTGAAGCATATAGGCATGAGAATGACTTTACAGAGCTTTTATATATAAACGTAACTAATTTATGCAATAAATATGTAACGTGTTCTTTTTAAAGAAGACTGTAATTAAGGCCTGTATTATATGCTCATACATTGCAGCACTACAAATTGCGTATCTATCTGTCTGTCCATAACTCTGTCACTCTCTGGACTTTGGATGCAATGCTACTTTTTTGCTTAGAATTTTCTTTTAAGAACAAGGGAGCACTTCATCTTCTAGTACCTGTATTTCTCTATGGCCTCACAGAAAGTGATAATAACTTGCATAGGTTCTATAATCTGGAAAGACAGGATTTGTGTAGATGCTCATAGGACTCATTGCATCTTTGTATTTTTGTAATACTCAATCTCTGGCTTAGGAATTTGGAGATGGAGAAATGTATATATTGGAGGGAGTATCAATATACGTGTGCCCTGTTCTTATGTTATTCCCCTAGCCATCTGTTGTAGGCCCTTGGTAGAGACAGAGTCCAGAGCTAGATGGACATTGGTTTTATGCAATGTGGCCACACCTGCCTTTTTAAAGTAAAGTTCTGAACTCAGCTGTGCACTTGAAATGAGTGGAAAAATATATATTGTGTGCCCTATGCTCTGAATTTAGACCGGTTAAAACCATTTTGTTCCTTGAACACTTTAACAGTTCTTACCAAGTGCTTTTCTTTGTCTACTGTGGCAATTTGCCACAGTAGAGGAGTAGAAGTGAGAAGTTATGAAAATCTTACTATGAGGAAAATACATTTTTTCCACACCCTATAATCAAACTACATTGGTTTTGATCTCAGATAGAAATCCCTTATGAAATCTGATAGTGACTTAAAACATATTAGTGTTTAAGCAACACTGATTTTAGACTAGAACAGTTTCTGCTCTAGTAAACTGTTATGTAATGAGGGTATATTACTTTTTAAAGATTCTGAGTATTTCTTTTTGTGTACGATGTACAGGAATATACACCATTCAGGTCTTCATAAAAATGTTTAAGAACGCATCCATGAACTTATGTTGATCTGTCAGAATTAATATTTTCTTCATATTTAGGCCTAGCTTTGTTACCAATTTAGTATAAGAAAATTGGATTGGAAGAACTTAATCTTAAGATGAATACTGCAAGTCTTTAAATTCTTGGAGAAAAGACTTGCTAAATTCTGTTTCATTGAAGAAGAAAGAGCTGTTCTTTTAAGTAGCAGTGGGATATGCAGAGATCCTGAGATTGTAACTATGCTGCTGGTGAGGATAGTGCCTTTAGCAGGAGATGAATTTTTGGTTCCTAAAAATATTTTTATCAGCAAAGCAGTGGCCGCACTAGGTGCAGTTTGACTCCTTTTCTTTTGGATTATTGTTCATGAAGTCAACTGATGAAATAACACAGCCTGTGTTTGAAAAGAAATGATGCTCGCTTGCGGCTAGGATCTGGCTTTCCAGGATTTCCATCTGGTCCACTAACTTTTCCTCAGTGGAGGCAGAGAATGGCTGTTCACATGCTTACGCTGCTTAAACTTCTGAACTGTCCTTCTTTAGTTGAAATGTAGAGCCACTGCTGCACAGGTGGGAGAAAGAAGTAGAATAGAGATGTGTCTTTTCTGTGATATGCCAACTTGTCCTTGAGCCTGTGACTGGCTTGAGTGGTGCCCAAAACAAGGATGTCACCCTTCTATAGGTCAACCCAGATAACCCAGTCTATTTTGCCCTCCTTCCTGTGGCTTGGCAATTTTGAGTAAAAGATAGCCAGAGTGTAAAAGTTTGCATTAAAGGATCCTGGAATATTTTTTTCCTAATTAAAAAAATAAGTGGATGTGATCCTTTTGGGTCAGAAGAGCCACACAATTAATTTACAAGGCTGCTGATAACAAGGTTGTGAATATTTGTCTTTTTTCTTAATCCTAAGCATAGCTATCAATCAGCTATCAGTGCAGTCTATGTGACATGTTCTTGCCTGAAGACCAGATAGCATGGCTCTGGAGCACTGACAGACTTTAAGCTTGCTGATTGCCATGTTCTTGGCATTGCTCCACAGGGAGATCCTGGAAAAGCAGTGGTTGACATACTGGGAGTTTTACTGAAGTTTAGCTAACCTTTGACTTCTAAGTTTTGGTTTGTTTGGGGTTTTTTTAGTTGTTTTTTTTTTTTTTATTTGAAAGGAAGTTCTGCAAGTAGTTGATCTCAAAACATGGATGTCAAATACCATTCTCCTGAGATAGTATAAAATAATGCTCTTCAGGAAGTAAATGCAAATGATTAATTTTCCAGAGCTATGTATTTTGTAATACTTCTCAGCTTGGTTGATTATCACAATACTCAATTTTTAAATTTATTTTTTTCAGTGTTTCCTTAAAACATCTCTTTAGATATGAGAAAGTCTGGGAAACTCTTGCTAAACTCTATTTTAAGAATGGTCATACCCCGTATGTATCAATGTATTTAAAGGTAGCTGGGGGAAATGAATATACTCAAAGATAGGCTGAACTTTTATCTGATTGTAAATGAAAAGCACTGTGCCAGGAAAGGTGTTGCACTTTAAGTTTTCTTCTGAAAAAAACTTTTGAATGTTAAGTTTTTTGTATTCTAACATATTTTGGTTAAAAATACAGAGACCTGCCTAACGCAGTTATCTTCAATAGGTGGTCTCACTAAGTGACTGAGATGTTGAAGTCTGTACAAGACATCTAGTGGATGAGACCAGAACTGCAAGCACTACGTCCTCCCACCAGTAGCTTGGTCTTGGTTGCACCCTCATGCCGGATTGACAATACTGATGCATAATAACTATTTAATCAGAAATATTATAGAGAGAACTAGGCAGACCCCAGAAATTAGATGACTAACTTAAGAGATTAGAGGTGTCAAAAAAAAAAAAGTGTATTGCTTTTTATTTGTCTTTTAGGTACTAAATGTGAAAAGCGATTAGGGCATGTATTAGGGGTTTCTCAGCAAACGTAAAGGCAGAGAACAATTAACTATGCAGAAACTGAGTTTCTCATTTAAAGCCTGGTTCTGGAGATTTTTAAAAGCACTTTTGCAAGAGTCATGAGACCTGAAGTAGTTTCAAAGGTTGGCAGCACTGCAAGTGTTCTTCAGCATGATTGTTAGATGAAATTTTAGTAGAAAGCTATCAAGTGTCTGCTGCTGCTGCTTTGATGCTGTACTGCAGCTTGCGAACACTTTCAGGTCATGTTCTTTTTGGATTCAAGTGATTTTGGAACTTAATAATTTTAATTTGCTCTTTTGCAACATACTGGAGCTTAGCTTGACCAGCAGATTGCCCTTCGGTATTTTTGTTATTAGGCAGATATTCTAAGTCTGAGAGAAGTTAACTTCAAAAGTATGGTGTGTGCAGCATTTACTTCCTGACTGGTGTGGCTAAATCGTTGTCTTCCTGTAACTTTACCCAGCAGTGAGGGTGGTTGGAAACTTGGAATTTGAGTACATGAGCCACAGGGTTAACACTTGTGGTGGTATCTTCTACAGCCAAAGCTGCTTGCTTTTTGAGTGCCAGAGGGATTTGATTTGCATTACACTGTCTCAGCCCATTTTTTCCCAAACCGCTATTAGGTTTTAAGTTGGAAATTAAATCATAGCTGAAATGTTGTGGTCAGATGTCAGAGCTTTTGGCCAGCTTCTCTGAGGAAAAATTAAAGTAATGACTTTGTGAATATTGAAGAGTTTAATGCCCTGGTAGCTGAAGAAGAATTAGCTCCTTGTGACTTCATCCAAACCCTACAGATGTGCCAGAGAAAATAAGATATACCTTATTGAAAAATAAAAGTATATTTTATTAGGCAGAGATAAATTAAAAACTGTTGTAGTCTTCACATTTCTATCTGGGTAGACTTGATTTTTTTTCCAGAGCGAATTTAGAGTAAAACAAACTAAGCAGACTTTTTGCAGACATTAGATTTAAATTATTTTAGAGGAATTTTAGTTTTTTTTAACTAAGATTGTATTGTTCAAAACACTTGCTGAACCAGTGATAACTACAATAAAATGTGGTAGTTCTTTAAAATTGTTCACTGTGGATTATTTAAAATCCCATTTTAATGCCCTTTAAAGGAATGCTGATAAAAGGTGAAGTATTATTGTCTTTGGGAATAGAAATTCTCTCTTGCTCCATTGGCTCGCTTCCTTCTACCAGCTCGTACTGCAAGATTCCCTGTCTTTCTCTGATATGATGCTCATATCCTCAGATGTTTTTAAAGCATCTCTGCTGAATTAGCTCCTACATCAGCCACTGAAATAAATGTTGAATCCAATGCACCTCCCAGGCAAGGCCGAAACTACAAACATTTTAATGAGGTCTCCTCACAGTTGTCCAAACATTTTAATTTAACAACTGGATTGATGCCCCTCCCTCATTCATTTCAAGTCTTCTTTTTAACTAGAAACAGCTGGTGAGATTCCTTGGCTATCACAGTCTAAGGAATGTGTATTGCCTCTGCAATTTTTATATATGCTTTGGGTTCATATTAAAATGTGGCAGCTATTGTTGATATGATATGTGTGATATGATATGATATGATTGTGGTCTACCTGGACTTCAGTAAGGCCTTTGACACTGTCTCCCACAGCATTCTCCTAGATGAGCTGGTGGCTCATGGCTTAGACAGGTGTACTCTGCGCTGGGTAAAAAACTGGCTGGACGGCCGGGCCCAGAGAGTTGTGGTGAATGGAGTTCAATCCAGTTGGCCAGTCACGAGCGGTGTTTCCCAGGGCTCAGTTTTGGGGCCGGTCTTGTTCAATACCTTTATCAATGATCTGGATGAGGGGATTGAGTGCACCCTCAGTAAGTTTGCAGACGACACCAAGTTGGTCAGGAGCGTTGATCTGCTCGAGGGTAGGAAGGCTCTGCAGAGGGACCTGGACAGGCTGGATCCATGGGCCGAGGCCAATTGTATGAGGTTCAACAAGGCCAAGTGCCGGGTCCTGCACTTTGGCCACAACAACCCCATGCAGCGCTACAGGCTTGGGGAAGAGTGGCTGGAAAGCTGCCTGGCGGAAAAGGACCTGGGGGTGCTGGTTGACAGCCGGCTGAACATGAGCCGGCAGTGTGCCCAGGCGGCCAAGAAGGCCAATGGCATCCTGGCCTGTATCAGAAATAATGTGGCCAGCAGGAGTAGGGAAGTGATCGTGCCCCTGTACTCGGCACCGGTGAGGCCGCACCTCGAATAGTGTGTTCAGTTTTGGGCCCCTCACTACAAGAAGGACGTCGAGGTGCTGGAGCGTGTCCAGAGAAGGGCAACGAGGCTGGTGAGGGGTCTGGAGAACAAGTCTTCTGAGGAGCGGCTGAGGGAACTGGGGTGGTTTAGCCTGGAGAAAAGGAGGCTGAGGGGAGACCTCATCGCTCTCTACAACTACCTGAAAGGAGGTTGTAGCGAGGTGGGTGTCAGTCTCTTCTCCCAAGTAACAAGCGATAGGACGAGAGGAAATGGCCTCAAGTTGTGCCAGGGGAGGTTTAGATTGGAGGTGAGGAAAAATGTCTTTCCTGAAAGAGTGGTTAAACATTGGAACGGGCTGCCCAGGGAAGTGGTTGAGTCCCCATCCCTGGAGGTATTTAAAAGACGAGTAGATGAGGCACTTAGGGACATGGTTTAGTGGGCATGGTGGTGTTGGGTCGATGGTTGGACTCGATGATCTTAGAGGTCTTTTCCAACCTCAATGATTCTATGATTCTATGATTCTATGATATTTTGTAATTTAAGTACACTGGATGGAGGACAGATAATTGCATAAATATGAAGGATTCCTGATCTGTAATTCACTAAATGCAGTGTGTGCTTCTAAACAAAAATCATCCAATGCTTCTCTTGCATTAAAGCTTCAAGTAGATTGACCGATATGGCTTGGTTTTCAGGCCTTGTTTAAAGACAAAAGTGATTAAAGGGATTTTAACCAACTGTTAACAGTAGCTAATGTGTAACCGTAACTAATGCAGTCCCTCAGTGTTTCCCTGTAAATTTTCTGTGCTTCAAGTCATGCTGCTGCTGCTTAAAATGAAACCATAGCAATACTGTAGTATCTTGTGGTGAAAGGGTGTTGGTACTTAAAAACAAACTATTGTGTATTTAGGCTCAAAAATCAGTTTGATTTTGAGTGTCTGCCTGTTGTAAGGTTTCTTTTTTTAATTTAAAACAACAGCTCTGTGTTTAGGCCTTTGTTTTGGCAATACTAGGTGTTTTGAGGAGGTATGCTTCATTTTGCCGTTTAACTTCCCTCGAGAGGCTTACTTTTATCTTGCGTTATTATTTAGTCCCTACTAGCATCAGAATGAACCCGTCACTCTGTTTTTAGTGCCTAAAGTAACTTCAACTTTGTATTTGCTGTTTTTCAGCCCTCTAAGTATTTAAGATGTCATCATCTCCCTTCCCAGAAGCAGTGACAATGTGATATTGTATTTAAAGACCCACTGTAGTAGTAATGAACATATGATTATCTGAACACACAGCCCAGCATTCATTTACAATCTCTGCAAGGTCTGCAGTGGATAAAGAACAGCATACTGCCATCTCTAGAAGAAAATCTGCTCTCAGAAACTGGGGATCTCATCAAACAATGTATTCTTTTGATCCTTGTGGTTTTTCTCTTGGATCAAAATCATACTGGAACCATTTCACACAAGTTGAGTGTGCTCTTTTTGAATACTGCTTAACCGCAGTAGGCTTTCAGTAAGCGCAGGTGAAAGCTTAGAATCAGCAAACTGGTCTGGATCATTAAATGGTGTTCATGTTGAAATATGGTAATAGGGAGTTAACACCAATGACAAAACACATGCTGCATAGCAGAGTGTAGTCTCTGGGGCAGATAAAATCTGTCTTATGTATATATTTGGTTCATATTGAACATTCAGTCTTTAAAGGATATAAGTGATTATCCTTGTGATTTCGAAGGGAGACCTGGTTGTAACCAAGGTAGTGATGATTCCTAAGCAGTCATTTACATCTGTGAACTCATTAGCTCTGGACTTTGTTTTCAGCTCTAAAGGCCATTGATGTCATGGGAATGTCAACTGTGAATCTTCTAATTCTGCTCTATTTTAGAAGGTAGCACAGAGAAGAAGATGGAAGAGAACTAGGTGTGGCTCTAGGGAAGACCTTGTAAGAGGAGGGGGAAAGTAGGGGACCTCAAATATGAGAGGTAATAAAGGATGTCAAAGAAATAAAGTACAAGCATAATGCTGTGTCTGAAGAAGAACTGTTTACTCTTCAGTGGATGAGTTTGACTGCAAGGCACAGATCCAAGAGTAACTGCAAGTTGCTCTTTGTGGACTGCATTCTACCTTTTTGTGGCTGTCTCCTCCTTTGGTAACTAGAAGAGCAGAATTTGAGGAGTTCTGGCTGATGGGTCTCAGTTGAAAGTAGAATTAGGGTGAAATTAATATGACATCTCTTGTTTATGTTACTGATATTTTTTTCTTCCAGATAACTAGCCCACCAGGTTGTGGCAAAACTCAATTTTGTATTATGGTGAGTGTTCTGGCTACACTGCCTGTAAGCATGGGAGGACTGGCTGGGGCTGTTATATACATTGACACAGAGTCTGCATTCAGTGCTGAAAGGTAAGATGCAAAGTTCTAAAATACACACTTGCAACTTCTTTAGCACCTTTTATCTTGGAGCCTTCAATTATTTTCTGAGCAATAATTAAGCATTTATAAATAAATACCTATGGTAGTTATTAAGCATTCATCTGATATACGCAGTTATTCCATAGATGATGAAATTAATTTAATAGAGTGGTTTTCTCACTTTCCTAATTTGTATGATGTTGCAGATTCCAGTTGTGGTATGACGAGGTGGATGGCGCGCTCTCTAATTTATAAATGGTCTTAACGGTCTTGTACCTGAAATCTTTCTTTGCAGTTTAGTTTGTGGAGTTAGCAGGAAGGTTTTGAGGATGTAAAGCCCCAGCATTTTGAGTGCAAAGGAAATGGAGGTTTTTCTGTGAACAGTAGGACTGACATAGCCAGTTTTCCTTCAGATTTCTGTCCTATTTCTGCAGAGTGGGGCCCCCTGCCCTTCTTCTGCACTTCCAACTTCCTTCTGCAGTAACCTCACATCTCTCCTATATCCTTAGTGGCCATGCAGTACTATATTCCCTTACCTCTATAACATCTCTGGTTCTTCTAATATCTCCTGCTTTGTCCATGTGACTGAAACTGCTCAGCTATGCACTTACGGTATCTTCTAACTGCTGAACGGGCAGGAGACTTTATATGCTGTATCTGCTTGAGAGTTACAGATGTGTATGCACATGTTGATTACCACTCTTCCCATGTTAACTGACTGATGAACTGTTGAAATAATTCTGCAGTATTTCATTAAAGGTAGCTCTAATTTACTTAGCTACCAACTTTTCTAAACCGTGAAGATTTGACGTTTTTGAGATGTCTATTCCTTTGTTGCTGTTGTTTGGAATTAGTGAGTTCAAAAGTTATTAAGGGTCTGGGGGAAGACAAGAAGTACAGTAGTCTCATTCTTGTTTGTGTAGAAAAATGGGCAGAAAAACATTCATTGAAATAATTTACATATTTCAGATGACTTAGTAGTCATACCCATGGCCTGAATCTGGAGTATCAAAGCAAATGTATTTGCATTGTTTAATCATTTGAAGTTACCACAGATGAGAAGGTGGGGTTTCTAACCCTGTTTTTGTCAAGTTAATTTCACAAAAGTTTGAATTGCTTTAAACCAGAAGTGTAATATATCAAAGAAAAAAAGCTTCAAGCAATGGCTCTGCAAAGTATGGTGCTCCCTTCTTACATGCCACTTAATTTTTATTTCAGGTCCCTGAAATGTAGATAGTAAAAAAGGGTAGGACCTAATGGGTGAGTTAAGACTTGTTGCTTAGAAGTGAATGCTAAAGAAAAGGAAAACGGGTGAATGTGAAAATGAAACTGCTGAAAATAGAGTAAGATGTAGAAAGGGAACATGGTAAAAATAATATTATTACTAAGGATGAGAATGTTTATGTGTTAAATCATATTTAGTATTGCTCAGTTGGAAATGATAGCTAAATACAATTTCAGCTGACAAGCTACATCTTATACTTTCTGTGTTGCAACCTCTAAGGAGCAGCACCAGCAGAGTGAGGGAAGTGCTTATCCCCTTCTACTTGGTACCTGTTAGACTACATCTAGATCCTGTGTCCAGTTTTGGGCTCTCGGTACGAGAAAGACGTGACAAACTGCAGGGAGTTCAGCAGGGGACTACTAAGATGGTTGGGAGCTGGAGCACTTGCCCTCTGTGGAGAGACTGAGGGCTTGCTCAGTCTAGAGGAGAGAAGGCTTTGGGGGGATCTAACAGCAGCCTTTCCCTACCAATGAGGAGGCCATCAAGAAGATGGCACAGTGGTGCATGGCAGGGAGACAGCAGGCATACATTGAAATCCATTTCTGTGCTGATATATGGAGAAACTTTTTCACCATAAGGACAGTCAGGAATTGGAAAAGGTTGCCCAGAGAGGTTGTGCTGCCTCCATTCTTGGAGGCTTCCAAAATATAACTAGATAAAGCCTCAAGTAACTTGTTCTGATTTCATAGCTGGCACTACTTTGAACAGGGTGTTGGCCTGGAGATCTCCTGAGTTCTTTTTCTAACCTGAATTTCCTTATGATACTGTAATCCTGTATTATTAATAGATGGCAAGTAGAAGAGATTTTGTTTTTGTTCTTGTTCTAAACACTTCAGATAAGAGGAAAAATTTCATTTAATAGCAACTTCTTTTAAAGGGGTTAATGGAGACATTTAGCTGGTACTATTTTTATTTAAAACTCAAAAGTCTCTACAGAAAGCCTGAGAAGAGTGTTTGTATCCCTGCTGCTTTTCAGGGCTGAGAGTTGCTAACTTGTAGCTGTCATACTGGCTGTAATGCTGTGCTGCTTCTAGAAAGATACTGCATAAAGCTGGCTAATTCTATTTCTTTTGCTGAAAGGCACTTCTCTTTTGTCATTCTGCCTGGCACGTCTTACTTCAGGGCAGGGAGCTTTTTGCTTCCACAAACTTTCATAGTCTTATTACTTATTCTCTAACATGACAGTTTAGTTCAATCTAATAGCAATGCTGAGAACAGTGATCAGAATTGAGGCTGGTCTTCTAAGATATGCCACCGGTTTCTGCAATTTATATATTTTTCTCTCATGTAAGAGAAAGCCGTAACAGTGCAGATGATGTCCATCATTCAGCTTTGTCAGAACACGGACACTAGGACAGGTAGCCGGAATGGCCATAGTAAGTCTGGAAATCAAAATTGTTATCATCAGTTCTGTAGCAGTTCAAATCAACTCTAGGCAGCTATTAACTGAAAACATACCAGACTTATTTAGAAAGGCTGAAAATAATTTGTTTGGTTTGCTTTTCTCTCTAGCCATACTTATTACTTGTGAAAAATACTAGACACAAATTTCTGTGAAACAAAGCTGAGAACAAACGGATTTTCCACCCCATGGGCCTCTGCCCTGATTGCAGAGAAGATGTTCTGTGCAGTTTTTGGTCTCATTATGACAAACAGGATTTAGATCTTAAAGAGCTTTGAACCTGCATGGAGCTTTGTGAATAGTACTGCTATCTCAGCAAGATTTTGGCGTGTCATTTTAAGTCAGTCTGTGTAATGATGTTCTTTGCGATATGCATGTCCATTAGGAAGCATGCTGAAATCTCATTTCATGCAGACCACTGAATGACAAATCTCTGTTGCCCAAATGGTCTGCATGATTAATTGTGCATTAAATGGTAAGACAAGATTCTGTCCCTGGAAGTTCTGCGGGACAAGTTTAGATGTAATAAGTAATGTATCTAATGAATGAGATTCAGGATTTTGTAATGAAATTGCTTGCTCAGGATAGGTATATTAACATTCAAGCTTAGTGTTTCTATTTTTAAACCAAATAAAAGTGATTTAAAAGAATTTTTCTAAAATAGCTTTAACATTTTGGGTCTTAATGAAAGGCGCCTAAATAAAAAGCATCAAGATAACCAATAAGTTGTGCCCACAGGTATCATCCACTAGATGCCACTCTTCCCAAGCTATAGGTGGTAGGATATGTCTGTGTAAAATACAAATGATTAGGTATTTTCTGTTATTGAAAAATAAAATCTTCATTGTGGAAAAAAATTTACAGTGCTCAGATTGTAACTATGAGTTTCTAAGTTAAATTCTTTGATCATTTATTTAAGGACCTAGATAAAATTGCCTTGTGTTCAGAGGGGTGGAACTTCTTTCCACTGACTTCTGAAGAGTTTGCAGGCAGTCAGCATTTCTAAAACGTATACCTTTTAGTGTCTTCAATGAGTTTATCTATAAAATCTCATTTAACTGAGAATGTTGGCCTCTCATCAGTAAATTGTTTAGTTTTACATCTGTGCAAGAGGTTTTTTCAAAGCATAGTTTCTGAATATAAAAGTATTTTGACAACAAATAATAAATGTCGAACTTCCTCTGACTTCTTTTGGTGTTATCAGTTATCTGATACGCTTCCTTAGTCTACTCTGATAATAAACAGTAGTATGCTTAACAATTGTAATTCAAGGTTTTGAAGGGTCATGAATTTGCTAATAAGGTAATGGAGAACATTTAATCATGGAATCCCACATTCAGTTCTATCAGTGAAGTGGCCACTTAAACTGTTTAGTCATTTCATTATATCAAGCCATGCCAGTTGTACCTGTGCTATCTGAATGGATGGATGTTTCGTTGTAGCTGCCTGGCAGCTGGAGCCTCAGTCACTTTGTGACACAGTGCTGATTTTTTTTTTTTTTTTGCTATGTTCTAAAAAGTATACTTTCTTAAGATTTTATAAGCTCTTTTTACAAAGAGGTAACTGGTGCAGTGGAAATGGTTTCAGTGAAAAAGTCTCCCATCCAAATGACCTTGTTCTTGTTTTTAAGGAGAGATTATCTGTGAAAAGATTTTCGCTTTGGCAGGCATACTTTCCATACATGTACTGCTTGTATAAGTACTTGCAGTCGAACTGGACTCTGTTCTTTGCAGTCCTGCTTCCATGTTGGCTGAATCTTGTAATGGATCTTCTGTTTGTTACCAGCTTGTTAAATTTCTGTGGTGACACAAGGTCCACTTTATGATTTCATTGCAGTTTCCTTCTACAGGAGATATGCTGTTTCTTTGTGTACAGACACATTATGTCTTTCCCTAGCGTACCACTGAATCTAGCATCACCGGGAAGAGAATCTAACTGTTCTGACCTCCAGTATTTCAGTCTGACTGCTAAAGGATGCTGCTTCTTTGAAAAAGATTTCCAGTATTACTTGGTATCTGCTTATCATTCAGAGGTTTGCTTTGTTTGCTTTGTGAATACTTGATGCCTTATTATCCCACATTATTCCTTTTGCAGTGGTATGCCTTCTGTTTTTTTGATAGGTTGATTGAGATAGCAGGAAACAGATTCCCCGCTTATTTTGACTCAGATGAAAAGCTGTCCTGCATGACCCGTAGCATTCACCTGTATCGAGAGCTGACCTGTGGCAGTGTACTGAAGAGGTATTCTTCTCCAGAGTTCAAAAAAAAAAGAACATTTTGACTAGATTGTCTGTAACAATATTTGTTTTACATCAAAGTTGTATGAAGAGTAACTCATTTATTTGAGGCCTTTTCATGTTGGTAACAGCATGGTCTCCAACAAAGTAAAATTACTACAGAGAGACTGACATTGCTGTTCTCATTTCATAGTATGTGACTAATCCAGTTGATGTTTTCTATTTTCTGATAGAAAATTTCTATATGATCTGATCCCTGTAAGCCTTTAAAGGGGAGTGTAACACATGTGTTCATGTAACAGGTCTTGTCTTGTCTTGGATTGTGGAGAGACCATAGTATAAGAGTTACGTTTTCCATGAAATAGGAGTTTGCTCCTCCAAAGCACAGTTTGCTTCCAGGAAGACTGGGACCCCTCCAGCAGTGGGAGGGAGGAATCGTTTAACAGTCATCAGCCTGAATGCTGTTGTTGGCAGTGTTGTATTGTTATGTTGTTACCTTATGTTAATTTTTGAAGATGTTTTGCAATGAAAATTAATTAAGTTCTATTTTAGCATCATCTTGTGTATTTTATGTTAGTGGGAGAATTATTCTAAGAATAGTTTTTTCTTCTAGTGCAGCTTTATCAGAGAATAGCTAGTAGCATATTATCAATGAATTAGGTTTGGTATGCTGTCTTTGGAGGTATACGGAAACGGATTTGACCTTCTGCATATATAGACACCAAGGATTCTGGTGTTGGCAATGGGATGCTGCTACTGTGAGCAAAAAGGCACAGTTTCAATGTCCAGTTAACTTGCTGTCTGCCATTCAGGGGTTGTACAGCATAGTGTTGCTAACGAGAGGTTCTTCAAACCTCTCTTTTGGAGAGGTCCTGCCTTGGGTTACATGGCCCACTGGAGCCTCAGATTCCTTTCCAAATCTCTTCAGTACGTGCAGATGTTAGTGGAGGTGGTGTGTGAGGAGGGAAAAAGAGGGGTTGACTTTCAGCTTATTAGAGTAAACCTTTTATTTAAACAATTTCAGGGTTATAAAATTATGTAAATAATGTTATCAATGACTGGTTTTTTTTTTTGTTTTTTCTTTTTTAGGATTATGTCTTTGGAAGAAGAAATTATTTCAAAGAAAGTTAAACTCATAATAATTGACTCTGTGGCTTCAGTTGTCAGAAAGGAGTTTGACACAAAACTCCAAGGCAACCTGGCAGAAAGAAGTAACTTTTTGGCTAGAGGAGCATCAGTGTTGAAGTATTTGGCAGAGGAGTTCTCAATACCAGTAAGTTCTTCCTCCTTTCTTAAGTTTTTGCCTTACAGTATCAGGTAATAAAATCTGAGAAGAATGAAAATGACAGGAAGATGAAAACCAGAAAAGCTTCTAGCAGGAATCTTCAAGCAGGTACCAGTTGGAAAATAATTGGGGAATGCGGGAACAGTAACTGCTCTGCTTGGTGGTTTTTGTTACTGTTTTTTTTTTTTAAATTTTTTAATTTATTTAGGACTTCAGATAAGGGTTTACAAGATTCTCCAGCTGCGTTTCAGTGCTTTGTTTTCTATTTTTTTTCTTAAATCTTGTATTTTATTTTGCCACCATTAAATATTGCTTATTCTTATGGTTCCCTTCTAATGCAATGCTTACGCTAACTAGTGCGTACTCTGACTAGGTGAAGATCTTTTTCTGCCTCTGTCCCTTCTACTTAAGTTTATAGAATCTCAAAAGGCTTTATGCTCTGGAGCAGCATAAATTCTTTTTGTGACTGATAACGTATGCTAATTAATGCAGAAAGGAAGGTAACAGCTCAGCAAATCCTTGTCTGTGGACTTGCCCATGAAATACAAAGGAAGACGTGGACACTCAGTGCAGGGACTGGGTGGAACTGATTGAAAAGTGCTTTAGAAGATGTAACCTGCATAAATGTGTGTGTGTGTGTGTGTGTGTGTGTTCCTTCATTATATGATCCATGGAGGATCGTATCAACTCAAAAGATGTCATTGAGACTCAACTCTTGGAAGTATTTCCTAGTATGGGTAACGTACTCATCACTCCAGTGTAAGAGAGAAACTGTGGCAAGAACTTGAGTAAGACTGGTGAGGCCTTTTTCCTCTGACGCTCCTGAGGTCACAGCAACTATCATACCAGAAATATACACATCAGAGGTGTGAAACTGGCTGACTTAACTTAAGAGGCATAGATTTCTTTCTGCCGTGTAATTTCTAAAGACTTTTGATGGAGAAGATTAAACCCTGCGTAAGTGCCTTTAAAGTTCAGGTACAAAAGATAGCATCCTAGTTAGTGCACCCAATAATGTTTATAGTGCTTTAAAAAGCCAGGAAAGAATTGTGTGTAAGTATGTACGCTCTCATATTTTGGGAAAATATTATGCAGTCGTTTGAAAAAGGGGAGAAGTTTTATGGGAAGATACTGTTTTTCTCTATTTCTCTATTTTCTTCTCCTTTAGACACCCCCTGTTTCCCCCTCCACCTTCACTAAAATGGTGAAGCTGAGCTGGATTGGAGCCTCTGACAGTTCAGGCTGCTGCCCTGCTTACAGTCAGAGAGACGTTGTTGATATTCACAAAAGTCTTAGAGTTGGACAATATGAAGTAGCCTAAGATTGTGATCTTAATTCATCCTACTTAAGAAGAAAATAAAGCTTGGACATTTAAAGGTTTCCATTATGTTAAAGCTAACGTGATTGCTTTGAGGCATTTGGGATACCTGGTGTGCTGGTCTGTCCTTGTTCCTCACTGTGAACACTTTGGTGAGGAGTTCTGGGATTTTGGGCAGGAACTTGTGCTCTGGTCACAGCTCTGTCTTTTTGAATTGGTCCGTGAGATATCTTACCTTTTAAATAGGTAAGATCCGTGTAATTACCTGTAAATACACAGATTGAAAGCTTGTATATTTTTAAAGCACCTATTGATTAGATTTATCAATTTATTCAATGGAAATCCAACTGTATTTTCATTTATCATCATCTTTAACACACATTGCTTGTGGGTTGGTTCTGGAGTATTTTAAAGATTTGTTAAATTTTCTGTTACAAAATAAACTGTAGTAACTCCCATTAGTTAAGAATTCTAGGAGGGCCTTGGCTAGAGATTTGGGTTCTCGCAAACATGGACCCCTAGGCAAGGCTGTGCATAAGTAACATGCAAAATCCAAGATCAGAGTGTGTTATGCATCTGCAAGTGTTGGTGCATACTAGAGATAAGTCTGCTGTTGCATACATTGCATTAACCTCTGCTACTTGAGGTTACAGAGTATCCAAGCTTCTCATTGTAAATAACTGTGTTGGAATTATTTCAGGTGTTTTTAATTTACCTAGAAAATCATAAATATAAATTTGAAACTAAAAGACCATTAGTAAGGTTGCAAAGTGATTTAGATCACTAATAAATTGGACACATGAAACAATATGTAACACATTTCATGGCAGAATCAGTGCAACTAAATACTGAGTTGGGCAACAAGTAGGGGGACTCAGTCTGAGACTCTGAAAAAGATGTGGAGTTGATGACTGATAGGAGTTGAACTTGAAGTCAATCCTTTTGGCTGTAACTAAAAGGTCTGGTGAAAAGCTTTGAGTAGTTGAGCAAGGAAATCGGAAATAAGGAGGTTGTGTATTCTCTATTTAGCTATAACTCTTACTGGAGCAGTACATCTGCTGTTAACAGTCCAGCGAGAAAGGTGAAAAATCAGCTTCCAGAGAGTAGCCTTGAAAATGGCGGGGAGAAGGGGAGAGCAGTCTTAGTAATTAAGACCTAAAGTGCTTACTTTGTTTAGCTTAGCTAAGGACATGTTAAGGGTTTCTTCATTAGTCAATATCTACCTACTTGGGGAAGAGGTATTTGATAAAAGCAACCTTCTCTTCAGCTGATAAAGGTATACCACAGTTCTGTGGCTGGAAGCTGAATTAAGCAAGTTCAGACTTCAAATAAGGGGTGTGTTCTTACTGGACTGATTAATCATTGGAATGCATTACTAAACAAATAACAGCTTGTCACTGAGTATTTTTAAATGGGCTTTTTTTCCCCTTTTTTTCCTTTTTAGGAAATGGGTTCAAATAGGATTAAATTTGGGGAAACCCTGTACTACCATGTTACGCCGTTCACATGAGTTTAACGCAGTTCTCTCTGTTGGCGTTATAAACTCTCTAGCTGTTTATAACTCTGTGTTCATGGTGTCAGGATATCTAGTTTGATGTGCAAAAGTGACTAGCATTCATAGCTTTTAGCGAACTCACGGGGATCTGTTTCAAATGAAAGTAGCTCTATATGGTATGAAGTATTTGGAAAAAAGCTGACCTTAACTGCCTCAAAACTGATGGTCATTGTTTAGTGACCTCTCTGCCACCTCTATTTTCAGTTTGTAAAATGGGAATAACAGAGCTTTTAGTTGTGAGGATGCTGTGAGGATAGGGTCATTACTCTTGAGAAAGCACTCATGCTGTGTCCATGAACATACATGTATCCATGTATAGATGCTCATTGGAAACCAACACTTGCCATCTTCAGTGTAAAATTTAAATAATGTGTAGTAAATGAAACCTTAATCCATCTTTTGAGATGAGAAAAAAATACTAAACATATTCGTTGAATGGCACCATCTTAGCCACTGAATGAAGCAAGTGAAAGTGTTGTGTGATTGTAAATTTTTGCTTGACTTAACGGTTTTTGAAATTTTTTTGTTTATAAAGTACAAAGAAACACAAAGCTTTTTTCTTCTTGTGTATGGATGTTAGTAAAACATAAGTTGTTTCTTGAAAAGTGAAATATGATGCCTGATTTCCTTTTGTGATCCCTTCTTCCAGTGAACTTAGCAGTAAGCCCTGTTCCATCCTAGGCTCTTTAAATGATGCCAGGGCAAGAGGCAGCACAAGGTTTGGATCGCTTCTGGTCTATTGACAGGCCTCCTGGCAGCCATACGGATGACTGAACAGTCACTGAAGCTTTTTCCTCCATGGGGCACTATGTAGCAGTGCCCCTTTTTCCCCTTCCCTGCACACAGCCGTGACCAAAACCTACTTTTTTCTGCCAGGTTTGGTGGAAACTAGCCAAGTCAGATCAAAAGCGATTGCTAGAAACTGAGAAGGACAGTTTGACTATAAATCAAATAAAAAGCCCTTTAGTTTTGAAATCCAGTGAATATGTAAAGCTATATGAAAAGCTTACGTTACATTTATCAGTTTTAGAGCATGTTGTACTTGAGAGCATTTGGATCTGAATGTTTTCTGTTACAATGTGTGTTGATGCTGTCTACCAGATTACATATTTAAGCAGCAGTAATCAGTCCTGTATGTTTCCTGTCTAGTTTCCTGACTTCCTTAGCCTTCTTAAAAAGAATACAAAACAAAATACACTGTGGATTTTCTTTCTTCTCTTCTTCCATATTCATAGGAAACTAATTATTAGTAAGTGGTATTCAGTAAAAGTAGTTTAGTGTTTGTGCTGGTTGAGAGAGAAATGATGTCTCCATTTCAATGAAGAGCTAAAACTAAATCCCAATTATGACTAGAATTGTTCTTGAGATTTAACTGTATAGCTTATAAACATTGTTATTTATAGAACCTGGTCTTCTAGTTGTTAGTACTTGAGAAAATGTGTAAAGCTAGCTAGACATCTCCATGGAAAAACACTCTAAAAGCGGCACTTGCAAAACCAAACTGCTTTAAGCATTCTTTTAAATGTCAAATTGAGACTGAAGATGAAACTTGCTTTGTAAATCCCTAAGGCTAATCAAATTACAACACGGGCTGTCCTTTATACTTTTGTCTGGGTTGTGTTCATAGATCTGTGAAGTGAAACTTTGTTATTTATGATAAGCATGTTGGTTATCATTACTACCAGCAAATGTATAATAGTATCTTTTGGTTTTTTTTTTTTTTTTAAATTGTTCTTTCTGAGACTATGAAATAGCTTAGGAGCAGAGACTTTCATCTCTCACTTGTGATTTATAGTGCAAATGAAAGACAAACCTTATGTAACTAATGCTTTTATTTGCTATGCTAAATAAGTTAACAGTAGTCAAGAAGCCCATAATTTCCACAGGTAATATTTTTTCCCCTTTAGATGCCACATGCTCCATTTAAAAACTAAAAATTCACCTTATCAGTAATTATAATATGACAGCAATTAAAGCTGTCATAGTCAATTTTCTTTTCACACTCAGTTCTCACATTTTTTGTTTCAGTGCTTCACACTCGCTTTTGCATTCTGCTCTGTAAACGTTATACCCAAGATTTTCATTTGCTTTGGAAAGCCAGATGTTTAGGTAAATATATATTTGTTTTTAGGTTGTGTAAGTTTTTCTTCTCAAAATCAATTTATATGTGCAAATTACTTGACATCTGCAGTGCCTTTTCTGCTGTCTTTGGTTAAGTGTATCATTGTACATTAATTGTATCATCTCAGCTTCCTGCATTAAAGTGTCTCAAGATTGAAGTGCTTCTGTTGGCAAAGAGAGACTATTCAAACTGTTAATTTTCTCTTTCTTTATAAGCAAGTATTTCCATTTGGCCTTATCCTTGCTTCTGTTTGATTCTGTTTCCACATAGATGGTTGCTTGTCAACTCCTCTGCACCTTTGCTATTGCTGTTCTGATGTTTGAAAATACTAGTTTATGGAGAGCTAAACAAATTCCAAAATGGAAGACTTCTGAAGAAAAGTTGTTTAAATGCCAGTTCCCTTTGAATTGGTAATAAATATGTAGAAAGTTTGGAAAAAATGAATAGCTGATTTGTTGTTACAGTATGTAACAACACTGTATGCTGACTTTTCCAAAACTATGGAGGTACATTAGACTTCCAGGTGAATTTGTCTGTATCTGGACTGTAAACTGCTGAAATGCAAACTTTGTTTTTATACTTTGCTACTAAAAAGTGGTTTTAGTACCAGTGTTACAGAAACAGTAATTGAATTATCTTTGCACGTTGTTTAAATCTAGAATAAGGAAAACTTTTCTCTACTTACAAAACTCAGATAACTGGTTCCATTTTGAAGTTTTCTAAAAAGAGAATTATCTTATATGTTATACCACATCGAAACATGTGTTTCTTTAATGGGGAGCTAACCTTATCAGAAGAAAACATTTTGGAACTGAGTTACTAGAATTTTACTAGCCATATTTAGGCCAGATGTGGTTCAAACAGTTTCTAGCAGTGAGAATTCACTGGAAAGTATGGGTCCTTTTCTGTTGAGCTGCTGCTATTTATGTGAAGTGTCTTGTCGCTCAAGTTTCAAGCATATCTTGTGTTTGTGTATGTGTGTGAACTTAAATACCCTTCCCAACTGCTAATAGAAGGATCTTTATATTTCTACATAATCACACTGAACTCCTGGCCATCTGCTTTCTGCAAAAGGTTGAGGTTTACCTAATAATGTAATTCTCCTTTCAGTGTGGGGCTACTACTTGCGCGCGCTCTCTCTCTCTTCCCCCCCTACCCCCACACCCCTTTTAACTTCCACATGAGTAGCTTTGGTGCTTTTTCTCATGAAGTCTGTATATTTCTCTAGGGAGCAGCATGAAAGTTAAAACAATTTGTGACTGCTTAGAAGACACAGAATAGTGCTTCTGAACCTGCAGAATTTTATTAAGATAATTCACCAACTTCTTGGAGAAACTGAGTTGTCCTTCTATGAACTCAATAGGATGAAGAGATACTAGCGTCTTATGCTAATCGTATTGTGAACATTAACAGAAGCATAAATATTTAGAATAATGTAGATATTGCAGAATTTGCTGACTTTTATTATTCTGTATGAATGAAAGAAACATTGAACAACCCTAACTTTGTTTTGAGCTATCGAAAACAGTAGTTAATTTGTTTCCTAAATCAGGAAAATTACTTCCAAAACTAACTTTCTTCTAGTAAAGAACAATTCTTGTTCTCTTCAAGATGTTTCACTCCCCCTGCACCAAAATTCAAGTTGGTGTTCATGTCCTCATTAAATGGTGAACTGAGCAGCATTAGAAAATTATGTTCATGCTAGCTATATCAGAACTTTTGGTTTCAAACATATTCTCTTTTGCTGCAAAGAATACCTAGCCTTGTTCAGTGTGCTTCATCAGTTTAAGTAACAAATACTTTGTGAAACAAACAAAACATTTTATGTTAAGATTTCCTCCCATGTTATACTTAGCAGTATTTTCGTGCCCAGAACTGAGTCTATAGCTTTGGGTTTTTTTAATTAAATATTCTAGTGTTACCCTTTGTTTTCTTACAAAAACCTGCTTAAAAAACAAGTGTCAGAATTTCACATATATGCGAACACTGCTGTTTGTAAAGTGTGGTTTGAAATGAATTTTAATTTGTGTTACTGTTTAGTTAGGAAAACAAAATGGCTAAAGGGGGCTTATAGACCAGAGTTCTTTCTTTGCCCTCGCTAAAACTTCATAAACCCTGTTTTTGTTGGCAGATTGTTTATGTTTCAATTATCCCTCCGCTCCACAGTACTGAGCAAAAAATAGTTTTGATAAAAGGGAGTTAATTCAACTGCTAAGTGTCGTTACAGTGGCAAAGTTAGATGGTTTTGTCTTCTCGTGTGGCTGTTAAAAATTATTCTCAGAAGGCACAACTTTGTTTTAGTTTAAAATGACTGGTTAAAATTTAATTACAACTATCTTCAGTACTGCTGCCATCTGTGTACTTTTTTTATATGTGTCTGGAGACTATACATTCCTGCAATTTATGGCCCAACACAGTGCTCCTTTTGGACTGTCTGTGCTCATAAAACGTTTAATACTGCTGAGGAAAAGGAATGAGAAATGGTAGAGCAACGTTTCCTGTTTTCATGTGCTGGTGAAGTATAGAAAAGGAGGTAGTTTAAAGTTATATGATACTGGAATTCTAAATACTAAAATACTTTTAAAGTATTCCCTCCATTGCTTTTTCCATTTTACAGTGCAAGTGACTTTGCCAAAAGCTATCATTCTGCACAATTGCACATATGAAATTATGTAGAAGGAAGGCACCAGTATTAACGTATAGGAGAGGGAGTTGAGAGGAATGAGATTTTTATTACCAGATTTGTTTTTGATCTGCTATACGATCATGGACAATGCTTGGTATAAAGGAGGACAGACACCTTCCCTGATACCTGCCTTGACTTGAATTTCTGAAAGACTTTATCCAAACTAAAGTAGCAGTTTCTTGCATCTTCTAACCCTCATTCTTGTTACACTTCTCTGGGTTCCCTTCAGCTGATTTACATCATCTTGAAAGTGAGGTGCCCAAAACTGGGACAGTATTCCAGATGAATCTCTACCAATGTTTAGGTATGGAGAAGGGTTTCTTCTCATGCCTTGCAGGACATCCTCTTGTTTATGCATCGTAGTAATCTGTTTGCTTTCTTTGTAACAGCCTGATGTCGTTTACTTACCATTCATTAAAACCCTGGATCTGTATCTGCTGACTTTGTTACTTAGCTAGTTGCTCCTCCTTCTAATGTGTTATTTTTCCTGGCTTGTCAAGATGATTTTGAATTCTAATCTTATATTCTAGTGTACTTGCAGTCTCCTCCCTGCTCTCCTGTTTTTGCAAGTAAAATGATCATTCTTTCTATTACAGATTCTTTGTGTAACTGTTGGATAGAACCAGACTTCAAGCAGACTATCCCATTTTGTTCAGTAAGAGACCTTTAAACACTGGTAACTGCTATGTGTCATTTTCCGATTAACTTTGCATCTACCCTGTAATAGGTAGATTACAGGTACTACAGATTATACCCTGTAATAGATTCATCTAGGTTATTTCTCTAGTTTAAGTAACATACCTACATAAGATGTTCTACTGCTAAAATAAAAATAAAACCCAAATAAAAATTTGTTTTTTTTTTTTTTTTCCTTCCCTGTCATGTTGTTACTCTGTATGTGCTGTAGAAAACAACAGTAATTGTACTGAAGGGCTTTTATGCCTCTTATTGGGAGTTTAGGGTTTGGCAAGATGTACTGTTTTGACTGTGTGAAAAATTGCCTGAACCTTTAGGCCAATAATCTATTTGTGACTCTGCAGAGAAGTATTTATGTTTTGAGTATTCCATTCTTTTCTCATGTTTTCTTGTGCCTCCTTCTTGTCCTTCAATTTTTATTTAAACTGTAGGTTCTCTAGGAATATTTCTACATTTGCATAATGTGTAACTGAAAGTGATTTTAGTCTCTAGACACAACTATTCTACAAAGAATAGTTGACCAGATTACAAGTTGTTGGAAAAATCTTACCTGTATGAGGTCAGTATAGACTAATTAGTGGTTTGATTTCCAGATTCTCTAGAGTTTGTTTGCTTTATGGTTACTCAGCCCCAGGGCTTCTGGGAATAAAGAGGACCTGCTCTGCAGTTGTTACTCCTAAATAATATTGTACCAGCCCCCTGAGGTGTAAAGGGATGGGGATAAGAGGAAATTAAATTTGGGTAATGCATATGTCTGTTACAATACAAATGTGCCCAGAGATCAAAAGTAAAATCTTATTTGCTTGGAAACTGGTAGTAGTAGAGATGATTGTATCACTTCCCTCTTTGTGTCTACAGGACTGCTTTGTGAGAATATTGCATTTTTGTGGAACCAGGTGCACTGCTGGGGCTGCTTTTTCAAGAAGTATTATCTGGAAGTTTCATGATGCAGTCTGCTTGCTGCTGTTAACTAGAGAACCTGCCTTTTTCAGTCTGCAAAATTTCCTCTCCTTCCACACGTGGTTGGATGGTGTTGTGGCTTAACCTCAGTTGGCAACTGGGTACCACATGGCCACTCGCTCACTGCTCCCCCCCCCCGCCTCGGTGGGATGGGGGAGAGAATTGGAAGAGTAGAAGTGAGAAAAACTCGTGGGTTGAGATAAAAACAGTTTAATAATTGAAATAAAATAATAATAACAATAATAATAATAATG
Source organism: Aptenodytes patagonicus (assembly GCF_965638725.1). NCBI lineage: Eukaryota > Metazoa > Chordata > Aves > Sphenisciformes > Spheniscidae > Aptenodytes > Aptenodytes patagonicus. The sequence goes on along the minus strand of NC_134955.1, from coordinate 35,056,419 downwards.
CACAAAGCAAGTGATGCACAGTGCAATTGCTCACTGCCTGCCGACCGATGCCCAGCCAGTCCCCAAGCAGCAGCCCCCCCAAGCAGCAGCCCCCTCGGCCAGCTTTCCCCAGTTTACGTACTGAGCATGATGTCACATGGTATGGAATATCCCTTTGGCCAGTTTGGGTCAGCTGTCCTGGCTGTGCCCCCTCCCAGCTTCTTGTGCACCTCCAGCCTTCTCAGTCGGCAGAGCATGGGAAGCTGAAAAGTCCTTGACTAGTGTAAGCACTACTTAGCAACAACTAAAACATCGGTGTGTTATCAACATTGTTCTCACCCTAAATCCAAAACACAGCACTGTACCAGCTACTAGGAAAGAAATTAACTCTATCCCTGCCAAAACCAGGACAGATGGTAATAACAAATAACCAGACCAAACTATTGTGGCTAGATGGTTGATGATCCTGTGCTGCCTTGAAAATAGGAGTATCTAGGTTTACAGGACAGGTTTTTCAGTCTGCACTTTTTCTTCTACTGTTGGTTTTCTTGTGCATTAGAAGAGTTGTGGGTTTTGGTCTGAGTTTCCTCCTCTGTTTTGCTTGGACTTGGAATCTGTGACCTATAATGTAGGGTCTCCTGAGCAACTTCATTCTGATTTTTCTACAAGAAGACTCCATCTTCTTTATTGAGAACATGTATGTTTTGTATCATTGTTCATTGAAGTTGCAGCTATCCATGTTGATTTATTCACCCCAATTTTCTATTTAAAGAAGGAAACCCATCATTTTAACAGCAAGCATTTTAATTAATTTGGCAGAAGTTCAGTATAATCAAACTGAGGGAGACTCATTCCAAATACAGATTGCAATGAGAATCTACATGATTTCGGTAACCTCATCAAAACTGTCATGTTGCCTCTCGCTAAAATGCATAGCTATATCTCATTTGGGACTATAGTACTTCTGTTGTAATATTCTAGGTAAACAAAATTAGATTTGGAGGTTTTTATTAAATAAGACTGAGCAGTCATCTGCAGAATTTTAATTAGACAGGAATGAATGAGATGCTGGTTTTTGTTGGCGAGACTACATCTGAATTTCAGTAAGACAGTATCTCTGTCCCCCCAATACTCTGTTGACATTTTTGATACTCTGATTTGGATGAGCTGCATTGCCCACCCCAGAATACAAATCACTTTCCTTGTCTTTAGATTCCAGTATTTTCCATACCTTACTTTTGCATTTATCATATCTCATACTTTTGATCTGGGGCAGAGAGTGCTTTGCTCTTCAACAATATCTGAGGTCTTGACTGGATTCTTGGCAGACTGTGGTATTATATTTTTTATTATGTGCTGGTTAGCAAAATCACTTCTAATACATGAACTAAACACTACTTTTTCATGCAACTGAAACCCTTAGTTCTTGTAGAGGAAAATTGCTTTAAAAGTGCTTACTGCTTAGATGCTTTTTGTAACTTCATAAAGGTCCTCCCTAGGGAAGAGGGAGGCTTGCTTAAGGCTGCAGGCACATACCGGTGCTCCAGGTACTTTACTTCTCAAGAACATTAATTTAAGCAAACCAGCTTCAGGTGTTGGCAGTCTTTGAAATACCAAGCTGAAGTTACTTATCTGTAAAGCCTATGAACAGTACTAGCAAGCTACAACTGGATAATTGGAAGTTTGATGTAGGGCTATGTGTCTGTTTCTCTATCAGTCTTAAATTTGTGCATTACCAAATGTATGTTAAGTCTTTTTTTCTTCCAGTAGTCGTGACAGAAGATGCAGTGAAAGGTAAGCTAGGTATGAAATATTAAGATGACTTTTTTAATTCAGACCCTTGCCTTCTGTTATCTTCTGTGACTTCCTTAAAAAATGTCTTATTCTAACAAACCTCAGGTCTGCCCAGAGACGTTTGAATGACATGTAAGAACTGTTCCCTTCTGTCTTTAGCAAATTCTCTTTTTTCTCCAGAACAGTACAGGAGCCTGCTGCTCACCTTTTTAGTGGTATGTCCTTTTCCATATCATTTTCTAGCTAGGTAGTGAAGCGCTTGTTTGGAAGAGGAATTGACTGATAAAACATTCAAGGTTTGCTTGTGTCAGAAGTTGTTTGTGGGGAAAATTCTTAACCCCAAAAATCTTCTGAATGCGCACTGTCGTAGGATTTCCTGGGGGGTATATACAACCAGCTGCCTAAGGCTGGCATGTGTTGGGCTTGTATAACTTTCTCTGGTTGCAGGGAAGAGCTCCATGTCACGGCCCTTCCTGGCATTGTAATGGAAACAGTCATGCCTGGGCAGTGAGTACAAAGTTTCTGAGGAGGCCTGGGTACAGAGCATATGCACAGAACTAGTATATTGTGTATTAGAACAGATATGCTCTAGTCTGCTTCTGTGATGCCCCTAAAATGGAGCTACTGGAAGCAAACGGATGCTGCTGAAACAATTTGTGAAGCCTGCTCCTGCTTGTCATATTTTCAAGGAGCAGACTGGCAATAGTAAAGGAGATTGTTACTGCCTAGAGATACTGTTTTGGGGTTGGCAGCAATGCTTACTGCTGCGCCTCCTTTTTCAGTTGGCTTAAGGGAGCCATAGATGAGAGTAACTAACAAAGTGGTGAAGCTGCTGCCTGGAAATCCACTGACCTGCAGCCCATTCTGAAGTTGTCCCTAGGAAAGAAGGCCACCAGATACAAGCTGCAAGCAGAATAAATTATCTGTGCAAATCACAAGTGGCATGTCGGTAGCAGGTTAATTGAGCCTGCATTACAGAAAGTTTGAGTAGTCTAAAATCAAGAGGTGGTCAACCAACGTCAGAGATTAAAGAGCAATGAGAGGACCATACATGTTTTTTTCCTTCCTACCTGCTTTGTAATTCATTTCAGTATAGAGTTTGCAACTGGTTCATACTTGCTGATGAGCCCGAACAAGGATGTAAACCAGCTGAAAAGCAACTCAGGAAAAAAAATGTAGTGAGCAATTGTTGCACAGCTGAACAGGCACTAATGTAGGCAGAAAGGAGGGGCAGGAATGTGTGGTTTCTGGCAGCAGCACAGATTTTGAATGTAAAACTGCATCTTCAGTAAAAAGGGTAGGTATGAGTAAAAATGCTAACCAGGTTATTACTCAGAACAAGCGAAGAAAAAGTGTGTTAGGTGCTTGGAACATCCTTTAGACTTCTAACAGCTCTAGGAAGGATTCTGTTACATACCATTATTATGATGCTATGTACTTTGACTAAAGGTGAGGAAATGCCTGGCTGCATACAGCCTATCCTTACATTGCTTAGGGCTTTTGTGCATCATTAGGTCAGTGTCCTGGTTTTAGTCTACAAGTTCTGGTTTTAAAATGCATCATAACATGCTGTATTTAGAGTTGTAATATATCCGTGCATAATGAATTATAGCTGAGGTCAGAAACTATGCTGAATAGTCGATTTTCAAACCACAGTATTTCTTCCTGTGCTAAAATTCAGAATGAAATGTATAACAATCCATAAAATAGCTGGTACAGTTCATAACATGCTTGCATTCCTTCATTATTAATAGTTTCATATCCATCTGTCAGCATGCTATGGCTAAACCATTAGCCAAGTTTTTGCAGCTGCTGCTTTACAAGTCTGTAGAAAGTAGTTATCTCCAGCTCCTGTTTTTTGTCTACTAGTAAGAGGAAATTTTACAGAGAACTTACTAAATTGTCCAAGACTAAGTTCAGTTCTAGGTGAAAGTCTATGATCTTGATTTAACTTACTTGGCCTGTGGTACTTTTCCTGTTATTTCTTTTGTTCGAACTACATCGGTCACAGCAGTTGTTTCAAGTAATAGTGGTTTGTTTAATCTCATTAGAAGTTCTGCATATAGTTGTTGTAGTCCTATATTTTTGTAGTTCTATTTTTAAGAACATTTTGTGCAAATTATAGTTGCTGATTTGATCTGAAGATAGAGCCCCTAGAGAGGTCTGTTTTGAGATGAATGGGTATATGGGTAGTATGTGTGGGGTTTTTTGTTTTGACTCCCGCCATTAAAATGTGGATGAAGATGAATTTTTTTTGCAGCAAAGATAGCTTTCGATGTAGAAAGTAGTATGTATTTAGACTGCCAAACTACTTTGTGCATGATACTGAAAAGGTACTGGAGAATAACAGTTAAGATTATTGCTAAATCAAAATAGTTTCATACTAGTTACTTGGAGGTGCAAAGTTTCTAGAAGTATTTGTGTGGTCCAGTACCTCTGTGTGTGTGTGCGCTTTTTAAAATTCCAATACTGTCAAATTCCAAAGGCCAGAATTTGTAAATCATGATAGATACCCGCTTTTCTCTCATTTTTGGTGCCAGATAAAATCCGTTAACATAAATATGAAATTTCTACATGATAAAATAGTATTTATGTATACTTACAAGGTTCTGTTTCCTAGAGTAACATCACTTATGCCGATAGGATGTAATGAAATATTTGCCATCTTATAAAACCCAGTGCTAGGGAATAAGTTGCATTTTGCATACTTGACTGTCCCACCTGCATTCAGTCCAGTCATTTGCCTCTGACTAGACGACTAATATGTCAAACCTCTCACCAGTTTAATACAGTGGCTGTTGAAATACATACCAACAAGTTATGTTTCCATTCATTTCCAAAGCCTTAAACTTGTTATTTTCATGCCAAGAGCCAACTATTACCAGACATTATTATAGAGTGGTAGTAGACTGGTCTGTTACTAGGCTTGTATTTCAGTTGCCTTAATGTCTTGTTTGCTTGTTTTTTCTGATGTTGGAGTGTTCCTCAGCGGGGTTAGTTTGAAAGAATACTTGTCTTCTATTTGGTTATTTTAATACTCATTTTTACTTCAAGTGCTCTATTTACCCTTAAACACTGCTATTTTTAACATTGTTCGAAGCTGGCTTTGCAGTTCCTTCTGAAGTATAATTGACTATCAATAATAGTGATGTGTTTCTCCTCTCAAGGCCAAACAATTTGTGCAGAAGCCTGTACTGTTTCTTCTTGGTCACTGCAATTGAGTCCTTTGTCTGGATGCTAGACGTAAGGTTTGCGTACTGGTGAATACGTCATGAATTGTTGGTACAATGACCTAACTGCTGCTTTTTTTCATAGAGCCTCCCAAATGTAAGGAGGTACTAAACAGAGGAGATCCGTGAATAGCCAGGAAATGAGAGCTTGTATACCAATACCATTTACACAACTTCATTTGCTGTTACTGGAGTACAGTAAACTACTGGATCTCTGTAAATTTCACCAAATTGTTTGGAATTAATGATGCAGCCTGAGTGCTAGGTGCTGCTTAAAAACATGAACCTGACCCTAGTACAGTTGTAGAGCCTTCTGGAGCTTTGAGCAGAAAACGTAAGAATTTGTAGCCAGGCCCAAAGCATATGCATGTCATGCAGACACTGTAATTGATTCTATTAAATATAACTTCAGTATTTTTGTAAGTTTGGGTTTTTGCAACTGTAATGTTCCTCAGATACTGAGAATGTCCAAAGAAATGCTAGGTAATTAAGAACAGTCAGTCACGTTACCCCAGTTCATCTGAAGGATAGACAACATTGACTCTCTTGGCATAGCAAACTGCCTTCTTTCTGGTAGTTGAACACCCAACACTTAAGATTCTGTTGTTTAAGAAATCATATAAGTCATTGACATTTTTTAAGGAAAATATGATTTAGATTTGGTCCATAAATTTTGCTATATGTGAAGAGAAAAACTCAAGGAAAATAAAATTTCTGTGGTACCAGGCAAAGATACCTGGTTCATGATGCTGTGGTATCAGTGATAAAAGTCATATAGGTTGTATTCCTGAGCTCTGAAAATACACACAAACTCAATTACTGTCACGTGCTTCTGTCAGAAACTATAGATGGTATTACAGTGTTACGGTTTTTTATCGATGCCAAAGTTTTTCAATAATCCATGTACTGACACAATCTATGACCTCAGAATATTTTAATTACTACAGCTTTTTTCTCAGCTTCAATAAATCTGCTTCCTAGTTCAGAGTTGTAACTGATGAGGTAAGGATAAAGTGAAGAAAGATTGATGGGGAGTGGTGTGAAAGTTTTTTATTAGCTCAATTGATACAGTCAGGAAAAGGGAGAGCTTTTCACTAGAAACCTGAAGAGTGGTTTGGGAAAACCGGCCTGTCAGTTGGTCTAGTAAAGGAGAATATTTCTGCCTGTAAACTTCCCTTCATCTAGTTTAGACTCTGTAGAGTTACTGATGAGCAGAGACATTAAGCTTTCCTGGTTTTTCTGTGTCGTTTAACCTGAAAATTTCTTTTGTGTTTAAATTGCAGTTTTGTAATATACTGTAAGACACCAAATGCTTGTGGTCATTTGCATCCCTTTGTATGTGAGTGATTGTCCTGGTTTCAGCTGGGATAGAGTTTATTTTCTTCCTAGTAGCTGATATAGTGCTGTGTTTGGGATTTAGCATGAGAATAATGATGATAACACACTGATGTTTTAGTTGTTGCTAAGCAGTGTTTATACTAAGTCAAGGACTTTTCAGCTTCCCTGCTCTGCCAGCGAGGAGGTACACAAGAAAAGCTGGGAGGGGGCACAGCCAGGACAGCTGACCCAAACTGGCCAAAGGGATATTCCATACCATATGACGTCATGCTCAGTGTATAAGCTGGGGGGAGCTGGCCGGGGGGCAGCGACCGCTGCTCAGGGACTGGCTGGGTGACAGTCGGCAGGCAGTGAGCGGTGGCATCAGCTCTTTCTTTTTTCCTTTCCCTGGGTTTTGTTCCTCTCTCTCTCTCTCTCATTGTTTTACTTTCCATTACAATTTATTATTGTTGTTGTTGTTGTTACTGTTATTATTTTATTATTTCAAGTATTAAACTGTTCTTATCTCAACCCACGAGTTTTCTTTTGCTCTTCCAATTCTCTCCCCCATCCCACCGGGAGGGGGGAGGGTGAGCAAGCGGCTGTGTGGTGCTTAGCTGCTGACTGGGGTTAAACCACGACAGTGATCTAGTAAAGTACGCGGTACTGATATGCTTAATCATTTGGCATTAATGAATTTTTGGGGGGATCCACTCTCCTAGTGTAGGCGTGTGGAAGTTCTAACAGAAGAATAAAGACAACAGAATTTTTTGTTAAATAGAAATACTTGTAAGACATCTTGTAGAGCAGGCAGCTTATAGTTTGTTTTGATGGCACTGAAATAGAAGCAGAAAGCTGACACTCCTCCCCCTTCCTGCACCAAATTTTAAAGCAATTGGAAGTGAAAACTGACACTGTTCAAACCTCTCTTGAGTTTTTGCTGTCGTCACCATGGTTGATATGTATCCTTGGTGTTTCATCTATTGTATGTAGCAGCTGAGAACATCTGTCTTACTCCTAAAGGTTTTCTTTTTCCTTTACTTCAATATGTACCTCAGAGAGATATCTCCAAATGGAGTCCTGTTTTGCAGGTGATTATCTTTCATTGGTTTGTTTCTTTCTCTTATCCCCTCTAAATAGGTGATAAGAATCCAGTTTAAAGACAAATCTACCATCTTACTATATCAGTCACAATATTAAATCTAATTTCAATATCAGGAGTGAGTTTTCCTTGGAAATGGTGAAGAAACTGGCAGCATAAATTAAAGTTACACCTCTTTGTGTTACTTTCTCGCTAGTTGTCTTTTTTCCACTCCCCTCTTGTATATTCTTCATTTTATCTGTTCAAGGCTGAAGAGATGTTATCCACATTCTTTGCAACAGCAGTCAATTTACAGTGCCTATTTAGTAACTGTTGAATTTCTTGGATTTTATACGTTTTCTGAAACAAACAGAACCATGTTGTCTTGGTCAGTTGGGATGAAAATGCATGTGGCTGACAAATCCAGACTGTACTCATCAGACTTAGACTCACTAATATTTTATATTTGTGATTGAAGGTGAAATTTCACTGGTAACTTTTTGACCATGCTGTGGGCTTTTAGGTAATATAACCTTATGTTACCTTTCTTGTTCTTACAGAAGCATTTGTGCAGCCATATAGTGAATTGTGGGGAAATGATCCAGCTGAAAAGTGGTCTTTCAGGTTCTTCTTCTGAATAACTTTTTACCTGAATGCAAAATCCTTGCATCTTGACTTGTTCACTTGTATTCCACTGTAGTCCCTACAACCTTTTGTAAAGAACACCTGTGTTGCTAACTGGTCTTTATTTTTAAATTTAGTTATTCTTGTAGCAGCTTGTGCTTGTGCTTTCTTGAATTGCGTGTGTCCCCCCTTTTTTTTTTTAATTTTTGCAAGTATTTCTCCAGTCTTTTGAGACCTTCTTGAAGGCTAATCCTGTCCTGTCATACTTGATTCCTTCCATTTATGGTGCTGATGTACAAGCATTTTGCTGGAACGGTGCAGGGGACTTTAGTGCTGCTACTGAACATCGTGCTGTGGTTTATCTGTTCCTCGCACTAGAATGTACTGATTGGACAACAGATGTGTTTTTCAGCTGTATGGGTTAAGACTAAACTTAAATGTACTAATTCTTCTCAAGTTTATTTTCTGTATTAATATAATGAAATATAGGGAAGACAGGTGATTTGCAAGGAACTAATTTTATCCAGGGTCTCTAATTATACTGAAACTACAGGTACTGACTTTATCTTCAAGTTCTGATGACTCAAGAATTAATTCCCTGTGCTATAAGTCATTGCAATCCATTTTTTCTTCATAATTTTAGACATTGAAATATTAGCATTTACATAAAAATACCTCTAGAAACATTTTCAAGAACTGGAAGCACATTTTATGTTCTTGTGGGTTTTTTGGTTGCTTGTTCTGTGTAAATTGCATAAATGCTCTGGCATTGTTGGTGGAATATGGAGATGATACATAAAGAGGTTGACGAGCTTTTAAAAGAGAAGTCACAGGTGTTTTCTGCTTTCCATAGTTTCCGGATACCGAGTATATAGATATTCTGAAGTGTATTCTATTATTCATTTTGTATTCCATCAGCCCATTGTCATTAATTTTGTTCCATCAGTCGCTTTTCAGAATGTGTTTATGGTCTTTTGATAGGAGGACATATTTTCTAGTAACTAGACATTGAACTAGGAGTTGTTTAATTATGTTCTTAGCTGTGTTGTCCAGTATCTCCCCTGGCCCAGGTTTAACATGCAAAGGAAAAAGAAGTGTTAATGAAAAGGCCTGTGGATGAAGGATTCTATTTGTGGCAGATATTGTTTGCTCACCAACTGAAGTAAGTACAATATTCTTGTTCTAACTTCCAACATACTGTCCTACAGCAATTTGGGGTGTTTTATTTCAGACAAAGGTAGTGGCTGTGTATTTTGCACAGTGCCTGATTAAATTTGCTTTTGACTGTGACTGCTATTTGGCTATTGCTTATGGAAAAATGATATTATTTCTGCACGCAAATCAATTATGTTAATTTAGATCTTTGCAATAAGTGTCTAATCAGCGCTTGCTGGAGAAATAATAAATATAGATGGGTTAGTGGAGAAGCTTACTGTTGCATGTTACAGGTTAAATTCTTTCCCTTGTTAAGATTTTGCATAGTTGGTTTAGCTTAAGAACTTCAGTATTCACTTTGAGATTAGATATAACAAAGCCTTAATTACCCACTTTAGTTAGGCAGAATGCTTTGTTAGCTGAAACGTGCTCTGATACTTGTTATTTAGTGGTAGTTTTTTCATTATACAAACCTTTGATGCTCCCATTGACAGAACTGGGAATTGGCTGTACTGGAAGTTTTTCTGCCCGTTGGTGAAGCCTTTCTCTCAGAGCAACATCCACAAGGTGGTGCCTTTTCATCACCCGAAAGGGAAAGGAACTTTGCTTTACAAAGTTCATGTTGGCTTTTGGCCTGTTGCTTGGCAGAAATGGGAAGCTCAGATACTGAGGTGAGAGTATCCTTTTCTCCCTGAATATAAAGTGCACGCTATCTTTTTCCGTTCTTTCCGGCCTTCGTGGTTGAAAACTGATTGTGGTGCTCAGAAGTTCAGATCTAGAAGAGAAAGGTAGTGGCTTGGAAATCAAAATTGAGCCGTGTTGGCAGAATCATGAAAAGATTGGCCCTGGAATACCGAAGTTGTGCAGGCCAGGGAGGATGTACACTGCCAGAGCATCTTGTGAAATCAGACCTAGAATTGCACAACTTTTATATGTCAGGCTCAGGCCACCTTGGTGGAACTATGCGGGAGCTTGAAAGTGGAAGAATGAGAAGTGCTTTAGGCAAGTGCTGTGCAGTTTGGGGGGTGGGTGAAGGGGAACTGGCATAGAATTGGCAATTCTCTTTTAGTTACATCATAGTTTATCTTTGTAAGGTGAATTCGGTTGAAGATGAGGCAGTTGGAAAATGTTCTGAAATATTATCCTCTATTGCAGAATAAGAGCTGAGAACAGAAGTATTATAAAGAAAGAGTTTTCCACATGACCTATATGTAATTCCCAGCTGTGAACCCTCTGGCAATGAGCATGAAATCCAAAACACAGCTGATAGAGCAAAGGGCTGTTGTCAGCTCGGACCAAACACTTGAGTATTCATAGCATGGTGCTTTTACAAACAGACATTGGAGTACATCAGAATAATTTGGTTTTGAGATCTGTGCAGGAACCTCCTCCTAGCTGTGTGCACTTTCAGATACAGTGGCAATCAGTGCTGAAGGGGAACCAGGTGTGCACCATATTGTACTACTTTTCCTCCAGAATAGCAAGCCTTGACCCCACCCCCACCCCTTATGCCTCTCTGCCAAATTTCCTGCTGTAAATTGGTCTTATGTTTGCCTTTATGTACCTTGTGACCACTTCAGAATATTTGTGGTATTTTAAACCCTGCATTGTGTGCATGACACAGTGTTTAGTTTGGAAACAAAGTTTAATTTAATCACACATGCTGATTGTGGTGTTTATTTTGGAACCAATAAGTAGGAGGCAACCTTTTATATTTTAATAGTCTGGATGAATTCTCCCTGTAACTTGATAACCACATATAAGTTTGAACTAAAAAAATCGATATTCAAAGGAATGCTGAAACACGGATGGCACTTGAATACGGTCTCTCATCCACTCTGGGCTTTGGTTCTGCTGGACACCTAAACTCTTTGGGTGTTTGTGGTTCACTGTGGTGATAGTGATAGTGGCTATTTTGTTTTTAAAGGATTGTGTATCATTCCTCTTTATGGGCCAGTGGAGCTGGAGAGGGAGCTGTTTTGGAAAGAGCAACATTCACATTAGAGGAGAGGCTTTTTCTGTTTGTTTCTTCCATCTATTACAAATGAAGGGAGCTGTGTTTGCAGAGGGAGGTTATAGCTCTGTGGCCCTGGCCTTGTTTCGTTTGCTTCCCACATGTCTGCATTTACAGCAGAATAAGCAAGTGTTAGAAGCTGATTTGCAAACTGCCCCCTACCCCTAACATCCCAGCAAAACTGCTCCCATGGTCTGCAGTTAATAATGCATGTGGTGGTAATTCTAGCCCCAAATCTTATCTTTCTCTGAGTGCTGAGGGGCTTGGGGAGAAAAAGGGGGTGAGTTTCCCTGAGCCCTCTTTGATAGAATGGGATGGAAAAGGATGTAACAGAAAGCTGAAAGGAATCCACCAGCAAACTTTAATGCAGCATTACAAGGACACCTGTCTTCAGTATTTTGACTGCTGAAGCGAAGCAATTTTGATGCAAAGTTCTGTGTGTCATGAAATAGCAGATATTGTATGAGATAGTTAAAGCCGTGCGTTGTGTGAATAACTCCAAGCTGTATTTTTCCTGTAATAGTCTGCTTGTGTTCTTTTTCTATAAGAAGCTTTCCTTTAAGAGAAGTGTTGGAACTCTCCCCTAATAAAGCACTTAAAAGACAAGATTTGACAATCCAGGGATTTTTAAGATACCATGTGTTTTCTATTCCAAACCCTTGTGTAGCAAAATGCAGTGTTATTTCCATGACAGTTATCTGGTGGCTCCTGGCAAATGCTGTTTTTCTGGTGTTTGCTGTAAGCTTTTTTCCATGTCTGATTTCCTTGATCTTGTGAAAGAAAACAGGATGTTATGATAAGAGCGTAATCAAGATGAGAGGAAAAACAGGCTAATTCTTTGTTGTGGTTGGTTTTTTTGTTTGTTTGTTTTTTAAACTTAATTGAAAATCTGAAGATCTGCTTTAGATCATTGTATTAACTTGGATTCCATACCTCAAAGGTGACTGTTGGGTCTTCTGAGCATAGCATGTGTGTTAATCTGCATGGAGGACAATACCTGAAGGTATGGTATGAAATTTGGCATAAAATTGATGAGTTATTTCTGTATGAAATATCTGCCTACCTTCCATTTGTTGTCTGTAGAAATACTGCACAGACACAGTAGATGGCACTTGAGTCATTAATTTTGTGATGTAGGAAAGAAAGCCAAACTCAGTTATGGAGTTAGCTGTTTGTAGCAATAGGTACATTTTATTGAAGGAGCAGCTTCAAAGCTTTTGCTTTCAGTTAAATAGTCCTAGAAGAAAGTAAAACATGCACAAATTATTTTTCAGTGCAAGCAGACCATCTCCAAGTCCTTGAGTTTGTTGAATTTTTAAAAAGACAAATGGGCAGGACATGATCAGCCTGAATCATAAATACATAGTGCCAGATTCCCTTTAAACATGTTGCCAGTGTTTGGTTTTGTAATCTGTTTACAGCATATTCTCTAATATAGTTTCTTAATTTATTTTTTAATTTTTTCTTTTTTTTCTTTTCTTTTTTCTTTGCTTTTTCTTGCTTACTCCATCAGACCATTTGTGATGCAACCTCTGATAGCAGGTGAAGGATAAAAATCTGCTAACAAAGTGGATTTCTAACAATATCATCTTATTATCAGAACAGATTGAATATTACGTTCCTTACTGTGGCTGAGTCTGACAACCAAGGCTAAGAGTGTGCTGGTAGTTTCGCTAATCCAAATATAAACGTATGATTTAGGGTATTCCAAAGTGGTGTAATGTTATGCTATGTACGGTGCTGTACTGTTGGACAGTACTGTTTGGTCATTTGTTTATTCTCAACATTTTCAATACTAGCATTACGTAGTGGATTGACAGTCCTGAAAGCCGAAGCGGCAAGACAGACTTCCCCAATAATATCCTGTCACTATGATTCAGCACTGATGTTTATTGCTGAGTTAAGAAGGTGTAGTCAGACTTAGTTCATGATTCATTCTTTGGCCTTTCTGCTGATGCTCTTATAATACTTATTTTAATGAGGATGCTATCGGACTTGAACCCAGGAACTAGCTTCGTTTATGTTCTTCTTCCTATGTTGTTTTATCACTCTGCCAATTCCAGGTTTTAGAGTTCATAAAAATTTTGAAGGCCAAAAAAGGATGTTTATTTGCTAGAGGACAGAGTTCTAACTGTATCTTTCATTTTATTTAACCAATGTTTGTAAAATAGGTAGGGATATTTATGTATGCTTTACTAACATCTATGTCATTGTTACTACATTTGGAAAGAAATGCTGCATGTTAAACAGGTGTTAACCTGGCACTGAGTTTGACCAGTGTGACTTTGCAGGGAGCTTACCCCTTGGTTTGTTTTGCTTTGAGTATTTGCCAGTGAGTTTCATCTCTCAGTACAACTCTTTCTGACTGGTTATATGGATGTGTACTGGACAGAAAGGTAAAAACTAAGAGGAAAAGTGTAGGGAACTTTGTTTGAGGGTGTAGATGATTATAGCTGCCTACTAGTGTGGTCTCTTCATCTCATGACTGGGACAAGTCCTCTGATGTTGTAGCTGCATCTGTCCCTAATTCAAGATGCTCCGTTCAGGTTAGAAAGTAATTAAATCCTTTTAGCAGCTAGTCAGTTTTGTGAATGTTTTTTCCTTCCAAAAAGCCAGCTTTTTCCTCTTTGATTGAGACTCCCCAGCAGGAGGTACCTTTTTGCTTTGCCAGTTGGAGAAAGCCCACATCCACTTATAAAGACCATACTGGAACTCACAGGCATTTCATTTTAATTCCAGGCAACCATCCCTTTGCTGCTGCCTTCAGAACAGCTCAGCTGTGGAAGAAGTGAGCTAATCTGGAAATTTGAAAGTGAAGTACTTAGTGAAGCCCTGGGGTTTACAGTTGGAGTAATTAAGGAGAGGAATTGCACACCCTGTACTTGATTTTTGTTTTAATTAGTCTTCCTTTGATCTAGTCTCTCAATTTAAATTTTAAGATTTGAATCAACAGCCTGCCACAGTATATTGCTTAACTCCTCTCCTTCTCAGCCTGTAGAGGAGATGTAGAATATTGTTTATGCTTTCTGTTTTGTATTTTGTTGGGGAAGGTTTTGGCTGTCACTCCTGCTTCCTATTTTCTACCGAGATTCTTTCCATCTCTCCCCTCCTCTCTTTTCCTCCATTCTCCCCTCTCCCCTCCCAATCTACTTTCTTTATCCTCAAACATCTTCACCAACTCTCCATTCACTTTAGGATGTAGTTGAGAATTGTTGTAACTTTTAGAAATGTGCCTCAGGCATCTTTGTAGATTGTCTCCTTCACTATGAATCAGTCCCACTCCTTCCACGTGACTTCTCATTTATTGGAAGAGCTGTCTTTGTCGCTGTTGCCAATTGGAGTAGGCTTCCTGCACTTCTCTGCCTTGCTGGATGAACCAGCTAATTTTAGCTCTTATTTGAAAAATCCTTTTTTTATTTCTACCTTGGCATCTGAATTCCCCTTTCCTATGTTAATATATTCTGTGTCTCAGTTTATCACCATGTTGCTTTTGTGATACAGCACAAGGGTATTTTCACATACGCTGTATCTGCAACTTGGATGTTGAAGCATGCGAAAGTCTACTGTGATCATATTACTGGTGAATATTCTTTGTTTTTCTAGCAGGTTTTGATAAGTATAGTCTATGGTTGTTGTGCAGGTCCTCTTTGATGGAAAGAAACTACCAGCTTTAGAAAGAGAATGGCAATTGAAGCCAGAGGCATCAGGCCAACCATGATTTCTTGAAGAAAAGTCATGAAAACATTAATATCAACATAAAACAAATAAGACTTTAGTTTTTGAAGTCTTATCCAAAAAAATTTCCTGCCAAAAATCTGCTGGGCAAATATGGTAAATGGCATAGGAACCTGGTCTATCTGCTTTGGAAAAATAAAACTTTATATTGACATTACCAAGATTTGAACTTTGCTTCTAGGAGTTGGATATTTTAGAATTAATCTAAGCTATGTTACTATTAAACTTTTGTTATCTCTGAGTGGACATGTGCCCTTTTATATTTTATAAATAAGCAGAAAATGTTTGGAGCTTCTGATACAGTTCTGTGCACAAAAGTGCTTATGGATACATGCTGTAGCTGTGATTTCTTTTTGGCAACCAGTCAGGTGGGGTTTTTTGTGTGGTTTTTTTTTTCTTCAAGTGAAGGAGACTGTGCTACTGATTTTTGCATGATAATTTGCCCGATCAATGATACAGCTACCTATTTTTTTTTCTTCCTACTGCAATGTATATATTCCTGCTAGCTTTTAAATGTTCCCTCCTTTGTTTTTGCTCTTTTGTTACAGTCCCTGAGAATCAACAATGCAGCCACCCTGTGGCCAGCGGAATTGCTAGTAGGTGGATGGAAGGACATCCTGCCTTAGTTGTGAATTTTAGCTAGTTGCTATTTACCTTAATAGCAGCGTTACAAGGTTAAAATTAGTTTTGTGGGTTTCTTTAAAGTAGTTTGGTTACCTAGTTGCATCTGTTGCATTTTGAATTAACAAAATAGAAAGGGGTTGTGTAGGAATTCTTCTCGAATCTTCTTGAAATCTCAGCTTTGATAATTACAATGAAAAGCCTGATCAGTTTTAGTCTTACGTGATTTCATGGTATAGCAGGATGTTAAGTTGAAATATACCAGGTATATTTTTCTCCTTCATACGATGAAACTTCAAGTTTTTATAGCCCTTAAGCAAGCAAACAAAACCTAATGAAGTTGTATCTGAGAAGCAAGTGGGGAGAACCGAGTATCCAGTATTTAAAAATTATGAGTATGCACCTTAAGTACTATAAGTATAACCTTTTTATGCTCCTTGTCTTTTATTAAGGTTGGGGGGGGGTTTTTTGAGAGAGATTTTTTCTTGTTGTAGTTAGGACAGAGTTTCCAGTGGTGAAACTGATCTTTCTTGAGATTTTGAAGAGTAGCAATGAAATAGGTGATCATTACCAAGAATACTGGCTTGGTATTGGTATTTGGTTTCACAAATGCTAGGCCACATCGGATTTTGCATTAAACTGATGTTTGTGATGTCTATTAAACAGAATATATGTATTTATTTCAGCAGTTCTGATGATTACTCTCAACTGCTTAAGCTGGGATTTGTCATTCACATTGAAGCTATTCTTATGGTAGTAGCGCCCAACTGTTGACACTGAGGTAAAATTTTTGTATGCTGTTCCAAATCAAATAAAATCATATTTGAAAAGCTCTAAGGTAAGTATAAAATTGCATCTTTCCACATCTTGCATATGGAAATGACTGTTGGTTTATCACAGAATGTTTCAGACTGTTGCTTGCTCAAGGAATCTCATAATCTGTACCTAGTAATGCAGGTGACGCTTTGCTGCTGCTTTTAAAGAATTTCAGTCCTGCAGGTTGTAGGACAACTTGGAGGGAAGTAACTAAATCTTATTGGGCTGAGGCTTTCTCATCATCTCTGGTAATTTGAAATACAGATGATAGTGTGAGTAGTGAGTAGCTGGTCATATGTGATAGTGTCCAAGAACTGAGTGGGATAAGGCTTAAGACAGGAGGAAGGTAAGAGTGGGAGTTCTCCCAGTTTTCCACTGTGCAAGAAATTTCTACTCTGCCTTGCCTTATATCTTATCTTTTGAATAAAAACTGATTAGGTGAAATATAGGTGTGACAGCCTTTCTCAAAAAACTGCATAGAAATGCATCCCCTTAGGCCAGAGATCTTTGAACACACCACTGAAGAAGGGGGTAAAATATGCCCAGATTGTATTGGCTCTATTTTAACTTGAAATCAAGAAGTAAAGCTAATAGTCAGATGAGCAGGTTCAGCCCTGATAAAGAAATAAGTAATTTGTACTGCTGTCCATTCCATCACAGTAGGAACTTAAAAAAAAGCTTCCATCCAGAAGGTTGTTTTCCAGTTGCTCACCAATCCATTGATTCTGCTCTTGATTATTACAGTTACCCATCCCTGTAGTAATGTGAGTTTATTAGGCATATTACTTCAAAGCTTTGTAGTCTATAAGAATTCTATTCACAGTTTCTCTTTTGATCTTGCAGTCTGCCATAGTTTGACCTCAAGTACTCGAAGGACCTACAGTTTTGAGTATGGTTTTGACTGTCTTACAAGCTTTCTAGGAGAAAGCAATGAGATAAGAGGCTTGCAAGCAGAATGTGGGGACTTAAAAAGGAGCTTCACCAAAGGCTTTCATTTCTAGGAGAAATAAGAATGGTTAAACAATTATTTTCACAAAGATACAGATACGAAATTAATTTTGACTGCTTGGCTTTTGTAAGGTCTTTATTACGTGCACAGTTCCATATTCTAAGCATTAAAAGCGGAACAAAAAACCCACGATCCTGCAAATAAAATTAATTATTCCAGCACATTGGAAATGGAGATAGCAAGAAAAAATTGCTGCTGTATTAGATCTGAGGAGGTTGATGAAGTACTGCATTGTGAATTGCACATCATTATCTTGATTACTGGATTTTTTTTTTTTAAAGACATGCAGGGTAGTATTTTTCTGGTAATAACCTTTAAATAAAAGTTCATAGTATTGCAACACTGAGTGAGTCGATTTCATTCTAGGTTTTGAAAAAGCAAGGATGAGGAATGGTTATATTGTTATTTTGTTTTGCCTTGAAGAGAAATTACTTTAATATAACACAGAAGTCTGAACTGAATTCTGAGTGATTATGGAGATTCACCAAAAATACCAAAAATGGAGATTTTTCCAAAGTACAGAGAAATTTCAGATTGTTTGGATAAGGTGATCAATCTCTCTCATGCATGGCATATATAAATTTCTATGTTTTCTCTGTTGGATCCATTGTGGAATAAATTAGAAGGAAATAAGAAAATGTAAACTAATTATTTAAGGAATAAGCTGTTTCCCCAGCAATCTGTCTATCTTTGTCTGATCTTGAAGAGCTATTAGCTTGTTTCATGAATATGCTGCAGTAGAGGATTCCATGGGCAAGAACAGCTTAAAAAAAAGACATGGGATTTTTTTAATAACATGACATGGAATTTTGAAGATTGTATTAGCAAAACAATTTTTTTTTTTTTTTTAATCTTTTGAAGACAGAGAGCTTCCCTTTTCTGGTTGGCTGAGAACAATACTCATATGTTACTTTTCATATGAGATCAATAGCTTTTAGAGCATTCTGTTTTGGAACCAATGACTGACCTAGTTTAGCTTTCATAGCTTTTCTTAACTCCGTGCAAATTAAGTGCAAAGCCTGTTTAATTAATGGAGGACACAGCAGTGGATTTGGGGGGATGGGGGGAGGAGATCATTCAAAATTGAGGAGCAAAATGTTAAACAGAGCTTTAAACCCATATAAGATGAATAATTTTAAGATTGAGGGAATGGAAAAGAGAGCTTCTTTAGCAGAAATTTTGGGAGAGTTGATGTGAGGAAGCAGGAATTGCTCAGTGGTTCCCTTTTCACAGCGGCAAAGCCATGGTGTGTTGTGTTTTTTGGTGTGTTTTTTTGGGGGAGTTGTTTTTTTTTTTTTTTTTTTTCCTTGCGCTCTTTCCCAGCCCTGGTTCTGTCTGATAGCCCATGGTATCAGCACACCTTCCCATCCTTCGCTTTTGCTGGGTCTGGCCGCTCTGGAATGAATCCTCTGCTATTCAACAAAATTTATTAGCTTAGGTTCTGCAATACACTTTCCCTTTGTAAGGTGGTATGTATCACTAGTGAAGTTGTTTTGGTGGAGAACTAGTTGTCTGTGTGAGTTTTTAGAAGCTCAGTATTTATGGAAAGGGAATCCTCTTTTTTCTCTTTAATAAGTGCATAGTGTCTTTGAATGGATTTGCATTGTGCTACAACAGTAAAAATACTGTCTGTGTCAAATAGATCACACTTACTTGTCATGCCGGCTTTATCAAGCCTAGCATGGGTACCTCGGTAAGTGTCATTAAAGGAGGAACTTTGCTACTAATGAAAGATGTTATTGAGTAGGTGCTTGCCTTCACTAGGTTATGAATGTTATTAACTTGTTGAAGTTAATTGGCAAAAATAAGTGGATTTTCTCCACCCATTTGATCTTAGCTACAAATATATGGGTCAGCTTATACACATACTGTACAGTTACAGTAGTGCAATCATATCTTTAAGATAAGACAGCAGTCAAATAATGTGCACAAAAATATGACCAATGATTTGGCCACATCTGTTGGTTTCATTAGAAATGCCATGAGATTGTTGTCCAGTCACTAGAGGAAACTTAATTTTTTAAAGTCTCATCTGAAAGATCTTCAGATGGTAAACTCTATTTACTTTCATCTGCGTCCTGCTGCAGATTGAAGCTGTGGTTCCAGAGAGTCTAAGTATTTGAAACCTGAGGCAGAGAGACGCAGGTCATTCTCTGTAGCGTTTAATGGAACATTTTGCTTATAAATCTAGTTAGATATCAGCTAGTAAATGGAGAAGGAATGAAAGGCAATGGAAATGCTGTTTTCATTTTGAAGTATCATATACTCTTCTTGTTTTGAAATGCAAATACTGAAGGGAGATTTCAGAACAATAACAAAAAGGCACTATAGTTTCCCCCTCCCCTTGCCATTTTTTCCACTACAAAGCAGATCTTTTAGTATTTTGTCAAGTGCCCTGAGCCTTTCATATTCAAGCCATGAAGACTGGCTGACTGGAAGGTTTGGGAAGGATAGGTAAAGGGCTGGGAAACAATGGGTGTGTGTGTATTTACTTGTCAAAGATGTGGAATTTACAGATATTAAAGCAGAATCGGCAAAGGATTAAAACCTAAAGGAATGTACAAAAAGTTGTGCTGCTTTGGGTAGATGCTATTTTCCCTATAGGCATTTGAATCTGAGTGAGGTTGTTTTTGTATAGCTGAAGATGATTTATCATTTCAACATGCCCAGTGGGCTAAACCCTGAAAATGTTTCATAACAAAGATAACCAGAATAAATGGTATGTGGATTCTGTATTCATTTGAAGGTGGACCTCAAAGTAAACATCACTGGTTTCCTGAATGTTTAAGTGGTACTTTGCTGTGTTTGACTAATGGGGGTTGTGAGTTTGAGAATTTCAAATAGCAGGATGGATTTCATAGAGAGTAATACTGAGTGAAACAGTGGTCTGTCCAGCAAGATTTCTTATAACTTTATTTTGGCCATGTAAGTTACAAAAAGGTTGTAAGTGCTCACCATGCAAGAAAATCAAGTCTCTAATATTTAAAATGTGTGTTTGGATGCTTAGCATCAGTGTTTCATCTCTTAAAAATCTTGAGACAAATGTGTGGCCTTTAGTTTATATAAAGGTAGGATATTCAGAAATCAAGTTACTGTTGAATGGAGTTAGGAATGGGGGAGAGGGCTTAAGTATTGTGACCTGCCCTGGAGTTACAGGGCAATGTAATTTCTCTTCGACTCTGAGTACAATTTGCACCTTTTAGCAGCAAAGCAAAAGAGCAAGAATATTAAGGTTTTGCTGTAGATGGTACCAGATCTTTTAACTTATCATTTGATTGTTGAAAATGATTTATCTTCCTTTGCTAAAATAGCATCACCTGATAACTTGACCCTGAAGCTTAGGTTTTAGTGATTGTGCTTTACATTGAAATACTTGCTTGATCGTAATCCATTTGAGGCTTTTATTTATTGCAACAAGCATATATTCAACTGCCATTGATATATTTTATGAATGCTGAAGTAAAGGAAGGCCATTTTTAAACTCATAAATCTAATGTGGGTAGTCTGGTTACAAGGTACACATGAGTTTTGAGATTATAAAGGTAACAAATGTCTTGTTGACCCCTCAGCACCTTAGATTCAAGTCCTGACAGTATTGCGAGTAAGCTCCAAATGTTGCTTACTTCTGATCCATCTGTGAAAGTGTTGTAATTACGCCTGTGAATCTTTTTTCAAAATGTTTCTCTTCCCTTTAAAAAAAAAAAAAGTCATCCTGTCAGCTAGAACAACAGTATCATAGAGAACCCTTCTGTTACGATAGGGTTTTGGTTGACCCGGGTTGTGCTGAGTTTTGCCAGTTCGGATACCATTCCTTGTTTTAAACTCCACTGAAGCGTGGTTACGATGAGTGGCTGTTTCCTTTCATCCTTCTGTGACTGTATGCACTGTGTATAGTTTATGAAAGAGATTGGGATAGTTCTTTCGTGTCAGGGACTCAGTGGGACTACTGAAATTTCAAATTAGAATAAGGTGCGTGGTGGAGAATTAGAAACTTGAATTCCTTTTAGATTATTTATGCGGAAATCTTGAAGCAGCCCAGGCAACTGAGGAAATAGGATGGGATGACCAGAAGGATGGTGTGAGTAATTTACCACATGCTTAGTTTGCTAGAATTTACTCTTAATGAATAGCTCTTAAAGCAAGCTTTGCTTGCCCTTATGCACACACTTCTGCTACAATGGAGAACTTACCAGCTGCACAGAACCTGCTGGGCTTGTTTAGGACTCGAAGCAACAAAATGATTATGTGGTGCTGTGCAACACTGTTATCCCTTGGGCATTTTTTGTGTGTACACTGTGCTGTTTAGGCTGTGATATGCTATATGTACCAATAGTTGTATGTACCTGTATTGAAGAAAAGGCATTTCCTTGGTTCCAAAGTCTGTCTGATTTTTATTTGGAGATACCATTGGCTTGACGTGCTGTGTGTTAGAGAAACAGGAATATGGGTGTTAATAGGAACTGTACCTTAGTCTTCTCTGGTGGGGGATAAACAGATCTGTACAATATACTCTGCCTCACTATGGTGCTAAGGTTTTTCTCATAACTCTTCCATGCAAAATACTGTAAATATGCAAACCGATTACTGCAATTTTCATCACAGAATCTGAACTATCTTAACAAATCATGAATTTGGCTCCTAGTTCCTACCTCAGCAGACTGTTGTCATCCCATTTAATACAGATGGAAACTGCATACAATGTTAAATATATTTCAGGGGATTTGTAGAGATGTTGGTTGACCAGGAACTCCCTCTGATTTTGATTTATCTGTGGTCAATACGCATAGACATGAGGACTAAAGTAAGTTGGTGAATGCCTTGGATTAAACTAGCAGGATGAAAATGAATTATGTGCAGTAAATGCATACATAAACTTATTTAGATAGATGAGGCTAGCAGCAGCAGGGGTCCCAGTTATAATGAAGAAGTTGAGCAGCAACAGTTCTCCAGTTTGTAGTTTGTTTGCAGTCTGTAGAGGAATAAACAGAAGTGGAAAGCTATTTCATTGCCAAGTAGCGCTAGAGTAACACGAACAGGTAGCATCAGGCCCATCTGGCAGCGAAAGACTCTGACTTCTGTTTCTTACTAGTATACTGTCCTCTAAGTTCCCATCAAATGAGAAAAGTCATTCCACCTCTGATACGTTATTTGCTGTCAAGACACTGTCTTTATTTCTTTATTATGCATTAAGATCATCTAAGTCATTACTTGACTACTTTATATTACATTGAAAATGTGTATTCCTAAAAAAGAGTCTGAAATTGTACACAAGACACCAGTAGTTTTATTTCTCAGCATAATGACATTAACATAGTTGGAAACTGTAATACAATTTGAGAAAGTACTTAATTTTCAAATGTTAATAGCAGCTCACCAACTTAGCAGTACTTTTATATAAACTACTTCTGTATAAGAGATTATGATAAAGGAGTGAAATACATGCTGAAAGGTGTAGATGGCAGAATCTGGCTTCTTGGATTTAGCAATGGTAAAGAGGCTTCTAAGTCAGTATCTTAACACCAAGTCAGTATCTTTTAATGGAAATTTTGTAGAACAACTATTCCGGTACAGATTGTTGTTGTTGTTCCAAATTGCTCCTTCAGCTTTACTTAACTATTATGTCTCTGTCCTTTGTTATTCAGTAATATGAAGTTAGGAGCTACTACAAGATTTATACTTGTTTGCTGCAAGTACAAGGTCACCCTGACTGGCTTGCTTTCACTCACCATTGTTAAATTTTGTTTTTCAAGTTTTATTCTTACATAAAACCTTTCCGCTTTTGTCTCGAGGCTTTCAGCATCATTTGTTTGCATCTAGCTTTTCTTTTCTTGGATTTGTTTTCACAGAAAGAAAATTAAAGTTCAGGTAACAAATGTTTTGATGGTGCTAGGGAGACCTGAGGTGCTAACGTTCTTTCACTCTTCACTGTCAGAAATCTTTTAGTCTTTCTTTTTTCTCTCTCTTCGCCCCTCCCGCCCCCAATTCTGTTGTAGCCTTTACAGCGGTTTCTACCCCCTCCCTGCCTGAGAACTATTTCTTTACCAGGATTAAACTATTTGTGGCCCATTTAAACCAACAAGTTTTCTTATCTATTTCAGAAAACATAATGCAGATGAATGCAGTGCCATGGAAACTGACATTAGTTACATCGCTGTTCAGCATTAGTTACATTGCTGTTCTGGCATCTGCATGCTAAATACAGGGTATGTAAATAAAAGTGTGGTTTGGATAAACATGATCAAGACAGGGTTTGAAGTTTGCTATTAATATCTTAACAACCAACCAGCTTAATATTCTGTATTTCCATATACATCTAAAAATAAGCATGTTAGATTTTTACTTATGGTTCTAATGAAAGTGTTGCCCATTTGTGCATGTTTTGGAACGTAGTGGTGATGCTTGTTTTTCTGTTTTGTTTTTTGTTTGTTTGTTTGTTTTGTTTTAAGCTCTATTCCATAGCGTGAATGTTGAGCAAACACTTAATAAAGCACCACAAGCAGTATCTTTCTGGACAGTTATGCTTTGACTGTAAGACTGGCATAAGCCTCTCGCTGAAGGGGGTGAGGGGGAATGTGTGTAGTGTGGATGGAGTTGAAATGGGCATGATGCTATTGGCAACCAGTCATGAGATACATATGTGTGTATATATATATAAACGAAAGTGTGTCTGCAGTTCTAAAGCATAACTCCTAAACTTTAAAGAAACTTCTCATAAGAAATCAATTAATAACCAGCTTAATGCTCTGTGTGGGAGAAGAATGCTTGCTTTTCTCAAGTATTATACTGAAAAAAGAGCTGCATCTTCACCTGCTGCTGCACTGTGATTCAGCCTGTTCTGATTGTGGTGTAAATGTATTTGTTTGGGTGCTTATTTTTTCCGTAGTTACCAGCCTCATGTCCATCAAGGAGATATTTCTTAACACTCTCTGTTTTGGCAGAGAAGTTGCCTACCTTAATTTTGTGTTTTATGGAAAACTTGCTGTGTTTTGTTGTTTTGGTAGATCACAGGCATGTTGAATGCTCTGTTTTTATTGAACAAGTATGTATAACTGGGTATCTGTAACAAAGCAGGTTTCCAGCTTCTTTGGTAAGAAATGTAACAAATTGTGTTTCTGTTTGTCTTGGCTGGTGCAGGAACTTAAATACATTTGTTTTTTGGCCTCACCGACCCTAAGTACATCAAATTAATGGTTCAGAGGTTAGTATTGTCCTTTTCATTGCTATAAAACCTCATACAGGCTAGAACTGCATCTTTTTGTAGTTACTCAACCAGATATATAGGTAAGTAGATGATAATGACCTGGTAAAAGGAAAATGTTACAGACCAGTAGATGAAGCATTTAAAACCACCTTTGTTAAAAGGCCTTCAGGTAAATGAAGTGTATGTAATATTAAACTCTTACAGATGTGCACTTTCTCCATGATCACAAATAAAGATGACCTTAGTCCCCGGAGGAAATCTGGGAGCTGTATTTTACTGTCTCAGTGAGGAGTGATGCCATATGAAATGATTTATTCCAGAAACGTTCCCTCCAGCAAGTTTGCAGGGCTGGCTCTAAGCCTGTAGCTTAGAAAGCAGAAAGTGTCAGAGGGTCCCAGAGCAGTATAGGTAATAATGAGCAGTTCATGTGGTGTGATCCCTACAGTGCTGCAGAGTTATGTTTGTAGCCAGTTTGGCAAAAGTAGAAGGATATGGAAGATATGTCTATATTTTAGATAGATGAGGAGTTTAGCAGGCCTCATATCTTTGCATGGTTCAACATCTTAGTATGTGTAAATGAAAAACTGTTTTAATTAACTGTCATTTTGGAAATGAACACAGGGAAATACATTCCAATTTAGGGTTTTGATAGCTCACAATTTTGACTAACTTTTTAAAGTTACGTAATTTTATATTCTTGAACCGCATATGATACTAAGCAGGTTTTCTTCTGGAAAACATATCTATATATACACACACGCACACACGTATATATGTGTATATATATATGGCCAGGTTGTGGTATTTCTGCTGTATTAATAACTTGAAGTTTTTGGGTTTTGATGTAGTCTTTAGTCACTTTCTTAGGTAATGAGTAGTAGTGCTTTTAAATATTCTCTACTAAAAGTGGTTACTTTATTGGTGAATACAAGGCTCCTTTCAGTTGTTTAGAGGTTCTGCTAGAAGGCGTATATAAAAATCACAAATTTCATGGTATTTTCTTAGATAGATCATTTGTTAATTTCTGAGAAAAATAAGGACAGCTGTCAAAATCTTTACTGAAGAGCAAAGGCTCCAAGGAAGGAAAAGTAAAAGATGCCTTGTTCTTCTTGCCTGGGTTATTTGGTGTACTTAAAACCTGAACTGTTGAATGGACAAATGTCTGGCTTTTGTGGCCCATACGTGCCTCAGGTGTCACTTTCCAAAAACTACGCTATCATCATATTAAATAAGAATTTAAAATATATTCTGTTGCTCTTTCCATCAGGAGCTGTTTTTCTGAGGTAGATGCATTTTGGTCACCTGGTGACCCCTTGTTAAGGGGATGCAGTGAAGATAAAGGTCATGGCTGTTGATCTCTAGTCTGGCTGAGTTGTGGAATAGCTTAGGCAGGCACAGCTCACCTCATCGGTGAGGCATTGGTTATATACAATATGATGTAGAATTTGTATCCATTGCAAAAAGAGGATAAAATCCCAGAACGTGGCAGCAGACAATTATTTATATGAGATGCAATTTTAAGTAATGACTTTTCTTCATGTTCTGTTTCCTTTTAAACTTGGAGGACAACTAATGAGTCAATGCAAATATTTTATACTAATTCACAATCCATATTAGTTTTTTAAATCAAAACCATAAGACTATACCAAAAAAAGAATAATTCACTTTCGATTGAAGTGGAAACTAAGAGGCAAAAAAATTTGGAAATAATGAGACAGGAGTTTAAAATATATGTCAATTTTTAAATGACCCATACATCTTTGTCAGACCAGCTCAGCATCATCTGATCATGTTTTGAAGATATGGTGCTATTTATTATGCTTAAGTGTGCTGGGAATTTACTTGAGATTTATGTTGGTTTGAAAATTCTTCTGGTGACGCTCTGTAAGTGGATGTACTAATCTAAGTGCAATGCCAAATTAGTAACAGAAAACACAATCTTTTTATCAAAAGGCATCCAAACTTTTCAGACTTCCTGGTTAGTAGAAGTGTTGATAAATCTGTTAGGTTTTGGAGCTGGGATAGCCCTGGTTGTCATATCTTCTTATAATATCAGGTATCTCAGAAATGAGAGATTCTTTTCAAGTATTATTTTGATCTCGGCTGCTATGTTATGTTTAAATATAAATCTGAAAGGTTACCAAAAAGATGCAGATCTTGACATCTGCCTACAGTTTCAGAAAAATGCTTGGTATTTACAATGTAGAGTTGAGATAGAAGATTCCTGTTCTAGAAGTTACTAAAAAGAAAAGACGTCTGTCAGATAGTGATGTGCTTTGTTTAGAGCATATAGAAGCAGCTCTGAAAGAATTTCACTTTTTAGAGACCAGTGAGGGTCTAATGAGGGAAAAATAATGAGTAACTTTAACAAACAGGTTAATAAAACCCTCCTTTTTGTAGATATTCCTTTACCCAACCGCTATCTCAAGCAATGTATGGTTATTTTCATCTGAGTCCAAAGTTAAACACTCTACTGGTTTCATTTATTTAAACCTAAATAAAAAACAATAGTTAAATATATTAAATATATTTGTTGGACTTTCTTGGGAAAATGGTTTGATTATTTGGGAAAAATGCAAATGTTTTACTTTCATCGCTTTACAGCATGATAGAGCTGTAAGAAAGTAAAATCTGATACTTCTAGTGCTTTGGGTTTTCAGGCAGCTAGGAAACATTTTTGATGCATTTATCTTTTAGGTAACTTAGGAGCATTTGTTAGCATGGACTTCGTGCCATGTTGTGATCAGCTTGGGTTGTGGATAGAACAAGCCTCCTGTCTGTTAAGGGCACAGCCTTGTCATCTGCCTCCAAAAGGTTATATAGACATACATTGTTTCAGTCCAATACAGCTTGCTTATTCTGTTTCATGCTAGCAGCCTGCCTGAAAGATATTCTTTGTCCTAAAATAGTGTTTCAAGTTCACTGGGATTCAAGTATTACCTCACAAGTGCTAAGGCTGTTTCAGGAAATGATGAGACTCTTGGATCCCTTACCACGTTGGGCAACTTCACATCCGAGGAAGATGTTTGCAAGTCTTTAATCCGTGAAATGTGTAAAGAACCCTGCTTAATGCATCTCCTAATTTCCCAAAAGTAGAAGGTGAGCTCATTCTCTCAGATGTTTAGTGCCAACAAAATCATGGAATAAAATGCTGTTCACAGTAAAAGCCAGGAGACAGTTGAGGAGAAAGGCTCCCCTTTAAGGACGTCCTCTGCAACGTCTACTTTGTCTTGCCCCTCTGATCTTTATGGCTTTGAGGAATTGATCCAATTAAAATATATTTATGTTAGCATAAGATGGAATATCTGCCTGGGGTCTTACTGCCTTGTAACTCATGGTTAGCTTCCTGAGTCAGTGTCACTGTGTGTTGCCTTCTGCAGTCATCAGCGAGTATGCCCTTCTTCACTATTGTCACCTCAGGTAAGGGGGGTGGGAAAGATGCCAACTCTGATAGCAGACCTCCCTTAGGCATTTTCCACCTTGAGAATATATCCTTAATGATAAGCTCCAGGTGTCTCAAATACAGAAATGGAATTTCTGAGAAACAAATCTTCTCATCTTAAGCAAAACTTAATTCACCTGGGGTTTCACGTGTCCTTGCTGAAGGCGTGTTCTGTTCCTTTTCTTGTAAATGTCTGAATAATTAACATCACTATCTTGGCTTGTCACAGGTACAGTGAGTGGAGAGAATGCTCTGGTAATCTCTCACTGAAGGCTTTCTGAACCACTCTGTGATGGCATAAGTGTGAATTAAGACACTGCCATGTTTTACTACTATGTTGCATGTATCTGTTCCTTTTAAGGTGCTTCCCCCTCTACCCCCCTCCCCTGCCCGCACACAAAGTTCAAACGCTGGCAATATCCTGAACATCTGTAACACGGCTGTCTGGAACTCCTTGCATCCTCCCAAGGTGACATGATGAAGTTTCTGGGGCCACCGGAAAATGCTTTCAGTTTATTCTTTTGAGACCTTTTATGTCTAATTCCAAATGAAGTGGTGGCTACCTTAGAGCTTCTCACAGCGGCATGTGTGACACAGACAATAACTTGGAGGAGAAAATGACATGCGTCTCAGTCGCTGGAGTTCTTTGAGTTGTGGTGCCACATATCCAGTCCTGAGTGTAATCTCTCTCTTTTCTGCCGAGCTGTGTGTAGAGGGTGGTAGCTGAGCAGAAACCTCTGTCCTCTCTCTCACCATAAAGACAGACAAGGCATATGCACATCGTTCAGATACCTCAGTCCAAAAATGAATCCTGACACACCCGTGAGCAAATTGCCAGTTTGTGAATGACTTCATGATGAGTTTCTTAGCATTCAAAATAGTCCCTAGAAGATCGTTTTAATCAACAGTAAATTTAGCTGAGAGTACCTAATGTGATGAATGGCACTGCGTGGTCAGAGTCAGCATTCAGTATGTATTGAAATGTCTGTAACTGGCTCAGTTAAAACCACCTTATAGCTGAGCTCTGGTCTTGCTCTTTTGAATGATACAGTGCAGTTTGCTATAATATTCCCCTCTGTCTTTTTGGCCACTCCTTATTTTTTTGTGGACTGTTCAGAGTTGTGTGCTTTAATGCTCTTACATGTGTAGGTTTTTTGTTGTTGTTTTTTAATGGATGTAAACCAAGTTGGAAAAGGAATCACTGGCATCTCCTAATTCCTGTGACTGGAAAGAAAAATGAAGTTCTCCTAAAAAGAGTGATTTGGGGTGAAGCTTCTTCTTTAGGACTCTGGATGGATTTCCTGGACAGTAGTCAGTTTGTTTCACAGCCTTAACATCAATTAAGTGTGGCTTGTTTGATATTTAAGTTGTATTTTTAATAAAGGGGGGGGGAAGGTATGAGAGGTCTTTAAAATACTACCTTGTACTCAGGAAATGAAATGTTTTGGCTTTTTAAATAAATACGATGTTTGGCCATTTATGTAACAAGAAAATAGTGGCTGCTATTTGCCAGATAGTCAGAAAGGACTTGGAAGGAAAATATTTAGTCCCCAAGAAACTGGTTAATCTGTGTATATCTCACATCTTGGATGCTGGCCCATTGTAATGCATCTGAAAGCTTGTAGGGGGAACTGTCTTAGAAGGCCGGGTCTTGGTCTATCACATTGTGCTGTGGTTCCTATTCCTGAATTGCACCCACATCTTCTCCCTTGGGATCCTGCCTTCTGTCTATATCCCCAAGTGTTCCATAAGAAAACCATGTGAAGTAGTGAGGGGAAGATGGCTTGGATCAGTCATTTCTAAAATTGAAGAAATCCTGGAGTGACTCTTAATAGATAGAATTAAATCATAGAGGGATAGGAGATTATTAGCAAAATACTAGTGGTGACCTGGGAATGTTGGAAAGTTAGTGCTTAGTGCAGAACAAGAGTCTTAGTATGTACTAGAAAAAGAAGAAAGGGCCTTTAGTCTGCAAAAGGGGGGGAAAGGAGTGATGGATGGATTTGGTGCACCTGTTAAGACGGAGGTGAGGATTTGAGTTTGTTTACTAGGTTTACCTACTTCAGTCTGGATAGAAACAGTATCTTGAA
Organism: Aptenodytes patagonicus; assembly: GCF_965638725.1. Lineage (NCBI taxonomy): Eukaryota > Metazoa > Chordata > Aves > Sphenisciformes > Spheniscidae > Aptenodytes > Aptenodytes patagonicus. The sequence continues at coordinate 35,026,311 of NC_134955.1, read as the reverse complement.
TTCATTCGTCATTAGGTTTTGTGGACTACAGAAAAATCTCAATGTAAAAGTAATTCTGATACACAAAGAGCAAGGTGTTATAATAGGCTTATTTTTTATTTCAAAGCTGTCTGCTTTATTAACAAGAACGTTTGTGAAATGTGATGTTTTGCAAACAGTATCCAGAATAACTAAATATTTAGCATTAACAAGACTGTAGAAATTATGTAGGAAATAAAAATTGTGATGTGAGGTTTTTTTGTGTGTGTGTTTTTTTGTTTTTTGTTTTTGTTTTTTTTTTTTTTCCTGGCTGTTCATAGTTCCATTGAAATCTCTGCAGGAGTTCAGGGATGATATTTTTGCACAACAGACTGTATCTTCAGATCCTTTAACTTGCCTTCTTTAACCCAGTAATTTTAGTACTTTTCCAGGGCGATTACTCTTGACTTCCTGTTCTCTGATAAGTCTTGCTCCTATGTGTTTTGGCTAGTTGTCAACATCCATTTCAAATACTGATGCATTTAAGTGTTATCAAATTATTTGTATTCTTACTAATGATCTATAAAGCTCATATTTCTATTAATTTGAGAAGCAATTTCTAGGTCACAGATAGGTAGCACTGCTTGACCTTGTCTGAGAGTAGATTAAATCCTTGTAAAACAGGGAGTTAGAATAAGTGTACAAATTAGTTTAAATTTAAATTTACAGACCAAAAAATATTATTTTTTTTAGCCAAAAACATGGAATCTTGCAGATTGATACACACATGAGGAAAAACTGAGATGCATTATTTTTTTGATGTTCACCTGCTTATTTATGAGTGGTGTACCAAATTTTTCTTGTCTCAGTGCCAGCAGAATCAGACAGACAGTTCCTTTGCTAATATTTCAGAGCTTCTGTCAGTCAATTCTTAACCCAAAAATTCTTTCTCTAGCAGTTTCAGACCCTCTCTGGAACTTCCTTTTTCTATTTACTTCTATCTGCTGTTTTCTTCCACGTGAGTACCTGTTCAAAACAACTATCAGCAAATCATTTGAATTCCTTCTTGGATTCTGCTAAATCTTTAGTTTTGAGCAGCATTTATAAGCCTGTGATTGGTTTTAGACTTCCTTTGCGTAAAACCTAACTGTTTCTTTATAATAGCTTAAACACAGAATATAATGCCAAACGTGAATGACATTTGATTAATTGATTAAAATGAAACTAGTATTTCACAGTTTCTTTGGTGATTGTGGGGGCAGATGTGTCCACTTAAGAAGTTGAAGGATTTTTTGTTTTCCTCAAAGTAGTGCTGTAGACTCTGAATAGACAACTAGATTTCATTTCCTTTCACCTTGCTGGTAACAGTGTGCCTTCAGAGAGCAGATCAAGGGGATTCACATGTTGATGTGCAAACTAGAATAGTGTCCATGCCACTTTCCCAAAACCACCTGACTGCAACTGCAGTGTTTAAAAGAATACCTTTGTAACAGGATGATGTGCAGGCAAAAATAACAGATCTTCATCATTTTACTAAAAATATCAGGTGCGAAACAGGATTTTTCTTACCTTGAACAGTTACAAAAATGAATAGCTTTTAAACTGCTATATCAGGAAAAATTTACAATTGAAATAACCCTATTAGCAGCGTCCCTTTTGACATCTGTATCATTCAAAATTATATTCTGCTTTGGTAGTTCTCTGGGAAAGCAGGAAAAGCGTTGTAAAAATTTTCTTAGAAAATGTAAGCAGGTTAAGCTCTGCATAAAACTAATACTTTTTTTTGGATGTGAGTATGCAATGCAAACCAAAAGTTCTCTCTGCACATGGACTTCTGTTCTGTGAACTTCAGGTTCTAGAGGACCTGGTGTATAATTTGTTGATATTTCCATTTAGCTGAACCAGCTTTGGGTCAAACTTCGAAGCAATGCAATGAGAGCAGTGGTCTGTCTTTGTATGTGAGTAACTATTCAGTGTCTTCAAAATCAGCAAGATGACTTGTTTCTTGGTCTTGTAAGGTCAGTTGAAGGCAAAATGTGGTATTTCTCAGACACTGATGTACCAATAAAATGCCTTTTGCGCCTTTTCCTGATGCCATTCTGTGGTGGGTTGACCCAGCCCAGCAGCTAAGCACCCACCAGCTGCTCGCTTCCTTTCCCTCAGTGGGATAGGGGAGAGGACTGGAAGAGCAAAAATGAGAAAAAACTCATGGGTCGAGATGAAGACAGTTTAATAAGTGAAGGGAGGAGTAAAAAAGAAAAAAAAGTGATGCAAAGGCAGTCATTCACCGCCTTTCGTCAGTAGACTGCTGCCCAGCCAGCATCCAAACAACTGCCAGACCCAGTACACATACTGAAGCTCCAAATGACCTTACTGGGATGTTAGGAAGGATACCTCGCTTCTCTGGTGGTAGCGTGTGCAAATAATGAGAGCTAAGATCAGTCAGACTGCGACGTGGTGTTTGAGGCAGTTTGATGTTTTAATAGTATTACTGTACTGTCAAGCTTTATTTTTTATCTATGTGGGACTTTGGATGAAGAGTATCAGGACAGGACTCTACTGCCAAAGTCGAAAAAATGGAGAGGGATTGACTTGTAGGCCGTTAATTTAAAAACAGATGTGATAGGTAGAAGATGAATGTGTTTTGCTATTTGAGTGTTGAGTCATTACAATATTTTGGGGAAGTTTCAGGCTAGTTTCTTTGTGGTTAGCATTCACACCACAGAGAAGTTTCTCAGCTTACTTTAAGAGGAAAACTTGTTGATTCGCTGAAGCAAAGTTGACTTCCTTTGGGCATTTTAGGTTTCATCTGAGGTATGTTAGTGGGACACCTATCTGAAGTATGTGTTTTGCTTTTGCAAAATATTATTTCTTTGGGAGTGTCAGTCTTGAATTTGTAAGCACTTTAAAACTGGCATTTTCAAGTCTAAATATTTAAAGTCAATTGTTGAATTAAGAGACAGAGTTAGTGCATGACTTGAAGTTTGTGTGTTCTCTGCTCAGAAAATCAAGATGCTGATATTTATGTATCCACTGCTGTTATTTTGGTAACCTGATTTTTAACATGGAAGAATGAAAATACTAGCCAGTTTTCACAGAGACTTCAGGGGAGTAGGTTGGTGTATTTTTATGAAACTGTCTTTTTGCTCCATAAAATATTTTGCAAAGTAATGTAATACCCTAATAATAATTTCTGTTTTGCTAAAATATTTTATCTTGGGATCTCAAGTTTTACAGATGCTGATGAATAAAACCTCCTTTCACTTCTGTGAAGCACATGGTGGTATTCCCATTTAATGTATGGAATGGAACCCAGATGTATTAACTTACAGTCCTGTGCCATAAGCAGCAAATCATCTCCTCCCCTCTGTTTTTACGTGAATCGTCTCTGCTTTCCAACTCTTCACTTTATGAGACTTTTAAGTGCACAGTGCAGTGATTTACTGTTGATCACTTTTCTAACATTTTATTCTAAATGAAACAGCCCTGCAGATTATGACTTATATGACATATGCAGAAATGACAGAAAACAGGAGCTCCCCCAAGTTCAAGCTCTTTTAAAATCTAAAGATTTACAATAAAGAAAATAATTAAGTGAATGGTGTCAGAGAGGCCTGGGTTTTACTGTTAAGCTGTCACCGACTCAGCTGTTAACATCTTTGTATTGACAAGTTTGTGTTTGCTCACTTTCTTTGAAAAAACCGTACTCCATCACTGTTGAACTTGCAACTAACATGAAGGCCTGTCCTATTTGGTTTTGTTTAACATATCTTTTTTCAGTCGCAACGCCTAGTTGTGTGGCCATTTTGTGTCTGATAGTTGTAGCATTGTTTCAGAACTGCTGACTCCATAGGTTTAAATAAACTCAGCACATCTGTGATGTCCTTTAAAGCTGTAACTAGGAGACAAATACATGTTGCTGCAATTGTTGTTCTTACTGTCTGCTAAACACACAAATGCATCAGAGACTGAGGTAACTGCTGTACTCCATCAAAGGTTCTTGTGGAAAGGTCTTTTACTGGTGATACTGTGCTGAGCACCTGCTTGTCTCGAGTTTGGAGAGGTGCAGGTGTTTTGGGAGATTCATCCTTGATCTGCAAAAAGCACAGATATACATGGATATAATTTAATGAGTTGATCTCTGTATAGTGCCTCACTTCTCTAATGAAATTGTGTAGCATACACAGTTTTGCATAATTTTAAAACAGTAGTTTGGAAGCCCTTAGCACTGGGGTATTGGAAGAAGTTGTAGATGCATCATCAAGCACAAGTTTCATTACATCTTGTTAGTGTACTCTCAAGATACCTCAGCTAGCTTAAACCGACACCAAAAGGAGACTTAAGAGCTCTCTTTCTCAGGTACATAGACTTGTTTCTTCTTCCAAGGAATGGATTTTAAAATGAATCTTTTTGTTAAATGAACATATGCAAAGCCAGAGCAGAGAATTACTTCCTCAAAGCATTTGTTAAATGCAATATGGCTATAAAAGGGCCTTCCCTCCTCCCCAACACTATGAAGCAACTGTACTTTTTCCAGAATAAAAAATAAGGAAAAATGAGGAAAACACACACAGCTTTTTGTTTTGTTTTGGTTTTGTTTGTTTTTTTGTTTTGCTTTTTTAATCTATCTCCATGTAAATGAATTACTGCAAGCGCTGGTCAGTGGGTTTTTGTACAGAAAGGATAAGAGGAGAGAAGCCAAAAGGTAAGGAAAGGGGTGAAAAGCAAAACTTTTCTGTAAAGACAACACTTGAGAAGAAAGAGGGCACTTATTTGTGAATTTGCTCTGGAAACCAGTCTGATAACAACTTTGAACAACCATCTCTCTATAGGCAAGGTTATCTTAAAAGTTTTCAAACTTGGTTGCTCCTAGAACAGCAGCTCCATGGTACTAAAATTAATGTGTTGTCAGGAGTTTTGTGCACCAAGAAGTCTCACTGGTCTGAGTAGAAGCCCTGAAGATTAGGACACTTACCTGAATGCTCATGTCAGAATTGTAAGCTTCACATTTTCATGGTGGTATTGATATGACTGCTATCAAGCGTTGCTGTGTGTGTGCCAGTAAAACAGGATAATTTTGAAATAAGGGGGAGGGAGGGAGCATTTGGCTAGTAACTTGTAGTTTTTAGCAGAAAAGCCTGTATAATTTTTATTTCTTGAGAAGTGTTGGAAGAAGAGAAATCAGTGAAATTGGTAGTTTTCTGATGAAAACTATTTTAACTTTATCTGCACAAGTTCAGTTGATAGATCATTCTGTCTTAAGTTTCCTGACAGTTCTTTAAGAAATGTTTAAAGATAAATGATGCCCCCAATGTTGCATAAATGATTTAAATTGATTCCTCTAGATTTTTGCTGATACCTTTTCTGCAAAAATGTGTCCAAGGGACTTACCTGGTGGTGAAAATACTCTATAAACATTGGCTGTATTGAAAGGAAGACCTTATGCATTTTAAGTAGGCTTTGTAACTACTAATTCCTTTCCTGGCACATTGATAATGCAGCGTGGTGATGACAGCATTGAGGCTCTTTTGTAAATTATATTATAAATTATGTAGCTGGTTGTGTATATGGATTGTCTGGTTCTGAGTAAACCTGTCCATCAACAGTTTAAGCTTGGAGACTTTTCTCACCTAGACAGTGTTCATGTACCTTAACTAATTTTATTTGCATGGGTGACCTAAGGGCAGCCAATTCTTCACACTCCCCAGCTCATCTTAACTTCCTTAATTCAAGATTCAAATTTTAATTCAAGAGTTTCTGCAGTCTGCTCTAGTTTGTTTGGTTAACAATTGCTAACAATCTAAAACCTGTTGTTCTTTTTCCCCCTTGGTTTTTAAACTCTTCAGTTGTTTCTTATTCAAATGTCCTTGTCTTCTTGAGGGTTAGTTTTGGTTGTGTCATAGGAAGACTTGAGGTTTCCTTGTCTTGGGCTACATGACTATTCAAGCCATGACCGCTTTGGTCAGGTCTTTGGCACTTGATATCAAGGTTTGTCCCTCCTGTTAAGAGCTATGCCAGTCAAGCATGGGCAAACCATATGAAGCTATTACTCCTGGGGATCTTAAGTTGCTGGGATATGTTGTGTTTGTAAATTGCTGAGTTCCTGATGAGGAAAGGCTAGTGTTTTTGCTAACTGTAGAGGCAAAACCACGTCTTTACTGCTTTTCACTTTTTTTTTTTCTCCTAGTAGGCAGAAGACATACTACAAAATCTGAACTAGAGAATATTAGATTGTTACAACTCTGATGATAACAGCCAAGCTTGGACTGCAGGTTTGGGCTTAGCTCCAAGGAAAATGTGTGTCCTCACAGAAACAAAAAGTTACCGAATTGTCAGTAAGTTCAGTAATAAGATAAAGCACGGCCGAGGAACAGGTATGGCCAATATGCAAAATCATTAGTGGTAGGACATTTGAAATCTGAATATGTTTGATGAACAACTCACTTTTGCTTTAAAATAAACACAATGGACAGTAGATTTAACTGTTGTGGTCAACAGCACTTGTTCAGGGTATGCAAGTAATGTGAAAATGTAAAATACAGTAATATACAAATATGCTAATTCTATGCTACAAAATTGCCTCATTTTAAAAAGGGGAGGAGAGAAATTTGTGAGATAGGAGCAGTTAGTATTTTTTAGTGTTCTAAAAGACAGACTTTTGTAATTTTTTTTTTTTTTAAATTTAGGGAGAAAGACAGGTGGTATGTTGATGGACTGTCACATTAGTGTTGTGTGCATGCAAGAGTGTTGTGTGCATAGAAGGGGAAAATACTAACAGGAATGAAATTGACCAAGAAGGTCTTAAACTCCAGCAGCTCCGGAGCTAAACTATCCAGTTTGAATGTACAATTTCATGGGCTATCCATTCTGAGGAAAACCGTCCATTATAAATAATGATGAACATGCCAAAGCACAGTAATTGTGATAGAAGGTATCTTAATTCCTGGTCACAGAAGTGTCAAGGGGCATGATCCATGGGGGTGAGTAGTTACATAGCACTTGCTTCCTATTTACCATAGATGACTTTGTAAATAAGGCTTCCTTTTTCTTGGAATTGTTTGTCTTCATACTCCTTTGCACTTGCGTATTTAAATCCCCAAATACTTCTAGGCCTCACTTACTTTTAATGTGCTCTTTCACTTTATTTCCTCCCCTTTGGAAGCAGGATCTAACCCATTCAAATTCTGTGCCTGCTTGCAGAAAATTAGTGGTTATGTATAATGGGCCTTGTTCCTGCTAATAGATGATCTGAAGTAAAAACTCAGGTGATTGGAGTTAGAGGAAATGTGTTTGAAGTAATGATTGTTTTGCAGTTTGGCTGTAGACAAGCCAACCTATGGTCCGGACATGTTTTCAGAGTCATGTTTATCCTTATAGCTTATTCAAAATAAATAGAAGGGGGAATTACTATTTTTATGTTAAATCAAAGATTAGCTTAGAAAGATGAGATACTGATACAGTTGTGTCATAGGCAGGGTGATTCTAGATTCAGGGTTTGGATGCATGTCAAAACTAATTTAACCTATAGAGGACCTCAGAAGACTGCTCCAGATTTCCCCTTTAAGTTGTACCAGATGTTTGTTATTTTACTCAACATGGTTACCTTGTTCCAGTGTCAGTGATGGATGTCTCCTTTAGTGCTTTGGGAGGTTGCATAAATTCTGTCACTAAAAACCTTTGACACTATCTCTACCTTTGGAGCAGAAAACAGTGACAGAGTTGCTTCATTCTGATCATCTTAGACTGGCTCTGTAAACTGGCCTGTCACATCGGATGGGAAGAACTCATCAGAAATCTCGTTGGGATGTGTACTTTTTCTTCTGATGTATATAAATTTGGGCTGACGTGACACTGAAGAGCTAGTGTGACTTGTAAGGAAAAGACAACATGACAGCTTCAAAGACAGAATGTCCTTGCAGCTGTCTAACAGCAATAGAGTTGCACACCTGTTTTTCACCAAATTTGAAATTTTTAAGGATTCACAAAACTGGAAGTACAAAAGAGAGATCTTTGTTCTAAAGATCCCAGCCTCATGTATTTTTAAACTGTGTATTCCTCAGAGTCTTTAGGTCATGTGGCTCTTAATGACCATTATGATTAACTATCAGGCACATTCCAAGGAACTTGCACCCTACTAAGTTGTTGCGGTTGTTCTCTCTATTGTCATTCAATATATTTTCTTAATTTCGGAGTGCATCATAAATATGTTCTTCTGGAAGAAAGATCTGTCTCTTGGTGAAATAGAGTATAAAGGAGGAGCGCTTCCTAGACAGGAGCACCTTCTGCAAGGAATGGACAAGTGACTTCAGGAAAACTGGGAAGAATGTCAAATAGGGAGAGCATAAAATCTAGTTGTAAATGCTTTCTAGGAACTGGGAAACCTCAGTTTGAGGTGTGATGGGGAGCTGTGTGCATATGCTTTAGGGAGAAGCGGGGGAGGGAAGCTAAAGACAGTATCAGAAAAGCAGGTTTGAAAAGGATGCACCATTGAAGACAGCCAAACAGTAAAAACGGTCTACAAGAACATACTGCAGGACTCTCAGTACTTCATATCTCTCTAATCTACCTTTACACAGGAAACTGTAAATAAATGCCTTCAGAATTTTTTAAAAAGTTACTTTCATTGTCCAACCAGTAGTACTTATTTAATTGCTTATAATCAATCATTGAGTATGCACATTAAATGGATCAGGCCATTTGCTGGGAGTTGGACTACATTTGTAGTTCTGCCACTGGTCTGATGTGACCTCAGAGGTCATAGCAGATGACCTGATAATGCAGATGTGCCATTCCACCTCTTGCACCGGCCCTATCCCTTACCTTTTTTGTCTGTTTAATTTCAGCATTGGGGTTAGTAGGAGGGTTACTGTTTTTACTTTGCTAGGCTATTAAGAATATTAAGGCCCAAGGCTTTCTTCTGCTTCTGTGTAGTACTGAAATGCACATTGTTAGTTGTTTGTTTTTTTTAAAGTAGAATAGTTAATACAAATTTTTTCCATAAAGGTGAAGCTTCTTGTTGCTAAGAATATCCTGTGTTTGGGTATTCCTCAGGGACTGATGGTGTCACAGATGAGGTCAGTTTTCAGCAATATAGTTAGTGCCAGCAGAGAGCTTGGTGATGCCGCTGTCAACCAGAAACCTTTTAAAGGCCCTGTTAAAAATGTTAAAGTTCTTGCCATTCAGAGGATGCCTTTTTGTATGTGTTTTTCTGGATTTGAAGGAAAAAGCCTTGAAAGCATTTTTCCCTATAGATCATATAAACTTCCATTTTTAATCCCAGATCCTAGGTAAATTCCAGATGTTTCAATATTTTTGCACCAGCTTGTTCATCATTCTAGTTGATGTGAAATAATGACTGCAATGTAGAAAGCAAACAGTAACCCAAAGTACACTCCCGCGCACGCACCCGGCCTGTATCTAATTAGACTGAAACAACCAAGTAGAACTAACTGGGCAAACGATGCAGGCCTCAAGCAAAAGTACCTTCCTAAAAAGTTAAGAAATTCTTACAGGCAAGTTTGTTCCCCTCCCTTTTTTTGAAAGATGGGGTGGAGGTTGCAGGCAGTGAGAAATGTGAATAACAGAAAGTGAAGCCTCTGAAATAATCTGAAGCAACTTGCTGAAATAACATCCTTTATAAACATGGTTTGTGTACTATGACTATGCAGTGTATTCCAGTAAGGTTACAGTAATTACCTCAGGTTTTGCTGAAAGTATCTTAAATGTGCTCCACCCACCATGAGCCCAATTAGTTGGCCCTAAATGAGGGGAAGTATATTTCTCCTGAGATCAGGAAGCCTAAACTGCAGCTGTTGTCTATGCTGTGTATGTGAGCAAAGCCAAGCAACCTCCTCTGCCCTTGTGCTTGCATAGTCTTAAGTCAGAGGAAAGCAGGTTTCCTGTAACCTACACTTGATTGTACTTCTTTTGATGGTTAACTTCGTTATTTATGCTTTTTTTGTACCAAGTCCAATTAAAACAATTGGACTCTGAACCAGCTTCTGTCTTGATTAAGAAATTTATTTATATGGGGTAGCATATGGTAGCACAACCTGTTAACAGCTGCAAACTTTGTTGATTAAACTAGGTGCAGACAAATTTACAAGAGAAACTGTTCCGTGAAAAATTCCAGTTCACTGACATACAAAGGTATCCTGACTATTTTCTTACCAGTTTCCACAGTTTCCTGCCAACAATAATATAAAGTTTCTTGCAAAGTGTTCACACTGGAGGTTCTAAATGCTAAACGTTTTATCAATCATTTTGAGTTGTCTTGAATCTCAGTAAACAAACATAGTATCTATGGAGACACCTGGACATACTCTTAGCCCTTGAAGACCACATTCTTTTCAAGCAAGCTTTCAGATCCTCCTGTGGCCACAGCAAAGTTTGTTTGTGTCATCTGCTGAGAGATACCACAAGGTAATGGAAGTTACAGGACACTGTGGGCTAATTTTTGTTCCTTACGGAGTTTAGTGAAATTTAGGGATAATAATACTTGCAACTCATTTGGACTGGAAAACCATATGAGTCCTGTCCTTGTCAAGCAAGTCTTTAAATGTTCTGAAAGCTCAAGATAGTTTATCTTACAGTCTCAAAACACATTGCAAATAAACGTTCCACTAAAAATCTATTTGATATAAAAGAAATTATTCTACAGATAGGTAACTAAAGCATGGAGAGTATAAATGACTACTTCAAAGATTACTAAGTGAGTCAGTGGCAGACCCAGCATTGATGAAGTAGTCGAGAATGTCAGAAGATTTGAATCTCAGGTTAGCAGTGAGACCAAATGTAATATGAAGTGATAGTGTCAAATATGTAATGTTTAAAATGAGACCAACTTTTTCACTTGTGCATAAATGTCCGTAATCATCTGTCATTATTTGTTTTTTGGTATAAAGACAAATACATAAAACTTTCTTGAATTGCTGCTGGGAGCTTCATAATCTGCTTTAATGGCCTGAAGTGCATTTGCAGTGCTTGTAAGTGAGTAAATTCAGCTGCTGCATTTGCTGCTTTGGACTCATAAATCAGCCTGCAGGAAGAATCTCTGTTGAAGTACAGTGGTACGAATGGAAACAAAAATTTTTTATGGATTGAAGTTTCTAATTCTCAAGGTGCAATTATATATATATAAGCTTAAGAAAATTCCATACTGTCAAGAATCTATGGAAGTATTTGGTACTAATTAGAGTAGTTATGTCCATATGTATAAAGAACAAGGTTATACTGGAGCCAAGGTAATAAAATTTTGAGCTAAATGTCAAACAAATGTAGTTCTTATGTAAATATTCTTTATTGTGAATTACAGATGGAATTTCTGTTATTTGGTGTGTCAGAAAGCAATACACTCCAGTATTACAGAAGAAACAAGTGTGCTTCATGAGGAACACATTCTTTCCTTTTCTGCTTGTGTTTTCTTCTAATATCTTGCAGCAGATGTATATACATCTTTTTCTTTTGTTCCAAGACAGTAACTTTAGATAGCAAAAAGGCTTTTTTTTTAAAGCGGAGAATAATCTAACTGGTGCAAACCATATTTGTTGATTGACAGATTTTTTAAAGGAGACAATTTAAATATAGAGAGCACCATAGATACACTATGAAAAGAGCTCTCAGACTGAAGTGGTCTTCTGGTTGCTGGTTAAGGAACATGGAGCTTTTCACCTGAAAGTCAGCTATTCATAGCTAGACCATGAGCTCAAATGAATCAGAATAATGGATAATCTTTAATAATCTCGCTAGAACCCATGTGAAAACAAGTATAAAACTGTGTTTCAAAATATCAAAACATTATTGAGGGTAGTATGATGGAGAGTCAAGAATTAGAGAATTGGAGATTAAATTTTTCTATGCAACCTTAGTTTTTCCCTTTTGGTATTATGAGATAATCTAATCTCACTGTTGTGTATTTTACATGATATCTCTGCCTCCATCTGTTCAGGGAATGGGTCTGTTTGCAGTGAAGGAGACTGTTTGCAAGATCATTGCCTCATTGGTTGCAAAAGTTGATTTTCTGAAGTGAGTAAGACCTAATCATGACAACTGAATTCTTCCCTGGAGAATCGGATATGCCTTTGGTTATATAAACATATATAAGTATACTTAAGGATGACTAAATCGTTATAAGCAGATTTTTCACAGCTGATCTTTAATAGCACATCTCATTTTCTGGACGCTTGGTTTGTGAGATTAAAAGTGAAATGCTCACTTTTACAGCTACATTCAGTAGAGGCTGTTCTTTTAACAAATTAAATGTAACAGCATGCCATATTAAACTGACCAATCAACTCCTGAGTGGCTCAAAGCAGGCACCCAAAACTCTTTATGTTAATCTGTCTGTGGCTCCATTCCCTATCTGTAAATGGGATTAATCCGTTTCTGAGGACAGAGGTATTCTGAAGGCAAAGCAGCTGTGAAGCATTTAACATAGGTTTCAGTTGCTAAAGAAAAGAGTAATTTGGTGTTCAGAACAGAACTTTAGCAATGTGCAGTAAGTGAGGGCTTGGATTACAAGCTTCAGAATGAAGAGAAAACAAAATGAATAATTTCTTGTTGAGAGCCATCCTGCACACATGTAATTGTCTTTTTATAGCCTTGTTTTAAGTCTGATCCTGGAAGATTAAAACAAAACAGGTCAAGTTCAATAACTTTCTATGGGATTGAAAATGAATTATAACAGGAAGTGCTAGATAGTAAAGGGGGCTGACATCCCCATCTGTAATAACTTACAGATATAGGATCCTAATACATATTGTCACTGAGACAGCATTTTCCTAAGCGGAAGCCTTGTGGCATAAAGCAGTCTTGTAATTCTGGCATCTTGCTTGAGTGCCAAAAAAAGGAATTAAAGTAAGCTTCCCCCTTTCTGAAAATTTTATGCAGCCTCCCATTGCATCGACTGTAAGCTAATGGTATTTTCTAGTAGCTGTTAGATATGATGAGGTTTATAGGCAGAGTTAGCAACTTCTATTAAGGCATCTAAGATGGACAAAGCACTGTAATGTTGAGGAGTAGAAGAACTTGATTTAGATGAAAATGCTAGTGAAATGCAGCTTAAATGACTATGTCTCTGCCTTCTGCAGCACATAGGGTAAACTGTATTTAGGACTGCGAAAGAAATTAATATGCTACTTAACATCTCTTCTGAGTAGTCTTGTATTTTTTTCAGTTGTTCTGCTCTGTGGTGCTTGTGAAGCCTGGTGTTCAGACCATTTTCATTCTCTTGTGCTTGAATCCTTAAAAGATTTAAAAAATGCTCACGATTCTCCAGAGTTTGTGATTCTCTTTTATTTAGGAGTTGGAGGGAGACATCATAAGGTGAATTGAAATGGAGACTAGAAACTATGCAAGTTGTGACTTTGCCTTGGGAACGAGAGAGATATGGAACAGAGTTGTTCTTGCCTCTAGAAATAATGCTGCCCCCCTGGAACTTTGCATGTCCCATTGCAAGAGTTTTTCCTTTTGTAGGTTATGTCACAGGTGATTCATTACCTCAGAGTGCAGATTAAAAAATAAAAATAATAACATCCCAGAATAGCTTTATTTTTAATTATCCATTGTTAACTCTCAGTTGGGGGAAAAAACATGGGAGAGGCTTCTTAAAACAGATTTCTGTTTGGGTTTGTTTTTCGTTACTTTGTTCTGTTTTGGAACACAGAAGCTTTTAATTTTGCTAATAATTGTGCAATATGAAAGAAATATCCTTTTTAAGAGCATCTCACCAGTCACATAATATAGCTTAAAGCTGAGGCTTGCAGTGTACTTAAAGCAAGAATTTTGCTTCCTTATATATGAGAATTGGAGTGCATGTCTTCTAAGACAAAATATTTTTTACAATACAAGTTGGTTTATTGAAAGCTTTTACAGATTACTTATTTTCCCTAGATGATAGTGATATTAAAATAATGTAGGCCCTTCTTCTCATTAAAATTCTTTGAAATAACATGAAAATGTTGTAAACTATGCTGCTGCCAACCTAAATTTATTACTGAATTTGCCTACATCTTATGATTAATCCTAAACTAATCCTGATGTATCCCTCACTGCACGTATGGGTACCTGCATTAGCCAAGGCCAAATGCAGTGGCAGCCTAACTCCTGTGCTTACTTCAGGTTTGACAAGAGGATTTCGGGGAGAAGAACTCAAGTTTTTAGGTCTGAATTGTTCTATGAATCGTTTTGCAGTATAATGGGGGGCAAACATTCCAGACCATTCTGAGCCTTACATAGAACTTCACTGATCTGCCAAGTTTGTAAATAAAAATATTTTGAGTGAGGTGTGTGCTCACTTCTGGCTGTGCTTGCTCTTCTGGTTAGCGTAGTAAATTATACTTACTATAGTTGTCGTGGTTTAACCTCAGTCGGCAACTGAGCACCACGCAGCTGCTCACTCACTCCCCCCCAGTGGGATGGGGGAGAGAATTGGAAGGGTAAAAGTCAGAAAACTCGTGGGTTGAGATAAAGGCAGTTTAATAGGTAAAGCAAAAGCCGCGCACGCAAGCAAAGCAAAACAAGGAATTCATTCACTCCTTCCCGTCGACAGGCAGGTGTTCAGCCATCTCCAGGAAAGCAGGGCTCCGTCACGCTAACGGTTACTTGGGAAGACAAACGCCATCACTCCAAACGTCCCCCCCTTCCTTTTTCCTCCCCCAGCTTTATATATTCTGAGCATGACGTCACATGGTATGGAATGTCCCTTTGGCCAGTTTGGGTCAGCTGTCCCGGCTGTGCCCCCTCCCAGCTTCTTGTGCACCTCCAGCCTTCTCAGTCAGCAGAGCATGGGAAGCTGAAAAGTCCTTGACTAGTGTAAGCACTACTTAGCAACAACTAAAACATCAGTGTGTTATCAACATTGTTCTCACCCTAAATCCAAAACACAGCACTGTACCAGCTACTAGGAAGGAAATTAACTCTATCCCTGCCGAAACCAGGACATAGTGTACGCACATAGTAAACCTCAGAACAATGACTTGAATCCTCTCTTCTTTCTGAAATAATCCTTTTGGAAAATTGAGGATCCAGGATAGGAGATGTAATAGAGTATTTTGTAATGGTTTGTTATCTTGAGATGCCAGTGGTATGCAGACTGTATGTATACATTTTAGTGTAGTGGAAGTAGATTCAAGTTTCAGTAGTGGTGGTATTCCTGTAGGGATACATCTGATAGATCTCATACTCTGAGTGGTGGGACTACATCGTATAGATACCGGATGGCTGGAAAGTTCCTGTGTTTGGAGATGTCATCTATTGTGGAGCTGCCCAAACAGCTTGCTCTGATTTTTTTTTTTTTTTTTCTTTCCATGTCAGGTTGGTACAAGTAAGACAAGGGCTGTACAAAAGCAGCTTTCTAGGGCCATCTGGAATCTGCCTACTCCCAGCTGCTGCAGGTCAGAGACTAACTGGTCTTGTGTTGGTAGGTTAAATGTAATGTAGTGGTCTAAGGGGAAATCATTCCTTTTGTTTGATCTTCCTGTACTTGTTTCACAAGCTTTCATATACCACTTGCTAATCAAGAATGCAGTTAAGTGCTAAGAGAAAGGAAGTAACCCAGCTGCTATTGTAGTAATCAAAGTACACTAGGAATTCATAATCAGCTGTATAAATAGACTTCACAATAAAACCAATCAGTGTAGTGTTATAGGAAGTGGAATCATATACCATCTGTATTCTGGTTCTTCTTTCCCTCTGAGCGCATAGAGTAGCGTTATGTTGTTAAATCTATTTGAGCATCTTTGCACTACAGAAGTGTGAGCTACATGAAGGGAAGTCCCCCTGAGACTGCAGGTGCTGGGATGTGCTGCCTCCTGTCCATCGGTCTTAAGTACCTGCCTGAACAGTTCATTTTCATCCTGTTGATCTAACTCAGTCTGTTTTGCAGCATACTCGGCAATTCATCTACTCCTCTTTTTCTCTCTTCTTCCCCATTTGCTTTAATGCATCAGGAGGTCACTTGTACTCAAAGGCTTTTTGTGTGTTCTCTAGCAAGTCACACTCCTTGTCCCCTTCCCTGTCTTGTTGTTCCAGAGAAGAAATGTCAAGCAATTGAAGATCATGTTTTGCTCTAAAGGAAGACAAACTTAACGTTCTATATCACAGCAGAGGCAAAAGTTGCATATTTTTCCTCTGTGTACACCTCTGTTCTGCCTTGATGTTGTCTGTCTTAACTGATTCTGAAGTTACCAGGCCACCAAAGGGAGTTCTAATTGCTTTGGTTATTGCATTATAATTACTATGTTTACTATCTGTTAAGATCCTCAGGGTAATAGGGTTGGGTGATTAGGACATGATCTGTGGATCTTTCATTTTGGTGATCTTATTGTTGTTTTAGGCAGTCAGGGCATTGAAAGATTTCAACTTGCCTAACTTTCCAAACTGGAAGAAGTTGAAACTTGTGTTAGCCCTCTGACAGGCGGCCTCCCTACTTGTGACTGACTTGTTAACAAATTTAAGGTGTGAAATTCTGCTAGCTAGGAAAACATTAACTTGGTGACATTACTTAAACTTCTATTTTATGTCAGCCTGTTTTTTTTCTTTTTCTTTTTTTTTCTTCTAGCTGCTTCTTTCTGTTCTTCAGCATTTTCGCAGATACTGTCTTGAGATACTACAGCTAATTACTAAACTGTCTCCCTTCTAGAATCTGGAATATGAATGAGGTGCCATTTCTTATAATTATGTGCAATTTGCTCTGCAATGGACTCTTTACCAAAGTTCACAGCTTTTAGTTTTTTTCTTTTTTTAACTAAACTATGGTCTTAATGCCAGTTAATAATTTCAAACACCATCCATGAGTTCTTTTCTGCTATTACTTGTCATCCTCATCTTAATCCTGCTGGTGCTCACAGAGCTGCTATAACCTGATAATAATAGATAACATAACATTATTTCTTCTGAACTGCTACTCTTTCCAACCCAACCAATATCTTTGTTAGGAATGTGAATAATACAGTTGTACTCTGTGTCATCCACCAAACTGTATGGTTTTGACTTCGCTAGGTGCACTTCGATAGAGCTACTTGTTTCCTTGGTGACAGTGTTGTAGGCTATGTTCTGGACATTGTTGATGGTGCTTATGATCTGTTTATGTTTTGAAGTTACACTCATAGAGAAAATTAAGGAAAAAATACTGGTGTATTTAGAGCCTCATTTACACTATTATATTTTTTTATTTATGTGTACGCTTTTTCAGCCAGTCTAAGAGCTCTCCTAGGAAGCGTTTCAGATTGCAACTCAGTCTCATAACTTCGCATCTGAACAGCTTTCAGTGCTTGATTTGAAACCTGTATAGAAAACATAGCCCCCTTTGCTGGGTAAATGTTAATACTCTTGATTTCAGTACAGGCTTCAAATCTTTCAACTTTTGCCTTTTGTCCTCCATACTCCTCTTCATCCTTCAGAAGGTGGGGTGTCTCACTTGCAGAATTGGCTCTCAAGTTGTAGACAGACTTCTGAGAGAAGGTAAAGCAGAGATTTTATACTACTTCAGAGCCTCCATGTGTATTTGGGTTTGCTCAGTTCTTACAAATGGTCTAGCCTAATTTAGGTAGGCCTTGTAGGGAATGTATCCTCTTGCAGCCACCTTGTCTCTGTCCTCAAGAAACAACTCTTTCATAATCATATCTGAAAAAAAAAAAGATTAATCAGTTGGTATCCAGTTGTGTCTCCCTGCTTGTGACAAGGATTCTAGTATGTGTAAATTGAAGGCTACATCTTTCGCTTTCCTTATAGCAAAAGCTTTTCTTTGTTGGGCGGTCTGTATAGCTCAGTCTCAAAATCAATTATCTGGAGGTTTTTGATCTCATCCTTGTCCTTCCATGTTCTGTATTTTCCTTCTACTTTATTTTCTTTTGGTTCTCTTTTTCACTTACATGTATGCTTATTTTGTATTTGCACGTAGACCATTCATAAATACTTAATACTCGGTGAATTAATGGCTTAAGGGTAGCATCTTTCAATGCATGCATGAAAAGGTTTCTCCTTTCTCCTTTGTAAATCAAATATGTATATATGCATGCATAATGTATTATTCCGCTTTTTGTAATAGAAAAGTAAACCACTTGGGTCTGTTATGGTGCCCTATATCTTTGCTTGAGGTCTGGGTGTTTTCTATATTTATGTAACTGCCACATCATGGGGTATGGGTCTTGGTGGGTTTTATAATGTCTCTGAGTTTTAAACTTTATCTCTTTATTCCCTCCATGTTTATCCCCTCAATGTTTATTTTTACTTAACTGTGCTGTTTTGCAGTGTTTGTTCTCTTCTCTCAGGCTTTTGTTTGTTTTTGTATTTACTTATGCCCTGCTGGTTGGCATATGAATGGCTTTGTAATCATATGGTGTGCATTGCTGAATATTTGTTCACATATCTTTTTGTTAGTATTCAAGTTAATAGTATAATCAGATTCACTGGAATCTGATTCTATATCTAGAATATACTTCTCCTAGGAATGTAACAATAACCAAGTTTTTCATTGTTAATTCAAAGCTCTCGTTCTCTTTTCTTCCCAGCAACATGGAACACATTGCATTTGCGTTGGGCTTATGTACCACCTATCACCAACTGCAGGGCAAATTTTCTGTTTACCCTGTTTTTACTTGTCCGTGTGCAACCTACTTAAAGTTTAAATTGCTGCTTGAACTTTTTCCAAATAGGACTGGCAGATTTATTTGTTGTAATTGGAAAAGCCTCACAATGTGCGTTTTCCTTTTACTTTTTACCCTGTTTGTAGACAGGCAGTGCTTTGATCAAATATTTGCAATCTAGTAGTTGCTCTCCTGGGTTTACATGTAATCCATGGCTTGCCTTCTGATGCTGTCTATGTTTCAGTGATTACTTAAGCTGTCCTAAAATTTGTGTCAGTAATGATGCAAAATTACGCAAATACAATGCTGACTCTTCTATAATCTATAAACCAGACCAGTCTGTGGTCTTTTTTTTTTTTATTCTTTGCAGCAGGTTCTTGCCACTCTGAGTGAAAGTCGAAAGAGAGAGAGGGTATAAATCTGCCTTTAAAGTTGGATCTCTTAATGTTACAAACTGCTTCATAGCATCTGGGTCTCTCTCAAATTTATACCACACAGTTCTGTCAAACAAGCCTGTTACAGTCAGCAATAATTGGCACCTTCATTGATAGCTTCTGGAGTTCAGAAAATAAGTAGAAATATATTCACTATATAATCTGAACACTTTTGTTTCCTTTACTCTGTAAAGGTGGTTCCCTTGGGCAATGTGGAGACAGTGAGGGCAAGGTTGAGTAGCTTTAATTAAAATTACCTCTCTTGTACCAGATCCTTTGTACACACAAATTCATCTCCAGGAATGTCAGGCAACTGAATTGTCTCTTAGTAAAAAAAAAGTTCAGCTGAAAACCTTGTGTGACCTTTTAATGTAATCCTAGCACTGGATTTGGCATATCATAAGGGTGGTAAAAGTGTAGTGTAAACAAGTACAAAAATACCTAAGGAAGTCATGGGAGTAATGCAAAGCAAATCTTCCTTGGGTCACATTTTATAATTTGTAATTAAATTTAGTAATTTTTTTCATAAATAATGCAAACCACAGCTGTAAAAAAAGGAGGAGAGCAGATGTAGTTTCTGTCTTTTGAAATAGGCAATCATTCTTGACAGAATATAAAGTAAGTTTCAGAAGTTCTGACTCCTTGTAACATTGCGATCGCAGTCAGTCTCCACTTACACACCATCAGAGAGTGTGTCCATAATAGGTTTACAGTGCAAAAGTGTGTTACTGCAATAGAACAGTGCTCGGAAAGGGCGAGAACTTGATGCGTGCTGCTCGCTGCTGGTGTTCAGAACTGCAGAAAACTAACGGGAACGAGCAAGAGGCTGAAATCAGAGGGAAGTTATTTTGTTTTATGGCCCTGCTAACCTGCTTGGACACTATCACCCTGACAGAGAATTAGAGTGAAAATTTGTTCATAGTTGAACGTATGAACATCTTTTATCTTCTCATTCTCTGTACATTTTCATATGGAAAGGAAGATCTTAAGGTATCCATAGGTAGATATTTTTGTTAGATTTGTTTGAACATTTTCAGGAAAATAAGACGTATGTTGGTTTTGATTACATCAGTTCTCATTTTTTCCAGAAAACAGTAGTCTATTTGGGTGGTGCAGTTTTATAAAACTGGTTGTCATAGAAATATAATTATAGACTGTATTTCTGAAGTTTATTTGTTATGTTTATTTCAAAGAGCATCCTGAATGTTAAATACGAAGAATCACTTCTGATTTTAGGTGTTTCAGTTTTGAGTTGCTTCTTCTGTGATGCTTAAGCAACAAGAATAGATTATACTGAGTATCTTCAAATGTGTTTGCCCATCAGGTTATCTCCATGATTGTGTTACTTACTGCCTCATCTTGTTGTCCCTCCTTTTCTGTTTTTTCTTCTCTTTCCTCTTTACTGCTTTTTACATTTAAACAGTAGAGTTTTTGCACAGTAGGGATGGTCTCTCTAGCGTGGCTAAGAAAATTGTGTTTTAGTGGGGTAAAACAAGCATTTTTAAGAACAAAACCATCCGCATGCCTGCCTTTGTTTCATCTTGCTTTTAATTTGGCTTCAGTAATGAAAATAAACTGATCTGTTTCAATTTTCTCTGTAGTCAAATTCCTTTAACTTTGCTTTGTTATGCCTCTCTCTGCTGTTGTATATAAGGTCACAAAATTAAAACCAAGCATTTAAGTTAAAAATAATAAAGGCACCCTTCTATTCATAATTTTCACAGGAGCGATTGTGACCGTATTGCATACTAATATTAACTAGAATAAACTTAAACTTTGAAGTCCTTCCATCTTGCTCCTATTGCAAATGTATTTTAAATGGTTTCCTGTGAATCTAATATTATCAAGCTATGGTGTGTTACTCAGTCTCGTTTATTCATGCTTTTATATGTAAAAAACCTCATCAATTTAAGTAATCTTGTAGGCAAAGTTTTGCCTTGCTTGTTTGTTGTTTTGTAGTTTTGGTTATTCCTGAAAATTTTTAATTAGAAACAAATATTTTCCAGAAATACTGTGGAGCATTTGAAAAAGTACTTGATCATCTTTAATTTCTGTTGGGAATATTTTCTAATATAAATTATAATTTTAATACAAGATTGTGTACCAATATCATGTAGTTAATAATTGGCATAACTGCATTAATACTTAAGATAAAAATTTATTATATACTTACGGTTTGGTTGGTTTTTTGTTTTGTTTTGTTTTTTAATCTAAAGATGCTGAAAAAGAAGGAAATTTGTACTTCTGGGAAAGCAAGGCTGAATGTTAGGGTAAATTTGGGCTATCTTAAGGAGATGGCTAAAGTAGAGTTCAACTGGTTTCACACCCCACTGCCACTTGTCTAGGGACATAATTCAGATTATAAATATAAGTTATAATATTCTAAATATAAGTTATTATATTATAATTTATAAACTCACACAGTCTCAGCTATAACGGTGGGCAGATATCTAGGTTCCGGGATGATGTGCAGAATGGGTTTTCTTATTTTGTAAATGAGAAAACACACAGAGCTATGCAAATTCAGTTTGTTAAAAGATTATTTTTCAAACATTGACTGGAGAAGTGACCAGATTATGCGTATTCCTTTAACTAACATTATCTTGCCTCACAGAAACAATTTTCCGTTTTGACGTGCTGTGAATGTGTCATATACCTTTCAAAAGCACATAATCTATAAGTGTCAAAAGTGTGTTTTGTTTTTCAAATAGGACAGCTGAAAGCTAGGCTGACACAATCAACCGTCTTGACACCTCCTCTGTGAAAAACAGCTTAGTTTGCAGAACTTGCATTAATCTGTGGTTGGTTGTTTTTGTTTCAAAATAATTAGTAATCAGTAGTATGTAGGCATTGGAGTTTTTTCTCCCACACCTTTTATATTACTATCTTTTATTCCTGTGACTGAAGCAATCTATTGTGCTGAGTATAAAAAAGTAAATTGGGTGTGGCAAGGTAAAGGATGCTGTAGAACTCATGCATACTGTAATACTCTAAAACTGATAAATATATCCATGTATATTTATACAAAATCAATGATATGTAACATTCTAAGCTATCTGGCTACATGCTTTGTTCATTGTCATATGAACCCATGGCTAGTAAATTATACAGTAGGGTAAAAATGATAACAGCGAGTTAAATTTTATACAGTTGGCTTCTTTATGTTAATACAATCTTTTTCGTCAGCGTGCATAAGTAGGTGATATTCTTTAGAGGTTGGTGTTCCATAAAACCTAAAGACATTTTAGTCTAGTCTGTTTTTAAAGAATGAGAGTCATTCAGATTCCAGTTTTAATTTCTTTTGTTGTCTATGGTTGTATACTTGTGCCTATGGAGATTTTCCTCTTGCTCTGACATATATTTTCATGAGAGCGCTGCTCTACTTTATGAATTGAGTAAACATTTTAATAAGCACGACTTTGTTCTGCTGTTGGGGAAACTCAGACTTATCAGCATGGGTGTATTGAGAAAGGTGAGCAAAGGTCCTCTGGGCGTGCCAAGTCAGCAGTCTGTGCATGTCAGGGCCAATAAATGCATTAATCAGACTGCAAGTTTAACAAGTCAGAACGTTTTCACTATTTCCATATTTATCAAACATGTCAAGGAATGTGATCACAAGGCCTTCCAGGGATTAACTGCTCTAGTATTTTAATTGTTCTTTTTTTTTTTTTTTAAACTGCGACAAAAGCCAAGTTCTCAATGCGCAGCAGTGCTTTCATATCTATGAATGTGAAGAATGACTGGCTCATCCTGGAAATCTGTTTGGAATGGCAGGCAGCGTTCTCTAAATGTTTAATCACACCCTGCAACTGATGGGGACCTATGCTTTGGGAGATAACTAGTATTTTGGGATGTTTCCTGTGACCAAAAGCCTGGAATGAATTTTCTGTAGTGTCTGTAAATATACTTCTGTAGATCAACCAGTTAATAATACTTCGAAACGTGTGCAATCTGAGCAGTGCATTAATCTCTTTAGGTTTCAAGTGTTATCAAAGCATTTTGAATACCCTCGCTTAGCAGTGAGCACAAGATTTTGAAAATTGGAATGGACAGGTTCTCTTCCTACCAATACTGAAAGCTAACCAGAAAAGGAGAACAAGAAATGAGGGAACCCAACCACATGAGAGAGACACCTGTAGACAGAGCTCTGTTTGCAAAATGGGTTTGATTTCATGACTAGCTTGCTGAAGCATGACTTTAGGCGTTATTCAGTAGATCTATCTATCTCACTTACTGGTGCTGTATACTTTTGTTGTATTAAAATTATGAACAGGATGATGGTAAATGAAGTAAAAGTTGTATATCAGGTATCTAAAGGTGAAAAATACAGGTAAGCATTGGAATGGGTGGAAGGGTTTTCACTATTTTTGATACCTTTTTGTTTTCCAAGAGTTACATTCCCCAAACTTCAACTTCATAGTTTGAACTCATGTTCCTGTAATCAAAGACACAGAATCACATGCATGTGTGTGCATGTGCTCGTGAATACATGTGCAAAACTGCCTTTGCACTTCTGGCCAGTTTCAGCCAGATTTGACAGAAGATTAAAAAAAAAGTTCTTATAAATGTGGTGAAAGTAGATGACCAACTTAAGAAGGTGAAGAAAAACTGTAGGTGCCCCTAACCACGCGAGAAGATTCAACAGGTCCTCAAAGTTCTTAACCTATTGCAAACAAACAAGCAAAATACTCCGAGTGTAGTATAGCCTATTCTGGCTTTAAAACCTTTGGAAGAACGATGATGAGTTCTGTTTGAAGAATTGATTTTATGTTTCAGGAAAAAAACCTGTGGAATAATTGGAGCCTTTCTAATTAATGTGGGAATATTGATCAAATATATAAAGAGACCATAAAAGAGTCCTTTTGATGTTAGTGAGTTGAGAAAATTGTTGCATCTTGTTTTCATTCACAGTGGTTAAAAAATCAGTCATGTTTTTTGCCATAGGTTTATTGTGATGAAATAGAGATTTGATGCAAGCTGTTACTTGCATCAAAAAAAAAGCCTTACTTTTTTTTTTTCCTTGTCATCTTTTTCTTGTTATTTTGGCACTTTGAGGGGTAGGGTTTTTTTCTTCAAACACTTGCATTTATGCATTGATGTGTTCCAGCTGGTAGTTCATGGGCTAGATCCATGGGAAACTTTGTATCCTGCTGTCTTTTCCTTGAGGAAGAATGGACCACTTATGAAGGCTGTACTTGCAACCCATGCTGATTCCTGCATGTGGGCAGCAGTTGTAGCCTGAGTCACCTGCTTGTCAGTGTGTAAGAATAAGGTGGAGGTGAACCTCCTGGTCATGCATTTGGCTTTGCTCTTTCAGCTGCTTGCTTCTGCTGCAAGCTGGGCAAGCTTAACTAGAGAAAGAGGTATTTTGTGCTTAAGTCATTGTCTAGAAAGCTGTATAACGACGTGCGTGAACAGTGAGTGTTAAAATACTGTTTGGATGCTCCTTGGTAAAGATTGGGGCTTTTTTCTGTAGCGGTTTTGAAAGAGAACAAATTTGGTCAATGTTGGTCAGAACTCTTGACTATTAATGAAATCATCAAATATGATTTAATATTTATTAATGTCCAGAAGGTGTTAATGTAGCTTTCCAAGTTAAGGTAAGAAAGAGAACTTGATTAAGTTATAGATTGCTCTAGGTTAGCTCATCTGTTGATAGAATTGATTTTAAAAAATAACAGTTCATATACAGTAAAGTCTGTCTGCACTGGCTAAGTATTTTAGCATCTCCTGAGCCCAACCTGTAGCTATATATGGTTCTTGCTGAGACAGATCTCTGGTATGTACAGGGCATGAGGGTGAAAGAAATATTTACCATTAAAATCTGCTAGAGAAATGAAAATAGCAATAATGCTATTTCACTCTTATGTAGCACCTTTCATCTAAAGATTTCAAAGCACTTTAATAGATTTAATTAAGCTTTAAAATGTCCCTCTGTTATAGATTTATTATATTCCTTGTTTACAGATGGGAGAAATATAACTAAGTCCAGTAAAAAACATTGCAAAGGGAGCTCTTAATAAGAACCAGGAATAAAACCCCAGGAATCTTAAATCCCAGTTTTCTCCTTTAGGCTTAGATCCAGCAAACACTTCTGCAGGTGTTTTAATTCCTGCACTGCTCACATGCTTAAAGTTAAATACCTGAATAAATACTTGTAGGAATGGGGACGTAACAATTAGGAGTCTTGCCTTTTTCAATCTAAGAAACGTAAAATGCCAAACAGATTTCAAGCTGGTCTTGGGCTTTGCAATCTAAAATACATATTAATAAATAATTTGTGGGAAATTATGCTAGCTAGGTGATTGTTTTCTTTTTAAAAAAATAATCAGCTTCTTACCTCCTACAAACTAAAATGCAGAAATTTCAACTATATCATAAAAATGCAGTGCTATACAAGTTGGGCTTGGAGTGGCTTAAGTATTCAGTAGTGTGAAAGTTCCTCCTTTTGTATTGTCAGACATCCGTACAGAGGCGGAATGGAGTGTGCTAAATGAGTTGAATGCCCTTGAACATTGGCTAAATAGAAAATGTCATTGAACAGTGTCATAAATAGTGCAAGGTCATGCACTTAGGTCCTAATTACAAATGTTTATCATGTAAAGTGGTGGTAGGTCATCATTTGGAAACAGGGAAAATAGTGTTGTGAAGGCTAGTCTCTTGGAGAGGACTGAGACGTCCATGGGTAAAATGAAAATGTGATTTTAGAAGAGGTACATCTTACAGATAAAGGGAAGTCTGAATGCCGTCTCATAAGGCACTCTTGAGACTTTGTGTAGAATTTGGTGGGAAATCAAGAGTGTTTAAAAAATATCAAGAAGAAATTAGTTTAAAGAAGAGCTGCAACTATTGTCAGGAACACCAAGCCTCTCTTTTGAGAGGAGGCTGAAAGACCTTTGTTTGTTTACTGTACGAAGTTAAAGATATGAAGGGATAGGAACATAGGGATTTTCCCTGCGCAGGAGAGGTGAAGTATAAGCTGAACTCTTCTGACGGTACAAAAAAATACCAGCTAAGTTGAAAAGTAACTTATGCTTATTGTGGAAATTAGAATTGGTTATGTCATCAGTTAGCCATGTAGTTGTAAATCTGCCCACAGTAGTGACTTTTAAATGGGCTTTAGTCAGCTTGAGGAAAGTACTGTATTTTGTTGCAGCTCTGATAGCAGGAGACTAGACTTGATATCTTGAGAAGCCTCCTTCTTGCACATTCATTTTATAAATATAATATAAATGTTTCATAAATACTGAAGAAACTTTGGGAACAATGTAATACCTTAGGGCTAAGTTCTGATACAGCATCACTGCTTCTTTAAATACTGCTTCTTCAGTCTATTTAATTTCTGCCATGTGTTCACCTTGCCCCAGTAGCCTTAACATGTTTTCAGACAGCTGAGAAGCACTAGCAGCATGTTTTACTGGGACTGTGCAAAAGTGTCTTTCAGCCCTTCCTGTGCTTCCTGGGTCCTCACTGAGCTGCTGCCTGGTGTGTTTCAGAGCCACAGGAGGGCTGTTGGAACAAGCTTCCATTTGCTCTGTGGGTTTATTTTAGTAGCTGGCTTTGCCATTCTGTGTTGCAGTGTAGAAATGTGATGGTGAAGGAGCAGGCAAGAGGCCTCTGTCATACAAGATCCCCCTGATAGGAGAAAATTTTCCAGTGGCAGTAATACCCACAGACAAGGCAGCTTGACATCATGGTGGAGGTACTAAGCTGTTGCAGAATCATTTATGAAAAGAGAAAAGGTAATCGGTCGTCTTCCACCCAATCCACTTGTCACAACAATGCCAGCTGATTTGAACACAGTGGACTGTTTCTGTTTTAACTGTAGTTAATGTTAAATTAGTGAAATAATAACTAAAATATAGATTATATGTCAGCGAAGTGCTTTGCAGGTGATGCACCTTTTAATTGTCTGAATATCAATGTGAAAACAGACACTTAATGATCTTTTTCCATTTTTTTCAGTTGTAGAAAAGTTGTATACTTTTTCAAAATAGTTACACTGTAGTATGAGAAAGGGAGGAAAAACTTGTTTGAAAAGTTTTGTTAAGTTTATAAAAAAGCAAAAATTTATTGTGTAATATTTAACCATTGTCTGTTTGGTGATCGTAGTACAACTAGTTTATTCCCAGTTGAGCTGATAATTAAAAATACAGGAAAGAGGAATATTTTTGTTTGGTGTTGCAGCAGTGAAGAATGACGGACTCCCTTGTGTTTGGCCCAGGCAAAAGGGGTGCTGTAGTCATGAAAGAAATAACGCAGAATGATTTACAACTCATTCACGTTTCTTAAGTAATTTTTCTGCTTTTGTTACTGCATGTAGGGATTCAGACACAGCAATGTACATAATGCTGCTTGTAAGCTAAAAGCATAGAAGTCTGTCTTTCTCTTATTTTGTGAGATGTCAGGTAAAAAAATATATTTTTGACAAAACATTAGTTTTCCTTTGCTACTGGTAATCACTTACAAACTGAAATATTGTTTAATTACTTAAAACAATTTTATCTGCATAGTACTTTCTTGCGCTCTTCTCAGTTTGGTCAATGGAAGCATGTTAGCAACTTTTAATAGGCTTTACTTTCAGACTAGTACACAGAAACATCTGTGATGTTTGGATTGCTCATACTGCAGGGTTAAACTTTACTCATACATCATGCACATCACACAGAAGCACCATATTCTACTTTTGCCCTTTGGCTAGGATCTCAAGTGCCTGATAAGATGGCAAAGACAGAAGTTTTTCCTTGAAAATGCTCTTCTTTGACGGTAGGTGTTGTTAAGGTACCAGATACAAAAACATCCAGATTTTCTTGTACGTCTGTATTAGTTTGTAACCTTCAGGCGTACTCTAGAGCATGAAAGAGGAAGAAGAAATAAAAGGTGCGCTTACTCCTAGTAGGGTTGTGTGGCAGTAAGGGACATGGAATGGTCTGATGGCCTTATTATTTCCCTGACTACTTAGGCGGCTGAGCATCATGTTAGCGTGACAGCAGTGCTCGTAGTACCTACCTGTGCTAGCGAGACATAAGCAGGAGTTACGTACTGTGTTATGTACTGTGTTCCCAGGTCCTGCAGTTAAGAGACACCAAGTGTTTTGAAGACTCTCCCTTCTCCTCTTGTCTCCTCTGCCCAATGAGTTATGCACCATTTATTCATGCACATAACTTTAAATACTCAGGTATAGTCACTATTCAATGTCAGATGTATTTTCAACTCCTTATTTCTCCTATTTGTTATGTTGTCAGTTTAAAAGTGAGGGGCTATTGAATTTGCATCACTTAGTAAACTTGGGGATGTGCCTCTTCTGTGTGGAGGTTGTGATGAGTTGGGGACAGAAGCTGAATCTTGTGGTATGACAGGACAGAAAGAGAATGTAGCTGATGGAGTAGGGTGCAGGCATACCAAGTAGGGCCCCAGAGGTGCACCAAACTTTTCAAATTCGCTTTAACACACCTGTCCGCACTCTGTGTGCCTTCTGTACAGAAAATTTCATGCAGATTCCTACATTTAATTTTATTTTTCTCTGGCTGTAACTGTTTCCTGCCACATCTTCTGAGAAGTTCAGAGAATAAAGTACTGTCTCCCTAATACCTGTGTTTGAAAGAAATACTGATCGCTCATCACTGATGAGAAATATAACACATGGAGTTATGCTGTAGTGGGCAGGTGTGCGTGCAGTGTTTTTTATGAAAGCTGTTCTTAGTTCTTTTGTTTTGTTAAAAAAAGAAAAAGGAACAATAACGAGGACAATTATTCATCTTGCCAAACCTGTGTTCTGAGCCAAAATTGACTTTATTAAGCTATAATAGGACCAACAATTTGAATAGCAGCAGCATTCTCTCCACCATGTGACGTGGTGAAAAAACATGGATGTAGTTGAAATGAGGGAATGAGAGACCACAGAGTCTAGCAGGGGAGGGAAAAATGATGTATTTTCCACTTGGGTTGTATCCAACAAAAAAAATTAGATTATTTCCTTTTCCTTCTCTGGGGTAACATGATGGGAAACATAAGCAACAGAAGTATGGACAAGTATAGAGAAGAAAGTACAAAGACGGTTAGCTGGTTTGACCACGTCTGTAGTCAGTTGTGCAATCAAGTCAGTCACAGGTTCCCCTGCCTCACCCCCTTCACTTGCTGATGGAGCCAGATTTCTCTGCTACTTTGAGAGCTGTGTTTGCAGCAGCAGCAGCAGCCACCTCCCTGTTCAACAGCAGCACCTCCCTGATTCTGTGGGAGATCATCTTCCAGGAAGCTGACAGCACATCTGTTTACCAGCAGCAACTGGGGACAGAGTAAATCGAAGCAAGATTTTTTTTCTTTTGTCTGAATGAGTGAATGAAGTGTTGAGATGGGATCTCATCCAGAGGAAATTGTAAACGATATGACTTTGCCTTGGTCGTGCTGTATTAAAAGTTGTGCTGTTTTCTTACTTAAAATAGTGTGTTTTGTGTTATTTAAAATGATGTGTGTGTTTGAAAATAATTTGGCTTTAAAAAAATAAGTCATGCCAAGTAGACTGACTATACTTAGTTTTATATTTAAATTTCTTTACTCCAGGAGTATGTTGGATGGTAGAATGTGACTAAGGCTGGGAACCCATGAGGCTAACGTGTGTACAGTACATATGCACAAGATGAGGTGGTTTGGGCCACAGAATGCTTACAGTCAAAATGAACATTGAAATTGTTTTGAAATCCCAGTTCATTCAGAGAAGGAAAAAATATGTGGTTAAAAATAATCAGGATTAGAATGTAGAAAACCTTAGCAGATGGGTGTATGTGTTTCAGAACATGTGCTCTTAACTTTCATTTCTTTAACAAGAGATTCACATACTGAATTGATTACTCCATAGCTGTTTCCTGCATAATTTCTTACTTTTTTGGCTGAAACATCCTGTAACAGCCATTGTAGAGACAGGACACTAGACTTGGTTGGAGACAGTAGTTGGGTTTAGTAAGCCTCTTTTCTCCTGTTTGTGGTCTATCAGAATACCTCCTCCGGGCTGGCTCATGACTTACAGCATGGTAGGTGTAACCCCCATAGCGCTTCAGACTGCCTACTCTGTCTCCATTTTACTTCAGCCCATCTCACCCAGTCCCTGTCCCAAGGTCAAGCTTTTTGTCTGGTCTGCGGGTCCTATTAATGTTTTGCAAATATTCAGAAAGTGGATGTAGGGCTTCTACATGAAGTAGTAAGACAGAATTACTAAAGCTTTCTAGAATATTTTAGTCAATCTTAAGATTAGATTTAGTTTCTTAGGCCAATTTTTTTTTCAGACAAACCTAAAGCAGTGCTGGAAATGCTTATACTGTGATAGAGATTGGAGACAGTTTAAAAATAAATCTCTTAAGTTTCCATTTGAGTGGAAACCCAACTGGGAAAAAAGTTTCACTACATCTTGAGTGATTGCAAAAAGGTCTTTAGAATATTAACCTTATCTATAGATGTTTCACATACCACTTCATTAACATTGCATCCCGATGAGTCTTTGTATTTGTGACTTCCAGAGCTGGAATTTCTAGGGATGAGGCAGCAGCTATCAAAAATACAATTAGATCTAATTGTTGTGAAATAAGTATTTTATTGGCACAGATGACAAGAGTTGAGAAATGCACACTATCTTTCATCTGTGCATTTCAAATCACTTTCCAGATGAGCTAATTAGGCCTTCTAGATAATTAGATGTAACTTATGAATAAATAATGGGAAGTGACTTGCATAGTATCACATAGCAAATCAAAAGCTGGCTAAAATGAAACCTGGGAGACCTGTCTCCAGATTTCCTGCCATCAGCACGCAGTCAGTCTGTAGCTCCCGATGTTGCATCTAAGTAAGATGTATTTGCACAAGACCATGGAAAGTTGAGGCCTTGAATTTTCAGATCTCTGCTGCAGCTCGTACTTCATTGTACAGTATTTCACAGGGTTGTTGCAGAAGAAGAGCAGAGCTCCTTCTTTGCTGAATGAAGTATTTATGCTTATTTAAAAAGGCAGGCTATGGCGAAAGCATGGGGAATGCCAGTATATTCCTGTAACAAGGTGGAAGCTTTGACTTTGTTAAATTGAGTCCTGCTTTGGGAACAGTCTCTAGGTTAAATAAACAGTAGTTTGATGTTCCCCTAATGCAAAGGATTGCTTTACTTGAGGCACTGCATGTGCTTGAATGTTTCTGTTGGGTTTTGTTTGTTGGTTGTTTTTTGTTTTGTTTTTTTTTTAAACTGAAGATCACATTGATCCTGAAATTTTAGTATATGTTTTTTCCTGCCAATGTTGGTAACATCATTTCTTTATCGTGGTAAAAGAATGGACTGGTGTTTTGCCAGTAGATTACCCCCTTTTGGTTGCTCTGAACGTCCTCTTATGAACTCAAATCTAAACTATTATTCTTGGAGTATTGATGATATTGATATCCTTCTGTTTATGCTGTCTCTAGTGAAGAATGACGTACCCCTTTGGAACCGTGTGCATGCAATTTGTGAACTAAGGAGGGCTCAAGTGCTTCATGTGTAATGAATTAGGGTGCCTGTAGCTCTTGCCTCAGAACTTCCAGTGTGAAAAGCATGCTACTGACTGTACAAAACTCACTGGTGTACTGCAGTGTGTAGTGACACTCAAAAGCAGTGGGTGTTACTTTGAGTATCTTCGCTTATATTTGAAATGAACCTTTTAAAGGCTTAAAACAAAAGTTTTTTGCCCAACTCCTTAATTGTTTGCTTTAATGCATGTGCTTATGGGACCCTCTGGCTGTACGCACATACAGTGAGCAGGGCTAACATGCTGTATCGAGCCCCCTGGAAACGGGAGGTGTTTGGAGTTCAGAAAGATACTTCCAGCTTGTGAAATTTTATCCAGTTTCTTTGAAGTTTTTTGGGGAAGGTTCAGGAAATTGAGCACACTTCTGTTGAGAAATCAGAGTCTAGGTCCTTATGGAAGGACAGAATTCATGTTTTCATGTTACAGGGATCACAAAAAAAAAAATAAGATGGCATTTTTCATATAACAAAACAAAGAACTTCATAATGTTGATGTTTGTGAGAATAACATTTTGGCTTAGCCTGATCTCATTATGCAAGGAATAACCATACAAGCTCTCTCTCTGAATAACAATACACCTTTTTGGTATATTTTTTTTCCTTTCCCTGAAATTAAATAATAGCATGAGAAAGACTCTTTCAAATCATACTGCAGCATTTGTTGACTTTTTAAAATTAATAGGAGTTAGGTGTTTTGCATACACAAGCATAAACGTTACTTGGCAAGAACTACTTCTTACCACATTGTTCTTCAGGTACAAGTAGAAAGGCGAATCAATTTCTCATGGGAAAAGTGATGTTGATGAAAGTATGCAGCAAATCAGGGTATTAATTTAAATAATGTGTTCTTAACCAAACTGAGTGACGAGGCAGCATGAACCATGATGAACAATGATAAATTAGTTTATCCTGAAGACAAATTCATTATAATTAAGTTACAGACACTGTAAGAAAAATGGCACTCAAAATAGCTACAGATTACCAAGCAGCTCTGCCTTCTGTGCATTCTCTGTATGGAGACACTATTGTTCTATGATTCTGTGACTTACACAGAGAAGATTAAATAGCAGTTGTATTAGAGAGAGGTGATTGTTGAATCCACATTTTATAGTGAGACCAGATTTTGCTACCTTTCCATGAAACGATACCATATTCTGAAAAGAGTTCTATCAGCTTCACTGGTGCTACTTGCAGAAAAAAATTACTGCTTAACATGAGTAAGGATTGCAGGTAGTGAATATATGGCATTCTTGTTACATTGACAGAACCAATACAGTTGCAAGAATCTCTGTCTGAGTTCTGATACAGGATGGAATCCTTTTAGGTAACAAAATACATTAATAACTTAATAACTCATTATGAAAGTTACATTCTGCTCTCTGATGTTCATGAGAGATTAAAGATCAGATTTGAAGAGCCAGCCAAGCCAAATTAGCATTTTGTTGCTGCTGGGAGTAGTCCTGCTGCTTTTTCCTCCCTCGCTTGTTCTGATGTTCATCTGATCCCTTGGTAAGTTGATTGAGGTTACCAACTTGCAGAAGGCTCATTCTGGATAGATTAGCTTTCTGCCAGTGAATTGACTCACGGAAGGATCACATGAATATCAGAACTGATACAAGGAAAGCATCAGGAATGTGTGGCTGGAAAGGGGAATGCTAAGAGGAGGAGGGAGTACAGGACCTGGTTTTGGCAGCAGTTGATCTGTTACATCAGCTCAGCTGAGTTCCTCTTAGTACACCTTAGCATCTGACTGCTTTAAATTGGTCTAGTTTTCAAAATACCGGTCTGTAAAATACTCAGTATATTCAGCGAGGTGGGGCTACCTGAGAAAAGTAACGACTAGAAAATAATTCAGTCCTACCAACAATGAGTTACTCTGTCAACTGGGAATAATGAACTTTCTGCTGGTATGGTGAGTGACTTCGACTTTTTGAAAGAAGTCATCTTGGTAAACAGAAGAAACCTATTACTTTCAAAGCTTGAATTTCTCATTTACTAGTATTCTACCATTCTATGAAATTAATTCGTTTCAGTCAGTGATATTGTGCATATCGTGTTGCAGCGTAAAACCACCGTATGTGCTGGGGCGCTGGCCCTTGCAGAGTCATTCATGCTGCAGTCCTTCCTGGCCTGGGATAAATAGCAAAGTTCTGCTACATGTGCTGTAACTGTACCAAAGAAATATGCCATGTCCGTCTCCTTAGGCGATCCAGAATTCTTTCATCATCTGCAGGCAGACTTTTTACGCTTTCAGAAAAAATACATATGCTTAGAATGCATTGGGTACATTGTGTTTATCCTAAAGTTCTTGAGCTGGAAGTAAAAAGTGCAGAAAGCCTCAGAGGCTTGCTGTTCTTTAGTGCATCTGAATAACAGGTGTTCTCAGTGCTATTGATTGCCTTTGCAGTGTGCCAGAAGAGTACTTGAGCTCACGCTGCCAGGCTTAGTTTTTTCTTTTTATTCCAAGGCAGGATACAAAAGGATCAACAGAGTCTGCCTTTTACTGATCTTCTAATTGTCTGTGGATAGGCAAGAAGTTGCGTATTTCCCTTTTAAGGTTGTAAAAATGGCCTTGTTGACTATCTCAAGCCAGGATTTTAACATACTCCTCCGCCTTCATAGTTCAAGCGCCATGCCTGCATTATACTGGATTGTAGCCTTGCTGCTGTGACCCTGTCTTTTCATTACCACATTACGGGTTTTCTTGTATGTCCAAGTATAGAGGACTTCTGTACCCCAGTTATGTTCTTCTCAGTAAGCATTTACACAAATGAGAAGGCATGATAAATAATCTTTTGGGGTGAGTATTTAAACTTAACAGGTTTATGTATGCGATTATAAACATAAGCATATGAAATTAGCCTTTGTGTATGACTTCTATCAAAAGCTTCCTTCAAAAAGCCCACATAAGACACATGTTTGTTAAAGTACCACTGAACAGGACCAAGAATGAGCAATGTAGTGTTAATCGTGCATGTCAGCAGTGCAACGTTACCTCTTCCTGTGGTGGTTATCCTGTTGATGCCCAGTTAGGGATGATTCTTCCTTGGTTTTTATTGGAGAAACTGTGGATTGTAGTTTGCTAAAGGTTTTCTATAAGACTATTCATGTTTCCTGCCTACACATGTCCTACAAACAAACACCCTGTGAAGTCTCTCTCAGTTCCTTGAATCTTTGGTTAGAGGTAAGTTTAGGTATTATCTTAGAACAACAATTTTGCGGGGATTCCACAGGTAATAGCCATATTTACAGTGAGTAGAGGTGGCCTTGTGGTGACAGTCTAAGAGTAGAAGTCACGAGGTCTGAAATCTGTTCCTGCCTTTGTCCTAGACTTAGTTAGACAAGTCACAGCATATCTCTGCTGTGAAATAGGGATTATACCTGCCTAGTTAACAACAGTGTAAGTTTACTACCCTCTCTAAAGAAAGAAGGTTGTAAAAGAAGTGCAAAGTGCCATTTCAACTCTGTTTGCATTTCATTTGAACTCTGGATTTCCAGGGTGAAGGAAAATGAGTATTTGTTTTATTGTCTCAGACCCCTTTGGATCCAAAGTACTGCAGCTGGAAAAAGACTTTTTTTCTCACCCAAAGCTTCCAATTTTTTTTCTTCCTCCTCACGTGTTTTGAAAGCATTCTCATGTTGCTGCATCTGCCTCTGTCAGTTATGCCAATAAACTGTTTGCATGCTGGCACTTTTGAATTTTTGTCTAATATAAATTTTTTTCGGTTTCTGATACACTTTAATTTCTTCAGAGCTGAGCCTTGGCTGCTCTGCATGTGCAGCAGTAGAAGCTGTGGGGGCAACTAAAACCATGAACCATTTGACTAATGGCAACTGGCTTTTTGTTGTTCCTAATTAAAATATGAAAATGGGAGAGATATCCATGTTAGTGTCACTTTTCTCTTTGTATTTTTGCTCAATGGTGACCTTTGACTCTACAAACTGAAATGTTTCTGTTGCTTTATACCATTTTTGGAATTGGTATAGAGATTTTGAAGCCAGCAGGTATTTTTTTCTTTTTATTGAACTATTCCTTTGTTTGGCTTTTATGAACTTTCCCACCCAACCTCTGTTTTATTCAGCGCTTCAGTGCTGCTTTGCTTTGCTCTGCTCTTTGTATCAGTTAGGAAGTGAAGACAACAAGTAAAAATAGTGTTCAAAACATGGAAGTGTTGGTTGTACGTTTGATGCCTGTTGGAACGTGTAACATACCGTACTGTTCCCAGCTCATCTTTTATGACTCATTAGCACCTTTTTGGAAAAGGTTGCTCCTGCTAGGCTAAGTGGACGGTGGAGGGAGGAGGGGGATCCCTCTTTAGCCTTTTCATGTGTTTTGTTTTAGTCCTCCATATTTGTAATGGCCTGGCTTGAAGGCTAGCACCTTCCTGTGGGTGCCACTACCTGTTTTTACCAGGCGTCCTTCCTTGCATTGAAGACTTAAAACTTCATACTCTGAGATTAACAGATAAAGCAATTAACAAGGCTTCAAACAGCCTCTCGATGGAACAAATCTGTTTGGGTACCTTTACACCCTGTTAGTAAATTGCTGGAAGTTTGCTTCTTATGCTTTATTTTTTCTTCTCTCTTTGGACTGTCTTGATAAGTTACCTGTTTCTGGAGTAACAGACAGCTTAACGAATTACATAAATATGAAAAATACCATGGTGCGCCTTTTTTGTAGCTTGGGGTGCCTGGTAGGAGTTTAAAATAACAAACATCCATCAATGTTGTTTTCCTGGTTCAAATGGCAACTGTTTGAAACATCTGCTTTCTAGCAGTGCGTGGATAACATACTTTATTAGAAGTCACATGTCTATAGAACTGTATCTAAGCTGTTTTAATTTTTTTTACAACAATCTATGCTGCTAATCTTTGCTCAAAAACTAGGCTTTTGGCTGATGTTCCTCAACCTCAAAGCATGTAATTTGGCTGAAGGAGATATTTTATTCTTCAATATTTGTGAAGCATATAGGTATGTGAAGAGCAACAAACTCTGGCATAAGCAGCCCGTCATATTATTCAGTCATTTTTCAGCTAAGCTTATTGCTATTGATCTTACAAAGCACTCCTAGATCTTGGCTATGGCTGCCTTTAGAAATAGAGGTCAGCACGAGTTAAATACAGATTTTGATCTGGTTTCTAACAGCTTTGTTTATGCTTATTTTTTTCTACCTCCTCTGTTGGTATATTAGTATAAATCACTATAACTTGCTTGAAGGAAATGGAGCAATGCTGAATAACAACTGCTAAGATTTTGGACCTTATTTTTTTTCTAATGTGTTTGTTTTAGACAACAAAAGATCTCATTGTGAGAGAGAGAGGTAATATTTAAGCATCCAGTTTAGCATTTAAAAGGAAAGGAATAACAACATGCAGAAACAGACTTTTTTCTTACTATGATAGCCAACCTCAACAGTAGATCCAATGTTTAAAAGTTTGATGTAGCAAATGGTGAGCTGTACTCTGTCGAGATTCCAGTTTACGTAGTTGCACAAATTGAGCTGTTAAGGGGTGAAAAGTCTGTCTAATAAATTTTCACAAAGCTTTTAGTTGTGAAGAGACAAATATAAATATTTGCGGTTGTGAGGAACGCATCAGTGGGGTGAGATGGAATAATACAGTCTTTTGTTTGCCTCTTTCAGTGGTTTTGAAGAACCACAGAAATGTAAGTATTCATCATAATTTAACAAAAGGCAATATCTTGGTTTTCCACCTAAGTTCAGGTCCTACAGTCAGAATGAGTTGAATTCAGAGGAGGAGAAGGATTCATGGGGAGGATAGTTTTCAGCTGCCTTTATGTTGCCTAGGGCTGTTTTTTTTGGTTTTGTTTGTTTGTTTCCTCAGTGTGTGATATTGCAGTAATCTTTGGCCTCTACCCGAAAAGTGATTGTGATGCTCAGAGATCATCTTTCCTCTGCACTGACAATATACTTCATCTCCCTTCAGCTTCCCCTTGAGCATCAGAAGGCAGTAACACCCTGATGGTGAAGGGTCTCGCAGCCAGATTGCCACTACTTTTCTGTACAGCAGAATCTTTCCAGGGGATTGCTGCTTTGGTGAACTTGCCAGTTATAATTCACCGTTGCCTCTTAAGCCTGTGCCTTCTATTTCTTGTCAGCTACTCCTTTGGCTGAGAAGGAGGAGTGAGGAGCTGAAATTAATTCTGTCTCTTCCTATATATGAACATTCAGCCCTTGTCATGACATCTCTGGAGGCGTTGGCATTACTCTCATTAACTGGTTAATCCTAATGATGCTAAATACTTATAGATTAAAGGATAATCTCCAGGATTGTTAATGCAGGTTCATTTTCATGGGATGTCACCTCTCCATTTTGTCTACAACATACAACAGTTACTTCAGCACTTGGAATATTTGCCTTCCAGTTGGCCACTGAGCTCTTTAGCTCGTACGATGGCAGACTCTCTTACATTGAGAGGCTTGTGGCAATGTTTGCTGTCAACTGTCTTTGGAGAAATACTTTGGTTTACATTGAGAACTAAGTTCTTGAGACTAACAGATGTAGTAGGCATGGCAGGCACTTTTTCCCCAAGGTTTTCCCACAGAGCCCTGAGAATCCTTCTCCCTGGTTGTTAAGAGACTCCAGTTTGTAGTGACTCTCCCTCTGGCAGAAACTTAAATGTATTTGGGCTAACCAGGGGAATTTGTAGAAAGAGAAGGGCTCAGTCCACTGCAACTCTATCAAGTTAGGCTTTACAATGTTGCTAGCAGAAGCCATATATTGGACATCTCTATAAAGGAATTGCCTTTAGAATGCACTGCTTTGGTGTTTTGAATGCATGTCGATAATGTAATCCTGTGCATAACCCAGAAGTGTATATTTTTGAGATAATCTCATTTGTACTTGCTGTGTGTTAGAACATGTTCAATGACAGAATAGTATTTTGCCCAGTCAAAGACAGCTGATTAATTTTGCTACATCAGGACTCATCTGTCCTCCCCAGTATTATGTGCAGACTTCAGAGCTGAAGCTGTGCTTCAGCTTTCCTTCTTTTTTAGGGTAGGTCATGTAGATATTAGTGCCATTTACCAAATCATTTTAGGCAGCACTATTTCCTTCTGCCATTTTGTGTGCAATGTAGAGCTACCAAGCTGTAACCTGTGCTAGCAGCGCTGTATGTCATCTATCAACTTCTGTGCTCAGTAATCTAGTTTTCCCCCCAATAAGGTTGTTCCCCCATTACTGACTCTGTTGCTTGCTGACAAGCCTAGAGAAGGACTCTGTGGTCAGACTGTCCAGTGGGAGGCTGGGAAAGAATTGGGATTGAAGCTTCTTGCAGAGCGGGTGTATAGGCCCAGCTGTGTGTTAGGATTGTGCATGGTGCTGTCCTGGTTGAAGATGGGACTTGTAGAACCGCAGTTCTGCTTCATTACTTATAAAGGTACTTGTCCACCAGGTCATCCATGATATTAGTAGTAGCCTTTGTGTACTCTTTTCAGGAGAGAAAGTTCCTTTGAAGGCTAATTGTATGCTTCCTCTACTGTTGTGGTGGATTGACCCCAGCTGAAAGCTCGCTCACTCCCTCTGCAGAGGGATGGGGGAGAGAATCGGAAGGGCAAAAGCAAGAAAAAGTGTGGGTCAAGATAGAGACAGTTTAAGCGGAGGGGGGGACATCACAACAAACACACCCTCATACCCTCCCCCCCAATAAGTGATGCAAGGGCAGTCACCACCAGCAGACAAATGCCCAGCCGGTATCCGAGCAATCGCTACTTTGGAAAAACTCACCCCCCTGCCCTCGCCACCAGACCCCCACCCCATTTTATGGCTGAGCATGATGTTAGGTGGTATGGAATAGCTCTTTGGTTGATTCAAGTCAGCTGCCCCAGCTGTGTCCCCTCCCAACCTAACAAGGATGGCAGAGCAAGAAACAGA
The DNA here is from genome assembly GCF_965638725.1 of Aptenodytes patagonicus. Lineage (NCBI taxonomy): Eukaryota > Metazoa > Chordata > Aves > Sphenisciformes > Spheniscidae > Aptenodytes > Aptenodytes patagonicus. The sequence continues at coordinate 34,986,904 of NC_134955.1, read as the reverse complement.
GAAGGCCTTGATGGTGTGTAAGCAGTGTTCCGCAGTGGCTAAAACACTGGTGTGTCAGCAGCAGTGTTTTGGTCACCAGTCTAAAACACAGCACCACATGGGCTGCTATGAAAAAAATGAGCTCCATCCGGGCCAGATCTAGAACAGCTGTGTACTGTTACTGACCGTGAGGCTGCTTTATTTCAGAATTTCCCCTGTAACAGGTGCATGAGTACATATTGCTGGTCAATAAAGGTTCAAGCATTGCTTAAACATTGTAGTGTATTCAATCCGGTAGCTGAAATCAGACCAAATTCTTGGATTAAGCTGGGATTAACTTCTAGCATAGTTTATGCAGTAGTAAGGATCTGAAAACTAAGATTCTCAAATTCAGTGTTTTGCTTGTAGTTTAGTGATTATTCAAGCCTGACTGAAATATTTAACCTTTTAGTTTCAGTATCCTCAACTATGAAATGATAATGTTGGTAACACTGACTGAATTCTTAAGTGTGTGGTAGTAGAAAGGTGGTAATGCTAAAGGTAGGAGTGTTTGTAAGGATCCTTTATTTCTTAGGAATACCAATAATTATTATTCTTGGAAATTTTTTTTTTTCTGAATAAGAAAACATTCTTGGGAGAGCTCCATGAATTCTCAAGTTTGTCTTCATCTTGAGACATTTGACAGCAACGCCAAGTAACATTGGAGCTATTGTTAGAAGGGAACCTGATATTGTTGTTGTTCCACTTAAATGGAGTTGTGCGAGGAAACGCCAGCTCTCCTATTGAGGGAACTCAATCGACTGGAAGACTTTTTGGTTTCTTGCATTACTAGCTGCCAAACGAATGAGAAGAACTGATTTAATCCAAGTATGACAGCTTACTCCAGAAGCGTCTGAAGGAGTGAAATGTAAATGAATTGTCCTTTGCAGGGGAAATTTCTGAGATGTAAATCACAAGTGGGAAACATCAGTTTTGAGCTGGTAGATTTTCTATACATAGACAAAAGCCTATATCTTTTAAAAGATGATTAAATTAATGTAAAGTGAGGCAATACAACATTTCACTTAGAGTATTAAGAGAGAGGAAGAACAGTTAGTTTGGATCAACTGCATTTCATGGAATTCAAAAGAAATTTTATTCTGTTTCAGGAACTTCTCACTGTTCCTTTTGCCAGATCTTTCACTCGCAGATATGCTGGGTAGATAGTATATGGCTTAATTCACTCACAAAATCAGAGGAATTAGCAACTTTGATTGACTTCAGTGACAAAATACCTTGACATTGAACTGCTTTTAAAAATTTGGGTTTCTTGGAACTGTTAGCTTGACTTGTGTAATTCAGTTACTTTAATTGAAATTAATTTTTGGGCCAGGGACTTAAAGCAAAACAAAAAAAGGAAATGATGTTAATGAAAACTGGGGGGGGGAATCACTACTTAAATTTAGATGGTAGAAATTCACATAGACAGACCAGTCTGTAGGTTTTGAAGATTCACTGCAGTTGGGTAACATTAAATACCTCCTGTTTAAGTCATACTAGCACAATTTTTAGACATGTTTCTGTTTACTTCTATGGCAGGTGTGAGATATTTACCATTTAAAAGTAAAGAACCCAGGAATATTTATGTAAAATCAGCAGTGTTTAAAATCTTGGTACTTTGTACAGGTTTTAGCGCTTCAAATTCCCTCTTCAGCTTAATTAGGTGTAATATGAAACTCTGTATCCTAAAGTACAGGGTAGAGCTTCTTGTAAACGAAGAGCTTTGGGAGGCATTGGCATGAAAAATTATGGAATTAAAGGTAGGGTTGTTTGGTTTAGACTGTTAAGAAACAAGTGCCTGGCTGATGAGTACAGCTAAAAGTAAGTTTCACTACTTTTCATGTATGCTAACTAGACATAGTGTAGAAAGTGCATCAAAACAAATATAAGTTTTATAATCTACATTGATTATTAATTTTGTAACAGCATTCACTTGACTGTAGCAAATTTCCTGAGGATTAAGGACCTGATGGAGTTAATTGGTTCCTCCCAGTAAGTCACTAATCTTCAGGGAGTTGGTTTCAGGGCTTATGCTTAATTTCATAGGATTCAGTGAATTTGTATTCTGTGTAGAGGGAGGAAGGATGAACACAATCTTGGCAAAGTTTCAGTAATGTCAGTGATTATCTCCAAATATCTGTGCTCCAATATCAGCAACTAATTAAACAAACTCTGCTGTGCACCTTTCTGCCATAGTAGTCAGGAACTGCATGTTGTGGTATGGCTGTATTTCTCTGCAGATGCAGTGTGTCTCACATAGGGAAAGTGGTTCCTGCTTGTGGCTATTATAATTCATCATATAAAAATAATAATAAAAAATTATCAAGTATTTCCAGAAATGTTAACTGCAGATTTCACTCTGTGCCCTTTTTTGCTGCCGGCACTACAGAACAGATTCCTCACCCAAGCTGTCTCAAATCAGAATGAGCTGGGCAAGGCTTCAGACTGCCTGGTCCATCACATGCTCATTGGACAACCAGTTCATTAAAACTGGGGCAAGTGTTCCATTAAAACTGATACAAGTCCCAGAAACACAAGCCAATGACTTCAGCTGAATGAGTCCATGCAATTTTTAGTTGGTATTTTTAAGGTCAAGAAGAGTAGAAGTTCCAGTATTTCTTGCCAGGTCCCATTTAAAGGGCAGCTTCTATTTCTGTATGAATTGAAGTTCTGGTAGATCAGCAGTCTTTAGAGTAGATGGTGGGAGCTTTGGGCCAACTGTGTTCCTTTGATAAACTGGTTGGAAGAAGGGAATTTCACCCAAGGGAAACTTGGTTTTATGGCTGCTTCATAATCCTAACTGTGGTCATCTTTAAAACAGATAATTATATAGTTGTGGTACCCAAAATTTACTAAGTGTTTTGAAGTCCTTACTATGAAAAATAACTCAGATATGTGAAAGGTAGAGGAAATATAAATATATAGTGAGTATGATGATAGTAAAAAAAAAAAAAAAAAAAAAAGAAAGAAAATACTTGATAAGTAGGTAACTGCATGAGGTGAAGTGGGTTCTGTGGTTTTCTTGGGTTTGGGTTTTTGATTTTTTTTTTTGATATGTGAGAACGGCCAGATGGGGAAGAAACTTCAGGCATATTGACAAAAGAAAAAGGAGTTTCAAATGAGGCTATGAGTGATAGAGATGAAGAAGGGAGTTCAAGGGAAGAGGGCTGCATGAATGGCTGATTCTGTAAGAAGGACTGGCAGAGGAAGTGTGCTTGTTTGTTTGTCATCACTTTCCCTCCCTTTTCCTCTTCCTCTTCTCATCAGCAGTGATTTTCCTTCAATCTCGTTGATCACTCACAGCACCTGGAAAGATGCTGGTAAATAGGCAGAAAGCTGCTTACTTTTTGCCTGGCATTTGTCTTTAGCACTGAGCTTTTCTGGGCTCCCAATAAGGACGTTGTTGTTGTCCAAGCAGGAACCAGGTCTTGGCAGGCTCCAGAGCTGTCATGGAAGATTCCCAGCAGGAGGAGAGTGCAGGGAGGGTGTTAATCTCTTCAGGATTTCTGGCCCCAGAAGCTACTTGTTTTATGGAAGTAATTCTAAAGCTTTTCCTCTTTCCTTTATGGGCAGGATTTGCAAGTGACCTGACATATTTTGAAGTATTTCATTTTTCAGACAAAACAGGAACTGTTTTATCTCTGGATAATATCACTGTTGGCATCAGAGACAAGCTTCATTGCTGGTATAAGCAGGTGCAACTGTATTGACTTGAGAGAAGTTGCACAGATATTTGCCAGAGGTGAATGTCTCCTGTTTCCACCCACATAACAGTTGGGTAAGTAATGATGCACACAGTTCTCATAAGGGGATTATAGCAAAGCCACAATGGAGTTTATTCAGTTTTGATAGAATCAAGTGACTTCACTTTGTAGGCTGATAATGCGATTTACTACCATACCAAGGATTCAGGTCTGAACCCGATACAACTCGTTTCACTTGTGCATACAAAGCATTTGACTGAGTTTGAGATACGTGTTTTCTGTCAGCTCATTTATGAGTTATTTAGTGCAGGCATGTTTAGGATCAACCATCCAAGGTCCTCTTGTGTTTAAAAGGGACTAAATTAAGAGCTTGTGATGCAGCAGTTTTTACTGGCATGGAGTATATACAGGGGTGAAAATAAAATAATAAACTTTTCTGCAAGCATGTCTTAAGTCATATTGGTGTGTTTATTTGGGACTCAGTATGAGGGGGTAGGCAGGGGGGCTTGTCTTTCCCAGGCTCTGTACACACTTCATTAGGGTTACTTTATTTATATTACAAGGTCAAATGTGATCTTGGTGCACAGGCCTCCGACTTAAACAGAAATTCCCTTGATTGTTAGTGAGATTTTCTTTTTTTTCCCTCCCAAGTCACTTTCTGATGTTTGGCCTGATTGAAAACAGGCAGAAACTGGCACGGAACAATATTATGTCATCCTTTGCTTATATTTCCTACCCACTCATTCTTTATTTTAATGTTATATGAGGTCTTCAGCAGAGTGTGACATATTGTTATAATTACATCATTTGGAAATGTGTTTATCCTCAGGAGTCATAATTTGATTTAGGAACTGTTTTCCCTGCTTTCAGTCTGTTATTCATAGCATGGCATGACCATCAGGCTTCTGCAGCAGGACTTGACACACCACTTTAAATATTTGCAAACCAAAACACAAGAATCCATTGATGCATGTGGGGAGGAAAGAAGGAAGGGGACATGATTTAAGATTCGATAAAATTCTTGCAGGTTGAATAAACTCTAATAATATCGTGGTAGTTTCTGTGTAGAGTATTAATTAATTCATATCTCTTTGCCATATAAACAAATGCATTTTTATGAGTGTGTTTATATGATTCTGTAGGGTGCTTGTAATGGAACTGCACGCCTGGCCCTTGGCAATGGGAAGCAATAGCTCTTGAGCATGTTTGTTAAGAAAATTGCTGTGAGTTTTAGCCATGGTTTTTGATGCCTGCAGAAAAACATACTTAATTAGAACACAGAAGTTAAGGAAACTTCAGAGTAGTGTTCAAAAACATTTCAGGATCTGCCCTATGCATTGAACAGCTGTGTAAATGTGGGAAACTGCCATTTTTATGATGATAAGAAGCAGAGTCCCATGATGTTCATCAGGCGTGGAAGAGCTGCCACCAGAGCTATCAAGACCCTCCGGAGATGTGAAGTTCAGACTCAGTCCACACTTTTGAGGCTTGCTGTTACACAAAACGTGTATCATGAGAATATATCCAAAGGCCCAGGAAAAAAGTACGAGGTGTGCCTTTAGAAAGAGTAAACTAGAGCTGTTCCCGCAGCATTATGTTGCTGTCTCTGGTGATTGTTAAGGATCATTAAACTGTTTGCTTTTAAACTTCCTGCTTAATAAATAGTTATTGTTTTTTATATTTATATAAACAAAATGAGAGAGGGAACATCAAAACAAATAAATGAATTAAGGCCCACTAATCTCATCTTTTGTAACTATACTCATGTGAAAGAAACTGTGTAGGGCCATACCCAGGATTGTGTTTTGTTTTGTACCGGATTATTAGAGCATTATATGTATGTATCTCACTTACGTTTTCCTTCAAGGAAGAAACATTTACCACATTTTGATCAAAACCTAGCGTCCATGCATGGAAGAAAGGAGTATGGCTTAACTCTTGCTGCACTTGATTCTTAACTGTGCCCGAATACCCTTGTCTGAGCACTGAGCCTGGGCAGATCGCAGGTGGCAGCTCCCGACTTCCTGTTTTTCAAAGATACCAGGCCTGATGTAAAGAAAAGTCATCTAGGGACTCTGCAGAGTGTTCTTAAAACACATACATCCCTCATGGGAGTTTCGGCTGCTCTGCTGGCCTGACTCTACTATCAGCCTGCGCAACTGTCAGTGAGAGTCCATCTCTGTTCACAAAAATTTATTCCTAAGAGTAAGAGTTGTTGCTTTACGCAAAAAGCAATGATAGGACTGTTTGCTACCTTTGTCCCATTATCCTCAGGGAACAGTAGTGTTTATTGGGGTCTAAAGAATGGGCCCCTCAGGGAGAAATTAAAGTTACATTCACACTTCAGATCTGCATTTCCTCTTCTGAGTGCTAATTTTAGTCGTGGACTTGGGGTGTTGAAGGGAATGCTGCTGGTTTGGTGTAGTTGCACCATCCTTTCCAGATCCCCTGCGGCCCCGCGTTCAGAATTGGGGAGTGAGGGAGACTCGTTTCAGCAGACCTTGCTGTTGCAATCTAAACTGCTGAATCCCATGAGCATAAAAGCATACACCTTGGTGAACTTTAGGTCAATAATCTTAGTTTCTGACATTTTCCAGTCTTTTAAGCTATTAACAAATTATATAAATGTATTTTTTTTTATATTCTGCTTAGCAGGCACTTTGAATTTGTTTGATCATCTGAATTGCTAGATTCTTCATCAACTCAGGCACACGTTAAAGTTCCTCTCACACTATGTCAAGCTCCTTCTAATAGGGTATGGTTTTGCAGCTTGGATTTGTTTTATGTCTAAGCACAGGAAACAAATTCAGGGACTTTTATTATCTCACTCGTTTTTCAGTGTACTCTTGCTCACACTGCTTTTGCAGTGGGTTTCAGAGTTTTGCTGGAGATACTTGTTCATGAGATTTCCAAGTCATAAACTGATTCACTGAAGAACTTCGTCCCATATCTGCATGGAGAAACTCCACACAGAGTCCTGTTTTTCTTCTGTCAGAGCCTTGCAGTCCAGGTGCACGTTTTTGAATGGGCTTTGCTTTTGTATTTCTTGGAGAATGTACAAAAGGTGTTAGGGTAATAATTTTGCTTTTATTGTACTGATTGCTTCTAGGCACTTTCTGCGTTCTGGAAAAAATTCCTCTTGCCCTGTATTCTTACGTTTCTCCTCTGGCTTTTGTCTGTTCTTCACTGTCAGTTCAAACCGGTGCTGTAAATTACCTCTCTTTCTTAAACTAGCATTTTGCTTTTTTACTTTTCACTTGGGAGATTGGTGTGAAAAAGGCAACCGGTTTCAGACTAAAGCTTGACATGCTTGTATTAAATATTGACTGTATCTCTAAAGCCAGAGAAAATTAGTTATTCACAGTCATTCTCACAGGGAAAACTTGAAATGATTTTGAGAGTTACATAACAATGAAGTGCAGCACAGCTGCTGGAAAAGAGCTGGCTGGAGGCTGGCATTAATAATACGGGTGTTATGCTGGGTGGGAACAAGTGCAGTGCTTAATCAAGAAGTCTGTTCTGACACTGTGGAATAACATCAGTGGATAAGAATGTTAAAGAGAAGTTGTCGAAATCAAGTGTAGGTATCTTGAAATAAGTTTTTTTTACAATGGCAAATAATTAAACTGACAATTAACATCAGAGTCATTGAAACTAACAGAATCCTACTATATTTGAGTTTCTTATGTGAAAAATAGACCTTTTGTAAACAACCTCCTGCTCCCCCACCCCAAACTCTTAAATAGGTTTTCTCCTCTGGCTTTGTAGCCCCACCTATTTTAAAAGGATGACTGTTCAGGATTAGTGTAGTGATCTTTTAAGTATTCTGATGTTTAAAAGAGATATCTCAGCATATCGGTTATTTGATTAATGACTGACTTCCAAATGAAAATTACAGTAGCTCAGATCCTTGAGCTTAAACTCTCCCTCAAAGGGTTTGTTTACAGGCTAAGGGACCATGAACAAAACAGTTTCTTTGAGGCTCGTTTTTGTCTTGGGTAAAATGGGACACTGGCGTCCTCTTTAAAAAACTACACTATTAAATAGCTATTAGCTAAATGTACTCTGTAATGCGATAGTGCATTTGCTATGAAGTCATCGAACTTTTCTTGCTCCTTTGCATATCAATGTGAAGTTTATTCTGCTCAAATCTTAAATCTGCCAAAAATGTTTTTCGTCTCAAAATATTTTTTCTAAATTATTTTCCTCTATGAAGTGGTGGTTTATATTAACATATGTAGAATTTGTCATTGTCACCTCATTTCTGCTGTGCTTGCTTGTGATAGAGTACTTAAAAATTACTTGCTGGGGATGTTTAATGGATTTCATGGTCAGAGTGGGTCAGCGAAGAGTGGGGTTATTTTGGTGTAGTTTTTTTTCTTGTCTCTGATTTCTGGAGTTAGATTCATGTTTATAGGTTCTAAAGTTGTAGCAAGTAATGTTAGATGAGATATGGTTATGGGAAGAGATTATGAAGAATGTGAAGAAATGTTCAAGTCATAGAATGAGTTACAGATCTCACTTCTTCCTTTTGAGATAGGTGCAGATATGCTTTTGCTATAGTCAGCTTGTATGTATTGACCAAATCAATCTCTTGTGAAACAGTTCACTAAAATAATTTGGGGTTATACGAAACTTAATTTGATCTCCTGAGTCTAGTTGATAAATGCATATCTCTGAGCAGAAAGATTGTCTAAAGTTAACAAAACTGTTCATTTTTTTAAAAAGTATTTTAAAATAAACCTTTCTATTTGTCCATGTCAACATATTTTCTATGTTTTGCATTAAGGCAGTGTAATTATTAGGTAGCAAAAGGGGGGGATGTTAGCTGCTTTCTGTTCATAAGTTACTTGAGAAACCTGTAGTTTCTAAAGGTGAAACAACTAGCCACTAGAAACTGAATTTCACTACCTTTCAAAATTAAGCCTAAGGCTCCCTTCAGCTTCAGATTATCACTTTTCCTGTACATACCTACTTCACATTGAAGTGTTCTGGTATTTGCAAAGTTTTTTTTGAGGACAGTATTTCGAAAGCACTAAGGAAGAGCAAAGTATTAATGTTGTTCCTGAGATGTTTACCTCATGGAAGAATGCACTGAACTAACAAATGTTGAAGAGGAATCTGTCCAAAACCCCAAGCTTTTCAGCCTTGTGTTTATTGTCATCCTCAGGCTCTTGGCTAATTTCTAATTGTGTGTAATGTCTCAAACCCAGGGCTCTAATTCAGAGGTAATTATCATATGATCAAGCTGTAGTTGTTATTTTAGTGTAGATTTGGGAAATAAAAGCTGACAGCTGTGTTCCAGCTGCATTTCAGCTGCACTGCATTAAAAAAATAGACTGGAGGAGCAGCAGCAGCTTTGCAATTTTTTCCATCGTTGCTGAGCTCGGTGAATTTGCCTTATCTGGTTGCCCTATGAAATATTTGCCATGTGTCTGTGGAGCCTAAATAAGTAAAACAGGAAAAGAAGGTTCAGTAAATAGATGGAAAGATTGTAAGTAGTAGACTGAACACGCAAACACATGTATGTGCATTTGGCTCTGCTGAATACATAAGAGAACAGCTATTAATTCCTCCTAGACTTCTGTGATGGGTGGATCAGAGGTTACTAAAAAGGTCAGTTCCCTTAAAAAAACCAAGTTCAAGATACATTCAGTGACCTCCCTGTCATGTCTTATTAAAAACTGTCATATATCTGATATATAGAAAACAGATTTAAAACTTGTACTAGCCTGTGATTTTTCTAGAAGGACAGTATCAGCTAGTTAGGACATTAATTGCTAAAGCCACAAACTCCATTCCTCTAGACATGAATGAAGTCCTTTAATGTTTGAGACACATAGGTGCATGTTTATATACCCTTAATACAGAGTCCCGAGAGAAACAGATCGTGTTAAAAAACAAAAACAAAAACAAAAAAAAGCAAAAAAAAACCCAAGTAAAAGCAAAGCTGAGAGTTGGAGCTGTAACTGATTGCTCTGTAAAATTGCAGAGTGTACAAGCTCTGCAGATGAAAGCTGAGATACACTGACAATTTGGGCTTCCATTATAAAATTTAACTTTTCCTTCCATTTAGAAGTATTTGATCATCATAGGGATAATATTTTTCAAAAGTTGCCAACTGATTCAGGAGCTACTGATGTTAAGGCAATGTCCTGTAGGCTGTAATTATTTTGATGCAAAGTTTTCTAATGTTCTCTCATTTGGTTTGCTGAATTTTTATTTAGGTTGCTTAAAGATCTCTCAGCATATATTTGTGTTTTAATTGAGGAAAAAAAACCCCACTAGTGGTCATGCCCTCTCAGTCCAGCACTCAAATCTGAATTCATGCACATGGTGCAGTTGAAATCTCTGTTCCTTTGATAACTGGATGAATAGTTTGAGGGAGGAGTATCAGGTGTTTATTTTCAGAGTTACGAGTTGAAGTACTTGTGAGCTGATACTACAGAACTGCTGTTTCTCAATTTTCTCTCCGATCTCTCCAGCGCAAGAGAGTCTGTTTTCTAGAGAAAATAAAGAAGGCATTCTTTTGGGCTGCTCTCATGTGAGAGCGAGTAGTCCAGAAGAAGGAAGAGCACCATAGCTCAGCTTTGGAACATGGCTGATGAATGATTGTGTGTCTCATTTTTCTTCTTGGTATCCTGTAATTTATCATCAAAACTGCAGAATATTGAGGCTTGAATCAATGAAAGATATAAGTAGTCTTGTAGTCATCTTCTAGTGCCATCTTTAACTGATGTACCACTGCATTAGCGAGGTGGGTGTTGGTCTCTTCTCCCAAGTAACAAGTGATAGGACAAGAGGAAACGGCCTCAAGTTGTGCCAGGGGAGGTTCAGATTGGATATTAGGAAAAATTTCTTCACTGAAAGGGTTGTCAAGCATTGGAACAGGCTGCCCAGGGAAGTGGTTGAGTCACCATCCCTGGACGTATTTAAAAGACGTGTAGATGTGGTGCTTAGGGACATGGTTTAGTGGTGGACTTGGTAGCGCTAGGTTAATGGTTGGACTTGAGGATCTTGGTCTTTTCCAACCTAAATGATTCTATGATTCTATGATTATTTGAGCACAGGACTTTAAAAGAAATGTTGCTTGTTGAAATTCAGGAGCAATGGCGTGAGCAGGTGCTTTCAGGTTAGGGAACAAGTGAACCATGTTGATAGGTGGTATATGGTTGACAGTTGAACAACTTTGAACTTTGAGTGAGGTTGATGAATAATGTCCACAAGTAGCATTTACATTAATATCATGACTGGGGTTCTTGGCAGCTGAATGGCTGCCTCTGCGTCTTTCTTTGCTGGAGGTTGCAAGATGCATCTGCAGTGGTGCTAATGGGTGAAAAAAAGTGCTATAGCTTAAGTTACCCCTTTCATTTACTCGTTAAGCACTCCTAAGTCATGCCTGTTAACACAGAAAAATGTGGCAGCTTTGCAACTTGCATGGTTTAATAACAAAATAATTTATTAAACCAAAGAGAGTTTTCATGGAATTTAAACTGACTGGTTCCACAGTACATGAAGCTCCCTTTTTTGAGAATTGTTGCATCTTTTTTAAGAAAATTGTTGCATTTTTTTCATAATTTGTAGCTTGAATTGCTACAATGAATCTTAAGGAACTCACAATTGGCTTTTTTTCCATGTAAATTCTAGAGTTCTGTAACATGTGTTTCATATTTAATAAGTTGTAACTATATTTTTCTGATCAACATCTCTAGTCTCAACCAAGAGAAGCATTATGGTGATCCCATCTTCTGAGTTAGATTTGTGATTGACCTATTTGTCTTTCTCATGCTCATTATTTCCTGCCTAAAAGACTAATTAACTTCTTGTAGACAACATCATGCTGAATTCTAGTTAGTTTATTTCAACAAAAACTGAGATTTAGCTCTGTGTTGACAAATATTTTACTGGGGGATTTTTTTCTTTATTTTTATATAGATATACTTTAGTAAGAGCTGGTTTACTGCAAGAGAAAAGCATTGGTTTGTGTCTGGGAGCCGTGGTGTTCTCTATAAACTGTCTTTTGAATGCCACCCAGAGGACAGAGTTAGTGATTAGAAAATTGACGGGGAGGGGATTGTACGGATCAAACTGAAGAATTAAAGCATACACATGACATTCTGTACAGAGTGTACATATACTGGCATGATAGAGTTTGTGCTTCCATAAAAACATGTGAAAAAAGCTATAAGGCTTCATTCAGTTCTACTTTTTTTTCTTTCCTATCCCAGTCAGTCCAAGACTACTCCCAAAATTGTGCTGCAAACCAAAATATCAATCAGACTATTTATACAGATTGTAATGGAATCCTATCTAACTTTGTAGCTATTTTGGAAAACTTTCAACAAAAGATAGATTTCAGAAGTGAGACAAAATGGTTGTAGTTGAAATGTTAGAGCCGGCTAGACTCAGTGCATTTGGGTGGAGGGAAAATGCATATTTAGATGGGAGACTCCCTACATGCTGTGGAAAAATACCAAAAGGGATAGCTGCAGATTTCTTAAGGTGATTGAATGCTCTGTTTTTTGACAACATGACCTAGATATAATTTTCAAAAGTGATTCAGGTCAGAAACCCCAAATCTTTTAAGTCAGTGAGATGTTGCAAATTAAGTACGTCAACCACTTTTTAAGAGAGTTGAATTCTTCAGCCATTTACGGCCTTGTGTTGCTGAGCAGAGCAATGTCTGTAACCTCAAGGAAGTGTGTACTGAAAAGCCTGGCAACGTAGGCTAAGTCTATCAAGTATAGAATCCAGTCTTATGACAGTCCATTAGTGACAAACTAATACTGGAGTTCTCGTACAGCCCTCAAACTCCAGACTGGAGTTCATAGTGGATGGATGCTATGTTTCTTTGAAACTTTCGTCATCTACGGCGGTTTCTCTTTTTGAAGGCTTATGCATATTTCATGGTAGATTAGCTGAAAAGCGGGAGCAGCCTGTCTGACCTGAAAGAACACATCTTGTTGTGTTGGGATGTTAATGAATATGTTGCAGAATATTCTCCAGCTGTTGCTCTCGAGAGGAAAATTATCAGGGTCTGTTAAGAAGGCAGAATTATTTTCTAAACCACCAAAATATGTGCTTTGATACCAAGTAGATAAGTAAACAGCTGATGTGTGGAGCTTAACAGAAACAATTGCAATATGACAGATTTGCAATTGGAAGGTGGAAAATTCCTTAAATTTGTTTAGATCTGATATGACAGGACAGCTCTTGTGGAGTAGAAGGACACAGTTTCTTATGACTTTATTGAAATTTGTCGTGATTTCACTGCAGCTTTGGGGAAAGTGTGTGATGATCAAGTCGGTCAATACAAGTGTTGGTAATATTTTTGTCTGCTCATTGGGTACTGAAGCACTTCTGTGGGTAAAACGCTTGATGCACAATCTAAGGAATTATCCGTGTAGTCTTGTCAACATACTTCATTCTACTTTTTCGTCTTGCTGCATGTTGTCTGTTATGCTCATTTATTGCATTTCATTTCTAATTACACTGTAAACTCATTGTGGATGACTCCTTGTTTATACAGATGTTTAGATAACAGCATAAAGCAATGTTGTTCCTTGTCGAGTCCTTTTACTCATGTATAATGTAGATATTGCATTCTGCTTTTCAGATCACCTGAGTTCCAATACAGTTTTCAATTTTGTCTGAACATAGATCGAGGCCTTCAAAACTGTTCTTTGATCTCAGCATGTGTAACACATGGAGTGAAAGGTTCTACCTTCAAAAGTCAAAAGGTCATTCAGGCAGCCAGTTCCTAAAAGATCGTTCCTTGTTATCACGTGACAATATGCTGCTGCTATTTATTTTACGAAAGTGCATAGAAGCCTGAAGATTGGGATATTTTTGCATTTGGAATGAATGAGAATTCACCTCAAAAGAAAATACAGTTTAAGTAGTCAAGATAGGCAAGGTGGAAAAATAGGAAAGCCCCATGTACTGTGTAACAGCCTAATATAACTAAAGCAGCTGCTTTTGCTCATAAAAGGCCTTGTCACATTTGAGTTTTTACCAGGATATAGCTGCTGTTGCTGCTGTTGTTGAAGATGACGTCTAAGCTGTCTGTTTGCATGGCTTAATTCTTTGGTTCAGTGCCGATTCAGTTTAAAAGAAATTTAAAATATTTATGTGTGGGTGAGTGGACATTGATAGCTAATGGAGATTATTTGGTGTTGGCAACATCAGTAAATTTTTAAAGTCGATACAGCCTAAACTCCAAAGTTGTCAAAGAGATTGGTGGTGGGCTGGAGCGATTTTGACACAGTGCTGTGAGGACTGTGACTACAATTAAGGAATATTTCAGCCTTCTGTGCAGAACTGGCATGTCAGATGCTGTTCTGTAGAAAATATGTATGTGAGCATAGGGCTTAATAGTACGAGATGATCCATGACTTGGTTTAAAAGCAGAGATGGGCTTAGCAAATGTTTGAAGCCGGAATACGAAGGAGCAAGCTAGGATATAGATCAGCACTAGAGTATTTTTTCAGGGCATTAATTTAGGAAAAGGGATTCTTGAGTCCAGTTTGACAGAGCTAGGAAGAAAAAACGTTCAGAAGAGAGAAATAGATACAGATACTTCTCTGTCTACTATAGTCTTTTTCATACCTTATGTATTCCATCCTTCCATTGCTGTTTAATAACATCAAAGAAGCCCCTAGGTAATTATTTATGGAGGGCTTTTTCCTTCCAATATTCACAAGCTAGATGACATAGTATCCTAGAGACAGTAGTGATTTTTCTTTAGGTACAAATGAATCATAGTAGTTAAAAGGAACGATTCTTTTCAAAAAACCTGCTTTAAGCTGCAGTATGTCAAATAGTTAGTGGAGAATTATGAAGATTTCAGTCAAGGTAATGTTTTCCATTTCACTGGCTTTCTTAACATCTTTTTAAAATGTGAGAGACTCCATTATCACAGGAGTTGACATTAGAATTTTGAATGCTTTGGGAAGCAGATGAAATAAAATGAGTTGCTTTGTAAATCTGCTATAAAGCTGTATTAAATCTTGAAAAATTATGAGATCAGTGGATATATAACTAAGGAAGAGCAGCTTAAGCTTTCTGAGAGTGTTGCTTAGCTTAATCTGCAATAATACTGCACTTGTGGGAGAGGAACCTGATATACACCTCCTCCCCCCCAGGTGGGGAAAAAGGTGGTTTTATCACATAAGCATTCAGGTTTGCCCACGTTGCAAACATTGCACAGTGTCAACACAACTTTTTGCCCTACTGAAAAGTACTGAGGAGGGAAACTGGAGCGGTTGCACTAGAAATCTTTGGTTATCTTTTTACTTTAAAGCTCTCAGGACACTGTACAACAGTGGATAATAAAGTATGATGAACTGAATACCAAAAACACTTCATAGAAGCAGATTGGATTTCTACATGGTCGGGGCAGTGGTCTAGCAACGCTTTGTTGAGATGGCTCAGAGCAGCAGAGTCCCCCTGGCTGCTACTCCTTTACGTAGTAGTAAAGGAGTTAGTCCATGAATAGCTCTCCACTTGCCTGCTTTTCTGAGGAGTTGAGTTGGAAGGGACTCTAGTTCTCCTGTTTTTGTGCTTTTTGAAAGTATTATATCAAAGGTTTGGGTGTAAGCTGCTGTTACCCAGATCTCATCCTGTGAAGCATTGTGGCTTTCCTCAGTCACTGTGTTTCCCTTCTATTTGTTTCTGCGAGATCCTGATGGCATGGGCAGACTGTTGCTGCATATTTAGCTGGAACAGCACAAGAAATTACCCCCAACGTTGCTTGTTATTATCACCAAGTTGGCAAACAGATGGCATAAATACCCCTTGGACCATTCATCACAAAGTCATCTGGGTTAGCTTAAGTGGCTAATACATGTGAGTTTGCACTGAAGCAGATGCAGAGGACTTACATCACCTGATCTGTTAAATCAGCTGTAGAGGTAGCCACTGACAGAGGTTAAACTGCTTTCCTTTTTCCAAAAGACAGGATTTGTCTTTGTCCTAATCTAACACGGACCTGGGCTTCCTCAGCTTTCTGACTTGTGAACAGAGTGTAGAATAGTACAGTAAAAACTAATTCTACTGTCACTCATTTCTCTGTACCCTGTTGGAGTGTGCCCGTCTTACAATGGGGAAGGTTTTTTCCCAGTTGTTGGACAACTCTTATATAATAAAATAGCGTAGAAATAATTCCCAGATAGGAGTTTATCCTTAGTATTGAAAGCTGTGTTATATTTTTAATTACAGACAGTATTTTTATGGATCACTAGTATTTAAAAGACACAGTTTATTTGTTTTTAGGTATCTGGAAGAAGTATTATTGCTTATGCAGCTGAAGTTAAACTATGATCTGCCCTGGGGAGAATTTGGGTACAAACCAAGATTTCATGGCATTTTGTAAGAAGAGACAGGGATGACCTCAACCCGTTGCTCAGGACAAGCGTTATTGTGCCAAGTAATGTTAGTGATTGCTGGTCACAGAGCTGCTGCTGTATTTGTTTGGAGTATTCACACAATGTCTTCCATCCCATTTAACAGACTGATTTGACAACCTGTAGGGAAATAAAAGGATTTTTTTTTTTTATTGCCACTTGCTTTGTTCTTTGATATATTGTATGGTGCAGTTTTTCTCAAATTAATGATGAGGCTATATGTTACTGTATAGTTTGGTAGCAAACTTTTTTCCTTTGATTATTTGTTCTGAAGTGCAAAATTAAAATAAAATTGCATTTAAAGAATTCAAATTATTTTCCGCACTTGTGTACCTAGCAGTGGCTCAGCAATAGTAACAGCTTATTACTGGTTTTCCCCTTTTCATCTTTTTTTTTCTTCTTCTTGCCAGCTATCCTTTCTCATGCTGAAAGGATAGCCAACTGGTGGTGATTAGCTTGCAAAATTTGTTTCACTTGGAAGAAAGGATGCAATGGAAAGCACAGTGGTCATTTCTTCGCTGGTAAAAAAAAAAAATCTCTAAGAGCTTATGATACCAGGAAATTACAATTTGAGGAATTTTGAGCACTCAGTCTTAACTTTATGTTAACTTACAAATATGCTTCCTTCAATATATTGAAAAGACACTTGGATTGAATGTTACTGTTATGGGCAGCACGGACCATCCGCATGAGACCTGCTGCAGAGCTCTTCCAAGAACTTTTCTCCATCCTCCCTCTTTAGTACTTGTTAAAAATGTTCTCCTTTCACATTTAGATTGCTATATTTTGTAGCAATGGGCTTGAAAGGTTCTCATTCTGTATTTTTTTACTTTTTCCTTGGGGTGTTATCTTTGGTTCGACCTTCTTGTATTACATACTCATGTCCTTCAAGGCTCTACCCTTTCCACTGTCCATTTTGTGGTCCTGTGATATCTTCCCCTTTGAATTTAACTGCTGTCTGAAGGCTGACAGCTTTTATCTTGAATCTGAAACTGTTCCTGCACCTTGTACCACAACTCAGACTCAGTTCAGTGTTGAAATCCTTGAGAATCTTGACCTGGCTCCTTCCCAGCACTACAGCTGTGCCGATGTGACATCTCCAAGAGACCTGAATGAATCTGGGAAACCAAATAGCTACAAAATTACCTTTGTAATTTTTGATCTGAAGTCCAGGGTTGCAGAGCTGCTCTAACCAATATGTCTGGAGAACTCCCTGCTCTTGAATGTGATGTTGCTCTTGGTTGCCTTTAGCCGCTTCTTCCCATATGAGATTCAACATATATTTCATTCCTAGAGGGGTTTACTCCCAACCATAAACATATTTTTCTGAAAGATATGCTAAAATAAAATATAGTTGAGACCCATACTTACAGTTATGTGTTGCTCCTGAAAAGGCCCATGATGTTGTCCAGTTTGACTGCAACAGTGCAATGACTTGTGTTTCAGAAAGTGATTCGCAAGCATTTTGTCTGTCAGGGAACCTTCAAAAAGTGTTTTCTTTGTTTCTTTCCTTTCAAGAGTCAGGGAAAATTTGACATAATAAATAATTACCTGCTGGCCATGTCTAGGCTTCATGTACTCTTTTCCAGAAGCCTTCCCTTGGGAGTATTATATTATAGTTTTGGCTTTTAATAGCAGAACATTATAACAGTTTTTCCCTGTCAACTGATACAGTTGTTTATACTGTGGAATACAAGTACATGACAGGTTTTGGTGAAATTTTTAGGCCCTTGCTGTAGCTGAGTGTGTGATCGTAGCTCTCAGTAATTTTATATCTGGGATTCAGTTACTATTTTGCATGTTCTTCTCCTACTTCCATGCATGTCCACTTTGGAAGTTGTGCTTTCAAGTAGACGTTTTATGTGCATACACCAGTAATTCATGTTTTGCTAGGACCGTTCTGAATCCACTTTTTTATCCTCTTATTTTGCTTAATTCTACTTTATATTACTTGTTATTGTGACCAATTTCTGCTTTGTTTAGTATCATTCTAAACCACTGCAAAGCTTGTATTGCTCCAACCCTGAGGTTTATGAATTCTGGCAGGATTTAAGAATTGGATTTTCCTAAGGTCTCGGTCAGGGAGTGCAGAAATGTATGGGGAAAACGAGCCTGAACCTTGAATTATCGTAACTATAGGATGGAGTAAGAAGAAGTTGCACACAGCTATATTCTTTTCACTTTTTACCCAGACTGTTGCGTGCTGTTACTCTGAGCTGCAGAAGAGCTTCTGTGTTCAACTCCAGAAGTACTTGGGTGTGTGTTTTCAGATCATTGGACATGAAAGGCATGGTAGAAATGAAAGTTGCTATTCTTACTTTCACGCTCTGTATAATTAATTTCTCTTTAGGGAAGTAGAGCAAGAGAAGAATATAGTTTGACCTCAGCAGAATTGAGGCACAGGAACGTATGTCCCACCAGTCAGCATTACCCCAGACACAAATATTTCAAGGGGGGGCGGAGCAGAGCAATAGCAAATGAACTGTGTGCTGTTCTGTCCTCCTCTGCTTGAGAGCAAGCCGTGTGTTTATTGAAGGAAATGGTTCTGCTGAACTAGTCCTGATGCTGTTCCAAGCCAATTGGTGATTACCTTTTCCATGGGATTGAAATGAATCTGTTATATTTTAAAATAAGCTCTTTAACTGCTGCTGCTATTCAGAATTTCTGCCTGTTAGTTGTTTGTTCAGCTGGACTTGACAGCTTCTGTCTTAACTGCACAGAGAGGCACTAGCTCAGCTTTAGTTTGGCTTAGGTTCCCCTCCTCTTTTTCCCCTCACATTAGTGTGCTTTTTTCTTTCTGATTTTCAGAACTGTAATGTCCGATGAAGGATGTCTATAAATACTAAACTGAAGTATAAAAAGAATTGACATTGATTCTGCATGGCTGTAAAAGAAATAACGCATGATTTATTGTGATCCGGGAAGTTCTTGTGAATTTCTGACTATTTAGCCCACTCCTCAAAAAAGTTGCTGGGCTGGAGCCAATTAGTGTGTAATGAGGAGAGGAGAGGAGAGGAGAGGAGAGGAAGGGAGAAAAAGGGAGAAAAAGGGAGAAAAAGGGAGAAAAAGGGAGGAGAAGATCAAAAAGCTGGAGTCGCATTCCTTGAATGTTACTTCATCTACAAGGTTGAAATTGCCCAAGTTGGATCTGGAATCTGATCAAAAGCTCAGTTTCCTCAAACTATGGGGGAAATGGTGATCTAAGATTCCCTTTCAAGTGAACAGGCTTGGACTTTTGAAGGAGAGTTGTGAGGTTCAAATCTGAAATCACAAACACACCTTAAATATTAGGAAACTAACTTACACATTTTGGTTCATGTGTATCTCTTATTTCATTATCAGTTAGTGCAACAAGATAGTAATAATTAATACTAACATCCACTCTGTGTTCTAGATTGTTTGAGCTGTGCTGTGGTGGTCTGAGAATACAGGTAATTTTGTCAACGAACTGCATGTATAAGTATATGGCATGTTTTGCTCATGCTCCGTGGAGGAAAAATTGCTGTCCACAGTGATGAGTGAACTGCTGTCAGTTGTTTAATTGAAGTGGTCTCTGTGTGACCAAGGTTATTTTCTTTGATTTCCTGACTGGTTAATCATCGCTATTTGTAAGGGAATGGACAACCTTCTTGGAAATTTTTGATTAGGTGGTAGATCTTTTCTTTTATCCTATGTCATCAATTCATTCTGCTGTGTCCTTGTTGAAGCTTAGACATAAATGTTGTTTTCATTTCCATAATCTAGGCAACACAGCAGACCTCTGGCTGGGTGTGTACAACAATGTTTAAAAGGTACTGCAGTGGTTAATTTTTTTTAGGTAAGTATTTTTGGTTTGAGTGTTCTGGTAGCTGAGGCATCAAAACCGATAATGAATAATGCTGTAGGTAGGGCTTCAGCCAGTCTTCTAGCTTCCTGTCACTCTCCTCTGGTTTCAGACAAAGGATAGGATTCTTCAGTGGCTGTATATGGTGAATAAATCATCTGGTGGAAGGATGGAGAAGGTCTGAAGTATACACAAACTAGTTCTAGTTCCAGCCTAAATACCCAGTGTAAACAAAGTAAAGCAGATACAGTGTGAATCGTTGCTTTCTGAACATACAGCAAGAAGACAACCAGCTAATCAAAATTCTGATTAAAGAAATGTTACAATATAAGTGTCTCATTATCATATGGTCTTGGGTACTGCGTTGAGGATATGTTTCTGAAGGAAATAATGAATGAGAATCTCATTGCTGCTAGACTCTCAACAGATGATCATGGTCATGTTTGTTTTCCAGACCTAAAGATTTGTGCTTCTGATAAATGTACATCTTTTATCAAACTACATAAATTGGTAGTATTAGGAACAACAGAAGAGTAGGGATTCCTTCATTTTATAATGTATATGTTAGATTCCTTAGAGGATGGCTTTCTCGGGTAGGGTTTGCATTTCAAGGGTGAATCACAGTTGATGAAGCTTATGTACTGAGGTGCGAAAAAATGGAAGGAAGTGACTCTAATTACATTTTATGGATCATACAGTAGTTTCTTGTTTCTTTGTGTATTGCGGTAGCGTCTAAGGGTCCTAAGTGCTAAGATCTGAATATTGGTAGGTTGTTACACCCCAGAATTTCTCCCTGTTTAATTAAAACCTAACACAACATATCTTAGTCACAATGTTAAAAATTATTATAAAGTTCATAAATTACAATAAAAGTAATGACAATGTTGTCTGTGCAAACTCAGCTTGGCTTCTGTAATCCTTGTAATAAATATACACACATCTTCATGTTTATCTGTCATTTTTCTGCCAGAAAAGTTTCACTTACCTGACATATGAAGTCAGGTCACGTCACAGTTCACTGTATGAGTATACTTTCTGAATGTGTGACCGACCATGGGATATCATCAACGCTCAGGAGTTAGTCCCAGTTTTGTTAAATTGCATCCTTTCCAGATCCTAGAATGAGTTGTTCAAAAAGCCTCAGATCTTAGTTTCTCTCTGTATGTAGTCCGTACCTGCCTCATCTTTGTGATTAACATGTTATTCTGTACCCCTACTTTATATATACATAAACTGATTCTTCTCTGCCGTTTCCTGTGCATCAAACCTGAACCCTGCGTGAGCAGGAAGAGGCTAGCTTGGGAGCTAGCTGCCTTGGTCTTGCAGGATTTTTAGGTTGTTGGCCTGCAGATTTGTGGCAAAAGCTTTGTGTGTCTTTTTTAAAAACGTGCCAAGGAACAGTACCAGTGTGATTTGGAGGGGAGAATATATTCCAGTGAGTGTGGTAAAGCATCGGTACTAATATACTCAACAGTATTGCATAGGCTAAGGTACATAGAATGGAAAATACTGACTTTTCCCCATGCTTATGTGGTGACAGTGATGGTGGTTGTGTTTGAAAACAATTAAACAGTGCCTTGGGATGACACCTTTTATAAATTGAAATAAATAAAAATCCACTTATAAGTAAAGTGCTGCCAATTCCCTCACTTTGTTTGGCTGTACAGCATGTAACTATTTATTCTGGATAGGTGAGGCTGATGAAAGCATAAAGGCATAGTCACAAGACTAGTTCAATTTCCTATTGTTTTTCAGTGTGAGAGATTTATTCTTCAGTGTTCTAGTGAACTCATTTATGAAGAGACTGGATGGCTGTGAAAATTGAATTGCATATAAGTTACAATATGTGAAAAAAATGCTAGTAACACAACAGGACTTTAAATGGGTTTACATTTTTTGTTATTGAAGTGCCATTAAATGTAACAAAACAATATAAATACCATTAAAGCTATCAAATTTAATATTGACCTTGAATCTTAAGTCTGATGTGAGTAATTTGATAGTGATTAGTCTTTGTAAATGTCTTATTAGGCTTGTATTCTATATGGAATTACACAGATGTTCTGGACTTTACTAATGTTACCCATGTTTATAGTTAGAAATGTGCATTATGGTGTAAAGGACTGGGGCCTTCTCATCACAGCAAATGTAGCAGCAAAGTCAATTTTGTTTGCTGCTGCTATGCAGCCAGTTGCTGGAGGCAGTAAAGCTGCCATTTAAGAGAGCAAAGCAGCACTGCATAAGCCTATGGGATGTCTAACATCAAATACCCCCTGTACAGTTAAAGCTTCACAAGAGTTTGAGATAAGCTGCGGTCAAATATCCCTGGAATTTAACACAAACAGTGACAACACTTTTGTTCCTGCCAGAAGTTCATGGAAGTCTTTGTGTACAGTGATACACTTTTTTCATTTGTCTCCCACACATTGGCTTGCAAAAGGGTGTATGTTTAATCACCAGTACTATTTCCTTCAGCATCGCAAACCTAAATTTACTGGAAATTCGTGGCCACAGATAGCTTTCATCATCCTTGATGGCTACAGTATAAAGCTCTGTGCGTAGTGGTACAGGAACCTGGAGCATACCTTTGTGGAGGGTGGTTCGTGATCATTAGTACATGTAGGGGCACCTGCCCTGCAGAGTTCAATTAAATTTAGTTTGAGCAGCACAAAGGAGTGCAATGTAGAACTGGCCAGAAGAAGGTAATGGATCGCTGACACCTCTAAGCCCTCTGTTTTATGTAGGTAAAGCAGCTCTTACCCTTAGTAGTTAAAGTAATTAAGGTGAAGAAAAAAAAGTCTGGCTCCCTAAGATTTGTAACAAATGTCTTTCTGAACTGCTAGAGTACAACTTGCTTTCTATTAACACAAGTCTGGCGGACCTTAAGCACATAATGCAAAATGATAGCTCTTAAATGTAATTGTTCTTCTGTCCGCTGTACTAACTGGCAAAATTGGAACCATTTACAGTTTCCATATTCATAGTATTTTGGTTGGATTGAGCATACTTCCTTTAGGAAATAAGTGCTGTTCCACCTAAGGTTCTGGAGACACAGCTATATGCAAGAGTATAAAATGAAGATGATCGCAATTTTTCGTAGTAAAGACTGGACTTCTTTTAAAAAAAACCCAACAACAAAATCTCTACCTGATTTCATAAGGTAAGTTCTGTTAAGAACATATGACATGCAGCTAAAGTAGTACTCTTCAGTGTATTTCACTCTTCATGGACTTTAAAAGCTTTTTTTAAATAGAAAGAGTATTAAAAAACCAAAAAAATTTAAGTCTCAGTCATGTGACAGATGCACAAAGATTGTAAGAGTAATGATGGTAGTACTTAGAAGATACGTATTGCAACACATGTGCCTCAATATTTAAGGGTTAAGATCTTCCCCAAGTATTTGGACTATGTAACTACAATTCATGTTAAGTACCTTGCTGGGAGAGAGGAGTTCGTCAAGCCTGCTCTGAAGACATTGATTTGGTAGTTCACACATTTCTGGCATTTTCATTTTGTGAAAAGTTGGCCGATGGATGCATATATTGTTCCTCTAGCTTCGTAGTAATCCTCCATATTATCATGCAGCAAGGCCCCTGGATTGGAAGCAGAGACTGCGGTTGGGATTTGTCAGTAAGTTTCTGACTATTCTGTAGCACAAACTGGAGCCTGCCCTGTCTTGGCATCCTGCTCCCTTTCTCTGCACAACTGATCTGCATTCCTTCCAGTTCTGTTGGAGATATTTGCAGGTTCATGTCTATGAGTCAGGATTTATCCCACACTTACTTGATTCCTCTAAACTTCTGAGATGCAGTTACAGCCCTGCCTGAGCTCTTGCTTACTGACAGTTATCTGGCTGTAATAGTATCGTTTGCTGGCTCTTAGCAGTGTTCAAAGGTTGTCACTATATTCTGTTCTTCCAGACAGATGCTGCAAGAGTCCATAATACAGATGTAGGACCTGTGGCTTAGCTGCTGTTTTGGCTGAGTTGGGCAAAACTAGTGCAGAGTTATCTTACATAAGGGATAAGAGACCATAACATTATTAAGGTAAAGACACCTGGCATTAAAAAGAAGGCAGTCTAAAAGAAAACGGGAA
Organism: Aptenodytes patagonicus; assembly: GCF_965638725.1. Taxonomy (NCBI): domain Eukaryota; kingdom Metazoa; phylum Chordata; class Aves; order Sphenisciformes; family Spheniscidae; genus Aptenodytes; species Aptenodytes patagonicus. The sequence goes on along the minus strand of NC_134955.1, from coordinate 34,962,860 downwards.
ATCAAATCAAAAGGGAAGTTGATGACTCTCCAAAACCCTGCAAATTGAAGGACATTGACAAAGACTGAGTGGACTTTTGGGAGTAGTGAGGGAATTAGTGATTTGTACACAAACATTTGCCAGTTTTCCATACAACAGCTCTCAATGCCTGTGTTCTCAGTACCGATGGCCAAGTACTCCTCTTTTTGCTTGCCTTCCAGGAAATGTAATTTTGCAGAACTACCATGTCCTGGTCACACAGGTAGAGATTGCATAAACTCAACTGTTTGATAACTATTACAAAAATATGCTTACTCTGTCCTTCACCCATTTTAACAGTTAAGGAAACAAAGCCAGAGAGAACAGTGTTTGTTTAGAGCATATGCTGACTGAAAACCAAAATCAGAAACATAACAACAGGTGAATGTGTTGCCAGTGAGAGAATTGTTTCTGACTGGAGAATAATGATTTACATTAATAAGTACATAGCAGTTGTTGGCACAATTATATTGTCTATAGAATCTATTCTAAATAATTTTTTTGATAAGGCTTTTTTTTTCCCCAAATTAACCTTCTTCTCTATAGAGAATACAGTGTAGGTCTTCAAGATTTTCTTTCTGTGCTTTGCATGTTACTAATTGTAGTAGCAAAGAAAAGAACTCGGTAAAGGAAGCTGTTTTAAATTTTTGGCATAGCAATCCTCTCTGTATGGATGTTCTTGTGTGTATAGAGCTGAGTCGATTGATTTAAAATTCTTTCCCCGTTGATGACAAAATAATAATCTCTATTGAGTTATCTTGTAAGAAAGTTTTCTCCTTTCTGGTGCTCCTTAATAAGAACTTGAGGTAGCCCTATACGAAGTAGTGTCAGGAACTGGTGCGTGTTATAGTGTAAACTTTTCCACACTTTTTATCTAATACTGGCTTTTTTCTTTGCGCTAGGAATTACCTGCCCTAGTAGTGTGATAATATGGTATTAATGAAAATGTGATATCTAGAATTAATAAAGAAAAAAGGAAGTTGGTTTTTTTTTTCTTTTGTGTATTGACTCTGAACCCTTTCTTCTTTTGGGTAGTCTTCAGTCTGGTATCGTTATGGTGTTTTTTATTTTGGGCCTCAGGTTCAAATAAACCCACTTGGATACTGCTAGTTGTATAACAGGGTTGCCTGGGTGTGTTGGGTTTACGTGGCAAGGTTTTGGTAGATGGGGCAGGCTGCAGGGGTAGCCTCTCTGAGTAGAGATCAAGGGCTGCCCATGTGTCAGACAGTTAATTAATAAGATCTGTAGCATACACAGAACTTGAAAGAGAGTCTAAAACTCTTCTACTACTTTGCTGCTGTTGGTAGATACACTTTGCTAAATGGTTCCATGGGTGTCATTTATATGCTTTAATGCTGTCCACATGGAGGATAACATCTACCACTGCTATAGTGTTCTGGTTTTTCCTCAGTGTTCAGGGTGTAGCTCCATACTTTATTTCCTACAAACAGTGTGACGCGTGCTCTGAAGATTGTTCGTGTCTTCATGGGATTTTACTCAAGACTATCGGATCTGTATGTTTCACAAACAGTTGTCTTTTCATGGTATCTCAATGGGAATGGAATATTTTCGTCAGCATTTTAGAAAAAGAAAGAGATGACAGAGAGATGTAAGGCAGGTAAGACATACTAATTTTGGACAATTTGTGCACCCTGTTTTGAAATACCTTTGACCTCTTTGATTTGATTTGGTGTGGGGCACGCTGCACCTCTGACAAACTGAACTGCGGGGTCTTGAGTCCAGCAGTTAGTTGAATGAGGAGCAACAATTAGCAGATACTCAAAGTTTGGTCCAAACAACTTTCAACAACAGATTTGAGGAACAAAAATAATAATTTCTCATTTACTAGGAACTAAGTCAGAAATTCCGGTTAAATTCTTTTTGGTTTTTCATTTTACTCAGCTGGTCTGCAGGTGTAGAGGATTTTGGCCAAGGTTTCAGTACTTGGAGACTACAGTCATAACTAAAACTCCTGGGCACTCATTTCTGTTGGAATGCAGCTGATGTCATGGAAAAACAAGACCTTCGTTGTAACCCCTAACAACCAGAAGTATAGTAAACAGTAAATGTTACCTCCACCAAGATACTCGATTTTAAAGAGACTTGTTAGGATGGTGCCTGTGTGCCAAGAAATATAAACTTTTACTGATTTAAGTACAGTTTTCCTAAAAGTACCAGCTTACCGCTGGGGTTTAGCCATGATTTTCATATGCCTAATAAAACTAGAAATAGTTCTGTTTAAATCTTCAAATACCCAGAATTTACTGTTCTTTCCACCACCTAACAGTTTTACGGTCTTTCACATTAGAAATCAGTGATGGTATGTTAGTTACAAGGGAAATAGCACTGTAATTTTCATGATTTGCAAAACATAGTTTCTTTCCAAGGTATATGTTCCCTCTAATTAAATGAGTGAACTGATTTTTTTTTTCTTGTAGAGTTGTGTAGAACTGTACAATTCAGTTTTTGATTGTGTTTTTGTTTTTGAAAAGTCCATTCTCAGCTTCAAGCTGTGCGTACTGTTTTGCTTTCATAAGGTTACTTATGACTTCCAAGACAATTTAGAGTTGTCATCCAAGCGGCATTCATTCCTTTATGTGATTTGTATGGTTTCATGTTTTTTTTCTCTGATGATAGAAATACAGATACCACACCTGTTGAAAGCCCCACCACTTCGACCTTGACACATAAAGCTTTACTTTCCTTTGTAAGCAGACAGTAATGTGGGGAGAAGGTTGAACAGCCTAACATACAGCGACACATTGTCTTTTTGAGAGCACCAATATAGCTCCTAGTACACTTTTTACGAGAGTTGACCATTAGATATTGTGTACATCTGGTATTCTTTGGCTTAAATCTTGAGGTGGTTGTCAGTTACTTTGTGCTTCTAAAGGGGACATACCTATCTATAATACTGTTGTCATTTAAAGATACTTTTGGCAGGATAGAACTAATGCTTTTTTGCTGGCGTTTCCTTAAGCCATGCTTTTCTTGGCTTAGATGAGGACCTAAAACAACTTCCTGTATAGTGACAGTGGTATAGGACAAGCTTTGTTACTGCATACTTCAAAAACTTAATTTGCTGTAGACTTGACATCCCCTAAGATAACTGCAAATTGGGCTTTAGAAGTAGGAACAGTAGACTAAAAAAAAAAAAAAGTAGCCGAAACATTTGGAAAATATCCAGCCTTTGTACATAGGGCTTGAATGTGTCTGTGGAATATTAGGAGAATTGAGGGTTTTCTTCTGTGGTTCCCTGTGAGTTTCTTGATTTCCACTCAGGTGTCCAGCTCTTTTTTTCTTTTTTCTTTTTTCTTCTTTCTTTTTTTTCCTAAGAGAGGTAGCATAAATTGAGATGTTATCCTGCATCCTCTGATATCTTAAGCTGACTCACAAAACTGATCATTATGTTTACTAACATTTATCCAGCAAAATCATGGGAGTTGATCAGTGGTCTGTGATGAAGTCAAAATACAACTGATTTAGTGATCTCATAGCTTGAGTCTACCCACTATCTTGGAAGAAAACGTTCTACGTTCCACTGCAGAGCTGCGGGCATCCTCTTTTTGTTAGAATTAAAAGATTTATTTCCAGTTGTGACTAATTAAAATGTCTGTTTCTAGTTGTTGTGACTTATCCAGAATATGAAGGAATCCATTCTGTAACTTCTCGGTTTTTTGTCACTACTGGGTGTTCTCATACCATCTAAGTTATAAGAACATCGTTCCCCCTGCTTACCCTGTTGGAATTTAAAGCACAACAATTTTGAAATTAAGAAAATATTGACATCTACGGGCAGGAAAGGAGGACGGGGGAAACATTTTTGGTAGATTTGATTCTTTTTAAATAGTAACTGTTCAGGTTGTTTAGAAGTTAAAAATACTAGAACCAGGCCTAATATTATTGAGCAGACTACAAGCAGGACAGTGAAATTCTATGCAAATGCATGCATGCAAAATCACATGAGTTTCAAACAGCAGTGTTTATTTGCATGATTAAAAAATTGAAACGAATTGCCATTTTTTTCTTTAATCTTGTAGACTCCACAGCGTGCTGACCTCCCCCATGTGCCTGGGCCTGAGCTGCAGAGTCATGTTCAGTTTTGGATCAAAGACAAATGTTAAGTCTACCTTATGACCTGGAAGAGGGAGAGAAACATAGTTTAGATCTTCTGATCATCTTAAAAACATTCGTCTGTTAAATGGCTTGGGGGAAGGAGAGCAGGGAGTCCAGGAGAAAGCCTAAGAGTCAGCTTGACTTTCGAAAGCTGGCTTGGGTATTAGCAGTTAGCACTTCTCTTTATCTTAACTCTCGTAGGTAGGACCTGAAATTTCACTACTTATAATTTTTTTTCTGAAGTTCAAACACTTTTCGGGCAGCCTTTGGGACTTTCTGGGTGTTGTATCCTTACCATTTTTGCTTGCTTACATACCTGTAAAGGACTACATATTCATCTGTATAGTATTGAAATTGGTTACCAATGGCTATAAAAGTTACAGAAGTCCCTAAAACTCTTGATTTAGGGACATAGGAGTTGTACCAAAGGCACTTCTCTTAACGATGAAAGGTTTGAAAATGCCTGCAAGTGAACAGCAGTTGTAACGGTGCTAGTGAAAATAACTGCCTCAGCTCTCCTGAGCAGGTCTTGCCAAAACCTCTGTACAAATTGTTTTATTCAGTGAAATTCATTCAGTAAAATTTGGAGCATGGAAGGGGCATGTTGTGTGGATGTGCCAGGGTTATGTTCTGCCGGAGCACTGTTTCCCCACAGTGGTCTTTTCTGACTGGGGAATGACTCTTCTGTGTAATCTCAACCTGTGCTCCTACTGGAAAGCACACACATTTTAAAGGTTACTGAAAAGAGATGCATAGACAGATCTAGAAGGATTATCAACTCTAATTCAATTCCCTCATCACCCTCCCAAAAAATAATTGCTGACAAAAGTCTGTTTTCCCTGTTAAGAGCATGGACCATCCCCCCACCAACTTCAGACGAAGCTGAGCTGGTTCTAAAATACAATTTTAAAGACTTAAAACTTGTTTGCTGTGCAGAACCAAAGTATGGCAGAAGTCTTGTGAGAATATTTCATGTTTCTCATTTCCTCCTCATTCTACCAAATTTGTAAAATTTGCTTTTGTCCTTTTGTAAGGAGCTGAGGGAACACTGCTGACAAAGAATGGGAGTTTTTATCAGACATACAGTATCCAGAGGTAAAATAAACTGGAGTGAGTCAGAAGTTTGAGCAGTTTATAGAATCATAGAATCATAGAATGGTTTGGGTTGGAAGGGACCTTAAAGATCATCTAGTTCCAACCCCCCTGCCATGGGCAGAGACACCTTCCACTAGACCAGCTTGCTCAAAGCCCCATCCAACCCGGCCTTGAACACTTCCAGGGATGGGGCATCCACAACTTCTCTGGGCAACCTGTTCCAGTGCCTCACCACCCTCATAGTGAAGAATTTCTTCATTATATCTAATCTAAATCTATCGTCTTTCAGTTTAAAGCCATTACCCCTTGTCCTATCACTACATGCCCTCATAAAAAGTCCCTCTCCAGCTTTCTTGTAGGCCCCCTTCAGGTACTGGAAGCCTGCTGTAAGGTCTCCCCGGAGCCTTCTCTTCTCTAGGCTGAACAACCCCAACTCTCTCAGCCTGTCCCCATAGGAGAGGTGCTCCAGCCCTCTGGTCATCTTTGTGGCCCTCCTCTGGACTCGCTCCAACAGGTCCATGGTCCTTCTTATGTTGCGGGCCCCAGAGCTGAACGCAGTACTCCAGGTGGGGTCTCAGTAGAGCAGAGTAGAGGGGGAGAATCATATCCCTCGACCTGCTGGTCATGCTTCTTTTGATGCAGCCCAGGATACGGTTGGCTTTCTGGGCTGCAAGTGCACATTGTCGGGTCATGTTGAGCTTCTCATCAACCAACACCCCCAAGTCCTCGTCAGGGCTGCTCTCAATCCATTCTCCGCCCAGCCTGTATTTGCCCCGACCCATGTGAGGACCTTGCACTTGGCCTTGTTGAATCTCATGAGGTTCTCATGGGCCCACCTCTCAAGCCTGTCCAGGTCCCTCTGGATGGCAACCCTTCCCTCCAGCGTGTTGACCACACCACACAGCTTGGTATCATCAGCAAACTTGCTGAGGATGCACTCAATCCCACTGTCCATGTTGCTGACAAAGATGTTAGCGCCAGTCACAATACTGACCCCTGAGGAGTGCCACTTGTCACTGGTCTCCACTTGGACATCTAGCCGTTGACTGCAACTCTTTGAATGCGACCATCCAGCCAATTCCTTATCTGCTGAGTGGTCTATCTGTCAAATCCATGTCTCTCCAATTTAGAGACAAGGATGTCGTGTGGGACAGTGTCAAATGCTTTGCACAAGTCCAGGTAGATGATGTCAGTTGGTCTTCCCTTATCCACCAACGCTGTAACCCCATCGTAGAAGGCCACCAAATTTGTCAGGCACAATTTGCCCTTAGTGAAGCCATGTTGGCTGTCACCAATCACCTCCTTATTTTCCATGTGCCTTAACATAGTTTCCAGGAGGATCTGCTCCATGATCTTGCCTGGCACAAAGGTGAGACTGACCGGCCTGTAGTTCCCCGGATCTTCCTTTTTTCCCTTTTTAAAAATGGGGGTTATGTTTCCCCTTTTCCAGTCAGTGGGAACTTCACTGGACTGCCATGACTTCTCAAATATGATGGATAGTGGCTTAGCAACTTCACCTGCCACTTGTCACCTGTCCCTGCCCTCCCTTTAATTCTGACCCATAAGCTCTCGGTTGGCTCCTCATCCGTCCCCAGGCAGAGCTCCCTGCACTCCAGCTGGTCACTGACATAGAGGGTGACACCTCCTCCTCGTGTCCCCTGCCTGTCCTTCCTAAAGAGCCTGTATCCCTCCATCCCAACACTCCAATCGTAGGAGCCATCCCACCACGTCTCTGTGATGCCAATAAGGTGGTAGCCCTGCAGGCATGCGCACGTCTCTAACTCCTCTTGTTTATTCCCCATGCCATGTGCGTTTGCATAGAGGCATTCAAGTTGGGCCCCTGATGAAGCTGTCTTACTGGCTGGAGTTCCTTTGTGCTGCTCTTCAGGTGCTCTCCTGCTGACCTGTGTTCCTTCTCCAGGCTCTGGGCATCTATTGCTGGCCCTGGCATCAAACTGGTAGGAGTGGGATGGATTGAGGTTCCCCTCCCCCAGCAACTTTCCTTTATTTTTGTCTCTCTCAATGAAGTGTACTCCTTAAAGATAATAAATTGCTGTGGGTTTTGGAAATTGATGTGTCCTCAGTAGTGAGAGTAACTATAAGTTCTATTAAAAATGAAGCCAGCTGCTTCCTGTATATCTACTGTTTTCTCAAAATTGGGAGCTTTTCTGGTTATCACTATGCCCAGAGCAGTATCCTGTGCTTTATGGAATATAAACTGTTGTATCCCTGATATAATAGCTTAAAACAAACAAAGCCTGTTGTTTACACACTTGTGAAAATTTCTCTTATTTAAGCAATTTACAGAGGTTCTGACAAGAAAATTCTCAAAATAAGATATTTAAAAGCTCTGTTAAATCGGTCCTTGGAAGGATGGTACAGCACTGTCTGTGATTGCCAGTTGCTTTCTCCAGTATTAAATAAGCCAAACAATGGACTTAATGGTTGTGGACTAATGAACTAATGGTTGTGGGGTTTTTCTTGGCACTAGGTATACATTGCCCTTCACTGTAAATAATCTCTTAGGTCTTTGCTATACTTCTAAGTAGCACAAGATTGCAAGCCTTAAGCATTTAAAAGCTGAGGCAGAAACCTTAAAAAGTAATAATTGCTTAAAAACATTTTTAAAAACTATTTTATTCTCAATTTTTTTATATTGTCACCTTTTTGTGGGTTTTTAGGTATTCATATTTTCCATCTTTTACTTGTACATTTGGGGTAAAAAAAATGCTGAAAATTACAGTCCTTATTAGTGTTATGATTCAAACAGGATTCAAATATCAAGAAAAGTGCCAAGCATCAAAGGTTCAAGATTGAATGAGGAGAACTGGCAGGGTGATGTATAAGCTAAATGGTTTCTTTCCGTAATGACACCATGTTCCAGTTGCTTGCAGGTGTTTATATATGACCATACTTCGTTAATATTTTCTAATAAATGTTTAGCATTTCTATTTTCTCTAGTTCCAGCATCATTTTTCACCACTCCTTTCAGAAATCTTTGACTTTTTTTCTCCACTTAGTGTTTGACATACTCACTAAACAAGAAATTTCTGTTTTAATGCTGCTGGTTATTGCTTTTTGCTGTGTGGTCTTGCTGCCTCGACACTAGCAAGTTGTACTGGCCTTATCTTCTCCAGTCACAGTTTTAAAAAAGGAATTAATATATTGTGTAAATCATGGGAGAACAGCAGTTAAAACATACAGTTCTCCAATTCGAGATTTTCAGTTACTTCCCAGCCAGCCAATGTATTTGAACTAGGACTGACAGCAATTATCCTGAATTTTCATCCTACTCCCCTTTATGCAGAAGAATTGCTCTCTGCTTCCTAAATATTATCTGAAATGAACATTGTTTTAGAAAATGGTAGGGCCAGAAAATACAGAAAATAAGATCATGTGCATTTTTCGTATGGTGGATTTTGAATAAAATGCAGGTATTTAGTAGTCAAGATATTTGTTTATCAACACCCAGTGCAAAAAAATCCCAAACCTCACCAAGGAAGTAACAGCCTCACATCTCTTTCAAAAACAGAAAAGCTCTTAAAATTGAAGTTCAGCTAAGAGCTCTTATGGAGAAGCGGGAAGTAGAAGACAAGTCAGTTTATTTTCTCATGATTGTGTGTTCGTTCTTCAGTCTAAATATTTTAACAATTCTGATTATGAAGATAACAGGGAACATGACTAAATGAAGAAGGTGGTGCTGTTCTCACTGTCATTTTTCAGCTTGTAACTATACATACAGTAGAGTTACATGCCATACAGTTTTCTCTTATACTACTTGCTAAATGCAAGTAAAATGTATAAAGAATAAATGTTAGTTTACTCTCTGTAAATATTTCTTACTTGAGCTGTATCTCAAGAAACAGTGCTATTTTCCTGGATTTCTTTTGTTTTGTTTTCTCTGTTCAGAACAACCACATCATTAGCTTTTTGCTGATAACCCAAGGTGAAGTAGCTCTGATCTACTCTGTCTCTCCACTTCATGCTATCTGTAATCATGATCAAACATATGGATTATCTTAATATCATGTGAGCTTCAAATGAAATTATGCCTTTTAATTGTAGTCAGTAGAAGATCTAAGGCTATAGATGGCTACATAAAGGAACAGAGAGAAATATTAAACAAATACTTATTGGTTAATGTATTGGTATCCAAGTGAAGACCAGGCAAAATGTTCTGTTGAAGATAATTAAGATAAACTTAGATATTCTACTAAGATTTGTGTTTTAAAATATATTCAAATATGATCAAATTGTTGCACATTTGCTACTGTTTTTCAGGTTTGTCTCAGCTAATGACTTTCCTAGTGGAGTTAGATCCAAGAGGCAGGGAGTTTAGAGTTCAAGGTGGCTTGATGTGTGTCTGAAGTAGAGAGGGAGATGTTTTCACAGTCTTTTCTGGTCTCCTGGTCTCTTTTGGCTGAAGTTTATCCATGAAGAAATTAACACTTCTGCAGAATTTGATCTTAGATTTCTGGCAGTAGATATGTAACCAGTAGTTTTCCTATTGCTGCCTGAATTGTTTCTTTTCTGATTCCAGTGTAGGTCCCTTCTGTCTTTGCCCTATTCTTACCTGTAAGTGTAGTTGCCAAAATCTCAGTACTTCATCTCTGTTTTCTGAAATTTTAGTTGCTTTCAACTGAAATGATTGAGCACCTTTTGATATCTTGTCCTTTCTGGGCTTTTGTATTTCTAGCCTCTTGTAGTTGTCCTTTTACCTCTTTATCCTTTTTCTTTTAGCACGTCACTTGGAGTATTTTTCTCCTTACTCTCTCTAGCATTTTGTGAGAAATCCCGATAGCTTGATCCTTGATTCCTTTTCCTTCTCTGGATAATCTTTCTTCAATTTCTGTTTCTATACAGACAATGGTAAGATCTTCCACTTTTCCTAAGACTTATCCTCTTTGTCTGGAGTAAAGTCTCAGCCTTTCTTGCTGATATTTTGCAGGCTAATCTCTGGGTTAAAAAGTTCGAAAGACTTCCTATCTTCTTCATCTTAGTCATCCATCCATCTTTAGCTGCTATGGACAAAACAATTGTTCTTGTTGTTTGGGCCTAGCTGCACCTTTGTTAGAGAGATCCTCATACCTTGGACACACGTGAGTCTCGCAGTTATTTTTTCTGCACAATTAATCATAAACACTGCCAAGAAAAAACCCTCTTGTGTAAAGAGCTCCTTTGGCATGATACCTGTTAATTGCATAGTACAGTCCAGCTGTAAACAGGTTATGTTTTGACCATGTCTCTGCGGCGTTCTTTGTGGTCTCCTGTCTTCTGCTTAAGAATTGAAGCACTTTTGGGGTAGCTCTGTCTTTGCTGTGTATTTGTGTAGCACTTAACACAGATAGCCTGGACCATGAACAGGTGTTCTTGTTATTGTGGTAATAAAAATAATAGATAAGAGTAAGTAAATGTAATGCACAGAAGACTAGAGTTGGGGCAGGATACAAGGAGCCTCTAGTATACTCCACATGCATGGTCTACAGAGGCAAAAAAAAAAAAGTGATGGGGGTCCCCTGTAGCATTTTCCGTACAGATCAGTGGAATACCCATTAACACTATGAGTAACTTCACAAACAGTAGATGGATAATGGATAAATGATGCCTAAACGGAGGACACAACTGATATTAGCTCTTGCAGTGGTGATACTGACTTTATCAGTAGTGAGTGATCTGAACACTCTTCTCACACTATACGCTTTTAGCACAGAAGAAAATTGGACCATGTGCCATCTCTTAATCAGTCAGTATAAAATGAGAGATAAGATCAAGTAATGAGATTCTGAATAAGATCCAAATTTCAAACATCCCAAGAGTCAGCGAGCTTATGGTCCTATCACTTTAGGCTGAATACACCTTTGGATGTATGTTTCACAATCCAGATTGCATCCTGAGGACAATCTGAAGGTGACAGTAGCGGTTGGAGACAGGTTTGCAGGAGTATTTTTAAGAACAGATTTCTGATGTGGTAAATTGTTTGTAGATCTGCTAAGTACCTTCCAGCCAGTGTAATTTTGTTACTGGTAAACACTGACCAAAGGTCCCATGTTCATTTGTCAGAATTATGGCTGTTTGCTATAAAACTATAGCTTCAGTAGTTGTCCACATCATTCAACGTATGTGTTAAAAGCACAACAAAATAAAAAGTTTCTACTGCTTCCCAGAACATAATATCCAAAACATCTCACTTGCTCTTCAAATCAAGCATTATATGTCCTCTTCCAACAACACAGCGTACACTACTAAATAGAAGTCAACAATTATCATGCAGATCTCCTGTGATCCCAAGCGTGTAGGAAGCCGATGCTCTAGCTGGCTGTGCTGCTCATATTCAGCCCCCAGCATCCCTGAGAGTCAGCGCACGTGTGTATATGTGTGTGTTGTTAGGGGGCCGCTGTAAAACACACTACAAATAAAGATAATGCCCCACCCCGTTCTATCTGAGTTTTCCTGACTCACGCAGGTGCCTTCCACATAATCCTGTAAAGTCTTTGATGTTTATCACGAGGATGTTTCTCTTAAATTTATGTTAGGTCAGACAGAGGTTGAAGTGCCCTGTCTGAAAACCTGCTTTACACACCTCTGGCAGTTTAATGAAAGACTCGCGTTGTCACATGATGGTTTGCTCTTGCAGCGTTATGTGACAGGCCAGGTAAGACTGAAATGCATACTTGTTTTTTCACTTGAATTAACTTCTGTGCACAATAGTTCTGAGTAGATGTGGTGTTCTTCCCATTTATTCCTGGGGCTATTTATATGTTTTGCTTACTGGCAGTCAGGATATTATTAATGACAGTTGTGAACATGACTACAGGCAGAACCACTGCATCAGTGCCTCTCATAAAACTGAGTAACTGACATGAGATTGTTTCAGACTTCCAACACCGCAAGTTCTCCAAAATAATGTTTTCCGAGTTTAGAATGAATGAACAAGTGCTCTTGTATCTAGCTTAAATATCTAGTGAGATTTTATCTGAAGAGTATTGGGTAGTTCTAGGTACACACATAGAAATATCACTAAATCTGTATCACGGTGATTGAAGGGAATTTATGGCTCAAATCTCAAGAGCAGGCAGAAGGCCAGTGCTTAAGATGTGTACCAATATCTCCTGAAAGGTTGTGACCAAAACTGTGTAAGGTCTTGTACCTAAGGAATTAATGGAGGCCACTGCTGCTCAAAATGCCTGATTTACACTGACTACCTGTAGCAGAGTGGTTTGAATGAGAATATTATGTTGTGTTCATTGGGGAAGGCCTAATTCTTCATTTGACTGCTATGGGTCCTAAAAAAGGAAGGAAGGTAACTGTGTGACAACTCTTATCACCTGGCAGGTTGCAAAGTACCGAGCATAGGGCTGCCAAACTACTTGTCTTTGCATACAACACTGCATAAGAGGCTGTAGGTCACTGCGAACTTTCTTGTCCTTCCTGTGAAGGTTCAGGTATTGGTCATCGCTAGAAGCAAGATCACAGATTAGGTGGTCAGTGGCCTGGGTTATCCTGTTTCTGTGGCAATGAGGGTCATGAAGAAATATTAGTCAGTCAAGAAAGCCAAAAGTTGTCACTGCTTTACAGGTCAAATTTTGGTGTGCATCTGTTTTTGTTTGACTTCCTGAGCATACATGCTGTCTTTACTATGCAATTTGGAAGCTGGAATTTAGATGATGCAAGGCAGCAGGTTTTAATTTCTCATGGTTTTTGCTTCTTTTTAAAACCCAGAAGAAGCATATTTGAAGTTTAGATTCCCTTTCCTAGGTTGTTTGCTGGGGACTGAATGGAATATTACTGAATACCAGAGAGGAATTCACATTAAACAACATTCATTTTCAGACTCTTCACACAGAATTGTTTAGGCTGGAAAGGACCGCTTGAGATCATCTAGTCTAACCCCAAACTTACCTCATCATCCAAACGTTAATCTAGAAATAGACTGATGTGGGCCAAATCTATTATCAGTCAGTGCTGTATGCTTTTTCTTTACCCGGTCTTTACACCAGGCTTTTAAACAGACACACAATAAAAGAAGCTGTAATTGTAATAATCACAAGAGTTTTTAGAAATGAGGGGTTTTTTTGAGTGGAGTCACTCCTGCTTGTGCAGTCTTTTAATTCATGTACTTAGATTTACTTAACAAAAACAAGATAGGCAGTGTGTCTGTGACAAGTGGTTAGTACAAAGCATTTTGTATGGTGAATTTGATGTTCACAAGGCCAGCTTTTCCTGCTAAATTGTGACAGTGTATCGGAGTTTACATGTGCAAAACCCCGTCATATTTCAGTCCTGGGTTCTTTGCTCTGCCGGTGAGCCTCAGTCTATTTCTGCTTTGTTAGATGTCTTCCTCTTACAATACTGGTCCAAGACATGCTTTAGGAGAACAATGTAATAACTTGGATATAAGTTTGATATTAATATTCAAGTTTCCAGCACCTGTTTATCAGTGCTGACTCCTTGCTTGTGGATTTGAAATTCTCAATAGCAGTCTTAGGATCTGCCCAGTTAAGTATATGCATTATTAATTCTTTTTCTGCAGCATGGTGATGTATTAGACGCATCACTTTTGGCTTGTGTGCAGTCTTAGGTACAGTCTTTGGTCATCAGGTTAAGTACAGATCTTTGTAACTGAAGCCTTTTACTGGAGAGAATTTTTCAGTCTGCCATTTGCTGTAAACCTCTTTGTAGTAGCAGCATTATTTTAATCCACATCACTGCTCAGCTGCCTGACTGCTGACATAAAGGAGGACCTGGTAATACAAATGGCAGGGGGTGTCAGGGGCTGCTCCTTTTGGCCATGGTGTGGTCTAGTCAGCTTAGGCCAACTTAGAAACTACACCCGAACAAAACCACTTGCAGTCAAACAAAAAGCTGCTTCTACAGAAATAAAGGCAAAAGTACATGGATGTGACTTAAGCACTAGAGTGCTCTCTCTCACTCCCTGACTAGATAATTTGTCAGTGGTGAAAGATAGAGGCTTTTGGTTTGAGCTACAGACTTCTTTCTCCAGTACCTTTCAGTAGGTAGACAGAGTTTATGCAGAGTGCAGTACTTTCACCCTTGCATTTAGGCTAACTGGAACTATCTGCTGGACATTTGCTGCTTTGTTGCAGACAGTGCCTAAGATTGCAGGCATGAGTCCTGGTCAGTTGGGAAAGACTAAATTAGAGAATATTTGGTTTACATGTGAGGAGTGATCATTCACCAGTTGGACTGGTGACTCCAGTTGCAACATTGTTAGTAGTCAGTATAGGCAATATAATTGCAATAAAGCATGTAAAGGAAAGAAGTCTGCATTGTAGTCAGGCAGCTTTTAAGGTAGCATTACAGCTAATGTTCAAAGATTAACCACAGACTTTGTGTGCCAGCAGTTGATCACTTCCTGTGATAGCTCATGTTTTAATGTGTATTAAACAATACCAAAAGCAGTGGTTTCCACCACAAGAACACTGTGAACTCTCAGACTTTCTTACAGGCCATACAACAGAAACAAATTTGGCATTTTCTCTTAATGGTGGTTCCTGGCACTGGTTGCCAAATGCTGCCAAATTCCAGACTATGATTTGGGAATCAGCGCTACAGAGAGTGATTGGAAAAATGTTAGAAAGATAGTGAGCCTAAGTCTGTAATATGGAAAGAAGAAAACAAATACAGTCCTCAGGGCGTTTGACCTAGAGAGGAATTCTGTGTTGTTGAAGATCATTGTTACTAGATGGCCAGATGCATCAGCGCCCAGCTGCTCTGCTGACCTGGGTGCTGCCCGTCTTGTGTATTTGACAGCTGTAAGACTATACTATATAATTAGTGACTTCCCTATATGCAAGTGAGCTGATCTGTTTCTCCAAGCCCAAGGAAGGCTCTGAAATACCCATTGCATTTGTTCCTTTTTTGAGTAAAGTTGAATCCTTTGGCAGAAACCCAGTGGAAATGTCAAAGATGGTCACCTCCTGCACTGCCATCGGTGAATGCTCCTGGGGGCTTTTTTCCTGCAGGCTCTGACTTCAGAATCTGATACAAGAAGCTTTTTCTTCCCTCCTGCCCGGCCTGCTTCTCTCCTAGCCTCTTCTAGGAAATGCCTGGAGATTTGCAGGATGCGTTGGCTTTGCACCTCAAACCTTCCTATTCCTAGTTACACGCTATCAAAAAAGTGGATGAGAAGGAGAGAGGGTGAGCAAAGTTACACGTATGTTCATACCTACCCTTTTGTAGAGCTGGCCTCAGGCTAAGACGAAGGGCTTGGGAGGTTTGAGACCTCGTGGATGCTTCTTGGATTCTTTTCCCACTGTGTCATTTCCTTTCAGTGGCATCTGGTCCTTCAAGCTCACCTGGGTGTGTTCACAGGTAGCCAGACCTGTATTGTGAAAGAGAAATTAGACACTTAACCTTGGCAATAATTAACTCCCATAGCCTTGTTTGCTACCTCTTTGTCATGCATTTATTGTCCTTTGTTTGCTCACTTCTGAGGAAATTCTTTTTGGCATTTCATCAGATTTTTATGAATCTGAGCAAGTGAAGAATTAAACCGTGAGGCTCAGGTGCAGAGGAAGGGTTTCTTTCTTTCCTTGGCAATTCACCTGGATAAACATGTATCGGGGATAGGTGGAGCTCAGCGGCAACGATAGCGGTGTGGAAACATAATAAACAGGTTTCACGTAGTGTTTCTTGCTAAGAGTCTGCTTGAGAAACCCCTAATCCTGTCTTCCAGAACGATAACCTTGTTGTCCGCAGCGGGGTGAGGAGGACTGGGTGAATTGCTCTGCTCTTTGTGTAATCTGTGCTGAGCCCTGCAAAACGGTAACTGGAAATCTCCCCTTGCCAATACTGACACGTCAGGGCAAATAACCACAAGAACGATGAGCCTGGCTATTTAACTGTTGTGCTCCCTGACAGAAAATGGTGAAAGCCATCATCTTGAATGTGCGAATGCTCTCAATTATTTTAATCCTTATTAAAAAGAGTGTCTTTTCCAAGGTGACTCTTTAACTCGGGCCTCTTGCTTTGTATGTTGTGTGCCCGCCCCCCACCCCCCTCTCTGCTTTGCAAAACATTGGTGTCTGCTAGCAAAGCGTTGCTTGCCAGCTAATAAAAAGGAGCAGTTCACATCTGCTGAGGGATACTTTACTTAAGCGTATGGGAGTGAGGCTTGATCTTTGTGATTTAAAAAAAAAATATTTATTTTTGAGTGGAATGTCATATATGTCTGGCTCTTTTGTGTACACAAGAATACTTTTTTTGTCTATTTTGCATTGGGGACTATATTAGAAGTCAGACTTGGGTCTGTGTTGAAGCACTCCAAATTGACTTTCCTATACAATCAAGTTCTCCTTATCTACTACTGCATGTGCAGCAGTGAATTGCTTCTCTGTAATTTCCCATAAAAACATTTCAAGAGAACTCAGATGTACTTAGGCTGCGGTTTCAAGGAGCAAAGTGAGCTGATGTACTAGCCCTTTCACCCAGGGCTTTGCTCCTGTGACATACCTTGCTCTAGTTTCTGTGTTCACTGTACCCAGCTAAAAAAATAATCCCTGGACAGTTTTCTCATCTTCTCCCTTTGCACTGGCTTCAGTGCTTATGTGGTCTTCTGTTGAGCCATTATATGCACTAATGCAGAAGAAAGTACATGCGACAAAACAAGTCATTAACTTTCTGTAGGGTTAGCATGCTGAAATGGCTCAGTGCAGGGTTCAGTGAACAGAGAAGTTAATATGAGCACCTGAGTAGGGATCATGGGATGATGTCCAGCATTTAGAGTGCCTTGAAAGTTGAAATTGATTCTCTGTGTGTCTGTTGATGCTGCTATCAAAGATGCTATTTTGAGATGTCATTTTCATGTGTGAACTTAGTGGACTTACTGAAACTGCAGTCCAGCAGTCCTATCCTGTTTTGAAATGCATATTACTCCAGATGGTGTCTTATTGATGTCTTGCATAATACTACTTGAATTTCGTTATTGCTGACATTTTTCAGACACTGTCAGAGAATTTGGACGACTTGTAGCAGTAACCTTCAAGGTGAATAAATCTACCTAACTTATTCTACTGAAGAAAAGATAATATTGATGTGATTTTAGTCCATCTAGTTATCTTTTTTTGTCTCTGTACTTGTCTTAGTATTACTTCATACTTGTGTCTCCTTTCACATTAGTGTATACTGTTTGTTTATGTCATGGTCCCCAATAAATAGGTTATTTTGCTTTTGAAATTCCTGAAATGGATCCTGAATGAAATTGAAGACTCGCATTCTTGGTGTAGGTTTGAGGTGGTAGCAGGTGATCTGACTGGAACATATGTCAGTACCGTACATACAGTAGGATTCTTATAATAATGATCAGTGGACTAATTGAATCATTCCATGTTTTCTGTGATGTTTTCTCCTTATTGACAATATCACAGGAGAAGTGATTTTGGAACTTTAAAATGCTTTTCTTATTATAGAAGTCAGATTAAGTTTTTTCAAAATTTTGTTTTCTTCCTTTATTCTCATCCTGTACATGTAAAGAGGGAATGGTGTTCTTAACACGAATATGAATTTGAGCTAACTGAAGAAGGGTTTGCCAGAAAGGCTTTTTGCTTTTGTACTAACTACACCAGTTGGTCTAATGAAACCAGAATTGCTACTTTCTACAAACTTTTCTTGTTTAAAGTATCGGTGAAAGGTGGACGTTTTCTTTTATTCATGCATTTGATTTAACATGTTTAGAGGTGAACATAGCTTTTGATCCAGGGTTTAAAAATAAAAAAGCAAACTGCCTCAAAATGCAAACTGAACTTTGAACTTAGAAGTAGATCTACTGACTTTAATGTATCTATTTAAGCTTCTTGCTAAACTGCAGTCATGAGATGTATCTACAGGTAGTTCTGGTATTTGTTGTGGAGCCAATTAAAAAAGTGGATATTAGCTCCCTTCCCTGCACTGCACTACACAGCCCCTTCAGTGCCAGCCTAAGGGTTTATGGTGTCATGCAGTGAAATAGTTTACTGTAATAATCCAGGCTAAAAATAATCTGAAAAAATGTGGCATGAGACGATAATAAGTAGCTGAAGGTAAGCAAGGTTGGCAATTTTTCAAGCCTGCTTTGCTGCAGTCTTCTGTACAGAAGCACCATGTAACTGCCCTCACAGTGATCATTCCCATCCATGAGCAGTGCCGAAATGGCTGTGGCGGTCTTTGTGGCGTCTTCACCCAGTGCTTACTGGTGTCCTCTAAAAGGTCACTTCTGTGATGCACTTCTCCCCTTCTCTGTTCAGTTGGGTCGGCACAACTCTTCCGGAGGCCACCTGTGAACTGGGTCAAGAAACATAAATGAATTTAAAAACCCTGTATAAAAAGGAAAAAAGGTGGGGTTTAAATTTTGACCGGTTCCCTAGCTTGACACGTGGCACTGCAGAAATAGTACTGATGTGACCTGCTCAGGTTGTCAGTGCTGCACAGGGAAACATCTGTGGAAGCACTGCCTGAGCTGGCAGGGGTGTTTGATAAATGAGAAGGTCCTGAGTCGCTGGAAGTGTATATTAAAACTTTCAAGTATTAAAAGCATATATGTAAAAAATGGCATATTTTACGGTATTTCTGCCATTTACTGAATATAAATGTATATATTTTTATATATATAATATATAAAAGAAGATTTTCTGGCAGCCAAAATGCTGTACACCCAATTTTACTTAAGCGTTGGGAGTCTAGCATAAGCTCTCTGTTTAAGAATGTTTAAGCATGATGATGTGGATACACAAAGTAACTGCAAAGCATCCAACAAACCACCTCTTAATCTGTAGTGTGCAGCTCAGGCTCTAATGTTTTACAGCCCCATTCAATATGGACATTCACTTGACTTCAGACTTTGTGCGTACTGGACACAGGAAAAATGAGCAGTAAACTTTATAGATCAGAAATTAAAAGACAGCCAACACGTGTAGTAAAAAAATTCAAGTATGTCAATTGTTAGAGTGGAAAAACAGATTTTCACTTAAAACTCTTCTTTCACATCTGAAAAGTAATTATTTCTAATTGACTTTTTAGTAAAAAATCATGTTTCCTTAAGTGCTGTAATTATTCTGTGTCCAAATTCTGCACTTGGCAAAAGTAACATTTCCCATGAGAATGGGTGTTGATTGTCTTACATCCACATCTCGGTGTGCATTGCCTGCTGCATTTGCTCGGAGTTTCATGTGTTTGTAGCATTCTTAATTTCTGCCCCAAACTGTGCTGTGGTGTTCATGACTGTAAATATGCAGTGCATCGGCTTCAACTTTGTTTCATGACTGTTTCTATGGATTTATGTTTGTTTAAAATAATAAAGATTGACTCAACATAGTACTCTGAAAGTTATTAATGGTTTGTCTGTAGGCCATTACATCATGAAGAAACCAAAGCATGCTTTGAGAGCATTTCCTTTTTTCTCTCAGGATTGCTGACATACAAAATACAGCTGTTTAGCAGTGCATGTAATATTCACTAGCAGTACCAGATAAGAGCAAACAGTACAGGAGAAATGCAATATTGAGAAAAGCTTCAATTTTCTTTTTAAGAGAAGAAGAGCTATTCGTATCTCTGAATACAGATTTTAGTAAAAAAATAATAGTATTAGAATGGGATAAAGCTGTGCATCAGAATTTCGTGAACTGCTCATAACCTGTCAGTATTGCTGTTTTCTAGTATTTTCCGTGTAATAATTAATATTTTGTGTGCGTCTGATTCTTGAGTCAGTGTATGTCACCAAACAGCTATACTTAATACTTCATTTATGTATTTGAACGTGCAGTGCCCAGTTGATATGCACGTAGGATGCATAAAATGTAAGTGTTGATTTGATAGTAATTGCAAATTGCATTGCTTTTTCCATTGCTTTCCACTCCCACATCAGCTCCTTCTGCATCAAGGTTAGATAAGCACATGGTGGGATGGTGAATGTAGGAGCTTCTTTTGCAGTTGGTATCTTGTGTGCCTCTTTGTGAGTAAATATAGAAACCAAAATTGCTTTTATCCAGATTAAATTTTAGAGACATCTATGAATGAGTAAATGGCAAAAAATACCTTAAGCCACCAGAAGCTGAGATTTTTTGAGAGGATTGCCTTTATTACTATTCCAGGTCCAGTTGAATCAGCTGTGCGGTGCATTTGTTCTGAGTAATCGTCTCTTGTAGAGGAAGGTCTGTTAAGGTTAGAAATCAAATTCTTCTCTACTACACTAAATGAATTGCTGCTTTCCGCTTGCCAGAGGCACTGCTTCAAAACCAAACCAAACCAACCCACAGGGAGTTAAAATATTTTTGTCCTAAGTCGTCATGTCTGGCCGAGGAGTGACCTCAACCTTCTCCTGCTCTGACTCATTGTTGAGATACCCACGTGCTCTAAATAGACTCAGGTAGGTTTAAGTGCCAGAAACTGTTTGTCTTTTCATGTGTTGTGGATGGCTAAATGAGTACAACCTTGACATTGTTAGAAAGGGCGCAGCTACACCCAGTTACTGTAGGTGTAGTAGCAGATTAACCACTCTAACTACTTTCATGTGCGTAATCTTTCTAATCTTGATCAGGTGGCCATGTTGCTTTTCTCCTGTGGCACGTAGGCAGAGCTTGACTGTGGTTTTAATCCTGAAGCTGTTTTTACAGTGGTAGGTGCAGACAAAAAAAAAATATTTCAAGGAGTTGAAGTATTGCAAAGAATGTTACGTGGAGAAGGTTAGGCTGCATTTATGTGAAAATCCCCAAACAATATATTTGAATGAAGGAAAGTTATTAAAGTGAACCTTCAAGAAATGTCTGAGAGCAATGCTTTTCATACTTACCCGAATTCTGTGAACTCAAATTAACGTAAGCCATGATGTAGTCAGTCTGACAAAAGCAGCACAGTTTCTGGCAGTAGTCAAATTAATACTTCAGAGGGAGAAGAGATGCTGGAAGCAAAGAAATTCTTTCCTGACTGTTTTATTCTTGCATTTATGATGAAAACCGTAAGTTGCACAATTACAAAACTTACTGGTGAAAAAGCTGTTCACGCCTTCCCTTACTGTCACCCATTAGGGTATGAATGAGAACTTGCTTTCTTTTAAAAGCAGAGGAGAGAGCTGGTCTCTCCTCTGATACTTGTGAATTACAGTAATTCTAGTTATGCTGTTTCAACTTTGCAATGTGTGTGTATTTTGGGTTTTAGTAGTTTTGTTTTCTATTTTGGCAGCAAAGAAGAACTTAAGAAATTAATTGGTACCGTCTTAGTAGCTTCCAGCTTTTTGTTTTCTTCTACAAGTTTGTGATACTCTGGCTTAAGTTTCACTATCACAGAATGGGAAGAACAGTTACTTGAACAGCTTTGTTTTCTTTACATAGCTTTCCTGAGCTTATGGTTTCTTGTAATGGGGCTGTCCTCTACCCTCCCTCACTTAGTACTTTCACTCACTTCATGACCTCAATCCAAAACACGGCCAGGACCTCTAAGATACAGTCTAGCCAGCAGTGCCAAGGTCTAGTGAAGGAGTATGTTGTAGTATAACATGAATATATTAACTGAGTAGCTCTGTACTCTGTTAAGTATGGCAATAAAACTATAGTTATATCATGCTTGTAGGTTAGAAGAATAAACGAGAAGCCTTCAATTTAGAAAATAACGCTGAGATCAAATACAGTAGCGGTTGCCTTTGGAGCTGCATCTATAAGCTGCTTGTGTCATGTGGAACAGCTACCTTATTATGCTCTTCTGCTTTATATAGGTCCATGTAATTTTTTTATCCTTGTGATATCTGAGCATTAAATGATGTTAATGTCAGTAAGCTATTAAATGCTCTTACTAACACTTGTTTCATCTGACTTATGCTGTTCCATATGTCATACAAAAAAATGTGTTTTCCAGTTTGTTTGTTTGTTTTTTTCCCAATAGACATAATCTATTTGGAAGTAATCTAATACACTGTTTGTATTAGCTGATGCCTAGGAGATACTCCTTATACATATTTAAGTGTAAGACATTTCTTAGCCTGAAATTGTAGAAGAAATTTCCACAAGAGGTGTAACCATACTGTGGCTCTCGTGTCTCACGTCCCTGTCACTTCTGCAATAAAATGGACAGTAAGGAACGATGAGAGAGAAGTGGAAACACATCAGGATAGAAGGTATCACTGTATAAGCGTACTTTTTTGCTC
Organism: Aptenodytes patagonicus; assembly: GCF_965638725.1. Lineage (NCBI taxonomy): Eukaryota > Metazoa > Chordata > Aves > Sphenisciformes > Spheniscidae > Aptenodytes > Aptenodytes patagonicus. The sequence continues at coordinate 34,940,503 of NC_134955.1, read as the reverse complement.
AGCAGGGCCTGAGAGACCACAGTGCCAGCCAGCCAGCCAAACGGCTGTGGTACAGTGCTGGTGCAGAAGCTCCTAACGCCCTCTGACACAGTCCGATGGCATAATGTATTTGCAGTGCAGGGTGGGTATTTCTGGGAAGGGAATCTGCATTAAAGTGCAGTAATGTGGATTATAAGAAGTTTTCATCGAGCCTCCCGTAACCAAATCAAACATGGCATTCAGTGTCAGAGATAGTAAAGATAAAAGCTTTATGTGTATTAGTAAAAGATCTGGCTTTATCTTGTGCTTTTTGGAAAGTTATCATTGTGATTAACATTTAAGAACATTGTACTGTACATTTAGTCTGTTAAATAAGAGAGCACTGGGAGCAGAGGGGCTGGAGCAGGCCGATAGGTGAAATTCTGTCTGTTTTGCTTCTGAAATAGCAGATCTCTTTAATGCAGTCCATATGTTCAGCCTTGCTTGCCTTAAGGTGGTAGAGTTTTCATACTGGGGGAGGTAGTAATTTGCAAATAACTATTATTTTGCAATTCACTACTAAGATGTATGTATAGAGTTAGCTAGAAAGGACTCCTTGCCTTTACACAGGGAATAGAAACCTCTATGTAATTTTGGGGGTTACTGTTTGGTTTGATTTCAGTGCTCTTACTCACTCAATGACACAAACACCCTCTTTGTATATACAGTGCATGAATGGAAATGTGAACCGGACCGAAAGCAGGTGTTTGTGTTACAGAGGGGAATGTTACAACAATATTTATAGGCTATTCATTTATTATTGATGTTATTTGAAGTTGTTGCATAAGATAGAAGTTGAAGCAGAAAACAACAAAGTCCAGTTTTATCTAGAGGACTGTTCTCAGCCCTGCTGCAAACCTGCACAATTAAATAGATGTTCTTAGGAGATGAATTATTTCTTCCTCACCTATTAATTTTTAGCTTATTTGGAGTATGATTCTGCCCCTTCCATAGTGCCTTATTCAAGTGTTAAAACTAACAGTGGGTACTCTCCGTAAGCTTGTGTGTAATGGAACTATTCAGCATGCAAAATACTCCTCAGCATTGTGGAATTGGGTCCTTTGGTGTTGTAAAAGGGGAATCACACAGATCACAGACTTCTGCCTGTAAATGTTAGCAATGCATGCACATGTCTAGCCAGTAAATGGATTTGATGTCTTTGCATGTCCTGTACTAACTGTCCTGTATGGAAATACATGGGGTGGGTGGCACTTTGGTTTGTTCTTTGTTGTTTGTAATGCTCCTTCAGCTTGTTTAGTGAATGTATGTGCCAGAGTGAACCTCTTCAGCTGGAACGATGCTGATGATAATGCGGGAAATAGATGAGTAAAATTTTAACTGGTAGGTATGGGTACAACATGGATAGGAACTTTGTTAGAAACACTTAATACTAGTCTTTCTCAACTAACACCATCAATTCCCTTTTTCTTTTTTTTCCCCTTTTTTTTCCTGGACGGGATGTGTTTAAAGTGTTGGTTTGGTCAGAAAATTTACTAAAATTGATATTAGTTTATATATCATGTTGGAAATCAGATATGCTCATTTTACTTACAGAAATAAGTTTTCTTGTAGATTGGTTCAGGAGGACATGCACAACTTTAAGAAAACAATAAAGCCAGACTCTGTTCTCTTTCATGAATTAATGTTTAAATTTCAAGTGAAAAATTGTTTCATTACTGGTGTGATGTCAGAGACAAGACTCCACGTAGAATTTACAGCCTGGTAGTATTTAGAAAGGCCACCTGACCACATGGGTTTCTAGACTGAGTATGTTAGGCAGGAATCACCAAGGAAAAAAAGCTATGGAGCCTCCTCATGTCACTTACCCATTTGGTTATCTGGTAGAAACAGCAGTTTTAAGATACAGCTAGGTTCAAGAGGGGAAAAATTAGCCATCTTTCCCAGGAAGTAGCTTTTAAATTGAGAGCACACCTACTTTACTTAAAGATGTGAAGAGCGGATTTATTATAATTTTATACATTTAATATAGCTGCCCAGTATAAAATTATTTTTAAGGGGTTGTTTGGAAAGCTGGCTAGCAGTGCAGCATGTAATTTTTTAAAACCCTGTTCCTATGTGCTCTGATTTCCATGACACCATTCTTTAGGGACAGCACATTTGTTATAGGAGGCCAAATTGTTTCCTTTTGCAAAGCCTTACAGGCTCTGAATCTCCCACTGGCTGCTGTCCAGAAAGAAAGATTTGTGGGTTCTGCCCAGTGTCTGCAAATGTGTGATGATATTTATATCCATTGAGTTGTTTTCACTGTAGCTAGATCTGGTAAAACACTTGTGGCTTTACCGCAAGTAAAAGACTTGTGGTAAAGAGAACTTTGAAATGAAATTCTGTGCTCGAAGACATGTTCTGACTTCCATCGCATCCCTGGTTACTGGGTGGGAAGGAAGATCATCCTAGTTGTACATCAGCCCTCTCAGAGGGGGAGAAAGTCAGCAAACCTTTAAAGAAAGAGGTAAAACTTCAATTTTTTGAAGCATAATACTGTTTAAGCATGGACAAAAAGCAGAATATTGGCAAGTTAAGGGCTAAACTGAGACTTCAAAGGTGATTCACAATACTTTTTATTGGCGGAGTCCTTAAAACCCAGTTAATTCTGCACAGCTGTACAGTTCTGTTGAGTCAAAAGTCTTTCACAGATGGTACTTCTAAAAGAAAAAGCTGCCTTTTTCTTCTATTTTTCTAAACTGGTGACAACAAAGGGTACAACAGACATTTCACTTCCATGTGCACTTTCATGTCTTCTTTCTCTTTCTCCTCTTCAAGAAGCTTCCACTGAGAAGGAAAAACAATACATCCAGTGACAAAATCTCCTTGTTTTGAGAAGCATTTCCAAGCATGAAAACAATACCAATGTAATACTTTTGTAGACCAATTTTTGCTTAAATTGACAATGATTCACTTGATCTTCATCTGACATTTCTTCAAGCTATTTACCACTTCCTCCAGATATGGTTTAATAAAATGGTGTTCTCAGATTTTTACATATGGTGTTCCATTTTTTAAAAAGGGGGTAAAGTTTTGGCTCCAGAAGGAAAGGATGGTCATGGCCCCTTGAAACCTGTTTGCCACCTCTGAGCTTTAAAATCCACAGTCTAATCGGTAGATTAGGGTACCGTGCAGGTTTGGCCCTGTTCCTGGCTTTGCTCTATGTTTTCTATATAGTCTTAAGTAATGACAGCAGTCAGTCTACTTGCAGGTTTCCTAATCTCTGAAACAAGACTTACAGCTACCTTAAAATGTAAATCAGGAGATACCGATTGAAGTCAATAAAGACTGACTTACAGATCCTTAGAAAGATGTTTGTACATGGAAATAATTTTCCTTGAATATGCATTCTCTTCTAACTTACGCTTTTCAAATGGCTTTATGGCATTAGATCTACAAAAAATTTGTATTGGATGAAACATACATAGCATAAAACCTTTTGGCTTAGTTCTGCACATGTGACTGTAACTGGCTGAAGATCCAAGTACCCAGTGAAAGGATGTGGTAAATTTTCCTTGGAGCTGGCAAAAGTTCCTGTATTTGGAAGTTTTAAAACCAGACTAGGTTGATCTACTGGAAAATATACTGCAGAGAAGACAGTGCTTTATTGGTAGGAAAATAGGCTGCGTATTCCTATAGGCCTCTCTGTATACAGCTAACGAAGTTGTAAATGATAGTTATTTTAATTCGCCTTCGTTTTCCCGGTTTTTCTGGATGTGACCTACAGCATGACTGAAGCCCAGTCTCAGACCAATGAAAATGGCCATCAACATTTTGTTGTTTAGTTTCTCTTGTTAAGTGTAGGGTGAAACTTCAAGGGTGTAGCTAAGAAAATATTTATTTTTTTTTTTTTTTCTTCCTTCCTTCCAGAAGAAAACTTGCAGGCATTTGCCCAGCAGGGCGGAGTAGAAAAGTTATCTTGATTGTGTAACTCCAGTCTTTGGCTCTGCAGCCCTGAGAACACTTGAGCAACAGATGACTGCCGTTTGCTGTTGGCTAGATGATGTTGTTGTTTCTAGGCTGTGAACTGTAAACTGACTTTCACACAAGCCAATGGCGTGGGGCTTTCCCACACTTGCAACATCACTGGTTTTCCAGCAGTATGACACATCTTGTGTACAGAAGTTAAATTTCAACTGAAATGCCTTCTGCTCAGGTCAGCCATCAGTTGGGCAAAGTTGTGCTCGTTACCCAAGTCAGCAGCGTCTGTTAGCACGAGTGCACAGTGTACAACAAAATTGTTTTGAAATACTACACCGCAGGCTTATGGCTGTTACTTTCTTTTAGCTGCAGATTCGTAACCCGCTCCTCTCCAGCTTGAGTTTCTGGGACATCCTGCTGCAGCAGGTGTGGCTGAGGTGGCATCTAGTAGCTAGAGGAACGGGGAGCTTGACCTAGTCTGCGGAAAGGATTTCAGTGGGCTCGGGTCAGATGCATGAAAACGGTCAGGCATATGGGTGCAGATGGACACAATTGTGCTTAACTCAGGGTGATACCTGGAATACATGGGTATTTGTGCTTTAAGACCCTCGGTCTGAGAGTTTGCTGAGGGGCCCATTCCAGAGGTCTGTGTGTACACACATGGTGTTTGCAGTGAGGTATTTGGAGCCTGTGGTTTTGTTTGACTTTGAAGCTAGAGGGGTTTTTTCTTCATTTCTTGTCCCTCACCCTTAGAAATGGCAGATACAAGTCTTGAGCCTTTGATTTAATCCAATTAAATCTCCTAGGAAGTTTATCCTGTGGTTAAAGCTACTTTCTTTTGCTTGATAGCATGAAATTAAGTACTTTGGAAGGAAAGGAATTTAGAGTCTGATCTGTTGACCACAGAAGTTTTCTGTTCTGCTGGCCTAGGAAAACATTTCCAATACAATAGCTGAGATTTTAAGACTCAGTCTAGTTTTGTATTTTTGAGGGGTTTATGTAAGAATAAATGTTCAAAAAAGTGTTTTTACTTTTGTCAAACTCATGTAATACAGGATCAGTTCATATTACTAATATTTGTTTTGACCTTTGAAGAAGTAGACAAGTAAAATGAATAGTAGAATAATTCACAACTATTTTCTTGACATAACTTGGTGGTATTTAGAGTTGTTGGGAGACTGTAAGGTCTCGCTGCAGTCTGTGCTGTACCAGAAACAAAGGTGAAGCTGATTGAACACCATTATTATTTGAAGTAGCATGAATTACAATTGAGTTAAGTAGAGTGAATTTATAATACATGTGCCTGTGTAGGTATGGTTACAAAGGGCTAGAAGATCAAGGAAAAGTATTATGAGTTGATGTTTTCAGCACTGAGGTAGGGGCAGAGCTGTGCCCCCATGAAGGGTGGTCTGGATCTGTTGTAGTTCTCTCCTGCCATTGTCATAGCGCTGTCTCACTAAGTCCCAGCTCTCCAAACCTCATTGTATGTAAATAATGTCTTTTGGGTAGCGATTGCATTATGTCAAGTTTTGTATGCCCATCCTGCCAAGGGTTCAGAAAGTTCACTGGTCGTTTTTTACCTGTAGCTTTGGAAAATATCCTGGTGTCACAGCAGGCAATAATGCCGCTCTTTGATGTTTATACTAGCTGCTTTTCCTTTTTAATAATCAGAGCAGGAGGAAATGTGTTGAATTAGCTGCATGACAGAAGCAGAGGAATTCATTAAAGAAAGTAAAATGAACTCTGCTCAAGTTTCAGGCTTCTGGGTTGGAGTCACAAAGCAGTAATCATCTCCTAGTTGTTTTTAATGATTTCTTTTGTGGCACTTTCCTTGTCAGTGAAACTGATATTTACTGTTAGTGTGGGTAAGTCTGAGAAAATGAGCAATGTCATTGAGGCTTTGAGCAGTGTAAAAAATAACCAATACCTTTCTGTTGTAGTCTCTGATGTGTTTGTCAAGACCAAAGGAGAGAGAGGGGATGAATCAGGATGTTACGTTGGGACTATGTGGTCTTCACATGTAGTTTGCCATTTCAAACACAACCCATCTTGGTAGCAACTGGAATACTTTACCAAGTGATGGCAGTTTTGCATCGTCGGTGATATAAATGAGTAAATGTTTGACTACATGCAAGGCTTTAGAGAGACTCCATGAGTCTTAGAGCAACATTAAGCTGTGGGCCTCTTCTTTTATCTGATTAAAAGTTAGACCAGGGCACTGAATCTGTGTCTACAGACCATGGCATCACACACAGACAGTTTATCTCATCTACGGCTGATTTACCTGCCAGCTTGAAGTCTATGTGGCACATCCTTTTTATGTCAAACTTTACATGCAGTGCACAGGACATATGTACACATTAGCCCCTGATGTCTCTGTTCCCCCCAAGAAATAATGCTCCTTTGCACCTCTTTCCCCATAACTCTAAATGAATCCTGGGAAGGGAAGGTTTCCAAACCTACGCTGTTCACTTAACTACTGAGGTGAGTTGAATCTGAGCCTTACTCTCCCCATATTTTGGTCCCTATCTAAAAGGGGGTAGTAATGTTTTATGACTATATAGGAATGGATGGTTGATTACTTAAGCTGGGTGGCATTTACGTAGTTCTTTAACACAACACGTATGTACCTAAGGCTGATGAATAATGGGCCTGGCTTGAAAAGGCAGATGTGCAAAAATGTGAACATGTATTAGCTGGGCATATCAAACATGCATTTGAGCCATGGATTCACCAGGATGACTGGTGGGACTTCAGACCCCTTATTACTGTTGCATAGTGTAGTGTCCATAGTCTGGGTCACTGATGTGGAAACAGTACACTATGTATTAAAGTCTGCGTGTCTACACAGTGTTTTGGGTTTTTGTTTCTCTTCTGGAAATAATGACACTTTGTTATGTAGATCTTCTGATTTTATTGAATTAAGCAAGTACCAAAGCCACAGTACAGTAAGATGTAGCAGCTGAGCCTTAGGGCTGACTTGTCCCATATCAGCTTTTTTGGCTTTGCTATATTCATCCTGGCATCTGTCTCTGTAAGAACTTCAGTCACTCAAGGAATGCCTTAAATCTGATTTTCATTAGCTCCTTTATCTTATTACAGATGAAGTTTCTACATGCAAGTATGTGTTAAACTAAAGAATTGAACAAATGGTGTCTTATCCAAGAGTAGCTTGGAAATCTGCAAATAGAGGAGTCTACAAGTAGAGGAATACTTGTGTTACTGATGGCTGAAGAGTATGTTTCTGTTAATTCCAGAAGCAACTGTCAGAATAATTTTAAAGTCAGATTTTTTTTTTCCATTATTGAAAATTTAAAAAGCCTAAGGCGAACCCGTCCAGAAATCAGGTGGTGCAAATGAGATCAGGCAAATTCATGAACGCATGCCATAAACAGATTCTAAAGGGAATAGCTAGAGGTATGCCCTCTAACATTTCTAATTTAATGACGGTAGTTGCTACAGAAGTTCAAGAGGAATAGCTCGGCCACTTTCTAAAGTACAATGTGCTCTCCTGTTGCCACTATCAGGGACAGGGAACTGGATTAGATAAACCATTGATCTGACCCAGCTGTGAAGAGAGACTACTTCCATGTTCACTGCATGCAGTAGACACAATTGCATTGGAGCTATCTGCGTAATTGTTCACTGAAGGTCTTTTGGAGCAGGATAGGCAGGTTGAGTGCAGTGTCAGTATATTCGTCTGGGGTTGTACAGTGCAGGATGTACAGAACAATCTTGATCTGTGAATAGAGTTTATGGACACTAATGTAATGCAAATTATAATGGTGGTCTACAGATGTAGATACTGGTCTCCTGTAAGGGCCAGTTTGGCAGGAGCAGGGCCTACTGCAGGCATAACACACAATTCTTGAGACCTGGGAGAGAACAGTGAAGAGTCTGATTTTAATAGATTTAATAGATTTAATAGAAGAGTCTGATTTTACTAGATATAAGGAAGAAATTTTTTACGCTGAGGGTGGTGAAGCACTGGCACAGGTTGCCCAGAGAGGTGGTGGATGCCCCATCCCTGGAAACATTCAAGGTCAGGCTGGACGGGGCTCTGAGCAACCTGATCTAGTTGAAGATGTCCCTGCCCACGGCAGGGGGGTTGGACTAGATGACCTGTAGAGGTCCCTTCCAACCCAAACTATTCTATGGCTCTATGATAATCCATTTGAGCATTATTTTGAAGTAACGGTCCTAGATCCTGCTCAGAGTGGTATTCTGTGCAAATGGACATTTTTGTAATTGACATGTATATATAAGCTAGTGCTTGGGCAAGAGGAGTACTGTCCTGACTGTATTACAGAGTCAGGATTCATTTTTGCATAGTCTTCAGCAGTAAGAATTTTCTCTGTTTATTTTTTTGCTCTGCAGAGGCCAAAAATGAACAGAAGGGCATAGAGAGTCTGGATGTCAGCTTAAGTCATAGTTTGACTAGGAGGACATTTTCTTTTTGAAGTGAGAGTTGTGAGTTTGAATCCACCTAATATAGGCAGATGCTTATTACCAGCTTCTGGGACAGACATCTGCCTTTTGGGCCATGCATATGGATTGGTACCCGCTGCTGGATTGGGATTATTCAACTAAGTTCCACAGGGGTTTAGCAGCCTGAACGTTAATCTATAAACCACTGTCTCTCATTCTGCATACTGTTCTTGTGTTAGATTTGATCATGGTATTGTTGCTACATTTGTGTGTTATACAAGCAGTTATTAAAAAATTGTAATTAAATCATATATTGTGTTACGAGACAGCTATGGATATTAACTTGAAGTATTGCTACATGGGTGATCTTTTCCAAAGTTTTCCTGAAGGCACCAGTGATTCTGCAGATTTGACAGTTCTGATAGCAGTTGGTTTTAACAGTTCCTGTAACTGTACCAGAGAAATGCCTTGTATTTGATACCAGTCACCTCCTAGCAATCAAATAGGCCTTCCTTACTGTTGGTGTTGAACTCCAGCAATATCTTAAGCATAAAGGGTGTTACAATTTACATGAACTAGATACTGAGAAAGTTTTCTTTTTCAAAATGGAAAGATTGAGTAAGTATCAATATTTTTTCATTAGTGTCCTCTCAGAAAATGTGATTAAAAAGTGACAAGGAAAGCATTTCAACTGCTACTAAATATTTCTTCTCCCTATTAGCTTCCAAAATTCCAATCAAGCTTTTTTATAACCTGAAATAATTTGCTGTTAAGAAGGGTATGTCAACATGTCCAGTATAGCATTGTAGAGAGAGAATGCTTATGTGGTCTGTTTTAAATCCTGTTTTTCTAGAACCACAAACTCAAATCGTAGCAGGGTTGACTTAACTCTCCATCCTTCCATAGTAGGTCTGAGTTGTCTAGTGTATTCTGAACATCTGCTGGTCTTCCTCCACTGTTTATTTTTCTTCAGTGCTTTTCTTCACCTTGATACTCCATTACTATGAGGGGGGTTTTAATATATAAAAAAAAGCCATCTGGTAAGCTTCACTCAGGCTAAGAGAATGCATTTTGGTTTTGGGCAGTTCTCTGAGGTAAGTATAAACGATGAACTAAATCCCCTCCAAAGTACAATTCATTGTAGAAGAATACATAATTTCTCTGTTGATAATGGTGTTTTTTTACATACTTACTGTCTAATGTCCGTCCTCCTATGCTTTGAGTTGTTATTTAAAGAAGCTGTGCAGTTACCTCTTTAAATCTTTCCTTAATCTCTTCAGTCATTAAAACTGACATTTTCCCCCCTTTTGGAACTTTTTCCTAACTAGTTGTCACTAACTTTTTCAGAACTGACTGGGACCAGGTGTGCTGTCTGTTTTAAAGCAGCTTTCTTTGTGCTATAGTCAGTCTGAAGTGCCGGCATTGCCGGGCATTGGGTTATGAGTTTGCCAAATAGCCCAGGAGAGAGAGAATGGGGCTGGGACAGTGTTTGGAAGAGCAGTCTCCACATAAACGCTTGGTATGTAGGACAGCCCTATCATGGTGGGACAGTAGATCTTGGAATATAGTTTTGGAGAATCCTGAATGGTTTAAAGGCAGCTTTTATGAGTACGACGCTGAGGCCCAGACTAGTTGCTATGATTAAAGTATTTTAGTTTTTCATACAAACTTTTACTTGCTAAGTTGGTGTTATCATTAAGTTGCTGAATTTTCCTTACTTATATTGTCCTTGCTATAAAAATTATGGCTTTTGGCTTTTTGTGATGAACAGTTGGGTAACATGTATGCTGTTGAAAAGTGGCTTTCTTCCGACCGCAGGTGTTGCTACACTTCAGTGACATTAGAGAACTTATGTTTACACACAGGAGTCATCCTATAACATCCAGGTGTTAAAAATTATAAAATGTCTATTTATTTTGCACACTTTTTTTGACGTTGTAATTCCATAACGTCTTTAAGTGGACAGTGTTACTGGAAAAATCAGTGCCACCCTCTCTTTCTACAAGCTGCTCATGTTCTCTCTGCCTCTCTCTGCCTTCAAGGGAACAGAATACAGATTAAAATGGGAATCTTCCATTTGGCATCAGTGTCACATTATACTCATGTAAAATGTTAGTGGAAACGCAACCTACAGGCAGCCTATGGAACTAAGTCTGTATAGTTTTCTATTTTGGGATGAAAGACCTGTAGAAATTAAGGTATCAGTATAGCAGCTCTTGGCATGCTGTGTGTTTTAATCCAAAGCTGTTTCCTTAACTACTATATGAGCAACTTTAGATATTAAAATAGTTTTTTTTAAAGTGCTTTCTCTCCAGCTAGTGACAATGATTACCCTGGACTTCAGTGGGGTTTGGAACAACCACAGATAATATGAGTGGTTTGTTAAAGTTGAGAAATACCCATCCTTAATTTTTGCACATGTGCCTTAAGGGAAGAACAAGGCCCACAGAACAGGGTAGACAGCAGAGAACAGTTCAGTGACCTTCCTTTACCCTTCCTTCACTGAGCACCGCTTCATGTATGTATTGGCAAGAGATACAACAGCTTGGTCTTGTTGGGGTTTTGGTTTTAGTTTTTTTTTTTTTTCTTTTTTTTGTTTTCTGTTCTTCAGAACCTTATCAAGTTTTATGATAATTGTGCTGTACTTCTGCTTTGCCCACTGGTTAAAAATTGTATACCAGCTAAGTCTGATGACTTCAGAAAAGCTGTATGTGCTGTAACAAATTGAGTTCTATAGTATTCCATTATAAATTTTGTTATTTGTTTTAAAAAATATTTTGGCTCATGGTTGACCAGTCATGAAATCTTCTAATCTTGTCCAATGAGACTTGGAGAAATTATTTTTGTAAGTAGGAAAAAACATCGTGCAAGTGTGAATGCTGTTTTTCCTTTATTGAATTCAAATAAATATATTATCTCTCAGGACATTAGCAATATATTTTCCATCTCTCCTTTAGAATCAATAGCTTCAAAGGAAAAACTCCTGCTTTTGAAATACGTGACCCTAACAGATTGATTTCATGATCAGTACATTTACGGTATGTCTACAATACTGCTGCAGGCATAGTTGCAGCATGCGTAGGCATACCTGAACCAGCACCCCAGGTAAGTACCCAGTGTTCCCAGTAAGCCTGAGCAGTGTGCCCTCCAGCCTCTGCCACTCTCACACTTCTCTGCTGTTCTTGGAGTAAAGCTAGCACCAGCGTGCCTGCTTGTGCTGCAGTTTGATTGCAGTGAAGATACAGTTTTAGAATTTGTTTAATGATGTATTCCTGTGCTTGTTATTCCTTGTTTTTGTTTGGGAATTTCGTCTCTACAAAGGACTTGGGGGGAAATGAAGGCAAGTTAGGGTCTTCTTGCTGATGGTTAGGCCTAGACAGGTTTTGACCAGCTTTGCCAGGGCTTCTAGTTGTCTGCTATTGCTAGACTAACATAGGTTAAGAATATGTATTGTTAAAATGTCAACATATTTGAAGCACCTAGAAATACAGCACGTCCTCTGAAAGGCTTCATCACTGATACGTATCATCAGATGGATGAAAGAGGTTTCCTGTTGATTCAAGACTGTATACTGCTATGCTGAAACAAAAGAAAGCATAGCTAAGCCAACCACAGTAATTTTACCTCAACGCATCCTTGCCTTTTCTAATTTTTCATTAAAGGATAGTCAAGTGTGTATTTGTACATTACATTTCTGTGTAGATTTAACCATTCTGCTGTGCTAGTAACTTTTCTTTCTTACAACATCTAGAATTCTTCAGTACACATTTACTGTGATGATTTTAAATGTGTGGTTATATACTGAAAAGCCATCACAAAAAATCATGATCTCCCATACACGTGACCTTCTGTGTCAAATATGTGTAGTCAGTGAGTCTGAAAATGCCCTTTTTTTTTCTGCTGGTATTACAAGCTCACCCTGTGATCCTGAGAAGCCAGGTGTATCCCTGAAAACTGGGGAAGTGGAGCGGGACCATAACAAAATCCTAACTTTGGTCTGTAAATATTTATTCCACAGTCATTGCAAATAACGTCTAAGATTAAAATGTTAAAGAGATTATAGAAAAAAATGTTTTTCTTTCTTTTATTAGTCTTATAGATTTGGTCAGATTAGTATTTTTGCCTGGATACTTAGACAGCGTTCCCACGTAAGTTTTGGTTTGTGAAAGGAAAGCTGTTGAGAACTCACAAGATTATTTGTTTAAATCCTTTAGTTCAAAATGATGAGCTACTAAGCAAATCCTTAAAAATAAATAAATATATACATGCATGCATACATACATACTATTTCAATATTGATTTCTTGATGCTGGAAACAGAGTGCAATCCAGCTTGCCTTTTTGTAGCTGCTTTGATGTGCTATTTGAGCAAACAGGAGTTAGGGTTTGCTTTTGTTGTTCAACCATGGCTGAAGTATGATTTGAAGTTGCTCAGTGAGTGGTATATTGAATTAAAAATATCTAATCGTGCTGTTTCACACTATTGCCATATGCTAAATGAGTGTTCTTCTTCGAAATAAAAGGAATGTTGTACATATCCAGTCCTGAACCCTTTTTAACTTGAAGTTCAGAATGAAAGCATTCCAGGTTGTTAAGGAAAAGCAAGTCTGCTGTTACCATATGGTTTCCTTTAAAGGTAGTTGTGCTTGAAAAGTCTGCATTGTATTAAATTTGAAACAACATAAATGCTGTAGTATTTGGCTCTTTTTCAGCCGGATAACCTTTGAAACATAGTTCCGTAATGTAGAAAACCTGCTGTTAAGCATTGTTGTTCATCTGTAAATGAAGTTTTATAAAAGAGCTTTCACTTTCCACAGCTGTTACTAAAACAAATTTAAGGCTGGCAACAATGCCCCAGCTTGTGTCCTGCATGTAGTTGTTTACCCATCCCTCTGTTGAGCCTGTTGCTGAGACAAAAATTTGGATTTTTTTTTTTTTTTTTTTTCAGATAATAACCTTATATAATGTCAGATTAAGATTTTAGGATCAGATCTACCCAGAAAAAGAGATCAGAGCTGTAAATTTCATGTGCCTTTCATGGCTCCGGAGTTGATATTCATAGAAGGGTGAATTATCAGAGAGGGGAAGGTAAAGTCACTGATTGTCCTAAGGGCTGAATTCTCTGTTTTCTTTATCCCAAACAGAATGACAGAGCCAGAGGCATTGCAAACTTTGCTTTTCTTATACAAGCTTGCTTTTATCTCCTTCTGAAATTGTGACCAGTTCTGTAGGAGGGAAAGGTTTAGTCTTCAGTTTTGTTTGGTCCTTCGCCTGTTGAAAGCCGCTAACAAGAGCAGCGGTTGGTGCCAATTGCAATGTTTTGTTTTGTTTTTTCCGTGATCCCGAAAAATGTCTAGTACAAACCAGACCATGACCACCCACTCGTTTCACATGAGCCACGGATCATTTGCCAGATGGCAAAGACTAAGGAACATAAGATTTACTACAGCAGATCCATCTGTCTGTCTTCTGCATTCTGTTTACCTCAGAATAAGGTACCACCTCCTCTCCTGCCTTACTCACCCTGTCCTTGCGATGGAGTGGTGAGTGGGGAAGTACTCCCATGACAACTGTAGAAACTGTTTATATTCTGAGGAATGAGATTTCATTGTCCTTATCTGAGTTTGCATAAATATGGTGTTGGTTTTGGTTACAGTTAATCAGCTCTTTTCCTAAAGGAACATTGCATTATAATTTTGTCCTAAGCTAAGTTCTAGCAAATAAAAATCCCCAAGAACCCCCCCAAAAACCTTTGCAGGCCTCAAGTGAAGAGAAATATTTCTGTTGCTGTATAAAAACACTGTTGCAAAAGGTGGTTTTGAGTAAATGCACCTTGACAGTTTGCCACACAAATATTGCTTTATTAGTGATAATGTAAGAAGGTGAACTGACTAGAAATACATACAAATTCATTGAAGTACAACTGTCCACTCTGCTTCTGCCCAAGCTGAATGAAATGCCTAAAGTAAGGCTGAAATCTAAGTTAAAATGGAAACTTTAGTATGCTGGCTAAGGTCTTTTCAGTAGACTACAATGCTGATCCAGGAAGACTCACACTTTGAATTCAGTCAGCCTTAACGTATGGTCAAAGTCTATGCTTTAGGTCTTTTTAAATCATGCTCTCTGGGAAGACAGTATTTTTGCTTCACCTCTAGAAAACGTAGAGAAGCAGAGTTAACACAAAACTGGTGCGCTATAAACTTTATACATTTGAAACACCCAAATTTTTGCAGTTCAGATTTGTAGGGAAGAATTGAGTATGTGTTTCTAATCTCCTTATACTTGCCAAAAATATAGAAAAAAGAAAAAAAGGGAAATTCTGAAATTGTTCCAAAGAGTTCTATTTTCTACTATTTTGTCTTAACTATTGTAAATGAAGGATTTTATTTTGTGGGAAGAATGAAAAGAGAGAGCATTGTGTGTGATAAGCTCACACTGATCTGAGATTAGTATCCAGAGGCTCCCTGCAAAGAGTAGTGCGTCCTTTTTCCTTACCTGTAGTGCAGCTACATCATTTGTAACACTCTGGGGATGCCTGTGTCTCAGTGATCATGTAGAGCATTATGGACTTGAAAGCAAAGCCTTGAAACGCTCCACAGAGGAGGAAGTGGAGTGTGTGGCACATTTACGTGGTGAGTTTTTGCTAGTCTCACCTTACAAACAGGCCATTTGATAATTATAGTTGCTGTATGAATCTGATCTTCACTTCTAAATAGAAGGAACTTGAGTGATATCCCCTGGAGCTGTTTAAAAAGCAGATACAAATTGGAACATCTTTGCCTGATAGAAATAGTTACAGTAAAAATTGCCTTTAATCAGTTGAGAGTAATATTGCAGTTGATAAACCTGGAACTGGTGTTGAATCCAGCCAAGCTTGGAAGCAATCCTCTACACTGAGAGGGAAGGAACCCCCAGTAAAAGGTGAAATCATCCTTTTGGCTAGCTGTTTCGTCTTGTACGTGTTGCCTTTGTTAAGATCATCTATGCAGATCTAAAGTTGGCTTTCATTTGTGTCTGGGAGGATTGCATGATACTAAACAGAAGATGCAAGGCATGCAGGACACCTTGCAACTTCTCCTATGGGTCTTGTGTGTGTTCATAGAAAATAAGTCTGGAAAGGACCACAGGGAGTCCTATCACCCTGCTCTCCCAAATACAGGATATAAGTCACATACGTGTGTACTTGGATACAAACACTAACAGGGAGAAGAGATGGGATTACGCTTTACTTGAATTTAAGGTCATCTTGGAAGAAGAGAAATTGCCCACCGTGATTCTGTGTGAGCAGCTTGCAAGGGAAGCAGGAGCCAATAAAGTAGTGTAGAATTCATCCTTCTAGATCCTCAGCACTGATCGAAATCACTTTGTAATCTGAGGTGATGAGAACTGCCAGGAGCTCTTACATTATAAATTCAGCCTTCCTTAAAGTCTCTAAGGAGACTCTTTCATCAAGGTCAGCTGTTAAAGAGAAGGATATAGGCCCAGTTTAAGTAAAATCATCACTACCAGTTTCTTACTGATTTTTTTCCCATTGGTAGATGGCTTGATAAAGTCATGAGCACTGAGTATTCCTTTCTTTAGGAGTGACCACATTGACCAGTGTTATGGGTGGTAGGTTGCATACTCCAAAACACCTATTGATACTCCCAATCTACTTTTGAGCCTGAGTTTCTCCACCTTTTGTGAGCTGTGAAGACGGAGACTGCAAAGTCTGTGGGAGGCACTATTTTAAATCTGTTTAAGATGATGATCCTTGGCCATTTCAAATGTAATTGTAAAGAGATTTGCTGAATAAACAGGACTACTGTAACTCAATTTACCTAATATGAAGGACGCGAGGAGGAAGCAAAGAAAGAGAGGGCGAGGAAAACATTTCGTTTTCCTAAGTTTAAATCAAGAGTGTAATCTTACCAGTGACTGTTCACTTCACTGAGCCAAAACGTAGTAAACTATACTCCTCTGGATCACTGGTTATTGCTAGGTGATAGGTGCCCAGAAATTACTGTCATCTAGTTGTTCTTTCGTATTCATGTGAAATGTGTTGGAGATCTCAGGCCTTAGTAGCTTGGCAAAAGTTACAAATGCCATCATTTATTCAGCACTTGAAGATTTAATGTTTACAGAGAAGGAACTCGGCCAGAGGTAGTTTAGCAGCTCTGTGATAAGGTAGCATGGAAAAGATTGTTTCGCCCTGTCCCTGCTGTAATTAATCTCTGTGGTGAAGCGCTCGTTGTCTAAGGCTATAACAATGGCAGCATTTGGAAACAATACATTTCCTTAAAAACTGGAAGGAATTCTATATATAAAGTATATATGTGTGTATACATATATAAATGTTTTTTAACATTAACATGCATATTACAAAATAGATAAATATGCAACAGATAAAATGAGGGGAATTTTAAGTAAGAGCTCTCACCACTGCAAACATATTGTAGCAAAGGAAACGTTTTTTAATTGAGGGACAGCAAATACTTTTTAGCTGTATTTACTTGTGCCTAAGTGTGTTGCTTTGTTTCATCCATGTTTTCACAGTAGGGTAGCTGAATGCCAGCCCTCAAAACTATTGACTTTGCCTCTTTCTCTTCCCTTTAAATAACGCAATGGTCCATAGCGCCTTTGCTGTTTAAGACACAGAAACTAACTGTAAAATCTACCATCATTTCAGTGCCAGGCCTCTCTTAGAGCATTAATGCTTATAATACTGCCATGTGATTTGCATGGATAAGCACTAGAATGACAACTAGCATCCTTTTTTTCTGATTTTGGCTATGTCTGTGCTTCAATTACCTTGAGGCTCCAGAAGGCACGGGAGTCGGGTACCAGCACTTTCCCTAGCTTGTTGTATTTCTTCTCAGCTGGGCAATGGAGGCTGCTGCAAGGTACCTCTTTATTGTAGCAAAAGTAAATCTGTCTCATTTACTGCATTTACATGCTGTTTTCCTCTATACCATGTCAGTATCAACAGTGTCTCGCAGGTAGATGTGGGTTTGCTTTGCTTCTGCTTTGAACCCTGACAAGATGCACTGTGTGTTAGCTTGCTCTTGGCATTGCATAACATGTTTTCCATTCTGCTTGGACCACAGGCACAGCAAGATTGTATTTGCCTTCAAAAGGTCACTGTACCCTGCAGATCTCTCAGACTGAATGTAGCATCAGAGACAAATAGCCATTGTCTATCTGTCTATTGCTCTTATCACAATGTTGAGAGAGAGATAGCAAAGCATCCCAGTACTGTCAGCCTGTGGAAAGCCCCGACTTTCTGAATGCTGCAATCCTTGCTTTACAGAGGCTTTACTTAGAGCAGTTTTCTCGCCGCTTTTAAACCTCTTCATGTTGATTAATTATTTTCATGTCCTGACTCATTCAATCTTAAGGAAATAGCTTCAGGTCCTGGCTGCATTGCACTATAGATCAGGCAAGCTGGGTAATAAATAGGCTTGTTGATGTGTAGAGGAATGGAAGCGCTGCCAGAAATGTCTAAGCATGCTGGGCTGAGATGTTGGCAGACTGTTGCCAGGGGCTGCTGTGGATCAGCCATATATTCAAAACAGAATGTTAATTGAAAAGCCTTTTTGTATGTATTATGAAATGTTTGTTTGTTTTCACATTTTTCAGGCCCTGCAAGATGTATTCATTAATAGGTTACTCCATTTACTCTTTCTTTAATGAAAGGTGAATAATGTACAAGTTACATAGCTACACCATCTCAGGCTGGGATTTTTGTCACAATTCGCAAATTAAGTAAGGTTGAGTCTGGTCAGTAAATGGATGGCAACCCTGCAAAGGATGGGTGTGTGGGTGACAAACCTGTGCTCCCAGAGCTGTTGTTGGCAGTTTGGTTAGAGGCTTTCTTCCCTCTGAGTCAGGTCTGAGCCCGTGTCCTGGAGTAAAAGATTACTGCTGGAAAGTGTATGTGATCAATGAGATGCAAACCCATGGTTTCAACATCTTGTCCTCACCAAAGCACTCCGTGTTTTTTGTGTGGAGGTCTAGGTGTTCCGGGTAAATTCTGAAAGAGCATCTCAGTTTTCTTCCCTAAAATGGTCTTCAAATTTGACTTGGCTGAAGGATTTTTGCTTTCCCCTTCATATCTATTGCACTGTATTGTAGTTTAACAATTCATTCTTAGTCACAGTGATGCATGCAGTTCAGCGGTGGTATAAATAATTTCTTGACAGTGTACAGTAGTTGATACAGCATAACGCAATTTGTCAGTGTATGAGAAATTATACAATAGATTTGATACGGTCTTTGGATACTTTTGAATGCACTGGACATTAGCATTTCTGCTACTCCATCTTCATTAAGATCTTAGTGTATATATATAAAAAATGAGTAAACTAATGGGTAAGAGATCTTAAGAGAAGCGTTTCTTCTGGACTTAGAAGCTGGTAGCTCCAGCACAGCCAAATCAAAGGGGAGGTGGGGGAATCATGATTTTCTTCCCAATGTGGCTGTGTTACGGGTTATTTTACTGGACTCAGAAATGGACGGTTGGATTGGATTTCCTTTTGTCTTGCTTCTGGTGGTCTTTTGTTAACACTCAGTTGCAATGAGGACTGTGTCAAAAATGCCTTTGCTCTTATCTTATAAGAGTCTGTCATGTGTAACTTCTGTCACTATCAAATGCAAGATAATTAACATTTTAAATCACTGGGGGGGGGGGGGGGGGCAATCCAGCCACGATACAGCTCTGAGACATCATCTGCTTGACCTCTCTTTTTATGCACTGTCCAGGTGTGTTTCCTTTCAAAACTGAAGTCCCAAGTGTGATTAAAAACAGGTCAGAGAACAAATTAATCAAATCATAGGGTGTGGCCTTGATATTACGTCTTGTTTTATCAGTAGATGATCTGGCTTCAGGGGAAAAGTATCTGATTATCTGCCTGAAAGGGGCAAGAATTATATGAACAGGGCACTGCAAGGAATAACATTCCTTATGGGAATTCCTATGGGAAAACACCTTATGGGGGAAAAAACCCAAATTCATCATGTTAGAATGCAACAAGACAGGCTGGAAGAAATGCTAGCTGGCTTCCATCTATTGCACAGACAAGGAAATTAGCTTACTGTGAAAACTAAAACATCTGCATAAATTCTTAATGTAACAACTGCATATACACATGCAGCAAAGGATAACAAAGTTCAGGAGCAGAAAAAATATTGAGTTTGTACAGGATGACCTTCCATTTTAGTACAGAAAACAGAACTCTGAAACCAGATCTAGTAAAACCACTTTTTTTTAAAATTGATTTTTATGCATACATGTGCTTTTTTGCAGGTTTATTTAGTATTGATTACAAAGGAAAGACAGGCCAAGATCTGTATTAGGATCTAGCTCTGCTACAGATTTTCTTTGCCTGCCTTTTAATCACTTTTGCTATTCTGCTTCAAAATATGGAGCTAATAATTAGCACATATAATTTGATACAGATGGAGGTCAAAGTCGATAGGTACATATAAATGCCTCAAGATCTAGTTAAAATCTCCTTGCCATGGTATGCAAATTAGAAATAGAATTTCATTTTGAAATGAAAAGCGGTAATTAATGTTGCAGGTCTGCTCACTGGGCTCAGCAATGAGGCAAATCTACTAGAAATCAAGGAAGCAAGAGGCAAAAATACTGCTGAGCTCATCTAACTCGGCCAGCCAGTCCTTTCCCTTCTCCCACCGCAGCAGAGAGAGCGCAGCTATGTGGGGCTCCCTGCAGTGGGTGTGATGTTCTTTCGTTCAGGGAGCTGCTGGCCCACTGCCCTGAGAAGCACCTGCGGTGGGGCGCAGAGCTGTTGTCTTGAGAACTAATCTCTGTAGTTGACCAAGGGGGAAAACAAAAATCGCTAGGAGGCTTCATTTGAAAGTGTGTGAAGCTGCCATGCATGTGCCGCTTGGCAAAAAGGGGGTGTATGCCTGTCTAACGTTTGATGGGCAATAGGATATCAAAGGGCTGAAGAGCCTGAAGGAACGACTGAATGTTTATTCTAAATGGCAGTGGGCAGCTGCCAAACTTCGCAAGGTGGAACAAGCTTTTAGTAGTGCTCTAAACGAAGAGTAGACCAAATATGTCTGTTTAATATGAAGAGTCATTAACCATGCTGTCTTGTCTTGTGATCCCCCTCTGGTCTCATGAGCTAAGCAAGTTTAGTCCAGTACTGTTTGGATGAGAGGCCACCCATGGCTCTCTTGGCCCGTTAATATGAGGAAACCTCTGTAGGGGATGGAGCAGACTGTTGCACGGATGTTCGTTTTGTGGAGTCAGGGTTTCCTTCTCCTAGAAGAGCTTTTTCTGTCCTGTAGTTTGGGTAACATTTAGAATGGTATTTCTCATGAATTACAATAATTAAAAATCTGAAGGCATTTTTCAAGTGAGTGGATCATCTTTCAGCAAGTCACTCTCCTGCCCCCAACTTCCCTCTGCAGTTTTACTGGGCGTCCCATTCTTTTTCAGTCTTTTCCCTAAACTCTTCTGATACTACTGCTACCTGCCCACGCTGGAGACAAACATTTAAGAGGGTGCAAAGCGATGAGCAGCGTAAGGACACCATATGATGTAGCCACTCTAGTTCTGCGAGAAGGTGTTGTGCGTGACCTGAGATGAGGCGGTGGCACTTGTCGTTGCTGTCCTGAAAATAAGTGGTGGATGCTGCTGGCTGGCATGGACTGCAGCAGCAAGGTTGGGATGGCCACCTTATTGTCATTGGCTTTTTGTAAAAGGACTTGTCAAATTTGCTAAATCCTCAGCTGTATTACTGCTAGAAGTGAAGGTGTGAGAGGAGTTACCTTTTCAATACCACACGTTATTTTCTCTTTCCCCACTCAGACAGTGAATGTAGTCTGGTGAATTTCAGTATTTCTCTTATTTCTCTGTTCTTTTTTTTAAATTGTTTTGATACCGTAATCCAGCAGTGTTTGAGATCACAATTTTCAGACGAAAAGGCTTTTAGACATTTTTTCCTGTGTGGATTTTAGAAGATTCATGAAAATACTTTGTTTTATGAGGTTTTGTAATTATTTTTTTTTTTTAAACCACCAGACTTTTCCCTTGCACCAGGCTCCCCTTCTCAACCCCTGCCCCCTTCATCTTGGCAATAAGCATCTTTTGGTTCACACACATGAGAAGTCAACAAGAGAAAAAGATTGTAATATATTAGTGGTTTATAGTTAATAACCAGGTTTTTTTCTCCAATAAGGAAGTACCTCCCCTTTTTTATTAGAATTTTTTTTTAAATTGAAAAGATTTGCATTAAAAGATCTAGTATATCCATAAAAGCAACAGCAGGTGGCAGAATAACTTCACTGGAAGTTGGTTTCTTGGTATGCTCAACTTTTTTCAATGAACTTAGAGAGAAAATCAGATGCATCTATGTGAGATGTGACCAGTTGCTACTCTAGATAGTTGTCGTAACAGAGAATGTAACAGGCAATTCCCAAACACATGCTACAAGGTTTTATTCAGTTTTTAATGTGATTGTTTGCTTTTCACTTCTGTAGAATAGTTAAATGCTTATTAAGAAGGTTTCTGAAGAGTTTGTACATGGTGCCTCAGTGTTGCAGAACAGGCACGTGTATTAGTCACCAGCTGAAGTGTAGCAAATGGTATTTTTAGAGGAAGTGTGTCTATGTAAATAGTACATACATATAATACCTTCCTTTTAGAGAAGAGCATTTATGTAAACATATTGCCATGAAATGTATTGTTCTGCAGAGCAGTTTTGCTGTCATCTTTGAAGAAATAAGCTCCCTGGGAAATTACTAGTAAATTGTGACTAGGATTCTTCAACAATCAAAGACTAAAGACTGTGTGAAAGATGTATCTTGCGGGTTGGGGAATGGGGAGAGTGCAGCTGTGAATTGCATTTGATGTCTCATGGTCTGTTTAGCAGCTCCTTGGCTTTCTCCTCTGCATCTCCCTGGGAAAAGTTATAGGGTTCAAAATCATGAACACCTCCAAACAATACCATTTAAAATAAGTAGGACAAATAGATAGCCTATTAGGTAACAGCTTCTTTCACCTTTCTCCAAAAGTATGATAGTTTGAGGCATACATTGGGCTATAGCCAGTTCTTCAGTCATGGCTGGCTGATCTAAAATTTTGAGAACTACCAGAAACAAGGATGTAATGTAATGGTATTTACCCTCATTGTAGCAATGGAAAAGAGCCTAACATAAGGGCAATTAAAATTTTTGTTCTCCTTTTAAGGTCTGAGGTCATAGTTGTGGTGGGATATTATGCTCTTAGTTTTGGTCCTGACATGACCTTTTTTATCCTGTAATTCTGCAAACATTGCACACACGCAGTAACATAGCATGGCTGCTGAAAGGAGTCATCCCATTCTCTCTCCATCCAGACTGGGAAACTGCATCAGTTCTTTAGTCCAGTTTGGTTTATGACCACACAAATGTTTTCCTGCATGGAATGGGCAACAGTTCAGGGATGAGAATGAGAGACAGGAGAGGGCAGGGTAGCTTTTTCTCATTTCAGTGTCGTCTTATATAATTTAAAACATATATGAAACCACAGTCTCACATAGTGATTGTTCTGTGTAGAAAAGATACTAGAAATCATAAAGATTAGAGTTGTGGGGTTTTTTTCACAATGGATACCTATAAAGATGTCCCCAAGGGAACACAGGAACAGTAGTTGTGCCAATAGCGTGTTTTCTTATTTTTGAAACGTGTCTAAAATGGTTTTACAGAAAAATCACTTCCTATTCAGATTGCATTTGATATTATCTGCAGTGGCTGGAAATGGCCTACATACAGAAATGGCAAAACCTCAAAGGTTAATACAGCTATCTCAAACTTATACAAATTATCTTTATAATACAGTGCATGTATTTAAATGTAAGATGTTCACATGTAATAATACACTATACAAATCGACATTCTGAAAGAGGAGAGCAGTTAACTCCCAGATCTGATATCTAGGCCTGAATGACATCACATTGTACATTTGGCATGTCAGATGGTGAGTTTGTGGAGTTCTAGCAAAGCCTGAGAACAGGGGAGTTGCAGATAGGTGTTTTATGCCAATGCATATGAGGGAATTTTATTTTGTGCTGTGAAAACAGTAATGGTACAGAGAGTAAGCATACAGATGGGCAAAAATATGGCGTCTGTATAGAGTGAGAAGAGGAACTTGGATTTGTTTGTGTGTGTTGTGATGCAGCTGTTTTACAGTGGATTTTTTAGGAGTTCATCCACTTGAATGTGAGCTTTGCCAGAAGTCCTAGGTGTGTTCTGGGCAATCCTGTTGATGCATTTGTCTTTAACCTGCCACTTCAGTATCTTTTTGATCCCCTCGTTCCTGGCAATGCCTGATCTCTGTTATTTGAAAATAGCTGTGGGATCAGGATAAGTATTTGTGTAAGGTTTTTCCATTGAGGACTTACTTAACACAATCATATCATTTGTCTAAATGGCCCTTATCCCTTTTCTCTTTTTTCTTCCCAGCAGATTCTTTTTTTACGTGCTTTAGACGTGCTTCAGGAATTTGTTTGGGTTTATGTCTTTGTTTATTTGCTTTTCCAATTCCATCATAGCTCTCTAGATTTCATTCTTATATATTGACTGCTGTAGTTTATTTTCCTCTCCATCAGCTGTATTAGTCTGTTCATTTTCTAAGGTCTAGTTGTGTATTGAAAATCATGTTTAAATCTTTCGCTTTATTTATTATTAGGGCTGTCTGTGTTTTCCAAGATGTAGGCCTTCTGTAAAAACTACAGGCTTTTAAATTTACTTCTGAGCTGAAATGGTTTTAACTTCATTTCTCTTTTCTGAATTTAATATCATTAGACTAGCTTCTGAAGTTTTCAAACTGTGGGCACTAGTGTCAGATAGTTATGCACTTGTGATATTTCCCAGATATGCCAGGTATCTCTAAAATGCTTGATGCTGGCCCTTGATTACAGTTTGTAAATGAAGCAATTAAAAGTAATACTCTTAATAGACTTAATTATCTTTAGTAGTAGTAGTAGTAGTAGTAGTAGTAGTAGTAGTCGTCTCAACTTTGTATGCTCAGTGTCCTTTTCCTGAAGTGTGGAAGAGAAATATAGCTCTACTTGTAACCTCATTATATTCTAATGACTTAGGTTTATATTAATGAAGATTCAACAATATAGTACATTCTCTGTTATTCTTTCAGTATAACATTACTTTGATCTACCTGAAACCTAGTTCCTCCTCTGTGGCCAGATACTGATTTTTGTTCAATACCCTTTGTTTAGCATATCTAGTTTGCCTAAATCCTGTTCTGTTGCTACACCCTCTAGTTTGACACCATTTCCTTTAAGCTCTTAATATTGATGTAGTACATTTATATTTATTTTTGAAAATGTGCATATTTAAAATATTTGCTTGCTTGAAAATTTAACTTAAAACACTTTGTTTCAGTGATCTCAACCTGTACATATTCCAATTCAGCTATAATTTCTTTTTCCCCTTGAAATACTAATTTTTATGACTGCGTGCAATTCGGTAGTGCAATAGCCAGGCTAGTTGCAACGTACACTTATGAGAACATGCAGTCTCTGCCTCATACAGCATTTTGTCTTTTAATAACCCTTTTGCATTGCAATATTAAGTAGAACGCTATGAATACTGCCAAAATTTTTCCATTAACATCTGATTGAATTCTTTGGCCTCAACTCAGGAAAGCACTTAAACATATTTTAATTAGCGTTTTAAATATATACTGAAAATTGAGTACATGCTTAAGTGCTGCCTTGAGTAGGAATACTTTTTCAGATTGTTCTTTGGTTTTGTCTCTCTTCCTTCTGATGTTTTGTTTTCCACAAATACGTGGGAATGCTGTACTATTAACTCTTTCTAGGCCTGACATTTTTTACCATCTCCAATGAACTGAGAAGATATTTTAAAGTTTGTTATTAGACACTTTCTCTACAGTCTTCTGATGCTTTTGGTGAACATCATAACCTCCTTTTACAAAACTGAAAGACTGTCTTGATGTTTCTGAAGGGAGATAGCCTTCATCTGGTTATTGTTTACAGTTATATGCAAATAATTTACCAACTTACCAGTTTTAATTAAAACTGTGTTAAAAGAATGCTTCCAATCCTGGTTGTGTGTTCTGAAATACTTTGCCTTTGTTTCAATAATGTTTCTGAAAGTAGGTGTAGTCCAAAGAATGATTGATAGGAAACAAAGTGCCTAAGGGCCAAAATGCCAGCGGCAGCAAGTATGCATGCCAAGTTCAACTGTGATGTTCAACTGGGAGGAGGAGAAGGAAAGGAAGACAAATACATCCCTTTTGGAATATAGCTCTTGGGGCATTTATTATTATTCCCTGGTTACCCTGGCAATGTTTAACTTAAACTTGGTTTGATCCAAAGATACACAAATACTTGTGAAAATCAGAATAATTTTCTAGTTTTGCTGATCAGCTTATTCCAGTATCTTCAGTGTCCAGTCTGAGGCAGGTGAAATGCAGTTGGGAGCGGAGATGTGCAAAATTTCTGCAGGGATGTGATTTATCTGGGTTTTCCCCAACATGTCCTCTTTTTCTGACTTGAAACCTCTTAACTCTGAGGAGAAGAGTGAAATTGGGATATGCAGGATGTCTTAGCTGCCGAACTGCCAAATAAATAGACACTGCATATGCTAGACTTCATAGTGCATGCCCAATGTCCTAGACATGTCATATTTGCTGTTTATATGCTGTATAGCACATATTGATACTTTTTGCCTTATTAAGGATGATTTGTAGGTCCATTGTCTGCCTCTGGTGGTACTGTTTCCTCTCTGTTCAGCCCAATATCCACTGTTTTCCTTGGGCAGCTGAAAGTATTAAGATAGACCTGTGCTACCATCATTTCAAGGTATCTATAAGGTATTTCCATGGTACTAATACCCTGTTTATCACTTATTTGGGTTATATGAATTGCCTCTCAGTGTTCCTTTAGTTGCAATAATAGTGAACAAAAAAAGGTGAATCAGAACCTGCCTATCTTTGTGAAACACAGTCTACAAAGATGTAGACTGTAACAGCATATATAAACCTGCTTGTTTTTTTGCCAGTCTGCAGTTGCTTTTTTAAAGCTGTTTGACACTGAGCATTGTCACATGGCCTGTAATAGAGAATTATTTCAGAGATTACTCAGCTACAAAAGTTCTGTGTAAGCTATCATTATCTTTGAGTGATGGATATACAAAATCAGAAAAATCGCAGAAGTGATTCTTTAGTCAGAGCCATCATTCTTTTCTTTCATTTCATTATGTGAAAACACTACTTGAAAAGTTCTCTTTGAAGGTTTAAATAAGAGTATACTATGTTCTGCCTGGTCTTTTTGGTAAATGAATGTGTTACTCTCCAGAAGTACTTCCTTTTCTGCACAGCCTCATAGTCCCAAATTTGATGCTGTTAGACAACAGCCTGAACAATTTAGGTCAGTCTGGCTCTGAACTCTTTCCTCTGAAAGTTCTCTTTCTGTGAATTTTAAAGCCATCAGCTAAAATGCCTTCCTTCAGCATATTTTCCACTTTCTAACAGACTGTTGTGTAGTTTCCTATTTTCTTTATATAAAAGAGAAGGTAATGGCAAACCTGGGCTTTGTGCTCTGTAAAACTCAGGTATTTTAGATCAGTGGGCACTTTGTAAAAACCTTTTGTTTCAATCCCTACTGCTTTGCATCCTCTAGATTTGATTTGAGATCCATGTTCAAATAAAATTAGAAAGCTTAGTGGAAAGCCTAGCCAGAGCTAAGAGGTTTTGCTCTGCGCTACGCTGAAACAAAGGTTTCAGGTTGTTTTGGAAAAGAATAGTTGTGTGTGCAGTTCCTCCAAACTCTTTAACACTTTAGGCTTTACTCTGCTACAACTTCTTGGGGTGATGTGCTTCTGTCTTCCGCCTTGCATTCTGGGAGACAGATAAGAGTCTCCTTCCATCTTGTGAGGCATTTTGAGGAAAGGGGTGTGTGTGTGTGGGTGTTAGGAAACGATGTACTCGTAGCTCATTCAATTCCCTGCAAAATTCCCCATCGGTATCAGACAGTGTATCCCCGCAGTTGTTGTTCCCTTTAATCATTCTTCCGTTCTTCAGATTTGCTGCCTTTTCATTGACATTTATAGAGACCTGTCAGATATTGATGCCCTTTAATGGTGGCAAGGTGTCCCAAACTCCTGTCTCAGTTTTCTGCTCTGTAAAATGCATGGAATAATTCCTGTCTAACTTTTTTGAGATTCAGGATCTGAGTGTTTGTAGTGTTTTGAGAGCATCTTCTGAAAAATACCATACGAGGGCACTTTTTCATCATGTTTTCATCACGTTCATTTCTTTTGTTTTGAGAAGCTGTCATATAGATGTCTGTGTGTGTGTTTGTCGCGTCTCATAGATATATATGTATGTATGATTTGAATAACGGCTTGCATGAATATATAGATTACATACAATTATTACCATCCTGCATTACTCAAGGGTATTAGGATGTTAATATTATTGAGTACTTATTCAGTCTGAAGGTATTTTCTGTTTCAATTAATACTTTCTCCATTTTTTGCACAGGCAGTTTTAGATGCAGGCAAAGAAAGCAGTTGTCCAGAAGGCAGAGCAGCAGGCTTAGGAAAACACTTCCAGTAAAGGACAAACATAACTCTGTTGCATCCTTCTGCCTATGTCTGAATGTTGTGCCCCTGGCTTGAGAGGGAAGATGGAAGGAACAGTTGTGCTAGCATGGGGCTGAGTTGCATTGCCCTTCTCCAGCCTAAACCGTCACACTGCAAGGCAGGTTTTTTGAGTTCTGGCTTGGCCTGGGACAGAGGAGGTGGGAAGGGAGTGATCTGAAGTAGCGTGCCTGGACAAGCCTCCTGATATGATCCAGATCTGGGGCAAAGAGCACTGAGCCCATACATACTGTGTGTATGCGAGTATGTGTACGTGTGTATGTATAAAATTATGGTCATAGACTTCAAAATTGAACTGTGTTTAAAGACTTCTTGGTAAATTGGATTTGTAGTGCAAACAGACCCATCATCATTAGTTAACTTTTTCCTACTTTGTATTACAAATTCTCAAGATTTTATTATGAATCTCACAGTAGTGGGTGGTTGAGGTCGTTCATGTGCTCCTGCTAGTGGAGTTATTTCACTGTTATGGTAGCTTAAGAAAAAACTTTAATCTCCAAGATTGGAGAGAATCTGAATGCTTATGACACAAACCAGAAAGCAAATAAGAATATAGTCCTATCTACTGTCTTTTTAACTCTTTCTTTATATTCTCAAAGTGCTATGAGTTCTAAGGAGAACAAAGAATGGACATTGTTTGGCCTTGCTCATTCGCCTAAAACATCTTTCTGGTTTTTTGGTCCCCAAAAGATAATGCTGCACACCAGCAAGGTGGAATTGGCAACTATCTGTATCTAGATTATCTTTTAATCACCTAAATCTGATGACATTCCCACAGAACATCAGAAAAAGCTTGTAACTTAGTAATATCTGTGGAATCTGTGCTACTGTGACCTCTTCAGGTTCTGTTGAGTAGACGGGCTTGAACTGTAAAGTTCGTATCTAGCCTTTTCCCAAATTGAGGAGTGTTTAGATCTGCAGGTTTGCAGTGGGTCTCCATTTGTTCCTGAGGCTGGCTCTTGCTGTTTGTAATGAGAATAGAAACTGTGACAAAACGATGGTGGATCTTTCTGGTAGTGGTCATTGCAGATAATAATGGTTTGTACTTCCAAGAGACACAGCTTCTTGCACATTGAGAACAACTCTTTCTGTTTATGGCCTTGTTCCTTGAAGTATAATGAAACTTGAAGCACTTTCTTTGCCTCCAAAGCAGCAGTTTTCAGGGCTCCATGCCCTGTTATGATCTAGACGTGCCAGTTGTGTTGCTCCCATTTATATTTGCTGTTGGTATTCAAAGCAGTTTGCATTCCTGCAGGAAGTTTTGTATTCGTTATTCATAAATCATGCCTTCTCCCTAGTTATTTGTGCCTCTTCCCCTTTCTGTTTGAAACTCCAGTGCAGGGTCAGCTCTTGGTGAAGCCATTGCAGGTAGCAGTTCCCTCAGTAACAATTCCTTTCTTGCTCAGAAGCTTAAAGAGCCGTCGAGGTGAAGTTTGGACTGAAATCTAGGTAATCTCTGATGTTTGCTCCAGCCTGTTAAAAAGGTCCGCTTTTACATTTGAGATGGAGTTTCCTATTTCAGCACTATCTGCTCGTGTGTGTGTGTGTCTGTCTGTCTGTCTGTGTCTCTCTCTCACTCTGTGCTTTTGTAGAAGGGAGTGGAATATTTTTCCATGCTGCTTTTACCAATGTGTCCAGCTCCTTATTGAGCTTCGTATTTTAGAAATAGTGCGGGATCTGCATCTGTTAGTCTTGCAACACCCTGAAGAATAGCTGATATTTGCCTTTTACTGGCACAAGAAAGATCTGAGTTATCCAGTTCAGAAAATAAATTAGTACAGGCCTGATTTGAAGCTATGCTGCATTCCTGTTATTTTGTTGTCTTCACTGCTCTGGAACTATTCAATACTTCCTGCTCTATAAAATTGTTCTTTAAAACACCCTCACTAAGCTCAAGAAAGACCAAAAGTTGTTCACCAGGACACAGTCCCAGCTAACATTTAAATAATAAGCTGGCATCTGTTTGTTTCTTTCCTTCTGTTTTAAATATAGTGCTAATACTTCACAGTAAGTTGTACAACATACCAAAAGTTGAGCCACAAGTAATTTTTCATATTTACCCGTCCAGTTTGTGGTGCAAACCAGTGATACTTTCAGTCCATTACCTGACTCAAGCAAAGGGGAAGGATTTAAAAAAAAAAAAAAAGGCAAAAAGTAAAGAAAAAGGCCTGTGGGTTTTTTGGAGGGGAGACTGGGGGGTTTTGTTATAAGACCTCCAACCCCATACATATAGAATGTATAGCAGTCAACTATTACTGCTAAATTGTATCTAGACGTTGCCCAGCTGTACCACTGGAAGACTGTGAGAACACTTGGTGGTTTTAATCACCCCTCATGCAGTGAGTCAAAGCATTAGGAAAACAAAATACTGAATCCCACATCACTCTTATGGGGTAGGCATTATGCCTGCTTTGAAAACGAGGCACAAAGAATTTATTATAATAGTAAGCAGTCGCAGCTACTTAGTGTCAGAACTGGGATTAGAAAACATGCGACTGGACTTCTGCTCCCTCCTGTTCCCTCTTGAGAATGAATTGAGGTGAAGAGTTAATGGTCAAATAAAAACTCTGAACCCTTTGTTTCTCTGCAAATGTATTTATGGACAAAAGGATGAAGGTGGAAAGAGACAAGTCCATGATCATGTTTCACTTTGGTGTAACTCCTTTAAGGTCAATAAAACCAGACCTGCGTTAAATCTTACTCAGTCTGGAATAAAAACTGAGTAATATTAATAAAATTTAAAATGAGAACTTACCTTATCAGGCTAGTTTCTATACTGAAGTGGATATCAAATATTCTGGAGGAGGAGAAGGAGACAAGTCTAAGAAGCAGCTGGAGTATAAGCAATCTATTACATGATACTCATTTCATACATGGAATTTTAAGGCTTGGTACAGCAGATAAGGGTTATTTAAAAAAAAAAAAAGGCAACATTTTTGAGAAGCAATTTATTGTAAAACAAGCCATAGTCAGTTATCCTTAATTAGACCCAAGAAGTAGCCAATGGCAAAAGAATTTTGTTGAATTAATACTGCTACTGCTAAAAACGCTTTTCTAGTTGATACATGTTTTGATGATTGCAGGAAATCAGACAACATAACTAAAGGGGTATATGCCATAACTGCCATTTTGCCTGCAGAAGCTGTACATCTCCACTCCACACAGAGCATTTTGCACATTAGCATCTGTCTAAACATGGAAGAGTTTTTACCGAGATTTGGATATAATTGAGCAATTGTCTTCAACCTGTCACACACTCTGCTCTGCTACTGCACCTTGCTTTGAAGTCCAAGCATCTTGCTCTGAATTATTTTTATCTTTGTTTTAGGAACTCTACAAATACATGCCATTCTTCCCTGAGAAAGTCTCTGCCGGGCCACTGTTCCCACCTGCAGCATGTCAATCCCAGCGTGTAGCATCCAGTAGCTCCTACCCTCCTGCCCCATGCCTAGATCTGAAGATGCACTTCCAGCCTGACCTGAATCAGCTTATTGCTTTTTCGCTCCTGATTTCCCACAATGTTTGCTCATACACCTCGATCCTATCCAGAAGCACTTTTCTAATCTATGCCTGGTTTCCCATGTGTTTGCCCATGTATCTCACTCCTCACTGGAAGAAGCTATTCCAGTCATGGGGCTGCAGAAAGCCTACTGGCACACATCTGTTCTCTTGACTAAAGCATAATTTGCTCCTCTTCAGTTTTTCTCTAAATTAAATTAGTGAAATTCATTCCTAACATTACTATCTTTGCAATTTATTACTGAACTCCACAGTGGAGACTTGGTTGTGGTTTCTTGAGAAAGACTTTGGACGAAGCAGTTATGATGGAGTCCAAGGAAAATGCATGATCCTGTGAATTCTAATAGCAAGTCTAGGAGATGATACAAAAAAAAAAGCTCGCTGCAGTGAACAATTAGTCTAGAGCTGCTGCAAAATTTCAGTTGGTTGTCCAGAAGACATTAGCTGTTTTTCTCTGCTGCCTGTATATGTAATTTGTAGGATGCGTAGCAAATCTCAGAAGATTTGACCCAACTGTGTTCACTTAGGTTAATTTGAATGAGGTGCAAAAGTTATTTAGCTCTGTTAAGTTTAATTCTTAAAGAGCAGATGCTCTCTAATGGTGAAATATCTGAAATCTTGTACCATTCCCAAGGTTTTCCTAAAGTTTAATATCACTGAAGGTGCCACAGCCTGTTTTTATTCACCTGACATCAACTCTCAACATTTCTGTAGTTCTAGTAACGGTTGTAAATATAATGGTGTACCCAAATAGCTGAATAAATAACTTCTTTCTTTTTTTCTTAATGTTTACAAATAAAAACTGAGGTACCAGCAAGAAAGAACAGTAGTCTACCACTACTAATGCTGGTAGACCCAATGTCATTTCCGGTGGAACCAGTGGAGCTATTCTGTGATCACCAACTTCCCAAACAAATTGATACGAAATTTTAAAAAGAAAGGGAACACCTTTGGGTTTGAATTGATTTGCTTTTGCAGGAATTTCACTGTTATCAGTCTCTTAGTTTGATTTGTCTTAGTATTGGGAAAAGGTTTGCCGAAACAACCCTGCAGGACTGATCCTCCCTGCAACACAGAGGAGATAACATTGCTTCTACAGTGCTGCCTTGTGCACATATTTATGCAGTGACCTTGAGGACTGGGTTGTTATCCCAAGAGGTGAGAAATTAGCTTGAGTATAGTTTCATGGGTCCATGATTTTGTTTGGACAATCTCAAATACTATTTTTCTGTATTAAGCAAAGCCAAAGGGGGATGTGTCATGCTGCAGTCTCAGCACAAAAACGACTCCTTGCATTTTTCTGAGTACATTTTCCATCTTGAGTACTAACTTTCAAAGAGGTTTCTAATGATTCATGTTTCCAAGTAAAGTACGCTCCAATTTAAGCGAGTTAGGTAGGTAAATAGAAATTTGTCATTTTAAAATGTAACATAAAGGCCAATTTTATTGGGGAAATACTGACTAACTATATTTCCTAGTGAAAGGATTTAGAAGAAATAGGATACAGAGGCTGAGACAATGCTACAGAAATTCCAGAATATCTTGAGCCACAAGATTATTTAATTTTTTCCCCCAAATATTGAAGAGAAGAAACTTGGCTGATTTGTGTGCCCTCCCCTCTTCTTTCCTCTGGGTAGTATCAGATCAGATATGTTTGGAAAACAATCATGCACACACATGTATTTTTTTTTCTGTTTTATTATGGGCTATTTATCTGTAACTCGTAGACAATTTTTTTAATGTGCTTTTGTGGAAGAAGCACTTAGGATAATCTAACTACTGAGTAGCAAGGCTTCCTAAAATGCTATAGCAATTTTCAAAAAGTGCTGATAAAACTTCATAACACAGTGCACCATCGTGCATTTTGTATAGGTTGCATTTTTTTTTTTTTTTTTAGGAAAAATTGCTTCAGAATATCTTAGTTTATAAAAATGTATTGAACATTCTAAGTGGAAGGATGTTAAAGTTTAAAGCTCTTACCGTCTAACTTTGCAGGTTTAGAAGACAGATGAGGTATACCCAAGCAATTTTCCTTTGCATAAAAATATTGCATGGTATTAGCGGTATGTTGATTTATTACAAATCTCAAAAGCTAGATGGTAAAAATTCCACTTTCAGTCCAATTAGACTAAAAAATGTTGACTATTAAAACAGTCACTGGTACAGCAGAAAAATACTACCCAGCATTCAGACTGGTGTGCTTAGCTGTACCTGGTTTATTTTGTATGTTTGTTGCATTTTAAGGGAGGCTGAACCTACTAATATTTTGAAATATTATAAATATTTCTGGTAGAAATAGATTACTGGCTAAATTGCAGGGTAGGCTGAAAAGGGTGCAAATGCAATTTGGTATATGAAAATGTCTAAACTGTAAAGTTACTATATGCCTAAAGCTTGTAGTACATATAATTCGCAGCTGTTCATTCTCACTTGTTCTTTCATACGTTTCTGAGCCCTGGGTCACAGGGAAGTGAAACTGATGGTGACTTGCGAGGCTGTTTGTTTCAGCAGCTGGGTGTTTTGTTTTCTGGATGATTTCTACTCTTTTTTACAGCCATTGTAGCTATAGAGGATGATAACTGAATTTTGTTCATGAGAACACTTTGAAATCGCCAGGGGCACGGTGTTCACTAAATGGGCCTTAGTTGCACTAAATAATGCTGTCAGTACCTAGTTTATTCCTGCTTTCTTAATAGTCTTCTCCTCATTTTGTAAAAATTATTGGTTTGGTTGTCAGGCTTCTGTGCAATATCAGTTACTACCCTAATACTCTACAGACCTGTTAAATTCCCTTGGGCAAATTGGGGGATGGAGGTATATATCCAAATTCCCTGTTACCCTGTATTCAAAATCTACTGACAGTTATATACACTGAAATAAAGCTACATGATTCTCTAAGGATAGCCATTATAGATAAGTATAAAAATCTTGTCCGTGTCTGAAATGTGTTCAGTGAAAGGCAGCGGCTACCATAACACAGCAAGAAAATAAAACTTCTCTAACACGCATTGTGTAAAGCATGCTGTGATATCTAACATCACTGTAGGCTAGAAAAGATTTGCTCCGCTTCTGTGATGCTGATAGAGTATGTTGAGTATAAAACAACGTAAGCCATGTGATGCCGTCTGGTGGTGGTGTTAGTAGTTACCTGCCTGTAAAGGTTAAATGAATCATAGAATCATAGAATCATTAAGGTTGGAAAAGACCTCTGAGATCATCAAGTCTGACTGTCAACCCAACACCACCATGCCCACTAAACCATGTCCCTAAGTGCCGCATCTACTCATCTTTTAAATACCTCCAGGGATGGGGACTCAACCACTTCCCTGGGCAGCCTCTTCCAATGTTTAACCACTCTTTCAGGAAAGACATTTTTCCTCACATCCAATCTAAACCTCCCCTGGCGCAACTTGAGGCCATTTCCTCTCGTCCTATCGCTTGTTACTTGGGAGAAGAGACCGACACCCACCTCACTACAACCTCCTTTCAGGTAGTTGTAGAGAGCGATGAGGTCTCCCCTCAGCCTCCTTTTCTCCAGGCTAAACAACCCCCGTTCCCTCAGCCGCTCCTCATAAGACTTGTTCTCCAGACCCCTCACCAGCCTCGTTGCCCTTCTCTGGACATGCTCCAGCACCTCAACGTCCTTCTTGGAGTGAGGGGCCCAAAACGGAACACAGTATTCGAGGTGCGGCCTCACCAGTGCCAAGTACAGGGGCACGATCACTTCCCTACTCCTGCTGGCCACACTATTTCTGATACAAGCCAGGATGATGAATGACAAATGAATAGACAAGGGGGAGCAAATATTCCTGTAGTCGTCTCTTGCCTGCCTAAAAAGTAAACAGAAAAGCTCCAGTGCTGCAGGGCAGGCAAGGAAGTATGGTTTGCAGGGGAATTGAACAGTGAAGCGTTGATGGGATTTCTAGCACATCCTAAAACTGCTTTCTGCTGCTTCCACGAGGGCACCGAGGAGCAGTCTGAACTAACACTGTCCTCCCTCTAAAAATGTTGGCATAGGGTCATGATGTGGGATAAGGTGGAGCTAGGGAGAGTGTTTTAAAAACTGTTCAGCAAAGCTGTAAATTACAGCAGCCCATTGAGCTGTTACAGTTTGCATCCAAGACCCAGCGAGTCTCCTGTGACCCGCTGCCTTGAAGGCTTGAAGGAATTAATTGGAAGGAATCTGAGGAATTAATGGAATTAATGACATTGAGATTGAGTTGTGCCTTATATGCTATATCTCTCTAGACCTGCATGTGTATATTACTGTAAACAGTCTTTCTGATGGGCTTGTCAAAACATCAAAATCAAATAAAAATGCTGGTACACTAATTATCAGCTTGAAATAGGCCATGAGCCCGAAATAGGCCTTCGTTAGGAGTATTTCGTTAGTTTAGTTCATATTCCTATTTAGTTGTTAGGAAAAAACTAAATATAGACAGGTGTAGAAAAACTTAATAAAATAAACCCCAAATATAGAAAGAATTACCAATATATATTTTGCTGGATAGATATTAGATTGTCCTGAGGTGTCCTAGGGTGCTCAGGTGAGTATGAGCCCTTCCAACTCTGTTCTTGAAGTCAGGGTTTAGGAGTGGTAGTAAAGATTAGTCAGTTTGCTTAGTGTCTGAGCATCTGTCTCTACAATAGGGGTAACAATACATTCATTCCATCAGAAGGTAGTGAGCTTTAATGTCACAGAATTTGTGTAGGTCTGGGTAAATTTGAAGTGCTGGATGAAGCAGGGTAGGTGCATGGTGGAAGGTCTGAACTCAGCGAATGAAAGGAAGGAGCCTTCGGTCTGCTTTCTGATCTGCTAATGAAAGCTGACGAGTGCCAATAAACTAAACTAGGTTTTTCACGGAGAAAAAAGTAAGCATAAATTTTGACTTCCTTGCAATTCTATTGAAGAGTAGGAAACATACTCAGCTCTCCTCTCAGCCTGGAGCACTCCAGAGCAGAACTGAGGTTCTGTACTATGCTGATGTTCCAGACAATGCCATTTCTTCCCCATCCTTCAAAAACAAACAAATTAAACCAACCAAAAGCCCTGTTGCTGAGAACATCATGTGATCTAAGAGCAAAGTGTGAATTCATAATTTTATTTTATTTACTCTTTTAGAAGACAATTTGGCATTCATCAGAAAACTCCCTTTTAAGCGGTGGTGTTTGACGCTTTGAGAGTGCAGAAGGTCTTGGCTGTAAAAGTTGCCTGTGGATTACAGTGATTTCTTGCGAGGTACCCCGCGTTGGCTCAGCTGGTATCAGACCAGCCTCTTACTGTGGTACATCGCTTGCTACGCACAGGAGTAAGCTCAATTCAGAAAGCCATCATTATGCAGAGGCTGCAGGGGAGGGTGGAGGGGAGGGAAGGTCTGCTGGAAACTAACTCGGATCTCTGGGCGACTGGCAGGGTATGAAGGCGGGTGGCAATCCCTCTGGGGGGGTGTCTTACGCACGTCTCTGCAAACAGGTCTGTGCAGGCTGCTGGATGTGAAGGCCTTCCAGGCACACAAACCTTTCTTGCTGAGCAGCACAGTGCGAGGGTGCTGCGGTGTGGATCTTGAAGGTTACGTTTGTGTTGGCTGCGTTCCTCATTCACAGAGGAGGAAAGGCTGAAGACCTCAGGCTATCGCTGGGTGGTAGCTATTTCAACTTGAAGACGTGTAGCTGCCTGAGAACAGCATGCTTTTGTTTTGTTTTGTTTCTTTTTTTCTTCTGGTGGAAGTTTTATTAATTCATTGTGATTATTTTTAAGCAGTTGGCAGAGATGTGAATAGACGCTTTACTTCTCCAGAAGGCTTATGGAATAGAATTGCATAACTTTGTACTTTTCCTATCCAAAGCAGAATAAATTGGTTGTAAATACAGTGGCCAGTCTCTGAAAGATACCTTGGTTTCTTCCGAATCCTATTTCGCTCCTCAGTGAAATCCAGTGACTATAAAATGATCTCTGCTGCTATGAATTGCCTCACTGAGGGAGGAAAGAGGAGCAGCTTGGGTAGAGATACCATGGCAAAGCAGGAGCTGGAAGTCCTGTCCTAGGAGCTCTAATAAGGTTGCAGCTAGCAGCAGTGTGTCCTGAGCAACAGGTCACTAATCTTTTAAGAGGTGCTTGTGAGCCTTCCAGAGAGTCATTACTTTCTTGTTTCTATGCTGTTAGGCTGTTTAATTGCCTTTTTTTTTTTTCCTGGATGGGATGAAAATAGGTACAGCTGAAAATAGGTACAGCTGAAATTCCTCTGAGGCAAGGCCAACACTTGTTGCTAGATTGCTTATGGGATTAGGAAGTGTTTCTCAATAGGTTTCCAGTGGTTTGTGTGTATATATCTGTTACTCGGAGAGTTATGCCAAATTCTGGTGATAGTGGTTGAGATGTGAATTCTAACAGCTCTCGGCACAGAGGCCTCTTCTTTGCCTTCAGTCAGGGTAGCTGCTATACCTTTGTGTCTGAAAACATCCATCTATTCCCCGCTAAAGTGAGCATCACCATTACAGCCTATGCCTCTGTCATGTATACAAAATGGCTGTAATGGGTACTTTTTCTTTCAACTGGTTTGGATTAGCAACAGTTGTTAAATGTGGGCACTTGTCTATTGCTTATGCCTGCAGTGAAGGAGCTTCGTGCTTTCTTTGTTAGCTACAACCATTTTAGTACCACACGTAAAATTACTTTTGAGTACCTTTGTTAGTTAGGCCTTGATTAAACACCAGAAGTGGTGTTTGACTTTGAACATGGGAATTTCATTTATTGTAAGGCTTTTTGCTTGTGATGGCTGGGCTCTGCGGAGTACTTGACATTATTTTCATTCTTCCCCACAGAAACCTGAGATGCTGGGGCCGATGGCTGCTCAGCTTGGGAGTACGGGACACCTACGGGGACGAGTACTGGGTGGGTGTGGTGATTTGCTTGGATTTGAGATGATAAACTGTTGGGTTTTCTCTTCTGTGTTTGGTTTGTATGAGCCAAAATAGTTTACAGTTTCTAAGAATGACGATATGTGTGTATATTTAATCTCCTATCATAGTAATAGTTGTGATATAAATATGTATGGTTTGGTCCTGGAGCCCAGAACTGTCTTGATTGTGCAGAGGCTTTTCACCGGAGAAGTCTGTTCTCCGGCGAGGTGAGCCCCTGTGGAGCATTGCTGCAGTAGCCAGCTTCGAGTGCCCAGTAGCTGTAGGCACTCGAAATTCTCTCTTTAAAACTCTTATTTTGTTTAGAAGCTCTCAGTATTGCAGTTCAGACTTATTTTTTCTGTCTCTAACTCCCTGATTTCACTGAAAATGCTCAGTTTTAAGGAAGTTTTCTTCTTTGTGAATATTAGGTACAAGTCCTGCTGAGGTCGTTGACAACTTTTGACAGCTTTTGTGGCAAATAGCTACTGATGCTGAAGAAAATCTCCCTGAAGAAAAAACTAATCTAGTGCATAGCTTAGATGAAGATCACAAATACCCTATTACTGTGACAGACGGTGGTAATTTAGGGTTCTTCCTTGAGCAGACCAATGCCCGTCTCAAGGAGCTGTAACAGGTTCCCAAGAAGGTGGCTGCGGTTCTCACAGCTGTTTGAAGCATACTGCTTCACCCCAGTTTTCTCACTGTTCCCTTTTTCTGTTTCCAGGATTGCTGCCTGCCCCATCTGGCTTTGTGGTATTGCTTGGTGCACTTTCCTTTTGCTAGTGCTTGACAATAGCATTGTTTCGACCCGTTACTCACCACTTGAATGCCTCATTAAAAGCTCTGTGCTTCAGGGAAGGGGAGAGGTGCCTTCTCAGGGACCGGTATGAAGAATGGCTGGGGATCAGTAAAACTTCTTTTCCTTCTCCAGCATGCTGAGTCAGCATCCCAGCCCCGCTGACTGTCACTTGTACTTGGTGCTCTCTAGTGACGTTGCTTGAGTACAGTGAAAACCACAAAATACATGGACTAATAAGGGCGGAGTAATTTGGGATTATTGCAAGTGTCCTTGTGCTTGCTCTCCCAGCTCAATAGGAAGCCTTTAATAAGAGTTTTCCTAAATAGTGTTGCATGCGAAATGGGGAATTCTGTTCCGTTCTTTTAACAAACAGCCATTTCATAAGAGTGGAGTTTTTTTACCTCTTGGTACGTTCCAGAAGACTTTATACCTTTTCTGGTTACTGATTGATAGTTCTGCGCTGAGCTCCCTTTAATTTTGCAATAAACTAACAAGGAGGCTGAGACCACAAGTTTACAGAAAATGACTTATTTACTCAACTGGATTTGCAAGGATGACAAAGTCAAATTTAGTAGTTTCAGTGTGGTCCTAGGAAGGGCAGGAGGCGTACTAGAAAAATTGTACTGTATAAATAACCAAACAAAAAATAGTTTGCTTATTCTTCTGTGTAAAGCAGTCATATTTCAGTTCTTAGGCCAACTCTCTCCCAGGTCCTGCAGGGGCTTTCCGCATATGCAGGAACTGTGCTATTCCCATCAAATGGGGGTGTTGGGAGTTTAGGCACCTTAAATAAGTATTTTTACTTTTCTAATGTGCTTCCAGAAAACTGGCATCTGCTGAAGTCACATCAGTGGAAGGAGATTCTATTTTCATAACAACATGTAAAGATTTCAAGAGAATATAGACAGCGGTGTTGACTTCTGGATTAATCTTAGAAGTAGCAATGACCTGTCTAGAACATGAACACTATTTTCCTTGAGAATTTCTTGTTTCCATTTTTTTCCAGGTATCAGCACCTATAAAAATTGGGGAAGTGATCAGAAGAGTAGGCGTTTTTTTTAAGGTGTCTAAAATTAGGAACTTGAAAATGTGTTCCCACTGTCTCCTTGTGTTTATCTCCAGGTTTTCTAACTGTAAGGAAAAGGATTCTTCTTGCTGTCGTAACATTTCTAATGGTTAGAAGGGGTTATTTTACAATCTAAGGTTGCTATGCTGAAGTAAAAATTTTCATAAGATTGGGAAATTGTGTGGTCAGTCAATTGTGTGGTATTTTAAGTAGTAGGCTTTTTCCCAGAAATGATTTTGAAATTTGAATCTGAGTGAATTTCTACAGTGTTTGTAATTCTGCCGGAATTGGAAGGCTGAGGACTGTAAATTTTCACTTGTTAAACAGTTAGCTTAACCAGTTGCAAGTGAATAGGCTGAAAGGTTAAAGGCAATGGTTCATTAAACTCCACAGGAGACTGCGTGGGGCAAATTTCCAGTGTTGCTGAGCTGTCTAGCTGACCCTTGCATCTTTTTTTCTCTTCTTTTAGCAGTGGAGGATGTTTTCCATTCATGCACAGTCACTGGCTGAAGAAGCCCTACACCTTTCAGTCATCACAAGGTAGAAACAGAAAGCAATAACACAACCTCCTTACCTGTTGCGCATGTCAGGACACAGTTGTGTGTTGCGAGGTGTAATGTTTTTTGTGACTCTTAGTGCCTTAGTGGTAATGAAAGTACCTCTGGTAACGAAAATATTTTGTTCCATTAGTTGATGGTGGAAATAGGAGCCCCTCTTAAAATACTGGGTATTTTATAAAATACGATGTATTTTAAAATACTATGTATTTTAATGTGATAACATTAATATATCGTGTAGCAACATTCTCACTGTTGAGTGTTCTGCTGGCAGATAATAAACTCATGATTGGCATTGAACATTTTAAGTGGAAGCTATGCTTGGCTGGTAATGATGTCCAGTATCTGACAAAAGGAACCACAACAGAGGCAACTTTTCCTTACCTACTTAGACTGAGGATTTGGCAGGTCTCCTGTACTAAACAGGGTAAATCTAATCTGTACTTTAATGGCAAATCTCCAATGAAAAGTTGAGGAAGTGCTATTGCTAATTCAGTGCAAGGCACTCTTTCTAATAAGTCTGCTTGGACTTGTGACCCCAGCCTGTTTCCAGGCGCTGTTTAGCAGTGAGAGGTGGTTTCTTTCAAGTGTGGCACCTAGCAGACCAAAGGGAGATATTCTAACCTTCTTCTTCATAATGTTGGTGATTTGTAACATATGGGATCATTAAGATCAGAACTAGCATTATATTCTGTGCACACATGTATGGATCAATGTATGAGGCTCAGCTGATTCTGTCCATGCACAAATGTGATTACTCATTAGAAAGTCACACAGCTGTTTCACTCCATACCTCCTTTGTCTACCTGTATATTCTCTACAAATCACACTTAGGCTTAACTGTCCCCTCAGATACCTATTTGCAACTCTCTGAATACATTGAACCATTCCAAAGGATAGCAGAATGGAGTGTAAGCATGTCTTTAAGATTGGTGAAGGAGACTTTGGGGAGAAGTTAACACATTCTTTAGATGAGACACTAGAATCGAGTGGTATCAACATTCAGGGCTTCAAGTTGAATGTCTGTAGGATTGGGGACTGCTGAAAACATAGGGTCTTGTTTGAACGGCACTATTCACTGCCAAAGTATTTGTGATCAAAGTTTTACTCTGGGAAAAATAAAAGAAATCTTAGTACTTTCCAGTAAGGGCATGTGATTAAAGTTTTGAAGATGTATGTATTCAGAGGAGTTCTCTAAATCTGAGTGCCTTCACTTTTTTCTTCGGAACTGGAGCTGAGTAAGAGCCAGCCTTTTCCCTTTTGTTAGCAACCCATAGCTTGTTTGAGCCAGTGAGAATTTGGAGCACTCTGCACACCTGCAGGGTGAGGTTCAAACTGTATTATGGTAGATGCACAAAGATGAATATTGGTTGTTTGATAATAGGAGTACCTACACCCGATGGAAGAATTTTGCAGTAAGTGAAGCTGCAGAAGTGTGACAGGGAATTTGATGTCAAATTTAGTGCTTAGCTAACAACCCCTTGGCTTGTACTTATGGGAGAACCGAATCTCTGTGTTGGCTCTGCAGGCTTGCAGAAAT
The DNA here is from genome assembly GCF_965638725.1 of Aptenodytes patagonicus. NCBI lineage: Eukaryota > Metazoa > Chordata > Aves > Sphenisciformes > Spheniscidae > Aptenodytes > Aptenodytes patagonicus. The sequence continues at coordinate 34,898,115 of NC_134955.1, read as the reverse complement.
GAAGATTAATTCTCAGTTAATTCCAAAATAAGCATTCTCTACATGCATATGGCTTTGTCTCAGAAGAAGCGTGCTTATTCAAGATAGTATTTAAACATGTATTTAAGCAAATGTTTAACTATCAGTGAAGTCACGGAACTAAGAATACACTTAATTCCCATCCTCAGAGCAAGCCAGAGACGAACATTTACTTGGGTAGGACTCTGCATTTTTAAACTGACTTTTTAAACAGTATAACGGGGTGTCTAGGATATTGTTAGTATTGAATAGTTATTGAAGGACACATCAGAAATTGAAATCTAAGTTCAGAGGTGTAGCTTGAGTTAAACATAAAGGGTGACAAAGATATACAGTCCTACAGTGAACAGCGCTGTGGCGTTCCTGGTTAAAGAGGAGGCCAAAAAAGCTCAAAGATAAAAAAAATGCAGTTGCATTATTCTTGTTGTTCATTTTTCTTTTGATTTTTGAAGCCTTTAAAGTTAGTTTCCTTTGAAGGAGAGCAATATGAAATATGGTGTGCTTAGGTCTTTTTTTCATTTAAAAAAAGATCCTTAAGCACAGTAGCTTTTCTTTAAAATGTGGTGTATAAATAATAAAATACGTGATGGCACAGTACAAAGATTATCTTGGCACAGGTCTGGGATGACTGCATTGCTTACAGAGCATTTGACACTTGTGAATAATGTGATCATTGCAAAAGTGTGCCAATGAAAACTTCATATCCCACCAGTACATGTGTGTATAACTTTGTTAGTGTGTTCTGTTTCAGCACATTTTCTAGTACTGGATCGAGGAAAAGCTTCAGTGTTGTGCCATATTGTTGGTGTATCTTATGCCTGGTTGCCAGAAGAGCCTCAATGGATAAGTGAGGCTGTGGGTTTTGTGACACAGTGAAGACAAAGTGAAAGCAGTGTTAAGAAGGAAAGGTCTTGCATCCTGTTCCTTATCCCTCCTGACTCTTGGCTACCCCCTCCTTTCATTTGCCTTGAACCAGTTTTGATGTTCATCCTATCACAAGGACGAACTCGCTCACTAAAATGGAAGATAAGTACCCTGGCATGAAGAAAGGAAAAAGTGACTTTTTTCTTGAATCTTACCTTGTAATCTGATGAACGGGACAGCCAGCAGTGGCTGCAAGGGGTTGTGTGTGCCAGGCCCTTTCCTCTCTGCCTTTGGGTGCTTATAGGTGCACGCAGCAGCTCTGGGGGAAACAGCAGAGGGGTGTGATGTGTTTCTTGTGTGTTTGCTGTTGGCAAGTATTGCAAATTGTACCTTAAGAACTTTAGCCTGGGTGTAAGACCAAACAAGGCTGTTATCTACCATGTCTGTGTTCACTGCAGTGGTCATAAATGCCCGGTCCCAAAAGGTGCAACCTGTGGTTAAGCTGGGCAGGGTGGTGGTAGCCAGCTGAACTTTGTCCAGAGATTGCAGTCAGTAGCAGAAGAGCATGAGGGACATGACTATGGGGCTCTGAAGGTCTTGAACTCCTGTTGAGTAGGTGAAGGTTTGACTTACAAACTTTTCAATTTAGTCCTGTTGATACAGTCCGTAAAGCTCTCAGGCACCACCGTGCCTGTTTACAAGCACAGAGATGGGTGGGCTGACGTGAGCAGGGAGGAAGAATTGTGGTCTTGGTAAAGGTTGCAGACTTCATCACATTGTTGGTAGCTCACGTCATGCTGCTTGAAGAAGATGCAATGCCCCGCAACACCACCACTGCGGTTACAACTCTGTGATCTGATACAGCTTCTGTGGGATCTTGAAATAGAAAAAGAAAATGGAGAGTGCGTCGTATCATACTATTGAAAGTGTTAGAAAGCAGGAGGAAGCCACGATCAGAGGGAGGAAGGAGCAGTGGAGGGAAGAGCAGAGAAATTCTCTTCCTTTTAGCAATGGCAAGCTGTTAATTTGTTCCAGTAGCATCATGAAACTGCACCCACAGAGTACCATGTAGGATTCCTTTCTCCCTTCCTCCTGTGTCAAATACAGCTGAAGACAGGCCATTAATTTCAAAGAGAGTTTGTTTGGAGTGGAGCCTATTCTCAGTGCAAGTAGAAGGCTCATTTTGGTTCTTTAAAAAAAAAAAGTACTTTCTGAAGTTTTTGTCAGTCTGCGAAGTGGAGACCAATTGTAATTGCGGAAACTGTAGCTGCTTAGAGATCCAAAGCATTAGGAGATAATTGTGTTTATATCTATGCTCTTCTCTCTGTGGTGTTCACAGTGCTTGCCTTAAAGCTTTCTGTTACTAGAAAAAAGTACATGTTCAAAGGTGCAAGAAACTGTTCATCTCTTGCAAGCAAAACCATTGCTCATGCTGTCAGAGGAGAGCACTGTGTGGGTACTACAGTCTATTGTTTACCAGAATCTTGTGATCCTGAAAAAGACTGAAAAATCCTCTTGTGTAGAGATAGCCCTGTGAAATTTAGTACTCTTGTGCTTCAGATCAGTGGCGAAGTATCCCTACAGCAGCTTTCTCCATGGCACTGTGTTTCAGCCAAAGGAAGGAAGTGTATAAGTTGTGTGGAAATTACTAGAAAAATAGATTACCTATTTGCCTATGAAGAAAATGATGCTTTTTGTAAGGAGCATCAAATTGTTCATTGAAGAATGAAGCTCTTCAGAACAGTAGTTTCATTTTAGGCGGCTGTATGTATCAACATACTGTTGTTTAGTATTTCATCTTTTTAACAATATCCCTTTTCCTGCACTTCTTGCAATTATCTCTTTCAGTTTCTGCAGGTAGTTCAAAATTTTCTGAGTGTTGAATTTGCTGAAGGTCAGAGTAGAGGGTTGCCTGGATGCTGTGCCTGGAGGATTCCAGTCCTCACCTGGGTTGCACTCTGCCTTCCAGTAGCTATAAAAATTCATTTCCCTTCCCCCTCTCCCTGTCTGTTTGCAGGTTATCTTGACGAATCAGATTACCACATCGTTGAGCAATGGCCTTGCGATCCAGGCAGACCTGGTGTCTCCAGCTGATGATTTGTCCCTGTCTGAAGGTAAGAGATCCCTTCTATCAGAACTGAAACTCTACACTGACACAAATCCACATTATAACTTGCAGTCTTCTGTTGATATGCAGGGGTCTGTGAGAGTCGAGTTATCCAGTCTAACATAAAACAGTCTGGGAACAGAATTATTTTTCAGTTTCTCTGAAAATCCATTTATAAATAAAAAGAAAGTAAGTGTATTAACTAAAAGGATCTGACACTTTCTAAGGGCTGGGAATGAATTTTCGAGCCATGTCAGTTCTATAACGTTCCTCAGCATTGTACTTTCATTCACATGCATTTAGAGCATTATTTTCTCGGTCTTCTGAAGCTGCTGCTAGAATTAATACACAGGCGAGGCTGCAAATTTGATCTTATCTAATGATTATCAGTGATTCCAAAGAGAAACAGCTGGTCGCAGATGAAGGAGGGCAAATACTCAGTCCTGTCCCTTGCATTATGCTTGTCTGGTTTTCAAGTACAGTGCCTCAAACTGCAGCTCTCAATATTGTATGCATTAATATGAGGTTTTGTGTGATGCCATATACTACTTTACTACTTTACATCTTCATGTTTCTTTTTTCTGCACAGAATTAGAGACAAGCGCACATTTTTGGGGTAATAATGAGGACTTATTGTGCTAAGGAGAAAAGATAATTCTGAATCAAGTTTTGCAAATTAATACAGTAATTTCAGCTTTCTCCACTTGCAAAGAATAGTCAGAGTACCCTCAGTCAGGGACAGTTGCAGAGAAGTTTGCTATTGAGAGTTCAGTTCATGCATAGACCCAAATGTATGATGTAAAGCAATGCTCATCTTTCCTACAAAGGCATGATAATCGCATGTAGAATTCCTACTTTGTAAAATATGCGTATTTCCCCTCTTTCTCTCCTTGTTGCACTTTCTGGTGGTTCTGGTCAGCTTATTTTTGTTCTGGTTGATCACAAGCAGCCCTCTCAAGCTTGTCTGACTTAACACAAGAACAGCTTGGTGGCAAAACCAACTAAGTGGTTAAAACTGACATTATTTCTGCAACTCCTTTCAATGGACAAGAGAAAGAGGTTGAAGATAGATTAAACAGAATGTCAGAGAGTAGCAAATAACTTCAGTGTAATGCCTTAACACTGATTGATGTGTTTACTCCATAATTTTGTCAATAGGAGCTTGGGCAAAGCACAGCCCATTAAATCATTTTGGAATTGTGCTTGTGGCTTTTGTTGGCTCCATCCATTGCCAAAGTATCTCTGAAGTTCATTGCTTGAATATTGCTCCCTACCTCTGTCAGAAAGAGTTGAAATTTGGTAACTAGAGGAAGGCATCATTCTTCATCTTTATGATTTCCTTCTTGGCACTAAGTTGTTGCACATTGTCTCATTAAATGCTCTTGATCGCAGAACTTGTGCTTTTCTTTGTCCTTTGGATTGCTCTGTATGAGCTTCCTCTGAAAAGAAAGGCATAGCTGACTCTGAAGTGGAAGTAATAACAAAATATGTTCTCAGTAAAACATATTTTGTTCTTGTGGTTAAAATACTTGAAGAGTCTTTGGAAAAAGCATGGAAATCCTTCTAAATTTTCCTGCAAATATGAAAGATTCTCAGTGCTGTGTATGAGCCATAGTTCAATAGTATTCTGAAATCAGGACCATGTAAGAGATGGTATGATGATTTTTGTAGCAGTTACAGCTTATTAATGAAGCTGTCATGTTGTGTCTAAACTCTTTACCACCACTATTTTTCACCTTTTAACCCAAGAATGAGTTAAAATGTGTTGGTGCTCTGTGTGTGTTGTTTTCCTTTGTTTCTCTCATTCCTTGTTTTTAATTAAGGGTCTGAAGTGGTAAAATGTGCCAGCATGACACTTGTTGAAAATGGAAACCTTTGTTTAGCCTCAGAACAAGAACAGCACAGACAGCAGCAGTGCAGGCTGTTTCGGTAATTCAGGTTTTATCAAGGGATGCAGGGGGTGATAAACTTCTTTCCTTCTCTCCCTTCCTTCCCTTTTCTGTCGCCTAACATTGACACGGCATTTACATGCTGTGTTGTATAATGGGAAAGCACAGTGCGTCTCCACACTATGTGGTTTTCCCCTTCTGTCTTTCTTATCCATAATATAGCTGCTTCTGGATTTCCAGCTTGATTCAGTTTTAACCAGTGCTGTCTACCTGCGAGAAAAAGTGGAATTTCAGGCCGATTCAGCATTTGATTTCCATGTTTATCTTGCTATCAAAAGATACAGGTGTGGCCAGTGTTTTTCTTTTTTAACATGGAGGTGTTGACCTGTCCTGAGAAAGTCCCCCCTAATTTATTTCATGTTAGCTATTGAACAGCCTGGAAGTAGCAATACTTTAATCTTCTGACAATCTTGGGTACTTTAAGAATCCTTAATGAGTTAGTCTTCTAGAATTAGTGTGATACTCATAATACTTACTGCTATTTTACAACTGTAGGAAAGAGTAGTTAGGTGAGTAGCCCAAGTGCACAAAGAGGATATGTTGCAGAGGCAGGAATAGAGGCCAGATTCATGACTGGGTTCTTACCTCATTCTTCCTTTTCACTCATCACCATCTAAAGCTCAATTTGAACTGGTGACCTATATGTGAAAGGACCCATAACACATTATTAGTCCTGTAAGCAACTCAGACCCCTTGGTTTGTATATGTCTAATATGTTGTTTTAATCCTATCTGAAATCAGAGTCCCGTCACTGTAAATGGTTTGCTAAAAGGGTAATCTTTCTTAGAGGCAGAAATGAAAATTTCAAACTGAATGTGTTATTAGAAAGAAATGGAATGTTACAGTGGCTTTTGTTTTTGCTTCTGATTGTGCTTTAGAAGGGAATTGCTTGGGTTATGTGTTAGATTAGGCAAGAAACCAAGGAAGCTGTTCATCTGATGTGTGACAGAAAGTTAATCTGATGAACAAGCTGAAAGGATATTGTCAAGCTGTTTCAGGCTCAAAGCTTCTCTTCTGTAAAATTGTAATCTAGTGTATGAAAACCTGTGTCCTAAAAATGTTAGATTTTTATAAGAACGTTAAATGCTTTATAAAAGTAGCACTGGCTGTAAAATCCCACCACTTTTGTGGCAATGTAAGAACTGTTGAACTGTGTGTGTTGGTGGTACTTGCAGGAAATGGCTATGTCCAGCTAAATTCCCAGATCTATGCATGCTTCTGCTTCAAGACAGAAAACAAAATGCTTAGTTTGCTACAAATTGAAGTGCTGAATAAAATACAAAAGTTTCTGTACCTGTGAGCTGTCCTTGCATTCATTTGGCCTTTACCTACTTGCCAGATTATCATCTGAAGGAGTTCGGTAAGTCTAATAATGTTTTTCTGCAGCTCTAAAATTCTTAGGCACTTAAGGCTGTCGCTTCTTCCCTAAGAAGCAAACTCATTTTTTATTTGTAGCCATACCATTCTTATGCAGTCTTCTCGCAAACCCTGTCATTGTAGGGGATAGACTGGAGCATGTTGTGAATACTGCTATTTCATCTTCATCCTTGCTTTATGAAATAGCCTCTGTTTAGCTCTTCCAGTCAAAGGCAACTTTGAGAAGCCTTAAAGTTTTTTTAGATTGCACAGATGGTCAGATGAGCCCAGGACTATCACTAGGCTTCAAAATGCGGCCTGAAGAATTAATGCTTTAAACATGTAAAAAGTAGCCCTTAACCCAATTAAAATAATTTAATAATTAAAAAAATAGATTTAAGCTGCATTAGGCTAAGTGAACAGTAGAAGTGGAGTGCAAATGTCACAAAAAGTATTTTGTATGACTGATAATTGATGTTTTTAAACAAGTTATCTGTGGCTGTGACTGTACTATTTTTGTTATTTTTGCAAAGTTCACATGACTGGATTTTACCTAATGTAGAGGGTCATTAGAAATTAATTCTAAGCCTAGCTGGATGGTGAAATTTGTGTGTTTCATTTGTGTGCTGTGAAGAGATAGGACAGTATGACCTACTTGAGGTCCCTTCTAGTCCACCAGTGCCTATCCTATTAATATATCTGCCAGCTGCAAGCTCTAAGTTCCTCTCGCAGACATCAAAGCCAAACTCCATCTTTCTTGGAAAAAGCTCAGGGGCGTGTTGGTATGAACAAGAACAGCATCCCCTCCCAGCATGCACAAAGCGTCAGGCAAAAAAACGAATGCTGTCTTGGGCTTCTTCAGTCTCAGCTAGCACTTTCAGATATTTGTTTGGAAAAGTCAGAATTATTTTGTGTTTAAAACTGTCTGTAAACTTATGCTAGCTCTGGGGAGGCCAGCATTCAATCTTTTGCCATTTGTGTTCATCAAGCAGTTTGTCATAGCATTGTATATTTTTAGTGCACGGTGTGAGCAATGGGTTTAGTCTGACCTTTTCATCTTTGTTGCTGTGATCTTGAATTCTTTTAAGCTGTTGAGCAGAAGTAGGCTTTCGTGTTGTGGAGACTGGAGAAAATTAAGCTACCATAATATCTCCTACCTACAGGATCTTCCTACTTTAGTTTAGGGGCAGAAGATTTGAAGCTGGAATCTTTGCCTTCATTTCTTTGCTTTGCCCTTGATCTCCTGTCAGGTTGTGGTTAAATAATTTTATTCTTCAAGCCTCAGTTTGCCTTTTTTTTACTATGGGGATGTATTTTTATTTTGCAACTTTTTTTCTTTCTTTATATTTCAAGATATTCCTATGGGGAAAATAATGAGTTGACCTGCTCTTCACCCCAGAGTAAGACCAGTTCTGTAGTTTATTACTTCTCTCCCTTCAAATCCCTTTTTTCAGTCCTGGTGCTGAATGGAGAGAAAACACTGAAGGAATTACCAAGAGAACTGAGGGGCCCCCAGAGATCAGACGCTGTTGGTTGGTTTTGGTTTGTTTATTTATTGTTTTATGTATACACTTATGCTTAAGGTTGGACCTGCAGGCGACTTAATAAAAATAAAAAAGAATATTCTGTGAGAACACAAACATACCTGTTTTGCAGGAACTGTGAACTTATGAATGAAGCAGCTGTTAAACAAGTTTCTAAAACACTTCCTCCCTGTAGTTTTAAAGCTAATGCAGAATAATGCATGTCCTAGTAAAGTGCTCCAGCATGATGTGAATTTAAATAGATTAGAAAGTATCATAACACTTTGGCATGTTTTAGGCCGTTAGTATTTTAGCTGAATGCTCTGTAAACCTATTGCAGGCTGGTTTACACGCTTTTGCTTGAAAGAGGAGATAGTTTGTCTTGGATCATTGAAACAGTGGTGTTAGTTAATTATAATATTTTTTAAATAGGACAATTCATAAATTAATTTCCTATCTTTTTAATTTGAATCCACTTTGACTTTCTAAGACTGAAATATTTGGGAATAGTTACTAAACCCCTTTTTTTTGTTACCATTATGGAATAATCTGTATGGAGATTACTAGGCCTGTTTATGAAACTCAAAAACCATGTGGCATGGTGTAAGAAAGATCTTTTGACTGTGACCCTTACGTAGACCCCATGAAGGTTAGTGAATTTTAGATGTGAAAAAAGGCAATGAGTACAAATAACACTAGTGGTATTGCCAGATTATGTGGAAGCTGAATTCCACCAATTAGTCCATGTCTACGCATACTGAAGAGTAAAATTCCCCACTGAGACTGGTGTGCAGGTGTGAACCCTGAAGACTAAAACACATCACTGAAAAGGTAATGGAGTTCTCTTCCTGTTTTATGGCTTATCAAGATAGTGAAGTGCTACAGTATATCTTTTGCCCTCTACAGTCATGATGATACAGGGAAGTGTAGTGAGATTTGCCTCTGTTTTTACTTTGATATGAACTGCCACTTCTCACTTGATGGTTTTGTTGCCACTCAGGCCCAAGGCCAGCTACCCTCCCATGATGGGACAGGAGAGCTCAGTGAGTCCATCAGCCACAGGATTGTGCCTCCAGGTCTGAGCCCTGGGTATCTCTGACTTTAGTGTAGGAGTTGATAGAGTTACTCAACTCACTGGTTCCCGTTCACGTGAACTGTAATAGAACAGCTGGAGTTGTTTCTTTCTAATTCTTTATTTTGCTGCTGGACTTCATGTCTCAGCTGTCTTTTAAGAAGCTACCCCAACTTAGACTCTGTAATCCCCTTCACCAGCCAACAGTGCTGTGGGAAGCCTTTTGTTCCTTCAGTCTGTTCTGTCTTCGAGTTACTTCTCCAGCTTAAGACCCTTCATGAAAAAGACTGTTAGGCCCACATACACTGAAAGGTGAGAAAGGATCTTACCTTCCTTAACCTGCTAGAAGTCAGGATAGTATGTAGCACATCCACTTCAGGATAGGTAAGCAGTGGGCACCAAAAAAAGGAGGGACCTTGTTAAAACTCATTAATATATGTTGAAGGGAAAAATTAGCCTCCTCAAAATAGGATTTCATTCTTGTGCTTTCACTGTGTTCATGTTTCTGGTAACCGTGTGCTCCTAGCAGTAGTGAAGTCTGCACCCCAATGCTTCAGTGGAAGGAAAAAAGCCCTTCTGGCTGTTGAGAACGCCTGAAGGAAGCGCACCATCATTACAGGGCCTGGAACAAATGATCCTAACCATTAGGGGAAATGATATTGTGATTGTTTCTGCATGATGCAGGGTTGCGGTGGTGTATGGAGCAGTTAGATTTCATGATAACAGTGGTCATGTCAGCCTGTACTAATTTTGATGCTATATTTCAACAAGTGGGAAGTAGTGACATAGTAACATCTAGCCAAATTTTAACGGCTTTTTAATCAAAAGATAAATCTTTCAGTAAAACAGTGTTACAGAGACTGTACATGTCTATGGAAGTTTCAAGCTGAATGACATATGCATAATCACTTGATCTAGACAGTTGAAAACTGTCAGCAGAAGCATTCAAAGGCCTCTATATATCAGTTTAAGAGAATCTCCATTCCTCATTTCCTAATCGCCGCGATGATAGAATACAAAGTTTCACTGCTTTATTGTGGTTTCTTTCTGAAGACGTGATATGACTTACAATCATTAATCAACAATTTGTAATCCAAAAACCCTTCAGGTACATTTGCTGGGAATCACTCATCTATATAATCAGAGGCATGATAACAGAAGTGCTTATAGTCATAGTTGAGTGGTTAGGAGTTACCACCTCTCAGCTGCTAAGTAACTTACCTCAGCTGAGACAAAGTGCGACTGAGTATGTGTTGCACCTTCCGATGCAAAGTAAAATGGGTTTGCACGAATCCTGCTACTCACACTAGTTTATGCCTGTTTTCCTTTAACTACAGTAAGCTGAGAGCATGCATGCGTCAGTCACTGAGTTTCAACTGATGGCATATAGCTGTAAAGCATTGTAACAAGATTACAATTGGTCATCTCCTTATGCCCTAAAAATGTTTGAAAATAAGATTAACTCATATTTCAGTGTGGGTGAATATAGAAACTATCTTCTCTTATACAATGGAATTTAAACTTTTGTTTATACCATAAAAGTAGCATTAAGAGACCTGGTTATTTAATGGTAGTAATTCCTTCTCCTTTGCCCCTTCTTCCCATCCTGTGCAGAATAGAAAATATAGACCAGCATTTTTACTGTGGTCCTGCAAATCAGTGGTTTAAATCGGAAACCAGTGTTGGTGGAACTGTTACAAACTAACTTATCTTTCAAATTACATCGTGAAAAACCAATTCAAGGGTAGGAAAGAGCTAAACACCATTTGTCCCCATGCACAATGACCAATTAAATTCTGTCATAACTTATTGTGGATTATCCTTAAATCTGTACAAACAGAGGCTGAGGAGAAAAATATTAATTGAAGCTTCATCATTCAGTAGCATTCAGTCCAATTTGTTGTGAAGTTTTATAGCACCAGCAGTGGATCTCTCTTCTGGTGGGACTGGGAGGGATCAGAAGGATTTCTATACATGGGAAAACATCACTGTGGGAATCATATTTGGCTTGTGGCATTACGTGAAGCATATGGCTCACCTGCAGAACTTGAGCCAGTTAGGAGTGACCTAGGTGCAGGTGTTATGCCAAAAGGGAAGGCAAGAATGAGGGGACAGAGGATGATTTCAGAGTCTGATGCCTATGTTCTAGTTGCAGTTCCAGCTGGGTTTCCTCTGGGTTTACTGCGGGATATTTGAAAAAGTGGCTCCTTGTTAATCTCAGGCAGCCTCTTTGATTGATGATTCCCCTTAATCGTAAAAAGAGCACATTGGTGTTTCTGCTTAATTTGTGTGTATTTCCTGCTTTATTATTGTAATAATGATTTATTGTCTTAGATGATGGAAGTTTTATAACCTATTAGCCTTTTTTGGAGGTTGAAGCTGAGTGCTCTGGCATGTGAATGAACTTCTTCTCAGTGAGGGTCTGCTCCTAAAACATTACATTAAACCCAAACATAACATGATAATAAAAAGACAGTACATGGTTGGTGTGTTATCTCTTAATTTAGTGAAAATAGGCAGCTTGAGTATGAGCAGATTTTGCATGCTCCACATGGGCAAAATTCATCTAATCTGGATTCTGCTTGTCTTCTCATAATATCAGTTATACTAAAAAATAAAAATAGAGGAGCATTCAGAGAAGAGCAACCCAAGTGGTCACGGTGCTGTACAGAAAGATGGGTGAAGAAGTGGTAGAAAGAGGAAATGCCTGGAGCTTAACTAGGGGAAGGCTTTGTTTATACTGATTTCTACTGTCCTAAAATGTCCTGCTGTTGCTCCAGTCTCCCAGGCAAGCTGCAGTCTACAGAAGATTCCTGCCTAAGCTGGTGCTTAACTAGGTACATCTCTCTTCTAAGGAAGGGTAGAAAAGACAGTGGCTCAAGTATGAATAGCTCCACTGTTAACAATGGAAAATTTGTCAGGAAAAAGCAAACCCCAAAGCAGACGCTGCTACCATGTAAGCAGCCATGATTCTTTGGGAGTACTTTGAGCCAGTTTGATACCTGGCAGGGGAGTTGTTGTTTCAAGCTGGCACATGGATATGTAAGGGAGTAGTCTGGGCACATTTTAGCTGAATATCAAGAAGTTGTTTCTGAGCATGAAATCTGTTAGACCAGCTGTTCCCAAGTGGTTTCTGTTTGTGCCTCTGTTTCTGGTGGTGAACTCACCCCAGCCGAGCTTGCGACCCTAAATACTAACATAAACAATCGCATCTCTGTCAGGCTTGCGACCCCACTCTGTGCGGCTGTGACCCTGCTGGAGGTTACGACCCCTGGTTTGGGAATCGTTGGGATAGACTGTCAGATAGTCCTGCTGGGGAAGCGCTGATATGCCCCATCCAGGCCAGGATTATCACAACAAATGCCTTCAGATCTCACAGTAATTTGTAGGCCCCTGCCACCAGTTGGAGAGTGCAGCCTATTAGAGCTGACATGTCACTTTGGTACATCAGGAACATCTTGAAGATCAAAAGGTCATAGTCCTCCCACGCTGCTGCAGCCTTTCTTCATGGACTCGCCTCTTCATCTTACTTCCCTGTCAGTTGGCTGGCAGCAAGCCCCGGCTCCCTCGCGGTGCAGCGGATTTGGCCATGACTGCTGCATGTGTACCAGCTGCAACTTCTGCCCCACCACCTCTCCATCTTGCTGCTTCTCCCACGCCACCCTTTCCAAAACAGTTCTCCCCAAATACTCCTTGCCTTAATGCAGGGATTGATGACTTTCTCTCTTGCTGAAATAATTACAAGTTATATTCAAAGTAATTCAAAGCTATATAGGGCAGTGCTAGTGGAGGTGGGCTAAATCTTGCCCTATGTTTTGTAAAACTCACTCTGTTACTCATATAGCCATAGATATGAGCACAATCTTACAGATGTGGGATGCTGATGGAGAAATAAACAGAAAGCAGCCTCATGTGATTGCTGCTGTGGTCTGCAAAGCCTAGGGTCTTTGATAAGCCATGCAGACAGCCTTTTTAATATAAAATGCCAAGTTACAGATGTCCTAATTAGAGATCTCATTTTTAAGCTTTGTTCTGCTGCTATTTTAAATGGAGTTTATAAACAACAACAAAAATAGATTTCAAATTTGTTTTTTGAAAGCATTCATTACCATAATGTAAAATAGTAACATTGTAATAGCTAACTGACTTGATAGTCCAAGGCCATTGACTTCATAATTTACAGCAATAGAAGTTTGACTGGGGCATCACTGCATGAATCCGACAAGGGGAGGAGCCTGCAACAGATAATTTATTTTTACTTATTTTTTTGTCAATGGATCCTGGAAATTGCCAATGATGGCAGGAAGGAGAGAGGAGGAGGTGGTGCAGAAAAATATGACAATTGCTTATCATTTGGATAAAAAACTGTATTGCATAAAATTAGCCTGAATTCAGTCTGTGCAAATCTTGTTTCAGAGCTCTATATGGAGTGCTTTGTTTAGAGATGTTGCTGGACTGGTTTTCTATCAGGCAGGTGCGTAGAAAGCATTCACCTGAAAATGAGAACAGCAAAGTCAAGTTGTGGAGCATGTAAGCCACGCAAGGAAATAAAGTCAGAAAATCTTATGTTATAGGCTGGTTACTGTACACGCCACTCCCAAACAAAAAAATTGTTCAAAACTTTGTATCTGTAACTTGATCATCCCTTAAACACTAATTACATGTCAGAAAATGGAGCATAAAGTCTCCTCCATCTGTCCAGGTTGGGTATAGTGCACAAAGGAGCGTATCCGATTCATAGTACCTCTTAGGTAATAAGATTAATATCTCCCGAACTGAATTTACCCTTTTGATACTGAGTCTTTCATATGCCGTGTTTCACATATCATATTCTGTTGAAGCTCTGTGGCTTTTCAGTAATTTCCTTGAAATCTATATGTTGTATGTCGGCACTCTTTCGAGCTGTTCTTGGGACACGCATCAATTAAATATGTTTCTGGCACTCTTTTAATGGCATAGTTTCCCTGGAGTCAAAAACCGCTCCAAAAACTGAGATCATTTGTTTAATTTAAAAGCAAAAGGGTATGGAACTACAATTTCAGGCTTCAACAGCTATGCCCCTGTAGCTTTGAAGGAAAGGAGAAAAAATCTTGATGTCTTACACACAAAATAAATAAATTCTTGAGTTCTTAAAATATCTGATTTCATCCAGTTTTTTGCTTCCCTTGCTTATCTTTTAATTTGGTTTTTTTTTATATGGTAGATTTTCAACTTCTTATCGAATTTCATTGTTGGTTTTGCCTAGCGATCCAGTGGGCTGGATTTTGTCATCTGGGTCTAAGGAAGAACTGTAAATGATGTAGGATCGTTCTTAGTTAAAATTATTGATAACCAATCTGAATCCAGAATTGTATTTTAAGTAGTTGAATCTTTTGGCTCTAGGACATTCTGGGAATATATGCTGTATAGGAGTTGACTGCTATTTTTCCAAATACATTGAGAGTAGAGGTACATAAATTCCCATATTCTACCAGATCCCTCCAGTAAGATTCATTGTGTGCCTCAAATATCTCTTAGCCTGCATCTGCAGTGGTGTTTTCATTGAGATCAGTAGCGTGGTTTTGAAGCAAGTCCTCAATGATCTTCACTTGCTGCATGTTTGTTCATTATGTGGAGTGGTTTTGATGTGCACCAACTAGAGAACTTTTGTAGGAAATTAAACCAGAAGTTCCCCTCCACACTAGCCAGTTGTGCTCAAAACCATCATGGAGGCAAAAGGATCTAAGCCAATGGCTGGTCCTCAAGCCACAGCCAGAGCAGGGACGTTCTCACCAGGGAACCAGATCAGGCGAGTCTGGAACAGAACAACAATGCGCATACAGGATAGCCATAGGGGGATCAGCACCAACTCTTTTGGCCAGCTGATGCTGTTGTGCCAAATTATTTGCTAATGTAGACTTGCTCCTTAAACAAACATATGAAACGTTTTCTCTTGCATGTTTTTATGTAAGTCAGGTGATACAGACCACTTCCAAAGATCAGTAGGAGGGGTTAGTAATAAGCCGTAATGCCCGTTGCCTCACTGTGGTAACTTGCGGTTACTGAGCTCAGGTAATGCTTGATCACAAGAAATGACAGTAGACATTTCAGCAGGATACCGGCTCAAATCCTAGCTGGTAGGATTTGACAAGCTCATTCGTGCTGAAGCCCTCGCTGCCATGTCTTTCATTTACTGTTGTTTATGCTATGAAATATGACATTCTGCCTGCCCTTGGCCTATAGTCACATTTCAGCTGCAGTGAGCATATGCCCTGAGTACCAAATTCTTGGGTCCAGTCATCCTCAGCATCTGCTGCTGAATGATCTTTCATAAGTCCCATCCAACTCCCTTTTTCCTTGCTGTTCCCTCTGTTTTTAACTTTAAACTGATAATGTTGATGTTCTGTTTTAAGAGTTGAAACAGTGGCTGTCATATTTGAGAGTTAGTTAATGTTGTTAAATTGCTACCCACTGAAGACTGCTACCCGCTGAAAGACAAGTGACTAACAAGATGGGCCTGCAATTTTTTTGAAGCTTTAGAAGTCTGTAAACCTTTTCCTGTTAGTGTTCAGTAGGAATGAAGCTTAGGATAAACTTCAGTGCCTTCAAGCTGATATAGTGTCTGTCAGTGACCGAATCTGAATCTCAAGAGGAAAAAGTTCATGGTGGATTCAGGTTAAATGCCAAAAACCTCATGATCCTTGGAGCCTCTAGTTTGTTCTGTTGACTGTTCAACCAGAATAACGCAAACTAGTAAAGACTGGTCACGTTATTTTCCTCCAGGTTAGCATGAGGTAACTCCAAACAGCATGGGATCAACATGTCAAGTGCTTTATGTCCCTAGAGTTCATTGTCGTGGCTTATGGTCAACAGCTGCCCAGTTCTCCTTTTCCCGAGGGTGCATCTGCTTCTTATTCGCTGCTAAGAAGGTGACAGTCATGTGAGCTAGCATGAAATGAGCTGTTGGGATCCTGAGGGTTCCAGCAGCAGATGAGTCACAGAGGCAGAGAGGTCAGCACAGGCTAATCTTTCTAGTATTTACCATGCACGGTGTAGATATCTCCTGAAATGAGTCTGCCTTCTGTTAAAATGAAATGTCTTTTGTCTGGATGGGAAGATCCTATAGGTGAGAGGAGGCTGTATCACCTTCATGCCATTCTGACTGTGTGAAAGACTTGGAAAACTTATTTTAATGAGCTGTGAGTTTCTCTTAGGTAGGGATACCTTGTTTGCCTCACTTGTTATAACAAGGTATTTGTGTCCAGCAGCCTGAATAGTAATTGTGAGCAAGTCAAATGGCACGTAATAGGGCAGCTCAGCCCATGCAATTTAGGGCAATTTTGAGTTTATTATAGCTTCCGCCCAGGATTTGGTTGTTGTTCTTTTGCATCAGTATTTAAGGTAGTAGAAATTCACCTGCAGTTTGGTGTAGTGCAGTTTTGAATCATATGCATTTCAAATAAATAAATAAATAAATGAATACAACTTGCTGTGTCTGTAAAACAGTGGATTTTCAGCGGACAACATGATAAAGTATTTCTTACTGTGATTGTGCTGAAAATTTTTGTGACAACTGTGGTTTCAATGAAAAAATGTTTTATCAGAAGTGATGTGTTCTGTGGAGATGTGTTTGTGCTGATAAAATAAGTCTTGAAGACAAGAGAGGAGACGAGGCTGAGGTTCTTGATCAGAACTAGAGACATGCTACACAAAATAACATCTGGGTTATTGTCTGTGTGTTTCTTTTTTTTCTCTCTCTCACCATTCTTGCACCCTCGCACCCAAAAAATGTTGTTTTGCAAGGTCTTGCTTTTGCTAAACCAGTGAAGAATAAAACAAAAATAAAACTGTTTACTAGTCAGGCCTACTTCTTAGCTCCATATGAAATTATGTGGTGTTAGTCTTGCATTTTGCACAGGTACCTGTGGTAGTGGTGTGCCATATTCTAAAGTTCCGATAAACAATTGCCTGCCAGTGGTTGCCTTGCACATAGTGGTGAGCAATCCCTACACTTAATGGTGCCATTGAAAAATATTTGAGAGCTTGCTGCCCAGTATCAGCAGTTTAATTGCTAATGATGTGTTATTGCTTCAGAATTTAATAGCTGTTTCTGGTTATTGTAAAGTTGGTTTAAACCTGCAAGCTTTTTAAAACTGAATTTGTCGCTTCCTCTTTGCAGTGTGGTTTCCTCCTTTGGTACCTTCAAAACATTGTGGTCTGGAGTGTTGGGTGAGGTGACATATCCTATTTACACTCGATTGGAAAAGACTGCGTCACAGGCACTTGAAGCTCTGTGGGGTTTTCTTAGTTCAGATGCTCAGATGTGGCTTCCTGTCATCACCTGATTACTTACTTTGAATGCTAAAATGATCTTGCTAACTTCAGTATTGTTGTCTTAAACTTAAGAAGAAGACAGGCATAGATTTTAATGTTACCTCTGTGTGCTGCCTGTTGTGGAGTGAGCGCAGTGATGATCAAAATATTACATGGCGTACTCCCTCATAGTTAACCTCAGAAGAAAGCCTCTTATTTGTCTTCTTGGCTGCTTCTGCTGCCTTTCCAGTCTTCTCTCCATCTCCAGGGCCACAATTCCGTATTGATTGAATTAGTGAGGCAATCATGCTCTTGTTGGCACACAGGCCTTTCAAACATTAAATCAAGGCCTAGCGATACCAACCCATGTCAGTAAAAAAGGCAGGAGGGCCCGAAAGGGAAAACCTTTTTTACCCCTTAGTCTTGTAGAATCATGCAGTGCCCTGACTGGTGGTGGTCAGTATAAACTCTTCAGGCCAGGGACTTGTGCCTTCACTGTCTAAGCTTTTATAGCCCTAAGCGTCCTGTTACTATTAGCTAATAATCCAAATGATGGTAATTTTGTTCATCCATTTTTATCGTCTTTTGTCTTGCTTGACCATGTAGTGGCAATAGAGTGGATATTGATACAATATCCTTCCTCTGCCCTGTCTCCGATGACGTTAGAGATGTCCTGTGCTCGCAGGTTCTGCGATCAGAATGGTCGTAACAGAACAAATAGGCCAGGAAACAAAACTTAAAATGTTAATCCAAATCTCTTTAATCCACCAGCCACTAAAAATGACCCTGACATGCTTTTCTGGCATTCCCCAAATCCTTGCAAAGGAAAGCATTAAAGCTTTCCTTTTACCATATGGTAGGTGTGTTTAGTTGGAGGACTCTCAGTCAGTTTCTTGTCTCATGGAACTACGGAGTTCAGCATACAAAATAGTGTCATTCATTGTTTATCCTCAAAATTTTAGCAGAAATGTGTCAAACACTGCTCAACAGGCTCGGCTGCAGCCTACCTGTTTAGAAAGTAGCTGGTGATTTTGGTTACCTCAGGTTCTGGAGTCTATGCTGAGATGGCTTAAAGGCCATAAAGGTTTTCTGTTTTGTTTTGGTTTTGGGTTGTTTTTTTATTTTACAAAATCAAGCCTTTAAGAATCAGACGCTTCACATTAGGCTCCTGGATAAATCAAAGAACTAAAAAATGTTTTCATGTATGCTTTTTATTTCTTTTTAAAAGAACTTTCTTCCCTTATCCTTTCTTTTTCTTTCTATGACAGTCATTAATATCACTTGCAGGTTCTTTTATGTTTCCTTCTGCATTTTTCTGTCTGCCTGTTTCTTTCTTTTCATCTACACTCTGAACACTACAGGCTGCCCAGAGCAGTTGTGCTGTCCATATCATTGGCAGTTTTCAAATCCTGGCTGGATAAAGACCTGGGTAACCTGGTCTGACATTGTAGCTGTCCCAGCTTTGGGCAAGAGCTAGGATTAGAGACCTCCTGAGGTCCCTTCCAGCTTGAAATATCCTATGAGCCTATGATGCTACTTTTTTGTCTGTTTTATATTTTTTCTTTCTTACTATCATTTTCTATATATATTCTTCTTTGTTATGCCACGTTTGTTATACCTATTTATTAATCTATATACAAGGTTACACATTTTGATGACTCTCTAATACATACTTAATCTATTAACTGGGGGCTCTTTCAAAAGACAGGGATCTTATTCTCTTAATAGCTAATTCCTTAATTATAAATCTACTTACTTTGTTGCTGTTAAATGTGCTGATGGTTTGAAGATTATCTTTTCTGCCAGCTCAGGTTATTAAATACTTAATAAATTCTGAGATGGAATAGTCCTGCCTGAAGGCAGGAGGAGGAAAATATTTTCTCTTCTGGAGCCCTCTGACTGATTTTAGATTGTTTTGAACAGAACTTGAAGAAACGCTGCTTTTTCCCAAAATCTGAACTCTGTAGATAGGATAATTCTGTTCCTCTTGAAATAAGCAATGACGTTTTTAATGGAAAAACTACTTTTGTTGGTATGCCTCAGCTAGTGATTAATAGCATACATACAGACCTAGGACGTCCCAATTTTTGGCCTAATGAGAACCCTGGCCTGCCAAATCTCTTGCAGTACACATCCCCTCGTAACTCACAGCCCACTTCTCTCCTCTCATATTAATCCCGGGATAACATTAAACTACCAGTAAGTCATAGCCCTCAAATGTTGACATTCCTTGAAAAAGTATCCGGGTGTCACGTCAGTGATGAACTTACTGTAACTAACCAGATGTAACCAAGGTGTGTTTAAAGTGTTTTAAATCCCACCTCATGGTCAACATTAATGTTTTCCTAACACCTAATATAGGCTAGATGAAAAGAATTTCAGTGTTTTCAGGGTATTGACACAAACAACTGTGACTTCTACTTGCATCTGTAGTTAGGAAAATATTTGCTAAACACAGACTGTACTTTTTAATAGATTTTAGTGTTACTGTAAGGCACCAAGCTGAGACCTTTGCAAACCATAGTCTGTTTCCTCTCATCCTTGGACCGTCGAACACAAGTGGTAGTGGCACAAGCTGTTATACTGGCTTATCATTGTATTTCAGCTTTGATCTGGAGACTCCACATCCAATCAATCAGCATGGAAGCTCAGGCTCCCATTTAGTCCTTTGCTGAATTTCTAAAGCTGTTGTGAAGGTCATTGATGATGTAGATACTGCAGTATGTAGTGAAACTGGTAAGCTGGCAAATTCATTTTGCATCAGACTGTAAACAACTGTCTGATGGTGATGACATTCAGCTACTACTGACCTGTACTGGATCCAAACCAGTGACCTAAAGGTGAAACATAATTTCTCCTAGAGCCAGTCAGTTTCTTGACTTGGGCCAAACTAGCGGTCCAGCAGTGAAAACTGTATCTTACTGCATGGCCAAAGACTGAGTCAGAGACTCCAAGTACCTACAGTTGATAGACCTCAGGTTTTTGAGCTTTAATGCGCTTGGACAGAAAATGCTTGAAGAAGTTGCAGCCAAAAACTGGCAGATAGGCCTGATTTTCTGACCATCTCTTACTAACATTTCCCACCTGCAGGTTCCCTGTGGTTCTAGACTTAAAGTCCCGTGTATGATATGTGTATATATATGTGCGTGGATGTGTTTATGCCAAGCTATTTTGTTACTTATATTAGTTTGAGTTATTTCCTTGTTAGCTAAGAAGGAATGTGTATGTGAACAAAGGCTTTTGCTCTCTGTCCAGACTGTTCTCCCAGCAGCCTTACTGATAGGGTAATCCAGTGTCTGTGAAGTTCGTCAGTGATCATGCCGGGGAACCTGCTTCTGGCCTCTGAATAAATCTTGGAGCAGACAGGTCACTGATAAGGGAGAATCATGCTGTTTACACTTTCAGGCTTGTGCAACCGACGTTGCAAAAGGAAACAAATAAAAGATAATGTAACGTAGTTTTTAAAGTATATTTGTCCTTTGGCCTTTACGGGTAAATATCTGATGGACCATAGGTGGACAGGGTAAGTCCCTGTGTTACACTCCTTCTGACTGTGTTTTCATTTCCAAGGTACAATCTGTTCCCCTAAAATGAAAGTTCCAATCTGTACTGAAGACGACTGTAAATGCTTGTGACTAAAAACAATTAATAAAATGGGTGTGTATGTTCCCCAAAATGTCCGAATTGGTTAAACTATTAGTGCATACAAGAATGGTGGGATACTAGGATGAAGGGACACTTTCCTTCTAAATACCAGCAGCAACTAGTGAGTTTTTTGAAGATTAATTTTCACTTGTGAATTTAATGCTGTGGAATTGTGCCAGATCCATTCCATCGATGTGATGGTTTCCCAGGCAATTCCCAAGATGGATAGCGGGACTGAAGGCTTTCCCCTTTTTGACTCAACAGCATACTTGCACACAATTTTTATGCCATATCTTCATGGCTTAATGGGTTATTCCATTTATCTCCTTGTCTGTTTTTTAGCTCCTTTTTAAAGATTAGCCATACTTCTGTGTAGTTCTACTACAGCCAAATAAAGGCAATGTAAATGAGAGGAAAGAATGCAAGTTTGTACATACAGCATAAGAAACAGACTTAAACCGTGATCCAGAGATTATCCTGGGGTAGGAAAGTAGTTGAAACTTCCTCAGCAGAAGCTGTCTTGCTAATCAGCTCTGGCAAAGAGCCTCTCGATGGGATCCTGATATGCTTTAGCAGGATCGCCAAGTAGAAAGGAGGAATGCTGTTTATTACTGTACCCGGGACTGGTAAACTTCTGCTGGAATTTGTGTCCAATTCTGATTCTCAGAGTTTGGGGGAGATATGGAAATACTGGGGGAGAGTTCAGAAGAGGACCACAAAAACCAGTCCATGTTGTAGAAAGGCTTTTCCACATAAGACTTCAGGAGTTTGGTGAGAATGTGAGATTGCAGAGGTACTTATGCTTGGAATTGCTATTTGGCAGTTCAGTCTTTTCAGTTGTGTGGGCAAACGTGTAAGAGTGTGCAGTGAGTGGAAGAAGAAGTGGTAAACTTCAGCCTTAGAAGGTATAGCTTACTAGCAGTATGGGTGACAACTTTGGGGCAGCTCATCTGTGAAGCTGGTACTCTAGTTATTGATATATTTAAGACCACATGAAACATCTGTATAGAAACAATCTTTAACCCAGCGTCTTGGGGTGCAGACCAGGGTAGCTGCTCACAGGAAACTCTTCTGGCTGTGTGTACTGCCATGATTTTACAGTAAGGGAAAATGAGACTGGAAAATGAAAGGCCAGCTAAACGCAGTCCATTTGATATGTTTTATAGATGAAGGCACAAAACTTTTTTTGCACTGTAATCATTGCGTTTCTGAACAGTCTTGTCAGAACCTGGCAAAGAAGTGCATCTGTGGAAGAAGTTAAGATCTGAAGTCATCCTAAGGCATGAGAGAAAGTGCGTACTTATAACTTGGTGCTTCACTAACAATATTTATATGGGTTTTTCTAGAACTTTTCTCGGAAAACTCTTCTTTGATTTTTCTAGGCACTATGCCTAAGGAATAATTTATTCATGCTCACTCATAGCATGTGTGTATTATGTTAGTTTCTGCATGCAGTGACATGTAAGCTTGGTGACGTGCACAAACCAGCCTCGTGTATCTATGCTTTCTTTTGAAACATGCCCTCACGGTTTTTCTGGGATTTTGAGAACTGGGGTGGATGAATGCAAATTACAGTTTCCAAATATATAAAGCAGAATTCTCGTAGAACTAGTTTTGTACTGTGTTGTGGAACAACTTACCTTCCTTTTTTAGTGACTCTACAAGCAGAAGTTTTCATAGCCTCTCACTGGATGCAGCTTTTCCCGGCCACATGCTGCTCAGTCCTTTGCGTTTGTAGTGGAGATCAAAAGCATAGAAAAGCTCCTTTGAGCTGTGGCCAGTAATATTAAAAAAAAAAAAAGCAATCATTCAGTGAGATGCTGGATGGCCCAGGAAGCTCTGCATGTTTGCCAGTGTGCTGGATGCACAGGGCTCAGATGAAGAATACAGGTCAGATTTGAGAGATGTGGGGTAAGATGTGCCTGCTGCCCTGTTCTTATGGGGAATATTCAAATTGCTGATTGCTGTTGGTGTCATTATGCAAGTTGTTCACTTGTGATTTATAGGCATCAAAAATATGTCCAAAATAATACCTGCCTCCAACCGAGTGGGATTTCTGAATTGTACTGAGGCCACCAATGACTTCCACAGCAATTAGTAAATGTGTTAACCATTGCTCTCTGGTTCTGTATAGTTTGGTGGACTTAGATCATTGGTGTGAAAAGCACTGATCCAGAACAGAACAAGATCCTGATGAGATTAGCCACTTATATAAACTGGGATCTTATTCCTTTCTGGTTATGTGACTATCAATGGGTTAAAAAAAGTCACTTTTTTTGAGGGCCAAGTTCAGTTATCTTTTAAGCAGAGGCAGAGTAGAGATGGAATAAACCTTTGAAACAGAGAAAGTAGGATGGCAGTGTCTCCAAAATCATTAAATGCTGACACTGTAAATTGACTATATGTAACTGCCTTGCTATATCCTGGTGAGGAGAGAATGCGGGGAAGAGAAGCCATCATAATACTATAATAGATTTAAATTACTTGATCCTGGGGAAGTGCTGAGGTATGAGCAAAGCCTCTTAGGTCTTATGCATTTATGGTTTTATTTTCAAACTTGGGAGTTTTGAGAATGTAAGTATGTGGAGGTCTCTGAATGGCACACAGAGGTGGCATTCCAGACTGCTGCATGCCCTTTGTAAGTTCAGGGTTTTTCAAGAAGGTGACAGCAGAACAGCGTGTTCAGTGACTGGAAGAACCTAGTCAGGTAGAGGAGTGAAACCAGAAAATTTATGCTACTGATTGGCCGAAGATCCTGCAGGACACATTTGTCAACATCACAAGCAGGATGCTGTTACATACATTATAATATGTCAGTAAATATTATGTGAATAATGAACATGGAGCAGCATCTCTCATCAGTCTCAAGAGCCTGATCAGTTACAGGAGGAGGAGAACAAAGAATGGGTGGTCTGAGTTTCCCTATAGAAAGCTTCAGATTTTTCTCCTTTGTAGAAATGGTGGCCACTGTGAATACCTTGACAATAAGAGCAGTGATGAAAACTGCTGCTGTAACCATGGATTTTGAAATATTTACCAATGTGTGAGTCCCTGATGCCCTAGTATGGTTGACTGGCAGCCTGGAACCAGCAGGACTGGGCTGGCAGCCTGGATTCAGGGAAAAAGAAGGATTCGTCTTTAACAGTGAAATAGCATCCAGCTTCTAGTGGGCAGAGGATAGAATGAAGGCATGTTGATGAGACAGGAACAGTGGTTCGTGGAAATGCCTGTGTAGGCCAATCTCTCTCAGAGTAACTACACTGTAAACTGGTAGTGTAAAGAAGTGACAGCAGCTGAGGCAGTATGTACTCAAAAGGCAGTAGGTTCCCAGCTTATTAAGGTTATGAGCTTTAGGACTACATGAAGACCTTCTAGTTGAAGAACGTGGCCCAAATGCACAAGCATCTTTCAGAACAGGTAAACTCTGTTTTACAGCTATAGATGAACAAGTTGCGATACAGTTCACAAATTGGCATCTTCCTTGAAATCTCCATTTAGGAGTTGGCTCTGGTTATTTGAAAGTAGAACTTTAGGTTGGTTTCTGGATGGAGACATTTGACAGAATTTGGAGGTGTATAATAGAAATCTGTGTATTCTCCCATATTATGTCATGTCATGTTAGGACAAGGCAACAGAAATGAGCCTTGAATCCTGCTTGCCATCTGAGGAAGTACTCAGGATCTCACTTGGCGGTCTGTGGCTCGTATAAAGACTTTTGGAAAGAGTATTTACAGAAGTGGAACCTTTTCAAATGAAGCACTGAAGTCATTCAATCGGAAGATGGCAAGCATAAACCACAGGAGAGACCCTCTGGATTTGTCTTTCCTTTGGGTGACCAAATTTCATGTGTTTTGGATTAATGAGATGAAGCCCAAGGGAAGGTACTAAAAGAGAGAGGACATTTTTGAAGTTGCTTCACCCAGTTCACTCAGTTCACTCTGAGAAAGCACGGCACAGTCCTTATGGTCTCTGCACAAGTGTTTATACATTCTGACTTGTGTAAGAACAGCTTTCTGCTTGAGTATTTTTTTACTTTCTGAATCAAAATTAAATACCAGCTACAGTGTTGTTAACCTTTAAAATGTTCTGTTCTGTGAATGAAGATCTTTTATTTTGGGGGGACAAGATTCTTATTCACCAAGCATTATTGTATTGTGGTTTTTTTCACTAAGTACCTCATAATAAAAGGCAGATCAAGGTTATTCAGCAGGAGGAAGTGAAGGATCACAAATGAGAAGAGATGAAGGGATTCTCCTCTGTCCACTCAAGAGGAACTGGGTACTTCTTTCTCAGCACTTCTTTCCCAACATGCTCAAGCCCTGCTATGTTTGGAAATGGGATTCAGATTAAAAGTGGCCTTTCCCTGTGCCTTCAGGAGGAAGAAGTTATCTGTCTTGCAAATGGCATGTTCTTGCTACAGCTGGCAAGAAGGCGGGAGAGTCAGCAAACAGTGGCTGTCGCTGTGTCTTAGTGTGAATTAGCATCTCATTTTTGGATTTGGTTTCCTGTTATCTGTCAAAACTCTCTTGTGTAACTTCAGTTACTCCAGAAATAACTGTCGCTCCTAAGTATCTCATGGTGAAGTGGTGGTTTCAACTTCCTTTTGACTGAGTTCCAACTTAAAGGATAATGGATCTTCCTGTTTTCTTCAGTTGCTGCTCTCCCTGCTCATCTTCATAATCTTTTACTACTGAAATTGCAGAGAGTGGATTTATTTCCCAACACATGCAATGGTCTCCTCCATCTTGGGGAGGATAGTTTCAAATGTTCAGTTACTAACTTGACTGTGTTACAGACAGCGTTCAATGCAAGTACTGTCCAGTTCTATTACTATTTTATCATTGTTTATACCTGATAGTGCTATAAACAATTCCATATAGAAACACATCATCATCCTTGTCCTGAGGGATCTTGTCAGGAAGTCAAGCAGGTGAAGTTGCAGAGGATAAAGCCATGCCATGCAGAATGCTATGTGTATATACTGTCAGAGAACATGCCTAGTATAGGTAATTTCTCCAAATATGAATTTTTTGTGTCTTGGGCTGTTGAAGAATGAAAAAAAAAAATCAAGGACGTTATTTAGTAAAATTAAAGCAAAATCCCAGCTTACATTTGTAAAGCCCTTTTACTTAGCTGCTGCAGCTGATCTAAAAACATTTTAAATCCCATTTCCGTACTTGCTTAAGTTAGGTTTCTTCAAAATACTGGAGTATCAAATTCTAATGCACAGTTTCCTTTCAGAAGACGTATTCTCCGGGAGATGAATGTCTGAAACAGCTGTTAACTTTCACATTCCACCTATCTCTCCTAAATAAACACAAAGATGATCCAGTATATAATAGAAGAGATAGATATCTATGTGCCTGTGCATATGTGTATACATGTAGATGGATTTGTTGATAACCACATACTCAGAAGTCTTTTACAATTGATCTATCGGGGCAACTCGGATGAATGGTCATTCCCTTTATGTTTTTCTTTGGAGTTGTTATGATTATCAGATCTTTTTTCATCTAATAGTGAAATACTTTACTTCGGGAAATAGAAGACTAGTCTTTGGTCAACAGTTCATTAAAGAATTGATTAAAAAAAACAAAAAACCAAACAAACTGGTCTTTAAAGCCAAAAGTTGGGTACCAGTAGCTTTAGGTGCATTTGACCAGGTTAGAATTTGAAGATGGAGACACTAGTCATAGTTCTGAGAGAATATGGGTACAAAATTTTGCATATGTAAGTGTTGGCAACATGGAAATTTCAGGCATCATCAATTGTTCTTTAGCTGAACACGTCAGCCAGTTCACATCTTGCCTCTTGTGATATTTGCAGTTCTAGCACTATAACATAAAGCTTTTTAATAAGATAGTAAAAAAAATTCCTAGGCCAATGAGTCCTGTGTCATGGTCTCTCAAAAAGCGTGATGACTTTGAAATTTCTTTTTATGGATTAAATGTCAGAAACAGCATCCTTCTAAAACACAGCACAGTAACAGATTGGGGTTGGGGTTAGTGGTAAATTATATGTGGTAAATGTTGCTGAAGGAGTGACTTGTATATCCTAAAGAATATGAGAGCAATGGATGATTTCCCTTATTGTATGAGGCCTGGGGGGGACCCTTTAAAAGAGAAATAATATTAGAGGATAGACCAATCAAAATAACCCTCCTAAAGGAACTTTCTAATGTGATTAGGTCTGGTTTTACTAGCCAGTATAGTATCAGGACTAGTAACAAAGCTAGTATAACATCAGCACATAACTTCTACAGTACGAGATATAAAGCTGCATCACATACAAACATTTATCACTATAACAGAATTAATCCTTTGTACATGCAGGCTATTGTTTTGCTTTGTTGGATTATAAACGTTGGTAATGATAGTGCTTCTGCTACTTTACAGTGCATAATATTTGCACACAAATGTTAGCTTGTATAAGCATCCCTCTTCACGGATTTGCCATTTTCATCTTTTTTTTTTCTGCCTGCTTTTTGTTTCATTTTGTATCCTTAAATTTGTTCATTACAGAGAGTATAAAGTACAGATTGTTTCTATTTAAACACGATGGTCTGAAACCATAGACCTCAGATGATGGAGAACATTTTTGTTCTCTACTAGTGTAACAGACTCAATGTGTCCAATCACAAAAAACACCTATCATCTTCAAATAGATAATTCATCTATTATTTTAGGGCACTGATTCAGCATTGAATGTTAGCAATGTTTAAAAACAGTGTCTCTGCTGAAAAGACAAACCAACAAAAGCTACTAACCTTTAGGGATCTAAACTTCAGTTTTGAAATAAGTCAGTATCGTGTTGTACAAAATGGCTGGAAGTTTTCTGTTGAACTTAGATCTGATATTGTGTTTTTATGAGAGGTGATGAGGTCAAACCTCCAAACAATAATGGTTGCGATATAATGTCTTCATAGATCTATTTGTCAGAGTACCAAGAAGTCAGAGGGTAAAAATACTACAGTTCATAAATACAGGTTTTGCTAGTACTGGCATTGGATTTCTCTCTGTAAAACACTTTTCTCTATGACTCTGCTTGGCATCTCATCAAATACAAAATCAGGCCTGATATTACATTAATCCTGAGAAAGAAA
Organism: Aptenodytes patagonicus; assembly: GCF_965638725.1. Taxonomy (NCBI): domain Eukaryota; kingdom Metazoa; phylum Chordata; class Aves; order Sphenisciformes; family Spheniscidae; genus Aptenodytes; species Aptenodytes patagonicus. The sequence goes on along the minus strand of NC_134955.1, from coordinate 34,870,187 downwards.
AAAAACAAAGAATCCTGCATACTGGAGTTATTACACATTCTCTTTTTCTTTTTTCCTCGCAGTTTAAGAATTTCAAATTTGCTAATAAGTTAGTCAAAATTCTAGAATCCATCTTCTGAAAATGTAAAGGATAATTTAAAATGCTGGCAGTCAGATGCTGGTAATGACTCTGGCGCTGCTTGCGACTAACCCATCACAGTGACTGTAGATTCTGCATCCCAGCCAGAGGAGTTGTGTGAGGAGAAAAATGAGACAAAGCCCATTAAGGTCTCAAAAATTTAAAAAGTGACTTCTTTAATATACATGGTCTTCTGAGCACAAAGGGCAGAAAAGTCAGCAGAAAAGACTATATATATTGTGAACTGGAAAGAAATCGGTGCCTTTGAAATTGTATCCCTTGCTTTGCCCTAAATCTGACTGCAGCTTTTAGTTTCCACCACATGTTTACATTGGAAATCTCTCTTTGTGCATATAGAGTTTGTTCTCTTATGAAATTATGTCTCAGGGGAAGGATAATTTAAATCCATTTCCATTTGTTATGTCTGCGCTGAACTGGGCTATTAGGGGCTGTTAATGCTGGATAAACTCAAAACCTACAACTACCTTCATCTGTGGATTATAGAATCTGTCCAACAAATTGCATGCTGATATTACCAGAATAAGGAACTATGGGCAGTTTCATGTTGTAGCCAGCACTGGAATCATTTTATAGTGTAGCCAACATCAGGGTTGTGCTAATAATCGCAGCAGTGCATCTGACTTCACTTTAGGAAGGCTAAGTTTCTAAAGGTTAAGTCTGATGATAGCCAATGTAATTTTAGGTTTCTAGGTTAGAGGCTCTTGCTGGACAGCCTTTGAGAAAACGTGGATTGTGTTTTTTGTAATTCTAGACCTAGCATCATCTTATTTTGCATAATTATAAGTTAAAGCCCAGCCATAAGCAGGGGACAATTTGTAAGCTGTGCTTCAGGGGTAGCCAGAGATAGCACTGAAAGTTGAAGACACATTGTTAAGCTGAAGTTTTTCTTTCTTCTATGCATTGGCAGGAGAATGATCATGTAACAGTGTAACATTGGCTTATTTGAGCTATGAATTACCATTCCTTCATTGCTTCGGACAATAGCTTAATGAATTGTATGGCTGGGAGCCAAGAATCGACCCATTCATCTTTACCTGCTCCTCATTCACTCTCTGACCAACTGCTTCTATTGTAGTGGTAAGCCTGATTGACCACGCTTATGCTGGGATCCAGGACACAGGGGCTGGTGGTACCCTGCTTGAAAGACACTCGTTCCTGTCTGTGAGTGAGTGTGTAATCCTACCCAGTTGTACCATTAGACTTATCAAGACTGATAAGTTCCGATACCAATTATCTGACATTTATAATTACAGGATACATTCAGAAGATTTATATATTTGTTGCAGATGAATGCTTTTATAAGTGGAAGCTTGTCTTAATCTTGTTTCTGAAATATGAGGCTGCAAACTTCCTAAGAACTTGTTTTCTGGAGAAAGTCTTCAGTGTTTCTTTTTGCTTTCTTTGACTGGGAAATGGAAAAACAAATCACTCCTTTGGTATGTCCCAGATGACTCCAATTGTGCGGATGCATAAAGGTGAAAAAGAACAGAACAAAGTTATAATTTACAGACAGTATAAAATCTGTATTGCTTAAAATTTCCACGTCGCTTTCATACCCTAATTTTCTTAAAGCAATGGTTTTGCATCACTGGATTTCTGATTGTCTTAAAAGGCCTTGGAAGTTTTAGCTCATTATGAATAACCAGGACTAGAAGAAATGAAATAGCCTTCACAGCGGTTATTAATCATAGAAGTTTTAGAAGCTTGCGTTGTTTTTAAGGTATTCTGATTCTAGCTTATCCAAATAGAGGTCAGAAGTTGCTTGACTCATTCACAGAGATTACCTGTGAGTTAAGCATGTAAAAGCTGGTCTTTGTTTTTGTGATTCCAGAAATATCCTGTATATGGAATACAGTAGGGAGGAAGAAGGGAGTAGTAGTTTCATATGCATAACACTTTTTTTGTCAGAGTGATGGGGAAAAAGAAATCTACCGATTTCCAATCAGTGCTAAACCAGTGATTACCGCTGATACTGGAGAACTGATTTTTGTCTGCCAGGTACGGCTGTTGATTCTTCACTAAATGCTATTTGTGATACATGTTGGCTATGTTGTTTGCTGCGGGGTTCTCTTTCACCTCGGACAATTCTGTCCTAACCTTCACCTGAATGTCCACAAGAGAAATAGGGAGCTGCTCAGAAAGTCATCGTGGCTCCAGTGGGGCAGCTGCAGGGTTTCGCAGTGAGCAAGGGTATGAAGAGGACCAGGAAGCATAAATTCAGGTACTTCTCTAGCTGTCAGCCACAAGCATTTGATGAGATAAAGATGTGAGTGAAGTCACCTATGTCTCCATCAGAACAAGGAGAAAACCAGTTGGGAACTGTGTGAGTGTCAGTTTCCTCAGCTGCTCAATGGGAAAAACTGCTATGCACTGTGCAGATATTATCTAGGCCTTCTTGTCATGAGGTGGATGCCTTTTGTTAAAATATCTGTAAATTCTCCCAAGACCTGTACTTCATATTCATTCGTGCTTTAATCCTTCTAATTGTGAGCATATCCTTTCAATAACATTCAGAGGAGGGCTGACCTGTTGATTCTCTCAGCTATGCTACATTTGTGTTTCTTGTTTGTAGATGTTAGTTTAACAACACTTTAAGCAAAATTCTTGAAAAATTTGCATCTTAGTAATTTTGAAAGGATAACTAACAATCAAATGGGAAACTATTTGCTTCTGTGGTGTTTTATTAATCAATTTTCTTTTGGTTAGTTTCTTTTACTTTTATAATCACAGCATGATTAAATTTACCTCGTATTGTTTGAATTTCTTCCTTTTTTGAAGGTAAAGGCAATTTTGACAGTAAAGTTCAGTGTTGAATATACTGGGGCCTGGTCAGGAGGCATTGTCATGCATTCCTCATACTACATCAATAACAATTGCAACATTCACTTCAAAAGAAATAGGGTTCTTTTAATGATTTGGAAATTATATATTAAACCTTTTTGAGTTGTATTACATGAAATATAGAAATCAGTATCAACTGTGATGTTTTCCTATAAAAGAAATTTGAAAAACTCCTAGAAGGCAGGGATTTAAAATTAAATAGAAATTGTACATAAAGTTCAGCTGGAAAGGAACATTTAGTCCAATTGCCTTACTCATTACTGGTGATTTGTAAGTTTTGAAAACAATTACATATTCAACTCCTGAAAATGTGTCTTTTTAGGAACAAAAATTACAAATATATAAAGAACAGCCTGTTCTTAGATTCTTTTCTTTAGAGTCATTGTTTTTGTTTGCTGTTTTTTTAATCAATCCAATACAAATAGTTTGGTATGTCTGTATAAACTTACACACTTAACTTCTGGTGTTCCTCTGTATAATAAACTGCATTTGCTGAGGAAGGATAACCTAGATTATGAAACCCAGGTACTGCTTTTTGTGTAAAGATGCTGTGTGCAGTTTTGAACTTGTGTTCAAGGTAAAAGACTCAAGAAGTTAATGAAGAGGGAATTAATCTTCCCTCATGCTCGCTGGATAGAGATCACAGACTTCAGGTTTTGAGGAGACAGAACAAAAAAGATCTTCACTGCCAGTGGCGATAAGGCTGAAATGCTTTTATTCTCTAGAGAGGCAGAACTCATCTGCAGCTTCCCCTCATTTAAACTCAAGACACTTCAGTTTCCTGTTTAGTTTCTATCTAAGTGAATTTTCTTTTAGATTGTAGACAGTTGTTTGTGTATTCTTTGCTAAGAGTTACTATTTTTTCCTTTAGCTGCTGGCTTGGGAATTGCCTGAACAGTGTTGCTTTATTGAAAAGGATTATGTGCTACCTTGGCTAGGGAATCCCAGAGGAAGCAGATACCATACAAAACCAAAACACAGTGTCTCCAGGTTGCCACTCACTGAGTCTTTTAGCACTGATCTACTTGAAGTAGCCTTGTGGGAAAACAAATTTTTAGTGGTTCTTAATGTCTGCAGCACCACTCACAATGACAGAACGTGGAGAATCTGTGTTCTTTTTAGTGGGACAATGGTAGCGAATCTCTGAGTCTGGCACCCAGCTGGTGATGGTGATGCTATTTTAATTTTTTTATTGGCTGGATTGATGTCCTCCATCAGTCTGTAGACCCGCTCAACTGAGTGTTTACCTTCCCTTTGTGGCCTTCATCAGCTTTTTCTTACTTCAGTGAAGCATCTGTGAGACTATCTTAAAACTTTTCTGAAGACGTAAGCCTTCAAATTTGCGCTGGAATTCTTGCTGGAACCAGGAAGACACTATTAACTAAACTGGCTCATGTTACCTGGCTGCAAGAAAAGAGACTGTGCTCCTTTCAAGTCAAGTTAAAGCCTCCCATGCCTGCTGCTGGGCCACTTCCAGTGGATTTTTCTAGTGTATTAGCTCTTTTAAGCTCTGTGTTTCTTTTCTAGAAGAGAAAAAACATCCTGGTAGAATCCTGTTTTCATAGCTTACGTAGCCATTTCTTATGGAAGCTTTGTGGACAGGAATGGCAAAGATTGCAAAGTATATTGTAAATGTTTCTTTCCAAAAAGGAAAGAAGCCAGAGGAATGGTTCAGAGGTCCATGTTTCAAAATACAACAGGTAAGTATACTGTCATTACTAGGCTATGATCAGGAGGAGGAGTAACTAGGCAGTTGCTTCTCATTGAGATACACTTTTTTGCCTTTTCAAGTCTAGAGCTGCAGTGTTTAAGCTCACCTGCTCCTCCTTTCATAGCTGATCCACATACCAGTGCAAGAACACAGAGATCTTGGCTGGTATACGTTTCAGTTTGACTCCTTTTCTTATGAGGCACACCATTGATATGTCAGTGTTTAATTCACTTCTAAAGAAATGAGCAACTGGTCTTGTTCTTGTGACAAACTAACATTTGCATGTATTATTATACCTTACACACCTTGTAACTGTCAGCAACAGCTCCAAGCAGGCCAGCAGTAGCGAAGGGCCTCTACAAAGCTAAAGTGAAATATGGAGGGAAGCTCACACAATCTCTTTAACCTCCAGGCAAGTGCTATCACACAAGTGTTCATACTGGAAAATGCCCCTCTATTCATAAGTAAGGTACTCTACTGCTAGGAAAAAATTGTCATCCTCTCTTGGATTGCCTAACTTTGTTTTATAGTAGATCTGAACTAACATTTTATTGTGTTTCTGCATGTGCACTGGGGAGAAAAGAAAGAGGACGTAGGCACATGAGGCAAAAAGAACAGGAGAGAGAAGAGGAAAGAAAACTGACCTGGGCCCTTTTGAGAAAGTTTGCTACTGAGCCCAGTATATTAACCCAGGATGGAGAGAGCTACAGACTATAAACCTGGTTTCTCAAAAAGCATGCCTCTCTAATCCCCTGCATCCGCTGAGGGCCTCTTAGTATTGTTGTAAAAGGTCTGTTTTCCAGAGTGATTTGATTCCCATAGCTATGGGCAAAGGCACCCAAGCAGCTCTTGTTTGATTAAAAAGCTGAATTGTTTGCTGGTGACTGTAAACACAAACAGCTGCTTTCTGAAACCACACAAAAATGAGAGCCAGATTGGTACTTCTGCTGCAGGACAGAGTTTTAAACAACTTGCTAGCTATCTGGGAATATTTTCTTTGGGAAAATAATTGAGATGGATGTTAATAAACGCAGAATAAAATGTGTGTGTGTGTTTAGCTCACCTTCACTCTGCCCTGATTATTTTTGACGCAGGCTGATCCTCCAGTCTTTGAGCAGAACAAAAGCAACTTAGCTTGCTTCAGGTAGTAATATTTACAGGGACTTGAAAATACAACCAAAAAGAGCCACCTTACAGCATCAGTCAGCGCTGCCTATTTCCTGTTTGGCAGTGACCTTGTTTGCATTTGTCCAGGGAAAGAGAGAAGGTGTGGTGTTGGGGACCCTATGCTGGCCTTACTGCACTGAAGTGATTCTCCTTAGACGGGTTTTGTTGATTTTTATGATCATACTTTTCTACCCACAGAGTACAGGGATGTGGTCTCCTAGGTTTCAATATTTATATTTAATCTATTTTACTGTTCTTTGCAACTAGGTATTCTGAAGGTTATGGTCTGCCTTTCCCATGCCACTGCACAGCTACTGTCCTCAGCAAATACGGTTTCATAGGTTGTGCAATCATTTTAATTAACTTTGTCATGTGTAGGTACTTATTGAAAGGACCATCAGCAAGATAAATAGAAAATATTAGACAATTCCCTACCTGAGACTGCTAAAACCAAAAGGTTGCAAACAATCCTGTTTACTACTTTACTACTTTCTGTTCATGTGGTTTGTTTTCATTTCACTCTGAATGGCGAGTGAAAACCAGTTGTGTAATTACCGTTTGCCAAGAACAGGGAACATGAAAAGCAGTACATAAAGCCAAGTTTTATTATAGTAGTTTAACTTCCCATTTCTCAGATGCTAACTCAGACCTCTTTACCATGATGGGGTTCCCAAGCTTTCAGATACAGTCTGTGTATGTAGTGACATGCATTTATTATATATAGATATTGCTGACAAATGCACACAAGTCATTTTCAGAAGGATTCTGAAATTACAGAACTAGGCATCTGGAGACCTGGCTTCTGTACATAGCTTTACCATCAACTTCCTGAAGGACTTAAGCAAAGTTGGAAAGTTTTTACACGATTACATTGGACAGCACATAATCCTGTTCTGGGGAATAACAAATGTCAGTACAAATCTGTGCTGCATTGTGGATTCTGCTCCTCCCCTGATGGATTGTGAGAGTTAGGGCTGTTGAGGGCTCTTCCAGCTTTTTACCTTCCTTGCTACTTGACTCTGTGTCCTGGGAAGCATTTTACTACTTTGAATCCAAGTTTTGTTGACTTGAATGTGTTTAGCCCTTGACCAGCTATAAGGGCAGCACTTCTGTCCGCATCTCCATCTTTCACTTTGCAGCTAACCTGTGGGTTATAACTACCCCAAAGCTGTCTTTCTGTTGATTCCCCTTTTATGTGCACTGGGGATAATGCAGCTTTTCCAGAGAGACCACAAGACTTGATTCACTGATGTTGTAAGAACTGTCAAAATCTTGTGACAGAAGTGGAAAATTTTGTTAACATTGGAAAGAGAGGTGGCTAGAGCTGTAGTCTGGATTCCAGCTGTAGGGGTATTTCTATTAACTAAAAAGAGATTCAGAACATTATACTGAGCTGTTTTTATGAACTTAAAATAATTGAGAACAGTTTTTGTTTAGCTCTGGGTATTTCCTGAATGCATTTGCAAGTCAGACAGTGTAGTGCTGGGCTTAAGAACCTGGCTTCAGCTTGAGATGTATTAAACAAAACAACCAAAGAGAATTTATCTTGGAGAAGTATATTAACTTTTGAAAATTTTAGTGTTCCAATTAGTGTTACTCTTAGTAACACAACTATATACTTTTTAATTAAAAATATCATGTATTTTAGAGTTGTCTAAGGAAAAAAACCCCTTACTCTGCATATGCAATTATCTCCATGCACTACCAAAGTGTCTGAGCATCTCCTAAATATTTAAATACAGAAATAATGATAGTGATAGTACTTTCTTCTTTTTCAGCCTGTAAAGAAGATAGTTAGCTCAAAGGTTGTTTACTGCATGAACTTTCTGGTGTCATGGTTAGAGGTTTTGAAGAAATTCAGGGAAAGCTAAGTTGAATGTCGCCTATAGTTTTGAATGTAGTTATACCCATGCTATTCTCTTCTGGTCCAGGAGAGAGTTCTCTTCCTGGCGCAGCCAGGAGCATCCTCTTTAGCTCTGGCAGTCTGGTTGTTCTGGTGCTGCGATGGCTGACTACAGGCACTGCAGAGACATGATTACTCACATAGTGTTGACTGATCTCCAAATATCAAGGCAGAAATCTTGAACCAGGTGCTGAGTGGGAAACACAGTTTTGTGCTAATGAGTTAAGAGAAATTTATATTCCTGAACCAATGGACTTCACAAAAATGCTAGACTTCACTTCTTGGTAGAATCAGTAATGTAGCCTGGAGGTCACAAATACCAGTCTTGCTCTCCAGAACAGTGTTGAATATAATAGGGGACGGTCTTCTATTTAGGTGAAAAAGACTACGGTCATCAAATGACTAGAAGGAAAGTTATGAGGAGCAAGCAAAAAAGAAGAGAAGACCAGAAAGAATAAATGAGGGTGTTTTGTATTCAAAGTAGCTCAGCAGGCTTTGGGGACTGCATGTGCTTGGGTACTGTTTAACTCAGCTTTGCTCCTCCCAGCATCTCTCATAACCAGAAACTCAGTAATGGACATGGGATAAGCATCAGCTATAGATACTTTTTCCTTTGTGTGCTACACCCATCCTTCTTTCTCTCCCTTTTCCTCAGTGCTTCATTTACTTCTTGTTGGTTTCTCTGTTGTTTGATCCCTGTCTACCCTTCTTCCAAGTGAAGCAGGACTTTTTGTTTCTTATTAATGGTATGAAAAAGTACAAATCAAAAGCAGGAGGTCTGGAGCACACCTTCAACCATTAAGCTTGAGTAACCAGCTGGGCAGCCAGGTGGGAAAACCCCTTGTGCTGATGGGGAAGGGTGTCTTGCTCGCTCTGCTGAGATTCCAGTTTTGTTGCTGTCTGGGCTGCAGCAGGAGCTGGAGGCATGAGAAACACCTCCGTGCTGTGTGCAGGGATGGCACGGTGGGGATATGGTTGGAAGACGAAACAGCGAGGACGCTGCCCTCCCACAGAACTGCTTCCCCCTCCCCCTTCCTTTTCTTTTGCAGTTGCACACAGCGCTGTGGCTCGGAGGTCATTTGTTTCCCACAGATTCACAGAACACTGTAGCAGAAAGGGAGACAATGGTCCCTTACAAGGGGCAATGTGAGGCCTTCTTTCATCTCTAATAAGCCCCTTCACTTGCACTGTGAAGCCTGTTGTGTGTGTGTGTGCGTGCACAGTTCCAGTGTGAACCACTCTGCAGCTTCCATTGATGTAAAGCATCCAGGTTTCTTGTTTTGTTTTTCAAACGGGTAACTCTTGGCATGTTCCAGCCCAAGGTGGGTTTTCTGTTCAGCACAAGCACATCAGGAGACATCCCTTCTCCTTTTCACATAGCTATTAAAATCTAGGGCCCGTCTGGTCAACATCGGTCGGCAGAAAGACTGAACTCAGAAAGCAAGGAGAGGAGGGGGGCAACTATCTTTAGCTCCCCTCCGCCGAGCACAGGCTCTGCTTGTTGCTCTGCTTGGGCATGTTGGCTGACTGAGCGTGTCAGGAGAGCTCTGTGAGAACAACTACCCTGACAAAGCAACCGACTGTCCTGTCACAGAATTTGCAAGCAGAGGTGCAATTTGAAAACATTTTCTTCTCCGTTATGCTGCTATAATGAGCAGGAAAGGAAAGGAAATAAACAGTATGATGAAATTTTAAGGTGCAGGAGTTCAGAGCAGTGGTCAGTCTAGTCTGGGATACCATTTTTACCAGTGTCTTCTGCCTGATCCTTTGAAATCCCACTTGTTGGGCCACCCTCTAAGTCTGGAGAGCTTTCCTTCCTGTGTGAAATAGGGAGGTTTTAGCTGCCTTCTGTGCAGCAGTGAGTTTGCGCTCCAAGGTAGGAAACTGGATCTCCCTTGTCTTGGTAGGCTCAGAGTAAGAACATAGGTTGATGCTGCTCATGAAGTTTTTCCTACTCTCTGCCCCCTTTCAAAGCCCGTGTTTAGCCTGGATTGCCTCTTGCTACAATTGATTTGAATGTCTTTCTCTGAGGCCCCCTTCAAGCTCAGTGCAGGCTTATCTTAGGAAATGGTTTTGGTAGTCCAGGTCCACTAAGGCTTTGTGTCTTTCTCCTTCATTACTGTATCCAGTTCCTTTCATACACAGTATTACTTCAGCAAGGGAAAGAAAATCCATCTTTTCACTTGTCTGGGTGGCTGCTGTTGTTCTTGGCTACTTAGCATCATGCAGCCTCATGTTCTGCTCTAAGATCTCTGGACGTTGTAATGGTGCTAGAATGAACCTTCTGCTTAACCTTGAGACCTGGCCTGGCATTCCTTAGCTGGCATTCCTTAAACAGGTTATCTGTTTAACAAACCACAGCCTGGAAAAGACATACAAGTATGTAAGAAATGGTTATGCAAAATTGACAGACTCAGATTTCAGCTATAATCTACTGCATGTTTTTCAACCTAGAATAAGTATTCTTCTACCTGTTAGGAATGTTATATCGGGCATTTCACTGACTCTGCTTCTGAGCAACTTTGAGCAAGGAGGAAACCATTTTCTCCAAAACACGAGACTGTCAAAGAAACTGAACAGTTTCTTCGCCTGTTTCAGATTGAATCAGATGCTTCCAGACAACACAACTGGTCAGTTAGAGACTTCTTGGCGTTTATAAGTTCTCCTGCTGAGGGGCCAGTGTACAAACCCATTTTCTAGCACTATCCAGATGGGAATGAACCAGTTTTTTGGAGGTTCCAAATATACGAGGCAGAGCAAGCAAGTGTTAAATTGCCCTCAGAACAATGTTTAGTTTATTTGATAGGCCCATGCATTGCTTTGGCAACTGGGAATTTTAGGGAAAAATGCAGCTTAAACTTCACTGAAAAGGAAGAAAGGGACAGTCTTTGGTGAAAGGGTGTCTTCCTGCCATCTCATAAAAATGAGCATCCATCATTAGTTACTTTCAGACAGGTACAGGGCACTGACTGATGGATAGATGAAGGTAGCATGCATAAGTATAAATATGTTTGCATGTTTTCTGTTTTGGTGGATGTGGGATGAGAGATGATGTGCAACAGCTGAATGTGTTTGAGCTGGAGGAGGAGTGGTATCTCTAAGACAAATGACATTTTTCTGAGCTCTCCAAACATATTTTCAGCTGCCCTGGACTTGCAAGTAAGATGCCACAGTAATTGGATTGTAACTTCTTGTCTAGTTTCACTGTGATATCTGTAAATATCTCCCTTTCTTCAGCTCAAATGCTGTTGCATAACTTCTTGCAGCAAGTATTGTCTCATGGAATATATCACTCAACCTTTTTGCTTGCCTGAGCAGCAGAACACCAAATGCGCTTTTTTCAGATGATGGAAATACAGTAGCTTCATTAAGTGATGCTGCCATGGCAGGCCTCTAGTTATTTCACAACTAAGCTGCTTGTGAACTTGAAGCACGTACCTGTTTAACAGAAGGAAAGAGAAGACAAAAAGGACAATAACCCCTTAATCTTTCAAATCTATTGATAGGTGGGGTTGCAGAGCTCAGCTAATAGGGATTTTAAATTGCTATGGCTATACCATCTTTCTTCCAATGTAAAAGACCCAGCAATCTCATGCAGGCTGAGCATGGACTACTTCTCCAGCAGTCATCAGCATGTCAGCCCAACCTGTCTGCATGTTTGCAAAACACAAACAGTAGTTAACTAGATTTAATATGGTCTCTAAAATGTGAAATAACGCTAAAAAAATCCCAGCAATAATAGTTTTAAATTCAGTAAAAAGTAACTAATTTGTTGCCTCAGACCCTGCCTGGACTTTCTGAAGTTTCTAATGTTGCCTCCGTTAAGTAGGAAACTAAATGGATCTCCTCTTGGTTTTGGCAGATAGTGACCTCTTCCATGGCCTTGTTTGAGTGATACAGAGTGGTTGGTAGAACAGCATTTTATGGCCATGAACTTGTTTAAAAGAGCAATTCTCAGGGCTGGGTAATTAACTCACCATTTTAACTGTTCTGTGGCTTATTAAAAGTATGTAGGAAGACAATTAATAAAATCAGGGTGTAAGAGAACCTCAGGCAGCCTCCAACTGTAACATTTTGCTCACAGGAGCATTGGGACAAAAAAACAGGTTTCATCTGAGTGCTGGAGGGCTCTTTTTGGCATGAATGGAGAGCTGTACGCTGGATTCGTTGGCCTTCTCTGGTGTCCAGGCTGAGTCCTTGGGTGTATGGGTGAAGTCCACATAGCGAAGGTGTGAGGTGCGCTGTGAGCTAGCAAGCCAGAACATCCAGAAGTGGGGAAAGATTAATTGTATTTTGTTTTCAAATTGTGATAGATGAACTAGACCTGTGGAAAGGTTTTTAATTATTTTACCAGAAAAACAAGCATTCCATCTGAGAAGATAGGTTATTGTTTACTTTTTAGGTGAAGTGAGGAAGTAGTCTTGAAACTGGAGGATCCTCCTATGAGAACACTTGTCTTTATGGGGAGGTATTTAGCGACGATGTACTAGGGCTTCCAGTTGATCTCCACAGCCCTGTTAAAGCACAAAAAGATCCTTCTCCAGGATTCAGAGCTGATAAAGAAGGACTACAAAAACCTCCACCGAGTATTTTACAGAGCATGATCAACACAGTGTAACAAAAAATTATCAGAAACTTACAAAAAACTAGTGTAGTTTATGGAGTACAGGTACAGTACATAAACGGGTAACTGTTCTTTGCTATATGAAGTTTCAAGGGGTCTTTACCTGTTGTGCTTTTCAGCTGGCATGCTAGCATCTTTTCCCCAGAAGGAAGCCATAAGAGTTGCTTAGAGCTGCCTATAAATTATGCAGTCTCACCTGTGAAACCTTTGGACTTTTTTTGGAGCAGATGAGAAGTAAGAGATTTGATGACTTGTAGATCAGTACTCAGTCATTTTTGCAGTATTATCATTCTATCCCGGTCCAATTTTCAAATATTTAAAATATGCTGTTTTGATGGCACTATAAAGTCTATCCTGTGGCTTCCTCACGTGACCCAGAGTCCAGCGTGCTTATTGCTTTATGCTGTCCTGTCTCCTTCTCATGATGCTTTGTCAGCTCCAGCCAGTTTGCTGTTCCCTCCTGTTGCAGAGCTCAGCTCTCCCCACCCCGCTCCACTTCCTGCCGCTGACCCCATTTAGTCTTGGCTCCCCTCTCCAATTTTTTTCTCTCTCCTCCCCTCCCTTGCCATTGGCGTATCTTCTTCCTTGAGCCATCCAAAAATAAAGTGGATGTTTGTGCAAAAAACACATTTCTAGGTAGTAACTGGCTATTAGCTATACCATGGAGAGCAATGAGATGTTCACAGTGCAAAGATAAATGGTAATCTGGATACTTTAAAAAACTGGATTACAAAGGGAAAAAAACAAACCTGTTTTTAGTGAGAGGGCTTGAGATATATTTGGGACAGCAACTTAATCACAGAGCAGTGACTTAATTTCTTTTTTCTATTTATGCATTGGGCTGGCATCTACAGACAAACAAAATCCTCCAGTTAGGGTGTTTTCCATCTAATCCATCCAACAGTCCCCTTCACTGAGGACATGTTTATTCTGAGCAGGGTGCATGATTCATCACCCTTGGGAGATGAGGCAAGGTTTGGTGCTGATCTCAGACAATTTATCTCCCCCTGCCCCCCCCATGCCCCCGAACGCGTGAAGCAGTGTTGTACTAGGAAATTACATCACTGATAAAATCTTTTAAGGGGAACATCCACCACGTTATGGCACAGAAAGTAATAGAGAAGTTTCGCTGTTGGGTAATGGTGAAGTCAATTTATTAAAAGCTATTTTGGACAAGGCAACAGACACAGTAGATGCTGGGAAGCATTACTGTGGTGTGGAACCTCACTGAAGCTAATAAAAAGTAGCCTTGTCCTGGGTGGGAGTGGGAGAGCTGCAGAAGAAAAGTGAAGGTACTACTACAAGTGTCTGAAAATTCAGAGTCACGCTTCAGATCCCTTGAGGCTGCAGCTTCTTTACCTCTGGGAACCAGCTACATAAGAAGAATCTAAATTGTCATTTTTGAAAGAAACGTAGCTCTTTACCTTGCAGAGAGAGTGGGATGTAATTTTCTGCTGGGAAAATTAACACAAGCATCAGATTCCTCTACTGTACTGGAGCAGGTGGGACTTACAAGTCCCACACGTACATATTTGATGCGATGTTAATCAATTAAATGAGGCATATAAAAAGAATGAATAGTCGTCATTAACATTCCTGTCTGTTGTCCAGCACTGTCCAGTATTAAAGGGAAATAGTTATAGCTGAGTTGATAAATATTTATTTCAGTGATACTTATTTCAGTGGTTTGCTCGAATGGAGAACATGTGCATCCCAAGCAACACATTTTTCCAAGCCAATGCTGAAATGGTACGTGTCCTCCACAATGAGCCACTGCTGCTAGATATGCCAGCTTTAACATGGAAAGCAGAACTGAGATACAGGAACCTTTAAAATCATTTAAGAACTCATGCTAGCAAAAGAAAAGCAGCATGTTAATTCAATTAATGTGGCAAAACTCCCATATGGGTAATAACTAAGACTGTGCGATGTGTTTGCCAGAAAACCCAAAAGGTACACAGAATTTGTTTGTGTGTTAGAATTCATTGCAAACTCAGTTAATCTGAGGGCTCATCACAGTGTGCTTAGAGCAATTCCTGATTTTATGGCTTCATTTGGTTGTGATTCTATTTGGATGAAACTCTGTATTTTTCAAAAGAACTTTGGTTTAGGTTTTCCAGGATGTTTCTGCATCTGTAATTTTGAAAGATAAATCCAGAAACAGCAGCAACACAGCGCAACTGCCTGCCTTGTAGTTACACACTTAAAAAAGACTCCCCCCAAAAAAAATCCCAAATGCCCCAAACCAAACCTAACACACCCCCCCCAAACCCCCCGAGCTTCAGACTGTTAGAACAGATGGGTAATAATCATGCTATATTGCTGTAAATGTCTTGCTATAACCAAGTTTTTGCTGATTTTTAGAATAGGTACTCAATGTAACAAGTGACCCTTGGGACAGCGTTCACTGGGTTGTTCTGCATACATATATTCTGTTTTTTCTGCTGGGTAGGTATGAGTTGTTGAATACAGTTTGATTCACTTCTTACCCCAAGCTGCTAAACAGTACAGCTGGAGAGCTGCTGAGCAGGTATTGCATTTCAGCCTCAAGGTACAGCAATCAAAGGAAGTGAATTGTGTGTTACAGAGAGTGTGTAAAGGATCTTTATGCATAAGCTGTTATAGTAGATACGGTCAGTTTTGCTTTATGTTCATCATTCTTGTTTTCAAATAAACTTTGAGTCAGAATACATAAAATCTGAAATATTTATCTGCTTACAGATGAGATTAAAGATGGAGCTGTGAAAGTAATTGATTTGAAAAAAAAAATATAAAATTTAAAGCAGTAAAGCATTAACACAGGTACAGAGAATCATAGTTACTAGCTGATTGTTTTTAGAAAATAATTACTAAGATTCAAGAACACTGATGTGAATACCAGTGCTATGTTGTAGGAGAAACCAAGATTAGATATTTTCCATTGATTTATCTCATTTATGTATGTGGTGTTGTAGTTGACACCGAATTTAGGATGGAAAGGAACTGGATTCTTTCATTCTGAAGTAATTATCCACATTGTTATAAATATTAACACTAACTGTTCAATGTGTTTTGTGTTTGATATGTTGCTGTGTTTGGCCCAGAAAGCACTCATTTTTGCAAGAGAATGAGTAAGTTTCTGTATATATCTCACTGCAGAATTCTGTGCAGTAAATGAACTGATATTTCTCCTTGCTTGTTCCTGAAGGTGGTGAGCTTGCAGTTGTAGACAATGAAACAACAGCCTGAGCGCACTACGGTTCTGCTAGAAATGCTCTGGCTATTTGGTTCCTTTCTTCTTTCCATGGATTTTTTTTTTCTTTGAGGAAGAAAAAATCAGACAGTATAATCGCTAGAATAAGAACAATTCAGCCCTTTTGCAGCCAATACATACCTTAGTCTCTAACATTATATTCCAAACTGATTCATACAGTACATGTATTTTGCTTTGGATATGACAACACATTTGTGGTCTGGCAAGGTCCATTACAGTGCCTTATTTACTTTTCCCTCTCTGTTTGAACTGAGAAAATACCATACAGCGATGTTAACCAAACTCAGCACTATTGCTATATGTTGTCAAGGGGAAGACTGAAGTTGGTCTATGTTGAACTAATGGCGATGTCCTGACACAAGGTCGCATCATGCCTTTACGCTAGGATGTATGAGATGCAGATGAGCACTGACCATGGCTTTCATACCAGTCTCCATTCTGTAAACAAGAGTCCAACAGTGACTGTGCACTTATAAACTCAAAGCAAAATATGTTATATTATTGTAGGTTCAACCCCACAGTAATGTCTTTGGATACCATACTAATACAATTAGTACTACTGTCATTTGAAAACTGTTTCTGTATCTTCTGTAATTTCATCAAAGTTGCAATGGTTACTGCTTAAATAAGTCACAGCATCTGAAGAGAAAATCTAGAGAAGCCAATGGCGAATGACTAATTGCAATTTTTCATGAGTATGTTCTTGCTGTAGTTAACTGTGAGTGTTAACTGACAAATGACCATGGTGCCTCTGGCTCTAGTCTTGCCGTATCTTGTAAATAAAGTAGGACTGGGCTGAAACCAGCATGATAAACTTTTGTTGGGCACAGAATAGTGTTGGTTGTTCAGTAAGCATCTTATTTCCTGCTAGGTTAGTATTGAGGCAGTCGCTGGGAGTGACATAAAGAGGCACTGTTTTTGTTGAAATGCTGTCTTTCACATGAAGTGCAAGTCTGTCATTTTCACCATTTGAACTCACTGGAATTCCTGTGGCACTTCTCACAAGAGATAGGATATAACATGTGTTGGCTAAATTCAAAAACCTGGTCATACAAGCGCAGCCTTTATTTTAGCATAGGTCAAGTAATCTGTTTTGCTTTGGCAGTGCTTGCCTTTAAAATAAGGATTATATTAACCTTGCCTGGTGAGATCGCAGGAAAAGTTCTAGATGTGGTAAAGTTTGTTAGTATCCCTACAGAATTTGGGCAGCTCTTCCTAGGCATTATGTTGTCTTTGCCACTGTAACCTTTGAATGGCAACTAATGCATTTGAGCCATAGCTGTGTATATATTGCATGTACAAAATACGTCCACATTTAGGGTCAAGTACCATGGGAATATTAGTAGGTACCAGTTCTTTCTAAGGTACTCTAGAGGTATGTTGTGTCTGTACGTAAGCAAGAGTAAGGGTTGATAAATTTGTCAGAGATGTAATACCACTGTTGTCCAACTTCTGTCCGACCTTTGATAATGTAAATTTGTCTTGCAAATTGCCTCTTCCTTCTTGAAAGTCATTTGATTATAGTATTAGAGGCCTTTGTGCACTGTCCCAGCCAACAATGATCAGATGTTAGAGTAGGGAGACTGGTCAGATGACCTGGAAGACAGTTCTGTGATAGTTTCCCAAACTAAAAGTTAGGGCATGACTCCAGGTGAGAATGAAAATTTCATAGAGAGGAGAAGGGAGGGAAAAGGGAAGTGCAACTGAGAGGCAGTTGATCGGCTTTCCAGTAAAGGATTAAGCCTGTCGTTCTTTGTAATAGGAGTGGCTGGTAAATTATATTTCTGTTGTGCAATAATTCCTGAGTTTTCAGAAAAGCTTTCTAATTGGAATGGAAAGACAAAAATTTAAGTGTCTGCTCAGAGTTGCAACATATTGTTTGAAAAAATGTGAACGTGGATGCCCTCCCCCATTCTTACGTCTCCTAAGCTGTTCCCTTGGAAGTCCTGGGTCCTCGGTCCAAAGCCGTCCTTTGGGCAGGCTGCCAAAGGGTGGGCTGGAAAGCAGCAGGAAATCTGCTTGGCAGGTATCAACGTGGCCTGTGGCTGTCAGATGATTTACTGGCATGTACATGTTTTCACAAAACACTTAGTCTTTAGAAGATTTATTTCTTTATTTTAAAAATCAGGTTTGGGTTTGGGTTTGGTTGGGTTTTTTTACTAGCTTTGGTTGGGAAATATTACCAGCATAGCCAGTGTTGAAGTGTAGAGTATACAAGTTGTTCATTTGATTCAGTAGGTATGACTGTAGGTTAGCCATCTCTGCAAGCTGTTGATATGCTTCTGTTCACCAGAAACAGCTGGAAACTACAGATGTGAAACTGTTTAAGTGACTAAGCCCAAATCTGCCACCAAAGATGTCCCTAGAAATCCTACTGCCTGCTGGAACAGCTGGGTGGATGTACCTATGTGCAGGTGGAAATTAGAAAGCTGTAATACAAGTCTGCAGTTAGCAGCAAAGCTTTGAGTCCAAATACCCCACTTCTGTAAAGTGAGCAAGTACAAGAGAGTGCTTTCATTTTCTGGCATTTGGTGCATGAGCTGTCGCTTTAACAACAAAGTGTGTTTAACTAAGTTGGAAAGGTGAACTTCTTGAGCTCTTAACAAATTCTGCTGTGTTTCCAAAGTAGCTTGATATTGTTGCTTGACTTCGGAAGTGCATGGTGAAATAGTTACATGACCTCATTTTTGAGATGACCAAATATTATGAGCTTTATTTTACCTATGTTGATGATACTAGCAAGGTCAAAATTTAAACCTGCGTATTTATTGTTCCAAAATATAAATTATGGAAATCCTATTACTCATTTGCAGAACCAGTTATTTAATTTCATATGATTCATTTTCATTCAATTTTTTTTACAAATTGTTTTGAGGATTAGTCTTCCTTACTGAAAAAAATGTTAGAAGTTAGGGAAAGAACAGTCCATTCTGGTTATCTAGTTGGAGCAATTATAAATCTCTTCCAGTAATTACTTTGGCTGGAAGAGCTGAAGCACATCTGTTAGAACCAACATAAAAGACTTTGAAGGATCGTTGGCCTCCAGTAGGTGCCAGATATCTGGACATTCCTTATTTCTAGCTGAAAGATTTGATTGTCTAAGTAGGTGCTAACATGCATGATGCTTCTCATCATGTGCACCCCCATTGACAGTAATGGAGGTTATAGAATGTCGTAATGATCAACAGTATCCAGGAGGCACTTTCCTAACTACTACTTCCTAAACAGTTTTCTTTTTATCATGTTTATAGCATGATAATTAAATTAAGAATGTTGTTTAATTTAGAGTTATAGAAGATGTAATGTATATGGCAAATGAATATGTAGAGCACGTTCATTTCCTATCTGACTGATACCAAACCAGCCTGCTTAAACTATCACTAACGTGAGATCCAGCATCTATAAAATGTTCACGGGCATTGCCCTTAGGAAAAATGCTTGCTTTCTTCTGTCTATTTATTTCAGAAACTCCACACAGTGTCACTGCCACCATGTGCTTTCCAGGTCTCCTGTGGCTTGGTGGCAGGTTAGTTGTTATTTCTTCATGCAGCATCCTCAAAGAGCAATTCTACATATGCTTTTGTATTTTTCTCCTGGGTTGAAAATGTGCAGATAATGACTATATCTTTCCACTTCCCCAGACCCTGTTTTACAGGGGAAATTCATCTTTCCACATTATTCAGGCCTTCGATTTTTTTGTTGACACTTTACTTCGTGTATGAGATTGGATGTAAGCTTCTGTGAGATGGCTCTGTGCTATTGTTGGTTAGCTCTGAATCTCCCATTCAGTTCACCTAGGCCACCTTTCAGCCTTTAAGTTACAGAAACTTTCTACTAGTGTAGAGCTTTTCTGAGAGCTTATGTAAGGGCAAAATTCGAAGTTGGTTTCACAAGAAGAAAATCAAGTTGTTTAGCTGCATTCACTAAGACACTACTTAGTCCATATTTAGTCCTTTCTTATGTATGTCAAGTTGATATTATCTTTAATCATACTGTTATTTGGTAACAAAGTTCATATCATAATTGTTCGACTTTTTAATCGGTGTTCTTGTTAATTTGCTTTTCAAAGTCAAGGCCTCAGAACCGTGGTACAAGTTCTGCTTGAGAAGCATACGTGGAATTCCCCAGGGATTGTATTCCATCATAGCGCTCAAAGTTATTTGTTTTACATACTCCTGACCCGAGTGTGAAGAAATTTGAATTGTTTCAAAGTGTAATGTAATCAAATCCTAGAGTTTATGCCTAAGGTAGAATAGGTAGCTCCAGAAGAGGTGGAAAAGCAGCAGTTACCTGTTTATGCTATGTGGGATAGATGGTCTTCCCATTGTATTTCTCTTTTGTCACATCAGGCAGAATGAACTTGCTCATGGTGTTGCTTTACAGAAGCAGAAGTCAGTTGGCTTTATTGATTCCAAGATAGATAGCAAAGTCACGGCGCTGCTTTTTGGAGAGGATGAGTTAAATGTATATATGAAGTAGGAATGCCCAGAATGACATCACTGGTCAATGACTTGCTTTACTTTCTGGCAATTAGGTTATGCTGGAAAACAGGCACGTGCTTCAGACCACTGGATGTGCAGTTTAGGAAGTCACTTCTACTTCTGTTGTTGCATCTTCAGAAGTTCCAGTGCAACACTAGTATAGAAAGGGTAGAGATACGTCACAACCTAGGGAACAGTCCTTGCAGGGTGCTACTGACATAGTCATCAGCCAAGTAGCCATTCCCCTGGTGAAAGTAACAGACTAAAACAGAGTATTATTTTTTTCATGTGGCATATAGTACTATTTTCATGTGTCATATAGTACTATTTATTACCAGGTTAGGATGGTGTGACATAGTATTTTCTGCAAATCTTTTTCACCATCTTTCATTTACATGAACACAGGTACTTTTCAACCCAAGTTGCAGTTTTTCAAGATTTTGTGTGACCAGACCAACTTCCAGTTATGTGTTAGGTAGTGTTTGTCTTTTGCAACTTACTCTTTCTTCCCTTTTTCCACAAAAGAACAACTGTCTGGACCATTTGGAGTCTACGTATGGTGAGGTTTTGATGTAAATGTACACACTGCTGGCTATCTACATTAAAAAAGTATTTCTGTCCAAAGCAACGTTCTTTGCACTTGGCCTAGAAGGTGGTGAAACTGTGAAGTCCAGGGGTTAATTTTGCAGTCTCAAAGTCAAGAAGAATGAAGTTGCACAGATGAACTTTAGTGTAGGAGGATATAGTTTACCTCCGGAGTGGGGCTGTTAACCAGTGTCTTCATTCAGGACCTCAGAAGGTGTTTCAGACACACTGGATTATGGATACAGGCCTGCTTGAAAATAAGGACAGTGAACTTCAGCATTCAATGGAAAGCCAGTGCAGCAAGTGAGGAAGCTGTCAGTAGGGTCCGTGGCTGGGGAGAAGTGCTGCAGGACTGTGTGCATCCAGTGGCTTGATGCCCAGCTATACTGAATTGCTGCCAGCTGGGCAGAAAGTAGCAAAGACAAGTATTGCAATCTCTTGTGGAACTGAGCCCAGCAGAAATGGTGAAAGTAGTATATGTGGACGCTGCTCTTGGAGGCTAGGCAGCAGCAAAATCTAAAT
The DNA here is from genome assembly GCF_965638725.1 of Aptenodytes patagonicus. NCBI lineage: Eukaryota > Metazoa > Chordata > Aves > Sphenisciformes > Spheniscidae > Aptenodytes > Aptenodytes patagonicus. The sequence continues at coordinate 34,848,961 of NC_134955.1, read as the reverse complement.
GCATTCCTAACCTGTGGAAAGCACAAAGGAAAGCACAAATCCTGCTTGGTAGAGTTAGGACAGAAACGCTGTAGACAAATGTGTAGTCGGTGCCTCCAGCTCAGAACTGTGTGATCATCGGAGCTTCTGTTGTGGAATTAATTTAGCGAAGTCTTTCTCAGTCTGCAAAGAACTGGACGGGCAAACCGCCATGTTTGTGGAGGTGGGATCTCAACTCCAGGATTCACTTCAGTGGAGCACTGGCAATAACATCCATATTGGGGAAAATGCTCTGTTAGCGGCAGGACGTGCTGACTTCCGTGCCTTCATCTCCAGAGTAAAGTGTGTGTATCAAAGGTCCCTTGCTGCTGCCCTGTAGACACTGTGACTAGAAGTGGGCAATGAGAATGCCATTGAAACTCCAGAGGACATTATGTAAGTCCTCAAAATAACATTTTAGACTCAGAGCACTATCCTTTTACTAGGAAAAGCCATTCTCCTCTGTGTTATTCTGAGTGATGGTGTGAAGACTTAATCCTTTTTGCTCACTGCCTACATTGTCCAATATTTATGTGGGGTTGGAAAATTCAAAATAATTGCTATAGCTTTGGGCTTCTGTGGCTCTCCTCTCCATGCTCTTTTTTAAAAGGAGAGGCGTCCAATGAAATGTAGAAGATTCTGAGCATTGCAGACCATATTATTAGCTACCAGCTAAAAGTCTAAATCCTCACCAAAACATCATATGCAGTTTGTCATATCATTTGTCGCATCTGCCGGTGCCAGGAACTGACCTAAGCATGGAAACTCAATCCCGTCACGGCTCCTGAATGTGTTCAGAGGCTACAAAATCCTTGGCAGGATGAGCAGAAGGGAACCTGCATCAGAGCTGTCTGCTTAACATCTGGACCTGTGTATAAAAAGTACTTAGTGTTTCAATGCAGACTCAATTTTCTGGCACATGAGAGTGCAGAAATTCACACACCTGATCATCACTCTCAATCTTGTTATGCTTCCCAAATATTTTTTTTAAAAAAAGTACACTATTCACAGAGAAAGGGATGAATAAGGTTATACGGTTAGTTCCCATGCCAAATCCATGAATACATCAAGAGGATTGCTGAAGGAGAATAAGCATGTGGTTTTCTTCTGTGACTGTATGGACAGTCAGTTGAATCCACTAATCTTTATCTACCCAGTCATCCTAAACACCCTCATGATATTCTCGGTTTTGGAGTAAACTTATTCATAACAAGCTGTTGAATTTTCTTCTTGTTTCTTTTTTTTAAAAAATCCTATGTCTATAGCTTGCTATTTTACTTGCAAATGTTGCCAATTTGTGCTTGAAAGGTAGAGGATTGACATTATTCAGTCAAGCACCTATCAAACCAATCAGCATTTTAAACAGAAGTTTAAGTTTAGCTGGAGTATAGGTGTTTTTTTTTTCTTTCATTCTGTGATAAGACACCAAAACCACAGAATTCTTTTGGAATTAATACTAGCATAGGTAGTCTCATCTAAGGTTTCCAGGCACATGAAGGTAAGAAGGTGATTGGAAACAGCCAGCCTGGATTTACCAAAGGCAAATTGCACCTCAGTCTGATTGCCTTGTATGATGGGATGACTGGTCTGGTGGATGTGGGCAGAGCAGCTGATGTGGTTTAATCTTCCATTTAGCAAGTCTTTTTGACATGGTCTGCTGTAGTGTCCTTGTAGCGACATTAGAAGTAGACTGGAAGGACAAATTACAAGGTAGTGGAAAATTAGCAGGACCTCTGAGCTCAGAGTAGCCCTCAGTCATTCAAATTCCACCTGGCAGCTGGTGGCCTTCCTCGGTGGTCACTACCAGGGCCAATGCTGTTTAATGTTTTCCTTAAAGACCTGGGTGAAGGGACAAAGTGTCAGACTAAATTGGTTGAAGGTACTGTAGACCCCAGACCAAACCACCTTATATGAATAATAATCTGCTTGTATGCTAAAAAAATGGGAGAAATGATCCTTAATATTTGTAGATGCCATTTGTCTTTTCAGAGATAGTGTCAGGAAGGAACTTACTTAGTAAAGTCACTATACGAGATGATGTCTGCTTTCAGTTTTGAGAAACCATACAGAAATGAAAAATTGTAAGAGCGTTGGCAGCTCATTCTAGAGTTGCAGGAGGTTGGAGGATTGATCTTGGCTATTTTTACAGCTGCTTATTGTCTTACTTGTACAATACAAGAATACATTTTAAAAGTCCTGTAAGTTTCTAGCATGGGGAGTAAGACACAAGCATGGAGTGCTCTGCCTGGAGTTTTCTGTGGCCTTACCTGGTCTCAGCTGAAACATACAGAAAACACAAGATTTACAGGAATTCATAGCAGATAAAGAGAATTTGTGTATCTGCTGTGCTGCAGCTAGACGGATTCAAAATACATAGCAACCTCTAGGTGACTACTTATAGTCAAATGATAATTCATGCAACGTTCATATCGTATATTTTAAATTGAAATAGCAAAATAAGTTTGACAAATCTAATACCTGAAGTTCCTATAACTACACCAATATTGCCAGACTTGAATATTAGGATCGGCCTTCCACATTAGCCTCAGAAAATTGAGTTTTAAAATATATATGTTTGGGAAATCCCCTTGACTCCTAAACTTTGGAGATGCAATCATGACTGTTTTCAAGCCACTCTCAAACTTGTCATGACAGAGAAATGGGTATATGCTGGGTACAGGAGAGGGGGGAAGGCTGCATAGGAAACCATGGGGTTCTTCCATAATCACTTGACTCCAGAAAATGAAGTTTTAAAAACACCAAATATTGCAAGGTGTGGTTGAGTAATGACAGTGCGTGATGTTTTGAAGTATATTTGTACAGCTTGGATATTTTCTCATATGGTTTCTTTGGCAAGTTTTGAGATTGCCAGGACCGTAGACCAAATCTGAGAGGCAGACCCTGCCCGATTCCTTCTCCATCTCCCCCCACTGTTCAGATTCCAGTTTATCACTCTTGATGCTATGGGATCATCAGTGACTTAAAAATATTTTCTTTTATCTCTTATGAAATAATATCACTGTGGCAGAATCATGCAAAGAAACAGGATCAAACCTATTTTTCTGAGGAAAGACTGTCCCTTGCTTAGTAACTGCTGCTGCTCTCTGCACCACTGGGCTTTTCAGCAGAGTTTGCCATGGAAGTGAAAACATAACTGGTTGAACAAGGAAGAGCTAATGAAACCCTAGCCAGAAGGTGATACCATCCAAAACTTTGTGAGGGAACCCAGCTGATCTCTCAGGTATCAGAAATGACTTACGGTGCCAGGTGAATTCCCCTTGCTCTGAAACCAGCTTAAGCTTACCTGTGAAGCACTGGGCTGTTCATTAGAGAGTATCCCGGGTTTACAGCAATTGTTTAATTGCATACAAGTGCTTTCTGCTTTTTTAAGTGTTCATTGGACTGCCTGAAGCACTTAGAGTCTAGAGAGGTCCCCAAAATTAAGTTTTTGTACGGACTGCAGAGAGAATAGGGCAGTTTGAGGGGCTAACGTATGCATCTGAAGCTTTTCTGTTTGTGTAAAGTCATCCTCTGACGTACTGGAATATAGTCCAGGCCTTTCCGGATTCTGCAGAGAATAAGGTCCAAAAGGATATTTTCTCTCCTGTAATACCAGTGAAAATATATTAACCTTTACTTGATTATTTTTTTCTTTAGAAGTAATCATTATAGTTTAAAAGTTTAGAAAGTGTATTCACAAGTACAAGGTCTTGTTAGGAGGCATTTCATTGAAATCCACTGTATGAGTTCCTTTTGACATGCTGAATTTTCTTCTGAAATTATCCTCTTGGCTGTTGAAATTCTTTCCACAACAAAAATGAAAAATGAATCTTTGTACATAATTGCGAGTAATTTTTATTCTAACTTCTCAGAGATCTTTCAGTCTTTGGCAGCCTCTTGCTTTGCAGAGCTAAGCATGCTAACATCTGTGCTTCAGAACTGTTTTTAGCAAGGTAGGATTTGCAGGTCAAGTGAAACTCCCACAATTCTCATCTCCCAGCCTCCCGCTGTGGCGCCCGCTGACGCACCTCAGCATGGCTGTCCCTCTTCCCTTTCTCTTGCCTTTCCACTTCTCACTGTGGTACCAGGATGTCAGAGGCCTGTTGGAGTTTACGGTGAGAGGGACCGAGTTTTGCGCTATTGAAAAGAAAGCTAAAATCCTCCTCTTCTATGGGTCAGTTCCACTTACTATATAGCCAGTTGTGTTTTCAGTGAAGATGTCTACATCCTCATTCAGATCCAGCATCGCGTTGCCATTATGGACTGATGAGATACTGTGCCTTGCAGTCAGTGTTGGTTTAGGGCTGGACAAAGGTAGTAGTGTTCCAAAATTAATTGAGGCAAGTTTGCTTAAATGCCGAAGTTTCAGTCCTGGCCCCATGGGAAGTACCAAGGCATTTGCTGTATGTTCTAGTAGTGCTTTGTTTGAACATGGTCACACAGTGGCATCATTTTCCCTGAGGCATAGTCTTGGGTTTGCCACATAGAGATCCCCTTTAACATTTCTCTGTAACTCAGAATAGGTGGTTTCTTTTTCATTTAGAAAACAAACAAACCAACAAAAAAACTCGGTGTGCATTTGTTTATATTGCATAGCTATGGAGATCATGCTTGTACTGCTAATATCTCATCTGATGAGGCGCCAGCTCTCTAGCTGAAGTGTGTTGTCACACTGGCAAAGTACTTGAAGGAATGCCATTATGTTGTTGGAAATGACATTGGTCATGCAGCAGGGGACAGTCTCCTGTCACAGTCCGTAACAAGCCAGTACCCAGTGGAGCTGCAGTGCTGGTAAAGTGAGACGTGTCAGCTTCTACACTGAGAGGCAAACCAGATTCCCAACTGCTGGTAGTTGCTGCCATCTCAGAACGCTTTCAACGAGAGCAGAAATGCTAACCCTCACCACCTATCCCAATTATAGCCCGGGCAGTCGTTTTCTGCCTCCTAATAGTAGCTTAGTAGTTGAGATGCAATTAGTGCTTTTAATTTCCTGGTCTCAGATCTTGACCAGTGGCTCCGTTTCATCACTGAGAATTACTTGCAGTCATATGTTTTTAAAGTACATCTGATCAGGTTCATTCTTGTAGTGCAAATAAAAAAAATTAAAAGCATTGTTTCCCTACCTGCTGTAGGCCAACACTGAGCACTTCTAAAAATCCCACCCAGATTGTTTATATGTATGTGGGAGATGTGAAGCCGATAGAGTGGTTTGTATGGTCAGAAAATGTGTAAATCACCTTCATTCTTTAATTTTTAAAATTTCCCATAGATCAGTGGACACTGTAAAAAAAAAAAAAAAAAAGAAAAAAACCCACATCCACACTCAGGTTTATCATCTGGCTATTACAGCTGTCATAAGTTAATTCTCAAGTTATCTTCTCTGCAAAAATTTTTAATAGCTGTATAGTATAACGAATGAAAGTTGAGCTCTTTTTCGAAATTTATCATCTCGTTGAAATGACAGAGAGCTCGTGTGGCATAAAAGGTCAGTTACTATGTTATATATAACTTTTTGTTTTCATCTCCTACTGTTCTTGCAGGGAACTAAAAATGTTTTAGACAACAGATGTGGAACACTTAAAATATTTGGAATGTGTGGGAATATGCTGAGGGACCACCTGTCCTGCAACGCGAAAGACAGAATTGGTTTGTGAGCACTGTTTGTTACGCTGGCACTGAACAGGAGGAGTTGTACACTAAAAGTAAAGCAGAATTAAAACTATGGGGTAACTATACCAGGTTGACTTTACTCAAGGAAACATAGGGAAGAAAGATGAATCAACAAGTTCAATGATCATTAATACTTTGCCAATAATCCACATTTGAGATGCCCTTAATAAGTATAGCCTGGAGCAGTTACTGGGTCTCAGGAAGCTCATGGTTAAGAAGAAAAGAAATGGATTTTATCTGATTTAGCCTAAATAAGTTATTTTATTTATTGTTTGACTACTTCTACTAGTCAGATCCTATCTATTTAGTTACAAATTAACAATTACAGCTAGTAATAACTACTTTGGCTGTCCTTTGTGAAAACAACCCCCCCCCCCGCAAACCATTTACATATTGTAGAAAACCAAGGTTTTGATAATAATTTGGATTCCTTTAGAGCCTGAGGATTTCAAGGTGATTTGTTGCTGTTGTCTGTTTTTTCTACACATTTACTATTTATTGACTAAAGTTAACAAATGCTGTTTCACAGATGAGGGAACAAAGGCACAGATAGGATCAGTATGTAGCTTTTGCATTTCTTCATTTGGAGTTCTGGCATGTGAACACCCACAATTCTTTATTATCTTTTTCCTTCAATGATTTTTAAAACGAGGATATTAAAATTGGGATGATAGCTACTTCCTCGCCTCAGGGAAGAATTATGAAGATAGTTAATGTTTACACCAGTTGCCCCCTCTTTTCCTCCCTCCAACTGTTGCGTGAAACTACCTTTGCTCTGGTCCAGGTTACAGTGCACAGGGAAGGTATCACTCAATGCTTCTGCCCATAGGCACGTGTAGGCTGGGAAACAGTACATCAGGCTCTGCCCTAAAAAATGAAAATGGTGCATAAATCAGAAAGAAATTCAGAAACTCAGGTTCCTCCCTTGCTCTATTGACTTTGGAAACAGTGAAGTCTGGTTACACTTAATGGCTTTGGTCTCTCTCTAAATTTGGGGTATGGATGTGAAGCTGCCCTTCAAAATTGAAATCTCTATCTGACAGTACATGCCCAGAGTCGGTGAATGAAACAGCTGTTGGTGCACTCTCTTTATTAGGAGTGATAGAAAAAGTCGGGACACACATTAGCAGTGTTTCCCACAGCGAGTACGATTCTCCCTGCCCTCGGATATAATGGCTCGCTGCTGTATACTTTGCAGACAAATTACACGTACTGTGGGAGCCACAACTTCAAATTTCTCAACCTTTTTGCATGCAAAAATCCAGCATTAATTATGCTTTTTTACATTTAGAGTTCCTCTTCGTTAGCTGGAGGGAGGTCTTTGTGATTAAAGGAAGCAGGTTTCATTGAGCCAGACGAGCTCTGCTCTGTCCTCTTTTTCACCTCCCCTCAGGGCAAAGACCAACAGCTTGAGGGTGACCCCTTCAAGAAGTTTCACTGAAAAGGAAGATGAGAAAGGCTGGACAGGCTCTTTCTAATGGTCTGCGCTGGAGCCAGGAAAAGGCAGCTGTTTCTAGCCTTTCTGGTTTGTTTTTTTTTTTTTCCCCTCTCCCCCTCCCTTCCCAGTGGCTGAGATCTAGGCTTGCTGCCATATCTGTTTGTCTGTCTGTCTCATGTTGTTTTTCTCAGAGAGCTTCAGAGGCCAGTTGCCCATAGTCAGTTGCTGGGAACAGAGGTTGTTCCTTGTATCGTCTTAACTCTCCATGCCAGAGTGTTCATGCTTGAATAGGAAACAGCAAGATCTGTCAAAATAGCCCTTTTCTTTAGGGCTTTGAGGCTGCATTCTCCACGGCCATCTGTTCCCTTTCACCCTTTTGGACAATGTTGCTATTTGAAACCAACCACTCTTTGCTCTCTCCCTTTCCCCTTGCCCTCCCCCCTGCCCCCCCAAATCTGGGAAAAAGGGAAAAAAAGTTGTTTCTGGCCCCGACCAGCCTCTGGAGGATTCAACCATTTTGTAGTCCAAGGATTAAAAGTGATATTTTGCAATTTATTATTTTTCACTGACTTTAAAAATGTAATACATCTCAGGAGAGAAGAGTCACTGCAGTGAAAAGATTATTTTGGATTTATGCATTACTCTCCACGGAGCACTTCGGTGTCCTGTCGCTGCCTGATGCAGACTATAGTGAAAACTTGGCACATCTTGGAATATTTTGCATTATAGCAGGAACGGAAGGAACCTCCTATAGTTAAGGCTGTATAACTGTTTCCCTTCTAACCCTCTGTCTTCAGTCAGAAAAGCTTATCGGGATGAAATTTTCCGGTCTTGGTTGTTGTCCAAAATTGAATTTATTTGCTTAGTTTGAGATAAAGTGAGTCATTCCTTTTTGAGAATGAGATGAAGAAGAAAGCATATACCTCCTCCGCTCCAGGATGGGGGACTGTGCCGTGAAGAGGGGGACCGACTTGCTGAGAACCTCCTGGAAAGTCTGTGTCAGTCAGGGAGTGAAGCCAGACCCCTGTAATCCTCGGTCATTTTAATATCCTCCATGTTATATACTGCCTCTGTGTGTGTGTCTAAGTACATAAACATATATGCTCTGAACAGTGAGCCACTGTGACCTCTCCATGTGCTAGAATGTTTTGTCATTCATCTTATAATGAGGGAAGACGTCTTATATGCATGGGCCTATTGGCTGTGTGATAAAAAAAAAAAGTGAAAGTGCCCAGTTAACATATGCCATGAAAGTACTCCAAGCGCTCAGATGCATCTGCTAGGTGTATGTGCAGGGTTCGCCAGGCCAGCTCAAAAAGCACTTCTTCAGAGCAGAGAAGTGGATGGGCCACCGTCACAGCCTTCAGCTTGTGTCACAGGCTCCTCTGTGTTGAGAAATAGATGCAGCTAGTGAGACCTATGCCGACTTGTGGTTAAATACTCACCAGTTAAGAAATACCACAGTCAACCCTGATGACACTCGTTGTGAGAAGTAACTGAGTCCCTTCTGCGTTTGATAGGCAGAGTTAAAGTCACACATAGCATTTTTTACATTCAAAGTTTCCTAACTTTTATGTTCCTAATCATACAACCAAAACATTCTTTCAGTTTAGTTTTTGTGATGGATAGTATTAAGAGTTTGGCCAAATCTGAACTCCAGATGTGGACAGCTGTAATTTGCAAACAGTCATCTCTAGCCCCCAAATGTTTGGCTGACCTCTGTTTCCATGTTGCAGGCTGACAGAGAATTGTTTCATCCTGGAATTTCAGTTTTGATAACTCTGGCTCATGATCCAAGCTTTACAGCTCTAAGATTGTTGTTTTTATTTACACCTATAGGAAATTGTTGTAACTGTAATCTGTGGGACCACTGTTAAGAACACTTGAAGGCTAAATTTTCAAAGAAATGACGATGGTCATCATGCAAAGTAAAGCAGTTTGCTCAGTTTGCATACAAAAAAAATCTCAGCTTGAAGTACAATTTAACATTGATTATTAAACATAGTCCTTGTGGTTAACAGCCCCACCCTGGACTCTTAATTATTGCATGTTTCAACCCTCTGTATCAAGAAATCGTCACTCACTAAATTTGAAAATGATCCTGAAGGAGGACCACTACTGAAATACTCCTGTGCTCAGGGGTAAAAAGGACACATAACTTAATTCACTAGTTCAAATACATGGAACTAGGCTGTGATCAGAAATTGTTATTTGTTAAAGTTTTTTATGCTGAATATATTGAGAAAGGTCCACTGTGGTGTAGGCTGGATGTCAGTGCTAGTGTTAACTGAGCAAACTCAGGTGCTGGCAGTGATCTGGCTGTAGCAGCACAAAGCTCTCTCTGGCTTCATAGCAGAATATATTTACCAAGCCAGACCTTAGTGCTCATTTAAAACTAGCCTGCACACACCTACCGTCCTTTTCCATCTGCCATGTAGGCATACCATCAGCCTACTCCCTGGGAAATGGACAGCCGTGTCAGAAACACCCTGGGTATGTTAGCACTAATTGGTGCTTTTATTGGCCACTTCGATGGAGAACTCAATGTGCCACAGAAACTCGACTCCCTCCCTCCTATCCCCTTCACCTGTACGCGCTCTGACTCTCAAATGTAATTTAAGGATCATTTGCAGACTGGCTTCTACCTTGCCTGTACGACTGTTGCTTTTGCCTGCACTGTGTCAGTTTTGCGGGTACGAGAGCTAAGCTGCCAAGACACTGTTTCTTTACCAGAACATATTTTATGGAAAAAAATGTAGACTATGGGAATACAGTCTGTGTCTCAGACCGCAGCATCCTAATGTGACCATACTGCTGTGAGCTGCATTCTGAAACTCACTGCAGTTTCAAAGCTACATCTCCCTCTCCTCCCCCCAGATGTATTAGTTTTTGTTCTGCCTTTCTGGGATTTAGCCATTTAGGCTTCCAGACTTCAGACTGTTATGTTGGGGGTGTTTTTTGTACCTGTCAAGGAGGAGTGTGACAGCTGGCTCATTTGGTTCTAGCCTGGAAAGTTCGGAAGTGGCAAATCCAGATGATGGGTAAACACTAGCAGAGACTGATGAAGTTCAGCAGCTGAGATTAACCATCCTGGGAAAATCAGATACAATAATGCCATGGCTGTGTAGGTCAGAGGGCTGAGGCTTGCAGCATGCAAGGCTTCAGTTGCTCTGACAGCAGGATTCTAAATCTCAGTTCTTTATTCAAGCCTTAAGGGACCTACACACGTGTAATTCTAGTATTCTGCCCCCTCCCTCCTACATGCCTTCTGATTAATATCATGATCTTTTTAATTCCCGGCGGGAACTTAACCAAAAAAATACAGCAATAACTTGTAGCATGATTGGTGAGGTGATAATGAAAAGCGTTTTCTGGTTCACAGGGCCCTAGCATTTCCAGATGCCATGACTGGGCAAGCTTTGTTTTTCAACCTATGCATCCTTTATATGTGCAGGCAGGCAAAATTCCAGATCTGGGTTGTTTGGGGTTCCCCCCCCCCCCACTTAGGTCAATGGTTTGGGATTTTATTTTCTAGTCTTGGAGAGACAGGAAGAAGTGACTGCCTAGGAGAGGTTAGATGGAAGAAGCTGCTTTAAGTTTTAGTGATGAGCACTGTGAGAAAGAACTCTGGATACTAAGAGAGTGGTGTAAATTAGTACAATTCTAGATTTTGGAAAAAGAGGTAATTTCTCAAAAAAGGTCGTTAGAAAGGGAAGGAGGGTGAGCTGAGGGGTAAAGAATTTATCCTTGGTTACAGAAAGGAATTGACTTAACCACTGTCTTCTACTTGGTCTTCACCATCCCTCCCACCAAAGCACTACTCATTTGATCATTCGCACTAGCAATGCAGCAACGATGGAGTGCCAGAAGCTCATAACTTTGTGGTATGTTGTCAGGCCACAGAGGCAGAAGGTTTACACCAGTAAAAAGAAAGTATCTGTTCCCAAGGATTTCGACTCCTTGATTCCCTGATTTGGGCCCTGTTTCAGGTGCTGTAAACCACCAGCTGTCTTCCCACCTCCACAGATCTCCCGAGACCTGACCATTTTGGTCATGGCTGGTAGATTGTCTGGCAAGAAATCAAACCAGCTGGATTTTCTCATTTCTTAATGTCAATTCCTTTTTTAGGTCAGCAGACAGGAGTCTCAGTACTAGCATGTGTGTGCTTCTCTCTCTCTCTGTCTCTCTCTTTCTCAACTCAAAACAGAATTGACATGAACTCAGCGATGTCAGGGAATGAGATCCTCTGGTGCAAAACACACTGGTAACAGTGGGCATGCCAGTGTGGGATTAAAAACAAACCAGCAGCTGTCCAGTTCTCTGGAGGACCCTTCCTACATCTTGACCTGGACAAGAGGTCCCAGCTGATTTTTCAGGGTAGAGTAATGGTTAATATTGCTTATTTGAAAAAGCTTCTAATGTTTCATGGAGAATACTGGAAATCCATGTTTATATACAGTTTTGCTGGCCTGTCGCATATTTTGATTTATTTTTTCTCATCCCTTAGGGAAGATTCCTTATAAGTGGGGAATAATCAGCAGCAGCTAAGAGACTCTTAAACTGCAGTTCTCATGAAAAGAAGGTCTTTAGGTCAGGAGCTATCTTTTTGTTCTCTGTTTGTATAGTGGTTTGCATACTGCAGATGAGAGCTCTAGGAGTTGTCACAATAGAAATAATGAATGGCTGGAAAAGACAGCAGAAAGGACCTTATTCTTGATCTAATATCAGATTAACACTGTAAAAATCACCCAGAATGTGTACACAGATACACATAAATATAATGATAAACAAAAAAGTGTGAAAACTCACCTGTTTGGGGCATATGAGATAAATAAACCGTGTTGTCCAAAATGAGAAGTGAGCTCATTCCCTTTCTGTCACATTCACTGCTGTCTCTCCATCAGAATGTTGCAGCTGGAGTCTATAAGTGGCAGTTTTTGGTCTCTTGATGATGACGACTGAATCAGAACTGTCTTTTCAGTGTAATCTCTAGTAGGCACTTCAGTGCTGCAGCAGTAGCACAGCTACGAACTAGGGGTAAAAAAAAAAATTTCCATTGAAAGTGGTTTTTTTTAACTGGTGATTAGTAGGGGTTTGCACTTAATTGCTTCGTTTGCTAAGTATATTTTGATGACTATACTATTAAAAAAAAAAGAAAACTAAATTACACATCATTGATTACTAAACAATTCCAGCTTCCAGCTAAAATATTTTTACTTGTTTATAATTAAAATTTGAAGTAGGCTGGAATAATCTGGGGGTTTTTTTGCACAAATTTAGAACTAGGTGTTTTTGGGGAGTAAAGTTGCCAGATTCCCTCTCTTAATAAAAGGAGGAGAATAAGAATTTTAAAAGTTAGAATTTTTACATGGCTAGTTTTGTGGCCAAGCTTGATTTCTTACAGCAGCAACTGGTTTTCCTGCCATATGTCCTGAATAATAATGAAGGCAATACTGTGCTCTAGGAAGTAAGTTTTGATTTTTCTCCTAAGATGAACCAGACTCTGCTGTTGATATGCCTGCGTAAGCCATTAACTGAAACAGATCTGTACAGTTGGAACGGGGAGCAACATTTGCTTTAGTGTCTGTTCGTACAAATCAGTAATTTGTGTTTGGTAATTACCTAGGTGTATGTACGTATGCATTTTGGTCTGTGCGTTGTATCAAGTGGGTGATATCAAATGGTGGTCTAACTAGCTGTCTACTGCTAGGGCCATGGCTTTAATGTAAAGGACCTGGTTTTTTTCATCCTCACTCATTTTCTGTTAGTTTTGTGAAGGTAGAGTATATGACAGGAAGAGTTTGGGGCGTACCTTGGCTGACCAGTGCAGAGAGTGAGACGGTCACCACTGTAGGGTAAGAGAATCAGAGTCACCTTTTGCCTAAAGAAAAAGCTGTGGAGAAGGACTGAAAATGGCAGAAGTCAGCACATGGGAGTTTGAAGGGGACTGTGGTTAGTTACTTCACAGATGAGTTTGTCCTGTGGGTTGTTTTTTACTGTGTGATGGGTTTTTCCACCATCGGATATTTTTATACTTTTACACTTGTACTTTCTGAGTAGGTGAAGGTAGAAAAATAGATTAGGGGTTGAGGGTTCTTTTTCCTCTCCTCTCCTCTCCTCTCCTCTCCTCTCCTCTCCTCTCCTCTCCTCTCCTCTCCTCTCCTCTCCTCTCCTCTCCTCTCCTCTCCTCTCCTCTCCTCTCCTCTCCTCTCCTCTCCTCTCCTCTCCTCTCCTCTCCTCTCCTCTCCTCTCCTCTCTTCTTTTCTTTTCTCTTCTTTTCTCTTCTTTTCTCTTTTCTTTTTTCCCCCCTCTCCCTTCTGGTGTCATTGTTAGAGATCTGCACCAAAAATACAGTCTAAATGCAATGCAGGTGAAAAGCAGTGATCTTTATGAGCTCTGCCAGTGAACCGGAAAGCTGCACAGCCTAAGCAAGAGGGAAAGTACTTTCATTCTTATTGCATGGTGTGCCATTTTTGTTGAGCTCAGTAGTTTAATTCTTTATAAATATTTTTTCTGTACTTTTGGAGAGTTTTTTCTCCTTTTGATAAATCAGGCTTTTATCAAGATGATTTGATGTTAAGATTTGAACGCTTTGGGGACTGATTGCTTCTCTATTTTGTTATTTTACTGTCTCTATTTTGTTATTTCACTGTTGTATTGTGCATCAATCCCTTTTTTGCATTTGGTGAGAAAAGATTTTTGAATTACCAAATTAATAGAGATTGCAAAGGGGCCCAGTGGTGGAGATGGACCTGCCAGGCAATGACTCTTTCATCTGGAAAGACAAAAATCTATATGAGAATGTGGAAAGGGTGGAATTCATTGCTCTGTGCAGTTATACCAACAAGGAACAAGTTTTTTTTTTCAACCAAGAGTATAATCACACTCTGCCTGCAAGGACTCCTTGCATTTAAAAATGTTTTAAGAACTCTGTTTTATTTGATTCAAGACACTGGTCTAGTTATTCTAATTTTCATAGGATGAGACACTAATGAAACGGAAGTTACTTTATGATTAAATCCCCTTCAACCATATTTGCAACAATTGGGACTTGGTTACATGATGATTTAGTCTTTAAGATGGTACCTCCTTATACATAGAGGATGAGAAGGTCTTTGAGACCATGTCTGTACTTGTAATTCTCTGCTTGGACATAATAATCTCAGAATCAGTACTGAGCTGAATTGCTTTAATCCTACTGTTTCCTCCAGTGAAAAATGGAAGGTGGAATAAACCCACTTTCCCCATCCTATATGTGGCATTTATCTCAGTGATAAGGAAGGTGCTTACGGAAGGTTTGTTTTAATTGCATTGATGTGGGGAAACAAACAAAATTATTCTAGCCCTCATGTATAAGTAGGGCCAAGTGTTGTTGCCCAGTTCCACCGACAGCTCCTTCCAGGGCAGTGGAGCCCAGTGTGAGCCTCATCTTCTGCTTGGAAGCAGCACTGCGGGCCTCAGTTGAAGAATCACCCTTTCTTCTTTGGTTTGTTTTTCCCCTGGTTCTGGAGAGGCATTTACTTTGCATTTGGCTCAGACCACAAGAAGCTTTATTTTCACTTGTGACAGCTGTTCAGTGAGAGTGAAGCAGCCAGTTCCTCCTTTATGTTTGCGATCCAGAACAGATACAGTGTCTGCTGGTGTCTCTGCCGGTGCCCTGAAGAGAGCTCAATTTCACAGGAGACGGCAGAACAGGTACCTCATGCAGTCCTTGGCCTGTCTGCTGATGCGCCCTTTGAAGATCAGTTTAATGCTGGTTCTTTTTGTGTGAGGAAAGGAGGAGTGTTTACAGGAATTGACATCACCGCTTAATTTTACTTGAGCTGGATCTGAATATATAAAGCAGGGGGTTGTTCAAAGGTCTTCTCCCACCCTTCTAGCATGCATCTTCACCTCCCCATGCTAGGGGAGGTGCTTCTGGACACCCACTCCCTTTTCCTACATATTGCATCCATAAACTGACATCTGCCACCTTTCTCTCACCTGTCTGTCAGCCCTGTTTTCTTCTCTTAGTCCCTGTGCTCCCTGTATCACCCTTGTCCTGAGCAGAAACCATCACGCCAGCAGTGACTGGAGTGGGAGCTGTGCTCTAAGGCTGGAGAGATGGGAACTGCTGCCTGTCAGCTGACTGCACATCACTGGCTCTGTAGAAGCATCCACCCCACAGCATGGATAAGCGCCTTCATGTCACAGCTGGGAGCTGTTGCTCCATACCACTCTGAAGTGGTTCAGGCTGGACAGTTTGGGGACCTCTGAGCAGAGACCAAAGTCCCTTATGAGCCTGCTTTCTTCTTGGGCCAAGGTTGGTCTGATACTCCCATCTGTAAGTACGAAAATACCAGGGTTTGGAAGAACAAGGCAATGTATGCTGAAAAATATCACTCTCTCTTTGAACAGTATTATTTATCCAGTTCCTTTGTCCAGTTCATTAATGACTTAAGTAGTGGTTGAAATAACAGAAAAGATAAGTCCGAGGTTTTTTTAAGGCCATGTTTGAATATAAATCTGTTTTCTTAACATATCCTCTTTCCTTCCTCTGAGACATTTACTATCTTTTTGTGTTTAGAGCAAGGAGAAGGAATGAAGCATGTGCTTTCACTGCCCTTGAACTTCTTTGCAAAGCTGGCGCTGCTTCCCCCTCGGTTTACTTCACTTCTTGTTGGTTTGCCTCTCTGCCTAATGCATCAGCTTGCAGGAGGATCCCTTATAAAATGGAAACCTTTCCTGTGAGGCATTCCTTTCCACCCTGTAAAAAGTCTTTGCTGTAAATTTGCTCCAGGCTTACTAACCACTTTGCAGAGTCATAAATTTGAATAACTTCACAGAAGAGGATTTGCCTGAAAGTGGGTCACACAAACAGCCCTCTTCAGACAGGGGCTGACACAGTATGGTACAGTAGGCTTTCTCCTGTATAATAAAATAAAACAAATGACAGCAATTAGCTTGCTTGTTCTGCCACGAGCCTTACACCTCTAGCACTTCTATTCACTTTGGGACAGGTTTTAGGCCTGGAAGGAATGCAGAGTTAGGAATTGCTATGGAGTGTTATCTCCGTAATATCAGCAGACTGCAGACATTTAACCGCTTAAATGCCCGGCTCAGGATTGTAATAGCAAGATGTTACTCCTTCTGTTAGCTAATAGCAGAGAAACATAATTTGAGGGAAGTTTGGATGTGAATTTTGAGGCTGTTTTAGGCCAACAGTAGCTACTTCTGCAATGTCTGGGCTTTTTGTCTGTAGTCAGAGGTCCCCAAGCAGCGGTGGGCGAATTGCTTCTCGGTGGTGTGGAGTGGTGGCTTCCAGCTGCATACACGGGTGCAGTTACACCAGCTGTGAGGGGAACACCTCCACACCCACCAGAACTCACACTTAGCTGCCTCACTTGAATTTTGTGATTCCTACCCATTTCTAGCAGGTGGGAAAGAAGGACGATGTTGACTACAGGAGGAACTTGCAGCTTATTCCACATGACAGAGAGGATTGCAAAACTTTAAAGCTGCTTCACTGTCTTTTATTCTCCCTTAGCTTGTTGGTACAGTAATGGCATTTTACTTTTGTGGTGTTAGCACAACAACAAAAGTTTGTAGAACTTAATGAACTTAATTAAGTAACTTGGTTTAAGTCATTTTAAGGGAACGGAATACAGACCTACCAGTACCCCGCTTTAACTCTTGAACCTGTTCTCTCCTCCAGCTGGGAAATTAAATCCAAAAGGTAGATGAAGAGAAATTATTATTGTCAGCACATCCACCTTCCCAATAGAGATGGGTTAGACTAATTAACAGAATAGCTTTCCTAATACTGAAACTTCCAGTTAGGTGCTCCTGCGGTGAGTTATTCAGGTGGAAGTTTGATGCTTATCAAGATATTAATACCTTTGTTTGGAGGAAAGAAAAGCAGCCATCCTTGCTGGATGGCACAACTGTAGCCTGTTTTCAGGCTAGAAGAGATGTTGTTCTGGAGAACTGAGTATTGTGCGTGTCACAGTGAGTTCCCGTGGCGTGGGAAGTAATTCAGACAAGTATAGAGTCCAGACTCTTGTCAAACTATTGGCTTGAACTAGGTGCTTCACTAATTTCTTTTGTAGACCTTAAACATTTAAAGACCTAATCCAAATCCAGTTGATGTTAATTGAACCTTGTATTACCTGGGGGGAGGTTTGAGGTCTTCAGCTGAGTCCTGTAGTGCACTACAATCATTCCAGGCCCTTCTCTCCAGCCTGCTGCTCTCCTCTGCCCAATGTAATCTAATACAGTGTCCTTCTCATTGCTTGCAAGCTACCGGCAATGATACAAATAATGATTATTACTGCATGCCAACACTTTTGATCTTACCCTTTACTGGGTATTTTTCCAAAATAAAAGCTTTAGTGAATGAAGAAATTATGTTTCTGCTCTGAATAGTTGGGGGAAAAAAGTAACAAAACCCACAACCTTGCAAATGTGAAAGCAATGAAGGGTTTTAAACCTGAATCTTACAGAAGCTCTGCTGGGCCATGAGATGACTGTCATTTCAGTACAGTATTGCTTCCAAAACCTAGTACTTCCTAGTACTTATAATTTAAGTTTCAACATTAACTGTTGCATTACTGATCATTTTGACAGAAACAAAAACTGCTCTGAAGTTTTTATTGCAGAGTAAGTGTAATATTAATTGACTTTAATTGACTAATTGACTAACTTTAATTGACTTAGTTGACAAGGATTTCATGACTGTCCTGGGGAAGCAATTTAGTTTGTTGCCTGATAGGTGACAGGAAGTTCCACGACTTTAACTTTCTCTCATTCAACTTCAGGCCAACACTCATAGCTTTTTAACAGTATGGGCTCTCTGCCTCAAACAGTTCAATTTTCAACTTGCACGTGATCATTTATACCCACATAACAATTGGGATTTTGTTTCTGAATTTCTTTGGTTTGTCTGGCTTGCTCTGTTCTTGTTTGTACCTCAGATGACACTTCAAGTCACTCGTCTAGCTGTTCATCTTACACAGAACTTGTGGTAAGCAAAGATGAAGGTCTCAGGCACCTACCTGCCTGCATATGTATATGTGTGTATGTATGGGTCTCTGGTTTCAATACGAGAAAGCTCAGGTGCAATGGCAGTTCAGCAAGCTGGATCATGTGGCATTATTGGAAACACTTCTTTATGTTGTCATTGCTGATTGCAGCAAAGTGCATTTTCCTTCAGGGTTATATAAAGTTCATATGATTTCAGAGACACCAGAATGGTATTTACAGCTAAGGGGCTCCCTTCTTTGCAAATCTTAGAAAATGTGTGGGATGTCTGGTGGCATGAAGCAGCATTCTGATTTTTAGATCGGGGTATTGTGGCACCACATTCTGCTCCTTTAGCTTCCCTTTTTCTTAGGTCATTATACGCTGTCACTCTGCTGGCCTGCTTTCATCTCCTCTGTGCCCATAGAAAGCTGGTTTGCTTGGGGATAGTATGTCTAAAGAGGAAAAGGCAAGTGTCCCCCATGCATGATGCACCTCCAGATATTTAGAAAATGTACCGATCTCTCCAAAAAGGTAGGTAGTACTTTGCAACATATCCTTAATTCTTGGCACTTTGTCTAGGTAGCAGAGGGTGAGATGGAGAACTCACACTGCAGTTGTATAAATAAAAGAGAAAGGTAGGAAATTGCGATAGTGCCATCTATTAAATACCAATTGTGATTAACTAGCTTAGGGAATGATCTGAGATGACTGATTAGAGTTTCCATGCTGAACCCTTCTCTGTGGCGCAGTCCTGATGCAGTTTCTTTCATATTTATCTTCAGGAGCTTCTGGAAGTGGGAAGAGGGACTCTGGTTGTGTGACAGCAGCCCTTGGCAACACGTGGAGTCACAGCGTCAACACCAGGCTCATACTACAATATCATGACTTGCCGACAAGACAGGTGAGAACTTAACAAAGAGAATTTAAATAAAGCTACACCAGCAATGCTTGGTCAGATGGGCTAACTGTGTCCTTCAGCCCCTGTGGTCATGCAGTGTGTGTTGAGAACCTGTCACTCTACAGCCAATTGCTTATCTGGGGTGGGGGGCAGTCAATGTCCTTTGCTTTTCAGGGATGGCCATTCCTCCAGTGCCTCCCTGTGTTAGGATGGGCTTATCTGAGTCACAGGACCTAGCGTTAGCCTGTTGGCACAGGCATAAAAGTTCCTTTTAGTGCATTTCATGTTGTGGAGTTGAAGGGTAATCCTTAAAGTGCTTTCCTGCGCAAGGATTTGGGGGCAGGAGTAGGAGGCTAGTCCTTTCACTGCCATGATTGTTTTGCTGTCATCCTTTCCACTCTTTGTGCCAAATTTCAGCTGTGACTGTTAGGACAGGGAGCACTCTATCTTCTGCAGCTACTGTTTGCAAGTGGAAGCTTGCTGCCTGCACCAACAAGCTTAACTTTGAGCAGTAAGTATGGTACCAATTTTCCAGAAGTATGCCTGCAAAAAGCAGAATGCTTACCCCTTTCACTAAGAGACTTCATGCTTTTGAGTGAAATATAGTAGCATTTTTTACTGCAGTCTTCACCTCTTAATTAAAAAAAAAGTGAAAAACTAGGAGGCAAGACATTTGGGGTTTGATTGAAGGAATAACTTTCTTTTTGTTTTTAAAAACATCATAACCGATGATTTCATCTGTCCCTTGGGATATCTGCAGTTATAATCTCTTTGGCTTTGTCTATTCTGGTTTTGCATTGATGTAACTCTTTCCAAAGGCTGTGACCCTCAGTCTTAATGCTATTGATTTTCTGCCTGTTAAAGTAGAGAGCTGTCAGAAAAATTGCTACACGAAATTTGTACCATCTTACTCCTATAGCATTACTACCCACATGCATTCAAATTGGTGCTCCTGGTTTTACTGCCACAACACAAGGTCTCTTGCTTTGAGGTTGCAGTCTTTAGAGTCAGAGGAGAGGAAGCCATCCTGTTTTATTCTGCTCATTAGAAGTAAAATTCTAATGATGGCACTTCTGTTCCTGTGAGTAGTGGGCACTGTGAAGCAGTGGTAGTTCTCTGGACTCTCAGGTAGCAGGTTGTGTGCATCAAATGCAGTTAGAAAAGGCATCTTCTGGACTCACTTCTAAAGACCGAGCACAGCTGTATAGAAACATACTCTTACTGCTGCTGCTCTTATAAGTTCTCTATGCTCTGCTTCTTATTCTGGTCTGTAATGAGTTCTCCTTTTCTACATGTGTGTGCAAAATACAAAGCTGTTCACAAATTTCCTGAATCGCTTTGGAGGTACATGAGAGGTGGAGTTGGCAAAGGGAAAAGGGCAGAAACTGGGCTCTGTGCTACTTCATGGTGCACAAAGTCAGCTAAAAAGGATTAAGAACATTCCTCTGGTGGTGGAAAGAGGGAGCAGTTTTCCTAAAGAACATTCGGATATTAAATGTAGTTTTTCCTGATTTTGTTTGAGAAGTAATAGATTGCAAGTATATGAAATGTTGTTTTCAAGCCTTTAAAATTCCATTATAAAAAAAATATTATGTTCTGCTTAAGAAAAAGCGGAGTTTTACTCTGTTGCTAGCTGGGTTTATCAGGTGAACCACGTTGCTTGCATGTGAAGCCGTGGGCTCATTCTGTTTTAGTTAAGCAGAAGAACTAAATCTACAGTGAGGAAAAACAACCCTGAAGTAAACATTAGTATATATTATTAAAAGCAAAGTAATTTGAAACAGAAGCATGATATAAACAGTGATAGCTCTGTGAAGTCCATCAATGAAATGGGATATGTCCATGATGTCCTGTAAGTATTTTACTGTTGCTGATATGTGTCCTTTTTTTAGATAAATTCTCTTTTCTTAAAGTCATAGAAATCTTTCAGCTAGACATGCAGTTTCCAGTTAGAGGAAGGCATCTAGAATTACCCTACCTGTCACAGCACTGTATTGATTAAATTATTATAGTTTTACACACATATGTTCTTTCATAATTGCTTTATACCCACTTTCAGAAACGAATTGTGAATAAAGGTGCCTCAGTTCTTGAGATGACATTTCAGTCATCGTAAGGTGGTTCTGCCAGGAGGTGTTGGGTATCAGCACTTTGAAAATCAGCACTTTTCAAGGAAGCTTAACTTGGAGGTCCAAAAATTCCCAAGTCAGTAATCACTTTTACAAATTCTCATATTACTGTATTAAAAAAAAAAAAAGAAGCCTGTGATTATCTGTGTAGTTTTAAAGTGAAATTTTGCCCCAGGAAATTACTGAAAGCACACAATTGTCCTGGACATTTGGGTGAAAAGTAGTGCAAAAACAAGTTTTCCCTGCTTTTCACAATTTGTAACCCTGCAGAATCAATACTGTTCAGGGAATAACCTGTGTTTTGTTCTGACCTGCACAGCAGACACAATTTTTTCTTTCAAAACTAGAATTCATTCTTTCTTCAGTCACTTGACCTCCTGAAGAAGCTCTTCCTGGCTCTACTTTCTCTCCTTCTTTCCCTGGAGGAGCTGGGGCAGTGGTGACAGTCTGAGGGATCTTCCCTTACATCCAACTTCCATGGTAGTAGAGCCAGCGTGCTAATCCTCGCTGGGAAATCCTACCCATCAAGAGAGAAAGCACCTCTTGAGATGCACTGGGCCATGAGGCCCAAGGGTGGTATTCTTCAGAATGTGAAGTGATAATGTAATCGTTAAGGAGGATTCAAGCAAGCGGTTTTCCAGAACCATACTATCTTCTGGACAGGACAGGCCACTGAGCTGCTAGATGCTTGTTCTTAGTCATGCAGTACTCGTTTCTGGGAAAGCTTGGGGACGTAGTCCCTGTTCCTGAAACTTTGGGGAATGCCAGGGCAGCAGGTGGCAGAATGAGTATGCAACAAACCTAGGGAGATTAAGCATAGTATTCCTACACAGGAATTTTTTTTCTATGTTAAGCAAAAGATTCCTTCATTTTGTTTGTCCAGCAGACATTTTTTCAGCCAACTATCCCTTTTTCCACCCCACCCTCCGTATGTCTGGTGAACATTAATAAGACAGCGGCCAATTCAGCAAAGTAATGAAATTTCTGAGACATCCTCCCTGCCTTAAAATCAATTAGGTTTGCTTTATTGCTTGAATAGGAACAGGTTTCTGAACAAACAAATGAACTTTCCTCTTTTGCCCCCTTCTAGAAGCCAGTGTTCTGGTTTTGTTTTCCTCCAGGACAGAAGTAACACCACTGGGGGAGGGCAGAAGGAGGTTTCCAGTCTCCAGTCCAGCATTTAAATTTGTTATGCCACCAAAACCCGGAAGCGTGGACTACAGTGTAGGAGTCTTTTAACTGCTGAGGTTGGACTGAGCTGCACGACTTCCACAGCAGCATGGTGGCATAAGAGCTTGGGAGAATGCGGGAAAAGTTAATTGTTTCACACAAATGGGTTCATGAAGGGAATTTGCTATTATCTTTATGGGTACTGATACTTGGTTCTCCCTAAGCACTCTTGTAAGTAGTTAACCATGACATTTGTTTTCCTGAAATCCATACATAAACATGCAGACCCTTTGAGTTTGGGCCAAAACCAACAAGGCTGCACTAGAAACTGTCAGACTCGGTTACCCCTATGTGTATAATTATCCTTCTTTCCTGAACTGGAGTTAGCAGGCTCCAAGGTTACTGTTTTCATGTGTGCTCAGCTGTCTTTGGGGGACAGCATAGTAGGGTTTAATATGTTGACATGCTATATTTAACGTTTTATTCTTGTCTGTTCAAGACGGGGTGCTGGGTTAAGTGAGACACTGGCCAGATCTGACATGGCAACTTCTATGGGCCTGGTTTATTTTATAGTTTTCAAGGGATTTGTGAGACTCGTACTATTGTGTTAATGTCTGTAACGTTTTGAAATTATCAGATAGAAAATGCACATAGAAGTGTTATTTTATAACAAATCAGTGTTTTCCTGTGGTATTTTCAAGGAAGAGCATTTAGGATTGAGATATGGGCTGGAGCTTTCAAGCCATGCCAGGTGAGCTGTTGTGCAGCAATTGTCCTGCTTCAGGTAAAGTGTTTCAAATGCATAAGTATATGGTGACTCATTCTTAAAAAAACAAAACAAAACAAAAAACTCTTCTCTCATTCAGACTAATGCCAGACATAACTTTTGTTGTGTCCTTGGTTACAGACCAGCTGTTTTGTCTTGCTCTGCTTACTATCATATGAATAAGTCCTGAATAAGCATTCCAAAATTGTGATGGTGAAGTAACCATGGTACTCGCTGGCGTGGGGAAGGGCTGGGAGAGTGCCGAGGGGAGTGGGGATGAAGTTTTACATTTATGTGACTTGCTAAGGCCAACTGCTATGATTCTTTACCTTAAATTTGTTCTAATTTTAGTGAAGCAGTTCTTTCATATTGTACAGATGTTTGGCTGTAACTCTACCAGTCATTGAGAAAATATATTAAAAATAGAAATAATGTAACTTGTTGCAGTCATGATGGTTTCAGAGCATAAGTGAGACCAGATTTCTCTCTCCCTGTAAAACATTGAAGGTAGTTGTTATGTGGACTCTGTAGCTGTTGGATAGCTGTCCCATTTTAAAGATAACACCAGGTGAGATTTTAATCCATAAAAAAGGGAAGCAAATAAACCACAGAAAATAAAACAATTTCAAACAAAGCAAGTAGGCTGTGGAGAAAAAACATACACCAAGTACTACTATCTGGGGTTAACACTTTCTAAATTTTGCCTTAATAATCTGGAGGATAGCAAGTACAGTAATGAAGTTTGGAAATGGCATCCAACTTTATGTGTCGAAACATAGCAGAAGATTGTAGCCTCATGCTATAAAGGGTTCTAATTACTTTGGTGAGATGGTAATATTTGCTGGGGAGAAAGAAGAGGCAGTGAAATGTAATCGGACAGAACATGTACTGAAGTCACTCTGAGATGGAAGGAATAAGGTCTAATACAAATAAAATACAAACAGCATTGGTGTGTTTTCTTCTATTAACTTTGTAACAGTTATAGCTACCTACTAAAGCAAATGGAGAAGAAGAAAATGCAATGAAAAAAGAATATTTTTAATAGTCTTAAACATAGTTGTGGAGTCAGATGAGAAGGATGGAGATGGCCACTAGTGTTGAGAAATGCAGACAGAAAGCTTTTCACCTGCTTAAGTGGGAGCAGAGCAGAAGCTAGTTCAGTCTTTGACATGGTGGGGCAAGAAAAAGCCCATAGAGAACTGGGCAGTGAAATCAGCATTTGGCCGAAGGAGGTGACTGAGGATGTGTGAAGGTTGCCCATCGTTATGTGTGAGGCAAGAAGTATTACTCTTTACATTGTCTTCTGCTGAGCTAGAATTTGGGGAGACTCAGGAAAAGAAGTCCCAGTACCCTAAACAAGTACAGAAGAAAGCTGTTGCGTGTGGGTTTTTAGCAGAATTATTAAGACAAATTAAGTGTCATTTAGCAGCTGCGATCCATGTCAGGAAAACCTGTCTATATGCTACATGAATCATGTTCATTGTACAGTAATGCAGATTATGTACATAGTACAATACTTTTTTTTCAAGTCTCTAGACGTGAGAAAATCTGCAGATGGCAGTGGATAATGAGGTCCAGTAAGCAGTGATAGAAAAGGGATGTGGCTATTTGGTTGTTTTAAAATGGAAGTGGTGTAAAGTGTGTATCTGTTCTAAGCCATCTTATTACATAATGTGCTTATCATATGGGAAATCAGCTCTGTGAAAACACGAAGAGAGGTTTGGTTTTTTTTTTAAGATAAGAATGATGGTATGGAGTCATGCAAGGGATAGGAAATTTTGCAGGAAAGTACATTTTTTTCAGGTGAGATTAATTTTTTATGGTTCTCCATTATGGAGTATGCTGCTTTTGAAGAAATAGCTGTGGAAAGACTGCAGGAGCACGTATTTGAATTCTGCAAACCCTTCCATTTAAAGAAATGTTTTTTTTCTAGGATACACAGTTTATTTCAGAGACTTTTGCCTCCCCTCTGCTATCATTTGAATATTTTGAATCAAGACACAATGAAAGATTGTTAAGGCCTCAAATCTCCATGCATGTGTACAAACCACATCCTTTAAAATACATAAATGAGAAGCTTATGGGGTTTTCTTCTGATTAAAAAGGCTCTAGACTGATAACCCTTATGACAGAAAGCTTTTGCTTATCCATAGATCATATACAAGCATAAGCAGCAATATGAACTTGAGTTGCATGTGAACAGGATGAAACTGGACACAATGCACAACTGTAGCATAAACAGATGATTATCGACACAGTATGATACTGACTTAATCCAGCAAAAGTGCCAAATGAAAGGATGCCATAAAAATAGAGAATGTTCATTAACAAGTATTTGGAGTTCAAACATCTCTAGGTCACTTACTTTTCTGACTTGTGTGTTTATTCATGTCTCTGCAGTAAGCTTCCTTCTTAATGGACTTGTGGGGGATGGTCATACAATATAAACATGTCTACATTAAATGGGACTGGATTTATGGCCCTCTCCTCTTAACAGGACACTTCTAGATAGAGAAAAATGTTTCCATCGTTCTTGAACAAGAATTCATTTACTCAGGTGCTTATATAACACTAATCAATTTGTTATCTAAGAATCTAAATAGAAGTGAAAGGACCCTAGATAAAATGGAATAGAACAGAAGAAAACCTTTAAATAGTTCATCTTTTTCTCTGTCCTTTTTTTAATAAGCATTGCAGGTTTTCTTAATGAAGATTATTCTGATGTCAGATTGACAAAATATAGCAGCAGCTGTGCAAACTTCAGACTCATAGATCTGTAGTTCAAAGCATCCTAAAGAGAGAAGCAGGAACGTCTCTGAGGCAGAGAGGCAAAATCAGTCATTAAGCTATACTAAGTCTTCCTATCGAGGCTGGTGACAGAGGTGGGTACTTGCTGTTAGACATCTTTGACTGATAGGCCAGTCAGCTCTCAGAGGAGACTCCTCTTTGGTTGCTGCTAACCTGCACCAGTTACAAGTTAACTGTCTTATAGTATGTTGTATTTTCGAATTACTATGCAAGCATTTGCTGACTGATCTCTGCAATGCCCATGCCAGGTGCTCATAACTGAGGAAACTGAGTCATAAATAAGTAACTGGCCAGAGTAAATCCTTTGCAGCTGGGAGCAGAGCTGGAATCTCTTCACTGCCACTTATGTGCCACTAAGCTTGATCTTGCTCAACCTTTACTGCCTATGTTTCAGGCACTTAAGAAGTCTTGGTACCTCCTTGGAGTATGTAGTTCCTCAGCTGTGAAGGTACTCCTTCTGCTTCCCTCTCCAATTTTCTCTGTAGATTAACTCACCCGCTGAACTGGTTTTAACTGTGGTCATTGACTTCTCTCCTGAATCTCTCTCCTTAGCGTGCCATAAGCTTTTCTTCATCAATGTTCACCATTAATAAAAGGTTAATGAAACTGAGGCTGTGGCTTGAGCTTTACAGCAAAACTCTCTCTCTGCTTCCTTGTTTCCAGTTTCTGTTGATACCGTAACTGATTTTTCTAAGCCTCAGCTCTACAAGTCACCTTGCATTCCTATGTCTCTCCTCTTTGCAGACATCAAAACTGTTCCAAGTTGCGAGTTCCCAACAAAGCGAGGAGCTAGCACTTAAATTTTTGGATGATTAAAATGCTTGTCCAGACTCTTGTCTTCCATATTGGTTAATGCAACATCTTCATTCCTAGTATTATCAACCCCATTTTTTTTTCCTCTTCCAAACATCCCACAGAAAACAGAATTCTTACTTTGGTGACACCTACTTAGTCACAGTGACATTATTGTTTTAATTTTTACATATTTTCTCAGTTCCGTAACTGGGAAAATGGCCTGTTGCCTTGGTCTAATTGATAATTGTGCACCTTCATGTTAATCAGATAGCAAACTCTCAGAAATCGGGGGTATGTCTCCTGTTTGTTATTGGGAGCCACTTAAAGGTCAGGATAGGAGGGGTAAGATTAGTGTAACAAAATCTGTTCCGAATATAAGCAGAATACTTCAGTCTGTGACGCTGTTAATCCAACGCCCTTTACAAACACTGTACTTACAGTTCACTAAAACATCTTAAAAATGGGAGAGAGAAAGAACCAGATATGACTTTCAGGCTCTGGTCTGAATTGTCTGAAGAATGCTCTGTTTGTAAGCTTAAGCCCCTTTGCAGAGAGGGAATGAACACAAATTCCCATCCTATTTATTTACAGAATCACTTTTCTGGTTTTGATTGGACTTCAGTGTGAGTTTTCCCCTCAAAAGAGAGTGGAATTAACCTAGGGCAGATTCTCTCATCAATATCTGAAGTGTCATTGCTCCTAACATCAGAGTGGCAATGACCGAAGTTGTTTATCCTTGGAATGCCTTGGCAAATGCCCCGCCTCCTGTCTTCTACCAGATCCTCTTTTTTTTTTTCTGTAATTGAAAACAAGCAAACTAAAATGTCTAACTCAAATTTAAGTGTTTATTATTCAGAAAAGTTCTGATAAGTCTGTCTTGGAATGTAGTATACTTAAGGCTTGGAGGCATTCTTAATAGTGAAAAAGATCAGAATATCATTATGAAGGAACTGGACAACCTTAAGTAGTGAAAATATAGTGGAAAATAGATTGATAATATCATTAATATCAATATATAGATTGATAATAAGTGGAATATAGATTGATAATAGAAATAATCTGTAAAATAATATTGGGCATTACAAATGAGTTTCTGCTTTACATAAGGAGCATACAAGCTCAAAGTGAAGCTAATACTGGAGTTGTTTAGTTTATCATAGAAAACCTAATTCAACAGTGTAATGCGATCATGAAAAGGGTCTGTACTATATACTATATACTATACTAGAATAGATCAGGCAAGGTATTTTCAAAGGAAGGACAAAAGTGTTTGCACCATTGTGGAAAGGCACTGGGGACATCTCTGGAATACTGTGTATGGCCTGGACATTTGTGTTCAAGCTACTTTCTTCTTCTTTCTTCTCTTTCTACTTTCTTCCCAGGTAAGGTCTGTGCTAGATAGAATATATTTATTGACATAGCAACAAGTTTGAGTTGTCACCGGTAAAAAAACAAACCTCAGATAAAGTTTTAAAACGAGACAAGCTTTGACATATTGACTTCAGTGGGCAAAATGCATCGCACCTTCTGTGAAAAGGTAGTGATCAGACATGATCCCCATGTTCAGGCATTACAACTTTTATGGTGCTCTAAACATATTAGGGGAGAATCATCTCAGGAGTTTGTATATCTAGGATATTATACTTTGAACTTGAATTTTTGCTTGTTTTATGAATCTAATGTCATTGAACTGTTCTAGATTGACAACACAGGAGAATGACAGCCAGTGAGTGGCGTTCAAAATCTGCTGTACAGAAAACAGTGTGTTTTCTTTGGTTCAGCCTTATCAGTATATCTACCCTGGCTAGGATCAATTAATCTAGACGGGATTGCTCTACGTAGACTTTTTGATCTTTGATCTCTGTAATTCCTGTCTATGGTATCAGTGCCCTTAGCTGTGATCTAAAAACAGGCTGAAAAAGAATAAACCCTCTTAACCGCTTAGAAACTGAATACAGACTACTCACCCACTTTAAGGAATAAAAGCAATTTTGACATGCCACTGCCTGAGATGGACTGCACTGTAAAACAGAGGGGGTTTTGATGGTCTCCAATGTTGGTGACCTGTTGGGAGCTGCCTGGCCAACTTTATCACGTCTACCCATCATATTGCGTCAAGAAGATAATAAAATATATAATTTTCACAATATTACCTTCCCCTGGACTGATTGTTGTAACTTGGAAAAATACGATGGGGATTTTAGGACATCTGCTCAATCAGGAATGGAAGGATGTGTCCAGGAGATGGTAGTGTATTATACCCACATTGTGGAAACATTGGAAGATACTTGTGACTAAAAGGTAAAAGGCAATATAAATAGCTACCTGAGCCATCCTGCTTCCAGCTCTCACATGTAGTACTTACGCTGTACTTTGATTAGGGAGAGGTATGTCCTCTGGATACATATTAACAGAAAACAGTAAATTCCTCAATCCATGTTGAAGTTCAGTGTTTCTGACAGGCTTGTGATTGATAGATAACTTCAACTTTTCAGATACTGGTAGGAAGGAGTGTAAAGTGCAGCTTGGTTAATGAATGGCTTTTTCCTTGAGTATTCATATTGGAGCAACACTAAATTGGAAATAACTAACCAGGTCACTTGTCAATAAATGCCCCTGTCTCATCAAAAAAAGCGACAGACCTGGGTTGCAGTGTAGCGCATGAGGCACTACTAAGGTTGTTCTCCACTGGAAAGAGCTCATTTGATTTATCTAGGGTTTGCAAGGCCCTTTCACATTTGCATCACAGTGATGGTTCATGGTCTCCCTTATCAGTCATTTCCTACAAGTGAGCCCCAAGTCTCTGGCAGAAGTTCTTGCACTAGTCCTGAGTGAACAATCAACCTTGGCTTTTTCTGCCATTTGACTTAATTTGGCTATGCAGATGTCTCTGCAGTTCAGGGTGTTTACATGCTCCACAGCACTGAACTGGAAGATATGGAATTTAGGTTGCAAAGACACCTGAGCTGGCCTTGTACAGAGCTGACAGCGGTCCAGGAGGTTTGGCTTGGAGTCTGAGCCAATAAAGCCTTATCAGACCTGACCCAGCACTGGCATTTTACTTAGCAAAGTGATGTTTCTGGTCCAAATTGTGTGTTTGTTCTTCACTGTATCTCAGTGAAGTTCTTTCTCTTATTATCACTATTTATTTATCTATCTAAGAATAATATAAAACTCTGTACCCATAGTCATCTCAAGCTACAGATAGAAAGTCACCTAATCCCCTCTTAACTCATGTTGATGTTTCCAGCTGGATGTGGTACATGTCGTATCAAAAACAAGAGGAAACTACTTTTTTCTCCTTTTCTCATACATTTTGTCTTACTTCTCACTTGCGATCTTATAATGGCCATCTCAGTCTTCATTTGAAATAACTGAGAAGGCTGAAAAGAGAAAATAAAAGTGTAAATTAGCACAAAAATATTCAAGGAGTTTCTTACTCATCTAAATTAATTGGTATTAAATATAGAAAAAAGTCAAACAACTTCCTGTAAGAAATGTAATAAAGGTTGCCATTTGGGTGCCATTGCAGGAAAGAAGAGGTTGAGAGATTTTTTTCATCAATTTTTTTTCCTACAGTTGTGCATTTTCATTGCTATGGCTACGTGTTTGTCATAATAACAAAAATAAGTTTTCGAAAGTTCACACGTAGTTAAGTTCCCTAATGCACATAGACCAATCTGAATTTCTTACGCATAATCCCCATGCAAGAAAATAGCTAAGAGTTGTAAATGCTACTCCCAGTAATTTTGTGAAAAGAATTACTATTATGTCTGATCTTTGCTTCTGTTTCTTCTCCACCATAAAAAGGTTTATTAACCTGCTGATTGTTATTTGGGGCATGTTGTCATCAAAAATTTCAGATCTGATGGGTTATAAAGCAATATTTCAGGTCCTAAAGGGCTGTCCAGCCTTTACTGCATCTATGCCATGCACTGCAGCAAGCATGTTTGCCTTTACCTGGGGGGGATTGGTGGGGATCCACTACCCTCTAGAAATGTAAATGAAGTCTCCTGAAACATTTCATGTTTGTTAGGGAAAAGTTTTTCTAGGACTCTGTTATTCAATGGTGGTATATTCAGCAGTACGGATGATGTTTATAAGGCCATTAAGCTTTCTTTGAACATATTGTTTTCCACTTCCTTGGTAAAATCTCTCCCAATAATGTTCTTGCTAGAGAAAATCTGAGTCCTGTAGAAAGATTGAAACTAAATTTTAAATTAAATCTACCACCTTTTCTCAACACCCATAAAGCATGACAGTATTCCAAAAGCACAGGCATTGCATCTGTATGTATTAGCTCACAGATCTGTTAGCATTTTTTTTTCTTGTCCTTGTTATGTGATGCCCAGTGTACTCTAAAATGTACTGTACTGAAGCTTTACGTAAGATAATATTGCTGTCTCTCGCATGTGAATTTAGCAGTGTTGTGTTAGCTTGTCTCCAGGGACTTTACTTTTAGGAACAGAATAAAGTGAACACACAAAAAAAGTTGGAAGGGGTTTTTGTTTGTTTCGTGTCAAAAGCATTTTGCAGCCAGTAGTGTGGGTGAAAAATATTTATGCTGTGGTCTAGGACTTGGTTGAATCCCAATCTTTTTGGCCCAAGTCTGGGAATTTAGGATTATGCCTTTACATCAAGGAGGTATGAAGGGGACTGTTGTTTTTACTGATGTCCAAAAACAATGAATGCAGGATGGGGACAGCACACTTGTGATGCTCTTTTACAATGGTTTAATTTTCTTTCAATTTATAAACAATAATGTTGAGCTTTTTCATCATTTAGAAAGCCAAAAGAAAGTGAAAGAAGGAATGAGTATTGGCTGAATAAAGATTTGAGACACATTAGAAACAGGGATTGGGGTTGAATTTGCAGCGGATACTTTTTTATCTGTAGAAGATAAATGTGTTGCTAAAACTATCATAAAGAAGGTTCATAGAGATCTGAAGAATAATAAAAGTAATAAATCATGATGGCAATGCATATGCTAATTACATACTTAAGAATGTATATTCCTTATGTTGTGCTGGTGAATTAGACTGAGCTGATCATCCATGCAGTGATGAGGGCTGGATGCTGTTTGGATCCCTATCTCTGCAGACATGTGGGCAGAGGAGCCAGCAGCATCTTTGTCTGAGCATGTGGCTGTGTGGAAGAGAAAGTGCGCAGCTGCTGGGCTTCCGTGCTGTCCTCCCTGCTGGTCCCATCTCTTCCAGGCCAGTCTGGCAGGCTGGGTGGAAGCAGCCATGTATTCTGAGAAGAACTGCTCTGGTGCTATTGTACTGGTACTCCCTTAGGAGTCCTTATCAATTCGGGATGCATGATCCCGGGGATAAGGCAGTGTTCCAATATGTGTCATAAATAAGAATTGTATCCTTCAGCCCTTTTCTTATTTCCAGAACCAAAGTCAAATGGAACAGTATGGAAGGGTCTGAAGAGCTACATAAGCTTTATTTTCTGTTCTTCTCAGTACCAGTGTGCCGTAAGTCTGATGAGTGACCACAAGCTGCCACATAGGAGAATTCCCTAGGAGGCTGTGTTTATGCTACCCAACTACTTTATTCAGCCACAGCAGCATCCCCAGATCCCTTTTCTTGGTACCATTTCATTGTGGTAACCAGGACGTGCTGGCTGGCCAGCCACTTTCCTGTTTAGTAAAAGCTACGAGCATTTTCTCCTGAATTACCCTTCACATTGGACAACTACCAGGACTTTGGGCCTCAAAAGTATTATAGCATAGGAAATCATCGTGGCCAAGCTCTTGTGAAGTTTCCTGGCCTCTAGAGGACTCTCCACTGGGAAAATTAGGAGAGACTCGGAAACAGAAAAGACGACAAAATTCAGTTTACAAAGTAGGGAATAAGGCACGTGGCAGGGAGACAGAAAGCACTTCTGGGAAGAGGAATTTCACAGGGTCTGGTGTTACATGAGCAGAAGGGAGCTGACTGGCCCTGCATACCCCATATTTCACGCTGGGGAACTTGCAGCAGAAGTCTGGCTTAAGTGGAAGTATACTGGAGGCAGCCTGGTTTTGTGTAGTTCCCTGGCCAGGTTGTTGCAGTTCAGACACAATTTGGATAAACATCTGGGAGTGCATTTTCTTTTCCAATTAAAACTTGAAATCGCCCAATGTTTGCCTGGCAGTGCAGTTCCCTGCCACTGAAGTTATTCTTAAGTTAAGTACATCAGGCAGGAAAAGGCACTCTGGGTTAGAGGGTTCAGGGGTCTGCTTGCAGTCTGGGAGAGTTCAGCTGAGCAAAAGAACTGTTTTGTTAGATTTGGCCTATTGCATTCAGGACAGTTGTTGCTCTGGAGTACATCAGGCAGTTCACCTTGGAAAGTTTTGCTTTTGTCGTCTGTGATTGTCTTTGATACTCATTTGAGGTTTTGATGATTTCCGTCCATTGAAGTTATGTTTACTCAGTCCAAGGATATTCAGAGCTACTCATTATAGTGCCTGAAGCTAAAACCATGTCTGAATGGCAGTACATATTACGTGCTGAGCTCTCTCACTTGAAATCCAATGTTTGGCACACTGGAAGGACTGGAACAATTTGCAGACTGGTCATCTGTTGCTAGCAACTGCCTGGATAGGCACAGCCAAAACACGTGCCTTTGTTCTGGTTTTATGAGAGGGGAAGGAATTGACCCCACTGAATATTTGAGAAAACATAGCGGAGCTGTTGCTTATTGATCCTTCTGCTGTACCCTCTGGGTAGGGGAAAGCAGGGTACCTCTGGAGCTGGGCCTACCTGGTAGAAAATTAATACAGTGAAGTTGCTACAGATGTCTACCTCCATGCCTGATTTTGGACTGAAGCAAAGGAATGCTACATGATTTTCATATAATGGCTCAATAAAACAGGGCAAAGTTAGGAAGAAAACTCATGAATCCTGATTCCCAGGTCCTGGCATTATGCACTATGAAAAAGTCCTTTATGTATGTATTGTTCTTTAGAAGCAAGATCTGAAGCCAGCCAGGTATAGCAGGGCTTGAGATTCCGAGAGTGTCCTCTTTCCTGGACTTGTCTACTCCCCTGTTTCTCCTCTAGTCTTAAAAGATTCTTGGGTTTCATTTCTATCTCCTCCTTTTGTTTGTTTTCCTTCCATTTCTTTCCTTTGCAAGTATTGAATGTCTCCTCTGGGAGTAAGCCTAGCCACATGTGCATGCAATGGTGGTTTATTTTTATTGGAGTCATTGCCTGTGACTGTTATTCATTACTATAGGAAGAACTGCACTAACAAACTGCTCTGAGAGCTTTTTTTTTTCTGTTGTAAAATGTCCTGTTTTGTCCATAGCCATTGAGAGTATCTACAGCCATCATTAACACGTTGAGAGTTTGGAACTCAGACGTTGGTACTGCCTCCTGAATGTCCTGTTGTGTCTGGTGTTGCAAAGCAGAATCTCAGCTTCTCTCAGCTTCCTTGCATGTTGTCTGTTTAGGTCAGCTTTTCAACCATCTGTCCACCTCACTGCTACCTAAGCAACTCAGTTGGCCTCTGCTTGGGGAAGAATTTGTGGCTGCACAAAGCTAGTGCAGTCACTGACTACTGTTATGGCCTCTTATGATAATAAAGGGTACGGCCAGAACACCACCAAACAAGGCCTGCCTGTTGCCATGAAATGGCTGATTCAGAAAAGGCAAGTCAAAAGTAGTATAAAATGCTTTTATCTCACTTGCACTTCTAGTCTTGACTCTGGATAAGTAATCAGCAGCCCTATTTCCTTACTTTTATTCTCAAGTTATCACACATTTCTGTGTCACTGTGGGCAAGACCACCATCCCCCATCTTTAAGGTCATGTAAGGAATTCCTGGTACTTCTTTAAGATGAATCTGTAGCATAAAGAATAGAATTATTGGTAGTTAAATTAGGAGCATATGCTTAGCAGAAATGTAAGTCAGAGCTTAGAGATGTAAGCAGCCTAAATAATTTCACATAAGACATAGAGCGATGTAAAAGCAATGAATATTAATTAACCACTTCTGAGGTCAGAGTGGAGCACAGTGAGGAAAGGTGAGTGATCTGCCTAGGCTTACCCAAAAGAACATAGGACCTTAACCTAAAAGTTAATGCTAGGATAAAACAGGCAAGAAGTGATTATCTGAAATTTGGCTAATATTGCATAGGTTCAAGATTTCTAGAGATTTGTTTTAAATGTTTCAGAATCTCTGCTTCCCACTAGCACTGACTTTTAAAATCAAAGTTAATCTATCAGAATTTGGCTGAGAAGGTTTGATTTCTTTGATATTAGTTTACATTTGTTAATGTAAGTGTCATGCTGATATTTCAGGATTGAGATTTCTTTGAATTCTTTATCCCATGCTGAATCCATCTCACGTTTTCCCTCAGGCTTTCAAACGCTTTCCCTTCACTAATTTTCTTACTCAAATCAGTGTCCACTGTTGCTGTTTCCCCTGCAAAACTGTCTTAAATGCATCTCCATTTCTCCCTCCCTCACTTTTTCTTAAGATGAGACACAGGGACTTCTTGTCTTTGCAGTCTTATCAATGTTTTTTAATATATGGAATTTGTATGCATTGCACTAAAAGAAAATAAACTGATGTGCTGCTACATTTTGGGGGGTGAGACAACAGCAGGATGGTCAGCTGCCTTTTGAGTCTGTTCATTTTGCTGTTGTTTCCAGATGTGTGCTAATGGACATTTTCAAGATGTACGCACAAATTCTGCTTGCCTACTTTTCTGCACTAATTGGTTTGGATTTATGGAATGCCTCTCATAAAGTGTCTCTAGCTGCCATTGTTGCTTTTCTATAAAGTAGTAGAAAGGAAACTCATTCCTAAACAGTTTCCTCTGGACAGGATTTTCTTGTGGGGGAAGGAGAGATATAATCCATTTAAGTTTCTCTGTAAAGAATTTTATTGAGTTGTGGCCCATTAACCTGGCCTTGATAAAAACCTTTTCGAACAACTGGACTTCAAGGAACCACATCTCTCAGGTGCCGTGCATGGCACAAATGAAATTATAGTTTCCTAAGAAACCATTTGAATTCCAATTGTGATTTTTTAAATTTTTTTTTAATGTGTACAAAAGTGGTAGGGACTCCACGTCTGCTTCCAGTACTGGGGCATGTTTGTAGCCCCATCTCTCATTGTTTGCTCTCTAGTGCTCAAGACATCTTAAGCTTTCCCTGTGTCAATCCACCAAGTTTGTTTTTACCAGGGAGAATATATGTGTGGGGTCTAGATGATTAGGAAGGCTGAAGGATGACTGCATATATCTCTTTTCCCTCAACCTGTCCGTTTTACCTCTTTATTCCCAATCATTATACAGCCTGCCCAGCCTGTAGCCTTTTCTACTGACAGCAAGCATACAAGTGCAGACAGTACTGCTGGGGTGGCTGAGCTTTCTTCTGCTTGAAAGGGGAAAATCGGTGCATAGAGAGCTTTTCCTTGCAATGGAATTTGAAGGAAGATACAAAGCAGGGGATAATAATTTCCATAAGAAAACATAAGCCCCTGATAAAGTCAGACAAACTCTACAGTGATTTGCTTGTGAAGGCAGTGTGATTTGATAACGCCTTATTCGGATTTTGGTACTGATACCAGCTATACAATCTTTAGAAATGTATTTAATTTCTGAACTTCAATTTACCTAAATGCATAATGGGGATATTTTTTCCCCACTCTCGTAAAGCCTTTTTAAAATCTACAGATTAAGTACCATATACAAGCAAATTGTTCTTATCCCAAGAATCATTTGCGGTGGGAGATCAGTAAATTGTTTATGGATATATCCTGTGAGCTTAGTAAATGATTGCAGGATACCTAAACTACATTTTTTTCACCAGAACACTGGAAACGTATTAGGGTCACTTTTTGTTTCTGCAACAAGGAGCAGTTACCTCCCAAGGTAAATCAGAACCCATTGTGAGACTGAAGCCTCAGAGAGCTCCAAGGTCTAACGAACACTAGTGTGTGGTGAGGCTTGGCAGAAAACACAACCATTTTTTCTCCTACCTTGTAAAAAGCCATCCCATTGTCCTGAAAGATACTTCTGCGTGAAGAGGGAGCAGGGAACAACTGGTGTACTGCTGTGTGAAGCCTTGGTGCTACTGTGGCGTTAGTGCCTGTTAGGGAACTCTTGGTTCTCTCCTTGGGCACCTTTCTGGTGGGCTGGAGGCAGCGTGACCTGTGGGACTGGGAATGAGAGCTGGTCCTGGGAACTGGGTCGCAGCTCCTGCTCAAAAGTAAATAGAATCATAGAATCATTGAGGTTGGAAAAGACCTCTAAGATCATCGAGTCCAACCAATGATCTGCAGAATAAGGACTGCTGCTTTCCTTTCTAGACTATATCAAATTCCTGCACATAGGGCCCAAGAAGAACCAGAAGGGAGGGCAGAAAAAACAGTTATGAGGTCTGCTGGGATATCTGATGCAAAATCAACTTTGTTGTTTTCCTTACTGGCTTTTTCCTGGGCTCTGTTGCAGCTGAAAAAACAACCCTTCTAATCTACAATAAGAAGGGAAATTCTGGCATGAAGATTGTCCACCCAGACATTTGGCACAATTAGGGGAAAGATTTGTTTAGCTTAGCACTGATTTTATTAGTACGTGAGTCTAACTGAACTTTGAGAGATAGTCTTTTCCCTGTTAAATGACACTGTCGATGTGTAGGTTTCCTTCTCAATTCTCAGCTATGCTCTTCTGAGCTAATGTGGTGTAACTGAAGAGTTCTGAAATGCACCAACTATTAGCAACGATTGTTTACCACAATAGGACAACAATACGAATTAGCAAAAAATCCCAGCAAGCCAGCGTTGTTTCAGGAAGGGCAGCAAGCACAGTGAGAGCCAGACTCCTTTCACAGATCTCACGTATTTTGTAGTTCCTCACTAGATCTGAATTCCAAAATATGTATTGGCTGTAAACGTGGTTTTGTTACTCATTTGGTCTTTAGTGCACGTATACGTATTTTGTCAGTACAAAAGATGAGATAAGGTAAATCTAGCAGAAAAGGAAATGTAAGGAAAAAATTAACACAGAACAAAATAAAGAGAGAAGAATGTTCACTGATAAGGAGCAGCTGACATACTTTAAAAGAAGCTTCAAATGGTTTCACTTGCGTTCCTCAGTCATTACTACGAACCAATTTCTTGTAATAGTCTCGGTAAAAAAATGGGGAAGAAAGTGGATGTCTTTCCAGTCTAAACAGAAATTATGTATTAAATGTTAATACAGCTGATTTTCTCAAATATTTCATTGAAATATCTTAGTCCATTACTTTTGTTAAAATAATTAGTTTTCCATTATGAAATCGTATTTTTTTTACCATGTAAGAGCTCATAGCTCAGTCAAAATCATCATCTTATTTCAGCGCTTGGTAGTTTATCATCCTGGCATTTTGATAACTAATTTGATATAAGACTCTGTCTCCTTCATCTTCTTTACTTTTTTTTGGCAGGACACTGGCTTGATTTCTGGTTATCAGACTACTTCTGAAAGTCCATCCAATACATTTTCCTATTCATCACTTTCTTTGCTATTGACAGGGGATGTTGTCCCAATAATTAGTATTTTATGCTGGGCTTCTGCAATCAATTTCTGTGATTCATCTCTTCCATAAAGCTTATAAACAATAAACTGTATTAATAAAAATGCTTTCCCTAATTAAAAAACAAACTTTAATGTACAATTTTTCTGCTGCCATCATCAATTCTCTCTAAGCCTTTTGTTTCTCAACTGCTCTGCCTGTCTCCCATTTATCTTCCTTTGTCTAATCCAATGGCATCTATCCAGTTTCAATTCACTTTTCATCAAGGTGATATATTTCCTCTTCCATAGTACCTTTGTGTTCTTAACGTGCCTCATGGCAGAAATCATTTTTCAGTTGTTTAATGTTTATTCTATATTGTTGTCAAATAATAAATAATTATTACAAACCTCCTGACAGGGAAATGTGATGCTAGAAAGGAAAGAAGGGAAACTAAGATTTGACCATTTTGTAAAGTTAGGATACTGCAAAACTTAAAATAGCTTTGAGTTTTACTTCTCTCATCCATCTCTATCATTCACACTTTAGTAAGACAGCAGCGTAAGAATAACTGCATCTGGATTTTATATTCCATTCCAGAAGCTCATGGATAGCTCACGGTTAGCATTCCAGAAGCATCATGGATAGGATGAATTAGAAAGACTCAGTACCGTTTCATCATTTTTCTATGTCTATTTTCTATTCATTTCACCATTTAAAAAATCATTTTTGTAATCTGAATGCCTGTTAACTTCTTTAAACTATTTACCATTACTGTTTACTCATCTCAAAATGTTTGCTCCTTTTGGTGCAACTTTGCACTGAAGTGTCAATAGGAAAAAATTTCTGGTGAGGCCTGGATTTCATCTTTGATTCCTTGATTTTGGTAATCCTTGATTTATACTTCTGCTTCTTGGTCTCCAAAACATCATTTTCTTTTCTTGATCTGTATTTCCTTCTGTATTTTCTAAGGTCCTTGTGTATGCATAAGAACCTACTCTGTGTTGGCTATTCCATCCAGAGGATGGTTTGCAGTGACATTTACATTTTTTTCTCTTTGGTTGAAACACAAATCTAAATACATATTTACTTTTTTTCAATTAATGTAGAGTTTGGTGTTATAAAAAAGAATTCTATGTACTCTATCTGGTTGTGAAATATGCAATCATACTTTAAAGGTTGTTTTTCTCTGTAAGCAAACATTCAAAATAAAGCAGTACCTTTGAATATTATGAGCTGTTCCCATTTCACTAAAAAGGAAGCTAATTCTGAGCCTCAGATGTAACTGTGCAGCAGCAGCCTTTCAGAGGGGCCCTGTGATGTGCTGCTGAAAGGATGTGATTTATTATATTTTTTCATTGCTATACTTAGTTATACACGTATTGTAACTGCATAAAAATGCAGTAACAGAATGTACATAGGGTTATTTGAATGTCTATCCATTTGCATGTACAACTGTGCCGAGTGCACATGCATATATAGGTTAGTATTTATGTGCACAGAATGCCAAAAATTTGACCTTAGACATCAGATTTGTAACTGTTTCACTTTGGGCCTTTCTGATTAAACCTTCAGCTGTTGTGGGAGACTCTGTAGCTGAGCGTTTGCACAGTTTTTCCACTCCATCCTCTCCCTCATGTTCTCAGAGCTGAGGGAGCGTGCAAAGCACCAGGAGGCACTCTGCTTTCCTCCTGGCAGAGTCCCCCTCCTGCCGCATCAGTGGGAAGTGCTGGCTCTGGGGATAACGACGGGCAAGGGAATTCGGGTTTTGTCAAGGTGTGTCACCAACGTGGGATGTGACATGCCCCTCCTTTCTCCAGAAGTTCATTCCAGAGAGAACAGTAATTAACATGGAAGAGGGGGAAGTGCTAGCACAGCAGTTTTCCTATTTGGAGTACTTCACAAAGGTTGTATCGCATCCTGAGGTGGTTTTGCCTGCTTCATATGACTGAAAGGAAAACATTGACATTTGGGTTGTTCTGATGTTCTCTGGCTGTATTTGTGGTCTTTATGTGCCTGCCTTTATTTTTTACTGTCTGAAGAAGAAGGGAGACTATGTTTGATTTAAATTCTGAAAACCATAAAAATGTTAGCTAGCTGTGGGTAGTAATGGTTATGTTTGAAGAACCAGATACGAGGATTTTGTTTCTTCAGCCTGTATCAGAATCAGATGAGAAAGAGTTGCAAGACATCTAAGCATGGTCCTGTCTGCAGACTACATACAAATACAAATGAAACCTACCTACTATACAGACACCCTCAGCATCTAGAGTGCTACAGGAAAGTCACACGAGCCTTGATTCTGCAGCAGAATTTGCTGGCAAATCCTCTGGTTTCGTAAGGACACCGCAGAGCTCAAACTTCTGGTGCTTGATATTGTTAATCTTGCATTTAGGAATAAATGTCCCAGTCCTGGATATCCATGAAGTAATTCAGTACTGTCTGACTTTTCAGTGAAATGTGAGCAGTTTTGGTGAGCATGAACTTCCTCATTTTTCTGTAGTCTTTCTTGGCTTTTATAAAACTTGCTCACTGTTTCTCTGCTGATCGTTAGGCACCATCAACCGAAATTCATATGCAGTGACCCTTACAAGTGCTTGAATGTTAGGCAGAATTAGGGCATGACCTTTAGAAATAATGGGTGGGTTTTTACTCCATTTGAAATCAGCAGGATCTGTTGGTGCCCCACGCCTCTAAAAGTAAGATTGTTACTGTCTGTAGTTCTAAGAAATCTGTATTTGGATGTATCTGACAGAGGGCTGCCTGTCTTGGGCTGAGAGGGTATAGTATCTGACAGGGCTTTGGAAAATTAGGCACCGAGGTTCCACAGCACACTGCTAGGCAGGCCTCACAGACGGGTTAGAAGAAATCAGTGCACTGAAGGAAAGGAAGTCAGCAGGCCTGCTCTGTGTCCTGAGCAGTCACGGCTCGGGCTCTGTGATATTGCCCTGCTTGGAGCAGATCCCTGCAGAGGATCAGCGTGGGCTGAGGGGGAGCCGCCTGCCTAAACCGTGCCCTCAGGGGCCGGGAAGGTGGGAAGGCTCTTCCAGGGTGCAGGGCCACTGCCAGGAGGGCTGGTTTCCAGTTCCCGGCCTTTTCTAGCTGTTGAAGAGGTGAGCAGAGAAAGGTGTTTCAGCTTTGTTCAGAAGCTCTGTGCCAGAGGCAGAGCAGCAGCACGCTCTCCGCTTCAGCCACTGCTGTCAGTGTCTTCTGCAGGGCCCACATGGGGACCATTAGATCAGTGTTTGTGCTGATCACACTCTGGGCAGAACTTATTAAATTTATCATTAAAATGTCACTTTCATGTAGGTGACAGAATGGGGGTTATTTTGAGGCAAGCTGTGAGGGAGCAGTCCTCGGCAATGAGCAAAAATCAAACAGCCAAGCAATAAAGCCTGGCACATTTGTGTGAGTTTACCACTGCGGGTCCCATGTCCCCTGCCCTGCCAACAAGCCCATTTCTCTCTCTCTGCTCTGCTGCAGCTCATCTTCCACAGAGGACGGTTCCTCCATAGTGGAGCCAGAGAGCTTGGGATATTTCTGGCCTGGCCATGGAGGGCCAGCACACCCAAATGCCGAGCTAAATTCAATTGCACTATATACCCTGAGGGAATTCCAGTTCCTATTTTGAAACTCCAAGGACAGGATCCTTGAATAAAGCTTGACTCGGTCATTACCCCTTTTGCAAAAGAGGACATCCAGATAATTGCAATGGCATGTTACCATCCCCGGAGTGGTGACCCATGGGTGGACCATGCTGCTTCCAGGGGCAGGAGGAAGATGGCGGGTGGAGTTCTTGGAGAAGCTGAGAACGTGCATCTGTGGAACAGCTAACGGTGATTAAAATTGCATTATGCAGCGGCAGTTGCAGTTTTGATCAAAATTGTGTCCTATCTGAGTGCAACTGCCTGAACCAGCAGGAATGATTAAGCTTAACAGGATGCCAGTAAGACAAACAAAACTTGCTGCATTCATGACGGTGGTTTTTTAGGACCTGTGAATCCTTTTAAAATTGCAGCATGATTTATACATGTGTATGAGAAGACCTCAACTGCTTAGAAGTGACAGGGCTAGATCAATAACTACCTTATTATTTCTGCAGTATGCTTTACTACTTTTGGAAGTTAAATCCAGTGAGATTATTCTATGGATTTGAGCTCCGATCAGTATGTTATAAAGATGTGTACTTACATATTACTTGTTTGTTTTGCAGCTCCTGGTTGCTAAATCCCCTGTTGCTCCATTCTCCGCTTTTTTCTACACCATTGAGAAATCAGGCTTGGTTCTTCAAGGTAAGACCAGAGCATTGATTGTTTTGCCTTTGCAATTAGTATTTTAAGCAGGCTGAATGTAGATAACAGCAACTATTGTTGAAAATGGTGCTGTTTATACCTAATTAAAACAGCACACATTTAAACAGTCTGGTTGACAAGGGCAGCCTTCTGCTGCGTTCACTGTTTTGTCTTGGATTATACTAAATTAGTTGTTGCATATTCCCATGGATCTAAGAATGTGCCTTGTAATTATTAATCAAGGCTCCCTGTTCTCCTTCAAGGTACAGTAGAATGGTTCTGGCGACAGTGCTCCTATGGGATAGGTTTCTCCAGGAGAAACATACCCATCTATCATTAATAACATGCTCTAATAAATGATTCTTCTTTAGCAAATGGCTTGACATCAATAAAAATACAGGAAATTAATATCTGTTCTCTATTTTTGTGATCATTTTAATGCTAATGCCCCATGGTCTTAAATAATCCTCAGATTCTCTAGGATATGAGGTAGT
Organism: Aptenodytes patagonicus; assembly: GCF_965638725.1. Taxonomy (NCBI): domain Eukaryota; kingdom Metazoa; phylum Chordata; class Aves; order Sphenisciformes; family Spheniscidae; genus Aptenodytes; species Aptenodytes patagonicus. The sequence continues at coordinate 34,805,988 of NC_134955.1, read as the reverse complement.
GTACTGAAAAGCTGGATATTGCTACCATGATGACAGGGAACTAGTGTTCCTTGTGGCCATGTCCTAAATCACGTACTTTCAGACCACAGCTAAAAGAGTTCAGCTCTTCCCTTCTTTCCCCATTTATCCCAATAAATCTGCCTTTAATGTCCTTATTTTTTGACAGACATTCATAGATCAATTTTGTTGAGTTGCTGTCTGTTGATATGCAGCCTGGCTCCTGATTGCTGTATCAGTTTAGCAGAATAAATAAAACTAGTCAGTGCCTGCTACTCTTTGATCAGAGGATACACTCTGGTATGCAGCCATGGCATTAACGAAAGTAAGTATCACTGTTTCTCAGGTTCCAGTGATTGAGAATCACTGATCCCATAAAGCACTATGAACATTTCAAGGTATGTGAACAGTTCTCTTCCTTCTGATTGTCCGTTTCTCACCTTTAAACAGGCTGTACCAGACCAACGACATATTTACATTTACGAATGACTAAATAAGCTTACATTTCTGGGGATATATAATGTAGGAAAACAAAAGAAAGAAAAATGTTTTATGGTACATTTTTTCTTCCATTTAATAATCCTACATAATGATAATGTGGGGGTCCATCCAGTGTTTCCTAAGCCTTTGGATACTATACCCAGTGTATTCGTAGATGGCATTTTGGGAATTTGATCTGCTTTATTTGGTACCAGTAATTTTAAAAAGGCTACGGGAACAAGAAAAAAAATTTATTAGTTTAAACTGCAATGGCTTGCAAGAGTTGGTCTAGACGTGTTTTGATTCAGTATAGGGCAGAAGACAAGGTACTTTTCTATCTTGAATATCTTGTAAGTTGCAGAGATGCTTCTGGTCATTATAAAAAAAGGCAATTTCCTGCTCTGTCCTCGGGCACTAATGTAGTGAAACTTTGGGAAAGAAAGATTTCCCATTTCAGAAATGGCAAGCATTTGTTCAGAGAGGTTCTTTATTTGTTTCAGTTCTTTTCTGTGAGCCAGGAATATAGCTTTCCAAGGACTGAACCCTACCTTTAAAGAAAAAATGGGCCTGGTAACATGTAATGATGAGGGAGCAGGACTCTCTGATAGAAGGATAACACTGTATTAGGTGTATGGCAATTGCTTTTTTCCGTGTGTCCATATGTTTCTGGGGTGCACATTTAAAACATCATTCACCATTTTTCTAAAAACAGGTGAGATACCAGTTTGGATTTCTCTAAGTAAATGCTGTCTCGACATCAGACATTCTTTGTACATTTTGGAAGGCAGCTTGAAGCTCTTCTTTGTGTGAGCCTTTTCTTACTTTCTACCTATACTGTTATGTTTACATTTTAGATACTTTTCTCCAAGATGGGTAGTAACCAAGGGCATGGTTCCCATGATAATGTGCCCCAGACTATTTTACAGAGACTTGTAAGCACTTACACACGAGCCATCTCACTGAGTTGTACAAAGTAAATATTGCATGGTCTCATCCCACGTTTCAATGATCATTATTTCTATGGAAAGAGGAAGTGAGCAAATCACCTGCAAATGGCTGTTTTGGAAAAGATGCAGAAAGTGGTACCAGGCTGCCTCGTGCAAGAGAGGCTAGAGTTGTTATGAGAGTTGTAGCTGGTGCTGCTTTCCAAAGGGAAGCTGGACGCAAGGTAAGATGTCAGTAAGGCAACTGGCCACGGGTCAGCCGGCGAGGGAGTGTCCCTGCATTGCTGCTTGAGGGACATCGTATAGCCCTAACAAGTGGAATCTGTCCCGCAGCCTGATTGCAAAGGCAGCTTTCCCATTCAGGCTTTGTTGTTTAGTTCAGTTGGTGTCAGGAGGCGAGCACATTCAGGGCGGCTGATGGGAACAAGTGGATGGGTGTGGGAACTGGTGAGAAGCAGCAGCTGGCTGAAATGCCCAGGATTCTTTCTTCTTACTCAGGGGGTCCCATCCCGGGACCATTAACCAATAGGCCATAAACAAATTGATATCGGAAAATGTGGCTGGAAACTCCTTGATTAGTGAGGGTGAATGGGGAATGAAAGACAAAGTGAAAGTGTGATTTAACAGTTCCACAAGCAATTTCCATTGCCACCTCTGAGGGATTAGGATGTGTGGAATAGGATAAAAATGAGGAGGAGCTCCCGCCCTGCTTTTGTTCTGTGGGCCAGAGGATAATAAAACGGCAGGAGAGGCAGTGCAGCTAGTTAGGGATTTCACAGGCTGCTATTTGATGCAGTTTAAGGAGCCCTTCTGCTATTGTTGCAGTTAAAATGGGAAGCGGAACTGTTCTCCATTCGCAAAAATCTCCAGCGTCTTCAGGAAGAGGGCTGAGAGCAAAAGGCTATTAAGATGGTAATGCTGCCCCATTTGGAGGAGTGTATCAAAATCCTCTTTGTCAATGTAAATCACCACTCTGTTTCCCTGGTATCTTTGCATCTCATGGCCTCAGTGCAAGCACAGAAGCGTTTGGAGGAGACCCTAGTGAAGGCAGAACTGCTTCTCTTATATTGTCAGAGGAGAGCTCCAGGCTGCCCAAGGGTGCCTCGGAAAAAACTTCTTTGCTTTTATAAACTTGAAGTGTTCAGGGATGAAAAGAATCCAGTTATTCACTCATTCTTTTATTTCCACTTGCAGACTAGAGAAATGAAATTTGATGATTGGAAAGCAAGATTGGCCAGTCAGAGATTTAGCAAGGAATGTCAGCCTTCAGTCTCCTCTTTTCATTGCTTCAGTATGCTCTGTGCTGTGGAGGGGGTGGAGTGCAAACCCAAAAAAAGCCTCAGTTGCCTTTACATTGCAATACAATGTCATGTAATGTACTGCCATGCTGTACAATGTGACTCTGTGATGAACCTGAATTGTGATTGCAAAATCTAGTCTGACAGCAGATCTCTGCTTTGTAGAGATCTTAAACGAGAGGCAGAAGCCTGGATCTAAGCACCACAAAATATTGGAAGTTTTACTGCCTGCTTGTGTATTCTGTTTAAGGGCTTGCTGTTGCTTCCCTAATTCAATATACTAGTTAAAGTGAATAAAGTGATACTGTCAAAAGAATAACAGTAAAAAACCTCCAGATCTACTTGATTAAGGGTGCAAGTCACAAGATGATTTTTCTCATTGGCAGTGATATAATTTCTATTTTGGATTGGAAATTATTAGCTGGTAATTCTGTTCCTGGTGTATCAGTCAGACAGATTCTGGGCTGTTCTTGCCTAGTTGTAGTTTCATTGAAGCTGAATGTAGCACTTACTGGGTTAGGTCAGCTGAACTAGAAGATGCCACTTAGCCATGCACATACATCTCCAAAAAGAAGATAGGCTGAATAAGCTGTCAGTGTTAAGCTGTATTCTGTGGGCGATCGTCTGAGTCTAGCTTTAGAAACAGCAGCATTCTGAGGCATAAATACAAGCTAGCAACTGAGCCTAGCTATTAGCAACTGGTATCTCAGCTGTCTCTGGAAGTAAGTCTCATTCCATCTCACCTAAGTAAATGCCCTCTGTTACCAAGAGCATGGTGCTGCAAAAGAAGACAGGGAACATGGTGGCTGATTGCCAACAGGAGAGTCTATTGGGACTTTTCGCTGAATGCTTTAACCAAGTGATTAACGTTGCTCTTCACTGAAAGAGCTCAGAAGCACTGAAAACATAATGCAAATAATACTAGTGAGCTAGGACTTGCTTTTGAGTAATGATTTATTTTCAGTTTCATAGGGTTTAAAGACGGGTGGAATCAGCAGTTCATCCAAACTGACCTCCCATATATCATACATGTTTCCTTCAGGTATCTGATAACTTACATTACACTGAATCATGTCTTCTAGAAAGGCATTCACTTTTATTTGAAGACATCAAGAAATGTGAGTTCCTGGTTTGCCTTGACAGTGTTTTCAAGTTTTAGCTACCTTCCTGCTAAATACTTGTTCTGTATTTCAGGTTAGAATTTGTCTGCCTTCAGCTTTTGGCCTCAGTTCTTGTTATGACCTTCAGTGCTAAATAAAGCACTGTTGCCGTTAAATGGTTGCCATTTTGCATGAGTGTACTTGACGTTAAGATTTATTCTGATATGTTTTATTCTTCCTTTTGAAACAAAGTTACAACTATCTGCAAATTTAACCTCAAAACTTTTGTGTCTCATGCTGACTGGCTCCCCTCACTACCCAAAGGACAGAATACCTTGTACTGCTAAAGGGAAGAGTTTGATTTTTGTGCCAGCAGGACTGGATGATTAATTAGTTGATTAATCCACCCCTTCTCCTGCCCTCTTTTCCACTGCACACGTGTGTGCGTGTGCACAACCACACTCACCTTGCCTGTAATGTCTTATTGAGGTGGGTAACTTCTGATAAGTAGAAACGACAGATATGTGGCACTCGGAAGAGAGTGTCTTAGGTTTTAAATTTCACACTACTAAGAGGGAAAAGATCTAGGAACAGCTAAATCTAGGGAAACCTTGGTACATTATGTTTCATTTGTCACTAATGTAATGGAAGAGGCTCATTTTGATCTCAAAATAGGATAGGGTCTGGGTTTGTAGTGCAGCATGCAAACCGTCTCCAAAGTGCTATAACTAATTTATATGGCTGAAGCAAGTGAAAAGTGCCTCATTTTATTTTGTAAAGAAATGCTTTGGTAATGAGTAGTGAGGTAGAAAGGGAATTCTGAAAGAAAGGGCAGCATTATTTGTATTGTATTGTGTGAGTTTGAACAGTGAGAGACAATGATTTACTGCATCAAAAGCTTTTATTCAATTGAAGAACTGTAACTATAAAGTGACCTTTGTCTGGAGCAACATGGATATAATCTGTAAAATGAAGCAGGGTTGTACTTGATGTGTGAATGGATGGAAGACAGATTAATGGGAATAAAGTTGTGCATTGCTATTGAGATGGTAACAGATTTGCAGTGCCACTGGTGATTTCCAGCCCTGTTGGAGGGGTAAAGATGAACTGATCATTGTTAGGATCTCTGTGGGGTGGAACCGTTTTTGCTGTATTCCCCACAGGACACTGAAAGCCTCATGCTATTTCTAACAGGTTTGTAATAATGAGAGCAAAAAAGCACGATTGGTTTGTAGGCTAGGTCTATCCTGGCAGTAAGGAATGTGAAAAAAATAAGACTCCTATCATCCCAATGCCAGCAAAATCACCCGTACAGATGTAGCTGACATCAACAAAAATGTTCTTTTGTTCAGCCAGTCCATGGCATTTTGGGGAATGGGTTACTAAACCTGACCCAGGAATGGCGTTTGCTTGGGTGAGAGCATCCTCACTAGGTGGCTTTGTGGGAATTGGCCTACTGCTCCGCAGCAGCGTTGGCAAGGTCTCGCTGGAGTAGCTGAACTCCATGGCTGTCAAACAAAGGAGTCCAGAGGAACAAAGCACAGATACAAAACCAACTAAAAATGGTAATGAAGAGAGGTGGAGGGAAAATATTTTAATTGTGAAGGAAGACTAGAGGCATCTTGGGTTTAGATCCAGTAGAAACAAAATAAACTCTGTCATTTCAATAAAATTAAATGTTTCTCTCTGCATACATGATCTTTCTAGTGGCATAGTAGATACACAACAGATTGGTAAAGTTTCTGGCCATACTTTTTGCTGTGGGCTTAACCTGTGGGAGGATATTATGCTGGATAAATGCAGTTTAGCACAAAGTATTGAATTACCTGCTTATTTCTGAACACATATGTAAAGACACTGAAGATACAGTACTGCTTTCTTGCACTGAAAGCCAAACATGTCCCTAAATGCTTTGCTAGATTGCAACTGAAATGCCAGCATTTAATTTTTCTTAAGTTTTACTGAATGTAATATGAAAAAACTTAGTGCAAGCAGTGTGCCAAATCTGTTCTCACTGACACAAGTATGAATCAAAACTAATCTTTTTTAATCCAGTGTTGTTAAAACAATGAGCTGAAGAGTGTAAGTCTGTACCTGCAAAGACACTCCCCTCTTTTCAAGGCTGGCATAGGCTTCCTGGGACAAAATGGTCTCACTTCAGAGAAATCTTCTCCTTACCAGTCTCTCGGTAATGAATTCCTGATCAAAGTGGGCTGCTCCCCTGTGTTTTCAGCACAGTGCTAAAGCAAATGGCCTTTTTTCCAAAAGGCTTTTAACATAAGGAGTGAAGTTGTCTGTTGATTAGAGGTAGTATCTGTGATTTGTGATGGTATATTGTCCTGGGAACTGAACGTTGTCGTAGAAGACCAAGACTCTACTAGTAATTGCCTGGATTTAACGTAGAAAATGTTACATCTTTCAACCTACAGATTTGCAGAATATGGTCAAAGGTACCTAAAATGGACTTAATGTTCTTAAGCAAACACATTCGTGAGTAGGAAGCCAAAAAAATGTCTGTCCAAAAACATGTTTTTCAGCCAGAGTAAAGTCTCATGCTTTTGTGTGCAGCTTATTGAAAGTAAAAGGCAGTTAAGTCTCACTGTGATTTATCCCTTTCTCACATAGGCACAACTAGATTTCTTTTGCTATACTCAAAGGTTATATCTGTTCTGGCTTCACCACTAGCATGTTTGGTGAAGGCATCACTACTGTCATTTTATCTTGTAAAATGATAGTTAGCAGTAGAGGACTATGACCCAAATGACTTAACCTTGGTAGTACATGCAACTTTTCTTTAGCTATAGGACTTTATGTATTCTCCGTGTTAAAATCTTGTAAAATCTCTAAGCGTACAGCCTGGTTGCCAAAGGGAAATGCTGGACGCTTTATTGTTCCCTGTGCTGGGGAGGGAAGAGTGGTGTGGAAATCCAACAGTTAGCAACAGTCTAAACCTGGAAGTCTCCAGAGTGCAATCCTGTGTGGATAGGCATATTTGAATAGCACTTCATCTAAACTAGACAACTTTGCCTGAGGGGGGGCTTATTATTAGCACAGGGATAATGCTTTGCAAATAGGGTCCTGCTGCTTTGGCCCCACTGCTGTTTTTCTTTGAAACCTTCTCTATGTTTCCAGAATTAACACACCTAGAACAACCTCAGGTATCTCTGCATCTGATGTGTAGACTTGCCCTGTCTTTAAAACTGGACTAACCACAAATTTAATTGATCTTATCATATAAGCTTAAATCTGTCTTGATAAGATGGAACAGGAATATATAGCACTTTCATAGAAAGAGACATGTGATAAATCATCCCAACAAACAGGTTTTTACTTCAAAAGGTTTTTCTCATTACAGTCATTCCCTAAAATTAATAACATTGGGCTGTTACTGTAAAGTATTTTCTGTAATGTTTATTTGAACTTTTAACATAGTGATAATGATTGTCCAGAATCTGGACCAGAATCAGCGCCCTGTGAAGGTGCGCTCTCCAGAAGCAGCAGCAGAGATGTGAAGAGTGACATTTCTAGAAAATGTTGTGGGACTATTAGAGTGCTATCAAGCAGTCTGCAATAGGGTGATTTCTCAGAGTGCTGTTGTGGAGACCTCAGCTGGGATGTGCCTGAATAAGCTTAGAATAAGTAGGCTGATGTCCTCAGTTGTGAACACCAAGCATTGCCCTCCTGAAGATGTTCTGAGTGATTTTAGGGACGAGACTCTTTTGCTTAGTAGCATATAGAAAACATCACATTCCTCCTTCAGGCTGTGTGTGTTTGATGAAGGACTTCAGTCTTGAGCCATGTCAGGTGGGAACTGCACACTACACTTTTTACTTTCTTCATGCTGTATTTGTGCTGCGAGTGAATTACCCAGAACAAGGTATTGGGCAGCCAGGCACATACATTGCAGCTGCATGTTTATAGACTGTATCCTGTCTGCCGTGGCCATTTGCTGAAGTTCACAGAGGAGCAGAACATCCTGTTTGCTTAGTTTTCTTTTGTCTGCCCTGTACCAGCACAGGGAGAATATTCCTATATATCTTTTCTTTTCTGCTCTGAAACTGGATCACAGTACTCGTGATTGTGTTCAATAGCTGGAAATGCTGAGGATATCCGATTGCTGAGGTCTCTTATTTTAAACACCACATGCCAGGAAAAGTATGTGGGATCCCACCAGCTTAGCACTGGAGGGTGCAGGATGCATCAACAGGAAAACCAAACAAAACATGAAGTGAAATTCATTTGAAAAGGGAAGGGATTCATATACCACCCATCAGCAGTGTTTAAACTCTTCGTATCCACACAATAGGCCTTTTATTTTCCTTCAGTTCTTCTCAATATGCAAACTATCTTAAACTGATTTTTAGAGCTGCAGCTGTCACTAAAGTCAGTGGGAGCTGTAGGTGCTTGTTACCTTTGAAAATCAAGCCAATGTATTCTAATGTGGTAGCAAAAGCCAAACCCGCTAAATTAGGGTGGTTAAAGCATAACTCTGATAGTTCTCTAATGTGATCCCAGCCACCTTCATATTTGGTACAGCGGCAGGGCCTCATGCTGTGCACACCAGAGCTCAAAGATATTTTGTTTCTTCTTTGCCTTTCAGCCCTCCTTCCCCTACAACTTTGTGGCCTTGCTTCATCACTACAGTCCTTCCAGCTGAATAATACTAAATAGGACTCTATTGGAGTTTAACAGAGCTAACTTTTATTCATCCAGAATACTTTTTTTCCCTTGAGAAACAGGTTTGCTCCCCCTTTTTCTCTCGAATGTGCATTAGGCTGAACTGGGGAGTGAGTGGTCACACAACTGACCCATAGCCTCCCACCTACTGTAGCAGCAGCGAGGACAAGCAGCCACCCGAGGCATGGTTTGATTTTTATTTGCAAGATTTGTCATGCCCTAGGAAAGGTTCCTAAGCAGTGGCCAGAAGTCAGAGCAAGTCCAGATTTCTCCAGTGTAGAATGAACTAAATTCCACTGTCATGTCTGAACATAAGGGGAGAAAGGTGTCCCTCCACCTGGTCCCAGCTGTCTGGGCTCAGGAAGGACACCACTTACTGCTGTATCACTCAAGGGCATGGGAAACTTCAGCACACAAACTGAATCTGCAAACTCGAGTCCTCTTCTGGCGGAGGGGGTAAATGAGCTGGCCTACCTGAGGGCTGCAGCCGACAGCGTGGCGCTGAGGCCGGCTTGCCTCGTGCTCCGTTCAAGACTGTGTCTTTTGTGGACAGATACTAGCAGAAAAAGAGTCTTGGCTGAGGATGAAGCTGTCTGCCCCCCTTTGCCCCACAGTGCTCCACCACTGGAACAACTGCACCCACCAACACCTGTTTTCAGTGTAGCTTCTTGACTGTCTGGGTTGATGGTCCAGAGAGGACTGCACAATTGTCATTAAATTTGTTCACCTGTCCTTCCCATAGTGTGAAAAATGAGTGATAATTTAGTAACTTGTCCAAAACGATTGTCCAAGAAGAATAAAAGTCTGCAGGAATGCACAAGTGATAAGCCTGTGGTAAATCATGTTTGTCACCTGTCTTACAGATCAGAGGGTATGGATTTTGTTGAATGACTAAAGGCCTTTTTGTCCATAAAATAGGAGATGTGACAGGGAGGGGTCTGCTACTGATGTTGATTTCAGGAAGTGTGATCAGATGCCTGGATGTTTTCAAATAAAGTATATTCCCAGCCTAAACTGTGTTCCTCATGTGCACTTCCTTCAATAGTTGCCAAGGATTAAGTTGTTTTGGCTTGCTTTGTTTTTCGTTTTGGTTTTTTTTTCCTAATACTCAGAATCAGCAGTTTAACTGGTTCAGAGAAAGCTAGTTTAAATGGCCTTCTGTTATTGCTTGCCTCTTAGACTGGCAGTTTTCTCAGTTCATTGGTTCTGTGTCCTTTTTTTTTTTCATAGTGCCACATGTTGTTAGTAAAATAAGAAAACAGAGGAAGCAGAGGTAACGTTGATCTTGAAACACCAGCAATTGAAAGGACTATTCACAGTTTCCTTCAAAACAAAACCAAGTGGTAAGATAATGCTAACCAGGGCTGGCTGCCCAGGAGAGCATCATAATGAAGCATCCACTCTTATTGTTCAACTCGGTGTTTGTTCTTCATGTGAACAAAAGGAAGGAAGAACTCCACTATCAGGCTAGAGAGGAAGGAGTCTTTGTTGCCCTTGGCTACCCTAACTTTAAATGTGAGGAAGCACAGGGCACTGCAGCATAACCTTTCTGCAGTATTAGACAGGGAAAATTGATAGTTCAGGACGTTAAGGGCGGACACTCTGTTTATCTAAGGACTAGGCTTCCCTTGCATGACAGCCCCAAATCAGGTATGTCAATGCTAGTATTTATTTAGGTCATGTGAGGTTTTAAAACCCTGGTTTTAAACCCTGGATCCTCTGCTTTGCTGCTTCTCTGCCATTTGATTCCTCTTCTGCATTGTTGCTCACCATCAGGAACAGTAAGAGGTGCCATTTCCTATGTCCTGAGTGTGACAGGCACCAGGTTGTCCTGAGTGTGAAGTTCAGTCATGTTGCTGAAGCATCAGGAATGTATCTGCTGGAGACTGAGTCAGGCTTACTGTACTTTTCTGCTCCTGCTCCACCCATGGAGTTGTCTGCTGAAGTGGCAGAATCCCTGCCGTCCCTCTCTCAATCCTTCAAGTCATGAGGTTGACACACTGTCAGATTAATGACAAAGTTTACCATGCTCAGAGCCATTGTTTCAGATTTTCAGATGACTCAGGCAATGATTGTGTCATCAGCTAAGCTCGGGTTATGATTTGAAGATATTCCTTGCAATCATGAAAGTTTGCTTGGCCTGCCTGTGCATTAGTCTTACTCTGGCTTTGTTTAGTTCATGTACCATCTCTACATATCAAGAGACACTGGAGAAACAGATTTACACCCCATTAGAGGCAGTGCTGTGTTCTTGGAGTGTTTGAAAAACGTGGGTGCGTATTTTGATTCTGATATAAAGATTTCATTCCTTGTATATGATGCTTTGAAATTTCTGGACACAAAATGAAAGCAGCCCACAAATACTTATCAGGTTTGTCTTCACATTCAGGGTGCACCCCTGCATTGCTTTCTTGTTAATTCACAGGTTACCATCTTGCGTGATGTACCAAGTAACATTTTCACACATTTATGACAGAGTCTATTTCCATAATTCCAGAATCTAATTGCGCTCACAACTCTATTCTACTGGTTAGCTCAGATAAGGGATTTGCTTTCTCCAGCGTGTAAGAGTTTCCAGAGTTTCAGAAGACTGCTTGCAAACTTTTTATAATACAGCAGCTTCATAGATTATATATTTTGTGAAGGCTCTACCAACATTACTGTAGACAGAGCAAGAACTTTAATTAGAGAAAATAGCCTTTTTTTGTCTAATGCAAGTGTTCTGAGGGCATGTTGATTTGGCAGAGTGAAAGCATTTGATAAGAATACAAAGAGAATGGGGAGAATCCCATGAAACTACTGAGAGGGTCAAGTGTAAGGAATATTCTTCAAGGGGTCATAGTATGTCAGCTATATACAAAACTGATGAAAGCAGGAGAATTAGGGCCAAGCTCAAATTAGATGTGCTTCTTGTGGTTCTGGAGGTGATCAGCTTGTGTGTAAAACCATGCTGGATACAGGAAGAAATAAAACAAGTACTCCATATTATGTTATTGGTATTGTGGCTCTGTAAAACCACTAAGTTCAACACAGAAAATTGAAAGAAAACTCAGAATGTCCTGGAGAGTAAAATTAAGAAATAGAATGAACTCAGACCACCCACCAAAGTAGCCTTCTGGAAACAGATTGTTCTTTACTTCACATAGTAGATGTGAAAGCACAGTAAAATGCTGAAGACCCAGATGGAGCAGTGGAGGAATGACTCTGCCTATGCTTAGGTTTTTTACATTACTAGCATCTTAAAGCATGGTGGTTCTTTGAAGAAAAAAATCCAAGATTACCTTTAGCACATCTTAGTCAAGCCACAGCAAGTATCCTCAGTTTACAAATACAAATGTTCTGGGTTTGTTTTGTTTTCCTAATTGCTAACCTTAGAAATTATTTGTTTCCTAAAAGCTAAAAGGGTTTTTTTCCTTCTCACATATCATCATGAGTGGTTTTAATGGAATAAATTGTGTCTTCCGTGCCAGCTAAAACAGTTGTTTTCAGTCATGCCAGTCATGGAGGTTTATGTATGCAGTTACAGTTTTTGTACTTGGGTGTTAAAATAAATTGAAGAGGCACAGAAGAAATAGAATTTACTTAGGTTTTTGGTGGCCCATTTGCTGAACAGAACTAGCAAGGCTGACTGAGTAACTAACATTCATTAGTGCAATTGAAGACAATAGATGAGCTTCTGAGTACTGTCAGGGAACAATTATCTTGAATAAAAGTAGGTGCTGGTTTGATGCATCTGTAATTAGAGCTGCCTAGCACTGTGGAAGGAGTTTCCTTTCCCTCCCAGGGCTAGAGGGCTTGGCAAAACCTCCTTTGGGATGAAACTTTAGAGCATTTCTCTGAAAGGCTTCTTGGGGAAATGACAACCCTATGACTTTCTTTATAGAAACTGTTTTTATGACCATATCTATCTATCTATCTATCTATCTATCAATCATTTCAATTTACAGAGGATGTAGAAGACCACGTAGCAGATACCAGAGGATAGGAAGTCTGGTATCAATGCCTAATGGAATTGCTTCCTGTTGGTAGAGTATCTGTGACAGACTTGAGCAGTGAGGGTTACACTATGATAGATAAGAGGAGTGGGGGTGGATATGGCCATGGTCTAACTGGAAAGAAGAGAGAGAGAATTGTGGGGAGCACAGCTGTGTGTTGCACTGCAACAGCACACATCTTGTGGACCATTAGCGGATGGGGGTAGGCTAAGCCCTTGCAGCATTCCTGTTCCCACTGCCTCACCTTTCCACCTGCTTGGAAGGGGAAGGCTATTTCAATACCATTTTACAATACAAATCAAAAGGCATCTCTTTGATATAATGAAATTTGGTGTGATTTACTCCTTTTCCCTGGATAGAGGCTTACTGGAGCTCACAGGGCTACCCTGGACACGGGGAGAGAGATGCAGTCTTCACGTGGCTCCTCTAACGAGGTTTCTAATCAAGGGACTGAACTTGATAACAGAATAGTTTGCTGTGGGAGATAGCTGAAACCTGCCTGCAGACAGGTAGAAGCCTTTTATAAAAGAATCCTAGTAAGAAGACTAAACCTGTTACCAGGAGGAAACTTTTTCAAGTGAACCGATCTGACAAAAGAAACCCGAATAAATGAGGCAGTGTTACCACAAAACAGTGTTTCTTAAAGAAGCAAAATGGCTTTGTTTCCATAAGCTAGCAAGAGGGATATTGGTTGCTACAGCAGGAGTCTAATGACATCAGATTCACCTGCCTGGTTGTCTACTCATAGGGGTACGTTCACTGAATGTTTCAAGCACTCCAGGAAGAAAGGAGAGGCTGAGGACTTCACTATGTTTTATTAACATTCTCTTTCCAACGCAAATCACACTGAAGAAGACAACAGATAAATCCTGATTTCACTTTATTATTAGTTGTTGAGATACGCATTTATTACAAGAAATGGGAAACAGATTACACCAGCAAACACATCTGGCCTCAGACTGGCCTTCAAGTCATCCAAAAAGAAGCACGAAATACGGCATTGTTTACAGCCAGGCACTTACAATCCCACGCAGCTGCAGGGGTGAGAGGCAGCAGAATAAACTCTCAAGACAAGCCGACAACAGCTCCACTGCTGGGGTGCCCCTTTTGCAGACGAGACAACAACAGATGAAGAAATCTTGAGAATGACCCAGAGCAGCGCTCATTAGTGAACGAAGCGCAGGCAGGAAATGGGACAAGATTCCTTTTGTCATAGTTTTTCACCCAGCTGTCTGCCCGTCCTACAGCCACCCACACACAATCAAATATAGTCATAGTCAAACTCCGTAAAAGTTATACAAATAAAACCTCCAGTGATTGCATACAGACCCCTTCCAAGTTACATTTGCCCCATTAACAAGGAATGAAAAATTGCTGGGCTTAATCCAGGCACGTTTATCATTGCAATTGAGACTTATTACGAGGGGTTGTATTCAGGTAAAGCTGATAGGATCGTGTAATTCCTCTTGCTCGTGTCTGTCTGTCCATCTGTTACTCTGCATATCTACTGTTTATTATTGATTATTGGCACTTTTACTACATCTGTTGTATTTCCTTCTTATGGCAAAGCTATGATTTTTACTTTATGCAGGTATATGCTCTGTTTGTGTAAAACAGATGTGTGCGATTCCCAAAATGACAGCATTAGCAAGCAGAGAAAAACATTTCTGGACTTCTGAAATGGATTCTCTGAGGAATCAAATGCTATTTTGAGATTTTTAAGTTATCATAATGACATCAAGACTCCAGCTTCTTGGGATCTTTTGTTTGCAAGTACAGCTCACTTAAAATCTTGCTCATAGGTTATTAAAAACCTTTGGTTTTCTTGTGGATTGAAAGCAGGTTTTTACCTATATTTTTCAGCTAGAGGTAAAGAACAAAAGTCTGTTACAGACAACTCTATAAAGAGCTGTCCTTCTTCCAAGTGGCTGCCATCCTGCTGCTCTCCACCAGGACTGTGACTGCAGGGTGCTGTGAGTAGTTACACTCTACTCACTTCTGGTTCATAGTCCCTTCATGTTTGGCTTTGCTCCTCAGCGGCAGTGGCCATTTTTAAATAAAGCAGTTGTGTATGAGCTGTTCATTAGATTCCTCTAAAGTGAAAGTTTTACTGCATCAGCACTGAGGTTGAGCATCAAGAAAAACGAGTGTCACATTTGCAGCTTATTGCAATTATTTTAAAAATCATGGATTCACACAGTCTTGAGCCATCCAGTGTCCTATGACTGTGTGTAGAGTTCCAGAGTGACAGAAAGCAGCCAGAGAATTCAAGCTGACATAGAAAAAACAAAAAGCCCAGCCCCTTCCCACCCAAAATTAAAATAATTTAAGATTGGCATTCCCAATTCTCAGATCCTTAGCAGTATCATATGATAGCATTCTCTAAGTGTTTAAATGTGTTATTTTAAAAAATCAGCACACAAGGAAATTAATAAAGAAAACCGATGCTGGAAGATCTGGGGCTGAGAGCACATAACATTAGTTTAGGGTGAAGTACGCTAAAACCACACTGTACTAAGTGAACAGTAGTAAGTCTAGTTAGTTCAGAAAGTTGCTGAAGAGATTGCCCTTTCTGAGGTGGAGGAGGATTACGGCATTCAGCTCTCCTTCCTTCTGTGTGACAGGAGGAGAAGAAACAAAGATGTCTACAGAGAGTGGTTTGATACCAGTAAGACAAGTGTTTTGACCATAATCATATTAGTACTGGTGTATAGCAGTACTGAGACAGCGCTGTTGACAGTCATCTACAATTGCAGTCACAAGAAACAGCACTACGGGGAAGTGATTTTCTTCTGTCATCCTTTACCATGGTGAGAAGACTGTTGTGTTAAAGCCTCTGAGCTGTTGTATCATACCAAAAATTATTCTCCCATTTACCTTTTGTAGCAGACTAGTTTACCTTTACTTTTTCATACTTCTTAGACCTAATCTAGAGTAGGTTTTCTGGACAAAAGGAGAAATAATTTTGCATTACATTGGCATGGGCTTTGTTTCTTCTTTCACTTGCCCTGAGGAACCCAGAACTGGTTGTTTAGAGGACAACATACCCATACACCTTCTTTATGGCTTGTTCTCCCAAGGTACCTCAGCACTGATCTGAGGCAACTCAGCACTCCTTTTTAGGGATGACATCCCACTTGAATCAGTCCACGTGGGTATCATGGCATTCTTTTATACTCACAAGTATCTACAAGGAGCTAGTCTAAGACCAACTTATTCCACCTTGGCTACTAAAGAGACATGAGATACAAAGAGGTCATAGTTGCTAATCAATGTGATTTTAAGTTTAACTGGGAAGGGGTGCTGCAAACTATGAGAACAGTGTTTGAGGCATCTGGTTTGCCACTTTTGGAGTCTCATTAATATCTCTTCTGTGTTGTTATGATGGTAATGTTAGCTATCAGACATTACTGCATCTCCTCTTACCAGTGTGTCTGAGTGCGTATCACTAGAGCTTTTAGTTGTGTATTTTTCCCCCCACAATTCTCATTTCTCATCTTTATTTGAATCACAGGCTTGTTCAGCAGGTCAGCTAATGGAGAGCAGATTTTTTACTCATTCTGGTTCTTTTTTTCCCTTTTCCCTCTATTTATATAACACACAATTTGTAATCTTTTTAAAACCAAAGAAGAGAGAAGTCTTGAGTTCATCTAGATTAAAATCAGCTGCAGCCTATTCATGGACTCAGCCCAAGATTGAGACTTTAGGAAACAAAAACACTGGACTAAATTAGACTGAACTAGCCTCTGTCTCCTGGTGAGGGGATTCATATAGCAAAAGGAAAGGGGAAAAGGGGGGTAAAGGGAGAGGATCTCCATGTGGTTTTAATTCATTTTGATTCTCTTCCTGAAGCTAATTTACCCAACACAAAGGCTCTGTAGTGGGCAGCCAGCTTTTTAGAAGTTTGGCTTTCACTGATAAACAACTCAGTTCCTGTTCTGAAGGTCTGAGATAGCTCAGACCTGTGTGTAATCAGCCGAGGTTTAATGTGAGTATTTTGGTACAGGGTATTTCAATTACATATTAGAGTCCTTTCATCATCTGTCAGAGTGTATCCTGAAGACTCTCGGATAATTGATCTAGCCCCTCCATTCATTCTCTCCCCAGAAACAGACAGTGAATTGTCTCATTGAAGAATCAGATCAGCAGACACATGGGCATGTCGAGCCAAAAGTACTTCCACTGGCGTGGCACCCTCAGAAGGCAGTTCTTAGCTTCTTCTGGGCATAGAAGCCTTTGCCACCAAAGTAGCAACATACTGTTTTCTGCTGAAGGGAAAATACTCAAATGTTCTATTCATCCCCTTTGCCATTAAATCTTTTTTATTGCATTCTTAGCCCCATTTGTGTGTGTAGTCCTCTAGCAACATGCAAGAAATTATGTCTTTGCCCTAAAAAAGTCAGACGGTAGGTGGGAAGTGAAGCAAACAGTAAATCACTAGCTGGAAATTATTTGAGTGATTATGTTAGGCACAGACAGTCTTTGGTTACAGTTTTCATGTACTTAGTGACAATAACTTGTAATCTAAGCAAAACTAAAAGGCAAATGGGGAGATTAATGGAGGGACTGAGATGGAGGAGGGAGTGGAACCGGGCCTTGAAAGGAAGGGTTGACTGAGACAATATCTGTGGGTGTATGGTTTCCCAGTGCTTCAATCCCATGTGCAAATATTTGTTACAGTAAATGAGTATATGCAGGGCACATATCTATCGCTGAGTGGCTAATGAGCCACAACAATCAACATCAGTTGTTCACTGCTCTTTTACATGTGTCCTAGGAATGAGTAGTATCAAAGGAAATATGGTTTTAAGATCGAGGGCTGAAGATATCTGGCTTCAGCTGCTAATTCTTGCCAGTTTTGTGTAATAGCAGACAAAAGAATTTCTCCATGTTCTGTTTTCCATCTTCTTTTCTAATTTACAGAGATACTGAAATGTTCAGCATTATATGTAGGATGCTCCATTTCTACAGTGTTAAAGGCCATATATACATACACAGATAATCCAGGTACTGCACAGTTATCCAGAAAGCCTTATATATCCTTCTCTGGGCATATTTTTCCAAAGTGTATTTTGCATTTTCATGGCTTTCCCACTTTATGAGTCAATTCAAGCAAAGGTTTAAATACATGTGTAATCCCTTATACTTTGCTTGACTTAAAAATTTCTCACATTTATAACAGGTCATCTGGAGTCTAGGTTGAGCAGGGCATGTTTTTTCCATGGAACTCTCATGTATTCCTTCCTCCTCCTGACCACATGCTGTACCTCCCCGTCAGCACCCAGTCCACTTCCTGTGTGCCACCGTGCTCTGAAAACAGGCCAGAGATGCTGCAGAGCTTTTGGTAATTAGACTTTTTTTAAGGATAAATCAAGTTTGATTTGATGTACTGGTACTGTGAGAAAGACTATTTGAATATGAAGGTGAAGGACTGGAAATCTTAGCATTTCCTGCCCATATTTCTTCTTGCCAAAACCTAGGGCATGATACAGCTGAAATAAAGTGACCCGAAGGCTTTTGGATACTGTTAGGTGTCACACTTTCTTCTAGGCCTTCCTCAAATGCTGCTAGAAGCAAATTGGTCTACCGTCCTTTTCAGTTACTTTGTTTTGTTCTGTTGCTTATATTCTGTCAGTAAGCCTATTATTTGTCTAACGCTCAGACAGATCGCTTCCTCTCCTCTCCCCAGCACGTGTTAGATACTGATGACTCCAACAGAAGTGGTTAAAACTTTATTCAGAAGTAACTGGAAGCCATCTAGGACTTGGCAAAGGATAAGGTGTGGTTAAAGGGTGAAACTGAAGTCCTTTTCACCTGCTTAATGGGTTGCAGAGATTTATTTTAAGGCTCAAAGTAACCTATCAGTATTTTGAGAGAGTAAACTCATTTTGGATGGCTTTAGATGGCTTTCTTTAAGAAGAAAAAGTATTGGTATTCTTTACCCTACCCCAAAAATAGACAGTTTTATGCTTTTACTATTCCACATGCTTTGAGTGACAGCTAGCAAAATACCAAAGAAATAACTACAGTAGTTTAATGTAGTAAAAATTATGTACTTAACATTGGCTTACAGTAAGCCTCACATGTTAGGATCTGCTTCATATGTCGACAAAGTACCATATTCATCCCCAACACTTTTAGGAGCGGAGCTGCACTACTCATTGCTCTAATCTCCACGTTTGGGGCATCTGTTCCCATGATTCCCTTTGTCTTGTGAGGTCCAGATCCTGCACAGCCTGTGGTTTTTTTTGCGGTCTTTTGTTTTTAGCAATTACTAAACAAAGAGGTATTTAACTGTAGCCTTATTTAGCTTGAAAGGAAACGTAGTGCTAGATCTACCAGTTTCAATAGGTTTTAACCCAAGACATAACAAAAAGCTGCAGTCTTTTTCTTCCATTGATTCAAACCCAAAGAAACCAGATACATTCAAACAAAAAACTCTGGGGAGAAGGATGGGGTTCAGACAGTCATTTCAAGGCATCAAGCTATGACGTGGAAGTTATTTTTGAGAAACCTGTTTTAGTGTGTTTGCAAACTTGGGCAACTTACTATATTGCTTACTCTCGGTTCACAATGTAAAAGTCATCTTCACAAGCATAAAGCTAGAAATACGCCTTTGAAAAGGAGAGAAAAGATTTGAGAGCACAATATTTAGTTACCATAAAAAAAGTTTTATCTTGATATTCTACCCTGACCCTGTCCAATTCGATCCTTCCCTGTCATACAAAATGGTGTAGCGGTAAGGTCTTGATCCTGGAGATTCCCAGGGATGTGACAGAGCAGAGATGATGTGTTACCTCTGAGAGTACCTGTACCAGGCTGAGCTCTAGTTACCCATGCACTGTTAAGGGCCTGCAACACTTGCTCACGTTTTACCTGTAGAGAGGAAAAAGCTCACAATTTTTCAGTTTTCAACTACATAAAGTTCTCTGCAGAGAGGAAGAAAATGGAGAGAGAGACATCCTGCTTTCATGTTCTTCTTGCAGTCCTGTAGCTGGCCGCACAAGAGCGTGTGCAGCCACACGTGCCTAGGCACCCAGAGCTTAGTGCTCTTGAGCACACGTGCATTTACATGACTCAGAGTTAAGTTCCACTCCTCTGGTCTGGTGGTTGTTAAGAGAACAGGAAGCAGGGGCTGTTGGGAGGATTTATTTTAAGAAGCTGTTGTACAATTTTGGTTCCTTTTGGCTGCAGTGTTCGTTGTCAGCATATGGCTGCTCTCTTGAGGATGGTCTGAGTGAGCTGTACAGCTGTCATTGTTGTTTCTCATTTGCCTTGCTGTGCTCCAAGCTTAACGTGGTTTCAGAGTGCTCTGCTGATCTATCAGGTCAAGCTCCTTGGGTGCTGCTTCTCAGATGGTAACCAGCAGTAGTTCACCCTGGCTGCTGTCAAACCTGTTCAACTTTCTTCAAAACTATTCCTGCTAGTGTAACAGTTTACCAGTATTTTACTATGAAACATATATCCTTCAGGGAGCTTCTGCCTGTATGAGCTCTGGGGAAACTATGGGCAGAAGCTGCTGTACAAGGTGTACATTTGCTCACAGTCTGAAGCTAGGTTTAAGAATAAAAGGCAGAATAATATAGAAGAGCAACCTGTAATACGATAGGGTTTTTACAGAAATACCACTAGGAGGATCTTTATAGTCATTGCAATACTTTACCTGTGATGCTTCTTAATACTTTCTGAAATGAGATGGCTTTATTATTGAGAGAGCTCCAAGCAGTAAAATTGTCCTTAGTCTGGGATTTTTGCTGCTGGTCTCTCTAGCAGCTGTTGGGGAACAGGCCATGAGTTCTGGTGGAGGAAGAATGAAGTTATTGGCTTCAGTCATCAGCAATTTTCAAGGAAACTAAGATGGCTCACTCTGGTGCATTTTCCAGGAGTTGGACATGTTGTGCATTGGTCTCAAGATTTTCATGCTGGGCAGCACTTACTTTGTGGATCTTTTGTACCCACAGGCTTCCAAGCAATATAGGCTTCCCAGGGTTGGTCAAATTCACTTACACTCTTTGTCTTCTTCCTTGCAGCACTTTTCACAAGAGTCTCCTAATATTATCAGGTTGTTTGCTTCTCTTCCTTAATTACTAGTTCGAAAAATTCTGTCTCATACCATTCAGAGAGAAACAGGCTAGTCAATAAAAGCAGAAATTGAAGTACAGTTGGCTATGTTAGTAGAGCTCTGAGAATCCAGTCATGCTGGTTTTCTGAGTGTACTTAGCGTTTCGCTTTGATGCTGTGAGTCCTGTACAGTGAAGGGTGAATACAAAAGTAGAATGTTGGTACTAGCCCAAAACTTCAGATGTTTATCATTCGTTATCTGAATTCCACATACCTGCAAAACTGGGCTTGAGGTTCCACAAGAGAAGTTTTCTTTTGAGGGTTTTGCTTTGATTTGAGTTGGATCTATCCAGAAAATGTCTTGTGGCATATTATTTGAATTTTTGCAGTTTTTTCTCCACCAGGAAATAAAGTTCCTGAAGCTCTGAGCCAGTGGAAGAAGGTGAAATAAGATAGAAGATGCTCATGTAGACAATTTCACACATCTTCAGAGGTTTAGTCTTCAGATTTTTGCCAAGTTTTGTATAAAAGTCTGGTCTGGCTCTGATGTCATCCAAAGTGATTCATCTGCTTCTCACTGTCTCCCAAGTGGGTGAATCACACTGTATATCTCCAAGATGCACTATCAACATACACAGACAGAGGTACACTAGAAAACACACTGTCCTGAGGTCAAACAGGGAGGTGATTCGAGTCAGCCAGCATGGCTTCACCAAGGGCAAGTCCTGCCTGACTGACCTAGTGGCCTTCTATGATGGAGTGACTACATCAGTGGACACGGGAAGGGCTACAGATGTCGTCCACCTGGATCTCTGTAAGGCCTTTGACACGGTCCCCCACAACATTCTTCTCTCTAAACTGGAGATGTATGGATTTGATGGGTGGACTGTCCAGTGGGTGAGGAATTGGTTAGATGGTCACATCCAGAGGGTAGTGATCAACGGCTCAATGTCCAGATGGAGATTGGTGATGAGTGGCGTCCCACAGGGGTCCGTATTGGGACCGGTACTGTTTAATATCTTCATCAATGACATAGAAAGTGGGATCGAATGCACCCTCAGCAAGTTTGCAGATGACACCAAGCTGAGTGGTGCGGTCAACACGCCAGAGGGATGGGATGCCATCCAGAGGGACCTGGACAAGCTCAAGAAGTGGGCCTGTGTGAACCTCATGAGGTTTAACAAGGCCAAGGGCAAGGTCCTGCACCTGGGTCAGGGCAACCCCTGGTATCTATACAGGCTGGGGGATGAAGGGATTGAGAGCAGCCCTGCCGAGAAGGACTTGGGGGTACTGGTGGATGAAAAGCTGGACATGAGCCAGCAGTGTGTGCTCGCAGCCCAGGCGGCCAATCGTATCCTGGGCTGCATGAAAAGAAGCGTGGCCAGCAGGTTGAGGGAGGTGATTCTGCCCCTCTACTCTGCTCTGGTGAGACCCCACCTGGAGTACTGCGTCCAGCTCTGGAGCCCTCAGCATAAGAAAGACATGGACCTGTTGCAGCGGGTCCAGAAGAGGGCCACAAAAATGATCCGGGGGATGGAACACCTCTGCTATGAATAAAGACTGAGAAAGTTGGGGTTGTTCAGCCTAGAGAAGAGAAGGCTTTGGGGAGACCTTCTTGCAGCCTATCAGTACTTAAAGGGGGCTTATAAAAAAGATGGCGGCAAACTTTTTAGCAGGGCCTGTTGCAACAGGACGAGGGGGAATGGCTTTAAACTAAAGGGGGGTAGATTTAGACTAGATATAAGGAAGAAATTTTTTACGCTGAGGGTGGTGAAACACTGGCACAGGTTGCCCAGAGAGGTGGTGGATGCCCCATCCCTGGAAACATTCAAGGTCAGGTTGGACGGGGCTCTGAGCAACCTGATTTAGTTGAAGATGTCCCTGCCCACGGTAGGGGGGTTGGACTAGATGACCTGTAGAGGTCCCTTCCAACCCAAACTATTCTATGATTCTATAAACCCTTTCCATGTAAGTGACAACTTGCAGATACAGGGAAATGTCCTTTCCTGGTTTTCTAGATAGTCCTTTTGATTCCCTCTGCCTAGAAAAAGATGAGGCTGAGAAGGAGGCAAGCTTGCCTGTCAGAAGAGTAAGTTTCTTTCCTGATATCGAGCACCATAGTTGGGAATATTATTTTCTCCTTCCTGCTAAGTCCCCTGGCACTTGCATTTTTTCCTCAAATATTGCTTGGCAGTATCCACTGGAAGAGATGGTCCTGTTTGGGACAAAACCTTATTTCATTTCCCCCTACCTCCATTTTCTTTTGTTTATACTAGACAAGAAAACTGCGTCGTTTGAGGAATAAAAATCAAGTTTCTATTTCTACATCTGCTTTTCTCCCCAACCTTCTATCTGTTGATTTGACTGATTTGCAGCCCTTCCTTCCCCCCTTGCTGTTAACTAATGGACTTTGGTGTTAAGCCAGCCTTTCAGTGCACACACCACCATGCCAACGAGAGTGTGTGCAGCTATTCTGTCTGCTTTGGAAGGCTACAGATGCAGCCAGAGCTAGAACAATTCCCGTATTGATCCCACACTTGTCAGTTAATCCGTCATAAGGCATGGGAATCCTAGCCCCTTCCACATCTGCCTGCATAACTGCAGGGGGAAAACCAATTCTCTGAAGCTCTCACCAGGGAACAAGAAAGCAAAGAGAAATGGGAGCTCACTGGGAGAGAGGGCTGTAAGCTGCTGGGCCAGAGGGCCGTGAGATCGCCTACCTGCTCCACCCTTTCCCCTCGGCTCCTTTTCATCCTCCTGCAGGTCAGCAGGATCAGGTTTATGTTAGCGAACCATGAAGCTTATCAAATAAATGCTGCAGCAGCAGGTGTTTGGCTGCCTCCACAGGCCAAGTCTAACAAGGTTGATATTGTGTCTGTGGCCAAAGTAATGCAGTAATTACTTTTCTGGGCTTGGAACCCCCAAGAGGTTTCTGGGAACCAGTTAGAAAAACAAACCTTGCTAAGAGCAGGGGATTTTTAAAAAGGAACAGTGGTGCTCTCTGTGCCAGAAGGAGAGGACAGGGGTTTCGAGTGCGGCATCCAGTGTGGTGCCCCGTCCCCCTGTAGCTTGCTCACGTTACAGGGGCCTAGGACAGAGGCAAAGTGCTTGATTCTGGTCACTCATGTCAGGACGGGCAGCTTATTTTGGCTCACAGTGGCATGTGGAAAGGCAGCTGCTTTCTTTAAAGACGTTAATGTGGTACTGCAAGAAGAGCGAACCCTGGGTTAGGGGGGCCCTTACAATTCCATCTATATAATTCAAATTGACTTACAGATCAGGAGTTGCATAGCATAGCTTTCCACTGCTGTCTGATTCTTGCATTTGAGCATTTCTCTTGTAGCTATGAGCGCAGAAACTGAGTTACGGACCATGATGCAGCCTAATTACACCAAAGGAAGAACAAGATCTCAGAGCACAGCTCCGCTGTGCCGTGCCCCTTTATCTCAGGTACTCCGTTCCAGGCTACGGAGGGGAAAGCTAAAACAGGTCTGCATAGTGATGGCATTTTGAGGCAGCAATCTTCATTGTTCTTTTTGAAAGAATATTGATCATTTAGACCAAAGCTTTTTCCCTGTAGCTGATTATTACACATAATAATGCCTATTATTGTAAGGTCATTTAAACCAGGTTTAGTAATTGCGAAAATGTCCTGAACTACTGGAAATGTCTTCTGCTGCTGTGTGGTTGTTCAGGAGACCAGAATTTGAAAGTGAGAAGAGGAAGAAAGCAAAACTGATTAGACATTCATAGGATTCCACATTAGATTTGAACCCGGTATGTTTAAAAAAATACTCTTATAAAAAGCCTATAAAATTCTTACTACCTATAAGGCATTCTTTAGGCATCCTTCTCTGCTGTTGAATCAAGCTACAAAGCAATGGCTTTGCAGTGATGAATGAATTTTCCCAAGCTGGGAAAGTTAGCATTTCATTAATGTCTGGCAATGCTTTCCCATTCCTACTGTTTATGTTAAGCTCTATTTTTGCATATTACCTTGTATTATGAAGACCTGGTGCTTTGGTGATGGTCCAAAGATACCATGCCATTCGCTCAGTGTTCTTCAGTGTTTCTTGCTAAAGTGTTTTGTTCTTGGTATGCTGGTGTGCTGAACATACTGTAACTGAGTGTGCTGTAAAGCCCTGCTGTAAATGCCATGGCATGCTAGTCCTCAGTGTTTAATTTTGTGCTAGGAATACTGTGCACTTGGAGGCGAGTGCTATGGGTGGGTCAGACACTTGCTTCTTCAAGGTACTCAATGACTTTCCATAAACACTGCCTGAGTGTAGCAAGTAGTGAAGAACTGCTGTACTAGGACTGCTGGGAGGGAAGATATTGTGATTTGCCTCAGCATTATTCCTTTAAAGTCTGACCTTACTCTGCTCTTGAAAAATGGTGCTAGGGTTGCTTCCACAGCAATTTCGCCATGCTGTAAACGCAATACAGATCAGCCAAAAATCAGGCAGGGTATGTACCTCCTAAGGTGGCCAAAATGGTGCTTATAGAGCTCACTACTTTAATTTGGGACATGGTTGCACAATATAAACAGTTTTGTTTAATGCAGTACTTTGATTTTTTTATATATATTGTTGAACCACTTCTGCAATGTTTAGAAGGACACACAAAACAGCTTAGCTAGGACAGATTTTTTCATCATGTATTTTGCAAATATTCAGGAATGACGTCTGAAAGTTATCATTTGGAGGAAGCGTTGCTGCAGAATTTGGCATAATTGCCTATCTGTACTGAAGTCTCAGATTCTGGGGGGAGATGAAGGCCCATATATTTATTTTTCTGTAAAAAGAACTACCAACTATGGCCAACTATAATTAATCATGTATATTATTAATACTGTAGAGGAGTGGATCAGCAAGAAGCCATTGGGGACTGAGCTTATGACAATGTTAAGAAGAGGCTGAGACATGTTAGGATTGGTGTTGCAGTGGCAGAGCTGTGTATGAGAACCTCACACATGACTTATCAGTGCTCACCTGAGTGTAACTAGACATGAACCAGAATATATTTGCTATTAATATTGCAGCTGTGATTTTTTTTTTTTTTTTTTTTTTTTTTTATTTTTGTGATTAGAAGAATGTGCCAGCTTGTGTGCATGTGTGTGTGTTCTGGCAGTGGAAAGATGAAAGTGCTTACAGTTTCCATATGAATGCAAGAGCATGCCTTCTCTAGGCCCAAAACAGTTACAAAAGTACCTCATAAAGCTCGAGAAATAATGGCAAAGAGGAAAACAAGTGGCAGCAGATTAGACCAAGGTATTTTATGTACTGTGATGTTTTGTGTAGTCATCTGGAAAGAAACAGAAGAGACCTTTTGAAGATCTTTGATTGGAAACAATCTTTATTACTGATCAAGTTCACCTTTGTCAAAAAGATGATTATTTAAATATTAGGCATCTTTTACTCCCATAGCACAAAACTGATTCAAAGACTTGACCTGATAGATCAACTGTTAAATGGCTCATTAGATTAGATAAGGGAGTTGGAATGTATTTGATGTTAATATTACATCCCTACATACCATATGAAATCTCTCTTCATCTATCATCTAGTGAAATATATTACCCAAGTATAGGATGTCATCTGCGTGTTGTGTAGAGTCTTCTGAAGGTTGGGGATTGGCTTGGATATTACTTTTGCTTTTACTACTTTTTATCCCCAGTAGAAAAAAATGTTGGTATTGGCTATAAAGAAATGAAAACATGTTGACGTTTTCAGGAATTGGTAATGGACAACAGAGTTCTCACCTAATAGTCAGTTTACATTTAAATCTGGGCTATATCAGAAAGAAGAAAAAGGGACTCTGCTAACCAGCCTGAAGAGAGTGGATTTCATTCCATTCTTTAATGGAATGGAGCAGATCATTCCTGGCCTTTTAACATAGAAATTGCCAACACGAATGGAGTTACATGGACCCCTGCAAAGACTCTCCTCTAATATAAAATACCTAATATTGTAATTTCTCGTTGGATTCCCAAAACAAGGTAATGTTGTGATCTACTTGGCAGGATGCTAAAAGCACGTCTATCACTTAAATTAACTCACTCTTTTTTCCTTGATTAAGAAGTTCTATTACTCCATGGCCCAGAGTCATCAAACTTATTTTTCTGTAGCCCATTTCCATTCATGGCTTATGGTCAAAACAGGAGTTTAAATCTCCAGAATTAATCATAAGCCCTTAATACACCATGTGATTTCTGACCCAGCACGGACTTGGATCTCACAGTAACATATACAGCAAGAAAATGATCTCAGCCTTCTCATTTCTTGTCTGAACCTGCCGAGAGCCACTATGGAAACACATCAGAGCAATAGTGATGCAGTTGCTGAAGATGCCATCAGTGTTTCCAATGGAACTCCTAAAAACCAAAACAAAACAAAGCTTTCTTTCTTGAACTGTTGATAAATTGACCACGAGAGTTAACATATTTTAGATGTAATTTAGCTTTTCATGATATTTTCTAAGTCTGTGATGAGTAACAATAGCCATTGATCAGTTACTAGCATGGTATATGCACATATTTTGTATTTGGGAGCCAGTCCTGATGTGACTGTGAAGTATGCATAGAGGTTGCCTAAGCAGAGTTTCTCTTCTTCTGGGCAGCATTATGTATTGAGCTTTTAAGCATCATTTGAACACTCAGTGTTGCTTGAATGACTTGTCATATCCCTCCCAAATGCTTTTGCATTCTCAACATGGACAAATTTTGTTTTAGTGACCTGCTTTCAATTAAAAAGTGATAAAAAGAGCCCTTGACAAGTTCATCATGAACTAATTTCAAGTGCTCATATATTCCGAAAAGTGAGTCTGAGGCAATAGTTGGAGGCTCTTACTAAAACATGCAGATACAAACTCTTAGAAGAATTCAACAAACTCTTAGAAGAATTCAATGGGGAGTCTCTCTTGAACAACTGCTTGTGCAGAATTGCTTCTTGTCATCCCCAAGACAACTGGTTACCACTATGATTTAAAATCTCTGGAGATAGTGAGACAATTTTTAGGAAACGTGCTCAGCAGAAAATAAATAGTACTCAGGCCTTTACGTAGGTTAGTCTGATTAGCCTTGGGAACAGACAGAAAACTATACGGTGCTTACTGTGAACAGTATGAGACTCAGTCTGACTTTGAATTTAAAAAATTCAAATAAAATTTCAGAAAGTTCTAGATGGAATGCTGAAAATTTCCTTGTTGACTTTTTGGAGTGTGAGCCATCTTATAAATGGTTCATGCTGTTAATGCTAAATAAATAGGGGTTTTTTGAGGTCCATTGCATGGGAAACATATGAAGTCTGTAGTATCAGAAGGAAGATCAGTGTGTCTGGAAATCATAGACTCCAATATTCCTTTTAAGCTACTGAATTTGTCTATTTTCCTCTCTTTCTGAAGTTGTCTTGCTCAAAAGTCCCATTTTAGTCCATTTTTCCTTACATGTATCTTTTCTGTGCTAGTTTTTGAGAAAGTGGTGAGAGTATTAAAACACACATATTGATCTATATCTATATATATATCTGTATTAGTAAGACACATGTAAATAAAAAATTCCTTATGTTATTTGGAATAGTGGTCTTAGGCCACTGTTAAGATTCCTGTTTCCCAATCATTTAATACATTGGAAGTTTAATCAAGGGGTATCAAAAGATGTACCTTTGGTCAGGGGAAAGTAGTTTAGCAAACAAAAGGTAGGAATGGTAGAGATAGGAGGTCTTTTAATATGTTTCCATGAGACAGGATAGAAAGAAAGCAAATGCAAGAGAAGACTAAAGGAAAGAAAAGAACCATAAGGGAGAAAAAATTAAAGGACAGTACCCAAACTGAAAAGCCACTGGGGAGAGGGAATCATCTGAGAAACTCCAAAGGGTGGGGAATGGAAAACTGGAATTAGGAGGGGACCTCAAAAAAAGTCAAGGCTAAAGCTTTGTCCATGCTGCCAAAAAATCTATTTTGCTCTATTTTGGCTAAGCAAGATAAACATTTTTTCTGGCATGCATAGGTGGTGGCCCAAATTTGTTTGTTTCAAGTAGGTCGAAAAAAAACTTCCAAAAATGCTTTTGCCTAGTCTGGTGAATTGTGATAAATCATATTTTTACTTTGAGTCAAACAAATTTGGCCCCACGGAGGCCAGCCAAACACCAAGGCAGATCGGACACAGTTGGATTTCACAGCTGTTTTTAAATTTTGTGGTTTTAGCTGTGTGGATGTGGCTTAACTGCAACATCCCACCAGAGCTCCCAGGGAAGGAGCACCCCGAGGTAGCATTCTCCAGCTCTGCCAAACTTCAGGAACAGCGTAAGCAAGGGAGATTCAGCACTCAATGGTCTTGATGTCTGTAGTGTAAAATCATTACAAAAATGCCTGCAGCAGACTGTAACACAAAGAAACCAAGGACACAGAATATTAGTGTGAGTGTGCTTGTTCTACAACAGCATGCCATGCATTTGGCTCCATTTTGTACAACTGCAGTGGGGCTGGGGCCCGAGGTGGATCAGAGACCTACTTGGAGAGGGGGTATAAGTGGCTGAATATTGCCTTTGTCTTTGTCTGGTTTCATGAAGGTTTGTTACTCGTTTGGAGTTGGCCTAAATGGCGCTGCCTGGTGTGTCTTCCCAAGGAGCCATTCTGCTGGGTGAGGATCACCAGATGCAGAAGTTTGACTGTGGCCACATAAGACCATAGCCACGTTTCAGGTTGTAGTAATGCTGATCTCTCAACTCATGGTCACCAGCAGGTGGCCAACCGAAGGCCAACTTCTGCATCAGTTCTGGTGCTCATCAAACCCCTCAGTGAGTTGTCTAAGGGAACTCAGAAATCTGTTCACTTTGTATTTGTGGGTTAGCCTTTTGCCACTTTTGCTCCCTGAACTGACTTCTTGTGGATTAAGATGACCACTAGTGCAAGGGAAGCAGCAAGGAGACATGGAGGACAGCACGGGACCATGTCTTTTGCTAGCCATTCATAGTTACAGCAGTTTGGCTCCAGTATCAAACCATGTGGGACAGTGACGTAAAGCTACTTGTTTCAGGATAGCATACCCTCAGCTGCAGGTGTTGCAGTGGTGGAAAGGACTGGTAGCACAATCCCAACAAAAGCTGTATGTTTCCACTTTTTCCTATGAAACAGACAACTTCAGGTTTTTTTGGAAGCTCTGACAAACCTGTGAGTGTAGTAAACTAATAAAATGTGGCTTGGTACAGATCTGTATCTTGTGGTTGGTTGACTGTATCTACAAGTTTTTCCTGCAGTTGGCATACTTAGAAGTCCTCTTTGTGGATTGCATGGAATCTAATAATGGGTAACTTAATAAGCCAACCAGGGACATTTACAGGCGCTCTCTCCCCTACTTGGTCATCTCATTTTACTGAATTTATGTAACTTCAGATATGTTTGAGAACCCCTATCCTTTGTCAGACTTGGTTGAAAAAGTTATACGTTGGGATACAGAATGTCATTGCTAAAGTGTTGTCTGTGTAGAAAACCAGACTAAAAAAGAACCAAATAAACAATATTAGGAAGAAGATGACACAACTGTATTGTTTGACTTCAGTGATTGCAAACATGATTTTAACATTTCTTCCTTCAAGCAATGTCTAATGTCCTACCGCTTCTATTTAACAGAATGTTGTAACTTGAACCTGTTTGTTTTAGTTGAGCTGAGAAAAGACTGGACTCGTAAATGCTAATCTGACTCTTTTTATGTCAGTTCCAGCGCATACAGAAGAGCTAATAAGGACCTGTTAAACTGATTCTGGCCATTAGAAATATGGTATATATCCCTGGTCCTTAGATAGCTTTTGTGGCTCACAGTGCTCTATGGGATGTAGGGCATTAGTTTTGGGCAGCTAGCTAAAGGCATCTTCGTCTTACTCAGCACCATTTTCTCTGGCATGCCTCCATTGAGAGATAATTGGAGGAACAATGGTGAATTGAGCCACTCAGCCTGATTTTTCTGACAGTCTGAGTACCTAAAGATCCTTGTGCTGTTACTGGTTGTTTTGCGATAGCATCTGTGACCCCTATTCAGTATCCAGAGCTCCACAATGTAAGGCACTGTGTACATGCAAAGAATAAAAAGATGGCACTTGCCCTTGCTGACTTCAAATATGGTTTATGGTTCATCCAGCAACTCAGTATGTCAAACTGAACACCAAAACTCATGGCCAACAAAATCATAAACCATTTGAAAACAAACTCAGCTTAAAAAGACCATATGAATCACCATGTAAATGTTGTCCTGTTGTACACTGGAAACATTCCTGACTTCTGATTGGCATGTTGATAAATTCCTACAACCAACATCATGTGACAAAAGGGCTAACCCAACATCAGCATTTCCTAAGTGGTCATAAATGGAATCACACATCTTTACGAGCTCTCAGAAAGGGAAAATATATTTTTAAATTGCTGTATTGGCAAATAGGAAGGGCAGATGGGGAAAACCAAGAACAACATACTTAGTTGCAGTAAGTGCCCAAAACCATAGAACGAATACCAGTGCTTTATGAAAGAGTGCTGCAAACAATTTGAGCAGTCCATTTTTCTTAAAGAATTATCTAGCCATAAGCCATTCCCAGTAGATGAACAGTGCCTGACAGTCTTTGCCAGCCAAAGAGAAAAGGGGAAAAAAACTTTGCACTGAAGTTGCTGTGGTCCTTTTTGGACTTGCAGTAGTTTTGCAAAGCAGTGTTCGCAGTCATTCATTCTGTTTTCAGCAGTGTCCTTGACCATACCCTCTGCCAGTAACAGGACCTTTAAGTCCAAAGAGAGAGAGAAGCAACTTTTTCTTTTTTTTTTTAACCAACTAGCAGAGGATATGCTGAGCCAAAATAGA
This sequence comes from Aptenodytes patagonicus, assembly GCF_965638725.1. Classification (NCBI taxonomy): domain Eukaryota; kingdom Metazoa; phylum Chordata; class Aves; order Sphenisciformes; family Spheniscidae; genus Aptenodytes; species Aptenodytes patagonicus. The sequence goes on along the minus strand of NC_134955.1, from coordinate 34,774,596 downwards.
AATAGCAAGGTCAGGTCAGGGCAAGGCCCTGCATTTCATTAGCCAGGCCCGGCTAGGAGTGATTAAATATGTACAAGAGGCTTTGAATAGATCCAGAGAAGGAGAGATGACATTGTGGAATACAGAAAAATCATTCTTTGGTGCTGTCAGCTGACTAAATACAGGATGGTACTTAATTAGAGAGATAAAAGGAATTTATTTTAGTTATTTTAATTTTGTAGAAGAGAGGGGATTTTTTTTATTTTCTGTTGAGTGTTTTGTAAGGTGGGGAGAGGAGGGTCTGGACAAAAAGTGTGAGCCTGGTTTAACAGAATCCAGATAGCCTCGAGGTACATGTTGACCTGGCCTGCAGTTCTCATGAGTATAACTTGATGAAGACCTAGTAAAAAGGACAAAATTATATTGGCAATGTAATCAAGGCCCTGTTAAATTTTGGAGGCGCTCCGGTTAGAAACTGATGATCATCTGAGTACGTTGCACTGTCTGTTTCATTAGACATGTTAGAGAGAAAATTTGAAAAGAATGGAGCTTTGAAGCCGAATAAAGTACTGTGTCAAGTGGTGCTTTGGCTGCCCAGCTTGAATTTGCTATTGGGGCTGCCTGACTTAACTGACATTTTATAGCTGTATTGTAATTCTTGTATGACAGTCGCATTGTTGCATAGGCACCTAGGCACTGAATGCCCACAGTTTGTAGTCCTTTTCCATAGAAACTACCAGCCCAGCTGGCTGAAACTAGAATACATTTACATTTGTCCAGAGCACCAACAATAATGTCCTTGCAAAATTTCTAGGGGCTATTTTCTTAAACCAGCCCATAGGAATTTGGGCTTCTTGAAAGATGATTCCTGCAGCGCCATAGCGCTCCTTAGTGTCATGTTGGAAGGTCTATTCAGAATCAGCTGGGGATTTCTGTATAGTCATTTTTGCATGAATCTAACTTAAAACATTGTGAAAGCCTAGATGTAGTTACAGTAGTGCAATCTCTGTGTCTAGACATTAGTGTATTTACACTAGTATAAAGATATTTGTATCATACTGGTTCTTGTTACCTAAATACTATATTTTTCATTCTGGTCCAGTATGTCTCAGCTACCTAAGAATTGTCTTCTTGGGCATTGTCACATCTTCTTTGCTTTATTACAGTAAATATAAAGCTTATAAAAAATCTTTTGCTCTTCTGAAAGTCATTTGACAGTGGAGCTGACATTAATGGTCAGTTCACTGGCAGAGGAATACTGTTTGATTTATATGTTTTCTTTCTAAGATGTCAGATTGACAGCCCTGGGAACAGAAATACTCAGCTAATTGCCCAAACATGCAGCATATTGCAAACTTTGCCAGCCTTTCACAGTGATAGTATCTTGATCCTTGAGCGTGAGAGCATATCTAAGCCTTGAGAGGGCATTCAGTGCTGAACCCGATAGGGCCTAAGAAGTACTTTTGTTAGATCTCTTCACGATTCACTAAGGTAAACAATGACTGTGAGTTTCTTTTGTGTAAGCAATTGAACAGCCAGCCTGGCAATAACAGCTCTAAGTCAGAATTAACAAGAGCTACGTTTCAAGCTACGGTAACTTTATCCTGAAAGGTTGCAGATCCCACTTTCCATCCCATGAGTGAGCACTTGTCCCCGGTCATTGTATCTCTCCCTGCTGTTCCACTACCAGAAATGACCAGTTGTGGGCCTGCAAGTTTAGGTGGCACATTCTTCAAGATTTCTAAACCAGCACTAGTGTAAATTTAGTCTCTGAGGCTTGGTCAGAAGCAGTATTTGTCAATAGGTGGTTGCTGAATCAACACTGCTGTTCCCATGTAACCATCACAGCAAGTCCTAACTGCTGACTGATTGTGAAACTTCTTGCTCTTTCCCTGACCCTTCCCACACCTGCTCTTCTCTTCCTTTTCAGGTTTTCTCCCTCCCATTTCTCTTCATCTGTGCCCTTCCTCATTTCCCTTCACCTTCTCTCCATCCAATCCTTTTCCATTTTTTTCTCCCTGCTCTTGTCAATTCCAGTCCTCCTGTGTGTCCCCATTCCTGCTGCTCTCCCTTTCTTGCATTACATTTTTTCCTTCATCCACATTTTTTTCACTTATTCATCTTCCTGCTGGTTCCTATCACCCTCCCCTCATTGTCACATGGAATAAGCAGTGGTGTTATGAAGAGGGGGATGCTCTTAGCAGCATTGTATTAATCTATCCTGCATCATTTCTCTGTCTTGTCCTTGTAGTTTCTTGTTACCAGTTGCCTTAATGGTGATGTAGTTAATATATCAAATTTTATTCTTTTCCTTCCTTTTCATTAGAAATCTAGGAAAAGGAGGGGAGGCGATAGGGATGTGCTTATTTGTCCTTTTCTCCTCCCATGAAGCCAGGGCGGTTCGACTGTGGCCTTTTTCTGTGCATATGAAGGGGTAGAGGCCGTGCCTTGAAATACTTGGCTTTTTCTTCCCTTGAGGTTTTCTTCCAGGCCCTTTTTTAAGTGAATGGAGAGGAGTGATTTTCTTGTATTGCTGGCATTCTTTTCTTTCCCTCCTCCCCTCGGCGCGCAGTCATGTCCCTAATTAATTGAATTCCCTGCTAGACCTTTTGTGAGTCATTTCAATTACCCATTACTGAAGCAGCCTGGGATTTCTGCTGTGTTTTCACTCATCTTCCTGGAATTTCTCTTCTCCTCCCTCCCCCCCTTCCCCTTTTAGTCACTCTGGTCTGTGAAAAGCATTAGATGGACTCCAGCGCCGAGTGCCTATATTGTTTGCAGGCCCAGCTGCATACTTCCACACTCTGCCTTGTGCGTCACAGCTATTCATCTTGTTTTGTACTTGGCTCTGCTGCAGATGCTGTAAATATGGTAATTTTAGATTCCCTGATTGGAAAGGGTTGCAGGGCGGGTCTAAGTGGTAAGAGCACTATTTGATTTACGCTAGTTCATTCTAGTTTCACAGAGTTTGGGGTTTTAAGGATACAGCTGAAATGAAACATGGCTTTAAGGGCAGTTTCTTTTTTAGGGTTAGGAGAGGGATAAATGTGAGGTTAGCTTTGTGTACTGACATGCAAAAGTGCTGCCCCAGAAACTCTAGGGAGACTGGAAAGAAATAAAACATAAGCAGGAGGTACCTCCTCAGGTTATTATGTGAGATGCCTTCACACACGGATAGCTGCAAGATGTGGATGGATCTGAAAACTGCAAAAATGGAAAAGGTCCAAGACAGAGAACTGTGAAAGGCAAATCTGGAATTTGACAGAAATGCCATCAGTACTGAAGTACTGTAGACTTATGGCAATCCCCAAAGAAAAAAATCAGTGAGCAGCTTATTTCTAGAAAATTTTGGAAATACTGGGTAGGACTGTAACAGGTAACATGCATTATATTTCTGAGGAGAATAGGGCAGTGATAAAGCCAGCTTGCTAAAATTATGATGGATGCGGTGAGTGCCTGAAATCCGATGTCTGGAGAATCACATTTCTATTCTGAAATTGAATTTGTACAGCACATGAATCTTTCAGGCTCGGGGTAATTCTCAAGTGATAGAGAGATGCAAACAGCATCACTGGGAACCAACCTGCCGGAAATGTGCCCCACGTGTCCCAAGTTACAAAAGTAATTTACAGTGCTCGAGCTATTATGATACTTCAATATTATTACGATACTTGTCCCCGCGAGGTTAGAGTATTTCATGAAAGAACTGACTTTTGATAATCAGGCTGTTGTGAGAAGGCTCTCTCTCACGGCTTCCCAGGGGAGGCTCATTTGTTGGACTGACGGGAAGTGAATTTATGAGGGTTCCCTCCACATCGGTATTCATAGGTACGTTTTTTTTCCTCCTAGCTCTTTATCCAGTCAAAGGAGAGAGGAAGGGAACGGTGTGAAAATACCGCTCGCTACAGACACATTAAGATGTTTGTAGGAGAACTACTGGGAATTATTTTGCCTTTTATGTCTTGAAATCTTGCCCCCCTGGTAAGCAGCAGTGGATTTCAGAGGTTCATTAGATGACTCTGGAGTTCTGCTACTTCACAGGGTGACATTATTCAAGTTGAAACTGAGACACTGTGAAAGAGAGAAGGGAACTAGTGAGGAGTTGCAAAAGGAGTCCCCTTTTTCTTCATGGGGCATGCAGCAGCAGGGCCCGTATCGTTTTATCTGAAGTTATCAGGTCATGGCAACACCTCTTTTAGCTGTCTCTGGTGTTGCTCTGTTTTCTTGCACGCATACCATTGCTGGTATCATGTTACAAAGTTTTATGATTTGGCAGGTCTTACACCTTTTTATTTCTTACATATCCTCTTAGGTTAAGTCTTCCACTGCAGAGTTAGCCTGGTGAGGACTGCTACCCAGCTTCTGGGCTGAGTGGCAGCAGCATCTGAAATGGTGCCTTAGTCCTGCTGTCATTTCACCTGATAAGCTGTCCAGCGTGTGCTGGAGGGTGCCAGCTGTGCCAGGGGTACTGATTGAATTGCCCGAGCTCCAGGTGGCTTTCTGCGCCTTTCCATAGTAACCCTTTTCCTGAGAGTACCCAGCGGGACAGAGGACTTTTCCTGCACTAGATCAAGAAAAGAAGCCATTTGTCACAGCACAGAGCTGGCTCCTGCAGCACTGGGAACATAGCACATATACTATAGGTGAAAACCCTGTTAGTCCTTCCAGGCCAAAATGTATCTGAAGTTCATTTACCTTATGTGGGACCTAAATTCTCCTCCTGTAATATTATTAGATTATTTTTGCTGCTGCATAGCACTGCTTGGCTCCTACAAAGTACTGCTGTGTTTTAGTCCAGAGCTGTTTGCATCTTAGTAGTGGATAAAAACCTGACACCAACTTAAATAATGTAATTAGTTCAGTTGGTTAGTAAAGGAGCTACAGAAATTTAAGTTTATTGTATTCCTAACCTCTCTTGGAGTTTTCACAGATAGGTCTGTGTGTATAAATAAATCCACAACTTCTGGAAAATATGGTCCATTGTGGAGCTATTTTGGACTTCCAGCATTCTGGGCTGTAAAATGCCCTAGAGCTTGATAGGTTCCCAATTACAGCCTATTTTCACTACTGTATCTTTTCTGAGAGAGCAGCAAGAAAAACGTTGATTTCTCGAACAACTGAACAGTGGCAGAGTTTTCTATTTTTACTTCTGTTTTGATACACAAAAACTAGATTTAGAATATGTCCGCTAAATCCCCCTACACTGCAAAAAACAAATGATAAAGATTATTTTAATTCCCCTTGTCTCAGGACTATCCAAGGCACTGGCTCAATCTCTGTACACGTAACACATGCTAGTGGTTGCTCCAGTATATGCCCATTTATAGCAGTTCTCTAACAGCACCTTCTCCTTTGACTTTCTATCACTGCTTGTGCTCTAGATGAGGTGCGCTGTTGGGAAAGGGAGTATAACGCGTGACATGAGAATCACAGTGTACCAACGTAGTTTTCAAGGAGCTTTAGTGGTTATCAAAGTTACAGCTATCTAACATTTTGGTTATGGAAGCGCACCCATAAGATGTAAATAGATAATTAAATATCATCTGCCCAATCTTTTCCATTGCGTGCTGGCAAATTACTTGCTGGTTTTGAGGGAGAAATGGTCCTTTGGATGGGATTTGCCAGGAGAAAGGGAAGGGTACCCATGTGTGCAGCCATAAGGTTTGTAATTTATCTGTGCTCTGTGCAAGTGGTTGGTTACTTCTCAGAGCTGTAGAGGTGAGGACAGGATAGCCCCATGGTAAGTGAGTAAGTATGGAGGGAAAAGACGTGTATGGTTAGCGAAGGATGTGAGGCAGATCAAGGAGAAAAGAAAGAATAAAAAGGGGACATCCCGGGAAAGAAATTACAATGTAATGATGGGGAAGATAAGACCTTAGTAACTGTATTATTTTTGGAGGAAGGAGAAGGATTCAGATTAGGATAATCAGAGAGATCAGGGAGGAAGAGGTGGTTAGTAAGGACCAAGCATTTAAGCATGACTCTTCAGGTGATCTGTTGCCAGGTTTGAGATCAAATGAGGTTGGATATATTACCAATTTCAGTGAGCACATGCATGTAAAATACATGTTCAAAAATACTTTGCAGAGCTGGACTCAATACTGTGTAGTGCAGAGAATTCTCAACTCTTCCTGACCTCCCTACAGCCTTTCAGGAACTGCTCAGTACTTCGTTTTGTTCCCAAATTCATTTTGCTCGAGCACTACCCTCAGCCCCACTGGCAGCTAGCTCTTTCCAGCTCCGAGTTGCTTAGTACACATGGCAGCTTTCAGGGGTTCAGGCTTCATTGACATGCTACTTGGAAGTAGCCTGGCATGTAACTTCACAGGGTGAGCCCATTGCCAACTTTTGTCATTCCCCTACCTGTTGCTGCATTTCCATTTAATGCATGAGAATGACGTTGAAAAGCATATCTTACCCAGTGTCCTTAACTGGGTTAGTATTTGAGCGTGGGTTTAATCAAACCATTTGAGCCAGTTTAATCCAGAATTTCCTGGGTCCCAGTTCTGTATCTAATTTTTCTACATAACAGATGTCTAATCTAGTCCAGTCCATCTGTTGGGTTGCAAATGGCAAGTTAAAACACATACATGAAACACAGTGCATTTAACAGGGCATGCAGTTTACAGGGTGAAGATGGGGAAAAATCTCCTTTGAATTGATTCCCTTCCTCACAAATAACTTGTAAACAAATTATTTAAAAAAAAAAAAAAGTATTAGTCACGCCACCTTTTTTTTATCTAAGCAGCTGGATGGCAAAGGTATGGCCTAGTCATCCGTTTCTCCCTGGGGTTTGTATTTGATTTTGCAGGCATTCGGCACTTGGAGAGGGTCAGTTTGCATTCCTCTCTCTCTCTATTATGTTGTGCGCTTAGAAGGGTTTGTGTGGGTTATCACGCTTGGCTCTCACAAGACCCCACATCTGGTAAAGGATAGAGTGTATGACCCCACTCCCAGCCTCTTCCTTACCTCCAGCCTCCCCCCCATCATCTGAGAAGGTTAGACTAAAAGCAACATCTATGATGGCAAAGGTCCAAGTTTGAAATGTGTCCATTGTATGTGTTCAGTTCAAAAACAACATATCAAGGCGAGTGCAATCCTTACAAGTAGCACCCCTGGGCCTTCTTTTATTCCAAAGCAGAGATATTTACCCAAGGAAAAGAGGGAAGTGACGGGGTAACAGAGTACACATGTTGTGAAAATATGCAGGCAGAGACTGAAGAAAAAATAACATTCTGCCACAAGTAGCTGCCTTGTTCCTCAACTTTTTTTTTTTCCCTTCAGATTAGAACCAGCCATTTCTTGTGCTCTTTCAAGCACCTTCTGTGGTTTCCTGACAGCTGGCTGGAGAGGATTGAAATCTGGCTTGAAAAATGGGTCATGGGTCATGTTATTTTCAAGAGAGGAGAAGCAAAAATTCCCATAACGGTCAAAATTCACAGGTTTGGGTGGGTTTTTTTTGGGGGGGGGGTGGGGGTTAGAAAGTCAGTGGTGTATATTTTAATATATAACTTTAGTTTAAAACTATTAATGAAGAACAACTACAGAATGAGCTCTTCACTTCTCTTCCTTCTGATTGATTTATAATGGCAAGCAATATTTCGTGTGGAGTGGTAGCCTGTCCTTTTACTCTGGAGTGTGAGAGGGAAATGTTCAGCTTCATAAAAGAGTATGCTGGGGTTTTCTGGAAGTATTTTTTTGGGTTTTTTAATGATGTGATAACACTTCTCTTGCAAAAACTTTCATTAACAGAAAGATAAGTCTGAGCAACTGCCTGCAGACTGGTATTCTTGCTCCTGACTCTCCTGAGCCTGAATTGAAAATACCAATACATTCCCAGCTTTATGTTCAAGCAGATGTTTTCTGTTAGGAGTTATAAACCTTTCTGGTCTTTTGTTCTTCGGTGAACAAGTTCTCTTTTTAAAATATTTTAAAAAGACAATACTTAGTTCATAGGAAGTGCTAACTTATTTGACCTGCATTTTAGGGCATGAGGCTTCCTCTTGGGAACAGGGTTCACTACCCCTGCAGCCAAGGGGCACAGCCCAGAAAGGTAGTGCTGTCAACTGTGTTCAAGGAAAGAAAGGAAAGAAAGCAGGAGCAGGGTGAGAGGTACAAGAGAAAAATACCAGCAGTAGGCAGCGAGTAGAGAAATTCAAGTGTCATGCTATTCAAGTCCATGTCTATATGGAGAGAGCCAAGAAGTCAGCAAAAGTCCTACCGTCTGTGGAGCATGAGGAAGGTGAAAGTGTTGATTGACTCTTGACTTTTGAACAAACGGATGAACAACCCCAGGCAGTGGCAGAGCACGCTTGGGGCAGGTACAGCAGCACTGGGAGTGGAGGGACTGCATGAGTGGAGAACTGGGACCACATCACCTGACCAGGGCATACTCTGCATCAGCAACTCTGCATCCTCCAGGACGTCTCCCAGAGCATCTTTCTTCTCTTTGCGTTAATAATGTGTTTACAGTCCCTTCTGTAGAAGAACTAAAATGGGGTCAAAGGAGAATATTGTCAGTATGGTCCAGTCCATCCATAACACTTCCAGAGACTCATTTAATGGCAATTTTAATAAGGGTGTTTTTTTGCGATATGAACAGACATTCTCTAAGAATTGGAATGGAAGCCCATTCCATACAGTTCACTGAATAGAGGGGGTTTTAATGGGTAACTCAGATAAAACTAGTCATCTATTCTTACTCACAGTTAACTCCTTTAGAATGAGAACAAGCAGCACAGTCTAATGGGTAGAAGATGTTGGTGGAAACTAGGAGCTCCTTAGTTCTAATGTTCGCTCAGCTCTGGACTTGTTGAGTGACATTGGATAACATGGGTAAACACTTTCAGCTAGGAGTTAATAATATTGAACTACTTTGTGAAAATGTGTGGGATAATTAGTTAGCATCTGCAAAATGTTTGGAAGATACCAGTTTCCATATTTCTGCCATTTATTTGTGACAGTGCATCATACTGTGTGGTGTAAAAGAGATCTGTTAAATTAACTAAACATGAATGCGTCTCTTCAGATCCCCTCATGTCCATGCTGCAAATGATAAAAGCCCACTGATAAAAGATTAAACTGATTAAATCAAATTTTGTCATCACATCACTGAGTTGCACTGATTTATATGAAGCTATGCCCTTCATTAATGCTTTGGCTTACTGTATCCGATATATTTATAAGCAAAATTTATAAATACAAAATTTATCAAGTGAGAGGGTCTGCTGTCATAACCTGTGTCTATTTTCATTAGGGATTTCTGCACCAGAGGTACAAAAATCATTGTGAAAGGGTATGTTTTATAGTCTTCAGCTGTAGAATGAGCCCTTTCAGTGGTATTAACTCTCACACCAGAAACTTGACTTGGCTTCTGGAAGTAGTATTGAGTGCCAAAACAGATTACTCCTACTGTGTAACCAGTTTGCACCTGTTTTTGTGTACGAAGGCATTAATGAAAGAATACTTCTTGGAATGGTTTAATGGTTAGAGGAAGGTAGTGTTATTCAAGGCTTTGCTAGGCAGTAGCTTAGGTATCCTCAGGGATTGTTTGTAAATGACAGCAAACCACTTTAACTATCTGTAAAGCACCTTCCCCATCAGAAAAATGGGTGTAAGAATATTACCACTTTGCAGGCTTTGTTACTCATAAGCTGCTTGCAGAGACTTAATGCTCTGAATCACTAGCTATTCTTATTGCAGTATGATTTTTTTAAAGTCTCTTTTTTTTCTAGTTTTGGTATGATTGGGTAACATAGCAATAGCCCTGTTTTTCATATGACATACTGTACTCACTATTGTTTGAAATCGCCATTAGAACATTTGACAATAACGTTTTCTTTCCGAACTGGCTTGTATTTTTTCCAGCACTGGTTTTTTTTCCCTTTCCTGTTTATCTAAAGGAGCTGAAGGAAAAGGACACATTGCGTCAAGGCTGATGGGACAAGAATTAGACCTACTGTATGTGCTGGTTGTATTCAGGCCTACGAGCACTTCCTTTCTCCTCCCCCATACCCAAAGCCAGCTCTGTTCCATTCTTTGGGGCGGGCAGGATATTGAGATTTACAAGACCTCTACCCTTTGAAGTACTGGGAGACCGAGGTTCTTGCACATTTCTTTACACAGCCTGAGCCTGAGGAAAATAGGTACAGGAATCATGAGGATGAAAAGCGTCATATTCCCCGCATTTCAGGTAGTGTGTTTGCCCTGGGAATAACAGTAAAGGAATATGAGGTTTGCTGTGATTCGGTGCTTGGGATTGGTTACAATTTAAAACTTGGTCTGGGCTAAAGTGATTTAGTCCTGCTGCATACATGTTTGTTCCTGCGTGGGTATGGACCTAATGGGAGAATTTGCCCTCGCGGAGTTGCAAAGGATTTGTTGACACATGGAAATCCCACCAGTTTAATTTAAATCAGTTTAACAGATTTACTGAAACTTGTGCCACACCCGTGTTCCTCATCTGTTTAAGCTACATTTCAGTAAGTGCTTACACAAGGGTTTACAATAGTTTAAGTAAATTGGATATAAACTGTACATTTACTTAAAGCAGTGTAATTTTCCTATGTAAACAAGAATGTAGTCAAAACCTATGGACAACCCCCTTCCTCTGGACCCAGCTGGAAGGCGTCACTGAGCCCAGTTACTTACCATGGTCCTCTGTTGGCCACCTCCAACCGCTCGAGCCATGGATGGGGTTTGTGTGTACGCTCCCCAATATGTTTCGGGGTGGAGAGTAAAGGTGCATTATCTCAAACCACTCGTCTAAATGGGTGTGACAAATCCTGCCTGAAGTGTATTAGGGAGCACTCACACCGGCAGCTCTGCCGACTGCTGGGGAGACAGCAGCCCTGAGCAGGGTGGCAGTTAGAGGCAACTGGAGGGCAGCAGTATCTCAGAATGGTACAGCTGTGTGCAGAGTGAGCGTCTGCCCATCGCGTAATTTGCACACAAGCTAGGTTCCCTTCAACCAGCTTATTCACATTTTACCCCTTACTAAAGAATTCAAAGTTGATTTAATTTACAAGTCAAGGAGCATCAACTTCCATCCACTACTGTGCCAATATTCAATCTGTCACATGTTAGGAGATTCGTCTACTGTAAATAATTTCCATTTCCCAGTTAGTGCAGAATATTCAAGACAGCAGGTTTCAGTTCAAAATCCAAAGGCACTCCACTTGCCATTTCTCTTCAGGGTAGTTTACTGTCTATAATTCTAACTCTGGAATACCTTTGCACAACTACTTTTCAGTTTCACTCTTCGTTTGGTTTTGCCTTGTTTGCCATTGCTGACCAAAAGTAGCCTGTTTTCTTTCCACTGCCTTCAGTGGAAGTAAGTGGGGCAGGGTCCAGTTGCCTCTGTCATAACCAGGAAAGATCTTTTATAAATATCTGAAAAAACACTTTGGCATTAAGGAGCAAACATGTAGGAGCTCATGGGCTACATTCAGTAGCGATTGAAAAGCGGACCAAATAGTTTTTTTCTGCATTTTCCCAGGGTTCAGCTCCATAGCAGTTTAAACTGCTCAGTTTGCTGTGCTCCTACTCGTTCAGCTCCCAGCTCTGTGTTCCACTCTCCTCCTCTTGCACTGGCACTGGCACTTTCCTGACCTGAATAGTTGCGTGAACTGGCTTAAACAGGCTGAAAAACAATCCTGGGGGATTTTTTTAGGCCACTCAGCTGAGACTAGTTGAAGGTGCCATGGAACTGCATCTTTAGGTAATCGTTCATCAGTTCCTCTCAGCTTTCCCGTTACATAAGTGAGCACTGGCTGGTGCTGATTCCAGGACAGTTTCTGAATTCGGTGGCCTGTGTTTCACAGCTGACTTACAAATGCAGTTCTCCACACAGCTAGGACCTTCCATAAAGATGAAGCAGTATACATTCTTAAAACCGCTTTAAAGAGTGTCCTAAGTTAATTGCTATATAGGCTCTTTAACATTAAGAAGGGTTTGGTTTCAGTGGGATAGTACAAGTCTGCAGGCATTTTTCTCTGTAAGATTGGGCCTGCTTTGTCTCTAACAGTTACTAATGGTAAACTTAACAGTTTGAAGGCATTTGCCTTTCGGAAGAAGTCTGGAGCAAGAGCAGGGGTTAGAGCTTTGTTTGCTGTAGCCCGTTTCTTTCCCCTCCCAGCAGAGAGCTGTTGATCTCCTTGATTGCTTCTCCATAAGGGACCCTCACTCCTGTTGACATACAGGACTGCACAGCAGCGAACACATCCAGGACGGGACCTGGAATTTTATTCCTGCTTCTCATCTTTAGTCTTTTTGAAAAGAGTCAGTGGTCCTCCTTGCAGTTAACTAGAGAAAGACCACGGTCGGGATTGGAAACTTTGTTGTTGGTGTCAGCCCATACACCGTTCCTGTCCTTAGCCTTCCTCTGCCTGATTCAGTGGCCATGCACTGGCAGACAGTGGCGAAGCTTCTGCTGCTGCTCATCCATCATGTGTGTTTTGTAGTTAGAGCGCGCCTGATCCCAGCATTCTTAGGGCTTTTTATTTTTCAGCAACACTGAACTAATTTGCAGGCAGAACAGAATGAGAAAGCTTTGATCCAGCAATCCTGGTTTGCTAAGTTTTCTCCATCTATTGAGTAATCCCTGGCAAAAGGAGGGTGAAAGGAGTTAGTGGATAGCTGTGTTTGTAAGCACAGAAGCACATATCACTATACCTGCAAAACCAGAAAGCATTTACAACAAAAGCATTGTACACACATGAAAGCCCAGGCAGTGACCTCCAAAGGAAGCCCACAGATTAAGATCAGTGCAGATATAGGCATGGAATTGCCCTTGTTATCCAAGCAGCAGGGAGCATCTGGGTATATTGATGTGTCCTAAGTGATCTGTTAAGGAGTTTAAGGTCCTTTTGGAAATGTTTGGTCGTTTCGGGCATTTGGCATTGCTGTCACCTTATCGTTGATGGACTGGCAGAGCTAGTCATACCATGATTGTTGCAGTTGTCTTATACCTTCTGTTATAAAATCTTATTTTCATCTAATTATAATTTACCATAGTATTTGAGACAAAAATGCTTATATAAGGGACTTGTTTCTGGATAGTTTTGATGGAAAGTTTCTTCAAAAAAGTTTGTATTGAGTTAGGAAAAAAGTGGTTGTCTTACAAGTGATTGAGAGCAACTGTTCTTTTTTTAAGAAGCTCTATGTCTTCCATTTTTGAGTACAGATTGCATGTTATCGGTGGGTGAATGGGATGTTAGGAGAAAAAAAGGGGAAGGATTTTTATTTTCACATGAAAATTTATGCAGATAGTAATACTTTAAGCATGATCCAGCACAAGGTTGAGTCCATTTTCTTTTGAAATTCCTTTTTCTAGCCTTTAGGAACTGTTGTGTCACTGGAAGGCAGTACGGCAGAATGGGAAGTTAAGCTGTATCCCCTGGTTCACAGTAGTCCTCTGGGCATTTGAAGGAACAAGAATGGGAAGCAGTGAGGGGTAGAACCACGACAGTGATGGGCTGGGAAACTGTTGAAGCAGAAGAGTGTGGGAGTGACAGCTGCAATGAGGTTTAAGATTGGGGTGGGATAAGAAGGAGATCCACGTAGGGACATATGTCTTAAAGGGACTCATCTCCACACCTTAAATGTACACTGAGGTTTTTGAATCTCACTATTTCACTGTTACATAGCAATTGGCTGGCAAGATACTTGCTTGATTCCCCTCTTGCCTTTAGAAAGAACAGTGCAGTTCCTATTTGTGCAAGCAGTTAAAAGTATGCACCTTAGATCTAAAGCTATCTGAACCCTAAAAATGCCAGCATTTTTCTGTGATGGAATGTTAGGGGGTAATGCAATTTGACATTTTAAATTAATAAGTGTTTGACAACAATAAACCGAAACCTGGTAGGTTGGCTCTAGGATTTTCCATCTAATACAGCTGGAACTCAGTAAATTTTGCAAAAAATGCCATGTACAGCAACAAGTCCAAATCCTGATGTCTTTTCACTGATGGACCCATTCTGTGGAAACATTAAGGGTGTCTCATTTATGAATCCTCTGAAAAAAGCAGTTCAGTAGTTCAGTCCAGAGCAAGGAGGACTTTTGGTGAACTATAAGGCAAGAATCCTCTCTAAATAACAATTTAAATTTTAAAGATCCCTTCAGTAAAATTGTATCTTCTTCTTCAATACAAATGGGTTCATAGTAAGGGCATATTTTTACTTTGGTAATAACTGCATTTGTTTCTTTCCCTAAGTGTCTTTAAACTTTTGGAGTACTGGTGTATGTAATTTGAGTTTGACCTATTTCTAGCAATCGCAGAACTTGCTTCAAACTCTGGCTATTCTGAAATGCTCTGTTTTGATATTGGCAGCATTTAAACCCTTCTCATCTTCCCCTTAAAACTGGAAACTATCTCTTGATTTGTGAGGGGTAAGGAGTGGCCTGAAATGATAAAGTCGTCTTAGGAGACTATAAAATTTATCATGAGACGGAGATCTATTACCATGTAAAATTTTCTTTGGCTTGATTGCATCTCAAAGTTTACCAGAACATACACAAATAGTTTCTAGTTCTAAGAAGTGTGCAGACCTCAGTTTTGCATATGGCCGTCTCTCCAAACCACAAGTCACTAAAGAATGTCAGTGTGATGTTTGGCTGGTTAAAGGAGGGCAGCACTCCTAAAGCAGGCTTGTGGTTTTATCCCTGCAGTAAGAAGACTCAAACGTTAGAGAGATTTTTTTCTTTCACATGTATTATAGTTTATTTTTTTCCACATTCTGAAGTAGCAGCACCTGTGTAACCTTATTTAACTGCCTTCACACATTTTCTTTCCCTCAGCTAATACTCTGCCAATGTGACAAACTTTCCTCTCTTTGAACTGCAGAACACTGTGAAAGGTGGTATTTCTCAGCCTTGTCCAATAATGTGAATGTCTTCTATGCGCTGTTCATTAGGAGCTGTCATTTTACTAATACTGTAAGAACATGACTACTATCAAACAAGAATAAATCTTACAGGGAAGCTGTTACAGCTTGTTTAAAAAAAAAAAAAATCGACGCATATAAGGATCTATTGTTTGCTTAGCCCTGAGCCTTTCCCAAGCATGGATCATTACAGATAATTTGCTGCTGCTCTTTGATTAAGAATTTTTTCTCCAGTAGAGGCTGTGAGGAAGGTATATCCATAGACTTGAATTCAGTGTTAACAAGAGGAGCTTGCAGTTATGTTTCCTCACCTTTATGTTGACAAAAGTAAAAAATAGTATGTTTTGCAACCTTTAAGTCCTTTCCCATCATCTGAGGGCCTGAGGGATGTTCATTCAGGTTTTGGCTTCTCAGCTCATTCTGCTAACGAGAATGCCAGTTAGGCTGGGGTATTTGAAACCTGCATATAAGTTCACCAAGGACTACAGAGGACTGGGACTTGTCACATATTTAATTTCTATTCACTGGGAGACTACAGAAAAATTACGATAATCAGAGTTTGCACCCCAACCAAGGACTCTTGTCTCCATTCCAGTTTATTTTCCACTCACAAGAATGTATCCTTTTCTATCTCAACAGTGATGGTAGTTCACAACAAATGATCTGCCATGTGGGTAAGTGGCATTCAATTCCTCACTTGCTGCTCTCTGCCATCTGGTGCAATTGCTTTGCTATCTGTTACTTCTTATCCAGCCTAACAGAGCTGACTGTCCCTGGAATGGCCCAGAACTGATTTCAAAGAAATGCAGGACTGTGAAAAGATAAGTGCAAGTTTCTAGCAAGAGGACGCAATTCATAGCTGAATTCAGTCGTCTTCTGAGTCCAAAATACCTGCCTTCCAGTGACCAGAAAGTCTTATTTTTACAGTGAACAGCCCTTTTGTTAGAGTTCTTAGTAACATAGGGAAGGGAATTTGTTAAAATACTAATTGTGTTTCCACACTATCACTTTAAACATGAGCCAACTCTATGTTTTCCTAAGAACCAATGAGGCTTGAGATTTTTTTTTTAATTAAAAACCAGCCAAGGTGGGGTTTGTATTTCCTTTCCCGTAGAATGCATTTGAAGCACCTCTGTCTCCAGCTGGCTATGGGAGCAGAGCCAGCCCATAATGGTTTCAAGCCCAGTGTGTGCATAGGGAAAAGGGTTTTCACCTGATTGATGACTCTGAAAGCATTTGCAGCACAGGGTGCCGAAGCTGGTAGCACTGAAGTTGTTTAGAAGAGAAGAGAGAGGAGGTGGTTGTGTTTTCCAAAACCTGGCAATTCTTGCCTGTCAAGTGCAGTAAATGGTGCATGAAGGGTCTCATTTCATCTGCTTGTGGGCACTCTGCTCCATGAAACCTTTTGAAGTGGTTGCCAGAGGATGTAGCTGAGATTGGTTGAACTTCCTCGGAGTCCTTTTCCCTGGCCCTACAGCCATTCTTTCAGCTCGGCTGTCAAAAGTTTTGTTATTGGGGCTATCCATTAGGATTTTGTAGGTGTAGGGCTGAAAGTGAATTGTTCACCCTGATACTGCTTAAGAATGCAAAGCAGCGTCACATTGAAACATCTTCCACAATCTCAGTATCCTTTCCAACTTTACATAACATTTACTGCTTCCCAGGCATCATATTACTCCAGTTTTGATCTGAATTTCTTAGGAAATTCATAGTATCTCTACCTGATCTGTTACACAATGGCCCCATTGTCATTTCCTTAGGTATGATCACAACATTATTGTCCAGAGTGACTTAATCTGTGCTGTAGGGCCTTGTGATCTTGCAGTCATCTTTATAGCACATCACTAATGGGAATGTTTCCAGCATTATGCTGGAGAGGGGAAAAGGAAACATCTTTGTAAAGGAGTCTGCTCTCAATCATCACGTGTGGGTAGGAGTGAGGAGGTGTATTATGTTCAAGGTTCACAGGTTCAAGGAGCAGGAAATAGGATAGGGTGTTAAGCAGAATGTGAAACGGCCCCTAGGATTGCACTTTGGAGGAGTTGACTTCTTTTTGAGTGGGGAGGAGAAGACATCCTCGGGAGCACTTAAAAGTATGAAAAAGGTAGAAGAAATATGGAGACTAGAAAGAGGGGAAAGAGACTGAGAGGAGAGCAAAGGACAAGGTAGCACAGACCTTGCTCATTGGGATGTGTATCTGTAAAAATGGGGCTGGATATCTGAAAATGTGCTTTTCTGCAGGTTTTCAGGTTCCTGCTTCTCACCAGCTCAGAAACTGTGGCCTGTTTCACGATAGATTAGTGTTTCCGTGTGGAACCTTAAAGAGCAGACATGCTTGAAGATGGGCAGGTGGCAAGAGAAATTATCTGAGCTTTATCAAAAGCCAAAAATTCAGGGAGACAGACGTTTGGTTTCAGTTCTGGGCAGATGCTCAGGTCAAGTCTTATTTTGTCCAAACCACTTCCCCTACCCTTAGGCGTGATATTTTCAGAGTGAAAGGACGGGCAAAGCCCAGGGAGATTCCAGAGCACGGCTTGTTTTGCAGCTGGCTGGACATGGAATTCATCAGCAACAGAGCAAGACGCACTCTTCTCCTGCAGATATAGCAAGAGCTCAGACTTGTGCACGCACACAGAAGCATGCACACGCATGCATGCGCACACACCAGAACAAACCAGTTCTCTCCTGTCTGCTGGGGCGGCTTCGGTTACAGTATCTGAATCTAGAGATTTCATTTAAGCCGTTCGGACTCTGAGCGTTGTAGCCTTGCCTGCCTCCTTCCTCTCTCAGCACCCAGCCAGAAAAATCCTCCCCCTCACCTCTTCCCTTTCCAGCACGCACAACACAAAAAGCAAAAACAGACCCAAGCTTGCCTTTGCAGCTGGGACTTATCAGCCAGAACACACACATGTAGGTCATCCATGGGAACTCGGCAAAGTGTTGGATCAACGAGAGCACTGGGGGGGGATGCAGGGCAGCGGGAGGAGCAGGGCCAGATTCTTTTTTTATCGTTATTATTATTATTGTCTGCTCTTTTAGAAAGGAAAAGGAAGAAAGATTACAGCAGCTTTTCTATTAAATGAAAAGATTAGCATGCCGTGGATGCTTTGCTGGGGCGTGATGAGATTTGCAGCAGATGAGTTGGTTGCTAGGCAATGCTAATGAAAAGCAGGCTTTCAAAACTTCTGTGCTGTGTGGGCCCAAAAGTTATCTAGCCTCCCTCCTGCAGCCCACCCGCCCCATGCAACCTCCCAAATATTTATAAAATCCTCACCAGGAACAAGAAAGCCAGATGCTGGGCTGGGCTTTTGACAGCTCACTGTTCCTGAGCTGCCTGGGAGACGCACACGCACACACACGTGCACGCACATACACACACACAAAACTTTGCTGATTTTCTTTTCCTCCTTACAAAGGAGGAGGTAATTGAAATCAAAGCAACAAACTTAAAAAAAAAATTACAAAAAAAAAAAGGGGGGGGGGAAGAAGAAGAAAAGTGAGCAGCGGCTCCCAAACCAGCTCGGTCTCCGATTTCGGAGTTCAGTCAGAGTTTAAGGCTTGCATGTGTGCGTGTGTGCGCGTTGGGGGTAGGTACGTGTTTGTTTTCGATTTCTCTCCGTGCGTTTTCAAGCTGGGCTCTAGCTCTTCCCCTCCTCCCATCCTGCCGCAAGCCTCCTTTCCCTTTCAAGGCCTTCCGACACAATGAGCGTATTTTCCCATGCTCCCTGTGAAAGCCGGGGTATGTGCATGAAAGCTGCAGCCTCGGAGGACCCTTTTAAATACAAAAATTGAATGTTGATGCTGCAGTTACAGACAGGGTTTCTGCTATTTTTACAAATGACCCATGTCTCGCTCCCCTTCTCAGAAGTATCAGCATTCTTACATATCTTACCATCTGTCTCTCTCAATTGTTTTTTTTAAGTGAATTTAATGTTGGTGTGACAGCCTTGAAGACTGATGTCTACTGCTTGCTCCGCATTCTCCTTATTGCTCTGGCTAGCGTGCCTCAATCCTAAAGCAAAGTCCTTTCATATCAGCAAAAAAGAATATTTCCATGGTCAGTTCTTGGCTAAAACTGCCGAAGAGGCAGCATTTAACAAGGTCGAGTTCAAAATAATCCAATCGAGTCATATAGCCCTGTCATGAAAAAGCAACACTTCGAAGTTACTGAGCTACCTTGGGCCTCTAGGTTGGGCATGGGAACCTGCAGAAGCAATGTGTCACTGCACTGCCCACTTCAAGTTTCACCTATCCCCTGCCCCAGTATATCACGTTGGTTGTGAAGGGCATATTCTCCCTTTAATGCTGGTGTGTATCTTTCATGAATGCTTTTGGGGAAGTAAGAGGTTAGTATGAATTGGAAACAGAATTTAAAATTACTGTGAAGAGTGAGTGTGAGTCTCATACGGTGGTCTCATAAAGGTAGTCCAAGTTCGACCATTAATGGTCTTGGTTGAGGTCTGCAGAAGCTACTGGCACTTGGCTTAATGCAAACAAGAGCCTGCGGGGGTTTTGTGGGATTTTTTGTTTTGTTTTGTTTTAAAACACGCTGGAACAGCTCTGTTTTTCCTGGACTCTTTCTCACTGATGCCAGTACGAATTGTTAAGCAATAAGAAATTCCTCAGGCAGCCAGATTTTGTGGGGCTACTACAGTGACCTCTTCGCACCGTATTTCAGATGGCAGAGGCCTATATGTTCTTTTTTTTCCTTTTCTCCTTTTTTCTACCATCAGCACTGTTTTAGTCAGTACTACGTGGATAGATGAGATATTAAACCAAGGTCCTGATCGTGTGTGGTCATTAAAAATCTCAAGGCATTCCCTCCAGAAGTTAATCTTTCAATTATCAGTTAGGGGAATTCAATTTTGCTTCCATAAATTCTCCTGCTGTTTCAATTAAATAGGGATGGCCAATTTCTAAATGCTTGGGAATACAGCCAGCTGCTGTGTGCAGACTGTGGGATGACTATTCAGGTAATGCTCCATTATTTGAAGTAAGAATTTTGGTCCTGCAGGATACGTTACAGGACCCGTTAGGGAGTGTGGTAAGGGCAAAGCAACCACGTGCCCTCCCTCCTGTCCTTTGTCAGGCCAAGCAAAATGCCTGGAGGGCTCCACGTTTTTGAAGCCTGGCTCCAGGCATTCCAAGGCTGCACAGACATGCCTGCAAGGTATTGCTGACCATTATAAAAGGAAACTTATTTTTCAACTTTTTCCTAAGTTGTTGCGTAGTACTGTCTGGGGTGGCCAACTGCTACCCCCGGCTCCATTTCAGTCGTGGATATAGGCATTCCTTTGTGTAGCTTGGTCTTCTTTACTTTGATATTTTCTAGAATAGAAAGTGATGGACAAATGCAAAATAGGGGCATGTCTGGAAATTAACGTTATCTGATGTTCTGTATCCTGAAATCAAAACCCAGCATGTGCCTTTCCCACATGGCTTTGCTCCCACCAGAGTGGTGTCCCAAAAGCCTTGCATGCACATGTGCGCTTGGGTCACTCCTTGTACCGCCTTCCTTTGCAAGCAACCAGTCAAAGTGCTACAAAAATACTTTGTTTTGTGATGTTAACAGAATTAGGTGAAGAATGTAAAACATGGATAGTTTTCACTCACATGCCACTGGATTTTTCGCTTTTACGCTAGCAACTACTGAATTCTGAGCAGTCAGGTCTTACCAACATGATGGTTCATAGGAAACCCATTTGATGGTCACCTCTGTGACCTCTGTGCGTGCTGTGTCTTGTATTCATGTATACAAGAATTCATAAAGGAAGTGCTAACCCCTCCAGGAAAAAGGAGCTAGACCATGTGATTTATCTATATTTATTTGCGGGAGATAAAGTTGGGATAAATCTGGTGAAACATACTATACTGTAGGCTTCAAGGTGTTTGCTTTGTTTAAAAAGTAGCTGACACATTTCAAGCATGCAACTGAAAGCATTTCTGATAGCAAACTTTCCTTCATATAAGGCTTGCCTGTGTGCCCACTGGAGTCAGTGGACTTAGAAGGGAGTAAGATAGGGTGCATAACAGATTTGGGGGTAAATACTAGCAGATCTACGCAAGCAGAGCGGTATTTGCTGATCAAGAGATAGCAAAACATTTAATTTTTTCCTATAAGAAATGCTGTGTAACTGAAATTTGCTTTGCTGGATTTCTAGTTCCACGACTGCCACTACCATCCCTACTGATTGTTTGGAGAAGGTCCTCTGCAGATTCACACACACTCAATTGATCATGAATGAAGCAAAGAGCAGTTATTAATCTTACTGCCTGGTTGCACTCTAAACCCCCTTCTAATCCTGCCTCTGTTCTCTTAGACAATGAATGCAGTGAGATGAAGGCAGGATCAATGCCAGCATGGAGCTGCCCTTTTTAGTAGTTGTCGTGGCAGGGTTTTGTACATCAGCAACAGTGAGTGATTCTCAGTGTACGGGGGGGAGAAGGGAGTGAAGGTGAATTAAAAGGGTCAGACGTGATGCTCCTGAAGGGATGGCAGAGTCCCATCCTGACTCTTGGTCTCTGGTGAATTTTTGGGTTCCTTGTATTTAATGACTGACCTAACGAGACATTACAGCCTTACTGCCCTTTGGAGATCCATGAAGAGCTCAGCACAAACTAAGAAAGGGTGCATTGTGTCTTTGATCCACTGGGCAGTATTTCACAGGCTGGCAGATTTAATAAAATCTCAGAGGAACCTCAGCTCATTTTTTAAGAGGCTTAACATTGAGTTAAAAGTTCCCTTTACTCCTGCATTGTTGGAGACCATTCCCTTCTTGTGGGCTGCCAGAGGACCTGCAGGGAATTGGGGCTTCATGAGCCCAGACTGGATGTAGGCAGCTGGTTGAGACTGGTTAGAAATCTGCAGGAGGAATAGCGGGACGTAAGAAGCTTCCTAAGCCTTTTTGTGTTTCTCAGTCTTTGAAGTCATCCGGTGCCTCACATGCAGTGTGAAAACTTCGTTCCACACCTGAAAGGAAAACCAAGCTACTGATAAGGCCTTTTGGTCAGTCATTTTGAGCTGCATGACATGAAAAAGCTGTGTCTAGTACCACTACTTCTAGTAATGTTATTTGTATCACCATCAACATTAGGAAAGAATAACTGACTCCACAACTAGAAACATAAACAAGTTCACTATCACAAGTCCTCCCCTCATACAGTGTTTATAGAGATAGCCAGAAAGCAAGTATGAAGATGGAGAAGATCTTACAAAGATTGATAAATGAATCCTTGGAGCTTCAGATAGTGCCATAGTTTCTTGTTCAAAGCTGCTAATCTAATGAAAAAAGGCAAAAGGTGGGTAAGAAGAGCAGAGAGCCAGGCAGGCTGGAAGAGATCCACTCGAGCAGCAAGCTTTCTTTGATGTTCAACACTGAGGACTGGGAGCATTTGGGCCAGGAAGAAAATCACTACGTGCCATTTTGGAGTGCAGACCCAGAGCAGGTCAAAATCTGAAAACTAATGAATACTGAAAACTGCTGAGTTTGTTTTTGAACATCTGATCACTTTAACCACTACTCTGCTCACTTCTGTTATTGTTATGGAGTTGCTGGTTGTGGACTGCATGGATAATTTCACAGCAAGAGTTCCAATCTAAGCCATATGTTGACCCTTCAGTCTAACTTTATATAGAAAAACTATTGCTAGGAAAATGTTAGTGATTAGTTTAAGGGAGGGGAAGGATTTTGCTTAGATTTTCAAAAGTGCAGGGCAAATACTTTCGAAATCCCAAGCACTCAAATATTGCCCTTTTTTGAGAAATGAAATATAGTTCTCATGGTATTTCAGTCACCACTAACTCTAAAATAGAATCCTTTATAAACTCAGAAATTCACTGCTAGGTTGCTGCCCACTCCCATGGATAATGCAGACTGCTGGAGTTTTGGATTTGAAACGAAAATGGAATCTCCACCCAAGGACTAGTAGTTAAACTTTTCCTTGTCATTGACTGAAGTTTGGCTTTCTTGGTGGATAAATATCCACCTTATATACTTATATAGTATATACTTATATACTTATATACTTCAAGAAGCTTTAACATGAGCAATTAGTCAGAATTGGCATCTGAAATGATTGGAGATGGGAAAGGGAAGGCTCCAAACCCTGCTTTATAAGAACTTTTGCCGATTTATACTTGTCTTGTAATATAGCAGCTGAGGCCCCCCTTTCATTGATCCTTGTAAGATCCAGCAGAACTGTGCTCCTTTCATGCTGGCAGATGCAGATCCTGCAGAGATGAACAAAATACAACCTCCACAGATATTTTTAAGATAACTCCTTTCTTGAGAGAAGACAGCAGAGGGGAACAAATGCTTTCAGGAAGAAGAAATTGCTGTTTGTAACTGGTATGTCCAGGGGCACTGCTGAATATCAAAAGAAAACAAAGAAAATTAAATTAACTATCACAAAGGAAGAGGCAGTCATGTAAAAGGCAAAGATGATTTGTGAGATTTTGCAATAGCCTCCCAAGGGGAGCAAGGCCTTTTACTTGAGACATTTAAAATTAGACTGGGCAGAGCAATGGAAATTCAGCATACGGGCCCCCTTGGGACAGAGTGGATAAGCCACTGGGTCTCCCTTTGCATGTTCCCTTACTCTTTTGTAACTCTTCCTGAATACCTCCATTCCAAATAATCATTTGTCTTCCCCAGACGCCCATCCTGGCTCTCTGTTCCTCCCCTTTTCCCCTTTAAGAAAGGAGCCGTGTTTGATTCATGGTGTCAGTTATCTTCCAAGCTCCACGCCGATCCCAGGGGTAGCAGCTCATGGGGCTGATGAGGGTAGGAGTGATCAACTGCAGGCTTTCCTGTTGCTGAGCTTGCTGCAGGCCTGACTGTTTTTAAAATTTCAACAGATGTTTCTGCTTAGAAACTATTGGCATCTTTATGGACTGTTTTTTCCATTCTTCCCTCCCGGCCCGTGTCCCAGCAGCAATGAATTATGTAAGACTGCATTCTAGCCTTTTCTTTATTAATATTTCTGTAGATGCATCTCCAAGAAGTACATCTACAGTTCTCTCTCATAGTTTTAGGTGTGTCGGCTTTCTCTTTGACCAAAACACCCACCTACCCTTAAAAACACTCATATGCCTTTTCATCCTCTTACAGATACAGATGCCAAAAATACAAACACTAGAATCCCAGCTCCTGGCTTCAGATTCAAGACATCTCTCACTGTTCATACTGTGGTCTTAATCAACATGCCTTGTGCTTAAAGGTTAACCCCATGCTACGGGGCTGCCTTTATTTGTCTCTTACTGCTGGTGCTTAACGAACAGTAATTAACAATAACTAATAGAAGGAGATTTAGAAACTGCTGCTAGAGCTCAAAACAGCTCCAACAAGCATCATCCCCACCTGGCTTAGTGGTTTAGCTGACAGTTATTAGAAACGAACAAATTTCAGACAGTCTTGAGTGGAATAAATGCACTGGGCTGGTTTATTTGCACTGTTGATAAGCACTTGTAATCCCACAAAATACACAGTGTAATGCGTGCAGGGGACCTGATGCAGTCTGGGTAGACTTAACCCTTTTACATTGTAGAGCAAAACTTCAAAGCTCAAAACTGGCTGGATTAAGTTTCTTAAAAAGATGATGTGAGTAATATGTGCAAGACCACATGCAGATTACTTTAACTCGGGAGACAGAGAAACTTTCTGCATTGGAAAATTTGGCATGGCACCACCAGACTACTACTTGATTTCAGATGTACTGTAGTAGCAGAAATAAGCTGTTTCCTTCTTTGGGAGCACACTGCCAGAAGGAGACAGAGTAGTCTTAGCCAGTGTGCCACAGCCAAATGTGGGATTTTCATGCAGGCCTATGTCTAGTTATTACAGCAAAGGGTTGCTGTAAATCCTCTTGATACACTTAGCAACTGAATTCCCACTGGAAGAAAAGCACATCTTTGCCAATATAATACTCTCATTGTTCACGACCTCAAACTCTTTTTGTGACTGTGCTGCTCCGACAAGGCACAATGTCATTTCAAGTGGTCCTCTTGGCATTTTACCCTTTCATGGATTTAGTGCTGATATAAAGTTGCTGAGTAGATGGCTTCCTTTTATTTACAGTATATGTATAGTTCTCCAGTAACAGCCAAGCAAGTTCACATTGTCCTACCCAGGTGCCTCTGCACTGGTTTTGCAGGACTGTGAGGGCTGGAAAAAACCTCAGTCTTTTCTTGGCACCTTGTCTGAGACTGCCCAGCAAGAGAGGCAGCAGTACTGGTGGGTGTGATGTGGCTTTGGATCACTGAGGAGACAAGGTAAACTGATGATCTGGCCACTGGAGTCCCTCCAAAGGGAGCAGAGCATGGTATTTCCAGTGCAGGCACTGGATGCAGCTCAGCTGGCCTGGGTGGCCTGAACTCTCAAGAGGGTTCAGCCCCCACTGAAGTCCCCTGCATTTTCCCTCCTGGAAGTAGAGTGGTGAATCTCTTCTGGTGAGAGCTGAAACATATATGCGGTAGAAGACTATGAGTTAAACTTCAATTGTCCCAGCCTTTTTCTGTCTTTCGGCAGAAAACCATACTATAAGGATTGCCAGGTCAGCCAGTCTAGCATCTTTTGTCAGTAATTGCATTTGTGAGAGAATTGCATGCAGTAGGCACTATGGTAGACAGGGATTTTTTAAGGCTTTTTAGTTTTTATTTACTGGGAGAGAAGGCATTGCTGATGTGAGCAGGTATTTCCCCTGTTTTGAACAGGGAGTGCCATTGCAGTTGTCAACATTTTGTCGACTGATGTAGAGAAGAGACAAGCTCTGTGCCCTAATGTCTTCAGAGCTTGACATTGCACAACCATCTTTGATGTACATCCTCACTGCTGCCTGATTTTGCTGTTACTGTTATGTTTAAGACCTAGTGCTCTACTGGTAGAGAGAGTCACATAGCAAAACGGAGAGACAAGATCTGAACTCAAGAATTCCTGTGTTTGCTCCTTTAGACCATGCTGTTTTTCTTAGGAGAGTTTAATTCACTTCAGGATCCAGGAGAGCTCTGAGCCAAGCCATGAGCCATTATCCACTAACAAAAATCTGCAATAATAGCAAATGGAGCATGTAAGCTGCCTTGCCAAGGAACTTGATGCTCTCTTTTCTCAGAGGTCTCTGTGCTGAAGGTCTCCTCAGATCTCTCCTTGTTAAATATGAAATCTCGTAGTTCCCCGGGGCCCATGACTGACCCCCTGGCTAATGGCTTTTTGCCAGTCCTGTTTTGTATGGTTATATTGTTGGCTGACACTGCATTTTTACAGTTCAGTTTTGTTTCTCATACTCTTAGAAGGGGCCATTTTCATTGTCAATAAATACATCTCTTTGCCCAGTACACAGTATTCTCCTGGCAGCTTGGTGCTCACAGACTATAGGGAGCTGTAAACAACACTGTTTATACTTTCTGCTGATACCAGAACATTAGCATATAAATAGGAGAGAGATTTAAACAGGCTAAAACAACCCCAGCCTGGCCTATTGGGAAGGGCGGACAAGCTGCTTTTCACTATCCTTGCCAAGGATGTCAAGTTTTCTGTGGGACTATTGCAAGAATGAAGGGCTTAAAGAGATGGGAAGCTTTTATCTGACAAAAGAAAGGTCGATGAGCCTTAGAAATGCAGAAATGGACTGAATAACAGTCTGCCTGTTGGGATTTCCTTGTGAGCCCTGTTGGTATTAGTGTGGGGATGTGGAGGGAGGGAAATTACTTACTTAAAAGTCGCCACTGAGCTGTGGGATAAGAGCTTCCTTTAAAGGAGGACTTACAGTAAAGTGTTAAAAATATGATAATTGCACCTGGAGTGAGCATATCGCTTTAGAAAAAGTTATTTCATTTACCTAAAGAAACATATCATGTGGCCTTTAGCACTTTTTAGCTGCACAGTATTTCAGAAACATGGTACAGCCAAATACTAAATCAAATAACCTCTCCTATCTTATCTATCTATTGAATTACTAAAATTCCTCTCACCTTTGGCACCAGTGAGAGATAGGCACTAATGCTGCAGTTACCGTCAAATGGCTTGAGTCCTTTTTTCATGCAGTTGAAGTTTTATTTTATTTTTTGTAATAGAATATGTAAAGTGGGGTTAACAGAAGTGTAGAGGCAAGGGAGAAAAGAGGTTCTCAGTTAACAGCCCTTTGGAAACCAGAGACCAAGACAAAGAGAAGGAAAAGCCAGAGATGATGTTTCCAGGTGAGAAAGAGGTACTGCGGGATTTTAAAGAAAGCTGTCACATGAAGAGTGGGGGTGAAACTGTGAAACAGAACTTATCGGTGCTTGGGATTTGTTGTGTGCTTTGCAGATGTGCCTCAGCAGGGCCTTCCGATAGACCTTTGGAGATACTTCCATTTCAGGGCTGGAGAGCTCTGGGTGGAGCAGCCACTTGCCCCATTCTCCTTCCCTCTCCTGGGAGGGAGAATGTTTGCGATGTTTTATTTCCTCTTCAGAAGCAATGAAATTTTGTACCAAAACAAGAAATTTCCATGATTGTTTTGTACCATTACCTTTCTGCTGTGGAAAAGACTGGTTTCAAAGTTACGTCTCCAAAACTGGAAGAGTCACTATGATTTGCAGTGTTTACTACACAAAGGTTTCTACAGGAGTGTCTTACATAGCCACCGTGTGGCAGTGAGAAGGGCACATAAAAAGAGGAGGAGGTGGAAACTGAGCAGGCTTTTACTCTAGGCCTTTTCCTAGAGCTCTTCATTTGCCACATCTGTGTTTGGTCCTCCCAATGCCTTGTCTCATGGGCCAAAACGAAGCTTGAGTCCCGGAATAACTGGCAGTGGTGGTAAAACACAAGTCAAAAGGCACTTTCCAAAACAAGCCGCAGTGCGCATGCAATCTTGTGCCTCTGCGGTCAGGAGCTAGTGCAAGCAGGAGGCAAACCTGTTCTTTGCTTTGGGGTGCAGGTTGCCAGCAGATAAGCCACTGCCTTTGTAGGGGTAGGAATGTCTGATTGCACACTGCTGGGGTGGCTCAGTGGGAAAAGGGGACATTTCTGCGCTGGGGGACAGTGGATGTCCCAGAAGGGGACAGGCATTAGGAGTCGAGGGCTGCAGAAGACTCCTGTATTTCAGAGAAGACCTTGATCACAGAGCCACTATGTTCTCCCACAGGATTAGTTGCCCTTAGATTAACCTCATTAACAGTAATTGTAAAGTCTGACACATTTCCCTGTCATTATCTCCCCTGTATCATGCCATAGGATGTCTTCCTCGTGCTTTTGTCTTTTTATCTATCTGGTAGATTAGAGAGCAGAGTTTTTTCACTATGTTATCTCTCAAGCTTTTTTCCTCCAATGTAAACTGGCCAGTTTTAGCACAGGATACATTGCAGTGATCACAGTTCAGTATCTTACTTTTGTCGGGCAAATGTGAGATGAAAAGGACAGCTAGTTATTGTTCAGATAGTAACCTTAATGCCACTGGGGATAAAACTGTGCTTTGTCTTTGGATTGGGATTCCAGTCCCATGGGCTTTTCCCAGTCTTTAGTGAGCGTGGGCATGGCAAAATGCTCTCCATTCTGTGGAATTTCTGGGCCTCTATTGGGAAGGAGATGG
The DNA here is from genome assembly GCF_965638725.1 of Aptenodytes patagonicus. Taxonomy (NCBI): domain Eukaryota; kingdom Metazoa; phylum Chordata; class Aves; order Sphenisciformes; family Spheniscidae; genus Aptenodytes; species Aptenodytes patagonicus. The sequence goes on along the minus strand of NC_134955.1, from coordinate 34,746,175 downwards.
CTAGAGCACCACCGTCCTGGTGGCTTGAGGGAAGGGTTAATAAAGTACCAAGGGGCCCGTGTTCAAGGCAGGATGGTCAACCAAAGACTGAGCAGCAGAGAGGAGCTATGAAGTACATATACAGTTCTCAAAGTTAGTTTATTTAAAGGATGTGTGTGCCCAAAAGACAGAGGAAGGATTCTGTTCAAACCTGGCAAATGTGGAAACTAATCTGAGATGCTCTTTGCTAGTGTGGATCTCTAGCACTGGAACAAGACTGAAAATGAACCAGGGATTGTGGTAGTGGGACTAACAGAGCTGCTTGGCCATGCAGTCCCCATGCTGGATTTAAACATCCTCTGTATCACAGTGGACATTCTTTCTTCTTGCACCCCAAGATCAAGAAGTGGAGGTAAACCAGAGCAACACTGTAGGCATTAAAAGCCCAGGATGGAGAGATGGTATCTGCAGTTGAGCTATATTAAATGCTCCCTCCTGCTCTATACACTCGGTTTATGGTATATGCAGCAAGATTAACTGGAAGTTTGCCCTTCCTCAGTTTGGTTGCCACTTGTAACCTAGGCAGGTCCCATTTGGTCTCCCTCAAAAGAAAAAAAAAAGTTGATAATCCCTGTTGTATATACTCCTCTCACCAGAGGGCAATGAAGTCAAGTCTCTTAGTATAGGACTGTCCGGTATCACATAAGCGATGCTCCCTGTGTGCTGAAACCCAAAGAACACCACCTGACTCGGCAACAGTATTCGAATAGAAAGGTGGCACAGGGTCAGGGTGACTCCAGCACAACAGGTGGCACACAGATAAGCAGGCTGCCCTGATTGTCCACAAACCAGCATGGGATACCAGTGGGAGGACTTGGCAACAGTCACTGCAGGAGGAACTAGCATTCACACCTACTTTGTGGCAGATAAACTTATCTGCATCTCAGTAAATCTGCTCCCAAAGTGGCTTTAATAGCCTACATTAATAAGCCAGATACATTGCAAAAACAATGGGGTTTGGAGGCAAGACACTTTAATTCAAAACAATTGAAGTCAACCTGCAGCACAGCTGAAGTGCAGAAAAGCTGTGATGGACAGAAGGCCTGCAGGAAGCAAAACAGGAAGAGTTGAGTATGAGCTGCTGCCAGTCCTTGCAGGATTTTAAAGAGGGCTGATCTGAATTGATTGAATCAAAAGTGAATGGGAGAGGCTAACTGATGCAAAGAACTGCATTTGTAATGTCTTCATTTTTCCATTACCTTTCCTTATTCTCTCTAGAATGCTGCTATTGCATCTCACAGCAATAAGCAGCTCAGCCAAGGACTGTCATTTGGTATTCCAGTCTGACCCAGTATTTTGCAGGGTGCCAAACAGCCACAGTGTAGATGCCTCAACCCTTCCCCCAACCCCGACACACAGAGAAGCGTCTATGCAAAGCCTTACAAAGCCTTTCAAATGCCCTGCAAGTGGGACAAAGATAGGAAGAAATGAGATCTCTTCTCAGATTTCAAGAGTCCATTTAAAAATTGCACCATGTGGATGAACTGGAGTTCTCACCAGCAGGCTTTGGGAAATGAAACTTTTGCTTTTGGGTACTAGCTTGACTTTGATCCAGGAGGCCCATCACAGCTACTAGTTAACATTTGACTCAGAGACTGTTGGAGGAGAGTGTGTTTGGAGGGTGTTTCGAGGGACAGTGACTTTTTGTGAAGCCCCGTGGCCAGGTTGCAACCAAATCCCAGCTCGTTCAAATAGGTGGTCCCATTTCTGATGAGAGAGGGCTGAGGGCAGGATAAGCTATGGAGGATTAGCTCCCACTCCCTCCTGGAGCAACTGAGTGGCATGCTGCCTCACCATTCCTGCTCATACCTGTGCTGTGGTAAAGGATATCAGACTCCGGAGCTATCAGTCCATCACTGCGTGTGAACACAGAAAGTGTATTTGCTACAAGAGCACTGGCCTGGGAAGATGGTGGCTTGGCCAGGCTGAGCTCGGGTGCACCCGCTGTGCCTTCCCTCCCTCGCCACTTGATCAATACCCCACTCCTTCCCCCACCCTCCTGCCCATTTTCCACAGCAGAGAGCAGACACAAGGGGACCCTTTCATCTTGGCACATCCCCTTGCTGATTAATGTGATGCAATGTTCCCACAACAACAACACTATGCCGGCCATGTAATTAGGCGGGAGATAATGAATGCTTCAGAGACTATTCAGGCAGCAGTGCCCGCCTCCCCGCTGAACAAGCTCCTTTCTCAGCAGTGAAGCCAAGTGGAAGGAGAGGCAGCAGAAATGCCATTGGTGCCGCGCTTAATTGTACAGGAATCGGGGGGATCTCGCAGTAGAAAAGAGAGTAAGGGCCGTTGTGGGAGAGATGGGCAAGTGGGTCTACTCTGGTATCTCGGGGCCAATCTTTTTGTTATGTCTTTTCATGTGTTTGACCTTGTGGCAGGAGAAGCCTTAAATGTGCACATCTCTGGCTTTGTATGTGTGTGCCTTTTTTGTTTCAAATCATTAGGGAAAGCCATCATTTAATAAGCATAAGAGTCTGTCTTCTCAGTAACCCAGAGGCAAAGATGCTGGTGCTACTTAGTGGCCTTTGAAATGTGGGAAACACACTGGGGATACAATAGGCTTATTCTCTTTTAGGGGGCTTTACAGTTAAGCTGCCATTGTCTGGCTAACATTAGCAAGAAAGATACTCCCCTTTCTCCCCAACCCTTATGTAGACTCTGAGAAAACAACCAATTGGTTTAAAATGCACTATCCAAATGCCTTCAGATCACTGAGAATAAAGCCAGCAAGGACCTGAAAGTCTGTCTGATCAGCTGGAAGCCAATGAATCTACTGTCAAAGGTCTTAGCAGAAATTCAGTCCTCTGCTCAAGTCGCTTTCTGGAGTTTTTTATCATTTGTTTGTTGATGCAAAATCTTTTTAAATGTCACACCTGACCATACCACGTACTAAATGTAGGCACTGCAGCCTGGTGTAAGCAACTGGTAAAAGTCATCATAAACCGACTTCAGTAATTGTAAAAATAAAAAGGTAACTGAAGTTTTGCGTTAGGTGCAAATAGGCAGAAAACAGCTGTTGGTGATAGCAATGAATCAGGGAAGCTCAGTTTGTGTGTGGATTAGGTTAATTTCTGAGCAAAAGGTCACTGGAGGGTGGCATATATCAGAAAGAACAACTTAAAAGTTATAAAATAGAACAATTCATATGCACACTCATATTTAAGCCTGCCTCACTCCAACAAGCTCTAAAGCCATAATGTGCCCTTTTGTAAATAAGTACGTTCCCAGGCAGACCCACTGATCACCCTACAGAACTAAGTGACACTCTTTTGTGCATCCCTTCTTGAACAGTAAATGGATGCAAGTTATATTATTCTATTGCTTAAATCCATTTTCTAATCAATTTAGTATATAATGTGCACTGCATATCACTGCTGCACATTTTGACATGGTGCACAGAAAATTCTTAAACTTTCCTAGTATCTACAGTGTCAGAAAAACAGGTTTCACTGAGAATCTTTCCATGTTGCAAAGTAATAGTAGAGTTGCAACCAAAAAAAAAAAATTCTGGCAGGGAGAACAGCTTTTACAAAAGAAAATCAGTTCCACTGACATCTTCACAGAGCTACCCAGTGGTATGCATCATCATGTGCCTCCGTGTCATACAAACACACTGCATTTGTTTGTACCATACCATTGCATCCCGAAGCAGATGCACGTAGTCTCACTGTAACCCCCAGATCATGTGTCATCTATTCCCCCTCCCTCTATCACATGCACAAACACGGCCAACAGGCTGTATGTGTGAAACAGAGAAGGAAAATAGATGACGTGATGTGAGGGTTATAGTGCTTCTAAAATTGATGGTCAGCATTTTATTGGTGTCAGGGACTCAAAGGTTAAGAAGCAAAAGAAGTGATACTGGAACTAAGAAGCCCAGTTGTTACTGCCCAAAACTGAGAAAAAACTCTGTCCTGAAAGGACATTCAAATGTTTTCCTTCTGTCTATGCTGTTTGCTGGCAAGGAATGCTCTAGCATGGACTTAGGTTAGTACTTCTCTCAGTAGCATGTTGTCCTCCAGATGAACATAAAGTCAGTGTCAGCATTGATTCTGATTTGTAAACTGTATCTATATTGATGAGTGCCATTCCTATAAATCGACCAGGCTGTGGTAAAGGTATTTGATTATCTTACTGACAGCTTGAGGCAGCATCCTTTAGCAGCAAACATGTTCAACGGGTTTCAAGAGGAGTGAGCGCAAGCACAACTCACGCAGGATCTATGAGACCAGCTTGCTCTCATAAAGTAGGATATCTCCTTGTGATTTCTTTTTCCGCTCTGCCTAATCTGATAGCAAAGCAAATTGCATCAAACTCCAGCATGCACTGCACATCTGGGAGTGGATTATCCAGTACAAAAGCCATTCAGTCACCAAGACTTCAGTGACATGACCTTTCTCAGGGCAACCCGCAAAGAGATTGGCACTTCTAGAATTATGTGATGTTGGCAACATCTGGAATTCAGTTGTCTCCGGTAAAAAAACAGATGTTTTGCTTCTCCTGGTCACAAATTTCTCCCCATGTTCACTGTTCTAGTTTCTGTTTAAAGTTGGATTCAGCCAAGAAAGGAACATAAATTTGCTTGGAAACTGTCCCAAAGAATCTGCCATCTGAACTTCAGAATGTTTTGCTGCTTTACTTGCTCTTGACAGGCTCTTAACCCATCCAGATCTCTAGTTGTGATGGAATTTCTTTTGCATCTTTTCTATTGGCCCAAGTGATGTGAGGACCATCCCAGTGAAACCCTGATACTGTAGTAGCCAGGAACAAGGTAAGGGAAGAGGCTGTCTATGTGTCCCTTGCTGCTACTGTAACAAGGAAAGAGTATTGCAGCCACCTACGCTCCCAAATTATGCTAAACCTGGACCATATTTTGGTCTCTTATGGCTGTTGCAGAATAAACCAAAGGAAAAGTTAGGTAAGAATAACGAGCTAAGTAGCACCAAGATCACAGAGCCTTTGCTGACCAGTTGACTTGTTTTTTCATAACTCATGCTGCAGCTTGTATAGACTGATAGGCTCCTGCAGACAGAATACAGAGTGTTAAAAAGTCAATAGGGTAACAGCTCATATTCACTTTTCATTTGCAGTGCAAACCCTTTACCCTTAGCTGTTCTGGCAGAGCAAAAGGGGTCGATCAACAGTTTCTGGACTGTTTCAGCGTTGAGGAATCCCAAGACTGGCACAAGAAATCAAACCAGGAGAAGGAGGTATGGCCAAAGTACTTCTGCAAGTACTCAGCAGCTAGAACAGTCTTTTCGGCACAGCTCAGAGCAGGTGTGGGAACATGTGCCATTTGTGCCAGGCACGCAATCCCAGAGTGCCGTGGCTGTAGCATGACAAGTTTGCTGGGAAATGGGAGAGAGAAGAGGGAGCAGCAGGAGGCCTGGCACAGTGCTGAGCTCAGTCCTGACTCTGCACACCAGCTCTGGCATCAGTATAGTCCTGGCCCTGTGCTCTCTGTCCTCCCATGCCCAGTGCAATACCAGCCACATGTGAAACTCCTGCTGACTCACACCCGTGGCCTGCAACAGTCTTGGCTTTGCCTGTGTTTAGTTCTCCGTGCAGCACAGCATGGTCATGTTCTTGTACAAAATCCTCTCTGCTAAGTGTTGCTGTCTATCGCTGTCCTAGCTTTGCATGCATACCCATTCCCCAGCCGAAAAACGTATTTCTGGCCCACCTACTACTAACTTCTTCCCAGTATAAAACTTCTCAGTATAAAACTTCCCCACTTTAAAAACAAGTTGGAGTACCCTGGACCAGGAAGAGGGCTGTGGGAAAACAACACAATGGCTTTAGATAAGCAACCGAGTAACCAGCTCGAGGGGAGGGTACAAAAGGGGGGCAAAAGCAAACCTACAGCCTGCTTCTGCGCTTGCCAGCCACAACAGGCAGCTGTTTTGCCAGTGCTGAGAGCTCAGAAGTAAGGCAACACTAAAGAGTTAAAAAGGTTTTCAGGGAAGGTGGGCTGGTGAGAGAGGGGGGAAAGAGGAGGAGCAATTCTCTTGTGCACAGACTTTCCAGAGCCTCCAGAGATCAGTAAGCCCCAGGGAACCACAGGCCTATGCATAGGATGCTTGGGGTTTTTAGATCTGTTTTAATTTAGAGGTTTGGGATCTAAATAGATAATGATATACCCTGAAATTGATGTATGGTGACAGGATATAACTTGTCATAGCAAACAGAACTGCAAGGAATGACCAAAATTCAACCTAATTCAGCCTAAAATTCAGCCTGATAGCAAGGGAATCTTACAGTCATATTCGGAGACAAGCAGTTGTTTGCTGTGAGTCATTAAAGTATTTGAGATCTGAGAAGGTACCAAAATAGCTCAGACATGCACCTACATGTGTCACACTTACCCACATCTTACTGGTCCCTGGTAGCCAGCCTTTCTCCGGTTTAATTTCATCTCATTACCCAAAGATACGCCCCTTGTGCATTTATTTTGTTAATGAAATGCTGGCTCTATTGGAATATCAACTCTGTAGGGGTTGCCAGGACATATAAAAAAGAACAGCCATAAAACTATGTTCATTATTATTGCAGTGTAATGTCAGGTCTAGTACGGCTTCCAGAAAGCAGGAGAGGGAGAACAGAACTTAACATGTCCCTGACCTGTCCAGAGGGACAAAACAGAGAGCTTTTATTTTATTTGTTTCTACAGTGACTCAGTCTGTAGTAACTGGGTTAAAGTCCACTTAGAAACGAATAGAACAAAAGGCCTCCTGTTAGTGCTGGACATTTTCCCTCTTCAGATATCACCAGAAGGATTTAAAAAAAAAAAAGAAAAAAAGCCCTCCAGCAGAATGCAGGAAACCACAAGCTTATGGGAATGTAGCAGCACTTTGGAAAGGAAAACACTGCCTCAGACTTTCATCTGCAGGGCTTGCTTTTTTTTTCCCCCCATTTTTTCCTTACCTTCTTTTCATCTCCTTACAGCTAGAAGCATTTGCTAGGTCAACACAGAGCCTGGAGAAAAGGCTGGTGGGGAGAGCAGTTAGGTTGCAGGAGGTCATTGCCAGATCCCAGACAGAGAGAAAATAAAATTGGCTGGTGCAGATCACTGTAGTCTGCGAGGGGGCTGCAGCACAGAGGGAGCGAGCTTTGGTGCAGCTGGAGCTTGTAACTTCCAGTCCCATAGTTGCTTGCCAGACTGAGGGTCTTACTGGGGTCAGAACCCTGGATCCTACAGGCCGTATTACAAGGGGAAAAAAAGAGCATTTTCATAATTTTTATTTGGTATGTCTGGTCTTTTTTTTTATGTAGCTTAATGACATCTAAGTAACAAATTACATAATGTTCTCTAAGATATAAAAAGTATCCAAAATGCTTTCTGGCTTGCATTCTAAGTATTGTCATGGCATGCCTGTGTTTTCATTATAAAGCAAACATTTTCCAACAAGCATTCACTGAATTTCATTAATTTTCACTTCAACTTTTTCCTAAGGAATGTGAACGGACAGTAACAGAAAAAGCATGGTGAAATTATATTTTGCATATAAGAATGAGCACTTTATTGAATTTTGCAAAACTTCCTTTTCCCCTCTCAAAAAAAAAAAAGCAACCCCAAACCTGAAGAAAATTGCAGCTATCTAAAATGAAATGGAAGAGTGGAGTTCAATGTTACTTCTTAGCTATAGCTTTAGCTATTATTGTGATCCTGGTTTGTACAAAAGGATATGTCACTTTTTGTTAGGTGAGCTTTATGTTGACCTCGATTAGGGAAACAGCTTGATGAATGGTGTAATGAGCAATGTGTTTGGTGTAAGGGAGGAATGGGAATGCATAGCCAGAGCTGGACCACATAAGCCAACTGTTAGTTTAATTTAGACTGCTGCAGAACCATAATCTCAAGTGGTAAGCTTTTGAGTGACTTGACCAAGACCGCATAGCACATAAGTAGTTACTTTATTTGGTTAGATGACTGATTCCATACTGAGTTACAGAAGTTTGTCTTTTGTGTGTTCAAAATAAATAGGTAAACAGAGTCGACCTTGCCATGCCTATTTCACTGACAACTGATGACACCGTGCGGAAAATTCAGTCTTTAATACAAATTTCCATCCTTAATACTAAGTGAATCAGTTGCTTGTAGTAGTTATATATACAGTGATAAACACACACACACACCCCCACACACACACCCCCCATGATACATACAGTGTCTCCTCTCCAGGTCATTAGGGCTGGTTTGCATTTCAAATAGCGATGAGAATCAAAAATCAAATGGCTGGTTTTTGCTCATGTGAAGTGAGTTATTCCAGATTCTAGTGGAAATTATCTTCTGCAAAACCTCTAAATTTGGCTTCTTTATCAGCATTTTCATTAAAATAACGAAGTTCAAATATTCTATCTTCTTACACAAAGTCTCCTGCCTTAGCCTTCTCTGGGCTGAAGAATTTGAGTTCTCCCAGCCTCTCTCCATATGTCACCTGCTCCAGCCCCTAACCATTTTAGGGTCCTTCCACTGGGCTTCACTTCAGCTTGCCAGTGTCTTTCTTGCACTGTATGCCTTAAGACTGGACACAATATTCCAGTATTTGTTAACTAACACATGGTTAAAGGCTATTGTGTCCTTAGTGTGATCACAGCTAGTCACAGTTGAAAGCATGTTTTAAAACCTGTCCAGAGCTAGAAAATTAAGCCTGACTAGCCAGGATGTTTTAAAACCCAGTTGGGACTACTTACACTGAAAAATTCCAACATCTTACAACATATGCTAACTAACACACTGTTCGGCACTCAGAGTAGATAAGAAGGGTGACTGCTCCTACCTGGATAGTTTTAAGTCCGGATCTTAGGAGATAGCTGTTTTCAGACATAATTTTAAATGTAAAACAGTTAAATTTAGCATCATCCCAGTAAACAGATGTTCTAACACAAAACCATTTTCTAGTGTAAATGTGCTGACTTGGAGCATGTTTGGTAGCTAGTGCAGTTTACTACATGATGCACTTTGATCTCATCCTTACGGATCAACCATCCAGATGGAAATGGAGATGTGCTGCTGGTTCATAAGGGAGAAGGCTTGCACAGCTCTGGCTAATGGGGGGGTAACTGGAGCATGCCAATCTCTGCCGTGTCACTGTAAAAGCATTGCATCGCCACATACAGAAAGGCACATTCGTTGCTTTTTAAGGTCCAAACTGTCCTTGATAACCAGCACTGCCGATACCAGTGTTCACAGGGAACAGGGAATGGAGAACATTCCCTGAAATTTGTTGCAGGTTCAGAGCTTCTAACTCCACCTTCCTGAGCCTCGAGAGAGAAGCGTTTTTCCTCCGCTCCATCTGGTACAGCGCTCTGGAAAACTTCAGCTTGGCCCCCACCCTCCTCAGCCCCTGAACTTTGTAATTTTTCAGCTGCCAGAATCACTAACTGCCCAGTTTTATGTAACTCCAAATATCTGCAGTGGAGCTGGAGAATACACACATGGAGGAAGTTTTGTGGCTTTTAAGCTATGCCCAGAAGTTTGCCTTATTTTTTTTTTTGGTGGGAGGGGGAAGAGGAGGAATGCAATAGGGCTATACACAGGACTTTTCAAAATAGAATGGAAATTCTGTCTGCTGCAAGGATAGGTGTAGGTTTGCTTTTGAAATCCCCCTCTTTTTGGAAGGGGCCTGAAACACATTTCGGGGGGGGGGGGGGCTGGGTGCTGTTATATTTGATAAGTGTAAATACATAAATAGTAATTTTTAGAGGTTTTCAATTCTTCGTGTTTGTTGCCTTTTGCTCTAGGGGGCCAAATCTAACTTGTAACAGCTATTGCCAATGTCTGTATAGCCAAAAGGGACCAATGGTTTTCCCCAACCTCAGCTAACAGCTTCCCAGATGAATATGCTGTGCCTAGGCTTCTGCAGCCAAGCCAAGCAAATGGACATGCAGCTTTTGCGGCACTTGAAGCTTTATACTCCAGTACCACAGAAAAAACAGCAAACACTCAGAGAAGGCAGGCAGGGCAGGGAGGCTGGCATTTCCAGGGCCCGTAACCCCCTTTTCCCTCATTCCCTTTCAAATTGTTTGCAAAGCCCCAGTCGATTTTTATGTTTGCCGTTTCAAAAGAAATATGTTGTGGTGGTTTGTGTGTGTGTGTGAAAGAGAGCAAACTGGAAGAATGAGGCTTAAGCACTGTAATAACAAAACAGCAAACAGCCTATCAAGCCAGGGACAACCCTGCAATAAACTAGCATATCCAGACCTGTAATCACAAGTGACCTAGCAATAACAAATCAGTGCATGCCTATGGGTGTGGGAGAGAGATGAGCAGAAGTGAAAGAGATACATTCCCAGAAGAGTAGAGAAAGAGAACAGAAAAATTGAGGTGTGGAGGAGATAAACAGGAGGAGCTTGCACTTTGAGTGTGTTGTTTGTGCATGTACATCCTAAGCAGTTGAAGTTAAAACTTTCTTCCTGTTTCCTACAACATGCAGAATTCCATGCTTCTGCCAAATGTTGAAACAGGAGCAAAAATCAGCATCAGTTCCTCTTGAAACAAAATTAAAACTGCATGAAAACAGCAAACTGTTAACACAGCATCCAAGTCAGAGTTGTTATCTGCAGGCCAGTTGTGCCAGTGCTCTGTAGCCAGAGGAGCCAGAGGTAGGAGCCACCGCAGTCATAGGGGGATGAAACTAAATGAATAGCAAAATGGAAGCTTACAGAAGTAAGCTGTCAGTAAGGTTAGTTTTAAAAGGATGTGGTTAAAGATAAATATCAAAGTGTGCATAGCAGAGCTATGTTAATGAATTGCAGTCTTTCCAGTGACAGAATCGGAGTCATTACTCAAGTCAGATTGTAGATGTGGAGGTATGATGCTCTTGCCATATAACTGAAAGGTGTGTCTTCTCCCAGGTTGCAAGACTACCTTCTTGGATGTGAATAAAATGGAGCTTTTGGTTAGGACAGCTATGTCTCTCCCAGGGACGAGGAGTGACTGAAACAGCAAGAGAAGACTGGACGTGCTTACAAATGTGGTGATTCATGACCATGTGTATCCTCTGTCCATGGGAGAGACAAGTATGTCGGTACAAATGGAATTACTGTTTCACAGTCCTTAGTGAGATTTTTTTTTTCTGCAACCCCTTTGGGACCCTGTTGATGCACAGCCTGTGTGCTGCAGGCTGAATTGGTTCCTGAGTGCACTTAGTATTTAAAGACATTAATAATTTAGGGCAGTCTGCCACAACTTCATTTGGTGTGATTGGAGCTTCTGACCTCTCCAGGCTCTAATTCCCAAAAAGCAAGGGACTGGGGCACAGGCACAGAGAGCGCCCAGCTGCGAACACCCTACATGTCAAGGTGTGACTATGGATGCCAGGGAGAGCCTTCCAAAGGGACTGAGATTAATGCTTGGCAAGGACAGGAGTTATTTTACCAAAGTCCCACGTTTTTTATCAGATGTCTTCACCATGTTGATATTGTGGAGCCAGAGAGGTTAGGGGTCTGAACAAACAATGTTGTTACTGCAGCAATCCTGCTTGCTTCCCATATCTTCTCCTGGCTTTAAGGGGCTTGATGAGTTGTTGGGTCTCTGGTGTGTAACCAGAGCCCCTCACTCAGTGCTGTTTGGTGCATCCTTAGCCAGTGCCAGGCTCAGAGGGCAATAGACCAGAGGCTCTAATGGAGGTAACAATGATGCTGGAGTTTACAGCCAAGGTCAGGGACAAGAGAGCAGCCCACCTTTGGGGGAGGCCATAAATGGTTGTCAAGTTCAGATTGAGGAAAGCAGCAAATGGATGTGTCTGTTTTTTTCTTTTCTTTCAGGGCTGACTTGGGAGGCTGAGTGACTGAAGTCTGACCATACACTGAACCTTGCAAATTCCAGACAGGGCACTGATCAAAGCTGGCCAGAGACATTGTGTGGAAATGGGAGGTGGTGCCCTGTGTGTATTGTCACATTAAAGGCTTTTTCTCTTGAATCAAATTTGGGCAGTGCATTGGCATAGGACTCCTTCCCTCTCCACCCTGCCCAGGCCAGCTGGCTCAAGGCTCTAGAGCTTGGCAGATATGTTTTGGGCTGGGTACATATCAGCAGTGTCCTCCCTCTCTTGAAATTCTTAGCTTTACTTGAACTGCTGTTGAAAGAGTGGAGTTATTTGTGCAGAGGATGAGGAGAACTGAAAAGAAAGAGGAGGTCGAGAAGTGCGGCTTTGAGCACCCATCCAGAGCTACTCCACGGGGGGTGGCTGGCGTGACAGAAATGACAAGGGTGGTGGGCTTGTCTCATGGTGCTGCCAAGGGGCAGAGGGCCAGAGCTCCTTGCCTCTCCCTGAAATTGCTCAGGAGAGATGAGCCCAGGATCCCTCTTACCCTCCAGTATGGGATGGCAGTGTGAGGATGGAGATGTGGGTCCCAGTGAGGCACATTATTACCCTATACTTTTGAGGCCGAAGTTGCCCCATGTCCCCTGTGGCTGGCAAGAGGTGTCTGCAGTGATTCTTCCCAGCATGGCAGAGGGCACTCCATGCACCATCGCAGCCTGCACCCAAAGGCTCCCGGCTTTCACTAACTGCCAAGTGGATGGAGCCAAAATCATCTTTGCTTTATGGTGCCAGGCCCCAGCTCAGAGGATGTGCATATGTTTTTTCTAAGCTACACAAATTGACACAGCAAATAGTCCCAGCATGGGAGGAAAAGGTAAAACACTGTGACCTCATTTCAATGAAAAAATTCATCCATCATGCGGAGAAGTAATTAAAAAGCATGGCGATTAAATACATGCCAGCAAATATCTTCAAATCCTAAGTCACTCGTGCCCAAAATAAGCAGTGCCTGTGCACATTCAGAGGAAAAGGTAGTGCTTCATGTTTTCCTTTTTCAGCCCGTGCAGCCTCCGAGTCCTGTGCAGCCAACTTGCTTCTTTGGGCTTCCTCGTCAGAGGCAAAGAGTTAATTTCAGGAAAAAGAAGTTCTCTCTCTCTCTGGATGATAAAAATGAAAAAGAAAAATCACAGTGTGCTTGGCTGTATTGGGAATGAAGTTGTTGTGTCCCAGCTTTGCATCCTGAAAATCAGGACTTTCAAAACCAGGACCTGTAGTATCTTAAGTGGAGAGGTGATATTCCAAAACTGCGGATAGCACATTCTTGTGAGATTTAGCAGCTGCCCTCGGGAAAGTGTTCTGCAAATTTCCTTTTTTATTCCCCTTTCCTTATTTTTATTTGGTTTCTGTTTCTGCTAAAGCTGAAACAACAGATTCGGAGCTTTAACTTTTGGGAGAGTCAGACGTATTCAGATTTTTAATTGGATTCACATAGCATAATAATGGGTTAAATCAAAACACACACAAAACCAAACATCCCTGTGTTCTAAGAAAGTTTGGTTCCAGATCCAAACATCATATCTAAATTAAATTCTTGTTTCCCTGCTACTAGCCAGAAACCATGGTGAGATAAGTGAGATCAGATGGGGAAAAAAAGGAGGCTCAAATTTATGGCAGAAAAGTTCTCAATGTAACAGCATATCTTTGGCTGCCCTGTCGAGGAAGGAAAGAGAATAATATTTCTGTCTACTCCCACTTTACAACTGGCTAGGTACACTAACGTTTTTTACTTCCTTCTGAATGAGTTGACTTTTGCTGGAAGCAGAGTACTGGCATGATCTGGTACGAGAAGCCTATGTTCCCGCCTGCCTGGCCTCTCCTGCTGGGCAGATCAAACATGGCTTTCAGGTAAAATGCTGCCTGCCTTCTTTGTCTTGTGCTCAGTTACTAGCAATGATGGGCTTGTGTAGGAGCTGTTAGGAAGCCCTTGAATCTCACCATGACCAAAGTCTCATGCAATTGTGGAAAGCGGACTGTCTGACAGGGTGTATGACAAGGCCAAACAACGGGCCTGATGGAAGGTGTAGATGGCAGGGGAGAGGGAGAATGAATCTAATATGTGCTTGGCCTGCGCAAGCTCATGTACTCACAGCCGGGAAAGTTCAATTCCAGAGTTATTTGTGTTTAAGTGAAAAGAAAAGGAAAGAGAAAATCCGGTGGCAGAGGGGGGAAAGTACCACACGTCAGACTGGAGTTGAAAGGAATACGTAGGTGATTCCTGTGTGAAGCCTTGGTATGTGTATGGGGTGTTACAAACCCCCCTGCCCTCCCAGTTTGTCCAGTGCCTTCTCAGGGTCACAGCAAGCCTGAAGGAGTGCCAGGAGTGCACCTTCAGCCTGAGTGGACATACGTGGTGGTCTTTATCCCCATTACAGGAACAGCAAGACCAAGACCTGGAGTCACACGGTGGGTCTGGTTGTCTCTTGTGACTGTTGTACAGGGGTGCAACTCCATTAACTGCAGAAGATCCGCTCTGACTTGTGACTATGTGTGAAAGAGGAATTAAGCTGAGTAAGTCCATGGCGGAGCGGAGCACGCAGCTGAGGACTTATGATGGCCTGGCACAACTTTGTGTTGTGGCTTTGCATTGTTTCTTTCATCTGTATTGAAAAGGTGCGCACATGCCTTGCAGCGAGCAAAAACTTAACTGTTTTTACTTCCCTTGCACGCTGTTTCAGCTGGCATCTCCTCCTCTTTATCTGAGCGCAGCTTCTCCTTGCTCCTTGCACAAGAAACCACAAGCGTGTTGAGGCTGCACCGTCACAAGCAGAACAACACATGGTCGCATCAGTGGGTACAAAGTGCGGAGCCCTCTCCTCCCCCTGCTCCTGCTCCCAGGACAGACGCCGTCAGCTGTCCGTTACTGCAGGTTACCATGAGCCCCATCCCTGGGTCTCCCAAAGCGCGTCTTAAGTTTCTGGCAGGAGGGCTTGGGGGACCCAGAAACAGACCTTCTGCCTGCTCTGGCAGCTCCACATCGTGCCTGCCTAGTGCTGACCTTCCCTGCCCTTCGGCCTCTGCCCTTTCCTCCTGACCTTGTGGGATTATTCCTGCTGTGCCTTCTCCAGGAGAAGGCCTCTCGGCTGCTGCTTTAGTGTCGAGGGTGACTGTGAGAGGAAAGAAGAAAATCCCCCTCCGATGACTTGCTTTTGTGGAGAGCAGTAAACAATACCCTGGGCACCCTGCTGAAGTGCCTGTGGAAAAGCACGTTAACCCTCTGTGCGCTAACCACCCCCAGGCTGCCATCTTACCCCCACAGCACACTCAGCTGCCCTCATTTCCAGCCAGGAGGGCCCTTCTCTGTCCTTAAGATACCAAATCATGCCCGTCCTGCCCTGTTTTCTGGTTTTGGCCTGAAGAACAAGATCAGAGGTTGGATTTTTGCTGGAGTTTATCCTTGCCCTATCCTCGTCTGCTTGAAAGGTTGGCTGTGGGTAATGGGAAGAGCCACTTCCTTGGTTACTGCACCACAGGCCACAGGTGCTGGAAGGGGGAAGCAGGGGGGGATTTTTTGTTTGTTTGTTTGCCTTTCCCTGAACCATGAAGCTCTGGGCAGTGCTGAAGGCAGGATACCAGACGTGATGGCCAGGATCTGGTTCTGCACATTCTCCTTCCCCTGTCCCAGAGGAGCGGGGCTTGTGGCCCCAGCAGCCTTTTCAGGCCCTGTCAGCAGGGGAGTGAGAACTAGGCCCATGGGTTGCATCAGGGCTCTTTTTCTGGTCATGCTGGTTGGTTATAATGAGAAAATACTCCAAATTCCTAGTGAAAAATCCTTTCTCCCTTTCATTATTACTGGGCCAGACGAGCTAAGCTAGCACCAGAGCACTGAATGGCGGCTGGCTAGCAGTGCACACAGTGGTGCCAGGGTGGGAGTCAGGACTCCTGAATCCTCACCCCAGCTTCGCTCTGTGGTGTTTTATATAAACCTCAAAAAATCAGTTAACTTGCTGTACGTTCTGTCTGAATGTACCTGGACATGAAACAGGATCAGTGATACAATCCCAAATGTTGTTTGAAAGCTCAGTTATCTACGTGAGTAAAAAAGATCTTGCAGTGAAAGATACTGAAATGCAAAGTGGTGGGGCTGTCTCAGACTTGATTTCTGAGCAACACTGCTTTCAGATACAGCAGCAGGCACCTTAAAAATGTGCTTCATTGTTTTGATTTCTGTTCCTGATCTTTTGTAGAAATTTAACATATATTCTGGACAGTAGGTTGAATCCAAAATGGATAAAGACTTCCAATTCAGGGTGCCCTGCCTCATCACTGAGGCATTAGCAGCAAGGTGTGACTGGAAGTACTCAGCAATGCAAGGTGTTATGGAGAATGTACTGGTTAAAACTTATTGGTGGACTGTGAAATGTAAATGAATTAATATTTAGAAAAGATTTCACAATTTTTCAGCTGCAAACTCGAGTATACGTTCAATGGTTAACAAACCATTATTGAGGCATGAAGACACCCTGTCAAGTCCTCACAGTCTCTGAACTGGGAAGATTTGTCTTGGTTTATGTCTGTGTTGATTTCTTTTTGCTTCTTTCTCAGGGCCTTTTTTCCTTCTTTTTTGTGATTTGGATCATGGCTTTAATTCCTGGGAACTCTGAGAAGCACATTTTCTCTTTTCTTGGGAGATGGATGCTGAATTTCTTACAGAATTGATTTGATCAATATGAAATCAACAGGAAAATTAAAGTGCTCATTCTCACTATAGGTGCACTCCATCTGTGGGGGTTTTACTTAAGAGCAGAATGAAGAATAGGAGAAGTTTGAGGATCCAAGATTTGTGTATATCCTACATTGTCAGTCTCTGTTCTGTTATGTGGAGATAACCTTCAATTCCTTCCCTGTATGTTTCCCATTTCCCCTTTTATTTTAACTTGTGTTTCAAATCACAATTTTCCCATGCTTTTCTTTAGCCTTCTTTAAATATTTTTAAAATATTCATTAGCCTCATAGTAGTCCTTCTAGGTAAGTAAATGTCTTTTAACAATAAAATCTTTTACAGGTGGGAAAACTGAGGTACAGAGTATTAAATAATATAATTACTTAATGAATTCAAAAATATTTCAAAACTTTTAAGTACCTTTTGTTGTCAGCCTATATTTTATATTTTAATATCAGAGAAACTTCTTTGAGCATTCTTTAAATGAAAAACGCTAACTGTGTGATGGTGGGCAAGGAGCAGATAGTGAACATAGTAATTTTGGAGGAAATCCTTGGGAATTCTAAGTACCCATCATATCTCCAGATGGCCTGAAGGCCATGTTTTATATTGCAGTATTTCCATTGGTTTTTGAAATAGTTTTGAGACATTTCCAGATGTCTTGATTGGAAAAGGTGCTGCTAAAGGTTGAAGCCCAGATTACCACTATAAAGGTCTAAGAATCTCATGGAAAAAAAATCCTACTCTTCTTTCTTTTGGTACTTAGGTAGCACCTATCAGCATAGTATCTAGCATCTTGTATGTATTTAAAAATAGAAATAACAGTAACAAACCCTCTGTCTGTCTCTTCCTTCCCAGCCTGTAAGTGAAATAGCTTGATTTGTTCAAAGGACTTTTTCCTTGTGGGTTCTAAATATTTAGCTGTGGTTTTGCACAGTTTATCTACTGTTCCATTACTCCACTGAGAGGGGGAAAAAAAGATGCCATTTCCATTATTTCGTAGAACTCAGAAAGCCACAGTGTTACGTGTTCCCTCTACTGATTCCCATGAAGAGCTTAACCAACACCATTCCCAGAGCTGTGCATTCATTACTTCATTCATGCACAACCAGGGATGTTTTGGCAGGATTTGGTGTTGTGTAAGCCACGTGTGATGTTAAAGGAAGGCTGCTATATATGTTAATTGCAGCCATTCACAGGATGGGTGTGAAGATTTAATATTTGCTTGTAGAATATGTTTGAAAAATCATTATATTCCCTTATTAATACCCTGTGAACTTGATAAAGTAACATGTTAAATGAGCATCATTTTTCTCTGTTTTGTCTATCTTTCTAGCCTCAATATAAAGCACAGATTGTTTTAATAATCAGCTTGATTTCTCATTCAAATTTCTGCTTTCTCCTTTGAGATAACAGTGTGCACAGCTCCATGTTTTCCATGTTAATTATTGTTTAAAAAGCACTGTACAGGATTGCAAAGGAGTTTCCTGAAGACACTGAAATTTATGGCCACTGTTAGCCCTTTTCCTAAGGGAGTTCTGAAGATTCATCCCTTTCACGTGTCAAATTTCTTGTATTTATCTCCCTGAAAAGATCTGAAGGCCTCAAATTGAACCAGGTAATCTGTACAGTCACTTGTGGTGGAGGTGGCTTGTTATTTAGTAAGCAAGACACTGCATGGAAAGTGAACTCAAACCTCTTCAATCATCCCAAGTGCAGTGACTACCGAAAGTAAAGCTTGAGGCCATAAAGATGCACATCACACTGTGATCCCAGTCCTCAGAGATGGACGCTCATGTGTCCATTGCCTTGGACATCAGAATGGGGCCATGTTCCTTAAGAGTCACTGTCTAGATCAGCTTTTTTTGGCTGTCATAGTTGTTTGCGTATCCTACATCAGGGAGGCATGCAGACCTTGACACTCTGTGCCACTGTGACAGTAGTCTGTTCTTTCGATACAGCATGATAATTGCTAGCTTGTCTAAAATTTCACCTTTTCTGCCAGCATCACCTCTATTTTTCTGTGTTTGACTAAGCAGCAGGGTTTCTCTTTGGCTTTTATTTGAGCTGAGGAATTCAGATGGCTGAATTGCCAGTGCTATCCATTTGTGAAGTGAAGGCAGTATATAGTTAGGCATCATAAATGCTCTCCTGGCATCCAAGGGTGCTGTGTCTCACACATTTATACGTATCTAATGGTATGGGGAAGATAACTGAGCCGTGTGAGCCTCTATGGTTGCCAAAGTGTCTCTGTGTATCAAGACCCTTTGGGAGGAGAAGGAATGTGATACGAATCTTGGTCTTTTATGTTCACATGCAGCAGAGTGTTAAACTGAGACAGCAGCATTTTGTGATCATTAGAGCTGAAGACTGCTGAGAAATGCTATCATCTGAGTACTTCCTGCCCCTTTCCTCATAGTACAAAATAAATTTCCATAACAGAAAATATTTCTCTTTCAGAAGTGTCACATTATTTCCAAGTTACACAATCTAACAGTAGGAAAAAGTAATTAAGAATAATACACAGTTCCAGAAACAGGACACAGATACTTGTCTGAATGTATCATCTGCAGTACGCTTTACGAAACATCTGACTTTCCCGTAAGAACCTCTGTGATGCTTCCAGTTCCTTTATACTGTTAGAAATATAACATTTTCTTCTGTCATCCAAAGAAGGATCTCACAGCTAATAATAGTTTTAAAGAGCTATCAGTGTTTAAGTCGAAACTTCAAAAAGCGCTTTCCTTTTGTAAGTTAGTTCTGCCAATATGTCAAATTTTCTGTCATTCTTTACTGAAAATACCATTAGTTTGGAAACAGGATATCTGCTGATTCTTGTCTGTGTCTTTTGGTTAACCTGCTTGTGGTATCTAATCATGCAATTTCTGGTTTGGGAAATGATTCTCCTTCTTTACAAACTCAAGCACGTACAAATATTCCATCAAGAGTCTGCCTGCTCATGTGTTCAAAAATGCAGAACTACTCCAATTGCTGTTCTCCTAAGTACTTTATGTACACCCATCTGTTGTGGGACCTATTTTGAAATCATTCTCACTATGGTAAGAACCTCTGAGTGACTTATGGAGGCTTAGGTCGGTGGCTTGGTTTGCCTTTATTCTGGCCCACTCCTCACTCACCTTGCACCAGCCTTCTTTGCCCATGTGTACTCTTTTCCACCATTGCAATAACTTTCCCCTTCCTTCACCTTCCTTTCTGTCCATCAGATTCCAGACGCTAGCTCCAAACACTTCCTCTACCTACAAGGCAAACCCTGCTTTGTTAAGTACTTGGAGTATGGGAGTAGGAACTTTATGAATTTTTATGCTACCTCTGACACCCAAATGTTGGGCAAGACACTTTAACTTTCGTTTCCTGATTGTTTCCCTGGGTGGCTAAGCAGGAAAACAATTCCTAGTTAAATGCTTTGCAGAGGTTCTATGGACTTAATTAGATGTTGGTCTATGAGCTACCAACATTAAAAATACAGGCAACAGTATGGGTGCTGAGGATTTTAACCACAAACATCTCTTTCAGTGTCTCTCTTATTCTTTTAACTTAATTAACAGAAGTTAATCTTTTAACTTTATAACTTAATAGTTTTTACAGCTTAGGGTTTATGAAAGGCACCACAGCAGATCTGAAAATGTAATTGTGTATTACTATAATTATGGCAAAGAAATTTACTTTGTGCATTAGCAGAACAGGAAAGTAAGAATACTTGCCCTTCTCAACTACTTGCACTAAAGCACCCAAACCCCTGCAATTTAGGCCTTGGTCCTGCACCCCATCTGTATGCCTCACATCATATGAATGAGAGGTCCTTTTGCCTGAATGCATAGAGCATTGCCTGGTTACAGACAACACATTTTAGCCATAGATCTCAAAGAACTTCACCAAGAAGGGCACATACGATTATCCTCATTTTACAGTAGAAACCGTGTAATACAGTACATGGTAGAATGTGGCATTAGCCCACAGGGGGTTCCTGGCTCCCTTCTCCCTGGTCTAACAAGCGGGGGCTGTAATAGCAGTCACTGCATCCTTCATTTTACAATACGGAGAGAGAATGATAGTGGTCCTTTAAACAAGCCTCTTGATACTCACTGCTTAAATCAGGGGAGATGCAGAAAACTATAGCATGAGTAAGGAGTGAATTAGTTTTCTAATTCTTTCATGCTTAATTACTTCTGCTGTTTCTAGCAACATAGATACGAGTACTTTTAACATATATCCACATCCAGTTGCTCACAGCACACACTCAGCCTTTCGTGACTGAAGTTGCATGCATGTACAAGACGGCAGAAATGAAACCACTGTGGGTCTCTTTAAGATATATAAATGATGGAGGACTGAAAGGGTTAAGAAAAACCCTCTGCATATACCTGGTATATAAAACTGTCATGTAATCAAATGAGAGGAATGCACTCCACTGTGTACATTAGCAAACACTCCATGCAAGCTGGCTGGCAGAGGCTCAGGGTTTCCAGTGCTGCCTTGCACTACAAAGCCCTTCTTTGTTCTCTCAGCTCTGTTTCAAATATCTGATGACTATTCCACACCATGTCAGTGCCAAATCCCCAGCCTCACTGCAGACTCTTTACAACAGCACATTGTGGGCAGATCGGATGAGGATGGGCTGGTAGAGTGTGGGTATCTCCCCTTTCTTTGCTTCTCAGGCAGATCCTCTCACCAACTCTGCCATCTCCCTGTAATTTCTGTAGCCCCTGTGCAGCCATCTGGATAGTTTTCAAAGCCAGAAGGAGTAACTTGGGAGTGCAGAAATTGAACTTAGATCCTGATATGGCAACGGCACTCCGCAAGTGTGCATCAGGATGGGTGTAGTCGAGGTTCAGCCAAGGAAGGGCAAATGAATCAAAGAGTGTTCTTGCAACAAATATTTTTGTTGAAACTTGTTGTGCCTATACTGTTGTTGGCTGGATCTTACCTGAGCTTGCTAGCCAAGTGGGATTGGGCTTTGAAAAAAATTAGATGAAAGATTTCCTATGAACATGCACACAGAAAGGCAGGAAGTGATGCTGATGACTCAGGATATGGTGATGTTCCTTCTTGATTTGGAATTAAAGTACTTCCCTGGAAGCAACACAGCAGCACACATCTCAGCCTCTGTCAGATGAGATGTTAAACCAGGGTCTCATCTCCTCATTCTCGTTAAGGATGTTTTTTCATATGACTTCTACCTATATTTTAGTTAGAAAGGTGATGTTCTAGCTTTCTGTACAAGGCATTTATGTGGTATTGCCTTAACTGCTACATTGATGCTCATTCTGCACAAGTGATGTTTTTTCATTCCAGAAAAAAAACGTTGCTTGAGTACATGAAGATGCACAACGATAATATGGCATCTTCTTTTTGGTCCTAAACCTACTAATTCGGTTAATGAAGAATGCGTCTATTTCTCTGGATAAACATAGAGTTAATGTTGTTTCCTGCAACGTTATGAGATTTCGGTGCGTAGGCACTGGGGTAGGAAATAAACAGTAAGCTTTCTGAGTTAAGAGAAGATTTTATACAATATTATTTCAGTGGTGCTGCCCACTTTTGGCGATTAATGTGAAAAGAAACTAAGCTGCTCAGTTTCCCATTCTGTTTCTTGTTTCCCTTCCTGAAGCTCCTTGGCATCCAGTACTGGTGTGCTGGAAACTCAGCCATGGGGTGGGTGGCTGCAGTGCCTTCTAAAATAAACAAACCTGTTTTCATTCAAATTTCTTCATTTCACATGCAAGTATTTCTTGGTGGACTCAGTAAGAAACCGTTTCTGAAGTAAAACCTATTTATTAAGAGCCACTTGAAGGTGCATTGTCACACTTTTGCTTAATCATTTAAAATCCATGAAAGCTAAAATCATGGAAAGCAAGGTTTACAGCACTGCAGAAGCTTGTGCAAGGCCATATTTGCCACTAAAGCTCTTTGGCTTAAATAATCCCATTCAGTGCACACTCTGCATAATTGATTTTATATCAGAATACTTCAGGGGACTTGCAATGGCTGCTTGGGCTATGCAAGTGCGGGCACTCTTGTCTTTGCCATGTTTGCTTCCCTAGTACAGGACTGTGTACGAATAGGAATGAATTTCTCTATGACAAAGTATTAATACGTGGTGAGAAGGTGTTACTGTCATTTTACTCAGAAGGGCTATAGTGAAAGAGTTGAAGGGACTCTCTGAGTGGTATATAGAAATCTGTACCAGAGTCAGAAATTGAATCCACATGTTGTATGATCCAGTCTGATGCCTTATTCATTAAACCGTTGGCTCTCATGTTGTATAGTACCTCCCATCACATATAGAGTCCCAGGAAAGTTCACAAACAAGACCCTGTCCCATTAGGCAGAGAGTGACCAGCCAGTAAGTGTCTCACTTTTTAACACTGTAGCAGGGGCTATGAACAGTGTACAGGTCCCTTCTAAAAAAGAAAATACCATGGGGCATTTTTAATGTTCTCCCAAAGTTTGGTGGAAACCAGTTTAATGATTACTATTTTCCCAAAGGGGAATCAGTTAGCCTTTTTGTGATAGTTTCAAGAGATACCTGCTTCCTTGCCTTGCCCCAGCCTCTTCGCTGTCACCCCGCAGAGATAGTCCATGGGCAGGGTGTGGCCATCCAGTTGGTCAGTTCACCACAGATGAATGAGCAAGAGCTCCAAAAGGGATTGACACTAGAGAAATCTTTTCCTTTGTGCACCAGATTCTTTTTTCAGGATTTTCCAGACCATTTCCTCCCTCTTTCCCCATCTTTACATGTCACTAACTGCTTCCTCTCAGCCTCCTGCTTCAAAGCCCTTGCATATACCTAGTGCCCACCTAGCTGTTTGCACAGCAGTGCTCTAGCAGAGGGACACACGCTTCTGGCAGAGAGGCAAGAACTCTCTCATTTACTGTTGTTTGGTTTTTTAAGTCCACTATCAGTGTATTTACATGGCAACTTTGACCATCTTAGCACAGTGAGATAGTTATCTTGCTCTTCCAGGTTTATCATTCACTGGAATTGATTACAGAAAGTCAGGTTTTTGAAAGACAAAGCTAAGACCAGTACCTTGCCTTGCAGGTGGGTGCCTGTGTCCTTTTGTGCAGGCTGCCAGGAAAAAAGGTAAAATCAGAACTGGAAGGACTCAGGAAATGCTCCAGCTGTAAAATGCTCCAAATGTAAAATTTTTTGTTTCTCATAAGAAGCAAGTTGCTCTCTGGGGCACTGCAGCTGGCATAAACCAAGGGAATCTACAAAGATCTGCACCAAAAAAGAAGCAGTTAGACTAAGTAAAAAGAAGGCTGTGTGTTAAAGAGCTAACTATATTTTGTTAGGAATGACTGAAGTAAGCTGTTTTCCTGGCAGTCATTGTTTGGTGGAGCTGAAAGAATGAGCCAGGTATTATGCCATAACTTTGAGATGGGACATTTGGAAGAAATTAAATAGATTTGTTCACTCCCAAAATACTTCTGGGCCTTAACTCAAGAGTAGGGAGTTCAGCAATGAATGCATAGCCAGAGCAACCAGGAAGATCAAGAGGGATTCGTGATTGAAGGGATTCGAGCTGAGCAAGGAGTGATCACTTCATGAAGTTCTCTTTTTACTGCTAGTGAGGACTCTGCACTCCTGTGTCCCAAAGCAAGTGTGCAGGTCCTATCTTCTGTCAGGCAGGTTGAATGTCATGTGGGTTTTGCTTCCCTTTCTGATTTGGTTGTGTCTGCAGACAGCTTCTTGTTGCCATTCGTAGGAAGATGCAATCCTGATGAAATCCAGCTGTATCTGTCCTGCTGCCATACTGATCATGTAGCATCATCTGCTTCCTTCCAAAACAGAACCTCCCTCCTTGCTTTCAGACTTTACCTGTCACAGTGGCAGATGCTCTTCTAACTACATATCTCAGCTTCCAAACTTTCTGGCACCTAACGTCTTTGGCTTCCCTGTAAGCTACTGAATCTTTGGGTCCAATCCTTCAGTCCCGTGAGTTCCTACATAAGCCAGTCATTGTATAGCGTGGGCATAGCCAGGCTCTCTCTCGCCTTTTCTCCAAATACCAGCTGAGTGCAGATCTTTTATAAACTGGTAGAAGTTGAACTGTGGATTGTAAGAAGAGCAAATGAATCAGAAGTTCCCAGTATGTACATGTAAAGGAAAGGCACCTCAGTGCAATCCTAACAAAGAGCCCCAGCTGTCCACAGAAGAAAAAATTCACTGGACTATTTAAAGTGGCAAGACCCTTCACTTCTTTCCAGTGTGAAATACATGCTTGCTAATATGTGGATGGTTATGGGGAGATGTACTGTGTGAAGATTTGTTTTCTTTGAGAGTATGACCATACCACCCTGAGGAAGAAAAAGATTTCAAGTGGCCTTTCTCCGCTTTGTTGACAAGTCAGCCACTGTATCTCCCAGGATAACAGGAGTGCCTGATACACTGAGCAGATGAGCCTTGAAGGATGTAAGAAAAGCTACTATACTGGGATCAATAGCATACTTTTTTCTTCTGTAGCATGTAAACATTTGACCTGATAAATACTAGAACTTCCTCATCTGCTTCTTCCTTTTTACTTGTCTTTAAAGAACATCTAAATCCCCATATCTATACATGCTTATGGAGAAGTCATATGTGTATGTTTCCTTGGGAAGTCCCATCTATGTTTGCTTAGGAAATCAGAAATTTAGGTGTAAGAGTGTTGGTGGAAGTTTACATTGAGTCCATTTACATTTAGCTGAAATAAATTGAATTAGATTACCTACTGCAGTCAGAAGAAAGAGAGTTTTACCTGTACCAGTGATATGTGAGTTATAGTGTGCTCCAGGCTGCACTGAGGGAACCTCAGCTCATTAACAGAATATTTTAAATGTGTTTTTAGTGTTCTGAGAGGCTCTTACAGAATAATGCTTCCAACAACAATCTCTGTCAAATGTTTTGCTCTCTGAGGTGTGCGTATTTGCAAAGAGAGTGAGTGGGGGAATGTATTGAATTGTTTCTTATTTTAAACAGGAATGCTTTTCATTTGATCAAAATTGGAAGGAAGCATCACTTGACAAATGAATCTATAAGGCTTCTTTTTCAGAAGAGGTAATGTTTTGTTCCTGAGACATACTCTGAGTATGTACTGCTCATGCAGTGCTGAGTCAAACAGCAGCCATCTGTAGGAGCGGCAGAGCTGAAGGTCAAGGAACAGACTCTGCAGGTGTCTTCCCCCAGGGAACTTTTCATACCTGCTGTTTGGTGCAGCCTAACCTATTACATAAGTGAGAGATTTGCTCTTCTGACAAATGTTAATGATCCTCAAGGATCGTATCGTGTTGGCAGGGATGATTTAGAAGGATTCAGAGTGAATGTGAGAGGCAAAAGGCAGCCTTCATCTGCTGCCATATGTTGGATAGTGCTGTTTGACTACGAAGGTGTCTGATCCTTCTCCAAAACATCAGTGATACAACTGCTCTCCAGTATTAATAGATAAATCAGCAAGGAGTATATTTTTTCTTTTCCCTTTTGTGCCTATTTTTAAATAGATTTGAACCTGATGAAAAGTACTGGAGTGACAGCCCTGGTGATTTCACTCTTCTATTCCAAAACCAAGATGAGTAGAAACCATGGCAATGCAGACTGCACTGACGTGGGGGGAAGGACATGCCTTTTCAGATGGCTGGTACCCACTGAGACATGGTCTGGAGCAGACCTGGCTTATGATTTCCTCTTCTGTCACTGGGAACAAGAGGAGGGAGGGAAAGAGTGTGCTGTTGTACTTGGCAGCGGGACAGCATACCAGCCTTTGAAGAACTGACTGCAGTTACAAAAAAGAACTACATAAGATGCTTGTATGGTATCTTTTTTCATCTTCTCTCAGGAATGCTAAAGAATCAAAACACACAGTAAGTGAAGTCTGATATTAGCTTGGAATGATTTACACATGAGGGCTCCTGGTATTGAAAGAATAACTGCACTCTGTTGTAGGGACAAATTCATTGTAGGGAGCTGCCTGAAATCCATGGAGTTTCAGCCAGGACTAATTTGGCCCTTGCCTTTGAGTCAGCTCGTACAGTCACACAGTCTATTATATATTTAGAAAACTTTTTGCTCTACCAGAGATCCCTCAGGGTCTGTCAGTGAGTATTTCTAATGTCTGCTCTACCTGTTCCTGCTAGGAACAAAGCACTATACTGCTGGCAACTTGGTACATCCCATATGCAGTATTATTTTCAACTTTTTTTTTGCTGTTGCTGGAATAGCATCATATAGAACCCACCTTTCTGGAGTAAAGAGGTAATGCTGACCTTCTGACCCAGAAACCCATCCCAGTCTTACAATACAATCTATAAAAGGGTGCCATAGACGGCCCCAGAGTGAACACAAGGCGTTAATTCACTGGAGCAGTTGTGCTGACATCCTGGACCGCGAGAGCGCAGCTGGGGCAGGTTAAGAGCAGCAGTCAGGTTCCAAGAGGGAAGCCAGGCTTTTATTATTCACACTACAGTCACCTATTGTTTTGCTTCTTGTTTTTCTCAAGATATTTAGACATGTCTGGTAGGCAGGAAAGTGAAAGACTGGGAGTGCCAGCTCTAGGCAGCCGCAGCACTCCCAGGTACTCTGCAAACTTCCTCCTCGCAGCTCTGTTCCTGCCGTTTCACAATGAAGCTGTAGCTCCTACCTGCGCATTTGGTCTTGAATCTCACAACCAAAGCACCTCCAGCCTGGCCTGCACACGTTCAGCTAATTTCAGTGTGTAATCCCACACAACGCTGCCAAATCGTCTCAAGTTTAGTCAAGAGTGGCCAGGCCAGGATGTGTTTTAAAATGAAACTGCAAATAGGGCTTAATTATACAATGTTCCATAATGATTTTATGATAGCAGCTGAAGGCTGGCATGATCCTTCTGATTTTCATTTCAGCTGGGATCTTGGACAGAAGTGAATACATAAGTGGAGTCTCACTCATTAAATGACTATTCATAGCTTCAAAAGGATACTACTAATGACACCAGGATACTTAATATTTGTTAGCTGAATAAACCCCAATAATTCTGATTCTCTGGTCTATTAAGCCACGTGAAAATGTAAAATGGCCTTAGAGCAGTCAGCTACCCAGTAGAGAATTCCTCCTGCTTAGGGTTTCATTGATGAGAACAACCAGCTGCCCGTTCCCTCCCCTGTAGATGTGTATAAGAAAACAATTTGAAATAGCTCTGGGTGTACTTTTATCTTCTGCTGGATTAATTATTTGGGGTAGTCCTGTTACAAATGAGAGCTTGGCACCTCAGGGCCAAATATCTGCAACTAGCTTCTCTCCCTGTGTCCTAACTTCTCCTCCAAGCCACTGTCAGAGAGAGTAGAGAAACAATTTTTACCATATTAAAAACATTTGAATAATTTCTCTTATCACAGAACTCATTACAGTTCCACCAAGATCCAGAAGCTGATGTTATGCTATCGCAGAAGTCTTGGGACCCCCTTCTTTGCTGGTATAATCCACGGGAGGAATTTGGGCTGTAGCATGGATTATGTTTTAGAGAATCTCATCACTGTCTGGATTCATGTGCCAAAAATTCCTTTTATAGCACTCAGGGTGACACCTTTCTTCCAGGTTCCAGACTGCCCAGAGCAGATTGTTTGCATAGAGTCAAGCTTGTGCGCTCAGTTTCCCATGCTAAGTAAAGGTAATCTAATGGTAAATAATAAACCTACCCAACGATGGAGGTGGGGGTTATCTGGTGTTTACATAGGGGACACAGATAGAGGAAGAAAGTTTTGTTTTGCTTTTTAGAAGCATTCTAGATTCATATCTCCAGCTTTCTGAATATAACCTGCAGTTGGAAGCTCCTCCGCAGCCTCACCAAGTCCAGGCCCCTAATTGTGCCTTGCTTCTTCCTATGCAAAACCACTGTGATTGACAGATTTTTATTTGGGAATTTACTGAGAAGCTGGAGTGATTCATGCAAACTGCTCGGTACAACATGTGTTTCTTCTTTCTGCTGCTAGTTGGGATCTTCCCCTCCATGAAACAGGACTCTTTGGGGCTGGTAGTGACCAGCGGAGTCACACTACAGTAAAAAAAGTCTTACCTCTGCAAGGATAAAAATACTGTCCTTCTTTATGCATCCACGCCTTCTCCATGTTAGGAAAATTGCTAGCTGCTGGTGGAGAGTAGCAATGGGTGTAGATGAGCCACTGGTGAAAAGGGTTTCTGTTCGAGGGCAGATTGGGACAAGCAGTGTTCGGCACTACTCAGAAGCCAGACGCAGAAATCTGCAAGGCTGCAGCAAAATTGCGTCTGGTGCCAGCACGTGCTGTTGGCATCCCGTACCGTCAGCGGGTCTGCTTCCTAGCATGCAAAAGGTCTCAGCTATGCCAAAGCAAGGGTTCTCCAGTCCTGCTTTTCTGCCAGTCACTATCAATAATATAAATAGATGCTTTGGGAGTTTGTTTCTGAGAATATTTTGCCACTAGAAGGTGCCACGTTCATAAAACCAGGGATTAAAGTTTGTAGCCACAGACTAAGGCCAGGATTTCAGGATACATTTTCATCAGTGGAAGGTTACTGCTGTCCTACCTACTCCTCTGCCTGTGCACGTTACTGTGTAAGCTGTGACCATACATCTGTGTGATTGTGATGTGAGCCACATCAGGGAACATTAGGGTTTTGGTTGATTTTTGTCCAATCAGGCTATCCCTAAATCAATTTATTTCCTTTATTCAGCTCACGCCACAGCTGTGTAGGTAGTTGTGCTGCAGCAAGGGCGGGGAGGTGCACCATGCACAAATGTGTCAATTTTGATCAAAAAAAAAAGGCATATAAAAAATCTTGACTTCCCAAGCTACTCATGTTTCATCCCCTCTATCACAAGTGCTAGTTGCAAAGTTGCTAATACACTCAAGATTCATGGACAATGCGTTGAATTCATTTTGCTGGAACTGGCTCTCCGCAAAACCAGTGGGAGTTTTTAGGTTTAGGGAGTATACCTAATATTATAGGAATACTTATAAGTAATTGCGTTTATTATTCCATTTTTGGAGAATCGTGAACAAGGAACTAACCAAATGCTCTTTACCTAAGATAATTGTTTTAAAATGTGTGAGGGTTTACTTTGCACTCACTTGTTTCTATCCTTTTCACATCGTTGCTGGTTTACAAAGGTACCATGGATGAGGGGTGCTTTTAGCTTCCTGCATGCCAGTATCTGTCATGAATTTAGGTGACATGTTGATGGAGTACATTACATTTTTATTCTGAGCTAAATAATACTGAATCTAAAAGTGGATATCTCATCTGTTGGTATTATCTTGCTAATAAAGAGACTGATGGAGTTAGATAAGTTGAGCTGGAAATGTTTTACCTCCATTTTTCTCTAAGTACAGGTTGGAGTCAGTGCCTGGAGAAGCTGATCCTGCAGTGTTTTGGCCAGTTCAGTCTTACATGCCCAAAGCAATGGGTTTTTTGCCTTTTCCTCTGCAAAAAGTTTATGCTTTCTGAGCTCTTGCTGTGCATACTGTCTGTGGGAAGTGTCTGCTCACACCTGGGGGAAATACACAAAGCAAAGTGCCTTTAATTGCTTCTGGAACAGTACAGAGAATTGTTTAGACTAGATTTACTTTTCTGATTTGTGCTTAGAGACAGAGCTGACCTCTGCCAGAACTACAAAGAGCACCCAGCTGAGGCTGTTAATATCTCTTAGGAAACAGTTCAGGAACGAGCCTAGCTCACTGCCCAGTGCTGTAGTGATTACAGTAAATCCTCATCTTCTGCTGACTTCAGCGGGGTGTTTGCAGACAGCAGTTCTGATTCGAACAGGACCTCAGAACCCAAAGAATGTAAAACACGTATCAAAATCTACTTGGTCGTAATAGCAGTTTTCTTTAGCAGCTTTAATTTATAATACCTCAAAATTATATGTTTCACCTTGAAAACATGACATGTGAGTGCTCTGCTTGAGGGGAGTGTGAGGACGAAAAAGCTCCATGTCACCTTTAATGAGAGCAGCAGCGTCTTCTTGTCTTTTGTCTTAGGCACTGTAATCTCGCCTAGTGTGACAAGTCAGATCCCACCACAGAGCTCTACTACAGTCTCTGTACTTTGCCAGTTAAGTGTCCTTATTTCCTCAGTCCTTGTATCAACTTCAGGATTAATACAATGATTTACATGACTGTTTCTAACATTGCCCTTGCACACTGCATCATAGGCATTGCTACAGTTTCTGTCATTGTTTGTTAAGTCTCTGTAGCTGTTATCTCAATCTTTGCCTCGTTTTATTTGGCATCCTTGTCTCCTGATTCTGTGAATCCTGTATGGTGCCCTGTTTCCCCTCTGCTCTCGAGGTAGCAAAGGTACCTACTCCCCATCCTTTCTGTTGCTGGACAGGTATGGCTCTAAAAAGAGATGCAATGCTTCTGTTACTCCTTGTTCTGCATTGAAAAAATGTTCATTGTTTTAAATTACGCACGTTTATTGTATTACTGGTGAAGAGCTTGTGAGCACACGGCAAAATAGGTACCTCAGTTACAGTTCTGCAGCTTCTGTGGGTAGGTTTGGTCTTGCTCCAGTTCGTATACATGTATATCACAAATGCTGGTACATTAGTTGCCAGAGTCTAGCCTAAAAACTACGTATTTAATACAACAAGGAACAAGATCTCTCCTTTCACCCTTAGGGACAGCCCTGTAGGACATATGAGTAATACAGCTGTCTAATACATAGCTAGCCAGCGAGAGTGCATCTCAAAAGCAGCCTTTATCTGTA
Organism: Aptenodytes patagonicus; assembly: GCF_965638725.1. Lineage (NCBI taxonomy): Eukaryota > Metazoa > Chordata > Aves > Sphenisciformes > Spheniscidae > Aptenodytes > Aptenodytes patagonicus. The sequence goes on along the minus strand of NC_134955.1, from coordinate 34,714,917 downwards.
CACGAGGCACATGAGAGCACTAATTTAAAGACAGCCACAACTTGAAGTTTACGAATAAGAGGATATACAGGTCCCTACAAATGTTAGCTGATCTTGAAGCCAGATGGAAAATGGCTGCTGGTTTTTTACTTCCTCCCAAACTCCCTGTTTCAGAAAGGCATCTTTTTTTTGTCTGTTATTTGTAAATACAAGTGAAGTAAAGACCGATGGCTAAAGCAGCCAAATTTTAGAAGCGCTCCCTGCTTCTTCTCAAAATGGCTGCTGCTCTGGTCTGTGCTTCGAAGGCGATAAGCTGCTTTTTGCTGGCACTGCAGGCAGGACCCAGCTTCTCCTCCTGACTCACAGGCCCTGGATCTCTGCTGTCTTTCACCAAGTTTAGGGACTTGGTGCCTGTGCAGAGGTAACACTTCCTGCTCACTTTTTAAAATCTCTTGGCAGCAGCATGCTGCTGCCTAGAAGCTGAAAGCTAGATTAATTTGAACACCAGAAAATAGACTCATAGAATAGTTTGGGTTGGAAGGGACCTCTAAAGGTCATCTAGTACAACCCCCCTTGGGCAGGGACATCTTCAACTAGATCAGGTTGCTCAGAGCCCCGTCCAACCTGACCTTGAATGTTTCCAGGGATGGGGCATCCACCACCTCTCTGGGCAACCTGTGCCAGTGTTTCACAACCCTGAGCATAAAAAATTTCTTCCTAGCCTAAATCTACCCCCTTTTACTTTGGCATTTATGGATATGATCGTCTTTCTACTGTTTTGTCAGTAATACTGTTTACTTTCATCTTAGTTACCCTTTAAACAGCATCAGTGTGCCTGAGATCAGCGCCTCAGCTTTAATGAAAATAGGTTTCGTTTGTTATTTGAGATGTCCTTTAAAGTGCTGAAGATGGAGGCTCTGGCATCCTGGGATCTCAGGTCTGAGAAACTGCCTGGAAACAGGTGTGACACTGAAGAGCTGATGAAATGTTTAAATCAAGTGAAGGGCAGAACAAACACTGTGTAAATGATGGAAGGGGAACTTGATTGTTCAACACCTTGTTTTTATAACAGCAGTAAGAAATTTAGAAAGTGTTACACCATTTTCATTTTGAATGTACCGCATCTGTAAAAGGTATCCTTTTACTCGGTGCTTGTTCTGTTTACAAGTAGGTGTAGGAGAACGTATGGTAACCTACACATGCTTTGCAAAGAGTTTGTAACACATTCATAACCGAGTACAGTTACACCATGGAGTACCCTTCAGATGCAGTTACCTTATGGAGAAAGTTTCCCATGCCTAACTAAGGAACATATTTAGGCCATTTCAGCCGCATAAAGGAAATGAATGTACAGCAGAGGTCAATGCCCTAACTGTTCTGTGCCAGAAATTCTTTGAGGTGGTATTTATACTGAAGTATGCATTATCTGTAGCATGTTTATAAATATGTCTGCTAACTCTATACAGCATTTCTGCTTGTCAAAGCTCTTACAATAACATATACCCCAGGGTTTCATTTATCCCTCTCCCAGCCAGATTGTTCTTTTTTCTTTATAATTCATTTAATTGCCTAACACTGGCAACTTAAGTTTTGTTCTTTTTTCTTGCTCTTTTTTGTTCCTTTCTTCCCTTCCCCCCCCACCCCCCCAAATTATTGCAAGTCATTGTACACTAAATATAGTTCTGCTTTCTGCTTTCCAGATGCTGAGAGCTTGGCTTACATCCTTATAGCATTCCAGCCTAATTCTCCCCCTCTCTCTCTGTCACACACATACAACTATTCAAAGCAAATTTATTGAGTTCAATGCATCAAGAAAATCTTGATAGTTCTCTCTGTAGAATGGAAATTAAGTTCTAGTAAAACTTACTCATGTTATATTTTTGCCGGCTTTCTATTCAATTGCTGTACCCCGTATTCATTGTTGTGATGGCCCAATATATGGTTCTTGCTTACTTAAATATTTCATAAAAGATTTCATCTCTGCACACATCTCACTCTGTGTTTTAATTATTTAGGTCTCAGATTTTACAGTCTGATCTAGCCATGCAAATTTCACTTCTGATGCAACTGGAGTACACTGGAATATCAGGGCCAACTTCAGGGATGTTTCAGCTCAAAATGTGGAAGTTCCACAGCAGAAGTCAGTAGAGTGGAAAAGTATATACACATTTGAGCCACAGCTGCAGAGTCAGTTTGGACGTGATTAGAAACTTATTACAGCTATCCAAAGCAACACTAATTTTCAGGAAAATTAACTTTCTGCTCTATTTCTTTTGTGAGCTGGTGCTGGTATCCTCATAAGAGCTGCCCACCAGGCAAGTGACTGTTTTGGTAATGATCAAGTAGTTCCTATATAGGGTATGTAATATTCCTAGCTTATAAAGCAATTTGGGCAAGCAAAAGGCACAGAACAAATCTGTAGTTTTGGTTTATCAACAATTAGTAGTGCCTCACACCAGTGCAGTATTTTTTTAATTGGAAGGATCCCAATTTAAGATCCATATTTATGCTGAAATTTGCTAGAACCAATGTATTTGGATCCTTCATCCATTATTGAAATGCAGCTGTGGTACAACATGGCAGCTGTTTAGGTCAGGAAACAAGGAAAATGTTGTGTCTAATCAAAATTGCAGTGGGAATTGATTGGCAGAACATATTTACCCTGAAGATGGGGCTGTACCGCCAAACACAGTGGGTTATCCTGACTGGGGCTTTGGCACGCTACTTTAATACAAATGTGAAGAACTATTAGTTTTGAGACTTGGTTAATGCACCAGGATTAAATTTCTCTGCAGTCTTTTGTAAACTGCCTCAAATTTGTGTTGGCCATGGCCTCTTCTCCCTCCGGACAGCACTCTGTTCCCCCTCAGAATATTGCCTGGGAGAAGACTGAGCCCTGTCCCACCACTAACCCCCTTCCTGCAACATCTGCTCCTGAGAATTGCAACAGCCTAGCTAGCTGTGAGATGGGCTGGGAAAAATGGAGGACTCTGGCTCTGTGCCATTGCTTAATTTCCATAATGCTTACTTAATGTCATAAACGTACAAAGCCTACAAAACGTCGGCAAAGTTGTAAGGCCGATAAAATCTGGTTCCAGGGACGGATCTGTGCTGTGCACGGAGTGCTCTGTGGGGCTGATGAGAAGCAGCTTCCCGGGAGGTTTCCAGCCCTTGGGATTCCAGAGGAACCGTGGTCCCAGGTGCTGCTGCCGGGACTGCCCCGTAGCAGCTTGCACATAAATATTAGTATCAACCCATGGCTTGCTGTGCATCCACTTCCAAAGAGGCTGCAGCAACCCCCACCCAAAGTCTCTCACAACACAAGGAGTGTGTCATTCAAAACAGAAAATAGCTGTAGGTCAGCACAGGGTTGGCGGGAAAGGATCATGCAGGGCATGTTACAGAAGCCCTCCTGGCATCCCACTCTCCTGAAGGCTGGCTGGGGAAGGGGCGGGGGGGCTGAAGGCGATGGCCATGGTCATAGCCTAACAAGGGGCCACATTGTTCCTGGGCCTATCGGTTGGTTTCTGATTCACCCACAGCAAAACGTGCCATGATCAGATCACAGCTGGCCCAAGGATATGCTTTCCAGTGCATTTAGTGCTTGGAACAGCCCCAGGTTTCGGGAACACATGGTGAGGAGGAGGGGACAGCTGTGAGACAGAGAAGGGACCTGATTTTTGCCTTCCCTCAAGATGAGCTTTTCTTTCATAATTTGATTATGTTAGCAGCATTCCAGGTTGTAAAATTAATTTGGAGCCTATCTAGATCTGGGCGAAGGGCAGACAGAGGCAAAGGAGGGTGGAACAGGCAGTGGGTGCTTGCATGGCTGCATGCCCCCCGCCGGCAGTGCCCTCTCTTGCCGGTCAGCTGTGCAACTGCTCATGACAGATCATAGGTGGATCCCGAGCACTCAGCCTGTGTCTTCTTTCGGCTCAGAGCTTTAAGATAGCTTTGTTTGTCTCTAACCTGGGGGTTATGTAGCTGTTACATGCCAGTGGGGTAGATCTGGCAGTAGCTGAGCTTCCTTGTATGTGAGCAGTGACTGGCTTCATGGCAAGAGAGGGGAATGTCCTGAGTGTGACTGGGGACTGAGCTGGACTTCAGTTCCAGGCGGACCTTTTCATTTATCTTCGCAGCACAGTGCTTCTGAGTGATTCCTGACTTTTTTGTTCCGATTTCCTGTTAAACAATAACACACCATTCCTCACCTCCTATCCTAAGCTTCCCTGTGTTTTGGAAACGGTTTTGCTGTTTCACCTAGGAGTGGCTGCAGTTCGGGGAGGAATGAAGTGGTGCTTGCCTGTTTGCAGGTCCTTAAAGCAGATCTGGAATCTCCCTGTCATCCCTCAAGTCCTTCACTTCCCAGCAGGAATTTTCATCTTTCCTTCCCTTTCTTCCAGAGCTGATCTGAGAAAGACAGCTGCGAGTGGCGTGTGCTGCCATCGGCTTTTCTGCTCCACTGCAGAACGTCAATAGTAAACTACGGCTTGTCAGGAAATCTACAGTTCCCTACCTACGGCCTATACTTTGTAGGCCTATAAAGTACTTTAATGCTTGCGAAAGTCAATCTGTTAATCAACAAAGGTAATAAGCCAACTTTTTTCTCTCTCCCTTTACAGGGCCCCAATTCTGTAAGGAGTCATAGAAGTTAAACATTGAAAAAGACCTGCAGTGTAATTGAGTCCATCTCCTAGTAGTGTGGGGGTGTTCTCTATTACAGATTTTTATTGTTATGTCAGCCTGGTTTTAAACAATCTCTGCAGCATGATTTACGCATTCTCTTGAAATATTATGCTCAGCCTAACACATCCCAACATCTTGAAGATTTTCCTGATACAATTATCTAAATGGCTCCTCTAAAAAGTGATCCAGTTTCTCTCAGTTAAACCTTTCTTCTTCTGCAACATGGTTCATTCTACTGAAAAAACAATTCCCTTTTCCTTTAAAGGGGCTAGTGGGACAGCCAGTCTGCTATTTGGCCCAGCTGCAGTCGGATCTCATTTCTCAACCCCACCCTTCCCCTTCTCTGAGGAGGAGGGGCAGTCTTCATATTTTCCCTTTAAGCTGAGCTATGAAAAATAACTGTTTGCCAAAATCTTTCACCTTGGCCGTATACCCTCACAGATGTTTTCTACAGCATAAACAAAGCAGCAAAGAATGTCAGGGCACGGGGGAGGCACGGTAGTTGGGACGGGGGAGAGATCAGGCTGGAGAATTACAACTCCAGCGCTCGGCTGTAGTCTGCCTTTCAGAAATGCACAAGAGCTGCTCCCACTGCTCAAGGAGCAGAACCAGCTGTAAAATCATCCTCAGCTTGATACAACATGAGCATTCAGCCATGCAGTCTAAGCATATGTAATGCACACGTCACCATAGCATGTGTGCAAATTAAGAATAGTGATAAATCTGACTGGTAAGACCAAGTCCTCAGCTGTTCTTCAGCCATCTCCCTGCTTAAAGAGAGATGGTGCCAGCCATTGCAATTGGGAGAATAGGAGGAATTGCGGAAAGAATTGTGTTGTACATTATGCCCTCCAAATGGCAAAATCTGGCTTCGCACCCCAGGGCTGAAGTTGTACTGTTAGTAGTGTCCAGAACTTCAGAGTTTTATCATGGGCTTTGCCAGCTCCAAGTGTCTGTTGACTACAGTTGTGTCAATGAATCGGGGTATAGGTCTTGAGTACCACAACCTCATAGCATAAGAGAATTTGCTGGAGCAAGTGAAACATCCTGAATTTTGTCGGGGCACAATGTCACTTTGTCTATTCTGCTACATTTTGGACCAAATAAAATGTCCAGATGACTGTGAAGTAGGTTCCAGCTGCTGATTTTGAAGGGAAACAATTTGGAGGAAAGGAAGGCAGGAACCATTGGGGCTGACAACTTATGTGAAAAGAAGGAGATGCTCTTCCTGAAACAAGTATTTCTAACTGTTGCTGCTGATTGAATGCAAGGCATAGCCATGAGTCCAGTAAGGTCCTGATGAGATTCTGACAGCAGGAGATGGTGGTAGTGATGTGGTTGTTCACCTAAGCCTCTGTGTTGTCTCAGAATACTGCTTTGGGCCAGTGGAAAAGTTATTGCTGTAAGCAAAGTCAGTTCTTGTTTAGGAGCCTTGAAAGGAAATTCATAATGACCAGTGTAAACCGCCTGGTGCAGATGAAAGGGGTCAGGAATCTGGGCAATACTTAAGCAATTTGAGGCTTGGGAGGGAACCTCAAAATCTCTCCTATCGTCAGATACGGATCACAAAGAACATATTGGTCATGTTTGAGTATATCCCAGAGGATCAGTTTGTGAGCCCTCCTGCATATGCTGGTGGGTTGAGAGGCACCGAAACAAAGGGGACCATGGTTGGAAAGATTTGCATGTTAAGGAAAAGAATGTGGAATGTATGTATTATGTGTAGTAAGAGTGTGGAACTAATGACTTATGACAGGGATACAACTATGGAATTAATGTGATTTGGCAGCCAGGCATTAATATGGAATGGACAATTTTGGAGGAAGCAGAACAGGAGTGCGTTAAGACTGTAGTTGAAGCTAGTCACTTGCATAGGAGCTGTATTGAGAGAAGGTTTCTTACACATATATATATGCAAGACTGGACAGAGTTTATCCTTATGTCATTATTAGGAAGTAAAGATCTTTATTTGTATTTGTAGGGTGTGAGAAGCTTTCATTCTCCATTGAGTTGACACGAAGAATCCTTTTGAGCATACATCCTAGTGTTTTGTGTGGTTATGATTTAACTGCCATCATACTTTCATTGTCTACGGCTCCATTAAATATATTTAGGCTTCTCTATGGAGAAAACGGAGATGAATATATTTATGGCTATCAAACGTATGTTGTGTTGGAGATAAATATAACGATTGCGTATAGCAGAGCACATGATCTACTGCCCTAAATACTCTCAAACATCCTTGTCAGCTTAGAGCATGATGAAGTTGGTTCATGCTTCATGGAGGTCCCAGGAAGCATTGGTAGTCCTGGTACTAGGGTGGCGTCAGCAAAAAGTTCCTGAGAAACAGCCTCCGTTAAAAACATCACAGCATTTTCCAAAATCATCTCATTCTTTAAATATTTTTCTGTGCCTATGTAAGGTCTCATGTTAAGATTCAGACTCTTACCAAAGCATTCTCAGCTGCTCAATATTTATTCAGGCTAATAAACAAGAGAAAATAATCTCAGAAATGTTATTTGTAGTCATTTGGAAGTCGATATCAGTACATGTCACACTGACGTACACCATAGTTCAAGGAAAAGATTTTCTATAGCACATTGGTAGCTCCAAGTGATACGCAGTGGTCATTAGATTGACTCCATTTGTTCACTGTGAGTTGAGCCATACTCCTGGCAGTTTTTAGAGAACATAATTTGTTCAGAGACATGTTCACATCTCATCTTGCTGGGGCCACACTCTCCTGGCTCTCCCTATGTCTAACTAGTACATGCACTTCTCAGGTCCCGTCATCTCTGCTTGACATCTTTGTGCGGAAAGAGGGGAATGTATTGGGGTTATGAGAGGGATTTAAGGAATGGCAGAGATGAGGGTGTTGCAGCAGTGTGTGCAGACTGGCTCTGAATGGGGGGGAGAAATGGGTGTGCCAGGAACTAACCAGCAAAGAGCTATGGATGAATGAAGTGTGGCAGAACTGTGCAAAGGGTGTTTTTGTGGAAAGGATTTTGTCTGTTCTGTGCATATTTCTACTATGTCTGTCAGCCTGAATAGAAGTGTCTCCACTGAACTATCAGCTTTTGCATGACTCCAGCATGTTCCTGCAACCAGTCCAGTCTGGGATCTGTCTCTCTATATGGTGGCAAGAATGCAGTCTCTTCTAGTCCCTTTAATGTGGGAAGCAGCTAAATATAATTGTCTTAAAACCAGGAAAAAAAAAGTTAAGATATATGCCAGTCTCTAACTCAGCCATAAGCCTGCCCTCTTTGAGCAACACCTCAGCATGCCGGTAACACATGCTAGCGCTATTGCTCTCACCACTGCTACAGAAGTGTCACAAGAGCTCTGCAGGAGGCTAACACCTTTTCTTTGCTGAAGCCTTGGTTGTGTAAGGGAATTGAGCAGCATCACCATTCCATAAGTATTGCTACCTTATAAGCAGTATTTCACAATATCTCTGCCATTCAGTCTCTGTTCAAGAGGAGGCATTACACGTAGGTGTGGGAAGCCTCCACTCAGACACTTAGTTTGCTCCACATAAACCATTCCAGCCATTCCAGGCTTGGTAGATGTCACCAGCCATGGCCTCTCACCCTACAGGGTCCTTCCAAAACATGGCTTGTCAGCTCAACTCTGGGATCCGAGAGAGACATAGCATCATAGAAATGCTGGTTAGAAGGGACCTCTGGATGTCTCTAGTCCGACATCCTGCTCAAAGCAGAACTGTTGCCAGCACTTAACAGGTCAGCTGTGACTTTGTCTATCCAAGGATAAAAACATCCAAGGATGGAGATTGCACAGCCTCTCTGGGTAACCTGTTCCAGTACTGTACTACTCTCCCAGTGAAAAGTTTTTTATGTGTTCAATGCAAACCTTAATAGGAGATCCTACATGCTTATACCGACGTAACTGAAAGACCCAGAGGTGGAATGAGACATACCTGATCTTCTGAAGTTCACATCCATCTCTCACCATCACAGCTCTGCCATGTTGCTTCTGTTGTTGCTTCCACCAGTCATTACAGCTACATGTCACATAGCAAACAGAGCTGAGGCACAGGCAACTAAAAGCTGGAGCTGAAAGCTGATGAGCACTATCCAGATAGTAGCTTGTTCACTTGGACATTTTTTGCATCTACTGATTGTAGAGTCACATTATCCAAAAGACCCACTACAGAACCAAGGATGACCTGTGTAACACTGACCACAGGTTCTTCTCTGGTCACTCTGCCTTAAGCATAATGCCTTATACTTGACCAAGGGAATTGCAATGAAGCTGTGATTTGAAGATGTCAAGAAATGGAGAATATGAGAGTACTTTGGCATTGCATTACTTTAATTTGTCGGCAGCCTTTCTGAGGAGCCAGATGCAGTGTTGGGATGGGACAGAACTCATATTGCTTGTGGCTGCTGTGAACCTTAGCTTGTAATTTTATGGCTTTGGGGGAAAGGTGTTAAACTTCAGCCACTCCTCACAGTACAGAATGGCACAAAGCAGCACTGCATAGCCCTAGGTGTACCCTACTAAAGGTTTGCAGTACCTAATACAAAACCCAGCAACGAGTCTTTTTCATTCCTCTGATTGCATGTGCAGACATTGATTGAAGTCACTCCTGTGCTATCTTTCTGTGTGCAGGAAGCTGTGCTGAAATTTCAAAATTATTTCCCTTCAAGCTTTAGTTTCTTGCTAGAAAGAAAGATTGTCTTGAGAAGAAAGATTGTCTTGAGAGCTGATAATAGCAACTGGAAGTGGTTTTGCCTTCTTGTCACATGTCCCACTCCACTGTTAGACACTATAAACTGTCGTCATAAAATTTATGACGAATGAATCAGTTGCTTCTCTACTTCCTAAAAAAAGAGTCCTTCCCACTTTCATTTTTCTACCAGAACGTTTTCCCTTTCTGTACTCTTAGAAATAAGATCACTTTCGTTTCACATCCAAAACTTATTTCTGAAGAAACAATTTAAGAAATGTTTTCAAGATGATCCCTGGTTGAATCATCAGCACTGCTTCCTGCTTCACCCTCCACCCTCCCTGGAGTTCTCTCAGTCACATACCTGACCTGAACCTAATTAGTTTGTGAGAGCTAGAAAGTTTGCCGCCCGTGGTGTGGCTGTGGGCCAGGCAGGCAGAGTTCTCTGTGCCTGGTACTGTAATTGTTGTGAAATCTTGCTTGATGGACAGGAGGTTATTCTGTTGTTTGGGATTTTTTTTTTTCAACAAATGTCCTGGAAATGTGCAGGAGCACATTTTGGAGCTCAGAGAGCTGACTCTTTAGAAAAGACTGTGGTGCCAGAAAGATCCTTGTGTCCTTAACGTTGCTGAGAGCCAAAGAGGACCAAGAGCACTTTCATTTCAAAGAATATTTTAAAAAAACCTTAAGACATTTTGTCCTGCTTTTACAAAAGTCCTTATTATTTTGTAAGGTCTGTTTATGACTCTTGTCACACAGTAGAGCCTTTATTAGGTCCTCAGGAGTAGTGTCTGTATTGCTAGAACAATAGGACTTGTTACTGTGCTTTTCTCTACCAAAATAAGGGGCTGGTTTTGCAACATGAGCTCTTATAAACAGCCCTGCTGAACAGTCCTGTTGAATTCTTCAAGGCTACTTGTGTCATAAGGATTATGGCATTGAGTGCGGCTTTTTGTACAGCCCTAGGAATCAAGCATGGTAGGGAAGAATCCTCTTGCCGTCATAGGAGGTATGGAATGGGCCACCAGTCTTTCCCATGCCATTATACCATTTTGCACAGTAGAGGAACAAAGAGCAGCCTGGTGGTGTAGGCCACTTCATCTGTATCTTGCTTGACTGTGTATTTTTTCTCCCCTCTACTAATGGCCCTGTAGATTTTCCAAGGGATGTACTACTCAACAGTAAATGTGTCCACTTGTTTGCATGGATATTGTGGTGATGTAATCTCCTCTCTCTCCTGAATCATCAGTTTCAATATCATTCTACGTTTTTGTTGGGGCAATGCAGCACTATAAAAGCAAGGGCCTAGCAGGCATGTAAGAGCCAGGCATTGTGTGGACAGGCTCTAGGCAGCATCCACAGTGTAATTCCACCAGTTCATCTCAGACCTAGCCAGTCTCACTCTTACAGTCTGGGGTTCTCAGCTCTGCTATTAATGTACCCTGGTCCCAACTTGCAGTATACTTGTTATTCCAGTCCTTGTGCTCTATCAAGCCGGTACCCAGTCCACACTCTCTCCTGAATCTACTGGTGCCTGGTCCTTGTTTCTAGTCCTAAAAATCTGCCAGAATCTCCATGCAATTTACTCTGCCAGACTGTCAAATCTTTCATCAGTCAGCTCCTTACCTGAGGCTCTAAAAATATCCCATGAATTTTGCAATGAGTTGTACTGACTGCTGGTCTGGAAGTTCTGCTTTGGAAATTGAATCTTTAAAGAACTGAAGCTGAAAGCAGCTTTTTGTAAGTCGTCCCTTTATGTTTTTAACAAACACTGCCCATAGATAGCTGTAGTTAGAGTACAACTCCACATCCATTCCAGCCAACCTAAATCAGGGCTGCTGTTGCCCAGCCATGCTCCTGTGTTTCCTCAACACAAGCAATAGTGTGTAGCTGACCCCAGAATATCATAGTTCAGGGAGCTAAACTGGCTGAAAATTAACACTACAAAAAAATCAGTTTTCACCATCCCCTGGACCAATTTATTGCAAGGTGAGATGAGCACCAGTGCAGGTACAAGGAAGGAGATGGGGGACTGTGGTCAGGGGCTACAGGAGGCAGAGCTGATGCAGCCACAGTTCAGGTCAGATTATACTGTTGTGGAATCACAGCCTTTCTCACTGTTTTTCACCCATGTCTGTTCTCAATGTAAGAAGCACTAAGAGTGCATCAAGATTCAGTTGTAGGGAAATAATCAGATAATCAGATTATTTGATTTTCAGATAAGGAATCTCAAACACGGCCAGAATTAGAAATTAGACTTATGAGGTGCATGTATACCATGATTGAATTTTCAAGATTAAGAGTTCAATGCTGATCCGAGTCTTTAATCCAGCCTACTAGTAAAATTAAAATCCAGAAGAAATTAGCATAATTCCTAGAGAGCCACTGGGAGTTATTTCCACTACTGAGCTGAATGTAGTCCTAAGGGTTTTCTGGACTTAAGGAAAGCTAACAAATAATTTTGGTTATATTTGGTTAAATCCTAGTTCTGTTTTCAGCATAAGAGAGTGTGAATAACTAACAGTAAAACCACTATATCAGTGATTTTCATCCCATTGTCCATGGATCCATCAGGGTCCACTGACTTCTAAGGAGTCTGCAAAAGATAAATGAAAACAGCAAAAACATTTTTGGGAGACTTAAATTCACAACATAGTGGTCAGGCACTCCTTTGGAAAATGGCCCTTGTTCCAGGTAATTTTTGCAAATGAGTGGTGACCTGAACAGCAGGGAAGAAATGATCAGGTGCAGATCTCTATCGTGTGTCCAACCTCAGGCTGTTAGGGATATATGGGAATCATTCCCATCTGATAGCAATTTAGACACCGTTATAAGTGAGTTGTTTCTGTCGAGGTCCTTGAGAATGGATGGCTGCATCACAAAAAACAGCTTTACATTTTGGATTAAATGGATCGATGATGGTAATCCCAACAGAAAAAGAAGAGGAGAAGTGTAATGGGAGCTCAGCAAGCCTCTCAGCTCTGGAATTGATCCACTGTTTGTGAGAGTGGTGGGAGAGGTTTGAACTGGTCTTGAGCTTTCTGTATAAAGAGTATTCAACTTAACTTTTTATCAACATTTAGTTTTATTTAAAAAGGAAGGCTGCAAAAGTTAATTGCTTTAAAAGGTCTCCAGTTCTAGAAATGTGCTCCTACCTTTTCTCTTATCTTTGGAAATTCTTGTTTATCCAGCATAAAAAATTCATGGACAAATTCTGCCTTCAAGATCTATGAGCCTGATCAGTGCTTTAAAACCCCTGGAAGCAACGACTTTGTTTATCTCCAGAAGTCCAAGAATAAGCTGATTTTGCTATTTTTAATCTATCCGGAAATATGCAAAGAAGAGAGCTTAATTGCAAACAGACCAAACCTTATATAGGAAATGGGTATGTCCCTTGGGGGCACCTAAAAAGTGAATGTCTGAAATTAAATTCATATACTCTTCTCCCTTGCTCCCTGAAGCACGTACTCTTGGAATGAAAGGGAAGGCTGTGTGCTAGCATCATATCCCAGTAGTTTCTATCCATTATAACACTCTGGCTATCTTAATATTCAATTAACAGATGTTTTCCATCATGTATGAGCTCGAGGTGACTAGTTGTATGTGATTGTAATGAAACCATTAAAGAGAACAGAGAAAAATTAGAAAAATAATGGCTCTATTACTAGGATCTTAATTTGGTTACCAGAGAAAAATGAAGCAGGAGTATTGTGATTCCAAAATTTCACCCACACTTTTCTCAAGAGACTGCTACCACACCCAGCAACAAACAACAGTGAAACCTTGCATCATGAAAGCAGTTCCCATCACCTGCCCAGTGATTCTGAAATCAAGATTGTCTTTTTCTCCACTTCCAAATATTACACTCTGAAATGGGTAACATATAATGTCCTAAGGTGGACCAGGTGCATTTATGTTAACTAAAAATCTCCTCACCCATGGAAAAAAGAGAATAGCATTGGTTTTGTATGGGCACAGGAGCAGACTCGGACTGCCAGTGCCATTTTAATGTTAGCTTTTCCACTAGTCATTGCATGACCATTGAGCACGTCACACGTTATCCTCTCTGTACGTGCCCTACACTGCGTCATGGAGTTTGGATAGAGCACTGGCCCAAAACTGTGTGTTCTTGCAAGTTTGGAAGCAAGCCCATCCCAAAGCTCCTTAGGCATCTGCACTGATGTACATCTATCAGTCGAGCATGTTTTGCTGTACTTCCACAAACAGGAATGGCACGGCTGGGCTCCGTCTGTTATCCCACAGTCTTGCAACTGCAGCCCTTGCCCCACTTCACCAGGCAATGCTGCCGCCCGCCAGGAGCAAATTGCTGCTAACTTCCATGCTAAGTCTCTGGCCACCTGAAGAGTGTACCACGCTGCTCCTGTGTGGTGCCTACTTGCCTTCAGTGCAGAAAACTTTGCCATGCCCCATGCTTTTAGTAGCCTCTGCTGTGCTCTCTGGGACACAGTGTTTCTTGAACCTGAATCCTTGCCTCCATGTTCTGTGGTCTAATAGCCAAAACGGTCTGGGTAACATCCTAAATGCTGAGTGGCCTGCCGGCAAGAGTGCACACAGGGGACCCAAGATCTGTAGATTTATTGCTTGTAAACCAAAAAGTATATTAAAAAAAGAAGAGATAAAAATAGATGGGGAGCTTGGGGACCGGAAAGGCAGCCAGTGGAGATTAGATGCGCTGCTGGTTGACTCATCCAGCTTGTTTTATTGTAGCATAGTTCCAATAACGGCTGTATTATTTCAGCTTTTGTGCAGTGAGCAGACATTTGTTTTGCATCGAAGCTTTTTCACATAAATGTGCTCTATTTTTCATTTCTTCTTGCATTTCCCAGCATTTCTACTGGCAATTACGAATGGGAGAGGTGGTGGCTCCAAAAGAATATTAGCCAACTTCTCAGCTGGTATAAATCAGCAACACCCCCTGGTATTTAATAGAGCTATGCAGCTTTATACCAGTTGAATCTGCACCAACTGTTCTTTTAAAACGTGTGCCACCTTATAAAGAGCTGTGTTTTCTTCGGTGGTGGATTCTGAAATTAATGAGAAGTATTGGACTGACTGCCTCACAGAGCATGTGCAGTGCACATCTTGGCAGGATCAGCTTCCTAACCTGTGGCTCTGTTCAATCTGAGGTACTTCTTTGTAGGGGCCGCCAAAGAAAAACAGCCCGTTGTGTCCTGTCTGCTGGACCTGGGCTGTGATCTGCCACCTTGTAGAAGGCCTGCACACAGGCCATCTGCTGCCTGCTAGCTCAGTGCCTCTCAGTGCTTTCAGCCCCTGCCTCACTGCAATTCATTAAAACCCTTCTGTGCCTGCATGTAAGTGGCTATGAGGAACAGTTATAGTGAAAATATGTGGAATGTGTGTCAGGCTTTGTTAGCTGTTCGCAGCTTGCTTCACGGTTTGGAAAGTGCTGCCCTGCCAACTTGGGCTGAATTCAGAGGCAGAGGAGTTCTGTAGGAACGGGTTTGGAAATAACCACAGGGAAGGAGGAGAAGAAGTATTTACCTTGAATGAGATGGGATCAGGTGGATCTACATGTGCAGTGGAGGCTGTGCATTTGTTACAGGATGGTGGTGTTTTGCAGCTCCTAGAGTGTGTGCGGACTGAAGGAACACTTTGGGTTCTGTGCAGCTTTCCAGAAAAGACCATTTAAAGGTGATTTCATGAGGCAGAACCTGGTGATCAGGTGGGTCAATTCCCACCATGTTCTTATGCCTCTTATTATCAGCCCTTGAGCAAGCCAGCCTCTGCTGTGTTGACAAGTGAGGACTAGATAGCTGTATATTTTTACTGGGATTTTGCTATGGTTTTAGTTGAGATGTTTATTTGCATGTTGCCTTCATCGGTTTCTCTGCACAAATTATACAGAGTAAGTGCTATGGACTGTGTAGTTGTGCTAGCCAGAAAAAATGCCTTTCTCTCTTCCTTTTTTTTCTTAGCAGCATGGAAGTGAGAGGGAGAATCTGCCAAAATGTGACTTTGTTTCATCAGGATCTTCTCCCTTATAGTGGAAGCTGTATGATAACAGGCTTTTTCATGGCCAGCTTGTGAGTAGTGTGTGTAGCTTGCAGCCCACCCCTACCATGGACATACACAGATCCTTTAAAAAAACACAATTGAAACCCCAGTTTTGAGACTCAGGCAGCTGTATAACCAAAAAGAAGGTCCAAGTTGATCCACAATTTCTATAAGCGCATATGAATAAAGTTACTTTATAAGTACCTGAGTTATCATCAACTATTTTCTACAACACAAAAAATGGCCTTTTTTTTTTTAATAAATGTTTCAAGCTCATGAATTTCTGATGACAATCACTTACAGGAATAAATGGTGAGGTAACAGCAGCTTTGTGTAGGATTGAGATAAATTTGGGTCCGAAATAAATGAAGACCTCCGAAAGAGTTAGGAAATAAGTGTGTGGGAAAATTGGAGTGAGTGAGAAGGCAGCAGGGAAAAGGAAGCCACAGTACAAATTAAAGATTGCAAGTAACAGGGCTGGGTGCCAAGAGCCTCAGAAAAGAAAAGAAAAAAAAATCCTTGATTAGCTAAACTGTTTGCTTTACTATATAAAAACTGACCTCCTTGAGGAGCCCTGAGCCGTGGCCTCCTGGGAGTCTGAGTACGTGCAGGCAAGCTGCTGCCCTGCTGATGGCAACACAAATGTTCTAGCACCAATCTTCTGCCCTGTGGATTTCCAGGTACAAATGCTTCACCTGGTAGGAGCTCTGCTCACATCAAGCCAGTAGTGCCTTAATGTTTTATCCAGCCTGGCAATATATATTTTCCTTCTCTTCCAAATCACTGCAATGATCCCAGTTCCATTAGCTACGTGAGCATGTATGTTGAAGGGAACTTCTGTCTCTCTGAGCAGCTATAATGTGTAGGCCAAGCGTGACTTTCAAGGGGACAGATGAAGGACATAGTTGGTGTGACAAGCCCATGCCTCCAGCCAAGCTCAGACCCCAGTTCTGGCTACAGCAGCTAGTGGAGCTCCCCAGCTGCCCACAGCCCTCCTGGACACAGAGCACTGTCTGATGTATGTTGCTTTCATTGTGAGTCCCAACTCCCCAAGGAATATCCCCATCCTCCTGCCTCAAGGTCTCTGCCCTGCACAGGAGATGCTCTAGCACAGAGATCCTTACGGAAAACCACCAACCAGACCTGACACGTGCCATCTTAATGCAAATGCTCATTAATGTAATCATTTGCATTACCTGCTGTTCTTGATATTGATATTGATATTGATACTGATATTACTGTCTTTCTTCCCCTGATCCATTCACAATGCCATCTCCAAATTGAATCATTGCTGCAGAGGGGGAAATTCAAGAGCTACAGGGAATGTGCCTGAGCACCTAACATGTGTGGGTGTGCTTTTCACGCCTGCTGATACTTTTTGAATATGAGTTGTTCTGTCCTAGACACAATGTGAAAGAGGAGCTATCGCAGACAGAGCTGCTCTGGGAGCACAGATGGGGAGAGTTATATATGGAAACCTTTTGTCAGCAATTCCCTCACTTTTACTCATAAAATTGTTACTTGCTGTCTAAACACCCATCTTCCTCCACTCTGTAACTGCAAAAAGCCGTAAGAGAGGTTAGCTCATGAAACTACCTTGTACAATTTAATTAAGTGATATAAAGACTGCAAGAGAAGAGCTCTTTTTTAACAGCAGAGGATGGAAGAATTGCAGGGCTTCTTTGTAATGGAACAAGATTGAAACAACCGATATTTAACATCTGTAAAAACTTTAGAAATGAACTTTTCTAAACCCCTCTATTATAGGAGAGTATTATAATTCCAGTTTTACAGATGAGGAAACAAAGATGTTGTTGTATTCACAAGGCCTCTAGAAGGCACGTAGACAGAGCTCAGTTCCTGGAGCAGAAATCTGTATCCAGGCTTGGGACTATACCTCACTATCAAGAGCTCAGAAGTTCTGCTTTTTCTTGTAAAACTGCACTCACATAGGCATCTAGTTGCAGGTTTTTTCTATAAACCAAAGCTTCTCATCTACGCAAAATCATTTGCTGTGGCAGAGAATGCTCTGTCTGGCCTTCAAAATGCACGGGGCTGCAGGGTGTGCAAAACATGCATGTATTAAACTGTTCTCACCTTCCTTGTTTGAGTATATTAAGAAAGATGAGGAAGTTCAGATGGAAGCAGTTTGCAGGGACCTTGAGTGCAAAGTTTCTGGACACGTGAGATTTGCTGTGCTTAAAAGTGTATTCCAGCATCCTCTCTGAGGAAGGAAACAAAGATTTTAAGCCCAAGTGAAATCAAGTCCCTCAAGCAAGCTTAACTCAGGAATGTGAGAGCACAATACCAACAGCAGAAGGATGTCGCTAAAAAAGGAAGAGACAATATCAGCTAGTTTCTGTTCATACTGCACTGTTCATCCAAGAATCTCCAAAGTCTTCAGAAATGCCAGTGAAGTCTCAATACACCCCACTGGATGGCTGAGTGTTTCTGTCTGCATGTTACGGATAAAGAAACAAAGACACAGGAGGCCGTGCAGCCATTGTGTAACACAGTGGCGTTAGACTTTGGGTGAAGCTACTGTGAGCAGTCAGCAGATGCCTAATTTAGACCTCATCTGACATCTAGTTTCAGTAATATTGCCCGGGCCAAAGGTGGTCCAGGGCTTCTGATTTCATTATTTAACTACTAGGTAACACACTCCTTTTAGTGCTTTTTACAGGGTTCACCAAAAGGGGAGAGCAAATCACCTAATTCTCCCAGAATTTGAAACTGTTGATATACAGGTTGGTTGTTTCTGCTGATGAGGTGAGATGTTCCAGAGTCAGGAGAGCATCAGAGTAGAAAGTGAAGGCAGCCAGGAGCCCGAATGCAAGGCGACTGTCATGCAACAAAACACAGTGCCTAGGACATGCTACTAATGGGTAAAGTACACTCAGAATTCAAAACCATACTAATTCCATCAAATTACTGGTAGCCACTTGTTAACCAGACAGAGAGAAATGGAACATGAACAGTTTCTGAGCATGAGCAGGCTGCACACATGGGAACAACTTATATCACAAGTTTTTTTATTCTGCTGGCTTTTTTGAATGTAGCGGACTGCTGTTCCAGCACAGAGTGAAGACATTTGGAATCGCAGTGTGATCGGCATAGCAAAACCTGAAATGGGAGTTTGTGAATTGTGAAAATGGGAGTGAATTAAACTGATTCTGTATAGTGTTTTCATCCCAAAGTGCTTGAGAAGTTTGTTTATAAATGGATTACTTCCCTGTGGCTCAAATGCACCCACCTCTGGGCTGAAGTGCAGTTGTCTTCATTGCTCATCCAGTGCTTAGGCTGCTTGTGAAAGATTTGCTTTATTATGCATCTGGTTTCATCTGGCTGTTCATAATAAAATGAGAACTTTGCAGCACCTCAATCAGATTCTCAGACTGGAAAGGGCAGTTCTTAATGCCAGAGGTCCTAAAGTCACTGAGTTTTCCAAGACAAAATTCAGAGAAGTTGTGCTAATATGCAATTGCAACATCACATAAACTGTGCTCAGTGAATCCCGAGGACCGGGCAGTGTTGCTTACATCTCTGGAACTGGAACATAACAGCCACGGTTGTCGGGGTGGCAAGTCATGTTGTTCTGAGTTTTTTGGGTCTTCACTCTGTTTCTTTACTCTTCTTCAAGACCGCCATGACTCTGATGACACCCTTGAAGATGGCAGGGAATTGAAAGACTGCAAGAATGAAAATAATTTAATTTTATTTTTTTGTCAAACAAAATGTCAGTAGTCGACTTACTTCCTTCATGGGTTCCACCTTGATATAACTGACCTAAAACCAGATCACAGCCTAATTCCACACTTTTTCTGACTAGTTACCAATTTGTTTTGGAACTGTTTCCTACCAACTCATTGATTAGGAATAATGGAATGAGAATGGTAGAGAAAATTCTTTTACTGAAGACATCTTACACTTATTCCTGCTACATTGTCAGACCTTGTTTACCTTAGCAGGTACAGGATGTGTAGTAACTATAAGCTTGATATACCCTGCCACCTGTTTAGTTGTACTACCTTATAGTAAGCTTACCTCAGGGAAGTAGAAATAACAATCAAGAGAGGTTATATCATTTTCCCTAGCCAGGATACACTATTCATACTTCACCTGAAGTCAGCAACAAGGCTGAGCATATGCTAAATGATAGGCTCGTATACTTTCCGCTGAGTCTTATCCCCATCATAAGCAAAATTTTTAAGCAAATCATCGCATACAAAATCTAGCTCTGAACTTTGCATCATTACTTTTTCATCAAATGCTCTAGGGATTAAGTTTGAACCTGCCAAGTCCCTCCCAATCTGCAAATCATAAATTCATAACTGAAAAAAAAAATCCTTGTAGTCATGAGGAGAGGGGGCTTTGCCAGGCCATTTTGGCAACTGCAGTAAGTGGGTTATGGTCAGTTTTCTAACACAGGCTTCTCATAAAAAAAAAAAGACAGGAAACTTTTTACATTCATGGACAAATGCCGAATCCTTCCTCTCTATCTGAACGCGCTGACACTCAGCTTTTGTTAGCATTTGTTACACAGAAATTACTGACCTCCAGTTTTGACCATATAGCTGCAAGAGAATTACGCCAGTTCTCTTCTGGGGACAACTCTGTCTCATGTATAGTGTTAAGATACCTCAGGGCTGCATCCTCTTTAACGACCTCCTTTAGTCTGGAATTTTTAAGCTTTGCAGTCAAAGTCTACTGCCTGTCTTTTTATAGCGGTACCCTGGGGTTGACAGGTCACACAGCCAGGTTACACACACAGAGCTCCCATTCCAATGAGTCCTTGTGCCCACCACTTCTGCACCCAGTCCAGCTCCTCTGTAACCCTGCTGTATAGCTTGCTATGATAATGTCTCTCCCCAGCATTTTGTAGCTGTTGTGAGAAATTAACATTTTTGTCTGTCTAGCCCAGCTTAGTTTTTTTTCAGGACAGCTCTGAAGCCTTTTACTGTGTTATTCTGTTTTTTTTTTTTCTGCTGATCTTAACATCATCTGATCTATGTAAATGCAGAAAACTTGGTACCTCATCAAACATCTGCTGTATTTTTGGAGAAACGTCTCAAGTTTGGTGAAGCAATCCAAATCACCAGAAATTGTGATTCTCAATTTGCACAAAATGCGTGCTCTGTTTTTTAAGGGCTTCTGCCAGACCCTGCTGACACATGAAGCATAAGAAAATATTTGGCATCAGCCACTTCCCCAGAGATTTTTCCTCTTGTAGGTAGTGGAAAATGATCCCTCTGTACACATGTATTCAATTCTTTTAGGTCTATTCATAAGCAAAGGTTTCATCTCTTTTTTTAGCATGCCCATTCTGATGGTTCCTCTGTGCAGTTTATGGTAATGAATATATTCACCTCCTTTTTTAGCCTCTGCTACAGGGCACAGGGAACCATGCCAGCGTTGTAGATTGTGGAGCAGCCCTCAAACTCCTTTTCAATGACTTGATCCCCCAGCTTTCCAAAGAGAAGGGCCTCTTGAGAAGGCTGAAGACTGGCTCCCACTTCTCTTAGATGATGATTTTTGAGGCTATTGTTTACCTGTCTGGCTGAGTTTCTAACCCCCTTGCAGGAATAAACCCACCACTATTAGTCCGGAGTTTTACCTGTTTCCTCTGTGGCATGGCTGGTGCTGGCACTGCTGCTGGCAGCACACAGGCTCCTGCACCAGTGCCCACCTTCAGGCCAGTAAATGTCACGTTTGCTTTATCGAGCATGTAGTCTTGGGAGCCCTTCACAGCTCAGACACCTCCGTTAGCCCACTATGCCCCTCCACAGGGCTCAGTACCGCTGTCCTTCAGGGTATGCATCTCCTGTTGACACCCTCCCAAGAATGACAAGACCTTACTTGTTTAGATACTCTATCCAACCATATGCCAAACACCCCCTGTTACTGAGAGGGAACTCAGCATTTCATTGCACTGAATTACAGGGATAAGGGCCTGCCATGAAGCTTGGATGCACGGTTCCTCTTCCCTTCCAGTTCAGGGGAGGTTCAGGTCCTGGACTACCTGCCATTACCTAGGAAGCTCAACAAAGCAGACTTACAAAGCAGGCCAAACGCAAACAGCATTTAAAGCTCCATGGCCCCTTACTAATGGGACTATGCTGTGTCAAATCTCAATAGCTCACCCTTAACAGCCATGTCATTATGGAGTATGGGCACACAACTGCTGTTAAAAAGAGAGAGAGTGAGGAAAAATAATAAAAAAAAGACAAAATGCAAGAGGCTTAGGAGGCCTCTGGTTTCCTTAAAGGAATTAGTCCTTCCTTTATAAATTCCAGGGTTAGTTGCTGTAAATGTGATTCGCATACTCCCTCCCCTCACCAAAGCAGAAAGATCTGCTAGACACATGTTCAGAGCAGAGCGGGGGAAGATATGACGTGACTCAAGAGCCTGGAAGGCTAAAAGGAGTAGATGGGGGAGAGCTCTGCAGCCCTTGATCTTTGTAAGATTTACTGCCTTTGCCTCTTGCAAAGATCTTTTTTTTTCCTGGAAAATTGCTAGCTTCTAGCAATTTAAAAAAAAAAAAATTTGGCTGGGGCAGTAAACAAGATCTTTGAAGGGGGAAGGAAGCCAAGAGAAAGTCAGGCCCATTAGTCACGCAGCTGCATTTCCTGTCACAAAGGACCCCAGTTGAGTAATCACTCAAAATATGCTTGTTATTTTTTCCTATTTTATTTCAACTTTCAGCCTGCCAATATCTACTGTAAAAAAAAAGTAAAACAAGAAAAAGTCTTTTAGCCTCAGAGGGGAAAACAATGGAGAATCAGAGATTGATTTACATGATTTTTCCTTTTCTTTAATTTTCATAGCCTAAAAACACTTCAGTCATATGAGAGGAATGTTGGTAGTGCAGAGTGGGTCTGAGACAGTCCCAGTGTTTTCAGGGCATATAATTTCAGTAGGAGTGTGGGTGTCAAAGTTCCTAGGTTACACTTCCAGCTGCTACCATTAATTCACTGTACAACCTTGATCGAGTC
The DNA here is from genome assembly GCF_965638725.1 of Aptenodytes patagonicus. Taxonomy (NCBI): domain Eukaryota; kingdom Metazoa; phylum Chordata; class Aves; order Sphenisciformes; family Spheniscidae; genus Aptenodytes; species Aptenodytes patagonicus. Next base: position 34,692,534 of record NC_134955.1, on the reverse strand, counting down.
ATATATTAATTTATCTGTAATTTATTATGAAAAGTAAACATGATAATAGCTTCTGCATAATTGTTTTGTCAGGCTTCATTAATGGTGCTTATAAGTAATGTTGGGTCTTCTGATGAAAGCTTTGTAGAATTATTTGTCTAAAGCAAAATACAGTCAAGACTGAAAAGAAATAAACTTGTAATTTAAAGCAGAACATTCTTATTAATAGATTTTAAAAGAACTTAGAAGTGAAAATTGGAGGAAGACTGTGAAATAGAAGGAAAATCTTGCTGACACCCTCTCTTGAGACACTCAGAGGAAGACAAATACAGCAAACCTGTCATAGGGAATAACCCCCTTCATAATGTTGGAAGAGACTGTATGACTGACTGACTATACAACCTCCCCACTTCTAGATCTTTGATTATAAGATGCTGGCTCTGGTCGATCTGGTACCAACTTCAAAAAGAAGCCACGGATACATGACGAAAGTAAAACTGAAAACCCCCTGTTTTTCCAGATTGCTGCAAAGAAAATACCTCTTTTATCAACAAACACAACTCCAAAATACAAAACCCCACCTTTTATTTACTCAAAAGTAATGAGTATGGTGACCAGGCCACCTATAAAGAATGGCCATAAGCATGCTTCAGGGCACATAACAGTTTGTAACTTATATTCCTGATTGGGGTACCTGACTATATGGCTATGTGAAAATTATTGCAAAGGGATTGCAAATCCCTGTTTGGATTGCTATCTAAGTAGAGAGTAGATGATTGTAGTTTACGCTACATAATAACATGACTTCAAATACTGCACAAAAAATAAAGCTTTATTTCCACTTAAGTGACTGGTAATGTCATATAATTCTCTAATTTGCACACATTTGATACCACAGATGTGCAATGTTTTCAAACCACAACTTATGAGCAGATGTGGTTTACACAGCAATGTAAATCACAGCTTCCTAAAGCTAGTTAAAGGGTGTAAACTCAAACAAATGTGAGATTTACCCCAATTTGGTTTAAGAGAGACTTTGAAAAGCTGTTTACATATATTTTTTAAAACAATTCAGAATGATTGTTTATGCATGTTTACACTGAATGGAAGAGTAAGAATCTTGTGAGTCATGACTCAAGTATGAAAAATTCCGCTCCAGATTATCTTTATACATTATGTTCATCCTTTGTCTTTCCAAATGGCAGGCGAGGCAAGCTGTGCTCCTCAATGTGCACACAAGTGTACATTCCCTGGTTTGTGGTCAGAGCTAGCACTAGGTCATAGGGGCTGTCTGCTACTCTCACACCAGATGACTTTCTCTGCTACATGTCCCAGTCTACTGGATTCCCACATCATATGACATTCTATGCAATAGCGCTAGTTTTATGTCCCTAAAACTAGCTCTGCTGTGATGTGGGTTTATAAAGACCACTTCCAATGATTATTCATATCTACATAGTTTTGAAATCATATACTGGTATGTATGAATGAATGGAAATTATTTGTTTACAAGAGCAACGTAAACTTTGTACATTTCCTTTTAGGAGTACCACAGTATGTGATTATATTTCCTATACTAGCGTTGTAGGGATGTATTAGTTTAAATCACACCAGTACCTAATACATCAGGCTGTATAATAAATAATAACCACCTATAGAATGAATTATACTTGACCAGTATTTGGGTAGCAACTAATATTTCTCTATTTACCTACCTGGTTATCTTAGGCATTTGTATGGCTCTGTAGCCATGGTATCTGAGTATCTCCAAACCTCTGAACCTTTGATGTACCTGTTCTCTCCACACAGGTCTGATGCACATTAGTACAATTATCCCTGTATAGGTGTGCCACTGAAGTCCTAAGATGAATGAGTAACCCAGAATAACCTCAGAAGTCTATGACCTCTTGATTCACCTGCTGGCTGTGAAGAATTACTCTCTCTCTTGCATAGATGGGAAGCTGAGTCATAAAGAACTAAAGTTACGTGCCCATAAGCACATAGATAGCAACAGAGATGGAATCAGAACTCATGGTGTACAGATCCTCAGTCCCTGACTGGGTGCATTAAGTTACTCTCTCCTGCCTTCAGTGAACTGATCATATCTGGTAAAATAGCTAGCAGTTGTTGCTCTTTGCAGTGCAATGCTTCTGTGATGTGTGTGAAGGGGACATAGCAAATAATCGCTTATCAAAAAGCTAAATTAAGTGGGAAAAGGGCAGTTGCTTAGTACATTGACAACTGAACTTATCAGCCCTTCTACTAAACTGCTGCATGAATTTGGGCAATTACTTCACATCCATATGCTGCCGTTTTTCTAATTTCATATAGGGATAATAACACACTTGGAGGTCCAGGCACAAAAATCACCGTACAGTGCTGCTCCACTTTTCATTTAACACAATGGAATGAGAGAGAAAAGGGAAGGAACAGGAAGAATAATAAATTTTCCCATTTAGTTGACTGAAGTTTCTATGATACAAATAAAAAAATCTCACTCTTGAAACAAGAGTGGCTGATAAGAACGTTTTAGTTTTAAGTTTTATGTTGCCAACGGACTTGTTGATGCAGGGCTGTTGTGCTAGGGAGGGTGTAGACTTTGCAGCTGTGGTTTAGGGGTTCTACACCTCTTGCCAATCAGCACTGGACGGAGCCCTCTGGGTCTGTCTCAGAGCTGGTTTTCCTTTCCTCCAAGTATAGTGTAGGACTGTGGAATTGAGCTATATGTAGCAGACATAGAACTTCACCTTCAGAACAAAACTGACTATGAAAGGGTTAACCCGACTAATGGCAACACTTCAGTAAAATTGAGGGAGGTGGAACTTAAGTCCTAAGTCTTAATAAAATGCAGGTGTTTCATTGTTAGGTTAAAAACTCCTCGTCTTAAGACTCCAGCAAGCATTTAAAAACAAGGAAAAAATGTGCTATTGAATAAGAAACTTGGAAAGGCAACAACAGGCCGCGCAAGGCATTTACAGAGAATGCAGTATTCACTGGCTAAGGCCTGCATTAAAGTTCATGGAGGGAAAACAAAACATAAATATTAGATGAATGACACCTCTCACAACATACATCTGGCCTCCGAGGTATTACACCTGGGATTAACTTTTGACATTCTCCTTTCCACCATCATGACTTTACTGTCTTACCAGCTCCCTGCAGAGTATTTATACTCTCATTTTTCAACCTTTCTGTCTTCTTGTTTCCTAGTCTGTTTGGGGACTCGACAGGGTGACAGGCAGCATGAACATTGCAGTCGCAGCACACAGATAGCTCCGCTACGCTTGCAGCTGCTTTTCTGTCAGGGATGGGACTTTTTTTTGGGAAAAAAAACTACTTTAGAACTAGCTAGCAAAAAGAAGTTGTAAAGAAATCACTAATCACTGTTTTCTCCTCTTTCACTTCCCCTCCTTATCCCAAGGAAGCACAAAATTTGGGGGAGCATTTTTCAGTAAATTGCAGTGTTTAGGTCACAGAGTTAAGGGATTGCACTGAACTTTGAGCTTTACCTTCAAGTTCCTCATGTATTTGGAGAATAAAAGTAGTTATGACTTACTAAAGGGAAGTGGAACATGAAGAACCCGAGAAGTCTAAATGTACCTATGGTGGCCCAAGGCCTAAGATTACTGCATCATCATCCCCATGGGCCTTAATTAGTGTCGCGGAGATGGGCTGGGTATTTTTGGTACCTGTATAGTGAAAATAGTTAACTAACTGCCATCCATAAAAACTCATCCCCCTGGGAGAAAGTTGGGCATCGATTTCCCTGGCCTTAGCCTCGGTGATATAAATCAGCTGTCACTACCAGAGGAGAAGGACAGAAATAGTCCATGGAGTACCTGATAGGACGGGAAGCAAAAGAGTAACAGTTTTGATGCAAGAATTTCACAACTGCAACTTAGTAGGAGACAGAGAAGTGACAGTGAAGATGGTCAATTTGCCAGTCATTTAATTTAGAAGACTGACAGGTGAGATACAAACAGTACTAAGCAAAAAAATATAAATGACATACAGAAAAGTCTAAGGCAATGAATAAAAATGAAACTGCTGGAGCTGTTGAGCTTATAAACATGAGTACATGCCACCCCTTGTTCACATGGAGCAGAGTGCTCAGGACTGCTTGAGTAAATAATTCAGAAAACCAAAGAACAAAAATCAAAACCCTTCATAATCACAGCAGGAAACCCAAACAAGCCCAAGCTGTGTGCCCTCTGTGCACCATTGTACTGCATCCTTGCTACAGTCACTGTACTGGGCCATCCAAACTGACGGGCTGGAATATAGGCATCAGGCAGATACAGCAGAGATGAAGGAGGAGGGTGAATTGTAGATCAACCCTCTTCTTCACGCACCTCTGAGAATAACCATTCTTGACTCCCAGCCATCATCAATGTATTTTTAAGAAGCGTCTTATGAAGATGCAGTGGAAATGCAGGCTGCAGATTAAGAGAGGGGCAAAGACTAGAAATCTTCATTAAGAGTATCTCAAAAATCCTTGTGGGAATCTTTATGTTGGCCTGAATGTGGCCCTTGAGGAATGATAAGGCCCTTGAGGAAAATCAAACAGGAGAAGTCTCTGTCAGCATTTGTTAGCTGCTCCCAATTTTAGATCTTCCCTGGCCTTCTCCTTTCCTCCTTCACTTTGTAAGACTGCTTTTCATCCCACTCCTACTGTCCTTTGCAGCTGCCAGTTCCTGTTACGAGTGTCAGCAGTTCTCAATCTTCTCAGGCAACCCTGCTGTCGTTTGCGCCTTGCTACGTTAGGGAAACAACCCATGCTTTCTGTTTCTTTCTGAAAAGTCATTGCGGCTCAAGCTCCAGCAAAGCTAGGCCAGCCCCTGCTCAGCGCAACCCCTGCCCAAATCCAGCGTGTCAGACTGCAAAAACTGGCAATGCCTCTGGTCTCAGCGCAGGGAAATAGCCAAGGTCAAAGTTAGAAGCGTGGTTTCTTTATTCTTTCATCAAACTGGCCTTTATTTTTTCTTTCCAGTCTTACAATTGTTCTTATCCTTTCTGATGTATGTTATCTCTGGGAGTCACTGGGAAGTAGCAGATGGATTTGCAATAAAATATGTACAGCCAGGCCAAAGTGTTTCCAAATTAGCTTGTGTCGACTTTGAAATAATAATGGTGTCAGTCATTGAAAAACTCAAGACAAGTACTTTATACTAGTACTAAGTATTAGCAATAATCACTAGTGTTAGGCCTCATGGTTATCCTTGCAGATAGTGTTAACTCTTCCATATCATAAGAGAGAGGATTCTTCCTCTAAACAAACTCATTACTTTCTGTGCTGTAAAATTGTTTTGTATTTGACTTAAAGAACTGACTGATAACCTTCGCATCCTGTTTCTTATTCTTCCATCTTTGCATGATGAAAGTTCCCCTTCCAAATTTCATTTCCCACATGTATATTTATTTTAAATGCCTGAAATGAAAACAAAAATCCTTTGCAGCTTTCTTCTGTACATATAAAATTATGTAGTTAACTACTTATAAAAGAAGTAAAGATCCCCATTTAAAAGAATAATAAATAGGTAACTCATTGCGGAGGGTGGCACCAAGACCAAGATTGTGCCAATGGCACAGAGAACAGAAAAGATTAATTTTGAAGAATATTGAAGAAGATCCTTTGCTTTTATGCTAGTCTGCCTGTAGCATCTTAGTGTATTTTAAGAAATGGTTAAGGGTATTTTTAACCTTATTCTCCAATTTTTGTAAGTGGAGTAAAGAATGTCTACCCTAATTTATTTTTTATTTCTTCTAGCCTAGCCTAAAATGTTTCAGCATTGTACCTTTCGCAGGTGATCTGTACATTTTTTAATGGGAGTGAAATGCCTGATGTGCTTACATGCAGAGCAGCAGGACCCAATGGCCTTCATTTCACAATAGGTTAGAAATGGATTTAAAGGGCAGTGGTGCAGATGCCTCCACCCAAGCCAGGGCTCGGAAGGAATAGGTACAAGTGAGTACAAAACTGTTTGCTTTCCCTTTCCCTTGCATTACTGTGGGATACTCGCAAACATTTAATTAAAGCTATTGTATGCATGCTTAACTTGGAGATATCTGTGGTTCCTTGAAACCGTTACACAGGAGCACCAAAGAAAATACAAGGGAGTCACTGAAGGAAAATACAAATGAATTAGAAAAGCATAGCAACCGGAGAATACATTTCCCATAATACAACAGTCAAAGGTCATGAGATCACAGATGCTCAGTTGCTCATGCATATCTTCTATTCTCTCCACTCGCATGCTTGCTCCGGAGAGGGCAAAGATTTAATGAGGATGGGGCTAGTTTTAGCAGTTCTCACCCTTCCTCACACCCTACATCTGAAAGAGCATTGAAAGCCTCTTAAGTTGGAATGGACACACATTGAAGTGTCCCAGTGCACACATACAATCTGGGGTTTTCTCATCAGGTACAAAAGTACAAGGTGACTGTTCTATTCCGGCTGCCCTGGATGTGAACAAAGCTGTTGAATCAAAGACTTATTGAATTTAGGGGTGGAAAGAAGTTTCTCCATTGCATCTGTCTTTTCAACCTGCAGTAGCGGCCCTTCTCAGAGTCTCACAGTCAGTCTATTAGTCAGTTCATTTTTCCTAGCTCCTTAAGAAGAAATCCTGTTCAGACAAAACAGTGCACTATTTACAGGAAGCTTGGCAGGGTCAAAAAGTGACTGTGAAACCAGTCTCTTGTTGAAACACATACAGTATCTGCTCTGATGTAGATACTGTTAGAACTCAGCAATCTCTGATTTGCTATCAAGGCCTTGAAGGTGATTTCAGAGTCAGATTCGTTAAACTTAGTGACATTGTAAGTGTTATCACTTGTCATTAGCAGAGCTAACTTAGTTGCTCCAAGTCTCACTTAATCTGTCCAGCTCACTACCCACAGCTTCTGACCTACTTAGTCACTTCCTGTCTTTGATTTTCGCCTTAAAGCCTCTGTTCTATGTTGGCCTGTGACTGCCATTTAATCTTAGTCAAACTTCCTTGGACTTCCATTACTGTCAAGTACAACTCCTCTCACCATAATACCCACCTTTCTGAGTGCAAGAAAACTGATTCACAGCCAACAGTCTGCCTCTTCTCTTATGCTCTAAGTTCATCTTTGCTTTGTTTTTCTTCCCGTATGAGTCACTCCTTCCCCCTCTCTGACACATCGTGCTACGCTTTCTGTTCCCCCTCAGCCTGTCAGTGGCTGAGAAGCTGCCGTGCACACCTTTACTGCAGAGATCTGGTGAGTATTATCACATGTGCACAGCTACCATGTGCAGATTTGGAAAAAGCTGAACACGAAGAAATCAAGTTGGCCACAGGCTGCTACAGAAAGTCAGCTAGTTTAATATGGTTTTGCCTCTGACCAGAAATGATGACCTACTCTGTTCCCTTATGCCTCTCTTAAGAGCTACTTATGCAAAACACAGCTGTTTAGTCTACGTCTCCCAAACCTAGCATCTCCCCTGCTGCTTCAGGGCACCTGTTAACTATACAGATGCTGTAAGGTGGGTACCAGCTGAAGGACTTTCCCAGTTCTCACTGGTTTACTCATGCTACAGTAACATGCCTTTGAAATAGACTTCTTCAGCCAGTTTCCTTCTGTGACCAGAATCCAATTTAAAGATGTTAATCCAGTACCATGGTGGCTTTTGCCTGCATAGGGGCACTCCTGAGCTGGTGAGGTCTGTTGGTTTTCGAGCTTCTTTCACCAGCACAGAGAAGTTCAAAGATGCGGCGCTGTGCTCTTTGAATGTCAGATACAAAACATTTGATGGCAATGGCAGCGGTGTGTAACACGTAGGAGACGTTTGTTCAGTCTCTCCTTACATGTATGTTCTCTCCCGGCTCTTTTTTCAATATACCCAGTTCTGCTTTTCCCTCTTCCTCCTACTTCTGTGCTCATCAGCACTCATACTCTTTTGGTTTTTGTTGTTGTTAACATATGGAGGTTATATGATCCATCACTGAGTGCAGCCTTGTCCTTTTAATAAGCAGAAAATACCATACGTTTTGGAAGGAGGAATTAGCTACAGGCCGTTCTCGTTAAGCCTCTCCTTCAACTTATCTCAGCTTAAATTGTATTTCTGAACTGCAGTCACTATGCGGCATTGTAAGTTGAAAACAACCACTTGAGCCCTTTCCAGCGAGGCTTTGAGAGGCCCTGATACTAGGCATGGAGGAGAGATAAGCAGCGTATTGAAGTTGTAGTATCGCTGTAGCTGAGGGCAAGGAGTGAATGGAAACATACCCTCCCTCTGGCACTGCCTGGCTCTGGACAAGGGGAGAGGAATGGGCTGAGCAGCTCGGGTTCACACATGCGGCAGGAGCCAGCGGCCTCTCAGCTGATGACAGATTAGACTTAGGGCCTGGTTAGTGGGAAGACTGTGATTAGACCTCAGCAGCATCTGTCTCGAGCACTAAAGGAATTACTGCTGCAGGCTGCGATTTTCTCAGCAAACTGTAATTATACCAGGAACCTCATTCCTGCCGTTTTTCTCGACAACTTAAGTGCAAAAAAAATGTGGGTGAGGGTGCAGGGAAGCAGAAACTGTGAAAGGAGCAGGAAAGAGGCACCTGTTTATTTTTGTTCAGCTCATTCCAAATATTTTCTCTCAGTTTCTTAGATTCATACGAATCACAGACTGGTTTTTCCCAAAGGTCAGTGCCAAGGTTTAACTCCCTGAAGCTGTCCTGCCATCCACCTGAAGTTGATAGGACACATCCTCTCTGTGCACTTATGCCTCATGGCATCTTAGATGAGCGTGGTGGCGCTTGCAGAAGGTGCCACACCAACCTCTGCCCTGGCAATGCCCCCTCCCTCCTCCCATGGGAGCAGCAGTGTGGGGTGCCAGACTCTGATCATGACTGTTCTCAGGACACCCCCGGGAAGGTATGGCCTGGGCAGAAGTGAGGGATATTGGAGATTGGGCAGAGTGAGTTTGAACCTTACTCCCAAAGGCCCTGTCTAGACTAGGATTTAAGAGTTTGAACTTAAAAAGTGTTAGGTTGTATATAGTAACTCTCTGTTTTAAAAGATGTAGAAAAGGCAGGGAAGTTTGAACTCCCAATAACACCTGGTAAGTTTTGACAAAATAAAAATGTCAAAGAAGAGCAAGATTTCTTTGCAAGATTTCTCTGCAAGATTTCTCTACCAGAAAAAATTTTTTGTTTGTGCAGTTATAACTCCATAGAAGCCCATTTGCCATTAGTGTTTTCTTTGCTCAGAATATAAGAAGAAACAGATTTTTTTTTCAATTTAAATCTAGGAGGGGAGGAGAAATATCTAAGAGTCGAGTTTGCCAATATAGCTTTACCATCTAATACTTCAAATGTAGACAAGGTCAAAATGATTCAAACTAATCTATGTGCTCCTTTCTTAACTTTCCTCAGGGCTTTAATGTGACTGTTTAGTATACTTTGAAGGCAAGAGTGTCTTGTCTATGTTAAACAATTTTACATCAATGCTATACTCATCTAGAAGAAAGCAGAATTGTTCCTTACCAGCACGTCTGCCCTCCGTTGCGCAGCATGTCTGGCAGCACAACCAGGGATGAGAGTGTGGCAGCAGGAACTCGACCCTTGGGGCTGAAAGCATTGGGAGGCAGTATGTTGGCAGGCAGATCCCTGTCTCCAGAGCCAAGTCTCTGCAGATACTGGTGGGAAAGACACACATCTGGAGTTGTCTGGAATTGGCACAAATTGCTGTGGACAAAGAGGAGAGAAAGGAAGGGTTAGAAGGAAAGTGGAAAGAACGCTTCTTACACATTTCGCTTTCTTTTCCATCTGCTTGTGTGATATTGCTGTGAGCTATTAAACAGCTGCAGTGCTCAGCCCCAGAAGGGACTGTGTTTCAGTAGAGATGGAGAATAATTCCTGCAGCTGAGCACTTTGGGAGCCCCTTAGAATGAAAGGGGCGATAGGAATAATGTTACTCTGATTGACTATTATGCTAAATACACTTGGGACCACCGCACCTGGGCCAGTAGCCAGAGATGCTGGTCTGGCTCCTCAGACCTGAAGCCCCTGGCAGGCAGTGGGCACTGCTGGGTACTTCTGACTCATCCTTTGCGCAGTAGGTGAGTCCCTCTTGTCTTTTGCCTTCCAGGCAGAACCTCCCAACTCTCCTGTGCTAGTTCTGAAATTCAAGGAGAGCAGATTACTCAAGCAAAAGGTGTTTGCAGACTGCGAGACTTTGCAGCTTGGAGAGATAAGGGTAGCGAAGGAGGACAAGGAGAAGGAGGAGTGGGTGTATTTGCAACTGCCAAGGACTGAGCAGAAGAGCATTTTTTTTGCATCCATTCAGACACTCAGCTATTTCCTGCCTTGTTCCTGCAGTCAGCATGCTCCACCTGCTTTTACTTAACCATTTCCTGTTTATGGCTTCCAAAAACTTTCTGGTGAAATCACTAATCTGCCACAAGATCAGTCTTTATAGTCCCTTTTGGGCAGGCTTCACTAATTTTTTTTCTCTCTCCTCGGTACACAGACCTTTCAGATTCAGGAGCTGTGTGCTGTGTGTGCATGTCTGCATGCATGTGTGTGTGCATGCAGTCAGTAATTACATCAGGAAAATATGTGCTCACTCAGTAGTTCTTTCTGTCTTCATATGCCCCTTTTTTTCTTCTCCTAGTGCTTGCTGCTTTTTGCAAACTTGAGCAAAGAAACAAGCAGTAGCACTGAAGGCAGGTTCCCCTTTCTGTAGAGTAGAGGGCTCCAGATATTTAGAGGAAAGACTCTTCCCATTACTTTCAAGTGTCCGAGTGCTCTCCCACAAATGGGAGATTTGTTCCCTGGATAGCTTGCCCAAGCTTCAAATTATTTTCTAGCTTTGAAAACAGCGAGGCAATTTCTTCTAGTCTGCTGTTCAGCTTCTCAAATGCGAAACGCAAGGTGTGAGGCACAGGAAGGATCAACCAAAAAAAAAAAATCTCTTTCTTACAGTGTAGATGGCTCCCATGAGTCCCCATCTCACAGGTAGTCACGTCTTGTAGAAATCACTAGAAAGGCATGCACACTTCAAGTCTACTCTCCTTAGCCATAGTATAGATAACACTGCAGCCACCACTAAAATCAAATTATTTGTCACTGCTTTTGCTGTTTGTTTACTTTTTGTATTTCTCTTCTGGAGCAGTGAAAATAGATTCTTCAGTTTCCTCTCTGGTTCTCATGCTCTTGCACAGTGCTGCAATGTTTGGGTTGCGGTGAGCACTGCAGGAGAATGTTCCCTTCTTAAAATAAATCATGGAAACATTTCTGTTGGAATCAGGGCTTGTAGAAGTTTGGGGTTTTTTTAATAAGAGAATGTCGGGCCAACTTTGACCTGACACCATATCCCTTTAAAGGGAACAGGCTTGTGATGAATGTCAGTGTATATATACTGACATGTATATATGTATGTGTGCATATATGTGTGCGTGTGCATGTGTATATACACGCACACACACCAGTATACATGCCAGTTATACTGGTATAACTGAGCACTGAAATCATCTTCTAAGAACGCTGGACATGTTGGCCCTGTCTCCATCAGACAGATCTGCAAATTCCTTAACTAGCCCTACTGTAAGTTAGTGTAAGCCAGGGTGCTTAGTCTGCTGACTTAGGCATAGAAGGCATAGGTCTATAAGCATGCACCGGCACTGTTGCTGACCTGTTTCGCACTTCTGTGATTATGTTGATGGGCTCACACTCACACATGTTTCTGAATATTTTAAGAAGAACCCTAGACCCCCCGTTTTAACTGTAACATAAATATGCACAGGTAGCACTTCTGTATGGGCTAGGAGGTATGGTCTGGGCATCACTGATGTCCAGGCAGCTGTCTGCTGTAGGCATAGCACAACCCCACTTAGATCAGAGTTTGCTGAAGTATCCTTAAAGCTATCTGTGAGCAGCTTTTGAGCTTTCTTTTTAATCAGGAAAAGGAAGCAGTTGTTTTCTGCACAGAGTGTCTTTCAAATTGGCCCAAGTATGTAAAATGGTTACTTTGGTTCCCATCCAAACAATTCGTTCAATAGTTTGTGTCAGGGTACTTGTCATCAGTGGCATTTGCCCAGGGTGAGTCACACCCACCCAGGCAATGATCTGAGAGCGCCTTCAAATCTTTTTCATCTTCATTTTACAGGGTATAGCCCTGGTAAATTCATGACCGTATTGTACCACACAGCTCTTCCTACAGCAGCTCCTTTTCTTCTAACCAGCTTTCAGCCCAAGAGGCAGCTACTTCCAAAAGAGGCTCTCTGTTTCAGTGCCCATCTTTTGTTTTCCAGATGTTTCTTTCACCACAACGCTTTCCGGTTACACTGCAAATTTGGGTGCGCGCTCAAGGCATTTTTGCCTCCCTCCTCCACCCCAAAAATGGAGGAAAGCTGAACTATATGAAAATGTAGCAAGAATGAGACCCTCGAGGAAAATGGCAGGGAGATGTAGAGGACCGCGCATGACTCTTTCCAGGAAATGGGTAGAAGGTTCATCACATGAGTCACTGAAACCTTAGATGACTAAATTCTTGAAGAATAAACTGTCAGGAATATGATACTGGACAGGACAGTTGCAGGGGGAGAAGAAAACTTCTTAAATAGCTCTTGTTTGGTTTTTTGTTCGTGATTCATTCCTGAGGAAATTACTGCATCTCTGGCCAGGGACAGGGGCAGTGTGCAGGCAGTGCCAGCCCTCCTGTGCAGAGGCAGCAGGCGAGGCGTGCTAGGGTGTGCAGTCCCGCTGCTCCAGGCCCCAGCCATCCTGCTGGAGGGGCTGAGAGGGGATCAGGAGCGCTCCATGGCCATCCTGCCCAAGTGAATAAAGTAAGACAGGGTCACTAGTGCACATATGCCATCTGAATCAATTCGCCTCTTTTTTTGTATACCAGCAGGTATGAGACCAAGAGGAAATGAAGGTATTAAAACTCTAATTCTAAGCTCCTTTTAAAAATTTTTCTTCCTCTACCTGCTCCAACCAGTAAACCAAGTTGTATCAATAGAATTGGCCTAAAGCTCTGAATTTGGATTTCAGAGAAGGTCTTAAGATTCTAAGTGCCAGTAACAACAGAAGCAGTCAGACTCCCTCCACAGCTACCTCCAGAGGAGCTGAATCAGCGTTAGCAGCAGCGGGAAATATTTGCAGTAGTATCTGAGTGTGGAGAAGCCCCAATGTTCCAGCACGCTGCTGCCAGTTCCCATTTTGGTGAGTTTGACCCAGAGCATTTAACGTTTCAACATTAGTTCTGTGTCTCATAATGCTGTTTACATAATGATCGCTCATTTGTTTCCCATTAAAATCATGGTATTTCTTCTGCAAACCACTGCTTGTGAAAATCAAGCCACCCAGTTTTTCATTAGATTGTAATACAGGAAACAAACAGTCTGTCTGTAGGATGCACACTGTAATTCTCAAACAGAGAATAGGGGGCTCTTTTTTCCCCTCTTGGACATACAAAGTTCAGATTTCGGAAGTAGGAACGTGAAAGATCTGTTAAGGGTCGCTGAATCTATCTATCTCCTGCAAAAACACAATGTAGTTACTCCCTGGTAGATGTTCCTCAGATACTATATTGATAAAAAGAGAGTCTACAGCTCTTCATAGTCAGAGTGGCAAGAATCCTTTTAAAGGATTTTTTAATCCTTTTAAAATTGTAGAAATGGTAGGTGTAGCTCTCGCAGGTCATCCCAGTGCCGCTACCTTTCTAGGCAGTGCAGAACGGTTCCTTGTATTATATATACCAGCACTTTGAAGAATTCAGTTTCAAATGTCTCAAACAATGGGGGTTTCACCGCTTCCTGTGGGAGCTTGCTCTGCAGCCTAACTTGTTTCACCATCTGGAGCGTTTTCCTGAGTGTCTGCCCACTTTTAACTTTCTTTTAATTGTGCACCCTCTATTTCTTCTTAAAGGTGGCTCACCAAAAGTTTCTGTTGTGTGAAATTCACGCTATGTGGTGCTTTTTTATTTTTTATGAGGATCGAGAAAACCCTAAAAGATTGATGGCTTCTTCTCTTTGCTTTTTCTTCCTCAGAAATAATAATAAGTAATTAATAATGTATTGCTGCTTTTCTAGCCATTCATCTCAACGATTTACAAGGAAGGTCAACATTGTTGTACTCTTTTTAGAGATGGGAAAAACTGAAGCACAGGGCAGGAAGCAACTTGCCCAGGATCATTGAATAAGCCTGTGGCAAGACTTGGATTTTTAACCAGGTCTCCACAATAGTGCTCTACTTTTTTTTTTACTTTTTTTTTTTTTTTTTGTCTAGTCCAATTCCCTTTGGCTTTGTTGGAGTACCTAGGAAGGACAAGCTTTCCATGAACTTTATTCAGAATTGTCATATTGTAACTGAAAGGTCAGCTTGTTGAATATTTAACAGTTACTATCTTTCCAATGTGTTGGTTAAGCATCCTAATTAAGTAGTGATAAATAAAACCAACAAAGCATTTTAACAGACTGATTCAGTCCCTAGGGCCTCTGAGCTGAATTTCCTTCAGCTAGCCTGTGTTTTCCCAGTTGCGGATTGTCCAGATTGAACACAGTATATATCAAGCATGCTCTTATCAGTGCACTGCAGGGAGATTTCCTTCCTCCTCAGTGCCACCATGCTTACTTCACCTGTCATATTTCCCTTAGCTGTGGTTTTCGGTAAGCGTGTTTCTCAGAATCTGCATAATTGCTGAATTGTAAATCTTCCAATTTGGAACAATAACACTGCAATCTGTACAGCACGATGTACTGGGTAGAGAGCGATACCCAGCCTAGCACTGAACAGGCTCACCTGGGTATCAGAAGCAGTCTGGCCTTAGCAGCACAGAGCTCTCCGTGGGCTGCTAGCAGGCAGGGTGTTTCTCCTACCTGCCTTAAAGCATCCGCCTGTCCAGCCTGTCATTTCAATGAATATCTTTACTGGGACCAGATCTGCCTGAGCACGTGGTAAGACGAGTTTTGTTCCCCACCTCCCCATGGGAATGGCCGGGGGAGGCAGCCACAGCCACGTGCTCGCAGTCTGATCTGCAAGGGTCTCATAACTGCCTCACACTGATCGCACACTGAACTGACAGCACCCATCATGTGTGAGGTGCAGCACTCTGTATGGATCAAGAAATGTAAAATTAGAGCTCTGGGTAGGCCAGAGTTATATCTGAGGGATAGCACATATATCTTCCTGGCTGCTGACCACTTTCAAAGTATGCCAGTAAGTGAAGCCCTTACCGAGTTATTCCCCCCACTGCTTCTTCAGGCCTCCTTTATTCCAGATATCATTGAGCCAGCGTCTGAGGATTTACCGAAAGCTGCAAGACTGCTGTAGGTCACTGAGTACATTGTCTTTGCTTTCAGATTGAGTTTGAGAAATTACCAGCAGTGTCATGCTTATGCCTCCTGGCCATGTGAATAGAGGAAGCTAAGAAGCAACAATAGATTACATAAAGCAGGGAAATCCCCCTCAAACTTCTCCCAGACTATCTCAAACTGAAGTTGATTTGCATACATACAGTAAAAATAACTTTGCAATGGCTTCTAGCCCCATGAAAGGGTTACATGTGCTTGCCTATAATCATTTAGGCCGGTTCCACCAGTTGAATCACTCGGAGAAAATAAAAAAGACTGAATCAGAGCCTGTATAGAAATCAAAGTAGTTTTATGTAGCATCAGCGTACTTCAGGTAAGGATACAACTGGGTAATGCTATTCCACACAAAATCAATGGGAAATGTTCAATACCTATTAGTAACTATTAGTTATTCTAGAAAAACAGTGATAAAGGGCTATGTTAAGCTTTATAATTTGTGATTATGGATGGGTGATATCATGCTTCAGCTAAACTTGTAACTAAGCTTCCTATACAAACCCTGTTTGGCGGAAAATAACGGACCTTACTGAAAACCAGAAAAAAGCTATAGTATCCTGTAGTTGAAACCTATGGCCAGCTGCTTTACAAAATCTGAGACTCATTAGGCCTGGAATTCCTGAGCAATGTGGTTCAAAAAGCAGTGGTGTTAAGCAGACTTCCAAAATTCCTGTGATTTTTTTAAACGTCATGGTTTAACAGAAACAAACAAGTGAGCAAGAAAGAGATAGCTTATTGAAAATGCATATTTACTGAGTTATCTCAGGCTCAAAAATGTAGTTGGCTAATATGACACTACAAAAATCTTTTACATTATCTTTGATGCACTAAGAATGACAATGTTTATAAGCCTAGTACATCATGACTACGGAATGCCTAAATTCTGCTTGAAGACAGATGGTATTTTCTGTTCCCTTGCTGAGAGAGTAGGCTGTTGGGGTTTGGGGAGTTTCTTTGTTTGTTTGTTTGTTTGTTTCAATAGGATAAAAATATAAAGTTCCCAAAGGCTCACTAAGAGCTGTTTCTTTGGAAGGAATTTGCTCACCTACTCCCTTTCCTAGCTTTCTACTGAAACAAGTTCTCAGATACATTGCCTGCCAGCCCTCTCCCAAAGCTAGAAGAGTATAGACAACTGCACTGATTCTTTAGGCTCTCCCAGTAAATTCACAGAAGGATTTTCCATACATTTTCTGGGTTGTCAAGCCAGCTCTACGTTAAAATTACGTATAGTTGGGTAGGGATATAATTTTAAACTATGCTGTAGATGCCTTGCAGTAAATACCAAAGCTGTTTTAAACAGTCTTAGAGGTGCTTTTGTTGGTATAGCATATTTCCCTTGAGGAATTCATCAAAGGTGTATTGGCAAAAGTGGGGGTTGTTCTACCTGCATTAGGGTTATCATCATTGTCAGTATAATTATACCAGGACAGCTATATGACCAACTCTTTTCTAGCATATTTGCTTTTCATATAGTTAACAAACAGAGCTAGAGAGGAGGAGGAAAACTGAGACACAGCTTCCCTTGACAACCTGTGTAAGCCTTGTGTTTCTTCTACAATATCACCTCCGTTAATAATGTCATGGCCTGTTGCAGTGGAATACTTTGCCTTTCACTCTCCTCCTTTCAGCTTTATTGACTTTACAGAACAATAGGAATCGGTCCAGGTATGAACTGGCAGTTCTGCGGAGTCCTTCAGGCAGCTGAGGGCTCCCTGTGCTACGATGGAGCTTGTCTCAATGGGTCAGCTGTAGAGATCGGAAGAGGAGAAGTACATATTTGAATAGGCCTGGGACACCTTGCAACGCAGTTAATAGCAGCAAACATGAGGACATCACATGATCTGACTGATGATTCATTAGTACCTTGGATATTTTGGTCCTGATAACTGCGTGTGTTTCTTCAGTTTGTGTTCTTTTCATCAGCTTGCAGGTTGATCAAGAAGGCTTTCATTTTGTTTTTTAATATCTCCTCTCACAAACAACAGTCCATTTTCCACATAAGGTGTCTAATCTAATATAATATTCTGTATTTACATAGAAAACTTCATCCCAAAGCACTTTACAGCCTGGCACTGACATGGGACTAAGATTAGAAAAGGAACAGCTCATACTGGTTAGGAAGCAGGCTCTGCTCTCAGCCTAGGTATTAGTAAAGCATATAGGGTGGAGCCGTAATATTTTCTCTGAATCCAAGGCAATTTGCTAATAGTTGGAAAATATATTGGTATATGCCGTGCTCTGTTTAACTCTAGGAAGTGTGTTTGAACTGTAGAAAATAAGCTGTGGTAGAGAATGTCAGTCCTCTTGCACATCCCATTCTCTGTTCATAGGCACTGGCTACCAAAAAACAGTTTTATTGGAAAATTAGGGTGATGCAAAGGTCCTCAGCAAGTATACGCTGACCTTTGAAGAGCTCTGCCAAAGGATGGTAGAGGGGCCTGGACTAGTCTAAGGTTTGGCTCCAGAGCATGAGAGTAGCATCAGAAACTTTGCCAGCCACAATGAGAAGGAGAGTCTGGACACTGGTAACTAGAAGGACGGCCAGGCAGGCAGCAGGAAGAGATTGACGTATAAGTCAATCTGTTTTCAGCAAGTCTGTGAAATTAGTTCATACTGAACTAATTACTTTGATTTGTTTTGTGGATTTCCAAGTGGTTATTCGCTGGAGGAAATGGTAACTTCGTGATCTCATTCTGACACGGTGGCATTGAGCTATCTGTCTTTATTGTGTGTTTCAGATGGAAAGGATCAAACAATTTTAACCTGGGAAGGAACCAATCCTGCCCTGCAGACCATACGAGTGAGAAACACTGCCTTGAAAGACACTTTACTTGATGCTGCTTTACCCAGCACTATTGGTGAGACTCCGAGCAATACATCCAATCTATAGAAAGGACAAATGAAACCTCCACTAAGAAATGAATGAATGACATCGTTGGTTTTCAAAAATCCAGTGAAGCAGATAGTGAGCATTCTTTTTCTTTTGTCTCTTTAAAGACTAACTTTAAAACCAAGTGCTGTTCTTTGTATGCGTGGGGCCATACTTAACTCTGAACTTATGAAAATCCTGTATTTTGTTCAGGTTAATTTAAGTGACGTAATAATAAAAGCCTATGAACAGCACCCATGCTACTGAAGAAGCATAGGCCACACGTGCCTTCCTAATTTACCCCATCACCTCACCAATCTGGAGGAACCGACAGCCAAACACACAAGAGCGCTTGGTGTCCACAGCCCATAACATAGTGAAATGTTCACTTCTGCTTTTTAAGAGAAATGATAAACCCACTCATTGGCTTGATTAAGAAGCAATAGTTCAGTGAGCCCTTATTCCTGTAACTCACTTGAAAATCATCGAAGATGATGTAACAGAGTTGCTAATAGCCGGGCTCTGACAGTTCAGAATGCAAGGAGAACAGGTAGCAATCCAAAAGGTGGGAAGATCCATGTGTATTACAGCTGCTTAGCTTCCTGTCTTCAAAGCACTTTTAAAGTATTCACAACGTGACTGCAAACCACAGAACTATTTACTCACCTTACAGACTTAGAGAATGTATGACTTGCTCAAGGCTGCTGAAGGCATCGCTGGCTGCGCTGTGATCAGGATCAGGTTGTTCCCGGCTCTCAAGCCTCACATCCCTAAGGGAAAGCCATGGGTTCAGTTAGTGCCGACTGCCGATGCACAGTCGCCATTGGCCCGAGAGACTGGTTCTGTCCTCTGCAGTCACAGGGAAAGCCTTCCTGAGCAACCTCTTGAAAAGCAGAGTAACCTGTACAGAAATATGGGAGGTCTGGAGTACTGCCAAAGTGGCTGTTGGTAACCCAGCAAGGAAATCAGCTGCAGTGGGGCCACCTGTGGTAGTGAGGCAAGCAGGTTGTCATCTGCTGTTTGCTAGGCAGTCTTTGGGTGACGAGAGAGTTCCTGGGGAGCACATGGCCCCTATTAAAAAGTACTGCACACCCTTACCGTGGCAGTGCAAGAGACTGAGAAGCTGATGGGATGTGGAAGCTGATGTCATGTCACTCCCAGCCACCAAACAGGATGGCATGGAGAAGGCTACTCTGCAGCTATCTACTTACATGCCCGCTCACACAGCTTTGGGCTCTCCTTTAACAAGGAAGTTTCCATCACAACAAGGAAGCTATTCCATTTCAATAAGCTACTTTTAAAAGCTAATATGTTTCATCTTGGGGAAGAGCAATTCTCCAGCTTCAGTGTCACCAGTTTTGTGCTTTGAAGAGACCTTTGTAAAATTTAATTTTAATTTTGTTTTAACTGAAGTTTAGACTTTCTTCTTGACAGTGCTGCACTACTGGCCGTTCAGTCAAACCCTGCTGAACTTCCTTGTAGCCATTTTATCTGGGTATCTTGTAAATATTTGGTAGAGCACTCAGACACAGAAGTGTTTTTTGCTCTTACAGTCACATGCCTGGTTCCAGGACCTTCCAGAAGCACAAAAGGCTGAAGGCAGGGAAAATTCCACTGAGATGCATTCGAGTCTCCAGGGAGCAACTGCACTTTGTTTAGACTAACATTTCTCATTGTTGCCTCTCCCTTTTTTAAAAAACATGGAAGGATAGAGAGGGGAAGCTGGAGGTTTTTTTATTATTATAAACACCAAAATGCAAGCATCACTCATTTCTCTCATATTGCAGGACCATTTGCGGTTGGAGAGGGAGATAAGCTTTTTAATGCTCTCTGCACTACCTGGGAAATTTCCATCCAAGTTCTAAAATGTTTTACAAACATTAATGAATTAAAGTTTAATCCCCTTCTTCTCAGACCCATGAAGCAAGTACTAAATACAGTTTAAAGACAGGGCTAATGAGACTAAAAAAGTTGTGCCTTGCCTGAAGTCACATGGGCAACGTGGCAAGAGAACTCGGGTCTTTGAGTCCCAGCTTTCTACCTTACTCCACAGACCACGCACATTCCCTCCCTTTTCAAGGCTTGCTGTACTTCCCCTTCTGGGATATAGTGAAAACATGCTGGCATCACACCTTGAGATAACCTTGTTAAAAAACAAGGGGTTTTTCTCCCTTGGAACAGAGACACTACTCACAGCTGCTGTCCCATGGGATTAAGATGTTGAAAAGATCAGAGGGATGCAGGGGAGGGCGGAGGGGGGGGAAGCAAGTCACTGCTCTGTCTGCCTTGGGCATGTTCTGCCTCCACTCCTGCCAGTGGAGTTGGTGTACTATCGAGAGCAACCTCAAACGTTTTTGTGTGTGCTTCTGTATAATATTCAGGCAAGACTGTGGTAAAAATGCCATAATCAAAGAGAGAACTTGGCTGACAAGAAAATTGGACAGATGAGACAAGAAGTCACTCCTGTATTGAATATATGTGATTTCATTATCCTTCTGTATGTGACCTGCATTTCTTACTGTTTCTTATTATCAGAATCCTATAACTACTGCAGCCATCTCTTTCACCTCTTCAGAAGAGAGGGATAATCCATCAGCCAGTTCCTCTCCAGTGGTATGAGTCAGGTTTTTACCAGAGGGATTAATGGTCTGTTGAAGAGAGTTGTTCCCAACAGTGCTGAGCAAAAAGCAATGTGCACATGAGTCATGAAGTGGAAGAGAAGGAAACAAATCTATAGATTTAAAGGTTTTGAATAATTTCTTTTCCCTTAGCTTTCCTTGTCCACACTGATCGATAACCAGACGTGCAAAAGCTGGAAATGTATTGACGGTGGCTGGCGTAAGCAGGACTGAGAGTTTCTCCCACTGTGCAAACAAACCTGAAGTCAGTTAGCCCCCAAAACCAGATCAGTGTGTACCAGCTCTTCCAGACCTTGTAGGTGAGAGATGCTGGGAGACAAATCAGATCACAGTGCAGCAGCCTCCTCCTGCCTCTGCTGTGACCCTGCAGTGTACCCCGGCACTGGTGCCTTTGGCCTCTTCACGCTGTTACCTTCTATGACAAGGCCCCAGCGCTGGTCCTTGGGTACGCTTCTTCTGAAGCACCCTTCCCTGCAAATGCTGTGCACAGTGCTCATTTCATTCCCCGCTGAAAAGCAGCCAGGCCTGAGGTGGAACATGGCAAGCACTTCGCCGCGCCTGGCAACTCCATGCAGCTGCTGAAAACAAGCAGGGAAGAAAGCGGTGTACAAACACAGGGGAATTTTCACATAGGCAGGATGTAATTAGCAGAGCTGGAATTTGGCCAGGACGCTGGGGTTAAAACACTGGCTTGCAGGTAACACACTGGGATCTTTCATAATTCAAATGCGCAGGATCTCCTGTTTCCACCTTACCTGGAAGATGTCAGAAGACTGTTCCCTATTTAATGTTCCTGGGCAGCTCTCGAACATCTGACACAAAGGTAAAAGTGTCTAATGGTGCTGCACCTGCAGTGCTTCTCTGCCAGCAACTGCCCACTGTGAACAGCAGCTGAAAGGATCACATCCTGACAGGGCTATGGCTGCATCACGGTAAAACGCACCACAGCTGCCTCCGTGCCTTGGAGTTCACTTCACCCTTAACTCTCATTACTCAGTTTTCAGGCTGCAAATCCCCACCAAACAGAAAGAAAAGATGATAAAATTAGGGCAGCTCCTCACACGTAAAACACAAGAGAGAGAATATTACCATTAAAATAGTACCAAATCGGTATCGGACAACAGAGAATTAGATGAAGCACTTCTCGCCGGTGCAGATGAGTGAGCTTTTCCAACTGGCCTTGCCGGTAATACACACAGCATTAAGAGCTTGTGCCTCCTTCCTTCCTTCCAGCAGAAAAATCACGTTCAAAGCAGCAAAACATTTTTTTCCCCTTCATGATCTCACTTTCCATATAAGCAATCTTTGTGTTTACTACGAGGATGTTGAATGTCCACAAAAGGTCAGGGAAGTCATTCATGAATCTCATGTGTGGAAAGTCCGTACAACGTACCACGATGTGGCCCACAGTCTGAAATATACATAATTGCAAACCTTTAACCCCTCATCTGTCAGACCTGCAGACCGTGCACAGTTCGAAGAGCTGACTTCCTCCCTGTAGTGCAGTGCATGCAGGCAATACAAGAGGTGTTCCTGCCATCCGAGAAAGCATAAGCTCTGCATCAGTAAGTCATAAAAAAGGGACCCCTCCTATGCCTGTGAGGGCTCCTCATATCGGCTTTTGGTTTGTTTGGGTTTTTTGTATGCCCAGGCTGCCATGCAAGTTCCGCTCTTTGTCAAGTGTTGCTTAATACAACCACCGACCAAACTTGCTGAGAGCACCTCAGTCAGTGGGATAACAAACCTACAGACTGACTCCAATGGCAAAGTGAGCTGGAGAGAGTAAAGTACGGGCAGCTGCAGGCAACAGGAAATCCAGCACTAATAAATAAAACATCTTATAGCCAGAAAGAGGAAATAAACAGCAGCAGCACAAACTGAGAGGACAGAAGAGAGGAACACAGCATAACTGTGGTGCGGGAATCACTGCATTACAGTGAGCTTATTTTTACAGAACGTTGTCCCGGTTTGTTATGTGTTCAGACTGAAAAAAAGTGCAGGAGTGGGAGGACTGCTCAAAGAGAGGGTCTCTATCAGAAGAAGTTGTCAACAACCACTGTAATTAAGGAAGCAGCCAGAGCACACACAACCTGAGCCGCCGCCAAAGTGAAATGAAAGCATTTTTTGTTTGCAGCCGTAGCCCCAAAGGATAATAAAAGATGGTTCTACCATGCCAAGTGAGGAGCTGCAGGGACACCGTTTCTAGACGGCGAATGCCCTGCACCCATCTTTCCAAAATTACACGCCGTGGGGAGGCAACAAGTTACTCTTCCTACATGCGCTTCCGAAGCACATGCCCGCACACCCCGTCTGACTGCAGAAGCTGCCTCGGGAGGCTAGCCACCAGGCAGGTGAGCCCCCAGCCACCATGGTAACGATGGAGGTGGCACCGCCTGAGCTCTGCCCCCCCAGCCAGTGGGCTGTTCTGGCACTGCTCGGTCCAGATTGCTGAATCAGCAACCCTTAATTTTTCCCCCTCGCACTCAGCCGTGGGTGCGCCACGGCCCCACGGCATTGCCACCACCAGTGGGAGCTGCTGCATTCAGAAGAGCTGCACCCTGCTCTCCTCCCGAGGGTGGCTGCGTTTAGGAGGCTCGCTGGTGCCTTGGCAAGGAGCTTCGTGCATGGCATGCCGAAACAGTACTCTTCTTGCTGCTGGTAGCATCTTTCACCTGGAACGGCCACGTGGCCTGCGCCTGTGCGGCAGCGGGTGCTGGGGAGTGGTGGGTGGGCTGGCAGAGCCGAGAGGGTCAGCACGGACCTTCTCGGCTGTGGGACAGTATTGTGAGGCTTTCACCAGTGGCTGTAGAAACTCATGTGCAGGTTCAGCGAAAGGAAAGAAGTCATTCACAAATTGCATGCGTATTTCTGAATTCATTCATTGAGTGGCGTTTGCCTTTCATCCTTCCACCCACCCCCCACCCCGAGCCCTGTGCGCATTGCTGGCATTCTCTCCCAATCCCATATAATTCTTCCCAGGTCTCCGCAAGCCACTGCCTGCCAATGGAGCCCACGGTCACTGGACCACCAGCCCAGTCACATGAAAAGTTACGTGCAAAGGTTTAACGCTTTCTCCTGACACCAGCCCCTGTTCCCGTGAATCCCCTGCAGTGTTTTCCTAATCAGGTGCCAGGGAAGCTTTGCACCAGGCAGGGTGCTAAGAAGGTGGCTATGTAGCTGCAGCATTTCCAGAGTCTTTGAGCTCTCTCCTAAGCTGTAAATACAAGCAGTGGAGCCAGGTGAATGTCTGACAAGGCTGCCATTTAGACCTGAAGAAAAAAAAGAACTGCTGCTTTCCAACCAAATGCATATTGCAGTTCCCCCACCTTCTCTAGCCCAACAGCCGTACTAATGGTTAATTGCTTCAGCAGGGTATGGAAATCACTTCTTAAAGCCTGTATACAGGGTACGCAGCTATGATCCAGTATAATTTTAACCTTCACTGGACATTGCCAATATGTTTGTTACTAGGGAATCAAAAAGAAAATACAAGGCTTTCCCTAAAGCCTTCCATTATCAAATTCTGCTGCAGGCAGAAATAGGCTGCCCAGGGAAGTGGTCGAGTCACAATCCCTGGAAGTATTTAAAAGACGTGTAGATGAGGCACTTAGGGACATGGTTTAGTGGGCATGGTGGTGTTGGGTCGACGGTTGGACTCGATGATCTTAGAGGTCTTTTCCAACGTTAATGATTCTATGATTCTATGATTCTATGATTATCAAATTCTAGATGATAGTGCAGGTATTTAATACATCACACAACCTGTGAAAGTGACAAAATACTCTCCTTCACATCCCTCCTACCTGTGAGACATCAGAGAAAACACATGCTTTTGGAGAATCTCAAATGGAAGTGATTTTTTATTAAATATCAATGAAAAGCAGAAATGTCCAAAAGCTGTTTCTGGTATCTAGGCAGTGACAGTCGTTTCCTTGCTATCGATGTAATATGAGGAAGTGCAGGTATATCCTGCAGAAAGAGTTCTTGTTCTCCACCTGATGCTTCACATAGGATTTCACGCATGTGACTGTGTATGATTCATGAATTGCAGCTCGGCTTTGGAAAGCATGGGAATTGTGTCTGGCTGTCAGGGCCCAATGCTCATCTGGGTTTCACATGGCCCACAGAAAGACATGCTAGTTGCACCTTCGAGCCAAACAGTTGGATAATCAAACTGAGCATTTGATTTCAGTTTTGGTTCTTTTTTTTGCAGGGGAGGGGGCAGGCTGGTTATGAACTCCAACCTATACATGCATTTTTGTGGGTTTAAGTGGCAAAGTTTTAAGTTACAGTCTATTTATATTGTTCTGTTTTAAGCTCCATCATTACCAACATAACTTTCAAAAACAAACAAAAACCAAATAAAATTGACAGTATTTTTCAAATTCTCTGCTTTTCTCATGCATTCAAAAGTGTAAGCCTGTTCAGCTTGACTGGCTGGCTGGCTGATTGTTGCTTTATATTTTACTACATTGTTTAATTCTTAATTGTAAGCCTCCAAAATCATAAAATCTGGTTTCTAGTCTCAGTCCCTACACTCAAATGTAACTACTGAAAAGTGGCTTGTCTAACTCTTTAGTATATATGGCATTTAACATACTTTACTTAAATTGGATATTTCCAACTCAATCCGAACAGGAGACTTGAGAAATCTGCTTCTCCCAGATGAGAGCGTACCTGAATAATATAGGAATGACTTTCTCACCGAAAAGCATTAACAAAATACATGCATAAATACTGTGGTTTAATCAGCTGGTGCCGCCTGCTTATTTAAAGGAAAAACTTATTTAACCCTTCAGGAGGGATTCAAACTACCGGTGAGAATAGAGATAGGTCTGTGCACCGAAATAGTAACAATAGTAACATGCTTGTAGAAGAAAATACAAGTTGGTAATGTCTGTGCCTGTGATCCGCTGGCATTGCCCACCCTGCCACGTGACGGCCAGGAGAGCAGCGAGGAGGATTTTCGATTTCTGGAAAGTGCAGTGTAATGGGGGAGCCCAGTGATCACCGAATTGTCTTTCCTTCTATGAAGTATTGTCTTCAAGATATTGCTTGACATTCATTCAGTCAAATATTTTGACAATTTGAACAAACAAGCAGAAAATGGTTTTGATTTTTCGCCCCAGTGGGCCATCTGTGAAGAAGAATAAGTAGCACAGCATGTGCCATATCTCTTAAAAACCCTTCCTTGCCAGAAACATGTGTGGCATGTTTCTCAGGCTGTGGAAAGGGTTACCATTTCCAGTCCACCGAGTCATCCTTCTCTCTCCACACACTCCTCACCATCCTCAACCCCGCGTTGGGCTGGGGTGAAAAGAAACATCACTCTGAATTACTATACTGTTACCTGTCTGGGGGAGACGGTGCGTGTGCACATAACACATTATTTTGTGCATGTTTCTGAGAAGTGTTGTATTTGCAGTCACTTTACAGTGGCACAAAAGAGAAGTAGCAAGCCGAGGCAGTGAATACGCAGGCACGTAAGAGCCAAACCTGCACGCCTCTCTGCCGTGCTCTGCAGAGCCATGCCCGTTTGTGCTAGCATGCTGCCACAACGTACCTTCGGAGGAGCCTTGGGCCAGGGCGCCACACGGCTTGGGGAGATGCCAGAGGAGCTTTTGTCTGCACTTTTACTGCTGGTTTAAGAAGGGCGATTCGCATTTGGGACAAAGCACATGGAGCAGGCCCGGCTGGGGTGGTAGAAGTCACACTGCGAGGCCACACTTGAACGTGGCCACTTTACTGTACCGCCCTGGGTACAAAGCCTACTTGTGTGGGGCATGTCCCGTCGTGCGTCACGCTTTGGTTGTCAGCGGCAGTCATGGGTTCCTGGGGGGTGACACAATAACCTCTTTATGCTTAAGAGAATAGCGGGGGAATTGCGGGAGGCCATTGGAAACGTAGCGGCAAAGAAGTGGTTTGGCTTTTGTCTGTCCCTCAAGGAAAGGTGCCCAGGCAGTCGCTGAGCTGCCTCTGACGTGCTGGGAGGAGCCTACGTGTAAAGCAGCATTGAAGGTGAATGCAGGACTTTGGGTATCTGGATGGGAGAGGAGTGAGGGGAAACACCCGAGGAAGACCCCATGTTACCTCTGTGGTAACAACATGGTAAAACTGCTTATTTAGGGTAGAGTTTTACAGCAGCTCACTCTGAAGTCTGGGCTGCCACAGTCTTGTCACCCCCACTGCCTTCAACACCAGTGCACCCACGCAGGGAATCAGCTCAAAGAGCTCAAATTAAACTGTCTTTTTAATAAAAAAAAAAGAAAAGGTTTGCTTTACTAGAATGTCTCAAAGTTTTATTCGAAGAGAATTGGACAAATAAAAATATTAGGAATTGAAAAGGGCCAAAACAGATAGAAATTTGAAAAAATACTAATATGGACTATTTTAAAGAAAAAACTAGTTAGATCTTTCTTACTGTATCCATCACTGTCTCCTTTGCCAGCCCCTCAGCCATCCACTCCACGAAGCAGTGAGCCTAAACAATTCAGATAGATAGGCTAAGCAAAGCTACTCTGAATATGGCTTCTAGCCTAATAAGTCAGAGCCTTATCCAGTTCCCATGAAAAGCATCAGGAAAGTTTCCTCCAACACTAACAGACATAAGATTGGATTGCAGAACAGCCACGTAACTTTTGACCAAAAAGTGAAGTGAAGTTTTTCTAAAGCACTGATAAAAAATTCATGCAGGAGAGCATGGAAACTCTGACTGGAGCAGTCGCATTGCTAGATATGTTTTGAGCATAATCATTTTTGGAGGCACACTTACTCTCACTAGTGATGTGTGCTCTAAGGGGAAAATAGAAAGCGAACTTTTTTTTAAAGGAAAAAAGCATTTATAATTTCTTTATTGTGGATGTGCAAAAAGACTCCCCCTCTGCTGCTGGGAAAACCAGTTCCTGCTCTATAAGCATTAAAGCACATCCTAATTTTTAGAAAGCATTCGTTAGGCAAAACAGATTATTTTTTACGATGCTTTCTTTTTTTGCAATTGGAGTCCTTCTGTTGATGCCAGCTGCTTTAGTTGTAGGTATCTTCTGGGAGGTGGTGTCTATCAGTAAGTCCCACGTGGGTGTCCCCTTGGCTCTCTCTCATAGCCACCCTTCTATAAATCACAGCATATTAAAAAAAAAGGGGATAACACTGACATGTGAACTAATCCCCACATCAAAGAGATCAAGTCTCCCTCCTCTAAACACCCGCCCCCCTCTTTTGCTGGGAAAAGTCTAATGCCTAGAAGGTGATTTACACAAAACTTCATCCCGGTTGTTAGGAAACTTGCAGTGCCGCTTACTCGCTTACTGCAGAAGAAACCTGGGAATCAGGGTAACCACAATAGATAGCCTGCGGCTTCCAGCATTTGGCAATTCAGGAGAGAAAAAAAACATTTGGCTTGTTGCAGCAAACTTGTGTATATGTTGATTGCATGGCAGGATAGGCGTGTATATAGACAGATGTAAATATGACTAGTAATGTGGGTCTGTATGGGCACATGTATATCTGCATGTGTCTACAAGTACTTGTATAGGCACAGGACTACCTGTCCTAACACCTACACGAACACATACAGATGCACACATACAATACCTCTCGCTCTATCTGCTAGGAGCAAAGAGGGCCAACATGAAATACATATGAAAAACATAAGCCCATATGGGCATACAACTGTGCATCAGGTGTCCTAGACATGGAGAGGGCTAGCTATTTGTAGCATATGGTCTCTTAAGGTATTCATTCCTGCCATAGGCTTGTTTCTGAGCTAATGGTCCAAACGCTAGGAATATATGGATAAGAGGAATACTTCTATATAAGATAGGAATAAAACATAAACTCACTCCTACCCTTGCCTTTGCAAATGCTCCCTGTGCACTGACTAAGCACACAAGATACTTCCAAATAATTGACTGTCTCTGGAATGCAACTGAGGGGAGGAAGAAAATACCTCTGTCTGGCTAGGTAACTCTCTTTTTCCAAATCAGCACTGAGGCTGTGCCTGTGCCGGGCACACTCCTTCAGATGTACCAACAAAGCATACGTAGCATGGACAAAAATTATACTGGTAGTTCTGTATTCGTAATCAATAAGCAAAAATACCCACCCTACGTGAAATTAGCTGTATTAAAGTGCATTTCTATGAGTTTATAAACACATGTAAACTAGATACCTCCACCAGCATCACTGCTTCTGGTTGATTAATTTAGCTGTGCTGGCTGCTCTCCAGCCACCCACACAGGGAGGCAAGGACGTCCTGGGGCCAGCATGGCACACACCCCCACCCCCATCCCCCCCTGCCTCCAGGTCATCCCTTGCCGCAGGCTAGAAGGCCATGAACACCTTGCCTGCATAAGCCAGCATCACTGCCAAAAGAAGCACGTGAGGATCACTCGCAGTGCAAGAGAGTGAACTGGAGTGGGGAACAGAGCTGGGCTAAAAAAAAAAGCTTCCTTTTTGTAGTCTTTGGTTGGTTGCAGTCCAGCTGCATTCGCTGATGCACTTCGGTGTGATTGCACAAGAGCTGAGGGGTGGAAGCAAGTAGCTGGGGGCAGTGAGACACCAAGGCAGCTCCCTTTGGTGGCAAGTGCTGGCTTAAAGCATTCATGAAAGTACAGCCTGGGGGGGGAGAGTGCCAGGCGTGCCAGGAGTCCCGCATCTCCCACTCCGCTGACAGGGAGGACACAGCATGCGTGTGGGGAAAAGGCAGAGACCAAAGCTTCTGTTGTTCCAGTTACACACTTCCTCCACGTAGATGTGCAGCTCTGCAAGTGTCTGTGCCTGTTCCCCTGCCCTGTGTCAAGTGGAGAGGATGCGAACGAAACCTCAGCATGGTTGCACCTTCACCTCCAGTACATGGAAAAACAAACACAGCCATTCTCTTGTTTGTTGATTTAGTGCAGGGTGCTCTTTCCATTACAAAACCATTTCCCTGCAGGCAACAGGCTAAAACCTATTTGCTTATTATTCTGCAAAAGAAAATGAGGGTTTCAGGATGGGTGCAATCTTCAAGTATCTCTTCTGTTGATAGAGCGATTGAAAAGAGAGAGAGCCCTCCCAGCTACTTCTCAGCAAACATGCGGTGCTTCCTTGTTGTGCATAACTACATGTTTTCTAGCTCAGAAACACATGCCACATGTATCTCTCTTTCTCCTCTTCTTGAAATACAACTCTTAGTATGGGAGAGCTTTGTGCTTAGAAAGTTAAGCATGTGCTTCATCACGGGTATTTATATAGAGATGGCTCTGACCACTGAAAGCTGCATCCAGACCCACAATTCGCAGACCCCCCCCACCCCCACATCTATAATTTTCAGAGCCAAGACACCAGACATGAACACTTCTGAACAAGGAGGAGGTTTCCTCCTGCTGCTCAGGTTGATGGCTGCCCCAGCTCCCATTTAGGACAGTGTAAACACCAAGCCAACTTTTTGAACTGGCACAGCAAGTCGGACTCTGGGTGTGAGATACATCCTTGTTCGAAGCAAACACATAGGAAACATATCACAAGTCTCTCCTAGCCTGTTTTTATTTACGAGGTGCTCCCGGCAGCAGTTCCTGGTGCTGACTGGGACAAGTCTGGATGAAAACTGCAAGAAGAGCAGCAAAGTTTATCTAGAGCTGGCACCAGTTTTGGTACTCGGCTGAATTAGCTTTTTCTACTGAGTCCAGAGCTCTCTGTCTGTGCCAACACCACCCCCCCCCCAAATTAATCAAACTACTCTCAACAGCTTTTTTTGTCAGTTAAAATCACCTCTCCGCCAGCTGGTCTTTTAAATGGCAACTCTTCTGCCTGGCCTTTTAGGTGGCTGGCACTTTACTCTCCTCCCAAATCCAAACCAACTGCATTAAAAAGGAATGAATTTACATTGCAGGGGGGAGGGTACCCCAGACAACGTCAAAGGAAAAGCAGATCAAAAAGAGCTGCTAGTATTGGATACGTGGGCTGTCCTTTCAGCTGCTTTGGGCAATGTCCTTTGAGCACAAGAAAAGCTCAAAAGAATTCGGTTAATCTGTTGTTAAACAGGGAGTCTGTGATGGGAGACAGGTCTGTCATCATCCGGGCAGGGAATTGAGCCTGTCTGAAATGGCTGTGAGCTCCCTTGCCCTTTCCCAGCATTTCATATCCGTAGCGGCAGTGAGTACAGACTTGCACCTTGCTGGCCCGGCACTGGCTGTCTCTCAGCCCTGTGACACCAGGACCCCTTCCCTCTGGCTGCTCTCGGGAGAGGCAGCAGCACACAGCACGGGCGCTGCTGTAGCACCGCACAGCCGAAGGCTGCCACGGCCAGAAATCTTTCTCCATAACTCTCCTGCGTGAAGTGCTTCAGACAAGCATGGAAGTGCCTCGCAGGGCACTGGCAGTGGCCAACCTGCTGCTGGTGGTGATTTCAAAGAGTTAGGAGGTCAACTTGAGTCCTGAAGCAAGAGCTTCAGCATGACTTCCAGTTATAAGTCTGAATATAGACATATAAGAGCAGCCTGACCCACGCTAAGGTGCGGGGCCCCCATGAATTCCCACAGACATGCTTTCCACAGCCTCACCGCTCAGCACGACAACGCAACTCTGAATATCAAATAGAAACGGTGAGTAGGCCTGCTACCTGAGATACCACCGCATCAGAAATAGCTACGGCAGGTTGAGAGGTTAACAGTAAAAGTAAGTCTAGATTGTAGGAAATGTAGGAGTGGTTTAATTTAGCAAAATGTACTTATGCAAGTTTGAACAAAGTCAAAAGGTAAGGAATAACGCTCTGCATTGGGCAGCCTGCAAGGTTGTGAATTGTGAGGACCTCGGATGGACGCAACATGACAACTCCCATCAGAGCCATCCCTCCCTTCTCTGAATCAGCTGTAGGCACTAGTACTAGCAGGGAGGGATTACAGCCACCAGAGCACCACAGCATGCTCAGGGGGTTGGGGTTTTTTGAAGTCTCCCACCTAATCTTTTTTCCTACATTATGTTCTACTATGAACATAACGTCCTGCTTAGGATTGTGTGGCACATGCTTTGATTGCAACAGCTTACTGTTTCTTTCTTTGGCCGTAGGGGATGTGCGTGTATATACGTGTGTATATGTATGTATATGTATGTGTATATTTCTAATTTTAAAAAAAGACATCTTCACCCAATGAAAATTTCCAATTCTGTAAATTTTTATTTCATTGCCTTCCTTCTCCGCTGCTTTTCAGCTTAGCACACTGGCAGCATGCTCTAAGTAATGGGTTAATTCCCCTCTCCATGACTCATTTCTAAGGTCTCCCAGGCAGGATTCAGTATGATGGTGTCAGCGGCTGCTGCAAGAGCTGTTTAAATGTCTCCACACGTACCGGGGAACGAAGCGTTGATTCCGGGCAGCAGTGCTAGTAACGTCAGGGTTTGTTTAACATTCGCTGGGGATCTTCCTAAAAAGTCAATGTGCCTCCCTACGGTTTTGTGGACTGGCTGAGCATTACCGTGCAGTTGGTTCAGCTTTTATTTTAGTGCATGAGGAGCATTGTCCTGTGAAAGGGAACCTTCTGTTTTTGGTTTAATGGCAGACTGTGTCACTGTAATTTGATTTTAAATTATCTACTGTCGAGCCTTGCGCAAGTGAATCCAACACACATGCATTTTCTCCATAACAAATTTGACTGTCTGGAGGAACAAAGGTTGATAATTAAGCTCACAGCAGTTTATGAGGACGGGGCTTAGGCATGGCCTAAAACCTCAACAAGTTAGTGCCTTAATTTCTGGATACTTATCAAAAACAAACCTTCGACTTGGTGCAGCTTGCCTGTTCTGGATAATCTGGCTCTTTGAGTCCCCGGGTAGGCTGCTGGGCTCTACCGCAGGAAGTCGGCACCTCGGGACGCGAGGGAGGAATGCTGAATAAGCAGACACCACTCCAGGGTAACCAGCCATGCCAAGTCAGATGTATAATTCAGCAAGATTATGCTTAAATCTGGGAGATATATTTCTCTCCAGCCAATGCACAAGATCCCAGCACCTTTTGTACTTCGAAATACCGTTAATTAATATTTATCAAATGTAAAATGCAACACTAGCTACTTCATATAGTATGCCTTTAAGCATCGTATTACTATTCCTTTTTAAGCACACCCTATGGCCAGGCAGACTGAGGCAGGTGATTGCAAGTGTCACCAACAGCAAACACCCCTCAGCTGGAGGCCAGCTTTTAAAATCCATCCAGGCTTTAAACTGGCCTCTCTGCAGTGCAAGGTGAGGCCCGTTAGCAGGAGGCCAGGGACAGCCACCTTACCCATGGCTGCCTACACAGTCATGTGTTTTAAGAAACAAAAATAATCACGTAGTCATTTTTTCTGATGGCATCTTTGCTCCTAACTCGCACGGGAGTTTGGAAAGCACCTGTGCTCCTCTCTCTCCACCATGACCTGCTTTCGTGCTAGTGCTCAGCTGCCCATGAGGAGGTGTGCCAGGGCAGGCGAGCCATGCCATGCCATGCCATGCCATGCCATGCCATGCCCGGGGAGCGTGGGCACCCTCACTCCTCACTGCTGGGGTGCACATGGGGCACCCCACACTGACCCCCAACTGCACTCATTCTGTCACCGAGAGGCAAATCGGTTTGACCTCCTGCCAGGGCGCAGTGGGGGGTAAGTCCAATGTGTTCGACAGCGCCGGTACCTTGAGACCACCGTGGAGGGGGCTTCCCAGCGGTTTGGCTCCTGAGGCCACAGCCTCTGGATAACTTCCACCCCAAATGTATGTCACATTTCCTTCCAGTGAAAGCAAAATATTTACACTAAGCCAGGGTCACCTGGCGGCCACTCCGCTATCGCAAGCTGGAAGCGGCTGTGATACTGTAAACCAAGGGGCACGAGGGCAAATGGGATTAGTGCAGGCCTCCAAAATAAACGATGCGGCTGGCTGGTGGCTGCTGCTGGGAGTGGTGGGCACTGGGGAGGTGGGTACCAGATGGGTGCTCTTGTGGTGGGACGAGGACGGGCTGGCAACAGGACGAGCAGCTGCCCAGCCAGGCCGAGAGCTCGGGGAGAGTTGGGCCGGGGTGGTGATGGCAGAGCAGAGCCAGTGCTGGGGGCAAGGGAACACAGATTTGCAGAGCCCGGACAGATGTGTCTGGCATCCCCACCAGCCACCCTTCCCACCAGTCCCCACATAGCCCCAGCACAGTTGGTACCTGAGGCTATGGCCACACCAACCTCACTTCTTTACCTGCCTTCAAGGAGCTGTTGGAAATACTCCTCCTGTTCTGCAGGAGTGTTTTGGGCACAGTTAAACCATCCTGGAAGTTGCTGGGCTAGACTTGCCCTATGCAAATGCACTGAATTCAGTGACTTAAACCCATAACCTTGAACTACAGGACACGCAGCCCCTGTATTCCCAGACACCCAAGAGAAAGGGTGGCAGTTTCCCATTGTAGTAGCTTGCACACGAAAGATCTTCCTGAGACAGCTCTTCCCACCTCCTCACAGCCTGAATCTCTCCCATATGCTGCCAAAATTTTCTTCTTTATCCCATATTGCACTGCTGATCAGCACCCGAAACCTCTGCTGCACACTGCAACACATGCATACGAGTTGCCAGATAAAGTGGCTGGCAACTCCTGGCCACCTACCCACCAGATACCACTGACTTCTCCTCAGCTCCTGCTGTCCTGCTCCATTCCACCCATTTGCTTGAAGTGGTGACCCATGGCTGGGTTCCACGTGCAACCGTGGCATGTGGACACCGGCAAGGCTCCGTCAGGCGGTAAGCAAAATGGTGCTTGTTTTGTATGCCTTCAACCCACTGCGGGGGCATGAGAACAGTGAGCCTGCCAGTGCCTGGGCTCCTTCAGAAAGCCTTCACTCACCCGCTGAGGTAGACATGAACGTCAGGCGTGAGCCACAGTGGAGATGGAGATGGTTCCATCTCCAGCCCCTCTGATCAAACGAGCCCATAAGGAGCAGCAGGTGGGTTTGAATGATCCCACAACCTCTTCTGCTTTTGTTATGCTGCTGCCACCCTCCCAGCAAGGTTCATGTGAAAGCGTGTGGAGTAACCAAAATATTAACAGGACATTACAGTTATTCTTGGCTGTCTAAGGGAGAGGTAACTGCACTTTTTGCATCCAATCATCTTCCACTGGCACTTCTTATAATGATTATCATGGTGTCAATATCCGAGATGTCAGTATGGGGCCAAAGCTGAAGAAGGTGGCATTTGGCCATTCTCTACCACTTGGCATATATGGTTTTCCTCAACTTTGCAGAGAAGTTGCTTTATGCTGATTACTAAGCTATTAGGTATGCAAGGCATAACTATAGCAGAAGGGGATTTCTGTGTGGGAGGAACAGTATGATTCAGATTATCTCATCAGCCTTGCGAAACAAAATGTCCAGTCAACAAAATACACTTTTGCGATGTAGCCACTCATTTCTCTGCCTTTACTTTGTACACTTAGCTATAACCCTGGTGCACCGGGACCTGGGAATCAGCCTAGCAAGCTACAGGAGGATCGGTCAATAAAAGGGAAGTTTATGGAAGCACTGAGATGACCTAATACTCTAATAGCGTTTTCCTCACTGGGAGAGATGTCCGGAGCATGGTGAGGGGAAGGAGGGAGCAAAAGCTCTCCTCAAGCACCTGCTTACCACCTCTTGTAACACCTCCTTGAGACAGCTGGCATGGGAAAGTGGTAACAGGAGTGCTATCCCAGCTTTGGAGACTTGCCTGCTTCACAACCAACCCAGCATCTGGAGCACAGACACGTGACTGAATATTGCTCACATAAGCACCCACTGCATTGCACTGGTTGTTTAAAGGGGTTCATTCATGCAGCTGAGGTAAGAAGTTGGCCGTTGCTGGATGATTATTTTAGAGCAGCCTTCAGGAACATACCACCCCGCATTTTCTGGGGTTGCAAAGGAGGACGGTAAGGGTAGAGGAAAAGCGCTGATTTCAAGAAAAGATATTGTAAGTTGAAGATCTACCTGAGAGTGTCAGTCGCTATCTTACAGGTGAAAATACTTCTTGGAACACTGCACTTATGCATTAAAAATAAAATTATATCAGGACCCTTTTCCTCCCCAGAAAACTCAAATTTAAGGTAAAACAAAAGAATTCCTGATGTTTAAAAGTATGGAAGTTCATAGTGTGGGTATCAGCCTGCCCTTCCCAGTGATGCCCCTGAGAAAAATCGAAGCCATCCATAACAGACAGTTCTACCTTATCAGGGACCACAAAAAGCAGAATGCCTTAATCTCACTCACATGGGGACTGGGCCAACTCCAGCCGTCACTACGAGTATACAGCAATTTGTTTGTAGCACATTCCTGACAAGACAAATGGCACACAGGAGGCAAACGCTCTTCAGCCTTCTTCTTAAAGGCTGGCTCAGAAAGCCAGAAGCTTGCGCACTACAGTGTGGTGTGCCAGCCTCGTATCTCAGTACCGTTAAACACAGAACTAGTATGAGTCTTTGCATACTTTCCTAGGCTTCACACATTCTTTTCACGTGTGTTACTAACATAAAAATTCCACTACTGTATATACGTTTTTGTGAAGTCAGCTAAAAGGCAGTGTGTATGTGTCCTATTTTCAGTACTTTAGCCACCCTCAAGAGAGGAGCCACCCTCAAGAGAGGACAGGCTGCAGCTTGCTTTCTTAATAACATGCAAAACCTTTAAAGCTCAGGTTACAGTAAGTATTTTGGCTCTAAGCTCCAGCTATGAAGCAAATAGCCCAAAGACTCTCCCTAGGACTGTACTGGCAAACTCCGATAACGTCTGAAGCGCAATGATGAGGGGCATCTGTGCCAAAAGTACCTGCTGGCTGTAAGATACCAAAAATAATGCTTTTTAAATAATGAATTTTAAGATCTCCTATCTCAAAGGCAATGTCACCAGCAGGCATCACCTCACCTCTTTCTGGAAGTGCCTTGGGGCTGAGACTTACCCCATTCCCTCTGTTACAGCATATGGGTCTTACCTGATGGCGGCTTTTGTGCTGTCCTCTCACGCACGCTGGCTCTGTGTGACAGGCTGGCTCTAGTATGAGCTGGGCCTTTGACAAGTCTTCTGCCAACCCCTGCAGCCCAAGGGAGTGCTTTATGGAAGACCGGACTGACCAGTTCTGGGATCTGACCCAGTATGGTATGAGAAAGCTCTTGTAATGTCTTAGCAAAGGGACTGAACTCTTGCAAAAGACCATGAAAAATGTAACTCCCAAGGAAACATAAGAACATATGATACATGATAAACCCCAAAAAACGAGTCTGAAGATGTCAAGGGTTTTTCTACTGAGTTTCGTAAGGCAGTGCAATTAGGCCTTATATAGCCTGTCCTTGGCCATGCTGCAAATGGTTTAGTGGGGCAATATCCAGTAAATAGAGAAATAAAATTATGCCAGCATGAAGGGGGCATCCTCTTCAGAGCCCCTAAACTCTTCTCCAAATGGCAGCACTTCCTTTTTCCAGATCTATATACACCATGATGGTTCAGGACCTTCCTAGAAATGAAAAGGCCCATTCTTCCTCACCTTCCTCTTTCAGTGAAAACATATATGATGAGAAAACACATGCACACGCACGTGGGTTGGCATGAGCCCCAGTGTGGGCACAGATGGTGTGTCTGAATGAATGGACACACAGAGGTCTCTGTGTAAGAAAGAACGTTTACCACGTGTAGTGCTGGGAAGTGCATGCATGATTCCAGCTAAAACCCACAAGATTGGCTGTAAGATGTTGTAATGTAAAGATCCCTTCTCGTATGACAGAGCTTTAAAGTTTTGTGCTATTGGAATGGTGTCAGCTGGAGTTCAAAGATGAGACAGGCTGCAGGTAGGAAACGATTTCTAAATCAATTTGTGCAGTGGATTTCTGCAAATACGATTAAGATGCTGCAGCAGACAAGGCCATCATATCTGAGTGAGTCCTTTTTTATCTGATATTTCTAATTAATGCCTATTTTACAAAGCGGTAGACAAATTATCAGCTTGCCCTAGCTGGGTATGAGCCCCATGTCCCTGTTTTGCACAAGGCAAAAATGTCTTCATTGCAATTTCAGGTAGGCAGATTCAACCCTGGAAGTATTCGGTGCCTTACACCAAACTACATACCAGCCACAGGGTTCAACACGTTTTCTACAAAATCAGCTTCAGCAGAGCTCTGTTGTCTCAGTGCTGTCTGTTGGGAGCACGCTTGCAGAAATCACACAAAGGATCGTGTGGGTCACTTCCCCCATGTTGAGAAAGAAATGCAGGCCAGGTTAGGTGAGCTGCATATGAAAAGGAAGCTAAGGGCATACAGGGCAAAAGGATAACAGATTCTTAAACTGACTTCACCTTTAATATTCTGCAGTTGTTTAAGGAGAAGTCAACTGATATGAGTGAAACATTATTTTAGAACATTTGTTTGAGAAAAAATGTCTTTTTGAAGACATTATCTGAAGAAATTAATTCATTTAACATCAACAGAATTCCATAATATTTTGCTTCATGTGTGGTCCCTTCTCCTATACTATTCCCACTCAGGGACAATACATTTTTGATGGACAAGTAGTCATTCTTTCCACCTTCTCATTCTCTGCTGGCCTCTTTAAGATCTCCCATTCTAGATTTGCATCAGATTACTATCATGGTAATTTCTAGCTCAAGTAAAATCAACAAACTTCCTTTCTTTTGTTTCCTTCTGGTCTTTAAGGCATTCTAGAAAGCCCAGGTACCCTGCTGGCCAGTCCCTTGCTCTGTCTCCCAAAAGGCCTTTCTTCATTTATTTGTCGTTAGCTCTGTCCAAGGGTTTTTGCCTGCACTCCTCTGCGTATATAAGTCAATAATTCTTGGTTCTTCCCAGTCATTTCGTCCCCGCTGCTCCTGTGATTCACACAAAGTTGGAAGGCTGCAGGTAAAGATGAGATCCTCCCCAACTTTCCCTTTGGCAGGTTTTGCTGCCTTTGAGGATGCCGCTGGTCTTTGATGTGGGGATGGGCACTTGAAGTAAGGCTGAGAGGGACGTTCTCCAAACTTTACCTGGACGGGGAAATACAATTCCCGTGGAGAGGCTTCTTTTTACAAGACTGTAGGCCTAGTTTTTGTCCAGGTTTCTTGTAGCTGGATGGTTCATGCACACTTATAAATTGTTGGTTATATATAAAACCCTAGTTTTTCTGAAGCTCAGGTGACATTTACTGTTTAACTCCACTCCTGAACTCCTTAGTGGGGGGAAAAAAACCCAACAACCCACAAACCCATGCCAGTTTCGGCACCTTTGCCCTTATGACTGACATCTTCCCTCCACTGCTGGGTTAAGACCGCTGCAAGTGGGAATTCCTTCTTCCAAATTAATTAACTCTGTATTGTTATTGCCTTTGATCTACTGCCATAGGAACAGGAACAAGCACTGGAAAAACCTCCATTTGTGTTCATTTCTTGTGCAAATAGCTCTGGACAGAATATTAAAGGGATCATTTAGAAGATGGTGGGCAGAAATAGTCCCCTCCCCAAAGCTGCCCTTGAGACTGACACTCACTGTGGAAACTGCATGGGAATGGTTACAGACCTCTAGTGGCTCTGTTTATATAGCTCGTCTAGCTTCCTAATTGCTCACCAGCACAGTATTTTGGAAAGCCGTACAGAGATTTCCCATAAGGATTACAACACGGTGTCATTTCATCTTCTCTGCATTTCCCATCCCGTTGTCTGTTTGTTTTATTTTCCTCACCATAACATCTGTCCCACATCGCTGAGAGATTTCACAATTGGAAACCTGCTATAAATTATGACACGGAGTTAAAGGACTTCAGTGTTTGCTCTCTGCTATTTTTTCCAGGGGACATTGGGTTAGCCACCTCTTTAAAATAAGCCTTCTTTTTTTTTCTATTTATATACTGATGTTTGTAAAAGCTGTCTTTAGAAACTGAAAAAAAAAGAGTATTTCTGTCCTTCCTGCTTGTACCCTTTTCCACTTATCTTCCATTGAATTCCTAGAGAAACACAAACTTCTGGAAGTGCTTGCAGAAAATAATCTTTAGCAAGCTCTGTCCCTAATGGCCTGCAGGGACTCCAGATAAAAAACAATTGCTCACATTTCTATTCCCCAGCGTCTGACGGAGACTGCGGCAGCTTTAGCACTGCTAGTGCCAGCCTGCGTCACCGGTGCCAGGGCTGCGGGCTGAACTGGCCTCCAGTTCCCACCAAAATGGAAGCAAGCGGTCTTGAATTATATAGAGCAGGACAGCCAGCTCTGCTTGGCTCTATAGGAGGCTGTGGTTAGCATGCTAAGAATAGTCAGAGTGACAGAGTTTCGGCATAACAGACTGTTTTATACTGATCAATGCTTTCAAGGTTAGTGTCACGTATCATTACCACGTAAGGACCAGAGACATTTAAATGCGAGATAAGACACCCAGGACTATATTCTCATAACCCAAGGATGTCTCAGTCTTTGGTGACTTTACCTGTCACTGCAACCTTTTTCCTCTGAACCAGAAAGCAGCGTATACGGCTCCTGCAGGAGTGCTCCTGGCTCTCACTCACAAATGAGAGCATTACAAACCACAAACGTGGAGCACTTGCAATGCTCCACAACGTCAGCCTTGCTTCCTCCAGCAGCCAGGAGAGAATCAGAGATTTATACAGCTGGAAGGGATCTCAGAAGATCACTGAGTCCAGACTCATGTCCCAAGGCAGGATCGTTATACTTATGTCACTCTTGGCAAATGCTTGTCTAACCTCTTCCTAAACGCAGGATGGCGATTCCACACCCTCCTCGGATACTTCTGTGTGTCATTATCCTTACTGCTTGCCTTCTTCTAACATCCAACCTCAGCCTCCTTTTCTGTAATTTAAGCTCATTACTTGTCCTATCCATCATGGATACGGAGAACAATTTATTCCACTTTTCTTCCCAGCCACCTTTCACATATTTGACAGCCGTAACCCTATCTCCCTCAGTCTTCTCTAGACTAAAGAAAGTCAGTTTGTTCATTCTTCCCTCCTAGCTCTGGTTTTCAAGACCTCTGATTATCCCCCAGCTGTCCTCTGGACCTTGTCTTGAGCACAGCACCCACAGCTGGACATCACACTCCAACTGCAGCCTCACAGAGAACTGAGCAGAAGGATTATTTGTCGGGTACATGCCTACGCACGCTTCCTAGTTTGCCCTTTTTGCATTAGCAATTAACTCATATTTGGATTGTGACCTGGAACATCTCTCAGATCTTTTTATGCAGAGTTGCTACTTGGGCAAAAATTCACCACCCTATATAAATAGAATTAATTATTCCTGGTGATGCCCATGTATAGAAACTGAGAACTGTCCTTACTGAAATGAATCCTATTTTTAAGACCATTTGTCTAATTACTTTTTAATTGTAGCTTTATATTTCAGTATACCCATAGTCCCCTTCCAGCTTTGTGGTAGCCAAGAATATGATATTCTTTATTCCATTGTCCAAGCTGTTCATAATCCCCTTAAATCAGACTGACCCAGTATAGACTCCCAAGCAACTCTACTTGATCCACCTTTCCCTTTTTAAAGTGTAACTATTCTCTCTGTGCGGTTTTCCAATCAATATTGCATCATCCTAGCCCAGCTCTGTCTACCACAGATTTCCTTCATTTGCTTCGGAGTGTCATGTTACACTGTGACAAAAGCCTCACCACCGTCAAAATATAGGAGTACTATCGCTTCTGCCTTATCAACGAGGGTTTTTTACTCTGTCATGAAAGGCAATTTGACCTGTTTTACACAATTTGTTTTTGACAAATCTATGCTGGCCATTATTCATCTCTTTGTTTTGTTTTAGGTGCTTACCAAAGTTTGATTGTTTGTTCCAGTATTTTTCCGGGAATTGAAGTTAAACTGAACAATCTGTAATCCCTGGCTCCTCCTTTTTTCCCTTTTAAAGACAGGAAGTACATCTGCACTTTTCCAGGCTTCCAAGTACGATCTCTGGGCTCTGTAACATCCCAGAAGCTAGGCGAGGTTACGCCTAGAGCTTTTGTGGTTAAATAACTGGCTGGAGCAATTACCCTAGGATGAAATTCATCTGGCCCAATTGACTTGAACACTATCTGAAGGATCAGTGTTCCCCAGGGCTCAGTACTGGGGCCGGTCTTGTTTAATATCTTTATCGATGATCTGGATGAGGGGATCGAGTGCACCCTCAGTAAGTTTGCAGACGACACCAAGTTGGGTGGGAGTGTTGATCTGCTCGAGGGTAGGAAGGCTCTGCAGAGGGACCTGGACAGGCTGGATAGATGGGCCCAGACCAACTGTATGAGGTTCAACAAGGACAAGTGCCGGGTCCTGCACTTTGGCCACAACAACCCCATGCAGCGCTACAGGCTTGGGGAAGAGTGGCTGGAAAGCTGCCCAGCAGAGAAGGACCTGGGGGTGTTGGTCGACAGCCGGCTGAACATGAGCAGGCAGTGTGCCCAGGCGGCCAAGAAGGCCAATGGCATCCTGGCCTGTATCAGAAATAGTGTGGCCAGCAGGAGTAGGGAAGTGATCGTGCCCCTGTACTTGGCCCTGGTGAGGCCGCACCTCGAATAGTGTGTTCAGTTTTGGGCCCCTCACTACAAGAAGGACATTGAGGTGCTGGAGCGTGTGCA
The DNA here is from genome assembly GCF_965638725.1 of Aptenodytes patagonicus. Lineage (NCBI taxonomy): Eukaryota > Metazoa > Chordata > Aves > Sphenisciformes > Spheniscidae > Aptenodytes > Aptenodytes patagonicus. Next base: position 34,650,146 of record NC_134955.1, on the reverse strand, counting down.
GAGAAGGGCAACGAGGCTGGTGAGGGGTCTGGAGAACAAGTCTTATGAGGAGCGGCTGAGGGAACTGGGACTGTTCAGCCTGGAGAAAAGGAGGCTGAGGGGAGACCTCATCGCTCTCTACAACTACCTGAAAGGAGGTTGTAGTGAGGTGGGTGTTGGTCTTTTCTCCGAAGTAACAAGCGATAGGACAAGAGGAAATGGCCTCAAGTTGCGGCAGGGGAGGTTTAGATTGGATGTAAGGAAAAATTTCTTTACTGAAAGAGTGGTGAAACATTGGAACAGGCTGCCCAGGGAAGTGGTGGAGTCCCCATCCCTGGAGGTTTTTAAAAGACGTGTAGATGAGGCGCTTAGGGACATGGTTTAGTGGGCATGGTGGTGTTGGGTTGACGGTTGGACTCGATGATCTTAGAGGTCTTTTCCAACCTTAATGATTCTATGATTCTATGATTCTATGATCTTCTGATCTAGCCTTTGTTCTAGTTTTGTGATCTCACGCCCCTCTGTCACTGACATTGATTGCAATATTTGTCTGAAGCAATAACAAACACAAAAAAGGTACGAAACACCCTGGGACTCTAGCCATGAACTGTCCATAGCCTTTCTTCCCCACTAGAGAGCATGTTTTCAGTCGCCTGGGTCTTCCTCTTGCTGCTAAAGTAGTGATGGAAAAACTACTTGTTACTTTAAAGTCTTTTGCTAATTGGATCCCATTTTGCTGCTTGAGCTTTGCGATTTTGTTCTCACATACCTAGCCCAGCTTCTGCATCCTTTTTTCCCTGAGGCTGAGATCAAAGAAGAGCTGGTGATTTCTCTGAGCTGATCTGCTGTTACATCTCCCGTGAACGCTCTGGTTTTTGGATAGCCGATGCTCGTTGCTGTTCTCGCCAAGGTGCTCTCGTTAAAACTTCTCACTTGCCCAAGGTCCAAATGACGTGCCTTTAATTACTGAGTAAGTGGCTTTAATGGAATCACCACTGGTTTGTCTTGGTCTAGGAAAGATCAGAAGCCTGACCTTTGTTTCCACCTCTTACCAACCGTTAGGCTCCACCTGGGAACATTCAGTCTCTGCTGGTCAGTTTTTGTTTAACCTCCTGTCCTTACCGTAAGTGATGGGTGTAAATCACAAAATCTTCTAACCCAGATCTGAATTCTACATAGTCCCAAATGCTAGAAATGCTAGCAATGTTTACAGCCAGAAGTATTCTTCAAGTTCATCTCAGCTGCTTGTTAGGAAAACGTCTTTTCTCATTTGGGTACTTTTTTTTGCCGGCTTCCCTCTCAGCTGGCCTGCCGAGCTTGAAGGCCGAACAGACTAGGCTGATGGAGTGGGGAACATGTTTTTGTTTTCGTATGTATGAAAACCTCAAAATTCACTAGTAACATAATCATGCAAAAATCCTGCCTGCACAGAAACTCTAGCTTACTTTCCGTCGTCACATATTCTTCTCATCCATCAGTAAAGATACTCAAAAGCTCGCTGCTTGAGGAAGCTGAAGCTGTAACAGCAATGCTGTAAATACAGCAGTCTTATACTGCTATAATGGTGCTCTTTCAAAAGAGCAGCATAAGCAGCCAAAAGGGGAAGGAGTTCAGACAGTCCTTCTGTTGCCCAAGAGGAAGCGAATTTCAGATAGCGCTTCGGTTCCCTTTAGTTATGATTCACCATAAATGAACAGCTAAAGCATCGGTTGATAGTAAGGCCATGCAAGCAGGGACTTCCAGAAGTGGACACTCAAAGGAAAAAGCAGAGAAAGCTGGCCCCTTGCCTAGCTGTGAGTCGCCTTCCTTCCCATTCTGCTGCTTTTGTTTTTAGGGTTCCTGCACGTTTTGCAGTGTCAGCCAGTTGTCAGAGAGGAGAAGACTGCCTTGCATGGGTTTTAGTTAAGCCTGAGACCCCAGGCACCTCCTAGACCCTAGACTGAGACGTGTTCACTACTGCTAACTGCTGTTAAACCAAAGCAATGACCTAGATCATAAAGCAAGTAACAGAATACCCTGCTGATAAACTGTGGTATATGGAAACTTACACAATATTTATGGATTGTTGGAGGTTAACACTAGAAGGAGCAAACCATAATGGCTGTGTTGGCCTCCTCTAGCAGAATTGTTATCCAACCTTAGCATGACAATTTTACATGGTAAAAAAATTACCTCTCCTTCTCAGCCTGGGCAAATTGCGCCAATAGCACAGTATCCCCCTGTTCAGCCACTCTTAACGTGCCTTCTGGTCTGAATTTGTTGTGCTTTCAGACACTGGATCTTGTTTTGTCTTGTCTTATTTCTTCCCCATGCCAATATACATAAATCATGTGTGACCCATGTGTAAAGAGACTGATGCACAGAGACACATAATGTATCACATCTAAAAAGCAAGAGAGCATGACAGAGACATTTCTAGTTTTTATACGTAATCATTGGAGACTACTTGTCAAGAAACAAGGAAAAAAACCACCAAGCTTGGAAAGAAGGGAAAGAGGTGTGTTGTCAAGCTGACAAAGAGACGGGGGGGGCATTAAATCCCCCAAAAAACAGACTAGTTCTCCACTGTCCTGCACATGTTACCACTATTAACACCAGGTACAAAACGGGTATAAAATGACATTAAACCAGATAGTGGTGTAGGGTAATGGATGAGATCTCTTCTGTCAGAATACTACAATGGCCTATCTCCCCATCTCTTTTTTACAAATCCACATCACATTGAGCAAACAAATCCTCACTGAACTTGCATTTGCCTGCTCTGCATGAGACCCCGAATGAGTGGAGATGGGTGGGGTGAATGAAGGAGCATCATGCTACCATTTGCGCACCCACACACACATGAATATATGATGACCAACATTAATGAAAGGTCCCTAGCAAACAAAGTTTCTCCCTACCAGTACGTCCTACTATCTAAAGCTATGATGTTTATGTGAGGAATGCATTTACTGTTTCAGATTATATTAGCAAAACTAGCCTGTTTGCTAGCATGGCTCAGCCAGGCAAAGTAAGGGACAACTGTGACATCCCCCCAACTCCACCATGTCACATTGTACCTTTGGCTACAGTCCTGCTGGCAAAAGCTGTGACAGAAAGACTGGAGGACAGAGAAATGAGAGTGGGGGATGTGCTAGATGCCAAACACCTGATCCCTCTTCAGAGGGAATCCTTCTGCAAAAAAAGGATTGTCTTACAACAGCCTGCAGAAGGACGGGCTGATACCTGAAAGAGATTAAAACAGTAAAGCTGTATTCAGGCTGAGCTGCCATGTGGAAAATCCGGTGCTCGCCATGCAGCAAGGGTCCCTATAGCTGGAGGGGAGGGGAAACTACTAGAAGTAGGAGGAGAGATTAATAAAAATGTATTTGCACATTTAAAGGCTGACCTTATCTTTGGAAATAGCTAACTTTATCCCTCGCAGTAGAAGCGAGCAGTCCATGTGCTTCATCTGCACAGCAAGAGGGGAATTCTTGGCCAGAGGGAGGTATTAAGGTGGGCAGAAGGACCTCCAGGCGAGGGAGGTTAACATAATTATTTACAATAACGGATTGTTTTTTAATAAGAACTATTCCAAAAAAACAGCCTCCTTTAGGGCCCATGGTGGAAAGGATCAAGTGAAACCAACAAGAACCTGTGGAAATTTTCTAGCTAAGGCTGGCAGAGTTTTGCATAGAAAAAGTGCTGCTTGCCACCACTGCCCCCTCCCCAGTGCCCAGAGCTGTGCTGGCCAGCAGGACCGCAGTCATGCCACCCCTTTCTGTCCCCGCAAGAAGAGAAGCCTCACATCAAAGTGAGTGTTCATCTCATGACTCTCATGAGCAAGAGGATGCGTGGGGCAGGTGCTCACTTCTGTTTTGTGATCCATCATTCATGCAGACTCTCAAAATACACCTCTGATAGCCACCTGGCTAATTTTCTGATTAAAGGAAAGAATGCACTGTAAATTACCGCACTCTGCCACTGTCCTTGTTGCCAGCGAGGGATTAAGCCCTACCCTGGTTTCTTCTGCTGAACACAGACCTTCTAAGAAGCTTCCCTATCAGCCTGCAGCCTCTTGCGTTCTCTAGCTCTGCAAGATGTCTGCGCTCACTGAGGCATGCTGTGATGGGATCCCTGTTCTCCCGAGGCAGCAAATGCTGGCCACAGTCAGAGGAACGGCACTTGCCAGAGATCCCAAGGAAAGAACTGTGTGAGGTTTTGCTAGGCAGCATTTTGTTTCAATGCATGAATCTTCTCGAATCATATGCTCGCTCTGGTTTTGTAAAGGCTGGTGCAGATCAAATAAAGTAAGCGACACCATTTCCAAGGGAAACATTTCACATTTGCACTCAGGTTTGACCTCTATCGTCCCTGAGGTCCACGTGTCCTACTTAACTTTTATCTTGCTATTTCTCAGGAGGCTGGATGAGCCAAGAGGACAAAACGGTAATGGGCTATGGGACCTCTCTCACCTGCAACCTACACTTCTGTCAAGTAACACCCTTCACTGAGGCTCCAGCTTGCTTTACAAATGTTTAAAGGGTTGATTTACAAAAACTCACAGGAAAACAATTATACATTTATTTCTATCAAACATTTTGCAAGGAAGTGATCCTGCCCCCCCGCTTTGATAAAAGCGTTCTCCATCACGGGGGTGGCAGGAGAAAGGGAGTGAAGTAAGATAACTCTGCTCAGCTTGCCTCAATTTAATGAGCTCCTTTAGGTCTTATCATTCACCCTGTGCTTTCCCCTGTTGTGAACTTCTCAGCCTCATCAAAAAGAGCTTCTTTTCTTTTTTTTTCCCTTTTTTTTTTTTTTTTAAATCAGACTCTGTTTGATCAGCCCTTTCCCCTTTCTTTCCACAATCCCCCACATCACGCTGGAACTGGTACCAGTGGAGCATGTCGGCATGCCCTAGCAACAGAGAGATTAAGGGAACTACCAGCTCCTGAGGACGGGCTGGCTCAGACTTACTAATTAACTGCAGTGAAACAAGTGAATGAGAACGGCCCTTTCTTTGAGGCAGAGGAGGCACTAGAGGTGGATGAAGGAGTTCAGCTAATAGAAGGTTTCCCTCCCCCAAAACATGTGTCAACATTCAGACCAATCCTTTCTTAATAAGACTTTGTGTACGTACAGGATTTGTATGGATGGGAAAAGGCTGACAGCAGTCAAGCCTGAGGCAGAAAAACACGGGTGGGACCGAAGTCAAACCATGGCTGCCCCTGCCTCACGTCCTGCTCTCTCACAAGGCTGGGGCCTGTGCATCAGATGCTGGTTGCTCCAGAGAGGCAGGTCCACACGCGGCCTCGCGGGATGCACGTGCCCCGGGCTATACCCCTCACGCACCAGCCAGCGTGCCACACTGCTGTCCCTGGGTGCAACAGGGCTTGTGGGAGGGTGGCAGCAGCAGGCTCAAAGCTGTGACCCTCAGGAGCACGCAAGGCAGGGCTGTGAGAGAGCAACGGGCGGCTCAGCAAGGGAGGTCAGACAGGTCTGCAAATCTGCTGCAGAGGCAGGGCTCCCGTACGGGGAGAGGCGCTGGACCCTCCAGGGGTTTGTAATGAAACACAAGCAGTCCTCCTGTCCCCTTCAAACCTTGGCATCCTCCTGGAGTCCACCTTTACCAACCGTAACCAGGAATGACAGGCTACAGGTTCCTTTCACACCAAATCCCAGTCAGAGCCTGTCCATTTTCAGTCAGCCGTAGCCTCTGCTGGTAAATCTTTTCTGAATTATGAAATACTTGTGACATCTCTCTCTTTTTTTTTTTTTTTAAACCGTTACTTTTTGTTCTTGCTGCTTACGGGCGTTTTGCCCTGGGCTGGGCGTGGAAGTGAAACTGCTGAAATTCCCGCGAGCAGGGCAGGGCGGCTGGTGTTCCTGGCCCCAGTAGGAAGCACCAGACACGATGACGGGCAGCAACTTCTTGTAATTCTCCAGCCTGTTTCGCTAATCCATAAAGGCTTAGCCAAACTGCATAAGTTTTTAAAAATCTTTGCAGCTTGCTGGTTTATCCAAACTGAATGGGCATCTCCTCGCATGCAGTCCAGTAAGGCGGCTGGGATGGGGCCCCGCTCATGCCCCGCCGCTACCAGGCAGGCAGAAAAGGGGAAGCTTGGCCACCGGGGATGCCCCGCTGCGGCATGGCTGCTGAGTCGGCCTCCAGCGCTGGCCTGTTCCCCATTTCGCTCAGCAAATCCTGTACGCCCTCCCGCAGAGAGCACCTCCCCAGAAACCAGCAAAACCTCCCCGGGGGAGGCGAATCTGGAGCCCGGGAACTTTATTTCCCGGTCAAACACAAGAAATGCCAGCCCACCGTTGAGGACCTCCGTCCCACACCGATGCCTGCCAAGCCCCGTGGGGCTGGAGGCACCCGCACGGTTGTCCCCCGCCGGCACGTGGTGCCTGAAGCAGGCGGCGTGACCGCGGCAGTGGGTGACTTGCGGGAGGACAGGTCAGGCGGGCGGGTTCGTGGTCCCCGCCACTCCCCTGGGACGTGCCGCGTCCCGTGTCGAGCACCAGGAGACGCAATGCAGGGTACAGCGTGTTACTGGCCTGGGGAAGGGTTAGATGACTAATTAGCTCTTTTCCACCTCTGCTGTTAGCGATACACGAGCCTCCCCAATTACGCTGTAGTCGCTGAAAACATTTCTGAAATAAAATGCCACTGAAAAGGGAACTGTAAAATCCTGCGCCTCACTCTGAAAGTGTGTTTTTTTTCTCTGAGAAAAGGCTGTGGAAAAATGGTACTATCTTACAAAACAGAACTGCGCCTTTACATATTTAGCTTTGGATCTGCTGGTATTAGAGACAAAGTCAGATTTTATTACTTTTTATTTCTTCTAGCCCTGCAGCACCAACACAGACAAGCCATGTAATGAACTGCAGAATCTTTTCTTCCTTGAGCACCAGAAGTGATTTTTATTTTTACAGTATACTGGTTCCCCCCTAACTTTGCTAACACACCATAAGCCATATATAGCATTCTGTAGCTTCATAAAACTTGCAAATTTTTTTTTCAGGTGTACTGATTTCCAGAGTTAATCTCTATGGACTTTGATTAAATTTGTGTGGCCTGCTGTTGATTTCATCCTCTTAAATTGTGCAGGATCTTGCCATATGTGTTTGTACATAATAGTTTTTCAGCGCAGACCTGTGCTTGAAACCTGCTACTGCCTGCAATGTTCTGGTGCCTGGGAAGGGAGGAAGCGCTCCAGAGCTGCAGGTCCCCAGTGGAAACACAAAAGGGTTAACTGGCTGCTGCCTGCAGAGACTATTTCATGGGACTCTTCAGATCTCAAATGCTGAGAAGGGACATCATGAAACAATAATCCCTTAGAGAACATGCTAAATAATTCAAGGCTAGTTAAAAAAAAAACCCAAAACAAAAAAAAACCATCAACTTTTTAAAATATTTTGTTTAACAGTTTGGCCTTTCTTAATATAGCTTGGAGGAGCAGACTATCTGGCTGCTTTCCGAAAGTCCTTGTTATGGTATTTAATGAACCCTAGGGATCATTACACTATAAATATGCATCATGTTTATATAGATGCATTAGGCAACCTATTACAATGCTAGGGGTTAAAAGTCATTTCCATGGATTCCCAACCAAGATAAACTCATCCACACGCCCGAGGTGAATAGTATTCAAACCCGTGTTTGTATAAAGAAGGCAGTCAGGCTTTCCAGCACCTGGAAAATGGGCAGACTTATCTGTTAGTTCTCTCTCACGTTCGGCTTTTATATGTAAATTTGTCTGCAGGAGCAGTAATCGATACTCAATGTCCTCTCTGTCTCAGGGCTAGTCACTGCAGGCCAGCATCTCCTCCACTTGCAGGCAGCAGCAGCCCTGCAGCTGGAGGGGAAGCCCAGCCCAGAGCTCCCTCTCCTCGGCAGGGGGGACTAGGCTGGGAGCAGCAGCCATCTCATCATGTGTCTCTTGAGGGAACTCTTCAGGTTGGTTTCCCTCAAACCACCGGGACCTGCCAGCCAGAGCTGGGCAAAAGTGGTAAACTCCTTCCAGACGGCATATGCATAGATGGTTAAGACCCATTTTAAGCTGCTGCTTGGCTTAACTAAACTAATAGCCAGGTAATGGAATATTCTAATAGTATCTGAATTAAGCAGGATATTTTTAACACATATATGTGTGTATAAACACACCCACCCACCCACGGAAATGTAGCTGGGGTGACTCTGTTAAGTTTTCTGAGAAAAGTACTGTGGGTTGAGACCAAATGCGGAAAACATTACCCAGAAAGTGTTGGAGAAAGAAGGAACAAAAAAACCCCTACGCCTCACGTGTAGTAAAAGTGGCTGCTATGTCTGTTGCAGGCACACAAACAGGAACAGTTTCCCTGGTCGTGCCTCAGAGAGACCGCTGGAGAGAAACACAGCTCCTCACAAGACTGAAAAAAACCGCGGTGGGATTTCAGACAAGAACCCAAGAATCTTGTATCAACCTGCTGCAACGGACGGGGGCAAAAGCTAACTGCTAACGGCCAGCACACCAGGGCAACAAACAACCCTGCAGAGAGAAAGTCGGGTTTTAACCATTGCAAGCGCTCAGGCCACCTTGTTTAAAAGCTGTACCGTGCAGTATAATAGCTACAAACTTCAGACTGCTTTTCCTCCCTGACAGAACAAGTTGTTTCTTGCTTCCACCTTCTCGTATTTCCGCATAGCCCACAGGCAAACCGGAGTGCCTTTGGTTCGGAAAGCAGAGCATTCCTTCCCAGCATCAAAGGGGCACGGAGAGCGTGTGGCGACCGCTTCACACACACACCGAGATGCATTTCTTGCTAGCGGCTTCCAGAGCTGCCTGTGCGGCTACTTGCCCCTGCGTGCTCTGCTCATCAGCACACAGAGGTGTGTACGGCCGTTAAACTAACATTACATCACCTGGGATGCTGGAAGTCAGCTGCCCGGTTCCTCACATGGGGGATGTGAGGCTCAGCCAAGCTCCTTGGGCGTTACTTTTCTTTCTTCCTCATTTCATGGGTTGTGGAGGTTTTTTTTCTCTTTCAATATTTGCTTCCAAGAAGGGATTAGGTGTGACGGGTGTGGGGTGAATTGCACCGGCAATGCTGTGTGAAGGAAAGGGATCCATCCGTAGGAAAGACATGGGTTGTTTATTAGCAGTTTGCATGACTCCAGAAATCCCAAAGCAATATGCTGGCCACCAGCAGCACAATGACTGCGCAGAATTACCCTCTGCATAACGGCAGAGCAGACCCAGCTTCGGGCATTAATGTGGCTCCAAGGACACTACTTCATTTCACATCTCTGATGGAAAGTTTTTGTAAAAAGTCAAGTACCCACATGGGATTATTATAATAATAATAATCTCTTGCACTTCAGTATAAAAAATAGGGTGTGAAATGAAGCAGCTGATCAGTGGTCACAACTATTACCACACCGAGTCCTCAGCTGCTTTATTCCATTCAACAAACTAAAACGTTTTGATGCAGGCCCTACACCACCAGGAACATAGTGCTTCGTCTTGCTTTTACCCACAGGAAATGTGGAACGTCAACAAAACCAGCATTTTTCTGTCAAAGACCTGTGGAAACTTCTTGCCTGGGTGGAGAGAGGTGCTAAAGGAAACCCAGCCAGCCCCCGGCCCTGAGCTGTGCCTGGAGCAGAGCGCAGCTCGCCCTTGGTGAGCTGGGGAGCTCTGCAGGGCTCACGGGAGGAAATAGCTGCAAAAGCTCCTTTTTATCACTGAACTCAGCAGCTGCACCTCCAAGTACACAGCTCTGACCTATTTCACCACACGCACCAGTTCTACACCGGCGTCAGCCCAGTGACGTCAGTGGGATTACTCCATCCCTACATTAGATAAAACTCAGGCCCAAAGAAGGTTCACTGAGGAGGAAGATGCTCTTTTGACATATTTCCTAGCTCAGCCACCCTTGCAGGAGCCCAAACTCAGTTTTTGCTACACGTTTGTTCATTTTATACGTCAAACTATTTGTCTTTTGGGAGCTCTCAGCACCAAGCCAGGATACTGCCCCTCAGCGTGTGTTTACTGCCTCTCCTACTAAGAGATCCCAGTCAACAAGTGACTGAGTTGCAATGACCAATGTACCTAAGTGACACGAACACCAGTGCAAGTGCACTGGAATAAGGGCTGCCGGAATGAGAAGGGGGTGCCGGAGAGGCCAGGGAGCCCCGCCAGGAGCAGGGTCAGTGGCTTGGCTGCAGCGCTGTGCGGCCATCACATTTTGTCTCTTGCTGGTCAGTCCCCACAGGGCAATGCCAAGACCTGGCAGGGGTGACCCTCTGGGGTCCAGAGGTGAAGCAGGGTATAGGTCCCAGGAGACAGAGCAGGGGGAACGCATCCAAAGCCTTTCTTGTTGATGCTGTGTTGTATGGTCTTTCCTGCTTTTGCCTCCTAATTGAGCTATTTTCTTTGTTTTCTCTGTCTTGTTTTCTTTCATCTGTTTTTCCTCCTTGTTACTCTCATGCCCTAACCTTTCTTTCTGCTCTGGATGTTCTCTTTCCTTCCGACCCTCTAGATCATTTGCAGCTCCTTTACTCCCCTGCATCTCTCCCTGTGCTTCCTGCCACTACCAAGGTCACACGTGTCCTTTTCCTTCTAAGCTCACTTTATTCCCGTCTTCCATTTTTATTTCCTTCCATGCTCTTCCTCCATTCAAGTGTCCCATTTATCAGTGGGCATAAAGATCTTCAGCCAGCCTTTTAGCTACCAGTTTAGGGGATGCTGGAGGCCAGGCCGGCAGAGCCTCTGGAGCACATTAAATGAAGCAGAAGGTGAGATTGAAAAGATGGCCAGAAGCAGAGTGAGCATGTGGTGTCAGATCAGGGAGATAAAACCTTTTGTTTTAACTGATACTGCTGCCAACAGCAATCCAGTCTACTGCTGCCAGCAGATAGGTGTGCCACCACGCCTCGGCAGGCAAGCCAAGGGTTTTTCATACCTCCTGCAGTGAGGGTCCGGATAGGCTGTATAGGCAGGTCAAACCTAAAGCCATCATTGCTGTTGACTACCCCTTACATAAAGCTATGCTCAGAGCTCAGTAAGATTGCAAAACCAAGCTCCTATATTTAGAAAAAGCCAGGCTTACGTTGCTGGTGAAACCTTAACTCAGTCCCTGCCATGCAAACGTTACAGCGCTTTCTTGCCCAAGACCCCGCAGGAAGCCTGTTGCAGAGCAGTGCCCCGAGACGCAGGACAACGCTGTGGGGGCTGCCCTTACCTCCCATCCTGCGCTTCAAATGAGGCGGGCGTCTTGCAGAGCAAGTAGTATGCGATCACGTAATTACAGACTGTGCCATAATGCATGCTCACAAAAGAGCTGAATTAAGGCTGAACAGGCAGTTACAAGCACCATTACATCATTAGACTAATCTCTCCTTGGCTGGCCATGAAGGACCTCATCCTGTTCCCACTGAAGCCAAAAGACCATACCTCTACCGACTTGAGTGGAAGCTGGCTTGGGCTGGCCCCAAGGCTCATTCATTGCTGTTAGCTGCTAGTTGAGGCTGTACCCTTGAACGCATTAAACTTTTCATGCATAACTCATATACCACACCTAACACTTACACTTTCATTCAAGTAGAGACTTCAGCCCGGGTGCTGTGGGTGGTGGAGTGTGAGGGGAACTTGCTCTGCCGCCACGCTCGTCCTACCTGTTCAGCCTGTTGACTTGTTAATTGCCCTCAGCCACTGCTCATGGCTGAGCAGGAGGCGGAGAAGGACTGCTCCTGCCCTGCACAGCCTGCAGCCGAAGCACTCCCGGCCACAGTGAGCTCATTAAGTCTGTTTTCCCACCCTGGTGCATACATGAGAGTGGGGCAGGGGCGGCCGGGCAGTCGGGGTCAGGATGAGGTGGCGGGTACACCCTTCCCTGCACCCACCAAGCCTTGCCTCCCCAGTACAGCCAGCAGCCCCCAGCAGCTGGGGGACGGCAGAGACAGGGGTTGAACAGAGACATGCACCGCCTCAGCATCGTGTCGCAAGGCCGGTGCCATGCTCCTTTGGGCTAAACGGCTGCTGCGCTGTGGGTTGTTTCCCAGAGCAGATCTCCTTACCTTTACCACTTCCCCAACCTATCTGGCTTTTCTTGCAAGACACTTGCCTAAATACATGCATATTTTTCCACTTCTGCATCCTTCATTTTAACCCCAAAGTGTAATTTTTGAAAAGGGGCCAAATGTCTCAGATCTACAGAGGACCATCCAGCGGGGGATAACATAGAGGCAAGCAACCTTAACATGTGAATGCGTCTTAACCTCAACCCTCTTGTTTGTTTCTTCCAAATATTGCACACAGTCATTGGAATTTTCCTTCACAACAACCTCACAGGTGGCCTTTTTATCACCTCAGGAAACCTCTTACCATTTCTGACATCTCTGCCCCCGTGGCTTCCCGTGTTGCTGATTTCAGAGTTGCACACATCAAAGTGATGAAGACACACCTCACTTTGGGGACAGAGCAGCATTATCACTCCCAAAAAAATCATGTGCAAACTGCCCAGTTCAGCCACTACCCTTGAGAAATGAATTATTCCTCAATCTGGCAGACTGAGGATGCTTTTCCTGTTATTTCATCTTTTGTTTAATTTAAACTGATCTGGTTTAACTCTCTTTTCTTGTATCATATGAAAGAACTCCATCATCGTCTTCTGTTTATCCATGAAGGAATGGATGAGGTCATTTTATATTACTCTTCATACCGACATTTTGGAAGATGAATGCAAGTGTTTGTGGATCTGCATTTTACACACGCAGAATACAGGGGGAGAGAGACAAATAAAAAACAAATACAAGAAACTGAAAGGAAAAGGAGTGGAAAGGACAAAAGAGAAACTCAAATTAAAAACAGACAAAGCATATGTACACACGTGTGCAAGTTCATGTACACCGGCATACTCAGGCATGCTCTCACCACCACCCGAGAAGCCCGATATGAAGGCAGTTGTTCAGCTGTTTCTAATACATAGCATAGAAAAACTCTAGCTGGAGAAACATTTTGTTTTAACAGTGAGTCATCCATGAGAAAAATGTGGGTGTAGCTTCCAGGGAAGGGGCTGGGGGAGGTTTTATGAACCCTAGTTTTGCAAACCCCCATATAGGAAGATGCATTAAGTTGATCAAGACACAAAGTGTGTCCCTCCCTCCCTCCCAGACATGACAGAGGGTAATCAGCTCCCATTGAGAGCCTGATTGCACCACTTGCCCTGTGCTGGATCTGTCCCGCCCTCCAGGGACCCCCAGAGAGGGGCAGTGGGAAAGCTCTGGGTTGGCCTCACCAGGGTAGCCCCAGGCACAGCCACCGCCACCGCTGGTACCAGCCTTGGGTAATGCCTTATGCGAGCACCAACCTGTACCTGGCCTCACCTTGGACACCACTGATCACCTGGGATGTTTTCCGACACTTCCCTGACCAAGTCTTTATACAGATCTGACACATCAGTGCTTATGCTCGTGTTTTACCTAAGCATCAACTGGTCTTGAAGGCCAGACTTCTGCTGTTGGATAGATGACACTAAATCTGGAGTAATTCAGATTTACTTTGGTGTCAATGAGACCTGGTCAATGAGACCAGGCCCCCAGGCCTGAGGGTTTCCTTCCAGCCCCTTCATCAGCCCAAGTACCAAACACATACCACGAGCCATTATCCCAGCACATCTGTAGGCAGAGGCTGGGAACTGTAAACACCTTGTCAGGTTGTGAAATGCCCATTGATTCTCTCAGAGTATAAGCACCATGGTGGCTATCGCTTGGGAGTGACAGCCTGAAGATCAGGCTTTCTCCCTTGGCTATCCTGTAGCCTTTCTATGGGAGTTTAAATTCAGATGTCCCGGTTTTCTCACCAATTAACCAGAGTGACTAATACAGACCAGTCTCCCCGGGAAGAGCTCAACACTATTCATGGGTGCTGCACAGAGCACTCTTGACGGTTAACTGTTCTGGTGGGCAAACCCTTATTGTTAATTATTCCTTGGTGTGATTCAAGGGGGCACAGCCAAGAATAGCAGCAAAGTGAGCAGCAGACCACTTACCAGGACATAAAGCATAATGGTAAAATCTATGAGTGTCAGATTGCCTTCAGGGGAAAAGGTAAGGGATATGTTCCTTGGGCTAATTAAAAAATGACTGACTGATAGGCACCACCAACAATATTTTGTAGGCAACAATGCTTTTTAGCTTAAGATGGACTATCTGGCTTAATGAAGGGGAGGCTAACTCCTGTAACTCTGTTATACCCCTGTGACTGTAGAGAAATGCTTTTTGCTCTAATTACATTATTCCTTATATACACCAGGGTTAGTGAGACAGAATTTGTCTCTGGGTCTTTTCCGTCTGTTAAGTTCCATGGTTTGTGATTCACGTTAGAAAAACAAGGGTGGTTGAAAAAAGAAGTTGTTTTCAGCTGTGTGGTGATGAAATACAGTAACTGAAAATGCTGTGGGTTTTGAGGTTGGATTTTGTGATTAAAATATTGTTAGGTTCAGGATAGGATTGGTTGGTAAAATGAGTTACAGTAAGACATTGTGCTTTCACCTCTAGAAAGCTGAGTTCAAGCCCTGTTTAAGATCGCAAAACCAGTAAGTAGTTCAGGATGATTAACAGTTTCTGAACGGGCGTGAGGCAGGACAGGAACACCCCGGGGCTGGGAAGGTCGGGTTTGATTCCCACCACCCGCACCGCTGCTTTGGGGCCCCAGCCTCAAGCAGAGGAGGGCACTGCAGACGAAGGAGACCTCTCCTGGTGTGGAGACAAGGGAGGCAAAGACCAGCATTACAGGAGATGCTGTGGGTCTGGATGAGGGCTGTGCAGCCACGTGGTCATGGCAGGTGCCACATGAAGCACATGCTCTGCACAGGCCACCCGTGCCAGCGGTAGAGGCTTGATCCTGTTTTGTCCTGGCCACGTCGGTCAGTCTATGACAAGCAGGCATGGCCCTGCTACTTCTGAAAAACGGTGCAACTTCAGAGGCTTTTGGGCATTTCTTCCTACCTGAGGTATTCAGTTCAATCCTTAAAGCAATGACGTTTCTCAAGACCATTTTGCAATTTGTTTACGTTAAGCATCACAAGCTGCTGATTCAAACAGCCAAGTTGCAGCAGAAACACTGCCAGGAACCCTCTTGAGTTCATTTTCCCCACACGCTTTCAGTTTTAGCCTATCTTAACAATTCTCTCATCAAATATGCAGCTTACACACATGCAGGCCAGACAGCTGGAATCGGCTTCAGTGCCTTCCAAACTGCTAAATGCAAAGCAGTGCAGCAAGCAGATTTGCACCTCTGCTGTCGAGCTGCCAAGGCCAACCCACTAGCCAAGTACCACTTGCACTTGAAATAAAGCATAGACAGGGTGTAAGTGGTGCATCGCCTCTGGTCTGGTGCTCTGCAGTTACTCTAAGTGCAGTTACTCTAAGTGCAGTTAATGCGGTTACTGTTAGCAGAGGGTTACAGATCTACCCACGAGTTAATAGCTGTGTTCAGATCTTCTTATCTAGTTATCTGGAAATAAAACTGAGCTTTTTTCATAACATACTATTCGGTATTTTCTGTTACTTCTTGGATTTTGTGAAGTACTGTTGCAGGGTTTTTTTCGTTGTTTTTTTTCTTCCATAATTTCAATGATTCCTAGAATGAAACAAGAATTTGATCCAATTTGAACTTGAGTACCCTTTTGTACTAAAATGTTTTCTTTTAGCACTCACAGATATTCCCTCAGTTTCTAAAGTTTATCTGTTTTATTTACACAGGGAGTTACAAATCTATTCAAAACCACAACATGCTTCCAAAGTGCTTTAGGGAGCTGGGTATTATTTGATCCATTTTTTGGACTGGTCCCCACCACTGTGTAGAGCGAAGCCCGGCTCTAGCCCCGTCCCCCTTACAGTAACCAACAGCCCACAGCACCATTCATAGGAACTCTCAGCTTGGCTTAGCTAGTCAGTGGTGCAGAGGAACTCTATTTATTTACTTTTTCTTGAGTAAAGAAAAACCTATCCAGGGCTCTAGATAACCCAAAACACAATTAACAAATCCATTCAATTTCTGCAATAAGAAAATACTGCATTCAGTAGGACACCAGTCAGGTGGCACTGCCAGAAATCCCTTTCAGTGCTTCCCTCATCCTGGGGAGCAGACTCATTTCCCCCACAAAAACTTCAGTCTCTCCAAAATTTGGTTTTAGGAGTAGCCCTGGAAAACCAGCAAATTCAGACCAGTCCTGGCAGAGGCAGGGGTTTCCAGCATCCCACCGTGTCCCGGTGCCCCTGTAGAGCCTTCTCTTTTCTAGCAAGGGGATTCCAGTACAGAAACTCCTGCTGCGAGCTGCTGTGACAGTATGGAGAGGGAGAGTCAGACGCTCATTAAAGCCAATTGTGGGCCATTCAGTTTTTTTATAGGAAGCAACCAACACCCAAAACTGCACCCAAAAACCCGTGAGCCATCAGAATACATCCTGGAGGGACATGGGCATCATGTGCTCCCAAGGAGATGACCCCTTGAACAAATGTACCACTGTGTTTCTGCAGTAGCTGCCATCTCCGAGAGGGTTTAAGATGTGACCTCAGGAAGGAGCATTGCAGCCAGTCCAAATCTGCCAGCTCGAGAAATGTGGATAACGCCCTGTTGAAGGGCAGTGTTGCAAAACTGTGGCATCACATGGTCCTTTCCACCAGAAAGGTTCCCAGAGCATCATTCGCTAGACTTTTGCATCACTTTTCCTTGCACTCTCCCAGGTTAAGTCACTGTTTTCCCAGCACTCTCCATGGGATAACGTTGCACAACTCCAGGGAGGCTTAAAGCATTCTTGGGAAGCACCCGGGCTTGGCCACTGGCGGATGAGGATTCCCAGATTAGACGGCCTGTTGGTCTAATCCAGTACATCCTTGGCTCTGTCCAGGGCAGAAGCCCCGCTTTCCTCCCAAATATCATCGGCTTAAAATGGAAAAGAAAGGCAGAGCGTGCATGACTGCTGAGGCAGCACAGCCTGTTCACCCTGCCGAAAGGTACAGTGTCCCCAGCAGTGCCGCAATGCCGCCCCGCCCCAGCAGCCGAAGCCTCTGCTGCAGCAGAGAAACAAAGTAAGCGGTGAGAGGAAGCGTGGTTACAAACACCCAGGACGCCCCGTTCCCGATGGCCTGGCTGGCATTGAGGGAAGGATGGCAAGAGCAGCCTGTGGGAAGGGGGCGTGCTGCGGCAGGCGTGCATCCCACACCCTGCTGCCAGGCCTCACCTGGCACTGATGCAACGAGCAGCGTCCCTGACAGACACAACCAGCTCCTCCAGGCCATCCTCCTGCCTGCTGATGGGGGACTGACAGCTGGGCCTGGCTCAGCATGCCCCTCTCCCTTCCCGCCTCTGCTCGGGGTGTCCTGGGGGCTGCCACCACCTCCAGTCATCTGTGACACCTCTGCCAGGTGACCTGGGCCTGCAAAGGCGCTTCTTTGTGCCCCGGGGCATGGAGCGGCACAGCTCCCAAAACCCCGACACAGGGAGAAGTGGGGCGATGACTGAGGTGTCACCAGTCCCTCCCATTACAGACAGGCGTAGGCACGGCACCAGCATGGTGACACTTCTCCCAGTGCCTGCAGCTAAAATGATCTCCAGCGTGCAGGTCAGGAATGCGTTTCCCACAAAAAAACTAGCAAGGGCCGTGACATTTCCCCCCCCCATTTTAAAAGCGGGAGTGAGGACCAGACCAAGATGAGGTGGGGGTATCTGCGCTGAGGGCTCCCGGTAACCTGTTTATCACTTTGCTGCCAGACACAAGGTACAATTCCTATTACAGCTCTCATTTCTATGCCCCTTTGTTTAATTTAAGTGCATCAGTGCAACCTCACATCACAGGCATGTGAGCTGAAAACCTCTAATTGGTGCTGAGTCACAGACAGCAGCTCAGCAGTAACTCAGCACTTTGGATCCTGGCACCACTGGATCCTGGCACAGCACAAAAGCCAGGACAAACTCCAGCACTGAAGCACTACATGCAGTCGCTGGAGCCACGTCCACCCATTGCACTGCGACTCCGAGTGACATGGAAATTTTGCAGGAAACATCCTGGCAAGCACCTCGGAGGGGAGGGCGATTCCTGGTGTGCGTGGATAGCGTGGGCAGGGAAGGACACAGAGGGAGGGAAGGAGGCAGGTGCTGCGGGTGGCCATGACTCACCTGCATGGATCCCACACAGCCACCAGGCCGCCTGCGTCAGGAGGGCTGCGCTACGGCCATGTGTATTGTCTCCTGTGTGCAGGGCTAACAAAAGCAGAAAAGCTCCTTTCAAGGGAAGGGGCCGGAGTTCAGGCAGAACTCACTCTTCTTTCTTCCAGTATGCAACTGGTGCGAGGAAAAAATTCCTTTAAACTTTTTAAACTCACACTTTTTCATTTTTTTTTTTTTTCACTTGAGAATACCTCAAGGGAAATTCTGAATACCTCCCTGCTCGGGTTTGTTGGTATTTGTATCTGAGCTGCAGTAGCAGAGCTGTGTGAATAATTGATTAATGTTCCAGGCAGATCTCAAATAAAAAGAATTGAGTTTCCTCATCGAATGGAACCTGCTTTTCCCCCCCAAATAGTAATTCTCTATTCAGAAAAGCACCTAGTGCTTAATCTGTTAATTTCTTTCTCTTTTTTTTTCCCCCAAGAGGGTTGTTTCATTTAGAAATTACTGAAATGTAACCAAACTCAATTTCAAAAAAATCATTCTAAAATGAAAGCCAGCATTTAGATACTGCTGCACCTAAGCATGGAAATGGTTTTGAGCATTTTCTGCTAAAGCTATTTGCAAATATGATACATTTTTGCTGGCCCAAAGCAGCACAGAATCAATTATCTACGCAAAATAATGTGCCCAGCGCTACTTGAGATTGTTCCCTTAGTACGACGTTATTCAGGTAACACTCATGAAAAACACCGCATTGACGTCCATGGAAGAGGAAGAGCTTTGTTTGATCAATGCTTCACAGTCCTGACTTTCCTCCTCTGTTATCGACGCAGCTCCTTCGGATGGCCTGGCGAGGCAGCCAGGGTGAAGGGGAATTCAGTTTCCATGACTCATCCATTCCCAGGCTGCTGGGGAGACAGCCAGCAAGTGGTCAATTGGTGGCAATTGTCATGGGGAGTTGGTGATGTGGATGCTCAGACCATCAGCATATTTCACAAGAGCCATTCAAAGGCCCTTCCTCTTCAGGAAAGCAGGACCAGAAACTGTCTCTAAACCTGAAAAACTCCACCTGTGTTTCTTACCAAACCCCTATCTCAACCACCTTCCACTGTGTTGTTTATTTAAAAGTTATTTTTTTATAATATTTTTAGCAATAATGGGAGTAAATCAACCAAACCACTAACTGAATAATATAGCAGGGCCAGGTAAGTGTCAGGGATGTATACATCAGGCAGAGAAAAACCAAGTGTGCTTCAGAGGAGGAATATTTTAGAGAGTATTGTAGGAGAAGACATTTTAAAATTATTCCATCTTCTAATCAAGCCTTTCTGTAAGCCTTCCCCCTATGGCACACTGCATTCTCAGTGCTCCTTAAAATTCGTAAAGACCAAGAAATATGTTCAACAAAATAGTGAATAACAGTTTGCCTCAAAAAACACTTTAAGCTCCCTACACTTGTTCTGGGAGGCTTCCCACAGTCCCATGACACAGCTGGATTTATCTAACGCTCTATCTGAAGGGGCAAGTCTTGTTTCCACCAGACCTCTTTTTCAGCTCTTCCCTTGAGCCAGGCCTTCACTGAGTCAGTAAAAAAATTTCTTTTTTTTTTCTTTTGTTGGGTAGTTTTCAATCCTTTGGCAGCAGAAAAGATTTATAGCAGTTTAAAGGGCCATATATTCAGAGCATCTCTTCCTTGAAGTTCCAGCTTTGCTTTTAGGGTGGGCTAGGAGACGTCTTTGATAAGCTTCAGCTAACTTATGTGTTATACTTGTATTCAGGAGCATGAAAAAAGCAGACATATGTCAGGTAATTCTCACGCACATATCCTCAGCGTGCTGCATACTGTGACAACAACAAAACCTTTACACGTTGCTGAAGTAGCTCACACTCGTAATCTGGCTGGTTGGTCATACTGTCCCCACCGCTGCTGGAGATAGGCAGGCGTGATGGGAGGGTAAGAAACCAGCAGTTTATGAGTGCAGCGAGAGCACGGTGAGGATGTGATTACTGTCCTGGAAGGCGGAGCCCTCTTTTGCAAGCCAGCTCCCATCAGGCTCCCAGGCGGTGGCCTGCCTGCAGCTCTTCAGACCAGTGCTAGTCCTGCCTCCTGCGCTGCCTGTCCTGACCGTCTGTGGCAGGGGGAGAGGGTATCAAACAAGTGTCCACCAGATACATCAGCCTGAACCAGTCTTTTCAGCTATTCTTTCAGGGGATTCACTTTGTTCTGGCAGATACACAGAGAGGACCAGGGGTACAGCGTAGGTCCTGGTGGCCAGATTCCATGTGCCACCTCGCTTTCTCATGCAGGGAGAGGGGATGTGGCATCAGCAGAGCTTGGCCTTCGTGGTAGCTCCCGACTCCCGCCACCCCTCCACAGCCCACCCTCTCCAGTTCACCAAATCCATGCAACAGATGCAGACATCTCAAAACACTGCAGAGCACAGTGCGGTGGGGAAGGCGGGGAAGGCATGCTCCTCCCACCTGGGGTCACAGCACGGCAGCATGGCCCACCACGCCATGCATCGCCCCGGGGAGGTGGGTGCTGGGTCTGAATGGGGGCTGTAAAAGGACACTTAGCATCCATGTGCTGGATGGCCCTCCTCTTGTTGCTATGCATGTATTCAGCATTTAAACCTGTCTTCATTTCCCTCTGAAAGCTTGCATTGCAATTTAAAAAAAACACCCAAACACTAAAAGCAGGGGGGGGGTTAAGAACAATTTTGTAGTACAGCAAACTCCAAGCAGGAGTGGGCTCACTTGTGCTAGGTGCTGTACAAATACAAAGGCAGCTCCCGAATGAATATGGCCCCATATGATCATCTTTTGTCCAAGACATAAAGCGGCAGCTCCGAAAGGCTGGTAATCTTTTTCCATGGTGCTATCCAGGTCTGAAATAAGTGGGGTGTGGTACATCTATGCTGACGTAAATGAGAGAAGGTGTTTTGAAGAACCCAGCACAGAGAGAGCAAATTAAAACCAGAGCAGTCTGGTGAGTATTACACAAGAAAAGCCTACTCTATTTTCTGTTTCTTATTTTTGTGACTGCAGAAATTCCCCTCATCTTAAATGAGAGAAAGGAGGCCGGGAGGCCAGAGCCAGCATGCTTTGCCACGGTGAACCAGCAGTAACCAAACAAGGAGACTGGCAATGTGACTGTGAACCAGCCATCCCGAAGCTTAGGAACTGGAGATTCAGAGCTCCAGCTGAATCAACAGCTGGCCCCTGTCTCTGATATGGGATGAACCCAAACCTCACAGCCACATACAACTGTATCTGGGTCAACTGGGAATGGGACTCTGTACCAAATCACCAGTGGCACCGTTTCTCTCCTCCAGGCAGTGACAGTGTTTTGGTTTGGTTTTTTTTTTTTTTCCCCTCTCAAAGCTGCAGAAAGCTGTGGAGCAGACTTCTTCCACTTGCTGAGGACACAAACCTCCTCTGCTTGGGGCGTTCGTTTGCTAAATAGCATGATAGCCTGTGAGAAACATTCTGAAAAAGTTGTTTGGGCTTGATTTTTATATTCCTCTTCCTCTAGCAAAGTGCCTGCAAGTTCAGTACAAACAGATCAACACAGTCAAGCACAGCTTGTAGCCTCGCCACATACTTCAGCCTTTGCTCTGAAGTATTGAGGTTTTGGATGATGTCAGTCTGGTCTCCTGAGGGCTGCTGGTGTCATCAGATAGTGAGGTCGATAAGGCACATGTTATGATGAGGCATGCTGTTGGGCTTAACCATAGTATCGTGCATGAAGTAGCCAAACAAGCGGTGCATTTCCTGGTACAGTGCCTTGATGAGGCTCTCACTGTTTCGTAGGTATTTCCACCACACTGTCCTCTATGTTCAGCATGCAACAGATTGCTGACAACCTGAAAGACCAAACAGCACCAGGGTTCAAAAATCCAGTTCCTCTATCAAAAACATGTTTGTTTGGGACTTTTTGTTTCTTTTCCTGATCTCAATTTCACTCTCTCTTTTTTTTTTTTTTTTTTTAGTATTTTATTTAACCTTTTACAAAGCTGGTAAAAGCAGGACCCAAAACAGATGTTCAGAGCTGAACAAAGTACAGTCAATTTCTGGAGCAGGTTTTTTCCTGAGCCCTCATCTAGTATGCCCCCACTGCATTTGGGAAGCACCTGAAATCTAGCATAGCCTGCGAGCTAGGAGCCCTTGGCTGGATTTGAAGGCTCCAGCCCCCACCAGCACTTGTTTCCATGCTGCTCAGATGCTCAGTCCTGAATTGCGGTTTCTTCCTCTCTTCCTGGTTTACTTTATATTGAATATTATGATTTGTTTTACTAGCAGACCAAATGATAACATTTCAGGACCAGTTCTGTGTGTCAGGCAGCACTGAAAAGGAGTTTGTACATTGCCTTTACCTGGAGCTGGACTGGATTTTACTTTTTTAGCATTCATGTTTCTTGTTTACTTTTTATATTTCACTTAGATGGAGCAGGGGAACAGGCTGGATCCCTGGTCACCCCTCATTGCCAGCTGTGGGAAAGAGTTGTGGCAGTCCTAGTCCTACCAGTGGGACTGGTAGGACACAGAATAGACATGCAAAAATTGAAGTAATCCACACTTCTGCCAGCTCTGGCCTTTTCACAGCTAATCTCTATGTACCTGAAAAAGGGGAATAATGTACTTTTTCAAAATCCTAATTATACAAATTATCATCTTGAACCCCACTGTCTACCAGTTTTTAATGAAGAAAGGGCCTGTTTCACTACCTAAATAAATCCTCTAGGACCCAGTGGGGAAGTATAGCGCCTGTGTGCTAATGTGGCAGCAAAATCCTGACCTGGCAAAGGCATGATCTGTGCTGTCTGTGAGAGCTGTACAAGCCCACAGCCTTAGCAGTGAGGAGGAGAGGTCGGGTAGGACGGTACTTAAAGCAATGCAAGGGCGTTAGGTTTTTTCCATCCCCCAAAGGAGATGAACTCAGCATATCCTTTGAACTTCTTCAGGCCTTTTAGAAAGTAACTCATTACGAGCTTTTTAGCACATGAAGGATATGAGGTCCTAGCCCTGCAAAGGACAAGAGAGGCAAAGCCAGAGGAGGGCACCTCGCAGGAGCAGAGCTCCTCATTTCAGCAGACTGCAGGAGCTTGGTGGGCTTCCAGCTTGTCTCCTGACATGGTCCCGCTGGTCTCTGACTCTCAGCAGAGCTGGCGACCTACAGGGCCAGGAGACAAGTGGCCTGTCTACATGTTGGAGGAAATTTAAATCCTTTGGTCTAAGCCAGAGGGAGAGACAGCACACATCTCCCTGCTCCATCTCTCCCTGGAGGAGGGTGCCGGCAGAGGTGCCCCCAGACAGTGAGCAGCGTGTTACAGCCCTTGGCTCAGGGAGTGGTTGCTAAGCACGGTGGGTGGAGAGCAGGGCTGCAGGCAGGAAGAGGAAGCACAACTAGGAAGCGAAACGAGCATCTGATCCTCGTTTGCCAGCAGCCCGCTCCTGCCGCATGCTGCTGAGGCTAGCCCGGGCAAACGGGCAGTGTTTGCTCTGCCCCAACTGCCCCCTGCAACCTCCGCTTCCAGAGCCCCCTCAGTGGCAGGGTGGCCACAGCGGGCTGCCTGCTCTCCTCTGCCGGAGCCAACAACGAGCGTGGCAGGAGCAAAGGGCCTTTTCACTCCCACGTGAAGCCTGCGGCCTCCCGCCAAGGGCTGGCCCCATGCAGTGGCTGCGCCCAGCCATCTTCTGCCCACAGCGGCACTGCCCGCTCCAGAGCTCAAACCCACTTGAGACAGGTTGCTGCCTGTCCCACCTTTTGAAGTCCACCTCGTGTTCCTTGTCACCCACAGTGCTACAGAGAAAGCATCGAGTGCACTTTGTATCTGAACCAAACCAAAAACCCCATCTCACACTCTCTGACTTTGCCCACCTATGCCTCACGCTCTGCTCACTTCCCTGGGGTGCTCAAGGCTTAATTGCTTGTGGGACACTGGGTTATGGTCTTATCAACCCAAGTGGTTTTGATTGCTAATCATGTTGCTTGTGATGACATAGTCATACACTGAATAAGAAAAAAATAGTGGAAGAACAGATAAAGGTGATCTAATAAGCACACTGTGGGTCAACCATCTTTTTACACCAGTTGTGATAAGGCCTCTTATAAAGATTGTTGGAGGAAATAAATAGCATGACCCAAAGGGCAAAGTTTTTTATGGACAATAAACCAGTGACATAATAGGAAACAGCGTTACAGGTTACCCCTCCCTCTTGGAGTCAGGAGTAAGAAGGACACAAGAATCTGTACCATCCCATCCAACTTGCTGACAGAAATAAAGTGCAGGTACCATTGCTGGAAAAACTATCTGATACTGCTGGTTGTCCAGCTCATCTACTCCTTATCGGTATTTAGATTCACAGTTTCTGGTTTTAGCAACTAAGATAAGATTTTTTTTTTTTTTTAAATATATTAGGCATCTAATCTGTCCTCCTTCTTTACCACAACTGGAAACCAGATTCTCATTGCTGAAATCCTAACATAGGTCAACAGCGATTCATAAAACCAGCCGGCCTGCCTTTCAGCTTCCAGATGAGACAGACATTAGAGAAAATATTTTACTTGCAGCACACCCAGAGGTGATCCAACATCCCTGAAAGAGGATCATCACTGCTTTGTCAAGGAGCCTCCTTTTCAGGGCAGAACTTGACTCTAAAATGTTAGTGATGTGATGGCCGCTGGTGAGGGATGCTGGATGATTTAGTTGATTTAAATAACTTGACAGAGTTAATTCAGAACGGTGAAGCAGCACACAGTGAAAGGCTTGCTGTATTTTTCTATACTGACCAACACTAGGAAACCAGGCAAGCTGGCTGCTGATACAAAGGGAAGATGAACATCTGTGATGAACAAGAAGGGACTGTTTATTTTCCCATTGCATGTTTGCCTGTTGGAAATGAGCTGATCAGGGAGGTCACAGAGCCAAACTCTACAGCTGAATTTTTTTAAGGACGGATAATTTTATGACCGCTGTTAAGTGCTGTAATTTATGTAAACCAAGATAATGATAAGTGGAAACAAATCAACTCATGTTTCAAAGCTTATGTTCCCCGGGGACAGGGATGAGCATCTCTCCTTCAGGAATGAAAACCAAAGGGCAAGAGCACAGCTTCCTCTGAGGGCACTGGTGGGAGCCCCGGGCCACCCCAGCCTGACAGTGGGGCGACCCACCCAAGGATCCTGGGTGCCGTGGAGCACAGTGCTAATATCAGAGATAGATATTATGCATGCATGCATGCATGCATATTCATACATGCAACCCAGTGGGGATAAAGTCCCAAGAACCAGGCACCCACCACCGTCAGGCTGTGTGAGGGAGGCCAGGATGCCCCACAGTAATGGAGCAGGGCCCTGGTTGGCAGCACGATGCTGTGACAAGAGGTCCAACTCTGTATCCCATTGTATTCCTAACAGAACCAATATAATTTGATACAGTGCTTTTCTCCTCACAGATTGGGCCAGGAAGGTTGAATTTGTCTCCACAAGAACCAGAGGCAGGACAGCATCAGTGAGAGCAGAACCAGGCTGAAAATGAAAGTTCAGGGTGGGTTTAGGACATCCTATTTGTGAGCAGGCATGGGAAGAGAGGAGTGGGAAGATTCCACTGGGAACAGGCTGGGGAAGAACACAGCTGGCAGGAAAGCTGAAAGGTGAAATCACACGTGCCATTCTGCAGGGGCTTCAACTGGAAGTTGGGCTCCAGTCTCGTTAACCGAAGGGGATGGGACACTAAGTTAATGGCCACAAACCTCTGTAGGAGACATTCAGGTTAAGTATTGAGCTACATATAGGGAGGTTAAAATAGCCTGCACATTGAAACTCTCTGACAAGGGAATACCGTGGATGTGTTGGCACTGGAGACGGTCAAGGCTATCGCTAGACACTCTCCGTGCCTGAGAGGCGGTTTGGGAATAATGAGATCAGTCCTGTCATAGTTAAGAGTGAAGGTCTGGATGACTCACTAGAAGTCCCTGCCAACCTGGGTGATACACTGATAACCCCACGGGCCACCTGTCTCCGGCCTCCATCACGAGACCGCTGGCCTCCCCCAGCTGCTTGCCCTCAAGTTCTTACCAACTGTGTGCTTTTGAAACAAACTTTCAAATGTTTCGAAAACATCTCCAGTTCTGTTTTCATCCACATTGTGTTTTTCTGGCCAGAAAAGTGCCAGAAGAAGGAAAATATCTTGGTCAGGAGATTCAGTCTATGAATCCAAAGCCACATTACCTAAACTTAGAGGAAAATGATTTTCTGCAGCTCACCTAGCTCTTTTGGCTGGGCACCCTCAATAGGGGGTGAGTTAGGTTTGTTCTCAGCTTTTCAATCCCATGAAAAAGTTCTAAGTCTAATCATGGGGAAAATGGGGTTATTTGTAAACATAGCACAGAAGATCTGAGGCCAAGAGAAAATAAACAGGGAGTCTCTTTGCACATTTTCAGCTCTGTCCCTTTTCCAAGCAAAAATGCACCTTTTACACTCTGATGTTGGCCTTGAACAAAACCTTTCCTCATTTCTTGTCACTATAACTTCTTAGTAAACCAGGACTTTGCTAGAGCCCAAAAGCCGTTGCAGCATCTCCAGAGCTGTGAAACAGTATATTCTCTCCATGTAGCTGTAATCAAGGTAAATGACGATGGCTCCCACATAAGACTGCTCAAGAAATCTCTTTATAGCAAACACAGCAAAAGCTTCAAGAAATAACTTCATTGGCGTTTGTTCCATATTGCTTAATGTCTCCTTAGGGGCTGTGGCTACCATCCCAAACAACATTTCTATGGCTTGCGTGGCTACATCCTTTTCCTGTGAATCAACGTTGGCATCTGCTCATCCAGAGTATTCAGGAGAAATATTTGCTGTTGCCTGGAGACTAAGACGGGAGAAAAAGTATCAGGAGTCCTAAATTATTTTTGCAGCTCTTTCTCTGATACTGTGCCACTGCCGGACAATCCCCTTCACTTAGCAGTTGTATATCTAACGGGGGTTTAAAACCTGTGGAATAGGTACAGTTATGTTTGCCAAGTGCCTGAAATACCTGTAAAGTCCTCCCAGGCCCATGTGTGAAAGGCATCACGTAGAAGTACAAAGTGTATCTACTACCTAGGCCAAGCAGACTCCATCTGTCTTTGTCAGCATCGTCATCGCTTGCACTTTCTGTCCTCTCTGGGAGGGAGATAAACCCCGCAGAGTCAGAATGACTCCACTGAAAAACGTCCGACCGGCTCATTTGCTGACCGGTGGTCTGGTAGCACCGGAGGTACTGCAAACATACCCTACCTATGGCTTCGCCTCCACCCGGCTGGTGTGACAGGACGTTAAATACACAGAGAAATGCTGAACCCTGAAATGTTTCCGCCGACTCCAGTTGTTAAGACTTTTCACATCACACCAACAACTGCTCACTTATGTGGGGGATGAGGAAACTTCCTTCCACCCAGAGGTGCAAGAAAACGCTGGAGCTGGCAGTCACGTGCTCCACACAGCCTTACAACCTTCAGGATCCTGCATGGAAAAATTTCACTTCCATGTGTTGACTAAGTTAAT
This sequence comes from Aptenodytes patagonicus, assembly GCF_965638725.1. Classification (NCBI taxonomy): domain Eukaryota; kingdom Metazoa; phylum Chordata; class Aves; order Sphenisciformes; family Spheniscidae; genus Aptenodytes; species Aptenodytes patagonicus. The sequence continues at coordinate 34,622,480 of NC_134955.1, read as the reverse complement.
GCGGTGGGAATAGTGGGTGGACATAAAATGAAACTATGAAAAGAGATTAATCTGCAGCTGGAGCCCAGGCAGGGAGAACTCTGGTCCTCTGTTTGCTCAGAAAACGGCAGCTTTGACCAAAACCCGGTCAAAAAGAAGAGGTTAAGGCAGCGGTAGTGAAAAAAAAAATCAAAACCAGGGGAAAAAAAGCAGCAAAAGTTAAGCAAAGCCTCTCTGGAAATTAAGATGTGGAATTCAAAACATTTGCAGTATAATAAACCCAGGCGAGCCCATAAAGCTGCACCAGCCAAAAGGAGCTCTGTTCTGCCTACGAGGAAACCCGAACCGGCGTCACGCCTGGCAGCAGCCGCCCCGCAGCCCCGCTTCCTCCCCGCCTCATTGCAGAGTTGTCTTGCTCGCTGCCCTCGGCTATGTTTAACGTGGCGTCTGTTTCCACTCTAACCCCTTCAGTTTGGAGGGGGAGGATATAAATCAGCTGCGGAGCTGCCCACAGGGCTTAGTCACAGCAGGTATTGGTTTAGGGTGTCTTAGAGGAACTCCCCTCCCCCCCCCCCCCCCCGCTGGAAGTATTCTAGGGAATAAGCGTCGGCTTTGTGAGGAACAGGCATTGCTTAATGGGCCAGAGAGTCTCCAAACAAAGGACATTTTACATCACCAGGCAGAATCATCTTCTAGTGTTTTGGGCTAAACTTGGCCTCAAGCGCGAGGGGCTGTGCCATGAGTTCCCAGCAGACGCTTGCAGCATCCCCGCCCAGCCAGACTCGCTGTCCCTCCTGGTGTTCCCAGCCACAGAGAGACCCTCTGCGACGGGTGTCACCCCCTTCTCCCAGCTGAACTCCTTCCCAACACTAGTTTTGCTGTTTTCTTCCTGTTTGTGGCTGGTTCATACCCCTCAAACTGCTTCTGCTATGGGTTCCTCCTGACCCCTCTTCTGTGGGGCCCAGGTAAGGAAAGGCACCGTTCATCACTCTTACTTTTTTTGCGCCTGTTTTCACTTCACTCACTACACTTTTGCCTGTCACCAGAGCTCCTGGTGACTCATCGTACCACCTCCCCCCTGCAGAACCGCCTCCCTGGACCTACTGCGGGGTACAAGACCACACGTCTTGATGTTTGCCTGTTGTTAGGAAGGGCACGAGGAGCCTCCCTCAAGCACAAGCCCCTCTCTCCCTCCCAGGCAGGTATTGGGGCTGTACTTTTGTGTCAGTGCCGCCCCTGGACACGTCTGCAACCTCCAGCCCCCGCAACACCTCCAGCACTGGAGCCAGGAGCCTCTTTGCTCACACACTGACCACTGCACCTTCTCCCAAAGCCTCTTTCTCCAGACTCAAGCACATGCTAGCTTTCCCCAACGCAAGCCACACAAATTGCAGCAATTAGCAAGTGTAAAGGGCATGCTGTGGTTTTCGCATGTATTACTGCATCTTAATACTCGTTCATATCCTTGGGCATAGTAATCAGATAGTATCCAGCAGGCTACATTATCTGGACCTTCCCCTCAGTGCCGCTGCTCCTGAGCTCCACTGGGGAGACCCAGTTCATTAGCCTTCATGCATCCGAATACCATTAGTTAAGAAGTCTTCAGACTTGAGACAGCATGGCTTCTCTCTCACCCTTGCTATCCCCATGCTGTGTGGACTTGATCTCTAGCTCTTGCCTTGCTCCCAGTCTCTAACAGTGACCCCATAATTTCCTGCCCCGCCACCACCTCTCCTCTGCTGTGCAAGGCCTGGCAGGGCCAGGTCCTCCCTACATGATTTGCAACAGCAGCTCCAAGTCCCATTCGCAGACCATTGCCCTCCCTGCGCAGGAACCGTACAGACTGAAAATTCAAGCCAGCTTGTAACAGTCCTCCAGGCGTATTTCTACTGTTCTCCGCTTCTCCAAGTTCTTTCCCTCTCTGCCTCCCAATTTCATGACTATGCTCATGAGGCAAATTCTGTCAGGACCAGGAAACTTGGAGCATTTCAGGGTTCTTTTTAAATGGTATTTTTTGTTACTTGCAATCTGGCACACCATGCCTACGTACAAGTGATGCTAAACAAAGGTTGGCCAAAACTAGATAGTAGAGTTCCCAACTGCCTTTAAAAACAACAACAAAGAAACCCTATTTGACTTTGCAGCCCTCACCTACAGAGAAGTTTGGGAAATGAGGCGGCCTCTGTTTCTACAGCCCCCGATTGCAGAACTGAAGATGTTTTGGTACAAAAGCCACATCTAGCCCATAGCAAGGGAGTAGCCAGTACAGTCACTGGGACACCTACAGCTGTTGTAGGAATTAGGAAGGAGGGAGGCAGCTACCGGAGTGGGATCTGAGCCACCTGGAGCTCTGCAGATGAAAGTCATCATGTTACTCCTTACCAAGAGGCAACTGGCACAGCCAGCCATACATGCTGGCTGTAATTTCCAAAGACAGCTAGACGTGTTGAAGGTGGATAGCACTAGAGTCACCTGACTTCGAAGCCAAAACATGTTGACAGCTAATGCCTGCAGCCCAGAGGCATGGACCTCCATGACAAGCATCCATGACTATAACAAAAAGTACATGAGGAGCAGCAAGAGCCACCATAGGTGTCCCCCTGCCCCACAGTAAGAGCTGTAAGTGCAACCTGTAAAGTGCACCGAGGCACACTCTGCCATGCCACCCTACATGGGATGACAGGTATCTTGTCCTTGTGGGTGCTTCTTTCTGCCCTGGCACACCAGGCACGTCAGGAGCAACTGTGCCAGTGCGCAGGCCAGCCCTTTCTTCCTGGCCACTCTGAGAGTCCTGTACACTAAATCAGTGAGCCAGAGCATGGAGGAGTCCTCAAGTCAGAGGAACGTGTGTCTCAAAACCGTCATGCCAGGAGAGGCTATTTACCTTTCTGAGCCTTGGCTAGGCTGTTACCAACCATGGCGAACTGCTAGGGCACACAGATGCTAACCCTATGAGAAACAGCATGGATAACTCATCCATGGTAAATGCAGGGAGGAAGAAGCCCCTCCAGACTAGCTGCTGCTATATACCCAAGCCACAGTGAATGCTAATGGTATTGGATCAGGCAAATCCCTACATTGCTGGAGGCTCTTGCATGCGCCCTCTCTCTCTCTCTTTCTTGATTACAGAAAGTAAACTTCTGATGCTGCCTGTTCTGCTCTTCTCTATCCCTTGCGTGACCTAGCTCAAGGTTAGTTTCAAAAAGCAAAACACTGAGTGATAGAGTATTTATCATTAATGAATTCACAGGAGAAAAATGTTGCTGGCTTCCCAGAACCAGTGCACTAGAAGGACAAGGGAAGTACACAAGAACTGTGAGCGAAGACCTACTTTTAGCACAGCTTCCCAGTTTGTCATACCAATAGCACTGTGCAACTAATACAGCAATTTTCTTCATCAATTATTAACTGGGCGAAGACTATTTGTTTGAAGAGCTGCACAGAAAGTCCACAGAGGAAGCGAGCAGTTTCAAGCTCCACGTGCACGTCCTGCGATAGGCTTGGGATCCTCTCCAGATCAGATATGCCTCGCTCTTCAGGGGCCGATGGCTTGGCTTCCAGCAGCGGGGAAGGAGGCAAGCCTGGGTGCTTGCTGCAGCCAGGCATGGGTCTTCCAGGCAGAAGCCCATCTTTCACATGGGCCCCATCGCCTTTGTGCCCAGGGGCAAGGCTGTGGTCAGCAGAAGGTATCTGAAGGCCGTTGAGCAGTACCGGGGCTGTGCCCGAGGCTCTTCTCTTGGGGATCAGCACGCAGACCGCACCATGTGCTAGTTACATCAGCATCTGCCGAGCAAACGCCCCATACAGCTTTTGCACTGTTCATGGGAACCAGCTTCTACCAGCCACACTCCTCTTCCACCATCTTTCCTCCACCTAGCTCACCTTTATTGCCAGACCATGCAACAAAGTGTGTTGCACAAAGCCAACAGCAGGGAAGGTATGCTGGTGTAAGCCTTGAGGTATCCTGCAGCTTTTGTTTGGCAGGAACTTTTCCAACATGAATTAGGAAATGTCTCTCCTGAACATTGAGACATGTCAAGACAGCTGAAGGATCGGTGGTTCGGCAGCAATATTCCACCCCCGATTTGGAAGACAGCTGGAACAGTTTCAGATGAAGAAGAGCGCCAAGCTTGCTCCAGAGGAGAGCTCAAATGGTGAAAACACAAGACTTACTTACACCACGAACAGCACTGTCAAAGACATGTCCCTAAACAAAACCACTGGCTTCAGAAGTCGCTGGGATCGATGACTGATACTTCAAGGGATACGAGGGCTTCAATGTGATAGCAGGGTGATCTGTGTGTACACTGAGACTTTGCTGGGGGTCCATGTTCCTCTCCCATGCAAAACACCAAACAGCCAAAGCAGACCAGTACCGCTACCAAGCCAGGCCTGAGATTTGGGAAATCTGTACCACTTCAACATCCCACTTTAGCCTCACTCAAAACACGCGTAGGCTCTCCTTGAGGGGGAAGGAGCTGTGCAGGAACACAGGGCACATGAGGAACAAAAGCCAATCCAAGGTTTAAGCTACATTGATCAGAAAGAAGTTTGCAGGAACAGACCAAGCAACTCAGGATGGGACAAGGACTCCGTAAGAGACAGAGAGGGTTAGAGGCCACCAGGGTAGGTCACATCAGATATTTGCTGCCATTGATCTGTGCACCCACACGCTTGCAGGGCTAACGCATTCGATCAGTGAGGAATGATGGAGGGATGCCTGAGCACACGGTGGGCACCTCAAGGGTCAAGAGGAGGGAAGTAGCTGTATTTGAGTGGTTGTCTAAAACCAGCCCCTCGATTTTTGCAAGTAAAACCAGCTCCACTGTCAGTTTCTTGAAAAAACTTGGGGTTTATTGATTTAAACTGCAAACAGTCGTTACAAAAGAGATTCTCTTTTAAATAAACTCACACAAAGAGGAAGAAAAAGCAATGTAGTGAACAGTAACAGGTGGTGGTGGTGGGGGAAATTACATTCATTATTCTCTTTGTGCCAGTCCCATTCACCTCGGCAAGGAAAGCTCCAAACTTGGAATACAGAAACGCAAAGACAAACTGTATTTGGAATGTCTTCAGATAGGCACTTTGAGCCCAAGGCTTTTCTCCTTGAAGAATCTATACAAAAAGAGGAAGAAAAAGGTCTTCCTTCCACGCTGTCTCACAACAGAGCTCAGGTATGTACATTCTAAAGCCCAGGTAGGCAAGACCCAGGGGAGGGGAAGAGGAGGAGAAGAGGAAAGGCAAAGAAGCACATTAACTCAATTTGCAGTCCAACACAAAAAAAAGGGGGGGGGAATTCTAAAATAAATAATCCAAACACAGTTTTTGCATTTTTTTTAAATTAATTTTTCATTTTTTAAAATAAAATAACCAAAAAAGTGTAAAGTTACAAAAAATGTCATTGTAGTATAATATATTAAACTGTGGGGAAAAAAGGAAAAAAGACACTTCACAATCTTAAGATTAATATGGAAGATCATAATTTAAACATAAAAGAATATATTCTATGGATTCATCATCCCGATAAATATGAACAAAATTAACAAAAAAGCATAGGTTTCGGCAATAAATACGTTTTGATAAGTTAAATAAGCTTTTTTATATTGTTGTGCAGTGACAAGCAAAATTTGCTCTCCAATTTCTGAAAAGTTATACAAAATTAAAAACCCAGAAAAAAATAATAAAAAGCTTGGCGTGAGTGCTCTAAGATAGGTCTAAAGTACTCTAGAGCAAAACCATTAAAGCTAGGTCTACTGGAACTTTGTTTACACGAACTTGTGTGTGTGTGTGGAATGACTTCCGTCGGCCCCACCCCCTCTATTTCTTTATTTGTTTTAAGATGTCACATGAATACACGGGGAACTTTTAGCACCAAAATCAAGTCTCTCATAGTCCATCTGGTTTTTGTTTTCTCTTTTGTTTTGTTTTCTTCCTCCCAGTCGAAGTCCCACTCATGTTACAATCTTTGTCCGTCCTCAGCTTTTCTTCCCGCAGACCTGAGCAGATCCAGGCAAGATTAGTCTTTAAGGGGAGGGGAGAAAGAGGACTGGATGTTAACGCTTGCCCACATGCCTGCAGCCTAGCTGAAACTGGCCAGTCAGGAAGAGACTGGGAGAGGGCGATGCAGTACATGGCCAGTGGAGGGAGCTGGATCCGGACATTTCCTGCACATCTGGAAGTGCACAGAGCTGCTGGTGCCCTCTGCAGCTGGAGAGGTAATACAGTCACAGTGAAAGTGTTAAAAGGCACTAATTTTGTAAACGTTATTGCTTTTCATCGTAATTTGGCACTTAAGGTTTAAGCCAGTGGGTCTACGGCAGGCAGGTGGACGTGTTAACATCCAGCTCAGACTACTGGGGACAGGGTGGGGGAAGTTCAGCTTAACATCATAATAGAGGTGGGGTGGAGCAAGAGGAAACCCCAGACTAGTCGTCGGAGATGGAGAGTCTGCTGAAGATGGGAAGACGTCTTGAGGTGTCCAGGATAGGGGAATCTGAGCCGCTGTGGCTGCTGCTGGAGCTGCTCAGATAGCCCTCCTGGTCAGAGAGGGAGTCCTGAGGACTGGGTGGCGAGTCAAACATGTTGGGGGACTCGGACATGGGCCTGAACAAGAAGGTGGTGGGGGAGCTCCCGCTGGGCACCTGCATCCCCATGCTGGGGGCGAAGAGACTGACCAGCTCCTGGCTGGAGAAGGTAAAGGGGTTGCTGGCGCAGTCAGGCAAGGTGGGGGAGCCCAGCAGGTCGTCAGCGCTCAGCATGGGCGGCGGGGTGATGGAAGTGGGGCTGTCCAGCAGCCCGCTGGCAGCAGTGCTGGGGAAGCCGGCGAAGCTGAAGCTGTGCTGCAGGCGGGGTCTATCGGTGACGGCGGGCTCCCTGCTCCCCGCCACGGCACGGCGCTCCTCCGCGTTGTGGATGAAGTGGCAGCGCGGCCCGTAGGGGCAGAAGCCGATGGTGTGGAAAGTGCGGCAGAGCTCGGTCTTGTACTTGGGGTGGCGGGTGAGGCTCCGCAGCTCATGGATGCCGTGGGCGAACTGGCACTTATCGCCGTATTTGCAGGCGCCGTTCTCCTCGAAGGGGCGGCACAGCTCCGTCTTGTAGCGGCTGGAGTTGACCTGTCCCCCCGGCTGCTTCTGCTGCAACAGGCGCTCGCCACCCTCAGAGAAGGAGCGGTCCCGGAAGCGGCTTTCCCGGGGGCCCAGCATGGGAGCCGGCTCCCCTTTCAGGCTGCTGAGGAGCTGGTTCTGGTGAAACTTGGAGTTGGGCAGGGTGACAGAGTGCCTCCTAGGGAAACCCCCGCCGGCTGGGGTGCCCACCGCCTTCCTGTCCAGCAGGCACCCGCTGACACCCGAGGGGCTGTAATTCAACATCTTGTTGCTCTGCGGGAAGAAAGCAAGGGCCGGTCACTGCCACCGCCTCCTCCGGCGTCCCCACGCAGCCTCGGGAGCCTCCCGCGGCACGGCACAGCGCGGCACCCCGCCGACTCCCGCCGCCAGGCAGAGAGCAGGGCAGCGCGGGGAGCGGCGGCCGCCCTGCCCCGACGGGCCCCCCTCCGCAGCAACGTCTGCTTCAGCCCCTTTCGCCGCTCCACCCGAGGGCCCCGGGCCGCCCCTCCCCGTCCCCCCACGCAGCCCTCGCGGAGTAAAGTAACGAAGCGAGCCAAGCGCCAGACGCGGGGGAGCCGCTGGCTGCATCCAAAAACACGCCGAGGCCGGAGCCGTTTTCTGGGAAAGCCCCCCGGGGGACGGCGGCGAGCGGGAAGGACAGCGCGCAGCCCCCGCGCCCGCCCCACCGCTCCCCCCGCAGCGCGGCGGCGGCTCCCGCCCAGCCCCCGCCGCGCCGCTTCCCCCTCCAGCGGGGCTGGGCGAGGGGCGGCCGAGCCCCGCGGGGAGGGAGCCCGCCCGGCCCCGCGGCAGCGCCGCCGCCGCGCCGCGCCCGGGCGTGTTGCAGCGCGACGGCCCCGAGGGCAGGGGAAGGATCCGGCCCCCCCGCCCGGCGCCGCGGATCAGGCCGCCGGGAGCGCGGGGTGGTGCCCCTCGTCCTCCCCTCCTCCGGAGCGGCCGAGGCGGGAAGCGCGGGCGGCGGTGGCGGGGGACCCCGCGCCCCGGGACGGGGCGGCCGAGCTCGGCCCCCGCCCCGCGCCAAACTTTCTCCCGACCAGAAAACGGGGGAAAAAAACCCAAACACGAATCCCAAAGAAGTCGAAGAACCCCGAAGCTGGAGGAACAGCCCCTTACCTTGCATAAAACTTCGCTCAGGTCGAAGATGGTGGGCGACACCAGGGCTGTGGACATCTTCGGCGAGCGAGGGGGGAAGCGGGTGGGGCAGCGGCACACGGACACGAGGAGTCACGGCGTGGGTGAGGCGCAGCCTCCAGCGCCCCGGCGCGCAGCCTCCAGCGCCCCGGCTCGCAGCCTCCCCCCGCCGCTGCTGTTGCTGCCGATGCTGCCGCCGCCGCCACCAGCCCGGCCGCCGCACCCGCTCGCCGCTTCCAGCGGGCTCGGGGAAAGCTCAACTTATAAAGTTTCGGACTTACCCCGGGAGGAGGAGCCGGCGGCGGGAGGAAGGGGAGGAGGAGGAGGAGGGCAGGGTGATTGACACCGCGACTGAATCACCCGGGCGGGCAGGCCCAGAAAAACTTTCGGGAGGAAGACGGGGGGGAGGGAAGGAGGGGGGAAAGAGAAAAAAAAAAAAGAAGAAGAAAAGAAAGACGGGGGGGGAGAAAAAAGGCGGCCCGCGGCCGGGGGTGTTGGCTGCCCTCCCCCGCTCTGGAGGAGGTAGTTGTGCGGGCTGCCGCTCGCCGCTGCGCGCCTGTCTGCGCGCCCGTCTGCGCGCGTGTAACGCGGGGCCCGGCGCGGGGCGGGCGCGCTCCCCCCCGCCTGCGCGCGGCGGGGGCTGCGCGCGGGGCCGCTCGCGTGGGCGGGCCGGGCCGGAGCAGCGGCCGCGCACCTCCCCGGTGCGTGGTTCGGCGGCACCTCTTCGGGCCCTGTGAAATAAAAGCCCCGAGCGCCTGCGAACTGTTCATGCAGGAGCGGCCGGGCCGCAGCCGAGCCCTGCGCCGCCTTTCACAAGCGGCAGGACTTCTTTCCGGCCGAGGCCGGCTTGGGTCTGTCCGCTTTGATTTGAATCGATTGGATCCATTTTCGGCGCGGCCGGTCGCCCTCGCGTTTTTGCAAGCTGACGGTGTTGATTCACATCGCCCCCCCCCCGAGCCTTCCTCCTTTTTCCCAATTTTTATTGAAGCCTGGCAGGCTCTGCGAGGGGAAGTAGCTCACATCCACGTTAATTTAAATTGTTAAAATACGGATTTCTCCTTTAAAAGGGTGTTTGATAAATTCTGCCTTTTCTCCCCGAATAGTCCTCTTCCAGTCCCCAGAACTCGAAATTGTAAAACTGAAAAAAAAAAAAATAACGTCTCTGAGCAAGTAATCTATTCCAGATTTTAGTAGGCAAAGTATGATTCATACTGATATCGATATGGCGGGGGGGGGGGGGGGTGTGTGACGGCGGCAGTTTCTCTGTTAAAAAAAAAAGGCAAAACGCTTCAAGGCTTGTCGATATGAGGGTGCCTCAGCGTGAAATCCGCTGCCCCCAAACCTTCAGCCCCAGCTGAGGCAAGGCTCGCCCTAACTATAACTTTAGTGGGTGTTTCATATAAGGCCGAGCGACAGCATCTGGGCCCTCTCCCCCGCGCAAGGCCGGCGAGGGGGCCTCCTGCCCCGGCGCCGTGGACTCTTCCTCCTGCCCTGCTCCAGCTTGGCTGGGAGAAAAGAAACCCCTGCCTTGGGCAGCACGACGCCGACCCGAGCGGCCATCGCACTGAAAACTTCCAACAAATGACCCGGTTCCTCTTCTGTTTGCTTTAGAGTCGCGGGATCGGGACTTTGAGCTGGCGGCTGATCTTTTTCCCCTCCTTCGATCTTCAAGAACGGCCAAAATAACCAACCGAGAGAAACGCCCACAGGCTCCGGCTATTCCAGATTTCTTTTTTTTTTATATTATTATTTACTTAAGGAGAGCAATCAGGTTCCTCGAATTTCCGTCTCTTCCTGGTTTCTTTTTTTTTTCCTTGCCTTGGCCAGAAGTGAGGAGTAACCAGAGGAGAGACCAGCCTATTATTTTCTGCAGTTGTTTACTCATTCTGTAGATGGTGCTTGTTCCCAGGGCTCTGAGCCTCTCTATAATTAAACCCATTTTAATTGTTAGGTTAGAAACGTCATTTCGGGGACTTTCCAAGAGTTACCGAGAAAGCCAGCCGAGATAACCATTTCACTACCGAGTCGCTCCCAGCCCGGTTTTCTCCCCGCTTCCCCCCCGTCGGCCGGCCACGGTGTGAGGCTGAGCGGAGGGCTCCGGGCGGGAAAGCGGGGAGCCCAGGGAGCCCGGGGCCGGCAGCCCCGCCGCCAGCGCAGCCGCCTATTCCCGCCGCTGTGTGCCGTGTTCGCTTGCCCCGTGTGCATTTGTTTTGGAAACTTGGGGTTTAAGGTTGCACATTTCCGCGGATCGAGCGGCGAAGGCTGAAGCCGAGAAGGAATTTTTCTCCAGTGACTTAGCGTGGCAAACCCCGACTCCATGGTGGTCTGCTTTGCATCGGCTGCGCACATGCTCAGATCAGGAATTTAGCTGCTCACCCCACCTCGTGGCTAAAAGTCAGAGCCCTCCGGGCCAGAGAGGGAATTTGTGTGGGCATGAATTCACACCGAGCGGAGGAATGAAAAAATCGGAGCCTTGCACCTCCCGCCAGAGCCGTGCCAGAACTGTGATAGATGCAAATGAATAAAGATAGGTAAATGAATAAATGAAAGTCAATTATTAAAGGAGATTACTGAAAAAGTGAATGAACGCAGTGCCATGCTCGCTAGCCTTCTCGTGTGGGTCGATCCGTCCAGGCCCAGCACATTACAGTTGGGATACTACAGCTGGGCCCGGGAAGCAGAAATAAATGTCCAGAACATCCCAAGCCCTTCCCAAATCTGTCCTCAGCACAGGAGCAGCTTCTGGAGCATTCTCGTTCCCTGGTTCTGATGCAAGGAGATGCTAAACTTGTCTCAAAATACAGAAGGATAAGATTCTTCATCAGACCTGTGCACACATTTAATGGAGGAATTAAGAACCGCTTTCATGAATGAGAGTTGAAACGGGCCAGAATGGGCAGAAAACAGGGAAGAAGCAGGGGGCAGCAAATGAAATGATAAAGGCAGGAGGTTTAAAGGAGTGCTTTTTCTGATCGTGTGTGTGTGTATAAAACTGTGGGCTCGTTGGCACATGATGCTGTGGAGGTCAAAAGTATAAACGGGGTCAAAAAAGCAATTTGACAAATTTATTGAGGAAAAGTCCCTGGAGCTTTACTAAAGGCAAAGGCAGACCTCTGCAGCACATTGCTGGACAATGCACAGCAAAAGTATCACTCTCTCATTCCCCCATTTTTCCCCCTAAGCATTGGCTGCTCTTGGAGGTAAGAGGAAAGCCACAACGGACCTTTGATCTGACCCAGTTGGTTATTTTTACATAGTTAGGGTCCACTTTTATGCTTTATACTCTGTCTAACCCTGATGGGCTTGGAGGTGCACCTCACAAATCTGGGATTAGCTGTGCAACGTCAGATTGTTTGGGCCACGCAGGAGGAGGTCAGCCCTGGGAAGTACAAATCGACACTATCTCGTCCCCGAGCTGCTGGGCACGGTTTCACATGCTGGCCTCTGCTAAAGGCTGGAGAACAGTCTCATGGGGTGGCTGCACTTCTTGCCCAGTTTAACTCCCCGTCAGGGTAGTAAGAGGTTACTTTGAGCACTGAGTATAAACTGAATCCAAGTGCCAGCTTTGCCACAAATATATTTGGTGCTGTTACAGCTCCCATAGCAACAGAAGAAGATTGCTATCTTAAGGCACCTCCACTTATCTTCACCTGGAGCCGTTCGGCAATAGGAAGCCTGCAGGTCTGCTTGCATCAGTTAGAGTTACTGAGCAAGAACACGAGTGCAAAAAAGCCTGAATTGTTGAAAACAAGGGGGGGTGGTTTGGTTTGTTCCCTCTCCTATCACCCAGGTCCCAAAGTTTCAAGCTAGGAAAGGGAAGTGCTTTCATCACCAGCAAGGTTTTCCCCTGTGGATTTCGGATGAGTTAGGCATTTCGCTCCCCGGCTCCCATGGGACTCTTCAGATAAATAGCCCTGTCTTTTCTGCAGCGGTGCTCCGATGTACAGAGGCTGGGGACGGAGGAAGGACAAACCTCCTGCCTTTATTTCTGCTGGGGATGTAAAATGAGTCGAAGCTTTCTGCAGTCACTATTCTATTCATATCTTTTGGGTCTGGTGCTATTTTTGTTGGCGGTGCCCCTGGAGGTGGAGGTGTGGAAGTGCCTTTCTGCTGGTCTCCGCAAGCCGGTGTAGATGTTTCCTCTGTTCCAGGCACCTCCTCAGACGCTGTGGCCTTTTCAGGGGGAGTAGGCGGATGTCAGCGTGGCCGTTCCCCGCCTGTCCCTAACTTTTTAATCCTTCCTTTTACTTTAGCCTTGCGCTCCTTCCATGGAACATCTCTGGGTAGCCACTGGGAGGTGTGAATGGCTCGGGATGGAAACCACAGCTTGTAGGTGCGCCCTCTGCCAGGCTTTTCTGGCACCAAAGGAAGCCCAGCCTCCGCCTGCTCCCAAGCGAAAGGGATATTACCAGCTGCTCCGTGAGAAAACAAATTCGCAGAGATACAGGAAAGTGTATTAAGGTGGTAGGAAGCAACGGGAGTGAGATTCCTGGCAGCTCGGGTATGTAAACATTCATAAAATAGAGAGTGTGTGCATGTGTGTACTTTGTGGTGGCAGGAAACCCAAGAAGCTAGCTCCATTATTTTTGCTGGAATTGGTAGCAACGGTGCCAGACAAATATTATAAGCCCTTAATCCTCCTGACTTTACACCTGTGAATGACCTAAAGACCATCCAAGGCGATCTAAATTATGGGACATCCTTACTAATTAGTAATGTGGTTTGGGATCTGATTTGGTTGTTCATAAAGAGCGTTTTCTGCTTCTCAGTAGCTCAGATGCTGGGCAACCTCTGGGGGAAGTGAGGGGAGGGGGATATAGGAGGTGGCCTCTTCTGGAAGTGTCACATGGATGTGACTAGCCTGCCACAAATTTAGCACTGGTGGCACTGACAAGGTACTGCCATGGAAAAAGCAGAGGTGTCCTTTTAGCAGACGCAGGGTAAGGAAATTGGCTGAACTTAATGGCTCTAAGTTATAATTTCCAGTGGAAATACTAATGCAATTAATACATTTCCACATAGCAAGGACAGCAAGCCCGTGCTAGCGTTTGGCTGTTTGTCACGACTGCTCAGGCGGCTGGCCCAGCCACGTCCCGGGGTCCATCCAGCTGCACCCAGACACATGCAGCCTGTGCTGGGGGTGGAAGCAGGGCTGAGGCACAAACCAGTGTGGAAAATAACAGGTTTGAGGGCCTGGAGGGAAAGAGCATCACCAGGACTGGCTGCTGCATGGTTGTGGAAAGTGAGGGTGCCTGAAGAGGAACCTCTGCCCCTCTGCCCCTGGCCTGGGTGTGGGGCTGTCACTGCACCCCAGCTCCCCGGCAGGGCACCCACCAGCCTGCCTAGGGCCTGCACACCCTGTCCAGATGTGGGGCACAGGGCTGGAAAGCCCAGCAGCCCCCTCCCGCAGCGCCACAGACCTCCCTGTTGCCCACTTGCTGCTGGCACCCACTGCCTCCTGCAGAGAACCTCCTTCTTCTTATTGGGGTTTGCCCGTTCTCAGTGAAGTTGCAAACCCTTTAGGGCAAGGAGCAAGTCTTGTCTGATGTCTCCTCCCTGAGCACACCGCACCTGCATGAAGCAGGAGAAGGGATTTCCATCCTGCCAGTGTGGTAACAGGAGCCGAGAAAGTGCCCCAGCCTGGCTACAGCAAGGTGAGGGCTGGAGCAACAGATGTTTCGCACCACTGGCGGGGGAGAGCCGTGAAGCAGCTGTCGGGGACACCGGTGTGCCATCCCGCTGCAGGTTCCCGGAGCAGCACCCTGTCCCCCTCTCTGTGGGGAGCCCACCTGCGTGGGACAGCCTGTGCAGCCAGGTGCCGGCACCCTCTTTCCTCCAGGTCGCAGCTGGGCACGTGGCAGTCACAGGGTCCCCAGCATCCCTGCTGGGCCCAAACTCAGGAGCTGATTGTGGTGTACAGCAAGGGCACAGCTTCAAATAGGTAGCTTTAACCTGGCCTAGTCTGCGCAGGGCTCTGTGCCTGCCGGGGCAGAGAGAAGTCAAATATCTGTCACCTAAACGAATTGTCGTTCAGGTTAAGGGACGTGCCAGAAGCTTTAAAGAGGCTGTTGGCAGTTTCCAGAAAAAAAAGCAAGTGACATCTGCTGCACATGGAAACAGCAATTGCCCTTGTATCGATACGGTGGTTAGTGCATGAAACAGAAGTGACTGGGGACATGGAAAGGCACAGATCTCAGAAACCAGCACAAATTCCACATTTTTTTCAAATCCTGCTTCCACTCTCCCAAGCCCCTACACAGCAGGGCGATAACACAGCGCAGCGATTTCTGTTGGCCTCTGCCTGTTTCCAGCTGGAGCAGCCCTGGCTGCTGATTTATTCAGCAGACGTCAACCGGTGGAATGTTTCCATGATTTTTCTCTCCGAAAGAATGTGCTGGGACTAAATGCTTTCACCTTTTTTTTTTAAGGAGAAGGTCTAAAACTACTCAGGAGCCTCTCGGATCATGACATTTGTCTGACATGCAATGCTGGTGTCAGAAGGTGCTGCTTGCTGTGCTGGTGGCAGCTCACCTCCAATAGGCCCAGCTATAACCGTCTGAGAAATACCATTTTGGCCCTTCACGGTGGAACTTGTCATAACCTTGTTTCCAAACACACGGGTTGCACTCCACACATCTTACAGCTCCATGAGATATTTGCATCAGGGAGGCAGCTTGCTTTCCTGCCTATCCCGTCCCATCAAAACACACTTTTAGCACCAGGCAGGAAGCCAAGGTCAAGTCTCCTTTTCTTTTTTTTTTTTTTGCTGTTGCCTCTGCCTGCTCTGAATGCATTATGATCCAGACTTCAGTTCCACTATTATATCTTTTCCCACAAGACCGTTGCCTCATTCAGACTACAGCGGGGAACGTGCTTTCATCTCTGCCAGCTGGGCATGGCTGGAGTGCCCCATGCCCATAGGAGCTGCGCGGGGAGGACACGGAGGCAGGGCTTTGCAGATTCCCACGCACGGAGGACGGAGGGGTTTGGTCAGGTCCAAATCTGGGAGGGCATTTCCAGGGAGCCTCTCCCACTGCCTCCTTTGTCAGGCCAGTAGGTAGTGAAGGATGTCAATGAGGATGGGATTCCTCTCACCTGATTTTAGGTGCCTAAAAGTTGGGTGTCTAAACTTAATTAGTCAGACAGGCTTCCTGCATAGTCAATGGAGACAAATAGGCACCTCTAGTGTGTGATTCATCTCACCTATCTTGAACATTTATCTTGAGAAGGGCTGACTCACTCGGCAGCCAAGCGCCCACTTCTCTTCTGTGACTGGCAACTTGCTGAGGCTTTGACAACTAAATTTTGGATGTCCCAAGTTAGGCAAGGTGAGTCCTACCCCCAGCTGTGGCAGTGGCTGTGGGAAGCATCATCACCGTGCTCCGGCTTGGGCCCCCCCACCCCCGCCAATTTCCCTCAGAGGGTCTGTTTCCAGCCCTCCCCAAGCAGGGCTGGGTTTTAGTCTGTCCAAATCACATTATCAGTCCTTATCACATCATCAGACCAAGTTAAATATTTATAAAGCACCTGGGGGCAGGGTCTATGTCTTTCTCGTGTTTGTATATTCCCTGGAGGAGTGAAGCCCCCACGCTGGTTGCAACCCTTTTTGCAGACTGGTGCAATACGGCACGGTGGGTCCCTGCGCCAATCTGCAGGTCTTGACGAAATGCAGCCGGGAACGCAAAAAGAGCTCATGGACATTGGGAAATAAGCAGGAGTGAATCATAAGAGTCAGGAGAAGCTACTAACGTGTGGGAAAAAGGCAAATGTGCTACCTCGGCACAAACATATAATAAGGAAGTATGTAATAATAATTATTGTTATTGTAATACAGTCTGGGTGAGCATTTGGGAAAAAGATATCTAATAACTGACAAGCGACGTGGCTTGGTTTGTTTTGATCTGAAATTCAAACAATGGTTGTGTTTATAAGGCAATAATACGCAGGGCACAGAGCACTGGCACCGCACCAACTATGCACTCCCCAAGTCGGGTTTATATAGGTCATGCCAAACAAATAATAGTGTTCTTCAATATAATTACTGATTCATTATGGAGAGAGAATGTAATCAAGTCTGTTTGGATTTCAGGGAGGCGTTAGATATGGTAAATTCATACATTTGAACTCGGATCGGGAAGGCTTTGTGCGCTCGCCTAGGTCTGCTCCTCCAGGAGTCAGCGGTAAAATTCCCGCTGCAGCCTGCCCCGGCAGCACAGGAGCCTCCCCGCCGGTTTCAGCAGGCGCTGGTGCTCCCGCCGCCCTTTGCGGGCTCCCTCAGCGTCCTTTGAAGCACTTCACAGGTAGATTGGGAGACTAAACTACTGCTAGACTGAGACCCGTCTCCAAATTTGCTGGACCTGGCACTTAGCTCAGGCAGTTGCACCCGCCCCCATCAGCTGTCCTTGATCCTGGGGCCACCCTGGCCCCTCCACTTCTGAGCCTCCTGGCCTGTGCCCTGCTTCTGGATGTGTCTCTTTACACACGTTATTCCATTGTTATTTCAGGGGAAAGCGGCAAAAACCAGAGAACAGGATGGCCCAGTGATGCCCACCAGCTCCCTGGCCTGATGCTTATGCTCAGCCATGGGGGAGTTAAACTGAGGTGTCCTTGTCCTGGGAAGACGTCTGAGGAGTTGGGCAGTGGTGGGGCAGTGCTGCCACCCACCACGGCAAGGGGGTGCCACCACTACTTGGGGCATCAAAGGAGAAGAGCCAGGTTTAGCTGGTGGTGAGGGAAGACCGGGGGAGCTGCTCTAGGGGCGTTTGGATGGCTTTCCCACGTGGCCTTCCCTGGGGTGTGGGGAACTGGCATTTCGACTGCAGCACTCTGCTTTCCCCAGGAAGACCTGGGCAGCCCTGCACCAGTCTGAGGTGTTTCCCTCTGGCCTCTGCCCTGTGCAGACCCTGCATATGGGGATGGATGATGGTGCCCATTGTGGCGTCCTCAACACCCGGCACAGCTGCCGGTACCGGTGACAGGGCTTTGGCCTGCATGGCACCTGGACCCAAGAGTTTTACCCAGGAAAACACAACGCATTGTGGCACAGCCATGGAGTCGGCACCTCTCATCTGCACGACCGGCCCTGCTGCTGCTCCCCACAGTGCAAAGGGCAGAGGCCCAGTGTCGTCCCTCACGCCCTGCTCCGGGGAGCAGCTGCATTTTTAAAAAAGGTCAGACTGGGCACGGCACGAGGCTTCTAGGAAAATGGGGGCAACGCCAGCCGTGCCAGCGGACCAGCACCCAGCGGAGGGAGCACTGATGGAGCACTTTTTTGCAAAGCTAAATCATGCCCTGCTAGTCAGTTGACTCCTGTGAGCTTCTGAAAAAGCTGATTAGGAACAAGTAGGGACTATAGTAAATATATGTCCTGCTTTCAGCTAGGATAGAGTTAGTTTTCTTCCTAGTAGCTGGTATAGTGCTGTGTTTTGGATTTAGGATGAGAATAATGTTGATAACACACCGATGTTTTAGTTGTTGCTGAGCAGTGCTTACACTAAGTCAGGGACTTTTCAGCTTCTCATGCTGCCCTGCCAGCGAGGAGGCTGGAGGTGCACAAGAAGCTGGGAGGGGACACAGCCAAGACAGCTGACCCAAACTGGCCAAAGGGATATTCCATACCTTATGACATCACGCTGAACAAAAAAACTGGGGGGAATTGGCTGGGGAGGTGCGGCCACTGCTCGGGAACTGGCTGGGCATCGGTCAGCAGGTGGTGTGAGCAATTGCATTGTGCATCACTTGTTTTGTATATTCTATTATCATCATCATTATTATTATTTTCCCTTCCTTTTCTGTCCTATTAAAGTGTCTTTATCTCAACCCACGAGTTTTACCTTTTTGCCAGTTCTCTCCCCCATCCCACTGCGGGGGGAAGTGAGTGAACGGCTGTGTGGTGTTTAGCTGCCTGCCGGGTTAAACCACACCAGTCCTTTTTGGCACCCAACGTGGGGCTCGAAGGGTTGAGATAACGACAGATCTGACCGGGGTGTGTTAAGGCAAATTTTTTATAAGCATTCATTATATTAGGTTAATAGTTGCTGGTCATAATATTGAATTATTTGCCCTCAGAGGACTTGTGCTTGTTCTCATCGTTGTGTTATGTAACACCTTACTTGCTGTATATGTTCCCTGTTGTGCTGTTTGTCATCTCTGGGGGCTGGATTAGGTTATCAGTTTGCTGTATTGGGTCACACTGGCTTATGATATGATAAAATTACTGATCGTGAGACTAATCTGGTATTTGTACTCAGCATTGCCATCATCTCCATACTTCAGGAACCATCTCTCAGAAACTATTAATAATTACACTCTCTACCTTTTCTCCTTGGAGAGCCAATCTATGGGGGAGACAAGGGGGAACACTTTCCCCAGCTCCTTCACCTTCCCTTTCTCCATCAGGCTAGTTACAACAGCTCTTGAGAATTTTGAATATCCTTGGGATGTTCAAACCATCATGTTCCTATTGCTATGTCTCCTGAATGTGTTTCAGGTCTTGTTTAGGGTTAAACAACTATTTAACAACTATTTAAGAATAGGCAGAGATCTGCCCCGAGGCTGGATAGTTATGAGTGGCAGGGTGTGTGGGATAGCATGGGCAAGTACCCAGGACAGTGGGCATCTCCAATGTTTTGGTAATTCACCCCTGAACAAGTGCAGAATCACAAAAAACTAGTAAAATATTTGGAAAAAGTATGCTGTCACGCTGGCAATTCCAGAGAGACACAGATCATTGCAACATGCTGGGGCCTGGCCCCTGCCTACCAAGTCCTGTTCAACACTATTCAGTACCCTCAAAGGGAAGAGAAGGTCTCTGGATCTGACGACAAAACGACAGGCACTGAGGCTACTCCAACCCCGGCAACAGGCACTGTGGCTGCTCCAACCTCCACGACAGGCACTGCGGCTACTCCAACCGTGGTGATAGGCACTGCAGCTGAACCAGAGAACCAACCTGTGCCAGTGTCAGTCGCCCCTATACACAAGAAGAAATATTGGATGCAAAAGTCAGCTCCTTTAGTAAGGGAAGAAACTCCTACTAAGAAGGGGAAGGAGGAAGAAGTGGACGAGGCAGGCTACTCGGAAGCAGGGCCATCACGGGAAAAGGAGGAGGAAGAGGCAGAACGTACAAACGAGGCAGTAACCACCTGATCCCTATCCCTGAGTGACCTGTGAAATATGCCAAAAGATTTCAGCCGTCATCCAGGCGAGCACATTGTCACCTGGCTGCTCTGATGCTGGGATTACAGGGCCAGTAGCCTGGAATTAGAGGGTAGGGAAGCCAAGCAACTGGGATCACTTTCTAGGGAAGGAGGCATTGACAAAGCGATTGGAAAAGGGGCACAAGCCCTCAGTCTCTGGAGGCGACTCCTGTCAGACGTGAAGGAAAAGCATCCCTTCAAGGAAGATGTTATATGTCACCCAGGCAAGTGGAGCACCATGCAGAGAGGTATCCAGTACCTGAGGGAATTAGCTGTGCTGGAGGTGGTTTATGGTGACCTGGACAACAAGCAGTTATCCAAAGATCCAGATGAAGTCAAGGGCACACGACCCATGTGGCGGAAGTTTGTATGGAGCGCAACCCTTGTCATGCCAACTCATTGGCAGTAATGACCTGGAAAGACGAAGAGGGACAAACAGTGGATGAATTGGTTGGCCAACTCCAGCAATACAAAGAAAGTCTCTCTTCCTCCCTACGGGCCTGCGTCTCAGCTGTGGAGAAACTGTCCCAGGAGTTCCAGCAATTCAAAGAGGATATGCCCTATTCCCCAGCTGTACGGACCAGTATCTCAGCTGTTAGGAGTAAGCGTTCCTCTGCTCAAGAGAGAGGATATAGTGGGTACACACCACAGGCCTGTGGTTTTACCTGCGTGACCACGGAGAGGACATGAGGAAGTGGGATGGAAAATCCACCTCGACCCTAGAGGCACGGGTACGTGAATTACAAGGAAAAACAATCACAGAAGGGGGTTCTTCCAGGAAAATTGCTGCTCCAGTCTCCAGTGGGCAGTTCCCCAGACAGAGTAGAAGAGCTGATCCTACTTCCGATCTTAATAAAGGGACTTTTGATTCGCATTTACAAGAAGTGAGTAACGAATACTATGACCAGGACTAGAGGGGCCCTGCCTCCAGCCGGGTGGAGGAAGGGGACAACTGGGTTTATTTGACTGTGTGGATTCGGTGGCCTGGCACATCAGACCCACAGGAATATAAGGCTTTAGTGGACACCAGTGCACAGTGTACCCTAACGCCATCAAGATATAAAGGGGCAGAACCCATCTGTATTTCTGGAGTGACAGGGGGATCCCAACAGCTAACTGTATTGGAGGCCGAAGTGAGCCTAACTGGGAATGAGTGGCAAAAGCACCCCATTGTGACTGGCCCAGAGGCTCCGTGCATCATTGGCATAGACTTCCTCAGGAGAGGGTATTTCAAAGACCCAAAAGGGTACCGGTGGACTTTTGGTATAGCTGCCTTGGAGACAGAGGAAATTAAACAGCTGTCCACCCTGCCCGGTCTCTCAAAGGACCCTTCTATTGTGGGGTTGCTGAGGGTCAGAGAACAACAGGTGCTGATCGCCACCACAACGGTGCACCGGCGGCAATATTGCACCAACCGAGACTCCCTGATTCCCATCCATAAGCTGGTTCGCTGACTGGAGAGCCAAGGACTGATCAGCAAGACTCGCTCACCCTTTAACAGTCCCATATGGCCAGTGCAAAAGTCTAATGGAGAGTCGAGACTAACAGTAGACTATCGTGGTCTGAACGAAGTCACGCCGCTGCTGAGTGCTGCTGTGCCAGACATGCTAGAACTTCAATATGAATTGGAGTCAAAGGCAGCCAAGTGGTATGCCACAACTGATATCGCTAATGCGTTTTTCTCAATCCCTTTGGCAGCAGAGTGCGGGCCACAACTTGCTTTCACTTGGAGGGGCATCCAATACACCTGGAATCAACTGCCCCAGGGGTGGAAACAGAGCCCCACCATTTGCCATGGACTGATCCAGACTGCACTGGAACAGGGTGAGGCTCCGGAACACCTGCAATACATTGATGACATCATCGTATGGGGCAATACAGCAGATGAGGTTTTTGAGAAAGGGAAGAAAATAGTCCAAACACTTTTGGAAGCCGGTTTTGCCATAAAACAAAGTAAAGTCAAGGGACCTGCACAGGAGATCCAGTTTTTAGGAATAAAATGACAAGATGGATGTTGTCAGATCCCAATGGATGTGATCAACAAAATAACAGCCATGTCTCCGCCAACTAGCAAAAAGGAAACACAAGCTTTCTTAGGTGTTGTGGGTTTTTGGAGAATACATAGTCCAAATTACAGTCTGATTGTAAGCCCTCTCTATCAAGTGACCCGGAAGAAAAACAATTTCAAATGGGGCCCTGAACAGTGACAAGCCTTTGAACAAATTACACAGGAGATAGTTCACGCAGTAGCCCTGGGGCCAGTCTGGGCAGGACAAGATGTAAAAAATTTGCTCTACACCGCAGCCAGGGAGAACGGCCCTACCTGAAGCCTCTGGCAGAAAGCACCAGGGGAGACTCGAGGTCGACCCCTAGGGTTTTGGAGTCAGGGATACAGAGGATCTGAGGCCCGCTATACTCCGACTGAAAAAGAGATATTGGCAGCATATGAAGGAGTTTGAGCTGCTTCGGAAGTGGTTGGTACTGAAGCACAGCTCCTCCTGGCACCCCGACTGCCGGTGCTGAGCTGGATGTTCAAAGGGAGGGTCCCCTCTACGCATCATGTAACTGATGCTACATGGAGTAAGTGTGTTGCACTGATCACACAACGGGCTCAAATAGGAAACCCCACTCGCCCAGGAATCTTGGAAGTGATCATAGACTGGCCAGAAGGCAAAGATTTTTGAATATTGCTAGAGGAGGAGGTGACGTGTGCTGAAGAGGCCCCACTGTGTAATAAGCTACCAGAAAATGAGAAGCAATATGCTCTGTTCACTGATGGGTCCTGTCATATTGTAGGAAAACATTGGAGGTGGAGGGCTGCCATCTGGAGTCCTATACAAGTCACAGAAACTGCTGAAGGAGAAGGTGAATCGAGCTAATTTGCAGAAGTAAAGGCCATCCAGCTGGCTTTAGACATTGCTGAACGAGAAAAGTGGCCAGTGCTCTATCTCTGTACTGACTCATGGATGGTGGCAAATGCCCTGTGGGGGTGGTTGCAGCAATGGAAGCAGAGCAACTGGCAGCGCAGAGGCAAACCCATCTGGGCTGCCGCATTGTGGCAAGATATTGCTGCCCAGGTAGAGAACCTGGTTGTAAAAGTACATCACATAGATGCTTAGGTACCCAAGAGTTGGGCCACTGAAGAACATCAAAACAACCAGCAGGTGGATCAGGCTGCTAAGGTTGAAGTGGCTCAGGTGGATCTGGACTGGCAGCATAAGGGTGAATTATTTCTAGCTCGGTGGGCCCATGACACCTCAGGCCATCAAGGAAGAGATGCAACATATAGATGGGCTCATGATCGAGGGGTGGACTTGACCATGGACACTATTGCACAGGTTATCCATGAATGCGAAACATGCGCTGCAATCAAGCAAGCCAAGCAGTTAAAGCCTCTCTAGTATGGAGGATGATGGCTGAAATACAAATATGGGGAGGCCTGGCAGATCGATTATATCACACTCCCACAAACCCACCAAGGCAAGCGCCACGTGCTTACAATGGTGGAGGCAACCATCGGATGGCTGGAAACGTATCCCATGCCCCATGCCACTGTCCGGAACGCTATCCTGGGCCTTGAAAAGCAAGTCCTATGGCGACATGGCACCCCAGAAAGAATTGAGTCAGACAACGGGACTTATTTCCGAAACAACCTCATAGACACCTGGGCCAAAGAGCACGGCATTGAGTAGGTGTATCACATCCCCTATCATGCACCAGCCTCCGGGAAAATCGAACGATACAATGGACTGTTAAAGACTACACTGAGAGCAATGGGTGGTGGGACGTTCAAACATTGGGACACACATTTAGCAAAAGCCACCTGGTTAGTCAACACCAGGGGATCTGCCAATCGAGCTGGCCCTGACCAATCAAAACTTTTACGTAGTGCAGAAGGGGATAAAGTCCCTGTAGTGCACATAAAAAATATGCTGGGGAAGACAGTCTGGGTTATTCCTGCCTCGGGCAAAGGCAAACCCATCCGTGGGATTGCTTTTGCTCAAGGACCTGGATGCATTTGGTGGGTGATGTGAGAGGACAGGGAATTCCGATGTGTACCTCCAAGGGGATTTGATTTTGGGTGAGAATAGCCAATGACTTGAACCGTATGATGTTAATTGCTATATAATACTGTATATCATCACTACTATGGTTGCTATATGCCATATCAATGGTATTACAGTAAAAATCACCCAAATTAATGAAGAATGAATTTTGATGAAACTGAGCAAAGTGCAGCGATGATAGAACAGACAAGCGCAGCGGTGATGGAACCAGAACTGGCTTCAGCATGCAGCAATCCAACACCACACACCATCTCTCCTGCCCTGAAGGACTGTTATGACAGATGGAGCCCAAAGTCATGGACTAAATGAACTCAACGGACATTTTAGAGGAATGGCCCGTAGACTAAGGGAATGATATATGTGTGTATATATCAAAATACAGGAAAGTTGATGGTGATTAATTGGGATGTATTGGAAAGTGTGGGACCTGGGCATGACGTAGATGGTATAGAATAAGGGGTGGATATTGTCCTGGTTTCAGCTGGGATAGAGTTAATTTTCTTCCTAGTAGCTGGTATAGTGCTGTGTTTTGGATTTAGGATGAGAATAATGTTGATAACACACCGATGTTTTAGTTGTTGCTGAGCAGTGCTTACACTAAGTCAGGGACTTTTCAGCTTCTCATGCTGCCCTGCCAGTGAGGAGGCTGGAGGTGCACAAGAAGCTGGGAGGGGACACAGCCAAGACAGCTGACCCAAACTGGCCAAAGGGATATTCCATACCTTATGATGGTCACGCTGAACAAAAAAACACAGGGGAGTTGGCCAGGGGGGCACGGCCACTGCTCGGGAACTGGCTGGGCATCGGTCAGCGGGTGGTGTGAGCAATTGCATTGTGCATCACTTGTTTTGTGTATTCTATTATCATCATCATTATTATTATTTTCCCTTCCTTTTCTGTCCTATTAAAGTGTCTTTATCTCAACCCACGAGTTTTACCTTTTTGCCAGTTCTCTCCCCCATCCCACTGCGGGGGGAAGTGAGCGAACGGCTGTGTGGTGTTTAGCTGCCTGCCGGGTTAAACCACAGCAATATATGCTTTCAAAAGGTTTTTTGATAAAGGCCTTTCCAAGAATGAAACAAACTTGGCAGCCACGGTATGTAAAGTCCTGTCATGGATTGAAAATTCAGTCAGAGCTGATAGGAGGGGGAAAAAAAATCCATTAAAAGTAAATGGCCAGTGTTCCAGTGGGAGAAGAAAAGCTTACTGGGGTGGGAAGGGGCAGTGGGGCCGCGCTTGGAGGAGACGAAAGCGGCCCTCCAAATACCGTTTCAAAAAACAGAAATGGGGGAAGAGGGATAACAAGGCAACAGCATTTGCTGTCAACAGAGAACCATGTATTGTAACTGCAAGCAAGGCTCGGCAGGGATGGGAGGAACTCCAGAAGCTTCTAACTAAACTCAGAAACCAAACCACAATGATGGAAAAAGTTCAGTGCACACAAATGCCAAAGCAAGCCATTTCAGAAGAAAGTGGGCAAGCGTCTCACTCTGAATTAGAAGTCGGCTTGCAGGGGTCAGCAGTGGGCATGGGCAATGGCTGTTCAAGCATTGCACGTAGAAGACCTGCACCGTAGGTCCACATGAAAAATACGTCATCATATAATCTGGTCACACATCACAGTCCGTGTCCGCTTGCCCACTTTGAAGCAGGACCTAAAGAAACATTGTAAGGCAGACCATGCTGAGTCAAGATCAAAAGTCCACCAAAGGCAGCATGGAAGAACAGAAACAGGATCAAAGGCAGAGCTGGGTGGGGGACTTTTTTCATGAAGGGAGATTGAGGAGTATATTATTATTTCATTTGCACCAGGGAAGCAGAGGGCTACAAAACAATGGTTCCCTTTAGTAACAACTGGCTGATGCTTACGATTTATTTGTGCCACGCAAGTTGAAAAGAAAGCTGTAAAGGTGCTTTTAAAAATAGTTGCAAGGGAAGTTTGTGCTTTGCCACCGGTCTGCCTCACAGTACTGTTCCCTGCTGGATGCGATCTGCTGATAAGCTCATACCTGGCCTGAACTCTGCTCTGCGTGCCAAGCCACCCGTAGCAGGGTAACCTGCTCTGGCTGGATTGCCAAGACCCACTTTTGCAGAGTCTGGATGCAATTGCCTTATGCACAACGTCCAGCCCTGGGCAGCAGCTGGCGAAGCCCAGCCTGTGCACTGAAAGCCTGCTCAGCATCAGTGTCCAGCTGTCATGGAGTGGGGCCCGCACGGCAGGGATGAATGCGGTCCCTGGCATGGTGTGATGACACCAAGACCCATGCAATAAGAAATGGAAAGGGGTGTGTGTGTGTAAATAATTTACTAGTATGGCCTAAATGCTACCAGACCTTTGTTTATTTTTATGCAGTCAGTAAAGAACCATGCGGATTCCGAGACTGGAGTTTGGGGACCAGAGGCTGAGAGGTGACACAGAGCAAAGGCATCCGACCCCTCTGTGCGGGAAGGCAGCCGGGCTGGGAGCAGAAGGCTGCCTTCCGTGTTTTCAACTTTTCCCGCGTGCAGAAAGCTTTGTGGAGAAACGAGAGAGGGAGAAATGCCACATATCTACAGGTGGCTGCCCCAGAGAGGTGGGAGCTTCACCACACGCTCTGTGGAGGGACCAGGGAGGGGAAATCGTTTGCTGGATGATGCCTGTCATGTATTTCAAGCAGGGTTTCTCGCTGCCCCCAGCTGCCAGTGCTGTGCTGGGGCCCTGGGTCCATGGAGAGGTAGGCTTCTGGCTCAGAAACAAAAGCGAAGACTGGACTAACTGGCATCAAAGAAGAGCTAATCGTGCTCCTCACAAGAGCAGAGACGTTGGGCCTGGTGTCTGGGCTGCCTTACAGTACAGGTAATGAGCACTGATGGGATGCCATGATGCCCTGCTCCACGGCACAGTGTCCTCAATGTTGCCAAGCCCAGGCAGTCTTGGAGATAAACACAGGGCGCTTCCTCCTTACAAATCCTTTGCTTTCTTTAAGGGGGTAAGAGGTGTTGGACAGACGTGAGACATTGATTGCTGGCTACTGGAGTTGTGAGAAGAGGAAGGCTACTACTCCTACTTGTTTCTACTTTTTTTTCTTTAAGACTCTGCTCCACAGGTCATGTGGTTATAAGAGAACCTCATTTTTCAGTTAAGAAAAACATGCTTTTCCTGCTAGCTAATGCAGAGAAAAACATGAAAACTGGAGCCTGAGCCAAAGACTAAAGAGTCAAAAGACAAACATACAGAATTCAACATAATTGTTTTTAATTTTTTAAATTATGTTCTTTAGGTGACTGACAATATTTTGGAACCGGACTCTCAAACATTTGGGATTAGCTCTCCTGGAAAGGAGAGGACATTGCCCTCTAGTGCCACTTGGGAAATGCCAAGATCCCAGCCCACAGCTCTGCAGGGGAGGTGTTACTTGGCAAGTACCTAGAGCTTAATCAGAAGTTTGGGACCACCTTCAGGGGGTCAGGGAGAAAAGCAGATCAGCTT
Source organism: Aptenodytes patagonicus (assembly GCF_965638725.1). Classification (NCBI taxonomy): domain Eukaryota; kingdom Metazoa; phylum Chordata; class Aves; order Sphenisciformes; family Spheniscidae; genus Aptenodytes; species Aptenodytes patagonicus. Next base: position 34,595,515 of record NC_134955.1, on the reverse strand, counting down.
TTTTCTTTCAGCTCTCCTGCGTGTGAAAGTCTGGTCCAGCTGGATAATACGCCCAGCACTAACTCCTAGCAGCAGGAAACTCTCCCCTTCAATGGCTACCTGATGCCCTGTGTGAAATGAGAGTTCAGCCAGTGGTACAGGCACTTCTTAGTGGACAAGTATCCACACAACGTAATTTCTGCAGTAACTGGTGTCTTCGTGTCTGCCAGGACCATTCTCCCTGCCAGCCCAGCAGAGAGGACTGAAATTACCTGGGAAGAGTCCTTCCAGCTGAGGCTTTGTACTGCCCTGCAATAACAGCACATGCACGACGACCTGTGCCGCTTTGTTCCTTGCTGTAGTTTATCTGTGGGTGGACAATTGCTATCTCCAGGCCTACAGAGTGAGCGTTATTAGACATATTAAAAATAAAATAAAAAAAAGTCTTCTGACTCCGAAATTCACTGCCTTTCAGTTTGTGTACATCTAGCTGAGACATTGTACCCACTAATTGTTACTGAAGTTTGCAGTTGGTTGACCCACCAGTACAGTGCTGGGACACTGGGTGGAGTTGTGCAGCTCCTCCCAAGTTCAGATGTGTTCAAGATGCACGGCTCAAAGATGACCAGTCTGTCACCTCTAATATAATTGATGGATCAAAACACCACAGATTCAAGCTGTGGTGGATATGACAGTGTCTGTTGTAAATGCATCTGTTCCAAAATGCAAACCAGAATTTCTAGATGCCACTGAAATGGTGAAGACCCATTGAGGAGCAGGTGTGGGGGTGGTGGATGGCAAAGGCTCTTTTGGTGAAACTGTTCAAAAGAGCAGGTCTGCTGACGAAGGGAGGGTCCCACGGTCACCTCGAACATATAAGCAGAATGAAAAGCGGCAGCAGCAAAAGCCAGTAATGCACCAAAAGCTAAGTGTACAGGCTAAATCAGGCCAATAAAAATAGCTGTGCTGGTGAATGAATATGCCAAGCTAAGCCACGTTTCCTGAAGCAGTTGAACCCTCAGCCACAGAGCTCGTCCCAGGCAGAAGGGCTGTTGCAATGACAGTGCTATGGAGGGGGATAGCTCTACCTCATAGCTGAGCTGTATACAGTTATGGCCAGTTTGCATTTGTGAAATGCATGCTTTTCCATCTCTCTTTAGTAGCAGAAAAAGCAAAAAAAATAGGTGTTTCTGTGCATGTGTGCACTGGTGAGCACATGTACTAGACTAGGAAGAGCGTGCATGTTTGTGTGTGTGTGTGTGTTTGTGCTGGCTTAAGGAATTGTGTACGTGCATGAGAACAAGTGCTAGTGAACATGTGAACAAGACACTGACTGGCCATCATGCGGCTTCGTGTGAGCATCCTAGACTGCAGAAGAAACGGCGTGCGCTGGGATGGGGTGCGGATTATGCAAGGTCGGGTAGGGCTGCACGAGTGCTTGCTTATGCAAGCTGTGGGGAGTGTGGGTCTGTGCCAGCGGGAGGGCAGAGGAGCAGTGGCGTGCACACAAGCACCCGTGCGCACGGGAAGGGAGGCGAGCGCCAGCACAGGACAGCGCACGGGGCACTGTGGTGCTGGAGGGGAGATGCAGGAAGGCTTTTTTCCGACTGTTTATACAACACGGTTTGGCTCAGCAAAGAGTTAACGTGGTAAAGAAGAGTCTAGAAGGGCTCCTGCCAGCTATAAACAGAGCGATCAGCATACACAGGATGTGGCAAGCAGCTAAAGGCGTCCCGTTATTAACTTCACTTTTATTTCAAGGGGATTCACTTCTCTGTTCTGTGTCCCATTTGGGAAGTGAAACCTAAGTCATGGTACCATTAAAAAAAAAATGGTCACAGCTCATTTGTTTTTCTACTTTATTCTTTCTTTTCTTTTAAAAAGTTACTTTGCTTTTCCTTGAATGGAAATTATTGAAATTGCTGGTAACACATTAAGTCTTCACTCTCTGTTTCTCTCCTGAGGAATTACCATCTCATTTGCTCTCATTTGAAACTGTTGACTCTGGGGGGAGTGTTTACACCTCACGACGTGCTCATAGTGTGGTGCAACCCCGAGCAGAGGGAACAACGCGGGTTCCTCCTAAGCACAGCCAGAGCCTGCCTGTGCACTGCTCACAAGATGCTTTGTAAACATTTATTCATTCTTGCACACATGCTCCCTTCCCTCCCCCATCAGGTGAGGAAATATTATTGTCACCATTTCACAGATGGAAGAAGTGAATGCAGATAGGTTTGGTGACTCACCCACAGCTGCTGAGGCAGATCTAGAGCTGAGGTGTTAAGCTCCCAGCCACCTAATTTAACCCAGCAGGTCACGTTCCCACCCAGGGCTGACAATATAGGTAATGCCAGCTCCATCTACCTGCCATCCACTTGTCCTGTGAAGCAGTAACACTCATCTCCACGTTTGCAGAATGAGATCAGATTGCTGTGGCTTGCTCCATGCGATGGTGTCATCAGAGTGCAATATATTATTGTGATATCATGATGTTATTATGCCTGAAACTAACGCAAGGCCACGCACAGAACAGAGGTAGGCAGTTGAAAATCAGTGACCGTGTGCTCCTCAACCACATCACCCCCCCACCCCACCCCTGTACCAGGGTGTTGGTTGATCCCACCACACTGCAAGGATCTGCAAACGATCTGCGTGCTGGGCAGGGTCCCCCCACCTTCTCTGTTGGGGCCTGGGTTCATTTCTGCCCTATACAGCCCTGCTGCAAATGACTGAGGTAGGAAAGATGGCTCCGTGAGGCAGTGGAAGGAGAATGTTTGCCTCTCCAGTGGAAATGGCTCTCAAAGCACATGGTCAGTAGATAAAGATCATGGCTCCAGTTCTCCGGTGAGGCTGGTTGTTTTTGAGTGCTGAGCACTTACTGGAAACCAAGCCTCCTAAAGGTGGTTCAATACAAGCACTCGGGAAACTGAGCCTTCAGCGTCTCATCACGGCTGAACATCCAGGGCCACATTGCCATTGTTTGCTTCTGCTTTGCTATTTAAAATCCTTGCCAACATCGTTATCCTCTCCCACACAGAATCAAGAACAACAACAACAATAAACCCTCCCCCCCCCTTACCATCTTCATTTGCTTTTCACACCGTTTACACGGGTCATGATTTCACTCATGTCCAACTCATCGCAGACGACTCGTATTAGTCAGTTCCACTTTCTGAGATGGGCTTGTCTGGCTGGCTGCTGCTCAGGCCCCGCAGGATGTTGCTGCAACCAGCCTCATGCTGCTGGAGGGGAGGTTAGCTTTCCCTGTACGAATCTTAATTTTCATTTTTAAATAAAACACTTGGTGTTTTCTTCTTTTGAATATAACCTTTGTAACAGGTCATTCCAATGAAGCTGCTGTTGCTTTTTGCCTTGCCACGTGCGAAACTTGTTTCCATTGCCATGATGAAGTTTGCGGAAAGATCCTCCTTGATTTCTGTGGGCTTTGGACCCATCTCGCAGGGGCTGTTACTGCACCTGTTGAGAGCAATGGCAAAACGCCCACTAATTTCAAGGTGTGAGAGATTAGGGTCTCAGCGGTACTTGGGACTGGGAGGGGAAGGCATTTGAGTGCCTGGACTGTTCAAAGGCCTCCCCACATCTCTTCCTACCATGGTGTGTGGTTTTGGGGCGTGCTGGGACTTTATAGTTGTAGGGAAATGGAGAGGTGGAAGAGTCTTGAGCATCTAGAAGGAAGATGGCTCGCTCTTCTTCCTCTGGCCCTCCTTTAGGGACTAAGTGCCACCCAAACTGTGCCAGAGACCTGGGTTGTAGAGAGTCATGACAACACCTTTCCAGGCAGTTGTCTCTGGAGTTGAGGTTTCCTTTCCTTACTGAGGGTTAAATGTGAGTTTTCAGGACGTGGAGGAAGGCAGGGTGGCCAGCGCTGTGACCGGTGGCAGGAGAGCATGGGCTGGTGTGTGGAAGACCCTCAAGTCAGCACCTTTCATCCACAGAAACAGAAGACCCTCTGTTGTTGAACTGGCAGAGAGTTAATCTTGTAGTTAAAATATTACTGGGCTCTACCTGCTCTTATCCTTCCACAGTGCAAGGGGCAAGGGGCTTAGTAGGTCAACTGGCTAGTTATCTGACAGCAACTAAAGGGACCCAGTCAAGGCCCAGAATCTGACCTGTGCCTCCTTGGTTAGATCCTTTTCCACAGTTCACGTCATTCTTTTATAGCCATTGTTCATGCTTCAGTGTTCTTTGTGCTAACCACAACAAAGTGAAAACCCTGCAGAGAAGAAAGCCCTGGCCAAAGCCAGGTACGTTCAGTGCAGGCTTCATCAGCTGTCCTGCAGTAACACAAGGGTGCACAGGGTGCTCGTGAGGGCAGCCTCGGCATCACTGGCTGATAAATGAAAGTCGAGTCCTTAGAACAGTGCAAAACACAGTGCCTAAATTTCAGGAGTCCCCGGTGGGGAAGACGGCTGTGGCAGCTGTAAGAGACAAATAAAACAACTAGTTGAGAAGGAGTCACAAATTCAGGGCAAACGCCCAGGCAATACCCCGCCTTCTTCTCGTAAGGGGCATATAGCCAGCACCCCGTGGCACTACTAACCAGGGCCCTGGGTAGCACAGGGCTTGTTTGCTGCTGGCATTGCCACTGTGCCTACCCTAGCCACAGATCTCTGCTCCCAGACCTAAGCCACCAAGACTGCAAGTTAAAGTTTTGCTGGCCGAAAGCTTTCTAAATGGGAACAGGGAGCAATCCTTGCTATCTCTACAGGTTCCAGCTCGGCAATGTGTGCTACACCCATTCATCTAAATGCAGAATTAGCTCTGAAACTAATGATAAGGCTTTAAATGCTGTCACACAGCTAATTTATTTCCCCACTGTCCCAAAGTGCTTCCCAGGTGCTGAAAAGCTTAGCTGCCAAAATCTCCATAGCCTCTGCTGACAACCTCAGTGACGTAGCTCTGCATTGCATCATCTTTCCTATTCGTGCAGGCCCCGAGTGCTTTCAGCCATTAATGTGCTCAGCCTCAGAGCCCCCAGCAGAGGGGGGGGGCATTCTCCCCCTGACACAGCCGAGGAGACCTGAGGCCCAGCAAGGAGAAGTGAATTCTTCCTGCTCACAGGGGAAGTGGGCACTGGAGCACCACCATCAGCTGATGCCTCCCGTCTTCCATGCGTCTTCCTTCCTCAGAGCAACATGCTTTGCCTTGATGTCAGTGAAGTTACACAAGTGCAAACTAGGCGTGAGCTCACACTACAACACATTGGTTGTGCTGAAGGCACAAGGTCATCCCACCCTTGGGAAGGAGAGGGAGGACACGGGTTTATATACGCATACATGAACACACCTTGGTGGCTGTGTATAAACAGACGTGTACACACAGAGCTTCCATTTGGAGATGTGCCCCATGTGGCACGTGTCTGTTCAGGCAGAAAACCATCACTGCCCCAGTTCCTGCAGCAGAATCGTTTTTGTTTTTCTCTCGCGGGTTCTGGAGTTACTTCTGGTTTGCAAAAATAGCACTGCTCGAGGCAGCCTTCCTGATAGGTGGAATAGTTTCCCCTTGAGAAGAAACTGGTGGAAATCCCCTCTCTTGAGACATTTTTAACTTTGCCAGAAAACACACAATGGGAGTGCCTGCTTTAACTAGTGAGCTGACTGGGATGAGCTAATGGGTTTTTCCATCTCTGGTGTCTAGTTCCAGGGATTTCCATGAATTGCTGTCAGGACAGAGGAAGGCAACAGATTGCAACTGTGGGATCTGCTGTTTCAGCTCCACTGACACGTCATTCCCTCAGGACACCCAGTGACCTGGTTAATCTAGTTCTTTGCTTCTGACTTCTCCTCGTAAATGATTTATCAACTGGCGTGGATCCCTGTTTACTTAAGGAGGCGTGTGACGACCTCTAGCAGACCGGCTGCACAAAGCTGCAGCCCGCGTTTGGCACCCAGCTGCTTGTCCCAGCTTGTGACCCTTGGCACGGGGAGCAGAAGGACAGGGCTCTGGCGGAGCCCAGTGGCAAGGGCTGATGCAGGGAACTGTGGGTAGTGTTTACATGGCTCTGTGGAGAGCCCCGGTGACTAAGCCGTCAGCTCATCAGCAAGGGCGCTTGCAGGCCTGCCTTGGCCTGTCCTGACCCCCACAATACAGAGGTCCTGACTGGGCGGCTGGCTGCTGTGTTTGCTGTATACAGGCTGTGGGGTACAAGTCACGGGAAGCATCAGCTGTGCCAGAGCCAGCCTTCGGGTCCATGTGCTCCAGAGAAAAAATAATGTGAACGTCCACCGCCTTGTCCATCCTCACAAAGTAGCATCGGTGGCAATGACACCGGTGTCTGAACCAGATGCAGCTCTGGAGGTCTTCATCATACACACACATAGGTCAATACACGTGTCACCACACACGAAATGCTGCAGCTAAAAAGAAGACGGTACATATTTAAACTCAAGCACTCAAGCCAGGGAAGGGGGGGATGATCCTGCAAGCTTTACATCCTGCCTTTGTACGTGAGGCTAAAGCAGTGTGGAAAGAGATCAGATATCACAAATTGAGCACCCCCCTAAAAAATTGTCTATGGGCAACTCCCTGCCTTCCCTCCAGGCCAGTTATTGCTGCTTCCTGCTCTGATTGTTTCAAATCCAGTTATCTTGAGTTATGCCTGTTCTGGCAAATATGGTGCGGCAGAGGGGAGGTCCCGTTCCAGTCCATGCTGTATGCATGCCACAGATCACAGAGATTAGCATGGGAGGAATAGCTCAGATGAGCTGCTTGAGGCAGGTATTGGGAAGCTTACAGCAGAGCTGTGTAACAATTAGAAATACAAAACTGTTTAACAAAACCTTCATTTTGGAAGATACAGGGCCATGCTGAATTTCCGGATGGCCGGAGGCTGTTTCACAGGGGCAGCACCCAGCAGAAAGGGGAGCTGAGGAAGCCCACTCCAGCACCGGCCCAGACAGCCCCACGTGCTTCCTAAGAAGCACGGTGTCACACCACCCAAGGGCCATACATCATCAGGGAGGGCTGGCTTAGGCTGTGGCAAGGAACCTGCAGCCACATGTAGGCAGAAGCATGGGGTGTGTTTTCTTCTCGCATAAGGGTGGATCTGGAGCAGCTTTCAGCTTCCTGGGACTTGAGAGGTGGCTTTGTTTATAGCTGAAGAGGATGGAAGGTGCAGCTCCTGTTCCCTTTTTTGGGGGCACACCACGAGCTTCCTTTCCTTGTACCTCAACAGGAACCTCTGTGTTCACGCACCACGTGCTCCCACTCTGCACCTTGTACAGCACACCAACATCACAGAAGGACAGACAGCTGGTGGGATGTGTGAGGGCTAATGCCACCTCACCAGGAACGGTTATAGCTACCCTGTGGCTCAAAACCCAAAACCACGTCCCCAAGAACGTATTCAGTCTAGGCTGAGCCCACACGCCCTATGATATCCTAGTCATAGTTGCAGAGCAGAGAAGCAGGACAGGGAAAGAAAGGTAGGCTAGTGAGTTATCCCAAAATCATATTTCCAACCTTTTAATATGGGTGGACGTATTTTAGGTATAACCTTCAATGCGAAGTCCCAATTGCTGGTAGATTCATTTATGGGTAACTCAGGGTTCAGGCTTAGTTTCAAGGCCAAACTCACTGAGCGTTCACACCACCTCTTCCGTACAGTCTTGTTCTCCAAACAGCAGAGAAAAGCCTGGTCCATGTAGAAACTATGTCCTTACCAGCAGCACAAGTACTCCTGGCTCAAACCTCCTGGCTTTGCAAACTCAAAGACGTTTACTGAGGACAGCACAGATGTAGCGTGATGCAAGTGCAAAACTCCCCAAAAGCATTCCCCTGTCTCTAGGGCACTGAAACAAGAGCCGAATTTTCTCATTGACCTCTTTTGTGGCAGGTGCACAGATTTAGCAACGGCACATTAAAAAGAGCACCCAAAAACTGTTTGGCAGAGCAAGGACTGGAACCTGCTTCCTCTCATCTCCAGTCTCCCAGGTTGGGGGAGAGATTGCTTCCAGGTGCCTAGCTTTGTTCTGGTCCTGGCAACACAAGCCCGTTTTCTGGTCCATTCTCTATCTATCCCAAAGGGGTTTTAATTTGCATTTTTGACCACAACCAAACAGATTTTTTCATTGAGCTGTTCACGCAGAAACCATTTTATTGAGCTGTTCTGGTTTTGGTGCGCTAAAATCACCCAGCTGGCAGAGCAGTTCAGTGCAAGACAGAGAGAAGTCACACACCTCTCAGTTGGGTCTTACCATAGGAGGTCCTACCAGGATGCTCCGGTCAAGGCTACAGCTACCTGCCATGTAGTCAAGGCATCCTCCTTTACCACCACTGTTCTGGCAAGACTGGCTCAGAGTTAAGAGGCAGCTGATCCCAGTGTCTTATCCAGGTCCACTGCTGATGAAGTTTACATTAAATCTACTGGCAAGATCTAACAAGATTGCATGCAGAAGGGCACAGTTCTGGATGAATAGAAGTTAAGGGAATAATAACCTGCTTTTCTTGGACCTGGTCCAGTATTCACTAAAGGGATTTCCATGAGCATTAGTAGGATTCAAATCAGACCAAAAATTTCTTGCAAATTTTCTTCTGCTTTATTAAAGCTGGGAAAAAAAAAACCCAAACAAAAACTATTTTAAAAGCTGTTTCCCCTTCTTCTTATATATTTATTCTCCTTTCTGCTCCTTCCTGGCACCAGGAAGAGTATATCCCACCTCTGACAAGACCTTGATCTGACAACTGCCTGTAACATAAGTGCATTCCTGAGCCCCCCAGCTTTGCTGGCCATGGAGAACGACCGACTCGGCCCTGCTCCACTTCAAGGCTCATCACTTGTACTGGGCACCGGCACGACAGAATTACACACCAAGAGGACGTTCTTCCTATCTTATTATCACCTTCCCAAACTATCAATTAAAAATGTCACATTTCTGTACCCTGTGGATGTCATCTGCCTTATTTGCGCACTTTGTTCATGCAGGGTTGTGACACACGCTTCCCGCAAGTCATCTAGGGAGGAGTATTACACGTATGGAGGCACTTAAAGATGCCAGCAGAGTGCCTAATTGGATTTCAAAAGGGCATTTCTCCTGCTGCCTTTTGATTTCAATGCAGGTTGGACATGTAAACCCCAGTTCCCGTCTCTAGGTACCAAACACCTTTAAAGTCTGGTGTCCCCTCTTAGACTATGGCACTTAGCTCTCAGGGTGTTGCGAGGATGGAAGAAGTAATGACTGTGAGTTCTCCGGAAGTATAGAAATGGTGTCAACTAAGTAACTACGTAACTTTTAAGTCTCTTAGAAAGACAGTCTATTAACACTTTCTGCTAATAGCCAGCTTTTATAGATTCCCATGATTCCCACTGCCAGCATCTCCATTCACACAAGGAAATATTTATGACCCTTCTCCCTCGAAAGGCTGGTTTATCTCATTTAAAATAGAGAGAGCATGAAGATACATCTGTCAACATTAGGGACATTAACTCTCCCTTTTTGTCCCCATGCTTAAAAAAGAAAAGCATTCAAACCTTAAAGTGGAAAGTGAATCACACAGAGTGGCTGTGCATGGGAGTCATTAAATGCCTGGCTACACTTTTTAATTGAAACAATAAAGCAATTTACCGTACAAATAGCTTTGACAAAGTGGGGTTTAGGTTCTGTCGAAGTTCACAGCCCTGTATCCCTAAAGGTCAAGTACAGCAGCAAAGCCTTTGACCCTTCTGAGCACTGAGGAGGCACTGGCTCTCACCCCAGGATTGCTGCTGGCACATCAGGCAAAGCACACACCAAATGTATGCAAGCGTGAGGCCTAAAGGAGCTACCGCATCTCTGCTTTGATTTCCATGCAACTTCAGAAATGTGAGGGTCAATTCCCAGGTAACAATTCCTGGTCCATTACAGGCAAGCGCAGAGTCCAGAAGGGAGCAAATCCATAGTCCTCATTTTGAACAAGAGAGAAAAAAACAAATCCAGTTTGTTTTCAATGCAGTCTTGACTGCCCGTAGGTTTTGGTCTGAACTACTAAAAGTGTGAGGCCTGTCTTTACGCCCCAATTTTGAAAGGAAGGCGTTTCTGTATTTTTTCAGCATTTTGGTGTGTGAGCAATAGGGCTGCCATCTAGAGGCCAAAGTGACTTTCCAGCACATTCCCTTGGACAGCAATGGCACCGGCAATAACCTGCTCCTCTTGCTACCTCCTTCTAAAGGATTTCTCATTTCTAAATAAAATTGCTATAGTATAAAGCACTTCTCCATCCACAGCTCTCATTCAAGAATTGCATATCCTGCCTTAATCAATCCAGCTTAAGAATGGGCTATATAGATAATGAATGTATCCGCCATCGGGATGAAGGACAGTATGAAACATGAGATATAAAGCAGAACCTTGCAGAGATACGTGAGGGGCTCTGGGGAGCTCTAGGCTTCTGGGAGTGGTATTAAATGTGTGGTTTTGAAAGAGTTATAGCAGGGAGACTCAAGTATGGGACAGGGCTTTGTGTTGCCTTCCTAGTCACATCAAGCTCTATAGCCACAGAGTGAGCATGATTTTCATCTGCTCATCCCATTGCTACTCCTCACTACTGCCAGGCTTGGGAAGAGTTTGCTCTGGAAATGCCCCAGGACTGCATCTATTTTGGCTCCAAATGTGCTTTTCTCACATCCCTACAGCAATCTCATTCCTCTCTGACAACAAGCGGGGGGACCAGGTCTACTGAGACCAGCAGCAAGCTCTGGCTACCTAGGCCTGGACACCGTCCTTCCCAACTTGCCCCTGAACCGAATACTGCAAGTCAAACTGATCCAAACTCCCAGCAACTGAGACGAGTCTGAAACTTGTCTTGGTGGTTACGGCCTGTACAGAAAAGTCACATCTCAGCTCACACTCCTTCCCCATGACTGCTCTGCTGCCTTGCTGCCTAATCTTCTCTCTAGTCTGGCTTAGGAATGGCCTCTCCCCATGCATTTCCCTACAGCAGGCGTAGGAGTCATTTAATACTGACAAATGTTAAAAGGAACCAGGCAGAGGACATGCATGGCAACCTATTGCTCTCCATAATGCCCCATGCTAATTTGAGGTGTGTTAAACCCTTCCACCTCCCACACATCTCGAGCAGCTGAGCAGGTTGAAGTGGAGCAGGAAAGTGAGGGTTCCACGGCGATACTCTGACCTTGCAGCTGGAGAGCCCCAATCAAATGCCCTTGCAAAGCACTTTAGTTTTGCTTGCACACTGCCTGCCCTGTGCCCTGCACCCACTGCATTGCAAAATCCCCCCGTTGATGTGACTAAGAGTCACGCTCTGCAGCCTCAGCTTCGGTTTCTACCTTTCACAGCCCTGAAATGGAGACAGGGAAGTGTCAGATACTTTCTGTTCTCCTTACCTCGGACTCTCTCACCATGGGTGTTTTTGAGTCCAAGGGGCTGGAGGGAACTTTCAGTCAATACTATCGCGTGAGTGGCTAAATAAAAACAGATCTGAACCCAGTCAGCTCTGCTTACATCAAGGAAAGGGGAAGAGGCCGTTGACTCCAGCAAGCGCTAGCAAAGTTCTGCTAGAGGTGGCTAAAAATAGGCCTGCCCCTATAACACTTCCGTCCTGGCTTTGACACACTCACAGCTTTCACATCCCATCAGCCTCGCTGTTTCCTTGTCGCTGGCTTGCCTTACGCCCCAGCGTCACAGAGCAGCCCTTCCTGCCTGCGGACAGCCTCAGGAGCTTTGAAGTGCACACAGCTCCCTCCCACCCTGGTGTAAGCGGCCACTTCCCCTGCCCTCTCTACGTGTACTTGAGTTGCAAATGAGAAGTGGGGTAAGCCCCCAGTGCTGGTCTCGCCCTAAGAAGACACTAAAAGTCCCAGAGATACTGAAGACTGGAAAAGCTTTCCACAGTGGCGTGTTTTCTCAGTAAATTAAATGATGGAAAGTGTTTGCTTGAATACCCTGGGATAACATTCCTAAACACTGCCTTTCGATTTTGGTGCTTATTCTTGGAGAACTTGTAGCTGAAAATGGCCTGAACCTGCTTCTTGGAGTAAAAAGGAAAACAAGTGAACCCAGGATGTAGAGGAGGGGATGTGAAGGGGAACTCTTCTTTGTGCTCTGAGGCTCAGGGCTGAGATGTCCTTGCCTCTGGAGCCAGGGAGATGGCTGTTAGCACGCCAATGATACTGTGTGGATGTTGGATGGTGGCACATGGAAGATGGAGGTGCATTAGCAATGTACTGTAGGAAGAGCAAGAGCGTTACCAGTTCTGCCAGTGCTGTTTGTGAGGACAGAGCTCAGAGCAGATGGCCATCACTGTTAAGCTAAGGAGAAAGCAATATGAAGTGTGTTAACCCAGATGAAACGGAGACTGTTGAAAATGGCCTGTGCTGTTTGCCCAAGGTTTTCCAAATCCTGGGAAAGTAATGCCCATAGGAAGTTGGGCTGATTGGGAGCTCATTAGTGTTTCTGTCTTCCCTGCTTTTCAGTCCAGCAGGTACCAGGAAGGGCAAGGCAGCACATGCTAGACTCCTGGTACAGACAAATAGGATCAGGGAAATCCAAGAGCAGGGCTTTGCTGCCTTCTCTGGACTACAAGACAATTAAGCAACGTACCACGTTGTTGCCATGCTGCAGGAGCAGGGGTCCAGGCAGTCTGGGAGGTGATCCACTCCTCCAGGAGTTTGGAGTCTGGCTGTTCTGGCCTCAAGCTCTCAAGCAGAGGGATTTGGTCTTGAAAGAGAAACACTTCAGAGCCCCCAGTTCTGCTCCCAGGTACCAGGGGTGAATCAAGAAAGCCAGTTGAGTCCCCTTGCTGTAAAAGGACTGGTGATGAGGGAGAGCTGGGCCCCTTCACTAGGGGTGGGGGATGCTGTCTTGGGGTAGCCTCTATGGAGCCCTGACGTTGGCAGAGGACTGGAGTGTGGAGATGCTGCCTCGGGGAGTTGGCTTGGTAAGCGCCAGAGGTCTCTGGAGTGGACCAGTGAAAGGCACACCTGGGGAAAGAGCCCCCAGCCAGCCTGCAGGACAGCCTCCAGGGAATAATAGCCCTGTTAGGAGAGGGCTGCTTCAGGGCACTGGGTGGTAAAACATAGCAGAAAAGCAATCCGCTCAGAAGTCACACCCAGACAGCAAGAAATTTTCTCCAGACCAAGCCAAAAGTTATTTCCTGAAGCCTCTTTGTCACCAGACTCCTTTGAAGGAGTGGCAACATTCAGCATATACCTAACGCTGGCTAGAAACAGGGCCATGGCAGAAGGGTGCAGCCCCAGTTCTGGGTAGCTCCTGTGGGTACGCGGGGGGTGGGGAGGATGCTGGGGGTGGGGGAGGCTGGTTCCTCAGCAGACAGTTTTATATTTCTCAGTCTAGTGCAGAGGAGAAGCATTTGTAAGCTCTCACTACTTCTAAGCCTTGCTAACCACTCTCCTCTCAAGACTAGCCTGTGAAGGTTTCCCGAGTGGTGGGTTTGTGTTTTTTACCATTGGCAATTTAGTATCTGGATCTTAATTCAACCTCTCCATCTCCCTCCCCTGCCCTGCCAGTGGTCACAAAGGCAGGCAACTTGGGCCCCCGGTGAAGCTGTGCCTCGGTGTCCTTCAGAAGCTGTTGTGGGCATTTGGGGAGCTACCCCGGGGCCGCAGCTGGGCTGGAGAAACAGGTCCACAGCCCCTGGGGTCAGTCCTCATGGTGGCCCTCATGACAGAGCGACTTCCAAGGGCTTGAGGCACTGGCAGGGAGTCAGAGAGATGGGACACAGAATATCTGCGCACACAGACATGGCTTCCAGCAGATCCTCTGAGAGAGCTCACATGGCTCAGCTCCTCGGTTGATTTTTGGGGGCCCACCCCCCAGCTCCCCCACTTCTTCCTTCCGCTCCCCTGGCAGGTGAGCGTGCCGGAAACCACGAGGGGAACAAGACAGAGTTTCCAGTGCTCTAGTCAGGGGTGTTGTTATGGTTTTTCTGTCTGTGTGTGTGTGCACGCGCGCGCACGTGTGTGTGTGTTGTTTTTTTTTTCCACAAAGGCAATGGTTTGGGTCACCAGGGCTATTTTAAGATGGATTTTGCAAGTCTCTTCTAGAAAGGGTATTTCCTTGAGGCAGTGTTACAGCACCATCTGGTGGGGTCCCAGCCAACCTCCAGCAGGAAAGGAGCTGCTCCTCTGCAAAGGGCGTTGACGAGGGGGCTACTCTGAGCGCACAGTTACACTGCCCCGAGCGCGGCCGCTGCGGGAGAGGGGCCCGGGGCCCTGCCTGCCTCCTGCCAGCAGACACGTCGATGGGAGCAGAGGTGAGTTTTTGCCCGTGTTCACGGTGCGCTGGCCCTTGGCAAGAGCTCTCGGAGAACTGAATGCTCTTTGAAAGCATGGCCTGCTGCCATGCTGCGAACTGTCCCGGGCCTTGGTTGCTTCATATGATCTATCTGATGCTAAAGCTTCCCTCTGTGACTGCATTGCGGCTGACATGCTGGTACCCTGAGATCTAATTGCCTATATACTGGACAAACCCCACTGTTAGGTAAACCACACCGTCATGGTGAAGAAGCGTGTGGGGCAGCTTTAGACCCAAGTCCAAGACAGCACTGGCTGCTACGTAACACTGCAACAAGCATAAACTGCTCTCACCATACTCTTTTTCACATACAGCTACGTGCTGGTTCTGACTGGGATAGAGTTAATTTTCTTCCTAGTAGCTGGTGTGGGGCGGCAATGTTTTGGATTTGTGCTGGAGACAGTGTTGATAACACAGGGATGTTTTCGTTACTGCTGAGCAGTGCTTACACAGAGTCAAGGCCTTTTCTGCCTCTCACACCACCCCACCAGCGAGAGCAGGCTGGGGGTGCACTAGAAGTTGGGAGGGGACACAGCGGGGACAGGTGACCCCAACTGACCAAAGGGATATTCCACACCATACGACGTCATGCTCAGCAATAAAAAGCTGGGGGAAGAAGGAAGAGGGGGACATTCGGAGTGATGCTGTTTGTCTTCCCAAGTAACCGTTACGCGTGATGGAGCCCTGCTTTCCTGGGGATGGCTGAACACCTGCCTGCCGATGGGAAGGAGTGAATGAATTCCTTGTTTTGCTTTGCTTGCGTGTGTGGCTTTTGCTTTACCGGTTAAACTGTCTTTATCTCAACCCATGAGTTTTCTCACTTTTACCTTTCCGATTCTCTTCCCCCCATCCCACTGGGGGGAGTGAGCAAGCGGCTGTGTGGTGCTTAGTAGCCATCTGGGGTTAAAACCATGACAAGCTATTACTGTTGTTCAGGTAGGATAGACAAATGTAGGGTAGGAAAGTGCGCAGTCCAGGTTTGCAAGGTCTTAGCTGAGCTAAGTAAATTCACTCATAGTTTGCAAGGTGTTCACTGAGAGATTTGGGGTCTCAAAAGTTATGTACTGAGTATCATCCATTCTCACTGGGAAATACAGCATAGTGTGATCATTTCAGTGTTCAAGGATAAGAGATACGAGCTACTGGACTAAAAGAAGTTCAGGAGAGTATGTACAATGAGCAGATGTGGATTTTAGACCATCCAAGTGCCAGAACTGGGAAAAAGTAAAGCAAATTGAAACAAATGGAGGGGAGGTGTGGGCAGAAAGCTTGCAGCAAGCATTTTGGCAAACCTGGAAGACCAGTCTACATGATCGGCCGTGTTCTTGTACAGTGCTAGAAATAGGCTGTGACAATTTGAAGGAAAAGAACGAGGAAGCTTTTTAAACATATAAGAAAACTTGTTTTTTTGAGCACATCACTTTTCAGCTAGGCATTCACAGGAACTGGCAGCAATGCAGAGAACATGGCAATGGCCATGTGTGTAAGAAACAGCAGAGCTGCTTGCTTATACTTTTTGTTAAAAAGCCAGTGTGATCTGAAGCTTTACTGGGAAAAAGACATAGAAGGAACAAAGCCAAGTGCCATCAGAAACAACACTTCAGGCTGAAGCACTAGATGTTGTGTTTAACTCCAGCTCCGGTAAATTCCATCTTTGGCCAGAGGCATGGAAGGGCTAGACTGTCTAGAGAGATCAGATACCGATTCTCTGGTGGTCAGTACCAGCAGAAGGACAGACTGCCCATGGCCTAAGCAGGCACAGCCTGCTGCCCATTTTGGAGAGCTCTGGCTGGTGGCTGGAATGCTGCTGGCCTGGACTCCTGATGTCCCGAGGCACTTAGGAAAATCCCAACCAGAAGTCACAGTGGTGGGTGAGGCCTAGACCCACAGTCCCATTCACTGATTTTGAGGAATAATTCTTTCACCTGTAGATGTGAAGTGCAAAGATTTCGTCCAGTTTCCTTTCTTTCCCTGTATATTTTTTCCCTACTTCCCTTTCCTGTCATTGCAGTGCCAGCATCTGCTGCAACACCTCCACCCTACCCCCAACTAAAATCTGGCTCAAATTTTAATATCAGTTTGGGGTACCTCTGCTTTCAAGGCTCTACAGTGGGAGCATTTTTAGATTTTAGTGACTTCAGCTCTACCAATGGGTGCTCACTTGCTTTAAAAGCATGACCTGCTACATCTTACCTCTATGAACCACAAAGTAATATCCACGGACCTCTGAAACACAAGGAGAAAGCACTCGCCTTAGAATGCCAGAGAGCTGGCTGTTGGGTAAAACAAATGCAGCGTGCACGTAGGATCCTGCTGAACTTGATCTCGGGGTCTCCAGTGATGTATCACACCTACATACACACATACGGAGCAGTTCTTGGTCTGAACTGAAACATCCACTCTAAGCATATTGATCTGGATCTTTCCAGCTCAACCTGCCACTGCTAAATGCCCACACAGTGCAAGGGTTTTCTAGAGTGGAAAAGGAGAGAACAGGGAGGGAAGACATTCATCCCTGGTTACAGGAAAAAGCCGTCACACAACACAAAGGTATCATTCATTACCAGTGAAACTCTGTCTTTTATTTTAAGCCCTTCATTAATCTTGAAGAGCAGGTTTTACCATACACTTTTCTCTCCCTCATCACTCCCTCATGGTCCTAGGCCCAGCAAATCAATAGTGGCGATTGTCCTTTGAACATCTTGAGACTACCCAGACATACAGAGCTGCCATTAGCTAGTATTTCACTACAGCATATAGTTTGGCCTCGTTTGTAACCCAGGCCCCCAGCCTGTTAACCCTTGCACTTTCCTCTTGGTGCTGACTCCACCCAAGGCCTGAATGGCTCCCTTATGTGGAGTCAGTGTTTCTGCTGTATCCTCTCCTTTAAGCTGACGTGCATAGAGCACTCTGCTTGTGCTGCTCCCCCAGCTATAGCCCTCTGCCAGGCATAACTGTTAGCTAATCAGCGTTATTGTCCTAGTGAATCACCCCCAGGGTGAAAGGCTAACAACTCTCCTGCAGGTTTGCAAAGAGAGGGGGTGGAGGGGTAACTAATTGCCGGGCTGGTAAAATGGGAAACATGCCCTCAGGTACTGTACACACAGAGCATTTAGTCTTCCAGCAAACAATGGCTAAGGAGGGGGAATGAGGGAACCAGACTGGAAATTACATGCTTCCAAAACCCTTGTTAGAAAATTAAAGCCACGTAGGAATTGTACAGCACTCGGCTCTACGATTAGGCTGCAGCAGGAGGAGCAGGCAGAGCTGAGAACTTCCCACCTCAGAACTCATCGTCCTTGACCCTCTCTGCTAGAGCAATAGCCGAGCGCCGCGGGTACGGATCCCGGGGCATTTCTTCCTACTCGGAAGCACACCGCTACTTCACCTCATTTTTGAAAGAGAACCTTTTTCTCTCCTGATAGGAACCAAACCCCTTCCGAGCCCGTTTGATGGCTCCACAGGCAGCGGCAGCAAGTACAGCCACTAGATGGCACGAGTCAGAGCCGAACCTGTCCCGTGAGGAATCCTGGCCTTCGCTGCGGGCACATTCCTCCTCCTGACCTCTCGTGTTTTGCAACCGCAGGTGAACGCCCCCAGCACTTGCTTTCCTTTTCTCATCGGTAAAGCAGAGATGAGATGTGGCCAAGTATAATAGAGTTTATCTTCACAAACTGCTGGGATACCCTTGGATGAAGAGCCCTGTGTTAAACTGACAAAAATGTAATTAATAATAAAGAAGTGCCATAACCGTCACAGAAAATACGCTCTTATTTTTGGCGTGGGATGTAGCCAGTTGCTGAAATGCAACTAATTGCATTGCTCAACTTCCAGCTGTGCCCGGTGCTCCAAGCAGTTGCATGCTGTAGCATAAGGCTTCCCCTGGGAGGAAAATGTCCTGTGGTAAGAGAAGCACAAGAAATCCTGGACAGAAGGAGAGTGATGATTGGAGACTGACTGCTTGGAGGACAAAATGGGAGGATAAAGTTAGGAAAAATAGGATACTTGTGTTCGTGAGGGAGGCAAACAGAAGGATCACAGGGGAGTTATAGCCCAGGTCATAATTCCACTTCCTCCCTCCCAGAGAGGACTGGAAAAAGCAGCATTGCAGGAGACCCGAAGTACCTACTCTCTGTGATGTAACTGAATTGGCTTCTGGAGGATCAGATGAGCATCAGAGCTGGCACAAGACAAGGGGCAGGCACAGGGATGGTAGCTTGTAGCTTGTCTTGCCAGCAGCAAGCTGCTAGATCATCCTAGCTGTATTGCCCAACTGCAACCCAAGGCACAAGTGGAACCTTTGAATCTAATATAAATGTAATATTTGTATTGTCTTACGTCACCTCCATTTGCTGAGGAGAAATTTGTGAAAACTGCTCTTCAAGGATCAGGTTAGCAGAATAAGGGTAGGAGTAATGACAGATTTACTTGTAGATGCATCATGACTTCAGAGCTTTGTTCCTTTCAGCTTTGCAGGGCTGGGAGCAGAAGCTTTCTGCCAACTGGAAGGGATGATTCCCAGCTTTCTCATGGAAAGCGTCAGGTGTTGGAACATGCTGCCTGTAAAAGCTATGACTTTAATACATTAAAGCAGTCTATTTACAGTTATTTTAAAGTGGAGCTTACATTCCTGTGCTCTGTAAAGTTGGAACTAAGGCACCTGATATGGATAAATAATTTGGTCCAATGCAGTCTAAAAATGTTCTATTTTTAAAACAATCTGGTTTCTGATACATTAATAGTTCAGCCAAGTTTCAGACTCTAATGTGTTCCCTAAAGAGTCTACCAAGCAAGTCTGTCTCCTAATCAAGATGCCTACCTGACTTGTAGATATTATCTTCTCACAGGAACACAGGTACGACTTTAGTTTTCTTTAGACCTTTTGCTCTTCAGCAGAACACCAAGTATTTTTAAGCAAAACAAACAAGCACACATGTTCCCCAATTTATCTCAAGATCACCTGCTGGAGGAAACCTCTAAATTTGAACTGTTGTCATGAGTATAAAGGTTGTATTCCCTTCTGTGGTCTATGTATACCAGTCTTTGACACCGAAACTGCCACCTGTCAAAACTCAAACTCCCTCTCATCCTTTTTTTCCCTTCACGGCTTCTGTCTACCCCAGTCCCTCTTCTTCCCTCTCAAGCCTTTTCTACACTTGCTGACCACCAAGCAAGTATTTTATTCAGGCTGCCGAACTGTCCTTTTAACCCCTCTGCACCAACTCATATGCCCTAAACCGACAAACTCCAGATTGGGTTTGCTCCAAGTTGAGGTCAGACATGACCAACTTAGAGTGGCACAATGAGTTATCCTTCATCAAAGCAATTAATTAAGTGTACGCAATTGTAGCTCATTTTACATGTCAGGTAATGTCAAAACTTTAAACCCCAATGAAAAACGTAGTTTTCATTTCCAACTCTACCGTGTGCCAAACAGGGCTGTGCTGCTCTGAAACCTGCTCAAAATTGTTAGGACTTCCTGATACGATAGTCTTGAAGTTTGGTTTGGCGTGTTTTTTTTTTTTTTTCCCCTAAAGGCAAAAAAAATCCAGTCTGCTATTCACGGTCTGTCCTCTTTAAGAAAAAAATCAATGTGGTAACACAGCAGGAAATGAGGGGGGAGGAAATCAGACCACCCTTCCGCCTTCTCCCCCACATACATTTTAAGGGCTTAAGTTTTGACACGGAAAAAGCCATGGAAAAAAGCCATGTGCACAATAAATAAAAATTTGGGCTTCAAAATCCCTTATTTCTCCAGGCACCGAAATTAATATCCCGAAAGAAACAACTAAGAGCTGAGTAACCAGGGACTCAACCTGTCCTTTAGGAAAACTGTTTGTAGCTGCTAAAGATTCCTATCCTTGCCCTTCAAATAAATACTCAGAAAGCTACCAAGTTCGCATCTACCATAAACAGATCCTTCCCCAGAGAAAGACCAGATTTAATATTCTTAGTATTTCAAAAGCTCACCTTTTCCTCACCTAAACACCTTTATATATCTTAGGGAAACAAAGAACCACTGCTTGCCAGCTTGAAAAATGTAAAAAAAAAATTAGTGGGAGGTCCGTTTCCATCATGTCACATTGCATTGGTAACACCACCCTACAATCGGCAGTCCTTAGTTACCTGTTGCTACATTTAGAAACCCGTACTACGGTTAACTTGGATGCAGCTGTGCTGGCAAAGATGTTTAAGCTGCTAGAAAGAAAAGAAATACTGTCATAAGTGTTTCTACACTAAACCACTATCAGTTCAATCATACAATTTAAAGTAAGTTAAAAAAAACGTACTTCTAACCAGTATTAATAGCAACACAGATCTATGGGTAGACTGGGCTTGAGGTTTGACATGACAGGTGTTTGGGGGGGAAGGGGAGGCTGGTTCTTTGGTCTATAGTCATCTTACTGTTGCCACTGCTGACTGAATCAACAGAAAATTACAGGAAGGGAAATGATGTTGTACAATAAAGAATCAAGAATTAATAAAATTCACAAGATCTATATTAGCTCTGTATTTAAACAATTTGCAAGGTAAGCATGCTGCGGTCAGAAGCATTCAAGGTCTCCAATACTGCACTTGCCAATCTCAAAGGTACTAGGCTAGGCAGTGGACATTTTGGGGAGGTTTTTTTCTGGCATAACAAATTTACCAAAGCACACACCACTGACATTTAACGCAGCTGAGCATACCCCAGCTTTCCCAACAGAGTCGTATCTAGTAAGATTCCTCTGCAAAGTGATTTCTGTTTGTTCCTTGTGTTCCTTCTGAACTGCTACCATATTCAGATCACATCAAGCCAACCATGCAAAGACCGTGATTAGCAGTAACTTGCTCTAGAAAGGGTGTCAGCCTTGAAGCCTTAGATGCACAGTAGTGTGGGCAAGATAAGAATCTCTGGAACCACATTTCGAAAGCAGCAAATGATTTTACCTATAGGAAGATTCCAAGACCTATGGCCATTTGGTTGTCGGTTCTTCTGTTGAACTGGTGGACAAGGAGGTGTCACACAAATCTGCCTCCAAGGACTGCAGAAGGACTACTATTTGCCATCCGTTCAAACAGCCACTGATGGCCATGGCAGTAAAATCCTATCCTGTCCTGTCCTCCTATTAGTCAGCATCTGGTTACTTAGGTGTCGCAACTGGTTTCTATTTTACATTTTGCTTGCTTCCATATGGGTACACCTTCAAATAAATTTCCTTGTGATCGTGTTTGCAAGATTGTACGAAGTGAACAACAGCAACAGTAACATTACTAAACAAACTGCAAAGTAAGCCAGAAAAAGGTTTTATTTTATTAGGAATGGTACATTTAAACACACGTAAGACTTTGGGATTAATTTACATATTTTTCCAAAAATGTTTCCCTTCTTTAACAATACAGAAGTTAAAAAAAAAAAATCTAATTCCAAATTATAAGAACGAACAGTATTTGCAGTGGAAATTTCTATTAATTAAAACAACTGTGCATTGAGAAGATTTAAAGAAATTACCCTCTTTACGCTTTAACATGATTAACTTTTCCTGTCACAACTGACTATACTTTTCCTGGGATTTTTTTGCTGCTGTCATTACTAAAATAACCTTCCTTTCCATCAAGACTATTGCTAGTCATACACACGTTATTCAGTATCATACTTTTGGGTATGAAAGCTATGTCACTTTTATAAACATCAAAAACATGGACATGCATATTGACATTTCTGTGCAGTTTTATGGAGTCACCTGTCAAATAAGGCCTCTACATACAATACCACATACTAGTGAATTACTGGAAAATTATTCTAATGGATTCCAAATAATCCTGACATCTGGATGGTACGTCTCATTTTAACAGGAACTTCCAGCTTTCATTACTGGTTAACATTGTATTGATTCACTGTCCAAATGAGCAATATTCAACTGACCAATGTGTATTCCTGAAAGTCTGTTGCAAATTAAGCGTATTATCAAGGTCATTTAAAGCTGGAACTTAAACAGCCTGTTAAGCCAAGCAACGGGGGGAAAAAAGTGAACTCTAAACTAAATTCAGCTGGTCCATTCATTCTCACACAGAAAAGTAGCCACAGCACCTTAAAGGAATAAAATCTATACTTCCTGTTCTCGGACTTAATACCAAGGACAAAAGCTAACATCGTATTTTGAAAGTCAAAGGCCTTGGAGGTGGAGCAGAAAGTGGGGGGCAAGAGAGGGAGAAAGCAGCATATTGTCTCATCCCATTACCTCAGCATTATGTGTACATAATATATCTATGATAGAAATGTTTACTAATAGCAGGGAAAAAAAATAAAAAAGACTTCCCACTCCAGACTTCACTGAAAGGAGAAAGCCGACAGCCCCTCCTCACAGAGATGGCCTATTTGATGACAGGCACTTTGGCAATGTAAGAGGAGGTTACCCTTTCATCACGTTAACTCTTCCCCTCCCGGTTCTCATATATAATTTGTCTCAAGTCTTCAAGAAACTTGAACCAAATTAAATGCATTAATACACCTCTAAGAGCAGGTTAACTACGGCTATGAGCAGAGCTCGACCTAGAACGAGATTTTCTTTTAGAAGAAGAGGGAGATGGGGAAGAAGCTAGCAAGCTGGAGCGGTGGCTTTTCTGAGAGTAACTCTTTTTAGGTGTACGACTGCGAGAACGAGACCGGGATCGAGAGCGGGACCGGGATCGAGAGCGGGACCTGGACCTGGACCTTGATCTTGACCTGGACCTGGACCGGCTGTCCGATCTGGAAGATCCTGTAGACCTGGACCTGCTGCGAGATCTTGAGTAACTCCTTGATCGAGATCTGCTTCTAGAGAAACAATTAAAAGCTGTAGTCTCACCTCCTACTAAATTTAAAATACTCAATTTAGATTCTCAACTACTTTGTATGCACAGCACAGAACATCTGAATGCACTAGGCACAGCATTCAGTTATTTCAGAGTGCTGCTAGATTTCTGTCATGCTCCATCACAACAATATCTTCTTAGGCGAAGGCTAGCCTTGACATTCTCTGCTAGCTTGGCAAAATACGAACTGCCTAATACAAGATGCCTGCCCCCGCTGGGAGGAGGGAGACAAATTTTTAGCCATTTATCAAGAAAAGTACAGAAATGAAAATTCATACCTGTGGTATTTATTCTCTCTAGAAAGGCCCATGTAAATTAGGGTTTCTTTCAAGACACTAAAAAAGTCTCTAAAGGCATGGAACACCAGCACACTTTAAGGCCTGAGAGTTTAACACCTTCTCTAGTTATGCGTCCCTTTTTTCATGAAAATAAATGGATTTATTTTTAAGAGAGACAATGAAAGAGCTGCAGCCAACATGTTTTTTTAATGACTAAATGGCAGAACTGCTTTGGGAATAACGCAAGCAAGCTAACTGTTTCTCTTTTATTCTCATGAAAAAGTTGGCTTTCACAACTATTTGAGAGACATTTCACAGGACTCTGAAGCAGCTTTCCATTAAATTAAAAGGCTTTTAATACCAAAATTCGTTTTTTTATAAGTCCTTTCATTTAAATATCAAGTTTTATCTTTAAAAAAACCCCCACAACTCCTTACTCTCATCCAAAAGTGTTCTATTTACCCTGTTTTCAGCAAGTCAGTTCTTATCTAAATCTGTTTACACTGCTAGAAAGCGGTTCTGTGCGGTGATATTTAGCTTGGGGCCAAAGAATTAGATAATAAAACTTTGGCATCGATACTACCCAAATCCACGCCCTCAGCAGAATTTTATCAGGTCAGGTGACATACCTATGCCTTCTGTGATCTTCAGTCAGTTTAATTCTGCGTCCATTCAGCTCAGTGCCATCCAATTTTTCCAGTGCACTCTTCATATCACTATAAGATGCAAATTCCACAACCCTGTATACCATCAGGAAAAAAAAGTTTTAGAGAAACTGAAAAAGCAAGGAGAACAAGTTTGGGCTTTTTTCAATCTGGTGATTCACAGCTTGATGTTTTATCTTCTGAAAGCTAATTTTTAACTTGGTTAACAGGAAAATATGATACTAACAGTCCTAGCCATCCACACCTTCCACATCCTTTTAAACATTACCAGAACTCTCATCTGCAAAGAGATGGAGAAAATCCAGGAAGCTGCACAAACCTGCACCAGCTGAGGAAGTATCTTTCAGTCCTCCACTAAATTGCATTCTAAAGCTGTCCAAGAAACAACATAAACTTGCAGACTTTCCTGCCCTATTTAGAGTTTTAACAGTGAATAGAAAAAATCCCCTTTGTTTTTTTAATTTGTTTTCCCCTCAAAAAAAGTCTAGAGTTGCATTTGCTCGCAATGGCCCTAGAGCACTGTTTTGCCAGCACAGACACTCTATTCATACTTCCCTCTCTCCTGCTTTGTCGTGCAGGACCTTTGTAGTCTGCAAAATTAAGAATGGAGAGCAGGCAGCTAGGTATCCGTAAGGAGACTGGTTATGTTCATTTCCTATGACTTTGACTGTTGAACCAGTGCAA
This sequence comes from Aptenodytes patagonicus, assembly GCF_965638725.1. Lineage (NCBI taxonomy): Eukaryota > Metazoa > Chordata > Aves > Sphenisciformes > Spheniscidae > Aptenodytes > Aptenodytes patagonicus. The sequence goes on along the minus strand of NC_134955.1, from coordinate 34,570,804 downwards.
AGCAGCCACAGACAGGAGGTATTTTAGCCTCAGGAGTCAGATCATAAATGATTATAAATAAATAACTTTAAGTTAAAGACAGCAGAACTCAACTGTTGAAAGGTATTCTCCCTTCCCTTTCTGCTTTGACACATTGTTTTCATAGTAGAGAGTAGAGACTGAGTTCAATACCACTTCTGAACTCCTACTTACTGACCGTTTGTGTTTTGGTGGGGGGTTTTGTTGGTTTTTTTTTTTTAAATTGGAGAAATGTCAGCATCTAAGCCACACCATAGATTTAGTTGGGGTTTTTTTATATATATATATATATATTACAAGGATAATCTTGCCTTTAACAGTTTCAGTTATCATACAGATTTAGACACAAAATGAACTTACCCTTCATTCCTGTTGTTTCTGTGTGCGTCCACATAGGTGACCTCCCCTGCCTTTCTCATGACATCTTTCAAGTCCTGCAGCAAAAGTTAACATTTTAGCCTTAAACAGGACACAAATGAGTCAGCTAGCAATTAAGTAATACCCCCCTAAAACTTTCTTTGCTAAAACTGCTTAATGTTTTTATATTTTTATATATATAAAAAAATACATATAATTTAGAAAAAAGTTTCTGAAACAGCCTATGTTAATAGCAGCTGCATATAGAAAGGATCCCTCATTTTTACAACTACCGTGAATAAGATACTGCTTTTAAAATAATCCTGCATCCCAAAACCAGCTGTTATGAAAACACAATGCAATACTTAAAATACCAACATATGCACTGAAATCAGAACTATAACAGATGAAAAGCAACGTAGTATTAAATGCAAATTGTCACGACTAAAACCCAGTTAAATGACAATCCAATATATGTAGACAAATTCATTTTATATGCTCACCTCCCCCAACTTCACAGCAAAATTAAAAGCAAAAAGGTGTAATTACTACATCGTTAATAATTTTACAAAGGGAAAAATTTTTCCTGTATTTCACTTGAATATCTGTCACACTACAGTACCACATCAATAGACGCCCTTGTATTTAACTTAATAGAGGCTAAACACGCAGACACTGTAAAATTACTTGCTTAGCAGTAGGATGAAGTACAAACAAATAACGTAAAAGGTCACTAAAAAGCTAAACGTTTGTACAAGTTAAAGCAGTACTTTTGCAAACAGTATCTGGTATTTTATAATCCCAGACTACTTACCACAACATGCCACAAGTGGCAGATGATATAAGAAGGCACCTTAAGCAAAGAGTTGCTTGTCCAATACCTAGCTGGCCAAGAGGAACTCTCTTACATGAGAAAGGCAGAGTGATGGCTCATAGCAATATGCTTCACGGAGGTACCAGAGGCCCTGAAAGCACTGGACATAGTCTCCAGTCTCCAGAAGTGGCTAAAGAACCCGAGGATGATCTGTGCTAGCCAATCGAGATCAAACCCAGGCAAACCAAGATCTAGATCGCCAAAAAACAGGAGTGTCATAGGAACCAAAAGGAAAATTCAGAACAGGCCAAACCCTAGAATTTCAGCCACTAGAAAACCCCCAAATCTTTGGTTCTTTTTCCTCCACACAAGAAAAATGAGGGTTAACCAAATCAAGGTTGTTAGAAGAGGTTCAAAATGCACTTGGTTAGAAATAGGCTTAAGGAAGAAAAGACTACAAAACAAAAAGCCAAGAAAAACCTTTAGAACATTTGCCACAGAATATAAGGCTTAGTTTTATCTAATCTTTTAATTAAAATTCAACAGTTTTATTTTAAAAACTGTTTGCGTATGCAAACTAGTAGATATTTTCCTTGTTTCACATGTGCTTAACACAAAGAAACCTTAATAGCAAATGAAAAATGGGCCCTACAGCACCATTAAAAGTAATATTTCAACCTCAGTATGTTTATCCCAATTTAGAGACAAGGAGCAAACTTTTGCCTCTGCTCGAGTCAATGACAGCTTAACCAGACCACGGCTGGTAAGGCAAAAGGAAGTCAGAAAATGTTAATCTACATAATTATTTTCTAATTCAATAACTTCAGGCTTTAAAATTGAGGCCCCCACAGACTTGCCACACTATACGCCGAATCCTAAGTATCATCATCATGAAACATCATTTGTAATAGTAATGTCAACATGATTAAGATGCCAACATTATTGCTCAAAAGACAGTAAGTGTGCATGTGTTATAAAAGCTCAACAGAGTATTTGCTATTATTAGGGGAATGCTTTATCCGGTTTTACTTAACCAGTGGAACAGTCAAATTTTATCCGAAGTTTACTGTTCTGGTTCACCTTAAACAGCACAAGAATACCCTGTTGTCCTTAGCAGCAAACGAAAATAAGGTGTAGGACAACCATAAATAGGAAAAACACACACTAAAAATTACATCTTGATGTAACACAGGTCTACTTTTCCCAACTGCTTGAAAATTCACAGATACTGAAGAACTAATGAGGGTGGTTGGAAAGCTCTGAACATGCAGAAATACGTTTGCTAAAATAAGGAGAATTCTGACAGTTTGTCTACTACTTAGAGATGAGATTATCTATTAACAAAATAGTCAACAATTTGAGGAAACTGATCTAAATACAAATTTTATTTGTGGTTTGTTTTGTTTTTTTTTTTTTTTAAATATCCCAACACAGTAACTTTTAAAGGAGACAGAAGAAGTTCTCAAAGCATGGGGATCTGCACACACCAAAGATGAAATTATGCGCCTAAGTTTTCAAGCAAGGTTCCTAGTGATTGTGCTTGCTAGAAGCTCAGGGATTAGAAAGGAAGAATAATGCCACTACTGTTAATGTATTAGCTATTTTAATCTGTTGTGTAAGTAGTTAAAAGAAGTTAAAACACTATAGTCAGTATCAAAGCAGTACAGCTTCAAAACTAAACGAGGCTTGCATATGGATGTTAGCTTCAAATGATTTCTATTTAGGCAGGTATCAAGAAGTAAAGTCTCTTATATGCTAACTTATCATACATTTAAGAGAGTCATTAAAACATTTAATTAGAATCCTAAAGATTCATCAGCATGAAATTCGATTTGGGTGGGCTAAAATGGTAAGTACATATAAAGCCATTATAAATATTCACAAATAAAAGAAAGTTACAGAAACATTAATTTTTTTTTCAAGTTATGAATTTAACACTAAACAGCATTATAGGATTTACTCTCCTTAACACTCCATTCTAGCTTACTTCTCTGGTCCCTACTGTCGTTTCCAAGCGCTGTGTTTTATAACAATCTCTTCATGTACATAACTGCATAGCATACCCAGAAGATATTTAGATGAAATCCACTTGCTCATCACATGAACTCAGAAGTTGTTTTTTTAGTTATTCAATAATTAACACAACTGTACAATTATGAACCTTTTGAACCTGTCATGCAGAAGATAAACAAACCTAGTTCAACCATTTATCTGCATGGACTGTACCCAAGCTCTTATGAAACTCATCAGTGGAGCTTCAGGCAAGCCAAACAGCCTCCTCATGTGGATTTAGCTGCAACACCAAGGCTTTGAACATTCAACATGTTCTACTGCATCTTTCAGTACACTAGCTCTCTTTATTCAAAGAATATAAAGGTTAATGAACAAGACTGAACTCCACTACTCACTCACCTTTTGTAAATAGCATCTGTTGTTATGCCCTTAAAAAAGTAAACTTTTTATAGACTGTATACGACACAGAACATAATTAAAGGAATTGATTATATGGTTATTCTGTTAAAAGCCAGCTAAAAATTAGCAAAACTTTAGCAAGGGGTGAAAAAAAAAGAAGGGTGGTAAGAAAGCTTCAAAAGACAATTACTGAAAGTTTGGGGTTTTTAAAAAATATCTACAGTAAGCATACTTTACACAGTAGCTTTCTTAAGATTAAGACCCTTTATTAATGATGTATTACCAGACTTCTCAATCATCATGTCACAAAAATATTTTGCAAAACTGAAGAAAAGACTGTAAATTTCACTCAGAACAAAGGCATGCACTTCCAGGTGTAACAATACAAAAGGATGACATAGTTTGAGTGGATGCTATGCTTCAATAATTTAGAAACAATCTAGAATCTTCCAAAGTTTTATCAGTTGATAAACGCAAGTGAGCAAGAATCAGTTCCCAACTACAAAATCTAGTTATAAAACTATTTGCGCAGATGTGAAACAAAAGACTTCAAGTTTTTCAATGCTAGTTTTTAGCAATCACTGAAGCTTTTTTGCTTATTTTTTATTCAGGTTAAATATTTATGATGGCTTTATTAAGAAATTAGGCTGAAAGCAGTCTGCTTACAGGGTAGGAAAATAAGGTGTAAAAAAAAGATGACGTTAACTCACCTGCCAGCTGATACGGGATGAAAGGTTTTCAACTATGATCCTGTGTTCAGTACGAACAGGAGGTCCATACCGGCTAGAAGAGTTCAGAGGAAAAAAAAAAAAAAGGAAAAAGTCTCCAGTGTAAGGAATTTAGAACTTAAGAAATCTGATGTTTTCTATAGTTTGCTGAGAGATTTAAGTATTTTCCTTGTCGCTGGACTGCAGATTTGATTCTCCCTAGTCAATAAGATATTTAAGAGTCCACTACAAGAAGAGAGCTGCTACAAGGGTATTAAAAAGGATTTTGATGAAGAACTTTATACCAAGGCAGTCAATATAGCTGCCATTTTTTCTAGATACACTGAAATAAGTGCCTAGTAGAATGAAAATAACGTAAAGAGAATTAGTTTAATTTTGGTATTTGACAGGCTTGGCTCACACATACGGTTTTGGAGGATATTCATGTAAAGGGCAATATTTTTTTTTTTTTAGTTGGTAGGATAAATTCTGCTTCATGTCAGGGAGATAGAAGGCACAATTTAAAGGCATCTTAGTTCATGCTTCTCAATTCCAAATCACTTGTTAATATTTATAAATGCCACCATGACCTATATTAGATATTTCTGTGGGTAGAAATATTCTTATTTTAGTAAAATGAGAGCTAGATAACTGGTTGCCTTGAAATAACTGTGGCAGTTTACAGTTCCTGAATGAAAGGCGGTATTTTTCACTTAACCAAAAATTAAAGACCCTCTCAAAAATGAAAATGTGGCTTGAAAACGTTCATACAGAAAAGAAGAGTAAGACATCTGGAAAGAATACTGCCCTTGCAGGTCATTTCTGTTCCCAATACTAGTCATTCTGAATCCAAAGGGATCTGAGAACTATGGAAAAAGGCATGCCAGCCTTTTGATAAGTAATGCAAGATTCTAACAATGGCACTACTTTGTATTACTACAAAAAGATTCAAGAATCAAGAACACTGACCTTAGAGAAAATTCTCATCTTCTCCTCCCACAGAAACATAATCCTAAATTGTATGTATTGATTTGTACACTGAAGCACAGGCAATTTCATTTCAGTGCATACCTCAAAGTGTCCCAATTTTTTTCAGAACATCCAGATCTTCCAGGCATTTAAACAGAGGTCCCAGAGTCCCAAAACTGGCAGGCTGAGTCTCATTTTTCCATTATTGCAAACCGCAGTCTCTTCCTGTCTGGCATCGGCAGTCTGACGTCATGAACATGACTACAACGTCAGATGCCCACGACCTTCAATCACACTTCCTACTTTAAAAGTCCACTTTTAGCCTGGACCTCGGACCAATTATACCGCATCAAGGTTACTGCCACTAAAGAAAAAATAATCTAATTAGCATACTTGCATATGCAAATTAGATGTTCCAGACACTGGTTTGTAACTGGCAGCAATTCTGACTTTGAAACAAACGCACAGGTTTATGTCAGTTAAGTCTTCGTCTTTCTTCCAAACTCTACTCTGCATAGGCCACAGCTATAAATGTTTCTACAGAGTAAATTATTCCATACATATTTACTTCACACAGGTAGATATAAAGTACAAAGATGTAATACGCAGTTGTTTGGTGGAATATATGCAAATCTGCAGAACTTTCACAAACTCCACTGCAAGTTGGTACAAGGTTCACCACTGGCTCAATCATCGAAAGCGAACAACTCCACAAATACTGTATGTCCACTACAGGTATTCTAGATATGAGCTACGTCCTGTTTTTCAGATTCCGTTGTAGGACAGAGGCTCTCCTTCAGCAAGGCACCTGCTCGGTCAGCAAACTTAGTCAACTGGTATTTAAACACTTCTGCACATGCTAGTATCTTGTGCCCTAGCACTATTTCTCAAATGCAGTTCCTTTTGTATGCTGTGCTGTAGTAAGCGTTTTGATAACCATACAACTGGAAATGTGAAAGCTTGGTTAGACGGTAAATACCTTGAACTATTGCTCTACAATAATTCTGCTTAGCCTGTAAGCTCAGTTTCATGACAAAAGCCTCAAGAGAGAAGCTCTAGCATTTTTCTTGGTATACTGTTAAAAACAGCCAATCCAACTGCAGCATTACTCGTTCACATCATTTACACAACAGTAGGAAGCAAGACCAATATAGTGCCTACAACACAGAGAGGGAGCATTTCGTAACAGGTTTGTGAACCTCTGCAAGCCAGTTAAACTGCTTTAAAATCCACATTCTCCTCAGCCAGAGGAGGTAAATAATAGTAATGGACCTCCAAGGTTTGAGAACATAAAACTTCTTTTGTGAAGCTATACAAGGCACAGAGCTGGATCCCTAACTCCAACCACAAGAAGAAAACAGTATTTCAGTACAGTTGTTCAGTTATTCTGTTTGTAGGAAACAGAGTCCAGACCACCTACCTAGATCCACTCTGCGACTGGTAATAACTGAACCGTTGTGGGAATCTGCCCCTTCCTCTTCGGGCTCGAGCATGCTCAATTGTAACCCTTATGATAGGAACAAAACAAAACAAGCAAACAAAAAATAAAACACAAACTTTAAGTATTTGACACTGACTTAAATGTTTCGCAACTGGAAGCACATGTGCACAAACAAGAATTATCTTGCCCTTGCAAGCAACAATTTATAACACAGTCACTGGCATTTCAAGAGCCAGAACAGTGGTATTCTCGTCTCATTCATCTGCCTCAGACTTTCATGAAAATTGTCATGGGTCTGTAATTCAGATTGAAACAATTAAATTTGCTCAACCAGAGCCCAAGAGTAATCACAGAGGGAAAAGAGTACCAAAATAATAACAACCTAATTCCACAATCAAATAAAAATTACTGTAACATAACAATGACTATAGTCCACATTGTTGCAAACTGAAAGGCAACACTCCAAATGATGAAAGGCTATCATCAACTTATTTTCTGAAGTCAACAGACAGATAAATAACAAATAGATAAGTTCAATTCACTTTTACTAATATTTCTAGTGACAAGACCTTGAGTTAGCTTTGAAGGAGAAATAAGTGCAAGTGGAGAAAACAGTCAGCCCTGCTCCAAACCACCCCTCCTCCAGTCCCAAACTATCTTTGCCTTATATAAGACTGTAGCCAGGATCCCAATGAATCTCTTTAGATAAAGTTATGGAAGGTGTATCCCACCATAGAGCCACAAGAAACGGGTGTTGGAGCACAAGCTAATGCACTGTATTTGGATGCAAAGCACTTTTGCTGTTCTTAAAGGTAATTATGGTATCAAGCTTACCTTTCATCACACAACTCTTTACCATTTAGTTCATAAATTGCATCATCAGCATCCCTGTGGTCTTCGAATTCCTAGAAAGAAAATAGGAATAAAAAAGTATTTTCCCTCACAGTATATTCAAATGCTAGAAAACATGTTTTCTTTATAAATTTTACATTTCTGCAGCACGTATCAGCCAGAACTTTGAACAAGGAAGTGGATTCCTAGTACATTTATGACTGAAAAGCCAAGATGTTCCCATTCACGACCATTTCTTCTCCCTCCACCCCGCAAACTCATTTTGCCTCCCTCAGTTGTTTCAGTATAACTATTTGCAGGACCTACATAAAATAAATCAATTAAATGACCTGGTTTATTACTGAAATATCTAGAATACTTTTTGGGAGAGAGGTGGGGGGATTACTTCAAGGCATACAGTTTAAAACACAGCCCTACACACAGGGAAATCCTGTATAACAGCACGAGCTGATCAACTGCAACCAAAAGCAGGAGAGCTGTGCACTCCCAAAACCCTCTTAAAGAGTTCTGGGGCTGATTCAATTCTTACTGAATTGGAAAAGAAAGAGTGAACCAGAAAAAAAAAAGCCCTTCTGATTTTTTTCTGAGTGAATTCAGCTCACTAGTCTGGCAAAAAGGTGCCTGTGTAAGAAGAGTAAGAAACATAAGCCCCTCTTCAGCACTGGCCACCTGTGGGTCTGGATCAGCTGTAATATGCAATTCCTTATACTGTTGCAACGGAATCTGTTGCTTTGCTTTTGGCAGCACTGCTGCTTTCATCAGCCCAAGTAGCCTCTGCCCACTATCCAGCCCACTGGTTCTTGGCAAAGCTGTTTGTACAGCTCTGCAGGAAACTAGGTCAAGAAACCTATCCAGATGAAAAACAGCACACTTTGTGCAGGAAGTGGGGTGAAAAAGACAGTGTTATTTTTCAACTACATCGGCTTTCCAGGTAGGTTCATTATGTGGCTGAACAACTGTGGTAACACCATGCGAGGCAAGGGGAGAAAGGAAAGAAATAAAGCAGTGAGAACAAGCAGCTGGGTAGGGACTGCTTGAACCAAGTGTGGATGATGAAAAAAAAACCCGTGGCACTGCAGCTTGACAGCAATGAACAACAGAGAAGCAGCTTCTCAAGTTGAAGAAAGCATTTGCGTAACTATAAACAGCTTTTTGGAAGCAATACTGGCTTAAACAATCTTCCCCCCTCTGCACTGAAATCTGTTTCACTACCAAGTGAAACATCACACATCCTTGCATGATGATGCGAAGATTATCTTGAGAAAATTCATTTAGGCCCAGCATTTAAGAATATCAAGTTAGCATCTACAACTCCCATGATTTCAGCTCGTTTCTAACAAACTGAAGCATGTCTGCAAGTCTATCTAGCTTTACATACTAGCTTTATGGTGTGGTTTGAAAACATTCTGCACTGAAATTTACAGAATTTCAGTAAATATAATCAGTTTCAAAGATTAAGCAACAATTTCAATCAAGCACAATGAAACATGCTTTTAACACTACAACAACGTTCAATCAGAATCACTTGGGTTTGTAAGAGGTTTTATAAATACAGATTTTAAATAACCAAAACCAAAGATGAACTGACAGCCCATCACAAGTGAAGTACTGCAAAGGATAATACTATTCAATGTATTTATAAATGATCTGGATGACAGGACTGAGTGCACCCTCACCAATTTTGTGGCTGACACCAAAGTGGGAGGAGAAATAGATATACCAGAAGGAAAAACCACCACACAGAGACACCATGATAGGCTGAAAGATTAGGCCAACAAGAATCACAAGTTTTAACAAAAGATAAACGTCAAGTCCTGCACCTGGGATAGAATAATCCCAAACAGCAGAACAGGCTGGGGTCTCAGTGGCTGGAGTGTAGCTCTGCTGAAAAGGACATGGAGATCCTTGTGAAGAGTCAGCTAAGTGTGAGTCAGCAGTCTGGCCTTGCTGCAATGAAAGCAAACCATGTCCTGGGCTGCATCAGTAAGAGTACAGCCAGCAGGCCAAGGGATGTGATTATTCCACCCTATGTGGCATTTGTCAGGCCACACCTGGAACACTGTGTCCAGTTTTGGCCCCTCCAGCTCAAGACAGACATTGAAAAATTGGAGTGGGCCACCAAAACCGATCAGAAGGTTGGAGAACAAAGAAAGGTTGAGAGAGCCATGTTTGTTCAGCCTGAAGAAAAGGCGGCTCAAAGGGGATCTAGTCAGAGTCTTCTAATACTAAAACACAGTTACAGAGGTGATGGAAGTGCTTTCCTCATGTGGGTGCACAGTGACAGGATGACAAGCAAAGGGGGGGAAGTTTTATTCAGCTGTAAGGAAAAAATTCTCCATCATGAGAAGAATTAAAATTTTTAGACAGAGTTATGGGATGATTATTCAAGCTTATTAGTGAGCTTTGAAAAGAAAATGCTTCTGCCTAGGAACTGGAGAAGACAGGAAGGATGGTTGGCTGACTCATGTATGGGAGTTGAACAGAAGTTGTTCCTGAATGAGTCAACAGCCCTGCCCAAAAAGAGAAGAGGAACGCTCAGGGAAAGGCAATTGAGACATAGCAGCAATTGGAAAGGACGCACTAAATAAACTCAGGCTCACGTCTAGATCGGCGATTTACCTCTGGACTTTAAGAGGCAGGTATTTACCTACTGGCAGTCAACAAGAAGTAGCTCATACTGCAGGGCAATCAGGAACTAGCACATGTAGGAGTCAAGTCAAGAAGTAATACTCACATGAAACTAAAGTGGGCAAAGCCTGTTTTTTTGTTCTTTTCCCATAGCTTCACCCAAGGGATTGATCTTGGCAGAACAAATGGCATGTAAGCCTGCCATAGTGTGAGGGCAGTATCAACCTTTCCAGTTTGAACTCAGTACTGCAGAACAGCTAATTATCAGTTCTCAGGAGATAATAGTTAAGAAACAGGCTGATCTTAAGTCAGCTTGGGAACCTGTAAAGCTGTAAAAATTTGGACAACAGTTTAGGAGCATAGAGCTCTAGAAAGCAGTGGTAGGAAACTAAGACCCAATCAACTGTGTATTTCATTTAATAGTCTGACAGACACATACATCCTGTGAACATATATTGACAGTGAATATACCTAACTTTAGCTGCACAAGGGTTAAAAGCCATGCTGCTTAAATCCAACAGCAAGCACCTATTACACCTGTTGTCTTAGCCAACTACTTTGCTTTTATGTCACGCCGTTATTTAGAAATGTGACCAAGCAGACTAGAAGGAGTGAGAGAGGAACATGAGTGACTCTGGATAAACTTTTCTCCAGGTCAAGACTTTGTCAAGTTTTGTGATGCCATAACAGGGTATTTATACTGTCTTCAGAAATAAGGGATAAAATTTAAATCCATGGAAGACTATGATCAGACAATGCATTTAATATAGCTAGAATATTACCAAGATTTTGAGCAAAATCTGGCCAAAACCAGGTAAAACTGTAATCCCAACATCTGAAAAGCAGTCTGAAATGTATATTAATATATTTTCCATTTCCCATTAGAACTATTATTCTCTTAAACATCTTCCCTTCCTTGACATCAGCCTAGCAAGGCTAGTACCTGCAAGCAAGAGAAAGGAAAATAAGGTGTTACATACCACAAATCCAAATCCATTTTTAAGATGGATTTCTCGTATGCGTCCATATCCTTTGAAGAATTTCTCCACATCCCGTTCCCGAGCACGTGAGCTTAAGTGGCCAACAAAGACACGGCAGCCACTCATCTTAAGGTCGATGCTAAGAAAAAAAAACAGCAACGTTTATCAGATTAACAAACTTAAAATAGGGTGATTAAGATCACTTTTACATCTCAGAGATCTTGGTTAAATGGGATTTGATTTTATCGTCCTCCAGGTATATGTTAAAAACCCAATTCTTCCCTATAGCCAGAGAAGTGAGAAAATCCTGTCTTACTGACTTCTAGCAGAACCTACACAGAACTCCCAGCTTTGTCCTTTTTAGTCACATAACTTAAAGACTTCTTGCATCTGAAATAATGTTTTTGTTTGTTGCTAGACTAATAAGGCTTCTGTACCACAGAGCATGAAAAAGACCACTCTATAAGCTCCAAGATGAATTTGCTGGGCTAAGAGCAGTTAAAAAAAAAAAACAAACCAAAACTGTTACGCTAATCATTGGAATAACACCATAAAACATTCTCAAACTTTTGCTTTCACCTGAAAGGATTGCTGCAATAAAAGTTATATTAGCATCCAAAAGATGAACAGTAGTTTATTTCAATTTGCACTAACCATAAAATAACATATTTTAACAGTCTATCAAGTTATGAAGAAGAAACATTTTGTTATTACGAGATTTCAACAATGGCAAATACAAAGGCTATTTCAGATATGCAGACTTTCAAAACTATTTACTGATCCAGGACACACAATTTGAGGTATTTTATTGAAGCTCCATTGTTTACCTTGAGTATGTCACTTTTTCAGTTTATGTGATTTAGAAATTTTTAAGTTCTTGTGACTGGAAAATATTAATTATTTGGCTCAGCTTGTTGTCATACAAAATACAAAGAATCCAAGCCCTAAAGAGTGGAAATATAATGTGATCTTATACTAAAATACTGGGCTGTAAAGCAAACAGAGTAAACAGACAACAGATCACGTTAGCTGTGAAAGTAGTTCAAGACAATTTGGATGCAGTATTTTGAATGAGCGTGATTTACCTTCTGTGTTAACACCCATTAGGTTTCTAGCGATTAGCTTCTTCATTCGGGCTCACTGTGCCATCAGAGAAGTGCCAGAATTTTGGAAGACAGGGTATAGGGCTTCGTATGGGGCAAGGGGCAGAAGCGCGACAGCACTTACTTAGATTAACCTAAACTGTCCCCGAACCACGACCTGAAGTGATAGCTATTTAATTGCTTTCACGTGAAAAGTTTCGTGCTTCTCCTACAAGGGCTTTTGTAACCATTCCCTCCTTTGTGCCCACACTTGCATTTTTATGCCCACATGGAAATCCAGCTCAGAGGACTGATTCAGCTCCCTCGCAGAGTCGCTAGTCTTCTGACAGATTGTTTCCCCAGTGCACGCTTACCACACAAACACTAGCAAGGCCAGCAGTGGGTAAAAAGAGACAGGCCTTTGCAGAGGAAGGACAGACTTACATAACTATGTGCTTTAAAACACGGTTAAGAACAGTCACTCTGGCAACAGCACTCATTTTGGGAACAACATAGATTTGACAGATTAAAACGACTGCGTAACTGCTGTTCAATACTTTTAGTTCTTAGTTCTAGAAAAACAAGGTGGGGAGGAGAGAAGAATCACAGAAGGAAACGAACATGGGGTGGATGGAACTGACTGCCTGAGAAAGTACCACAGATACAGCGTAAGACGTGCAAACTATCTGTCCATGCATTATTTACTCAAACATCAGGGAGCACAATGCAGTTGAGATCTGTATCGACACCTGCAAGTCGCAGATCTTGACACGTTGTTCCTAGCACAACGCAACCGCGTTTGCTCACTAGTGGCTCACAAGATCAAACATGCTGGCCTAAAAGCACTCGGGAAGCATGGGACCGCAGCAAAAAAACAACTGCTTGTTCGCCTTTTTGAGAAGTCGAGGCGGGACAGGGCTGCGCTAGACTCGCCGCCTCCCCAAGGCAGGAGGACCCTCTCCTTGGGTTCCCCATCACCGAGGCGTCGGCCCACCCAGCGGCGATCGTCCCTCCGGCTCTTCGGGGCGGACGCGAAAGCTTTACACTCACCTTCAAGCCCCGACGGCTCCCAGCCATCCCTCCGAGCAAAACAGCCGGGATCAGCCCTCCCCTCCGCAAAGCCGCGGGGCAGCGATGAAGCGCGGCGTCCTCCGCGGCCTGCTGCCGTCGCGCCTCGATTACCTAACCGCCAGCGGCCCCCCGCCGAGCGCCCGGGCCAGCGGCGCTGCGCGGCGCCAGCGAGGCCTCCGAGAACAGCTTCCTCCCCCTCAGCCCGGCGCCGCCACAAGAAAGGCCGGGCCCGTCCCCGCCCCGCAGCAGGGCCCGGCTGCAAGAAGCCCGCTCGCAACTCGACGCCCGACCCTCCCGTCACCGAGCGAGCCAAGGAGGGGCAGCCGCTCACCGTCGCCGAGCGCTGAGTCCTGCGGGCCGTGAGGAAACCGCTCTTCCCGGCCGCGGCGGCAATGGCTGCCTTGTTCCTACGAGAGACCAACACCGCCGCGCGCCCCCAACGGATGCTGCGCAACCGCCAACGCCCGACTCCAACTCCCAGCGTGCCGCGCGGCGGCCCCCGGCCGCGCCCCTCTCCCGGGGCGGCACCGTTGCACGCTGGGAGGTGTAGGCGCTGGGCCGGTCAGGCGGCGCCGCGCTCCGGCCCTGCAACCTCCCGGCTCCGGCAGCTCGTTTGAACAGGCGTTGTAGGGCAGTTTTGTGGGGATGAGGGTTCCCGAGGGCAGCGCCGCTCCCGAGGGGGGCGGCTTCTGGCCGGGAGGAGAGGGGTGCCGGAGGGGTGCAGCGGGCGGGGGCAGGCTGCGGCCCTGTCGGGGCGAGCTGCGAGGCCGGGGCCGTTGGGTCAGGGAGAGGCCGAGGGGCTCCTGCCACGACCAGGCCCGGGCTGCGGGGTAGGAACGCGCTGGGAGCCAGCGCTTACCATGGGGCATCCTGAAATAAATCACGCTCCTTTCCCGATGAAGCGATGCTGTGCCTATGCATCCCTGCCAACCTGCTGCCATCCCCCGGCCATTCATTCACGCTGAACTGCCTGTGACTTTTGACCAAGACATGGCAAAAAAGATGGGTATCTATACTAGTTAACAAGTGGAAGAGCAAAAGCACACGTCCAAAGAGTTCATCCGAAGTGTTACATGTTAGCTCAGCAACTGCAGTTCTCCTGTCAACAAAAGTTCGCTGCGGCCAGCCCCTAACTACCACCTTGTCTTCAGCACACAGAATTGCACTGCTTTGGATAAAACCGCAATACTGTTACTGTCGCTGACACCAGGGGGAAACCTTGGTTGGGGAAAAGTGGCTAGTGAAGATACAGGCTTGTATGGAGGTGCTAGGCAGGAGCAGTTTTTCCATGCATATACATGCAGCACACTACTTTTCTGGTTTATCAGTGAGATGTACTCATTTTATGGAATTCTTACAGTGTAATTCATGACAGTTCACAGTATGATGATCAAGAGAGAAATTGTTATCTGTTTCTTCAGTAAAGCGTAGCTTGTTAAATCTGCAACGTCCAGATGCTTACAATATAGCTACAGTTTGTTCTGCCCATTTTTTCCCCTCGTCTGATAGCATCATGTCTGGATTTCCTGATTTAACTTGGAGTAAATAACTAAGTTACATTTATGACATCGTATGTTAGATTCAGGCATCATTCAAATTTCTTGCCCTCTAATTATTCTTTAGGGTGGAGATAACCTACACATTCAACATCCATAATAAACAGAATCATTTAGGTTGGAAGGGACCCTTTGAGATCATCTGGTCCAACCCCCCAGGTTTGCCCAGGACCATGGGGGCACAACAACTCTGGACAACCCAATCGACTGTTTGACCACCCTTACAGTAAAATAGTGTTTTGAGAAGAAATTTCATGGTTTTTAATTGCCAGTGGATGCTACTGAGAAGAGTCTGGCTCCCTCCTCTTCATTCCTTCCCATCAGGTATGATGAGAGATGCTCCAGTCCCGCAACCATCTTTGTGGCCCTGTGCTGGACTCACTCCAGTAAGTCCGTATCTCTTTTGTACTGGGGAGCCCAGCAGAGGACACAATGCTCCAGGTGTGGCCTCACCAGTGCTGAGTAGAGGGGAAGGATCACCTCCCTTGACCTTCCAGCAATGCTCTGCCTAATCCAGCCCAGGATGCTGTTGGTTTTGCCGCGAGGCAACTGATGTGAACTCTTTTTGGTAAGAAAATGGAGTAATGTGACAGCTTAACAAAGCTAACTGTGGTTAAAATAGAAAAAGTGGGTAGCTGTAGCTGGGGCAAGTATGTCTTACAACTTCAAATACCATGTTCAGTTGTAAGGCTGTTTTACTTCTTTATTTGGTAAGACCATCCAGGACACTCAAAATGGCAGCCCTGTGACTCTTTGCAAATTCTGCGTAGGTAGCAGAGCTGGACTATTACAGGGGTAGCACCAGAGTGTCTGTGTGCCTGTGTGCTTGAATTGCTGTGTAAGAAGCTCAGAAGCAGAAAAAAGCTCCTTAGGTGGCAGTCTTGGAATGGTATGGGAGTAATAGGGTTACTGGCAATAATGAAGATCAGTCATGCCGGAAGCCCAATTAAAGCTTTTTTTGTTTTATCCTGCATCTCTGCAGCCTCTGGGGTCATGTCAGTGGGGAAGAATGAGCCTGTGTGTCTGGAACGCAGCTCCGGCTGCTCTAGCGGTGCCTGAGCCAGGCTGGAGTCTCACTTTCCCTTTCTTGGTTGTGGACACTCTGCACGGGTGGTAAAAGACATGAAATATATCATTAGAAGAATCTGCAGCGTTGCCTCTAGTGTGTGGGTAGCGTTTCTGGAAGCTATCATGTGCAAAATCAACTTTCGTAATAAAGCTGTATTTTAGTTTCCTCATTATTTTGGTTGCACGAAAAGATTAGTCTCTCAGAAGACTATCTGAAAGCCCACTGGGAACTATTAGTGTCCTGACTGCACACCTATAAATGTAAACAAATACTCAGCTGGAATCAGGATACTTAAAAAAACACAATCTGTTTATTGCTGGGGTATATGAACTGCTTTTTTGCTTCCCTGAAGAAGACATTTTATTTTCTCTGTGGCAGAAAGCAGGATGCTGTGGTTCAGTACCACAGATTAGAGATTATGCCCTATTCAAGTAAGAAGCAGAAGGAGAGAAATTCTTCATTAAAGTGATGGTGGTGGTGGCTGAATGTGCTTAATAATAAAGAAGGTATAAAACGCTTTCTTAACTCTGCAGTTTAAAGTAGTCCTTAGTTTTAGGCAAATCTGTACAACAAAAGCACAGGGTTCATACAAAAAGCCACGACAGCAATTAAGGATCTGGAGGGAATGGTCTGGGAAAAGGTTTGAAATAGTTGTAGGATCACTGTGGCACTTAGACAGGAATGCGACAGAGCTGGGCTCAGTTCTCTGCTCCACCACAGACCTCCTGGAGGACAGGCAAATCACTTCTGGCTGGAGACAATAACCACCCAGTTGCCTTCACTGCAGCACCTAACTCTGAGGTGCCAGCCACCCAGAAGGAATCCAAGACCTAGATCTAGGTCCCCACTCCCCCTGCCCAGGACACAGGGGAAGGTAGACATCTGGTGACCAAAAATGTCCGCGTGCTAGTGAGTGAGGAGCTGCTAGGAAGCAGTGGTGAGAGATGTAGGTCTTAATGTCCTGCCCCTGCTCAGCACATATGCACCTGCCTGCAGCTGGGAAACCAGAGCCTTGTTCCACTTGGGATCCACAGCTCAGAGTTGTCTCAAAGAGAAGTGCCAACATCTGTTTCTAGTGAGGACTAACTAGGACTTGTTCTTTTCTTTAGCTGCCAAAAGACATGTTGAGACCAACAGCTACGTTTTGTAAAATGGCCTATTGTTTAAAAAACCCATCACTCTGGAGGCTAGGGTCCGGTGTCTTCCTCAGACTGAAGATCCGGGCTCCCACCCGCCACAGAGTGCCCTAACCACAGTGTGAACCTGCAGTGGTGGAGGAGGGAGGCTCCTCTCACTGAAGCTGTGCCACTATGGTGCAGACAACTGAGGGAGAGCAAGTGTAAGGGCAGACCTAATAGTTGGGGTGCTGGGAGAGGCGTCCTAGGGCCTGTTTCCCACCCTGAGGCTTTGTTCTGTATTTTATCCTTTGACTATTTAATAGAAAATACTTAAAAAATGCCTCCATCAGGGACTGAAATGCAGCATTCCTTCTGCAAACCGATTGCCTAAACCATGAGGATATGGGTTTATGCTTTCTCTCCTATTGCTTGGGTGCTTATTCTTTATTTCATGGAGACAGATGGAGTGAGGCTGGGAAGATGCTCCCTGGCCCAGCCTATTAGGGTTCCCGCTGGTTAGGGTGTAGTGCCAGGAGGTGGGGATCCCCTGAGGAGGGACGAAGCGTTGAACTTGTGTTACTCTCCTTATGTGAAGGTATTTTAGGCAATTAGGACCTTACGGAGCAAATGGGTGGCAAACCCACCTGGAGGCTTTGCAAAGCAAGCAGCCAGTCTTGCTGGTTTGTACTGCTCTTTCTACACGGGGTGAGGTTTGCAGCCCCTGGTGATGCAGGGTGTTTGCAAGGGGAATGCTCAGGCCCTGATGGGGACTCTCACAGGGGACCAGGTGTCCAGTTGTTTCAATGGCCTGTTCCAGGCCTGCCCCGAAGCAGAAATGTAGGTGTGCAGAGAAGGCTTAGGTGCAACAGGGAAAAGTCTAGTGAGCAATACCTCCAGATTTGGGCAGCAGCTGAACAGCGACTGTTTGGATTGCAATATAGGCTTCACATTTCTACCTTCTAGTGAGACCTAGCCCTTTTTCCCCATGTGCTGCCTTCATCTGCACAGTGGGAATAAGACTAGATGTTTCCCACAGCAGTAGTGAGAGATTATGTTTTTCTAGATAGTATGAGGATTGGGGTCACTGAGGTTTTGCGATAGCTAGAGGTCCTTGATATTTTGCTCGAATGCTTGCTAGGTCACTGGGATGGGAACTACTGACAAATAGCAAAAAGGTGTAAACAAACTTTCTGAGAAGAGAGAAGACAGGGATGGGATGTAGTGCAGTTTCTACCAACATATTTTCATGCATGTATGTCCCAGAAATCAAAGCAGAGAACAAAACTGAGAAACTATTTCCTGACTGTTGTGTGGTGTCCAAAGACAGGGCAGGAATCCATTTTAACATTTTATTGGTGAGATGTATGGTCTATAGTGGCTGTAAGTCCTCAGAATATAGAAAAGATTAATGTTCTTCTTTCTTTTTCAGTGGGTTTAAATTGCTGAGATTTAAATCTACCTAAATAGCCTTATAGAGCATCCTTCCCTGTACAAGAGCTAGTCATCCAACTTTATCCCTCGCAATAGCTGACTTTTCTACTGACTGCAGCACTGAACGTATTTTCTCAGTGCATGCTGGGGAATGTTCTGATTACCTGTTTGTCTCAGGATATGCCCTATACTTTGTTAATCTAGGTTTATTATGCTAAGACTTTCCCAGCAGCTTAGAGCTAATGCAATGGATTTTAAGGGTTTACACAGTAGCAACTCTTTCAGTAGCCAGAGTCACCTCAGCTGTTTGATTAATTCAACAGGATTAAGCTTTCTTAGTACTCGGCTACTACAGGGTTGGGGGGAACCTGTCCTACCTCAGCATCTGTAGTGCAAATAATGTCATACAAATAATTTTCTTGTTACGGTCTGAAAATCACACCTGCATTCTGGTTCCTTAACAAAGTCATTTTAGTTCAAACTATTCCTTTTCCCAGCCGTTACAGTCACCCTCTCTTTATTGCTTGTCCTCTTCGATATTGCCCTGATAAAACCAGTCAGTCTGATTCGGCTGGATGGATCCTCCATGGATGTATGAATACTTCTTTGAAACCAAGTTCATTCAAGGTTGCGGACCAGTTTCCTTTCATTGTCTTCTGAGACTCCTGGCTCTGCTCCTCCACTCCAAAGCACTGAAGACATGCAGCAGTCACAAGATAGATTTGAGAGGCTTTTGGAAATGTGGTTGCCATGCTGGCAGGCAAGACAGCCCCATGTTGTCTTAGCACTGATGTGTTTTTTGCCCCTGTACTGTCAGACAGTCATGCAGGGGCAGGTACCAAGATCTCAGCAGCCAAAGATGTCAACAGCCATGAAAGGAAAACGGTTAATTTCTCAGGAAAGCATTATTTCAATTTCTGTCCCTGAAAATACTGAGTATGGCAGACTGATGAAAACAGTTCATCCCTGAACGGGAGATGTGAGCTTGAAGCGGATTGTCTGCTGCTTCTGTTCTTGGCAGGGGAAGGGTTGGTCACTGAGCTGCAAACAGCTGCTTCCAGAGACAAATTTCATCAAGGCTGATGTCAGGACTTAGCTAAAGAATGGCACGTTAGCTGCAAAACCATGAGCCTAATACAAAAAGCTGTTTTCAAATTTCAGCATACTAACTGCCAGAGACTGTTAGGCCACACGATGGCAAGATACGTCTTATGCTGCATATGAAGAAGGTGAATGTGTTGCAGCATCCTAATGCTCCTCCTTGGGTGGGATGGGAATGGGGAGGCCGCATCTACAGCCTAGAAGGAAAGACCAGGTCACATAAGCTCTAGCCAGTTTGTCAAAGGCCATGCCACCTAAGCAGAAGAAATACCAGTACATGTGCCTAAAATTTTATACACACCTACTGCCAATACTTTGAACTCTATTCAGCTACTCAGAAGCACAGGCGAGGCCTTTCTGGTGCTGTTAACACCTGAACTTCACCAAAGGATGTAGCGCTGTGGTGCCAATGGAGCAACGTTAGCAAGGCTGGAGCCCACACGCTGCCAACAATTTGTGGTGTGAGCAGGGACCAGCCACCTGTTTTCTTTCTGCCTCATAAAACCATGAATACTTACGCCCTGTTGGGGTTTTGTGTGAAACCTGGTCACAGGGTGCAACGCTACCACAGCTCAGTAAAAGGTTTTTGTAAAGACTTCTGGAATCTCCAAGCGTGGACTTGCAGAACGCTGTCACCGGGATCATTCCAAATAATTTGGCTCCATTCTCAGAGTGGTAGCAGACCTGGGCCCATGGTGATGGCTCAAGGTGCACCTATGCTCTTTTTCCAGACCTATTTCAAAATAACATGGGTCTTTTCTCCAGACAGTGGTCATTTAATACCCCAATGGGTATTCCCCCCACCCCCGGTATTACTGTTTAAATAAAAAAGCAGCATGCATAAAAAAAGTGTATCATTACATTTTCTGGGAATGGGTACGACCCACAGAAAACCTCAGTTTGACAGTACAAATGTCCTTTTCCAGGTGCAGCAAACCAAGGACAGGGCAGCTACTGTGGAAGAGGAAAGAGGGTTATCAAAGCAAGGGCAATGGGTGCTCTGAGGCAAACTTCAACATAGATTATCTGCTCATGCCCGTAGTCATCCTCTCTGCTGTTTTAGTTTTCAGATAACCTATGTTATGTACATTAAAACACGACAATGGAATCAGCACTCCGTATCTTTGAAGAGGACAGTCCCATTTGTAGCAACATAGTAGTGACGTAGCTGAAAATGGGCCTATAGAGGAGCTTGCAAGTGGATTAAATACGGATGCAGCTGCAAGTCCTACATTACTGACAATTCGTATCGACCCCTCCAGGCTTCTTGGTATCATGGGTTACAACAGGAAACTCAGCTTCACCTCAACTCCAGCACTCATTAACAATGCAACTATAGGTAAGTTACGTGAACTGCCTCTGCTTCAACCTTTGAAGACAAACTATGGCGAGTACATTCTGGCCTTGTCTATGTATGAAGCTAAATGATGCTCACTTGCACACCCTCTGCAAACACATTATCCAGCCTACAGGAGAACACAGGCCTTGGTGTCTCCTGGAAGAAGCGTGGTAGCAGACATTAGCATCCCCTCTCCCAAATACAGTATGCAGATACTGTCAGGTTAGGATAGATCACAACACACTGCTCTGATTTTTATTGTGTCCTACTCAAGGTCAGGAACAAACCAGAAAGCTGTGCTGAACCCCAACCCGCTATGTGCAACGCCTTTCTCAGAACTTAGCTCTGCCCTGGAGAACAGAGGGCAGTGATACTGAGAGCTTCAGGAGCTCCTTGTGAATCTGTGCATGAATTCTCCACTCCTGCAGTCGTTACTTCAAAATAAAACCTGCCTTCAGGACTGGAGACAGCAGTATGTAGTTATACCTAAAAACCACTCACTTGAAACATGTCATGAAGCAGTAATGCAGTTTTTTGCTCCTAACTCCACGTTTCCTAAAAAAGTTGCGGGAGGGCAGAAAATGCACCTTTAATAGGAGATGGCTGGGAAGGGATTAGGCTCCTTCCCTTTGCTGATTTTCAGGCACGTGCGTGTGTGAGTATACTTTATGACTCATTAAGGCTCCCAAAGGAGTTGTTCTGAAGGCTAGTTTCTTTTGAATGTCCAGTACAAAGATGATCTTGAGGGCTCTGGAAGAATTTATAATGTCAGAAGATGTGATATCAAGAGCAGTGAGATATTCAATGCTGAGCATAGAACAGTGGAGAAATTTTCCACAGATGGTTCAAGATGCGGCGGTTGTTTGTTTGCACTGGTCTAATAACTAGTTCTGTGCTGGTTTTTAAGGAGTAACAAGGATATTGTTCCTAGAGATGTGGGTGTATCAGGGATAATTAAAAATTATATAAGACGTTAATTTAAAGTAGTAAGAAAGCTGTGAAAATTCCAACATCGTTCAACAAGAATGACAAGGTTAAGGGGGAAAGCAAGTTTACCTTTAAAATATTGTAATTTCAATTTAAAAAACATTAATTTTGGATTCTCTTTGTTGTGTTTGTGGTTTCAACTAAATAGGATTAAACAATTTTACTATACAAATGAATAAAGTCTAGATTTGTTATCACAAGAAATTTTTAATATGGTTTGTGACAAGCAATATCAAAGTTATCAACTCTTAAGCTTCATGTTCTGAAACCAGACAACTCTCAGCAACAAAAAAAGTTGTGCACTGATAAACATAGGAGGCATATTGTATTTTTTAATTAAATATGAAAACATGAGCTGTGTACATTATTTTTTCCCTAGAAAACACAGCAATTTCAAAAGTTTATCATAAAATATTTTCATGAAATGAGTGAACCAGCAAACACATGCACTTGTGTGCCTTCCCCCCTCCCAAGATAAACGTGATAAAAGAGACATACGCAAATGTAAAAGTTAACAGAACAAGTGGCTTTTTGTTGTTGTTTGGTTCTTTTTGGAAAGGATGGAATGTAACATTGTGCTCGACTTTATGTCACAACAAAAAATATTTGGTGCAATATTTTAACATTTTCTTTTTAAGTTTCAATCTGGTGGAGAAAAATACCTTTTTCTATAATAAAATATGTCTGTTCTTTTTAAAACTTAACTTTTTTGCACAAAATAATTTTGTAAACTGTCATTTCAAGGGCAAGGTAGGCGGTGCCATGTCAATGTCCTCCCCCCCACTTAAAAATGTGATCTGTTATCTGAAGCAAAACGGGGAAACACAAAAAAGAGCGGAGCAGAGGCTGCTTTGCAAAGAGAAAGAAGGGCGTGTCGGACGGGGGAGAGGGGAGGGAGCGTGTGGTGGGACAGAAAAAAGTTAAAGGTCACTTTCGCCGTAGAGTGCCGTGGAGAAGGACATGTAGTCAAGGGCACCGGGTACAGCATCACGGCCGTTGTAGGGTGCCATTCTAGCAATGCAATATTCAGCCTGATCAGGAGGCAGTTCCCGCCGTAATTCATCCACAGTGATGTAGTTCTGCAATGAGGACAAATGATAAGGCGATCGTTACTTTCAGAAAACCGACCTTCCTCAGAGGGACAACCACCCCCTGTCCCCCCAGGGCAGCAGACGAACAGTCAGGGGCAGGACCCCAACAACTAGACTAGTACTGTACACCCACACAGGGAGCTCTCTGGTCACTCCCTACCATCTGGACAAGAAAATGTTTTTTACAACGGAGAGAAATATTGCTTTTGCAGGAGAGATGCTGGCACACCTAAAGAAAAGACCTGGAGGTAAGTAAGGTAAGTTGTTAGTGTAAGACTGTGCCTTCCCGCTGATAGTGGAGGTCCTGCTGAAAGCAAATGGGAGGAAGCAGAAAATTCATTTGGATCCTGTCCCTCACTGGCAGGAGGTAACAGCTGCTTGTGCTGTTTGGGAGTTGCCGTTCCCTCTCTTCAGAGCAAGGAAAGGAGCTGTCCCCACTAGCTCTGGTTGGTGGCACCAATGCAGACAGCAGACAGGCAAACACTCTGTATTGCTTCCACAGTTCCCCCAACAATCCTTGCCTTTCACAGCAGACATTTTTAATAAACGAGCAAAACTTCTTACGTGAATTCGGCTTCTGGAGACTCACTGAGCTGCGCTGAGGTAGCTTGGCTTCTCTCCATGCAGTAAGTAACAGTAGCTGCCTGTTTGCTAACCACTGTGTTGTCTTTAGCTAACTGACTCATGGGCATTTGCAGTCGTCTGAATAATGGTTCAGGTTTCACAACATCGCTCTCTCTCCTGTGACTTTTTATTCTCCCCCCCCCCTTGCCTTTCAGTTTAATGATTGGAGTGAGTAAGAGGTATTTTTCTTCATAATGAAATACTGTCTGATTCATGTTATAGTCACTAGAGCATATTAAACACTGACAAATATATTTAATGTACTGTACAGAGTAAAAGAGTTAGTAAGTAATACTGTATCCAAAAGTACCGATTTATTCAGTGATTAGCTCATCTGAATAATGTGGAATTTTTAGGCAATAGGACTGACTTCAGTCAGGTAGATGCCTAAAGGATGGATATCATGGGTTTCTACACTACAGATTATGAAAAGATTATTAGTGAAACATGGAAACCAGTACTGGATTTAAGGGCAACTCATTACAATCTGAGAAATGGTGTCCTACATTTCAAGTGAGATTAATAAAATCATTAGCAAATACAGATATATTAATATTGCATGTACATATTTGTTCAATTCCTTAAAAGATTAGTGGGGATGTTATATAAGAAAAATAAGATTAAATAATCTTTTTTATCAGCTGGTTGCACTGATGATGCAAATTCAGAAAAGTAATACTTTTAGTATCATCCTGTGAGTTTTCCTACTTTTGACCAATTTCTATGATTAACAGATGCTCCTCTTGCAGACACAGCATATCCTCAATGAAAATCTGCTATTGATTGTATAACAACTGATAGTGACACGTATATCTGAGAAAGATCATCTCAGGTTTACAGCTGTCAGTAATTAATAGTTTTTCAAGACTAATCAAGAACCATCTGTTGAATTTGTTCACACATTTTAAAATAACAAATCGCAACCAAGCTCTTAATTAAATTTTTAAAGCAAGAGTGGGCAGCAAAGTTCTGACTGACAGCTGAACAGGACTTTCGAGTGCCTTGGCAGGCTGCTCATTAACCCACACTTTCGCCTTGCACTCCTCCAGCACTGCACAATGTTCCTGTGAAAATACCCTCCATGCTAGAGAGTGCTTCCCTCGACACTTTCTCTCGGAGACAAGAGAGAAAAAGGAAAGCAGGAGCAATGCAGATGCAGGAAAAGAAGGTGTGGAGCCTGACCTTATCTCCAGCCAGGATCTTGAAGGAAGCCATAACCTGGTCAGCCGTATCTGTATCTGCTGTTTCCCGGGACATGAAGTCGATGAAGGCCTGGAACGTCACTACACCCAAGCGGTTAGGGTCGACGATGCTCATGATGCGGGCAAACTCTGCCTCTCCCTGGAGAACAAGAGAGTCACGTAAGCCTGGACATTTGGGCGGCAGTGCTATGAAAGTGGGGAGAAACTGTTCAGCAGCATATCTCACAGCTAGAAAAACAAAGCCAAATAGAAACCACTTCTGTTTTTTTTTAATCAGGATATTCTTTTTTAGCTTGCTCTTATGTATAAAATGCTTCCCACTCATTTGTCCTTTGGACTAAAATATTCTCAGCTGTGCCCTAGGATAACATCCAGCTCCATCTAGCTCTAGGACAATGCTCCTATCAGGGAACAGTATCACACAGACTTCAGGGGAACACGCAAATTTTTATGTAATACATGTCATGCTAGATGTCTGTAGCAATATTTGAAGATCTGCATTCCTCAAATCCTTTTACTTTCATTTACTAAAAGAGAACTTTTACAGTTCTCTCAGCTGCCAGAATAGAAAACACCAGAAGAAACGTCTCTGGGTCTTTAATAGTATCTGGTTCATCTGAACTAGACAGACATTGGAAAGGATGACTTACATATCTGGAGTAGCCCAGGGAAGTAGCCTTTACAAGGAAGATCCTACAGAGAAGTTTGCTACAGAAGCCAAAACCTTGTAGTGTAGTTTTCTGCATTTTTTTTGCATATAAACGGAAGATCATCTATTGTCATCTCTGGGACTCCTTCCTCCCCAGGTAAGGAGGAGGGGAGAGCAGAGCTGCGTCTTCTCCTGGGAACAGGCTCTTCTAACACATCTAAACCAGTATACCTTCAAGAGTAATTAAGGTATCTAATCAAATGTTACTGTGGCTTGGCACGCTACATTGAAGTCTGTATTTATACTGGGCTGATGAGTAAGATGAATAAACACTGCTTTGCCTGACATCAGGAGCAAAGATACTGAGAGTACAGCTAAATATTTTTGCACCACACTCCTCTGCCCTTTCACGAGCATCAGTCTTCAGTGAAGCTCTTCCTATTAGTTATCGTGCCTCTCAAGGTGCCACATGGTACTGTTCTGAATATGCAGGTACTCTGGTGAGGGAAAAGCTATGGGGAGGATGACTGGAACCTGAACTTACTTACATGTACAGGAAGAGAGATGTGAAATAAATGGCAGGAATGAGAGGTGCAGTGTTTGAGTGTATTCAGAAATCAGGTCGTGTATACTTCCAGATGAGTTCAACTGATACTTAGGGCTGGGGAGGTTGTGTGTGCTGTGCAGAGCGCAGGTACTGATACGAGGAAGTTTATTGTTTCTTCCACTTGTAGCTACACAGTTTGATAAATATAATTCTTATTTGAAATACACAGGAATGAGACAATGATTTCCATTTTTTTTACCTTCAGCTACCGCTGCGAGACAAGAATTTTACATGTAGAACTAATACTAGATTTAACATCTATTGCCGATAATTCTGGAAAATAAGGCTGTATTTACCTTGACTCACTACACATTCTCCCTTTATTTTTGAAGGTGCCTACAAGAATCGCTTTGAACAGGAGTTACAGAGGGCTCTACATTACCATATTGTAACCCATGGAGATAAGGCAGGCTCGGAAATCTTCACAATCCATCATACCAGTCTTCTTCTACAGGGAATGATGCAAAGATGGAAAAAGCCAAGAGAGAAAACGAGACCAGTCCAAGGAGAAATGAACCCACAGGAGACATTACAAAGAATGAGTTTCAGGGGGGAGAAGATGGAAGGAAGGAAGGATTTACAGGACAATGAAAAACAACAGAGGAAAGGTAGTTTGTGAAACCATGAAGAAGCAAAGGTGGTTTTGGACATGGAACAGTTTACACATAAGAACATATTGATGGTGAAAAAAAGGAATGAAGACATCAAGCAAGACAGATTGAGGGATGGACAAGAAAAGGAGCGTTAAGTGACACAGAAGTAAATGGAATAGTTTGAAGACATAAAAGGAATTCTCCCAAGACAAACAATTGGGGAATTAAGAAGGAATAGATACCAAAGTACATTTAGAGAGGTAGTAGTATAGAATAGTGATGTATATATAGTCAAACACAAGAACAGCAATGACAGATGGATTAAGACAAACAAGAAAAGAAAGGAAAAAACTGTTATTTTTTCACAGTTTAACATCTGGCTGTGTTCACCACTAGCATTCAGTACCTGTGCATCGTTTCCAATATCGTAACCCAAGCTGATGAGACAGGCTTTGAATTCCTCAGGGCCAAGTGTGCCGGAGTGGTCCTGGTTATGCGGTGTGCCAGGCAGCAGGACATGCAGTGCCAGTGGGGTGACGGTGTGGGGCAGAAGGAAGGGAGACACAGAGAAGATCAAAGGGAGGACAACAAACAGGTGCACCATGCAGTGGGTGAGGAGAGAGGGAGAGGAAGAATGACATGCAGATAGAAAGACAGGGAAGAAAAATAAAAAGTGCACAACATTAGATATCACAATGACATTTCAGGATGTGATAAAAATGCTCTTGGAACAGTTCCTTCTCAGAGATGCTCATCACATCTTGAGAGCATTTGGACGACAAAAACAGTTGATGCTCAGAAGCCTCAAGATCTCCATCTCCCAAGTGAATTACTTGCGTCACTGCTTGTTATCCATAGTGCCAGAAGCCCTGTGTTTCACTAGTAACCCAGAGTGCAGGTAAGCAGGCAGAGACAGTGGGAAGCATTGCCTTAATCTTCTAGTCAAAAGTCTCACTAAAGGAGTAGGTGAGGACAGGTATGTTTGGCAACACACCCAAGGAAGCTTAGCTGTCAGGGCATCCCAGGAACAGACAAGGAAAAACAGCTGAAGCTCAGGGGAACAGTGTTATGGCTGTATTTATGAGACCTGCACGAGGTGGAGCTTTGACTGGTAAAGCTATTTCAAGTGCTCAGCTCTGCAAACAGCACTGCTGTACAGCACAGCACAGCTTGGCAGCTGCTCTTCCCTTTGCTCATTCCCCGCTCCCCCACTGTTTAGACGTACCCATCAAACTATATGCAAGCTACCACAGGAACTGAGAATCCCCATCCACCTTGCAGAATTTTAGCTCAGGACAGCCCCCAAGCACTGAAGAGCCCCTGCCTGCCACCACCATCTCTGGCCAGATCAAGGAAGCTACAGACAGGATGGTGGGACCAATTCCAAGCGACTTTCCTCAAAAAATCAGCTTTTAAAGTCAGCGTTAAGCCTTCATAAATCAAATACACAGTTGAAGATGGGAAGCCCATGTTCTCTCTGCATTATCATTCAGACTGTTGTGGAGGAAGGGGCAAGCGATACGAAGGTGAAAATATAAAATCTACAGGGCTGTATGGTTCCCTCTGCTAAGAAAAGAAGCCATGGTTTTCGTTTTTCTTAGGCAGCTAGAGAAGGGCTGAAATAGCCAGTGTTCAGCAATCTGAAAGTGTTGCCAATCTCTGAGGGCAGGCTGCAGCCCTGTTCTCTGGAGACCTTTCAAACAGTCTGGCTGGTGCAGCAAGTGGTGGACAGCAACCTATATTTGCATCACTGACTTAGTATCTCTGCAGGCTGCTCATAGATTCCCAGACAACATTGAAGGGATTGATAATGGAGCCGGTTTCAGGCTTGGGCTGCTGTCTCTGCTTCCCTGCATGACACCTTTGTGATTCGGGTTGTAGAAGGAAGAGCTGCAGACAGGCTGGCAAGTTGAGGGGAGGAGAATTTCCTTTAAGGAATTCCTTTCTTACTGCACCCGTTAGTGCCTTGGCATGTATTTCCACAGTAAGGCAAGGCAGACTTTACATCAGGGTTTATCTACATCACGCAATGCCGTGGTATGAATAGATCCTCCTGTTTGCTCCATACAAGAGCAATACTGGTTTCTTCAATACAGGTTTATGTGATGGTATGTCAGAGTGCAGGACAGCTGCTCCAGAGAATTTTATAAATCAAGATAATAATCTGCTCTCTGGAGAAGATGGGGTAAAAGTCTAATTTCCTAAATAAGCCTTCAAACTTTTCCATACTTCAGCTTTACCAGGAAACTTAGTTTCCTGTGAAGATATACTTCTCCTCCCAGCCTAATGATGACTTAGCAGTCTTCACAGGAATGACTGCTCCACAGGAGTGGCGTTTCTAAGAATGAAACATCTTCTATTGATCTAGTTTTACCACAGTGACTGCTTGTTTTTTATTGCACTGTGCAGTCTACATGGAAGCTTGTAGTTTACCAAGCTGCAGTCAGCACTGACTTACCCTGTCGAAATGGTTGAAAGAAGCCCGGAACTCATTCATCTGTTCCTGGCTGATTCCTTTGGCATCACGGGTCAGAATCTGGTTTTCCACTTCATTGATGGTTCTAGCAATTGTTGTTAGTAACTGCTCCCAGCCCACTCGGATATGCTGGAAAAAGAGGACAGGACAATTTTTAAATTAGCTCTTCTGCCTCTGAGGCCAGTGGATCAAATGTGCCACTTGTTGCAAACCAAATGATCCTGGTGGCCAAGGCAGGAGAAGTCCATTTGCTCAGAAAAGCTTCCTTCTCATCTGCAGTGTGAGCCAATCAGATGTTTAAAATCTGAATTTTGACAGAAAAAAATATTGAAGAGGCCAATTCCTGTTCTCAAGAAAGTCTTGGTCCTATTGCAAAGTTCCTTTGCCTTGTCAGAGCAACATATTGGGGGCCTTTAACAAAAATGAGAATCAAACCCAGTGCTTCTAGGATGTAGTTGGGCAGAAAACTCTCCTTACCAAGAAAATAAATAAACCACAGTCCTTGGAAGACACTAGTGCTCCACTGCCTCTGCTGTTGCTTAATGGAGAGCTGGCCAGAAACCAAAAGACAAGTTTCAAAGCTTGTCTGTGTTCTGCTGGACTCATGTTGAACTCAGATTGATTCCAAGAAACCTCATGTTGTCAACAGAAAGCCAGACTCCAATTTTAAAAAGCTTTTCTTGGACTTTTTTCTTTTGCCAGGCTGTGGCAGCTCAAAATTGCCAGCACTTCCCTGGTCTTTCTAATCCCAGCTAATAGGCTGCCACAATTGGATGGCAGGAGAAATGAGACCAGCCAATTTTTCAAGCAATACTGTTGATGTCATTCAGGTTATTTCTACTGTCTTTATTTGGAAGTACATTGGAATGGATTAGCATGAAGTATAGCAAGGCAAAAAAAAAAAATTCAGTGACATGCTGTTGCATGCTTGGCCACATTGCCAAGCTCTCCATTTTCCTGAGAACCACAACACGTTGCCAGAGCTAGATGTGGCTGATGCTAACTGGCCACAGCAGATGAGGCTGGCTGATCTGCTGCCAAAACTTTTACCTCCATGGTGTAGTTGGTGTGCTTGTTGTCAAAGATAAGCGCTTCCTGGATCTGTTGGTGATCTCCTTCCAACTGGTCAATCTTTGGTTTGTAATTCACAATGCTTTTCTCATACTGCCGCAAGTGGTTGAGCTGGTCTTCGAGGGTCCCATGCATCTCTATCGAAATGCGGCCAATCTCCTGCATTAGCAAAGCCAAAGGAGTTAGACCCCATTGGAAGGACAAGCCTCAACATGTCTGACATTTATTGCAGCTATTTCATGCTCACACAGGATGATGATTCAAAAAAAAAAACCACAAACCAAAAAAACTCATGGAGCAGTTACTTTAAATGAGCCAAAACAGTGTCAGCAAAAATTTTAGCAGAGCCCTGAACATTTTCCAAGTGAGGTGAGTCACATGAGATGTGTCTAATACAAGGATACAAAAAAAAAAAAAAAGGAAACTGCAGTCCATAAGCTAGTAATGTACCAAGCCAGATCTTTTTCTGATGTACTATCTGCCACTAACTTAGTCCCTTCATACAGACATATTTCTGTAATTGCTCTCTTCTTTACAGCTCCTGCCATCAGTAATAGCTTCATATTTTTCCATTTCATCAACTCCAATTCCTTTAACTCAAATCTTACCTAAAGAGAGAAGATGTCCCTTAAAAATATGTCTCCTCTGTTGATGTTTGCTAGGCTAATTGTATTTATTTTGTCATGTGTATCAAGACCATTGCTGTGAAAGCAGTTACACAAAATATGCTTCTGATGTAGGGTCTTTAACTTGCTGCATATAAACACAACTCTATTAAAATACCAGTGTTCCCCATTTTAAGTCATGTTTTTTATCTCTGTATTAAAGAGTTAGGGGAAGAAAAGTACAAGCACTTCAGTAACCGATATCAATCTTGGGATTCTCCATATTTTCTATGAAAGTTTCTCTTGCTGTAACCTGAAGGAAGAATGACCGTGACAGTGGTCAAGAAAGACCACGGATAAGAGTATCAGTGAAGATCACAGAAGAAAACAGACTGTTTCAAAATGAGCAAAGCACTACCTCCATCTTGGTCTGGATCCAGGGTCCAATGACATTGGCCTGTGCACCAAACTGTTTACGAAGTCGTTCATTTTGCTGCTGCCGAGCATGTTCTTCCATCAGGGCTTGATCCCTTCTGGGAACCAGTTGCCGCACCTACAGCAAAGAGTAACAAAGCGTGCCGTTTATACATACAAAGGCACATGTATAGTAAATGTAGAAATTGCCGCAAGGAAGGGAGGAGTGGGTGTTTGCACTGAAAACAAGCAGTCATATGGTTTAGGACACAGTGGGAAGGCTCATGGAACGTGAATCCTATCTGCTGTAGGATGCATGCTGCAAACTCATCTTTGGCCATGGAAGACCAGAAGCTTCCATTCACTACTTGGGTTTCTGGTGGCTCATGTTAACTGAATTGCAGGACCCTGTTCAGATCTGACTTTGGTGATCTTGCTTGGTAGTAAGAACCATCAGCACAGCTGGTATGGAGAGTAGCTGCTCTCTTAGGATTACAGCAAGGGAAGGCTACTTGGCTGTGGAGATAAAACATGTGAAGGGTTGAATGGTGAAAAAGGATACTGACTCACATGCCATACTTACTTGCTTGTCAGGTCAACTGAGGACTGAAAACCTTAAAGCTTTTAATTTAGCATCTTTCATTATAAAAATAGCAAGTAAAAGGGATCTGACACCCCTTAGACATTTATATGAAAGATCTCTTCGACTTTCCAAGCACATGGTAATTGAGCCGAAAACAAATGACAAAAAACCCCCCAACAAACCTCAGCAGTAAGCATGAGAGAGTAACTGAAGAGTAAATAATCCATTTCCTGGGGCCCCAGCGACTGAGCAGTGGCATCCTCCCACACTAACTTGCAAGGTTAGAAAGAACTCACATGTTCCCATTTGCCATTGATCTCGTGTGGGGTGATTGTAGTGTAAGGATTCGTTCCTGCCATGTTGACATGGTATGTCTGGACAATCTTTGAGACTTCATTGTGGATTCCCAGGATGGCCTGTCGCTCCTTGTCGGCATCTGGCAAAGTGGCTTTGAACTGTTCGTGGGCTGTGGTCAATCCCTGCAGAAGGAAGGCAGAAGCAAAGGGAGGGTAAGAGCATTAGTCACTGAATAGCCTCTTCAGCAAATGTATCCCTGCAGAAGTGACTGCAAAAGCTTACATATTCCGATACAAAGCAGGCTACTCTAATACACTTTTCAGGTTCTCTCAGCATCACTAAACAGGCTGTTTTGAGTAGTTAAATGATGTGAAGTCTCGTTTTTCCTCTGTTTCTGTCCCATGTTGACCAGGGACAGAGGTCACGTCCCAAAAAATGGTGGAATAATTCTGGCTCATAATTTAGGGGGAACTATTTCTCCAACACCGCTCAGTGACTGCCTGTCAGACCCTTTGGGAAGAAGATCTGACTACTAGCATTACTTTAAAGCAGTCATGTCTCACTACTGTAAATGCGCCATGTTTTTCTTCTCCTACTATGTATGTACTAGTTCTACACCTAAGGTAAGTCCAGATGAATAATAAGAGTCAGATTCAGTCTTATCAGAGTCAGTTAGAACTAGGTAAAGGACTTCCAGCCAACAGCAAACTCGCACAGGCAACATATGCTCCTGCTGCTGAAAAACAGCTCCTTCTCCCTGAACACAACAGGCCCTTTCTGTTCCCAGTCTTGCTGTCGTGCCCGGATTGTGCTCCAAGGACCGATGGTGGGGGCACGCCTGCTGGTAGTTTGTGGACAGCTGACAAGCCAGTTGGTCCTGGCTCATCTCCCACTGCTTCTACAGGCCTGTAAGGTACTTAATCCCAGAAGCCTGGAAGATCAAGACTAGGGAAGCAAACCCAGGGAAAGAGGCAGCAAAATGAATGGGGGACAGAGAGGCATGTGCAGGGATAATCGACGGAACAGTGTGGACAGAAGAGGGAATGAAAGTAAACCACATGATTGACCCCTCTCTTACAACACACACATAGTAACTACTTTTTGTAAAATTGCTTCCTTACACAGTGACTCATTACTTTGCAGCTGCTGCAGTGGCCATAGAGATGTAATGCAAGTCTGGGGGGCTGGAAAAGATACTGCAAACAGTCACAAAGAGATGATGGAAGTGTTTAAATGCTGTTCAGATTTTTTCTGCATTATGAAAGATTTAATGAACCCCTTTGTTCAGGAGGGAAGGGTGGAAGAAACAAGTAGCAGCTCAGTAACAGAGCTGATACTAGGCTAGGGCTATTTCACTACCCCTCCGCCC
Source organism: Aptenodytes patagonicus (assembly GCF_965638725.1). Classification (NCBI taxonomy): domain Eukaryota; kingdom Metazoa; phylum Chordata; class Aves; order Sphenisciformes; family Spheniscidae; genus Aptenodytes; species Aptenodytes patagonicus. The sequence continues at coordinate 34,537,291 of NC_134955.1, read as the reverse complement.
CCCTGGCTACATAGCGTCCTCAGTTGGTCTCCCATTCGCTGCCTCACTGATTGCCACGTTGCTGTCAGCCATTCCTGCAAAGAGCTGACTTGGATTCTTTTCATGAGCCCATCAAGCAGGAGAAATAGAAGTTGCCACTGCAACCCAGGGAAGAGTAATTCCTGCTCTCAAAGGTCTGAAAATTACCCGTAGGTACCTCAAGTTGCTTTCATAACACCCTTTCAGAAGGGGGAAAACTGAGATACTGTCTCTGTCGTCTTGCAGGAGGCAAGACAACTTCCGCTTCAAATGGTAATCCACCACCAAAGTGGACAATTCTGATTTTTCTTGTGCTCAGCACCGAAACCGAGCTGGCAGCTCAACATGTGCCCTCATGGCACATCCTATCACATAGGACCAAATGACCTGGACATGACATTACACGGGACAACTGACCTGCAGAACCTGTGAGCAGCACTAAGCTTTGCTCATGTGGGTTAAAAAAAACCCGCACAAGACCCTCAAAGATTCTCTCAATTTTCAGGCTTTCATTAATAACACTCTGGAGTTACACTGAAAAATCCACTTTCAGTTCTTTGTGTCCAGCTAGGATGGTGTGAGCATGTTTCATACCTATTCAGATCCAGGTTTTTGGAGGAAATCAAGGATAAACATACTCCTTATTGTTTCTCTTGCTAAGGCTCACTCACTAGAGCAGAAGCACCAGAACATAACCTACAAATATGACACCACTAGGAATCCAGGAGACCCCTGACTTCTCTCTATCCCAGCCCGACTGGTGCAAACGACTGCTCTGTACCTGGATCTCCTCGATGGTGTGAACAATGAACGTATCCTGCAGGTCCTCCATGGCCCCTTCCATCCAGTTATTGAAAGGGGCAGCTCGTTTGGCATATTCCAGGTACAACTGGTCAATTGTTTCCAGTAGCTTCTCTGTCCTCTGGGCATGCACAAAAAAAGAAAGAAAATCAGGAAAGATGGTTAGAGAAGAATAATCACATAGATATGTGGGTTGTCTGAGCTGCTCCTTCCTTTCAGACCTCCTTGGTGCTCCCAGGATGGTACTACAGTAAAAGTCTCTCTGCTGTTAAGAGATTACACACAGGATGGATTTTTTCCTCTGAGGGAAAAATCTGAGGTCCTTTGAAATAAAACAAAACAAGGACAGTCTTTCTAAGCAGAACGAAATTACAAAACACAGAAAAGTAGAAATAAATCAATAGCCTGAGCAAACAAATGGCACCACAATTTGGCTGGAAGGGAAAAAGCAGGCTAAATATACTGAAATGTAACCCTCGTTTACAGTCTGGGATGTTCTAGGCATGCACAAAAGAGCTGAAACTGGTTGCTCATGCCCACTGCAGCTTGATTCCCACAAAATGACCTACCCATGTAATCCCAAAGGTCCAACTTGTAACATGTCTCACCTCCAAGGCTTCTCTACGTTTCTGGGTTAGGGCACCCAGATTATCCCACTGATCACAGATCTTCTGGCACCTGGCATTGACACTGGGAGAGTCGTAATAGTCCAGCTCACTATACGGGGTGGGGAAAAAAAGTACAAGAAGTCAAATAAAGACCTTTTGGAGAAGAAAGAGAAACCCATTAGAAATCTTTATCAGCCTTGAGGACAGATTCAGACATGCAGAGCTCATGGTCTCTGCAAGTAAAGCGAGCCAGGAAGACGGCAGTATCTAGTTTTGGAGACACTGTATGTTATGGTACATCAAACAGCACAGAACAGGAAGAAAAACAACCACCACCCAAGGCCTCAACAAACACTGGTGCTGGCTGCCTGATGGGAATAACTTGGCACTGGGGGAAGAGAGTATAGACTTTTGCTCAAGATGGGAATAAGCAGATTATGAGCACAGCAATATGGCCCATATTCTGCTTAAGAACATCGTGCAGGCTAACTACCTGCGCGGGGTAAGCTGAAGCTTGTGGTCTTGTATCGCTTTGTGCTCTTGGTTCTGCACACAGTCAAAGAGGGAGAAACCTGCAGGCAGAGGGAGACCAGCCAAGCTGGAAGTGTCAGCCTCGAAAGAGGAAGTGGAGTAACTCACTGGGCTACTGAGTGACCCTGGGCCATCTGATGAGCATTTTTCTAAGCAGTAATGCAGATTTAAACAGTTTCCTCTTGCCTCCCCTAGCCTTGTTTCTTCCCACCATTGTATTGCCCTCCTGAGGTGTGTGGGCACAACTATTGGTGGAATCTTGTGGTAAACTAGTCAGGAAACTGATTTGGGCTAAAAATAACTTTTTCTTTGCTGGGTTTTTAATCCAGATCAGTTCCTTGATCTACTTTGCTGCAGAGCCAGCTCTGCAGATGAAAGAACTGCTTCTGAAAGCCTGGCTTGTAATGCACCCGTGCTGGACTGCTACTGCCGGGGAGTGGAATGTGCCGTGCCCCCAGACATGCCTGGCACAGGCAGCCGCAGCGGCTTCCTCCAGACCCTCTCCATCTCCCTGGCAGTGTATTTCTGGGGGAGAAAAGAGCTCAGCCATGGTTTTTCAGGGTATGACCTCTTTGCTGAGATGGAAGATGGCTTTTGGAAGGATGGCAGAGCCCACTGTTCTCACACTTTGGAAGAAATCACCTCTCCCCCAGCTTAGGGCCCAGCCTTCCCTGTTGCTCTTAGAGCTGCAGCTGCTTTGGCTGGCATGTAGCATGTGCTTTGGAAGTGGCAGGTCAGCTAATGCTTGCTGACTAGCCAGCCTCGGTTTTAATCTTACTGACATGGAGGATTGCCTTGAACCCTCCTCCTGTTCCAAGGTCAATCCTCCAGTGGACAAGGGAGCAATTCTGTAAATCCGTGTTGTTAAAGGAGATAATGATCTTGATCCAATAATCCTGATTTTTTAGAGAAAAATAGTCCTTCGGCCCAAGACTACTGATCTTAGCCTAGACACTAACTTGAGGTAGGCCAGTGCGATATATAAATATTTTTAAAATAGGAAACAAAGTCAAAGCCAAGTTATACAGACTGTTTTTGCCAAGAAACATGCAGGGTTTCAAAATCTCTCTCCCTGTGCTGCAGAGGCCAGCTCTTTACCTGCCTGCTATCCCTAGCAATCAACCTCCCGCAGTGAGGAGACCCCATTTCTCCTAGTAACTTGCATCACTTGTCACTCCAGGAAAGGGAGTGGAGGTGAAGTTTTCCAAGCCAGGGGAAGCAGGGAGGGAGCTGAGCTGCTGTGAGGATGCCCTGGAGCAAGTGCCGACCAGAGTGCACATAGTGCAGTACTCCTGGGGCAAAGGGCCGGGGTGGCAGCAGAGGCCATGATGGGCTCAAGCATCAGCAGGTTTTTTTCCTGCCAGAATAAAGAGGATTTTTTTGATAAAAGAGAGCAAACTAAGAGCCTGCTATCCTCTGCCGTTTCCTTCTGTTCCTGGAAAAGTATGACGGCGTTACAACTCTGAAACCTAGCAGGCACCAGCGGCAGGTCAGACTCTTTAGGAAAGGGTTCACAGCAGCATAACGAGCTGGAAGAGTATGGAAACTTGGCTTGGGAATGTAATTCTGCCGCCCCCTCATCAGCACCCACAACTCATCTGTTTTCTGGCCTGCTCTTCTGGTGCGTCCGGATACTGGAGAGCAGTATCCTAGATACTGTTTGGAAACACTGGGACTTCCCAACATTTTTGTATGGGGATTGATTTATGGCTCTCCAGAGGGCAGAGGGCAAAGCTGATTAAGCCTCTCTGGCCCCAAGGATGGGACGTGTGCCGGGGTGCCGTACTTCAGCTCTTGTGCAATAGCAGCAATCTGTTCCACGCGGTCCTGGTGTGCAGCCAGGTCGCTCTCAAAGGCCTCGTGTTTCTTCAGCAGGGCCTTTATCTCCGAGAGGGTAGCAGTTTCGTAATCCTTCTGCTGCAGCATTGCTTCCTTACCTGGGGAGGGAGCCAAAGGACAGGAGAATGAAGGACAAGACCCAATGCCCCCAAAGCCAGCTCCCCACCACCGAGGCAGCCCCGTGTGCCCTCAAAAGGGCATCTGCCCCACTCCAGACACCCTGCCTGAGGTTTGCCCTCACACGTGCTGGCCTAGAGATGCACAATCCTCATTTTCAAACCACAGAGTGCGAGTTTGCCATTAAGAACAGAGAAGGGCATGTAATGCAGCTCAAGCCAGTGCTGTCACAGTTTATACTAGACTTGTCTCAGTAGGCAAACTGGGCTATGCTGGTTCTGTAAATGCCAACTGTAGCATTTACTGTACGGTAACTTTTCCTCTGCTCTGTAGCTCTTTTCTATCCAAAGTTCTCACTTTGCAACAGTTCGGGAATGCCAATGTGGCCACATGATGTAGCAGAGCAGAGATCAAGCTGATTTTCATGCATCATTATTATAAGAAAAGAACCTAGCATTCTCGAGAGGAAAATCTCATGGAAGGACCTATGTATGATCCATCTCTTCCTCCCTATGTAATGGACAGCACTATGTCAGGCAATAGGAAGCATGTAGCTTGGCATTACCATCTGTCCAGGACTCATGAATGGATGCTTTCTGCCGGAACTTCTCTGCCAGGTGATCCAGCCTCTCTAGCCTCCGGATCTCATTCAACAACCACTCCTCATAGCCCTTCTCGGCCTGCTCTAGGCCACCCCAGGCATTGTTTATATCCTAGAGACAGGAGCACAAGAAGAAAAGGCAGATTAGAAGATGGGGGGGGGAGGGAAGATGTACGTCAGCATTAGTCTCCATGAGCTACATGGCTCCAATTGGTTGGAGGGAGTGGATGTGGGCTTTTAATCTCACAGGGCTGTGCAGACAGGTCAGGAAGATGACGTGCCAGACTTAAGATAAGCAGGACTAGCAGTGTCAGGATATACCTGTCTGCACGAGAGTCCCTCTCGAAACACTTCCCCACATGAAACTTCAACAAAACCCAACCATTTTTCAATTAGAAAAAATGAGAGGCACCCAGACATCTCCTCATAAAGGCATGCAACTTGTGAAGAGCCTCAGAGTCTGGTTTAGGTACAGGGAAGCAATGATTGCTTGATCCTCTCTTATTATGGCCTCACTGAACTATATTCTGTAGGGTTCCTACCACAGAGTAGCTCACGCTGAAGGTGGGCATGCTTTGCCCACCCATGGGCAGAAAAGGAGTCCCAGTTTTTAGACATGGTTGGGGGTATATACGAGCAGTTATCTGCACTCACCGAGACCATTTTCCCTTCTGAAGGCATGAAGGCTGGCCTGTTGCTGAGCCGCAGCTTGGTCTGCAAAGTGTTGAAATTGATCTCAAGTTGGCACTTCTCTTGGACCTTAGGGGGCTTGTGCAGGCGGCGGTAGTCCCGGAAGTCCTCCAGTTTCTGCTGCATGGCTTGCATGGTGTTCTCTGGGGCCCGGTTCTCCAGCCAGGGGATGGTGCGACGGATCCACTCCAGCAGCTGGAAAGAGCAATGACAAGAAGCCTTGAACTGAAAATTGCGTTAAAACTACAGGTGTTGCTCTGATCTCATTAGGCACCATTTACTTTTATGTTTGCTGTCAGAAAGATTCTGCCACCAGCAGGGCTTGTAAAGAAAAGTTTGCCAGCTTTTTTGGAAGTACTTTTTTTTTAAATGAGCAGCTCATTCCCTACCACGCTAAGTAGTACCGCTTATTGCAGCACTGCCGATCCAACATGCTTAAGGCATAGCTTTCGCACAATCAGGACCAAACTATGTCCTCAGATTATGCTAAAGCCTTAAAGTTTTGCTGGAGTGTTGCATAACTAAAGGATGCTGTAAGTCATATTATCTCCAGAAAGGTCTGACAGGAGAAATCAAGTTCTTGCCTCCAGTTACACTTTTCCCACTCTAGCTTCCTTGAAGTCAGTGTTGCTCTTTGAATAAGCCCTCCTTAGCAAACCTATCTGGGGAGCTGGCAAAATGCTAATGCAATGGTCAGTCTATAGTGTGAGTGGAGTAGTGTACTATGCTTTTCAGACCAGGCTGAAACCAGGCTCATGGGCTATGTTTGCCTTTCTGTTCTCCATCTTCCCATCCCTACTTATCTTCCACAAACACAGTCCAGTCCACATTTGGTCACTTCTGTAGTTTCACAGCTGTCAGTCTGTCAGCCTTCTCTGTTAACCAAAGCAGCCTCCAGCTTGTTTCTTACACAGATTCTTTCAAACTATCAGCAAATGCATATTTCTTTCCTCAATTATCTCTAACTTCCATTCTCTCTGATCCAATTCTTGACTTCTGCAGTAGATCGGCATACAATTTGTACGAAAGACGTTATGAAGTTGTATAGTCCTGAGGAATGCAAGTTAAACCAGCTTGATGTTTTCCTTTAATTTTAGCATTTCTGCGTCTGCTCTTGATAAACTGAGAAACTCAAAGCTGATCTATAGAAGCTTTCTGTTTTAAAGTAGATTGCTCTTGCCTTTAAGGTAAGTTCGATCTTTCATTTTTCTCAAGCTAGAAGGAGAAAAAAAGAATTTTCCAGGGAAATATGCGCCAACAGCATTCCCCAAGATTAGCTATCAGCATTAAATGCAATTCCTTTCCACATACCACCACCCAGAAACCACCAGCACCATGGACACCTACATCACTGGCCAGTTTTTCATAGTCTTCCATGAGCTGTTCGTTTTCTTGGTTGACTGCCAGCACCTTGCAGATACGATTTGCTGCTGTCTCCGCCTGACAAAGAGAAGAAAAACGGAAGAAGGGAAAAGTGTGAAAAAAACAAAACAAAACACCAAAACAACAAACCAAAGCTTGCAGCTTAGCTTCCTGCTACATACCTGCGGGTAAAGTCTCCTACCCTTGGCTCTAGCAACCTGTCTGCGCTTTGAAACGTCTGTCCTGACCTCTTTGCTTTCCATCTGACCTTCTATAATAATTTATTTTTCCTTTCTCAGGTGAATACGTTCCTTCAGACATTCTCAGCAATACTGATCCCACCCTATGCGTTGTGAGACAACCACATATCTATGCCTTTTCTGAAGCTGCTCCTAGGAGAGGGCCCTGTTGTTTGCTTCCTACCAGACAACCCTGGCTTGCCTCTTTACAAAGACAGGAGGTTTCTGCCACCACCACCACTCCCCTCACCAGCATTCAGAACTGCAACACCAGTAACTGAGTGGTGTCAAGCTGATGAGAGACTCTACATGCTTTTACCCCAGGAAAGAACTACCTAAACAGAATTGATTCATAGACTGGACTTTGGAAAATTCCTGATTTTGTTTGGAAGATGAAGTGGTAGATACTCTTCTTAACCTTAAATTCTGCCCAGCAGAGCTGTCTTTCAGCTTTCCCTGTATTTCTGGCACTCATTACAGGGCCACCTCCTCCAGCATCTTACTGCATGACACCTACCATGTATTCAGGGTCTCATGATCCAGCTGAGAAGAGGTTTTTTTTTTTCCCCTTTCTGAGTAATCTTTCTGCTTACTCTCCCAAAACAAGTCTCACCAAAAAAGAGACTGTGGTTACTATTTAGGGTGTCTCCCCCTCCCCCCCCCCCCCCCCCCCCCCGCCATTTTGGGACAAAAACCTTGTTCCCTGCAGGGAGCTGAACGCGTTAAAACATGAATTTGGAACAAAGTAAGGATCAGAAAAATCCCAGCTATGAACTCAGGAGCAGTCAGTCTGCCCTGGAGTGCCATGCATGTGTTTGGCATGGGGAACATACAGCAGGCTGATCCTTGCACAGCATGTATCTGTGGATATCAGCTCCCTTTATCATTATCATGGTAGATACCATGCCACAAAGCCTCGGAGGATGTGCCCTTGTGATGGGTGTCACGGGATTGCTCAGCACCCTCTTAGCACAGTACAGCTATCACCCTGGTGCCCGGGGAAGATGCTAGAGCTACCCATAGGACCCCTATGGAATAGTCCTCCTTACAGAGGCTAAGTGGAGATGAAGAGGAGAGGGCACATGCCAACACTACAACAGATCAATTGCGAATGCTGTGTCTTGCCTTAAAACTATGTGTGGGACTGATGCCAAAAGAAGTTTTGCTGAGCTTATAGCTGGCAAGTTTCAACCTTTTTCTATTTTTAAAAGGCCTTTTATTATCTGTTTATTCAATCTCCAAGGCCATTTGAGAAAAATCCTCTAATTTTTGCAGCTGATGCGAGGCAGCAAGAATAGCAATAAAGTCATAGGCTATACAGTGATGTATGGATAGCTAAGGTCCCAGAGGATCTGGCAATCTTATTCATTTGTAAGAAGCTGTAAAAACATATATTCAGTCATCTGTCCCTTCACTAAAGCGGGCCAGTTAGCAGATACACAGATATTAACTAATTTAAAACACATCAGAGGGACCTGTACAGGAGAAAGAGCAATTTCACTTAAAAAAAAAAAATCTGTAAAAAGTGCAAATGATGGTTACATTTAAGAAAGCTTGTACTTTGATCTGTTTTTAACTAAAGTTTGTACTTTAATGGAGTGCTTTTTGATATCCAGAGAAAACTTTATAGACATGGGACCAAATAGCATGTCAGCAAGACATTGCCAGAGCCCTACCATGATGTGTCTAGTGACTGCAGGGAACTGGTGGTGCCAAATGTTTATCTCAATTGTCCCAGGAGAGGAGCTCCCTGCACACTCAACTCTCTCCTTTTTACATGCCAGGAGCTCACTGCAGCAGCAGCCAGCTGTGCAGGAGGGACCCCATTTCACGGAGGCATATTTACGTGTATCCAACCATAGATTTCCTCCAGCTGCCAAAGTTTTTAAATACGTGTGTGTGTATATATGAGTGTTGAACATCTGCCCAAACACAAAAGCCCTCTGAATGTCAGCAATTACGACACTATTTGTATTATCCTAACAGCTGAAGTGTAGAGGCTTTCTCTCCCCTACTAGTACTTGCTTCTCAATGGTTCTTGCCTACTCCAGACTGCTCTATGCAACAGTGTGCCGCTGCAGCAGCAGGAAAGGCTCTGCGGCCACTATCACCATTAATGTCATGAGCAGTTACACTGACTTGGTCTGAGCAAGGTAGGACAAAAGGATCCCGGTGCTTTCAGGTAACCTCCACAAATACCTCCCACACTGCTGCTAATGAGCTGATCTGTGGTGATGGCAACCTCAGTGAAACACTTTCAGGTAAGAGTGGCACGCCAAGATGTTTACATAAGGCCAAGGCAGCTCCCCCTACACGTTCATTAGTGGAGTGGAAAAAGCCATTTTGGCTTCCTCACACTGCTAAAGGCAATGATACATTTAGGATGCTCATGCTGGCTCCAAACAAGCCAGGATGTCCACAAGGCATGGAGCAGCACTGAGAAGATGCACCATCCTCAAGTCTGGAAGCTGCATATCTGTATTCTCAGAGAACCTGATCAGCTTTGGTGCAGTGTCATGCTGACACATTATACTACCTAGAGACTTTGGGGAGGGCAAGCCCAGGGCATTCTGCTCGATACCACACTGCTGCGTGATATGCATGTGCTGTTTGGTGGACTCAAAATGGAAATCTGAATAGCCAAAGAATAGCCAAAGTAGCAGTAATTTCTCTGCCTTTTGTCTTTTCTGTACTTCTCAACCCTGACTTGGACTGCTTAGGGTGGAAGTGGAGTTAGTTGTCTCTCTAGCTCATGGGTCCAGGTCTCTTTGCTGAGGAGGATGATAAAAGGAAGGCATTCCCACAGTGTGCTATGTAGGGAAGATGCCTGCCTGTTGCTGTCCTCTGGCCTCAGAGGACCACCTCAGAATACTGTATGCCAAACACAATCTCTTAATAGAACGGTAAAACGTTAGTTAGAAATTTTCACCCCAGAAATCAAGTTTACAAAATATTAAGCCAACCAGTAGTTGCATGCATTTAGTGTGAAAGTCAGAAGCGGTTAGAAAACAAGCAAACCAACCAAAGCAAGTATACCTATAAATATATATATATGTATGTAAAAAAAATGGCGTAAAGAAAAAGCAGCCATCTACACACACAAGTCAGGCTGGGGACCCTGTACCTTCAAAGGCTCAGTATAAGAGAGTGAAAGAAGCAGAAAGCAGCTCATGGGACTTCCCCTTCAGGACTGGTGGTAGTAATGAAAAATCTGAATGAAAAATGGAGCGATATCACAGTAAGTCACCTAACCGTGCGTGAGGCAGCAACACATTACAATCTGGGCTGGGGCTTGCACTCAGTAATCACTTTGCACTTGCCTGGGGGTTTGAATCTGTGTCACTCAGCAGCTGGCTAACGTACAGCTAGGGCAGCTCCAAAAAGGAGCTGTGCCCCTCCTGCCAGGGCACAGTTGAGTTGCTGGCCCATCAGGATTGCTAAAAAATTAATAAATGATTCAATCTTTAATCTTCCCTATAAGCCAGTTTGACTACATGGGATTGAAGCTTTAATAACTAAGAAGCTCCATCTCTAGGTTCTTGCCCCAGCTACTTGGTTCAGGTGTTGAGGCAGTAAAAGGTTGTTTTCAGTTATCCCAGGAGACGTAACATCCACCTAAACTGCTGATGAGAGCATGGGACCTGCTCAGCAGGTTTCCAAATCGTGGAATGGGTGCAGAGAGAAGAGGAAGGGATTGGCAAGGGGCATGGCTGCTCCTGTGGCAGGCCACAACCCTCCTTATATTGTGGTTTGCTGTTTTCTCAATCTGGAGTTCTTTGGGTTAAGCAGACAGCATGGAGCAGTCCCTCAGGGGCACCTAGCAAACAGCAGGCCTTATCACTGGGCTGGCTTGAGTTCTCAGTCTTCCTGAGCAAGTATCAGCTGGCCGGAGCTTGCAGCCTGGTCTTTAGGGTTTTGAACTTTTCACAAAGCAGGATCCTAGTGGAAAAGTCATGACTACACAAACTATGCCAAACGGGCAAGTCTACTACACTGCTGTGGGACATATTCCCAGTTCCTTGGAAACAAGACAGCATCACGTAATTTATATGAAACAGGGCAAAGAACAAATAGCTTGAGCTAAAGAACTGCTCCCTGGAACCTACTGCCTATGTTTGCCCTCTGAAAGCCAGCATCAGCACGGTATCTGCATCAACGCCGCGACCATCAGCACTGCTTTGTACAAAAGAGATGCACTCTTCCTGGAGTCAAGTTAGCCCTCAAGCTGGGCAACGCATGGACTGTGTCTCAAATAGAAAAGGCCTAGTGAGAGAAAGAAGTTGTGGCAGGGAGAAACAGGGAGATTTTACATCTGTTCATAACATGAAGAATGCAGTCTTGAACTTTGGATTTTATTGTTCCAAAGCCTACAATCTGAAATTAGCAGTGATCTTGTGGAAAGGATACAGCCCAGCCAGGCTATGGCATGGGAGGAAAGGATGGACCTTTTTCTTCTGTTCAAAAGATTGCAGGGAAATTGCTGGTTTGGAGGAAGTTTGCCCAAAGGCGAACTGTGACTATTTGGTTCCTCTGAGGACTAATGTCCCGATGTCAGGCAGAGACTTTGGAGTAAAGAGGAAGCAGAGAAAGAAGGACTGAAGTTATGGAAATGGGCAAAGCAGAGGAAAGAGAAATAAAACATATAGGCAGTTTGGGAAACAAAGGAGAATGACCAGGGAGAAGCAAGGAATGGAGAAGCATGTGAGTTTGGGAAAGCTTAAGGCCTGGTAGGAATGGACTTTGTGGCTGGAGCACAAAAGTGCTATGTAACCAGCTCACAGATGATTCAGTCTAGGAAAAGACCACTGACCTAGTGGGGGCTGAGTGTGGAAGGCAGGATAGCAGCTCAAGGGGGTCAGGCTGTGATTTCCTGGACTAGGCTCATTTGATTGTGGTACTTCTGGAGGCGCATCGCCTGGCCAGGATGATGCCCACTAGTCACTGAAAGGGTACCGATTCTGTCAGAGCAGACATTAATTCATCTTTCGATGCCAGCTTTACCAAATGCTTTCTCCACCGCTGGGGTGTGAAACTGGAGGGAAGGGGCAGCTCAAGTCTGTTTGAAAGGACATTCACATCACTTCTCCAGCAAGACTACAGATGGCACATCCAAGCGCATCGCTGGATGCGCTGGGCTTCCCTGCAAACGCCCTGGGGCGGACGGGGGTCTGGCACAGTTCCTCGGTGGAGAGGAACAGTGGGCAGGGCAGGGAGCGGGGAGGGGGTTGTTAGCAGTAAAGTCTCACCTTCTGCGCCCCTGAGAAGGCGTGGTAGTAACATGAGACATAGGTCATTATGGCCTTCTCATCCGGCCTTAGCGTGCCTATAATATCTGTGCAGAGAAGGAAAAGAGGTTGAAAGGATAAAGTAAGAAGCAGCACATAGAATAAAACAAAACAGTCATGGGTGGCGTGAGAGAGGGGGAGAAAACTTCCCATCATGCATTGCAGGACAGGCCAAACAGATTTCCATGCGGAGAGCTGGGAATTCGGATCAGAAGGTGGCTAGCAGCGTTGGCTTGTGGCTCAAAGCGGCACCCCTCCCTCCCACCTCCCCAGTCCAGGGGGATCCCGAGCTGAGGATCTGGGCTCTGCACCTTCACAGCTGTGGTCCGGGGGCCTGGCCCAAGGATGCAAATAGGCTGTTTGGAGGTTTGAATGCCTGTGCTCAAGGCCTTTCTGTACGCCGAGGAGCTAGAGATCAGAGCCTTCCTACGCAGTGCACTTTCTACAGCGTATCTGCTCTGCTGCAACACACACTGCCTGTTCCTATGGCATTGAAGTACAGGCAGCTGCTTGGTTTTGGCCAGAGATGCTTACAAGGTTTCACCCACAAAATGTTTTCCTTAAGTGACTCCATTAACAACAAGAAAATGGCTAAGCCAGACACAGCAAGGACTCAACTGCCCATTTTCCAGCATGGTGGGTGAGAAAAGAGGAAAAAAAGAAACAAATGAACAAAAACACGCATCCCAGTCATGATAAGCAACGCTGTGTTTGCAAAATCACCACGGACGTACTCGTTAGACATGCTTTGTAAGCCCCAGGTGAACTGGGACTGAATTTGTGGCACAACTTGAGAAAGCAGCAGGTTCAGACCTCGAAGCAAGGGTGCAGAAACCTGCAGCATATGTAAGGTAAAAGATAAAGCTTTGGGTATTCATTGACTCCTTCATAAAAACCACTAAGTCAGCTCTGTTCCTCCATCTTTGAAAAAGAAAAAAAAAAGTGAATAGGTATCAGCATTGTTTCCAGTGGGGGCAGGCTGCAGTGTCCTGCTGAGCAGAGCATCTGTGTGGCGGTCTTCACCTTTGTGAGACCAAGCGTCCTAGCTCAGATTCCCCAGGAACAGGGGGTGCAGGTCCTCGGCCGTCAGGGCAGCAGTTCAGAAGGCAAATGGAGAAGGCAGAGCTCCTCACTCGCTTGGATTTGCATGCATGCCAAGGTGCTGGCATACGTAAGTGCCACTGAAAGTACCTCTGACTATAGGGAAATGGGACTCCTGGCTCCCTTGCCCCACGTATTATGTCTGGGGCACCACTTTGAACCAATAGCCAACTCTACCAAAAACATAATAATAAAGATGCCCGTAGCTAGAGAGGAGAGAGAGAAAGAAAAAAAGGTTTGGACATTAGCAACGGCACCAGGTGTGCTCTGTGGAGGGAGCTTGGGATCCTGCGATACCTTCTGGGCTCCTGAGAAGGCGTGGTAGAAGCTAGAAACATAGGTCATGATGGCTTTCTCGTCAGGACGGGCAGTTCCAACAATGTCTGTCAAAAAAAACCTCACGTTAAGAGCATAATCAACTGATGGGAGGAAAGCAAAGGAGAGGGAGAACCACAATTGTCCAGGAGGCCTGCTGGGGTATATGCTTGTCATAGCAACTCCACAAGGCTTCCCAGCATTCCCCAGAAGATGTGTCTCTCAGAAGCCAGGATCACCCTCCTGGTTCCCCTCCCTCATGATAAAATTGCTTCCTGGGTCTGGCCAGACTAATGCAGCCATATGTCAGCATGTCTCGTGTCACAGCATTTCCCCGTCCTGAGAACACTACTGTGAATGGTGGGCTGAATCAATCCAAACTGGCAGCAGGCTGACATGGCTTTTATAGACGTATTATACTGCAATTCCTCCATGCAGTTCTTCAGGAAAGATCCTTTCTCCCTTTCTTTCCATGCCCCCGTCCTCCATTTCAACACAATGATGGCTTGAATTTCAAAAGGCCCTTTCATTAGTTTCAGGGGAAACTCAACACCTCCAGAGATCAGAATTAATGGTGTGGAGGAATGCACATTAGCTCCACTCCATGAGGGAGGAGAGTGATCAGGAAAGAGCAATAGGAGCTCCTGAAAGGGGCCCTCTTCATCACTGCTAGCTTTGCCGAGATCTGAAGCTATATCCACTTATTTTGGAGGTGGCTTTATTTCCTACAGAATGGCAGGAAGCACTTGAATCTACTCCAGAAACTTCATGATTTTTGTGACCTCAGCATGATGAATGCAGGGAAAGCAAGACTCATCCCTGGGGATGGGAAATACTACCTAAGAATATGAACATCCTAGTTACCCAAATACAGGTTCACTGGGTTCAGCTGTCCTATCCCCACCTTTCCCCCTTGTTCCTCTCACTCCCTTATTTAACAAAAGCCTTTAACTGCTTCTCCTGTCCAAACCAAGCCTGAAATACAGCTTCTGCCATTGAAACCAGCTGGCTTCAGGCAAACAGCCAACAACCAGTGAACTATTTCAGGCCGTTGTTTGTACTCCAGTTACAGTCTTCAAAGTCTATTGCCAAGCTGGTCCTGACAAGGCTCTGAAAAGTAATCCTTGCTGTCCCAGTGGCCTCAGGGAAGCAGTCACAGTCAGTAGCAAAAGCACCTCTGAACAACATGCATCTCTGCCTTGGTCTCCAGACCTAGTCAGTGAGGGATCTTCATGCCCAACACTTCTGAGTAGTCAAGAAGAAGCAGTTTATAATACTAATATCATGCCCCCAGTCGGAAGATCGCCAGCAATGTCAGAAAGAGCCCAGAAACAAAAAACATTCTGGAGCAAAAGGAACGCAGTCCTACACCATACATTAACTCAGTATTAAGCCCGATTCTTGAAAGGGAACACTTCAGTCAGCAGTGGACATAGCCAGCTGTTACTCATCTCTGCCTAGTGCGTCCACCCCAGGTTAAGATCTCCACACCAGACTCAGAAGACTGAGGGGCACAGGAGGAAGAGGGAAGCAGAACAGGTGATTCACTATTCTATTGTAACTTTTTCCCTATACATTTAGTACATGGTGATGGAGGGAGCATTCAGAGGTTACTGAATTCTTGTACAAGTCCACCTAGAAGAAGTGGGAAATTTCTTGAGAAAAAACAAGTTAAAAGCCACTGGGTTCTACTTTACCTTCTGCATCCAGCATCTTGGGAATATCCAGATATTTCTCAGCCACATCAAAAGCTGTGTTTAGATTAGTGAGAGGATCGTCCTGGGAAAGAAACAGAGCCAGAACATCAGCATCAACTTGTAACAAGGTACGCAGCATTTCTCTCAAAACAGAGCTATTGTGCTTGGTTTGGTTCAGGTAACTGTGCTGTCCAGACAAAATTATGCGTGAATCCGCATGCAGCAGGATGAAATAATTAGCTTCCTTTTGAAAGCAGAGCCTGGAGACTCATGATATAATCTATGCACTTGCAACAAGAAGGAATAATACGTTTCGTCCTGAACCTAGTTTAAAGTAAAATCAGCTTCACATCATACTGATAGTAAATGGCCGTATCTCACACTTACATCTCATGCTTGTATTAGTTTTGCAACTTCCATTTTAAAGAACCGCAGAGCAGTGTATCTGTTAGAACATCTAAGCAATATTAAAATAGTAACAACATCTGTAATGGGTGCTGTCCTTAGCTAGTGTAGTTTGTTGAACACCAGTTGAGTGGGAGGAAGAGAAATGTTTTAACAAAATAAATATATATAAAAGTACCCATTTTGTCCGTGTATTGCTTTTCCTCCTAGGCGCTGCACAGGACTTGTAATTTCCTTAGTACATTTCTATTCCTCTCTATATAAACCTTCTGCTGTGGCAGGATGCACTTCAGATAGAGACATCAATACACAGTAATCAAATCCTAAACAAAGTTAAATGTGACTTATCACATCATGAGTCATACCACAAAGGTAACTAGATTTTAGAGCCACACAAGAGAATATGAAACCTAGATGTCACTGGAAATGAAAGACCTCTGCAAATTGTTTCCAGCATTCAAACATAATGATCAGCAACAAGACACCTACCAACCTGTAAGAGACCCTCATACAAGCCTGGTTCCTATATTCCTGTATATCCATGTTACTTAGTTATTCTGAAGGATCAATCCACTTCATGGATGACAAATGACATTTGCACTATCAGTTTCTACTGTTGAGACAGGTGGCTTCTGCTGGAGGAAAGGCTGTGCATAAACTGCTAGTGTTTAGTACTATGTTTGCTAAGTGTCTTTCGGGAGAGAGGAAGGATGGGGTGGTACTCTCCATATTGTCATTTGTGCCACTCACACTGAGACCCACCTTAAAAATTAGGAAATAAGGAATATAATTATTTCACCTTCTTTCTAGAGTGGCATCCATGTTCTGTTTCTTTTCTATTTGAGATCATGTGCCTTCGCTTATTGCATTGACTTGGAAGATTAAGCTGTGCCTGAACTGTAATCAACAGGCAGTTTCCTTTGAGCTGTTGTGGTTTAACTCGGCAGGCAGCTAAACACCACACAGCCATTCGCTCACTCCTCTCCCTCCCCACCATGGGATGGGGGAGAGAATCAGAAAAAAAGTAAAATTCGTGAGTTGAGATAAAGACAGTTTAATAGGACAGAAAAGGAAGGGAAAATAATAATAATGATGATGATAATAGAATATACAAAGCAAGTGATGCACAATGCAATTGCTCACCACCCGCCAACCGATGCCCAGCCAGTTCCCGAGCAGCGGTCACCACCCCCTGGCCAACTCCCCCCAGTTTATATACTGAGCATGACGCCATATGGTATGGAATATCCCTTTGGCCAGTTTGGGTCAGCTGTCCTGGCTGTGCCCCCTCCCAGCCTCTCACTGGCAAGGCATGAGAAGCTGAAAAGTCCTTGACTAGTGTAAACACTGCTTAGCAACAACTAAAACATCGGTGTGTTATCAACATTATTCTCATGATAAATCCAAAACACAGCACTATACCAGCTACTAGGAAGAAATTTAACTCTATCCCAGCCAAAACCAGGACAGAACCCACCCAGTATGAAAGATGAAGCTAGGCAGGCTTGGGCAGACAGGGTATGGGCATGCAGAAAAGTTCCTTTATGGCACTGGTCATTATGTAGCCCTCGGATTACAGCCTTCATGAAACTAGGAAACCGAGCTATTCTGAAAAGCAGTTTCCTGCAGCATTTCCCTAGGAATTAATGCATGTATTAGGTTGGCCTCACATATCAGCATCATATTCCTTTGGATGAATGTCTCCTGTAGTCAATGTTTCACCTACCAAAGTAAATCACACAGTGGCCATCAAAACAGACACGACCAATGATCTGTATTTAATCCACTGGGACAAGACAATATTAAGTGAGGAAATGTTGCATGGGCATGCTGTGATGAAACCAGCAGCTGTCACACATGGTAACAGGCCCCTATATCAGTGTCAAATAGTACTTTATCCCTATATAATACACTTCCAATGGTGACTACATCAGATATATCTATATCCACCTCTTCAGAGTTTAGCAGCGGTACAGGCAGGGGATTTTTACTGTCCTCCAGCCACAAGGAACCACCCTATGCCATGGAATTAGAGGCTGGTACCATTTCAACTTCAGTCTACTTGTCTCCTGTGCCTGCTGTGGAGAAATCACAGAAATCAACCCAAACTGTAACCAAAAGCCTTATTTGAGGAGGTGAGACTAGCTGGTATATAATATACCTTGTTCACAGGGCCTTAGCTCCATTTAGGAAGGAAACATAACAGCCTTTCTTTCACTCAAGTGCAGGAGCATCCAGAAATGCCAAGTGGCAGCTCCCTTGCCAGTTTTCCCCTTGCTCATGTGCCATTTTCTACTTCTGTAGAAACATCACCACTGTGTACCAAATTTCAGCCTACACTGACCATGACCACCATGGCATTGCTAACACCCTGACAGAGTCTTTAGTATTAAACACAGACCCTTCCTTAGCACAGACCCATCTGAATGAGCTGCCTGAAGATCTGTCAGCCTTCTCCTGGAGGAAAGGGAGGAGCAAACTCACCGCAGATAGCTTTCCTATCAGTTTGCAAGTAACAGCGGGAGCAATGTTGCCAAAGGTTAAAAAGAAATTTTAAGCTGGAAGTTGGGAGAGGTTTCCTGATGGGAAAACTTACTGGGCTTGGGCACTCCCAAAGGAAGGGCTGGAAGTCTTAACACGCGGGAAACTGGAGACTCACTAAATGAAGCCAGCAGAGTTCTACTTCATATGTAAGAAAGATGTGTGATCACATAGTCTATTGGGGAATGAAGCTAAAGATAGTGCTACTGAAAGCAAGCTACCTAAGCCCAGGACTAGCTCTGAGATGAGCAGAGCTAAACCTGAGCAAGACCCTGTTCCCTGTGGGAAAAGCTTCACCCCTGGTGGGCAGTGGAGCTGCTCATCACAAATGTGATGCTTCTTTGTGCAAAAGATAAGGTTTCCCTGGGGGGTTGTCCAAGACTACAACAGGGTCTTGAGCCCATGAAATTCCTCCAAACTCCACTGCTTTCAGTTCCATCCCATTGTACACCAGCTAATCATTATTTCAAATCACTTGTTTCAGTTGACTCCCCTGAAAAGGGATAAAGTAGTAAAGACTGGCCTGGCAGCTCCAAGGCTCGCAGTGCAGCACTGCAGCACCACGGCTGCAGGCACACTTTAGGGACCCAAAGGCAGCAGAGCAAACAAAAGCCAAGTCACCTGTTCCCTGATTCCTTCCACAGCTGAAACACACACCCCGGAAGACCACTGACTCAGATGAGGTTCTGCAGAAGTGCCTCGGTTCCCACTCTGCTTACGTGAACACAGAAATGGCAGAGACATGAAGTGGAGCTGTAACTTGCCAGGCTTTAGCTGGGCCAACTGCGACAAAAGCTATAGTTTTACCATGGAGGAATTACGTTGTTTTAACGGTGGCAGACAGCAAACCTGCCCTAAACAGGTGCCCACCTGGCACGTTCTCTGCTTTTGCTGACTAAAGACTACCACGGCTCCTCCCCTTTCACCACAACCCTAACTCACATGGGGAATCTTCTCTCCTCCTCCAGCTATTTCCAAGTCCTTGCAGCACACAAGGTTGCCATGGCAATTATTGCAGTATGACATTAAAAAAATCTTCTATTAACTAGCAATCGAGAAAGGAGATGGAGGGGGAGGAAAATCGAGAGAGAGCAAGCACTTACTATATCTGCCAGAGTTGAAGACACTAGGAAAGAAATCCAATTGGTACAACTCATGTTTTCAGGAATATCTGTAATAAATGCATCCAACACGGCAGTACACAGATCACGTTTCTATATGGATTGCGGTATATGAGGGGGGTGTCTGAGCCATCAGTCAACCATTGTACTTGATAAAAAGACCTTAGATGTGGCTCACAGTTGAGCTACGGTCAGCGGTAAAAGGAGGAAGGGAAACCCCATCTTCTGCATATCCCTCACATGCAGACCATGAGCTGAATCTCGAGATCTTATCTACAGTGAGCTGAACAATAGCAGACAGACCTGCACTGAATAGAAACCATCTAACCAAATAAGTAGCTGTGGTGTCAGAAAATCACTGACACCAAGGCTGGGTGGACTTGCACCTTTTATTTTGGGGCCTGGACTATACAAGCAACTTCAGCTAGGCAGGGCACGTAGGCAGAAAAGAATTGTGCTTGCTCCACTAATATAGCTAGACTAGGAAAAATAGGTAGGAACATAAACTCAGTACAAAACTGTGCTGACAAAAGAAGTTGCTAACTTTTGGGAGGAAAACATGCAGCTACACTGGCTGCCTTTTGCTAGCATACACTGCCAATACAGGGTCTGTAGCATAGACACAGCCTCTGTGAAGGAGCAGAAAACACTAAAACTGCACAAGAATGCTGCCCAAACAGGAGGTACAATGCAGACCTCTTGGCAGCTTGGACTGATGTTCACCTCTCTATCTTATACATTTGTGTGTGTGTGCACAGAAACACACACAACATCGCCAAAGGCAAGCACAACAGAGATGCCATTAATCACTCCCTAGAGCTGGAAGAGACCTGGAGGTGGACCTCTAATCTACTACCCACTGTGATGGCTGCTTCTCAGCAGCCTTTCTCATGTCTTTCTCAGCAAGGTAAGTCCCCTGCAGAGCCAGGGATGATTCAAACTGTTGGTGTTGGTTTGTTTGCTTGTTTTTGAGGGAAGGGGAAGAGGGGAAATAGGCTCCAAGGAGAAGGGCAAGAATCAGCCAAAGGGAAGAGAAAGAAGCGATAAAGGAGGAAACAAGTCACAGAAATAGTCCAGGCAAATACTCTATCTCGGAAGGTGCCATGTTTGTACATTCTACAAATGGGTTTCAGAGATCTAGCATAAAAAAGGCAACTTCCCTTCAGCACACATCAACTGCCAGAGCTAAAGGCTAGGCTTTGAGCCAAGTTCTTCCCAGCTATTTGCTCAAGATTTCAGCTGTGGTAGAGTTCTCAAACATGCATTTAATCTCATGCCTTTAGAGTAATCGAGGCAGAACAATAAAAATGACACAGAAAGAGTCAGAAGGCTGCAGGAGGGCAGAGGGAACCTGATGAAGGAGGGATCAAAGGCAAGTGGAGAACAAAATATGCTGGTTCCCTTTAACCTTACTCCAAGAAGGACAAATCCCTTCCCATCTACATCGATTTTGGCTAGGACAATCACCCTCTCTTTCATCTTAAAAAGCCTGCAGGCAATATGACCAAATAACTTCCTTTCCCTCACTCTCGTTTCGCTTGGGTTTGGCTTAGAGCTTTGTTGATAACGGAGAGCACTGTAGCATTTACCTGGCTGGGTTTGTCAGACGCACATTGCTTAGCTGCTTTTATTTTCCCCAAGATCAGGCACTAAAAATGTAACTCTAGTAATTCATTTTTTTATTGCTGCTGTTTATGTAAACAGATACAGTCTCTCCCCACTGTTTATTCATCATGTGCTGACTCCAGACACTAAAACTGATCAGATAATATAATTGACTGCTCTGCAAGACAGTAAAGATCTAAAAGGTTACTGAAAAGCAGATCAGGCATTGTACAATTCATTGGCTCAAGGATGCAGCTAATTTGATTAACTCATTTACATTTTGTCTATTTGCACAGTGATCCAAGAGCCCAGGTCTATTAGTGATGGGCTTCTATGTTTATTTCCCTAGCTAACATCAAGCACGTACATACTTTATAACACCCAGCCCGTGAGATCAGATGGTCAAACTTTTTGTGTATTAGTCCCAATAACAACACATGAATTATGCTCTTGGTGACTTTTCACTCCACATGTGCACAGATATAGTGAAACTGGATCTCAGCAGACTGCAGGAATGCCAGTAGGATGGGAACCCAGTTTGGTCTTCCATCGCCCTGCTGGGTCAAGACACTGCTGGCAGCACAAACCACTGAACGCTTATTCTCATCATCCACTTAGCAATCTTGTCTCCAAGACACACAGGAAGCAAACTTTGGAGCAGCTAGATATCATGTGGGTGAGGAATTGGTTAGATGGTCGCATCCAGAGAGTAGTGGTCAACGGCTCAATGTCCAGATGGAGATTGGTGACGAGTGGCGTCCCGCAGGGGTCCGTACTGGGACTGGTACTGTTTAATATCTTCATCAATGACATAGACAGTGGGATCGAATGCACCCTCAGCAAGTTTGCAGATGACACCAAGCTGAGTGGTGCAGCCGACACGCCAGAGGGATGGGATGCCGTCCAGAGGGACCTGGACAAGCTCGAGAAGTGGGCCTGTGTGAACCTCATGAGGCTTAACAAGGCCAAGGGCAAGGTCCTGCACCTGGGTCAGGGCAACCCCTGGTATCTATACAGGCTGGGGGATGAAGGGATTGAGAGCAGCCCTGCCGAGAAGGACTTGGGGGTACTGGTGGATGAAAAGCTGGACATGAGCCGGCAATGTGCGCTCGCAGCCCAGAAGGCCAATCGTATCCTGGGCCGCATCAAAAGAAGCGTGGCCAGCAGGTCGAGGGAGGTGATTCTGCCCCTCTACTCTGCTCTGGTGAGACCCCACCTGGAGTGCTGCGTCCAGCTCTGGAGCCCTCAGCATAAGAAAGACATGGACCTGTTGGAGCGGGTCCAGAAGAGGGCCACAAAAATGATCCGGGGGATGGAACACCTCTCCTCTGAAGAAAGGCTGAGAGAGTTGGGGTTGTTCAGCCTAGAGAAGAGAAGGCTTCGGGGAGACCTTCTTGCAGCCTATCAGTACTTAAAGGGGGCTTATAAAAAAGATGGCGGCAAACTTTTTAGCAGGGCCTGTTGCAACAGGACAAGGGGGAATGGCTTTAAATTAAAGGGGGTAGATTTAGACTAGATACAAGAAAGAAATTTTTTACGCTGAGGGTGGTGAAAGACTAGAACAGGTTGCCCAGAGAGGTGGTGGATGCCCCATCCCTGGAAACATTCAAGGTCAGGTTGGACGGGGCTCTGAGCAACCTGATTTAGTTGAAGATGTCCCTGTCCACGGCAGGGGGGTTGGACTAGATGACCTGTAGAGGTCCCTTCCAACCCAAACTATTCTATGATTCTATGTTACCAGTGGCAATTCTGAAAGTAAAGTTGAGTGTTATGGCAAATGCTTTTCTGACACCTACATGCTAGGAGAAGCCCAGTACTGCAGATGGCTCACTGCTAAGCTGGAAGCATGTGACAAGTGTCCAGGGAGGGCACACAGACCCCTCAATGAGCTTTTGCACTTGAACATCAGGTAACCAGTTTCTATCCAACTCTCCACAGAAATGTTAAGTCTGATTTGACTAGCTAGTCTGTAACATTAGCACAGAACTAGTGTCACATTTGGTGTTACTGAATTTGCCAGCTTTTGCTCATCTGCTGGGACTGGGGCACGTGTGTCTCATATAAGGCAGCCTGAAAGCAGTGAAAGTCAAGCAGGGAGCTCATTAAGTTCACGCTTCAGTAAGAAGCCTGAATATACTGATTCATCCCTCCTTCCTTCCCTCCAATCCTACAACTGCCAGCTTGGGCTGAAGTTCTCTCATTATGTTTACCAAGCTAGTTCTTCTCCCTCTTTGCTTCTAAGGAGCCAAGCATCTGATCTGACAAACAAATTGAGTTGTACCTTTCGTAGCTTCCCGTAGTCGATGAGCTCTGGACGGTGTCTATGAATTAAAGCGCAGAAACCAAGGCCGTCCTTCCAACTACGAGAGAGACAGAAGAGAGCACAATGAACAGCGCTCAGCCAGGGAGAGACAGAGTGACGGGCATGAGCATGAGGGAAGGCACCAAGACAGCAGGACAACTAATTCTGGTTTAGTTTCTAGCTAACAGTGCTTCTGCAAGTGCTGGGAAGGAGGCATGTCTTATACCTGCGTGAGACTGGAATAAAGATTCCTTTCAATCCCTACCAAAATCCACTGTGATTAGGATGTTCCCTTTGCATTGCCACCTCCTTTTTGCCAGTTCTCTGTGCTGAACTCTCTGTGCATGTCCTGTGGAGCACGCAAGGACAGGTGTAGAGCTCAGTGTTGAAAAAAGGTGTAGATACAAGCCCTAAAGGAGGAACAAGTGCATGCCTTAGGGAAAAGGCAGATGCCCATAGCTAGCTCCACTATAGTACCGGCTAGCGTGAATGGCACTTAAGCTCTCAAAAAAGTGCTTTACATTTATATGGTTCATACAGCTCTCCAAGACGTGCTGGAAAAAGCACTATTATGCAGAATCTTCACAGGAATATCTGCCAATTTGGAAATATTAAGAGCAAAGCCAGAAAACGTCTCAGCCCTTCCCAACTCTGTCATACTACAAAGTTTCCGGTGCAGCCCTTATTTCATGGCTTCTAAAGCATTCTGAGTTTTCACAGAGCAAAAGCTGTCTTGCTTAGCCTGTGGCACATATGCTGCTCTCAGAGGACTTAATGCTCTGAAGAACTTTACAAAAGCAGCAACCGTAACCAGAATGAGGAATTGGGATGTGGGTACTTGGATCCTCTTATAACCTCTGTCTTTAATTTCCTAGAGACTCTCTGGACTACACTGTTACTGTGTAACATGCATCTGCATTGCCTCGGGAGGTCTGCCAGGAACACTGCTGAATATACCAAGACACATATGAAAATAACACAGATTGTAAAGCTAAGTTCTTGCCTGTAACTCACCTGATGTGGAAGTTCTGGATGTTAACATTTTTGTAGGGGGCTGTCTTCCTCTGACACCATAACAAAAGTCCTTCTTTAGCAGATGTCTCTAGAGAAAGCAAGCAAGCACACCAATTAACTCATTTTCTTAGAAAGCAGGAGTCTCTAGAGCATATGCTAGAAACACATGACCAAATCGTCTTTGGTAGAGACTACACTGAATTGTGCTTTAATGTCACTTGTCAGCAAATTCCTTGTTTGGAAGAGTCTACGGGGATAGTTTTGTTACTATTATTTTCTTAATGAGGTTCTGTAATAAGGAGATAACTTTTTGCGATTAGAGAGGAGAGTTTTGCAGCACTTGTAAGAGATAGGTCCATTTTCAGTGCTAGTCCCTGAATCAGCCTGCAAGAAATGCAATAGATTCCAACATCAAAGTTGGCTTTCAGGCTTAGCCATCCTTTTGAGCTGCTCTTAAAATCTCTTACAAGAAGAGGATGTGAAAAACTTTTCTCAGTATACCTGAACCTGGCCAGAAACGTCAGTGAGATGACAGGGCAGCTTGGGAAGGGGAGCCCCCTAGGGATCTTCCAGTGACTCACCTAAGAGCACATTCTGGGCCTTTCAAGTGGCAAAGCCATTTAGTTACCCCAGTTGTTCGTTGTTGAACAGTGGCTGGAAAGAACTAAGATTTACCTTCAACTGAGATATCCTGAATGGCAAAACGAAGGATGATGGTCCAGATCATTCCAAGAGTCATTTTAACATTGCCATCCACGATTTCTATGGGAAAAAAAGGTAGAAAGAGAAGAAATAGAAGGCATCAAGTTGCAAGTGCAAATCCTAGTAAAACAGGAGCATTGGGGAACATTCTCTTTTGCAGATGGGAGAACTGGAATTCCAGCTGAAAACTGTTCTTCCCTGCCTCCCCAGATGCTCTGCTGGTACAGCACAGTCTTGCCCAGTAGTACCCAGTAATCAGACTTGTTCTCTTGCAGTATAATACTGAGCATAAAACAGACACCGATGATCCAAAAGACCAGGAATAAGGACCAATTTAGATCAGTTTAATTCCCCACAGGGGCCTAAAACCACCTTGTCCAGGTCTAATTCTTATCACTTAGAAGCCATATAGGCCAGACTGGGAAAAAGAAAAGCCTTCCTCTCTTACTCTGTCTACTCCAAGTCACCTATACAACTGCCCCAGCATAATCATACCAGAAGAACCAGTGAGACTTCCCACTGCAGATGAGCTCTGACAGCTGTTTTTGTCCTGTGAACAAGATGCCACCAAGAAAACCAAGAAACATCAACATTTTAATTTCAAACAAGCCTGAATGCTTGTTGTTTCAAAAAAGCCTAAATACACCAGACTGCCTGTATAGGACTTCTTTCAGTCATATAATTGCCAAAAGACTCAACAGAGCGTTCCTCAAAGTACATGCATCCTGCTTGAAGAGGAAGCAAAGACTCATGCTGACCAGCCTGAGCAGACCGTAACATAAACTAAGATGTTAAGCAGATCATACTTTATTGCTTATTGGACTCTGCAATATAAATCAGCAAGGGTCAACAACTCGGAGGTTTTAGAAAGCAACCGCTTGCGTGTGTGAGGTATGATCTGTTTAGAATGGGGGATCAAGGTTCTGGGAGGAGGCACTGGGGGGATGCTGGCCCAGGAACGGGCTTCCACCATGTATAGATTAGCGCCAAACAGTCCAAACAGTGAGCAGCTGGGTCTCAAGTGCTGATCCTCAGCATCTAAAAAATTCCGCACAGACTACGTATACACGTTATAAAATTTACAGCCTTCACTTTTTTGGATAGTGAAACTAGCCGAGTAAGCTGCCTTCTCCTACTCATTCTCTGGCAGGTTCCTGCATGGCAGAAGGATCTTTCACAAACAACTGACAAGTTACAAGAGTATTTTCAGCAAGAAAAGGCTTAGAATTAACCTACTGTTTGGAGGTAGAATAATTCAGGTCCTAACAAGGCTGCCAGAAACCATTTTTGTACTACTGTAGACACCTCTGTGTCACTGCTTCCAGCAGGAACACATCATGCTTTGGGGCAAGTAGAAATTTGCAGTATAGGCAACTGCTACCTGTCTGGATCCTGTCACAAAAGCAACAATATCTGAAATTTTCCTTTTAAGCTATTAAAAAAAGTTTTTCCTCTTATGAAAAATTTTCAACCTCAGTGTATTCACCAACAGACAAGTAGCACGCACCCCAAACACATTGTTCCAGAAACCATGTCCATCTGGTCCAAATTCCTGAAAGCTTGTGATTTAGTGATACATGTGGTGCAACTTCCAGTGTAAATTAGAAGGATAATCTCTGCTGTGCTTTGACATACGTCTGCATTAGGGATTTACAGATTTAAAAGATAGAACAAGGTGGCTTGTCTTGTTTTCTATGGCAGTAAACCCCTGTGTCTACTCCTTTCTGCACTTAAGAGTACACACAGATATCTTGGTGGGGCATCAGTTTGCCCAGAATTAAATAGCCAACAACTTTTCACTGCAGTACAAAAGAACTGCAGTTATTGTTGTTGGCATGAAAAAAAACTATGTTTGCCTGTTGACAGTTTTCTCACAAATGAATTTTTTACAGGTATTTTGGGGTTAGGGGGTTGTCCGCTAGGCTGATGTAAGAAAATGTCATGTGATGACAAGTATATTCAGTTCTGCACTTTCTGCATTCTCCACCCCTCCAATAGAGCACCGCAATTAACTTAAAGGAAAATCCTTGCTATTGTTACAAATACCTGAGATACTACAGCTAAAATATAAAATTGTTTTGTTCATGTGATAGATATTTGTTGGGATTTTCAAAAAGCAAAAAACCCCAATGCTTGTAAAAACCACAGCAGCTGGCAGGAGGACTCTAGGGTATATTTAAGACCTGAAACCAAATTGAGCTCTTTATTTTAATGGACTAGATTAAAATCTGATGGCAATACTTTAATGTTGAAAATGCTTTATGAACACTAATAAATCAATCAGTGAGCTAAACCAGGTAATTAATATTACTGTTCCATGGATTTTAATTGGAAATAAAGGTCAAGATACTTACATAAAACCAGATGGCGTTAAGTTGCTAATGTGGCATTAGAACTCAGCACTATGCTCTGGTCACGTTCTCAAATTCCAGTTTTATAAAGTTAGCTGGTGGAGTTAAGGTGGAAAGCATCTCTTCTCCCCCAGCCCTCTTCATTGCATTACTCACTTAAAAAGGAAGATGTGTGCTCCCTGTTCCCATGTCTGATTCTTCCTTAGCAGTGCACCAAAGCAAAGGTGCTCTGGAAGAAGCCCAGAATATTTCCACCACTTCATCTCTACATATCATTTTACTTTTTCTTGACACAGAGAAAACCCACCACCTACCAAGCAGATACTGATGTCACTGAGATTAGTGAGTGATCCATCCCAGGATGCAGATTTAACCAAGCACACCATCCCCAGTCCCTTTCTTCTTTTTTTTCTTTTAAATAGAGTTGACAAAACTGTTATTATTTGTTAGAAGTGGGTGAGCATTTTTCATTTCTAGAGCTAAAAAACTTCTCCTGGCAACCTGGTTACAAAGTCAGCCAGCCTGATCAGAAAGGCCATATGCTCTTTGGCCCTCACTCACTCGTTTTTCCACCCCTGCATTCCCCAATGCCAACCTCTTTTTCCTTTAGGATCCCTTCAGCACCCTTCAGCCACTGCCAGTCTCTTTCTAATATAGTGGAATATGGCCAAGAAACAAAAGTGAAAAATGTAGTTGCAAAACAGGTTTTCATGAAGCCTTCTGCTTCCTGGTGATGAAGAGAAAGAAACTCCACATGAATTGTTAAAAAGTTGAACGTAACACTACAAAGCTAGAACAATCTACTGCTTAATTAAAGACACTGTGTTTGTTCCCCACTGATATAAGTAAAGCTCAGTAACGTGAGAGCAGTTCACATATTAAAAGGCTAATAATCAGACAGTATCTTCTGCCTGACTCTGCTTTCCAAGTGCTCTTCCTAGGCAGGACCTCTGCAAGCGTTGTCTGCACTTCCTCCACCACCAGCAGCTGTTGTCTGAACAGCAGCAGCAAGTACATGTTATTAATGTGATTTACATTCAACTTGGGGGTAGATCAGTTGCTGGCTAAAGCTGATGAGGCATCTGCATCCACTGGAAGGGAATTTTTTGCACCAGTGAATATGCTTCCACCCAGGTCCCATTATTGTACCAAATACCATGAACAAAATATGCAAAAACTACAGTACTCTCATCCATTTGTTTGACAGCCAATTAAGGGTCTGAAAAATATTCAGCCTTCAGGAGCAAGACTGGCTGGCTACACAGATGTGGCTTTTAAAATGCCACCACCTTTTTTAAATGCATGAACTCATTCTGAAAAATGCAAAAATGAATAAGCTTACTTTTCTACCCTGGCCTGGGTAGTAAGAAGCAGAATCAATGCTACAGAAACTGTTATCCCCCCCTAACTACTTCTGAGTTGCCCATGAGAGCACAGCCGCTGGTTACCCCACGGAGAGAAGGAGTTGCAGGGAATGAACAACTGGCAGGATAGTGTTATGATCTGGGAATTGGAGATGTAGAGCAACAATGGTGACATAAAACAAAGGCTGCTCTGCATTTTGCTTATCCTAACAAAAGCCAAATAAAGCAGGATGAGCATCCATGCCCCTGTCTTCAGAAAGCATGTTGCTAATGATGGTCCAGCCAGATTTAGGACAGGTGGCTGGCATTGATGATGGGGGTGCACATCTAAGCTCCCTAATTGTGAGCGGGCAGGAGATAGGAACAAATACAATGCTATGTTTCACTCACTGACATGGAGAAACCTTATTTTCCCCCTTTTTCCACTGTCAAATGTATGCTTGCTCTGCCTGGTGCTTCAGTAGGTGTTTTGCTCAGATAGAACTTCTGCAATTGTTGAAATCTCTAAGCTTTACTTCTCCTTTCACTTGCGCAGGTGAGAATAGGGACCAGTTCATTCAGTTATCTTTATGCTGAACTGAGCCACATCTGCCTGAGAAAGCAGCAACTTTCTATGCAGATTAGAGGTGCAAATAAAACAGTCTTAGGGTCACATACTTGACCTATTCAACCTGTTAAATCCCAGGAGCTTTTGACACCAGTATGGAATCTATTACAGCAAAAGAAGGCTCCTGAGGTTTCAGATGACAGAGAGATTTAAAAGCAGATGAAAAACCATTTGGAAGCTGCACCAGGCTAGAGCCTTCCTTGATCCAGATTTACACAGATCTGCCGTATGCCATAACCGCTTTGACACTATGGACTCTGGCTAAACAAAGATGTTTAGAATCATCTTGAATTGTTAACAAAGACGGTTGTAAAAAGCAGCTCTTAACCCTCATTGCTTATTCTGTTTGCTTAGTTCACCCTCCATTTAATGTGGACATGGAATATGTCCTGCACTCATGCTGTGTGTAGGAAGTCCTCTTCCACTCTGGTTCTCGTTCCCTGGGACACAGGTGCAGAGCTTGGCTTGTAAACAGCAGAGAGGGATCTTTATTTAATGAAATACAAGATAAATGCCATGAAAACATTTTTGCTGGCTTTAACTCTGATTAAACACTAGGTTTCACAAGGCTTAAGCCGACCTGAGAGTCTCCTTGGGATTCTTTCTGGAGCTTATTTTTTAACCACAAAAAAATAGTAATAAATAAAGCCAGGACATTGATGGCCAATGCCATTTGTCTAATATATACAGAGAACTACAGCTGGGCTGCAGACCCTTCACGCAGGACCCGGTTGCCTAGCAGATACTCAGAGATGGAGCAAGCCACCTCGAGGTGAGGAGTGTGCTGCCCTGGCCAGTACCACCACACTGCTGCTGGATGGTGGTTTTCTCCTCTGGAAGAAAAGCCACCTGGAAAACTTCCTAGACCAGTCCAACCTGACTGAAGCATTTACAGCTCGTTTTCTTGGTGCAGTGTTATGACTGCCTCATTGGCTTTTATCTTCTACTTTGCTGCTGCATAATGTCTTCTTAGAGTCCGAGAGTAAGCCCTTAAAATTCATGCTCCAGGAAGGTTTATAATCCCTTCCATGGTGTGCTGGTTTTGGCTGGGATAATTTTCTTCATAGTTGCTAGTATGGGTCTATGTTTTGGATTTGTGCTGGAAACTGTTGATAACACAGGGATGTTTTAGTTACTGCTGAGCAGTGCTTACACAGTCAAGGCCTTTTCTGCCTCTCACACCACCCCACCAGCGAGCAGGCTGGGGGTGCACTAGAAGTTGGGAGGGGACACAGCTGGGACAGCTGACCCCAACTGACCAAAGGGTCAGTTACGGCTGTGCTGTTCAAAGTAAAAGTCCATTTTTATAGCTGATGTGTCATTTACTGTACACCAAGCACCTGGATGGACTGGGCAGAAGCCCCTGCAGCAGATTATGTTTCCTGGTGACAACCAGAGTGGCCTGGGCTCGCTCCGGGTGCATGGGCAGGCACTGGGGTGGGGGAGCCCATGTTGTGACCATACTTACATAGCCTGAGCTGGCATCCCAGCTGTATAAAAATCAAAGCTAACCTTGGTCCAAACTTCAGTGCTGTGCTACCTTTGGTAGTATAAAGAAACCCATATGGGTTCACCATGTAGCTGCATGGGCACCAGGACAAAGGAGAGCCAGGAACATTTGGCAGGGGAGGTCAGGATCACTGTTCAGACTGATATAAATCATGGCTTCTATCACAAAATGGCACCTCACAGCCTATTTCTGAACAGGGTAACTGCTCTGAATCCATACTGAATAACTGGGCCCTGGAGATCTTTGGTCACAGACAATTTTACTTACAAGTGATTTCTAAGTGCTGTGAGAGTACAGTCACAGCTGATTCAGGAGCAGAGATCAAAAAAGAAAAATCCAGTGGAAGGAGAGGAAAAGGCAAACTAGTGCCAGGGAGAGCAGAACCAGAAAAAGAAAAAAGGGAATAGAGCAGGGAAGATAGGTTTTATGCATGCTCTAGACTCCCAGAAGGATCCAAATGTCTGTCCAAGATCCAAATGACAGCAGGAGCTGTCTTAAGGCAGACCACCTCTGGCTCCAGGTTCAACTTCCAGTTTGAAAAGGGTCCCATATAGATATTGACTACTGTATCAGACGCTGGATGCATCAGTCTTTTTTGTAAGGGCACAAAATGACCTTAGATATGCATTTGTGCTACATAAACAGTACTCAGGGCCAGCAACTTCCTCAGGTTGCTCCTGTGAGAAAAGCTGAGAAAATTGAAGAAAAGTTTTGCATGCAGAATATCAACATCATTGAGCCATTCACCACTTGTATTTCGCTCTTAAATACTAAACGCAGTAAAGAAGTGTCTGCAATGTCCCTGGACACTAGTTTCAAATTGTTCCAAAGTCTCCATAAAGTTAAAGCAGTACGTTGAGGTAAAGGTCTTGGTAAGGCAAACATAAGCACCTGCAGCAGCTGAGGTATTCTGCCTGATCTGACACAGAACAAGCGGACCATAGGATGGGCACATCTTGGAGATGTCCCCAAGAGCATGCCTGAAAGGCCAAAATTGGGGACAGCATGCCAACACTGCTCTGACCTCCTGGGCTAAGAACAGGCAGGGCTCAGCCCTGCAGCCCCGCAACTTTCCCAGAGGAGGAATGCTCATCCAGAACTGTATCACGGGCTCATTTCCTGGCTCTGTCATGAGTTTCCCTGGAGAAACCACATATTTCCATCTGTAAGATGGAGATAACAAACCTTCCTCATTTTCCATGGTCACTGTAAAGACAAACCCCGAAATACCACAGAAGCAGAGTGTCTCCACAGCAACAGCGACAACATGAGTCCATAGGCAGGACTCACACACAGATCCAGAGCAGAGGAAAACAAGTGTCATGAGAACACAAATAAGATGACAAGTTGTTAAGGTTTATAAAAGAGCAAACTATCTTACTAACCTGCAAACCCTTCTGGGTCTCGGGTGACATATCTGCAAAACACCCACCATCTTTGCTAAAAAGACAAAAATACTGCACAACTCCCTGTTGTCTGCATGATCCACAAGTTCATCTTGAAGGCATCCCTGGTGCTGCCCACAACGGTGTCTACACAATACACAGGCTTCCAGCCAGAGCACCCAGCTTTCTGGGGTGCACAACAAGAAGCCTAGAAGCCCTGAAAATTGGAGCCTCTGGGGTCCTTGACACATGCTGGGGACTGCACTTGGCTTTGACCCATGGGATGTCCTACAGCAATAGGAGATCTTTCCCAGCAGCTCTACAACAAGCTAACTACAAGCAGCTGCTATGCTTCAATTGAGACTTTTCTTCATTTGAGAAAGAAACATCTCAATTACTTTCATTCTGCCACTGCTAAATGTTTTCCTTAATTCATGAGAACTGGGAGAAAAGCAGGAGGACCTGACCAATAAGCTCAAGTGGGAATCAGGTTTGGCAGCTTGGTGTGAAGGTGCGATTTAAAACCAGAGTAAAGGCCTAATATATCCCCTTTTTTCCCCCCATGGCTTATTCTACAAGGACATGGTAGGGCTAGGGGGGTGCAAAGGGAAATGGAGCTATGAGAGAAAGTCAATGGCTAAGCACAGCTTGGGCCCAGACAAATCAGCTGGTTTCTTTACCTTCTGCTCCAATAGATACTAGTTTGACTCCTTTGCTGGCAATGAAATCCAAGGCCTTGTTCACGTTGGATATTTTGTGCACTCGCATTTTGCCTCTTTCAGGCTTAGCCAAACGTTCACCTATAAGAAAAGAGAAAAAAAAAAAGTATTAGAAAACAATTCTGAACCCTTTCTTCCCTGGTGGGTGTTTCCCCATGCTGGCGGCTCCCGCTGCTCAGCCAGGCAGAGGGTAGACCTCCCTGCATCCTTTCTCAACAGTGAATGCAGGACAGCCACACTCACTGTTAAGTACCCCCAGAAAGAATCAGACAGAAAAGTATCTTTTTGTTGCATCCCAGATAATTTAATAATAGAGGAACTGTCAGCACTGAGTCCTTTCCACAGCAGGTTTGTATCAGAGGTGAAAAGGTCCCCAAAACCACACTGAGCTAGACAGTACCGTTAACGGCAGATAATGATGCCTGGAAACAGCACAAACTTCCTCCCCCACAAAGACAGGTGAGGACTTCCCCTCCAGCATTTACAACACCCAATTTATAAAGCAAATCTCTCCTTCTTGGAACTTCCTACAGTCAAATATGAGGGTGATCTTGTACCTTGCCTTTCTTTTCCCCAGCCAGGATACAGGCCTCCTACCTCTCTAGTGTCTGCACTGAATGGCCACAACTGCCTGTATCAGGAAATAAAATCACTTCTTTGGCAAGTGGCTTTATAACTGTAAGGACTGTCATCTCAACTCCTTTCCATTACATGTTTGATGTATTTCTGACTCTATGCAATGGTCTCTAAAATGGTATGCATTTTAAATGTTTATAATGAGGCAGAGAGAGGGAAGCAGCCTAGCTCCAAGGTAAGAGCAGGTAAATCTCTGATAGAAATGAGTCTTAGGGCAAATGCCAGCTCCTGACTGGAACAAAGCTGGAAGATTTGGAAAAGCACTTTCTTGACCTTATTTATTTGAAAGAGTTGCATTAAGTGCGGTCATGCCCTTCTTGATAGGCTGCCTGTGACTAGGCTCACAGCCTACTTTTACTAACACTAACCCAACACGCAGAGTAAGCAAATTAAAGCTTGGACAGACAAGTGGACTTCTCAAAGGAACCTCTGCTATAGAAATATAATTAGACAGGACATCAGAAACCACCTGTATGTGACACACACCACCAAAAAATGAGCAGAACAGCCACTTTCAGATCACAAGCTCCAGAATACAAAAAAGATATAAACAAAATGCAAGCAGGTTTTGCACTTTGAAAAAAAAAGTTATGAGATCATTAAAAAGAGATCAAATGGGCAAGTCTAGGCAAGTAACTACTCACCTGACCTATTCAGTTCCAAAAGTCTCCTGCTATATCTTGAACCTGAATATTTAAGTCAATGCGAGCTGACTCAAAACCTTTATTTGAGGCTTAAGGGTGAGAAAGAAAAGTACTTTTTAAAGAACTCTTTTTCATACTAAAACTGAAATAATAGCTTATTTCCTAACAAAGGAGTGAGGAAAAGCTAAAAGGGAGAAAAATAGATTATCTCCATAGCCATGCCCTACAAAGAGAAAAAGTCTGGAAATGAAAATCCTTTGAAAGTGTTTCAGTGACTGTAGGCTGGTGTCATTAGCTCTCAAACTTAAGGATAAAACCAGATTCACGTTCAAAATGAAACACTGATGTCTGACAATTTAAGTAAAAAGATATATTTATGGTACTACCTCCATCCTAGGATTAAAAAAAAATCTCTTTTGCTTTAATGGAGCCTCAAGTACACGTCATGGTACGTTGCTTTCTTTTTCCATTTGGATAATGCTAGCCATTCTAAATAAAAGTGGAAGCATTTTTTGTGACAGTTTCACAATGACATTTTTACATGTAGTTTCACAATAGACTTAAGCAGACTTATGCTGCCAAATGTCAGCTGGTTGAACCAGCTAAAAAATAACCATTTTCTTCAGCTGACGTGACTGTAAACTAGCCTTGCAAAAAGAAAAATAAAGACAAGAAATTAGGTTTCAGCTGAAACAGCAAGCTGATCCAATTCACCTTGTGGCCGCATGATGTGCATTGCTAACACAAGGGAGAGCATCTGAACTGCTCTCTCTGGGGCTGGGGAGAGCAGGATTGTTCCCTCTGACAGGCAGTGCGATCTGCAAGCAGTTGATGGTGAATGCAAAACTGCAGTCTCCCTCTCTCAAATACCACAACAGCATATTTGTTTTAGCATCATTTTTTGGGGAACTTAAAGTCCCAAAACCCAATGGCTATTTCCTTCAGACTTGGACTTTATTACAAATTTAGATTTCCAGAGAAAAGCTTCATCTGGTTCCATGCCATACATTATTAATGATGTAGACTGTTAAAAGGGAAGCTTGCTAGAAGTATGTTCTACTTTCAGCTATTTGCATCATTGCTTTATTTCTCAGTACTTCTCCCAGCTGAGACAATGAAAATGGTCTACTCGCTTCCATTCTCTGATTCTCATGTACTAGCCCAAGGCTGTACTTTAAAAGCCAAACAATGCAAGGAAGTGTTGGCATAGAAGTTGTTTACAGCAAATTTGTTTAGGAAAAATTTCAATTAGTCATTCCTTCTGTTTGGGGCTGGGGGGGGAGCCTAACAACTTTATTTTAAAAGTACTAAATGTGAGCTTAGCCTTTTTCAGTCTTGTAGTATTATTTTTAAAATGGCTTTGTCAGGGGAAGGAAATGCATGTGGTGAAAAATGAAAGTGTATCTTTTGGGGCAATTTCCAGGGGGGGCCCAAGTGCTACTTCCCATCATGGAGGCCAACAGGTGAGGACTCGCAATGAGGAAGTCCCAGAACTGTCTGTGGAGCTTCCCCCACCGCAGAGCGGCTGGGGGACCGAGGGACTCTGGCTGGGCTGGAAGGGGACCCGTCAGCAGAACAGCTCACCACCAGAAGGTACTGGACTGAGTAAAACCGAGGCGCTCTCCTCCTGCAGAACATCACCGCTTCCCTTATTTTGGGAAGTCACATCGGACGGGAAAACTGCTTCCTACCTGCCCAGCAGCGACATGTCTCCAAGGGCATATGGGAGGGTCTGCCCTGAAACAGGTCTCCCACAGCCCCAGTGGCACAGTCCCTCTCCCACCCTAGAGCCTCCAGCAGCTTCCCTGATGCCGGCTCCATCCTTCCTCCCACAGCAGTGCGGCGGCAGCCACTGCTGCAGTGGGGGCAGAGGGAGATAGCGCTCCCTCACTCCCACACACCCCAGCCGGGCGGCCAGGCGGAGGAGGCACTCGGCTCCACACGGCTTTCGGCCAGCCCGGCCCAGCGCTCTCATGGCTGAAGGCTCTTATAGCCATCACCCTTTGGGTCAGAGGAAAAGATGAGCCTGCCACAGAGCAAGCCTGCCCACGCCAAATTCCCGTCAGCAGCTCTGCAGTCCCGCAAAATACGGGAAGAGGAAGGTGTGGAGTGAGCCAAGGGCTGAAAGGAAAGGCCAGAAGCTGGAACTGGAGGGCTAAGAGCCATCCGGAGACTCACCCTTTTGGCAGGCAATCAGTGGGAACCATGGCAGGAACATACAGGCAAGCCCTTGCCAATCAGGAGACTCCTTACCCCCAACGCTGCTCCTGGGCTGGGCTGCTGCTTCCCCAGCTACGGGCCAAAGGGGCTACTAGCAGGGCCAGCAGCTGGAAGGAGGCTCTGTAAGAGCAGCAGGGCTCACAACGGGAAATGGAGCCGCCAATGATGGAAATGAAATGGGAAAAAAAACCCCTGTGCTAAATCTCCCCTCTTTTGCCACTGTACCTAGGAGAACTGCGCTTCTAGCTTCTGCTGGCTCTAAGGAAAGGATGCTCAGTCCTTAGTGTGTGAAGGACCATGGCCTCTGGTGGGATGCAGCCCACAGCTGCTCCTCATGCCTTTGCCCGCTGGTCATCTAGCAGCAGGCTGCGGGCACAGAGCCGCTCTGCAGCGGATGGGGAAATGCTGTGCCTACACCACCGGTGTGCTCGGAAGCCGTTAGCTTCTTCCCAAACTGAGGGGGGTCCGACAGGCCCTGCCGGTGGGCTCCCAAAGGGACAACAGGAGAGGAAGAATGGGAGGTGAGGCAAGGAAATTAAGCAGTGTGAGATATGAGACCCCCTGCTTTAGCACTGAGCCTCATCCGCCCTCCCCTGTTCATGCTTCTCTCCCCTATCTTCCAGTTCAGCGATGAGAAACTAAGCCATTAAGGCCCATCTGCCCCAGCTTCCAGGCTGCAGCCCCTCCTCTGCAAGGGAACATAAATACAGAAAATAAACTAATAGGACTCTGCTACCTCGTTTCTTACAGGCACTGCAGAAGCAATGTACGTGCTGCAAAGCTCTGATAATATTTTGAACTCTGATCCCTCCAAACCACCAACATGGGCAAAAACCCTGAGGTTTTATCCTATATTCATCAATTCTGAAAAACACATATACTGATAGCATCTTTGCAGGAGCTGGCAAAGCGGAAGGGAAGGAAAGGAAAGGAGGGGCAGAGGGAAGCCAGTCTGAGTGCTTTATTGGAAAACATACCAAGAAGGTCAGGAGTGCAAGTCACTGGGTTACTATTACTGGCTCAAAAGCCATCAAAAGAAAGTCTGTGAGCATATAACCCCAGTTTCATACATACAGTCTTATCCCCCCTCAATGCCTCCCACAATACTTTACTAAGGTATTTATTTCATCAGCATATCAATAGGGATTACTGCTTATATGAAATAATCCCTGGGAAATATCTGTCAAGTAGTGGGACATTTGTGATAGGGAGTGAAAACAAATCTGACCTAACTTGTTCATATCACTGTTTTTATTTCAGACTGGGTTTTCTGGGATTTTGCTTTTCTCTGGGATTTTTTTTTTCCCTGAAGGCTTAAGCATTGAGCTCAGATTGAAACTAGAATGGAAGAACTTCAGTCACAGCTGAAACTGAATGACACAGAAGATTTACTGGTTTGACTCCTCTCTTCCAATAACTTCTATCCTATTCCCACTGTCATGTGGCTTTGGTATGATTTGCCAGTGCAGCATTCCCACACTCTTCCCAGAGCTGCTTCATCAGCCCTGCCAAGCAGTAAGGGCCATTGCCTGAGCCTTCACAGGGGGCCGTGCATTCCTGACGGGCAGAGGAAAGCAGAGAGGCAGGAGCAGGAATGCAATGGGCAGCCTGCACAGGCCATGAGGCTTAGAGTACATTCCAAAAGCACATTAATGGTCACTGCTGGAGACAAGATATTCATTAGGGAAAAATTTGTTCTGAATCAGAAAGCAGCTGTTCTTATATTCCGGCAAAATCTGCAGCATTACAGCCCTTGCCGTCCCTATTCTGTGAGAAAGGGGAAGGACAGATTTCAGAACGGAGATGCTCAGTACACTTAAGAGCACCACACAGAACCTCTCTCACCTGAAATGACTTCCAGAAGTAACATGAGTTTAAGACCATCCCTGAAATCTTCCTCTATGTTCTCAATCTGTGTCCCAGCCTTGCGGAGGTGAGAATTACACCATGCTGTAAACGTCTAAAACACAGGAGAAAGAAAAAAAAAAAAGCAGTCAGTAATCTTCCCAGAAGCCAAACAACAGTTCAGAACCAAAGCAGTGCTGCCAGGTACCATGACACAGATTCAAATGCTAGTTAGGTTATCATCTTTCCACCGCTGTCCTTGTGGAGTACAAGCATTAGTACCTAAATATGCAAAGAAGTTGCAGGGTGTTCCCATGACAGAGGGAGTCTGAGAGAGGCAGTCACTTCATGGCTCCAGCATGTCTGATTTTCTGGAGAGGCCCCTACATTTTGTGTTTGGTTTAGAATACCTTGAAACTGATTTTAGGGCATGCTAAGTGCTCAGATTGCTAGGGACTCCAGTGTTAAATGAGACATCTTAACATAATATGAAGGAGAACAGAAAACAGCATTCCAGATCTTCTCGTCTCTAGACTGGTGCTTAAGAAAAGGACCATTCTTCTATGGCCAACTGCCTCTGGTCTACTCCATCCCCAGCAAAAACTGCAGCCCTTAGACAGACACTGAGGGACAGCGTGCTGAGCTCCTCAGCCACATAAACCACATCCCAGTAGCGTCTGTCCTGCTGCCTCCATTCTCACCGACTTGCTGCTAAGCAGACCTCCCTCCCCTGTGTGAGACTGTCCCACCTTCCCTCCCTCCTCATGTGGAGGAGTAAATGCTTTCTGAATAACGATGCTGTCACCTGTCTCAGCAGAAGTGCAGGTCCTAGAAAGGATAAAAGTAAGCATTACTTAGTGACACTACTGTCTAGCACAGTCCCAAACTCCAACTATTTGAGAGCCTCTGGCAGAAGGATCATTGTAGCCACCTCAATGATAGAAATCACAGTCACTCTGTAATTAGTGATATTATGCACCACCACTGGAGTAATAATATGAGTTTGAAGTGCAGGAAGGACTGAGGTCCAAACTACAACACAGCCAGCGGCATTCAGGCTAAACAAAACTCTTTTTGGAAACGCCTTCTGACCTCAAGTGGTCAGGATAAGAGGATCTCTCATATGAGAGAAATGAATTTCACCACAACTGATGACAAGACACATTTTCTGCGGTTGCAATCTGTCAGCCCATGTTCTGAACAATGGGCATGTGGGGCACTGGCGGGGAAGAGACCATCTCATCCAAGAGATGTGATAGTAGGGATTATCTCAAAAGAACACTATGTGAACGGGTCTGAAAGAGAAAAGTAAGTGCTACCATTCGACAGTCAAAACACAAGAAGCAAATATAAAACACCTCAAACACCTCAGCGTGGCATGGTCTTAAACAGGTGAATCAAAGAGCCCAACCTGGAGATGCAGAAGCTGTTTGACACAAAAGTAATGTTTGAAGAGTAAATGGTAGCAACTAGTTCTTTTAAGGCTGACAAGTTTGTCCAAGTGCTAATGAATGTGTTTCACAGTGTTTGAATAGGACACCAAGTAAACTCTTTCCTTCGTACAAACTGATAACCCCTCAATCACTCTTTAAATAGAAGGGTGAGGTTACTCAAAAAATGAGCGGCTCCAAAAGCTCAGTGCTACCACAAAGAAAGGAGGTCTTTCTTCCGTCCCTCTCCCAGATGTGCTCCCAGAGCCCATTCAACTCACTGACCCAGCAAAGAACTGTTTACTTTCTTTGGTAAGGCTAGTTGTCTGCTCAGTTAGTGCATGGAGGCAGTTCAGCAGAGTCTAACAAGACTCTGCAAGAGGAAATTGGGCATACATGGGCCAAGAAGGAGGGTGGAGCAGACCACAGCAGTCATGCCATCTTAGGCTGTTGGGAAATCGCAGCAGAAAGGACTCAGCTGATACTGAAGCACGGCATGCCAAAAATTTAGAAATGCTTCACCACTGCTTACACCATGCACAGGATTTCAAAAGAAAGACTACCCCAAATGGCAAAGAGCATCAGGGCTTGTTCTTATTTGTCTGGAAGCTGGGCTTCCTCGACTAACCTGCTCGCATTCATGCTTACACGGCTACAAATAGTGTAGCAGAAACTTTCCTTGGAAAAAGCATTGCTCAACAGCTGCCGAGCTTCCCACTGCTGTGTTCTGGCCTTGCTCTGCACCAAGGCTGTGGGATGGAGCAGGATACCAGTGCAGCTGTAAATACTTTCATGGTAATGGCCCTTTGGAAGGATGCATGTATTGTGAAAGTCTGAGATCTCTTTTTTCAAGATGGCCCGGTTTCCTTCCAGATTTGGAAGCTGTAAAAAAAGAGTAAGTCATTAAGCACCTTTTATTGCTTTTTAATGTTATTCCCCTGAGAAATAAAAGTGGGTTGTTTTTTTTCAAATAAGAGCGGTTTTATTTGAAAATGGACCCTGTATCCTTAAGTACATCCTTTTGGCACTACCTTCTTCATTCCACTGCCTGCGCTGTGTTATGTGAGAAGAGGTTCATTTATTTGGCTCCCTTTTGAAGCCAGGCTCTTTCACTCCTCCAGAGGGGCAAATGAGAGCAGAGATGCTTTCAAATGCTACATCATCATCACATATCAAAGTACGAGAGCAAGTTATGTTCAGGAAGGTTGTGGATGCCCATGAACCTCCTTCTCATATTTGAAAAGGAGACAAAGCAAGATACCTAGAGCTAGTGACTGGCCCTGAGTTACATTACAAAATCCACGTTGAATTGAGGAGGAAGCTTGAGATCTAACTCACAGGCCACCAGGCTGCACTTTTATTTCTTGTATACTTCTCTGAAGCCATTTCAGTTTTGTTTTCCATCAGCCCAAAGCAGATCAGAAAGTTCTGCTTTAAATCATGGATAGTCCCGGGATAGCTCAACGGGGCATCTCTTCGCACGTTTTGAGCATGGAAGAGGGCGGCTGGGTCTACATTTCTAAGAAACACAGATGAAATTAAAAGCAAACCACAAATCTTCTAAACTTTGCATTATTATAAAAGCCTGGCAGGATAACCAGATCAGCTGGAGTATTTTTATTGCTGCATGAGTCACCTAGGGCTTGGTGGAAAAGTAAGTCCCAGAGCCAGCACTCCAACTTCTCTGCTGGAGCCATCTCCACCACATCGCAGCCTCAGACATGCTGAAGTGAGATGACTCTGCAAAACACTGCCATAGCTATCAGTGGCAGAGCTGACACCTCAGCTCCTCAAGGACGCGGACCATGAAGGGTTAATAGACAGAGCACACACAGTTCCCACTAGACAACTCCCAGATGTGCAGACATTTTCTCAAGGCACCCTTCAGGTCCTACATGAACTCCAATAAGCATAATACCATAAGCAGTACAACAGTGTATGGGAACAGCAACAACCAGCAGCCCGGTGTGGATGCATTAGGCCATTTTACCAGAAAGTGGATTATAAATGCTTTTAATAATTGCAATGGGATTCACAAACTATATTCTTCACAGACCAACCCAGAGCAACATCCATCAAAATGTAATAATCAGAAAACAGTTTTATGTTGCATTTGCTGCATATACTGCACAGGAGTAAAATATCTTCTTGCTTCAAAGTAGTAAATTGGAAGGAGATTTGACAGACAGATAAGAGAAGGCTGGAGAAATGTGGCAGAAAAGTCAGGGGGAGGAAGAGAAGAAAGGAGAGCTGAAATTTTTGCTGTCCGCTAGGTCTTGCAATCCTGGCAGTCTTGTTTGGAGCCATTTTTACTGACTTGGCTTCACGCATCTGCACAGGATCCTTTTTGTTATTCTAGGAAAACTACTGAAACCACCCACTCGCCCCATCCACCTTCTGGGCAACACAGCTGCTCCTCCCCACGCCCTGAGTCACAGCTAGCGGTGGCAATCGGCTCGGGGCGGCCGCTACGCCCTGCTGTGCTGCCTGTCACCAGCAAACAAGCTTTCA
Source organism: Aptenodytes patagonicus (assembly GCF_965638725.1). Lineage (NCBI taxonomy): Eukaryota > Metazoa > Chordata > Aves > Sphenisciformes > Spheniscidae > Aptenodytes > Aptenodytes patagonicus. Next base: position 34,495,175 of record NC_134955.1, on the reverse strand, counting down.
AAAGGGGAAAGGGCTGCCGAGAGCAGCCAGTTGTCTTTCCGGTGCAGGCTTGGCCCTGGGAGCAGCCAGACAAAAAAAACCCCAAAAAACACTGATGTTTGCTGGGGTGAGGTGAGGCGCACCCCAGTTCAGAGGGCAGAAATGCACTGCCAGGTGGGAAGCACCGTCTCCTCAGTCGTGAGCTCAAACCACTGCTCTGAGGCAGCAGATGTGCTTCCTTGCTGCCTGCAGACGCAGAAGCCTGGAGATTATTCTCCTGCTTACCTCTAACTCCTTGTCCCAAAGATGAGGAAACAAACATTCTGTTAATCTTGAGGCTTACGGAAATTTCACAGAGCTGGAAAACTACTTACTGTTAAATAACAGCACAAAAACATACCATCAACTGGATTTTCTTCACACAAATCTCACACCATAAATTTTCTATGGTAACTACACAAGAGGTGCAAACAGAGCTGTGTTTCTTGGCCCTTGGATCTTTCCATATATTGTACTCTTAATTTCATTTTTGGACACAACAGATTGCCAGGACGCCCCTGCAGGTCTGCCTCTTGTTCAGTGTTCACAATGGAGGATGCCCGATGAAGGAGTGCGTGTGCACTGTGTACATACATACATGTATGTACATGCATGCATTTCTCATCATTGCTCTCTGTGCCCCCTGCTCCCATCCAGCTATGATTTGTAGCTTCCTTTTTTTTTTTTTTTTTACACCCCAGCTTCATCAGCAAGATCCCTGACACTGAGATCAACTCTTGCTCTTTGTGTGCTAGATGCTGTACAAACAATAGGACCTTCATGTTCTACCACAATATAACCTGTCAGATAACAAAAAGAATAACAAATGTTACTAAAAGCAAGCAAATATGATTAACTGTTCTGCCGCCTGAGCATATGAGGCAGGTTTACTGCTGGGGTAATTTCTACAAGCCTACCTGCATACCTATTTAAAAGGCATGCACACCCTTTTTCTGACACGACATGAAAAGTCCCTGCTTCTTCAGAGTTCACTGGATTAACCCTTGTCCAGGCATGAGTTAACTAAAAACAACAGCCAGGTGATTGCTGGAGGTCCTGCAGCCAAAGCTCTAATGAGATCCCATCTTCAGCTAGCTCCTTCCAGGTATCTCCCAGTCCTGCCAACTGCAAACCTACCTTTGGTTCTCCCTGTATTACACGTGCATGCACACATGTACTTTCTGGTACTCTTTGCACTTCCCAAACTTTTGCTTTTGTTCCTGAAAGCCAATAACCTTTCCTCTTCACACTCTCCTTTCCAAATTCAGTACCTTCTGGTACCAAAGTGGCTCAGGCAACGTTCCTGAAACCTAGGGAAGCAGGACAGTGAGTCAACATTAAGTTTAAAGAATGCTTCTGCTTGGAAAGCAGCAGTGCTGTGGCACCACTGAGAGTGGATCTAGAGAACTGTTTGCTGCAAGAAAAGAGTCATAAGGCGCTTCAGCCGCTGAGCAATTTTAGCAATGTAAATGTCGAAGCTATCACAACCACATAAATGACAGATATTAAAAAAAAATGGGCACTTTTATCTCTTTGTGGCTGCGACAGTGACATTCCAGCTTTATCTGACCTTTCCAGATGCTCTTTACTTCTCTTCTTGCTAAATCACTCTTCCATGCAGCCCTGCTTTCCATGGGTGAGCGTAAACTTTCTGACACAGCCAAGAGACTGCCATATTTGTGTAACAACCCCGGAGAAGCTGTAACTGAGCCAGAGCAGTGCTGCTTGCCTCCTTTCTGACAGGAGAAAGGTCTGGCTTAAGCAACCAAAGAAAGAATTCACTGGAGCACTGCCTCGCCAGAACACCATCGCTGTACTCAAAGGGAACCAGTGTTCATGGCCACCAAGGCACCCTCCTTCGTTGTGTTTATGCTGGGAGATGAATTTTAAGCAAGTATTTCAACACAGCTCTGCTGTTGAGATGTGTCCACAAAGGTTTGGCTCCTGTTAAGAAGGGGATGGAGCTGCTAGCGCACAAATCTCAGCCTAGTAGCACAGTTTTATGCTGTCTGCACATGCGCTCTGCAAAGTGAGGTCTTGAACAGGCTGAAAGCTGTGGGTGCTAGCCCAGGCTTTCTTAGTGTTGTAGGGGAAATGACAAGAAGACTCCCTTTCCAGTCACCAGAAAAGAAAGCAGGATATTCAAACAATACATCATGCATAGCAGGAAAACAAAATCAATTTACCCAGCTGCAAGTGCTGCTCTTCTGCCAGTTGTGAGTTCAGAGGAGTGCACCTGGGCTTCTGACTGCACAGGCTGCATTCCCTGCCTGGCCTGAAAGCAAACTCTCCACAGCACCTGCTTACTAGAACATCATACATTACAGGACTGCTGAGACAGATCTGCTAATTCTTGCAACAAATTCTACAGCCAATTCCACGTTGCAAGGAATTTTATTTAAATGAAATTATCTGGAACGATGACTGAGGCACTCAGCTAATAACGACTAATAGTTTATTAAGAGCAGGCAGAAAACTGCTGCACACACGGCTTTTTTAAGCAATATAGTTACAAATGAAGCAGTTCCAGCTGCCCCAAAATGGGATCCTTTCCACCTTGGTAATCTGGGAGCTGAATATACTGTATCAAGTAAGGAGGATACTAACCCACAGTCACCACAAATCTCTCTCTCTTGCTCCTTGAACAGACAGAGTAGGCCATCATTAGCTTATTAATCAGAAGTTTTTGGACTGAAAGGCTGGGCAGGCCATGAAACAAATCTCACCCATCCAGTCCAAGTTTCCCTGCACTGAGCACTAATTCATTACCAGCATTAACCCCCAGGGTCTCATGTGATTTTCCCCTTCCTGGTCCTATTGCGCTCTGACAGTTTCTGTGGCACCCCCTTCTCCGAATCCTCCTTTCACACCTTAAAAGCACTTGGAAGAATTGCTGGGGTCTCCTGGGTGGCTGCTTGTCACCCTCCCCACACTCAACACAGACTCAAAGGACAGGCTTGGTTGCAGCTTCTTTTCCTGCCCAAGGCTGTGGTATAAGCTGACAAGGAGATTCTCAGTTAATTAGGGAGTAATTACAAAGTAATCCTGGATCCTGTCAACACCTTGGCACAAGAAAGGCCATGGCTGGACAAGACAGATCACACCAACAACCCTAGTGAAGAAAGCTGGGTGTTGAAAGGACCCTTCAGGAAGTACAACTGTGATCAGATAAGCCAAAACACAGTCTCCTGGCCCACTGAACAGTTTCTGTGCCCACAGGCTGCAAGTGACAGAAGCTTTATACACATATATATTAGTGGTTTTCAGCTGCAATGGAGGAAGTGAAGCCCTACAGCCCTCACCTCTGTATACTACACCTCTTGGTTTATGCCTTGGTGTACTTGGATGTCTGCTAGGATGCCCAAAAACACTCACAAATGGCTGTCCTCGCCCTGCAGAGGAGCTCTAGGGATTGGACAACCTCTACACAAACCTCATCACAAGTCCAGGGAGCCACCCAAAGTGCCTTTTGTTTGAACTAGAATTAAGAGACCAGCCACCATTTGCCATACTCTCCAATTTCATCTTCTAACCTGAAATACCTCCACTGCATGTTGCTTTGCATTTGAAGCCACCTAACAATTTTGAAAAGAAGAAAGGCATTTGATAAACCCTTTCAGCATTTACTCTCTGAGCCCATTCTCCAGGACACAGGGGTGGTTCAAAGAGCTTGGTTTGTGTTGAAGAGTTACTCTATCAGCAGCTGACCTCTAAAGAATTACAAGTATGATGGTCAACGAGACCAACGCTGCACAATGAAGAGCTTTGCTTTCCAATGGAGTTGGCCAATTCTCTTAGAAAGGCCAAAGGAATTAAATGGATATTCAGAAGGAATCATTACAGACACTCACAGCACTACTTCGCCGCCTCCACAAAAGGAGTTTACCACTGGCATCAGTGGTAATGTCCTGTTCTGGTTTAATTGCAGCCACTGAGTTCCAAGCGTGGCTGAAAGACAAAATATAGCCCATGCTGCTTCTGAAGTACTACATCCTGAAAACGGGAGGTATCATTACATTCTACTGTGTGTTACCAGCATCCACCTACAGAACCATTTGGTGGCTGTGTAAGGAATTACTGAGGGTGAAAAGGAAAATTGTAAGTTTACTTGCATTGCCCAACTCCAGGGCACAGCCCCTGAAACTTGGAAACACAGAGCTCAGTCACTGCTTCTTAGCCACTTCCCAAAACCCATCTCTGCAGCTCAGGATGAGAACAGCACTACAGCAGTAAGAGCCCCAGCCCTAACTGTAACTGCACAGGCTGGACTGGATCCTACTGAGACCGTGAAGTTCACCACCAAAGCCTCTCCTTGTCCAGAGGAGCTAGGAAACATTGCATAGGGAAAAGAAACCCTCCTGACAATCAATTCATCCTTTTGGGCGATGGCAATGAATCAGCACATCACTTGCAAGAAGTGCAAGTAAATTCAGTATAGAAGTTTTCATTTTTGCTCAGTGGAATACAGTTCCCAGTGTCTTGCACAATTTTAATTCTTCTGTCCTGGAAGACAGGGGAAAAAAAAAAAAAAAGCCAGAGTCCCTTCCACACTGGTTTTCCACTGGCATGGTACTAACTGCTCTGGAATCAGAACAATCCCTTTTATTAACTAACAACGGGCTAAAGTGGCGAGGGCAGAAATCTCAATCCAGCGCACTTCCCGTCCAACACAGGGTAAATATTTGTTCTTCTCTACATTTGTGCCTCTGGAGCCTTTAACTCCATTTCTGCTACAGAGCTGCACCATTTCAGGAAGAATCTGCTTCTGGCATTTGAAAACTACTGACCATTAAATCAATGAGTTGGCTGGCATTTCAGATCAGTAAAGTACAAGCTCTCTTTATCCAGAGTTACCAGGGAGCCCTAATACCTAAGAACTTACAAGAAAGTAAGTTGCACTTCAGACATGCAAAAACCATGCAAAAAAACTGTACAAGGAGATCAACTGGCTAGAAGTATGGTCTTTTAGAGTTTATTGTGAAGCTCAGACTAGCAAGACTCTTCCTTATGCTCTTCTCTCTCCTATGAAATCAGCTCATAAACGTCAACCTGCTTCAGGCTCTCACATAACAAAAATTAAACAGAGCTTGTCTCTGTACTTTATATGCTGAGCTTCCCAAATGCATTACAGCATTTGAAGATATACTGGAAGAAATCATTTTACTGAGCACTAGGATGCAACTATTCATGGACTGAAAAGTAGCAACAAACCACTGAAAGCCAGAATATATGATTCATGGAGGCTGAACTCCAGCTGTCCAGCGCTGGATTGGGCCAGGTCACCAGGATGAAAACCTTCACAAGCAGCCTTATGTCCCTGATGGCAGGCCTGCACTTTACATCTCACTGCCCAGTCAAACTCTCTCGGAGGGTTTATCCAGACCCAGTACTGATTTCATGGTGAGGTGTCACCCACTCAGTGCCAGGAAAAGGCTGGGGGGGGAAGACAGCGAACGCCTGGCACTGTATCACAAATCATAGAATAGTTTGGGTTGGAAGGGACCTCTACGGGTCATCTAGTCCAACCCCCCTGCTGTGGACAGGGACATCTTCAACTAAATCAGGTTGCTCAGAGCCCCGTCCAACCTGACCTTGAATGTTTCCAGGGATGGGGCATTCACCACCTCTCTGGGCAACCTGTTCTAGCCTTTCACCACCCTCAGCGTAAAAAATTTCTTCCTTGTATCTAGTCTAAATCTACCCCCCTTTAATTTAAAGCCATTCCCCCTTGTCTTGTTGCAACAGGCCCTGCTAAAAAGTTTGCCGCCATCTTTTTTATAAGCCCCCTTTAAGTACTGATAGGCTGCAAGAAGGTCTCCCCGAAGCCTTCTCTTCTCTAGGCTGAACAACCCCAACTCTCTCAGCCTTTCTTCAGAGGAGAGGTGTTCCATCCCCCGGATCATTTTTGTGGCCCTCTTCTGGACCCGCTCCAACAGGTCCATGTCTTTCTTATGCTGAGGGCTCCAGAGCTGGACGCAGTACTCCAGGTGGGGTCTCACCAGAGCAGAGTAGAGGGGCAGAATCACCTCCCTCGACCTGCTGGCCACGCTTCTTTTGATGCGGCCCAGGATACGATTGGCCTTCTGGGCTGCGAGCGCACATTGCCGGCTCATGTCCAGCTTTTCATCCACCAGTACCCCCAAGTCCTTCTCGGCAGGGCTGCTCTCAATCCCTTCATCCCCCAGCCTGTATTGATACCAGGGGTTGCCCCAACCCAGGTGCAGGACCTTGCCCTTGGCCTTGTTAAGCCTCATGAGGTTCACACAGGCCCACTTCTCGAGCTTGTCCAGGTCCCTCTGGACGGCATCCCATCCCTCTGGCGTGTTGGCTGCACCACTCAGCTTGGTGTCATCTGCAAACTTGCTGAGGGTGCATTCGATCCCACTGTCTATGTCATTGATGAAGATACTAAACAGTACCAGTCCCAGTACAGACCCCTGCAGGATGCCACTCGTCACCAATCTCCATCTGGACATTAAGCCGTTAACCACTACCCTTTAACCACTACCCTCTGGATGTGATCATCTAACCAATTCCTCACCCACCGGACAGTCCACCCGTCAAATCCATACCTCTCCAGTTTAGAGAGAAGGATGTTGGGGGGGGACCGTGTCAAAGGCCTTACAGAGGTCCAGATAGATGACATCTGTAGCCCTTCCCATGTCTGCTGATGTAGTCACTCCATCATAGAAGGCCACTAAGTTAGTCAGGCAGGACTTGCCCTTGGTGAAGCCATGCTGGCTGTCTTGAATCACCTCCCTGTCCTCCATGTGCCTTAGCATAGCTTCCAGGAGGATCTGTTCCATGATCTTCCCAGGCACAGAGGTGAGATTGACTGGCCTGTAGCTCCCCGGGTCTTCCTTTTTTCCCTTTTAAAAAATGGGGGTTATGTTTCCCCTTTTCCAGTCAGTGGGAACTTCACTGGACTGCCATGACTTATCAAATACGATGGATAGTGGCTTAGCAACTTCATCCGCCAGTTCCTTCAGGACCCACGGATGGATCTCATTGGGTCCCATGGACTTGTGCACCTTCAGGTGCCTTACATGGTCTCAAACCTGATGTTCTCCTACAGTGGGCGGCTCTTCACTCTCCCAGTCCCCGCCTTTGCCTTCTACAGTTTGGGCGGTGAGGCTCGAGCACTTGCCAGTGAAGACCGAGGCAAAAAAGTCATTGAGTACCTCCGCCTTCTCTGCGTCCCGGGTAACCAGGTCTCCCATTTCGTTCCAGAGAGGGCCCACATCTTCCCTCGTCTTCCTTTTATCCCCAACGTACCTACAGAATCTTTTCTTGTTGCCCTTGATGTCCCCGGCCAGATTTAATTCTACCAGGGCTTTAGCTTTCCTAACCTGATCCCTGGCTGCTCGGACAATTTCTCTGTATTCCTCCCAGGCTACCTGTCCCTGCTTCCACCCTCTGTAGGCTTCCTTTTTGTGTTTGAGTTTGTCCAGGAGCTCCTTGTTCATCCATGCAGGCCTCCTGGCGTTTTTGCCTGACTTCCTCTTTGTTGGGATGCATCGCTCCTGAGCTTGAAGAAGGTGATCCTTGAATATGACCCGGCTTTCTTAGGTCCTTCTTCCCTCCAGGGCTTTGTCCCATGGCACTCTACCAAGCAGATCCCTGAAGAGGCCAAAGTCTGCTCTCCTGAAGTCCAGGGCAGTGAGCTTGCTGTGCACCCTCCTCGGTGCCCTAAGGATCTTGAACTCCACCATTTTGTGGTCACTGCAGCCCAGGCTGCCCTTGAGCTTCACATTCCCCACCAGCCCCTCCTTGCTGGTGAGAACAAGGTCCAGCATAGCACCTCTCCTCGTTGGCTCCTCTACCACTTGGAGAAGGAAGTTATCAGTGACACATTCCGGGAACCTCCCAGATTGCTTATGCCCTGCTGTGTTGTTCCTCCAACAGATGTCAGGGTGGCTGAAGTCCCCCATGAGGACCAGGGCTTGTGAGCGTGAGGCTGCTCCTATTTGTCTACAGAAGGCCTCATCCGCTCGGTCTTTCTGGTCAGGTGGCCTGTAGCAGACCCCCACCGTAATGTCACCTGTCCCTGCCTTCCCTTTAATTCTGACCCATAAGCTCTTGGTCAGCTCCTCATCCATCCCCACGTGGAGCTCCATGCACTCCAGCTGGTCATTGACATAGAGGGCAACACCCCCTCCTCATCTCCCCTGCCTGTCCTTCCTAAAGAGCCTGTATCCCTCCATCCCACCACATCTCCGTGATGCCAATAAGATCATAGTCCTGCAGGTGTGCGCGTGTCTCTAACTCCCCTTGTTTATTTCCCATGCTACGTGCGTTTGCATAGAGGCATTTAAATTGGGCCCCCGATGAAGCTGTCTTACTGGCTGGAGTTCCTTTGTGCTGCTGGATCATGAAGGCAAATCAGGACACGTGGATCTGCTCCAGCCATGGCTTGCCTGAGAACATGGAGAAGGGCATGGGACTTCAGTCGGAAGCAGGACGGGGAAGCGCCCTCCCTCCAGTGGATTCATGTTGCTCCATAGGCAGATGTAAATGCAACTACTGTGGTAAAGATTTGTCTAGTGCTTCTGCTCTCATGGGGCAGGGGGGCTATCAGTTTATACTAAGTCCACAAAGCCATTAGTGCAGGAGCTGATCTGACTGAAAGCCCTTCTGCAGTGTAGGTTCAGAGACATTTGGGACTACCCAGAGCCCTCAAGTCCATCTTGCATGCTGCTGCCCTCAGGGGCTGCTTCCTCCAGCTTCCTGGGAGGATTCACAGGTGTTGCTTTTTCTGTGGCTCTTTTGGCCGTTTACTTTGCTGATGAAGGGGAAGGGAGGAAGAGGAAGTTACAGCTTCATTTATCCAGGCTTTCTAAATACAGAGCTAAGTAAACAGGTTGAATAATTGAAACAACTTAATGTATTTGCCCACTGCTCTGTATGGATGCTGCAAAATTAGCACAAAGTATTGCTCCAGGCTTTTCAGGCTGCAGAACTTTAGTGGCTCTGCAGCTCTGGAAGGCAGAAAAAAATTTAAAATAATCTGGTTTTCTAAGGGATGATGACAAGTGTCCTGGCTAAAAGAACCTATAACTGCATTTCTAGTGAGAAAGGGACTCCAAACCAATGTTTGGCATGAAGCCTGAGAGCTCCCTGACAAAGAGCAAGGAATCAGAAAGGATACCTGTATCCAACAGAGTTTCTGAAGGCTACGTGGCATAGATGTACTGTGTATTTGGGCTTCACTCCCATCACTGGCGACACAAACTCTTATCTAAAATGTACGGGAAGAAAATAGACTTTTGGATACACTTGTCCCCTTGGCCATCATCACTGTCCCTGACTTAATGTGCTGTCAGCGCTCAGAGTTCTCATGCTCATTTGCAGCTGTGAAATGCATCACTCTCGGCTCAAGCGGACTCTCCTTTTGAACAAGGTCTGCAATTGTTAAGATCATTCACTTGATATGGGATTTTCCAAAATTAAGAAAATAGCTCCTGGGACAAGATGACTGCGATGCACACATACTACCAAAAAAGTACGGGCTGTGAAGATCGGCAAGGACCTTACTGTGCTAGGGACTACAGAGACACAGGGTGAAAAGCTGCTCTGTGCTCCAAAGCACTTTCAATATGAGACTCAGAGATGAGGGTGGAGACAGTGCATCTCAGAACAACGAGGCAGCATTAGTCAGGGTGCTTGGCAGTGGTCTCACCGCACCCACAACCTACCTCTTGTCATGTCCTTTACCAAGATCATAGTAAACTAAAGAGAGATTTATTCCAAAAAAAGACTGACCCTATCTGAAAAAAGCTACAAACAGTTCACAATCCCTACAAGCTACATAACTGCATCTGAACAGCAGCCTCCTATGCAAGACTGCAGGACTGTTTCCCTCACACTCTCCAATGTTTGGTGCCATCATGTTATGTTTCGGTGCCATCACCTTGTTCTCAAAAGCTACATCCTGCTGCCATGGTGCAATTTGCTCTAGCTTGGAACATGCAGTTGGTGCTGGCAGCCTAATTGGAGGGGAAACAACAAAACTGTGGTTGTCTATAGTAGATTACTCCTGAGTGAGAGAGGCAGCACAAATAAGAGCAAGAAAGCATTTGTCTGAAAATGTAATGAGCAGACATTTGGCATCAGAGCCTGACAGAGGTGAGAGCTGACATCTCACAGCAGAGATAAGAAGAATGAGAGAGGCAACATGGGGCCTTGAAAACAAAGACAGGTACCTCATATTTAACAAGGTGAAGAAAGGGGTGCTACTAGAGAGACATGAACTGAAAGGCATGTTTCTAAGTGACGGGTGACAAAAATTATTGCTGCAGCTGTTTGGGTGAGTGAGATTGGATTGCTTCACAGAGGTCAGAAAAAAAAGGATGTTGCAGTTACTCAGACGTAAGATAACTGGGAGCCCGTGTGGGAGCTGTATGGGAGATCTATCAGCCATTCTGGAAGGAAATGAAATGTCAGGTCAGAGTAGGGAATGTCACATCTATTGTTGGATGAAAGGATTTAACTGATCTGGGTGTAGGCAAGATATTGAGTGTTTACATAAAGGCACTGCGAAAAAAGTCCCACCGCTAACCCACATGAGCAGTAAATGTCTTCTAAAAGGCAAAATACGGAACTGAGCCTCAGGAACTCTGAACAGGGACCACCCCGGCACCCCCTCTCCCTCCCACCTCCACCCCTGCGACACAGACCAACAGACAGACCATGAAAAGGTGGTGCTGCTCCTCTACTCCTATATAGATCTGCTCCTTTCATTCACATACACAGAGCAGTGGGAGTTGTCACTTTTTACTGCCATTAGCTCTGTGAAGCCAGCACAGATAATCGGAATGGTGCCGAGATCTGCACCTTCTCACGTATGAAGAGAATTAGGTCCTTACTGTGGTATAAGCTTGCCAATGTGTCCACTATGCATCTCATTGAACCTGCAGGCCTTCAATAGTGCACAGACAAGCACTGTCAGGATGATCAGATCTTAAGTGAATTACTGGGAGTTGACCACAGGCATCTCTCCTCCCACGCTGTAACTCTTAGGTGGGTGCACACGTTTGCACAGCTGTAGGTTCAACAGTGTTTGCACTTATAGTTTAAACACCCAGCACATGAAACAGCTAAGAACAACACAAATTCATATGTATCAGTATCTGTGTGTCCTGTGGTTGTGGGGAAGGGTATTTATTAAGGTAACGGTCATATTTAAAATTGAATTGCATCGTGACTAATTTTTAATTGGATATTGAAAGTGCTAAAGCTACTGTGGGTGGTGAGATTATGAAGATGGTCTTTTCTGGGATCTTAAGACATGTTCCTTGCTGAGGCACGAATGTGTCATCTAAGAGCTAGGATAAAACAGGATTTAAACTGTCTACACTAGCACTGAGTAGCAAGCTATTTCTCAGCATGCATCACAGCCCAAGGAGTGGTCTAATTAGCGAGCATCCTCATGGGCCCTAAGGCATCTGCATGCCACTGCAAGTTTCTAACACCACCTTACCACCACATGCACTGCAAGTGATGGGATCTCGTATCTTCACCCAGCATATATAGCCCAGACTGGTACTGAGGTGTGCTTTGAGGGATCTGTGCCAAGTCTGTGGGTACACCTGGACAGCACAGTGAAAACCAGCGTAGAGGTGTCTGAGTATGTGAGCCAAGGTACCAGAAACAGCAGTGGTAGGAAAACACACCTTGGCAAGGGCTATCCAGTGTAGGAGCTGTAGCAGGGGTCCAGGGCACAGCCCCACGTAGCAAGCATAGGAACTGAGGCTCAGTACTGTAGCAGAGCAAAGAAGCAGGGGAGGTCAGGTCAGGTCTTCCCAGCATGTGTGATCAGAGCAGGATGGAGATCTTAAAGCAAAGTAAGAAAAAAAAGGCAGTGGAAGATTAAAAATTATGATAGGGGATAATTACCAGCAGGAGCTTTGTTCCAGACTGCTGTGGTTCAATGTTTCAGACACCCCAAGAGAGCAGCAACTGCATTGAGGTGGAGGCAATGCTGGCTCACCCAGCATAACACCTGGCTGAGGACAGCAAAGCACTTCTCCTCTGCTTCCCCCAATTTGCTGTCTTTGCTCCAACCTCATGCTCCTTTGCTCTGCCCATGGCCACCAAGACTCCAGACTGGGAATCTAAGCAGAATATGACCTAACTTTAAGAGGATGTAGTCTTTAAAGACTTTCTTGATCTCATGACCAAAACCTCATATTTTTATCTAATTTGACCTTTATTTTGTCTTGAAACTGTTTATGCAGTTTATCAAAGCAAGAAACTCTCTAAAAGAAGTCAGATGTGGGACTGATATCAAGGATTAAAAGGGAAAGAGAAACATTCAAGATTTGGTTTTGTTTTTTCTTTGATCTTTTAATGCAACCTGAACCATAAGCAAAGGCAGTTTCAGTTCTAGGTAGCACAGTAGCTCTGAGCTAGTATCTATTGGTATCATTTATTCTTTAAAAAGCTTGTGCTATGGTTTTACACTCTAATTTTCCAACACTTATGAAAAGGAAAAAACGGAAGTAAAGACGCACCAGGAATGTGCAATACTTTGAGCCTCTTGGAATAGATGCCCTAGGTAAAGTCTGGGAAATGCAGTCAGCAAACTTTCTGGACTTGACCCAAAGGCTACCAAGGAGAATGTTTCCACTGACTGCAGGGGGTTGAGGATCAGGCCCTGCACTGCGGGGGACAGTGGCAGAATGACAGAAAAAGTCTGGTGACTCCAACCAAGTCTAAAGGAGCCGTAAGGAGCTGCTGCGTTATTTAAAAGCAGACATGCAGAACACTGCCAGATACTAATGGGAAAAAATTGATCTCTCTTTAAAACTAACAGCAAGATTTTCACCATCCTGATGACAGGAAAACCTATGGGAACATAGGGGGAAACACACTGCAGAAAGAACTGAGAGGAAAACACTGCTACCAGCCAGTTCAGCTCATGAGGAAACATTTGCTGTTTCTACTTTTCCGCCTCAAAAAGCTGGAGGCTTCAAACAACGTTCTCAGAGGGACAGAGCATGAGGGGACAGAGAGAAGGCAAGTCCCAGCATTGATGCCCTGCACAAACGGACACCCCCGTTGACTGGTGAGGACTTGGGGACCAGCCCAGGACCACCTTCTGTAAAAGTCACACTCTGCTCCCCAGTCACCCTCTGGAAAGATGCGACAAGCCCAAATGTAACCTAGATTAGTAACACCACACTACTGTATCTGGCTGGGAAAATTAACTTGGCACGCGGGGCAGTCAGGAAAGCGTATGAATAATCTGAAGGCATGAGCTGGAGCTGTAGCAACTCCAATGGCTGAGGACAGAGTGTGATTTAAGCCCTAGCCACAGACACGTTCACATTCTTGCATTTGCTCATTTCTAGGAGATGAGGTCAAAGAGCTCACCACAAGAGAGGACAGATGATGTAAACTGGATGCCGAGTGCCAACACTAGGGTTTTTTTCACTGTGCTCTGCACATACCCAGAGCCTTTCCATTTATAGGAAAGGCCATTGGTATAAAAGGTACATTCTTCAGTGGGCCAGAGGAGGAGGCATCATACCAGGTATAAAAATGCTAGTACTGTTTCCAAAGCTCAGCACTCCCAGTTAAGGGATGAGAGGAAAAAAAACCAATGTTTTCCCTCTCTAAGGAGGAGCTTTCAGGTGGGCAGAAGACTGGAAGAGAGATTCGAGGAGAAAAATCAGGTTTTTTTCATCAAGGAAAATGAATACACCTCTAAGTTAATGGTGTCTTAGCTATTTTCAATAAAAAGAGCTAGATATACTTTTATTTTTGACCAGCTTTAGGCTGGAAGAAAGAGGATTGGGACAATTCTTATTTGCCATGCCAAATGTCCCAAGATGCTGTGCATTAATGCAAATATTATCTTAGGAAAGAGAGAAGATGGAAGAAGAGTAAAATCCCACTAGAATCAAAGTTAAAATTAATTTTTTTTAAGACATTTCTACATTACTTGACAATTCAAGTTGTCAGTATTCTCCCTTCCTTTCTGCAGCTCCATTTCAACCCTAACCATACTTGCAGCTATATTCTTACTGAATAGTGAGTGTTCCCAATCAATAGCTGCAATTTCACCCTTTTTAGAAAAGTGAGTGAGTTTAAGGATAGCTCTGACAATTTGAGATATTGGCTAGAGCGCATCAGAGACACCTTCTTCCTGCTCTACAGAAAAGGGTCTGTTTTCAGCAAGGGCGCATATAAGAGAAATACTTTGTCACGTGTTGCAGGATTTTGCTTCAGCAATGGAGTTGTGATGTCTTTCAGGAGCTGTAGTTCAGATGCCTCATGCTCCCATTTTTTTCTACTGTGCAGGAACTCATTTAAAGGCATCTTCCACAATAAGCTACCAAGTAGGATTGTACTTCACAGGAGCCTGACAGGTGCAAATCATGGGAGATGCAATTCCCTTTGGAAACCACCCCACAGATACAATTGAACTATTAGCTGCATACCCAAACGTATTTTGCAGAAGGGAAAGGAAACTGGCCAAAACATTGGGATTTCCAATATCTGGCTTTTTTTGCTAAAAAAAAAAAAAAAAAAAAAAAAAAAAAAAAGCCCACCAAAACAAAAATCACCCCAATATTGCTTTTCCCCCATGGAAAACACACACTTTTCACTAAAAAAAAAAGCTGTAATACTACAGTTAAGAGTATATGCAGTTTTGGTCAAGGAACATTCCTAACAGTTTAAGGACTGGCCCTTTGCAGTAATTGCTGAACAGCCCCCCAGGTACCAGTGTTGCCCAAAGCATCATCAAAAGAACAGGGCACACACAGAGTGCTGCCAGTTCTGCCATCAACTGTGCAGTTCCGAAGTGTAGAAAAGGCATTTTCTGCCCCTAGGAGGACAGTCACTGGGAAATGAACATGGCAGTTCGAAAGATGGTAGTTGATTGGAGGCGGATGGCAGAGAGGCAAGGGTAGGGTTTAACTTTTGCTTCATCTGTAGGGAGATGCATTCAGTTATAAAAGATGACTGGTAGTTGAGGAGAACCGATTTGAATGGGGTCAGGCAAAGATTAATTATTATTTGCCTTTGCTGCTGTTTAAAGAGAAGGAATGATGAAAATTGCAAGATGAGGACTGCTTCTGACTCGTCCTGGGACCGGAGGAAGAAAAAGGGGAGGTGGGGACTAGTTTTGTGTTTTCTTAGATAAGGGAAATTGCAAAAATAGCTGGGGGAAGAGTTTATTTGTGTTACGAGCTTTAATCTCAGTCCTGGCAGTGGTGGCAACAGGCTTTGGTCCAGCAGCAGCTGGAGAAAATGACTGTATGAAAAATCTGTATTATACATGAACATCAATCCAGAATTTTCCATTCTTCTTCCTTCTGCCTGGAAGCATATGGCATCTATTCCCAAAAGTTTCAAATAGTAGACAGTGAAATGATCACTAACCCTGTGGGCTAGGAATTATTTTTTCACAGCTCTAGGTCTAAAAAAAAGTGTATTTTATCCTTGAACATGATGAAATCTTGCAATACATTTATATTATTACTGAACTCGGGAGAATTTTTAACCTCCCTGCCTGCCAAACAGAGCACGGGAGCTCGCTGCTGAGTCTGACAATTGTACTTTTACAGCATACGTGACCAGAGGTGCAGTCAGTCCTCAAGGAGATACACTGCAGGATGCACAAGCTACCAGTGGAAGGGAGCATTTGCATGGGCTTCCACAGACCTGTGCAAAGCACTACCTGTGCAAAGCTCTACTACTTTCTGACGAGTAGCTCACTCCACTAATGCTACTACGTTCAGGTTTCCTTTTGGCACTCGGCTCTGCTGAAACTGCTCAGAGACCACAAACCACGCTTTAATAAAGAAAACACACAGACACAGAGAAGAGAAATTCCACCACAACTAAAACCCAGCCATCTTTCTGCTCTTTCCACCTCCCACGCTGAGCTTCAACCTTGCATTTAGAACAAGTCAGAAGTGACCGGCTCTGTTCAAAGCATTAAAGCAGCCAGGACACAGATGCATCAGCAGTTTTATAGTCTTTGTAGGTAGCCACCGGTCATATGTCCACATAAACTCGTAATCAGGGGACTATTTGCCTCCATTTCTAGGCTGAGCAAAATGGGAAGCAGCCAGGACAGCGAGCGTTGTTGGAGAGCCCTGGAAGATGGAGTGCTGTGCTCAGACACCTCAGACCCAACAGGGCATCCCTCTGCTCTGCTCAACAGCTGAGATGGGATTAGTTAAGGAGGCCAAAGGGAGGACATCAGGGTAGCTGCAAGGCATACCCTGAGCTCAGAGTCCCCCAGAAACGAACAGCTTGAGCACCCCCCTCACTACACACTGGAGAGCTTCACTGTAAACACACCCTCTACTGAAGCAGAGAGCAGTAATATAAACCAGATGCTGTAGGGAATTTTTTCCCTCTTCGTCTGCACTAAATTTAAATACTGTGCTCTTCTTTTGCCAATTCGTTCTTAAAGGGCCTGTGTGCCGCTCTTCATCTCTATCCCACTTGTCTGAATTTAACGGAGAACTCGGCAGCCCTCCACGCGCTGCGACCACCCCAGGAAGCACGTGTTCTTCATGAAGTCTTGAAGGCTGAGACCTGGCTTTCTAACTACTGCACCAGGAGCCCTCACAGCTCCTCTGCCCATTCACCTGGGCACAAAGGGAATCTTGCAGGTGAAATGAAATCATGGCATGAAAGCACTGCTTGTTGCTCTGGGCATATAAATGCTAATGGATTAATGCAGTGCCATCAATTCACTTGGGTTCTTCCAAGCTGACGGAGGAAGGAAGGGAGAGGTGCCATGCAAGATAACACTTCAGAAGTTGGGTGTTGCCTTGTAGCACACACTGCCTACTTAATCAACAGGACGCATCACATTTCAGCATTGTGCCATGGCTACACCTAAATTTAGGTAAGGATTCCTGGGCTCAAAACTTGCAAAGCTGTAAGAGCAAAAGAGTTAAAGGCAGCCTGACACGCAATGGGCTGTTGAACATTGCAGTATGCAGGGCTAATTGCACACCATCCAGCCCAGCAGAAGCACACAAGCAGCAGTGTAATTGCACACGGGGTAACAATGTTTCCCAAAAGCTGTTTTTCCAGCTTTAACAAGAAGGTAGGCTCAAAAAAACCTCAGCCATAGTTTTTAAGACAATTCTACCCTGCCACACTGCTGAACATTGTTACTCCACTAAGAGGTGCATCAAAGAGGAATGTGTGCCTGAACCGCAGCTGATCCACCTCTAGGTCCAAAGTCTTCTTTCAAACCAGGAGTGAGCCCTAGAAAAGTTTCCCCACCCTTGAGATAGATCCTACTCCAGGTCTTTATCTTCTGAAGAGAGATGTGGTAGAGTCAACACAGGAGCTTAATTCCCACCTCATGTATGACAAAGAATTGCACTTAGCTTTCAAAAATTGTACCAGACCTGATCAACACAAAGAAAGTCCCACCAAGAAGCTAGCTTAATTGTGGTGGCAAGAGCAATCCACTAGCCTTCTATGCCAGGTGACTGAGTATCCCATCACAGGCCTTGTCTCCCAGGCAGAGTAATGGAAATCCATTACTTAAGGACATACAGGTCTCATTGCAAAGGGCAGCAGAGGACGACACCCTAGGAGTACTGCCCCTCCAGACAACGGACTCCACCTGCATTACCACCACTACACTCAAATGGGTTGGCTACCGTAGTACAGCTGAACTGACTGCGTCTGCCACAGGCATTAAGTCAACACCATCTTCCTAGTGAAGGCTTTAAGTGATCATGGCTAACCATTAAAACGGCATCAATTTTAAACATCATTGAGGCTGTGTCCCCATCCCCCCTCCCTTTTGTTGGGCTATCAAAGCCCACAGCTGCTTTGGTTATCAGTAGGGCTCTTTTTCCAGGAAGGTGCCTTAGCCTCCTAGCACCACTGAGTAGGCTGTCCTTGGCAACTCAAACAAATCACTAGTACCCTAACAGGCAACGTGCCATTCTTGAAAGATGCAAAATAATGCTAGTGCACCCTTTCCTACATATGGTTGTATTAAATTTCTACTTGGTTTCAGCTCTTCTTGAAAATTAATGCCTCACCCCCAAAGTCAAATATTAACCTATTTATTCTTCGATAACAAGCCATTCAGTAAGCAGCGGAACTAACGAAGTCTGGCTTCCTACACTGCTCCAGTGTGTGTTCGCTGGTGTCTAATAAGGAACAAACCTATTTGCCTTGTCCCATCCTGCCACACCTCCAGAAACAAGCATGCAGTTTGCACCTTTCTTCTTTGCTGTCTGACTTCTGACTTATTTTCCCTAACTTTGCTGTTGTCATAGCATCATTGACCCTTCAAAGGCAAATAGTCATTGGGGAAGAGGGATGTTCTCTCCTGGAATATAAACTAGCTAGAAGATAGAAAATGAAAGCATAAAGCGGCCAGTCTCTGTCATGGAGAGAACTACGCTGGGGGGTTACACAACATTTCATACAAGCACAAACATCACCTGATGTAATTATTAGTGATAGAGAAAAATAAGATGATCACTAAGGTGAAAACATTTTGGTTTATAAAGCCTCACTGTGAAGAACTAGATTTAATCAAAGGCAGGTGAGTAACACAATGACAAATAAAAGTCACTGGTGATAAATCCTCAAGGATTCACTTGTATTGGAACTACTCAAACATCTTACTGGATCCTAAATTAATTCAAAATAAACTGGGACAAAACAGGGAAGAGCCCTGAACAGCTCACCAACTCATCTGCTTAATGCAAAGCAATACCCTAGAAGTGAGACCGCAAGTACAGGTGAGGAAGGAATGGGATGAACAATTATGGACCTTACAATAACAGCACACTGCGCCATGCTGCGCCTACACACAGAGCACAGTGGGGTCCTGAACCTGCACAACAAGAGAGCAGGAACAAAACATTTTTGTAAGCAAACTCCTTAAATCATTTGACATCTTCAATTTACTTCTGCTTTACAGTTCAGTAGGAAAGAGCAGAATATAATTATGCAGCAATTGTTCCATATATCTGTGACAGATTTTATGTAGAATTTCACTTAGGTGAAGGTCAGATCAACACTACGTGCCTTACAGGTGGTTTAGCTTTTTTAAGGCAATACAAAGTAAATCTCCTCTTTCCTGCCCCTCCCTTACCACTCTTGAAAAAGACATTGTCAAGGTACAGAAATAATTGTTGAAATCTAGACTTTCTGTGGACATTGTGGTTGCATATTAACTAGTAGTGAGAAATGCCACCAACAAGAGCAGCTCTGAGGATAGCACGGGGAGATGCCCTTCTCTCATACACAGAAGTGAAACCATTCAAAGGATGGGGGGCTTTTTACCTCGTGTACTGCAAGTTTTGAAACAGTCTTACAAAGATAGTAACTTTGGGTGGATAACAGAACTGGGCTGCTTCAAAAAGCAATGCTTCAGCACCCCCTATAAAACAGGGCATCAAAAACACTGTGAACCATCACAACACATTATTTGCCTAAACTGAGTATGCATGCAATCATATCTCTAACCCATATCCTTCCTTAGCTTTTTTTCTTTCTAGTAAGCTCTGATCTCATCTGAAACATATGTTATTTTAGCTACAAGGTCCCAAACTTGCATACATTGCTCTTGAAACTCTCAGATGTGGCTCCTGACCACAGGAAACAATCTGTGGTCTAGACTGTCAGGAAGAACAAAGTACAAGGATGCCCGCTGCTTTATACTTGCACACGGGTAGCTGGAACCACTAATTTTACCTAGAAACTCTCCAGGACCCAGGCTCATCTCGTTTCCTGTGATGCATGAAACACTCTGCTGCACAAATTAATGGCCAGTAAACCCGTGCACTTAATGGTTTTCAAAATAGGGGGCACCCATTAAAAAAAATGCAGAGGTGCTCTACAGCAGTGGTCTCAAGCTACCACAGAAGTCTGTCACCCTGGGGCCCTGGCACAGCAGAATGGGGTTTTTGCCCCAGGGATAAGAGAAACCTCTAACCCCATATAATTCCTGAACAGCATTTCTAAAAAAAAAAAAATTAAAAAAAAAATCAGTTTCTTTGGTAAGTGGCATGGGATTTATTCAACCCAGGAGCATGATAAAATTCCAGACAGTTTTGAGCTTTCTATGGCAATTTTGGAAAAGCCTATGGACCTAAGCAATGTGCTGGCAGTAGACTGAAGCTGAACTCATTGAGATGCTCCCCATGATCAGCAATAGGAAAGAAGTTTCCACAGGACCAGAGCACCACCCTGGGTTTCTATCATCCCACAACCTTTTAAGTCCTTTACCAGTACCTCAATTTAGGCTACACAGGATTTTTTTCGATCCTGGAAAAAAATCACTTTGAGGACCCTCAGAGTGTAATTTGCTGGTGTGGTACTATATGCAAGCACCACAAAGTTGTGCTTTCCATATCCGTACTCTCAGCCATTGTCTCTGCTTCTGAGCAGGCCCTTTCGGCTGTGCCCGCTCAGTACACCCCTGAAGCACATATAGATGGATGCCTGCTCAGCAGGCTTAGTTACCAGAGCTGGTCTCTCAACTCTTACCCCTGCTTCCCAACGCAAGTCAGCTGATTTCTTGTATTAGCAGATACACCTGCCAAGTTCCCTGCTTGGTGAACAGAGACAAAGCTACACTGAGGAAGCCCATAAATTCACAGGGTGCAGGCATGGCCGGCTTGCTTGCAGGGCAGAGTGCGCTCTCGCTGACGGGGAAGGCAGTGGGGTGGCAATCCCCTCGCCTTCTGGACAAACTAGCACCCAGTGCTGCCCCACCAGAGCAGTGGGACTGAGACGGACACGCAGCACGTGCCATCCTGAGGAGGCTGGCAGAGATGAGTCACCACTGCAGACGGACATGGGAGGCAGCACAGCCACTAGCGCAGGCAGGGGCCACCCTCATTTAGGGACAGGGCACCAAGTCATGCGGGGGGAGAGGGACACTCTGTGCTGGGCTGATGGGCTGCTCTGCCGAGCACACAGGCCAGAGCTAGAAGAAAGAGAGGAGACTGCTGCTGAAGAGGCAGAAGCCACAGGGAGAAGCCAGCGCAGCACCGCTTGTATCCAGGGGATGGAGACAGCCGGGGTCCCACACGCACTGTGAAGGCCCTGGCAGCCACGCAGCACCAGGGACGGGCCTGGCAGCAGGCCTGCGTACGTCCTCCCATCCACTTCTTGTGAGACACCATTTGCTTTCCACCAACTGCGCAGCCTTTAGAAAAGCAGGTGCATCCAAGAAGCACTTTTTTTTTTTTAACAGTTTTTTTTATTAATTGCAAGGAAGAGCAAGTCAGTGACAACAGCACAGGCTTCCCTGGTATCTGCCAGTAGCACCTGCCTCCTCCAGCAGCTGTGGAGGATCCCCAGGGCCTGTTTCACACTGTGCTCATCAGCATGGCAATGAAGGATACACAGGAGGGATCGAGTATAACAGCTACAGCGCTACATCTGTAACAGGGCAACACACACCCTTGCTACCCCGCCTGAAACCCCACAGGTTCAGTGGAGCAATGAGGTTGGAGAGGCTCCCACTGCTGATGTGAAGGATCAAATGAGGTCTCTGCCCAGGGAAAGACAAATGATTTATTAAGACATTTTGCTTGAGGGTAGGATGAGGTAGCAGGGACTCTACCTTTATTTGGGAGCTACTGTGGCTTGCAACAAAGAGGATTCCTGCTAAAGAAGGACACAAACCCCATACGGGACAGCCAGAATGACAGAACTGCAAGTCCAAAAGCACAGCAAGTGGCACCAATGCTCATACCAGAGCTGCCGTGACCCATCACAGTGAGGGATGTCCTCTCCGGTGTCCTTCCACTGCAAGAGACAGGACTTGCAGAAATATCTTGGACTAAGGTGGGAAGAAAATTTCAGAAAAAGATAACACCTTGCTAAAAACATTTTCCTGCCAGGCCCTTCTGGTTCAAACGTGGAAGCTCTCATCTTGGAGAACTTCCGCTTGAGCTATGTTGTCACCCTAGCAAAACACTGATTCCCCCCTGCCACATGCTATACATTTGGGACAGGCAAGGAAGAAAGGGCAGGTACTTAGAAGACAGTACCTTGGTTTCATCTGAGCCCTGGCCCAGAAGGGCAATGAAAGCACCGTAAAACCTCACTGCAATACTGGGATACTGGGAAAAACAAAACCTTCACTCCAAAACTGGGCAAGTAGCCTGGGCAGACCACTACTAAGCTGTACCCTGACTTCCTTACATAACTTTTTAATCTATTTTTGCATAGGCATTAATAACGAACTAAAAAGGAGTCCTTAAGACGTGTCAAGCACCCTCTCACAGATAACCCAGTAGAAAGGCTCCTGCACACTGAGGCACATCTCATGTGCCAGTTCAAGGTAGGTTTCTTTTGCCTTTAATAATTTCTCCCATGAATAAGTAACACCTAATGAAAGTGCTCCTACCCTGACAGTATTTGTATTCTGATACCCAACTGCTACTCATATGCCTCTCCTAAGATGGTCCCTTGTTAAGATTACAGTAGCAAGGGCAGGAGATGTGTGAAAGCAGACATTGCCTAACAAGTGCTTAAAGCAGTCATTTAGCTTAGTACCAATTTCTTATTTCAGACTTGAGGCCTAAAGACTGCTGGATTAGCCCCCTTCATGGAGTCTTTTAAACACAGTGTTCTTTATAACATGTGCCTACCTATACATGATAAAATTAAAGTCTTCTTCACTGTAGATTCATCCTCCATTCAGGGGGCTCCACAGCCGATACTGCTTGAGCAAGCACTGCTGCAGACAGCATATGGTGTGTCACTCGTCATTTTGCCTTGTCCTACTATGTACTTAAGGGTGGACACACCAGTACCTCATTCACTCGTGCTCACACTACCATCAACCTCGGTGCAGTTCCACAGGAGGGAAATCTCAAATGTGGTATCGGTCACAGTCCTCTCAGGTACCTCATTTATTTTAGGGGAAAGGGAATGGTTTCACAATGGAGAATGACTAAGCCAACCACCATTCTTCAGTTACCATGGTCGGATGTCCACTCAAATTAATCACTGTTGCCCAAGGATTAGCCGTAGAAGTTATGACTGTGTCAAGCTCTTTGACCCTGCTGCCTTGTGTTGGGAAGCTGCCTAGAGATATCTACTATACACAGAAAGCCAGCAAGAACATTTATGAAGCTAGGGGATTAGATTGAACTTGCTTTGATGCATATTCATAAATGCTCATATTCTTACATGTTTGTATAAGAAAATGCCAAATCATTTAGTCACAGATAATATGACAGAGTACAGCTCATCTCTTAAAAAGAGTGCCTTCCGTACTCACCATTCCTAATTTTGCTGTTGCCTGACAATTGTCCTTTGCAACAGTTGCTAAGCAAAACATCTGAAATTCAGTTTACTATCACAACTGATACATGGTGATTGTTCCTAATGGTTATGCAGTAAAATGCATGGCTGTTGAGTCTTGTTCATTTTTTTACCTACCCTGTTTTTTTTCAGATCTGTGACACTCGGGATATTTTATTCTTTACTTAGGGAATGCCTAAATCATTTCTACTGCAATATATGCATGCACAGATACAGTAGAAATAATGAAGCTAGCAGATCCTGGATCCTGCATCATATTACATTAGGGGAAAAAAAAAAAAAACAAACCACTGACAAGAAATAGATAACCCAAACAGCAGGACATGCAGTTTGTGTGCATTCTACGAGTCATCACTGCCGTGATGTTTGTCATCTGTTTTCTCAACAAAGGAATCATCTGAGTAAGGCAAGGTGCATGTAGATGACAGACAGCAGTGTTAGTTACCACATGGAAGTCAAGTTTGTACCCCTGGTACAAACAGCCAAGGCACCCTTATTGCCACTTGCTTCAGAAGACCTAAAAACCTCATTCCAGCAATATCCATACAAGGTCTGTCAATATCTACTGAAAACAGGTATCTTGCTAGCACCCCAAGACATCCACCACCAGTCTTCTAATTAGAGGAATTTGGGATTATTTCTGGAAGTTCACGTAGCTTTCTGTTTCTCCTACAATAATCCAGTTCAGTGTAAGACCAATATAGAAAAGTTAATTCAAGACATACTCAAACTGCTGATTTTTAATATTTGAGGCTAAGAAACTGTACCATAGGTTAGCAGTGACAGGTAGCACTCAACAGAATAGGAAGCAGGAACTCATCTCCTTTCCTGCTGAAGTACAAAAGAGTAAACAAAAGTCAACTTTGTTGAGGAAAAAAAAGGACGGTCCTTCTGACATTACTAACAGACACATGGACAGGCTTATTTCAAGTTTGTGCTTAGACCAGGAAACCTCTCCTATTCTCCTTCAGCCCAAGAGCTTCCTAAGCAGGTAGATCCCAATAACAAACAGGATGGTCAAGAGAAGTTCTTTTTCCATTAGCTTTGGCTTCATCACATAAGGGAAAAAAAGAGTACCCCTCATCACAGAAGGGAAAAAAAAAGTATATATCTCCATCCTTCCTCTTCCACGTCTAATTCATATAAACTTCATCCATGGATGATGATCAGACTTTTCAGGTAAGACAGAAAGAGGGTGACGGAAAAAGACCTTTGGAAGCATGGGGGAACACAGACTTCTGCAATTCCTAAGAGATGACAGGAGTCTTCAGAAGCAGCTTTGGAAATCAGCAGCAATGCAAGTTGCTGCCATGTGTTGAAGCCCTAAGGAGGACAAGGCAGGTCTTCACAAGTGAACTGGTACTAGATTGAAGGGAAAAGCCCCATGCTGTGTATATGTATGGGCAGAGAGGAGATTATTAGGAGAGAGAAAGAAACAGTGATCTGTCTTGTGCAGGAGTAGCAGGAAGGTAAAAATCACACCCTGCCTTGGGCCCCATGGAAGTTTGCTACAGTTATGCCCATGCTGATAGCAAGGGTAAGCTACAGACCATGCTGCAAAATTACACCTTCCCTCTTGTGCAAAACCACACCTCAAAAACTAATTTTAATTTTATACTTGGTTCTCCACCACCACAACTGCTTGTATTCAGTACTGGCCAAATCGCTGAGTGACACCCACCCAAAACCTTATGCCAAGGGGCATGGTCCCATTTTCCAGACTGATCACTGTCAAGCTGGAAAGCTTCATGCACTAATCTCAGACCAGGGTCCAGCCAGAACCTCCTTTAGTAAAGATCAAGTTATTATGGAATAAGTTAATTCCTGGCAAAACTCCCCTGGCTTCAAGCTTACACCAATGATAAATGCAGTTCAGTCCAACCCAGTCTTTGTTCCTAAAACTGTCCATTTTCTGCTCTCCCCATAGCTCCCTCTGAGGGCTGCAGGGATGAGCAGGTCTCTGCAAGAGAGCTGATGGCAGGCTGCATAGCTTCACAGGAATACCAACATGAAACGCATTGTTTCAGGGTCTCTGGTTAAGTGCTAATCTTCTTCCGGATTTGGATGCCAGCCCCGATTATGAAAACTATGCAGTAAACAGAACCGTGCCATGTGATATGTGCGCTTAACCCTCTTCCTGCTGGCAGCTGCACAGCAGCACAAAGTTGCAGTGGGAACAGCAAAACAGTGTCTCCACAGACTGATTGGCCTTTTGTCCTCAGCTTGGTGCTTGCTGCTGTCTCCTCTGGAAAACCATGTCCACACAATGGAAGGTTGCAGACAGATGAATGCGATTTCCACCATAACCAGTCCCCTGGAAATCTGCTTTATTTGGTGATCTACCCCGCTCTGACCCAAGCATATGGCTGGGCACCAGCCACAGCCATGTCCAACAACAACAACGGTCTACGTGCAGCTTCACAGGGAAAAGGGTATGGGTAATTAAGATCCCGCAGTGGGAGGCTCAAGCTGATCTTTTCTGTGGGCCAGGAAGAAATAATCCCACTCCCAACATGCTGAATAACCAGCGGGTGGGCTTGAAGAGCAAGGGCATAGTTGTCCCAACCCTTTCCTCAGCAAGCAATCACGCAATTGTTACACACTACAGTAGGTATTGGCCATCACCCAGGGGCACCGCAGCTGCTGCACAAGCATCCAGTGCAGTGCATCACACACTGTGCTCTAACTCTAACTGCTGCCACACGTGTTGTACAGTTATGACCATGCAACCCTACACCAGCATCCACCACAGCTTGGGAAGAGAAAGTACCTGAACCAGCATGCTAGAAGCCAGGTAAGTAACGAACTTCAGCCCCTCCCTCCCATGGGATCCTCTTCCCTCCCATGGGATCCTCTTCCCTCCCATGGGATCACACACTCTATCATCAAGGCACGTAGGATCTAACCTTTGCAGGACTCTTTCTTCCTCTTATGCAGTCAGATGGCCACAGAGCATTGTGCTTGTAAGGGAAACATTTTCTTCCTGCACAAATCAGGCAATCCAACTCAGAAAGTGGAGTTTTCACAGCATTAAGTTGAACTTGGTACTTAGCAAGCCTAGCTACACTTATTAGTGGCCCAGGACCTCCTCACATCCTACCTCCTACATCCTATGCACTGTACTGGCAACTGCCAGAGGATGTTAGTCATTTCCACATTAGACTGTCTCCCATGCCACGAGCCAGCCAGCCCATTTCTGCACGCAGGTAAGGTATTGTTAAGTGAATTAGAATTTATTTCTTCCCTTCTCAGCTGCCAAAACAGCTAAGCCTCTTGCATCGCTTATCAGGCTACTCTCTCGCACTTTTTTTTTCTAATTTCCTGATGCTTAAGAACCCAACCCTGATAATTTAGAGCCTGCCTCCAGCTCTCTGTGTGGTTTCTCTGTATTTAGGACTGCTGTGGGCTAAGCTCTACCCAGGAAGACTCTGCACAGAGCCCTGACACGTTCATGCTGCAGACTTTGAACTACACTTGAAGCAAGAGTTGGCAGAGCAATACAGGTCCATATGAACAGCAACCAGGCAGCAAGAGCAGATCAGATCAGAGCACTATTCCCTAGCAAATGCATAAAGAGCCAGGCACCCATCAGTGAAGCATCTGCAGCAAAGCATCTCCCTGCTGACAGGGGATTCCTGCTCAGCTCACTGTAGCAGCAGCTAGCCCTGTTGCATTATCCCAACAGGGAAGCACCAGCTCCCAGGCATGAGGAGCCAACCCACAGCACAGCCCTTTGCTCCCTGAATTCCTTACAGCAGCCTTGCCGCTCTTTAAAGATGGGGATCAGACTACTGGTACCTGTTCATAGAAGAAGTCTGGTATTCTGCAAAGCAGCATGGCAAAGTCTTCAGGTTTTGAACATTTAGACTTGAAAGGCTAAAGACTGCACTTCCTGAGTGGCTTTGTTTCCCCAAAGCTTCAGCAACTGTGTTCGTGTGAACTGCTCTGACCTCTGGCAATCTCTGCAAGGCCTAAGAGGAGGCGGCTAATGTTCCTGCATAGGCAACAGAAGCAGCTTCTTTCCCAGCTCAGCAGCTGCTGCACAGCAGTTCTTTGACCAGCTATTAAGCACGCGCTTCCAGAAGGCGGGAGACTGCATTGGACTTGAAAATGAGACAGATGCCAAATCCCAGTCCAGGGCCAGTGCTTGGGGAACCAGGCAATGTGATGTTCAGAACACAGATCCACCAATATTTATTTCCACAGCAAAAACACTTAAGAAGTTTTTTTTCCTTAGACTGTCTCCAGCTCTTTCCCATTCTCTTGCTACTCCCTCACTGTGGGGAGCTATGTAGATTTAACTCTTCTCCCTCTTACTGTTTTGGTAAATTAATTTTAACACCAATTAAGTTCTTTCATCTGGCTCACAGTTCATGTCCACAAGCAGTTATGCTGGAGCAATGCAGAGCCTGTGCCTTGCCAGGGAGGGAAGGAGCAGCTGGGGACACGTATTTCTCAGGCAGCTATTGCTAGTGCAGCCCCCTTACTCTATCAAGCCATAAGCATAGTCTCACTGCTTCCAACATTACTTACTTGTGTCAGGCAGATTTCCATTCCCCCACTCCAAAACCCTTCCCCCAAAATCTCAGATACCTTGCATGGCTAGAGGTGGTTTTAAACTGCATTCCTACCTATGGAGAGTTGGAGGACAGTTTCTTCTTTTCACATGCAGACTAGAACTATCACCTGGTCCAAGCTGCAAAAATTCAAGGAATTTGGGCAGGGCTTTAAGAAAGTGAGAAAGTATTGCTTTGCTTTCCAGCCTAGTAAAAGTTATTCAGAAGTCTAGAACAGAGCACAAACCTCAAGCTCCTTTGGCTGCCAGAGCCAGGTCTCCTCTGCATTTGCTGCAGATCCAAATACCATATAGCTGAGGGACTGGTTTCATGGCTGGCGTTGACCACTTTATTGACAAGCTGCCATTAAAGTGGGCAGTCCCACTCTGCACTCACCCTTCACTTCCCCACCCTGCCACCTCCTTCTTATCTTAACCTTAAGCTCAGCAGCATCAACTCACTCTGTCATCTGGCTGAAAACTCACTTTTCCATAGCATGCTCAAGTACTGATCATGGGTGCATCCAACTGAGAACGAGTGGCAGATAAGCACAGTCAGACTGGACTGAAGATTGTGAAACTGCATCTGGAGCAAGTCTTGCCCCAAGTAAACAGATGAAGAGAGAATACTCAGCACTTGCATATGCAAAAGTTAAATAAATTAGGTGCAAAACATAAGATTTTGGCAGGTCTTTGGAATCATCAGGGACTGCCAATTTGAATATATCTTATGTCACCCTCTGGCAAACTGTCTAGGATACATTTTACAGACTGCAATTACCCAATACATTTTTACACCCCTTTTGTAAGGCTGCAGAAGTACAAAAGTTCACTAGCCAAAAAGCAGATAAGCGCTACATAAACTACATTAAGAGCTCTGGAGCATGTTATCCCCAATATACGTATGTAAAATATCCTCATATAACTCATATCCTCTTAGGAAGGCAAAGCAAGGAGCAAACGGGGGCTAAATTAAGCGCCAGTTTGATAGAAACAGGCATGTCTAGCTAATATTCCTATACCCTTCTACTAAGATCGGAAGGGTAGTTCTGGTGCACTGCAACTGCATGACAAATAAGCACCCTTACAAAACCTTGTTAAGGGTTCACATGAGAAGAAGTCACAGGAGAATGTGACTTACCAATCCACCACACAGGAAGGTCAGAGGGGAACAGAAACCCAAGAGAGTTTGGCCACAAACTGTCCTGCTACAGCATCAGGACAGCACTCATACCTGGAGGCACGCTTATCCAAAGGACACCTCTTACAGCATACTGCGCCCTGGCAGTGATGAAGAGCTTTGCTCTTTGTCTGAGAAGTTGTTCCTTTGGATGGGCCATGCAGACAGAATCCACACCTTTGATTCCCACAGCCTGAATGTGCCCAGTGCAAACACTCCACTACCTCAAACCTGCCTGCTGCTGCCCTGCTCAGAAGCAGAGCAAGGCTTACTCAGTTAGGGGCTGCCAGAAGCTACCGCCAGCAGAGCACTTCCAAATAAGCTCTAAAGGAAAGTGATGCCACCAAAATAGTCTCTGTGTGAAAGAGATGAAGATAATTATTAAAAACTTATTAACAAAAAGTTTCAAAAGCTCTTTCCAGCACCACATCATTTTGCAAACGTATCAGAGCATGAAAGTCAGCAACCCACCTAAGCAGAACAGCAATCTTCAATCCAAAGCATATGAGATCACTGAACACAATGGCAGAGTAAGATGGGAACACAGATTTCTCTTCCCAGCTCCTGTTAATGAAGGTGGGGGCAAGGAAGGGAAGGGAGAAGAGGAGGAAGGAGAATTTGGGATAGGGAAATATAAGTACAAAGAGATAAAGGAGTACCATCAGAGGCTTTAAACTCAAAGCAAAATTTAACAAAAAATAGTATGCTGGTGATTTTATTCTCTTTGGCTATGCCCATAGCAGAAACTTGCTACAGGGTACTGCTGTACTACACTAGCAGAGTTGGAAGGGTGTGGAGAAAGGGACATCTACACTTGCAATTTTGTAGCAGCACGCTGAAAGCAGACATCTGAAACTAAAGATGACAGAAATACATAAGCACCACTCTGAAGTGGTCTATTACTAGACTTAATCCTGAAGAGAGACTGGGAAGCACTCAAGCACGGTATGCTGATAGCGGCTGTGCCAGCACCTAAAACCAACAGCAAGTCAAACGCATGGTGCTAGTGCAGAAGAATACGGAATTGAAAATAATTTCTATGAGTCAAGTGGATTGTAAGCAAGTACCACAAACAGGGAAGCAACTTTTATGTGCTGTAATCAGCTCAAGTGGTCTTAAGATAACACTTAAAAGCAAAAAAAAAAAAGTCCATTTAAAATCAGTTACCATCGCTTCAGTGCTCGTGGCCTTGCAGCATCTGGGAACCACGCTCACAGATCAGAGTTCTGCTGTGTAGGGCGCTGTACTAACACAGGGTAAACACTGTCCCTTTCCCCACGTACCCTGCAGGCTACGAGCATGGCAAGAGCCTGCAGGAAGATGCAGATAGATGCAAAGGTGATGTAAGGCAACAGGCAGACACTGCTCAGGCTAGCAGGAAGAGAT
The DNA here is from genome assembly GCF_965638725.1 of Aptenodytes patagonicus. NCBI lineage: Eukaryota > Metazoa > Chordata > Aves > Sphenisciformes > Spheniscidae > Aptenodytes > Aptenodytes patagonicus. Next base: position 34,464,741 of record NC_134955.1, on the reverse strand, counting down.
CTTGGCACATCATGGGGCCCACCACATAGATCTCTGGCCACTGGCACTCTAGGACTTGCTCCTCACCTTACTGACCACTATGACCTACATGGCAACAAGTACATTTTCAGTCTTTCACACAACTCAGCGACAACAGCAGATTTCTGGGGCAATAAGATAAGTGTATAGACAGCAGTGGCAAATGCTGACAGCATGCACAAGATCCAGAGGGGTGAGAACATCTCTCCCCTCCTAAGCTAAATCCAGAGCACATGAAACAAACTCATTCTCATCAGAGACTGTTTCTCTATTCACTTTGCCTGCTGGGGGCCATGATGCAGACTGCGCATCTTCTCTCTATTGCCCAGCACCATGCAGAAATGAAGCCTGGAAAAGGAGAACAGTAATTGCTCGAGAGTAAAACGAAACCCTGTGAAAACCCACCCTGGGAGTGGGTTTTGGGGTGGGGGTGGTTTTTGGGTGTGGGTGTGTTTGTTTTATTGTTTTGGGTTGGTTTGTTGTTTTTTAAAAAAATTAAACTCATCCTTAGACCAAAAAGACTTCTCATTTTTCTGACCCCATCACAGGCCAAATACTGCAAATGAATACCCTACTCAGCTGCTGAGTACAGCGTGCCTGCCAACTGACAGCTGCCATCTGGGCAGCTAGATATTTTATCACTGCAGGGCCTTTGCTTGCTGCTCGCCCCTTCTCATCCAGCAGGGCTCTCCACTTCAAAAGCTGCTCACACTTGTTCCTCACCATGGCCCTCCTCCTCCCCAAGAAGGAAGAGCCTGAGTTACAATAAGCTTCATCTCAGGAGGTAAAAATGAGGAAGCAGAACAAAGGCTGGAGACAAGTGCGCTGGTACTGCCCTCCTGTCAGGGTATGAGGGGGAGGGCAGGAAAAGCCCTTTAGGAAAGCCAGCTCGTTGCTCCCAAAAGGAGAAGCGGCTGAAGAATGCAGCAGAGGGATGTGTCTGCTTGGAAACCCCAAGTCCTGCAGAATGAATCTGCAGGGCCAGGAGCTGAAGTCTCTTGGCCTTGCCTACGAAGTTAGTAATTTGGTGGGTGGGCAGAGGGCACAGACACTGTGCATAGGGACAAGAGGGTATTCTGACAGCAAGAGGAGACATTGAGCCTGCTGCAATGTAGGCATTTTCTACCATGTAATAAATGTTAAGTACTACTACATCACACCTTCAGTGCCACCAGCTGCCCTGCAAGTTCCACCCAACACCAACATCCTCTGACACAGCTTGCGAAGAGAAGGCTCCTTTCTGACAAAGGGACAGCAGGAGATCACCATGATGAGCTGGGCACGCCGGCTCACCTCCATGGGGCTCCTGAGCCTCTCCCTGCTGTGGGAAGCCCACGTGGCGCCATGCTTGGCAGGAGAGGCAGCATGGACTGTGCCAGGCTTGCCCTGTGTCCCCTGCACCCACTCCTGGACCATCAGCAGTAATTGCCTCTCACAGGACTGCAGGCAAAAGTTGTTCCAAGCTCTGCAAACACAAAGGATATTACGCTTCAAGTGTTTTAGTTACTGTAAGCAGTTCACTAATTACAGTAGTAATGATTGGATTATGGCCAGTTAACAGCTTTAAAGAAACACGCCACTATAGGAGGGGGAGGGAAATACTACTTTGGGTCTAGGATGGAAACAGCTTTCAGCGGTCCACCCTGTAGGAGGCTGTCAGTAGCTGGCTGGGTCAGACCATTTGCAACAGGCTGCAACAGCAAGGAGCAGTGTAATGTGTCACTAAATGATACGCTGGCACATGAAAATTATCAGTGTTGGAGGAGGTGCACTTGCAGGAACAGAAGGTCTCCTGTTCATACACTGGCCTTGTCAGCTCCAACACCTCTGTGTGACTGGACGCAGAAGACATGCTGCAGACAGGTGCGTGCACACTAAGTTACCGACACAGTATCATGCTTGTGATGCTTTGTTTCAGCATACAAGGAGTTATGACTATGAGCATTTTAGGAACTCTTTAACCGAGACCTGCTAGCTTCAACCAAACAGCTGAATGCAAACACCCACAATATCAGGAGCCAAAGGCACTCACCAGAAAGAGCAGCTAGAAATTTCCTTTCACTAGCAATTGTTGCCAGCACTGGAAGGACCACTGTATCAGGTTAATCCCTTAGTCCCTCCAGCTGCTAAAAATCTGTACAAGGAACATGCAGGGAGACTCCTGCACACCTGACTCTCAGACCTCTCCTTGTTCTTCCACGTCTGACTGCAGAGCAGTCTTTGCGGAAAAGCAGCTGGACCAATGGATCCCTGCAAGAAGTCCTATCCCCATGCACAGAGACTGCAACAAGGACTGCCAGCTCTGGAAGATGAAGTTTTTTGTGGCCATGCCTTTTCTGGGGTGGGCAAGAGGTCCCAGATGCACAGCCTCCCCCTTGAAGGGCACCTTCTGCCCTGCAGCACCTTCCACAAAAGGAGGAAAGGAATATCCTATTTTACAGAAGTCCCCAGCGTGTTGAAACCACGATGAAGGGAACAATACTCATTCCCAGATGACTACCCTGATGGTACTGCCAGCAGTACATCATCCCTGCAGGTTGGGTATCTCTGCCTAACCAAGGAAAGCCAACCCTTTGCACCCCCACCACCTACTTTTTCCTCTCCACTCACCCCAGGAAAAGCAGGTCTCTACACCCCTTGCCAGCCCTCACCCACAACAGCCACCCCTCAGGGGTAACACCCCACCATCATGCCCCCTGCGCAAGCTCTTCAGTGCCTCCCCTCACCCCCTCCTCAGCAGTATCTTGCTCTGCTTGGTCTCCATGTTCTCCTCTCCCTTCAGAGGTCTTCAGCTGAGGACTGGCAGAAACTGAGTTTGGTATCACTGGCTGGAGGGTGAGGATTTCTGGCAGGAGAAAATCAGTGGAGCTGGGCATCTTGCCCAGAGTGAGTTCACACTTGGCTCACCACAGCTGGAAATAGTCTCATCCCTGGCCAGAGCTCCCCAACGGCCCAACAAAACCCTCGGGAAACGGCAAGTTTCCACGCGTTAGACATTTTGAAACAGACTGGTTCGTGTTCATGAATGTACTCCCCCGCTGCCCCCACCCAGCCTTCTCTGCACAGCACAGCTGCCTGCAAGTGCCACTGCCAAAAGGTGCTTGATGAGCAAGCACTGATGAAGCGCAAGGTCTCACTTTGTGCGTGGAGCCAGGTGTGGCCAAGACCAATGCTTCCTCTGGAGATGCTCTGCAAGCAGAGCTAGAGGGAAGGCAGAGGCTTGAACAAATGTACCCCCACACTCCTCTTCCCACCACGCCCTTGCATCTGAGCTACTGCTCTCCCCTCCCTCATCGGTGGGAGATCTCCACATCTCCCAAACCAGATAAGACATGTAGGAAACTCACCTGGAAGCAAATACGCTTAAAAAGCTGGAACTGCTTTTAGCTGCAATCAAAGTTTTCCTTGGGAAATTAAGTATTTTCCGTTGTGATAAACCCTGGCATAGACACGGTCTAAATAGCTTTAAACAGTGTCCCTTCTTTGGCATTGTTTAGCAGTTAAGAAATTAATTAACTTGCTTTTTTTTTCCACCTGTGGAGCCAAATTTTAAAGTTTTCTTGGGGATAACACATTTAAGTAGCAGAACTAACTCATTGTCTACTGAAGGGTAGATTTAAATAAACTGAGGGGGATCACAGGTAAGTACACTGGGTAGCAAGAGAAACTCAGCTGCTACAGAGCCAAGGAATCTGGCCAGGAAACAGGGCTCTGGGATGTACACATCACTTTCCATGATGAAGAAAAGAGCACTCAGCTGGGATGCAGAGACCATACATGGTTCTCTCACTCTCCCTCATCTCTCAGAGGCCTTTATGGGCTAGCTCCTGGAGCAAAGATGTAACAGCACAACTTCCATTTACAGCAGCAGTGAAGTTTGAGTGCTTAGCATCATATGCTGCAGCGAGGAGTAGCAAGTGCCCTGGCTGCCTGATCCAAAGGCCACGGAAAGTAGAAGTCCTTCCTCTGCTGCCAACTGGCCTTGGTTCAGCACCTCTGTAGAACAGAAGAGTTGCCCTCAGCATTGCAAAAGGAAGTATGAGTATTCTGCATGAAACTTCTCCGGCCATACAGCGCTCTGCTCATGGAAGGAGCAGAGCAAACAGGCTGCCCATCCACACTGTGCTGTGTGGCACAGAGATACAAGATTTCACAAGGGTCCCTCTGAAAATGAGGGCCACGCATAGGAGGCATGAGCAGAGCCCACCTGTGCTATCCTGACAGGCAGGCCCTGCACCACAGTAATGCACAGTCACTGCAAGGTCAAGCAGACTGCCAAAGAAACAACCAGCCAATACATCAAGTCACCCCTGCCTTCCCATTGACCATGTAAGCCATCTAAGATGATGTGGAACAAGTTGCTGCTTAATAAGTCTACCCTGCAGCCTCACCTGCCTATCAACTATCCACACTGGTGTGTTTCTGTAAGATTGCCCAGAAGCCCTGGGTTGCTGGCATTTAGAGACCTACTTGAAACCACTCCAATCAGGTCAGGTCATATATGGAGACTCACATCAGTGGTGTCCACTGTAGTGAGTGTTAATAGCCAAGAAATAGCAGGCCTTTTCACCTGCCAGCACTTCCCATCTTGGCTCTAATACAATGGAAAGGTCAGTTTTACTGTCATTTCCCACACACCACAGGGATGAACACATTTCCAGGAGGCTTTGTCTATATAGGAAGAATGACAAATCAAAGATTCATCTGGATGAGACACCAAAATCTCCTCTGTTTATTCATGCATACCCCAGCCCTGTCAATGGGAGCTCTTTCAGTGCACTGAGGGTGGAGAAGGTCTCTGCAGAGCCTTGTTCCTATTGTAGTGCTTCAAAGCAGCAACAGACCTGGAAGAAGGAGGAGAGGGGACAACTGCAGGTAAAAGCCTGAGGTCAGCCAGCTGCAGTACTGGTACAAGGGTTGGCTTGCAAAGGCCTGACCCAGCCCTTACCAATAGGATACACACATTGCCAGCTGAGCAGGAAAGACACAACGACAGGAAACCAACATGGGGAAAAAAAGGTTCTGCTTTACTGCCTAATAGGGAGCCAAGAGGTTAAACTGGCGCCAGGCCACACCACAAACATCCTATGACCAAGTTCTGCTTTCATGCAGTGGGGGAATGAGAGACGGGAAGGCAACGGCAGGAGGGGAACAGGAAGCGAGCTTTTTTTGCTAATCATATTAATGCTAGTGGTTTTGCTCACTTAAGCATCTTTTGGGTTGGCCCAAGAAGTCCCCAGTTCTATCTCAGGGATCTGGGTGACTCTGTTGAGAACCTGTACATCAGTCTCATGTGCCGGGGTCAAAAATAAAGCTGTGGGTGGCTCCACAGACTTCAATAAAATAGACTTTTCTGGCATGACTAGCACCAGACAGAAGGTCCTGCTGCTGACAAGCCTATCTTGCCACTCTACACCAACTCATCTCAATAGATCCAAGCTCTGTGTAACATGCTTCAGCCCCAAAATGCCAGAGTTAGAGCAAATCTCATGCTTCTATGAAGAAGAGATGACACTCTGCCTTTCTTGCTAAGGTCATGTTTTTCCCACCTAGCAGTTGCTAAGCATACTACACACATTTTACCCCCTGCATGCACAGTTCTCCTATGGCTTTGAGGGGATGAGATGTTTACGTTGCTATACGAGATTTGTAGAAGTCATGCTAAGCATGTTCCTTATGGTAACCATCATGTTTCCAATAGTCAAACACAGCAAGAAATCAGTTTTATGTTCTTATATAAAAGAAGAGTAAACTCTGTTGCACTCTGTCCCCCATCCTCCTCAAACACCATTGCTTAGACTATACAAAATACCTCTAAAAATCACGGCAATACATCCAGCAAGCCCCTGGGGCAGATGCAACACATTAAAGTCAGACCAGTCCACTGTATGTGTTGTATTTTAGCAGCTTCCCAATGTTTCCCCAGACAGCTCTCCAGCCTCTTTTCTACAGTGACTGCTTTCTGCACCTCATCGTCAAAAAGAGCACAGGCATCCTCTGCTAGCATAAGTGCACCCCGGAGAACAGCCTAAGTGTCAGACACAACAGTGATAATCCACAGGCAGCTGGAAAACGCTCTCAGTCCTTCCCCAGCACAGCCGTGCAAGTTTTCACCATCTCTGTCACTGCTGTTTGTGCCAACCTTAAGAACTCCAGGCCAAAGTCTTAAGTGGATCCCAGTGAGGCAGCACAGAAAAGCACACAGACTCATAACCTGGCCGGGGAGGCCAACTGAACCCTGCTCCTCCCCCAGTTAAAAATGCATGAGAAGTGTTAGGCTGTAGAACTGCACCTCTCACACAGCACACATGAGAAGAGCAAGGTGCCTACAGCAGGAGCAGCTGGGGAGCGTATTACTACCATTCATGGTGGTCACCTCAGTGCTGGGAAGAGCAGGTACCATTCACTGGGTCTCCACTGTAACACACGGCTTCTAAAAATGTGATCCCAGTGTTCACGAACACTTTTACTTAACAGGTTTACCAGCCCACATTCTCACGGCTACCATCCAGTTACACTTGAATTACATAGCCAGACAACACTACCTTGTACAAAAGTACCCGCTTCCTTCTAAGGGCACAAGTTCTCACCAGACAACCAAGAAAACTGAAGTTTCCAAACAGCTTCTGCTTAAAGATGCCCTACATGGAACGTCAGATGCCCCAAGCTATACCACCGAGCACTGCAAGGGGTCAGGGAAGAAAACAATGTTATCCTCTCTAGCCTTTGCACTTATGCATGGCAAAAACTTGGTCATTACCAAATCACATGCACAAGAATTTAAACTGGTTGCCTGAAGCAGTCAGCAAGAAATTCCTCAGACAGACACACTTTACATCACTGGGCTGGTAGCTGGATGCCTTTGAGGTGTTTCACCCTTCCCTAAAGGATTAGGAGAAGGAACAGTTCAATCCAGTTTGGCAAGTATGGTGTGTTCTCATGAGTTGATCCTTGGGATCTGTTATAGAGCCCCCCAAAGAACATGCAATCTCCTTTTTAATCCATGCCCACTTTCTCCTTAGTTTTCCTCCTTAAGCAGGATGCTGAATAGGCGGGTAAGTCACTGCAAAGCGCACATGCCTCATTCATCATGCACCAAGAGGTTACAATGAATAATAATGTTCTTGTTAAAAAACCCACAAACGCACATCCTGATGAAACCTGATCACAGAAAGTATGAGGCAGCTCCCACACTCAAGGGCAACTAACCGATCTACAAAGCCAGATATTTCCAGAGCCCCCTACAGCAACTTTTGAGTTTAATGTTTTGAAGAGCAAGTATCTGGCAATAAGCTACTTATGTTAAACAACAAAAGCTTGATCTGAAAGATAAGAGATACCTGGTGACCTATATTGCCTGCCTGTTTGACTGTAAAAGAGCAGCTGAGCAAGCAGCCTTACAAATTTCACCATTCTGCTTCTGTATCGATACTGGTCGGTGCAAAATAAGGCACAGAGGATCCTCAGGTGCATCAGGGCCACCTTTCCTACAGCACACCCACGCTGCAAAGACCACACAAGGACCATCCCTCGCCATGGCCCATTGAGTACTACGCAGTGTCACTCACAGTGGGAGCAAAGGGACCCAGTGCTGTACATTCACCAACAACACACATTTATTTACCTCACTGCTGAGTCTATGATGGTACTGAAAGAAATTTTAGCAAACTACATATTGGGTGTGGTATCACACCTATGTATAGTTCCACAGGAGCTACCACAACTGTAGGTTTCTGGAAATCTAGATAACCTTCTCAAAATAGACCCTGTCTGGATGAAAGAACACTCAATCCAAGGGAAAAGGAAGCTGTGATTGTGACTTTTACTTTTTGTTGGAGATATTAGTCACACTCATACCACCTGATCTGAGCATGCTACCAGCAGGCTTGGAGGTGGGCTGTTTCCATGAGAGACCTGGGCTTCATTTAACAGGTACTTTCTATCATTACAACCCCACCTCAGAGAGGTGATTAGCACAGCAAAATTCAAATCATAACAAGAGCAGTAAGACCTGTTGGACGCAGACACAGTAGGGCCACAAGACCCATGGCTTTTCAGGTTATGGGATCACCCTTGTATTTATGTGTATCTTCACATGCAGTGCATGGCTGTCATGGTTTAACCTCAGCCAGCAACTGAGCACCACACAGCCGCGCGCTCACTCCCCCCCACCCCAGTGGGACAGGGGAGAGAATTGAAAGAGTAAAAGTGAGAAAATTCATGGGTAAAGATAAGAACAGTTTAATAATCGAACTAAAACAAAGTAAAATAGTAATAGTAGTAATAATAATAAAAGAATATACAAAGCAAGTGATGCACAGTGCAATTGCTCACCACCCGCCGACCTATGCCCAGCCAGTCCCCGAGCAGCGACCCCCCCGGCCAGCTTTCCCCAGTTTATGTACTGAGCATGACGTCACATGGTATGGAATATCCCTTGGGCCAGTTTGGGTCAGCGGTCCTGGCTGTGCCCCCTCCCAGCTTCTTGTGCACCTCCAGCCTTCTCAGTCGGCAGAGCATGGGAAGCTGAAAAGTCCTTGACTAGTGTAAACACTACTTAGCAACAACTAAAACATTGGTGTGTTATCAACATTGGTCTCATCCTCAATCCAACACACAGCACTGTACCAGCTGCTAGGAAGAAAATTAACTCTATCCCAGCCGAAACCAGGACAAGGGCAGAGTGGCGAGAGGGGTTCTGGGAGACTGCTATTCCTAACAGCGAATTTCTGTAAATTCATGAATAACGGTACTTAGTAAGTACTTCTTTAGGACAGAAAAGGTGCTCCCAAAGTCTGTGCTATCACTGCTTCAGCAGCACCATAAATCTGAACAGTGCAGTTCTCTCAGCCAGCAATATCATTTGCTGCCACATTGCCACAGAAATGCCAACCTGGTAAGGCAGAGCAGCACTGGATAAAGACAAGGCACATTTATTTCATTGATTTGATTTTTTTTTTTTTTTTTTAAAAGAAAAGCATTGCTATCGTTCCTTACAGCATTTAAGTTGTATATGGCTATCTTCTACATGCTGCAAATGAACACTGCTTCCTACTCATATTGTCAAGACGGCAGCTGTCAGGTCAGAAAGCAATTTGGCATTTAAAGTTTCCCCCGCAGCTCTACAGTTTGGACAAGTTGCTTCAGGCCAGATTTTAAAATAAACCCTGAACGAGGTGCACCCTGAGCAACCACTTCACGAAATGAGAGTGGCCAACAGCAGAGCCTGCTGCATGCAGAACCTGAGGCCTGACCCCTGCCAGCACCCCAAATTAGCGCCAGCTTCACCCCAGTGTCATTCCTGACCTCCCTGGGACACTCAGGAGGCAGTGGCAGGAGGTTGTCCTTCCCACCACTACCCTTCGCTTCACCTGCAAAGACGAGCCAGGCATGCTGAGCCCTAAGCGGCTCACCCAGTCCCTCAAGGCCAAATCCAGCTCCTTCACCAAAAGCCCCCAGCTGACTCAGGAAAAGTTTGAACACTGCAGCTGGCCATTTGTCATGAAGAGGTAGAAATGTCCTTGTGGGCACAAGTGACAATTTCTTGGCCAGTAAACACCCACATACGTACTTTTTACATGGCAAGTTTGTCTACCTCGACAGCTAGGTAAGACCGTGGCAATGGCTTTCAGGACGTTTTGCTTTGTAACACTGGGAAACAGCAGGATCGATCTTGTTATGCCTTGGCTAGTGCTACTTTAAGGCCTGACTCCAGACAGGAAAGAAGAGAGAAGGGAGAAGAAAAAAAAAGGCTATTAGAAGAAACTAATGAGATGAGTTCCACAGTGCAAAGGGGAAAGTATTTTAAGCCCTAGAAGAGACCCCCTGCTCCTGCACAAAAGGCTGTACAGAGGCTCATATCAAGTGAGAAGTAACTGAATTTGTTCTGCATATTATATTTTTTGCCGCTTATAGCAATTGCGAATAGCAATGCTGCGACGAGCTCTTTAAAACCTCTTAGAGTCTCTTCTGGTAGACATGAAAAATAGGCTTTGCGTGGAAAGCTGCTTTCCTCCCAGGAACTGTCACTCTATCCCTACATTGTAAAACAGTAACTTCCCAGGAAGGGGCAGGTGGGAAGAGGTGCGAGACCAGCGTCTCTTCTCTGTGACATGTTCAAGAGGCCAAACTTCACCCTCCAAATATGAAATTCACTCTGCAGCTCATCTATTTATCCATCTTAAAGCAGCTCATGAGATTGTATCTCAAGCGCCACCCCAGACAGTGAAGGCTGTCATATCTGTCTCTCAGCACAGGTAAGAAACCCGTGAACCAGCTCCTGAAAACTCAGCAAACTTGTCCTTACTAAAAATCAGCAGATCTTCCCGCTTCTGATGCCTGCCATGAGCTCTGCTGAGCCCATGCAGCCAGGAGAAGGGGAGTTGGATTCAATTCATCTGTGAGCAACATCTCTAGACTGTTTGCTTCCCAAGTCTCAATTAGTCCCAGCTGTGCAAAGCCACGCAGGACAGCACTGTGGCACAGCTATCCCCAGCCCGCAGAGCCTTACTGAGCCAGGACACAAGGGGCTGGGTTGGAAATGGCCTGCAAGACACAGCCACTTCTTGCACAGACAATTGCTCACTGGATTACTGGCCGTGCCACCACTTCAGACATGCTGTCTCCCCTCCCAGAGAGGGCCCGAGCACGAAAGTTTCAAGTCTGCCTCACTGACTGGCCTCGGTGCTATACATAACAACAACAATTCAGTACTACTTAAATCAGATTTAGTACTGTCTGATTTAGTCCTTAAATCAGACAGATTTCCTCTGTCAGAAATTCTCTAGCTATTCCTAACCTAAAACACGTGAGTCAACCAGGAAAGACTGAGCCTGAAGAGAGCCTACAGGACTATTTGGGAGGCATGAGTATCTCCTGTACATGTTAGTTAATAGCTTACTGAGGTGAACATTTTGAACATTTAACTTTAATTACTGCAATGATTTCATTTCACAGGTAAGAAGGGGTGACAGTTTTACTACACCATACATCCCAGGCTTATGCTTGGTGGATACCGTTATCTCCCCACCTCTGAAGGAAGCAAGCCCCAAGACCCCAACAGGGCTTTTGGTCACATTCAGACCCTGAGGAGGGGAACAAGACCGTCCCTCAATATCTGCACAGCCTGCTGAGGCTGGGGTCCAGTCATCAATCCCTCCAAGCAGGGGGTTAGCCTGACGGGCCACAGCTCGGAAGAGCCATCACTCCCAGACCTGATCTTCCTACCTACAGACACCAGAGGGGTGGGTCATGATAAAACTATGAGCTTGCACCCACTGCAGAAGGGAACAGCTTCAGCTGTCAATCGGCAGGAAGAGAAACAACCAAGTGACTCTACCACCAGAGAAGGACACCTAACTATATAGACCCCTCCCGTTCAGCAAGCTGGAGAGTAACACCCAGCACATCAAATTCAACTGGTGGTTGTTCAACCATCAAAAGAAATTGGCTTGGATGATTTTGAAGCAGATGTGTTAATTCCTTAAAACTCCCTCTTGGCTTCTCCCCTCCTCTGCACAAGTAACCCAAGTTAACAGAACAGCTCTCTGTCCCCCTCTTGTGATAGGACCAAGAGGACTTAAAAACTCCTGCAGGGAGGTAATACTAAAAGAGCATGGCCCTTAGGGCACGTACCACCGCTTGGGTTTTGGGACTTCTTTTTAAGCCAAAGGTTCAACCCCTGCCTCTGACAACCAGATCAGTGTCCCACCACATATAAAATATTTCCCCTCACCATGAAAGGCAAAAAACCCCACAGTATGACAATCATTTCCCCTCACAGCCTATGACCAATACTGCCCATCTCGCTCTGGGCCCCACTGACTGTTCCTAGATGTATTAGCCAGATATCGGTGTATGACTGGAGATACGGATCACAGCCAGGCAGATCTTTTGAAAAGGAAGAAACTTCCCTCCTCAAAGGAACAGAGCCTGGTCTTCAGATAAGCCATCCAGCATTCACACCCCAGACCAAGATTACATTCCTCTCTTTCTCCTTTGTTGAAATGTAAGCTCACACGCCATCAACTCTTTCTCCATTAAATGCCCTTGTTTGTATGCTTTAATTTCATGCTGTCTACTCTCACCACCCAAGTCCCTCCAAGCGAGGAAACCGCTGACAGCAGCTCTGTAGCTATCACCTTCAATTAACTCATCAGACTCCAGGGGAAAGACTTCTCAGTGGCACCATTTCAGACAGCTATGAACAGGAGAACCTGAAAAACCTTCATCTGGAAGCAGGGGAGGTGGGAAGGAGAGGGGCTAAAGAGGAAGAAGAGTCTTCTCACTGCTGTACCCTCCTTCCCAGTTGTTCCCAGCTCCTTACAGGAAGCCCCGCACCTCGGGCTACATTATATATATTAATATATCATGTATGCATAAGTAAGCAATATCCACCCCTCTAGTACAGAAGGTTTGGGGATTCTCCTGCCTGCTCGCAGCTCGGGCAGAGCAAGGCACGATCCCCCAGAGCGAACAAGTGACTGGCTGGGAAGAGCAGCGGGAGCCTGCTGCACCCCGAGGTGCCCCTGCCATGTTAGCATGAGCATTGTTTCAAATTCTGCTTTATTGTTGCCTGATGAAGTGACTAAAACGGAAATGTTTTGGGGATTAGGATTCCAGAGTGATCTAATACAGGATGCTTTTGGTTTAAAGAAGGAGGGAAAAAAAATATATAACTACAGAGCGGCGAGGCTGGAGCTCCTCCTGAGCTCCCCTCCCCACCGCCACCCTTTCGGTTTAAAAAAAGGGCTGAATGTTACCATTTTTGGACATGAGCTCCGAGCAAGCCCTGCCCTAAACCACACCATTCAAACGAGAAGCCAGTTACCGTCCCGCCGCCGGGGCCGGGGCGCGGGCAGCGGGGCGGCCGGCGGGGGGGGGCCCGCCGCCGCCCCCCGGGGTCCCCGCTACGCCCGGGCGCACCTGCGGGCCGGACCCGCCGTAGCGGTCCGGCTGCCGGTGACAGGGCGGACATCTGTTGCTGTAGGGGGACCCGCCGCGGCACCTCTCTCCCCGCCCCGCCACCACCTGCCCGCTCCACCCGCCCCCGCCGCCGCGGCCCCCGCCGGCTCGCCGCGCCACGCCACGCCGCGCTGCGCCAGCCCCCGGCCAGGCGCGCACCGGCCCCGCTGCGGCCGGTGGGGGCGGCGGGGCCGGGTCCCGGCGGCCCCACGGTGTGTGTATGTGTGAGGGGAGGGGAGGGGGCGCGCCCACCTTCCTCTGCTGCTTCTCCCAGGCCGGGTCGAGGAGCAGGTCCCGGTCCCAGTCCTCCTCCGGCTGCATGTAGTCGTTGGTCTGCTGCGAGTCGTAGTGATCCATGGCGGCGGCGGCGGCGGCGGCGGCTGCTGCTGCTGCTGCTGCTGTTGCGGCGGCGACCCGTCCCGTCCGTCCGTCCCGGTGGGCTGCCCGCTGTGCCCGGCCCCGCGGCCGCTCAGCCCGAGCAGGCGGCGGCAGCGCCCGCTCCCACCTCTCCGCCTCGGCCGCGCGCAGCACCGCGGGGGCGGGACGCACCACCCCGCCCCCGCCCGCGGCCCGCCCCCGCACCTCTCATTGGCCGGGACCCGCGGCCGAGCCTACATTTCCCGACGACAGCGCCTCGCTCATTGCACGTCCCGCACGTCCGTCACGGTACCCGGCCGCCGCGATAGGCGCGCTGCGGCCGATCCGCCCCGCCCCCAGCACCTCCCGACACCTCCCCCGCGGCGGCGGCTGAGGCTGAGGGTGTACGAGCCGGGGTGCGGTGGGGCCGTAGCCCGGCGGGCCGGGCCGGGCCGGGCCGGGCCGGGGCGATGCGATGCGATGCGATGCGGAAGGCTTTCGGGGCATTTTTCTCTCAACGGCGCCGCGGCAGGACGGGGCGCGGGTGCGCGGGAGGCCGTACCGGGAGTGGGCCCCTCACAGATCCGCCCTCACGGGCGGGACGGCTGAGCGGTGCGGGGGTGGCTGAGCAGCGCGGGTCAGGGCAGCGTTGTCACTGGGAGAATGTTTTCTTGTCACACAGCTGGTGGCCTGTGATCCCGGCCCTGACGTGAGGGTGTTCAGTCACAGCTCTGCAGTCATGCCGCCACCCCACTCGAGATACAGCTTCCTCGTGGGGTCAGGCAGGTGTGCTGGCACCTAGGATGCCAGAAAATAACTGTTTTCTCTTGCTCCTGACTGGTAACCGCTGGTCAAGGTTAGGATTGCCAGCACTGGCAGCCGAGGCTTCGCACCCGGAGTCAACAGCTGCAGTTGTGTGGTGCCACGAGCCGCCCTGCGTAACCCTCCTCGCACCGTGCTGTGCCAGGCCTCGCAGACACATCTGCTGCTTTCTGCCCACAAATATCCTGTTTAACAAGAAAACGCTAAACTAAAGTACATTTGGCTCATCGAGCAGCTTCCTAGGAGAGAAACACGAACCATTAAGGAGCGTACTGATAACACAAATGCTTGACATGGGTTTCTGTCAGTTAAACAAGTAGAGGGGAAAAAATGATAACAGCATTATTAGTTTCCCCTGGTAGTCTCACTGAGAAGCAGGATGGCATCTCTCACAAAAGTGAGAGGAAGCCCAAAGAAACACCGCTCCACAATACCACCCAGGGCAAAGCGCGTCCGTGTCCCAATTCATCCAGATTCAGAGGAAACGGAGAGTTTGTGGCCCATGAATGTGCGAGAGAGGGATGCTGAGAATGGACTGGAAGGATGCTGCAAAGCATCGGGATGTATTGAGCAGAAATGCTCAACATCAGGCAGGATTTAGCCCTGAATTACACTAGTGAGCTCCCCTTCCAAAAGCGAGGAATTTGTTTTCTGCTTCTTACAAACACCAGAGGTGAAATTGGATATCTTCTTTCCATTCTTGGCATAAATAACTGCGCAGAACATAATGGACAGATGTTCTGTATGGTCCTCTGTCTTCATGTGTCATATGATGCTCCTTGTATACACTTTCAGACTTCATAAACACAAAAATAACAATCAATCAAAGCTGTTCTGCACCGTTCAGAGACTGTTGTATTTACCCTTCCATGAGTCGCTCAGGGTAGAAAGATGATTTAAATATATAGGAACAGTAATATCCATGATTTTCAAAAGCAATGCAAGAGATTTCCATTTTGAGACCATTTGGGAAAACAGGCCATTCAGTGCATCCCAGCTCCAGGGAGCCAGATCTGAGGAATCCAGGTCTACCAGGCATTTCAGAAATCCTCCTGGATGCGCTCCATTTTGAAAAATGTTGGGGAATGCAAAATAGTCCTATCACTCTGGAGAGATGGTAACGGACTTGAAGGAAACTTCACTGTTTGGCACTGCAGAGAGGTGCAGATGATGATGGCTGGTTTTTTGACAAGCAGAGTGGAGGAATTTACATTGGGGAAATATGTATATCATCAGGGTTTGAAGAGAAAAGGCCAGTTTTTATTTCTTATAACAACTTGATGAACACCCAGCAACAGAAGTTATGAGCCAACAACCTGATCACAAGATAGTTTAGAGAAAACAAACATGTTGTCCGAAAATTTCCCTCCCTTCTAGTTTTTCTTATTTATCAGGACACTTCCAACCTGAGGAATCTGGAAGAATACGGGAATTGGCAAGATCTAGGGAAAGGAAGGGAGGAGGGAAGCAAACACGTTCCTTGAGAGAAGTCTTGAGCTTTGTATTTTAAGGCGGGGGTCCTATTTTATTACTTCCCCAGTCTTGTAGTTCAAGAGCCCATTATTGAAAGCCACTTTCACACCTTCCCAAATGTGGTGAGAGCTCTCAGCTGCCATTCAGTGAGTGAGGATTTTCAGCATTTTCCAGGAGATGCTCAGCACCATGGAGATCCAAGCCCTAAGACATGCGATGGGTGTCTGTGAGGCTGAATATTCTGGATGGTGCCTCTTCGGTTCCTTGGAGTTGAGTTACAAAGCAACTATACCCATAATCATAGGTTATTATTCTTCTTACCTGTATAAAATACACCTACTGATCCCTCTTACAGAGGTTGGTGGTACTATAAATAGAAAAATATTATTAACTGCCAATTTCAGCAATCCCATTCATTTACCTATCTCTTCTTGTACAGGGCAGAGGATAGATGAGATGATTTAATGTACAACATCAGTGCAGTAAAATGTAATGAAATCAAGAAGAACTGCGAGGTTTCTGGTGTATTGGAGCCGCTTTCCTAATTGTTCCTCCCAATTGTATTTCTAACTTCATGATCCTCACTTCTCAAAATTCTTGCCTGGATTTCTGGGAAATACCTTAATTTTTCACTCCTCACCCCATACCAATTCTTAGCTTTTCATTCACTCCTTAACAAAAGCGAGAGAGTGTTCTTGGCCAGAGTTTTGTGAACTTACGGGCAGTAGTGAGGAGGGAAAAGAAAAAGGTTGTTTCTAAATCTGGGATAGTTCCCGGATCCACTTGACCCTTGCCCTTGCAAAGAATTGTACTAGCACCACGAAGGGGAAGAGATGAGCTCGCAATGGGAGAGGGAGGCACAGCAGCAACAGGAACTACAGAAGCTGGTGTTGCTGATGAGAGAGATGCCTGTAACCACAGCAGTACTCTGGTTTTCCTTATTTAGTCTCCTGGAGTTCTCTTCTCCTCCGTACAAGATTGCTGCTGATTTCCTTGAGCGTTATTCAAACCTTGCTGGACCAAGCGGGTCTCCAACAAGGTCTTTCCAATCCAATGAATTGAATTCTTTCCAATGAAGGGAGACTTGGGTTTTTTGTAGGGCAGCGGGCAGAGCTACCGTGGGAACGGTTGGACGTACATCCCACTTCTTCAGCCTGCAACATGAAAAGAGGAAGGAGCCCAAGGGCACTGGGGTATTTCTGGTTACTGTTTGCTGCTCTTTCTCTTTGTGCTTAGCATATTAGCCACAGGTCACGAGCTTCCCTGAGGAGATACCTGTTTTCTTGCCAAGAACATCCATAAGCTTCTGTAATGAGGCCCAGCAGGTGAGCTTGGTCACTGTACAACAATGAACAAGGCTGTGTTGAAGTAGCCCTTGACTTTTGTTTTGGGAAGTCTCACAGCGAAGTTTCAGCACTTAGATTCTGCAGATATGCAAAAACTTTGTAGCTCTGGGATTTAGCACTTAAATTTGAACTGCATGTTGGGCTCTTACGGTAAAGAATTCAACAATTCTTTCTCATAATTTCCACTTCCCCAGCCCAGGACACATTATCAGTAAAAACTCAGCGTCTCTGAAATGCAGACATTAATTTGGTGGAGTTCAGTGGGGTATACCGTGCTTCATGGGATACTAGGGAGGGGGGTGTCTTGTGCCCAGAGATTGGGTAAAACTTGTGCTTTTAAGAAGTGCCATGGAGTAAGTGCCATGGTCATCCAGGCTGGAAGCGAGGCAAAAAAAGGAACAACCAAGGCAGGGATGCTGTGTTTGGAGGAGAGGAAAAAGGGGCCTGAATAAAGCCCCCAAGTACAAAACATCTTCTCGCTCCTTCAGGGCCTCTTCACCTGAGCTGTATTCCTCTTCTACCCTGCCCTCACCATCCTAAGTCCTCTTTCCCGTTACTTCCATTCCCATTTACCTGAACTTCCAAAATTGGCTCCCCAGCCCTGCACCCTGGAACTAATGTGACTTCTGGGACTGCAGAAGTACCTAAAGAAGGTGTTATCTCCTCCTTCTGCTGGCTGGGGGTCAGCCGTGCTTGTTCAGAGCACGAGCTTTAAGGACAAAGTGATCTGTAAGTCACACTTACTGTGTGCTGCCTTCACACAGTAAGCATTTGCTAATATTGTTTGAAGTGTGTCATTTTGTGAAAATGATGATTTTTTTTTCCTCCTGTAAAAATATTGATTTTACTTTTCTAGCAGAATATACCCTAGATTTCTCCCTTTGCTTTGACAGTGTCACTTGAACAACAATAGGATCAAGAATTACACATCCAGTAATGTGTAACAATCCCTGTTATCACGTACCCACTGTATCTACTTTCATCCTGCAAGGCAAATTGAGTACTTGACCAACATTGCCCATATACTCCCCTTTGCTTCCTCCCTTCACCCCTGAAGAGGAAGGTGTTTGCTGCTCGGAAATGCACAGGAGCAGCATGCGCGAGTGAAACAGGCTCAACTCGGGCAGCTGCTGAGCTGGTTCTGCAGAGGGACGTAGAGGGTAAAATCATCCAATGGTACCTGACCTAGAGAGTCACGTTAGATGCCCGTGAAACACACTGTACAGTGAAATGACCACCTCTGTGGGGTGAGCACCCTTAGTCTATGGTATGGGCAGAAAGACCTTCAGTCACCCATGGTTAGGGCTTCTCGTTTTCATGTTTTACCTGCTCGTTGCCCTGTACTGAGGAGCAGGTCTTTGTGGACTTGTTTGCTCAGCCCTTTTGGTTTTCTGTGTCAGTCTTTAAAGGACATCCCATTTCATGGCCCTGGCACAGTACCTCTGTCTGGCCCAAACAATAAGGAGGCTTGGGGACCAGAGATGCTAAAGACAACAGCATTTTCCATGTTCATACAAGAGACAGGGAATGAATTGAAGTGTAGAAGAGAGCATGCTTCAAGTTGGAGACCATAAGCACACAAATCCCTGACAACTGGTATATCCATGTACTAACCAAAGGCTCGATCCAGGCCATGCTCAGCGCAGTCTCTTCTGCTGGAGGCAGCTGAAGGGGGAGAGGCTGCCCCGAGGCGCAGGGGAAGCCACGATGCAGCGGGGGCTGCAGCAGGTACCCACCTCCACGAGCAGAGCCCTGAAAGGCAGATCCAACCTGTGCCTTCCACATGGCCAAGGGAGCGGGAAAGCAGGAGAGCCTGCTTACTTCTGGAGACTGCAGGTGAAATCCAGGCTGGCTCATTCCTGGCGCCGCCAAGGGGGAGACTCAGGTTTGAGTCTCTTGTTCTCACTCTCTGGCTGAGCGGAGCTTGCCAGTTGATGTGCCCATGGCATGCAGATGCGAGAGGCAGAATTCGTTGCTCCTCTCGCTTCTCAGGCACCAAAACTGGCCATGGAGCAAGTGTGACAAGCTTTGGAGGTAAGTGTTGTGAAGTCTTTCTGGAAAGGGAACAGCGGCAAGATGGTAGCGGGAAAGCAAGCACAGGGATTAGCCTCTTTCCAGCTCCACCCTTGCTCTCATGGAAAATCTTTTCTTACGAGAGAGTCACTGAACTCTCAGACCTGTCATTATTTAGCCCCAGCTTCAAAACTTCACTTAAAATCCCTTCCCTTCACTTTGATGTTCTCCATAATTGCAAATCTGTGATTTTCTAGCACAACGCTTGAAAAAAACAACCCTCCCCCATCTCCAAGTATCACTGGTACAGTGGTATCCTCAGGCTGTTTTCAAGCAGAACCCCTTTCTGGCCACAGCTTTGAATGACTTTCCCGAGAGTGAGCCAACAAACGTTTCATTTCTTCTGAGCGGGGCAGCTTCCTCATTGTACTTCAGCAAAAGTACGCTGCACCAGCTTCCTTCCCGCATGGCTCTGCCACTCACCTGTGAGCCTAACGTTGGCCAGAGCAGCAATAGTCATTGCTGTGCCATCTATCACTGCCCTGGAACGCGCTGGGTCCATTACAGCTACAGCTACTACAGTTAGGGCATACAACAGTAGGTTACAGTTGTTGCAATAGTGTGTCAACAATCCATGCGTGACCAAAACCACCACTACACTCAGGTATGTTTAGGGCACGGCGCTTTGGGGATGCTTGCTCAAGCTTTTACACGCTGTCTCAGTGGTCTGTACCCAGCTGGAGACCCCAGGCTCCATCCACGGTGCAGTTTTGCAATAGAGAAGCATCCTTGGGGGGGATCTGCAGGGTATGTGGAGCAGCCATGGGTCTGCTCCAGTGGACACTGGGCCTGCCAAGGATAATGCCTCAGAAACAGATTACCAGAGAGCTCTGTGCTGTGCTCACGTGGCCCCTCCATCCCTGACAGGCTGCTTATGCAGCGGCTGCAGAGAGCTGGTGTAAGACCTGATCATGCATGAAGTTCATTTGCTCACAATTTTTGCTCCCTGCACAATGCAGGCCCGGGATGATCCCACAGGGGGAACCATGGAGGGTGATGGATGGTAGAAATCTGATACAATGCAAAATCTGATACAAGCAGGCCAGGCGGATATTACAGTCTTTGATTCTAGGTGGAGGAGTTCATGGTGTGAGATGGTGTAACTTTGCATTGCATTGCTTTTGAGGTTATGCTAGTTATATATGCAGAGCAAACACAGAAGAACAGATACCAACAGATCCGAGGAAGCTGTACTGTGAGCGGCCAGGGAACGCCGTGCAATTGCAGCAGCATGGCAAGGTATGTGTGCTATGCAGGCCAGTGTAACACCAGAGCTGCAGCTCTCTCAGGCCTTCCCCAGGAAATCCATGCCCAGAAGCGCACATACACAGCAGTTTTATTTGTAGGACATGAGAACGAAACCTTCTGTTCCCCTCAGCATTTGTAAGGCCGTGGATGGAGCGCTCTGTCTGGCTCTGGGTGCCAGTTTTAAAGAAAGATACACATCAGTTGGAGAGAGTCCAAAGGAGAAGTAACAAGAAGGCTCAGAGGTCTAGAAAACCCAACCTTTGAGGGGAGACTGAAAGAGCCAGGCTTGTTTAGTCTAGGGAAGAAAAAACTAAAGTGAGACACAGTAGCAGACCTCAAATTTGTAAAAGTTTACTGGAAAGCGGAAGACAGTAAACCATTTGCCCTAGCTGCTGGAGAACCTGTGAACGGTCAGGATAGCAAAGTGCTTGTGTAGGCCACCAAAGGAAGCTGCTGAATTTCCACTGCTGGAGGCTTTAAAGAACAGGTAGGACACCTAGAAGAAAGGCTAAACTTCAAGAACAACTGATCCCACAATGAGCCTGGAGGATGAACCCTGTGTCATCTTTTGGGATCCCCTCCAGCTCTGTTTCATAGCCCTGCAACACAGTTAGCTTCAGAGGGTAAGACAGTACCATGAAGCAACATGACATGGTTGTAAAGAGACTAATGATGGAAGAAAAGCATTTACAGCTGCAGGGAAAATGTAAGGATGTAAAATCAGACATATGGAACCTGACCTAGACAGTCCCATCAGAAAAACGTGTAAAGCACATTGCAGCAGAACTGCAGCAGGAACTTGACTCAGCAAAGAGAGGTGACTAAGGTGAAAGGGGCTGTGGGAAAAAATACAACCACACATTTATGTACACTTACGTGGACAAAAACTGCTTTAAATCTACTTGCAGCTCTCTCATAAAGGAAGTGGCAGTTCTCTTCTGTGTTACAGCCACCAGCAAAATTCATCATCATTACTCCAAATGCTGAGAAGAGATGCTTCACTCCTAGTTTTGACTTTCAAATGCACCTCTCATGGCCTCTCCATCTCCTCATATTTTTAGCATCAATTGTTTATTTCAGTAGCGAGATGGGTCACAGACATCAAGCTGCAAGCTATACTCACAATCAGTGCTTGGGTAATGAGGGCATGACAACAGATAGTTCACAAAGGGCTGAGAAAATGCAGATCCATATGACTGAAGGGAGGCCCACCCTCATCACCAATGCAGCAACAGGACAGGAGCGCTCTTAAAATTGGAGGAGGTGGGTGATGGGTGGGTTAATTCTTACCTGTTAGCTGTGGTCTTCAGGACGCTAATTGAGGCTCCTGTAATATCATCTAGTGCTCCAAAGGCTGACCTGGGATATCAGGGAGAAACAGCTGAGCCTCGGATTTTTGGTGTTTTCTGTACCATGCCAAGCCACCCACCTTCACCAGCAGCAGAGGTGGCAGAGCTTAGCACAGCACAGTGCAGTGTGGACGAAGAGCTCACTCCTTTCAGAAAAATAGTTGGTACAGCTGGAAAACACAGCAACAGCCTTCCAGGCATGCCAGCTTTTTCTCAGCACATAGTGGCCGAGCAGTAAGGGGGGAACAGGATGCTGAGTCAGTGAGGCTGGGATCCAAATTCAGACTTGTCTCAGAAGTGGAGCAGGATGCATACACTGAGCCTAAAGCCACCACTCCATTAGCTTGCCTTCCCAAAGTACACCTGCTGGAGCCTAAAGTTGTCCATTGTACAAGGAAGGACAGCTAAGGGCTTTGTTTGAAGAAGCTCCTTCATCCCACTTCTCTGGCCGGTACCGGGAGCACTTGGGTGGTCAGCAGCCTGCCTGCCTCCACGGAGTAGGTTAAGCTTCTGTGCTCCACAAGCAAAAACTGCTGCATAGCAGCAGCTATGGGTTATGCATGCTTTCGCACAGAAAATTATTTTGTGTTCGTTACACTTTTCTCCTAACGGGCTCATTTTCCTTGCTGTTTCTTCTCTGTACAGTGGGAGCAACTGTGCACAGCTACCTCAAATCAAACTGCCCAGTGCAAAGTTACCTCCTACATCAGAAAGCCTCTTATTTGGGAAGCGGCGGCAGCAAACCTTATACCCTTATATTTGCAGTAGCTCCACTGTCAGGAATGTGATACTTGTGGAGGAATATGTCCAGTGCTGTAAAATGGAGTTTGGAGGAAACACACAACAAGCGAGGAAGTGCTGGTGGGCAGCACCAACAGCACACAGCAGGGGCAACCACTCAGCAAGCAAACTAGATAAGCTGCTCTCCCCAGCTTCCTTTAATCTCTTCTCTAGTAGGATTTCCCCCTCCTCGCCATCTTCTCACATAACATACACCTGTCATTTTGCTCATAAGAGGAGGCTCCAAACCAGCAGTGCAAGCCCTGGGCTCCCCTGTAGTGCTTTGCCTGTGTTGGTTTTTTCTGAGCAATAACTACCTGCTCATGCCTTCCCTCCAAGGCTACCATTAACTACCTTTGAAACACAGCACGTAGAGAGGGATATGAGA
This sequence comes from Aptenodytes patagonicus, assembly GCF_965638725.1. Taxonomy (NCBI): domain Eukaryota; kingdom Metazoa; phylum Chordata; class Aves; order Sphenisciformes; family Spheniscidae; genus Aptenodytes; species Aptenodytes patagonicus. Next base: position 34,441,924 of record NC_134955.1, on the reverse strand, counting down.
AATGCCGACAGTGGCACTTTCAGACCGAGGGAAGGAGGCTCTCAGGGCAGCCTGGCCACCATCACATTCAGGCTGGGCTGCTGACTGTATGCACGTTTCACCTGTGCTCTCTGTGGCTGCAGCCCAGCAGTCAGGGCCAGGGCTCAGAAGTCATCTTCACTGTTTAGAGAGGGTTTGTCCCATAAGCAGGTCCTCCCTCATCCCCAAGAGCTCCACCCACGGCATCCTGCTCTCCATTTATATATTCTGCTTTTTAATTTCATTTTTTTCCTGAGAAAGCCTCAGCTATTTCCCTAATAGCAGAGAGGGAGATGAAGGGGCTGAGGAATAATAAATAATACGAAGTGGTGGAGCAGACCTCACATTAAGCCTGAAGTCCACCTGTCAAGACATCACACTCATGTCTTTTGTTGGACCAGTTAACCCCTGTGAGTACATGTTCCTTTCCTGACCTTTAGGAGATCAGCAAGAAATCTAGAAAATGCTGCTTTTGCTTTTTTTTAGCAGGGCAGGCATCAAGCAGAGGCTTTCCCTGCAGTGTTGCTCCTGTCATGGGAAGGACAGATGCGCTTCCATGAGGGATGCCTGGGAATCAAACTGGAGGCTTTTACATGACATCATTTGAAGCTTTAAACGGGGATTTAGTGCAATTGCTGCCCAGCCCAGCAGGTGCACCTGGGTGACCTGACCGGGGTCCCCCTGCATAAGCGATGCACACGGATCACCGCAGCGCTTGTGGACCAGGCTCACTGTTACCTGCTTGCGCTCTCCCCAACTCCAGTGGTGGCCAGCATCTGGTACAGGGACAAGAGCTGAGCACCCCCTGGTCATCCTGGTGGGCCCTGCTTCCTCCCTGCCCTGGCTTTCCCTCGCCCCTGCCCAGGGCTGTGCCTGGCCCCAGGGTGCCTGGCCAGGAGCCTGAAGGTTTTCACAGCCATCTATGGTAAGGCTGGCTCCCACCGGCTGGCTCGCCCCCCCCCGCAGCGCAGTGGCAGGGAAGGAAAGGTGGAAACCTTCCAGCCTTGTATGGAGCACTGCGGCAGCCGAGCAACAGTGGGGGCAATGCCATCCCGCTGGCTGGGGGGTCCCAGGCCTGCACCGCCTGCCTGGTGCTGGCTCCCTGGGGTGGCTCCTCTCGCCCTCCCTCCCGCAGCGCCCAGCTCGTCTGTGGCCCCCACCAGGCTTTCTCCCGAGCCGAAGCCAGAGGCTGTTAGGACCAAAGCTGAGAAATGGAGGGCCAAACTCAAGCTGGGGGCAAGAGGAAGAAATACTGAGTGGGTAGTTTGAGGGTGGCCTGACTGCTCCAGACATCTGTGCTGTTTAAATAACTGTCTGTGTAAAGATGTGCTGCTTTATATTGCCCTCCAGCACACAGGCGGAAAGTGGTGGTGCTTTCCTCTCTGGAAAGTGAAAGCTGCCCTTACAGCTCCCTGGGTCTTTCCCCGCTGAAAAAGGAGAGCCACTTGTTAACATAAAGGAAGATGCGGTTTTCTTTTGTGTAATGGCCAAGAGCAAACTCACCATCACTATTCCTGGCCAAAAATACCCCAAACATCCCTACCCCATCCTCTTCACAGGGCAGAAGTGGATGGGCTTTCAGCACTTGCACTTTCAGTGGACTGGGAGGCAGCCTGTGGGGGCAACAGGCTCTGGGAAGCACAGAGCACGTGGGCATTCGAGAGGGAGAACAACCCTGCCATGGCCATCAGCAAACTCATAGCCATTCATGCTGCTATAGCTATGAAGTGGAGGTTTTTAAGCATAAGTACTGCTGCACCTCAGATTTCTATCATCGCCTGTGTGCCAGAGGCCCAGGGCAGCAGGTCTCCGACCCTATATATTTAGAGCAGTGCTGTAGGAGAGCTTGGCAGCTTTGGGGGCGCAGTGGGAGCCCTATCACAGGCAGAAGGGTTCTGGCCTTGGGGCTGACACAGTGGGACCCACTCCCCCCTCACCCTGGGTGAGGGAGGGCCTTGGGAAGAGGTAGTTGCAGCCTTGGCACATGCCTAGCGCAGCTCCTCTGTTACTGAATCACTAGCCTCATCTCATCTGTCCTACGTAAGCCTTGACCCAAAACACACTGGATGGCAAACATCTGCTTTTCTTCCGTTTGCAGGGACAAGCTGGAATCCATCTCCATGAAAAGTATCTGGGAAAGGCTACAGGTAAGAAGCCCAGGCTCTCCAAAGCATATCCCCAGTGTTATCTCCCCATCCCCAAACAGCAACGTGCTACCTCACGGGAGTCATATCTTCCACATGAACAAACCTTACAAAGACAGAGAGGCAGAGCAAAAGGCCTTCTTTTCCCTCAGTCTCATGGTGGCAGCTGCTGCCTGTCCTTTGGAAGAAGAGAGCCAGCCTCACCTGCAGAGGTGGCCCTGTGGCTGTTGCGTATCCTGATGCCTGACCACAGCATTTTTCCACTCAGTTGAAGTCAGTTCTCCAGCCAAGGTGCTTGTTACCATGGTCTGCTCCTCCACCTCAGCATTTTGGTGATGTGCAGCCTGACCACCACTGCCTCAAAGTCGTTGGACAAGAAGTAAAGGACATCCCCATCCGGGGAAAAGAGAGATGGCGAAAATGAGACACAAGGTCAGTGTGCTGGCCTTTTTCTCCTAATCACTCATCTCTAGCTTATTTAAAAAAAAAAATTACCTCATCTCACAGGGTATTTTTACTGTAGTAATTCCTGTGATAACTGAGCTTGCGGGTATTTGGAAACAGAATTACAGTCAGGGCCAGCAGAAAGTCTCCCATGCACAGGCCCTGGGAGCATCAAGGATTTTTCTCTTGCAGTAATCATTGCGCAGGTTATGTACATTGTACACAAATGATTATGGCTGGAGGAGCTGACCTAATGAAGCGCAAGCCTCGGAAAGGTTCCTTGTACTGTTGTGGTAAAGAGCCACAGGCACTCTCTACCCCCCCTCGTAAGGTTGAGCTAAACCCAGCATCTTTCAGGTACTGCATCAGCCAGGATTTTGAAAAGTAGTAATGAAAACAGAAGGCTGGGAAGAAAAAGAAAGTGACCTGGTCTTACTGTAAGACTCAGCAGCTCTGGGGCTGAGTTTGTGGCACTATCCTGTTCTTCTGAACACCCCTCTGACACCCAATGTCTCTGAAACACACTGTTCACAGCACTGCAGTGTGTCAGAGAGGAACTGGAAATGCCAAGACACTGAGATTTTGTGAAATATCCTGATGATTTCTTACGAGGTCCCGTTCCAGGTTCCCCGCTGTCATAGATGAACTTAGATGGTTCTCGAGATACCCCACGGGTGACAGCCCTAGATTATAATCTGTCTTTATAGCAACACCCACATAAAAGAAAAACCCTTGTGGCATAGTCTGGCTGTGTGTTTATAAAGGCAGTTTGTTCCTTTTTGAACGGTAAGTAGTTTCTGAAGGGGAAAATGTGACAAAATTGAGAGCTGCCAATTGTGTAAAATGAATTGATAATATTTGTTTGCAAAATACAGTGAAATATATTATTTTCTACTGCCAACACAGTTCTGTGTTTCCTAATGCTCATGGCCACCTCAGGTCCAGAGCCAGAAATATGCTCTCAGAGAAACAATTCTAGTTCTCTGCTGATAGACTTCCACCCACAGCTGATGAAGCATGTTTTAACCCCTCCCTCTGTTTCTTTCAGATCCAAGTGTACCTAAGTGCACTTAAAGTACCTCAGGTACCTGGTACTCTGAAGAATAATGGAAATTGAAAACAAAAAAGTGTGAATATTTGACTAAGAACCTAAGGGAACTTACATGCAAATTATCCATTTGCAAACCACTGCCAAGGCAGTGCCAAATTCAGCCCTAGCACTACACAAATACGAACTTGGTTGATGAAGGGTTTTTGCTAGAAAGTTCTGGTTAAGTTATATCCTGACAGCACCTTGTTGGGGCACCCTGTGATTCTTAGCAGACAAAACTGGGAAACAATTTCCATCACAGGTCTGTGCATAGACTCTGTTCTACATACTCATAATTTCTGAAACATACAGCTTTAGGATTAATCATGTTTCCAGGCTCTTTATTCAAGGATGCTTTTCTGCTTAGGCAAAAAAGTAACCAAACATCCCCCTCCATCCCCCTGGATTCCTAAGTTGCCATTCTTTGCATGACAGGCAATGCAAAAAGTACACAATTGACATGGTAGAAAATAAATATAAATACTTCTCTATCACTTGACTCAAGGAAGGCTCCATTTTGGATTTTGAAAGGTACCCAGGTCTCCCTTGTGCTGAGTTCAGTTTAGCACCATTGCTTGACTTGAGTGAGAGGAAAGCAAAGAATATATGAGCTTAAGGTTACTGGAATATCACTTTATAACATGCTCAAATAGCGTCTGCTAATAGTAGAGCCGAGTGCAGTGCCCAGCGTGGTGGCACCTACATGCACATCCCCTCCGCCCAGGGGCTTAGGCTAGGGCTGTAGAGCTGCTGGAACAGGCTGTGTGGGTCTCGCTGAAACACATAAATAACCACACTCCTTGCTGGTTCTGTTTTCTTAAACGAGCAAATTAGCCACAAGTTACATTGCTTTAGCTAAAAATAAAATGTAAATATCACGGGGTTGTGTGCAGACGTCTGGTCTCTTTGTGCATGACACCTGAGATCCCTAGAAGTGAAAAATAAAGCGGAGAGCACAAGGCTCCCCATTTTCTCCATGCTTTTGCGGTTTGTTGTCTCTGGACATTTGTCAGCACCGTGCAATTGCTGAGTTTCCTCTCCAGGGCCAGTTTCCATGTTTGCCCAGACCTTTCAAATAGCTCCGGGGAGAGAAACCAAGCCCTCTTGTATGACCACCACAGAGGAGAGGCAAATCCCAGCCCAACCGTGCAGGTTCTTCTGGGGCATGACCAAGGCTGACGGCGCTTGCACTTCTTTTGCAGCGCAGTGATGGCACATCTTCGCCGGTGCCAGCTGGTCTGAAACGAGTCCCCTGACCTTTCTTATTTTGCAGTACAACCCATCTCAGCGCAGTTGCACCCCAGCCCTTGGGCACTCTCTGGGAGTGACTCCCATTTGCATCATAGCTTTTGCACTCAAGTAATGAAAAGTTTCACAAGGGAAAAAAAACTACACGCAACAATAGTGGTAATTATGAAAAGAGCAATTAAAAAAAGAGAGAGGGAGAAAGAGGGTCTGGGCCTAGTCCAAATTGTGTGTGCCCAATAGCAAAACTACCATTACCTTGAACAGGACTGAGTGCTGGCGTCTTCCTGATTCCCAGATAAAACTACAGAAGAGGCACACCTTGGATTTACAGTAGCGTTTTCTCTTGTACCTGCTTATCTGCTTTATTCATTTATCTGTGACTTAGCATTTATATTTACAAAATGCAGCCCATCCAACAGGTTTCTGGGAGCATAGTCACAGCGTATTGCATACATCTAGAACACCCTGAGAGAAGAAACCAGCTCCAAGAGCTTCTTAAATACCAATTGACTTCAGCTCTGCCAGAGCGTTGGTGGGAGAGAATTAGAGATGGGTGCGAATGGCTGAAAAATTCCTGCCACCGTTCTCCAGTCTGGTTCAGCAGAAGTACCAACCTCCTTGCAGCAAACTCGTCCCTCCTGACAGCAGGTCTGCTTCCCTCCATGCTCTGCCCGCACAAGCAGCCCAGAGACCCCCAGCTCTCCATGGCCACCGTTGATGCGGATGTTTCAAAGCAAGGACTGCCATATCCCCTGAGCGCAGCCCCATGCTGCATGTGCTAGCACCCTCTCACATTTGCACCATCCCCTTTTATTAGGCACAAGATGACATTCAGACCAGCTTGGAACCAGCGTGGGTCTCTATTTTCAGATAAGCCTGGGATGGATGCCCTGAAGAAGGAACAGGGCCAGTATCTGCCTTCCACCTCCCCTGGAAGAGCAGAAGGAGCATTCGCTCGACACTTGGCCCTGCTGAGAAAAGTTCAGGTCTTGCATTTTACTCACTAGCTACAGACATGTCTCTTGCTCCTTCCAGCTCTAACGGGGAGGTTTGGAAAGAGCTGCCACTGCAGGATGTTGCCCTCAGGGAGGACACGCACATGCATGGGCCGCCAGGTGGGAGGAACTGGCGAGCCACAGGGCTGGGAGGGTTGGCTGATGGGGAGCTCTGCACCAGGGGAGGCCTTGGGTTTGCTTGTTCCACATGGTTTGCTTAAAAACAAAACCAGAAAACCACATCAAGTCCCAGGTTTATAATGTAAAAAGGCATTGGGAGCTTGAATCTCATTCTGTTTTGATGTCTGTGAAAGTTCAGGACAAATTTTTCTGCAGACCAGTAGGAGTCTGTCATTCTTGAGTACCATCGGATAATTCAGGTTGGAAAGGACCCCCGGAAGACATCTGGTCTAACCGCTGGCTCAGAGCAGGGCCAGTTTTGATCAGGTTGCTCAGGCCAAAAATGCATGATTTCGCTAACAATTTCCTATTCATCCTATCTGCTGGCTTGAGAGACTAGACTGTGTTTTTACTATGTTTTAGTCACACTAGCAATGCAGAAACCACTGCAGTTCTGCCCAGCTAAGGAGTCAGGTTCTGTTTTATTTTTTCCCCTGGTTTATATAAAAGCGGCAATTGGTAAGAGCCCAAACTGTCCTCAGCTTCACCAGAACAATGGCCATTGTTCTGGAAAAAAGCAAGTCATGCTGAGCCCCATTATGCTACTTCTAGTGGCCACATTGTCTTTGATAAAAATAACCCAGGGCTATTATTTAAAAAACATGCTCCAAGCTCCTCATGAAGGACAAGGTCTTTTGATAAAAAACCATGTCTGGAAGACAGTATCTGCCTGCATGGCCTCATAGCACTACAACTAAAATACTGCTGGTGATCTCTTCTTGTGGCACCTGGGTTTTGCCTTGGAGATCTCCCGGCCAAACAGAGAGTGTGCTGGGTCTGTGCTGCCCAGAGACCAGGTGAGCTTGTGGTCCTTCCCTCACAGCCCTCTGGTTTCGCCAGGAGTCCTGTGACTTGTAACTGCTTTTGCTGGAGTCCATGGACCGGGCAAGGGAAGATGTGTTGTCTGGCTCTCCATCGTGCAGTGCTGGGTGGGGTAAGCAGCGTTTCGGCCAAGCACCGAGACCAGGCGAAAGGAAACGTGGGGACGGAGAGGCTGTAAAGAACCAGAGAAAGGGGAGGAGGAAGGACATATTGGGGCCGTCAGGTCACGTGCTCCCAATGGGAAACTTAGTGTTGTTTGGGTCTGTTTGGTATTAGGAACCAAGTCCTGCCTCCTCCACGGAAACTTATGACTATGTGGAAAATCTCTGGTCTCTTCGAAAGGAAGTTTCTTGCCCTCAATGTCATGAGTAGGACCTGGGTCTCTCCCCTGAATGCCCAAAAGGTGGACAACATCTCCCACTGGTGGGAGACTGGTGGCAAGTCGGGCAGGGAAAGGGGCTGGTGGCAGATGGGGCTGCCCGCTGCCCTTGCTCCACACACAGTAAAGAGGTAAAACGGGAAATAACACAGAAGCAGTGGCATGAGGCATGGAAGCAGGAGGGTTTTGATGGGAAGATTAACCAGGGAGCACATGGAGAGACACTGTCTAAAGTGACGTGTTGAGAGAAGCTGAGGACCTTACAGGCTTCTTGCAACTGCGCAAGAAGTTTCTAGCCAGGCTTTGAGAAAAGTGCAGAGGAAATAGCTGGAATTTAACACTTGGCGTGCCTATGTTTTATACCAAGAAGTAGCATTTTCCTCTTTGCTTGTAAAGGAAACAAGCCATCTTAAAACAAAGGTTTAAATGATTGAAAAATCTCTTCCGGGCAAACTTTGTGGGTGTCTGGTAAGAGGCAAATGAATCGTTTTGATATCATAGCATCTTCCCCCACTGTATTTTAAGAGGCATAGAGGCTGCTACTTTCAGGAAAAATTGCCTGAAGGAAATGACAAATAACTGATAGATTGAAAGACTTATGTCAAAATCCTCCCTCGCTTTCTCCCAATTCAATGTCAAAGAGAGGTCAAAACTAGGGCTGGCACAATTTGAGGGTCCCTAAAGACTTTGGATTTTGTCACTTTGCCCTACATTCGGCAGATTCAAGCTTCCAGTCAAGCGTTTCTAAAATTGGTGTTGTATTGATGTCAATACAATCCTCCAAAGCACGAAATAGGACACACTCAAGCAAGCAGGCAGATTTCCAAACCGTCTGGCCCCTTTACATCATTTCCTCCTCATAACTCATCCTGCGTGTTGTACCTCTGACTTGCACATCTCCAGCTTCCTTTAGATAAGGGAGAAATTCTTCTTGTGTCATGCGAACTTCTTCAGTTTTATCACCAGTCTCTCAGATAAGGGGCTCACGTGAAGCAAACCTTGCTGTGCTCGCATTCCAGTCTTCTAACAGCAGAACATGGAGCTTTTCCACCTTATAAGGATGAAGTTTCACTGCTCATTCGAAAGGTGCTGCAACCGCTTTAAAAGATTTCTCAGCCTGAGTATTGCAGAAAGAAATGCACCTGGTACCCACCCTTCTGGATTAGCAACCTGGCATTCCTGGGATGCTGTTTAGTGCGCCTGAGCAAAAAGCATTTGGGAGGCTATATCATATACTTTTATTTTTTGTAGATAGATTTTTGTCCCTCTCCCAGCCTAAGCCAGTGCTGGCTGCAGTTAATGCAGCGAGTCAGAAAATTTCTGCAGCGAATCAGAAATTCATTTTGTAGATGGGAATTCACTTTCCCCAAAGTCCGCTCTCCTCACTGATGGTTGAACTCCAGGCTCTCAGCGCATGTCTACTTCTGCTGCCTGAAAAACAACCAAGCTAATGTGCTTGTATCTAGAAGAACCCCAAAGCGTTGCTTTTTTACTATGTGTGAGGGAAATTGGAATGTAAATGTATTAGCAAAATAAGCATTGACGTTTAAAATGAAGCAGAGAAACCAGATGCTCTGTCTCCCTTTTCATGCAAAGCAAGAAGTAAGTGTCCCAAGAAACACCGAATGGTCCCTGTTGTATGGAGACCAGGCTGCCTGTTCAGACTTTTATGCAATAAAACAGACACTTTAAAATATACCAAATATGCAGTTTAGCCTTTTAATTTCTTTCTTTTTTGTTTCGTTTCCAGTTTTCAGGTTAGAAATCCTTGCTCCACTCATAGACAAAAATATCTATTTTGGAAACCAAGAACTGGGGAAGATGGGAAAGGCTCCCTTTTTGGCAGCTTATTTGAACATCCGGGCTGCAACGATGAGTGATGCACTACAGACCGTTTCATCACGGGCCATGCTGTTCTCACGAGGCTTCCTATTTCTCACAAGCCTCCCCGCTCACGGCAAGGAAAGCTCAAGGGCAGAGCTGCGGAGGGCGTCAGGCTCCTCTTCCAGTGCTGGATGGATGTCGCGCTGCATGGTGCTGTCCTGCGAGAGCTCAGCCGGTTCCTCCTTTCCTCCTCTCTGCATTTTCCTTCCAGACCCGCCCACGTGAGGTTTCTCCGTAGGACAGGTCAGGAAGGGCCAAGGACAGACCTCAGGGGTTATACCGAGCGGCGGAGAGGCAGGACGGCTGTCTCTGGGTGGGAGTGAGGGCGGATCGGAAAGGTTGGAGGCTAGTGTCCAACTCCAACTGCTTCAGCCAAGACCGACGCCGGGAGAAGAGTAGGTTATTTTTAACTAAACCAACAACAGAGAAGGACCCATGATATTGTTCTTGAATGAGAACTATTTAAAGGAATAAATCATTGCCATGGAAACGGGGAGCTTTGCCAGAGCGAGGCAGGAAATGAAGTTCAATGAGAGATACCCGAGGAATTTTCAGCCATGATAACAGCAGTAACTGCTCATATTGGGGTTGCACCTTCGGGCCAGGGGACCCCAAGTTGCCTTCCTGAGCCCATGGAGCACAGGGGAGTTGATGGACCCAGGCGCTTGTGGTGGGATGCAGCACCTCTGCAAGGTTACCCACCAGCACCACATACGCCTGAGGTGGGATGAGAGTAAGAACAGAGCCTGTGACAGAGCCTCCAAAAGGGCTTTGGGAAGTAAAATTAACTACACAGGGATTAGACCAAAATGAATCCAGAGGGCTTGAAAGCCTTGAAATGTGTTATCAGCCTGGCTGCTTCTTTAAGTCCTGATTAGATCCAAAGGCCTGTTCTTTATCTTGAAGTCCTAAGAGGCAAGGACAAGAGCTTAGCTGAAAGGCAACAATCCCTGCACCCCATTTAGCAGTTCCTTACGTCCCCCACGCTCATCCTACCGCTATAGGGAAGTTATGGACACTCCATTCTTGGCTGTTGCAATTGTTCATCAAAAATAAGTCTCCTAATTGCATAGGGTGGCTTATACAGCCATCACAAACCTACCAGCATCTAGCCTTCCTCCCTGCGCTGTCAGGGAGGCTGACTCCTGAGCAGATATCTTTTCACTCAATATGTTTTTGGCCTTTTGTGGGCCATTTCCATGCTCAGGAGTCCAACCTGGGCAGCTGTCATCTCCTCCACTGCACTCAAAGCCAAGCAGGATATATGGGCAGCTGCTCCGTGTTGTCCTTTGTTGGGTGCCTCTTCGTTGCAATTCCAACCATGGTTGAGTGTGCAGGCAGAACCAAAGTTGAAGGCATACAAAACCTAGAAAAGAAAATCCAATTGCGTAAAACAAGCTGAAGAAGTGACAGCAGCAGTACTCCAGGCAATGATACGGCAGCAAGAAGGCTTAGGGAAACCTGGAGGAGCAGCACCACCAACATGAGAGGAACCAGCAGCCCCCATCCTCACTTGAGAGCAAGTGCATTACTTATCTGGCCTCCCTGACACTTATCCTAATATTTCATTTTGTGACATCACTCCTGCACGAGAGCCAGTCTGTGGCGAGGGTGCTGGTAACCTCAGAAGTGATCTCTGATTAAGTAGTAGTCATCTGCCTGCAAGTCAGCCTGGAGGCTTGCTGTCATGAACATGTGTCTGTAGGCGCTTTGAAATCCATCCTGAGCAGCAGCTCTTGGGTGTGATGGAGAATGTTCTCTGTGGCCAAGACTTTCATGGGATCTAATGCCAGTCGCAGATCCCAGGATTAGTCCTCAGTAGATTAGTCCTCCAGGTGGATTGAAGCAGAGCTGGGGAACCTGCTGCATCTGAGAAGCAGCCAGTTTGTTAGGTGCCTAAAGGCAGGGGGGGTGTCTTCGACTTCAGCAATCTCATCGCACATCTCCTCTCCTTCTATGGGAGCAGCAGCCCCACAAGCACCCTGGAGACACGCCGCACCACAGCGCCTGTGCTGGTCCTCGGGGCAGCTGGGCTGCAGTCGCCAGACCCAAGCCAAGAAGGCAGCAGACCAGACGGAGGCTAATATTACTCTTCCCAGAGGTTCAGTAGGTCACTGCCTCATCCTGTGAGCAACTCCAAATTTCAGGGCAGTGAGAGAATTGTTTATATTGGCTACTTGTACAAATGCTGAAAAAAAAGGGTATTATGGGACTTCTGTTCTTTAATTCCAAAAAGAAATCAAACATGTCTAGACTGTTGCATGCATGTGGCTTTCTTCCAGGCTTCTCCCACCTGGAGCAATAAGCAGGCTGGAAATTCTCCACAAAAGAGTTTTCAACACCCATTTAAAAATGCTCTCACCCTGTGCACACCAGCCGGTATCGACCAGCCAAATCCTATTAGGAGGCAACGTCAGATAGGGAAAGAGCTTTCAGGCGCAGGTCGCAGAAAGCCTCTGTGGTTTCCTCGCTCCCTTTCCACAGAGGGAGACTGAGGAACTGGCTGGCAGCTCGCCCATGGCCGGGGCACAGGCAGCGCAGGGGGATGTGGCTGCCTGCCCTCCTGCAGGGAGGCTGCGGGAGCAGCAGCCACGCACCCACCCCATGGGAGCACATGCTGCCCTCCTCCAGCCGCAGGTCCATCCCCAGGGACTCGCCCCTGCATCAGCCCATATGAAACAGGGCTGCAGTTCAGGCGTGGTTTTGGTTTTTGTTGTTATCTGGTGAACTTGAAATTGCTGCTGACAAGAGATGTCAGAGCTGGCTGTGGAGAAAGACATTTTCCCTTTAGCTAGGAAGCGGCCCGAGTTCAGGCTTCATTCACGCCAGCTCACCGAGGAACCGCAGTGGCAGAGGTGGGGGAGGACCCGCAGCTGGGGAACGGGTGCTTTGCCCTCGCAGCCTATCCAGCCTGTCTTCTTTGATAAGGCTGACAGCCGGGGAGGTAGGAGGGTTGTGGGAAACAGTTAGCAGAAGGGACAAGGGAATTGCCATGTTGATTGAAGCCTGAGGTCTACCTCATCTGGCAGCAGCCCCAGCGAGGCGGTTCAGAGGGAAGTGGAGAACCGTGTGGTCAGGCAGACATGAGACTGCCACGTACCTTAAGTCAGTCTTGGCCTTTTGGGAGGTTTCCTGAATCTCATGAACACTGAAGCTCAAGCTACCATGACCTATGTTGTGTTCAATCTTCTTCCAAGGTTACCAGTCCCAGACTTTTCATTCTTTCCCCCAGTATAGAAAGAAAGATCCTTCCTAACCCAGCACTGTAGACATTTGTCCAGCAGAGGCTGAGGTGAGACACCAAAGTACCTGCAAAACCAGTCAGAGATGGGAACAACCATAGGAGCTGGCTCCTGAAAGCCCCAGAGCCCTATTCCCTCCCTTTTCTTAGCAGATCTACAGAGCTACCTTTAACTGGTTTCCCTGCTGCATGTCCTCACTCACAAACCCTCAACACTGTGCCATCACCACCATCACCAAGCCTTTCCAGAGCTGCCAGGGACATGGGTAGAGGATTTAGCCCCATGTGGAGAAAAGGGCCAGGGAAACAGGCAGTGGCTTTCACACTTCTCTATTTCAAAAAAGTCCAGATCATGTAATTTTCTGGACACGATGCAAAAGACAAATATTTGAGAGAGGTTTTGAGAGATCTGCTCCCACAACGGTGAAGAGCTTCTGAACTCAGATAGCAAGTTTGGACCCTGTCTGAAATATTGCTTAGCGCTGGTGGAATTTTACTACACAGCAGTGGGGCGTAAGTAGGTCTAGATCATCAGATAGGAATTTTTCTAAAGCTATAAAACTTGAAATAAACAGAGAGCTGGGGTCAGACTGGGTCAGTTCCCTGGGGCTGGGGACTACGAAAGAAGAGCCCCCTGCTCAGGAAGCGGGTGCTGAGCCAGTCTGCTGGCGGCGTGCCCTACCTGACCCCCTGTGGAGCTGGGGTCGGTCTGCACAGTGGAGGGCACTGGCCCCACAGGTAGGTCAGGCAGCCCTAGTCCTGCACATACATTTTACAGACCTGCTAGCAGCTTTTCACAAGGAATGAAGGTAGAGGAGATGTCTATTTGCTGGTTTTTGGATCTCTATTTTTGACTGCATCCACTGCAGACAGGTGAGGAGAAGGGCTTGGACCGTGCCCATGTTCTGTGCCCAGGGTCCACCTCCATGGGATGAGGGCCACCCCTGCCTTGCTTCACCACAAACCCACTTTTAAAGTCCCCAGGCTCAACCTTTGGCCAGTGATGTTTTATTTCCCAAGAGAGTCTGTGTGCTCCAACCTGAGTGCACAGCCCTCCACCCCTCAGTTGGCTGTGGCGGATGGTGCTGTGGGATGCAGGCTGCAAAGTGCCTGGGCTGAAAGGGGCTGCCTTGCCTGAACGCCGATGCAGTTGTCGGGGGACAAGAGCCCCCATCCACTGCCCGCCTGCCCAAGGGAAGGAGAAGACCGACACCGTTCACCCAGCATTGCACATAGGCTGGCGTGGCACACGCTGGCTCTACCCACCCTGCCACTGATCTCCCACGCTGGTGGTCTGCATCTCTCCCCCCTTTAACTACCAAAGCTGCATAAAAGCGCAAGCTGCCTCTCAGCAGGCCCCAGCCAGGCCCCTGTGATGAAGAGAGCCAGGAGCCATCCTCCCCAGCTACCTGTGACCGCAGTGGTCCAAGACCCACTGTGCTGCAGCTCCCTGCTGCTCTGGGGGTGCCACCTGCCCCCAGGGCCTGCATGTTACTAAACACCAGGGGAGCTGGCCATGGAAGGAAGGAGGGATAGCAGCCCTTTCTCCCCCGTGGGATGCTCATACCTGAGCTTTTCCTCCTCCTGCAGCAGGGCCAGCTCCTCTGCTGGGATGGAGGCCACACCAGTTTGGCAGTAACTGGGATCTCTGACACGGGAGGAAGACACAGACGGTAGATGGGCTGTGCGGGAACAGATGTTTCCTATCTGGCGGAGCCGACAGCTCTTAGGCAGATGGATAACACTGTGGTTACACAGTGTCCAATCAGCAATATGGACACGCTATGTCCAATCAGCTATTCATATATAATTCAAGATGTATGTGGTGACATGCTTTAAGCCCTATAGAAGAATCCAAGATACATATGAGATTACCAAGTACTCACTTTGATGGCTTATCCCAGCCCACTGCCTTGATGGCATCTTCGTGCTCAGCACTAGCCGTATCCCCCCATCCAGCATCACTCCTCCACCACTGTGATATTCCATGGCTAGGAACACCTGGACAGAACAAGCCAAGGAGCGAGTAATTATCATCATCATCTAAAAATGATTTCTTTGGGAGGCTGAGTAATTTGATCAGATACTTCCATCTTCTACCGACTGCCCAGGGCCAAGCACACTGCTTTCTTCACCAGCAGGACATTGTCTTGTTAATATTACATGAGTTATAAAAGGATGAATGAGTGATACCTATAATTTGATTCCATTTCCTGCATGGAAAAAAAAATAATTAGATTTATTTAAGAAAAGAAGAACAACTGAGTTATTATTCATCACAGAGTGCTCCACTGGGAAATGTAACAGAGCTAAGGAGAAAAAGCCAGGCCCCAGAGTCAGCTCTTTGAGTTTAAAGTAATAAAATTTCTCCAGGAACATTCATAGATCTCTCACTAACGCTAATTCAGCCTCTTCCTCTGTTTATGCAATGATGAATTCTCTGACTGATTAAATCGGCTCCCCCATCATACTTTTCATGAGAAAGGAACTTAAATCAGTTCAGTTTGTTGAAGGAAGTCAAGTACCACCTTAAACAAAATCCAAGTTTTTGGAGAAAGATCCTCAAGCTGCTACTTTTCAGAGATGAACCGATGAAGCGTATAATAAACTTAGCGAACATCACCACGACTATTTAGTGAATTAGTTTACTATGTCTCAAAGAATTTGAATACTACTGTGCTAGTATAACACAGAAGAGCTTCTGTAGTCAAAATATCTGTATATCCTGTCTTTCCTCAGTCTGTCACCATACTGAACCGGACACCCCATGGGTTATTCTCCAGAGAGCTGTCTGCGTTCATAGATTTGAAAACATCAGTTAGAGATTGGAGTAACAAAAAATGGTCTGACCTCAGTGCAGTGCTCCGAGGGGCCCCTCAGAGACAGGATTCAACGATGTTGCGATCAAACTTGCGCTATTACCTGTCTCTTTCCCATCGCCTCATCTGGTCATCATTTAGCACCAGTGAAACTCCTGTTGCCATCTGGCAGGGTGCTGCCAGCATGGCTGGCTCCAGCTGCCCGCTTGGCAGAGCACGGGCTGAGCAGCACAAGGGGTGGGGGGACAGTGGAAAGAAACTGCAAAAGAGAAGAATCACAACTTGCCTTAGTAAGAAAATGGGCTGAAAGGGGCTTTTGTCTTTGTACACAAGGCAAACGTGGCTTTTACATCCACCCAAAAAGCAGGCGACTGGACCAGCCAGCTGCAGTACCTTAGGAATGGCTTACGTGGGCTTAACGTAGCTTCTGATGGATGCACACAGCCTCGTCACCTGAAATGACATTTGAAATGCTTTTTCAGGCGTTCCTCTCTGCTTGCCTCTCCAGTACATCAAGCAGGTGAAGGTTCACCTCCGCAGAGCATTATGCATCACACCGTTAACTTCCAGCAGGAAACTGGGCTGTTTAATACAAGATTTACAGGGACTAACATCTGTACTGCTAACACCTCTGTGGTACAGCTGCAGAAGATGCAGAAGAGTCAGCATCACGCAGCCACCCAGCCACAGCGCTGCATGCAAACTTTTCTCTTTGTGAGAAACCCTGAGGTTTGACTTGTGCTGCAGCAGCCAAGGTGATGAACAGCACAGCAATTAAACGCACGCATCGTTGAAACTGCTTGGAGTCTGTTTTCATTTAATTTTCCTGAAAGATCTTAGGAAAAGGTAACATCGAGTTGCCTGTTTTATACCCCTCAACCATACAAATTCCTGCTTTTCTGGCTGTGTCCCTCCCATACCCAAGTCCCCCAGGTCTGTTTCCCTTTCCCATGCTTATTCCAGCCATGACATGAGATCCATGTTTTATGTCTCCTCTTACTTGCCAGCTTCCTGCACCAGCTCATCCCCAGCCCTGCACCTCTTCACTAAGGGGAGGAGATACCTGTGGCCTGTCCTCACGGCGAGGCGGGTGCGCCTTTCCCCCCAGACTCGGAAGATGGGGTGAAGCAAGGTGTAGCGTTCCCATGACCAGCTCCCAGCAGCCAGGGCCGTCTTGGGACTTACACCTTTCCTCTTGCAGAAGCCTGTTAAGAAGCCAGCACAAGCGGTAGGTGAGTGCAAAGAGAAAAAGCCTTGTAATTTATCTTTTGTCTAACAGCTATTCTTTTTCTCGAGAAATATGCCCAAGTTTAGCCTAAATGAGCGCTTATTTGGTCCCTGGTAACAAGCAACATCCAGGTTCTTCAGCATCAAAGATACTTTCCCTTGCCAGCATCAGCCCTATTTTCCCTTTGTCGGTCCTGCTCGACCCACCAAGAGGCTGCTCCCAATCGAGCTGCCTCGAGTCTCACTGCTGTGTTGTACAAATCAGCTATTTAATCTTCAACAGGCCAAGCCTTCCAAATACCGGATCCTTTTATCACGTCTAAGATGTAAAAGATAGGGGTTCCTGCACCCTGCGATATAGTCTGCAAGTGCAGTAGTAAAGCTTTTCCATGTGCTTCGGTTCAGCGCGTGGGGACAGCTCTGCTCTCATCGCTGTAAGCAGGCAGCGGCTTCAGGGTTTAACCGAAGCTGCCACAGCAAGTGTGTTTAAACAGAGTGGCATGTGTGTGTGTAAACGTATAGCTATACGTTTTCGTAGAATATAAACATATACAGGCAAATGAAAACAACCCGAGTCAGTTGAATACGAAAAACATTTTTTCCACTTTTGCCTTCTCTCCAGAGGGCTGAAGGCTGTGCTGCGTTCATTTCCCTCACATTAGGCACCGTCCCGGGGGGCCCCAGCAAAGACACAACCACCGGTGCGATGCCTCAAGTGCGGTCAGTCCCTCCATCTTGCTTTCAGCATCCAGCCCCGTGCCCCGGCAGTGACCTGAAACTCAGCCTGGCCGGGAAGGCGACGGCCGGAGGAACCACCCGGGCAGCCTTGTGAGATATCATAGGATCTATGTGCGGTGGTGGCCATCACTTGAGGGTCAGGACTAATGAGACCAAACCTTTGCAAGGCTGAGCCCGGCTGATGACGGCACCTCTGGGCATTCAGCACTGGTTCACCACCCCAGTGCTGTTTTCTCAGGTGATGCTCTTGGGTCGTCAAACATCTACGTCTAAGTGCTACATAGAAATGCCCAAGTCTTTTGCTCAGTTCTCGTATGGAGCCACGGGTGCTTAGGGGGTCTGGGGTGCCCCAGGCAACAGAGCCTGATCCAGGGCAGGCTGCTGGGCACGACAGGCTGAAAGGCCCCATCCTTCTCACTGCGTACCTTTCCTGCTTGTAATACAGGCTGCATAGGACATAGTTATGCTTGTGTGTGTTGCCTGATTATTAATATAGATATTAATAAAGATATCGGTAATAAAGATATCAGAACCCATTTCAGGCCTTGCTGTCAACTAAAAGTGTCTCTAATGATTCCCTGCTTGGGGTTAACGTTGGAAACCTATCACTGAGCCAACGCTGAACGCACTGAACGTACGTTGTTCCAGTTTAATAGACAATGCTTGGACCTTTCAACACTGAAAACACTTCTTCAGGAGCCCAAGCATTATTGCAACTTCTACATTTATCAGCCAAACCTGAAGACTCATAAAATATGCTTAGCTCAACACAGTCCATTTTCTATGCCATTCCCTATCAGTTTGCACTATTAATTAGCCACAATGACATTTTCTTACTTCTTTTTTAGCTCTTGTCCCATATCAAGCTTTCCGTCGTTCTGCCTGCACTGAAAGCAAGCGGGCAGGACTGGAATTAGGTCATCCCATTTCCACAGCTGCTTCCCAGTCCCCCAGAGCTCCCCTGAGCTCCAAGGCTTATTAATAACCCCCCCCCCCCCGCTATATTAGTGGTTCAGAGACCTCTCTGTGTGGTTAGTTGAAAACTCCTGAGTACAAATTATCTGCTCCTGGTGATTTGAAGATACCCAGCAAGAGCAGCAGCTGCTTACCTGCTTTTCTGCAGTGGGGGCATCTCACCTAGGGATCCTGCACACCCGCTGCGCACTGCTGCGCACCCTGCATTACTGCAAACAAACTGCACTTTCAGCTAATCCTGGGCAAACAACAGGTTCCTTCTGATCTGGATTTAATTGGACACTCCTTCTTGCCCTTTATTCCATTTTTTTCCTTAGGACTTTTGTTTCCCTCATTACTTGCCCACATGTCCTTGTTTCTAATTCATATTTATTGCAGTGAACTTCCCCTTTTCACCATTTGCTAATTATAAATACGTATTTTATTACTGCATTGACTGCCCCTGAACCCAAGCTCATTTGCAAACCACCAGTACCCAGCTCTCTTGGTGTGGCTTTTGGACTTTCTAGGAAAATGTCCTAAAACCATTTTAAGTAAGTCAGGGCTGGAGGGAGAGAAGCCACGGCTATGTTATATCCTGCTACTGGCAGCAGTGAAAGGGGGTTTTCGCATCCTGAAACGAAAAGGAAGAGTGTTGTGTCGAGTGGTATCAGTGAGGGAGGGAAATGGATTCCTAGTGACTCCCCTCCCCCCCAGTACATCACTCCTCAACAGGGCAACACCCCACTTCCCACTGATGACGGGAGGCAGAGCACCCCCCTTCCAGCCTGGCTCCCACCAAACACTGCTGCTGCTCCTTCTGGGGTTTTCCTCGCGAGTGAACAAACACGCTAACCCAGGAGAAACCTATCGGCTTTCCACCAGCTTTGGGAGTTGAACCGGTTCCCACGGGAAGCCCAAGAGTGCAGGACTGCGTGCCTCCGTCCCGGAGAAGAGGATTCCCTTCTGCAGCAGTTTCATGCTAACAGATCTCAGCTGCTCGTGAAACCATCAGTCTCCTTCTCACTCAGAGTTTGCAGTTTAAATGTTTTTTTTTTTTCCCCCCGCTGTACACAGATGAAATCCTTTCTTTTAGGCAGTATAATTGCTGTGTAGCATGATCAGCTGAGGATTTCATTTGGTTTAAACTTCACAAATGTAATCAGCTAAGCAATACACTCACTTTAAGTTCTGTAATAATTTTCATCTGGCACGAGTAAGACTAAAGTAGACTTGCCCTTGGGCTGGAAACAAACACTGACTTTGGAAACTACAGGATAAAATAGTAGAAACATCAAAGGTATTTCAGGTCCGGCAGCAGGAGACCTCAAGATGTGTCACTCAGACTGAAACCTTCCGATGTTTGTGCAGATTTTCAACTTAAGAGCATAGCGAAGTGATTAATGAGCCATAACTCCTGCTGTCTGCTGCAATTTGTGCGTCTCTAGCAAGGTGATCTACTGTCCCAACATGTTCATTAACTGCTGGGAAGTTGGGCCACAAAAGATCTGTATCTTTTGCATCTATATCATTAGCGGAGGGAATGAGAAAATACACCCTTCCTGGCCAGATACACGGGAGATGAAAGGTGAAGAGCCCTCACGTTGGGTGACAAACTGCAGCACTTTTGACTTTAAAAGTATGCGTAAGTAAATTAAAATCTCCATCTAAGGCTGTAAATTGCTTCCAGTGTTGCTCAGACAGATTATCCTAGTCCGTCAGCCATTTAGGAATTCAAAACATTGCTACAGACTTTCCCAGCTTAAAAATAAGTCTTCCACATCATCAGAAACATGTATGAGCTAAAAAAAGCTTCTTTATGGAAAGACCAGAGATCTGCCCCGTAGGACATACTGAATCAATTCTCAGTTCTCGTGCTGCATTAAAAGGAAGTACAGGACTACCGCTGCTGCTGTTGTCCCTGCGTGCAGGTAAGTGCATTGCACGGCAGAGTTGGCGTGCGTGAAAGGCAAACTTTGGGAATGCTGAGAGCTTAGAGAGGGCTTATAAACAGCTTGAAGCACGTACTTCCTTTCATTCCAAGCCTGTTAAAGCCTAGATCATCTTTCCTTTCTCTCCCTCCAAAGCTTAGGTAGGTGGGTAGCAGACTTTTCTCATGCTTTGGAGAAAATTGTATTCGAGGATACAATCCAAGCCAGGAAATGCCAGATCTGGCTGTAGTATAATGGAAATGTCACTGAAGCAAAGAGCGTTGTGACATCCTGGACTGGGGACAGTTTCATTTTTGCTTTCTAGGCACCCAACACTGCAAGTCTCTCTCTAGATCCTAGAGAGAAAGAAAATGTACAGGGCTTCTCGAGGAGACGTAGAAACCTCAGGAAGGGGAAGCGCGAGTTAGAGGAGGCTCCTGCCTTGGACTTCACTGTTCCTCCTGCCAAGATGCATTAATTTTCTTTCCTCATTTTAATAGGCTGCATAAAGATCACCCCGAAACGTAGCCCCAAAACTTCCCTCCAAGGTCCAAAGGCAAACGAACTAAAAAGCCAAAGTGCTTTCCTCTAGGGATCTTTCTTCAGCACGTCCCAGGCAATATGAAGCTAAACCAGACAGCTGTACAAAGACAGACACAGAATCAGCCTGTCAGAGTCAGGGGCAACGACCATTTCTTTCATTCCCTGCAGGCTGCGGACCGAAGAAGTGATCCCTACTGGGTAACACACCCGTGGTCAGCCCGTTCATAGTGTGCTGTGAGGCACGGCTGTGGCTTCTCAGCTTCTACAGATCGGTGATCTTCAGCTGTCCAAGCTCAAGTGTGATAAGTCACTTCTGTTAACGTACTGTTTAGGCTTTTAGGAGCCAGATTTAGAAGGAGGTGATGAACTTTAATTCCAAGCCTAATTGGTATTTAGGGTATGGAGGGTTTTTTGTTTGCTTGTTTTTAAACACATTTCAACTCCTTTCCCCTTCCCTGGCAGAATTCAGTTCTGAAGCTCATGCTGTTTCTCTTTCTGCTGTACATCCACCTTCTAAAGAGTTCAAAGTGTCCCTCACTGAGTATTTAACCTTAAATGCTGAGCTAAAGCCAAAGCGCTTTAAAAAGATGCATCAGGATTTCCTTGAAGCAAGTTTTGTTTCAGAAAAGCAGAACTTGACCCTTTTAGTCTTTGTTCTGGAAGCAGGACACCTTCCCAAAGACCATATGGTTTGACCATTTTTAAGTGACCAGAATGCAAACCCTATAAGTACGTAGGTGCTGGTCGTTTCAGCTGTTAATGCTGCTATAAGCAGCCGTGGTTTGTGAAGTAAAATGCTGCAGACCACTGGCTCATAGTACTGTGGTCCCAGGGGTAGATTCTACTTAGAAACGAGCAAGTCCCGTAGCATCTGATCACAAAAGTGCTAGGTGTATAGCCAGAGGCATCGTCTGGCTGTGAAGGACCTGGTCCCCCATCAAAAGTTCAAATTCAGGCAGTTTTTGCCTATTTATAGGAACATACAGAATGTTTTTCTGCACCACCTACTGCCAAACAGCCAGCGTGCAAACGGCAGCTTCAGCAAAGGGGCAACTCCGATCAGCTCTAAAAGCACCAACAATGCCAACCTACATCTGTGCAGCGGCTCCAGCGCTGCGTAGGTGTTGGCCAATACTCGAGGCTAGACCTGGACAGGAAAATATTCATGAGACAGAAAAGCTGAGCCTGCCAGCCATATCACAGAACAAACAGCTCACTGGCTTGGGCACTCATTTAGGAGGTTGCTATTACGTGTCTACAGGAAGATAATAATAAAAAAAAAAAAAATCATGCACACTCTGCCCAATTTGGAAAGGACAATTCTCCCATGTTCAAGACAAACTGGATGCATACAAGGCTGGGTCAGCATCTCCCTCTTGCTCTCTGGATCAAAGATCACATGAGGTGGAGAAGGGAGAAAGAATCCTCTAGCATTTTCTCAGCAAACTGGAAACCGACAGAGCTGGGCTCAAGGCCCTGCTCCAGTATTTGTGGAACTGTTTCCATTTCCTTTCCCCTTTGCATTTCAGACAAAAGAAGACCAAAGCCCACTCCTGAATAATGCAACAGCCTGATGCTTAGGACGCTCAAGTGAAATGCAGGAGACCCAAGCTCAAGTGCTTGACTTGAGTCAGGCAGAGCACAAACATCGAATTGAGATTGCTTATTTCCTACAACGCACCGACATCTCCTTTGAGATTTCACTGCTTTTAACCTGCAGAACCACTGAAGAAAACTTTGGCAAACCTAGCACCTGCCATAACCAGTGGGGCTTTTTGTTGGGGTTTTTGGTGTTTTGTTCCCCCCCAACCCCAAAATTGCCATTTTCTCAGTAGGCGTTTGAAACAGAGTTCTCGGTCATACTGGTATAGCATTAGCTGGGCTAGTTAGTGCACCCCGACACTGCTGCAGGAGTGCGCTCATGTGTTCTTATAAATTACGTATGTGCTAGAATTAGCTTGTTAAAGAACTCCTGAAGAACTATGTGCATATGCATATAGTAATTCAGTTGTTGCAGCTATTTGCATTACTCTCTGGTACTCTGCGGACCCTGCAGCAGAGCACTGAGCTTCCCAGGTCTGGCAAAGACATTCGGAGAAGCCCAGTGGGTGAAAATGAGAGAAAGCATGAGGTGTAAAGGGTACCTCTCTCCATAGTACTGCCTGTAAAAAGAGATGAAAACTCACCAACATGAGCATTTTAACTCAATGAAGCAGTAACAAAAATCCTGGCTTGCTCTTGTCCACAAACAGCAAAATAAATTGTAAGTGCAAACGAGAGCATCCCAAGACCTTAGTAATATCAAGCCACATCAGCTTCTGATGGCCGCAGTGAGCAAGAGACCTCTATCTGTTCACTAGGAAGCGACAATGCAGGGAAGTGCAAGACCTCAGAAGCAGACGTAACTGCATTTATCTTCTTTAAATACCTGAGGAAGAGCGATTTTCTAGCTACCAAGTGACATGGCTTATAAACAGATTAGGACCAGGTTTCAATCACTTATTCTATTATGAAACTTAGGGGAAAAAAATCCACTGCAATTTTTGGAGAAGAAAAGGTTCTGAAATAAGCTGTCCTTCCCAATTATTACTCCAACTGAGACAGGCTGGATTTCAGAACATACTGCAACCAACTGGTATGCCCATGGTCAAACCCCTGTGCTCTTCCCTTCTCAAGGCGGCTTATCTTTCTGCATGTGCTTTGTCTGCGAGAGCGAGCTGCTCCCCAACAGCAAAGGGTGATCTCCATTGAGCCACTCGCCTTGGAGAAGGCTCGCCAGCTTTGTAAGAGGATCACTTGAGAGCAGGAAAACCCCCAGTAGAACTTCGGTTGATAGATCCTCCTGCATCTTTGAAAGCGGCTAATACCTGAGCCCAGAAAAGCCTCATGCTTGCCTGCTTCAGAGGAAGAGTGAGCTTCGACTCTCTCACAAACAGGTTGCTTCGACATTAATGCCTTAAACAGAGAAAGCTGAAATGAGCAAATACACAGCTTGTGAGCTTGTAGGAATATCAAAAAGAATTTCTTTAAAGATCAATCTTTCTCTGTCCCAAGTGTTATGAAGAGGCGTTTTTCTTTCCCACTGATAAGGTTTTCTGGAGATGAACTGTACAACCCAGCTTAGCAAATTTCCTGCCGTAACAAGTTGCGTGATAAGTAAATAGCGGCTAACAACGTAGTTCAATATTTACACAACCTTTTCGTTTCTAAGTACATGGCACAGATTATTAGAGAAGGTGAAATCTCTTCAGATAAACTTGTAAGATTCTCCACTGAACAGCTTACTCTCTTTCCCCAGAAACGGGGAGTGACAATCCTGGGACAAGCAGCCCAGGAAAATGCCAGCACATGGCCCGGTCAGCAACCCAGTGTAGGGGGGAGAGAGCAGATGCACGGGATCAATGACAAAGCAAAGCAGCCTACAAAGAGCAGCTCTTTTCATTGTCGGCTACCTGCAGCAGACATGCCGCTGCTTGCTTGTTTTTTTTGGTCTTTTCCAGATAATGCAGCTGCCTAGCGCTGATAACATTTATTTATGTGAGAAGGTGAACCCACTGATTCGGAAGCTACAGTTCTTGTGCGCACTGAAATTTCCTGTGAACAAAAGGTTAAGATCGCAGCCTACCTTCCTCCTCCTCCTCGACAGAAACTAGAAATAACAAGCATGCAGACAGCACGGGAGGCTGTCTTTGGGGAAACCACAGCAAACCTTTATGCCCAGAGCCTGTAGAGGAGCGGCAACACCAAACACGGGAGCTTTTATTCTGCTTTTGAAAACAAACAAAAGAACCAGAAAGTGAGGCCACGAGGCATTTGAGAAAACACTGAAAAAAGATGACTGTGTCAAAGGAGAGTGGAGATGCTCATTCACCAGCAATCTGGGCATTCTTTGGAGGAGTACAGAAGAAGTGACAGCTGAGAAAATTTTCCAATGTAAAGAACTTTTAAAAAATAAAAAAGTTTTGACTCAGCAACCTCAAGATTTTGGCTAAAAGCCAGCATTTACAATAAGGTGTTTATACAACCAAGGAGAACACTCCTATAGTGATCTTGACTGCAGTGATCTAAAACACAATCAGTGCAGAACAATTTTTTCAATAAGGTAACAATGTATCAGCATGTTCTTATTGCCACTTCCACTCGTGTTTGAAAACATCCCTTTCCCTTTCAGCCATCTTATGTGCTTCTTAAATACTACATCATATGCTTATTCAAGTTCTCGCTCAGCAAAGCTGACCGAGCGTGGGCAAACAGCCTACGGCACACAGTAGTTGTAAGAAAATTTTTCAGCTCGTGTTCTTCACTCTCCCTCCCATACCTTTCCCTCCCAGCATCCCTTCTGAAGCGCCCCTTTACTTTCATCATGTTTTAACAGGGCATCTTCCTTCTTTCCCCAGGTATCAGGTAGCTGTGCGTATGAAATAATTATTCTGAGACCAGTGCTCTACAGCAGTGTACTGCTAGAGTCATATCGAAAGCCAAAATCTCCTATTCCTTAAAATAATCTAGCCCTTCCTCAGTACTGGGCTTGAAGGCCTGTGACAATTACTGGGGTCAAAAGAAGCCTCTTTTTCTGTTGTCAGCACTGCAAGGCACAAACACGTAGTTTTCGTGTCCTTTATAGGTGGTTTCTTTTCTCCTTCGCACACTGACTCCTCTTACCTTGTTGCTAGGGAAGCAAGTGCAACTTCGCCAGTTCCAGCATGCCGGAACAGAGAGGACTCGCTAGATACTCCGTTAAAAACAGAGCCCAGGCAAGAAAGGACTCCATCGACCTGAACAGTACGCCAGTTCATGGCAGCCGGAGCTACGCTCTTGCTCAAGTTCTGATTGCCAGACTTGGGAGTCCCAGCATCCTCACACATGCGGACGTTTCTCTGAAGCTCTCCTGTACACACACAACTCGGTTGTATCCATCTACCCATCTGCAGTTCTAAATATTTGCAGCACAGTGGTGGAAAACAACCCTGATCCCCAATGCCAACCAATTTTGAGCTTTGGGCTAAGAAAACTGCTAAAAGAGCAGTTTTTAGACTTTACCAAGTGTTGCTGTTAATAACATGCATCAGTTACGTTATCCATCCTTCCGCTATTTTCTCTTTGGCCTGCTGACTCCCAAAAGTAAGCACATGGGGGAAAGGGAGGGCACAGTCAAGATACATCCCAACACTCAGAGCCATACTCTTAATAAATAATAATAACAATCATGAATCTCTATGTGTTAAGCTCACAGAAAGGCATGTTTCAATGCCTGATTTTTAATAGCCCTTGGTTAGAGTGAGGCCTATAGCATACCTTCCTCTTGCGAAACAATCACATTTTAATATAGTGATGACACTGTGTTACTCAGTTCTTTGCTTTAAAAAACCCCACAAAATTCAATGTCACCATGGGAACAGTCTAAAGTTGATTTTGGAAAAAGGCTCACTTCCTATAGCTTTTTTGTTGGCATAAAAATAATGTCACTGAACTGTATCAGAAGCAAGTGCTTTATGAAGTATCATCTCTAAAGATACCATTCAGTTCTGAAAATATCCTCCCTAACGGTTGCATTTCTTTAGTTTCTGAAGCAGAATAAAGGGCCCAGAAAGGTTTCTTCCCTGTTTTTCTCAACAAGAAACGCATCCCAAGCTACCACCAGTGTGATCTAATTCAATCATTCTTCAGCCTGTAATGTGTAATAAATGTCAGTATGGAAAAATTCCTTCTTACAAGAACAATTAAAACTTAAAGCAGTCATCCTGGTTGGCTGGCTGAACAAACGACACATGTTCACACAAGAATAATTCAGTCAACCGTCTTAATAAGGATTTACTTTAAACAGAACCTTGTATGGGTACACTAGACTCAGTCTCATTAAGGAGTAAGTTGGATTTTTATACAGCATGAACCATTGGCAATCTAAAACAGACCCACTGAAGAATGGAATGGAGAATCAAACGCAATGCTTCAGACCCAAGCTCTATGTGCCTTTAATACTTTCTTTTTCCTTTTCTTTTTTTTTTTTGAGAGTGCACGCTACGACAGACATTTGCATTTATCATGTTTTTAACTTCTTTTCTAAGGATGAACTCTCTGAATCTGCATCTTCCAACTCCGCTCTGTGTCTTTTCAGTCCTCCAAGAGATTGAGTACTCTCACTGCCCGTAGGATGCAAGTCAGCAGTATCTTCTCTCGTGCTCACATTGTAGCTGTTGGAGTCCATTTCAGACAGGCAGCAGTCTTTGTGCAAGGTCACACCCATCTGTACAAGGTTGCCATTATCAGCATTTGAATGCACCTGTAGTCCTTGTGTCACAGCCTCCTGCTCTCCAAAACTCTGTCCGTTGTTGAAGCATGAAGGGCGAAGATGCAAGTGGCCGTTATTGTGGTTAATGCAGGAGGTGTCGAGGCTCCTTTCCTCACTGTCATCAGTCTGGTTTCTGGAGCAGTGACCCGACATGCTACAGATGGCGACAGTGGAGAACGGAGGGACCAGTGAGTGATGGCTTGATGCTGGTTGACAGTTCTGACTATTTTTCTGTTCCACAATTCCTGCAGTCTGAATGCATGGTTCTTCAGTACAACTATTTAGCCCTTTGCGGTTAGCTTTTCCATTGAGCTTTTTAGTCTCAAAAGAATGCTCTATACCTCCACTGCTAGTGTCTTCAGATGTGTTTTCTTGACCCTCCATCTGCCGCTGATTGTCACATTCATGAGCTTGACCATTACTAGAATTTTCTATCAAGCCACATTCTTTTAAAGTTTCTTTGTTGTGGCTTTCGGTAGAAAGAGCTGGGGAACCTTGAGGAACTACTGAACTCAAGTTCCTAGCATCTTCCTTATTTAGCGAGTGTGCTGTACTATGCCTTCCACTAGTTCCTGGTTTCCCTTCGTCATTCTCCCCATCTCCTCTGGAGGACTCACCATCTTTACTAGCTGAATATGATATGTAAGAATAATGAAGCCATTTGTAAGCTTTGTAAATCTTTCTCTCCACTGATTCACTGTCTGAACAAGGAGAGGTCCTTTCTTTGAGAACTTCTTTGTTGGCTGAACTCCTTTCTGGTGAAGAAGCTGGAGAAGAAGATAAATCATCTACTTTGATCTGGGGGTAATCATAGATATCCTCACCTATGTAGGGGGTCACATTCTCCGTGTTAGTACTAGTCCTTTCCTCCTTTTGCACCTTCTGTCGGCGCCTCAGTGCATTGCGCTGCCTCATAGATGTGCGTCGTTCATTCAGTTCCTCTTCATCTTCTGTACTGCTGCTGCTGCTGGAACTGCTGGATTCATTCTCCTCAGGACTCGGGGACCGTGGCCGTCGGAAAAGGTCTGTATCTAGTTCTGCCTCACAGGTATTGTCATCAGAATCAGACTCATTGGAAAGGGCCAGGAGACGTTTATCCTGATACTTTCTCAGTGCAGAGAGCCTCTGCTGACGGGAAGCCACGTCTTCTCTGGCTGAGGGGGATTCAGTTGATCTTAAGGCCCTTAAGTTATAGGCAGTTTCATCAGACTCTTCAGCCACATGTGGTGGGGAGTGATGCAAAGAGGCGGAGGACTCTGACTCGCTGTAAGCGGAGCGTTCACTTACTCCTGCATGGAGCTGCAGGATTGTGCTCTCACTGAGGTCGCTGTCTGAGTCAGAACTCCAGCCCTCAATCTCCCGGCGCACCAGGGAGTCAAAAAAGGCCATCATCCGTGGATCTTCCTGGACTGACTGGTTGGCATAATCATGGGACAATCCACTACCACTGTTCAACACAAGACTGATGTACTCTTCATGAGTGTAGAGGCAACGCGAATCATCCTCAATTCTACCATCCAGATCCCCTGTGCAGTCAGGCTGTTTGTAAGGACTCCAGATCTGTAACAGAAAATAAAAAAAACACGTATGTCTTTGGATTCATAAACTATTACAAGCATGTGAAATAGAACAGTAGTGCAAATACCCGGAACAATTGCAAGTTGCAGACTCTTTTTATTAATTTTTATCCCTCAGACCCATACTTGCAAGTATTCCAGAGATGTGAGGTTTTTTCCTCCCCCTTTACAAATGTGTTTCTCCTGCATCTCCTTCACCCATCCAGAACTTAAGAGCTCTCACACTGCAGATTATCCATCATTTCAATATTTCAGTGTGTAATAATTTCTCCCAAATTGCAGGGCTCTATTTTTATGTAATAGGGGATGCTTACTCACTAACGGTAAGAATAGTTTGTTGCCTACAATACAGTCTTAGCACTAATGAAGGCACTTGTTTCCCAGGAAACTAGAGTTGCTTGTGCCAGTGATGTAGAGTAACATTTCATCCAGCTGCTCAGTCAGTCGCACCTGATCAGCAGGCAGGGAGCTGAATGTATGGGGGTGAAAAGCAGGCCTGCACTACTCCCTTTAGGGAACAGTCGTGAAGGAAAGAAAGCATCCAACATCCTCTCAAGACACAGCAGCAGTTTTAGTTAGTGGGGAAAGGTGAAGGAGAAGAGTTTTACTGAAAGCTACTTTTGAAGTGGAGAGAGGTAGTAACATTGCGAAGTGTAACGATTTAACCACTAGCAACAGCCTTGACTGTGCTGTCCACCTAGCCTTCCCTCAGTTTTCCTGGTGTGGGGGGGGGGGGTGGAGAAAAGCCCCAAAGAAGATCCACCAATATCCCCAAGAAACTGGTAATCCATAGCAAACATAATAGTTGGATCTCCTCACCTTTCTCAGTTTTACTCACAGATTCGGGAGCAATATGATTAAGGAGCTCATTGGACAACCACTATCACTTTATTTTAGATCAATGGTTAACGTGATGCACAACACTTATTGTAAGCAGAGCCAGTATGCAAGCCTATCCACAGTACTGCCTTAATGTTCTGCTTATGAAATACCTGATTTCAGTCATGCTTTGGTTTTACCAAGCTAACAAGCTCAGGGAAAAAAAATTCTATGCTGCCTGTCTATACCAGGTTGGCCTTTTGGAATAGACTTTGGCAAAAACACCTAACTTTTCCCAATAGAAATTAGTCAAGTTTTGTTCCAAGTAGACAAAACCCGCTAATAAAAAGTCTTTTGCCTGTGTAAATGGGATAATCAGCACTCATCTCACAAGATGCATAGTTAACACATGCAACATAATCTGACACTACCATGACAAGCACTGTAAAAAAAAGCCCACAAGAATGCCAGTAATTCTGTATTCACAGAGATTTTCAACAGTGTACATACAGTAAGACCATACACCTTTAGTATTGGAAGTAAACCAAATTATTATTGGAAGTAAAACAAAATAAACTAATTACTATTACTTGTTCAGCACAGCCAAATTTAAGATGTACAGGTAACCTTTATTCTGGAATTCTCCCAAACTTGAATGCCTTTACTTTGCATCCTCTGGAATTTATGGTTAACAGAGCTTCCACATAAGATCTGGCTATGTAGATAAAAGAGACACTATTCAAAAATTAAAGTGGGCTGCAGATATACCTTTTTCTGTATGGCAATCATCAAGCTGCCTTTCGGAGCAAAGGCAAAGGAATTTTACATTGCATTACATTAGCCTGTTCCTAGGAACATGTCTCAATATCAAGGTGTATTTGCTCTTTGTACTTAATTGCTATTTTTATTAGCTGCAGTACTTAAGCAAATTCTCAGTACAGCTCATTAATATAATACTTGAAACCAGAATGAAGACAGTCTCCATTGCTTGGTTCAAGCACTGCACTTACTAGACATACAGCTCATAGGACAAGCATCAGGTTTGGATAAAGATAACAAAACCCAGCCTAAGCCCACTATGTATAGACTTTCATCAATCATGCTTAACCTTTTTGAATTATTCAAGAGAACAGAAAGAATCTCTCTTTACCCTCTAATTATTTCCCACGCTCCACTTCCTAAAGACAAGGTAGGAAAGAGTCTTCTCTCAGTGGATGCGTGAGAGATATTGTTGATTTGGGGATACACCAAGTTTTTGAGTAGAAAAATAGAACTCTACTTGCTCAAAGGACTACTCTGAATTGCTGCCTTCATGATGATTTAACTAGCACATGTTCAGTACCTCCTCTCACAATTTATCAGACCTTTTCCCCTCTGTCTCACTACTGAGCATTTCAGCAAGTAGATCAGATATTTTTGTATTTAAGAAGCATATACTTTCTTGTAAATGTACAATACCTACCATATGCCTGGACAAGCAAGCTGGCATGCTCCTTCCTCAAATAGTCTTAGCAGTGTTAGATTGATCACTAGGTTTTATAAAATTTTTTTTTAAGCAAGAGAATTAGAAAACTCTTAAGATTCTATATGAACCAATGTAAATGGAGGAGAGGTAGTCTGCTCGGAAGTCCCTCTGGGAAAGGTCTGTTTTGTATTGAAAAGTCATCTAAAAAGGTACATAAAGTGTGCACAGAGAGGTTCCACATCCTTGTTAGTACTACCAGATCTTTCTGTTCACTCTGCAAGCATCAGAGAAAATACAGCAGTGTTAAATATTGAAAAGATAGCTACAAAGAGTCCATAGTGAGGCTTTTCCCTTCCGAGACAGATTTGTTCAGAGACAAGGAGTAAATAACAAAGAGAAGTCAAGGGAATTCAGGATGAATACCTGTTTGTATTTGTACAGGATCAGATGTCTCTGGAGCTCGATATCCCTACTTTTTAGACATTTTGCCATGAGGAAGTGCGAGGGCCTGCCAGAGTCCCAGAAAGAAATCAGACTAAGAATCTATCCTTTGCAGAACCAGGAAGTCTGGCAGAAAACTGGCAGCAACTGGTCCACTGGTCTCTGTGGCATCTGAAATGGCTTCTTTTGGAGTGCCTTTGCCTTTTTTTCATCATCTGACTGATGCCATGTCAAAGAAGAATGTGAGCAAATTGGAGAAAATAAGTTGGCAAATCATCCCACTGAAGCAACAATCTATCAAGAAGTTCTTTCTCTGTCAGAGGATTAAGGAGCTGAATATTACTCACTGATGCCCCGAGTACGGATATAAAAATAGGAACCATAACAGAAAAGGGGAGTACAAAACCAGTTCTCTACTTCGGCAGAGATGCTTCAGAGAACATCTTTGAATTGCTTGTATTCCAAATTTTCAAACAAAAGAAGTAGTTATGCCCGTAGCGTGAGAATAATTAAACCAGCTATATTAGATTATCTGATTAGGCAGAGGCAGCTAGCCACAATGACATTAATCTGTCACCACAGCAACATGGGCAAATAGACTTTGCTATCTTTGATATACTGATGATTTTTAAACAAATGGGCCCTACAACAGTTGTGCTCAGAACCACAGTTACAGAGTATTCCATTTCCAATACAAAACAGTATTGCTTTCTGAAAATCTTTATGCACTTTATCTATTTTATCTTTTCCGGAACTGTTTTCTAACTGCATAATTCTCCATGGCCCTCCTCTAAGCCCCACGCATCGGAGGGAACATCTCATTTATTTCTCCTGCAATGCAATTCATTTTCCTGCCAGCACACCCCGATGTCTCACACGCTTAACTGAGGAGAAAGTGGTATTTTTCTATTTTATATTGCTTTAGCCCTCGTGGTGAATGCTTGCTGCAAATAATAATTTTAGTTCACAGATGTGCTTTTCCATACAATTTTACTGAGGTTCATGTTTCTGAAATGGAGGGCAATGAGCAATTCATCTGGGCTGATGTGTCCAGCACACACTATCTGGAGTCAAGGTTTCTAGTATCCTTTATTAATGAGCTTGTTCAGTCTTATTTTAGGTTTCTGAAGCCTCCTCACTTGAATATTCGCACACACACCCCCATCTTATCCAATGTATTCTCAGTCCTAGCAGAAATCAAACCCTAAACCACTGAGTTACTGAATTATATTCTTGCAGGTGCTTTACAACAAAATAAAACTAAAGCAAAAATAACATAGCCGCAAAGGTCAAAATCATTCTTGTGAATACTATTCATTTCAGCAGGGCTAGGCTTGAGATGAATTTGTATCTCATTTGCAATCAGCATTAAAATAGCAAGTGTGTTGGCAGAAGCACGTGGAATTGTTGAATGGCTTGTCTGTATCACGCCTTGATGCTGGTGCTATCAGTTCCTCACTTCTAGAAGTACTAAATTTAGGCCAGCTAGTCTAAAAATTAAGGGCTCAGACAAACAACTGCTTGCATCCACATTTTTAATTCATCACAGAGTTTCTACAATTGAGGGAATGGAATACCAGCCAACCACAGTGAAGTTATCTTCTGTGATTTAATTCCAGAAAGATTCTTAGAAGACACTTGAAGGACAGTAAAAGGAAGGACACTTCTTAGGGAACCAATTAAAACAAACCAACAAAAACTAACAAAACAAGAAAACATAAAAAAAACTAACTACAATTTTTATTTATGGCTCTTCCTCTTGTCACCTCAACCTCTCCGAGCAAGCACATCAAGCATTTATATGGGTGAAAGATAGCCATGCAAGGGAAGGACTTGTGTTCCCAGCTGTTTTTAATGCAGTAAATAGCCCCTCAGAACTCCTGGTGGTGTTTTTCCTGTTTTGCCCTTCTGCTAGCGGCAGTTACTAGCCTCCAGCCCATCTGCAGAAGTAGCTAGAATGAAGAAGAAACCACCATTGTATGGTCACCCACAAATCACTGTTCACTAAGACAGTACCTTTAAAGAGTGAAGTCATGCAGATCAGACAAGGTATGAGCCTTAAAACAACCTGATCCCCAAACGAGGCGCGTTACAAGCTGAGACAAAATGACATACAACAAAAGGGTAAGAAGTTCTGGCTCGCTAGTAAACTTAAAACATTAAACACCTTTCCCTTAATTTGTTTCTAGCTTGCAATGTTTGGGGAATTCAGTTCCTTCAAAGCAGCTACACGAGTTCTATTGCACATACTGCGACACAACAGGCGTTCTCTTCTAAGGAAGCATTCAAGCAGAGGTGTCTTTGAAAGAGTTACACAACCTGTGACTGGGGCCTTAATCGAACTAACCTTTTAACCACTAGGCAAAAAAAACCCCCGCCAAAACCCTAGCAGAAGTACACAAAAGCAACACAGGGGATGTTTATACCAGTGCTAATCCAACAGTCTAAGCACACTCATGCAGGAAGGATTCATAGGGTGAAGGGTCAGCAGATCTAAAATCTAAAAGGGAGAATTCAGGCTGTGTGAATCAAGTTCCCAAAGCAAAAAAAATGCCTCTGGCAAAACTGTTGTTAAACAGTGGCAGTTTGACTTCTTGGAAATTGAAAAATCAGTGAGCTGCTAAGACTGTTCAATGCACTTTTTTTCAAACCCTGTATTTGATAGATTTGTGATCAAACCTGTCAGAGGGACACAGATGAAGAAAAAAGTAGAAAAGCAAACTAAAGTACAGTGGAAGATAGAAGAGAAGGAAAGCTGAACTACAATCAGAACCTGAATGCTGATAGTAGCTGTAATGCAAGTGATGCAGCTCGGCATTGGGCCACAGTCCTAAGGATTTGGGCCAGTTCAGATCCACAAGTTGCAGAACACTAAAACATTCCTTTGCAGGACAAGTTCATTCAGTCAACTTGTAGCTGACTAAAACATTTACTAATACTCAAACGACCTCATTTATAGCCACATGCAGGTAAGACTTTTATGAAGTCATTCAACAAATAGTTAGAAGCGGCATCAGTTCTCATTATCCTACTTAAAAATTAAATCGTTCTGGTTTCTTTCATCTTGTTGATAGACTTAAATTATAGCAAAATTTCTATGGCAGCAGAATGCAAAATGCATTAGTGTAGCATAATCATCCACCTCCCCACCCTCAACCTTTGCTATTAGAACTGACAAAAAAGGTTTCTGCCTTGCTCCCACAATATTGGCTGTCTTTCCTTAAGGAAAGAAAGTTTCAGAACCTAACAAAGTTTGTTACCACTTTACATTCCACATAAAAAAGCACAAACTCTCTAAAAATACTGTACATTGTTAGAGGATTCAGAAAAGACATATTGTGGAAGCTATTAAGAGTCCTGTTTCCTCTGGAAGCCACAGAAAGGTATGTTGAATTGATTCAATGCAGAAGTGTGTATAAAAATTATAGAAGGGCTCCTGAGGCAGTATTTGGGCCAAATTCAGCTAGGTCAGGCTAGGCTAAGGCTCAACAATACTCTTTGGAGAGATTTTTATTAAATTTTAGCTCAAAGTATCATAAGTCTTAGGAGATCACGTTACAGCTGTGACCAAACTCTCCCGAGAAAGACCGCTTGCATTATACTTCAGTTACGTACAGAACGATAGTGGAAAAAACCTCCTTTTTCAAGGTACAAATCCAGGAAATTCTGATCTTATCCCTTACCTCTAAAACCTTTAAAATTGAAATGGAGTTTAAAGTTGAAATGCCCCATTAAAAATTTGCATCAGTTTAGCCAGCAGATAAGACATACCACTTTACGAAAGAATAAGATGAGAAGACAGAATGGGTGTGGAAAAGAACGATGCTGAGCAAAACAAAGCATTTCTTCCTGAAATATTGAAAGAACACATTTTCTGATAATTAATCTTACCTTTATAATCTTTTCAACGCCAGAAGAACAGATCATGTAAGTGTAAGGATTAAACCGGACTTGGTTTACAATTGACCGATGACCTTTCAATACCATAAAAGCACCATTGACGACCCTGCCAATGCCACCTGGGGGAAAAACAAGCACACACTGAAATGAATAAGTAAATCTTCATATTGCTTTCATTCATAATCATTTAACGTTGTATTATATTTGACATGTGCTTCGGCTTTATTTTGCAATATTTTAAGGCCTGCGTTGGCTGCAGAATTCTGATTTTATGAGCAATGCCCCTATGAAAAGCAGCAAGTTTGATGAAAAGCATCCTTCCTGCAAATTAGGACTTAGAAACTACTTTAGTTCAACTATCTAAACAATGAAGGTTTTTGACCTAATATGACAAGTATGCGAATAAGAACAACATACACACTTAATGAAATCACCAGTGAAACCATAGTGCCTAAGGCATGACGCTACTCACAGTTTGTAAATTTGAAGCAGAGACAAATAAAGAGGTTGACTTTTTAAATAGCTATACTCTTTATTTTTTAATTTATTTTTTAAATCGGCAATTCATTACTGTCACAGTTGACTCTAGTCTGACGGGTAGGAATCAAAAGGAGGCAATCTTCAAGGCCTGAGTTACTACATTACAGCTGGACTTAGGATAGCCTTCCCTAGGCCGGGATCTATAGTAACTTGTATTTCTGTGAATCAAGCTTGAAGAAGGACCTGAAATAACACATCTGACCAGTGGGTTATATCATTCTTTGTCACAAGGCAGGGAATTAGCTGAAGTGCTTTTGTGCTAATGGTAAAACTCAAACCAGAAGTCAGACAACTTTTCTGCTTGGTCATTGACTCTTATTAGGTCTATACACCAAAGCAAGAAACTGTCACACAGTAATTTTTTATATTCATAGATTCGCACAATTAAAACAATACATTTGTTAGAAAGTACACCTGTGTATCTGAATAAACATGCTATGATTAACATCTTCAGTGAAAGAAACCAAAACTTTTAAAAGAGGGGAAGTAAAAACTGAAAACCACTTCAGAGGAAAACAATCTTGCTACTTACAACTCAAAGGTCATAAGCACACCTGAGCACACCTTACAGAAAGTTAAAATAATTTCATTAGCTTCTGTGCTACTTATAGTCGTCTTAACACTAAACAAGTAAACTTTATGTTCTTCTTGCTGAAGATGTTTGCTATCCTCCTTTGTCCGCAACAGGAGCTCTTTCAGCTGAAACAGCTTCTGGTTTGAGCCCTAAGCCCAGTGTTGAACAACTTGTCTTCTAAAACAGAGTCAGAGTTCTCTTGCAATACATATTTCCTAAAGAAAAACTGGCATTAACACTGAAGAGTAGCAAGATAGACGGGTCAAAAAAAAAAAAAAAAAGAAGAAGAAGAAGAAGGAAAAAAAAAGGCATTCCTGTATCACCTTCCACTTGTTAGGTTACATAAATGATAAAGAACTGCAGCTAGTGAGCTTGTGTTCAGCCCCTCTCCTCTTAGAAAAAGTACTCCATCCCTTCCACTCATTATAACTACACTCTGAAGACCAGACTGATGTGTACATGGTGTACAAACCATGATAAAGATTCAGAAATGAGGAGTCATCCAACCCTAAAAATCCGCAGACAGATCTTTTTACTACTTCTGGAAAGTGTTCTGTTTGCACAAATCAAATTTTGCAGACCAAACGGCAGTCTCATGGCAATTTGGGATAGAAAGATAACTTGCCTGAAGAAGGGAAAAGAGATGGTGAGTAACTCTAAGGACTAAAAAGCACAGCCATTTTAGAGACTTTATGTATAAAATGAAGGCTCATTTAAAATTAAAAAAACTTGAAAGGGAGACTATCACTCCAGTTAACTTCCATATATATTCACTGAAACTGCACTGAGACTGAGCTCCCTGGAACAGTTCCTTTATTTGGGCACACTTGTATTTTCTGTAAAGGTTCAGAGGTAAGTTCTGCCTTTAGCCATTGCAGCAAGGTTTCACCAGTGTAAGCGAAGTTGACTGAGAAGTAACTGATTGGAGAGCAAGTTCATTGAATGCCAAATTGGGCTCTTTTGATTTTCTTTTCCATTTTATGAGATTCCTCATTCTGCTCACCCTGCTAGACATTCATGACCACATTTATGGCTGATGGCAAGTTGCCCTACTCCCACAACATTCCTTCCAGCCAAATCACAGTTGTCAATCCAATTGCATCTATCAAGCCAACGGTAGATGGTTACATCAAGTCCAGTTCTCAACGCATTTATCTTGACCTAGCAGACAAATGTTCCAGGAAAGAGAACCTCAGAAATGAAGAGACAATTTGCTTAGGAAATGTTTCCAAGTCTGTAAGTAATGACTATTACAAGTTTTAACTATCCATGGACTCTAAGCTGCCTGAATTCAGTACAAAACAAGAAATATGCCCTACAAAACACTTACAAAAGAGTCAGAAGTTAGAGAGACAATGAGCAAAGAAAAAATTATAATGGAGATGAAATACAAATTTAGGGCACCAATATCTTGGGCTGCATTTCCAAGTCAGTCATTGGCCTCTTGTGGGACTGTCAGCAGTGTGAGTTAACCCATTATTATTTTCCTAGTAAAACAGTGATAATGGTTATTTAATGCCAGAACTGTGTTCTGGCATTAAATTTAAAATGTTTATCAACACACTAAGAGCACTGGATGACAAGTGCACAGCATGCCATGTCTAGAACACAGCTCTCCCTAGGCTGTAGTCAAATTCAGACAGTGTCTGAAGCCCAGAAAGCCAATCATATCCTGGGCTGCATAAAAAACAGCATGGCTAGCAGGCCGAGGGAGGTGATTCTCCCCCTCTACTCCACTCTCATGAGACCCCACCTGGAGTACTGCATCCAGCTCTGGGGTCCCCAGCACAAGAAAGACATGGACATGCTAGAGTGAATCCACAGGAGGGCCACAAAAATGATCAGAGGAATGGAACACCTCTCCTATGAGGAAAAGCAGAGAGAGTTGGGGTTGTTCAGCCTGGACAAGAGCGGGCCCTGGGGAGACCTTATTGCAGACTTTCAGTAAAGGGAGCTTACAGGAAAGACAGAGACTTTTTACTAAGGCCGTGACGGGAGAAGGGGCAACAGTTTTAAGCTGAAAGAGCGTAGATTTAGACTGCATATAAGGAAGACATTTTTTACAATGAGGGTGGTGAGGCACTGGAACAGGTTGCCCAGAGAAGGTGTGGATGCTCCATCCCTGGAAGTGTTCAAGGCCTGGCTGGATGGGGCTTTGAGCAACCTGGTCTAGCGGAAGATGTCCCTGCCCTTGGCAGGGGGG
The DNA here is from genome assembly GCF_965638725.1 of Aptenodytes patagonicus. Taxonomy (NCBI): domain Eukaryota; kingdom Metazoa; phylum Chordata; class Aves; order Sphenisciformes; family Spheniscidae; genus Aptenodytes; species Aptenodytes patagonicus. The sequence continues at coordinate 34,403,459 of NC_134955.1, read as the reverse complement.
TTGGAACTAGATGATCTTTAAGGTCCCTTCCCACCCAAACCATTCTATGGTTCTATGAAGGAACTCCAAAGCTTTCTGCTTTAATTTTGATGTTCCTTAAATTCCTTTCAAGCTGTTAATAGTAAAACCAGAGGAAGCATAGTACTAGAACATACTTCACTCCTCTTAGAGTGAATGTGAACTTCCCTACAGAGCCCCTTAAAACAACTAACTGCCCAATTACAGGAAAAGTCCCCTAGGAGCAGATTACTGCAATCACAAAGCTTAGCAGTCAGCTTTTTCCAGTTGTATGAGAGGTTTTAATCATTTAAACCAAAAAGTATTGACTCCAGCAATACTCTGATAATCTTTGTGTCAAATATAATAGACTGCCCCAGAATGTCATTTTCGGACAACCCCTTGCCTGATGCAATTTTAGTCTATCACCTCCTATGCACTTAAGCGATGTCTCTAAGTGTTTAATGCAGAGCCGTCTTCTACATCCTTGTCCTGACAGTGGTCCCTTTGCTTTATAGTAGCCCAGCAAAGTTGGTATCATATTACATGAGTATCTGCATGGCAGACGTTTGCTTGTGTCCAGACTTGTCTGGAATCCCCCTGGTCTCTCAGCAGAGGCTTAGCTGCAGCCATACAGCTTCTAGCCATCTCACAGTGTGAGTTAAGTTTGCTCATGTCTACTGGCAAAAAAAAAAGTGCATCTGTACATTAAGTGGAGGTTGGCCATAAACTGCTCAAATTCCTGAGGCCATCTTCCTTTTTCGCATGTAATAATTTCTATTTCTTTTTGCTGTCTTCACTTGAACTAGTATTTTTATTTGTATTGTTTCACCAGAATTGACCTCTGCTATTCCAACAAAACTCAAATTTTGCCTTTGAGGTTTGGGGGTTTTTTTAGGGGATGGGAGGGTTGTTCGTTTGCTTTTGAATTTAGTGGCATGCACAGGTCCTGCAACTGGTTTAGCATGGCAGCTTTTATGTTCTTAGATAGTTACCACGTGTACAAGCAGTGTTTATACAGAAGCCATTAGCTTACATATATGTTATTAATAATATGAAAAAAAAAGTCTTAAAGTCTTCGGAGGCTGATTATGCCGATTTTAGAAGGTTTCTAACTTTCTAACCTCTAATGACTGGAGGGAGGGGATGGAGATATACTAGCTGGTTTTGCAATACTTTCCAAAAATTGCTATGCTTAAAGACAGTTCTGAGTAGTGTTTTAGTGTTCTAGCTGGCTGGTTGATGTTTTTTTGGTCTGCTTTTATTTGATACACAAAGTGAAATGTCAAGAAAATCCCTCTTCCTCTACACCCTGCAAATAAGTGCTCCAAAGAGGAGCAATACAAAGTCTTAAACAATTATTTAAATAATATCCTACTATGATATCTGACCAGCTGGAAGAAATAACTTATAAAAGGCTAAATCTGAAGTGCACATTTTAAAACAGATTTCCTCTACACACATTTGACAAGAATACCATGGCAACACAAGGCATATCTACAGGCTCTGATACAGACAGAAGGAAGGAATAATACAATTCTTTGAAGTAGTAGATGTCTAAGTTGCCAAAGTGATTACTTCTTGGTTTGCTTTATTAGTTTATGTTTTAAATATTATGCTAATGAAACCCTTGTTAATTATGCAGTTTTGTAACTATTTATGCAAATGAGTTGACATTTCATATATTGAGAACAGGCTGGATGCTACATACCAACACATTTTAAAGAACACTAGTAAATCATAATGAAAGAGAGTGAGATATTTGGACAGCAATCTGACTTCCCATGCACAAGTTCCACAACACGTAGCAGTGTTTACAAAAAAAAAAACAAACCACAGAAGAATGAATTATTTGAAGGGTAAGGAAAAAAGGGAAGTGATAGATTATTAGGAAAAGTGCCCTAGTGCAGAAATCCTGTAAGAATGTAGAACAGTCTCTAAACTAAGGGAAGCTGCATTGTTCCAAACATTTAAAAAACTGTCAAAGCGCCACAGAACTTGCTGGGATAAGGAACAATCCTCCACTGGCTCTGTAACAGAGGAATTAAATGACCTCATTAAGAAGAAGTCCTTTCTATCTAGGATACTGAAAAAGAAGTCCCACTGGTTGTTCATATAAGGTAGAAAGACATTCCACAGACTAAAGCATAACTTCATACAAGCCTCGTGAATTACTCAAAGTGCTGAAAACTCCTGAGAAGAACCAGATATTTGCAGCTGCTGCCAGTGTGCCACAGCATACCATTCCACTGTAGTACTTGGCACTACAGTAGAAAGCTCGTTTAAAATTAATTTAGTTTTCATTAATAATAATCCGGGACACATTTAGACCGTAGGCCACTGCCCTGCATTTGAATCCTATGAGGTCATGATGCGCTAACGGAAGAGAGATACCATAGTTTGGAAAGCAAATGCACAGTACAATGCAAGCAAATATGCATAGCATACAGGGCCTCTGCCTTCAGTGCAGCAGATTATATTTAGACTCCTTAGAAAGCCTCTCTCTGGTCACTCACACACCTGTATTTGTTTCATACAATGCATGCCAGCAGATGGCTTTGCTTCTCAGAGACACGTCTGTAGAGAAGCTAGATTTAAACAAAAGCACTCTTGCCCTGAGAGCACAGGGTCCTGCAGCATCCCTTCTACTGGGATCAGGAATCTGATTCCAGCTCTGGCAGTAGCCAGAGCAACTTCAAGGTTTCTCAGCAGCACAGGCAAAACTGACTTTGGTCACATGAAAAATGGGGTGAGAAGAGCAATTGGCTGGCCAAGATCCTTTCTCCTCCTGGCATGGTAAGAGGAGAGAGTCTGGAGGAGGCACCAGGGGACTCTGGCTTAGTACTTCTGCTACTACAAGAGAAAGAGAAAGGGAGTGTCTCCCCCTAAGAAAGCAGCTCTAACTCCATCTGCAGACTGCTTCCTTTGTCACCTTCGAACCCACCCTCCACCTCCCAGGCCAGGTGAAAGGATCAGCGTGGCCTTGCAGAGCTTTAGCGTAAGCACAGGGAGCAGTGGGCTGGCGTCAGCACCTGCCTCAGGCATCCTGCTCTTCCAGTCAATCACCCATTTTGCCTAGCCTATGCCTAGAACCAGCCCCGTGGTGGTCTTGTACCTCTGCAGAGGTTCCAAAAGCCAAAGAAAAAATGCACATTTAAACATCTAAAGAATATGCAGAAAGCTGTAGTGGTAGTGGCTATTTTTGGATGTATATTTTCTCCCTTCTTTTGTTGCTGCTAAATATCTGCCATATCTATCTACACCTTATCTATACCAACCCTCCCACTATTGTTATCACCAGTACAGCTGAACAACAACATGAAAGCTAAGACAAAATTACTATAGAAATAAACTTTGTCATACCCTTTCCACCCTGTCCCCTCTCCTGCTCTGAGAGAGATTGCGCTTTCAGTGTGTTTAACTGCATAGGTCGCAATGGTTTTTACAATGTTATTGGAACCATGCAAATTACCACCACCAACTATGCTTTCTGAACATGAAGGGAATAAAATAAGTGAAATTATCACAAAACTGATAGCTGTTTTTTTTTAAAATGGAGGTGTGAAAACTGCTTGCCTGTGCATTTATTTTGTACTAGTAGCTGCAAACACATTCAATACAATAAAGAGAAAGGAGCTTTGATACAATCAGATGGCTAGTTGCTGGGGACTAAGGCTTCTCCAGCCTCTGCCAGCGCTCAGTATTATCTTCAGCTTTCTGGTGCTAAATTAGATATTAAACATGCTAAGGCCGGTGAGAGAAACACTCATGGATGCTGAATCTTCCTCCACTTGGCTACAGCACTACAAAGCACCCAACACTGCCTTGTTTTCTGATAGATGCCGTGTAGCCAGGACACTTCCACAGGTTTTTGGTATTACAATCCACATGACACGGAAACCAGACTAAATTTCACTGAATACAAGAACCTCTTCTATACTGCCCCACCACTTACTTGCTGTGATAATCAAACAACTGTTGCATAGCACACTATGGTCAACACCGACCTGAAGGAAGAGACAAACTACAGTCCTAAAAGTAAAACAGTTTAGATCCCAAGACCACGCCTCAGAAAAATCAACTTTTTTAAAAATACAAACCTTCCAGAGCATGCTCCCCATTGGGCTAGATGACTTCCCCCTGCCCCAATGCAACTGGTATGTATATATGCATGTCTGCACATATATAAAAATCTCAGAAATAGCTAAAGACATTAAGAAACACTTAATCATCTATTATTCATCTTCACTTATCAGCCTGGAACTTTGAGAACTTAAACCACAGGCTGTCTCCAATATTGGAGATAACCCTGTTCAAATGTTGTGAAAAGATCTGTTGCTGAATTCTTCAAGCCTAAAGAGGTGTCTGCATTTACAATGACCAACAAGGAGAAAAAAAGGGAAGAAAAATTGCATCAGTTCTGCTGAAGACTGGTGCAATTAGTTTAGTAACTGGACCACAATGACAGGCCCTTTCTTGCTAGCAGTTACAGTCAAAGACAGAATTAAAAAGAGGTTTTGAAATGCAGTTTGCTGTTCTGATTTAGTGAAGTTTTTCAGAAGTCTGGTGACAGCCTGCTCACGTAAACTGAAGGTTCCCCAACTGTCTTCTCAATCACAAATAAATGTCATATCCCTCACATAGCATCTTTGAGCAATATTTCAAAAGCAAGAGACAAGCTCTGAGTTGCAAAGATGATTCAGAGTAGTGGGTGAGGAATGTAAATTCCATTTTGCAAAACATTTGGTCTACTAAGCCCTCTATTACCCCACAAGACATGTCAGGTTCTGTCTTGAACAGGGATTCTTTACCAGCTAAGGGACCGTGTTTATAGGAGTTAGATTTAAATACTGCCTGAAGTGCTTATATGTTAACAGTCTTGCTGGGCAGGTCATGTAGGGCCAATGTCTCTTCTCACTTCTAGCTTGCCTTGGAGTCAAGTAAAAGCTGTGGCAACTCAGGACTGCTTTTCTTCTGCCAGACTAATGTATTAATTTTGCTAGAAACTCTGCCTCTGAAGAAAACTGGGACATATAAAGAGGAAATTGGCTAACAAATTCACCAAACAATCAGCAATTACTTCTGAAGCACAGTGGAAAGCTGGGTAGTACTTGGATGGAGAAGAAAGTGGGAAAATGAGCAAACTATTCCATCTTCAAGAAAGGACAAAAGGTGGTAAAAAAGCAACCAACCTTCTGCATAGGAAATCCTGGCCTATTCAGAATAATCTAAGATTGTGGAGGGAGACAGCCAATAAAACTCTTCAACAGAATAGCTTCCCAAGCAATTTAGGGAATACCTTTTTTCACAGATCTCCCGCCCCAAAGTAAATCCTGTCTAATAACTGGACCGAACAAAACCACTGGCAGAGTTTCCAGCTGAGGGGGAATGACTCAATGCAACCTACTGGGAGGACACCTATAATTATGATTATTTGCAAAAAACCAGCAGAATTTATTCCATTTTCCTGGCAAAATACCAACACAGGTAACCACATTCCTCCAACTTGAAATACATTTGCAATTGTCTGACTGGTGTGTTCCTTCCCACTTTTCTTCATCTTTTGTGTAGTAATGTTGCTAACCATTAGATAGCTAGTACTTGCTGCACCTGTACTTAAGCAAAATAATCTATTTCAGAGTTGTTGTTAGGGATGCAGCTCTGTAAAAACATTTACGCTTGCAAAAAAGTTGCTATTTACAAATAGCTGATATAATTTAAGGGAGTTGTATCATAAATATTTATAGCAACACAATGTCTGAATTCAACCGGAAGGTAGAAATCGGTTAGAGAGATATTTTTATTTAAAATACCAACCAACAGTACAGGACATTACATCATCCTGTCTAGTTTGTACAATATTTTAAATGAAAGACCACATTCCACCCCCTCAGATCGCAGACCCAAAGACACTCCTATTTTAAGCTAGAACATGAGAACAAGGAGTTTTGCATTGAAGCAGAAGCTTTCCAAGGTCTCCACATCCCTACAGCAAGACACTTTCTCCAAGAAGGAAGCAGAGCAACCTCTCTAGCTGAACAATTATTCGAACCACAGGATGAGATTTAAGAAAGGATGTTTCACCACCTTCAAAACAGGCAGAACCCTTCAAGAAGAGCTGAATGAAGAAAAGAAGAGCTTCAATAAGCCTATCACAGGTGATTTGGATGGCCAGTGAGTTATTTGCCACAGAAACTGAACCTTTAGGTCTAACAAAACAAACCTCACGAGTTTTGCTAAAATGTTTCAGTAGGAGAACTGCCCAAGTTACAAGAGACTAAAGACATACACGTTCCTACTGCAGGATCTTCTGATCCCATTAAGCAACCACTGAGGGCAACTGACATTAAGTAATTAATTTTGTAACTGAAATGTTGCAAGTTTACTGACATCCTTCCTCAAGTTACAAGAACCAGAAACAAGAAAGCTGACCAAAACACCTATGACATTGTTTTGTGGTAATTCTAGCTATCACTCTTTGTGCAAAGGTCCCAGATAAAAAGTTTGTCATCTGCAGCTGCCTGGGAAAAGTTTTCAAGAGCATCACAGCCAGATAAACACAAAACCCCAAATCCAGAATTTACAAATGGAGTCAGGACAAATATAGTAACATGCATAAAATGTAATTCTACAGTCCACACATAAAAACTTACAGATCAATAACTAATTTAAATGTATGTAACCTTCGTTTTAACTAAGAGGAAATTCCATAAGTAGTACTAAAACAGTGTCAAATGTAAAAGGAAATCATACAAATTAAGAAGAAAGCAGGGAGAAGTCTCTATAAACCCTACACAAAGATAGAAGGCCAAGGTACTGGTATATTTAGCAGGACCATCTTCAGGACTTCTGGACTGCAGCATCAAATGTTGGTTAAATAAGCAATCCACAATTAGAATGGCATTTTCCTCAAAACCCTGCCGTTAACCAAACCTTTTAGAGGCTAGTCATCCTCTCAGCTGTGGATTGCACAGCTGTGATTAACAGCCTTTGAAAATGAAACAAAATATTTTCATTTTGCCTCTAACGCAGCTTGTAATTTGCTCTCACTATTGCTAAAGCACCTGAGACCACAGGATAGCACTCAGTTTTACTTAATACCACTAAAATGTACAGTTTAAACTGTCAGAGCCATTAAAAATAGAAATGGTAGTACATTTCCTAAAGTCTTGAGTCTTTCAATCAAGATTCAACACCCTTCTAAAAGAGAACAGTGATTTGTTTCAACAGGAGGTATGTTGACTTACGGCTCAGAGTGTCGTGTTGCCAAACCCTACACAATACTAGACGATATCAAATTAGGCACTGACCAACTGTGGCATCTACAACACTACTGTTACATCCCACACACGTTGCTGCTTTTCTTTACTCTTAACACCCCTCTCCTATACTTTCACACAGAGTTGAGCTAGTGCTATTTGCTTAGCATGTCTACGCCAGCATGGGAAAGAGTCAGAAGTGAGTCAAAAGTGGTCGTTTCCACCAGCTGATAGTGCTCCTCCACCCAGAAAGTAAGAGCGTAACTGCTCTGCATTAGAAATCAGTGGGAGGGTTTTGGTGTAAGAGGAAAGAAAGAGGGGAAGAGAGGCCAATGCACTGGAGCTGTAAGGAGCAGCCTGTGAACCCAGCACCATTTTATGCTGCAAGCTTCATTATGAGATTAAATTTCTTAGTAACAGATCCTAAGTTCTTCAGTGAACTCAGATCAGCTTAGAAGCAGCAGAGTTGGTAGACAAGAGGGAGGAAGGACACACCCTGCTCTAGCCACAGCTCTTTCTCTTCATCAGCTCATCTAGAAGATTTAAACAATCATTAAATGAGAAGAGAAATAAAAAGAAAATCAGTACGATAAAAGATTCAAATGGCATCGGCCATTGTTATCCAGAGACTGGATTAGGCATTTGTAAACTCTCCTCATCCAGCTTTCATCAGAATTACTCTAGATTCAGAGGCTGAGTGAGAACAGCAATTTTTCAAAAAAACAAACAGGTATTTGTCAGACACCTCCCCCCCCCAGATTCCAAAACAACAAAACTTACCTGCTTCTGGATCTGGAGGAATCCTCCACATATACAAATTGAAGTCATCAGAGCCCGAAAGGATATACTGTTAGGAATAAAAATAAAAGCAGTTTACCACAAAGTATCACCCGAATTATGTCATTTTATTGTCGATCTAGTTTCTCCAAACTAAAAATGAGAAAAAAGATAATCTATATCATTCTTTGCACCTCGCTGATGAACTTACCCTTAAATGGGGATGAGGTATGAGCACAAAAATGTTGCATGCATATAAAAAGACAAAAATTCAAAAGCATGCTTCATGTATCTAATGCCTACTGCCCAAAGTGTATGTTTTCTTTGCTAAATAAGGCTACGGATTTTGGTTGGCTTTAATACAATCGTGTCTAGATCAAACTCTCACATCTTGCAGCCCGCAACTCTGGTCTTTTTTCAACGTCAAAGTCTTTCATCCTTTTTTCTCAACTCCTGAACTACCAAGGAAAACTCCATCAAACACATACCTAAGAAGAGAGCTAGCATGTCCATTACTCACAAGCATGTCTGGCTCATCAGTCTACTAAGACCATCAAAAGTCAGTCACTGAGGATAATCTTGAACACAGAACAAAACCAAAGCTAAACATTCACTGTCAGCAAGTCTCAAGCAGTTTAAAAAAAAATACATTTATCATACTGTTCATTTTTTCCTGGTTATAGTTACTCTGAAGAGATGGAAGGCTGCCCTTTTTCAACAGTGCATGAATGATAAGCAATCTCTTTATTGTACAGAAGTTTAGGCAATATGCAATTTGAAGTAGCTTAATATACTACAAACATGCACTGGAATGACAGGTGACATTTGACATGGTAAAAAGCTTACGCCTCTCAGTTACAAGAGGCCACAAACTGTGCCTTGTGTCCAAATATCTCTTCTCCAATAAACTGTACTCCGTGTCATTTATTTCTCTCCAGAATTAGAGATGAGATGACATGTAGTGGAACCAAGGGCAGATTCCAATTCCAGTTATACTCATGTAGACAGTGCAAATCTCTAGCCCTCAACTGACTTGAGGCTTCTGCTTAATCAATACAGTCAAGAAGTTGGGTTTTTCATTTTATTATTATTAGGGTAGAGGGAAGGGAGAAAAAGAAAGAAATGGAGCAAGTTTGTCCCTTTTCTAACCTTTGATAGGAGACAAAGTCTGTTTTGTTTGGCTCAAATATAACTGGTTTGTGTCTTTCAGTCTCCAGGGATACATAAACTCATCAGGCAAAGTAACACCAAGCAGTGAGGAGACAAGTCCTGGAATAACACAGTACTGAGAAGCAAATAAACAAAAAATATACACTAACATGGAGAAAACTGCTATAAATTTGCATATATTCTGTTTGCAATGCTAATTACGTTCATGCAGTGTTTGGAGGTTCCAGCCACAAAAATGTAATAACCAACCACTAAAATCCCTTCTCTAGTTTCCTACTGTCACAATCCAACCATTCTTTTTTCTCTTATTTTTAAGGACGTAGGATGTGAGTAAGCACTTATGAATGCAATTCTGCTCATTTTCTGACAGATAAGAAGAACTGATCAAACAAAAGTTCCTTTACAAACTTGTGCACACTAGTTCTGCATCACTCATAGACCCATCCTTTCCAAGCCAGAAAGTTATTTCTACAAGCCGACATGTTCAAGCACTTAGGCAGCTTACCTCTGCCAAACTGACCTGACGGTGCCAGGAACATGTGCTTTTCTTTCATTTGACTGCTCATAAATGTTAGCCCACAACAGGCTGAGCCACTGTGCCAAGACTACACAGATCAGGGCTCATACAGGCAACCTCCCAGGAATCAGAAAGAAAGCACCTCTAGTGTGTTTCGTTACACAAGAAATGCTACGTGAAAAAATAAGTCTTGTTTAAAGTTATAAAGGTGTTGTCAGTTGTTAGTACTTATTACCAAATTGTGTGGTTGAAGCAGCAACTGGTTTGCCCAGGACACGTGGAGAAAAATGGAGACTTCTAAAACAGCTAGAAAGCTCAGTATCTTGAATTTATGGCCATAATGCCGTGGGTTTTTTTTAAAACCAAACAAGCTCTAACAACTCCTCAATATAAGAGTCATTTAGCACTTTACATCATAAATCAAACAAACCTACCAACAATGACAGGCCCCAAAGTGACAGATTTCAGATATCCTGCACCAGGTACACAATACAGAAAAAACACATTACGTACGTGCAAGGAACGAAGTGTCTGTGAGACTCTTCAAATCAGCTTCCAAACTGATTTGCAGAGGAACACACTGTATCCTGTAAGACTCAATGGCCAATTCTCTAGGAAATCTGGCATATCATTGCCCACCAAACAAGAACATACTACCTGCAGACACCACTGATCCGAGTATACTCTGTCTTGCTTTGGACACAGCAAAATTTAGAGTCCCCTTGCAGTGATCTGGACTAATGGCAATTTGATTGCACTATCAGGAGTGTAACCAGGAGGTCAAGACAAGTGATTATTCCCTTTACCTGGCACTTTTGAGGCCACACCTGGAGTACTGTGTCCAGTTTGGGTCCCCCGATACAAGAGTGACACTAATGAATCGGACAGAGAGTGGAGGAGGGCTGCTGGGGCTGAAGGCATGTGACCTGCGAGGAAAAGCTAAGGGAACTGGCCTTATTTAGCCAGAAGAGAAAGTGAAGGGACAGAGTGGACCTCAACAGTCTCCCACTGTCTGAAGGAATATAGAGCAGCTGAAGACAGACTCTTCTCAGAGGCATGCAGTAGATGCTCAGGAAGCAACAGTCACAAGTCACAGCAAGGGAAATTCCAGCTGAGCACAAAGAAACAGCATGTTCAGGAGGAGTGTAACAAACACTGCAACTTGGCCCCAGAAAGGCAGTGGAATCTCCACCCTGCCAAATGCAAAATTTACCTGGACAATTCCCTGAGCAATTTTATCTGACTGAAGATGCTCTAAGCAGCTTAAGTCAGATGACCTCCAGAGCTCTCTTCTGATCCAATTTTTCAAAGATTACCAAAGTAAAAAGGGAAAAAATTGTCTTGGTGGATTGGGGTTAATTTTGGGTTGGGGAACGGGAAGGGGGGAGAGTTGGGCAGTGTCAGGAAAATGCCCATCTGAAACCTTTACACTCCATGACACACCACAGCTTCATGGAAACTCCAATGGGAAGACAAACTTAGGCCACACAGACAGAGGCATAAGCTGCAGTTCAGCACATGGACTTGCATAAATTCAGGTGGTCACAATTTGGGGAATTTAAAGAAAGAAATTGTCCAAGTATCTTAAAGTAGTTCACAGAATCGTAGAATGGCTGAGGCTGGAAGGAACCTCCAGAGGTCATCAGGTCCAACCACCCTGCTCAAGCAGGGTCACCTAGAGTCGACTGCCCAGGACCATGTCCAGACGGCTTTTGAATATCTCCAATGGCAGAGATATTCAATCCAACTATCTCCAATTGAGATAGTTCCTACCTACTTAAAAGCACCATGAAGTCCTTCACTTCATTACCATTTTCTAGCCTATTGACATTTGCACCAATCAAATACACTTGGCCGAAGTATTCTGGAGTGAATTAAGGGAAAATAAGTAGGAACAAATAAAGCATCTGTGTTGCAATTTATTGTCTAGTCACAGAACAAAGCTCAGCTCAGGATCTGAGCTGTTCTGAAGAAGTGCTTACAGGTTTAATCTTGCAACTGAGACAGCCATCAGTAAGTGCCAAAAGCATTAATTGATAAAGTCATCTACACAAGTTTGATGTTGTAAGCGATGGGCTGCAAGTTGCGGACTTTTTATATAAATTTAATTCGATAGTTAGCTCTGCCAATAATTATCAGAAATAGATCATATTCCACAAAATATCCAACTATTTGGTATCTCTGCCATTCCACTGCTGCCACGGTAGCAGCCAGCATTGTTTTCCACTCTTTCCCTGTTAGGATACCTCTGTAGGATACATGTTTTCCTGCTGTTCTCACAATATAGAATTGAATCCCCAAATGCATTCCTTTTATCCTTTTCTGTAAGACCAGGTGATAGGGGTCTGAGAAGTAGAACATGGCTTTTCAGACAAAGACCAAGAGACTGCCAGAAGCACAACTTCATGACTGCAGCTATTGCAAGAAAGATGTGCCAGCTGAAGCTTCAAGAGCAGACACCCAAGCTGATAAAGCCAGAAACACGCCTTTTCCATGACATTTGAAAAAGAAACTCAATTCCAGTCAGTACACTCTGCACAAGACAATGGGAACCCAAGGCCTCTGGGGAGCACAGCTGGACTGACATTACTAGGACATTTACATGATCACCTGTGAAAATGTTTCTTTGATGTATTCATTATTAGTATAACAATAAGCCAACAGTTTTCCACACTAGTTGAAAGTTGGAGAATAAGGATTGAGAAAATGCAAGTCAGTCCATATGACTAGAAAATTCAAAGAAATTCAAAGAAATAATTGCTATGAAGTGCACCAAGCCCTAGTTAATAAGGCTGAAATCCTGGGGGAATGGAGTAGACTTTTTGAAAGGAAGGAACAGAAAGAAAAAGGCGGCGTTGGGGTGGAGTAGATGAAAGAACGTCATGCTGCATATGCTTAGACTCCACTTTAATTGCGGCCGAGGATTTTTGGTCCTGAGGGGATGTGCAAAATGTAATTCCTAGCAGAGTACCTTCTACTCACTCACTTTAAGAACAAAAGCCCAGATAATCAAATCACAGAGGCTAGCCAGTGAGAGGCAAAACCACACGCATTCACAGGGACAAATAAATGGCTAAGACAGTGTGCACTCCCCCCCACCAAAGACAAACTCCAAGCAGAACATAACCTCAAGAACCAGTGCAGTGCTGAATTCTGAATCAGACCAGACACTGTGCGAGGAGCTCAGATGCTCAGATGTCTGGGGGGAGAGACCAATATTAAAACCACCTGTTTCATTGTCTGCATTTTTGCTGCTGTATCTGACCAGGACTTCGGAAATCAACATTCACAATATTCACATGAACATGAGATTAGACAGAAAAACAGTTGCTAATAATTAATATTGGAGTTTTTTAGAAGGGAAGAATCAGCTTCTATGTCTAGCTGTTAGCAACAATGACAGGAAAAGGCTTCCAGATGACTACAAGCTGCTGATTCAGAAGTTTGCCTTAGAAGGAAGAAAACTCTCAGGCGTGGTTAGAGTCTACTGCTGGAGAAAACACAAATTCCGTCTGAGCTTCAAGTACGCATAAAATGCTTAAAATGAACTATCATCAGGAATCTGGCAGAATTACTTCGGACTAGCACTCCCCACTTGTTCCACTGTAACTCTTCTCATTTTCCCTCTCCCCAAGGAAATTACAGTAGTTGATATAAATAAATGGAGACCTAATCTGCTGCTGCTATAGTCTCGTAACAGTAGCATTAGCATTGCATTTTGCAGGGTACTACCACTCTGGGGAATTAATTTTTGTTCTTACCGCTGCCAGTTTGAAAGCTTTCAAAATCCCACAAGCTACATTTCCTCAGGTGCTACTGAATATGGAGTATTTAAATAAAATTGTATCTAAATCAAGCCTTATTTTACAGTTTCCAACATCCACATTTCCTGTTTCCATAAAATTTCCTCTTACTTATGACCTGTATCAGAGACATTTTTAAGCTTTTGGCCCTAGACAAGTGACCAGTAGACATGGATCATTTTTCCAAAAGTATCAGCAAGTCTTTTGAATGGCCCTAATAATGTAGGGGAGAACAAGAAGACTGTAGGAGAATTTGTCTTAAAACCAAAAAATACCATCACCATGTAATTATAAATGGATGAATGAGACCATGGGTAACGGTACAGAGATGATAATCATTTGAAAAGTGATTGCTCCTAAGTTACTAACAGGAAAATCCTTGTTAGAGAGACTCAAAATTCCATGCTGCTGCTTACAGCTTTACTAACAAGTCAGCTCTGAAAGAGACTAGACTTCTTAAATCTCAATCCCCCCTCACTTGAGCATGTCTGTCCTTTCCTCAGAGGGGCCAGTGAAACTTGGGGCAGAAAAGATCAGAGCAGACAGAATTTTTCTCGGGCTTTTAGCAAGCTGTCCCTTAGCTTCTTGAAGTAATGCAAAATCCACACACTGGGGAAGAAGCACAGAGGCATCCAAATTTGAAACAGTTCTGCTGGTGCTTTGCAAAGCTCCTTTAAGAGGCAGGAGGTACAGTCCCTCCATACATTGCCTGTAACATAATAGAACTCATGGATAGGGTGTAGCCTTTTGCTTTTTTTCCTTTGACAACAGATAGAGAATCCGGATTGGTGGCAGTCTGCTAGGCTGAAGTCTTAACTCCTCTTGAGCGTATGAGAAGAGCTCCCTTGCACACCTTCTCTGTGGTGGGATGTGCACTGAGGAAACCACAGTTTGACATGAAGCATCACTGAAGTCTGAAAAACATTGATTATTTGTCCAAAAGAGATTGAAATTCATAGCAATCAGCACTTTAGAGAAGGAATCCATTTACACGAAGAACATAAAAAAATGTGTATTCTTCCAAGGAGGAAAGGTTTCCTAAGGCAACAGGGCTTATGCTATTTTGTTCTTTGCAGCATCTCTCTGTCTCAAAGAACTTAAGCCTAGTGGCCAATTTCAAATTTGATAGAGGACCTGAGGGTTCCAGAATTATGGACTGCCTAGAAATATTCTTTTACAAACAGGCAGCCACACAGAGGAGAGAGAGAGACACCCTGTAAGTAGCCACTGAGAGCAAAAGCAGTACCATGATTACACCCCCCTACTGAACATTAGGAAACCCAGATGGAAACTCATCCCTGAACCCAACAAAATCCCAATGATATCACCACGATCTGCTTCTCATGGAACTATTTCAAAGGGGATAAGAAAACAAGCTATAAATAAATAAAAGCAAAAAGTAAGAAAGGTCACCTCATATACACCTATATATTTGTGTGTGTGCTTGTATGTATATATATATAAAAAAATATCATAACCATCAAGACAGGTCTTGCTATACGTTACTTATTTTGCATGAGAAATGTTTGACAGAACACAAGCAAAATTTTTTTTTATAGCTGCTTCTGGGCCTTTTGTGATGCCAAGACTGCTCTACACATCCTCCTTATAAATGAGACTTCCCCTGCTATTTTCTCCATTTTTAAAAAATGACTGATAGTTAATTTACCCTTTGATCAGAATTTAGTGTTAAGTCTGCATTTCCTGCAGGTAGAAAACCCACAGATTTGTTTTCAAATCATCTTTCTGTTGTTAGAGTACCCACTGACCAGAGTGGAAACAAGGTAAAGACACATCTACGGAGGAGGAAAAGACTTTTTCCCTATTCAAAAAGCAACAAGAAGCAAACAAACAAGGAATCAGCAAGATAACACAGCTTGTTTGAGATGGGCAATACTAGAGGAATAAAAGAAAAAAACCAAGATCTCCCACAGAGCAGAGCACTCCTTTCCTTTCCTTAAACAATTAAGAAATAAACAACAGTCAATTGGTCAAGTATGTCCATCTCTCTGCAATTCCTGATCTTTCTGTCGGGCTGTTACCTTTATGCTGATGAATCTAGGCTTTTAGTATAGAGTTCCCACTAAGTACAGCTTGAAAAGCTGCTCTAATGATCATCTGCTGACCTCCTCAGTAGGTATGGTCCCACCTACATCCCTTGTGCCAACATCAGCGCTCGCTCGTGACACAGCAGTGGTCTGGTTCAGTAGCTAGAACAGTAAAATCCCATACAAATCATAATCAGTCATTCAATGTATTTCTTCTCATTTATGTATTTCAGCCAGCTTCTATAGGGGTCAGGTGGATGCCAGTATAGCCCAAGTAAAGTACAGGACCTCCCCTCTCAGTGGCCTACTGCCTTGTTCGTACCCTCAGACTGCAACCCCAGGCAGAGTGGCTGCCCGTTCTCCTTTTAGAAGCTCTCACTGTTACCAACTAAGAAGTTCCTCTCCCCAAGGCAGTTAACCAGGGTGTAGGGTCAGGAAGACATAAAGAGCAGTCACCTGTGCAGGCTATTAACCTCTTGCTGCTGTCTCTCAATGACAAAACCTAAAGTAAGAAGAGATGTAACTGGGAAAGCTATTTCTGAAATGTGTTTTGGAAAACTTGCAGT
This sequence comes from Aptenodytes patagonicus, assembly GCF_965638725.1. Classification (NCBI taxonomy): domain Eukaryota; kingdom Metazoa; phylum Chordata; class Aves; order Sphenisciformes; family Spheniscidae; genus Aptenodytes; species Aptenodytes patagonicus. The sequence continues at coordinate 34,387,322 of NC_134955.1, read as the reverse complement.
TGAGAAAATAATTTACCTACAAGAAAGTATACCTATACATTCTTTTATCTTCTGCTTTGTAATAAATTCTAGGGTGCAAATCATATCTTTTTGCAATACTTAACAAACTTAAAGAGTAATCTACAACTAAGGCTCACAGCATTGTGGTAGTAGGAAACACGTTTGCTTTGAAAACAGCCAACTTTTTTCATACTAGCCAGGACAGCAGCTTGCAACCTGTACTGTTTGAGACTGTTTTTCAGGAAGGTTGAACCTGGCACAAAAAAGAGCTTAAAAGTTTTCCATCTTGGCCTGAGAATCAAGCAGGTACGTCCAAAGGCTTTTTACAACAGAAACTTTGTTCCTCAGTAAGAAGCATGCCTATCTCATGAACTGGAAAAAGAAAAGCTGTGACACAGCAGACTGGAGAAACGCAAATTGCTTCTAGTACATAAAATTCAAAGCCAAACATTTGTATTCCCACTCCCTAAATCCCTAATCTTATAAACAGCCAACTCTGTGTGGGGCAGTTTTAAATGCTTACAGAAGCATCATCAGGAACAATCCATCAACATTTTTACAGCTGCCTTTTTGCCATGCAGAAAGGCCGTAACAGTAATTTTATTCATGAACAAAAGCAACTTACAAACCCTCACTGTGGATTTCTATGGCAGGGAAAATATTCCTATTACGTTCCAAAGAAAGCAACAACAAGTTTATCTGAGCATATGAAGGGGACTCTTCTGTACATGGCTGAAACTGCATATACCCCAATTGCTCTCTTTTGTCTTTTTCAGCCATCTGTTACTTCACTTTTTCAAATACACATTAAATCAAATATTCTATTAGTCAAAATCCTCCAGAATTCATAGTTGCTTCTTCAGTATCTAGACAAGGCCTAGTTTTAACAGCTCAACAAGAAACACTGTCAGTGCAGCACCCATTGTGTGTCATTTTTAGCAGTGCACTCCTGCTCACTCTCCCTTCCCTTCCCTCTCTCCAGTCGTGCAAGGGATGCTACTAAACTGCAGATCTCTTGTGATGCACTATGAGGAACACGAAGCCTGCAAACCTCAAAATCTCCTGAGTCAGGGTTCTACTCCACCAGAATTTAGCTTCAGTATGGGTCCCTTTGGGCTAATGCATTACTGTCCAGAGGTCTAAAAACCTCCCCCAAGGGCTTACAGGAATGCAGAAGAGAAGGGAGACAGGAAATGAGCCTGGTAGGATGCCTCAGGGAATGGGGGAAGAGGTGATCAGAATAGGAAGAGTTAAAGAAAACTCCCAGCCCCTTCTGTCAAGACCCTGACTCTGAAGAGACATTTTCAGTATGACCCTCCCATGTCAATTACCAAAAGGGATGGGGAAGAAATAAGTAAGTAATTTCATAGCCAGATAAATTACCCATGTATGTATTTTATATGTACGTAATGTTATGCATATAGCTGGGATTTAAACTGCCATTTAGATAAAGTAAGAAACAAAATACAACCTCATCAGTAATTCTTGGAAGAAGCCAGAGTAAGACATTGATTTTCTTTTTATCCAAGCACAGCAACATATTTGCACAGAGTACTTTTCATACATTAAGAAATGCTGACTGCAATAAGCTACTATTAATTAAGAATTCTTCTGTGCACAGGAAACTCACAATATATTCTTTAGAAGAATAATTCCCTTTCTTCTTTTTAGTTTTTAAAGCTAGACATTGATAAGTACTACTTCCTGAGATAAATGGCCTTTAAGTTAGATGACAGAAAGAAGAACACAGAAAAAAAAGTTCTATTTCTTTACAAAGGCAGTGCACAACCATGTAAGACCCCTGGCACCTATACAGCTAATCCTGTTATTGGAAGGGTTACATTCATGTAATAATTCTGTCCTGCTAAAAACTGGGTTGTCCCTAACCAGGGCTATTTAGCACACAGACTTCAACATAACGAAGGCTGTAACTTTATAGGGAGTTGGAGCAGTCTGCAGTACCGAGTGGTGCATTCCTGAAACTCTCCTATACCAGTGTAATGTCAACAGAAAAGGCTGAGTGGTGATGTAATGTCTGAGGGCATGCCAGAGTCAAGACACTTTTTGTTTGATTCACAGGGTACAAGTTATTTCTCCCCACCCCCGCCTTTTTTTAAGCAGGCAGCAGGCAGTTGATTTTACAACTAGAAGCGTTAGAGCCTCACATTATCTGCACAGTGAAAAAAAGGAATGAGCTGATAGCATTCATCATTGTGACAGAGGCAACAATTCTTGAGCAAGAAAAGCTTTTGGTCTATTCTAGTTTGGAGGGGGGTTTGTGTTTGTGGGTTTTTTTGTGGGTCTTATTTTGCTGCTGCCCATCACCATGGCCTCTGAGGCTCCTACACTTAAAAATGCATTTGGGTACCCAAAGCCCTTCAATACTTCCTGTATCCTTAGATCCAAGAAGGTACTTTCCATACCAGTCTAGCAACTAAAAATCCTTAGTATTTCCCAAATTCTAATGCTGACAAGAAGAATGGAAACTCCCCCAGCACCCTGACACAACTTGAGATTCTCACACATTTTATGATTTGTATGTAAACAAACACTTGCGCACACTAGGGTAAAGTCAGTGGGAGTCAGGTGCATTAACAAACTGCCTTTAAAATTCTGGGCCTGGATGCCTGTACCAGAAGGATGGGTAAATTATGCTCTCACATAAATCTCTATAGCCAACAGAGGGAGTGGGCAGCTGAGAGTCATGCTTGATCCATCTAGCCTATCTTATCCTTCCTGCCTTCCACAGCTGTATGACTCAAGTGAGCTCCCAGATAACGCAAGTGGCATACGATTTTGAACATGTTTATCTACCAACATCAGAGCTCTCCTACAAAGAAATGAAAAAATTAGTGTCATGTGAATGAGGTCATTACACACATGACATGGACAAAAGACAGAGTTCTGAGAGGAGCAAATGAAGGCAATTATAATGCTAATTGGCTAAACATTGCCTCTCAAGTTTTGGTAGTTGTAAGAAATAAGAAAAGTCTGACTGTGGCATTTCTAGGAAAAATGCCTGCATATACTGTTCACTGATTTTCAAATCAGGTTCACAAGGACTAGGGCAATAATACTTTTGGAGGAAAACAACAGTTTGCAAGGACACAAAAAGAAGCAAAGCTGTTCATCCTCCAAGATCCCTGTCACTTAGCCTGTGCTACAACCCACACACCCAAAATACCTGCAACAACTCAAAACCAGCTAAGCACTTCAGAATGTGTTCTTTTAAACTTTAAAAAAAATCATTGGGGTTAACAGGTGAATCTTTCTGAGTTTTGTTCCTTAAAGCATTAATGGTATTTCATTCTTTGTTAAGAGGTTTCAATCTACTTGCATCACAGATGCTCCAATAAAACAAGCTGGTATGGAGACCACTGCACACCTGCTGGTAGCAGGCTCCCCTCTAGAGTGACAAATCAGGAGTTCTGGATCCAAGTCCTGTTGAGTACCTGTCTTTTTAGCGCCCACAGATTGTGACAATACTGAGAAAAGATTAGTATACAGAGCCTAACTGCCATCAACAGACAAACCAATCAAACTGTTCCCCAACTAGTAGTCTGTGGTTTATTTGTGCAAAGAAATTGTATTAGTTTAACACACGTACCTTGTCAAAGTAAGAATAACACATCTGATCATTATGGGAACTTCAGTATTTAATTTCTTAAAATATAAGGGTGATCTCTAAGAGAACTCCTACGTTGTGTGCTTGCAGCTCAGAATCTGTTCATTTTTGCCATACTGGAATCCAACAGCTCCATATGGAACATGGTGCTATTTACCTTCTCTGTAGATTTTCACCACTGTGTTACAGCAAACTTCCAAAGGCAAGTACTAAGATACTAACAGTTGTGGGTTTTTAAACCCTGATGGTCATGATTTACAGGAAAACTTCTTGTGAGTAAACCATTTTCCGTGTACAAACTTCATAGAAAGATTAGCAAAGGCTGTAGTTCTGTGAAGAGCCGAGTCTCACAGCGCTGAAAGGCCATCTCTCCACCTCTCACCCACCTTCTGATCCCTTCCTTATATTGCATTCAAACACTTGCCAGAGCCCTCTGAGTGTCAATATAAGTCATTGACCCAGAAAAAGAAGTAAATGCTTCTACCAGGTTAGGAAGTTGAATCACTGAAAGGTCTTGCATCACCTCTGCTGGATAAGAAAGGCCTCCCCCTTTCAGCAGTTTACTTTTTTCCCCAATGGAACTGCATTCTAAGCACTGATGAGTTAAGGATATCCCTTTCTTGTTAGGGTTAAAATATAGAATCGAAATGCAACTTTATCAGATGAACTAACTGTGTAGACAACACATAATAGTTTTTGAACACAGGAGAGTCCCATTTTTAAATTACTAGGCTCTGTATGAAGTATTAAAACCTAACTATTTAAGACAGCTTAGAAGAGAAAAAAAAGATCAAGTCATCAGATTAATAAAGATGAAAAGAAAAATCGAAGACAGAGAAAATCAGAGGTACAATGAGAGAAAATTTCTGAAGAAGCCTTCCTACCACAAGTGCCACTCATAATTTGAACACAACTTTCTTATCCTTAGATCCCCACAAATGAGCCTTAGCCCACTCAAAGTTTTGATCCTACAAGGAAATACAAGCAAGGAATTCTATGAAGCTCACTTTGCATGGATCTCGAATGAAAGACATTCTTTATTAAGGCACAGGACAGCAATATTAAATGGGAGAGGGGGCTGGAACCAGATTAAATTGGAAACAGATTTATTTCTTTTTTTTGATGAATTCTGATTTGCGTGGGGAGCTTTGTATACATTATTTCATACTCACAAAACTCACCAAAAAGCAAAAGCATACTATTTATATAGAAGGGTGAAACTAAAAAAACATTGTAAATTTTTTTTATTCATCTTGTGTATCTCACAGTAGGTTCCAACTCTAACCTTCTTTTCTAGATACACCTGGAATTGGAGTTGGGTTCTCAGTAAAAGGCAGTCCCTAAGGACTATCCATAGTGTTGACAATCTTAGTCAGCTGAATTTGAGCATTACTGGACAGTTTCAGACATATACAGTTGGACCACACGTTGGCATTTTCTGCGACTTCATTATCTTTTTTCCGTCCAATTAGAGGATGGGTACAAGCAGGTATCTAAATGTCAAATTCCACATCTCTCTAATATTCCATATTAAACTTCATATTCCCTATTAGCTTCTTACAGCATTTATAAGGGAATATAAATGTCTTTTGCTCTGATTTCCAACTGTTTAGTAGCATTATGTGCTGCTACTTATCTGAACAGAAAGTCTGTCAAGCCAAAAGAATATCAAGTTTTTAAAAAAATGCAGGCCTCTGAAGTATCACATCAACCTGATACAGAACAGCCGTATTCTTCCCATTAAAATAACACCACACCCATAAGAAAATGGCTTAGAAAGCACAACAACAGACACTAAGGCTTTTATCTAGATCTTCAGTAACAGATAAGAAGCTAAACTATGTGTCAGAGTGTACACAGGTCTACTCTGACTTCCACAGGAGAAAAGAGTGTCATCTTTAGGCTGACTAAACAACGGACCACAAATCATCAGTTTTCTTCTTAAACAATACATGTGTTTGCCCATTCTTTACAGTAAACCACTCTATTTTTTAAGATGGTTTCATTATTGCATTTTCACACTCCTTCTACAAAAAACTATGTAAAACTCGGAAACACTGCTCAAGTTCAGTGATGTAAATGTATTTCATACTTGCAATCTGAAAGAAGCTCAACTCTGCCTCCTGCAGCAGCAGCAATAGAATTAATGACCAAATTCTGACTGCAGGAATTTTACTGATGACAGCAAAGAAAGTTTCAGCTCTTAGTTCTATACTATCATAGCTTGAAAATACATTTTTTTTCCTTAAACAGTGTTAGTGGTTATTAAATACAGCTGTCCAAAGACAATATCCAGCTCTAGAATCACACAAACTGCTGTTAGTCACTTTATGTGCGACCTATTTCTTTGTGATTAGTAGTAGGGACAGAGTCCTGCCTCAGTGAAGTAACAAACTATTCCTTCCTAACCACCCGCCATCACCACTTACAGAACACTGAACTATAAAGACCTATAATCTGATCCAGTAGTACAGTATTAAAGGAGAAACATTATAATTTGAAGAAGCAATAACTCTATAAATCCACAATATTTATGTTTTGTGGGATTGCCTCTACTGCACTCAGTAGCAATACTGAAACAAAAGGAAGATGCTTCCTTATCATATGCAAATAATATTGTCTACTCATGGTTCTAAAATCATATTAATTGGACCTAAAAAGCCTCTGCAAATATTTTTCTTGTGAATATCACCTTCCAAGTAAGTATTAGATCACATCAAACAAGAAGTAAAATTTATCATGTGCTTTGGTATATGTTTTTCTTCTTTCAGAGCCTACGCTGCAAAACAGTTCTGAGGTAAGCCTACACATGTTTTGCCTCCTGTTTTATCTCCTGAATCAGAAAAAAAAAAACCTTACAGAGGTGTTTTCAAACACTCGTGGAAACTCTGGAGACTCAGGACAGCATTGCTTGCTTATTACCTGATCACGATCACCTGCAAAACAGCAGCTCTTCATAGTACATGAGTTGAAGTACCCTTGGTTGTCAAACTGGAAGACAGGTAGCCGGCAGTGGATGTCATAGAGGACCGGGGGAAGGCGCCGACGCAGTGCCAACAGCTGGGTTCCATTGCTGTTGAACCGAACACTCATGGCACTTTGAAGGGAGAGGTTTCCACCATAGCGGAGCAGCGAACTGAGAAAAGACAGACGAAACAAGTGAGATGGGCTGCCACTTGAACTGAACTACTTAAAGACAGAACTCTCTCTTTAACCTTACTGAGTCATTTCAAACAAATAAGCCCAGTGAACTATAATCTTATATTTAGTTTCTGCTTCAAAGCATCAATTCCTGAACAAACTTGATTCAAAACCTGAATGACAAACTATCAAAATGCTAAGACTATGAAGTCTTCAGAAGAGAAAAGTTAAAGACTGAGAATAGTTTTGTTAATAACAAATACATTTGCTACACAGGAGCAAAGTCTCAGAGTAGCCTTGGCCTTAAAAAGGCTGTTCTTGTACCTCTGGGATGTCTGCATTTGAGACTGACCCTACCAGCACTCAGCTCTTTTTGTTCAGCTGGTGCCTGAATCCAGCCAGCCCAAACTTTTTTTTTTTCCCCCCTCTGCTCTGGCACCAGATGGCATTTTCTCCGATTGTAGATACTCTGACCATTATCGCACTTCTGCTTCTGCTTACATTTCTACAGCACATCAGAGGATGTTTGAACTCTACAATCAGTTCCAGCTGTCTTAAATAAAAGGCCATCTTACCAACAACTTATTGCAAGAAATGCTAAAATAAGTCACTTAGCTAGTCTCAAACTTGCTTCATCTAAAAATATTGCCAAGGAGGCAAGACAATTATGCTACTACATGACACTATTACCTAAAACACTCACATGGTTGAATTAGCTAGTTTCCTTGTCCCATATAAGGCTGTATGATCAGAGCTGGAGTATTTGTATCAGTTCTTATTGACATATACAAGACAAAAACAAAGGGTCACAAGTTTCCAGGCTCTCTCTTTAAAACAGTAACAGAATATGGAATTTGTTCCATCCAGGAACCTAAAGATAATCAAAGCATACCTGAAATTCAATTTGCATTGTACAGGCTTTCTGGTTTTTTTCAAAGATTTAATTCAATCCCTGTACTTGAAGTGATTGTGTGTACGGAAAGGGGGACAAAGAAGGAAGACATTTTATCCCTTTTTTTGTTCAGTGATCACCGAAACCTCCTTAAGCAGTACCAGAGCTCGACCTTTTGTTAACAGGTTTTGAGCAATCCCCATCAAATCTTGTTAAGAGCTGTGACTTTTATGCACCTTCTGGACCAGACAAGGCATACCAACACAGAACTTGCAGATTCTAGAAGGAAGTTTATTCATAGATTTTAATGCATTATACTTTCTGATGTAGCCCTATGCCCCAACATTTGTGAAAAATGAGTCACTCCACATGGATGGGAAGCCACATTCCATGCAGGTTGAAGCACGCATCATTACATGAGATACTGTGAAGTTAAAAAACTATTGTTCCTAAGCTAGAGTTCAACAAAGCCAAAAACAAAATAGAAGACTCCACACAATGAATGCACTAGAAATACACTGCTCTCGCACACATGCACTTTGTGAACTGAACAGTCAAAGCCAGGGTGCCACAAAGGAACCAGAAGTCACATTTTCAAAGCCAACTAGTAAGAGCTTCAAGCTGGGCACCAAAACTTCTGAATGCCTGTATCAGCATGAAGAGTCCTGCTCTCTCACATATGTGTGCGTTCTCCTCCTAGGCAAAGCCGCTGAGCTTCTCTTAATAGTGTTTATGGTTTTTAATAAAAACCATGAGAAAATTTAATACTAGAAATTGTAACCTTAGAGACAAGGATTTAGGATCCCCCTCATCAGCCCTAGTTTCTGTTCATCAAGATCACTAAAGTACTCAGCCATCTCAAAATACTCAGCCAGGCACTAAAAAACCCAAAAAAACAACCCAAAACAAAAAAAACCCCAAAACACACATGACTTCTCCCCCCCCCCACCCCGGATAGGTTTGTGTAAGCCAAAAATTTTTTCTACAGAAGTTTCCACTTCCTTAAAAAACAAAACAAAACAAAACAAAAAAACCCAACAACACACAAAAATTAAACAAAAAAACCCCAAATCCAAAAACCAACCAAAGCCTCAACCCAAAAAACATGCAGAAGAAATAAACCCAGATTTTTTTGGTGAAGAAAGGTCAATTTTTCTATAAAAATACACGAGTTCTCCACCATGGATAAGAACACCATAACATATATGCACCAACAAGACTTAAGGTGCAGCCACTACTGCACCAGGACTAAATCCCTCTCCTCATCACCAGTTCTCCTCCTCAATCTAAACTGCAACCTGGAATTCTCTCCTGCCTACAAGTCAGCAAGCCTACCAGATGCCCCATCCTTTCAAATCTTCAAGCAAAGTCTCCATGGTTACTATTATTATGCCCTGCCTGAAATATTTTGAGATTATATTTTATAGTAATAGTAGTGTAATAATAAACTAGCTTCCATTCTGCTTACAGATGTTTTCATAAAGCTCCTATAGCAGTCAAAGCTATCAAAGAAAACACCTCTTGGAGTTGAATTCTGTATTGTGTTTCAGCAACTTCAATGTAACAAAGCTCTAAAAGAATATTTTACTTCAGAAATTAAATGAAGTAAGAAAGGCTAGAACTTCAGAAATTATGATCATATACACATAAGAAGTCTAGAGTTAAGGAGCTGCATAGTTAAGACCCCTCAAAAGATCCACAGCTTTGCCTACCTCATACCCTCACTCCAAACAATTCAGCCACACGTGTAATGGAAATACAGTTTATGCTGCAGTTCCTTGAACATTTGACTCAAAGGAAAAAGAAAAAACAAAACAACCCCCCCCCCAAACCCAAACCCCACACTAATAAAAAAGGCAGTGGTCTAAGTTCGGCTGATAAAGAAATGCTAAAATAACCATATGCCATTCATATATGAGTAACACGCCGATGACTTTCCCCACTTGCCTCAATTCTGTCCCCAAAAATCAGACTCTATAGCTCCATGTGCAGCATTTTGCTGCACTAATCACAAGACAGTGGTTTTCTGTTTTGCCCACCCTGCTGTGTCCTGCTTGCTTTCCCTCTGTCTCTTTGAAAGGGTTTGTTAAATTAACTGCAGTGTTTTCCTTTAACAAGCTATGAAAAGAGGCAGCAGGTAGTTAGGTGGGGATGAAGAGAGACAAACTGACACCAAAACCCCCCAAACATCCATTTCCTGACCCAAACAGAGAAAAAATATTTGCTCTCTCTCTCCTCCTATGAGAGAACGTCTGAGAGAGATGGTCAGAAATATGATGGGGGGGTATGGAGTGAGTGCAGCTCATGGCTCCATCTTGGTGGAAAAGCTAGGAACCTAGCTCACTAACAGAAGACATAAAGGATTTGAGAAATCTCTCTTCCTCTGCCTCCTACTGCAGGCAGTGCACATGGTAGCAGTATTTAGAACTGAGGAACCCCAAGACTTCAGTATCTTCCATTATAAAATTTAGTTGATTATAGAATAACCATGCTGTCTTTAGGGAAGAAAAAAAAAAAATTGCCCAAGATGTCTTCTAGAGTATTCCATCTCCATCAAAATTGCAGGAAAAAAGCAGTCAGCCATCTCCAAGAAAGAAGCTGGGGGAAGTTACGTTATTTTTTACAGTATTAAACCAGTACTAATACTCATTAGTACTAAAGAGGATGTCTGAATCAAGAAGCTCTAAAGATCTTCAAACTAATCAGAACCAGAGCTTTTGCTCTTCTTTTTTTGGGATGGGAAGGGAAGAGGAAGGGGAGAGCTGTGTTTAAGCATGTTCAGTGTTCAAATGACTATCTCTACTTTCCCGGTTGCATCATGGTGCTGCTCTGTACCTTTAGTCAGTGCTACTTTGGGATTTTTTCCATGCAGGATTACGTGGGGCTGTGTAAACATGCTTGGATATGTTGCTCATGTTAGAACTGCCACTTCTGCCTGCTCCTTATTACATGCTCCAGCAAAGGAATTTCAGAGGCAACACCTTCTTGCAGTTACTAAAAAGTTTACTGATGCATCAGACTAAAAGCAATACTCTCCTCTCGAAGACAGAGACCGTGGCAGCTAGTGAGAAATCTGAAGACAACCCTAAAAGGGCACCTCTGAACAAGATGGGTGCCCTTTCTGCTAGAGGCATTATCTTTATGAATGCAGACCCAGGCTACTCTGGGATTTAGTCTGCTTCCAAATTTGGCTCACGCAGCCAGCCATGGAATGCTGATGTTGTCTATGAGCTCTGGAAGCAATACAGAGACACACACATGCACTTCTGAGTTTTTAAAATAGTCATCTCGTATGATTAAGAGAAATATTTAGTCCACAGATGGAACATTACAATCCAAACACACATGCTGGAGCTGGAGGGAGGCTGAGGAGGGAGAGAATGGACAGCTATGTGCAATATGGTCATTTCCGTAGTTGGATATGCTGCACACAGGCAGCACTCAAACGTTAACTAAATACCAGCTCAGCCAAACAATGGAAAGCTTTCAATCCAAGAGTAGCACCACTAATGTAAATAAATCCGTTTCTACTGGCAGCTAGTGGGGTGAGGGAAGAAGTAGTCTCACTACACTCAGAATTTGCAGGAAAAGTCTATACCTGAAACAGGCGTTTCCTCCTCCTCCTCCTCTCTCCCCTTTTCTAAACAAAGAAGTTGTTTCATCCTTTTTTGAAAAGTCGACTGCCTGAGTGGTAACATAAGATTAACCCAGGCTATTCAAAAGTTAGCTTGGCAACAGACAGTGGCCATTAAAACTGAGAGAAGATCAGTGTCTTGGTAGAAATAAAATAAAAGCAGCATGCATGACAGCATTAAATAGAACCATTAAATAAAACCATTGAATAGCTTCTCTTTATAAGCTACAAATCTGACAATGAACTGCAGTACAGACACTGTCCTTGGGAAATGAGTGTCATTTAGGAGGGAGAAGGAAGGAAGGGAGAAAGTGTTGATGTCATAAACAGCAGTGTGTGAAACTAACTTAATGACAGAATGACCTTAAAAGGAAAAAATGAATTGAATGCTCGTAACTAATACACACCATTGCATACAACTGTGTTTGTCAGCATTTCTGTAACCACAAAATTGAGGAACTTCTAACTGTGCAGAAAGAACTGGAATGAAGCTTGGCAAACAGAATCTTGGCCTGGAAAACTGCAGAAGGGTTTGGGTTTTTATTTGGAAGAAAGTTATTCTGTGTGTGTAAAAACACATACAATTCTTCTTTAGTCTGGAGCAAACACTTAGAAAGAGCCAAATTAACCAATAATAGAAAAGCAAGCACAAGATCAATTAACATGCATACATTTTTTTTTAAAGTAGATTACAGGTCTCTCAGAAGTCTCAAGATAGTTTCTTTGAAAAGCAAGTAAGTCATGTCAAAGCGTGTGGAGGTTCTCTATGTGTATTCAGAAGTGTTAACAAATGTGAATGAAGTCCATCAGTGTCTTAAGATTAAAAAGGTACACAAGCCATATTCAGGATTTTATTATTTCTCAGTAACATGCTCATTTTTCCAAATTCTGTCATCACTATTTCTGATTATCTCACTACCTTTACAAGAACTCTCTTCAAGAACTACATCCCCCAGAATCCTTAACAGGAAGTAAGGGGTATTTGCTTGACTTTAAAGAATAACCAAATAAAATAAAGGCTGTGTATTGTTAGCAAAACTAAACACATTTGCTTTCCTTCAAAAAGAACATACAAGTAAAACCAACTGCATCCACCGAGACTGGAAAAGTAGGGAATTTAGGGTGAAGATTCTGCATGTTCAAAAACGTGTCATTCTTTCTGCTCTTTACTGTTAGGGTCAGGAACATGTAAATTAGTATAAAAAGGAATCCCCCATCATTAATAAACTTTCATGTGTGGCAAGCTCTAAGGTGAACAGAAGCTTCACCTTTCCCTCCAAACCAAGAGGGAAATAATTTATTAATTTTTTTAATAAGAGAGATTCTTATCTGATAACTGACTTCAGAATCTGGAGCCTTAAGAACGTCAAACATCACCAGATTTACGTACCCAGAGCAGCCAGACCTTGTAACAGCAAAGACTTGTGTGGTTTGGCCCTTATGATCTAATTGAATCACTGAATGCTAATGTTGCTTTACCAGTGATCTCAGGCAGTTCTCCAGAAAGCATTACATTTTCGTTTATTCTGCCTTCATTCATAGGAAAAAACCTACAGAATCTCAGTATTTTGAGGAAGATGACAAGAACAAAGGCATAAAGTATACTAAACTCTCCCCCTCATCTGTATTACTTCTATCCTTTTAGGACTTAAGGCTTACCTCTGCCATTACAGCAATTAAACAGTAGCAAATGACAACAACAAACAAAAAACCCCGTTTGTTTGTATGTTTCACATCCTCCTCCAGCTCCATCCAAGGTTTGTTTTGGTCTTTACAGACCTGTTCCCAAACATTCTCACTGTCCCAGGCTTGCCCTCACTACAGATCTGAGAGTCAGCAGGCACAAGAGCATCCTGTTCTCACTCTCTGCTTGAAACATCTAGGTGTTACTGTAACGTAAGTAATAAATGAGATCTAGTAGACAGTAAAATAGTTTTGCAGGAAAAGAAAAAAAAACATTTAGCCAGATTAAGAAAAGAAAAGAAAGTAGAGAATGCAGAGTAAAGAACAACTGTCCAACAACCACAAGCAAGCTAGCTAAATCACCTGATCATTTTCCTCCTTTTCTGATTGTGCTGGTTCTGACTGGGGTAGAGTTAATTTTCTTCACAGTAGCTAGTATGGGGCGATGTTTTGGATTTGTGCTGGAAACTGTTGATAACACAGGGATGTTTTCGTTACTGCTGAGCAGTGCTTACACAGAGTCAAGGCCTCTTCTGCCTCTCACACCACCCCACCAGCGAGAGCAGGCTGGGGGTGCACAAGAAGTTGGGAGGGGACACAGCTGGGACAGCTGACCCCAACTGACCAAAGGGACATTCCACACCATATGATGTCATGCGCAGCATATAAAGCTGGGGGAAGAAGAAGGAAGGGGGGACATTTGGAGTGATGGCGTTTGTCTTCCTAAGTAACCGTTACGCGTGATGGAGCCCTGCTTTCCTGGGGATGGCTGAACACCTGCCTGCCGATGGGAAGGAGTGAATGAATTCCTTGTTTTGCTTTGCTGGCGTGCGCAGCTTTTGCTTTGCCTGTTAAACTGTCTTTATCTCAACCCATGAGTTTTCTCACTTTTACTCTTCTGATTCTCTCCCCCATCCCACTGGGGGGAAGTGAGTGAGCAGCTGTGTGGTGCTTAGTAGCCAGCTGGGGTTAAACCACGACACTAATCCCTAAATTCTACAGTTGGAGTCCATTTTTCAGCCTGTTCAGAAATAGTACCTTGTAGGATGGAATACAGACTGTGAGAGAGAACACTGTTCAGCTAAATCCAGCAAAATACAAAGGAGTAGGTTCCATCAGATAACCAGACAGAGAAGATGCAAATACAACCAGACATGGCATGTGAAGATGACCTTTAGGCCAAATGAAGGAACACAAGCGGTTTCCAAAACAAAGCACACACCGAAGTCAGTATAACACAAAGAACAGATACCGGAGAATGTTACCTCAGAAAAATGTCAAAGTTGGTAACTCCTCCTGAAGAGTAAATCCATTTTCACACCTTAGTGTCTATGCAAAAGCAGTCACATATCAATACTGCAGTCCTATGAAGCATTTTTTCCTACACACGTTTCTGTGTGGCGATTCTTGTATTGCATTAGGAAAGCTGAGCAACATCAGCCACAGATTTGTTCTCTCATCCAGTAATATATATACACTCACCCCCCTTCTTTTCTCTAGCAAAGCTGCATGAATTTTTAATTTACCAAAGCTACAAAAGCTGAAATTAAAGAAAAGAGCAGCAACAAGAAAGTAGGCCTTTCTTTTGACAGGAAAAGTGGCAAGATCCAAGATGCTCCTGCAGAAGCACAGTCCAGTCTCGAATCAGTAAAGCTTTTGCCTCTGATAAGTAAGGTACAAGATGAATAGAAATTATCATGTAAAGGTAACTGAATGCAACTGCACACACAACTTTGGTCTCATCAAGTTGGTTCCATCACAGTTTCCCATGGACCGATGTTTCAAAGACTAATTCCCTTGTCTTACAATAGGGTTGAACTAACATTTCAGATGTTCTCCCAGTAAATGCACTAAGAGGATCTCTCCCTCGTATTCAGTCACCAATATTTATTTTTTTTCCAAATTTTATTTTCTTTTTTTAAGTAAAAAATGGTATCTCTTAATTCCTTTCCTCATTTTAATTCCCTCCTCATTTAAATGAGGCATAAAGGTGATTAGGGCAAGGCTTTTATGATCACAGACCTATTTCCTTAAGAAAGCAGGCTACAAAAACCCATTAAATCAGAGCTTCTTTTGAACAACAGATTACTATTTTATACTTTTTAAATTTGCATTGCACGGACAATACTTTGCACTTTAAATTCTTGCTTTAGAAAGACCTGTGTGCTAGAGAATTTCAAAGCTAACAAAAAGATTAAGCATCATGAGGCTTTTGAAGTAGGCAGTATTCCCATTCCCTGATACAGGAAAAACTGAGGGCAAGAGAGGTCAATCAACAGACCTACCCAACACTGTGAAACAAAACCAGGTTTCCTGACTTCTTGTTTACTGCATGAAGCTACTTATATTCTTGAAAATTATAAACCTGAATACCACTGCTGCTTCTGGGAGCAAGCTGGATCCCACAGAGCAAAGGGACAGCACCTAGCTTAAAGTGCCTGGCCAGAACCAAACCAGGGCTAGTGTGGGGATGCTGGTAGGTGTGAAAATGCTTAATCTTCAGATCAGAAGATCCCCATGCATATGATGGAGGGCTAACTATCTGCAATGGATAATGTGATTTCAACTAATGAAGGTTTGAGAAAACTACTAAATCAAGACAGGAAAAGCTGAACAGAAGAAGAGTCACCGTAGCCCTATCTGAGAACAACAAAGAATTAAAAGCTGAACTACTAACAATACACATTTTTATTATACAATTTGAACTGCAATACTCAAAAACTCAGTTGTGTGTCTGATCAACAAATCTGGGGATGCTAGACGAAAGTCAAAAATCTTTCATTCTGTCATTGAAAAAAAACTTCAAAGATCTTCAGTTTGCACATCAGTGGACTAACCTGAATACACTCCACTTCAGGAAGGATACCAGCCTAAACATAGAAAAAGCTAAGCTAAACCCTCTATCCCAAAAGGGGCTGACAAAGTCAGGCATAAAGCAGGACTGCGAATGAGAGAAGGAAAGTGTACATCCAAAACAGAAGCTAAGTGAGAGGGCCCTTCCTACGGTACTGTCCTAGTTAATTCCGCAATAAGGACAAGACATAAAGGTGGGAAAAATACTACAGCACCTGCTTCACACACTTGAATACCAGGCAGTATTCAGCAGACTTACATACTTACTTAAATATTTCTAGACTACCTAGCAACAGAAAAGATCACTTGCTTCAGAGTAGAAAATATCTAGCAATAAATTTGCTGATTTACATCTTCTGCAACTTCAGCACAGCACTTCTGTCTTTAAAACAGAAAAAGAAGAGAAAGAAAAAAAAGCATCAACTGGCCAAAAGTGGCAACCACAACAAAGGATTCCATATGCAGAAAAGTGCTCTTCCCAGCAGAAATACCACTTAAGCCGTCAGCATGACTAAAGCCTTAATGATTGTCACCATCCCTCTTTGCCCAAAGTCAAAAAGGCTTATTTGCAAGTACTCCCTTTTTTCTTCAGTGGCCCCCTACTAGAAAGGCAGAGGAGACTACCTCAGATGTTTCTAACACTGAAGAAGTAATTTTGGCTAAACCTGTGGCAAACAGTTTGGAGATTTATTTGTGGTTACAATGAGGAAAACAAAGCCAAAAAGTATCCCAAAAATACCACTCCCACAGATGCCATTACCATTCAAAAGTTACTTCAACACATCCCAAAGATTTCCAGAAAAGAATAATTCAATCCCCATGAACTTAAGAAACAATCAGCTCACTTTCTACGACATTAAAAGGAACTTTTAAGAAATAATGGAAAACAAATGGGGGGGGGGGGGGGGGGGGAGGAATCTAAGTTTAGGTTCTGTGTTATTTGGGGCAAATATGCCAAGTTGGACCTGGTCAGGAGAGCTTCAAATTCTAGGTTGAGACACAGATCAGTTGAACTGCCTCAGTAGCACAGAAGCAAAACAGATGAGGATGGTACATGTGTGGGATGAGTTGTATTTCCCGAACTGTGAGAGAAGACAAATAGTTATTTGAACTATTTGAGGTGGTGTGGTTGACCCATACTGGTGAGTGCCTAAATAGCACTTAAAATTTGTTATACTGTAACCTAGCTAAATGAATTACTTTAAGCAGCATGAAGTTAGTCAAAATTCACAATAAATGGTTCAACCGGGAAGGGAAAGAACTGAACTGATAAGCTTGACAATGAAAAAGCGGTTGCCAAGATACACACATTTTTCCTGCACTCATTAATACAGTGCTCTGCTCAGAGCAGAGCTGACAAAGGTCTCCAAACAGAAACATGCAGCACACTTCTATTGCACTGAAATAACTTAAACAGGTAGCTGCTGATTCAATGATGTAGAGGACTCCTCCATCTGCAGGGCCTTGGGCAATCCCAAAGCACACGCATTAGAAGTGATTAGAATCACAAGCTTCTTTCCTTTACATGCAGGGTCAAAATGCAAAACAGTCAAAGAAAAACCTTAAATCTCCACATACTATTCCTGCCATCCCACTCCTGTAGTCATCATGTTACATCTTATTAAAAACCTGTAAGGAAAAAACAATTACAACCAAAGATGCTACTTTGAGAAAATTCCCAATCCACCAGTTCTAGCCTCTAAAGAGCCCTGAACCTCACTAAACTCATTGTCAGAAGCAAATCCTGTGGTTACCCCCCAGATTAATATCCCCTGCAACTCAATCATCAACAATACTGGATCCCACACTTGCACTTCCAGCAGCTCAGTATTTCAGCCAACATACCAGACATCTTGGTAACACACAGATAAAACTAGGCAACAGCTACTTTTTAGAGTGAGCTCAGGAAGATAAGCTCGAAAGGATAAAACTCAGCATGTGCATGAGCATTTCTCAGAAAATAACTGCTGTCTCCATTCTGGTATGATCTTTAAGGATCAAATACCTGGAAGGTACAAGCCTGGAAACTAAAATTGGCAACCACTGGAGACCTAAATCTGTGGACTTGAACTCAGTTATGATGCTGGTTTTATGACCTTAGAATACCTTCTGCATCACCACACAGGTTTCTAAAGTCCTCTCTATGCAACAGGCTATAAACATCACCTGTGGTACAGACAGAGCTGCAAAAACTCATCATCTCCCTTTCCTCCCTTTCCCTTGCGCTCCCATCCATCAACAAAAAAAACCCCCAAAAAATAAACCATGCCTCTATTCAGAGGTAATACTTAGCCCTCTCTTGCAAAGATGGTCTATTTGACATGCATCTAACTAAACTCCGAAGAACTATTCTCAAATTGCCTGTAGTTCTGGCAGCTACCACTTCTATTTCAAAACCGACAAAGGACTTGTGAACCTGAAACCTAACTTTTCCAACTACATGTCAGCATGTCATTGTAATATAAACCACTTGCAAGACTTCTACGTCCTTAGATTATCATGAGTACAGAGATATTCCATACCCCTACACAGAAAGAAGTCATGTAGTACATACAGTGTTTTCCTCTTGCCATCAGAGACCATTCCACTGATCCAGAAACAAGAAGGTAATACTCATCAGGTCTTTAAAAGGCTGTGAACTAAATGCAACAAGTGAAACTATAAGGCAAAGCAATCAGGAGCCAAGAACTGGATTTTCAGAAGTACTGAGCACCTGTGATTTCCAGTAGATTTGGACCAGAAGTTATGTATTCAGTACATTGTTTTAAGAGTTGGATTGTGTTTTCTTGCAGCACAACGACTAAGCTGAACACCTAGTAATTAGCACTTGGCAGAAAAAGCTCTGTTCAAGACAAAGACTTTAGAGAACACACTGTCAGTTGGAGACCAGCAGCACAGTACAGCCACAACCTTCAAAGTCCTCCACACATTGGCAAGATCAACATACCCCGACATTCATAAACATGATAAGAAGAGTCCTCCCCCTCAAGATCCCCCTGAATCTAATTAGTCTATTACAGGGAAGAAATTTCCATCTCTGTATTTTCCTTACTATTTAATGACCTAATCACTAGGTGATTCACTGATACCTAACAACGGGTATTCCTCATCCACGGCTTGGGAGTTTGCTTCTTCTGAATTCTCAGTGCAGGAGGCAAATTTGACATTAGTTTGAAGTCCATTAAGAGAGCCTTCTTGATTGGTGTTTTTTGAGACACAAATATTTATTTAATGTGAGCTCAAAAAAGTTTGCTTAAAAAGGCTCTAAACTGCAGTTACTTCTCAGCCAAGACAAAGAAAGAAATTGAAGTTGAACTAATGTTCCTATTTGGCTTTGTCTGTAAAGCATTGATGGAAAACACTGAAATTGACACTCCTTTAACTTGGGCTTATTATGACTTGTATGATCAAGTTAGCTTTTAAAATATGCCATAAGGTTTACAGTCACCAAGGGATACCAGGTTTGCCCTGGTGGTCAAGGATTTTTTTTAACTAATCATTGCGCTTTTTGAGTACATTGACTCGTAACTACACAGGCAGCACAGGCCTCCTGAATTTTCAGAAGAATCTTAAAAAGGTCTATTGCATGTAAGCGTTTCTACCTCACTCAGAGCTTGAATCCAGTACTTGAGTTCTGGGGACAAAAGCATTCCCAGAACTCAACACTCAAGACCAGTGCCCTGGATCACTATGTTGTACTGCAGGAACATAAAAAGTCAAGTGTCAAGCAGAAACACTCTCTGCTTGTAGTTTATTCTCATGAAACAGGCAGCCTTGGAAGGTAAATCACCCCCAACTTTGGTTATGTTTCACCTCTTCTACTTTCTAAAAAGCCACCAGGAATGCTTGTAAAGAACATGCTGATGAGACAAAAAAGGGAAAGGTTAGTGTAGCAAAAGAAACTGAAGCAAGTAAAACAGTAACACCACAAACAGCTGAACATACCTAATAGTTCACTGCTCCTCAAATGAGGAAGGTCTTGCTTCCTTTTTATTCTCCTGTTCTCAGCCTTACAGGCCTCCCTCTCTCTTCTCCATCATCTATACTATTCACTAGGCCCTCCCTGAACCTAGTTCAACTTGCTAGGCCATAAGAAAGCTACAAAGCTTTTCCAGGTTAGTTTTCTGACTTCTGAGCCTGATGAGTTGGCTCAAAAAAACCAGGTCAACCACAGAATTAGTGCAATGGACGTAGCAGGAATGAGAGCCTGGGAGCTTTTAATAAGCCCTCCCAGGCTCACAAAAATGCCCTGAGATACATATTTCTGATACTTAGCATTTTAACCCTTGAACTGGACACACAAATGGATCGCACTGTGTAAAAAGCACAGGCTCAACAGTCCCATCACAAGCAGAAAACAGCCTGTGAACAGCCTTTTTGTAGTATGAAAACCAGTTTAAAAGTATGTGATGGTCATTAATAGGACAGGCCAATAATAATTTGATCTCAAAAACTTCCAGATTAGTCAATATAAGTGTACGTGTGAGGGAACATAGGAAAAGAGAGAATTAAGGGGATAATTACCATATTTTCTTAGGGAAAAAAGCAGCCTTTTGATTCCAGTAAAAAGAAGGAGATGGGCATGGGGCTGCATGGAAAAGGGCAAGAAGGGAAAACATGAGTACATAAAAATAGCTGGAGTTACACAGTCATTGCTTGAAATATATATGTAAACTGTCTTGCTGAGTTGCCCCCAGCAATTCTGTAACAATACATATTTGCAATACATATTTTATTGTAAACAGTTTAAGATGCACAGACTTGCCTTTTTTGATTTTCTTAAAAAAGGCACAGCTTCCAGACCCCATCTACTGGTGTGAGTGCCTTACAACAGCCTCATTAATGAAGACCACATTTAAGCTTTTCAATGCACTGTTTTTAAAAAAGAAACAATACAGTTGGTTTCAGTTTAACATCCACCTGAAAGAACGGCAATACTCACACATTCTAAAAATAGAAAAATAAGATTTCCAGAATCACTAATCAACTTGTAATCATGCTGGACTTATTTCTATTTTAACAGCGCTTCATATGCTATTTTTGAGGGGCCAGCCCACCACATTCAGATCTTATTAGTATACTGGGGGAGAAGGGGGGGGATCTCAATTGCTGCACTAAATCTGAGACAGAAGAGATATCAAGCTGTGAATGAACTTTGGGAAAAAGCAAAATGAATCCGCCTTTGTATCCTGACTCAGTCAGCAAGACTAATCAAATTATGACTATATGAAGTGAGCTAAACTTTTCACCATTCAGAGCTGTGCCACTGTCTCTAAATTTCCCCATGCATGCCAAGAAATGCTGGCTTTTCAATTACCTTCTTCACTGTAGTAGCCAAGCATAAAGCACTCCCAGCTTCCCATCAGAAAGTTAACCAATTTCACAGTGTATGAATAAAACCTACTCATAATCATGACTTTTTTTCTAACCCTAAAAATATTTTTTTTTTAATTTGTAGAGGTGTTTGGTGTTGCCTGACTAAAGAAGCAGATAAAACCAACTCTCCTGGGTGGAGGCATGTAACAGCAAGCTAGAAGACAAATTCTCCTATAACCCAGTTGGAGAAGAGCAGTGCATTTTGGAGAAAAATGCTCTGGTGTAAAAATCCTCAGATTTTCCAGATAAATAAGTAGATGCAGCTCATTTGTTTCTGACAAGCAGTGGAATCTATATCTGAATTCTCTAACCTACTAGGCTATCACTACTCCATTCAAGATTTGAAAATTTAGAGCTATTAGTTTAAAACTGCACAATTAGCCATATTCCGCTGACTGCTATACAAGTTTAGAAGTTAACAGCAAATCACTCCTCTTCTGACAGTGCATCATCAAGCTGAACAAAGTTAAAGAAAAACTACCTCACCTGAGGAGCCTCTGCTGATTAAAACCAGAAATTCAGCATTAAGTCTAACCCCCTTCAAATGAGTGAAGGCCAGCTGAATTCTGTGGGCTTATCAAACCTCACTTATATCTGTAAAGAGTATTATCACACCCGTGCTGATGGCCGTAATACATATTATGTGAAGGTATTGCTAGCTACAGTACTGCTATTGGCCACAAACGGCTAGTCTTCAGAATTCCAGGCTTTTCATTTGCTTTCTGGATTTTTTGGGGGAGCAGCAGCAGGATTCCCTTGCTCCAGTTACGAAGCAAACCAAGTAGTGGCTGCATCAGTTTAACTCTGCTGCCATCTGAGAACTGACAGAGAATAGGACAGTATAGTTGGGGTAAATGAGTTTTACATGAAGGGCTATACTAGCAGCAAATTATTAACTACATATAAACATTTCACCTTTCCTGTACTGGAGGAGTGCTGCAGCCCTGCTTAACCCACTGGAAGTTACTGTTTTGGCAATCCACAGCAAACATCTAAAAGTATCTACACTTCTTCCCCTTCTTTCTACCCATTCAACCCCTAATCAAAACCCTACTACCACACATCGTGACAAAACAGCTAAAGTTTACCTGATCTAGTAATTTCTGCTAGCACCACAGGTGGAACAATAGGACTGAAAGACTCCCACAATGGCTACAGTATTATGAAGGATTACATCAATACTGAAGGAAAGGAGGAATTTCCCTTGACAGCTTATGGCATAAAATAAAGTCCCTCACAAGTGAACTTCACGTGCAGCAATGGAAATAAAAAGGTAGGCTAGGGAAGGAACAGACAGAGCGAGCAATTTTATGCTATAGTTATATATTGTGCTATTCATCAGTCCCAGCAAGTTAATACTTCCACATCGTGTCCCCCAAAAGCTTCTATTCCCTCATCTTTCCTACACCTCAGGCAGCATTACATTTTCTTGGATACTGATGACAGTATAAAAGAGAGCTACATACTTGTAGAGAAGCAAGGATTTCCACCATTAACAGACTTTTTTGACAATGAGAAGAGCAGCTGACACAGTAGCCCTTCTTTCTCTGCTAGTGTTCTGGCATGCAAGTTACACGGGCAGCTTCCTGTTTATCCCTAGATTATGGAGAACTTCAGGGCTGTTTAACCCATTCTGCCTGTAAAATTCATCAGCCAAAATGCTTTTGGCACACATCTTATCTGAAACTACACTTTGTGTCCTTTATTATCAATAAGAATACGAAAAATATACACAAACTCCCTCACATACCAACTTCAGTTCTATGTAAAGTCTACCACAAGTACTTACAGCATTATGTGGATTACTTCATCCTTAACACTTTTTTTTTTTGCTGATAATTAAGTTCACAGTGTATTTTCCCCAAAAGAGACTGTAACAAACTAAAAGCCACAGATGAAAATCTAAATTCTGCCTTCCACCTCTTCACTGGAGTGAGGATTATATCTTAACTGATCTACAAATTAATAAAATTGTTTCCTCATAAAACAAAGTGAATTGGCCCCAAATACGTTAAAAACCAAGTTCCATATTTCTAGATCAGCAAACTAGATCTGCAGAGACCAGTGGGAGTTTTGGCAAATGCTCTGTTACTTTAATAAAGACTAGAAATCCAGTCTAATTTATTTAAATATGAGGGACTCTGGCTTTGGCAGCCCACTAGCAGGACACAGCTCACTCTAAAGAGTCCTCTTCCCTGAGAATTTCCTGGGAACAAACTGCAGTGGCAGCAGAGTGCTTTAGGCCATTTTCTTTCCCTCAGCCAAGCATACCCTTCTCACCATGTTTTGGGCGCATCTCTGATCAAGCAAAGGAGGAAAGCTGATGGATGTCCTAGAAAAACGGCAGCCGAAAGCAGACTTATCACCTGCATTCATTTAAGTTACAGCTTGCTCAGCCGAAGTCTGAGGCTCTAAACATCAGTCAACAACATTTGCTCTGCAAGGAGCAGCCTGTCTCTTACTATTCACTTTCCTGTTTCTGAGTCCTCTGGGAGGAGCAGGCTACAGGCAGGAAGCATGTGCCTATTTTACACAATGCACCACACCTAGTAGGTGCAAATGCTTTAAATTCAGTGCTTAAGGGAACAGCTGCATGGTACACGCGGTGTATGTCCAGCTGTACAATAAGGGTGTTGCACGTGTTTCCCTATGCATGGAAAAAGTGGTGTGACCTATCGACCTCAGAACTTCAGCACTGTAGTTGCAAGGTATGATGTTTAACCACCGCCATTTAGCTTTTTAATTGGAAAGATTTACTTTGATCAGATTAGGACCAGAAAAAGGTAGCTCTTGTCCATCAGATGTAAGTGTACAAGTTTCCACCAATTTAATTTATGCAAGGCCTTCAAGATGACCCAGAGGTTATAACATAAGGCACCCTTTCCCCTCCCCTTTCATCATTCAAAAAAGACTGTAGAAATCAGATTTGTCCAAGGTTATTAAGTCTTTCACACTGGTGCTAAACCTGGAGGAATACAAATTACTTGCCAAGAAGCATTACCAATTAAATTCTGTGACAGCTATTTTATATTTGGCATTAGGAAGAACAATGCCACAGTACAGCTAAAAATGTGTGTCCTTAAATGTGTGAGCACAGACCATTATCCCATACACACACAGTAGCCCCCAACAAGCTCAGAGCAAGCACTTTGCCTTGTGGTTAAGACTGAGGAAGAAGGTAGGATAGCATCTAGACTGGAGATCTGAGTTTCCATGACCTGATAGCAGCTACCACCCCAAGCAATAGCTCATCAACACTTTTATATATAAGCTGAGAAACTTTTGGAGATCAAAGTCTTAACAAGAATAGCTAAAAATAAGAAAAAGGCACTATTTCTGCTATTAGAAAGCAGCTGTTAAAATTTGTAAGAGGAGAATTCCTTACTCAAGTAATCTGCTCCTGCATTTATCAGGGTCAATGCTTGTATCCCTAGTGAGACTTACTTCCTCTCTCTATTCCTGTTAGCCTTGTACAACCTTCCAGGGGTGATCCCATTTCGCTTTGCTACCCAAGTGAAAGACTTCATCTAAATTTTGCATCCATATAGAATTTCTATTGATATAAGCTATACCACTCTACCAACATAATTCCTTTTATATTCACACTCTGAGAATAAATGTCTGAAGAGAGAAATGTTTTGATGTAACTCCCTTTCGAAAGCAAGACCAACTCAACCTGTGGACATTCTTAAATCACAAAATTGAGGTAGAAGCTGAAAAACAAAGAATCCTGCAAAACCAGTATAAGGCCAGCTGGCTTGGCGAGAGGAAGCCAACTTTGACCATATTAGTTCAGTTCATGCCCGTTTTTTCCTTGTGAAGTTAAAATGACAGAAATTTTATGGCAAAAAAAACAAGAAACATGTTTTGTAAGAGCAAAATAACCCTAACGTCTTGTATTTCTCTCCCTCTATCTTTCAGTAAATGCTGAAGTTAGTAAGTAACTTTCTAACATCAAACTAAGACCTACATATAGCAAGTTTGACAAGGACAAGAAAAGATAGCTTAGGCAACTTCCTAACTCCCTTCCAGTTAAATCTGATCAAACCTAAATTTAATAGCAGACTGCACAACAGCTGCCAACAAGGGCTCTGGCAAACTTTACAAGTGTGAGTGAGCTCTAGAGCCACCAGCATCAGCATGCAAATTCTGATTCAAGCTTAAAAATAAAAATCAATTCAAACCATTAATGTTTACAATTTAAGAATAATAAACCCTCCTGAAACCATAATTTGGTTGCTGTTGTAATGGATGTCTAAACATTTTAGAAGTTTTTTTAAGCCAGTCATAATTAATTTCATATGAGATTGCTTTTTCTCTCTGTACAGTACAAACCCAAGAAGAATTTTTAGTGATATGCACTTCTAGATACTCCAAGAAATTCACCAATAAGGGGAGAGTCAAGTGTCTGCTATGGAAGATTTTAAATAGCTGAGGCTACTGCACTGTAAAACAAGTACCACCTGTTTTCCCCTCTTTTCACTTTTTTGAAATTATCCTTTCTACGCTTACACTTGTAACTGGAAACATGTAAACATAAAAGTTGGGGGAGAAGGGAGAAACATTTACTTGAGGTGCTCAATTTTTTTTTCTGATTATTGTGATAAAAAAAAGGAAATTACTTTCAAAATCCGAAAGATTGAAAAAGACTTCAACAGAAGCTTAAGCTCTCATGCACGTGAAACTTTGGTATCAGACATTGCATACGTCCACTTTAGAACCCAGTCTAACCACACTTCATACTGCAAACTTATTCTCTTCTTTTCATTTGTTTAAAATCGTATGCAAATCTGGAAGCACATTATGCAGCCAAACTGATTATCCAGGTGTCTAGGAAGTCATATAAAACTCTTAAGCATTGAGTAAGAAGCTGCCTTGACCACAATCCCTAGTCAGCCACTGAAAACTAAGCTGGGTAGAAAAAAAACAAACTGTAAACCAGGCAGTGCCCACCACGGCTTCTTCCAGTATTACCAAGCCAGTGCTAAATATAATGATGCGAACTTGACACAACAATCCGAGTTAATCTGCAGTGGTGAGGCCAGGCAGGCTTCCAAAAAAATCACTTACCTTAACATTGAAGATCCAGCCCCATTTTAAATCAAATTAGATTGTACATATGGAGAAGAATGTTAATTATGCAAAATAATTTAATTCGGCATTACTAACATTGCTGTTAACTTTGTTCTGCATCTTTTCTTACCATTGTTATGTTCTGACTTAAAAAAAAATAAAGAGAGAGAGACAGAAAGTGGCATACCATTACCTCTCAAGGGAAAGAAATAGCACAGCATAAGACAAGGACAGCCAGATCTTACCTCTGAGGTTTACGAATATCCCAAAGTCCCACACCTTCCTTAGAGTTGGCAGTAGCCAGTAATCTGGGTTCTACTGGATTAAACATCACACTGTGAAAGGCTGATGGGTAGTGTGCCAAGCAGAAGGGCTCTGTTGAAAAAGTTGACATTTCAGACTTAAGAAGAAACAATGCATATAACTGTTCAATGCAATGAGTTTGGCAGCTTAATATGGAAACAGCATAACAAGATCTGAAGATAT
Organism: Aptenodytes patagonicus; assembly: GCF_965638725.1. Classification (NCBI taxonomy): domain Eukaryota; kingdom Metazoa; phylum Chordata; class Aves; order Sphenisciformes; family Spheniscidae; genus Aptenodytes; species Aptenodytes patagonicus. The sequence continues at coordinate 34,360,559 of NC_134955.1, read as the reverse complement.
GGAGACATGTTCAAACCATTTCTCAAGCTGACACATCCAAAGCAATATAAAAACTGAGGTTTTAAAATCCACCCCCATGTACATTAACTTTGTCTAAATACGGAAAAGGACACCATTTTGCTTATGGAAGGTTATCAAAGTTTAAAACTAGCCACTTGAAGATCAAACATTTGAATCTTCTTAAGGTTCATGACCAAACGGTCATCTAACGAGGACTACACACAGGGGGGCTTCTGAAAGTTGCCTAGCAATATATACCTGGAAGCTTCCACAGCCATTGATGATCACCCTAACTGTAAATGTAGCAGCAATCGTTTATATGGGAGAATAATATTACAAAAAGTGAAGTAAGTTTGTATGGAACTCAGCTCAAAGCAAGCTGCCAACCCTGGGGAAAAGAGCCCAGCCACCTCTTAAGTGCTGTACAAGCAGCTATACAAGTAGACAATAAAGGTGTTCCCCTTGCATAAAAACGTTAACAGTTGGCTTTTGCTGTTCATACACAGAGTTAAAAACATGCTCATCCAGACTCTCTCCCTCTCATCTTGATTAGTGTAACAAGATTGTGTTTGGCCTGCTACTCTGCCCTATTCATTCCGTCAAAATGCTGCCTCCACAAAGAGTGGGGAAAAAGCCTTGACTCCGTCATCCTTCTCTGTATCTTTCTGCTAGCTTTATGGCTTTAGGCACAGTTTAATTCTCTTTGTTGTGTGTATCTGTTGTGGCATGCTGCCACTCTTTCACTCAACTAAGAAACAAGAAGCAATGCCTATTTTGAGCCAGGGATTATGCCAGACTTATCCATTCACTGTTTGCTTTGATGCAACCACTGTGTTGCTCACAAGCTTGGGAGAGTCTCTTACTGCCCTTATTTGAGCCACTGTGTGCAGGCACATTTAGCCCCAAAAGCAACTCCAAAGGTATTTAATTTTCTTTCCTTGTATCCCTCATTAAGACATATAAAACATGGTTAAACAGACAACCCTCCCAAATTCCCAATACCTTCTGAAACTACTGCCCATCAAGCAACTGAGACAGAATTAACGTTTACTTGTCCTGCCCCATCTGTATCCTCCTCTTATGCTCTATTACAAGCTTTTTAACACAGGCACTTTCCTTTTTAGTGTTCATTTAGCAGTGATCAAAACAAAGGTCTCTGACCATGGCTGAAGCTCCCTGGTGCTATTAATTGTCACAGGACGCAGTGATAAAGGGAGAACAGGAGCAAACTTTTGTTCTGCCAGCCTGCCCCAAGGCTTTAGAGATTGCTGTTGGTCTGCTGGCAGCTCCAAATAAGGTTTAACACCAAAACTGACCTTCTACATTTGCATCATCAAATCAGATCCCTGCTGGGACATAAAAGACTGTGTTATTAAAATGGCAGCCCCCGCTGAGAAGCAATGGCCTGCATTAGCTGAGTGGAGAGACGAACAACATCAGATTGCCAAATAAAGGATTTTTTAAAATAAACTTTTAATTTGTGTACGTTTGTTTAGTCAAATCATTGTCACTAATTACTGGTGTTTTCCTTCACCCCTTTATTATAAATAGCCTGGCCTGGTACCACGGTTTTCTTCTAAAATATCACAAGTTGCCTTTCAGCCTGTCAAATTAAAGAGAGATTACAGGAGCTAAACTAATGAGGCACTAAGTCACTTTAATGAAAAGTAGGGGGATTACTTTTTTATTGTTCTTTATGCTCATTCACAATTGTAGCTCTTATACACTGGAGTATGAAAATGTTTCTCAAGGGAGAAGCTCAACACCATCTCTAACAAAAATTAAAAGTGGGTTTATAAAAATTACTGCATAAATCACTCAGCAGTGGAAGACAGGGAGAAACAGAAGGGGAATGAAACTCCTTTTCCAGCTTCTTTTAATGTACTATTTTAAACTAGGAGGTTATTTGCAAGATTTTAATGAGCTGGCCACTCAGGGTAACTAACTATACTTAACATTGGCAGGCACAGCATCTATTCCCATGACAATACCATTGCAGACAAGGGGATAACCCCAGTGACAAGCATTATATTGTAGTAAACATTGGCAGGGCTCACTTATAAATGCTGACTCAGGACTTCTATATAAGCATGCAAAAGCCCTTTATTTAAAATTCAGAGAACCTAAGACACTACTCCAAAAAAGCCCCAAATGTACCACAGCCAACACTTCTTCACTCCATTTTCACTGGTGCAGCCTTCTCATTCGAAGTCTCAGCAACAGTAAAAGCAGTAGCAAGGTTTAACTACAACAAAGAAGGACAAACCTCATTTCATACAATTTCAGAAACTCGGATCAGGTTGGACATTAGCTTACAACACTGAGCAGCTTCATACAGATGCATTTAAGCATCCAGCCCCACTGACTGTTGACATCCACTGTCAGCAACAGGTAGTTCTCCTAACAGAGACAGATCTTTATGGTGTAGAGTTCAGGAGAAGGCAATAAAGGAGCATTTCACCATTTCTAATTTGGAAGCCATATGCAGTGTCTGGTCTCATCACTTGGATATTATGAAAACAGAAAAATAGGGATGAAGTGACACTTAGATTTACCAAAGGTAAATTAGTCACATCAGACTAATTTGATCTTTCTTTGATAAAAGTAACTGACCTTTTATACAGGGAAAAACTGGTAGATCTAATGAAGACTAAATTCACTTGTGGTGTAGTATCAAGTTTAGCTACAGGCAGTTAGGATTAGCAAAGGGAGTTGCATGGGGTAAGAAACTGGCTGAAGGGAAGACAACAGTTCACTGTGCTAGTAAGGGATTTCTGAGCAAGACGGAGGTTATTAATGAGTTCCTCAAAGACAGAGAAGAGACATTATAGATATTTTATTAAAGTCTGTGATATGCGCATACTGAGTGGTGCATTGTTTTTCAGAATGTTTTAATAAAATTACCAGATGGGAAAGAGATAAGGGGTATCACAATTGCGTAAGAGAATCAGAATTCACAGTAAGAATCAGACTACTGAAAACTGAATGCAGTGCTAGTATATTTCATTTTTATTTATACAAAGGTGATATGCCTGGGGTAGGGAGGGCATCAATAAGCAATGTACTTCGAGTATTCTGGTGACGCTTATCAAGAAAGACCTAATTCTGGTTACTCACATTCAATAAAGCCCTCATGATACTAGTGGCTCTAAAAGACTCCTATGAGACTATAAAGTATGTCTTCTTTCAGCTTTCATTTCCTAGTCAAAAAGGGACAGGATTGCAGTCTACAAAGCTATCAAATTCACTAGGTATGGAAAAAGCTAGTTCAGTTAAATAGCAACTTTGACCCAACAACAAATGTGTACAAATTGCCACAAAATACATAAGCTGGATTTCAGTGCCATAAACAACTTTCCTGTAAGACCAGTAGAAACTATGAGTTGAGGCAATTGCATTTAATCAGCTTACAAAAAAAGATGAAAGTTTATTTTAGCAATGAAGGAATGGAACCAGATTCTGTACTGCTGCAGATTGCTCAGTTTTAAATTCTCAGCTTTGTGTTCTTTAGGATGGTGTAAACTCACAACTTCATTTACTGAAGTATTACTTAAGTATTCATATACTGAAATTCAATTACTGAAGTATTCCTCTCCAAATTTATGTAACTACACTTCTGAACTGAGATTCTTCAGCCTTAAAACTGCAGCTGTAAAAACACAGATTGCAGTGTTTTGAAAAGCTGCAGGTTTGTTACATAAATCAACAGTATTCAGTTCTGTTTTAGAAAACAAAGATTGAAGTAATAATTCAATTTCCCTGTTATCACATAAGGGCTCTAAGTTTCCATAAAACCAGAAAACATTATGCATAAGAACAATTCTCAGTGTCACAGGGAAGTATATAAATAGCTTTGGAAAATTATTCAAATCAAAATAACAGCTTTCTAAACATCCAAAAATTTTTTGTCCCAGGCTATAGACAAAAACAACAACAACAACAAAAATCCACATTCCTAATTGATTCAAGTTTAGCAAGACATTTTTATTGAAGGAACATGTCCTCCACTGCTTCTTTACTCAAGTTAAAACCTATTCATACCAAGTTCTATGCTAGCCTGCACTATATGCTGGTACTTTATGAAGTCATTTAAGACAGTAACACTGAACTGTAAAGACCAGGGCTTGCCTATCACCAGCCACAAGAATTATGCCTCACCTCCACCCTTCTCCAACACTCCCTGTCTCGATTGCCCCAGATAAACCTAACTTTTCCCTTTCATGCCTTGCCCAAATTCTTCCTAAATCAATGATCTTTTCCATCTAGAGATCTCACCTCCATGAGAAGACTCTCGGATGTCCCAAATAAGAACCCGGCCATCATCTGATGAACTAGCAAAGATGTTGTCATTTACTGGGCTCACTGAAAGGCCGTACACTGCATCTTCATGGGCGAACACATCCAAGGTCTCAGTGCTGGAAAAAAGACACACAATATTATCATTCTTCCTTCTTCTGCTGTTGTTTTAAAAAGCAAAGTATTTACAGCTTTATCTACCTAGTAATACTTAGTGACAAGGTTTATGTAACTTCATAAGACCACTTTTGTGTTTAACTAGAGTAATAAACAAACAAAAAGCCCATGTAGAGTGACAAAGATGTCATGCTATGAGGGGAAAAAAAAACCCCTCAGACCAAAACCCACACATTAAAAACTTCAGAAACTGCAAGATGCTACGGAAATCGTGTTGTATTAGATTAAGCTTGGGAGGCGGTAATGGGAAAGGGAAAGAGGTCTTGGAACCTGTGGACTAAATTTTTACTGCTTAATGTAAAAAGGAAAATAAGACAGAAGTTCATTCTTTAATACAGGCTTCTGTATCATCTAAAAGTGATGCTTTTGGAGCTCACAAAAGAGCAACTTTCCAGCTGGCTTTTTAAAATAAGTTTTCTTGGTTCTCCAGGATAGACCAGTCCTGTACATTTTCCATGTAGAAAAAGCAGCAAAAAAGAACAAAATAAAAGTAAGTCCCCCAAAAGTACCTAGATTTCAGCTATTCCACAGCTATAAAAAAGAAAAAGCTTGTTCTCCATTCTTTTCCCAACTCTTTAGATCATTCAAAAAGGAGGAAATAGTGGCATGGAGAGGCCAAAAGCTAAAATACTAAGACAGAAGATTCTGGGGTTGTTTTATTTCTTTGGCAAAACCCCTTCATTTCTTTAGAGAATATACTTCGTATATAATCCCCATTCCTCATGGAAACTCCACCAAAGAGATCCCACATAAAATCAGTGTTTTGCTCACATGGCAATTGACTTTCTTAGTGATAGATCTATTAATTCTGTCTCATGGACCATTAACAGAAAGGCCAAAAAAGCAGTAACAGAAAAAGCCATTTAAAAGTACGAAAAAGCAGTTGATAGACCAAGTATTATCATTCAAGAAGACTGAGTAACTTTCTGTAGAAATCAATCAGAATTCAGTGTGTCAGACTACTAAGGTTTCTTTCAGAAGATCACACAAATAGCCTTAGAGGAATGAATTCTGTATGCATTACAACTGGACTTAGCATACCTAAAAAAAACCCCTGGTAACAAAAGCACATTAAAAATACATAATATCAAAAAGACTTGTTAAAACATCTAAGCAAGACATAGCAGGAAAAAACGTGTTATATAGAAAATTGTCATGGACAAAGATCTTGTAGAAGCTTGAAAAGTCAGAACACAATTAAAAGCAGCATCTAAAATTTTTACATTTTCACATTTAATTAAAAAAACCACAAAACACCAAGCAAAAGACCCTCCCAAAACGGAACACCCCCCAAACCAAACAAAAAACACCCCCCCCAAAAAAAACCCCAAACCCCAAAAAGTCAAACCAAAACAAAATAAAAAAACCCAAAACAACAAACCACCAAACAACATAATACTCCTGAAAAAGCATTAGAAAAGTAAGACAAAGTTACTTTTGCCCAGCTCTCATGTAAGATTTATATAAGAAGTAGATATAAGGTATGATGGAAGGCAGTTGTACGCTGATCAGTTCAATGCAAAAGGCTCTGGACAAACCTAGCAAGAAATATGTCCAAATTATGTTAACCAGTATTCAGGCAACTCAAAAAGATTTAAGGTTTAATATTTCTCTGTTCTTAGATCTATCTCTTCCTGCTTTTTCCTTATACTTTATTTTCTTGAGTTCATGTCATTTAAATGGTCATTGCTTAAATCTGTAAAAGTTATTAGTACAGACCAAAATTTTAACTTTACAGTTTTTCTACTTCAAAAGTAGTAAGCTCAAAAGACATGGTATCTAGAGAACTCCAATCTAATAAATTACCACTACTGTATTATTTATATTTTGACTAACAGCCTAATCTTGATGTAGCACAACAAAGCCTAATTCCCAACTGCTTTGCAGTTTTGGTAAAAAGTATCAAAATAAATATGCTTCACATTACTGTGGAGAATCAGGCAGCTGCAGACAAAGTTCTAAAAGGTAATTAGGTAGGCCAAGCACTAGCTATCTTAAATACACATCAGGTGAGTGTTTTGAAAAACAAAACAAAAAGCCTGTATGTGCCACAATACTTGCGTATGTGCCAGAATAATCTGGCTCTGAAGCTACTCAGAACCTACTATGCTGCCTGCAGGAGAGCATACTTATTTAATAACCATTCTCTTTCCCAAGGTCAAAACGATGCAGAACTCAAGTGCTGAAAAAAAAATGGGGTAATGGGGAATAATTCATTCCAGATATGAATTTAGATAAATAAAAAGCATGTTTCAGGATTAAAACACTGTGCTCTTCTCCCAGACCATTGATTTGAAACAAAAAGTGCCTCCAGTGAGTTGACATTAAGGGAGCTCTTTAGGCAGTGGAAACACAAACTGTGTATTTACCTTTCAACATCATGGAGTATAACTTGCTCATCATTGCCTATAAAGAGAAATATAAACACTTAACATCATGTTCCAGTGGTTAAAAAGCATTATAGTGAAAAAAAAAACCACCCAATTTTTTTTTATTTTCTATTTCAAAAACAAAACTGAAGCAGAGAGACCAGATCAGTTGCCAAGTGGTCAGCCCTCTGCTCAGTTATGTGAAAGGCTCCATGTGACATTTCCAATCGTGATCAAATGCACCAATCCATTCCATCTGCTACTGCTCAATAAATTATTCTACTTAACTGTGTTACTGATCATTGTTTGTTTGAGCTTGAGTTTTGAAACATTTGCAGTAAAGAGAAGAATATTATATGAAGCAGCAGAACACCTTTAACTCTCATGCGAATACACCTTTCTTCCTGCTCAGAGGATACTCCATAAAAAGATAATGGAAAGTGAAAAGAGATGCCATAAGCAAAATGCACTGGGCTCCCAGCTCAAATGCCACCAGTTCACACTGTCAGCGTTCAAGGTTTTGCAACCATTGAGAAGGCAGGAACGTGACAGCCAGTGTAATTTCTTTTGTATTAACAAAACCCAAACCAAGTAACCAGACAATCGTCACTTTTCTTTGATCATATCTATTGAATACAATGGAAACTAACTATATGCATGCAGACTAAGAGGGTCACAGCTACAAAGTAATTCCACTGGCTCATGCAGTGTTTTTCAAGCTATAGCAACAAAATATTTTTTTAGTCTCTGCACTGAATATTAATTTATCTAATTTGGCACCTCCTCTTTAGAAATATTTAAGCAGACACACATTTATATTTAATCAAAAAAAAAAAAACCCCAACAGAAAGCCCACAGTCATGTTTTTATGCTCAGTATATCTTTGTAGTTGCAATATCAAGTTGTGAAGCTTTCCTAATGTACCCCAAAGCCAGAGGTTCAGAAGGAGCAAGATTTTATGTTATGATTCTTAAGTGTTCAGTTGACTCAGTTTTCTTTTATTCCATACACATTTCAATTTGTATTCTGTCCCAACAGAAGAAATATGAGAAAGTTTCTCTTTGACTAGTGAGGTGTGAGATTTTTTTACATCCACTTGCTCTTTGCACAGGCTCCTAGTTAAATCATGCCAGCCTTAGATTACTGCAGTAGCTCATCTTTTCCATGGTACAGTAAACAAGTCACTTATGTGTAAGTGTCCTTTGATCATTAATTGCAATGGAAACTGCCCATTATACATTACAGGCAAAGTTTATACCTAGTAAAACTACTCTAGTGCCTACGTATTTCACCAGTGAAAAATGTAGCCTGGTTTCTCCAGTGACAAAATTTTGTCCAGCAGACACTCCTGCTCCTCATTCTCCATACAGTATGAACATGAGAATCATTCTAGAAGCCTGGCTTCAGGCCTCTAGTCATCATGGGATCAACCTTCCCTTCCATCACAAGCTCCAAAATGGGAAAGAGAATGAAAGGAGGGGTGTGTGTGGAATAACCACTGCTTCTCTCTGTTTTGTGTGTGGGAGAAGGCGGTGACAAAAATCTAACCACAAACTGCTTGGTTGCTTCTGGTAAGGATTCATCCCTGCAGAAAACGTCACTGCTGTTCAGCCCAGTAGGGTTCCCACTTACAGTGTTTTACTTCAACACAGGAGAGTTCATTCTTCATTGAAAATAACTGGGTTGTAATTGTATACGCAACTGTCCCATTTATAATCTCTCTTGTTTTGATAACTGCAGTTACGACGATCAGAAAGACAAGAAGTATCTGCCATTCCCTTCAATTATACCTGTGAGGATGAAATACTGCAGAGCACATACAGAGGAGCACAGTTAAGGTGGCCTAAACCCCATATCTGTCACATCAGGCCTCTACAGAAACAAATTCAGTTCCCTGTACATTTATTTCAGCTTTTCATATACCTAACATTAAATGCAAAAAAAAAAAAGTCCATGCAGTTTACTAAGAGGGGATCTTTCATTTCAAATGCTGCTCTACTCTCAGTGTGTGGGGACAGAGAAGGGCAACAGTATTCTTCAGGGATGGGAACTTCTTTGGTATCTTGAGACAGTGTTTTTCTCTGGAGATTACATGCAAAACACTGTCCACTCAGTTCCTGCCTCCCATTTTTGTAATGGCTACATGTGGTGCGTGCTACACAAGCGCTCTTTCAAAGCAAAGAGCTTTGAAATTCCTTGGATGCAATTCAATTTGTACTGAAGTGGAAAATCCTTTCTCCTCTGCTATCAAGAGCTGCTTTAGGGAAAGGTCATCAGATCCTAAGTCATTAGTCGTTGGCAGCTTTATTTACAGAATGAATTGAGTTCTGTGCACCTTGTGCTAGTTTCCATACTTAATTTTCAGGGGTTTTTTTAAGTATTCCAACTTCCATGATTTGAATACAACTCCAACTTCAGTATTGGGGGGGATGACGACCAATAGATCTTAGGACCCACAATTCTTTCAGATCTTTTAAGAATCTCCCAGAACATAGTTCAGTGAATAAATATAGTTAGCCCCATTTTACCGACAGAGGTAAAGCAGATGGTACATCTAGGCCATGCAGCAAAATGACTCTTTACAAGGGATCCAAGAGTCAGACTCACAGCGCTTGCAGATGAGCTCTGTGAATCTTGGTGGAGCAGCTGAAAGAATTCCCGACTCCTCCAATGGAAATAATTTCTGGCAGAGGCACAGTGTGTTTATGCAAACCGGAGGAGGAAAAAGAGATGAGAACGACCAGTTTGCCTGTGCATCAGCTGTCACAGCTCATCTAACCTGGCATCTTAGCAAAAATCCACCATAATCAATGATGTAAATCTTTAACTGCAGGTGTTAACTGCAGTGGCAAGGTACAGTCAAACCACTCTGCTGCCCTTCCTGTGAAAACAGTAGCCTCTCATAGCAGGGCCCAATGGACAGAGGGTTGAGTTCAAAATGAGAAAATACCATTACAGCTGCTCCAGCAAGATTTGGCACAGTTCATTCCTTGAATATTCATGTAAGGTTCCATTTGTCTGAATTCAAACTAAAGTAAACCCAACTCCAGCCCAAAATTTCATTGGAATCACTCATGCAGATACATTCATTTGAAGACAGTGTGGACCGCTGTCTTTCCCATAAAACAAACAGCAGTCCCCAGAATCAGAAGATGGGCATCATTATTTGACATTTTTGGGGTTTTCCCCACCTGAGAAGTGTATCTGAATTATTTAATCCTTAAAATTTGACACCATCTTAAGCTTTGTCATGCCTTTTTTTCTAAGGGTTGTTATAGTTTTAACACAGCGTTGAAGGATGGGAAGCTTCCACCACTCACATGCACTTAGAATCAATTTATAGCATTGGTTTGCAGTTCACAAATCTTGGTTCAAAAAGGTAACGAAGGGCTCTCACCAAGTAGTCTCATATCCTAAAATAAGTCTAGCTGTATGTTAATAGACATAGTGACGAAAGACACAAATTTCTGTCCATTCTATTATCAGGTCAGATAGAGGAAATGAAGTACAGCAGAAAATGACACTGCATTTTGACAATCTTGTGCCACCTTCTTCTCAATTCAATTTTCCTCCCTACCTCAACACTTCAAAAATCAAGTGGTGAAATGAACCTAAATTCTAGGGATTATTACCCCAGAACAAGTACATGTCCGCTTTCCTTATATTAGTTTTAAGACTGAATTAAACTTTCTGTTAAAAAGTGGATTTATATTAAAAAAGATGAAGAATATCAAGGCCAATTAGAGCCCAACGTGCCCAACAGTTCTAAAAGGCAGACACTTATCTAGTGAAGACTGAAATGAGGTCTGAGAAAAAGTGATCCGCCAATAGATGGCAACAGCCCCTCATTAGCCATCTAAGGGTGCATTAAAATCAGCTAGTAGCAGCAGGGATTTTCAAGCATCAGGCTCGAGTGCCAGAGAGGATGCAGGGTCTGCTCTCAGTACAGCTAAGAGGGAATAACAAAGACCATGTTCCACAGTCTGTAGCACAAGTAGGGGCAGGCTGGATGCAGGATTCTCATGATAGCTCGAGACACGATGCGCTTACACCAGGGTTTGGGAAAAGGAGAAGCATGTCAAAATGGAAAATGTTGAGCTAGCTAAAGAATTCCCTGTTCCCAAAGAACCTTCAGCTGCTGATTAAGGACACCTTCCATATCCTTAGGGGACTATGGAAAAGACCTTTCATGTGGGGCAGGATCTCGTTCATGACTTCTACTCTAAAGCATTCACAATGCAAACTCCTGTGAAATCAGGGTGCTCTTCCTTCCTTACCTCCAGAGAATACTTTCGTATTGCCACTGTTGAAAGCTAGGCAGAAAATATTAGAGTGATGCTCCCCTTTCAGCTGAACTGGTTTGACTCTTGAGTGGATGGCTTCTTCCATATGCCAAAGTAAGACCCGGCGGTCATCCCCTCCTAGAAGAAAGGAAGGAAATGTGCATTACTGCCTGAGCCATGTATAAATTGATGACAGACAAGTTATTTAACTCTGCAGTTATTCATAAAAGGCTTTGCTGAAACCCTAATTACCATAAAAAAAATTTATACCTCGCAAGGGTTTGGATATATAGACACACACTTACATTAAGATGCCATGCAGTCAGGTATTCAATTAATATTAATGAAAACAGAGGAATCAGCAGGAAGTTTGGATTAAACAGCTGCCATTCTGCCAACACATAGTGACAACCTATAGCAACCTGGAGACTCAGAATTTTACTGAGTACGCAAAATTCTGTAGCAAGCTGTAGATGAACTGCATGCCAAATTAACATATGCATGTTGGCAAAATGCTTCTACACCAACTCCTTGTTGCCAGCATCGCTTATGTTATTCGTGAAACAGGAACTTTTTTTCCCCTTTCACTGACAACTGTATCTCTTCTAGCAGTCTTTGCAAAGCCTTCACAGCATGGGTTGGCTACAAGACTGACATGTGGCCATAAAAAATATTTACTGAAGCATTCAGAAGTCTTCAGCATGCACAGTTATGTCATGCTTCTAGATCTGTAAAGGTTAAGACAGACATTTCTGAGGTGAACTCCGGACAAAGAGAATAACTGGGGAAAAGAAGTTCAACTCTCCCTTGCTTTACAGCTTGCTGTACTTCTTCTAATTGCTTGCCTAGTTCTCAGTTCAGAGCTCTATGCACAAATATATTTAAGTGCCTCCTTCCCTGTTGGTAAACAGTCAGATATAAAATAAATATTAGACACCGTTCATGCTTTAATTGCATTAAACTATTATTAGAAAGAGGAAAAAGATCAAGATACTATTGTATTGGACAGTACTCTCAACATCAATTTTGGACGCCTGTAAAAAACTGAATAAAGCTTCTTCAAGTCAGACTCAAAATATTTTTGGTATCTGCCTTTAATAACAAATGAAAGAGAATGGCATCACAAGTCAAAAGTGCCACTAGAAACATGCTGATTTCGGTTAAAACATTTTACTGCTTCTTTGCACAACCAAAAGCATAAACTCAGCGCCTTCTGAGCTGCTCTCCAGAAGGAAAAAGGCATGAAACAGAGACAAAAGGAAACTGAAATTAATTGGTCTGCAGTTTACTTCTAGAAGAGGTAAATGCATAAATAGAATTCATGACTACTGTTAATCAGATCACTTTAACAGCAACCTCCTATTAATTTCCACTACCCACCTAGTCCAGATACGAACAAAAATAATGAAGATATCCAAAGATAACAAACATTATTGTGGTTTCCAGTACACACACATTACGGTAAAGGATAAATCGCAACCTTTGCAGAAAAATCTTTGACAGTGTTAAAAGTTGCCACTACCTTCTTTTTCATAAGTTCTTATACCTTAGTGCCTGTTTCCTCTGCCTCCAGCTTAGAAACAACTCTTCCTACTGAATCCAAATGTCTCTCTCTTCCCAGACACTTAGATCTCATGAGACTTAGGTACAAAAGGTCCCACTATGGAGCATCCGACAATACAGCAGTCTGAGAACTATGTTTGCCTTGGTGGTGGCACATGTTCCACAGTTTAGGAGCTTTTAAATGCTCCCCACACTCATGCAATTCTGTTCTTTCTCCATCTACGTAATGTCTTGCATATACTTGTCTTTGAGAACTTCTACATCCCTGTTTCATGCCTCAGTTTTATTCCTCTCATACACCACTGAGACAGAAAAGTTTAATAAAATGATAATGTTAACTGGGTTGGAAGCGTCCTCCCTTCTCACTCCAATTCAGCTATTCCAGAAATACTTCTGACTTAAGGCCAGTTCCACCGGAAAGAAAAAGCCTTACCAATGCGTCCACTCACAGAGGAGGATCTGTGGCAGAAAGACATTTTACCAGTCTCCAAATACTCATACAACAGAACAGTAAGTGTTAAGTCACAGGCAAATATACCCAAGAAAAGGCAAGTCTTATGTGACTGAAACCAGGAGAGGTGCAAACCAGCAAATGCAATCTCCACTACCAAAACCTGACTCTCAGAGGTTAGAATAAGAGGGAAGAAAGGAGGGAGGCACACATGTATGGACCGCTATACAGGGAAACAGCAAAGAAAATGTGAATATATAGAGCTTTTATGCTCTGTAGAAAGGAACCATGATTCATCAGACACAAAGTGTATGCACATAATGCAACATAAGTGACAAGTCTGAGAATTACAGGAAACTCGAAGCCTATAGCGTTTATTCTGTACAGTTGATCAGTGAACGCAGATTAATTAAGATGCTTTCAATTTACAGTGGATTTATTGTGCACATACACCAATTCTACAACCCGTGAAGCAGAAGCCACTCAACACTTTTCAAAAAGCACTGGACCCACTGCACAAACTTGTGATAACTCTGCAATGCTCCCCAAAAGAGAATAACTGTATGGCAAGGGTATGTTCTTGACATGATACAGAGCATATACCAACAGCAACAGGTTTACTACCCATCTGGGAAACCTGGATATATGGCCTCATCTGAAAATACCTTAGCCACCAGAGCTCCACATGTGGATTTTCTAGAAACTGAAGCCCCACATAAAGTCTTGATTTTGTAATTTTTCAGTTCATGGTGTCAGAAGTAATAAGTTTGTCATCTACAAAGTGGAAATAGCTTCACTTCCATCTTATTTTGCTGATTCTGTTTAGGACTGCATGACTGACAATTTGAAAAGTAAAAGTTTGTGTGACCCAGCTAAGAATCATACAATGCCATTCTACAGTAACTTTTCAGAAAGGAACCACATTTTAAAAGATGTAATTAGTCAAGTACTTCAGTGTTCATTATGGGTCAAACCTGCTTCTATATTCAAAGTCAAAGTCAGACAGGAAGAGAAGTCAGACCAAAGAAGTATTTGTGGTCAGAGAGGCTGGAAATTTTATCACCTTCCCATATTACTCTTGATGTAGAGAAGAGCAGTATTCCAATTTTTTTTACAAGCACACATGAATGAAAAATACATAAACACACGTTTCTTCTCCTGCCCCAAGTCACTGGAATACTTTGTTAATGCTTTGGGCCTTCTGACTAATGTTGATGAGAGACACAGGCAGGATTAAGGAATTCTATCCAGAAGATACATAACAGAACATACTTAAAAAAGAAAGCTTGCATTTCAAATCTTGGGATAGTTATCCTGAAATAGATTCTTAAGTAGACAAACACTTCGTGTTCACCCTTGACAATCTTCTAGTTCCTGTTGACCCAAAGTAGACCTCCCAGAAGAATTAAAAGCGCCTTGTCTTCTTCATGGTTTGCCCACTTCAGAATGGTTTGTGCATGCTGCACACCCCAAGATTCGGGGGGGGGGGGGGACGGACAGGAACGTGAGGGGGGACGACGACCAGATGGGCTCCCCCCCCCCCCCAGCTTCCTTCTTTTCTTTTGTTTTGGCTTGGGTTTTGGTGGTTTTTTGTTTTTCCGTTTTTTTAAAGTAGCACAGACAAACACTATAGGTAGAATATGCCTATTCTAGATAACTGAACAGGTCCCAAATGACTCAGCATGGCATATATTTCAGCACAAACACTGCCTCCACAGTTTCTAAACCAAAGCATTCTAGTTTTGCTCTGCTTTTTTGGACTAGTTCTTCCCAAAAAAGTTTCCTGATCTGGTTACCTTCTAAATAGGTAATAACTAAATTTATACACAATTAAATTTGGAAGAAGAGTCTACCTCACGGTAACAGCAGTCCACCTGTAGTCCAGGACTGTTCTTATTAATCTTAAAATGGTTCAAAGGGGGCCAGAACATACCCCTGCCAAAAGCAAATCTAGTCTAAACAGTATCTGCATAGCTTATGAAACACACTTGAGCTCTTGTGTGCTAACAGAAGCACTTCAAAATCACACCAGTCAGAACTTTAAAACTGCAGTTTTTAAGTGCATTAACTTTGCTGATTGCGGACAAAACTCAAGACTGCTACTCCTCTTTCTCTCCTATATACCAGGTTCAGTCTCTGAAGAACCTACATGGCAAGTGGGCAACACTTCTAAATCGTAACATAAAAGATTAATCTTATTGCTTGTACCTACTCAAGAAGTTGCACGAATCACAGAAAGTGGGATCAGACGGTATTTCAAGAAGTTGATCACTTAGTTGACCCCGGCCATGGGCAAAAGGCCAGACTGTGTCAGAATTATTCCCAGTAGATGTGTGTCTAGTTTGTTCCTAAAAAACCACCACTAAGGTAGATTTCACACCCTCCTTAGGCAGCCTATTTCAGTGCTTCACTATCCTTGCCATTAGGCAGATTATCCTAATATCTAGCTCGAGGGTGCAGTTTGACGTTACGTATAATCCCACTCCCCCTTGCCATGTGCTCCTGCTATTTTCCCTCCCATTGAATTCAGTGGTGATGCAGCCAGAGGGCAAGTAGGTTAAAGAAGTTGACCTGACAGAAAATCAACTGTCAGACAAACCACCCCTCCCGCCCTGTTCCTTCCCCCTGTTCAGATGCTTCCATCATACCAGCTTATGACTTTAAAGCTATATAAGTGCCACATTACAAACAATGGAGAGGAGAAATAAGTGAATGAACTACAGGATAAAGGGGAAGTGTAAGATCAAACAGCATCCTAAAATCTTTCTTCCTATAATTTAAGACCATTTCTTTGTCCTATTCCCAGTGGACAAAGAAGAGTTTACAACTTTATGTAATAATAATTAAAAACACTTCTATGCAGCTTAGGACTTGCATCTCTACTCAGCTTTTCTTTCTGTAGACTAAACAGATCCCTTTCTTTCAGGCTTTCATTTTTTTTGACCTCTAATCATTCTTCATACCCTCTTCTGAACTTTCTCTAGTTCGGCCACATTTTTCTCCAAGTACAGTGCCCAAAACTGAGCACAGCGCTCCATTTGAGGTCCCAACAGCACCAAATAAAGCAGGATTATTTCACATGCTTTATCATGTCTGATGATATTTATGTTGTGATCTACTGTCACATTTGGATCTTCTTCTAAATGACTATGGTCTAGTGTCCATAGGGTATTTGTAGAGTTGACCATTTTTATTCACATGCTGTAGTTTGCACTTGTCCCTATCAAACCACATGCCATTTTTTTCCAGGTAATGTCTCTTAATTAACTTTAAATTCAAATCCTATCCTCTGAAATTATTGCTGCCTTTCCTGGTATCACCTTTAAATTTTACAATTTTTCAGACATTAATGAAAACATCGTGTAGTAACTGGACCCAAGATCCCTCCTCACACAGAATTCTGCTTGATACAAAGAGACTAAGATCAAGACTACCTCTCTTTAAAACATACTTGATACACAATCCCCTTAATTCAGAAGTAATACTCCACTACCTTTGCTAAAGTCACCTCATTCCCCTGTTTTAAGCTCATGCTCCTTCAGATTTACATGGCAACCAAATGACAGATGAATTCCCAGTACTTTCTTGCATCCCTACAAATTTACGATCATAGAAGAGCTATTAATTTTTGCATTATCTGGTGAGGGAAGAAGAAGCCGAGAGAAAAAGAACATATGCATGGATTAAGTAAGCCTCAGATTACAGTACTTCCCAGAAGTTATCTTGAAAGTTCAGTTTAAAATAGGGAAAAAAAAGTGGGAGGTTCTGAAAAAGATACTCATGTTTGTAAGAGATAGCAGGCATGAAAAGTGACAGTCAGATAAACAAATAGGAAAACATATCCACCAAACTTGAGGATGGGAGAAAGAAAACCTATTACACAGACTAAGGAAAGATGATTTTTAAGATGTTAAATTGCAGAAGGAGATGCTTCACATATCTGAGGGAAGAAGTCAGTTGCGTATCATTGCATGGTGAATTTAATTTCCATGCACGGACAGTCATGTGTTTCTCAAACTGTTAACAGAAAAATACCACCACCTAGTATATCAAGCGTTGCAAAGACACATTTTGTCCAATGAAATCTTTCAACTCCATCCAGCAGCTAGTTTTAACTAATTTCAGCCCACTTACACATTTCTTATATGTTAAGCTTTCCTCTTCCCTTACGTCATTCTACAGAATGGTCTCTTCTACTTGTCACATGGCATCTTCTCCTGAGTATCCACCTCCTCCTTTCATTTCTCTCAATTTTCTTTAATTCTTGTCCTTATGCCTGTCCCTTCTCCTAGCACTCCTGCCCCAAAACATTAGTGCCTCACTCTTTCTCCCCCTCTCTAAAGTGACACTGTTGAGCTCCACACAGGCATAGCAAAAGCCTGCAGACTGGCCCCCAACCCAACTTGTTGACCTCAACTTTTTTACTTGAAAACATGGTTAGGAACAAAATTAATTACTATTAAATGTGTAATCTCCAGTACAAGATTTGAAGAAGTTACGATACCAAAAAGTTTCAAACATGCTTTCAAAAGGCCTGCTGAGGCTTGTCTACACTGAAGTTCTCTCCAAAATCCTAACAGGAAAACTATCTGGAACTGTAATGTAAACCCTCTTTAAGCAGTTTGAAACGTTTACTGAAACAGTAATCATTAGCCTTATAGACTTGCTTCTGGGAGATACATAAAAAAAAAATAAATATGGGACACATACCCAAAAAAAGCATTCCAGCCAATACTGATGAGAACAGCACTAATTTGGATGCAGGGTAGCATTCAAATGGCATCAGTATAGCCACCACAAATGCACTGTATCAGCTGTACTTAAAACAGCTCTAACAAGGTCTAAGTTGTTAACAAGTCAATTAGCTGAAGCAGCCTTCTCTAGGTTAAGAATATACATATTACTTAAAATTGAACAACTGAAAGGACTGCTTGCACTCTCCCTTTTCACACACTCCAATATCCCCGTTAACTCTCTTAGCTGCTGTAAGCGCAGATGGAAGCTTCTAACATCTCATCCTTACCTCAGCACGCTATTTTGAGGGAGGAGAGACCCACATGCCATCTATTCTAAGGCTTTATCTGCATTTGGAAGTCTTCTGAAGCAACTCTCCTAGAAAACTTCAGATTAGAGGCAGCTTATACCCTTCCTTTATCTTTCATCTGAGCTCTCCTTCTTACTGCTTTTTCCTGCTTTTGCTATTTTTCAGAGTTTCAAGATTAAGTATGGCCTTAAAAAACGAGTGTTTTGAGTGTAATTTTAATGAAGCCTGGGCTTACAATGGCAAGAAATTTAACAGAGCATCCATAAATCGTTTGCCTTTTAATTTCTTATTCTTGAAGAAAGAACAAAGCACCTGCCTGCTGTTGCTATGTCACATAAAGCATTCTAGATCTTGTGGTCACAGATAACATAAAACTTTGTTAAAAACAGTTACCATAATTAGAGCTTTTAATTTTCTCAGGGCATCAATACAAGGCCAGACTTAAGGTAGTCTGTTCTTAATTATCCCAAATTTGTGCACTGCTAACACATGTAACTTAAGTATCCTCTTCTCAACCCTGCTTTTTTTTTTTTTTTTTTACTTGCTTTCTAGTAATTTTGTGCAATTTAGGACGGTAGAACTCTAGTACCATTTATCTCTTACATACTGAGGAAAAGTTTAACCCCTGTAAACATTCTGTAGCTTTAAGAGAAGTTAGGAAATCGAAAACTGGACGCAGTTTGAAAGCCCTCCTTTTACCCACGCTTCTTTAGATCTCCATGTGATGGGAAATCTGCCTCCATTCTCTCACTGCACCTACCTTGACTTGGGCAGTTTGGACAAAATTAATTCTTAAAGTCCCTTCCAGCTCTCAACTTTTTATGCTTCTACCTAAAGAATGGATGTCAACATAGGTAAGTGCATCGATGATATGACAAGACCTAAAGTGCCTCCCGAGGCTTTCTTGAGCAAGAAGAACAGAAAATACTGATGGTGTTTCCATCACTTATTATGGAAAATAAAAAAGCAACAACAGATGCACTCGAGCTCTCTATAGCACTTTATAAGTAGAAATACATAGCTCTACTTACTACTGGAGAAGGACCAGTACAAACCAGCATGCCAACTATAGCACATCTGGGAACTTTAGGATAGGTGATTCAGCATTTCCTTCCAACACACACACGTGTATATACATATATATGCATGTATAAATATATATATGTATATTCACAAGATAAATGGATGCATATCTCAAAAGCTGCATGTGCATATAGATAAAAGAATCCCTAACAGTAACACTAAGATCCTTCATGGACACTTATTCCAGATATCACTGGACTTATGCTTTTAAGTTTCTTCAGGTAAGAAAGTTAAATTTAGGAAGGTCTCAGTGTATCAGCTTCCACTCTATGTTTATAAGATGGTTTTATTCTGCCGTTGCAGATTATATTACCAAACAGCCATAATAAGTTTTTATTGAATCCCCGTGTTATTTCTGGAGTTATTACTGATACCTTTGTGTGATAGAGCCCGCCTCTGCCCAGATACCACGGCAAGGCAATAAGCAGCCCGCTCAGCCATACCCCCATCACTTTCCTCAGTAGCCCCTGTCGCTATTTACAGCCCACCAGAGGGTGGCCAGGCAAAACCGAGACCCTCTCGCCCCTCCCCACCCCTTGGCTACTAACCAGGCCATTACTCTCTTGCAAGCGGAGATACCACTCTCAACAAAGCTGCTACGGCCTTATGCCAAGGAGCTCTGCAATTCCCCCGAGGGCCGTTGCCCCACACGACCGGGAACGGGCCCTCTCCGCTGCAGCCCGGCCCCCGGGGGGGGGGAAGCTGCCTGCAGCCCCAGCCCGCGGAGGGGCAGGGGAAGGGGGGCCGTTCCCTCCAGCCCGCTTCCCCAAAGGGCGCGGGGCGGCCGGGAACACGACGCCCCCCGCCCGCGGCCTGCAACGGACACCGCGCTCGGCGGCCAGGCCGTCCTCGAGGCGGCGCGGCAGGGGCAGCCCCTCCCGGGCTGGCAGCCCCCTCCCCGCCGCCCCGAAGGGCTCTGCCCCCTCGCAGCGGGGCGCGGGGTCCCCCGGCGCGGCGGGAGAGGAGCGCCGCGGCCCCTCAAGGCCCAAGCCCTTGGGGCGCCGCGCCGTGCCCCGCCGCGGGCGGGATAGGCCCTCGATTCCCCGGCCTGTCGCTAAGAGCCGCCCGGGGAGAGCGCGGCCTGCAGCGCCCGGCCAGGCCCCGGCCTGAAGTTGCCTCCTTCCCCCGCCGCTCGTCTGAGCCCGGAGGCGGGGAAGGAGAAAGAGACACCTGCGCCAAGCGCGGCTGGGGTGGGGGCAGGCGGGCAGCCGGCCGCCGAGCCCCGCAGCCCCTCCCCGGCGGGGGAAGGGGGTGCAGAGCCTTTCCCCGTCCTCGGTGTCGCAGCTGATGTCAAGCCCTCGCCTCCCTCCTACCTGACAGCACCCCCCCACCCCACCCCCATGGCTCCCTCAGCCCAGGGCAGGCAACAGGGGGGTCTTGAACCCAAAAAACATCACCACGAAAATAATCCCCCCCTCCCCAAACGCGCCCTGCAAGGGGAAGAAGGAAGAAGAAAATAAAACCCTACTCCCCTCCCCCAAAAGAAGATGGGGGGGTGGGGTGGTCCCAAAGTAACCAGTCCCTAAATTAAACCGATCCGGTTCCCCGCCCGATACCGAGCGGGACTGCAGCCCCCCGCCCCGGCCAAACTCCGGCCCGCCGCCCGCCCCCCGGCAGCGACCGCTGACCCCGGCCCGTCCCCTGGTGATCCGGCCCGGGGCACGGCGCTGACAAATGTCACCCGGCGCCCACAATGCACGCCGCGGGTTTGCTTCCCCTCCGTCGTCGTACCTCCCCCAAAATAATAAAATCCCCTTTTAAGGGGCAAAACACGCGAGCCAGCAAATAAAGGGGCAGCCCCAGCTTCCACCCCCCGCGCCCTGGAAACACTCTCGTAAAAACTTTGTCCAGGGCTCCCCCCCAATAATAGTAGAATTTAAAACCTGTCAACCATTTTAGATCTCTACTTGGGAAACATTATTCCCGGGCACCGGTGGGTTTGAGAAATGACTCTGAGCGCCGCCGCGGCTCCCCTCCCCCCGGGCCGCGGGGGAGGCGGCCGAAGAGGAGGAGGAAGATGCTTTCTGGGGAGGGGGTGGCGGGAGGGGGCGAGGGACGGGGAGCGTTCGCTTTACCTGAGACCAGCCACTGGCCTCCATTGTTGGAGAATTCAATGGCATTGACACAGCCGAAGTGGCCCAGGAGGTCCTTCTTGTAGAGGTTCCTGCAGCCCCGCAGGCGTCTCCGCTGGAAGTCCTGGGTGAGCAGGGGGTCCCCCTCCAAGCCCCGCTGGGACAGGAACCCCACCACCGACCGCATGCTGCCCCCCCGGCCGCCTCTCCTCTTCATGCTGCCGCCTGCGCCGCTCCCCGCCGCTCCTTCCCCCGCCGCCCCTTCCCCCGCCGCCGCCTCCCCTCCCCCGCTTCCCCCCTTGTTATGGTTATGATGATTTTTCTTTAGCCAGCCATGGCAGAGAGGTGTTAGACACTCCGCCGCTTCCTGATCCCGCTGGCTCCTCCCCGCTCCCCTCAGCAGCTGATCCTCAGCTGCAGCCCGCGCCTCCCCGCCGCTCCCGGCCCGGCTCTAACGTCGCGCCGCCGCCGCTTTTTAACTCGCTCCTGTAACGGCGCGGGGGGGACGGATAAATTCGCAACTCCGAGGACCTGCGGGAGGACGTTTCCCGCCGCTGCTGCTCGTGGACGAGTTGCGCTGCCTGAGGGGCGGCCCGGCCCGCCTGAGGGGCTTGCCGCCGCCAACGGCCCCGCGGCCGGCCCGGACGGGGCGGCTGGCTGGCTGGCTGGCGGGCGGGCGGGCGAGTGAGTGCCGCTGCCGCCGCTGCCGCGAGCGGGCGTCGTCCCCGATTGAGGCGAATGGGAAGGGACCTCTTCGGAGCTACGGCTGGCCCGCCGGGTGCGAGGGGTGCCCCGCGGGGTCCTGCGGACAACTCACCGGAGGGAGGATGAGGAAAAAAAACCTGCCCTAAGTGCGTACTGTTTGCACTGGGGTTTGCCCTCCGTAAGTGGTGAGCGATTTCTGTGGGATTTCCAAATACTATGTCTTTAGAATTTTGTTGATTTTTTTTTTTCTTTGAGACAGTTTTTATGGGGCTCTCTGAGGTTTTATGGCTTGCTCTCTCCTGCTCCTACGCAAGCAACACTGAAAATAGGATGGTTGCCCCTTCTCAAGTGAGTAAGTAGACCTCTCTGCAGCCCCAGAAGACTGTCAGAAATACAGATGAATTTTCTTCTCTTACCCTTCAGTATCAACAAAACCCCAAAAGGCAGCCAGCTAAACAGGTGGAACTGATCTGTGTTGTCCTTCACCATTTTATGACACCCTAACCTGTGTGTTTGTGGCAAAAAGTATTTTTTGTCTTTCACAGGACCCTGTCCCTCATGTGTAACGCCTGATGCTGTGTAAGATACAGGAGTGTCATTTGAAGAGTAACGGCTGTGAGGTGCAGCTGTAATCCCCAGTCCCACCTCACAGTGCCTGACCACATACTCTCTGCACACAAGGTGAGTGGTCCCAGGCCTGCAGCTTGAAACTTTCATGTCTGTATTTCCCCACAGGTGCATGTGAACTCGCACCAGTACCTAGGGAAGGTAGAGTTTTCAGAAGGTGAGGAATTAGCCTTACAGTCCTGGTCTTCTCTATGTGGAACTGCACCTGCTGGGAATTAGGAGACTCCAAACTTTAAAACAAGCAAACAAACAAAAAAAATCCTTCCTGACATAAACTGTGGTGTGGCAACATTACTGGGTACTGTTAGACTGCTGCCATGCTCCAGTGACAGCTTTTCAGTAGAAATTGAAATTATTTCCTTACAGAAAGTCAGTTAAGTGCTTTGGGATTCTTTTTGGTTAAGATTATGGAAAGAATATGAAATCCTATAAACCATGCTTCTTAGCTGACAATGCTATAGCCTTACTTTTAACATACAACAGAAGAAAATAACAAACTTTTCACTTCTAATTGGAATAAAAAGAATGTAAGAAAATGTAAAAAAACCAGTAAGAACATTTCTTACATTTCAGCTTTGTATATAACTTTTTTCCCATATGCGTTATCAATAGGTATAAATATCAGAACTTAATTAAAGGTATAATAATAATTTGAGAGGAATATCCAGACACAGTCTGTTACCTGTTTTCTGTTAGAATGATAATTAACAATGTTAATATTGAAGTGA
Source organism: Aptenodytes patagonicus (assembly GCF_965638725.1). Classification (NCBI taxonomy): domain Eukaryota; kingdom Metazoa; phylum Chordata; class Aves; order Sphenisciformes; family Spheniscidae; genus Aptenodytes; species Aptenodytes patagonicus. The sequence goes on along the minus strand of NC_134955.1, from coordinate 34,337,161 downwards.
AAACCAAGAACACTTAATCTCTTCTGCATCTGAGCTATATGAAGATTTTTTCTAGTTACAGTTGTTGATGGCCAACTATTGCTATGTAACATGTCTAGCAAGCTTCAGTATAGAGAGGCAAAGACCCTGTCCATCGTGATTTGTGTTTATTACCTTAGCTTCAGACACAGGTAAATTGCACTGGTATAAATCATATTTTATAGCTCTTTTGCTTGCATGCCATGAAATTCTGTGCCATTACAATTATATCAGAAACTGTTACTCACTTCTGAATTCCCAACATAGGTAAGTGGCATTACATTTTTCTACCTATAGACTCTAAGCTTAGACTCCATCAGTTTGTATTCCATTCTCTCCTCTATAATTTTCATACAGCTCACATCACCATATGATCTGAGAGCCTTCCAGAAATACATTACAGAATCATAGAATGGTTTGGGTTAGAAGGAACCTTAAAGATCATCTAGTTCCAACCCCCCTGCCGTGGGCAGGGATACCTTAGGTTGCTCAAAGCCTCATCCAACCTGGCCTTGAACACTGCGGCTGTCACTTTTGTCACATGTAGTTCATTTTCTCCTCTTTCCTAAAGCATTGTTCGGGTTGGATATCTTTGGTTTCTGTATTGAAATAAATAGGTGTAGGAGCCTTCCATTTGAAATGCAACACAATAAAATCTTTGGTGCTCTTTCTCCATGTTCTGGATCCAGTCTCTAGGAAAGCTGTGTACTTACATGGACAAATAGAAATAAAATTATTTTGTAAACCCCCAGTGCCAGGACTTTCGGGAAGGATTTAAGCGAGGGTTTTTTTTAATCACATTTGTAAGCAGTCAGAAAGAAGATACCATGTTGTCAGAATTTGGAAGAAAAATAATAGAAGACTGCCAACCTTTTCTGCTAAATGCCATGTTCTCTCACATGACCATATAGGGTAAAAAAAAAAAGTGTTGGTAAGCATTCTTTTCACTCCGATTCCTTTGTTTGAATTAATTTTGAAAATATATAACACCTAAGGAAATTATCATGACCTAGGCTGGTAACATTTTCCTTTGACAATAACGTGTTGCTGTGTTAATGCCAGTGCTGTACTCTTCAAAAATTTGAATTAGCAGAATGAGTTAAATTGCATTAGTGGTTTCCATTTGATGGCTGTGGCGTATTTGATCATTAATAGGAGGCCTATAGTCAGCTTTACTGTATTGTCAGATCATGGCATTTACAGCAGTTAATGGATGTTGTGTTACGAGCTGCGCTGGTTAATGCTGGAAGGAGAGGTATTGGGGCAGTCTAGGTATGGAAGCAAGAGACCTAAACAACGGTCTTAGTTGCATGGATGCATCAAAGGACTTTGTCTTAGAGATGCCATATAGACGAAGTCTAAAATTTAGATGTACCCTGAGTGCTAGGACCTACAAACAGGTTTCAGTCAGAGCTGACAGTTGACATACAAGCTTGAGTGGCAGGTAGACTGGTGATGTTATCCACAGACATGAGCAAAGAAGATAATAAGAGGCCTTTCAGGGAAGAGAAAGAACCATCTTCTAGCTCTTCTGAGCTTTAACTTCCTGCTAGTCATCCGTAGAAGAGAGCAAAAGGCTATGATTTGAGTTTGGCTAGCGGGAGTTAGCTCTGGGGAAAGGAGCAGATCTGTAAATCATCTGCAGAGAGATGTTAGTTGTATTTGTATTTCAGATGAGATAATTCAGCAATAACGTGGGAGAATAAAAGGAGAAGACCAAGGATACAGCTCTGTGAGAGTCTGTCAAAGAACACTTGGAAGGAAGGCTTAAATAGGTAAAAGGAAAAGATTTTAAGTGAAGCATGGTTGATTGTGTCAGGTCAGAGAGGATGAGGTTTAAATACTTTTTTTTTTTTGAGCTCTGCTGAACCTTTGAAGGGCTTTGGTTAATCCATAGTGGAAACAGAGAAGTTTGGACACTATACATGTCTATGAAGTGAGTCCAGAAGTGAGAGAGAGAGAGAGAGAGAGAGAGAGAGCAGTTAGAGAGGAAAGTGGAACTGAGTCAAGGCTTTTATTCATTTGGGGTTTTATACCATTTTTTATTTTTGAGGGGAAATAGAAACAAAAGGTGGGTAAACCAAGAAGACTATGTCATATTTTAGCCATATCACTTTTTTTTTTAAATAATTTTGCTTGAGGAATTTATTCCCTCTAGTGGAAAGTAGATGGCTTCTGGGCTTTTCTCCTTTTGCTTACTAATTTCACAGACCAGAAAGGTGGGAAGAACAAGCATTATTCTCTCAAACGTCTCCTGTTCAGCTAAAGATGTAGCTTTAACATGCAGCTGAGCCAGTCTAATGACTTGTGGCCACTGAAAGGTGGCTTTCTTTTTCGTGGCTATGTGTTCTGTCTCTTTTTTTGTGCTGATGCTGCTACTCATTGGACCTGCTTGTCTGCGGTTTTACTGAGTTCATTTGGCTCATGGAAGTGTCCCAATGAGTGCCAAAATCGGCACAGGCTAGTCAGGAGTGCCCAGCTGGGCGTGGGATTTTGGGAGATGGGGAATGTCACCTTCTCAGCAGCCATGAACTGTGAGGCCAACTTAGTGTGCCTTCTGGAACTGAACCACTAGGGTAAGTTAAGCAGCTCTTCAAGAAACGGAATTGTGAAATTCTTCTCTATACCTACATAAGCAATGAAAGAGTTGGCAATTAATGAAGAAATATGTTGATGATGATGAATGTTAATACAACTCATCCTCATGGGATCAATCTGGCAGCTCACACCTCTGAGAGCAGTTTTTTCAGATTCTTTGCAAAACCTGCAAACTCTGGCAGATCCTACAGTGAGTTACCACTGATTCATCTGTTGGCTTAGGATGTAGTTTCACTGAGATCTGGCTCTATGGTGAGCTCGTTCAAGGAGTTAAACTAGAATAAAACTCTATTTTTTGCTGTGCTAGCTTTCTGCTCGCTTAATTCCTTGAATCAAACTGACACCAGTGTTTGCAGAAGTGAGGCAGTAGAATCAGGGTAATCCTGGGCAGTCTACCTAGACTTTAGTAAAGCATTTGACACCGTTTCCCACAGCATTCTCCTGCAGAAACTGGCTGCTCATGGCTTGGATGGGTGCACTCTTTGCTGGGTAAAAAAACTGGCTGGATGGCCGGGCCCAAAGGGTGGTGGTGAATGGAGTTAAATCCAGTTGGCGGCCGGTCACGAGTGGTGTTCCCCAGGGCTCAGTACTGGGGCCAGTTCTGTTTAATATCTTTATCAATGGTCTTGGACGAGGGGATCGAGTGCACCCTCAGTAAGTTTGCAGACGACACCAAGTTGGGCGGGAGCATTGATCTGCTCGAGGGTAGGAAGGCTCTGCAGAGGGACCTGGACAGGCTGGATCGATGGGCCCAGGCCAACTGTATGAGATTCAACAAGGCCAAGTGCCGGGTCCTGCACTTCGGCCACAACAACCCCATGCAGCGCTACAGGCTTGGGGAAGAGTGGCTGGAAAGCTGCCCGGCAGAAAAGGACCTGGGGGTGTTGGTCGACAGCCGGCTGAACATGAGCCGGCAGTGTGCCCAGGCGGCCAAGAAGGCCAATGGCATCCTGGCCTGTATCAGAAATAGTGTGGCCAGCAGGAGTAGGGATGTGATTGTGCCTTTGTACTCGGCCCTGGTGAGGCCGCACCTCGACTACTGTGTTCAGTTTTGGGCCCCTCACTACAAGAAGGACGTTGAGGTGTTAGAGCGCGTCCAGAGAAGGGCAACGAGGCTGGTGAGGGGTCTGGAGAACAAGTCTTATGAGGAGCGGCTGAGGGAACGGGGGTTGTTTAGCCTGGAGAAAAGGAGGCTGAGGGGAGACCTCATCGCTCTCTACAACTACCTGAAAGGAGGTTGTAGTGGGGTGGGTGTCGATCTCTTCTCCCAAGTAACTAGCGATAGGACAAGAGGAAATGACCTCATGTTGCACCAGGGGAGGTTTAGATTGGACATTAGGAAAAATTTCTTTACTGAAAGGGTTGTCAAGCATGGGAACAGGCTGCCCAGGGAAGTGGTTGAGTCCCCATCCCTGGAGGTATTTAAAAGAAATGTAGATGTGGCACTTAAGGACATGGTTTAGTGGTGGACTTGGCAGTGTTAGGTTTATGGTTGGACTGGATGATCTTAAAGGTCTTTTCCAAACTAAATGATTCCAAGAATGCCTACAGATAGAAGGGGGAAGCAGAATTGCCTTTTCAACAGGAGCTAAACCTTCTATCCACCTTGTTGCAGCGTGAAACTCTGCCTTTAGGATGTGGCTTCACAGTTGATTGATCTCATTCTGGCTTTTTGATGAAAGAAGTGGTCCTACTGCCTCCCTGGTATCAGCCCTGTTAAAACAAACCTTGCTTAAAATGACTTGTTTGAATATGCAGTCATGGGGTTACTAGCATCGACGCGAGGAAGATAAATCACATTAGGAGTTGAAATGCAAGTTTGACTTCCTTCTGTAGCTTGGGATGGCGCCCCAAATAGAGTGTTATTAATGAGCTAGTGGGGACTACACGCAGCTCTGCTCATTTTCTGCTAACAGCAATTTAAATCTTGACTGGAGACTCTTTCCTTTGATATTCCATGATCATTGACTTTCCTTTGAACACTGAGTCGTTTACCCTGGTCTTCTCCCTGTTAAAGGATGAGCTAATGTGATTATAATTTTTTTTTTTCTGTGATCAGCAGAACAAGTGAAGCCTGATTTCCTATGGACTTGTCCTGATGCGGCACTGCTATGTGGATTCTCTTATGTATATTAAGCAGTGTCTGCACACGCTTGCCATTTTATCAGTGACAGCTTTATTAGGGTCTGTTTCATCAATTTGGCTTTGCATTTCACAAAGTTACCTTTGTACAAATTTAGATGGAATTGGGAAATGGCTTAAACATGCTTTTTTGGCAAGGAAAGGAGGGAAGAAAGGGGACACACAGGCAGAAACACCAACAGACAATGTAATTGCATAAGCCTTCCTTCCTTAGGAAATCAGGCTAAAAATGAGTCTTTTGACAGAGACCTCTGCAGAGATCTCGGATCAGGCTACAGAGACAGAAAGAAAAGTAAATCCTGCTGTTTACCATGTCAAGGCTTCGAGGTACCTGCTGCAACAGATTTCTCATAAGTAAGGCTAAGCCAGCAGTTGGTTTTTACTCACTCGGTTACTTTCTCAGCTTCAGCAATGTCCCCATCAGGCTTTGGGAACTTGTTTTTTTGCCAGAGTGCACTCATGCATCAGTTGCTTTCATTTATTTTTAATTTAACCTTTTTACTTGAATAAATGGCCATGTAGGTAGTAAGACAAGCTGTTAGAGACTTGTGGTTTACAGGACTCTGTTTATGTCAGCGATGCCATGAAAAATGAAGGCTTTAAATGAGCCAAGGATACAATCCTGTTATTGTAGAAAAGCTAGACTTGGGGGTTCCATTATATAGCATCTTCTCCGTGAGACTTTCACTGTGTAATAAATGCTGAGGTATTTTATTGTTTTTCTCTCTTTTGTAACTTTACACTAAACTCCCATTACTTTAGAAACTAAACTAAAATAAACAATTTATAAAAGGAAAAACTGCCCTATTTCAGATTTCTGGGCGGATGCCAGTTTATTACAAACAGGTCCAGCTATGAACAAATTTTGCAGATTTGTTCAGATTTGGTCGCTATTCTGAGCTCATCTTGAGCTCTGATAGAGTTCTCTTACAAATGCCTTGCCTACCCCGTAACAGGGCAGCTGGATCCTGGAGCCCAGCCACATCGGCTTCTTGGGTCTCCTTCCAGTCACCTGGGCCTTGAAATAAGGCTGTCGTGTCCCCAGATGTTAACTTTTTTCCTTGAACTAGTTTACAGCTAGATCAGTTCCCTGGTTCTCTGACCCTGTCGTTAATTACAGAAGTGCTGGTGCTGGAGCAAGGGAGCAGGGAGCGAGCAGTCAATCAGGTTGAACAGGAAACGTGGGACTACCCTTCCAAGTGGCGATCCAGGTTTATGCTAGATTACAATGACCATGTAAAACAAAGCATTATACATTGGGGGGGTGTGAAGGGAGGAGGGAGGGAGAGAAGGAGGGAGAACATGTCCATCTGACTGTGGGAACTCGGTTATAGCCAGACCCCTCCAGCTTATTCTCCTGAGCATGCATGTGATGCACTTTCCTCCTGAGTGTGAGGCATGTGATGAGCTTCAGGGTAGCGCTGGCTCCTGCTCGGTGACCTCCATTTCAACTGGTCAGCTGTGGCTGGTGCATCGGGTCATAGAGGGTGGACGGAGAAGCTGTGGCCGGGTTGCGACTGTAAGGGAGATGCAGACCTTCCCCGTAGAGGAGAACGAACCAGAGACAAGATGTTTTGAGTTACTGCAGTGTGTGAGATTGCAATGCTTTGTAACCCCCAGTGGAAAAATATAAAAATGGATAAAAATTTCTTCACTGTAGAGCAAGATCGAGGGTCTTTGCAGAAAGACTTGCTATACAGAAGCTGTAACTCTCAGTTATAAAGTATTTGTGTGGTCAAAATACAGACACAAGTCAATGGAAAACAAACTTTCCTGATGTCACCCCACCACCAGTGAGACCCGACCTGATCGCACCATCCTGGGCTTAGACCAGGTCCTTAGAACAAGCTGCTGTTTAAGCTTTAATGGCCTGGTCATCTTATTTTTGATAGGGACAGGGCCTTATTTGCTCAGAGAAGCGTTCTTCTGGAAACCAGCTGTGTTCCTTGTTTGCTCTCAATTGGTCCCTACCTCATTCCTGAGTTAAAAAAAAAAAAGGGGGGGGGGGAAAGTGAGCATTCACCTACAAACAGAAGAAATACTGCTTCTGTAGAGATTTTTCCCTGATGACAGCCATTAGCTGCTTTGTTGCACCCCTTGGACAATCCCTCTGCTAAATGCCAAGTCTCTGCCAGGGAGATCTTCCCACCCTCATGAATACAAGTGGCAAAGTTAAAATGAAATTTGATGCTGACTGTCAAATTGTCAGAGCAATTTAAAGCAGTATTTCCTGTGATTTCAGTGTCTCCTTCAAACAGATGCAACTGGCTGGGATTCTAACAGCACAAAAATTGGGAAATATTGGGAATTGTGAAGGAACTGGAAGAAATTGGGTGCTCAGATCCCTTTCAGTTGCAATGGAATTCGGGCTGGAAACTTGTTTGCTTTTTGAGTCTTGGCCTCAAGACTTGATGATGATAATCCTGAATGCAGCAGCCGGCTGTATAGTCATTGTCCGTGTGTTGTCACAGTTCTAATGTTCATACTTGTTCCCCACACACGAGCTTTGCCGTAATTATTCCTCTGTTAAACTCTTAATCCTTTCCACTTGATTTGTCCCGTTTTGTTTTCCTCCGGTTTGCCACTTCGGAGATGGCTACAATTTGCTTTTTATTTTCCCGTCCGCCTGTCGTCTTTACCTTACGTTCCCCCTGCTGCCTCTGTTCCCTGGCTCCCGCTTCACTCCCCCAGCGCTGCGGGCTCTGGCTGCCCGCAGGGGTCCCGCTCCTGCCCGAGGAGGTGGGCAGCGCGGCTGCTCCTCGCAGGCGACCCCGCTGCCTGCCCCGCGGGACTTCATTTCGCCCGTCCGCTTCACGGCACTCTCCGGGTGCGGGTGGCTTCCACAACCCGGCTACAGCTTGCTCATCAAGCCTTCCTAATTGCAAACGGCAAGCCTTTCTTTTCACTTCAAAAATCTTTCAAAAGGAGCTCGCTTTTCAATGTTTTTATTAATATTTGATACCACAGTATTGTTTTTTGAGGTGGTATCCCCCGGTTGAAGGCATGCTGATGCCTGTTCAGGGACTCGGCCGTGGTCACCGGAACCCCGCCAACTCCCGCTGCTCCCGCGCGGAGCTGCGAGCACCGGCCCGTAGTCGGGCCCACAGTGCCCGAGCCCCGGCCGGGTCCTGCCGCCCCGGGAGCGGCGAGACAACCATACAGGCGCTCCGCGAGTACGACCGGGGGCCCTAAGTGACCGAGGTGGCAGCACACGTCTTCCGCGGAGGATCCGGCCGCGGCAGCCCGGAGGCGCCCCGATGCTGCAGGCCAGGCCGGTACCGAGAGCCGCCGCGCGCCTCGCCTCAGCCGCCCGGGCAGCAGCTGCCGTACAACATGGCGGCGCCCACCACCTGCTCGCGCTGCCGGGAAAGAGGAAGCGTCCGCTACTCTAAGCCTCCCGGTGTGCGCGGCGACTACCCCGCGGGGGGTTCCTGCTGCCGGAGACAATCGTTCCGCGGAGAGGCAGGTAGCGGGCGGGCAGCTGGGCGCCCCGCCGGGGCGCCCGTGGGCCGGGCGGCGGCGCGGCAGAGGCCGGGAGGGGAGAGGTCGGTGCGCGCATCCCGGGGGCGGGCCGCGCCGGCAGGTACCCCGGCTGCGCAGACCGGTGGGCCTGCGGCCTCCCCGGCCGGGCCCTCGGCGCCTCCCGCCTGCTGGTTTCCCGCAGGCGCGGCACCCGGGCCTCTTCCCGGTAAAGCCCCGACCAAGCCTAAAACAGGCAGCGCCTTCGCCCTGGTGCTAAGGGGAGCTGCGGCCCGCTCCTACCTGACCCCATCCCGCCGGGCCTGCGGGGCGGCCCAGAGGAGCGCTCTCTGCTCTCTCCGGTGGGGCCTGCGGCGGCGGCCAGGCCCCGGCCCCGGGTCCCCGGCCTGCCTCCGCGCGGCGCCCTCGGCCCGAGGCGCGCCGCTGCCCCCGGGGCCGCCGCCGGCCGCGCGCTTCCCCACGGCGGGCGGCCTGAGCCTCCTCGGCCCGGCCGGCGTCCCCGCGCTGGGGCTGAGCAGGCGGCGGTTTGTCTCATCGGGGCTTCTCCTGTCGGGGCGGGATGGGGGGATCCGCACAAGCCGGCTGCCTGGGATCACAGGGCCGCCGTCTGCACCTGCACCCCCCGGTTCCCAAAGAGGTAGCGGACGCGGGGGGAGAGGCCATAGGTGCGGGTGGCCCTCATTGCTTTCGGTCTTCTCGCTCAGTTTAAGAAGTGAGAGTAAATTACCCGTCACTTCACAAGCGTTCAGGCAGGTGTCCGTGCCCGTGCTCTGAATGCTGTTAGCGGCTGCACAGGGCTGTAGGAGCACTGACGCCACAGCTTCTGCTTGTGTCGAAAGGCGCGTAAGGGCAGACCTTTAAAAATAACGCGGTGGGTTGGGGAGATGGGGATGCAGGGGCAGGATTGATTTCAGCTTACTGAAGGGGAGCTAAGCTTTTGTATGACGGAGGGAAAACTATGTTATAAATAGCTTCTTTAGGGCTTTTCAATGCCTGCCATTTGACCTTAGTACGGATGTGAATGTAATGGACGATGCCTATTATTTACTAATGCATGAATGGACATGCTTATTCTGCAGTAATTTTGTCTTGTCCTTGTTCAGGTTGGTCTGGTTCCAAACTGAGCTAAAAGATGTTGTTAATAGCCCTGACTTGCTTATTTTTGGAATATCAGAGTTTGTGGAAGCATCCAGCTGCACCCGTATAAATCAATGGATTCCCTTTAAGGTTTTTGGTGGTGTGATCAACAGCAGCGTTCAGTCTCCAGTTACTGCCCAATCCACCGCTGCAGCAGTCTGTCCCCTGACCCCCGGTCTATCAAAGTGGGACCCGGTCCTTTTTCTGTCAGGATCGCGAGTTGTAGCTAGAACTACACCTTGTTATGATACCAGTGGGTGTATTTTATACCTCTAAACACGTTTCATTAAGTTGTCTTTAATTTCCACCTCTCTCATTTTTCTTTGCAGGCCATGATAAAATCCTACAATGCCGTTTTGAGTAGGTGAAGTGAAGGGGGGAAAAGGGGGATAAAAAAATGCCCAAGCAAACAGCAGTGACGATTACTTTGGCGACCCTGCTGGGTGTTGCAGTGGGGGGCCTGGTTTTGTGGAAAGCAACGCAGCGTCGGAAAGGAAAAGCATGCTGTAGTAGTCAGCAAGAGGAAGCAGTTGTAAACTCGGGAGATGAGAAACTGATTAAGACAGAGGATAAGGAGGTGCTTTCCTTCTTCAGATCTCCCACCTTTTCCTGGGTAGAGAGGACCCTTGGTGCAGACATAGTGATAGTTTCAGAGCAGGAGGAGTGGGATCGTGTTGAGCCTTTGCTGAAGAAGGAGCTGGAGAAGTGGCCAGTGCTTGGAATTGATTGTGAGTGGGTGAGTGATCAAGAAGCGCCTCTCCTCTAGATTGCAAATTGCAACGGGAAATCATTGAGGGTGGAGTGATTCCTTTACTTAAATGGATACAAGACTGACTGTTGAAACTGCCTGTGTGATTATGTGTCATGACAGCAGTGAAGTAGCTGCTAATTTTGATTGTTCTCACGTTTAAGTGTGCTGACTGTCAGTTTTTAATTCACTAGTTGTATTTGTTTACTGAACTCCTGTGATAAATCGACTATGCTAAACATAGTGATAATTGTATGGCTAAATATAGCGTTATGTGTTTTACATAATATCTCTTTAAAGGTGATTTACTAGAAGTAGCTTGGGTTTATGCTATTTTAAATCCAGCTACGTACTTAAGAAACTATTTCTTAAGAATAATAAATCCAAAAAGGAGGATAATATTGATACGTAGCTATAACTCACTGGGACTACCAGAAAGCGAAGTTCCTCTTCCACTTGTACATTTGCCTGTGTGAACTCTCAAAACAGGCTTTGAGTCATTTATAAAGCCTGGCTTTGCCATTGTTTTGGCTGGAAATTTATTCATCCCACAGTCATTAGTATAAGCCACAGCTAACCAATGTGTTTGCCATAAACATTTATGTAGTGGGTAGCTTTGTGCTGGTGTGGTTTAAGAAACGTGTCTGACTTCTTCCACCAGCTCAGCTATGAGGGGGAAGGGTGAAAGGGGGAAAGTTTCTCTTGTAGGAATATGGCAAGAAGTAGCTTGGGGACAGTAATACTGTGAAACAGATCACATGATTTGCAGTAAAATTTGAGACATGTAACAATACTTGACTGTATAAACTGATAAGTATTTCCTGTCTTCAGTGGCCTCTTTTGCAATTTGTTGCAGCTTCAGTATTGCTAATAATACTGTAACCCAGGCTCTGATTTTTGTCTTTATTTCAGGTATCTGTGGAGGGAAAAGCAAATCCTGTATCCCTCCTACAGATGGCTTCTTCCAGTGGCCTCTGCGTTCTTGTTCGGTTGCCCAGGCTTGTTGCCAGTGGACAGACTATCCCAAAGACCCTGTTGGACATCATGGCAGATAGTGCTGTGTTGAAAGTTGGGGTAGGATGCTGGGAAGATGCTTGCAAGTTACTTCATGATTATGGTCTTCCAGTCAAAGGGAGCGTGGATCTCCGGTGTTTAGCCATGAGGCAGCGGTGAGTGTCTGAAGACACAGGCAGCTCTGTTTGAGGCATCATTTGAGTTGGAAATATTTTAAAAGTAATTTGCATATGCTGAATGATAACAGGCAGGTAGGTCTGGAGTTCTCAGGGTGGTTTTAGAGCATGGGCATTGACAGCTGCAGCCCAAGAACATGTCGTGCTTCTGTTCTGTGATCTTAATGGAAATGAAATCTTCATGAAGATTTCGTATGCTAATTGTGTCTGTTAGTCTTCTCATGCAATACCCATATGGACTTTTCTGAGTATCATGCTTCAGCTTGCCAGAAGCTGAAGGCACAGTGATGTAACACAGTGAGAATGATCACCATGTTAACAGATGTTTGAATACACTGTCTAGAAGTATGGGGTAAATGTGCCAGGGGCACGTAAGTGGAACTGTTGAACTACAGGATTTCTTGAAAAATGACTAAAATACACCATCTCTAATTTTCTCTTCCAATAACAATGCTTCCATTAAAAGGTTACAGTTATGATGCCATTTTCTCATCCTTCATTCTTCCTAAAATAAAATATTTTACTTGGGAATATTCTTCACATACAGTATATGTATGCTTGGGTGTGTTGTTAGTGATCTGGGGCATGAATTTGCTGACCTGATGGTGCCTTTTTGTCAGTGAAGATGGACTAGTTGTCTCTAGTGGCCAGGATTCCTCTGAGTCATTCCTGGTACTCATGCTCCTCATGAATCCCTGCGGCAGGCTGTCCATCACTCTGTGATAGACCTCTTTAGTTCAGAAGTGGGTAGTTCAGAGCCAAACACTTCAGCCTTAAATGTTACCAACTCCCAGCCTTGCCTGTTTTGCGTATTGCAGGCACTGGATAATTACTAAATCTAGAAAGGACATTTTAGGGGCGGGGAGGGAGAGGGCCTATAAAGCTGACAGGCAGCTGTGTGCTGTTTGAGTGGGAGTCATGCACCATGTGCATTGTGTTCTGGCAGGTTCAGGGTATGTGAGGCCATCCAAATTTGCATGGGTGTATAGTTTCATTTTTAATATGTTTGTTTCACTTTCTTTGTTAAACTGAAGGAAGGATCTACTTCACAACTGCCTTAGCCTTAAGTCTTTAGCTGAAAAGGTCCTGAACTGCCCGCTTGACAAGTCTCCTCATGTGCGTTGCAGCAACTGGGAGGCAGAAGAACTGACACAAGATCAGGTGCGTCTTTCACTTCAACTTAGTGTTTTGGGAGGAAAAGCAACCTTCTTAGTAGAGAAGAGATATTACAATAGGCACATCTGAGCTTTCTTCAAGTTGTGCCTCACAACCTTGTGTGTGACTGTGGTCTGAAATTAATTTCAGACTCTGTGCCCGCATTTTGCTCCTTTTCCATGAAGATAATTTTCTGTTACTCTTCCTGGATTCTTGACCCTTGTTTTCCTTTAATCCTGAAAGGTCTATAAGGCAAGATCCCTTGAAGAAGTGTTTGTGCACCCAAACCCTTACCTTTTTATTATTTTCTTTCCTGCAGTCTATAGCAGTCAGTGCGATATAAGAGAGAGACCCTGGAAACCTTGTTCACCATCTTTAGACCATTATGATTTCCGTGATTGCTCACTTTCTTTACAGTCATGCTGCAGATGTCTACAAAATCAGTGACCGGTAGAGGGAGTGACAGGATAAATAACCACACTGAATATTTGTAGACAGTGTATCAAAAGGGAGGGTTTTTTTAGTTAGGGAGGGCTTGGTGGGGCAGGAGGGTGTTTGAGGCCTGGCTGACTGGAATTTTTTTCAGTCCCTTGCGGTTCCTGGGGACATCCATGAGTATTTCAAGTCTGACTGATCCTAAAAATGTGGGGTGTGGTGATGTTATGAAAGTGTCACTCAAATGCCAGAACTTTGCATGAACTTCAAAAAGAAATAAATCCAGCTTCTAGCTTTACTGTACCAAGTGTTAAAGACTGATAATGTTTGGGAGTGTTTGCTGTTTGTCAGTATCTCGATGTCTACGCTTTCTGCAGGTTCTCTATGCTGCTAGGGATGCCCAGGTCTCAGTGGCTCTGTTCCTCCATTTGCTGGGGTTTGCCAGCCTCCCTGCTACATCTGAAGGTGAAAACTCTGTTGCTCCTTGGGAAAAAGCACTGGGTAAATGCCGGGGCTTGGTGGATATCCCATTTAGAGGAAGAAGGAGTGGCAGCACGGGAGAGGAGAGGAGTGGAGAGGGACGCTCCCCTCAGAAAACAAAGAATCGGAAGTCTTCAGTGAATGGCCAGCCCTCTGGCGGTCAACAAGTGAGAGATCCTCGGAGGCAGAAGCGAAAGCCTCTGGGTGTGGGATATTCTGCAAGGTAAGTCTATGAGCCTGTTTTACTCCGCGCACCGCAGGTGGAAAACTTTGCATGATGCCTCATGCTCTACTCATTAAACAAAGTAGATAATATGAGCTAGGAAAGGAAACACGGGACCTAACAGTCATGGGAGCCAGATCCTGTTTCTGTTTTCCCCATTTCCCTCTAGTGGTATTGAAAGTGGGGGCAGCACTTGGATCTGTACTAGGTCACGAGCAGGTTGAGGGGTTGTCTTCAGCTTTTGCCCTTCCTTCTCCTGTGGAGGCATTAGCTGGAGAGCAGAGTCCCAGCAGGAGGCGGTTGGCTGTCCGGGTGGCATTTACTGCCCAAACAGCTGTGCCCTGTCTTCTCCAGGGAAAAGGTGGCAACTGCATAGAGCTTGTCCTGTGAGCAGGATTTGCCTCATGGACTGCTGTTTGTACTGTGCTCCCCCAGGTCACTGTGGCCACAGAGATGTCAGGGTACGGAGCAGAGCTGAAAGCTAAGGTTAGGAGGGGTGAGAGAGGTTACGTGGGGTGTCAGAGGGCACAGGAAGGAACAGTCTGTGGCAGCATCAAAGCACTGCATTTCTGTGTTGGCCAGGGAGAGAGAGGAGGGAATGGTACTACTTTGGCCTTGCAGGGGCAGCTGTTGCTGGATTCAGGATCCCTGTACCACAGGTGATTTTTGTGGAGCAAATCCTAAATTCTTACGGCCTTTTGCTAATGAAAGTTCAGTTGTTTTTAAATTAAAACAAGCTGGAGAAGTCTCTTTAAGCTCAGTGCAATGGAAGACGTGGAGAGCTAGTGTGTTTGGTTTTGTTCGGGTACAATCTAATAAAATTAATCACATGGATGTAGGAACTAAAATTGTCTGTAATTACCATTTGGAAAGAAAACCGGTCATTTTAGTATTTGTTTTCTTCTTTTCAAGTTCATTGGATTGGCAATGAAGACATTCTAATGCAGTCAATAATATTGATTTCATTAGCAGTCATTAACAGTATTGTGTTGTACACAGCAAGTCCCTTCAGATTTTTTTTTTTTTCAGTTGGAGCCTGTGTAATACAAAACAGAAGGACTGCACCTCATGGGAGGATTAAAATTTAAACAAAATTGCATTCCAAGCGAAACTGAGATCTCCCCATGTTTGTTTGTTTATTTATTTATTTATTGTTTTTAACCGTGCTTGACTTCATGAGAGATCTGTAGACTCACTGTTTTTCACAGTATCTCCAGCAGTCTGGCTCTGGTCTGTAATAAGACTGGATGTGATTTCAAAAGTCCTTTTCCACTCTTTCTTTCTTTAAGCCTGTTTAGTTTTAATGTTTATTCATTTAGAGTTGGGAAGGGCTCAAATTATCATGGTGATTGAGCTGAACTGCTGATGCTCAGTGGAAGGAGACCTCCTGTATCATTATTGTTTTATTGGGTTTTTTCCCCCGTGGACCTCAGAAAAAAATCCTTTTGTCAGATTACATAGCCTGTGAATCAACCTTTTTAGCTGGTACAGCTCTGCTGAGTACTTATTTATATGATCTTGCTGGAAAGAAGGGAAACTTTTCCACAGTGTATTGTCACATGTCTGTATCCCTGGCCAGTTCCTCCCAGGTGCTCCCCGAGCCCAGCCTGCTCTGCTCTTCAGTTTTGTTTGAAGGAGGTTGGCAGAGTAAAGAAATATTTTCTTCAAAACAGAGCCCTTCCACACACTGCCACAAACTACCAGAGACCGCTCAAGCAGGACTTTTCGCCACTGACTAAGGTTAGGTGCCTGTGTTTCAGAGGGCCTCAGCTCAGCTTCATTGTTCCCATGGACTCAAGTGTTTGGGTTCCCAGTGCTCCAAGAGCTTTTTTGTAGTATTTCTCTTGGATGAATGAAGTAATTGCTCTTCACGCTAAGTTTTAGAAAAGTTGTCTTAATAAAACATTAAAATACAGGCTTAGGCAGCTGATCCTTGAAGTTGCCTTGCCTGTAAGTTGACACTCTCTTTTAGCCTACTCTTAGCTCATCGTCCTTCTTGACTTCAATTCTCTTTTGTTTTCTAATGTAATTTTTTTTTTGAAAATGCTGTCATCATTGATGGCATCTCTTGAAAACTGGGATTCAGAGTTACAATTCTATTGGCAGCAGGAGAGCAAAGATACCTTACAGTCAGTTGGTGAACCCCAGGTAGGTTTTGAGATGTTCTGCTTCCCTTAGCAGCAGCCCATGCAGTGCTCAGCAGCCTTAAGTGTGTGTTTAGGGGCACTCCTGTGATTTGGAGGAGGCTGCATGAATTGCAGTGTGGAACGCACAGCTATAGAGAGCTCTGTTTTTTTGGCATGCTATTATAGTTGCTGTAATGCTGCCCGTGTTTCACAGGAAATCTCCACTGTATGACAACTGCTTCCTGCATGCACCAGATGGGCAGCCCCTGTGCACTTGTGATCGCAAGAAGGCTCAGTGGTATCTGGACAAGGGGATTGGAGGTGAGCATACCAATTCTCCTGTTGGTATTTGAAATACAGCGCTTTTTAATTTTTTTTGCCTTATTTCTTAGATAACTGGCCATGAATTTTTTGTATCCTTCCTTATTGGAAGTACTGTTGGGGATTCACTAGGATGACTCCTATGTTTTAGCATTGTTATTTTAGCTTTCAAATACAAATTTGTCTTGAATATTCTCTATTTGCCTTTACCCTTTCAGAGCTAGTTAGCACAGACCCATTTGTTGTGAAGCTGCGGTTTGAGCCTTCAGGACGTCCTGAGTCTCAAGTTGATTATTATCTGACAGTCAAAGAAAACCTGTGTGTTGTATGTGGCAAGCGAGAGTCCTATATCCGGTGAGTTTAGTGGGATAGGAGAAAAATGCATCTTTTAAAACAGGACTGAGGTCTATGTCTAGTTTGCAATCCAGAAGCTTGGTTAGCGGCCTGAAACATCATGCTTGTTCACACCCTGGATGGGCTATCACTGTTTGAATGCTCTGTAGTCGTATGTGTCTGGGTAAGTTTGATACTGAGCAGGCCAACCTTCCCTCTTCTTCCAGAGGCAGGAGGTAGCAGTCCTTGGAGAGAACAAAGTGTATGGAACATGTATGTGCTGCAATTTGAATGATGGGGCAGCAGTATGCCAAGACACACTGTTCTGATGACATCCCCTTCTGAAAATAGCTGTACTATTCCTTCCACTACTTAGTCCTTATATTTTTGAAAGGTTTAGGTGAGCCTGAAGCCTGTGAGGTCACAAAGGGTGAGACTTTTGTCTTTGCAGCTGCTGCTGTTCGGGTGAGAGGTATGCTTCTCATAGTGCGTTGCTTTTTTTTTTTTTACAGTATGAATCACTTTTTTTTTTTTTTTTTTAATTGAAAGCAATGATTTTTGGAAGGGGGAAAAAAAGAGAAATGCAGAAAACCTGTGGAGAGAAGTACAAATCGAAAGAAGTTGCAGAACCTATTGCTGCACTGAGGGTCCTGACGCTGGTGATCTTTGTTTTCCTGGACTTTTAGTATTAGTTGACCCTTTGTGGGCCAGGAAGAGGAGGAACTGGGGAGTAGCAGCTCCAGGCAAATGTAATGAGCTGGCTGATTTGCCTTCCCTAGGAAGAACATTGTTCCTCACGAATACCGAAGACACTTCCCCATCCAGATGAAGGACCACAACTCCCATGACGTGCTCCTACTCTGCACATCCTGCCATGCCATCTCCAATTACTACGACAACCATCTCAAGCAGCAGCTGGCTGAGGAGTTTGGTGCCCCCATTGGCTCTGAGGAAGGCGTGCGTCTGCTGGAGGACCCTCTGCGCAGGCTAGTGCGCTCGGGGGCCCGAGCCCTGCTGAATGCAGACAGCCTGCCTGACCCCCGAAGGGCAGAACTTCTGCAAAGCATCAAGGACTTCTTTAACACAGAGGCAGTCACCCCAGAGATGCTCCAGGAAGCAGCTGGTCTGGAAACCAGGTATAACAAGCCCGTCAGTAGATGTAACATTTTAGTCATTTATGTTGGCACATAAGTTCAACAAAAAGTTGTCTACACACAGAGCCTTGGGTAAATATTACTGCAGCAAAATAAAAGAAAATCCAACAGGATTTGCAGGGCTGAGGATCACACATGCTGACTTCCCCCCTCACCAGCTTTTTAATGAAAATAAGACAAAACCCGTTGCTGGTCTCCTTGGGATATTGATGTATCTTCCCTAAAATAACAGTGTCAAGGAGTGTCTGAATTTGAGACTACTAGGAGTTGATCTGCACAGGAAAATCAAGCCTCTAAAAGCATAACTTTATCGTTTGTATAAGTCTGCAGAGTCTGGATTTATAGTACTTTGATACATTTAACTAGAAGGCAAGGATAGGAAGAAGATAATTGTCTGGGCTGTAGCCTAAGGCTCTAAGCAGACAAGCACACTCTGCATTTCTTACTGTGTTTTTGTTTACCCTCTTCTCCCCTCAACCCAGCAGTGGTCTGTGAACTGCAGCTCTTGTTTCTTCCCCTCTTTCCCCTTCTCTTCCATCAATCTCCTGTTCTTGCTCTCCACCTTCCCCTCTACTATTTTATGCTTCTTTTGAAGGACAGATCAGGGAGGGAGACTAAAAGACAATCATATCAGAAGTCTCCTATCTTCCTCTTTCTCAAAGCCTCCCCAAATACCTTTTCTGAACTAGTATCTGGTCTCTGTTTGCACGAAGTCAGTATTTTCTCCTTGTTATGCTCACTGTTGTTTGTAATGTGCCGATGTTAGAACCTATCCAGGCAGGGAATTCAATGGCAGGATCAGGGCTCTGGAGTGTCCTATGGTTCTTGCCTTGAGAAATTTGCAGTCTGTCTCCTGAGGAGCTTGTAATGGACCTTGAAAGCTTTGTTTAGTATTGCTATAAAAGAAGAACACTTTCTCAGTTCAAAGAAACCAGCTTCCTGGTGTAGCTGTGTTCCAGAAAGCAGTCTGGCATTGAAGCAAAGCTTAAAACTCTCCCTCCTGGTTAGCTTACCATGTGTCTGTAATTAAAGTCTGCAGCTGAAAGTATCTTCAGTGTCTTGCTGTTCATTGTAGACAGGTCTAGAGTCTGACAGTGGGCTTGTGTGAAAATAAACTCTGCTTGTGTCCTGGCAGGATCTGCAATGAGAGCTACATGCCACATGGACTGAAGGTGGTGCAGTGTTTTGCTAAAGGAGGCCTGTGCTCGCTTATGCAGTTGGAGAGACGCTGGCGGCAGCATTTCTTGGACAGCATGCAGCCCAAGCACCTCCCAGAGCAATGGTCAGTGGACCATAACCACATGAAGCTGATTCGAAAGTATGGGGAGAATCTTCAGATCGAGCTGTCGTGAGACTAGCTTCCTGGACTCTAGATAGTGTCTAATGGACATACATAACTGAAGGTGGAAGGACTGTTTTTATTTCTGTGTCTCCACTAACATCTGGGCCTGGGTTTGCAAACAGGCAGCAGTGGATCTGCCAGATTCGGCATTTTATAGAGTTAAATCCATTGACTTGAATTTTCAAGTGGTTTGGAATTTTTCATCCTAGTCTGTCACTGACTAGTTCAGTGCAAGAGTGATATGCTAAGGGAACTTGTCTTCTCAAAGTTACTATGGAGTCATTTTCTACCCCCTAGGATGGCTGATGCCTCCAGAACATCTTTCTTAACACAGAGCACAATATATGAACACTTCCAGGTTTTCCAACAGATACATCTGCCCCCTTGGCTGCACCTTGGGAGTCTCCTGATAAAAGTCTTTGCTTTCAGTGCAGTTGTACTCATATGAGTTCTTCTCAGAGAATACTCCCTGCAAGAGAGATTTTCCTTGTTTGAAACTGGCAAAGAAACCTTACCTTTTTTTGCAGATTCTGAGCTGTATCAGCATTGCATATAGGTCTCAGTGAGTTTGCTGGTGGCAGGTGCCTGATGAGAAGCAACATTGACTCTGGCAGTATGGAAGCAACCATGTCAAGTCTTTTCTTAAACAGGTTCCAGCAACACACAGTCTATAAAAAAAATGTTACTTCCTACTTCCACTTGTTTATTATGAATAGCTCTTGCTGGGTACCTTTTCATATCAGACTGAAATGGGGTCAGGTGTCTTAAAAGGGATGAGAGGAAACAAATTTTATTTAAAGACCAGCATCTTTTAAGAGGTCAGACCACGTGTGGCAGAAAACTGGAAAATCTGGTGTTCTGTTCCTGGATTTGACGTGTGTGATGGTGAGCAGGTCATACTCTCTCCATGCCTGTTTCCCTGTCTCTAAAATGGGACTAATAATACTTACCTATCTCACAAGGGTGTTGTGAGGCTTAATTAATTCATGTTTTTGTAAAATACTTTGAAAATATAAGCTAGTGTGTGCTAATTATTACTGTTGTTTTTTAAAATGTGCTGCTGACTTTCTTAAATATTCATGTTTTTTGCCTGATGCTAGACCTTAGTTAAATATAACTTTTTAAAAATACATACCCCTTTCTGTGAAATCGCTTTCAATGATTTTGATTGCGTGAGACGAGTGTACTTCTGAATGATGAAGCTGTGCTCAACTTTTATAGGTCTCTGTAAAGAAGTTTCAGTAAAACCCTGAAATCATACTTCACACTACTGCGTATAGCACAGTTGACCCATATTTTATTATAACGTTTGGGCAGAATCGTGGACCTGCTGTGATCGAGGCTGAAAATCTCCCTTATCAGATAATTCAAGAGATTTCACAGGCCAGGGGTGAAAAACCTGTTTGTAGGAGAGACTGACTGAGATAAGTAGGAGCCATGGAGAAATGGTACATTAATGCCATCCCAGAGGAACTGCAGTAGCAGCCTGAGCACAAGGAATCAAAGATTCATGATAAATACTACTTATCACAGAGCTGCAAATGAGACCATTTTCATTATAAGGGCAATTTTATTCCTTTCCTGTACCACTGACAGGTCTTAACAAAAACTGCTGTAGCCAAATGTGTTCTGCCTCTGTGCTCATTCACACAGCTGATTGTAATCTCAGCAAGAACCTCCTGTCTACAGCAGCAGCTTGGATATAACTATTTCTCTCCAAAGCATTTTGAGCATGTGTTCAGATAGTGCTATCTCCTATCTTTAGTGCCATCTGATCAGGGTGGAGAGAGCTCCTTGCATGGCTCAGAAACTCCTTTTCAACAATCAGGAGTAGAAGGTGTCCATCTCACTTCATTCTGCTTTGGTTTTCTCCCTTTGTTCTGATGCAGGAACTCCTGATAAAGCTGTCCTTGTTTAATGGAACCGATGGGCTGACCACAGGGCTGCTGTCTTTTCTGTTTCTTGAGACAAGAAAATGATGTTGAGACAAGAATTGGACTACAGGTCCTCTAAATTTAAGGAGTCGGTGGTATCATTGAAGAGTTTTGTGGTTTTTTTTTTTCCAAATCACTTGTTCAGAAATAGAAATTTGCAAGGAAAACTTCCTTCATAAATATTTTCTTAACTAAGATTCTTTGTTGTTTGTAAGATATCCTTAACTTGCATCATTTTAAGTCAACCTGAAAGAGGAGGGGAAGCAGTATATTTACTGTGCAGAAATAGATTATTTTTATATGATTATGATTTTAAATTTTCTGCCAGTCTATAGATAAAACTTTCATGTATGTCTTCATCGCTAATTGTTACATTCAGTAAAAATTTGCTCTCTTACCACACTTAGCACTATTGAAGATCTTTTTTCCTTTTTCGCATGCCTGCTTTTTCTCTTCTTTCCCCATGTCTCACCCTGTCCTTGTGAGTCCATCATTCCTTACAGTAACACCTGGACCTCACCCTCTGAGTTTCCCTTTCCAGTGCCTTCCCTGATCTGCCTGTCAGAGATCAGCTGTGGAAGAGCCCATGCTGGCAACAATACTGTACTTCTAAGCAATGCGATAGCAAGTTTGCTCAGGTGTACTTGAATTGTTGTTCTGAGGCTCTCGGTCAATTCAGGTGCTGTCCTTGGCCTGGTCATGTTGGTCAGTCATCATGGCTACAAATCTACCTATTTTTAAACAAAAACTTAGATTTTGCTCAACCTGAGCATTCATCTAGGTTGCCCCAAGTATCTTACCTATACTAGGACCCTCCTGCTCTAAACCATGCACATCCATTTTGTCTGCAGAGGGTGAGAATTGCCATGCCTCTCTGTGTGGGCTGGCTTTCACAATGTGGGATTTTTCTTTCCGTCGCTTGTCACTTCACGTTTCTAAGTTTGCCCAAGGTATGCTGCCAGAGATGGGGGGGAGAAATTTTCCCTTTTACCTGGCACTTGACGCCACCTGCCTCAAACTGGTTCTTGCAGGTTAGTGGGGAGCACGCCCCAGCTGCTGAGGTCCCCAAACCTGTCTTGGTTTATGAATTCCCAGCAGAACTTGTCTCCATCCTTTTTGTTTCAGGTGTTTTGCCCATGTGAAACAGATGTGCTTTTCTAAGAATATGACTGGGTACGTGTTTCCAGCGACACTCCTCTGGAGCGGGAGTACCAACAGCCCCTGTGGTAGGTTAGCTTGCCTTCCCCCACGGGCTACAAACCGATTTCTGTCTTCCCAAACACTACACTTTGCCTTTTTCGTGGCTTTGCAGTAACTTAGACATTATTGCAAGGTGCAGGAATTACCAGCCGAGCAGCATTTTTGATAGTCTGGCAGTTGGAGGTGCAGTAAGTGCTGCATTTCTGAGCAGACCATACATGACATGTTAATTATGCTGCTGACAGACTTGGCATTTGGAGTGCCTTGGTTTCCCTCCTTTGACAGTCTTTAAAGGTCCCAGCTGTCACATCCATGACTGACAGGACTGAAGACAACATATCCCCGTGGGCTTCTTGCATTTTTTCTGTTTGGTATTCACTAATGACAGGGAATGGGAAGCTATCTTCCTGTTGCATTTCTATTGCTCTGGCTCCCTAGGGAGTATCTGAACTCCGCACTATCTGTAACATGCTTTTGGTAGTTTTTTTTCAGTGAAGTCAACATGGTTAGCCTTGAGAAGTACCTCATTGCCCTGGCCCTGTGCCTAAATGCCTTTGAGGAACTGGGCCTTTTGCACATGCAGAGGGAGCCTCTGTAATAAGGAGTCACCAGGAGCCCTTGCCAGCGTGCAGTGTTCTCTACTGATTTAAAGGCACCTCCAGCCTGAACCAGTAGGTCAGTTCCCATCACTGCTCCTTGATCTCCTCCCTCCTTCAGGCCTCCGCAATAGTCCAGACCTATACTGGCTTCTTCATTCCCACAGTCTGACATAAACTGTCATCCCCTTGATGTTCTTTGGGAATAAGGGCCATTTTAAAGCCCTTTCTCTCATTTCTACATAGTGCTGTGTTATTGGCATAAGGGCTTTTCCCCACCCTCAGGGGTACGTTGTTCTGGAGAAAGGAAGAGGCAGTTTGAGGTAAGTGCAAAGACGACGTATCCAGCTTTCTCTGTGAGTTATTAAGGGAGCCACAGTGTGCCCTCTTGTATTAGCACCACATCAAGGGAGTTCTGTTAAAAGCTTTTACAGGTAGAGAGGGTAATGCAAGAGAGCCAAGATGGTTAAGCTTAGTACGGCAAAAAAAAAGCCAAATAAACATGCATGGAACATAATTTCCCATGTTCAAAACAGATTCCTCTATCGCTGTGAATTCCATCATGAACAGCAGACAACTGTGTCACGGATTGTCTGCACCAAGGTTAGTGCTGCATCCTCTCTTCCCACTTAACTATCACAGTGCTTGTTTCTGTCTTGAATTAGCCAGTGTGATACTACCTGGGGTCTCAGTGGTGTTGGTTGCCAGGACACAGAGCAAAACCATCTTTCTTTTATTATTTTTCTTTGCAAGCTATTGGATAAGTTCAGTTTCTGAGATGGGGGATTAAAGAGAACTGAAAAAAAAGAGGATGGGGGCTTTTATTGTAAAATAGAGATGTCATCTTCAGATAACAAGAAACCGTTTCCTTGTACAGGAAAAACTCCAGCTTCAGCTATAGATGATATAAAACATGGCTTCTGTCTCTCTTTGCTTAAAAAAGATTGGAAAGATTGTGCAGTGGTTAAGGAGCAAAAAAGAGAAGACATTTATATATCAGCACAAATGTGACAAGTCTGGGAAAAAGGTACTAGGCAGCTGTCAGAAATGCAGGCTGAAGAGAAAAACTGCCTGTCCAAGCCCCCTCCACAAAAAACTGCTGCTCTAAGAAGCTGTTTCGCGTTGTAGTGTGCTCTGTGGGGATCTGACGTGTATCTGTTGCACATTGATTAACAGCAAGTCCTTTCCAATTGATTGTCCTTTGAAAAATGCCAAACAGTACTTTGCATCAGCTGAGATCTGCCAATTGCTCTCCCCTTTTCCTCTGTGCCCTGACTCTGTCCAGGACTTTTAGCCGTAAATAAAAGCAGAGAGACTGACTGCTGGTGGCAAGTTGTGAAAATCAGAGCGGGGCCTCCTTTCAATGCACTGTGAATAAAAAATCGTTATCCCTCCTTGTCTAGCAAGGGCTATGGAGACCCCAAGTCTGAGCTATAAGTCTGTATATAGTTTTATGTCAGATTTTTGCTATTGGGATAATGCTTTCCGTATGTTTTAAAAGCGTTACACCCTCTTCTTTCCCCCTCTGCTTCTCCTGTGATATATGGGTAGCAATACTAGATGTTCAGCTGCACATCTCAAAGCGCTGTGCTGATGTCTGAAAGACCAGCTCCATTTTACAGGTATTTTCCCCTCATTAGAAAAAAAAGTCAGTCCAAGCTGTAAGATTAGAACTTAAGAAATCCTTACAGAGCCCTGGAAAATATCAGACTAGACTGTCTGTCTCTTGACAAATTGGTTACAGGGGAGAAAACTGCCTTTAAGTGCATGTTCTGTGCACGACAGCCATAGGTGACAACCGCGAGATGGTGCTGAGTATTAGACCCTCAAGAATACCCAAGTGTCTTTTTTTTCCTCTGCCTTGTAAATGGGCATTAGGACTCTTAATGCTGCTGCGCTCTGGCCCCATTAGCTCCATGCCTCCAGTTCTGCTCCACTGCTTTCAAGGTTTCCAGTGTGTCGTGAAATACTGGAGGGTGCTCTTGCTACCGGCAGTGTGGAAGCCTTCCTGCAACTTTGGACAAAGAAACCAGGAGGTGGGGTAAGTACAGGTAGGTAGATATAAGAGCTAAAAAAGTGCATTATCTTTATTTCACTCAATTGGAATAATCACCAGTTAAAACCAGGAGGACTTCCTGCTAGCCATCATCCTTCAGTTGGATGTGTTTCACCGCCAGCTGTGGCTAGTCAGTGGGTTCATAGCAAAAGCTTATTTCTCATGACGGGCTGCAGTAGGGGACAAGGAAGAGAAATTGCCGTAGCTAGCAGGTTTGCACTTGGGTAATAACTCCAACCGTCTCAGCCTGCCTTGGCCTAACCTTGGAAGGAAAGGAGCTGAGGAAGGCCTGGATGGGTCCTTGTCCTCCTCACTGCCTCTCTTGCTCGGGACCTGCCGCTCTGGAAGGTGAGTCCTGTGTTCTGCAGGGGACACCAGCGTGGAAATGTGGCTTATGAGCAAAGCCCAGAAGAGCTGAGTTTGTCTAGCTTAGGGGAAACAAAGAACTGAGGGACAAGGAGATAAATAAGAAAAATAATGTGGTGCAGAGGAGGGGGATTTTCGTGGTCTGCTTTCTAGTCTAGCTAGGATAGGAGGTTATGGACTTAAATGTCAACGAAGGAGATTTGGGCTAGTCACGAAGAAAAGCTTCCTTATGGTACGCATTGCTTCATGACACAGGTCACATTGCTTCCTTATAAGCATGCTGACTGGCTCCCCAGCTGCAAACCATCTGTGCTGCCCACTGACAAACCTGGAAGTGATAAAAACTGAAATATTTTAGCTAACTCTGTCCATGGGCATTCTGCTCCCATATGCGCTATGTGCCCTTCAGTCACCCGCTGCCAAGACTGACATGCAGCGCTTCTCTCTGAACTGCTTTAATTAATGTGTGCCTGCTCTGGATTTTTATAGCTCTTAAAAAGTAGCTGTGAGTGGTATCCTGTATCAGAGGGAGGTTTTGTATCACTGCTGTGAAGCTTGCCACTGCTACTGCTGAGGAGGTGACCTTGGCACGTGTTCCCTCCCCTCCACTCCTCGCACTATGTGTTAGCACCACGCTTTGCTCTTCCAGTCAAGTGCTTCGAAAAAGGACAGGAGCCAAATGAGATTGTTTGGGTTTGTTTTTTTTTTTTTAAAATGCAACTTAGTAGCTTTCCAAAAATCCCTGCTCCCTTGAGAAGAAAGACAAAAACAGACCTCCAGACCTAAACAAAGTTTCTCTTGCCAAGTCAGCGCTCATTTTTTAAATCTCAGAACTTCACTTAGGGAAGACGATGACGGCAGTAACCTCACCAACCTCATTTTTCTATAATTACCTGTGAGTTTTTTGGGGGAATTTTTGTTTGTTTTCCCCCTTTTTTTTTTTTTTTCTCCTCCTGGGAAGTTAAATGGAGCTGCTGGACAAGGAAACAAATTGTGCTGGAATCAAGATAGGAAATTCATGCCGGTAAAACCAGCATGATTTTCTCACTTCTGTCTTTACAGAGCTATACTTATATCCTGAACAAAGATGAAGGGGGAAGCTTGGAAAACACAATCAACTTGAAGGGAATTCCAAAAGCCATGGGGTGCTGTGTTTTAGGCACACTGCAAAAAAATACCCCAAATGATCCATGAGGGCAAGGATGAGGATGTAGGAGTTGCTGTGCTGGACTGAAGCCAAAGTCTGGTTAGTTCAGGATGATTTCTCTGAATTTAGTGGTCAGTAAGGAGAGCTTGGTTCTCCCTAGATAGTTTGTTTTTCACACTCCATATTTTCAGGGTGAAAACTGGTTGATGTTTCTTGTGGTAGTTTGAGGAGAGCTAGGCAGATTTTTTTCTAGGAAGTCTCCTATCACGAAGACATGTGGCAGTGCCTGCCTTGCTGGGGATGAGCTGTATGGTCAGCAGGATTTAATTTCACCTTCCCCTCTCTAAACACCAGGCAGTGAGTAGACTCTCAATGAGTGGCTGTCTGAAAAATGTCAGCTAAAGTGGCTGCACGTGTTTCTACCAACACGAATTCCCAAACTGCATTTAGGGTTTGAAGAGGGGGTTAAGAAAGACCCTGATTGATACAACACTGCTTCAGTTTGCTTGGCTGAAAGGCTCCTGCATGGAGGGACTGTCTGTTAGTTAACAGAGCATTTTACAAGGAAGAACTTCAAAGTCTTCACACAGATTGAACTTTGAAGTACTCTATTCTCTAGCTGCCTCTTTGTTTCTTTTAAGGATGGGAGATGCAGGGAGTAATGGTAAACATAGTAAGGGCATCTATGGAATGAAGTGCTGGTGTTCAGGCAGATCCTGTGGTAAGCTACACAAGCTATTTTGCACATTTTAACCCCAAAGACTTCAGTGCTCTAGGTGTGCTGGTTTGATAGGCAAAAAAAGGCTTCTCCACCCTTCGTCCTATATTTTCCAGTGGATTGTGGTGATAGTGACACAAAAAGATGTAGGGCAACAGTGTCAGAGATAAATAATCTGGTTTCCCAATTACAATGTGTGGCAGAGGACTAGAAACTATTTCCTATAGAAACACGTGTGCTAGCTTTGCTGCCCTGCAGATTTGACACGGAGGGGACGAAGAAGGAATTCAAGTTGCTTTTGTGGTCCTTATTGCCTCTGCTGAAACTGCTTGCCCATCTACAGCTGCACTGTGCAAAAAAAACCCTTGTAAGGTAACTTGATGATGAGCGAGTTGGGGAGATGGACCATAGTGGCAAGGAGACATGAGCAGATATCATCTGTTCAGGCTTGAGGAACACCATGGCTGTGTCTTCAGTGGTGAAGTACTTGAATGTCTATGGTCCTTACTAGCTATGCCTATTAATGCCCACTGCGATGCATCAAGTGACTCATTCTGTAAGCTACTACAGACCGCCTGAAGAGGATCCTCTGGATGCACCTTTCTCTGTAATGATAGCCAGAAATTTAGACCTCGCTTACATGCCGTTAATTATTGTTTTGATTGGGGGTGGATTTTTTGGATGGTCTTTTTGCTTAACCGAAATTTGATCTGATGCTGTCAAGGGGGGTGCGGAGGTCTGTTATGTGGTTATATCTCATTCCCCTGGCAATGTAGTGCTCTAAACACCTTGATTCCAGCAGCTGTGTCCATCCTGAGGGAGCTGCACTGGTTTAACACTGTCAGTATATAAAAGCAGTATTGCTTGTGTATCAACAAGCTCCTCTTTCTTTTAACAGTGAAAACACGTAGTGAGTAAATGACATTTTTTCCATCAACAGAGAATAAAAGGCATTAAATCTGTGTGTCCCTGCCTCAGGCTCCTGGCTAGGTGCATTTGTGCACTGCTGGCAGCCTGGACCCCTGCTGCGACCCAGCAGACTTGTACAAAGGAGCCTGCTGAGGAACTGGGCACCAAAGTGACGCTGAGCCAAGGTGGGAGGTTGTCACAGTACTGGGGGCCAGCCTGCCTCAGGAGCAAAGGAGTAAGAGGCAGTCCTGGGGAACGGAGCTCCTCCGCTTCTCACTTCAGTCATTACGGACCTCACGATTTCACCTTTTGCTCCTGTTCCCTGTTAATTTCCCATCAAGAAGACCCAAAACACACATGACAAATGTAGGAAATGCATCACTACTCCTTCAGACAGCTCCCGTGGGGAAGTCCGTTCTTGTAATTTCTAAAATCTCAAATCCATAGAAAGGGCTGACGGTGCCCCAGTAGCTGAGCTCATATTCAGCAGGTGGGGTGGTGGTAGGGCATTGCACCTCATGCACAGCGTAGCTGGAAGTGGTATAACAGTGCTGGAAAAAATGGTTCCCAAATGCAGAAAAATAGTTTTTTTGGGGAAAAAAAAACAACACAAAACCAGAGTGAGACTGGGGCATTTTAAGCTGCTGAACAAGATTTTCAATGCTGCAGCTGATCACTCTTCAGAGAGGGGAGGAAAGTGCTTTTCTTAACATGTGTGTGTGTCTGTCCCACTTCATTTCTGACCTCCCTGACATCCATAAACTATCTTCTGAATCTCACTGTCGAAGCTGTGAACCCCTGACTTCAATAAATCCACAGCAAGCATGACACATGGGCTGAGGTCAAGAAATGACAAAATCAGCAGAGGCACAAAATCAGAAGTACCTGCAAACCCTTCTAAATCTCAGTGGACTGGCTGTAGCACGTTTATTGACTTCTGCTCGGTCTAGGGGCAAAAAATGGGCACCTGGATCAATGTGCAGAGTCTGCCTCAGTTCAATCCATGGAAGGCAGCACCAGGTCACTGGTTCCAGTGTTTTATTAATGAAAGAAATGCATCTGAGCCAAAAATGAACTGCAAGTTTGTTATTTACACTGTAGTGGCCAGTGGCCTAACTATGCATGGGAATTTGGGTGAGCCCCAGTTCATGATGAATGGGCAATGACCTAATGGTCTGATACCATCACAAATAATTTCCGCTGCAGGTGACTTAAAACAACAACTTTTTTAGATGGGTATGGTGATAATGGCACCCCGGATAATAGCCAAATCTTCTGTCATCCTTATTCCTCTCCCACAGTACCCCAGACTCACCAACCTTCAGTTTTGTCCTGCCTCATCTGCGGTATGAGCAATCCACCTTCTGTTATCCCTCTTCTTCCTTACCGTACACCTAATTTCACTCGCTCCGCTAATTGTGCTCTTTTCTTTTTCCAGCAGGCTTGTCCCGAAGCAGCCAGGGCAGTGCTGAGTGTGCCCGTGAGAGGAACAGCCTCCTGGCTTTTCCTTGCAATGCATGGG
Source organism: Aptenodytes patagonicus (assembly GCF_965638725.1). NCBI lineage: Eukaryota > Metazoa > Chordata > Aves > Sphenisciformes > Spheniscidae > Aptenodytes > Aptenodytes patagonicus. The sequence continues at coordinate 34,307,831 of NC_134955.1, read as the reverse complement.
ACACCCGGCCAAGGAATTCCTGGCATTCCCCAAAATTGCTCCTCTGGTGAGCGGTCTCTTGTTGCGGCTCCCTCTGAGACTCTGGGAGGTTGGACTTTAATTTCCAGATCCGTCAGACATTTTTCATTGTGATTCCCATTTGTTATCCTCAACTTTACTGGCTCAGACCTTTCATTTCCCACTTCCTCACATCACAGAAGGCTGTCAACCTGTGTTATTTAATGACAGGGCTAGTTTTCTGCTAGCGAGCAGAAAACGCTTCTCTTCCTTTGTTGTTGATTACACTCTCACACTGCTTATTCTTAGCTCTGTTTTTTTGATCCAGGCGCTACAAAGAGCCTGAAGGAGAAGAAGCCAGGAGGAGGGAGATGGGAAGAAGTGGAGCGTTTGCTTCTCCTTGCCCATTAAAGATTGGGGTTTTTCCTTTCCTGAGTGTGGTTGTCATCCTCTGTCTTGTTCTGCAAACCTCCATCCTTCTCCATCTGTTTGTTTTTAACTCGGTGCATCTTGTCCGTGTTGCACTCCTTCCTCACTGCTCTCCCATGTCTGGTGCACGTACAACCTGCTGAAGAAAACCCATGTGTTTCTGACAGCGTCTCACCTCTGCTCTGCAGGGGGATGCACAAGATGGATTTGTCCCATAGAATTTTGCGCTTCATCACTGTGTGAGCTGGTCACAGATCAGCGAAGGCCACCTCCAGGTTCAGGTGAACGCTAAGGCTGCAAGGGCAGCGGTGAGATCATGGCCACACAAATCTGTACTCATTTCAGTCACAGGGCAGCCTTTAAGCTGGTTTCGTCTGATGCTTTCAAATCAATTTAAGACATAGCTTAAAGCAAGAGGCTTGAACTCACTTAAATTATCCTTTAAGCTGCTGTAGGGAAAATGGCATTCAGCCCAGATCTGGAGGAACAAAGTCAGCCGCACAGAAGCTGACATGGCCACGCTGGAGCAGGTCGCTGGCTGTGCATAAGGGGCAGCCAGCAGCCGTCACCAGCCTGCCTGCGCTGTCCCTCCAGCTCCAGTTTTCCACTTGGTGGGCCATTTGCAGTGATGTGTCCTCAGAGACAGGCAGCTAAAGCCGGGGCAATTATTGGTGCACCACGCAGGGTCCATCTTCTGAAGCACCACTGGAACAGACAACAAACATTTTGGGATGCTCCTGGCAGAGGATCTGAGAAGGGAACCTGGTCCAGGCCAGGCTGAGAACTGCTGCCCCTGTCCTTCAAAGCGATCCTCTGCCCTGTGCTGTGGGCTCACCCTGCTCCACCCTGGGGACGTGGGCTTCCCCTGCCGGAGGGGAGAGCACCCGGTGATGGTGATGGAGCTCCCTGGGCTGCTCTCAGGGGCCTGCCTGTGTTAATGAGATAGCTTTCACCTGTATGTGGCTGGCAGCATCCTTTTAAATAATTCCTCTTTATTTCTTTATATGTTATTAAAGGGAACGTTTGCCTATTTGAGGGCTGATCTCTCTCAGTGAAAAGAGAGACTGAGGAGATTGAGGCTCGCTGGGGCGAAGCCTGGTATTTCAAGCTGGCTCTTGCATGTTGCATTACAGTAATGCACAGTCCTTCTCTGCTTGGTCACTGTGCAAGCATTGTCCCTCCCCTTGGATATGTAAAGAGCCAGGCCTGAGAGGATTCACAATAAGCTTGTGTATGGGATGTGATGAGTGGACTAAAATACAGGGATAGGTCTGCCTATGGATGAAACACGTAACCCCCCCAGGTACAGCTGACTGAGCTGCTTCTTTCCAGCGAGTTAAAGTCCATGGGAAAGATGCAGGTACGCTCCCAAACCAGAGTGACTCACGGGTGCCGACACCTCACGTTTGACCATCTCTCCACATCCCTCACATGGAGGAAAGCTTCATCTCTTTGAAATCTCAATTCTACCTTCACATCTGACCCCTGCCTCTGTACTGAGTGAAACCATACCCTCTTCAGTCCCAAATCCAAACTCCTGCAATGCCCTGCTAAGTTTATAGCTGGCAGGCCCAGCTTTAGAGTATTAGCTCTTCTGCAATAAAAAGAAGAGCTGGCAAAGGAGGGGAGAGCAGCTGGCTTTCTGATTTACAGATGCTTTTCTTGTAAAACACCCCAAAAATGACAATTTACAAGGGTAGTTTCCGAGAAACAGAACGAGCCTCCTTTCCCACCCACTGGAAATGTCCGTGTTTCATTTTTCCTCCATCTCTTCCCATTTTTCCTTTTTAAAGAAACATTGTTATTTATATGCTGTAAGAATAAGAAGCAGGTTTTTCCTTGCAAATACCAGAAGGGCTTAATCTCAGGCCATTCCTTGAAAATAAGTAGCTGCAGCATGCTCTGCCCAGCTGGGAGGTATGAAATGTGGCTCTTCTTGGCACCACTGCTCGGAGCAGAGTCTAATGACATTGGATCTCTGCTCTTGAGCAACCAGCCATCTAAAATCTGGGTCTTGGTCTCACTGCAAACACCGGAAGAGAAAGAAATGCCTTGGGAGATGCTGTAAAGCCTAGATGTGGGAACTGAGTTTTTAAGTTAGGCTTCAAAGCTGACTTTCAGAGGGGTGGCAAGAGTGGCCTCAGGTGGGCCAGAGCTTGGAGGGCGCAGCTGCCACCACTGAGGTCAGAGCAGCCGCCCATTTTTGGACAGAGCAAATCCCAAACACAATGAGGCTGCTTGTAGAACAGCCTTCAGACTTGAATGAGTATGTGAAGTTTGGAGAGCAGAAGAGATAAAATAAAATAAAAAATAAAATAGATAAAATCTATTTAAAATCTATTTTATCCTGGATTATCTTGGGAGGGTTGCAGAAGTCCCTAAGGGCTGGAACCCTGTCAGAGCAAATCTGTCCTTCAGAGCTTGGCAGGGACCAAACAGCCCTACGAGACACAGCTGTCCTCCCAGCGAGCTCCTCCCCACACCTGATCATGAAGGGAACCTGGTACCTCCTTCCTCCCTTGCTCTGTGCCTGCTGCCCTTAGCTGCTCGGGGGGGTGCTAGGTAGGGAAGAGCTGACTACCATTCCTGGAGACACAGGTACAGGGGCTGCTGCTGCCGCCCAGTCAGGGCAGGAACGTGGTGTGTAAGAGCCCAGTGCGTGTTTGCGGTGCTGCGATGGTGGGGCCTGAGCTTGCCCTGGGTTGGAGCTCGGACAGAGCCTGCCTGGCTTGAGCTGGCTGCTTGGAGCAGGAAAAAGCCAGGCTATGGAGCATGAAAGGCTGGTACTGCACTGATGCATGGTAGCGTAACCGTCTGCAGGCTGAGATTGCACCCAGCTGTATATGGGGCTTTGAAACTTGGGCCTATCGATATGGTTATTTTTGTCTATATAGATTTTAATGCACTGAAATAACCTGTAAGTGTTCTTTAGTATGCCATTAAGCAACGTAATTGTTGCACATAGGCTTTTTCATCCTCTTTCTGCAGAAAAAGGTATGCTGCAGCGGACACATTTGTAGAGGAATTACACACGCAAGTAGTTATATATTTGCTAGAGATGGCACATTTCTTTGATCTTTTTGTGACCTTCAAACAGAAATGGTCAGGCTTGCGATGGCTCTTAGCTCTTGTGGGGGATATTTTCCTTGTCTTCAGCCAGCATCCGAGAAAGTAGTGCCTGCTGTAAACTCGAGTTAGACTTGAAACTAATCTAAGTATGTGAAACACATGTGCACGCGTGTATATGCATGCAAGGATGTATCTCTGCATGTGAAAATGCTGCAGTGATGTGCTGAGCATCTCTGCAGACACGCAAGCATTCAAATGAAAGAGTACCACTTCTACTCACAGTGGCTTAAGCAGTTTTTCCCATTTCTCACTCCTTTTTCTGGCTGCTGTGCTCCCACAGTGACAGCTCTTCATTGCCAAGCCTTGCATTTGGGTATTGGAGACAATTACGAGCAAAAATGAGGAGTCATTTTTTAAATAGTGAAATTTCTTACTTCTTAATTCCCATCCCCTCTCCTATGCAAAAGTGGTGGAGGTCTTTTTGTTCAGCGCTTATAAAGCATTCACCTTTGCGGGGGGGGAAATGTTTGTCCTAAAATGTGAATACTTAAAGAATATGAATCTGACCTTCCCTATTACTATTACAAATGCAATCTCTATTACATTTCTTTATTATACAGTGCATGTTATAAAAATGGCTTCCTAATGATGAAGCACCTTCTCTTTCAAAGAGAGACAAAAAGTCTGGGACTCTTCCATTTGGGGAAGGCTGGCTGAGAGGACAAATCATGGAGGCAGTGGATAGGGTGGGTGGAGAACTGCCATGCACCAAGCCCCACTGCTCTGGGACCACGGGGCACTTGGTGGAGCGTGTAGGAGGTTCTTTTGCAACAGGTAAAAGATAAAGCATTGTTGCACAGTGAGTAGTGAAGTATTGGACCTTGCTGTCACAGGAGGTGGTGGAAACACATGCTGTTAACAGGTTAAGAAGGTGATTATGTAAATTTATAGACTCTGTTGCCATAAACAGATCCTATGGGGAATAGCAGGACTGTATCCTCCAGCACCCTGTACAAGAGGGGCAGGTATCCCAGGGAATATGAGAGGCATGGACTGCAGGAAGGGGCCAGGTTTATAAGCTCTCTCTATACAGCATCTCTTCCGACCACTGCTGGAGACAGGGTGATAGGGTGAAATGAACCATTGGTTTCACTCGGTAAAGTGTAACTTATGTTCTTGCTAACTATGTCCCAAATGCTACGTTTTCTAACAGTCCTTTGGGATGTTTTGTAATAGATAGCCCCCACTGTCAGGTATGTTCATGGTGAGGCTGTCAGCTCAGGTACCAGCACTGAGGAGCTTTGGAGGAAAACCTGCCCTCAGGCTTGCACCTCCAAATCTCCTCTCATTCTGTGGGACCTGATCAGCAAATCAGGGTGCCCATGTGCCTGCTACAGGACTCAGGGCTGGAAAGGGCCTGCAAGTGCGGAGGTACGAAATGGGGATGATGTGAACTCGGTTCCCTAAAGCAAATGCCCTCAAACCCTCATCACCTTCAGCTGGAGCCAAGTGCTCCCAGCATCAGTCTAAGTCAGGCCTGCTGCCAAGGAGGTTATGTGCACCTGCACTGAGATCCCAGCTGCCTTCAGGGAAGTGGTTCCTGCCAGTGCTTCTCTCACCACCCTGACTGTCCTCGTATTTTTTGTGCTTCATTAATTCTGGGTTGCAGTGTGGCACAGGTCAACCTGACTTTCTCATCGTCCCGCACTGCCTTGGTGCTTAACCCCAACGTGGGAGAGAAACACTGAATGCTAATACTGAAACCCCGACAAAATGAATGAGAAGGGCTGAGTGAGGAGGGGTGGGTATGTCACACGCAGGCTGCTGACCTGTCCCACTGCCAGCAGAGGCGGGGGGGCTGGAGTTGTGCAGGGATTTAATTGCCAAGTCTTGCCAGGCAGAGCTGTCACTGCTGAGGGTTTCTCATCCAAAACAATTGGACCTGCATGATCCCAGCGCAAGGGGTTCCCACGCTGCATGACTTTATAAAGTCATGAGAAGGCAGCAACTCTGTTTCTGCAAGAGCTTCAAAATAAGTTAGTGGCACGTTTGTGGAAGCTTAGCAATGGAAAGGGACGCTGCCAGGCTCGGACTGTGTACCTTATTCTTAAATCAGAACTGGTGACATAACTACTTGCTGGCCTGCTGCAGGCCAGCAGTTTTTATTGGTTACGGTTCCACCGGGGCTATCACTTCAATGAATATTCTTGCCATCCTTGAAGTCCCCTTCTCCCACCTCCCTGGGAGTAAAGATGTTCCAGTACAATGCAGATGGAAAAGGTAGAAACTGATAAATCTTTAGCATCATGTTGATCTGCCTGGATCTTGCTCCTGACATTACAGGGATGCCTGATGTCCTCTGGACTCCAAAATCTTTCCTGGCTTTTTTATACTCTCCAGTTGCCGCCTGGAGACAGATCTCAATCCCAGCAGGCAGAGATTACGGGATCAGCCTCGCCATGGGGGCACTGCAGTACCTCTGGGGTTGACAGATCCGTGGCTCCTATTTCTGGGCTCCCCTCAGCTTGGAGTTTCTCACACTTAGTGCCAGGGCTGGAATGTTTTGGAAAGTTTTCCATTAATTGTCTAGGCTATTTTGAGTGGTAGAGCTTCAAAAATAAATACATTGCTGTGACTTTTAGGAAAGTTAAGCATTTTTCATCGCATTCAACTCAAACCCAGTCTGCTGTGCAGGGTGCAAGCCCCTCTTATGGGATGTGTGAGAAACCGGGTAGGATATTTTTCACAGATTATTTCCCAGATTGTCATGTTTTCACATGGAATTCTTCTGTAGTAGAAGACAGGAGTTTCATCACTTTGCCAGATGAGCATTTCAAGCTGCTTCTGCTTTGCAGCCAAGAGGACTGTTATGAGCACTAACCTGGTAGCTACACTGAGCTGTAAAAGCTTTGAATTTCTATGAGGATTAAATTGCAGTTCAGGTCACAGTCGGCGCTGTGATGGGCTGCCAATAAAGGAGAGCAAATTGTCGTCAGATTGTAATAAAAAGATTTTATTGTTAATTAATTCTGAGCACCAGAAAAAGTCCTACGTGCTTTACCATAAAGGTGGGAAATAAATCCATGTCCTAGAAAAGATGCAGCAAGGAAGAGAAGCAAATGATTTGGGGTGAGAAAAGGAGATAAGAAAAGTGGTAGGAGGGAGAGCAAAAATTTATATCAGGCTGATAAAATGAATCAGGCTGATTATAAGTGGATCTTCGAGTTAATAAGTTGTATTAATAGGTAATTATTACTAAACATTTATTCTGTTTCTACACATTTAAAAGATTGCACTATGGCTACATGAATCTAGAGCATTTTTCGGTGCTGGTGATAGGTCCTGCCTGATTCTGCCATAACTCCACTCCTCACTAAGGCTGCACCTAGTCTTGCAGTGGCAGACAGGTGGGTTACCTGGCTCAGAGAGGGTTAATCTCCCAAGGGAGAGTGGGGGCATCCTGAATCCTGGCTAACCATCTCTGAAGACTTTCCTGGCTCCTCCGTGCTGTCAAAGGAGATTCATCTTGCTGCTGTTTGCCTTTCAGCAGATGTTTTTCTCTTCATACTTGAAGAACACAAGTGCAATGTGGAACTGTTGATTACAGCTTATTGGGAATTCTTCTCTATGCTCTCATTTTCATTAAGAAACATGCTTATGAAAATAACGTTAAGGTTATAGTGACCTTAAATAGCACTTAAGACAATGTTTAACTGTACAATTTAAAGCAACTGAAATCCTAGTTCCCAGTTAACTATATGCTATTTGCCTTAACTTGGCCCTGAGTCATTCCCCTCCACCACCTTACTGTTTGCATGCTGGCCAGAAACAATGAGCCAGAAGGTATTTCTGTCCTGGTCAACATATACGCCACCCTAGGCAGCTTATCTTCTCTTAAACGCAGAAATAATTGGCTTCCGCACTCTGTGCCTATTCCAGTTGGGCATCAGGATAAATTAAGGATGGAGCTGCTCCCGGAGGACTGATTTGTCTGTCTGGGCTTTCTATGGTACCCGTGGCCGTGGCGTTTGTGGTGAAGGGCTGGAGACTGCCTGAGCAGTATCTAGGCTCTAGGCAGGGCATGATCAAGACAAGCTGTTGGACTTCTGGCACACCTTGCAGTTTCCTAGTGGTGACTGAGGCCAAGGATGTGGAGGGTGATATATGACCTGAGGCACAGCAACAAGGATTTTCAGAAACCCACGCCCTCTGACCAGCATGAAAGCTTTTTCAGACAAGGAGAGTATTTCAGGCAGTTTAGGAATTTGGCCAATGTAGATGAGTAATGCAGATAACATTTTTCTTTTTCTTTTCAACAACTATGTGGTGGAGGACGGTGGCACACGCTTTGCCATCTTGGCATTATGGTATGGGTAAACATGTCTTGGAGGCTTACAGGGGTATGATTTGGATCTGGGTGAAGAGCACGGTGAGATGCTATGGTCATCAGAGGGGCCTTTAAATCCGTTATGGGGAAAGGACTTCAGCTCTTTCTGCCCATTGGGACAGACACTTCCCCTTCTCCCTCCTATTCCTGCAGTTTTCCCTGAATTGAAATCAGGGATGAGCTCCGAGTCCTCTCCCTTCAATAGGTAAATTGCTTTCACCCACTCCTACCCACCTATTCCTCACCTGGAAGCAGACCATTGACCTGCTTGGGAAAAGAGCAGGAGCTTCATTAGGGAGGGTGAGTGTCCAGCCCAGGGATGGGCCAGAGGAGGAGGAAGGAGCCACTTGGTGGCAGCAAGTTCAGAGAAAACCATCCTGAGATGTCTCATCTTCTCCCAGGCACCCTGCTCTGCCCATGCAGAAGGATCTCTCTGAGGAGTGGTCTCGTGAAAAATCCCTGAACTGAGGCTGCTCTTCCCTTGCATAACTTAACTAGGAGCCATGACAGGCTTAGCTAAAAAAAAAAGTACTAGTGCTGTCTCAGGTGTGTGTACGGATGGGCTTTAGAGTGAGAATTAAAAGAAGGAACTCCAACAGCTGGAGGGCTATAGGCAGCTAAGCTGTGTTTATGTCCTTGTCCCTTGTGGCTTTAAAATACGTGACTTTCTGGATCTTCAGTCTGTAGCACTTGCAGCGAGGAGGCAGGACCCCAGCTGGGTGCACAATACTTTCTTGCAAGGTGCAGCTCAGCTCCCGGCCAGCTGTTTGCAAGCAGAGGTGCCTCTCCCTGAGCAAGTCCTCTTGTCCCAGCAGGATAACATGCCACTCATTTCTCTCTGGAGCATGACCTGCTCTAGCCCCTGAACCCTAATGCTAATTTTCTTTAAATGTTCTTAGCTAAACTCTGGATGACTTTGTTCAAACTGTTTCCAGAGTCTAGACAGACCTTATGTTCATGTTTCAGATGGCACTTCCATGCCTGGGGGCCACAAATACAGCGGACCTGATTTCTCAGATCAGAGTAGTGCTGAGAAAAACCTTTTGGCGTTCTCCAGATGTTTCATAGTTGAAAGCTCAGCTACGTTTTATGTCAGATGACTGCGAAAGCATGCACTTTGTCTCACTGTAACTATAAAGCAGCCACACTTCAATTTTTTGAAGACAAATCTGGATGATGCTTGTCTCTTCTTCACCTGCAACAAAGATCATCTTAATTTTATCTGGGCAATTTGGGACACCAGATCTGCTCTCCTAGATGTTTTTACCAAGACTGTCAGCCAAAGACACAAAACTGGCCTCTCAAATGCACTTTTTAATATTCATGGTTCTAGCAGATCTCTTTCCATCAAAGATGATGCAGATTAAGGCCTTGTTGATTATAAAGAAAATAAGATTCTTAACCCCCCACGTAAACTTCTTCCATGTAGCTGGTTGTGTTCCTCCCTCCCATTTCTGTATCTAGATTACTCACCAAATACTTAGCTTATGCTTATGTTAAAGAATCAGCCACCTGGATTGTCAAGGGGTCCCTTATATTATTCCACTGTCCAAAACTGTACAAAGTTTTTCACAAAATAAGACTTAATATCTCTAACATGGAAGTAACAGCTATAGAGGAAACTGAAAAAGAACAAGTGTGGTGGTAAGACCCCATAATTCTGCTGTGAGGTTTGTATAATCTTGATTTGTTTAGTTTATCATGTTTCTCGGGTCGCTTCTCTTAGGGCATTTATTGAATTAGCTGACGCTTTTGCAAAGATCAGCAGTGAAGTATTATCACTGTTAATATTCATTGTATGTCTACGTTGCAGGCTGCGTTGAGTAGAGATCTCCGTGCCAGACTGCTTCTGGTACTCTTCTTAACCCTGATGGGGCTGGCTCTAGTATCTGTATGCAACATGGCAGCTTACAGTATAGCTATACTGGAACAATTTATATTGTCAGAGATCCCTGTAGATACATAAGGCTAGAAATATACTGTCTTTTAAAAGGAAGATGAGATTCTGGAGCAAAGCTCCACAGTCAGAGGTGAAATCATTGCAAATTCTGGCTGGGGAACATAGGACCTTGTGTACAAATAGCTTGGACCTGGGAGCTAGTCATCCTGCAGCGAGGTATTTGGGCCCTGAAGATGAAACATCGCTGCGGAGATACTTTCAAAGCGTGTGGAAGCCTGGTGCTGCAGAAGTACATGTCTTTTTTGCTGGAGCTGTGCTGAAGGTCCTGTCTCCCTCAGGTCTGCCAGCTCTAGTCCCTAACCCTTTCCAGCTCAAATAGGTCCCAAGGCTTAAGCAATGTAAATAACGGGTCATCTGCAAATCTGGCTTATCTGTGCTGAACTGAGTACCTGCGGGCAAGTGTGAGCTGGCTCTGCCAGCAGCTCTGCGGGTGGGTAACTTGGTGCTTTTGCTGGGGTCATGGGCTAGAGCAGAGCTTCGCTACCCCATGCTCTGGCTGTGTTTCTGCAGGAGCACCCCCTGCGCTCTGGGGCTGACCCCTGGAGGGAAAGAGGAGTAACAGCGACTTTCTCCTAGGAGAAAGAGCCCTTGAACTTCAGCTTGTCCTTCCTACATGAGAGCTGACTTCTGTTTGGGGCTCTGCTGAAGCTTGCCTACAGAGCTCTCCGCTTGTTTCTGACACTTACCTACAGGCCATCCAGTGAAAGGGATTTGGGGTCTTCAAATGAAAGGGTTAAATTATCTGGGTTGTGTTTTTCTTGTAATTAATGAATTGATTTAATGAAGGAAAGCAGTAATTCTGCACAGGAGGGTTCCAGTCACTTGTATGTTATCAGTAGGCCATGTTACCCAGGTAGTACAAGTAAACTCAGAGTTTTTGGTTTTTCTGTGCTGTTTTCTGAACTGCTGGCAGTGCTCTGGGAGTAACAGGATGTGATGGGGGCAGAATAGCAAAGAGGGCTTGGCAGCATGTTTTGCAGGCATGACAAAGCGCTGCTGAGAGCTCAAGAGCCTTCTCTCTAGGAGCAAGAGCTCATTAATGACTGGGAGCACCCACCGGCGTGTGGTCAGCTTTCAAGGCCTGTGTGTAAGGTGCTTCCAGAGATGAGGGCCAGCTAGGGTCTGGCAGCTGCCCGCTGAACCCTGCTGCGGGCAGTGCCACCCTGTCCTGCCCAGCTCCCTGCATGCATGCATGGAGGTTAAGTACCAACACAGTCGGAGCTCTCTGCTGACATGTTTCCCTGAGCAGTGACTGCAGCTCTGAAACACAGTGGGACCAGATTACTCTGCTCCCTTGCTCACCTGGCAGTGCTTTGCACCTGCTTAGCATAGGGGTCAATGGCTGCTCCAGGGGGAGGCTTGGGGCCAGCCCTAAGAGTGTGAGCCTGTACTGTAGTATTGACAAGGTGCTGGAATTTATTAGCAGATGGCAAACGTTAGACTGCACTTGCAAAAGTGAAGTGGTAACGTTGTGAAAATATAGGGCTCCTCCAGCCCTTGTCTTGCATAGGGAATAAAGTGTGAGGTGTCTTTGCCCAAATGGTGTCTGCTCTGGAAAGGGAAGGGTGCTCAAAATGATGTTCCTGGAGAATCTGAAGAGTCAGGGAGCTGGGGTGGTTCTCAGCAGAAAACGCTGGGCTGACCTTACAGGGGACTTCTCAACTGTTAGAGGCTTGGCAGAGGCTGAGATGCTTGCAGGGTGGGGATCACCATCAGGACAATTGGAAGTGGTGAAATGTGGTGTGGGGAGGCAATGGAGACAGATAGCAGCTTATAGGGTGAGCTAGCAGGGAGGGCAACGGAGGAAGGAAATGAATGGCTGCGGTAGGAGGGGGACGCAACGTGCTTGGAAAGGCAGGAGAAGGTGGTCTGTTTAGTTCAAGTGTTGGGGCTGAGGGTTTTCTCCTGGTTCACACGTATTTCTCCATCAGTGTTTGAGTGACTTGATTTTCTGTAGTGAATCTCACAAGATAGTGAGAAAAGACTAAGAAGGAAACAAGCAAAGTCTGGTATGATCTGCACAGCGGTGAAAGAGGAGACAGTGCATGGGGCTGGCTCTGCTGTCACAGGGACATGAACATGTCTTTCTCCATGTCTTTCCCTTTTCTGAATCCCGGATACAGCTCCTCTGCCTCTCTTCATGTCCCTCTGCAACCCAGGTAGCTGCTGGATCCAAACCCATGTAAGAGAGAAGCCGCCCTTTTTTTTTTTTTTTTGTAGGACTGTGAAAGAGACTGAAAACAGTGGGAGCCCAGCTTCCACAGGTTACTCGTACCACTGGGACAGACATGGACTGGGCAGCTTGGAGTAATTACGTTTTTGCTGATCCCTTGGAGGACTTTGTTTTTGCCTTGAGTGTCTCAAACTTCCCCTTGCTGCTGGCTATGATCAACCGGCCCGGGAAGCTGCGGGTGCTTGATGGGTTACTGGGAAAGGTACCTAGTAGGATGTAAGATGCTTTGTACTACCCTTCTGCATCAGGAGTGCAGTGTGCTTTGCCGGGAGGTTGGTGTGGAGCCATGCTGCAGCCCTGGGAGGTGGTGGTCCTAGCAATAGCTTTCTGCCTCGAGTGCTAGCACAGTACAAATCTGAGGGATGAACTTCATGCTGCGCTTCAGGAAACAAGCGGTGCGCAGGTAAACCTGAAATGGCAATTTAGCAGGGCAGGTTGCAATTACCTTTAGAGGGATTTGGCCAGGAGGAAGGTAGGCAAAAAGTCATTTAGAAGCCCTGCTGCCATTTCCTGTACTGTAATTCAAATTGTCTAATCCCCTCGTCAGGTGCCTTGGAGACACCTACGTTCTCTAAGCATGCATCTTCACTGGTAGAGTTTTCTCAGTCCCTCCTCCCGCTCGCTAACCCTTAAGCCCTAGTTGCACAGCAGCTGCACTGTGCCTAAATGTAGTTTGGTTTCACAAGCTGGATGGTCTATTGCCTAAGCTGCCCGCGGGGCTGGATTCAGTCAGCTGTTTAGCGCTACAGGTTTGGCAATGCCATGTAACAAGGAATTGTATTGTCGTTGCCCCTCCACTGCCACGCTTCCCCTCCTGCAGGGCTCGAAAGGCCTGGTGGTTGTAGCGCTTGCCCAGGTGCCCGGCCCTTGTGTGACCATGTGCGACTGCTGGGCGGTTGTGTGTAGCAGCGATGGGAGCGGGTGCTTGGGCAGCTCCGTTGTCAGCCCAGGAGACCTGCTTCTGTGAACTCCCACAGCTTCAGTGTGAGATGCCTCCAGGGCTGTGGGGTGGAGTGGGGTGCCTAGATCCTGTGTGCCATGGGGTACCACGGCGGACCCTCACTGGCCACCTGCCTTATGGCAAAGAGTACCGTGTAGCGTCGGGGCCACCAAGGGCAGGGAGCTGGGCTAGTGGTGCAGGAAGGCAGGCTGCTGTGGCACCTGCATCCCAGCAGCTGCCTCGTGGGCCTGAGCCCGTGTCACCCGCTCCCCGCCATGGGGGCCCTGCCACCACATCGGAGCACCCGCTTTCCCGGGGCTGCCACCCCCTCCCCGCTCCAGCTGGAGCGCCGGGCGCATCCCCAGCAGCACCCACGCAGGCTGCCGGCCGGCGGCCAGCCCCGGCCGGCTGCTCCCCCCGCCGAGGAGGAGGAGGAGCCCTCCGCCCCCTGCGGCGGAGCGGGGGGGGGGAGGCGTTAGGACCCGGCGGCGGCGGCTGGGCGGCGCGGGGCCGGGGCCGGGGCCGGAGCCGGAGCGGTGCGGGGGGGCCGCCGCTCCGCCGCCGCCTCTCGCCTCCTTCCTCCCGCAGACGCCCCTGCCCGTCGAGGCAGCGCTCCCAGGCTCCCCCGGGGCGCTCGGCATGAGGAGGATCAGGGCCAATGCCATCGCCATCCTGACCGTCGCCTGGATCCTGGGCACTTTCTACTACTTATGGCAGGACAACAAGCCCCGCTCGGCGGCCGCCGGCAGGTCCGCCGGCAGCGGCGGCGGTAGCGGCAGCGCCCGGAACGGGCAGAGGGCGGCCGGCAGGCTGGAGCTCCGCCGGGAAGAGAGGACCATCCCCCTCATCGTGAGTGAGCGGCGGCCGCCGAGCATCCCGCCCTGCCGCGGCGGGGAGGGATGCTCGGGGAGCCGCCGCCTCGGGCGGAGGGTGAGCGGGGCGGAGGGGAGCGAGGAGGGCTTCGCTTTGCCTTCGGGTTGCTTTGTGTTTGTTTTAGCGTTCGTGCTTGTCACCATGGCAGCCGTTACGATCGGGGAGCAGGGTGGGCAAACCTCAGGGGAATAGAGTAACGCCGTGGGTGAAGTATTTGCGAGTTGTCTCCGCAGGCTCGCCCGGGCTCTGCTCCTCCGGCTGAGAGTGGCTGCCCTTGGCTGAGCAAAAGGGTGGGTGAAACAGCTGGAAGGTTTTTGGTTCGTGTGCAAGAGGCGCATATATACATATATATACACACACATATATATATGATCACGGTTTTTTCCCATCAGGACCAGATAAGAGCCACGACCTCTCACAAGCCCTTCCTCTGGCTGCTGGGCATCAGGCTGGGGGATGCGAGCGGCACTTGCAGTGGGGGACCGTGAAGCTGGTACCAGCCTCTGCCTCAGCCCCCTCCGCTTTGCTGCCAAACGGGGACCTGGACTCAGCTCCTGAGTTTTGTCTGTTTTAAGCCAGAGACGGTAGCCTGCAAGTCAGGCTCAGGCTAAGGTTTGGGCAGAGTGAGAGATGGGGGAGCCCTTGGGGCTCCTTGCTAACCTGAGGGGTGGTAGCGGTGCTCTGATGTGCTACTTCAAATTTGCTTTCAAAGCCCCACACTCTGCCCTCCCTGGGTATCTATGGGCTCGGTAGGGTGATAAAAGCAAGCTCCTGACTTAAGGATGATGAGGACCTTTCTGCTCTGTCTGTGGAGGAGGTTTGTCCTCCTTCAGCCTGTATAATAGCATCAATAAAGCTCTCCCAACTCTAGACAATAGCTTCATAAAAAATAAACCAGCCCCTGGAGCAAAAGTGGCCCAGCAATATCACTCCCAGAAGTGATCAGCTGAAGCAGTTTGGGAACTGCACTGTGTGTCACTTTTTGGCTGCAAATCCATTTATCAGCTGGTTACGCACACATGGAAGCAAACAAAAGCAGCAGCCTGGTCGGAGTCAGAGCAGGGGCCGGGCACTGGGGCTCTCTGCTTCCCTCCTCTACTGACACTGGGATTTTTGGCCTGTGTCTCTCTTTTCTCCACCTGTAAAGTGGGGGTGGCAGGTGTGTGTGGGGGTGTTTGGGAAGCCTGGTGAATGTTTGGAAAATGCTGTCAGAGCAGCCCCAGCCCTTGGGCAGCAGGGTGGAAACACTTCAGCTGAGACCCTCAGTCATCACTTGCAGCTGTGAAACTCAGAAGTCAAAACTTGAGGCTCTCGGGCAGAGCGAGGATGTTGTTTTCCTGCCCATTAGGGCCGGGGGCTGCCAGCAGTTCAGGCTGCTCTGCTGTGAGACCCTCTATGGAGCAGGACTGTGGAAATGAATACAGTGCCTTCCAGGCGAGGAGCTCTGTGCAAATGCTGCTATTGCTGTGGACCTTCAGGGTGTGCTGGGAAGTGCTCTCAGGCTGGCCAGGACCGACTTGAACAAACGGAGGATTTGGAGCACTGCTGCCTGCCGGATTCCACCTTAGCAGTCGGGGAAGTGAGACCCTGATTTCTTGTGTGTGCTTGAACATGCTGCTCTGGCAGTTTTATTTCTCCATTCCCCTGCTTATCCCTTCCTTTTTTTTATTGCATTTACTTTACTCTCTCTCAGAGGGCTTCTGAGGTTACATGAATCCATATTGTCTGCCAAGGACCTTAAAATCCTTGGGAGGAGGATGCTGTGGCAGTGCCACACGTTGTATTACTGCTGTCTGGGGGGAGGCGGTATGCGCTCATGGCTAACCACAGTGCCTGTCATTATAAGCTATAGTGCCGTGCAACAGCCACTCCAAATCTGGTCCTGCTTGCAGAACAACATAAAGCATCCCAGCTCTGCTCCACTCCTGAAATCCCTTAGTGGGGAAAAATAATCATCCATTGCCTCTCCTGTCCCTCTGTAACTGGGGTCCCACGATGGGCCAGCCCGGCCCCGAGTTAAGTCCTGGTTCCCCCGGCAGGCAGCAGCTGGGATGAAGGAGGACCCTCTCCTGATGCACCTGACAGTGAGGTGTGGTGGATATATCACATCCTGCCGCGATCTGTTTGCATAGAGAAGGGAAACAGGAGGATTTTTGTGGTGTCTGGGCTTCCCCTTGTGCGTGCAGAGCGGTTTCCCAAGGGTTTGGTGGGCTGCCATGAGAGGCGAGCTGGTAAAATGCAATATATGTGCTGCTGTAACTATGCATGGCTATCGGAAAGCCTAACGGGCTTTGCTGTGATGGGAGGTGAATAACGAGCCGTCCCAGCCGCGGCCTCTGCCTGCGCTGCTGGGGTGGAAGCAGGGAAGTGACTGCAGGTGAGCACAGGGCAGGAAGGTCAGCGGGAGGCTGGGGACAGCAACCCCCCCTCAGGGGGTGGCATCTAGCCAGGGGTCTGAGCAGTTGGTCTCGTGGACTGAGTTGACCATGTGAGCCTGCGGGGCTATAGCTGTGCAAAGCGGTCCTCGGCACGCATCCTTACCCCAGCTCCTGGGTGCACGGCATGTGGGCTGCGGCACTGCCCACCACCCTCTCTCAGCCAGCGCAGAAAATTTGCCATTTCAACCACCCCGCTGGAGAAACTATGAATCTAGAGAAGTGGCTGTCCTTTTGCAGTGCAGAGCCTTCAACCCCGAGTTCATTCCCGCAAAGTTAAATTACTTGACTTAATAAATAATGGCAGTCTTGTGTAAGCGGAGGCGTGGCTATATTCCGCATGCTTCTTGTGTCCCTTGGCCTTCTGCAGAGCCACTGGGACAAGCTGCCCATTTTGATTCAGCTTTTGGTTTCCTCTGCTCTGTATGAGTGATGGTGTTGGAGTTCAGGTTTGGGCTCATCTGCAAATAAGGGTGACTCATGTGACTTACGGGTCTCTGGAAAATATTTTTTCAGTTTTCTAAAATTGGCTGCTTTTCTGTCTGGGAAAAAGAAAAAATCTTGTCTTCTGGGTGAGTGAGTCCAAGAGTTCTGCTCTTGCGTGTATGTGGTGACATTTCAAATCCTGGGCAAATGAAGGTGAATTGCATGGGTTTTAAAAATTGAAGTGCTTTCTGAGCTTGTGGTTTTCTTCTTTATTCCCTCCCAATGTGAAGAATAAAAATCACCTCAGGTAAAAACTATAGTTGACGTAAGCTGCAAGTTTCAGCTTGAAACTGATTTGTTATTTGTTGACATGTTTATTAGCACACTTTAAACTTAAAATCTGAAGTCTGACTCCTGGAGTCAGCAAGGGAAATCTTTGAATATTAAAGTTGGGGGGCGGCTGTCAGAGATCAGTGTCCCAGAAATAGCTCGTGCATTAATAGCGACCCTCCAGATCCCTGCTTTATATCCAGAAATCTTGACATGTGGGCTCTCTGCAATAGCCTCTCCCCAAACAGGTCCTACAGATGCTTGAAATGAATGTGCAGAAACTGATAAAGGGCAGGGCTGACTCGGTGGTGCGTCGAGCCCCTGCATACTTCCCCTTCCACCCACCACGGAGGGTGGAAACACAAGTGAGTACCACTTGTGTGGTCCTAGGAATGCATTTTTTCTCTAGAGCATGGCATAGTTTCATATCAATTAGGAGGAGCCCTGGGACCTCTGGCAGTTGGTTTGTGTGTTGGGCATTTCTGGAGGACGGACTTCTTCCCTGGGCTTAGTGATGAGGACTAGAAGGGCCCTGCCTCCAGCCAGGGGGAGGAAAGGGACAACCGGGTTTACTGGACTGTGTGGATTCGGTGGCCTGGCACATCGGACCCACAGGAGTATAAGGCTCTAGTAGACACCGGTGCACAGTGTACCCTAATGCCATCAAGCTATATAGGGGCAGAACCCATCTGTATTTCTGGGGTGACGGGGGGATCCCAACAGCTAACTGTATTGGAAGCCGAAGTAGGTCTAACTGGGAATGCTAAACTGTGGGGCTGTGTTGCCCCACACGATGATGTCATCAATGTATTGTACGTGTTCCGGAGCCTCACCCTGTTCCAGTGCAGTCTGCATGTGTCTTTTGGAGGGGCTTTGGCATCATTTCCACACTACTTATGGGTAGTTGGTTAATCATTGACTACGTGCTGCTCGTCTGCTTTAGCATGGTGCTGATGGGCAGAGCCCAGGACTCTGTCCTCCCGCCTCTAAAGATTGCAGCATGGGAAGCTTGCCCAGTGTACCTCTGTCTCACTGAAGAGAGCAAGGCCACCGCTGTCATGTGGGCAAAGCTTGGTAGTCAGGGGGGTGGCTGGTAGGTAGCTTTGAAAGAGGAATTTTGCTGTTGGCTGACTGTGCGTGCTGAGGATGGGGAGTCCCAGCCCAGACTGGAAGACCGGGGATTTCCCAGTCAAAAGCTGGATGTGAGGTTGCCCTTGGGCTTCTCCAGCTTGCTGACTTCTCTGGGGTGGTAGGAAAGCAGCAATGTGTCTGAAAGATGAAGACAGAAGAGTATCGTTAGTTAAATACTCTGGGTCGTGTTAGGCTGGTGTGCAAGTGCTCTTTGGAGCAGGTATGTTGTCTCTTATCTTTGTCCTGCCAACTTCTGTGACCTGTGTAGCTTCTCTGTGACCCCACTAGAGCCTGTTTGGCAGCTGAGAGACTATATTGTAATACTGGCTCAGGTTGCCTGGGCTCAGCTCTCCTGGCTGCTCCCCGGCTCTGTGCTCAGCCATGTAAAATGAGCACCGGGGAGATATGATCAAGGCATCCTTTTCCTTTGTAGCAAAGGGTTTCTAAATTCTCTGCAAACATTGCTGAACTGAGTGTCACCTGCCTGTTGCGAGACAGCGAGTGGGAGACTCCTCTGGGATGCACTGCTGAGAACGGGAGGTGTCTGTAGGCATCGAGCAAGTTGGCGAGGAAAGATGTCAATCGTTTGATTTTTCCCCTCTTGTGTAGCCAGAAAATAGGCAGTGGCTGGGGTTTACCTGCTTCTCTGACTATCCGGACTGGCGAGTTTAGCCACGCTTTTATTTGCCAGCGTGTAAGACTACCCTGATATATGTTCTTCAGACCCTGGTAGACTTAACTTGGCCAAACAGTGCGCTCTGCTGCATTTGTCTTCTGTTGCACCTGTAGCAACCTGTAATGGTGGTGTTGCACTTCAGCTGTAGGTATCTGAATCCCGCAGAGCAGGTGCCGGCTGATGTTCATCATTCATTCATGAATGATTTTATTCCCATCCCTTCATCACATTCCCTCTGCGCAGCTTTCAGGGGATGCTGTGTCCGTCACCACTGGGATAAGCTGCAGCTTTCATGGATCGATAAGTCATAGAATCATTAAGGTTGGAAAAGACCTCTAAGATCATCGAGTCCAACCGTCGACCCAACACCACCATGCCCACTAAACCATGTCCCTAAGCGCCTCATCTACACGTCTTTTAAATACCTCCAGGGATGGTGACTCAACCACTTCCCTGGGCAGCCTCTTCCAATGTTTAACCACTCTTTCAGGAAAGACATTTTTCCTCATGTCCAATCTAAACCTCCCCTGGTGCAACTTGAGGCCATTTCCTCTCGTCCTATCGCTAGTTACTTGGGAGAAGAGATCGACCCCCACCTCGCTACAACCTCCTTTCAGGTAGTTGTAGAGAGCGATGAGGTCTCCCCTCAGCCTCCTTTTCTCCAGGCTAAACAACCCCAGTTCCCTCAGCCGCTCCTCATAAGACTTGTTCTCCAGACCCCTCACCAGCCTCGTTGCCCTTCTCTGGACACGCTCCAGCACCTCGACGTCCTTCTTGTAGTGAGGGGCCCAAAACTGAACACAGTAGTCGAGGTGCGGCCTCACCAGGGCCGAGTACAAAGGCACAATCACATCCCTACTCCTGCTGGCCACACTATTTCTGATACAGGCCAGGATGCCATTGGCCTTCTTGGCCGCCTGGGCACACTGCCGGCTCATGTTCAGCCGGCTGTCGACCAACACCCCCAGGTCCTTTTCTGCCAGGCAGCTTTCCAGCCACTCTTCCCCAAGCCTGTAGCGCTGCATGGGGTTGTTGTGGCCGAAGTGCAGGACCCGGCACTTGGCCTTGTTGAACCTCATACAGTTGGCCTGGGCCCATGGATCCAGCCTGTCCAGGTCCCTCTGCAGAGCCTTCCTACCCTCGAGCAGATCAATGCTCCCGCCCAGCTTGGTGTCGTCTGCAAACTTACTGAGGGTGCACTCGATCCCCTCATCCAGATCATTGATAAAGATATTGAACAAGACTGGCCCCAGTACTGAGCCCTGGGGAACACCGCTCGTGACCGGCCGCCAACTGGATGTAACTCCATTCACCACAACTCTCTGGGCCCGGCCGTCCAGCCAGTTTTTTACCCAGCGCAGAGTCCACCTGTCTAAGCCGTGAGCCACCAGCTTCTCTAGGAGAATGCTGTGGGAGACGGTGTCAAAGGCCTTACTGAAGTCCAGGTAGACCACATCCACAGCCTTTCCCTCGTCCACTAGGCGGGTCACCTGGTCATAGAAGGAGATCAGGTTGGTAAAGTGATACCATTTTTCAGGGACTTGTATCCCACGGGGCTCCTCCATGTGTGCCTGCCTAGAGGCAGGTCTTGTAGCCTCAGGGATGTAACTCTGGGAGCTGACGTGGATCCTAAATTAAACAAACAAACAAACAAACAAGAGAGGGAAGAGCACTGATTCTTTGCATTGGCATATTGTCAGGCTCATGAAGTACAAGTTTGATTTCATGTCCTGCTGTGCTGTGGAGAGAGAAGACCTAATATTTAATGAGATGCCACAGCTCATTTCAGCAGCCTCTTGCAGCAGTGGAAAGTGGTGGTTCCCTTACCATTTGACACTTACCAGGCTGCTCGCTCTTGAGTCTCCTGCCTTTTGGGGCAAAGATCAGGAATATGGCTATATAGGTTTCTTTCTGCTCTTACACTGCGTGGCCACGTGTCAGTTTGCACACGCGTGAACACAGCACAGGAGGCTGGATGGTCTCCCCGGGGCTGAATGGTCTCCCCAAGGCTGCTGTGCTGCCTGTAAGCCAGACCACCTCAGCTGCAGGCAGCAGGAACCTGAGTCTGGGGAGGCACGGTGAGCAAGCCAGTGAAGCTGGCACATCCAACAGCTTATGAAATGCTCTTATTTTCTTAAAACATCTTCTTCCCTTCAAGTTACAGAAAAGCGAAGGGGACTTGGTCTTTCCATCATGCCAGCCTGCAGAGCAGCTCTGCTCCCTGTGGCTCTGCAAACATCTAGGGTGCTGGAAACGAGATGGAAAAGAAGCTGAAGGTTGTAGTGCCGATGCTTTTGCAGGGAGAAGGTGCCCCCTCTAAGTGCTGGGTTTGTCTGTGCTGTTCAGCCTGGCCCATTCCCCTGCCAAAATCCAGCACCTGCTCAGCTCTGCCCTGCACCTATATGGCCTCTGCTCTTCCCAGTTGATTTTAGGGTGTGGGTGGGTGGCCCTTAACGCTTGGGGTTTTGTGGCAGCCATTCCTGCTGTGGCCAGACCCCTGCAACACTTTATTTTTTTTGATCTCTGTGGGATCTCTCTTATAAATGCCAGATGAGAGGCCTGTGCCAGCTCCCTGGGAAAGGATGACTTGGTAACTGTTTCTCTGGGGGTATTACTGCAGGAGGAAGGTTCAGTGACAGTTCGACAGCTTAATATTTTATTTACGGTGTTTATGTTTTAAAAACGTGGGAATGAATGCCATTTGCCTAAATGGCAGAAAATGATTTTACATTTAATTTGTCCCAGTGGCCCATGTGGCACATGAAAAAATAAAATAAAAATAAAAGAAATGGTTCATAATAATCAAAGTGACGAGGTAGCTCTAGCGTGATCTGGGGCTTGGGGAGCGTGACCATCTGGGCAGCCTGGGACAGTGTGTAGAGGTGTGTGTGGGTGAAACGCAGACCTCCTGAAGGTCATCTTTGACCCGAGCCTTTCCATTAAGTAAGTGAGTGAAGCAGCTGCAAGTTTTAGCAAAATGAAGCGTTCTTTCAGTATGCAGCTGCTTCCCCAGTTAGATTTGTCTTTGCATTTACAAAAATGCCCTAGCAAACCTCAAGATTTACTAAAAATTTAGCATGGTTTGCTGGAAACAGAAGACTTTGAGAGACATCTCAGGTCACTGTTTGCCATGACTGAAACTTGACCCAGGTGCTTCATCCCGAGGCAGGCAGGTCAGGAGTCACTTGGAAGGCAAGGGGAGAAGATCTGGTTTTGTTTCAGTGGCACCGAACTGGGACTGCTTGTGTTGGAGTGCTGAAAAATGATTTAATTATTCCTGTTAGAAAAACATGCAGCGTAGCACAAAGGCAATGAAATAAACAGAGGGAAGCGTGCTGGGGATGAAGCATGTGGGTCAGCAGGGGACCCTGGCTCGCCTGTGCATCAGGGCGATCACCGCCCTTCTGTAGGGAAAGCCCCGGTGCAGAGCGTGGCTGGGTGGGATCTCTTGCTCTTCCTTGGCTCTCCGCAGGGTGCTGGCTGGTTGTTCCTGTCCCATGGCATCTCAGTGACAGCCCCGGGACCTTGTTCTCTTTTACCTGTTTCGATGGTGAAGACTGCTCCCTTGTGCTCCTCCAGCCCTATCTGCCAGCTCCTGTAGTAGGGTTGTAGGCTCTTTGGAGCTCGTCGTGTTGGTTGTTGCTGCTGTTCTGCCTGTACAGCGCCTAGTGCAGAGGCCGTGATCCACAACACGTCCCGTACGATCACATTAAGGTAAAGGCATAACTAAAGTGAGACCCATGGACTGGGAGTTGAGCTGGCTTACTGACTGAGCTGCAAACTCATCCTCCTTACAGGCTTCTGTGCCTCAGTTTCCCCAAAGTCTAAAATGGAGATTTTTATCTGCTTCACAGGGCTTTTGGGAGGCTTAGCTTGCAAGTTTTGTAAAGAGCTGGAGACGAGATAACCTTAGCAAAACATTTGGTTGAGTTCACCCTTTGTACACATTTCAACCAAGAATGGGATTAGCAGAAATGCAGCAGGTCAGGGATGATCTGCTGCAAGAGGAAGACGTTAAAGCCACAGCACTGTGAGCTCTGTGTGCTGAACAACAGGATTTATGAGGAAAGGCTGCGTTCTATAAGCCCATATTCCTGCAACTAATAAAAGTGATAAAGGACAGGAGCTGGACTGTCCTCATCAGATTTCCAGATCCAAATTGTGCTCGTGGCTGCGGAGACAGTGAGATATATAGGAGTACATTTAAAAAAAAAAAAAAAAAAAAAAAAAAAGTGGTCTCTTGGGCCCCATCTTTGCAGAGAAATTACCCATGTTGTGATGTGCTTTGAGCATATGGGTAATTTCTCAGTGTTGGTAGAGCCCGAGTTTTTGACAGGCAGCTGCGGGCTCTCTTTGGAGCCGCTTCAGGGGCATCGTCCCTGCAGAGAACTGCCTCAGCTCCTTCTGCGGTGGCAGTGGAGGTCCAGCAGCACTGTTGGTGTGTCAGCTCTGTGCTACCCTGGGACGTGAATGAGGCTGCTGCGTGGGGCTGCCCCTGGGCAGGGAAGCTGTTTTAGCCAGTCTGATGACGCTTGGTTGGTCATCCTGCCGTGATGGAGCTGCAGGGTTGACTTTGCAGTCCAGGCTTCAAGGCTGCCATGGTCAGGCTGGGTTAATGCTCCAACTTCTGACTCTTATAGCACAGGCACTGATGACACTTGGCTAAAGCTGCAGAAAATGATCTGCTTTAACCTCTTGTTTTCTTTCTCCCACTTGCCAAATGTTTCCTCTTTTAAGCTGAAATGTTGTCCTTGTGAGGAGGCTTTGTTTTAAAGTAGCAGAGAGAAAAAGCAACTGTGCTGAAACCTGCATCAGCCATTTTGTGGGCTCAGGAGGAAAAAAAATAGGAATATTTTTCTTGTCTTTTTTATTTTGGACAGGCTGAATCCTGAAACAGCCAGGTCTTGGCTGGAAAAGTGGTCTTACCCAATGAAGGTGTCTTCAGAGGTTCTCTGAAAAAGCCTTCTTGCAGGACAAAATTGGAAAACACTCATGCTTTCCATCTGCTTGCATGCTGAGTGCCCCAAATGAAGTATTTGGTGCCAGTGTGTCACGGTTAGTAATGCCATGCTGTACCTTTGTGCCTTTTGATATCAAGTATGCAGTAAAAAGCTTAATAAATGAGGAAGAGCATGTAAGAGCTGCAAAAAGCAGTGTGGTTCCTTTGGTAACTGGTGAGTTAGTCTCTGAGTGTGGGAACAGGGATACAGTAGCAGTGCAAATGGGAGCCATCACATCCACACAATGAAGTTAAAAAAAATCTGTGCTCCCTATGTAGTTTTCAAAGTAATTTTAAATTGTAAAAATTAATAGTAAAGTATCGGGGTTAGGAAATGTGAATGTTGCGAGTGCTCACTGCAGACTCCTGTTGCTCAGTGATGTGATCATGCTGTAATTCCCAAGTGCTAGACTACGCATGTGTTGTTGTTTTGTTATTTTTTTTTTCTTTGTACCTTTCTGGGAGACATTTTGGATCTAGTTGCATAGTAGGAATTACCAGCTACACCAGGCTGCTGATGGAGTTGGCTGTATGTGTTTCCTAACCTTCTGGGATGTCTCAATTTGGCTGAAGTACCCATTTTACACCTAAAGGTAGGGCACAACCTCCCAAAGTGATCTCTGGGTGGGTTGATAGGGGCAGTGACAAACAGGTAGGGCATAACCCTGTCCCCAGCATAGGGACGCTGAGTTGCCATGTCCCCGCTGGTGCTACACTTGCTTCTGTGATGCTAAGGCTCTTGGTTTTGTATTCGGGAACAGCAGAGCCGGCTCCCCTGGCAGTACCAGATGCAGGCTGGGGTGAGCACAGTAATGTTCTCCCCTCGCTCGGAGTGCAATGTGGTGTTTATAGTGAGCTTGGTTTGGCAGCAGAAGGATGGATGCTCTGCAATGAGGTAACACTTTCATAAAATCTGTTGGAGCAAATCTGAGCAAACACGTCTGTTTGCATCCTCTCTGCGTTCGGGTGGTCTAAGTCTGGTTGTGCCGTGCCCTGGGATGCCCCATTGCTGTGCCGTGCCTGCTAGCTGAGCAGCCCTGTGGGGCATTTCCAGTCTGTGCTGGGAAAACTGGACCACACTGGTTGGGCACTCCCAAAGAAATTTTGGGAAAGGCTGGGAAATCAGTGTTCCTTCAGAACTAGCTGTGGTCATCACAGAGGGTCTGTTGGGTCAGGCAGTGATGAGATGTGGTCAAGTGAGGTCTGGCCTTGGGGAGGTTGCCCAAGCACCTATCAAAAGCTCCCTTTGGCCAATTGTGAAAGGGTTTTAAGTCAGTGGATGGACTGCTGGCTCGGGTCAGGTTCTTGAACAGACACATATCTCATGCTACATGTTAGGCAAGCCAGGAGGAGGTGGTTTACAGTGAAAGTAAACAACGCTGTC
The DNA here is from genome assembly GCF_965638725.1 of Aptenodytes patagonicus. NCBI lineage: Eukaryota > Metazoa > Chordata > Aves > Sphenisciformes > Spheniscidae > Aptenodytes > Aptenodytes patagonicus. The sequence continues at coordinate 34,282,562 of NC_134955.1, read as the reverse complement.
CTTACAGCGCAGTATACAGATTGAGTCACATCGGGTAGTAGGGAAAATCTGCTGATCTGCTTGCATCGCTTAGCTTACAGCATTATTAAAAATAATTATTAATTGTAAATTATTTACTCATTAGTTTTCTTAGGCCCAAAGCCACACCTTCAGAAAAGATGTGCTGGAGTTGAAGGGAAACATGGTGGGGTGATATAAATGATTGTGCTCAGCAGGCTAATATGAAAAATAGGTTATTTGGTATATTCTCCTTTCTGCTGCTGTTCAGCCATTAGTTGTGCAGCTCAGTGCTGTGTGCTTGGTACCACTCTGACCTTTGCTGCCCCTTGCACCTGTGAATCAAGGGGGCTACCTGGGTGCTCCTGCCACCCCCATGGTTTTGGACACGTTAGTCTCAGCATGGCAATGCCCTGGCAGTAGAGTCTTCTCGCCCGCTGCTGGCATCCTCGGGGCAGTGGGTCTCACCAACTCTCACTGAGGAATTGGCAGGGACAGTGTACTGCGGGGACCTTGTTGTAAGTGTATGATGTGTGCAAAGCTGAGCCCTTTAAATCTTGGTGCCCTAGTTAACAGGAATTTAGTCCTCCCAACCTGTCACAGTCCATCTCTTTTTTCCTCCTCTTTCTTTTTAGTTAGAGGATTACAATTGTCGCATTGAGCTTAAAGGGGATTGGAATGCTCTGTATCTTTCTTCTGCCTTTCCCCGATATCTCCTAAGAGGCATCATAAAGAAAGGGCAGGAATGGATAAACAGTTATTAGCATCACTGCAAGTGCTGAAGAAGGGATGAGAAAATTCTCCCTAACCTTTCACGCCTGCCTTCTTGCAGGGTCTGCATGGGATGCTCTGTGACCTTCTGAGCTGTGACAGCTCCCTGACACACTGGCGTTAGCCCGTGTCCCCAGATAGCCTGGTATGCAGGAGCAGGGACTCCTGGCAGTCAGCTGGGCAGGAGCAGCAGCTCCAGGAGGGGAAAGTGCTGATGGGAACTAGGTGTATGAAGGGATCCCCTTCTTATTCTTCTGTGCCTCCTGTACAGAAGGAGCCCTGTAAGGTGTTATTCTAGTTCCCCAGCTCACGAGTGCGCAAAAGGAACTTGTTGCTGCCCGTGGGTTGCATGTTCAGAAAACCAGTATGCAGATGCACTCAGTTCCTTCAGCTGGGCTTCAGCAGAATCCAGAACTGTAACATCTAAAGTTTGAATGAAATATCTTGACTTTTTTGGGGGGGTGGGTGAGTGGTGCTATTCACCATGCAAGAATCCTTCAAAGTGTTAGAAAGCAGAAATGCACGGTGACCATTTGAACTCCCTAGTTTATATAGCAATAAATCTAAGAAATTAGGAAATAATGCAGCGCACAGCATTTATTAAATGTCCAGGAATTTGCTAAACTGAGTCTTGTGACAGATTCATTAAGACTAAGTAAATTTTGAGGATCCATGTTACATTATCAATTTTCTCGTGTAACTTTCTGTTAATGCTTTTATAATTCCACTAGAAATACACCTCCCACAGCTATATTTAACTTGCTGGCCCTGTGTGAAGCTTTACCATTCTCTGTGGCAAGGACAGCCATGAAGCATGTTGCCAGAAGGTTATTTTAAATCATTAAAAGCAATTCATATCTTTCCAGTCTTGAGTAGGTGAGCTGAATCTGAATGGAAAATATTTCTATCTAGATCAGAATTTGCTTTAAGTTATCAATTTAATATTTTTCTGCCCAAGGTAAATTCCCATATCATTGTCATTGTCCCATATCTGATGTGGGTAGATTTAGACACATTTTGCTTATTGCCTATCAGTTGGTGGCCCTTTGAGAGTCAGATGGTGCTGAGCCCACCCCAGGCTAAGCAGCTCTGCAACACAGGGTTCAGATCCGCACTGGGTCACTATCGGGGTGGCTCCAGCCATTATCTGGGTCTGCTTGGCAAGAGCTGGGTGAGTGTTGGCAGTGTGCTTAGGGTTCAGGTGCAAAAGGAGAGACATGGAGAAAAGCTGTTCTCTATGAAAACTCAGCTGGCTCTGGCGGCTGCCAGCCTTTCCCTGCCCTGGCTGTAACTCTGTATGCCAGGGGAGTGCCTAGCCTGGCTCACAGCTGGATGTGTATCTCTGTAGCAGACTCCTTCTGGTGACTTGTTGGATAATAAACTGTTAGGGGCTGCCACAAGCCTGCCTGGAGTTACCAGTCACCTTGCCATCCTTTTCTGAGCGATTTGCACATCAAAGTTACGCAGCCTGAGATCTCCCGTACGTCTTGCTCCTAGCCCAGACCTCACGTACAGCCTGTGCTGCTGGGTCCCTCCTGATAGTCTGCAGATCCCTCCTCATAGGGGTGGTTGGGTATCCAGAGCGGGGGCGCTTCTGTGCAAGGTGAAATGTGAACTGAAAAGACAGTCTCTGTCCCGGGGAGTTTATAACCTCCATAGATGAGTAAGATAAAGGGTTGGGGAGAGAAAACATTCTTCCCCCGCCATTTCCCTGATGTAGAGCTGAGATTAAGCCTCAATCTCTGCTGAAAGGAAGAACAGAAAAAAAAAAGGTATGTTCGTTATTCAGATCTGCTAACCTCTGGTTATTAACGCTGATTAAAATACCAGTGAAGCCAAGACAGCTTGGATATTAACTGTGTACCAACATGAATTCAAAGAACTTGGTACTAGACTCAAGCTATTACCCAGAGACAATTAAAACTCGGTTTGTCCTGTGGTAGCTGCTGTTGTAACTGGCCGTACCTCATTCTTGTTAGAGTTTCACTTGCCTTGGTAATTTGGATCACCTTCCCACCATCTGTAATTTCTATGTGGTCAGTGATGGGGGGAATAAATTTGGCTCGTGTCTGGGGAGGTCGGGAACTTTCCACCCCCTCAATTACCCCGCGTGCCAGCTCAGGTTTTGGTGTGCATTTTTTTCTACGTGTTCATTTGGGGAAAGAAGCAGCATTTAAGGATAAGCCACTGAGAGCGGGGGTGGGGAGACAGGTTAGAAAAAGCTTCTAAATGATTCCTGTATGTGCAAATGTTAATCATTAAACCTGTTACCACTTAACAGCATGACTTCTTGTCATGACAAGCTGTCTCTCTAGGCTGAACAGGAATAAATCTCAGGGTGTTTGCGGAGCTCTGGGAGCTGGACTTCAGCCTCTCCCACCTCAGCCCTAATACTGCATGCTGTTTAAGCACTCCTTAGCGGGCTGTGGTGGTGACCCATGTGGCAGTGGGGCTCCTTGGGGCTGCTGCTGCTGCTGCTTCAGTCTTAACGCTGTCTTTGGAGAGTTAAATTCTCAACTTAATCAGGGTAAAGTGAGGTTCCCCACGTTATGTTGTTTTTAATGCCGAGTGACATCTGTAATCAGCATCTGGATTCTAGTTCTGTGCTCAGACCAGTAGCCTGTGTGATTTGCTCTTCTTGGGGGGAAAAAAGACACTGTAGGCACTTTAACCATTCTCTCTGCAGAATAAAGAGTGTTTGCATCTGGGAGTACACTCCTGGCATTTGTAGTATGTATTCGTTTTTTGTCTTGCTACCAAGTTCTTAAAGCAGATAGGTAACAGCAACGTGGGTGCCTGCATGCTGAAACACTTATATTCCTGTCCAGTGGCACAAGTTGTAATGGGCAATACCATCTGACTGGGCGTATGGCCTTTTTGCCACAAGTTATCAAGAGTCAAATGCAAACACAAGCAGCAGCATCTACTGTCACAGGAGCAGAATTTTACAAGGATGAATTCGGCTAGTTGTACTCATTTCCCTGCAAAATAGGAGTCTGAATGTAGGACATCCACTGCTGCGGATGTCGAGAAGGGGTAGGTGACTACTTCAGACTCTAGCTCTCTGGACAACATCAGTTGGATGATGAAAAGTTACAAATGGATGATTAGGCCTTTACCCCCGTTGTTTTGGCAAGTGAGATTGGGTAATATTTCTTGCTAGTAATTCTGTAATGCAGGCAGGGGAAACTTAGCAGTCTAAGGCTTGAGGGCCCTGGGGTATAGCCTGTACCTGAGCTGGATAAGCCACTCTGCGAGGCACGCTGGAGACAATCTCTCCTAATCAGAAAGATGAGTAGCAATGTTTCTGGGGCAGCAGCAATATGCCACCTCAGAAGGGCTCCTAACAGCCACAAGCAGCTCTAAGTCCTTTGGGAAGTCTGTCCTGTTTGACATATACTTGCTATTGCTTCTTGAATGTCTCCATACAGCACTATGGGATTGGGACAGAATTGGTTTTTCAGAATGGCTCTGTGCTGTAAGCAGAAATGGGCTATTTGGAGTTACTTGAGGGGGGAAAAAATGGCCAAAATAAATAGACTGAAAACCCTGATGATCTAAAGGAAATACCTTTGCTCCTGAGAAGGGTGAATTTAATTAAATTGATTTGGTGCATTTCTGAGAGTGTGAAGGTGAACAGCAATATGCTCCTTGGTTTGCTGAATTAGCTTACATGAACTTGGAGGAGCTTCCTTTTTGCTCTCTGCGGGTAAGAAAGACGTATGAAAAAGCCTGGGGTGCAAGAACTTTTGTCTTTAATATATGCTCCTGGTGTAGGGTGGGTGTGGAAGTATTCAAATATATTTAAAACATTTGAATGTTTGCTGAAATGTAGAATCTTAAGATTGTCTTTCTTACCTTATCACTTCAGCTATTTGAGTTTATTAGGAAAAAAGAGGGCTTTTTTGTGTTTCTTCTTAACACATACAGTGTGGTTTGCATCAGTCACAGAAAGTGGAGATGTTAAAATGACTGTATCATCCAGGCAGCCTCCCTGCAGATGCTGACTGCCTCCTGTAGTAATGGCCCACACTATCTTTTGGAGCGTCTTTCTTGTTTGGGGAGGTACAGAAACGATCCGATAGCTCTTCCTTCCCTCCGTCCCATTAAATAGGTTGACAATATAATATGCAGGATGCACAACGCTGTGGTTTTAGTCTGTATTGAGCCAGATTGAATGCTCAAGGTCCGAAACCAGAAGGAAAGATTATCTAAAGATGCTGGGATTATAGGGTAGGATTCAATGTCACTGGGCTGGAGCTGGCTGCTCCTTGCTGTAGAAGGAGCTCGGCCACATCCCCTCCTTTGAAGATGCGTGATTTGGGAGGAAAGGACTGCTGTTAGAGAGGCCTGTCTGCTCCTCCAGAGCTAATTTAAGAGCCTGCCTCCCATTCAGGCAAGGGAAATGCTATCAGTGGAATTGTTCCTAGTATACTAAGTGGCCTGGCTGTATGTCATGGCCTAATGGTGTTACCGCAGAGAGCAGCAGATAGAGGATGATTTTCCTTGAACGTTTTCTTTGCTGCGTGGGAAAGGGGCTGCTCCCATCTGATTCAGCTGCTAGGCAGCCAGATTTCTCTCTGCTGGTCAATAAACAAACTGCTGTTTTATGCACCAGAAACTGGGGTGCTGGCTGCTATAGTTATGACTTAATTTCTAGTGTCAGATTAGTTAGGACTTAGATATTGCACCAAGCCAAGGATCTATCTACTAAAGATGTACAGGCTAAAAGTGAATCCATATTTCTACGTTAAACAGATTTGTAGCAGCATCTGCAGTGGCCCAATGATTTTTACAGGGGAAACAGTCCAGAGACAGTAAGATTGAGACACTTCAGTTGGTACTTTTGGTAATAAACATTTTTTGCGTTGACATGTCTGGTGCACTTGACTCTTTAGAAATGTGGTAAGTGCTTAAGCATTTTCTTTTACAGATCAAGAGTCTGAGGGAGGCTCAGAAAGGTTAAAGTCTTGATTTACACTGATTGCTCAGGCTCCATTGACTTTCTCTTTGAACGTTTTCGCACCAGGCATTTGACTGACATCCCTTTCCCTAGAGCTTCAGTGCATGTGCAAATAGTCACAGCTATTTTGCAGGGAGGGGAGGTGGATCAAGGAAAAGTGACGTGAATATACCCCACTGATGCACAGTGCCAGCATGCTTTGCCCCCCAAGGATGATGCTTCTCCTCTTGGGGTGTCTTTGGGACGAAGCATCAAGAGTGCTCAGGTGTCTGTTTGCAAGTGTGACATCTTGCAGTGCTGCAAGGTGAAGACCCTTGTAATGAGCGGCTCGAATGAGGCAAACAGTAACGAGTTGTCCAGGGATGGTTCATTGGCTCCTGCCTAGCAGAAGGAAAAGTGTCACTGATTTGTGCTTACCTAGCTATGCAACTGAATTTCATCCTTAAACTGGGCTCCTGGTTAAGATAAAATCCCTTGGGTGAGACGCATGCCATTTGCACAGGGTTCTTAATTGGAAGAATTAATCATAAACACGGACATCTTTCTCTTGTTAATATGGCAGGGGATAGAGATTAATTACATCAGCAGAAATCTGTCTGTTGTTGTTTACTATTTCTATGAAATGTGACAGTTCTTGGTGTCTTCAGACAGAGATGGGGTTCCATAGGATATTGTTGTGCTGCCACTATTATGCTTTTAATTATTTAATGAATTACTGACTTTTGAGTTGAGGTAGCTCCACAAGGCTTGTTATCTGCTGATCAGGAGATGCTTAAAACTTGCATGTTCAAAAATTTCTAGATCTGCAGTGATAAAGGGAGACAATCATGGCATGTTTAAATTTTTAATAGCAGCCCTCTCCTAAAATATCTTCTCCTCTCCCATACTGCCACTAGCAAAGGAAGGGATAGAGTGCAAGGAGATAATTTACTATGATAATTTCAAAATTAACAGCTTAGTTTGGGGCACAAGTAGATCTTGCATCCTGCTTCTCTCCCCTCTGTCCTCCTGCCCCCTCCAGTTCAGCTGGCCAAGGGATGCCATTTTGAAAGTGTCTGAAGAAGAGAAAGTCTGTGCAGAGCTCAAGAACTGGAGATTAAAATTGCTTATTGGGTTCTTCTATGTGAAACCTAGCTTCCAGCGCCAAGGATTAATTGCTTACATTCAGGTTTTGAAGGGTCTGTGTCTCTCGCAGAGAATAATGCAAGAACAGCTTGCTGGCTCCGAAGCACGTAAGCATTATTTGAAATGCTTGCTGGTGGGGTGCAGCAGGGCTCTCCTCTGAAGCTAGTGGGAGCAATTAGACCACTGGAGAGTTGGTTTTGGTGGGGTTTTTTGGCCAGTAATCCCCATCTCCTCAGGGAAATTTTCTTTTAGCTGGTTTGTCTCCTTTCTTCCTCCCCAGATGGATATCACGATATAAACAGATTGCTAAGGAGAACTGTTTCCTTTCCCTGCCTAAAAAGGAAGTGAACGTATGGAAGCTGTCTCATGGAGACAAGTTTTGAGTCCTCTTTTAACTTGGCAAAGACTTTGCTCTCAGCCCAGGAGCCTTGAGGAGCAACGCCAGTGTGGCAGGCAGAGGCAGAAAGGGAAGCCCACATAGATGGCTTACAGAAAGAACGGACAAAGTGTGTATTGAGGATATCAGTGTTGTAGCAGCTGGGTACACACCTACAGCGTACTGGGCCAAATCCCACTCTGGCTCTCATGGTAGGTAAAAGTTGTGATTTTCAGCTGCTTCTGTCCTCTAATCACGAAAGTGAGGAGATCTGTGGTATTACTAGAGAGGAGATGAGTGTTTGTCCATGTGTTTAATTAAGACCTGCTCTTCAGTGAGTGCTTTATTGCAGATGCTCTCTGCACACTTCTTGCACTTTTCTTTTGGGATAAAAGTGTTGAGAAATTTTCTTCAACCCCTTGTCTTCTGTACTCTCATGTCATGAGTTAGGGATGAAAGTGCCTCCTCTGCCAAATATGATCTGATGGAAGGTCTTGCCTGGAAGATTTATTTATTTGAGTATGAGGTTTTAAGTTTAAGTGGACATTAAGTTGGTATTTAAAGAAGTATCTCAAACTGAAGGAGGGTAGAACAAGCATTTCTGCCTGTCCTTGTTCTCAAGTCTGCAGTGCCTATCACTCTCGGAAGATGAACTGACTGTTGTGGAGTTGTTAAGATGCTTGAAGAGTCACTGACCTGTGGGCTGTGGAGCCTTCTCTGTCCAGAAACCCTCCCTGAATAGTTTCTCCACAGTTTTTTAAATGTCTAGCTTGCAGTTTGGGTGCCCAGACATGAATGATTTTAAGATCTGTTGCATGTCTGAGGACAAGAGTTACAGACACTTAGAACAGATAAGAATTTAGTTAAAATTGGTAAGAATTTACTGACAATCCATAGCTTATTGGATTCCTCCATGTAAAATCTCATGTACAGCACTGAGGTTTAATTGATTAAACTCTTCTCTAGAAAATTTTATTCTTTAAGATGTGAGTAATGTAAAATTGCCTTACTGGCTCAAAAAAGCATAAGAACAGGAGTTTAAAGTGGTTGTTGCCAGGCAGAGAATACTGTTATCTGCTTTTAATTATAGGATAATATTTTCCTTAAAAAAAAAAAAAAAAAAAAAAAAAAAAAGGTGAATCCAAGTCTTTTGTATTCTTATGGTGAATGGAAGCAGTTAAACACTTTGGGGTTGAGATTTGCAAGGTCTTTCAGATGAAGGACTTAGGTAGACCTGGAAGTAGGTGTTTTATGAAGCTGTTTCCTGCTTTGCAGTTCTCCCTTTGAGCTGAGATGGAAAGGAGGTGTTAATCACTTCTCAAGGGCCCTGCAAGACATTGCTGCGGTCTTGTGAACATCGTTGATTGTGTCCTCCAAAAGATCTTGCTGGGGCCATGCAGCTGGAAGAAGGGATGGACAGCTGTGGTAGCTTGCTGAAAGAAGCAAGAATATTTGATTTAAGAGCCTGCAGGCACTTATTACTGTTCCTCTTGTTCTGTTAAGGCGCTAATCTTATATTTTGCTCTGCAGGTTGCCATGAACAACTGTGCCATTCCTCCAGATTTTGCTAGCTGCCAGGAGGGACAGTGCTTGGGAGGTCAAGAAACACAGGAGGAACTAGTCTTACCAAGATGTCCCTCCATCTGTCTGCAAACGATGCTTGTATTTCCTTGTCCCTCAGTACTGCCTCCCTTTTGGGCTGTGAAAGAGGCAGAGGCTGAGCCAGTACGGCCCCGTACCAGCGGGAGATGGGGGCTCTGCTAGGTCATGAGAGGCCTGGGGGCAGAGGGGTCATCTTCCAATAACTGGACTGAGAAGACACTGAGGGATGTGAGGTGTATTTGGAAGGAGTCAGGGGGGAAACAGGAGGAACAAAAGCCAAGTTGGTCTCCACCAGATGCTGGCTGTGGTCCCTGAGGAAAAGCATTTTTGCTCTGTTGCCACTGATGTTTGTACTCAAGGTTAAAGCACTTGGGCAGAAGTGAAGACACCATTCTGGGAATGTTTTGCTTCAGATGGGTTGACTGCAAAGGGAATTCTTGTTGTTAGCCTGGTATTAACCAGGGGCTATGAGAAGGATGACGACTGTCACTTGCCTGGTATCATGGAAGTGTGTAGTGAAGGGTGACATTAAGTCATTATCAACTAAAAGAAGTTGAGGGAGTTCCTTTCCCTCTTGGTTTAAAACTTGTTGCTTCACACAGGCTAACACGGTGCTCTGGGAAGAGATCGAAGGGGTGAATGGGAATGGGTTCTCTATATATGCTTTTCTCACTCGCTGTTTCCCTCCAAAGTTTATCAGTAATTTGGGAATTGGTTCTGGCATATTGCTCTTTATGTTATAATAGAAGTCGTCTGTTAAAGGCGTATCTGATGGGTGCTGGAGTACTTGTACAAGCTGTTATCTGTTAAGATGTAACCAGGTTAAAGATGGTCGTTTGCTGGGGTGGTTGCTGCACCCCCAGCTCCAGTTCAGCACTGAGTGGAGGGACTGGGAAGAAAGGTGCCATTTGGACTTGCAGCCCTCAGTTCAGCTCCAAGGGCTGCTGGAGCAGCCTTGCTGGAAATATCCTTGCAGTTTGAGCCACTGGCCTAAATGCTGGCTCCATAACCCAGAGAGTGAATACTAACCTGGAGATAGAAAAGTCTCACAGCCTCTGACTAAGCGCATCTAAGTGACACGGAATGGAGAGAGCTTGCAGGGGGGCCAGGCAGGATGGATAAAGAAAGTTAATTTGGGGGGGAAGTATATTGCAAAGTGGCAAGATAGGACCAACTTTTTTTTCCTTGTGCTTTTTTCTCTGCACTCTAGACTGCAGAGAACAGCATTTATTTAAACATCCCTATAGACTTTCCTCACTTTCAGATGAGGAAAGAAAGGGACAATAATTTTTTAGGAAACCTGAGGTGTGGCTACGTGCACAGTTTCTGAACTGAGTTGCCTGGGAGATGTGTATGTGTTACCTGCGTGGGTGTATATTGACATCCTTGAGGTTCATGTGGCAGCCCAGCTATGAGTGCATACTGTAGTGATATATTAATTGTGATAACTTCTGGAAACTTCTTTTCAGTACAGGGAATTTTCATAATCTCTGTACTTATTTTCCTGTTTTCCTTAAAGTAGTAATTCAGATGGTTCTCCTACTGCTCTGAGTGGTACAAACAAAACAGGGACAAGCCATTTCACCTCCTGAGCAAAACCATTGGAGGTCAGAGGGATGCGTCCCTGTATCTACCAAGGGAACTGACATACCTACCTAATGAGAGACCAAACCTGATCAGTTTGGCTGGTGCACTTCTGTCCCCACCAAGCAGAGGTCTATCTTGGACACCTTTAGTTTAAAAGCCTCAGAGCCTTCCTGCAGAAAGGGCTGGTGGCAGGTGGCTCCAGGACCCAGCTGCATTCCTTCCTCTCATGTTTCTCTTGTCTGGGGCAATCCTAAGCAGGACTTGGGGCATCCAAGAGCTAGAGACAAGCCAGGTTACAGTCCCCTCCCGTGTGAGGGTGGGCTTGCCCAACCCTGGATGACTCATGTGTGCATCCTCTGATGAAGTCACCAAGGCAGCAGTGACTTGCAGCACGTAGAGCTCTCATTAGTTGAAGGTGATGTCTGAGCCTAGTAGCAGGAGCTCCACCAGCAAAAACCAGTGAAACACTTTCAACTCCATTGATTAAAACTGCGATAAATGAGCTTGTGATGGTTCAGTGAAGTTGTAGTACCTCAACCCATGAGATTTTGTTAGATTTTTCAGTGTTCCCAAGTTAATGAGCCTCCTTGAGATAGGTATCTCTTTTCTCTTGACACCTATCATCACGTCTCAGACCCGGCACAGTAGGATTTGAACTGTGTGACACTAGTTAATGCAGAGATATAAATTGCTATTGCATTACCTTCGCCACGGTGAGTGGTCTGTGTCAATTGTCTCTCTCCAAGGCAGCCATTTTTAAGCAGTCCATCACACGCTACAATTACACTTTTGGTGAGGAAGATCACTTACTTTCTGCAAAAAGAAACATGATTTCTTCCCTAATCTATGATTAAAGTTCAGTGGACTTTTGAAAGATACCTTTCTACTTTCCTTTAACAAAATTATTCATTCTGCTGTTCTGCATGACTGACATATATATATCAACCACAGGCCTTTAGCATCACAGTACAAACCTCTACTGCCTGTGTTTAAGGACTGATTATTCATTTGCAGGAACAGTACCAGGCAGTTATCCTCTGCGAACTGGCATACAGAAATGGGTAGTGTGCAGTCCTAGCAAATCAGGAGGGTAGGCTTGCAAAAATTGCTCCATTTTATGATGGATGTACTTTACAAAGATTTGATGCTGTGAGACAGTTTTCTATTGTTTAACTTAACTGCTGGTTTGTAATGAAGAGTGTGCTGCTAAGCTCTTCTGCTCCGCCTGTTTGGGGCATTGGTTGCTAAAGGGTCAGCTTTCCCAAATTACCTGAATGTACCACGTATTTGGCTCTTTTTTAAAAAAAAAAAAAAAAAAAAGCTTCTGGCAAAAGGATACCTTTCTGCTGCTGGAAGGATTCTCCCTTGGGTATCCTTGACTCTGAATGTGGCCACAGTTAATTATATTTAGGGGAGTAAGTTTCTGGCAATCAACTTGTTTCATCTTTTCCGGATTCCTTGGAGTAGCCTGTGAATGACATGCTGAAAACCAAGCTGTTGACCAATGTATGTTGGTATGTCAGTTCTGGAAAACACCCTTATGATAGTTGTATTAAGGCTTCTGTAGATCACTACCAGACCCTGGAAGCAGACTCTAGCATTGAAGGAAAAGTTGGCTTTACATTATTTGTGCTGGTCTTGTAAGCTGCTTTTGGCTGAACTGTTTAGGGGAGAAGCTGAACGTGGATGCTCATAACAATCTGATGATTGTTCTGAGAAAAGTTAATCACAAGAGCTCCCCGAGGAGGTAAGGAGGCACAGTAGCATGGTACTCATCAGCGTGGGTAGGTAGCAACACCATGCTGGGAGCAGGCATCAGAAATGGCTTCCGTGAATGAAGTTGGCAGAGCCCTGCAATTGCAGTGAGGTGTGAGGCAGGAGCTGAGCATCTCCTCTCAGCACCCTGCTCCCAGGTAGCAGGCCTTGCCGCGTCCGCAGCATGCTGCAAGTATTTAATTTCTTTTTCACATAACTGGGAACTGGTTCTGTTTGCACTGGATAAGAACCTAGCTTTAAAAAAAAACAAAAGCAACAAAACAAACTAAATATTACTATGGTATTACTATGGTAACAAACATCTAGAAATGCAGACAGATCTCTCTGTCAACTGCAGGCTTGGGCTTTATAGCCTGTGTCCTGGTGGTTGCATATGCAATCAGAGACAGAAATGATGCTGTAAAGGGAAAACAGCAGCAGGTTTATGATTCCTTCGGATCTTTCCAAATATGAGACCTACTGCTCCCTCTGAGGCAGGCTAGGAGCAGTTGCAGGCTTTTGGTACGCATCTGTCATTGCCTGTTCACTACCCACCCAGGCAATGAGAGATGAGGGGCCAAATGCACTTCACAGCACTGTTATGGCTGAGCAGAAATGGCTGATTATGGGATCGACATTGGAATATCCTGCATTCTGAGTTTAAGAACACCTTAGCCTCTCATCGGGTTTTTGGGGAGCTTTGACTAGTTGGAGAAGACAAATTCATTTTGCACATAGTGTATCATTTGCAGCTTCCAGCAGCATGTTCAACAGCAGGCCTGGGGGAAGGCAAAGGGAGCTCAACTTCTTCCCTGGCGTGGTGTTTACTTGTGTGTGCAGTGGTTCTGGGTTTTGCTTTGTTTTCATTCTTGTTTTCCATTTTCACTCTGTTATGGGCAGCGTTAAAATCAGTGAAGAAGGAGGGGAGGTACCAGCAGCAGAGAGCTTTGAGCTTCTGGCTGAGATGGAGTAGGTTCTTCCAAAGCACCCCCAAAGCATGGGGTGTCTTGGGAACTCAGACAGCCATATTCCCCTCCACAAGCATCTCCCCAAAAATATGGCAGGATTGGGCAATAGGGCAGGAGAAAAAGGGAAGGAACTTCCACCGGGGCAATTGTGGAGGTGTAGGGGACCCTGCTATAATCGTGGAGGCTGATGTTAGAGAGGAGACCACCTGTCCTGAGTGGCTTTGAAGAGGAGAAAAGACCTCAAAATGCTGCCTCCTAAAAGAGGTCTTTTCTCCCTGCAGCCCTCCCTGAGCAATGATCCTGGAAGGATCCTGGCATGTGAAAAGGAAGCTGCCTCTTGTAACGCAAGGATTTCTCTGGCTTGCCGCTGCTCTGGCTCCCCTCGGGACCAAGTCACAGGCTGATTATTCCTGACTACCATTTCTGGCTTCAAATTAGTTGAAGCTACTGAGTCTGAGAGATCACTGGGCACTTGATCTGGACACTTTTGGCATACCACTTGTTTCTGTTCTACTTTGCATGTGATTGCAGGGAAGCAAGGAAAGAAATCCAGGGAGCTCAGTCTCCTGCATCAGGGCACACGTTGGTATGTAGTTATGTGCAGTCACGCCAATTAATGCTGGTAGTGGACATGCATGGTAAAACTGGCTTTGCGCTGACACTTGTAATTCTGGATTGCCCTCTGTGCTGACTGCTTGACTCTACAACCTTAAATATGCCTTTTAATCTTGGTTTGGGGTGGAGGGGGCAAGGGAGAGAAGCTAGATGAAGTAATATATGTATTGACAGACAGTGAAGTGCTCTTCAATGAAGGTAGATAAAGTCCTGAAGGATGTGCACCTGTAAAAGTTCGGTACGTCTCTCATCACTGGTTTCAGAGAGCCAGAGCAACTCATGTTGCTTAAACATCTGTTAATTATGGAGAAAGATTGAAAAATGCTGTCCTGGTAATTGGCTGGGTCCTGAGCGGCGAACATGTTACTCAATGGGCACGAGAGCTGCTGTGCATGCTCTGGCTCACACCCTGTGGCTGCAGAGGTCTCAGTGGGAGCTGCCTTTGTGCTAATCAAAAATAAGATCTGAACCATTAAATGCATTTTATTCAGTAGGAGGTGCTGCTCTGCTAAAGAGTTTTGTTCTTTATTGGCGTTGGGTGTGTTGGGGGTCAGACCACCTTCAGCAGTGGCAGGGATAGACTGCCACTGTACAGGGCATGCAGGTGAATACACTGCCTGGGTGCTGTTGCTCCGTAATCCTGCCACATTCAGACCCATTGTATAGAATACTTTTATGTCTGACCAGCTACAGTAAGAAATGCTTTTTCCAGACTGTGTAATGCAGAGTTACAAGTTAATTCCTCTTTCACATTCACCTTTTGTCATTTAAGGGTAGGCCTCTTGCATCTTGTTCCCTCTCTAACAGTTCTTTCAAGGTTTTTGGTGGTTGATTTTCTAGTTTGGGGGTTTTTTTAAGTTTATTTTGTGATATCTTTGGTGCTGTCTGTCCCCACGCTTGCAGCCACAGCTCTGCTTTTGGTTTTATGAATTTTTTTAAACCTACTTTGAACAAACCTGTCAGCACATTTCTTTTGTTCATGTTTGTTCATCTCCATGTTCCCTTCTGGAGCCAGAAATGCTAAAACCCAACAAGAGCGAGCCAGAAATATGAAGAATGTCTCAACGTCTTTTTCTATTTGGGAGAAAATGAATTGCATTACAGACTCCATGTCTCTAACAAGCTGTATTGCATTTAACCTTTACCTCGCCACCACAACTTCCAGCTAGAAATGTATACATTATTTGTCTTCTGAAGGCTATTTAACAACATATTAGTTAGAATCGTTTCTAAACACAAGCCATTTTCCAGGGCAAATAAAGATTTGGAAGAAGGGGAAATTCAGTGTGTTAAACAGTGTGATTTTTCCAATAGATTGTAATAAAATCATGAGCGTGAACGACTGAAAGGTAGTGGACAACTGGGGCCTCGATGAGTACTCTGTGTGTGTTTGTTTCTCTCTGTTTATATTTTTGTTGTGGCCGAAATCCTGTCCTGCTGATATCACTGGGAATTTTGCCACTGGATTTCACTAGTAGTTTACAGCACACTTAGATTTTTACATTGTGTTCTTCTGAAGACAAACAACGCCTCTGTGCTTCTTGCTGCTCTCTGCAAAAAGGAGCAAGCAGACCTCACCGAGCAGGGCTCATCCTCGTGAGCAACCCTGTGGTTTTCATGGAGCTATGACAGGACTGAATGTTGTATCTAGGGTTTTTTTCATTCATATTTAGGAAGGCTGCTGAAGGCCCAGGCGCGATTCTTTGACCATCACAGCACTGGTGGTTTTTTGGAGCTGTGCTCTCTCTTTGGTGAAATAAATCTGTGTGGTGAAAAATGCACCTGCCCGGTGTTCCTAGGCAATGGGAGGTAGCTGGGCTATTCTGCTGCCCAAAGAAGTGAATGGAGTTCGCTCAGTCCTACTGGTTATACTCAGCTGTCATACTTTGAAAGAAGAGAATCTAAAACAATGCATCCCATGGATCTTGAGAAGGGAAAGCTGTCTTCCTTGATAGCATAAGTTATACTCACACAACACTCCTCTGGGAAGCAACAGATCAGGGGCACAGCCCCAGCTATCAGACACAGACACCCACATTTTTCTTATGACACATGCATGAACTTTTAGTTTGAAAATTGCTCGCAGAGTGGAAACTGCTGAGCTGGTGGCTGGGTTGTGAGCCAGCCAGCCGTGGTGGGGGGAGGCTGTCAGGAGTGCAGTCTTTGCGTGGTGTGAGGAAAGTGGGACCGGGCTGCAGGGCTCTGGGAGCTTTCTGAAAATGAAATTTGGGCAAAACCTTATCAGTTGAATATGTGGAGAAAAATGTCAGACACATCTTTTAATAAATGAACTCAAAACTAGCAGCTCCCCAAATCTGCCTGATCAGACTTATGGTTTAGCCAGGCCAAAAACCAGCTATAGCCCAAGGTTTCTGTAGCGGTGTTATTGCTGACCACAAACATTCAACTATTACTTGATTTGAAAATCAAGTTTTGTGTTCGTTATCTTCACCTTCTGGGTTTTGAATTTCTACATATCCACCTTTTTCTCTTCTGCAACTACGAAGGCACAAAATTATCCTTTCAAAAGAAAAGCTGTGAGTTCTCCTAACAACATAACCCAGGAGGTGCATCTTTACAAGATGATCTTACAGTAAGTGACTCACAACAGAACTGTGAGCACTGTATGTGCGGAGTCAGATGATGGCTGCCCTTTGTATTGGGTGGGGATTGACAGAGTAATGGATTTTAAAGATCCTTGCTGGTCATTGTAATCATTGACTTTATTTTGTTGCAGTTTGCACCTGCAGAATGAGACGAGTGGCTGTGTGAGGGACCGTGTTGCTTTGTGCATGGGGAGAGCTGTGTTGCCGCGAGCAGTGGTTTTGGCCATACCTGTCCTGAGTGTATTTCCAGACTGTCAGATGCGTGCATTTTTGTGATGCCTGCTTCAGTGGCTCTGCTCTTCCTTACATGCCCAGCTCTTTCTTGGTTGACAGTGATTAAATGGCAGAGCAGAGAGGCTGTTGAGGAGGCCTCTATTAATAATGTGATTGAAGTCTAGAATGACAGAGGCCTGCATAGCGTAACACAGGGTTTTTTCGTATTTGACAGGCATATATGAGCCCATTTCATGATGCTTCATTGGTATGCACCATCCTTGATTAAATTTGCTATTGGGGAGGTGAATTTAATGCCTTTGCAAATGGAGACCCAAGCAGGAGCAGAGCGCGGCTCTGAGCATCTTGTCAGTTCAAATTGATTGCTGAGTCCTGGAACTGGAGCAATGCAGTAACTGAAAAATTAATCAATTAAAACGGAATATAATTTGGCTCCTAAACAAAATGCCAACGGCCTGATATTCTCAAATCTTCACTGACAAATAGACAATGAGTTTTTCCACTACTAGAAGACAATGTTGCATACTGTAGGGCAGAATGCACGGCAGAGAACATATCTGAGTGAACAAGGTCTTGTGCAGAAGGACTCATTTTTGTAATAAATCATGGATGCGTATGCACCACCACTATTGTCACTACAGAAAGAATACCAGTACAGTCCCTGGGGATAGATCTCATGGCTTTGAACCTCCAAAATACAAGTCTGCATTGTGAGCTGAAGGTCGTTCTTGAACTTCTCTAAGAAACCAGGTCATGATTCAACAGGGGCATGAGGAGTTACCTTAAGTCACTCTGTTAAACGCCAGTTTGGTTGTTGGTTTACAGACAAGTTGCATTTTCATATTAGGCCTGGCTAACTCCCAACCAACGGGTCCTGCCAGGAGCCTTTCTGAGCGATGTTCAAAAGCTAATGTGAGGAAGAGCTGCGTGGATCATCATGGTAAATTAGCTGACTCGTCAAGGTCGTGTCCTACCCAGGTGTTATTTCCTAGGAAGACAAGCTCTGTGCAGGCACTGGGGCTGTGGGCCAGCCTCCAGGAACAGCATGGTACCCTAGCTGGCACAAAGGCAGGAGTGTGGCTCCCTGAGGTCAGTCTGCCACCTGGCTTGGTCTGCAGGATGTGCTGTGCTTCCCACCTGTGTGGTGCAGCTATCTGTGAGAGGCTGTAACAGGATCTATCTGGTGATTGATTTAACATGGGAGGAGAGAGTTGGTGTGGAATTGGATAATGTTCAAAATCATGACTGAGCAAGACCCACTAACAAAAACATGTTAGGGAAAGATCTTTTTTGCTGGAAGATGGGGAGAAATTCCCACCTCCTGCTACGGGGCTGGGTTTGTCCCTGGTGGGGGCGTGAAATGTCCCCTTGTCTTCCTGGCACAGCTGTGCATGTGCACAGTATTTCTGTGGAGTGTGAATGTTGGCTAGTTGCAAAACCACACTATTTTATTCTTAATCTTCTAATCTCTGTTAAAGCTCTAACTCTTGAGGATGAATTATTAAAAAGGTACTTCAACTTCCTTTCTCTAGCCTTAGCAAAAAGCCCTTACAAGCGTGATCTTGAAGGCAAAGAAAAGGAGCCCCAAGCTTAATGTAATTAAATATTTTAATGCTTTGGGTGAGTAGTGCCCGCCCCCAGTGCTAGGTGACCTCTGCTCATCTCTTAGGTAACTAGTTCACTGCTGACTATGGTAGCAGCTTATGAGGTCTAAAGTTGCTTTTTCCTTCTCTGTGAAAATATCTGTGGCGGCATCTGTCACTCTAGACAGTTGTGATTCACTGGGAGGAAAAGGCTGAATGTAGGTCACTTGAGTTCAAAGGGAATAGATTAGTACATCAGCACAGGAGGCACATACACACGGCGTGTCTGTGCAGACAGCATAGGTGGTGGGGGAGTGGGCATAGAGAGACACAATTTATGTGACTGATATGTTTAATGAAGATCTAGCTCACCCTCATTTGAACTGTCTTATTGACTTCATAGGTGCTACCAGGTAATCGTGAGGGCATCATCTGTCTTGATACAGAATGCTATATGTCAGTCTGTCATGATACAGATATAAATCAGGGTTCGGGTAATGGCTAAATGGCCACTGAGCATCTAACACTTAGAAGACAAATAACAAACCATTGTTCCTTTCTCTTCTTTGTTTTAATAATTCAAAATCATATGGAAACCAGGGACATTCCTTACATGTTTAAATGTCTACAAAGACCCAGATATTTTTCCAAAAGAAAAAATGCAGCTTCCTGTAGTGCCTTTTTTACTCTGAAGGACCTCAAAACACACTTTTATAAACTGTGTGTGTATAACCTTTAGCAGAGCAGTATTCCTATATATGGTAAGTAACCTAGATGGCTTTTGCTAAGGAGGTTTGCTATATGATACTAAACATGTCTGAATGCAGACAGCTTCGTGTCCATGTGACAGTCATGTCTCTGTTCAAAACCTTCATTCCCAGAGGCACTGTGTCCTCAGCTACCCATTGAGATTTCTTTCTGACAATGCTGCTGTTTTGGTGAGGATGCCAGCATGAACTGCCTAGTCCCTCAGGTATTCAAAGAGTGTGCTGTCATGTCTGTCTTCTCCCTGACAGCAGATGTTGTCGTGGATACTTACAGATAGAGAGAGGTGTGCTTGGAAAACAAGTGGTGTTTCAGGGAAAAATAACCCCACAGACCTCACACCTCTCTCATGCTGGTACTCAGTAATTTTGAAGACCATCCACTCATTATTTTGCAGTGTTTTCTCCACATTGTTTTTCTCCTGGAGAGAAATATAAAAGCATAAAGGTTTCTATGAGCAAAAATGGCAGTGTTCATGTCATAACAAAATTTGCCAAATAGGGAAAAAATGGCTTTACTCCAGGGAATGAGATGAAGATCAAATGAACATAGAAGCCAGATGTATGTGTGTCTGGACATGTGGGTGTTTATACAAAATCAATATATGTGACTGTCATAAATATATTAAAAACAAAAATTGTAATATAATTTTTCAATTTTGCATAAAGGACATCTGTGTGCATTAGACTTCAAACTGAGGGAAGAAATAGGCCTTGGCACTAACTGCTTCACCTCATCTGGGGTCTGGATTTCTACAGTTCTGAGCAGCCTCATTTCCTCAGAGCTGTTTGGAAAAGAGTGCCCTCGGGCATCTATCATTGAAGCCCTTTTGGCTTCCCCTGCTTTGCTTTCTTCAACACTCCTAAAAACAAAAGACTAGAAGGATGCCTCACGGCATCATGTCCCCTCCCTCCAATTATGGGCCGTTATGGGCAGTTCCTCCTTCCTGCCTCTGGGCAGTCGGGCCAGAAAACTTTGCAGGATCCAGCCCTTGCTAACTGCTCAAGGTCTATTCAGGATTACATATCTGGGTCAGAGATGGACATACTTTATAGAAGTCATCTCCTACTGTATGTTATATCTATGTAAGCTGTATCTGTCTTGGCCAGCAGTAAAGCATGATAACTGATAGTATTGTGCACCTGTCACAGTGAGGTTGTATAATAAATTCCAGCTTCTCAGGTTATCATTCTACAATGAATATACATCCGGACTGCATTCAGAGGGAAATCCAAGTTGGCATGATTTATCCATGGTCTGCTAATCTACATGGGGGCAGAGAGGGGTTAATTCGTGCTGAAGCCAGTCACTGCATGTGAAAGTGACTTGTTTGCATGCAGTATGATGCTGAGCTCATATAAACCGGCACGGCAGCGAGTACCCTGCACTCTTTAGGGCTGCTGTCTGCAAAATGAATGAGACTGATGTGTGCTGTAGTGCTGGCGCTTGTGCACTGTGTGTTACTTTTGGCTGTTCTCCAGTGGTCAACCCATGCTGCTTTGTATACCTTTGGGACCTGGGCAAAGTGATCCAGATGTGCTTCCTGGAAGCATCCCTCCCTTCTGTAGACAAGGACATGCAGGATCAGGATGAAATATCACAAGAAGGATGCTTCTCCAGAGTCCCTAAAAGGGATGGCTAAGTAGGATCGTTACCCAGAGGCCACATGGCTGCCTCGGAAGCAAGACTGTGAGTTCTTAGACATGAAAGCAAGGAGTTGGGACCATGGTAGGACAGACACCACCTTTCCATATGCTGAGAAGTTGGATGAGGGTAGTTGTGTGTAAAGCTATCAGAGAACCACTGCTTGTGATAGACAGAGGTAGTAACTTAATTGCTCTTGGGGTTTTTTTGCTGCTCCCCCTATAAACTTCCCACACACTGTTTTCCTTTATTGCGTTGCCTACTTTCTTCCCCAAAACTGCCCAAAAGACCAGCTTGTCAAACCATGGCAAGTCTGCTTGAAAGGTAGTGGCCAGGCCTTGTTTATCGACACACTGCTGTGACCTGTAAGTCAGCAACATCCTGTTTCTAAACTCTTCAGACTAGCAACCCATGTCTGCTTGTGACAGACATCATCGGAGAGTGTGATGTTCACCTCATCCAGGCTGTAGGCAATAACATGGAAAACACTGCCATCTTCTCTGTTTCTTGGAGGAGGCTCTGAAAGTAGCATCTAAAAATTGATGGATGTGGGGAGAACATTGCTGTGGCAACCAAACACAGAAAAATGATTGCTTCTCCTTTCTTGCCTTATACAGGATTTCCACCTTTTCAGGCCAGATGCTTGAGGACACTTTCCTTGTCAACAGCTCAATGTCTGGCAAAACTATGAGGGAAGAAGAGAAGAACAAAATAGAAAATGTTTGGTGGAATCCCATGACTTCCTAGCCATGAGGCAGGGATGGAGAGAAAGGGTTTCTCAGGTCTAAAACAGAAGAGAGCAGAGATGCAGTCTTGCAGAGCTGGCAGAGAATTGCCTCTGCATGCACAGAAGGCAATAAATGCCAGGAGACAGTGGAAAAGAATAGGGAGGTGGAATGGCACCTTGGGCAAGCAGCGGTGCTGGAAAGCAAGCCCCAGCAGACTTTCCCCGCTTCTCACTCCCACCATCCCTTGGTGACTACAACTCTGTCACATGGCCTGGAGAAACCCTGTGAGCTGGGAACCGTGGCCTCTGCTCAGAGGGCATTGAAAATAGCCTCTGCTGGGGGCACACCACTGGTGTCTCAAGCCCAATTTGGAACTGGCAGCAGGCCTCAAGATTGTCCAGTGTTGATGGCAGTAGAAAATCTCTTGTGACCAATTAGTTGGTGTGAGAGCTGATCAATTCAAGTTGCTTTACTGCTTCCATTCTGTTACTCCAGTTTGTGCAAGCTACAAACAAAACATTCAAATCGGTCTCTGAGCTCCTCTGTCAGCACTTGCACTTCTCAAAGAACAGAGATGGTTCTATTTAACTGTGATAATTTTTATTAACGTTTCATAACAGAAGTTCCATAAGAGTATGGTTCCTAAACCACATTTAAAATGCTTTACACAATTAACAAAGCATGAATAAAATAGGGCCTGTGCTGTCAGGCACAGCCTTTTCTCTTAAAGTCTTTTGAGGAATTTTTCAGAGAAGTATATGGACTATTTCATGAGACATAACAAGAGCCATGTGCACACTGGGATTCCTAAACCCAACTGGAAATGCAACACACCCTCTAAAACAAATGCTCTTGGCAACATGCATTCAAGAGACGATATCTTGCAGGTTCAGCCCATCAAGAGTAGCTTGTTCCCTGGGCAAGCAGGATCTCCTGGGAATTTCCTGGGAGTGCTGCAGCTCTCCGTCCTCCCCGTCTGTGCTCTGTGCCATTCATAGCCGATCCATGTGCCAGCATATGGGTTACAGAGCTGAGCAGCACCTGTCTCTGTAGCATTCCCAAGCACTACTGTGCTCCCAGCATCTGATTGCTGGTGGTGGTGCTGTGCTGTCCTGTCCTCTCTCGGGCTTGTCTTCAGGTCACTGGGACAGTGTATGGAGCAAGTGGAGTGAGCCCACGAAGAAAAATTTCACACTGTGTGGGCCCCAGCAGGTCCACTGTGGTTTACAGAGGTGACTCGGTCCTGGACTTTGCTCTGAGGGAAGAGGATTTGCTCAGACAGCAAGGCTGTATCTCAACCCAATGGGTTGAAGCAGGCTTTAAACCAATTCAGAGGGGAAGCCTCTACTGAGGGGGGTTGGACCTGCAGGGCTGGTGGGAGGGAGGTGCTGGCAGGGTTGGGGATCATGGCAGTGGCAGTATGTGAAGCTGCAGCAACAGGATAAATCAAAGGGGGGCCTCAAGTGGGAGGAAAGTTTGGTGAGGTTGTTACTCCCTGGCTTGCTTTATGTCCATATTCATCAGCTAGACCTTCCTGGTCAGTTAGTTCTTCCAGGGAGAGACACGGGGGATGGCTTTGTGGTTGATGCTTTTCTGTCCTGGGATTTGACAGACCTGACACAATCATGAAAATGAGCTTAAAACAAAAGAGAAGCATGGCAGCCCCCTGCTCCATTTGTTGTACTAGCACTAAACACTTGTAAGAAAGATAGACAAAAGCTGCAAAGTATACGTCCTGTCATATAAAACTGCTGTTGGGCTAATTTCACAGTAACTGTAAAATGATTAATTGCACTTACCTTTGAGAGTTTTGCATACCTTACTCTAGTTAAGAAATGATTCCTCATGACCCCTGGAGTATGGTTATCCTTTTTCAATTTGGCCAAGCCTGCTGTTACAAAAAAATACCTTGGGACCCTGAAGTACCCAGCTGCTCTGGTTTTAGTGGCTATTTGCACGATGTTGGAGCTGACATGCCTGTGTCTGGCGGCAGACAGTGACAATGCATGGAGGTGAGTGGCACTGTCTGTATTATGATCTTGCTATTTTACAGGTGATCAGGCCTAGAGGAATATCACTGTGCTAGTCGAGAAATGAGGCTCTCAAGTTTTCATAGATATGCATGGCGTTAATTCCTTCCCCTTAATCCCTTGCTTACGAAGTTAATTTCAGTACTTAAGCAGTTTCTGGTCTCTTGAACCATGTCAAAACACAAATAAGAATGTGCTTTCAACAGCAGAAGTCCATTGATATTGTTAGTTGTTGCTTCCTCAGTCCATTCTGTCACAGAAAGGGAAAAGCGTATGTGAAAATGAGAAATGGTGAAATGAGATTAGAAGGTTTACAGTATTTCCTGAAATTTTGGTATGTGAATTGCATTGGAGGTCTCAGCAATGTTTGGGACAAACCTTAATTTGTGCAAACTACTTTGCTAATCCCTAGTCTAGATACTCACATTTCCAGTGCCTATTCATCTTTATTTCTGTTTTCATCTAGCAAATTTTTTTGGTCTATCACAAAGCATCAGTCAGAAGGAACTGTGCTCTTCTGCTCCCATAACTCCCACTTGTAGTTCCAGCCTCAAGCATGGCGATACAGGGTGTGTAACTACATAGAGAACTTACGGGTATGAACTGTCCTGTTGATGTGGTAAAAGTCTTGACTCTGCACTCAGCTGTACATACTGTGCCTTTAATATACCCAAAGCTCATATGTGTTTATATTGACTTCCTCCTGAAGTGAGAGAAGTTAATGTGAAAAGAGAGGAAAGAGGCGGTGGACGTCAGTCTGCCCTCCTCAGAGGGTTTGGCAGGGGACTGACTACTTATTTCATAGAGAACCTGTGCTGCTCCTGTCAAGTATGTTTTGAATTAAGTGATAAATGTCCTGTAGTCAAACATCTATATTCTAGGAAAATAATCTGATAAAGTCAGATCCAAGCAAGTCAGTCCTTAAAGATAAGCTTTATACTTGCTTTGTCAGGCTTGTTCATAGCTGTCTGGGCTCCACTCAGGATGGTGTTTGCTCTCTTCTCTTAATCTGACTTTGCTGTTGTGTGGTTTGTAATGAGCTGTAACATCTAGGGCTTTTCTGAGGAGCTTCTACCTTGCTGTTTCTGCCATGTTTTGTATTAGCACAGACCTGATGAACTGTAGAGGTCTGTGGTGCCCTTATTGAATTGCATTTATTGTTTTCAGACATTTTTTTTTCCATGTGTTGAGATAATTTTGAATTCTAATTCTGCTCCCCAATGTGTCTGACATTTTTGCTGAATTTCCTATGGATTTGACAAACATACATACTCTGTCTCAATATCCACCACACAGCCGCTCGCTTACTCCCCACCGGTGGGATGGGGGAGAGAATCAGAAGAGTAAAAGTGAGAAAACTCATGGGGTGAGATAAAGACAGTTTAACAGGCAAAGCAAAAGCCGTGCACACAAGCAAAGCAAAACAAGGAATTCATTCACTCCTTCCCATCGACAGGCAGGTGTTCAGCCACCCCCAGGAAAGCAGGGCTCCATCACGCGTAACGGTTACTTGGGAAGACAAACGGCATCACTCTGAACGTCCCCCCCTTCCTTCTTCTTCCTCCAGTTTATGTACTGAACATGACGTCACATGGTATGGAATGTCCCTTTGGCCAGTTTGGGTCAGCTGTCCTGGCTGTGCCCCCTCCCAGCTTCTTGTGCACCTCCAGCCTTCTCAGTCGGCAGAGCATGGGAAGCTGAAAAGTCCTTGACTAGTGTAAGCACTACCTAGCAACAACTAAAACATCGGTGTGTTATCAACATTATTCTCATACTAAATCCAAAACACAGCACTGTACCAGCTACTAGGAAGAAAATTAACTCTATCCCTGCCGAAACCAGGACAATGTTGATTAGCTGTCTTTCTGGAAGCTGAAGCTAGGCCCTCTGAGCTATCATCCCCTGAATACTCCCTTTTCCCTGTTTGAAGAGAGCACAAAGACATACTGGCTGAAATAAAAATGAGAAATGTTAATGGGCCTTCCTGTCCCTGGCCACTCCCCGGAGCTCCCCCGACCCTGCCCATGGCCCAGGACCCCATGTCAGCTCCCCGGGGCTCCCTCCACCCTGCCTATGACCCAGGACCCCAGGGGCTGTCAGCCCCTGCCCCAGCGACACTGCGGCAGGGCCAGTCTCCAGCTCCCCACAGCCCTGCTCTGCCCGGCCATGGGCCCTGCCAAGGTGGGCCCACGGCCTAGCCCGTCCCCAGAGAGATGCCCGATGCCCAGGGCTCCTGCTGTCCCGGTGCCCCCTGGCTGCCCCACTCCTGTCTGGGGCATGGGATGATCCCTGGCTGCCAGGCCCTGCCCTGAGCCTCGCCATGGGGAGCCCCCGGCCCTCACGGTGCCCTGACAAAATGGCTCCTGAAGACTTGTTGCCACTTCCAGCGTTTTGCAAGACGTTGCTGGCAACATAAACCAAAACGAGCTGTTGCTTTTCCAGGGCTTGGGGAGACAGAGATAAGTAGCAAAGGGCAAGCAAGTGACCACAAAATATTTAAAGGCATGTGATAAGCTGGGCTTTTGCTACAAATCAGTATTGTTTTCTAGGGCAAGAGGAAAAAGAGAAATGGAAGCTAAGTTTGACAAAACTCCTAGTATGAATTAAAGGAGGAAAACATTTCAATTTTTAGAGGTATGAAAGTAATTGTTTTTCTCATCGCACTGAAAATATGATTTCAAGGGAGAGTCTAGGCAGCAGGCTGTGAAATCAGCCGTACAGATAACTGAGCTGTTGCCCTAACCCAGTGACAAGCCCAGCCGGTGCTGTGGCGGCGGATGCTGCGAGGGTCAGCAGGGGGATGATGGCATCCCTCACGGAGGGGTGGCAGGGCAGGGCGCTCGCTGCCTGGAGGGGCGGAATGGAGGCAGACATCTGCCGAAGTGTGCCTATGCGAGTGCTGCATTAGGGTAAATCCATGGGCAGCAGCTTGGTTGTGCAGTGGTTGAATAAGTTTCTTTGTGTGGTAAATAGCAGCACTTTTTTTTTCCTGTGAGAAGACATTTCCCTCGTTTTTGTATGGTAAGAAAGAGAAATCTGAGCATCGGGCTGACCTTGGCTGTATTTGGCATAATTTTACCGTCCTTCAGTTTTTTTCTCACTTCCTTCAACTTCTCTCCAAATTTAGTAGTCCTAACCTTTAATTTCTCTTCATCCTCCAGTAGCTTCCTTCCAGAGACCAGGTTGACAAAACTTGCACTCTGGCCACGGCTGCTGAGCTGTCACTGATTTCGTATAACAGTGTTCACGATGGTTTCTGTCCTGTTCGCAGTGCACTCGATTTGCTGTATTTCCCATCTTGGCAGGCCAAGTGCAGGATTTCATTGAGCTGTCCACAGGGACACTCAGATCCGTAACCCGAGTGGTCACGGTTCGTTTGAAATCCATCAATGTGCATGAGTAATTCAATTTGTTTCTTCTAATGTTCATTAACTTGCAGTTGTCTATGCTGAATTTCATTTGCCATCGTCTTACCCAACTGTCTGGTTCTCTTAGGGCTGTCTGCACTGCAGGGTAGCCCTTCTCAGAGAAAGGTGCAGAGATGTTTGTTCTTCTAAGTGCTCTCCTGCTTCAGGAATTTGCCGCGGTGCTGTGTCTCATGTTTCCCGACCCATTTAGATGGCTTAACCAAAACACTGTGCGATATTGGGGACCAGTCCATGGTCTCTTGCCCCCTAAAACTCCTAAAAGGAGCCTTATAGCAGAGGGAGAAATGTGATCAAGCCTAGTATTAGAGGGTATCCAAACTATTTTACAGAGAAGGATCTCAAGATCTGGGGATTGTCCAGCGCTTTGGATGAGATGTGGATGTGCCAGAATCTGCCTTTTCCAGCGGTTTTAGGGAGCTCCAGCACTCCTTCGTACAAGGCTGGGAGCTTTTTATGGCTTCTTCATGATCTGGTCTAGCAAATGGCTACCACAGACAATTTGTTAAACTTTTATTGTATAAACAATCCTGATTGCTTTATAAGCTGATATTTTACAGTTTCTAGGTTGTTTCCAACCAAAATCTCATATCTAAGAGTTCAGCATGGGCTAGAACTGTGCCTGTCCTCCCTCCCAGTGGCCCTAGTGAATGGTCTTCAGGTGCTGGCATTGCACTGACTCTGTGGCCTAAGAAAGCTAGAGGAAAATTAGGAGAGGAGAAGGATGGTCCAGGTGTTTTAGCTCTTGTGTGGGACTGGGAACAGTCACATGCAGCTTCCAACTTTATCACGGACTTCTGTGAGACTGGGCAAAGCTGGGCAGGGCACAGCAGGCAACCTGTTAAATCAGCTGCCTCTGTGTTTGTATGCAATAGCGATTGCCGAAAGGCTGAAACTGTTTTTCCTCAAAATACTGTGTTTCAGCCACATTGGCTGGAGGCTGCTTTCAAACCTGCATTGCCTGGAAGGGTTTCCAAATGCCTGCAGTCTTGCATGTTCTGCGTAACAAGTGCTAAAGGGAATTCGGCTCTGCCTGTGCTATCAGGAACAACAGCTTTCATCCCAAGCTCAGTTGGTAAGGATAGCGAGGCCTGCAATTTTCCTCAGAGAAGGCAATTATAACACCATATCTGTGAGGGTTTCCTGCTTTCCTTTCCAAGCTCTTGCCTGTCCTGCCTTCCCCCATACCTGAGCCACTTCCAGATGTGTGACAAACAACCTGCCTAAACATACGCGTGTCTGAACTTATTACCTGTGTCTAAACATGAGTCAGCTGCTCTCCCTGATGCTCTGATGCTTGTCTCTGCTCTAGATGACAAGGGCTCCCCAAGGAGAGAAGAACAGCCGGAGGGGTTTTGACGAAAAGGCTTACTTGTCCTCAAAGCTGCTGAAGGCCGGAGAAGACCCCTACCGCCAGCATGCTTTTAATCAGCTAGAGAGTGACAAACTCAGCAGCGATCGGCCCATTCGGGACACCAGGCACTACAGGTACCGTGCAGCCCTTGCTCCAAGCCATGGCTGCTGCTTGGTGTGGGGAGCCCACTGCCCTCCTGTATTGTTCTGCAATGTTGGCAAAGGATGGTTTGGGTTTTTCTTTGCCAGCGTCGGTCTGTTACTTCACTGTATTTCATGGTTAATCTGGAAATGTCTCATATGTGCAGAGACCCTTGACTAATTCAGCCCCAGTTTGTTGCTTTTCTAGCATCTCTTCTCCCAGGTCCAAGCACCATCTTGTTGTTTCAGCACAGCCCCTCCATTGCAGCTCAAATAGCTCATCTGACAGTTGTTTTTTGCACAACTCCCCTCACACTCATGGCTTCTCTCAGCAACCCTCTGTCCTGGCCGTAAGGTACACCATTGTTGCAGCCTTGCTTTACTCTGGTGTTCCTCACCTGCTGTGCCCTGGCTGTCTGAAGCTGGTTTGGTGCCTTCTCTCCAGCCTGAGCATTACGGTTTGGATGAAGGCTCCTGGGGTGGGGATGAAACTAAAGTGTGAATACAGTGAATATTTCATGGCTTGCAAAGTGCTTATCATTCTGTCCTTGTTTCTCTGGGGGTCAATTTATTCTGCTGACTAAATTAATCTTTAAATTGCTAATAGTGCTCAGGTAACTATTTTGTAGTTTCTGGAGAACAAAAAGATAATGTTGTACCTTGAAAACTGTAGGTTTGATAGTAATAGGATAGTGTAAAACAGCCTACTTCAAAGGAGAAAAAATAGAAGCAACCTAACCATGTCTGAAATGCTTGTCTATTTGGGCTGGAACCTAGACCCTACCTAGGGTTGCAAAGCAACACTTCACAGCTGCTGGGAATGGGAAACCAGGCATCTAACTTGATCGAAACTGTGAAAGAGATGTCAGAAGACATGGAGCTCTGTGAGCCTGCCAGCACTGACAGCCATCAGGGTGCTTTGTGAATGAAAGCAGTTGGGACTGTGGTTGTGAGATGAAAGTCTTGTGCTCCTGTTCCCTGGCATAGTACTTGGGATTGGCTTTCTAGTGACTCAGAGGCAGAGGTGCCATGTCCTGCGTTACTGACAAGTCTCCCAGCCATGCAGAATTGCTGTTTTCTGTTAATCTACTGTCATGTTCTGGCCTACAAATAGCTCACTTCAAAGGTGAATTATTGTTTATTTTGGTCTGTGGTAGCATGCAGAGCATGCTTTTTGTGAAAAGCCTCATCTGTGCACTTCAATCTGAAGAACAACATATATGCGATTCCCTGGAAATGTATGGCCGTTTCAGCCCCAGCTTTGCAAGGGTTCCCTTCAGCAATGGGGAGTCCAAAGCAGTGTATAATCAGAGCAGATAAACCTATTTCCATGTTCCTTCCCTTTGCAGAGGTGCCCGTTTGGGAATGAGGAAGCTGGTTTTGAGTACCTTGTCTTGTAGCATTATTGGAATGGTTGCTGAGATGGCAACTTAGGATGAGGACTTATTTCAGCTGGTACAAGTTAGATGTGGTTTGAGGAAAGTCCATCCTTGTGTCACAAATGGACCTGGCTCTCTGTTTAAGGACTGGGGAGTCCATAGGTCACTAACACATCACTTTTTCTTCAGGCACCCAAGCAGAGCTTGGGCATACTTGACTCCACATCCTACAAGCTCCTTCTGACCTAGCATGTAGCTGTTTTTTTGATCCAAAGCAAAGAGAGGGCCAACTTTCGAGCACAAACTTTGTCCTTGTGCTCTGTGATGCTGTAATAATGCTGAGATCTTGGGAAGACTTCCCCAAACAACACATACACCAATCTCTGCTGCTTTTTCACTTCTTGATGCCTTAATACATTTTATATGCATTACATCATGGATTTATTTTGAAACAATAATAAATGTGGTATGTCTCCTGTCTGGCCTCAGGTTTTCCACTTTAGTCTTTATCAAGGTTTCTTTATATGTTTGAAAATTGCTGTAAGAAGCTGCTGTCCCCTTAATAAAATATTGCAATGAAAAAGTCATAAACCAGTAGGATTGAATGTGATGATAAAAACAGTAACAGTTTAGTAATAGCCATAAAAGAATAGTAAGTAAATGTGGAAGTGCAAGTAGTGGCTGTAAGAACTGAATTGTATTCCCTCCCAGGATGAGTTCAGTCTATGCGTGGCCTTGAGTTGTTAAAAACACTAGGCCACAATTTCAGG
Organism: Aptenodytes patagonicus; assembly: GCF_965638725.1. NCBI lineage: Eukaryota > Metazoa > Chordata > Aves > Sphenisciformes > Spheniscidae > Aptenodytes > Aptenodytes patagonicus. Next base: position 34,252,145 of record NC_134955.1, on the reverse strand, counting down.
TGTGGGCTTTTCATGTGGCAGGGAATTAGTGCAGACTGACTGCTGTTTGGCACTGGCTGAAAGTTAAGAAGGTGGACACTCTGGAGGAGCAAATCAGCCCAAACCTGCCATTCCTAGTATCTGCCAGAATTGGATCCAGGATTCACATCTGAGAGTTGTTCTCCTCCAAGAATCCTTGTTCTCCACAGGGTATGAGCAGCCCTGGTGCAAGCTGATCCTGAGTTAATCTTTGCTTCTGAGTATGAGAATGAATGGATGTACCTAACATTACAAAGTCAGATGAGAAGGTGGGAGGAATTGCTTTCCATTGCCAGCTGAGGTATTAGTGTTGAACCTCAGCAACTCCCTGATGCAGATCACAGCACTAGCTAGTGTTTTCCTTTCTGTAAAGTCCAATATCCAAAGAATTTGAAAGTGCTTTATACAGTGATGCCTGGGTGTACCAGCTCCGTGCATCCTTAGCATGTGCATGTCCTATGCATGAATAAACAAGATTTTACATAATCACAGGTGAATCCAGGGACTAGAGTCCACGATGTTGAACCTTTGTTCCCCATGAAACCCACGTGCCCTCCTCAGCATGCAGCATCATGAGTTTAGGTATCACAACCTCAAAACTTTGCCTTTCAACAGTCACAGTTCTTTTTAAGCTCTGCCAACCTTGGTGCAGGGGCTGCTGAGGCCTCCTTTGCTGCAGCTCAGCTGTGCTGTTTCTGGTTTTAGCATATTATTCTCTTCTCCTTCAGAAATTCTAGGTACATTGCTGCAGTGGCTGCTGCTGGGTGATGTTTGGCTTACAATTCTGCTCTCCCGTGTTGCAGGTGCACTTCTGTACGCTATGACACAGACTTGCCAGCTACCAGCCTCATCATCACCTTCCACAACGAGGCGCGCTCCACCCTGCTCCGCACGGTGAAGAGGTGAGTTCAGCAAGGGGTGCTGGGCCCAAACAATGGTGCCTGGAAGGGCACTGGTGGAGGGTTAGGCATTTTCCAGTGGTTAGGCAAGCAGGGTGGCTGCAGTCCCCCAAGTGCTTGTGATCTGCCCTCGAGCCGGCCCACTAGGACAGGTCAGGGGCTTGGATTGGCAGTGTGGGCATGTCTTCAAAGACAGAACATATCTGCAGTTAGCTGCTATATAGCCCCCCGTAGGGGGAATCATTAGCAGCAGGAAAGGGGCTGCTGGGCCTGTGTCCACAGGTGGGAACAGGCTGTATGAGCTTAGTTTGGAAGAGTGAGGGGGGACCAAAGGGCACACTGTGGGCTGCTAGATGCAACTGAGAGAAGGGGCTTGGGAGGGACTGTGTTTCATAAGCAGGAATAAGCAGCCAGCCCCCTGCTAGAGCACATGTTACAGGAGCTGGGGCTGGCTCAGTGAGGGCAGGGGGCACAGTCTTCCAAGCAGAAGGTGATGAACTTGAAGTCTCATGGAGACTGAGCCCTTGCGATCTGAGCAGGTGCTCAGACTCACTTGCTGGTAAACAGTTGCTGAACCTGATGGCCCACCAGATCCTCCCTGGGGCTTTGTACACAGACCCTGCTGAACTTGAAGGACACTTGCTATTTTGTACCAGTGTCTCCTCATATCTGAGTATCATCAGGAGTGGCCAAATCTAACCAAGTAAATAGGTGGCATAGTGCCTGTCAGCATCCCAAGCAGACAGGAGCATGCAATTATCTGTACCACAAAGCAATGTTCCAGCTGCTCCTTCCCTTCCCCATCACCACCACAGAACCCAGGGAGGCTCTTTTCTTTTTAGTTTTCACACAAAAAATGCCCTCTGCCCTCTCTGACTTATCAAGTCATTTCTCAAAGGGTTTCTGAAGCCTGCAAGCAGGTCCAGAAACAGCCTGTGGAGGCTGAAGGAAGAGTGAATTGTCCAGGTAGAAGGTTTAGCTAACAGGAATGCATTATTCATCATCACCACTTCTCCTGTCAGATCCTGTGGGCCTAGAGAAATGTGCTTTGTGAGTAAATAACAGGCTTTTTCAAGTTGGCCTCATGGCTAGGAGGCTGGGTTTCTGTCTGCCAGGTTTTGTGCTACTGTGTTTCCAGAGACCTGTATATATTGCATATATTGCATTATGCATATATTGCATTAACACATTTTGCCTTTTTACCTCTATCATTTCCTTTTCATTTGAACCATAAAATGAGTTCTACAGAGCCACTGTTCAGAATATGAGCAGATTTGTTTTGAACCATGGTGCTGCTAGGGCAACGGGAGGAGATTTCTGCCGATTACCTCATAGGTCAGACAATAAATGGTTAGATGCTCAGAAACTGTGGTAGTAGGATCCTTAAGAAAATCTCAAGGCAGCCAATCAAATAGCCAAATGCCATGATAGTTAAAATGAAGAGAAGATGACATTCAGAGCAGCAGTAAAGCATAGAGAGAGAAATTGATATCCAGATCCTATGGAGGTGATGTGTACTAATGAGCAGATGAGTGTTGCCAATGCACTAACAGGCCAGGCTTGCTCAAAGCAAGGTCAACTAGAGTAGGTTGCTCAGGGCTGTGCCTGGTCAGTTTTTAGTATCTCCAAGGATGGAGACTCTGCAACCTCTCTGTGCACTCTCTTCTCAAGGCTAAACAACGCCAGCTCTTTCAACCTCAACTTTTACTTAATTATAACTCAACTCCCTTAATTATCTTAGTGGTCCTTCATTGGACCTGCTTCAGCATGTCCCTCTTTTTCTTGTCCTGGGAAGCCCAGAACTGGACGCAGCACTCAAGATGTGGTATTACCAGTCTCTCAGATGTGGTCTCCTGCAACCCAGAGCCCCCAGCAAAGACCTTGAAAAATGGGTGACCCATCTGTTCAGACTGGTCCCTGCAACCCTGCTGCCACTGCAGGACTGCTGTTGTGAGGGACTGGCTGCACTCTGCTGTGAATGGTGGGGTGGATGGCATTTCCTCCCAGACCTCTGGCTACAGCTGAAGTCTTCATTGCCAGATGGTTTACAGCCAGTCCATGTGATTGATTTACTCCTTGCTTACATCAAATGTCAGAAGTGTCCATGATTTATCCCTGTCTGATGAGGGATCCCGAAGGCTGAATTCTTCTTGGGCTCTACAGTATTTTCAGTGTCACACAACCAAGCATTGGCTAGTAGCCTTGTCTTTGAGGCACGGGAGGTTTGACAATGTACACAGAGGTGAAAGCTCAGATCATGGCTGTGCTGTTAGAAGAGGCATGGGGCTGAGTCCCACTTGCAGGTTAACACTGATGTTACAGAGGGAGTTGAAGATTTCACGGTGCTCTTCAAGGCGTCTTCTGTAACCTCAGAGTCCTGTCTTTCAGCAAAATGCATCTGAATGTGCGAGGCTGAATTACTGCTGTAAGTATAATTGTCACTCAATTCGCATACGCAGTCAGTGCACCAAATACTATGTAATTACTTTGCAGCATTTTGGGATGTCAAGTATCAAAGGGACAGGACTGTTCTGTTCTGTTTGGTTTATGACCTGGCTGTGAGTCTGCAGAGGACCACAGTCTCTTGGTGGTCTTAGCTGCTGACCTGCTTAGCTGCTGACTAGTCAGGCTTGCAGCCTGTCATTATCTCTGTATCCATAAGAGCTTTCTTAAGCCAGGTAGAGCAGGATTATGTAGATAATTAGAATTAACCATTTGAGATGCACCTGTTAAAGTTAAATATGATTACACTGTTATTATGGGCCTCTTCCCAAGTTTAGTTATCATAATTACACTATGGGGATGCTATAAGAGAAGTGGGGGTGGAAGACGACAACTGATGGAAATAAGCAGCACTAAGAGCAAAAATTTCTATGGCCGAAAACTTTTTTAGAGGCCCAATCTTTAGAGGTGAGTAGAATATGTACTACCAGTTGAAGCTTTCATACCTGGGGTCTTTGCAAGCCTGGCTGATGAGTGCCTGAATTTGGGCACTCAAAAATCAGCTGCAAAACTTTGGGAAATTCTAGGAAGAAATGTATGGAAAGGGTACTGGGACTGAACTAATCTTAAAATAAAACTAGAGGGAGCCTAAATGCGCTCCTCTGAGCCAGATACCGTCTTACTATTATCCTGACAGCTCTGCAAGGTAACTCAGCTGAGTGGCAATGCTGGTACCAAAAGGTCTTGGGAAGTGACCCAGGGATGAGACTCCTGCATTACGGTTTATTTCAGGGTGATCTAACCATGGCAGCTGTAGGGGCCAGATCCTGATCTGCAGACCCTTCTTGCTAACCACACCTGCCTGTGTGCGCACATGGACTCGCACAAGTACCTCTGGCAGCTCAGCAGCTGCCAAACTCTCCCTGCTGCCCCTGGGATCTCTGCTGCTGGGTGGAAGCAACGGGAGCGATGTGCTGTTGTTGCCACTTGAGGATGGGAGAAATGTTTCAGTATGAGGGAGAGGGGGAAACAGAGGAGTGACTGTGGGGAGGAATAGCTTCTTCCCTCCAGCACCCTGTCACTTGTCCCTCCTGGTCCCCAGAGGCAGCATGGGCTGCATACCTGCCTGCTGCTGTGGGCTCCAGCCATTTTCCTCCTCTGCCCTAGGCAAAGGCAACAGGCAGCTGGTCCTGCTGCCCAGCCTACAAGCTGCCAGAGGGACCAGGCCAGCACACCAATAGGCCATGCTGCCCCAAATCCTACTGGTCCCAGGCAGGGAGTCCTTCAGACAAATTTTGTTTGTTTGTTTGTTTTCAGTGTAGAGGGAGGCAACTGGTTAAAAATATCCAGCAAGAGACTAAGAAGGGGACTAGGGGAAAAAAAATGGGAAATGGGCTATCCGCCAGAACCTGTGAACATGCCAGTTCAAATGGCTCGTTGCTGGTATCCTCTGTCCTGTAGGAGATGTGTGTCAGTCAAGAGCTGCTTGCCTGGGTAATATTTCTTCCTTGGCAGGACATAGCTGTCACTCTCAAACCAGTTACTTGCTTGGCATCCTGTTCTCCTTCAGAAATAACTTTCACTCAAAAGGCATTTTGTGTGATTGATGTCTGTGCCTGATAAGTCATTAAGCGATACCATCACTTCTGCTGCAGTGACCATTCCTGCAGGAGGGAAAATCAACTGCTTTGTTTTCTGGTCCCTTTCTTTCTCTTTATTTCTGATTTCAGTCAGTATTGCAGGTACTCTTTGGTTTTGGTGCAAATGTAAAGGTGAATAGTCAGGCTTTAAGTCAATGGACTTGAACAGCTGTCTGGTTCGATGCCTATGCAGAGAACTTGTATAAATTCTGATTAAAAGGATGCTGTTGTAATGCTAGAGCATTTGGTACAGCAACTTATTACAATGACAATTTAAATAATGGCAAAAGAGGAGATTATTTTAGAGCAAAAGAAAAAAAAGAGATGCTCCTCTGCTAACATCTGGAATTAACAAGATTATCTGTGAGCCGATGAGGGATGGACAGATCAGCAGAGGAGAGAAACTCATTGGCAATGCTGATGTGGTGTCATGAGACAGAGTGACAGAGTAAGGACACTGATACTGGAAGGAAGCTGTGAGAAAAGACAAAGGAGGTAAGGAATCCATGAGATGAGGGGAGAACAGTCTGTGTTTCTGCTGTAAAAGGCAATTGTCATTTGGATTTTGGAATCCTAATAATACATTTTGTGCCTAAAAGTAATCGATTGTCATGCCAGTCTCTGCACCTCATTGGAAGGAAATACTAGGATTACTGTGTTCCTTGTTAAAAAGACAGACAAGACAAAGTGCAAAGAAGATTAAGTACCTTTCCCAAGGATCCACAGCAAATTATTGCACAGCTGAGAGCAGAACTGGGCATTGAACAATGAGCTGTGAACTCCTTGAGGAGTGTTTTCTCTCTACTGGGGAATCAGTGGACAGGTGAGGAAGAGGGAACAAAGTGTTCGCTTTTTTTTCCTGGTTATGTTGAGTTGGAAGACCTGAAACTTGTGGAGAAAATGTGAGCATTGCTAATAGTCAGGCTAGTGGGAGAAGGTGTAGAATACCATTTTACAGCCATTATGCTGCAGGATGCAGCCTGTCTGGATTGATTGTTTTGCATTGAGTTTGCACAGACAAGAATTTCAGCACAGGGCAACCTTGTCTGTAAAATATGCAGATGATGGCTATGCTGGGAGAAGCTGCACTTATAAATGCAAAGAGGAACATCCCCCACCTCCCACCCCACCATGCTAGAGGATCCAGAGAGATATGAGCCAAGAGAAGCAAATGAGATTCAGCTTTGAAAAATGCAAGCTCAGTCATCTAGGGACATATAAGCTCAAAATACAAATACTCTCAGAGACATATGAAGCAGCATAAATCTGAAATAGAGTGGGATGTGATACTGAGCAGCGGAGCAGTCAGGATTTTGCTGTGTGAGACAGCAGAAAACTCTCCCAAACTAAGGAAACTTTGGCTCTGTATGCAAAGCCATCAGTGATGCTACTTAGCAAGATGGTAATTTATTTCTCTACAGCTCCATTCCTGGGAATATGGGATTACTCTTGTTGTCCATTTCCTGTATAAAACAAAAAAGCCAAAAAAAAAAAAAAGAAAAAAAAGCCTTTCTGCAGAATTGCTCAAAATCAGAAGAGCGGGTGCCACTGAAATGAGACGGGTTGCTAGAACCAAGAGGACAGTGTTTACCTCTGGTTTTTAATATTACAGTTTGCATAGCTGTCCTCATCACTGGGGTGACTAAATGCGACTGAGCAATCTTGTTGAAGGCAATGAGGACCTGCCTGTGCATAGAGGCGTTGGAGAAGGAGGCTCAAAGGGGGAATATGCTGTGTGGTTGTAGTAGAGCCAGGGGACGGACTTGAAGAAGGTCATGGAAAATTAGTTCAAGCATCTTAAACAAATGAGAGGGACAAAGAGGTCAGAATCAGATTGCTCTGACTCCAGGGTGCCAGGGTGCATCAACCTCTGAGGAGGGCAGAAGCTTTTATCCCCCCTCCTTGTGCGTGAAAGTCCCTGTGTCCTGCAGATGCAAACCCACTGCAGTCCCGAGGGTATTGTGGGGTATGGTGTGACCAGCCTGAGGAAAGGGGGGTGCTCTCAGCAAGTGTGGGGGCTGGTTTGAAAGACAGACAAGTAACAAGCAAAAGAGGAAAAAAAAACCCAAATCCAGAATATTGCCAAAGAAAATTGCCTTTCTCCCAAAGAAGGGAATTGGTGAGAAAGCCCCAGCAGGCCTCATCTGTGGCATTGATACAGAGCTCCTTGCTGGGGAAGGTGGCAGCTCTCTTTCCGCTCCCCGGCAGTGATGAGCTTTGCCCAGAGCCTGGCAGGTGGGAACGGCTTTCTGGCTGCCTCAGGGCAGGGGCAGCATCCTTTGCTAGCTGCCCCCAGGCAAGTCCGGCAGCTTCCTGGCTGTGGGTCCTTGTAAGGTCTGGCTGAGATGCCATAGCTCTCTGCAATATTCCTGCTTGCAGTTTGGCTCCTGCCAATGAACCCTGGTACAAGGTTACCTATTCCACATTACTGGAGTTTGGTATTTCTGCTGTAATGCATAGCATAGCAGATTTGTATCAGTCCTACCATTGTCATTATTATGGCAGCTCACAAAGATTGTCTTTTTCCTCCCTGGGTTCCTGCAGCGTCCTGAACCGCACCCCTCCCAGCCTCATCCAGGAGATCATTCTGGTAGATGACTTCAGCTCAGATCGTAAGTATGGACCTATTTCCCTTGCACTTGTTTCTTCCCTTCTGTTTTCCCTCTTTTTGTTTGCTCTGTTCAGTCCCCCTCCCTCACAGAGATTCGCTCTTGTCTGTACACAAGAGATAAAGAAAAGGGAGGAAGTTTTTCTGTGTTTAGTTTATGTCCACGCATGGCAGAGGCCAGAGCTGCTGCTTCTTTTTTTCTTTCCATTAGGTCTTCCCTTTCTGTCAGCTTAGCAGTTTTGGCCAGGTTGCCAGAGATCTCTGTCTAGTTTCATTATGCACCATTTTGTGAGCTGTTTAGCACAGAGATGTATGTAGCAATGGTGTACATGAGCAGAGTGGGTAATTACAAACCAAGAGAGAGCAAGAGGATGCAATGGCGCCTACAGAAAATTCCTGCCTGGGGTCCTGCAGGCAGACTGGGGCGAGACTGTCTGCCTGCCTGCATGTGTCTGGGATCCCAGGTGTCCCTGTGGGAGGCCGTGGAAGGGTTATTGCTTTGGGCAGCGCCATACCTTCTCCTACAGCTTGGCACAGGGATGGAGTGTTTTCTGCATGAGTCCCACCAGACCTGCAGACTGGAGGCTATGGACTCTTTCCATCTGTACAGTTGCTCTTGCTCCTGGCTCTTGTGTAGTAGTGGTGAGGTGGTGGGGACAGAAGACTTCTTGCTTCTCCCATGATGTGCACTAGATTCAAGGATAATCTAGTTGTGTGCTGCTTATAATAATTTATAATTACTCCTTCAGAACACTTTACAGATAGCTGAGAATGCCCACCTTGCCCTGCTGAGGTAAGGAAGCATTGCTCTTTTGATTTTGTAGCTAAATACATATGTAGCTTTGGCCAAAAAAAAATTTTAAAGGTGGATGCTGAGATTAGGGATTTAACTTTCTGAGGGCCTTAGAGTGTGATAAGGACTGAGCTGTGCCCAGCTGTTGGAGTTGGGTGTTTCTGAGCACCTCCAACAAACAGTCCTAAATGTCCCATATTCAGCATCTAGAAATTCAATTCTTAATGGCCAAAGTGTACCAGATCAACACTGATGGATCTCTGGGACCTGTATGCACAGGGCTCAGCCAGAAACTCCCATTTAGGCTCCTTGGTAAATGGAAAGATTTTTAAAAAGCCCCATCCTCTGACAGCTCTCATTTTTCTCACCGGCAGCTGGATATTTGTGGATACAGCTACTCCCCTGAGGCACCTGCATGGAGGCACTTTAGCGCATGTTTGAGGTCTGACGCTTTGCTTTAATATCCGCCTCGGTTTCTCCAAAGATACGGAGAGTTTGTAAGCTCTGGCAAGTAGTTACAGTCAGAATGATATGCTCCACTCCTGGAGAGTGAATGACTTGATAAGGATTCTCGTACTTACCTGAAGTTGTGACTTTGCCAAGATGAGTGTTGCCTTCTCTTGTAGCAGATGTCCAGCAAAATTTCGGTACTCTGTAATTAAGAGCACCTGCCACTTCACTTGGATGATGCAGCAACTGCCAAAGTGCCCACACAAGAGCATTATTTCAGATTGCATGTATCCTTGAGAATGGAAATGCTCCTGCAGGAACATGCCAAGAGATGCACTTCGGCTAATGGCCTTTGCGTTCTCCCCAGAGCATTCAGTCTGTGGGAGGATGACAGCGGGAAAGGGGAGGTGTGAGACATGAAAAGGAATAAGCAATAAACATGGAAACTGGGGTGAACTTGGTGGAGCAAGGGGAAAGAGCAAGTTAGAAATTGTTGTTCCTGTGACCTCTGCTAGGGCAGGAATAGAAAGAGGATAACAGAGAATTAAAGACCCAGTGCTCATTGGTACAGCTGGGATGGAGCCGGTAGCTGTTCCTCTCTGTCATCTTCCTTGGGCAATGTAAATGAGGGATGGCATGAGCTTCTGGCAAGCTGCCAGCGAAGCCCTCGGTTAGGCATCCATGTGTTAGTGCAATGGTGTCTCCAAGGAAGCAGGTCACATTCCTGTGGCCTTTATTAAATAAAATCAAGCAGAAACTGCCCCGAGAACAAATGGTGGGAAATGCCCAGACGAGCCGCTAAAGGCAAAGAGAGCAGATGGAATCACTGTATATGACAGGACTTTCTTTTACTTAGCACTTTGGTGATTTTCAGCCCTTGCTCCCTGCTGTCTCTCCGTTTCATCAGTGCTTGGTGCCACGTTGCCAGCGCATGCCCCGTTGTTCTTGTGAAACACTGAGCGCAGGAGGGCGAAGGCCTGGCTGCTCAGAGTATCAGGAAACACAGGCTCAGCTGTCCGAGGAGGACAGCAAGCAAGCAGTGCTCTTCTGTGTACTCTTTAGACAACAGGATTAAGGCCATCAGGCTGATTAATGTGATGTTAAGTGAAAGCAGAATTTCCCCTCCCATGGAGAAGCAGAACAGTTAATTGGAGCTCTCTGTTGAAATCAAATAATTCATGCAAGTGTGCCAAATGTTTTTTTTGCCTTCCCTAAGCTGAGGACTGCCAGCTCCTTACCAAGATCCCAAAGGTCAAGTGTCTACGAAACACCCGGCGAGAAGGTGAGTGTGGAAAACTTTGTAGGTACAAAGATTTTGCAGATTTTCCCACATGGCCCTGTTTGCTTGCCAGCTGCTTACATGTTGTTTCTTATGGTTACAGTTTGTTTTTTCAGTATAAGAGTTTGGTGTCCTGGTTTGGAGGCTCTGTGGAGGGAGAACCTGGCTTATCAACCCTCAGGCTTCAGGGCTCTCATTTCATACTTTAAATAATGAGAAGTGGTGTCCAGAGGCCCTGTCTAGAACAAGGACCGCAGTTTAAGATCTTTATGAGTATAGATGCAGATGTAAGTCTTACCCTTTTAAACTCAGAGTGAGTCAAGCCATCTAGGAGATGTAGGAAAGGGAAAAACAATCATATATCTATCATAAATAGATACAATTAAGGAAAGTTATTTCTCATATATCTCCTATGTGCATAAATGGTAATGCTGACTTTCCCAGCTGCTCTTCAGTTTGACTCACATGTGCTGGCTTATTTCTAAACCTGACAGTGCACAGCAGGCCTGGAGCAAGGATCTGGAAAGGGAGACGGGAGTCACTGCTCAGTTCACAAAGGGCATCCCAGGTAGTGGGATGGTCTGTAAGAAAGTATGGAGACATCTGAGAGCCAGGTTGACATCTCTGACCGCAGGGCAGAATAAAGGACAAGTAGGAATAAAGCAGATAAGCAGTAAGAAAGGCAACAAGCAGAGAGTAGAGCTTGGTCCTATGGAAGTGGTGAGAGAGACATCGAGTAGGCAAGGTACCTGTGAGGAGGGCTGGAAGTGAAGGAGGACATCATCAATGCAGGAACCAGATGAAAGCTCAGTGACATGGACAGAAGTGACAGGTGAGGTCATTATTTGTCTGCTGGGAGGGCTCAGCTGGCAGTGTGTCCCCTAAGGGATGCCCTGCTAAAGCTGCTCTCTACTCCTGATGGAGGTGTGATATAGGAGAACCACCTGCTCTTCTCCTATAATGGCCACACAAAGTATTTTATTTTCTGAAGGAGGTTCAGCTGTTTCCCTTCATAACCTTCCTGCTCCTCTGCTGTCCTTTCCTCATTGTAGGGCTGATTCGCTCTCGGGTACGAGGAGCTGAAGTGGCTACCGCTGACATCCTCACCTTCTTGGACAGTCACTGTGAAGTCAACAGCGAGTGGCTGCAGCCAATGCTTCAGAGAGTGAAAGAGGTGAGCACCATCTCCCCCTCCGGAATGGATGGGCCTGATTTGTCTTGTGCTGGTGGATCCTCTGCCCTCACATGCCATCAGCAGTGCCAGTGAAGACAGCATTCCTAGGAACTCCTGAGGCAGGCTGTCACAGAGGAAGGTACAGCCTGAGCTAGATGGGCAAGAGATCCCTGACAGGCTTCTATGTTCTCCTGCTAATGTGGCAGGGCAGGAGGTGCTCAGTGATGGGATGCAATAGTGAACACTTGAACCACTAACTTATACCTCAGGTCTCCTGCAGGTGCTGTGCTTCCTAGTCCTGTGCACCTGTACATAGGGTAGCCGCTTTGGCAGCACACACTGTGCAACTTTTCCATGGTTGCCATCTCCCTTCTTGCTGCTGGACCCTCCCCTGTGCCTTGTCACTGCCAAAGCTTTCCTTCCATTAATGCTCCCGCCGAGCTGCCAACACACACCACCTGCATGCAGGCAGCTTCCTAGCACAGAGGAGCTGCCTGTGAGTGCAGGGATGTCCCTTTGCTGGTTCACTTGGGAAAGGATTGACATGAGGCTAGAAGAGTGAAAATGAGACAGAAATATTAGCAGCTGTCACCCTGACTGCACTGTAGGGCTGGAGGGGGAGACATGGCTCTGCTGTAAGAGCAAACTGGGGAGAGGTGATGGGAGACGTCACAGCCATGCTTGCAAGTGGCAGGGATTGATCCCCTCCTCTGAAAGGAGGGTTCCATGTAGTAATGGGCCCGAGGAGAAGGGGTGGAGGCTCTAATGCTGCCTTGCATTCATGTCTGCTTGGCTTAATATGAAGGAGCAGAAGAAGGTGAAACTTCAGGATTGATAACTTAAAAGCTTCTGCTTTTTATTCCTGCTCAATAAATCCTCCATCTCGGAAGCCCATAAATGTTTACTTTACTACTGCTCTTTAAGTCAAGCTGCAGCAGCAGCAGCATAGGGGTCCCTCAGCAGAAAGGACCCACTAGTTCCTTCAAGGAAGGATCTAAGTTGTGAAAGCTTGGGTGCTGACTCCAGTATTATTTAGTGAGCAGATTTCAAGTCAGCCTATTTCTGACCTATTTCCTACATTTCTGATGTGCATCCTAGTTCAGATTTCAATCTTGCCTTACCCAGTCCTAGCACTGCCTGGTTGGAGCAGTGGCTGGAGCGCCAGGCTGCTGGGTGGGTGCTGGGGGGACTCAGGCTGGGCAGATATACTCTCGCTGTGCAGCCATCACAGCACGGTGGGGAATAAACATGAATGATAGCTCTCACCTAGGATGTACTATCCTGGCCAAATGCGCTACAGCAGGAGGAACTATTGCATGGCACAAAATGAAGGTTTGATAGGAAAGGCGTGGAGGCTGGCAGCTGTCCGATAACAAGACGGTATTTGTGGCATTGCCAGCTCTGTTTTATCATATATTTCAGCTATCACAAGACTGTCTTTAATGTCCTGTCTCATGACGTTGAAAAATTGTTATAATCTTAACTTCTACTTAATAAAAGAATTACAAAGAAAAACTCTAAATACCTATACCCCTTAATGTCAATAATGTACCCCCAATATCTTAATATTATAATATTATGTTTTTTCCAGTTTGCACTATGATTCTTAAGTGTGGGGTCTTGATTCATAGTACTTGTTAGGAAGATGCTTTATTAGTGGGTTGATCATTTCTAGGCTGATGATAATGAGTTAATTCAAGGATGGCTGAGCAGAAGGTATGCTGTCAGTAGATATCAAAACCAAGCACAAAACCTTTGGGATTCATGCCCTGTGACTTGGGCAGGAAATAAAGAGCTGTTTCTTAGCAGCACTCCTGGGTGTTGGGGTCCCAGGCTCCATTCCCCACATCCGTGGTGTGCAGCTGGCTAATACCCACCATCTCCATGTTTGGATGTAGTGGCCACGGATCCCTTGCTCAGCTACCAGAACTGTACTGGAGAAGCCAGACAAAGGTTTACATGTGCAGCTTTGTGTTTTCTGATCTCTGGCAGCTTTGCCAGACATTCAAGAAAAGCCTGACTCTTTTTTTTTTTTCCCCTTTCTCTCTCTCCCTCAGGATTATACCCGAGTGGTGAGTCCAATCATTGATGTTATCAGCCTGGATAATTTTGCCTACCTGGCAGCATCAGCAGATCTGAGGGGAGGTGGGTATAATGAATAGCTTGTGTAAGTTAGGCCTGAGGGATGGTGCATGAAAAAGATAATTTACATTCTCTTCAGCTTTCTAAGAAAACAGTGATGCTCTTTCCTGATGGGTTCTCTGTCCTCTTTTTCCTGCAACTTGCAAAGTCAGATCTTTTGCAGAGTTAAAACAAAACCCAACTAGTGTTTTCCTCTTAGGCTTGCATCACTGTCACAACATTTTGCAATTTCAGGGTTTAATTAACTGATTAAACATATCACCATGCCCTCCCTACACTACATGTACACTGGAGTCTGCCAGGCACTTCCAGCTGCTGCTCCTATCTGCCAGACTATCTCATGGCATCTTCTGAAAAGCATTTGCACCTCTCTCCTAGCAGCTGAACACCCTTGCAGCTGTTCCTGTGGTCACCCACAGATCCTGGTGCTCCTCTCCCTCTTCTATGGCTGGGGTTCACTGCCACATTGCTTGCCTGCCAAAGGCTACTCGTTCTGTGGCTACCCTTAACAATGGTATAGTGTTAGTGACTGTGCTGTGCTCAGCTATCCACCACAGGCCATCTATAAATAAATGCTAGTCTTGAAAGAGGTGATGGTTACAGTGATCTGCAGGCCTTTGTTCCCAGAATACATCACATCCCACAAAGTCCTTTGATTAATGCCTCATAACTTTGGCAGACAGGGAGGTGTAAGACAGACTGGCCAAAATGCAGTTACATCTCACACTGACAACACTGTCCTGAAGATATGGAGTGGAATTGAGCAGAGATCTGTAATGCTAAAGGATGAGGATGCCAAGACAGAAGCTGGTGACTTCTTAGCTACATTAGGATAGACTCTTGCCGTTTTGGGTAGACCATGAGGGAGATCAGGGAAGGAAAGTAGGGATAGCCTGTGACGTAAAGGTGGAGACTATCACTGAAGCTAGTAGAAAAACAATAACAAAACCTATTTGACATGTTTTTTTCCTTCTCAGGGTTTGACTGGAGCCTTCACTTTAAGTGGGAGCAGATTCCTATAGAGCAGAAGATGTCCAGAACAGACCCAACTCAGTCTATAAGGTAGCTGTCTCTGATGGACTGTGTACAGTCCTCCAAATGCCTTTACTAAGCCTTCATCAGTATGCCTTACTGAGGACAAAATGCCACAGTGTTCACCTGATGATGACAAACTCTTCTTGTTTTTGTGGTCTCACTCAACACTCTGAATGCCTCAGAAATCCCTTCTGGGGATTTTTAATTTTAATGGGGGTTTTTAATTACCTCCATCTTCCAGGTGAAGAATTAAGGAATGAAGCAGCTAAACAGTCACCCAGGAAGTGTAAAGCAGACCTGGGAACTGAATCTTGCCTAGTAATTTGGGCACACAATTATCCTCCCCTCCTAAATATGCGTGTCTATGGACAAAACAGACTCTGTTGGCTGGAACAGTTATTGCCAGCCTTGCTGCTGTGTACACAGCTCTGAGGAATGTAGAACATGACAAATCCTGATATAAAAAGTCACAGTGCTTGCCTGTTTAGGCAGACAGCTCCCTGTTTGTAGCGTAAAAGTATCATTCAATTCCTCTGTGTAATTTGTGAGCCTCTGTTTTGTACTCCAGAAACAACCAGCTTGCTAACAGCAGAGCAGTACATTCAGCAAAGTCTCTCACACCGTGTCTACTTGGTGAACACAGTCATCAGACAGTGCCCCTATCATTCCTTCACACTGTGCATATTTGTATAAATGCAAAAGACACAGAATTACTCACGTAGTGCTTGCAGGACCATCTAACAAGGGCAGGAGGATGATCTGGTGAGGAGGGATCTCAGAAGCCTGCTGCAGGTTCATGTCCCAGCTCTACTATTTTTCTCTTTTAAATGAGATACGTTTTGTCAGACCTGGACAAATTGTCCCCCCTCTAAAATGAGGATGGAGGTGCTACATATATATGTGATTATTTTGTGGGGGCTTGTGTTTTCTTTTCCAGAACCCCTGTCATAGCAGGAGGCATCTTTGTGATCGACAAGTCCTGGTTTAACCACCTGGGAAAATATGATACTCAAATGGACATCTGGGGAGGAGAAAATTTTGGTAAGTTTAGGGTGTTTCAGAGGAATGAAACACTAAAGCAGAACCATTTCCCAGTCTTCATTGCCTACCAGAACTCTCCTTTTGAGAGATCTGATCTGCATGTCGATGTAAGGCTAGGGACATGGTCAGGTAATCCCCATGTCGGTCAGAATTGTACCGCTGTCAGCTTTGTGCAAAGTAAAGTATCCGGGGCATTCCGGATTTTGAAATGGTGCAGGTGGAGCTGAAGAGATAAAAGCCTTACTCTGTTTTGCAGTCAACTTAAATAGACTTTTCTGTAGCTAACGCTGCCAAAAAATTAATGTCACAGATTTGTAAATAAATCCCTTTAAAGAAGAATTTACATGGTGTTTTCTAGCACCCAGAGGACCAATTAGAAAGAAAGAAATAGTCAGGAAGAGGAAACTTTTGTTTCTCTGAACACAGCTGGGAGAGCTGCCTCTTTCTGAAATGCCCTCTGAAACCAGGAAATAATATTTTTGGCTGATAACAGAATATCAAGGTACCACTTTTTTAAAACAAAGTATCTAATAATGAGTGTTTGTGTTCTCTGTTTTCTGAGGTCTTGCTTCAGTTTTATGATATTTGTGAAATTAAAAAGAGACATTAAATGGGGCTTGCATTGGGATCTCAGCAGTGCTATTAGTATCAGCTATGCACTGTAGGCAGAAGTAACAGGCAGCCTTTACCCAGGCATGAAGATCCCCTCTCCTGTGTCCCTCAGACTCCCCTGCATAGCCAAACTCAGCTCCTTGCTGTCACTGGCCCAAGCTGCAGAGCCAGCCACTTGGCCATCCTGCCAGCCTCTGAGCTGCAACTGTGTAAAAGCTGTAAACCCCAAAGATGGAGAAGGAATACTTCTTTAGGCTTTTGGTTGTCTGCTTCTGCCCACCTGGGAACCCAGTGCTGCTGTTTGGTGCGTATGTCAGTAGCTTGATGCTAAGCAGAACTCTCTGCCGTAAGTGGCAGTAAATTACCTGCGCACCCACAGCCCTTCTTGCACGTAGAGCTGATCAAAACCTGCACAGAATTGCTTCATTCTCCTTCAAATTGCTCTCGTAAAGCCTGGCAGTGGCTGGGCCAGGCTGTGTGGGACTGGGCCAGGTGTACAGGGCTTGCCAGTTTTGCCTTGTTGTGTGGTCTGCCTGTAAATTTGTTGTCTCCCATCACTTGTCTCTTATCCTGCACCTCCACTCTTCACTTAAGAGGGCAAAGCTAAATGCACAATGCTCTGTTTAATGGGGCCTGTCCCTGAGCCACATTGCCACACCACCACTGTGATGATGACAATGGGAAGGTATCTTAAAACCAAAACAGACTGTTTTTCTTTTTTAAAGCTAACTTTTGTTCCACTCTTCAGCAGAATCAACCAGTGGCTTCTACATCGAGCCTGTTGCTGTTGCATGGCAGAGGGGTAGAGATCAACCTGTATTTGACAACAAAAAGTATTAATTTTCCTTGAAATAGTCAGAATGGTTAATTTACCCTCTTAAAAAAAGTTTTCCATACTTAATTGAAAATTAGATTTTGTGATCAAGGAAAAATGTTGATAATGTTCTGAAACACTATTTTTACTACAAATTACAATTTTGAGTGGGAAAGGAACTGCTTGGATAAGGTCACCATTTGCAGGTGAGGTGGGAGAATGGTTCTGGCTAATTTTGGTGGGTGAGATGGGCCATTCCCTGCCCATGAAGGCCATTTTTAATAAACTTCTTTGAAACTTTTTTCCTGTGAGGAAACGGGATAAGAGAATGTATGGGAAGGGCACAGAGCCAGTCAAGTTCTATGCACACAGCAGGTACACAGAAATGATCAGGCAGCAATTACCAGCTGCCTAAATATCCTTCCAGCTGGATGTGAGCTGGTAAACCCCTTTTTTTCCACTGTGATGGGGAAAAGCCACAGTGATTATGTCATTTAAAACACATATGGACTAGGTCACATCCTGGAAAATATACAGCAAAAAGTTCTCCTATGCTTTCCATCAGAGGATGGATGAAAGTCCTTAATAAGCTATGTTTGATCTCCATTTTCTCTTCTGTGCCCAAAATCTGCATTCTTTTGCCCCTTCTTTAAAGAATTCTGTAATTTACAAACCTGGACATGCAGTCTGTGTGCCTGAGATATCAACATGGCACGAGGAATCCTCTCTTGGGAGATGGACATCACTTTAAGTTACACATGCTAGATTGAGAGTTTTGTTTTTGTTATAGGCTGGAGTGAGTCAGAACCTCGTTCCCGGAGAGTAAATGCCAGCTGGACACACCACCAGACAGAAACTTATGTCTTGGCCTTTTTTTTGTTTTTAAAGCCCTTCCTCTCTTCGAAGCTGGAACTCCCTGTTGAAAAGAGACTGAACATAATAAGCTCTAGGAAAGAGTCAGGGAGAGAAAAGAGCTAGTAAGAAATGCCACAAAATACAGTCTAATAAAATGTTTTTTTTACTTAGAAGCTAGATTAAATACACCATCTTCCCCCCACAAAAACACACTGTTTAAACAACCTTTCCCGGGAGCTAGAGAGGAAAGCTGTGGAGAAAGATGAAGGTTGGGAAGATGTTAGTATGTGTACATGCTTTGAAACAGCCATTAGATCTGGATACATAATTTCTTTTTCATTTCTGAACATCAGAGCCCCACAATTCAGGCATTACTGGAGGGAGATCCCAACTGTGTAAAGTTTTTGAAGTAATCAGTCTACACAATCTGAAGCCCTTTTGGTAAGGACTACCAAACTACCCAGCTAATTTTCATTTTCCTTCTTTTCTTCTCTTCTCACCGCCACATGAAATGCAAGTGGAAAACCCCTCTGGTGTGGCACTGATTAAACTTGCGAGGACAGACCCGTAAGCTTGAGCGAGATCACATCTCTTCTGTGATGCAAATAAGCGCCTGTACATCAAAGCTTCATGTTCTTCTAATCCTTTAACAAAATGTTGAATTTAGCTTCAGGACCAGCTGGATTTCTTCAAGTAGCAGGGTTCTCTCCATATTTTTATAGTCACACTATTAGGCTGATTTCTGCTCTCAGTAGCTCCCCCAGCAGAGGCAACAGGTGACAAACTGTCATCCACTTTTTTTTTATTAACATAGCCAAGAGAGCAAGAACAACAAGATACTGTAGGATGGATAACATGGAGGTATGAGGGAGAGGACTCTGCTCTAGACATTGACTCACTTCCTATGCCCTCATCTTGTTCTCTTCTTTCTCCTTGTCTCCTAAACGCTCTTTCTTCCTCACATGATTTGCTTTACATGGTGAATTCTTCTTTTTTTCTTCCATCCACGTGCAAGGCTGGAGAGTTACAGAAGTCCAAAACAAGGTGCATGTGGGGGTGATCTCAGTCTGTTGCCAAATGCCATCCTGAAGGCCTGACAGCAACCACAAGGACCTGGTCAAAGGGAAAGGTGTCTCACTGAAATGCTCGGGGGACCAAGGAGAGGAGTGGGACTGGAAAAGGCTAGGAAGTCTCTGAGCCGCAAGGGTTGCCTCCATTTTAACAAAGGGAGGACAGTTTTTCCACTCTCACCATGGCATTGCTTTTCCTGGTTTTGCTGTTGCAGGCAATAGATCTAGAGCAGAGGGGCAAGGTTTTCAGGCATACTGCTGAAGTTGCCCTTCTTGGAAATGCTGCCGGTCTGCCTGCAGCTGTATGACTCTTGGGGTCTCTTCCAGAGCTCTCTTTCCGAGTGTGGATGTGCGGTGGCAGCTTGGAGATCGTTCCCTGCAGTCGAGTGGGACACGTGTTCAGGAAGCGCCATCCCTATGACTTCCCTGAGGGCAACGCACTGACTTACATCAAGTAGGTATTGGGTAGTTCCTGGTAGCAGCCAGGCCACCTTGATGTTTGGCATGTCTAAATAAGCCTGAATTCTTTGTTGTCTTTCTGCCTGATGACAGAGGAGAACAGCTTGTGGCTGAGCATCTGTTCTCAAGGGAAGGATGAGCTGCTGTTTTCTGTGAACAAAACCTGTTCCCTCTCTGTTGTTTGTATTAGTGCGCCTTGTTTTTCCTCAGTGTGCAATGGAGGTGGGGAGCAGTACCCCAGAGAGAGACCTTGACCGTTCGTGGATACTGCCCTCTGACATGTGCCTGTGTATCAGCAGTGCTTAGTCATTTTTGTTGTCTCTGAGCTGCTTTTGAGTCCAGAGATCCTACTGAGCTGTATGTGCTTTGAGACAAGCCCTAAGGACAACTTCCACTGCAGGACAGATGGGAAGAGAAAAAAGATGAGACAAAGTGCTTCACAATGAGAGCGGTTAAGCACTGGCACAGGGCCCCAGAGAGGTGGTGAAATCTCCATCCTTGGAGATTTCAAAACTCGACCAGGCAAGACCCTGAACAACATGACCTAACCTGAAGCTAGTCTGCTTTGGGCAGGAGGTCGGACCAGGTGATACCTAGAGGTGCTTTCCAAGCTGAATTATTCTGTGGCATTATTCTAATCTAATACTGTAAAGCAGGGTGGTGGTGACAGTCAGTCCAGGTGTCTCTGCAGAGGAAGCGTGTGTGAAAAAATTATGGTAAACTATGGCTGTTAAAATTTTACCTTCTGAACTGAAGCATCCTTGCAAGGCTTTGTAGATTTAACACATTCAATCTATATCCATCTGTACTGCCCACTGTGTTTCACGTTTGGGACTGTCCCCCACTCCCTCCTGGCAGACAGGCCTTGGGTCTGCCCACCCAGTGCCTGCTTGCTGGGAGGGCAGGTTCTCCAGCAGCACTCAGCAAAGCATCTCCTCATCCCCATGCAGGAACACCAAGCGCACAGCAGAGGTGTGGATGGATGAATACAAGCAGTATTACTATGAGGCCCGGCCATCTGCCATTGGGAAGGCATTTGGAAGGTAAGCTGCCCCCAAACCTCGGTAGGAGGGTTTTGGTAAGCCCCTTGCTAGCAAGGAATAGTTTTTGGATCTTCTCTGGGGTGAAGTGTGGGAAACAAAGATGCTCTGAATGGCTGGCTTGCCAGGGAGGTTGCAGCTTGAGTGTCTGGCTAACAAGGTTTGATCCTAATTCACTTTATTTTTCCCCCAGTAACCCTGCATAAATCATTTGTTAGCAGAAGGCCGAAGGGATCTGTAATGAAATTAAAAGGACAGACATTTTAAGTGAATAGATAAGAATATTTTCTACCACAGTATGCAACTGCTCTGGAAATGTGAGCTATGCAGTTACTAGAGCTTGATCCAAAGTTCCTGTGCGGATGCAGAATCCTGGGGCAAGCACGGCTAGCTAGCACATGGGGCGGGTTGCAGTTGGTGCACTCCCCTCTTTCCTGATGAGTGAATGGGTGGTTTGCCTGGTTTGTAGGGCAGGAGAGAGCGTGGCCAATGGTGAGACATGTCATTTAGAAACACAATCTGGTTGTGACTCGTCTCAAGCACCTGCTGAGCGCACTTCTATGCAGAATTGTGCTCCTTACAGCACCTTTGCTAAAGCTGTCTCCAGGCCACATGGGATTCACTGTTATGGGCTTAAGCATTCTTTGTGACCCAGAAATCAGTGATGGACACCAAAACCTGGGATGAGGGGAGAGCTTGCTCTCTGTGCTGACAAAACCCTATAACTCCCAAATAAACGTGAAAAATCCCCAGAGTGGTGTATATCTGTGGGTTATATCTGCAGATTATATCTGCCTGTGAACAAGTGGCTATTGCTGTATCAGCTTGAGGACTTGGCAAATGTGGTTGTATCTCAAATGTGTAGCTACATGCACTGGGTAATGAGGCATCTCCTGCTTATTTGATGACAAGCAGATTTGGTCTGACCCACACACACTTTTTTGTTGTACATTGTGCTTTATTCTTATGATGCATTACATATTTTTGTACAAATAGGTTTGCCTACCTAATTTATCTGTCTTTGAGCTGACAGCAGCAGCTGGGCTGGGGCCAAATAGCAAGTAACCCCACTGCTTGTGAAGGAAGCCAGACTATTGCATATTGGACATGGGTATATTGCTAATGTGTTTTAGGGCCAAAGCCTGCACTTCTTGTTCACACAGACTTCCTAGTGGCTTTACTGGCAGCATTGGCTGAATAAGAGCTGGAGCGGAGCTGTAGGATTTGATTTCAGGCAATTTCTTGACCTGTAGTAACAGTCCTGTGAACCTGCATTAAATCTAGATTTTAGAATGCAAATGCCTCTGACACCATCACTGTCAGCTGGGCCTAAAATGGACCCTCCTTCCCCACAATTTTGATGTGAATATAGGATCTAAGTACATTCTCCTGAAGTGTGGGCAGTACAGTGGCCTCTGTGGGCTGAGGATGGCAAGGAGCAAGGGTACAGCTTGAAGAGGAGAGTGTCACCGTCCCTAGTGTCATTGCTCAGTAGGACTGCTTGAGGGAGGTCCTCTTCTTCAGCCAGCTGAAGCCAAGCAAATCAGCAGTGGGAGGACTACTGCAGCAGACAGTTACCGGGATGCTGAGTTCATTTCCCCTTATACTCCTCCCCTTTCCCAAAACTGCCTAAGAACAAATAATTATGTTCTTTAGGTCTGAAACCCAGCCAGAGCCTCGAGCTGCTGCTGTGTTCCCTCACCTCTAGCGCACACAGATTAACCATTTGTATATACCTGAGCACCAACACTTTCTAGGCCTTTTCAGAGGCTGATGGTTGTGCAAGTTTCATGGCATGCCTCTACAGGGGTACCCAGAGGCAGAAACACTTTCATGGTCCTACAGTAGTTTTTCTGCAATGTATTATTTAACACTGTAAGACCTGGGCCCTGCCATCGTTTTGAGCCAAAGGAAGTGCAGGAATTGCTCTCTGAAGGTGTTTATGTCTTCCTTTTCTATTTCCTGCCATTTGCCTCTCTCCTCCGTTTCACCTCAGGTCACTGCTAGTGCTCTGAACGCAGCAACAACTAGGTGGGAGAATGAGTTAAGGGGGAAAAGTCATATAGTCTCCCACAAACCTCCTGGCCGATCTTCATTGTTCCCCTCCCTCCTGTTCACTACCTTATCCTCAACAACCTGCCTGTGTTTCCAGTGTTGCAGACCGAGTGGAGCAGCGACGCAAACTGAACTGTAAATCCTTCCAGTGGTATCTGGAGAATGTCTACCCTGAGCTCAAGTGAGTCAGTTCTCCACTTGTAGAAATCTCTGAAGGATCTGGGAGGTGGGTCACAACAAGAAGCTGAGCCTTGGCGGCAGTGGGCAAAAGAGAGACTTATGCTTGGAAGAGGTTTTCCTCTGTTCTTCTTTTTGGTGAGAAACCTGTGGTTTCCTGGCTTGTATCATCACAACAACTCTGCAAAAGGTTTGTTGCTCCTGCCTCTGGGAGCCCTCTGCTCTGTCCCATACAGCTGTCCCTCAGAGATGTGCAACAGTGGTGTTTTCGGAGGTGTGGGGTGTAGGCATGTGCCAGGGCACTACATCCCTCCCCGTTAAGGCTTGGTCTCTGCCTGTTGGATGCTCTGCCTGGAGGTAGTTGAGCCAAGTAGAGCTGGACAGCCTCAGTGCAGAGGTGCGGGTGGTTCAGAGAAAGCCCCAGTGAATGCCAGAACCAGCTGTGCCTGTGGCTTCCCCTGCCACAGGTCAGGATGCAGTAGTGCTGTGGCATTGCTCTGCTGGGAGGTAGCCTGGGTAGAGCTGTGTTGTTAGCACTTGCTAGCTAACACACCCTGGCAACATATCTTTACATCTCAGTCAAGCAAAGTCTGCAGCTAACATGGGTCAAGGCTAAAACATCCAGCTGTAGTCTGGCCCTGACAGATCTTTCCTGTATTGCTACCAAGGAGACAGTGAATATGTGCTAGCACTGGGGGGAAGACTCTGGAAAAGGGGGAGGCAGAAGCAGGATAAATCAGCGTAGATATGGCTTTTTACTGTCAGTGGCCTCTTTCAGAAGAGACATCACACTGAAATGCTTGGGGTGCACCTAAAGCACATTATGCCTTCTGAAACAAAAGGGTACCCGCCCTCTGACCAAGTTCTTAATTGACTTTCGCCTCCTCCAGGCATTTCCAGTGGATAGGTAGCATGGTATTGTTCTTTTTCTGTCAAATAAAGGGGACTATGTTTCAGTAAGGGACCAGTTACGCCCTTCTAAATGTGTGTGTGCTTTGGACATTTCTGTGTACGAAATGCCATGCAATTGTTATTTTACTTCAAGGGTTCCTGAAAAGGAGCTGATTCCAGGAATAATTAAACAAAGAGGAAACTGCCTGGAGTCTCGGGCACAGGATACCACAGGGAATACATTGGCTGGCATGGGAATCTGTAAAGGAACAGTGAACAATCCACCTGTCACTCAGGTAAGGCAGGCTTCAGTTTGGTGCTTTGCTCCTGCTTCTGCCCTTTTTATTACTGGTGAATGAAAAGGCATCTCTGGCCTTGGTGGGTTTGTACAGAGGTGAATGAAGAAGAATTTGGCCATGTTAATGATTTTAACAGTAAGCAGAAAAAGAAGCTGTGCCCATCTCTTAGAGCTCGGTTGGCTCAACAGACCCAGCAGTCAGGCATAGAGTGGGAAGGGTTTGATCACTCAAAGACAACAGGTAGCGCTTGAATGCTCAGGGGTGTGACTAGTCTGTGCAGTAGGCATGCAACCAGGGTTTGAAACATGTAGCTGTTCCCACTCAGACTGTCACTTGCGTGTGCTCTGCTTCACCGTCCAACCCATGAGAACTGGTCCTGGGATGTGCTTGGCTAGTACCCTGGCACGTGGGTAAGAGATTTTCCCAGGATCAGAAACGTTCCTTGGTCTGCCGGTTCAGCTGTAGCTGCAGATGGTTTGAATTGTGCCGTTTTACAGATGTGTTTCAGTATAAAGCCCAAACAGAGTTTAAATAGCTAAGACCACAGCTGCAGTAATTTGGTGCAGCTCTCCTAACTGCAGTGGAGCTGTTCTGGTTTATACCATCTGATGATCTGCACTCAGCCTCTTCTTTTGGTGACTGAAAGCAGCAGGGAAGCAGCTTGAGAAAGTTAAGGGTCACAGTAGGATATTTTATGCCAGAAAATACATATTCACATCTGTTAACTGTTGGAAACCAGTTTGCAGCCAGTGTTCAACATGCCATTTAATCTGACTCATTGTTCCATGTCGTTACCGTTTGAAATCTCTGAAACTTATTGCATTTTGTATTTCTTCCTTGGGGAAAGTATAATAATAATAGTTAATTGGGTTAGGTATCCATCTAGTGAGAGGAGGGAAAAATGAAGTGGCTTGTGCTTTATGTGTGCTGGTGATATATGTTAGCCCGTGGATATGCTTGCATGTGTTTTGCTTCACTTGACAGTCTATAGGTCCCAGATACCTGTTACAGAACATATCTGCTGTGTAAAATATATGCAGAAGCAGTTGCATGTCATGTAAATCAGGGATCAGGGACCTCCCTGCTTTGTAGGCCTAAACCTGTAAAGCTGCAGAGCAGGGAGTTCCATGGGATCCAAGGTTAATCAGACAGCTCAGATGGTATGGGGAGCCAGCTGCAGGCTTTGAAATAGTCATGCTGCACCAAGCCTGAGCATAAACTTCTGATCAGGTGAAGACTGCTGTCATAGTCTTCCCAGGGAGCCTTTGGTAAGAGTTGAACAAAGGATACAAGTTTTTGAAATACCTGATAGAAAAAACTTTCTCCCTCATCTGATAACCATTATGATCCTAATGGAACCTTTCTTTTTCTTATGCCAAAGGAGTGGGTATTCAGTGACCCTGTAATTAGACAGCAGGACAAGTGTCTTTCCATTACTTCCTTCTCTACTGGCTCTCAGATCACACTGGAAGCCTGCAATCAAAAAGATGGCAGACAGGTAGGTAACTGTGCACCTGTTTTTAATCCCTCCATTGCTACATACCAGTGTTCCTACATCAGCACAGCCTGCAAGGGCAAACCTAGTACTATCAAAGTGTATAAAAGGCCCTTCCATTCTTCTGCATCTCCCTCTCTGGTGTGTTTCATAAGCTCGGATGTATGAGACTGCCCGGAACCAAAGCGGGGAGCACAGACCCATACTGGGGTGTGGGAGTCTGCTCTGCCTGGGCCCTCGGCCGTGTGGTTAGCTCCAGCTCAGTAGCACCCCGACCTCACTCCTTGTATACGTTTATGTTCAGCTGGATCAGTGCATGGATGGAGCACAGCATCAGAGAGGGGTAGATAAGCAGCAAATGCTTTGAGATACCCAAGGGAAGGGCGGTGTGTACTATCATTTGTTTACTTATTTAGAAGTGAGAGAACTGTGTTCTTTGTGCTGTCTTTGGACATGTGAACAGACCTCTAAAACTGAGTGTGTGCAACTCATTCGAGAAATACCGACTGACATAAAGCACCGTATGTTCCACCCAAACTGCTCCCTGAGGAAAAATACACAGCAGCAGTGTTCCCAACAAAATGCAGTGTTCCCAACAAAATGCAGATCTGTGACTCTTATGCTGTTTCCAAGATCTGCATCCCTGATCTGTCAGGACACATAAGTCATTTTGCCTTACAGCACAAGGTAAGAGATGGCCTCTGCAATGGCCAGGGTGCCCTCACAGGGATGTGTGTGCCTTTTTATCAGAACTGGGCAAAACACAGCAGGTGACAACATAGCACTGGCAGACAGTGGACTGGGCTTGTTTTATCCCTAGTTCCTGTGCTTCCCTCTACACCAAAACAGAACACATTTTCTGTCATCTAAGGCTATGGTGGCTCTGTGTTTTCTGACACATCTATTGTTTTGATAGCCCAAAGGTAGGAGACGGCTCAGCCTGCTACCAGTCCTCAGCAGCATCCTCTTTTGTCAGTACTTTTTATTGCTATACGAATCTCTGAATGTAGTTCTTCCTGAAAGAAAGCACTGAAATCCAGTCTTGCCCATTTATGGAAAGCCTGTGTAGACTTTCCTCTGGAGGGCTGGTTAATGCAGAAATGTCTTGAAGAGTTGTCACCGTGAATACGCTGGGAAAACTCTGAGTTCAGATTAGCCTTGCAAGGATATCCCAGGTGAGCTGTGCTTGCCTGCTCCTTTTTCTTGTTGGTGATCACTCACCCCCTCGCTGTGTAATTAGGTCACTTTGCTTCCCCTTAGGTGCCTTGCAACATTTTCCTCCCTGGCAGCAGAGAGGACCCTAGCAGCTGCCAAAATCAGCTGTCTTTCCTCGCCTCCCCTGTCATGGAAGGACAAGGGTCCCCTGAAGCGGGGTGGAGTACAAGCCCTATTAGACAGAAGAGAGATTAATCCACACTAACACAAGCAGGCTCATTCTGCTGCTGGAATAGGATTTATTGAGCCTTGATGTGTTGATTATATACAGGCTCATTATAAAGACATGCACACACACTTAAGGATGTGAGCTGTTGTTTTCCATTACCTTATGTGAACAAACTGCACTTAAATCAAGGACTTGAGCTAGCAGATGATTTAGCCAACTGACTGTAAGCAAGGATTTTGCTTAAGCATTTCAAATAATTAGAGACTGATTTGAATCACAGCTGCCATTCCAAACTACTTTGCGGCTGAAGGGATGAGGTGGGAGAAGTGCATTTGAATTTTTAATCTAATTTGGGTTGAAATGCTCTGAAATGTTGGGGTTTTTTTGGAAGTCCCAAACGCCCATTTCAGATTTCTGCTTATAAAGCCAGTTCTACTTGCAATGCTCAAGTTTGTTGTGTTCTTGGGGAACGTTGTTATGGTCCCTTCCTTCCATAAACACACAGTAATTGTTGTTAATACTGACATTGGATTTTAATTAGCTTGAAGTCAGTCATCTTTGCAAACTATCCCATTCTCTCTTCTCCATTTCTTTTCTAGAGGGGCCACCTGCATCTAACGCAATGTTTTCTGCTTACTTTGGGAACTGACTCTTTCTCTGCTGGGTCCTAGCTAGAGTGGAAAGTGAAGCTAACAACTTTTATGGGGGTCATCTGAGAGTTTATGTCTGGGCTGACAAGGCGTGTTTCTGGCAACAGAGAGCCAAGACAGAGAGGGAGTCTTGTTCTTCCTGGGTTGGCAGCTTGCAGAACCCCCTGCCTAGGATGTCACCCAAGCCCAGCTCCTGATATTTGGGAGGTTGAATTTCAAGGAAATGGCCACTGCTGTAGAAACTTTGAAGTGCGAAATGATAGAGCAAAGCTGGAGGGAACAAACTCCTTCAGTTGCCTCTGAAGGAGGCAACTTGCCTGTCTCCCCATGGGTACTCACAGCCCGAAGTGTGAGTGCTGGGGGGAGAGCAGTGTTTTCAAACTACACATGGGTGTAGCCACTCCTCAGTTCAAGTGGGCTTCTCAGAAAGTCAGAGGGGCTGAGTGGGAGTCGAGGAAGGGAAGTTGAGCTACTTCAGAGAGGTGGAGGTGGCAAGCAAAAGCCCCGAGTAGGTGGTCTGAATCGAAGGGGGTGAGCCTGGGCAACGTGCATCACACATACAATATCTTAAGAGGAGACGGCGGCATGATGAAAAGCCCATCTTTGAACATCTCTGGTGTCACTGTCATCAGAGGCCTGTGGTAGAAGACGTTTCGACTTTTCTGGATCTAGACTTCATGTCTACGTCTGAGTGATGCAAAAGCAAGATTTCTGACACAAGATGGGGCTTCATTTTTTAGTGTCACCAGAGCAGATTGGTTAGATCCTTATGACAGCACCATACAGCTCCTAAAGTTGCTTTCTGTTTTCAAACATACTGAATCTGTGCCCATGCTACACAGCTGTTGTGCATTAAGCGTGTCCACAGGGCAGATAATTTTGTTGTTATTTTTGAGTGCTAACAACAGTCCATCTAACATATATGTAATACTCTAGTGGAGACTTTACAGTATTATGAGCTGTATCTAGAGTATTACTTCAAAATAAGTCTAGAACTTTGCAAGTAGGAGGATACGAGACAATGGTCAAAATTTAGATGGTTTTTGGTTCTGTCAGACTATTCTCCCTTGGGTTGAAAGGAACCAGGAACAAAATCTATTTGGCACCATGATCCCGTTGATCATTCAACAGCAACAGCTGGCACCGCTAGCAGAAGACCAGCCAAGAGCTATTCTGCATAATCAGAACTAGATTTCAAACCAGATGGATGTTATCCATAATGTTATTTGGAGAATAGCATTTTTTAGTTGAATGCACAATAAATTGTTGCCTTTAGCTTTGGTTTTGGCTCTGACTGACGGTGGGAGTGGCGTTTTAATTTGTACTATAGTGAGGACAAATAGAAGGCAAAGTGAGAGTCAGAAACTAAAACAGGAGAAAGAAAATGAGAAACACTGGCACAGTATTTCCCAACAGAACAAGAAGCATGCTGAGAAATCCTATTAAACAGCCATATTTCATTAAAATGTGCTGAAGGAATGTGACCCCAGCCTGAAAATGAGGACACTAAGTTTTCTTGTGAGACAAACACTGTTTGAAGTCCTGTGTGCCTTTAGACATGATTGGGAAATTTTTCCCACCTTGCTTCTCAGTGTATCATATTACCTGAAGTGCAGACAAATGCAATTTTATATAGACTATCAGAAAAGAGAAGGAGTGAAAACCTATCTGTTCTGGAAGCACCTGACTTTTGATTACCCTGAAAAATTACACTAGTGTAAATACTTTCTGCTCTTGTATATATTGGGTAGAAGAGGACGGGCTGTTTCTGACTTTTCTCTTAGTAATTGCACATGGAGTGCCTCTATCCAGTCACCTCAAAGTACTTTACAACAATAGATAATAAAGATGGAGAGAGAGCTTTACAAAAGAGTGGGGAAATTTTTGGTTGACACTGGGGAAGAGGATCAAGACACAGTGTTACAAAGAAAATACAGATTCTTATTTTTCCATCTCCACTCCGAACCTGCTGTGACCAGTAAACTGTATTATCTCCATCTGCACAAGAAAGGGAGACCAAGGAAGATTTTCAAGCCAAAATTTTTCAGATTGTGCAATGCTTATATCTTCCAAAAGCTTTCCTTCCAAGTACAGGCCAGTCATAATGTCTGGGTGTAGGAGAGGAAAGGACTCCCTCTAATGTTTGGCTGCGTATGCAGGAGGTGTCTGTTTGGTTTTCCTAAAGATGGGCATCATCACTGTCATTTAAAAGTTAGCTGTCCAGGCTCCCCTTGTGGTCTGTGGAGAAAGCTGGGCCCTCCCAGAAGGTGCTTGTACCTTGGACCCCTCCATAAGTATGTCACCAGGTGACTAGTTTAGACTAAGTTGTCCAGCTCTGAGGTGGCTGACAGTGGGAGATGAGCATCCTATCTCCTGTTTCCACCCATTCCTACTGCCCACTCTCAAGGGTCTGACATATGATGTGTCCCTACAGGGTTAGGCGTTGGGCTGTCCTTGGTAATGCTGTGGTCTGGCAGTCAGGCAGGGGCGTCATGTGAAAAGTTCAGGTGAAGTCAGGGGAGTTGCTCTGGTATCTCACAGAGGGCAGCAAAGCACAGTTTCTGACCAGAAAGGGTAGAATCCATCATTCTGAAAATGCCACTTCCATGTGAGATGAGGAGCCCTGCTTTGGCTTTTACTGTCAGTATGCTTTATAATAGCTCCATGCATGGCACCTCCCTGCAGCCCAGATGAGCCTTATATTCAATTCTGTCACCTTTTCAGCGTTTCTCCTCCCCCTTCCCCATCCTCGCCCCACTTTCTGTTGAACATAGGGATCCGGGATGACTTGAAACGCTCGCTGGGCTTTCCAGTGGTGTGATTCACTAAGAAGCTGATTGATTTGGTGTAGTTTGTTAGCAGCAGAAAATGTGCTCTGGTGAGTGTTTGCTGGTGTCCTGCTGTGTCTGTTGCTGTAGACTCTCCCTACAGACGTCACAGTGGGTACCTGCTCAGCATGGAGAGATGACACAGCAGTGGGTCTCTGATCTGGAGGAATAACATGAACGAGCCTCCCAGTGGTGCTAGTTTTCTCCTGAATGGCTAGGGGGGAGAAGAAAACCAGTGTCTCTTGGTAATTGCCCTTGTCCTCCATCTCAAATCTCATAACAGCATACTCCTTTAGAGCAGGGTCTTCTGGTGAGCTATGGGGCGTGTGGGAGAGATGGCTGGCGGGCATTCTCTAGCACATGCACAGAGGAAAGCAAAGGAGGAGGCTGGGAATTCACAAGTATAGAGAGGTGGAGGGGGGGCGTGGAGGGCAAGGAAGAGTTTCCCTTTGCACATTAGGTGTGCTTTGGAGAAGGTCAAAAGTCTCTTCACTGAGGTGTCTGTGACCCTGGGAAACAGTGGTGGGGAGGCTGTTGTGCAGAGACTGAACCAGCTCGGCACAGTGTGCTGCTTTCCAGGGGAGAAGGCCTCCTGCCTTCCACTCCATCATTACAGCTGCTGCTTTATGGTATTAACTCTTCCTCAGCTGTTTGCAGGGAGACTTCTGCCAGATGAGAGCCAGATGGCTCTAGGACCTGTGTAGCTACGCATTGGGTTGCAGCAGCTAGTGATGGCATTACAGTGCACAGACTGCATTGTACCTTCCTCTCCATCATCACTACATTCCTCTGCCCCCTTGCCTATTAAAACCAGCTTCTTCCTGCTGCACAAAGAGCTCTCCTTCAGTGGTATCCTGTCAGTCAGGGCTAGCAGTGCTGGCAAAGTGATCCTGCCTCTGGTATTTAGTGTGAAGGAATATGTGATACAGGAGCAACGGATTACTCTGGGCTTTGCAGCTGCCCTGCCCTCCAAGAAACATAACCAGCACACAGATTTGGAGGAGAGTTGCCAGCAATATGTGAACATAACTGGATGTCTTAAACCACGCAGCATGTGGCAATGTTTGCTGTGTTACCCAAGAATTAAAATGTTGGTAAGTTTTGACATTGTCTGGATATTGCAGGAATTTTTTTATTCCCTTTGCATATCATTTCTGCAACAGCCTTGAGGTCCATTAGTGCTGTCAAGCTGTTTCTTTTTCTTCATCAGTCTCACGGGTTAGCCAAAACATCCTCATAGTATTCCTAAGCTGTTTACTGTCTGAACGCCCAGACCCTAGTTCTAACTGGGTCATCTGCGTGACTGTGAAAAGAGTGATGGGAAAATCCCTGGAGCCTGGAGCACTCAATCCAATAACCTGCTGATCTCAGCTGTGCCCCACTGGAGGGAAATGGCACAGCCTCATCTGGGAGATCCCAAGTCCACAGACTTGTTTTTACTTTTTTTCTCCTCACTATCAGCCGCAGTGGTCCCAGTTCTTTCCAGCAGGGATGGAAGGTACAGCCCTTTCCCAGCAGAATTTGCAGTTCAAGGTTAGGACATATGCTTTGTTTCCTGGAAAGCAGCACAACCAAAGTGGACCTTCAGGAAAGGGTTGCATGTGGGACCTTGTGGATATGCTCTGAGGGGAGCAGACTCAGAGGACAGCACTGCAGAAAGCAGAGCGATATGTACTGAGAAGCTGTCAAATGGACACGTATAAACTGAAATGTTGGCAGGACAGATAAGATTACGAAGAAGAGCCAGCTGAGAAGGGTGCAGAGCTATGGAGAGCTTTCAATGTGGTACTGATAAAAATCTTGAATTTGATGAGAGGAGAGATGAGGGGACATGGAAGAGAGAGAGATACAATGTAGTCAAGCAGCAGGAAGTGTGATTTTTGCTTTCTGTGATGCACGCAGCATGGGCGGCAAGCAGGAGGAGCTGGAAGCCATTGTGCAGCGGGAGAGATATGACTTAGTCACCCTCACAGAAACATGGTGGGGTGACTCTCATGACTGGAGTGCTGCAATGGATGGCTACAGACTCTTCAGAAGGGACAGGCGAGGAAGGAGAGGCGGTGGGGTGGCCCTGTATGTTAGGGAGTGTTTTGATTGTATAGAGCTCAACGATTGTGATGATGGTACAGTTGAGTGTCTATGGGTAAGGATGAGGGGGAAGGCCAACGAGGCAGATATCCTGCTGGGAGTCTGTTATAGACCACCCAACCAGGATGAAGGGGCGGATGAAGTGTTCTATAAGCGGCTGGCAGAAGTCTCTCAATCGCTAGCCCTTGTTCTCGTGGGGGACTTCAACTTCCCGGACGTCTGCTGGAAATACAACACGGCAGAGAGGAAGCAGTCTAGGAGGTTCCTGGAGTGTGTGGAAGACAACTTCCTGACACAGCTGGTAAGTGAGCCTACCAGGGGAGGTGCCTCGCTCGACCTGCTGTTTACTAACAGAGAAGGACTGGTGGGAGATGTGGTGGTCGGAGGCCGTCTTGGGCTTAGCGACCATGAAATGATAGAATTCTCGATTCTTGGTGAAGTAAGGAGGGGGGGCAGCAAAACCGCAACCATGGACTTCCGGAGGGCGGACTTTGGCCTGTTCAGGACGCTGGTTGAGAGAGTCCCGTGGGAGACGGTCCTGAAGGGCAAAGGGGTCCAGGAAGGCTGGACAATCTTCAAGAAGGAAGTCTTAAAGGCGCAGGAGCAGGCTGTCCCTGTACGCTGTAAGAAGAACGGGCGGGGAAGACGACCGGCCTGGCTGAACGGGGAGCTCTTGCTGGGACTCAGGAAAAAAAGGAGAGTTTACCGCTTGTGGAAGAAGGGGCAGGCGACTCAAGAAGAGTACAGGGATCTTGTTAGGTCGTGCAGAGAAGAAATGAGAAAGGCAAAAGCCCAGCTAGAACGCAATCTGGCCGCTGTCGTTAGAGACAACAAAAAAAGTTTTTACAAATATATTAATGACAAGAAGAGAGCCAAGGAGAATCTCCATCCTTTATTGGATGCAAGGGGGAACATTGTCACTGAGGATGAGGAAAAGGCTGAGGTACTCAATGCCTTCTTTGCCTCAGTCTTTAACAGGCAGACCAGTTATCCTCAGGGTACTCGGCCCCCCGAGCTGGAAGACGGGGACGGCGAGCAGGATGAACCCCCCGTAATCCAAGAGGAAGCAGTCAATGACCTGCTACGCCACCTGGACACTCACAAGTCTATGGGGCCGGATGGGATCCACCCGAGAGTGCTGAGGGAGCTGGCGGAGGTGCTCGCCAAGCCGCTCTCCATCATTTATCAGCAGTCCTGGTTAACGGGGGAGGTCCCGGACGACTGGAGGCTTGCCAATGTGACACCCATCTACAAGAAGGGACGGAAGGAGGATCCGGGGAACTACAGGCCTGTCAGCCTGACCTCGGTGCCGGGGAAGATTATGGAGCGGTTCATCTCGAGGGTGCTCACAAGGCATGAGCGGGACAACCAGGGGATCCGGCCTAGCCAGCACGGATTCATGAAAGGCAGGTCCTGCTTGACCAACCTGATCTCCTTCTATGACCAGGTGACCCGCCTAGTGGATGAGGGAAAGGCTGTGGATGTGGTCTACCTCGACTTCAGCAAGGCCTTTGACACTGTCTCCCACAGCATTCTCCTCGAGAAGCTGGCGGCTCACGGCTTAGACAGGTGGACTCTGCGCTGGGTCAAAAACTGGCTGGATGGCCGGGCCCAGAGAGTGGTGGTGAATGGAGTTACATCCAGTTGGCGGCCGGTCAGGAGCGGTGTTCCCCAGGGCTCAGTACTGGGGCCGGTCTTGTTTAATATCTTTATTGATGATCTGGATGAGGGGATTGAGTGCACCCTCAGTAAGTTTGCAGACGACACCAAGCTGGGCGGCAGTGTTGATCTGCTCGAGGGTAGGAAGGCTCTGCAGAGGGACCTGGACAGGCTGGATCGATGGGCCCAGGCCAACTGTATGAGGTTCAACAAGGCCAAGTGCCGGGTCCTGCACTTCGGCCACAACAACCCCATGCAGCGCTACAGGCTTGGGGAAGAGTGGCTGGAAAGCTGCCCAGCAGAGAAGGACCTGGGGGTGTTGGTCGACAGCCGGCTGAACATGAGCCGGCAGTGTGCCCAGGCGGCCAAGAAGGCCAATGGCATCCTGGCCTGTATCAGAAATAGTGTGGCCAGCAGGAGTAGGGAAGTGATCGTGCCCCTGTACTCGGCCCTGGTGAGGCCGCACCTCGACTACTGTGTTCAGTTTTGGGCCCCTCACTACAAGAAGGACGTCGAGGTGCTGGAGCGTGTCCAGAGAAGGGCAACGAGGCTGGTGAGGGGTCTGGAGAACAAATCTTATGAGGAGCGGCTGAGGGAACTGGGGTTGTTCAGCCTGGAGAAAAGGAGGCTGAGGGGAGACCTCATCGCTCTCTACAACTACCTGAAAGGAAGTTGTAGTGGGGTGGGTGTTGTTCTTTTCTCCGAAGTAACAAGCGATAGGACGAGAGGAAATGGCCTCAAGTTGCGCCAGGGGAGGTTTAGATTGGATGTAAGGAAAAATTTCTTTAGTGAAAGAGTGGTTAAACATTGGAACAGGCTGCCCAGGGAAGTGGTGGAGTCCCCATCCCTGGAGGTATTTAAAAGACGTGTAGATGAGGTGCTTAGGGACATGGTTTAGTGGGCATGGTGGTGTTGGGTTGACGGTTGGACTCGATGATCTTAGAGGTCTTTTCCAACCTCAATGATTCTATGATTCTATGATTTGGATTGCTTTCCATGTTGGGAGAGCTTTCAATGCTTTGCTTTCTATGGATTAGAAAGAAACCATAGAAGGGTTTCAGGTTTTGACAGGTATCTGGGTGCCTAGAGATGCAGGACAAAGAATGGCAGGGAAATTGTGAATATAATATGCTTTTGAAAATGCCAGTAGTTGCTGATTTTTGTGTTGTTTGCCTTCTCCATGCTTCTGAATATCTAGCCCTATAATTCAGCTAAACTCAAACTCCAGGTATCATTAATACAGATAACCAGTGCTTTGGAGATGCTGCCCATACCCAGATTTTCAGTCTCCCCAGTTGTTGGGCTATACTTGAGGTTTATGCTCAGCCTTTCTCCTCCAGCTTGGACACACAGTTCCCTGGTGAAATGGAAGTAACAGCATGTTTCTTTTCTGTCTTCTCACAGAAGTGGAAGATGAAAGGCAGTTTCATTCAACACTTTGTTAGCGGTCTCTGCCTGGAAAACCAGACTGGGAGAGTGGTGACCAACCCTTGCCAAGCAGATGTACCTGGCCAACAGTGGGAGCTGCTACAAGCAACATGATGGTAGCACAGAGATCTCCTTGTTTCTTTGTGCATGAGACTTTGGGAACAGAGGGGGATCGGGAAGGGAGGAATGGTTTTGTATGTCTGACCCTAAATGTTTTCATTGTGCCCATCTGCAAGCCACCATTTCAGCTGAGCACTTGGTGTTTTTGAGCTTTTCAGAGAAGAAGCTGGGGGTGAGAGAGGGATGAGGAGACTTGTTGAAATCTTCCCATCTGTTGTCTTAAGTTCTTCTTTGTAGCTGAAGTCCATGCACAGCTGCACCCAGAGAGGGGGGAGGACCCAGCCCAATACTCGGAGTGACTAGAGCTGCCTTGCAGCTCTCCCCATCCGTTCCTTTCTCTGCATCCAGAGTCCACGACCTTCAGTCCAACAGCTTAAATGATGCTTATACAAACATTGGTAGCTCTTTGCCTTCCCTGGCTTTTCGCTCTAACATCGTGCATCATTTATGCATGTGTGTCTCTTAGTGAGGACTGGCCAGAAAAAGAGTCATCATGATGAGTGGAGGGGCTGGGAAGGAACTAGCAGACCCTGGGGGCAGGTTTTTAACCTCTTTGTGGTGGGCCTGGTCCTTCCTCTGCCCACAGTAGCTGCCCTACAGCCAAATGGGCTGAGGCTGGGAAATGAGGCACAATGCTGACAAGAGAGCTAGGAAAGGGACAATATCTGTTTTAGCAGCATAACCAGGGATTGTTTTGGGGACTATTCCCTGTTGAATTCTTGCTTCAAGTTTTTTACGGGTGGAAGGCCAGCCCTACCTCCATGAGTGATCCAAGCCCACAGGCAGCCCAGCTGGACCTGGGCTCAGGGTACCATACTCCTGTGGAGCTGGTCAGAGACAGGTGCCGACACTTTGGGATGCCGGGGAAGCTGGGACCATTCTCTGGCTGCTCTTCCTGGTGCCATCAGACACTGCCTGCTGCACCCCACATCGAAGGTGATGCACAGAGCTATGTGGGCAGCACACACTGACAGTGCCACTGCACTTGGTTTAGGCCTGTGGCAGGAGCCCACGCAGTATCCCGCTGCGAGAGGCAGAAGGGGACAGCCCCTAGGTCATCGCAGGCTTCCTGCTGCTGGCTGGGCAGGAGCACAGCCCTCTCGTTGGCTCTGCAGCTCTGCGTGGCCCTTGTGAACACAGCCTGGCATGACAAGCCATCGCTTTGTCTAGTAGCTTTTCCCCCTCTCTCTCAGAAAGAGGAGGTGAAAAGGCCTGGGGCTGCTCCACTGGCGACACCCAGCTCTCCTCCCAGTGGGCATCTTGGGGAGGTTTGTTGGTGAAGCTGAAACTGCCCCCTGCACAAATGCTGCCACAGTACAGGCCTGCCCTGAGAGATCTCTCCTTTGTGTTCTGGAAATACCGAAGACAACTGGTGTCTCTAGCTAGCATCCCAGTCCTGCTCCCAGTTACCAGTCAGCGGTAGCTGAGTGTGGGTTTTCAGACCTGCAAGGAGAAGCTTACCTATTCAAATAAAAAAAAAATTCCCACAACGTTACCTTTTCCTACTAGATCTGTTAAACTTTCCTCTTGGAGCTAGGTTTTGTAAACCAACCCTCCTCTCCAAGAGCCTGGCAGAGGAACCAGATGGTGGGGCCACCTTCAGTAGGTAATTGCTTGCATGGATCCTTTCTGATCTGGTGTAAAAGAAACAGGATGTTCACTTGGATTCTGAACAGCTGGCTGCTTTTGATCATGCTTGAGTCCCTTTTTAATTCTTTCTCCTACCTTGGTATTAGCCCAAACAGTTGACAAAAGAACAGATACTGTTCTTCATACGTTGCATGTGCTCAAAAGTGCTTGTGTGAGAACTGGACAATTTGTTTTCTGTTCTCAGTTCTTTTATTTAAAAAAATAAATCAGCCAGGTGGCAGGAGCTCTTTTCCTGTTTCCCCCTTCACTTTGACATCAGCTCACCATCTCAACACTGATTAACCAGATGAATGACCTGCCTGCACTGTGAAAACTCAGGAGGCATTTCCCTTTGGTCCCAAGCTTACAGCACGGTGCAGCCACACTTTTGTGTGGGAGTGGGGGCATTGACTCTGCAGAGGTTTCTCTTTCCCTGTATAGAGATGCTTTGGGCCTGAACCACTGAGGCCAGGAAAGAGAAGGAAAGAAAATAGCCTAGGAAC
Source organism: Aptenodytes patagonicus (assembly GCF_965638725.1). Lineage (NCBI taxonomy): Eukaryota > Metazoa > Chordata > Aves > Sphenisciformes > Spheniscidae > Aptenodytes > Aptenodytes patagonicus. Next base: position 34,214,568 of record NC_134955.1, on the reverse strand, counting down.
AGAAAGAGGGCGGGGCAGGCGGACGTGTCACGGGAAAGAGATACCGTCCTACTAGCAATTGCTTTTTTAAACAAGAATATGCAGGAGATGCTACTTCCAGAACAGCATCATTAGGAACAGTCAAGGTCTCGCATACATGGCTTGAAAAAAGTTGTTGCAAAGACGGACAAAAGGCCATTGAGCTGATACTGTACATAAGCTCTGTATACAATGAAGTGCTAAAGGATTATGTATTTTCATCAAAATGCATCCTATGTGGACCATCTGAGCTTCCCCCATGTCACTCTCCAGCAGCTTAAGGGTTACAGCTAACAGCATGTTCACTCCTCCACCAGGTGCTGCTTCCTTCCTTCTTGCTCCCACTGTGTGCGTGCAGCTTTCTTGCAGTTCCTTCTTCATAACTGTACTGGGACTAGGACCCAGCTCCTCTACAATTCTCCTGACTGCTGCAGAACACAGGAGCCCTGCTTATAAACCGTCTCCAAGCTTTGGGCCAGCCTTGGTTCAAAGGGCTCTTGTCAGCATGCTGGCTACTGCCCTTGACTTTATGCTTGGCTCCAATCTTGGAGGTTAGTGACCGCTCCTGGAGCAGAGGTGCCTGGACTAGCTGTGCTGATTTGTGCCTCTCTTCCTACTGCTCACCACCTGGCAGAGTGTGAGCTGGCATCCATTTGGGGCTGTGAGCTGGGGCAGCTGAAGATTGGATACTCTCCTTCTTCAGGTGCCCTGGCCTGGGGGAGAAAAGGGAAAAAAGGTGGGCATATGCTAGATGTCAATAACTTAAATTACCCCTGGAGTTAGGGGCTACCAGAGCCCTAACTCTACCTGGTTTTGGACATGTTCTCCTGAGGTCACCTGCTTACTCTGCTGTCAGCTAAAGCACTGCTCACTGGACCTTCCCTTAGGCCCAGTGCAAACCTCCCCCCACGTTATCTTCTGGAAGCCATTGGTTTCCAATGGATTTTAGCAATTACTGAGAAGGAGGTGCATTACAAAAGGCTGCTTTCAAGTGTGGGCAAACTAAACTTCTCCTCAGAATAAACAACATCTTGTCCAAACTCATTATTAGCATACTTTCCATTTCCCTTGCACTGAAGGGAAGGAGGAACGATGTTATCTGTGCTGTTTTCCCCAAGGTCCACACAATGCCATGTTTTGGAACAGGAGTCTGGTGGGGTTTTTGAAAGCAAACTGACAGCCCTCAAATTTGGCCCAGTGATTTGTTTCTTTAACAGTCAGAACAAGCAGCTGCTCGCCCTTGTTTTCCTGTTTACTTTAAACAGCCCCCTAGACTGTCAAGACAGAGCATTTGCATTGGTAATACATTTTTAAAAAGCTGTTTTTGTATCAGATCATCCAGTGTAATTTCGTGTGCTGTGAACCAATGGGGGTTTATTTAAGAGGAGCTGAAACTACTGTTGTACAGAAATCAATTTCAAAAAGTTTATTTTCCCCACTCACTTGTAAGTTACACTTTGCCAGATGTAATTTATGTGGAGCCCAGATTTGTTTTCCCTTTTCTTGAAGAAAGCATGTGCCAGAATCTGTTTAATGCCTGGAATAAAATCCACTTTGAAACAAGTGTTTCAGCCTGTTCTTATTCCCTTTTTCTTCCGATGGGAAAAGAGCCTCCATCCTTTCTTGCCTGGTCCCTGCCTCTGTCTCTCCCTGGGTTTGTCTCCCCAGACATACATAGCCCATGGGTTCCTGGGTTGCTTCTAGAGGGATACCGCAGGAGCTGGCAGAGAGATTCCTAGGGTATCTCTACAATGGCATATCAGTTTAAAACCACTGAAGAAGCCCTCCTCAGCTGGCTAGGCAGGAAAGTATCCTTTCTGGCAAAAGTTAAGAGCGGTTAATGGACTGGCGTTTACATGCTGAAAGAAATAGCTGGGGGTGGGGGGAATTAGTTCTTCCTATAACTCCCTCCTTGATCTTTTCCTCAGGCTATCGGCCCGCCTATTCCTTACTGAGCCTCCCAAAGGTCTTTATTCTGCCTCTAGCTTGAGGGCAGGGAAGCATCACCACCCACCCATGCCTCCTAGCAGGTGCATTGCTGAGCCTCAAATACTGTGACTCCCTAAGTAGGCTGGTAAGCTTTCCTAATCTCACCTTATAAAAAAAAAAGCCCAGTCAGCAATATCAATTTGGAGGCTTTAGAGTTTAAAATCAGGGCTTAACTGCCTGCTAGTTCACCCACAGAAGCTTTTTCAAACCAGGATCAGCTGGGTCTGCTTCTATGGAAAGCAGCTGTGCCTGAGTATCTGTCTAGGGAAGGACGGTGAAGGTGTGCTGGAAGTCAGCTGGTGTGGGGGAAACCAGTGCTTCCCTATGCTGCCTGGTCATGTATCCGGTGTTTGAGTGCTGCGGGAACTCATAAAAAGGAAAAGAGTTGGGGCTTCCTCTCTTAGTGCTGCTTCTGTAGCAGGACATCAGTCGGGCTGTGTCCCTGGAGTCCTGCCATGCACACCCTGAGTGATGACCACTGTAGTGCCCTAGAAACCAGGAGATTCTCAGGCTGTAATGATGGCTGGGAAGACTTTAATTAGTCCTGTCTAGGAAAATGAAATATTGATCTTCTGAAGAGCCAAATTGGAAGCGGGGGGGGGGGGGGGGGGGGGAGAAATGAGTGAGGGATGGGTTCCCCTCTGAGGAGGATAGGGTCAGACATGCAGTGGTCTGGCACATAAATGAGGTAGAGAAGAGTTTGGAGTAGAAAGAGTTGCATCAAAGGGGACTAGAACCACGTGTGGGGAAAATTACAGGGGAGAAATTTCTTTGCAGGAGGTTAAAAACAGAAGCACTACACCCACAGCAGTCACACAGTTGGGTCAAATTCAGTAAATGCTTTGTCTCAAAAGCATTGTGTTGTTTGGATTTGTTGTGGTTTTTTTTTAAAATACTCTAATAGTTCATTTTAGCACTCACAAAGCAGATTATTTTCTTAGAAACAGAGATGTTCTCCAGGCTACATTCAGTAAGAAAGTTAGGTGCCAGGAGATCTCCTTTTTCGGCAGGCTATTAAAAGGGACTTGCTTGATACAAAGACCTTACATAAGTGTCTTCTCATTCCCCAAACCCTCTGCTGTTGGGCTGCAGGGGGTGCTGCAGTGGGTGTCTCTGTCTCTCTAATCAGACCTCTTCAGCATTTTAGAAGTACACACGAATTGCAGAAGCATCTGGAAACCTGACTGCTGCTCTTGGCAAGCATCCTAATACACTTCTTGCATCATTTCTCTTTCGTCTTGTACTGCTTGGCCAACACAGCTGAAGAGCTCCTGTATCCCTTCCTCTTAGGGAGCCTAAGATTCATTCCTTTGTTGTGACTTGTGAGCATTTTAAATGGAAGCAAAGAAGCCCCAGAGAACTGCAAATGTTGAAATTAGATGTTTAGATCTACCTGAAACAAAACTTGTTTTCAGTGTGTTTGTTTTGCTGCCATGGTAGCAAAAAAATCAGCAGTGCACTGCCCCATGAAAATAAACGGGGTGTTTGCAGCGTGCTGGGCTTCGGCTCTGCTTCTCCAGTGGAGAACTCTGTGCCCACGTGTGGACAGGAGGCATTGCCCCTCCGCCACTCTTCCCACTTGTGTGCAAGGTAGCGGGGCTGTCATCCACATTTCTAGGGCTTTGTTTTTGTAAGGTGTTTTGCAAACACCTGTGATACAGTCCAGAGCTGCGTGGAAAGTGTTTCTGTGCTGCAGCGTGTTGCAAAGGTGCCGCTGGGCGATGGGAGGCTGGGTACGGGAGGGAACTGAACAACCTTTGTCTTTTCTGACTGATATGCATCTGTTTGAGAAATGCTGCTTGAATCTCACCTGTGACTGCCCGGTGATTAAAAACAGGCCAGAACAAGGTGATATTTCTGTGCTGGAAATGCCACTGGGTAAGTGTTCAGACCTGCCTGTCTTTGAGTCAGGGACATCCCATCCGAATGGAAATAGCGGCTTCTGCTTGACATATCAATGAAACTTGTGCTTTACAGATCTGAGTCATTAAAATAAATCCAGCTTCATTTGTACTGCATGGTGCAAAAAGAAGAATGAGAGAAAAGATAACAAAATAATCCACTTGGGACAAAATTGTGTTTTAATGTGATTTTGGTGGAAACCAGCTTCTCTGGTTTTGATTTCCATGGAAACTAGTACAGCAACGCTGCTTACCACTGCCTGCAGCGGGGCTGAGCCTGGCAGTAACAACAGTAGCAGTGCGCTGGGTGATGAGCTGGCCAGTGCCTAGGGGGATGCTCAAATTCATGAGCATGAAATGAACAAAATGGGATCACTGACCCAAAAAGCCACCCGTGGGTCTCTCCGCACCTCCTGATCTGTCTCAGCTTTCTTTTCCCAAGGGCTCTTCTCCCTGAATTTTGTGGTCAGAGCCCAGGCGTGCTTTGCCTTCTCCCTGTCTTGGTCTCAGTTGATGTGTGGATCTCAGTATCGCCTTCTCTGTAGCAGCCTGAGCTCCCTGGAAGCGTGGTGCCTGTTGGCTCCTAGGGTGGTTGTGAGCTCACAGGCTTCACCCCAGCTCTTGAAATCCCTCTTCACCTCACACGCTGGCATGTCATATCACTGCCCCGTGGGGCTGCCATGGGGTCTCCTCATTGTTATTTAGTTTTAACCTGTAGACGTGCTGCTGTCTGCTATTGGCTTCCTTTCAGCAGCTGGATGACCAGAACTGGCCCTGCAGTATAGCTGCGTTTTGGAAGTGACCACAAAGGTTTCAAAGAAGTGGGGCAGCTGCATACAAAGTAGAGAAAACAGCTTATTTGAAGAGGTGACATCTTTTTATGTTCCACCAGAGTTCGTGTGAATTTCTTTACCCACCAAAACACCTTGTTCCCCCGTCCTCCCAACATATAATGAGGGCAAACTGGAAATCATGTCAATGCTGGTGTATTTTGAAGGCAATGGTTTGAATTTTGCCCTTGCTAAAAAGAAGCAGTGTTGTTCCCAGTGTTCTGGCAAGCAGAAAAGCAGTGGAAGGGGAAGTGCTGAAATAGGTATGAGGGCACTCAAATGTGGCCATAGTTTCCAGAGTAGAAAAAATGGGAAGATGGCTGATGAGTGCCTTTGAGCCCGATCAGTAGTAGAGAAACAGGGTAAAGAAGAAAGGGGTGTGAAAGGAGCAGGAGTCTTCCTGTGATGGCTGGGGCTGTTTCTAGGACAAGAAGACTGTGGGTCAGGCTCTGAGGACAACGTAGACCTGTCTCTTGTTTCTAATCCCTGCTGCCCGCAGCCCTTCTGCAAGCTGTTCCCCTTCTGTTTCAGGGGACAGCTTGGCCTGTGCCGGGCAGCCGGCAGGACTTGGAAGAACGGTGCTCAGGCTGTGACTTTCAAGCCTGGCTTCCACTGGAGGGACGTTACGCAGCCAGCAGCAGGGCTGCACTGGTATGAGGGTGCACTTGCCAGAACACTGGTATGTAGCTCAGGCTGCAGCAGAAAGTGGGGCACCGGGGTAAACTGAGGCTGATGTCCCAGCCCAGCTGTTGGACCCAGTTGAAGCCCCACCTGCTTCTGTCCTCGGGTCTCTCTGAAACATGTCTCCTGAGTCTTGTTTCTCAGGATGTCAGTGAGGATCAGACAGTCCAAGGCTGGCCAGGCCTGAACTAGAAGATCTTTTCCACCCCTCATCCCAGTGATTCCTTCCCTTTTGAAATAAACACAAGAGCCACCAGTGCTACAGATGGAAATTCCGTGGAGAACACGTAACGGGGACAGTTAATTCTGAGTTTTGCCTCATCTTACCAAGGGACAGAGCAAAAAGGATGTGTTCTGCTGTCAGCTGTGATCCTCAGTGACTGCAGACCAGTCACATCACCTCCCAGTACTCCCTTCCATTCTCTGAACTGGGAATGGTTCCATGTGGCTGCCACGTGAAGTGAGGTTTAATTCAGCCACCTTAGAAAAGCACTTTCTCCGTGGCAAAGAGGAACCATTTTTGTTATGATGTTTCCTAATCAATCTTCTCCTGCAAGTTGTTTAATTCTTTGTTGAGTTTTTTCTTTGCTTGGTCAATCTCCGAGTTTGCTGTGCTTGCAGTGCAGCATGAGAAGAGCAAGCCCTCCCTCAGGCACCGGGCTCAGCGAGTAGTCACAACGCAGCCGGTGCTGCCTGGAGCTCAGGGTGGGCTGCACAGCCTGCCTGAGCCACCGTGCCAGTGCTGGGGCAGTTTGCCCGTGCTGATCCCCTTGCTCTGCTGACCACAGCAGCGACTACCCTGCAGCTGGTGTGTGCGCCTACACGTCCTACCTTGCCTTCCCAGCAAGGCAGGAAAACAAGGGTGAAATTCTTGCTCTATTTAGTCTCTGTGTGTTTTGCCATCATCTTCACTTACATCTCCTTTCCTCCTTTCTGGTCTTAAAACAGACTTTATGGGTGAGGAGATGGAACAGAGAAACATTTTTCTTAGCAGAAATTCATGGTGGGCTTTCTCCTCACTGCTGCATTTTTTCTTCTCTTTTTGCAGGGTTGGGGGGTGTGTGTGTTCATTAGTGCATACACTTGTCAGATTTGGGAAACAGACTCAGTCTAAATCATTGTTCCTGCTTGGATTAAATTTCTGATTGTGCATTTTAATACTGTTGGCTTTAAGAAACGCGAGTGGCTGGGAGAATGCTGCTGGTCCACAGTCGCTGGCTTTGTGGCAGAAGCAGCAGTAGAGAGCTGGCCCATGGCAGGTGAGCCTGAGGGCTGGGGGGAGCTCGGTGGTTACCCTGCTTGGTTTTTCTTCAGCAACAGACATAGGCAAACCAGTAATATAACATTTAAATCTTGAAATGGCTACAAGGCAGGAGAGAAATACAGGTAATGCTTGCAGCGGGTCTGCCTTCTGTACTGGCACTGCTCAGGGGATGCTCGGTACAGATCCTCCCTCGGTGTCCAGCATCACCTCTCTTCCCCTTTGAAACACCCTACCTATCTCAGGTTGTTCGTCTGCAGTACTGCTCAATACACTGATACTTCTCCCCATTAAAATCAGCTTAATGACAGCTGCTGTGTAGACGAAGGCTTGACTATGTAAGCTTTATAATATCATCTGGACTGCCTCTGCTGCTGAACATGCTGCAGGGCAGGAAGCATGTAAATGGTGTTTCAGCAACTCGGGCATGGAGGGTTTTTGAGGCAGAAGTCGTTTTTTCTAGGTCATTTCTCAGATTTTTGAGGAAAAGTAGCAAATTGTAGCAGAGACTTGATTCCAAATTGCTGGATTTGCTCAGCCAGGTGTATTACGCTTGCAGGCTGCTTTGTCCTTTTGGCCAGCCATGAATAGTTTTAAACCATCCCCTAGACCAGGCTTACTGGCACAGGCTAGCACAGTGCAGCCTGACTGTGGGCTGAGATACTCAGCTGCCACAGGAGAGTTCAGTCCCTCGCTGAGCAATTGCTCTTACCTCCTGCCATATCTGGGATTTTCATGGGAGCCTTCACCTCCAAGAGTTTTGTTTAGCCTAAATCACTCAGCCTGTGAGAGCTGATGATGCTGCAGCTGTAAATATCTGCTGATGAAAACGGGCATTAAAAATGCAACAGATGTAGCCAAGTCTAAAAGCATACCAAAGGGTCTTATGCTTGGGGTTAAATTACAGAGTGCGAATGTTCAGGCTGGTTCTTTCACTCAAGCTCCTTTCAAGGCTTCAGTGCAGCATGTTTAATCTTCTGTATTTTAACTCTCTTAAACGCTATTGTGTGAGACTTGTGTGCATTTTTTTAACTAGAGGCTGCACATTATAATGCTGGTGACAAGAACAAGCAAATGATGTCAGAGTCCTTCTAATTATCCCAAGCTGAAGTGTCACCTCTGCTTTCTGTCTGAGTAGATGAAAGCAATGTTCAAAGAGACCCACTTAATACCGGAGCATTTTTCAAGGCAATCAGCTGCTCCGAGCTCTTTTTCCCCTAAGCAATCTAAATGCTAAATAGATCTTTAAAATAATTACCATATCTAAGATGAGGAGCCATTTTTCCCTGCAAACACCTGATGCTCATTAGCAATATTTAACATGTCACACATCACCTCTGTTTACTTTAAACTTTTTTGGCAGGAGTTTATCAGGTGCCTGCAAGTGCTGAGCCTGTGCTGAAGAGCTTGGGGAAGCCTCCTGAGCACAAATCCTTTGTCCTGAGAGAGAAGGGGTCTGGATTTCTGCAAAACTCTTCCCTTTTTTCTTCCCTCCCAGCTTCATTTTGATCTTATTAAAAATAAATAGTGCCAGTGAACAACACCAAACCTGGCACCAGCCTAAGCTGAGTCCCCAAATCAGAGATGAGCTTAGCACTGAATTTGTCAGGGGCAGGGTGCTGGAAAAGCTGTCTTTGCAGTTCCTCTTTCCCAGGTCAGAAGAGGACACAGCTGGGTCACTGGCGTCAGGACCAGCAGCTGCCAGCACGGACGTAGCCCCTTTGCCCAGGAACGCCTTTAGCACACACTGAACTATGAACCCCATGGGGCTGCCACAGCGCTGTTACAGTGGCTTTCCCACAGCAAGCGGAGCCTCCTGCTAGGGGAAATCCATCGGAGGGGTCTGCTCGCTGCATCTCATATGGCTGTCAGGAATCACTCCCACCCTTGTACCAATGCAATATGTTAATGAAGGAACAGACCCTCTGGGAAACTGGGGTTGCTCAAGGCGGAGTTGTTCTCAGCTCTGACTGCTAAAGCTGCTTTACTTTACACCTCGCATGATAATAAAGCTTAATTTGGACACAGGATGTATGATTCTAGCCTAGTGGTTCAAGAGCCTTCCATATCTGGAGCAAGGCTGGAGCCCGAGATTACTTCAGGAATTACTTTGCATTTTTATTCTGTAACCATTTGATTTCAAGTTCATAAACAGCCTTTGGAGCAGTGCCTGGAATGCAGGACATTCCTGCCATGCAAATGCCCCAGCTGCTGCTAGAAAACTGTAATTGCTTTCCCTCTGATGCAGGTCATCTTCAGATACTCCATACCAAAAAAGCCTCACCATAAGACATTCAGTGTTTTGCCCTCTAATCCCTCCTGCCAGCCCCAGAAAAGCCTATACAGCTTGGTGAAACAGAGAAAGCAGTGACTGTTCTTTTATTTTTGTGTTTATTCGCAATGGCTGTGCTCTGGGAAGGCTTACCAAATCAAGGGAAATGGAGGAACACCTTGTTTATGAGTTCCCTTAGCACTTACTCACAGAGATGGTCTGAACACAGCTGAGGCTAAAGCACTTCTGGGTAGGTGTTGGAGCAGATCCTAAATTGTGAAGACTGAGATGTACATGCTTGAGGTGAATCCAGCTTTGGACAACAGCTGAAGAGAGGCTTTTTGGATTCCAGTGTGAGATCTAACAATTCAAATCCCACCTACACCCTTTGGATCTGGGCTTCTGGACACCACACATCATCTGGGGTACAGCCTGGAAAAGAGTCTGAAATCATTTGACTTTGAGCCCTATATTTTGGCTAGGGTGCCAAACATCCCTCTTAATGCACACTTCTCAAAGTTCTTATTCAAATGTCTCATTTGAATAACGTGTGCTTCATTACCACAGGGGTTCTTTATCCTGTAATATACTGCAAACAAGGCTGAAGGTCTTGAGTTAGTGGAGTTCATGGGACCCTTTCATGGGTGTGCTGTGCGTGGTAATGCTATCATCTGTGACCTCTGTGAACTCAGAGCCTCCAGACACCATGTCCACCAGTAAAACAGATTAGAAAATCTCAAAGGGGTTTTTTGGTGTTGCTCAGAGGAGAAGCAAGCGCTGCTGTAGAAATTTCCTCTGAATTAGTAATAAAACCTGACCCAGAGGACTGTGCGCATGTGTGAGAAGGGTTATATTTGGGGGCTCTCCCTCATAACCCAAGGCCCCCACCAGATGATCTGTTCAATCATGTCTTAATCTGACCATAATCCCGGCAAGCTAATGAAAGGGAACTGGCAGGAAAGGCTCAGTGCCTGCTGTAGCGATGAGTGACCAAGCAGATCCTGAAAGCTGTAAAAGGTTTTAAGGGGATCAATATTCTCTGTGCTCTCATTTCTAATTGGGCTTTATTGCAGGGCTCTGATTCATGTAGTTCATTAAATGGACTCAGATGGAGTTTCTATAACTGAGTTTATACTCCTAGGGCATAGGATCAAAATAGCAGCAGCAAGCAATTGCCAAGGCCCCTGGAACTCATCTGGAGAAGTAATTGCAAGAGTGCTGAAGCATTAGACTTCAAAGAAACATGGATGTGGCTAAATCAGTATTATTAATTGCATTTAAGTTTACACAAAAAGTTATCATCTGCCATGTTAAGAGTCACTTGAAAAACCGCTCAGTGCCATGAAGTAGATATTTCGACTAGTTTGTAGTACCACTTGCATTCTGGGGCAAGTATTTTCTGGGTCTTCACAAAGCCCATGAGTAAACAGCTCCTAAACAGTAACTGTATTAGCTAGAGTTACATCATCTCCAGTTCTCTCATTCTCATGACACCATGCCCAAAACACCAAACTAGTGGAAACAATGAGGAAAATACACAATAGAGAAAGATGCTGCCTATTGCACCTCCTTATCTACCTTAGGTCTGCATAGACACTTTGAACTTCCCTGCAAAACATCTGTGGAATACATTAGTCAAGTAGGAAAAAAAACCCCCACCCAACAAAATACCCCCAACATAGAGTGTTTATGTGGATCTCATCAGATAAAAGTGCCACCTAGTCCATTAGTCTGTTTCTGTCAGCGACCCAAACCAAGTGTCTAGGGGGAAAATGTAAGAACAGGGCAATTGCATGGTGCTGCTCTCCCAAAACACTCTTGGGGCCCTCATTAACTTCTGATGCATCGACATTGTGAGCCAGGGATGGCATCCTTGCATTTAACAACCATTGAGGGATTTCTCTTTATGGGGCTCGTCTAAGGAAGTAGGAAGAGGGGGGTGTTTCAATTCTTAGAAGATCTTCTGCATTAACTAATTAGCACTACTTATTGCTAGTTAGGGTGAGTGTCAGCGTTTGATGGGAAGTAGGGCAAGACATATCAGTTAGGTCAATGCATGTGTGAGGGAGGAAAAGGGGGAATTGGACCAAGATGCTCAGCATGAAGCTGGCTCTGCTGGTATTGGGCTGGGACCTGCATTTTGCTGTTATATTACTCCAGGAGCTAGAAGGGAGCCTGGGCAAGTCACATGGGTAGTTTTTTCAATCTGAATTACACGTCGAACACCTTTGAGATTGGACCTCTGTTCTCCCTGCAACTAGATTTAAGTAATGTCTAACTTCTAATGACAGCATGCCTGGAGGTAGTCATGAATTTTCTACAGAAACAGTTTAAACGGAGAACTCAGGTTTATGGAGCTTAAAATATTTTATTTGAGGTGTCTTGGGGGGCAGGTTGATAAAAATTCTACTGGCTGCTGTTCCCCCGCAGGAGGAACCTGGGGCTCCAAATGAGATGCCCAGGCATCCTCCAGTTAGGGAGGATCAGGGCTGAGGAGTAAGACAGACAGAAGCCATCGTGCTGAGCACAGGGCTGCCTAGGTTATGCAATATGCTAACAAGATGATTAGTTAATTTTAAAATGGAGGGAGGTGCCTATTTTTCCTTGGGATTTTCAGAAGGGAAATACTTCCTGGAGCTATGGCTGACCTGATTTGGGTGCCTTTCTGCCAAGAAACAGAGCAACACAGTTTTGTGGTTAAAGTAGCCCCCGCTCTGCTCATTTCAGACAGGCTTCGAGTCCTCTGGAATATCCCAGGTGAGTGTCCTCAAGATCAACTGCTTGGTTATTCTCACATGTCTCTTTGTCAAGCTTTCTAGCTGAAGATGTTTCATTTTGTATGAATAATGAGTGCTTTTACTTGGAGATGATAGAGGGTGCACTGAGTGATCACCGAACAATTAAGTGCATTGTAAACACAAAAACAACACATGCAATTTTAGGAGGCATTAAATGATTCATTCTTGGTTAAGACTAAGGAGATATCATTACCACAGTATGAAAGATTGGTAAACTTCGTTTAGAGCTGCAGGTGCCCAGAATGATAACTACGTTCAATCGAAGACAAACTTAGGAAAAGATGCAGAAAACTGCTAGGATGAGCAGGAGACAAAGCAACTTGTTGTACAAGAAGCTACCAATCACAAGTTACTAACTTAGCAAAATTGGCATGGGGAATGATTGCTTTTCCTGGGAGATGAGGGGAGAGGTACTTGGAGAAAGAAGATAAAATGCTACTAGCACAAAGTGGATAGAAATTGAAATTAAACTCACTTGGCCCAGAATCTAGAAGGATACTACTGAGCTGAGAAGTGTGTTCTGGAACAGCATTACGAGCCAGGCAAGGAAAGCTGCATTGGTTTGGCACTGGCTAAACTTCTGGAGATGACGGGGATGGAGAACAAACAATTCTGGATTTGAGAAATGCACTTCTTCAAAGAGAAGACTTGAATGCTGACTCCGCTTGCTACGCTCTGGTTATGTCTCGGTGCTTCTGCTACATTCCAGTGTTACAGTGGAATAGATGTACAAGCTAAGAATTCCCTCAGAGATCAAGTTAATGTACTGAGATTTTTTTTTTTTCCTCCACCCCCCACTTCCTTCCTGAGAGTAGGCATAGCTAAAAATGAAATGTGGAACAAGGTTTATTTCTAGTCCTAGTAGCACTGACTTTCCTCTTCCCCCTGCAAGTACGTTACTGGATACTGCGTTAGGATGCCTTTGCCTCCCAATGAGATCAGCAGAGGGTGTTGGGGGGGTGTGTGGAGGCAGGGGCACAGGTGTGATTGATTTGCTTTTCTCTCCATTGTCATGCATGGCCTGTTTCTTACCTTCCCCTGGCATTTTGCAACGTCCTTGAGCTTTCCCTATCAGTACATCACACAATTCTGAGGCCTCTTATCTCTTATACAGGTGGTTTTTTTTAATTTGTTGAGGGCTGGAAAGGCTTGTGGGGTGTGCGAGTGTATGGCGAGGGGGGTGGGGGGGGTTGCATGAGTGGCAGGTCTGGTGACTCTCAGGACTAAAACTCTACAACAAGGCATTATTCTCAGTGTCCCATGTGAACCTTCATTCATTCAAAGAGAATTATCAGAACAAGATCAAACCTGACTGTTCTGCGCCCTGTCTTTGTCACTGGGGATTAGTTGTGGTTTTTGTAGCCCAGTGAATACTACCATTGTGTCATGCAAACCCACTCGCGAGTACTTGATAGCCTGCCGTTTGCAGCACTGTCCTAAGTGGCCTGGGGAACACCGAGTTCAAATGCCTGCATGAAATTGGTCAGAGTAGGAATTCAAAGCTTAGGTTTCCTATTTTAGGAATAGTGGACTCACTATTTCCAGTAGCGAGTCCAACAGAATGATGGATAATTTAGGTTGGAAGAAAGCTCCAGAAGTCATCTAGTCAAATCCTGCTCAGAGCAGGTCTAACCAGATCAGGCTGCTCAGTGCTGTGTCCAGTCAGGTCTTGAACATCTCCAGGGATGGATATTCCCCAACCTCTTGGGCAACAGGTTTGTGTTGGGAGTGTGTGAAACCCAATCCCCCAGGTAACTAAGAAGGTAATAGTTTAAACTTAGGAGCCTGTTTCCTGCACAGCCAATGGAGCGATGCAGAAGCTGTCTGAACAGGAATTAAATACGCTAGATGGAAGCACTGGTGCCTTAGAGATCTGGGCCATACAAGTGTCATATTTAGCCAGTGGTAGAGTCTAGAAATACAGCCTCTAAGTACGTAGCACAATTTTTTCCTCTTCTCCAGGTCTCATTGACTTACGTGGCACAAACGCAAGGCATGCAGCAGCTACACAGAGTTCCAGAAGCTGTGTGTATGTCACTGACAGCTGATGCTAAGATGACAGTGCACACTAACAGTCTTAGTTGGAAGGACTATGGGGACACTGCAGGGGTTGCAGCAGCAGATCGACTAGCGCGTACAAAATTGGTAACAAAACCCTTGCTAATGCTCCACCAGGGATATGCAGCACTCAAGTTTTACTTGCGTGTCATATGCAAACTCAGCACAAATAGTAGGAATAAAACCTATAAATTGGAGCTGTGCCCAAACTTCATCCAGATAAACTGTTCATACAGGCATAGTTCAGACTACAGTAATCAGAAAACTCATTGCTAGAATATGATGTTTCCCTGTAACAAATCCAGATGGGGCTTACTTTAACATCAGTCCTTTTCAGACATGGTGAGGATGCATCATTTATTAATGGGTCAGAATAGAGCTGCCTTGCACTACACAAAACCAAACATCTCCACTTAGTGTATTTCAGTGGCAAATTCATTCCCCTGCTATTTCAGTGAATGGTACGTTATATTCAGCTAATACTAAGTAACATTATAGCAGACAAGACACTCAGTGCAGAAAACCTCAGAGAATTGACTAATATGGCAGAGCTTTAAAATAACTTTCTATTTCAACAGATTTACTCTTGCAGTTTATGTATAGCCATACAAGTTATTTATCATTTTATCTTGAGACAAGTACTGAAGTCAGCGCTCCAGACTTCAAGGAAAAGTGGGTACCTAAGGCGAGTGGTTCAGATGCTCAGTGAGGCTGAGAATCTCAGACTCAGTTACTAGCCTCAGCCATACCCTGTCTCCTGCTGGAGAATTGCTAAATTATGCTCCCTGGCCCTGCAAATACTTCTCGCCCATCCCCTCCCCCCCCCCCCCCCCATGATAATGGCACAACAGAGAATTTGTAATTTATTCGTTTTAATGCTCTCCAGGGTCTATAAGACACTTAACAGTTTCATAACAGTTGAAAAACAGGAGCTTGAAATTACTTTGTACTTGTAATCCAGCTACCCTTGATTTTTTCACTTTGTTAGCTTTCTTGATGGCTTGTTTGCGTTTCCACATAGCTGAGTTCCAGTACAATCAGGCCGTTACTCAGTGGGAATTGCTTCAGGGTACATAAACAGTTATGTACATTTGCAAAGTAGCTGGAGCGTTCCCCTCCTCCCTCTGAGAGTAAGTCATCTTAAGGAGCATCCTTGCTTTCAGTGCATCACGAACTAGCTCATTGCTTGGCATATGGTAATAAGATCACAGCCAGCAACTTTGCAACTTTCTTACCTCTTTCTAATGCAAGTGAAAAATATGGTGGTTCTTCCAACCTAAAAAAATACTATGAGTGGTGACGTCTCCTCTTGCTGTAAACAGGTTTTTCTAGAGCACGTATATTAGTTACTAACAAAAATAACAAGGTGGTCTTGGCTACTACTTACTCTTTTTCCCCGCTGTACGTGACAGTGGTGTTAGGCACGAGAACAGACTGATGTAATGATGGGGATGCTTCTTTCCTGCTGTGCTTATGATGTGTTGTGATGGATGTCATGATTTCAGTCTATTTTAAAAGAATGTGATGATGAAAGAAACTGTAGACAAGTATCTCAACTACCTAGCTTATTTCACCCTCAAAGCAGGAATACAAACTCAACTTTGCTTTTCACAATCCCCTTCAGTGTACTGAAGGAGGCTGCAGAGTGAGATTCCTGTAAGAGGGTGATCCTGTTGTTATTGTGGTGTCAAATAGAACTCAAATTCTAATCCTAGTGGGGTTACATCAGACCTAGGTCCTTGAACTGGCTGTAAGATTTTGGCTGTGCCAAAGGGTTAATTAAAGTAAGCGACAGAATAGTGTCAGGCATCCTCCCCCGCCCCAGTGCGTTACTGACTGGCAGGAGCATGCAATGGTAGGTAAACTGGTCCTTTATATGTATATCTATATTACACACACACGACAATTAATCTACTGTTTTCTGCAACATCATCTACTGTGCTTGACCTTGTTCTCAAAGCCTCAGATGAGACTTTTTTTTTTAAGTGACCAGCTACTCTGCTTGTTGGTGTTGATTGGCAGTCCTGTTCTCCCCTTCCCCACAACACCCAATGTCTCTTTTGTACGTAGTGCGGAGTAGCGTTATGCCTTTCAACAGCAGTGAACTGTTAGATCAGCTCGGCCATCTCACAGAACTTCACCTTACTATTTTCTTGGCATGGCTATTCACTAAGTAATGAGTTGTATCGTTCTGGTCATGCCCCAGCCTGAAATCAGTAGCAGGCAGTCCAGAGACTGCATGAGGACTTTTCTACTCCATGCCTAGAAAAGACGCAGCATGTTTCATGGCTCCACAAGCCAAGCTGAAGTCAGGCAAGCACCTCAGTTGCTCTGTACTCCTGGCGACGGATGAGGGCTCATACATCTCAGTGAACTGAGGCTAGGCTTGCTTAATGGACTTGCTTTAAAAAAAATTTCCACACTTGGAAATAGTAGGTCTCTGAATTCCATTCTTTATCCCTGTTTTACAATACTGTACCACTCTCCTGCAGAAACAGCCAATATAATTTACTTTATCATTTCTTCCCACACTGTAGCAGGTATGACCAGCACTGCTACTTGTACCTATCCTTTATGCAGGAAGCACCCGACAGTCTGCCACAGGGAAAGCACGCATGGGATGACAGATTCTTTTCTGACATACTTTCTGTAATCATGGAATTTGTTTATGGCTTTACTTGCAAAATGCTGCTGACAAACCTCACTTGTAAAGTAGCTGAACTCAGGCAAATGGTTGATATGTCTTAGTGGAAGTGCTATCTTATGCCTCTAAGGACAGGTGCAACTGGAGAAAGTCCTAAACGTGCTGCAGTCATGCTTTACTGGAAAGGAGCCAAGAAGCAAACTGGAGAGTAATTTGTCACCTGGCCTGTCAAAGCAGACTACATTACTAGAGTGCCAGTCTGCCAGCACATTATGTGTTTCCAAATGCTCATAAACACTCTTCACTATATTTCTGAAGGCAGTGATTAGTTGGAGACAGCTTTCCAGATTCTTCTAACCAGTTGCGCATCAGGTAGATGCTGCAGCATGTTTTTTCCTTCCAGTGTATTCAGTCAGCGGCTCAGTTAAGCAACAAATCTGTTGTTTCACGAGTAGTTAATCAAGTAAAAGGCGACTCTAAAGGAATATGGAGAACAGCAGATCAAGACCTATGCACTAGAGAGTTTTAACTAGTATCTTATTTCAGGGGAAAAAAAAAAAAAAAGACGTGTAGCTGGGTGATGAGGGGGAAGAGAGAGATGATGCCTAAGTAAGTCCCTTTTCTTAAAGCGGTCTACAGACAATATCGTTGTATGAGCAGAAGGCTGAGTCTGGCTCCAGAGGTATAAAAGGAACATTTACTTCTGTTTTCCAATTCTGTGAAAACTTCAATTACTGAGATGACCACAGAAGTTACAAGTATTTAAAATAAAAAAAAAACTTACTGTGGATTAATCTTGAAGTTAAAGCTTGTTTATCTTCTACTTGCCAAAAAACATAGCTTCATAAAGTCCCTTTCATAAAGGAGAAATGTTTATTACCACCTGCTTTAAAGCACCTTCTTCCCATTTTCTGCTCTAACATGAGAAATTCATATTTTGTACTTGTTTACTGGTCTTAGTTTGCAGTTATTATACGAGAGCCAAAACCAAGAAAGAGGAAGATTTTATTTATCAGACTGAACTTTAGGTTATCTTTGAAGGCAAAGCTGTGTTATGTTCCGAGTTCCCTATTACTATAGATTCGGCATGCTCCTTGTACTTTTCACAATAAGGAAAGAGCCCACATTGCTAGTTTTCCTTAAATTGAAAACAAGCTCACAGAATGAAGAAAATATTAAATCACTATTTTAATGTGACAGGAAGGGAGAAGGAATGTTTATTTGGCTTCATTTAAAGACTGCAAAATCGCATCCTACTTAGCACCTTGAATGATTCACCATGAGAATACTGGAATTTTTTTTAAAAAAATTGTAAACATTTACCAGAAGTAAAACCCAAACATGTTAGTAAAGAACATGTTATTTTACTACTTGCTATATGGGAGGATAAGCTATACAAGCTGTTTAAATAACATTGCTTATATGAAACCTGAATGTTATTGTATGGAGCAATAGCGAATTTTCTAAGTTTTACTTACTGTGTCAAGCTGCATTTGAATATAAAACTTCCATACAGAAGTATTTACAGATATAGGTAACCTTAAGTGGATTAATATACTTCTGACCTACTATGTTTTAAAAATCACTATTTATTATAAAGGAAGCATGTTTTTTATGTTAGCGGATCAAATCGATTCGGGGTCACTACAACTGTAGAGCTAGTAGGTCTAATCTCCAATTTGTATTTGTGTTGGGGGAAAAAAGTTTAACACCCCCTCGTGATACCTTTCTAAGAATTTCTATCTCTTCAGGAATTTGATGCCAAGTCTTCAGCAGCTATTACTTATCACTTAAGTGAAGCTAGTTTCATTAAAACTTTACTATAGACAGCCAATTTGACCTCAGATTCTTTTAAGCCAATCCATTTGCTGTGAGGTCCATCAGAAACTATTGATGTGTATCAGGAAGTTAAGTGCACTGGAGAGAACTACATTCACTCCTCTGTTAATCCTGGAACTGCTCCTGGTTGAGTTATACCTGTACAAGTCTAAGACTGAAATCTGTACCTATAGTAGACAAACTCTAGACTAACGCAAAGGCACAAAGTACCAAGCCCGCCTTGCTTTTCTACCTGCTGTATTTTTTGGTCTAATGTGTCCTCCCATCCAAACTTTTTCAGTACAGCAGAATTACAAAGACATCAGCATTCAAGATATCCAGGGCAGATATAACTTCACAGTGTGTGCAAGCAGTTAAGTCCTTATCCTTTGTAGAGAAAATGCAGTTTGGGACAGATTCCCATCAAAACAAATTTGCTTTGCCTATTCCTTTCTCAGGGGAAGGTTGGAAGTAGACTAATTCATGGGGTCTGTGATGTGATGCATTCAGCCTGCTCTCACCCCTCTCCTATCCCAGAGCAGACACACTTACCTGAGTATAAACGCCTTGTAGAAAGATCAAGTTTAGAGTGCAAGAGGGTTGCTGTGTTTCCCAAAGATCCCCAGGAAAGACAGTAGTCAAGACTAGGCCCCAGAAGTTAATTCGGCAGGCCAGAATTTGAGCCGTTCTGTAATACAGCAAACAACTGTTGGTTCAGTCCATGTAACCTTTCAAGCCCCGTCCTTTGGCAAACAGGCAAGAAAGATTTAATTTGTTGTCTGGCAGAAAACACAAAATTCAGCACTCAAGTTTAACTAAAGGGTAATTTTTTTATTCCCCATTAAGACTGTCTCAAGGACATAACTAAATGTTGGAAACCCCACAGAAGGGCACATACAGTGAATGTGGTGAAGTACAATGTGAACAGCCCCAGGGGTTCAAATACGGTAGGACCATTAGCTAACCAGAGGAAAAAAACCAAATTAAAACTCTGCTGAAGATGTTGTACTTTCTTTTCCATTTACACTGAAAAAAAGTCAAATCCAACAAAATCCTTGCATCTCTAACAATACATTCAGTCCTGGCTAAAGAGTTTAACAAGATGGCAACAGGATGACTATAATACAAAACGTTCACTACCACACTCTGTACACACCTGTTGTCCAAGCCCTCCCCCAAACCCATGTAATGATGGTGCCCCCATTATTTGCTTGCTTGCTGGGCCTGCCTGCGGAGGAGGACGTAGAT
This sequence comes from Aptenodytes patagonicus, assembly GCF_965638725.1. Lineage (NCBI taxonomy): Eukaryota > Metazoa > Chordata > Aves > Sphenisciformes > Spheniscidae > Aptenodytes > Aptenodytes patagonicus. The sequence continues at coordinate 34,195,050 of NC_134955.1, read as the reverse complement.
CTTCTCCTTTATCCAGTCTTTATTGTACGGTTGGTATGTCTGAGTATCAGCACGGTAACTAGAGAGAAAAGAAGAATTAATGTAGTATGTCTGTCCTGCAGTACATCTACCGGAAGAACTCCACGAACAATTAAGCCTCCTCAAGTGCATGAGGCAGAAAGTTGTGTACAGAACACAAGTAATATCAGAAGTAGATGGGAATTGCCACTTATCAAAGAGATTTATCCTGTTCCCTAAAAACCAGTTACCCAGCAGATCAGCGAGAACCTGAAATAAAACTAGATGCTCCAAGGACTACTGAGTGGCTGGATCACAGCGTGTTCACATTTTAATTCATCAATATAATTACTTATGGGAGACAACAAATGGAGCACCTTAATATTCTGGAGCTCAGAATGAAGAACAATAGTTCCACCAGGAAACGATCTAATCTGTTTTGATGAGCCAAAAACTTTTTCAACACTACTTCAAGCAAGTGCTCATGTGAATTTTCAAGTGTTCCACTTCTGTTTGGAATTTTTAGAAAATGAATAAAAGCACAATTTTCCAGGAGCAAAGGTAGAGGCATAGATGGATGACAAAGGATTCTTGCCAGTTGGCAGTGACAGCAAGATTACATCTAAGAAACAAGGACACTTCATAAAAAGCAAACTGAAAACAAGAACCCACAGACTCATTCTCTTCGCTACTCAGGGATAATTGATAAAAGTAGTCCACTAGCAAGATTTCTTGCCAGGGCCAGAGAACTCAGTTACTCAAGACACTGTTGAATTGAAGCAGAATTAGACTGAAAAATGAAAGCAAATTGCGTGAAGTTATCTGTGTAGATTCATGCCCTCCTTTCCCCCTTAGTCGTTAAAGTTGAATGGTTTTTCTTACGAAGATGGTACTTTCAGTGAATGCTTCAAGAACTACTGAAGTCCCGGTCAGTCTTTAAATCTTGGTACACGTATTTCTAATCAGGTAAGAAGGGTGAGACGGTCACTGGTAAGAAGCTAAGTAAAAATCCGGAGTTAACTCAATTCAGAATAATTTACAGTTCTTACCTAAGGAAAAAAACCTAAGCATACTGTTTCTAAGAAAGCCTTGTTATTTAAAACCCAGCATGACCGGTTCAAGGCCATAGAAAGAGTTTCAGTATATATTGATATAGTAGTAGTTCCAGTGCAATGTAAGAAATGTTAATTTCGGGAAAAGTTACTGATTCCCACCCCAATCCATTCATCATGCTACACTGCGAGACTAGATAGCAAGTACTCTAGGAATCTCCATGAACACAAGACATGTCTGGTACACCATGTGCTATGTGTGCCATCTGCTGGAAAACTGTAAGCTGAAGTAGAATTTGGCACGACACTGGGTTTACAAGCCTAATTAAGAAAGGCACAAGACTGTACTAGAAAACAGTTGCTGCTTCCTAAAGCAAATAGCTAGCTTCAGTCTGTTAGATAAACTAAAACAAAGTGTGTCTTTCAAACTGCATCAGCCCAGCACTATGACACCTGAAGATCAAACGTGGCAGAATGTCTAGGAACAAGGTAACTGCAGAAACTGCAATCCTGTTTTGGTTACTCTACTGAGGACTTTGGTAAACGGCATTTGTAATAAGTCACTATCAGTAACATAGATTCTGTATGTACATCAGAATGCAAAGGAAAGCAATCTGATGCTCAGGTTTTTTTAAAATAGGTTTTTATTTTAAACTGGAATTAACTGGCAAAGGTTGTTCACTGTGCAGCTGCACAAGTACTTGCACTGGGATTTCAGACAGAGCAGTACAGCTGCAGGAATGTCCACACCAGATACTCACCGGCTTAAAAATAGTTTCTGGAATTTTGAGCTTAGAAAGCCAAACACTATGTCTTTTGTTATTTGAATACGAGATTTGTATCCCTATTCCTACATTTCTGCAAAGTTGATACCACTATCATATCAAACCATTACCTTGAAATTTATGGTATGGAAAGTACTCGTGATCTGGACTAAGCGATTTAGTTACCACGTTAAGTTATATTCTGAATAATGAAATTTAACATTTGATTTCACAGTACAGTCAGAATGGAAAGTACACGAGACCATCTTTGCTTGCCCACAACTTTAACACGCAGATGAGAACTGGAGATAATGTATTCACGAGAACACTCAAATAATTAGCTAGGGCTCCCTGAAGGATTGATCTGTTCCTCAATCACTTCAGTAGGATTTACAAAAACTTCCATCTTGCTGTATCTTGATCAAAACAAACGATCGGCTGCAATGTGCTTCTATACACTTCTACTGTACCACCAGTACAGCCCTCAGCTGAATAAAATTCTGTAATCATTCTGCCTCCTTAAGAATCGGACCAACTGCACAAAGGCAGAGACAGCCCCAATTTAAAGAGATTCTAGCATTAATAAAATACGTAGCTGTATTAAACTGTTGGACTTCAGTATTTGAAATGCTGGGAGCTTCAAGGTGACTAAAATCCAAGTGGAACCGTCAGTTTCTAAGCTTTCTTTAGAGATACTTTATTCCAATGCAGTTAATTGGAGTGGGCAACATGGCATGCCACCTGCAATACTGCCACCTTACTAACACAGTTATTGCAAAAAACCCCAGAATCTTACCAGATTTAACATGTAAGAGTTTACATGGAAGACTTCTGACTTCTCTAAGTCACTGAAATGGACTTGTACAACCGAACTTACACAAGACAGCTGAGGTCTGCCAAGTCATCAATGAAGTCAAACAACTGGCTGATATCATATGTAATCGATGGACTGTTAGGATTCATTCTCTTCAGATGCTCTTCATACATTTTACAGACTCCTACAGAGAAAAAAGATCAACAGTGCAATATTAAAAAACCAACAACTGTCTTTGCTGAAACTTCTTCAGCTACTGAACCACAGATACCCAGAAAGTTTAGAGATGACTACTATGAAAACAGAGACATAAACTTCTTACGCAGATTTTGCAGAGGTGAAATGCTTTTGTTCTAGCTATATGCATTGAAACATAATACTAATCCTATAAAATCAGGTAAGATGCATGGACAGAGGCATCTAGAGGAAAAAGTTTCAGTTCTGTCAAAGATGGAACTTTCCATGCAGTAAGCTCCAATGGAAACCTGAAATTCCTTCTAATAATTTTAAAACAATAATTGCAACATATATTCCTACGGTACAAGCACCTGAGAAAGAGAAGAACTAATGTCAAATAAAACTACTCAAATCTCAGAAGAGAGATCATTCTTGATGAAAGAGTCAAACAGGGCTACTGAGGCAAGAGTGACAGCACAAGCCTGTATATGAATTTAAATCAGTTTTATTTAAGCTAGCCCATAAATAATTCGGATACATTTGAGAAGAACATAATATTAAAGTGAGCACGGAGGCTTTACATAGTCTTTAATATGCTTTTGTTTGCCTCGCAAAACTTCCTGGAATTAGAATTTTTAATGTTAAGTGAAATTCCACATTTAAATCATACAGCCGTAGTATTTCAATCTTCTTTCCAAGCTCACTATGTGTCTCTTAAAGTCATGCAGGATTTTTTTCTCTGGCATGCATGCCACGAGGCTGCAAATTATGTATCAATTGCACACATACTTTTATTTTATGTATTATTTCCAGTAGCAATCTTTCCTTTACATGGCTAGCACAAAAATTAGTGAGTTGTTAGGCTCTGATCCTGCAATGAAATGCATTCAGGCAAGTCTGCTGCATAGCCCCACCAAGAACATTGCCTACTATCATGAACTGAACGTGGTTCAATCTAGTTAAATCAATAAGAGGCATTTAATATAAAAAGGAATGTTCTTTGGTTTAGAATTGTTTTTTCTAAAATTTTGTTTTTCTAAAACAAGTTCTTTGTTTTAGAAACAAAGAATAAATATTTTTTAGTTTGCTAAAACATTAGTAAACTAAAAGCATGAGATTTTTGCATTTTTTTTGTGAATTACTTTGGGAAAGCATGAACAGTAACTTATTTTCTTACTGAGTAATTTTGGGAATATGTCAAAAGCGGGGTTTTAACAACAGTTTTTGACTACCATGTCTGCACCCACCTTCCATGCATTCATTCACTGATTCGTAATCAGCATATGTTCTGCCTTCTGGCCTCTTGGTAGGCTGGACAAGTAGAATTGTGTGAGACTGAAAAACAAAACAAACACCAAGAAAACAGGTTACTTGCAAAATTTGAATTTTTTTTTTGTTTGAATTAAGTTATTTATCTGAATGAAGCACTAAAAAGAAGTATAATATTAAAATACTGAACTAGCTATCAGGGACATGGACATTTTCCAAATAGCATTTACTGTTCATATAAGATGTGTTAATTTTTGTTTCCGATCAGTCCTATCAATCCTTACGTAACTTTAAAATGTGTAAAATCACTGGTAAAGCAGCTATTGTGTTGAAAAAAATACCACGGAAATAGTTTCTATTTAAACACAAAAGCAAAGCAATAAAGTCAATGTATAAAAGCTATGCCATTAGTGCATTTACTTATTTTATTCCAAACGCAAGCTGTTAGTATAATTTTAAATACTCCAAATACAGAGTGAGGAGAGAGTCCAACTTAACTTCACTACCAGGCTCACCTTAAAGATTTTAACACAAATAGCTATTCTGAGTTATGCGTTCAACTTCAAGGGAACACAAATTGTACAACAAATCTGCACTTCATATTCAAGATTATTTCCTGCAAAACAGATGCACTGATTTTTCATACTTCAGTGAGTCTACTGAAACAGTAATTATGGCACAGATAACTGTTCCAAATGTCAGAGCTTGTTCTTCTGCAGGAAAGACTTAGATGATTGTACAGTCTGTGGCTTGCATTATTTCTGTAATATTTTTCACTTGGCTACAGCAAGTAATTTGAGCAAACAACAAGCAAGATTTTTGAAGTGTACACAATCTGTGATCTAATTAACAGGTTACACAGCACAGAAAGTTTGCAAGCACACTACAAAATGCCATTTCCAGTGCTGCTAATTGGATCCAACATTTTCAATGCTAATATATGAGGTGAGCACCAACATGTAATATTTATGGAGGCAACTGCAGAGAAAGACACACTGGAAGCTGATACCAAAGCATATTATTGGGCTTAAATTAATCAGCTGCTGATAGAAAAATGCTGACCCACACTTTGGATAGATCAGTGAAGATATCGGTTCAGTGTTCAAATGCAGTGACAGAAAAGAAAAATGGCCAATATTAGGATTTACAAGGAACAACAAGAAAACAGTACGAATTTTTATACCATGACTGATAGCGTCCCCATGCCTGGAATGCAGTTTTCAGTTCTTTAAATTCTGTCTCAAATAACATGGTAGAAGGAGATTCAGGGAAGCCCAGAAAAAAGTTACACAGAGAAACAGAAGCAGCAAGACTTTTCCCGACCAGAAATGGAAAAAGAAGGGAATTCAGAGCTACACACTGTAACAAAAAAATCATACAAAGGAGACTAGACCATTTAAGTCCACTTTCATATATGCCAGAGGATACTAGATTTGAAAGGAACTGCCCAAGGGGGGCTGGTATCTGGCTGTTCCTAAGTGCATTGTGCTTGAACAGGCATGTCTTACCAGGGAGTCCAAATAGACTCTGCCAAACTTTATAATAAAGTACTTTTTCCAGCACTATCATTTTTATTTGCTGCTCACTGATGACAAGGCTTGGTTCCAGGACTTGCAACTCTGATTTCCTGGGAGCATTTCACTAAGGATCCCTTATTAACAACAATGGACGAGGTGCATCAGCCAGTTCAGTCAGCGTGTTCTAAAAAAAGCTGTTATTTTAGCATCAGAGTGTCTTGCAAACTACATTTCTGGCATCTGATTACATACACACCTTTGCCTTTTTCAACTAAACTCAGTATTTAAAAGAAGTTGGGTTTCTTTGACAAAACCTAAGAGAGCATAGAGAAAACAGAACTGACTAGGAGTTACAGAACTGTATCATAATTGAGTGAATTCTGTATTTGGTCTCTCAGAATCTTGCTGGGGAATCATATATATTCTGAAATTATCCCAATAATCAGATTATAGAAAAAACTATCAGTGAGCCAGGCACGTAAGCCAGTTCTTTTAGAACTTTAAGGTAGAAATTATTTGGGCTTCTGACTTTAAACTGTTTATCACTTCAGACACTTTACAATATCCATATCAGATACTGGACCAGAATTTATTAAAATTAATGCCAGTGGGACCATCTGTATTGCAGAACTAATGCATTACATCTCAAACATTTCCTTGGGAACTTCCTATTATTTTACCTTAAGGGGAAAAAAATTTGCTTGATTTGATAAAATTGTTCCTCCTCTCCTACCACAGAAGTACAAAAAAGTGACAAGTTCAGAAGCCTGAGAAAAGTTTCCTCTGACTATTACCTGCCCTACTGAATACATGCCCAGGTGACAGGGCAAAAATCAGTGTGATTAGTAACTATTGTGTTTTCCTATAGGTATAAATCTTATTGTTAGGAAAAAGAAAACCAAAACAAGGGAAGAGCCATAAGCCTTCATGCATTAGGACCAGGTTATCTGGAAGAGCCCAATATGGACCCTTATTATTCTGATGCGTATGTTGGGTTTTCCTGCATTTTCTTTTAAAGCACAGTTGTACTGGCTGCTGTTAAGCAGGACACTGAACCAAGATACCACATCGTTTATATCACACCAATTTTGAACTTCTAGAGAGCACTTTAGAAAGTGCTCCAATTATCGAAGACACAACCCTGTAAAAATGGTTAAGGCAGTGCCGACAGCCAAACCAGCAGGACTCTGGAGCTAGGCAGCACCTGCCCAAAGAGGCTTCTACCAACTGTAGTCTATTCAACAAGAAAGTAAAAAATAATTTAAAAGGAAGAGAAACAAGTATCATAAGAATAAGATGTGCAGTGATGCAAATACAGGTAGTATACCACATACCGAAATGCCCTTCAGTTATTCCTGCTAGGCAGAAAAAGTGGTTTAAGTGTCTTCTTTCACTTTGTATAACAGGGACAGGGCTTGTAGCTGCTCATCCTAGCAGAAGCTAACTGCTTTTGAGCAAGTGCCAGACAGACGTAGAACTTTGCTGCAAACCCAGAAGCACTTGTCCTTCCACTGCAGGACAACAACTTCCTTCAGCATATTCAAATTTATTAGATAAATGCAACAAACTATTGTGACCGGTAGGCCTTTGTGCTTCAGCGTGCCATTCAAACAGCCCACCAGCGCAAGCTACCGCCTTTCCCTCCTCCAAGTACTGGGGAGGAGCAGGGAAAGCAGCATGGGTAGAAACAGCTTCAGTTAACGCAAACCAGCCATTTGAGGTTGGCACACTCGACGGATCCGCGAAGCTAGCGCTCGCCAGGAAGAACTGCGCTTCCAGAAGCGCCCTGGAAAGGGGCTGAAGCTCCCGGGCAAGCCCGCTCCACGCCAGGGCCGGAAGCCTCCCCCCTTCCCCCCTTCCTCTGAGGGCAACCGGCCTTTGTGCCGAGGAGGCTCCGGCGGCGGCGGGGCGGCACGTCGCGAGGCCGCTGCCCCGCCAGCACGTGCTGCCGCCCGCCCGGGCCCGGAGCGGCGGCCGCGGCCTTCCCCACTACCCGCCGCGCCTTCCCGCGCGCGGTGCCGGCGACCGCCCCCTGCCCTAGGGGGAAGGGAAAGCGGCCCGCGCCGACCCCCCCAGGCAGGCGCGGGGCGCGAGGAGCCGCCGGGCCCGGCCCGCCGCCCGCCCCGCTCACCATCACGGCTCCCGCTCCTCAGCACCGCCGCGGAGAAGAGGCGCGCGACGATCCCCCACAACCCCCCGCGCCCGCCGGAAATGCTGCGCTAACGGCCGACCATAGAGGTCGCGGCGCCAGAGTGCCGCCCGCGCACGCGCACGCAGACGCAGGCCCAGGCCGGCGCCCGAGCGCGCGGCGCCACACGGCGGGGCGCTGAGAATGCCGGGAGCGGCCGGCCGCGCCAGGCTGGAGGGGGCGGGGCGCGCGGGAGGAGCCGAGCGGCTGCGCGGCCATCTTTGATGAGGGAGCCGCTCCTTCCCGCCGCGACCCGTGCGGGGCGTCGGGCGGCCGCGGCCTCGCCCGCCATCTTGAAGTCGGGAAGCGCGTGGGGGCAAGGCGAGCGGGGGCGGGGCGGAACGTGCCCCGGAAGGGGAAGCGCTGGGCCGCGGAGGTGCCACTCGGGCTCTGAGGCGGCGGTGGGGGCGAGCGGGCGGTGGGGGGGCGAGGCGCGCACCGGTCCCACAGGTTCCCCGCGCCTTCTCCCCACGGACGCGGCCCGCCTCAGGCCGCCCCTCCGCGAGGAGCCGCTTCGGCGCCCGCTGTTTTCTCCCCCTGGGGGCAGCGGGGTGCAGGGGAAGGTCCCGCTGCCTCAGGTGAGGGCTGGGCCTGCCTGCCTGCCCGCCTGCCCCGGGGCCGGGCCGCTCCCTCCCTCCCTCCCTCCCCCGGCCGCGCCGGGGCTCCCTGCCCGCTCCCTGCAGCGGTGTCGGGCGGCCCCGGCGGGATAGCGGCTGCCGCACGCCGGGCCCGGAGGGGCCGCCGCTGGGGGCCGAGCCGGCCGGAGCCGCCGGGCAAGACAGACATGGCTGAAAGCCTTTCCTGGGAGCTCGGTGTCTGCACGGGTTAAGGAGTGCGGGGCGAGGTGGAAAAGTTGCTGTTGAATTTCACTTTAAGGGACCGGACAGAAAGCAGCGAAATGGATGACTTCCGCTCCATCTGCCTGCTGTCTCTGGCCATGCTGGTCGCCTGCTATGTGGCAGGGATTATCCCCTTGGCAGTTAATTTTTCCGAGGTAAGACAGCTTCGCCAAACTGCTCGTTGGTTGCTAAGGGAGAATAGCAGAATCTAGATGGAGAGATCTACCAGAAGGAGTTAGTGCTGTCCCCTTTCAAGTACGGCAGTGCTGTTAGGGGTGATGTAACTTTGCAAGATTTTTAAGGAAGTTGTGAAGGTGATATTAACTTTAATTCAAAATTGCAATGTAAAATTATGCTTATTCTACAATGTGTATAAAAGCCATTTAAGTGTCCCAAACTTGATCCGAGCATCTTGGCTACAGATGAAGCAAAGTGTCAGCATGTAGTGGAAGGGCATGATAGCAGCTAGACATAGTTGTTCTTAGAAGCTTGTGTCAGAAATCTCTGAAGTCAGAGGGTAACTCTTACTATGTGTCTAAACTTTTATTATGTCTCAAATTAGGGCTTCTAAAAACAATTCAGAGAATGTTCTCAGAAAACTTTGGTTTGGTTCACAATGTTGTTCGCAGCTTGTGCTGCTGAAAAGTTAAACTCTAGCACTTTGATTACAACACAACTTCAAGTTGTGCTTCTATCCCATGGAACTCGAGGCATTCTTTTGGAAAAATATCTTGGATACATAAGGTGTTGTTAAAGGAAAGGGAGACTTTTATGGATTGAATGAGTTTCCAAGCGGTACCGGAGTTCAGAAGTGAATGTATTTGGTGCTTCTAAGAGATGATTGTTGAGGGGATTATGATTGTTACAGTCTCTGAAAGTCTCCTAATATCCTGTGATGCCTGAGGGGTTTTTAACTTTCTAAGTGATGACTGTTGTATACAGGTGTGGTGTAATGAGAGTTTAGTTGTTATGAGGTAGTAAGAGCTCTCTTAGGAGAGGTTTCCCATTTCTACTGGGAGCAGTGCTGCTTTTGGAAAGTGAAGCTCTGGAAGGCAGATGTGACTTGTTCTTTTATCAAGTCACAGAGCTGGTTCCACCTGTCCTTTGGTCCTGTTATTACTAGGAGACTTTGGGAGCAGTAGACTCTGAACAGCATGGAAGGAAAGGCTGTTCATTTTGGTAACAGTACAATTCAGCCAAATAGATTGAAACATGAGAATATATTCTGAAGTCTTTACATAAACATTAGCATAGTTCTGTTTTGCCAGTGCTTTGTCTGATGTTTTGATGGACCTTCCCTTATATTACTTCAAGGCTGTTGCTTCCACTGTCTTGCTCTTCAAAACTCGCTTTTGCCCTGAAGTCTACAAAGGATGTTCTTGCAAATTTGCTGAGAACACTGCCTAGCATGCTAATATTGTCTCTTTTGGTATTTAATTCTGCATTTCCTCATGTATGTGCTTGATAGTTACCTGTTGTCTCTGCCTTTTATTTGGTGTTGTTTGGAGGTAGAGTTCTTGATCTGTGTTTTTGTGGCTTATTTATATAGTTGAACCAGGGGGCTCCTAAATCATTTGGGACTCCCAACAGCTGCAGGAATATAGATCTGTTGTGGATCCAAAAACATAGCATTCTGCATAAACAGTAATCACCTATTTATTAGCCTTTTGTGTGTTGCGGTATTTTGCCAACAGTACACACGTGCAATCAAGTTTATTGTGGTATCTTAAACTCTCAGAAATTCTTGATTCGGTTTTACACTTGTCTTAAATAGGATAGTTTAAGGATCCGCATGCTGTGCTGGTTTAAAAGAGGAGCTGAATCTCTCTGCCAATTATCTGCAAATACTAACTAATCCTGGAAGTGTCTAATTAGAAGTTAGAATTGTTTTGTTTAAAATGATTGCTTAGGCCTGTGCAACATGGACAATTTGAAACTGAAATGACTGTTTGGACTGTGCATTCTGTGGTTTGCAAAAAGTTTTGCAGATGGCCTTAGTGAGGGGAAAAATGCCTCCTCTCACTGGCCACTTATAGTGGTTAAAAAACAAAAATTAATGCTTTACATAACATACCCCAGATGCTTGAGAACAATAAAATTATTCATTATTGTTAATACATTTCCTCAGATGAGTTTTTTGCCGTGGAACCTATTGGTTGTGTTCTGATTTCATGCTAGTTTCTATTCTTTTAATTAGATTTGGATATTCTTGAAAGTATAAAACTCCAGCGAAGCAAGGTATGACTAAACATTGGTGGTAAAAAGGTACAGACTGAACAGGGCTTCACTTTATTTCTGTATGCATATGTACCCTTTCAGCTTAATCCTAACTTACAGTACTCTGTTGGGCTAACTTTGGGCTGGAAACAATGCTATACCAGTTCTTGAGGCTATCTCCTAAGTTGTAGCCTAAATGCAAAAAACAAAATAAAATCGAGTTCTAGCAGTTTGAATCTTTTGCTGGCGTAACAGAGGTGGGCAGTGTTGACTGGGCTGGGACTGCTTGCTGCTGAAAGTAGGTGTGAGTTTTTGCTAGGTCCAAGTAAGAGTTTCAATACCGTGCAGATTTAAACCAAGTACTGAGCTGTGGAACAGCTTGCTAATTTGAGGAATTTAAGATTTTTCCCATGCTTTTTTTTAATGCTATTTACTGTGTTGCTATTGTTTTTAACAAGTTTGCAACTGAAATGGTTTGATTTCTTGGATCAAACTAGGTGACTTTTCCCTGTCTGAGTAGGCTGCAATTATTAGATTGCTGTATTCACTGTGTCTAAATATTTTGTAGTGTAAAAGGAGATAGAAACTTCTCTTGAAACAGTAACTTGTTAGTCTGTATTATTTTCATGGATCTTTAAAATTCACAGATGCCCAAATGAAAGCAAGCAGTACTCTGTATTTGCAGTTGTAATAAAACAGTATTACTTCTGACACCTTTTTTCCCTGTGTTTATATATGTATCTAAAAGATTATAGTGCTGCAGTATAAAAATAATCTTGTTTTTCCTTGTAAGATACTATATTTTTGCAAAACGATTTTATGAACAGTGGGTGTTGAAGATTATCTTTTCATGTAGATTGCCACTGTGTAACAATTTCCCAAGTATAATTGTTATATATGCCAGGGTACAGGGCATGTTTGTGGAAACTTTACAGGTGTTTTTATCTGTTGCATATTACTATTTTAATTTTCCCCAGTAATGCTCTAATTGCTTCCTTCTGGTCACATTTGGCTTGCTTTCAGAAAGCTAGCTGTGCATTTCTCTAGAGCCTGCTATTTCTTCTGTGCAAGTGTTGCCTATTTCGGTGAGATTAAACAACTTGTGTCACTATGGTGCATGAAGGAGAACAGACGGCATAATAAGGATACTGACAAGTGTTTTCCCATTGCTCAAACACTGACCTCTTGTCTCCAGGTCCTCAGTAGTTAACATCAGTATTTCGGTAGCACCTAGACATCTCTTTGTGCATGGAAGATGATGACGGTTCTGCCACAAAATTTATGCTACACAGTTGTTACGAGGATCTAAACTCCCGTGGTTGCTACAGGCGATATGATAAGGGCTCTTACAGAAATGATGAGAAACAGTCTCTGCAAGTTGTTGTATTTTAGAGTCTATTAGATGTTTATATAACTGGGTTTTCAGTACATGGCTTTGACTTGAGGTTGTTGATGTTGTAGTCACAAGGAAGCAAAAAGTAATAGTAAACTGTTCTTACATTGGTAAAACAGAATTTAGCCAGTTTGGGAGGGGTGATAGCTCTCTAACCTTTTTGCCCAAAATTAGAATATAACTAGGAAGATAACCCTTACTAATAGTAGCAAATACAAACTCTTTGTGTGTGCGTTTTAGTCTTGGAAAAACTTGTCTAACTACACTATTTTTCTTTACTATAAAAACATTAAGTTTATGTATTTTTTGTTAAAGTTTAATTGCAAATTTGCAATACTTACCCAACAAATCTATTTTAAACCCTGTCTTTGCAGAGGCGAAAGGGGAGTGCCATGGTCTGTAATTACCTGGAGAGTGGAATATCATTTTATGTTGCCCTAAATGCCTTTACAGTCTCTAACTCCTTTTAAAATGTTACTGGAAGGCTTAGAAATGGTTGTAAAAACAATAAGCACTGTTCTGCATTTGTGCATCTCCTGATCAGATTAAAAAGAAAAAAAGACTGATATAAATTGTATATTAGCACCCTTATCAGTTTGACTGGTGCAGTTCCCTCATTCGAACTCTAATTTGAGTAAGCCTTTTAAAACTATTTTTTATAGTTCTGATTTTGGACCTATTTTTGGGATTCAGTCCCTTCTGCCATATTTTGTAGCTACCTGACATTCTGCAGGTGCTGTGATACTGTAGTTCTAAAACTTCACCTGGCACCTTTTTTCTTTTTTAGTACATGGAACACATAATCATATCTTTCAAGTACAAACAAAGTTGTTTTCTCTTAGATTACTTTTTTTATCCACAGTTTTATATTTTTAAAGAAAGTTTGTTCTTCAGTGATACCCTATTAAATAGAAGACCATTAAGGTATGGCAGTTTTAAGGACAAGCTTCTGCTCAGGAGTGGCTGTTTGTTTTAGAGACTAAAATACAGTTCATTTATCATGTAACAGTCTTACAACAGCTTAACTTCATTCCTTGTGTCTCTAAACCTGTAGATGAAAGTACAGCTCCTGCTGCTTTTTTCTCTAAAATCTTCCTTTTCTCTTTCTGTATTCCTAAAACTTTTCTTAGCCCTTTTCTGTGTTATATAAATATAGCTGACTTGGCAGCTTCTACTCATACTTCACCAATGTATTTGTATCTGTAGATGCATTTACATTATTGGTTCTCTTGTCTTTCTGTTTTTGCTTTGGTAATTTAGTTTTCTTTCTTGTATCTTCCTTTGTTATTTGGATTGGCTTTTTTTGGGAATAGGCAATTTATCTTGCACTATGCCACACCTAGCAGAGTTTTTAGGGAACTTGCATGTTTAAGTATGATTTCCAGTAGGAAGGATATATTTGAAAACAAACCCAGAATGGAGATAAAACGTAGTGTTGCAAACATGCTTCAAGATTCAGGCATTTTCAGTCTTTCTTTGTCTCTGCAGGCCATACAGTTTGAGGCCCTAGAGGGTGAATTGGACCCCAATAATCGTTAGTGCCAAATACAGCAATTCTTGCTATTTTCAAGTACACTACGTTTCACTTCTTGTCTGATGTTAACAGTCAAATGGGTCATCTTTAACTTTAATTTCCTACTTCAGTTGATTGCATCGGACACTGGCTATGTTCACTTTTCAGAAAGTTAATCATTAGCAATATAGGACTATGCAACTGGGGCTCTTGAATAAAAATCAGCAAGAGGTTTTGTGGATCACTCGCTCCCCTGCCCCCTTCCCCCTGCCCCAACCTCTGTTAATGAGGGAGAGTAAAGAAAGCATTTTCATTCTTAAAGATATTTGTTTTGTACTTGCTTGCAGGAGAGATTAAAGTTGGTGACTGTTCTGGGTGCTGGGCTGCTGTGTGGAACTGCCTTGGCTGTCATTGTGCCAGAAGGAGTACATGCACTTTATGAAGACATTTTGGAGGGTAAGAACCAAACCCATGTCTGTAGATGGCCTTGTTCCAGATAACTTAGGTCATGGTGCTGTGGTATACTGGGGGTTGTTTCTAGGGCTTTTAACACAAGATTGGCGGGAGGGTTTCACAGCAGCATGACACAAAGCCAGCATAGAATCGCAAAACTGGCACAGGCGTGATATTTTGTGTTTATGGTGATTTGACAGAGAAATGTGATCAGGCTATGGATCAGATGACTCTTGCTGAGCCATCCAGTCATTTGTGGGTCCAGGTACTGTACTGTTCATGGAACCACAGCCTTTTATGCCAGGTCGTGTGTAGTGTTCCTTATTCTGGGGAGAGTTAAAAGTTTAACTTTCACTGGAACTTCAAAGGTGGTGTAAGGATGCCTTTGGCAGAGAATGAAATTATGGACTATTTGCTGTTGCTTTTTGTAGTTTAGATCACTTCTCATTACAACACTCGCAGGAAGTGTTTTATAGATCTATACGTACTTGTCCTCATAAGAATTTCCTCCTTTGAAGCTGAAGAGCAACTTGGAATTAAGTTACCTTAATATACTTGGCTGAAAATTATGGTTACATAGGACTAATTCACAGAGTAGGAGGCATTTCTTTCTTGGGTGGTGGTGGTGTCCATTACACGTAGATGTCTGCGCATGGTTCCAAGTTCAAGCATCCAGTTCTAGTCTGCTGTTGCTGGTCTTCAAAACCTCATAGCCTCTAATGAATAGCTCAAAGCTAACAGTGATTATGTGTCTTGTAGGGCCGTGAATGTGGAACACATCTTATACCCAAAAGTCTTAGTAAACCTCGATTTGAGGTTATGACATTACTTTAAATAGTCAGAGCTCATTACCTCTGTTTGGAGTGCACTTTAAATCTTGCTTTAGCTTGGAGTCTTGTGTTATTACATTACCATTGCATGTATGAGATTTTTCCAGAATTAGAAACTTTGCTGAAAGTAAACAGCAACAATTTAGTGGTCACAAGAGAAAGGACTGTAAAGTTGAGGCTATAGAGAACTTTGCAAGTGTCTGATGTACCGTTGTTGCTAATCTGGGATTGAGGGATAATTGTAATACTCTGCTTTTCTTGTACTACCATTTTTTTCTTGTTTCTACACTGTTTTAGATTTCTTTTTAGTAATATGCTTTAACTTATCCTGTTTTAGTTTCCACTAAATTTATGTTGTTCTGCTTAGATTTAAAGTAAACAGAAGATAATATATAAAATCATCCTTTATCAAGAAGTGAAAGAACCTCTGATTATGCTTTTATGCTGTACTGTAATTTGTGCTAATGTAGGATGTCTCTAATGAGCTGTAGTTGTGGGGTTTGCTCTTCATTCAATTTTAATTCCAAGTAGACTAAATTTTTCTTGTAATGATATGGCTAGCAGTAAATACAATTGCTGTGAATGTTTGCATTTTTTTTTTTACTAAATGGGGTATACTGTTCATGTATGAAATCTACAGCCTGCTGTTTAGAGCTATATGCTGTATAACTTAAAGTTTAGTATGTGGAGAGAAAAAAGGCACTTCCCATTACTGCAGTAGGAATGTCAGAAGTATTTATGTAGGAGAAAAGAATTTGTTCTGTGAGTCAATTCAGACTCAATTCCTAATTCACAGTATTGTGACTAAAGCCAGTCTGTCATAGAGATTTCTTTTTGTATTGCAGAGAGGCAAAATTCATGGGTATTAGATTTAACTACAAAAAATATTTCTAATATTTAGGATATTCAAAGTTAAGCTTAAGATCCTGAGAACTTAACAGCTTTCAGTACTCTTTTTTTTTGCAACTTCACCCATTTATGTAATTAAACCTACAAAGGTGCCTAAGGGAACATTGAGGCATATTCATATAACTGGAAAAAAAAAAGAGAGGGAGAGAGAGGTGTTGTGTGTTTGTCCAGTTCCAAGTGTAATTTAACTCAGACTGGTTTGTTATCAAAACAGGTGTTTGTCATTGATTCAAAAGTCATTCACTATTACTTCTGTATTTTCCCACAGGCCACAGAATAAATAACTTCTAAATTTTGACCTTGTAGGCTGAGAGGAAATAGTGTATCATGATTTAGATTATTATTTGATCATAAACCTATGTATGTGTATAGTGAAACCTTGATTTGAGTATTACCAGCAAATAAATTCCTTTGGCTATTTCAGCCCTTTGTTTTAACTGGTTGAACTGCGTAACTGCTGTCAGAAAGATTGCCCTGAGTTACCCACTATGTTTTATGGCTTGAAATGATCTGAAGCAAAGTTAACTTTTTAATATACGTGGCAACAATTATGTGGTCTAAAATAATTGATCAATCTTGTTCAGCAAAGATACGTTTGTGAAGTCTTTCAAGGACTACCAAGCCTATTCTGATGTGCTTTGTCTCGAGTAATGACATTGTGCCAACATTTTGTACAATGGGATGGATGTACAATTGTGTCTTATCCAAGAAGATGCATGAATACTCCAGCAAGAAGATGACTTGCTAAATTAAGTCAAGTTTTTTGCTGTTAATGTCTAAAACTTCTGAAGAGTAGTTGCCAACCAAAAGACCTCTCCAAAATTACAGAAGTTTTACTTTTGTCACTTAAGCCACAGATGTTGGGAAAGCTCTAATGTATGCTGTGCTCCATTTTGTTTGTTGCCTTTTTTTTTAAATAAAGTTAGGTGCATGAAAGTTGCACTGTCACTCACTTTAAAGTTCACTCTAGATTTTTTTTTTAGAAATGCAAAGTTGAAACAGGAGAGAGATTCTGTGTTGAATTGTAATTACTATAATCAATTCAGACATGAATATCCTTGTCTTTATTCAAGCAGAACAATTCAGCTGTTCTGAAGTCAAAAAGCTTTCCAATGCTGAATGATGACTCCTCCAAAAGCCTTGTCTGTTCTCATACGGAGAAAACATTGCTTGCTGTTAGACCAAATAAACAATCTAGTTAATATCCTAGTTTCTTTTAAGTGCTGTACACTAATCCTGGTAGTCATCTTACCATTAAATGTGATAAAAAATAAATTAAAATCATAACATTGTTTCTAGTAAAGATTGTTTAGAATTTCTGATGGAAACTTTTTGCTTCATCAGTGTTGTTCATTGATGAATTCAGAGTGAGACTGATGTAATTTCTGTTTAAATTGGTGGGAATTTTGTGTGTTGTGAGTATTTGCTTGTCATAAAGATCACACATGCTGGGCAAATGGCAACCTGTAAAAGTTGGTGAAGTTATATTACGTCTCTGCTTTCTAAAAGTCATTGTAGATAGAGACATTCGTAACTTACTAACCTATGAAATATTTGAAAATGTTTTTAAATTATGAACTGTGCACCAAATAAAGCATTTTATACCATAGAAACTTAACTAAAAACCTGTCCAGCCGTTGTCTTTCCCCGTCTTAGATTTTAGAGTCATTCTGAGCTCACCTAATTTCAGGGTAGCTCAGTGAGACAAAGTAAATGTCTTGGGGTGGACATGGAATTAAAGCTTGCGTAGGGAAAGGAAACAACCACACAACATTCAACCCCAGGGCTTGGACTTTGGGTTTCTATGATGGTACTGACATTTCTAGGACACTGTGCTCACTTAACTGTTGTTCTAGTCCGTATCAATGGAGTGTATCAATCCTAACTTGTTTAACTAGAGACTGATGCTTTGAGATACAAAGTTCATCTTCTTCGAGACTGCATTAGATCTCTTAGTCGATGGAACCTATTTTATCTGTATTTTCTCATTTAAATGAAGATTATGACTTAACCGCTTGACAGTATCTCTGAATACTGACAAAACTGGCAACTTCAATTAAAAAAGGAATTATTAGCAATTTTCGTCAATCAGTTTGTATTTAAAATGCAGCATTTAAACAAAGTAGCCTGGCTTATCAAGTATTAATGCTTTCTTTGCTTTTCCATGCTGAAAATGTATGGGGAGAGGCCAACCAGACAAATGTGTGCTTCCCTAAGTAAAATGGTCTAAGACTGACCTTAAATGAGGACTTGTGTATTGTCCAAGAAAGCGTGAGGAACGCTTTCAGCAAAGGAGGAGAAAAGCGACCGTGCCATGTTTAGTCCCCTGTCTCCTAATCTGTTTGCTTGCCTGCTACAGGGAAGCATCACCCGGCGAGCGAGATGCAGCATGTGATTGAGTCTGAGAAGGTAGCGGAAATCCCGGTTGTACATGAGTATGGCCATGACCATTCCAGGTTGCATGCCTACATTGGTGTATCCCTTGTCCTCGGCTTTGTCTTCATGCTGTTGGTGGACCAGATAGGCAGCTCTCATATGCACTCTACAGATGGTAAGTAAAGATTCACTTCAATTAGACTTGCTAATTAGTCTTAATTACAAGTTGTAATTTTTTTGAATGCTACTGGGATTTAATTTGGCTAGTCATGTCTAGAGTTTCAGTAGGTGCTTTACAAACATAAAGCAAGGTCTGTGTGAAATGTTTGTGGTGGAAATCTATCCTGGAGTTCAGCATAATTTGGGAGCTTGCTTCACTAACATGAAATAACTGTACGAGCACGTATGGTGTGGGGGTGGAGGGTGACTTGAAACTTGAGTTATTGTCTGTTTTACAGTATCACCCATAGGGGATTTCTTTGGCTTTCCAAAAAACTTCAGGTTAGTCTTATCTTTGTTTGTTTTTCCTACTTAATTGTCATAAATGTAGGTAAAATTTGCAAAGAACAAAAAGTATCTTAGGACTGCAGAAATGACTAGAGGTAAGCTCTGGTCCTTTACTGTAACTGCAGTAACAGTAAGTTACTGGACTCCCACGCTAGTCTAGAGTCTCACTTACTTCAAAACATGTCCTGCTTAGTCCAAAGACTTCTCAGCTTCATTGCAAGACTCTCAAAATGCCTACAGTTCCCTTTGTTTCCTGCCTGTGGCTTCATGCTCAGACTGTAGCTTGAAATGCACCAAAGTTGTTTTGTCATCTGAAAAGGTATTTTATTGCCTTTGGCTGCTCATTTTGTCACACATAATCTCCTCTGGTGGAATTTGGCCCTCAAAAATTAAGGAATTGATCTTGAAGGAAAAGTAAAACACACATGCAAAGGAGGTGGGATATGTTTTGGTTGGATCCTTGGCAGTTCACAGTGCAGCTGCACAAATGCTTGTATGAGGTTAGTGTGGTGGGACAGATGGGAGGCCAGTGCAGGGGCTGTGTCACTTTTGTGTTCCTGGAGAAGCATAAATGGAGCCACAGCCATGGCTAGCTGATTTTCAGAGCTTTTCAAAGGAAATAGTGGCAGTGAGGATGACAAGGGGACGGAGGTGAGCAACTGCCAGGAGAATCCTTGGTTTGTAGAGGTTATAACCCTTTCCTATGTCTCTGATCAGAGCAAATACCAGGAGAAAATTGACTATGATCTGTGTTAGAGATACACAGTATGGAATAGGATATTATGTAAAGTTTTATCTAGTCTGTACCTCTGTCACAGGAAATGTAGTAGTGTTTTTGTAATGTTCTTTAAAGCTACCGAAGAAAAACATTTTTCTCATTTGAACCAATGTCTGGTAGTTTTGTTATCTCCCAAGTGGCTAGACTTTACTTTGTCTAAACTAGACAAATTATGTAGGCCAGAATGGAGGTATGAAATCAAATGTGAACTCTCTTTGTGTTTAGTTCTAGTGAATCCAAACCAAATTTAAAGGAAATGTCCTTTGTGAATATCTCCTCCTATTTGACATGAGTATACCGTCGCAGTCATCCAAATGCAGCTTATGCAATTAATTGCTCAAATAGGCTCCCCTTGAGTCAGGAGACTAATCTGACCGAAGAGAATACATAAGTTTTTAGCCTGCTTACTTCCCTGATCTGACTCACTGGGCAACTACATGGGTGCCTGGGCATGAAGGGAGAGACTGGAGGGCGGGGAGACAGACAGGAGGAAAGGAACAGGACTGGACTTTCTGTTTTGGCAGCAGTGCAGATGTTAAAGTAGCTGTGTAAGTGTGCTTGCAGTCAGCTTATTGACCACTGTCATAATTAAATAACGGCTGTTCAACTGTTTGGAATTAAACAGTTGAATAGTAAGTCCTACACAAGTATAGAAGCATCTTATCTGCCCTGTTCCTTGCAGTGATTCTTTGTAACAGTTTCACTGCTGATTGCGTAGTGGTGGATGTTGCCCTGTTGTTCTGTATACTGAGCTAACCTGCAAATGTCCTCATAGTAGTTGTCAAACAATTGCAGTCAAAACACTGGATCTCAAGCAGCACTGGCTGCATTTCTCCTCTGTGGTGTATAATGTTGGAGGGAAATCTTTGCAACTGCTGCCATGACAAGTAGAATTTATTGCTTACTAGGAATTGCCAGAGAATCAGTGCAACAGAGACTGCCCCAGACTGTCACCTGAAGGAAGATGCCAACATGGGGCTATGTGAGGAAGAATCATCCTGACTCTTGGAGCAGTTCTGGATCCTGAGGATGCAAAACTAGCTTTTCTTCCCCTTGGTAGCACAGAATTTTAACACTTGTTTCAGGAGGTTAAGAAAAACCGCTGCTTCTGCCTATATCAATGATCCTGTAAATTGCAAAGAATTGTCTATGATTCTGTCACTTGTTGACAGACCTTCAGGTGATTTGAAGGTGTTAGGTATCAGACTATTTTACAGTAAATCTAATGCAGAAGTACAAAAGCTGATAGTTTTGAATATAACTGCCTAAGCAGCTGGTAGAGACATGTGCAGTGATACTTACAATTTTTCTTCCAGCATAATTTATGTATTTGTTCTCTTTATCCTAACTTTCCTCATGACCGTTTCAGATCCAGAAGCTGCAAGATCAGGCAACTCCAAAATCACCACGACGCTGGGACTAGTAGTCCATGCTGCAGGTAATGTGGGATCTATTGTTAGCGCTTGGCAAGGACTTCCATTGCTGTGTGGGTCATCTTTAGATGTGATAGAGACACTTGGGTTTTGTTTTTGAAGGTGGCTTTTTATACCAAAAAAAAAAAAAGGGCAGGGAGAACTAAGGATCTTCCCCAAAACTTACTGGGAAACAGTGCTCAGAATGTTTCATGGAGTTTTATTTGGGTACAGTATTTTCACTCTTTTATTTTTCCCATATGAAAAGTTGTGTGATGCTCACTCGCTGCCACTTCAATTCCTTTGCTGGCTGCTTTAGCTGCTAAATTTCAATACATGCTAACACATTTGATAAGTAGTATGAAACACCTTTGGGTTTGCTTGTCAGTTGAGCTGTGTTTTTTTTAAATATTAAGTTTAAAAGAAGAATATCTTGTGGAAAAAAGGACATTACAGGGTGGAGCGCAAAGATTTGACTGAAACACATTTGGGCTGACTTGCGAGGGCTGAAAAAGTTATCGCATGTGTTGCAGTCAACCCATGTTCATGTTGTAATTCTTCACTATATATGTGTAGTATAAATATGATGCTTTTTAATCTCTCCTACTGAAAGTTATTGTCTAGATAAGTCATAAGATGTTAATGAAAAAGATATTTCTTCACTAAACGAAGTGTCTATATATTAAGGATTAATACAGTATCCATTTCCTATTTCATTTAGACAATATATTTATGTTAAATTGAAAAAAATAGTGTTTACAACAGTATTTCTATTTGGACATTCATTTAAAGGGTAATAATTAAAATTCTTTTAATGCGTAGACTCTAAAGCAGATTTTTTAATTTAGACAGGAAGCCACTTCTACTACAGAAGACTAAAATAACTAAACTTGTTACCTGGTTCTCATTTGTCGGAATGTGTCAATACGGAATAGATTCTCAGTATGGTTTTTATGGTCTTGGGAAATATAAGACAGCTCCTGTTGAGGGTTGTCTGAAATCCTGAAATTGTGGTGGCTTAAGAAACAAAGAGGAGTGAATCGTGTTGGGTTGGTATTGTTAATGGCATTTTGAGTAACAGGACTTCTCAAATCAACATGTTTTGTACTGTCAGCCATTGAGAGAATGGGAAAGCTGAAACTGATGTGGAGGAATAATACATGAATTTGCACTCCTGTTTCAGCTGATGGTGTTGCATTGGGTGCAGCAGCTTCTACTTCTCAGACTAGTGTCCAGTTGATAGTGTTTGTTGCGATTATGTTGCACAAGGTAAGTCATCATCCAAAAAATCTTATTTGTTCTTTAAAAGACTGTTAAACCATACAGAAATTACTAAAGATCTTAAGTTTCCTTAGTGATGTAATCTGGAAATGTATACCACCATTGAAATGAACAGGTTAGTAGTACAGCTTCAAGGACCAAAAGGCACTGGTATGATGTATGACAGAATAGCAAATGGTGGATGCTAAGTCAGAATGGGGTATGAATGAGAGAGTTCTGACTGCCTACCCTGGTTGCAATGGTTGGGAAAAGTCTCCCAAAAGTAGGGAGAGAAGAATAGCTCACGAAGAAATGTGGCAGCTTCACACTGACTTTTTCTGAAGCTAGTGTGGTGGTGTGTTTTTTTTTTTTAAAAAACAACAAAACCCCCCCCAAGATTCGTACTGCTGTAAGAGGTGTATTCAGAGAAGTTCTAGAGGGTGAAGCACAGAAGTATATGCTAGTGTATTCAAGGAAGAAAAGCAGTTTTATGTGGATTGCAACAGCTTTTTGGTTCTGTGATGTTCTTAAGAAAATGGGAAGGATGTTTGTTATAAAGGGTTTTAGTGTCTTTTGAAACCATGTAATATCAGAGTACTAAATTACAACTTCTGGTTACCTCTGTTATTGTAGTAGCTTCAACATATGCCATTTTTGCAGGAAAAAAATTTAAACGTTTTTCTCATGGTAACAAACAAACAATGGCTCTTGAAGATGGGAAGATCTTTTTTCCTTAATGTTTATGCAAAGATATCTATTAGCTATATAGGTTCTAAACATATGCGTGCAGATGCTTGTTTGACTTATGGTAGCACATGTTTATAGTAGTCATACAGTCATCCAAAATCTTGCTTGCATAATTGCATGTTCAAAATGTTAGGAAATCCACATCTAGTATGTCTTTTCTTCACTATTCATAGAATAAACTGTGGTTTACATAATGCTCTTCAAAGGTGGCAATGTCACATCTTGCTGTGAAGCTTAGTTTATGGCTATTGCCAAGTGAAACTTGCTTTTATTGTTCTTAATGTTCAAATTAACTGACTTCTGAAATTGTACAATTTTAGAAGAGAAAAATTTCTCCTATGAAGGATTATCAAGGAATATTTGGTATTGAAAGAGAAATTTATTTCTTCTCTGGTGTCTTTTTATTTTTCTAGTCTTCTGATCCTGATTGACGCTTTTGTCTTTCTTGGGTTTTTTCCTTCATTCATGGTTTCTTTCTAGGTTTTAAAAAAAAAAAAGATTCTGTTTATAAAAAATGCTCAATATATTTTAGTTTGTCTTATCTCAAAAATGTCAGGGTGGACTGCTATTGTCTTTATGCGAGCAAAAATATAGTAAAATCCCTGAGTAGTAGGACAGCTATGCCTTGTAGATAAGAAACTGGATGCCAGTAGAGGGAGAAGAAGGAAGTATTTGTTTGCTCCCCAGTGGGAACAGAAATGAAACTGAATGATGGACTAGTCAAAAGAACTCTTAAGTCTTTGTTCATGTGGAGGCTGACAGTTATTTATGTTTGGGAATTTTTCCCCCCTCCATGTTAACTGTAGAATTTTTCTATTGTAGATAAAGAAACTGTCCATCTAAGCATACATAGTAGTATCAGGATGAAAAAAGAAATTACGTGAGTTTATGGTGACTTAGGGATTATAGCAATGACTCAAGTCAGAGTGATCATTTTAGTATTTATAATGACTACACAAATACGTGTACTCTGATAGCCAGAAGATGGGTTTCCATTAGGTACTGTTATTAAGGTAGGGCAGTCTGCAGAATTCTATTGATTTGGGTTAACTGCAACATACTAGTGTTCTCCCTGAATTTCTTCCAGTTCAGTGAATTTCAATGTAATAAGTCGTATTTCAACTTTATCTCAGATTTCAGGGGATTTTAGAAGGTATTGTATTACCAGTGAATATTGTTTTTTGCAGGCACCAGCTGCCTTTGGCCTGGTTTCCTTCCTGATGCATGCTGGGCTGGAACGGAATCGAATTAGAAAGCACTTGCTGGTCTTTGCGTTAGCAGCACCTGTTATGTCGATGGTGACATACTTAGGGCTAAGCAAGGTAGGTCTGTGATTTTTGTTCTGCCCAAAATGTAGCTTAGTGGTGGAGTTTGGGGAAAGGAAGACCGTATGAGTTTCATAGAACATAATTCCAAACTGCCTGAAAAATTTAGCAGAATGAAGATTTAAAAAAAAAAAAGTGGACAAAAAGGTAGCAATATGAATGTGTGAAACGCAAAAATAACCCATGCTTTCCATCAGAACCAGTGGTATAACTCCTCTATAGAGTTTTGTATAGCTTTTGTTAGGAGGCTGACTTCTGTCTTTTCTCCTTTCTACTGCTTCTTGCTGAGAACTTAACAATTTACTCATGTACCAGATTTTATCTGATGACTATATAACTGAGTAATTTTCAGTGTTGCTGCATGCGTTCTTATTTGAATATGCAGGTAGAAAATAATCTTTGCTAGTTTCTTCCACCATCCCAGAATTGGTCGTATATGTTCAAAGTCTTTTTCACGCTGTGTCAGAAGTTGAATCCTCAGCTAGAACAGCCTTTTTGCCTCATACTCCTGAAAGTGTAGTCGTGTCTTGGCTCTATACAACAAATTTTTAAACTGAAAGAGGGTAGATTTAGATTGGCTATAAGGAAGACCTTTTTTTACAATGAGGATGGTGAGGCACTGGAACAGGTTGCCCAGAGAAGTTGTGGATGCCCCATCCCTGGAAGCGTTCGAGGCCAGGCTGGATGGGGCTTTGAGCAACCTGGTCTAGTGGAAGGTGTCTCTGCCCATGGCAGGGGGGGTTGGAACTAGATGATCTTTAAGGTCCTTTCCAACCTAAACCATTCTATGATTCTACGAAATGGGCCACTGCACGTGAGTTTTTCATCTGTGTCCAAATTAAATGTTTCTGCTTCTCATAGCGCTTCCTGTGACACTCCTGTATTTCTAACTGCTGTGGGCCAGGCTGTTGACACACTATGGTGTTGTGTCGTAAAGAATCTAACGTGATCTCATGAAAATCTTTCATGCCTTGAATTAGTAAATCGTCTGGGCTAATCCCTTTACTTGCCAGAGAGGAGTTATATTTGATATTGCAGACAGCAGGAAGGGTTGGGTTTGTAAATAGAAATGAGAATGCCGTTTGAGCATTCTTTCAATGTAGGCTTACTAAGAGTTGGTTTTGCATTTTGCACTTCAGAAAGAACGGAGAATTGATAAGGCATAAGGGCTGTCACAGTTGTTGTATAGTTCCAGAGCAGAAGATACACCTCTGCTCTTTGGAAAAATAACCTGAGAGTACACCAGAGAACTACCATCACACTTGAGTTGGAAATTGTTCGAGAAGCATTTTGAAACTGATATGAGTGGGTTTGCATTTCATTACATTTAATGATGTATAGCATGATCTTAACCCTAGTATGAATGTGAAGAGGTGCTCAGTTTTGATCCAGAAGATGCATTTCTTAATGAAGCTTGCATGGAAATTTTGGAAAAGTTTTGGGTGTTTCCTTGTACATACAAATGAAATATTGAAAGAGTGATGATTTGGGACTTAAAGCTAGCAAATCTTGCTCTGACCATCAGGGGACCAGATATTTAAAGGCTAACATCTCATTTGAACTCTTTGTTTAGAAAAAGGAAAAAAAAAAGTCAGTCTTGAGCGTCCTTCCTAAAATTTGTGGCTTTGCAATCTGAATTTTATTTTTTTGAAGCACACTTTGTCATTTTGACACTTTGTATGTTGCTGTGAGGTGGTCAGACAAGATGCTTCTGCACAGACTGTGACTTTTTTCTTCTGTAAGGGTTCCTAGAAGTCTGAAGTGAACTAATTAGGATGAGAGGTGTCTTTCTGCCCCCTGCATCAACTTTAGAATGCCAGTTGCCGCACGTAAGGTGCGAGACACAAAACAACACAGTAAACTGTTGTCATTGTGAGAGAATGAGAGTTGATAGAAATCCTACTGTGTCTGGACACTTAGAGATTTTTTTTTTATTATTGATTGAAGAACTGCTTATCCTCATGTTTTTTTTGCTCTTTCTGTTTTTTTTTCCCATTTCAGAGTAGCAAAGAAGCCCTTTCGGAAGTCAATGCCACCGGAGTTGCTATGCTGTTTTCTGCTGGGACTTTTCTTTACGTTGCCACAGTTCATGTCCTCCCAGAAGTAGGAGGAATTGCTCATAGCCACAAACCTGAATCAACTGGAGGAAAAGGACTCAGTCGTCTGGAGGTGGCAGCCCTAGTATTAGGATGCCTTATTCCTCTAGTTTTGTCCATTGGACACCATCACTAAACGCTCGAATTTCACCGTTCTCCTCAATCTGACATGAGCAGTAAATGTCGACTGCTCCCTTTATCTTTGTCTCTTACCTGTCATCCATCCCATCCACTTCATGGAGTTCAGAGGGAACGTTGATTGCGAAATGAGGAATACTGGGAAAGTTTTTAGTGTAGCAAAATGTACTTTGGCAGTCGGACATAAATTCTGTGTAACTTTCTTTTCTGAAGACATTTGCTATTTTAATTGTTACTTCTGGCCCTATTCTCAGGGAAGATGGAATTTGGAGTTTAAGAAGGGTGAGCGGGGAAGAACATAGCGACTCATCGTGAAATCACAATCACCAAAGTATCCTGCGATTCAGCTTTCACAGCTGAGAGCAAAAACGAAGGATGGCTGCCTTGTGAGAGGTTGAAGTCTTACTAATGAAGAAGGGGGCTCTCCCCCGTTGGTTCTATGTTGTCCTGACAACGCAACTGGTCCTTGTAATGTTTTGTCACTAATTGTATTGCAAAAATGGGCTACACTTGGAATTCTGGACAACACTGCTATTGTCACGGAAGTGTCACTGATAGGAAAGAAATGATGTAGACAAAGTGTAGGATTAGAGTAGGAAATCAGCTGGTTAATAAAGTGCAAATGAATTTTGCAGTGTATTCCATTATTTGAGACAAAGGATAGAAGCAAGGAGAATATTGTTTTGGTTGTTTATGCAATTGGTAATAAATTTTTAAAAGGCACTATTTCTTGGGAGATGGTCTTCTGCCAAGTCAGTAAAGCGTAGGCACCAAAAATGTTAGCAGGGTACTGCGCTTACACTATTGCTACTGTTGAGAGAGATATCCATAGTGTCCTTTGAAATCGAGCTGGGCTCTGGTTCTGGGCTCTGAGGAGTAGAAATCTGATGGAGACAGCTGTTGAGAACCCAGAGAACTTTACTAGCTCATTTTCAAAAGTGAACTGCTGAAATTAGTGGAGGTGTGTGGGGTTTTTTTTAATTAAATAAAAGCTATTAAGGCTAATAAAACAGATGTTTAGTTAAATATTTATGCTGCAGATAGAGTACAAAGTGTTTCTAAAGCAGTTCTAAACAAAAAACCCCAACAAACACAAAAAACAAAAGTGGTGGGTTCCCAGCGGACCTGTTAGGCATTTTGCTTTTCCCTTGGGAATTGTGCATTCGCCTCTTACTGATAAGCATTAGTTTTGGTGAATCTACTGGAGGACTTACTGCCAACTGCTGATGCCTCTCACTGTGGAAGAGTGATAAAAGATCCCTCCCTTTCCAAGGCACAGCCTTCTTTTGTCAGGCACCATTTTTCTTATGCAAAATATATTATACTCTAATAACTGTAGTGCATTGAAAAGTCAGGAATGCTTGACATGCACAGACTCAACATAAAATTCTTTCTTTAGGGGAAAACTTTTTAATGCCGTACCCTTTTTAAGCTATACTTTGTCTGCACTTTTTAAAGATAACATTGCCAAATACATTTCTTTTGATTTTTTTTTTGTTTGAAACGGATTTTCAGGGCTCGAAATATCTTCTTAACTGAAGTGCTTCTTGTTTCCATTTGAATGACTGTGTCTGGTTTTCATGGCATTTATTACTTATACTACACAGGCCATTGTGCCTCTTAACTTCTTTACATTTTTGTCATTATCCTGTTTGTCTACTAGTTCAATAACGGGTATGGCCTGTCTCTTGGACTAGTGATTGCTTTATCTGTTGGCTTTGTAACAACACAGGTGTATCCCAGGATTGAACCTAGTATTGATCCCCAGGAGTGCTTGTTCATGTGTGTGTTTTACTGTAGAAAACCAGTGCACAATTATTAGAAACCATCTTTTCCCACAAGACAGTATTTTTAGACAGAATTAGTGTATCAGGCCTAAACAAGCATTTTTGACATTAGACCTTCAAAAATTAATTCTGTTCTGAAAAGCTGCTGCAAAATTAGTGACATGGATGAGAGCTTCTCCTGCACATTCTTAAACTTTTTTTTACAATGTACATATGCAACTAGTAAGTTACCTGTTTAAAAAGTTCAGTGACAGAGGTTACCCACACATGCGAATGATACACAGGGATGTTTACACCAGAGCTCCCAGTGTTCTTCCTGATTGCCCCCTAATTACCTTCTTCCTTGATAATCTCACTATTTTACCTTGCTTAATCTTTCCACATACATGAACTGTTTCCGAAAGTTCCGAGAGTTTGCAAGATCTGCAGCAGAAGCAGGAGATAGCTTAGTGCAGCATCGGTTGCTTACATTTTGTAAAACGGTAGGTTTTTTTTCTTTAAGCTATCATCTGTCATTTGCGCGTGCACCCCACCTCCCTAGTTAAGCTGGCACCCTGACTGTGTTCCACTTCAGCCTCATTTTGTGCGTATAACAATTACAGCGGTTTAGGGAGGTGTGTAGGTAAGGTCCCATTTCACGCGTTTTGTTCCAGTGTTGGAGCATGTGGATAGTACCTTCTTCTATGGATGAGTGTGTATTGATGAGGATGTGACAGCCAGCCTTTTCACTGCTGACATAATCTCTGGCGTATTAATCATAAGAGGTGCCACTGCTGAGAGGTCTTGTCGTCTTTCTTTTCTCCTATCCCTCAGATCATGTTTCCAGTTCCTGGGGCAGCCACCAGAAATGTTAATACTCAGTTTAATGATTCCTGAACTACAGAGGCCAAGTTATAGCAGCAGGTGAGGGATTTTAAATTAAAAATTGGCAAGTTAAAATTAGCACAAAAATTCTGATAACATGTACTTTTCAATTTGGCACTCGATTAAGTGATAGAAGATTTGTGATTTTTTTTTTCTCCTACCCATTTAGAAGTAGCAACAGCATTTGCTTTTGGCTGCCTCTGTTATCTCTGTGTTGAACTATTATTTTCAATTCTGTAGCTGAAACTGCAGTGACTAAAGAAGCTTTTGGTTATGTGATAAGGAGAATATAAAACTTTAAATGATCAAACCTTTCCAAATTGTTAGTTCCACATGGAGGATTATTTTCTTGAGGCAGAGTATTTTAATGAGTTAAATAAAACGGTCCATCTTATAATATCCCCTTTTTTTACCTATCTCCCCATCTGTCACAGTAAATCCAAGCACTGCATGTAGTCAGAGCCATCTGGTATCATTTTCTACTCCTCAGGGGACCTTGGTGTAAACAAATTCCTCTTACTCTCTCTGTAATAGCCATCTCTGCCTGTGTTTTCTGCTGTGAGGTAGGTGGCAGCAGGTCTAGCAGGTAATGCTTTAACGAAGTGCTAGGCATGTCCCCCTTTCCTTCTGTAAATCCTTCTAGGAAATCGATAATCTTCTCATTAGCTGTTTTTTTTCAGTTAATGATTTCTTAATTGGTGATAGGAATTGGACTAAAGCTGTTTCCGTTGATCCCAGTGTGTTCAGGTACTTTCCCTACTGTTCTAATTATTTTATTGTTCCTTACATAAAGAAGGGAAATATTTCTTTTATCAGCACTTGATGACAGATGCAGAAGCTGCATTGATATTAACTTAAGTGAGGATGGCAGAGCTGTCACACCAGGATAGGAATTTTTGATAGTTGCAGCATGTCAGATGGCTGGGTGTTAAACACGGAAACCCACTGTTGACTTCAAAGAACCATTTCCAGGTGGATTGTGTAAAAGGCTAATGTTATCCAAGAGATGCAGGAAAACTACTGCGTTTATTCAGGAACCAGGTCAGAGTCTTCAAGGAGCTTTTGACAGTAGCAGATGTGTCCGTGTGGTATCGGCTCTATGCAGAATGAGAGAGAGATACTGTGGAAAAATGTTGCTGCTGCTCCCTTCCTGTTCTGTGCTGGGACTTGGTAAGAGGAGGAGGGAAGTGTATTTGTATTCTTTTGGGGGTGGAAGGAGGAGGAGTGGTTGTGGCATGATGGGAAAGTTTATGATGAATTTCAGATTCCTGTTCACCTCAAACTTCTTTTAAAAATAAAATCTTTTTTTTTTTTTTCCTATTGTCCTTTTATTACATCTCTTAGCAGCCTGGGCTTTCCAGGGAAAAACATTGCGTGGTCATTGCTGTTTACCTGACTCCATGTATGGAACTGTAATTTTAATGTCTCTTTCCAAACCATTTGTACACAAAATCATTCCATGAATGGCTGCCTTATAATTTTTCCACTTTAATTGTGAATGGTTAAAATAATGTTGCCGTTTTCAATTTGTTTTATTATATTAAATTTTTACTAGGTGCAGTGCTTTGGAGTTGGCTTGTCATTTACTGCATGGGGTTTTGTGACAGCTCCGACAGAGAAATGACAGTCTTAAATGGGATGCAAGTGGTGCAGACAGTACGTTTTCTTTTTATATAAGTGTGTTTGCTGCTTTTCATAATGTCTGAGCACCTCCCGGAAACCTGAAGTGTGAAACTGCATGTGGGGAGGCAGTCTAGCAGGTTGATTTGGACATGGGTATGAATGGGTTTAGAGGTATAAATACAGAAAGGATTTGACAGCTCTGCTTGAGAGGGGCATTTGATAACTTCTGTCTCCCGCAGAGTGTTTAGGAGTTGGCATTGGAAGCTCTCTCTTCCCCCACCCCGCCCCCAAGGAAATCTCTGATGCTTACAAGGCAGAGACCTTTTTGGAGGGCCATAAGGAGATAGTTGGCTCAAGATTGCTCCAGGCCACTGTTAAACGGCTGGAGGACACGCTGGGGCTAAAGAAAATTAAGAGCACAGGATGGAGTGAAAACAATCTCGTCAGCCCCAAACCCAAAATGCAAATGCTAAGTCCATCCATCCTTTCTGGAGGCTCTGTGACAAAGTAGGCTGTGCCGTATGTATGTGCCTCTGTGTGATCTGGATTAAAAGTCAACTTTAAATATGCATGCAAAGATGTGAAGAAAACCCTAGCCTGCTTTTTGTGTTATGGGGGAAAACTGCTGGTGAAATCTTTCTTGCCCCTGTTCTGTGGTTTGTTTTCTTTTTTTTTTTTTTCTCCCATCTTCTTGCTGTTTTCAGGCACCAAGTCACAGCTCAGCTTTCCTTGTGACTGTCCCGTGATCCTACTGCTTAGCTGTTCACAGCTCCTCAGTATTGCTCTGTCTTCACTACTGACACAGTTTTTCTCAAGGCAGCTTACCTTCTTCTTGCAGTGTACAATGAAATGAAAGTCTGTGTTAAGCCATAGCTACCCAAGTTCTCTCTCTAATGCTAGTCGTGGCAGTCATTGTAACTGACAGTGGACTGTGTTCTTGCTGTGAAGAAAAACTGGCTTCTCAGGCTCCTGAATTTCTCTGGAAGGGTTTTATTTGCCTTTGACATAATTTTGAACTGCAAAGAATAGTTGGAAATTGAATTTTAGTAGTGGTCTCTAAGAGGTGCTCAGGCAGGGGATACGAGTCGAGCTTTGAAAATTAATTCTGTTTTGTTACCTGAGCAAAATCTTGCAGGGCTTTTTCCCTATGGGACATTTTAGGCCATATTTTTAGAGTTTGCAGGTTTTATTAAAAGATTCTGAAAAAATCCAGTGAGTTGCACGTTGTGTGCTGTGATTGTAGAAGGGGCAAACTTTTCATATAAACCACTGAATTTCTTTCTTTTTTTTTTTAAAGATGCAACTTTAAAAAGAATGGCCACAGCTAGACACCTCTGATTAAAAATGTTACTTTACCAAAGTTGGTTGGGACTAGATTTAACATTTTAAAACACATGTAGGGCACAAATAAATGAATAAATTGCAGGACTAAATGCTGAGTAAAAAACAGAAGGGTGCTTGTCTCTTGCCAAAGCATATGTAAGTTATGGTTTCTGTCCTGATGTGTGTATGCTTTTAGGGGTTTGTCGAAGAAAGTTGTTATTACCACTGCAGCATCCTGTGGCTACTGCCAGGATTTAGTGCAAGGATGAGAATCGGAGTTGGGATCCTTGCAATAACTAAGGAATAACTAGGAAGTTGACTCCCTGTCACGAGGCAGTCCCTAAGGAAACACCTGCGCAGGCTTTTCAGAGCTGTACGTAGATCTGCGGGTTCTGCAAGTAAGTGATCTGAAACTCTTGTCGCTTGACCTTGTGTGATAAAACTATCAGCTGGAGCAATTCAGGAAATGTAAGTAGTTTAAAGCAATCTTAGAGAGTGAGGCAACCCCTTAAGCAGCTTGCAGATAGGTAATTGAGGACTCACCTTCACCTCCCTGCTATGGGGATGGTACCTGGCAGTGTGCCAAGTTCGTTAGCACACGGTGGGAAGGCACTAATTGGATGCGGTCTAGAGCACTAATTGCAGAGCGGTCGGGGCTGGAAGGGACCTCTGGAGGTCACTGGTTCAACAACCCCCCTGCTCAAGAAGGGCTACCTAGAGCCAGTTGCCCAGGACTGTGTCCAGATGACTTTTGAATATCTCCAAGGATGGAGACTCCACAACCCCTCCGGGCAACTTGTGCCTGTGCTCAGTCACCCTAAGAGCGAAAAGCTTTTTTTTTCTTATGTTCAGAGGAAACCTCCTGTGTGTGCTCATTGCCTCTGGTCCTGTCACTGGACACCGCTGAAAAGAGCCTGGCTCCATCCTCTTTGCACCCTCCCTCCAGGTGTTTGTATACATTGATGAGATCCCTCCTGTAGCTGCCAAATTGACACAGTTTATAGATATTCTTGCTCTCTATACTCTCCAGCTGCCCTGTAAGCAGGATTGGTTTTTAGACATACATTTTCAGAAGAGAAAGAAGAATGATGCTGTTATAGGATGGGTGACGTATGCATTCCCAAAATCTTCGTGCATTCATTTAAGAGATACCCTTGATGGAGACGATTTATAAGCAATTCATTAAAAAAGGATTTTTTTTTTCTCCTGCAGTTGCTATCTACAGACTTATCTAGGATTCTGTCATTTTAACAGTGTTTTAGGTATTTCCCTCAAGCAGTAAGCAATCTTCTCAGCTATTTGCTTCCTTTTGATTGTTCTGGTAGCTCATAGGACTTGTGTTAGGAAAGAAGTGTAATCTCTTTATACTGGCTTAACCACAAGAGAATACGATTAATGTAAAGTCAGTAGGAGAAGTGAAACAAATGACAGTGTTGCTATTGTAGCTGGTACTGGCAGATGCAAGGCAGTAAGGGGGGGAAGCCGGTATTTTGCCAGATAGGCTCTTGGTTTTTCAGCAGGTAAAATTCAGTTTTAATGGTGAAGCATTATGCAGTATATTAGCATTCTTTTAGTGTGTTTAATAAAAATGTCATCTCGGTAACTGGAGACTTAACCGCTGCAGTCTGTTGTAAATCCTTTTGGAGATGTGAGGAAGTGCTTTGGGTGCATTTATGTTACAAGAGTTACTGCTAAAAACTTCAGTATTGAGGAGCTGTGGTTTTTCAGGCTTCCTGATGATGGCTGTAGAGTGTTCCTTCATTTGCTAAGGAAAACTTTTTCGTCAGCATTTTCATCAGACACTCATTAGGGATGAGCACAGCAGCAAGAAGAAGATGAGCTATCATCTATTGTTCCAGCTTACAAATTAAGCCATTCTTCTACTGATAGGTGCAAGCCTTATTCTAATATCCCTGCAGGCGGAATTGCACAACATTCCACCCTCCTTATCACAGTGCTTCTCCCTCTTGTCTGAGATGTCTAGAGATTAACAAACCCTTATGGTGGATGGGGGGCTTAAGAAAAATCCCTCATTCAGAAAACTTGTAGAGCTAATTAAAAGTAGGCTGTATCGTGATGACTGACACCAAACCTATATAGTATTTAGAAAATCTAAAAGGCGAGGTGAAATTATTAGAAAGGAGGGAAATGCTTGTTCTGTATCTGTATGCCCATCCAGTGTCTGAAGTGGTAATTACTTTGTGATATGTATGATCATAGTTATGTTGGAGTCTGTGGAAGTTAATGGGCTTGTGCTGTCTGAAGAAACACTTTAAATGAGATACTTGTCGTTGCACTGGGCTGAAGAGGGCTGCTAAAAACCCTGCTTACAAGCCTTAGTACTGATCTGACTGACTCTTGCTGTAACACCTCTTAATCAAGCTCTCCTTGCTTGCCTCCAGAGGGTGAAGCTGTAAGTAGAATGAGTTGTGTTTTAGGACTGCAATGGATTTCCCAGTTTCCCATGTTCTGTTTTCTCTTTTTGACAGAGAAACTGAGGGACGGCTGATTTTGCACAAAACTTTGTACTCCTGGTATCTGCTCTGTGCAGGTGCTTTGGTGCATATGGAGGGCTAAGCTATGGGTCTGTCTGGGAGTTTTTTCCGTGCTTATTCCTGCAGCCTGGACTTCAGCAGTATGAAAGAGGCTTCATCTACAAAAGCTGTGTGGCAGCATGGCTCACAGGAGGGTAAATGGAGATGGCCCTCTTAGCCTGCTGTATTTTGTGGAGAGCAGTGTTTTTGGCATCCTTCCTTGCCAGGCAGTTATCTTTCATCTGGCTGATGGCTCTCCTCGACGTACAGGGTTTGCAGTAGAGCTGCCATGGTGTCCTGCTGTGATAGATGGCACCAGTAGATCTTTGTGTCTCTGTATTTAGATAACCACTTGAGAATGCAAATAAGAAGGAGGCAAGAAGTATGCCTTGTTCCTGTCCTGCGTACGCGCACAGCACGAGCCCTGACCTTCCAGTGACTGGCTGTGAGCAGGACCAGGAAAGAGAGAAAAGCTTAGCGTGGAGGCTGCTGCAGATTAGAGCTGAGGGGTATAGCAGAATGTATAGGTGAAGGGTGTGAAGAACATCAATATTGTGGTTCCTGCAGTTTCCACTCCGGAATGAAGTCCTAATTGTAGTGTCCTTAGCTTTTTAAGGTCTTGCCTTCAATGGTCATGATAATGGTAGGGGTAAAGGGAACATTGAATGTGTATGCCAGAGCAATTATGGTCTCCGTGTGCATGTGCTGGGCATTTTATGGACTTTAGATTAAATAAAAACATGGTTTAGCCAATCCTGTTTTCTGGATATGTATTTATTGTTTAAAAGTTAAGCCTATGACTTCTTTGTTCCCTCTGGTCAAAAGAGGGAAAGTGGGTAGAAATTAGTGGAGTGCAATCAATATCTAAACTTGTACAGTTGAGAAACACCTTGTAGAAAGTAGCCCTGCACCTAACCCTATTTTAGAAACTTGGAGAGTTCAGATCTACTGACTGGTGTTGAAACAGCTAAGGAGTGCGCTTCTCCAGAGCGGGCAGCCATCAGCCCTGGATCTCATTTACTGTCCTACTTCTTGCTGGGCTGTTTTGTCAGATCTTAAAAATGTTGATGGTGCTCCAGTTGTTTGCCTGTGTTACTATGTAGAGGTATTACATTTTTTCCCCCTCCATTATTCTTCCAAGGAAACTCTAACAAATCCTTCTCTTTTGCACAATTTTTTTGGCTGGCCGTTGTATCCACAGTACTGCACAGGTATATGTATTCTTGTGGTGGTCTGGATTTAGTACCAACGTCATAGGTGAGGAACTGTGGCTGAGAGAAATCAAGTTACATGCTCAAGTCAGGTAGGGACATTGCCAGGGCTGGAAACTAAGCCCCGGTGTACTGAACCCTGCTTTGGTGCCCTCATTACAAAGGCAACGCTTTTTCTGTGCTCAAAAGCAGGACTGAGTAAGCAATTGCACCTTTGAAACTCTGTGCTGGCCCCCAGGATACCTGCTCTAAACCTTGCCTCTGATCTATTTGCTAGATCTCCGAGTGTCCTGGCACCACAGGGTGCAAAGGGCAAGAAAGTATTTTAAAATTGCTGAGCTGGCCTTTATGTAGCCCATGCTACTCATGTGGCATGTATATGCTTGTCATAGGTAGTCGTCAACTTGACTTGGATGTTTTCTGTGCAGAAAGCTTCCTGCAGAGCTCAGTAAGGTGTGTCACCTGGTCAAACCACGTTCTGGGTAACTCTCTACTGTTGCTACTGTCATTTTTGGGATTGGGTTGAATAATGTTGATCGCAAACAGATAAGACGCGGATAAAGCAAAATGCTCTAGGAAAGGTCAATAGACATGCAGGTGGTGTGCATGCTAAGCTGCAAGCTGTTATAAAACCTTCTTGGGGAAAGGTTTGTTCTTGCCTCTCCATGTGCACAGAGGTTCAGCCGCTCGCTGTGAGGAGGAGCGCTCCCATGGCCACTGCGCCCTCCCGCAGCCTCAGAAATGGGACTGGGATTCGGCTGGCTGGGGCTGCCCGAGCAGTGCGGCTGGTTAGGCAGCAGTCACTGCGGACATGCAGCACTGCCTTTCCCCAGGGAGGAAGGGAAGGGAGCATGTGCTGGTGGGTTCATAATCTAAGAAAAAGAAAGAAAGCAAAGCTATATTTATTTACTGCTGTTGAACAAGCTGCTGGTTGGAAGCAGCCTATTTAACTATTCCAGTACTAAGCATTTTCTGTTTATGTAAGCCGTGTGATCGCTTCGTGGTATTTAGGCTTGATGGAGGAAAAACTGGTGTATTGCAGGAAGCCTACAGGCTATCTTCTGGAGGAAGCTTTTCCAAATGTAGCTGACAACTCTAATGTATTCTAAAGTCCCTAAAAAATGCCTGTTTAGCAGAAATCGTCTCCTTTTTTTTTTTTTCTAAGCACCAGAGTGAGTGAGTCTTCTTCCAGAAGAGATCTCTTAGTAGGATTAAAAAAAAAAATTACCTCCTTTAGATGCTGAGAGAAATGGTCATTGACTGTGCTGTCAGTCCCTGAGCAAGCCACCCCCCAAAAGCCAGGCTGTAAGTGCTTACTGTCCGCAAGGCTATTGGGCTGGCTGCTTGCTATCTAATCCCTTTGCTTCAGTAAATTGGTATCTTATTTTCTGTCTTCCTGTAAGTCTCCTGAACTGGTGCTATATCCACAGCTAATAGTTTGATTAATATGATTTGGGCCATCCAACATGGATCTGGGTGGGTTTGAAGGGCTGGGACTGATGGAGGGCTTTGTTTAGAACAGGTCATTGAGACCATGTGATTCTCACCAAGGGATGATGTCAGATGGGGTTATACAGCTACAAAGGCTCTTCACTTTAATGCTCATTTGCTGAATAACTCTTTCCTTTGAGCTCTATAGGACAGCTCTGACTTCCCATGTGATGCTAAAAATTTAATCACGTGCCAAAGAAACATAATCTGTCAATGTCTCACACTAAAGAGACAGATTGATGGTGGTTGCTTTTGTTCTGTTTAAAATAGCCTCTGCGCACAACTGTACATCTGGGAAGCTGGAGCATCATTTTGATAGGTATACGTGACATTTTATCTTTGCAAGAATGATATATCATAAATTAAGCTTGAGCTGGACTTTCTTTTTATTTCTCTACATTGTTCCAGGTACCTGCTAATACCTCCCATAATCGCTAACGGTTCT
Source organism: Aptenodytes patagonicus (assembly GCF_965638725.1). Taxonomy (NCBI): domain Eukaryota; kingdom Metazoa; phylum Chordata; class Aves; order Sphenisciformes; family Spheniscidae; genus Aptenodytes; species Aptenodytes patagonicus. Next base: position 34,157,201 of record NC_134955.1, on the reverse strand, counting down.
TTGGGTTGAAAACGGCTACAGAGCCTATCAGAAGCTGTGAGAGGAAAGGGAATCCATACTGGAAGGCAAAATCTGAATCTTTCCAACTCTGCAGCAGCTCTGATCCAAATCTTGATTTTCTGGCCCCAGCCCAAGGATCAGTTTGTTCTTTTCTGCATAAAGTACTATTGTAAAGCTGCCCAGAACATAAAGGTATAACTTTTCACTTAAAAAAATAAAAATATAAGCCTCCTCATGGGCTGCAGTTAGCCAATATGTGCATCCTTAAACTGAAAGGGAGCATCTTCCAGCTGGAGGGTGGCCTGTGATGATGGGGTGTTACTGCTGTCTGCTTCAAAGGTTTTTTTGAGAAATATTTTATTGGCTTGATGTGTAGGAAAAATAGGGACAACATATTAGCAAAATAATTCCTGTGTCAGTACAACCTGTCTCTCCGCAGGAAGGCTTTCTGAGTAAAGCTCCAGTGCTTTTTCTCCAGGATGTACAGCTGCGTTTCCCCTACGAGCCATCAAGAATGAAACATCCATCTAAAAATCTTTAAATTATTATTCTGGAACAAAAATCTTTCAGAGAAAGAGGGCGAGCCTAATCTGTATCCCTGGAAGGTATGGACACCTCAGATTGCCGTGCACGTAACGGATCCAACCAAGTAATGGCTTTTCACCTCTGCTGCTCCTGTCGCGAGGCAATTCCACAACTCCCTTGCTGTGACAGTTACACACATTCTCATTTATTCATGGCCAATTTAGGCCCATTTGGGACCTGGATAGGCTTGAGAGGTGGGCCTGTGTGAACCTCATGAAGTTCAACAAGGCCAAGTGCAAGGTCCTGCACATGGGTTGGGGCAATCCCAAGCACAAATACAGGCTGGGCAGAGAATGGATTGAGAGCAGCCCTGAGGAGAAGGACTTGGGGATGTTGGTTGATGAGAAGCTCAACATGACCCAGCAATGTGCGCTTGCAGCCCAGAAAGCCAACTGTATCCTGGGCTGCATCAAGAGAAGTGTGACCAGCAGGTCGAGGGAGGTGATTCTCCCCCTCTACTTCTCTCTCATGAGACCCCACCTGGAGTACTGCATCCAGCTCTGGGGCCCCCAACATAAGAAGGACCATGGACCTGTTGGAGCAAGTCCAGAGGAGGGCCATGAAGATGATCAGAGGGCTGGAACACCTCTCCTGTGAAGACAGGCTGAGAGAGTTGGGTTGTTCAGCCTGGAGAAGAGAAGGCTCTGGGGAGACCTTATAGCAGCCTTCCAGTACCTGAAGGGGGCCTACAAGAAAGCTGGAGAGGGACTTTTTATGAGGGCATGTAGTGATAGGACAAGGGGTAATGGCTTTAAACTGAAAGAGGGTAGATTTAGATTGGATATAAGGAAGAAATTCTTCACTATGAGGGTGGTGAGGCACTGGAACAGGTTGCCCAGAGAAGTTGTAGATGCCCCATCCCTGGAAGTGTTCAAGGCCAGGTTGGATGGGGCTTTGAGCAACCTGGTCTAGTGGAAGGTGTCTCTGCCCATGGCAGGGGGGGTTGGAACTATATGATCTTTAAGGTCCCTTCCAACCCAAACCATTCTATGATTTGTTACTGCAAGCATCGACCTTTACCAATACATTAAGAGGGCAAAGAATGCTTGAAACTAGACAGCAGTCAAATTTTCCCCTTTGTTCTCATTTAAACAAGTGAAGTCCTTTTAGTTTCCTGTCATACTATGGGTTAACTATACCCGTGATCATCCCTCAAGTCCTTTTCTGCATCTCTTCAGGGCTGGGGAATCTGTTTGGCCAGAATCGTACAGAAGGAATCTGGTGTGGGTCTGGTACAAGGGCTTATGTCTGCCTTCAATTGTAATGCAGACCATGACTGCATTTTTCTTTTTGCGCTGGTGTCACAGGATTGTCTTGCTGAGGTCTTGTATACTCGGGTCTCCTTCCTCTGCTCTTATTAAATGATGAACTCCCAGATTAAATACAAATGGGTTATCTCTGTGCTCTTGGGCTGTTGTTTTTGCTGCAAGATCTTGGTGAAACCTAAGTCTGCTTGTACTTCCCTAAGGATTTCTGTCCTCTGGAATTTGGAGAAGGCGCTTCTGCAGGACCAGACTCCCTACTCACCCTGTGGTGGACCGTTTTCTCTTGGCTGGGTTTTATGACACTGTTCTTTTGATCTTGAAGTTCCTGGCCAGTTGAAGTAAGTTTTGCATCTGACAGAAGTAATGTTGAAGAACCTTTAAGCTGGCCCTTATGCTGTTACCTTCTGTTTGCAAGAGGCAAGTTGCTTAGACCTGTTGTGTTGCTCTCCTGCTCTTTCCTTCAGACAGGCCCTCGATTTATTTAGATTAGTACACACATAAAAGAAATGCTAACATAACCACTGTTACAAATTACTTTGTCCAGACACCTGGAGTTACAGAACTCACCCCACTGCTGTTTACTGCCCTAGTATTGCTGGCTCCTGCCTATGTTTAACTCTTGGTGACTTTACAAAAACAAGTTGCTTTTTCCCTCCCCTGGAGCTGCCCACTCTAAAGAATTTGCTGTGACTACTCAGTCCCCTGCTTGCCCTAGAAGTTTCCAGAGGAGACAATAACTGCATTTTTGATGTTTGAAGTTGGAGACCTCTTTTCTCTCTTGGTCTCTGCAAGATAAAATCAAATAAAGAAGCAAAGGATGAAAACCTGCTTTTCCTCACTGCAGGTCACTGCTATCAGATCTTTGCGTTGCTGGTGCAGTACAATGGCAGGGGCACTGGATCATCCTTACGCGGGAGCTCTGTGGCTTTTCATTGCGCATTTATAAATCAAGGTGATGTTGTTGGGCTCAGAATCCTTTTCACCCTTTGTGCGACATAATTCCAGGGAAACTTTTCCCTCTCCTGAAACCCTGGTTATGAGTAGTATTTTCTTCTCAGTGCAGTGTGTGCAACAGTCACTACAGCATTAATACTTGCCTTCCGCAATGCAGGGTTCTATTCAAGAGTTGGGGCTCAGGTGAGATGGAGGCATCTCTGCTGCTGTCCCCTGTTCCCCACCCTCTCTCTTAATGCCACTCTGAGATGGGATCTGCTGCTGCTTGGGACACGTCCTGTCTGGGACCAGGGTGAGAGAAAGTAACAAAGCATTGAGTTTGCCGACTCCCTTGTTTAGGGATCAATGGTGACTTTTATCAGGGACCTGCATCTGTAATTTCCCTAGTACCAAATGCAGCCTGTGAGCTTGAGGCAGGCAGTCTGCATTTCCTCTATTTAAGATGCTTTGCAAGTGGCTGTGACTGTGTAAAGCTAAGTGGGCCTGTGTCCAGTGCTGTGATCTAGCCTACGGCACATCCCAGGTTTCTAATCTCCGGGAATGAGACAGGACCGCGTGTCTGCAGTGTGTCACTTCTGAATAACTGCATTGGGAAGGGCTGACGTTTGGCAATTATAGCATCAACATCGATACACATAGGATGGCATAGGTCAAAACAGGAGCAGATGCCTCACAGCATGTATAGGTCTGTATTGGTTAGATGATACCCCAAAACTCCAGATGCTTTATGAGGCACAATGCGGGCAGTTCTTCCCCAAATCCTAATCCTGGAGGGAAGGCAGGATGCAGGAAGGAACAATATGATGCTAATGTGCTTTCCTGTGGCCATTACAAAAGACGGGATCTTTTGGAGGACTGTTTGTATCTGTGCAGGGAGGGAGGGTTTCAAGAGAGGAGCAAGGATTTAGGGACCCAGAATAAAAAGCTTGTTGCAGGAGTACTAAGCAGGAGATGAATGGGGACTCACCTGAGCTGCGTGACATATAGGCAGGGCAGAGGCTGTGCTGCATCTCAAGATGCAGCAAGGCATGGAGGCAGACGGAGTTTTGATGCTCTAACTTTGATCAGCAATGGCCCTTTAAGGCTGAGCAAGGCGTGCAGCATGGAGACTGCCCAGTCCAAACCCAGCAGCCATGTGAACTGAACCCGGGTGGGCAGTGCCAGGCTGGCACAGCAAAAGTCTCCCGATGGCAGAGGGAATCTGATTGAACTTGCTGGCTCCCACCCACTCTTGTCCCCTTTTCCTCAGGACGAATGAGAAGAACCTGTCTTCAAGCACAAGATTTTGGGGGTATGTGTCAGAGATGCCTGACAATAAAACGTCCGTCTCGCCCTGATTTCTACCTGGTAAGCTGCAATGTCGAGTGAAATAGCCTTCCGAGCTGGCTCTGGTGCAGAGGTATTTTGGCTTATGTTACTGCTGGGAGCTTTCTCTCTGATGAGCTCTTTCTGCCTCTCTGTGTTCCTGATCTCTGGCTCTTTTCACTCCTTTTTTTTTTTTTTTTTTTTTTTTTTTCCTTGGGCTGGGATGTGTGCTGTCTGTAATGCATCAGGAAGTAATGCGCAATGAGGAAACTCTCATCGTCTGTGCATCAGGGAGAGAAGTATTGACTCAGTGCTGAGCAGTCAAGTTATTGATTCAAACCATAGCCCAGTCTCTCCGTCTGCCGCTTGGAGTGGCTGGTTACGTCCTTCTGGTTCATTGCATTTCATTTGATTCCCAGAGCTGCTGCGCAGAGGGGGAGAGTTAGAACCAGATCCATCGATAATGTTCGCTTCAAAATCCAGTTCCGTATCCCCTTCTCCATCCATGGAGCAGGCAGATTCAGATGCTCTGGACATCAGCACCAAAGTGCAGCTGTACGGCGTGCTCTGGAAGAGACCCTTCGGGAAGCAGTCGGCCAAATGGTCAAGGAGGTAAGCCACAGCCACTGAGGGATGCTCAGGTGAAATACAAAGCCTGAGGGTGCTGGGGTAAGTTAGAGTCCGAGTGCTCAAGTACAGCTAGCCAGGCAGAGACTAGGGGTGAAACTTTGGGCATAGCTTCCTTGCTGTTCTGAGTCTGCTTTACATGCATGGCACCCCATTGTGCTTTCTTCTTTATCCTCCCAGACCCTGTGCTACATGCGCTTCAGGGTGGAAATAGGGACTAGTTGCCTTCTCTGGTTAATTATCCTATGATCATTTCATGAAAGAGGAAGAGTCAGCTCGTATATTTTGCCCCAAACTGCTTGACTTTGTTCATTAGCACTTGTTAAAGCTCTTTGAGCCCTTTGGGTGTGAGATGGCTAGGCTGAACTGACTGTGCATGTGGCACTGTGTGTGCGCGTGTATGGTCTGCAGGCGTTTGTAGACGCCAGCATCAGTACTGCTGTGCTGCGTGACGGTGATGGCACGCTTGGAACAGCAAATGCAGACTCTCTTCCCAGGGGGGAAGGTGGCTCCGAATTCTATCCTGTCTGATGCTAGGGAGTTGTAAGCTGCTGTGTGTTGTGTATCAGTAGCCAGGAAGTTTGGAGCTGGAAAGCATTTGCTACAACCTTTTACCAAGGACAGAAGTATGTTCTATAATACTGCAGTGATGGGTCAGTTTGAGGTTTAAAGTTGGTGTAGTTTCTTTATGCAAATCTCTGAATCTCACAGGAGTTTTCCTCTGGTTGTCAAATGATGAAACACGACTGTTTATGGATGGGTACTTGCACAGAAACATGGTACAGCTCTTTCTCATTGCTCACTGGGGGTACATGATCCAATGGATTAAGCCTTCCATCATTCCTGGATGGCAGATTAATGTCACTGCTGATAGATGTCATTGGCAAATGATCCAGTTAGAAGACTAGCAGCCGAGAAACTTGCATTTTCACCCTACCACTGCCAGAGATATGTTTTGTGACCCAGGATTTGTTGTCGTGATCTATTAAAGAAGGATAGTAGTACTTACCCGCCTTTAGTAGTTTGATATCTGCAGATGGAAAAAGTCTGCCAGAAAAACAAAGTAATGTTGTTTTCTTTCCCCCCTTGCCTTTCCACTGGGGAAAGGCACAAATGAGTCATTAACAAAAGGCAGCACAGGAAGCCCGAGCTACCTCTGGAGCTGAAAGACAATTTTGTAGTCTTTGTAGCATAGCGTGTCTCAAGGCTTTTCGGAAGAATAAATTAACCTGCACATGAGCAATGTGTCGACTACCTCTGGTACTTACCTTCTGTGGGTACCTTTTTGCTTCAGTCTGCAGCGTAGACACAGCACATCAAATCCATTTCTAAACCCAGCTTTCCCAGTTTTGCTCTGTGTAGTAACCACAGTGATGTCCAGTCTAAACCTGGGAAGATGGCATGGCCTGAAAAGTAGCTAAATGTTGCTTGGGAAGCAGTTTTGGTTTTGTAGCCATCTTTGACCTGCGTGCAGGTTTTATTCTGTACTACATACACACACGCACCCCCCACACCCTGAAAACAATGGCCTTTTTTCACCCAGGAGAGAGTTTGTGCTGATGCTCCTTACTCAGCTCCCAAACATTGATATTTAAATTATGTCTGGAAACTAATGTGATTGTGTTATGGAAAAGAAGCGGAGAGAGTAACGGAGGGGAAGGTAATTTGCTATGGAGGACACATTCTTAAAAGGCTTTCTTCTTCCTAATAAAAATTTCTTGCAGGCAAATGGCCCATCTCTGCTCTCTCTGTCATTATTTATTTAGTGCTGTTCTATTCCTAGAAGTCACCCCCATCTTCAGCAAGTGGTAAATATTTTAGTGATAGCAGGTAGGAAGAGATGGGGAGGTGACTGTGCGGCAGGGCTGATGTGGAAGATTAGCTGCAAGCATGGCAGCTGAGGGGTCCTGGGGGGACCAGAGACAGGTCGGTGGGAGATGAACACAGGGAATCTATAGGGTTTGAAAGGAAGGGGTTTCCGGAGTAGAAAGACTGGAACAGGAGGAACGATAACATTTTTTTATCACAGGAGAGATTTGCTTTAAAGTAAAAAATCTTGCATGTTATGTCAGTCATTATGGGGGGATAAGGAGCAATTCATCCATTCCCCCCACCTACCCTCCCTCCATGCCCAGCAAGACACAGCTGGTCAAGTGCATTATTTTATGAAAAGGAGAAGAGATGTTTCCCACTCTGGTTAAATTAAGGGAAAAAATTGACTATTACTAGATACAGTTGAGGATCTGATCTCTGAGCAATGTGGATCTTGTCCTGAAATCTTGGATTACTACTTTTTATCTGTTTGGTATTTACAGGTAGTACCTTTGCTGTGAAGTAGTTTTGCACTGGACAATAGTACTACTCCCTGTCCCGAGGAAAGTCTTTCCAAGCTACGGGAGATAAACCAGCATGTAACAGGAGGATTGATGACATCAGGCCATCAGCCATGCAGATGGGTCTGCCTGGCTCTTAGGAGATGCATGGTACTTACTGGCTTGATCCCATTCATTTGGCTGTAGCAACAGTGCTGCTGGAGACACTGAGAAGAAAAGCAGGTGTTTAAGGGAGGGATGGAGGCTGACTGGATAATGGATCAAGGAAAAAAATCCAGGCATGGTGTCCAGTGCTTTGGTGATTGAAATCCCAGGTTTGGGGATTTTGCAGCAGTAGGGGTTATGCAGAGAGCAGGGAGGGATAGCAGAGCCTTGTTTTAGTCAGAGCTGGCATCTGATGGCATCAGTCGGGACAGCAAGACTTGACATGAGGCAGTTGTTTGGAGCACTTTCACTCCTTTCCCTTGCCCACATCATGGTCTGTCCTGCAGCCTAAGCATTTGTGTGCTGCCTCAGGTACTGACCGAGTGTGGGCTGGGCGCTTCTGGTACTGGACCAATGTGGCTGTGTTTATCTGCCAGGGCTGACGTCTGAGCATGCTGCCTTTCAGAGCTTTATTTTGAAATGCCATTAGCAGTATCCTAGCTCCTACCTCTCCAAGAGAAGACGTTCTATTCCTAATGTGAATTTTCTTTCCTTGTTAAGTAATATCCTTCCAAGAGAGATGCAACCATCATCTGAGTTTGCTGGTGCTTTTGACCAGTCTAAGCTTGGGTCACTGCTGGAGTAGCTTTGGAAAGTCATATTCTCAGCCCTTGACTTATGGTCCTCCTCTTCCCACCAAACTGCACCCCATTCTTCCTTCCAATTAACAACAAGTAGTTTAGTCTCTTCCCTACTACAAAAGTTGTAACAGCATCAGCCTGGCATGGAGTCTGGAATGAAAAGCACAAGGTACGTACGTGCCCTGGATGTGGCATGAATGGGGTGCTGTAGCTTTGCAGGTAGGAAGTGGCACATCCTTCTCTACTGTGAATAATCCCAGCCCCAAATAGAAATGTCAGGCTCTAAGCTGACTGTCACCATTCAGGTGTGAGACTTTGGAGCTAAGGAGGACAGTTCCAGGAGGGCATCTGCTCAGTGGTCAACCAGAGTCAGAAAGCAAGGCAGAACATGAGGAATTGAAAAGAGTAGAGAACAAAACACAAAATATGCTTATACCTCTGAGTAAATCCATCAGAGATGCCAGTTGCTGCTGGGAAGAGGGAAACACAGCACAGTTAAGAGAGAAATTTTTATATTCTCTTGGACCAGTCCTGGCTGTGGCACTGCAAAGCATGCATGTAACCTTGTTTTCCAGCAGATTGGCTGCCAACAGTCACTGGATGTGATCACAGGACAGATGGAAAGGATAATTAAGGACTGTTTTCTGCTCTAAAAACCTAGAAAGCACGCAGCTGCAGAGCAGTGTGTGTGCGTGCAGCACAGGGGCAGCAGGAGTTGCCGAGGCAGTGGGGCTGTGAGTCAAGCAGACTGTGTGCTTCCCTCTCGTCCTTGTAAAGTTCCCACTTGGCTGGCTGCTGTCAGGAAGCATCCACCTCTTCCAGCTCCCTGCCTGGCTGGGCGCTGCTCCAGCTGCCAGGTGCCGGGGCAGGAGGCAGGCAGGAAAGCCTGGAGCTGTCAGGAGAGGAAGAGTGAGGGACAGGTACTGTGGCCTCCGAGCTGACGTGCTGATAAAGATAATTTGCCCATCGTTTTCCTGAGCTGTCCCCGAGGGAGAGAGAACTGGGCTGATCTAGTAACTGGGATGCGTTGCCTGTGCTCCTGGACTGGTGCCCAGAAAACCACCATTGGAAGGAAGGACCAGTGAGACTGCTGCAGTTTTATAATGTAAATACTTAACATGGGCCATTGTCACTTCAAAAACTTTTACAAAGATTAGCTAATTAATCTCGTTAGCCCTCTGTGACACAAAGAAAACACTTTCTCCCCAGAGATCAGGTATCTCTGCTTTTCCAGTATAGAGCTGTTGTGTCTAATCCTGGCAGACCATGTCTCTAGCTTTACATCCAAGTCACTCAATTTGTTACTGTTCTTCTGCTATTCCAGTTTAATTACACTGTGATTTCAGTGGTTTCTTAGTGCAGGATCTAGCGACAGGGGATGGGTGACCCAAAGGAGTTGACCATGTGTGAATGGCTCTTGTATTACTTGTGCTGCATGTGGGGTGCACATGGTTGTACCAGGTCTTCTCACCTCTCTCACCTTTGCTGCTGCTCTCCAAGCTTTTTGAATGCTGCTCTGTTTTTAAATCTCTTCTTTTTTTTTTTTTTTTTGTTTCTTGTTTGTATTCAAAATCTTCCCCTGTCTTTCCAGCACTCCCTTTTCTTCTGCTGGCACATCTGTGCCTAATTCAGATGCGTTCAGCATCTTCAGCCCCCCAGTCCAAGTCCTAACTGTGTGTGTCTCCACATTCTCCCTTGGCCATCTTTTCCCTTTCTGCTCTTACTCACCTGGCTGCTGCTTCAGTCTTCAACTTGCTCTTGAGTCTTGTAACTCTTTCTCCTCTACTCCTTCGCTTCATCCCTCTTTCCATCATGCTGCATCAATTATCCTTGTATTGTTGTGTGGAGACTTTGTCCTGAAAGTCAAAGTTAGTGATGATCTTGGTTGCTTAGGTGTTGTCTTCCAGGTAAGGATAGAGGAGGGAACGTGATCTGAGTATAAATACATTATGTCCATCAGCTAACCAGATTTTCAATGTCTTTCCTTCATTATTTGCTGTGGGGTTTTATTGTTATTATTTTTTAAACTCTTATTTTGTACATTTTCATTCCAAATCCCCACAGATTCTCTCCACATCTGTGAGGTCAGGGATCTGAAAGTTCATTAATCTGCCAGAGGCACGTCAGTTCTGAGATCTGTGCAATGCTTTGTTCTTGGTTTTTGTTTTGGTTTTGTTTTCCAATGGAGCATTATCTATAACATGGGGATTATCAGGAGCACTGAGCGGACAAAAAGTATGTAACAAACTAAAGCCTGGCTTTAACTGGGGGTTAACATTTAGATTAAAAATCACACATAGTTAAAGATCAGTATCTTTACCTGTCTTGCAGATGTTTCTCAAGGTGGTTCAGACTGAAAAGGCTGTTGAAAGCGATGAATAGACTTTCTCCGTTTCATGTGGTGTGTTGTTTTTTATTCCTTAGTTTTGTATTTGTGCCCACAGTATCTGGTTCACTCTGACCCACTGGACCAAGTACAGGCCATTGGCCAGGCAGGATTGTTCTTTAAAGATGTTATTTCTGTATTTATTGTGCAGATGAGGTAACATGTCCTTCTAAAAAAATCAAGTCCTTGTTGAACTAAGCATTAGAGACATAAAGTGAAGATGCAGCTACTCATAAGAAAACTTTCTTATAGAGTTAATGACAAAAGGTGGGAGGAAAAATGAAACAGGAAGGCACAAGGATGCTGCTCACAGAAGTGATGTGGACAGGAGGAACCAGAAACAAGCCCTGTCTGGTCTGTGGAGATCTCTTATATCCACCTTGGCCAGGGTCAGCTCTGAGTTTGCTGCAGGGGTTGTGGCTGCCTTTGCCATTAATGCAAATATGTCTGAAAATACCAATCCTTGTTTCACACAGAGGTGAGACCTTGATGAATCCACTCTCAGTAATGTGTCCCACAGAGACGTGCATAATGTCATCTGCTAAATGGGCCGGTGTCTCAAAGTTCTGTGAGCAGTTCAGCCCCCCACCTTCTCTGGGATGCTCCTTCCCATCCCTGCCTACTGTCATGAGGAAACCGTTCTGGTCCCTGATCTGTGATGCTGGCAAGAGATTGAGGATGGAGATTCCCATCGCAGGGAAAGCAAGTTGTGCCCCATGGACAGTCCATTTTCCTGTCCATCTCAGGCACCTCTTACAGTCATAGAGAGAGAGAGTATGGACAGCCACCACAGGTGGGGTCACGCATTGCTTTCCCAGCTGAGGGGATGTTAGATGCAGCTCCTCTGGGAGGTGCACTGGGACACGAGCTCGGGCTGGAAGGGAGGTGGTTCCCTGGGTGGAAGGTGAACAGTAATTGCTCCTACTCAGATAACTTGCTGGACAGGCTGCACTGTGAATGAGCACCTTTCCAGTCCTCTACCAACTAAATGAGCTCAGTGCAGAACAGTGATTTTTGCACCGAGTCGTGCTGTTCTGCTTAGAGAGATTTTGCCAGGCTGTGGTCAGGAACAAGAGGTGAGGTTAGGCAGTCAACCATAATGTTCCTGGAGTATCAAACGAGAAGACAGTGTCCTGCTGAGGAAAGAAGCTGGCTTCTTCTCCACACCTCTGGTGTCAACATGAACAGGTATAGATGAGTGGGCAAAGAGAAGAAAAAATTTTAGGCACAATAGTTGCTGCTGGTGTTTGTGCGTTCTGAAGATTTCTGGCTGAAAATATGCACGTGTTCAATGACTGTCACTTTTAAACATTTTGGAGCAAGCGCACAGTAGGTCCAGAGCTCGAGCTTGCTGCAGGCATTTAGAATTTAGCTTTGTTCTGTGTTTCTCTGTCCCTCTGTGAGCCCATGGCTCATGTTTCCACGGCATGTGGCAATTTAATCTGTTGCCAGAGCCACAGCAAAACATCAAGAGGTAGGAGCTAGTGGAAGTGCTAAAGTTTTCCCCGAGTATAATAATGATAATTAATTATAATATATTATCATAACATTATTAATAATGATAATTAATAATATATTATAATATATTATGATAATTTTCTGCCAGCTTCAACTTCTTTCTTTAGCTTTAGGAACTAAACCGGTACCAAATTGCTGTGCTCATCTGTACTGGAGGCAGTACTTGGCTCCATCTGACGGGCCCTCTGCTTCAGAAGAGAACTGGGGTGGGGACAGGCATGTGGAGGTATTAGAATTGCTCTTGTGGATCAGACCTCTCGTCCCGTAGCCCATTTCTAACGCTGTGCTTCAGAGCCAGCAGGAATCCCTGGGCTGCCCAACTGGAAAGCGCTGCCCGGAGAAGTCTCTTCCTGATCCCTCTCAGTGGAGGCTTTCTGCCCAGAAGCAGGAGGCTTTCCTGGGGGTGTTCTCAGTATTCACAGAAATGCCTTATCCTTTCCAGATTCCTCATGAGCTCTTGTCCTCAGGACCACATGAAAGTGATTTACACAGCAGTGTTTTGTGCCTTTGTAAAAAGGCATTCTTTATTAATTTTGAGCTTATTGCCTTTCATGTTCTTTCTGAATCCCTCTCCTCTCATATCAGAAAATATGTATGGAACAGTGCAACACATTTTCTTTGTCATTTACTCTTGAAACCTTCCTACTAAACTAGTCCCCATCTTTTCAGCTGCTCTTCAGCATTTTTGAGTGCTGCAGAGATTTAGACTGAATTTAAGCTGTCAGATATCTCTCCCCTGTACCACTGCCTGCAGAGTAAATGAAACCTCAATTTTCAAAGAGAAGAGGGACTCTCCCAGGGGCATTTTGAACATCCAAATAAGCTAAAAGTGGCACTCCTTTAATCAAAATTTTGAGGACATGCTCCAGTAAATTAGAGGCTTGGTTTACAGAAGTTGTGATATTTTGTGGCTACTATGCAGTGTTCATCAGAGCATACCTAAGGCTAACTGAGCAGAACAAGGCACATTTTAATGTCACGCATATGAGAGAAAAAAAATTCAATTTCCTTTGTATTTACAAAGGTCAATGACAGGAGATTTTGCCAGGAGCTCTGCTTAAAAATATCTCTAAAATTTATTTCTGCTCCTGAGTGCTCTCGTGGCCAATCTTTTGCCTAGAGAGTGGCTTGGGGATGCTAGCCTGTGAGTTCCTGCCATATGACTCACTGTTACAGTGGGAACACTTCCCTTCTGGCTTATGCCGAGATGGGAGGAAAGAGGATGGCAGGGAGTAAATTGCAAAAATAAGCCTTTAGTTGCTCTTAGCCCATGTGAGAGAGACCCTTGAAAAAAGGAGCAGTTCTCTTCCAATAGGTTGAATCCAACACATGGGCTAGACAGAGCCCGCACAGGTCAAGATGCCAGAAGGCTTTGGCTGTGCTCCTGTCTTGGGCGCAGACCGCCGTCCCATTCCCCTGTGAGTAAATGATGCTACTGTTTGCCTTCAACACTGATGCGTGCATGCTGTGGTAAACTGCAAGCACAAAGCATGTGAACTCAGCGCTTAGTGTTAAGCACTAGCACTTGGCTATGAACAGGAGTGAGGCACCTCACCTTAGGCTTGGATATGGGAGTAGTAAACTCTTCTGCTCAGAAAGCAGCTTTAGTTAGGTGGAGATTTTATTGTGCTGTGAACCACGACCTCTGTTCTAGCAGAATTTATTTCCTTTCTGTGTCTTAAAGGTTCTTCATCATTAAGGAAAGCTTCCTGCTCTACTATGCCGAGAGTGAGAAGAAGAGCTTTGAAAGCAATAAATACTTCAACATCCACCCCAAGGTGAGCAGCGTTTGCATGGGAGAGGGGGTTATTCTGTTTCTAGCCTCCCCCCTGCCCCCGCCCCACCCCACGGGCCCAGCAAGTGAAGAAGTAGTAAGTCACAAACTTCTCGCAGATCCAGGGAAGCCTCAAAAAAGCAGGAATCATGTCAGTACCTTTTCAGGCTCCTTACTGATTCGGCAGATACATGACCTTAATATTTGTTTACCTGATAATAGATGTACCCCCTGGTTTTCATGATCTCCTAATCAACCAGTCTTGTGGGTATGAGAATATTGTTGGCAAAGCCAGTGGTGGGGCTAACAGCTTTGGTTGCTGCTTGTTCCTAACCTGTACTCACACTCATAAGTGGTCTCAGCCAGCCCCTGCTAACCCATGTGCCCTCAGCCCCGAGAAGCAGCCTCCGTAGCTCTGCTGCCTGGAGCTCTCATGGGGGGGGACTCTGTGCTCCGAGTCTGCTTTTAGCCTCTCTAGTCACTGGAGGCTGATAGAGCACATGTGTTTCCAAAGGTGCTGATTTCACCCAGCCTGGTTAGGGGCAGCAGGCCACCCATCTGTCCCCACACAGCACGTGTGGGGTGTTGACCTACTGGCGGTGACTGTAATGGATGCACAGCCTCTCTCATGCTACCACACTGTGACTCTGCAACATCTGCCCCTGTCGGGAGATCACCTCCTGCTTGATAAGAGCTCCCACTTCCATGTTCTAGCTAGCAGCCTTCCCTCCAAGCTGAATGTGGGAGAGCCATCTTTACCCCCTTTCAGATACACTTGGAGATCTCCTGGTGGTGGTGGGAGGAGTTCTGCTTTTCAGCAACTGTGTGTATTGCCCCTCCTGAGATAGCTAAGGCAGGGCAGGGGCCTACAAGTGACCAAGGGTGAAAGTTCAGCTCCTGGTTAGTTAATAGTTATACTCGATTTGCTGACTGATTGGAGTGCTCTGGTTCATCCCCAGGGTGTCATACCCCTGGGAGGCTGCATCGTGGAGCCCAAAGAAGAGTCCAACATGCCTTATGCCATAAAGATCTCTCATGAAGACTTCCATGTAAGTACACTTCTTTCCTTCTCAAAAAAACCCAAACACCGCAAAACACTTTATTGCTGATGAGCAGAGCTAGACTGGCAGTCTTTCCCACCCCACCAATGTGTGCCTACCCTCTCTGGGCAGACTATCCTGAGAAAGAGGGTGGGTTAGCATCCTAAGTCCCCTCAAGGCTTTGCTGCTGCTCCTGCTTTGACAACCAACAAGGAGACTTGCTCTTTCTGATGGCAGGTCTTATGATACTAGTAGACCAATAGACAGATATTCAGGAGCCCTAGAGCTCGTGTTGCTCTATCATTTTGCTCCTACCGTGACTGCTTGCTGTGTGCATCTCTTTCCAAGCAAGAATGTGTGGTAGGCCTGGGCCATAATTGCTCCCATGTGATGTCTCCCTCAGAGGTGGCAGCCTGTGGCGGGCTCTCCTCCTGCCACAGCTGTGCTAGTTGTGTCCAGCTTGTGCACAAAGGCGTGTAAGGCACCAGCCTCTCTAATCCGGGTTTTTCCCCCCTCCCCTCTTCTAGGGTAACATTGTTCTAGCAGCCGAATCAGAGTTTGAGCAGGCTCAGTGGCTGGAGATGCTACAGGAGTCTGGAAAAGTGTAAGCTTCTTTCTATTCCTTATTCTCTTTGATCTGCTCTGTAGATGCGTAAAGGATAAAGAGGAAAAAGCCTGACTAAAAGGAGTACGGGGAGGCAGAGAAACTCCCCAAGACTACTAAGACCTTTAATTGCCTGCTAGAGCAGTTAATTCCAACGCTATAAGGCTGAAAATGTTCATTTGTAATTAATGGGGAACATGGTGTTACAGTGGATCAGCCCAAGCCAAGCTTTGCGCTGCTGCAGTGAGCCTGGTTTTGGTGCTGGAGCAAGCTCAGTTACCTCCGTAGTACGGTATGAAATGCAACACAAAGCTGCCCATTAAAGCTTCATGGGAGCATGAGCCCCATGGGACACAAGACCCAAGGCAGAGGTCTGTCACCCACTCAGCATGAGCAGGCTTGGCCACTGCAGAGGAGAGACCCAGATTCAGCCCTTGAGTAATTTAGAGGTTTTCCTTCAATAGCACAGGTCTGCGCTTGTCTTCACCAATGTTAGACTTAACTATTGCCAAGGGTAATAATTTGGGGGCCAAATTAATCTTTCAAGTGTGTATGGGAGAGAAGGAGTGTGGCTGCACAGCTCAGGAGGGTTCTTGCAAGCAAGCCCTGTGCGGCTGCTCATTTCACAGAACCAGCCTTTTCTCTAGTCCTTGCTCCAATATTCCAGCCCTAGTGTTTAAAACAGGAGCTAGAGAGGTGGCTGCACCTAGCTAAAAATCTGCCTGTGACACCCCCTTCCCTCCCCTCTCTTCTTCTGTTTTTGCATTGGTGGAGGAGAGCAGGGTAGCTCCAGTGCTGGCTTAATCAGTGCTGATGATAGCCTGCATGTGAGGAAAAGCAGAGATGATGTGATTTATGTTAGCAGGGTCAGGTTGGGAGCCAAGCAGCAGCCAGAAAGGCACAGCATGGGCCAGTAAATTGATCTGCAATGAATGGGAAAGCTAAAAGGACACAGCTGAAATCTTCCAGGCAACCTGTTTTAGTGCCCTGTTGTTCCTGGACAGAGATTGTACTGCTGATGGCACTGCAGCACTTACAGTTTATTGTGATCATCCTACAGTCTCCCTCATCATTTAGAACCAACCAAAGAAGAAAAAAAACCCACCCTCAAGAAAACCCAACTTCATAGTTTGAGATTTTGTTAAATAGGGGAAAGAGGAAAAAATGAACCCAGGATGGGAAGCGTCCTCTATCCTCTCTTCTTTGTTTCAATTTTGTCTGCTGCCTCTTTACATCTGGGGCTGGGGTGGTGTGTGTGTGTGCGCCTGCACAACTGCTTATTACCTCCACCATCAGAGTGTGCTCAGTGATGCCTTCAGCTCTTCACTCCTTTCCAAGCCTCCTGGTTTGATAGGGGAACCGCCTATTCAATGCGGAGGGGAGCTGATGGTCTCTCCACACTTCTAACGTGTTGTGGCTTGGACTTATCACATTTGCCAGATCTTAAAAGCTTTTTGGAAATGCACACAGTCCTGCTTCCCAGTCGCCTAGGCTGTCTTCCCACCCAGAGAGGCTTTTGCTGCTGCTAGTGGGGGAGATGGGCACACGTACGCTCTCTATGTCCATAGTGGCATTCCCTGCACTGGTTAAAAGTAGACTTGGTGGCAATGGGGGGGGGGGAACCCAAAACAGATCACCAACTCTTTTTGTCAGGAGAAAGGCATGATCTAGGATGTGGTTGAAGCCAGCTGAGAATAATGCTGACTGCTTGTTCTGAGGAATGTGCTAACAGTTGTGATACCGTGTGCATACCCATGACACTCTGCTGGGGCCATTTTGTGATTGGCATGAAAAATAACCTGGCATTTCAGGAAGGAGAAAAAATTGGATTGTCCTGGTTCTCTCTTGTTTTCTGGAGTACAGAAAACCAGTACACACCGGCACTGGTTACAGCAGATAAAAGGAGTAAAAGCTTAAATGCTACACAGTGATATGGGTGTGTCTTCTAAGTTATACAGCAGTGGGTGTAGTAACCTTTGAGTTACAGACAGGGAAACATCTTGTTCGGCTGGGGAAGGGAGGCAGCACTGAAAAAGTGAATCTAATACAGACACCTTAAAAGCTACAGCTGTTTTGAAACCCTCCAAGTAATCGTATGATAAACTCTGTTCTTGTGTCATGCCCCCACAGCTTGAGCTGTTTGCTGTTGGTTTCTCTGGGATCAGATTCATCCCGTATCAGAGAACGTTAGTGGAAAAACACATTCACACCCACATGTTCTCACTCAAGATGAAGATGTCTACCTGTGGGCAAGACATCACCTTTTTAATTAGTGTTCTAATTTCCTCTGCAGTTTAGAAATATCCAAGATGCTCATTAGCTGAAAAGAAACCCAGCTGTCTGCAAAGAGCACAAGGCAGTGCTTCAGCTGCTGGAGCTGTGAGCTGCCTGGTCCCTGGGGTGATGTGTATTTAATATATTTGTCTGGCTTTTGTAAGAGACGAAGTACAGGTTGCCTTGAAATTGTTTTATGAGAGGTTGCCAACTTAACAGTTTCTGAAAAGCTACAATTTCCAATGGCTCACAAAAAGGCCTGGTATAGGAAGGCTTACAGGTATTTAATATTAATAAGCTCCCTTAGGATTTAACAAAGATGGCAGAATTTCTGAGCAGCAATTGCTGTTCCTGTATGTGCATCCATATAAATAGATTGGGATGAATTTTTACATATGCATTTTATGTATTTTATGGTTTTTATCTAATGGAACATGAATAGAAGTGAGCAGCAAACTCCATTTCTGGTTCTGTTTTTGATTTGTAAGTCCTTGTCCTTGGTATTTAATATCTGTGTTAAAGCCTACCCTGTCCATCAGCTCAGTCAGTAATAGGCATCAATCAGTAATGGGCATCTGCTCCACCGGCCTTTTTTTACAGCTTAGTTTCATAATGAGTTCAAGAGACCTTGAGATTCTCTGGCCAATGGTCCTACAATAACACAAGGTACTCTTTGAATATGCCTGCCTCCTTTAGCTCTCCCCACTTGCCAGCATCTTGTCTGGCTTTTATCTCTGGTTCTTTGTTGTTTTTACAGGGAGAGGCACTTAACTCACAGGGTAGGGCCAGGCACCAAAGCCTAGTGGCTTACAAGTTTAGCAGAGGAGGGATTGATTGGTTCCAGGATGGATGGATGATGGATACCAGAAAGGCTGAAGATAGAAGGCTGTGGGAAGGATTCAATAAACGGTTAATGTTTGAAGGGAAAGAGTGGCTATAGCAGCAAAATATTGGAAAGGCTGCAGAAGACAATGTCACTGGCAGATGGGAAGTCAGTTGAGTTAAAAGCTAAAATCTGGTTCTAAAGTCTGTTGGGATCCATATAATGGGTTCCAGGTACATCCTGTTGCAGTTGGAGGCTCTGCATATGCTGGGTTGGTCTGGAGAGCCCTTAAGACTAAGCTCAGTGTAGAAATCTCCAAAACACTGGAAAAAACATTTGAATAGCTGTGCAGTGTTGATGTACAGCTCCTGTATTTAAAAAATAAATAAATTACTGAATGTCAGGGAAATTTCTCCAATTGTGGAGAAAAATTTAGAGAATCACTGTCCCAACTGATGAGAGTCTGTGTGTTTTGAATTCCTTGGTAGATTGCTAGGCTGAGTCTCCTGCCTCGATCTGTGGGACCCTTAGCTCTCTTACATTGTCTGCTTTCTGTCTGCTCTCCCTAGGACCTGGAAGAATGCCCAGCTGGGAGAAGCCATGATTGAGAGCCTGGAAGCCCAAGGACTGCAGCTGGCCAAGGAGAAACAGGAGTATTTAGGTAGGAAACTCTTACTTCCAAAAGCCATAAACCCCAAAATAGTCACTTTGCTTTTCTGGAGTTGTCACTGTGGTCAAGCCAAGCAGCTATAGGTTTTTACTGTTGACTTTTACTGGATGAAGCTTTTGAGTAGGCAGCAGCCAAAATTCACGTTTTAAAGGGAGTCAAAACACAAAAATGTTAAGGTAGGATCTGGACATCTGTGTGGAGTGTGAAAGGAACAATGTGCCTTGGCCAGCATGCTGTGGTCCTGCAGCTCCGTATGGCTAGACTGTACATATGTTTGTTGCCCCTGAGAAGTTTGGATGTGCTGATTTCAGCTGCTCACCAGGCAAACAGTCAATACCCTTGTCTCCCTGAATCACACAGCACTGGTATTTCTGAGGCTGATCACAGCTTTTCATGCATGACTTTTCCTCCTCTAGCTGGTTGGTTTTTTTTTTGTCTTACTCTACTTGGTCTTTGTCTGCATTTGCCCACACTGTTCATGTTGAAAGTGGAAGCATTTACATGGGGCTTGTTTGAGGTGTCTAATGGCAGTGGCTAATTTGTCATTGCTCTCTCTGTGGGCAATGGAGAGAGAGCAGTTGCTCCAGATGAACATAGAAGGTTGGAAGAGACATCTGGAGGTTATCTAGTCCCATCCCCTACTCAGAAAACAGTCTCTGGATGGCAGTACCCTCCTGACTGCCTTGAAAGGTCCAGCTGTCTCTCTTCACATTGCCTATAGCAAGAGCCAAGGGAGAGCAGCCTCTTTAACCCAGATACCTTCTAAGTTGGAGCATTCCCCAAGATAGGCCTAACAGCCTGTCTGGCCTGGGAGCTGCTGGTCACATTTGTCAGCCCAGTGATTTGCCTGGAGAGTCATCTACTCTAAACAAGCTAGCGGCACCTTTTTGTGCCTTTGGGTTGGTGATGCCTTGAGCAGGGGCTCCTGGTCTCTGCTCCTAATCATCAAGCCACTGGAGGAATCTTGAAGAGCCTTTTGCATTTATGCATCCATGCTGATCAGGGATGATCTCAGTATATGGTCTCATATGTAACAGTGATCACAATTCAGGTATCAAGGCATGTTCGTTCTAGCCATCTAAGCGCCATTCACATGTGAGAGCTGATGGGTGGGCTTGTATGTGAGGCAGGCAGGGAGGAGTGGTTCCACGCCTGACAAAGGGATAATAGGGAGTGCTGAGAGGAGGACCTGGAGGGACAGGAGGAAAGTTAGAAACAGGAAAGTTTTGTCAAAACATTATTTTGCAACCATCAGAGCAGACGAAAGAGCCTAAGAGACTAAAGAGGGCCACAGTACGATAAAAGACAAGGTGATGGAGGAATAGAGAAATACACATTCTGTGGCAAACAGGAGATATTTGGAATATAAAATACACATTCCACTGGGTTCTTTAGCCTATGACAAGAACATTCAGAGCCGGTCAATTGTCACAGTTGGTTACTTTCTTTTGACAGCGATTTTCTATTTATTCCTACATAACTGCTGAGGCTTCTACTTCATTAACCTTACCTCCAATCATCTGTGTCCATCCTGTAGTTAAGTTTTGAGGTCAGGCACTGCTCCTGGCAGCAGGTCAAGGCTCTCTGGAGGAAGCAAACACTGCTCTGGGGAATTCCCTGAATCTCCCCAGAGTTACCTTCCACCTGCCTCCCACCCAGCTGGGATCCAGGTTTCTTTCTCAGGGTGGGACTTTGCAGAAGCCCATCAAACCCTGGGCTTGGCCCCCCCAGGAGGGGCAGAAGAGGGAAGGTGGGAGACCCTCTGTGTAATTACAGTGCAGCCATGCTGGGTCCTGGCAAGGAGGAAGAGGGCGAGACAGGGAAGGAAAGGCAGCAGTGGTGGTCAGCAGAGCTTTAGTAACATAACAGGAGCCCTGCTGTGGGCAGGAGATAGTAGAGATCTGCATTCCTCCTAGCAGTAGTAATCCTGCCAGCAGGACTAATCTCTTCAGGTGCCCCAGCACAAAGGAAACAGGTAGCATCCTCCTCACCTGATACAGGGAAGACTTAATCATAAAGTGCTACAGTGAATATGCCCCTGCTCACATGGCAGCCGGGTAGGGCAGAGCTGAGAGCTAAACCCTAGGCTTAACTGTGAGGAATGTGTTTCTGTCTAGTTTCCTGTAAGCATGACTAAGAGCTGCCTAAGGCAGAGCCTCTGTTTAAGGTTTGAGCATAGCACAACATAGGTACATCAGGTCACGGTGTAAGGATCAGAGCAGAGTCTCTGGTGGGTGTGTGTCCTTCTCAGTAGACAAGAGCAACTGATGTTGAGGGGAGCTATCCTTAACAGTGAAAAGTTTTGTGGCTAAGTTCGGGGATTGATTTCTGGGCTTGGCTGGGGCAGCCCAAGGTGACAATAGGGAGCTGGCAGTGATGCCCAGGGGGCTGAAGGAGAGGGTGATGTGCTAGGCAGGTAGGGATGGGGCACTGAACTGCAGGAGGAGAACTGACTGCTGCTATGCAGTGTGCGACCCTGGGCACCCACTTAACCTTTCTGTGCCTTTGCTTCCTCATGTGTGAAGCAGAGATAAGGGTATTTTCCTGACTCAGCTAGAGGATGGCGAAGGTTAGTTCGTTAATGCTCTTTAAGAACATTGAGAGGAAACCTTAGAAGGAGTACACAGCAATATGGTTGTTCAGTTTTATTAGGTTATTTGGCAGGAGAGAAATTACAGAACATCCCACTAGTGTCATCTCAGCCTTTGGAGCCTCCCAGACAGATACACACAGAGCAATAGGGAATGCTGCATTTTCAAGCTCCAAAGAGTCAGTGTTTCATGCTCATAAATATCCTCAGGATATAAATTGCTTTTCTCTGCATTTGGCCTTTGTGTGTGTGTTTGCAGATAAGCTAATGGAAGAAACGGAAGAGCTGTGTCTGCAGAGGGAGCAAAAAGAGGTGAGTGTTCATCACAAGCCAATTCCCTTCATCTTCCATGTGGCAGGACTGGGGGGGTCGGGAGCTGTTGGTTTGAGAGCACACCAGATTTCAGGGAGGGAGGCTGTGGAGCCAAAAGAGTCTCCAGCCAACTTCTGGGCCCTGTGGATGAAGAGAGGAATAAGACCTGTGCCATGAGGTGGGTCCTGGAGGTGTATCCCTGCTCCCCTTCCCAGGCGCTTTCTATGCAGCATGCTTGTGATTATGTCTTGAGGAAGATCAGGTCAAATTCATATTCACTGGGTTGAATTAAACACTTGTTACTTGGTAGATTCAAGAGGAGGCTGGCAATCAACTTGTCTGTCTCCTCAGTTAGAAAGCAAATAAACAAACCTGACATTGTTCTAGTATAGAGATACTGTTGTGAGAAACAAGGAGCAGCAAAAAGCAACGTAGTTTTTTCTTTGGACACACCAGAGATGGGGGAAAATAATAAACATTGCACTAGGGAAAGCCCAAGAGAGCACTCCCTTAGATGTGACTATTATACCTTAATTTATCAAGTTTATTGTTGTTTTCCAAACTATTCAAAACTTATATTTGCTTAGTATAATAAAAGTAGCTCATTCTCATATTTACACCAAATCTATACTGGTTTTTATAGCACCATCATAAAGTTATTGCAAGATAGCTTTGCAAATGGGTTGTCCTATTACACGGTAGGAAATCCTGCATGGATGTAAACCACCACATTGCAATCTTGCAAACTGCCACATGCTCTCTTTTCCAGTTAATCCAAAATGACTGTGGCCCCTCTTTAGCAAATGACGGCAATGCTGACCTAGGCTTCTCATGCCTATGTTTTTCCTGCGTACATTTCTGCCAAGCTAAAGTCCAAAGGTGGCTTGGACACTCCTTTAGGGCTAAGCTACTTCTGCCTTTGCAGGGAGACATCCCTTTCTGGTGGGGTAGCCTGCTGCACAACCCACAGCCATAGGGAGGGAAATGCCCTTGTCTAAAGACCCTAGAATTTCTGCTCTTACAAAGCCACGCATGGTATCTCCATTGCCCACAAAGAGCAGACGGGGCCCGGTTAGTTTGAAGGAGTTTGTTACTGATGAAGGAATGAATATATAGCTCACTGAGCTGTGGTGGTCTGACCTGCTGTGAGCCTGAAGGCTTCAGAGCAATATGTTGGGAAAGCAGCTTGAACCATACCTGCACCATGGAGCAAGAGCCTTACGAATTTGTCTGGCGTCAGTGCTGTTTTGTGACCTGCCTGGGCCTGCAGCAGGAGTTCTGTCTAGCAGTTAAGGCTGCAAGGGGACCCGACTGGGAGCAGGACCCTCACTGTACTTTGTCCCTGTCTCCCTCCATCTGCAGTAGATCTCGGTACAACTGCTTCCTCTAGACTAGGGGAAGAGACTGTTTCACTGCTTGAGGATAGCTTGTGGTATTCAGTGCTCTTTAAGCCTGGTTTTATTAGCACAAAGATAGTGACAGGCTGATTAAACTGTGCAAAGCTGTAACGGTGCAGTTCATGTTTTCCTGTCCCAGTGGGGATGGGAAGCAAGGCTGAGCTAGTAGAAATATCACACTTCAGGCGCAGCAGTGCTGGGGCTGTCACATTCCTGTCCGGGCTTTCTGTACATGCACATGTGGGTGCCTGGAAATGGTACCTGCATGTTGAGTCCAGCTTTCCCAGGGAGCGTTGGACATTCTGTACATGTGCAGCAGAGCTGATCTGTGCAGGGAGCATGCCTGGGATTTCCAAGTGCCTGGTAACCTGGCTGGAACTTCTGGATGTCTAGAAATCCTCAACCAACCTTTAATCTCTTCTAATTGCCCCTGGACAAAAGCGTGGTGGAATCGGACACCCCGTGGCTCTACATAGCTCAGGTTAAAAATCCCAGGCATTGTTAACAGGGAAGCCTTTCCTAACTGTAAGTGTCAGCAGAGAACATTCTTGTCTTCTTTTTCGGTCCAGGAACTCGAGCGGCTGAACCAGGTCCTGGAAGCAGAGAAGCACCAGTTTGAAGAGGTAGTACGGGAGCTGCGGCTGGAGCAGGAACAGATCAGACGGTAAGGCGGCAAACTGCACAGGGCAGGAAAGGGACGTGAACTCCCACGCTGGGCAGAAGTGCTGCTGTGGTGGTAAATCAAAACAGTTCATAAAATCCACCTATTTTGTGCATGTAGGAAGGAGATAAATGCTATATTGACCAAAACAGGAATGGTTGAGATCTGTTTACCTGCATTTGCTATCACTTGTGTGACCAATAGAATACAGCTTAGTTTCATTTTGCATTCAGGGCTCCAGCAACTTCATTTTTAAAGGGCTGGGACATGAGCAAACCCCAGATTAGCCGGGGAAGCATGGCAACAGACAGGTGCTAGAGGATTTCAGAGAGGCAATTAGTTTGGTTGACTGACCAGCCATGTGGGCTCCAAACATCTGAATCTGGTTTTCCACCATCAGCTGAATGACACTGAGTGGATGATGAAGTTGCCTCACCAAGAAATAGTTTTGTCATTTTAAGAGCTACATTTGCTGTTCATATTTTGCATAGTGTATTTAGAAAGGGAAGGATCCAAGTGCTTTGCCCTGAGTGTTGAAAGGGCACGTTTTGCCATTGCCCTCTTCTTTTCCTTTTCTCTCCCTAAATAACACCTCAGAAAAGCCAGTGTGATTTTGCAAACCATTTTTGTTTTCATAGACCAAAATCTGCTTAGATATGACTGCCCTGTCTGAGCTCTTCTAGTTGCAACTGTGGCCCTGCCCTCGCTAGAGAAGCGCACTAACGGTTTTGGTTTGACGATCAGGAGGCACAGTAAAGTTCCTGGACGCCTGTAGTGTGTTCAAGGTGTGATGCTTCCTGGCACGCTCCTGACGCTCCAGGGCTGCCTGTGCCTACCACCGGTCGCAGGTCCTGCACGAAGAGACCCACAGCCTGTGCAGTCTGAGCGCAGTCTGTGGGGCTAGTGTTCCCCTGCAATAGCTATTGCCCTTTTTGCTTCTTTAGGGAGCTAGAGCTCACAGCCCGCTCCCTTAAAGGAGTGGAGGAAGAAAAGAAAGAGTTGCGAAGCCTGACACAGTCCTTACAGAAAACCCTAGAGGTGAGTGACCACTTGTCCCCTCTGAGTGACAGCACTTTGGGAACAATCCATGAGAACTGACCAGGGCTGAAAGCAGTGCTGTCCCGTGGAATGAATCTAACATCCGCTAGCGCCAGAGTTAAGTCCTGTGCGGGTGAACAGGTTCATTCAGTAGCTGATATGAAGGCCAAAATCCCCTGCAGAAAGGACTAGAAGTGACATGGAGCCCAGCAGAACCAAACTCTTCTCAGCAGTACCAGGTGATGTGATGTAGGACAATAACCATAAGTTGCAGTTTGAGAAGCTCAGGTTGAACACTAGGGAGAGACTTTTCATCAGACAGGTAGGCAGGCAGTGGGAGAGGCTGAGAGGCTCCATCTCGGAAGGTTTTCACAGCTCGGCTGTAGAAAGCCACAGCTGACCATATCTTGCTGTGCTAACAGACTAACTCTGAAGAGGAGGCTCGACTAGAGCCTATCAGAGGGTCCCCTCCAGCCAATACGGCTGTAAGTCTGTGATAGCTTTCTGGTTTTGGGTTTTTTTTTTTAACTGCAACTCCCTAAGTCCTGGTGGAAATTGGAGCAGCAGAGAGGCATTCCTTGTTCACAGAAGGAAGCATGGTTCCCAGGGAATCCTGTACCTCATGGGAATTTAGGAAACGGAGTGTTGTATTAAACCCTTTCCTTACTTGGTATCACTTTGGTGGATTGGTGGAAAGTGGCTTTTCTAAATGTATATTGTTTGTGAAATTTCCACACAGCTGCCCTTCTGAAGCCTCAATGTCATCCTTAATGTTCGTGTCAGATCCCGCAAGTTTGTCCAAAAATCTGTTGCTGATGTTCCTTTGCCCGCAGTTATGGGTATGAAAAAAGAACTGGAAAGCTAGGGAAGGACCATTCATGCCCTAGTTGCACACCGGACCAAACACTTCACAGGAAAACAGCATGATATGTCCTATTGCCCCGCAGTTAGAAGTGCCACAGAGGGGATGCCTCTAGTTCACGCTGAGAAGCAAGGTGATGAGGGAAGGCAGGGAAGCTGCCTGCATCAGTGATGCACTAGGGAAGCACAAGGCTCCAGTCCCTGAGCTGGGTCTTTACTAGCATATCATGTCAAAGGAGCCTGCAGGTTCTCGCCCCCTTGCATAGCGAAGGCTATGGTGGAGGCTTGCTCCTCATGAGGCAGATACGAAATGAAAACCAGATTTTGTTGTTCCTGTTTTTAACCTGAATGAGGCATGTGGACGTAAGGATGGAGGGACCCAATAGTGAGGAGCCAGGCAGGAACAGGAGCAGAAACGTTAGACTTGGCTGATACTCACAATCTCTGCCCTTCTTCAAGGAGCTCTCCCTGGAAAAGCAGCAAATGCTGGAGATGCTGGAAGAAAATGAGAGCCAGCTCCCACCTCCAACCAGCCCCAGCAAGGAGCAAAGCCCCATCTGGGGACTGCACTGCAGCCTGCAACAGATTGAAGAGAAGATGCAGCAACTTCTGGAGGAGAAACTTCTGGCAGAGAAGAGGTGAAGTGGGGGCAGGGGCTCTTACAGAGAGAGGGATGTGGGACAAGATGCGATCCAGTGTGAAGAGGGTGGGGGGAAAAGAGGTAGTTTTCCCCCTCACAGGTGGGAGGCAATCAGAAAGGGTATGGCTAAATATTTCCAGGCTTAAAATTAGGACCACTTCAAAACTGTTCCCCTGTTTATCCTGAGACCTGCAGAGAGGCAAGATCCTTTATAATTTCTGTTCTTGGGTGTGGTAAAGGGAAGAGGACACTTCTGCCCTGCTCAGGCTTAGTGGTGCCAAATGATGTGACTATCTGCTGACTTGCTTTCTGGTTGCCAACACAAGACAAGTCTGGAAGCTTGTCTGGTTCCCATGGCAGGAGTTCAGGTTATAAATGCCTCACAGGGGACGGAGTGAGGCAGGGCAGCTGAACTCCTTGCTGCCGCGTGGGCCTGCTCCTTTCAAATCAGGACCTAAGCATGTGAGTCCATTTGGTGTTCATGGACTTGTCCATGAGAAGTGTTTGGTACTCCTGGACCTTGTCTGGGGGTTGAGAATGTTCCAGTCAAGAACTGTCCACCTGGCTTTCTCCAGCAATGCCTGTGTTATTGAAGTGAAACACAGACAGTGCTCCTGTCAGCGTCTCTTTGCTCAGGGCAGCCAGGTAGTTAAGCATGCCCCATCATGACACTGAGCCCCTTCCTTCCTGTGAGTTGTGCTGGGGTGGGAACGGTCATCTTCCTTTGCTGTGTCATGTACCAGGATGAAGGAGAATGAGGAACGGTCTCGAGCACTGGAGGAGGAGCGGGAGTTTTACTCTTCCCAGTCGCAAGCACTGCAGAACTCGCTCTCGGAGCTGACTGCGGAGAAGCAGCAGACAGAGAGAGACCTCAAGGTATCTCCTGCATATGTCGCATATCGCTGTCCCTGGGCCCAGAGTTCTCTCATTTTCCCTTTCAGTTCATCCCCTATCAAGTGGGAGACTTGGTTTTATTTTGTTTTCATTTTGTTTTCATTTTGTGGTTGCAAATCTTCATTTGCTATGCTTCATATCATGGTAACACATGAAGTTGTCGTGTTATATCTATGTAGCACTACTATTTATTTTCTCATTCTGAGGTCTGATTAACCCATTCAGTCTTTTCATTTGCTACTGTGAAAGCATCATCTAAAGATGGAGGGAGGAAAAAAGTAAGAGGAAAGTAGACACAATCAAGAATAAAGATTCTTTCAAAGAAATGCTATACATTGCAGAACTGAGCAGAAATCTTACCTCCTCACTTGTGCTCAGAGAGTCAGTCTTAAGATTTGTAAATCTTCAAGAACATCTGCATGAACTTGGGTTCAAAAGCAGAGGAATGCAGGTGATGTCACTCAACCTCCTTCTACAACTATTTTTTCCAAAAAAAACCCCAATTCTTTTTTCTGCACCTCCAAGATTTTTCTTATCCTGTAACCTTCCACTTGGCCAAACTAAAGCTAAGTTGACATAAGCTGTATTAGTTATTCTCATTTGCTAAGCTACTACTCAGGTTATCCTTTATTTTGAACTTTTCTTGTGTTTTGTTTCTGAAACTAAGTACTGTACACCCCTTTGTGGGAATTGACAAGTCCGTCTCAGCTGGAAAATGTCCTCCTGTTCCTGCTCAGCTGCAAGTACTTGCATAAGCACAAATTCACATGTTGAAATACCATTTCTGATTCCATATGGTTCATACAATGAGAGGGAAGCTGTGAAAATGAAAGTCGGAGTAAAGGAGAATTAATAAAATAATCTGGACTTCAAATTCAGATTCTATCTGAAGACAAAAGGAACAACTTTTATGTTGTCTTACAATATTTCTATTGGTTTTCCTTACTGTTGTCTTTTCATTTTCACCTGCCTGTTGGGTCCCTCACAGACCTTGTGAGTTAGCAGGATGGTTTTTGAGATGCAAGCTGTTTTTCAGAAATGCTTATTCTCTTCCTCAGGCTGAGGTGAAGGTGCGCATGGATCTGGAGAAGAGACTGAGAGAAGCTGAGGAAGCATTGCAGAGCTTGGAGCAAGGCTTAAATTCTCTGGATTGCAACAAGGAGAAAGAGGAGAAGATGAAAGCAGATGTCAGTAACTTGAGAAGTAAGTCAGTCATCTGTCCTCTCTACTGATGAGCAAACTCTGAGAGAGGAAATATTCCTACCCATCTTCCCAGACACAAAAAAGAAGTTCCCAAATTAGCAAAGCTGCACATAATGTGCACTCCTAACTCCTTGTACCTCAAGCATACCTCCTTTTTGAGGAGCCAGAATGTGCTATGCAGGCACTTGGTGTTTTGTCCTCAAAGGAGGGCAAAATTATCCCAGACTTCCCTGTTGAGTGGAAGACAAACCTAGGGGCAGAGATGAGCAAATGCTTTCCAAAATGTCAAACAGGGAAGCTGTGGCAGAGCTGTAAAGACTGACTAGGTCTGAGTTAGTGTCCTCTGATTCTCCTCAAGATAATCTTTTTTCAGCCTTGCTTATGAGAACATCAGCAGTTTAAGGAGCGTGGTTGCTGTAGCAATGTGCTGGTAGGTGACCCAGCAGGTGAAGTTTGGATCCTTACTCAGAGCTGAATCAGGGCATCACTGCTGTGCTGAGACAACTGCAGTCCACAGGTCAGGTGTAAGACTCAGGTTCCTCACAGCTTATGCCTGTTTCTTTGCCTCTTTTTTTTTTTTTTTTTTTTTTGGTAAGATGGGGCATTATCTTCGCATCTGGCTTGAGTCAGGTTTGGGAATTTACACTAGCAGCTTTGATTGGGTGCAATTTTGCTTGTTTTCCATCCTCAAATATAGCGCAAGTGCAGGGGGAAGCTGTTATGAAGGTGCTGTATCTGTGTAGTTAAGGCTTCATTTCAGTGAAAGGTGGATGTATTGTCCAATATAGAAAAGTCAAAAAGTCCTGTAGCATTCTGAGCACTGTTACATATGCAAATATAAATACAGGTATAAATAGTTTTAATATACTTATTTTATTTACATATATTTATATATGTAAATTATAAATATCTGTATTATTCAGTAGTTTCTACATCAGATTTCTAAACTGAGACAAAAGGGCACGATTCTGAGCTCTGCACTGGCTCAGAGCCTTGGTAAGAAAACAGAGCTAAAGTGGATGAGCTGAGCTACCTGCACAGGGCATAAGTGAGCAACCTCTAGCACTGAATGTCTCCTGACACTCATTTCCAATCTTAGATTTTGGGGGATCTTTTCTTCAAAAGAGTAAAAATGTACTGATGAGCAAAATGCTAGAGAAAGTGAGGGACCAGCAATGTTTTCTTTAATGTCAGTCCCAGCACAGATTGCCTCAGTCTTTCCAAGTGATTCCTGCAGCTCTGCCCTGCCTTTTCATGTAAGAGTTGGGGCGCGTTAGCACATGAGCCATCTGAACAGCAAGGGACCAGCAACAGGCAGGAGGACAGCAAGACTGGAGTGGCAGAAGATATGTCAGTTAGACCATAAGAGGGGAAATGGGCCAGGAAAAGCAGCTTGTGTGGCAGATTGGGACAGAATAATGTTGTCAGAGTTTGGACATGGGGCTTTGCGTGGAGCCTGTACTGTATGTACGTATGTGCTAGTATTTGCTATGCTATTAAGAAATCCTTGGCCATGTATGGCCTGGGTGTGTGTGCCCGTGCTGTCAACACCTCCCTTTCCGCAGTTAGACTTGACTGGTTTTAGAAGTCCTTCAAAGAAAGTGCGACCAGCAAGGCTTCAGAACCCTGTGTTGCAAGAGATTTGAGAAGTTTTACCATAATATCAGGGGCTTTTGGCAGTTGAACCATGAGCAGTTGTGGGAATGATTGATGGAGAATGGATGGGTTGCACTTCTTTCTATAATATGAGTATGCACTTGTTGGGGACTGGAAGTTTTTGTCACTTTGAACTTGTTAATTCTGATGATATTCTGGAGCTTCATGAGTTGTTGTTCATGAAGATCTAGGGAGGTATTGAACATCATTACCTGGCTCAGCCTGTCAGTGAGTGCAGTCCCTTGTGACTGGTTCATTGCTTGAAGTGCCTCTTCTGTCCCTGCTCACAGTGGTGTCTTCTCCTCAGAGTTCTTTGAAGTGTGCATCCGCAATGCTGAGCTGGAGGCCAAGATGCCTGTGATCATGAAGAACTCTGTGTACATCCACAAGGCTGCCACTCGTCGCATAAAGAGCTGCCGCTTCCACCGCCGGAGAGCCAGTGCTTCGTGGAATGACCGTAGGTATCGGGCAGCTTCTTACTCTATATCCTGCAGGAGCAGATATGTGCAGATGGGGCTGACAGAGCAGTAAGGTCTGCAAATGTGGTTCATATTTCATATTCCCTAGTAGTAGAATGGAGCTACAGAGAAACTTGGAGCTTCCTTACCCAGAGAGCAGGCACTGAGTCTGTGTACCCGTTGCCTGTCTCTTCATGTGTGTTGAAAGGTAACTGCTGTGATCGTCCTAGGCCCCTAAAAAAACATGCTCAAAGCTGACTTCATCTGAATGCTTAATCATAGACTGAGTTAGGTTGGAAGGGGCACCTGGACATTGTCCAATCCAGTGCTCAGAGTGGCTACCTGCAAGGTTCAATCAGGTTCTATGTAGAACCCTAAATCAGAGGCAGCTGTAAAGAAGAAAAGTGTGTTTCCATGCTGTCAGCATTTTCCTCCTCTGAAAACATTAAGGTGAGGATGTTAGAATGCAATGGTTAGCTCATCCCTTGCCACGCTCTCAGTCATGTTGATCCCATGGCTCGTGCTCTAGTGAAGCTTTGTCTTCAGTTTGTGTCCCTGACGGAGAGTGCTGACCTTTCTGTGCTGCTGTTGTTTCAGTGAAGCAGTCCCAGTCCTTCATCTTCTCGCACGCAGAAGCTGAAAACATTGAGGAGCTGAAAGAAGCAGCCAAAAGACTGAGTCGGGACCAGCATTTCAGGGAAACTCTCTATCATATCATGAGGTCACAAAAGAATTCTGCTTTGGGGGATGAAAAGTGACTCTTGTTGGGAGGGGGCTTCTGATCTCAACTTGTCATTCAGCTCTGCAAAAGTTATGCCATCGGACGCTAGGGTCAGAAGGGAGATTTGCCCTTTGGTGGGGACAGTGGGGGAAAGTTATGTGTAGGCAATTCCCTCAGTGGCTCTGCTTTAGTTTGAATGCTCCCTGTAGCCTGGCAGACCTTCTCTGCTGAACACTCCAGATCTGTTTGCTTCAGCTGCTTACGTTAAGCCACGTTTTGCCAAGATACCACAGTCAGTGTTAAAGTGAATCACAGACCGTAGCTTAGGAAGTGCCTCTTCTTTCCTTTCCTGTCTAGTCTGTCTGGCAAACACAAGTGCTTCTGAGAAAGCCCTTTATCAGCCTATGCTCCAGCTAGTGTAACCTCCCCAGTTGGACACAGCTTACCCTGTTCTGCCTGATCCCCTCTAGGAAATGGCTTGCTGCACACCCCCAGTCAATCAGCAGCTTGGTGGGGCATGTTTCCTGGCACACTTCCTGAAGACAGCAGCAGTCCCAGCCTCCCAAGCACAGGCGATAATATCAAACACAGGACCACCTCTTGGTGCTACATCGTTTCAAGCAAACGGTAGCAATACAAGGTGAAGACAACCTGAGGATGCTGTGGATTTGGCTGCAAGAAGGATCATGTGCAGAGAAGAGCTTATAGGTAACTCAGCGACATCGATGCAAGCTGGAGGGAGGGTTGCGTTGTGTTGACTGTGGGCAGAACATCCTGGGGCCACCTTTGCACTTTTTTTGCATTGCGACATCTGGCTGTGTCACTGCCAGAAGGAGGAGAGCTATGTGCTGCAGAAGGTGTTATCTATAGGCAGATTCAGTGTGGAGGAGCCTTTGACTCAGCTCTGATGGCTTCCTCATCACTTCTGTAAAACACGCTGGAGGACAGGTGGGTGAGGAGTGTCCAGCAACACTGTCCACTACCACT
Source organism: Aptenodytes patagonicus (assembly GCF_965638725.1). NCBI lineage: Eukaryota > Metazoa > Chordata > Aves > Sphenisciformes > Spheniscidae > Aptenodytes > Aptenodytes patagonicus. Next base: position 34,124,840 of record NC_134955.1, on the reverse strand, counting down.
TGGAGAATTAAACATTGTCAGCAGCAAGCTGTCAGGGCTGTGGAGGTGGGGAAAGTCATCTCTGTATGTGCTGCATTGAATAGCCTGCGTCCAAGGCTTTGTACTGCTCTCTACCAGTCCTCTTAATTGCAATCCAGGCTACCTCAGTCAAACTGGGACCTCTGGCAAGTCAAGGCTGGACTGGGAGAGGCACTGTGGACAGCCTATTCAGAGGGGGGCTTCTGGCTGGCCTCTGGCCTCTCCCAAGTGCTCACCGTGTGCTTAGTGTAGGGGAGTATTTGCCCTGCCTGTATGTTACAGGAGAGGAATCACTTTGTTGTGGAAACCTTGCAGCCTCTCCCACCTATTTTAAGCAAGCAGCTGGCTAATAATTACCCATGCTATAGTGACAGCACTGCCTGGTGTGCTTACAGAGCACATGACAAGCACACTCAGACTGATGCTGTTATCCCCGTGGTATAAATTGGGAAACAAAGGAATAAGCAATACAAAGGTGAATGAAGTTAGCAGCAGAGGTACAGTTAGGGCTCAGGGGGTCTTAAGTGCAGATTTATTGGGGCTTTCAGGGTTGTACCCCTCATCAGTACCCCTGGGTATTACATATGTCCAGTGACACCGGGGTAGCTCCTTACCTGTCCCATGCAGACTGTGACACTGTCCAGTCCCAGGCTTTGGCTTCTGGCCACCTAAGTCATTCCCTACCAATTCAGTGCTGTTTCTAGGGAGAAATCAGGGATGAGGCTGGGAAGGGAGCCCTGGCTTGCCAGTCAGAGGAGAGGCGTTGATGCTGGGTGGAGGAGCATACTGGGAGGGTGTGATGCTCCTGGAGGGAGTCACTCTGGTGTGATCAGAGGAAAAGCATTGAAGGCACAGCCTGTACTTTCCATTTCAGGCAGTTGCTGACCAGTATCCTTCTGCCAGGCAATGGGAGGTTTTATACAATCAGAGGGTCCAGCACTGAAGGCTGACATTTTTGTGGTGACAGGTGATACGATAGGAAAAGAGAATTTGCATCCCTCCTTAGCATACCTGATCCTTCTGTGTTTTTTTCCACTCGTGGTTGCGTGCTAGAAAGCCGCAAATGAATTCTTGCTCCTACAAGGCTGAAGGGCTGTGAGAAAGCAATACAGAGCTGGTTTTCCCCTTTACACTGTCCTCACATCATCTCTGGCTATTTTCCAGTTACAAGGTCTATATTATGTGGTGCTGGAAGGGACAGAAAAAAGGACAGCCAGGCAGCGTGTCTGTAATTCAGGCAGTTAGTGTAGCTTGTGAATGCAGCACCTTTGATCTGTTACCATCAAAAGCCATAATATCAGACTTTACTGAAGTATTGTACTCGGGAGGTAGCCACATTGGGTCTTCCTTTACTGTGCGTATTGACAGCAATAAATAAATAAAAGTTACGCTGACACTAGAGTGAAATCCTGTCTGTTCTTGATACACTGTCACTGAACTGATGTTAAATTGCCTCTGCAGGAGTTGAGACAAATCATTGCGACATGCTCATTTACTGCCAGTGTACTTCCTCTGCTTCACTGAGCTGTTGTGTTACGTGCTTAACATCACCTCTAAAAGGACTGGCTGTATGTAAAATGCTTTCACCCTTGCTACCCAATTCCACTTTTAAAATGTGTATAAAGTTAAAGCCAGGATGTATCAAACCTAAAGAAGAAATCTCCCACTTGCTTACCTGAAGCCAGTGAGCAGCTCTCTGTGTAACCAGCAAGGCATGCCCTAAGCCACCTGCAGTGAGGTGCTTGCCATCAGTTGTTCCTTGCTGCAGATACTAGTCCTGCAGAGGAATCTACTACCCCGTAAGCTCCCTGGCCGAGTCAGCACAGAGCTGGGTCTATGCACTATAGCATCTTAATTGACTGTCTCCTTATTCTGTTTGAAAGGACACAGAATTACCGATTTCAATGTTATCTCTGTATTTTTAATGCAATGCAGTAACAGGAAGATGGCTTAGGGAGCAACCCACCTCTGTTCAGATAACCTTCACTGGTAATCCTGGGTCAGATCGCTTTTTCCTACTGGGAAAACCGGGAATGAGATGAGAACTCCTTCCACTGAGGAGAGTTCCCTAAATTGTTCCCTCGTGTCCGAGGGTAGGAGAAGATATAGGATGGTTTGCACCTCTAAGATTTCTCTTCAGAAGCTGCAGAACAGCTAGACTGGGTCTGAAAAGCCTGTGGCCATTCTTCCACCACCTCCACCTTCTGGCTATCACCTGGGAACTTCTCCTCCTGTTGTCCCCTTCAGAGACACTTTAAAACATGGTTTCATTTGCAGACACTGCCAAACAAGAAGCCTGCTGATTCTCTTTTGTGTTGTCTGGCCTGCTTTTCAGTGTGAATGGTGGCTCCTGCTAAGGTCAATTCAAGGGTTAATTTCATCCTCTACACAAGATGCACGAAGCCTCCAGGCTGTTCCACACCGGGGAGTGATTCCTGCTGAAGGACAGGGCTTTGGCGCTTCCCTGGTGCTCACTGCCCCAAGGCTTTGCTCTTGCACAGAAGTAAATGGCAGAGAAAGGAAGGCAACGCCAGCCCCGCTGCCTCCAGTATGTGCTGCTTCTAGAGCAGAGAAAGTGGACAAGAAATGGAAACTGCCCTCAGGGTCAGAAGTCAATAATAAAAGATAAATGGTTGCTGGTATGTGTTATGCATTGCTGTGCACAGCACACAGGGGACACAGGCTGGTAGCAATTTTCAGCTACAAAGTAATGGCTTTTTTTTTTTTGCTCAAGATGGTAGGCGGGCTTTCTGCTTAGGACACTAGTGTAACATTGATGTACCTCTTTGGAGGTAAGATGATAGTTTTTCACGGACATTGTCTGTTTTGAATGCTTTTTCAAGCAGTCACTTTCTGTGGTTAGGGGAAGGACAGAGGATGGCTCATGTTGTGTCTAGTAAGGAAAAGTTTGCTCTCAAGAAGGTGCCCATGCTCTGAAAGTTTTGTCCAAGGCTTAGCTTCAGGCAGGTCCTGGGGCTTGCCTGGAGACTCAGTGCTTCGTTGTGCTGGTGTGACTGTGAAGGATGCTATTCTTTTCAGCATCTTCCACCTGATACACTTGGCAGAAGGATAATTCTGCAGTTTTTCACCTAGTCCACACACAATTTGTTACCCATCTAGTCTGAGTTGTGGTCATGAATGGGAGAAATGACTGAGCCAGAGGAATTGGCTGTAGTCAGTCACCTGAGAGCTGGGTCTGAGGTGGCCTGTTGGGATGACAGTCACCATAAGTGGGGCCAGGTGGGACCATGAGCTCAGCAACCACATGCAGTTTGTTGAACCTGCAGTGCCTTTTTGCTCACTGAGATAACATCCCTTCTTCTATATTAACTAACTCGTTTACTTCTTACTGCAGGCTTAACTCTAAAGCTGAAACGGAGAAAGATCCAGCTGAGTACTTGGTCAGGTCTGAGTCCTTTCTGCTCCTTTTTGTCAGCAGTACTAAGTGGAGGACATACCGTAGTGCTGGAACCAACATCTCATTTTTCAATGTTGGCAGATCTGGCACTTCAGAGGAAGAAAAATTATAAAGGCCATTTTGTGGGATTAGCAAAGGCACCTTTTTGCTAACTCAGAGGTGTTGCAATAACTAACTCAGCAGGGTCATGTGTTCTTATTTTGCTGTATTATAAAAAGTGCAAACTTTGCATTGCTTAAAATAATAAGTGAACTTGCTTACCCTTGAGTTCTTCTTGACTGCACCCCTGCCTCAAACGTCTCTGTGGAAACCACCCAAGAGCAGAGGAACAGGTCCTCTCCTAGAGCTGCTGCTCCCATTGGTTTCTTCATCGTTAATTCTGGGGGCAGGAGAGGGCCTACAGTTTTCCTCTGTACGTCAGCGGCTACCTGCAGGAGATGCCAGACCCTGCTCCTCTGGCATCAGGAAAACAGGTTCTGGTTTTTGGTGGTTTTTGTTCTAAGCTCTGCAAAATAGGAGTAAATATTTTTAGCATCTTCATTTTAATAAGGGGGCTTGAAAATGAGCTGTTTACGGTGGGTGTGAGAAAACTGACTCGCTGCGATGGGATTAGGCCCTGTTCAAAAAAGGTGCTGGCGCTCTCAGTCCTGATGGAAGTGTGGCTGGAGGCTTGTGTTAGAGTCACTGCTGAAAGCACAGCTGCAAACAGGGTGATAGCACTTACAGTAGAGTTCTGTCTTTGGGAGGGTTCACAAGCACTCAAGGACCCTGGGTGTCAGAGGTAGGCTGTGCTCTTAGGTGCACTCACCTCAGCAGCATTTGAGGCTGTAAGAGAATTAAAACCACATGGTAAGAAGGTGGTAATGCTGTGGCTTTTGTAGCAAGATGGAGGAGCAGGATTACTGGAAAGATTGCCAGAGAGGAGGGATTGTAACTCACTTGGGAATAGCCACTGCTTTAATTTCTCTTCTCCTTTCCTGATTCTGCCAGAGGCACAACACTTGTGCTTGCTGCAGGTGAGAAGAAGGTGAGGAGGCTTCACCAGGAATGAGATTGAAAGGTAGGAGTGCAGCAGATGTGACTAAATACTAGAACACTGCTGATAGTGGGTTGGTGTGTTTAAAAAACAAATAAAAATGTGTGCTATGGCAAGTGCATCTCAACAAGCAAAATAAGCTGTCCTATTTCTCAGTAAGTAAAAACCACCTTGAGTCCCAACTGGAGTCCAGTCCCAGGTGCTCAGAGAAAAGGGGGTCTGCAGCCAAGGCCCTCTTTTTCTCTCCCCACCTGCTGCTGAGCAAGACACTGCAAGAAAACACAGCCGAGCTTGCACTGGCATGGCCCAGCTGGGTTGTGGGGACATCGCTTACAGCTGTTCTCCTTTGCGGGTAGCTGCATATGTATGCAGCGGCTGCTCAGGGGGGCAGAAGTCAGTCCTTTGGTGCTGGAAAAGTTTTGGGTATCTAAATGTTGACTGGAAGAGGCTGGAAATCCCTGCAACTCTCAATGGACTTGGATGTTCAGAAACTCCTCTAGCCTGAAGCAGCAGCTAGATCCCTCTATCATCAAGTGCGTGGTACTTCAGATAGATGCTCTGACCCATGAAGGGATGCGGGGAATAGCAGTGAAGCCAGTGGCTCTCTTTCTGCTTCTGCTCCTAAATTTCTCATGTTGTAGTTTCTCCCTGAACACAAATACAGAGCAGGTGTGGTTTAATGTGGAACTTATTTTAGATTAAGAGAAACAAGGTAGGCTTCCTGTGCAGGCAGAGCTGGCTTTCTTCCCTATGTAGGGGGAACGTGGGCTCCAAAACGATGACAGAAAATTCCCAGCCATTCAAAGGTACCTTGGATGGGTAAAATAAGTGTGCTTATCATATGTGCCAAGCTTGGATGAGGAGGCGTAGCAGAACACACTGTATTCAGAGTTTGAAGCCAGCCTGCAGTAAGGAAAGAATGAGTTTGTTTGGAGAGGGAGAAGTTTTAGCCCCTTGCTTTGGCTGATGCTGAAGGAGCTAGAAGAGAATGTGTCCACTAAGCCCATATTCTCCTTTTAGCTTGTGGCTGGCTCCTGGTGCTGGCAAGGGCGTTTGGTGACCGCTCACTACACAGAAAATCTCTCCAGTTGTGACTAACTGCTGCTGAGTAACAGCATTGTTCAAAAGCAGTGGTGGTGGTTGTGGCTTTAGGGACCACCCTCAGACCTGTATGCAGCAAAGGATGGGCATTACATCCCTCCTAGCTAAACTCACAGGGGCCTGATGTCATGGGAGCCTTTGGCTTCCCCTTGCAAGCAGGCGTAAGCCCAGCTTGCAGCTCTGTGCTGGCACCCAGGAGTGGAGAGCCCTGTGCCAACTTCTTGAGCTGCTCCTGCATCCCAGCCTCCCCACTGCCTCTGGCCTGTTGGATCCCAGCATGCCGGGGCAGACTTCTGTCACCAAGCTTTCATCCAGCAGCAGCAGCGTGGAAGGAGGGGATTTAATAAGCCAGCCTTAGGAAAGGCCATTGGGAGCCATCACATTCATTTCCTGAAGGGAGAAGAGCATCTCCCTGTCCCTGCCCCTACAGTACTCTGCTGCAAGCACCCTGTTTGGCTCCTAAGTGCAGTGCAGGGAGGATCCAGAGGCTGGCTGTCAGAGGAGCTGCATGTGGGCTCTGCTTCATTCCCAGACCAGGACAGGAGAGAAGGGGAAGGGAGAACAGTTGCTTTCCAGGTGAATTGGAAGGAAAGAGCAGACCTCGCAGGGAAGCAAAGAATAGCTGTTGTGGATAGCGCCCTGCAAAGGAATAAAGCATCTTGATAATCTTCTTTTCTTTGTCCAGGCAGGGGGGAGGAGGCTTGAAAGATGTTTCTGGGCCTTGGTTCTGGTGTGTTCCCTGTACCAGGAGTTTTGGTCCTGTCTGTACTTGAAGAGGGTTGCAAAGTTAGCAAACAAATTGCTTTACATAAGGAACATCCTCTCCCTCTCTCCTCCCCCAGCTCTCCCCGGCTCCGAGAGCAATGGGCAAGCCAACTTTTTCCCACCTTCTCCTCCAGCCCTCTCCCTCAGCTTTCCATCTGCTGCTCTTTGGCTAATTGTGGCTATCTTCCTGAGGTGGAAATTAGCATCACCCCAGCATGCTTGGTGGGAGCCGTGGGAGGACGGTGCTGTCCCAGGTGGAGGGGAAGCCCACCCCACCGCTGTCCCAGGCAGAGGGGGAGCCCACCCCACCGTGGTGGAGCTGGGGAGCTGCTCTGCTTGGAGAGTGCAAAGGAGGTGAGACGTGGCCTGCAGACAATTGTAGCTGCTCATGCCTCTTTCATAACGCTGGCTTTCTGTCTAGAAAATACTATTCATCCTACTCGTGAAGTCTTTCAGACTTGAATGTTTCACACAGAAAATGCGTAGAGATGGGCCACGAATGCCCCGGGCTGTTAACCAGACACCTTCCTTCCCTGTTTCACAGCCCACCTCACACGTGGCTTTGGGCCAAGCCCTGCGGGTGCAGAGGTGGGCAGGGAGGTGCCTGGTCCCCCCTCACCTCATACCCTGCAGTGTGGGCCCTTTTGGGGTCTGTGTGCCAGGTCTCGTCCCAGTGTGTTTCACAGGGGTGGGGGGCAGGCTGAGGAACTGGTGCCTCGGCCAAACCAGCCTGAGCCTTTGCTGGAGGCTCAGAGGGCCTGTGCTTTAGCGAGTCATTGGCGTCGTGTGTCCCTTGCAAGCTGCTAATGAGCGCTGAATCCAACTCACCTCTCCCCACCATGTATTCACATGCATATACATACATATGTGCACACGCATGCGCATATATATACACACACACATAAAAAGATGATGTATATTAAATGTGTATCTCAAGTATATGTCATCTATCAAAAGAAATATTTCATAATGAGGTCTTTTTTTATTTTTCTTGTTCTGCCTGAAAATAATTTGCCCAAAAATAATTTCTGATTTTTCCTCTGATTTTCTTTCCTCATAGGCAGAGAGCAAACTGTAAAAGTTTTACCTTCAGGTGAAACAAGATGTGCTTTATAACTGAAGGTCACCCTGGATGCTGTGTCTCTACTGTGGCTGCCATTGCCAGACCCACAAAGAAAGCAGCACGTGGGCAAACAGCCCTGGCAAGGACAACAGCCTGTTAATCCTGCATGTAGGGACACTTCTGCTCCTCCACTGTACAGCAGACAGGTCAACCGTAGCCTCAGTTTTTCCGAGTCTTTCAGCGACCTGCTCAAGACATGCAGCCGAGCATCTTTACAACTCCCCTGGATAAGGGTCGGTGGTGGCAGCTCCCTGTCGGCACAGCCAGGTGCGCAGCTCCTGCGTGTGGAGTGGTGCCGATGAAGGGGGCAAGCAGCCTGTCCCAGGACAGGGGCTGGGGCACGAGGTTCGGGGCTAACATGGGTTTTGAAGCTAGTGTATAGAATCATAGAATCATTAAGGTTGGAAAAGACCTCCAAGATCATCGAGTCCAACCATTGACCCAACACCACCATGTCCCTAAGCGCCGCATCTACACGTCTTTTAAATACTTCCAGGGATGGTGACTCAACCACTTCCCTGGGCAGCCTGTTCCAATGTTTAACCACTCTTTCAGTAAAGACATTTTTCCTCACGTCCAATCTAAACCTCCCCTGGCGCAACTTGAGGCCATTTCCTCTCGTCCTATCGCTTGTTACTTCAGAGAAAAGACCAACACCCACCTCGCTACAACCTCCTTTCAGGTAGTTGTAGAGAGCGATGAGGTCTCCCCTCAGCCTCCTTTTCTCCAGGCTGAACAACCCCCGTTCCCTCAGCCGCTCCTCATAAGACTTGTTCTCCAGACCCCTCACCAGCCTCGTTGCCCTTCTCTGGATGCGCTCCAGCACCTCGACGTCCTTCTTGTAGTGAGGGGCCCAAAACTGAACACAGTATTTGAGGTGCGGCCTCACCAGGGCCGAGTACAGGGGCACGATCACTTCCCTACTCCTGCTGGCCACACTATTTCTGATACAGGCCAGGATGTCATTGGCCTTCTTGGCCGCCTGGGCACACTGCCGGCTCATGTTCAGCCGGCTGTCGACCAGCACCCCCAGGTCCTTTTCTGCCAGGCAGCTTTCCAGACACTCTTCCCCAAGCCTGTAGCGCTGCATGGGGTTGTTGTGGCCGAAGCGCAGGACCTGGCACTTGGCCTTGTTGAACCTCATACAGTTGGCCTGGGCCCATGGATCCAGCCTGTCCAGGTGCCTCTGCAGAGCCTTCCTACCCTCGAGCAGATCAACACTCCCGCCCAGCTTGGTGTCATCTGCAAACTTACTGAGGGTGCACTCAATCCCCTCATCCAGATCATTGATAAAGATATTGAACAAGACCGGCCCCAGTACTGAGCCCTGGGGAACACCGCTCGTGACCGGCCGCCAACTGGATGTAACTCCATTCACCACAACTCTCTGGGCCCGGCCGTCCAGCCAGTTTTTGACCCAGCGCAGAGTCCACCTGTCTAAGCCGTGAGCCGCCAGCTTCTCTAGGAGAATGCTGTGGGAGACAGTGTCAAAGGCCTTGCTGAAGTCGAGGTAGACCACATCCACAGCCTTTCCCTCATCCACTAGGCGGGTCACCTGGTCATAGAAGGAGATCAGGTTGGTCAAGCAGGACCTGCCTTTCATGAATCCGTGCTGGCTGGGCCTGATCCCCTGGTTGTCCCGCTCATGCCTTGTGAGCACCCTCAAGATGAACCGCTCCATAATCTTCCCTGGCACCAAGGTCAGGCTGACAGGCCTGTAGTTCCCCGGATCCTCCTTCCGGCCCTTCTTGTAGATGGGTGTCACACTGGCAAGCCTCCAGTTGTCCAGGACCTCCCCCGTTAACCAGGACTGCTGATAAATGATGGAGAGTGGCTTGCGAGCACCTCCGCCAGCTCCCTCAGCACTCTCGGGTGGATCCCATCCGGCCCCATAGACTTGTGAGCATCCAGGTGGCGTAGCAGGTCATTGACTGCTTCCTCTTGGATTATGGGGGGTTCATCCTGCTCGCCATCCCTGTCCTCCAGCTCAGGGGGCCGAGTACCCTGAGGATAACCAGTCTGCCTGTTAAAGACTGAGGCAAAGAAGGCATTACGTACCTCAGCCTTTTCCTCATCCTTGGTGACAATAAAGGATGGAGATTCTCCTTGGCTCTCTTCTTGTCATTAATATATTTGCAAAAACATTTTTTGTTGCCTCTAACGACAGCGGCCAGATTGCGTTCTAGCTGGGCTTTTGCCTTTCTCATTTCTTCTCTGCACGACCTAACAAGATCCCTGTACTCTTCTCGAGTCGCCTGCCCCTTCTTCCACAAGCGGTAAACTCTCCTTTTTTTCCTGAGTCCCAGCAAGAGCTCCCCATTCAGCAAGGCCGGTCGTCTTCCCCGCCCGTTCTTCTTACAGCGTATGGGGACAGCCTGCTTCTGCACCTTTAAGACTTCCTTCTTGAAGATTGTCCAGCCTTCCTGGACCCCTTTGCCCTTCAGGACCGTCTCCCACGGGACTCTCTCAACCAGCGTCCTGAACAGGCCAAAGTCCGCCCTCCAGAAGTCCATGGTTGCGGTTTTGCTGGTCCCCCTCCTTACTTCACCAAGAATCGAGAATTCTATCATTTCATGGTCGCTAAGCCCAAGATGGCCTCTGACCACCGCATCTCCCACCAGTCCTTCTCTGTTTGTAAACAGCAGGTCGAGCGAGGCACCTCCCCTGGTAGGCTCACTTACCAGCTGTGTCAGGAAGTTGTCTTCCACACACTCCAGGAACCTCCTAGACTGCTTCCTCTCTGCCGTGTTGTGTTTCCAGCAGACATCCGGGAAGTTGAAGTCCCCCACAAGAACAAGGGCTAGTGATTGTGAGACTTCTGCCAGCTGCTTGTAGAACGCTTCATCTGCCCCTTCATCCTGGTTGGGTGGTCTATAACAGACTCCCAGCAGGATGTCTGCCTTGTTGGCCTTCCCCCTCATCCTTACCCATAAACACTCGACCGTATCATCATCACAATCATTGAGCTCTAGAAGCTCTAGGAAGCCTGATGTGACCTTTTCCTTCCTGCTGTCTTTCTCTGGATAAATAGTCTCAAATCATGAGGGCTATAAAACTAGTGCATTTCCTAGCACTAGCATCATGTAAATAAGCCAGGTCAGACAGCTGGCATGCCAGAAATTTCCTCAACGTTTTCCTATCTGCATGATTTAACAAAATACAACTATATCCTAAGAGCCCTGGAAACATATCACTCTTACATGCATCGGGGATGTTTTAAGTATCTCTGAATGTCACGGAAAAGAAGACAAGTAACTGTGTTTGCCCTTGGAGGAGGTTGTGTGTGTGCTCCAGACAGGGGGCTCGTGGGGAAGATGAAGGGAGGGTGCTGCTGAGTTTCTGTAGCTGCAGTGCAGCAAGGAAGAGGTGGTGTTATAAAGAAAGATTTCCTGATTTAAGGCAATGAATACATTTGAATTGTTTTGCAGAATAATTGGCTTGCACTTATTACTGTTGTAATGGGACAGCTGGAGAAACAGAAGCCGTGGCTGATTCTGCAGCAGGAAACATCAATTATGGAGGAAGAAGGACGTGCTGTATAAGGTCAGGAGACAGTAGTACAGACAGGACTATATTCTGCTTTTTCTCTGCCTGTCCAGGTGATGTTTGCTGTGGTAGGGTGTGAGTTTCCAAGGTAACATGAAATGAATCCCGTCTCCTTTCTAAGGAGAAATGGATCAGTATTTGCCATCCCAACAGCCCAAATACCACAGCCTGCCACGTTATGGATGCTAATTATGTTAGTAAGGTCGTGACTTCAGCTCACTTTCTGGAGGCTGTGTGTGGAGAAATGTGAATTATACAGAAGCGGGATGTGGGTACTCATCTTTGGATGGACAGCTGCACCAAAGGCAAATCAGATTTTATTTTATGGAATCTCCTCTCTCCTTAAGCTTCAGAGATTTATTAAAAAGCTTAAGGTTAGGAAAGACCACTACAGTCTCTAATCTCTTCTCCCATCTGCCGCAGATGAGTACGTTTCACCTACTTATCACTGGGTGAATTTTAGTGTTATTCTAATCTATGGCAAGAAAGGCTTGGGAACAAGATCTGCGGCACATTGTCTCTGGCACTTACTGGGGATTTCCCCGTCTGCATTAATGCTGCCTAGACCAACACACACCTAAACATGCCCCAGCACAGACCCTCCAGGAGGTGCTCGGGAGCAGCAGCAGCCAGCTGGGGAGTGCATGGGCTGGCAGGGCTCCATGGCTTTGCTGTGCACAGAGAGCTGGAAGGCAGAGGGGTCTCCAGGTGAAACCTGGCACACCCAGCTGGCAGCACCAGAGCAAAGGGGAAGGAGAGGAACCAAGATGCTTGGTGAGGGACCCTGTCTCACACAGCAGGATCTTCAGGCCACACCATTTTTAAAGGAGCTGGCACCACTAATAGGGAAAAGAAGGAAAGCAGTGACTGGCCCAGGCTCTTCACACTCACTGCTGGAGGGGTTGTATTTAATTACATACATTTGCCAAGGTCTGTTTGTATCTAAACATATATGGAACATTTTTTGGGGGGAAGATATTGTTATCCAGGCTAGTTGCTGTAGCCTTTGGAGGCTGGGAGCCGGTGAATCCACTGGAAGAGATGATCCTGTTCTTGGTGGCCATGCTGTCAGCTGGAGCATGGTGGAGATGTAGAGAAGTCATGAGTAAAGTCTACTTGTAGGGAAGAGGTGAAGCTCAATGAAACAGGAAAACTAGTCCAAGCAGAGGTGCCAGGCTGGAGCTTTGTGGGAGGAGAAGGCAGCTCATGCCATCCCCCAGCTGACCTGGTGAACTTGTGTAGCCATTGCCCTTCCTGGGGAGCAGCTTGTAACTTGGCCAGAACAAGTTCTGGGGTACATACATACCCAGCTGCAGCCTGCAGAGACATCCCTGTGGAGAGAAGCACACAGAGGACAGTAGAGCAGTGCTTGATTTCCATGTGGTTAAAAGGGTCCCTTCCAGATCTGTGCTCTAGAGCTGAGATGTGGTTCTGTGAAGTGGTTGTCCGGCTTTCTGCTATGCCCAAAGTGGCTCTGAGGCTTGGGTTGTGGTGGCTGCAGATCCTGGGGCTTCAGGGACAGCGGCCGTGGGAGGGATGCTGAGGAGACAGGGCCCCTGGCAGGCTGCAAGCCAGACAGTTCTCAAAACGCAAGTGCCCCCTGTCTCTGCTCTTGAGAGACTCATAATGGAGGGAGGGATCTTTTTTCCTAATTAAGAACAATATAGAAATACATGTAGTGTCAGATTTCCCCAAGCCGCAGGGAAATGCAGGTGGGAAAGGGAAGGGAGTCGAGGAGCAGCAGCCAAGTGGAAAATCCGAAGCTTTATTAGCACTCTGTTTTCCACATGGAGCACCATGGGGTTTTGTCATCTTTGCCTGAGATAAGAGATAGGAAAAAGGACCTTTATTTGCAGCTAGCTCATCCAGGCCCCTTGCAGGGCAGGCAGGTTACTTATTCCGCCTGCTAGTCCTGCCTGTTTAAATATCTCTGTGTCTCTCCTGTGCTCTTGGAGGTGTGTGTCTGGAAAGGGCACTGACGTCTGTGCCCTGCCCCAGAAGGATGAACAGCACACATGTAACCTCAGTGAACTCCTCTTTGGGGGACACGCACTCTTTGGACACAACACATTAAGCTCAAAAAGCTTCAGCTTACCAACCTGCCCATCTAGCTTGCTTTCCTAAGAAAATGAAGTGTCAGCAGTTGCTCTGTCTCCCCCACCTCCCCACAGTTGTGACTTCTGTCCACCAAGCTTAATAGAGATGCAGATCTCAAAGATGATCTGACCATCTGGTTTGCAAAACCACATCTGGTCTGCATGGAGGGCAAACCCTTCATGTTTCAGAGCTGAAAGTAACAGTGGAATTTGCCAAGCAGGTTCTGGGCTAATCTTGTGCCTTGGGAGCTGCTTCTCTCGTGTCCCATGCCAGTGCTGTGGGAAGCACCTCTTGATGGGAAGACAGAGGAAAGCAGCGCCTCTGGCTGCAGGGTGGCCCTTGATGTTCGCAGGTAAGGCACACAGACTTTGCAGGCTGTGGGTATTTCACAGACAAATGATAATAACTATGGTCTTTAGGGAGCAGCTGGACTGCAAAAGGCGAGACGTACTGAGGGAGGTGGGAAAATGCCCTTTGATTGCTTAGCTGCTTTTGAAAGGTGCAGCAAGGAAGATTTAACGCATGTGTAATTTCAAACAAGAGTCTTAAGGACCTGGGCTCTTGGCTAAAGCAGAGAGATAGGGTTCCTCCTCTGCAGTTACTGTCATATACATGACCGCAAAGGAGTCACTTGGGGAGCTGGGAGCTATTCGTATCATCCAGCTTTGGGTAGAGAGCCTCATCTTCTCAGCCTTTTTGCCTTTTTCTGTAATCTCAGTTTATGCCTTCCCCATCTATGAAACGGGGCTGATCTCGGGCAGCCAACAGGCAGGGGACCGTGGCTCATCCTGCCTGGATGTGCGCAGCAGGTCCTGAGGTGCTCACAGCAAAGCTGTGGGGGCTGATGCCCTGTGTTAGCCCCTACTAAGAAGCTGGTTTTGTAGCTCTCTGTGTCAGGAGTTCTCCTTGCTCTTTTCTGGTGGCAGCAGAGCTGGATTCTTTATATTAAATCTTGAATGAAGAGCTTTATCACCGATGCCTTCAGTTGCCCTCTCAGAGCCCAGTGGGGCTGCCCCTGTGCACGCTGAGCTGTGGGGCTGGCAGACCCTGCAGCTCTGCCCCAACAGGCTAGCTTGCATGGGAACGGGACTTCCCACCTTCTACTGAAACTAATGCACAGGACCTATGCCCTCTGAAACTGTATTTCTGGATATATGTGTTTCCCCTGAGGTCACTTCTTTTCTGACCCAGACTTAGTGCTCGGTTAGTTCTTCACAGTCTATTAAAAGCTCTTCCTGTGTAATGTTCTCTCTTTAGTACACGGTGCCAAATATATCCAACCATCAAAACCAAAAGCTCTCAGAGGGACAGGTTTGGCATAGGGGGTGTTTATGGGAGGGTGACGTATGCATAAAGCTGAATACCATTTTTCCTGTGTTTATCTTCCCCTGCCACCAAGAAGCATCTCAGGGCAGGTGGGAAAAGTCACACTGCACTTTCATAGCATCTTAGTGGCGTTACTCTCCTAGAAACAGCACTAAAGCTGTGGCCTATGGACTTGCAATCAGAGTTCAGCTCCTCATTTTGTTCCAAGCCTTGGCTGCATTATCTGTCAGGAAGATAATTCCTTGACCTTGCGGTCATGGGATGAGCGCTTTGCTTAGCGATTAAGCCACTGCAGTAGATAACACGCCATGTTTAATCCCTTTGGTAGCTGATCCCCGGGAGGTGGGGCAGGAGGGGCTGCAAAAATACAGCGGCTTGCGATAGGTCTGGAGACCTCAGGAACAGTGGCAACAGCACAGAAACTGTGGATGTATATGCCTATCATCCTAAGTTACTTTGGTGGCAGACTGGAAAACCACCAGCTTACCTAGGGCACTATTTTATCAAGTGATAGATCCATATGGTGCAAAAAACCACAGTCGTCTGAGGGCTTACACATGTCAGAAATCAGGGAGTTCCTTTGTGTATTGATCCTGTCAGCTAGCTGGCATATATAAAAAGAAGGTTTATAATTATTTTTCCTCCACTTTTTGTCGATGGGGGAAGGGAGTCCTGAATAACCAGTTAATCCTGCTGACTCAAGCTGGGGAAGGATGAGATACAGCCTTTGCTGCTGCTTCAAAGTCGTGGCTGGGATATGGCTATGAAGCATCCAGCTGGCATACTGGAAAGCCCCACAAGCCTGCCTTAATGTCCAAACAAGTGCACCGAATGCATCAGTGTGTGGATGCATGACCAGGTTTCAGGGTTGTACAAGTCATTGAGGGTTGAAGCCCAGTCCCCCTGGTGCTATTTAGGGTCCTGCCTGCAAGTGAAATCAGAGTGAGAGCTTTGACTGACAAGGTCTGACCTAGGAGGTTTCATCCTCCCAGGCAGCTGTCTGTCTGCTTTCTGCTTCTTGCCCCTGCCAGAGAAGGAGAAGATGGGGACATGAGCCCACATCCACCCTGCCAGCGGTGAGACACTATCTTTCTTGAGGGAGACCTATTTTTTTGAGCAATCTTCTCTTCCCATGCTGTCACTGCATATTTGAGGATTATGATTCTCCTTTAATCTGTCTTTTCCCTTTCAGAAGGTCCCTGCCCTCCTTGGAAACAACCCCCAGCCTCAGGTTTCCTTTGGCTGTGGTGTCATCTCTGCTGTGGCACAGGAATGTGCTAGCTGTCACCATGTGCTTGCACATCACCGCCTTCAGGAATCTCTACTTCCACAATTTTTTGATGGAACCGCAAATAAAATGCATTGAAATACCTGACTGTGCACAGAGGTATGTGCAGGTTCTTTGAGATGTTGTAGGAATCACAGAAAACTTCTGTTACAAGACAGAGTGCCGTCTGCCTGGAAAACATTAGGAATTGCAGCACCCAAGAGATGTGAGTTGGAGTGACAGCTACCATGCAAAGTGATATGGAGTGTATCCACAGCAAACCTAAGATGTCAGGTGCTCTAACGAGTGTTGCATAAAGCCCTGAAGGATCCCTCGGCCTGCCTACCTGCCTAGTACTTTCTGAGACCAGGCAGGTCAGCTCTGGTTCACTGAAGCAATCCTCCCTGGCTTTACTTCCTCCTGCGTGGCAGTAGGTGAAACTGCTAGCAGAAAAAGCAATGTCATGACTCGGAGCTGTTAAGATATGTCTAAAATTTCTGTCATGACAGGTCATGCAGGCCTATATAAGTTAATTATGAATTTACTGATAGAGCTAAGGATGTGTTGAAAAGTCCATAAGGAGAAGCTGGAGAATACTGGACCTGTTAGCCCATCCTAGACACTGCACTGTTAAACTGCTAGTGGTGACTGAGCTAGTCTAACACTGACTTGGTTATATCCACACCTCACTGGCAGTCATCGCAGTGGTGATAAGGTGGACATATTTTAGACAGGCTGCCAACCCCACCCCAAAGCGCAGGTGATGATGGCTGCAGAAAGGAAAGCTTCCCTCTCATGCAAGAAGGGGCACCACTTCCCATGCCAAGCACTGGTCTAAGCATGGAGGGCAAACACCTAATCACTTCTGGTGTTGCTAGTGCTCGCCCCGTTCATATTACACTGTCTGGGAAAGCAATGCAAGGGAAGCAAATTAGCAGTGGTGCTGCTATTTAAAGATCAAACAGTAGCATCCCTTTGCTACTTCACAACATCCTAGTTCTTCTGTAGGTTTTTCAATCTACACCACCCAAAGGCCCAAAGCTCGGATTCAGACAGTTCCTGTAGTTGCTCATGCACAGGCACGCCTCAGTTTAAGGAGGAGCAGGGCAAATTAGTTGGCTTGAAGCCTCTACAGACAAGTAGAGACTTGGCTGCACCCTGTGGCCGGCTCCCCAGGTACCAAGCTGCGGGTGTAGGCAATGGGAGCAGGAGCCTTAGGGCCAAACTGGCTAGGAAATAAGGACAACTAGAGTCTGGTGGGAGCAGAAAATGGTGCAGAGGCTCTTAGTGTCTGGGCAAGGGCTGCAGAAATCCCCCAATGAGAGCAAAGTATCACTCCTCCGTCAGGCTTCATGTCAGATGTGGGCTGAGTCCACCCAGGATGGCTGTGTAGTGGTCCCTCTACAGTGAAAATACTGCCTTTCTGTTCATGGATCTCACCTTGTGTTTCTTTGATCTCACTTTTTCCTTCAAGTCTGAGGAACTAGCTGTTACTGGAAGGTAAATGTGAAGCCTGTCTCGTTCAGTGTGGACAGGAGACAGGTACACAGATAGTGAAGCTTGTGAACAGAGTGGGCCTCCTCCTAGGGTCTAACAAAATGCATGCAACTTGGCACTTCACAAAACTCTCAACTGCTGGCATAATGCTCAGGGCTTTTTTCAGGAGGGAAAGGAAAATGTCTTTCTGCTTTACCTATGCATCTGTGTTTTGAGCTCCCTTCCTCATTTCTTTTCCCATCTCTTATAAATCATTAAATAATTGTCAAAAATAGCACAGCTTACTTTGGAGGTGATTAAAAAAGAGAAGAAATTATCCCATCACCCTTTTACAAACCAAAACATTCCCAGTAGCATCCAACAGACACAGAGCCAAATCTCTCACTCCCCACTGTTTAGCTTGCTGTCTGACAAGGTGCCTCTGTGCCAGCTGCTCTTCCCCTCGGCTGGGCTGTGCTGTTTAAGCAGACATTGCTTTGCAAAAACCCAGGAACACAGCATGCAGCACGGGGTGTTGACAAACTCATCACCGTGCCTGAAAATACCAAATGATATGTGACCCTCCCATCCTGTTGCCCGGGTACAGTGCAGGCAGGGGGAAATTTCCACCAGGCTCTTGGAAGCATAACCTATCCCAAGGCATTGTGATTTACATAAATAATAAAAAGGTTAATATAGCTAGGCTGTATTCATTCCTGGAGTAACTCTGCTGGCTCTAGGGAGGTAACTAATGGGATGAACTGGGTCCTGTAACTTTCATGTGCTGGAAGAAAGTGTTATTGTATGCTGTTATACATATAGATATAAGCGATTCTAGCCAGCCAGGATGGTATAAGGATCCTCAGTCCATGCCTGCTCTTTCATTTAACATTTCCATCTGTAGCTCCTGCCCATTTCTGCTGATGCACCTTCCTCCTGCCCTGCCTCTGTCCCAGGCTCCCAGCACAGCCTTATCTGTGCCACTCACCTTCAAGCTCTTCATTTGAAAGCCTAAAGAGAAATTTTACGGACCCTTCAAGTACTTCAAGGTTCAGGGGCAATGCCCAGAAATGGAGGCTGGCACCTTAAAACCTTCATCCTCCATGAAGCACGAGCTGCAGAGCAGGAGCCAGAGGAGCTGCCACAGCCGGGGCACAGGGACATCCTTCCCTTGCAACCAGAAGTGGTTAATTAGAGGGCTGCTTGGGGAACAGGGAGTACATGAGAGTTCCAGCTAGATCACAGAGCGCCAGCATGGCCCCGGGGCAAGTCACATCAGTTCTTTCAGCTTCAGTTTTCCCGTACTTAGGCTGGGGGCAATAACTAGTTTACCTCACAGCCGGGTCCCGAGATTGGATGCGGGGAGCTGTGTAAAGCCCGTAACAACAAAATAGCACCGGCAGTTTGGTTTTGTAATACAGGATATTTCTTACTGCCAGAGTGGTTTTGTAATGCGGGGGATTTCTTGCTAAACAGCAGGGATGTAGGAGATGAGTGCAAACTTGCCAGAGAATTATTTGGGTCCTTTTAGACTAGAATCGTACAATAACAAGGTCGTGTTTCACAGTGAAGAGCGATGCTCAAAGAATGGGCTAAGGACAAAGAAGTCAGACCTAGAATTGAATTTTTTATGCCCTAGCATTGAGAGGCATACGGGATGTGGGGTATATCCCACTATGAAGGCCCAGAACACTGGCCTTCCCCAGAGTGCTGGTTGCTCTGCATAAACAGAGAATGTGTTTCCAGGTATCTTGTACAGAAGAGTTTTGCATTTTTTCCTCTTCCCAGCGTTTTCCCTTCAAAACACCATCTAGTAACATCTTACCAAAAAGAAGGGCAGAGCTGCCTCGTGCCTAGAAGCAGCATTATGATTTTCTTACCATGCCTCAGTACTGGCTCTTTACAGTGGGTGCTACTTGCTTGCCAAGGGCTTGTGGGGCTGCACTCCCACAAGGAGTTGTATTGGGGTTCCATCAGCTCACGTTAGAACACGCCTGTACTGTGCTGCAAAGTAAATGTCACAGGGCTCATTTCCAGAGGGACTGGGCTAAGCCAGTGTCTTTCTCTTCTTTGCCTCTGACAGCCGCCTTTTACAACTATCACAGCTAAGTCCAATTCTAACAAACTTCATTCCCTAGGACCTTGACTCAGCAAAGCATTAAACGAGCTTAAACTTGCATGGTTTGAAGGGAGCCTGTGTGATCTGAGAGCAGGCAGATCCCTCCCAGAGCACCTCCGCTCTCCCGGATGTGGTGGCTGCTCTACTAGACAACAGCACAGTCTCAGGTCTGCAAAGCAGAACTGTGTGTGAAGAGAGCCACAGTCGTCACCTGTAGTGCACTGCATCTGAGTTTTGTGTCTCGTCCTTATACCTCCCTGCATCTGCTTTAAGAAGAAAAACAAAACAAAACAAAACAAAAAAAGACTTGCAAAATGGCATTCTATTACATTTTTGTCTTCACCACCAGAGGAAGAACTCTCACAGCTGAAAGTGAATCTCTTGTTTTGATGTAACAGCTGGTAGTGATGAGAAGCTGCCCTCAGGTAGGAGGTGGTCAGCCTGGCTCTCTCTGAGGTCAGTA
Organism: Aptenodytes patagonicus; assembly: GCF_965638725.1. Lineage (NCBI taxonomy): Eukaryota > Metazoa > Chordata > Aves > Sphenisciformes > Spheniscidae > Aptenodytes > Aptenodytes patagonicus. Next base: position 34,105,085 of record NC_134955.1, on the reverse strand, counting down.
AGGGAGCAGAAAATGTCACTCCCCTGAAGCAGTCACTTCCCTGAAGCAGTCACTTCCCTGATGACAGCTAGCAGAGGTGGCTCTGGGGCTGTTCTTAGCAGAACTTCTGGAAAACTAGTGGTTGATGAGCTTTGTATTGCAAATTCTGTGTTTCCCATGTCTCCCTGTCCAGGCTTGGCTTAGTAAAGACATGCACACCAAAATAAGTCACCTCTCAGACCTGTGTGCTCTGCATATTCAGCATTTGTTTAGCAAACAGAATTCCCCTGGCATCAGGAGAAATTTTAGCACAGAATGAGTCTGGAGCTCCATAAGCATCATAAGAGAAACACAGTAGGTAACCAAGGCGAGAAATCCAATCCTCACATCTCTTATCCATGCGGTGAAAGAATTTGTGATAAACTGGGTTAAAAAATACCTTGTAAAATATTAACTAGTGGTGGTGCAGCTGCTCCTCCTCCTAATAGCTTTTGAATGTGTCTGGCAAATTCAACCTTGACAGAGAGATCGTGTTTTAGTGATGAATTTTGTGTGAAGAGGCAGCACGCAGAAGAGATTGTTGGCACTCTCACTGGCACTGAAGGGCTCCAGCTTTAGCCCAGATGCTGTAAAAACTAGACAATCCACATAAACAAGATAGTCTGTGAACACTCAAAATGTGTGAAAGATTCATCCAGAGCTCAGGCAAAAGGAGCTGCTCTTTAGTCAATGGTTCTCCCCGATGTGTGAGTTCTCTAATGTCTAATGCTAGATGAACTCATCCTGCAGCCTTGGTTTCACTGAAGTGGGAATCACAGGGCACCCGGCCAAGGAAACCAGGCTGCACAGTTCTGCGGCCTCTGAAATTACTTGTCTTATTTTGCCACAACCAACAGTGTGACAGACTCTTCTTTTCCGATACTGTGTGCTTGGTCATGTTGTGTCACTATGCAAAACATTCGTATATAATAATGGGTTTTACCTGAAAATGAATCCCAGGACTTGGTCCTATAATTCCTTTTAGAACATTTAAATTATATTGGAGTCTTTCTCCCTAATGTTTCAATATCTCAACTTCAGAAACCCTGTAAATGTTCAGAGTGGTTTCTAGCAGGTCAATTTCTAGCAGTAGTCCTAGTCAATGGGCAGTAGTAAGCAGGGCAGTGGTTTTCAAGTGGGGTTAGAGGTGTGTCCACATGTCAGTGTTTGGCTTTAGATTTGAATGTTTAGTGGCATTGGATCCAGATTTTGAGTTGTTCCGTTAGATCTATGGGATCCAACGTGAAACCTAGAGCTAGACTCCAAGTGTTTAGGAATTGAAACCTGGGAATTTGATGCTAGCCGGATCTAAGATGTGCTATCGGTCACAGAAGTTTCCTCGTAATTGACCTTTTGTCACTGTTGCTTTTAAAGTGCAGGTATTTCAAGGTCTAGTGATCATTCTGCGGCATGCACACAAATGGCCTAGAAGCAAAGTCTTTATTATAACCTTATGATTATAATACAGCAATAGCCTGAAGTGTGTTTCCTAATCCCAGGAGAGGACCAGTCTAAGTTACCTTTCTGCAGGACCTAACCAAATGTCATCAGTTGCTCCTCTGCTCTAAATAAGCCGTGATCTACTTCTGAGCTGTGAGGTAACATGTTGCTTGCTTTGATTTTTAGTTCTCCCTGGCCTGCAGCTCAATATCAAAAACACCAAATAAGCCTCACTTAAAAGGGCCGTTACACGTGTCCCAGGGTTTAATTTCTGTTCCCACAGAAATCCAGCAGTAAAACTCCTTTTCAAATAAACAGAAGCATAAGCAGACCCAAGAAATACCTCCCATGCCTCCAGCCAACTTGCTGACTTAATTTTCCATGCCGCAATTTTAAACAACTTATAAACTCCTTTGACTTTCACAGGCTTTGGACTGGAACCACTACAGAAATAAAAAATAACGATACACAGATTAATATCATTTGAAAAAAAATATTTTTTTCTTAGACTGCACGTTCAAAACTTGAGATGCACACACTGTACAGTATAGGAATAGTATTTGCCAATCCAATTACCACCACGTTGGCGTGTTTTGATGAGTTCGGCTGTAGCCCCAAGGTGTCAAACTCAGTCAGCAGCAGGTGTAATTACAGTCAGTGGCCAAGACATGTCTCCTGGGCTGTAAAACATTCTCAGTTTACACTGGAAATGCCTTGTCAGAGGGAGGTTTGGACAAAGCCTTCAGGTAGATTGCAGTAGACATTTAGGGAAAAACTGCTGTTCAGTTAAGAGACTGTGTCTGCTCATTCACCCACCACATTTTGCCTTCTTTCTGCTGTTTCCCAGCTCTCCCCACTTGCCCTCTGCTAAATGGATCAAGCAGTGAACTTCAACCACAGCGCAATGCCGCGGGGAGCAAGAGCCCTCACATCCATGCTGGCAGGCTTTCTCTGCAGCCCCAAAGGCTACAAACAAGATGAAAGGACTGGTGGGATATGTGGTGGTCGGAGGCCGTCTTGGGCTTAGCGACCATGAAATGATAGAATTCTCGCTTCTCGGTGAAGTAAGGAGGGGGGGCAGCAAAACCACAACCATGGACTTCCGGAGGGCGGACTTTGGCCTGTTCAGGACGTTGGTTGAGAGAGTCCCGTGGGAGACGGTCCTGAAGGGCAAAGGGGTCCAGGAAGGCTGGACGATCTTCAAGAAGGAAGTCTTAAAGGCGCAGGAGCAGGCTGTCCCTGTACGCCGTAAGAAGAACGGGCGGGGAAGACGACCGGCCTGGCTGAACGGGGAGCTCTTGCTGGGACTCAGGAAAAAAAGGAGAGTTTACCGCTTGTGGAAGAAGGGGCAGGCGACTCAAGAAGAGTACAGGGATCTCGTTAGGTCGTGCAGAGAAGAAATGAGAAAGGCAAAAGCCCAGCTAGAACGCAATCTGGCCGCTGTTGTTAAAGACAACAAAAAAAGTTTTTACAAATATATTAATGACAAGAAGAGAGCCAAGGAGAATCTCCATCCTTTATTGGATGCAGGGGGGAACATTGTCACCGAGGATGAGGAAAAGGCTGAGGTACTCAATGCCTTCTTTGCCTCAGTCTTTAACAGGCAGACCAGTTATCCTCAGGGTACTCGGCCCCCCGAGCTGGAAGACGGGGACGGTGAGCAGGATGAACCCCCCGTAATCCAAGAGGAAGCAGTCAATGACCTGCTATGCCACCTGGATGCTCACAAGTCTATGGGGCCGGATGGGATCCACCCGAGAGTGCTGAGGGAGCTGGCGGAGGTGCTCACCAAGCCACTCTCCATCATTTATCAGCAGTCCTGGTTAACGGGGGAGGTCCCGGACGACTGGAGGCTTGCCAATGTGACACCCATCTACAAGAAGGGACGGAAGGAGGATCCGGGGAACTACAGGCCTGTCAGCCTGACCTCGGTGCCGGGGAAGATTATGGAGCGGTTCATCTCGAGGGTGCTCACAAGGCATGAGCGGGACAACCAGGGGATCCGGCCTAGCCAGCACGGATTCATGAAAGGCAGGTCCTGCCTGACCAACCTGATCTCCTTCTATGACCAGGTGACCCGCCTAGTGGATGAGGGAAAGGCTGTGGATGTGGTCTACCTGGACTTCAGCAAGGCCTTTGACACTGTCTCCCACAGCATTCTCCTAGAGAAGCTGGCGGCTCACGGCTTAGACAGGTGGACTCTGCGCTGGGTCAAAAACTGGCTGGACGGCCGGGCCCAGAGAGTTGTGGTGAATGGAGTTACATCCAGTTGGCGGCCGGTCACGAGCGGTGTTCCCCAGGGCTCAGTACTGGGGCCGGTCTTGTTTAATATCTTTATCAATGATCTGGATGAGGGGATTGAGTGCACCCTCAGTAAGTTTGCAGACGACACCAAGCTGGGCGGGAGTGTTGATCTGCTCGAGGGTAGGAAGGCTCTGCAGAGGGACCTGGACAGGCTGGATCCATGGGCCCAGGCCAACTGTATGAGGTTCAACAAGGACAAGTGCCGGGTCCTGCACTTTGGCCACAACAACCCCATGCAGCGCTACAGGCTTGGGGAAGAGTGGCTGGAAAGCTGCCTGGCAGAGAAGGACCTGGGGGTGTTGGTCGACAGCCAGCTGAACATGAGCCGGCAGTGTGCCCAGGCGGCCAAGAACACCAATGGCATCCTGGCCTGTATCAGAAATAGTGTGGCCAGCAGGAGTAGGGAAGTGATCGTGCCCCTGTACTCGGCACTGGTGAGGCCGCACCTCAAATACTGTGTTCAGTTTTGGGCCCCTCACTACAAGAAGGACGTTGAGGTGCTGGAGCGTGTCCAGAGAAGGGCAACGAGGCTGGTGAGGGGTCTGGAGAACAAGTCTTATGAGGAGCGGCTGAGGGAACTGGGACAGTTTAGCCTGGAGAAAAGGAGGCTGAGGGGAGACCTCATCGCTCTCTACAACTACCTGAAAGGAGGTTGTAGCGAGGTGGGTGTTGGTCTTTTCTCTGAAGTAACAAGCGATAGGACGAGAGGAAATGGCCTCAAGTTGCGCCAGGGGAGGTTTAGATTGGATGTAAGGAAAAATGTCTTTACTGAAAGAGTGGTGAAACATTGGAAGAGGCTGCCCAGGGAAGTGGTGGAGTCCCCATCCCTGGAGGTATTTAAAAGACGTGTAGATGAGGCGCTTAGGGACATGGTTTAGTGGGCATGGTGGTGTTGGGTTGACGGTTGGACTCGATGATCTTAGAGGTCTTTTCCAACCTCAATGATTCTATGATTCTATGATTCTATGAAATGTTGGCTATGCTGGGGTCACTACAGGTTTTATCCCAACTCTAGAGCTGCCAGGAAGCAAGGGAAGTTTTGTGCAGGATTTGGGCCACTGGGCATCTCTTTTCTAGGTCTTTGCAGCTACGAAGGTACACATGGACCACTGCAGAATGAACAACACGTGAAGACGACTGTTTTTTATCAAGGACCTTGTCCAGTGTTACAGCAGGATTGGTTTCACTGTTCAAACTGATTGCTGTTTTGAGGACAAGGGTGAGGGGACAGACTCCTAGCTGGAAACAGTAACGCAGCTGTCCTTCCCACAGCTACCGATGTTTTTAGATTTTGGTGTTAATTAGCACTTTTCACTGACGGATATGTTTTACTCTAATAACCACTCAAATAAATAAATAAATAAATAATAAAATAGTACTTTGTGCTTTGTTAGCATCATTTGTCCAAAGTCTTTGAAGCATTTTGCCAAGCCAAGTGTTACTATTTCCTGCGAGTCCCAGCAATCCCAAGAGCCTGACTCTGCTTCCGTTTATATTAATAGGAGCAAGCCCAGCCCCTGAGGACTTGCCTGGTGTTACACAGTGAGCCAATGGCTGACGAAGCAAACATCGCTCAGGTGCCCTAATTCCTACTTTCATGCTGCCTGCCCTCAACAGCACCAATTGTACCATGACTCAAAGAAGAGCAAGTTCCATCAAAATCAAAGAAAATCCCTACTTGCTTCATTTTCAACAGTTTGTATAATGTCTCCAGCCTTGCAGGGCACCAGGGTGTGCTTGCTCAACTGTTGCTGTTGCTGTTCATTTAACACCTTCCTTAAAGCCTTCTAAGAGGTTTTTGACCTGCTGTCACCTCCTGGGAAATTCTGGTAAGCAATCTATGCATGCAGGACTGCACGTCCGTGCCATATGTCAACCTTCTTCTGGTTTTCTCTTCTACGGTGTTGTATGTCAGAGACACCTGCAAGGAAACAAGATCCTGGCTGTTCTTGCTGCTTCTCCCCCATGCTCCAGGTCCAATGCCATCACCACAGCAACCCAGCGTGTCGTCACGGATGGTGGAACAGAGAGCTGGCACTGCCCAGAGCCAGAAAAAAACAGCAGAAAGTGCCTGGTTTGGATGCGTGCTCATAACCGCAACCCAGCAGATAGTAAATGTGGAAACCTGGAGCAGAACACTGTCTTACTTGAATACTGTGCATAGGGTGTAGGTAGGCTTTTCACATTTCCAGTGCATTAATGGCAGAAGGACTCAGTTCCCTCTAAACAGTATTGAGTTAGACTTATAAAAAAGCCGTGACCCTCGTCTAAGAGAATCTGTAATATACCTTATTTTGTGCATCTATTCTTTCTGGTGCCCTATATAAGAATACAACTGTTAGCACCAGTGGACAGACAAATGCTGCCCTGCTCAGTAGACAATGATAAGAGCTGGGTGAATGTCTCATTGTAAGCAACTCATAGAACCACTAGGTTGAAAAGGACCTCTGGAGGACACCTGGTCGAACCTCCTGCTCAAGGCAGGCCAAATTGCATAGGGTTGCTGAGGGTCTCCTCAAATTCTGAGAATTCCTGAGGGTAGCAATTTCTCTGTGCAATCTGTTTACAGATTTCCATTTACAAATGGATCTGCATGTTTGCCACAAAGACCAGCTTCCACAGGTTCACTCACTTTTGTATCTTAATGAACAAGTGGGTTGCATGGGTGCCCGTCAGTTTGTGGATTGCCCACAAACTTCTCTCCTTCTCCCCCCACCTCCGAAAGAAAAGAAGAAATTGTACCAATGTTTGTATGAGAATCTTGGAAAAGGAGGGGTGAGGATAACTGGGAGGGGGAACAGTTGCAAACAGCAAAAGTGAAGTTGTGTTTGTGAGCACTTCTAACAGCTTCTGCCCAGCTCTCATCATAACATCTACTTACATGGTGTTACGAAGTCTTGATCTGTGCTTTCTCTTGCTCGGCACCAGCAGCGGGTGAGGGACACCCAGGGGCATATGGTGTTCTCTACTCCAGCCCTCCTCACCTTTGGCATGGGAGTGCAGTGGCTTTGAAAATGCAGTCCTGTTACTTAAACCAAGCTGCCTGTCACTCAAGCCAGAATCAGCTGGGGTGGTTTTGGTTCTTTGTCAGTAGGCTCTAGTAGTCAGTAGTCTCTGTTGTCTGCATTTCCAACTGAAGAGTGCAGCTGTAGTCAGCTCCAGTGTAGACAATCAATCAGTAACTCACAGGCTTCAAGCAGACTTCTTCTGCAGCCCTCTCTGAGAAAATACGTGTGCTTGTGGGGTAGAGGACACAAAAACTCGCTTCCCCTCTGTAAAAGTGACTGAGGTCAGTCCTTAAAACACGCCCAGAACAAAAACATTTTAAAAAGTATGTGAAATAGCTGCCATGTTTTTGTGCGGTACCCTGCTCCCCCAAAATAAGAAATTAGGGTGGATGTTGGTTGTTGTTGTTGTTTTTTAAATGTTAATGTGGAGGAGCTTTCTGATGCATTGATGGACAACCGGTGATGTATCCCCACTCATCCATGACAAGATCTTTCATTTCTTATTCAGGTGGGCATGCAGTTCTGCTTCCAAGGCCATCTTGTCAAAGGTGCGCATGTTTGTCTCCTCCCGTACCTTTTCCCGGACATGGAAGGAGGCCCGAGCGACAGACCTGGCATTTTCTAAGACAGTCTTCTTCTCCTTGAAGATCTGCTCGCTCCTCTCCAGTTTCCTCTCTATAGAGAGGAGGATCTCCCTGCGCCGTAAATCCTCATACTGTTCCACCTTTTGCTTGTTCATCTTCTGCACCTTCTCCTTCTCCAGGCGGCTCAAGACCACTTTGCGGGCTTTTTCTTGGACAACCTCTTCAGCCACCTGGGCAGCATGCTGGAGCTTTCTCTCTGTCTCTCTAGCCAGGGCCTCCAAGTGCTCCTTCTGCTCTCTTTCCTTCTTCTCTGCTGCCAGTTTGGCTCTCTGGATCTGCATGTCCTCCCGCCTGGCCTTCTCCCTCAGCTCCTGGTTCCTCTTCTCCACTAGCTGTTCATAGTTCTCCTGAGCCTTGGTCAAACTCATCTCCAGAGAGGCCTTCAACATTTCCTTCTCTTCTGCCTCTTGCTTGGCTAGTTCCTTGAGCAAGGCCTCATGCTTCAGCTTCTCTGCTTGGTTGAGCAGTTTCTTCTCCTTCTGCAGCTGCACCTCCTTCTTCAGCCTCTTCTGCGCAGCCGTGGACAGCTTCTCTTGCAGGAGCTGCTCCTCTCGCTTCTGGTGCTCCTTCTTGCCCTCCTCCTTTGCCTTCAGGTTGTGCTCTTGATGGAGCTTCTTCTGCTTGTCCTCCTGGACGGCCCTCTCCAGCCTCTCCCTCCGCAGCCGCTCCTGCTTCTCCGCTTGCTCCCGCCACCTCTCCTCGCACACCAGGCGCTGCCTCTGCTTCAGCAGGGCGGCCTCCTCCTGCTCCTGGCTCAGCCTCCCCCGCCGCTTCTCCACCTGGCTCTCCCACATCCGCTGGCCCTGCAGGAGGGCCCTCTGCTTCTCCTTCTCCTCCTGCTCCTTCCGCTGCTCTGCCAGGCGCCGCTGGCTGTCCCACTGCAGGTGGGCCGCCTGCCGCTGCTCCCGCAGGAGGCTGGCCTCCTGGTGCTTGGCGATCATCAGTGCCGCGATCTTCTTGTCCCTCTCGGGCACCTCCAAGAGGCCCTTCCTCCTCTTCACCTCCCTGACGATCCTCTCCACCCTCTGGGCAGTCTGCGGTGAGTGGCTGAGGTCACCCAGGCTGAAGCTGCGCCCCAGCAGGGAGTCGCTGGCGGTGGCTCCCCCCCGGCCCCGGCCGCCCCCCTTGCCCCCGCGCTCCCGCAGGCTCTCCCCACTGTAGGAGGATGAGGCCCCTGACTCGGAGGAGGTCTTGCCCCAGCTGCCCTCACGGCGCTTCTGCAGTGAGTCCAGGGAGTGGCTCTTGGCCTTGGTGCCCCCCGATGCCCCGGCCTTCCCCCCGCCATGGGGCCGGGGCCCACCGGCGGTGGTGGTGGAGGTGGCAGCAGCCCGGGGGGTGACGCGGGCAGCAGGCGAGGGCGGCAGGCTGCTGAGGGGCGCGAGGATCCGCCTCTTCTCCTCCCGGATAATCCTCTCCCGCTCCTCCCGGCACTGCTGCAGCTTGCGGCGGCGCTCCCGCTCATAGGCCTCATATAGGCCGGCGGCCACCCGCATGGAGCGCCCGGGGGCCTCCCGCAGCAGCTCCCCCAGTGCCCGCGGCAGCAGCTCCACCGGCCGCACGGCGCAGCGGGCGCAGGCCTCCAGCGACCGCGGGCTGGTCAGCACGTACCGGCTGCCCTCCGCTGCCGCGCAGTCAAAGTTGTACAGGTCCAGGTGCAGCAGCGGCGACTGCTCCCCGGGACGGGCCGGCTCTCCCCCCGCCGCTGCCGCCGCTGCCCCCCCGGGCGCCGTGCAGGGCTGCGGGGGAGGCTCAGCCGGCGGCTCCACCATGGCTCAGCCTGCAAGGGAGAGAGCAGAGGCAGGTGAGCGGGATGGCGGGCGAGCGGGGCGCACGGACCCCTTTTGTCTCCCCGGGAAGGCGCAAGGGCAAGGCGGGCAGGAGGAGCTGAAGAGGGGTGGCGGGGTCTGCCCCGGGGGAGTGCAGCTGGGGTGTGTTTGTGGAGGGAGGGGGACAGGTTGCGTGGAGTGTTTGAGGGGGGGCAGTGTTTGATGTAGGGGTGCCTGGAGTTGGGTGGTTTTGGGGTGGGGGGATGTGTTTGGGCGGTCAGTGGGGGTGTTGGGAGTGTGGGCTTGGGCACAGGGGTTGATGGGGGAGTCTTTAGGGTGCGTGGGTTGTGCATGGGGGTGTGCGTGGGGGCGTTGGGGGTGATGGGGGTGTCTGGGGTGACGTGGGGTGTGTTCAGAGTCCCTGCGGCATGTTTGGGCAGTGGACGCAGGCTTGTTTGGCAATGAATGGGGGTGCTAGGGGTGCACAGCGTGTGTCTGGGCCAGAGGTGGGGGAGTTTGGGGTGGGGTTTGTGGGGTGGCGGGTGGTCAGGCTATGAACGAGGATGCTTGCTGTGCACCGGGCTTGGCAGAGCGGCAGCCGGGGGTGTTCGGGGTGGGGGGCGTTTGAGCTGCGGACGGGGGCGTCCGGGCTGTGAATGAGGATGGGGGTGCACGGGGGTGTCAGGCAGGGCTGGGTGCGGGACCGGGACCGAGACCTCCCCCCCGGGCCGGTGCCCACGGCACAGGACGGAGCCCCCCGCCCGCCCCGGCCCCCCGCGGCACTCACCGGGCGGGCGCGGCGGACAGCCCCGCGCTTTGTCTCGGTGCCGGCAGCCTCGGGGATCAGGCGGGCGGCGGCGACGGCTCCTCCATGGCACCCCGAGCCCCGCGCGGCGCCCCCACCTCCGGGGCGGCGGCGGCCGCCCGCAGGCTGCGGCGCCCCGCGCTGCCCGCTGCAGGCCCCGCGCGGGGGGCGGGCGGAGGCGGGCGCGGGGGGAACCCGCCCCGCAGCCCCGCGGCGGGGCCGGGCCGGGCCGGGGGTAGCGCTGCTGCTGCCGGGCGGGGGTCCCGCCCCCTGTCTCCCCCACCGCGAGGGGCCGGGCCGGGCGCTGCTGCGGCAGGAGCGGCGCCGGGGGTGGCTCGGGCGGTGGGCAAACGCCCGGCCAGCAAGGTGTGTCCTTCCCTGCAGGCATCCTTCATCCCTGTGTGCGCATCCCTCCATCCCGGCGTCCTTCCGTGCACTCGTCCCTCCGTGCACCTGCCCCTCCATGCACTTGCTTCTCTTTGCACGCATCCTTCCGTGCAGGCCTTCCCCATATTCGCGCACTTCCAGGGTCGTGCCCCCTATTTTGCACTGTGCCTGCACACAAACAAGCCCATCTATATTTACAGTTAATATAAGTAAGGCTAAAAAGGGTGTAAGAAGGAGGAGGGGATGCTAACCCAGTTTTACAGATGGCAAACTGAGCCGCAGGGAGATGAAGGTGCCTGCCTTGGGCCGCTTGGGGAATTCGTGCCAGAGATGGAAAGGAAAGGCACAGCTCTCAAATTTCAGTGCAAAGCAGTTTCCAGCCATGAAACCCTATTCCCTTTAGTGCTAATGCAAGCTATTGCTTGCTGCAGGGATGTGTCAGGACTGACAAGGGGGTGGAACTAGAGCGATGTTATAGGCAATACAGTACACCTTGGCAGGTACCCACTTTGAACACGCTGGTTTCAGTTACTTTGATAGATCCCCCGTTTCTACAGGGATCCTGGGCTCAACAGTCCCAGTGTGGTTGAGGAATGCCCTGCTCTAGAAATACTGTTCAGCAAAAAGGGGATCATTGCAGGTTGTGGAGCTGCGCAGCACCTGTGCCACATAGCGGAGCAACTCTGGTTTTGTCAGGCAGAGGACAGTAGTAGCAAACGCACCATTAGCCACTGTGTTGCGATTTCAGTGCTTTTCAGCAATTTCTCATTTAACCTCTACAGGCGCAGCTTAATCTGCTTTGCTTTAATAAGGAAGGGCATGGCACTCACCAAAGGACTTCCAGGATGGCCCGGGACAAGGATACAGAACAACAGAGGGACCAAGAAAGGCCTAGGGAGTCCTTGGGAGAAAGCTGAAGAGCTGCAGGTTGGTTGTGGTTTCATATTGTACAGGCAAAGACTTTGAATTGTGCTCATCCCTGTGCTGATGAATGCACACAGTAATGATGCATCCACAGCGAGTGGGCAAGCTCCACTAATAAACCATATTGACTAATCTGTTCTCATTCATTCATCATCATCATAGTCTGCAGGGGATGGTTATAAAGCTTGGTAATTAGTTATGTGAAAAATCCTGAGGCCAGGGAACAGCTCTCTGCTGTCTGAAGAGCCCAGCTCACTGGCTGATAGGTCTAAGCATTAATACTAGCTGCAGCACCATAAGTGTCAAGCCATGGCTGTGTTCCCCCCTCACGGAAAATATTAAGCCAGTAAGTGTATATGCCAGGCAAGGTGTGGGCTTCTCAGGGCTTTTGGCAAGTTGCTGTTTCAGCCTGCAGTGGGGCTGTATTTGGGCCTTGATCTTTCAGGTTTCCTTGTGGATCTTTAGGAGTCCCGTAAGTGCTCTCCCAAATGCAATTGGTGGGGGATTTATCGGGATATTTTAGAAGCAGCTGGATATGACTTTAGGAGACATTAACACATGCTATCCAAACATGGAGTTATATCCCTACCTCATCAAGACTAAAGGAGATTTGGGATAGGGCAGGAGGAGATCTCTGGAGGAGTTGAAGAGGATCACTGCTAGTGAGTCATTTTCCCACACACAATTAAAAACCCTAATTCTCTGTTGGCTAGAAATGTTTAGAAATCTACACGCTTAGGTGGAGCAGTACTATAAGGTTACGCTCCTGCTTTAATAAACATTTTCCTTCTTTGCATTGCTTTAATGATAACAAGAGATGCAGGGCAGTGGAAAATTGGGACTACAGATTGTGGGGGTGCAAATATTTGTGTCACTTCAACAAATTCTTCTGTATGCTCTTCGTTGCGCATTTATTAATTACTTTCTTCCAATCCAACTTTAAAACTGCCTGTACCTGGGTTTTTCCCTGCTCTCCTCATGAGAGCTATTTCACAACCTGCTAGAGCTGATTGGTAAAATGTTACCAGTTACTTTCAGCTTCAGTTTTTCCTCTCTCTGTTTTACCTTCTCTAGTAAGTAATTTGCCCTCCCTCCTGCTTGGGTCTATGCCCTACAAATGTTTGCAAACTGTTTCCATATCCCCTCAGAGCCAAGGAAAACATACTGCAAATCAATCCCCTGTAGTTGCACAGCAAGCTGTCGCCTTTCTTCTGACCTCCCAGTGTGTCAGGCTCTCCCGGTAGCTGCTGCCCTGAGCTGAGCAGGGGGCTCCTGCCCAGCACGTACCTCCATGCTGCCTGGCACAGGGTAGCTGCGTGTACAGTCCTGATGCCAGTGCGTTGCCTTCCTCCTCTCTAGCATCTCCTCACATCCCCTTCTCTAATTTGCTAGTTCTCCTAAGGTTTGCTCAACACAGTTTGACTTTCCAGAACTGTTCCCCCCTCTGCCATGGGGAACGTTACTTGGTGAATGATTTCCTCCTTGCTAAATAGCTTTTGTTTTCCATGTTGAATCCTGTCTCCATCTCGTTTGCAATTTCTACTCTCTCTTTCTTATGCTGTGTTTACATTGTTGTTGGGAGGACCCTGACCTGGCTATTGTGTAGCTACTTCAGCTCTCAGCCTACTCACTCCTGTTTAGACTCCTCCTGGTTTTGCACCAGAATACTCCTGCTCCTTCCTGAGCCCTGAGGATAGGGGGAAGATGACAGCCTTGGGCAGAGGAGACTAAGGAGCCCTCTGACAGTTTTTAGGCTACAGGCTGCTGCTATCTCCCAGGCACAGCGTCCTTCTCTTTCTAACTGCAGATGGAGCATAGGCACGCAGTGCCTTCCCAAGGGGCAGGAGGATGAGCGTGTCCCTTCCCTGCCTGGAGGCAGCTTCTGCACCCCTCCCAGACACACCAGAGCCTCTCCAGCACAGCCTTCCTTTGTCAGCTGGATAGTTTAAGTACTAGTTTAAAACTTTAATGAGGCATTTGGTCTAAGGTCCCATCCCCATGATACCCTTGGTCCCTTCCCTCTAAACAGGCCCTTGCCACATGCCATACTCCTTTGTTTACAGTCCTGCAGCCTCTCCACCTGAGTGATTTTGCAGCCCGCTCTGAGCTAATGCTGAACACGCTGGGCTTGCTTGGTAGCCAAGGACTGAAACCCAGCACGCCACAATGTCAGTGTAACAACCTGACAAAAGCCAAAGTCCTCCTCCAGGAGACTTCAGTCTTGGCTCCTTTTATACACTCCTGTGCTTTGCCTTTGGCTTTTGTTACTCCTTGCTTCTGCTCTGCACGCAGCCCTGCAACGGCCTGCTTTTCCCTTCCTCTTTGGGCAGCAGGATGGGCGTTTGCTTTCCTCCTTCTGCTGCCACAAACTGCCTGCCCGAGAGATGCAGGCAAAGCCTCCCTCCTCCCCAGGTCGCAGGCGCTGTTCTGCAGCCCCCTGCCAGGCTGTTCCAGTGAGCACGCAGCACCCTGAGCGACTTCAAAGTAACTGCCCAAAGCCGAGGCACTGTCCCCACTGCTCGCAGCCCAGAGGCTCTGCTTAATGTTGTCATCTGTAGCTGGGCCTCAGCCACTTCAGATGAGTCTCTAGAGAAATGGAGCTTCTTGCTTGGGCAGATGTGCAGAGTGGGGAAGCAGAGAAGAGACGGGGTGTGAGGAGGTAGCTGGAAATGGCGACATATGGCAAGGGACAATGCAGAGGGCTACTGCCAGAAGCAAAATGTTTGGCAGCCACTGGGGACAGACTTGTACTACAAATACTACATCCTTCAGCCTAATATAAAGCTGGAGTCTAAGGCCAGCACATGAACTGTGCTGGCAGTGAGTTATTAGTGTTCAGCTTGCTGGTTAACACTATGGTGTCTGCTGTTTGGTGTCTCACCAAAAAACACTTGGTCCTCAATAATGAAAGGTTACGTTGGTCCCTGGCTGAAAGGACGTCCAGACAATTGACACTCTATGCATTAAGGACTGGCAGCAGTGTTGCTGCACTGATGCTTTCTTGGGGTTACGATAAACAGCTCTGTACTTGGCTTTGTGCAAGTTTGGCACATCTGCAGTAGTCTTTGTATTTGGGTAATACCTGTTACCAGGGCTGTCTTAAAAAATATGGTAGGCTGGCAGAGAAAATTTCGAAAATAAGGGAAAAAACCTTGTCACTGCATATTTCCATGGAAACAAGTATAGATGTGAAAGTAGATTTTATTTGCTTTTAGGGATATTCCATTATCAGCGGTTATTTCTGGAGAAATTAGAATACTGGTATATTTTTGGCCCATACCAAATCCAAGATGCTGCTGAACCTCGTTTCTCCTGGTCAGGCTTCACTTCTAATGGAGAGCTCATGGGTCATGAGGGCATTATGGAGCCCTTGCACATGGAGGACATGTGCAAGACAGATTTGGCCCCAGGGTCATAGAGCAAACTTAAGATGGAGTAAACAAATACATGAATCACTCAGAAATTAGTATGAGGAAGTCTTTGTTATATGAGAGGTCAGAGTACACCATTGGAGTGGTCCGTGCAGGACTACAAACTACATCTCCATGAGCTACTATCCATATAGAAATACTGTGGGTTGCTTTTTTCATCAAAGAAAAAGCAAACTTTTCCGTTGAGTTTTACTATTTTCAGCATTCGCTCAAATCCAGCTTGGACAGACCTCATTGTCCTGTGTGCAGAAGTATCCTTGATATAGACTAGGCCATAGCCCGAAAGTTCGTTTTGGGCAGGGAGTGCCTTTGTGATAGCTGTGTACAGCACCTAGCACAAGAGGGTTCCGATCCCTGGTCGGGATCCTAACCATTACCCCCATTACTACAAGATTAGTAGTAAGCATTGACCCAGAATCATCTCTAATAAGCATGTGCCATTGAGTGTAAACTCAACAGGAAGATTACACGCTAACACTGGTTACATCTTCAAGCTGAAGCTGAAAAGCAATTACATTCCATTCATTTACTTGAAAACTGTTGGTTTTGAGCAAATGATCAGTCTTGCATGCTGCTTCAGTTTCCAAGCTGCGCTATTTATTCTAGCACAGCCTGGAAATCACAACGTGAAGCTATTGAAGAACAGTGGGAAATATGACATTACTGGTGATGCTCTTCAGGGGGAGTAAAATGCAAAGTGCAACCAAACAGAATAAACTGTTAGATTAAGACTGGAGATTTTAAGTTATTTGAGTTTTAACTAATCTGAGGTGTTTATTAGCTGAATAGTAAGAGATTTTTTCTTTTCCTGTATGATTTGTACCTTGACCATGGTATGGATTTTATCAGTTAGTTATTTTTAGGGGAACTGCAAAAATCTCACACCACTCCTCCTTTCCCTATCAGAAGCCGCACCAAGATACAGTTTTCCAGGGTATAGTATTTAATGTTCTGGTCTAAATATGAGCTACTTCTGCATTCCTAGATTGTACTCGCTCTTGCCTGATGGTACTGTGCCAAGGAGCTCGTAGACAGAAGGAAGAGATTTGCTGTTTGCTTCTGCTCTCATCTGGGAGTGAAGTGCAGCAGGGAGCATGAGAGACGGGTCAGGAGTTGGGAGCTGGATCCTTCCTCGCTTCATTAGCTGTATAGCCATATGTATGGACCGTAAAAAAGGTATATGGGGGCTTTGCACTCAGCCTGCATTGATGTGCATTATGGCCTGAGGAGAAAGGCAAAGAAGCATTAAGCCCATGATGCCTGCCTCCAGAATTCAGAACTGAAAGACAAATACTGCACTCACGGAGGCAGAGCGTTCACACACAGGCTGAGTTGCATCACGCACCCACATGAGGCCAGCGAGGCGGTTGCCCAGGGCTGAGTTGCCCCTGCTGTTTTAACACTGTTTAACAATAACCTGAGCTACCGAGTCTGCCTTGACTACAGCCAACCCCTCTTATGAATAGTTCTGCTTAATTACAGGCGAATGTCTGCAGCTGAAGCCTACTACCCATAATGACAGGATTACATTTGAATTCCTCAAAATTATATCTATATCTGTATGTTTACACTTTGGAGGGGATAAACACTATTATTCTTCTACAGGCTGGGATTCCTAATTCTTTAGGCATCAGAGAGCATCCATCCTGAACCCCGGAGGCCGTACCAGTTCCAGTGCGGTTCACATCCTGTCATCTGAATCCCGTGTCATCAAAACCTCCCTGGGAAGGGAAACAGTTCTACCTGAAGAGTGAGATACTGCAGCTGGAGACAGTGCCAAATATATTTTTCTTTTCCGTTGGGCTGATATCTGGGAATAAAGCCAGCTGGAAGGCTGCTGGAAGGAAATCTTCCTAACTCTGATCATATTTGCAACCAGTTTTTATGCCAGATGTTGCCTCAGAAAATATGAAAGTCAGCAGACAGTAGTTTTAATATGCAGCTCTGCAACTTGAAAAGGGCTGAGTTTTTATAGAAAGGAAAGAAAATTAATATTTACTGCTTCCTTGAGGTGTACAGAGTCACTATACGTAGCCAAACAATGCAATATCATGTGGAAAGAACAGATGGGAATCCAAGAAGTTAACAAATGTCCTGTAACAAAAACCTACTGCGCAATAGAAAGATTTTTACAGCTACCCTTCATTTTGAAGAATAAGTCAAGAGATGACTGACTTTCTTAATTTCATTTTCAAAATTGACAATGAAAGGAGAAGCTGAGAGTAAACCAGGCTGCTTTTCACAGAAGAAGCTGGAACATGAAGTTCTCATTGGAAAGAAAGAAGGGTTGAGGAACAGGTTCAGTTCTTTGCTTTGTCACTTTTTTACCTAAATAAATGCTATGACTGGGTATCTTTGGGGATCTGGGCCTCCCTCTTCCATCTGTAAAGAGGAATAATAGCATCTTCCCTAAGTGGTGCATAGCCAATGTGGTAATGAAGCCATATATTAAATATATTAGATAAATTTGGCAGTGGGAGGATCTCAAGATGGTTGGAAGGTAATTTAAATAAATCACAGGATTTTACAATGAAGGAGATCTTGTCCTTCAGCCTTGTTTAAACATTGTCTTGTCTTCAGACAAGCAAGAGGGGGTCCCCTGTACCTCTCTAGTGTAGCCCACAGGCAATGATACAGCTACTGTATCATTGAACAGATACTAAAGGAGGCAGGATGGACATTTTCCCAGTTTTGTAGAATTGGTGTTTCATATATGTGTATATAAGTCAGATTCTGCAGTTTCTCTGCTTACGCGAACAGTTTCACTGGACTGAGTACTTTGGGCTTTGTACCTTTTTTGTTGTACCTCCATCTCTCAGGCTTTTTAGCACAGCGTAGGGATGGGAGTCATGAGATGGTGCTGGACAACCTGGTACAGATCCATGGCACTGTAGAACACCACGCTGAGATATCCGTGCGGGATGGCTGCTGTACAGCGGCACTGTGCCCAGGTGAATTGTTCTGCTGGGATTTGGGTGCATCTCTAGGGTTAGGTACCAATTGCAGGGTGGCTCTGAGCTACCCATATGAAGCAAATGCTAAGAAGGCCAATGTGATCTTCTGGTTTATTGGGCAAAGTATCTCTGGTAGAGATGAGGGAGTACAGCACCAGTTTGCGAGGTACCGAGGAGACCGTGTCCAGAATGCTGCATGTTATTCCGGTGTTAGGAAATCCTGCAGGCAGGACTTCGGTGTTAAGAAAGGTTAAATGAAGTCTGAGACAGCGGAGCTAGTTGGAATGATCAGCGAACCAGTAAGCTAGCCTTAGGACAGGACACTAAAAGAGCTTCGATCTTTGAGCCTGTAAAATGAAATTTGAGGCAGGATGTGGCAGATCTTTAAAAATAGGCAAGGGACCAGACAACTTGCTCAGCCAGTGCCTTCAATGTATCCTGCATTTTGCTGCGCTAAACCAGAGGCATGTCACAGTCAACCTCAGAAACGCAGGCTCTGAAGAAGCCGCTCCTGTGAAAACCAAGGTAGTTTAGTAGTTGACTTCAACATGAGCAAGACCTACAGGAAATTCCCTCTTCCTTGCTCTGAACATTCAGCCCTTAAGTGAAGTGGAATTAATACCATTGTGCTGCGTGGCTTGAATCTAGCACAACTGGAGCAGAAGTCAATTTGCTGTATTTGAAAGAAAATTAATTAAGGCCTTGTTTGTTTCCCTCAGAGAGAAAAGCTCTGGGTAGTTTCCAGGAGATGATTTTTTTTTTTTTTCCCCCGAGCTCCTTTGGTACAGGCCTGTATGTACAGAACAAATGTTGTACAGCTTCAAGACCCAAATCCCTGTAAGCTCCCAGGCTGCAAGCTGGGTGTTCTGGCTCCCACGATGGTGTCACAGCCTCAGCGGCTGTTCCACAACTGCGCGCTGCATTTCAAGTCACAGAAAGGGAAGTTATCTCAGTGCAGTCAATATTGGCAGTACTCTGAGAAGGGAAATGTCATGGCAGGGATGATGCTCGTAGCCTGGTTTAGCCTCACCTGTCTCTTATCAGCAGGCTATGAACTGTACAGAGTGAGGGCTAAAGGGATTTGGAGACAAGGGGCTCAGCATCATCCCCTCTGCTTCTGGAGTGCTTCAGCAAGGTAGGAAGGTGGGTGGTGGGCCAAGATTTCTGTTTTACTGTTGTTTTTCCCATGTTGCTTCAGCAGTCTTTTGGAGATGAGCTTCTCTACTTACATCTACTCTGAATATTAATAAATGAGTAATGCCCTGCTAAACATGAAAAATGTGCATGGATTCCAGCATATGATCCTGGAAGTGTAACCAAGGGCTGACAGAACAGGAGATGTGTGCAGAAGGAAGTGGGAGAAAACAAAGCAAAACAGGAGAGGTAAACTGTACAGGAGGCTAATGGGCTGTGGGGATTTCAGGAGCACTTAAAAACTGATTTACTGCTGCACAAATCCCACTTCAAACAAGTTGCCAATGAGTAGGTCACATAGGTGTTATCAACAAGAAGGCAAAGGAGCAAGAGCGTGTGTGGCTGTCGTGTACACCCAAGTGGGAGATGCTGTTTGCTAGAATCATGCCTGGCATGCTGCCGGCTCCAAGGAACAAAAGGCACCTCTGGTGTGATGCCAGCTACCTGCTTTCCCACCAGAATCTGGACATGGGGGATTGATGGAAGCAGCCAAAGGTGAGTAGCTCTCCTGCATCTTAGTAAGAGTTTCAGAGCTGTCTCACTAAGGAGAAAAGGTTTGTGAGGGATCCCTGTGAAGCCAAAAAGTCTTTGGTGACTGAGCTGGGTGCTGAAGGGTCTCTGTGGCACCTTGTTTTTGGAATGAAGCTGTCTCAGTCTTTCAGCTTGCTGGCTGGGCAGCTCTGCGGAGCAGAGAGCAAATGGCATGGAGCAATTACAGCACTCCCTCCTTGTCTGCAGGAGCACATAGCGTTGGGGAGGAGGATGTCGCACAGGATGTTAGCGTTACCAGGGGCTCATGAGCAAGGATGGGTTGCAATGTGCAATGTTACCTCACAGCCTGAGGTAACGTTACCTCTTAGACTATTTTTTTCTCCTCTGATAGTGCTTAGACTGTCATGAGACCTTTTCCAGCTGAGCACTACCATCAGGAATCATATTTTATCTGTGACTTCTCTTTCAGAAGGAAAATTAACTTGAAATTGGGGTCATGTTAGATATGTGGTGCCTGGACAGACATCGATAACCTGTGAAGTCCATCACAGGATGGAAGGAATGGGCAGGGGGGTGTGTGAGGGTGAAAGGTACCATTTGTTATCACGAGGATGTGAAGGGCTTTCAGCAGTTTGAAGGAGAGGATAAGAATTTCATGGCTGGGATTAAAAAGATGTTTCTTTTATCTGAATAATCCAGTGGCAGGTCTGGATCTGGAGGGCAGCAGCTGTCCCGGGGGGGACGACTATCAAGGTGTGCAGAACAGCGTGTGTTCACTGCACTAGGAGAGATGCTCTGTATCTCTGTAAAGCGTGGCTTCTCCAGCCCGGCCTTCCCTGCCATCCCACTGCTGCGGGTTTGCCAAGGGGACTGGGATGAAACGCGGCGTGGGGTGCCCCACTGCCCCCATGTATCGGCCGCCCTCTTCTCCCGGCCTCCTGCCAGCGAGTCGCAGCCTGACCAAATGTCCATCGGCGTCTCTACCAGGAAAGAGCGTATTGATGGGCTAAGACTCGTGTGATAGTAATACTCCTTCTGTGGAATAAAAGCAACATCAATAACCATTGGATAAGAAGTTAATTGTTTAATCAGATGGGGCTGCACAAAATAAGTGTGCTTCGACCTTCCGGTGAAGTTTGGTAGCTTTCATGCTTTAAAATTTCTGCTACCCAAAATTAAATGTTTCAGTGAATTTTTTCTTTTAATTTCTATTCAAGCAACCTGAAAGCCTTTAAACGTAAGGAAAATTGTGCCAAAATACCTGGGTTGAGACCATAAGCTTTTCACCTGGGGGAGAGTCGCTCTGGTGGTGGCAGCTCCTGATCTTCCTTTATTGACACATGTAATAAAGGGAAAATATTTCACCTTCCTGTTCAGAACCTGGAGCCTGAAAAGAATGGAACCGGTAGGTCACAGGCACTGGGCTGTGAAGAGGGAAGTACCTGTTTTGGGGGCAGTTGGTGGCGTTTACTTCCTCTGAAGCATCATCTGTTGGCTAATGCTGGAAACAGGATATTGGGTTAGACAGATCGGTGGTCTGATGCAGTATGGCAAATCCGATATAAAAGGCATTAGTTAATGTCTGTGCAATACTTTGGACATATAAGATAGTCTGTAAATGCTGATTTCTGTGATTCCACGATAAACAAAAAACCAAGCACAGTCCCATTAGTGTATCTGAGGCCCCAAAGGAAGAGTGTAGTGTCTTTTATTACAGCTTGATACAGTTATAAAGAGAAATATGTATGCATGAGAATTAAGAAAACAAAGTATAGCACAGAAATGTAAAAGTACCTTTAAATATCTAAGAACATTAACTGGTTGAACCTGAAAATGTGAACCAGTGAGAGGCCATTTTAGTGAGGATTTGCGAGGAGTTGCGCCTTTCTGTGTGCGTTAACGCTCTGAGCAGAGGGCGCGGCGTGGCAGCCTCCTCACCGCTCTTTTTTTTCAGAGGTGTGTGGGTTTCCGAACTTTTCCTCTAGGTCCAGGAGAGCTGCAACAATGGGTCAAACCAGAGCAAAATGCAAAGGTGGAAGGGACAGAGTGAAAATATTGGCCCACGTCCAAGAGTTCACAAAAAGAGCGGCTGTGTGAATCGGCAGGTTTGTGTGCAGCTCTAGCTCCCACTCTCTTCCTTCCTGCCTTCAGGCATGTTTTCCGGATGACCATGTAGTTTTTTCCTGCTTTTTGGTTTTGAAGTGCTTACAAGGGGAGTATTTATAGGGAATGTTTTGTCACGTACCGTATTCATCTCCTACATCTGATCAAGTGATGGTAAGCCATTTCTATAGCCTATTATGTGCTTCTACCATGAACGATCACTGTGCTATTGCAGAAAAATAGGAAAAGTAAACTTCCCTCCACCTTTCCAGAAGAGCTACATATGCTTCCCCCCCATGTAAGAGGGAGAACAGCTCACTCTCCATAGCAAAATATGAATAATATAGCAGATCTATAGAAGGTAAGTGTTAATTCAAGGAAGAGAAAGGAAAGCAAAGAAAGAGATCCTTCTCGATTCCCTGCGTGCACTGTTGGATACAGAAGCGTTGTCTTGGGAGAGGCTGTAAATAGCAGATGAAGAGAGAGGAGGTGGCAAGAAGGTGTAGAACTTCCCCCTACACCTGCGGGCACCAAACCCCTGTGAGCGTGCTCTCCTCCTCCAGCAACGGCTCAGCCTTGGACCTTCCTGCCAACAACCTGTCTCTGCTGGTGCTGCACAGCAGGACGGAGCCAGGTGTGCCTCACGCTTCCGCAGGCCTCCCACCAGCAGGGTCCGGCTGGGAGGGGAGCCGAAGGGGCTGCCAGCAGGTAAGCGGAGGAGACCGGGCAAGGAACAGGCTGGCAGATGGACATCTTCTGAAACAGCAGCTGCTGAGGGGGACTCGGCACGGATTCTGTGCTGCTGCTGTGGTACATTCACAGCGACATGCTAATGGCAGAGCCTCTCCCCTGCTCGGGTTCTGATGTGATTCACAGCCACGGCAAAGGCAAAGGGCATCTCACTGTGAGATAAACCCCTCAGCCTGGGAATGCAGGGTTGAAAGCGCAAGGAAACGACTTGGATTTTGCAGCAGCCTTCTCCCCTGCTGCCGCAGAGCTGTTCCTGCTCCGGGAGAAGAGCGGCAGAAGGCCGGAGAGGGCTCCAGCTCCCTTCACAGCCGTTGTTCCCAGGCGCTGGGCCGAGAGCGAGCGCCACGTGTCCGTGCAAGCAGCGGACTGGGCTGGGCTTTTCCAGCACGCCGCGCCGCGGGGAGGGGGTTTGCAGCGTTCCCGCAGGCCTCCAGCAACTGCAGTCGCTGCTCGCGGTCGGGCTCCCACGGCCTAGCTACGGCTGGTAAGCCAGAAGCGGCAGCTGCCGGTTGGCCGGGCCAGGAGCTCGCCCGGCGGGGTCCCGCCCCGCTCCCCTTCCCTTCCCACCCGCGCCTGCGGCCGCTGGCAGCGGGCGGGACGGCGGCGCGGCGCGGCGCGGCGCACCGCACCGCACCGCACCGCACCGCACCGCAGCGCCCCCCACCGGTCGCGCCGCGCCGCCAGCCGCCGCCGCGCGGCCCCTTTAAGGCCCGCCCCGCCCCGCGTGCCCCGGCTGGCGGCGCGCGGGGCGGGGCGGGGCGGGGCCTGGCGGGCGGCGGCGGCGGCGGCGGCGGCCGGGGCGTTGGGCGGGCGAGACGCCGGGGCGGCCGGGGCGCGCGGCCGCCGACCTTCAGCCCCCACCGCTGCGGCACCGCCGCCCCGCCGCCCGTCCGCCGCGCACCGCGCCGCCCGCCCGGCCAGGCGCCGGCCTCGCCCCGCGACCCGCCGCCGAGCCGCCCGGTGAGCCGCCGCGGGGGAGGGTGTGCAGCCCGCTGCGGGGGCTGCGCCGCAGAGGGGCCGCCCGGGGGCCCGGCCGGTGCGCGGGTAGCGGCCTGACTCCGGCGGGGCGCGGGGCCTGCCCCGGCGTGCGGAGGAGCGTGCCGCCTACCTGCACGGGAGCGTGTGTTTCGGCGGAGGGCTTGGCGGCGGGGGCGGGCGGAGGCGGAAGGTCTCGGCGGCGCTTCCCCGGGCGCGGGGCGGAGCGGCCCCCACGGGGAGGGAGGGAGGAGAGGGGGAGACCCGCCTGGCTGCCGGCCCCTGCACGCGTGGCCGGGGGACGGCGTTTGCTTTCCTTGGGGCCGCGGCGGGAGCCCCTTCCCCGCCCGGGAGGTCGGCGCTGGGCTTTCCGGCCGGGTCTGCGACGTAATGTCACCTGTGGTACCTGCGTCTCCCTCGTGTCACAGCAGCGTACGGTCGGCAGTAACAGCAGAGCTGGATTTTCTCTGAGGTGTGCGATCTTTAAAGTGAATGTTCAGGCTTGTGGATCCTCCCTGGTGTGGGATGAACCTCTAGGATTTAAAAACCCCGAGAGTGACAGCCGAGAAGTATGCATCGCTCTCTTCTGTTTTTCCTTCAGTAGAGCTTACGGGTGCGTAGAGAGACTCGGAGGAAAAGTGGTGTCCGAGATGGAGGTGCTGGTGAAGGCACTCCTGCAGACGGTTTAATGTGAGGAACTCCGTGTTCGTTAGGGCTTCATCTTTGCGTTCTTAGTTACGGTGCCGTAACAGTGCCTAAAGGTCAGAGCTTCCCCGGCAGCTGCCTTTACACGCGTGCAGTGCTTAGGCTGAACCTGTACATGGGTGTAACAAATCCATCGTAAGTCCCCCGGAGGACCTGGAACTCAAATAGCCACGCTGGGCTTTTGAGAACTGAAAAACAAGAACTGTTTTAAGTATCTCTAGGATGGAGTAACAGATGAAAAGATGAAAAAATACCGTAATAAATAGTTCTTCTTTCTAATATATTTACTTAATGCAAACAATGACACACTTTTTCATTTTTGTAGTGTTCTTTTAAACATTTAATGCAAATATAGTAGTTTGCAGTGGGCTTATTCTCAAGGGGGTTACGTTCTTGTTGGGAATGGACTTGATCTCAGTGTAGTTACAATAACACAGATTTTGTTGGGTGAAAGGAGGTGAGAGGAAGTAAACGTATACATTAAAAATATCCTGAAGTCGTCTTTGGAACGGTCGAGAGCTAAACCGAGCTGATGGGCAGAGAGGATTTTGCACTTGTCTGGTTGCGCTTCCTAGTGGCTTTTTGTGCGTGTTCCCATAAATGCTATTATGTAATGGTGCTTCTCTTGGCAGGAGTCTGTTGTCACCGTAATTCCTGAGGTTTCTGGAGCAATGCAGCTTGTTCAGGAGAGTCGTGGTCGGAACAATGGGAAGAAAAGTTCTTAAGAGGAGGTTTTAACCTCTTTAATTTTTCATGCGCTAGGACTAAGCTCAAGACATCTGGGTCTCTTCCAGAGTATATTTACTGTCCTCTGTTTGTTGTTCAGCTTGTCTTTCTCTCCTAGGCTGCGCTATAGATATCGGGCACTAGCTTGCTGCTTGCATCCTGCGTCAGAGCTGGGAAGACATTGCCCCTCTCCTTTAATAATAACAATTTTTATACTTCTCTTTTTTTGTGGTTTTTTCTTTTCTCCTCTGAACAGAAGCAGAAGTGATACAGTTATTTTCAGAGCACTTAACTGTTGCTTAGAAAAAAATACTTGAGATAATGGGGAAAGGGGACTCTCCCCAGTCTGCATCTCTAGTTAGAACTTGTCTGTATACATCAAAGGGAGGCAAAACGCCTAAGCAGAGAGAGAATTTGCATATTAAATGCCAATGCTCTAAGGAGCAGTGCTTTTGTGTCTGCAGTTTATCGTTGGTTTCATCCGCTGCCTCTTCTTCAGGTGTCTGTCATAAATCTCCTTGCAAGTCTACCTCCTTTTCTTCTTTTCGTGCCATGCTATTTTTTGGGGATATATTTCTATGCAGAGAGAATAATTCTTTCCAGTATTGTAATCTGGTGGCCAGCTGTGGCACTGGCAGTTCTACAGATCACACTTCTGTCTCTTTATAACTTGCATGTTGTTTCTGGTAGTGATTCTGTAAGCAAAACTTGGAGAAGAAAATAATTTTTTTTTTCTTGTTTGGAGTTTCATCTGCCCTTTTAAATTGGCTTGTCCTGTTATATAAATGAGTGTCTTATGGACCACTAGAGAAGAGAGTACAGTCTGAAAGTAGGAAGGTATGTTTCTTTAAGGGGCCACTGGGGTGAAGGAAATGTGCCTGAAATACCTGCAACCTAATCTAACTAGCTTTTAAAATCGAAGATGATTGTTACCACTTTACGGTGTTGCACCTCATTGTAGAGCAGAGTAGCACATGGTAATGGAGCCATAACCTCCTTTTAGACAAGTCGTTGTCAAAACCCACGTGCCCTCATGTTCCTCCTTTGAAGAGGTTTTGTAATATGCAGATGCTTCCGTGAAGTCCGGGTCTGGTAAAGTACTGATCTGGAGGCTGAAAATTTCCCAACCACGGTATTACTGTAGCAGAGACTTTGGTTCTGTCACCTTCGCTCTGCTTGTCATGAAAATTGACCATCTGTGGTCTTTGAGGAGGGCCCAATGTCCTTGAGTTGTTCAGTGCACCCTGTCTTTGCTGAAACAGTTTCCAGACAGTTATCAGCAGAGTTTATATTTAGTGCAGCACGTGAAGGTGGACTGAAATGGCTGCTTGAGCTCACGAGCTGCCCGGGGAGTCAGCGAGCAATGGTTACTGAAGTCACTAAATTTGCGTCCCGCCTGTAGTGTAGTGATTTTGATGGGATTAGTTCTGTCCTGTGATCATGGTTGTTTTCAGCTATTTTATTCCTGCCTGGAGAATTGTTTCAGCTCTCAGAGCAGTCTGCAGTGGACTTAACCTCAGCTCCTCAGCTGTGCAATCTCTCAGCTGCAGACTTGGGTTTCTGTGTCTGCGGCTGTTCCTGTTGCATCACTTCTGCTTTTTATCAGTGCACTCACACTCACCACAGCCATCTACTGCTATACCGCCCAAATATGTCTCTTGCTTGTTCTGCTTTCACGAGAAAACAGATGTAAGCTGCTGGCTTCCGTCAGTCCAGGAAGGTTTGATGCTGCACGCAGAGTCTGTGTCAGGCCACTGCTGTCTTTTTTTCCTTTTGAAAGTTGCATCTCTTCTTGCTAACCTGAGATCCTCCCAGAGAGGCCTGTTGCCTGCCGATGCCTGCATGAAAGGTCAGTAGCTTGGAAGCCTCGCTCCAGCGTTTCCCGGTCAGCGTCCTGTTGTGCACTCTGCCTGGTACAAGGACTCCCCGCAGCTCCCCTGCCCTCTGAGCCACTTGGTGGCTGCTATAACCAGCTGATCCCAGCTGATCAGGCTTAGCTGGGAGAGAGGTGATCTTTCACTAGCAGGGCTGGGCCCACTTGCCCGAAAGACTGTGGGGGTGGGGGGAGAGGAGGAGAGGCAGCAGGGATTAAATTCTGCTTTAGGAGTATGTAAATAGGAACACAGAGGTGTTTCCTAGAACAGGAAAAGGGAAAACTTAACCTATACGTAGCAAAGGTGCTTGCTCGTAATATGGTATTGGTTACAGTAGATTTCTCTTGCCAGAAATACAGCAGTCTGTAATTATGTTTATCTAGTTGTCATGACAAGTGTCATGTCTTTAGAAATGCCATCATACATGTTTAATCTCTGTTGCGAAGTTATTCTGGGTACAAATGGAATTACTTCAGATGTAACAATATAACCCCCAGCACAGAGAGTAGTAGTTAGGGACAGGTAGATGACTTCGATGAAGCACTCTCTGTCTTTGCAAGTCCTTCTGTGTAATTCACCCAGCTTTGTGGTTCAGTAGTTAGGCAGACAGTATTTTCCTTGACTCTGCTAGCAGGCTTGTTTGCTGAGCAGCTGCAAAAATGGATTTTAAGTTTAAGTGGAAATGCTTCCTATAAATTTCAGGAGGTGAGCTTTTGTATGTAGCAAGAAATATTTTCACCCGCCATTTGTGTGCTGTTTGTTTTGTTACTGAGTAGTGGCAGCTAGTGCTTTCTCACAGGAAGCTTAGTGTTCTCGCACGGCTTGCTATGTGATGCAGTCTGCAAACGGGGTATTTTCAAACTGAGCCTAGTGATGCTAATAAGAGACCAGTCGAAGCCTGGCCTGTTGTTTGCTTGCTTATTTATTTATTTTAAACTGATGATATTTCTGTGTGATAGTTCAAGACAGTTTATTGAGGAAGCTCACACTGTCGAAGAGCTGCAGGACCAGAAGTTAGAGGTATAAAACCCCTACCTCTTCCCTGCAGCTTCAGTTGTCCCCTTCCCCCAGCTTCTGGCTTTCTCTGCCTGTGTGTTGAACGGCGGGCAGGCTCCAAAAGCAGAGCGTACCCTGAGAACCTTCTCCACAGCGCGAAGGGTCGATGTGTCTCATCACTCTGGTGATTCCCCGAGGGGAACTGCTATCCTGGCAACCAGCCCTCCCAGCAGTGAATTTGCTTCCTGGTATAAGTGAGCGTTAAGTGGAATGAGTTGGTCATCACCTCTGCAGCAGTAACCTTGTAGGCAAGGTAAAGTACAGCTTTTGGAGCTGGTAGAGCAGGGTAAAGGGAAACTGGCTTCTGGAAACACTTTTACGTGGAAAATGAAACGCTGCATCATATTTATGCTATGGACTAGAATGGCTTTCAGTCCAGCAGTGTAAACTCACTTGCTGCAGGAATGACTTCCTTGTAGATGCTTGAACTTTGCTAGGCTGATACGTGCACCATTTTAACCTCATGCTCAGAAGTGAACCGGTTTCAATACTCTGTGTCTCTGTCCACGGCTTCCTTAGCTTACACTTTAAAAGCTTCAGAACCATTTTGAAAACTTTAAAGCTGTTGACATTTTCCCTCAACTCATTTTCCTCCTGGTTTGTAATTAAATGTTGCTGTGGTTTGCTGCTGTTCCTGTTTTTTTCCTGCATTGGTTTAATGGGGTTTTATAATAAAATGAGTGGGAATTGAAAGAATCTCTGATCAAAACCAAGTTTGCATCTTGTTTGGGAATCAAAATAGATAAGAAGTTATGTTGGAGTATTGGATCTCTTTCTGCAGGACTCTTAAGGGAGCATAAGTTTTAAGAGGGGAAATCCTGTTGAAGTTATCAGTCTTGTTTAAAAAAAACCCAACAAAACCAAACCAACCCAAACAAACAAAAAACCCCCCAACCCAACAACATCCTCCCAACCCCAGACCCCCAATTTCTGTTAAGTGAGCTTGAGAGTGATATTTTTACGCTATATGAAAATATAGATCTTTCAGTAGCTAAACTTGCAACTTGATTTTCAACAGTAGCTGTTAAAGGCAGCTTGCTTTGACAGGAGCTATAGTTTGTATGTGTAGTTTTAAATATATAGATTAGTGAAATACTTGAATGTCTCTGACCTGTTTAAGATGTTTTGGTTTTTTTCCTTCTTGGTAAATAACTTCTGGAAAGTCTTCAAGGAGTAGATATTGAAGCAGCCCACACTAATACAATTATACTGTGGGGTGTGCCAGAATCTCCTTTGGGTATTGGAGCCCATTTGTGTCAATCACTCTCACAAGGCATTTTATTTGTTAGACCAAGTAAGGTGCTCTAATGTTAATTAAAACTCTTTTAAATGAGGGGCGGGGGGAAGGTGAAGATGCACACTGGGTATGTGTTGCTCTCTAACGAGACAAAAGGCAAAAGAAAGCTGATGTGCAGTGAAGAAGACTTAACAGTAATTTATCATCCTCTGCTGCGTGGGGATTCATTATACCTGAAAGCTAAGACAGAAACTGCCCCCAAAATAGCCTGTGTAGGTTATCCTTTGGTGTTCGTACGCAGCCTGAGGAGAATCCCTTCTGCGCCAAAACACCAGTCTGGAAGGGTGATTGACATCTCTGCTTTTCAAGAGAAGTGTCAAAATTGCAGAGCGTTGCTCAGAGGGTATGAAAGCTTCACTTCTCCATCTGCTGCCGCATATGCCACTGGCGACCCAGCAGCCATTTGTGGGATCATCCTGAAAGCTTTAAACACAGCTCCTCTCCGAGGGCCCCTCACTCCTTTTGAAAGTCCAAAAAGGGCATGCTGCTTGCTTCAGGAGAGGGAGGCTCCTGTTTTCCCCTTAGGAAAATCTAGTAGTACGTCTTTATAAAACTAAAGCATTACTGCGAAGAGCTGCGTGATCCTGAAATGCAGCAAACTGGTTCTGTGATGTGCAACAAAAATATGCTGGAGACTCATCGCAGGCTTTGTCCTGGCTTTGTGAGCAGAGACTATAAAACCATACAAGCCTACTAACAGAGATCCATTAAAAACCGCTTCATGGGTATGGGGAGCAGGGTTGCGTGATCGGGGTTGTGTCTTTTGGTAAGTGTGTCATTATTTAAGTTGAATGAGAGACATGAAGAGGAGTTTACTAGGTTTACTTTTAATTTCATTAGCTGTGAGAACCTCCATCTCAAGTCTGTTTCTGGTTTGCTGTCTTGCAGGGCTTGCACACTTCTGAGACTCAAAAAGCTGACATTTAAATGTGACAATGAAATGTTTTAACAACAAAGGAGATCTTTAAGCAGGCTAGACAAAAATTCCTTTCAGCTGCACAGCTTTTACTTTCACTTTTGGATGACCAGCTTGCCCAGTTCTCAGTTGGTTGCTGTGCTTTCCCAAGTAGAGAAGGTTACCTTATTAATAATCATCTTTTCTTTTTAAGTCTTGGAATTTTTAGTATTAATGCTGAATAAAAAGAGTATGGGGGGGGGGTAAGATAAAACTTACCCGTGTTTTTTTGGCATCATAGAAATAAATTTCCTTTCTCCTATACTTGTTTGGGAAGTACATGCAGTATTTGTGATCACTAGATTTTTATTTGTAGAAGTGTGTGTATCCGATGGCTGGAGTTGATGCAGTTCTAATCTGTGTATTTCAGGTAACTTCTCAGAAGTTTCTGTCGGGGGGGGGGGGAAATTAACAAAGCTTGAGTGCTGCTGAAAAATGTTTTCAGTAACGCTCTGCTATGCTTGAAACTCTGATCTGTTTTCTTCTTATACTTGAAATTTTTAAATGGAATGTGTGAGGGTTGTTTTGAATATTCTTTGGTTTTGAGTAACTTGTGCAGTATATCTCAAACCCAGATCTGAGTTTTGTGGATAATGCCTCTACCTGAAGCATAGCTGTGTGCCTGTGTCCTAAAAACATAATAGAGCTGCTTCTACCCCTCAGCCTTCCAGCTCTTTTATGTGACAGGGTTGCTCTTCTTATCCCCTATGTATTCACGCTAATACTTACCTTTTCGTGCATTCCTAGGTGTGTGAATCAACCCATCGTCACTGAATCATCGCTTTAATCATACTAACTTGACAACCATTGTATGCCAGTTTGTGTCAACACCAGGTAAGATGAAAGCTAATGCCATTACTTTATTTTTCTTGACTCTTTGCTTTTTAAACCTGCATTTTGTCCAAATGCCAGTGACTTTTCTGTAGACTAAAATCAGAAGGTGCTGCCTTCCGTGTTCTCCTCCTGCAGCAAGACAGCCACTTACTGTTAGCATTACTTCCTGTTTTGAAAGCTAGTGCTCTAAAATCTTCTTAGGGTCTGACTCCTTTGTAGCCATGCCTTAGTCTTTTTCCTGACACCTCTGCTAACCTGCTGTTTGTGGTGTTCAGATACCAAAAGCTGTTTTTTTCCTTGTATTTTTCATCCCCTTACCATTCCCTGGTTTTGCCATAGAAACTGTTGAACTCCTGCCTTCCAGAGTTAAGCATGCACGATAAGCCACCTGTACTGTCTGACCTTTTCTCTTGAACAGAAAATGGGTTTTGTTTTGTTTTGATTTTTTTCCATACCTCCTCCCAAATGTTACCTTTGAAAACCTATCACAGAAAGATCTTACCTGTGTATTTTATGTTTTAGTGGTAAGAAACTACCTGGATATGTCTTTCAGAGAACTAAACATGAAGCTGTTTTTTGGACCTCACTCTTTTATCCCCCTTTAGAGAAGGGAAGTAGATTGGGGGTGGGGTGGAGAGGAAATCCCTCTAATGCTTTCAACAAGGTTATTATCCAGTACTCTAGGGGAGTCCTAGCGCTGACAAACTAATGTGAGCCTTTGTTCTGACCCTAATCAGAATAGGGATAATTCCTCTGACTACGCCCTCTTCCCCTCAGATCCCTCTAGCAGTGATAAGCTAGATTGATTAAGCTCCTTTGCTACCACTCTTCTTGCTGTGCTGGCCTGTTGTCCTTGTTTCCTGCAACTGCTACCTTGAGTGCAAAGGCTTGAGTTTTGAGGGGGTCTCATTAGGAGTGCTAATTTAAATCTGTTGAGATTTTTTGGGTGCTCCTGAGTGGTACTTGTACACTTCAGTTAAATAGATATCTTGGTGGATATGTGTGTGTGTGTTTATTTTTTGTATGATTAAATAAGAAAATAACTTTGATGCAGGACACATTGGACTTTAATATAGTGGCATCTTTTGTTACATGTTGGGACATGTAACTGAGAGAATGCAAGTTGGCATGTAGCTGAAACTCAGAAGGTATTTTTCCTTCTGTCTCTTCTTTCCTCCTTCCTTGTCCAGAGCAAACATATATTATTTCTCAAATGCTTTTAAATACCCTTAAAGAGGATATTTAAACTTCTGGTCACTAGTCCAAAGAGCTCTGTAAGTTTTCTAGGATGAATGTCTATGCAACCTATATATTGTTTTGGTTTATGCCAATGATCTGTTCCCAGTCTAAAGACGAACTGCACAGCAGTAGAGAGAGGAGCTTGAAGCCTAGGTATATAGTGAAATATAACTTTGCATGTAATATAACACAAAAAATAGTCCATTAAAACTGTGTCTCTTCACTAAATCTTATTTGTGGCTGTGGGGAAAGGGCAGGGGGTGGTGGTGAAGATACTGGTTACGTCTGATGTGAAATGATTGCATCAGATAAAGCTGTTAAAAAATGTCTTGCAGATCAAGAGGGGAAGGGGAGAAGTGTACCAAGTTAGCCTCTTTAGCCTTTCCTTGGCAGTACGAAGCTGATGAGAAGCTCATCCTTGTGCTTCTAAAAGCAGGTCTCCTAGTATAGCCGTTCAATTTGTGATAGTGGGTTCTCTGAGGATTGTTGGTGGCAATCCTCCGTGGATAATCTGTCCTGAGTCTGGCTGAGCTGATCTTCGGGTGAATTTGTAAGGGAGTTTGCTGTCTTTCACTAGGGGCTGTTCTCTCTGCAGGGTGGTTTGAGACCCTCTTTAGTATCAGTACAGAATATAGGGACAGGAGGGATTTAGGTAAGTTAAAGAACATCCCTAGAAGACAGAGACTGAGTGTGTCCGCACAGCTAGCATCTGCATATCAGTGCAATGCTCTTGTAGTGTTTCATTTTGATAGAGTGGTTTTTTTCCTAGTTCAGAATTGGAAAAGGCTTGCAGCGGCAATATAAAAATCTGATCTCTTTGCAAACTGCACAATTTTTGACTATGTAGACATAATGTCTAGATGAGCTGAGCTCTAAAAAGTGTGTAAAAAGGTATTGGGGAGGAGGGAGAAAGGCTCCATCAGAAGACACCCATCTGTGGAGACTGACTTAAAGTGTTTGGGGCAGGGGTCCAGAGCTGAAACTTACCTTTTTGCTAGTGACTGTGCACAGGTGGGGAGTGCGTGTTACAAAGGCTCTCCAGCGTGGCTTCCTGATGCGAACCTGCATGGAAGCATTAGCTGTGAGAAGGGGTTTATGAGCACTTCCAAACAGCAGTTGCTTTTTAAGGTTGATTCTGTTGACAGTATCCTGAAGAGACATCACTAATAGGTGCAGTGTGACACGTTTTATGTGGGTAAAATTATGGGCTAGGCATAACTGCCTTTGCCTAGCACTATTAACCCAACAGTTGTTAAATCCCAGGAAATGCTCATTTTCAGGGTGGTGATTGCTTTTATGACCTAAAAATAAAAACTGGAAGGCGTATGTATTGTTGGCTTTCTTTTCTTTACTCTCGATGGGCATATGCAGAGCATTTCCTGCGAATGAGTGCCCTGTACTTAGAGTTATTCATATTCTATCACTTTTCAACATCCTGTTCATCTTTCGTGATTTGAAACAATTATCCTGAAATGGTGTGGGTGCGTGTGTGAGAGAGAGAGAGACCACCGAGAAGTTGCAGTACAGAACACAGGATTCCTCTCCCCCATTATTTTTATCCTGTGAAGTGAGAACAGAAGGAGGATGGCAGAAGCATTTCTGAACAGCTCCTGTGCAAAGCTTCCCATAAGGCCTTGAACGCTCTCTAACCTGCGCTTTCTTGTCTGTTCCCCCCTTGTCTGGTTGAAGCATTTGTAACGTGGAAAACCTAAAACCCAAGTGCTTATAACAGTGGTGTCTGCTCTGGGATCGGCCAGTGTTCACCTGCATCCCTTCATACATATCGGGGTTTCCCCTTTGCATATATTTTGACTTTTTTTTTTTGGTCCAGGTTAGTACTTCCTTTTCAAGTGGTGTGCTGTAGCATGAAACTCCAGGGGCATATGGCATTGTTGGTATTAAAAATTAAGGAAACAGTACAGAATATTCAAAATTGATCTGTTTTTCTCCCCAAATATTTTCTTTCTGCTCCACTGATAGGAGGCCAGAGGGGACTTCCTCTGCCTGTTTCTTTATGTATGAACTGAGGGTTTGGATTCTAGGTGAGTGTGGGTTGGGTTTTTAGTGGATTTTTTTGTTTGGTTTTTTGTTTGTTTTTTTTTTTTTTAAGGTAACTTGAAGACCAGCTTAACCCTTGTGACTCTCTGGTAGAGAGGAAGGAAGACGGGTTTTCAGTGGCCACCATATCCTGGAGGCAGTATATTGTTCCATTTAACCTATGACGATTGTGTCTTCCCACCTCCTCCCCACTTCCCCCCAATATTTTGCGGAACAGACAGTTCTTGATTTTAATTTTTCATCTGTATTTATCCCTTATTGTGAAGCTAGAGATTTTAACTAGCATAGCTTAGTCATCAACTAACACATCGCAAAAAGGCTCTCTGACTTTTGATGTGACAAACAACTTGCTGTGTGTGAGATTGGGAAGAAGATTCCCCCCCATAGCCTTGTGCTCCCTGGCCGATTCCCCTCCAGCTCTGTTACCTTAACAGCCAGTTGTGTTTACGGGTAGAGCTTAGCTTAGCATCTTGGGGAGTGCTTGGGTCAAACTAGCTGGTGATCATTGTCTCACCTAACCTTGGAGTGGCAGGTTGGAACCCAGCAGTACCTGCGGGTGCTATTTCCTCTCTGACTGTAGTAGGGATCAGGCTCTGACCATACGCTCCTTAAACAGCAGTTTCCGTGAGGCAAGCTGGGTTCATGTGGGATGTATAGATTGAGGTACTTCTTTACAAGGATGGGTCCTTCAGATGAAAATGAAGACATGGCTGGGGGAATGGGTGTTGCCAATGTCCTTACTGTGGCTGTTCAAGGAAATTGGCATTATAGCTGGTCTACCATCTCACTTGATGAAATCTTCTCTTCTCTTTGCCTTTCCAACAGGAAGGGCTCTGCAGTTTGTGATGGAAAGCAGTCTTCTCTAGTTCAGCAAATCTGTTCTAAGAGTCCCAAGAAGAGACAGCTATTTATAATGGGCATCAGAGCTATTGATATGTAACTTACTTTTGGGGCAGGGACTTGCCTCTGTGTTGGTAAAGTGGCAGTTTTATGGCAGCAGGAGCCTGGGATGAACCCATAAATATGAAATACTCATCTGAAAAACAACTTGCTACAGAAAATCTCCTGTTTGAGAGGTATGTCACTTGAAGATAGGCCTGTTGCAGAATAGGTTGTTTTTTGTTTTAAATGATTCACAGCAAACACCTAGATTCTTCAGAACAACTTGGGTGGGTTTTTTGTTTTTTTGTTTTTTAACTAAAACCAGGCTGCCCTGCATAAAGTGTCAGGCAGCACAAGGAGATGTGTATTGTACTTGCAAGACTTTTGAAAGGGCCTGAAAACTGAAGTTGGAAGGAGTTGAAGCATTTGAGACACTGAATGTTAACAGCCGGCACTAATATGCTTCTGACCTCTGGCAGTGTGGCTGAGAAGATAGTCCTGGTTGCTCCTTGTAAGTCGATCTCTGTTGCCTTGGTTGATCTGTGTGCCTGTGCCTGGTCTTTTCCACCATCTCCAACAGTGTACTAGTGCGTTGGTTGGTGCTGACTAAAGAGGAGGACTTGAATCAGAAGTACTGCTTCTTACAGAATGATGCACGTGCTGCAGCCTCTCCAAGCATTGTTCCAGACAATCCTTGCTGAATTTGAGATATGTGATTTTTTTTTTTTCTTCTGAGGTACTTGGTGGCAAGCAACCATAGTTGCTAAAGCAAGCTGGTATTTTATAGTCCTCCTGCATTGTGCATTTAATTGCTGCATAACTGATTCCTGCTGTCTCAAGCATACATTGATTTTTCTTTTTTTATGCCAACTGTTTAACAGGCTCCCAGTATATAAGGGAATTTTGCACCCTCTTTCTACTTGAAGTAGTACTTGGAGCTGTTGAGGGATATTATTCAGCTTTGACAATACCGTGCTGTGTCTTAACAAGGGCATGTGCGTATCCTAAATTCTGTGAAGGTATAGCTGGGCACTGTCTAGCTGCTCAGAGAAGTTCAAGGCAACACTTCTTTCCCTTTCAGCACCTCATGCTGGGTGCTCAATTTGTTTAATCCCTACAAGTGGTGCATTTTTTAGGATGGATACAGTAAACAGTGCAGAGGGGGTTTTTTGTCTTCCAAGTCATGGAGATCAATATTAAATGTAAAATCAGCAAATTCTGTCTAGATTTTTTTTTTCTCTAAGACTCAACGATTATCTTAGCCTTTCTTGTCTTTGAGGTCTTCTCTGTCTCCTTTTTGGCTATGGAGCCAAAAATGTTGTATATGATGATGGTAGAATTTGCTGTAAGTGTAGAAGGCAGCCTGTCTTTCAAGTTGAAGCAAATTTCTGGAGGTAGGTGAGGTTAAGGAGGAGCCAATGATATTTTAAGCAGGCTTTTTGAAGCTGGCTTAACTCATTAGTTATACCGGGATGAGCCCATGAATTAAGTAGAATTATTTCAGACTTGCGCTGTGAGGGTGATTGCTGTTACACCCTCTGTACCTGATGTTTGAAAGACTACAGCGGAGATCCTCTCCCCTTTTTGGAGAAGGGAAGGAACATAAGAATATTGCAAACACAGTATGTGGAATCCCTTGGTGAGTGTGGCACTGCCTGCTACCCAAGAATCTGATGCTGAGAAAGGTATTTGACTTAGACTGCTTGTGAGAACAGAGACTGACAGCTCTGGAGGCTGAGGCTCTATTAGCCTCTAAGAAAAAAAAAAACAGGGGAGGTTAAGAAAGGTGATTAGTGTAGGCAGTGTTAATGCAAGCTTTGTATAGTGACATGAATGTTGTGTAGTTGTTGCCTGGGCTTCTCTACATGCTTCCTGCCTATCAAAGCCTCTGGGAGGACATCTGCAGGAAATGGAGCAGTGAGCTAGATGAGCTCATTTTGATCATGTGAATTCTTGCACACCAATATGTGTCTTAATTTTTGAGGGTAGATCAGTTTCCTTAGCTATGTATCTGTCTGTAATTGAGATGTAATCTACAGTGTGCTAGGCGGTGCTCTCAGGTGGGACACAATCACAATTAAAGGCCAGTAGCATGCGATGGAGGAAGGTAGGAAAAATGAAAATACAGAAAAATGTAATTAGTTAAAACTGAACTAGGCTGTTTCTTTTATGTGAAGCTACTCCTAGGAAGGTGATGATCTGAGTACATTTGGGAGGGCAAACCTCTCCACAACCTACCAGTCTCCTGATGTCCAGGAACTAGTTCTCAGAAGAGATGACGTCGCTTAGCTTCTTGGTGAGAAGGAATAGCTTTGGTTGTGAAAAGTCAGAGTAATAAAGGTTGGACCTCTGGAGCTACTATAGATCCAACCTCCTGCTCAGAGCAGCCACTCGAGTTATGTAGATCTGGATACAAAGGGTGGGTCTGGATGTATTGCGTAATGGTTTGGGCTATATGTAGTAGGTGAGTGTCCCTCATGGGACTTTGCCCCAAGAGAAATGCTGAGCTTGGTTCCTAACTAGCGAAATCACTGCTGCTAGCCAGAGAACAACAGGAGGCTTGGAAGAGGATTGCAAAGGCTTCTGTGTTGAAATCCACATTTAGGTGATATTCAGCTGGCTGCTGGGGTCTGGGCTTTGAGGCCCTTTATTATTATTTCTGTCTTTGGAGAATCTAGATCTGGGAAGAAGTGGTAAGAGGTTGTAAGTGTCCTCTCAAGAGAAGTTGTTGCATTTGTTTAACGTAGTGGGGAGGAAGATTTCTTGCCTTGAGTTTTTGTCTTGTATAAAGTAAAAACATACTTGCCTGCCCAGATGTGACAACCTCTCTCGCTCCCTTCCCATCCTCCTTCACCCTCTGAGGAAAGCATGTATTCCAGGACATACATGTCTTATTATAGATAAAACATTTCCATCTTTACAAACACGATGTTTTCAAACACCACTGCAGTCTCTCATGCTGTTAGTGGTACACCCTGGGGGTATGGGTGTTATTATTTGGCTATAGGTTTCTGCCTTTAGGCTGTGTTTGGTAAAATAAGTTTTAAGTAAATTCAATCCAGTTTACTTTGTATTAGTATTAAAAGCTTAAAACCCATTCCTTTTCCTTGGTATTTCTGTGGAGAAGACATTGTTGGAGTGAGACTTGCACTTGGATAACTTGGCTGTGTTTTATAGGTAACCCTCTGTAACACAGGGTGAGCTTCTCTGATGTCTTCTGGAATAAGAGGAGCTAAAGTAGAGAAGCAAAAACTCACCAAGTAAAAATGATATGTGGATTTACTTCCACAATAATGACTTCCAGTGTAATAGGGTGTAAAGCATGGCTGCTGCATGCCTTGCACTGTGGTGCGCGACTTCATTATGTTGTGGTTTTCCCAATGTGTGGCTGTAAGGTTGCCAAGCTTTCAGCTGCTGGTGTAGGTTTGTGCCAGCCACGCCTGGCACATGAGGAAGTGGTGACCTTGTGCGTGTGCAGGGCACGGGCGGCCGCGGGGAGGACGAGAGTTTATGTACTGCACGGGGTGGGGTGGCAGGCATTGGCATTACTGTAGCCGGACACAGAAGTCCTTATTCGTTTAGTCATTCGGTCTCAGGTTAAGTGCTAAACTGGGGAACGCAGGGCTGCTACCTGGCCTGGAAAGAAAAACAAAGTCTTAATGCGGAAATGCTGTTCTCGGGTGGAAAATCTTAAGGTAGAAAGAAGCAGAGAGGGGTCTCTGCTGCTGCCCCTGAGCCAGTGGTGGCCTCTGGAGTGCTTTGCTCTGCGTTTGGTGGTGTTGCAGGCTGTGGAGGTGCACATTTTGCTGTAGTGGGCATTAAGTAAACCACTTGATTTATCTAGAATGCAAACATGCAGTGATAGCTATACCACAGAGGAAGACTTGTATGAATCTCTGTTGAACAAAAACCCAAGATACTTTGTCCTGGTCTTTGGCTTGAAATACCAAATGCCTAAGTTTGAGGGTGTGCTTTCTTTGTTCTGGGGGAAGGTGAATTTGGGGATCTCTTCCCGCAGTAGAACTGAGCTAGACCTTATCTCCTTTTGCATCAAATGGAAGCACTTCCTTGCCAGGCTTCACTGGGCAGGAGAGCTGAAATACTTGGTGTTCAGAAAACAAAGAAAATCCTGTTGCTCTGGGCTTTCTGAATGCCTAGTGAGCAGTGACTATTTAAAAGGACTTGGTCAACTGGGGAATCCTACCTTTGCCTGAAAAATTTCTCTGCATCTGTTCATGTAAGATTATGAAAAAGTTTGGAGGGTGAAATGTTACTTTATCCTTTCAAATCATAGTGTGCCCATTGACATAAGTATGGTCACTTTGATATCCTACAGAACAAATCTGCTCTTCCCAGGGCTGAAGACTTGCCATGCTTCTGTTTTTCTTCTCTGCACCATGTGAGGTAATGAGCAACCGAGTTATCATGAGTCTAAAGTTCAGGCCATGGCAGAGCATCTCTAATACCTGAAGCTCCTTTTAATTTACAGAGGAAAAAAATCCTTTAATTACTGCATAGATGACAAATATGAGGATCAAAGTGAGACTTTTGAGGCAAAGCTTAACTGCTTGTAAGCTGGAAGTAATCGTGGCTCTCCTTGCTAATGAAGTTTAATGTTGGGACTACAGAGCTAAGAAGGCAGACTTGGGAAAAGACAATGTGAAAGACTTATTTTTTTGTCTGCCCTGTGAAATACCAGCCTTTCCCCCTCGGCCTCCTTACCCTTGGCAGAGGACAGGTGCCACGAGCAGTCATTTTGGCCACTGCCACTTCCTGCAGTCCTGTGTACTTGCATTGGGGTCACCCACATAACTGCTGGTCTGCTCTGACCTTTTCTTCTCAGGTTTCTACTGCTTCATGCCCCAGAGTGCGAAGGGGACACCATGTCCAGTGCTGGATTCAGGTGATCCTAAAACGGATAGGCTGTCCCAAGTTCCACTCAGGAAAAGAATGTATTTTGTTTGTCTCCACAAAATCCACCTTTTCTGAAAACGGTAACAAGGTTGCTGTGGTTTGATCACTGTTAGCCACAAGAAGAGTTAATGATACTAGAGAGAAAAAAAGCCTAGAAATGTTTGTTATGGAAGTCCATATTTAATCTCTCCCAGTGGCCTTTCTGATTTCCAAGACTATTGATTGCCCCCTGTGTCTGAAAATGAATTTA
Source organism: Aptenodytes patagonicus (assembly GCF_965638725.1). NCBI lineage: Eukaryota > Metazoa > Chordata > Aves > Sphenisciformes > Spheniscidae > Aptenodytes > Aptenodytes patagonicus. The sequence goes on along the minus strand of NC_134955.1, from coordinate 34,065,100 downwards.
ATTCTGTGATGCTTTTGCTGGCAATAGATCTTCCTTTTCACATGGAAGAAACGTAGACTATAGATCTTGCTAGAAATTGATTGGGAGTAACTTCTGGTGGCATGGAAAATCTTATATAAGAATATAACGTAAGCTGTGTATAGAAGTCTGAGTGTCAGAAGCCTGCATCCAGCTTCTGTAGGAGGTTGCTACCCCACACGAGTGCACTGTTTCTGCTGCTTTCTGGTGCAAAGTGTATCCTTTTCTAGTAGGATCATCAGTAAATGAAATACGCAAGGAAGGCAAAACACAGACAAAAATGACACTTCATTCTGCAAACTTATCATCAAAAGCTGGCTTGTATAAGCATAAAAATGAAGTTCCTGGTCCTAAGATGAGGCTGCTAGCCACCTCTCTCGGTAATTACTTAGCCTGGCAATAGCTACAATTAAGCTACTGCATCTCTCTTTCTCTCTCACACTTTCTGGCTGTGAGGCTGATAACCAGACAGTTGCTGTCTGTGTCTCTTCTGTGCTGCATTGCTTTTCCCCTTACTGCTTGTGAGGAGGCTGAAAAAGCCTTGCTGTCTCAGCAGGGGACTTGAAGTCCATGAGAGCTATACACCAGGTACCTGGGAGACTGCCTTTTTGTCTTCCTGTAAGCAAATGCTTGGCTCTGCTGGAGACCCTTGTGGATTGCTCTTTTTGTAGGACTGTTCATCTCTGGGTTTCTTGCCTGAATTCCCTTCCACGTGCAGAGAGCGAATACAAAGTGAGATGTGTGGGTCAGGGCAATAATATACCTGGACTCAGACTAGAGTGTTTTAAAGGGATGGAGCGGGGAGACTGGGATATGTTGTGACCTGAATGGATCTGGGAAGTAATGCTGGCACTAGTTAATCTGGCCTGTCATTTTCCATTTTATTTACTCCTGGCACTTGATTGTCAGAGCAGGCTTTTCTACTGCATTTTCTTTGTGGCTTAGGCTGCTCAGCACTGCTGCAAAATCCTTCTAATCCTTTTTGCTATCCGTCTCTTGTAACGAAAACTCAATTGACAAAGTGAATACTTGAATTTCAGAGAGCAAGTGAGGATTCAGGTTTGGGAAGAATGAAGAATCAGCAAATATGGCAAGACCTTGTCGGGACTGAGGGACACTTACAATAGGTGAATCAACTTGTGTGCTATATCTTGACAGCTGTTGAGGGGCTTTGCTAGTACCAGGGATCTTACCTCCTTGCACAAGACTTTCGCAACTAAATAATACCCACCAACAGGCGCTCAAATAGAAAAAGACCTTATTGATCTCTTTTTTAAGAGAGAATGAGGATGCACTAAGATTGTCCCTCTTGACCTCTGTATCCTGTATTACAACTTTGCTGCATGGCAGACCCATATGTGGGATAGCACTGCTGAAGTAGAAGCTTTCTCAGCTAGTGTGCTTTCCTGTGTTCTACAAGATATTAGAAAGCATGGCTGCCATGTGTCTGGCCTCACATTTGTTGAAGAAGGACGTGTTCTTGGGTGCTCTGATCTGAACCAACTGTGTTGGTTGCAATTCTGGGCAGTGCTTTCAGGAATTGAAGATGGCTTCAGGATAGCGGTTGGGATTTACTGTGCTAAGCATGTTTACTGCTGCCAGATGCCTCACAGCTCCAGAGCATTACTGTAATCTGCTCATGACAAAACTGGTCTTTCAGTGTTGCAGCTCTGACTGGGCTGTGGATGAACCACATTCGTGTTAGGGCTAAGCAAAGCTCCTACAGGAGTGTTCTCATCCTCCTCATTCTGTTGTCCTGTCATGAAAAGTGCTCTGAGCTTGACTGACTGGGCCAGAACACTGGCAGCACTGGTTCTTCAGAAAGCCAGATCTGGACAGGGGATGATGGGGCTGGAACAGTGGCAGGAGAACAGGCATTTTCTCTCTTATCTTGGAAGGAGTGATCTATTACTTTTGCTTTTAAATATGAATGAGCTCATTCTCTGTACCTCAGTTACCGACCATATGGTCTTTCTGGTAAAGTAGCAGATGTTCCTCTCTTGCTGTGTTTTGCTTTGTTACACAAATTCTTTGTTTTCTTTCTACCCTGTCTGCAATGGGCTGTAATAGTGTTCAGCTCCAGTGTACCAGGTTATTGCCCTGAATTTCTAAATGTGCATTTACAAATAAGGTGGGGGCTGCATAAAATGTTGCTTGGGTTGTGGATCTGATGCATATGTGTATATAGGTGGTAACCGAACCCTGCGTTCTGGGTCAGTATGCTTAGCTGAATAGTTTCTCCTTCTGTTTTGCTGTTACTTATGGGCTCTGCACTTTGTTCTTCAACATAAACCAGAATGTTCCACCCCACCTTCTTTGTGGTGGTTTGGTTTGGTTTTGCTAGTGAATGCAATTTCTTTGCAAATCTGCATCACTTTGTATCCCAGAGCAGCGTTGTTTTAGTGAGAGAATGGGGATATTTTTGCACGTAAGCGGTTGTTTTCTATAATATCCCTGCCGGTATAGTTGTTTGTTCTCTTGTGTACTCATGAGCTGCTGTTCCAGTTTAGTAAGGGAGGGTAGGCATATGGTGGTGGACTGCAGCAGACGAATGTCTGTGAGTGCCAGATAGATCATGGCATCCCCCAGTCTGGATGCAGGAATTAAAGGGTTGCACCCACAAAGAGTTGTTCTCTGTTGTGTCTTTATTTGCATGGGGTATGAAGCACTTGACACAACACTCAGAGAAACTTTGGTCCTTGCTGGTGAGAATGACTCAGCTCTTCATAAATCTTATTTCACATATTCTTAGGAATCCTCATGTGGGAAGGGGCCCATTGCTTTGCCACTGGAGATCTGTTGCCCTAAGGCAGTGTCAGAGGCTGGCTGAGCCTGCGCTGCCATGCTGACCTGCGTGTACTCTTTCATACATGCAGCTAGAACAGGTGGGGTTATGAACCGACGCCTTCTGCGGGCTTCTTGTCTGGGCATAGACAGACAGCTCCTTCCCCTTTCCCTGTAAATCTAGCCGTAGTCAAAATTTCTTTCTTTCCCCTGTCCAGGGACCCTGCCTGCTGGTCTTCTGTGTAAAGCTAAGTGTGTGTCAGTATTGACGTATTTACTAAGAAGGGTGTCAAACAAAGAAGAATGTGGTGGTAGACTTTTTTTTTAAAGATTTTTGGAACGGGGAGGAGGATTTGCTGTTAATATCAAGGAAGCTGCCATGGTTTAACAAGGAAAAAACTTTTTTACATAGTTCAGTGAGGTATACGGTGATGGGATTGCTTAAGGTGAAACAAATACTAGTTTTGTCTTTCCTTTTTGAGCAAATGCAGATACCAGCTTTCTCCATATATAAATGACTGTGGAACAGTTCAAAGTGTGTGTGTGTGGGTGTTTGTGTTCACTGGTTAATGCAATACTGAGAAGAGGCACTAGAGCAGGTCTTTTGACCAGTCTGTTGATGTGTTGTCTCTTGCTTTACTTTGGAAGGCTTATGGCAGTGGCATGGGTTGATTCCCCTCTGGGGAAAGCATGAGCCTCTAGAGGAGGGATTCTTTCTGTCTTTTCTGGTGAAGGAAGCAGAGGTGGGGAGGTGATTATCTCAGGGCCTGAGGGGTTTGCCTCAGACCATGCACTGAAGAAAGATGCAGTACAGAACTGCCCTTCCCATCTGTGCTCAGAAACCGCTAGTCCTTTCTGGAAGACTCGTGTCTGGGTGCTCTTGGGCTGGCTGTTTCCTGTTTGGGCTGCAAATCACCTGTGCTGGTGCATTTGTACAGTGCTGCTTATCATGTGAGGGCTTGTTGCTACATTCAGTGAGACAAGGTGGTCTTGCAGGCAGCTTTAACTGAAAAATACTGTAACTTGCAGGTAGTTCCAAGCTTAGTGTGGCCCCTTGGCAGAGCCAGTCAGTGGGCCACGCTGTTTTAAGCATATGCTCCTGTAGGAGACTGAAGCCTAAAGGACTGCTTGAGGGAGGAAGGGTGCATTTGAGGATGTTGGGATTAATGGTAGAGTTATTCAGTTATGATAGATTGCTCTAAAATTTTAATGCTTTTCTTACTAGAAGACAAAACAACAGGAGTGAAACCTGCTGATAGCTATGTTTGGGAGCAGGCTCAGGTTCCCTGAGAATCCCACTGGGGCTAGTTAAAAGGATGCAAGGAGGCAGCAATTTCATCTTTGTCCTTAATCAGAAGAGGAACAGCTGCACTGGGGCTGGTGAAATGCAAGGAAAGGCCATTTAGATGCCAAGACATCAAGAACAGACAGAGGTCTCTTCTTAATGTTCTTGTTTGCATTACAAAAGTTGCCACAGTCTTCAAGGTGCTGCCAGAATGTACACCCTCTGAACAAAAAAAAAAAGGAAAAAACTAAAAAAAAAAAAGCTTAAACTCTAATGGACAAGATCAGTGTTCAAGATGACTGGAGATGTTATGTAGTGAACCTGTGTTCTCTGTCCCACTGCTCTGTCATTTACTCCCCACTGCTGTTGCCACACCCCATTGTCCATGCTGCAGGCATGCTTTGGCTTAGCATCAAGCTTTGAAAGATAGGTTCAGCAGCAGCTCTTGATCCCAGCCAAGGAGGGGGAGTACGCTTGTGCATAGGTTCTGTCTCTTAAGGAGGCATGACTAAACTGGGGAACAGTTAAAAAAAAAAAACAACAAACCAAAAAACACACCCCACTCCCATCCCTGTCAAAAAAACAAGCCAAAACCCCCACCACAAAACCTGCATGCTTTCTGAAAGTACCATCTGGCATGGGAGAGGAGCCAGTTTGCTCCTGTTTCCCTGGAGCAGGAGATTCCTGTGTTCCCAGCTGTGGTTTAGGGAAGCCTGATGCAGGTATCTGTAGGATGGTGATAACCCCTTGCATAAAGGAACATAACCTCCATTACCAGTATGCAGCTCATCTCTGCACTGAGCTCTGAAAGTGAAAGCACAGCTCAGCCCTTGTCGAGGGGGTGGTGTGCACAAGTCTCACTAGATTGCTAATGCTGCAGCCACACAGGACCTTTGCAAAATGCACAAAGTAACTGCCCTCAAAACCTTACAAACTCATTCCTATAAGCCCAGGGGCAATTTTTTCAGTCATGGGAAGTCCTGGAGACACTGTTAATGAGTTCAGCTGAGGAAATAGCACAAGGAACTGTGGGAGAGGGAAGGCTCACTCTTGCGTGCGAAGCATGAGCTGGACTGTGTGCAGAGAGGGTAAAGAGGTGTGATAGTAATCTTAAGAAGGAATGAAAGAAATGAAAGCAGAGGTGAGGCTGTGTTAAGACTTGAGACAAGGAGAAAGAGCTGCGAACTGGAGAGGGACAGCCATTGGCAAGGAAAGTCTTAGTCTTTACCCCTTTCATAAATCTGGTTTTATAAATTAATAAGTATCAAGCTCATGTCAGTGACTGTAGCTACAAAAATAAAAAGGGAGTGAAATACTTACTGGTAAGAATTTGAGGGAAGCTTGTTTCCAAGCAGTCTTGCTCTTTGATTCTTGCTTCTGAGCCAAATTATTGGCATGTTCTGGGACAGAAATAGCTCATGTATCTGAGTGACCTTTTAATTTCCTTTTCAATCTTCTGAATCCACTGTAATGAACAAAGAAAGCATTAAGAACAGGCGTGGTGTATATTTTATTGCATGTTTGCAGTAGACCAAATAGCTCTGTATTTCTCTGGGTGTTATATAGCAAGAACCTGCTGTGAGAGTAAGATCACAGGGAACCAGTCATGGTTCAGATTAAAGAAGTGGTTTCTCTCTATGCGATGGTAGCTCATGATATCTTTGTAGCAGTGGTCTTTTTTGTTCTGTGTTTATACAGCATCTAGCACAGTGTGGTCTGATTCCTAGGCTGGGATTTCTGCCTCCCTTTGCTGCTAATGAGGCAAGAAGTGCTTGTGAAGGGCTTTTTTTGCCTAGTCACATACCTGTCTGAAGCAAAAGTTTATCCTTTGGCATGTGCCCTGGGCTTCCTGCATGCATCTCTTTCCTTGCAGTGACTTCCATAGTGAGTCACAGCAGCAAGCTGTAATGTATAGAAAAGGATGTTAAAAAGCATGTGCTAAAGAAAAGGGGATAAGAAATGATGTTTCAGCCAAGAGGCTTTCATTGGGTGAGGGGATGAGGGAGGTGCATGCAGCAGAGGAAGAAGCAGCATGAGATCAGTGGACTTTTTATTGCACAGCATGAAAAGATCCAACAACTAAAATCTGATCTAACGTTTTCTTCCTGTGTGTGTTACAAGAAATGTTTTCCATGTAAGGCACAGGAGAGCCTGCTGTAAGGAGGCATGTGGCTGTCAATTATTTAAGAAAATGTGCCTCAGCATTCAAACATAAGAAAACAGACCAGATAGACCTGTGGTAGCTGCAGCCTTTATTGCTCATGTTTATGCTATTTAAAGACTAGTCTTCTCCAACTTGATTCTAGTGAAATAACAGGCTTGCCTGAAGTCTATTGGCTACTTGTAGGTGAGGAGAATAAGCCAAGCGTTGCTGGGGATAGGCCTGACATTTCTCAAGTCAAGATAACTGTATTACCTAGCTGATGGTAAGCCGAAACCCTTCCAGAAGGCTTCTAGAGCTCTGGTTTGACCGTTGGTAAATGATTTCTTGTGCAAGTCACCTATACAAAGCAGCCCGCAGTTCAGGTGTGGCTTTAAAAAGAAGCGTTGATTATGTTAATCACTCCTCTGAAGTTCTACAAGACTGGTTCATTCCCCTGATACCCTTTTTCCCCCTCATACTTTTTTCCTGGCATATAATAGTGGAGGAAAAAAATTTCTGTCTAGGAAATGGGGATTAAAGCATTTCTTGTCTAAAGAAGCAGAGGATTCCTTTTTGCCTCTTGAAATGGAGGTGTTTGCAGACCTTGGGTTAATCTTCTTAATATCTAAAAAAATAATTCCAACCCTTAACATTGGCTAATTCCATGAACCAGACCCTCCCAATATTGATGATATTAAGGCAGTAACACGCATGTCCCCTGTTCCAGCCTCCTCCTCAACTTTTTTTAGGCTTCTGCGAAGTCTGAGAGTCTCATTGTACATTGTGGATCTTTCTTTTGTTGCAGTGTCTTTCACATTACTGGCATAGGTCTTAATTCACCAGTCTCAAACCTTTTGCGTTTTGTGTGGAGGCCTGGGTCAACACTTGTAGAAGTGAACTGGGATCCCTCTACATATCGTCATCTGTTGATGATTGGTTTGTAGGTGAGCTCGATAGCCTGCTCTCAGGAATGTGCAGTGGGCATCGAGCATTACCAGGCTCTGAAATGACATGGCTCTCACAAGGCTGGTTCTTTCCTCTTTCTGCATTTCTTCGTTCTCATGAGATCAGGAGTCCTTCCTGCAGTTAGGAAGTCCGATGGTCAAGCTTATTTCCCCAGAAAAGAAAGAAAGCAAAAATTTGGGATTGGGCATCTTGCAACCGTGGACGCTGCAGACCATCACCTGCTCTGCTTTTTTCCTTGCAGATGGAAGTACCTGCAGTGTTTGCAAGGAATAGTTTTGTGTTCCCTTGATGATGGTGGTGTTGAGGGTATACCCGTCAACTCTACAGAGGCCTCCCTCCTGAGAGCCTTTGCCTCTTGAGAAGAGTAACTTTTTATGTCATGTGATGCAGAGTTCTGAGATTGAAACTTGCTGTTGGCCCAGTGAAAAAACCCAACAGCTTTCTTTGGTCAGAAATAAAGATTTCTGAATGGGAATGCTTCTTCAAAGAACTGAAACTCCTGCCCTATTACATCTGTTTCATAGCAAATGTAGCCTAAATATAATTAGCTTCTTCAGATTTGGTTTGTTTGCAGGGAACTAGTGAAGACTATTGATGCCTTTGATGTAACTAAAGCATGGCTGTGCTTGGCAGAGAAGATGAAACTTAACCTTGGTCTCTCAGAAGTAAGTTGTTGGGCTCTGTCCTCACCAGCAGGTGGTCCTACCTTTCACAAAGGCGGGTAACAGCATTTCACTGGGATTTCTTTCCATTTGCAGGGATGGTGTGAAGCAGCCTTTGCAGTGACTCCCAGCAGCTATATTCAAGTGCCTCTGAGGAGTGTGATTTGGAGGGGGCGGGGGGGCTGGAGAGGGATGTGGAGGCTGCTGGACTGTTGCTAAGAGGCCAGGGAAGGAGATGTGGCTGTTGGAGAAAGGGCTTGTGATAGCTATTGTGCTCTGTAGTATGCTGTAACAAGGGTGGTTTCCTCAAAATGTGCCTTACAGTGCCCTGCGGAGCCTTAATGGAGCTATTTATTTTCCACAATGCAGGCTTCTCTTTGTCTGTCCTCCCCCCACTTCCCTCCTTCATAAGGAGAGTAGATCCTGAAGTGCAAAGGGAGACAAAGAAGATAGATTGTTGTCCAGAGCCAACTGTTGCTTACATCTGTGAAATGTCATGTTCAGCTCACGCAGAAGAACAGTTTTAGGTGAGCTAGAATGTGTATAAAAGCAGGTGGAGGCTAGCCTTTTCACAAAATTAAGCTTGTAAGTGGCCTTTTAAAAGATGCTGATGGAAGCCTGGACAGTTGCAAATGACGGACCACCAGCTCCTCTGGATACTGCTGCTGACATTCACAATACAATCTTTCCCTGAACTTCATAGGTGGAGCTACCGATGACATCTGGGTTTTTTTCACAGTTGTTTCTCTGTGCATTTAGTGAAGAGAAGTGAGGTTAGCTTAAAAAAAAGTCTTTGTCAGTTCCTATGCAGGGACCCTTTCTGGAAGCTTCGCATGATGTATTTTTTTCTTGTGGATAAGAAAGAGAAGCTCAGTTAACTTGTGCTTATGAGACAGTTGCCAATCTGTTGATGTTTAGACCTTTCTGCAAGATACAGGTTTTCTTATTTGTACAGCATGCCTTAATTTAAGTGGTCGCTCTGTTTCTTTTAAACTGTTGCTCGAGTGCTGTTACTTCACTTCCTATTGTCTGATCAAGAGATGCCAGAGAATTGTTGAGCAAATTTCTGATACTGGTATCAGGCTAATTGCTTCCCCCCACACACCTAACACTTGTGTCTCTATATGTTTTTTATTTAAAATGTTTGGCTTCAGACGAAAAGGAAATTGGTAACACTGGAGGATGGAGTGAATGGATATAGCCTGTTTTGCAGCAAAGTCTTAGACTGCAAAGGCAAAAGGAGAACAGCTTTGGTGAGGACAACTGCTGACTCTCGAAAGACTAAATTGCATGTCAGATTGACAAAATGGGGAAAACAAATTTAATCTTAAGAGTACAGTAATAAAGGGATTGGATGAATTCCCTTTGAGAAACTCACTTGAAAATAGATTAAATGAACATGAAAATCCTCTGCTGTTGAAAGTAATTTTAAATCTTCATCTCGCAGTTTGGTGGGTTTTGCATATTAATTTTGCTATCCTGTAAGCTCTTGTAGCTGATCTCTTTGTGCTGCTGCTTGGAGCACTGTGTTACAGGTAAAAACATAAAGAGGACAACTTTTAAACTAGTTTGCTGTATACCAATTCTAATAACCTTTATTTAATGAATTCACTCTGAGGGAACCTTGTCTCCAGAGACAGGAAATTGCTTGAGGATTACTGGCTGTGGTAGGACCTTCATATTTATTTGCAAAATGTCTGGGGAAAAAAAAATTTAAAAAATCAGTCTTCCTTAAAAGGCAGCTGAAGCCGGAGTTGCTGTGCTTTTCCTGCGGGGCTGAGTAGAGGTCACTGGGAATTCTGTGCTAGAATGTTTTTTCTTGACAAATAGTTTGATGTCTTGAGTGTACTCGCACAGGATGCTTGGAGACGCATCAAAACCCCAAGCAAAGCAGAGAATGACCTGTTTCCCAAGTGGATGTACTATTCACTTAGCTGCTAGTGGCTTGGCAGAGTTGTTCCCTACCCTGCAGATAGCGGAGTGTTAAATGTGCCTGCTCTAAAATGTGCTTTTTAGGGGGAATGGGGAAGGATCTTCCACTTCTCAGCTCTGTGTGTGCAAGAGAAGTGTGGGGAAGAGGTGCCTGAGACAGCAGCACGTGTGTGGTATCCTTTATGTTCCCGTGCCTGGCCTGTTGACATTGAATATAAGCACGCTGGAGAAGTAACAAAATGCAGAAATCCAATGAAGACTCTGTACTCTCTTCCTCTTCTTACTTGTGTTTCATGGAAGCTTGCCTGGTAGCTGGCCCATTCAGGGGATGGAGGACTATGACTAGAGCCAGGAGGGAGGCAGCACCCAGGAGCAGTGTGCTTGGCTGAGGGACAGCAGGCAGTATGTATTGCTTTCAGGGAGGCAGCTGCCCAGATCACTGGCAGGATGCTTCACCTCTAGCTTCTGGTCCCAGTGGTAAAGAGGCATTGCCTGTGGCTTTATCTGGGGTTTGTCTTTGCACATGTGAGTATCGGGAGGGAATCTGATCTTTGGGAGGGTTTTCCCTGGAGTTTTGAGGCAGATGGAACAAAGTCTAGCTGTGCTTTTGCAGTCCTGGGTCATCTAGTGAAAAAGCCAAGGTGCAAGGCAGAAGGTTAAATAACCTGTATCCTCTAACTTTTCGGTGTATCTCCTTCCTAGCATTGGCAGGTGTGTGGTTCTTGCCTGCATGCAGCAGCACTCCGTAGCCTTTCTCACTGTTGCACGAAACTGTAAGATTTACTGCCAGAGCAAATTGCTGACTCTTGCTGTCCTGCTTTGTACAACTTTTTCCCCTCTTTCAGCTTTGATTTCATTTGACTTCCTCTAACTAGACAAGCCTCTTTTGCCGTTGGCTATTGTGGAGCACTCTCACCCAACTTTCTGGCTTTTAATCTGCATCAAAACCAGGATGCTCGGAGCCCTGATTTAGGGGGAGGGTTTAGATCTAGAGCATCTTTATGCATAGTAAATTATTTCTGCCACACTTTAATGTGGATTGAAAATGGAGCTGGTTTTAGGAGCCAGAAGCCTGTGCAATTACTTGGTCCAGCATGTTGTACAGGCTGCTCGCTTAAGTCAGAGAGTGGTTCCATACACTATAGGCTTGGGCAGCAAAGCTGAGGTGGGAGTTTCTTACCTCTCCCCAGCTGCTGCTTCCACTGGCCCCAGATCTGTGCCGGTGCAAGGACCCAGTTTCCCCAACAAGTTCCTGAAAGTTGCATCAGCATTGTGGAGGGGACTGTTAGCTGCAAAGTGAGTGTGGGAGCAGCAGCATGGGGGTGTCTAGTCACCAGGAGCAAGGAGTCATCCTTCAGCCAAGACAGCAGTGCGAGCCTCTAAGTGCTCGGATGGTGGAGGGACAGGCTTCAACCCCAGCTGGCTCTGCAAAGGGGCAGCGCTGATGTACAAGGAGCAGACTAGACTACAGGTCAGTAAAGGCTGAGGAACCATTGCCACTATATAAACAAGGTGCTGAGAGCTGCTGAATGAACCGTTACTACCAGGCCGTGCTCCTCGGCTGCCTCAAGACCCTTTGCTTAACATTTTCTTTGAGTTTCTGTTTGGTAGCGGCTGGGCAGAGGCCCCTTCTCGGGGAGTTGAGGAATGGCCATCCCTGTGACACTTGCAGGGTAGGTGCTGCGGGATGGGTGCAGGAGGCTGTGGGTGTGCTCCCCTTCCTGCTGCAGGTCAGAGCATCCTGGGTCCCACCTCTGGGCTGTTCTAGTTCTAGCAAACAGTGTCCGTATAGATTTTTTTTAATTTTTTTTTTCCCCCCACAAACAGTCATGCTTTGTTAAGTGTAAATGTTACTGAGTCAAGTGAGGGAGAAGTTGAAGCTTCAACTTGACCTTCTATTGAGATGCAAATCACAGGTTTTATTTATGACAGGTTTTATTCTGCGGACTCCTACTTCTCTACTCTTTTTTCTGGTATGCTTCTCTCCCACCCTAATTTAATGGTGGAAATCTTTTAATATGCAACCTTTGAATGGTGGTTGTAGGTCTCAGGAAGCCAGTTTGCCACCCTATTAGAAAGGAACCTGTCCTGGGGATTCTGCTTGGAGTGCTTGGTCTCCTTGTGGCATGTGTGTATGTCCCCCAATGACAGGTAACGAGCAGCGATCCTTCTTGGACTGCCTCTCTGGCTTGATGCTCCTACCTTGTGCTGCTCAAATCAGAATATAATTATAACTGATGCCTTGTTAGAAAATCAAATTAAGCATAGCCTGTGAGGGAAGCCAGTTAGAGAGAAAAGGCTGTGGGGGTCTTCTGCACAGTGATGTGTGCTCTCTGTGAGCTGGTAATTGTGAGAGTGATTTAAAAGAAAGGAAGCTGTAAGGACTGTTATTTCCCACCCCCCTCTTCTCTCAGCCCTTGAGTATTGACTTTTGAGATTAATTTATGGCACCTTGCCTAAAGTCTGAAAGCCTTAGGTTGAGTATTGGGGTGGATGCTGGTGTGCCTGCTGCTGGTGAGGGTGCCTAGCTGGGGAGCCTGCTCGGGCCACCTTCTGCAGCCGCCCTCAACCATGGCCTCATGGGAGCAGGTCTGCGTGCAGGCGGTGTGCTAGTCATCCTACAGGTTTAGCTGCAAGGGGTTTGAATGGCGACGCAAAATTTGAGTTTTCCTTTTTCAATTGTACGCTGGCAAGAGTGATGTGGCTGGGCTCTGTGGAGTGAAACGTGCCCAGTGCCGCTGTGATCGGTCTCTGCCACAGTGAGGGTTTGTGGCAATACACGTGCATCTGTGATGTTAGCACAGTGCATCCTAAATAGGATAAGCAATAGGAAACATCTAACAACTTTGCTGCTACTAAAAAAGAAAAGTGAAGGGAAATAGTGCTCTAATAGATACAAAACTGAGCCATGGTGCTGAGACCTTTTGAAGGCCTGCTTTTTTTCCCTCCCTTATTGAGATCTATTGAAGCAGTTCTCTGCTGTGTTAGAATCCCAAACGCAGTCTTAAAGTCAAAACCAGAATTTCAGACTGCGCTTTTTAACTTTCTCAGTTTGGTCAACGATACTAGGCATTTGGAAGATGAAGTTTTCAGAGAACTTAAGGGGCAGTCTTATTTCTCAGAGTGTGTGCGTGTGTATCTTTTTGAAAGACCTTTGTGCTGACAGACATCCAAACATCAAGGATTTGTTAGCCTGGAAGGTTCTGGTATTACAACATGTCTATTGCGGAGAACTTTCTATATAAACTGTGATACAAACAATAAGCACTGCACAGCAATTGTCGTCATCCCTTGGAAGTGGGTGAGTGGATGTTTTCATATCTGGGATGGCAGCTTCTAAACTTGAGTTGTGTCTCACAGCTGTGCTTTTAAGAATAAGACTGCCTCCATCTTCCAGTATAGTTCCTTATTTCAATGTCAGACTAGTTCACTGAAGTTTATATATAGAGGGCATTGATAGGAAAAAGATTTCCCAAATGGGTGTCCTCTTCAAATGGCTGTGCTGCCTGGTGGTATTGCAGGTGCGTGTATAGCAGACTGATGCTTTTAGCCACATCAGTTGAAATGAAAGCACAACAAGTGGTAAGGATGGGGAGAAGTATGTTCTAGTAGTGAGGGATTATAAAATAAGCCTTTATGGTACATGGGCCTTGTGGTGCATTCCCTGAAACAGATTAACACAGCTGAGAAAAGCATCCTGGATATACAGGTGACTTTACCAATCCAGTGCTGCTTCGAGAACCCTGTTCTTACTGAAAGTAACATTTAAAGCTTGTATGTGGTTTCGAGAGGTTCTGCCTTTGCACAGCTTTTCTTTATTCTCCTTCCCTGAAGCCATTTCAGTTTACTGTGAGTTTTCTTTTTTAGGACTTATTATTTTTGGAAAGCGTTCTGGAACATTTTGTGCATATGGTCCTCTGTAAATGTGCTGTTGTACTGATTAAAGCTGAAAGTATGAAACCTAGCCTTTCTGATGCAGTGCGGCAGGGGAAAAATGCTGAAACAATAGTTTCCAAAGGGAATGCTTTTCCAAATAAAGACATATTTAGACAAACAAAAAAACCCCCCACCAAAACTGGGAAAGATTGCATGTGAGATGTATTCTCCACTATCCCCCAGTCTCTACTTTCTCCCATAGATTGCATGGATGCCAGTATGTTTTAAAAAAAAAAAAGAAAATCCCTTAAAGCAGATCCAGCACTTTTTTTTTTAATGACTGGTTTCTCTTCATTCACTGGTGACGTGACCCCATTGCTATAAGCATTTTTGTAATAGCACAGAAATATGCCATGCATTGGAGTTGTGTGCGTTACCCTGTCAAACTCTCCACCCTGCCCCTCCACGGCTCTGCTTTTCCTTCCTACTGGTGCCTGGAAGTTCACAGCCTGCCCATAACTAGCTTCTCCTTCCTTATTTGGAAGGACAATTGGATTTTGATCTCTTATCTTCCTCCTCCTCCCGAGTAAAACAGAAAAAGTTTCCAGTGAAGTTCTCTGACTTTCAAGGAAAATTCTTAAAATTTGGGGAGCTAATGATATCTAGGGCTTTCTCTCGGACTTACCAAGGCAAGGAAAATTGGATGATATTTTTTTTTCAGTCATAAAATTCAAACCTTCTGTGACTGTGTCAGACCTGGCATGACAACCACAGTACTTGGAAATGGGGAAGGATCTTCACAAGATTGAGACTGTTTCTAACAATTTGTCTCTGACTCTGTTTCTGAAAGTATGAGAATGATATTTACAAGAATGAAAACCAGGTCCTAGAGCAAACTGCTGTGGTGTCCTCTTTACTGTCACAGGATGGGAAAGCAAGTCAATTGAACAAAAAACATCTTATGGCTTAAAGGCTATGATGTGAAACAATGTTGCTACATGCCGATATGTCAGGGTACCTTGCTAACAATTTGTCCTCTGCAGTTGGGTGTCTGACGCAGTTGGTCCTGAATTGAAGTACGTTTTTGGAGGCCTACTCTGATGTTGTCTCGTGAAAATGGAATTTACTGCTGCAGTGCACAGATTTGCTTAGAAGACCAGTGTGGCTGGTTGGTTGGTTCTTAAATCTTCAATATACCATGCAAAAGCATGGCCGTTTAGACTGTAGGCGATGCAAATCTGTGAACTATGTCTGACAATGATGGAGCAATGGGCTTTTAAAGTGTGCAGTGAAAATATGCTTGCCCTGGTTTTCCTTGAGGGATCTAGGAGCCCCTCACTTGGCTGACTTATGCCCAATGAATTCATCCTCCATACAAAATGTCTTCAAAATGCCCACATATGTCTTGTGGTTCTCAAGGGGATTCTGCATAGAAAATTGTTGGGGGTCAGGGATTGGGATCTGAGGTGTCATCTTCTTTCAATGTGCACAAGTGTTTCTTAAAGAGGCTCTAGGCCTCTTTTCTTGTTCATTTTCATTGGCTGGATAATTAGGAACAGAAGAAGCTGGCAAGCAAGGTGTCCTGAGCAGCAGCAGTGTGTTGGGGTCCTTGTTATGCTTAAAAATTGCCCTGTGCATCACACTGGGCTGAGGAATGGTAAACCATTTGGGGTTAATCCACAACTGACTTCAGAGTTTCCATCATGCAGTGGGCAGCGAAGGGTACTTGAATACCACCCCTTTTCCCCCTTGGCAGCCTTGCACCTCTTCTTTGCACACCTTGAAAAGTCTGTTCTGAAGGGGACTGTTGGAGTTGCAGCTTGTTTGGTCTACTCAGAAATATCTTTGAGCCTGCTGTGCATTTCTCTTTGGGCTGCAGCAGGGAAGAAGCTCATCTACAAAGGCTTGCACCCAACTGTTGGCATGGAAGGGAAATAGATGGAGGAAGGAAGTGGTCCCTGCCTTTAGCCCACAGAAGAATATGCTCGGCTAACCTCAGGATGACTTCTTGAGGAACGTCAAGTGAGATAAGGAGGCAAGCAAGGGAGGGGTGCAAAAGCATGATTTAGATGCAAACAGGACTTTAGACTGTGATAGGAAGGATAGAGGGGAGGAGGCTGGGGAATAAGCTATGCAAATTGGTGAATCTTTATTCACTTGGGGTAGGAATGTTGGTATGGCTTTCCCAGTTGTAAGGGACTGGTTATCCAGTAGTGAAAAATCCAGTTTCCTGGCTTGAAGCTTAAGTGTGCCTTAATGGGGCTGTGGAGAGTTAGGCACGTGCTGTTTATCAGAGATTAAAATGGATTTCAGAATTTAGCCTGTCCAGCAAGCTTTTTTCTGAGCGAACTCTAATGTCCCTTTTGAAAATAGGAGTTGTGCATCACCAACAATTGCACTGGTGTTTTAGAAACCTTCATGAGAGAGAGGAGGTGAAAGCTAAAACAAGATATTTATGTGAAAGAAACTGCTGAATTTGCAGGTCATAAGCCAAACCCTGTGGCACAGCTGGGGTATGAGGAAGGAAACCCAGCAATTCAGGTCCCACTACAAGTTGCACTCAGGTCTTGGTTTGCAGGAGGATATGCACTGACTCCAGTGTCTGGAATAAGCTGCTCAGTCTGCCCTAGTGATTCCTCTCTGTAGCAGGGGATATGTGCAGTTCAGCCCTCTGCTTTATGCTGTACCTGTGCTATGCAGAAATCTGCCTTTTCATAATTTGAAGATGAAAGTGTAAAATGAAGTTACCAAACACACATGTTCTAAGTCATCTGTTTACTCTGTGTGTATGTGTGTGTGGAGTGTTACATGGGTTGTTCGCTTTTTCTTATTTCCTCTCTTCCTCTTCCACCTTTTCCAATTATCCTGGATAATTGAGAGTTGGCTGTGCTGAAAAGTCAGATGATTAAGATTTTCTAAACTGCCTGCAGGTAACTTTAAATACTTTGTTTTTTTCTTTGTGTCTAGTTTAACTGAACAGTTTAATTGAACTGTGAAGTTATCCCAAAATGTTAAAAATACAATTCTGTTTCTAAAAGCTTTCAATTACACTGGTTTAACTGCAGAAAGTAAATAGAATTACGGATTTTGTTCCTCTTCTGGCACTTGGACTTGATTTTTTTGTAATTTTTCTTATTAAGCAGCCAAGAGGATGACTTTTTTTTGTTTTAAAGTTTGACTGCTCATTGAAAGCAGACAAAATAAGGATACAACAAAACCAGCAACTAAGGGTGAAGGTTAAATCCTCTGAACCACACTGCTCACATCAGGTTCCACCTGCAGCATGACCATGAGGCAAGAACAATCCTTGTGCTTAGCCTTTCAAAAGGTATGCTGTGCATACCCATCACTCATCCTGCTGCCAAGATCTTTGCTGTGCGCATTCAAGAGATAGCAAACAATTTCTGAGTATTATTCTGTGAGGGGGAAACTATGTGGATAAAACAGATTTCTGATATGCATGAGGATAACTAATTTTCTTCTGGCAAGTTTCAAGTATGGTATTTAACAGCAAGCCAGTAGCATTCCAAACATTCTGAACGCTTCCCTAAACATACTGGAAGAATCCAGGTTGAAGACCTGTTTTCCAGCAACAGTGACACAGGGCATAGCTGTGCTAGGCATCTTGAGCAACTGGAGAGCCTAAGACTGTCCCATCCACCTCCCTGACATCCCATGTCCTTGGTGCACCAGAACTACCCAAATCTGGTTCTCTTTCATGTCCTGAGCATATGACTTTCCAAAGAACACTTTTCCATGGGGACCTAGGAGTCCTGCTGTGACAAAATGGGGAAAAATCAGAAAATTGGTCATAATCCTGGGAAAATGTACACATGCTTACGAAGGGATCTTGGATCAAGGGATATGAGTTGGCAGCTTCTGAAGGTCTAGAAGATAAATGGCAGAGGTCCCCAAACAGCTTAGCTTAGAAAAACCTCCTGCCATATGCAAGTGTGTCCCCTTTGGAAACAGCGAGCAGAAAGTCTGGCCTGCGTGGTTTCAGTGGAAGCTGATGCCTGCTTCAGGGAGTTCACGTAGAAGTGAACTACTGCTTGTTGTGTGAGCAGGGCTGGCCATGCAGTAAGGGGGACTAATGCTGAAGTGTTACTGGGAAGGTTGCTTGATGACAAGACTTCAAGAAAAGAAAGAGCTGGGGATGGCTGTAACCCAGGAGCAATGAGTACTTTTTCCCTTGTTGACAGCATTCCCTGAGAGGGTGTGACTATTGACTTTGTGGCCACAGAGGGCAGTTTATTTTGTTATCTTTATTTAGTAGGTGTCTTTCAAAGCACACATTAAAAAGAAAGAAAAAAAAATACTTCTATTGACTGACATACTGTTTACAGAGAAGAATCTCTTCTCCCCTCCTTACTGTATTTATGGGAACTGCTGGCTATACTAAATATTATCTTTGAAAACATCTGTGTTTAAACTTAATGCTCCCATAACCCTTCAGCCAGGCTGTGGCATGTGAAATGGGTCTGAAGTGTCCTCGCTCTGTATACTTGTGCTACTGATGGCTTCTGTCTCATTGTTTCTAGGATCCATTAAAGGAACCAGCCCGTTCCTTAATGCTGTGTGTAAACAGGGAATCGTTTTGATTCACATGAACCCATGAATTGTTAAGCTATCTCCCTGAGAGTATGTCTCTGACAAACGTGTGTGCTCTACAGTGCACTCCAGTTAACTCCTGGAGGTGGAGGCCTGAAGAGTTGTTATGAAAGCTGCTTCCCCCTGAGCTGTAGGTATAAGGAATGTGCTAAAACAACAGTCAACTTTCAGAGAATTGAACGTCTGTTTAAATAGCTTCCCAACCACCAGCTCCCCTCTGGGAAGAAAGGATACCTTCTTATCTAGCCAGAGTCTCTTTCATCTTCTAATTTTGCCAAGGAAAGGTCAAGGCTGGGAACAAGTTTTATAACTTGGCTGAAGCCCGAGGGAGGATCCTCACAGGCAGTACCTGTGTCCATTGTCTCCTAACAATTCTGAGGGGTTTATCGATGCTGTCTTCCACTAAATGGTTTTACTGCCTTTGTGTCTCCTTCAAATCCCACACTGAACTCAGTCAGCTTAGTGGGATGTTACTGTAGGCATAGCAGCGGCAATTTACAGCATTCCTTGTGGGGTAGCTCCATGCCTCTGACAGACAGGATCCCTGATAACCTGGGACTGAAGTGACTTGGTAGCTGAAAAGAGATGGGGAAACCATGCCCGACTTTAGAAGAAAGGAGAGAAACAGTGTTGTGCTTTGGAGCAATCTATTAGTGAATCGAGAATAAGCAATAATTGATTCCCCCAGAAGATATTATTGTTTTAGGTATCTCTAACTTGGTTGTTGTTCAGAGACCAGAATTGGACTGCTGGCTTCCACGTGCAATCTTTGGGAGAGGAAAACACCTCTGGGGCAAGGTAGCACACCTCAGGCGGCTCAGCAAATTCTATGATAATTGTACGCCCTCTTCCCTACCTCTCCTGGCTGCTGCTATGTCACCTGGCAAGCACTGTTCCAAGGGCAGGGAAGGCCAACTTTAAAAGATACCTTGGCAAGACTTGCAGAGTTTGTTACACTAATGAGGCTGCATTAAATTGGAATGGGGATGACAGACCTGTCTTGATCTAATCAGAAGGGCTATTTGCTGAAGATGGTGCATTGCTTTGTCAGAGCTGTAATTCAGTGTAGAGCAGTGACTTAGAAGAAAGCAGCCAGCTGTTGGCCTGGAGTATAGGCCAGATGCTGGCCTCTTCCAATTGAATATGAACTTAAAATTCATGCGGGAGATCTGATTTGAGAGGAGGGGGCAGATGTACAGACTAGCTGGCTTGGCTTTCTTTACAGAGGAGTATTTTTTTCATTCTGTGGTCTAATTGTTGCTGAAGGAATTCTAGCAGATGAGTGGCAGCATCCTTACTCCTTTCTGCATGGTAGGAGTTTGGGGAACAAAGCATTGGCTTCTCGTCTGTGGAATACGTGAGAAATCTATAGGCTGTTCTACAGGCGTAGAGTGGGATAGCTTCACTTCTCTCCCTTCCTCTCCAAATGAAGCAAGAAACAAAAGGGGCAGACCCAGAGTTTATTGTAGCATCAGCTCCAGAATTGCCACGTAGCAGTTTAAATGTCATCTTGAAATGACATTTCAAGGCGGGGGTGTATGCAGACAAATTCTTCTTCTTTGGTAGAGACTAATTGACTTGAAAGATCCAAATTTTAAAGATAGCCCTTTTGTGAAGTAAATATGAGCGAAGTAGTGACATGGAACTAAGGAAACCCTCTTTTCACTAGGATGACTTCCAGGTTTAATGACAAATCTACGTATACCCTCCCATAATGCAGCTTCTTTTTTTCCTGAGTAATTGGAAATGTGAGTTGTGGCTGTTTGAGTTGTGTGTTTCTCTGGTCAGTGCTGGCGTGTTGACTTCATCTCAGAAGTACTTAAGGATCTGAAAGTCATACTGCCTTCCCTAGTAATAGGAGCACTAACCCAGGTCTCCCATATGTTCTCACAGGGTATGAAAGAGTACGATACCCACCTCTGCACCTCTCAAATTTGTTTGGAGTTATCCAGCAGTTTTGAATTTCTATGGGAAATTTGGCCAAAAAAAAAATAATCCCTCGTCAGAATGGATATCAATTTAGCTGAAGAAGCTGTGGCTGAATGGGGCTTACCTCAAAATTAAAAGTATTCCTGTAGTCAAGTGTAAAGAAACATTAATTTCTGCAAATCTTTTTTTTCCCCCTTGAGAGCTTTAGATGTTTGTATATAGGAATAGCATGATATAAGTGTTGAAACATGTCTGTGTGTGTGTTTTGTTTGGGTGTTTTTGGGGTTTTTTTGTTTTGTTTTTTTTATTCCATCACTCACCTAGTTGTCTTTATCCCAGTTTTCTCCTTTCTCCTTTGTAAAACCAGTACACACAGATTTTTTTAGTCCCAACTTTCTTTCATGAGCGCTGGAGTTACACATGCCATTGTTACTCATCCAGGTCCAGAGTTACCATTGGAGGTTTTGCAGGCTAAAACCATACTAGGTTGGTGGGACATATATTCTGCTGGGTCTTTTTCCTTTATTAAAAATAGGGGTTCGACTTTGTGCTTTCTTGATTTTCCCAGCTGCACTTTGTGTGTTTGTGTATGAGTCTGTTTTTGCTGTGACAATGCCTGATAGGCTGTGGCTGAATCCCTCAGTCCTCAGGTATGAGCAGTGTCACATCCTGCAGTTTTAATTGCTATGCTTTGTACTGTCAGAACATTATACCTGAGGTTTGCAAGCTGTTCTACATTCCTCCTCATAAGTGTGTGTTTGCCTGCCTGCCGGCTGGCTGTCAGGTTTGCTGTGCCTCTCCAGGTGGCTGAAGAAGCATTTGATTTATTTATCCTAGCTGTCTAGTAACAGTCTGCGGTGTCTTGGAGACCTTCTGAAAGGTGGTAGGGGTGTAGGAAGGCTGGCTCTCTTGAAGTTATTTTGAAACAAATTCTCCGGACGCTATATCCTCTGGCGTTGTCTTGAAAGGAAAAGCTAAAATTAATTGTAAGCTAGGCAGTCTTCACACCTGAAGTATTAGAGGGTGAGTGAAAAGTTCTGGTGTCTCTATAATGCAGCTCCTTTTAGTATTTCCTATGCGGAAGGTTGCCTTTTCTGTTCCTGTTACCTTGTGAACTGTGAATACTTGGTAAGATTCCTAAATGTTAGAACATGCAAAAGATCGCTCTTGTTTGTTTCTGAATTTCCCCTTTTCCTCCCCTCCTGAGATGTTATAGGTGTTTGGCTCAAAACTTACTGTTTCTGTCTTTCTTTGTCTTTGTTTTTGTAGACCGAGGTGCTCCTGATCAACCAGATCTTTCGGGAATTTTTTAAAAAGAAACTTCTGTGGGTAAAAGATGTGCCATGGAATGGTAGCACCAAAGAGCAACACAGGATCGTCTCTTGCCTTGACTAGCCATGGGTTATTTCTTCTGCTAGTTATCTTTGGTACCTTTATCTTGGAAGCACAGGCCACAGGTAAGTGAAACCTTTGCATATGCTGCAGGGAGGGGGAGATGTATAGGTATGGAGGTGACCTTATATTTTTATGGGGAAGCTGGTGATGGTTGATGCATTTGTACACATCTTTCAGCACTCATGAGAAAAATTACATTGCTACTTGTTAAGCAGAGGGCAGTGTTTGAACTGAAAGTCTTGCATATTAGTAAATAAGTGCTTGTCGTTTACCCTGTCATTTTGATTCCCCCAGCTTTTTTCCCCTCCATTCTCATCCCTTCACAGCATCTGGGGGCACTTGGACTGTCTCGAGCATGGACCACATTTTGGTTGAGTGAGATTCTCATGTAGACACTCTTATCTGTATGCCCTGTAGCAACTGCTCATGTGAAGTAGTTTTGGAAGCACAGACTGTCTTCAGCTCTTTGCACAGCTGATGAATCTGTTCAGTGTTTCCTTGTGTGCTATCTTCTGACACCTCAGCACCAGCTAACTGCACCCCTTTATTAGATCCTCTTTGCAGCTTGAGTTTTTCCCTCTCCCCTTTCCAACTTCTTGATGTTTATCTGATGGACAAGTGTTGTGAATAATGTAAATAGCAGTGCAATGGGATGATATGTAAAATCTCAGCAGAGATGAGGGGATCTGCCTTTTAGAAATGAGTGGAAGAAGAAAATATACCAGATACTTCACATCATATACTACCTTGTGAGTATGTGCTTGTTTACCCAGTATACCCTGAAATACATCTTTTCTCTCAGACCAGCCATGATGTAGTTCTTGTCTGTAGAGGGATGCCTGATCATCAGTGGCATGGGATGGAAGGGAATAACTTTGTGTGCTCTTGCACAGAACTTTGAAGGAGGTTAATCCCAAAAAGGCACGTACATTTGACTTCAGTAGTCGTTGTAATGTAGAACAATAACTTGCCTTTGAAAACAAAACCTCGGTTCTTGACATAACTCTAAAAAGTCCTATTTATTTGACATACCGTGGCACCTGAAAATGTCCCATGATCAACACTCCTCAACATCAGTGAAGCTTGAATTGGCCTCTGTGTGGTAGAGCAGAATAAATATTAGTTGCCAGATGCACTTAAGCCGAGGTGATCCTGTATGGAAAAGTCTGCTGGTGCTGGAAACTGCTGAGGAGGAGTTGATCTCCTTTTAGTATTTCTGGCTCTTCAAGTTGGAAGGGAGAGGCTGCTGAAATCAGATATCCCAGACCTTCTATGTCTTCCTGGCCTGATTTTGGCTTTGCAGGTAATGGGGGGTGGGGGTGACACACATGAGAGTGACAAATTAGCAAGAACAGATAGTGAGAGTGGAAAAGGGACAAGGTCTTTTTGGATCTGGTCTATCCTTGTTTTTTCCAGTCTTGCTGTTATCGGTGATAATGTCACTGCCTCATTTCAGATGTAGGCCTGTCAGATATGCCTCCCAGCCTGGGGCTGGAGTGCACCATCCCCATCTGAGACTCCCATTACACACTGCAGCACCTTCAGCTGAGTCTGTAATCAGTATGCAAATGCCTTGTGCTGCACGGGGCTGCTGGATGGGGAAAGGCAGCCACAATACAGGCAAGCCTTTTTAGTATCATTTTTGAGGCATCCAGTCACATTAACAAAAACACTGGTTAAGCATGTTGGAAGACCCAAGAGTGGTTCTGCATTGTTTCCCTTTCAGTGTTCCTTTTGCTTCAGGACCTGAAACCAGCTGTGGTAAACTGATCAAGTCAGATCATCAGCTAAATAGGATTATAGTGGCTAGGCATGAACCATTTCCTGCAGGGGAAGTGAGAAAGTGAGTGCATGTGGAGGGGAGCTCAAGATCATAGCAGAGGGTAAGACGTGCAGGGGAAAAAATCCTGGGGGAGGGGAAGGGCTCGCTGAGGAGCACTTCCATGTGCCGGTTTTCTGAGACTGGGAGGTAGCAACCCAACTGTCAATTGCTGGGAGGGATGGGGGCGCTCAGCGATGCATCATGGTCCCGGAGAGCTGCACCTGCAGCAGCATACCAGCCATGAGTAACATTAATGAGCAAGTCAGCTGAGGAGCGGAGAGCCAGATGGAGAAACAAAGAATACTGGCGAGGCGCTTGGAAAATCATCTTTCCCTCGTCTTTGTCCCCCAACCACCCCACCATCCTCACTTTATTACTTTACATAGTAAAATCGTTCAGAGCAGGCAGAGGAAAGCGATGTTAACATGAAGCAAGAGACTGTATTAAATCTCTTGGTGGTAATGCTTGCCTTGAATGCAGGGCCAACATGACATGCTCGCAATTGCTACAAAAGCTGAAGAATGTTCTCAAAAAAACAGACAAGCATGGAGACAACGGCTGGCTCAGCTCTGAGTGAGAAAGCAGAGCTTGTGATTCATTTGTTTAAAACCATATGATGTATATTGTATTACAGTAATTTTGCTGTTTAGAAATTCTATTGCTTGAGTTCCAGGAGGCTTAGAGATATATTCATGTTCTGGGCAGGAATGTGCTCTCTTTGCCACGTGGTTAATGCAGAGGGCAGACTCATTTCCAGTCAGCAAGCATCTGGTCTGTCCTCTGGTAATAAATTGATTTTATTTATGCATGGATTTTTAAGAAAAATCTTCAGCACTTTGTCTCAAGCAATCTATCCAAATATCCTGGAGTGCCATGAGATGAGTATGATAAGTTGCTTAGTCACTAAGCACACTGCAGAATTTGGGGAAGCTGCTCCCTTTTCACAGGAAGATATCCATGAATATAAAAATAACCGCTGCACATATTTTAACACAAAACAAATGCAGCATTTGGTGATGGGCAAGCAACGAAGCTATGTCAGAAGAGGAGGATTTATGGAAACTTCAGTGCTGTTCAGAAATATTTCTTGAGCTTTATCACTGTTGTACCTTTTTCCTTTTTTCCCCATCCGGCAAGTTCTCCAAGGTTAGTTGGGAGAAATAATGAAGGAATGAGCAGGCGAAGAGACTTAGAAAGCAAGGACCTGAGGTGCTGAGGCTTAGTTCTTAATCTGTCTCTTCTGTTTTCTTTGAGGGTTTGTCTGGAATGTAACTAAAAGCCAGTTCGTAGTGCTTAGTAAATAGAGATGGGGAGGTTTTGAAGTGATGGAGAGGAGCAATAACAACCATTTTGTCTGCTTTTCTACAGATAATGCTTCTCCATGCTTTCTTTGTTGCTGTGATTTCCCACCCCCATCTCTGGCCCTTAAGGTTATTCCCAAGCTCTCAAAGGCCTTGTGTTTATATCTCATTCACAATGGTCCTCCTGTCTGGCCAGGCTATTTTTGGAAGGATGACAGTGGATCAGAATAAGTTGTTCATTAAATTTTAACACGTAGTCTCTAAAATACTCTGAAAGCTTCCTATCGTTTGTGTTCCAAATGGTGTAATCTCTCTTGGATTCATAACCAGCTCTGTCAGAAACCTATCAAAACATAGGTTGCGCCTTTCATTATTGATAATAGCATCACCTGGTCCTGGGAAATGCATGTAAAGGTGTTGGTAAAAGGATTAAACATCCTGAATTAAGCAAATATCAATACCCATAAAGGACAGAGTTTAAATATTAACCTTTAAAAATTAATAATAATGCAGGCTTGGTGAATCTAAGTCCATTTAGCTTTAGACACAGCCTGATTTTTTGTTGACTGATCACATGTGAAATGCTATAAAGCTAGCTCTTTAATTTTTAGGATTGCCATTAAAATGATGAATTGAGCTTGAATAAACTGAAACGACTTCATTCCTGTGTGTTGTCTCTGACGCAAATCAGCCAATCTGCTGCTTGCTGTTCTAAGGTCTTTTCAGTGCCAAGGTTATTCTGCACAGAAGCTCTTGGATACCGCTGGTATTTGTTTGCATTGCGTAGAACAGCTTGTTAGAGTGCACTCCAGTCATTGAGCAGATTCAGACTTGTTCCTATTCTTTGGGAATCTGTGCAAAGCAGACGTTTCCTTTGTCTCTAATTATGCAGCTGAAAGGAAGGCGTTTATACAGCTAGGGATGAATTCAATGGTCATGAAAACAAGGACACTATAACATTGCATGGCCAGACAGAAATGTGGGGAGGTGTCGTGAATGAGCAGAGGATCTTGATTCTAACCTGCATGCTTCATGTAAGTGTGCATGCTTCAGTGTCAGCCCAAAGAAGTGTGTAGTTCTCCATGGAGAGAAGGGGGAGCAGTTTCAGGTGCAATTCCTCTTTCCAGTCACTTTGGAGAGCTTAGTAAGAGCAAAGTGGTACGGAAGAGCATGGTGAGGAGCTGCAGAATAATGGCCAGGCCGCAAAGGTGGCTAGGAAGCAAATGCGGATGGGCCCAGAATTAAGACTATTCAAATAATATTCACACTGTTCCTACACTGATCCAGGCAGTGCCATTTAAGCAACTGGCTCGAAGGGAGTAATAGGGATCTCAAGAAGCCACAGAATTTGTTTAATTTTAACCAGTTCTAATGGTTGAAGGATGAATTGAAGCAAGCATAATAGTAATCCTGAAATTTCCTTTTGTCTGTCCTAGGTTGGCTCAGCAAATCCAAAGGACCTGCATGTGAGTAGATTTATATTCACTGCTGTACTATGAGAAATGAGTGTGATGTCTTACTGGTTAATATAAGTGGCTATGAGCTAGGATTCCCATTATACTTTTGTTGTGTTGGATAGGCTGAGATCCATCTCTATGCCCCGCTTCCATTTTTGTCCCTTGTATTTGGGAAAGATGACTGCCCTCAGTTTGAGAGAGGGAGATCAACTTCATATGTTTCACTGTGCTTGAAGGGATCTCTGTGCCTTCTATAGCATTTAACTTCAAATGACTCAAGAAAAAACAAATAGAGTAAATATTTCATTAAAATGCAGCGAGAGATGCTGCTTGTGAGAATTCTGAGAGGCTGCCAGAGAGGATTGGGAGGACAGGGAGGGCAAACTGAGGCAAGAAACCTTTTATTTCCTTTAATCAAGAAAAAGGTGAACATCTCATCACAGAGCATGACTCTGGATATATTCCATTGGATATTCCTACTTTTCATCTCCTGTGCTCAGAGAAAGTCTAAAATCTTTCCTGTGTGCATGTTCTGGATGTACATAACTTTGGGAGGAATCGGGAAGCATATTTGGCTTCTGTATCTGTTCTAAATGTGTAAAATTTTGCGTAAATCTTTTCTGAAATTTGGTCTGCTTAGTCTGAACTTTCCCCTCTCCTCCAAAAAAACGGAATACAGGAACAGAGTCTGAGGGGAATGGATTCATAATGAAGTATTTAAAGGTGTGGGAGGGGGGTTTTACCACCTACCAAATTTTGGTCTTCAGAGAGTGGGAGATGAGCTGATGGCATCCTCTGAATCCTGGATTTTTATCCAATGCCTGAATTTTACTCCTGGCAAGACTGGTATCACACACACCTAGTATTAAGGGGCCTTCAATTCTTGGCCACGGTTGCTAGCAGGAAAATAAGCTACTTTAAGAAATAATTCAAGAGTTGTCCGTTCCAACTCACCTTAGCTTCTTGGGCTAGAATGAGAAAGATGGAAATTGGTAGGAGCTTCATTGTAGAGGGAAGCAGGAGGCGTGCTAAATGGCATGGTTTGTTCTTCAAGAGAAAGTATTTGTGAACTTCAGTCCAGGTTCTGACTGGTGTCCCTTGATGACTGCTGCCCGCTAGGTTGAAGGTACAGACTAGTCTATCTTCTTATGCAGCTTCCTTCTATCACTGAGTCCTTCCTCTTTATGTGCTTGAGCCAATCATTTGGGAAGAGTTTGGGTTTGTTCCTAGTGTCATGGGAAAAGTCCTGACAGTGGGACAGAAGAAAGTTTGCTTGCTATCACTTTGTGCCAGTTGACAATTGGTTTGCTGCTTCTGTTCCTTTTGAGTCCTAAACTGGTTACCATTGCAGCTGAGGCATTATGTTTTTAGGATATGTTGAATATTTTTCTGTGCAACCCATGTCTGCCACTGCTTCTCCAGCCCCTATGTTTAACTGTAGCAGCACAAGCAGTTACCACCTCCTGGTTATGCTGCTAGCCATTACTGACTCTGCAGTGGGGATGGCAGAACAAGAAGTAAATTTGCTCTGGAACTATGGCAAACTTCAGCCTGGGTTGTTACTGCAAATACTGCTGGAATAGCTGGTGTGTGGTATGTAAAGCTGTGGAGTAGATATGTCCTCAGCATGCTTACGTGGGTGATAAGGGGGAAACAAGTGGTAGGGCAAGGTAGGTAGCTGTAGACTGTTGAGTCTTCAGCTTTTGTGGCTGAATCTGTCAAGGCCCTGTGTTAAAGCCAGCAATCTGTGTCTAGATGAGGACTGCTAAAACACTGCTGATAACAAGCTGCTGATAGTCAAGAGTGAAGGTAGGGCGCTGAAGGCACTTGAACAGGAAGCTCAAAAATGCTTGTACCTTCGTGAGGGTGGCTGGAACCCAGTGACAGGATTATGGCATTGTCTCAAGAGGTTGTACCTGCTTATCTGTGTGCACTGATCTGCATCTAAAAAAACATTTTCCTTTTAATGAACGAAACCTCTGGGGAGTGTTAGTCTTCCTCTGCAAGCAGGAATTCCCCTGAGGCTCTGCTTCTGCAGTGTTGTATTGGCATTGGAAGACTGGTGAATTGCTTGCTTCCAGATGTCGTTGAAGGGATTTGAAGTAACCCCTTAGGTATGGGGCTGCTTAGATGAGTTGCAGGATGTGCTAGGTGGATTGGGCTAGATGGGGCTTGTTGCTAAACTGTTGAAGAAAAAAAATGAGCTTTTTGGCCCAGCCTAGTACAGTGATCCTTTTATTATGGAAGGGGGAGGGGAACTCTTGGAGTTCCTGTGCTGAGAAGACTGCCTAATCTCAAGAGGGATGTTGTGGGGATGCTCCCTCACTGCTTGGGTACCTTGGCCTGGCTGGTGCTGGATGGAGATGCCTCCTGTGTTCCTTCTCTATAGGGCCAATGCCATGAATGCAAGGATAAGTGCATTTATCCGCTTGGCGAGGTAAGAAGCATTTCAGGGGAAGCAGAAGCCAAAGAATTGAACAGTAGGGTGTAACAAAAGAGCATCTTTAAATCTTGCAGGCTCAGCATTTTAGGTCTAGCCAGTCATCTTAATTCAATGGGGAAAATCTTTCTTGTTTGAGAGCAGAAAGAAACATTGCTGCTGCTTTTGAGATACATCTTTTACTTTGTCAGTAAAGGGAGAAGCATGTCTGATTTGAAAAATGTTGCCTTGCTATAGAGTGAGATAAGCACCTCTGGTGGACGTTCTGTTGAGTTTTCAACCCACGGACAGGGAAGAAACATGGTAGGCTTGACACATGCAGAGTCATGACTAGAAAGCCAGAGGCTGCTGCTGCTTTTCTGTCTTGAAGGAACATTTTCTATGTCTCGAGGAAAATACCAACATGGTGTATAGCGAGTTTCATGTCAGACGTACCCTTAGGCACCCATAAAACTATGCATCAGAAAGAGAGTAAAACTGTTTTGTGATCTTACCAATTTTGTTGTTTAGGCAACTTTGCATTTTCTTCTGCTTCTTTTTCAGCAGAGATATCAGCTGTTGAGACAACCGGTGAAGTTTTTGTTTTAGGTAGAACTGGAATATTTTGAAGGAAATGGAGCTATCTGGAGACTCTTCAGGCATAGAAAAGGACTAGAAGCAAATGGAGATTTGTAGGAAGGTGGCAGAATAGCTTGAAGGTGAATGAGGATTGGGGGAGAATAAGATTCTAGGAAGGAGAGGAGGGGGACAGAGGAGTGCAGCAAAACAGGAAGGTAAAGGTTTCCACAGGTGGAGTTGTGAAAGATCCTGATGGTTTAAAAAGCCAAATTAGTGTCTTGGTGGTTAAGTAGTGTAAGTCCTGAAAGAAGGTAGTGTTTTAGTTATGCAATCAGATTAGAATGGTTGAGAATAGTATGGCCTTGGGAGGGAGGACTTTAGTAGAAAAATATATATGTGTGTGTTTATTTTTTTAATGGTTAGGTAAGAGTGTCTTGATGTAGGATATGCCTTTACAACATCAGGCTTTTGAGGCTTTTCTATATGCAACAGGACTGACTAATGAGACACTGACAGAGAGTTTGAGGACTTGAGGGTTACAAAGTGTGTGTGCCCTCCAGCGACTGAAGCTTCAAGGCAGGAATCTTCCGAAGGTGGGAGCAGAGCAGGGTGAAGATGTCAGTTACGGGAGCACTGGCTGTGTCTGCCTACAAGTGCTCTAACATCATGGCTGGGGATCTGGGGGGGAGAGAAACTGTGAAAGACCATATAGCAACTGTGTGTGAAACAAGACATAGGGAAGAATTTCAAGTGGAAGTTGCTGCCATGTTTAGAGAAATACCTGTGACTTTCTCAGAAGGTTCTGCTTTTCTTAGTTTGTGTTCAGTTTTATAGTTAAAAGCTGCTTTGCTCTTCTCCCCCATCCTGCATTTGTTTGGCTGATACACCCACTGTAAAGGAACCCTTCCTGTAAACAAGATAAACCTATTAAAGCTGCTAGACCCTGGATCCTTGTCAACACCAAGGTATCACTCCTTGCTGATGGTGATGCTTTCCAGGTGGGGTCTGTGTGTCACTGTGTAAGTTATATCAGAGTGGGTTAGGGACTTCTGGTGCTGCCTCTCTGTTGCGGACCACCAGCACGCTGGAGGTTTATCTCCAGGAGACTTACCTGATGCTGAAGAGGCCTTTAGGAATGTGCTTCTGGTGTGTCGTACAAAAACCACACCTGTTGATTTATCCCTGGCTGGGAGGGGACAAGCGTGGGTTTTTAATGATGTTTCCTCTGGCCCATTCCACCCCTACCTTCAGAGCAGCTAACTTTGAAACTCTGAGTCCTGGCAATGTGCCTGCTGTGTAACCTGTCTCCAGTAGTTCAAGTTTTAGACCCGCTGACGTGCTTCTTGAAAAGGACCAATACTGTCAGCGTTGTGCTGAGCCTCGCATTATGCTGCAGCACATCTTTACTTCTCTTTAGCACAGGCAAAGGACCATAACTGTAATGCTCTGTATTATCCTGAAGCTAGTACTTCTTCCATTCTGTTGCTGGTTTTGCTTTCCCTAGCAAAAGTAACCTTTGAATGCTCCTGAAGAACAACCTTCAGGTTTCATTGTAAACACTTTCTTGGGCGTAATTGACTTAGGTTGCAAGATACTAAGAAAAGATAAAGGCTTTATCATTTGAGTGTTTAGGTTCAACCACCACTTTTGTTTCAACTGAGGAAATTATTCATTTTTAATACATAAGCTGCAAAATCTGAACGTAGTCACAAGCTGTGATGAGTTTGCCTTTGAGCACAAGTCTTAGTGAAATCCATGAATATGGCAAGTTTGTTTTTCCAATTGTATTCTTTTAGTTCTCCACTTCTTTTTCTTTCCCAACAAGCTAGTCTTGTTGCAAATGTTATTGCCAGTAGCCCAAAGCAGAAATGAGCCTTGCTGTGACATAAACATGTGATGTCCTTGAGCTAGCATAATTTTAACCTTCGGGCCTTCCCACTTTGAATCTCTTTATTTGCATTTACTTCTCAAATACTTAAATGTTATCTTTAAGTTGACAGTTTGTGCTTTGATGGTGGCTGTTTCCTCTGTGGTATTTAGTAAGCTAGACTCCACTTTTGGAATAGTTGGGGGAGAATACAGTGCTGGGAGAGCTGAGCTCTCTATTGGTACAGGATCCATGTTCAATGTTGTGTCACTGAAGCAGCAGTGAAACAAATAGTCGGCAAGTTTGGTCTGAGGCAGATCACAAGACTGGCACTCAGGCACTGTTAGCGTACTTCTGCCGTGTGGGAGAGGAGGTGCATGCAGTGGTGACCAGATCGCTGTCTGCTGGTGTGAGGTGGTGCCTCTGGTGGGTGAACACACTCGAAGTGCAGTGTGGGTGCTCTGCTGGAAGAGGTTAGGCCCTGTGAGAAGTTCTGCTTCCTCTAGCACCCTGGAGAATTGACTGCCCCTTGGCATGTGCCTCCAGCTGTGGAGACTCCTCAGGGCTGGAGCACCTTTTCAGAGCACTATTTCTTTTTCTTTCTTTTTTTCTTTAGTTTTCCTGTCAGTGTTGCCTTGGTCATGTTTGGTCCCAATTTAACCAGCTCTTTCCAGTCATGAGCTGATCCCATATAAGAGTTGAGTCCTTGGGTGGGCAGTGGTATGACTGCATGGGGGAAAGGGAATGTTGCAGCCTGTCAGCTGGTACACAGATAGGGCTGCTTTTAGCATCCTTGATTCTTGCTGTCAGTAAAACCAAGAGAGACTTGTGGAAGCTGCTAATTAGGGGTGTTGTGAGGAAATTATTCTCTGACTACAGTCAGGGTGAGCAAAGACTTAACTATTTTACCACATACCTCTGGCCACCTGACGCTTGTCTGAGGCAGGTCAGGAGTATTTCATGCTTGGCCACGTCAGGCGCTGTGGAGTGATTAGAGAGGATGAAAACGAATGTCTGTTCTGCATCCTCTGACAGCAGGGAAGCATCTATCACTTAGTCTGTTTCCATCTGCTGAACTCTTAACTTAATTAGTTGCTTTAAATGGAGGAAATTTTTCTCCTGACATTGGTTAGTTAGTAGCACCAAGGGATGGTGCCTGCAGAACTGAAGCTTTTGTGTTTTTCATTTAAAAGTTATTTGGGTTTGGTGGCAGCATTTCAAAGCTGCTTGCCAGTGTGCACCCTCCACAAACAAAAACAAACGCATCTCCCTTTCCAGAGTGGTCTGTCACCTTTCTTCTTTCTGTGACAGTAGAGGCTGGCCTCCTCGTTAAATGCAGATACTTCTCTGTAGGTAGTTCAAACACCTAAGCAGCAGTGGGGTGACTGAACTTTCAAGGTGAAATAGTTCCTGTTTCTTTTCCAGCAGAGAGATTTGGGGCTCTTACGTATTATTTCTGTGGTGTTAGAGTAGCTTCACCCAATCTCATAGTGAAGTGGGAGTTGCTGTAAACGCAGCAGTGTTTGTGAATGGCAAATGTTGTTTCGGTCTGTTATTTACCTGTATTTCACCTGAGGTAAAACTTAGCTTGATTTACTTCTCAGCCATTGTGGTTATGGTCTCCCTTTTCTCCTGTAGTGGGAGGCTCTCTGGGAGATGGCAGGAAATGATAAGTTGTAGGAAAAACTTTTTTTGCAGCAAATCCTGTAGTATTTAAAACAGAATCATTACTTGAAGTTGGTTTTCCCTGGTGATTCCCTGACTGGTATTGGGGGCAATGAAAACTGTACACTAAATTGAAAACAAAACTAGAAAGCCCTCTGGTAACCATCTCTTAGTTATGTATTTCATGGTGGCAGGATGAAACTTGTGGTGCCCAGTCTGGTCTCCTATCTCCCCACAGCAACTAGTTCCAGTTGCTTTTGCAGGGAAGTTGACTGCTCTCTATCCCTTTGGAGTAGCTTTCTCCATGGGAGGGATTCCTCCCCGAGGCTGAGCTGGTTCCTGGGATTGTGAGGATAGACATATTTATGTTGATTAGTTTCTTTGAGCCGTGCTCTCCTATACCAGTATCTGTTGTGCTGAGTCTAATGACCAGCTGTAACTATTTTTGCTGTTGTGCAATTGCTTAGTGGTAGCAAGAAAGCAGTTGGGGACCTTTTGCTTTGCCTTTTTTCAAGTCTTCCCTGAGCCCATCTTTGTCCTCGCGTGTGCATTTGGAGAACACAAGGCTGCGGTGTACGGCTGCTGCGCCTTGACCCCCGCCCTGCACGTATGAATTCATCAGCTTGATCTTTCCACCCCTGCTCCTCGGGAGGGTCGGACGGCAGCTGCAGCTCCTGTCAAGCCTGATGTCGGGCAGGGAGCTTTGGGGAGGAGAGTTACAAAAGGCCCAGCTTAAATCATCTGTGTAAGGGCACAGCGGAGGCTCTGTCACCCAGGCACCACTGCTTGTCTTCTGGTGCTATGGTTGTAATGACATTAGCATTTCAAAAAGGGGATTACCACAGCCCCCAGGTTCTGGGGGGAGGATATTTTGGCTGTTACTTGAAAAGCTGCTTTCTGGCTATCTCTGCTCTTTTTTTTTTTTCCTGAAGGGTTGGTAAAGGTGGCCATACCATGTTAAAAGCGGGTTGTTGCTGTTGTGAGGAAGCTGGTTGTTTATTGGCCTAAATGTGGACTGGTAGATGTCAAGTTGTCACTGATAACATTCTTTCTTGCTGATTTGGAGTGACTGAGAATTTCCTAATGGAAAAGTTAAATTAAAGTTAAATTGATGTGTTGGGATCACAGCTGTATGCTAGAGAAGTATCCTGAAGTCATGCTTACAGGAAGAAGTTAAGGTAATTATACTATTTTATCTCGTGTCTTTCAACCAAAGGAAATGGGCAGCACACGCATCCTATTCATTGTCTGCCTTCCACACCTCTTGTGGTACCAAAAAACACTTTCTGTGCCCAGGCACAGGATTTCAGGGTGGTTCACTGGGAAAATGATTGTATTTTTATAAGCTCTTGTTTAAAAACAAAAATTCCTCTAGTGAAACTTAACGCCTGCAACTCTGTTGCGTTACCCTCACCTTGGATCAGTATTCAGTTGATCTTTCAGCTTTTCACTAAGTTTTTCACTAAGTTCACTTTCCCTTTCTGATGTTGCTTGTGCTGGAAACTTGAGTTAAGGCCCTACTTACGCTGGGCTCTAGTGGAAAATCCCCATGGTTCCTATCTCCTCTCCAATTCCATTAGCTGTAGAAATGATGGGTCAGGCCAGACAGGTTGGTCATCTGGTCCCTGGGGCAAGAGAACAAAGGGAATTGTCTTGTTTGCCTACCAGAGAGAGGCAAGAGTACTTTGTGCAACCTCTTCAACCAGGTATGGGCCTTAAAATTAGTAGCTGACCCACAATGTCCAAAACAGGAGCCCCTTGGCTTGACTGTGTGAGCACGGTTGGAGGGCATGTAGCAGAAAATGCTAGCGGTTGCCTGGAGCCTCATCCTGAGTCTTATTGCTAGTGCTGTGTGTATTGAACTGTTGAATAAGAAGGGAAAGGTGTCTTTTGAATAGATGTTGTTATATGCATAGGTTGAAGTGTTCACACACCTTAATCTTTGCGTGTGCCCATAAGGACTTCTCTTGCGTGTTCACATAGGCAGTGGTTCACCAAGTGGTTTTGCAAAGCAGTGCTGGCTTGAGTCATGGCCATCCCTTGCTCTGGGCGCTGCTGGAAGCAGCCACAAGCTGGGCCTGCTGTGGTGAGTGACGGCTCCTGCATGGGGACAAACAGCCAGAGACCGGCTGGAAGAACTGCGTAGCTCTTCCTGAGAGAGGTGGCAGGCCTGGGCTATAGATAAGCTGTCCCTCAAGGCATCGAGGAGGAGCAGAAGTACAGTTTGCTCTGTAAACATGGCGCAGGGTACTTGGTGTGCTGAGGAAGGGGGGCATTTAACTTGTCTGTGTGAAAACAGAACTGTGGAAGGCCTTCCAGGCGTGTGGTGGCTGCTGACAAGGTGTGTGTGCTTATTCAGCGTATTTCTAACTCTGCCAATCTCCAGGCCTGTTCTAATCTGCTTATTTCTGTAGATCACACATCTGTCTATAAACTTCAACAAGGATGGAGTGTCTTAAATGTTAGATTCTCAATTGAACCTGCACTGAGCGAAGGTGGAGCTTTTGGCTGCCCTGTGCCTCAGGTGAGCTGGACAGAAAGCACAGGGTGGCAGAGCTGCAAGTCGCTATGGTCACTCTGTCTTGTCCTCTCCTTTTTTTCCTGTTTCTGCAAACCCGCCAGCAGACACAGCTATGCAAATCTGCCAGCTGTCTCCTTGGGAAGTTAGTCACTGAGTCGCTGTGCAGCCAGCTCTAATTGCACGGACTTTTGAATTTGCAGTTAAACTTAGCTACTGTGCATCTTTGTGGGACTGGTTTTCCGATGTGTGAATTTCTGCATCCTCTTTTCAAAACACCTTTTCTGGTAGTGATGATAGAAATGAAATATTCAGCATCGTGGTGGAAGCAGGCTGGAGGAAAACTAAAACTGTAAATCTGAATGCTGTGAACTAAAAACCTAGGAACTAAGAATGCAGGAAACAATGAACAGCCTGGTTTCTGAGGGACTGATCGAATTTTAAGTTTACTGGGGGGGGACCCTCTGTCATTCTTTCCAATTTCAGGGCAATTACTGTTTTAAGGCTTGCAAGAGAAAGATACGGGCAGCAAAAAAATAGAATGAGTAAGTGCTGGTCATAACATATAGTGGGATAAGAGCATTTCTAATTCTTATGGAGTAAGAGGAGGGGGAAAAAGCATGAAGGAGAAAGTAGTTTTATTTCCTTTGCTCCTTGTTTGGATTAATGGATTTAATTACTTGGAAATAGCTAGTAGCAAACTTGTGGGTTTTTTCAAATGTACTTTTAACAAGACTGCAAATTTTAAAAGAAGAAGAGGCAATTCAGTAAAAATAATTGAAGACATGAGTAAGAACTTAACTGCTGTATCCCCCGTTGCAAGTGCTTTGTGTCTGTAGATGTTAAGAGAACTAAATTAATATGCCTCTGATGTACTGGGAGGGGAGAAACCAGGGCAAGAAGACACAATTCTAAATGCAGGGAAGCAAGTGAGATACCGACTTTCAAATAGATCCTTATAATAAAGTTGTTCTTCCTTTTGTTCCTGTCAGCATAAAATAGAGACAAATATGGAAGGGAAATGGCTGAACAGAGTAATGGGATTCTGTGTAACAAGCAGCAAGAGTACATGAGGTAGGAGAAAGGAGATGGGGCAGAATGCCAGAAAAGGACCTTTGTATAATAAAGCTTGTGTCAGAAATTCCTCCCTTCTTGATGGTATAGTTTAGTTTCCACTAAATTGTTTGCTCTGTTGTCAGCTTAAACTGATTTTTATAAAGTGATATGGCAGCTAAGCAAGTAATAGCAAAGAAAAATAGCATCGCATCTTCTTTAAATTAGGGAAGATATCTGGTGGGATGGCTTTGATGTCAGATACATTTACTGTCAAATGAAATTTTCCAAAGTGCTTGTGTCCCACTCGTAATCAGTTGGGAGAGGATGTCTCAAGTCACGCAAGCACTGCTGTAAATTTTGCCCAGTGTGTTTAACAATCTGAAAGAGGGATTTAGAATCCTGCTGCTTAAATTTGCAGGCAATACAGTACTGAAGGAGAGCTGCAAAATTCCCATGACAACTGAGTAACATGAGATTATTCTGAGTAACAGAGCAACTGAGTAACATCTGGAAATCCATGAAGAGAGACTGAAGCTAGCTTTCTCCAAAGGTTACTTGACTAGTAAGCAGACTGAGGCAGCATTTGGAAGAAGGCACAAATCCATTCCCTTAAACAATTTGCAGTGGTGGCAGCCCATTCTGAGTTGTTTCAGGAAGGCAGGGTAGAGCCATATGCCTTTTCGCTCCCTCTTGGTGGGTATGTACCCCCAGACAATACTAATTATCTGTATTAAAAGTGTACCAGCAGTACAAGAAAGCTTCATATTTCCAGCTTGTCCAATTCTGTGATGAGAACAGACACATTGCCAGAGCTGGCTGGGCCCTGAATCCTGACGGAGGGAAGCTTAATTCTTTAGCTGCAATTTTACCTGGAAAAGATGCTTCTGTGTTCTCAGTTTGCCCAGTAGCAACAAGCTTTTCTATTATCTTCAGCATTAGCGTGAGCCCCGGTGTGAGGGCTTCCCAGGGCATGATTTATTAGAAAATAGCATGCTTAATAAAGCAGTTTTATGCAGCAATGGTGAGGCAGTTTCTTGTGGTTTTCTTAGTGACCCTTTTTGTCAAGTCATCGAGTGTTTGAAAGCAACATGCCATGTTTTGGTAAGTCTCATCAGGTGCTCAGCCATGGAACAAGCATGTCCCCTGACTGGAGCCAATACAGATGCTGTAGGACAAAAGTAGCTGTTTGTTCTTGTCCTAGGAGCACCTCTTGCAAAACCATCCTTCCTGTTCCTGTGGGCTACTGCAGCCCCAGCTATCTCCTCGACTACAGCATAGTTCTGTCTGTGCAGGTATTTTGTGCTTCTAGACAGGAACACACTTCAGTCTAGTAGCCTGTGATTGCTCAAGAGGATTTCCACATTATGTTCCCATTGCAGTGAACTTTGTCTTCGAGTGTTTTTAACCATTTTTACTGAGGAGTGCCAGGTCCCTTAATAAGTCCTAATTTTGTACCTGCAGTTGCACGACCTCCTCTCAGAATGGAGCATTATGAAAAAACTACTTTTCTGGGAGCTTTTTGTAGAATCTAGACTGGAAATCTGTTGCTAGTAAATGTGCTAGACTGGGATTAGAAGTTTCTAAGCAGTGGTCTTCAGAACACATATTAATAGTCCATGTAGTTCTGCGTGCTGCATGATCAACAGCTTCTTACTTTCAAACTGCTTTAATTGTGTTAAAATGGAGCTTTAAATGTGTTCTTGCTTTCCAGTGCAAGCAGTTTCTGTAATTGGTAGAGGTATGTGCCCCTGAATAAGAAGGTATATGATCACAAACCGCCTCTGTTATGGAGGAATGCTCTTGTTGGAGTGTGTTCTACACACTGGGGTGGCTTTCATCGCTGATAAGGAGTTTAAGAGGAGCAGGAAGGGATAACTTCAAAAACCACAGCTATTAAGAGGAAAACACAGGTGCAGTTGGGTAGCTCGCTCTTCCCTGTGGAGTTACTGCAGAAGGGATGCTAGGCCTGGCAGTGCGGCTGTTGCAGGATAGTGTGGGATTGGTGTCTTTTCTGGAGCAGCAGAAGAGATATTGTGACTTAGTTTCTGTTTACCCTGAGAGCTAAAGAGTAAATGTCAACTGTCTGATTCTCTTCCACCCTGAGAATAAGAGTGACAGTGACAGCTTTGATGTGCAATAACTAGGTTGCTGTGATTTGTGTTCACGGCGTTAAGTTCTGATGCTGTGGGGGCAGGGCTATGAAAGTAGATCATGGCATTTAATGTAAGATAGACACCTCCACCCACCTCATTAATGAAGGGAATTTTCCCTTTTCCACTCAGCCATACTGACTAGGAAGAAAAATGGGGAAAAAAGAAAAATCCAGTGTCATAATCCAGGTGATCTTTCCCAGGGCTTGGGAGGCCTTTGCCCTTTTTGTCCTCAGGCAAGATACCAAGAAAAAGAGGGTGGAGAAGAGCTGTCTTTTGAGGAACACCCTCCTTTTCTAGACATTAAATTATGTTTTTACTTCTTGGGAAGTTACCTTTACTTCTGGTGGGAGTTGACACAGTATAATGGTGTATTTAGCCACAAAATGACCTTTTGCATGACAGCAGCATCCATTTAAGAACTGAGAACCTATTTTAAGGTTTGCTGTTGGGTAACCCATTGGGAGAATGAAAAATCTATTTCTAGGCAGTGCTAGGTCTTGAACATGTATTTTAGAAACAGTAACTTTGAAATCCCTGGGTACTTGGCGAAAAGATCTAATGCAGAGGTTTTGGAAAAGGGCTTTTTGTACTTTGATCCTAACATAAGATCCTCTTGTGAAGTTTTAGAAGGCTCTTCAATGTACACACAGAGGGAATGTGGTGTTAGCTGGAGGATGTGTGGTCAAACTCCAGTTGAGTGCCCTAATGCGGGAGGAGGAGCACTGATTTGGGAGGACAGGACACAGAGAAACTGAGTTTTGATCAGGCTGTTCAGTATTCCTTAATACCCTGACGAAAGATACAAATTATTATGAGGAAGTCCAGTTGGGAAGTAGATATTTTTAATGCTTCTCCCTTCTTTCCCAAACTTGAGCCACTTTTCAATGAGGCTGAGCTGTCTCCTAGGAGTATTGTCCTCTGCTCTCCATGTCAACTGCCAGAATATAGCTGTTCTTACGAGTAACATCCTAGATCCTAAGTGTGGCTAAAGTAGCCTTTTCTAAAAAGTGAATAGGAAAGGCAGGGGTGGACAAGGGGCAGAATAAAGGATGGCGCTGCAGGCTGTCTAACATGATCAGCACTGTGAAATTGAATGCAACAGCCTTTGGATAGCCTTTGACTATAATTGTGTTGGCAACAGGAAGAAAGTTCTGACAGTGTCTGTGCTTGATGGGATGTATCTGGCGAGAGGGCTAACTCCCGTGTGCTGAGCAAATTGTACGGGGATGGAGGAGATTGAAAGAAAGGAAAATTACCAGAAGTTTGAAAGAAGGAGCCGTGGAATCGTTATACTGCCTCTTGTCCTGGTAGCTCTCTGCTGCCTGCTAAACGTAGCTCTGCAGTGCCTGTTGCCTTACTAGTAAGACAGTGGGTTTTCTGTTATTTCCTTCCCATAAAAGACTTCAAATCCCATTTTCCCCAAGCACGTGGAGGAAATGGGGAAACAAACGAACAAAACCAGGAAAGCTCTGGGTAAAGGAGATACTGTTTCTGTCTTTAGTATCAGAATGGCTTTGTAATACCTGCTGTTGATCCATAGGCTTCCTAGATGATATATGTTCAAGACACCATGTGTTCCTAGCAAACTTGACCCAAGTGATCAAGTTTTGGTTTGGAGCTCTCTGATTTCTGTTTACATTGTTACCCCTGTAATGCTTATTCTTCCTAATTAAATGCATGTGCTGTTCTCTGAAATTCTCTATATTGGTGTGAAAAAGAGATCAGTTACAGAACAGTAACTGATAGGTTTAGTAAATGGACTCCTGATTTTTCTCTTGAACTCTGTTTTACTGTCTGGACGCTAATTTATCAGCATCAAAATAATCTGCTTCCCTGCTGTTTTTTCCCACTAGTTCTCAGGCATAAGATATCCGTATCTGTTGTTTAAGTGTTCTCAAGGAGTCTACATACACAGTTGGGAGAGTCCCAAGTGTGTGTCTCTGAGGGGCAGCATTTCTGCTACTTTTAGCATCATTTCTTTGGGGCTTCCGTTTCCTTTGTGTGAGAAACTTCACTAACTGGCAAGAGGTTGAACCATACAGTAAAAGTATCTCAAAGTTACATGGGAAGCTTTCACTCCACTACCAAAAAAACCTATAAGCACTGTCAGGGCATTTTCACCAAACCCTCTGGTAGACTCAGCTCCCCTGAGCAGCTGAAGAGACATCATGGTGTAGCCTGGCATAGAATTACTACATCTTGGAAACGGTTGGTGTAGGGGCACTATCTGTGTACTGTTTATTTTTGCTGTGTCTGGGGTCTTCATTTGTGTCAACTGGTGAACTCCATCTGGCCGTAACGCGTGGTGGTTTATGGCCTCTCTGCTGAACTACAATCCAGAGGGTGCGATGGGAGAAATTTGAACATCTGCTGCAGGGAGAAAGAAAAAATGCGTTAACTTGTGAATCGTCTATTTAAATGGGGAGGAGAGATTTTGCAGTTCAGGGAATTCATGGAGCATAGAGAAACCCTGAATTCTGTAGGGGACGCAGAGGTAAGGCTGGATGACGGTCTAGAAATGGCAGTAGGGATGTTGAATTAGGTAACATGGGAAGTGTTCAGATGTAGACACAGTGATTGAGAGTGGGCTGGAGTCAGTGGCCTGCACATCTGGCCTGCCCTTCAGCTGCCTTTCTGGAAGGGCACAGGTCTCCTGAAGGCCCTGTGCCATATCTACCAGCCCTCTGTGGATGTCTAGTGCCTCAGAACTAACTGAGCCTGAATTGAACCCTCTGTCTGGGGAGCCGCATGCAAGAGGTGCTTGCTTCAACTCCCTGAAAAAGTGACTTGGGAACATGCATGGGGTCAGCTTTTAGGATAGGGGGTGCCCTATGTGTTGAGGGATCTTGTGGACCTTGGCTTTTTCTTGAAAGTATCAGACGATCTGCTTGCGAGCTGCCTCTTTGCAGAAATGGGGCTTGCT
The DNA here is from genome assembly GCF_965638725.1 of Aptenodytes patagonicus. Lineage (NCBI taxonomy): Eukaryota > Metazoa > Chordata > Aves > Sphenisciformes > Spheniscidae > Aptenodytes > Aptenodytes patagonicus. The sequence continues at coordinate 34,023,739 of NC_134955.1, read as the reverse complement.
GAGTTAGTGCCCAGGGCCTGTAGATGTCTGGTTGGAGCCAGGCTTGATAGGCAGAAGCCTAGTGAGACCCGGAAAGGTGTGCGTAAGGCAGGTTCAGCAGTTGGATCTGTAGAAAGAGGGAAATCTAGCTGCAGAAACTTTACCCTGGCGGTGGTAGTAACATTGAGGCCTCTGGTGAGAGAACACAGAGAAAAAGAAAGCAAAAAGTGTAACCTCTGTCCTCCCCTGATTTAAGCTTTTGATAGTATAAGCGCTCTTACTGGAAAAAAACAGATGCTTTTTTGTTTTGGTTTGGGTTTTTTTGATAGATTGAGGGGGTATTAGATGGGAGCACTGATACTGGGGAAGAACTGGGATTTGGATACCTGCTTCCTGCCACATACGTTCATGTGATGACGTGGGAGGCAGATCTGGGTCCAGCTGTGTGAGTGTGAGGACTCCCCAGGGTGTTATTAGCATTCTTCCAAGCTCCGGCCCCAGCTCTGCAGAAGCTGGGAATGCTCATGAATTTTTTCCCCGTTTGTGCTCAGCAGAGCACTTCCTGTGGCATTCAGGCATGCTGCAACAGTTTCCTCTACTGCATTCTTCCCCAGGGAGCATCTGAAATGCTTTTTTTCTGTATAAGGAACTTCTTGAAACTGCTTTGTTCTTGCATGGTTTGGGAAAGATTATGTTGTTGTGTTTAGCTGACGGGCTGTAACTTCTCCTACTGTCTTGGTTGCTCTTGCTTAATATTTCCCTTCCAAAGCCTGGGTCAGAAGAAGGTGGTTGTGAAATCTGTCTGCTATATCAGTGTCTATAGATATGAGATGTATTCTGTGTTGACTAGAGTAGTGGAAGGGATTTTTATGTTCTAGGGAATTATGAACCTAAAAAAAAAAATTTTTCCTTTAAACAATTTTTTGTCTTTTGGAATAATCTGGCCTTCCCACCTCATCCTATTTCTCAGAATATCAAAGAATTGAGCTATTATAATGGTATTTTATAATATAAAGTTAGCATTTTATTCTGATAAGTCTTCTGTCTCTCCCAGTGAAGGTAAGATGGCTCTGCACCTCTTGAAAACAAATTTGAAATGTTGTGCTGCTGGATTGACAATTTAGACAAAAAGGAGCAAGTAGTAATGTAGTGGATACTGTTGTTATCCACTAACATTTTTACTTAAATATCACTGAAAAGTACAAAAACTGTCCTTGCAGGTAAATGCTTAAAAAAAACCCAAGCCAAAACAACAAACAACAAAACCAAAAACCAAAACAAAACCCAAACAAAAACAACACATGCTGCCCAAAACCCCAGCTAACCACACCATCTCTTCTATGGAGCTAGGTAGTTGAAACAGGAATTGAAATTATTGTCTGATGTGAGGGAATGTTGGAGCTGAGCAGGAATTTTCTCATGCATGTTTGATGCAAGATGGCTGTGAGGAGAAGCAGTAGGATTTTAGGAAGGAGGAGGCAAAACTGTAAGAATCTGAAGAGGGACTTGAAATTTCTCCAACTTGATGCTGTAAATGCTGACTGGAAAGTGCATAGGACAAGAAGCAATGAAAATGGTTTCATGTTGCTTTGGTTCTTGTGGTATTCAAGGAAACAGGGTTTTGTAGCAGCATCTGCAGATCAGCTAAGTTGTCTGGAAGAAACTGGCCTGCAACGGTCTCCTCTTTCCAATAAGGCAGTGTCCTAGACCCCAAGGTCTGGCTGGCAAGAAATTATAATAGTATCATTCAGGCTTGGCCTGTCGAAATCAAGAGTGATCCAGGTAAAATGCTATCTTCGAGGTGTGATTCTGTGTACTTTACGCAGCCAAAACTCAAGCAAGCATTTTCACACTGTTGTTATCCAGTTAACTGTATGTTGCCCTGAGAAATACTCTTGCTGGTTTAGCAAGAACTGTTCTGACATGACTGATGATGCTGTATAGATAAGATGTAGCTGAAGGAAGGCACGTGAGAGAGCTGAGCAAATAAGTGCCTCAAAACAATAAATGAAACAATGAAATGTAATGAATAACATAAAACAGCTGGCACAAAAGGAGCCTCACTGAGTTAAAACCAGATGGTAACACTGCAAGATGGTGACGCAGCATATGTGTCCCTAGCCATGTGTTAGTCCTGTTTATGGCAATAAAGGTTGAAGTAAATTTCTGGCCAGAAAGACCTGTGTGGAAGAACTACTCAACTGTGAAATCCTGTATCTGGGTTGGCTTTCCTTGTATAGAAACAGAAGACACGAATATTAAAGCAATCAAATTAATTTGTAAATCTTTCTCATTGAAATTAATTATATTGGTGACAAGGACCCTTAAATCATCACATTGGGCTCTCCAGACCACCTGAAACCATATATTCACAAAGGCAAGCAGGAAAGGTCTCCGAAGAGGGAAGCTGAGGCAGGGAGGCAAAACATCAGGTTAGCTATCGGTAGAGCATGTCTCTAGGCCTAGGTCCCTTGTGCCTCGGCCTTGGTTCCAGCCACTAAGCTGCGGTGTCTCCCGCTTCAAAATTTCAGGCTCTGGTATAAGGATCCATAACCTCTAAGTCAGTGATGGGATGTGTTTTGGCTGGCTTTGTGGCAGTAGGTTGGAGCTGGAGTTGTGTGTCTCCAAGGCTCTTGAGCATCTGTCAGGCCAGCTGTTCTCCAAAAACAGCAGGAAAGGAGCAAAAGCAACCCCATAATAAAGCATTATGAGAGTGTTTGCGTCCCCCTTTTTTTTTTTTTTTAATGCTTTAACTTGGTATTTTAATTGTTACAGGACAAAGAACCTGTCTAGGTTACCAGGGAATATAAATAAGCAGCAAAGAATATGTACAGTCTTGTATTTCTTGTTGCTCAAAAGCAGTGAAGTGCAGAGAGGCAGGACTGAAGTTTAGCAGTCCTTGAGGAGATCTGGTCTCTTTCCTGAAGATTTTGTTTTGAAAATAGTTATACTGTGGGGTTTTGGGTTGTATGTTTTATAATCTCTCTTTATGTCAAATGGAAGGAATGGTATTTCATCTCTTCTTATGTTTTTGTCAGGCATCTAGGGCTACAAATGGGTCCTGTCTTGGCAGTTGCTACCTCTAACTGTTTTTTTATTGCGTGCTTTTTCAGCTGGCTATTTTGACTTGCCTGTGCTTTGATTCCAATGGCTATAGTGAGAGAGTCAAAGGGCAAGTAGTATTTCAAAGGATGAGAACTCCTTCTACACATCTTTTCTGAACACTTCTCTTGCCAGCTGTGAAAGGAGCTTGTTTTTTTTGAACCGTTTCCCAATCCTGGCTTGTTTCGGTTTGGCTTTGTTTACCCTGTGGGTGTCTGAGACGAGGAGCTAGAAAGACAGACAGGAAGACTTCATGGTTGCTGCTAGGTATGCTTTTGACAACTTGCTAATACATCTTGTTAGGCAATTTGCTAATTCATCCATTGAGTTGCTTAGAGCTGTTGGTAGGTACTGGGAAAATGGAGGTATGAAGACAAACACTTTGAAGCTATTACATCTGTATAATGAGACAGTCTTCTCAAAGGAGGTGACTGAAAATCTGAATTCTTCTACACACTGCATTTGTAAGGATTATACTAAGTTGCCATTTACTTTCCATGTGCTGTTTGATCCCCAGCAGAATCTGAGTGGGTGGAATGTGTGGGACTGTCTTCTGCCAGAGCTGATGGTGTCTTCTGTGACCGGTAAATCAAAGTAGCAGCAGCATCCCACCAGATCTTGATGCCTCTTGCTAGTCACACTCCAGTCACGAAGCAAGCTTACTGATAGCTTCACTGGGTTCCCTCCATTCTTTCCAAAAAACCACTCTCCAGTTACTTGCATTGCCAGTAAGTAGAGAAGACCACATACTGAGCAGCTGTTAAGTTTTAGTGCAGGTTATACAGGGTCTGACACCACCTTTCCTGCTATCACCTCGCTAGCTCTTAAATTGTCCAACACTGTTGAAGTGTTGGGCAATTTAGAAAGGTGTATAACAGCTAACTCGTAGTAGAAGAAACTTCTTACTTTGCTTTGAAGCTTAGTTCTTCAACTTCACTCTGTGTGTCTTAGAGATTTTGAAGTATTAGAGTCTGGATTGAGTCTGTATCAGCTAATCAGTTCAAGAAAATGTAGCTGAGAATGGTTGAACTTGCAGTGTAACTGGTAGGCTCTAAGACTTTGTGGTCTCTGAGCAAGCTAGGTTTGCCATGTGGAGTACTTTCACTCTAGTTTGAGGTGCCTCCCACTTTGAGGAGTGTTCAAGTGGGGCTATTTTTGTTTTCCTGCCAGGCTCTGCAGAGAGGTTGCTTGTGATGCTGATCTCCTGTAAAGCTGGCAGAAAAGATGACTTAATATTTACAGCTAACCTAACCACATCTAGAGTGAAAATATGAAGTGTGCTTAAGAGAGGCTTTCCAGCAAGACAGGACTAATAACTCTTTGCAGTTCTGCCTAGCCAGTGCTAAATGATTTGAGTGCTTGTTCTGATGAGTCCCATGACAGAGATGAATCATTCTTAAAGGATAAACAAATCTGCCCAGGTATTAGATTCTGGTATGTTCAATGGTCCTGAACAGAGTCAAAGGTCAGAAGAGAAATGGCGTGGCAGGATGAAAAAGTATCCTCCGGTGTGTGTTGATGTATCAGATTGAGGTTTTGGGATTGCTGTCCTTACCCAGCTTTCCTTAGCAAAGCTGTCTGTAGACATACTGCAGAGGGAAACTTCAGTAACCTAGGGCTTTGAGCTTCCCAGTTCGGTTTCCACACAGATGAAAGTGGAACAATGCTTAGCACAAAGTGATCTCCTGTGTGCATGCCATTACTAGATCAGCCTTGGCCAAACTTCCAAATTAGTAGTTTTTGGATAGGCTGAGTCAGAGGCAACAGCTGCTGCTGTTGAAGGGATGAAAAATGAATCAGCTGCAAAAGGCTCATTAGTGAACGAAGGAGGCCTACCAGGGCGCAGGGCTTTAAAGTGATTTGGCTAGTGTAGGGATCTTTCCATGCACATGTAAGAGGACAGGGCTCTGTTCTAAACTCTAAAATTCTTACTTCAGAGATTCCCACGTCCCCTCGGAGTTTAGGACTGCCTCTTGAGCAGATTCATGACTGTGCAATGACCTGTGTCAAGTCTCAGAATAAACCATAGCAGAACTGGGGTTAGAAGGTAGGCATGAGCTGACCTCTTGGGTAAGGGGGAGCTGGGAGTTGTGTAGGTTAGTGGTGAACTGCCTGAGTTCCATCTTCCAGTGGAAGGAGAGCAATGGACTCCTACTACTGCTAGTGTTACCAGCTAGGTGACTTGTCATCCAGAGCTTGAGTGTCTGTGCTGAAGCCCACAACAGGGACATATTTTGGGAGACTGCCATAGCAAGAACTTTTAAGGCCTTATTGGAGAACGGAACCTGATTACCGTACTAGGCTGAAGTTTAGGGAATGGAAGTATTTTGTAGTCACATGGAAATCCACAGGCAAGTTAAGCCTCCTGAGGCACTGCTAAATTGCAGGCCTCTTGTCACTTGCTGGTAGAGATGACTTTTGCTCTGCTGTATCCTGAAGGTATGTTTCCCCTATGTCCTCACCTAGCATCAATAGAGGGACTGTATTTATTTCAGTCAGGACTTACAGACCAGTCAGCACAAATCAGTTGTCTCTGTCCTGTCAAAACCTGGTGTCCAAAATCAGCACGAATATCTGATAATCTGAAACATGCTTTTTCCTATTGTGTCTCATTGTTTTTGCTGAAGACCCAGATGGCTCTGAGACCGGAGCCCATAGTGTGTGTCAGGCTTTTATCCTAAAAAGACAGCCTTGGGGTATTACTGTATTCAAATTGAAAACCCACCTAGGAACAGCCAAGGAAACAGCAGGGTAAATGTGCAGGTTACCTCTGAATTGAGACCAATTTCTAGTTTTGTAGGTTTCTGGAAAGAGGCGAGCAGGGACAAGATGAGAAATCAAAGCCGTATGAAGAGTGAAGTTGAAGTTTAAAATTAGCACCAGTAATCGAGGACAGTGGATGTTATTTGAGTTCAAATGCCATGCTAATACCTTTTCTACTAACCTGCCGCTACATGGTAGGTGCTATAAGTTCCTGTGCAGCTGCCTGTTCCTTTTTTGAAATAATATCAAATTACTTTGACAATTCTTTTTTATCTTTTTAAATAATCTCCTCCTTGTTGCAATATAAAGTAAGATTTAGAATTGGATGAGTGAGAAGAAGAGAGGCCCCTGATGAGTGTTAGCTGCCTCTGCCCAGTGTGGCGAACACTTTTGGACTCTTTACATTTCTTAATAATAAGAATTTCAAACTAAAACTCATAGGCAACTTTTAAGGGGACCCTCTTAATCAAACTTTTGAAGGGGGAAGGAAACGCACAAAACTATATGGGTGCTACTTATGACAGTGGGTTTGGGTTTCAAAAGCAGAATCTGGGACCCTGGCAATTATATGAAGTGTTGTTACAGCACTTGCTTAATTTTCTTCTCCAAACATGTGGAAGTAATTATGGAGTGGTTGGAAGAAGGCATGGGGAGGCTGGAAGTGTCCTTGGAAAACAAAAGCAAATGAAACATGTGCCACTTGGAAAGCTGCGCTGTGCCCACGGGGGAGAGCAGGTTTCTGCATTAAACTGGCTGTTCTGCAGCCACTGTACTGCTGGCTCCAACTGTGCGGCCTGGATGCAAATTGTTTATACTGTCCTGGCAGTACGGGATGCTGTAAAGTACCAGTCAGCCGGTCTTCATCCTTACTGAACCTGAGCAAGCTGCATGAGCTTCCACATACATCACCAACAGCAATTTTTATTTATTTTTGTGTGTGTGTGCGTGCGCACAACAATAAGAGTGCTTTATCAGAAGATCTTAAAAGCACTTCTGCAGTTGTTCCCGGTTTGTTTCCCCCTTCTCATTAAGGTTTCCGGAATGAATTTATCAATCCTGGCTTTGTTTAAAAGCACCAGGTTTGTCTTACGATTTGGTGTTATCCTGATGTCCAGAATGCCCGGTGCAGATGAGAGTCCTGCTGCAGCCGGCCCCGTGCAAACATAACACAGAGCCAAGTCTGAAAAACTTGGCAGTGTTAGTCTCAGAGCCTGTCAGGCTGAATCATTTGGGAATGTATATGAGGGGAGTGCATTACAGGTGGGCCTATTATAGGGAAAATAATACAGTTGTCATAGTGAGTAGCACTCTTCTAGGGAGGCAAATCTGCTGCTGGAGTGCAGTTGTGTTTTGGTTGCTGCTTTCCATCACAGAAATCTTCCTTTCATGGATGTGGTTCTTTTGTTAGCCCTGGATTTTGTGTCTTGGTTTTCCCTGCCTAGCATCCCGCAAAGTCTGTGCTCCTGTTTTGGAGGGGGAAAGGAACTTAAAAGGCATAAAACTTATTTTTCTGCTAAAATTTCAGTGAGAGAGGGAGTTGTCTAACTGAAGCGCAGCTTTCTGAGGGGCAAAGAGAGAAAAGTACATTTTATATCAAGACAGTCTGTAGCACTCTAGAAGCACCAGTGGCAGCTTCATATAGCCTAAACATTTTGACTCTTGTAGAATGTAAATAGAATTTGCGTTTTAGAGCAAGCTTTGATGCTAATGGTTTTCTTTTTAGGAGTGAGATAAGCCACTGGAAAAAAAATCATATTTCTAATAGAAAGACAGACAAGACCCATAATTAATGTTGTGCTAGCAGGCTTCCTCCATGGTTGGCTAATCACAGCTGAGTGTTAATAAGCATAGAGTTTTTTTAAATACTGTTGTAACATGTTAATTAAGATAATTCTGCTCCATGTGTCTCTTGAGTTACCAGATGGTGACTGCATTGGTGGAAGGCTGCAATTAGAGGCTTTTCTTTCTTCCTTTTTCTTCCCCTGCCCTAAAAAAAAAAAAGGCAGTTTTGGTGTAGATGGGATGGCTGTGTGAGGGGTGCCTGTTACTGTACACAGTGTAAGTGCTTGTGTCTAATTATATACATGCACAGCTATATGATTATATATACAAATCTCTTTGCTTTGGTTTATTCTCATTTACCCACATTATGACATAAAGAAAAATAAGCCTCCTCTTCAGGGTATGTTCTTGCTAGGGAAACTGTAATTTTCCTGTAAAGGCTCCAGTCCTGTTCAATTTACTCTTCTGTCATTGACTTCAGAGTAAGGAGCATCTGGAGCCAGTAAAGACAGAAAGCTTATTTTTCAGTGGACTTTGGCCTCTGCTTAATACACAGAGCCCAAAAGAGGGTTATGTTTTACAGTGTGTTTTCAGGAAGGCTTAAAATATTTTAGGGGCAGGGTCGGCAAGAAGTGTGTGTGCTCACAATGGAGGCCTTTTATTGACTCCTGCCTCCTGTAAGTAAAATATAAAGAGGTCCTTTAGCCTCAGCTGTTGTGACTGGGCCCCGGCAGCAGCTGGCATCTCGGGTTTGTCCCTCTGGGAAATGACCCATCTGCTCATGTGCTAGAGAAAGCCAGAGCACTGAAAAGGAGAAGGTTCCAAATCTGTTCTCCTGGTTCCAGTCCCCATCTCCACCCCAGAAATTAGAGATGAGTGGAAAACCTGGGCATCAGGTAATCTGTCTTTTATGGTGTGATGCCATCTGTGGCTAGAAACACATCGAGTTCTCAACTATTTCCAGCTGGCAGAGGATAGCTTTGATCTGGGTCCCGTTTCAGATGATGTATCTGCAGCTGCTGTATTTGTATAGTTAAAACACACAGGTTAGCACACTTGTGGGCAATAAACAAAAAAAAAAAAACCACTAGCACCTTGGTCTATCTGAAAGGGGAGCAGAGCATACTTGACCTCCACTGGGAAGGACCCACCTGTCCTCTAGGGAGAAGGCTTTCTAATAACTGCAGGAGACATTTGTGTTGGAATTCAATTATGTGGGCTAAGAAATGTCCCCCGAAATGTCCCCAAGATGCTGGATGTCGGGAGAGGGTAGAATCTCAAATATGAGAATGACCCAGAGCAGGTCATTGCTGTGCTTCTCAGAGCCAGCCTGCCAAGAGAAACCCCAGTCTAAAGCATGTGGCTCTTCGTGTTCAGCACAGACCTGCTGTTACAAGCAGTGACATTTACCCGTGGAATACTTGATGAGCCATTTCCTAGCCTAATATTGGTATTAATCCAAACGCTCGGACTGGGGAGGATAATGCAGGAACAGAGGGGATGCATAGTGGGAAGCTGCTGTGCTGAAAGCTTTTGAGTGCATCCAGGCAAACATCACTGGTTGGAAACCTGAAGGTATTTAGCGCTCAGAAATGGAGCTGGCACTCTTGACTAGCTGGAGCATGTGGGTGGAGGTGACTGCTTTTGTATGTACCACTTGTGCATCTACCACTAAAGCGCATCCCCTTGTCATTGCTTTCTCAACGGGAAGGAAGGTGTGGGTGGGGAAGAGGCAGTACTGTTGATCAAAGCCTATCTAGGTGCTTTTTCTCTGCAGACCAGCTGCCTGGGAAGTGGTTTTTGCTTTGGTAAAAGATGGTGTTTAGTTGACGTAGCTAGTCTAAAAAGGGTATGAAGTGATACAGACTTGTTTCTTACTAAAACCAAACTGCTGCTGAGGGAGGGGCTTCCAAAGTGGCTTCTGCTATTTATAGGCTGGTTTGTGTGTACAAGGGAAGAGGTGGAAATCAAGAATGTTGCCTGTCTGGATTTCACACTGAAAGCAAAGCTGGCTGGTCTTGTCCCCCCATCACCTCCCTCTCCGCAGAAGACTCCTGGAGCCAAACACCAGTCCTGCCTCAGGCGGAAGGAAATGTTATGTGTGACTGAAAACCCTGGTTTAAGAGGAAAAAATCCTGACCCAAAGAGGAGCTTGTGGAATTTTTTTGTTCTCCAGTCATGGTGTCACTGCAGCTGTGCTAATCTTCCCCTGCTCACCTAGAGAGCAATGCAGCAGGAGGCTTGGGTTAGAGGGGCCTGATAGGTAGCTGTATGCTCTTTGAATCAAATAGGTGTGTGTATATATATTTAATTTTTTTTTTTTTAAGTCCTCGAGGCAGCAAACCACCTTTAGCCGAAACTCTTCAGGGCGTAAGAGGTGAAGTTCTCGTGAGAAAAGCAGCTAACTTGGACAGTGAATTTCCTGTCTGCTAGTTGGGAAGGGTTTATAAAATAAGTGCTCGCTGTTGAAAATGGCATGTGTGCTAGTTGTATGCATGCCTTTAGTTTTGGTGCCGCTTTTCTAGGTTTTTTTCTGTTAGGTATATAGTGGGGTTTGAGTTCATCATATGCTAGGTAGGGATCTGTCCTACCCTTGCAAATATGGGAGGGTTTGAGACAGCTTTTCCTCCTAGAGAAGTGGTTATTAAAAATAAAAAAAAATTTTACTTGCATGAAAACTTGGACTGTGTTCTGTTAGGTGTAAGCTGAGGCACTGTAGTCTGTCTGCAGGCACTGGGAGGCCTTTGTTGTTGCTCAAGAAGCTGCTAAGTGAGCTTGGCAACTCTGGCTGGTTACCCTGCTGCTGTGGCTAAGGACAGTAGTGACACTATTATCTGGTTGGGTCACATTCACGCTTCTTTGAGTACCGGTGACAGAGGTTGGGAGTATATCCAATAAATAGAAGAGATCCAAGAACTGGGCTAAGGGTGGGGTAAATTGTTTCCTTATTAGCTTACTAAACAACAAGGAGCTTAATGGAGAGGTTGGGTAGTGCCCTGCTGGCAAGAATTGAAACTCTGCAAAGAGAAAACAATGTCTCTTCTCCTATTAGCAAATATGGCCAGGGCTCTTGCTAGCAAATTCATTCAGTTGCTTCCTAAGGTGAAACTAATGTTCAGTGTCACCTCTGAGTGGGTTCCATGGGCAGCACTCTGCTAGAATTGCCAGACCCTCTAGAAGCCAAAAGTGAGCATTATTGCTGCTCTCTGGCTTGCACTTCTAGCCCTCTGTCTAGCTGGCTGTGTCAGGCTGTCACATTTTTATTGTGAAAAAGCGTTGTGTAGAAATGATGAAGCCCTGTGTATGAATTTACAAACAAATAGCAACTGGGAAAAAAAAAACCAAACCTGTTGCTGCAAGCTTGTTCAGGGCACTAACTGGAGAGAAACGGTGAACCTGGCCCTGTTGTTTTCAGCATGGTGTTAATTAAACCTGAACCTCAGGTCTGAGATGCTGAAAATGCACAGTCTCTGTAGAAGGCTTCAGATGCAGCTGGTGTTTCAGACCACCCGTTTAGCTGTGGCAGGACCCAGGTTGAAGAGGGGAGGAAGAGAAGAAGGGGAGGAAGGAAGGTTGAAGAGAGAGGAAGGATTACTCTCAAGGGTGCCCTAGGGAGTTTGGGGCTTTTTGAAGGTCCTAGCCAGAAGTTAGTAATAGCTTTTGCAGTTCCTTCTGTTGTACTGAAGTGATGCACACGCACGAATTATCCAAGTTGAAAATCAGAGGCCTCCATAGCAGGGACAAGTAACTGGAAGATGGGAATATCTTGTGTTTATTTTGGATGCTTTTCTAGATGGGCTGTTTCTATGGTTAGTGGCAAGTCCTGGCTGAGAGAATAAAGGTGGCGGTGTTTTGCAGAACCGGAGACTTGGACAGAGAAGTACTCCTTGCCACTGTGGAATGCACTGGAGCACAACTTGGAAGAGATTAAATAGGCAAAGGCAGTGACTGTGACCAGGAGGGAACCTTCCTGTGTGACAGGATATATGAAAAGAAACAAAAAGATATACTTTAAGGCACAACAACCTTTTTTAAGCTGCTCCACAAAAATCCTACTGTAGGGGAGTCAAGGTAGCACAAGAAAGACAGGACGAGGCTTCAGAGGGAACAGCATGAAGGAAATAGCCTCTAGTACTGGGACAGTTTAACTGGGTGCTTATGCGTTCTGCTTCACAAAGGTGTTTGCTCGCCAGGCAGGACATGCTGGCATGAGACAATCATGACAGGTTTAACCAGACTAGCCAGGGGAATGTTCATCTTGTTAGATCAGGAGGGTGGGTTTTGTTTATAGGATGTTTTTCCTCTGTGAGTCTTCATAATAGTGGTTAAATGGAGTAAATCTTGTAGATGAGGAAAGAGAAGTACTGAGCCTAGGATCTTCTATTTCCAGTCGTTACATCCCACAACAGTTGCGATATGTCTGAAAGGTGTGTTAACATATCTGAACAGGGCATGTGTTCCAGGGATCTAGCAGAGCAGTCGTGGTCTATCCAAATTGCTTCGGCACTGACATGTGAGATTCCTCTGATGCTGCTCTGAGTATGGTCAAACATGCTAGAGCACTTGTGTAGTCAGTGAGGAATTTACCTGAGACTCAGTCCAGCTTCCTCTTGGAGTTGCTGGGATTTGGGCCTGACTCATATAAACAGCAAATTTAGTTTGTCAAAACAGTTCCTGTCCTAGCTTTAGTGACCTTTGTGCCTTGCTGTGGAGAAGTAGAAGAAAAGTTACTGGATGTTCAGTGCAAAACATCCCTTTGTTAAGCAATGTTGTATCCATCTGTCCACCCACATAAGGTGAGCAATGCAATGGTTTGTTCTCCCTCAGTTACAAACCTACAGTTATGTACTGTAGCAGATGATGATTAGTAGTTGTCTTGTTCTGTTTTTTTTCTTACAAGAATGCACTCAGTTAAGGAGGATTTGGTTTTCACCTCTGTGTGGTCAGACTGGCAGCAAAAGAGGTGAGTGACTGAAATACAGCTCAGGTGCTTGGTGCAGAAAAAGGGGTGCAAGACCCCTGCTAGGATCTGGGAGTCTTACTAGTTGAAAAAAGAAATGTGCAGTGCCAAGCAAATACGACTGTAGAGAGGTGCCTTTCGGTCACCTCTTGTAGGGTGTTGTGCCTGTGCAAAGAAGGTTGGTACTGGGGAGCTTTTATAATTCTGTGGCAATTATCCAGTCAGATTGAAGTATGTTTTAATCTTACATTGTATGTGTGAGTGGAGTGTATTGTACTTGATCCTTGCCACAACAGGCTCATCCTGCTTGGACTTTGGAAAACTTCTGCTTATCTTTGAATTTCACTCATAGAGATCAAGGCTCAACTGTGCTCCTGTGGTTTACATTCTGAGTATATAAAACCCTCACTTTTATGTCAGCACACAAAATACAACATACTGCCATCTGTGGTATAATCTGTGACCATGGCTTGGTTTTGTGTCGTTTTTACATTATGTTAGAAAGGCTTTGTGGCTCTGCATCAGGTCAGTGTTCAGGACCATGGCTCAGCTTCAGCTCAGCCAGGACATGGAAGATCCATTTCATCCTTTGGTGATTAGGTTAATCAGTTTGGCCAACTGCAGCTGTTACCATCTCTAAAAGAAGCCATGTTCCAACCCCTCACAGCTGTCTGTGAATTTGGTAGAAGAGAGAGCAAGTGGAGCTTGCCGCTACTAGCGGAGCCATGGGAAAGGGAGCTGGTGAAGGTACAATGTGATGACACTGCGGTTGCAACAAAAAAGAGGTTCCTTAGTGTTGTGCTGCTTTTTGTCAGGTTGGTAACAGCTATTCAAAGAACATAAGAGCAGTTAACCCTCCTTGAAGGAGGACAGTATTTTCTCATGTGACCTAGACACAGAAAAATATGGTGCTTACAGATGATTTGATGGGAAACTGGGTGGAGGTGCATACTGGCTTAGTATTTTTTCATTTGTATATAAAAAATTGTCTATATATTAAATACCTAGTATTTTGGAATGGCATTTGCAGAAACTCCAGTGCATAACTTTATTTCTGCCTGTCAATCCGGAAATGACAGTTTCTTTACCTCTGAACAGAGTTCAGTGATTTTCAAAATGTTTGGACCTCTTGTCAGTTATTATCTCCTTCCTGTTTTCCAGCAGTGTGTGCTGGCAGAGAACCAGCTCTCTTGGGAGATGTCATAAACTTCAGTACCTCTTAGGAACGGGGCCTTTGGGAGTAGAGCTCTGCCCCCTTCGCACACAGTGCTGCGATATTAAAAACCACTGTTTCTGTGCGTCCTCAAAGCCTGATGAATCAAGATGCTGGGAATAGGTTTGCAAGCCTAGGATGTCAGTAACCCCCCTAGGAAGTTGATAACTTCTGTAACTTGGCTCTCTTTCTCTTCCCTGCCTGATGTGAACATTTGTTTTAAGATGTCTCGTAAGCTCTGGGATGCTTCCAAGAACATGTGTTTCAGGGAAGGGAGTTGATGAAATTCCTGCATGTTTCTTTGTATTTCAAATATAACCCAGTGCCATTGTGAGTCTAGGCTGATGCTATTGGGAAGGGGGTCGATTGTTACAATATACGTACTTAAAGTGTCCCACAAATTTAAAGGAATTTTTGTAACCTTTTGGGAAGCTTCAGTGTATCTACTATGTGCCACACACCTTTGAAACTTCGAAGGAGTAAATCTGGGGGTCATGGTTTTGCTGTGTCCCTTGAAATCTGCCCAGATTTAATTGGGGCTGAAATACTGAAAAACCCTCCTCCACAGTTTAGTTCACGTGCCTCAAAAATCATCAGTGTGCCAAAGTAATATCCAAACAGCAACACTCTAGCCTGGGGCTGGGCCACACAGCAGCATGCAAACACTACTGAGGGTTAAATGCAAGCAGCCCACTTGAAGTGTGAGCTGGAAGGAGAGCTGGGTCAGGCTGCTCCCAAACCCAGTACCAAACTGTCACGACACAGCCATGCTCTGGAGTGCTAATAGACAGTTCACGCAGGCAGCTATTCCCATCCATCTGCACCTTTTGGCTACAAAGTGTAGCCAGGAGCAGGCTGCTCTGAATACGCATTCTGGTAGCAGTTGGCACCCCAGCTCTTTTCACCCCAGTGTGTCAGTGGTTTATTCTGTCAAAAGTGGTAAATGGGCTGCTCTGCCTGGTTCTGTATTGCTGTGGGTATACCAGTGCTCCAAACTCAGAGCATAAGCTTTGCTGCTGTTTGAGATAAAGGGTTGTGCAGAATCAGACTCTGCCTTTTCTTCTGTTAGCCCCAGTTCAGAGCACACATGTGGAGGCAATTGAAGAAACCCATTATGGAGTGTGTGAAAGCTGAGGGTACTGAAAACTTGGGAACAGGTCATTGTAGTGGAAAGCTGCATTGTCTGTCCCAAGCTTTCTGGGTGCCTGTGTTATGCTGGGCTGGGCCCTGGTTTGCAGAGGTGCTGAGCTCTGTCAGAGATGCCAGGGAAAGGGAGCTGGTCCAGCAGGGAGCAGAGGTGTTTGACTTCCTCGGGTTTTTAGGCACCACCAGTCTGTCATCTTACCCACCCAACCCTTGCCTGGGCCACCTCCAGCAATCTTTAAAGCCATCAGCGCTGTCTAGTAGCCCTCTCCAAAGCTGCAGACTCTGAGATGCTCTGTTCCCCTGAGGCTGCCTTGCAAAGGACAGTTCAGGTGGTCTTCCAGGAGAGCTGGGGTTGCCCAGAGATGCTCAGTCAGGTTGAGGGTGGAGGGTGTTGATGTTCTGGCTGCCTGATCCAGATCTTTTTTTTTTTTATCCATTTCCCCAGCACATAAACAGTGTTCTTCCGTCACAGTGAAGATGACTTTTTAAAATACGTGTGACGCTCGTGGATGCTGTGATGCCAAATGACCTAAGGAGGTGGGGAAAAAATAGGGGAGGTGACTAATTCTGCAGTCTCCTCCTGTGTGAAGAGGACAAGTCAGGGACAATTGACTGAACATGCTTATCAGCTGCTTCTCTCCTTTTGTGGGCCAAGTGGCCTGTGGAGGTGAGGAGGAAACCAATCTGCAGTTGCATAGCCGTGCATCTTCTCTTGAAGTCCTTGTGCGAGGAGGCCAGGTCAGGGTTCTGTAGGTAACTGATGGCGGAGGTATTTCCAAGCCTTTGAGAGCGCTACTGCAGTGTAAATGAGTGCTTGTTTCTTGTTGGCTGGCTGATTTTTGTACATAACTCAGAAACCTCATCAGTGTGGTTGTAAAGTGCCACCACTTTACAATAGAAGGGGAACCGAACAGTGAGCTGCTGCCTAGTCCAACAGGGCTCCTGGTGCAATGGCCTCGTGTGGGTACGGCTCAGGAGAAGGGGGAACAGAGGGAACAAGCTCTGTTTGCTGCAATCAGTTAGCAGAAAGGTGCTGTGCGTGGCTCCCAAGCAATTCCAGGTACCTCCTGTAGCATAAAAAGGTGTAGGGAAGTTGTTCTCTCTACTCCTGGGTTTTGGCAGCTGCTGTAGCAACAGTAGCTTTTCCCCACAGCTCTCTACAATTGCCTAGAGAGGTATGTGTTAAACTGCTGAGAATATTTCTGGCACTCAAATGGGTCCTTGCAATTTACTGGGCTGCAGATGAAGCAGGGCATTTGTCTATGTGCCTGAATGTGAAATGTGCCATGAATCTGTCGCCTCAGCTGATCCCAGCTGACCCTAAGTGTTGGACAAGCTTGAAATGAAAGCAAGTTTTAGCCTCATAAGGCGAAGGGTTAAAATGTTGGTTACAAAATGGGAAATTATTGCAGAAAGGAAAAATAAACACAGAAGAGGCAACAGTTAATACTCATGAGGCATGGGACAGTGGCTTCTCTGAAGCTTATTTAAGAATAAATCTCCTCAAGAACAAAGTCTTCTTGAAAAGCTGCTACTTAGACTCCTGTTAACCTTTTCTCTCAAGAAGTAAATTGAATTGCAGTTATAAAGCTGGCAGAACTCGTACCAGAAGGTTTTTGGCTTCGCTCAGCACTTCATCTCGGGGTTTACTGGCATTTACAAGGCACTACCTATGATGCATTCACACATGTGATTAGGTTCAAGGGTCAATTGCACTGCAGCAATGTAGCAAATTTTTCCACAGTGGAATGAATCTCAAGTTTTCTTTTGCTTCTTAAATCTTGCCCAAAATCCAGTTACTTGAACTTTGCCTAGCTGTTTCTTGCTGTTTGTCCCACAGTAAGTGGGGCACTTAGAGGCAGAATGTGGGAATGCGTGCTCTAGGGTTTAAGGGCAGGCCTGGATCACCATGCTGTGATGGAATAGGGTGGGTGGGTTGGCAGGTTTTCCATGCCCCAAAATATCTCAAGAGGGATCTTTGTCTTTTCTTTTGCGAAGTTTGGGAAGTTGATGTGGATTTAACGGGAAAAATCTAGATTTCTCCCTCTTTCAGGCAGGCAGATACGTGGCATCAGCGGGGGGTGTTGGGGCTGTTCTGCAGAGTCACTGTGACCTGCGAGAGGAGATGAAATTCTAAGCAATACAAATATCCTGTTTTCAGTGCAGTTTCCTCATTTGTGGTTTGTTGTTTTTATTTAAATGGCTATTGAAAATTCTGCAAGAAAATTTCTGGCATGTGCTATGTCCATACTCACTAGTCAGGAGAGATGCAAAGAGAAATGTAAAGTGCCTTTACCACTCCAGACTTGACATAGGTAAACAGAGGGTTTTTTAGAAATGTCTTTGTAATATAACTAACTCCTTTTTAAAAATAGGCTAGAATATTTGGTCCTACTGCAGCA
Source organism: Aptenodytes patagonicus (assembly GCF_965638725.1). NCBI lineage: Eukaryota > Metazoa > Chordata > Aves > Sphenisciformes > Spheniscidae > Aptenodytes > Aptenodytes patagonicus. Next base: position 34,006,392 of record NC_134955.1, on the reverse strand, counting down.
AGGCTCTGTTCCCCATACTGTTGGTGGTATATCTATGTAAAATAGCTAAAATCAATGTGCTCTTACAGGCGTCCAGGGTGCCTTTTGGGGCAGCTCTGTACCTTGACATTGTACCCATAGTACAGTGGGGTGTTTGCATTCTTCATTCGTTCCAGTAGGAGGTCTCATGCTTTTTCCGTATCAGGCTAATAGGAAAGCCTGGTTGTTAGGTTCCCCACAGTCTCTAGTGAAACAGCTGTGGGGAAAAGATAGCACCAAGGATTTTCTGGGCCTCTCTCATGTGGAATCTCTGTTGTGTCACTGTTCAAAAATATCACCAGTTTGATGCCTGCCAACTAGATTGTACTACTGGGATAACAAGCAGTGTTTAGCAATCACAGAAGACTTATCAGAGGTGAAACTGAGCAGTGTTCTCTGCTGTTGCGTAGCAGTCTTTCTTCTCGGTTTTGGTAGTTTCTTAATTTAGTGGGTGTTCGTAGGTGGAAGTCTGCCGATGTGCTGTATCTATTGTGCAACAGATGTCTTCCTCTGAGATATCCTCCATGATGCTTTTTCTTTTTTCCAGATTGTCCCCAGCCACCACAGCCTGAGAATGGAGGCTATAAATGCCACCCTAGCCCCTGCAACAACCCTCTGACTTCAGGCAGTGTCATAGAGTATCTGTGCGTCGAAGGCTACATGCTGAAAGGAGATTATAAATACTTGACCTGCAAGAATGGAGAGTGGAACCCAGCCATGGAAGTCAGCTGCAGGCTCAGCCCGGGTGAGTGCTCTCTGACTCCAGTGGGACAGTCAGAATTGCCCTTCCATTGGCTTTTCAAATTATCCTTAAACACTGAGTCAGTGTGATGCTGAGGACGTTCATACAGCTGCCTCTCATTGCTCCAGCAATTTCATAAATGCGGCTCACAATCGCAGCTCTTTATTAAAAATGTCTCTTCTGTAACAGCCCATCAGATGTAGGCTCAGAGTCCCTCACGCAAGGAGACAACCCATGAAAAGGAGTATAAAGGAGGCAACTTGTTACTTCTGTGGAGCCGCTTATTTTGACAGCTCTCATCCCAGAAATGGGGGAGATCCTAACTGAAGCATTTTCCATGCTGTCTGGTTTTGCTTCTGATGGGTTTGACAGTACATCTCCCTCAGTGGTGTACCCGTCTGTCTGCTTGTGCGCGTGCGTGTGTATGTAGAGCCGATCTTTCTTGCAAACAGGTTAAGTAACTGTTGGCCTCCTGTAGCAAAGAGCTCGATGGTGCTGCTTTTCACCATACTGGCAGGAAAGGACATTGCTGACAAATGATTTCTGCTTCTCTCCAAATGGAAATGGACAGCTTTTGTTTTGTGGGTCTCTCCCAGCTGAAAAGGAATTCTTCTGTCAAAGCAGGAAAGTAAAAAGGTTTGCAGGAAAATGTTCATCATACAGCTCTTAGTTTGCCTACGGCCCTTCTGGTTTTAAAAGCATGCATACTGGATAAAGGGAGAACTCCCTCCCCTCTTCAGGTTTGGCTTGTTGATAGTCTTACTGCTCAGTCATCCTGAGTCAGCAAGGTGTACATTCCAGAATTAGGTCTCATAATCCAAAAAGCAAAATTTGTTAGCTTAATCAGAAGCAAACAGAAAAGCACTTTCTTCAAGCTCTTTATAGAGCTCACTGCATACCTATGATCTCTGGAACATCTTGTCCTGTCCCAGAGACACTGTCTTCTCAGTGTCTCTGTCACAGCCACTCCAATAGCCCCTTCCTATGATGTATAAGGAAGGGAACTGGGAGTTTACCTGGCAGCTACTAGATACTGAAGAGGCTTTTCAAATTCAGCATAAGCTTCCTTTCCACAGCGGTCCCCCTTCCCCTTGCTGCACCCAGGCTGGAGAACAAAGCTGTGCTATTGCGGGTAGTGTTCCCTGGGTGGCATTCCTTCATGGTGGCACTTGGTCTACATCAGGGCTGAAGGGATTGTGTTGTAATGAGCAGAAATCCCTCGGATTTCTTTAGCATCCTGAAGGATCAGTGGTCTTATCAAAAATATGGGGCCTCAAAAGTCTGACCAGTGAAAAAGCCATTGCTTTCACAGCACAGGCTTTGAAACAATTGGTTAGGGTCAGAGACAGCTGAGGTTTAACTAGCAGGTCTCTTTCACGGGGCTAAAAGGAAGAGGAGGTGGAATACTGTAGAGAGAAAGGCAGTAGGTCTTAAAATGATTGGTAATGGGTAAGATGTCACCTGCTCCATACAGAGTAAATGAAATCCATAGCAGTTATCAGATGTTTTGTGTAGCTCTGAGCCGGTCAGCCCCATAGCCTTTTGGCAGTTTATTGTATGAGTTAGTGAGCATCTTGTTGCAATATGAGATGGTGAATGTGCTGGAGGTATCCTGGGTAGTGAGCAGTTTTACAGCATCGTGTACTGATGCTGAAAACGGAGCACCCCTATTTGCCTACCCTCTTCCCTGTCAGTGTACTCAAAGTGCCCTGAGTAATGTTGAAAATGGAAATCCTTACTCAACCCTATTTGCCATAGGGAAAAATGTACCAGACATTGTTTTTTTCCCTGGGGAGAGGTCAAGCTACTTCTGAAGAATTTCAGGAAAACAAGTTCAAAACAACTAAACCAATAGGTTTGACCCCGAGAGAAGATGCAGGAAATGCATGTAAGCTGAAAAGCCAGTTTGCCTGTTTTGGGCATAGATTTCAGGCTGTAGGCTTAAAAACGGTGGTCCTCTAGCTTTTTTTCTTCTGTTTGCATGCTCTTCTTCCTGTCATCCGTACCTGCACGTGTGTCCTGCATCCCCCCACAGTCTGAGACCTGTGCTCCCAAAGAATGTGTTGAATGTAGCAAAAAGGAATTGAGGAATTGCATACATGGGAATGTCCTGAATGTGAAATGCACGATAGTATTTGCCGATGGGCTGGTGAGGTTTTTCAGATCTCTACCAAAGACATAAATTAGGGACAGAGGCAACATGTATGCAGACAGTTATTTGTTCTAGGGAGGTAAAAGGCCTAGTGTAGCATTCTAGGCACGATATGCAGTGCTCAGCAATACCAGCTCCAGGCCATTCTCTCTCCACTCCCAATTTATTCCTGTCTTGCAAGGGACCTTTAAAAGCCAAATTGGTTCCTCTACAGTCACATGGCACAGCTGAGGAAGGGTATGAAGAAGTAATGTGAACAGGGCACATGTATCTAACACTGAAAACTCAGCATCCTGAAGCAACATCTGCCTTCCCTCTCTGTTCCCTGGTATATGTTTGTGTGAGAGAGAAACTGAATACTTGCTGCATCTTAAATATACCCAGCCAGGTGACTTCCACCCCTTCCTTTGGGAGGCTGTTCAATTAGCCAAGAAAACCTGTTATTTGGAACTTTTCCTATTGTTTGGCCTAAAATATCCTGCTTATTGTGTTAGACAATTACTGGCCTTGCTGGTGACATCAGGACGTTTTAGCTTTTGCTCGGCCAGGTCTATACATAACATGACCCTTTCACCATCTGTCAGTTCCCATGGCCTGCTTGCTCTGCTTTTCTGTTTGCCTTGTGTTTTTCCAAAGGACCCTTGTATGTGCATGTTTTATTTTAGATTCCCTTTACAGCTGATGGAGACGTGTCAGCTTGAGCTCTGAACTGTCCTCTATAAGAGATAGCTGGTGTGCCTTGACTATATGGGAAACCTGGTCTCCTCACCTGTGCACCCAAGTGTAACTCCTGAGAGCAGGCAATGTGGATGTTTTTCCTTCCCTATGGCAGTGATTTAAGGGAGTGGATCATTTTACCTTGTGTTCCTCTTGGTTTTGTAGAAAAGGACTCTCCTCCAACAATTGGAGTACCCACACTGTCCATAGTAGCCTCCACAGCAAGCTCTGTCGCCCTGATTCTGCTCTTAGTTGTGCTGTTTGTTTTGCTGCAGCCAAAGCTGAAGTCGTTCCATCATAGCAGGTAAGCATAGCTGGGGTTTGGAAGGGGCTCAGAGGCATCCTGTTTCTTTGCAGCAGAAACCCATTAAGGTACTTGGTTTAGGCCTTCATTTTGGAGCAACTTAACTCCTCGCTTCTCTGCTCCTGTTTTAATCATCTCAGTGGCACCTCCGCCCCATGGTCCAGCAGTAGTCTGAAATGGTGGTCTGTGATACCCAGCTGCAGTCCCCATTCTAACACGCTATCGTTTCCTTGCTCTTTTTCCTTGGCTTTGAATGTGAAAAGTTATGATCCCTACTAGCCTGGCTATAGATTAACCTCCTGCCTCTTCTAGCCTTGGATAGCTACCGAAGTATGTGTCTGGGTGTGTGTGTGTGTATATATATATATATATATGCATCTCCCCCAGTCTGTTTGTGACATCCTATGGACACGAATTCAGGCAGTACTGCTGATTAGATACACATGCAAATCTGCCATTGTTCCCTGCTGTGGGAGGAGAACCCTCCTGGCTGGGTTTGTGGATGAGAGGAGGGACCCAGCCATAACACTGCTGCCAGCTGAGGTCAACAAAGTCACTGTGGACCCTCTCTTCCAAACCAGCTACTAGTATTCCTTAAATAAGAGCAGAGGCATGGCTGTCCAGCAGCGGGGAGGATGAGAGATGGGGTCCTGGAGTCTGCTCTTTTCTGAAGAAGTCCAAACCACTGGAAAAGAAAAACTCGGTCTCGGGACTCTGACTCGTGAGGCTAGGTGATTTACATTGTGCCCATTTAAGAGCTGTCTGCCCCACCCGCCAGAGGTTATCTTGCCAGCAGCAAAGGTGGCAGAACAGGCAGCGCTGGGTGTTGCAGAATATAGCAGTGTAACAAGCTGAAATCAGTGGTGGTCAGAGCTCTTTTTTATCTGCTGGCTGTGGCAGCAGAGGGCTCTGCATCATGATCTCTGTCAGATTTAGCTATGGAGGCAGGTGAGGTGGGAAGCATTGTAACCTTTTCAGCTCTTGCTGCTAAATCCATTGGGCACTGTGAATTACAGCCCCTGCTCATGTTTAGGCAATTCACAGAAGGGCTGCAAGGCTATGCTTGCTTGGCCTTGTTAAACTACCATTCATGTTTCTGTCTGTTCTCCCCTAAATAAGTCAATGCTGAGAATTAGAGTTCTGCTGTGGAAGGTTACTGGAGTTCTCGGTAACATATATATAAAAATATAAATGCTCAACTTGATTTCTCCCCCCCTGACACTTTGTTTCTTGTTTTGAGGCGAGACCAAGGTGTGTCTGGAGATCAGGTCTCTATCATGGTGGATGGTGTCCAAGTGGCCTTGCCATCCTATGAAGAAGCGGTGTATGGCAGCACGGGGAACTGCGTTCCACCCTCGGACTCCCGGGTGCAGATCGTGCTCTCGGAGGGAGCTGGGCAGAACGGAGCCGGAGAGATGCAGCGGCAGGACCAAGGGGCTCACAATAGCTTTGAAAGAGAAGATGAAGCCCCCGGACATTCTGGACTGTGTGAAGCCAGTGGCTCTCAGCGCTCTGAAACTGTTCTTGTGCATCAGGCTGCTACCTCTTCCTGGGTAGCTGGCATGGCTAGCAGTAGACCTGTACACAAAGAGGTCCAAGATTCAGAAAGCAGTGACATACAGAGCCTCTTATCACTCACTTCCTCCGAGGAATATACAGATGGTACGTGACTTGGGCAAGGAGCACTGAATGAGACCCTTGTAAGAGTAGGTTCTGCAGTTGACTACCTAGGATGAAAATGGCAAGGAATGCCTCTATGTTATGTCAGGCACCAGAGGAGCTTTTGAGAAGAGATGTCCCAGTCTCCATGGCATGTTTCACAACTTAGATGTGCAAGCAGTATTTAATACCTTTTTCTGAAGTATGCGGCGCGCTCAGACTGGGAGCCTAGGGCAGTCTGGAAAGACTGTTGAGGTTCTGCTGTTCACTCTTCTTGTCTTAGGAAAGGATTTGCAGAGAAATGCCAGCCTCCAGCGTCACAGTGCAAATGCAGTAAAATAGCTGTGTTTGTGGAAAACAAGTTGGTGGGAGTGGGAGGATATGCTTGCACTACAAACCCTTTGTGATGTTTGGGCTTCTTCATTTTTAGACTATTTTAGTAAGCAGCTTCCTGCATACAGTGCTGCAGCCTTGGCATGCAGGAAGACCTAAAAGGGATGTGCTTGAACTTACTGTACAGGGCAGAGGGGCCAGTCTGTTAAACGGTCAGTGCATCTTGCGTTCTTCACTTCTGTTCTGCCCTGAAGGAGTGGCTTTACAGTGCCAGAGCTGATGTGAAGCTGCAGCTTAAGGTTGCTTCTGCGGAGACTGCTGTGTCTTAGGCAAGAAGTGTAACTGGCTTGTAGATAGCTCAGGGCAGAACTTCTCCTTTCCATGGTGTCAAGCCTACAGCCGTAGTAACACCACCCAGAACCCTTGCAATAAAAACAGTTAGAGGGGATTTCCGCTACAGGGTGGAAATGGCAACATGTCCTGAGATGGGCATTAAACCTCAAGTGCATAAACAGCAGAAATCCAAAAGTGAAGCTTAACAAAAAAAAGTCTGCAGTGTAGAAATTAGAGGATGTTGCCTCTGCACTATGTCTTTTTTATCACTGCCTGAAAACATGTATTGCCTCTAAGGCTTGTTGTACAATAGCAGATTGCCCCTTGCAGCAGGAGACCATAAAGCTTGTGCTTATGGCTCAAAGATGAGGAAGCTGCAGCTACTGGAGGAGGTTGCATTTCTTCAAGTTGGATAAAGGCAAGTGTGATGCTTGTATTTTCAACCATCCCTGTCACAGTAAGAAATGTGTCTTGGACATCTTGAGGAACTAAAAGATTGATGAGGTCATGGGAAAGAAGGAAACTGTCATTCTTAAGGGAAGTTATTACCTTCACCTAAACAACATTGGTGAGGCTTTACTGGGAATACTGTATCTTCTTGTGGGACCCCCAGTTCAAGAGAGATGTGGGGAAGCTGGACAGGCTCTGTTGGAGGCCTGCCAAGATAGCCAGGGGTTTGTGGGGAGTGACTGAGGGAGCTGGGCTGCTTTAATCTGGTGAAGAAGCGGCTTGAGGGCCACGCCAACAATTGACTACAATTACTTTACAGGGAGTTGAAAAGACTATGGAGCCAAACTCTTCTCAGCCAGATGATAGAACATGGGGCAATGGCCACAAGCTGTAACTTGACAGATTCGGCATTAGGAAAATATTTTGCACTATGAGGGTAGTGCAGGACCAGATGGGCACCCAGAGAGGTGGTGGAATCTCTGTCCTTGGAGATTTTCAAGGCTGGAGCCGGCAATGGTCCTGCTTGTGGGGGCAGGTTGGAGCAGAGTCCTCCAGAGGTCCCTTCTGCTGTGTTGTGATGACAGGAAGACCACTGCATTATCGCGTTATGGAAGTGGGAGCCTGTCTTGCTTTCAACAGTAGTTTTTCTGGTGTGTGTTGAACTGCAAAAGTTTGACTACTTTTTCTTTTTCTTCTCTCCCCACCGTTCAGATATTCCCTTACTGAAGGAAGCATGAGGCCTGCTGTGTTTGTCTAGCCTTCTCCCTCTTGGATTTCTTCCTCCTCCCCTCCCTCTGCCTTCAGGACAGAAGCACTCTGTGCAGCCTTCCCCGTCCTCGCGAGCTGTGCCCTGGATACCTCCAAGCAGAGACGCCCTCAGCTGAAGATCCAAAGGATGTCGCCAGGTTGCCTCCTGGGTGCACCAGTGGAGTTGGTGCAGCGCTGGCTTCCCCATTACATCAGCATCAGGGGCTCAAGGAACAGAATGGATTTGAGCTCTCCTCTCCCCCAGCCAGATGTTTGACAGCAGTCTCTGAAGAGCTGCTCTTTTCTTGTGCCTTTCTCCTCCTCACACCGGCTTGTTGCAGTTTATCAGCCTCTCTAGCCCTTCCGCTGCCCAGAGAGCAGGGGCTAAAACCACTTGCTCACTGGGTGCAGACACAATTTATATATATGGATATATGTTATATAGGCTCTTCTTCCAGCATCCTCTTTGTGATAGGTAGGGCAGGGCAAAACACCTCACTGGGACTGAAGCGGGGCTTGGGAGGGATCCCAGTTAAGGGGCAGCTTGTGATGTCTAGAAGCGCCTCAAATGAGAATAGGCTGTGTGACAACTTAGCTGTGCAATAACAGTTCATTGAGAATTGCTAGAGCGCTGAAGGCTGAGAAGTCCAACATGTAGGAATGCCCTCTGTTCCCTTCTCAAAAACCATCTCTGCAGGAGTCCATTCCTGAAAATCACTTTTGTCTCCTCCTTCCTCCTCTACCCGTGCAGCCCACTTGATTATGCTGTGTTTCTAGAAGCTGGGACTGGGACTGCACTGCCAATAAAACAACCCCTTCAGCTTTGGTCTGGTGCCAGAGAGCTCCTGGTGTTAGGTTGTAGAAGAGCCTTGGAAAATGGCCAGTGGTTAGCAGGGTCCAGAAAGCTTGGAGGATGTGACTTTCAGTTAACCAGCCCTGTGTTAACTATGAATTAGCCCCATTCACTGAGGCATCAGGACTGGAACCAAATTTGTGGCCCTGTTCTTTTGAGTAAGCTGTGTGTCTCAAAGCTTTTTCAGTTAAGGTGGTTCTGCACTGAAGCTTAGGTTCCTTTGGTCACATCTTCAGGCAGAGGTAACGCTTTTGAGATGTAATCTGGAAGTGGTTCAGGTGTTTGAAAATGTCAAGAGAAGAAATGCCTGTAGGTAGTGAATGCCTAGTGCCATTGGTGCAATCCCAAACTACCTTTCCAGCCACACTAGGTACCGTGGTACTTGAATCCTGGGTAGCTACCATCTCAGAGGCTAGCGTGTCTTCCTAGCTTCATACAGCGAGAGTCTGCTGTTTTATCCTAATGGGCTTCAGTGGGCCCACAGAGAGGGGCTTCTTCCTTGTGGCTAGGGATAAGCAGCATATACAAAGTCTCTCCTAAATACGCCTCTTGCTGTGAGGGAAGGTTGGCTACATTGACAGCAGTGCCAGAGGATGCCATTGCTTATTCCTGAACCTAAGTTTTGAAGATTGTTTCAAGTTCTGGTAGCAGGGAAAAGAAAATCCGAAAACATGTATACCTCTGCCCCCCACAATTACCTACAGCAGGTCAGAATATCCTGGTTGCTGTTAACAGGACTCTCTCTTTGCAGGAAGCCACGTTCGTCTGGGATAGGTGATCCAATCACAAAAGCATTCTGGTGGTTGTAAGGTTCTTCACCAGGGAGGTCTGGACACCGTTCCGTGGGATTGGTTTCAGCAAGAAGAGTTGGTTTCTTAGATGCATGTACCTTGTCATAACTGTCTTGAAGTAACCGGGGAAGTGTTTGCCCTGTGAGAAGCTGCTAAATTTTTATTTGAGTTGAAGGAGCAAAATGTCATGGCCTTACACATCATGTGGTAATGTACAGGTGAATAGGGATGCTGTCTTTGCTGCTTTGCTTTTGGTTTATGATCCTCACTATCCTCATCCTTGTTGCTCCAGGAACATACTGTCACAGCATTTGGTAAAAGTGACACAACACCTTTATATATAAAATCACTGTGGCTTAGCTCCAGCTCCTGGAAATGGGGATTGGCCATAGTATCCAGCCGTGTACCCGCTGCTCCTGTTCCTGATCAGTTGTTAAATCCCAGGACACCTGGGACAGCGTGTGCCTGTGGGTGGAAGAATCCTATTTTCCCTATCCTTGTTTTAGAGGGATGTTATTAATTTAAAAATACAGTATTTTAAACTTTCTTCCCTTTTGCTCATGTTACCTTGCATTAACACAAGGATTTGATAAATCCCATTTGGGTGGTTTGGGTATTTTTTGTTCGGTTTGGATGGTGAAAATCCCACGTTGTTTTACAGCGGGCTGCGGTGTCTCAGCTTCAAGCACTGTAGTGGGAAATGTTGTTTACGCATCTGCTACTGGAATTTTAGAAAACAAGCCTGGGAACGTTTGTATTTAGTTTTTAACTCCTACCTTGGAAATGGTCTAAGCTTGAGCAAATTGTCCCATTCACTGGTTTATCAGGGCAGACAGAGGGATTGAGCGAGGGTAGTGGTAAGGGAGTGTAGAGGGAAGAATACCTGACTTCTTTCCTGCTACCTAGCCATCTCGGAGCAGGAGTTGCTCTTTATGCATTTAAGGTCCTGTCTACTCAAACTGACCCTCAGCAGTCGAGGTGTAGAAGTCAGGTACATGCTGCCTTTCTGCAAGGGACAGTCCTTTAACTCAGTGTTAGCACCGGGTTGGTGGGAGAATCCCACAACGAAGCTGGAAGCTGATCCCGAGGCCTGACCTTGCCCTGGACGAGTGCCTGCTCCGCCAGCAGAAAGCACGTACCGTGTGGCCCTGCCTCCTCTCTCTGCTATTGTAGAGCAAGCAGCTGCCAGTTTGGGAGAGAAAATTCAATTTGGGTGGGGAAGAGAAGGAAGCAAGCTGCACAGAAGAGGGAGTGCTTTAATTCTGTTTCATTTATAGAAATTGTGGGAAATGGCTTTACTAAGGAGGGGGGGAAATGCGGAGGTGGAGGGAAATATGCAAGCATAGATCTTGTGATCAGGCATAAACAGGCAGCTTCTGTTGGCTTGCTGAGAGGGTAAACCAGCAGCTCCCAGGCCAGTCTCTGCTGTGCTGGCTGGTAATACCAGCTGATGCTTCCAGTGCTTGCAGAAGAGCCTGTCCCCTGCAGCAGCACTCGTGGGAACAGGCCCCAAGGACCCGTGCAAGCCAGAACATGGAAAACAGTTTGGGGGCATCACATTCCTCTTGCCCACGTCCTCAGCTTTAGAATTTCTTTTCATATAAAATGAGGTAGAATGGCTGGGGAGGAACCTGAGAGATGTCTGCTTGACAATTTTTTTCAAGGGGGAGGGGGAGCAAGGCCTCACTACTGATCATCAAGTGATTGTTACTCATTCATGTTTTAATTCTGTGGAGGCTGAAGGATTGGGAAGTCTTTTGGGCAGAGATTTAGGAAAAACTAAATTGCACAGTCCTGTACTTACGGGAGCGAGGGCTGAGGCTTAAAGATCCCTCAGTCGTGAGCTCTGCTCTATCTCAGGAGTGTTCGTTACCTCTGAGCAAAGAGTGTGCCCTCTTTGGCTGTTGCCATAGGTGGATGCAGCCTGGATCTCGCCGTGGTGGATGGGGAGCACAGGGACTCAGCCTTGCAAGATGTAACACAGCAAATGATTTTTTTTCTTTTATTTTGTTTTGGGGTTTTTCAGCCTCCTTACCCTTTTTTCCCACCTATGTCTGGCAGAAGAATTCAAAGGGAGGCTTTTTTCCTTATTTAACGCTCCGGACCATAATCATCTCATGTTCTGTCATACATGCTGGATCCTGTGATATTCCAGGACATTAAAATTGTTTAATTACTTTGGAACAATAAAAATAGCACTGTTATTTTTGGAGTCTGATAGGTTAAAAAATTAAAAGGGCATTTCAGAAATTCAAAGTACTATGTGCCATAGAAAAAACCTCCTTGCTCCCTTTCAGTGGCATAGTTTTTTAAAAAAATAAATAAAATGCAACCTCCTGCAGTGTTTACAGCCCAAGCGTTGCAGACCTTGGACCAGTCTGAGAGAACCAGAAAGTGAAGCTGACAGTAACCCGTGGGGAAGCGGGGCAGTCTCCTGTCAGGACCTGCATCATGAAGCTCAGCTCAAACGATTTGTGTCAGAGCCTCCTGCCACCTTGAAGGAGGTCAGCGGCATTGGTGAGAGAGATGGTTTTGTGTGTTCGGGTTTTAAATAGCTCACACCTCCCCATCATTAACTGTAGAAGAGGTAAAAAATGAAGTCGGGAGGAGGGACGTGCTGCAGCGTGTGAGCTCATGAGACTGGGAGGGAGAAGAGCTTAATGCATTTTTATTCTTAACCACCTGGGAACTTGCTGTGTAGAAGAATGCTTACTCAGCAGGCATGCTGCTTGTTGTTCACTCCTTGGATGTCTCCCCTGAGGTTTCTCCTTGGCCTTTCAGCTCTGGTGTGGTGATTCTTTCAATGCATCTGAAGCCTTTATTTGGCCTTTGAGCACACAGAGAAGTCAGGTGTGTTAGGAAGAAATCTGTTCCACTTGTTTTGGGAGGAAACATCCTGAGATGCTCCCAGAGGTGGATGACTTGGGTCAATACCGAGGAGTGGGGCTAAGAGAGCAACAGGCTCAGCCATTGGAAACAATCTGGGATGGTTAAGTCATTTGCAGCATGGAAAAGGGAACACAAGGTGGGGGGTAAGGAAGAGCTGTGACAGAAAACAGAGGTATGCTGCAGGCTAATGGGCCAATGCATTCATGACTGGGTTGTAAGGAAGCTTGTGCTTTGTTTAGATGGTTTAGCAGACACCAGCAGGCTTGCTGTATAAAAATATATTAACGTACAACTGGTTGGACACACTGAGATTTCCTTGTTGACCTTTTTGGAGCATATTTGCAAAACCTGGTTTTACTGTTCCGATAGCAGTTGTTTAAAAAAATAAAATCTGCCTTATTACTCTATCCAGATAACTAATTAAATCAATTTCACTTTCTGGTTTCTGTATATAAATGCAATAAATCCTATCCATTTTGCACATCCTGCCTCACCCCATCCTCACCCTTCAGTCCTTACCAGGGAACTGCAGATTGAACTTGCTCTTTGTGAACACTTTTGTTTGCAGAAGAACTTCATTAGAAAACATTTATTCTCTATGATACGCTTTGAAAGCGCAGAGAGGTTTCCTAGAGCAGGCTTAATTTTAAGGCATATTTTTATACAGGAAATAAGCCCCCTTTCAATCCTTCATCCCCTCCTCCTGCCCTTCCACACCAGGACAGAGCACGCCACTTCCCGCACTTCTCTTCAGGGTCCTGTGTTCAGCACTGCTTCCAAACTCAGCCCTCTGCAAATGATGTACGGATATTTGTGCCCACCAGAACGGGTTTTACTGATGCTCTGCATATGCGTTCCATAAGCTGTGCTTTTGCTTCTGTCCTGGGGTAAACAAGGACAGAAGCAACTGAGTTGTGCTGGAAAACGTTTTAGTTCCGATTCTCAAATTTGTTTCCTTCCAAAAGAAAACAAAGCGAAGTTGTCTGTGAAGCAGATGTCCTATGATGCGGTGGGTAGACTGCTGGTAGTTGCTGAGGCAAATGCCAGGGGAGCTTGAATGCCTTTATACATTAATCTTTTCTTTCCTGTATGTGTTTTCTTTTTATCTGAATTGCACCACTATGGAATTATTTGCAGAATGGTACTCCATATATATGTGGGATTTAAAAACAAAACCATAATTGACGCTGTGCAGGATGTCACTCAATTGGTTTTATTTTGCTTTATTTTATATATATTTTCTGGTATCCTGTACATTGCAGTGGGTGTGAAGATAGTATTTTAATATTTGTACAAAGTTTAATTTAATTGTTCTATGTATATAACTGCATTTCTAAATTAAAAAAAAAGTTCTTTTGAAGTGAATCTATAATCTCTTGTGTATTTTTTTAACTGCTTGGGCCTTACGGGCTGGAGATCTAGCAGGTCATTAGCGAATACGTTGCAGTGGTGCAGTGCCTTCCATGTGAAGTCCCCTGGTCTAATGTGCAGACTTGCTGCATGAGGCTGGGCAAGGTATTTGTTTGCCTTTACTTTCTATAGCACTGTATGCAGGCATAGCAATTCACTAATGTGGTGGGGAAGGACCCCTGCATGTGCTCTGTCCCTTCCTCTGCTCCCCCGGATAAAACATAATCTATGCAGTCTGAGTTTCTTGGGAGCAAGCAGCAATGATCAGTCGGCGATGGAGAGGAAGGATGTGAGCTGGGAGGAGGACGCTGCAGTTACTTGGCTCTGCCACAGCAGCGGTAGGAAACACGCACCCACGGGGTCTGTGTGCAAGGGGAAAAGGCAATAGCTATAAAGCAAGAGGGGCTGACTGCGTCAGGAGACATGGGCTGGATGAAAGCCACGGGAGGCCCTCAAAAGGGAATAAGGTTGGGTCTGGATTTGATGTAAGGAAAGAAGATGCATTTCGGGGAGTGTTTGAAGCAACTGCTGCGTTGTCTTACAATCCCCTGCTTGCCGGGCTTGGAACCTGCATTGATGACTACGGCACCAATAGCTGCTAGCTGCTGCCATGTCTCCATCCATTGGTGGGGCCCTCGGGAACAGTACGCTGGGGAGGCTGGCCAAGTTGGTAACAGTGGGAAAGGGGAGGGGGAGAAAGGTTTGGAGAGATGATGTATGGCATGAGAGGACTTCAGAGAGGAAGAAGGGGTGAATATAATAAATGGCTAATTAATCTTGGAGACCAGATAGAGAAGAGTATACATAGGAAGAGGATGTTACTTTTAGAGGGAAGATAGCTCTGACCGGCAAAATACTAATCCAAAGCAGGTAGCAGGACAGCATAGGAGACATCGGAGAGATCTTTCAAATACGTGGGTGTAGACAGTGCAGGTCTGAGTGCAGAGGTGAGGCTGCGTGCAGGCTCTGCTCTTCCCTCTTCCGGGTAGTCGTGCTGCACTGGGAGGATGGCAGAGGCAGAAATGGCAGAGGAATGGACACCTGTTCTTCTGTTAGTGCTGTATACAGTCCTTTTTTGTTACTGTTTGCTTTGCTTCGAAGACCTAAGGTAACACTGCGCTTTGAGGCAACTGTACTAATGAGAATTAATTTCTTTTAATGAAATCTATTGGTAGTGTAATAGGAAAGGGAAAGAGAGGTAAAGGGAAGGAGAGAGGAGATCATTTTGGCCAACTTGATCAAAGCAAAGTCCTGAAGGATGTTATGAGATATGTTGTATATTCACATATATATATATATATATATATATCCTGCCCCCCCCGTGAAGGAACAGGCAGGTTAAAGCGAAGGGAAGAGGTGACACCTCTCTTCCTTCCATTTCCATTTATTCCTTAAATTATTCCAACACAGCAAGCTGATCTTACTGTAGTTCTGCCACTGCAAAACTGGAGCTCTGTGGCCTGTGCCTGCCCTCCTGTAGCAGACAGTTGGCATGTGGGAGTCGGTGGCCTCCAGGAATTGCTTTTAAATTATTACTATTTTGCACTGGGCTGTGGTCTCCTGCCACAGCAATTCTGGCAGCCAGGAATGTGCCTTTCTTGTTGTTCTGCAACTCTTATCTATTAGACACTTTGGAAATAATTTGTCACCTCTGGTTTGTGCCTGCAATGAGAAATGACTGTGGGAGCCAAGCCTGAGGGAAGCCAGCCTGAGGCGGGTGCTCAGGGAAATCCTCCTTAACAGTTGGCCCTCCGGCTGAAGGGCAGAAAGGCCAGGGCATGCAGGAACACCTCCGCATCCAGAAAAGCAGCCTCACCACAAAGACATCAACCCTGCCACAAAGCTGGGGAGTTGAGAAACTTGCTCAGGAAAGGGGATAGATGGGCTCCCACCCTTACCAGGCGTCCTGCCAGCCGGTGCACTATGCTGCCCAGCTCCCAGACAGGATGTTCTGTATGTGTGGATTTTCCAGGAACACAAAGCCACGGACACACCAGCCCCATTACAACCATGGGCTTTAACTCTTTAACAGGACCGAGCGCATCTGGAGCCTTTCCTCGCTGCCCCTGGCTGCTGCATGCTGCGACGCCACCATGGGAAAGCTTTGCGGTGGGATTGTGTTTTCAAATCGTCCCTTGATGCACTGTAGCTTTGCCCCTGCCGGAAACCTCCCCTGCATTAACAGCTCCCCCAGCCTCTGTCCTGTTTTTTGTGACCTGGGGTCACAAAATGCAGGATTCCCTCTCCTGAAAGCAGAAGGATGCCAACAAGCCACGTGCTTCACAAAGCAAGTGTTTGCATGCTCCTGAGGGTACCTCGGCATAAGGTGGTTGTCCTTTGGCAGCTCTCTGTCATCTGGCCTGCGCTGAGCTCAGGGAGAGTCTGTGGGACACAGCTCAGGCTTTTCATGTTACATTTATGGAAAAAAAACAGATTTTGGGGCAAGAGGGCACAGACTGGTGCCAACACGCTGGCGTTCAGTGTGCAAACACCCTTGTCTCCTTGTCTGCTTCTCCAGGCATATGCTGCTCAGATCTCCTTATAGCTACTTTAGGGGGTGGTGTTTGAGACCACGGTGTGTTTAGCAGCTCTGCCTGGCAAGCAGGGTTTGTCTTCCAGGCCCATGGATCCCAAGTGAGGCCGGGGGACCCACTTCATGGGACAGACACGCTCTCCCTGTCCCCACACGTGCCAAACCACAGCAGCCTGCAGCAGAGGCAGTTGGGTGCTGCTGGGCGCAGGGCTGATGCTCTCAGGGAAGGAGGGGGGAACCATAGTGAGCTGGAACATGCTCTGGATACCTGAGAGCACCAAGGAGGCCTCGGCAGCGGGTAGGTGTCCCTCCCCTTGCCGCTGCTGTCTGACAAGTTGCGTGTGTAATTAGACTTGCTTCTGCTGCTGTGCCTGGGGCTGCCACCTCCCTGCGGTTCAGCGGCAGCTGGGGGTGGGAGAAGGACGAGTTGGAGAGCTGGCAGTGGTGGTGCATGTCCCTCCTTACAGGTCAATGGCAGCTGGGGATGCTGTTCGCAAGGCTGGGGCTGGGCTGGGCAGAACTGCTGGCTGCAGCTGGCACACAGCTGGATTTGCTTCTGCACTGGCTGTGCCCATCAGGCAGGCCCTCCCTTAAGAAGAGCCAATGTGCTACCCATATTTAGAAAATACAAAATGTTCATCTTTAAACCCAAGTTTAAAGCGTCCTCATATTGAGGAGACCAGGGGCCAGGTTTGGGAGCAGCAGAGTTTTCCTGGGGAGGAAAACTCAGGCAGCGAAGCCCTCTTGGACAAGGCTGATGGGAGCCAGAAGCGGAAGCCTGGCACCCCAGGGGTGACAGCGCTGAGCTTCCCACCTCGTGCTCCCATCCCTGGGCGCTGCAGGGCAATGTGGGGCTCCCTGCGGGTGGGACAGGACAGCAGTCTTGCACAAATGACTTTCCTCCACCTACATGAGCCGCCTGCGCAGGATGGCAGAAATGTCCCTGTAAGGGCTGTTTCCAAGCGATTTATGATCCTGGGTTCAGCTCTGCAGACAAAGTTATTACCATCCTACAGTCTGCATCTCCCCTCATAAACATAACCTGGCTCCAAATAATTGTTTCCTCTGGGAAGCTTTAAAATAGTTGATTTGTTACTGAAACTGTTCGGTATTTCTCTTGTGCTTCTCTGGTGCGTTTTCAACAGCCTTACAAATAACTGGGAATTTATCTTCACGGCGTCTCAGTGGGTGGGAAGGCCCACGCTGTCCCTGTTGATGGGGAGGGGAAAAGACAAAGCACAGAAAAATGAAGTAACCTTCTCCAGGTCATACCAGAGGCTGTGTTGCAGGCGGGGAAACAAAGGCTCTTAATGACACCTTCAGCATGTCTTCTTCCAGACCTCTGCTTTAGCTGTGAGCTCCTGTTTCTTCTGCATGTGGTGGTCCAGCTGTCACCCTGAGGGACGGCCCCTTTATTCCAGCACAGGCTGTGCCCGAAGGGAATGACTGAAATGGTAATTCAGAGATATTGATTCTCCTCATCGTGGAAGCGTAATGCCAAGGGCAACACCTGCTACATAATCACTCTCTTCTTATTCTGCCTTGTGGCTAAGGAGTTTGAGATAAATGAGTCAGGGCCATGCCCTGGGGAATCAAATGGAGGCCCTGCTGTTCCCAGTGCAAGACAGGTCAGCGGGGACTCTGGGAGGGTCATACAGGAAGGTGAGCTTTCTTTGCTGCATTTTGGCAGCAAAATTAGGAATTTCAGAACAAGGTGGTAAAAATGCAACTGAATGGAGCATGGGAGGGGTCTGGATGCAGGGGCACATCGTGCTGGGGTACCTCTGAGGCGCTGGAATTAGGTGCCCTTGCTTACTAGTGCAATAGGGAACGAAGTGTGTTGCTGTTTTGGTTGGTTTATCAGTTGTTGGGCTGGTCCTGGAGCCTGTGAGTTGAGGACGGAGGATTAATGCCTTGTAGTTTCCCCCTGCAATTGGCAGAGACAATTTTGAGAGGTCCAGGGAGATTAAATGTTTCTTCCTTTGTTTCTTCCCTGTTCTGCATTTATACAAAGCCATCCTAGTCATTTTATACCGGGGACTTTTTTGTCTGGTTTTGAGGATGCAAATTACCATTGCATCTCGACCTTTCCCACAGGAGGAAAAAACCCACACAGCAGTATCTTATTGCTACTCAGCCAAGGCATGGGGGCAAGGAAGGGATGTAAATGGGACGGAGAGCAAGCGGTCTTTCCAGTCGCCCTCCAGCAGTGTCGGGGGTGACACACCGCAACCCAAACGTGATCTTTGGGGCGCGGGGGGCTGCTGTGCCACCCGGTTTATCTCGGTCTGACGTCACGAGGATCTCTTTCGTTTGAGTTCCTACCGCTGGTTTAAAACCTGCCCGGGACGGTCTCCAATCTCACCAGCGCTGTCCCCTCCCTGGGTCAGACCTCGCCTGCAGAACCCGCCGGGGGGAGGCAGCCGGGTCACCGGCGCCGCCCCGCGGTGCGGCGGCTGGGCCGGCCCCAGCGGTCCGACACCCCCACCTAGCGCCCGCCCGGCCCGCTCCGCTCTCCTTTGCGGCGAGCAGGAGAGGGGGCGGCATCAGCCGCCGCTTTCTCCGTGGCCTCGTAGCTCTCCGCCGCGCTAAGGTGCCGCCACCGCAGAGCCGCGTAGCGCCGGGGCCGGCGCTCGCAGGCCGAATGCGGGGTTTCAAGGGTGGATGTCTATTCCCACGCTTTCACAAATTCCCTGCGTGATGTCCTCTGGCAACTAGACGCTGATGATTAGGAGTTAAAAATGAAGACGTGTTCCTCTAACCGAAGAAAACGTTTTGGGAGGGAATAAAGAAAAGGTTGTTTATATTTAAGATCAAAATAACAGAAGTTTGGGGGAGAAAAAAATAAAAATCACAACAAATCTACTTTAGCAGCCAGAGTGCTGGCACAGGGATAAATGGGTCTAAACTAGCCATGATGGACATTAGGCCAGAAACCAGGATCGCCACCATCGGGTAGACACTAGGGAAGCCTCATGGCAGGGTCAGGGAAGCTGGGAAGCTGGCTGGTTTTAGGATAGAGTGTAACCGCTTTATGAAATGTCAAATGCTTGCCCAAGGCTGGGGCCTTGCAAGTGTTGTTCCTAAACAGGACTTTCGTATTATTGAAACAACCCTTCATTAGCACTCCAGGATGGCTTCAATGGTGCCAGCAACAGTGATCAAGTCAAAAAGGAGCTGGTAAATGTACCTGCCAGGACACCTAAGCCAGAACAGACTCTCAAGATGACAAAATTTGAAATAGCAGTGGCTTTGGTCTCAAACAGCACGTGCTCCTCTGCAACCGTGAACGGCACCGCAGCAGGGCCATTGCTACCAGGGCACCCTGAGGAAGCCATCTCGAGGACGTGCGCTGGGAGGCCGCTCCTCTCCATAGACTCTAACCTGGCACTTGCATCTGCAGAGGGTCACAAGCCCATCCTAAACATGCTCACCTGGCTTGGGCCAGAAACTCCTTGGCAGAAGACTTGATGGCAGGATGCATTTTTTTGCTTCGTCGGGCAAAAACCTGCTGATTTCTTCAGTGCGAGGGTGTCGAATTTGTTTGTGGGACCTAACGGCCGTTGGGAAAACAAAGCTCTGTAGCTGCTCGAGGTGATCATCTGCTCCCTGCAGTTCGCAGAGCTAGCTGCTGTCTTTGCCAGAGCAACGTGAAGTGATTTTTCTTACATGAGAGGAAACAAATTCTCCAGACACGATGCCCTTCTGGGCAATTGTTGCAGTTTCCTCTGAAATTTTCAAAAACACAAAATATGATTTTTTTTGGTTTTAAATGTCCAAAGCCCAAACTATTTTTCTTCTTTTATTGGATTCCATAACTGAAAAAAGGTTATTTAAAACTTTTATGTGTCTCCTTTTCAGTCTGGTGAGGGAGCAGGGGGATATTAATGCTTGAGGGGGATTCCCTCCCTCCCCTGCTTCTCAAAGAAAGCTTGCCTTGTTTTAAGTGTTTCCCTTCTGCCTGTCTCCATAGAAAATATTAGGGATACGGGGTCTGGTATTCATTATAAGCTCCCAACAGAGTAAGATCAATGAAACTTTAAATAAAGCAGCTGTGAGCCAGTATGTCATTTAGCTGTCGAAGTTAAAAGCATGTATAACAAAAATGGAGCTTAATGGCGAGGGCCTTTTTTCCCTGTTTCAGAAGTTTGCATGATGTTGTCTTGTTGCTGATGCTTCACAGTCACACAAGGTAAGTCTTGCCTGAATTTTTCATCTGTGTACCTACCTATCTACTAGAGCATGAAACCTAGGTCATGAAGCACTCAGCCATTACATAGCCATGGCTACTTTTACCTTTGCAATCAGGGGTACCTGATGGTTTAACCACAAAGCCACTCTTTTTTTCTTGAATGTGAAAATAATTAGGTAAAACATAAAAGCTTATTAAAATTTTCTTTTCTTAAATAGGGAATGAAATTAAAAAAGCCATTCTTTTTTTTTTTTCCTCTTCCTTTTTTCTTTCCCCTAGCCTTGGGAAAAAACAAACCCAAAATAGGACCAAATGAAACCCCAGTGCAGCTGTCAGGAACGCTCCAAGCTTTCCTGTACACACCATTTGGTCGCAGCACGCTACACACCGAGGGCAGAGCTCAGCAGTGTTTTCCCTGGGTCACTATTCTCCTCCATCACGAAGCTGCCTGCCAGAGCCAGTGGCACAATGTCCATATTTCCATCTCAGTCGTTACGGCTGAGCTAGGGTCACAGAGAGCTTTTTTCACTGGAGAGGGAGTCCATTTTCCTTTCTCTCTCAGCAGCGCAGCCCTGAGTGACAGAGGCTGACCAGGTCAGCCTTGTAACATGAATTCAGTCCTGCCTGAAGAAAAGCCCCCGGGTTGCCAGGAGGTTCACTCCCACCAACAGACAGGAAGGAGGGGTGGGAAGCACCCAGGGGAGCAGCCACATATTCAAGCAGCATGATATTTATCATTTTAATTAGCAGTATTGCAGTTAAGTCCAAGATGCAGGAAAACAGAGGAAAGATCACACAAGAGCAATGAAATTATCAGGGAGTGGAAGGACTTACACATATTTAGCCCTTTTAATCTTTTCTTGTATCTCAGCTAAGCAGGGACAGCGAAGGAAGGTTGATATTACCATCCAAAGGGAACAGTCCTCAGGGAGGAAAAGGGAGCCTTTAGCCTAGTTCAAAGGCTTGTAACTCAATGTGACAGGAGGAATTTTGAAAGGAAAATACAGGTTAAACAGAAAAAAAGGTTCCTCTTGATGTCATTTGTTAAACTGAAGTGATTTCCCACAGGGAGCAGCAGAAGCCTAGGCTCCTGACTTGTCTGTACGCAGGAGAGGGGATGTACTTTCCTGTGCTTTAGGAAAGGCAGGAGGTGGTGGCGAGGAGCCGGGGCAAGCACTGAGTGATGGACCGGCCTGCCAGGCTCTTTGTCTTCCAGCTTTCTGGCTGCCAGAAATAACGGCCTGTGCCTGTTGCTTATCCCACGTGCCATCCGATGCTTGAATTTGACAAGAGTAATACAAGAAAACTGTTCTGCCGGTGTATGTGCTGGGAATTAGCAACCGGGGATGTCAGAGGGTCGTGTAGCAGAATCAGACCCCTGGAAAAGCTGATGTGGCTTTATTTAATGCACTGTGCAGCTCAGGGGGCTGCATGAGAGATGCCTTGGCTGTTTCAGAGCTGCAGAAATGATGCCAAATAGAAGAGAGGTCTGCATAATCATGTCTTTTGTTGCTGGCAGACACATGGTCAGGACATTGTGGTGGCCGAACGCTTAATTCTAGAGCAATAGGTGCAATATGTGCTTCTGAATGGTCTGGGGGGAAGAACAAACAGAAAATATGCCTATTCCCCACAGCATTTAATCTTACTAAAACAATTTAAAATGCGATTTAAACAGTAGGCTTTCTGGCCATTGTGTTCATGAGCAAAGCCCAAAAAGTATCTGAACAAAGAATGTATTTTCACCAAAAGGGATGTCCTCAGCTCAATGCTGAAAAAGTAGCAGAGTCACTGATCTGAGTGCAGAATGTGGGAAGGCAGCTGCACTGTCGACATTTCCTTATGGGAGGTGACACCAATTCCTGTGCCAAGCGAGCAGGTGTTTTGGAGCAAGAACTGCGGAAGGAGCAAAGCTAATGCAAACAGGTAATGATTCACTGGCAGGAACCAGACACCAGCACTCCTGGCCTTGTCCTCTGCAGCGTCTCGACAACCCCAGGGTGCCTGACTGTGCATTTGTTTTCTAAGCTGGAACAGGAAAGCCCTGCTCCTCTCTGGCTCTGCAAGGAGAAGCCACCACTCCAGCCGGCCCAGCACACAGTGCCAGCAAGCCCAGGGCGGTGCAGGTGCTGGTGAAAGGTCTGGGAATCCAGCTGCCTTCTTCTCTGGAGTGGGCAAGTCAGGCAGCAGCTCTGCCATTGCCTCGTGATGGTCCTTGTGTCCAAACTCTGAGGCAGACGAACCCTTGTCTCTGAGGCCGAAAGTCAATAACTAAGTTCTGGCACCAAGTTAGCAGGATGGCAGATAATTAACCGAAAGCACCAGACCCAGACAGATGTGGGTGTGTGAATCAGGCTGAGATACCAAACCACTCCATGTGAAACTAGTGCATGGCTAGAAACTTACTGTCAAATCTAACGGTGTTAGTAAACTGCTGAGGGAGACTGAGGCCGACAGCTCCATGTGCTGCCTGTGCTCCCCTGGCCCCAGCTGGGCGACAGCCAGCCCCTCAGAGGCCCACTGAGGTGAGTGAGAAGGGGAGGCAATGCTGGAGACATCTGTGACCTTGGGTTACTGCTGCTTTGCAGCCTGGCATTCACAGCAGCTCGCTGTGCACTGATGTCAGGGCTCTGAGGTTGAAGTTGGTACGAGCTGACCCTCATACCCTAATATTGGCCTTTGAAGGCTACACAGAGAGTAGCACAGTTCAGTCAAAGCTGGATGCTTAACGACCAAGAGATGCATGTGAAATCTTCTCCTGAGCCTTCCAGCTGTTGCACCCTGAGGGCTGTCTCACCTTGACCTCTATATTTGCTGGTGTAAATCACTTCTTAATGCCTGCAGATGAGAGTGCTTTGTAGCACCAAACACCCACTGTGCTGATAGAGTGCTTCTTGCAGAAAGAGCCTGTGAGCGAGGATAAGATGAGCCAAAATCTGCTGAATCTTATCTCTTCTTTAGACAACCTTTCCAGCATTTGTGGCTGAAAGTGAAATATTCGGAGTATGAATTGCTGTCTTCTTGAGGACTTGGGTGGCTATCGTTATGGGCTAGGGGAAGGGTGAATTCCAGTGTTCTCCCTAATTATACTAGCTCTGTGCTGTTATACCTGTCACGTGGATCACAGGATGGTTTAAAGCCCAAGGGCCTGATGCCACGTGGCAGCACGGTGCCCACCAGGGAAAGAGCACTTTAGAGGTAAATTCTCTGGTGTGGACACTGTGAGATGTGGATTTAGTTACTACTTCTCTGACAGCAGAGCCCTGTCAAGGGGGAGGAGTGATTGATAGTTTGGATTGAAAAAAACAAAATAATTGGTATTACAGTCACCCTGAAAGTTGAGTTGGTAAAACTGAAGGAGAGAAAACAGCAAGTGGGAGAAGCTGGGAGCAGAAACCTCCAGAACCAAGACTGCCGCTGAATTGACTGTAGCATCAAATCATATCTATAGAAAGACCATGTATTCCTGTATCTTTAGGCAATATGAAGAGAAAGACCTCTGTATTGGTATGAGTAGTTTTAAAAAGTTATAATGCTTAAATGTATCTTTTCAAAGTAACTACAGTGGCATAAAAATTCTGTGCATGCTAGGCATAATTTCTGGGTGGTTAAACAGTTGGTGAAATTGCAGTTTGTTTTCCAGCAGGATCTATCAGAAGGTTGGAGGAACCAGCACGTCATATATATATATGTAATCTTTGTCCTTTCTACTTGGTGTTTTTACCTGCGTAACGTGACAACTAGTTTAAACAGTCTCTTGTGATTACAGCTTAATGACAGTTTTCCTGGATTGTGCAACTATACGGTATATTGTTTTAATGTTGTTTTTGTTTAGTATAACAGTTGCCTAAAAATAAGAAATAAAACCACTAGTGATGGGAGATGTACCATCCTCCCCAGACTTGAAAAGTATGTGAAAGGTAGGTGACATAAACACGATGACACTTACAGCACTGATAACACTCCAGCCTTCTGCAAGGGTGACATCTTCTTAAAGGTATCACGAAGCTCTTCATGAACTGTGTGGCAGCCATATGCATGTTGGAGTAGTACTGTGCCATAAGAAAGCTGAGGTCATCATTTAATCTTTCTTACCTTACTGTCATTAAGTAGATCATCACTTGTCCCTTAGGTATCATACCCTCTGTTGCCACATCCCAGAACAGGTTTTACCTGTTTCTGCAATGCCAGTGTATTTGTTGAGTTATTTTTTAGATTGCGATCTACTTTAGCTGAAGCCTTTATAGATGTTACTATTTCCGAAATGGGAATTTCTGATTTTGTACTGGTGGATTAGACTTCCTAAACATAGTGTGCCCTTGTTCTTGCAGAATTTCATCTTGTTGTTCAATCATTCCTTTGGTTTCTGAGACTCATTTTGAATTCTGTTCTTGTCTTCAGAGTGTTTGAAACTCTTCCCAGGCTGATTCATCTGCATGTTTTAAAAATGCATGCTCTAATCTGCTTAACAAATTATTAATGCAGGTGTTGAATGGTCCTGTGCTAAGAAGAAATCACTGATTCCACAAAGGAATCTTCCCCAAGTTTGTCAAGGAGCTATTCTGAATGCAAACTCTGAAAAAGTTGTGCTTCCAGCTTACAATGAATTTTACCTTGGTATTTTCCTGTTTGCTTAAGAAAAATGGACTCAAATCTTTATTATAGTCAGGTTTAACACATCTCTCTTTTTTCCCCTTGCCTGCTAGCTTAGTTATTCCAATAAGGAGTATTGGATTCATTTGAAACAGCTTGTTCTTGATTGCCTGCCTTGTTGGCATGAGCAGCTTACTAGTTTACAGAATGAAAGTGCTTATAAATTGATGATTTAATCTTTTGTTCCACTGCCTTTCTGACCTTTGAAGTTAAGCTTGCCAATCGAAAAATCACTGCACCGCCAGGAAGTTAGGCATTTGGGATGGTGCTAGAGAGTTCTTGGTGATGGTTCATTAGTTACTTCAGGGAGTTTCTTAAGGATTAAAAGCGCTGGCTGCTTGAGGATATGTGAACTTTCTTCATCCTATTGCTCCCCTATTACGACCTATGTTCTTCACACCCTTTTTAAGATGAATACTGGGTCTCAGTTAAGCAAAAGGTGAAGATGACATGACATGCTCAGTGTTTGCAATCTGCCATCTGCTGAAAACAAAACCTGTTGCCAATGTTAGTCCCTGGATCTGTGTAAACAAAGAAGGTGGTTTGTCAAAACAAAGACGTGGTATGATTTGAGCTGCTTGGAAATGTAATGGCAGACCATGGCCATGAGTGCAATGGTTGCATTTGGGGGTACATCTAACGTTGAGCTAAATCACAAAGGGGCTCAGGTGGCTTTCAGGAAAAGCCTGAAAGGGCCAGCCGTGGAAGGACACATGATCCTGCAGAAGCTCTCCTGTTACCCTCTGAAGGTTTATAAATAACTTTGACCCAGTAAAGTGTTTTTGTAGCGGTCTATAGCTTGCTTTCACAGCGCTGTCAGATTTCCTCACGAGTTCACATTCAGCATCTACAACTAAACACACTGATCTGGTGTAAACTTGTTCTGATGATTCAAATATTAACCCAAGGAGAAAAAAAATCTTTTCCACTTTGTACATGTAAGCTTCATGTTGGACCAGGTACCACCTGTCCTTCTGCAGCTGGTATAAATTCAGCATAAAAACATAAAGCTAACCTCAACTTCATTGCATGTACCAGATAATGTAAAAAATGTGATGGTGTGCAATGCTTTATCAGTATTAAATCTCTATTGGGATGTGATCTGATGTGATGATGCACTATTCTGCTGTCAATCTGCCTTAACTGCCTCACACAGTGGCAAACTGCAGAGACATAGGCAGTGCCTGCTCCATATCCTAGGGAAGAAGAGGTGGTGGGTTCCTGGCTCCCCTGCTTTTTCCTGAGCCACAGCCATTAGCACAACCCTGAATAACAGACTCACCCGAATGAAGAGCTAAGGTCTGCAACTTCAGTGATGAGCTACAGATCCCCCTGTTACCATAAGGTACCTCCGGGACGAGCTGAATATTGCTGCTGAGCTATAATTAATAGGATGCTCATTATTACGTTTGACTAGGAAAGACAAGCGTGAGGAACTGTATCCAAGGGGTTCTAGCAGGAGCCAGCTGAAAGAAGGCCAGTTAGGCAACAAGGAT
Source organism: Aptenodytes patagonicus (assembly GCF_965638725.1). Lineage (NCBI taxonomy): Eukaryota > Metazoa > Chordata > Aves > Sphenisciformes > Spheniscidae > Aptenodytes > Aptenodytes patagonicus. Next base: position 33,980,120 of record NC_134955.1, on the reverse strand, counting down.
CCATTCGGACTGTGGAAGAGTAGCCCTCAGTCAGGCTCCCTAACTCTACTTACTGCTGAGTAACACAGCCCTGCGGCAGCACATTTCTCTCTGAATTACGGTCTAGTGGAAAAAGGGTGCTACAGCTAAATATGTTTCTGGTTGGTGGGCAAGGACTCTCAGCCTGACACTAACATATGAGAAATCCATATATTTGGATTTAAGCAATTTGAAGTTTAGCTTTCCTGAAAAGTGGAAAACTGGACCAACCCAATGACAAACTTATTTCTGAATGTCTGTTATTCTGTTATTTTAGGTCAATTTTCTTTTTCTTACTCCAAATATTTTGAAGAAAGGCAATTGGTACTCAAAGATTAAATTATCTATTTAATTTTTGCCACCTCCTTGAAACTTTTGCAAAGCAGCTCTTGAGCCCTCATTACTGCTACCTTTAAGAGAGCTACACTTAGTCTAGCAGTAAGAGAAATACGTTAGTTCACAGAGCCTTGGAAGAAAGGACAAAGAACGCATAGGCAAATAAGTGTACAGAAAAGGAGAAAGTAAAGAAAGGTAGAGGAGATTAACATGGAGAACCATAGTGAAAGTAGTAACAAATATATTCACCAGTAGCAGAAGAGGATGCTAGATACATCTCTGCTTCCATTCACAGAACTGTTGCAGAACTGGGCAAGTGCCGAGTCTTTGGCTATATGGCTTATACAAGCAGCTTCACTGTGGATCTGAGGGGCAAGAGTTTTTGCAGAGGGTCTTCAGCAACAGCAGGTAGAGTCTCTGACTTGGAGCCTCTCTTTTTTCCTCTTTCTCCTCCTTTTTTTTCCTGTTCAGTCTTCCCCCCTGGTTTAAAGCTGTCTGTAGGGTGAAACTGTATAAACTTCTTGTATCCAGAGCGTCCTCCAGCAACTTATTCCAGAGGTCTACTACCAGCTGGTGAAGAACCACCTCCTTTTGCATGTTTTGAACTTGGACTTCATCAGTTTCATCTGATGACATCTAATCTATGTATTTGAAAGAGACAGTAAAGAGTTAATCCCTATTGGCTATTTTCCACAAGCAGTACCAGCTAGTAATGGTGGCTGGCTGGGACTTTATTTCAGCTTTCATTTAGTCTTCTGCTGCCACATGCCCTTTCCACTTCCAAATAGTGACTGTATTTACCTAGTTACCTTGATGAATTAACTAGAGGGATGTCAGCATGCTTGTGTGGCTTTCAGCAGCCTAGAGTTGCAAGGAAGGTAGGGGTGTGGACATCAGTGGGCTAGTCAGCAGCAAGAATATTAACAAGTCCCAGGTGGTCTTCAAACAGCCTCAAGCCAAAGGGAGAAATACTCCTTCCTGTTAACATAAAACTCGGAGAAACTAGGTAGGAAACAGATGTGCCTGCTCACGACCCTCATGTGGGAAGCCCATGTGAGTAAAAGAGTGCATGACCTTTATGTCGGCAACACCCTTGGGTAACACAGGAACCTTTTAAAGAGTGATTGTTGTCTCCTGGATCCCCTCCTGACTTTTGCTTCTCTTATCCCAGTGGTCTGAAAATGAGATGCAGAGAGGAGATTACTGCCTTGCAGTAACAAGGCCAATGCTTTTTAGGCTGCAGTTTCACACTGCTAAAATGAACAGCTCTTCCTTAATGGGGTGCTCCTTCCCCTCCTCTCTGTCAAGCGCTAACCCTTGTTTTTATCCCACTGCAAGCTGGTTTTCAGGGAGTTAAACCAGCAGAAATCTGCTTGCTGCCTTTTCCAGGGCTAGTTTTTGCCAGTTTAGCTTTGTGAACCAGCTCACTCTGCAGTCAGAAGAGTCCCAGTGTTGACAGGAACAGGACTGCCTGTTCCCATGGCACCTGTTAGAGCACCGTAACTCATTATGAAATTAGCAGTGTTAGACGGCACATCTGAATGTATCTTCCTCAGCAGGTGAAGGTTATGATGCACAGGGATAATCACAAGTGTTGTCTTTCATTGCTCAAAGTCCTCTCTCTACTGCAGATTCTCCCATGCACGCATCATCCTTGCTTTTCTCACAGACCCAGATGCTGCGCAGAATGGAAGTATGCATCTTTGTAATCCAAGAGAAAAGCAGGCGTTGCTGCCAGTTGCCCTTGCTAAACCTTTAGCTACGCTGTAGCCTTTCTCATCATTGCCTGCACATAGCAGAAATAACTTTCCAAGTTAGGGGACTCTGCATACTGTTGCAGTTTGAGAAGTGTGTGTGTGGACAGTCATATAAAGCTCTGATGTCAGTGGCATCATGTGCAGTATTGTTCCAGGGAAATCTACTCTACGTCAGTGACTAAGCATGAAAAACAGAAGTTTGTCCCCATAGAGCTGATTAATAACAGACAGCGGGTGTAACAAAAATGGCATTTCTCAGTCCCCAAGGGGAATGGGTAGGGGGTAGGACTGGAGGCAGCATAGGACTCCAGGCAACAAGTCAGGGAAATGCTGTCAAAAGGGTCATACTGTCTTCAGGTCAACCTGATGTAGCTATAATTGCTGGCTAATTCTTTGTGTAAAGCCAACTGATCCAGCAGTGCACAAATCTGGCAATATGACAGTCACAGAACTGCAACCTCCATCTGTAGTAGAAAACTGGTGGGTGTATCTTCAAGTTCCAGATGTCTTCTGCATTTCAAATGCCCCTTGGGATAATCTGTTGCCTTTACTGCAATCATCTTGAAGCCAAGCTATGATAAATTCTGCAGTTATGTGAAACAGAAACGAAGCTCAGCTCTCTACCTTGTCACTACACACTTGATTCCAAATGAGGATGCAAATAGATCAGGTGTTCCTTACATATTTTTCTCCTCTCATTCTTCGCTCATCATGGCCAAGAGAGAAATGCCTGTTCCTGCAAGACCTTGCCCACCCCTGTGCCTGCCTGGCACACAAGCGCAGCACAGTTTTTAGTCTCTTATGTTGTGTTTAACCCATCAGCTCAGCCTTAACGATAGCCCTATGCTACGCAACACTGTGAAAATCCAGGTTTGTTTACTGCCTTCTCAACATGGCTTCCAGATGAAGTAACACACTGCGCTTTCCACGCTCCGGACCAGCATTAACACCACTGCCAGTTTTCTTCCCACACAGGCAGCTTTAGCGTACCGCCACGGGTTACCTAACCCAGGGCGGCTGCGCTGACGAGCAAAGGCGAGTACACCAGCGGCCATCCTCCCTCTGCGCACCGAGGAGGGTCTCGGGAAGGCCCCTTTACAGGGGACAGGTAGCAGGGGGCTGGGGGCGTCCGCGCCCACGCTCCTCCGCAGGCAGGGCTGGGCCCCGAGCCACCGGCCCTACGGGAGGGCTACGAACGGTATACAGCCTCGCCGCGGCGCGACAGGGCCGGGCCGGCACCCCCCGCGCCGAGGGCGGGGCCCAGACGCGCCCCCTTCCCCGCCCTGACCTAGATTCTCTGGGGAAGGGGCGGGGCGGCCGCCCCCGCCAATCGCCGCGCCGCGCCAGCGTCACGCGGGGCGGTGGTGACGCGCGGGGCCGCCTCCATTTTGCAGCGCAGCGGCGGGGGTGGCGCGGCAGTCCGGAGCCGGCCGTCGCGAAGGGAGGAGGGAGCTGCCCGCCAGCCGAGCGCCGACTGCTCCGCGCGCCCGCCCGGCTCGGCCCGCGCCGAGACCTGCAGCCCAGGTTCGTGACAGGCGCGGGGGCCTCCCTGCGGAGCGCCGCGCCGCGGGCGGGCTGGCGGCGTTGGAGGAGCAGGGTCGGTGGGGCAGGGAACTGCCGGCTGCGCGGCCGGCCAGCCTCCGACCGGCGGCCGGCCTTTTCGTCGCTGTGTTTTACTCCAGTGCCTTCCGCGGAGCGGGCGCTGTTGTCGTCGCTGCTGGGCGCGGCCCGGGCCGCCATTTTGTAGCGGAGCGATGGCGTTCGCTTTTCTTCCCTTGCTCGACGGGGGCGGTGCGCATGCGCTGGCAGAGAGGGGCGGGGCCGCCCGGGTGTCGGCATGTTGTGGGCGGGGCTGCAGGCGGAACGTCGGGTTCTCATTGGCGCAGGCTAAGGCGGACCCCACCTGGCTCCTTCCTATTGGGCCGGAGCAGGGGCGCGGTCGGGCCGCGGGCCTGCTGCGGACTGCGGCAGGGAGGGCGGCTGCGCGGGGCGGGGGTGTGCTGAGTCACCGGGCAGGGCGGGGGGCCGGCGGGCTGGGGGCGCTGACGGGCTGGGCGCCGTGTCTCCCGCAGCGAGCTCCGCGCCCACAGCCATGAGCGGCTGCCGCGTCTTCATCGGGAGGCTGAACCCGGCCGCCAGGGAGAAGGATGTGGAGAGGTTCTTCAAGGGATATGGCCGCATCCGGGACATCGATCTGAAGAGGGGGTTTGGGTTTGTGGTGAGTGCCGCCCCTTCGCAGGGCTCTGCGGTCCCTGTCCGTTGGTGGTCACTCGGATCTCATGCGCGTTTGATGTCCACGAAGCTACTTTTAAAGATAATGCCATTAGCGTGCTCAGCTAAGTATACTATGTGGCAAACGAGCATTTGTTAATGTCTTAGAGATGTAATTTTTTTACTTTTATGTTTTTGCTGTGGTGGTTTTGCAGGAATTTGAGGATCCGAGGGATGCAGATGATGCTGTCTATGAATTGGATGGAAAAGAGCTTTGCAGTGAGAGGTGAGGTACCTTATTTCATGAATATATAAGCTTAAGTACCTAAAATAAGAAGTGTGTCAATTTTAACTTGCATTGTGTTATCAGTACTGTTTAAACTATTTTGTGTTTTGTTTTTTTTTTCCCCCCCAGTAACTATAACTATGAAGGAATATGCAAGAAGAAGAATGTAAAAATGTGTGGTTTTCCATTTCTTTTTTTTCCCCAGGGTTACAATTGAGCATGCAAGAGCACGCTCTAGGGGTAGAGGCAGAGGGAGGTACTCTGACCGTTTTAGTAGCCGCCGTCCACGTAGTGACAGGAGGTATGTATAGCTTTGGACTGACATAGTTTAAAAAAGAATACTGTGGGCTCATCTGATCCAAGAACTTACGCTAGAATGAGATATTAAAAGGTATTATTTGCCTTTTTTAGTCAATCATTTGATGTGGCAGTAGGATAGTGAGGATTACAAAACTTCTCAGATATGCTTGCCATCTTTATGCTTCCTCCCCAAAATATTTAATGCTTGTCCTAGATTACTCGGGGCACTTACATAGTTAAGTTGTAGTAGTAATAGTGATATGCTGATACTGGTGATTGGTACAGCCTTTGTTAATATTAACATGCGGTTATATTTTAATTACTAATAAAAGTCTCAATTGTTTATTTCTAAACAGAAATGCCCCACCTGTAAGAACAGAAAATCGCCTCATAGTAGAAAATTTGTCTTCCCGAGTCAGCTGGCAGGTTTGTTGAAACACGATTAACTATTTTGACTTCGTTTAATGGGTATGTAATGTAATTATTTTGTAAAATAATTAATTAAAATTAAATCTAATTTATTAAAAATGTTTATGTAATTAATGTAATTTTAAATAATGTAATTAAATATTTTGGATGAAAACTAGTTAATTTTAATTTATAATAATAATAATAATAAATGTATATATTTGAGGATATATATTTATTTTTTTCTTGTTTTTTAAATCCATTTTAACCACATATTAAACCCTTTATTTGCCAGCCTATCTGTGTCGTTGGCCTTATGACGAGGAGTGCCTGTGGGTTATCCTAATCGTTCTGTCTTGGTCACTCTTGGTTGGGCCTGGTTGACTTTCCAGTCAGCTCCTACAATGTCACTTGGCCACCTCTAGATCTGTGTTTGCCGGTCTAGACGTAATCGATGCACTCCTTAAAGTGCCACATTGCAGCGATCCCAGAGCGTTAACGAGATCTGATTCCTAAGTTGAGAGCTGTTCTTCCTGTAACGCTTCCGAATAAAGAGGTCCTGGTCGAAAAGAGTTGAAAGATACGAAATTAGGTGGTCGTTGGAATCCTGATCGCAGTAAAGTGGTCCTTGGTAACATCAAGCATAGAGAATGTCTGGATCCATCAATAGTCTCCTAATAGGGAGGGCAGTGCGATTAATGGCTTCCATCGACTGGGTAGTGTTCGTCAAGTGGGTGGCGAAGAGCCAGTCGGGCATATGTCATGACGGTATCTCCGGTCGCTTAATGCAGTTTGCTGCTTGGCTAGCCTAGGGAAATGTTAATAAAGGTAAAGTAAACTATATTTTTAATGACATATGGGGCACAAAATAATTGGTGTTATGTAAATGTAATTCTGTATGCATATAAGACTCGTAATGTAAATGGAGACTGAAATAGTACAAAAATATATGGGTAGTATTTCACACTCAGTCCAGTATATATACAAATGTACTTTTTTACTTCTCTCTCTCTCTCTCTCTCTCTCTCTCATTTTCTCTTTCTCATTTAATCTATATAATCTTTGTAGACTAATATTTTCCTTAATGTTAAGACACTTTATTAGCATTTTGCTTAAAGCAATATGCTTTTTTCATTTATTTCGTGCCCTGATACTGATAATTGAATTTTGATAGAATACAAGTATGGCAATTGCCATGTTTGTAATTTATCTAACATCTTCTTTTTCAGTAGTCATAAGTTTCTTTTGTTTGTTTTTAACTGTTTTTTATAGAGATAAGTATTAATTTCACTTCTTTGCATAACATAACTGGTCTTGTGTTAGGATCTCAAAGACTTCATGAGACAAGCGGGGGAAGTAACCTTTGCAGATGCACACAGACCTAAGTTAAATGAAGGGTAAGTCTCTCAAATCATCTCTTGAAAGCTGTAGAGTAATGTTTGTATGTATAATATTTGGGGAGGGAAGCTGGCTACTTTCAGTGCTCAGCAGCTGTTCGTGGTTTAATTTAGCTACCCTTTGAAAATGCATTCTCTGGTATTTGGGGAGGGGAATTCTTCAATTCATGCTTGAGTTATGACAAGGGATGGCTACACCGAGCAGTGAGAGTTCTTTTGAGTTGGTTTGTTGGGTTTTTTTTTCTCCAGAGTATGTTTTGCTCTGTCATCAAAATTACAACTTGTAATAGTGAGCTCTGTGCTTTGTTTTTTGTTTTGTTTTGGGGTTTTTTTTTTGTAGGGTGGTTGAATTCGCCTCTTACAGTGATTTAAAGAATGCTATTGAAAAACTTTCTGGTAAAGAAATTAATGGAAGGAAAATCAAACTAATTGAAGGCAGCAAAAGGCACAGGTATGGATTTCTAGTCTCTTAAATAATGCTTAAAGATTCATTGAGAAAGCTTTGAAGTCAGTGACCAGGCAGCCGAACTGGAGACCAGTTGCCGTCTGGTTATTGTCGTGGTCAGTGACGTTTCATTGCTAACACCGATGCTCTTTGTTTCCTCAGTAGGTCCAGAAGCAGGTCACGGTCTCGTAGCAGAAGCTCATCCAGGTCTCGTAGCCGTTCCCGTTCCCGCAGCCGCAAGTCTTACAGCAGGTCAAGGAGTAGGAGCCGTAGCAAGTCTCGATCAGTTAGTAGATCTCCAGTGCCAGAGAAGAGCCAGAAACGTGGTTCTTCCAGTAGATCTAAATCCCCATCATCTGTGGATCGGCAGAGGTCTAGATCGAGATCGAGATCTGTTGACAGTGGCAACTGAACTCTAAGTAACTTGCCCTGGGGGCCCTTTTTTAAACCATACTTGCTAAAACTTGTGGTAAGTATGTGACTTTCTGTGGGGAAGGGTTTGGAGGGGGGGGGGGGGGAGGGGATGGGGGAATTTTGTAGATGTGGACCATGGTGGGAAGGGTTATTGATTAATTGTATTAAATGTTTTTTGATAACCCTTTTCTTGCTCACATTTTTTTGTGAATGTCTGAAGTGTATAGTTTGTGTATATTGGCAGAGCTCTTTATAACTAAAGCAGACAAATTTTTTTGTACTCCAAAAAAAGTCATCTGAACACTTAATTCCCAGCATGTTCAATGTGAATAGCAACTCAAACATAAGTTTAATATCTCAAACTAAACTAGTAGCTTTAGGCATCTAAGAGCTCTACATGTGCTGTACATAAAGCTTTATTTCAGAGGGTATTTTTTTGTGCTTTTGAACCATTGTTTCGGTCAGCAGATTAAGTGCTGGTCAGTACTGGTAATAAAACTTTATTTTAAAAGCTTTTCATTTAATGAGACTTGCACTACACTAAGAAAATGGCCGTTTCACTGCCCTGTGGTAATAATATTCTATAAAGCACCCTAATTCTTGATACTTAAGAATTAAATAGCTCAAATAAAGTATAAAGAAACATGTCTCTACTTCTGGTGTGTTCTTACTGTTAATAAAGTGTTTGTGACCATGCCTCGTATTGTCGGACAGTCAAAATGCTTCTTAAAGATGGGTCTACAGCAAGGCTATCGTTGAGTGTTTCGGGTGTGGGGGAGAACTTTCTTTTCAATACATCACGCTATGTCCTTGGGTATCTTTATGTTCTGAAATACAAACCTTGATAATGAGGAGAATCACGCTGTCATAGTTCATAGCAGAAAGTGGAATGGACAAGTCATTCAGGTTTTAATCACTGGATCATAAGCATGGAACATAAAAGATGGATGTAGTCGGCATGCTTCATGAGTGTGTGCACACGTGTGTGAGAACATTGAGGTGTGGATAAAGCACTTTTATAGGCACTGGTCCTCGTTCTGGAGGAAGAGGAGGGATTTTTAAGTTGGGTGGGAGTACTGCAGCAAGTGGCACCCCGCGGTTCTGCGTTCTAGTGTTTGTGCCTTACTGGGGCAGCAACCCTCTGCAATCCCTGTGTTTCTCAAGCCCTTGCTCGTGTTACAAGAGAGCTTTAGAATTTAATTTTAAAAATAACGTGCTTTCTTACAAAGTGCTTTACAAAGCTACTCCAGTAATCCAATGAAACCTTCAAAAAGATCTCTGGAGCCTAGGATGGGCTTTGGATTAGGTCCTAGGAAATGCAAGGTGGTTCTGTTGAGAGCGAGGTCTGGCTTTGGGGGGAGTGAGTTGTTTGGTGTCTCTGCAGGCCTTGCTGCCTTTTCTCCGTACTGTTGCAGAGTTCTCAGTAAATGTGTTCCAAGCTAACCGACGAGAACAAGCTTTTGTGCCTTGTGAATCTGTCCGTTACGGTGGCACTGCATCAAACTGCTGGGCGCAGGCGGTGAGAGGTGGTCGGACGGATAGGCAGTTAGTGAGTGGGGTTATCACTAGCCGGCTTTGGGGAGTGGGAGGCTTCGGTCTCGGAGGTTAGTTCAGATGCTGGATCATCTTGAGAGGCGTGGAAGAAGAGGGCTTTAACCTCTAGGGGTAAAGGCAGCGTTGAGACTCATCTGGGTGTAAGGTTAGCTGCGTTACCTCAGGTCAGTTGATCCTTCCTGCTTCCTTGACTGATGATGGGCATCTGTGTTCAAGGGAGACTTGGCTCCAACAGGAGCCCAGGTGGCTGAAGGCACCTGATGATTGGAAAGGGGTGGGATTTCAGACACTTCCCTCCCTCAGGCTAAACGTGAAGCACCGCCTGCTCTGTAAGTAGCTGTTTCGAATTCCCTTTCTGAATCACACCACCTGCCTTGCAAGCAGCGTGAATAGATTTCTGCGTTTTACGTTTGGTTTAGAACATGCTCCCAGGCTTTGCATTATGGAGGGTTATGTTGACTTCTGGCGAGAAATGATTCTGCATTTATGAAGCGTAGGTTCTTGGTACGAGCCTGTTTATTCTTAGGTAAGGTGCGTTACTTCAGGTTACAATGCATACTTAGCACGTTGGAGGTGTTAATGCCAATGTTTCCCCATGCTCATATTTGTAGCGCGACAATAGCTAGATGGTGTCCTGAAGAGGTTGTGTATTTAGTTCACTGACTCCTGCAAAGCAAGGCACGTTCAAGGCTCATGTATTTTCAGAGGTACGGCTTGCTGGACCCAAACTTGACGTACTAAGGCAGTTTGCATAGCCGTGTTCAGTTTTTGTGGCCTCTGCTGCGTGGAGAGCAGTGGTACGCTGCCCAGTGCTCGGGTTTTGGAAAACGGGAGTGACCAGCAGTCCACGGGCTGCTCAGCTGCACACTGGGTCTTGGTGGCTCCTGCGCTGAGAAACTTTCACACCTCATTTTGGGTCTTTGTTAGAAAAATGACATTAATCCTCAGCGATGTCTTTGGGAGCTGCTTCCAACACGTGCCAGCAGGACAGTAACAGGTAAGTGAAATTAAAAAAGGGAACTGATGCAGGCGGTGATTTTCATATGGGTAAAACTGGGGGCAGTCGCTTGGGAGCACGGATCTAAACTGTCCCAAAGGGTTGTCACGATGACTTGGAAGTCACTGGAAGTGTCCCTCATGGGCAGGCAGGGAGACGCTTGAAGAGTTGGAGACCTGTGGAGCGAGGTCTTCGGGAAATAACAGTGAGGGTGCAAATAGCTCTGTGGTGATGCCTTTGTCTGGCGTAAAATGAGCGTATCGATAAAAGTCTTACACAGGACTGCTGGAGACCTGTAAGCCAGCTGCAGAAGGTGAAGTTTGGGGAGGTTGTGATAGTGGCTGCTGCAGAATCAGTCTGTATTGTTTTCCTGGTTTCCCACATTTTCTGCAGGGTCTAGACACTGGTTTCATTTCTTGAGCAGTAACTGTGTCTACAGCTACGCAGATCATCTTTGCTGCATCTGAAGAAAAAGAAAAACGTAGTGAGAATAAGCAGTTCTGAACCCAGCTTATGGAAAGACTGTGACACAGCTACAGTTGGTGTTGCTGGGTCGTTTAAAGCAAAAGGAAGGAACTTTGAAGTCCTGCCAAAATACTTAAGCTGTCTTGTTTCCAGTCATTTATGAATCAGAACCTGGACAGCCACCCTTTTCATAATAGTCTTGCAAGCACCCGTATGGCTGTATCCAGTATCAACTGCTTTGCACTGAAGGCACACTTGAGGATACAAATTGAGTGGGTTTTTTTCCCCATTAACAGTCATCCTTCAGCTATAGCTATAAGATACGGTAAAGTGCTCCTGTAGCAGCTGCTTCTCTGTCCCGAGGGACTGGAGAAAGCTGGTCTGGAAGCATCAGGGGGATGACTGGTGGAGAATCTCATTCAGCAGTGCATTCTCCAGCCATCTTTGCAGGCACTCAGCTGGGCTTTGGCATTGTGGACCTGTTGAAGTTGGAGAAGAGTCTACCTCATGTCTATACCAATACTGTATATATATTTTAATTAAGCTTGAATCCATTTATGTACTTTTCTAGCAAAAGACCCATGTTTCCTTCCTTCAGCTGCAGTACTTGACAGTTCTGTCCTTCCCACCCCCAAAAAAAATGACACCCTTCAGTGAATCTCTCAACAGTTTACAGCGAAGCTGGAATTTGTTGCATTAAAGAATATCTGATGTTCTCGTGTAGTTTTAGGGGTGTGTGTGTGACTGTTCTTTGCATGTGCTCGGTGCAAGTCATAGCTTTTGCAGGATGCCCATCCTAGTTTAAGCACAGGACTCTGAAAACCTCTGAGCACTGATAATATAGATGGTATATAGCTATGTGAAACATTCTGCTGATACAAGAAGTCATAATTTCTAATGTCTTCAGTTACCTGTGAATTTTTGACTGTGATTTGTATTTAATGCATTGGGCATGGTAATTGAGTTAAAGGGCAGCCTGATTCTGCCCCGAGAAAGCAGCAATTCATTGGTAATTATATGTAAGCATATGTGGTTTGGATTGGAAAGTGTAAGAAATACAGGAGCAAAGCTGTACTTGCCATTTGGTTTCTTTATTCTGTCATGGATCCTGAAGACCAGGACCAGCAGAAGTCCCTCTCCAAGCTGGAACAGCAAGTAGAGCAGTGGGAAGAAGTACAGGGGGCCGATGATTTCTGGGGCAAAGGCAACCTTGAGGATAGTCAAGCAAAGCTGTACATTCTGGCAGCCAGTTTCCATGCATACTGTCCGCCTGCATCTGAAGGAGGAAAAGTTAAACGGATCACAGATTTAATCCACTTTCAAACAACTTAAAAAGAACCCTGCCCACCTTGCTGTTGCAATGCTTCGTGCATTTGCCTGTGCTAAAAGCTGCTTTATCAGGAGCAGTACTGGGGTCCCTAGAAGGTTTTGCCTCGTGTTCCCTTTGCAATGTGCAGACAGATCATGTTACAAATGCGGACTTTGTGCTTAATGTTATTTGGAGGCCTTGGGTCCCACTCTGGGTGCTGCAGCTTCCTGCAGGAAAGGAATCAGCTTCTGAGGTGGAAAGAGGAGTCCAAGGTGTGAAGATAAAAAATAGTGAGGACTAGCGGGCTTCCTACCTGGATTAGGTAGGATGAGAAAGGGAAGGAGTGGGTTTTATATGCAAGGTTTCCATCCTGAATTCCTGGGGCTGCAGCTGAATGCACTGACTGGTTTGGGGTAACTACCAGCTGAGGAACAGTTGTGTCACTTGGGGTTTGGTCTCTGTTGGTATTCCCTAATTCTTTGTTGTTCTTTGATGCTGTTCATTCTCTTCTTCCCCCAGCTTCATTACTCAGAGCAGAGGCTGGTAATGTATGCTTAGCGGGTCACTAGTGACCTTAAATCAAAACTATCCATCTGCTTGTTCAGTGAACCTGCATAATGGACTTCCACCCCTTCCGTGGTGATCAGCTACCTGTGTCAAAAACTGCTCCAGCTGCTCCTCCCCTCTCCACTGAGCCGAGCAGAGGTTGAACTCATTTCTCTCCCCACTCAAGGTGTGGGAGTATTGACTTGGGACCAGCTTGCAGCCTGTCTGCTCGTACTCCTACGGCCCATTTTGGGATACTGCAGTCAGTGTTTATTTTGCAGAAGTACATCCACGTTGAAACCCATGTTGTCACCATTGCGCTGTAGACCAGAGCTGTCGTACCTCTCTGTTCCTTTGGCGACAGAGAGTGAGGGGAGGGGGGAGTGGAGGAACATACCGGTCATTGAGCTTGAAGATTGCGGAGAGAACATAGCCCAGCAGGAATCCAATAAAAGGCAACAAGGCAGAAGATCCCAGGAGGGATGGTGAGAAGACGACCGTGATACTGCTTCCCACATTGGCCACAGACAGAACGATTATTGCAGCAGATGACAGTAGAAGCACAACCATCCCTGCCTAAAATAAAAGTGGTCAAGTCATGGACAAGATAAAAATTCCCAGCAAAATTTGTTGGAAGTGGCTGCCCAGTTCCCAGTCCATCACATATGTAAGTATATAGTGAGAGTGCCTAAGTGCCTTTCATGGACACAACTGTTACAAGTAGACCTTAAATAACAATGTATCTTTCTGGTCTACAGGCAGAATGGCTGGCTCCACCAGCCACTCGTTTCTGAGGCATTGCTACCTGTCTCTCTGTTCAAGTCGCTTTGGGGGTCTAGCGTGACATCCTTTCCACCCAAAGCAGGTGTGCCTGCCTACAGCAGGTGTGGAAGGTGGTGGCTGCATTTTCAGATCATCTCACTGGTGTCTGGTGATTCAGCAGATGAAGGACCTGGGGAATTTTGGGAGGCAGAATACACAGCTCTCCTGCCTGTCCCTCCACTTTGGACTCCAGTTTGGACAGAGTTCCCCAGGTGTTTTTTAAAAGCAACCCTCTACCCTCTTCCTCTTTTGTAGAGAAGATAAATGGAAAGGTGGTGTTAGCAGAAAGGAACATGAACCAAGGGTCAGCTGGGCCGGTGTAGGTCACCTTCTCATGCTAGGCTTTTAAAGCTTCTTTTGAAACCGTTCGGTCATCGCTGCCTTGTGCTGGATAAAGGAACCTTTGAAGAGCTCTGGTCCTCCTGCGTCTGCTCTAGCCTGACTCCTGGGTTCCCGTGCTTCTTAGAGGTTAGTGATTCCTAATGTCATTTTATCAGGTCTGTTATTGAATCTTGGCACCCATTTCTTGCTGTGCTTGGTCCCAGTTTCTCTGAGATGAAGCCTTAGTGAAAGAATCTATGAAAAACAGGTTTACAAAGTTGTTAGCAGCTCCCGGGGTACTGCTAGTGGAGCTCTTGAGTTAGACAATGGTGTAGGTGGTTAGCTGGATTTCCCTTTTGCTGTGTAAATGCCTGATGTACAAAGGAGGCGTAAGCGGGCGCTTAGCGATCTAGTGGCTTCTGCTGGATAAATATCTCATTGATGTAAGCAGCAACTTTGTGATGTGACTTTTGCCATGTGCTAGACCTCTGAGAACAGAGGGGTGGGGTTTTTTGGTTGTGTTTTGTGGTTTTTGTTTGTTTGTTTTTGTTTTTTAAATCTGGGGTCTGCTTTGGTTACAGCAGTAGTTGGTGGCAGTACCTATGAAGCTCATTAGTGCTGCTTGTAGCAAAAGAAAATGAAGTTAAAACTGAAGCCAACAAAGGAGAGCAAGGTAGGAAGTTGCCTACAAAACGTTGTTTGACTAGAAAAGGTGGAGGACTTTGGGCAAATATTTTAATGATTAAAGTGGTGAAGTGGATGTCTTGAGTTCTGTCCTCAACCTTTTCATTGATTTGTGGCACGCCATAAAGAAGTTAATATTTCTGTGCCTCTATTTTTGAAAACTTCCTTGAGACCCTTGGTTGAAAGGCAACTAGCACAGGATACTTCTTACCTTTATGGTAAAGCCAGTGTACTGTGGTTTCTTCTCGTTCAAGATGATGCCGATGGCACAGGGGATTAGCATTAAGACCAGGGAGGTGATTATTCCTTTGTAAGGCACCTTGCCCTCCAAATCACCCTCGTATAGTCCTCCCGAGTAAAGGTACAGAAGCAGAGGCGTTAGTCCAATTGCCAGGACCATTGAGCATGTGGTCATTACAATGCTGGGATGAAGAAAGGACTCTTCAGTAGAAGAATGACACTTTTTTTATGGAATACGCTCATTTTTCTTATTAACCTGGACACATAGTTTTAATGTGAGACTTTACCTTGCTCTTTCCCAGCCTGTCACTGAGGTTTTCCCATCACTATCAGGTTGTATAAGGATGTGATATGAATAGAGAGGGGGCAAGATGATTCAAGTTCTATACCAGCTCAGAAAGGACCCTCGTTATGGGTGCAGCTCACACTTCAGAAATTCACAAGTGGCAGAGAAAGTGATACTTCATATTTTCCCCCTGGATCTTGTTTTATTGCTAGGGTTTGTTGGATTGTGGGGTTCTGCTAGTTCAACGTTTCTCACTGATGCAGCCTTTTCAGACAGTGTGCTCAGTTTACACAACTATATGCTGCTATACGGATAGATGTAGTAGATATATGCTATATGTACTGCTACGTGGAGGCAAAACAGTGTTCCTGCACCCATCTCATCAAAAGCAGCATGCCATATGCTTCACAGAAAGGTACAAAATCCCATTTGATTGTAAAATAGGGACAAATTGGCCCATTGAGCAATATGGGTGCTTTAAAAATATTCTAAACTTGGTATTTCAGTCTTTGTCCAGCTTCTTGGGGATTGATAATGTTGATTAAGCTGATTTATGAACCAGTCGTACGACTAGATTGATCTGGGCAATGAACACATACTCAGCTTGCCTTACCTGAGGTTCATGTCCCCTCTTAGTGCCAGGCTAAAGATGTTGGAGAGGTTTCCCCCCGGGCAGCAGCCACAGATGAGGATGGCCAGGGACTCTGTAGCACCCAGGGGGAAGAGCTTGCCCAGTACGAATGCTGTCAAGGGCATGATGCCATACTGAGCCATTACAGCAATTGCCACACCTTTGGGTTTCCTGAGGTGAGTTGTGATCTTGGCTATCTCCATCGTACACCCCAGAGATACCATGATGACGAAGAGGACCACAATAAGGATCGCATTCAGGGCTTTGTCCGTGGCCTGCTGGCCGAATGCAAACGGTGGTGCCACACTGGTCAAGGAGGTGCTCTGCGTGTGACCTGGGCTCCAAAGCTCTGGGCTCTCAGAAGCTCCCTTAGTCTTGTTCATCCTGCGGAAGGGTTTAGAGGTCCCTTCTTCTGTAAGTTGCTGGGAAGGTGAGGAAGGGATTGATTCAGAAGTCCAATTAACATCCAATTAATGCAAGCAAAACATGAGCTCTCCTTCAGGCCACCACTGTTATCGTTCAGCAGCTGTTGAAACAGAAATCCATCTTTGAGCAATCAGCTGTGAACCCCATTCACTTCAGTAATACGTTGTGCAGTTTGTGTAGCTTCTGCTACACAAGAGGTCCCCCCCCTCTTCCAGTGTCCGCTCTCACCATGAGAATGAGGACATAGCTGGTGAGAGCGAGAGGGAGACTCGTTCAAAACTGGTAAAGATGGGCACTTCATACAAAGGAAAATGAACCAGAACAACTCTCGTCTACAAGATACTGCTGAAGCCAACGCTTAAAAATATGATGCATCCAGGGTACTTTATTTTTAACGAGGGTTGTGCTTCTGGCCATAAATCAATCTCTCAATAGGACGGCTAGGAAGAAACTTTCTCCATGGACAAGTAGTTTCTCTAGCAAACTCTTAGGGACCTTCGTGTCTCTTTTCCTGATGCGATAAGTCTGACACTGTCTAGAAATTTTTTGATTGCATATAAGAATGAATTCTCCAAGCCTCACCAACATCAAAAATATTATTCCCTCCATAGCACTGAGGGAAGGTTCTGTGTGGCAGGAGCCTCAACTGACCTCTGCAGTGCAAAGCTGTGCCCGCTGCAGCACAGCAGTGTTGCTTTCAGGGCCTGAGGTGCTCTGCATCGTGATCCAGCAAGCGGTGCAGGCATCACCCAAGCTCTCCAAGCAAAGTCAAATAGGCAGCTTTTGCCCATCCTGGACTGTAACCTGCCTTGTGCCTTCAGTACAAGGCTGCACAGCACAACATGCACGCAGAGCTCTAGTGTGCAGGGAAACGGGAGCTGGGCAGCTGGTGCTCAGGCAGGAAGGGGGACCAGAGAGGTGGCTGGTGAAGATTGTTCCTCCAGCTGCTGCAGAGGTGACCTCTGCTCATCCCCCCACTGCTCCCTGTCCCCTGGCTGTACAGGGGATGCGCTTCCCTGCATCTGCCACGCTGGGGAATGGCACATTGCCTGCCCCGTCCCCAGGTGCCATGCTCCCTGATCCCTCTGCAGGCTTTGCCTTCATTTAAGGCATTTATTGCCTTCAAATCAACCTGAGACAACCCTAGTTCTGGTGTGGGACTCTAGAAACATATAAAGCTGGGCACATTAAACTAGAGTGAAGCGAATGCCGTTACCTTACATGCCTGTGGATGCGGCTGTGGGAGACTTCGGTGAGATTACCCACGGCTCTATCCCTTCCTGGCCGAGCTCGGTGAGCGATAGCACTTTTCAGTCCTTCTGCTTCAAGAAAATCTTTCCTCCTTGGCAAAATCTTGTCCTCTGCTTGTAGAATACAAAGCCTGGGTCTAAAAGAGCCTTGTAGATAGGGAAGTTGTTAATTGATAGTTGTGTTATAGGACTGCAGTCTTTTTCCCTCTGCTGCAGGACTGGGGAAGGGATTTTAACCAGGGAGGTCTGCTGCAATATGGCTGAGCTCTAAACCCTTTGCTGAAGGACATTATAATGCTGCAGTAATGTATCCATCGCTCCTATTCATTTGGGAGCTCAACAGGCTGAACCTCTCCAGCCCCATTGCTCTGGAAACGTCGCTGGTGGCAGGCAGGAATGTCAGAGCCATTCTTCCCCACTTGCTCTTGCTTTGATTGGGAACTTTGTTTTCCAGGCTGGCAGCCAGGACGGAAAAGCACTGACAACAGCTCTGGAGCCCAGCACGGGCATCCCCCATCGGGCAGGGAGGAGCGGTGCCTGCAGCAGTGCAGGACAGAGCCCCACTAGCAGCTCCCAGTGGCTCTGTGCATCCGTGCCCATGGCTTCTCCTACACCCTTGTGAGCACCACACCGCCATGCTTGGGAACAAGGGCCCTCCCTGTAAATTGCAGATGGTGCTTTGAGACCTCTCTGTCACTGTGGTGGCAAAAAGTACTGACCAGCCTCATTGCTTGGGCCCTGGCTAAGCAAACAGGAGGAGGTAGCCTGCAGTACTGCACACGTTTCATTTTTCCTTGGGCATCTGCAAGATTTCCAGGCACAAGTAAGGGCTGCCCAAGTAGCACATGGGCAAGGCCCATAGGAATTAGGAGAAAATGCAGAAGCAAAGCCTACAGCAATTCCTTCTCTCTTTCTCTCCCTCCCTTCAGGTTTTTCTCCTGTAGATCCCCAGTCATCCTAAGGAAATGCTTGTTTTCACTGTGTTTGCCTTTTAGCTGTGCGCTGAATTTTGTCAGAAGATGCAAGAAAGGTCAAGTCAAACAATTAACTGGTTATAAAGCGTCACTGCCTTGGCAGCGCTCAGACCCCCCTGGCAAGCTCAGTGCAGCTCAGGGTTTTAAAATGACGATATTGTAACGCTCACACCCTTTGTCTTTGCAGGGCTGTAGAATAATGTTTCAGCTACCCCAACAATTAAAAAAATGCCTGCTAGTTGTTTGCTCTTCAAGCGTTCCTGCTGGTTCCCAGTAGTTAACACAGGAAACACCACGGGAACCAAGGGAGAGACTGGTCGGGAGAAGCAGAATAAATTAGGATCATTTCATCCCGATTCATGCTGGGGACGTCCAGTTGTTTTACACGGGCACTGGAACTGGGGGTTTGTGTTCAGACATGGCTAAAGAGCTGCATCTGAGCTCTAAAGCCACTGCTCGCTGCAGTGGGACCTGGGACCTGGGAGGCGGGACCACTGAGGAGTGTGGCTGGAGGAAGGAGCAGGCTCCCATGCTGGGAGGCAGTGGGGCCCAGGTGGTGCACGAGCATTCTGCTGGTAGTCTGCGATGGGCTGCTGCTGACCTGACGGCCACGTCATCTACCCCCGTTCAGAGGAGGCTTTGGCCTCGGAGGAGCTGCCCGCTTGGCAAGCGAGCCCCTAGTTTCATCCCTAGGCAAAGCGTGCTTTTTCCTTCCTTTGACCGCTTTCCAGGCTCGGTTCTTAAAAGGTAAATTTCTAGATGTTCTTTAAATGGTCTCCTTTATGTCCCCTCATGGCCCAAATATGCTCAAACAGCTTTCCCCCCAGCGCAAAGGCCTCTCTGCCTTTGCCTGAGCCCTTGCTCTGCACAAAGCTACGGAGCTTCGTGAAAGGTCCTGCACAGCTCATGCCACTTGAGGGCAGTGGTTGCATGCCCAGAGCCTCGTTGCTCTCTGAGGGTAAAAGACCTCCTAAAACAAAGTCTCGCCGTAGATGCCATCGCTTAGATCGTTTTTATTAAGTCAGATACTCCCAAATTCAGAGATATGGTCTAATACAAAAGGCATCACAGGATGCTTAACAAACGTGAGGCATTAAAGGAGATACTTTAAAAAACCCCGTATACAAGTTTGCAGACTTCCTGTTGGAGCTCAAAATGAGCTGTGTTGTGGACTTTTTTTTTAAAGACACCAGAGGAGTCAGTGCTTCATGCTCTCATAATGCAGCTTCGTAAATTCACTGGATAAATATGAAATGGCTCTCGTGCCCCTTTCACTGGTGGGGAGCTGAGGTCCAGTTTTCCAGTTTGCAGGTGGGATCATCATTTCTTCTCTGTTTTTACAGAATTTAACATAACTTGAACTCAGCCAAGTTGTTACCCAAAGGCCATACTTCAGCAGACGTGCCCGATAAGAGCAGCAGTGACTTGATTTGTGCCAGATTTCACACTATGTTGGCTCACAATTCGAGACATGACCTTGGCATCCAGTGCCCATATTTTGCTCAGGTAAGGTTTTCTCACTGTATGGTTATGTGCTTGGCTAATCAATTTGCTCATTTCTGTGTGCTTTTGATCCAATTTGCCCACCACAGCCCTGCCCACACAGAGGGCACTGTGCTGGAGTGGCTGTCAGGGGATTGAAGAGGGAGGGCTTCTGCAGGGACAGTAATGACTTGTCATGACTTATTCCAGCTGTGACTCCCCCATGCCACAGTTTTGGTCCTATCCATGTTTTTTCACTTCTGCCATCACCTGAGGATGCAGCCCACTTAAATGGGATGCCCCACAATTAAAATCATAGAATCATAGAATCATTGAGGTTGGAAAAGACCTCTAAGATCATCGAGTCCAACCGTCGACCCAACACCACCACCCACTAAACCATGTCCCTAAGTGCCACATCTACACGACTTTTAAATACCTCCAGGGATGGGGACTCAACCACTTCCCTGGGCAGCCTGTTCCAATGTTTCACCACTCTTTCAGTAAAGAAATTTTTCCTTACATCCAATCTAAACCTCCCCTGGCGCAACTTGAGGCCATTTCCTCTCGTCCTATCACTAGTTACTTGGGAGAAGAGACCGACACCCACCTCGCTACAACCTCCTTTCAGGTAGTTGTAGAGAGCGATGAGGTCTCCCCTCAGCCTCCTTTTCTCCAGGCTAAACAGTCCCAGTTCCCTCAGCCGCTCCTCATAAGACTTGTTCTCCAGACCCCTCACCAGCCTCGTTGCCCTTCTCTGGACACGCTCCAGCACCTCGATGTCCTTCTTGTAGTGAGGGGCCCAAAACTGAACACAGTATTCGAGGTGCGGCCTCACCAGTGCTGAGTACAGGGGCACGATCACTTCCCTACTCCTGCTGGCCACACTATTTCTGATACAGGCCAGGATGCCATTGGCCTTCTTGGCCGCCTGGGCACACTGCCGGCTCATGTTCAGCCGGCTGTCGACCAGCACCCCCAGGTCCTTTTCCGCCAGGCAGCTTTCCAGCCACTCTTCCCCAAGCCTGTAGCGCTGCATGGGGTTGTTGTGGCCAAAGTGCAGGACCCGGTACTTGGCCTTGTTGAACCTCATACAGTTGGCCTGGGCCCATCGATCCAGCCTGTCCAGGTCCCTCTGCAGAGCCTTCCTACCCTCGAGCAGATCAATGCTCCCGCCCAACTTGGTGTTGTCTGCAAACTTACTGAGGGTGCACTCGATCCCCTCATCCAGATCATCGATAAAGATATTGAACAAGACCGGCCCCAGTACTGAGCCCTGGGGAACACCGCTCGTGACCGGCCGCCAACTGGATTGAACTCCATTCACCACAACTCTCTGGGCCCGGCCATCCAGCCAGTTTTTCAGCCAGCGCAGAGTACACTTGTCTAAGCCGTGAGCCGCCAGCTTCTCTAGGAGAATGCTGTGGGAGACGGTGTCAAAGGCCTTACTGAAGTCCAGGTAGACCACATCCACAGCCTTTCCCTCATCCACTAGGCGGGTCACCTGGTCATAGAAGGAGATCAGGTTGGTCAGGCAGGACCTGCCTCTCATGAACCCGTGCTGGCTAGGCCGGATCCCCTGGTTGTCCCACTCATGCCTTGTGAGCACCCTCAAGATGAACCGCTCCATAATCTTCCCCGGCACCGAGGTCAGGCTGACAGGCCTGTAGTTCCCCGGATCCTCCTTCCGGCCCTTCTTGTAGATGGGCGTCACATTGGCAAGCCTCCAGTTGTCCGGGACCTCCCCCGTTAACCAGGACTGCTGATAAATGATGGAGAGTGGCTTGGTGAGCACCTCTGCCAGCTCCCTCAGCACTCTCGGGTGGATCCCATCTGGCCCCATAGACTTGTGAGCATCCAGGTGGCATAGCAGGTCATTGACTGCTTCCTCTTGGGTTATGGGGGGTTCATCCTGCTCGCCATCCCTGTCCTCCAGCTCAGGGGGCCGAGTACCCTGAGGATAACTGGTCTGCCTGTTAAAGACTGAGGCAAAGAAGGCATTGAGTACCTCAGCCTTTTCCTCATCCTCGGTGACAATGTTCCCCCCCGCATCCAATAAGGGATGGAGATTCTCCTTGGCTCTCTTCTTGTCATTAATATATTTGTAAAAGCTTTCTTTGTTGTCTTTAACGACAGCAGCCAGATTGCGTTCTAGCTGGGCTTTTGCCTTTCTCATTTCTTCTCTGCACGACCTAACGAGATCCCTGTACTCTTCTCGAGTCGCCTGCCCCTTCTTCCACAAGCGGTAAACTCTTCTTTTTTTCCTGAGTCCCAGCAAGAGCTCCCCGTTCAGCCAGGCCGGTCGTCTTCCCCGCCCGTTCTTCTTACGGCGTACAGGGACAGCCTGCTCCTGCGCCTTTAAGACTTCCTTCTTGAAGATTGTCCAGCCTTCCTGGACCCCTTTGCCCTTCAGGACCGTCTCCCAAGGGACTCTCTCAACCAGCGTCCTGAACAGGCCAAAGTCCGCCCTCCAGAAGTCCATGGTTGCGGTTTTGCTGGTCCCCCTCCTTACTTCACCAAGAATCGAGAATTCTATCATTTCATGGTCGCTAAGCCCAAGACGGCCTCCGACCACCACATCTCCCACCAGTCCTTCTCTGTTAGTAAACAGCAGGTCGAGTGAGGCACCTCCCCTGGTAGGCTCACTTACCAGCTGTGTCAGGAAGTTGTCTTCTACACACTCCAGGAACCTCCTAGACTGCTTCCTCTCTGCCGTGTTGTATTTCCAGCAGACGTCCGGGAAGTTGAAGTCCCCCACGAGAACAAGGGCTAGCGATTGAGAGACTTGTGCCAGCCGCTTGTAGAACGCTTCATCCGCCCCTTCATCCTGCTTGGGTGGTCTATAACAGACTCCCAGCAGGATATCTGCCTCGTTGGCCTTCCCCCTCATCCTTACCCATAAACACTCAACCGTATCATCATCACAATCGTTGAGCTCTATACAATCAAAACACTCCCTAACATACAGGGCCACCCCACTGCCTCTCCTTCCTCGCCTGTCCCTTCTGAAGAGTCTATAGCCATCCATTGCAGCACTCCAATCATGAGAGTCACCCCACCATGTTTCTGTGATGGCGACTAAGTCGTATCTCTCCCGCTGCACAATGGCTTCCAGCTCCTCCTGTTTGCCGCCCATGCTGCGTGCATTGGTGTAGATGCACTTCAATTGGGCTACCGATTTCACCTCCGGCATCGGCACGCCACCCCTAGGCTCATCTCTAGTGAGCCTGGTTTTATCCCCTTCCCCCTTCGAACCTAGTTTAAAGCCCTCTCAATGAGCCCTGCCAATTCATGAGCAATGATCCTTTTCCCCCTGTGAGACAGCTGGACTCCATCTGCCGCCAGCAGGCCCGGTGCCGTGTAAACCTCCCCGTGATCAAAAAAGACAAAATTCCTGCGATGGCACCAGCCCCTGAGCCACGTGTTGATCAGGTGTGTTTTCCTGCTCCTTTCAGTATTTTTCCCTGCCACTGTAGGGACAGAGGAAAACACTACCTGTGCTCCCGATCCTTCAACCAGTCAAAATCTAGGTCTGGTCTGCCCTGTCATGAGAAAAGTTGTGTGTTTGGGGTGGTGGTTAGCTCTGCTTGTGTCTGAGCCCACTGCAATAGGGTCAGAAACGAGAACAAACTGAACAGGCTTGTCTTGAGATGCAAACCACTCACCACATGGTGTGGAGCCGTCTGGGCCCAAGCTGCCACATACCGTTGGCCAGAGCAGATGTAGCCTGATGCCACAGTGATGGCCACACTCCCCTCTCCTCATCCCCATGCCAGGTGCCATTGTGTGGCCATGCCAGCTCCGTGCTGGGGACGGCTACCTGGCGTGTCATGGGGAAGGGGCACATCTGGAGCGGGACAGGGTGAAGGGGGCTGGAGAGGTTCCCCCAGCTCTGCACGGTCCTGCTGGCTCCCTGCAGCAGGGCTGGAAGCCCTGCCGTGATACCAGCAGCACGCCCTGGAGGCTTCCCGCAGCCACCGGGACGTGCCGGAGATGGGCGGCGGTGTGATCTGCAGTTCACTGCCCAGCTGTGTCTGCTGCGGCATCCCAGCATCCCACAGCAGGGCGGCTGGGACCACGCGCCCCTGCCTTCCCGGTGACAGCCATGCCCTGTCCCCCACCATCGGGCATTTGCTGGCTCCCTGCCCCGGCAGCGCTACTCTCTTAGTGGTCCTGAGCACAGACAGGAGCCAAAGTTGTTTATATTTGTTCAAATCACATTTAGCATCTATCAGGCTAAAAAATCCCATGACTACCCTCTTATACAATTTTGTTTGATAGGAAAATAATTAATTTTGCAATTAAGCTGTGCCCAGAACAAATGATGTAAGAGCACTCCGTATGGGTTAAATTAGTGCCTGCTGAGACACAGTGCCAGCGTCTGTCTGGTTTAGTGACACTTATTTTAAACAGCCAGAGGAGGGGATAGTGTACTCTCCTGTGATTTTAGTGATGGCTTTGTCTCAGCGGGAGACCCGGAGAGGACTTGGCAGTGTCAGCTGCAGCACACTCTGGTCGGTCAGCAGTGAAAAAGGAGCTTACTCTGATGCCTCTTCTCCGTTTTAGGGAGATTGTTTTAAATTTGAGCTTGCTGGCCAGGTGGGCGTTGCTTATGCCTCGAGGGGTGTGGGGAGCTCTGGAGAAAGGAAAGCTGCTCCCAAGAGCGTGAGTGAGGCACTTCAGCCATTGAGACCAACATTTCAGTAGGTGGCCTCTTCCTCCTAACTTCTAAAGCAAGGCTTTCACCAGCACCATGAAGGGCCTTGGTGGCAGGGAAGGGTCCTGCCCTGTCCTTTCAGTGGTGTTACTACCCTAAGGGGTTTTAAGTTACTCCAGACAGAGAGGTCCACTTCTGGAGAAGGGTGATTTTTAGTTAGCAAACACAGGTTGCCATGGATTTCTGACCGCTGTGATAGTTGCTTGGTTTTCTCTAAGGAGCCCGTAGCAGCCAGTGCAACATGGTGATACGTGGGAGAGGCTCTGTTTTCCCTCAGTGGGGAGCAGTCTATAGGTCTGGGCAGAAACCCCCCTGCTGATGGGAGGGGGATCCTTGCATGGGTTGAGGGGAGCACTGGGGGCACCCCACGTTCCCAGATACAGAGGGTGGTTCTGGCTTTGCCACCCATGCCCACAGGAAGGGTGTCAGCGTGGTGCTGGAGCAGGTTCACTTTGAGGGTGGACATTTTGGGGGGGGGGAACTCCACAGAAGGAAGTGTGTTCAAGTCCGTGATGCTTATTCTTCCCTATGGGAAAAGAGATATTGTTTATTGTCTATTGTAGTCACTTGTTAACTATGTAATTAGTGGGTCTAGTTAATCTTGACTGTTTCATTTCCTTAGGGACCAGATGTCAAAGACAGCTTCATAAAAATTTGACAGCTTAAGTTTCCTTGAAACTTTGGTAAAATGCTGTCAGCAGGCCAGCAGGACCTTCCTTAAGCCTGTATCTGATCCATATAGCCTTGACTATTGCACTTAGCTTTATGGGAGAAATGAGCCTCGCCTGCTGTTCTTCTGACCTTTGCAGGGTGATGACTATTCAGAAAATGCTGTGTTTTCTCTGGGTCAGGTGAGAAGCCTCTTTGGCACGAGCTTGGGAGAGCTGATCTGGGTGGCAGAAGGTTTCCTAGTCCCTTGCCCAGCTTCCAGCTGTGGATGCCGTACACTTGTGAAGTGCAATTGCACCTTGAGCTGAGGTGAGTGTGCTTCATTTGCATCAAAGCTTATATTTTAAATAATTTCATTGGGTAGATTGTGCTCAAGTTCTACCTCCATAGCTTTAAACTGCTCCATCAGTGAAATGAAGTAGCTCTTCTTCCTACATGATGAATATGAAGATTTAATAAAGGAGATGGCTAAGAAAGTGGGAAGTAAGAAATAAGGTGATCAGGAATAGCCAAGGATTACTGAAAGTGTCCAAGACCCTTATGCAAACACCAGGGGAGAACCAGGAGGTCTAGGAAAAGACAGACTCATCACCTAGTCTTTCCCTTCCTGTTGCTCCCCAAGTTCCCATCTGAAGGGCAGCCAAATTGCCTTGATAAGAGAGAGAAATTTCTGTGTCAAGGAGAAGGCATGGAAACTACTGCCAGGGTTTAATCTTAGAAACAAGCCCCCAGGTGGCTGTGTGGGAGACTCCTCCAGTGGGCGCAGAGCAAGCAGTGCCACAGAGCCACTCAACTTGGTGCCTGCATGTGAGGGTTCAGTGGGACAGCCAGGGGTTCCCTTGCAGCATGCATGCAGTGCCGGAGGAGAGCATCCCATGCTCCTCAGTGCCTTTGCAGGTGTCAGTGGGATGCCAGCAAAGCCTAGGTCCTGACATGGCTCTGGAGACCATCCTCGAGCTGCTGAGACAATGCTCCAGCCAGCAACCAAGCAGCTTTAGCCACCTGGAAACTTTAATCCTCACCTGTGAATCAATTTGTGTAAATTATCTGTTGACATGCTGACCTCCATATCCTCTCATACCTCAACTCTGTTGTGATGCCCTCAGCCGCCATCCTTCCCAGAATGAGGAGGAAAAATCTCTCTTTTGGAAAACAAAAAGAAAATATAATTTAAGTAATGCAGTCCAAAACAGAGCTATGTTTAAGTGCATATCTGAGTTTGTAGGACCAAGCTAACACTTTGGAGTTACAGGGCTAATAAGGAGAAAACGGTGCTGCCACTGTGGAGCCCATGGCTTTGCCTGGTTCTTGTCTGCTCCTTCGGCATCCTTGTGTCACTGACTGCGGTGCCTGGAAATGATCTTGTTTCTCCTCTCTCTTCCTCTTGTGGTTACTCACAGACTTTGCAGGAAAGCTGTAGACTGTGTGTACTAGAAGATCAGACTTCTCTCTCTCCCATAGGTGTGTTAGGAGCTTTGAGAAGAGGAGGTGTTAGCTTGCTTAGCAGTGAAGAGCTCCCTGAGAAGCAGAAATGGCTGCAGCAGCCACATGGCACCGGTTCATGGGGCTCAGGACCAAGAAAGCCATTGAGCGGATGGCTGGGGTCGGTCTAGGTCTTTCACCCTGCTTTATCGCTGTCTCCTGTGTGGGGAAAACAGTAGGGAAAGCTCCCGAAGCGATCCAAGCTTAATAAGAGAGAAGCATAGCACATTAAAGCTACAGAAGGGTTTTCTTTTAAGCCTGCTTTGATTCTCATCAGCCACAAAAAGGCTAATGTGAAAGCACGGCTTCCGTAGCCCACTGGGGCGCCGCGAGTGTGCCAGCCCGAGGGAGTTGCCCCAGGCAGGTACGGGGGACAGCAGGGCTTCACAAGGCAGCACTGCAGCTGAGGTGGGGCACCTGAAAATGCGTCCCAAGGGAAGTTTGAAGCCTGGCCGCCTCTGGCTCAGTCCTGGACTATTGGCTAAGCTCTTGCGTGATCCACAATCAATCAGTGGAGTAATCCTAAATAAATATCTGCGTGTAAAGCACTACTTGGATATGGTCACCTGTTTGTTTACAGGGCAAGCTCTGTGAGTGCTCAGTGATGTGGTTATGCCACTGCTTTTTAGTTTGGATTTGGGGGGACTTTTGCTCTTTTTTCCCCCACTTATTTTGTTCCCTTTTTCTTCAGGTGACACCCCTTGTGATGGGACCCTGATTCAGACTGAAGAGGCAGGACATGCAAAGGTTATAGTGCTCGCTTGCAAGGGAAGAGAGCTGGACCTATTTCCTTGCTTACCCCTGCTGTAGGACACAGGCAAGCAAATTTCTGCCTCTCTTCCACCTCTGCAGGCAGGGATTGAAGGCATGTTTTGCTTCCTGGTGGCACAGTGAGGATAAAGACCCTGGAGGATGGGAGACGTGGTACTGGGCTCCACCGTGCCTTGATGCAACACTGGGAAGACGGGGAGCCTTGTGCAATGGGCTCTAGGTATGTCCTTTGGTCCAAGGGGGGCTCAGGGTCCCCAGCACCCTGGGAGCTGGTATGTGCCACCCTGCTAAATTCCTGTTGCCTCCTGCCTGAACTGAGCCATTGGCCTTTCTGCATGGTGCAGATGGGCCACGAAAATTTCAAGAGGAGTGTTGAAAAACTTTTGCTTATTTGTGTCCTTCACCATCTGCCTTCACCTTTTGCAGCTCCTTAGGCCCATGTGGGTTGAGCTCTGCTTAGAGCAGCACCTCTGGGTGCTCAATCCTGGTCTGGGCGCCAAATGTATTCGTTGTCATCCTGGATGTTTTGCCAAGATTCTGGACTGGTGGAAACCTCGTGGCTTTGAGTTCCACAGATGAATTAGGCACCATTGTCTTTTGGTTATTGGTGTTCCTGTGGTCAGCCCATGTGCTCGGGCTTGTCCAAGCACCCAGACAATGGTGAGCCAAACCCAGCAGTGCAATGCTTTTGTCTTGCTTTAATTAGAGTAGGACACAATTATTAGCAGCACGTTTTTATTTCCATTTGTTCATTCTGACAGCAACCAAAGGAAGCCATTATCTCTACAAGAGGATGTTTCAGCAAGTGTTACTGTAAATAAGGCTAACAGAATCAGTTCAAAAGAGAGTATCATCTTCTCTTACAGGCAGCAATCGATAAGCAGGCTGTTACAAGCCAGATCCTTTCAAGAGGCACGATAGTGAGTCCACGCTCAGATCAGCCTTTAATCTTGGAGGATCACTAAGCTCTTTACAGGCTGATACATTTGTCATAGTCGATCTGCCCCGTAACACAGGTATCCCTGTGAAGACATATGGCAGTCCTTTCAGCGCCTTCGGAGATGAAGAAAGTAAGTTGGACGGTCCCCACCTGCCACTTTTGGGCAATAAGTTTCTGTATGGATCAGGCTAAAGATGGAAGGTCAGATCTGGGTTTCACCTTGGATGATGTTTCCCAACCTTTCCTGCTCTGTGAACAGCAGCAACCCAGAGCATACAACATGCTCTTGGAAACTGCGTGCTCCTCTGGTCCCCTTAGGCTGGGACAGCAGCCTCAGTTTTAACTTTTCTGCAGCCCTTGGCTGCAAGCAACATTGTTCTCGGAGGCAAAATGTCACTGAAGACCAGCTCTTCATGCTGGCAAATAAAGTACTTAAGCAATGTGATGTTTGTTAAAACAGCAAAATATCTTCTAAAAGTGTTTTTGCGCAACACTGGATAAAAATGGTAAGAGACATATATACTGCAGGGTGTTCATTCTTGAGATCGCCAGTATTTCCTATTCTCCTCATTTTAGCATAAGTCTTTTGATCTTTGCTGTTTGCCCCAAAGCTGTGGGCATTAGGTGAGCTTCTCAACTTTATTTTATAATAAAAATGTAGAAGTTTGTAGCCCTCGGGGATTTGGAGAAAAGTTTGAAAATGCAATCATAAAGTTCAAGAAACCAGAGTGCAATTAGGAAAAGCTCAAATATTTATAATTTTCTTTAAAAAACAGAACAAAAACCCTTGTGATTTTTAAGCTGTGATTCTCTGGAGCCTGTGCATAATTTTTGACTATGTGGGGTTGGCAGTGCTGGAAAGGATGCTTTTCTCTGCCCAGACCACGTTTTTCTACTGGGAATTTTATTTACCAGCTACTTTAACTGTTTCTGCCCCTCTTTCTTGGCTGGCCTCTCCTGCAGCCGGCAGCGGCTGAGGAGCCCTCTCCATCTCTGAGGGCTTGGAAGAGCAGCTGCAGGCGGTGGCGGCTGGGATCGCCCCAGTGGCAGATGCTGGGCGGCACCACCTGCGTGGGTGCATCTTGCCACGTGCTTCAGACCTGCCAGGCAGCAAAACCTCCCCGAGGCCTCGAAGCCTCCTGTCCTGGTGGGGAAGGACCCGGGGAGCTCACCAGGGGCAGCAGCACCCCTTGTCCCCAGCTCGGTCGCAGCCAGGGTGCGCAGCTCCTCCTCCGCAAACAGACAGCTTTGCTTGGAGGATTATCTCCAGCCTGCAAAACTTGCTGGAAGGATGTGATCTCCCCCGAGGGCTCATAAAGGAAAGGAGCTCTTTCTCTGGGGAGCTTGTTTGCATGGCATGGTGGCTCCTGCAAGTGGGGCCGCCAGCGTGACCCTGCTCTCAGCAGGGCACAGAAAGGCCCAGTGCCTTCCTGAAAATCCCGCAGGGATGCGGTGACAACGCCGGTCTCTTCCCTCTACTTCTCCCGCCTTGAGCCGCCCTCCCTCAGGCACTGCTCTTTTATATTTTTAGAAAGCACAGTTTATATTTTTCAGCGCTAGCTTTGCACGTCAGCAGCCACTGCACAATGAACTCTCAGGGGCCCATTTATTTTGCAAGTAAGGGTTGTACCCTACGACAGTGTTTTCCGCCACGTCGTCATGAGCACCCTGGGCCCAAGCTGCTTCAAAATGGCAGCCTATTGTTCGGTGTCCCAAGCCCTGCTTGAAACCAGGTCCCTGCTGGACCTGTTTCAATAGCTCCTCTGTGATCTGTTTATCCCCCAGTGCTTTCAGGGGGAGTGGGGAAGGGCTCATTCCAATTTAGGGACCAATGCAGCAACATGCTGCAAGCGGCCCCTTTCTCTGCCTCCCTCCCAGCTTTTTGGGGTAGTCCTAGTTTAATCCAGCATGAGTACCTTGCAGAGCTGGAGGTTTTGGGGGCTGGCCATGCTTGCTACACCAGGCTCTTTGCCACAGGGGCACAGCCCAGTGCAGCGTTTGCAGAATGATGCCTGCAATAGGAAAATTATGCTTTGGCCCACTCAGTCGAACATAGTTTTGAATTAAAAAAATAAAATATCATTTCTCTGGATGGAGGAGGGTAATGATGAGCAGGGCTTTGTTCTGCAGCTTATAGGATAATCATGGAGACTGGGGGACCCATTTATCACCTTTTATCAGAGAAGATACCAAGATCAGTAGAAAAGTACATAGGGTAGAGCCTGGCTGGGCAAGGCCAGGATCTCCTCCCTCGCTGGCTGGGCCTGGGGACTCTGACAGTTCTCCTTAGAAATGACTTTGCTCCACCTCCCCCTAGCCCCACTGTGCGCACCCATATTAACATCATGTACCCATCAGTTCCCACAAGAATAGTTTATTACAGGAGCTTGTTTCTCCACTCCCCTCTTGTAAGCACCTGTGAGTCATGTGGCTGCTGTGGAACACCCTTGGCTAACCTGTACCTTCTCCAACTGTGCTTTCAGGGCTTTGAATGTTTTCACATTTTCCTAGCTGGGCTGACCGCCCTTCCAAATCGTCAGCCTGACGCCACCCATGCTGATTTATGTTCCCTGAGAAATGCAATTGTAACTATTTCCATTAAGAGGGCCCTCAAAACCGTAAATGTCTCCAAAGCTGTGAAGAATGCCCCAGTCTGGGACTGCAATGCCCCTGCTTCCCTAAAAATTGCCCATTATATTTTCCTGAATTTGGCTGTATCTGGTGCTTCAGTGAAATTGTGTTTTTGCTTCCAGCACGTGCATGTGTGCAAGGCACACTATCTGCTTATGCTGATGTGGTGGCCACACTTTCAGACTCTACCAGGACTACTTTCTCCCGCTAAGGCTTCTTCCCAAGTAAGTGCCTCTTTTGGTTTGTCCTGTTCCTTCCTATATTTGCTCATCCACTTTGAAAATAAGCTCTCCAGAGCCCAGAATGTTATTGGTGTTTATTTTGGGCTTGTTCAGGGTCTTGCTAGCAAAGAGGGCACAATTCTTGCATGGTTCTTAGGACAATGCACTTTATTTCAGACACAAGCAAGACCTAGCTCGCGCTTAGTATGTGCAAGCCACTGTGCCGCGCTGCATTCACCTACGGAGGTATATAAAGGGTAATGATAATGTTGCCCAGAAGGCTAACACATCAAAGGCCGAGGAGCAGTTAAAATGTATTATGAGCTGTTGGCAGTGATTGTGGGGGGTATTCGTGTATTGCTGGTTTGGACGGCCCGAGTAAATGAAAACCCTCTGGATTAATTGGTACACCAAAGAGAACTGGAGGAAAATGGAGGCTGATGGAAAATGACAAACAAGGGAAAAAACAGATAGCTGGGTGTGCTGACCTATGGTGGGGCACTGCTGATTAACTTGCGGCTCCCTACTGTGCCCTGGGAAGCTGAGCAGAACTGGGGGTGCACTGCCAGCAGCTCACCCGGTGCTTCGGTGGGAGCGGGGTGAGCCCCACGGGCAGCATCTGCAGCGCTGCTATTCCAGCACAGCCAAGCGGGTAGTTAGAGGTGAGACTTACCAGGTGTCTTGTGACACCTGGACACCACGGGACAAGAGTTTAATTATTTTTAATGATGTGGGGGCTGGGGGAGGGAGGGGAGGCTGTGTGGTGCCTGGTGTCACAGAGCAACTGAAGCTGGGAACTTCAAGATCGATTTGCAGAGTGACCACTGGCTGAATCGGTTGATGACCAACACAGGGAATATTGAATAATATAATCCTATCTTTTACTAGGATACCCATATTCCAACTACTATTATGTGTTCTATTACTAACGCTTCAATTATACACAAACGGCATCTAACCTAAGCATTACAGTGACAGCCATACAAACACCAATCATACCGGCTCATTCACATGCTAATTGACCGGCTGGAGCAGTACTGCCACCTCTCAACACAGCACGGCCACACCAGGTAAGTTGTGCCCTTGCAGACCACACGACTGGTGATTGGGGCAGGGTACCTGTGCTGATGACAGTGGGCAACTGGCGCTGACCTGGGGGTCTTTCACCCATCCGCATTGGGGCTGCAAGGGCAGAGGGTCCTTGTCTTCTCTCTGATCAGCAACTGGGTTTGCCAATGGGTTTCCAAAAGAATTACCTCAAAGCCAACCTGCCACAACTTGTGCTTGTATCGGTGATCTCTCATATGGACATCACATGGTCATCCTGTCAGGTACTTCCTCAGTCCTCTTGCCACAATCTTACCTAGTCGTCGCTGACTTGGGTAGATCGTGCTTTTCTACTGTTAGTCTTAACTAGACACCTTGCAGTTTGGGTGGTTTCCTATTCTGTTACACCAGTTCCCCTGCAGCTGAACAGTTTGTTTCATTCCTGCACCCACCATCTTAACTCCACGCTTCACATACTTATCTCTCGCAGACTTTAGGAATCCTTGTTGTAGGAAGAAAAGCACAGAAGGTGGTGTGCTTCTGGTCACCTGATGATTTACAAGCTCTCTTTCTCCTCGCATTATCTGTTCACTGCATGGAAGAGAGGAAGGAAGAGGCTGCTCAAACTGGCAGGTTCTCCTGATGACTGCGTGTCCTTCTCCTGGCAGCTGTGTGGGTGTGATGGGGATGGAAGGTAAAACAACACGTGGTGGGGGCAAATTCCAGAGGGGCCTTTCTCTGTCCTTTCCTTGAATATATGTAGGAGAAAATTATGTGAGTAAAGAGTTAGCAGAAAGACACAGAAAAAAAGTGAGATGTTGTATGCAGCGGTACCTGCGCAGGTAGGATCGCTCGTCTCCCTGAAAACTTGACTCCTGCTGACCCAAGTCTGACAGGCTCCCGTCTTGTCTTCCAGCTCATTGTCACAGATGATTTAAAGCATGACTCAGCTCTGCAGCCTCTGTCACTACCCATCCCACTGTCCTCCTGCTGGTAATCTCCTTCCTTCCATGGGTGTCACAGGAAAAGCCTTGTTTTCTGCTTGTGCCAGGGAGCATTGTAGCAGGGTGGGAGAAGCAGCAATCTTCTACACTTTTTTTCATATAGTGAGGGCATAAAAATAAGCATCACCAACTTATTTCTGACATGTTCCTGAAAAATTCCTTGCTTCTCCCATAAATACGAGACATATATAAAGAATCTGTTTTCAATCTTAAAGCAAGCATCAATTTTAAAATCTATTTTTAAAGCAAATTGCATTGTAATTTATCATCTTAAACTGAGGTTTTTAAAGTGCTCTCATCCTTGAAAAAAAGAGACCATTTCATTTTTGGTGACTAATGATGAAGTGTTTTCTAAAGGTGACTGAGCATAGCACAAAGAGTCCTAAATATATTTATTAGCTTATTAAACAAAATGAATTGAATCTGGTTGCTACTATTAGCTATGCCTTTGCAAGTGAAAAGCACTTTTGGTTCGCTAGACAGTTTCTTATCGAAGAACAAAAATGCAACATTAAAACATATGCAGCTTACTGAATAATCATGTTACTCGTCAGACAAGCAGAAGAATCATCACTGAAGTGCTCTCAAAGTGCCAAATTGGGTAATATACATAATTAGGCCCCATTTGATTAGATATGTGGCCATGGTAACAGCCACACTCATGATCCACATATTAGTACAGACTTGAAATAATCTTTAAGGGGCATGATGGCAACAGAGCATATCTGAAGCTTCACTGGGGAGACTTTTGGAACCTAACCTACATGCTGATTTCCTCTGTTCCTGTGGTTATTCTTTATTTTATCTTATTATCCTTTATTTTTAAAACAACGCATGCCTTGGTTCTCAGAGGTGATATACTGCTTCCATGAAATGTCACTACACTTTTATCCCTAAAAGGAAGATCTCTTAATCATCTGCATCACATTTTAAAGCCTAAAACCTTCCTATATTTAGGGACGCATCCCAGCAATTGGCAAGGCTGCTGCAAGCTGTTCCTAGGAGGTGGGAACAATCATCACCTGGAAGCCAGCCCATCTCAGATCCACTCTCCTCTCGCAGCCCAGGACAGCCTGGTGATGGATAAGGCCTTCTGGATGTTCTTTTAGGCTTTTGCAGGAGCCTCATGAAGAGACTGCAAGGTCTCAGCGAGAAGACTGATTTTACATCAGATCCAAACCTCTGAGACAGCCTGCAAGTGCTGAGCTACTGCCAACCCACAGGGAATGAGTCCGGAGGATACTGTTTGGGTAACAGTGGAACCCAAGAGAGTTTGTTTAGCCATAGATGCAATATGAATTGTTCCTGCAGTTTATTTTTACATGCTTAGAGGGTGAATGAGTTTGGAAAAGTCGGAGAGAATCAGAGAATTAGCAGAATGAATTATTAGGGGTTATTTATACAAAATGAGAGAAATATATCTCCTGGTGCAACAGTGTACGTCTAGGACTGATGAGAGTTGCTGCTTTTACAGTAATGCCTACTGGGAAATAGTTAAAAGAAGATTTTCCCCCAGTAAGGAAGAGACAAAGATACAGAAAAGTTCCCCCAGATGAAGGCACCAGGGAAAGACTGGTCTGTAGCAGGGAAACCTAAGCAATGGGTGCTGAGAGTCTGGCAGAAGAGGAGTGTGGAGCCCCAGTCCTGGCCAGTTTGGTCCAGAGGGCTAAGGTAGACATGGATAGTCTGGCCATGTCAACTATCCCACCAGTGCAAGAGAGCCATGGTGTACCCACGTGTGGACACCTCATCCCTTGGCATCAAGGGACCCTGTCTGGGGTATATGATGGAGAGGAAATCAACACTGAAAGACTGTTCAAAATAAAGGCAGAAAGATGATTTAGGATGTCTTTTAGCTTTTGGGAAAAAGAGGGCTATCCCAAGTGTATGGGAAACACAGAACAGCTAAAAAGTTTTGGTGAGGCTTAGCACAGGGGAAGACTTTATTCCCTGTTACCTGGGAATTTATTCCCTTTATTCCCTTTTTGCTGTTACCTGGCAGAGAGGGGGAAGCACTTTCTCCAAGGGGCTGGTGACACAGGTAGTCACGTTTGCATCCTTTAGCTGGAGGGCAAGAACACTGTAAGACATGTCCACACAAAGTCGTTACTAGATGCAGTGTTAGGATTACACCTACTGAGGTGAAAATAGACCTGTGGATCCACCTTGGGCATGCAGCACGTGATTAGGAGTGTGTCACCTTTCCCCATATTAGCATGTTCTTAACCATGCTCGAGGGACAGGATCCCATAATCCTCAGCAATATAAATTAAGATCACTGGTCAAATTATACTAAAGTTGTGAAATTCCCACACCCCTCCCTCTTCTCTTTCAATAAGCACTGTTTTTAGCATTGCTCCCCAAAGCAGGGGATTATTCAAACCCATTCCTTGCTATTCACATCGGCACCAAACTACTAGGTCTGAAACAGGTCAGACCAAAACCCGTATCTGTCCTGGCTGAGAGCAGGAGGACTCTAAAGGGAATTGGGTTGTGTGTGAACCCTGTGGCAATGGTAGTGATGGCTGTGCCAACCCTAAACACCCTGTTCTTAGGGTACCTTGTGGACAGCCACCGCTTGTGTTTGACAGCGCACTTGCACTGGGTATGCCCAGGCACTTGGGACCTCTTGCAGACTGAAGGGCATCCTCTGGTCGTGGGGCTGGAGGCCTGGCAGCTGAAACCAGTCCGGAGAGAGGCCTCGGGGTGCCACTGAAAGGCGCACTGGATGTACCCTGTGCACGTGTGCGAGTGAGAGTGCTCACACACATGTGCGTGTATAGACAATATTGGTCCCTCCTGTGATAAATGGCTCTAAGTACAGCTATGTGAAATTTTGAATTTCTGCTTCTGTTTTGCAGAACAGAACAAACTGGGGCAAAAAAATAGGAAAAAATTGTTTCCTGGAATTAAAACAGTCATGTTCAGACATGTCTCCGTGTTCTGTTTTGACATTTTTTGGATCAAAGTGAAGCATTTTGACGTTTCTGAGGTAGGAATGTTTTATTTCAATTTGTTGAACTGACATGAAATGTTTCGTTTCAAATCTGCTTAACATTAAAGTAGGCAGTGCCTTTCCTTGGGTTTGGGTCCCATTCTCTCCTCTGGGCTGTGCTCCCTGGGAGCTCTGCCCAGCTCCCAGAAAGCTTGGGCAAGGTCCACGTTGTTCTCTGTAAATGCAACTCAGCCGCAAGCCCCACGCACAGGAAAGAAGAGAGGCCTTTTTGGGAAAGTTCATCTTGATGCTGAACTTGACTAAAATGAAAAATTTGGGGGCAGTTGAAGCAAAGCGCTCTGTTCCGGTTCACCTCCCACAAAACATCATTTCTTGTCAGCAGCATCCCTATCTTCCCACAGGCACTTTTTGTGTTGCAGAAGCTGTTTTCTGATCAAAAAAGAAGGAGATCTCACAGTGAGTGCCTGCATAGGTGTTGACATGATCTGCACCAATAAGCTCCCAAGGGCTGCAGACTGGTCCCCTGCACTTAGTGGTGAAGCTGTCCTTGAGCGTCAGTCAAGGAGGTTCTCCAACAAGCTAAAGACCCCTGCTTGCCTGCAGGGGCTGGCTGAAGCCAGGACAACCTCTCACTGGGCTGTCCCGAAGGGGGGTGAGGGGGCTGCAATAGGAACAGGAGTTTCTCTTAGGACATCAGCAGACCCTGCTCTTTTTATAGAAGTGGCTGTAGGGTCTTCCTGGGATTTCTGAAGAATTTTACCTAAAACCTGATCCAAAAGTTGCTTTGGTTCATTCTCAACAGCTCTCAATAGGACTGGGCAGATCCTACAACTTACTGTGGGGGATAATTGAACCCTTCTCCCTCCCCCTTTCCTGGGCAACAGCTTCAAAAGATCTCTGATTCTGCTCACCAATCAAGCAATCTCATTTGCAAAACAACTGCAAGGGCCCTGCGAAAGCAGAGGGCCAGGTCCTTTGTTAAATAGTCCCTTTTGGTGACACAAAGGAACCATAAAGGTGATGGAGCTGCAGCCTGGACAGACGCATTTCCTGGACTGTGCAGGCTGGCCTCCTCCCCCCTGCTGTAATTTCAGACTCCGAGCCTAAGGATTATGCAGGGCTTGAGCCCGAGGAGAACAAGGTGCATTGCAACTATTCTTAGCTCCAAAAATTATTCCTGGCTTTGCTTTGAAATCTGAACCAGGGTTAATTTCTCTCCCCCTTCCCCCAGTCTGTTTCCTCTCCTCTTTCATGTACCTATTTGCATAGACTGTCATCGTAAGAATCTCCATTAAAATTGAAAGCCTCCTTCCTGCATGTCACCTCTTGCAGCCCCCTTCCGCTTGCCCTGCGTGACTTTTGGAGGGCTGGAGAGCAAAGGTCCCACGCTAGCATCGCCTCCCCAAGCCCTGCATTCCCCCTACCATCAGTCCTACTCCTCCGTTGCTATAGGAACATCTATCAACTAGGGAGTGCCAGAGAGAAAGAGCAGAGAATTATCTTAATTATTTAATGATTGATTAATATATGTTTATAGAGCACTTCAAAACCATGCATCCTTCTGTAAATTGTTTATTAACTGGGCAAGCAGTATAATTTGCTGAATATCCTCCACTCCCATTGGTTTCAGTGGGAGGAAAAGGTGGTAGGCAGCTTGCAGGACTTATGATGATTATATTATTGAGTACTAGTAGTTATGCTTCAGGAAAATAATTTAAATATGAGCCTTCCCTTCAAGTTTTTGTAGGCAGGGCTGTTCCCAACACCTGCCACTGAGGCTGCTCAAACGCCTCCATTATAAAGACCTGTGTTCAGCTGTTTTTTGGCAGATTTTATGCACCTGGAAAGAAGAGTCAGGCTTGCTTCTTCTTGAGGCTGGATAAAGCGATGAGGCCTGGGAGAGCGCTTGCAGCTGGTGGTGCAACATGGCTGGCTGGTATGGGGAGGCTTCTGGCTCAGCTGCTCCTCTCCTGAGTGATAGTGTTTTTAACAGGAGGCTGTTGCTAAAATTTGTGTGCTCTGTGCCTGTAGTGTCAGGTTGGAAGGACTGTACAAGCAGGCTGTGTTGGCTGGGCGAGGAGGTATGGAAGCAGGAGCACGGTGCTGTGCTTGTCACCTTGCTCCCGTGTCCACTTGATGCTAGCTAGACACACACCTGCTGCCCATGCTGGTTGTGAATCTTGATCTCTGACCCAGGTGACCTGCTGAAGCTGGCCTGCCTCTGCTCCCTCCAGCCCCCAGGACCTTCTTCAGATGCTGTAAACTGTGAGTGAGCAAAATCAGCCGGCACTCGTGCAGCACCCTTTCCCTGATGCCTGGCCTCCCCTCTGGCTTCCTCATTGAGAAATGAGACTTGCAGTCTCAACGGCTTTGATGTGAGCTGCCAGGGACCTTGGAGACCCATGGGGTTGGTATGAACTTGATGTTAAGCCTGACCGCCCTTGTAGGTGCAGGTGGTGACAGGGGCTGATGCAGTAGGATACAGGCAGCTGCCAAAAGCTCTCTGTCTAAGGCAGGCTCCTTCCCTGAAAAAGGCCTGCAGGACTATGGCTGCTGTGATGGAGGATGATTGGGAGGGTAATAACTATAGCTAGTGCATGTGGAGGGGCTGCTTTCCCCAGGTACTGCTCTGTATGAAGCACCAAAGACCTGTGATGCCATGGGATGGGTGTTGATCAGGTGTGTGATGTGTGCAGCTCCCCAGTTTTCAGTGGAAGTACAGAATGAATAAGGAGACTTGCAAAACAAAACAGATTTGCCTTGGATTCAAATTGGTATTTAGGAGGTATTAAAACCTTACTGATTTCAAGGACTCTCAGGCTTCTCTGTTCCTGTGAATCCATCTGCTGTAGAGCAGTCATCCCGTAAAGATGCCTTCACATGTGGCAGCCACCTTCCTGCTTCATTTATGAGGCTTAATCATGGATTGCTGCAGAAAAGTCCATGCTCCAGCTGAGGAAAGCAGTAGCAGGATTAGGTTGTTATTCTGTAGTGGTTCAGCACTAGAGGGGGATGTAGCATGTGCTTTCCAGCACACTTCGTATGTGCATGCAACAATATTTTACAGCAGTATTTATGAGGAGGCTGTTTTTTTAATTGCTGACATGAAGATTTTTCTCTTACAGGGGCAATTTTCTTGCATAGGATAAAAAATCAGAGAGGCTGCTATTTTCCAAGCCTTAAAAGACTGTGCTTGTAGCCAATGAATTTTGTTATGTTTAATGTGTCTTGGATATTGGGGCCTCAGAACTTAAGGCGATTCTCAGGTCTTTTTTTTTTGTCTTACATGAGCAAACAGCAAATAGAGGCTGCTCCTTAGCTTGGCCGTAGCTCTAGTCCAGGCTGCTGGCTGGAAGGGTCTGAGCTCTGCCCTTCTTGCCATGGGGACACTTAGTGTGCTATGCTGGAGGGCTGCAGCCCAATTGAGGTAGTGAGTCCTGCGAGCGGCTGAATGAAGGCGTGAAGCCAAATCCACCCAACTCAGTGAGCTGCACGTTTCTGTTCTGAGCAAAAATGACTCTTTGACTTCACAGACATCCCAGTAATAAAAACCAGTTGTCCATTTCACGCATGAGCAGAACAATTTGCAAAAAATGCTGCTGCCTCATGGAGACTTTGCAAAAGCTGGTCAAATTCCTGTCCTCTTCTCTTTTTTTCCCTCCTCCTCATTTCCAGTGAGCCCTTCTCATTCCACGTTTTACTCCACAGTGCAGCAGCGTGTCAGCACGGGGAGGTGACTTGGTAGCCTGTTAGCCCAGGGAATTTCTCCTGGTGTGTTTGGGTCTGGTATCTTGGGAGAAGAACAGTCTGGCTTGGTGTATGCCACATATATGTGCAAACACAGCTGTAGCAGAAGGTGGGAATGCCACTTGCTGAAGAAAACCTGTATTTAGGCCAGAGGGTACAGACGCTCACAAATCTGAATTTTGCCAGTTTGCTCTGTTGGTGGGAGACCTTCAGGCGCAGCCTCGTGCCCTCCTGTCCTCCTTGTACCCTGGAC
The DNA here is from genome assembly GCF_965638725.1 of Aptenodytes patagonicus. NCBI lineage: Eukaryota > Metazoa > Chordata > Aves > Sphenisciformes > Spheniscidae > Aptenodytes > Aptenodytes patagonicus. Next base: position 33,940,123 of record NC_134955.1, on the reverse strand, counting down.
ATCGCACAGGGCTGCGGTTCCCACCTCGCGCCGAGGGCAACGTCAGCTAGCCAGAAAAGATGTCCCCATTCACATTTCCACATAGAAACTTTTCTTCCCCTACTTTTAGTGCCTGTAATTACCTCTTTACTCCAGTGCCAGCAATCTTCCATCAGGCATCGTTATTAACAGAGAGAAAAGAGAAGGGGAGGGAGGGAGGGAGAGCGAGAGAGCCACAAAACTTAATTTAATCGCAGCACCCCATGCTCAATTTAACAGACACAACAGCTCAGAATGGGGTCCCTGTGCAACGGGAGGGCAGGCAGTGGAGCGTCCCTGGAAAGAATTAATTGTGGATGACAATGTGTAAACAGTGCAGATGAATAGGGCATGCAGGTGTGAGGCACCGGGGCCATCCCAGGGACTTTTTCACACGAATTTCAGCTCCTTCACTGCTGACCTGCTCCTGAAAACGTGATTAGTGTCGGCATTGGGAAACCATTCAGGGTGTCAGGATTTGGCACATATTAACTAGCCCTGGGGGAGAGGGGAGGGAGCACATGGGGGCTATGAAAGGAGGAAGTCTGGCGGACAAGGAGATTGTTAAAGGGCCAGAAAATCCTCATTGCTCTGAGGTGCCCTCGCTGCTCTGAGGAAAATGGAAGGGAGCTGAAGCAGAATAGCACTCCGAGGCATCCTAGCCCTAATGGAGCTATGTGGAAAACAAGGCATTGCATCGTGGAATATTTTTCTCTGGGTGTCCATCATAAATATTGATGATGTTTACATTACTGGCTTTTTCTTGGCTGTGGCTTTCATGGTTCTAGACACTTCAGCTCGAGAGATAAACAGTCAAAACAAGCAGGAAAATTAATGACACAGCAGCACCGAGAACAGGAAATATCTCCTGGGTAACATATGGATGTTATTCAGCATGAAGAAATCCCCCTTCATCAATATGTACTCTATATGTAAAGTGATACATACAGACAGGGGGTTGTATAATGGGCCCAATCTACCAAGCACGAGGCTAGACGCTCTTAAATTATGTTCCCCCTGTGAGCCTGGCCCTCTGCATCCAAACCGAGGATTTAAGTGCAGAGAGCAGATGAGGTTACTGATCTTTTTTCCTACCCGGGAGAATGATGCAAGGGGAAGGACAGAGCTTGATGAGGACTACCATGAATACCAGTGCCTCTGCTGGACTCTGTTATGCTCTTTCTCCCTTGCTGGGAATCCTTTCTCTGCCTGTCTTGTGGCTTGGGCAGCATGGCATGGGTGCTGTGCAGATGCCTGCTGAGATTCCCAGCTTTGCACTCCCTAGACCGCTGCAGCCCAAAGGCTCGGGCCTCACATAATATCACAATAATAGAAGTTATTCGAACTGCAAACACACCTGTGGATGTAAAGGTGAGCCTGGATTCTTGCTGGCCTGATGAAGAAAAAGGGTGTTGCCACTGGTACTGGTTTGGGAGCACGGACAGCTCTGTGGGAGGCAGGGTGAACCAGCCCCTTGCTAGGCTGTTTCGGCTTGGAGAGATGAAGTAGGTGGTGAGGAGGGGGCATGAAATGTCAGCTCAGAAACCATGAAGGCCAGTATACCCAGTAGAAATCTCACCTCAAATTCAGAGTTGAACTTAGTTAATCACTGTTGGAAAATTAGCTACTTATTTTGCTCAGTAACCTACACATACGTGACAATCTAGTTAAGCATCCTTTTGTGAAAAGTCTGGTGGTGGCTATTGCTGCCTTCAAGGGGTGTTGTGGGGCTGAGGTCACAGGGGAAATACTGCGCTTGGGCAGTGGAACTTTTGCCTTTGGTTCTGACTGTGGCAATTGTAGATGATTTGTCTGGTAAAACACAGCAATGGCTATGTGGGAAATGTACTCCGTAAGTGCTAATATGACCTGGCAACACTCGTGTGCTCAGCTAAATTGTTGGCAGAAGAGTAAAATTTGTTTTCTGTTAAGCCCAGTGATATCTAGATTCATAAGAAGCAAGAAATAATGCCACAGGCTTTACCCAGTGTACATCTGGGGGAGTTCAATCCTGCAGCTCTTGAGATGGGACCCTCCCTGCCTAACAAGCTTCCCAAAAGCTGGATACCCATGAGAAGCCATTCATCTCGATTTTCTCTGGGACCAGGAGGACTCCAGAGGGTGCATCAACTGACTTATCTTACATGCCCTCAGCAGGGACAAATGACAGTTGTTGCATTGCAACCTGCTTGACTGACTGTTTCAAAAATGATGATCAGTGCTATTATTATTTCTTCCCCTGGCCTGCCCCTGGCCAATTGTTCCTGCTTCCCCCCACCAAGATATCTGCCCTCTTGGAGTGCAGCTACCCTTGGGAAAGCTGATGCTGTAAGGACTTTCTTCCTATGACCTGTGCATGGTAGTTCTTTCAAAAACCATCAGAAATAAGTTAATTATCTAATGGCTGTTCTTGCCAAGGTGAATGTGATATTTTTCAGAAGAGTGAGTTAGCCTTCTTGCCCCGGACAAATTCTAAGATACTGGCTTTAAGCAGTTTTAAAGGAAAGGGTGTTGCACTTGCTGCAATATTGCTGTTTCCTAGCATCTGAGTTCCATGCAGTGGTGCCTGTGCTTGGGAAATTGCTGCTCATGCTTTTAAAGCCCTCTTTTTTTCTTTTTTTTTTTTTCTTTTTTTATTTTTTTATTTGCCCCCCCTCATTTGCGTGGTGTTACTATTTTGAGAGGCATTTGCTCATCTTTCCAATTTTGCTTTTCATTGAGGGAGAGTAATATGCTAGACATCTCAGCGGCTAGACAGCTAGTAATTTACCCACTGGAAGGGAGAGGACTCTAGGAGCCAAGAAGATCAGCTCCCCAGACACCTGACCAGACGTAGGGTCTATTGCAGGCAATGAGGGACTGTCTCCAGGCAGGCTCTCTGTATCCTACAGTATGAGCTAGCTGGACCTTAACTGATAGACCAACGGAGACTGGTTTCTCAGAAAGGCTGTAATACTTCATCAGCTAGAGGACCCAACAAATGTTCTTCATTTGGACTTACAGTTGAATCACTGGATCTTTACTTGCACTACATTTAAGATTCTGCCATCTATCCATGCCCCAGCCATAACTCCCCGTGGGAAGCTTTCCTTGGGGCCACCCCATCATGAGAGTGCTGAAGCCCTAAGGCACTCTGGTTCAGAGCTGCCTGGATAGCAGGATTGTGCTGGTTTGTTCCTGGACCTTGGTCCTAGCTGAAGGACCAGGTGCCGTGCCACCAGCATCAGCTCTGCTGATGTTTGCCTGAGGACTGAGCTAAAATGCTGATTTTTCACAACTTCCTACATTTTTTGTGCAAGATCTTGCTTTACAGCCACTAGCTGCCACAGCACAAAGGAAGGCTATGTTGAGTTTGTTTAGTTCAAGAGTGGAGGAGATGGGGCTAATAATTTGCAGGCAGTGAAAATGGGATAACTGAATAAAGTGAGGTTGTGGCTCCCCAATCAGTTGTGTTAAACTTAAGACCATAGTTCTGGCTCGAATTTTTACAGAATCCTCACACCACTCTAAACTGATACTGCTTATGAAGCATGCTCCTTTGGTGATAAATCCCCCTTTCTTGTAGGGTCTCCAATAAGTGGAGACGTTCTCAGGCTTGCTGAGAAATCAGTGCAAGGAGGGACTCTGGGAAGTTTAGAAGTCATGCATGGATGTGCTGCTTCTCCAGCCAGCTCCACTGCTGTATGTGGTACTTAGCATGGGATCAGAGCCTGGCCAGGGTGGTGGTGAAGGGGCTGGGCTGCTGGCCACTGTGACCTTTGCAAAGGTGCTGATCAAGTTGTGGTGGAGGTGGGAAGATCTGCTGCCCTCCCAGGCTGCAGAAACCCTTGCATACAAGCTTGTTGGGGCTGTGGATTGAGTGATGGATTTACCTACAAATATCTGAACAGCTTACATCATAATTCCTTATGGTATTCCTAAATTATCATGCAGTTCATGTTGCTCTTCTTCTCACTGCTTTTTCCTGACATCAGCAGCCCTTTCTCAAGCCTATCAGCTTGTTGACTGAGCCTAGACCCACATGCCTCCTGAGCCATGTCTTCAGATCCATCCCACTGTTTTAACCAGGGCAAGAGCTCTGCTCTGGAAGCAGACGTGACTGAAAATGAACTTGTCTGCCCAACATTTCTCTTTTATGTGAGAAGGGAGCTTGATATGACAAAAGGAGAAACCTACCCTTCCCCCAAAGCAAGCAACAATATTGAAAGATCTCCTTAACAGTGGGGAAAAAAAAACCTGGGGTGGCCAAAAGGGATGTTTCTTACAATTAAATAAAAAGGCACCTGGATAAGTAGTTCGAATTGTGGAGAATTCTTCACGATGGTTCCCTTTGCCAGCTGTACTAAAGGTCCCCAGCTTTCTCTTGCTTTCTCATAGACACTTTTGCAGTGATATTGGTTGTCATATCTGATTAATTTGATGATATACTGAGTCTGGCTTTGCACATGTTTCTGTTCTGCAAGAGAGCATTCAGCAAAATATTCGGCTTCTTTCAGCCCCCTGCCAGTGTTTTGGCAATGCTGGAGTTTTCCAAAGGGCTCTTAGATACAGAATCGGTGTAACTTATTTTCCTTGTAGCGAGGCTGGAGGAAAAGCTGCCTTCAGAAGAGTTTACAGCAGAGGGCAAGGAAACAGGAGCTTCTGAGTGACAGAGAGCAGTCTCCCCTAGGAAAGAAGAGCTGAAGCTCTGGGTGTGGAGGGCTACTGGCTTCCCTGCACAAGGTCCAAGCTAGGACAAAGCCTGGACCTGCCAGGAGAAGGAGACCTGGGAACATGCAGAAAACGCTGTGAGGGGAAATTCACTACTCAATATTCAGGCCAAGAAGAGATGTCTCACAGCGTAGTCTCCAGGGGGTCATTCATCACCATAGCTTAGCCGGTCTGCTCGCAAGTTTTGCTGGTCTGGCTGCAGCACAGAAATGCAGTGGTATGGCAAAAACCAATACGGAGAAATTATGAAAAGCAAAGTCTCTGCTGGTTTATAGGTGACCTGAGGGACAGTGAATGAAATGTTGTGGAGCTTAAAGTCAAAATGTATTTCTTTTAAGTTGAAGATGGGTTGACTAATTCCAGTAAAATAAGACTGTATCAAACCTTCAGCCAAAGCTCAGATTAAGTAAATTCTGAGTAACTGGCTTCTCCTGACACATTTTTGAAGTCTGCATTTATAGCTTCTGCTGGGAGTGCTTGCAGAACTGCTAAGTATCACTTCAGAGACAGACAGGCTCATTGCATATTTTATATTTCCTAATCAGTGCCTGCACTAAGGCAGAGGAGAGGCAATACTGATTTCTCAGTGCAAATTGTTGTCCTGGAAGACACTTTTCTTGAGTGTAGACCATGAGTTTGAAGGTAGACAAGGCACTTTCTTTAGTCCTGAGAGTTTATCTGTATTAACTGAATTGAAAATCAAAAAACCAGACCCCCCCCCAAATCCTATCTGTTACGAAGTGGTGGGCAGCTGCTAATGCCATCAGACCTGGAATAGGCACCAACGTGGTGATGCTGGGATGCTCAATCTGTCCGTCCAGGTGTTTGCTTGCCAGCAAGTGAAAGCACCCACCCCTACACTGCCAACCCCTGTCCTCTGCCTGGGCTGGAAGAAGATCTGACTCTTCTGGCATGGCCAGAACAAGGGGTTTCATTTATTGTCTGGCTCCAGCTGCAGTGGTCAAGCATAGGGCTGCTTGACAAGTTTCCCCAGACACCCTCAGCCACATGAATTACACATTATCCATTTCTGTTTCTTGACCCCTCTTTTTGCCACTCTTGCATCCCCCTTTCTTTGTCTTAATCTCAGTCCAAAGAGACAACCTGCACCTAACTCCTTTTTCCTCATTAGTCCTAGTTTTGCCATATCCATGCCTAAATTTAGTATTTCTGATACTGCTAGCCAGGTTATCTCAGCCTTATGCGCTATTACCAGTATGGTTACCAGGCACACTGGCCTGGCAAGGTCCTATTTCCCAGAATGTCCCCAGTGCTCCCCTCCAGCTATCTGTGTGGTTTGGCTGTTTCTCACACACGTCCCCCTTAACCACCTGAGGGATCCAGCCAGCCCTCACAGCACCATCTGTAGCTTTTGCCAGCTTCTCACAATATTCCCTCTCACATCCAGCTTTCCACATGTCACATCCACTTGCACGTCCATTAGCTTCCACACCCTTTCCAGGAAGCTCAACCTCAGGCTGACAGCCTGGTGCCTGCAGAGGTATCACCATCCCTATCCTCCAGGCTGCAGCATTATTATTTGCTTGTAAATGATCTATATGAAGACTATTAATATATTTATTTGACAATGTAAATCTAAGTCTTCACTGAAAAGTCTTGCCTTTTTGAGGATATGTGATAAGAAAGTCAAGTCAGAGGTCGCCTCTGAGCAGTTGCACGTTCAGCTTTCCAGCTAATGCCAAAACCCATGGCTGTGTAATAACAAAGAAGACTCAAAGAAGGTGGTCGTGAAATGTTTGTGGATGTCTTTGCATGTTCCTTGGCAAGTCTACAGTATCACCTCTAGTACTCTGAGGGTGGTGAAATGATTCAGCTTGGTTGTTTCTTTCACACCTTCAAGAATGTGTGAGGTGTCATTTTGGATCTACTAAGCGATGCTGGATGTCTGCCCAAACCAAAACGCTGGCCACGGGAACAGTTGAAGTCCTTATGAGAGAGATGTGGGGGAGAGGAGGTGAAAGCAGCCAATGGCAAAGGGGAAAGACTCGTGAGATGCTCCCTGTGTCTCTGCCCTTCCCCTGGCACTCCAATTTTGCTGGATGTCTTCTCCACTCAGGGGTGCTGGGTGAGATGAAGCCACCTGCAGCCGTGCTGCCCACTTGCAAGAGGACCATGCTGCTGTCCAGGGTGAAGCCCTGCCCCAGGCGGCTGCCGTGGTTCAGCAGCCACTGCAGCTCTGCTCTCGCCCTCCTGACATCCACCTGCTCAAATCCAGCTCCCGCCGGCAATCACAGCCCTCTGCCTGATGCTGCTGGGCACTTTGTGTCCTGGAGGCTGGCACACGTAGGGAAAGATCCTTTACGAGACTGGCTCTTCATGGATCTTGGGCATTAGCACCACAAAAAATTGTAATAAGGTAAAGAACTTGTTGTGAAGCCACAGATGTCACAAATGAGTAGGTAACCAACATCTGAGGGGAAGGGGTCTAGTTCAGGCTACTGTTTTCTACCTTGAGAACTAAGTGAGGCTATCCTAGCTGTGAGTGCCCATTGGATTTGTATCCATCCATAGGCTACAAATGGATTGCAACAGCATCACTGGTTAATCTTCATGTTGCAGACTAAACTCCTGCTGGTTTAGGCCTTCAGAATATGAGCTCTTTGGGCACAAATCATGTTTGTCCTCTGTTTGCATGGCAAGATCTTGGCCTGTGATTATTTCCCCAATGTGTTGGGCTACTGTTTATCCTAAGTAAGAATAATATAATTTACATCACCTACTTAAAAAAAACCAGAGAAATGGTGGGGTTTTTTTTTAGAGGAGCAGATTATGTTTAGAGAGAGAGGGATACACTGAAATATCTGAAAACACCTACTAACAGAAAAAACTCTGTTTAACCACACCAAAGAGTCCCATTCTTTCCATATTTTGGGCACCTTTGTCTTCTTTTGCATATATGAAAGGTGAAGTATTTGGCTAGTTCCCAACTGAGATTGCACACCCAGGATTTCACCCAGCTTCTCCACTCTAGTTGCGCACATAGCTTTACCTGCTTTGCCAACAAAGGCACTGGTGGGGTGTGCAGCCTTGGCTGGTACTAATACTTGAGCTCAAAATTTTGAGTGGTTAGTTGTTGGTGGCCACACTCTGGGACGGCTGCAGAAAGTTTGGCTGAAAATGTTTTCTGAAAAATATATGACGATCAGTCATATACAGTATATACATGCATGCTATTCTCTTCTGCTCTACCAACTAGTTTAGCTTCCTGAAGAATCAACTTTTTCTTTGATGTGTGGTGCCTGACAATGTATCTCCATCTTTGGGTCATGTTCAGGAGACATTACTACTGCAGACAATTAGAAATGACATTTTACAGCAGGCCTGCTGGCTTACACAGGTATTCAGGGGCCAGACCAAGAGACCAGTGCCAGCATCTGACTCGGCTGGTACTGCCAGCCCTGAGACAGGCCCACAGGTACCCCTACCAGTGATGCCCTATCTGTATTTTGGAGGCCAGAAGGGACTTCTAGGCTGATTCAGCCATCAGAGGGTCACCCCACCCTTAGTAAAAAGGGATGTGTTGCACATCTAAGCAGGCAATGGCTGTCTTTTGTTGCTCACAGTGGAGGGCAGAGAGGAACCACTATGCTGGGGAGCTGGCACATGAACAAACTCTTTCTGTAGCTCGAAGGTGCGGAGAGGCCTGTGGTTCTAATATAATGCCTGACCAAAAGCTCGTTTTAGGAAATGGAGAGCAGTTGGAAAGCTTTGTTCCAGGCCTGGAGCAAAAAAGCTCATGCTTTGGGGAGGACCTCCATGGCCCAGAGGCAATGGAGGCTCTTCACAGGAGTGGGGCAGGTCCTGTGCCACCAGTCAGTCCCTGCACCTACATGGTTGGTGTCACCATCACCTACTTGCCCTTTCTCCAACAAGCAGCTAAGTGGAAGGGAGGCCTCTTTGACTCTGCTGGAGTGGCATGGGAGTGTATTCCTCCTGCAACCCAGGAGCATTTTCGTACACCTTCACAGACTGTGTGGGTCAGGAAGAGGCTGTGTAATGGGCACATTTCAGGAGAGCTGCAAGTTCTGAGGAGATCATAGATATGCCCCCAGGAGGTCTTCTCTTTAAGTCAAGTTGCACGTGCTGTGAGGACTCTTGTTTTCTCAGCAGGGGTGGGAGCAGCCTTTGGCAGAGCTGTCATATGCATGGGGCTCTGGCATCCACCTGCAGTGCAATTAAGGCAGATCTGTGTATTTGGGAGGCATTTCCATACACACACAGCAGGGGTGCTTGTACACAAATATATATCTATCTCTTATGTGGCTGTGTTTCTTTGAACTGATCCAGTATCCCACTGAAGTGAATGGGACGTGGGTAAAACCTACAAGCCTACTCATGGGAGTACCAATTTGCATGAGCACGTCCTTGTTTTTGAAGCAGATTACCGTTCTCAGCAGATTGCAGCCTTTTTCCCACCTCCTTTTGCATTTTTCAGTATGAAAACACTGCATCTGCTTTGCCTCTCTGAAGTCTTCCCTTGCGATGCAAGAAACGCATCTCTGTCAGTGCTCTATACAGCCTCAGCACCTGAGGAAGCAAATGGCAAGCAATGGGGACTGATGGTGCTCAGCACTCCACTGGGAAGTCTTCTGGATCAGCCCCACAAGCTGTGGTCTCTCTTCCTGCTCTCCGCTTCATCCCCAGTGTGTATTACACTTGCCCCAGCTTTGCAGAGATAATTTGCACTCTCCTAGTTCATTAGCTGCTACCCCCTCCTGTCCATGGGCAAAAAAAAGCCCTTACTGTTCAAAAGAACACATGCAGCAATCATTAATGCTGACCCTAATTGTGCCAATTCAAACCACTCAATAGCTCTAATTAAAACCTCTCTTGTGCAGGGCACTGAACAGTAACAAAACTGTCACCGCGAACAATCAAATCATGGAGCTAAGAATTTTTTTTTCCCCTGTTGTGTTCAAATGTTGTTGCTGCTGTTGGAAGGGTCATCTGAAGGGATTAAGTATGGGGCTTTTGTAGGCTGCAAAGGGGGGGGGAATATCTAAAACCAACCAATATCTTTTGGTCACAGTTTGAAATCAGAAGACCCCAACTCTTTTCCAGGTCTCCTTTCATCCAATTTACCCACCCCCATGCAGCAAGCAACACCTGCAAAGTAGACAGGCTCTTGGTTATGAGACACATGGACACCACAAGTCAACTTAAACATCTGCAAAGGAGGGGGTGAGGGGGAAACCCAGGCGTTCCTATCCCTACAACCTTGTTTCTCAGGGTCCCTGACTACACTTTCCTGTGCGCCATAAATAACTCTGCAATTACATTAATTGGTTGCATATTTGTTGACACAGGGGTGGACAAGGGTAGGTTATGGTGGGAGGATTTTTGCTTTCAGTGCAATTTTATACTACTTTCTTCAGATGTCCCTTAATCCCCAGTCTCCCCTCCCCCATTATTTAGGATTCGCATGTCTTCCAGAATAACTTTATAAGCCTGTGGGTGGGAGGGGGGGGGAGAAAGAGCGTTAAAATTCATTTGATGGCACCCATGCACACACATCTGTTCTGCCATGTTTCCCTAGCAAAGTCTATCAATCAAAAGAAAAAGGTTGATATGTATCACAGTGGGATATTTCAAAAAGCTGGTTGCAGGCGATTGTGTGCTGGAAGGTTTCTTTCTGCACCGAGTTTCTGACAGGGGTCAGAAGAAGGAAGCAGTATGCATGTACACCTATATTTTTTGTACATCTACCATTTTTTTAAGAAGGTAGTGAAATTAATAGAGCAATAGCATTAACTACTAAAATTCCAGTCTCGGTATCTTTTGCTCTGTTTATTGTTGAATGTGTTCTGAAGCCCAAATCTGGGATCAAATGTAAGAGCCTGAAAATGCTGCAAGCACTTTTGTATCTGTGGTTCCAGTTTAGACCATTAGATGCTAGCTATGATATGTGGCTCCGGGTTCAAACCACCATCTCAGAGTATTTGGTATGGGGTACTTGAGCGAGTCGTTCCTTCCAGTGTCTCCTTGGCTTGCTTTCTTTTGCTAGCAGTAATCAGAGTTGCAGTAAGAAAGTTCATGGCGTGTTGTGTTTCATCCTTCCTCCTTTCATCTATTCTGAGCTGCTGTCCCAGCTGAGGACTAGGGAGTAGGATGATACCCGTAGAGCCCTGGCAGTCTGCCTCTTCAAACACCCTGAGCGCTTTCTGTTAGAAACCACCTTCGTTGTTTCTTGTTCCGACTGCTGGGTTGTGCCGTGTGCTGTTACAACATTGCCTTGTCTCAGCAGTGAAGCCGTTTCATTTAGCGATGGGTAAAATAGCCCACATTTAGAGTACAGCTTGACTCAGCCTTTAAGTATTTAGCCTCGGTTAGTGACTAAGCACAAAATCTTGATGTGTAAACATATAAACACACATTCTTTATGTATAGAAGCAACGGGACAAAACTTAAGGATGTTTTTAAAATGCTTTGAGGTGAACAGTCTCTTTTTGTGCAAAATCATAGCAAAGTCGGCCATCTAAGTAGATATGTTCAGGATAAGGTTGATTTCACCAATTTGCCTCAGACCCTGCGAATCCTAGCCTAGGGGTCAGCAGAAGGGTCCTGCTCTTTTCTAAAAGTGGGGGTGCTGCACCATGATGTGTGGTGGTGCTGACCTGCTCCTGTCTTTGTGTAACCACCAAGCGGTATCGCAACACTCTCTAGTTTTCGATGGTAACGTGCTCTTACAATGAGATGAAGAGGAATAGGTGACACTGCTATATGGCATTAAAATGAGTGCTTTTCAGATCAAGGTCCCTTCAGCAGCAGCACTGGAGAGAAGAAACCAGAGCTCTTTGACAGTTTTACTGTCTGTTGGGGGCTGTGGGAGATACCACAACATTCACGTGAGGCTCTTACACTTCTTGACACTTGCTCAAGAGGGGGAAATAAGGCACAGAGAGGTTTTTTGACCAGTTCCAGGTCCTTTTAGCAAGCCAACAGCCAAGCTGAGAACAAACCCTGGGACCCCAGTATCATCTCTAGCCTCTGGAAAGCACCACCTCCTTTTCTGAGCTGCTTCTTGCCTGTCTTCATAGGGGAAGCTCTGCGTCTCTGTTGATCTGTCAGCTGAGGGTAGGGAATTTCTGTAAAATATGCTCTGGTGTAGATTCCCATCGCTTTCTGTACAGATCTCCCACAGTCTCCATCTGCCCTTCCGTCCTCATTCCTTGCCCCCATTTTCTAGGCAGCAATGCTGGAGCCTATCCTCTTGACTAAGCTGTTGCACTTTAATTTTCAACAGGCCTCTATTGCTCTTGCACCTTGTGTGTGGTCTTTGAATGTTATGTGGCTCGGCAGCTGGGAATAGTGAGTGGGTGGGCAATTTAAAACAGAAAAGACTCTGTATCAGCACAGGGCTGAGGTTTGAACTCTGCTCAGCTTTGGATACATGTAGCTGGTTCTCTGGGCTGTGATTTAAGTGCAGTTTTGCTGGTGTCAGTGTGAAGCCTAAATCGGTGCTAAGAAACTGGTAGGGAAGAAAAAACAAACTTTGCCTGTCCGATAACGAGCGTTACTCTTGGCCCTGATGAAAAATTGCAGGATCAAGGCATCTCAGAATTTGTATCCTGCTGTTGTGTCACCATTTTCCCTCCCCAGCTCGGAAGACAAAGAGTGTTTAATATGATGCCAGGGCTTCTTTGCTGAAGTATGTTTCTGAGCTGCTTTCATGCCATTTAGGACACAATTCTGATTCTGAGTTTCCTGAGGATAAGAACTGCTGATGGAGGGAGGCAGATGAGGGGGGTGCCAACCCGTGACACAAAATACTTTATTCCATTCATCTGAGCATCTCTCTGAGACAAGGTAAATGTGCTCAAGCGACAAAAAATAATCCCAATGTCGTGACTTGTTGAGCTCACAGGGCCTGATCCTCAGCTGCTTCCTCCTCCTTTTTGCTGTTGTCTGTGCTGGTGGAGGATCACATGGAGGGGAGGTCAGGCAAGAGACCCTGTCTTCCGTGTACCCTGGCATGATCCCTCCACATGCACTTCTTTTGCACTTTCGATGGTGAGCCCACTCCGCATGGGCAGAGAGTGCTCATGTATGGGAGATCACCACCTGCTCTCCTTCGCATTTGCAGCCCAGAGTACCCAGTCCTCAAAATTTCAGTGCAGAGGTATTTCTTTCCCCACCCACTTTCCAGCTATCCCACCCAGGTAGACAGGATGAGCAGAAAGAATCCTTGCCTTGATAAGATTGATAAATGAGGTTGGAACAGAGCTCCTCTCTTCTGGAGTCCATATGGAGTCCAACCCAACTTCAATCTTATAGCTGATTCAAAATAAAAAAAAAAATTGGCAAGTCCCTAAGTACTTTTAAAGATTTTAAAGGTTAAAGATATGGTCGATTGGCATTCCTTTTAGACCCTGGAGTGATATTATATTTGCTTCACAAAATTCAAAAAAGTGCACAATGAACATCAGCAATCTGTTAGATAGATTATTGGAAGAGTCATTTAATTTTCCAGTGCCACATAAATACCCATCATTCACCACCACTGCACTGGGCCTCATACCGATTCTCAACATTATGCCCTAGAATTTGCAGAACATAAGTAAGAGTAAAAAGGCAAAAAAGGAGAATATCCTTGTTTTCAAGGAGCTGGAAGATTACAGACTAACATCAACCAGGTCATTGTAGAGGTTCCATCTTTAAAAATAGGTATGTGCTTCAGCACCATGAAAAAACATACTGAAGCTCAAATGGGCTTTACTGCCTCTTTCTTTACTACATCTTGCACTTCACTGCATTCCTTTTTTGGGTTTTGTTTCATTTTCATAATAATACTGGTGTATGGCCAACAGCCTCTTCCTGTGGTGGAATAACATAAGGGCATGAAGGTAAGGCTGAGTAGTAGGATCAGATGGATGGGCACTAGTGAGAGGTGAGGGTTTGGCAGTGATGGGGAACCAACCAGAACTACTAGCAACTCTTTGGGAAACCAAAGAAATATGCAGCCAGGACCCGCACAATTTAATATACTTTCTAGAGAAAAGCTCTGCACAGAATTTCCATATGAAGCATAATGAATGAAGTGGCGGACTTTAGATGGATTTCATAGAAAAAGACTTGCAATCCTGTCATATTTTTAACAAAGCTTTTTGTTCAAATGTAATTGAACATTCTTCAAAGAGCTTCCAGGATGAAAAGCCCAATAGGACACTTACTAACAGGGTTTCTGTTTCATTCAGGCATACATATAATTAGCTTTCATAAAAAGCTGAGACTCTTTTTTGTTGACATAATCCAGCAAGTACACCCCAAGACATGCTAATAGCAATGTGTCTCTACATCTTAACAAGTGTGAATACTTTGCCCATAGCAGCAACTGTGCTGACAGTGGGATGACACTGTAAAACTGCTGTATGCTGTGATGTGAATCCTTTCAAACCCAAGGACTTCTGATTTCCAGCCTCATAATCACTATGAGTCAAACTTACTCCTCCCCACTACCCCCATATTCAGCCTGTGTCTGGGAAGCTGGGGAAATTGTATTCTACCTCATTTTAGGGTGACTGCACAGACTCCCTCATCCTGTGGCTGCTATTCCAACCTGCGTAGGGTCATGAGTGTGCTCAGCTGTGGCTTTTCAGTCTTTATTCTGGGCTGCCCTGAACTCGCCTTTGGATGGAGATTTGGGGGTGTCAGCATAGTAGGAAAGGCCCTTCCACTGCTGCAGGTTTTTAGCAATTAAGGCCTGGCAGCAATGGATAATTCCCTGATTATAATTATCCAAATGATTCAATGGGCATGATGTTCAAAAAAATAGCTCTATTTTTTTGCATCATTAAAACCTACAACAATCAGTCTCACAGCAAATCCCCCATATTCTTCTTTACTCCTTTTGTGACAAAAAGTGAACTAAACCTAGACCTGCTGCAGGAGTGACTGTAGCATCCACTGACTTAGAAAAGAACCACTAACATTAATTTGGTCCCTAAAAGCAATTAGCTCATATTTGGAGGCAGCAGATTATTCTGTATTGAAAGTGTGAGTAATCATTTCTGCTAAACGTGTGCAAGAGGGAATACGTTCCCTGATGGAAGCTGTGGCAGACAGATCCCATGACAGTTCTGTTGGGGGTGCCAATACTGTTCAAAAGAGGACAGCGATCTTCTGAAACTTGTCCGAGGACGAGACAAGTAGATGCAGAGGCAAATAATCAAAGCAATCAAACAGTTCTCCCTGAACAGTTGTCCAGACCACCAATGTATACATCCTGTGCCATGGGCTTGCGGTGGTGCACATGATATGCATGTACCATAGCAACGAGATATTAATCATCAACACATACAGGCACATGTTGGGGTAAGTCTTCAGAGGTGCAAGTTGTAGGCTGTATCTGGTATACACAACAAGCCCCAACGGTACCAGTTTCAGTGCTACTTCCAGCTGCATTGCATAGTTGAATTCATTATGGCTGGGCTTACATCTTCCTCGGAAGGATCTGAACGTTGGGCCTGGTGTACGAATGCCTGGACATGAAGAACAACTTCTTTTTTAGTTCCGTGCCCCTCTCTCTTTGTAGTTTTCAGTTAAACACCCTGGGCAAGTTCTTTGCTGGTGAGACACCACTGACTGAAGTGGCACTGTGCCAGCCCAGCATTTGGCACTGCATCCTCAAAGTGATGGCAGGGATTTTTGGAAGAGCTCAAGTGAGAAGGTTAGGCACCCAATTCCTCTTACATTTGGACACTAGCCTCCTCTTGGCTCATCAGCATCTCTGCAATGCCACCGATGCCCAAGGCAGGCACTTCCCGCTTGCCAGCAACCTGGAGAGAATTAACAGACAATTCAGTGGCACAAAACTTTCTGTTTGGGCAGTTTGTTTTATTTACCTAGATTTTTCTTTGAAGATGACACATCAGTAAAGTGCACCTACACCAACCGGAGTATCAGGCCCAGTATGCCAAAGAGTTAGGCACGCATTTTCAATGGTGAAGGTGATTCACCACTGGAACAAAGACGTATTCTCTCTCTTGCTGGTGTCTTTAAACTGGGGCTGGATGTCTTCCATCCACCTGGATGGTGCTTTGTTAAGGTTTTTGGGCTTAGAACAGCTCAGTGAAATTTAATGGTTGTGATACACAAGCCAGGCTATGGAGTCTCTTCTGGCCTGGTTATTGCACTAAGGCAGTTACTATCTGCAAAGGAAATATATGTCCCTACAGAGAAACACCTGGCCATGGGAATATTGGTCAAGGCTGGAAGTACATGCTGCAAGGTTGTGAACAGCTTTGACCATAAAGGGGTCAAAGTGTTCAGTTACTGGGAATTTCTGACCGTCTCTGGAACTTTTACTTGGTGCTAAGACACTGCTAGGTGTCAGGGCCTCATAGGCATTGGAGGGTACGCTTCCAGTGTAGCTGGTATTTTCTGTTAGGGAATAGGAAAACAATCATTTTTTCATGGTGGTAGTGAGCATTTATATAGCAGAGAGATCCTGGTATCCATGGGTTTGTCTGTGGAAAATACACCAAAGACAGACACTCATGTTTAAAGTGCAAGTGATAAAGAACACATGAAGGCATCACATAAAGTAGGTCAGATGCAAAAAAACTCCCTGTGAAATTGGAGAGGGGAATGTAGGCAAGCGGGATATTGTTATCTGGACTGGAATTTAATCAAGACTTAACTATGAGGTGATGTGGTACTTCAGTGGTGGGATCACTGCCTCAACAAAACTGTACTAGATTCTGCCTGTCTTTTCACAGATGTCAGGTGTGCACTGGTATAACTTGTCCAACCTCAACAGAGCTGATCCTGATGTACACAAGGACAGTCATATTCAGATTTCCTAGCTCTCCCCCTCTTTCCCTCAAGGTCTCTCTGCTCATGTCATGTGGAATGGCAGAAGTTCAGGTGTGGATCAGAGAGACTTTGAAATGGAAAATCAGGGGATACCGCAGGTCATATTGAAGAAGAGCTGACAAAGATTAGGACCAGGATAGCAGAGTGGTGAGGGTTAGGACTAAGGTACATCGGTAGGCTTGTGTGCTGGGTTTGGAGCTCCAGAGAGATCTGCAAGCCAGGAATAATGAATACTGGCAGAGCTCTGTGTGAGTAACAAACGGCTTATCCTGCCTAGGCTAATGACAAATGTTACATACTGACATTTTTTAAATAAATACTTTTTTCTTTTAAAGAAAAGAAAGATTAAAGCAACCGCTATAGCTAAACACCCTGCTTTGCTCTGATAAGATGCCAGAATTATATGACTTCTACTGTGTAACAAGGTTCTTCGTGTGGGTGTAGCAGCCCCTCCCCATACCTAGCGGATAAACTCTAGGGAATTTTTACAAGTGTGAGTATTGCCTCTTGTAAGGTCACTGAGTAAAGAAATTTAAATACGTTGTATGAAGAAATTGCATGTCTTATGTGTTTCCATAAGAGCACCACAAAACAGTCCCACGAAAAGGTTATTATCACTGTTATGTGCACAGCAGTGACCTCCCATGCATCTTATTTTGCAAAATGTTGGGCCTCTGCCCTGCCATGCCCGCCATCAAATTCATGCTTGTAATTTAAAAATGAAGGACTCGATGTAAATGCAAGTCAGTCCGGTTCACAAGATACCTCCGTCACTCAGTCAGCAGGTAGACAGAGGCTTGGCATTGCTCTCTGCCTCCATTGCTCAGGGTCTACAGCTTACTGCCATTACACTGCCATGGTACTGCTGTCTCTCTAGCTCCTAATTGGACAGACATGCCCGCAGAGACTGGGCCCTGCCGGTAGATGCATCTCCATTTTTTCCTTGCTCCTACTCCGCAGCTGCACCCACTTGCCTGTTGTGTGACGCAACACTCACTTTCTACCCAAGCTTCCCATTATCAAGTGCCTGGTTATGCTTGGACATATTGGGACCCACACGCAGCCTAGAAGGTCTTGTTGTCTCAAGAGATGTCAAACTTGACCTGGGGCTGGTTTTCCAGGTGCAAGGTATGTATTACCAAAGCCCCCAAGCACATCGCCTCCACAACAAGGTCTCTAGACTTTGCTGGGCAATGTAGAGCAATGGGCTGTGGGGCTGCATTTGCACTTGGGAAAGCCAGGGAAGATCATCAGAGACGGTAGTCTCTGTGGTTGCAGGTCAGCCATGCTTTGAGCCCTGGCATGGAGGTGACGAAGAGGACCTACGCTCCCTGAGACACGAACTTGTTTCTACAGCAGCCTTGGCCCAAGAGCGCCGAACGAAAGGAAAACGGTATGTGGACCATGAGGTAATTTCCTGTGCCAAATTTACTTGCTCATTGGCCCGACCCGACTGCACGGCTCAGCTGTCACTGCCACCGCTGGGGCCAGCCGCCGCCGCGGTGTCGGGGTCGGGGAGGGGGCGAGCGGCGCAGCCCGGCAGCCCCCCGGCGAGTGCCGGCCGCGCTGGCTGGCCGTATCCCCGGGACTCCCTGGCACCCGCGCACCCCGGCAGCCGCTGAGGGCGCGGCGGCCGCTCCAGGCCGCACGAGGAAGGTGCCCGCCACTCGCCCCTCGCCCGGCCGCCGGCAGCACCGCGCCGCCCGGGGCCAACCTGCACCGCCCGCCTCACGCCCGGGAGCGGCGGCGGGGCGGGGCGGGGGGCTCTGCCGCCCCGCCATTGGCTGCAGCCCGCGGCGGCCGCGCTGCGATAGGTGTGCGCCGCAGTCAGTGCCGCCCGGCCCCGCCCCGCCGCGGCTTTATAACGGGCATCCCCATGGCCGAGGCGGGTAACCTGCCGCGGAGGGAGGGGGACAGAGACGGCTTGGGGCACCGCGCGCGCCGCCCGCCAACGGACACGCCGCTGTTGGGTTGAGGGGCGGCCGCCCGGGAGAGCCGCCTCCGGTGGCCGCAGAGCCCCGCCGTCCCGCCGCCGCCCCCGCCCCCCCGAGGGACGATGGTGCCGCGGACCTGGCGCAGCGCGGGGGCTCGCCCGTTCCTGCTGGCGCTGCTGCTGGTGCATCTGCCTCAGGGTCGCGGCCACCGAGCCACGGGGCCCCGGGTAAGTGAGCCGCCGCCCCGGCGGCGGGGCTGCCCTTCTGCCGCCCGCCCCGCCGCGGCAGGTTGCCCTGTCCCCGGCCCGCCGCCCCCGCGCCCTGTCAGCGCCGCAGGTGAAGCCCCGGCGCTCGCCGCCGGGTAGCCCCGGCCGCCCCCGCCCCGCGGCGGGCACACAGCGCCTCCCGGCCCGGCTCCCCGCGGGTGCAGACCCTCGCAAGGGCCTCTCCGCTCATTAAAAGCCGGGTACCGGCTGAATGCGCGAAGTATATACATCGGTATTAACTTGTTGGTATTTATTGCAGAAAAAAAAAAGGAGGGGGGGAGGTTGGCAGGCTGTATTTTTGTATTGCTCGTCTTGCATTTAATGTAGCCCCTGTTCCCAGCACGTAGCTTTAGGACTTTTATTTTTTTTATGTTCCCAAGTAAGGATTAAATGAATCCCTGCAATGAAGCTAGATGCCTTCAGCCCAGACTTCTCCCTGTAGGAGTCTAGCTCTGTTTTTTTAATCTGACAATGTTTGACTCTTACTGGGGTTGTTAATTTCACTTACCAAACTATTACATTGCTCTGGGGGAGAACCCAACATCTTTTCTAAATATGGTCCTCCCAGTGAGCTAATGTTACCACTGCAGCACCACTACGGAGTAGCACGAGAGCTTTCAATTATAAAGCTGCAAAACAGTAGCTGTTCTTCAGCCAATGCTGCAATAAAAGCACAGCTCTGGGTAAGTGGAAAAACTTGATCTCTCTGCAGGCGTGTTGGATGCATTGACCGTGTGCATTCTTGACCCATCAGTCCGAAATGCTATGAAATGCAGTGCCTAATTAACTTACACCACGGTTAAGCAAGACCAGGAGTCTTTGGAATCCTTACTCAGCCAAAGTATAACAATGAGGGACTTTAGTGCAATGTTCTAGTTTTTTAATAGAAGTGCTGTTTGACCCTGATGGCTATTAAATGCTTCTCAGGGCTATGGAAAGTGTACTGGCTGCACTGGTGTCCTTGTGTTCAGCTGTGCTGTGTAGCCTCTTTTATGGCCAGATGTGTAACAGCAACTGTTAGAATGTGGCAGATCAGAACTAGTGTGTGCCATAAATTCTTGGAGACCTGTTTTAAAGGATGGGGAAACATAGGGGTGCTTATGCATATATCTGTATTACGTGATATCAAGCATAAATCTCAAAATTGGAGTGGTGCCAAATAGAGAGGAGCTTTGAGATGATAAGTAAGAGTCTGGCTGGATGACTAGGACCCTTCGTCAGCACTGGTATCTAAATGCTTTAATGAAGAGCAATTGAAACAAAGAACAAAATAAAAAGTCCTGATGGCAGTGCATAGTTGCACAATGAGCTTGTCTATCAAACAGTTTCCATTTTTATATACTGTACTTTACAAGGCAGTTTAATTGCTCCCTGTGCTGTGTCGTCTTTGGAATGGGAGCTACTTCAGGAGAGTGGAAAACCAAATACAAAGGAGTACTGATTTACTTTGTGCTTGAAGTAAGTGAACTGACTTTGCTGTTTCTCTGACTTTGCTATTTCTCCCTTCATGACTGGGGGAGAATATCAGCTGTGAGCACCAATGTCTCCAGTTCTGTAGAAAGATGTGCCTTAAAGTTTTAACTTCTTAAAGTTTTAACTTATGAGCTCTTAAATGAAAGGCTGTGAACTTCCAGGATGTTTAACTCTTGAAGCCTGTCTTCTCACCCTTCTAAGTGTCAAGCTTAAATACATGTGAAGGTGGGGAGTTTGGTTTACTCATTTGCAACCATGTTTATCAATATGATAAGCCCCTGAGCGTCATCACTTCTAGTGATTAGACATTGACACTGAAGTTGTCATTAGTATAAAGGTGCCATACTTTAGATTCCAATGTACACAAGAAAATTCTTTATTATTCATTTTTTAATGATTATTACCAAGTTACACCAGTGTTTCTCATGCTGACTTGTGATCACGAGTGTATTCTTGTCAGGAACTCTCCCTGGATGGGGGGGTGTCAGTATTGCAGTTCTGGGGTCTGATCCCGTAGGTGTTCAATTGCTAGGTGTGGTATTTACCTTTTCACACTTTTCTGTATGGTAAGCACTGGAACTACAATATTTGCAAGCTGAAATGCTTTTAAAGATGAACAGCAGTTTTTAATCCTACTCAGTGAGTTTAAGTGAGCAGCAATAATGCTTGAAGCAAGTTCTTGATCTTCTTGCATTTCATTCTTACTACTGTAGTGTTGCTGCTAACCTATGCAGCCAGCACTGTCACTGACTACATAGGCAGAGGAGAATGGCTTGCTACTGTTTGCAGAAAGTGATGAAAAACTAAGGGTACTGAAGAGAAATGGGTATATCTACATCCCTTGTGCCAATAAGGGATCAAACTTTTGGATGAAGTGAGTTAGTTCAGGATGGTTACTTGAATATCAAGGTAAATTACAAGTGCAGCTAGTATCTACTGGCCTGCTGAGGTACTTCTGGCTCTCAAAAGATGTTGTACAAAGCTTGCTGTTTCCTCTTATAGTAAAACTATGAGCAGTGACATGAATCCCTGAGACTTGGGAAGTGTCAATGACCTGTAGGAAACATCTCGCTTTTGTACATATGCTGTGGCCCACTGACAGTTAATAACAACTGTCCCAAGTGAAGCCCCATAGTAAGTCTGATATCTTGGGTGTCCTAGAAATAACTTGGAAGCCCAAGGCTGTTGTGTGACTTGTTTCGTGACTTGGCAGACTCTGGAAAAGCTTCTGCTGTGTTACGCAATTGCTTGGTCACTTCTACTCTTGTAGGTCTAAAGAGCACTGTGGAAGCGATCAACTGACTGAACTTGGAAAATATCTATCTGAAGGATTTTGCCTTCTGGAAGAAAAAGATAATGAGGCTTTACTTTCTATTCATATTATCTTCCTGTGTGCCTCTTTCTCCCTGCTGGCATGAGATCTGGAGTTGTGTGACAAGCAAGGTCTTGCTGTTTCCCCTCCTTGACCCCAAAGTGATAGAGGGGAGCTTGACTGGGCTGGCTCTTGCATCTCCTACTGTGTGGTGCATTTGAGCAGTACTCTTTCATAGCAGATTAAATAAATTGTGCCACTAAGCTCTATTTTCCCCCATCTGGACAATAAATTGTGACCTTTGTCTTTCTAGTTCAGAAAGATAGATCTATGTAGGATCCCTGCTTTTTGAGTATAATGCCTGACCATTATGAACCTGCTCCATTTATGGTAGAGAACTGTTGGTGGCAGTAATGACAAATACTAGTACAGGAAAATAGTGGGTGCTTGCAGAAGGAGCAGAACATGACTGCAGCAGTCAAAAGCTGTCCTAGGAACGGACTTGGCTTTCTGGCAGATTGGGGATCTGTAACCCCCAGTGACTGCAGAGGACTAAGAAATGGGAGGGGAGGGCAAGGCAGTCGCTATAACTTTCTTCCTAGCTTCATGCATGGAAACATGCCATATTCCTCCTTGAAAGGCATGGTGTTTGGAGATGGGGGGGACCTTCCAGTTCAGTGCTGTTGTAAAGGGAAGGTAGTAGATAATAAAACTATGAAGATACCCACAGATTCCAATGCATAAACTGGAGTGGCACAGAGCAATGGGAATTCCCTGCTGCAGCTGGCTACTAGTTAGAACCCCAAATAAGAACCTTGATAAAAAGTGCTGAAAAGGCTCCTGCAGCTTTGCCATTCCCTCTGGAAGAGCAAGCAGCATCGCAGCTTGTGCCAAGGAGCCTGTGTTCTGCTGTGTGTTCTCAATGCAGCCCTGCTGGGAGGGTTCCACAAAGCAGGTGTCTTTACACATGCTCTACTAAAATTAGGGAGACTGTGTTCTTCATGGTGGGAAGAAATTGGAAAAGGACATATGATAAAAATATAAAGCAAAGGGCTCCTTATGAAGGAGATCTAGAACAGAAGAGTGAAACTTAGGATAGGTTTTCAAACCAAGAAATAAAATTCAGTCATTGAGCTTAATCATCACTCTGCGTTGCAAAGGTCTACACTGTTCAGTAACAGTAACAACTGAAGCACTTTAATGTTTTAGATTTCCTTACTGTTGGAGAGACTCATTTTAATGAAGGAATAAGTACCCAAAGGCAAGTCTTTAGAAAAGCATCCCCTGACAGGACAGATTTGTTAGTCTATGGCAAATAGCTTTTGGTTACAGATACTCTCTTTTAGTTGGGTGAGAGAGATTCTTGCCTAAGTGGAAGCTCTAATTGTATATAGAGCTATGCTAATTATTTTCTCCCTCTCCTTGTTCCCATTTAGACCTTTAATGTTAGACAGCTGAATTCCTTGATGTGTACCAAAGAAACTGATCTGACTTGCTTTTTATACATTATGCAACTGAGTTGAGGAACAGGATTAATTCTTGTGTGGAAAAGTATTAAAACATTATGTTCTAATACATTAGTATTGGAACAGTGGGTCCTGTTCTAAACAGGAAAACACTGTAGGATCTGACTTGCTCTGTGTAGTCTTAGAGTTGGTGTTTTAACTGCCCGAGCTTCTGAGTTGGCTATGAGAATATTTACTCATATTAATGACCTCTGCTGCTAATGAAAGATTTCTGGCCACCAAAAGATTTGATACAGAAAAAGAAACTGCTCATGTATTTCTGCTGGTGGTGGCAGCAAGCTCTGTAGCTGGTGGAACACCTGCAATGATAACCTCTTGGACTAGTTTTCAAGTTTCTAGCACTAGTCATGTGCTAAGGTAATCTTCACTGCCATCAGTGCAGAGCAGATGCTGTCTTGGCTTCTTTCATTTCCAGATGGCCTGAAGCAATTGGTAAGATGACTGTAAACCTCATTTTAGTGGTATAGTAGCTCTGAAATATTAATACTGCTGTTTAAATATCTTAGATGTTCTTATCTTGCCATCTCAAACTAATTGCGACATTACTATGTCAAAAACCCAAACAAACAA
The DNA here is from genome assembly GCF_965638725.1 of Aptenodytes patagonicus. Classification (NCBI taxonomy): domain Eukaryota; kingdom Metazoa; phylum Chordata; class Aves; order Sphenisciformes; family Spheniscidae; genus Aptenodytes; species Aptenodytes patagonicus. The sequence goes on along the minus strand of NC_134955.1, from coordinate 33,916,479 downwards.
AACCCCATTTGTCTCCTACTTGGCTGCTGAATCCCCAGTTCTTCTGGGGCTGGCACATCTGACAGTGCAGTTAAGTGTTACACAATAAACTTTACCCTCACGTTAAAAGCTAAACACGGAGGCAATACAGGTGAAACTGAAGCTAATCCCTGAAAGCTGCTGTGCTTAGCCTCCTGTGTGACAGCATGATGGCTTCCTGTGAGAGCTCCCCAGCAGCTGCCACAAGGTCTCTGGTGCTGATGCAACATCCAGGGACTTTATAGCACAGCAGACCTTGAGCCAAGCTTGGTGTGCAGTGGTGGTAGTTTACTGCTTTGTCATCAAGTGAAGTTCTAGCAGAGAAGCCATTGTTGTAACTTGCGACTTGAACTAGAAGCCTACATTTTTGTGGTGTTACAAGCTTAACTACTGTTGTTCTATCGGTAGGACTCTAAGCTTCCTGTGCTTGTTTGTGAGAAGCTCTTCCATTTGTGAAGTTCTTGCCCCAACACTGAAGGCTGCCACTGCTGTGGGTGAATTGCTTCTGTGCTGGAGCTTTCTGGGTAAGGTGTGAGGTCAGGGTGAGATGTTTGCTTACACAGCGAAACTACTAGGATGTGATGAATGTGGTATGTAACTGTCTCCTTCCAACTAGCTCACATGAGCAGTTCAGTCTTGTATTCAGCAGCTTACATGTGAACGCTGTGAAGCTTTGTGTGTGGTGGCTTTACTGCCTGTAAGTATGAGGAGGGAGTATTCTGGCACTAAAACCCTTCTGGTGATGACTGAGAATGCAACTCTGCCCTCTTTTCTTTGGGAGGCATTGTAGCTGTAGGAGAGTAACTGCAGGAAGGTGTAGCTAGTCACACCAGAGTGTAAAGCTTGCATTCAGGGCAGTGAAAACAACTACCCACCATACAAAGGAGCTCTTTGTATGCGACCTCATGTAGGCTATCGGCAGTTCTTCAGCCTGAGAGCAGTCAGCTCTCTCAGGATGAGGCCTTACCTTGAAATCAGGCTCATGGCTCCTGTCCTGGATGGTTTTTCTCCTTATCACAGTAGCCTCCTGATGCAACTTAAGACTCCTGCGGGATGCTGCAGTAACACTGGAGATAGTGTTAGCGATATTCATGAGCATTAGAGAAGAATCATCTGCTCGTTTGGTGGGGAAAACATTGCCTTGTATAGCAGGCCTGCCCACTCACAAATGCTATTCCTTATGAAATTGAGGAGACAAATATGGTTGTTATGCTGCCCTGCAAGAATTGCTCTGAGGGAAGGCTGTGCTATCTGAGTAAAAGGCTGTGCTGGTTTTGGTTGGGGTAGAGTTAATTTTCTTCATAGTAGCTAGTATGGGTCTATGTTTTGGATTTGTGCTGGAAACTGTTGATAACACAGGGATGTGTTAGTTACTGCTGAGCAGTGCTTACACAGAGTCAAGGCCTTTTCTGCCTCTCACACCACCCCACCAGTGAGAGCAGGCTGGGGGTGCACAAGAAGTTGGGAGGGGACACAGCTGGGACAGGTGACCCCAACTGACCAAAGGAATATTCCACACCATATGATGTCGTGCTCAGCAATATAAAGCTGGGGGAAGAATCATAGAATCATAGAATCATTGAGGTTGGAAAAGACCTCTAAGATCATCGAGTCCAACTGTCAACCCAAGAAGAAGGAAGAGGGGATGTTTGGAGTGATGGCATTTGTCTTCCTAAGTAACTGTTATGTGTGATGGAGCCCTGCCTTCCTGGAGATGGCTGAACACCTGCCTGCCGATGGGAAGGAGTGAATGAACTCCTTGTTTTGCTTTGCTTGTGTGTGCGGCTTTTGTTTTACCTGTTAAACTGTCTTTATCTCAACCCATGAGTCTTCTCACTTTTACTCTTCTGATTCTCTCCCCCATCCCACCGGGGGGAGAGTGAGTGAGTGGCTGTGTGGTGCTTAGTTGCTGGCTGGGGTTAAACCATGACAAAGGCCTACATTTTGGAAGCACAGCCCCTACAGTGTGGGGAGGGGTGATGGAGCAAACAGAGGCTTTGGCTTATGAAGGGATTCATTCTTGTCTCTATGACCCTTCCAAGGTAGCCTTAAGACTGGCCTGGGCCTGACTGGATGATGCTAAGGTGCCAGTGGCAGCCTGGAGTAAGAGCCTTGGTGGAAGCCTGTCCTGTCAGATGTTTCCCATGCTGACTTCTCTGGGGCAGTTGTGCTTGTCCTCGGAGCAGTGGCCTAGAAGCCCCCATAAGCCTCCAACTGCCTGTACTGTCAAACTCTTCCCTGGTGGTCTCCCAGCTGTAGCTTGTTTGGGAGGACATGCCTGCATGTTGGTTTGTGCATTATTGCCTCCCACTGGCTTGTGGCTGAGCCAGCTGCTTTTGAGGGCCCACTGACAGGTGTTCTCATTTGGAGTGGCATGTAGCTATGCAGGGGGGAAGTGAGTGGTAGGTGTGAAATGAGAGCAAACTTAGTTAGACCTTGAGGGGAAGCACCTGTGCCTAGAGATGGGAAAAAAATAACACTAGTTACTATAGGAACAGAGGCTGCATCATTAAAGGTTGGCTCAGGGTTTTGTCAAGTAAGTCTGGCAGTAAAGCCTAGACAAGCTACCCACCAGTGCTGCTGGCGGACTCTTCCATGCAGGTAGAAGAAGCCATACAGAAACTGGTGCGTGTAGGCAGATAACTTGCTCTGTCATGGGCACCCAGATGCCTCTCCTGGGCTGGAGCTGAAGTTATATGAAATAACTGGAGTTCCTAAGGAGCAACTACTGCCTCTGGATGAAGAACGTGAACGAATGTGAGCTGGACAGTAGTACATGGGTAAGTGCCACAGAGTACCACACTGCTCAGTACTTGAGTACAGACCCAGATCATGTGCCATGATTCTGTAAACTGGGTTGCCTTGCCCCAAACACTTTGGGGTGGCTAAGGGGAAAGAAGCAGGCTGTCTGCATGCCATGTTCTTTCTGTGCAAGGCATAGACTGAATCTACTGAGACTGGCTCAGTAGGCTACCTGGCAGCCCTTATCAGTCTAAAGTTAAATTTGATCCACTGCTGGAAGAGTGTTGGCCCAACATAATTTTTACCTATTCTGAGTCATATGGCAAAGTGAAAGAATGTAATTTCACCCTTTTCAGAGTGGAAGAAGCCTGCTGTTCTGTGCCTCTGAGACATTTAATTAAAGCTGAGGTTGAGGGGGTGGTAAAGGTGAGGGCTTTCTCATGGGTGAGCTTCTGATAAAGAATCATAGGAAGTGGAAGGGAAGGTGCGTAGGAATAAGGAAGATAGGGAAGTAGGACAGATGAAATAACTTTCTTCTCTGAGGTTTTTCTTGGCCACTGGTCTAGTTAATGATAGTTGGAATCATATCCAGAGGGAAGTGCTGATCCTCAAATAGGGAGGAGAGGTTCCAAACATTTAGTGGGCAGATTCTATTTCAGAGTTTCTCTTGGCTACCAGTCCTCTCTTACCATTAGCTGGGTCACAGACTAGAAGGAATGTGGAAAATGTTGTCCATCCCTGTTCTCTTCTCTGTTCCATGACTGAGATCAATCACTTAAATTGCATGGGGAAGCCATACTCTGCCTTGTGATGAGGAAAGTCCACTAGCTTAGTTGCTATACTTAGGCTTGTTGTGATGCATGGAATAGTGCTTGTTCTATACTTTTGTGGAGTTCCAGAATACTGGGTTAAGAACTTTTTCTTTGGTTATACAGAGAACCTGAAATATGAGATCATCTGATCCTTCAATTGTAATTCTAATGCTTTAGGGTTTGACACTCCAGCAAATTAAAACAATCCAATACAGTCTTAATGTAAAGGTAACTATCTTATGTCCTATGGCCACCATGAAACTGAGGGGACTCATGGCTGCTCCTTGGGCTGCAGAAGCAGCAGTGTGGCTACCTCTGATATAGAGGGGGAGTGAACTGGGAATCAAATAGATAAGGAAGCATCCTCAGGTGAAAACACCTGGTAAAGGTAGTGGTATCCTTTAATGTACAACAGGGATACATGCTTAGGAAAGATGTCCAGATGTACACTATCTCTAGATCTTGCTTCTGTGTGTATGAGAGGCACACTAGTCAGAAGCAGATAGGATGATAATCTTTTGTTGCAGCATAGACTCCCTGTAGCGTGAAGATTAAAGAGCCTACTCTAGCTGGTACATCAAACCATTTCCCTTCCCATTTCTTTGAAGCGGATTTACGTGCAGTCTACACTTAGGCTTAAACAAATACTTGGTGGAATGAGGTGCAAGTTAAGAACTAAAAAGCCAGAAGCTCTTGGGTGTAATTTCCAAGTGGAGGATATTAAATGAGTTGGAGTTTGTGGATACTGGCCAGATAAAGGGGTTTCTGTCAGAGCCAAGTAGCTACTTCTGATTTGGGTTTACGTACTGTACGGAATGGTGGTAACTCTCATTGCCTTCTGCCTGGAGTTCTGTGTTTGGCTTACTCTTCTGCTCTTAAAAGTGAGCAGGCAAGTGTTGCAAAAGTAGATAAGCTGTGTGCAAAAGTAGCTTATAAAAATGTGTATGTGTCTGGAACACTAGAAGATAGTCGGCTCCAAACTTGTAAGGGAAAGGTGAGTTTTAATGCGTACATTTCTCAGTCTTAGTGGAAGCAAAATACTTCTAAGATAGAAGTCCATAAAAGACTGATTCGTATAAAATGAACAGGGCTGTTCATGCAATGAACACGGCTTTTTTGCTACATAGTTCTAGAGATTAACTTCACTTGTTTCCCTTTCTGTGTCTTAATCTAAAAATATGTAAATCTAGAAGAAGTTGTTCCACCTTTTTAACTTAAAAACAATACAAATCTCTACCTCCAAGGCTTTGGAGTTCTGTTAGGTAAGGGATCTGGTATAAGGCAGTAATGCAGCATTGCTGCCATATCTTCCTGCTGTTGTAGTAAGCTGTAGCCAATTGGGTTCTCAGTGCTGCTGGCGTTATTTGCCCTCAATTAGATGCGACGCATCTGAAATATTCCTGAAAATTATGCTAGATGTGGAAATCTATCCTGCTAGAGCTTTAACTTAGCTTCTGAAAGCGGTTACCATGGGATAGGACATCTTAAGTGCACTGCACATCTGTACAAGTCCATGGGTTTACTTCTTGACTATAAGAGAATGGTGCTTTTGGCCGCTGTACCTAAAGGCCTTAGGTTATTCAGAGATGCTGTCCTGCAGCTTTATACGTAAAATCTGAAGTGATGACAAAGTGGTTACTGCTTATATGAATAGGTAATACCTAATGGTGGAAGAAGGTATTTCAGTGGTAGCTGGTGGCTGTGCTACCTAATGAGTGGCTCATGCTTTCCATAAGGGGCTAAACATTGAAGAAATTTGCTATGAATTTTTATCAGGGTTGCTACCAGCATTCCTCTGACTTTGGCAGTGTCTATGGGCTATCTTTCCTTCTTTACTATTTGTCGTGGTTTAACTTCAGTCGGCAACTAAGCACCACGCAGCCGCTCGCTCACTCCCCCCCACCCGGTGGGATGGGGGAGAGAATTGGAAGAGCACAAGTTAGAAAAACTCGTGGGTTGAGATAAAAACAGTTTAATAATTGAAATAAAATGATAATAATAATATGATAATAATAATAATACACAAAGCAAGTGATGCACAGTACAATTGCTCACCACCCGCCGACCGATGCCCAGCCAGTCCCCGAGCAGCGGCCCCCCCGGCCAGCTTTCCCCAGTTTATGTACTGAGCATGACGTCACATGGTATGGAATGTCCCTTTGGCCAGTTTGGCTGTGCTCCCTCCCAGCTTCTTGTGCACCTTCAGCCTTCTCAGTCGGTAGAGCATGGGAAGCTGAAAAGTCCTTGGCTAGTGTAAGCATTACCTAGCAACAACTAAAACATCGGTGCGTTATCAACTTTGTTCTCATCCTAAATCCAAAACACTGTACCAGCTACTAGAAAAGAAATTAACTCTATCCCTGCCGAAACCAGGACAATATCCACCCCTTATTCTATACCATCTGCGTCATGCTCAAGTCTCATATTTTCCAGTACATTTTCATTAATCACCACCCCTTTATATATATATATATATACACACACAGAGATATCATTCCCTTCGTCTGTGGGCCATCCCTCTAAAATGTTCGGTGAGTTCATTTAGTCCATGACTTCGGGCTCCATCTGTCATAATAATCTTTCAGGGCAGGAAAAATGGAGATGGTATGTGGTGTTGGATTGTTCCATGTTGAAGTCAGTTCTGGTACCATCATCACTGTGCTTTGCTTGTTTGATTGCAGCGCATGTTTCGCATTCATGGATAACCTGGGCTATAGTGTCCATGGTCAAGTCCACCCCTTGATCATGAGCCCATCTATATGTTGCATCTCTTCCTTGGTGGCCTGAGGTGTCATGGGCCCACCGAGCTAGAAATAATTCACCCTTATGCTGCCAGTCCAGATCCACCTGAGCCACTTCAATCTTAGCAGCCTGATCCACCTGCTGGTTATTTTGATGTTCTTCAGTGGCCCGACTCTTGGGTACGTGAGCATCTACGTGACGGACTTTTACAACCAGGTTCTCCACCCGGGCAGCAATATCTTGCCACAATGCGGCAGCCCAGATGGGTTTGCCTCTGCGCTGCCAGTTGCTCTGCTTCCATTGCTGCAACCACCCCCACAGGGCATTTGCCACCATCCATGAGTCAGTATAGAGATAGAGCACTGGCCACTTTTCTCGGTCAGCAATGTCTAAAGCCAGCTGGATGGCCTTTACTTCTGCAAATTGGCTCGATTCACCTTCTCCTTCAGCAGTTTCTACAACTTGTCGCATGGGACTCCATACAGCAGCTTTCCACCTCCGATGCTTTCCCACAAGACGACAGGACCCATCAGTGAACAGGGCATATTGCTTCTCATTTTCTGGTAGTTCATTATACATTGGGGCCTCTTCAGCACGCGTTACCTCCTCCTCTGGCAATATTCCAAAATCTTTGCCCTCTGGCCAATCCATGATCACTTCCAGGATTCCTGGGTGACTGGGGTTTCCTATTCGAGCCCGTTGTGTGATCAGTGCGACCCACTTACTCCATGTAGCATCAGTTGCATGATGTGTACAGGGGACCCTCCCTCTGAACATCCAGCCTAGCACCGGCAGTCGGGGTGCCAGGAGGAGCTGTGCTTCAGTGCCGATCACTTCTGAAGCAGCTCGAACCCCTTCATATGCTGCTAATATCTCTTTTTCAGTTGGAGTATAGCGGGCCTCGGATCCTCTGTATCCCCGACTCCAAAACCCTAGGGGTCGACCTCAAGTCTCCCCTGGTGCTTTCTGCCAGAGGCTCCAGGTAGGGCCATTCTCCCCGGCTGCGGTATAGAGCACATTTTTTACCTCTTGCCCTGCCCGGACTGGCCCCAGGGCTACTGCATGAACTATCTCCCGTTTAATTTGTTCAAAAGCTTGTCGTTGCTCAGGGCCCCATTTGAAATCGTTCTTCTTCCGGGTCACTTGATAGAGAGGGTTTACAATCAGACTGTAATTTGGAATGTGCATTCTCCAAAAACCCACGACGCCTAAGAAAGCTTGTGTTTCCTTTTTGCTAGTTGGTGGAGACATGGCTGTTATTTTGTTGATCACATCCATTGGGATCTGACGACGTCCATCTTGCCATTTTATTCCTAAAAATTGGATCTGCTGTGCAGGTCCCTTGACCTTACTTTGTTTTATGGCAAAACCGGCCTTCAGCAGGATTTGGACTATTTCCTTCCCTTTTTCAAAAACTTCTCCTGCTGTGTTGCCCCACACGATGATATCATCAATGTATTGCAGGTGTTCTGGAGCTCCACCCTGTTCTAGTGCAGTCTGGATTAGTCCATGGCAAATGGTAGGGCTGTGTTTCCACCCCTGGGGCAGTCGGTTCCAGGTGTACTGAACACCCCTCCAAGTGAAAGCAAACTGTGGCCTGCACTCCGCTGCCAAAGGGATTGAGAAAAACGCATTAGCAATATCAACTGTGGCATACCACTTGGCTGCCTTTGACTCCAGTTCGTATTGAAGTTCTAGCATGTCTGGCACAGCAGCACTCAGCGGTGGCGTGACTTCATTTAGGCCACGATAGTCTACTGTTAGTCTCCACTCTCCATTAGACTTCCGCACTGGCCATATGGGACTGTTAAAGGGTGAGCGGGTCTTGCTGATCACTCCTTGGCTCTCCAGTCGACGAATCAGCTTATGGATGGGAATCAGGGAGTCTTGGTTGGTGCGATATTGCTGCCGGTGCACTGTGGTGGTAGCGATTGGCACTTGTTGGTCTTCGACCTTCAGCAACCCCACAACAGAGGGGTCCTCCGAAAGACCAGGCAAGGTGGACAGCTGTTTAATTTCCTCCATCTCCAAGGCAGCTATACCAAAAGCCCACCGGTACCCTTTTGGGTCCTTGAAATACCCTCTCCTGAGGTAGTCTATGCCAAGGATGCACAGAGCATCTGGGCCAGTCACAATGGGGTGCTTCTGCCACCCGTTCCCAGTTAAACTCACTTCGGCTTCCAATACAGTTAGCTGTTGGGATCCCCCCATCACCCCAGAAATACAGATGGGTTCTGCCCCTATATAGCTTGATGGCATTAGGGTACACTGTGCACCGGTGTCTACCAGAGCCTTATACTTCTGTGGGTCTGACGTGCCAGGCCACCGAATCCACACAGTCCAGTAAACCCGGTTGTCCCTTTCCTCCCCCTGGCTGGAGGCAGGGCCCCTCTAATCCTCATCACAGTACTCATTTCTCATTTCTTGTACGTACGGGTCAGAAGTTTCTTCATTAAGATCAAGAGTAAGATCAGCCCTTCTACTCTCTCTGGGGAACTGCCTGCTGGAAACTGGAGCAGCAATTTTCCTGGAAGAACCTCTTTCTGTGATTGTTTTCCCTTGCAATTCGCGTACCCGTGCCCCTAGGGCTGCGGTAGGTTTCCCAAGAAGTATTAATAGAAGTATCTTAACTGCCCAAGGATGTTCAAAATACTGAAAAATTACTGTAATGAAGGAGGAAACATTATAGAAGAAGGTAGTGACCCTGCCATTCTGTATTTCCTCCGTAAAAAAACTCTCAGAAAAGTTACTGCAATTGCTAGTTGTCTCCACGAAATGATCTCCGTGGTACAGTAACGGCTTCATTGCGAAGTTTACATACCACACTAACATCAAGGTCAATGTTCTAAAAACAAACCTCACAAGCAAGACATTACTATTCACTGCAGACCACAGCAAACTGCAAAACCCAACACCAATCTTTAACATGTACAGCAGGAAAAAGAGCGCAATGCAGATTATACAAATCAATATCGAGAACAGAGAAACCAACATTGTGACCCACAACTACTAACAGATATAAGTTCTTTAATACACTCCGGTTAACCTGTTATTATCTCAAACCCTTCGTGCCCCACGTTGGGCGCCAAAAAGGACTGTCGTGGTTTAACTTCAGTTGGCAACTAAGCACCACGCAGCCGCTCGCTCACTCCCCCCCACCCGGTGGGATGGGGGAGAGAATTGGAAGAGCACAAGTTAGAAAAACTCGTGGGTTGAGATAAAAACAGTTTAATAATTGAAATAAAATGATAATAATAATAATATGATAATAATAATACACAAAGCAAGTGATGCACAGTACAATTGCTCACCACCCGCCGACCGATGCCCAGCCAGTCCCCGAGCAGCGGCCCCCCCGGCCAGCTTTCCCCAGTTTATGTACTGAGCATGACGTCACATGGTATGGAATGTCCCTTTGGCCAGTTTGGCTGTGCTCCCTCCCAGCTTCTTGTGCACCTTCAGCCTTCTCAGTCGGTAGAACATGGGAAGCTGAAAAGTCCTTGGCTAGTGTAAGCATTACCTAGCAACAACTAAAACATCGGTGCGTTATCAACTTTGTTCTCATCCTAAATCCAAAACACTGTACCAGCTACTAGAAAAGAAATTAACTCTATCCCTGCCGAAACCAGGACACTATTACACAGGTACAGCCAGTATTTTTAAGAGCAGGAATCATACCCTTAGGGTGCAGGATTGAAAGTCAAAGCTGTCCTCTATAGGCTTTAGCTTGTTAGGTGCTCTGTAGGGCCAGTGATATTCTGCTGCATCGAGGCAGGATGTTCTCTCAGTGGCAGTAACTGGTCTTGTACTCACTTTACTCTTCCTAGTTTAAGCTTGAACTGTAGAAGGAGTAGTAGCTGCAATTTCTACAGACGTTTACAAAATGGACATAAATGTACTTTGCTGGTGATAGTGTATTAATGATGGTTAAACCCATTGTCTGGAAGTATGGGGAAGTATGTCAGCCCAAATTTATTTTTTTGGATGCTCATCTTCAGGAACTTCCAGGGAGCTGAGCATTCTCTTCACAGTGAATTCTGAAAGTGCTTTATGCTCCAACTTCGTGGTGGTTTTCTTTTTTAAATTTAGGACTCTTACATTGAGGCAGGCCAGTTGGCTCCAAAGGAGTCTGGATGTTACTGGCTGTAGCTGTTGAAGACTTAAGTTTTCCAAGGCTACCAGGTTTTGTCCTCTCCTCAGTTCCCCTGAAGTAACAAGTGTGGCAGAAAAAAATTGTATTCTGCCGGACTTGAGCTGTCGCCTAAGCTACTACCCTTCTTAAAACTTTCAGAGTTGTTAAAATCTAACTGCAGGAACTCTCCTGAACTTCAAAGCTCACCTATCAGTTATGCACACCCTGAAAATCAGGATTACCTTTAAGGTGGCTGATGGAGCTTTAAATAACTATTAAGTTAAACTTTTGCCATGTTGTCACTAGTATAGGTGCCTCTTGAGGGTGAATAGGATGGGGAGTGGGAAGCAATCAGTGTGAAACTAGGGCTGCCAATGCTTTTCTTGTCTTTGTCCTCAGTTGTTAATGAGATTATCTAAATTTCAGGATTTTTATTGTGAACGATAGATACCTAAAGGAATTCCAAACTAGCTGGTTTGGGAACAGAAAGAAGTTGAGCTTTTCTTTATCGCAAAAGAAAAAGTGCTTCTTTACCTGAAGCACTTTGGCAGCAGTATTGGAACTGAAGCTAGCTGTTGCTCATCAACATACTGCAGTGTATGGTTTGCAGATTTCTACTCTGGATATAAAAGCACCCATAGGACAAAGCACCTTAACTCATCTTGTCTGTTTTGTAAAATCTGTCGGTGTATAAACAGCTCTAATGTGTAGCTATGTTGGCACTTATCCTAGGAGGATGAAACTATCCTGGTTCATGTGTGTCATTCTTGCATGAAAGTAATTAAAAAAAAAAAAAAAATCAGTCCCAACTTCCAAATTGAGTTTTGCCTGTAGAGTTAACTTCAGAAAAACTCAGTATGTTTTCAGGAACGCTAGGGTTTTTTGGTGCTGGAATTGAAACTGAGTGGGAGGAAAAAATCTGCCACACTTGAGTAAATTTGAGCATTCTTAAAACCTGCCCCTCAACATCTCTGCAATTGACCCAATTGTATGACAAGTACATTTTGAGCCCAAAGATTTGACACTCTGACCTAGCTTGAATAGCTGGTGAGTGTCAGAAGTAAACTTAAGTTTTTAAGTTTCCTGTTGCAACTCTAAGAATTTACCTAAAAGTCACCAAGATTTGCTTCTAGTTCTGCTGGCATGAAGACAAACTAAAACCAAAGAAGCTTCCACAATTGCTTCACATAACTCAGGGACTTCCCCCCCACCCAGGAGCCCCAGAATAGATGGGAAGAGTTCAGTAGGAAAACCCCATGCAATTTGCAGAGAGAAGGATTTCATTTTAGTTGAAACTTTAAAAACCACAAGCAACATTTGTGCAACATGTTGAGTGAATGACAGTCCCAAATAGAAAGTCTTAACTTCAGCTGTGAACAGCTTTATCTCTGTAGCAAAGAATACTGAGTTCCAAAGGTGTATCTCTTTTTTTCCTATGTTAAAAAAGGTAGGTATCTTATGACAATAACTGTTCTTCCTCTTAAACTTGATACCTTCTCAGGTGTCCCATGCAACTCTTAGCTCATCATTGCTTTTCTTAAGAAAATGTCTACATCTAACCATAAGTGGGGAGCCTCCACTGTAACTACTTCCAAGTTAACCTGCCTGCTGATAGTGTCACCTTGAGACTACTATAGATGAAAAGCTTCTGACTAGCTTTTTCCTTACGTCCAGACTCCTGTCAAACTCTGCTCCACACCCTCCAAGATGTGTACTCTCTGTGTGTGCCTCTGTTCAGGCAGGGCAAGGAGAGTGAGAGAACAGTTCTGAACTTGGTAGCTCTTGCTGAACCCTGCCTGAAGCCTTCCTCCTGGCAAAGGTGAGTCCAACTTCAGGAATTCATGCTTTTCTTTGGAAATCACTGGGGCAAGTACATCAAGTTAAACCGCACATACATTTTCCACCTGACATGCTTTCCTTCAGTTTGTTCAGCTTTGATAAACTCTTCTCAGGTGTAGAGATGTAACCAACCTTTCAGTGCAGTGATTAAGTGCAGCATGTCAGAGCAAAAGCTAAAGATGACTTTCACTTCTCTTGTCTTCACCTTGCATGAAACCATGGAGAATACAAGCACTTATATTCAGGAAGTGCCAGAAGGCTGATGGTAGACATGATGAGGTCACCTTAGATTAAGAGGACAAAATAGGGTGTTATCTTTGGCTTGACTCTGGTTAGTATTTATTAGAAAGCAAACCTAGGGATTACCACAAACAACCTAAGCCAACCATGTCAACTCTTCACTGTATGGCAGGCTAATGTTCATGCATATCCATGCATTTCCTGAGGCAATCAATTAGGATCAAGTGAGAAGAGATAATCTTGTTAAATCTCATGCCAGTGTTCAGATGGGTAGAACCATACTTATGTAAAATTGCTTTAGTGGGACTTGCTAGTGGCTTTTGTTTCACTAGCAGATGCTGATGTAAAAATACAAGACTCTCTTGGCATCTGTTTTGTTGTGAAGTGATTGACACCAGTGCCAGGCATTGTTTACACAAAGCATCTGAATAAAGTCACTATTGGATTCAACAAGATACTAACTGAAGACAGCATTTATAAATGCTGACACTGAAGCTTGCTTAGTTAATGCCCTGTACTAAATTGCAGTCAGGATTTGATGGCTCTCAATAGAGGAAACCTCTTAAAATAGACAGGGGACAGGGTTTGAGGAAGAATTTATTTTCCAAAGAGTAGTGAGTACTTTCTTCTTCATTCCCCAGCTCTGTCCTTATTTCTGCTAATAAAGCAGTTGCTGGGTTGCAATATCAACTCTTTAACTGAAACTCTTGTCAAGCTGCTGTCTGGCTTCTTATTCATCTTGAAGACTTGGCTTGGAGCCTCAGATCCCTGAAGTGAAGGGAAAGCACCAGAAAGTTTCCCCTTACTTTAGGGAGAGACATGTCTCTCCCTAAGATATTTTCTGGGGAGGAAGCTGATGGTACCCAGTGTCATCTTGTTCTCAGTTGATGATGGTTAGAATGTACAGCTGGCTCTTGGGAATCTTTCTAGATGTATTATAGGGCAACATCTATGTTAAACCTAGTGCTGTATGCAGAGGCTGCTCAGCTTGAACAGTTTTAGTTGGACCTACTGCTTACAGACAGTGAGCTTGACTTTGTAGGAAGCTTCCCTTTAAGTGTGATTTCTCCTTTGGGGGAAGTCTTTGTGGACATTGAGTAAGATTATAAAGTCATCCCACTTTAAAACTCAAATGGCAGTGATTCAACAAACACTACAAGCTACTAAAGAGGCAGTTGTGGAGGGCTGAATGAGTAACTGGCAAGTGTCTGTCTTAGTTGAAACTTGGAATCCACTCTGGTAATTGCAATATAAGCTCTTAGGCTAGAAAAGAAAAACAAAAGGCAGATGTTTCTTTATCAGTCTGAAAGGTCAACAGTTCTCCTGGAAAGACAGGAGAGCTCAGAACCTCTGACTTGGTGTCAGTCAATGTGACAAGATTAAACAGAACTGTAATTAATCACTTGCATTCACTTAATTCCCCATTCCTTCCCTTGGTTGATTTATTTGCTGGTTTATTCACTTATGCCAGGGAAAGCTTCCTTTCTAGATTTCAAACTATCCCTGTATTTCTTAAGTCTCACTGACACTACAGTCACCTCTAATGACAAGAAAGATGTCACTAAGTTATCCACAGGACCAAATGGCATGGGCAGTTCTTAGCTGAAGTGTGAGGATGGTGCCTAGAGTCTGCAAACTGGAAAGGTTTCTGCTTTTCTCCTTGCTGGTGTGGTTGGTTGACCTTGCCCAGCTGCTGGACCCCTCCTCACTTTTTCCCCTGCTCCAGCATGGGTCTTTCCCATAGGCTGCAATATTTCAGAAAAAATCTGCTCCATTGTGGGCTTTCTATGGGCTGCAGCTTCCTTCAGGAAATATCCCAACTGCTCTGGTGTGGCATCCTCCCCATGGGCTGCAGGGCAATACCTGCTCCACCATGGTCTCTTTTATGGGCTGCAGAGGAATCTCTGCTTTGGCATTTAGAGCACTCCTTCTCTGACCTTGTTCGTACTGTGGCTTCTTGCACTTCCCCCCCTGCCATGTGACACTTTGCTTTTTAAGTATGTTTTCAGAGGCACTGCCAACTTGGCTGATGGGCTCAACTTTGGTCTGCAGTGTGCATGCTGTGGAACCAGCTGGGTCCAGCATGGGGCAGCCCTGACCTCTTCTCACAGAGGCCACCTCTGCACCATGCTGCTACCAAAACCTTGCCATGTAAACCCAACACAGCTGGTCAGACCAGGTTCTACACTGTTAGTCTACAGGTTGAAGAAGCAATGCTGCCTTGGCCTGGAAAGCCTCCAGCAGAGTCAGCAATGGATGTCCCTGTGCTTCTGGAAGTACCACCAACATGGAGTTCACATGTCAGTCAAACTGGTTGTGCCCTGAAGTCAACTGCTTCAATCCTTTTCAAGGCAGTGTGGATGTCTTACAGAGGTTGTGTATAGTTTTGCTGTGAAAGGTGCGAGTGCACCTGAAACTCAGAGGTGTAGTCTAACATATATTCTACTCTCAGTGTTTTTCATTTTTAAGATGTAGCCTCAAATTGACTGAGCACTTTCAGGTTCTGCTCCCATATGAATGTAGATTTCAGTATTGATTGTGCTACTCTGTTTTTTCCATATGAGTGCCTCTGCTTCCAGAGTACTGCAGTTCTGTACTGATTGTGAACAGCTGCTTTGCAGGCATGTGTGTGACTTATGGGGAGTGAGTGACTTCCACACAAGGGAGGGCAAAGTCTCATCACCTTACTTCAGAAGTTGTTTGGGATTCTAGTTTCTACATACTACTGATGTTTCAGATCATGGGGTACTGATGCAAGTTCTCTGGCAGTGAGTTGGGTGGGTGATGGGTGCTAAAACCCACAGGAATTCAAGCACCTAGATGCTATTCATTTCTGTAAGCTCTGGCTCCTTGAGAAGCCTTTAAAAATCTTGGCATGGCACTGCAAGGCTGTCACAGCCAGACCTAGGGATTGGCTTTTTGTCTTCCCCTCTTGGAAGGGGAAGAGAGCACACAGTTAGCAATGGGAAGAAGTGCTATTACTGGTCCTGGTACTGAATAATTCTGAAAGAGGAGTGCCAGATATTGTAACTTCTGACAAACTTCAACCTGGGAAACTTATAGGAGCATCTATATAACATCTGGATCTGGTGTTCTGCATCCTTGGGTGTGGACAAGCCCCCGTGCTATGATTCCCTGATGAAAGTATGTTTGGCCCTTATCAGCAAAACGCCTAGCTAGAGTTATGTCAGTGCTATCCAGTGAGGTATAGGATCATGATAAAATTTTACACTGGTTTTAATTTGTGAGCAATTTTCTTCTCTTAGAGTTCAAGTTGCAGGTGCTGAAACTTGACATGTAATAGTACTAGTGCTCTGTGCTTGATAGTGGGAAGGAATATGAAATACTTGAACAGAAGTAGCTTCAGAGAAAAGCTACTGCCCAAATACTTAGGTTGTCTACTTAAATATCCTGTATGTCAAAGACAAAAACTTCACTTCTCTTATCTCTCAACAGGTTTTTTTACGATTGCTTGAGGCTAAAACCTTTCTCTGATAGTTGTCTTTAAATTCTGTCTTTTGCTGGACAGCAAGAAGTTAGTAATTTTGGTCACAAACAGTCTCCAAACAGGATAGAAATAAACCTTTTAAAGTTTCCAGAATCTGCCAAGTTCTCCAACATTTTAATCTGAGGGTTTAGGCCTTTACCAAATTGTTTCCCAAAGCCTCATGAAGACTATGCCACTGCAGTAATTCACAAGCACTAACTGACCTTACACTTTAAAGCAGTAATAAAACTGTACTTCCTTTCTTGCATTGCCTGCTGCCTTTTGGCAGGATTTTGTGGAAAGTACAAGCTTTAAATAAAATAAAGCAGTTTATGAAAAAATAATGGGCTGTCCTAGCTGTAGAAGCACCACTGCTTAAGATTGTTGGCAATTAGGGGCAACAGACAACAAGCTTAGTTGGGTACTCCTGAGCTGTAACAGCCTCCTGTTTCCAGTCTGTTTTTTCAACCCATAAACAATCATTTATGCTGCATCCATACTGTTCGTTTGTCTTTCCAGGCTCATGTCTGAGTGTGTTTTCTGATCCCCTGCTATTTGTTGGACTTGTTGCTTTGGCCTGCTGTGAGCTACAGCCAGCCAACTCACTCATGTGGCAGGACTGGCACTTAAATTTTGCTTGCCAGTTGTATAGCTGGAGCTGGATTTAGTCACTTGCCTTGATGGTCAAGTCTGGATGAAGGACAGCTACTGAAGGCAGTCCAGACAGCTCTAGCCTCCTGGTTGAAGCACTGACATATCTTGGAAGTTGAGCAGCTTTTAGACTACAGGAGCTCTCATTATGATACTGCAGTTCCTGATAGCCAGCCTGTGCTGGCTGTAGGGATGGACCATGCTGAAAATGGGCTCTTTCTGTTCCTACTGACTTGGCATGTCTAGTTATCAGGCAATTAAGATACTTGGAAGTGCTTCAGCTGTTTCTTTCATGCAACATACGAGTGAACTGAGTAAGGTTAACTTTTGAAATAGCCTCTAAAAGCACAGTAATTAAAAAAAAAAAAAAAATCCATGGCTACTTGCAACTTATCTTTTGGAGACTGGACACCCAACTTCTATTGACAGTAGGTGCATCTCTCCTGTTTCAGAAGCCCAGCTTCCTACCTGCTCTCAAAGATTAGTTTATTAACTCTTCCTGTCACCCATTGTTGGACTGCTTGCACATCACTGGATCACAGATGTTGATTCAGTAATAGTACCTGGTATTTAGTCTTAAGCAAGAGGCAATAGCGAGACTTATGAACACTGGGTAGGTACACAATGTGCAGTAAATTCTAGAGTTGTACTTAAGAGCTCCAGGCAAAGTCTGGAAGTGCTAGTTATGAACTTTAACACTGTCCCATTATATAACCCCTGTGAAAAAAGGAGTTACAGCTCTGAGTCTCTGCTACAAGTTAAACTCTAAAGATAAAACACTGCTTTCCTTTCCTGTAGAGTACACTTGGGAGTTATGCTTCATACCCTCGGGTCAGAGTAACAAGAGTCGTCTTTTTTTTTTTTGTACATAATGCAAAGTTCTTCATGCTGTGTCCTTAGCAAAAACAGAGCTTGTGTGTACTCACCATGAGTTGTGATAGCTGAGAACAGGAACAAATGTTAATGCCTACTAAAAAAAATACAATAGACCCTACTCCACCTAGATTTGTGTTAAGAGGTTGTGGTGTTCTGGTATGATGCTCCAGCCAAGTGTAAGAGCAGTCTTACATGCATGAGGAGTAACGTAACTTCCAAGGAAGTGTAAGACAAACTATTTCTTCAGCTTTTTAAAGATAGAGTAGGCTAAGGCTCTGCATAAAGCTTGTTGAATAGGGAAGATTTATTCCCCCCACCTTGAATAAGGTATATGTCTCAAAGCAATAGTAGATTATTTCTTTGCTAATGTGAAATGAGGCAGACCAGTTCAATCTGAGAAGAGTTAAGGGTGTCTGGGCTAACTTCAGCTGAAGGCAAATCTTTCTGCTTTTAACACAGGAACACTTTGCTGGTGTCCTGTGCTGGCAAAGCTTTCTACCTATGCTACACCTAGTGTAGGTAAAATTGAACACCAGAATTGTCCGGGCTTGCTTTAAACATCCATATTGGCTATCTACAAGAACTTATCTGCTAAAAGAAAAGTATACATCTCTCCAGAAGAGATCTGAGGTAACTTATATGTCCCAACCTTGGCAGTATAATTAGTTTTATCCTGCCACTTGTCTGGAAGCTTTCTCTGCATACCTGGTATAGTGATGGTGGGTAGTTCCAAATTCACGTGTACTTTTGAACTCCGCAAGGATGCCCACCTTTGCCAACAACTGTAGAAGACATGCCTATGATCTGATAAGAGCATTGCCTGGACTTCATGGAGCTGGGTGGATGACCTGGAGATGCTCTAAACTGGCATACTTTGTCATGTTGTACTCCCACTTACTGAACTGCACAAGGGCAAGATGCAACCCCCAGAATAATGTGGTTGTATTACACTGGTTATGACACTTCTATGTGATGCCCTGGGCAAGCTGGCTTCAAACTGGATGTGGAGCAGCACTTGAGGGGATGATGTGGCTCCTCAGAACCCGGAAGCGTTATCTGCAGTGCACTAGAAACTGAATTTTCAAGAGGTTTTGGTGGATGGGTTTGGCCCTATGTATACCCTGAAAGGTCTTTGTCTGAATAGGGGAAGGAAACTGAGCCCTCAGGTATGGGTGTGATGAACTAGATTTAGGCTAGCTAGGGCACACTATTAATTTGGGCTTTTAACATCTACATTCTCTTTGCTATTAAGTCCCATGGTCAACCTGTGTGAGGTTCTTGACAGCTGCTTTTTATTCTCGATTGTCAAATATTTAAGTACTTGCTTGAAATAGAACAGTGAGATGATTCAGCTGAGTGCAGGGTTTCTCTGCTCATCTGTTGCTTGCTAAATCTGAATGCAGGGTTGTCAGTTGCCTTCAGTTCTCCTTGTTCAGGTTTGCAGTGTGCAAAAGTGAGAATTTGTCATGGGCGTGTGTAAACACAGTATGTTAAAGCATTCACTCTGCAACTGTGAACAAGGCACTTAATGGGAATAAGGAAGGTAGGTCTGGAACGTGTAGCAACGTTGAACTTAGCCTAGAAGGGAAGAAGACAGTATTGCTGTCTGAAGATGGGGCAGAGAATGCTCAGAGATCCTTTCTGCTTTCCAAATAACCAAAAAATTGAAATGAGATGGTAAAAACTTGACCAATGTACACAGTGGTATGCCAGGGTGGGAAGATATGGGTTGACGTGATTTGTGGCTTGATGAGGTGAATTTGCTGACATAAGCTAAAGGCTCAGATCTTGCATTAAGGCAGTTGTGATAACCATGGGATGTCTTTCATGTGGTTCTGGGTGTGAGCATCCAAGTGGTCATGTGATCCCTGTGGACAGAGGACTTTGTGTAGAGAAAACCAGTTATCAAAGTGTCGTGGTTTAATTTCAGTCGGCAACTAAGCACCACGCAGCCGCTCGCTCACTCCCCCCCACCCGGTGGGATGGGGGAGAGAATTGGAAGAGCACAAGTTAGGAAAACTCGTGGGTTGAGATAAAAACAGTTTAATAATTGAAATAAAATGATAATAATAATATGATAATAATAATAATAATAATAATAATAATAATAATACACAAAGCAAGTGATGCACAGTACAATTGCTCACCACCCGCCGACCGATGCCCAGCCAGTCCCCGAGCAGCGGCCCCCCCGGCCAGCTTTCCCCAGTTTATGTACTGAGCATGACGTCACATGGTATGGAATGTCCCTTTGGCCAGTTTGGCTGTGCTCCCTCCCAGCTTCTTGTGCACCTTCAGCCTTCTCAGTCGGTAGAACATGGGAAGCTGAAAAGTCCTTGGCTAGTGTAAGCATTACCTAGCAACAACTAAAACATCGGTGCGTTATCAACTTTGTTCTCATCCTAAATCCAAAACACTGTACCAGCTACTAGGAAGGAAATTAACTCTATCCCTGCCGAAACCAGGACACAAAGTCTCTGACTTCCCTATAAAGCCTAGGGCAAGGCCTGCCTCTTGCACTGAATCCTAGTTTCAGAGTAAATTTCAATGCCCTCTAGTGGCTTTAACTGTACAAGGAATGGCTGGCTTGTTACCTAGAACACCAACCTCCAGTATCTTGCTCAGCAGGAAGAGGTAGCTGGAGGTGTGTTCTGGGGACACAGATATGCTGTAACTGTATGAAGAGGAACAATGGAAAACATCCAGGAAATACTTCCCAACTTGAATTATTTAAATATTACAGCATGCCAAGCATTCCAGAGGTGAGATCTGGGGGTACTCTTGCCTTTTGAGGCTGGGAATAAACCTCCTCTGAGGAGCCCACTGCAGAAGAGTTTCAGTGTTCCCTTCTGTAAGAGGCTGGGTTTTAAGAAAAGAACCAGATATTCCGGCACTAAAATGGGAAGCTAGCCAAGACAGACTTTCAGAATTACACAGTACAGAACCGCATCAGCAGTGTGAGGTAAAACCTGTTTTACCTCACACCATGTAGATAAAATGCACACCACTTTATCTACAGTGCAAGATCCATGGAAGGCTGTACAGGCTTGGGGACTCAGAGCAGTTGGAGGTGTGTATGGGCAAATCAGCTACAGGTTTGAGCTCCTAACAGTTAGGTTCATTTCCTAAAGTAACTGCTTAGCTTTGAATACTGTTGCCTTTGTGTTCTCTAACACTCTTTCTTGTTCTGTTGAGGAGTAAAACCTGGGATGTTCAGTGTTTGTGTGGCTATAGAAGGTAAAAAGGTGTTTGGTGGCATAATTGGCTGTCTGCGCTTGCTTACTACCAAGAAGGAAAACTGGAATATGCCTTAAGGAGTTTTCAAGATCAAAACTGCTTGCAAGACTCTTGCCTTTAAATCTGATCTTTAAATTTACTGTGGCTTCTAATAATGATGTAGTAGTTCAACTTTCATTCAGTATGTTGTTGGTGAAAGTTAATTAGATGCTTTAATTCCACTTGAATAGGCTGCCTGACCAATGATATAATTAATTGGCTGTTTGTGCCATTTGGAGGTGTATGCATTGGTGTGCAGCATGCTGATAAGGTGTCTCAGAGATGGCTTTCTTGCATGCTTAGTATGAAGTGCTTTGAACTAGAAATTGAGCAATTATCTCTTGAAGCAACTAATAAAAGCAGTGGAAGTTGCAGTTAGTAGATTGTACTGAATGAACAAAGATTCAGTTATGCATCTGGCTTTTGAAGACTTAGTCTCGTCGGACTGTGCTTGCAGATTGGAGAATATGTGTTCTGGTAATTTGCTCAGGTTGCATTTTAAGTTGGAGAACTCCTAAATAGCTTCAACATGGTAAAAAAATGAGCCTAAAATGCAATAAGACTTGTCTTTTCTCTTTAGATTGTGTTCTTTGAAGTGGTGCTCCCCCAGTGTGTTAAGGCTTTATCCTAAGAATTGAAGGATTTAATTTCACTAGGCTTAGGATCTTGAGTAACGCTTCAATGAAGTAAATCACACACTTGGTAAGAACTTTGTTTTAAGGATACCTTGTCCTATACTAATACAGTGGATGTATAGCTGCCAGAATGCTTGCCTGATCCTTCTTTTTTCAGTTCAGCAGTTTGTTTACTTCAGTAGGAAGAGAATAAAGCTTCTGAACAAACTCAGTGTGGTGTCTCTTTTCCCCATCGTGCCTACTGCAGCTTCGTAGTTCCTAGTTCTAAAATATCTAAAGTTACCTTGCCTTGTAGTACTTCTGCACAGACATGGCTAGATGTCTGTGGGGTTAAGCACGTGCTGACTGCTGCTTTAGTCTGTACAATGTGGACTTGTCCAAATAAGAAATAGGTAAAGATAGAAACTTCTCAGGCTTCTGCTCAAGTCTAGAAACCAAATCATTATTTAGCAGGTGAGGAAATCCTTTAAGGCTCTCAACCACTGTTTCAGCAGATCTGTACTCCAATGATTAAGCATTGAATTGGACTCTTCAGCTTCTGGTTTTATCATGGATACTACACTTGATTACAGTTGTGTTGCTGAGTTTATCCAGTCAGTCATGTTTGATGCTGAACTTGGTGGACATTCCTGTGCTGGATAGGGAGGAGCAATACTGAGATAGCAAAACAGTTGCTAAAGTTGATGTGCAACTTCTGTAGCTTCTTTGAGCAGTTGGCTTGGGTGCATCTGCCAAAGTCTATAGCTGTTGGTCTCCCACAAAGGTACATGCCTTAGATCTGGTATTTTTAATTCTGAGCTTGTCAGCAGCTGAGTGGGTTTCTCTGTGAAAGGGAATGATGTTAATAGCAGTCTTACTTGATCTTCTCCTCATATCGTAAGTATACTAAGCTGAATTGTCAGCAGTGTGTATACTCTGCCGCAATTTGCAGAGTAGGAACAGTCCAAAGGAATTGCCCTGGAAGTTTTCAGGAAGGATCTCAAGCTGTGAGTCATCTTGAGAATTAAATGCCACATCAGACTGGCTACTTTTTCTGGCTCCTTTCTTGTCTGCCCCTTGTAAATTAAGAATTTGAAGGGGGTTTCTGCCTTTTTGCATGTGCTGCCCCATTGCTTGTTTTGAGGTGCCTTACCCTTTTTCCGTTCCTAGTTAGGTGGATGAGTGATTATTTTTTCTTTTACAAAGGAGCTGCCGTGTGTTTCTGGATTTGCAGCTGAGAGGAAGTGCCAGCACTGGAATAGAAAACAAACTCATCCTTCACTGCATCTCCCAATGCTTTCTATCTCGCAGGCCAGTTAAGTGACAGGAAGGGACAGTGCCTGGACCTCCTGTGTTGTGCTAACCTCTGAGGGCACAGGGTACTCCTTTGAGATCCTAAATGATTCTTGGCTTTGCTGTAGTTGGGTTGGTGCCATGTTTACACTTAGCTTGCCCCAAAGGTGGGGAAAGGGAAGGGAGGAATGTCAAGTATCTTCAACTTGCCACAGGATGTGATTAGGTAACTTAAGAGGATTTTCAAGTCTTTTAAACAACGAGTAAACATGTCAAATGTGATGGAAAGCTCCAGAGTCTTATATGGACAATCTAAGTCTCTCTGTCAAACTTGGAGCATCAGGTTAGCATTGAATTTCTACTCCATTTTGACCCCTCTCCTTTGAGGGGGAAGGTACCAGCTGTTGTGGGAGGGGGAGCGGGCCTTTGCAGGCTAATAAAGGAATAACTTGCCCCTTCGTTACTGAGGGTTAGTTTCTTATAGTTTTGGGTAAGCTACTAATGAAGTTATAACTTGCTTTCTAAGAAACTGTGGCATGTTGCTCTTACAACTGCATGGGTCTGAGTCTCAAATTCCACTTAACTCTTGGACTTAGATTAGTATATATGTAACTTCTTTAAAAGCCCAAACAAGTCAAGTAACTCCACAATAAGCATGCTATGTATTCACTCAACTGGACTGACTCTAGCTTTTGTACCACCTTTTGCGTATTTCTACCTAACCTTTCCTTGACAGGTGAAAAATCTCAGACAATGCATAGTGTGCTCTGTCTTGTCCCCAGTGCAATACTCATGCAGCGGTATAAAAGAACTGTGATAGGTTCTGGCTTAACTCTTCCCTATTGAAGGGTGTTTGCTGTACTGGTTAGGTTAAAGCAGTAGCACTGCTTCGTTCACTTCTGTCCAATGCTATTCATCCATTTCCTATGTTAGACAGCCAGGCTGCATCAGCAAGCACTTCCCTATAGTTCAAGCACTGTATGTAAGTGAAGCCTGTGTTTCCTTCACAGTCGAATTGCTCAGAGGTAAGAGGAAAGAGCTCTGAGGCATAAGGAGTCAACTACATACTGCATCTGACCACAGTGATGCATTACTGTACTCTTTTCTTGGATGTATTCTTGGTGAGTAACTATGAGCACAACCAGAGGCTGGAGGAGAATAGCTTTCCAGGCATTGAATGCTTGGAGAATGGTGGTAGCTTGTGCTCTTTTATCTTTTCTACCGGCTTGTTTTGTGAACTTGAGTGAGTTACCATCTCTAAAGCTTTTCACCTAGAGTGGGATAATGCCTGCCTTACAGGTATGTGGTGGAGCCTTTTTCCTAGTAAATATGCTGTAGTCCACAGATAAAAGAAGTCTTAGAAGTGCAAAACCTCTGAAGCTGCACAGCATGCTTATAATAGATCCCCATTAAACAGCTGTTTGGCAATGTCTAATGCAATTTCCAGTTAATGAGGGATGTTTTAAGGCTCCGCCAAGAGAACAGGTGATGTTTTAAACTGATATTTTTTAATAAGTCATCTTTATTTCATAAGAGGCAGCCAAGTATGTATCCTGTTGCATTTGATGGGATCATGGCCATTCTTGTTTCAAGAACAACAGGACCCCAAATTATTCTTGTTCGTGTGTTGCATGGCACCTGAGAGAACCCCTGCCTTAAAGCTCAAACAAGAGCAAAGAATGGGGTGCTTTTGTGTCTGTATCAGTTTGGGAACTGCAGAGAAGAAAATCTTCCAATATCATTCCTGCAATCTGGTAAAACTTGGAATAAGATACACTAGAGGGTCTGGTATGTCCTCACTTAAATTTAAGAGCAGGAATGTGCTCAATAGGAAAAACTGTTCCTGCAAACAGTTTTCCTTGTCACTCACGTGGCAAGTGCTTATCTTGTGCTTTCTAATAAATCTGAAAAAGGTGAGGGGAGTAGAGGGGTGGTAGGCCTATTTCATTTAGGATAAAAGGTGAGCTTGGAGTTCAAGGAACTTGATAAAGATGCTGATGTAAGTAAGCATGGTCCTTTGCCTGTAATTCAGGGAGCAAAAAAGGATTTTGGACTGGACAGGCTAGAAACACATGGCAGGGGGGTGAAGGCCAGTGTCTGGGAGAGAACTGGGGGAGTAGTATCTAGTGAAGCTACTGACTATTAAGAAATGCAGAAGGGCTTGAGGTGGGGAGAATGAGGAGAGGAGCATGTCTCGTGCATAAAGCTTGGATTGCCTGCAGACAGTCCCACCCTGGTGCCTTGAGGCTGGTTTGCAGCCTCTGAAATAGCAATCCCTTGGGATGGAAGCGTAGGTGTGTCCCTACCCTTTGCTTCTGGGGTATTGGAGCTGTTACTGGGAACACCGTTTCCATTGCATCAGTATACAGCAATGCTCTTTCACTCAGAGGTTCTGGTTACTCAAGGGACAGGCTAATATGGTAGAACGTGCCCTTCCACTCAACACTATGCTCCTGCACCCCAGAGCCCCAGTGCAAAGAGTAGGCTTGCTGAGTGGCAAGAAATTACTCGTCTGTCTTAGGGGCTGGATGCAGCCTGTAGGCTACCAGCTGAAGAGTCCTGGCAAGTTATCTAAGAATGCCTGAGATGGCAGTAGTCTCTTGCTGTTTTCTGTAATCCTCAGTTATTTTGGGCTGCTTATTTATAGGCATTAAGTGTCTGAAACAGAATTCATGCTAATTGCTGTATTGGTTTGCTGCAGAAGCACATGCTTGCCCTGTAAGAGTTCTTATGGAGGGGGAGGGAGGTAAGAGATAGAAGAGTGATACTATCTATGAGCTGCCCTGGCACTGTATGTGCTGTCCTCACTGCTTCTAAAATATCTCGGAAGGAAAAAAGCTTATTCTTGGCATTGTTTCCTCTTTATTGTAAAGTGCAAGGAGCTAAATCTTACAGAATATTGTGGACAAGAGACTTGGACTGAAAGACTCAAGCAGAGAGATCATTCTTGATAAACCATATTTGGGTTGGCTAGAGATGAGAGTAATTAAAACAACCTTAGTGATGGACATTGTTGTGAAAACCTCATACAGTCTTTGGAAAGATCTTCACAGTTAAATATTCTGTGACTTTTGTACTGGGCTTTCATTTGACCCTTTCCTTTGCCATTCTGCCTGCTGTCCTTTAAAGCTCTGTCAGTATCTTTCCTGATGCTCAGTTTGTTTTTGCTGAAAGTTTTCTTTGCAGGTATCATGATTTTTCTTAAATGCTGAGTTGAAACTCCTTGCTGATGCTCTGAGGCCAGAATACCAAGCTGGTGCCACATATTATTGCCATGTAAAACAGTTCTCAAGACAGTCAAAAGCTACAGGATTTCTCTGATGTTCCTGATTTATTACCAATATCACTTCATTAAGGCTAAATAACTTACCTTTCTCAGGCAACATCGCGCCGCTCTTCTTGACAAGGAGAACTTAAGCTTGGTAAGCTGAAGAGATCAGTGGACTTGAGAATCCTAATTCCCTGTAGTTAGGACACAGATTCAAGTTCCAGCACTTGAACCCAGTGCAGACAGGCTAGCATGTGGGGAGGAAGTCTAGAGGTCAGTGAACGGTTCTGCTAATGATGACCATAAGAGTCAGTCCTCCCACAAGCAAGCTGTTGGAAAACCCTCAAACTGATTCCCTTGTTAAGTTTTGTTGTTGCTGTATGACTTCTTATGGGAATTGCTTTCTGTGCAACTACCTACTGTTTTCTGACTACTGGTTTAATTCTTTAATATCTGACTCTACAAAAAATGAAAGTAAGTTCTGTATTTGGATAAACATCCTTTGCATATGTAGACATTGCTTAAGGGTAATACAAATACGTGGCTCAGTAGTCAAACATCTGTGAAAGAAAGTTATTGTAGGAGCCTATGATCAATTGCTTACTAGGTGTCTTGAAACAGACCTTTAGTGATATTTCTGCAGTGCAAGTGTGGTATATATTTGTGTTGGGACAGATTGCTTGTTGCTCTTCCATCCTGTATTCCAGTTAGTGAAACTAGACTGTGTGAATGGGAAAAGCAGTGTGTTCAGGACCATGGTACTGCTGCTTTCGGTGGGCTGGGCCTGGTCAAAGGGGTGGGGGAATCTCTTATTCTTGGTGCTTATGGGGAGAAGGGTAACTGGTGTAAGCCTAAAAGTGGCAAACTTTATCAGAAAATATAGTTATGCTAGGAGAATGATTATAAGTAGAAAATGGAGTGAGACAAGGTGACAAATAGAAGTCAACAAGCTAGCTAGAGTGAACCTGTCAGGCAGGTCCCTAGCTATGCATTGCCTGCATTAATCCATCCTGGTACAATTGCCTTTGGGTAGCTGTTGCTGTGGATGTTGACCCCCTTTTTTGGGGAGTCCTGGTTAACAAGTACTGAGACAAAGATAAGCAGTTCCAGTATCATCTAGTTGTAAATCTATCGTGTGGCACCACTAGCAAGAGTAGAGCTACTCCAAACCAGTAACGGTCTCTTTCTGCCTGAACTATTTAGTACTATGTGGGAAGAATTTTATCTGAAAGTAATGCTTGGCGTTGGCTTCTTCTGCTGTTAAAGACTACTTCTGCTTAAGTAGAAAAAAGATGAGGAAAAATAGGATTAACTAGTAAGAGTGACTTGATGTTTTTTCTATGTACTTACTATGTACCTAACAAATTTGTCCAATGAATTTGGGTTAATTGCTACCTGTTGAACAATATGGTCTAGCCTGTAAAACGTTGCAAAGGCTAGCTACTGATTTATACATCCTCCTATAAAAGCAATCTCCTGGTTTTGAGCTAAAAAGGAGTCTTTTAGATCCTTTTCCTTGCAGGGTGCAGTTCTGGAGAAGGTATTTCTGCCTCTTTGAGTTGACATAAGTACAGGACAAGAGCTCCTTTCTGCATAGAAATATTAAAATCAGAGCTGCCATAACTTCACAGAATCTTCAGGTCCTTGAATTTTCCTGGGAAGGCAACAGTAAGACAACCATCTTCTAACAAAAATCTCTTCTCTAAATTCACATTATACTGAGTTTCTGTGAGGATGCTGTGTTTCCATTCGTTGGCTTGATATCTTCCCAGTTCAAGCTGAGCCTTTTTTATAAGTACTTAGCCATCTGAAGCATTATACACTGTCAGAGCTTGCCAGTTCAGAGAACTGACTTGAATAAAAATGTCTGGGGCAAGTGTCATTAGCACATGGCGACCTGTGATTCCGGGAGACTAGGCACTCCAACTTTTGTTTCCTGCTCTTTAGCAATTCATTCAGTAACAGGTTTTTAAGGATCCATACTTTCATTTTGGCACTTCTGCAGAAACTTCTTTCCATATTCAAGGATATATGCAGGTCCTGCTTCAAGGCTTTCTCATGTAAGTTACCACATAGAAGTAGTCCATTTGTTGGTTGCAAACCTGGGGTTCATCTGATTTAGAGGACTTTAAGTGACTCCATTTTAAGAACAGCGCTCAGCTGAAGATACCTGCTCTGAGGCAGTCCTCATACTCTTGTTACAGAATCTACTTCTGGGTATGAACATGGAGAATGAGGAAATAAGCAAGGGATATAAATTTGTGTATTGGAGCCAAATACTGTCGTCAACCTCTTTGCGTGCAAACTTCAGACCTTCCCTCCCTTAAACCTTGCTCACAGGTGTTCAAAATCTGGCTCTGGTTTTACCTACTGAAACTTTTCCCTCCCTTTTACCTAGGGATTAATGATGAATAAATTACCCTGCAAACTTTTCTAAGAAGTTTGTGTTGGGCTCTGCTTACAAATGAGGAAATTCCAGTGGTGGGGGGAGAGGGAAGACGGAAGCTCCTTGGCAGAGACTTCACAGCCAGACTTGGGAATTGCAATGAGTCCTAGTCCTGTGTGAGCCCTAACATACCTGTGCTCTTAGCAGGCTCTGGGTACCCAGGGGGAAGGCAGCTGAATCCAGAGATGGATTCTCTGCAGGACAACTTAGTATTGTTTCAGATGGCTTGTATTTTCTTAAGGATAACTTGAGTTTGCATTTTTTTCTTGCTCTTTTCCATTCTGCTTTTATTTTAGGTAATGCTAATGCTTTCTTGGCACTGTCTCGATACCCAAGTGTAACTGTCATGTGGTGCTTCTAAAAGATCTTTGCAAGAAACTGAGCTACTGCTTCACTGCCCCATGGCCAACAACTATGTGATATCCAGGGGCTGTTAGCATTAGGAAACTAGGCTATGCTTATCTTGCTCTGTCACTGAAAACTAATAGGAATAAAATCTGCTTTCAAGATTTAAAATTTATAGTCTGGCTTGATGGATCAAAAACAGGGGAACATTGAACTGACTTATTTCTCTGTAGTCTGGAGTCAGAAGTCCTTTGAAAACAAAGGAATATGCTGGTACTTGAGCTGTAACCAGTAACAGGATTGGGGATTGAAATACTATCCAGTGATAGAGCTGGATTACTGAGTATAAATAGGGTTTTTGAGGGTCTAGTTAATAACTTCCTCTTTCTACTTGAATTCTAAATGAGAAATTGGCTAATCAGTTGTATGGGTTTGTAACTGGTACTAGGAAGAGAGAAAAGGTCTAGGAAGCTGGACAAGTTGAGAATGGGAGGGGAGGAGCTAGAACAGTGATGAGGGATGGGAATGAACCAGCAGCCTGGCATGTGTGAATAAACCTGGGAAGAAGATGCCTGGTGCATGAGCTGGTAACAATATATGTGTATGTAGGATGTTAATATAATTGCTAAAGGAAAAAAGTTTTTCAAAGTCAATTATAGGAGTGGTCTTTCTGTGTGCAAGAGCTGGCAAACTTCAGCTGGGAGGAGCAGGGATGACTCTTCTTGGCTTTAATGTTTTTTCAAAGGTTTCAGTATTTTCCAAGTAGGTACTGGAAGAGATGATTAAATGTGTAGGACCTCTCTGAATCTTAAGAGGATTGGAATTAAAAAGGAGCAAAGACAAAAAGTGAGTAAGTAAGTGAAAAACTGGGAGTGTCTGGTTACAAGGAGACTTGACTGGAGAAGTATGTGGAGCAGACAGTTAGTCATGGCAAAATCAGGATCGACAAGGATAAGCAAGCTGATTCAGATAGAATTAGGCTGGAATCTTTACTGGTGGCCACATCTTTAATTTTCAAAGGTCTGTGAAATCTTACAGCTAGGCCAGGTACACAGCCGTTTCTCATGCACCTACAAAACCAGTTTTAATGTGACTGTCAGCCCAATTTCTTAAATCAAAACAGTTATTTCCTCTTGGGTTCCAGTTAACCTAAACTGACGTAGTATCTGCCTGGAATCCTATCAAACATCAGTTTTTTCTAACTCTTCTTTTCCTATTTGTAAGGCTGAATTTCCCTGGATTTCTTAAACTTGATTCCTCCTCCAATTATCTCTTGCCTCCTGGTATTGACCAAAAAGCTCATAAGAACTGGGTTGATACATGATTCAGCATGTCAAGATTTTTTTTTTATTTTTGGTGAATCTACGACTTCTCAATGTTTGCTAAGACAGCTAGTGCCTGGGATAACTCTTCAGCTTGAAGAGGTTGGTGAGCTCAGGAGATGGGAGAGAAGGGTCTTTTTGCTCCAGAGCAGGTTCCTCCTCAGCCAGAAGCCCACTGAGAGCTGGTTGCCCTGTATGCTGCTGTCACTAGTCTTGCTAATATTTAGATAGTGCTGAGCTGCTTTTTGGGGGGTGGATGCCAACCACTAGTCTATGCCTTCGTTGTCCCTATCTATCTACCTATTTTTAAACAAAATTTCTTTACTGAAAGAGTGGTTAAACATTGGACCAGGCTGCCCAGGGGAGTGGTTGAGTCACCATCCCTGGAAGTATTTAAAAGACCTGTAGATGTGGCGCTTAGGGATGTGGTTTAGTGGGCATGGTGGCGTTGGGTTGACGGTTGGACTCGATGATCTTAGAGGTCTTTTCCAACCTTAATGATTCTATGATTCTATGAAACCTCAACTGGGGTCTTCAGCACTTTATAGCTATAGTGACTAGAGCTCTCCTGAGGCTTACATTTGAGCAGGGTGAGGGAGTGTGATTTGCTAGTGTCTTCTTGTTTGGATGAGGAGAAATAGAATCATAGAATCATAGAATCATAGAATCATTGAGGTTGGAAAAGACCTCTAAGATCATCGAGTCCAACCGTCAACCCAACACCACCATGCCCACTAAACCCTGTCCCTAAGCGCCTCATCTACACGTCTTTTAAATACCTCCAGGGATGGGGACTCAACCACTTCCCTGGGCAGCCTGTTCCAATGTTTCACCACTCTTTCAGTAAAGAAATTTTTCCTTACATCCAATCTAAACCTCCCCTGGCGCAACTTGAGGCCATTTCCTCTCGTCCTATCGCTTGTTACTTCGGAGAAAAGACCAACACCCACCTCGCTACAACCTCCTTTCAGGTAGTTGTAGAGAGCGATGAGGTCTCCCCTCAGCCTCCTTTTCTCCAGGCTGAACAACCCCAGTTCCCTCAGCCGCTCCTCAGCAGACTTGTTCTCCAGACCCCTCACCAGCCTCGTTGCCCTTCTCTGGACACGCTCCAGCACCTCGACGTCCTTCTTGTAGTGAGGGACCCAAAACTGAACACAGTAGTCGAGGTGCGGCCTCACCAGTGCCGAGTACAGGGGCACGATCACTTCCCTACTCCTGCTGGCCACACTATTTCTGATACAGGCCAGGATGCCATTGGCCTTCTTGGCCGCCTGGGCACACTGCCGGCTCATGTTCAGCCGGCTGTCGACCAACACCCCCAGGTCCTTCTCTGCTGGGCAGCTTTCCAGCCACTCTTCCCCAAGCCTGTAGCGCTGCATGGGGTTGTTGTGGCTGAAGTGCAGGACCCGGCACTTGGCCTTGTTGAACCTCATACAGTTGGCCTGGGCCCATCGATCCAGCCTGTCCAGGTCCCTCTGCAGAGCCTTCCTACCCTCGAGCAGATCAACACTCCCGCCCAGCTTGGTGTTGTCTGCAAACTTACTGAGGGTGCACTCAATCCCCTCATCCAGATCATCAATAAAGATATTGAACAAGACCGGCCCCAGTACTGAGCCCTGGGGAACATGCATGCTTTAATTCCTACATGGGTGGCTGCTAGGTGGATGGGGAGAAGTGATTACTGATACTTCATCTCCCTGCCAATGCATTAGCTTTCCTGCTATCCCCTTAAGCAGTATAGTATCCCATGAGCAGTAAGCAGCCTACCCTTCAGTTGTGCTATTCAGTGATAAAGCAAGTCCTGCTTCTTTTGATCCTTCCTACTGGTGCCACTTCTTCCTGGGCTCATCTTGTTATAGGTCATAGTGCAGGCTCCTGGAAAGGTGGGCAATATCCTCCAATCAGAAGAGGAACCTCGATTGTTGGGGTCAGAAAAGCAAATTCCTTCAGATGAGATCAGGCCTAGCAGCCTCTTAGGCTATAGAAGGTATGAAGAAAGAAAACTGCTTAACCCTGTGCTCACTGTACTCTTCCAGATGTGGTGACGGTACGTGTACTACTTACTCTTCATAGTCTGAAGTGGTCACAAAAAACTGTATGTGGAAGCTGGTATCACAGCCTGCTTTAAGTCTGTCAACTAAAAATGTCAGTTTGGTCTTTGTCCACTGAGAAGTCTGACCAGTGAGCCTAAGCATGTGTTTGTACTGAGGCCAGGTCTTAGACCAGACAGAAAGAGATCCAGAAAATCTGAGGAATCCAGATAAAGCCACAGCTGTTTTGCCACAGCTTTCTCAATAACATGCCCTGAAAAGGAAGATGAGAGACTGCAATAATCTTGCCAATTATCTGTGTCAAAGATTTATTGTGCAAAGGTCTCGTATTTGCTTATATTAAGACTGATATCCTGCTCCCTTCAGGGAGGCAGACAGCAAAAATAGACCGATATGTATGTTAGATTTTTTTTTTTTAGCTTCCACTAAAGAGACACATACAAATTGCAGCACAAAGTTAGCTGAGCACTTCCAGAACCCCAGTGAGTGCAACTGGAGGAAAGTTAACCTGGGGAGTGCTGTGTGAATTTGGACTAGAGGTGGCTACTTATATGGAAAGCTGTCAGTCCTGGACCAAATGGCTCATGTATGAAGGTACGCCGCTGGCTTGGATGGCTTTTAACTGCAAGGGTCTTGGTGACAATGAAAGTTAATGTAAGTTGTGTTTAAGGTGAAATACTGTAGAACTAGAAATGCTCTAAAACTTATTTCCACAGAAAATGAAGAAAGCACGTCTGCCTCTAGCAACATGAATCAGCATGAGCATTCTGCAGCTCCTCACCGAAAGTGTGAAAAATAGTTCAGTGTAGCTGGAATCACCCTTTCTGCAAGTTGAAAGTAAACACACTAAAATAAACAGTTCTATAGTACAAAATGTTGTGAAAAAGCTGTCAACCTGAGAGAGTGAACAGCCTGTATGAAGATCAGTCACTAACAACTTCCTGCTTGGATGTGGGGATTAAGTGTATGTTATAACATGGGGGGGGAGGGGAAGGGAAGGGAAGCACTTTGGGAAAGGAATTTTGTATCTTGATGCTGCCCCAGGTTGTTGGTATGAGTTTCCCCAGCAAGATACCTGTAAATGTTTCTTCTTTTGAAGACACCCCTGTCCTTGCTTCCCCTTCTACATATTAAAGACTGCAGACCTCATAGCAGCAACCCTGACAGCTTAGTGACGTTCCTCTGCATTACAAGAAAGACATTGAGGTGCTGGAGCGCGTCCAAAGAGCAATGAAGCTGCTGAAGGGTCTAGAGAACAAGTCCTGTGAGGAGTGGCTGAGGGAACTGGAGAAAAGGAGGCTGAGGGGAGACCTCATCGCTCTCTGCAACTACCTGAAAGGAGGTTGTAGCAAGGTGGGTATTGGTCTCTTCTCCCAAGTAACAAGCGATAGGATGAGAGGAAATGGCCTCAAGTTGCACCAGGGGAGGTTTAGATTGGACATGAGGAAAAATTTCTTCACCAAAAAGATTATTGAGCATTGGAACAGGCTGCCCAGGGAAGTGGTTGAGTCACCAACCCTGGAGGTATTTAAAAGACGTGTAGATGTGGCACTTAGGGACATGGTTTAGTGGTGGACTTGGCAGTGCTAGGTTAACAGTTGGAGTCAATGATCTTAAAGGCTTTTTCCAACCTAAATGATTCTATGATTCTATGTATGATTCCTTGTAGATCTTAGCGGGAGGGGTTCTGCTGGGAACATCATGCAAACCATGTCTGTCACTTCAGTATGGAAAATACTACTGACCTGTGTAAACAGATTTTCATGCTAAAACAGACTTTCATGCTAGTGTAATAGTAATATTGCTGGGTAGTTCAGCAGTAGTGATAAAATGCAACATCTTATTCCCAAGCTATTGGAAGGCATGTGAACTCTACTTGAATAGGCTAGAAAACCTTGCATGCTAACAACTTGCTAGTTGGAAGTGGTGTTGCCTAGTTTGACTCTGCAGTAAATGGCAGTGCTGTAGTGATGCTTGACCTGTTTTTTTCCTTTAAAGTTCAGCAATCAGCAGCTAGATTACTGCTGTAACTTTGAAGAAAGACATAGGTAACTACAGTAAAGGAATCCTATCTGCAGAAACCAGAAAATGTATTTACTCTTCGGTGTATACAGTAACACTTTTCTGAATGTTGTCTGTCGCCCACAGCAGATGATGGCATTAAAGCTAACCATGGTGCAGCTAACAAGGATCCTTCATTCTTGCCTTGCACGAGCATTTTATCTTAGAACTGTCTCTCTAGCTCTTCCAACTCCTAAAGCAACCAGTACATGCATCTTGTCTGTTATGGAAAGGTTTTTATTATACATTTAGATAGTCATATTAAGTGACTTTTTTTTTGAGGTGGGAGCAGGGAGCAAAGAGTTAGTTTCATACCAGCAGAACTGAAGTTCATATCCTGAGCCTTCTGTGTAGAGCAGGTTCTTCCATTTGTGATCCAGAAAGACTTTAGTAGTGGGGAAAGCTGCTCTGCTACTGTCTGTGCTGTCCCAGAAAGCTTTGACTGCCTGACAGTTCGAGGAAGCATTGTCCAGCACTTAATTCGTACAGAGGGCTAAACTCTGCGGGTGGTTACTCCTACAAAACTGAGGGAAGTATTTGGTTTAAATGTAAGTAGAAAGATGAGAATTATTGTAAACACTGTAAAATACAATGCAAACAGAACTGCAGAACAAAGTAATGAAACAATGACTCTTTCCCTTAGGGAGTTAGGGGGAAAAGTTTATTTTTTCTGACTTTTGACAGGAGTTTCAGTTCTGTTTCATACATCTTTTCCTGATTCTTTCTCTCTTGCTCTAAATTGCTGGCTGGCATATTTCTTTTCTTGGTAGCAGGACTATTTTTTTTGGTTCTGAATTTAAACCTTGCCTTAGACTTAATGTGTCTGTTTGGGTCACTGTAGAATCCAGCAAGGTGGGTTTGGCCCTTGAAGCAGTGAGTGTTAAGAAGCCAAGCCTGGGATCCTTATGATAATAAAAGCACCCTACTGGAGGGCTATTCTGAAGAGTCTCTGCTGGCCTGCTAAAGCAAGAGTGTCTTTAAATGTTATCATTTGACTTGTATAAAGTTGAGTCTCTGAAACTACCTGTCTGCAATTCAGACATGTGATCTTGATGTCAAATACCTGCATGTATTGGTAGGCGGACATCACTGTGCTGCAGTGTTTTGTAGGGGGAGTGAAGACCTATTAACTGCAAAGTTAATACTTCTGCTAATGACAATGTGTCATTATTGTTGCCTCTTAATCCATAGGCTAAAAGTCCAGGGATAACACAACCTCTATAATAGTAGGAAGAAAACCTTTATTTTCTTTCTTTTTAAGAGCGCTGGAATAATGCTAGCCATAAATGTGAGAAAGCTGCTGCTTTCACAATATTGGCAACATGAGCTACTCTATATTTAATATGGGAACGTGATACTATGTATGAACAAGGTGAAATTCCTGTCTTTTTTTCTTCAGTTTCACTGTCTTTGACACTTTAGAGGAGTAATAGAGTAAATAAGGGCAGCCTCCTTTATTACTCTGTATAGCTGATGGGGCCAGCACCCAACTCTGAACACCTCTCTGGAAATGGTAAGGTAGGCCAATAGAAGGAGACATGTCAAGGTAGTTATGTCCCCAGTCAGAAGTAATAATAGTGCTTCAGAAGCTTTGACACTGAAGTGTTGGTGATAGTACATGTAAAGTCAAATGAAATGGGGAGAAGCCCCGATGCAGCCATCTTCCCCTGAGAGTTGTCTTTGGTTAATCATTGTCTTTGGATCATGTAGGCATAAGAATATAGTTAAGAAAAGCGAACCCTTTAATGTTCATAGTACCTCCTTTTTTTATATCCCTTCTGTGCAATGGAATTTCAGTCTTGGCATTCAGTTAGTATACCTCTACTGATGGGCAGCCAGCCCTTGCTGGGTTTTGAACTAATGAGCTCAGTTATTTCTAATAATGTACTTCTTGGTTCTGCTGTTGGCAGCAGTAACAACAACCATAATGAAGGCTGGGTGCCAGCTTCAATTTGAACGCCTCTTTCAGCATTTTAGAAGAATTGATTTAAGAAGGACTGACACTTGTAGAGATACGGAGTTTTAATGGGTGGCATTTTCCATCCTGGAAGATCTACAAGAACAAAACATTTGTGGTCTGAGGAGTACCTTTGTACAGTTGTATTTCCGTTGGAGCTCAACTCTGGAGATATGGCTGCCAAACTGTATTTGTAAACTATGTTTAATCTTCACGTCTCCTCATGTGATGATCTCCTAGCAGAGTAGAGCAGTTCCAGAGATGGTAGTCCTCTTCATACACCTGCCTTGTTTACAATAGTAGTGTCTAATACATATGGCTGTGACTGAAATGAGACACTGGCTGTGGTGTAGACTAGACAGTGGGGAAAGAGTACCTGGCTTGATGTAAGCTCAGTTGTATCTGTTTTGCTGTGTACTTACATAATGTGCCTTGTGTGCATGCTAAAGGGAATTGATGGTACTCACCTAGGAGACAGGGGGTGTTCAGGGGGTTTCAAAGCTGTCTTTGGTAAGACTTGATATCCACTTTTTGCAGTGGGTGGTCTCTGGCATGTACAGAAGGTTTTGTCTTATTGGGGAGAATGACTGATGGGAGGAGAAAATGTGGCTTTTATCTTCTTGCCAGTTTGGGATGTTTAGAAAGCTTATCAGCTGGCTTGGAGACTCCATTTAAAGTAGGTGCCCTGCTCTACAGCAATAACACCGTGGAAGGAAAGGGCAAAGTACTTCGAGTTCTTGAGAGAAAGACAGTGTGAGACAGTGCTTAAGAGAAGGGGGTCTGGATGAGTTGATGTCAGGTGATGAAGCCAAATTTTAAGGGCTTTGGATTTAAAGGGAAGCCCTTTATAGCTATCAGGCTATTGATGGAAACTCAACAGAGAATTTGTACTTCATCAAATCGATTATTCATTTAAGAATGCTTCAGCAAAACTTGGTTGTAATCAGACATGCTTGCAGTTAATGCGTATCTCTGCATTACATAGCAAAGACTTGTGTGAGAAGCTTATTTGATATCAAGACTCTTCTGCTCTTTGAAACAAGGAAGAAGTGTTATGCTGTTCATTACAGCATAGTGAACGGTATTACTGTAATGTTCGCAAACTTGCATTAGCAGAAACTTTGAGACAAATTCAAGGGAAGAGTCTTGCACTGTTGTTCTTGAGCAGTGATAGGCCCCAGAGGTTCTAGTGGAATTATTAGGAAGGAACTAAATATAGGTGGAGGGGAAGATTACTGTGGATTACACAGCTGGATCTAATCAGGTAAACTTCTGTCTTCTAACACTTCAAGAGCTCAGAACTGATGGCCCCGCAGCTTGCCCCTTCTGTCTGCAGTACTCCAAGCTCTTGTAAATGGGGAAGAAGCTTTCCTAGGCTGACTGCATAGCTGATCCTACTAAAGGTAGTACAAAGGGGAAAATATGCTTGAGAAAGTATTCTTTCATAGCCATTTCCTGTATGTGGCTAAGCTTCCCATGTGAGTGCACAGAACTCTACAAATCCTGGAACTGACTTTTAGTGGTTTATACAGTGGAGGGTAAAAAAGCATGTACTTCAATCTCCTCCATGATTCAAGAGAATCAGGGCCAAGAGTGTTTGCTCCAGATCATGAAGAACACATGCAATGTTTTAAAGCATTCAACATGATAGCATTCGTGTAAGGATAGGGATCACTCTTCCTGGAAATCTTGCTTGAGATACTGTCCTTTGTTAAAGTATACATCTGACATTACTTCAACCCTTCTGCTTTCCTGAGAGCTTCTTTGGAGGAAAACATATCCCATTACAATGGAATAGCTGACTTCTCACTTTCTAGTGACAGCACAAAGTTGTAATCCTGCTAGATTTGCTAGGGGAGAACAGCCTCAACTATTGTCATGACAAACTAAAGTAGGGGATATGGTTACTCAAAGGAGACTAACTTGGCATAAGTTACACAGAAGGATGTTTTGAGTTTGTTTTCGAGTTATGCTGAATAAGCAGAGGACTCCCTAAACCAGAAAGACTGGATCAGGTTATTAAACAATAGAATTTACTAAAGACAAGATGCTACCTTTTGTGTCAATGGAAGTTTTGCCGTAGTTTTCTCTGGGACAAGAAGTTCATTGCCTGACTATGCAAACATCTGGATTTTCTATCTGGTTCAACATGTATAGTAGCAAAGCTAAAGAGAAGAAATAGTCCAAGTCAAACATGCCTTCTCTTGTCAATGTGTTTGACAAATTAAATTTAATCTCAAGTTTGTTCTAGGCTTACATGTCATTTTGGCTGCAAGAATAATCTGAGTAGGAGAGTGAGCTTTGATAGAAGCTGAAGTAATGTTATTTCAAAGGAATTAAATCAGTCTCTACCTTAATATTGCCAAACTTACTAGAAAGGCTTAGAAGTAGTGTGTTAGAAATGTGAGACTTTAGCTGAAACTTCTATTTTGTGTGTTAGAGTTTTGGTTTCCTCCTCTGTTCAGTTATCGGTATACTGATCTGTGGTACAACTTATGAGATGCTTAAACAAACTTGATGTTTATAAAATTGAAGTCACTTTTTATAAAGGTGATACAGGCTTTGGATAAAAATTCTGTGGAAAAAGGGTTTATTTTAAAATCTGAAATGAACTTCTTGTCCTTGATGTCACTGGCATTTTCCTTCCCACAAGTCAACTGTAGTTAAGCACTTGCATAAACTTGCACCTCAAAAGCAAAAAAGAGGTATGATTTTAGAAGTTCACTCCCTGACTGCAATGGCTTTTTCTTTTCTGTTTAAAAACAAAAACACAACAACAAAAACCCCAATAGAGCTTCTCTGGGATTAGGTCTGATTTTAAGGGTTTCTCCTGAACCATTTGTCATAGGTGGGCTCTTCAAATATGCTGTTAGGCAACTTCTTTAGATCTAGTACCTCATCTTCTAAAAGCAGAGCACAGCTGCTGCGTCATGTTTGGTTTTCTTCACAAACTTATCCCCAAAGTATTATTTCCTAGCTAGAAGTTCTCTAGCAGATGAAGCACAATACTTAAGTGCTCTCCTTCATTGTAGTGGTTTACGCAAAAAAAAGATTGAGGGAGGATGGTGGGGGGAAGGGAGAATCGCTGTAGAAAAATGAGGTTTCTGGCCTGTAAGGGCAGAAAACTGTCTTGAATTCAACTCATACAAATATATCTAGAGTTTGCCTGCTTTATGATGTGATCCCATATGTTTGCCCAGCCTTTCCCATCCTCAAGCACAGGCTGTATGCTTTGAACCCATTCTTGTTTGCACAGCTGGGGGCCTGAGGTTGAAACATAAGTGGTGCTTTAACTTAGGCTAGACTCTTCACTTTGCAGGTGGGATGACTCAAGGAATAAAAGTATTACAATATCCTTCTCGTAAGTCCCTCCTCTCTGGGGAAAGTGCTGTGCCCTTCTAAAATTTGTTGGGAAAGCCTTAAGTCTCAGTATAAAACCGTAGGATGCTAGAAAACACCCACACAAGGACTGGAAATTGTTAATCATAGAATCATTAAGGTTGGAAAAGACCTCTAAGATCATCGAGTCCAACCACCGACCCAACACCACCATGCCCACTAAACCATGTCCCTAAGCGCCGCATCTACTCGTCTTTTAAATACCTCCAGGGATGGTGACTCAACCACTTCCCTGGGCAGCCTGTTCCAATGTTTAACCGCTCTTTCAGTAAAGAAATTTTTCCTCAGGTCCAATCTAAACCTCCCCTGGCGCAACTTGAGGCCGTTTCCTCTCGTCCTATCGCTAGTTACTTGGGAGAAGAGACCGACACCCACCTCGCTACAACCTCCTTTCAGGTAGTTGTAGAGAGCGATGAGGTCTCCCCTCAGCCTCCTTTTCTCCAGGCTAAACAACCCCCGTTCCCTCAGCCGCTCCTCATAAGACTTGTTCTCCAGACCCCTCACCAGCCTCGTTGCCCTTCTCTGGATGCGCTCTAACACCTCGACGTCCTTCTTGTAGTGAGGGGCCCAAAACTGAACACAGTATTCGAGGTGCGGCCTCACCAGTGCTGAGTACAGGGGCATGATCACTTCCCTACTCCTGCTGGCCACACTATTTCTGATACAGGCCAGGATGCCATTGGCCTTCTTGGCCGCCTGGGCACACTGCTGGCAGGTTAAGATGCAGGACTTCGAGAAACTTTGGTTTAAAAACATTCTTAAACCAAAGTTGTCCAGATGTGAGTGAAATACAAACTTGTAGGCATTTCCAAAAGGGGAATATTAAAATAAATCAATCTCTTCCTCCCCCTGCCCCAAAACACATGACAGACTTCCCAGGAAGCTCACTTTGAAAGCCTTTTTTCACTAGATAGGTTCTGAGGCTGCATGGGCACTTTCAGGATAGAGGCTGGACACCCTGGTCAGCTGTTGGGAGTTGTGGTGGTTCTGGCTGGTTGATATCTTTCTGCACATGGAAGACCACAAGGCCTGACAGTCCAATCTCTGCCAGAGATGGGCTTTCAGATTTTCTCTTTGTATTTCTAGAAGCCAAGCATTTCGGGTTTCTGGCTTAGAGCAGGATCCTTTGAGCAGACACCTTTGAGGCCTGCTAGGCTTCTGGTTCCATGGCAGGAAACTTGGCTGAAGTCCCAAACCATGGTTGAAGTTGAAGTCCTTGTGCCCTGTAGGCAACCTGCCATGGGGCTGAGAGTCTAGCTGTGATTAAAACTGGAACTTGGCTCCAGCTCTGCCTCCAGTATGGCTGGTTGCACCAGTTTGAAGCCTGAAACCAAGGCATAAATCTGTGAGGTTAAAACTAGGAAATGTGAAATGATGCTTTCCAACAGCAACAAAAATGTCCAGAAGTTTATAGTCTCATCTAATGTACAAAATGGTATGGTTTTCCTGGGGAATTCTCCCCAGGAAGGACTTGCTCATTTGTACTGAAGACAGGCCAGTCTGAGTGCTTAGACAAATAGGTGGGTGATCTGTGCCATTATGAACATACCTAGATCGATCACTTTTTCCAAAGATGTATTCTAAGGGTCTTCAAACTTGAAGTCTGACAAAACACGTGCAATGCCTTACTCCTGCTGTTTTTTTGATCACTCTACTCCTCAGTTTTGTTAGGCAGCAGCCTGCAGTACTAATCGGAAGCGAAGCTGCTAAACAGCAGAGGCACCTCTGTTTCGATTTGTAGTGGACTCTTGTGTTGTAGGTGTGTTTCTTAATAGATTTCCACTTTCTCATGTTCCATGTCACTTGTGTCCCTTGCTCTCTCTTTCCCCTGAAGCCTTGCTAAAGCATGCTCCTCTAGTACTGCAATGCCTTGGTCATTTCTTGTTACCTCCATCACAAAGGGCTGTGCTGTTCTGTTTGTGCTTATAATGTACCCAGATGGTGAATAGAATGAGTGACCACCAAGCTCATTTTCACTTGTGGGGTCAGACCTTTCTCTGCTAAATAACACAAGTGTTCCCAGCTGCTGTGCAGCTGCAGGGAGTCTGCTTTCCTTCACAGGCATTAAAAACCCTTTAATCAGTGTTTGTTGTTTGTCAGCAGTGGTGTTGAGGTGTGGAGAAAAAGAACAGATATGCTTTGTTGGCAAAGTTAACTTCATTCTGACCTCTTATCTTTCTTTTTTCTTTTCAAGTCTGAAGAAGCAGAAAGTAGTTTGGGAAGTGGTTTCTGCAAGCACCTGTGTAAATGTATTTGCTAAAGAAGGAGGTTTATGTCCTTACACAGATACGTTTGACATAAAAAGATGCTCGGAGCGCTGCATTGAACTGGAAGCTCTTTAGGGCAGGGACTCAAACTGACTGGTGTAGGAGCTGTGCAGGCTCCCTTAATGTAAGCAAATGCTATGAAAATACAAATACTGTTGTCTAATACCAGTGTTACTTATGCTTATTTTAGTATTGAGTCTACATTCAAGGGATCCCATTTGCAGTCTGGTCAATTTTAACATTTCCCTGGAAAATAGATTGTTCCTGCTAGTTTTTGTGGGGGTTTTTTGTGGGGTTTTGTGTTAGAGTGTATGTGTGGGTTGTGTGTGGTTTTTTGTTTGTGTTTTGTTTTTTCAGTTCTGCTTTTAATAGTTCTTCTCTCATGGAGGAAAAGGGAGGAGAGAAAAGAACTAAGCCAGTGACACCATCTCCAGTCCCGTTTGTTTTGGATGTAGTCTGTTCTGAAACAAATGGGAACACAGATATCAAGAAGAGGCTTTGAGAAATCTCAGAACTAAGATAATTATTTCCCTCTTCTTTCTAGATGAATCTTGGAAACCTGCTGGTGCTGCACACGTTTGCAGGGTTACTTTTTCCCCGAGTCCAGATCTGTTCATGTTGTGTGACTGTGTACACAGCACCGAGCACTGCTCTGTGAGTGTTGATTCTGTTGTTTGCAAAGCCTGTTTGTGTGGGTGTCCTGAAGCTGTTAGGACATCAAGCTTTGATTTGAGCTTTGAGGGTCATGATAGGACATCTGGTGTTAAAGGCAGAATACTTTATCTTGCTAGCCTTCCCCTGAAGGGACCAGAGAATCATGTTACTGTCTCGGCTGTGTCTTTGGAGGGTTGGTAGCCAGGCATCAAGCCACCTGGTGCACACTGCTCGCAGCCCTCTGCCTGGCTCAGCAGTATCTTCTGCAGTGACCAAGGTGCTCTTTTGGAGCAGGGCTGTGCTCCTTGGAAAAGGGGTGCCTGCTTGCTCGAAGTGGGAATAAAGAACTGGGAACGAGTAACTTACGAATTGTAGTTGTAGCTGTTAAAACAATAGACTCCAGTGCTCTCCCCATGGGCAGACACATATTTCAGTGTTCATCCAGTGTTTTTCTTCTTCAAGTGGCTGAGGTTGCTTACAAAGGAGGGCAGTTGTCGTGCTCTCGGACAGGCAAAATGCTAGAAAGAAAACTCTGTGCCGGGTGGAAGGGGATGGGCACTCAAAACAGCTAGTATGTTAAATGTCTCTGGATGGTCTGGGTTGATGATCACTTCTGTAGCATGAACGCTTACCAGCTAAAATGGGACAAGGAACCACCATTTTACTATCTGAAAGCTGGCAGGGCTGCTGAGCAAAGGCAAGGGCTCTGAGCTACAGTGGAGCAGGTGTC
The DNA here is from genome assembly GCF_965638725.1 of Aptenodytes patagonicus. NCBI lineage: Eukaryota > Metazoa > Chordata > Aves > Sphenisciformes > Spheniscidae > Aptenodytes > Aptenodytes patagonicus. The sequence continues at coordinate 33,873,257 of NC_134955.1, read as the reverse complement.
CTACTGTAAGGGGGAGTTTTTGAAGCCCTTCAGTAATATCTCTAGGAGATCCAGCCTTTCTGGCAGTGGTGTCTGATCACATGAGAAGAACCCTGATCAGACAGGCATGATCCTGGATGATTCTGGAAATTAATGCAAACTTACAGTTACAATCTAGCTGAACAAAACAAGCACCATCTTGTGCAACTACGTAAACGATATACTTTTTTGGCAAGGCAGGTGTGGCATCTTCAGTGTCTGGAAAGCACCTAACGTGCTGTGTGGGCTCCCTACTGTAATCCAAATTACAAATGCTAAAAAGGCTTTGATACTTTTTTTTATAACGTGGTTCTTGGCTTAATTTGGCTAGGCAAGAACTTCATAGACTGCATTGGGGTGCTCTGCATGTTTCCTCAGGCCCTCATAATTAATCAATGCTGAGCTGTTCCTCCCCATCCCTCTGCGAGGAGGCACCAGAGGAAAGCTGTTCCATAGCCTTAGGTTTAGCTCGTTTGTCAGCCCTGAGAAGGACTTTCTGTTCTTCAGAGATGCCCTTTCTGGAAGGAGGGGTGTTCCTGGCCTGCAAGGCCCCTCTATACTAAATATTTTGGTACGGGTTGCAGAAGGCTGAGGTGAGTTCCTGATACAAGCTGAGTTTTCAATAAGTTCGTAACATGGTTTGATGCTAAGAACCAGTATTCTAGCTTTTTTGGTGCACCTCTGTGGAACTCAGCTTCTGACACAGGGAATTTACAAAAAGCTTCATGCCAGTAGCTCAAGTCCTTGAAGTTGTGATAAATGGCAGATGCATGTGTTCCTTCTAAACCAGAATGGCTTCTGTGTTTAACTGAATATTTAATCGCTGTGTGTGCACCATACTGTGCTGTCAGACAGCTCTGCTTTTAAATTCTGTTTATACAGACAGCTGAAAAGCTTTGTGAATCTTTCAGCGTCTCTGACACACTGGGAGGAAGCTTCAGCATCTTCAGTCTACTGCTTTTTGCTGTATGTTTACAGTCACTGGTGATCTTTGCACCTCAGGGGCTACAGAAAGACATTACTGTAGCCAGAGCAATTCCAAGCTAACTTGTAATAGTCCAGCCCCTGACAAGAACTAGGCAAAAATCTGGTCCAGCTTTACAGTGTTTTTATAGTCTAGTCCAGGTCTCTATAAACCATTTAAAATTGCCTTCAGGTTTAAATTTTCCAATTTCCCATTTGGAACAGGTGTTGCCAGGTTATAGAAAGTGTTGCAGAAAAGGAACAAAAACATTTTAAAAACTGTGCTGTTACAAATTTTGGCAAGTCTCCGACAGATGAGATTTTTAAAAAAGTTTGCCCCACCCAAATTAAAACAAGTGCAGACCTTGCTTACTTTTCCCAGCTGTCATGTTTAAATAGGATTTTTAGTAATGCATGAGTCTTCAAAAGATCTAGCAGTACAGAGCTAATATGTTTTTATATGAAAATATGTAACTTCTCAATTGTTTTTCTCATTTAATTGGGGAGAGAAAGGGGGTGAAGAATTTTTTTTTTTAAATGTCAAAAAACAAATTTCAGAAATACATGTTCTTGGAGTGGTTAAAAACCAACCCAAACTAGGCTTCAGGCAATGTTTTTTCAGCAGCTTTAACCTCAAAGCATAGAGCAGACAGCTTTGTAGGCAACTGTAATGCCAAGGTGATTATGGCAATGACTCACACTTCCCTGTAAGGCATCCAGCTATCAACACACTTGGAGAGCCGAGGCTCTGTGCATGCAGGCGGGGTGTCAGTCAGTGCCCACTTGCCAGCCAGCTCTGAACTGCTGAGCTCATAACTGCTTTGACAGTGAGCTGGGATATTGGTGTATTAGAGAGCAACTCTGGTCCCCCCAGGCTTGCAAGAGGCTTAAGAGATGGGAGCTTCGGAAGGGGAAGTGCAAGGCAGGTTTAACTTCCCTTCTCTTTGCTTAATCCTCATGGGACTTGTTTCAAGAGTCCCCTGAAATCTTCCTGTAAGCAGGTGGTTGGGTTTGGGTAATAAAGGTCTGACTGACTAACCACTAAGCCGCGGTAGCATGGGAAGTGAAAAGGGCTGCTACCATCATGTCCTGGTGAAACTCTTCCAATGGTTATGGAAAGAAGACTGGCAGTCAGAGTCCTCAGGAAGACAGTATGAACTTGGGAAAGAGACCTGGGTATTCCTATAGGCAGCTTAGAGTACAGCTGAGGGTACAACAGTAAACTACTGCCAGATGTTGGAATTTGCAGGGAACAAGCGGACGGAAAATGGGGACTCATTCATGTGCGTTGTGGGTTTCCTCATCTCCAAAAGATAAGGCAGAAGCCCAGCTGCCTTCAGAGAAGGGAAACAGCAGTGATCGTGGTATGGAGGAGGTCTAGGCGAGGAATTGGGAGACTGGGGTTGTTTGCATTGAGAGACTGACAAGAAAGGAGTGCCACGTTTACACAAAACAGGCTGCATCCGAACTGAATGCTCGGGAAGAAGAGGTATTCAGAAAGATGAGAAATTCAAACTTCTGAAAGGAAATAGCTTTTTGCATAGTGTGCAATTAGATTGTGGGATGCATGGAATGCAATTGCCAGCTGGGCAGGATGTCATCGGGAAGGAACAGAACGTGGCTTTGGGAGTGTGCAGGTATACTGTTGCAGGTGGTATCCACAGATGACATAAGTAATGCTTTAAAAACAAACAACTAGTGATATAAAGCTGGCCACATCCATGGTTCAACTACCAAGGCCAATCTTGATAGGTTATTTGGGTTCCTCCATCCTCGGTGATAAGTTTCTTGCACCTCTGACTAAAATTGTCTAGTACCAGATACTGTTTGCGGCAGGGTGCTGGGCGAGCTGGGCTCTTGTGACTCAGTATTGCCCTTCCCGTGTGGGTTGTGTTTGGCTTTGCACATCTTATGTTTTCAGAGGTGAGGCAGAGTGAGTAATGTTTCCGTTCTATTAAAGAAAATGGAACAGCAAAGACCCTTAATTTTTTTTTTAAAGATGTACGTGTTTCATTTTAAGTTCCCTTCAGGCAAAGTCAGCTTTGGTAGGCAGCTTAAACTGCATTATAGACCATATTGCTATTGTCATAAAAACAAAATACACTGTGCTCTGTTTTGGGAAACCAAACAAAACCAATATATTTTTTTTCTCCCTCCCTCCTTTTTTCACTTCTTCAGTTTTTAATAAGCGACCGTGACAGAGACCCTCAGTGTAACCTGCATTGCTCCAGGTCCCAGTCCAAACCCCTCTGTGCCTCTGACGGCAGAACATACGAGTCAATGTGTGACTACCAGAGAGCCAAATGTCGGGAGTCAAGTCTGAGCGTGACACATCGTGGCCGGTGCAAAGGTAGGTGGATTTCAAATGCCTTTGAGGGGAGGAATGGGAGTCCTACCTTACAAGAAACTGGATTCTTAGACCTTTGAGTTTAGTACCATGCTCTGTGAGTAATCTGACTGAAATTGTGCATTCATGTGAGCATGGGTATCTGAGTCTGCGTTTAGGTGGCAGGAGTAAGAACCAACCGAATTATCAATGAAAGAAGGCAAAGGAGCCAGAGACATCACTGAAAAAGGGCAGAAATATGTGTCTGCAGAGCAGAAGGAGCTGGCCCCATGGAAATGCAAAATCAAATCCTGAAAGAAGAGATCTTCCTTGCTACCTGTGCCAGTGAGGAACTGAGATACCTTTGAGTGATAGGAATGCGGAGTGGGGAAGAATGTGTGGTGCACATTAGATGTCTAGTCCCTTTTCAGACATACACAGCCTTTCTGTGCTGAACTAATTAAAAAGACAGAATGCGTGCAAGGCTTTACATGGCCTCTCTTTTGCCTGTTTGCTGTTACACATCTACTTAAAAGTGAGAATATTGTTTTTCTCTCAATTCAGCTCTTCAGCATAGTCTAAAGATGAAGTTGCAGCTTTTTTAAGGAATATTGGTGTCTTGTCACACAAATGGTTTGCTTCTGCAGTGAAGTGAAAAATCAAGTTCAGTGCATTTTCTGAGAGCACAATTGACTCAGAGGGCAGATGGCACAGATGTTTTTAGCAATTGGTTAAAGTGACAGGAGAAACTCATTAAAATCCCCATGGAAGGATAAATAGGCATACATTTAAGCCTGACTTTTGTTTATGAAGTTTTTTTTACTATTATAAAAACGTATCTTTGTCAGAATTACTTGTTCTAAAATGGAAATCCCTTTTCAATGTATTGACAAGCTTTATAGTTTAGGTGAATTATGAGCATGACCTCAAATATTTCTCTCTTAAACAGTTTCTCATGGGGAAAAAAGCTTATTTGTATGATATTTTTTTTTTTTTTTCCTCCCCTTCACCATTGGGTTGCTTTATGGCAGCTTCTCTCCCATAGCATAGAAAAAGGCCTTTGAATCATGCTGCTTTCTGAGTACTGGAAACTCAGAAGCTTTCTTCCCAGGGCCCAAGAAGCGGTTGGACTGTTCTTGCAAGTGATGCATTTTTGAGTATGCCATGGTTTAACCCCAGCCAGCAACTAAGCTCCACACAGCTGCTCGCTCACTCCCCCTCTGTGGGATGGGGGAGAGAATCAGAAGAGTAAAAGTAAGAAAACTCGTGGGGTGAGATAAAGACAGTTTAACAGGTAAAACAAAAGCTGAGCACGCAAGCAAAGCGAAACAAAGAATTCATTCACTCCTTCCCATCGGCAGGCAGGTGTTCAGCCATCCCCAGGAAAGCAGGGCTCCATCACGCGTAACGGTTACTTGGGAAGACAAAACACCGTAACTCCGAACGTCCCCCCTTCCTTCTTTTTCTCACAGCTTTATATGCTGAGCATGACGTCATATGGTGTGGAATATCCCTTTGGTCAGTTGGGGTCACCTGTCCCAGCTGTGTCCCCTCCCAACTTCTTGTGCACCCCCAGCCTGCTCGCTGGTGGGGTGGTGTGAGAGGCAGAAAAGGCCTTGACTCTGTGTAAGCACTGCTCAGCAGTAACTAACACATCCCTGTGTTATCAATGCTGTTTCCAGCATAAATCCAAAACACAGCCCCATACTAGCTGCTAGGAAGAAAACTAACTCCATCCCAGCCAAAACCAGCACAGAGTATCACAATAAGAAGTAGTAGGGTGGGAGTCCTGCTTTTGCTTTCATCACTTGAGCAGAGTGGCTTAGATAAGCAACTCCGTAGCTGATACTGGCTTATAAACTGGCACTGTTCAGTTGCTTAAAACATGGGATCTGAAATGTGGTACATCCATATGTAAAAGTGTCTGTTTCTGGAAGTAGAGAATGTTGATTGCCAAACTATACAGCCTACTGTATATTGTGATTGCAGAGTCCCAAAGAAGTAACTAAAGACTTTTTTGTTTTAAGCGCAGGTAAAGTATACTATCCATTCTGCTCTCTCAGACACAACTGAAATGTTTAGCTGAAACTACTCATGTTCTGCTTTCCTCTTTCCTCTTACCCAGTGGTGCTATACAGTACCTAATAACCTGGGAGTGTTTGACAACTGCAAGTCTTGCTTTTAAACCACTAATACTCCATGAATCCCTGGGAAGTAGGAATATTCATTTAACTATCACATTCAAATTTAACCTTACTGCTAATTTCCATGCGTGCTGCTATTGAAAGGCATTTTGTTTTTCTAGTTGCATTAGGAATATGACCTCTAGTTGTGCATAAAGATCACTGTTCTTGGCAAATACAGACAGTTGTGAGACAGGTGTGCCTAACTATAGGTGGTTGGCCAGGTCTGTATCTTGTACTCACACAAAGGAAGGTATCATCAGCAGTGTTTGAGCACCTTCTACTGCTGCAGTAGGGCACCAGGTTTACCCTGAACAGCCTTCATTCCTTCTGCATGACAGAGATGCTCTATGGGGGAACACCCATAGAACTGGAAGGGATCTTATGGGCCATCAAGCCCAGTTACATGCAATTGTCATAGATACCGTATCCAAGAACTTATCTTTATGAAATGAGCAATTTTAACTTGTGCTTCCTTCTCTGAGGGGGGAAAAAAAACCCCAGGTAACTAAAATAAGGAAAAGAGGAAGTATATTGTGGACAGCAAGGCATAGTTCTGCACCCCAGATTGTCATAGGTTTCCAATTTCATATACTGATAACTTGAACTGTGCTTGTGCCAAGGCAAGCAGAATGGTTTCCATAGCGAGAACAGAACCTTTTTGATTCAGCTTAGCTCTCTGCTTTCTCTCAAGAAGCTAAGGACCTTAGAAGATGAAATCTTGCGAGCCCTTTGGGAACTATAACTCTTATTCAGCTCTTGCTCCTTGCTAGCTTCCTCACATGCTCTTCAATGAAATTCCTTCAGTGCTAAATTATCTGAACTCCCTCCGAACCCTCACTCACACATCACAAAGGGTTAAAAGTCAGGAGTAGCTTCAAATGATCAAACTACGGCAGCCATGACAAATGGAGCCTCATTGAGATTCCAGAGAATAGTTCCAGATGGCTAGCTGTGTGTAAAATACACAGACGAGCATTCCTACCTGGATCTTTTGTCAGCAGGCATCTTAAGATCTGATGTCAAATAAGAGTTCTGCCTCAAAACTTTGAAGATATGAAGGACAAATACTTGTTAAGAGTCTTGGCAAGCTGTCAAGATTATGCAGTAGTTGTTAGGGTATATTGCATATCTGTGGCTTAAAACACATTTAAGTTCTCTGTTAACTGGTTGGTTTCTAGGAATTTGTTTGGTCTATTTAATTAAAAAAAAAAAAGGGGGTGGGAGTGTTCTAAAAACTTCCCTTTAGATTTATAATGGTTGGTTTTGAAAGTCTGCTGGCAAAGAGCTTGTTCTTATATCACAAGTCACTACGTAGAATGAACCTATCTAAGTTACTGGTGGAAATTGTAACAGGGGTCTTCAGCCCATCTCCTGGGACACCTGGATGAACACAACTTTTGGCTAATGTGCTGGGAAGGAAGGTCTCCTTCTGACTAGTGAGGGTTGTTTCAAGGTAATCTTCCCCTTCAACGAGAACAGTAGGTCGGACAGGAGATGATATTTTGAAATCACTCTTTTTTTTTTTTGTCCACTTGCTAGATCCATGTGTTTTGAACTTTCTTATTCCTAGTCAAGGGAGAATAAAGTGGATCCCTCCTTGGCAGCAGTTAGTCAATAAAATCTGAAATGATGCTTTCAATCACTTTGCAAATTTAGGCATGTTTTTTGGTATGCTCCAAATAAATTAGGGAACTCTGGAGTAGAAATGGTATGTGGGTATCAAAGAAGGAGCAAAGCACATCAGCATGAAAGGAAAGAAGTTGGAGATTGCAGGTATAGGACTCGTCAGAAATTAAGTGGAAAACAATGGGGAGCGGAGGATGATTGACACCCTGTAGGACAGATGGACATGTTTTTGTAGTTTGCTCAGGTTCCATTTTTGCCTACTTTAGGCAGACACAGATCACTGGCTGGAGTAAATGGGTATGAATGTGCTGACTTCAGTGTGGCTGGTCTGCTTCATGCCTGGTGGGGACCTGGCCTGTATGTGAGACAGTTACCTAATGGAACTAGAAATAGTTCAAAAGCTGCTTAGATCAATTTTTGCCCTTTGAGCTTTTTATAAAAACAAAGTAGAACTAAAATTAAATAGCTAGATTTTTGTGGTTGCATTGTGTAGATTTGCTGCTAGTGTTATGTGGATGCCTGGAGATGTTTTACTTTGTGTTATTAGGATAGGTTGGGTCTTAACACCATGATGTTGTGTGGTGTCAAAATTGCCTCTGCCTGTTAAAGAGAGGATGCTGGAATTCTTGGGGCCTATTCAGGAGTGTACTGTGTATATTATGAGGGACACAGTGGTCTCATTTGAATAAACTGTTCATTGATAAGATCAACCATGGTAACTAACCGACTTCATTGCAAAATCCAAAATTATGTGCATCTGCATTCTGCAGATTAGGCCACAGATGTCAAAAACATCACTTGTAGTTCACAATCTCCTAGTTGCCAGCTACCAACTTGAGAATGTATTTTCTTTAAAGGGCAGCTTTCTGAGCTGTAGTAAATCAGTCCTAAGTTTGAAGATATTTAAAGTCAAATTATTAAACAGCTCTGCTTTTAAAAAAGTCATCCTATTTTGGTTTTTCACCTTATGTATGGGAGGGGAGAAAGTCCTATTCAGTCTGTCTGGACTGCAAAACTGGAATGTATTAATGCCATTCTGTTTTATAAGCTTGGCGTTTGATACTCCAGAGAACATTTTTAAGAAGAGGGAAGAAAAAGTGCTGAAACACTCAGGTAAACAATTAAAATGCAGAACGTGGTGTATGAATCTACATCGTAACATCAGGCTTTAGTAAAATTTGTAATGCATCTTATTTGGGGTGAGCTATTTGGCAGCTACTTTTTAACACTTGGCACTTATGTAATATTTTACATTTTCTAATTAACAAAGCAAAAATAGCAAGGTGAAGTCATCCCACTGAAATCACATGTTGATGCAAACATTATAAAAATACCAGCCTGTGGAGTGAGGAAGAGAAGGATTGACAGTTCTTTTAAAAACAAACTGGTAAATGTTGATATTAAAGGCACTGTTTTTACTGGAACTGAACTGTGAAATGACAGACAAAAAAGATAGCGGTATGCACACACCTCTCCAGCCAGCACAGTATATAGGTGGTTGTTCCAAGTCAAGGCTGTAAAAGGACTGGCATGACCTTTGGAAATCAATGAGGGAGGATGGTAGAAGTAATCAGGGCCGAGTGTTCATGAACAGGAGAAAAATTGTCTGTTTTCTCTGCGCTTCAGCAGCAATTTGTGAAGAGATATCACTTGAGCCAAGGGTTGAATTGCAAAAGAGGATGCTGCAACAATGACGAGCTCTTAAACGCTGTGGTGTAGTGGTGGTGTGCTACGCAGTGTGGTCTACTGGGTGGTAGTAGAGAGTTCAATCTATAAAGGCCAGTTAAAATTGCCAGGAGGGACATAGTCACCTTAGTAGTAACATGTTTATATTATCTTCTCCTTATAGTAAGGGCTTGATTGTGTGCATGTTTGTCTGCTCATTAGACAAATTGGACAAAGATCTGAGTTAGTCTCCCCTCTGCCTGGGCTTCTAATGTATTTGTACTACAGGGGATACTGCAAAATATTTGTTCCTACCAGCTATGTGGTGAAGCATCCAGTTTCAGTCATGTAGTTGTGAGTGTGCCAGCGCTAAAGTAGATGCTATGTGGAAATGCTTTACGCTTCTGTTTTATGTTCAGGAGAGGAACCAGATATGCCTGTCTGCAGTCCTGTATCTTCAAATGAAGAGACTAGAAAACACACTTTCATGTGTGAATCTGTGCTTTGATTGTCATGTGAGAAATTTGCAACTCTTTTTTTTTCTTTCCTTATACGTGCAGATCTGCATAATCTATGCTGATTTTTTTTTTTTTTGCTACTTAGCCGTCTCCTGTGAAACAGAACTTGAAGGTGGTTTTTAGTCGGACAGCTAGCTATAAAACAGAAGGTGCAGCCATACCATCTGGTTTTGTAATAAGGTCCTATGTCATGACAAACAAGATTAGACTCTTAAGCTTGAACAGGAGATCTGCAGGTGATAGATGTTCCAGTTAACAGCATTGCCAGTGCTTCCTTTTCAGCTGAAAGAACGAGCATGTGTTGGAAGGGTCAGTACTGCTGGCAGGACTGTTTGCCAGTGGAGGGGTGCAAATAAGGTCTGATCATCTGGTCACTTTGGCAAGCAGAGGGAAAAAGGAAATTCCAGCTTAGAGGTTATATCATGGCTAATTAGAAAAAAACCCTGCACCTCTAAATTCAGTGTAAATTTTATTCAAGAAAGTGTTTTCATTCTGTGAGTAAAAATCTTGCTCTTTATACAAGCTCATAATAGGTCCACCTGAGATCAAAGCTCCATGTGCTAAGGGTATTGTGCAAACACCCCACAAACAAATTACAGTCTAAAGATGAGAGTGACAGGATCATGAAGGGACACAAGGTCATAGGGAGGTGAGGTGACCGACTTGTAGTCACTCAGTGGGTCAGTGGCAGAGTTGATATAGGCACTCTTGATTTGTAACTCAGTGCCTAAGCTACAGGCATCTGTGCTGAATACTATTGCTATCAATAATGACTTTTTCCGAAGAGAAGGGTTTGATTTCCATAATTTCAGAAGACTTGTGAAATCCTCCTTGGTGAGTAATGTGATATGTTTAAAATGAAACTGTGTTGGCAAACCGGAAACTTAGTCTCTTGAGTCATCAGTTGTGTAAATAAAGTACTCAGCTTGAAAGCTTTGGTCTATGTCTTTATCAAAACTATTTACAGCATTGTCCTTGGTTTCTGCATCTAGATACGGTTAGATGGAAATCGCTTCTATTGCAATGCAATGTGAATTCAGTCAATCTGAGAACCCAGACTGGCTTTCTAATTCAGTGGTGGTATTAGTGATTCTGTTGTTGAAGTTCATGTGATCTGTGAAGCAGAATATGGGATCTTCAGGGATCCAGTGGAAATTTTAACCAGTGTGACTTCCGTGCCTGGTAGAATGGGATTCAACCTTGATCACTCTCTATGAAGCTGCTGAAAGATTCTGATGATCAGATTTTGCAGTTTCTGCACTGAAAAGCTTTCTGTTGGTGGATTAATGGGAAAAGGAAGAAGGTGCTAGTCCCTGTGTCAGAGTCCCATGGAAACAGATGTTTGCTGGTTTTTTTCTTCTCTTTCTAGACTGAACAGCAGTACTGTTAGACATTATGTTTTTAAATGTAAACACTGAGTCAATCTGTATCTCTGCAGGGCAGAACTCTCCTCTTTGACTCATCAGTCATACGTGTTAGGCTTATCTGAGTCTATGCTCTGTAACAGTGAGCTGGACCTGGAAGGGGTTAAGGTCATGCTACATGCTGCCATCATCTGAAATAAGTGCAGAGCTGAGATCTTAACCCCTTCAAGCTCTGCTTTTTTTGCGCTCTCAAAAAAACCAGAGCAATGTTGGTTTTTTTTCTTGGCAGTAAAGTGAGTAACTGATAAGAGAAAGTATAATGCACACCTGGCTCTACGCACTGGGACTAGAGGTGGAAGCTGTGTTTCAGGAAAGCACAGGCAATGGCATATCTACCTTACCTGAACCACACAAAGGTGGAAGTTCAGATGGGTGGCTGGTTATTTTAGCATCTTACTGGGAGAGTTGCTCAGAGAAGAGGCTTTGCTGGGGCCATACCTTCTTCCACATTGCTCACTTCTGGGCCTGAATTACTTGGCTTATGCTCAGCCATCCAGTTTCAGGCTGTTAATATTAACAGAAACACAACTCCCCTCTGGGAAGGCCTTTCACTGCGTGGATGTTGTGTTCCAGCACTTGTTGGAAGAAGCTTCCAAAGCCCTTGGATGACCATAAAAACTATTGCCTAGGAAATTAGGCAGCTCTTCATTAACTGGCTTGTAGTTTGATTGTCCAGGTTCATATTTGTCTTTGGGATCATGAGTGCTAACTCCATAGCTGCCTCATTAATGTGCAGGTAATGGTCCTTGATGCCTTATGTTTGTTTGTTTGGGGTTTTTTCCCCCTGCAGCTGCATGGTGCATGTGGTAGCTTTTGAAGAGGCCAAATGGTGTTTGCAATCTAAGTGAGTTTTGCTTTTCCCTTTGTAGATGCTGGCCAAAGCAAGTGTCGATTAGAGAGAGCTCAAGCACTGGAACAGGCAAAGAAGCCCCAGGAAGCAGTTTTCATCCCAGAATGCAATGAGGATGGATCATTCACGCAGGTAAAATTTCTGTTGGCTTCCTTCAGCCAGGCTCCCAGTGGACTGCAGGAGATTCACTGTTAAGGCATGAGCCAAGTGATGGTAGCAGCATGGGTACACACTCTGACTCAGTTACTCAGGTGAAAGTGCTGAAAGCTGGGGGCTTGTTTAACCAACTGGAAGCTTTGATTCGGTCACCATACCTTGAAAGACACATACATATGTAAAGGCATCCACCTCCAGTGTAGCGCAGAAACAAATGGCATCAATCTCCAGCATAGCACAGAAACAAAACCAAGTTGCATGGGAGGTCAGTTTTCCCTGAAGATGAGCTGCAAAGACAGCTGTGGCTCTCGCAGAACAGGGTGGACCAAGCTTCTGCTGTTACCTGTGCTTCATCTATCCCAGCAAAAAGAGTGGCCTATTGAGCATCTTCCTTCTGCAGGGTACTTGTTAGTGACAGACTCCTCTTTCTTGTTCTATGCCCTGTAGTGGTTTGGGGGTCTGGCAGAGAGGTGATGAGTGCTTTGTTTGGGTTTTTGATTCTTCACTGTTCACTTGCTGAAACTAATGATGTGCTGGGATTGCAGACTCTTTCATAATGCTGCTTCTCTTGAGAAGCAATTATCTCAGGAGGGGTAGCAGAGGAGGCTTATGGTTTGGCCATTAATATCTGTGAAAAATGAATAGTCAGCCCTGTTCACTGAGCATCCTTCAGAAATAGTTGGACTGGGAGAGGTCCTACAGAATTTCAGAGAAGTTGAAGTAGTTATGGCAAAAAGAAAGCCCTCATGAAGGAGATTTTGAGAGGAAGAGTAGTTTGCCAAGGCAGGGTAGAAATCAAGAGTAATACTTGGTTCTGTTACCATTAGCATATTGAGTCGTGTCCCAGTGCTCACTGAACTGGGTGTTAAAAATGGCTCATGTGCAGTTTCCTAACAGGTAGGAGGAGTATGCTCTCTGCTCAGTTTGGCATGCATCTCAAAAGCCAAAATCCTGCAACCCTGATGACCTCTACTTTGTGAACTTGGGTAAATCACACAACTTTTTTTGCCTTAGCTTCCCTATATCTAGCACTGCCCTAGAGATCTTGTGCCTCAGAAATTGTAGGATTCGTTAGTTATTGTTTGCAAAGTCTTTTGAAGGTAAAAAAAATAATTCCAAAATATAATCAATATTGGCTTCAAAAAGACACAAAAAGCTTTGGGGTTGGTTCAAACGCTTTGTGATGCCTGGAGAAAGAAAGGAGAGATTTTTTGTGATAACCTACCAAAAATTTTTATTCCCCCCTCAACCTTACCCTCCCATTACCTGGTGTGGGAGTGTTTTTGTTTTGTTTTTTAATGGTGAAGTGGGAAAAGTTTTATCCATCCTGCCAACTTTGCATACTTCTTTGGAGCAGCATCATATTTGTGTGCAGTGTGGACCATCTTGGGAAGGTCGGGGTAAGAGAGAAGGTGGCTGCAGTTTCTGACAGTCTAACAACACTCAATTGTTGAAATTTGATTTTATGTAGAGCTGCTCAGGTTATGTTGGCACTGGAGGGGAATACTTATAAAACCTAGCACAGTGGGCCAACTAAGTGTTCCATATTAAACTTTATGAAGGAAAGCTGACTTTCCAATGTCTCTGTCAGCTGTCCGTCAACCTCTTGGAGAGTAAAGTACGGGATGCAGGTGAAATTTTTATCCTAATAAGCTGGATTGAGAGTGCAGTTGATAAAGCTTTGTTTCAGACAGGTTTATTTGGAAGGTTGGTACCGGTGCCTGGATGGCGGAGCAGTTGCTGGGCCTCTTTCCTGCACATTTCCTGGCCAGTGTGGGTTGCCAGTGGAGGGGCAGCATGAAACTGCTTACAAAAATTGTGTGTTTACAGCTGGCAGCCAAGCGGTATTTCATGTTCTTCCTCCGTTCAGACCTATCTGTGAACACTAAAATGCTTTTGTTTTACCTGGCATGATAAAGGAAGCCTCTGATCCCTTTATAGCTAGAATTAACTGAAATTCATATCATTCCCTGGCTCGTAAAAATACCCCGTGTTCCACATACTTCAGGAACCAGCTTCATCATTTATATTGCAGCATTTAAGGTCATTGTCCCTGCATAAGATTGGAATGAAAAACAATGTCCGAGGAAGCTAACTGGTTTCAACCTGCATTTGAAACAAATATTTCCTTTAGCTTCTGGTCCAAATGAATTAAACTTTGATTTTAAAAGTATGTATAAAAACTAGAATTTTGGTGAACAGTCTAAACAGTTTTTGCTTCCAGGAACTCATTAATAGGTCTCATCTGGTGGAGGTGGTTTGGATACTGCATCTCTCGTGCAGAGAATTGGCAGCCCCGGCTTCTGCTCTGCAGGGAAGCTGTGTAGGCCAGTTCTTGAAATCCCTGAGGCCTTGCTGAAGTCAGCTCTGAACTGTTATTAGTTTATTCTGGTTCAATACCCAGAGAGTTGCTCCATCCAAACTCCAAAATCTCAGTTGGGAAGTCCAGAACAGAGCAGCATCTCTCAACGAAGTTTCTAGGGGAAATACCCACCATGCTCTTCAACCTTGAATCCCCATCTCAACAAGAATCTAAGCAGATGCATACGCTTCAGGGTATACCCTGTATGTAGAGTTGGCTAGGGAAATCTTTTCAACAACTTCCCCCCCTTCTATGTAGCTGTTATTGGAGGAATGTTTTGGGTAGAAGAAAAATTCTGATCAGAGGGGAAACAAAGATACATGCATATATTTAGAATATCAAATGTCTTAATTGTTTTAGCACTCCCTAAAGATGTGGATGACTTGCTTTAAGGTCTTGAGCTGAGCCTTTTTTTTTTTTTTTGTAGATGCATACACAGTAGGTGTTCAGACCCCCATCATCATCCTTGCTATCAGACTTCTAAAAGTCTGGGGTTTTGTCTAATTAATTGTTGCAAATTCTTGAAAGTTTTGGAGGAGTGAAAAACATGAACAGTGCAGGTTTGGGAGCTGCATTTGGTAGTGGTAACCGTATGTCCACAGAACCTGTTTGGTCTTAACCAGATTGAACTGTTGCTTTTTTGGTTTATCATCATCCTCTTGATTAGAAACTAAATTGCAATCACTGTGGGTAAACACTGAAAGCAGCACTAAGTGAGGCTGTTCCTCTGAAAGCAGCTCAAGTCTGCCCTTTCCAGCTCCTGGAATTGCATGCAGCACAAAACTGTGTGAATTTGGGGCCTGATCCACTGCAAATTGGATGGGGCTGTAGGGTGGTGAAGAGAACATACTACTCCGCTGTTCTGTGACAGGCAGCGGCTGCAGAGGGGAGACCATGCTCACCTTATCTCCTCCTACTTCCCTGCAGGGCAGCTGACTCTGAGACCCAACAAGTTAGATGTGGTAACAAGGGTGAAAAGGAAGAGGGCCTGAAAGCAAAGACCTTGGTTTGGCTTGCATTTAAACCCTGCGTTAGAGATACATCCTGTGTGTCTTAAAGACTTGTATAATCTGTCTTTTTTTCATTGTCTTGTAAAATCTAAACTGAAAAGAGGTGTTGCCACCAATTCTATTGCTTGGATGGCCAGTTTTCCTAGGCATGGCTAGTTATAATGGGTTTTGTGTACTGCATGAAGAGGAGCAGGCACCTGTTAATTCACTGGTTTTCATAACTGTTTCTATGCACCATGTGTGCAGCTTCCCTTATTCTGGGAGTTTGTGTATTGCAAAGATCTTATCAAATCCTTTTTTAGCACTGCTTACACATCTAAAATGTGGCATGGATTTGCAGCATGGAAGAGGTGGTGGCATTGCAGGTATGATGGGATGACTGTAAATGGGAGCAGACCTGATGAATTGCTCTGGAATTGCTATTTCTTTGTATTTCAGCCTGTGTGTGGAATATTACTTCCTGTAACTGTCGGTCTCTTCTCCCAAGTAACAAGTGATAAGACAAGAGGAAGTGGCCTCAAGTTGCACCGGGGAGGCTTAGATTGGGTATTAGGAAAAATTTCTTCACCAAAAGGGTTATCAAGCATTGGACCAGGCTGCCCAGGGAAGTGGTTGAGTCACCATCCCTGGAGGTATTTAAAAAATGTGTTTAGTGGTGGACTTGGCAGTGCTAGGTTAACAGTTGGACTCAATCTTTTCCAACCTAAACGATTCTATGATTCTATAACAAAAGCTCTCTGCACTTAGCCCACAGTAATACAAGCATGCAGATAAAATTTGAGTTATTCGCAACATAGAATGTTTGTTTGATATGAGTAATTTGAATAATTGTATAAAACTGAGGTCATGTACTGTTGTGCAAAATTGGACATGACTAAAACCAGTTTCTGTTCCCAAGACTTGCTCTCTCTTTTTTGCTGTTATGCTGTATTTTGCATAAATGCCATTCCCCTTCCATGCTGCACTTAACCTGCTGTGATCTGTTCTTCATAAACAACAGGCTCTATTGGGTAATCTGCACACTTTCTTTTGCTGCCTAGTGCCATTGGGCTCGTTGCCATGGGCTGAGACTTGCATTCTTCATAGTTTTCCCCCAAGCAGTTTTTTTAGAAAAGGTTGCTGAGGTTTTAAACGGGATCCACTTCAGACAGATTAATATGAACATGAATAATGTTAACCTTGCTTTGGGGCTGTAGTCTTGTGGGGCTTTTTGTGGTGTGTCTTGCTATTTGCCGCCACTTTCCACTGTCTAGCTGTGGTTTCTTTTCCTTGCAAGTCTGCATACAAGTGACTGACAGCAGGTCTCCTTGGAGAGTTTCTTTGAGTTTAGGGCTCTCAAAACTGCAGCTGCTGGTGCATTTACTATGCAGCACTGAGATTTTTCTTAAAGCGAGTGCATCAGTCAAACCTGTCATCTTATGATGGGATCAGTGACTGGGCTGACTTTGTCAGAGCAGTTTTCCGTTATCAGATAGCTTCCAGAGCACTCCCACATCTGGTAATACAAGTCTGTTTGGAAAGAGTGATCTATATTACGGTCCATAGCAATAGTTTCATTCTGTGCTATGCTAATGCGTGTACAAAGTAGTGCTTTCTCCTAAGTCTCACAAACAGACCCCTTTATAAAGATGTGGGGAACCCTCTCAGCCTTCAGTGTGACTTCACGATCCAAGTCTGTTCCTCTGCATTGGCTAGTGTAGCATGATGCTGGGCAGAATTACAAACTCGTTTCTTAATGCAGCATGGTGCTGCGGGGCACCGTGTAGACATGTCCTGCATTCCCTGGATGCTGTCTATTCCATTATTCGGTGTTCATACTCTAGCAATACTAAGCTCTCAAGGACTTAACCTCTCCTTTCAGAAGGAAAGAACACAGTCTGTCTTGCTAGATTAAAGAAACTCTTTCTTCATAAAGAATCTGGGCTTTAATTAGTATATGGTTCTGGCTTTTTTTATTAAAAGATATCCCTTCTATGAAAGACTAGCTGGAGCTCTCTGTGAATACTGCTCTGCAGATTTGTCTGCTACTTACGCGCTTGCTTTCTTCCTGCAGCTCTCATTGTGTTTCTCGTTTGTATATTGAGCTAAAGATAACCCATGGATGGGTAAGGAGGTAGAAACTTTGGTTATATATGGCATTTTGTCAAAGTACCACCACTCAAGAAAGCAAAGGAACAGATTCTTAAAGCAGGAGTGGACATCCTTAAGGGAAGTGACAATGTAAGATCATTCTTAACTTTAAAGGGTCACATTCTGTGTCAGAAGCAGAGAGCCTCTCTTGGGGATCCCTCTCCTAAGCTAAAAATGCTATCTGTGCCAGAGTGTGTGTTGGGAATGCCCTTGACCATAGCTAAGATTCTTTTGCCACAAACCACTTCTTTCCCTGGTTATATGAATAGTGAAATTCCTGTGGAGCAAGCATTTCTTGAATGGTGCATAGACTTGAGGGAGGTGGTTGCTGCATAAAGCCCTGGTGGGAATATTTGTCTGCACAACATCATTTGGGAAGAATTAAATGTGAGCAGGGAACAGAAAAAGTGACAAAAATGATTTAAGGTGTTGCAGTCCCAAAGAAGCTCGAACTTAAGATGCAGACTGATTCATAGCTCCCTAAAATTGTCTGTAAAGGCAAGGCAGGCTTCTGACAATAGACAGCTGACTCTTAATCTAGCAGAAGGTATGACAGGATCCAGGGTCTAAGCAGTACAACAAGACATTTAAACCAGAACCGAGGCATCACCACTTAGAGTTAGGATAAATAGCCATCAGGCCAGTGTGCTGATTGTGTGCCACTTAGGTGGGTTCAGAGGACTTTCTAGATGAGCCTCAATGGCTTGAACAAAGGAAAGGCTTGATTAAAGAATTGCTGTGTGACACTGTGGCTTCTGCGCTCTGGGCTAGACCAGATGACTTACTGGCTTGGAACCATTTATTTAGCTGTTTTTACAGTGCTTACAAGGAGCACCTGGGTGCAGCCAGGGTTTGGAGTCTTGCCTCATGCTGTGAGTGCAGGCAGTAGCTCTGCTGCCTGCCCTCACCCTCAGCAGAGCCGTTCAAAAACTGGATGTGTTTTTTCTTCTCTCATAGAAGTATTGCTTTGAATGCAGAAGGAATGTTTTTCTTCCCTTCTCCTCTCTGCCCTCCATTATGGAAGGAGACAGGAAATGTTTGTCTTGCCTGTGATGGGATAGGAATCGGTTACCAAACTCTTCACCTGAACAGCAGTGAAAGGCTAGTCTGAGTGTTGCTGTTCCTGTGCTCGGCCCAGTGCTTGTCCAAGGTGCTCTCCAGCCTCTTAAAGCAAACTTCTGCTTTCTATAACTCCGTAGTGACTGGTTTCAGCCGTCACAGCATTACTGCTTTGCCCCTGTTCTCTCCCTCATACATGTGCATGCAATTTCTCTCCCATTTACAGTTTATGTTTTGGAAATAACCCCTTGATCCTCCTTTGTCAAATGGCTGTAAAGAGATGCTGCTGCTTGCTTGTTGAGAAGCTTTGGACTGCTTGGGAATCTGATTCTGGCATTGCTAGTGAGATACTGCAGAAACCCAAACAGTGGCGGCTTTTTCCCTCAGGAAATTAAGAGGCAGAGGAGTCTGCCAGTGACTGTAATTTTAATGTTTTCATATTGTAATGAACTTGATGAGAGCAGGTGTTTATTCATGTGGCCGGTGGCTAGTATGTTAGCTGCTGTTTGATTTCACGCATCGTAATGGCAGGGGAGAATAGAGGAGCTGCTGCTACACTCTTAATTTGGGCGGTGGTGGCAGAGCAATTCTTGTTGGGTTTGTCCCTCGTGCTTTTTATCCTTCAGTTGAGGCACAGTTGAGATGGCATATCTCACCCCTGAAAAATAGGAACAGTGTCCTGCAAGATCAGGGATTCAAGTGCTTGCAGGGCTTTAAACTGCAGTTTGATATTTTTTTTTTTTTTTGGAAAGTGTAGCTGTTGGTGGGGAATCTGTTGGAAGACCTCAAATGATTTGCAGGTTTTATTTATCTGTTTCCCTATTATGTAACTTAAAATGCTCAGCTGTTGGACAGGTGTATGTTAATTTGATATGTCAAACTCTGTCGTGTGCCTTTCCAGCAGTAATGAGTATTCTGTAGCTGCAGCTTGGTTAGCAGTCAAGTTTATTTTGTATATAAAGTTGATAATGTATTTTCTCTGACACAGAGCTTAGCTTTAGAAGACTGAGAGCCAAAAAAAGTTGAACATACTTTTTCTAACATGTATTTTGATAGAGCCCAAATTAACTCAATAACTGAAGATCAGATCTGTGCAGTAAACAGGTGTCACTTTCATGCAGTTACTCTTCTGATTATAACAGTCTTTAAAAATCTTGCTACTATGGGAGTAGGATTAGAATGAGGTTGAATTTCAGGTAGAAGATTTAAATGGGATTTAGAAACAAACTCAAACCTAAGATCATTGGAAACTCATTGGAAAAATTTAAAGTAAAACCCCGAATTCTCAAGGTCCTTTACTATAGGTGCTCTGGGATAGTTGACTCCTTTTACAGAGTTTGTGTTTACACACAGTGTTTAGAAATGGTACTGGATCAGCTATTGCCTTTACATTTTTTTCAATGCCATACCAGTGCTATGTAACTTGATGGAAAGTATATCAGTTTTTTTTTTCCCCAGCCTTTAAGCTGCAAACTGTAGGCTGTAGGCCACTATTGTTATGACACCTAAATATGCTGAGACCTGGTCAGGTATCATGGTGAGAGGTAGGATCTCTTGACATGAAGATGTTCAGGAAAGCCAACTGCAGTGACTTTTGAGGTTTCTGAAGTGTCCATTCTTCATGGGGAGTTGTCTGGCCTTTAGGATAAGGGCTATGATTTCATTGCTGCTATTATCTGTAGTAGGGAAGTCCTTTGGTGCTGCAATAGAACATGTGGTTGTTGTGAGAGTGCTGTCAATCTGAGACTTATTTCTTTTAATGACAGCGGGGGAAGAAGGGGTCATGGGATACCAGTCCAAGGAAGGCCATCATTCATTAGCTTAGTTATTTACAAAATTACTTTGCTTTTATGGATGTAATGTGCTTTGCTTGCATAAATGAGTGTATGTAATTGGTAGCTCTCCTTTGAGATGAGTTGCATAACATGCTCTTAGTTAATGCGTCTTTCCTAAATTTATGTCAATACATGTTTTGGACTCCTCTGCCATGTACTTTGTTATTTTCTGAAGGCTTGGCTGAAGGACTATCAAGTCACTAACACTTGAATTTTTTAAATGCTGGGTACACTGGATTTTTTCTGTAATGTAACATGGAATGGTCTTGCCCTATGAATTCAAGATCCTATCCTGGAATTTGGCTTCATCTCTGGATAAGATTTTTACAATTAATGTTCAGATGTAAAGACAGCTTCTTGTGCTGTTGGGAATGCAATAATGTGTGTGTGATCAGCAAAGATAAACACTAAACACAGAAACCCAAGCAGTTCCATCACACTTGTTTTGAATGTGCAATTGATTAGATTGAGCAATAAGAAATATTTTGCAACTTGATGATTGTTAATTATATTCATAGTGCTTTTGAGTAATTTGCAATCAATTTTGTGATATATTGAGAGAATAAAAATGAAAGTGTGCAGATAGCAGTGACAGTGACTTTAGTAACATGGGTACATGAGATTATTGTTGATTTTGGCTGCTAAAAGTGAATTTGCTTGAGGCAAAATGGTTGCTTTGCACTTTAGTAAAACCCAAGATAAACACGTGGTACCGTGTTATAATTGCTCTTAGATCATGTTTTATGTGATGCTCAAAGCCTTTTAAAAAGCCTGTCATTAAGTCTCTGAACAAACTGCTACCTTAGGGAATCAGAGCCAGCTGTCAGCAAGGGGGAATGACTGTTCTAGCTCTGGAGGATCCCTAATGAAGGGAATGGCACAAACACCCCATCACTCTTCTGTGTGGAGAGGACTGGAATGGGAAATCGGCTTCAATGAACGTGCTTGGGAAAAAAGAGAGAATGGACAGAATTAAATTTAAAGTCAAATAAAAAGGAAGTTTCTGAAGTGATCTCATTTCATGGCTTTTTTCAGAAATGTATTGAAGCAGCCATCTCCAGCTTATAGTAATGTAGACATTTCTGTACCATTTCAAGGTGCTGGAAGTATTGATGTGCACACTCAACCACAAGTGAAAGTGTGGCTAGAATCCTAGAAAGAATTTTGGAAACTGTTAGTATTTACACAGATGCCTGTATAATGATCATTTACTTGTCTCAAGGGAAGTCAAAAGGCATCCTGAATTTCATCCAAATGCTTGGTCACTCTCTGAAAGCTGAGGCAAAGGCTGTAATTAGATTTATTAAGCTGGGTGAAACTATAGTGCCACTGAACTAATACCTGTGTAGATCCTACTAAGACCAGTCTGCTAGATCAGGATTTATCTATTCTCACTTTAGAGATCCACATCTGAACTAGTTATTCTGGTGTCCTTCTGTGGTGAAGGGCGGAACTGGGCAACTCTAGATGTTCAGTTCAGATGTAGAGCTTTAAAGTTAGCAAGATGAATCTTGTGCTGTGTACCTTTTGGCTCGTTAGAGCCTTCATCAAATGTTCTTAAGTCCTTGTCAATACATGAAGAGCAAGCATGTTGGATCTTGCTCCTGCTGCCTAGGTTGACATAGTAACAGGAGAGAGCTTAAACCTATCTGGAGAGGGTTTGTTAACATAACAAGTCAGTGTTGCATTTTTCCAGCCATGTTTACTGAACAAAATACTCTCGAAATGCCCACAGAACGCTGTTCTCAAGCAGTGGCTGTGGAACTGGGCCAGGATGGCCTTTCCTCATACCAGCTGGGATGCAGTGGGACAACTATTTAATGATAAATAGTAAATGGGATTTAGCAGAAGGTGGAATGAGCTGAGACACAACTGCTGCATCCCCAAACTGAAGTGTTCTCAGCTGACTACTTGTAACTTCTTTTGCCTCCTGAATTGCAGCTAAAGGAGTTGGAGTAGCAGAAATAACCTTTCTTTGGGGATGGAGGTGAGGGGAGAAAGAAAAGATAACAATATCAAAGATACTCTTCTGTGTGACCTCCTCACTCTGAAGCATGTGTTTCATGCGTCTGGGTTGAGACTTCTACTAAGATGCTGGATTATAATGAAAGTGGTGGGTGATAGAGTGAGAAATGAAATGCCTGCTCTTTGTTTTATCAAACAGGTGCAGTGCCATACCTACACTGGATACTGCTGGTGTGTGACACCTGATGGCAAGCCTATTAGCGGCTCTTCTGTACAGAACAAAACTCCTGTATGTTCAGGTACTGTGGGAGTGGCTTCAACAAATACTAATCTGATAACTGAAGGGGTTTGGGGAGAACGCATCCTGTTCAGAGTGCTTAATCTTTTCAGGTGACTTGACCAGTTTACCCGATTTAGTACTGCAGTTGTGCTTGTATCTCCCTGTGTGCTTGCTGGTATTTGGAAGCTGCAAGGGAGCTTGGACTGTGGCATGTCCACCCCACAGTTAGGGTACAGACACTCTTGCAAGGCTCACTGAGAAAAACGGCTAAGATAACAGCTGTGGTAGCCAGGGCAAGAGTCGCAGTGTTGCTGTGTACACCAAACCCAGAGGTTCCTGTAACAGATAGGATAACTTTTTTTTCATGAGCTGTATTTTAAAGAAGTGGTTCTCGGGCTGTATTGAGTGGGCCATGGAGTCATTTTGCCTGCAGAGTGACTTCAGTTCAAAGTTTGATAAGGTGGTTCTGTGAGAAACTGGTAGTTGTTGACTACTAACCCCCAAATCTGGGGTCCTGCTGCTGTAATGGATTTGGGTCTTCTGATCATGTTGCTCGTTTCCAGGATCCCCATGTTTGTGTCATGGGGCTGGACAGCACTGGGCTTGCACCAAGCTCACAAGAGGGAGGTCCAGAGCCAGGCCGTTACTCGTGGGTTTATTAAGCAACGTGCTTCTGGGCTCTCAGCCTGACACTGCTCTGTTGCCCTATGTTTTACTGGGTCCAAATCCATCATTTTCTGTACTTAAAACAGAGTGGTGATGGATGTTTGTTTTTTCCTCCCCACCATTCAATATGGCAGCCCACAGCTCAAATGGGATGAGGTTGGGCTCTAGATTTTCATATGGCCCTGCAGTGTTTGCCCTTTAGATGCGAACACAACAGCAGTCAAACTTTTGGGTTTTTTAATCCTTCTCACTTTATTTAGTGTCCTCTTGGCTGTAGGGTGTTTTGTGGTAATAAGCAAATGTAGTGACTTGCATGAGGGTTTGAGTTGAGTGGGAGAACTGTCTGGGAACCAGTGAGTCAATGTAGCTTGAGGGGATGCTTGGTGTTTCACAGGTACATGGAAAGGAAAATAAGATTAATATCCCGTTTTTGTGTAAGGTGAAATGCTACAGTAATTTGGCTTAAACCTTAGAATATGACTTCCACCATTCCCAGTATATGGTTATGGTAGGGCATGTTTTAGAGTTTTGCTGATCTGTTCATTTAGTCTTGAGCTGTTTATAAAATTGTGTTACCAGGAAAGTAAATTCATGGTGTATTGTAGGACACACAGATGTTAGGCCTATGATGACTAACATTGGGTATGTGCTTCCTACTTGTAATTCAGTAGCAGATCTGTGATGAACTGGTCTGCAACTGAAAATGCCTGGGCAATAGAGTTTACATTTAGAGTTTGTCTTGACCAGACTCTTGGGCCTGTCAGAGCTGCCTGCTTTGCAGCTGACTTTTGATCCATGTTTCCTGAAGGATCAGTAATCACTGGAACTGTTTAGTAATGGTGCACGGAAGAATGAATTTCCTGGGAATAAAGCTATTAAAAAAAAAAAAAAAAAAGCTTGTCATAATTTTATACGCTTTGGTAATGGATTTGTTCAAAAAGCTTTTATTATCAGTTCAAGTTTTAGTGGAAAACTGGGTGATGAAGCACTAAAGCAAACTGCAGAAACAAGTGTAGAATCATATATATTATGTGAAGACCTAAGTTATATTAAAAAACCCAAGTTGTGTTCTATTCAAGTACATGCTGTATCTTATTCAGTGTCCCTTTTCAAACAGCTGGGGATGTTCAGGGGTTGGTTGAAATCCATTTTATGCAAATTGTCCCACTTAATCCCTTTCCTTTAGAATACTGCCCCTTGCATTCCCTGCACACTCTCCCCACCTGTTTTTGATTTGTTCTTCCTGACATTTGCAAACGAAAGAAGTGACTCTTATTGATCTTTCCTTCTTGCCCTTGGATTTATTTCAGGTTTCTTACTAGCACACTGCTCTGAGCTCTTTCAAATCACTGGACCCAGCTACTAAAGATTTCTTGTTTACTCTCACCCTGATTTAATATCTTCATGCATAAAACTTCCTTATGCTATCCCAGTTGGTTGAAGCCACAGGCTTTCTGATGAATCCTAAACTGAGCTGTTGGCAAGCAAAACAGCCACTTTGTGGGTTGAGATATTGACTGTATTAATGTGACATTACATGTTTTGTGTGATCATGCAGCATCTAAATAGATGTCTCTTCTTTCTTTTTCCTCCCCTTTAGGTTCTGTAACTGATAAACCATCAAGCCAGGGTAATTCGGGAAGGAAAGGTGAGTGGAGTCCTGTGCTTCAGCAACTTGTTCTGTAATAGCAGCTGCCCAGCCAAGTCCCTTGAGATAACTCAGAACCTGGGTTCCTAACCGTCTCGGTGTGCAGGAAGCTTATGTGCCTTTAGACCTTCCCCTTTAGTAGGAAGAATAAGATGACAGTCTGTTGGTGCACCACCCTGTGGAGTAGAAAATGGCGCACTCTGCTCTGTGCTCATCAGCCAAGATGTAGTACATGAAAGCAGAGGTTCCCAAAGGGGCGGCTGGCACAGAATAACCTCTGCTTGTTCACCTTGAAGTTGACTACTGAGCATTTCTCAGTAAAATCCCTAGAGATTAGGAAGGCTATCAATATGACTAGTACACTGGGAGTCAAGAGTGCCAATGTCGTGGTTGTGGCTTTATATGCATTGAAAGGTGCTTTTTTTAACAGAGCCTAAAACCCTCTGGCCGGCTGGAGCAGCGCTGGATTAAACCCTAGCTGTGCTTGGAAACATCGCTCTTTTGTGCATTAGGCATTGGGTCCTCCTTCTTTATGCTCCTTTCTCCAGTCCTTGCCTTTCTTCAGCAAGGCACTAGATGTGTCGTTGTTCTGCTCCTGTGTGTATTCGTAGCCCTTCTCTGTGTCTTCTGATTTGCATTCATTGAAATAGTCTTGGGAGGGGTGACCACTGAAGTATACATTGATGAGCAGTCAAGTTTGTCTTTAGGCCCTCTCCACACGCTGATTTTCAACCCTTTTCCCCTCTACCTCCCATTCAGAGTCAACTTTTTTGAGTTTGTCTCCTTACTACAGGAAAACAGTGCTGAATGCATCCTCACTCCTGCTGGTGAGGATGAAGGCTGTTTCCTGGGAGAAGTTCCTGTTTTGATATCTGAAGCAGGATTTTTACTGCTAATCCTCTAAACCAATTATTCCTGATGCTTCAAAATGCAGGAAAATGCCTACCTTGATGCCAACACTTTAATTTGAAGAACATCTTCCATGCTGGGACTGTCAATCCAGTCCTGAAAACACTTAACAGGAATCATAGATTGCTATGTTCAGAGCAGTGACACATTTTGAGCATATCTGCTCTCCAGTCTATTGGTTGTGTATAGTAGCTTAGGAAGGTAGGGAGAAGAAAGATGCAAGGAAAACTACTTAGTTAAGACTGAATGCTGAAGCCTGCTTCTTATGTTAGATAAGGATATGTCTCTGTAAACCTGTAATTATGTGTTAATGTGTAATTGGCACCTGAAAGCATTGTTATCATCCTGTTAATGCAATCATTGCTAGTCTAGCCTGAAGTATGAGCAAATCCACTAGCTCTTGAAATCTGCATTATTTTCGAGCGGGGGCTGTTTGTAGGCTTCCTACCTGAGTAGTCCTGCTGTGTTCTTCTAGAATTGGAAGCAGCTGACATTGGATTTCATCAGACACAGGAGCAAAAGAAGAAAACATCTGAACTTGTTTTTCCCACTTTACTCCCTTTATTAACTCAGAGGTTGAAACATGCAGAAAAAGAGAACTGTTAATGGAATGAATCAATCTAAAATTTGTAATATAAATTGATTCTCCTTGGTGCTGCCTGTGGCATCCTGTTTCAAGAATGGTACATTTGGTCACGTGGCTGCAGAAACATCCTATGCAGTAGCTGTCAAGAAAAGGAAAATGTTTTCCTTTGGGCCAGCATGCTTTGAGCAATTATGTAAACTTTCTGTCCCCTCCAATTCTGAATCTGTTCATATCTGTTGGAAGCCCCTGCACAAGACATTTTGGCCTTTCTGCATCATGTTAGAAAATTCCTTATGAGCAATTATTAAATAGGTCTTTTAAAATCAAGAGGGCTTTTAGAAGCTGAAATAACTTGGTTTAAAATTTGATGGACTTAGCATTACTTTTTTGGCTAGTGATGAATGCCTAATCTAAAAATGGATTTGGCTTTCTTATCAGTGTTTTTTCTTGACTTGAATTACCTTGATTCAACATTCCAGTATTGGGACCTGTTGTAAGGAAGTTGAAACCAAGAACAGCCTGGCTTCCTTGAAGCAAGGTGGTCACTGGAGGTCTGGCTTCTCTGAAGACTGGTGGCTAGCCAGCGTGCATATAGCCATCCATTCTAGCTGAGTGTTCAGACTCTTTCTGCAAAGATTGCTCTTTGCAAGAAGATAAAAAGGGCAGGATGAGGAGGGGTCCAGCAGGAACTGGGTCAGTGATGACCTTTCTGTTGTAGGGGCACATCTTGGAAACTTCTGACATCACTTTGGGCAACTGACTTGGGAGCTTTTTGACTTTTCCCACTGCACAGCAGACTCCTCTCTCCATCCCTGGATGAGGGCCTCTGAGTCAAAGAGCATTATCTGGCACAAAATAGGCGCTCTCAGGAGGAAAAGGAATAGCTGAGACTCTCAAAAGTGATTTCTTTTGTCCCATTCATACAGGAATGTAAAATATGGAGCTAATAAACTTTTGTGTGATGCTGGTGCCTTTCAAGTCTTCAGGGCAAAATAGTTTTTTGGATGGAGGCTGCTTTGCCTTAGAAACAGTGCAGATGGGTAGGCTTAAGCTGTTGGGTAATAAATGAAACAGAAGACTTTACTAGCATATTAGCTCTCCTTTAGAAGAGACAAATTAATTTTGGAAGGAGAAAAGGGCTGGTTATCGGTAATAACTTTTCTCCAAATGTTTTGGCCTCTTTTCCGTCCTGTTTAGCCCTGATTTCTGGGGGTCAATAGGTATGGAGTCACCAGAAGATGTGAGGTAATACGCAATTCCACTCACAGGCTCTCTCACTACTGATGAAAAGAAAATGAAATGGCTTTATGGTCACGTGGCTTGGCATGTAGTTCCAGAAATGGCTCTGCGGAGCTTTCTGCAAGAAATCCTTTTTATTTTTAAATCCCATACTCTGGTTGCTCATGCTTACATTGCTGCTATTGCTGTATGATGCAATGCCAGTAACTCATACAATTTGCCCTGTAAGGTAATTTAAATCAA
Organism: Aptenodytes patagonicus; assembly: GCF_965638725.1. Lineage (NCBI taxonomy): Eukaryota > Metazoa > Chordata > Aves > Sphenisciformes > Spheniscidae > Aptenodytes > Aptenodytes patagonicus. The sequence goes on along the minus strand of NC_134955.1, from coordinate 33,845,593 downwards.
ATTAAATTGGCACCAAACTTAAAACTTTAAAATAGAATGTATTGATTTGTTCTGTGTCTGAGAAGTACTCTGTTGCCAGAAGGCAGAGCAGACCTGGGCCTGGGGAGATGGAGGCATGTTTGTATGAAGTGGAGTGGAAACCCAGGTTCTCCAGGACATGCTTGGTGTGTGGACTTCACAGCTCAGACATTTACCACTGTTCTTTCTATGCTGAATTCAGCCTGCAAGTGAAGAACAAGTTTCCAGGACCTTTGTCAGGGAATGCAGTTATTCTTGGGTGGGAACCTGTAGATTTCTGTTGCTGTCTGTTCCTTATTCCAGCTTGTTCCTTGTAAAATCCTTTTTTGTAAGGAGCTTCTTGCACTAATTTACTCCAGTTACTGTTTAGTTTGAAAGGCATGAGAGACTTGGAAGATGCACGCTGTCCCCTAGAGGGCTGGATCTCCCCCCTCTCTCCCACTGGGAGGTTGTTAATGTTTTAAGAAGCAGTGAAAGGCGTCCTTGGAGCCAACATGACTGGATTTCTTCCCTGCCTAAAGAATGCAGAACATTCCTTCCCAGGCAAAGGGAAATTTGTGCCACACGTTTGAAACAGAACAAGAAAACACAAAACTTGTTTCTTTATCTGAGGAATGCTGGGGCTTTAGGAGCTCAAAGCTACATGTTTGGCATATTGCAGCCATGAGTAGTGTCTTTCACAGTCACCAAGCAGGTTTTAAAAAGTAGGCTGGTCAGGAGGCAGAGGGATGTAAAAAGCAGCCGTGTCGTATATCTCCATGAAGTCACTTCATCTTCCTTCTTAAAACTGGAAACTGAGTGAATTAAAAGTGGAGAGAGTGGAAATGAGTGAAGGGGGGGGGGGGGGGGGAATCTAAGTGGGGATACTGGTTCGTTAGTCGTTGTTAACTGTTCTGGACACTGTGTGAGAGGTGTTGATACCATTTTTTGAATCAACTGAATGAAGGAAATGGGAAAGGAGGCTTGGTTCTATGATCTGGGATTAAAAGATGATGCAAGTACAGGGTAAATATGGGCTGGATAAACTGTCAGTGTCAGTCATGAAGAGTCTTGAGTGGTATGAACTCCCTTTTTTTTTTTTTTTCTTCTCATAAAGTCTCTTGCAGTGCATAAAGTTCCAGGCCTCTTTTGACTTGCTTTGCTTCTCTATTGCAAAAGCTGACAATAGCATCTGCAATTCCATGAACCTGGGGCAGGTACAGTGATATTGGTGAAATGTAAGCTATAATGGCCCCACAGAAGGCAAAGCCTGGGTTCAGCTCATTTTACACTTGCTATCTTACATGTAGTCGTGACTCTTGTATGGAGTTGTGAAAAGCTTTGCCCAATGAGTTTGCAGCCTACAAGAAAACACTGAAGCAATTTGAGGAATCTAAGATGAACAACTTAAAATTCCTGTCAATTAAACATCTAGAATTGGGTTCCTTTTTGTGGGTTTAACTGTGAGAAATGGGCTTAAAGGCAGGCTTCATTGCAGGGAAATTCTCTGCTGCAATTGTGGGCAAGTTGGCCCATTCTGTGGCTCTCTTTCTGCTGGTTTCCAACAGTCTTACCTCTAGAAAATGTTAATGGCCTAGTTGTGCAGCCAGTAGACTGAGCAATTTGAATCAGTAATGAGCCATTAGTCTGAGTCAGTAATTAGACTGAGCAGTAAAGGGTGAATGCTCTCCTCAGGCAAACCCAAGTGGAGGACGGCTTGTGCTGATGTAAATAAATGGAACTGTTTGTACCTGGAGACCTGGAAGCTTTGTCTGCTGGTGGTAAGAAGTCAGGTGCAGCTGGCACTAACTCACCTGCTGTCTGCTCGCAGGGAGGGGAGCATGCTCCCTGGTAATATCTTGGTAATATCAAGACAGGTAATATCTTGACAAAAACATCAAGTTGAAATGTGACCAAAACCTGAGACTGGGACTTTTGGTCTTTACCTTCTCCAGTTCTTTCTCGATTCAACTGGGTACTGATCAAATCTGAAACAGAGCTGTGCTATTAGACAAACCAAACTTCAAGTGCCCAATTATTCCTGCCTCTCCAACCTCATAAATACTGAGAAAATACTTTGTGATGTCTTTAGAAGCTTTAAAGGATACAGGAAAGATAGAGAAATATTATATGGCCTTCATCATATAAGGTGAAAGAAATACAAGTTTACTGGGGCAGTATGAAGTCAAGTGATGGTTCTAGCTGGTGAACACCATCTTATGATGAATTTCTTGCAGAACAGTAGCAAGTACTAAGTCTGCAGTGCTACCCAAACAATTCTTCTGGATCCCTTATGTTACATATTTATTTTTAAATAAATAATATACTAGTTTATAAGTCTGAAGGAGCATTTTTGTGCAAAAATTGCTTTCTGAACTGTTTAACTTTGTCACATAATATTCCTAGACCAGGGCTGACATGTTTCCGCCAGGTCTTTTCTGTGTAAAATATACACATGCACACAAAGTGTTTGCATACAATTTGATGCTTCTGGACAGAGGTGCATGTGTAGTGTAGGTATGTGGAAAGTCACTGTGCTATGCATATATAATAAGTCTGCTTCCTGAAAGCAGCCGATTTGCTGTGTGTGTGCTACATGAATGCTCCAAGTCCTCTGGTTGTGCAAAAGCTTGATTTGTCCTACCATGTGCTGATGGTGACAGCTTCTCAGTCTACCCTGATAAAATTTAACAGGGGGCAGGAAATCATCTCTGGGAGAAACATGAATGTGTGCTGCTTTTCATGAAACTGGGATAAAAAACTCAGGTGACTGAGAAGTAACCGCGAGAGATTAGTGCAACAAAAACACTGTCCTGCAAAGGCCTGAGTGGGCTGTGAATAAAAAATTCTGTAGATGGAACTTGTAGCACATAAAATTTTGGTTAGCTCATTTATATTTCCAAGCAAACTTAGTGGTGGAATGGAAGTTTGCTTCTCTATTATAAAAATAGTTCTGTAAAAAATGCCATTATTTTAATAGTAGGTTTGTCAGTTTGTAGATATTCAGAATTCTGTCTGGTTCCTATTGCTATCCCTATACTGTACATAATCTTTGAAATTGTTTATTAAATTCCAGTTAAATGTAACTGTAGAAAGCAAGTGAATTTCACAGGTATGGCAGATCGTAGTTTGCCAATATTACAGACTTTATAAGATAGAGAACCCAGCTTTTAACTGGGAGTTGTGATCAATTTTTGTGAGAACAGAGGAATGTAATTTTACAATACTGTGTATACTGGATCACTTTTCCAGAGCAGAGCAATGTTCTAAGAAACGCTTAGATATATCTCATAAATCAAACAGATTTTTGAAATATTAAGGTCTAGAAGAAAAATTCAACCTCAAATTTGCTACATAAACAGTAGAATTAAAAACAATCCTTTTGGGTCCCCACATCACTGACTTGTCTGAAATTGTTTAGTTTTCATAAAGACATTTTTTTTTTGTGGGCCTCAGAACATATGTATCAAATTTGAGGCTGAAGAAAGTTTCATTGGCAAGTTTAAGCAGAAGGTAAATTCTGTTTTAAAGTATATTTTGTTTGATATAATGCAAGAATTCTGCTTTCATCTATAAAGCAACAGTTCTAATCGGTAGGTTAGTCTATATAATATGACTTAATAAAATTGTAGTTTACAAGTGTTGTTATAGCAATCTACAGACTACTCATGTCTGTAATGTCTTAAGGACAGCTGTAAAGGGTTTTAAATGATTAAGTCATGGTATTGAGCAGCCTGGTGAGTAGATCTAATAAGCAGGCTAACAATTGATTAAGCAACATCTGTTAAGGTATTATTAACTGTTTATGTGCTATACACGGATTTCTAGTGTCTGACCAATTACAGCTTGCAGAGAAATGGAATAGTTCTGGGGTCTGTGGGTTGTTTTTGTTGTTTAAATACTTTGTAGCTATGTGGCCTCAACACCTTTTCTTTTTTTAAAGAGTTGTTAAAAAAATTCTTCCCATGCTCTTTGAGTGTCTGGATCAGCATGCCAAGATGTTATACTATTACGCTATGTATTTCTCCAGATCCTTTAAAACTGCATCATTATAACTTTAAAATTAATAGTTCTAGACTTCCTGTCTTCTATACCTGTCTCTTAAAAATAAACCTGAGGATAAATTGGAGAAATTGCTGGGTTTGTAGATAAGTGAAACTAGAAGTTGTTTTCTTGTACCAGCCTAACATGACTCTATTTTGTTTGAGTATTCGCATCCTGCAGAAGAATCTAGACATCTGAACGTCAGTGTTGTTTTCTTTCAAACCAATGTAATGCACCAGGAAACGTATGTTGTCGTGTGTGCAGCGGTTCAGTTGAGGGACTGGAAGTACTTTCCTTTCAACTCCTTTGCCCCATGAGCTCTGTCAAGGTTTCTCTATGAGAGAGAGAAACTATGAAATTGTGATGGGAAATCTTGAATGTATGCAGAGCATGTGTGCTTGTAAATAAGGTAGGGGGAAGCGGGAGAGGCAACCACAATGTTTGTTCAAGTGCCTGAGATGGCACCTATGGGAATTAAAGCTTCTTTAGAACAGATTTAGCTGGAATAATAGCTTCCCTCCGTGTGCTCGTGTGGGTTTTTGTTTTATGTTGACAGTAAGAGAGATGTATTGTAAAATGCTTTGATAAAGGCAAGGGATGGGAGAAGTCTTCCTGACAGACTCAATTTCTCTGGGTTGTGTCTGTCTTTTATTATATGCCACTGTGCTCAGCTTGGTGCTCAGATTGTGATGGGACCTTCAGGTGCTGCAGCAAAGCAATTCTCAAGTGTAAGGACTTGACAGGTTTCATCTCGACTGTTCAGTTGCTCACAAATACACTGTTAAATGATGATGGTTCTTAAGATCAGTTGTCTTGGGCTTTTGAACAGTCAATCTGTAGATGTCTGGCAGTCTGTAACTTTGAGGAATGACCTTCCTCCTCTTAAAATAAAAATATTTTAATTTTGAGAATGTGTCACTTGTACCCTGTGTACACTTTTGAGACATGCTTTGTTCTGTACATACAGATTTCCTTCTGAAGCACATTAGATCCTTTGGAGGTCCTTCCAGCAGTACTCAATTACCCTGCCTATCTGCCTCCCTCCATTCTTCCCCATTCCTTCCCTCATATAGAAAAAGAGTTTCTTCAGTTTCATAATCGAATAGAAAAACTCCTTTGGACTAAATTCAGATCCTGGGGTGAACTAGCTGGGGCAGCAGAGTTAGAGAGCAGAGTTGTGCTCACTCACTAAAGCTCTGAACCTCTACTCTTAATGATCCTGGGGGGAAAAAACCTGCAGAAACAAGTAGTGAAAAAAATATAGTTAGGTTCTTTCCCCTTTCCCTCATTTGCACACATGCAATACAGACGTAGCAGCGAGATACCCATTCTCTTTGCCTACGAGGGAATGAAAAGACGTATTGTAAGCCCAAGACTAGCCTGGTTGTCAGCCAGGAATTAGTCCTCTAAAGGAGAAAGGGAGAGGGGCTGGTGAGAGAAGAGGCTGGGAAGGGGGAGCTGGAAGGGGGAAAGTACACTTTGAGATAGGTTCAATGCACATGGCTAGAGATAGAAGGGGTGTTGTGCTTCCTCAGCATGCAGGTGTTGGGAGAAAGGAAGGGAGCTTGTGTTCTTATACATGGGCATGTGTCTGGGGGAGCAGGGTCAAAAATTTAGACTATTTACTTAATCCCTTGGAACAGCTTTTTTCTCTTCTGTTTTCTTTTTGTGTTTAACAGACTGCTTTACAGGGGATGTGTGTGGTAATTAACACATGCAGCTGTAGGGCTTCAGCCATATGTCTGAATTTCAAATGGCCATTGATCTGGGAAATTTGCTGCTGTCTCCACCCCCCACTTTTAGGCCATATTCCTTGAAGATGTGGGGGAATTTACAGAGTCTTTACCTTGAAGAGACCAGAGCTGGAAGGAGAGGAGTGAAAGGGAATGTGTGTGATGTTGGGGAGAGAGGGAAGAGACTGAGAGATTCCAGTCACACCCTTCATGCCCCTTGCCCCAGGCCACCATATATTTCAGGTAGCTTCTAAAACATTCCCAAAGCTAGGGACCTGATCATTATTCATATGAGGCTTGCATAATAATTGTTAATTTTTTGACTTGTTCAGCAAAGCAGTCTAAGATCAGAACCACAATGTCCTTGCCGGCTTTTCAGATGTGCTTCCTTTTCCACAGCTGCAGGTATCTGGCCTCTTACGCAGCCTAGAAGTGGCAAGGTGAAGCTGATTCTGGACTCTGAGCAGCCTTTTGGGAGAGGTAGTCAGGGAGGGGGTGTGTGTTTTGGGGGGGAACAGAGAATACTTCACATCAAAGTAGAGGCTCCTGAAAGAAGATCTGATCTATTGTAGGTAGAATCAAACCAGAGAGGCTAAACTAAACAATCGTGTGGTGGTTGTTGCTTTTGCCAACTGTGATCAGGCAGCTGTTGACAGTGCTATAGAGCTTTCTGCAAACTTCTCTCCAAGTTTGGGGCAATGTCAAGTGCTAAAATCTTGCTATGAGATATGGTGTCTTAAGTGAAATATTTCTTTGTGCGGAAACTTTTTTGCTCCCTGTTTTATTTCAAAGGCAGTGAGCCAAATGGAAGATGGTTCAAAATTAAGATACTGTAGTTTAAAATCCTGCAGTATCTATTATACTTCTAGTGCTTACAAGGTAAGATAAAAATGTATTCTCCTACCAAGTAGGAAGCTATAAAAAAAGTAAGCCTCTCTTCGTTCTCTTCCCCTCCTTCAATCTATTTTTAAACTTTCTCAATGCTGGCTATTGCTGATTCCTTGCTCTCATCACTCACTCCACAGTGTAAATAACGCTGACACTTTGGAGGTGTTTCTGCTCCGGAAAAAAAACACAACAAACATTCTTAATAGCGTGTACTCCAACTCTTGCTGAAGGGGGACTGTGACTTACCCAGCCCTTCATAATATTGCTGCTTTGTTTTTCTGTTCTGCCCATCCTCTCCACTTTCCCTGTGAAGCTTAGTGCCAGGACTGTCTGGAGCAGCCATGTACCACACTGCCTCTTCTGACTCACCTCCCTTTTCTCCCTTTATTACTATGGACAGTGCTCCTTCTTGAGACAAGATGGCCTAACATCCCTTCTATGGATTGGCGTGACCTTTTCCAAATAATTTGGTTGTAGCCTATATTGATATGCACTTGGATACAACTTACGTTACACAGATGCAAGGCCTAATTCTTCTTTAGTCATTATGTTACAGCTGTTTTATTTCCTTTCAATTGTTTATCTCCCTGAAGAATAAGGTTATTCCTATTCTTCCTCTCCTCTTCATTACCTTGGTCCTTTTCCCTAGAGAAAAAGGGAAGTGCTGGATTTACAGCCATATAATTGCTGGGTTGCATTTACTACAGCAAGGCTTTTCTACACCAGTTGACCCGTGAAGGTATCTGCTGGTCAAAATGAGCCTTGGAGACTCAGTTTTGAAACTGAGTGCCATCCCCACAGCCAGCTGCCATTGCCCATTAGGAACTATGTCATGATTCTTCAGCAAGTGTCAGGTAGCCGTGATTTTTGCTAACAGGTAGTTTTTGATGCTATGTGTTATGACCAGTCCCAAAAGCCATCCAGTCCTCTTGGTTCTTTTAGCTATCCCTCCATTTCTCCTTGGGTATGTGTATCAGTAGGGGGATGACATTAGACTTTTGAAGGACAGCTAAGTACACAGCTGGATGAAGAATATTCTTTACTTCCATAGGGAGCCTCTTTATGTAGCCTATATGAGTTCTTTAGGTTTGAAGGTATTCTGATAGCCTTCCTGTGTGTTGTTGTAGCTGACCTTTTTATGCCATTGAAATTGCTGCTGGTATGTAAGGAAAATAGCCACGCTCAGTGGTGGTCGCAGATGCTCGTCTTTAGCTGCACAGAACATTGCTAGAAGCTGTGAAACCTTAGTCTGCTATGACAGGCAGGCTGTGATCCTGTCTGAAAACTTACCAGATGACCAAAGCAGAGCCAGAAACTGAGTTGGGGCTCTGAGCTTTGCTCCACTTCTCATTCCTCAACAAGTAGTTGAACTAGCGTTTTTTAACCACACTCACGTGGCTGGTGAGGATGGGCTTGCAGCTTGTGTGCTGCAAAATGCTATGTTCTGAAATTATCTGCTGTGAAATGAACAGGTTTACATGTAAATGTATGGCATTTATACATAGCGTTTCTAGGCAAGCTGTACAGTGGGGCCAATGGACTCTAGGCCAAAGAGGGATTTTAGTGTTGTCCCTGCTGCTGCCTAGCTGATTTCACGAGGTATATGAAAAACACAAAGGAGGATGAATTTTGACACTATGGGACTGGGAATATGCTCTTTTTCAAGATGAAAGTATTGCATAGTTTATACAGTCATTAAGAAATTACTTTTTTGATTATTATCTCAGCAGGGTGGCAAGAGCAGCAGCAAGATAGAAAAGATGCAGCAATACCAGGGAAGTACTGCCTTCTTCCAAAGAATTATGACACTTTGCCTATGAGGGAAGGGAGGATCTTGGCTCAAAGGGAGAAATGGTCAAATCTGATACAGTGGAAATGGTAGATTAACAAAAATAGACTTCCATCTTAGCAGCTCTCTCAAGAGCCTTTGAATGGATAAGCAGGTTCTTTTAAGTTTCCCCCCCGCCCCCCCCCCCCCTTCTCCTGGCAATTTGAGCCACTCTGGGAATGAATTTTAAGGTTTTGACTTAAATCAAGACAACTAAAACCACTGCCAAGCTAGATGCCATTCTCTTTGGGGAAGGGACATAACTGAAGGAGTTAAAGCTTGGTTCTGTAGGTCAGGGCTGATGACAACAGGGTGTATTTAAGTCATACGACACCACGTGATTTCTGTCTAGCTTCACAAATGAAACTGCTGAGGGGAGTGTTGGGGGAGGGTGGGAATAACAAGTCTCTGAAGATGGTGCGGGGACGGGGGACAATGCCTTCACAGCTTGAGAGTAGTTCCACATTGATCAAAACAAAGCTTTTTGTGCAACTGTAAACTGGAGATGGTCTCAAACTACCCTGACCTTTATTACCTGCTTCTCCTTTTTAGCAGATAAGGCTCAAATCTGGCCTTGGGCATTTATTTTTGCAATACTTCCAAATCTTTGAAGAGACCTGTTTTGCCTTTTGGGTAGGAATTTGGCTGTGGAGTCAAACTGTAAAACTGCATAAGATAAACCTATGCACAATGACGGGTCTTCATCCAGGCTTCCTTGCCTTTGACCTTAGAAATGCTCTATTAACCAAACTGAAATCTGATCATCTGCTTCTCTGCCCATCTCCTGTGGACAAATTGCTTTAATAGAAAAGAAGATCTTGGTGTTGGACTTTGCCCCAAAAATGAACTGAAAATTCTAGTTAAGTTCAAAAAAGCAGGACTGTGTGCAGGTTCCTTGTTCTGAATTACCTCTGTATTCAGGCTACTTGAGAGATACGGCTGCTTCTTGTCCAGAACTCCAAGCCTGCAAAATTGGTGAAGACTGCGGTTTACTGTTCACAATTTGGAGAGAAACTGGCTGAAAACTAAGAAGTCTTATTTCACAGATCTCAAGGTTTTGGACCCTTCATTTATTACTCACTAGAACAAAAGAGAGATCGCAAACTTGTGGCTCCCTGCTGTCCTCCCAAATTAGTTGATAGCGCTACAGTTGGGATCTTAGCTTGAGAAAGGGGAGAGCAAAGGGTGGGTCTCAAGTTTGAATTAGGTGAGTGCTCTTAATGCTGACTTTATTTTAAGGTTGCTTTGTCTTCTGCTTGGAAGCATGCCCATATACCTGAGGAAAAATATTATTTGGAATGCTACATTTCTATGAGTGGGTTAAAACAACAACTTTTCACAAGTACTGAAGCAAATTTACATCACTAGAAAGCTCACAACCAGCTCAGCTTGATTCTCTGAGCCTTCATGGCTGCTGCTTGTTCCTAGAATAACATGTATGTCTGTCTCTGCATTGGCACCAAAATCCGTAAGAGTTTTGCCATCAAAGTGGTAAAGTGTAATGGCTTAGTTTTCGACTGCATTGTCCTCCATGCAGCAGTACTAGGAAGATGATTTTTTTTTTTTTTCTCCCCAGAAAGGTTTGCATAACCTATAGAAGTGAGTCAGGTACTTAAGTGGTAATTGCTATAGGGCTTGGTTCAACCTGCAAAGTTCAAATCTGAATCTGGATCTGAACTTTCCCAGAGGCAGGGAGTGTGTTTGGACGTTGTGTTGGTTTGACCTATTATAGTGCAAGCTCCGAAATGCAGGTCCAGATGTGGACTGGGATTCTGTATCTTTGCAAGTATGAGACATTCAGGGCCACTTGTTTTATTTAAACTAACTCTTGTTAAACGATACATAATTGAAATAATATAAAACTGGATCTCATTTTGGGGAACGGGTCTACAGCATTGTGTCTGAAGGGTAATATCTTGCTGTGCCTTTATTTTTCAAAAGGAGCCGTTTGCTGAAAGCTACAGAGAATGAGAAGTTAGAGGGCAGGTTTGTTTTGGCTAATTACTGTAGAAGTACCTTGAGAACTTAAGCAGTAAATGACGACTTTAGATTTTAGAGAGATCCTATCTGACTCTTGGGATTCAACAGTTTTAAAGCTGCCGAATCCCAGAGACTAGAGCATTGCTATTAATACAGAGTGCTGCTCCAGACCCCTTTTGACACATTTGCTTTTGAAGGACCAGGCCCAGGAAGAGAGAGCTCTTTGTTTGTGGTCAGAATAAACTCATTGTACACCCAGACAATTAACTCTTCAATCGACTTGCCAGCCTCTGTAAAGCACTCCGGTCCCCTCTCTGTCTATCTCCAGTTCTATTCAGACACTTAAGGACACCAATGTTTTTTGTTTATTATTCTGAAAAAGTCCTTCACAAGAATAGTTGGAGCGGATCAACATTGTCCTCCCAGCAGCATTTATCTCTGCCTGGCAGTGAATGTGTCAATCAGGAATCAAAAAGCCAAACAGAGGAGGCTTTGAATTGTGTCACGGGGGTCAGAGTTACTTCCAGCTGTCTGTGCGTGGGATAGGCTTTCTCGCAGCGCAAAGAATTGTGCTGCCATACAAATGCACTGACTACATTGGACCACAAAGTCCTCCGGGCTTGAGTGGCTTTTTTTCATGTTGACGCACCTGCGAGGGAGATGTGAGGAGGGAGCTGGCGGGGGGGGGGAGAGGGGGGAAACTAATGCCTTCCAGAAGGCGCAGGCTCCTTGTCCTATCTGGATGATGCCTGGAATGCAGTGTTGCAGTAAACACTGCCTGTGTCTGTACGGCATACAGAATAGTTGATATAGGAAGGGAAGAATCACTGCAGTGACAGTGCAAGTCAGTCTTTGCAGTTAAGAGCTCCTTAAGCCATACAGAGCCCTTTCACGTTAAGCACTTAAGCACATTTTCGTCTTTTTAAGCAAAACTTTTCCATACTTTGGTCTGTATCCAACTGTTTGTGGTTGTTGTATCTGAAGGGAGCACATTGTTGCTGTTTCTTAAAATGAAGGCAATGAAGAGTGAGAACTTGCTTTTGGTAATTCGGTTACGAAAAAAACCAACTTTTTAAACAGCTGTGGGATCTCCATGCATAGAACTGGAAAAGGTTGTGAAAACCTGGCAGGGAAGTCTATCTGCACTGGTGCATTTCCATTTCAGCTGCTTGGCAAGATACTATCTTGATTTGGCTGGATTATAAGAATTTCACATTTTTTTGGCATGACTGCTAACTTTCTGCATTTCTATTGGCAATATATGTCTCGGCATAAAAGTTGCATAGGCTATTATATTAATTATGACTTGCTGAAACTGTTTTACTTGATGTAGGGAAGGATTGTGATTAAGGCAACAATTTGCTCCACCCCTACAATACTGGAAGGGACATGTATTTTTGTGTAAGATCCCTATATAGTGCAAACACAGTTTTTGTTGTCTTTTTTTTAATGCTTAAAACAACACCCCCAAGCCAGGGGATAATACATAGAAATGTCAAAGTTGTAAAATTGCATCTTTAAGATTCGGGAACTGCACAGATACAGGGAGCTTCAGTTGACCTGGCAGGTCTTTGTTGCATCTGACCAGAGTTACTAAAGCCACAGAAAGGTGTATAAGAGACCTAAGTCCCTCAGGAGTGATCAAGCCTAGGAAAGCTCTTTCTCCCTTCCCGTTGGTTTGACAGACTCACTAAAGGTAGACTTTGCTACATTGAACAGGACATGCTAAGAATTCACTCATTGTCCTGGCTATCTGTGCTCGAAGTTGCCTCTAGCTTCAGCTATGCTCTGTAATGGCTCACCCATAACCAGACGATGGTAAGTGAAGGAACCACTTGACACTGGACAAAGGCTGCCTCCTCCCAGGGCAGAGCTATACATGCAAAATTATCATCCTCTTACTCTATCAGGCTGACTCAAAGTCTGGGAACCCTTGATGTTCAAGCTGTAGACTTACAAAAAAGACTAGATTTTGTACAAGGCCTGGATGGTTGACTCCGTAAACACTAGTGCTCTTAAAAATGATAGAAGTGTTTACAGAGTGTCTCATGGATTCCAGTGAGAACACAAAGGTGATGTACTGAAGGCTAAGGTTGCTTAGGAAGACTATAGATCTTAATCTGCTAATGTGGTGATGCAAGTATACAGATGACTCTTGCAGTGGGTATATTTTCCTGGGTGGGAGATGTGGTATAGGAGGTTAATTCTATCACCTAACTTTCCGCTTTCTTCAGCTTCCATTAGGTGGCTTGAGGCAAGAGCAGTGATTCACAGCAGCAGGCAGTTACTTCACATTTTCCCATAGTAATTTGTTTTTTTCTATGTCAGGGAGTTTACTTTTCCCCAAACATAACTCGAGTTGCTCATGGCTTCAGTGCCTGTTGTTCAGAGTAAAAAGATCACTTTAGCAGTCATCTTTCACATGAACTGAATTTCCTTGTCTCTCAACCACAGCATATACTGCAGTCATTCCAGATGTGGATGCTTGCTAGATATTCTGCAAGGGTAAAGGAGGGGAGTCCTAGTGGGAGCATAAAGAGTTCTTACCCACCACTAGCAATAGATCTGAGTTATTGTCAGGGTAACACAACAAAAACTGTTCTTAAGCTTACAAGCCTCTGACAGTAGTAATGCAAGTGGGCTTCTGGCTTATAGCCATGGTATCTTAATGTGAAAATGGCTTAGGGAGAGTTGTTTGGACCTGCCTGTTTCAATCTTACCAGTGATAAGATAAAAATACCATTTTTAAGTCGACACCAGTTGAGCCAGAAAAATCAGTTCAACTTTTGCAGGTGTATCCTAGGAAAAGGAGGCTTACTGGAAAGGGGTTTTATGGCTTTAAAACTGTGTCCCATCAGAGGTATTCTGTTGAGTGATGCTGTCTGTATTCAGTGGTTGTCTTGGAAAAATAAAGTGGGTATTCATGCTGTGTTGTAAGACATGGAAAGAGAAGCATGCCAGTGCACTCTTCATCAAGGCTCTGAGAATATTCTGCAACCGAGGGAAATTATCTTTGATGGTTCTGCAGTACGTGAGTTCCTGATCTGGAAGCATTGCCATCTAGAGGGATTAGGAAGCACTTACTTGACCTCTTTGATCCCTCTGTTTGTGACATGCTCTGCATGAGGAACTATTGCAGTTACACGCCTCTTTTGGAAGTGTGGAATTTAATAGCTTTTTGAAGAAAGGAATAGATCGTACTTGATGAACATATTTCATGACCTTTGGCTGTAAAGTAACAATATCCTGTACATCTTGTATAATATCACAGGAGACCACAGGTCTGTGAAATAGCTTGGTTTTTCTGTTCTATGTTAAAATGTTTCTTTAAGGAATACAAAATGTTTGTTCAAAACTTTCAGGTATGTAAAATAGAACTTATTCCTTGTTTACCAGGAGCAAACAGACCAGTGGAACAAATGTTTAGTGTGATGAACAGTGCATTGAGCGAGAAGAAAAATCGAATGAGAGTAGACAAGTATTAGGGTTGTTCTTCTGCCCAAAGGGAATGGCAGTGAAACTTTTTTGCCATAAGCTAATTTGAAACACTGAGACCTACTGAGAATTCTCCAGTCTAAGTAGTAGATTTGGTAGTTTCAGAGTAAGAAGCTGGCAGCTAGGAAGTGAGCATGGTGTTTTTAATAAAGTGCAATTTTTGTCTTTTATGTGACTATTTTTTTGAAGGTCATGAAATAATCAGAAATATCCCTGCTTTTGATTTTTGAAATATGGTGAATGTAATTACAGGGCTTTTGTCTATTGCATGTTTTCTTGTACGTGTGATGAAAGAACTATACTTGCTCGAACAACAGGGGGGTAATTATACTTCCCTCTATGTGCAAAACCCTTAACACTGTACTGGGTGCTGCTACAATGTGGACTTAGTGACAATTTGGCCTTAGTAACTCAGTGAGGAAATGATTGTGTAGTTCACAGCCATTTTACAGAGATGATCGTAAAAATAAAACACAGTTCAAAGGTTAGTTTGGTATTTTTGTTTATTTGCTGCATTTATTCTGTCACTGTCTAATACCCTTCAGTAGCTTAATGGCTAACTTCATACAAAAACTGCTACAAAATTCTGTCTTTAGGAAGAATGTATTTCCCAAATTATAATTGCTAGTGTCTCTGTTCTTCACATGCACGAGCCTAAAAGAACCCTCCTGAACCTGAAGCGTCCCAAAGTTCACAAAATGGTTTGCATAAGTGTTGTGGCTCAGATTCATTTCTAATTTTTCTCTGTTGTTGGCTTCTGGGTTGCTGCTTTGAATCTGAAAAGCAATTCTGTAATTACTTGGTGCAGAAGCATTCATGAGAACAATAGGAATAAACTTATTATCATGCTGGTAAGTTTTTTTGGTTTTTTTTTGTTTTTTTTTTTAATGCCAGCTCTCTTCCTATTTTATGTAACTTAGGAATTGTTCACCTTTCCAGTTGTTCTATGAATATCTTTTGCAGTTTTGGGTTGGTTTCTCAATCTGTAAAGCCAGTCATGCTGATTACATACTGCTCACTGCTTCATTACAGTGTGAAGTGTCACCCTAAATAAATAAAATGTCATAGCTGTGATTTCTGGGATCTTGTAGAAGCAGAGCAGGCTATTCTGACAAAAAAGTCAAGATCAACTATTTACTTTTATCCAGAGATTTCTTTAAAGGGCAAAATCTTCCTTCTTGTAATTTAAGCAAAATTTGGGAAATTCTTCCAGAAATCGGTTGCTCAGAGTTTTAAAGAAAAATACTGCTTATCCATATTACTGGTAATACCCAATAACACGAAAACTCAGAACAATAGTTGACTGAGGAATGGTAGGTATTTTTTCTTCCAAATATTTTTTGCTGTGCTTATAATGAAGCATAAAAACAAATATATTGGTCAAGAGGGAAAATGACAACAGGATCTCTTGCTTGTTTCTGTCAACCTCCTTTACATCAGTGGATCTCTGAGGTTGAAATGAAATTACTTTTTTTCTTTCTGTGAATTAGATTGCTTTCTGTGGAAATGCGTAAAATTAATGATCTGTGGAAGAGGTGTTCAGGCTTTTGCTCACTTTATAAAACTGCAAATACAGGTATTGGTGGAAAAATAGTTTACAAGCCTCTGTTTTCCATCTCTGCCTTTCCCCTTCCAATGGTCTTTTATATTGGTTCCAATTACAAAAGTAAGGGAAGGCTGAGGACAGTTACTGCTGCTTGTAGGAGGGGCTGTCCCACGCACCTTTCCTCCAAATGGCTTCTGCCCTGTGTGTCTGATACAGTCCTGGAGACGGTGGCAAGCCTGGCTTTTCTGGCATAGACTTCTCCCTCCAACTGATTTTTGCTGTGCAACTTTCTGTTTTAGGTTACTGCCATCTTTGCTGATGCCTAGTGTCATCTTTGTAACAAAAATAGTTGTTACAAATTGTAAATTTTTAAAGCTACTGTATTCCAAAAAGGGGGGGAAAAAAAAAAGGCAACCCTAGGCTAATCTCATCTTAGTTTACATCCCAACAATGTTCTACATTCTTATCTTGCTATGTAACAAAAGACTTTCCTCTACAGTTTGTTCCAGCTTAGCTTGCCCACAGTCAAAGGTTTTGCCTCGCTTATAATGCTATGCCACTGTCCTCGTGTTGTGTGAAAATGCTCCAAGCTGGGGCTTGATATCCAGATCACTCTGAGCACTGAGGAAACTAGACTCAGCCTGAATCCAAGCTGGGTCTGTAGATATGATGGATAGGTGTACTAAGCCAGACAGAGTGTAAACTCAACGCTTTTCCCTGTGGTCCATCTCTAAATTTTGAGATTTATATTTCCTGTGGAATCATTTTTGGTTGAAGCTTTTAATTATGAAAGACTTGTGGTCAGAAGACATGGAGCGCTCCTGCACATGAAAAACCTAATCTAAGAGAAGTTCTTTTTCCACGATTTTGCAATTAGAAGACATTGCCACGGCATTGCAATTAGAGAATACCTTGATGCAAACATTGTAAGAAAAAAGATTTGCTATTGACCATCCCTTTCTAACAGCTCTGCAGTGAATGCTGGTGCCAGGTTCTGCACAGGTAAGTTTCAGAAGAAGAGTTTTTCTTTTGAACAAAAAGAATAAGGAGAAAGACACAGTGGGACAGCAATCCCCAGACCTCTGCTGTCTCAGGAAATGTCCTGTGTGGGATATATAGCCACCTGAAACTAAGAAGGCGATTGCCTGATCAGTGCAACAAGGGGGGACTACCAGGTGATGCACACCTATGGTCTGTGGAGGGAGACGGGAGGGAGGGAGGCTTCTTTTAAATCAAGGGATAGTGCTTGATGCATGCTTGCTATGTAAAATGTTATTGCTGTTAGTGTAAACTCTGAA
The DNA here is from genome assembly GCF_965638725.1 of Aptenodytes patagonicus. Lineage (NCBI taxonomy): Eukaryota > Metazoa > Chordata > Aves > Sphenisciformes > Spheniscidae > Aptenodytes > Aptenodytes patagonicus. The sequence continues at coordinate 33,828,784 of NC_134955.1, read as the reverse complement.
TAATTTGTTTTCATTCTGTCTGTCTTCTCTCTCTTCTGGACTTGGCCGGGCCATGTACAAATCCCAATCATTCAACAGTACTGGAGAGTAGATAGTATTTACCTCAATAATGGTAGTTTCTTTTCGATTCTTTTTAACCCTCAATTCAGATGACGGTTCGAAGCCAACGCCTACCATGGAAACCCAGCCTATTTTTGATGGAGAAGGTAAGAGCATCCCTTAAAAAACCCAATAATAACAATAAAAGCTACTTCCTCCTCTCTCTTCCCTAGGATTTATGGCTCAAACGCTTTCTTTATCCTGCAAAGCAGAAAAGCCAGTGAATCTCATAAGTTATCCAAATTTCACAGTGCCCTTGGGACCTCAGGCATTTTCCCTAATCCTTTTACATCCTCCCCTCTTCCCTGGAATCCAACAATAACACCAGTTGACCAGATTCCTGGGGTAACCTTGGAGGAAAAAGGTGTCATGGCAAAAAGAGTGTGCATTGAGTCAGAAATGACAACTTCCTTTAGACTGTCCTTACCCCCTCACTCTCTCCACCCTTGTGATACCAGTGCTGGGAGTTTCATAACCTCTGCAGTGGGTTACAGCTTCATGAAAGAGAGGGTAGTGCTAAACCACAGCTTGTGAATGTTGACTTGGAAGAAAATTGCTGGGAGGTTTCTTTATTTAGCAATTACTTTCGTTGACGCACGTACTATTTAAGCAAATGAAGTCAGTGTTCTGGGCCCACTTAATTCATGGCCCACCAAGGCAGTTTCCTTCTCAAATGGGTTAATCTTACGATTGTATTATTTTGGAGAGGGAATATCAGACTTTAGTCCATTGGAAGCCTTGAAACAAGGATAAAATGGCTGTCATCACAGAGGGGTCATGCTTTTTACACATACAAACACAAATACCAGTGGGGATAGTGGTCCTTGGGTAGTGAATGGACCTATTAGCAGCTGCTTAGATCTTGCATTTTGCTTAGAAGTAGTGCATATTTTCTACAGATTTAAACCCACAACCACTATAGTCAAGCTACAGGCTGATGTCCGAACCACTCTGTGATCCACCTGAAACTGTAGACCTTAAGGCAGTGAGGGGAAGGCCTATGCATTTTCATAGTGAACTGCTGTACTTGACACTTTTTTAAACTGGATCAGTGGAGACTGCTGAGCAAGAGTAGGTGGTGCTGTTGATACCTTCTGCCTTCTTGTAAAAACAGGTGATGGGGTGGGGTTTTTTGTTGCTAAAATAAGCTCATTTAATGGCAAGATGCTGTAGTCCTGTCACTTCCATTTAGTGATCATAGCTTTGTAAGAATCTTCTTGTGAACTTTAAGAAACAAAGCAAAGCCCTCAGAGCAAAAGCATTCTCAAATAAACAGAGGAGACTGAAGCCATGCTGACTATATCTTGTTTATATCAAAAGAAAGTTCCTCCTGGCAGCAAGCTGATGTTGTATTAAATTGCTGTTTGTAATCACAGCATGCTTCTGGCCTTTAAGTTTTCCCCTGAGAGGTTGCCCATAGATATTCAAAGGAAAGAATGCACTAGTAAAATGCAGGAGTGAGCTGATCTTGTTAATACAGCCTGTTCAGAAGCTCCTTCTAGGAGACACTCAGTGTTTTGGTCATTCAAATAGAACTGGGCAAAGTTCTTGAGGAATAGTGTAGTGAACAGACCTTTTTGGTCCTTCTGGTGACAGGCAGAGCCTGAAAAAAATCTTGTCCTATGGAAAACATTTTCAATCAAAAACCTTCGCTTTGATTTGTAGGTGAAATCAAGTCTGATAAATGGACTTGGACTGTATGATGAAAAATCTTGTGATATATTATGCAAGACCTTATCTCCTAGACTTCTAGAGAGAATGACTAATGCAATGGCTTCCTGTTGTATTAGCAGTGTCCCTTATGACTTGGGAGAAGAGAGTATGAGTATGACAGGCAGGTTAATCAAGCTGTGCGTCGATGAATAACAAACTCTAAGTTTGTCACTCTGTATTTTTGTCATCCCTGTTAGTAAAATAGGACTAACTGGATTTGTGGTCGTTGTAGTGATAAGCATAAGACCCATGGGTCTGACGAAAAGTTTGTATATCCACTACCTCTGAGCGTACTGTCTCCAACAGTGGCTTAAAGTGGGTACATCAGGAAGAGTGTAAGAAGCATTTAGGCTGGAGAAGAGAAGACTTAAAGGTGACCTAATAGCAGCCTTCCAATACCTACAGGGAGGTTTATCAAGAAGATGTAGCCAGGCTCTTCAGTAACGCATGAGATGGGAGACAACAGTCATAAATTGAAACAAAATGTTTGGACTGGATATAAGGAAAAACTTCGTCACCGTGAGGACAATGAGGCAGTGGAAGAGATTGCCCAGAGACATGATATTCTGTCCTTCCTTTCTGAGCCGGTTGGATAAAACCATGAGCAACCTGGTCTGTTCTTATAGCTGACCCTGCCTGGAGCAGAAGGTTGGACCAGACACCTCAGGATGTCATCCTGAACAATCCCTTGATTCCATCTGAGCAAACATGTCATGATACTTCACTAGAATACTCTTCCAGTGTCTTAGGTAGGGTCTTCCTGAGGAATGCCTTGTACTTGGTGTCTGACGCAAATGTCAGATGACAGAAAAGGGCAAAACACTTATCCATTTACCTGTCAGGTCTGGACTCTTCGTAGATGTTCGAAGGAGCTAAAGTCTAAATCCCATTCAGTGGGTTTGAGATTGCTGGGCTCCTGAAAACCTGTGTATTCAAAGTCAGGCAACCAGGGTTAAGCTGATAGCAACATGAATGGACAATAAAAATGTGGAATTTTTTTCATGCTTTGTTTCTGGGTGCCTACCTTCAATCCACAAGGGGCTGACTTTTCAAAGGGCATTGAATACACTCAGCAGCCCCTGAAATGTGTGATACCTCTTGGACCTTAGCATCTCCAAGATGAAGGTTCACCTTTTTCATGTTTTCACCTACATTAGAGGATAATGAAAATTCAAATTTCAGGCATAATAAGTTCTCCTCCCACTCCCTACCATTGTCCCTGAGGGCATAACAGAGCAGTGCCAGAGATAATGTAGATCAGATAACTTACTCTCGTGTCCAAGGTTTGAATCATAAAGCAGTCATCTCCTTAAAATTTATTTCACTTCATTACAATGCAGATCTCAGTGATGTTTATAGTGAATCTCCTCTTAGGACAAGATTCTCCTCTACAGAAGAGTATTTTATTAATCATCTCTGCTATAGTTTTAAATTAAAAAACCTTTTATTTCCTCCTGCACTTCTAGGCTTTGTTTTCTTTGCATCCACCCTCTATTTAGTTTCAGTGTGCAAGTTGTATTCATTTCCTAAAGAATAACTTCTTTAAACATCTTCTCTTTTTGGTAAACTTCACCTCTTAACTCAGTGAGAATCTACTCTTTCCACAGATCTGTTCTTCAGAGGAGTCTATGTTGCTTATCTGTATTTCAAAAAATGTCCAGGTTAACTGGATGGAAAATACATTTTTATGGTAGATCCCAAAGGATTAATTATCTTTTCTTTTCCTTTCTCCTCTTTTCCCACAATTCCTTTTTTTGCACCTTTCAACCTCACTTAAAGCTATGCACCACTGTGTCTCTAAAGGCCCTGACCCATTCTTCGGCATCTGTTGGCTTTGGTTGTCCCTCCTTTTTCAGCTGTAGACATACCCAGTTCATATAATGCAGAGCGAGAGCTAAATTTCATCCCAGGTTTAGGAGTTTGGATTCAGAACTTTGGCTTATGGACTTTTTCTACTTTTGTGCTTCTCCCCTTCCTACCTCTCACCCAGTGTTTAATTTGATGTAGTTCTCCCCCAAAAAGGCCCAAGGTATATAGGTATATGTATTTGTAGGAGCACATCATGACTGAGTGGTGATAAAATAGTGTAGTGAAACCTGCAGATAAGGCAATCTTTGTTAAGCAAACTTTTACTACTGCTGGAATATCAGTGTTCAACCTGTACTTCCATATGAAAAAATGCCCTGAACATGATTACAATAATGCCTACAATCAATGTAGCTGAAAACATTTAGGAAGGAAAAATTCCCTTTCATTTTTCCTTCGTGCTCTTATAATGTATAATCAGTTTCTCTTGTAGTCAGCCAGCTTCTCCCTTGCTGAGCAGATCCATGTAAATGTCAACAAGGGAGCAAGAAAACTCTTGTAAAAACTTCTTAGAGGAACTTAAGACAAACTCCGGGATCTAGTATTTAAAGTATGCTCTTGTGGAAACTGAAAATTTTTCAGAAAATACTAGTTCTGAAAATGTCACTTTAGAAGCTCTAGCACATGGTATTGTGTACTGCTTTGCTCAGTTCTAATCAAATGCTGATGATGTGTCATTTCTGTGGCTTAGGGCAGGTTCTGCTGTGTTTTTATGTTGATTGTAACACCTCAGAGGAGGTGCTCTAAGCACTTTTTTCCCCACAAATTTATGTTTGGATGTCTTGGTTGTAGTGCATCAGACATGCTTTTCTAACCAGAACTTGTTTCTTTAACAGAATTCCTTTCAAGTCTTTCCAGAAATATCTTCATTTCTCTGCCTATTTATTTCGGATTTTGTTGTTGCTTGACCACTGACTGTGGTCAGCTCTTCTTGGGCCGTTAAAGCAATATTTAAGGTCTGGATTGACTCTTTTTTAATCTGGATTTCATACATACTTTAGTGGAAACCAACATGTACTATAGCACACAACATAATTTTTGAGATCTCTAAGTCTTGAGGAGAAAGGCTTTAGACTTGAGAATTTAGGAAGTGGGGGGTAGAGGGAGGAAAAAAAAAAAATGTTTTGCCAGCAGAGAGGTACTCTCTGGAACAGGAAGATAATGAGATAACCTTGTGGAAGACTTACAAATAGTGGTTCATAAGAGGTAGAAGACCTCACCAGGGGATGAGCCAATCTCTACAAAGGTGATGGATCAGTTAAGGCATGATTGTAGCAAACATCTCGTCCTCATGAGTAACAACCATGTGCATTCACTAGTTGCTGTAGTTTCTTTAAAGCAGGTGCTTTGTTTTGTTTTGTTTCAGAAATCACAGCACCCACCCTTTGGATTAAGCACTTGGTCATCAAAGATTCCAAACTGAACAGCTCCAGTATAAGGAATTCAGGTAATGTTCCATCTAAAAAAAAGAGGTTTCTTTTAACTAGGTCGCAGTCCCTCACTGTCTATTCTTGTTTCATTCTTTCTTTATTGTAGCTATCCTGCTGCTTTTCAGTGTTGCAGGACTTGAAGTGTAGGCTATAAAATAATTTCAGATAGCATCCTTTTTTGTGTCCAGAAGGCCACAGTCAATGTGTGATGAGGGGTGTTTCTGTTTCCCCAAACCATGACTGGGGGACCTCTAATTTTTTCATCTGTTAACTCATCCCAGCCAGCTGTCATTTTTATTCTGTTTGTTGTTCAGTCTTTTATGGATGTACAAACCGATTCATTTGGCTCTGAGATCTGAGCTGTGGTTTTTGGTCTAAGCAGTTGAGAAAATACAGAGAGGGGCTTCTTTTCTAGCAACTTCAAGATTCTTCTCTGCAGGGGATATTTTTTGATAGAGAAATGATTGGATTATTTCACAATTGAAAGTAGGTTACTTATGTCTGGTGCCTAAGTAAATGTTGAGATTATTTTTTTGGATAATAGAGTGGATGAGGGAAGACCCAAGCATGAAAAACATCAAAGAAAAGATCATGAACATGAGTGGGGAAAAAGGGGAGCAGGAAGATGTGAAGTTAGGATGTAAAACTTGAGATTGGAGATGAGGGTGAAACTGTGGAGTCACTGAAATCACAAGGAACTGGAAGAATCTGAAGAGGAAAGTTAGGGATTCTTGGTAAGAATGGTTTCTATCATATATTTTAACTGAAGTGGGAGAAGGGAAGTAGGTAAAGGGAATATTAAAAGAAGAAAATTGCCTTAAGAAGCCATGGGTTTACCTTAAGGTTTAAATAGGAGCTGCTACTATTGCATATATTTTATGAAACAATATATGCCTAGAATAGCTGTTGGGAGTAACTCCAGTTCCCAGAACGGATAATTGTGATAGCTTGAAGTACTTTGTCACCTGATATTTCTGGATTAGCCAGAGAGCATTCATGGCACTCAGCAGTTCTCTTAACCTTCCTGTGCCACTTCCCAGCTGCAGGGTGAAATCAGTGCTAGGTTACGTGAGATTCTCTTGCAGCAGAGTGGAGAAGATCTCTTAGCAGGAGGACATCCATCATTGCCCAGACCCCAGTTTTAGCAACGGTCTCCTGTGCCTCACCTCCGGACTGTTTTTGTAGCAGGGTGGTCTGTGTAGGAACTGCCAGTGGGAATCATACAGAAGCTTCAGATAATGTAGGAGTATCAGCATTCTTCTTTAAGGATATCTTTCAGGGGAGAGCAAATGCAGCTTGTGTTTTGTGAGCTGCTGGGACAACCAGCAGCTCACAGTGCAATTGAAGGTGACAGTTTAATATTAAAATCCTATGTAATGGGTCCTACCTATCTTGGAGACCAATTTTCCTTCCAATGCAACAAACCTGGTAGCTGTGATGGAAAGAAGAGTTCCTAGATCTGGGTTCTCGGAGGCTTTGTAGCCTCCGGGACTTGGGAGCGGGAGGGTCTTTTACTTGAGAGCCTGTCTCCCACCCTTACTTGGTCCGACAGAGCCAAAGTAAGCTAGCTTTCACGTTGTAAAGGAAATCAGTTTGTTCAAGTGTTTCCTCAGGAAGCTGCCTGATGTAAACTGGAGTTTTGTTCATGGAAGTGTTCCTTTTGTGAGTTTACTTTTGTCTGCTTTTTTTTCCCAGTTGGTTCTGATGTCATTTCTGTTATTCAAACAAGATTATTGTGGGTGCATGCTACAAATTGAAAATAAATGATCTGGAAAATTCAAGAGTTCTGTAAGAGGTGGTTTCTACAGCAAGCTAAAATGAGATGTGTGGTTCATCTGATTCAGCCCTACTGATTGCCCTGACAGACACTCATTTGCTGTAGGATCTCATTAAGAGACTGGGTTGCCAATTTTTAGCCCCAAATTTCCACATTAGGCCTTACAAATACACAGCCGTCTCTGTTTCTTACACTGAATTATTGATATCAAGAAATGCTGCCTCATCAAAATAGGGCTATGATTTAGCTGATATTAGGTGCGGGCTACTTTAGTCTGTTTCTTTCAACCAGTGAAGCCTAGCCCCTTTAGTACCTTTCATTCCTTGTCGTATATGTTAAAAGGCAATGTAGGGTAAGTGGGATCAAACAACAAAGAGCTGGGGACGATAATTATCATTTAGAATCAGGTTCTTCAAATGTCTTCAAGTCTGTCTTGGCTGAAGATGATGAAACAGCTATCATGAGACAGGCATGCAAAATTAGAGGATGTTTTTAATTGCTTTTGGCCCTTGTCAGCTTGAAATATTAATGCTCATCACACTTCTGATTTTTCATTTATTTTTAAGGGGTTAAGGTAAGTTTTACTAGCGCAAGATTGGATTTTTGGTTTTGGTATTCGCTCAGCTATATTATCTCTCTGAGCTTGCACTTACTGTCTTGAAGCAGATACAGTCTGGTATCCTCTTGCAGCAATTTAATGGGATCACTGAAATGAGTGAGAAAAGACCTGGTAGGTCATCTAATCTACTGCCTTAGGCCTAGTGAATGTTTTTACTGTATGAAGAGCAGCATTTTCTAGTATAGCATAAATGCCTTAGGCAATAAAGATTTCACTTCTTCCCACAGGAAGCTGCTCTGCTGTCTGAACTCAATCTCAGGATTTTTCTTTTTGTAATATCCAGCCTAACTCTTTTATTTTGTTCTTTTTCATTAGTCTTAAGTTCTTGAAAGCCTGCTCTATTCCTTGGAGTTTGTATACTGAAACACTTAACCCTGATCTCTCTTCCCTGCGGTAGTTTATAGCGCTGTCCTTTGCAGTGAAGAGAAGTCCAGTAGAAACTATTGTCAGAGGAAGTGTGCTGCTCTCTAATCAGCACTGACATTGGACATCTTGGAAAGCTAGCACCATCACTATATCAACCATGAGGAGAATTTAAGAATTGCTATATGGAGACAAATAGGCTCTGTAATTTGCTATCATTGTTTCTGGTCAATGTTAGGCTTCAGAGTGAACCAACCACCAGGTAGCTGAGCATTGCAGAGCTGGTGACATCCCGTGTTGCATACGCAGCCTGTATCTCGTAAGACCTGCATTTGAAATCTGAGTGTTCCACCTTCCATTTAGTGTTGACAAACAGAAGAGGTTCTCCTGAAACAGTCCTCTCTTTTGGAGCATTTATGTTTTGCTTGGCATGTGTAAATACTAATTAAGCTAGGGATCAGGTAAAGCAGAATGACTCTAGCCTGGTAATTGGAGCACTTGACTGAGAATCTATATGTCTCCAGGCGTTTTGCCAGTGAATTTTTCTATGCTAAGTAAAACAGCATTGCTAGGAGGGATTGCTAGTGCTGTTACCCTAGCCCGCCTTAAAGAATGAAATGACGGCTAGATCTCTTTCTCAGTAGGCTGAGATGCAGGTTCAAATCTTCTCAGCCAGAGGCAGGAACCAAAATATGAACATGTTCTAACATCTGGACTGTTGAGTAGCAGAAAAGTTGTGGTTTTTTCTACACTTATAAAATCAGAAGACTTAGTTTGTGAATCCTAAAAGCCCCAAAGTCAGTTTTTTCTTTTTGGGGCAAGTGGAAGATCTAGATCCACCCAGTATTTTGTTTGTTGTGGCAAGATGACAAAAACATTTTTTGATGTTTGTTTTGAATTGATTTTCACCTTCCCCAAACATGCACACCCACATGTGCACACACATGGATACCCCAAACTAAGCCTGTTATTTAGCACTGCCTTCTGTCATTTATTTTTAATACTGCCAGAGCAGAAGGCAATACAGATGGGACCTTTGCAATGGCCATTCTCTAATCAGCATGGGTGGGAACTGTCCTTTCATTCTACTTTTACTGTTTCAGCCTTCTACTTTCCTGCCTTCTCCCCCTAACCTATTCCAGCCTGGAAGAGTCCAAATGGTTATTCTTTTACAGTTCTTAATCTAGGGAAACACTTGATAATTTATCCTGCTTCCAAGAAAATAAATCTAATGGCTGCCTGTTTGGGAGCACCCCGTCTCCACTGAGGAATCCATGGTTGTTCCTCATTTCCAGAGTTGGGTTATCTCCAAATCCATTTGTGCTACTTAATGATTTGGTTTTAGTTAGCAAGAGATTCTAGCCTGTATCCAGCTCACCCTGACAACCTTTAAGAAAACCACAGAGTGATGTAATGAGCTCATGCATGGAAAAATAAACAGCTCTAGAGAAACCATCAGTAGCAGCCTCAAGTAAATATTCTGCAGTCACTGGGGTTTTGAACATGACGTTATTTGAAAGGAAGAATGAGTAATATATTAAGGTTAGCAGCTGAAGACAGGTTTGTGTGTGCCTAGTTAAAAAAAAAAAAAAGAAAAAACCCATTGCTGTTTATTTCAAAATCTTGCTTGTTGAATGGGGGCCAACTCCATGTGGCCCATTCTGTTCAGCTCTGGCACCCAAGCATCATGCAGGCGTCTCGTGTGACAGCTTTCCAGTGATAGAGTTTTCTGCTGTCAGGAGCTCTTAGTGGACAGAGTATAACTGTAAATGAGCTTTGAAAACAAGAATGGTGGTATGTATTCACATTTCTTTTTAATTGAATTCAAGTTCTCAAAGGGAGAAACAGCTTGAAAGCTGCATGTCTCTATATAGAATCATAGAATCATTAAGGTTGGAAAAGACCTCTAAGATCATCGAGTCCAACCACCGACCCAACACCACCATGCCCACTAAACCATGTCCCTAAGTGCCGTATGTACACGTCTTTTAAATACTTCCAGGGATGGTGACTCAACCACTTCCCTGGGCAGCCTGTTCCAATGTTTAACCACTCTTTCAGTAAAGAAATTTTTCCTCAGGTCCAATCTAAACCTCCCCTGGTGCAACGTGAGGCCATTTCCTCTCGTCCTATCGCTTGTTACTTGGGAGAAGAGACCGACACCCACCTCGCTACAACCTCCTTTCAGGTAGTTGTAGAGAGCGATGAGGTCTCCCCTCAGCCTCCTTTTCTCCAGGCTAAACAGTCCCAGTTCCCTCAGCCGCTCCTCATAAGACTTGTTCTCCAGACCCCTCACCAGCCTCGTTGCCCCTCTCTGGACACGCTCCAGCACCTCAACGTCCTTCTTGTAGTGAGGGGCCCAAAACTGAACACACTATTCGAGGTGCGGCCCCACCAGTGCCGAGTACAGGGGCACAATCACATCCCTACTCCTGCTGGCCACACTATTTCTGATACAGGCCAGGATGCCATTGGCCTTCTTGGCTGCCTAAATATACTTTTGCAAAAAGCAGAAGCACACCCTGCCATCCACCCCAAAGGGAGTCTGTGTACTCTTGGGTGCAGTTTGTCTCCAGGGATCCACACAGTGAGGTGGGATGTGATTACATCAAGTGTACTACCAGGATCTGGGTTCTCTGTTTTGTCTGTGTTCCTTCCTTAAGTTTTTTCCCACTTGCAGGAAAAAAAGGCAAGAAAACCCACATGGCACCCCAAAATAGCTCCCTCTTTCTAGTACTCACCTAGGAAGTGATACCGTTTGGCTGCATGCCTTTCTTAAGGATCAGGGATAGTGATTGCTCATAGGGGGAATGTACTCATGGTATGTTGCCTTAGCCATATGGAGTCTTTCTAGGATCCCATACATTAATAAGGAGTCTGCTTTTAAGCCACCTGTACTGAGAATCAGTGTAGTTCTTCCTGAGCCAGATTGTCAGGTGAGACCAACCAACATATAACAGGGCAGGGCCTGCTGATTTGCCCTTAAAAAGGAATATGGCAGCTTTGGTGGGATACACCAAAAATAGCCAAGGTTAGACAAAAGTTTGATTTGTTATTAGGACTTTCCTTTTTAGCAGTGAGGAATAACCCCAAGGAGCTTGAATGCCTATATTATTTTCCAGAGTGGGGAGACAGTGCACCCATTTGTGTTGAATGTATAGTTATTTGGAATTGGAGCAAATTTCCTTGTGCCTTGGAAATGTGGAACGCTGCAGAGACCAGGGAGCTGCAGGTAGATTCAGATGAGGCTCTTGAAAAGCAAAGCACTGTTTTGAATGGGGGCAGTTTCTCACCTGTCTCTATCCTGTCTTCTCAGCCTTATTCCTTAGCTGTCTTGTCCTACTCTTGGCGCACAGCACTTCCCGCCTTGTTATTTAAAGACATGTGAGACCATAGGCTTCTGCTTCTCCTGCTATTTTTCTCCTACTTTCTGCTACTACTAAACTAGTTGTGTTTAGTTCCAAACTGAATGGCTGTCTTTCCATGCCAGTTGTGTTAATGTTACTGTCCAAATGTCTATTATAGGATTGTAGGCTCTTCCCCAAAATCTGTGGCTGGTTATTGTTAGTGAGGACACCAGGTGGAGGAGATGGGTGGAAGGAAAAGTTGATCTCACTTTAGCAGGAAAGCAGATTGAGAAGGGGAGGTAGCCAGGCACAATTGTGCTTTAGTGACAGCTGAATAAGATATTACAGTGGCATTGGAATTGGAGAATTTTGGTGCCTGGGAATGACATCCTAATGCTGACTGCAGTCCTCCTTGGTGAACATTTTGGTGCTTCCATCTCCTCCAGGCGTAACACCTGGGAGTAGTGGCTTTTGAACTTCCCCATAGCTGAAGAGGATAAAAGAAGTGTCAGTGGTGATGTCAAGAACAAGAGTTCGTGGGAGGGAACCAATGAGTGAGAGAGCTTTTGCCTTTTCTACTATCCTCTGTTAACGTGTCCTCCTTGGCTCTTGTCCTGCATCTTGAGTCAGTGCCTCCCAACACAGTGTTCCTCTGACCTGTCAAAACTATTAGGCTAAAATCTGTCACTTTACTGCCCCACCTGCCAGAACTACTTATCTTCAGACCTTTGTATTAGTCCTCCCACCCCTTCTTTTTGTGAGGGTTTGTTGTGGTTTGGTTTTGAATTCATTTTTATTTAGGTTCTGGCTTGATACCAAAGGAAGCAATCTCAGGAGAAGTTCCTGTTGAGTATGATATGAAAACTTACTAATTCCATTACATTTTCACAGCAAATCTTTATGCTGTTCTCTGCTGAGTTTCTGCTTCCTTGCAAGGCAAAATGTGATGTTTCTCCCTTACTCTCTATCCCTCCTTTCCCTCCGGCTCCATCTGTGGTTCAACCACCTCTCTTGACTGCTGCTTGGGAGGCCTCCGTCTGTTCCTCCCTCCTGGAAGTTCTGGGAAGGTACGATATATGTGATGCCCAAGTATGATTCTCCCATGGTCTCAGTGTGACAGGTGTGGTGAAGAAGGGAGTATGTAGGGGAGAGCAGAAGCAGGGAGAATGGAAGAATCTAGGACCGGGACCCTTCCCAGACAGCCAGCAAACAAAGTCATAAATAACATGCCATTGGGGACCAGTTAATCTGCTCTATGAAAAGGTGCGAAGTATACAAATGGGAAAAATAACATTGTATAATAGTCGGCATGCAACCATAGGTGTTAAACCATATGCAGCTAGGCAAATAAATGAAGCTCCCCCTGAGTGCTGTGTGATAAATCATTCCCAAAGAATTCGGTCACTCCCCCCTCCTTATCCCCCAAAGAAAGAAAATAAATTACTCTAGACATGGAGTTATAACTGCTACTCTACAGCTGCCGGTTAAGGCGAGTGGACAGGGAGCGGTAGGAGAGGGGCAAAGATATAAGAAGCTGGGGTAAAAGGGGAAAAAAAACAATGCTGCATTTAAAACCACTAAGGATTTGGAGGGGAAAGGAAAAATAAGCTCCAGCACCAGACATTACCTGGACCTACAGGGACAAACGGAGAGTGGAGAGGTCACCTTTATGGAGTTTGGTTTGCTTTTTAGCAGAAGCTGGTTCATATCGGAGGGGATGCAGTGATTCGATGAAGTAATTCCTTAGCAGCAACATGCTCCTTGCTGTATGTAATAGCAGCATTCAGCACAGGCTTGTATGTGGATCTGCACTTCGGACATCCATTTGAACATGTTGATGCCTGCAGATGGACTACACGTATTAACTCACCTTCCTGTCTCTCTTGAAGGGTTCCTGTCAACTTCACAAGAAAGATAACACTTCTGAGGTGCCACAAATAAGGAGGAGCCGTTTCAAAGTAACGGCTTGACCTGTGCTCCTGGATTCCCTCTGGAAAAGGTTTAGACCTAGGTGTCTCCTGAAACCAAAAGCCCTGGTGGGGCTTGCAACTGATTTGCAAGGAGACAACTGAAGAAAAAAAGGGTTCAGTGGTATACAGATCAGTGTATCCTTAAGAGTGTCTTCTGCCCCCAGTATTGTCCAAGGAGGCCATGGATATCACTTAGTAGAGCACAAGGCTGTGAGGAAGCAGAGCTGCATTCCAGAACTGCTGGAAAACCCTACCCCTCCCATGAAGGCTTCCTTCTTCTGGTGCCAGGCTTAGGGTGAAGAGGTTCTCCGCTTTGGTGGGTCTTGGAGATGGATTGAGTAGATAAGAAGGGAAATGTGTGAGGTCCTGCAGGAATATCAGTAGGGCTTGTGGAGCAGCAGCATGGGACATTTGAGGAAGATGTCACAGAATCATTTAGGTTGGAAAAGACCCTTAAGATCATAGAGTCCAACCATAAGCCTAGCACTGCCAAGTCTACCACTAAACCATGTCCCTAAACACCACATCTACACATCTTTTAAATATCTCCAGGGACGGTGACTCAACCACTTCCCTGGGCAGCCTGTTCCAATGCTTGATAACCCTTTCAGTGAAGAAATTTTTCCTAATATCCAATCTAAGCTTCCCTTGGTGCAACTTGAGGCTGTTTCTTCTTGTCCTATCGCTTGTTACTTGGGAAAAGAGACCAACACCTGCCTCTCTACAACCTCCTTGTATGTCGACTGTGTTCTCTTTACTTTCAAATTGATGTCAACAGACCTGTGAGCTGTGTTGCAAGAGTCCTGTGTATGTTGGGGGGGGCAGGGAGGGACATGAGTAAAAGCTGCCATCCTCGTGTTCCCTTTCTCTTCGTGGTCATCTCATTTTTGCATTTTTCCAGACCACCAAAGAAAGTGGTCAGTGGGAACCAGTGAGTATGTTTTGTGGTACAGTTCAGGGGTGGCTTAACTGCATGCTTTTCAGGCTGTTGAAATGGTGTGTAAGTAGCTGGAAAGACCTCTTGGTAGAAGGTCCCAAGGGTTGTCTCTGAAGAGTCAGGAAAGAAGGCTGGGCAGAGAACCCACCTTCAGAGCCAGGCAAAGAGATGGGAGTATGTTTAAAAAGTAAGGCAGCATTCAATCTCCTGGAACACGTGAGGGAGGAAGGTGTGTTAAACTGGCTACCCTCACTCTGGGTGAATGGAATGGCTTTTCTCAGGTTTCACCTGTTATAATGCAGGGAGGTCTGTGATCCTATTGGTGTCATCAGTCTCCCACCTCATCTTAGGCTCATTGAACAGGCTCCAACAGCACAAAGTTGCAGCTTCTCTCTGGAGCTGGGACCCCCAGAATGCATGGGATCCCACAGCTGGAGGGACTGTTGCCTGTGTAAGGCTGCAATTCAGAGAAATCCTACTGGGAAGAACACTAACCTCAGCTATAGTATCACTCTGTAGTCCTTCCCTTGCCTTTCAACCCAGAGCATGGAAGAGGACTGCCTCCATCTCATGACACTGATGAAGTGGGAGCAGTTTCTCTGTCCCATGGCTGATGTCTGAATCCTATATGTTACGTCATTGAACTACCAAAGCCTGAACATTTTGCCCAGAGACAGCTGGCTCAAGCTAAATGTCCAAGAGTGAGTGCTAGCACTCCTGTCGGAGGCAATTCCCTCTGCCTCCTTGTAAAGTGCTAAATGCTACAGGAAAAAGCTGATCCGTCATCACACGAAGACTCATCACACTATAAACCTGTCTCTTCCCCCCCCTTTCACTCACCAGCAGTAGCATAAAAAAAGAATGTTACTGTAGTTAGGAAGATCAGTCTGAAATACTCTTTACCTGCCTGTGACAGCTTTCAAAAGCTTTCTATTTGGTGTTCTGTAATTATACACTTACAATACTGTAAAAATAGTGTGCTCGTATACTCCAGCCAGCAGAGGTAGGCAAGTTCTCCAACAATTGCTGTGCTAGTTGTTCCAAGCACTATTAAAAACAGGTGTGGAAGTGAAAATAGTTTCCCAATAATGTTGAGGCTCCAGTGGAAACACCTATGGCTTCTCATTTTATTGAATAGCATTCCTCAGTGTGGAAAGAGTGGAAGTGAGAAAGGAGTGTAGGGAAAACGAATGAATGTGTTCAAAGACAGGTGGCTTATCTCAAAGCTAGGTATGCCACAAGCTAACAATGCTTAGAAACTATGTGAAATGGAAAAGAGAAGTTAGGGAAGAAAAAACACAGACTCTGGGTAGCTTCCTCTCAAAATCACAAGGGCAGTGTCTAAGGTTGAAAGCTTTTCTAGTGCTGAGGAATTGTCCTGATGTAAAGAACTGAAGAGGGTTGCATTTTGGTGCCAAACTTTCTCTGCTCAGACTGCAGAAACTGTTGTCGTTGTGAAGGTACTGCACAGCTACAGCTGTCATACAGAATATGGAAGCCAGGTGCATTAGGAAGATCAGACCCCAAAATCTGGAAACTTAAACCAGATCAAATATCTTCAAGATTTTAGGCTGTGTTTGCAAAGAGGTTGCCTCAGTCATCTAGGATCTGCTGGAGCTTCTCAGTCTGTGTGAGGAGAGTGGAAAAGACCTGAACAGGTCGCATAGTTTTTTTCCTTCCTGTTTTAACTAAGGGTCATATCCAGTTAACAGCAGCTCTGACGTGTGTAACCTGTTCCTAATGCAGCGAAAGGAATCCCACTGCCTCTTCCAATGAGTGAACAGTTAATCACCAGGGCTTTTTTTATATCAGACCTAAATCTCCTTTCTCCAAGTAAGCTGACTGCTACTTGAACTACCCATGGGGAAGAAAAAAAAATGATCTATGACCATCTTTTTTTATATAACAGCTTTTATGTCTCAGAAGACTGAATGTCATCCCTAGACTAAACAAATGGAATTCTTTCAGCCTTTTCTCATAGCTCAAGTTTCCTAAACCTCTGCCTGTTCCCTTTGCTGTCTCCTGCACTCTTGCCAAATGGTCCACCTCTCCCTCAAATTGCAGTGCCCGGAGCTGGACACAGGGCTGATCTAAATGCTTACCAGTCCTTAGTGCCTGTTTCTTATGTGAGGCCTCTGTCACTACATCCCCCAGCTGGATTTACCTGTTTTGACTTTGTTGTTGTTGTTTACAATGTCATGAAGTTGCAGACTTTTTTGTGGTCTACCTAAGCTCCTGATAATTTTTTTCTAAGTCTTGCTGTCTCACCAGTAATTTCCTCTCCATGCACTAGATTTCTTCTTGCTGGTTGTTATGGTTTGTACTTCTAAGTTGTGATCACGCTGATTTAAAACCATTTATCAAGATGACTTTGAATTCTTTCCTGAATTTCAGTTTGTAAATTGGATGCTATGTTCCACTAGCCAAATTGGTCATTTAATTTGATACAAGACAAGTCTCACGATGGCTTTCAATGTTGAAGAATTGTTTCACAGAGAACTTTTGAGATCTCTCCTCTTGAAGCATGTTTTTCTTAACCTGCAGTGTTAGGCAACTATCTCACAGTAATTGTATGTAGTTTACGTTTCCCTCATGTGCTTATGAGAATGACACAACTTACAATATACTCTAATGAACCAGAATTTAATCAGAGCTCCATCTAATGCATTGTGTATGAACATGCAAATATTTGTATTTTTTGCTAGGATGATGTACTGTAGCCATAAAAAAGTGTATTGTTCTCTTTCTGCCATCTTTCAGCTAGTCTGGCTACAGCTCTAGGAGGGCTAGGACTGTGTGACTGACTGCTTGAGAGATGGGGTGGTAGAAAGAGTCCAAGCCCTGCCTGAAAGACAGTTGAGTTAGAATTGCATGGACAGGTAGCTTTCAACTGGCAGGTTTCAAGATGCACAGGCGTGGAGCTTTATTCCTGTGTGGTTTGGAAACCCTGTGGAGCAGACTCCTTTCCTAGCTGGGCAGCACCCAATGCCCACAGGTTCTGCAAAGCAAGCACAAGTTGTGCATCAAAAATTCCCTCGGCAAGTTCACTCTAATTGCTGCGACAGTGCTTCCTTCAGCCATTCCTCCTTATTTCAAGCTAGAGGGTAGATATTGAATAGGCTTCTCATCATGAACACTGGGCAGGAGTACAGTGCAGCTTTATCGCTATGAGCAGAAGGAAGACGGCAGGGGAAGGATGTGTTCCTGGATAGCTGAAGTTTAATGAGCCACTTGGAACAATGCATTTTTTAAAATTATAAGCCACCTGTTAAACCTTTGCATTGTACTTGTTCAGCACTGGACGTGTGGTAATCTCTGCTTCCTCTGTAGCCTATGCCTTGAAAAATGAAATTGAGTGAGTACCAAGGTAAAGCAAGGATTGCTCAACTGGTACAGTCTGGGAGCACCTGCAAGGTTTCTTTTTCTCTTTACCTTTACATTAGCCAGAATACTCTGGAAGGACCACGGTCCCAGACAGAAGAGGGTGGAGTGGGTAGCAGTGCTGATGACTAACAGAGGTGCGGAGAGATTTATGCTATCCCCATGAGCCATATTTGCTCAGCTGTTATTGTGCTCCTAGTCAACACAGAAAGGGTTGTTTCTCTCCTTCCACCCACAGCCCTGCTCGGGGGACAGGCAGCTAGTGCCTATTCACCACATTGCTTTGCTAGTCCTGCCAGCCCTTGTGCATGTGCATACCCAAGGCTTTTCAAATTCTCTTTCCCCTCCGAGGTGGAAGGTATGCAGATTTGGGCTGCTGATATAACCTGTGCCGAACTTTCTCTGTGGAATGAGGCTGCACTTTCTGCCCACAGCTTTTGTAAGCTCCGTACTGGAATGAGACACCTGTTCTCACAGAGCGGACCTGGCTCCTGTTCACATTAGAGCTCCCTTATGCAATGTAAAAGCACCTTTAAGCTGGTGTACATGCTGTGATAAAATAACCAGTTCAAGGCTCCTCTTCTCTGCCAGAGCAGTGTAAAGACAGGCTAAATAA
The DNA here is from genome assembly GCF_965638725.1 of Aptenodytes patagonicus. NCBI lineage: Eukaryota > Metazoa > Chordata > Aves > Sphenisciformes > Spheniscidae > Aptenodytes > Aptenodytes patagonicus. The sequence continues at coordinate 33,810,666 of NC_134955.1, read as the reverse complement.
AAATGAGAAATCAACCTTGTTTGAATTAAGCTTCCCTGGGAGACAGGCACTTTCACTGAGAGGAAAACTGAGGCACAAAGACACTTAGTCTTCACTTTTGGGTTGGCACAGGATGTCAATAGGAACTTGGCACTAGATATTCATACCGCTGCCTTTCGTTCTGTGCTGCACTAGTTCCTCATGGAGGGTAAAGCTGGGAGTTGAACAAAAAAAAATTTGGGAGAGGCATGTGTTTGATTTTTTTGAAATGGTATTTTGAAGTCAGGTCCCTGTTGCAGCACTAACAATGGGGATTGGTCAAGAATCCTTCAGTAAAAGACCTTTTCCTCCCCTTCTGATGAATGCTTGTTCATTAAAACTGAAGCTTTTTGTGGGAACTCCATGGGAAAAGTTTCCCCAGTCCAGACAGCATTTCTGGTCAAAAGAAATGAGAGAGGGAAAGAGAAGGAAATCTGCCCTGCCTGGCATAGCCTGTAGCTCTGGGATTAGGCTATTCACATAGATTCATTGGGGCTGGGCAGAAACAGAGGGAGGTTAGACCCTCTCTTTTGCCTGGTTTGGAAGAAGGACTCCTGACTCTCAAGGGTGTAGGGATCTCTCCAAGGTGGTTGGTTTTGGTGTCACAGTCTCTCTCTTCTTTTAATAAGAAAAAAATTGTGTGCAGAAGAGTAATATTAAAAAAAAAAATCTGCTGTGGTTGGACGGCAGATCTTCCTTATGTCCCGCCCTAATCATCCACAGCATCCTCGCAGCCCCCGTGATTGATGCTTGGTCCTTTGGCTCTGATAGCAATGAGAGTTGTTATGCGTCAGGAGAGCAGCTGGGGGAGGCTGCCTTGTCCCCAGAGCAGCGCGTTGGCTGCATCTAGCCCTGCAAGCTGAGCATGAGAACTGTTAAGCACAAGCCTTTGTTTAGATGCTGCTAGACACCCTCTCTTCTCAGCTTTGTAAGGTAAACAAACAGCCCATCTTTTTAATAACCATCTAGTTTATTAGACAGTCAGATGAGTCCCTTACCTCATCCATCACTTTTATTTTTATTGTGCAGGCACTAGATGTATGTTTGAATGTGTGTACTTAAGGGACCAGGAATGAGAGACCTTTTTATGAATCTGTCCATGTATTTCTTAGAAAGCTATTACTAGGGGAAAATTGTTGCATAAATAATGTACAACTGCAGATGTCCAAGCCCTGTTTTCCTGCAATAGCTCGTGGCTTCAGAGACACTACTTTAAAAAATGTTTTAAGGAGTGTTAGAAGCAGTCAAGAGTAAGAAGGAACAAACAGCATTTTAGAGCTGAGCAGTTAAGGTAAAATGGATATTTCTGCCAGTGATTCTCTTCTTTGTGTGTGCACGCATTCCCTATCTTTTTCTGGCTGTCATTGGATTTGTTGTAATCTAGATTTGCTGTCTCCCAAAGGTTTCACTCCCCAGCAACAGCAAGTTGGCAAGTTGTTGCCAGCTTCTTTGTTGATGGTTGTCTTAAGTCAAAGCAGAGATGGCAGAAAACAGGGGAATGTGACAGTGTCTTTAAAAAAAAAAAAAAAAAAGGGGGGGGTACCATATTATTGTTGGTCCTGGGAAGGCTGTTTGTGTCCTACTGACTTGCTGTCTTAAATGTTCTTCTCTCTCTAAATGTTTAGTACAGGGAAAGAACGAAAACTTTTTTTTTTCTTTCTGTGCCTGCAACCGCCATTAACTCAAACAGCGAATAGGCTTTTAAGTACCCTGCGTGTATAATAAATACATGCTTCTTTCTAAGATGACAGCTTAATTTCATAGCTGGCATTAAACCTTCTAGCTTGGCCATAGGCTTTTGCTATCCTCCATAAACCTGGCCTTGGCAACAACAGCAAAGTTTCCAGTAAGCAGTCTGACTGGAACAGGCTGACTTCAGTGTCCTGGAGCTGGGATAGTGTTTGATGGTCCCTTCATTACCCGTGAGACTGTCTTTCAGGGTGACAGTGTATGCAGTTCATGCCAAGTCCCATACTAGGGAAGCTGATGATATGGATTTCCCAGCTGACTTTGCTGGCTGTTGAAATACACCCCAACTGTTAATATTCATGTTTATTTTTTAAGGGAATTAAGTGCTGTTAGAGTGCTAGCCTGGAGGAAAGAGTCTCTCTGGGGGCTAGTGCTAGTTAATACTTTCTTCTGCTTAGTAGACAGATGTCACTGAAGGAACTTTCCACAGGGCTGTTGTCAGAGCCTCCGTTTAGCGTCAATGTGTTTGCTATTCTGATCCCCTCTGGCTCAGGAAAGGTATGGTAGATCTGGAAAGGGTTCCAAGAAGGAACAACTGGGTCAGCTGGGACTCTTCAGCACGTGAAAGAGATGAAGTAGGAATCTGTAAAGCAATGAGAGGCAGGGAGGGAGTGACTGCAAACTGTTCGTTGTTTCCTCCTCCAGAAGAACTAGGGTCAGCAAACAGAACTAGTTGGAGCCAGGTTTAGATCAAACCGAAGGATGTGCTGTGTTCCACACGCAACATGCAGTCAAGCCACAGAACTAGCTGCGGGATGTCATAGTCAATAAAAGTTTATGAGGGGAGACATCGCAAACTGGTGGAAGGGAAAAACCATTGCCACTCGCTAAATACAAACTCTGTCTGTCTCTGCGAGTTTCTGATCCACAACTGGTTGAGGCATGAAATACATGGGGGGAAAAAACCAGTATGTCTGGTTTTTGTTCTTCAGGGTGTAATGGAATGGATGGGACTTTCATAGTGGCTACTTCTAGATGTATGCTAGAAATGAGAAAAATCTGATCTCCCTGCTGTTTCAGTTGTACTGCTATCATTGCTAATGGCAGGCCACTGAACGCTGGTGATGATGGGGGATTTTGCATCATTACATCTATCTGATGTCAACTGAACAAAACCTGTAAGATTTGTTTCACTCAGCCTTTAAACACCCTTCAAACTGAAGTTCTGTATTCTAGTAGTAAATGCCATGTCTATTCAATTCCCACAAATTTCTGTTATATGTGCAGAGAATTTTTTGCCATTTTTATGGCATAGTACAAACGTGTGTGTAAGTTTGTACATTTATTCTGTGTAATTTGCATACCTAACTACAAATGTGTGTAAAATAAGATGCTAACTCATCAAAAGACATTTATTCTTTTTTTCCTTTCTTGATTTCAGTAAAAGTGGCACATTTTTTTGTCCTGACACACAAAAAAAACCCACTTGATTTTTTTCAGAGACATTTTTAGTGCTAGTTTTGCAAGACTCAAAGGACTTGAGAGATCTTAGTTTGACTTCGTGCACTCAGGAAGCTTTGGGGATTTAGATAGAAAAATTCCTGGAATGTAGTTCTCTTCAGCAGAAGTTTTTTTTTCTTTTGCTTTTTTTTTTTCTCTTGCTTATTATATAAAATGATGATAGGGAATTCTGCCCCTGTTTTTGCTTCCCCAAGCTGCATGAATGATCCTCCTCACCTGAAGGCCAAGGTGTGAATTGCTGTCAGCAGACCATGGGCAAGCGGGGCCCCTTGTGATGTAAGTGGTTTGTTAAGGAGCCTGCAGGCCTCTCGCTCAATGACTTCTCTGTCCACGTACAGCTTAGGAACAGTCACGGGGCCTTTTTTTCAGATGTGAAATCTGTCAGCAAAGTGAAGTCAGCTTAAATATCAGCTGAGGCTTGAGCTCCCTTTCAATTTTTGTTGACTTTATCCCCTCCTGCTCCTTCCCGATCAAGTTTCTCTCTGCTTGAGTCAGACTTGCCGACACTTAAAAGTTTTTATTCTGTGGTTCGGTTATGTGGATTTGTGTGTGGCAAGGTTCAGGTGCCCTTCACGTTCCCAGCCTTGACAGTGATCTGAAATGCTGAGGAGAGGGAGACCATTCTGGGTCTCTGAGACTCTTTAGCTGCTACAGTTCAATTAGAAAACAGTGAAAGTGCTTCTGGTACCCAAAGCGTGCTGTACTCACGTGATGCTTTGCAGACCTGCTGGAGTTTTTTGTGTTGACCTGCTGCTACCAAGCTGAGGAATTCTAGTTGTGAATCAGCACCCCTTCTGTTACCCAAATACAGAACAAAAATTACTCTCTGCACCAGAATTTATCACCAAAATATAAGACGTAACTGATGGGGTACAGACAGGCAGGCAAAATACACGGAAACAGTGAGCGTGTGTTAGTTGTGTGCTGAGCCTGTCCTGGGGGCAGGATGCTGAGGTCATGTCATGTCTGCTGGCTGACCATGCAAACATCTGCAGGTTTGGGATGAACCTGTGGGGTCATTGCCTGTCAGTGTTGAAGCATTTTATGTATTGAAAGCTTGAGGGGATTCTTGGCTATGGCAAGGAATTTCAGATGTTGTGGCTTATTTATAAAAAGAAAACAAAAAACAGAATAAACTGCAAGGGAGAGGAAAGCTAGGGAAGGAGAGAACAACTGTTCCTGCTTCTGGTTTTTGTCACACTCCTAAGGATAAAAGTTAGGAGTTATAGTGTTGTCTTTTTTTACCCTAGACTTAGACATGTTTTAAATCCTGTGATCAGCTGCCTTGACTGCTTTCTGTCCTACATGCATGCCTTTTTTCTCTCTGTGATACTTTCAGTGGTTTCCAAAGTTGAAATAATTTCCTACTCCTCAAAGGGCCAGAATATTTGAAGACTTGTAATTGAGAAATTCTGGCTGTTGAGCCAAATAGGTCTTAACATCCCGCGGGTACTTTGTGCATCTCTTCCCCCTTTAATGGCTGGTCCATATAAGAGGCAGCAACCTGGCACCTCTCCATGCATCCATCACTCCTCTGCAGACGGTGGTCAGAGAGGCAGTGTTAGGGCCGAAGGTGCCAGGCTGGCTGCAGAAGCCACTTCTGGGCTTCTTTCTGTTCTTTGGTGCGTGCCACCTGTGTAGTCTGTTCTCTGGTTGACAATGTCTTTAGAAATAACCTTTTCTGTGTAATAAGCTATTAAGGAAGGGTCCTACCTACCCCTCAGTAGGAAGCAATGTTGGGTGCCCTTGTTTTCCAGGTGAGGGCAACGGTGGAGTGTGCTGGAGAGGTGATAGCAGTGTAGGTAGAATGGGTTATCCCATTCTGTTCCCTGCCGAGGTGTGTGCAGGTGCTCTCTGCACTGGATAAGGCAGTGTTAAAACATAACCTTCTACTCCTCTTGGGATTGTGTTGCAGAGATGCTATTGAGAGGGAAGTCTGGAGAAAGAGACGGTGGGGCAGAGCAGGGTGTTTGCCTCCTTTGTTTAACTGGAAAATACAAGTCACAATTTAGGATCTCTCAGTATGTGAAAGCATAATCTGGGAAATGCTTACCCCATGGCTGCGGTAATAGTGAATTACTGTTATCTGATAGCTTTGTTCCAAAACCCAGGTGAACGGGAACAGTTTTTCCTGCTGTTCCTGGCTTGCTGGGCACTTGGCAGTCAACGTCTATAATCCATAATCTTGTTGTGTCACAGCTAAATGTAGGAGGAAGCTCTCAACCCAGAAGTGGTCGAGATGCGAAGGATACCCATACCCTGCTGAGCTGAGGAAGGTGATCTTGATTTGGCTTTTTTTCTTCACCCCCTCCAACCTCCCTCCCGTCTTCCAGAGAAAGTTCACTCCTGTGACCAGGAAAGGCAGAGCGCCCTGGAGGAGGCCAGGCAGAACCCCCGCGAGGGTATCGTCATCCCTGAGTGTGCTCCTGGAGGGCTCTACAAACCAGTGCAATGCCACCAGTCAACTGGGTACTGCTGGTGTGTCCTGGTGGACACGGGGCGCCCCCTGCCTGGTACTTCCACTCGGTAAGAGCTATAGGCCTGGTGAGATGAGATATAAAAAAATACTGTTGCTATATAAGGTAAGTTCCTACTTCTAGAGCGGTCAGCTCTGTACTACCTTCCTTAGAGCTAGCAATACCGTATGTGATGTTCCCTATTGAATGTTACTATGCAGCTCCCTCTCTGTAGGAGCTGGTGCATAGTAACTACTGCTCTTACTTTCCTTTGTGTTAAGTATTCATGCAAAGCAGCCTTTTTTTCTCTGGCTTGCAGCTTTTGGGTGGTAGCAGGAACCAGGGCTGTGCTCAAGAGTACAGATCAGGAGCATGAGCAGTGAAAAGACAAGTGGCTTTGTTGCATTATCCTCTGCTTTATACTTCCATGCTGCAGCCACTTGGATCCTGACCAGTACAGATTTAGAAGACTGCTTGGTTGTGCATTGATAGATTTTAAGCCAGTGATAGATTTTTCTTTAAGTTACTCTGTATCTTAAAACTGCCTGGGGAATCTTTTCTCACTTGGGGTTTGGAAACAAATTGTGGGTCTGGCAAGCTATAAAAACAGGCCAGTAGGAGTTGGGACCTAAACTCTGCTAGATACAGTGATTCTGCAGAGCATGGACAGCTTTGGAAAAAAGCTCAGTCTGTGCCCACAAGAGTTGGAAGAGGGCCTCGTGCTGTTTGTGGTTTTAGGTTGGTAGCTGGTACTGGTCTTCAGAGTACGCTCTTCCTTCTCTCTCCACTTCTGCTGTTGCTGACTGTCCATAAGGAGACAGTTGCTTGAGAATAATATTTCTTCTGGAGGTTTATTGGTTTCCCCTGCAGTAAGCAGATAAGACAGAACCCCGTAGCAACCATCTGATGACACTAAAGCTATATCACATAGTTTAGCATCTGCTGTTCTCCTTTTTCAGCTATGAGACCCCAGTGTGTGAAAGCGATGCCAGATCGAAGAGCACAGAGATTGATGATCCATTCAAGGACAGAGAACTTCCAGGTCAGAGAGGAACAAGATCCTGTCTCTGCCTTCTTCCCTTGTCTCACCTTGGGACTCTTAAGAGGCCAAGAATATTGTTGAGGAGATGGGGGATTTCCCTCACGGTGCATGTTTTACCATGGGTTTTATTCTGTGTTATTTTGGATCACCTCCAGTTTCAGCAGTGAACTGGAAAAGGCTGGGAGTGTCCTGGGGGCCGGTTTATTGCCTGTCTGCCCTTTGAAAACATGTCTGGGATCAGAATTTTCAGGAAAGAAACCTGGATGCCTGGAGGTCCCCTGGGGAAGAACGGGCTCAGCACTGAATTTTTTTCTTCAAAGCCTGGCCAGGACAGGATCCTTTCCATTTAACAGGGCTTTTCAGCAGCTTGGTGCCCTCTAAGCAAGGAAAGAAGACATAGCTGGCAATTGTCAGTGGACCAACTGGCTCCCTGACACTGCACGGACCAGGCAGGGCAGCGTTCCTGGTGCACTAAGGTCCCTTAACTAATGCTGGCTCCTCACTTAGCTGGACTTTATCCCTCATTTTCCGCCTGGGACCCGCTTTATCTCCCATTACTGCTTGTTTTATATTCTGCTATTCCCTCTTAACAGAGTGACAAGCCATAATTTACTGTTTGCCTACCTTTTTTCTGCTAGGAAGATGAACTAGGCATAGGTGTCTGTGCAGATCTTAAAAATGCTATCCTACCTGCCTGTGCTCTGGTTTTTCCTTCCCGCCGCCTTTCTAAGGAGATGAGTGAGGGGCCCTCACTGACAGGTCAGCCATTGCTCTCCTGGGTGGGGGCTGACTGCTTGAAAACAGAAGCTATAGTGGGTCCCTCTCCACCATGAGGGAGTGGTGGAGACCAAGAATTCTGCAGAAAGAGCTGGTAGCTCTGGGTCCACTTCATTTTCTCCTGGCCCTTTCTAGGGCTAGCATAAAGTGAGTTGTCCCTGAGCGGGTAAGCAAAGGAAATGAGATTTGTTCCAGATTTGCCTTCTGTGCCTCCTAATTCTCCTCCTGCTGGCTCCTGACCTCGGGCCCTGTAGCTTTCTGCTTAGGAACTCTGCCCTCAGCAGGGCTCTCTTCTATGCAGCTTCTCATTTTCACAAGTCATGTAGAAATTTCCTATCTGCCTCCCTCTTACATTCAAATGAAATTGGCCAATTGGTTCAAGTATTACTTTGAGGGGTAGGGGGACGGAAACCAGCTAAATGATTGCATTAAGGCTCATTTCCTTAGGAAATCATGCTAAAATAAAATAACCTTACTTCCTTTCTTCCCCATCCCCTTCTTCCCTTGTTTTACTGCCTCTCCCTGCACTTCCCCCTGCCTCTCCAGGACTCCTCTGTGAAAATCCTTTGCTCTTGGGCTTTTTCTTTGAGACTTCATTTCTGATCTCTCAGGAAGACAGAATGGTTTAGTTTCCCTTTTCCCACTGCTTCTGCACTGCAGCTGCAGCTGGACAAGGGGACAGGAACTGCTTGACGCAGAAGAGGACACATGATGCTCTGTAGCTTAGTGGTCTGGTCCCAGCATCAGACTCCAGGAGAGTTCCCCTCTCAGCTCAAGCCACTTTTCTGTGCCTAAGTAAACTTTCAGCTCTGTGCTTGGCTGCATTGGCTGGCACGACGGTTCCTGTCACTGAAAATACCCTTGTCTATGGAGAGACTAGGAGATGGAGGATCTGATCCTGGTTTGTCTGCCTGAGAGATGCTGTGCTGCACAATCTTTTGATGCAGACTTGAGGTTTGTTTGATTAGCTGCTCTTGTATGCAAAAATTCACTGCTGAGCCAGAACAGCAGGGGGTGAGAGAGGATGTTTCTTTTTACTTTTTTCCACTTTTATTTCTTAGCAGAACTGAATTTTAAGAAAAAAACCTGCTTTAATTTGAGACTCATCATTCCATTTGCACTCAGTTCTGTAAGGGGGACTCCTTACCTTATTCCTCTTCTAGAGGTTTGCCCATTCTTCAGACTCTCAGTGCTGCAGGCAGTATGCTCCTTGGCCTGTGTGAAGAGACCCTGCAGAGGCCAAGGTGGGGGAGACATAAGTCCAAATCCTTGCACATCTACACATACCCTTTTCACAAACTGTGTCATGGCTGTGGCCAGAAGAAAGAAAGAAAGAAGGAAGGGAAGTGTTGCTTGCACATAGCAAATGGCAAGCTGCTAATTCCTGCAGACGGTGAGAAGCTGAGGCCCCAGGGAGATGACTTCTAGCAAATGGTTTTTCAGCCTTCTCATTACTGCAACAAAAAGCTCCTTTAAGTGAGTGGTCTACTCTGGCTGCCATAGCAGCTTACCCATTACAATGCTGACATTTTCTGGACCATGTGCCAAACGAGTGCTGAGGGGTGTGCGTGTGTGTAATGCACATAATATGGAGACAGGCAAAGGACTGTTGGTTAGCTATTGCAGAGAACAGAGCTTGTAATACTGCAAAGGAGGGAGTTTTGTCAGATCAATTTGCAAGCTGCTTTCAGCTGTCAAGGGATTACAGTAAGTTTCTGGTGCTCTGTTTGGGGTACACGTGCTTCTCTGCTTGTCCAGGAAGAGCAGAAAGTGTTGACACTGCTATATGTTGCTAGAGGGAGACTGTTTTCTGATGTCTGCTGCCTTAATTAGCTGACTAATTGGTAGTGAATGTTGTTTTTGGGAAAGAGAAGAGGTAAGGGATGTGGTGATGGCTTCTCTGTCACATCAAGAGAAGACAATAGGATGGAAGGTGATGGGTTTTGGACAATGGTTTTGGAGATGGTGGGTTGAAGTTAAGTATGCTTGTTCCTTGGTAGGCTAGAGCAATTGTTACAGTATTAATGTGGTAGTAAATGAAGTATGCTTTTGCTTTTCTAAGAAGCAAGGAAACGGCATAGATCGCCTCATAAAGGTGAGGAGATGGAGAATTTCATCTCAGCTATGTCATAACAGGCTGGCACTGTTAAGGATAGGAGCCTCTCTCAGTCTGTGGTTATGATGGTGGGGAACTAGACAGCCTCAGGGCTAGGTAATGGAAATGGTTACCAAGTTCGTCTTCAGCCTGCTTTGTCCTGCTTAAGCTAGCAGTGACTGGGGGCGATTACCACATGTTGACTTAGACTGACGTATTTCCCATGCAGTGTGATCATGCAAAGAACTGAATTATTGTGGTAGCTGCTGGCAGGCAATGCTCTCTGTACCTGAAGAGGAGAGTGCAAGCAGCAGCGCTCGCTTTGGCCCGTGCTTTGGGAAGCTTTAAGCTGTCAGTTAGGACCTCAGAACAGCCATGTTTACAGAAGAAGATGACCCAGGAGGTAATGAGTTGTTTTGTAAACTTCTCTGCAAGTGTCACCACAGGAACTTCGTCTGCCAGGCGCTTCCAGCACATCCCTGTGGTTATGCTGGTAGGGAACTGGGAGAGGCCATAAAGCTAACCACATGGTCTTCCTGCCAAATATTGTTAGTGACCCTCTGTGTGCCTGGACAAAAGCTGCAGGACAAATTGCCACCCAGAGAAACCCACTGAGGGATTCTTCTGCCTTTCCTTAGGGACTGATGATGGCTGCCACGTTACAAACAAAGGAGGCTCTGGCTGATCCTTGCTGAACTAGGGTAGGAGACCAATCCTGTGTGTTCTTGCATTAAACCTCCTCTTTTCTTTCTGCAGGCTGCCCAGACGGGAAGAAAGTTGAATTTATTACCAGCTTACTTGATGCTCTGACTACCGACATGGTACAGGCTATTAACTCAGCAGCACCTACTGGGGGTGGGAGGTGAGTCCAGAAAGCACTTGGGCTGAACACCACCAAGGTGGCTGTAGAGCTCTGGGTGCCCCAGAGGTGGGGGCGGGAGGGAAAGGTGTTGCTCTGCCCTGATATGGGTTCCTCTGGGTTGCTGGGAGAGGAACTGAGTCTGCATCTTCAGATGCTGCTCTGTCCTGTCATCCTAGCCCTGCTTGCCTCCTCCCGCCCCTCCTCCCTGGCAGCTGCTCCACCATAAAGGTTAGTATAGCCCATTTGAAGTGTGAAATGAGAGCTCAGTGGGAGGAAGTGGCTTGTTCTTTTGTCCCCTGGTGCATGAAAAGACCTAATAAAATGCAAATGGATTGAAGGAGACCGTGTGGCCTAGTGGCTACCACGGGGAGTGAAGAATGCGAACCGAATTCTTGGCAGTACCAGCGCTGTGGTTTTGCTGTGGGGCGGGAGCCAGCCTGCCGATGAGGAGAGGAGCTGTTTTTCATGGCCCTCCCCTCTGATCGGCTGCCTGTTCATCCCTCTTGGAAGGAGCAGCAGGTCAGGCCTGTTGCAAGACGTGGGCAGAAGTCTGCATTTCTGGGGAACTGGAGAAAAGCTGAGGTCTTGTCTCCCCCTTCTGCTTGATAACAGCAAATCCCCTTAGTGCAGCAGCTGCAATGCTGCGGCAGGACAGGCCATTGAGAATGGACTGTGATGGATTTAAAAGTGCTACATTGCCTCAGCTAGGCAAGGCTTCTATGCTTCTGGATTCCCCCAACTATAAAAGCAGTCAGTGCTAGTTTAGCACACAGAGATGCCACAATGAATACTGTGCTCATGTTTATAGGGGTGTAGAGATGAAGGAGGTGCCTCTGTGCATGTGTTACTTCCGTGGGTATTGCTCCAACGTTTTGAGAGTGATGTTGATCCCCTGCTTTCCTCTTCAAAATGTAGAAGGAAGCAGTGCCATCTTTAACTACTCAAGAAAAAAAACTTCCTGGGTGGCACCTTTGTGCCTCTTGGTTTCAGTATGGATTGCTTGTGAACCCATATGGTTTTAACTTTGCATTTGGACCTTACAAATCAGGCCAGTGGCTGAGTGCCTGCACGCTGAATATTCTGTAACCCATCGAATTAGCAGTATACGCCTAGCATGTCCGTATTCATATAAACAGGATGAAAAATGCCCCAAGGATGGGAAATACGTCGTTCTCTCCCAGCCGTAAGCATTTCAATGTCAATTCTGTCTAATTTGCATGGTTCAAATGCAGTGGGTAGGGGTGGCGGGAAGCCCTGGAGAGTATTTGATATTTATTTGGCATCTTTGGCACAGGGACTGAAACCCAGCCAATGTAATCATCACTCTTAAAATAAAGCTTAATATAAACTAATATTGTAAAGACCAGAGATGTATGCCCCAACTGCACTTCTATAAACCAGCAGGCTTGCTTCCTAATGTTCCCCAAGCTTTGTGTATTTCTCAGCCTTCAATAGAGGCCTTTCTGGTAGAATTTTTCACTGCCCAGCTCTTCACACAGTCGTCATGTTGATTTATTTTCAGCTCCAGCGTCAGCAGCCCAGTTGCAAGGGGAAAAAGAAATCTTTTAGCAGGCTGTCCTTTGTAAGGCAAAAGACTGCTACCACCCAAATACTCTGCCTGCCCACAGCCACAATTAAATTCAGGAAACTGCTCTGGTGTAAACTTCCATGTGCATCAGCTAGGCTAAGTGCATACCCCAAAGAACACACGTCAAGCTTTTCCATCCCACCATGCCATGATGGGACCATTTATTTTGCAAAAAAAAAAAAAGCATTTCAAGGAATATTTGGTACTTATATAAAAATTTAATCAGTACAGCTTTCATTTCATATGAGTTTGCAGAGTTGGGAAGCTGTCTCTGTGCAATTAATGAGTCCTGGTTTCCAAGTTTCCCAAGTGGAGGAGTGTCCAGAGTCCTCTCTTCAGGAATATCTGAAATTGTCTGGGTGACCTAACTTGACTTTGGCACTGGAAATGAAAGCTCGTTTCCAAGATGAAGGGACACTTTACCTATAGGGTTAATCATTTCCAGCCTTAACAACTAACAAAATATTGGATTTATGTAGTGCTTGTCCTGTATCTCCCTGGCCCAGGTTTGCTGAGAAGGTCATGTTGAAAAGAAAAGCTAGAGATCTGGCGGTCTGATTTTTCTTCATGTCAGTCATGTCAGTTTTAATGTCTTAATGTCAGTCGTCTTATTTGTGAGGCAAGCTTCACTTACTTCAGGCTCTTCTCCATCTTTGCCATAATGATGGCAGAACAGGTTCTGTGTTTAAACACGCACTGGTTCCCTCTGTAGCCTCTCTCTTTCTGTTCCTTTACAGTGTTCAGCATTTCATCCTGCTGGGCCTTTTTTAGAGTTTGAACAATGCATCCAATGATCTAAGGTAAATTTTTAACATATCACCAGCAAAGCTTATGCCTGTTGCAGAGGGCAGGCCAGGCAAACAGCAAGCCGTACCCCCATGTCAGTTGGCCCCATATATTGTCCTATGTATTTTAATCAATCAGAGAAGCAGCAAGTAGGATTGTTGGGGGGGGGGGGGGGGGGGGGGCGGAGTATTCCTGTTTCTCCGTGGCAGCAGAGAGATGATACTGGCTACAATATGCATCTGTAGTATCAACATTAAAATATGGGACCAAACGCAGAGAAGTGCCTTTCCAAAGTGTCAAGGGCTGAAAAAGCCTAACAGTTGAGAGTCTTAAGGAGCTCAGCCTTCCTTAGGGTATTAAAAAAAAAAAAAAAAGTTGAAAGATGATTTCGTATAATCTGAGTATTTCCATAGGGACAAAAGCTCTGCAGGCTCTTTAGTCTAGCAGGGAAGAGCATGATTAGCTGAATATAAACAAACTTGTGATCAAAATTTCTTTAAAGCGAGGGCAATTCTAAGGCAGAATGAAGTCATGAGGGAGGTGACAGATTCCCTCTCTCTAAGGCTTTCATCTTAGGCCTGACGCCTTTCAGAAAGACTTGCTTTAGTCAAACCCGAGTTATGGTCCTAAGAGTAATTTGATTCACATTCTGTGAGTATGGTATACAGGAAATCGGATTAGATGACCCTGCGGCCTTCAGTCTGAATGTGGATATGCGGAGTGGATCACTTCTTGCATTTGCTGAGTGTCTTCATCTTGAAGACTTTACCTATTTATGCTACAAAGCTATCTGGCTTTGCAATTAATGTCCGTATTAGCTTTTTTTTTTTGGGGGGGGAAGGAGGAACATGGGGAGAAATGATAGAGATCTGCATTTAAAATACTACATAGAGCTGTGCTAAACTGCACGCTTTATACTTGGCACACACAAAAACAATCTAGTAGCAGCAAAGTGAGGCTGTACAACTTGGATTGCTGCAGGCCATGTAAGTAAAACCCGATAAGACTTTTTTTTTTTATTGGGCATGCTTAAAACAACCTTGTAATCCCTTATAGGTCTTGTCTCGTTTAAGCAAGTTCAAAGCTATTGACTTTAATTGAGTTACTCTTGCTTTACAATAATGTAAATGAGAAGAGAACTTCCCTTCCTCATGGCCCTGGTTTATATTACAGCAAAATAGCCAAGTAGACTTCATTTAGACTTTTGAAACAGAAAATCTCTGGTAAAATTCATTCTTCATTTTAAGTTTATGTAATAACTCCAAGGCACATCTTGTTACTGTATGTTTTCAAAGTAATTAAGGGAGCACTTGTAGGAAATTGGTTTATTAACCAGTGTTTGGTATCCTTTTTGAAAAGACGCATGGTTGAAATTGTTCACGTATAAATCCTATATAATAGAAGCAGCACTTTTTAAAATTAGACTTTGCTTTAGTACATTTTAGTCTATCTAATTCGGACATATTCATATCACACAGGGCCTAAACTAAAATAGACCAAAGGGGGTCCCGGCCTGGGTTTCCCTCATCTGAGAAACTCTCTTTGGTCCCTACCAATTCAGAAATGAATTTTAGTTGCCAAAATGTGTGCACTATGACTTGCTACAGTATCAGCAAAAATATTAATGCCCTGTGGAATTTTGGATTAAAAGGGCAGCTTACAACAGCCACCCTTACCATGTAACACAGCAGCTGTGTCCCTTCATTTTAAGTTGCCAATTATTCCCCATGTAATAGCCCTAAAAAGTACTTCAGAAAATTGCCCCCGAGGTTCCCTTTCATGCTCTAGTTGAGCAGTTTGAAGCAGGCAAGCACAGCTCAGCACATCTCCAGGGTGTTCTGAAGCCGAGCCATGTTATAATAAAGATTGACACTTTCAAACAGTGCAAGGAAGTTAATGCCCAACTCCTATTGCATTTCAATTGAAGTTGGATATCAACTTCTCTTTGTGCTCCTATGGAAATTCTAGCCTAATTAAAGATACGGGAGAGTTCATGTAGGAGGAGGATCTTTGAACAGTCAATGAGGAGTAAAGGGAGGTGATTCTTAAACCTTCTAAATGATTTATCCCACAATCTTCAGAAAAGTTGTGTTCAGAATAATGTTTCATATACAACTTAGCCAGGGGAGAGGAAGAAACTGGACCTGTAATAGGAAGATAACTTAAGTTTTAACTGTAGAGGAATTATGCATTCCCCATAATGAATTTGGACTGTGTAATACCCTTTTGTTTAGTCTGAACACAGCTTAGTTTTTTGTTGGCTTCTTGATTCTTTGGCTACAGGAAAGGGAGAATAGTAAAACAAATACACGATCCTTTTGCAATTCCATTAGAGTAATCCTCTTTTATTCAAGCCATGTTCCACCGTTACAGCTTTTAACTTTAGAATAGACAACTGCAAAGAACAACAAAAGGAGAGTAAGAAGTGGAAGCAGAGTAAGAACAATTCTGAATTTTACCTCAGCTTGTTAAACTCGTACCGCTTTCCACCACTCCCCCAGGCACCTTGGTGGACATCATGAATGCTGCCATAGGCGTTGACTGGCAGGGTCAGTCCTGTCATTTCTTTAGCTTTGTTCTCATCCATCCTTCGTTTAGCGACGGCACCAAGGAAGGTATACATCCTTGCAAAATATTTTCAAGTCATAGAAACTTACAACTTTAAGTCCTGTAGACATCCTGACCACAAACATATGGTGTGTGTTAGGAGGGGAAGCTGTACTAATTTTTTTTTTCTACTCTTGCTTCTGCTAGCAGCTTCTTGTCCATCAGTGTTCTTTCATCCTGGAATAGCTCCCTCTGGTTTATAGTCTCTGTTTGCAGTCCTGAGTTAGGTGATGTTAGGCTGGTCTTACTCCCCTTTCCCCCTCCTGCCTCAGCTGATACTGTTGCAACGTAAAGTTTGCATTACAAAATAATAGGTTTTCTAAAGGTCTTCAAACAGGTAGTCATCTGGTGGGTACTTCAGAGATCGCAACCTTCCTTTCTCTCAAAGCAGCATTTTGTATTAGGATTTTCTGTCACTGCAACAGTACTGTGGGTCCATGCAGCCTGTGCAGTGGGATGCAGTGGGGCTGCAAGTGTTCAGGGGGTAAAGGATCAGCTTTGGTAGGAATGGACTTCAGTTTACTCAGTAAAATTTAGTGGGGCGTATTACACTTTGACAGCACAGTTCTATGGAGGCTAATGTGATTGCACACTGTATATGGTTCAGTATGTGAGTAATGTCTGACACTTGCTGCTCTTGTATACTTCACCCTATATACCTCCCCTTCTTCCCTGCTCCTTCCCACTGAGTTAACTCCTGCTTTCTTGCAAGGGGCCTCAAGGGTTGGAAAGCATTACAGACTGCATGCAAAGTGCCATAATCAAGCTGTCTATTTGATATTTTGACATATTCTTCTCTCTGTGCTCCAGAATTCAGTGCAGCTGCAAAAAGTGCATGCCCATGTTTTTTCATAGCCTCTTTGCTTTCTGCCTGTACCCCAGTTACACCAGGTGATATGAAGGTGTTCTGTGGAAGTGTGTCTGAACTGGAAAATAGTATTGTTAAAGGTAACAGTACTTTAACCCACATATCTTCAAGCATAAGCCACCTAAGTATTCTCCTCCTATGAGGGAGCTGATAGCACATTATACAGGAGGAGGAACAAAAGCCTACTTAGAGAAGACTATGTACTTGATGCCAACAAATAGTAAGAAAGCTGAGAGAGCAGGTTCCCTGTTCTAGGCTGTTAATGACAGACCATGCTTCTCTTCATTGTTGGACTGTGGATGGGCTTATGCTGCATAATGGAGCTAAACTTGCTGGCTCATGTACGGAAGCGATCCAGCAATAGCAGGTTAGATTTGGAAAATCAGCTTGCACAGAGGTCTCTGCTTCCCCAGCACTCATTCTTTAGGATTGATTGTTTTGCCATAGAATGCTAAAAAGGAACAATTAGGAAGAAAAGTAAGTACAGCTGTAATGTAGTTAACACGAGAAGACTGAGAAGGCTGTCTGCATTTTGGTAATGTCTGTCTCTACTAGGTCTTACAAAGCTGCTACAGCACTGGATTGAGACTGGAATTCAGTGGATTTTTGTGACTGGTGTTAGAGCAAGAGATGATGTTTTGCTGGGAGTTGAGAATGTGCAGGACAGCTTTGTTCTCTCTTGATTTTTCTGATTCCTTTATGGTCTGAATGAGTAGAGGCAGCCCAACAAATGAAGTTTGCATCTCAGGGCTGATTTATTTCTCTTGCAACAGCAATGGAGAGTTAATAGAGGGAAATTCCCCTGGAATACTCCTGCAAAGTCTGTGCTTGCAGGACAATTAGAGCCCCCAGATTTATTTCAGCTGACCCGGCAGGTATGGTTGTTGTTATGGCACATCATCAAAGCTAGGTGGCTTAGCAGTGCTGTGAAGTTGCATCAATTCGTGTTTCATGGATGGTGCAGAAGTGTCTTGCATGGGCAGGTGTCAAAGTCAAGACAGTTAGATACGGTGTTGTAACCTCAGCCTTCTTTAGTGTATCATGTAATTTCATGAGCCAGGGAGATATGGCTGCACTGAGATGATGTGGATCCTTCCTGTGCTGGGATTCTGGATGATCATCAGAAAGGGCAGGCAACCAACTCAGGAACTGCAGTCCCGCTAAACCAGCCAACAGGAAGTGGTAAAAACTCAGAAATGGCTATATCTTCCTTCTTCCTACAATCACAGCAGCTAAACTAACTCTCTTTAGCTCCATTAGCATGCTGCAGTTTTCAGCATGAGCTCTCAGCATGTTTGTAATGGCAAAAATTGATGTATCATCACCTCATGAGTCAATGTATTTGTATTAGCCTGTGGATTTCCCTGATTTTCTTTATGGAAGTGCTGAAGAGAGCTATATTGCCTCTCTTGGTAACTCATAAGAGCTCCTCCTTGGTGTGCCTCTGAAAAAGAGGCACTTCTAAGTCCTGCTTCTGAGCGTCTCTTCAGCAGGTAGAGAGAAGCTTGTGTTCCTGTTGCCTTTCTGCTGTTGGTTCGAAGATGCTCTGCTATTTTCTCCATTTCTGCCACTCCAGTTGTGGGCCTTCAGGAAACAAAGGGCGGGCCAAGGTGTGGACAAGGGGAATCTCACATGCAAAAGCTCAGGTTTTATTCCTCTATCTCAGCAAAAGCAGAATATTGTTCCTTGTAATACAGAAATTTCCTGTGGCTGCTGGAAACATGCTAGTCTTCAAATGATAGCCAGCTCATTTCCAAAAGGGAGAGAGGCCAATGACTGTGTTCATAAATGTCGTAGAAACAAGCTACAGGATGTGTTTTTATTCTCTCCTGTCATCCTGATCTTCACATACAGTTTCAAGGCTCTGAAAAATCTGGGCACTCCCTTAGCTTCCTGGGGAGATTTTTGCAATTTTTGCTTGTCCATAGGTGGCTCCAGGGGCTTGCCTTGTATTTTGGCTCCCAAAACTAAGCCAAACTTATTCCCAACCTCTTCTTCCTCCCCCCCAGTGTTTATCCTACTGTACATTGACCAGACACTGTGACTGAATGCCAGGCTGCCTTCTCAGCTAAGAATTAAATAATGAAGGAGATAGTTTCAAGTAAAACCTTGGGAAAAATGTGCAGTTTATCTGCCTCTCCTTACTGTATGTGTTTACTTGTTTCGAGGATCCAGATGTCTCTGGATAGGGGCTACCTTTCTAAATCATATCCTCATTTGTAAAAGCTATCAGAGAAGGTTAATGGGATCTCTGTTCTCCACCTAAGCTCCAGTGCTTGCTTTCTGCAAGTGTAGACTCCCCTTCACTAGTGATTTAAATTACCATGGTGGTAGTGTGGGGTTTTTATTTTTCAGGCTCTGTAGCTGCATTTTAGAGGCAAAACTGGTCATACCGGAAGGTCAAAAGAATTTTCTCCCTTCTAGTTCCCAACAAAGAAATTTTCAGTGACCATTTAAAAATATATCCTACCAGTTTCTGAAACAAGGTTGGTGACAGTCTTAAAGTGCATTTTATAAGGTACCTGGGTTCATATTTCCCCATCAGCTAGAATGCCCCAAACTCACACCAGAATCTGGCTGCCTGCAGCATGCAACTGTCCCTCTCTCACTGCTGGGGAAGGAATTAGGCAGCAGCTGGAAGTGTGTCCTGGAATAAGTCAGAGCAACCAGTGCCAGTGTAGTGTGTCTGACTACCTATCCACTAATTTCCATGCACTGAAATGCTTTTTTCCTGGGAGGAGAAAGGATCAAGTCTCAGCCTCATTTCAGCATCATTTCAGCTTTCTCTGTTGGCACACTCATTACATGGAGAAAAGGCGGACTAGCTTAGTGCAATTTTTAAAGAATTCTTCTTTAGAAAGAGTTTCTTCCCTAGTTCTTTGTATCACTGAGGAATAGCCCCTTTCCCACTGCTGCTGCAGAGCACCAGACACCACTTAAATGGTATGACATAACAGTGCCTGTTCAGTGATGGCTTGATGTTGAATGGCAGCATTCTCTATTCGTGCATCTTCAGCTGTTGCTTTTCCTCCTGCTCCTCTTCTCCTCCTCTCTGATATTGTTTGTTGTTGTCCACAGAAAGAAAATGTGAGCCAAATAACGTCAAACTTGTAATATCACAATGAGTAAGAAATGAAGCAAACTGAAGTTGCCAGTTTCGTAGTATTGCTTTAATGGATTTGTGGTGCTTCTCTGCTGTGGAATTCTTGTGTATAAATCAACCATGTGAAAAGCATTAAATATGCTGAAAATACAGCACAGGAGTTCAGATCATATAAATAGATACAGCAAGAATGTTGCATCTTGCCAAGGACATTTTCAAATAATGAATATGTCTTGCATTAAATGAATTTGTTCCCTTTCTGAAGTCTAGATGTTGCTATCACAGAAACTACCATGACAGCTGACACTCACGGCTCTCTTGCTGGTAACTTGAATGGGAGCCCAAGGGTCAAAAGGACCCTTGCCCTCTAAAGGGGATCCTTCTGGGATTAGGCAGAGTTTCAGCAACTGGTGTGAGGAGAAACAGAGCTACTGAAGGTATCAGTCTCCAGGAATCTCTTGGCACCGCTTGTTAATGCTAAAGGACATTTTTAGAAAAAGTTCATCTCTCTCAAAAGAGCCCAGCTAAAAGGAGGAGATTGTAAGACCTGCGTATTTTGCCTGCTTTAAATATGGCATAGTGCATGTCTGACTCGGTGAGCAGCTCTGGCTCCTCAGCGTGTGCTTGACAGTGTTGGTGAGAGCACCCACTTGTTGGGGGCCTGTGCTTCCTCTGCTCCAGGTTCTCTGAGCCAGACCCCAGCCACACGCTGGAGGAGCGAGTGGTACACTGGTACTTCAGCCAGCTGGACAACAACAGCAGCAATGACATCAACAAGCGGGAGCTGAAGCCTTTCAAGCGTTATGTGAAGAAGAAAGCCAAGCCCAAGAAATGTGCCCGACGTTTCACTGACTACTGTGACCTCAACAAGGACAAGTCAATCTCGCTTCAGGAGCTGAAGGGGTGCTTGGGAGTCAGCAAGGAAGGAGGTGAGTGCCTTTCCTTCCCCATTGCACGAGAATAAAAGACTTGACACAGAGTTACAGCAAACGCAGGAATCGTTTTCTCCCAGGTGATTCAAAAGTGCCACAGTTTGTGTGAGAAAATGAGTGGGATTAATACCCTGCCATGCAAATGTGGTTTATTATTTGTGTTGTCTCTGTCTTATCCCTTATCACAGTATATATCACAGTGCTAAGCGCTGTACAGAAACAGGGCAAAAAGATGAGCCTTGCCCAGGACCCTGCTTGTACTATGGAAGTCCTTGGAAACTGTAGTTCAGATCAGGTCCCTTCTGAGTAGTACACTGCTAACAATATTCTGTTGTCTCAGCCATGTAGGTTGGATGATGTATGAGCCAGCACAGACCCAGTCCTTTTCCAGAGACCCTGTTGACTAACAGAAATAGTATTTATTTTCATTGCTAAATCTAGCATGCAAGGAAAGTGGATGACGCAGAGAGCGCAACGCAGAGAGAAAGTGCAGGGCTGTGCTGTTGCCCTTTTTCAGAGTTAAATTGCACTTAAAGATTGGGGGAGAAATAGGGCATGTGAATAACATATTTTCCTTTCTGTGTAGTGCCTGAGCAACCAATGCACTCTCCTTCCTTTTCTTCCTCTTTCATCTTCACCTCATGTTCTGTTGGGACCTGGACCAAATTGACTTTTTTGGAAATTTTATGAATTGAAACCCAAATTCAATAATTATCAGTCATTCTTGACTGTGGGCAGACTCGCTTGGCAGGAGAAAGCAAACGGGGATTCCAGGGGACTAATTTCCTGTGCAGGTGTTTTGGCTGCGCGGACAGCTCTTGTTACAACCATCGTGCCAGTTGGGAAGGGTGGGTAGCTTTCTTTCCCCAGGCTTAACCTTTACTTAGTTCTTCCCTCAGGTTTAGCACGAGTGGGAAGAGAGTCGGTGCATTTGGGTGTTGGGAAGTTGCCTTTTGTAGGTGCTTTGCAAACATCTTAGTTATCATAATAAGCCTGTTGCATTACTCATCAGCTGTGAGAAGTATTCAGCTTCCCTAGCTCAGTGGAAGGTTTTTTCTTAGTCATCGGTACCTTACTGAGGAATGACATACCAAAATAGCAACCCTGTTCCTTAATTTTATTACCTTCCCAATAAGATGAATATGCTAAGTGAGTTTTATTGCTATTTGGCCTGGAATAAGACTCTCTGGAATCTGCTGCCTTGGCCAACCGACTGTTCAAAATTGAGTTTATGGAAGGGGCGGGGGGGGAAAGGAGAGAAGGAAGAAAATGTGAATCTTTGAGCCCGTGTGAAGGGGACAGAAAGCAGTGAGACATTGTTGTGAGTACCTGATTGCCCGACTATTTGCTGAGAACACATCCTTGACCTTTCATGGTTTCTTCCGTTGTATGAGGACAGGATTGTCTGCAAAAAGGGGCTCTGACCTTGTTTTATCATACAGCTCTACATACCTACTAAAGGCCTGATAAGGCCTTGAGGATCAAAGATAAATGGGTAAGTTATGTGGAAGGAGGACCAAGGGGGGGCTAAAGGATGGTGAGGGCTAAAAAGCAGTAGAGGGGGCAGTGCACTAACATGTAGGAAAGAACTGAGGGAGAGTACTCTAGAGGTGCAGTAAGCAAGTTTGTGATGGATCTTTTTTAAGTCGTCATGAATTTGTGAGGTGGTAGTGACACGTGTGCTCTGCTTTCTATTCACAAGAGCTTCTGAATTAAGAAATAACTGGTAGCTTACCCCTTCTCCAACTTTCCCTTATCCTGATCGTGGGTGCATGCAATCAGTCAACTAGTCCATGTATTTGCTCTGTTTCTTTCTCCGTACCATGGCCTCCAAACATCTGCAGGGGCTGAGGTCACTGTGGGTCCAAGCCAGGGTTCCCAAGAGCTAGTTGGGAACCTTTTTGATGATGTACTTTCAGTTGTAAACTGGCAATCAGATGAAACCAAAACTTTTCATGGAAGTGTTTCTGTTTCAACAAAAGCTTTGCTGGAAAGGTTTTTCTGGTCTGGATTGGATGAGGAAGGGTTGGAGGGAGGCAAGGAAAGTCATCATTTCCCCTTGATGTACTTCATTACAAATGAACTTGCCTCAGATGTTCCAAATCCTGGTTGGGTATCCAGCAGCATAAGGAATAAAATGACATGGGTCATCATTCCAGGTGAGTGTACCTCTTGCTAGGCAAACTGAACACTTGTAATGATTTTGAAAATAAAACTTAATACAAATTTTGTAGGGTTTGGGATGCTGAGGAAAACAAATGTTAAGGCTTCTGCATTTTTGTCAGTGTTTTGCTTTGGTTTTTTTTTTTTTGTGGTCAGTTCCATCCAAACATGGAAATAATGTTGCTTGAAGGAAGCACGGGGCATAGATAAATCAGCACTGTTATATGCCTCTTGGGCACTAGATATTCTAAATAAATAAGTGGGAGGATTCAGCTGGGATATTCATAAGAACAAACCTGAATCTGAGCTCTTTCCAGCTTAGGATCAAGTCTGTCCAAGATGCATAGTTCTGTCTGTCTTCCCCTCCTCAGCAGGTTCTTGATGCCTGTGGTAACCTAATATGTGGGTGCTGCCAGCCAGTCATTCTTCAGTGAGGAAAATAGCCGTCCAATCCATCAGCAACCTTTCTGCTTTTCCATCCTTATGATGACCCAGAAAGCTGCTGGGAAATCTGCTAGGTCTGGTGGCCACTTTGCACCACTTTTGCCCCTCTGCTTAAACCAGATGTGTTTCTATCAGGGGCAACTCAGATGGAAAAATACCATTCCTGGATCTCAGAATGGAGTAGCCACAAAAAGCCAGCCTTTGAGGGCTTGCAGAAGCCTGCAAATGGTTTCTTAAACTGAGGCAGAACAGGCAGAGAGGGCTTGTAGCTCAGAGTACGCCAGAAACAGTCTTTGCCATCATTTGATCTAGGATTGTCTGTTTGAGGAATTGTGGAAGGAAAACAGACTGATTTTTACAGCCTGTTAAAAGTTAGCATTCATCAGTGCAGTCTGCGCAGCCTGAGTTAAGGGGGGAATCATCTGTGATCAAAGAACAAATTTAGCTCCATGCTTTAGTCAAAAGGCAGGGTCCTTGAGGGGAGATAGACACACACTGTAAAGCTTTGCTGGAAAGTTACTGGACCTGAGATTAATAGGAGTCCTGTGATCTTGGAGAGGAGGACTGTAGATCTGAGCAAGGCTTATGCTCGTTGTGCTGGCTGCAAAATTCTGGAGTTGAGTTTTATCTCTATATTCTTTACCTCTATATCCAAGATAAAGTCAGCATTTTGTGCATGCCCAAAGAGGAGCGAAGGAATTAAGCAGTGAAGTAATGTCCCTCCGCCAGCTGACGGGAAGTTTCCTTCTGCCAGTTCAGATCCTGTGATTGCTTTGCCATCCAAGAGCTTGTCAGATGGTAGGTGTTGGGCATGCTTCACAGGCCATGAGGACTTCTGGGGTGGAACCCAGCCACTGTCTGTGCCAACAGCCAGCTACCAAGACCACAGTCCAGAAACAGGATCAAAATGTCTTAATTAAAAAGGGTGTGTGTGTGTGTGTGTGTGTAATTAAACAGCATGTCACTTTCTACTGGAGCTGAGCAAATACTACAGAAAGGAAGAAAAATAATGGACAATCTAAACAGCAGATTTAATTCAGTGATGTTTGGGACCCCTCTTGTTGGTATCTGCAGAAGTAACTGATTCTCTGCATGCTTGGGAGGCTTCTGGGAATGAGGATGCTCTATATCACTGCTGTGCAAGCAGCTGTGTGGGAGCAGGTAGCAAGGAGCAGTCACCTGGGAAAGGCCTCCAGACCAATGATGGTAGAAAGCTGACAACAGTCTGAGAGGCTATGAGAAAACTGTAACCAGGTAATGACCGAGTTAATAAAAAGGAAATTCAGAGTACATCTAATTACAATTAGATTAGAATGTAAACGAGCTCCACTGGTTCAGTGCTTGTTTTTGTTTGCCTTGTTCAGATATCCCCCTTTAGATCTCAGTAGAGATGCTGTAGTTTGTCGCCTTTGATCTTGAGGAAAGTTACTGATGGTTAGTATGAATCAGGACATCAGTATTGTGTTGAGGACCCAAGATAAGGCTTGTGGTAGCGTGTCCCTCCCCCATCAAAGGTGAGAGCTTTGCTCAGTAAGTCCGAGGAATCGTTTCTACCTATAAAAAGTTGCCGGGGTTTCCTTGGGGCTTTTCCTTTTGAAAGTCACCTGGCCTAATCCAGTGTGGCTAGAATTGTTACCCAAAATAGTGTACTTGTGAGGCTGAGCAATACTCTGCATTGTAAAGCTTACTGAATGATGGGATGTTACCCTGTAATACCCAAGGGCTTCCCAGGTATATGTTAGTAACCCGCTGTCACCATCTGCCATATTCCTTCCTCTCTTTCATGTCAACTTCATGCTCGGTGCAGTGTTGTTTTGGTGGGGTTTTGTCTTCTGTAGGTACACGTGGCTGGCCTGTATTTACATTGAAGGCAGCTGGCTGAAGGCAATACTCTCTGCCTTTGGAGTGACAGGTGATGAGCTTCAGGGTAGTTTCTCAGCACGGATGTGTGGGGCCAGACCCATGGAAAGCACAGAGCCCTACCAGGCTGCTGGACAGGTTTGCCCAGCCCAGCCTGGAGCATCCCTCCCATTTCAGGGATGCTCCCTGCCTTTTGTATCACTTTACCTGGAGCTCCTCGCCTCTTTCCGAAGACAAATAGGCCTCATTCGCAGCAATGCACAGTGGTCTTAGCTGCATCGGGTGCAAAAGGTGGTTTTTTTCGGATGCCTTCTCCCTTACCCAGGCAGCCGGCCGGGGCCGGGCCGTGCGCGGCCCAGCAGCGCCCTCCAGGGGCCCGGCCCCGGGAGCGGCCGGGCCTCCGCGGCTCCAGCCGGCCGGAGGATGCCGCGGCTCGTAAAGGCCCTGGGTTTTTACTGCCAGGCCCCCGGGAGAGTCCCAATTAGCTCTGGAGGAATCTACCTCTTGGCAACAGCCCTCTGCTTTTTATACACAGAAATAAGTGAACAACAACGGTTCCTCTGATCTCACCAGGGCAGATGGCTGATACGAGGCCGGCGTTTGGGGGCCTTGAAATAACTTACCATGTCTATACAGTTTCTCTTACTAAGGATCTCTGCAACCAACAGGTTGTGCTTTGCAACCCATTTCAAACTCAGCCACTGCCACCTTTCTTTCCCTCTCTCTTTTCTTTCCCAGTGGTTCCGCTTCTGTCTTGCAGCCTAGCCTACCATCCCCCGGGGGTTCCCCAGTCTCACCCCTGCTCTCTGAACTTCTGCTTATCTTGCTCTTGCACAGAGCTAAGTTTGCTTTAGCTGTGAGTGTGCAAAGTACTTAATGTGCAAAGCAAGCTGTGCAATCAGGTCAGATGCACGCACAAATCAAAGATGTCTTAGGCTGGGCCGGAGTGGAGGGTGGCAGCAGGCTTACTGCTTCTGGCTGGGAGCAGGAGTTCCCGTTTCCAGCTATAATCCCTCATCTGAAATCAGACCAAGCAGCTAGCAGGAAATGTAACATGCTTTTGAGAACTCCTGTAATCCCTGAGCTGTTTGTACCCAGCACATGGTAGGAACAGATTTATTGTTGAGGTGAGAGCCCTTGTCATGAGCTCCACGAGTAGGGTGCGTGTGCCTCATGATGCAGTCACAGCTCTGCAGTCTGTCCCTGCCCTTCTGCCAGGTATGAGTTCAGGTCTTTGATTTTAGGCACCTGTTTGATTGTTTGGTCCAAGCTAAAGATTTAGTAAACTTGGGCTATCTGCATTGCTTACATCTTCACTGTTCTCGCTGCCCTCTATAACGTGATGTTATTTTGCTTGCTCTTAGCAAAAACAGTTTTGGGAAACTTCATGACACTACTTGCATCCTTCCTTTCTTCTTCCTCCTTCCACAGTTTAGTTTAACCTTGTAATTGTTGCTTCTTGACCTCTGGATTTCATGATGTTCAGATACTACAGCACCAGGTATTTAACCTCTCTCATCTCAAGCACATTAGTCTGATTCTTGCATGTGAATCTTAAGGAGTGCTGGCAGGACTTGCTGTGTGCATGCTCAGGAGCTCCTTTGAACCTGCCCTCCGGCAGCAGACAGTGGGGAGACTCCTTTGTCATGCCACGGCATTTATTGCCTTTAATATGGTTCTTGGATTTTACAGGTAGCCTGAGCAGTTTCCCCAATGGAAAAAGGCAAGACCTTAACCCTTTCAGTGAGTATCTTGTCAAAATGTTTCCTTTTTTTCTGTGATAACCACGTGTCCCAAAATTCATTCTCCCCTGCTCTCCTATGTTCACAAATATCAATATAGAAACAGCTGGAAACCGAAGTTGTTCATAGGAGGTGTGAATATAATAACATGCAGCTCAGCTGCATCATCTCGAAGTCCAGCACTGTGTCTTCAGCTGGGGCAGACAGTACGTTGCTAAGGAATTAGAATAGGATACAGCAGCTATGGGATGAACACTCTCATGGTTTCATTGGGTGCTCCTCATTTTGGATTGTGAGAAACAGTGAGCAGTTCTCCCCTGCCTATCTTTCTCCTGCCACTTGTTCTATAGCCCTCCAATATATGTCTGGTTAGACTCCTTTCTGTGTTGAAAAGATATAGGCTATGTATTTGCTTAGTGACAGAAGTCTTCCCATACCTCTTGCTATTCTCCTTACCTTTCTGGGTACCTTCTCTGGTCCTGATGAGATGGGCTGAACAGAGAACTGAAGATAAAGATCAGCTAAGCCTTATACATTTATGTAGTGATGATTCCTGGTGTGTCCTCAGTTCTGATCATGTATTTGATTTTTGTCTGCTGCTAAAAGCTGAGTGGAGGCATTCAAAAAATTGTGTACTGTGACTTCAACCTCCTTCCTAGTCACTCAGAGTGCTTAGTGTAGGACAGGTCATCCCTGCTCCCCACTCATGCACTGCGTTGCATGTATAGACATTGAAGTCAGTCTGCTGTTTTTATGAGCTGGTCATTGAGCACTGTGAGCGCCTTTTGCAGAGCTGTGCAGTCAATTTCAAATATGACTATCTGGAATAATTTTGCATTTGACAATATTCACCCCCCGTGGCAGGGCATGTCGACTAGCACCAATTGCAGTGAGGCCTGTCTAATAACCTTTCTCCTTTCTGAAAACCAAATCCATACCTCTGCCTTCTCTTCACTATGTTTTCACCTGTAATTAATCCACAGAGCTCTCTCTCTGATCTTGTAAGAGCTTTGATTCTTTAAGAACCTTTGATGAGGGGCTTAACAAAAGCTTTCTGAAGAAATGAGTGCAGGGGTGTGCGTGCCCATCTGGCTCACTAAGCAGCAGCCTTGCATCATCCACTGGAACACTAATAGCCCAGCAGGGTCCTGGGACCCCCAGCTCCAAGTACACTGTATCCTTGCCGCCGATTCAGTAACTTGGTAGGCTTCAGAGCGCCTGGTGCAGGCAAGCTCTCTAAGAACCACTGAGCAGGGAGACTGCTGCATTGTGCTGTTGCAGAGGTGGGGAGAGGTGGCTTGCCCTCGCCCTGCATGCCTGCCTCCTTGGAGGCCTGCTTGCCTGCTAGGCAAAGGAGACAGCTGGCTGCGGCTCACAGGGGAGATGGTGGCAGGGCAGCCTGGCAGCAGCGGGCTTCCACATCAGCCGTGGCAGGTGGAAGAGCAGAGGGAGAGATGCTGGACCAGTTGTTTGCCCAGACTGCATGCCCATTTCCAAGGAGGGGGATGGAGAGGAAAGGTAGTGGTTTATGTTTAAAAATACGTCGGTCCCTAGGGCTCCATGTGACTCATTCAATGCTTTTTTCAGCAAGGCTGTCTCATTAGCTCCTGATTGTTTTCAGCCTCACAGCTTACTCTGGGATCTCAGCCTTCTGGGGCCGTGCCTGCAGCAGAGGCTGTACTGTATCTTTATCAGTCAGGTGCTCTTTTGGTTTTAATTTGCCTTTTTTCCTCATTTTCTCTGCTTCTGTTTTGTTTTTTTTCATCCTTTCCCACCCCACCCTTTCAGTAGGTCGCCTGGTGTAGCAGCAGAAGACAGGAAGGGAAGGCAGGAGCCGACCCAAAGGAAAGAAAGATCTAGCAACAGATGGACAGACACCTTGCTGCTTGTGAGCAAGCATGCAGCATCAGCAACATCCAACGTAGCAGAAGTGGCACCCAGAACGTTTGCACTTTTTAATAATTGGTTTGGGTTTGTTCTTAATTGCTTTTCAATGCCATTATCTAATACTTTGGAGAGTGGGAGGAAGCAGGATTGTGACTTTTTAAAATTGGAACAGCTACTGATGACGTAAAATTGAGTTCACTGTGACTCAAAGAAAGAGAATTTTATATACTGTATATAAATATATATGTAAATTGTACAGTTGTCTTGTACAGGGGTTGGAGTCACTGTTCTGTTCCTCCGTTTGCTTTTGAAGGTTGTTAGGGTTAGAGGGACACTTTACATTTAATGGATTACAGTAATGCATTCATTTCTGCCACCAAACCATCATTCAGTTGCAAACCTTAACACCCCCGTGCAAAAAGGAGCAAGTATATCAGCATGACCTGTGCTTGCAGATGTGCACACAGTGCCCCAGATACCAAATGCTTCTTGGGAGCAGCTGAACCCCTTCTTTTCTTACTGTAAAGCCCTGTGCAACTCACAGGCAATTGGGCTTTTGAGGGAGCACAGATTTCACCTAAGTATTGCTGCACTGCAAAGCTGCTTAAAGTAAGGATAGAAAAGGGTTGTATTAAGGACACACAAAAGTAATTTCTGCACCTGTTGCAAGTTGGGCAGAAATGAATTGCAAATGCATTACTATCCAGGCTCAGAAGACGTGCTTAGCAAAGATGTGCCATGCCTCAGAAATCTAACGCTGTAGGAAGGATGTGGGAGCAGTAGGCCTAGTAGAGTTGGCGGAGTCAAGTCTTGCATCTTCCTCTCTGACAAAGTGTTCATCTATATGCTGTACAACAATAAAAATACTGAGAAGCCTGCTAAAAGCAGCATTAGCCTGCCTGTTGCTTTGCTGAAGAGCAAAGAACATACTTGTCAGTGCAGAAAGACACAGCCATGCTGCTGGTCCCCAAGAGTCTGCTTTACTCATGTTTCAACACTACAGCTTGGGCCATGCTTGCTGGTGAAGGTCTGTCTGCAATGACTATTCTTGTCTTTGGTGGTTGTGAATCTCAAGCTCCTCTCCTGCACAGGGGTGTGCCTGCCTAGCTTAGAGTATCCACTTCACCCGATTCGCTGTTATTAGTACCTCCTGTGCTATCGCACTCCAGTGTCACATTACAGTAACAGTGAAGACTTGGATTGAGGAGCCTGGTCTCTTGGAGGCCACAGGGGCTGTTTCAACTACCAGCAGTTTTTCCAGGCTTGTTTCTTAATCTCAGATATAACTGTAAAGTCAGCGGTAGGGCAGGGACACCCGTATCAGCAATCCTAGGTTCGGGCAGAGTGTGATGGGACACACAGTGTTTTCCTTTGTGCATTTCCAACCACTGGCAGCACTTGCCTGTTCATAGGAAATGTTCTGAGCAGCCTCCCACTTCAGACCTCGTGATCCTTGTGCCACGCGTCTCTGGACCAAGAACCTGTAGTCAGAGATGATGACATGCCACGCTAATATGACATCACACCAACAATTGCTTGTAACAGCATTGCGTTACTGTAGAGACTGGGCTTGTCCCTTGAGGCTTTGTTGCTTTGGTAAAAGATGTTGCAACACAGCACCTGTGTTGCCATCTGACATGACTCTGTGGCATGTCATCATGATGATAGCATGAGATAAACACATCACAGCAGGAGTGTCCTGATGCAGTAAGTTAGTGCCTTGTTGACAAAATGGAAAGTTTAAAAAAAGAAAAAACAAACCAAAAAATCTTTCTATAAATAACTGTTTAAGACTAGTGATAACTCTTCCTCTGGGAAGTAGATTGGAGCTAAGTAAAGCATTTGGCATCATTGAAAACACCTCTGGTAATCTCTGAAGTATACATCACACCACCATAATATAAAGAAGTCTCTTTAGCAAGAGCAGATCCTGCCTGGTGGATCTTCATGGTTTCTCACATACAATGTATGTGCTTTTCTGGCCTGCAAGCTCCCGTCTTCTTGATTGCATCTTCTCTTTTTAAATGTCCAGGGCACATCTTTTGTGTGTTGAAATGATTTGGTTTAGTGTATAGTTAGAAATGTCCCGGTCACTCATTAATCCTATTGTAGGACTAAAGAATTAATCCAGCTGTATAAAAGAAACCCTCTCCTTTTTTAATATGCTAGTTTTAGCAATTAAAAGCTCTGGCTGCTGGGTTGGTGTTTGGTTGTGGGTTTGTTGGGGTTTTTTTAATGTATAGTTGCATCCAGCAAAAGCAGCCACTTGGATGCCTATAGTTCTGTCGGCCAGCCACTGGGGCCGGGCAATGCCTCACAAGGTTGCGGGGGGAGTGCAGAGCTGCTAAAAGTCACTGCCTCTTTTCTTCTGGAAATGTCAGTAAACCAGCCAGCCAATGCTCCTGCCTGTCACATAAATCCTTCTGCAGACGTCGTTTTTCTCATCCTTGTGTCCTTCCCCTCCAAAAGCCCTGCATTCACATGTAGTTCGCAATTAAAATTGGGTCAGTTCTTCAAGGAAGCCAAACAAGGCGTAGCTGTTGAGGTTAGCTTTGGTATTGGTGTGCGTATTCATGTTGCTACGCTAGAGCTGACTTTATGGATGGATTGGGGTCCAAGCATTATAGTGCTTTCCCCTTTACTTTCACGAGACAAGTCCAAGTCCCCGCATCCTGACTTGCTGGGTTTGCACGGGCCTCTGACCAGCTTCTGGCAACACTTGTACATTGGCATGCAAGACCCAATCAGCATGATTGTGTAACATCTGGATAGAGGTTGGGTTACTTGTTCTGGGTTTGTGTGTTGGAAGATCATGCAGACGGTGCTGGTCTTGATTCATATAACCCATCCTATGAGTTGTCCAAACAGTCTGTACTCATCAGAAGAGAGCAGTGCCTCAGCTCCCCTCTTCCCTTGTTGCTTTTATTGCCGGATAACTGGCCAGTCCACCTGGCTGCCAGGCCAAACATGTCCTTATCTCGTGGTGGTAAGCATTCTTTGGCTCTGCCTTGCATCAGTAGCATCCTACTGAAGCTGGGGCATGGGGAGTGTCAGCGTTGTGCCTGGAAGCAGACCCTGGGCATGTCTCTCCTCATCCTTCAAGTCCTCCTGGGCCTCTCCAGCTCTACTTTGAATGACAGCTGAAAACAGCTGGGACAGAGAAGAGAACCAGGGCTCCACAATGCAAGTCATCTGCTCTTCCTGCCAGAAGCAAAAATCTTTCCTTTTTTGCTGATCCTCCAAAGGCATAGGTGTGTTGGAGGGAACTGCATTACGGTGGGATTTATCCGTATGAAGGCACCGCTTTCCATGGCCTGAGTTTATACTGAACTTACCCTGCCCCAGCACATTTCTGCCTATGGCATTGTTTGTTAGACTGAAAGGCATCTGTTTGATTTTGGGTTTGTAATAAAATAGATAACTTTTGCTCCAGTGTCTTGTGGTGGTTTCTTATTGAATCTTTATTTCCAGAACTTACCTCTTTCACATACTGTTCTGTTACCTACGCAGTGCCATAGGAGAGGGAAGGGGACTTTCCTGCTCCCAGAGTCATGTGTCTGTCTTTGGTTGGGATCTGAGGTCCTTGGATGTTTCTCTCCTGTGTGTAAGCCTCCAGGTTAAATTGAAACATGCCCCAGAGTGCTTCTCTGAGGTTTGATGACAGCTGACCTAATCTGCCCAGGCTGCTTCAAAAGGCTGTGAAGCTTCAGCAGGAGAGTAGGGGTAACCACAGAAGGTGGGACCCACAGCCAAGTGGGATCTAATAGCACAGTCTCCCAAAACCAGGGACAGAAGACAGGCACTGCACCTCACATCTCCTCATCCCCACTCGCCTTGGGAGCCTTCGTACTTCACTTTTGCAGGTCAGGCCTCACTACATGGGAGCCTGAAATACTATTTTCTAGGTGTTGTCCAAAACCTTTTAATCCTCAGAGGTGACAAGCAGCAAGTTATGCTGGGAAGCTGCTGCTATTGTAAGACGTGCTATTTCCTAGGCTACAGGGAGGTGCTATTCATCAGAGGCTGCAGCACCAGGTCCATGACAGAGGAGGCCACACACTGTTCCCATCAAGCAGATATGGCCAGTTTTCTCATCACTGTCTATGTCATTTCACTTGATCACATGTAAATCTCTTGCAATTAATAAGGAGCCAACTCATTTATTGCACATCGAAAGGGAGGCAATTGCAGTCCCAAAGGGAGGTTTTCTGCTTTTGTAGTCACAGGCTGGCTTGTTTGTAGATGGGCAGGGAGGGGGTCTGCTAAGACTGTTGTCTTTAAATGCAAGTTCAATGATGAAGGGAGAAAATGCAGGGATGAATGACAGCCAATGTGGATTTGTCAAGAATAAAATGGCAAAGTGAGCTAATTTCCTTGTACTACCAAGGTAACAAGTTTTGGGCTAAGGGAGAAGCAGTGGTTGTCATCTCTGGAGTTCTGCAAGACTTAATTAAAAATAGGAAAAGAATATTTTAAAAAAAGAAAGCAATTCTTTGGCCATGCTTCCTGTTTCTGGGGTCAACATAAGGTACTCTGAGAGGCCTTCACCCTTCCCTGGTGGTGCAATCATTCTGTAAGCAAGTCTAAAAGAACTACAAAGAGCTTGCTTCTGCCTCTGCTTCCAATAGTGATATTGCCAGAAGACTTTTCCTCCTCCCCCGCCTCTTTCCCCCTTATCTTTGACATAACTAACAAAATCCACATGCGGAATGCCGACCTTCTGACTTCTCGGCAGCCAGCCCTTGCAAGCCATTTCAGGCAAAATAACTTGGCAGCCCTCCAAAAGCTGATACTAAATTAGACAGCGGGATCTGCAGAAGTGGTGCTCCTTCGTTTGGAAAACACCTTGAAAACAAAGTGGATTAAAAAACCACCACCTCAGGAAGTAGGAGTATAACAGCAAGTATTTTCTATGGAGTGTTTGCCGGAAAACCTGAGGCTGGCTGCTTTGGGAAGCAATGATGCTGTCTGCCATTCTGTATCCAAGGGCCTGCTTACTGATTTCAGTGGCTGGTTTTGTTTTTCAAAGGTGCCTCGCCTGTGCACACCAGGAGGGGTCTAGCTTTCATTCAGGAAACACCACCAGCTCTGTGCTACATGTTGCAGCACAAACCTATATCCCCACCTCCCGCAAAAGCACGAAAGAACATTTATTCCACATTATGTTGTTCTTGCAGCACATTGGGACTGGGCTGAGGTCTTCGGGCTCTCAGCCCAGGCAGAGGAGCCACGGCCAGTCGGCATCCCCTTGAGGACAAGGCACTGGCGGTGGGTGGCTCTCTGCTCGCTGCCTGAGCCAGACCTGCACTGTGCTGCAGGCAGAGGGGTGCATGCTGGGTGTTGAGGGAGGCAGGAGTTTGTGGCTCCCGGAGGTTGAGGCTGCCTCCTCTCTGGCAGGAATAGCAGGCCCAGCTCTCCTGCATGCAATTCACAACTAGGTGGCCCTAGTTTGGAGCTCAGAGTAGCTCCTCAATGCAAGCTCTGGGAGTCTGCAGTGCAGATGAATTAACTCACCTTACTAAAATAGACAAATTCAGTCCCAGTACAAAACATCCTTAATTAATTGCTTTTTGGTATGTGAACGAAGGACTCAGAACTGTGTGTGACCTTCGTCCTCAGTTTGGTGAAATGAGTTCTTCTGTCGCATCTCAGTGCTGTGCTTCAAGCAATAAAAACTGCGGCGTTTGAATGTCCATTATACAGCACAGCCCTGGCTTTACATAGCACAAAGTACCATTACTATCTCCCTCAGTCATGATTTTGGCTGGGATCACTCAAGTGATCCCTGCTGACTTCACCGTGTCAGAAAAGAGTTGACACAGCATTTGGCTGAAGAGATGGAGCTATTTCTGAAGTGGCTTGGATGTTCTTGCTATGAGCTGGCAGGTTGTAACAGGCAAAGCTATATGAAGGTGGCTGAAGTTGGATCTGTTCACCTACAGCCCTACGTGAACATGAATTTTTGCATCTCTTGAGCTGTTATGATTGTTTCAATTGTTCAGATGTTTGCTGCAAGCTTTTTCTCCTTGAAATGCAGTTGAATACCAGACCTTTGTAAAATGAGTTAATCTAAAGTACTTAGACTCCAAAAAATAAAATATCAAATATCAATGAATTCAGAAAACTGGTGGGCGGAGCCTGTGAAGAGATGCCCTAAAGGATAAAACAGATCTGAGAACTGATAGAAGAGCTGGGGTCAAAGTCCCAATAACAAACTATCCTGCTGCAAGGGAAATGAAGTAGAGACCAATAAAGGGGATCAAGAGCTCTTCGACATCCTGAAGCATGAAAAGTAGGAAACGTGAGATTGGTGTTGGAGCGTTGTAGGCGACATGTGAGATTCCAGGGGACTTAAGGATGACATGGCAACATCACCTAACTAGAGATGAAGAAAAACCTAGGGAATTATAGACCTGACGTCCTAATATCTCTCTCTGAAAACTTGCAAGAGCGAGCTACTGACCAGTTATTCTCTAATCCCCTAGATAGATTTATAAAAATGTAAAAAAAAAATGGCTGGAATGGTTTTGTTGACGTTTTGCTGAGGACAAATCGTATCAAACTAATTTGATTCCGTTCTTTGACAGGATAACTGGCCTCATGGCTAGGGGAGTCAGCACTAGATGTGATATGTCTTGACTTTGGTAAGGCTTCTGGCACTGTCCCAGAACTCGTAAGCAAGCTGAGGAAATGCAACCTATTTAGACTCACAATACATTGAGCTCAGTGTCAAAGTCAGAGAGCTTTCTGGGGAAATCTTTCCAGTGGCTGTCCAGGGTCCAGGTCTATTGAGGATTTTCATCAGCAGCTTTAGGAAATTGCTTTACTATAAAATTTCCTGGTGATATCCAACTGGGAGGGGCTGTGAGTACCTATGAAGGGTAGGAGCAGAATGCTTGATAAATTGCAGAAATAGTCCAAGTCAACAGGATGAGTTTCAGCAGAGAAGCATGCAATGACCTGCCATGAGGCAGCCGGCGTGAATGCGCAAACGCAAAGCAAGACCCAGCAGGCAGCAATCCAGCAGAAACGACCGCTCAGAAGCTGGAAGAGGAGAAAGCAGAGAACCTGAAGTGCTTTACCACATACAAAATGCTCTTATGACAAGGGTAGTAATCAGTTGTTTTCCATGCCTTTGTGAATAAAACAAGAAGGAAAAAAAAATAGCAGGGCCAAAAAACCCCCACATTTGGGTTTGCTGTTATTTTTCTGCTACTGAAGAAGAGGAGGCAATCAAATCTCTTTTGATAGCTTTTTTAAGAGCATATTGGACAACCATGGTGTTGATAGAGACATGGAGGCGCTCTGTACAGTGTGCCTTAGTGCCAAGGAGGTGCCCAGGAGACCTTCTGAGAGCACTGTTGAAGCTTTTGTGTTGAGATTTTTTTTTTCCCTACATCTTTTCCATGCACCCAAGTTGTACGCAAATAATTCTCACAAAATGGGACCACTGTTTCTGTAATGCAAGCTTATTTTCTGAGACAAGAGAGACATCTTCCTGGGAAGGTATTTATAACTTCATACCTTGCACCCTCCCCCCCCAAAAAAAAAATCTTGCTTGGATGGTTTATTTCTTTAATTCAGCTAGATTTCATACCAGTTTCAAAGTACTTCCAAGACCTGTGTTATTTTTTATTGCATTCTTCAAACTGGGCCAATTTCTGAGTGCATGCCCAGC
Source organism: Aptenodytes patagonicus (assembly GCF_965638725.1). NCBI lineage: Eukaryota > Metazoa > Chordata > Aves > Sphenisciformes > Spheniscidae > Aptenodytes > Aptenodytes patagonicus. The sequence goes on along the minus strand of NC_134955.1, from coordinate 33,774,548 downwards.
AATGAGTAGTAGGTAGGTCACGATTTTTCCTTTAGCCACAGCTCCCACTCAGCTGGTCACGTACATGGCAATAGCAGCGGTACTGTCTGGGACATTGGTGAACGCTCACATTTAGGTGCAGTAGGAACATGTGATGAGCTCATCAACCTCACATCATGCCTGCAGGCTCCATGTCTAAGCTCAAATAACCGCCTGAGGCCAGGTGTGGGGAAGGGCCTGGTTTCCCAGTTCAACGTGGAGAGGGGCTGAGGGTTTCTGCTGCTGGCAGCAGGAGCAAGCGTGAGCGACCCCCCCGGCTGCCTGTGGGGATGCACCGTGGGCCTGGGGGTGCTGGACTCTCTCCCCCACTGCATGCTGCCAGGCAAAGCACAGACCCCCTGGGCAAAGGGAAGGCAGACGTGTATGCGTGTGGGGCGGGTAAAGCTACTCATGGTGTTAATTATCCAGATATTTTAAATAGCTCATTTAAATACTGGGTGGTCCTTAATTCCTCCCCCCTGTGGAGGCAAGTTGGGAGCCCTGTCTTCTCTGCTGGGCGCTAAGCAGCACTGGCACACATACCTCCATTGTTAACAAGCTGGCTGCCCTGGCACACATACACAGATGGCAACGGTCATTAAAAACATTTTTTTTCCCATATAATACTCCAAAGGTTATTGTTGGTGACAAGTGCTTTTCAGCTTGTGGCCAGGGCTGCCCAGGGCTCAGCAACTGCTGTTCCCATTCGTGCAGGCTGGCTCCTACACCAAGGTCAGGGCTGCGACCACTCCCTGGCAGAATTAATCCAAAAAACCTTCTGTCTGTTTTTTTCCCCAGAAAAAAAAGCAATTCCAGGTGAATGATATGAGGAATGACCTGCCACCAGCTAACACCAAAGTGTGACTGAGGATGGGTTGAAATTTCCTGGCTTTGAATGGTGGCATGTTCAAGCATGACCAGATCTCCTGGATACCCTTCTGTTACTATCTATATCTATCCTATTGTGCTATCAAGAACTGGATGATGGTCATTCCTCAAAGGTCTCATTACCAACCCTTTATCTCAACAGTGTCCAGGTACAACAGTACTGGGTGTCCTCCAAAATGCTTTCCCAAAGCAAAGTGCTATGCTGGTGGAGACATGCAGGTAGGCATCATCCCACCGCAGCAGTGAGCCAGGGTGGTTGATGCCTGAGGTGGCACACGCAGCTGATGGGGGCTTCTCCTTGCAGATGGTGCTGTGGGGTGAGGTCATGTTGCTGCTTTGGGATGGAGGGTGGTGGTAAGGTCCTCCCATACCAGGGACAAGTGGCTTACAAACCAGTCCAGCAGCCCCAGCTGTGGAATCGGGGGAAATGTGCATCACAGAATATTTTTGTGTTTAATTTGTGCTTGTCCAGAAAAGCCTTGATTGAACCAACACAGCAATTGCCAAAAAGGTGACAAAGCCCATTCTGAGCGCTGCAATTGCCTCCTCCCTGGCTTAAAACCTTTGCTCACTGGCTCTAACAAACACTTCATTCTCACTGTACCATACTGCAGCCAATTCCTGATGGCTCCATGCTCCTGTCACTCACCCCAGTTCGCTCCAGGACGGCGCCCTTCGGTCCTGGACTTAAGCGTCAGAACGTGTGGGGACTGGGGTGCTTCTGTGCAGCAGTGGCAGTGAGCCAGCCCCAAAGGGTCACAACCCCCCGCCACCAGCCCCAGCCCCTTCACTGAAGTCAAAGTTCATGGAGGGCATGAGCCAGCCAACAGGGCAAGGGGTGGGAAGTGACCCCACAGGCCTGCAGGGAGATGGGAGCGGGCAGGACCCAGTGGGGCAATGGCCTTTTTGTGGCCAGGCTGGTGGGCTTTGTCGAGCTCTGGCCATGCCGGGGGAGCGATGTGCAGCACAGCCTTCCCGCGGCCTCTCCACAGCGCTGGGGGTCCTCCCACCCTGGCTCCCACCAGAATTATGGGCTGCGCCAGCTGCCCCTTTGCTGCAGAAAGGCGTGTGGGGATGGTTCTGTCACAAGGCCCACTGTAAAGGGGATTTTTGGCGTCAGGGGCCCAAATAGAAGTGGAAAAAGGCAGTCAGTGGTGGTGCTGGGTGAGGAGGCAGCATGGTACTGGCCGAACCCAGGGCACGATTCCCGGTCAGCTTGAGGGGGGATGAGTGAGTGATGCCTCTTTGCAAAACTGATTTTTACCTAAAGGCTGATTTTTTGACTGGCATCCATGCAGTGCAGCATCACCTGGATGGCAAAACCTGTGGGGTGCTGCGAGTGCCCCCCATGGCAGCAGAGTGGGAAGGCAGCTAGAGGTACCGCTGGCCCCGCACCATGTGTGGCCCTTAGACTACGCCCCCATGCCATGGCAGTCCCCAGGGACAAAGCAGCTCCTTTGATCACCTCTGCTTTTCCCTCCTGATGTCAGGGCAATCCTCAACCACAGCAGCGATGGGGCCTTGGCGAGGAGTGGGGACGGAGGGGAGAGGGAGGCTGAAAGGTAAACGTGTGCCGCCCAGAGCACGAGGGCTGCTGAGAGAGGCCAACGGCTGTTATTGCAGGCTGCCATGGGAAGCTGATGCGAGAAACAAAAGGGAAGAAGCAGCGACAAAAAACACACCAGCAAAATCTCCTCTCCGTCAGCCAGCCAGGAGCAAGTGCTGCGGGGTCCTCCCACAGCAGTACCGAACTGGAGGACTGGAGTGGAGGGGGGAGCAAACCAGCCAGAGCCAGTGCGACCAAGTCCAGGCACCTGCCCAAAGGAAACCAGGAGCAAGCAGATAGCTAAACCCAAAGTAAAACATAAAAGCCTCAGCAAAAAACCCTAAAAATCCCGAAAGGCACCAAACGCTTTTTTTTTTAGCTTGCATATTTTTTAATGATGTAAAAAATAAAAATAAAAGAAAGAAACGCTCCACAGATGTTGTTGGCCTGGCGCAGATCGCCCTCGTGCATGGAGGGCGCCAAGGCCCCCATGCAGTTGGCACTCATGGCAGCCAGTCCTCCCCTCGCCCCGAGGTCAGCTGAAGAAGGAAGCGGATGAAAAGCACGTGGTGGATACAGCACAAGCAACAGAACAGCACGGCAGCTCCCCAGGCTGGGCTTTACCCAGGGGTGGGTGAGCTGGCACAGGTAAAATAAGAGCTCAACAGACTTTATATGTCCAAATTAAAACAGCGATGATAGCCGTGAGAGCTGCACTTTAAGCCTCCCCAGACAGCATTTGGGGGATTTTGTAATTTTTCTTTCAGTGTTACACGCGTGTGCTCTGGGCTCCCCGGCTGGTGGGCAGTGGCAGCAGTAGCTGCTCTTGGTGGCTGTTGGCACGGCCGGAGGACAGAAGGACTAGCAAGCTTGTCGGGAGCCCGGCCTCAGGGTTTCTTGCCCATCTTTTTCACGCCTTTCCCCAAAGCCATGGTGAAGAGAAGGTGGGTAATGAGGCAGGAGGTCAGATGCTTGTTGGCTTCAAACCCAACACCTTTCACCCACGGGGAGCTCCCACCAGCAAAGCTCCTGCTGCTCCTCTGAGAAGGATCCTCCTTCTCTGCCTTACATGTATACACATTTATATAGAGATATAGATATCTGATAAACATTTTGTATGAAAATAAATACATCATCTGTGTGTTAAGGACCATCATCACTCTCATCTAGTCACCTGCTATAATGTTACATCTCTTTTTTGTCCATGACAACCTTGTTCCCATTGCTTTTTTCCTAACCCACGGACACTTCTTCCCTGCCTCCTGGGGCAGCAGAAAGCACTGCAGCAGGTAGAGACATACCTTTTGGCAGCCCCTCTCTTACTTGCCGCCTCCCAAGGTTTGGCTTATTATAGGGAACTTTATGAAGAAAATGCTTCCCTTTACAGCACCTGTTTCTTGATAGAAGAAATTCTCTCACCTCTGTGCCTGGCAAGATCATGGAGCAGATCCTCCTGGAAACTATGCTAAGGCACATGGAAAATAAGGAGGTGATTGATGACAGCCAACATAGCTTCACTAAGGGCAAATCGTGCCTGAACAAATTTGGTGGCCTTCTACAACGGGGTTACAGCATTGGTGAATAAGGGAAGGCCAACAGACATCATCTACCTGGACTTGTGCAAAGCATTTGACATTGTCCCGCACGACATCCTTGTCTCTAAATTGGAGAGACATGGATTTGACGGATGGACCACTCAGTGGATAAGAAATGGGCTGGATGGTCACACTCAAAGTGTTGCGGTCAATGGCTCGATGTCCAAGTGGAGACTAGTGACGACTGGCGCCCCTCAGGGGTTGGTATTGGGACTGGCGCTGTTTAACATCTTTGTCGGCGACTTGGACAGTGTGATTGAGTGCACCCTCAGCAACTTTGCCGATGACACCAAGATGTGTGGTGCGGTCGACATGCTGGAGGGAAGGGATGCCATCCAGAGGGACCTGGACAGGCTTGAGAGGTGGGCCCGTGCGAAACTCTTGAAGTTCAGGGCCAAGTGCAAGGTCCTGCACATGGGTTGGGGCAATCCCAAGCACAAATACAGACTGGGCAGAGAATGGATTGAGAGCAGCCCTGAGGAGAAGGACTTGGGGGTGTTGGTTGATGAGAAGCTCAACGTGACCCGGCAATGTGTGTTTACAGCCCAGAAAGCCAACTGCATCCTGGGCTGCATCAAAAGAAGCGTGACCAGCAGGTCAAGGGAGGTGATTCTGCCCCTCTACTCCACTCTCATGAGACACCACCTGGAGTACTGCATCCAGCTCTGGGGCCCCCAACATAAGAAGGACCATGGACCTGTTGGAGCGAGTCCAGAGGAGGGCCACGGAGGTAATCAGAGGGCTGGAGCACCTCTCCTATGAAGACAGGCTGAGAGAGTTGGGTTGTTCAGCCTGGAGAAGAGAAGGCTCTGGGGAGACCTTATAGCAGCCTTCCAGTACCTGAAGGGGGCCTACAAGAAAGCTGGAGAGGGACTTTTTATGAGGGCATGTAGTGATAGGACAAGGGGTAATGGCTTTAAACTGAAAGAGGGTAGATTTAGGCTAGATATAAGGAAGAAATTTTTTACGCTGAGGGTGGTGAAACACTGGCACAGGTTGCCCAGAGAGGTGGTGGATGCCCCATCCCTGGAAACATTCCAGGTCAGGTTGGACGGGGCTCTGAGCAACCTGATCTAGTTGAAGATGTCCCTGTCCATGGCAGGGGGGTTGGAACTAGATGATCTTTAAGGTCCCTTCCAACCAAACCATTCTATGATTCTATGATCTTCATCTTGAAAGCACTTTACAAAGAGTAAAGTTTTAACATCCTCTTCCAGGGCTCTCAATTAAGAAATATGTTTCTAGATAGCACTGTTTATATAGATATAGGTATAGTTTTTATTTATTTTTATTACCAACCCAACATTTCAATTTGCAGCCATTGATGTAATTCATGACATATTCTTGTGGTGTTTTTTTTTTTTTTCCCTTAAAAAGAAATGAACTTCAAATGAAAAGGATGCCTTTTTGTCTGTCTGGTGTTCCTAAAAGGTACTCAAGAAGACACAGTGGCAGTTTTTAAGCCCGTACCTTTCAATGGCCTGAAGACCACCAGTGAGATGTGGGCGCTGTGAAAACTGGGGTAGCAAACAAGTGAAAGGGTAGCCACGCCACAGCTCGGGATGGGATGGTGCTGGGAACAAACGGGCACGCCATCCGGGGTTTCCTGAATTCATTTCCACCTCCGAGTAGGAAGACTGCACAGCAAACCCATCACCATCCCAAGGAGCCGGTACCGCGTTCCCTGGCCCCCTCGCTCCCCCCAGGGCAGACTATTCCTGGGTAGCCATTTATTTCTTTATCGGTTGTAAATTAACATAATTTTCTCTCCCTGCAGTACGACAAGCTCGAAGTTAATTATACAAAGAGAAATGCCATAGTCAAAATATACATGATACATATTATATTAGAGGGTTGGGGTTTGTTTGGTTTTTTTTTCCTCCTTTTTTTCTTAGCCGAGGCAGGTGATTGAGATGCTACATGCTCCAGCCTTTGTCACTGAATGTGTGTGTGTGTCTGTGTTTGTATTAAAAATATATCAGTCTTGTGATGTTCTTAAAAAAGAAAGAAATGGAAGGCGGCGAGGGCGGAAACGAGTAATAGTGAAAAAGTTCTTTGACTGTGTCACAGTCTTTTGTGGCTTCAAAAAATACACATGTTCAATTCCAGCACTGACGGCAGCTTGAAGCTTTAGAGTAGATTTTTAACATTTTTCTGTTTTAGTAGTAAAAAAGAAAAAAAAAAAAAAAAGCAGTGTGCCTCCCCCAAACCAAAAAGCAACAAGCAAACGAAAGAAAAAAAAAAATCAAATTCCTGATCAGACTTCTGCAATTCCCAACCAGTGAAAATAAGAAAGTATCTCCTTACAATGGAGGGGTGCTCAGGAGGAAAGCAGACAAGCCCCTATGGGAGAGGTGACCTTTGGAGATGGCTGAAACGTCTTAATCTCATTGAATGGGGCCAGCGGCTGGGTTTATTGTGTTTTGTTTTATTTCAACACTTGCCATTGTTGCTTTCTTTTGTATCATTTTGGGTGGGTTTAGTTTGTTTGTTTTTTTCCCTCTGTGATGGTTTTGCCCTTCTTGGCACCCAGCCATCCAACCATCTGGGCAGCGGCGGCCCCTGATGGACAGCTGTCCCCTCCGGTGAAACCGTGCTTCCAGGACCGGTGTCCAGTGAGGTAACGGAGAAGGGGATCCCTCCCCCGGCAGCACCGTCCCTCCACCGCCTAAAACCCCTTGATGTAGCAATAGGCCTCCAGGGTGGCGAAGAGGATGTACAGCAGCCAGAGGCTAATGAAGAGCAACGTCGTGGCCAGTTTGCACCCCCGGGGGCCGCCCAGCTCCCCCCCGATGTGGGGCCGCCGGCGGTAGAGGAGGACACTGATGCAGATGAAGGCGAAGATGGTGAAGAGGGTGACGGAGAAGGCCAGGGTGCCTGCTGACACCTGGAACTCCTGCCCCTGTGACGCCCAGTAGATCGCCGCCACTGACCATGCCAGCCCGATGCCCAGGAAGACGTTGACGGCGTTGCTGCCCGTGACGTTGCTGATGGAGGCGTCAGCGTACACGTCCTGGATGGCCGCAGCTTTGCTGGCGAATGTGTCTGGGGTTGGGGGAGGAGGGAAGGAGAAATTACTGGGAGTCCAACAGGAGAAACGGGCAACCCTTCATGTCTGGAGGACAAGGGAGCCTCAGGTGTGGCACTGGCTAGGTTGGGACATGGATCTCTCCTGGTGCACAATCCCCCTCCCGGGTCCAGGGACCCCATGTTGCCACCAAGTGGGGTGCAGACCTTGCCTGGGGACAGGGCACTGTGGAGCCCCTTGCCAGCCTGAACCCCATCCCCATGATGGAGCTGCTCCCGTGGGACAGGAGAACCACCAGAGGACTTTCCTCCCACCCCATCCCCTCTCTGTGGCTACCCCACCTGGTACGGAAGTGCCGAAGGCAACAAAGACGACGGCGGTCACTGAGTCCTTGAGGCCGATGGTGCAGCCAAAGTGGGAGGCAAGGTCGCCAATGACGGCTGTGAGCATGCCAATGATGAGGATGGAGACGACGAAGCAGGCCCAGCCGTTGCAGTACTCAGTGGGGGGCACGCAGGCAAACAGCACCTTCCAGAAGACGGTCAGGAAGTGCATCACATAGTCGAAGCAGGACGGCAGGCGCTCCTCACCGGACTCATCCTCGTCCTCATCACCTGCTGCACACAACGTGGAAGAAGAGATCCAGCGCTCATGATGGGTCAGGTCAAGATTACGGGGGTGGGCTGCAGCCTGTGCTTGGCCCCTCTCTCAGGGCTCCAGGGATGCTGCTCACCTGGGACAAGGTGGTGTGGTGCTGGCCACAACAGTGGGCTCAGGGCACCCCAGGTCCCTCAGTGATGGGTGAGGCTTGGCAAGAGGGGTGCCTCCCAGGACACCCCAGAGCCTGCAGGGCTGGGGAGTGGCAGAGCGGTGCATTGTGCCCACAGAGGGGCAGCCCCATCCCATCCCTGTTCCCATCCACAGGCAGTCACATAGTATGTAGTCAGCCTGAGGAGATCACTGTTGAGGAGCACCATGAAGTCACACAGCCAAGTGATGTTTTGGGGGGGTAAAATAGCAGAAAGTGATAGAACTGGGAAACTGGAGTGACCTTGTGGTTCTCCCGCACCAGAGGACAGGCTGGTCACCAGCAGCGCCCCAGTAAGAAACTTCTCATCTGTGTGAGGGTATCAACAACAGCGCTGCAGCCCCTTGGAGGGGTTCCCTCCTTAGCGTGGTGGGCCAGGTCAGCCCCAAGGCTGGAAGCACTGCTGGTCTTTGTGCAGATACAGGATTGATGGAAATAAATTGGTAAAAGAGAAAGCAGGTAGGGAGCACTGAGCAAATGGCACAGGAAGGAGAGAGATGGAGGAAGAGAGAAGCAGGCCTGCTTGCTACAAGGACGGAAGTACTGTTTCCACAGAAGCAGTTTCTCTTGATTGCTAGAAAGAAGAAAACTGAATACCCTGCACCTCTTCTTTCATGTCAGAAGAAGCCCTTGTGGCCACTGGTGACAGCTCCCACTCAGCTGCCTGCCTGCCTGCTTCCCACACTACGGCTGGGTGGAAAACAGGCCTTCAGGAAAGATGCCAGACCACCAAGGAAAGGTTCAGAAAGATGCCTGAGTGTCATTAATGGCATGGACATGTCTAAAATGTCTGCTCCACGGCTGCCTGGCTCTGGAAGCGGTGAGCTCTCTCAAGCTCCCTGGGCAACAGCTGGCAGGTCTTTAGACCTTTCCCTCCACCAGCTGCTGCCTCATGGGGCAAGACCTCCTGTCCATATGTGGTAACCTTCCCTACTCCCAGAGTCTCTACTGGCCGTGGCAGACAGGACATCTTCCAGCAGCAGGAGCTACCTGAACAGGACAGCACTGGGCTCACCAGGAGCCAGCAGCCCAGCCAGGATGGGATTTTGCTGCCTGTACGCTGCTCATCAGACCACTGAAGCAGCAGGAGCACCGCCAGCAGAAGTCAAGTCTTTGAAAACTGGCGTCCTGGATGGCTCCACACCAAAAGATGGATCTCCTGGGCTCCCAGCTAATGCATCTGCAAAAGCCCAATATATTTGGAGCAGAGGAGCTCTTTGGACTGGCTTTGCTGATGACCACCACACACGCAACAGCCGAGCATCACTGACCAGGCAGACGCTGTCTCCTGAGCCCAGACAGATCTCATCCCAGGCTGCATGAACCCTGGGGATGCTGGTGTGGGTTTTCTGATGTCCCCCTCACCTGCGCTGACGGTAATGGCCTCCATGAACTGGTCCCTCCAGGAATGTGTCCCTACAACCAAAGCCAGGTTTGTCTTCTTAATCAGCTTGTCCACGGTGCTCTGTTGTGGGAATAAAGATGCACAGCAATTAAACTGGCTGCTAGCAGGCAAAGCTGATCTTGCAGTACACTGTGGTCTCACAGACCCTTCCCAAACTGTTTAGGTGCCACAAGCGCTCTCCTACCAGTCAGATGAGGCCATGACTGGAGTTGAGCCCACCTTCTCCCCGGACAGGCTGACCCAAACCTCAGCAGAGCCTGCTTCATTGCCACCCCTTACTCCAGAGGAGGCTCCTTCCTTTGCCCCTGTCTCACCAGAGATAGCTTTGCTCCTGCCTTCTCCTGCACACTGGCTTCTTCTGCTTCCAGCAGGGCTCCCTTGTCTCCCTCCCTTCACCTCCGCCTACCAGCAGCTACATCCCCTAGCACTTCTTGTAGGCTTCCCCCATACTTTATTGCATTGCATACTCCTTTTCATCTTCCAGCAGCCCTTTCCCTGCACATGTGGCCACCCCCAGCCTCCTCAGTTCTGCTTTCCATGGCTGTTCTTCAGTGCCACACAGCTTTCCCCTCCTGGAGGACACCTGGGACAACTACTGACCTTGAACTCATAGGACTCCTCAATGATGACTTCTAGTTTGGGATGCTCGCCAAGTATTGGTTTGCCCATCTCTGCAATTCTCTTGGCTTCCTCCTCTTCAACCGTCAGCTTCCTCTCAGCCACCTCTGTGGAAGCAAGGTCAACACCAAGCTGTAGACAGCAGCCCTGGAGCACCAGGCCACCACAGGGGCTTGTCTGCAGGGTCTGAGCATGAGCTTGTGCAGCCCCTTCACAGGTTGCTAAGCTCACGCAGTGATTTGGGGGGCAGTGGTGGGGTGTTGGACCACAGAAACAAAGGACCAAGATTTCTGAATATCAGTTGGTCACCAAGAACATACACAACATGGTTTTAATTTATTAAAAAAAAAAAAAAACCCTGAATATTTCTTCAGCCTGCATTGGTGCTCTTGGATGACATACGCCCTCCCATCATCCCTGCAGCAGCCACATCTCTGGGGAGAGTACCTCCCCCGAGGTACCGATTCATTCTGCCATTTGGCACAAGTGTCCTTTAAGACAGCTTTAACGCCCTGGCCTGTTTCCTGGTTTGAATGAACAAGAGACAGGATCTTTTTATTCCCCTTTGATTAGAAAATCACTGTTGGCACTCTGTGTTACTCAGTGCTTGATCTAACGCTCAGATAGACACACAAGTCATAACCACACACGCAAACACGTACTTGTTCCTAGCATTTGGAAAAAGGAGCAGGAAGAAGTAAGTCAGGAGCCAAGTGGGTTTTTGCTTTCCTGTTACTGGATGTTTAGTTTCTGCTGGAGGACCAGGAGCCCAGGTGAGCAAATGCCACCATGGGGCAGGAGGGGTGCCCCGTGGGACTGCCCGGGAGGTGCAGCATGCTGAGACGACTCTGTGTTGGGATCACCTTGCTGATGCCCCAGTAAACCCAGCGAGGTGCCCGGGGAGGTTCTGGTTGCCCAGGTGGGAAGGAGCACCCCAACCAGGAGGAAGGGTGCCCTGGCACTGTCCCCAGCCCTAACTCAGGTCTCTTCTCCCACCCATACACCCAAGTGCAGGCACGTGCCAGTGGGCTCTCTGAAAAGCCTTGTCATCTCAAGAAAGAAGCTGGGTTTCCCCTGCTTTCCTGTGCCTGACCAGTCAGGGTGTACCAGCTGCAGCACGGGGCCCAGCTGAGCCTGGGAGTGAGAGCTGGAGCACTGCAGAACCTGGGTGTGTGTGTGTGTGTGTGTGTGTGTATCACAAACGTAGAGCATCTTGTTCCTGCTGAGCAGTGGGTCAGATGTTACCCAAGGTTTCCTGTAGAGTTTACAAACACCCCAGGTAATGCCTCAGATGTAATTAATCCCATGTGGGCTCCAGCAGATCTCATACTCTGTACCAAAAATCACACAGAAATTATAAAGTCCCAGTGAAATCTAGTTATAAATTCTGCCTTCTCTTCATCAACACAGCTAGATTGATTGCAAAGACTGTAAGCCTTGCAAGTCTTGCAGAGTTTATACAATACATAACAGCTTCTGTGGCAGGTGACATTATTATAACCAATGACAGAAGCAGAAGCAGCTACATCCATCATTTGAAATCAATGACGTACATCAAAACCATCACTGCCTAGCTCAAAGACAGTGTACTCTGGATTTGGGAATCCCCAAAAGTTTACAAATACTGAGACAGGGGAGAACAGCACCTGGAGAAGAAGGCGGGCAGTGCGGCTGGGCAATGCAGGATGCCAGGGGGGTAAAGGGGGCAACCGCAGGCAAAGGCCAAGCAAGCACAGAGGGGAGGAGGCAGCTGAGCTGTGGAAGTGCGGAAACAGGGGTGAAACTGGACAAAATGTTCTGCATTATGCTGCGCTTGGAGACATGAACATGATCATCAAGAACAAGATTCAAGTTACTTATATTCACTTGAGCAGGGAGTTAGATGAAATCTACATCGTCTTTTCCAAGACAGAGATCGAGAAAGTCCAGTCTCTGCCTCTACCTGGAAGTGTATGAAGATGACAAGCTGTATCCATCGTTGAAAATGCAGGTGCTTACACATCAGTTGCCGTACCATGTACATGGCTCGCTTCTGTCTGAGCTCCCCCATAACCTGAAGCTCAGGGGAAGAGGCACCCTCAGCTCTGCAAGGCCCAGCTTGCCATATGAGCTGAATGTGTGCTGACATGTGCTGACAGTACTGAGCTGAGCAAAAGCACAGCAGCCATCCCAGCAGGGTTGCAAACCCCGGACTCGGGGATAGTCTGGCTCACTACAACCTTCGCAGGGAAGTAACTACATCAGAAAAGCTGCGGTCGCAGCTGGTGGCGTGGTCACAGCTGGTGGCACGGTCCCTTGGGCTGTCGCCTACTGGCTGCAGTTGCATAGCACAGAAAGCAAATGTCTGGAATCAGAAGAGCTGCCCTGAAGATGGGGAATATTGAGCAGAATTTCCTCAGTTCAACAACTGCAGGAGAAACGCAACGAAGCCTCAGTCCCCACTTTAACTGATTTGACGAAAGCCTTTGGCATGGTAAGACAATACGGAGCCTCATGCAGATATTAGCTATCTAGGCAAGGCTGAGCTGCAGGCAGGTCTGTAAGCACACACAGTGCAGAATGCCTTCTCCTCCCTGTAGGGAGCGGTATCCAACATGGCTTTATCCCAGAACCTGGCAAGTTGCTCATGCTGGTTTATGTACCTATGCCAGGCAGGACAGCGTGAGACCCGATACCCTCCTCTGAGGAGGGACACCTGCTCCATCTCTTCCGACTGTTTGCCAGGTCCAAGGCTGTCGAGCAGGCTGCATGGGAACCCCCGTGTCCATGGCCAGGGGCAGGACTTTTGACTGCTGGCAGGTGGCTTAATTGTCTCTTCAAGCCACTTGTGGATCACCTGCTGATTTGATGAGCATGGCAATCACTTGCCAGGCAGCTCTTAGTGTAAATCAAGTGACACGTCCATGTCCAGGAGTGGACAGATTGCTCTAAACCCAGGGGCTGGACCCAGGGTGAGTGTGGGACCGGGCACTCCACCAAAGTGAAGGCACTGTGGGGCTTGCGCTATTTCAGAGGGTACCTTGTCAGTGGAAGAAGTGCCACCAGAGGCACCTTCAAGCCCTAGGTAGGCCACTCACAGTGAAGGGACAAGCTGGCCAGCGATGGAGACCTGCAGTGGGCTGACAGCACATCCACCAAGACATGAATAATGGAGGCCCTGCTGTCACCACCAGCTCCTTTGCAGTGAATATGGTGAACTGGGGCGCAGAGAGAAGAAATATGGTTGCCGAAGAAGGCACGTCAAGGGTGTCCTATGGGGGCAGCTGATTGAACACCACTGCCAGGCTAAGTCTTTCAATGTCAGCTGCAAGCAAACCACAGGAGAACAGGCATAGGCAGCATCTCCAAATGGGTACCTCACAGAAATGTTAATAGAGGAAGCTTGCAGATAATGAAAAAAAGGAGGTAATTCCTTCATGCCTCATTAAAAAGCAGCCACATTTGTGAATGTGCAACAGGAAAGCAAAGTGCAGAAACCTAACAAACTTCAAAGGTGCAGCTGAAAACATTGAACCTGCCATTGTATTTTCACTGTGCCTCTATCCTAATGTAGGAGAGAGAGTTTGAGTCACATACCAATATTGTGCTGGATCTTGCTCAATGCACTCATGCAAACGATCCATAGGTGCCACATACCAGGCTGCTGATTGCCCTCTGAAGGTAAAGCAGTGCCATATGTGGTAGGAAGGACAAGCTTAAGAGTCCAGTTGATGTGTCTCTTGCCCCAGTCTATACTTGCCATACAATTAAGGGGCGAGTTAAGCCCCTCCAAAGAGCAATACAAAGCACGTACATGAATCTGCCACTTCTCCTCACCTACCATTTAGGACACTTGAGCACCCTGTAGCATGAATCAGTGCCAACCTCTGCAAAACACCAGACGCCAACCTTAACCTGCTCCAGGCCTGCTGGGTTTATCTGTTCCCATGGGATGCTGAGACTGAGTTGAGCCCTGTGTGTACAGATCCAACAGCTGAGAGGGAATAAACGCTTGCAACATCCCAATGGCAGAACACATTCCTGATGCTCCTACCTTTCAGGGAAGCACTTCAGCCAGCAGCACAGTGCACCAGCCTGCCTTCCAAGGCACAGGAGGCCACTGTCTCTGCAGCAAGCGTGGGGCATGCTCCCACACGGGCTATGGTAGCCACAGGCCCCCATCTCCTGAGGGACCGGGTGTAGGGATGGGGGTCTTGGAGGTCTCCTCCAAGAAGCAGGGACAGGTGAGGTGTGTCACACATCACCCTGGTGCGTTAGCTTGCAAAGAAGACTATCAAGGGCTGTGATAAATAAAACATGGGGGGCAGGGGGGAGAGACAGACTTCTAATTTGGAAGGTCAAGTCTGTCAAGGTGAACGCTGCTAAGCTGCAGCTTAATTATTAACTAGCCTGATTTCTGTTTGTATGACCATCAGTACCTACTTTTCAATGCGGATTGCAACCTGGACTCCCTGCTGTCAACCCTAATTAAGCCTGTTAAGGTCTGTCTACGTCCAGCAAGAAAAGGAGCTTGTCAGGACCTCCTGGGCTGCCTCCACCTCCTCCCTGGGAAGGGGAAGGTGGGAAGAGAAAGGTCCCCTAAACCCTGCCTGCTCTGGCACATAGGTGTGTGCTACCATTGAGTGCTAGGAACCTATCTGGGCTACAGGAGCATGCACAGACTGCTAAGGCTAGCCAAGCTGGGGCTGCTGTGCCAGGTGCTGCACCAAGGTACTCTGCTCCTTGTGCCAGGGAGCCCACGGGTTGAGGAGATGCTACAAGCAGGGGAGACAAACAGGTCTGGTAAGATCAAAGGCTGGGTGGGAGGAATGAGAATGAAGTCCACTTTTGCCCAGGCTGTAGCAATGGCCACCGCTGACACCCGCTAGACGCTGGACCCAACACTTGCTTGCAGGAAGTGAGGAGAGGGTTTTGGTTAAACCACTCCATGTTCTCACTTACTCTGCCTCATTCAGGGTCAGTTCAGACCCTTAAAGGTAGGACAGACGAGGGGGGGGGGCAGCAGCTCCTACTTACGGTCCTGCCACTGCCGTGCTCTGCAGCCCTACTGGGCATGTCCCTGCCATGCTCACTCAGCTCTCTCACCGGCAGAACGACTTACGCCTGCAGGGCCATCCTGGGACTCAATCTGCAGCTATTTGCAAAGCGCTTTCCAACTACACATGATAGGCAGTTTCTTGGGCTCAAAATACTGTAAGCAGATCCCCTCCTCCTCTTATTTTTTCCAGGGGAAAGGGAACACTGAGCAGTGTTCCCACATCATGCATTGCTCCTGGAAGGTAGGTACTCCACCAGTGCTTGCTAGCTCAACCTCCTTAAAACCGGAGGGACCAAATGGGAACTGGACATTGTCTGTGGCCCTCTGGACACATCATAAATCAAAGCTCATTTCCATGGGGTAATCTGGCCACTACACCTTCTGAGCTGAAACAGTCAATGGGAAGGCCCTGTAACAGTTAGAGGGGTAGCTACCCATCTCCTCGGTAATGCTGCAAGACTACCAAACAGCCACGGACCAGTTTGTATTCCCTGTCACTTGCTGAATAGATTGGATTAAAACCAACAATGTATTCATGAAAGATTGCTATGAAGGCCATTTCACACCCCTCGAGCTATCTCATCTCCATCCATTTCTAGAGCGGGCATGTATCTGCGTGAAGGTCACCCCTTCTGGGGACTGCGCTGCTAGGAAGAAATTAAAACGACAATTAAAATGAGATTTTTTTTGTTGTGGCTCAAGAAAATATGATCCTGGCTAAACAAAGTAAACAGCGAGCATGAATGAGTTCCTCTCTCCAGAGTGCTGTCAAGCCGTCAGTCACAACTGGGGAAGACTGCTGGCTAAAAGACACTCTGGCTTTTGAGGTTAGCATATGGATATGCCCTTTACTGAAACACATGCACATGCACAAGCACCGGCAGCCTGGGGTGCTTTCTAAAATGGGAGGAATCTGCTTACTTAGCCCTGGAGGCTATTTTTGAGGCGTGATACATCCATATACATGCCCTAGCGTCCTTACTGCTAACTGGGAAACACTGCACATTCATGAGAGGGAGGCTAAGGCACAGGGCTGGGAACTGCGCATTATTCCACTGCTGGCTCTGCCTTGAGATTGCTGTTGACATGACCGTCCCCAACAGGCCAGTTCAACTGGTGTCTCTGCTCCCCAGTCTTTCCCACTGCAAAGTGGACCCATGAGTTTTAACGCATAAGTAAAGAAACATATTTAGAAATATTTTCTTTGATCTGACTGAATATGTGGAAATGAGGGTAGAGAAGTATCTACCAGTTAGATAATTCCTCATCCCTTTAAAGATCTGAACCTCCTGAGCCCAAAAACTTGCAAGCCAAGGCTCTGCTCAGGCTTTCGGTGACTTTTGCAAAGGCTGGAAAGACCACCAGAGCAGCTTGCCCACTGCTGGCAATGGCAGGGACAACTGGAGTAGCTATGCACTTTGGTATTTACCTGTAAAAACAGTATAGGGAGCCAATACAAAAGGTTACACATCAGAGCAGTTAAAAAACCCAGCTTTGACTCTCAAGTCACTCCACAGCCACCCTGTACTACTGTGGCCCTCTGCAGCCCCAACAGCTGGCACTGGACACTTGGCCATGCAAGCCTTTCAAAAGCTTTGCACAGCCTTGCAAGTCTGACTCAGAGAGCCCATTTGGAGGAAACAAACGCTGAGCTGAACCTGTGCCAAAGGCTCTCCCCTGCCTAGTTACTTTGCCTTGTCTAAAATTCACAGCCCTGTTTTCCCAGGAAAGGCTCTGCAAGGCGGGGGTGAGGGCAGAGCCAGCGTCTCCCATTTACCCCCAGGGAAGGGCTGCTGGGACAAGAGAGGCGTTTTCACTTGGGCTTATCCATCTGGGCATCCCAGGGCTTCTGCAAAGAGATGGGGCCACCGCAGTGAGTGGGGGCCGTGCTGCTGCTGGTCCTGCAGGAGCCGCCGAAGAGGTGCTACAGGAGGGCGAACGCCCCAGGGCTGCGGAGGAGAGGCAGGGTGCCCAGCGGTCCCAGGGACGCAGCCCCAGGGAAAGGGGTGCTGCCCGGGAAAAGCTGTGCAAGCTGCTCTGGGAGAGAGGGGATAAGGAGCGGGACCGACAGATTCCACTGAAATGTTCAATAATGCAGTTTTTTTACAAAGATTCCTGTGCATCTGTGTAATCTAAATCTAACATGACACGGACTAAATGAGGACGTCACTTCTCTCCCTGTGGATTAGCCGTGATCGCTGCTGAGTGACACTCCAGCACGTGCCTCTGCGGCGAGAGGGGCTCTGCTCACCGGCCGGCCGCTAGCTTGAAGCACGCGCAGGGGCTGAGCACCGCAAGCTTGAACCACGGGCCAAGCACGCCACGTACACACAGAGGGCACCCCGGGGCAGCCCGGCAAGGGGGGCACCCCAGGAACCCCCCCGCCCAGACAGAGAGGAGGCTTTTCTTTATTAACTGGAAAGCAATTTTCCATATCTGGTGACAAAGTTCTCCAGTAACAGCTGCCAAAAGCCATCAGGCCGGATCACAACAGAGGGAGGAAAGTTATGTTATTTTAATAGAAATTATTTGGTTCCCAGGGTTCTGATCAAATTAGGCAGCTACTGAATTAAAGCAATGAAATTACTGAGAAGGAGGCTGTGCTCAACTTATTTTCTGTCCTCCCGGACCTGAAGAAGTAACAAAAAGGGAAACATCCAAACCACTCAGAGGAGTTTTCCGTAAACACCCTAAGCTGATATTTGGGGAGCTGGGGACTTCTGCCTGCCATGAGCAGTTTCCTAATTAGCCCAATATCCGATGGGCTCAGGCCATCCCCTGCACAGCAGATTTGGCATCCTCCGAAAAGGAGCAGAGATTGAAGATTGCGCGGCAGATGCTGCTCCTTTGATCTGCAGCACAGCTCAGGCATGATGAACACTTTCGTTTTCAGCTCTGCTTGCAAATCTGTCAGACTGGAGCTCCTCTCTGCACCCTGTGTGCCTGCCCTTATCTTTTGACAAATGTTTCTTTAGTGCAAATTCAACGGTAATCATATCTGAAACTGAAGGAATAAGAAAAGTACAGGAGTTGTACATCACACCGCAGTGGGATCAAGAGAGACTGGCACAACGGGGATTTCGGGCAAGGAAGCGGGGGCTCAGTATTAAGGGGACAGGAGATGAAGAGTGCAGAGCCAGAGCTGAGGGTGAGGACGGAAATGGTGCTGATGCTTATCGTGCCCTGGTAGCACTGCCCTGGCACTGAGTGCACCCCTGGGACCCCCCAAGGGCGGGAGGTGGAGAGCACCCAAGTTCATGCACTGAGGGGTGATGCATGGCCTGATCCTGCATGGGAAGGGGACACCTGCACAGCCCTGCACCCTCACCCACCCCAGACAACACCACCCCGCACCCCAGGAGTGCCACCCCCTGCAGAAAAGCCCCGTGCTCCCCGGTGCATCAGCACAACCCAAGCCCCAGAGCTGCCCGAGGAGAGGGTCGAGTCACAGCCCCAGACCAGCCAGAGCTGCATGTTCTGCTTTGCAACCCTGTCCGGGTCACTTCCCAAAACCCCAGGGAAAAATCTGGAATATGGGGAAGGCTCTTAGAAGTCAGTCAGTCACTGTCATGTTCTTAATGCATTGCTCTTAACCAGTTCCTGCTGGACGTGAACACCATGAGCTGGGGTTGTCGACAACACAGCAAACAGAAACATGAGAGGCTGACCAAAGGGGACAAAAACAGAGCCAGAGCAAGCAGAGGAAAGGAGAAAAAGCACTTACCTTGGGTGAGCAGCAGGGCTGTGGGGAGAGAAGAACACGAGAAAGACAGGAAGAGAGAAGAAAAGAGGGAAAAAGTTAATATCCCAGGGGAAAAGCGGTTTTGCAGATGGCAGCTGTCAGTGAGCAATGGATGTGGTGCAAGGCAGCGTGCGAGCTAGCTGGGGCTGCACGCTGGGAGCAGGCTGGGGAGTAGACCCTGTGGCAGCGAGACAGGGAGGAGGCTGGCAAGCACCGGGGCACTGGCCCCCCAAAGTCACCCCCCCACCCACCCAAGCGAAGGCAGAGAGGTGGGATGCAGGCGGGGAGCAGCACAGAGGGGAAGGGAAAAGTGGAGGGGACAGTTACGCTTGCCATTGGGGCCTGACGTGACCCAAACTGACCTGAAGGCACAGGGGGTGCCCCTGCTTCAGCCGGGAGTGTGTGGTTGTGGCAGGGCTTGGTACAACTGGGGAGGCCCTTGTAAACCCGTGGGTGGCTGAGAAGAGAGGGTGGCCATGGGCAGCTCACTAAGAGCATCATCAGGGGAAGGTGTTGATAAAAGGGGTGCTGGCCTCCAGTGTGAAACAGGGCAGGGGGTAACGTGGCCGTGTATCATCCCCTGGGATGCCCTGGCTCGCCTCCACCTATCTTGCGCCTCACAGGTGCTGAGGAGCACAGACACACGTAAAGCATCACTGCTTTGAGTCCTCCTGGGTCTCTTTGCTCCCAATTGCAGGTCTGCCCGACAGTGCTGCATGGGCACATGCCGTGCAATATCATCGCTGCAAGATGCAACTGCCGCCTGGGAAATGTGACTGTGTGGTCCTGTGAGATTAGAGGTGGGGGAAATGGAGGAGAAGGGGGCAAAGGTCGTTGCAAGGGATGACCTTACCCTGACTTTACAGGCACAGCCCAGCCCTCTTGCTGCCTTGGGCAGTGACCTCCTGGCCCGCCCCTGCCTTGATTTACCCATTCCCTGGAGCTGTCACAAAGAAACATCTGGCTGGATCTCTCTTAGGTGTTATCCCTAGAAAGCCACAGCCTGCATCCAAGTTTCAAACTAACTCCAGGAAAGTCCGTATACCAAAAATTCCAAACCCTCTTTAAGAGGGGCCAAGCACCAGCTCTGTGCCTTAGCTTTGACTTCTACCTGTCCTTCAAACAGCAAACTGGTCCCTGAAGACTTGGTTGCATGCGATGACGGTCTTGTAATTACTAACACATTATCATGCACTTTTAGTCTCAGAAGCTTAAAACTCTGTACAAAGACTGAGTCAGTATTAACAGCCCCATTTGACAGATGGTGAAGCAAGCAAAGAGAGGCTAAAGGGAACATTTTGTAAACTCAGAAGTGGGCTGGAGTCCAAAAGTGCTAATTTACCCAGGCTTGCCGGTTCAGTTCTCTGAAAAGCAGGCACTTTTATACAGAGGCACCTAATTGTATCTGTGCTGGTTTGAAAGTGATTTCCTAAGCAATTCGTCAAAGGTCACACAGCGCAGAGCTGGGGGCAGAGCTGGGGAAAGTAATCCTGAGTCCTGGCTCCCAGTCGCATCTCTGCTCCGTTGGGCAGCACCCACGGGCACAGCTTTCCCAACAGCATGTGGAGAGGCATCGGCCCAGTCAAGATCTTCATCCACCTATCCATCTCCCTGGCTGGAAATACCTTGGGCACTCAGGGAGATCTCCCTTGTCTGTGCAGACAGGTAGAGGCACAGTGAAAGGGGAAGGGGCAATGAAGAGGCTCCTTATTGAGCATACCTCGTGTTTCAGGGTCAATTCCTTTTGAGAGTCAAAAACCTTTGGGGGAACCATTCGTGAATATGTTCTGCAGCACGCACAGTGCCACAGAGCCCCAAGAAGCACACAACCTGCTCTGCCCGCACAACC
This sequence comes from Aptenodytes patagonicus, assembly GCF_965638725.1. Lineage (NCBI taxonomy): Eukaryota > Metazoa > Chordata > Aves > Sphenisciformes > Spheniscidae > Aptenodytes > Aptenodytes patagonicus. Next base: position 33,754,013 of record NC_134955.1, on the reverse strand, counting down.
TCCTGTCCTCCACACAGCTCTGCCTGGAAGTCTCCAGCAGGCCTGTCACTGCTCCTTGTAGCGCCAATCTTGAGTCTCCTTGTAGCTCCATCCTGCTGCAGCTCCATGCTAACCTGTGGCCTCCTTACTATTCCATGGTCTTCTGGTTCTCCAGACAATGTGGAGAAATTTAATTTGCCTTTGCAATTACAAGCATTAGTACAATGGGTCGATTCGGTGTTCAAATTTAATATAACGAAATATTACTGTGCCCCTAAGCTACTGTGGTTATTAAAAAAAATCGTTGGTTCCTCATGTTTTTTAAAACTGTTATTCTAGTGCTCTGGGATTTGAATTTATTTTTTTCCCTGTTTGCTTTTGAGCCTGCAAAAGAACTATTTTTCTCCCTTTCACTTATGATATGATACATGAGTATTTGAAGAAGCCTATAAAGCTATGAATGAAACATCAAGAATACAGCATGCAGAAAGCCAAGGGATTATTTTGTCTTTATATTTCTGAGTGAATGCTGTGCATGCAAGCAAGAAAATGATTTCATGGACTAAAGCTTCCTTCCTGCACATGCATCTGCTAATGTGCCCTTAGCTGTGACCTGTAATGTTTCCTGACAGTCCATCTGGGGATGCTGTACGTGTACCAGCCCCGCCAATGGCCCCTGTGCTGTTCCCATCCCACAAGCCTCCCTCCGCTGCCCCCAGCCTGAGCTGCATCCCTCCATTGCTCACCAGGGCACCTCTCTTCCTCCTGCACTCCTCTACTGCACGTCACGCTCCTCATGGGGCCAAGCCAGGCCACCTCATTGCTGTTGGCATCTCAGGTAGTCTCAGAGGCTTGACATGTGTATTCTTACAGGGAGCTGCTAAAATCAACTCTGCAGTCAAATCCAAAATAGCAGTCCCAAGTACCCCTCACCTAACCCTTTCACGGCATAAGCGCAGACACACACCTGTGCCCCCAGACAGGGTAGGTGACCCAAAGGCTTCAGCTCTAGATCCCAGTTCCTCCTTTACTGGGATTTCTCTGCCCTGCAGGCCTGGGTTTTACTAGGCAAAGTCAAAATTGTGTGCATGAACACTGCTTCCCCTGCCACCCCTGAAACTGAACAATTTAGACCTCAATTTAGCTGCTAAAAAAGCTGATTACTAACAACCGTTTTCAGCTGCATGTTTTCAATGTACTTTGGGGTGAAATCCTGCTGTGATGTGCATGTTGGTGCCGGGTACAGATCAGGAATTGAAGTCATAGAATCACAGAATCATAGAATAGTTTGGGTTGGAAGGGACCTCTAAAGGTCATCTAGTCCAGCCCCCCTGCCGTGGGCAGGGACATCTTCAACTAAATCAGGTTGCTCAGAGCCCCGTCCAACCTGGCCTTGAATGTTTCCAGGGATGGGGCATCCACCACCTCTCTGGGCAACCTGTGCCAGTGTTTCACCACTCTCAGCGTAAAAAATTTCTTCCTTATATCTAGTCTAAATCTACCCCCCTTTAGTTTAAAGCCATTCCCCCTTGTCCTGTCGCAACAGGCCCTGCTAAAAAGTTTGCCGCCATCTTTTTTATAAGCCCCCTTTAAGTACTGATAGGCCGCAACAAGGTCTCCCCGAAGCCTTCTCTTCTCTAGGCTGAACAACCCCAACTCTCTCAAGCCTTTCTTTATAGGAGAGGTATTCTATCCCCCTGATCATTTTCGTGGCCCTCTTCTGGACCTGCTCCAACAGGTCCATGTCTTTCTTATGCTGAGGGCTCCAGAGCTGGATGCAGTACTCCAGGTGGGGTCTCACCAGAGCAGAACAGAGGGGCAGAATCACCTCCCTCGACCTGCTGGCCACGCTTCTTTTGGTGCAGCCCAGGATACGATTGACCTTCTGGGCTGCGAGCGCACATTGCCGGCTCATGTCCAGCTTTTCATCCACCAGTACCCCCAAGTCCTTCTCGGCAGGGCTGCTCTCAATCCCTTCATCCCCCAGCCTGTATTGATACCAGGGGTTGCCCCAACCCCGGTGCAGGACCTTCCACTTGGCCTTGTTAAACCTCATGAGGTTCACATGGGCCCACTTCTTGAGCTTGTCCAGGTCCCTCTGGATGGCATCCCGTCCCTCTGGTGTGTCGACCGCACCACTCAGCTTGGTGTCATCTGCAAACTTGCTGAGGGCGCACTCGATCCCACTGTCTATGTCATTGATGAAGATACTGAACAGTACCGGTCCCAATATGGACCCCTGTGGGACGCCACTAGTCACCAATCTCCATCTGGACATTGAGCCGTTGACCACTACCCTCTGGATGCGACCGTCTAACCAATTCCTCACCCACCGAACAGTCCACCCGTCAAATCCATACCTCTCCAGTTTAGAGAGAAGGATGTTGGGGGGGACCGTGTCAAAGGCCTTACAGAGGTCCAGATAGATGACATCTGTAGCTCTTCCTGTGTCCACTGATGTAGTCACTCCATCATAGAAGGCCACTAGGTTGGTCAGGCAGGACTTGCCCTTGGTGAAGCCATGCTGGCTGTCTCGAATCACCTCCCTGTCCTCCATGTGCCTTAGCATAGCTTCCAGGAGGATCTGCTCCATGATCTTCCAGGCACAGAGGTGAGACTGACTGGCCTGCAGTTCCCCGGGTCTTCCTTTTTTCCCTTTTTAAAAATGGGGGTTATGTTCCCCCTTTTCCAGTCAGTGGGAACTTCTCCGGACTGCCATGACTTCTCAAATACGATGGATAGTGGCTTAGCAACTTCATCCGCCAGTTCCTTTAGGACCTGCGATGGATCTCATCGGGTCCCATGGACTTGTGCATCTTCAGGTGCCTTAGATGGTCTCGAACCTGATGTTCTCCCACAGTGCACAGCTCTTCATTCTCCCAGTAAGTCCCTCCTGCTTTAACTCTAGCGAGGCCAAAGAAGGTTAAACCAAGAGGAACTGGGCTTGGGATGGGAGCAGACCAGAAATCAGGCAATCCTGTAAATCCCGTGCTAAATGTGTGTCCCAGCCTTTTTCTAAACAGTGAAATACCTTTTTCTGCTGTTTACCTCAGAGAGAGATTTGACCACGCTGCATGCTTTATTCTGGACTCATTCTTCATTAACATAAACCTTTTCTAATCAATATCCCTAAAGACTCCAGGAAGCCACTGTGTAGATAAGAGGATCCTTGTTAAAGGCCTGGGATTTACAGAGTGAGCTGAAATGAGGAAGAGGAGGCTGGATTTTGAGGAGACCCTCAGTCACACAACAGGGCAGTCACAGGCAGAAAAAGGCATGGAGAACACATTGCCTGCACCCCATGTGCACCCAAAGGAGCTCAGTGACCATGCAAACCGTGGGCTCAGTTCCCCCAGGTAGGGATCCCCCATCTTCCAGATATAACTGTCCACAGGCTCTGCCTCCAGATTTGCTCACTGAGGTGAGCAAACTGTTTCCCTAATAGACTGTGGAGAGCTATAAACATTTTTTTTTAATAGGCTAAACAAGGCAGAGATTTTGCAGCATTAACCTGAATGCTGTTATTACTGAAGTCAATAGCAAAGCTCTTGCAGACTCCAAAAGACTTCTCTCCGTCAGGAGAATCAGCAGCATTCAGCTTAATCACAGAGCTGCAAGCAAATTATTAAACCTTCGGGAAGGAGGTAACAGCAATCTAACATTTCTTTGCTACTCCCGTCAGCAGCTGATGGAAGGAGTTTCTCAGCATCTGCCCACATTTCAGAAAACTGCAGCACGTGTTGCTCACCTATTGATGCAGCTTATCTTATCCAGGCATGGACCTTTGTACCGAGTCACATCATTTCATCAATATTTTGATATAGATAACTTGCTGGATCAATCCATGCTAGGAATCATTCTTCCTTTGCAGTTTAATCCTTACCCTGCGACTCCCAGCCACATCTGGGGCACAAAGCTTTCCCATCAGGGATGCTGACACTTGATTAAAAGGAGATGTGTTATGAGATTTGTCCACACCAGTTGACTCTGTGCTGGGAGGGCTGAGAGGACTTCAGACAAAATCTTCCCAAGCCAGGTCATGCCAGCAAGCTGTTTAATAGTGCTTGCTAGCCATCTGTGCTCCAGTTTCCAGTGAAGTCGTATCTTGTGGGAGACATGCTTTCTGAAGCAAAATTTTGCATGAAGAATGTTGGTCCCTTTTACAAAGCATAACCCTCAAGACTCAGCCTTCACACACCAGCCCTGACCTTCCACCACTGCCACGAGCAGACTCCCAATTACCCTCATGAAACATAATTTTCCAAATGCTATTTTCACCATTACCTGCTACCGAAGTAGCCTCACTTGCCATTTGGGCTCCATCAACACCAAGGTTAACCACAATTTAAGCAGAAGACCGATTTTATCCAGGGAAAGCAAAGCAAGCTCTTCTCCTGTAATCCAGGACTGCAGACAAAGTGTGAAAGCTAATGCGTGAAGAAAGTATTTCTCCAAAATCCTGCTGGGCTGAGAGCAGCAAAATCCTTGGTCCGAGTTGTGAGCTGACACGATACCAGAGCTGCTATAAGAGCAAGAGTCAAATCAACAGACAGCATCTTGTCATAAAGGAAAAGACTCGTTTCACTGCAGGAACACTTAAAAAAGGTGCTGAAAAAAGGATGGCCAGAAAGGTGGCTCAGGGTGCTGGGAGGTTTCAAAGCCCTGCAGTGCCCAGTAGACAGGGATTCAGTTTACGTGACCGCACATACAGAGGAAAGGTGAGACAAGAAGGATTCAGAGATTAATTTCTTAAAAACAGAGAAGACAAAAAAATCAGGAAACCTGGGAAATGTCCAGAAGGATACAGAAAAGCAACATTTACTGTCTTTGCCAAGCAAAGAATGGGAGTCTCCCTCTGATTTCTTTTTACTCATTCGCTTCGATATAACTGGCTTGCGGCAAACGCCATCTTTGCTAGTGTTCTTTGCATCTGATATGCCACTACTGAGTCAGTATCGGTCTTCATCACAGACCGGGCTGGCAAGATACCCATCTCAGATCTATTCTCATCTCTTTGAATTATTGGAGCACATCAACAAAAAGAGCTGCTAAAGTAAAACTACTTGATGTGATTTGTTTGGATGATCAGAAAGGCTTTGAAAAACTCCAGCTGCAGAAAGCAGTTGGTGAAAAAGAATAAATGGGCTGCAAGACAAAGTTTGGTATTGCAGATGTAACATTTACATAGGGGGAAACTAAAGAACAGGAGTAAGTGGTGCACTCTCCTTATGGCAAGGGTTAACAACTGAGTGCCCCAAGGCTCAAAGCAGCACGGGACTGATATAATTGGGGATGAACAGTGAAGAGCAGCATCTGCAGATGATGCAAAATGTTTCAGTCAAAAGGCTGTTTCAGTGGCTGTTACGCGTTGTGCAAGCCCAGAGCAACCCAAAGACAGGAATTCATGTTTGGACCACAGAGGTACCTTCCTGAGTAGAGATGTTTTTCCCCGGTAAGGCGCTCGCAGGTGCAAACAGCAAGAGCAATAGGATGAATTTTCTGTTGAGCTCTGGCCCTCACAGAGACCCTCCTGGAGATACACAGCCTCACCTAATTGTGCAGCCCAAGACAAGGTCATTCCCCTCTACCCCACAGCTCTGGTCAGGGCAAGCAGACATTCCTTTAACTGGTAGCGACTGCTTTGTACCGGCACATGTATGGGACAGCGCAGCCAGTAATGCAAATCAACCATATGGTAGCAAACCCTGCTCCCGCCTGCTATCCTCTTTCGCTGCCTGTCTATCAGAAACCGCTGCCACCGCAGCCAGCAGCAGTGTGGATACCCTCAGGGACAGCACAGGGGATTTTAATAGCATGGGGCTCCAGACCAAGTTCTGCATCCAAAATAAACCGTCCAAACTCTGCCCCAGGCTGGTTTGAGAAGCACACATCTATTCCCCTGATCACCAGCCCTGCCGTTAGCTCTGCCTGCCCTTCAGGGCACCACTTTTCATCACTGATTTCATCACTGCTACCTAGCTTGTGTCCTTAAGGTGAGGTCCTGGGGTGAGTGCAGGCCCTCGCAGGAAGCTGTGATAGTGCAGGCATGACTGCGATAGACTGGCTGTCTCTGAGCAATCCGGATCACAGATTACTTCCAAACACAACTGCCAGTCAGCTGTGGCACCCAACACTGCCCTGCTCCCAACAGGGTCAGAAGAGATGTTTGGAAGACACCATGAAGAGCCATCTGAGAACATCCGATACTCCTACAGCACCTTGGGCACCAGCTCAGTGTGACAGAGCTAACTGGGGAGTAACAACAAAATGAGGACACACCGTCAAGAAAACCATGTCTTTTGCGGTGCTGGAAACAAATGCGTGGGTAGCCAAAACCCAGAGAGACTCTTCATCAAAAGCAACCCAGCCTGAACCTCCCAGGAGAGGCAGGAGCTGTGCTTTGCCCTCGCCATGTGAGTCACGTGGGGACCCATTCATCACTGCAACAAAACCAAGTGAAGTCCCAGCTAGGCAGCTGTGGTTTGGGATTTTCCCCCCGGCTATGGGTGCGGGGCAATGGCAGCATCCGTGCAGCGCTGCGGGGGCCCGTTTGCACCGAGGCAGCTGTGCTGACCTTGCAGCCCACAGGGCTGTATTGGTTCTGCATGTGCTTTGCAATAAATAAACCATCCGAACTCTGCCCCTGCAACGGCGCGATGACGGCAGGAACACGTGTGCGGGAGTCAGCGTGAGTGTCCCTTCCTGACACTGTACGGCAGGTCGCATGCCTCCCCAAGCGTGTGCGAGCCCATGCGCATCCCAGGCTGCCTCCTCTCCGCTGGGAGCCAGCTGCTCACACCTGTGCCCTGTGAAGCTGCTGGCAACAGCATCTGCTGTTGATCAGTCCCGATGCTCTGCATGGGAAAGCCTCGCGTAGCTCCTTATTCTTCATCCCAGGCACACGGTACGCTCGTCGGAGATGCCACGGCGTGAAGCACTACGGAGCTGAGGATCTTTCCAGATGCCCTGGAATTAGTGTAGCGACTGTGCCACCTTGTGCCAGCAACATTTACAAATGCATTTTAATCTTCTGCCTTTTAGATTTTAAAACCATGGTGCTCTCGCTCTGACTTTTCTCTAATGAGGGCAACCAGGGCTCAGCATCTCCTCCTTGGCATGGTCCGTCAGTTCCTCTGGGTAAAGAGGGTCCATCTGAGGGTGTGCCCTCACCTCCGGCGGGGGAAGCGGCTGGTCTGCAGGCTCTGTGCTGCAGATCATTTAGTCCGGCTCCGATCTCCTCTCTGCCTGTTGCAAACCAGACAGTCCCACTGACTCCACCTGAGCTGGTGTAAATGAGACACCCACAATGCGGCAAACTGGCATCATGGTCCTAATAATAACGAGGACATTTTACAACTGAACCACCTTAAGGGCTATTTGGATTTTTTTCAAACACGTGTTCTTATTCAGCCAGATGCAACGTGGCCTATACGGGAAAAAGAAATGCAGGACTTCACAAAAATCAGCCTGATCCCGAGTCTGTATCCTGAAGCTCACTGGTTTAGAAAAGGACACATGGCTCAGAGAGCAGACAACTGAGCAGAAACTTCAGTGCGATGCTCCAAACTACCAAGTGCATAAGCAGAAGAGAGCCAGAGGCAGGTGATTTTCCTCCTGTACCTGGTGAGATGGTGGTGGGAGCCCCGTGGATGGGGAAGGGGCACATGCAGAGAGGAGACCCCGGGGTGATTCTAGGGCTGAAGACTTTGCTGACACAGATTCAAAGGGCTTAATCTCCTTAAACTTCCAAGAAGAAATCTGAGTGTAATATGGCTATAGTGAGCAGGTACCTACACAGAAGGTACAGTACACTATATAGTTCTTTCATCTGATGGAGAAAAGTAGGAAAATAACTAGCGGTTTCACCTGAGGCCAGACAACTTCTACCTAGAAGCCGTGCTCACATCTATACCCTGGAGGGCAATTAACTGCTAGGACATACCCCCATGGGATATGGCAGGTTGGTCACTGCTTCCACTCAAGGGCAGTTGGACTTCAGTGAAACCTGAGGGCCTGTGCTTGGCACACAGTGAAACCTAATGTCCCTCATTGCCTGCAGGCTGCAGGAGATGGTCTAATGGCATTAAACTATGAATCCTCTTTGAGTTTACATTTTACAAATCCACGGATGCTATATGACATTGTCATGCTAATGCAAGCTGTGTCTATCCTGATCATCCTGCAGAGCCGTGCATGGGAGCTCGGACTGGCCAGAGGGCAGCTGCTGTGCTGGCCAGATAAGAGACAGGAGACGTTTCAGCAAGGGAAAGCTGTGCGATGCATGGGCAACTGCCAGGTGTTCCCATCACCTGCAGCAGCACATGGGAGCAGAAATAAGCCCGTGGGCACACACGTCTGTCTCTACGTGTGTGGAGACACCCAGAAGGTGGATTTGAATTCCCTTCTGTAAAGTGCTTCTGTTTAAAGCTTGGCCCTCCCGGGCCACCCCAAAGCTGGTGAAGCCAATGGCAAGCTTCACTCAGTGACAAAGGGGTCAAACACGTACAGGACAAGGACAAAGACACATCTAGGCAAGGCACGGCCATAAATCGGGGTTTATTCCCACTATAATCCTGCTCTGCTGGGAGATCCTGGGCCTCACTGCTGATGAAGCAGGACCTCAGCAGAGCTCCACACGCTCTACACAACAGGCTGTGATTGTTTGCGACACATTAAGAGCGTTTTCAGATGAAATACATGGAAAACCATTTTTAAAAATAAAAGCAAAACGAGATACCTCACACCTTCCCCCTTCTCCCATGGGCTTTTCACTGCGCCTCATAGGGACCCAAGAGCACCAAGGCAATGCCACTGGCAGGCAACAACAGAGGGAAGGACAGGGGGGCAGACAGGAGGAGCCAAAGGGGCAGCCGTGCATTACGCCCTTCTCTTGCCTTTCACATTCCCCAAGGTCCTGGCAAAGGAGCAGGAGAGGGGAGAACAGCAAAGGTGTGTTCAGAACAAAACCAGATCAAGACAAGGAAACCCAATCAAAATAATACAGCCTCCGAGGCTCAAGCATTGCACAAAAGGAGGATCAGAAGTAAGCTGGGCTCTAAAAGGCAGAGATGACACCGAAACAGAGTGAGGGCGAGAATACAAGAGGGCAGAGAATTGATCCATCTACAGGAGGAGGAGAAAAGGAAGGAGGGGAAGGAGGGGAAAGAGGATTATATTTTCTGGATTTGGGGTTTGGAGACTCGATTCTGATTTTTTTCTTTTTTTCATTTTTTTTCATAAAGGATCTCACACCTGATATTCCTCGTTCCATCCATTTCGGTTCACCAAGGGCAATGAAGAAATTCTCCTGCCTTTCGTATTCCTCCTCATCTACTATCTTAACCCTTATGGTCTTCCTGTAGGGACAACAAGAGAGACAACTGTGTACAGCGGGTCGGCTGGCCAGAGGCGAGGCGGCGGCAGCAGCAGCGGCGGTGCGGGCTCCTGGCACACAGCCCCTTCCCCGGCAGGGCGGTGCGCGTCGGCCTGCCTGTTGGACACGGGGCATCCGTCGCAGCTGCTCCCTGGGGAGCGGGAGGGTGTTAGGGGGAGAGGAGGCTGGCAAGGGGGTGAGGAGGGAGGGGAAAGGGGGAGGAGGACCTTGCTGATGGTTAGTGGAAGGCGACTTCTGCAGCACATTTTTTTCAGTGTCACATGGTAATGGAAAAGGTATCGGCTGCCTGGAAATCACCAGGGACCACCCTGGGGTACCCACTGCATTTTAGCTGGAAAATCAATTGCTTCTGCAACCCTCACAATTAATAAAAAATCTGCAGGGACTCTGGGCTGGGAGCCTGAGGAGAAGAGAGAGATGGGCACTCACAGACACATTCCCCAGTGGGGTAGAGGTGGGTCTCTGCCAGCAGGCTACAGCTCTGTCAGCTGCAAAGGAGGCTGATAGTTCTAATTTCCATTTTTAAAATGGCACATCTTATTGCTTTTTCTCCTCGGTAGCATCTGCCTCTTCCCCCTGACCTGTTCCCCAAGCAGCTTTCCCGGGAGCAGACAGCTTTGCTGGGACCTCGCGGGGGACACAATGGGACTAAAATGCCTCCGGGGCTCAAATGGAAATACCCTGGGCACCGGAGCGGGGCTGGCCCCTTCTCCCTGCTGCCAGCTCGCCTGGCTCCCTCCAGCATCCCTGCAATGCACACAGCTCCTGTCAGCCCTCAGGTGAACCAAAGCGGGGCGTCAGCTCCTCCCTGACCTCATCTCCTGCTCCCAGAGCTGCTCTGCAGCAACCGGACCGGGAGCTGCACAGCCTTTGCCGAGTCCTTCTCAGAAGCTATAGGAGCTGTTTCTCTGCCAGGCCTCAATTCCTGTCTTTTTCTAACACAGGTCTGACTGGGACACCCCGTAGGACCAGGGCTGGGCGATGATCTCCTGAGATGCTGGATGTGTTTCTAGCCAGCATCTTCCCGCTGACACTACAAAATTTGCTTGGACTCTCCAGTGGGAATGGCAGAAGGTCCCTCTCAAGCCGCCACAGAAATATGGACATGTGGGACTGCTCTCCATCATTCTTTCTCTGCCCCCCCTTGCCACTTTGCCTCCCCCTGGCCCCAGCATCACTCTCCCTCCATGGGTACCATGTGACACGGTGTGTGCGCACAGCAGTGTTTAGGGCAGAGCGGTTGGAGACAGAGAGACATCAGAGGAAAAGGAGAAGAGGAGGAAGGAGATGGAAGAGAAGAGGAAAGAATAACGTTAATGTTAGTCTGCAGGGCCAGTACTACACCTTTCTGTAAACTCATATCCACCATGCGGGGGCTCATCAGCTCAATGAAGAAATTCTTGTTTTTTTCATACTCCTCATCATCAATTACCTTGATGTGAACTGTTTTGCTGTGGACGGAAAAATAGTAAGTGTCATAAAGGGGAGAAGGGAACAGAGAAGCAACAGTGGAGGAAGGTAAAGAGTTGAATGGGGACATTAGAGAGTCAAAGTTTTCTCACCCACTGGACAAGTTCAACATGGCCCTTGAGAAAGGCTAAAGCCTCACTCCTGCAAGTGACAATGGCCAATTTTCTGTTTAACCCAAAGGCATGATGACAGGCCACACTGTGCAAAGCAAAGTTAGATAAAAATAGCTCTGATCCCCCAGCAAACCAGCGAGGGGCTCACAAGCTGCCAGCACGGTGGCTCACAGCTCAGTGTGCGGGCAATGAGGTCTGATGGCCAGCAGGCTTCCCTCACCCTGCTACCCACCCCCCCCCCACACACACACACATGCAAAAGCAGACGCACAAGCACACACACCCCACAGGCACCGTCCTGCTGCCTCCCTGCTGGCAACACCCACCTGCCAGGCAGACACCCACTCACCGCACGGGCCATGGGGAAACCCTGCAACCTGCAGCTCTGATATAATTCACATCAGAGAGAACCCTAGGTGATGTGACTTCATCAGCTGCTGAAGGGACAGCTTCATCAGCCTGCTCTGAGAGGTGCTAGCTGCTGGAGCAGCCGAGCAGCACATCCTCTGTCTCTCCTTAGGCAAATTTCTTACGAGTTCTTGGAGCATTTTGTAGGAAAAGAAGAGAAAAGCTCACTGTGCCATGGTTTCTTTCACAGCAAATACATGCCTTATGCAGCGGTCACCGTCCCTCAGCTTTTGCACGCAAACAGAACAAGGGAAATGAGTTGAAGGCTCTGCCAATGCGCCACCTCCTTCCAGCCAGGGCTGCACTGGCTGTCGCGGGCTGAAAACGACCCCTGTGTTCCCCTCGCTTTCTTGGTGGCTGCAAGTCTTCATGCAGTCTCATCCCTCACTCATGACAGAAGGGATTGGTGCTTTTATTCCGGGCTGATCTCACACCCTCTTAAATGCAACATTATCTGCACGTGCACTGATAAGCACATACAATTATATGCTTGTATAAAGGCAACCACTCTAAAGGCACATGCGCTTGCCATCTTGGGGCTCCTGGACTTCTAGTCAGCCCCAATTCCAAGCTGGAACTGTATTTTTTAAATGAAAAGTCAGTTCCACTTAAAAAGCATTTCTCTTACCCCAAAACAACCCCCAAGAGCCACCAGGCCAGCTGCCCCTCCTGCCGGTGAATGACCCCCACTTCCCACAGCTCTGTGCCCACACGTGGCCCCGCGGCTACGGCCTGCCCTTGCTCTTTGCTCATCCTCGATGTTCAGATCAGTCCCTGGTGCATTTTGTGCACAACCAGTCTTTGCTGGGGATGGAAAGGAGGAGAAAAGCAGGACTGGCAATCACAGAGTCTAGAAAAATAGCCCCAAGCTTCAAATCCCTATGTGCCTCAGCCGATAGCCCTTGGCATTAAATATACCCAGTATCTTTGATCCTACAGCGCTGCAGAGAATGAGCAGTCCATCCCGGCATCCTGGGGATGCTGCGATCCCCATCCTGGGGATGCTGCTACTGCCAGCAGCCCCCTGAAAATCACCATTTCACAACGGAGAATAGGATGGTTGATTAATTGTCATTGCTGCAGCTTGCATTCCTACTGATATCACTAATGACCACAAAATTATCCAGCCCTCCTCCAATTTGACTCTCAAGTCATAACTGCTCCTGCACTCTGACTAGGGAAATCCCATTCCCTTTGCTGGCTCTTGTTTTTGGCTTGGTCCCAAACCCCGTCTTTCAAATGATGGTATACGGGATAGGGGGAAGAGTTTGGACAATCTCTGCTATATCCATCAGTGCAGGAATATGCAAGAAAAATCACCTCTAATTCTTCTTTCTAAGATAAGTCAGCTTTATTTTTGCCGGTGCTTGTTCTACCCATACCCTGCGCTAATGCCAGCAAGCCTCCTTTCCCTTCTCCAGACCCTTTCAATCTCTGCTAATCCAGCCTGAAGGACGTAGGATTTTTAAATTATGTATCTGGTGTCAATGTTGGTGCTTGGCTAAGTCTTCATCACGACGATTTTGTTGCATCTTCTTTGGAGATGTTGACTGAATTTGGCTTTTGAACCAGATGTTGTCTGGGCCTCTGGTACTTTGCAAAGCTTGTTCAATTTGCTGAGTTAAACCTACAGCTGATTCATAGCTCTGATCTTTTCCTTGCTCATATACTACAAAACAGAAGGTGGGATTTTCAAAAGCAGCCAGTGCTTCCTGAACATGGGTTGCTTTTAAAAATCCTATTCATAATTACCATTGCTTATGGTTTTTCCATTCTAGGAGCTCCAAATTACTCAGTATTGCTTGTCTGCAAAAATTTGGAAAAAAACCCACAGACCTTGTTTGCTGGGGGCCAGCGTAGGTATCACGACAAAGCTATTCTAAGGCTTTATGCAATGAATATTATGCATGCACATGATTTGAGTTTGCTTTCATACAGCAACTTTCTTGTCCTTTCTTTCTTTCTTTTTTTTTATGAGGTGGCTCTCCTGTCTCCATGAGTGGTGTGTGCGCACACCAGAGCAGAGGAGAAATGCTCGTTTAATGAGGACGTGTGCCTGCCAGATGATCTCCCCGGCCATGTGCTGTTTTATGTAAAGCCTGATTTCACGCGAGCCCCTCATCTGTGCGATGAATACTCAGAGCTGTGGACTCAAGGAATAATGACTCACTGCGTGCACATTTTGTTAAGTACAGAGAGCTCTATACAGCCTACTAAGTAGTCCCACAGCAGTGAGATTTCCTTAGAGTAGTCTTTTTTTAATGTTTAAAAAAAAATGTCAAGAAAGAGGAAGAAAACGTGGTGGGGATCCATAGGGAGGATGCACGGTAAAATGCTGGCTTTGCAAAGCAAGTCCCCTTGGGACAGGAAACCGAGAGAGCAAACTCTCTGGACTCAGCTCTGCGGCAAACTGGACCATTACCACACACTCAAGGCTCAGGTGGCTTTTCAAAAAAGAGTGTCTGAATTTGGTGACCAATCCAGTAAATTCCTGGTTTCCTCCTTCGCTACGAGCCATAGGAAGAAAAGGACCTTTTACCTGGCTCTGAAACAGGTGAGGGGAAGAACTTCCACAGACCAAAGCTGTAGGTGCCCTGCACGGACACAGGCAGGACCTTGCACCCCTCACCCAACCTGACTGAATCCCAAAAGAGGAGGAGGTGCCTGACCTCCCCAGCTTTGCTGAGAGGTGTTGAGTGCTCGCTCGGCAGGTCCACCGCACCGTGAAAGCTTTGGGGACCCAGCGCAGGAGCCCAGAGGTGTGGGCTGTGTGGTGTGGGGACCCTGGCACCATCCGTGGCTGGGTGGTGTGGGATGGAGAGCTCCAGCCAAACTGCAGCTGCTGCCCGCTCTTGCTCCAGAGTCAGCGCGTTGCCAGACCTCCCCGTGCAAGGAGAAAAGGAGCACGGCAGTGACACTGGGAGGTGGGTGAGGGCTCACAGACCCAGTGCCAGATAACGGGGAGCAGTTAACTTTTCGCTGGGGTTCTGCAGCAGAGGGAAGAGCAGCATCCCCACTCCCAGGTTGCTCTGCAGCCTGCAAGGATGGGGATGCAGGGCTGGGCTTGCTCCCTTGCGGGGAAGTGCCCTTCTCTCAGCTGGCTGGCTGCTCCAGTGACTGTCACTGCAGAAAGGTCAGTGCTGACGGAGGGCGGTTGCGGTGGCCTGTCAGGCCACCCCTCCCAGCTCACCGCGGCTGGTGGGGGCTGCCCTTTCCCGGGCTCTGCAGCTTCCCTAGCCACCGCGAGCAGCTCGCTCCTCTCCAGGGCTATGAAAGCAACCGTAACTACAACTGCATCCTGAGCTATCGTAAATCGTCTGGAGTCCAAAGCACAGATTGCTCCCACGCAATCTCATCTCTCACCTGCAGCCACACTGAGAGCTACCTCCTCGGAAGGCATGGAGAGCAGAGGAGATGGATGGGGAGAAGGACTGGAGCATAACACCGCCCCGGGAAGACATCACGTTAATGCGAGAGATGCGACAGGAGGACACTGAGAGGCAGAGAGTGCCCGGGAGCAGGAGGCTTGGGAACATTTTGCTGCAAGAACATCCTGACAGCTTCTTGAAATTAATGGAGGCAGAGGCCGGCATGAGGGGGGCTGGTGGCACAGCAGCCCTGACGGGCACGCTCACCACGATGGGAAGCAAGGGATCTGAAGCCCACCTTGCTCAGCCGAGCAGCTTTCATTCCCCAGCCTCTGGCCGCTCCGTGTGGGGAAAGGAGGACACTTTCCAGCCTTCCCATTTCTCTCGGACATCTTCCTCATGGCCAAGACGTACCTCAGACAGCTCGAAAGTGGAGAACAACAGAGGCCATCCAAAAGACTCTCCTGGCAATCAACTGCCTTCATTAAATGCCACTGGGAGCTGGCAGTGAGGAGTCACTCTGCAAACCCCAAAGCCCCACGTCCAGCACCAAGCCACAGCATAGTCCAATCTCAAGCCCCGCATGAGTACATTGGTGGGAAGAGCTCTTTAATTCAGGCCTTGGTGGTGTTTTCAGGAGACTGAGCAATGCTTTCAGTTTGGGCTGTGATGCAACAGGGCAAGCCGAGAGCCAGCGTTCCCGGGGATCACCTGCCATACAGAAGTCAGGATAGCTGCTCGCTCTCTCCTTTTTCTCTGGGGTCATTGCAAGCTGCCACCAACAGCCCTCAGCTGATGGCAGTCCGGGCTCTCCTTTCAACATGCACTTAGAAACAATCACTGGTTTTAAAAGTTAGGGATGGGAAAGCTCCTCTCGGGAGCAACATTAAGTATGAGATTTCCCGGGTAAGCAACAGAAGATGAAATGAATAGACATCGATCTTCTCCTAAAGGACTTTGTGCACATGTTGTTGCTAAATTCCCGGTCTGGGAAGTACAGAGGATAATCTATAAAATCATTTTATTTGACAACACGTCCGCTTCCAACACATAAGGCAACAACTGGATGGTTATTTAATTAATGTGCTAGAAAATATTGAGTATCTCTCTGTGTGGAGACTCTCATTTGCAGGAATTATTGCCAAGGAGGTTAAGAGGATGTGTCTGCGTGACTTTGGAATGTGAAATAAGGCTCAGCTCTAAAAACAGCATCAGGAGATGTCACATAGTGTATACCACTGAAACAGGCAGGGCTGTGCAAGGGCAGGATTTACAGTCCCCGGAGGGATGCTGTTAGCCTGGATGGAAAGCATCCAGGACAGCAAGGTAAACATCCCTGGGACAGTGAGAAGTACTAGGAGATCTTTAGTAACTCATTAATGTGAATCATTAGCACATACACCTTGGGTCAAGCCACAGCGTTCTTGACACATCTTGATATACCCAAATCCTCATCTGATTTGCTGTGGGTGCAGGTCCCTGCAGCATGAATTTCAAAGTGCGTGGTGCCAGTCTGACTCTTCCCCAGAGCTCTGCACTGGGCTGGGATTTCAACATGAAACTACAAATAGGACCTATTTGCTCTGCCAGATGATCTCGTTGAGAAGTCCTACTGCAGAAATGCTGACTAGGTAAGATGTCAACATCTGAGGCAAACCAGAGGGGATTAAATAAGGCTATGCATAGTGGAGAGCTGTCGTTGCCCAGCTCACTGGGAGGCAGATATTTAACAGAGCAACGTGACAGCACTGGCAGACAAGGTGAAGAAGCCAGCAAAAGGAGCCCTGATATGATGCGCACGGTCACATGGAGTTGCGCATCAAGTAACCCAGGGTGGGACAAGCTGAGCCATTTTGAAGCAAAGGATTAGGCTGTCACATAGCACAGACAAAGACGGGAGGTGTTTGAGGAGGAGAATCATTAGATCCCAAAGCAGATTCACTAAACTCACCAAGGAGATGATGAGTGATCTTAATTTCAACAGGAAACCATGGTAATTTAGGAACCTATCCAAAGTATGACCAAGACAGACAGGTTGCACATTGAGCTTAAGCTCATGCTCATGCAAGAAGATTTTTGGCTCCCACGGGGATTACGGAGGGAGGAACAGGTTTTGAAGCATCCAGCTGCAGCCTCTGGTCATGGTCACAGTTTGTTCTAGCAGCCAGGTCAGAATTGAAGGTGCCTTTAAGGTCAGAGCAGACGTTGGTACCAATTACCTAAGCAGATGTCAACAGGATAGATGAACTGTCACGATAGAGTTTCAAGCAGGTCATTGATGTGCAAGTTGCTGATGTATGAGTTACAGAAGAACTGGTGCTAGTACAGGAGCTGGAGACAAGCCATTGCGGGCCAATTTCCAGGAACTGGCTGTGTCATTCATGAGGCCGTTGGAAGAGAAGCTGTGCAAGTGCCATCCCACTCTGTGCAGCAAGCGCATGGGGAACAGCCTGGACCACTTCACTACCAGACCAGTTGGCTGTAAAGTGTCATAGACAGAAGCACCCCCAGAAATGGGATTTTTTCTCTCTTGTCTTCAAGTTGACCTATGGGATAACCAGATGATAACTAGTTATCATCTTATCTTTAAAATGGGGTTCTCTGCACTGCTAATCACTATTCTACACTTAGAATACCTATGTATTTCTCCAGGCAAGCCTGAAGCCATCCAAGCAAGTCACTTGATACTTCTGTGCTTCAGTTTCTATATCCATGCAGTGGCTGTGATCCTTATTTCTCACAGGGATTTGATAGGGGACAGTCCCTACTTGCTTTGAACTCCTAAGGTGGAAGATGTTGCAGTGATGCAGCCATAAGGAGGGTGAGGGAAGAGAGCAGAGCGAGCTTGAAGTGGTGGTGGAAGCGCCACTTATTCACATGAGTATCAACTTATTCTGCTTCATCTGATTTGGTTCTCATTTGAAGGGAGCTGTGCCTTTCTCTAGAGCACCTCCTCTTCCTTGCTGAAGTTCCTTTATGCCATTAGGGAGCCAAAAGACCTTAGAAAACAGGGCTGGAAGCAACTGCACTCAGCTATCACCCTGTCTCTGGGCAGGGCCAGTCCCACCAAGCCATTCCTGGCAGGTAGGTGGTTGCCCAACTGTTTTTTGAAAGCTTCATGGTAGAGATGGTTTCTTTCCCCATATTTCAACTCTTAACCCCTAGAAAGTCCTTCGTAACATCCACCCAGACTGACAAGGTGTAACTTGCTTGGGAGGGGAAGGGGAAGAAGCCTTTGGCGCTGCCTCCCGGCACACGTAGCAAGGAGGGCTCCCTATGCCCCTGCTGTCCCTCCCCACACAGGCAGGGGCTGGGACCTGTCCAGGCGATGTAGAGTCCTTCTGCGTGCCCCTACCCCTGCCATGCGTGCAGCACACGGGGCACCTCCGCTCCGTTCCTGCGAGGGCCAGGGCCAGAAACATCCATCTCCACTACAGCAGGTCACAGGGAGGGGGGAAAAGGTCGGCTGAGAAAGACACTGTGCAAGAAGTGGCCATAGCCTGAGGCGGAGACCAGGGCCCCAGTCCGAAACCCT
This sequence comes from Aptenodytes patagonicus, assembly GCF_965638725.1. Taxonomy (NCBI): domain Eukaryota; kingdom Metazoa; phylum Chordata; class Aves; order Sphenisciformes; family Spheniscidae; genus Aptenodytes; species Aptenodytes patagonicus. The sequence continues at coordinate 33,735,746 of NC_134955.1, read as the reverse complement.
GCACGCCCCTCCATGCCCATCTCCCTGGGACTGTGTGGGACCCTGCTCGGGATCGCCAGCAGCTCAGGAGCTCTGCCTGGCTGTCTGTCGGTGGTGCAGTTTGGTCACGTCACACCAGGTCTTCATAAGGGATAAAGGAGGAAATATTGACACAGAAAGGCAATTTCCCTTTGTCTATTCCCCATGTAATCTTGGCTAATTAGTAAATTGGCTCATGTTTCAATTAGAACTATTGAAAATGCTTTAGTAGCTGACACATGATAATTAAAGGGACATAGCCAAGACTAAAGCCGTATTTTTTAAAGTCTTTACTTGTATCGGAAAACTTCAAAGTGTTACCAGTAAAAGATGTATAGGGATAGCTGGTAAAAAAATAAATTTAAAAAAAATTGCCTTCCTCCATCCTGGATGGCAAAACTAAGCACTTTGTGCTTGTGGTCAGCTTCACTTTTTAATTTGTGCTCGTTTTCTGCCACAGCAGCCCAGCCCTCACGTCCCACTGCCATGCAACCCTGCAAAGAGACATGTAATGCTGCCGACTTCGCATGACAGCATTTCACACCTACTTTGTACCAGTGCAAACAACTGTACCAGCAATGAGAAATCAGAGCTGCTAAGTTGCAGGCAGGTGAGGCCATTAAGCACTGTCACGCCTTGCAAAAAAATCCTTAAGTATGTGGTACTTTATTCAGGGCAACTCAAGAGATGTGGTATATCCACGTCTCAGCCACGGGAATCAGCACCGGAGCTAGTAAATGGCAAATGTCTCACATTCAACTTGGAAGCCCTGATGAGCTGGAAAAGGCACAAAAAAATGCTCAGGGAGTCTCCTTAATGCAGTCAGCCCTGCCAGGCAAGCAGGTTTCCAATGCATTCGGTATTTCACTTTGTTCAAACATGATAAAATGCTCTAATACAGAGAGTTCTTGAGGCAAAGACACCACAATTTGGTTTTAAGAATTTCTGCAAAGAGGGGAAAACCACAGTTTGTTAAATCCCCTTTCTCTCAGCTGAGTCCATGCTGCTGATCAGCTGAGTTGAGATATTTAAGGTGGGTTGTACAAGCATAATAGCCCAGCTCCACAGGTTTTTTCCTTTATTCATCTTAATAAGGCTATTTTTTTTTTCTGTTAAACATTTTCAGGTTCAGCTATAATCTTTGTTTAAGTTCCTCTTAAAAAAGAAATCTAGGGGATCTGTGCATCACCTTCCAGACTGTTGGCTCCAAATACTGAAGCTGTGTGTACAGACACAAGCGGGCCCTTGCCTGACCTGCTGCAGGTCAGCTTTTTCTTGCTGACCCTACGAGACTTGATGCTTCAGGGCCAGGGGACAGCAGACAAAGCCTCGACAGCCTGTGGAGCTATTTGTTGAGGTCTGTACAATAAGCACTTGTCTTGTACAAGTAATAATTCAACTTGACAGCCCATGAAACCAGACAGTTCTGGTGGGTATCAGCCTGGTGTAGGTGCAAAGCAGTGCCAGGGCCCTGGGCATGGACGTTTCTCTCCTCCCTATCTTGGGCAGGTTCCCAGGGGAACAGCTTAACTGAGAAAATGCTGTGCCCTTTTTCTCTCAGAAAGGAATTTTAAAAGGAGCAAAACCTCAGCCACAACCCCACCGTAGGCACACAGTACAAAATTTAAGAAAAAGTAGAGGATGGAAAAAGAAGGAAGGAAGAGAATTTATTTCTTACTAAAGGTCTTTGAATTTTCCTGCTTCCAGCTTAGTCTAACACACCGCAACAAAAGCCTATGATGTTAAAACCATCATGGATGTTGATGGCCAAACGAAGTATTGGAGACGCTTTTGTTTGCTCTAGAGAATGGCTCCAAAACTTGACCGGGTGCAGGGGTGGGAGCACCCTGGACAGCAGAGGGTAGGCTGGACTACCTCAAAGCCCCTTGAGATGTCCTGAGCAAACATGAAACTGGCATTCAGCTGGAAGTGACCCCCCGTCCCACCACAGTGCTCCCGAATCCCACCTGCAAGACACTCTTTGCTGGCTGGTATTAGCAGCCCAGTGCTTCAAGCCGTTGCCCCTGGTTTTAGACTTTTCGCTGAAGGCATGGAGATTTGGAAGCTATATTTAGATGTCTTCTCTATTCTCCAGCAACAAGGTTGCCATGGAGATGCTGGCATGGACGAGAAGGTAGGGGCAGAGGGGGAGGGGAAGTTGAAGAATGAGAAGTGCCAGATTCAAAACAACCTTCACCAGCCCAGGAAGGCTTTAAATTCCTTGTAGGGCAAAAATTGCCAGAGGTTGTTAGCTGAAATGAGCCCCCGGCACTGCCCGATAGCGTGGCCCTGCCACGCATTGCTCAGTGCTTTGTCACGGCAGGTTTGAAGAGAGTCAAGTGGCTGGCCTTTGGGCACTGTTCTTTTGGGAGAACATGCTCCCATCGACCTGAGCTCGCTGCCCCGGAGTGTGCGCTGAGCACCAATCCCTGCCTCAGCTCATCACTCCTGTGAGTGCTGATAACCACCTGCACCCTCAGGTCATCCACCCCTTGACATCCTGAGGACAACCACCCATGTCCTTCTCTCTGGTCACAGCTCTGGAGGGCTGCATGCCACCTGCTGCTGGCTGTAGCTCAGCCGAGCTCTATGCAACTTCTTTGATCTCTTTTCAGAATTCAGTTCTCTGAACTCCCAATGGATTTGCAAAATCTTCTGATGTGGCGTGCCCAAAACCGAACCTGCACTGCCACATTGCATCCCAGCAGAGACACACTAGCCGCTGCTGCCTGAGTGCCAAAAGCAGCCCTCTGGGAGCTCCACTCAAGTCCTACTGCTGCCGTGCTGCTTCACAAACTCATATTGACTCTGTACTTGGCCAGCTCCTGGCATAGCTGGGGTGGCTTTGTCTCAGACAGGGAGCCACAGCTGGGGACAGAGCTGCCCAAGCCTCCCCCGCAGGGTGAGCAAGGACACGCTGGCACACTGGGGATGAGCCACCCAGCACAGGAGAGGAGGCTGATGGCCATGGAGACCTCAGCTTGCTGATCCTACTGCCACAGGAGCCAGGCTGTGGTGGGAGTGAAGGTGGCCACTGCCAGCAGGGATTAGAGACCCTTAATCTCCCCCATGACATATTCACATCCCCCAGGCTGGCATCAGCCACAGGCCCAGCCCAGATGTGCACTGCCAGCAGAGATTCGCACCTACTGCCCACAACACTGCTCTTTCCAGCACAGACAACATAGGTGGAGACCAAGGGCTCCTCTTAACATGGCTGTTCCCAAGGCTTGCTGTCCTACACTTGATGCACTTGCAATGAAATTTGGCTTTCCAAGAAAGATCAGAATAGTCCTCCTACTTCCCAGCGTGGGAGCTGGCATGTCTCAACCTCCCACACCTGCCTAGACCTCCTTCCTGGCTCCTGCACGTGACAGCATCCCCAGATTTCAGTGCCCAAAGCACATCAAAAACAGTGGGGAGTGAAGCAAACTTTCCCATTGCCAACCCCTCCGGACATCACCCTCCCTTGCCCTGCTCTTCCCACACACACACACACACACTGACGGTGCTTTCAGCTCAGCAGGGCTGTGTTCAGCCCAGCCACTGGAGTTGCACTACATTCAGCGGAGCAGCAAGGCAGCAATCTGTAGGAAATTAATGAGCTGCAAACAATGCTGTGCAGCTGCCAGCCTGAAATGAGCCCGCTCTGCACGCTGCAGATACAATTATTATATATGAACAAAAGGAGCTGGAGTTGGAGCCGGCGTGCTTTCGCTCTGGTCACAGCCTTCTTGTGACCAAGATAAGGGACAGCATGCTGAATTGCCACAGCAACATCAAAGTTGCATATCCAATCATTTATACAGAGCCAAGATATTGCATCTTTATCCAAGGCCCTGTGCATTTGTTTGGGCTCACTGATTTCTTCTCTTCTGTAGCACTGAAAATAAGGTAGAGGATACTCCGTTACATCATTTCATTTCACTCTTTGGGGCTGTTTTAATTCCATTTCTAACTGAATAAAAACACACTGGGAAAACCAAACAGGGCCATTCGTTAGCTTCCAGGAGCTAATGCCTCGGGAGGAGCTGCAGGTTCCCGGGAGAAGGCCAGCCCTGCTGGGCTTGTACTTCCAGAATCCAGAGCTTTGGACCATAAAAAAGCCACCTCCTTATTCATAAACTGAACAAAAATCATGTCATCAGCCAGCTTTGCAGCAAAGAAGGGTGCTTCAGAAGGGTTAAGTCTAGGAGCAGGGCAACCTTAAAGCCTCGTTTAATTCCGTCAGTGACCCAGCTTCAACTCCCAAAGAGCCGGGCTGCCGGGCGCCCTCCTGCCTCCCCACAGCTGGTCCCCTCGCAGGACAGCCCGGCTCAGCCAGAGACAGGAACAAGTGCTGCATGCTGGCATGACCACATCAAACAGACCAAACAGACCACAGCCTGTGCAGCCCTCACCCGCCCAAGTGGGTCTCTTTTAATCAACATAGTCCTCTATCATCTTACTGCTATAATTTCCACCCTAACACTTAGTTCCATCTCAGCCTTCACATGTGGATCCAGCTTTGTGGGAAGTGCTTCTGGCAAACAACCAATCCACATCAGAGACGGCTTGAACTCCTCCTGGGGTCCCTGGTTGACAGACAGGAGTCTCCTCATGCCCTCTCTACCCTGTGGCAAGAGTTAGCGCCAAGGCCCTTCACCCATCCTAAAAGCTTGCCCTACCCTCATCCCAACAAGCTCCTCAGCTCTTGTTCCCCTTCTTGCTGTCTAAGCCCTCCTATTACAACTCCCTCAATACCTCAGACCTTAATAAATGATGCTCTGTCTTCTCCCTTCCAAGTTTTGATAGCACCACTGAAGAACTGTTTGACTTGACCCGTCCTGACAAAGCCAGCCACGATCCTGATGCACTTTGGCGTATATCCCATCAAACTCCCACTGAATGTTGGGTTTGCAGGCTGGTCTCACACACTTCTCTCCATCTGGTTAGAACCATAACCTGATAATAAAAAATAACCATCCTCCCAGCCCTGGTCTTCCACCTAGCGTGGTAGCGGGTACAGCACCCTTCAGCCCAGCATCAGTAAACATGTCCTCAGGGGTTTAGTAACATGACACAACTGCTCTGAAGGCTAAAACCTCATGCAGACCTCTACAGTGAATACCTTGTGGCTTCAGAGGAGGGGCTGTTGTTTAATGAGCTCCTCCTTTGTCCTCCTAGCTCTCTCACCTTAAAAATGTAACTCCCTGACTCCATCATGAGTCTTTCCCATTATAGGACCTACAAGACTTTTTAGGACTTGAAATCCCAAGATAAAGAGCTTCTGAAGAAAAAGGAAAAGGTGCGCTTGATTTTTTTTGAGCCGATTTTGATTTTTTTCTGAAAGGAGGTCCCATCCCAGCTCTCTGCCCAGCCAGTACATAATTGGGTTGCAATCCCATTGGTGCCTGAGCATCGCTCCCTCCCCGTCCCCTGCTCCAGCCTCCGCTTTCTTCCAGCTTGCTTCACATATGCCCTGCAGTGAGTGTCAGCGGTCTTACAAGGAAACTGCTATACACCGGGGAGACTGTCAGGAGCGGGAGCCTTCTGCTCTGTCTGTCTGTTTACCGGGGTGTCTGTCTGTGTTTATCAGTGGCTTATTCTATTTTTCAGATACTGTTCCCAGCTCTGCTCCTTGCCATCACGCTCCCCCCCCAGAAAGGCACTGGTGTAAAATGTATGCTGAGAAATAAACTCTCTCTAAATGCTAAAAGCCCCCCAAACTGATGCCGATTGCCCACAAACTGGATCTGAACATGCGCCTCGTTGGTCTGACGTTCTTCCCTGGCTTCACACCCGTGGGTAGGCTGCACTTATCTTTGCTCTCCAGAAGCAGAGAGGATATCAAAGACTTGTTTGGCTTCATAGGCAGCAATCAGCTGGAGCAGCCGGGAATGAAACACAGGAGCGAGAGCCCCCCCAGTCACTCCCCAGGCACTTGCCCGGCCTCCCCACTGCCAGGGAACACCCCTCACACCTGGGGCTGCTGCCGGAGCGGCGCAGCGCTGGCTCCACGCCAGAGCACAGCAGCCTATTTCTGTCCCGTGACCCATTTGCAGCAGCATTGCTGGCGCACAGAGGCTGCAAGAGCACAAGAAGTGCCCCGGGCCTGCCAAGTCCCTACCCCACACGTGCCCTCCTGCATGGGTGGGCGCCACCAAGCAGTGAGCTCAATGGCTTGGGTCTTTGAATCCAGAGTCGGGGCCTGAGCAAGAGCCAGAGGAAGACATTTAGGGCTTTCTGAAGTAGTCTAGCAGCCCCCTTCAACTCAAGCTGTGCAAGACTCAAAATCATGGCACTAGACTAGGAGAAATGAGGCTGCCTGGGCAAAATACCACTTGCCCTACTCTCATAGCAAGACTGAAGGTGAGTTGCACATCCTACAATAGTAGAGGAGAGCCTGTGAACACCTGCAAACCACAGGCACTGACTTTTTCATGGTCCTAATGTTGAGAAGGGTCTGCAGAGCCAGCCTTGAAGCTGGAAATAACTCCCCATGGAGGACTTAGAGATGGTCTGCTGCAGAGAGAGCCTGCAGCTGCAAAAGCTGGCTTTGTCAGCCACACTCGCCTACAGAGAACCAGGTCACATCCCATTTCCAGCAAATTAGAAATAATCCTTTTTTTTGTTGTTGGTGGTTTTTTTTAATGTTTATTTACCAGTTGGTGCCTCCTGCAGAGACAGACATTTGGAGATCTGTGACTGTGGAAAAAGGAGAAAAAAAAGCTTCTGATGATGCTGCCATCCCTTTAAAAAGCAATGATAGTAACAGTCCCTACTAGCCCTTGGAGCTTCACATATGACTCTGCTCTGACGGAGTGTGACTGTACAGGATGGCAGCATTGGGCTCTATTTTAATTTTAGCCCAACTGCTCCAGATCAAATTTTCACAGCCTCCAAAGAAAGAGATGGCTTTTATTAGAGACAAGAGTTACTAGTTTACAGTCAAGCTGGACTCTTTCCTTCTCATGCGTCAGCACAAGTAACAACAGTTTTGCAGGCTAGATGAGGCTCTCCTGGCCATCTGTGAGACCCACTGAAGACTGAAAGATTGCCCAGGTGTAATTCAGGATAAAATCTGGTTTTTGGAGCATTTAGCACTGCTGGGATTCAGTGCTCAGAGAGAGAGAGAGAGGGCCCAGCCCCATGTTTTGAGCCAAGAAATCTTGATAGTGCTGAGACACTAAAACCTCCTCTTTTTTTGTCTTCCACTGCCAGCAAATCTGATTTGAATTGACCAGGAGTGAATATGTGGGGTGTGTTGGGTTTTTTTTTTTGTTGTTGTTTACAGTGAGTGCAGATTTCAGATCTTTCAGTGCCTTGTGTTCCTCAAACAGGGAGATGGGCTCAAATTCAGTCCTTCCAAAAATGGAATTTTTGCAAGATTGCACCCAAGATTGGATTCACCCTGAGCACCCGTGACACCATCTAGTTCCATTTCCTTTTTTTGGGGGGCTATGCACTTATATGTGGCATCGCTTTCCAAAAAAATATTCATGACTAGGAGTGCAGTGCTGCCCTTCAGCTCAGCTCAGATGAGTTTCTTCCTACTCAGGGAAGGGCAGGTGAAGGTTTTGCTCAAGTCAAGAGAGTTTTTTTATTTTTAGTCTAATCTAAAGAGACCCCCATTCTTTGGAGCCCCTGGTGCTCTGCAGAACTATGCCACCACCCAAAAGCTTGCTTGGCCATTAAGACCAGCTCCGTTCGCTGCATCTCCCCCATGCTCAGCTCTAGCAACACCGGGGGCTGCCAAGGGCTGCCTGGCCTGAGAGAGCTTACCCAAGCGCGACATGTCTTTTGGCCAGTGGTGGTTCCCGGCAGGCCTCCATCAAGGCAAGATGTAAGGCACTTATCCCCATCCCATCCCGCCCCCTTATGCAGCCACCGCCAGATAAAAATACAGCCGTAGCCCCTGCAGCCCCGGCGAGATGCAGATTTAATGAGGCTTCCATGGCAACGGGCTTCATTTTGGCAGCGACCAGGATGCAAGGGACAGGGATGCTTGGGGGAGAGATCCTCCTCGGCCAGGGGAGAGCTGCATGGTTAAAAGCTTGCGGCAATGGGGTTTGAGGTTTTTTCCTTGCTGGTATTAATAAAATTGCTGAGCATTCGGTTCAGTTAGCTGTAGCCAAAGAGGCAAGCTGTGTAGTATTTTTAACAGACAAACCTGGACCTATTTCTGTCATGAGGATAAATATTTACTAGTCAGCCTTAATTAAACTCAATAACTCACAGGCAGAAATGTTAAAATAGGGATAAATCAAGGAGCCTGTTTCAGTCTACCAATACTATAAACATCCTTTTCAGTAAAAACGGGCTCCTGCCAGAGCTCACAAAATACAGTGGCAGATACGGAGCCAGGAGACCTGAGGACACGGAGGAAGTGGTGTTGGTTGGTGTTTCATGGATGAAGTCCTCTGTGCCAGTGCAGGGGGGAAAGAAAAAACCAAACAGAAAAAAACCAAAACTGATGAAAAATCTGGGATAGAAAGATGTTGTAAGCCTGGCTTTCAAAGAAGAATAAAACTGAGACTATTGCCTCCTGTTCTCCATACTGATCCTCCTACACTGTGTGTAAGGATACATGCTGGCCAAAATCCCACTTTGGTGTGCATAGCTCTAAGTATTAGATCAGCAGGGTCTGTCCTGTGGCTGACGGGTGTTTAGGGATCAATGGATTATTTCTGTGAAATGTGGAAAGTACCTCAGAAAAGCTAGCCTCTTACTAGTTGGCTAAATTTGCTATTCAGAGGGTGACACCTTTGCTGGAAAATGCTCATGGGGTCACAGATCAAAGCTCCTGTTTCCATTATAAATGTACAGTATTTTTCCAAAATGCAGTTTGTTTTCAGGAATTTCTTCTTGTTTCATTTACAGAGTAATACACAACCCTGTACTGGGACACTACTTCCTATCAAGGGACCAAAAAGAATAGAAGCAACTCAAAAAATACAGGTAAATATTAACATTTGCACTTCAGTCACGAGAAACTGAGGCATGGAAAAATTTCATGGGGAAAGGGAATGCCCAGCCTCCACCCAAATCTACATATTTGGCACTAGGAACATAAAAATCAAGGCCCTCAGAATTGCAGCTTGTTATTGAAAATTCTGGTGAAAATCAAGTGCCTATAAAGAAAGCACCCCTAAAATCAAGCACCCCAGCCAGGCGCCCAAACCTTGTTTGAACCCCATATATCTGAATGTTAAAGACAAAAATCACTGTTTCCTACTTCTTTTGGCTCAGCTCCTCATATTCAGGCATCCTTCAATTCAGAGCAATCTGCCCAGTACCCTTCTCCAGAACAAGCCATTCCTGGTGATGTGAAAAATCATCACTTGGAGGCACCTAACCCTTGTATAAGCTGATTTTGTATACATTAGCTCCCATCAGTTATGTGTCTCCTGCTAAACCAGGTTCATGTCCTGTTATAAGCCTACTGAAACACAGCATGAAGCATTTCACAAACTGTAACAGCAAATCCGCCCCACAGAAAGTGCCTGCTGCTAGGATGAAACGTGGTGCGTGTTAAACCACACACAGCACCAAAACCGATGCCACAAATTAAGATGCCGAAGCCACCGGGGAAATTTAGGGACATAAAATGTCATCACCCATGCAGAAAACTGGCCACTGCTGCTTGCTAATGCAGCAGTGTCTCCAGCACTGCAGCAGCCCTGGTCCTGACCACCTGTGGTCATCAAGCTGGAAAGAAAATGCCACCTGTTCAAGCATCCCCCTTCCTTCCTCCCTTCCTGCTTCTCATGTCACAAGGCTGCTTGGCTGCAGCCTTGCCATCAATCTCCTCCCGAGCTGCACGCAGAGGGGTTGATGGGACCTCCCAGCCTCTGTGGCACCAGGCTCATGCTGGGTCAGTAAAGCCCGTCTCTGGAGCTCGCTCTGGTCTCCTCTCTGGAAAGGTGATGGATATACAGGTTAGCTCAGACAGACCTGCTTTCTCAGGAAACCATAGTTTGAACCATAGCGGTCACGTCCTCAAGATTTTTCTCCTTTCCCCTTGAGAGCTCTATTAAAAATAACTTTTGATGTGAAACAGGCCTGGGCAGTCATTTTGCCTTGTACAGTGATGCAATTCAAAACCAAACTCATTACCCCACTGAGTTCTGAAATAAATGAGTGAACATCAAGGCTCTGTATGTCCTTCTCTGGGATGACAGTGCGAGGGAGGAGCTGGTGCAGCATCTCCTTGATCAAAGGAGGTGCCTGGGCTGCTGGAGCGCAGCACTGGTGGGGAATGGGTAAGTCAGCCATGTCCACACCTTCACTTAGATGAAGGCCAAGTTCAGTTTAAAATTACAGCACAATCCAATATCATTCCCCATAACATGGAGTTAAATTATGAATGGCACACAGTGAGAGCATAGGCCTCTTCCATTTCAAGCTCCTCAGCTTAACCTAGATTTCCTAATCAGAGGGATCTCAGCACTGGAGATGCCACCATGCGGTCCTTGCTCTGCCTCTGCCAGTGCCCTCCTTTGTGACTCCAAGGAAGTCACTTCTTTCCCTGCTTGTAAAATGGGAACAAGCGCTCCTTTGCCTCTGAAGCACGTCATAAGCATGAATGCATTAATATTTCAAGACGCTTCAATATTGTGGGGGAGAGAATGCTTGAAATGCATAAATAAATAGAAGCAAGGTTTTTAAGGAGAGGTAATATGCTTTACTAGCTCAACTAATATTGCTGTATGAGCTGCTGAGCATAAGGGATTTGTGGTCAAAATGTAATCAGTTTCAAATTTAGGATTTCTGTTTAAGACTGTAAAAAGGTTTGCATTGCCTCAAATTGCCTTTTCCTGGGAACTCACACTAATCAGCTGGGCTCATATTTCCTCTCCCTAGAGACTTTGCCACTCTCATATCCTTAGGCCATCACAGTTTGCAACAACATAAATAGCTAATTAACTTTTTACTTAAAAGTAAGAAAGCAATCAAGCCGGCATCCTCATCAGCTTCTGGAAACACTTCAGCTCTCCACCACGGCTCTGGCTTCAGACAACCTAAGATGCAACCTAAAATATTTGCTGCAACAATATATTCCACCATTACTGCACCGTATTTGTAGCTCCAGTCATAGGGAAGGCAGCACACAGAGAGATAATTTGCCCTATAATCACCCGCCTTGCTACACAAGATCATACAACCTGGTGAAACAAACACTAACTTACAGAAAATGGCAAGACATGGAACTTAACAATAATAGGCCAAACCCTTAAGAAGGTTCTTGAGCGTCTGTTCAGTCCTCACCAGGACTGAGGAGAGCCTGCCTGAGAAAAACTCCTGTAAAAACCGAGCTCAGTCTCACAGCAAGGATAGGTATTAGCTTTTAGGAAATACGAAGGTGCTCCCGGTCTCTTTAAAAGAGCAGAGCCCAGGTGAGTCTACCAAGGACGTCAGAAAAGCACAGTATGTTTGGACATGAGCTGTCATGCTGCAGGAACCAGAACCACATAAGCCATCAGAGAGACTGCCCTACAGAGTGAAGGGCCCTACCCTGGAGAACAGGAGTGGAGAAGATGCCCCAGAGCACCCCCAAAGCACCACCTCTCCTGCCTGCTCTCCTCCAGCCATGCTGCTGAGCACTGTCATTCCCAGACAGACTGGAAATTTTGCTTTACTATATATACAAAATAAGAGAAAGCCTTTTTTAGCCTGAAAGCTACTCTCGCAGGCTTTGCATGTGGGTTGTTTTCACGCCTCACAGTGAGGCAGATAATTCTGGCAGGTTTCCACCTCACCAGGCAGCTCAGCCACCTGGCCTCAGACATCCTCTATGCTTTTTTGTGTTCTCTCCCTTTCCAGGATTTTTCCCTAGGGATGCTTTTAGCAGGACAGTCTTCCTGGACACTGGCCCCATTTTCCTTCTCTTCCCGGCTCCGCTTCCAGCAGTTCCCGTGCAAGGCTCTCTGGATGCCCAGGAGGACCAACACGGGACCAGCCAGCAGCACAGAGGCAGGCAGGGAGCAGCCTGTAAGGGGGACGAAGCTGTCAAGAGAGGACAAGCTCAGCTGCCATGGACCTTCTCTCTCTGCTGGCAGGAAGGTGTCTCACAGCGTGACACCAAGGCAGGGACACACGGCACGTAACCTGAACAAAGGCTGGGGTCAGCTCAGCTCCTTAGTCCACTCAGGAGCCCTGCTGCGTCCCCAGCTCTCACAACCCAAAAAGTCAGCAAATCTGTCAAGAATGATAAAACCTAGCCACGCACCCTTAGACCTCTGCTTCTTACCAATTAAGAAGCTCTCTGGCAGAGCTTACTGGCTTGCTGTGAATAGGAAGGCCACAGCCATTTCAAGCAATCTGGTCTCTTAGAGGACCCTTAACGTCCTAATGCCTCACACGCTTTCATGCATTTACCCTTGCAGCATGCCAGTGAGACGGGAACCAAAGGAAGAATTAAGGCAGGAGCTGTGGCTCACACCCACAGTGCCCAGCAGGCACCGCAGAGCTCCTGTGGCTCCCATATGGGGAGAAGATCCTCCCCTAGACAAGGGCTCCTGTAGATGGCAGCTAGGGATGGAAAATGATGCCTGAACACTGCCAGGGTCTAATGCCTCCAGCCAGATTGCTCAGAGAGATTTCAGTGGCTGAAACTCCCACCCCATAAAGCAGAAGCGTACGTAGCTTCCCATGGCTGCACCAGCCCACCAGGAATGAACCCCTCTGAGCAGGGCCACATTGGCTCCTGGACAGAAACCCAATGCAGCCTGGACCACCAGAGTTAGAGCTGAACTTACTGAACAGGCGTGTCTTTAAACCTACCAGCTGAGAACTAGGCCGCCTGCTTCTTGTCTGGAGCCCAGAGAGAGCGCTCAAAGCTGGGACCAAGGTTTGGAGAAGGTGCTATGGTTTTGAACCACTTGCAAATGCATCTCTACTACTTTACTGCTCTTCAAACATAAGTAACATGTGGGCAAGGAGGAGTCAAGCTTTGCCTTGTATTTGGCTTGATTTTCAAGAGCTCGTAAGATGACTATAGATAGAGAGAAGTATTTTTTTTGTTATTTTGTCTTATGAATAGGCACACAATCTGGTGCGCTGGCTGCAAAGGGAAGTCTGTAGTAGATTACATCCTCCTTGCAGGCTGTTGTTGCATTTGGGTCATGCAACAGGAGAGGAAAGAGGGATAATAAAATCATTGCACTTTTTTTTAAAAAAAAAAATACTCTAGATTGTAGAGAATGAGCTAGAGATGAAGCTTCTGTTAAAGCATGCTTAACAAGCAACTTTACTCTGCATCTCACATGGAAGTGATTCTCTCATCTGAGTCCTGATCATGTCTGAAGAACAGCCTGCCAGAAGTACCAAAGGTGACAGATTTGTAATGTATGTCTTGGATAAAAGCCTATCTTCTGCATAAGGTAGCCAAGAGACGACACCTAAACTGAGCCTCGTCTTATTACCCAAAATGAAGACATCTATAGGCAGAAGAGCCCTGTTAGCTATTGTTTTGTGAAAGGGAAGGAAAAATAACCTCTGTGATGGGAGAGGAGGAAACATTAGACAAAGGCTAAAGCAGCAACAGCAGAATACCTACAGGATGAGTAAGAAACAGGATTCAGTCTATGCAAATATCTGGCTCTCACCATGTTCTCTTATCCCAGCCAGCTCAATCCTGGGGCTAGGGACCAAGGGGAAGGTTTGCTTTTGTCCTTTTGCATTTCGTTTTTCAAGCTAACTGCCCAGGTTAAAAGGGGCACCATATATCTAAATTGTCAAAAGGAAAATCATTAGCTTGAAGCCCTAAAGAAGACACTCCTGCGGGTGCATCCCACATTACTGCTAGCGTGCCATGCTCGCTTCCCACCCCGTGTCAGAAACCTACCCGCTGCTTTAACATCATTTTCTGAAGAAGCTGAGCATGAACTCATGAAAGAGACCCTGTCTGTTAAGCTCAATGGGAGGAAAAAAAATCTCACATAAATGTAGTGAAGTTGTGTCCACTCCTACATACACCCAAGGAGCCTGCCACGCTCCCTAAGAGTAACTTCTGTTTGTCGCAAGGTGGATCTGCAGTCTCTTTTCTCCTAAGCCCCAACACAACAGGCTGCGAGGCTGAGTTTATTGCTCTGTCTGGTATCTTCTCATTTGGCTCTAATCCCCTCCAATATATATGCAGTATTTCAAATGCTCTTGCAGAGATGGGGCTCTTCTGAAGACCTGACATTTTTATAGTCCTGGCAAGCCATCCATTTCTATTTAATTTAGTTCTTGACACAAATAAATATATGCACTGAGATTTACATATGGGTAGACTGGCCAATATTTTCAGGCTTGCATGCTGAGGGCTGGATCTGTACTGCAATCACTGCTGTAACTATAGGTGGTGTCAAGCTACTCATGTTGGCTATCACCAGCTAGATTGCGGGGTGCTAGCAACATAGCCACAGCAGTGCTGAGCTCCTCACAGGCTAAAAGCTACCTGCAAATCTAAGGAAAAATTAATTGACTGTATTACTCTCCAAGCTACTGCAACTGTTTTAAAATTCTCAGGTCTCCTTCTACAAGCTGCAGTCACAGCACAGACATGCCCAGAATTAAAGGCCTAAAATAGAGGTTTTATCCTTTCTGCACCCCAACTGCCCCCCAAGATGCTGCGTAGACACAGCTCCCGCTTTCTCTTCACATTTATAGTCTTGTTACCTCTGCTTGAGAGTTTTGGCTGTAGCTCCTCCAGACTGCTCACTAAAGTGCACAAAACCCCTGCCAGCCCTGGATGGAGGGTCTCCTTGATGTCAGGACCTAGCTGGTGCCTACACTACCATGGCTGCCTCTGTTATCACTGCAGCAGGGGAAGGGAGGGCTGGACCGGGCAGCACTTGTTCTTTCCGCAACTGGCACCAGTTAGGACAGCCCCTGCCTGCTCCCACCTGGGTTAAGGGGTGAAAATCAGCATTCAGGGAAGTGGTGGGAGGGTCTACTCAACCTCTCCTCACTCCATGGGGCTGTGCTTGAACTCTTAGTGGGTGCTCTCTGGGTTGGTATTTTCATTTCCTAGCTGGATATAAAATTGTTTCTTCACAGAGCTCTGTCACGGTGCCAAGTGCAGAGCTCCATGGCTACAGGCAGGAGTTGACTTTTCCTTGCTAGCAGCACTGCAATGGAAAGGGACAAAAGCAAAGGGAGAGAGCAGGTTCAGGAGGCTTGTGGCTATGTGGAAGATGGGTACATAAGTGATTTCCTAGGAAAAGTGCTAGACTGGCTTTGAGAAAAACAAGGAAACAGAGCTCAAAGCTGTGAAAGCAGAGGCATGATCAGCACACTGCCTTCTTCATCTGTTCTGTGCCCCATCAGCCAAGCCCAGGACTCCAGATGTAATCCTGAAACCCTGCTGGTGCGATTCAGAGCTGCTCTTCTCCCATGGCTCCTGGGGAGCACCCTCCAGGCAGCAGCCTTGCGTGGGATGCTGGGCGCTGGTGTGCCTGGGTACCAGTAACCATTTCTCTTTGCTTTGTGACCTTTACTGGGGACCACAGCGTAGTGGAGGGTGACCAACTGATGAATACTTATTTCTTACTCACACACTGAATGTTTTTACCCTGGTGTAGGTGAATGTACTGAATGAGACTGGAACTGCACCTGGGGAGAAACAACCACAGGCACCAGTACATGCTGGGGTGCCTGGCTGGAAAGCAGCTTGGCAGAAGAAGACCTGGTGGTCACAAAGTTGACCATGAGCCAGCAATGTGCCCTTGTGGCAAAGAAGGCCAATGGTATCCTGGGCTGCATTAGGAGGTGTATTGCCACCAGGTTGAGGTAGGTGATTCTTCCCTTCTACTCAGTACTGCTGAGGCCACACCTGGAGTACTGTGTCCAGTTCTGGGCTCCCCAGTACAAGAGAGACATGGACATACTGGAGAGAATCCAACCAAGGACCACGAAGATGATTATGGGACTGGAGCATCTCACCCATGAGGAAAGAGCTGGGACTGTTCAGCCTGGAGAAGAGAAGGGTCAAGGGGATCTCATCAATATATATAAATAACTGAAGAGAGGGTGCAAAGGGGATAGAGCCAGGATCTTTTCAGTGGTGCCCACTGACAGGACAAGACGCAATGGGCACACACTGAAACACATGAGGTTCCCTCTGAACATCAGGAAACACTTTTTTACTGTGAGGGTGACTGAGCACTGGCACAGGTTGCCCGGAGGGGTTGTGGAGTCTCCATCCTTGGAGACAGTTGAAAGCCATCTGGACAAGGTCCTGGGCAACTGGGTCTAGGTGGCCCTACTTGAGCAGGGGGATTGGACCAGATGACCTCCAGAGGTCCCTTCCAGCAACTCTATGATTCTGTGAATAAGCAGGACACTAAGATGTCAAGTGCTCTAGAAATGAGCAGTGTGAGATTCCTCCCTCCAAAGGCATAACCATTCCCCAAAGAGCACAGCAAACCAGAAATGGCACAGCAATGGTGGCATATGCTGGAAATACTGTGAGAAAACTAATACAAGCAGAGTATGTGCAAGCTGACGCTGTGTCTGGGACTCGTGCAACAGCCTGTAAGACTCGAGATGATGATAGCAATAATGTCTCTGGCTGCGAGCTCGGTTGCACTGGCCTCCATGTGTGTAATCAACACATTGGTACCTACCTCCTTCAGTCCTGAAAATGCTTGCTATCCCACTGTATAAACACAGGGAACGGCCTCCCTGCTGCTCCCCTGATTCAATGACATGTCCACAGGGGAAAGAGGATCGGGGACCCCTGTTCTGAGATGGATTAAACCACTGGCTGGACTTCCATGAGCAGATTAAGTGAAATGACTGTCTATCCCTCTGTTCTGAAAGGAAAATACAACCTGCTCATTATGAAGGCTGAAAATCATTGAGAGAAAAGTCAAACCTTGCACTCCTGAGATCTTGAACTAGAACAGCCAATGCAGAGCAGTAAAAGGATGCTAAATATTTCAGTGATTGAAAGAACACGAAGGCTGTTATTAAAAATCCATATGGCAGACAGTGGCTCTTAGACTGTGGTCTGTGGAGCACCGGTGGCCTGCAGAGCGTCCCTACGTGGTCGCCAGACTGGCTGCTGTCGCAATGGCAAAGCATCTGTCACTTTTTAAACAGTGACCTGCACTGCTCTTTCTACTCCCGTCCAAGATTCAAGAAGTTTCCCAAGCCTATTTTTGACCAGCTGGGCTAAAAGAGAGCCTGAGCCTGTCTGTCTGCACCAGGCTCTCCTGTGGGCCCTTTTCACGGCTGATTTGAAACATGTAAAGGGAGCCACAAAAAATGCCAGGCAGTGGACTACAAATCATGCAAGGAGCACTGCAACTCATCTATCAAAGGGTCTGTAAAGAAAGTAAGCAAACAGCACAAGCGTCATGTTGGGCAGGGTGCTCTAATCAGGCAGCCGTGCCCACTGCACCGAAGACTTTCACCTCATACTCTTCCTATGTTTGCCAATATTTCCTTTTTAAATAATTAGCCCTGGCATTGTATTTACCTCAGGGAAGGAATGGGGTCAAGAACTGAGAGGCTGGAAGAGGAAGATGATGGGGAAGTTAAAGATGTCAAGAGGATCAGCTCAAGGAAATCCCCAGTTGCCATCCTGGTGGATAATTTTCAAAAGCAAAAGAAGAGGAATTCCCAAACCCCTGTCATTTTCAGCTCACTTTGAAGAGCTCCCTTACATGGTTATCCTGAATAGATGCATCTCTGATAGAAAAACCTGACCTGAAATCTTGTAAGAACAAGGTCTCTTATGTTTCTTTAACTTCAGGGACAGAAAATCCACATGAGCAGCCTTCATCTATTCAGGGTCTGCGGTCTGCGAGTGCCTTCTAGCCCTTCATTAGCAACGTGACTAACGCTTGTCACGTGTGCTTTATCACTCCCATCCTCCTCACGGGCTCTGGATGCAGAAGGCTCTGGATGCAGCAGAGTTTTGTCTTGATAGGGTTTAGTGGTTTGCTTTTTCCAAGGTACTTGCTGCTGTGTGGTCCTGTCAGCCGCAGCAAGCTGCAGGAAGGTACCCTGCATTTAGAGAGGGAGGTGGCAATGTCTGGGGAGGTCCCTTGCTCCTGTGGGAAGTCACTCCGCTGCCTGGCACGGGCTGCGCCTGGCAGAGCGAATGTCACAGCACCTTGGCATTTACAGTTCAAGCCTGGGGAGAATTAACCACAAGCATCACAGTAACGTGTTTTTGATCCTGAGCATGGGATTAGATTGGGAGATGCCTCTTGCTGGAAGAGAGGACACCTATGCCTAACAAACCAGAGGATGTTCCAGGATGCTGTGCCAAACACCTCATGTGCCTAAGCACAACCTGCAGTGGGCTAATCTCACCTGGCGCATCAGAACAGGCTAGCTCAACACTAATTAATTCTTGAATCTCCTTCCTGATACACGTAGTTTTAAATCAGGCATCTGAATGAAGACAGGGCTGTTAAGACGGGAATCTATCCGTGGGTAGCATGTAAAGAGTTTTGTTTCTTTCTTCTCCACCTGGGCAAATGACATCATGAAAATCCCAGCTACTTCGACTGGGTGACCGGAGGCACTAGGTGACCTTATCTCTCAACCAATCTTTGCAGTGGCTCCATCGCCCTCCCCCACCGTGCTAGGGATGGCAGAGCAGCGCCGCTGGCATGCAGAGTGAGTCAGCAGCCCTGCAGCTCCCCTATCATGGAAATGCTCCTGCTCCCACAGCCTCACTGCTCACAGCTTTGCAACTAAGATGGGGCACCCCACCTTTGACAAAAAAGTGCCTTACAAGGAGGCAGGTCCTCTAATGCAACCAACACTCCAGTCAAAATTGCTCTGTCTGAGCCAGGGTATATGTAGAGAGCTGGTCCCGACCGCAGGCAGCCTGCAAGAGCCTCGCTGCAGGCTCCCCTCTCCAGTCACCAGAGAGATGAGCCACCTTTCCTCCCACTCGCAGGTCCTGCAGGGCTCTCTGGGCAATGGTGGGATGGTCACGCAGTATTTCTGAGAAGTTGACATCAGTCAGTGAACGAATGGTGTTTTTTGAGTTTCTCAGCCAGCGCTCCTGGGAGTAAAATGTTATTATAGCAAGAAAAAAACCGCTCTCTGAACTTTTGTTGCTAGCATCTGAACTGAACCCCACTCCTGAGATTTCAAAGGAGTTTCTTTAGCTTTTTAACTTTTCACTGCTCTTTGCATTTTCACGCCTGGACAGTGAAAAGGCTAAGTAGACTAACACTGTTTTCACAGTGTGTGGATCGTGTTCAGCATCATCCTGGCAATGCCAGGCCTCTTGAAGTGAAGTTCCAGCCTCAGCCTCTCTGAAGAGGTCTGAACTCATTTAAACACTCCAATTCTGGCTACGCTTTTAATCAAATCCTTTGAGATCACCTTTAGGGCTCGCTGCCTTTGTTCTGCAGCCAGGAGCATGTCCCATGCCTTTACGCTGCTCTGACTTCAGCCATAGTCAGTGGCTCTTTTCAGACTGAGCAGCACTACCCAGTAAAGACCAAAACCAATGCTTCTGTATTTGCTTTGTATGGTACCAGCTAGTCCTGCAATAATGAGGTCTCCACTGCATTTTCATCACAGCTCAGCTATTGTGCATCACTGGTCCTCTCATGAGGGTATTTCTGAGAGAAGGTGGGCTGAACTCTGCCCCATCACTGACGGAGGTGGTGTGGTTTTTTGCCTACCTCTCCCAATGTCCCCTACAAGATCTGGATGCCTCTAAAAGGAGTTAAACTCCCTGATGGACTTCTGTGGTTTCACCTCCTCTCCAGGCTAGCAACCAGTGTCTTCTACTGGCCACTCACCTTCTCACCAACGGAGATGTCACCAGGAAAGCACACTCCTTTGTATCTTGCATAGGAGGTATTGAGAGTTTCATAACATTGACTCAAGGAAATACTCACCACAGAATTACATGTACTACTTCCAGGGAGTTTGTATTTGTTCTTACTGACTTTGTCCACACAAGAAATTGTAGTGGTTTAACTAAAATGGTGTTAAAATCTGACAGCCTTAAACTGGTGCAAACCACAGTAGAGACACTAAGTAGATCCTTGGGTTACATATATGTTTAAAGAAACAACGTAATTAGTTAAAATTTTGTTCCTTGGTGTACAAACAAGCTACAAGGCTAATCTAGTATTAACATCCAGATTTGCAAAAAGCAATAGCCTGTTTAAGGGTTATCTGTGCCGGATCTGACTGTTGATCAGCCTTTTAAACAACAGCATATTATGATCACTATCAGCAGAAATGGCTGTATAAAATGTAAAAATATTAATATATTCCCATCAGTCTTTAAAGATCCAGCTTATACTTTTGAAATTCATATTGGCCTCAGAATTAGACTCTACATATCCATCCCCTGCTGTAAATTCACTCCTGAAATCAAATCTGACAGTGGCATGGAGTTTAATTTGATCTTGTGACTCTCTCTGGTATTTGCTACTATGCTAACACTTTACATTCTGGACAACATATTAAGCTGTGATATAACATCAGGGTCACACAGAGACGAGTAAGAAGCAATATGAGAGTCGGTGAGTACCCTGATCCTTCGCTGCTGCCCGTGCTTTGAGTTATTCATATGCTGCAAGGGCAGAAAGATGATACGATTTCTGCTTAGAAGCCTGAACCGTGGTGCGATAATCAGACGCCAAAGGTTAGTTTTAGTCTAGCGCAGAGGTGACTGCTGAAAAATCACCCAGAAAACTCCGACCCAGAGGGTTGGGGTGGAAGAGAGATGCACCTGGTGTTCAAGTACAAGTACCCCGGTGGGCTGCACGTACAAACCTTTGGCAGCTCATATAAAGCAGTCATCTACACATACGCCTACTCATCCCTGTGGTGCAGACTTCCAGATAAGAGGTAGTGCTGTTCTATAGTACAAATGATAGGTGTGGAGGCACACACAGCAATGCATGCTAACAGAGTGTACCAACACTGATACGAACATGCTCAAACATCACCCTCATCAGGAGACACAGGATCTCCTGCCCGCCCACACTGTTTCCTCCAGGAGAGGATGTGCCGGTGTGACAGCCTGCAGTGCCTCCGGCGGCAGCATCAGCCACTGATGGGGGAAGGATGGGGGCCAGCCTGGGGCAGGGGGTGAACATTAGGCAGAATATCTTCTTTCCTCCTTGTTCCTGCCGAGGAGGCCAGGGTGAAGAGGAAAGGAAGGAAGGAGGAGGCAGAAGGACCCTGGATCCATCAAACCAGGTGGCCTCCACAGGCTTGGCCTTGGACAGAGCGATGGGAAACTTGCATATGCAGAAAACCATCTGTTTGGCCTAAACTCTGAGGATTGAAACCAACAGCAGGAGAGAAAAATGAAGGAGTCTGTGAGGTCTTTATGGTATAGACCCATCCATGCTGCAGTTACACTCAGATGGAAGGGCTGAAAGACAACAGCTTGGTACCGCTGTACAGATGGGGCTCCACTGCCGCTCCACCCTTCTCGGTGCGAAGGAGAGGGACAGGTCTGAGCCACAGAAAAGGAACTATACCTCACAAGGGGAACAGCATTCAATTCCCACAAACAAACAAAAAAGAAAGAGAAGAGGAAGCCTTGTCCCCAGTGTCTACATCAGACGAGTTTGGGCAGAGCTGGGTTATTAACAACTCCAAGAGAGGGCTCTCAGAGGGCTCTTTCCACAAACTTTCATCTGGGATACCTGCCCAGGAACAGACAGCACTCATGCAGATTCTTCCTCCCTCCTATCGTCATTTATTTAGGACTCCTCTTTGAACAACCTATCCTCAGTCACCCAGAGAGGAGAGCACTCACAAAGATAACTATGGTGCATTTTCCAGATGCAGAGCCAAACCTACTGGAAACTCAAAGAGACTGCAGATCTCATGTTTTGATTCCTTATTTCAGAGCAAGGATGCTCAGATCTGGATCTAGAGTGGCCAGAAGTGTAGGGCTGTTGGCCTCTGGGTTGCTCTTGTTGGACAAGCATGTGACAACATTGGGTCACTGCAGAGGGAAGCAACCCTGGCTTGCATGGCACTGGACACAGCAACTGCTGGTGATCTGGGCCAAGCACTGAGGGACAGACCTGAGGGCACTCTCTGGAGCATTTGGCACCTGGAAGACTAAGAAAAAAAATTCTCTTAACAAGCTTCTTAGCTTCTCCCTCCTGGACATTTTTGGCTGTCATGAATGTGAAATAAGCCTTTTCTGTAAAGATGCAGATGACGCGGCTCGCAAAATCTTTCCTTGAACGCGGTCAGGAAAAACTAAGGAAAGGGAAAGAAGAGCCATTTCCGTGGGCTGCTTTGGTCCTCTTTGCATCGCCCACCGTGCAGGGCCCAGAGCGAGCTGCCCCACCTCCCTGTGCTCCAGGCTGGCTGGCTGATGAGACCTGCTGTGAAGGAGCAAGCTAGAAGCAGCCTCAGTGGAGCCTCCCAAAACCAGCTCTTCTCCAGAGCCTCAGCAGGAACCTTCATCCTCTCCTTCATCAGGGAGCTGCTTTTCAGCTGAGGCTCTTGCTCCCTGGTCCCTGCTTGAGCTACACCGCAGGCTTGTGTGCATCGCAGCTGTGCCTGGCTGCGCATACCCCACTGATGCAGCCCAGACCCTGAGCCACTCCCCATCCCTGTCTCATCGCCACAGACCTCTCCTCCCGCACATCACAGCTTTTCCACCACCGAGCAGTGCTCAACCTGAGCAGCTGATGTTCACCACTGACATTACACACCACTGAGCCCTCCAGGTCCAGGCACATGCAGGCAGCTTGTTCTGCCTTCTGGGCATCAGAAAGCAGGACGCTAAAACACGTATGGACACACGTGCTTTCTGCTGCATCCTCCCACATGCCGTGCCAGATGACCACCCGCAGCAGTAAGGCAGTCCTTGCAACTTAGGCTTGATATTACCCATCCCTGGTTTCCAAAGGTGATGTCTGGTCTGGGAATGGGCGAGTCTAACAGGTCAGTAAGGCATTCCAAGGTGCCTTCAGGAAAACAGGACATTTATAAAACATAACTGTCTGGAATATCAGCTGTATTGCACATCATCGCACTAGCTGCTTCTTGCTCACACCCAGGTAAACAAAGAAGCCAAGAGTGCGCAGCCATTTCATTTTATTAATTAAAGTGACTGGCATTTATACAGCACCAAAGCACTTTGCAAATCTTAATTAAGCTTCACAGCAGCCCTGCGAGGTGAAACGTGTTCCCATTTACAAACAGCAAAAAATGAGACACAGTGAAGTAAGCGACCTGCCAGTACGCTCAGGAGCTCAGTGGAAAAAAATGGGAAAGAATCCAAGACCCAGCTGCCTTCCCACCCCTTTCCCTAGTCGCTGCTCCCCACTCCATGCTGCCCCGTGGCTTTAACCCTGACCGGACACCACAGGGACCTCTAGCCCAAGCAGCCACACACGGGCGGGAGTAACACCAGCACAAAAAGCTGAAATGTTCTCCAATGCCTAAGAGATGCCTCAGGGATCTATAAAGATTTTATTATTTTTCATATATTGAAACAGGTGGAGAATCTACAGCCAAGGCTTCAGTACGCCTCTAAAGTTCATTTCACACTGCCCAGGGCCACTGATTTTTATTGCACTAATGCTGGAGAAGACTAATACTGGGTGTCTGGGAACAGAGTTATTCCCGCTGAGGAACGTCCCCAGCAGCCAGGGGAGAAGCAGGGAGACCCTGTCCTCACCAGCTTGCCTGCCCTGTCCCCAGGGGGAGCCCCCATGCATGCTCCCCATGGTCACACCGGTGCCGGGGCAGCACCAGACCCAGCGGGGGAGCTGCCCGCAGTGGCCCTGCCCAGGCGCCACAGCCATCTGCAGCCATCAGCATCGGGGGACAGACGGCAAGGTGGCCAAGGTATGGAGGGGTAGAGGGGAAAGGGGGAAACGCACCACTTGGAACAGCACTGGGGGAGAGTCTCGTTGGTTCGGGGGGAGGAGGAGGAATGGGGAACAGGCAGCTTGATGCTCTACGGCCATAGCAGGGTTCTGTTCCCATCTCTCTTCGCGTGGGACCTCACGCTGCGAGAGCAGTGCTCTGGAAGCTAACGCCTGCCTGAGGGAAACAAGCCTGACAGATATTTTGCACAAATAATTGAATTATTTTTAGATGCTCAACACATCCACTCGCAAGACAGCTAGCCACAAACAGATCTTGCAGCCCCTTACTAATCTACTGAAACAGCTAATCTCCTTAACCCATTACTCATGAATAATGGGAGACACATGATTTCCTTTGCAAAGGCATTGCACCTCGTTACTTCTACTCCAGACACTGTGCCCAAAGGAAGGGGATCTGCCTCTTTTTTGTCTGTTTTTTATTTTATTGAAGGGAAGGGCGGGTCCAGATAGGATGCCAGCAGAGAGGGACCAGGACCAACCATGTGGGGAAGTGCTCCTACAGCAGAAAGACCTTTCCTTCCTTCCCTCCTTTGCTGTTTCTTGCAGCTTGACATATGCACAGGCATGATTCATCCCTGCCAAAGTGAAACAGGGTCATCAGCAGCCATCCCAAAAGCATGATAGCTGGGTTGAGGGAGGAGAGGTTATTGTCCAAGTGTCTCTAAGAGCTCCAAGCTTAAAAGCCAAAGGCTTGGTTTGGCTGAGCATGGAAAAGAAACCCCTGCAATCACCTTCTGTTTTTCTTTGACTTTTCATTACTTTCACTAGAACAGTCTGAAGCATCTTATTTTGAAAGACAGCTCTGTCTCAGTGCTCCGCATATACCGTCTATGCTCAGTTCTGCCCTCACCCTTCCCAAGAGCGAGGGTAGGATCCTTCACAAGGGCAAGGGTAGGGTCTGATTCCCAAAGGCTGTATCGTCACCTTTTTGTCTACAATGCATGCTTTAAACAGCAGGTCTCTAAAATCTTACCAGTTGAAGTAAACCTGTGAGGTAAACAGCATATGGGAAAAAATCCCTAAATACATGCATATACACACTCACACAAAGCTCAGGGGAGACAGGGGCTGTATCTTGGGCTTTCTTTTCTCCACATAGCCAGGACACAAAGATAATATCCTGATATTTCAGTGCTGCTGAGGAAATATCCCAGCAAATATGAGTTTGGTTGTATTTCAACCAGCTCTATCAGCAAATCTGCAAAATTCCTAGAACTGGGACAAAAAGGATCACACAACATATTCACAGTGGCACACAGATGTTGCTGCATCCAGAAGAGATTCAGGAATTGCCCAGCCACGGATGCTGGTATGGCTGTATCAGTTCTGCTGCTAAATGCTTTGGAAAAACCTCTCAACTTCTGCAAAACAGAGAGTTGTGCTTTTCTAAAGCCCTCATTGCATAATACTTCCATATAATCACATACCTGGGTGAATTTCTAGCACAGTTATGGTGTAGAGGCACGGGCCGGGGGGGGGGGTAATATTTCTGTGTCTCATGCAATTTGCATAATGGATCCACAAAGGGCTATGATTTATTGTAACAGCATGCCCCGACCTGAGCATATCCCTGCTCTGCTGCTGGGAGAACCTGTGCTGAGTTCGGCCAACCCAGCCCTGAAGTGGCCCAGCAAAACTAGCAACGAGCCCTGCCAGTGCACACCAGTATATACCAGTGCACACCAGTGCAGAGGAGAAGGCCTGGCCCTTCCCAACATCTGGCCACAGCACCGCAATCCTGCTTTATCAACAAACATCCACCAAAAAGTCTCAAAGTTATCCAAGTCCAAGCTCAGGCCAAGGTGCACTGAAGCGAATGCCAAAGTTAGCCCTGACTTTTGCAGAGACAGCACAAGTCCCATAGCTGGCAGTGGGTCTGCAGCAACAAATCTAATTTATAGATTACTTTTCCAAATTCAGCAATATTTTCAACATAATTACAGCAGTACAAGGCTCAGTGTTCACGTCTTAGAAGATCTTTAGGCATCCTACTATCTGTGTATGTGTACTGTTACCCCTGCTGCTGTGGCAAGTGAATCCAGTTTTGCTCTTTATGGAGAGCCTGTTTGCCAACAAGTGGTTTTACCCATCTGGAAACCTGGACCTGAAGAAAACCCTCTGAGATGCAGTACCAACAAATTAAACTGTTCCCTCTGGAATGACTACAGCTTTTTTTCCTAACCTGAAAAAAAATAAAGCCACCACTATAAGATGGGGGTGGTTTTTTTTTCAAAAGCTTTTCCATACTATTCAAAGAATCACCAAAATGGGCGAACAGTCTAATGAACCACAGATTTTCCACCAGTTTGCAGAAGAGCACAACAAAGCATCTGCTCTGTCCTTTCCATCTCAGTTTTGTAAGACTAAGGCATCTAAGAAGATTTCAGCTTGTTAGGATTGTCACAGTAGTACCTCTCACCAGCAACAAAGTAAAAATTAATGTTAAATTACCATTAATATTTAAAATAAGTTATTCTATTCCATGCTCCTCTGTTTGTGAGGAGATCAGGGTAATCTCTCTGAGGATTTCCAGTTGGCTTCCCTGCCAGGGCATCTGCTAGATGGGAACTGATATTCTCCAGCACTTGATCTTGTTCAATATTACAGCATCTGAAACATGGTTGAGATGCATGGTTTCTTCAAAGAAGTCCTTGCCTGGGACTTCTGAGTGGGAAATGTAGTTGGATTATAGCTAAAAATTACAGATTTTGGAGCAAGGAAGGGTCCTTTTTCTGGCTTGCCCTTTCCAGCAGCCTGCCCTGTCTGGGGGTGTCCTGACATGAGTGCTGCTCCCCCATCTGACTGCACACCCTGGCTCCCCACACCTCTCCCTCTTGCTCTGCCAAAGCTGACCTGACAAGCGCAAAGTCTCCTACCCGCCGCTCCGCTCCCTGCACAGGGCTGCTCGCCGGGATCCTGGGCTTCTTCCCACGCCTCCCACTGATGAGGGCACCGCTGACACCTTCTGACCTTGCCCGCAGCCAAAGGAAATTGAAATGTAGAAGCTGTGACTCATGGGGAGAGCAAAATGCAACACTGCCTGCAGCTCGCTGCTTCTCCAGCCTTGATGCACGGCTGGGATCACTGGGGAGCAACGAGCTAGACATTTCCCTGCCAGACCTTGCCTCTTTCACAACCAAGTGTCTCCTCTGCGAGACTGCAATGTTTCCCCACTGAAATATTCCCCCCCCACAGCGAGGGGGAATAGTGCCGGTGCACACCAGCCACTAGAAAAGAGTCTGGGGATGGTCTGGCAAAGGGACGAATAGTCCTAGGCAAAATTGATGCTTGGTTGAAGCCATGCAAATACCCCTTTAGAATAACTGCTCAGCAGCATCCCTAAAAGCAAACCTCCCCTGCATGCTGGGTCCCCTCAGAGGGTGCCCCAAAGACAACCTCACATCTCCCCTGCCCTGATCCTGTTAGCACCCTACGGAGGCAGTGGATGCTTGGCCTCTTCCCAGGAAGGACCTCCAGCCAGTGACGACTGAAGGCCCCCTGCCCGGGACAGCTGGACCCCCACATCCCCAGGCACCCCAGTGCAGGGACAGCCCCAGCCCCGGCCCATCCCCAGCCCCAGCAAACCGTGCAGGCATCTGGCACACAGTGACTGCTCTACAGTAATTAGGTTGCGGTCAGAAACAAAGCGATGGCCTTTGACTGGAGGTGTCAGGGGCCAGCTGGTCGAGCTGTGCTAGTGTACTGCTGCATATTGACCCTCTCCCCTGGCCCGGCGCCCACATGGCCTGAGCAGCTGGCTACGCATAGGTGAGACTTAGGGGGATGCCCCGGAGGACACTGGCCCAGGATGGGAAGGAGAGAGGCTTCCATGTGATATGCAGCAGAGGGACATAGGGACCTGCACAGCCACAAGCAGTGGCAGAATGTCCCCTCCTGCTGGTCCAGGCACCAGCATCTGGTGGCCACTGCCACTGCACAGGAGGCAGCCGAGGAGCAGAGACACGCAGCTGCCAACAGACACCATGCCATGCTGCAACAACCACCATCCTGAACGGTGGTGGAAGCAGGACACAAGCCCCTCGCAGTGCCTGGCGTGCAGGGGCGAAGCAGCTCTCCAGAGAGATCTCCTCCCACTTACACATTTTCTGCCAAGCCAGTGTATGAGTGCAGGTGTCCAGAGATGAAGGTACAAGGCCAGGGTGTCACCACACATTGCAACAGTATTAATCAAACCCTTCTCACATCGTACTGGAAACGCAGAGCCGCCTCCCCTGGCATGCAGCACTGCCAGCGAGGTGCCTGCTGTCTTCACAGCCCGGGTGTCCCCTGTGAAAAATCCCAATGCATCAACTCATCGGGGTTAAACAGGCCACCAAAGGGTTAAAGTCAGAGAGGCTACTGCAAAGTAGATATGAGACACAGCTCATCCTGAATACACTGGAGGGTAAAAACCTCAGGGAGGCTTTTGCTGAAAAATCTTAATAGGATCAGCCTATGGGATCCACTTTCACTCAGAGGTCAGTGCCCACGTATCAGCTAGCAAAGGGGCCAGGTGCCCTCCCTGCACCAGGCTGGCTACAAGATGTCCCCTACAGCCCTGGGGAGCCCACAGCTTCGCCTCTCCTCGACCTGGTCCTTCTTAGCAGGATCCAGGCAAGCTGCTCCCAGGCTCCCAGCTTTCCCTGATCGGCAGGCTGGCTGGAGGCCCAGATCTTGCCTTCACACTGCCCAGTGTACCAGCTGGCCCTCGTATGGGGCACAGGTGAAATTTCATTTATTGCAATGGCTGTTAAACAAGATCCAACAAAGAAGCTCCACTTGCACTTCTTTGGCTCCCTCCTCATATCCAGCATTATTTTATTCTATGGAAATAAGCCTGCAGGGATCATTTCATTTATGCTGCTTAGCACTACCAACTCCAATAATGTGATTCCTCATTTCCATCACCAAGGGATGTAAATTTGCCCCATAGAGCCCATGATCCACCCACAAAACTCGCACCTGAGCCAGACAGAAGAGGAGCAGAGGGAAGAAGATAATGGCTGGGACAATCTAAAATAACAGAAAAATCCAGGAGGAGAAGAACAGTGAAGAAAGGGAGCAGGAATAATCTGCAATGCCACCTTACAGATTCTTCAAGTTAAGCTGAAAAATGCCGTATTTCAAAAATCCCCCCTGACCTGGGCACACCTCTAGCCACTGCGTTTTGCCCCCGGACCCCTGCTGCATTCATAATGAAACATGAACAAAAGCATTGAGAAGAGGCCTGTGGAGCTGGGATGCTGGAGTGTCATAGCTCATCACAGGGAGGAGAAAAAAACACCCTGGAGCTCTGACAGCTCAGCTCTGCATGTCATGTCAGTGTCCATTGAGGAAAGCGTGCACAGGAGATGTCTCAGTATAAAAACCACTGTACACAAAAAAAGCCATGTTGGGGGAGGTGGGAGGGGGGAGCTCAAGGGGCCAGTGGAGATATTTCAGAGAGGAATGAAAGATTCCGTTTCAAGCTACCTAGAAGATTAAAGTCAAAAAGACCATGTCTAGTTGTACAGCTTCCTACCAAGGACTGAAATTCCTTTTCCATCTCATTTTCCACAATGTTGGCGGCCAAAGTATCATGCATGATATTTGTGCTGTGGTTAACACCCTTCCAGGAGGTGGGGAAGCACTCAGGTTTGGAGCAGCAGGCTCGGGGCAATGCGTACGTCTGAACAGTGACACCAAACTTTTGTGACCCAAGCCTGACTTCCCAAGGGAGAAAAGGGCACCCTGTGGGGTGCTCATGCAGAGCTTGCTCCTGGCTAAGAGCCACTGATATGGTGAGTGGCATCAGCATCCCTTTTTAGCACAAAACAGCTGAAAGTGGATGTACCCAAACCCAGCAATGCATGGTGCATGCAGGACCTGATGAGGGAACGAAGGGAGAAAAGCTGGGACTATTCCTCACCACTTGCAATTTGGGGACCAAATAGTTACAGATCCATTACAGCATGTCTCCCGCCTGCAGCTCCTGGTCTGACTGGTGCCATCACAACTGCCATAGAATGTTGTCTCCTTTGAACTTCAGGCATTCACCACGTAAGAGCTCACCATGAGAACTGGGACAAGGTAAATGTTTTCAAAACAGTTTCCAGGGCCTGGGTAGTTCAGAGAGTTGCCAGCAGACCTGGTGGGACTTTCATCTTGAAGTTGCTGGTTCCTACACAGCCTCACTAGGAAGGCACACTGATAGCTGATGGCCAACTTGGGGTCCATCTCACATATAAACGAGTATGACATCTCAGAAAAAAAGAGCAAGCTTCAAAGAGGCAATAGACATGCTGAGCATACCAAAGAGATGCAGTTAAAAATAACTAATGCTAGAAATGCTGTGTAAAGCAAACGTTACACCAATCTCCAAGAGTGACGTTTTAGAAGATAGTTGTGGAAGCAGTCCTTTATATAGCCACAGTGAAGTTTTGTGCAGTTCCCTATGTCTCAGAGGGGCGGAAACAATTTTGAGATCTCTGCCTGGTATTTGCTGTCGAGGTAATGTCTCCTAGAAGTGCCTCCTGAGATCTTCAAAAAGGCAGAGAGTGAAGGCATCCCAGGCAATCACTCTACCTCCTCATCTGCGGTTGTCACCACCAGCTGTGCCTGCTTTTCCGAGGAAAAGCCAGCTGGAATTCCTTACTTCCCAGAATGTGCTAGACGGGCCCTGTCTTTACCCTACCTCCCACAACAGAATAGCAGACGTCTGCCACATTGAGCAGGTGACCTGTTTGATCCACCTCGACATCCTGGCAGTGCCCAATTCCAGCTGGTTTGGGCACGGTGCCTGCAGCACGCCCACCTGTGTTAGAGGTCTCTAAACAGTCTTTGCTCTCTCCTGGCTGGCATTCAGCTCCTATCTTGAAGCTTGAGGACTCTCTTCCATCCTAATTTGTACAACTGCTGATGCTATTCTTATTCAGAGAAATGTCTAATTCATAGAAATGTTGTTCACAAATGGGAGTAAAAGGCCTTGTACACTGGAGGAGAAGCTACTACCAAACACAGGGTCGCAGCAGAGCTCACCCTCCCTTCCCGCTGCAGCCCCATCCGTCATGGCTTTGCTATCCTGATGCCATTGTCTGCCAGGCCATATCCACCTATTCCCTCCTCCCCATTATGCTGGTTTTTGCTGGGGTAGAGTTAATTTTCTTCACAGTAGCTAGTATGGGGTGATGTTTTGGATTTGTGCTGGAGACAGCGTTGATAACACAGGGATGTTTTCGTTACTGCTGAGCAGTGCTTACACAGAGTCAAGGCCTTTTCTGCTTCTCACACCACCCCACCAGCGAGCAGGCTGGGGGTGCACAAGAAGCTGGGAGGGGACACAGCTGGGACAGGTGACCCCAACTGACCAAAGGGATATTCCACACCATATGACGTCATGCTCAGCATATATAAAGCTGCGGGAAGAAGAAGGAAGGGGGGGACGTTCAGAGTGATGGCGTTTGTCTTCCCAAGTAACCGTTACGCGTGACGGAGCCCTGCTTTCCTGGGGATGGCTGAACACCTGCCTGCCGATGGGAAGGAGTGAATGAATTCCTTGTTTTGCTTTGCTGGCGTGCGCAGCTTTTGCTTTACCTGTTAAACTGTCTTTATCTCAACCCATGAGTTTTCTCACTTTTACCCTTCTGATTCTCTCCCCCATCCCACCAGGTGGGGGGGGAGTGAGTGAGCAGCTGTGTGGTGCTTAGTTGCTGGCTGGGGTTAAACCACAGCACCCATCCTTTTTCACTAGTCTCTTTCCTTGGGCTATCTCCAGGCCCCAGGCAGATCCACAGACCGATCTAACCCATTCAGTTTGAGAAAGAAAATCTCTTCTCCCCAACTCCTCTCCCAAAAGCCCCAACGCTCTCTCCAGTCTCTTCCCAACTGTCTCAGTGTCTCTTCAACTGTCTGATTATTGATGTTGCACAACACTGAAGCCAGATTTGGCACCTAAAGACTCCTCCAAGAATTATCCAGCCCCACCGCCTCACTCAGGTGACCGCAGGAGAAAACAAGAAACTCTTGTTCCTTTCCTTGTAGGATCTCTGGGGAGTTGTTCACACATCCCTTGCTCGCCCCAGCAGTGACTCTCAGCAGCTCAGAGGATTTTTGGAACAGATTAGTCATACCCAGTGCCTCAGGTACTCTGCCTGCATGCAGCTTTTTGGGGATGGCATCCCCATCTGATTTCTCAGAAGACCTACACAGCTAAGTCCAGGCTGTGTCAGCAGCACAGCTAAACCAGAGGTGGCAATTGAGCCACCTCCTCCAAACTACTTCCAAAACCTTCATGGACACAGACAAGCAAGGGTGAGACAGAGAGTGAGAGGAAAAGTGGGAGGAGGGAATAAGGAGCAGTGAGACACAGGAGAATTTAGGGAGTTGCTTTGTGCTGTTCCCCGAAGGGAGCATCACACTTGTCCAGGCTTACATTACACTGGGAGGCAAGACAGAGAAAAAGAGAAGATAGGTGATGCAGGCCTGGCCTCACAGACACTCCTCTCTATGGAGCACTGCTAGCATGGGGACAAACTTCTTTGATTCTATGAGCTGTTGACTGTCATGAGCCCATCGTGTATGGATGGAGGAGATCCCACTGCAAGGGGAGGCACCCTGCCAACCCCTGTGAGCATGGCTGTGTGACGTACCAGCATCACTGCTGCGTGGGGAGTCACCAACAGCTCTGCAGACACACAGGGCACCACAGTGCCTCCCATCACCCCGGTCATTTGCGGCTGGGGAGAAGCATGTTGTGAATGTGCAAATGCCAGTCCCAAGGTCTCCTGGGTCTGTAAGGGGACTAGTGCCAAGACAGCGCATGTGACAGCAGTGGAGGGCACGTCCTGTTTGATAACCTCCCTACTGTCCTCCATCCAGGGAAGAGCATAGCTCTCTCCTTACTCCATCTTCAAACCAAGGCTCGGTAGAAATAAAATGTCCCCTTAGTCACACCAGGAGGTTTCCTAATTAGCCAAATTATCTTCCAAAAATAGGATTACCAGTAGTATATTTCAAAATGTTATCTGGGTATGAAAAAGGATATTTTTAGCATGTTACAGACTTCACAGTTCTTCAATAAACTTAGAGAGCTCGACAAGCACTAGGGAAGTCCTGGCTCCCCCAGACAGAGGGGTGACAAAGACAACTTGGATGGAACAGCAGAAAGGCATAGGGTCATTTGCAGGAGCCAGGTAAGGCTGAATTCAGGTATATCAGGACAGATGGATCTCCAACAGCTTCATTATAGAGCATGTATTATAAAGTATGATAAACAGGCACCTTCTCACAGGCAGGGTGTGAAGTGAATAGTCCTTAGGCCTGAGAGTTTGTGCTCAACAGCCAGTGCACCTTGGCAGAGGCAGGCAATGCTCTCTCCTGGAGAGCATTGGGAGAGGCCAGAAGAGAGGACAAGGAGGACTTACAGTGGCACAAAGCCAAGAGGAAGGGGTGAGAGCAGGAAAAGCAGCCACAGTAGGTATACCTTCAGCCTCACCAAACAGGGAAAGTTTTGCTGACCACAGTGCTAATTGCAGAGAGAGATGAGACCCACTTGTAACTGGCTAGGAAAGGAGGCAGAAGTAAGGGCTGGAAAGAATGATCTACCAGCATAGGCTGGCAGGACCTAGAGAAGGTGGCAGAGACAGTCATGGACCAGTGGTCCTGGGACCAAATCTATCACTCCACACTACCTAGAACTGGAAAGGCCTCAAGCTGGAGTACAGGGTCCAGTTCAGGGTGCTGCACCTCAAGAGAGACATGGACCAAATGGAAGAAGTCCACAGAAGAGCAAAGAGAACAACTGGAGGGTGAGCAGGACTGGTTTATTTGAAGAAAAGTTAAAAGGAACTGGGATTACCCTACAGAAGAGGAGAATACAGAAGGGGAAGTGCAACTTTCAGGCACAGCATTCAAGGATGCTGTGTAAAAGGCTAATTTAGGAAGAACCAAGGGAAGAAAGGATCTGGGAAAAATGTATTTTCCATGTCCTCAGTGGTCAGAATAAACAATACGAGGCTGGAGTTGGAGCAAGGTCAGCTTAGCTTAAAAATTAGGAACATCTTTCTAAGGGGTTAGGATAGTGAAGACCTACAAGAGATTGCCTAGGGATATTGTAGATGCCTCTGCACAAAAGATCTTCAAGAACAGGCTGGAAAAACATCTGTCAGAAATTACATAGGTGCAAGTGGATCTGCCTTAGGCTGAGAAGATGTTGCATGGTGCATCTGTTAGATGGCCATGTTATGGCCATGTTTCTCAGCTAAGCAAGCAACAGTTGTCGTGCTTAGCTTGGGACAGCAAAAGAGGGATATTTCTCTCTTCAGATGGATCATCTCTTGAACTTCATAGAGAGTCAGCCTCCACAAACTGAGCTTTTTCTCCATGGGTAATTCACCAAGAGCCATCTCCTTGCCTGCCTGCCCTCCTCTGTAAGACAGGGCACTGCATTGACTGCAGTTGTTGGGAGGCAGGCTGGCACCAGGGGAGTGAGAAATCTCTTCCAAGTTAAAGCAGCCATTAATGTTGACTGCTGATGGTAAACTACAACAGCAAAGTAGTGGCATTCTCCTCTATAAACACCAGAGCCAACAGAGGATGAGCAACAAGGCTAATTTGAGAGCTGGCTAGTTAGGAGAAGAAAAAGCCCTTTGCTTACCCGGCTTGACCTCAAAAAGCCAGAGCACTACACTGTGTGCACTGTGGTAGAGATGCTGTCAATCACCTCCTCCGCCAAGAAGTTTGGCCCCACCGTTCAGGTGAGACTGACTATGAATTAAGGATGTGAGAATTGGTTTCACAGAGCTGAGATCCATGTCCATTTTTGTAGCATCACCAGTTTTAGAACATCATTAAGAATCTGACGTTTTTTACATTTCCCACCTATTTCTTTTCATTTTCTCTTGCAAACAAACTGCTAGATCCTGGCCAGAAATGCAGTGTGCTGAAATCTAATTTGAAAAGATATTCTTGCTTCTATCTGAATTACTAGAAGAAGTATCCAAATTTCACAAGAGACAGGAATGTCTCTTCTAGGTGTGGAGCCTGCGTACACATCCATGAGGGAGAAGAAATGAGAGGAGCATAGGGAGAGGACACAGACCTCTGTGTGGGTCTCTCCTGTCTAAGGATGGGGGGTCAGACTGCAAGGATGCTTTGTTATGAGTGCAGAGCCATATTCTGAAGGGTTCCTTAAGGTGGTAATTAAGGGAAATTTAAGCCAGAAGGATGAGATACAAGCCACATCAATACCTTTCATGCCACGATGGAGATTCTCATCTAACCTGCTAGACTTAGGGGGATGGGGTGGGTGAGAAATTACATTCATTGAGAAATCCAAGGAAAGGATCTCTTACAGGCAGACCTCTCTATTGTTTGTCTGACCTGGACTGCAGGCTAGAGGTTTTATGATTTACTAGCAACTGAGAACAGCACTCTAGCCTTACCTTAACAGCAGGATGTTGCTAGCTGTAGGGATCCCTGGACTTCACTTTGTTGACACAGTTCTGATGCGCCATGGCAAAAATAAAGAGACGAGACATTGTCATTCTTCCCAGCCCAGAATAATCCAAGTGACACACATCCCCTAGCATGTTCTTACTGAGGGGTCTGAGAAAGCATGTCCAAAAGAAAATCAGAGGGGGATGTAGTTGTGTATGCAT
This sequence comes from Aptenodytes patagonicus, assembly GCF_965638725.1. Lineage (NCBI taxonomy): Eukaryota > Metazoa > Chordata > Aves > Sphenisciformes > Spheniscidae > Aptenodytes > Aptenodytes patagonicus. Next base: position 33,700,258 of record NC_134955.1, on the reverse strand, counting down.
GTGCTCAAGTTAAGAAGTGCAAGTGTTACACTGCAGCCTTGCATTTAAGTGTAACAAAGTGGGAAGATCTGCATAGAGAACCCTGGTAGATTTACTGCCTTATAGCTTTTTTTGAAAAAAGCTATTCGTAAGTATTTCAAATACTATTTACAATGTTTTGGTGGGTATTGAATACTTATTTACTACAAAATTATACAGCATGCTCTCTCTGAAGGCTGGTGGGAAGGACCGTTGACACTTAGGCTCAGAGCTGACATCCATGTGATGACCCTGAGGTTTGACTGCATTAATGCTTTCTGGACAGATAGCTGCGGCCTGCGCTCCAGCTGTGCTGCAGGAGGAGAGGCACGGTGCAGTGCTACGCATAACTGTGTCCCCTCTCTCCCACCCCTCCAGCTGCGCAGGCTGGACCCCACAGCACTCTCGAAGCCAAGGGCCATGGCCCTCCAGGACATATGACTGCTGATGCCGCTGCCTTTGCTCCAGCCATGACGGTCCCCTCTCCATGCTGCAGGAAGCGCTAGTGCCAAAGGGCAGGAATCTCATGGAGGAAATTTGGGAGAGCCCCTTGCCAGCACTGGCAGTCACCTCCTCCAGGCAACATGAATTTTACCTGTGCCACTCCCTGACACACAGCCATCTAATGTATTTTTTCAAAAATCCTCCAATGACAGAGACCGCACAAGCCCCACAGGCTATCCACTCTGGAGTTTAAACATCCCAACGGAAGCAGGGGAAGAACGGGGATTTCATTGCTATCACAGCACTGCTATCACCTCTAATTAGATGCTGCCGTGTGCTGCAGCACTGGGGGCTGCCAGGGCCAGCCCCACTAGGCTGCAGGGAAATGTGCCACGCACCAGCCCCACTGATTACATACACTGCTTTTGAGAAACAGAGAACAATTTTTTAAACAGGAAAAAATTAGTAAGCCTAAAAACAAAGATAGTTTGGGCTTTGGGACTGTAGATTAAAAAACAAACAAACAAAAACCTGTCTAAAATGAAGCAGCTAGCTGGTAACCCCCCAGAAGCCAGGCAGCTGTGCATCGCATTGGTGCCAGCCAGGACATTTCAGGGTAGGTTTTTCTTCTGTCAGATTTATATTATTCCCAGCTTGCTGAAGATCTGCAAAGTCGCACTGACCCGAGCCCTGGAGAAGCAGATGACCCATCTTGCTCGGCTGCACCGAGGCTGTAAGCCCAGCTCTGTCTTGAAGCTGAGCTCTGTCTGGTCGTGGGTCTGTGGAGCAGCAATGATGCCACAGGGACTGGGCTGGATCCCCACTGGGGACTCGGCGCTCTGCTCACCGATGCTGGTCCACCTCCCGCTTCAGATTTACTGCTACTTCTGGCAGTCTATGAAAGCCTGCAAAGCACTAGGCAGGAAGCCTCCCCTCTCCATCCCCTCCCACCCTTCCAGCTAGAAAGATCCGGGAAGATTTATTACAGCAATAAAAACAAAAGAGACGGAAAGATACGGGGGAGTCTCCAAGCCAGGCAGTGCTTCAATAAAGCCCAAGCAGCCTCTTGAGGGGATGCTGATCTCTGGGAGAGACCACACCAAACGGCAGCAAGCAATTCATCTGCTGGAAGGGGAAATGTCAGCCCACGCTCATGTGATACCCCAGCAGGAGGGCAGGAGAGATAATTCAAAACAGGAGGGAGTATCAGGCTCTGGGTTTTTAAAGCCCCTGAGTGGAAAAGCAACCAGATGGGATGGGAGATGCTCAAGCAGGGGAGCCAAGACACAGCCACGCAAGAGCACTTCCACCCTCCTACTCAGGCCCAGGCCATGGTGATAACCATTGCTCTGGTCCCAAAACTTCACCCATGGCACGGCACAGCACTGCCCGCTCTCCCAGGACAGTGTGGCTCTGAGGGGCTGCACAGTCCCCATGTCACCATGTGCCTTGCACTGCTTGCTGCAGGCAGAGATAATACGGAAACTCCTCTGTGGGAGCCGTTTACTCACCTCTGCTTCTACTTGGCAGGAGGGACAATCAATAAAACCAAACTCCAGTCCCTCCTTCCCAGCCCCCAGGGTCCTTTACTGAAGCCCTCAGATAGGTAGGACATGAGATCAAGTCTCCCTTGTTGCTGTCCTTGCTCGGGACAGGCACCATGCAGCGCTTGCAGGTCCTCGCCTCCCTTCACAAAGCCCCTGCAGATCCACACACTCCCGCACTGGGACCTACCCACAGGCAGCCCGAAATTCCCTGGTAAACGTGCTCCGCACCCAGATCTCCACCACCCTCAGCACCCAGACTGGCTCCTCATGGCGAGGCTGGCACCCACCAACCCTCTCCCTGGACAGATGTATGTGCGGTGTAATGCCACGGCAAGGGCTGTGCTTTTGCATTTAAGGAGAAAGAAGAGAAACCCTTTAAGCCTGAGAAAGAAAGAAGGAAAGAGAAAATATGTTCCTTTAGGAGGAAGAAGGAAGGAGGGTTTTGTAGCAGAGAAAAGCCCTAGAGAGCCTGGAGGCTTCAGTCCCGTTCTCCCCTCTGCAGAGCATCATGGTTTAACTTCACAAAACTGCCTCCTTGCCTTAGTTTCATCTGCAAAACGGGGTGTTAGATCTGTAAGGGATGCTAGAAAGTGCCACTGAAGAGCAAAGTTGCTGCTCTTACACATACTGTAAGGCAGGCTCCCTCCCTGCCTGCAGTAGGGTCCCTGCCCTGCTGCCTCCCGACCTAGACCGGGTGGCTCCACGGCAGGACATCAGACTGGGGCTCAGATACTTTAAGAGTGTCCTTTTACTGCTTAGGATTTTCACACCCACAGAAACAGATGTTCCCTGAGATTAGCCACCAGTTACCCTGAAATTACTTTTAACTCAAGCCTGGATTTCCACAAGGTAAGGCAACACGCAAATCTGAGTTAAAAGCTATTCTGTACCCCAAATCTTGCCCCAGATACAGATGCGCATTCACATCTGCATTTTCTGACAACACAGAAACAGGATTTATGCCTGCACATAACCAACCAGCATGCCCTCAATGACTCTAGATAAAGTGGGCCTAAGGGTCTACACTGGGGTTGCATTGATCAGCCCCCTGTCCCATCTCAAAGATCTCAGGATACAACAGCAGCTTCACTCCAGGACCGCCGCATTTCAAGAGAACAGGAGGGAACACAGGGTACTTTGTTAAGTTGCACAGCACTAAAACACAGTAACCCCTTCCAACACTGATTTACCTGGTACTGTTGACTAGACAAAAGCAACTATCAAAAATCAGGTAGAGAATAAATAAAGGAGGAAGCAATTTTCAGTCCTCATTTTCAATAAGTAAATGTATCTGTGCTCTTAAATAATTGATTAATTCTGCCCCCCATGCAAAGCTCTTCAGTTCACCTTTAAGAGAGATTGATGAGTTAGAGTCCAGCATCCCAAAAGCAAATCTCCGCTCCCCACGCAAGAGGCAATAATTCAGCACAGCTACACTGCCATCAGTCATGCTTCTCATCTTCCCAGTGCACCTTTCCTGTCACTCCCTGGCAGAGGGAAATGGATGGCAGATGCTCCCCGCTATGCCAGTTTTGGGGTAGGAAAGATAGAAAAGGGGTGACCTTGCAAACACTGCCAGGAAGCCACATGTGTCTAGCTCAGAGATGGCTGGTGGTCTCCTTCGTGACTGCCTGACTTTGCTAATTAGATGCTATGAATGTTAGAGGGAGACATATTTAGGTCCCCAGAGTGTGGTTAGTGTTAGAGGGACTCTGTAATTTGTTTTTTGTTGTTGTTGCTGGGTTTTTAGTTTGGGTTTTTTTCCCCCCCAATGGTTCCCATATGAAATAGACTCACTCTTCAAGTCAAAGGATTAGTTTTTATTTTTTTATTTGTTAACTGCCACTTCTGCAAGCCCAGCCTAGGATCTGAGAGTCAGACAGATGCTGATAGACAAACCAGAAGGCATCCCAGTCTACTTTTCCATAGCTATCCTGTTTGTGGAAGACTCAGAATAACTTACCCATGCTTGCTGCACGAACAGAGGTGATTCACACAGAGAGACCAGACCTTAGATAACATTAAAGCTGCAAAGTTGGTAGAGGAAGGGAAAGGACAATTATTTTTTTTAAGTCCTGTATCCATCATGTCCCCAGTGGCTCTGTGTACAGCACAGCTAGGGAAGTACAGCATGCCATGTAGTCAACATCGTGTCGACAGCTCTCCCACAGCCACCGAGCCCACCTCTAGCAGCATCCCAGCACCATGGTGGGAAACCCAGCCACTGAGCCTGGAGAAGCCAGGGCACCATTTCCCACCACTCTTCCAGCACTGGCACCTGATGGTGAAGGGGCAGATCTCAGGGGCTGTGCCCTCTCCAGCAGGCTGGAGCAGGACCCCTCTCTGCCAGGGGAGAACTCATACCAAACCCTACGGGGATTTTCACAAGGCTTTGAGTTGCCACATTAGCCTCTGCTTACTCTGTCCAGCTGTCTATTTTAAACCAAGCACAAATGCGGTCCTTCAGCAAAGAAATGCTCCTATTGATCAAGCCTCCATCTGAAGAAAAGGCTGTTCTTCTCCCCTTACCTCTTCGAACAAGCCCATTAACTTTACTCCAGTTATGAAGAGACACCTCACGCCTGCAGACATGTCCAAGCTAGGCAGTATCCATACCAGGAGAGTGGGGAAAGTACAGGTCCTCACAGTAGCACATGACCTCATGCAAGTGAGAAGTAGCAGCTCAGTTTCCAAAAATTATGTGTTTTAACTACACACAGTGAAATTTATAACACAGGTAGGAACATTTAGATAGTTGTTCAAACATTTCTTTCTTTAAGAAATACAGTATGGAGATTGCTTGGCTGGCAATGCCCTAAAAGTAAAATTTAAAAGATCTCTCCTTCCATCTGAAACAAAATGTTCTTCTATGCTTAACATATAAATAAATACATTAGACCCAGGGGTGTAATGCAGCAGATGATTTCACTCCATTCAGTCCAACGCCAAGTGATAGTTTTCTGCATTACTACTGAAAGATGCTAAGCTGTGAGCTAATGTGTAGCTCAATGAATGTACTTGAAAAACCTATTTGGTCCCCAGAAGGAAGAGATGCTCAGTCCAGTGTGGACCACGACACTGAAGATGCCCCACCTTAAACGAATTTTGGATTCTGCATTCCCCTGATCTCAGCCCATGCCATTACATATGTCTAAGGACCTGATCCTACAGAGTTCTGCTGAAGCCAGTGCCCTGTCATACTGACACCCAATGCAAGGACAGATGCCTTCAGCTTCATCCCTACCTACAGCTGGGCAGGCTGCTAAGGCAGCAGTCTCTTCTGACTTGGTTTCAGTCTTCTTCAAAAATCACTCTTCCTCCTCCTATGTGTCCCTTATTAGGGCATAGATGCTCCGTTCCGGGCCTCCCTGGAACAGAGCAGTGCAACAAGCAGTGACCAGGGACAAAGACCCAGGGCAAGAGACTTTCCATGGTAATGCAGCATTAGAAGAGATAATGGCTGCTACATTACACCTATTTTGCATGTGGGGAAACTGAGGTACAGAGCAGTGATGTGCCTTCCCCACGGCTGCACAGCAAACCAGAGGCAGGTCCAGGAGAAGAAGCCAGCTTCCCCCATCTCACGTGCTACAAAGCAATAGTTGGAAAAGGGAACCAGGCAGGTCTGCAGTAGCCACAGGCATGTTAGCAACAGATTTTAAACAGATTTTCCTGCTTGCAACTGCCTCAGCTGCCCTGTCAGCACTCCCAGCTCACCAAGTCTGGCCAGTTGAACCACCACTGCACAGCCTTTAGGCTAAATTGGGAACCTTGGTCCTGGGCTGGACTAGGTGCCTTCACACACCCTTTCACCACTGTTTTACCGCTGGGACTGCTAGTAACTGAGCAGAGCCACTTCCTAAACTATTCCCCTTAGAGCTGCATCGTATAAGGCTGTTAAGCATGGCCAAAATGGGAAAAGATGCTCAACTGTATCACTGTTGGGAAAAAATCCCAACAGAAATTATATCTGATCTAATACTAGCCTACTCAGTTCTGGCAAACAGAGACATAATAAACGTCTGATTTCCTTTTTTGCCAGTGAAGGTGGATTTTGCCCCGGCAGTTGCTGGGAGCTCAGCATGACAGACCCGTGTCAGGCTGAAATCCAAGCTGCGCCTGTACCGACTGCTGAGAAGCTCTGCCATTGCCAGAGCTCGGGGGTTCTCCTGGGTGCCCCGGTAAAATGGCACAGTCCCACATGGCAATTCAAAGTGTTGTTTGCCAGTTTCTTTGAGGACTGTAGACTTACTGCAGCCTGTCTGCTCCCCCCCAACTTCTAGGTTTAGCAGGAAGAAGGACACATGCTCCAGACATCACATAAGAAAACTGCAATCCAGCAACACTGGGAAGGGCTCATGTGCCTGGGCACGCTCCAGAAAATTAAGCTGAATTAATTAGGAGTGGGAAATTAAGGCATGAGAAAGCCCTGTGTGGACGCTCACGCTCTGAAGTAACATGACCTCAGTTCAGTTTAGCTTAATCTTCCTGCAAAGGCAATTAGGCTAGAGTAAGGCCCCGGGAATGAGATCATCCACACAAGGATTTAACAGACTTTAACTAATGTCTGCAGACAATCCCTCAGTCAATAAAAATACAACTGGCCCAGCCTGGTTTCGAGAGACTCGAGTCTGCCTGTGCTCAGTGCACGGCCACCAACCTAGACACCAGTGGCACTGCGCTCCCGTTTTGTTCCTTTTTCAAGTTTCCCAGTTTCTGGGCATATCTTCATCTCTACGCTGAGAACCAAATATTGTAACAACTACCAGAAACTTCACGTCCATCATCACGGCAAAGGCAAGAGCCACCATGAACTTCCTGGAGAACAGCATGGCCATAGCCTGGACTCAACCACTCCAAACATACAGTTGCTACCGATACAGCTACAGGGTGTTTAAATAGCTATGAACCACAGTGGCCTTGCTCTACCCCACCAGCTCTGGTCAGCAGAGAACATTTCTACATGCCAGCCTATCACTATTATTTGGATGTTATTTTATTATTTTGTTGCGCTAAGATAAGCGCTTGTTTCTTGATTGCAATAGTAAATCAAGAGAAAGACGTTTGCACTTAGCCATTTGGGGGGGAGGGGGGAAGGATCCCCACTAAAAAGCATGATTTGATTTTGCTACGGAAAGTGATGCTTGAGCCTGCGGTCTTAGCTCAGTAGTGTTCTGGCACACGTACTACATCAACCAAATTAAGGGGCAATATCAAAGAGAACACTATGATGGCAGAATTAATTTTGTCCCATGGCATGACAGAGATGCTTACCCAAAGGTAATTCTTTCTCTTTACACACGGTGCAGACATCAACAACATAACCACATCTTGTTATGTAAATACCACAAAGCCACATTATATCGGTAAGTGCAATACCTCTCAGTACAGCGAATCGCTTTATATTACAGACAGAACTTCTCAGAGTCATTAATGAGAAAAGAGTTTAGTACACCGCTCTTACACAACATACTAGAAATTAAATATAACAGCACATAATAAAAGAGAACCGCTGCAGGCATATTTAGGCCACCTAAGTTTTGCAGCTAAAATAGCTGTGAAGTTAATTGTTTCACTCCAAAGCAGAGTGCTAAAGGACAGTGAATGGCATAATACACAGCCGTTGACTTGGAAGGGAATTTTTGCCTAAAAGGCTTAGAGCAGCAGCTTTCAACCTGCCATTTTGATGGCAGATTGCAGACTGCTCCTGAGCGATTCACAAAAGGTTACTGCGAAAAACAACATTGCTATACACTATAAAACAAAGTCAGACATTTCTAAAGGGGCTTATATAACCCCCCTAGAATATTTTGAAGGTGCCACAAATTGAGAAGGGCTGAACAACCCTGTATGAGGGACTGTCCTGGTTTCGGCAGGGATAGAGTTAATTTCCTTCCTAGTAGCTGGTACAGTGCTGTGTTTTGGATTTAGGGTGAGAACAAAGTTGATAACACACCGATGTTTTAGTTGTTGCTACGTAGTGCTTACACTAGTCAAGGACTTTTCAGCTTCCCATGCTCTGCCAACTGAGAAGGCTGGAGGTGCACAAGAAGCTGGGAGGGGGCACAGCCAGGACAGCTGACCCAAACTGGCCAAAGGGACATTCCATACCATGTGACGTCATGCTCAGTATTTAAAGCTGGGGGAAGAAGAAGGAAGGGGGGGACGTTTGGAGTGATGGCGTTTGTCTTCCCAAGTAACTGTTACGCGTGATGGAGCCCTGCTTTCCTGGGGATGGCTGAACACCTGCCTGTCGATGGGAAGGAGTGAATGAATTCCTTGTTTTGCTTTGCTTGCGTGCACGGCTTTTGCTTTACCTGTTAAACTGTCTTTATCTCAACCCATGAGTTTTCTCACTTTTACCCTTCCGATTCTCTCCCCCATCCCACCGGGGGGGAGTGAGCGAGCGGCTGCGTGGTGCTCAGTTGCTGACTGAGGTTAAACCACAACAGGGACAAACTCCTTATTTTATTCTGCCTGCTTTGCACCAGCGTAACTGTCTCTATGAGAAGGGAGCATCTTCTGACGTATACCGTTTCAGTAGAAATTAAGAAAGAATTAGGCATAGGTCAATTCAGCTGTACATGGCAGGATCAGGATAATTAAATTGGTAAGAGTACAGTGGACTGCAAAAATCCAACAAGATGTTTCACATAGGAAGCTCTGCATGTAGAAGACACAGAGTACATTTGATTAGCAGATAAACAGTTTGTAATTGTGTAATTAAATATCATTTTATAACTATAAACACTGGGGGCAGAATTAATGTTCTGCTTGGCATTATTGACTTCTAGGACTTAATCATACAAATGGAACATTCTCTTAACAAGATTTTTTTAAAATAGCCTTTCTTGGGTTTAAATGGAGAATGCAAGAGAAGAAAGGCGGCTCTCCATCTCAGGGAAGGATTTCGCACAAAAACACCCTCCATTGGATGTGCCACATGGTTGCTCCGGGCAGCTGTGCTCAGGAGGCCACAGGACAGAGGTGCACCCCTGCAGATCCCCTTAGCGAGCATCTTGCCCCAGCTCCTGCTCCAGGCAGCCAGTGCAGGCGTGGGTTACTGGGTCACGGCATAGCCACGCTCAGCTCCACGCAGTTTACTACAGAAAAAACGTAATCCTAACAGTGGAAAGGAAGGCTAAGGAGAAGCAAAGCAGGAAGGGCTGTAACACATGGTATTCATGAACATCTATATCTGAAACTTAGCCGTGTCCAAAAGTCTCTGTTTCGTGCAGTTCCCATGGCTGAACACAATTCAGCAACCACTAGTGCAGAACAAAGCTATGTTCCCTGCCTGATGCCAAAAGTGCCATCAAATGTCTGTCCTGCTTACGTGTACTGAGCATTAAACACCATTTAGCTGGGCCCAGTGATGTCCCAATTTGTCACTAATGGTCCTGCGTCAGGGTGCAGCACTCCGTGCTCTGCACAGCTAACTAGCAATGGCAGGAGGTAGCTTGGCCCTCCCAGCATCAAGTCTAATTCAGGAAAGAGCAGAAGGAAACAGGATGGTCTCCCCTCCATATTCCGGCTTCCAGTCATGAGGAACTTAGGGACCTTCTGCGCCCCGGTCTGTATCCCATCTGTATCACGCATCCAGCGTGCTGAACAGGGGCTGTATGAGAGACTGCCCTTTCTAATCTCCCAAAACTCACTTACTGGAGGTGACACTGACATTATGTATTATGTTCCTCAGCTTTTCTTATATTTGCATTACTTGCCAATCCTGGCTCCTTTCTCCAAGGACTTTTAAAGCATATGAAGCAGAGATGCACCTGGCGGTGAAAACACAAGCGAATTGAGAAATGAAGGAGGGCTAGAGAAGGAGAGGAGGTAAAAGATGCATACAAGAGTATATGCAGAGAAAAAGAGACAGAAAAAAAATAATTAAACTCCATCTGGCTTCTTTCTAGAAAAATGGAGGCTTGGTCCTATTCCCAACTGCACAAGCCCCTATTGTTTAAATGAAGAATCAGTATTCAAATAGTGAGGGCAGTCAGCCCCACTGTACAATACCCAGTTGTTCTCCATCCTCCCAAGGCATGTTTGATGAATTCAGTCAATGCTGCTAACCTTAGGCTGGAGCATGGGTGGCTCTGTCACAGGATGGCACAGCTTACACCGCGCCAGTACCAAAAGCACTAATTTCAAGACTGATCTCTTCTAGCATTTGTCCGATAGCACAACAAGCTGCCATGCCAATACCCAGTACCCAGAGCATCCCCTCTGGGATTTGCAGGCTGCAATTAGCAGGTGAATGTGCCACCTTCCCTGGGGCTGATGAAAGCACCTCTGTCCCTATTGATTGCCAATCAATAGCCACTTCCTATCTCTCCCTCTCAGTTTCTGCAGTAGCAAATAAGAGTGGCAGACTGATAAGATCCTGTTATCAGTGCACCAGCAAAATGGGATTCTAGATCTAATCTCTGATGTCACATTTCCAACCCTGATCACTGAGATTTAACCCCTCTGATGACTGAAGTACGTAGCCACAGCTGTAAGACTTGCAAGAAAACTTCCCAGTCTCCATCCAGGCCAAGAAAGCCAATGGAAGAGCCAAATTCCTGCTCCCACTGAAACCCAGGGAGAGCAGGAACAACCACAGGAAAGGCCCCTAATGGTGGGGATTACCGTTTCCTGCATCTCCTCATTGCTTCCTATCGTACTTCCAATTTACTGCAAGAAACAAAAATGCTGTGCAGCCAAAGGGGTCTAAACTGCCATTTTATTCCATTTTTCACAAAGAAACACCACCAAAAAAATTAAGGCTCCCAAAGAATCTCTCACACATTCATCTTCTGGGCCTGTGAAATCTCCACACCCCCTCAGCTAGGAAAAGAAAGTCCTTCCACTCCACAGGGGGCTTAAATATTTCAGTGCTTACTTACACTCCAGTCCTGGCAGACCTTGGTTAAAATCTCATGTAAATAGCCCAATTTCATGGCTATTTACCAACATGTCCTCATGGCACATGGCCATCTAGAGACACCTGGACTGCCTGAGAAGGGAAGCTTTACATAAGCTGCCATGACTGCATGGCTTCGGCTCTTCCAACCGACCAAGTTCAAATGACATGGAAGTAACTTTGCCAACAAAACAGCAAATATCAGCAAAGAGATGGTTAACGCAACTCCCGCCACCCGCTCTAACTGTGGGAGTCTTTCTATCACATGTAAGAGGCTTGAGCTCAGGGCCTCAGAGAACTACTCTATTTAAAATCAAATGTTAACAGAAAAAAGAAGGACAAGAAATTCAACCAGACATCAGGGTTGAAAGACAGCCAGGCTGGCTGTTACATTACGCCACATGAAATACATGATATCTGAGATCTCAAGAAGATGGTGCTTCTCCCCTCCTTATCATTAGCACTTTTTTTGACTATTATTTCTGGAATGTTTCTCCTGCTTTTTCTCCCTTTCTGCCAAATGCCTGCCAAATCTGCTACAACGCCAGTATCTGGAAGAGAAACCTGCTCTGGGGTCACCACTGGCTGGACCCCAGCCAGTTTTACACAACAGCGTAGCCCAGGGGCGCTTGCTTCTGCCCCAACCTCAGCGTGTACCGGACTCTTAAAATTTAGAAATACCACCCAAAGGTCAAAGCAACAGATCACCAGGAGAGTATGTTGCTGTATGTCTTCGGCCATTTCCAGAAGCCAACAATGTCTGCATACGGCTGTGCAAATGGAAAACCAGCAACACATGGTGAGTACATATCACAGGTAGCCATCATGCAAAGAGACATCCTCTAATGCCACCCAGGGGGTTCAGCAAGGAGGACACTTGCCGGACTGGGATATAAGCTGCTACCGCAGGGCTGTGCTCTCCCTGGGAGCTCTGCTATGTGTCTAGTAACCAACACCTCAGCTGGTCAGCATCTAAGAGCACTTGCCTGTTTCAGATGAGAAAAAGGCACAAAATGGACATTGGGTGGGAAATTCTAGCTCACCAGCTTTGCCTGGACATCCCACAGAGCAGGGGAGAAGGTGGGCAGCCCAGGGAGACCTTCCCTTGACATCCCAGTGAGGGCCAGAGCCGCTTCCATCTTTTACACGGAATAAACCTCTGCCACTGCCTGCAAAATCCCAAATCAGTAGCAGTGACTTACTGAGCTAATATTTAAGATGTGCTATGCTGCTGACTCATGTCCACAGGGACCCCACATGTCCATGGGGTCTTACAGGGCCCACCCTGGGCAGCAACAGCCATTGAGACAGGAACACCATGGGGGCACATAACTGTGTGCGTGAGCATAACTTCTGGGGATCAGTTACAGAAGGGCGCTTAGAAATTTGTAGTTGAACATCAGCAACATGTAGGTGTCCAGCACTGTGGTTTCGCCACTGTGTTGCTGATATTGATCCTCCTTATGTAGTTCACTGATTGCTGGTTAATTATACGTTGCTGATAAATCAATGCACTGCTTCAATCCTGATTTGGTTTAAACTACACGAACTGAGCAGTTTTTCCGTGCAGCACAGCTCCTTCCCTGCAGAGCCACTCCCAGCCAACTGGCCCCCAGCCCACACCTGGGCAATGGCTGACCCCATCCCAGGCACCAGACCCGCATTTCTCTTGCCTACCTTCCCGAGGCCCCTGTTGGCCCATGTCGTGGTTTAACCTCAGTCAGCAACTGAGCACCACGCAGCCGCTCGCTCACTTACACCACCCACCCCACCCCCCCCCCCCCCCAGTGGGATGGGGAGAGAATTGGAAGAGCACAAGTGAAAAAAACTCGTGGGTTGAGATAAAGACAGTTTAACAGGTAAAGCAAAAGCCGCACACACAAGCAAAGCAAAACAAGGAATTCATTCACTCCTTCCCATCGGCAGGCAGGTGTTCAGCCATCCCCAGGAAAGCAGGGCTCCATCACGCGTAACGGTTACTTGGGAAGACAAACGCCATCACTCCAAACGTCCCCCCCTTCCTTCTTCTTCCCCCAGCTTTAAATACTGAGCATGACGTCATATGGTATGGAATGTCCCTTTGGCCAGTTTGGGTCAGCTGTCCTGGCTGTGCCCCCTCCCAGCTTCTTGTGCACCTCCAGCCTTCTCAGTCGGCAGAGCATGGGAAACTGAAAAGTCCTTGACTAGTGTAAGCACTACCTAGCAACAACTAAAACATCGGTGAGTTATCAGCATTGTTCTCACCCTAAATTCAAAACAGCACTGTACCAGCTACTAGGAAGGAAATTAACTCTATCCCTGCCGAAACCAGGACAGCCCATTTCTGCTGCACACCGAGGCCCCTCCAGCCAGCAACCCATACTCCAGCGTACCAACCTTCCCCTTGGACCACGGTCCCCATGGGCTCACTGGGGCAGGGCTGCATGTCACCCCATCATCCCTGGCATGGATGAAGATGCTGAACTGTTCAGGCCTTACGTTGACTCCTCAAGGTTGTGACTAGGAACTGGCTACCCGTTAAACCTCAGAGCACTGACTACCACACCTTTTCAGCCTGACAGACCAGACAGCTTTTTAATTTCTCTTGTAGTCACCTATCAAGGCTGTATCTCCCCAGTCTGGCTATAACGATACTATGGGAGAACATGTCAAAAACCAAAAGCCAAGGTAAATGACACCCACTGCTCTCTCCATGGCCACTGACTCAGGCATCTCATCACAGAAAGTAATCATGTTAGTCAGGCATGATCTGCTATGGTAAATTCATGCTGACTGCTCCCAGTCACTGTCCTGTACCTGGAAATAGCACAGTCTAACATATATCCACTCCAAGTTGGTTGTCCTTCACTGTAAAAAAGCTTTTCCTTGTAGGTTCTCAGGCTGGTCAAGTCTAAAAGCAATTTAAAGTTGCTAAGGGAGCCTAACGGTCTCTGGAGAGAGGCTTGGGTGAGTAAGGGCTTATTGCACAAGTTGAGATGGGCACGCATCCATGTCACACACCCTAATGTCAGCTAACAAGCAGGCTGCGAGCGAGACCCTGCCACCTTTATGGATGGGTCTTCAGTCTCCACAATTCACAGAGGTACTCAACAGGGTCTGGGAGCAGGTCCTTATTGGGGACAGTATGGGCAGCATGAGTGGAGGAGACAGTGGCACCACCTCCTGCCCACAACATACATGGTGTGCATGTGACAGAGAGAGGGGACCGTGAGACCAGTTGTTGCAAACAGGTAAAAACAGGTCAATATTTCCACAGCTGCTAAGGGGTTAGCAAGAGGTTGATGCTTTAAATGGCAGGGCTCTGGTGAGACACCACATCCCTGCAGGAGCCTCACAGCAATTGCTGACATGCAGATCCAAGCGGGCTCCTTGGAGAGGGCTGCGGAAGCCCAGGGTGGTGGGGGGCAGCAGTGCCGCAGCATGGCGTAAAGCCCACCAACCTATCTCTGTTCCCAAAGAGGATCGACGTGCCCCGTCTGGGCACAGTGACTGAAGCATCTCAGAGGCAACCCTGGACAGGTCACCCAAGGGAGGGTTTGTCCCCAGTGCCTGGTGCTACTCAGTGGCTGTGCGGGAAGGCAGGCTGTGATTTCCACAGCAGTGGTGCTCTTGCTGAAGAAAAGCATGCATTTTGCATCCCTGCATCCCAGCCATGCCGACCCCCCTGCTCTCCAGAGCCTGTGTTTTCAACCGAGCACCACACAAACTCTCTCTCATCACCCATCCAGCACTGAAGGATGCTCAGCGCCCAGGCGCTCACACCTCAGTCACTCTACGCTCCCCAAGAGTGGCTCACCCCTCCTCGTGGGACGGGCATGCTGCTGCCGACCATGCCAGCCCCAAACCTGCCCGACCCAGGCACCCCCTCACCCTGATCACCCCCTGCCCTATGGTACCACTGCTGCAGGCTGCCAAACACAGGCGTGCCTACAGGCACTGGCTTTTGCTTGGTAGATAAAATGTTCATCCTGCCCAATTTGTTGAGCTATTTGGGATCCCTCCATATGAAAGGAGAAATATAACCACAAAATACCTTTAATTGATACAAGAAACTGCCTGAGGTAACCAAATAATATTACCTCAATATTCCTCAAGCACTCTCCATGCTCTGCCTACAGGAGGTCAGATAACCTTGGGCGTGCTACTGTCCCACGACCTTGTCACAGAAAAAGCACGTAACTGTTTCCAAGGCCAAGTGAAGCACAAGCCAGCTGGTAAGAGGGGTTTCCCTAGGAACAGAAAACCAAGGTGTTACTCCACAATGACTTCCTTGTGCAAATGCAGGTGAGCAGTGAGTTACTCCAGAGCTGTGGTGAAAACACAATCCTAATGCAGCCAGGGAAGAGCCTGCCACAACCGTTTGCCCAAGTTTCTCTCCTGCTCTAGACAAGGATATGGTGCTTGAGAGCCACCAGGATTTACACGATGGTTCAACATTTTCTTTCATGCCAAATCTCTTGCTTTGCTGCAATATTTGGAGTTGGGGATCATCATTACAGATACCTAGATGCCAAGAGGGAAGGAGAAGATGTGCATGGGGAAAAATACTGCTTCTCTCTTTGCTCCAAGTCATATGCAGATACTGAAAAAGATCAGATGGCTTCCCAGTGTGACCTGAAGCATTCACTGGAAATAGGTAGTGGGAGGAAGTAGGCTCCAAGGTGCTATGTTGGGTTTTTTTTGGGGGGAGGGGCAGGAGCAGAGACAGCAGCAGGGAAAGAGCTGGAAGCAGAAAACGGCTCCTCCTTCCCTTGGCTTGCCTCAGCAAGGCTGAAAGTTTCTTCTCCTACCAGTTAGTGGAGGAAGAACTAGGAGACACATTTCAATCCACCTCCAAGACGTCCCCACTGACTGAAGTCCTGGTTGAAGTACCGGCCTTGCAACAAGAAACCAAGGCCCTGTGGTTCTCAGCAAGTAACTCTCATCCATTTCTTTTTCTCATTACAACCACCTTATTCTCTATCTGCCTTTCTCCAAAATACTTAGCAATTCACAGCTAAGCTCCTTCGAGCCCTGGACATACCTCCACCAGGGCCCTGCTGGCCAGTGATTCCCCATGTAATTGTCCCCAAGGAAAGAACACCACCATCTAAACACACCTCTGCTCCACCTTTGGTGATTCACCCCCAAAACGCCAGTCAAGGACACACACTGAGATTCAGATCCATTGCCTTCAAGGTCAGCACAATGTTCTCCTGCCTCCTAACGGGAGCAAACCTCACTCACCCGCTGCCTCCATCATCTCTCAAAGGTCCCTTCCCTGCCCTCTTCCCTGCTTCCATCTTGTATTCCAGAGGTGTCCAGCTCACTCAGAGCTCTGGGATTTGAGGGCAAAGTGACACCTAGGCACTGGCAGACAGCAACGCAACAGTACTCACAGCAACCACAATCTTGTGACAAGTAGATGAGTTAATTATTTGTGTGGGCGGATGAACCTTCTGGGAAAACCGTCTGAAGCTGCTGAACTACAGGAGGGTTGGGGGCAGTACAGTCTCGGCAGACCTGTACAGACTAGGGGTATCCTTTGATCACAAGGCAGCTGACACTGTTTCCCAGTGGACTTCTACTGTGGGGAAGGAAATTCCTCCATGTGATTTCTTTAGGTACTCAAACTCACTCCAAGGCCCCACCCTGCCCTCCCTCTCTGGTTTTCTGCAGATTGATTTAAGCTGATGCCTCCGGTGAGAGTTAATTGGAATTACAGTATCCCATGGAAGTCCCCTATGCGGTGGTCAAGTTCGGTGTTCCTCACTTCTAGCCTTAAAACTGTTTCAGATTCTGTGATGTTGCTGTTCACACTGGAGGTGGCTGCATTTCAACAGGCACTACAATTACTTCTCTCTCCAGAGTATATCAACTTGTATCAAAATTTTACAGGGTATCAGCAGGAAGGTAGGACAGTGCCTATTATGGAGCTCAATCCCTTCAGCACACTCTGCATCACAGGCTATTACTACCCAACAAGGGGCAAAAAGACAAGTTTAAAGGGTTAAAGAAAACTTCCCATCCTTCAAAATTCCTGGGAAGCTTCAAAGACCAAACCAGTCAGAGAGGATGGCGAGGGTGGAGGTGAGCAGCCCCAGTTGGAGCGGTCCGAGGGTTGGGAAGAGGGATGCAGAGGCGGCAATGCTCACGTGCCGCTAACAGGTTTATTCCACTGGCAGGGATTCCCTTCAGAAGCATTTGGGTAAGTGCTGTACACCACCAAGTTCAATCTGCGCTAAGCAGATTAGTTCCTTACCAGTGAAAGGTTCTGGGCAGCAACAGAGAGTTGCTCACCATGTGATACGAGGGGGCTGTCATTACGTTTCATAGATATGATATAATTATATGCTCCCTGGAGGGCACTTCTAATTGAATTATAGGGTGTCTCACAAGTATTCTGGGCAGTGGTTTGAGGAAGCTCTCACCGCCCAGAACAAGATAGAGATACCCTTTAATTCCATTAGATGTACCCTCCAGGGAGCGGGCTGTTACTCTGTGCAGCAATTCGCTTTAAAAAAAAAAAAATCATCTCCCCCCAAAATTGTAAGGGAGGTGCCCTTAGCAGAAGTTTGTTGTTGCTATGTACTTGTTCCTCGGGCCTCTCCTCCGCAAGCTCGCAGCCCCATGAAACTCCCTCGCCTGCCACCCAGGACATCCCTGCACCGCAAGGGAGAAATCCCTCGCCAAGGGCAGTTGCCATCCCCTGCCCAGGTGGCTGCTGAGCTCCCTTCCCAGCATGGGGTCAGGAGATACGGTGCCGCATGAGGTGTCACATGCCAGGCTATATGTATGAGGGAGGTCTCAGCCTCCTTAAGAAAGACCCTGAGAAGCGATCCCCAAAGGCAAGGCATTAATAATCCCAGGCCAGGCCAAACAGGGGCTCCAGTCATTACAGCGCACGCTGGCGAGATTTCCCCCCTCAGCCTGCCCATCCAGTCATCCTGCCTTCAAATGCTCCAGAGCTGCAAACAGCTACCCTGGTCCCTCAGACAGCCAGAGTGACCCCGGGACAAGTCAGCTCGCCTCCCTGAGGCTGGCCATGCTTCCATCGCTTGGGCACCCAAAGCTATGCTTCCAGGGGCCTATTTCAACCCTTGGATTTTGCTCTCTGTTTTAGTCCACACTCATTCAGTTTTAACTTGTGAGCCACATCTTTCCAGAGGAGCTGCAGCACTGAGCTTGCAAAATCAGCTGCCCTGCTGTGCCAGCACAGCCTGCCTGCAGGCAACACACCAGGGACCAGCACCCCTAAACCGCCTCTGCACCGTGACACCTCACCTCCTCAGGCTCCTGACCAGCCAGAAGCACTGCACAGGGACACATGTGGGACCTACTGCCCCCCACAGAGCTCAAGGAAG
Organism: Aptenodytes patagonicus; assembly: GCF_965638725.1. Taxonomy (NCBI): domain Eukaryota; kingdom Metazoa; phylum Chordata; class Aves; order Sphenisciformes; family Spheniscidae; genus Aptenodytes; species Aptenodytes patagonicus. The sequence continues at coordinate 33,681,998 of NC_134955.1, read as the reverse complement.
AAAAAAAACCTACCTGTCCACATACTGATGCTCTCCCAGCACCAAAAGCAACAGCTCCTCTGCTCTTTACCCTCTCCTCTGGGGGCTGTGCACCAGGGAAACCACCCAGCACTTCTCTCCTGCGCCGACACCGCTGTCTACAACTTACTGTCAAGCCAGGGGAGATGTGACATCTGTTATGCCTTTTTTTGCTTCTCTGTACCATACAAAGGATGGGATAATCAGGCCCCGGAGCTTTTTTCTGTTTTTTAGTCACCTCAAGGGAAAGCCAGCACCAGCTGCCCACCACAAAGTCTAATGATCTACTGAAACTGCCATCAGCTCTGACTCCCACAGACCACGTCTAGCACTGCTCCACTCGTCAGGCTGCAAAAAGAGCAAGAAAGACAGTTATGCCAAGAACTTGCTAATTATAGAAAATGAAGACCTTCCTATAAGACAGGCACCACGGTTGCCGCCGAGATAAAGCACACACAGCTCCTCACACTTCCACAGTGCTATAGCCTCACACACCAGCAGTAGCCAGGCATCTGATACGCTCCACCCTGCTACAGCTTTCAGGTATTGCTTTGCAGGATACAGCTGATCAAACCCTGGGACCCCAACTGCTAGGCAAGCAGTTATTGCTCATACATAGTCCATTCACTGCAATTTTGCATTATTCACAGCTCTGCCCACCTCCGGTGGTGTCAGCTAACAGGACACATCTGGGAAAAACTGCCAATTCACATGTTCCCCCCCCCCCCCAACTCCACTACAGGAAGAGAAAACTACTGTGAGCTATCAAAGCTAACCACAATCCACCCCAAAATAAAGAAGCATTTCTGATGTCTTAGAAAACAGAGTGCTCAGTGCTTATTTATTCTTGCACAGTCAATACATTGGTCCTGGCACATCCTTCCTAAACAGCATTGTGGTCCAGTTGTCTTTACTGAGGGAGGTGGACATAGCAGTATTAAGCCAAAACTCTCAAGCAAATGAGGGAAAGGAGAAAACAACCCAGGAGGAAAGACAGGTAAAGCAGAGATAAGCAGAGCAGAATTTCTACATTAAATATTGATAACTTTATCATGCTTTTTTCTCTAAAGGATAAAAGCAGAGCAGCATGGTGCTCAGGTGGGGATTTCTGAGGGTAGGATGCATTTGGCTTGCTTATCTCATGGAAAGAAAAACAGAGGCACAAAAGGTAATTCCTACTCCATTTCACTTTAACAACATACTTTTACACGGAGCACAAAAGAGGCACAGCAGCAGATAAACCATCTACGACACACTCAGCACAACAGCCGCAGCACAGGCAGGAGCAACCACTCCTGGAAACTCTGGAGAGGCGAACGGGGGAGAGAGAAAAACCCTCTTTCCTCCCCAGCACCTAAAAACACCGAAGGAGATCTTCCACAGTCTAACAGAAGGACCAGATCAGAGCTATGGCTTTTGCTCACAGGGGGTAGAGCATCAAGCCCTTTATACCCAGAAGGACTCCACGCCAGCACCTGGAAGGAGAGCAGCAGGACATAATGGAGGCTGTCAGGGATCTGATGTCCGGAGGCAGGTTTCCAGGCACTGCAGTCCAGCCCTAGGGCTGCACAAACTCCACGTGAGGCTACTCAGGCTTAGAGGCAGGTCAGCAGACATCTCTGTTGGCCTCCTAATGACAGGTCCTGCAAACCCTGGCAGGAAGAACTGGTCCTATCTGATGTTCAGACTTCCACCCCCCTGCCCTTCCAGTGCAACCCATCGAGCAGCCGAGGCCTGCTCGACAACCAGGACTGGCTTCAGCTGAAATGCTTGCAGCAGTACATGCTGGCATGCAGGCAGAGACTTGAGGGGCCTCATCTGTCAACAGCCCATCTGCTAAGACAGCTGTAAATACGTACCAGTCCACATTCCTCCCAGCTTTAAATCTGCTGTTTTCACTGAAGCTAAATGGAGGATGAACTTGGTCCCCAGTGCTTCTATCAGCTAGCATAGCAAATTCTCTTATCACCTTTTATCCTGACATGAGGTAAATAAGAAACAAGCCACACTGCTAGCAACAGGTAAATCATCTCTTATTTGAAACAGCTGCCACCTTCCACCAGGATCAGCTGCTTCTATTTAGCCACAACAAAAACATGCTGGAGGACCTCTGGCTGGGGAAATTTTAGACTCTGCTGTTCTCCTCATCTCATTTAGAAAAGGATAAGCCCATATTTATGGGCTTTCAGAAACTTTGCTGGCACTCTGATCTGTTAGAAGTCAGAGACACATTACAATGATGCTGTAAGTAATGTTCCCACTGTGGGTTAAAAAAAACCCAGCACATACTTGGCACGATGCATGGTCTATCAAGCCTTGCCACCAGCATCTCTTCTTATGCCCTGAAGCTGCATCATTCAAACTGTGCCTCTTCCTCCTTCTTATAGGTGGGAAACAAATATGACCCGTGCCTCTGAAAACCGGTGTGTAAAGGGCATGATGTCTAAGCCACTCATTTGCAAAGGTGCTCCCTACGTAAGTCAGTATGAGTAAATGAGGCAAAGCTCACCAAAGCCACAGTAGACTTGTTTTATCTTGGATCAGTTCTGGTCTGTTTGTTTGTAAACCCAAAACTTGGTTGTATCATTTGGCAGGGTGAATTTCCCTGTGTTTGCTCTAAACTAGGAATATCACTGCCCTCTCTGATACCTCCCAGAACATCCCTTCCAAAGGCTTCTTCAGGAACCCATGAGCTTCCCAGGGACTTCTCTGCTAGATCAGAGCACACACCAGCTCTGAAGAGCCAATCTCTACCACATGCCTCTCTTTTGAGCTGGGGTCCCAGGCCTCCCCTGTTTAATGCTGTCACATAACCTCATACAAATGCCTCCTTTGATGGGCAAGAAGTCACAGTCTCCGAGACAGGATGTCATTTGTCCTTCTTCATGGACAGATGGCAAGTATGTCCCACCAACACCTGTCAACAGGACTATCTGAGAAGGTAAAGGTCAGCTCAGGGCTTCTCTTCTTCCCAGGATGGTGCCACAGTCTCGCATTTCTGCAGGCTGATTTTACATGTGCTCCAGGAACAGTCCCCTGATGCCTTACATTGATCCCCTGCAGGTCACATCACCTAGATCTCACAGCAGGACTACAATAGAAACCCAGAGCGTGCGCATGTGTGTGTGTGTAAAGGACTTCAGTTAAATTAGAAACTGGTACTGTTAAGAACACTGACATGAGAATTTCACAGCAAGAAGCAAATATGACAGCCTTTCACCACTGGCAACATAGTGGGGGGAAGTTTTTTTAACTGGAGGACAGCTGCTACTGTTTCCCCTTAATCCGAATTAAAATAGGAATCAAGAATTTCTCATTTATGTGGAGGTGTAGGAAGAGAAAGCCAGAAGGGGCTTACTCACTGATAGAAACAAACTGGAGAAGAGTTTGGAGGATTCACTCTCAAGTTCAATCTCAAGAAGGCTCTAATGGGAAGGAAGCATGTCCTGAGAGAAGCAAACCATCAGCCTCACAAAACAAATTCTCATTGCCTGGAGTCCCACTAATTAGTCTTAATTTTTTGAGGGCTGTTCTCCTCGGAGCCCAGAGCCTTAGGATCAGTGCATGGTGTATGAGAGCTGTTGAACAACAGTTCAGACTAGATTACCAAAATAATTTTGTTATGACCTCGGTCATTAATTGGAGTCATCACAGCTGAGATAAATAAACCAAGGTCTGCAGATGCAGCACACCTCCATGTCATGTGACCAAAACTTAATTTAGGAAAATGAGCACCCAAAACCGCAGTTACTGTTGACAGCTTGGGGCAATAGTAAGATATTGCAGCTACTGCCTATACCTGTACCAACCTGATTCGCGATGGCTGGGGAGAGGCCAGTGAATCTGCATAAATTCACTGTGGTCCTGAGTAACAGGAAATTGCAAGCTTGATGTACACAGACCTTCTTCTGGATAGAGCACAGGCCAGCAGTTCAGGGAGATCAGTTTTATTCCGGTCTTTGCCTCTGATCTGCTGGGTAATCCAGAGGGAAGAGAAGTTGCTTTCTCTGTATTTTTTCTCCCATCTGCAAAATGGGAATAATGTCCCTCAATCTCCTTTGCAGAGTGCTATGAGATCTACTGATGAAACACCATGCAAAAGAGCTAAGTATCATTAATAGCATTCCCCTCAAAATGCCACAACCGTGACCGCGTAGGTGATCAAATTAAAAAAATTAAGTTGACAGTTTCCTCAAGCGCTGAATGGCAAAAAGGAAGGACAATTAATTACACCAAACCTCAGTATGACGTCCTTCAAACAGAAAACCACCATTCACCTTTCTCCACTATCACCTTCACCAGATCTGCTGGGGGAAGCTAACAGCCACCACGGCAGGACCACGAGCAAGGGGTTAGGGCCCAGGTATCTCTGTGTCCAAGCGTGGGCGGACAGGAGAAGGAAGGGATACTGACCTTGCCACCAAACAAGGGTGGCACAACACACAGGAGAGAGGGCGGCAGCAGCAGCATGTGGTGGCTGCCTGAGGCAGTTGTTAACCACCAGCCTTGGGGCACCAACCTGAGCTTGACCCAGACAGGACCACCTCTGGCCTTCACATGCATACATACACGCACACTCCATGAGCCCCCCTGCCAGAAAATGCCTGAAGCCCCCAACAGGAAGAAATGCATGTGGTTTTCCACTGCTCAGTGTCACGGCAGCACTTTGGAAGACCAGCCCCACCAAGCTAAGCACGCACTCAGAAACAGCCCAAGGTTCACAGTGACTCCATGGAGCAGCCACACACGCAGCAGCCTGGGGGCTTCTCTGGGGAGAAGCAGACAAGGAGAGGCAACACACAACTTGCACACAATGTCCTGCCCAAATCCTAAAGGCAAAAAAAAGAAAATCTCACTGCCTATCGAGACAGGCTTAATACGTTCATCTTCAGCAGTCTCTGTACAAATGGAGGAGACAGCCCTTCTGTTATTGAGAGCTCTGCCTAACACACACATAGATAAGTGACTGTAGGTTTCCACATGTTACCAAAGTTCAGCCATGCTGACTTTGCGAAGAGGCTTTGCAGGCCATTTAATACCAGTTAACACCACAGCATCTCTCAACACCCAGTTCCTTCCTGAGCCACAGGCAATACTCTGAGAACTACGGACTCAGGGAAGATGGCTATACCTCTAGTGGCCTTCAGGTCCTGCAAGTCATTGAGCAACCAGCAACAAAGGCAAGTAACAAAGTAGATCTCTTGGCCTAAACCTTAACTCAGTATAGCTGCTGCAAGTGACATTGCCACAGCAGAACTTGTCACTTTATTTTCTAGCTGGCATATCAATTAGCTACTGGTAACTTGTGTATCTTCCTAAACTTTCTAAAGCAAGACCTAGACAAATTTCCATATGAATTTAAACAGAGAAAATTTAAATTAAATTTAATGACTTGCTGGGAGTTCCCTTTATTATGCAAAAAGAAAATCCTTTAAAACCCAATTAACTTTTTGCTGCTGGCTCCTAATGATTTCTTTATTGCTTGGACATGATAAAGCAGCTGGGTCAATCATTCTTCTACATTTTCATACCTCCAAGAACCTAACATTTATTTCCATACAAAATCATTTAATAGAAAAGTGTTTGGTCATCTTGAAAAAACTAAACAAAACAAAACAAAAAATATCTAAGTTTTGGACTTGATTTTTTGAGAGTTTCCTTTTGGTCAACAAGAGAGCTAGGATTCTGCTTCAGCTGCTTAGGTCGTATCTGACACTCACTGGAGCAGGAGTTCAGAAATAACAAATGTATTGAAAAAGAGGCAGCATAATCAAATATTTGAGACCTGATCAATTCCATTCTCAACAGATGACAGTATTCAAGATTATATGGCTTGATTTATAGCTATCCAACACCCATACACATCCATACGCACACACACGCTGCATGGGAACATATTTCAGTAATAACGGCATTGTTTCAAGCCTCTTCATCTCAGCCTGCTTTCTCTTGTGCTCCCACCCAAACGTGAGTAAGGAAACTTTGACCGTGTTAGTCTAGAAAGAATCACAGAGGCAATAAGCAAGAGCCGGCGGCAGGATCCACTTCCCTCGCATTCTATAATGTTTGCATCAACTCATCTTTTTTTAGTCCCACATATTTTAGGGAAAGCCTCTTAAAAACAACCCTGAGATAAATATAACAAGATAAAATAAACTAAGTGAAGACCCCTTCTCCATTTAGTTTTCAGAGAAAGCGCTTTTCCTTGGCCCTGGGGATTTGGTAGACGGCAGTGCCTCTCCTATAGTTTAATCTCAAGGATGCTGTGTAATCCAGTGCCCCTCAGATTAATCTAGCCATTGCTACACTTAAGGAGACCAACCTACAAACTACTTGCAGATCGCCTGCCACTGCAGAATGCAAGCTGAAGTTTTTTAATTCATGTGTCAGAGAACGAGCTGAGAGTGTGAACTGAAGCTTTTACTCTCCTCCAGTTTATACTGATCAGTGCTCCTGTGTGGCTGCAGTTCTGCGGATCCTTAGCATACATGCATAGCCACACCAAAGCTTAGCACTGTCTTATGTGTTTGCAAGATGCTGTTAATACATTTCCTTCCTCCACGAGTCAAAAATCTTTTCAAAGTGACTCTATGAGGAGAATGACAAGGTTAAAGCAGTGAGGTAGGCAGGACTCCATCCACGAGCAGCTCCTACACCACCATGGAAACTAGAGCCCAAGTTTTACCTTTCCTAAGCGAGGGCCTAATCAGTAGGCTGAAGTGGGGAGCACGTAACTTCTCACTGCTTTCTGACCCCCTGTCCTTAGCATTGTCTACCGACCATCTTAGTCTTCCTGCTTTCCCCTCTATTCTGCACCAGGCTTTGTGGACCCTCAGTCCCCGCTTCAGTGCTCGTGGGATGTCAGTACCTCATGGCGGATCCCCCTTGGTGGCAAGGCATTTAAGAGGCAGGGCCTCAAATATTCAGCCAGGCAACCCCCTGGCTGTTTGATGGACCCAGTGTCTTCATACAGCCTTGTACCAAGCAATACCATAACCAGTCACTCATATGCTGCCCTCTGGGTCAGCAAAATTGTCCCAAACACCCTATCCACCCATCTTCCCAAACTGGGCTGACCAAAACTAGATAGTGTTTGTTGGAATAGTAGCATTATGGGTCTGAACTCCAAATTCAGACCTGAATCACCTCAGAAATGTTTGCAGCCTAAATATTTGCTCAAAATTATTTTTCTGCATTCAGATTTAGAATGCAAAAAAGGAAGAAGAGATTAAACCCACCCATTACTGCTTCCAGGTTTCTACAGCTGCTCGCACCTCACAGAAGAGCTGACAAAGTACAGCAACTCACTTGTGTTCACTGAATTTAAAGGCCAAGGGCTGATTACTGAAAACTACCTGGAGATTTAAAATGAAACCCGGGACTGAATAAAGGCAGCTGCTGGCTGACATGATCTCCCTCCTTGTTAGGCTTATTAGTTTGATTAAGTGCTACGTTGAGCCAGCTACACTAATTCTAGCTTCAAAAGAAATTAATCTCTGCTAGCCACATGGTCTCCATGGCCACTGTGGCTAGCAGGCTTTGTTCCCAGCAGTCTTCTAATGCAAAAGTGAAAGTCACATTAATGCATTAGGTGTGGGCACAGTTTTAAGTACACCACAAATGTCTCATCTGTGCTGTAGGGCATCTTCTCTGGGTCACAAACCACAGTGTTAAGCAACCTACAAATACTTGTTTTCTCTACTGCGTTCATTTTCATTAGAGTCTGTCCCACAAGGATGCATATGGTCCTGCTGAACATGACTTGTTTTAACCCAAGTGAAGCAACTATGTGGGTATGCTCTGACCTTCTGTCACACTTTTCAAAGACAAAAAGTAGTCTTCCATCATCCAGAAGATGAAAGGAAGGGAGTACAGTTTGGAGTAAGATGGCTCACGGGCTTATTCTCTGGTACCCCAAACCTGCTGGCCTTTCACTGATGGGTCTTTTTCAAGCAAGAAAGGTCTCTTCTTCAAGACCTGGCTGAAGCAAGGTAGTGCTTGTTATATTTTAGGTAGTCTACTCACAAGAGACTGTAACCACACAGCTGACATTCTTCACTTTTTTTAGAGAAATCAGCTTGCGGCTCAATTAAGGATGCATGGCCCATCTCCCTGAAAAGGCCGGATGAGGACAGCTGATCCTCTTCCATCTCTGATAGTGGCTGAACCCAGCCAACCAGGAGCTTCTCTGCCTTTAATAGGAAGAACACGTACTTATAATCAAGCTTCAGGACTGTGGATATTAGCTGGATAAAATGGTTTAGTGGGCTAAGGCAGAAGGTGCTATTGAATTAGGGCATCCCTACTCCATAGCATTTAATATATTAACATCCTTTTGGGTACTGTATTGGGAGGCTTGGTACAAAGATTTCCTTTCTCTGATGCCAGTTGCAAGTCTGCAGAATTCTTCCTGTGATGGCTCAAGTGATTAGGTGTTAACAAGAAGAACCTAGGCACTTAACACTAGGGAGTTTTAGCACCAGGTTCACACCCCCCTCCCTCTCCCTACTCAGCTAAGGGATTTTTCTCATTCCCTACTAATGTTAACAGCAGGTACTTAAAGCAATTAGACATTATCACCTCTCTGGTCTTTATTACTTCCTAGCTTTGTATCAGCTACTTTGCACGCAATAAAAAGGCTGAATTAACAGGACTGGTGCAGACAATTCTGCTTCCTTTCTTTATTCTGTATGAAAACACTGGGTCATGGAGCCACATGGACAGGGGGTGAGCTGCAGTGCTTTAGACCATTATTGCCAATTGCCACGGTATTTTACAAGGGGAAAAACCACAGGTAGTAAAAGAACAGACATAGGGAGATCTTAGAGAAGGTGACGTGGGGAATATGGGTAGACCATAGGGACATAAAGGCTGGAAGGATTTCACAAGTCCAGCAGAACAGCTTGCAGCTGTGCCTATGCTGTGAATTAGCTGCCACAGGGACCTATAAGTTGCACAGGTAGCATAGGGACACAGGTATGATGCGTTGCTCCTGTTAAAATAAAGCCCCATGTCTACTGAGCAGCTCTTGCTTGCCTGGGAATAACTGTTGTAAAATTTTCATCTAGGGGTTGCAATAAATTCCTGGGCACTCTATGTTTGGAGTTCAAAAAGAGGCTTTCCCATATTTGCCCAGCCAGGTAAAAGCTCACCCTTTTTCTTCTCTCTCTACCTTAACTCTCCATTAACCCTTAGCTTTAGTACAGAACCTCAGAGAATTATGTATTTTCCTCCTATTCCCCCCACCCCCAGTATTTCTAAGCCTCACTTTGTCATTCCCAAGAGGGAAGGGACAAGAGCTTTGAGCTCTTAAATCCTGCTGTCGGTTCTTGCCTGAAAGAGGTAAGTAAGGAACTGAAGGAAAGCTGAAGAAAGGAGCCCGTCCCTTGTCAGCATTCACCTGTAATGGATGCAAAATGTGGGGTTAAACACCAAAACTAGACCCAGGAACAGAAGCAAATGGGGTACTTACACAGTTTCATCATTCTTGAACTCCAACTCCCCGTAAGTGTCTTCAAAGTCTTCTCCACCTCCTTTCGCTGTCCCTTCTACTGTCCTGAATGGCACTATGACTGTACCCCGAGCACCTGATGTCCTTAGGACTTTGACTTCCATCACACCAATGCTCTCACTGACATGTATAACATCACACTCAAATGTGAAGATGCCAGCATGGTCATCATCCAGTATAGTCACTGTGGCCACACAAGGAGAAGCCAATATGGCCTTTGGATATGGGGAGTTACTGAGCTCTGGAGGTTCCTCACTCTCCACCACACGGAGGTTACTGAGCCGCACAAAGAAATGCTCATCTTCCTCAAAGATGTCATCATCAATAATTCCCACTGAGAACTCCTTCTGGGTCTCCCCTGATTTCAAGACAACAGTCCCCTCTGTGAACTCATAGTCAGCACCAGCATTGGCAGAGCCATCCTCTGTTTTATAGTCCACATAGATGGTCTTGGACATGTCTCCTCCTTTCCGCACCACTGTCAGGAGAACGGCACCACAGTTCTCAAGACACTGGTAGGAGCACGGGTCAAAATAAATTTTGGAGATGAATTCCTCAGGTTCATCTGGCCGCACCTCATGCAAGCTGTTGCTCTTCTTGGCTTGCTCAGCTGCATGCTTCTTCAGAATATTGCCAGCTCCCGTCATCATTCTGGTAGCTTGAATGCGATAAAAGGCTCTGCTCTTTTGCTGATGAGACAAGGCATAGTAGTTAGCCATCTCTACCAGCTGGTCCAAGTCCTTTTCTGGATGCTTTTGCTTCAGGTCCTTAAGGATCCGGATCATCTCTTTGCGAGATTCATCTACCTCCTTCCCCTCCACAGTCACTAAGTTTCCATCCAGAAAGTGGGAGTTCATCATCTTGCCATCCATCTCAATTCCCTTAGGGTGATCACCTTCTGATTCTATGATAATGCCCCTGTGCTTGTCAGTACGGTACTTTTTGTGCATATACTTATAGAAAAGCAGACGTCTATCTGCTATCCAAGCCAGAAGGACGCAAAGTGGAAAGAAGAAAAGTGTGAGCAGACCTTCCCAGACCTGAACCACACCTGGAGAGAAGACAGCAAGGATCATGTACAACCAGATGTAAGCAAAGATGCTCCATGCAGCTGTGACAAAGAAAACCCTCAGGTGTTTTATCTTTCTGGTTTCCCCATCAGGGATCACATAGACACAGATGGCAATGATGATAAACATATTGAAAGCAGCGCTGCCAACAATTGTAGATGGCCCCAGGTCTCCAGCTATGAATCCATGCCCACACACTTCTATCAGAGACAGAAGGATCTCAGGAGCAGAGGAGCCCAGAGCCATGAGGGTCAAGTTGGAAACAGTTTCATTCCAAATCCGAATGGTGGTCGTTGTGGTCTCTCCATTGGGTTTCTTAATCGTGATTTCTTTCTCTTGCGATGTAATGACCTCTATAGATGCCATGAAACGATCTGCAATGATGGAGACTCCAAGGAACATGTAGATCAGTGCTACAAAGTATACGATAACACGGGCAATTTTGTCCCCAAGGGATGGGTTTTCTGGGTACCATATTGGCAGGATAACACCTTCCTTGCAGTCAAAAGATCCTGAACACGAGCTGTTTTGTACTGAACTGGTTGAGTCTCCCGTCAGGCCAGCATCCACCTGCAAACCATGCAAAAACAGCACAAAAGTAACCAGCCCAAAATGGAGGAAGGCCGAGGTGACAGGCTGCAAGCTTAACCACGCCATACACAAGATGCAACTTCCACTGTGTAGATCCAAAAAGGCCGAGAACCTGAAACAAACAAAACAGAGAGGGGGGAGGGAAGCATGAGAGAAAAGGAAGATGCAACATTTACCCAAACGCACTTCAGTATCTCACCACTGAAGAGTACCGGTAGAGATGCAGGGGTTGTCTCTCTGTCACTTTGAAGAAGGTATTTAGCAGGGACTCTAACAAACTGCAGCATTTACATGCCCAGCAGATGAAGATCAATTGCTAGAAAAGTAACTCAGAGGAAAAGTGTATCTATATAATAGCCCCCTCTTGACCTACAACATGTGCACTAGGAGTACTGAGTGCTCAGCTGCCACTCACCTAATGATGCCATGGTGTTCCCCAGCACACAGCACTTCAAGTCAACACAAGAAACCAAATCTAAAGGCTTCCCTGTCTCACCACCCAGGGGATAATACAAGTCAAGGAATCACTAGCAACACAAGAAGCACTATTAAAGGCCAGTGAGCAATCTCCAAATCTCCATTTGTTGGACATAATTCAGTTACAAATTTTGGAGTACACTGGTGGCCAAACCATCCCCACAGCCAGCCCCTCCTAATAGGCTCCAGAAGGGTCCTAGGGCTCCCCTAAGCTTCTGAGGCACAGGGCCTCCACGTTAGGAGGTAAAGATATCAGCCCAGAAATAAGGCAGAGGACTCATGTGCTTGTCAAAGCACCAAAGGCCGTTTTCCACTAGCCTTTCCATTGTGATCCGGACAATCACATTTTACATCAATAATCCTGCTTTTAAATGGTCACAGAAACCTACAAAACCACCACAGTTAGAAAAAGCTGTGCTCATGAACCCAGAAGATAGAGCAAAATGCATGTACCCACCAACATTCCCTCTGCATCCCTAAGAAACTGATATATTTTCAAATACCCTCTAAAATGAAAGTAATCTCTAACCTAAAATACCATGCAAAAACAAAGGAGCTGATCGATGTATCACACAGATTTGGCATATCACTGCCCAATAATGCCTTCTATTACTTATGGACTACATCGCTGTAGGGCTTGCACCACTTAAAATTGGATTCTGAACCCTTCACATTGTCACGGATCACACTATTCTCCTTCCTTCATAACAGGCCACTGCAAGAATTTGGTCTCAGGCTTAGCTGACAAATCACGTTTGTGAGTCCAGACACAGCCAAGTATCTCACAGGAAACATCAAACTTAATAGTGGCATTATCTACAGCACTTGGAAGGTTCAAGAGCCTTAACTCCCACTAACTTTCATTGAGGTTTGTACTGCCAAATCAGTAGGGCTGGGATTCATTTCCCCTACTGTAACTATCTAAATCTTGGGCAGTAAGTTAAATGAAGTCACTTAAGCTCCCTTTGTAGTCAGAGGAAAGAGACAGTCACTTCCAGGGGACGATCCTTCCTGTCCCACCCTGTTATGACCCAAAAGATGTATTAAAGAGACATATCTCCAGAAGGGATTTTGTCCCTTCCCATCTCCCTTCATGGTGTATAGAGGGAGCCCAGTCAGCCAATTTAGAGCAGATGCCTAACCTTCAGATGGTGGCAGTTTGAAGAGATGAACTGGCCCCTCAACACTCGAGGAGGTTCCTCCCCTCTCCCTTGCACTGTGAATATTCCAGGCAACATTTTAATGTTATCAGCATTAACAAATGCATCTTGAATGGCTATTTTATCATCATGTTGTGTCACTCGCCTCTTTCCAAAAGCAGGTGCAATCTTCCTGATATCAACAAACACGTTTTCAACTTTCAGATAAAAATCTATAAAGACAAGCAAAACAGGAAGGAAAGCGTGAACAAGGACTGCAAATGAACAAAACCACTCCTGACAAAGCATGGCAGAGGGGAGAGAATTGATTATGCAGTATCAGGATCACAAATCCATATCTGACACCCTTGATATGAAAAAACAATCCACTTCTTCATGCTACCTGGACTAATTCAGAAGAGACAGATTCTCCCACATTAGTCTACTTATCTTCTCTCTCTAGTGCCTACTTATCTGCCTGTCTACCCTAGCCCCGGTGCCTGACCGAGCCCCCGGGGATCAGAGGGACCTCGGCCCTAGTGAGAGCTGTTAGCCGGCCCCAGCCTTTGAATTCTCTTTAAAACGCCTCACTGCCTGCTTAGCTCAGGGTCACAGGGAAGACTGAGCTACCCAGCACATACAACTTGGGTTCAGTTTGACACTCCCATTGTGTTTTCCCTCCCGCTCGGCATGGTATTTTACCAGATCTCTGGCTGCAGGATGTTGGGAAATCCCTGAGAAAGGGCCAGTGAACATGTGCAGAGGGACTATGAGCAGCAAGTCCAGGATCTCTGGGCTGGAAGGGAGATGTGTGCACATGCACAGTAAAGATGACACATTCCAGGTGCCTCTGACTCAAGGTGCACATAGAGACCAACTGCACAAGCACAGCAGCTCCAAAAACACCCTGGGCACATCAGAGCATACTTTTCCATACTGCAAGTGCTGGCAGGTATCCACCAACCTCTTGACACTTCCAGCTCCCAGCTCCTACTTAACTGTACAGCAGCCAGTAGGTGCTGTGTCTTCCAAGATCAGCCATGTAGAATCGGCTGACAGAAAGACAGGAGTAATTTCAAAAGCAGCTACATGACTCAAGAACCTAAATTTGATTTCAAAAATTACTTAAGAGTCTAAGTATCACTTAAATTCAAAGTCTTGTCTAGGAATAGTACAATGACTAAACCGCCCTCTGAAATAAATCATTGCTACCACCAACCTCCCTCTCTGTGGGACAACCACCTTCTGTAATGAACACTATCTGTCTACCTTCTGTAATTCCGTGAGGGTTTCTATTGCTAGCCATTCCTCAACACACTCCAGGACCTTGCCAGTCCTTCTTAAATTTTTAATTTGATTTTAAGCAGAGGGTACTTTTATTATTATTCCTCAAACTAATCGTATATTATTTCAAAAACAACCTCTACCAGGGTAGCTTCTGTTTACGTGTTCGGACCTCCAAACTCAGGCTATGAGTTGTAGACTAAAATCTCAGAATTCAGGAATACTTTTCTTCACTGGTTTTCACTTGCTTTGACGAACATTTTAACGTTAAGTGGAGGTCACAATCATTTTCTAAAATGATACAATAATGACCTGATCCTGCAATTCTTTGACACAGATAAGACTCCCCAGTGGGATCAACAGGAACTTTGCCCACAGACACACTGTCTAATAAGATCTTAATATGTGTTCATTAACATGAAAAGCATTAACATAACCAATCTGAAAAACACAGTGAAGCATTCTTACTGTCATCCCCCACTTAGGAACTGGTGCAAAAGTGCTTTACAACATAGAATAAAACTATTAAATTTTAAAACTGCTGTTAATAAAACATTGAGGTAACAGTTTTAACATTCAGATGACAGAGGATAGAGGAGTTAAAACTCACTCTGTAGCTCTAGGTCAGCAAGGTTGCTTATACAAGGTGCAAGTTTGCCCTCAGATGTATCTACTAAACTCAGTCCAGAAATCACTGGAGGGAATCTACGTAGCTCCGGCCTGCCCAGAGTGAAGTAGACACATCCCCTATCCCTCCTCTAAGTAGCAGCACTGATCTCAGCAGGGCTAACTGTGACAAGAGCCACCCTTCAGCGCGAGTCCTGCTCTGAGGATTGAGCCTCCAGGCAGGCTTGCAACACAGCCCTGAGTCACTGCTAGTTACCCAGGAGCCGTCACGGTGTCAATCCTCCGACGCCAGTGCGACAAAACACATCCACATCTGGCGCAGAGGTGTCATTCCAGCAACGTCACTGCCCTGGCCCTGCGGGATGCAAACACAGGAGGCTGCAGCAACAGAGAAAAGTCAGTTGGTACTGGGTGATCTTCAGCTTTATACCATTAGGATCATGATTTCCACTACCTCTTTGCTATCAGACATCATTTTCTCCCATAGGTCTCTGCCCTGCTATTACTATCACATTGAATACATGCAAGTAAGGGCAGTGGTACTGCATGAAGTGTCCCCCTATCTGGTAGGATAAGTTCGAAGCATACAATCAATGCAAAAGGGAGACAAAAAGCTGAATGCATCTATGCAACAGAATGAGCTAGTGTTCAGTAGCAAGGCTCTGGGAAGATGCATAACTGTTATTTTAGGGAGAATGCCTTCTTCTACAAGAGTTGACAATGGCCACGCGATCCATAAATCCATAAGTAGCACCCATAAATAAAAAGATCAGTTCTTGAAATACTGCTGGAGGCAGTCCAGAAAGTAGCATGGACCATGCTTGTCACAATTGAGCCTGCAATAGAAAATTAGTTTTAGACAACTATCAAACTCCTTACATTTTTCGTAACAACTGCGTTTCAGAAGACTGATGGTTTGTCTGCTGTGGACCTATAGCGAGGTAGGAAGCTGGGAAGGCTATACTGATTCCTTATAATTTACCTTTTTGTATACAACTGCTCACATGACTCTAATGGCAAGGATACTTTCAAAAGGAAGCATTCACAAGAAACCAAATCAAGAGGCAGGATAACACAGTGATGGCTGCTAACAGGCAACCTCCACATACCAAGTTCCCAAGATGACTGCTCAGTAAATACAAAACGGAAGGCAAACCTCTAAGTCCCTATGAATTTCTTATTTAGGCAAAATTCCCCTTAAGCCATCATAAAAACTAGAACCTTTGGATTTGACCTGCAAATAAGATTAGGTTGTCTGGCACCTCTCTCTCCTTCCCACCCCCCCAAATAAATCAGACACACGGAGTACATCTGTGGCCATAAATCCTCTCTCCCCTGACTCTAGACTGGCCAGGAAAGGCTGCTGATTAGATCTGAGCATGGGGTGAGCCCTGTTCAGGCGTGGGCGCTGTGCGAGGGCCAGACAGAGACATCTCAAGATCAAGGGTTTTGTTTACTCAACAAGCATCTGTCCCAGAACAGAGCAGACACAGCGCTGCTATTAGCGCCATCTTATAGCCCCGCTCTGAAGCTGGAGGAGACAGAAATAGGGTTCAGCTTAATAACAGGGCCTCACATTCCTCAGCTCCAACACACATAAAAGCTTTTCAATTGAGCACACAGGTTTTTTGATAAGCATCAGCAAAAATTGAAATTATAGCCTTTCTGCCAAAGAACACAAATAACTGAGTTTTAACAGAAGAGGTATTATACCTAATTCACACTCCTCCCTCCCCCAAAATAAAAGCATAACAGAACATTTAATACAAAATGAAGCATATTTTTCAATCGTCTCCATTCAAACGCTATTGAGCCCTTTGCTCATTGCTACGAGAGTACCCAGAGTGCAAGTTAAGATTTACCTGCAAGTCAAAAGCCAGAGCAGTGTAATTAGATCCATTTTGTCAGACAAATACAAGTTTCCAAGCACAGACCTGGTCTTAAACCGTCACACTGATGGCATGCGCCTATCTGATACGAGCACAACCATGGACCCCAAGCTGACTTTACATAGGTTACTGCACAGCAATAGGTAGTTTAGCTCCCTACTACCACACCAGCTAGGTTTTATGAGGAAAAAAGGACTGTAACTCATACTTAGGCCATGACAGATCCCCGCAGTACAGCTCTATGGAAAAGTTATGGCGGGGAGCCATAGGTGCTTGTTGCTTTGCACTTCACAGTAAACATGCCAAAACCCAGAATTAGCTGCCTACAGAATAACCCCCTCGGTGTGTGTCAAAAGGAGCCTTTTTTTCTCTCAAGATCATGCAAAAAGCTACCATAAAAAAACCAGCTCTCATAGCAAGTCTTTTAATATTTACAAGCTGGTGTCTCTACTAATTTGAGTAGTTCCTACCATTCTAGCATGGTAAATGGGTGTTAATTGACGTAATGACTCAAGTCTACTAATTCCTTATAGAAATGCTGCAGTGACGGGATGCAGTTACATTTGGTGATCCCAGGGGCTGACCCAAACAGAGCACAAGTCTGTGTACGGCTAGGAGCAACCTCCCAACACTCAACTTGCCCCGGGGAACTGGTCCATGATGTTTTTTCTGTATTTTAGTATCCATGATGCTCCTGGAGAAGCAGTGCCATACATAGCTAACCCATAAAGATGCCCCTACTTAATTGTCCCCTTCCAATACCACACCAGCTGCACTTGACTGGCCGGGCATTTTACATCCTCACTCTCACCCCAGCTGAAAAATATCTGTACGGGATAGATGGATATATATGGATATAGGAGCTGTGGTTTATGCTCTGTGCACAGATACGTAAAGGAGGAGGAGGCAGACACTGAAGGAAACCCTTCAGCGGGCAGCCACAGCCATGCTCCTGAGAGCCATCCTTATTTATGGTGCGGGCTAGCACAGCCTTCTTGGGAGCCGCGGCACACTTGCTCTTCCATTCCCCATACACATCCGTATGTCTGAGATTCCTCAGGCTAAGGGACAGCAAGTGTTACCCTTTCCATTTTTTTCGCCCAGAACTGTAGCCTTTTTTACATTCAGAAGACAAAACCTGGTATTTAGGCTGACATACAGACTAGTAGTGGCCATCCTCCTGCTTAAAAAGCAGTATTGTCTGCTCTGATATAGATGGCTTTTTTTCTTTTCATTAATATTACACAATCTCACTGTTGGTTTTCTGAACGGTGTTTTGTAGCACTTTCGAGTGGCCAGTTCACACGGGAGATACAAGGGACTTCTGGAGGTCATCTGGTCCAACCCCCCTGCTCGACCAGGGCCACCTAAAGCCAGTTGCCCAGGACCACGTCCAGTTGGCTTTTGAATATCCAGAGGATATTCAAGGACGAAGGATGGAGTCTCCAAAACCTCTCTGGGCAACCTGTGCCAGTGCTCAGTCACCCTCAGAGTAAAAAAGTAAAAAAGTGCAGGTATGGAGTCCAAGCCTGCTCGTGACAACCACATCCAGTGTTAGTGCACTCAGGGCACTCGGTACAAACTGCACTGGGACCTCACTGTAGCGCTTCGGTGGCAACCGCACGCACATTTGGAAAAAAGTCACTGTCCTGACCTTTTGGAAGTCACTGGGAAGCCTCCATTGCACACTTATAGGCAGATCTTCAAATATCAGTCTTTTTATTGCATTTAGAGGTTTTTCTAAACACAATTAAAGCCTTTAGGTGCTTGAATACCAGTGCACGTCTGAAAACACCATTCTTTGCAGCCTGAATGGCCTCAAATTGAGAGGGCAGGTACCTTCAAGTGCCTTCTTCAGGCCCTTGATTTTATGCCTATGATGTGAAAGGCCCAGTGAAGAGGCTGAAAGTCCTTCCTTTGAGGTTTAGGAGGCTGAGGGAAATAAAGAAGTGGAGTTACTGGGTCACCCACTCGGTGGCCCCCCTGCCTGTTCCACAGACTGCAGCTGATGGAGACAACCCAGAGCAGCCACCCAGCAACGCATGGGGTTGCAATAGGTGCTGACTCCTCTGCTGCACCTTCAAGGCACCGGTTTTCATCGCTCTCTTTCTGGTTTATAAAGAGCAGCAAAGACCATTTGGGAAGGGGGTTGGGGAAGGGAAAAAAAAATATTTCAGTGGTGTGAGGAAAACTTCTCATCAGTAAAAGACATTTTATGTACTGCCCGTGGCAGCACACAGGGTGTGTTATTTACTGCCTCTGCTTCACGGACATATTATACTGCTGGTTCAGGTGCCACCATCAGAGTGCAACTTATCACCTAGTGACTCACAGCATCCTAGAGGAAAGGTGACAGCAGCAACTCGTGACATTTCTTTAGTAGCACTCTGGTGACAGATCTGCAACAGCTACAATTAAAGACCCTAGGATTTGTTGTCAAGAGTGCATTTGTGCTGCAGAGCCAGTAGTTATTTGTACACAGAGGCGGGCTAAGTGGTAAATAAGAGAGGAAAAGGTGTTGTAGTCACATCTCACCCTCTTTAGATCCAGAATTAGTTAAGAAAAATACAAGTTTTCTGACAGAAAACACTCATTTGAGGCAAATGAAACAAACCATGTGATGTGTGGGACTTGATGCAACAAGTAGCCGGGCAGGGAGCCCTTCCCCTGCCGGCTCATGGGCTCCTGGGGCAGCCACCAGCCAGCCACGCTGGGTGCTAACCCCGGCAGCTGGGACACGTACTGCTCTGATCCTCCAGAAATGGGCCTGTTTCTTTCTTAACTTTTCCTCCAAGGAAAAAGAAAATTTCTGACTTTTTTTTTGGTCTGAATACAGAAAAAAATACGTTTTTACCAAAAATGCCACATCACACACATCAGAAATTATAAGCCCTCCACAAGTCTATTCATAAGGGCTTGTACCTGGCATGGTGAGAAAGAAAATATTTAAAAAGTGAATGGAAGGCAGAAGCAGCACAAACAGGGCAGTGGGAAACCAGGCAGAAAACAGGGAGGGGAGAAGAGGAGGAGAAGGCTACGCTTCAGAAATCATCTTCACCGCTGCAGTGGAGAACAAGTGGCTTGTCATTTGTAATGTTAGACCGAAGACTTCTACGCTGCTTTGTGCGATGGGCACAGAAATGGCATAGATAGGAAAGGCTCTCGCTTAGCTCAATTAGCACAGGTTTCACAGAATTAGTCAGACCAGAGCCAGAAGAGGTGCCTGGTCCATGCCTCACGGGCCACTGCTGCATTGTTCCCTTGTGAACATTATTTCCTAACACTTTGTCCAGCCCAGTTTTAAATTACCCAAGTGATGGCATTTCCACAACTTCCCATATAGACTCTGCCACAATGTAATTTATCTCAGAGGTTTTAGCCGTCTTCCTTATATTTAGGATGAAATTAAGAAAATTTATGCTGCTAGTTCTCATTATCCTGTCCTTGGAGCACTCTCAGCCATCCTCCTCCCTGCCTGAGATTTACATGCTTCAGATACTTGTAAATAGCTGTTCTCCTCCACAGTTATTCTTTGGCCAAAGCACACAAATTTATTTTAATCTTTATAAATTAGCCCAGGCTGCCCTTTAATCATTTATCTTGATCTTCTCCTGGTTCTCCATCTTCAAGGTGGTCAGAAGCAGCCGGGTATCTGTGAGCATCATACCTCAGTGCCTGTTCCCACCAAAACCAGCAGCAGATCTGCTCTTGTTGGAGCAGGCAAGCTGAGCCTGGGCAGTGAAGTCTCACCCCTCAGCTCTGCCATACAACAGGTTTTCATGAGGTACTGGACTGTTGCAAAGATTAAATCTAGATTTAACAAGCTCGCTGTGTTGCTCACTTTCGAAGGTCTCTCCGCCTGTTTGCTGTGTCCCCAGCGTGGTGGGGCTTGCGTGAGGTGTGCCGTGCTGACTGGCGTGTGTAGAAGGAAAGCAGAGATTTCCAGAGTTTCAACCACAAAGTCAGGGTCTCCAGCTGAGAGGAGGGAAATACACTGTAACATGCTCACTGCTGCTGCAGATCTGAGCACAGCAGGGGACCCGCTGAGCTATGGGTTATCCTCAAAATACCTCCCACTTCACTTGGAAGGTGCCAAAACCTGTAAATTTATCCATTTGAATATAGTTATCAAGTAAGATTTCAACTCAGCACCCTCACCCACAGCACCCTCACCCTTTACTGACACATATCCCCACGTATCTTTTATTGACAATTTAGATATCTCAATCCTTCAGTGTTTTTTCAGCTGTTAATTCTGCAACTGCTTTAAAAAAAAATAAAACCTCACATCTACCATGATTAATTCATTCTTCGTAAGTCCAGGCTGTTTATTGCTCTTTGTTCATTTATGCACTAGCTGTTTACAGATTCTCTCTTAATATTAGCTCTGTTATTTGCTACAGACTCAAGTCATATAGTAATTTCAGAGATGACATGGACAACAAACAGTGGAAGCTGAGCTGCTACGGCAATTACCGTAAGTGGCAGCAGTCTGCCGGCTATCTGCTGCCCCACCTTCATTTCTTCTGCCCCCACCCTCTGACGGCTTTCCTTGTGGGCTGTATAAAGCCATATGCCACTCTGATCTCTATAGCACAGACAGACGGAGATTTGTTCTTCACTATGGCATTACCAGAAAGGATTATTCACCTTTTTCCTTCCAGTCTGTGTTTCAACTGCAGTTCTGCCCTCCCTGGCTGGCTGCCCCACTCTGTCCTCTCAAGGGTAGGTAATCCGAAATATCGTCTGGAGCTAGTCACCCTCAATACCCACATCTTCTCTCACTGTTACAGCACCACTGACTTCCTTCTCTGCCCCATCCATTGTCTCAACGTGTCTCAGATATTTCACCAAGGGAGTCACAAAGGACCAGATTTCACAGGGTAGTTAGAAGCTTAATGGAGCAGCTCTTTAACCCACTTGGACACCTTGACCCCACTGAAATCACAGATTTTCCACTGGACACCTAAACATGATTTAAAAATCCTGCAGAAAACCAAACAGATGACTATGAGAGGGCACTGCTATCTTCTCCAGAGAAAGACATGAGGTTTATTTCTTGGTTCCTGCCAAGAGCACTGGGCAGGTCCCACACCCAAAAGGCATAGGGCTAAGCCAGGTAAATACGTGACTTGATCCTTCAAGAAAATTCAAAAAATCAAGATTACCTATATGCGTATGCCACCTTGGAAGCAGTGCATACAACAAAGCACCTTGTCTGAAAAGGATGAGGCTCCTCCCTTGCCATTTCTAACATGCCTGCAATGATACTCCTCTAATTCCCAGCAGTCAGTAAGTCTTAACTTAGACACTGGTGAGAAGCATTTGAAAACTGGATGCAGGGCATCGTGTATCAGAAGAATTTCCTAGCAAAGTACATAATAATCATGCTGTTGTTTATCTCCAAAGTGGAAAAAATAAGCAGAGCACTGCTTACACCAGCTTCCCTCCCTTGACCCTCCCCTCCAAAAGCCTCCTTTTACACAAACTCATCTTAAAAGTGAGGACTATCTCTCCAGCCCAGTCAACTTGCATACCATCAGCTGAAGGCTGGCAAGAAAGAAGAGAGAGAGGGACCTTAGGAGCAGATTTTCTCTGGCGTAAATCAGCATAGGTCCAATGAGCCCAAGTCAGCAGAGCCAGCTTATTCTACTGGAAGAGCTGCCTGAGGAGCTTTGGCAACATTTCATATAACATAAACCTCCAAAAGGAAAGCTTCATCTATTTCCTCTTTGCAACTCACGTCACACACATCAGCTGGGGGGCATCTGCCTGCTTCCTCCATACCAACTGTATTCCCGTCCATCCTGCCTTGGTTCCTCCCTTCTCCCAGTGCTCCATGTTGGCCCCGGATTTGCTACAACTAGTCCTGCCAACAGGAGCAGCTGAGTCATGGGAGATGACCGCATCAGCCAAATGCACTGAAACGAGACAAGGGAAGAAGAAAATCCTCCATCCCCCCACAACCCCAGACCCCAGCAAACAAGGCCTGGAGTCTCTCGTCTCCACCACGTGCCCAGTGTCACCTTGGATCAGCATCCTGAAGTGCCTCATCCTGGAGGTACAATGACAGGAGTCACTGGCTTAATGTAGGTGCTTGGATAACATGCTCATCCCATGCAGCCACCCGCTGCACGGTCTATTTAAGCCACCGAGGCAAAGAGAGAGGGCAGCCTCTATCCTGCCACTGCGGGGCACAGCCTCCCTTATTGATGCTAGTAGTCCCACATTTCCATCAGTTTTACTGAGGAGCTCGAGTCCCCTTCAGGCACTGCAGAAATTATCTTTCCATCCATTTCTGCAAAGAGAAGATTAAAACTGAGAGGCACTCTACTTGCTTTGAAGTCCACATCTCTCCTAAGACAAAGCTAAGGCAAGAAAATTGCAGGGTCCCTGTCTTACTGGGAGTTTCTTACTGCTCCCTCAGCCCAGAAAGCCCAGCTGTACTTCTGTGGTGGTGCCCTGAACCCAGCTCTCCCTGGCAGCACTGATGACAGTAACTCCTGTCATCTTGGAAACCTGTCACAAGTGATGGAAAAACCTGCTTTGCCCAGAACAGGAGCAACAGTCCCCAAACACCAGTGGGTGAGGAGCAGTGGGACGGGGAGACTGTTACCCCTGGCAGAGCCACCATTACTATTTAGTTCAGGTCAGTGACACAAACAGGTAAAAGAACAAGCACAAAAGGTCTTTGACAAAAGGACGGCCACTTTAAAGACATGCAAAGCCTTGAAATGAATCCATTTTGCTGTGGAAGCTCAATGAGCAGACAAATGAATAAAAATGGGTTTTCAATGAATTTGAGCCCTGTATCCCAACAACCCTCCACTCTGCAGTAATCCTTCTTCTGCCCATTCTCCCTGCCCTCTGCTCTCCCCGCAGACAGGCACGCAAACACTTCCATGCCCCTTCCCCTGACACTTTCTCCCACAGCAACCCCTGTGGTCCTTCCCATACCCAGCTACCAGCCAAGCGAGAGGCAACACATACTGCAGCCCCTTCTGAGCCCCCTGTGCCGGCCAGCCGGTCAGCAAGCCACCAGCACCTCTGGTGCACATTTCATGAAGTGCATAAGAACATGGCATCTGAGAGACCACCACCCTTTTGTCCTAGGTGATTGCAGCCAGCCCGCCATGCCTGATAGCTGTTGGCTCCCATACAGATACTTGCAAATTATGACCATGCCACCTCTTCGTGCTCTCTTTGCAATGGTAAACAGATGAGGTTTCTGGAATCCTCCATGACCAAGCACAACTCCCACGTCCCCTCCCTCAGCCTTCTCCGGGAAATCAGCTTTGGTCAGAGGGACAGAGCTGGTCAACCAGGCCAAAAGAAGTTTGAGGTTAACACCAACAGAAAGCTCCCAGACTCGGGGTATTTTATCTAGTGAGCACTGGAAACTTTTTAAATTCTATGCTATGCATTTGTGCAATCTGTGGAACCCAATGCCATAGGAAATAAATTAAGGTAAGTACTGGAAGACTCAAAGGAAAACTAGATGTGCATGGAAATACTCAAAATATCCATAGGTTCACCAGCCAGGATGCATCCCTCCTCTTGCTCCAGAGCATATTTCAACCACTTGTTTACCGTTTTTTGTGAAACTTGCTAATGTGTATGTACAGCGAAAGTTGGAAAGGCTCTTCTCAACTGAGCATCTGCTTCCTGACTGGGCCAACCTCTTGCTTTGTCCCAGCAGCCAAGCCCATATGGACCTGAGAGACAGGCAGAAAGCCACGCAGAGAGGATAAATGGGGGGTTGAACATGTGAGGGATGCTGTTAAAAGACTGGGAAGCTAGAAGGCATGGAATTGTTGTGGGAAGTGGGGAGTTGGGGTAGTTACTGGGGAATCATGAAGAAATCTATATATTTCTATATATTTCTGAAGGAAAAGCAGAGGAGGGAAAAGGCCAGAGTTGGGGAAAGGAGGAATGGGATGCACGAAGCAGCAAGGAGATGGATCTAGGCAGGCAACAAGCAAGCCGGCAGATTTTTGGGAGTGACGTAGGTGCACCAAGTGCAGCTGAGCAACTTCTCACCTTCAGTCCACCGGTGTGATTCCCCAGAGGGGAGGCAGCTGAAGGTTAAGCTGTGCTTTCTGCCTGGCACAAGAACACAGTGCAGCCAATGGGTAAAACTGCCTACTTACTTAAAAGCAAACCCCAACACTGCCAGGAGGGACAGGCTTTATTTTTAGCTGGGACACCAGCAGGGTCACTGCTGGTGCTGCATTTCCCCACAGAAGCCAGGGTTTCATGAAGTGTGCTGTGTGCAACAGGGTCACTGCAGGGGAAACATCTGTCAGGTCAGCTTTGGGGAGATGGATTATTTAAGTTAGAGAAAAGGAAACATTTACTAGAAGAAGTGAACCTGAAACTACTCTAGAAGGTTAAAATGGAAGGAAAAAATGATGCTTAAAGAGTGGGAGCAGGTGGTAATTTATGTGAGGGCAACATCTAGTGCACCCATCTCCAAGATGCTCAGACAGGAGAATACCCCATCACGTCTAACTCCAGCAGCATCCCCTCTGCTTGCCTCCTATGACACAAGCTTTGAAAGGCTCATTCTTGTCTGGGGGCTGACAAAACAAAAGCAGCAGCATGTCATTATTCCCCATCTGGATCCTTCGCAAAGGAAAAGCACACACGGAGAGACCCACCTTGCCTTGCACCTTGAAGACAACAGGACTGAGACCTCCACCTCACTCTGGTCCTCAGGTCTTCCCATGGGGACCCCCAGTTAGCCTCGAGGCAGGCAGCTCCCCCAGGACTCACATACTGGCTAAGTACAGCACCCTCAACGAGCGCAGGGCAGCAGCACAAACTTAGCCCGCTGCGGCCTCATGAGGACAAGGAGTCAGGTCCTTCCTGGCTAGTGGGTTTCATGGGTGCAAACCTAATAAAACAGTTGGCACTGCTCCCACTTGCACTGCCAGGGAATGCAGTCTGGAGGCTTCAACATGGAGAGATTGTTGTTGATGAAGTGCTGAGTGCTAGTGTGAAGCTTTCAAGGGACTTGAAAGAACTGAGAGCGGAGGGGAAGTTCTCATTTTATTCTCTTCTTGAGGAACCTGAGTCCATTTGGCATGTTGCATCTGAGAAATAGCTTGGCCTAGACTCTCTGATTTTTTTTTTTTTTTAAATCAGGATCAACCCCTGTGCATGTTCTTGGGAAGATTTTATATTAAAAATTATTTTGTCTTTTTTTTCTTGCTGATTCTTGGGCCTCTTAATAGCTTAAGAAGTGCTTTGCAAACCCCATCACTCTTAGGTTCTTTGCAACTAATTTGCATTCAGGACTATCCATCTCATCAAGAGCAGACTTCAAGGCTGAACCAACTCCAAGCCTTAACCGCTGCAGGCAATTCAGGCAGCAGCTTTACAGGTGGAAGCAGGGCTTCTTAAGCCAACCTGAACATTTTCCACCTCTGGTCGTTTGTTACCACTCTGCACTAGCTCTCCCTTTTTTGTTGGCGTTAACTGTTTGCATGACTATGCCATGAATAAGGACCAGGAACTGATGTGGCTGAAAAGCATGCTGAACCCACCACCTGGCCACACGTGCCACTGGGCCAGTACCCTGCAGGGGGTGGGACAGGAGCAGGAACAAGCAGCCAGGGTGGGAAGGCTGTAGAAACCAAGGTACAAATGACAAGCACGGCAGGGGCATTAGCTGTATGGGCAGGGGCAGGTTTGCCTCTCGCAGCAGTGAATCCTGCAACACCTCCTGGACCACTTAACAGCCTTGTCCTGCTACGCAAAGGCAGAGTCACATCTCCACCTCCATTTTTCCCAACCAACATGCGTGTTCAAGGGTCACTGAGTAATCCCAACCAAAACCATGGAAGAGGATAGAGGTGCTTATTAAGGTGAACTTTAAGCTCAACATCAAAATATTACACCAAGGAAGGTCCACCTCAAGGTGGTAAACCAAGACATCCAGGCCTTAATGCCCCAAAACAAATTTTCCTGACAGCAAACAGTATGGAGGGCAAAAGGATGGCTTCTTTACACAGAGCATTACTCCGAGTCCCCATCTGTCACCAGCCGGGGTGGGCCAGCAATGCATGGCGGAGGCAGCGCTGCCTTCCCCAATTTGGGTGTGGGGAGCTGTGGCACTGGGGCAGCAGTGGGTTTCACAGCTTGCCTGGACCCTGGTGACAGACTCCCTCCTACCACTACTCGCATTGAGGGTAGCTAGGACACATCCAGAGTGAGCTGCAGCCCGACCACAGAGCAAGGTGCAGACATGCTCTAGCTCTCCCTGCTTTTGCCCCCGTTCTGGCCCAGGGAAGGAAACCAGCTTTCACCAGCATGCAGCATACGAAATGGCAGCGCGTCTTGCAGTGTCGGCACTGGAGGCCCCTGTTCACTCCTGGACATGTCACCTTCAACACAACCTCAGCAGTCAGATCTAAGTGCCCTCTCACAGGTACATCCCTCCATCGCTACATTTCTTTTGATTAAAACTGTATTCTGCTTTGCTGGTGGAGAGTGCTGCTGTTTGCTTTGAGCCAGCCTCCAAGTACCAGCCTAGGAGAGGGTGACGATGAAAGCAGTGGCAATGCAGCCTCATGTGTCTATAATTTCTAAAACTCTCTGACACCTCCCTGGTTGCAAAACATGCCCAGCAGCATAGGATATTTAGTATTTCTGATTGCTCTTGACCTGGCTGTCTCTGCTGCTGTCCTGAGTTAGGAGGCTGAGGTAAAAAGACAGCCGAGTAGAGGAAGGCAGCAAACAGAGCAAGTCCAGTTTTGCAGCCTTGAAATAATCTGCTAGTGAATGGAAATGCTGAATGGAAACAGAAGCTTCTCCCTAAATCTGAGTGCTCTGGAAAAGCTCCCTGTTTTATTATGACAGAAAATCCTCATTGGAGTGTTTAGTTAGAAAACAAGCTATCATAAAAGAAATGTTAAGAGCCCTAAGCTCCCCTCTCTCCCATGATGTCAACTGTCAGAGACATCAGCAACAGCTCAGCTGTGTAATCAAAGGCTCCAGCAAGCGGATTTAAAGACAGAATTACCAGAAAATTGAGAGTTGAAGGAGTATGGGGGCATGATCACCACCTGTTTATAAATGTGTCTTATGGGGTGAACTAATTACTTTACGATGCTGTACAAGAGGAACAACAGCACCCAGGTCTTCTCACTGCAACACTGGCAAGATGAGGTGGTGGTGGTACCTTCAGAATGGCATGACACATTCCTGCCGCCTGATGCCTTGCTATTCCTGCAAAACCCTGTGACAGAAATGCCTAGAGGGGGGACTGGGAGGCCATCGTGCTGAACTTTGCGCACACACATCCATGATGGCCCTCAACCAGAGTTTACAGTTTAAAGCATTAAGGCAGAGAGAGCAGAGGGGAAGGAGGGAAGCCAACTACTGTCTGTACCATGTTAGTCCCCAGGCAGCCCAGCAGCCCACTCAAGCTCCAGGAGACTCGAGGTGGTTCCCAGATTTCATTCTGGAGGTGTGCAGGGACAGCAAGCTTGTCTTCAGCCTCAAACCCCACAGCCCCACATCACTGAAATCATCAAATGTAGGACCAGTACAGAAGGTGGTTTAAAGGTGCCCCAAGAACAGCTTGTGATCTCATGTATCTCTCAATGCACAAAACTCTTCAGGACAGAGACTATCATTTATTAGACATCTGTATGGCACTTCAAAACATGGGCCCCCACCTGGGCTGATGCCTTTAGGAGTTACCGTTATCTAAACATTAAATCAACAACAGTATTAATCTATGCCACAATACCTAAACACAGTGGGTGATGGTAGACAAAGTGTCACAACTATCAATTTCCTGGCTTCAGACATTTTTTTTTCCATATTAAGAAGATTTTTTTTGTCTGTGTAATTTAATTTCCTTCACTTTTTTTAAATACAGAATTAGATATTACTGCGTGATTAAAAAAAAAAAAAAGAAAAGAAATTTGGCTGGCAATCAAAGCCATCTTTTTAACTGTTGAAGCACATGAAAGGCACCTGAAACATGACAGCAACAAAGAACAAGGAACTATTTGTCAACGCCACTTGGTCATTGGGGAAGCTTAGGGGAGGAGACTGATGCTGTTTGTTTAAAACAAGCAAACAAAAACCTGACAGACAGACCATTTATGTGTATAGTGCTTCAATTGAAAATATTGGTGGAGGGAATACATCTTAACTTGGTTTCTAATAAAAGTGCTGACACACTCTGTTATGGCACTTCCCTACCTTGGGGATGGAGGATGCCTATTGCAGGAAGGACCCCCTGAAGATGGCTTCAGGACATCTGAAACCGAGGGATGCATGTGCGATCAGGCATGACATGGCAGCGGGTCAGCCCAGGACCTTAGAAAAACCCTTTCCTGTCCTACCAGCCATACCATAGGATCTGCCACACACAGACCAGCCTCATCTAACTTCAGCCCCACCAGCTCCAGAAGGTGGCAGAGGAAGCAGGGAAGCCAGGTTCGTCCCTGGGTGCCTCTTTCCGTCCTACAAGCCAGCCAAGCTGAGGAGCAGTGCCCTGAGTGCGCCACGCAGAATGACGGCCCATGAGTCCCAACGACAAAGTGGTCCCCGGTCGGATGGGGCAGCTCCTGCTCTCACATCAGCCCAGCAAGAGCCTGTGGAGCACAGTGTGGTGCATGACCCAGGCCATGCTTGGTGTCCAGCTCCATGTGTGCTCTCCTGTTCTGGGTGCTGGTGTTCAAGACAGCGCAGAGCATGCTTCCCACGCTGCCCAGGGCGATGGAAAGGACTATCCTGCCTGGCGATGGCATCTGCAATCCCAGGCGCCATCCTCTCAGGTGGCAGCTTTGCAGAGGAAGGGGGCAATTCCTCTGGAAGGGACAAGTGCTATGCAGAGTCGCGTTAGGATGGCTATACATCCACCTTCCCTCTCGCACCCTGTCACCCACTAATTATTGCAACCGTGTCCTCACCAAATCCCCATGCAGGTAGAAAAATATCATTAACGATACAGATGAGACCCAGGGAGAGGAAACAACGTGCCCAGCAGCATGCTGGAGGCTTGCCAGAGACTGGGAGCCTACCTGCATCTCTAGTGCCCTCACACAGGACCTCAGCAGCAGGATTACCAGAATCTGTCATACCTTGGGCATTTGGGAAATGCTTGAACCACCCACTTACTAGAATAGGACTCACATTTGGCTTGGGGAAAAAAAATAGGCTGCTATACCGCACCTTTTACCTAGGGCTCTCTATCGATTCACATTCAGTCCTCTTCTTCCCCACCCTGGTTGATATTACATCCTTTATTTTACAATAGGGGGGTAACCGATTTGACTGCCATCACATTGCATGCTCACAGCAGAACTGAGGGCTCCTGGGCTGCTCTTGCTCCTCCCCAGCCGGCCCTCGGCAGTAGCTGGACGTGCTCTTTCCTAACATCACTACTTCTGCTCAGGAAACAAGTCTTGTTCCAGATGACCACAGGAGCCTGAACGTAAGCACCAAACACAACTTACTTTCTTAGCTAAACCACGATCAGGGTAAACAAACACCTGCAACAGCAGCGGATGGAGCAGGATTAGGGACTCCCTAGAAATGCCTGTGCCGCGGCGGAGCGATGCCTCTCCCTGCTGCACCAAACCTACGGAGCACCTTCAAGGCCTCTGTGTCTCAGCAGTCCCCCAAAGCCAGCTCTGCTCTCCCGGGCCTCCCGCCAGGCTCCCAGAGAGCACGGGATGAGTGCTATTGAACGGGAAGATGCCGCTGACTGTTACCTAAGTCTTCCAGCCCTGTCCTCGCAACAAAATCACCCTTTTGCTCTATGAAGAGATGCGAGGAATTAAAGGAATATAGATATAAGCACGAGGAGGGGGGGACGTGCATAAGGCACCCCTTCTCACCCCCACAGTTCCTCCAGCATCTCACCTTAAATCTGAAACAGATTTTTAGGGTGAAATCCCCAGAACAAGCCCAGGAACAAACCAAGAGCCAGGAACCCAACCATTACGCTACAGCTCCACTTGGGGGGGAGGAGGGGGAAGTGGCCATAGCCTCACGTTTTAGAACAACAGTAAAAAAACCCCAAAACACTTGCAACGGTTTCATCTCCGACCCAGGGTGATCGATACTTTAGACACAGGTGAAAAAAATAAAGCCCTGAAGCAAGGCTGGGAGGGAGGCAGAGTATGAAATTACCCAACATTTAGGTCAGCTCGTATGTGTGCGCGTGTGTGTATCATTTCTCTCCCCCTGCCAGTCGGGGGCTGCGGGGGCCCCGCAAGCGGCCCCGTGCCCTATTTAGGGCAGAGCCTGGCGCAGCAGCTATATTTGACACCCGGGGTAAACAAGCCGGCCTCGGCGGACGGAGCGCGACAGCTGCCCGGTACGGCGGCCCCGGCGCCCCCGCCCCGCGGCCGGGGCTGGCCCGGGCCGGCCCGGCCCCCCCGGCGGAAAAAAAAGAAAAAATTAAAAAAAAAGAAAATGTTTAAAAAAAGGAAATTTATAGCACTGCATGAGAGGTGCTTCCCCCGCCCGGCAGCCCCGGGCGGAGCCGCCCCCCCGTGCCCCCCGGCATCCCTGCGGGCCGCGCCGAGGCGAGCCGTGCCGAGCCGGGGCACCCCCGCCCGGCGGCGGGACGGATCCCGGGGCCCCCGCGCACGGTGCCGCGGGCTCGGGCTGCTCCCTGCCGCGCACGCCCCGCCGGAGCCCGGCGGCTCCCACCGCTCGCTGCCTCCCTCCCTCCGCCAGGCCCCGGCCCCGCAGCGCCCGGCCCGGCCCGGCGTCCCCTTCCCGGCGCGCATCCATCCCGCAGCGCCCGCTCCGCGCCGTATGCAAAGCCCTCCCCCCGCAGCACACACACACGCACCCACACATACACACACACGGAGCCGCCGCGGCTCCGGGAAAACGGCACGAACGAAGCGAGCTCCCAGCGCCTGGGCAACGTGAAATCGCCTTCCCCCCCTCCAGCCCGCAGATGAGCCTGCAAAGAGCCCTCCGCCCCCCCAGCACCCCCGGCTCCACGGCCATTCGCACGCAAGGCATGAAGCCCCACTTGATAGCAGGAAACTTAACCGCCAGCCTTGCGTCTCCTGCGGAGCAGGGGGGAGCACCCTCTTACTTACCCCTTCTGGTTGCTTTCCTGACTTTTTTTTGGAGGGTCGGGCGGGGAGGGGGGGGGCTCCGCTGGCTCCCCAGTACAAATCCTTCCGGTTCCTAAAGGGAGCTCATCGCATCTCCCGGTGATTCACCGACGGTGTGTGCGGGTACGGGGGGGGTTCGCCTTTGCATGTCAGTCCAAGTTGCCTTGCTCGCTACAAAACCTGTGCTCTCTTTTGCAGCTGTCAGGGTGAGCGGGGAGGTGCATCTGGAAAAGGGGGTGGGGGTGGAGGTAAAATGTTGATAAATCCACCAGCCTTGATCTTCAGCTCCGTGCGGTGGAGTTCGGGGAGGGAAGGGAGATCTGGCGAAGGGGGAGGAGGCCGAGGAGGACGGAGATGAATGGGGGTCGAGGGAGGGGGGAAGAGAAAATAGATTGTACCCCAGATTGTCACTGAATCTGCTGGGCTTCCCCTGCTCCCGCTCTCACACCATCGGGGCTCGGTCCAGGCTTCCCAGCATTACGGTGCACGGCAAAGCGCTGAGCCTGATTTCTGGGAGCCAGCGGGGTTTGCACAACTGCAGCAAGAAGCCAAATCAAAAAGCCAATCTGCGAGTCTCCAAACTCCACGTCACCCTATCAGCTGGGAGCGAGAGCTGCAACAGAATTACAAGCCATGCATATTTATTCTTCCGAATCCAGGGGGGGATTTTCAGATCGTTTAAAGCAAGGCACGACGAAGCCAGAGCAAACCTTTTCCAAAATAAAGGCATGTAATGCGCACACACTCACACACACACATCTCTATGAGATCTCCGTGGGTATATATAGATAGAAATATACACTCACTGAGCAGCGATCACTCCTGTACCCTCCAAGTATATTGACTTGACTTTGTGTATTTCAAGCAAGGGAGGGGGAGAACACAGCAGTTGAGCCTCAGAGCAGAAGATATTGATTGCATATCTGAAATTTAAAGCATCTGCCAACACTTCTGAGAGATTAAATACAGGCAATGTAATTACACAGGCAGAGTTGGTCCTGGTATCCATTTGAAGCTGCATGCTTTGGTTTGTGCTTGCAGAAACCACCCAGTCATTTTTTTTAACCAAAGTCAAATAACAAGTTGTGAGACAGCAAGTCATTTTAAGGTAAAAAATACACATTGCCTCCAAACTTGCTATTTGGCTTTGGCAGAAGATGGCTGGGGGCTGGTTTCCAGGGCGGTGGAACCGGACAGTAGCTTTATGCCTTGCACAAGACACATCATGATGTTTGCACACAGGTTTGTCTCGCCTTGTGATCCCTTCTGTTTTCGCTACAGCAGTTACGGGCAGACGTGTGTCTCCAAGAGATTTACCTTCTGGCGTGGCTTGTACATACATACAAGCCCATGTACTATACAGCAACGATCCCTGATACAGGGCCATTCTGCCAAAGGATGGGCTGTTTCATCCTCCAGAGAGAAGCTGTCCCCACTCCGTTGTCCCTGGTGACTCCCTTTACCTCGTGAGGTGATAAGAGAGCAGAAGCTTCCTGGTGAGACTCGAGCACATGTGCAAGTGCAAACCATCCCTGTCAAAGGCAGCTGGGTGAACTGCCACAAGAAACCTGAGCCCGAGTCCTACACTGGGCAACAGCTTTTACCTCAACCAGGTACAGGCAGGAGATGTACAACAAGGGAAGGGGAAAGGGCAGCAAAACGGTTACTGGGAGGGTGACATGTGAAATAGTTCCATCTACTTCATGTTGCTAAAAACGGGTAAGGAAAGCTGCAGACGGACTGTGGTCCCCTGCAGGAAAGTGTAGACCACCACGTCCCTGAAAGTCAGCTGGTATGTTCTGGTTATGGCTCCACAGGGCAGCCCCTGGCCCCACACCTCAGCACAGAAGTGATCCAGAGACCTGGAAGAGCAGTTACCCATTCTGGTCTGGCTACTTACTGTTATTAGTTAGAGGAAACCCAGAGACAGAGGGGCAGCCGGGGGAGGTCACGAGGGGACATGGTTGCTGCCAGGTGGGATGAACAAGTAGAAGATGGCAGCACAGAAGATTGCAGAACATCCCGTGGGTCCCAGACTCAGCCCTGTATCTCCCCAAATATTATCTGCTGCTCCTGCTGTCCCCAAATAACCCAAGCAAGGCAGTGTACCAGGTGGGAACATGGCACGTGGGCCAGAGGACAAAGCGAGATCTAACACGTGCCAAGGTGCCTGAGCTCGGGTGCCGGCCAGCCCTGCACAGGGCTGCACGCCTGGATGATGCTTCTGTGTGACTTCAGGGAGGGGAAGGGCTTCCCGGCGCCTGGGGGCACACAGGAACATGCGCACGTGTGGGCCAAGGCGTTAAAATGCCCAACAGTCCCACTGGAGCTCTGGAAGAGCCCTTATTAACATTGACATATAAAATCAACAGTGCAGCATCAATGGCTGAAACCCAAGACTGGGTGTATGCAGGGACCCTGGTGCTGGCCAGTGTCACCCGATCTCCAGGCAGCCATCTCCAAACCTCACACCCCTGCCAGGGGGAACAGACCCCAAGGGTGGCAGCTCTCCAGTCCCCTCCAACATCGAGGGAAGGAAACTGCACCGGCCAGCATAGGGGAACTCTCCCAACCCATGGCTCGTTGTCAGGCAGTTCCAAACAACTGCTTGTGTTTAAGGCTGGGCGAGAGCAGGTCTGGAGTGGAGGAACAGTGGTACAAACTGCTCATCAGCGGGAACAAGCCCTGGGGGGGACACACAAATTTACAGTTGACAATAACTTAAGACAGACAGAGCTCTTTATTGTACACAGATGTTTTGTTTCACCTCATCTCCTCAACTCAATACATAAAATCATGCCTAACACATTTAAGAAATGCTCCCAGGCATTTCCCTCTTTCCTTCCCTTCCATATGGGTCTGGTCTTACGTTGCTCAGTTCAGGCAGAAATTGTACATCACAAGAGAGAGTATATGATATTTTTTTATCTCCTTAGTCTTAAAGGTGTGTTTGCAAGGTACTAACCTGGGATTAAAGCATCCAAACCCTTTACATAATAATACATTAAAAAAAAACCCCAACAAACCCCAACTTCTTGTTTATGTTCGCTTTAGCAAATAAAATACAGGGATTTCAAGCTCCTGGGCTTCTTAGCACAATCTCACTAAACAAGCCTGGATGTCAGTTTTTAATGAATACCAAGATCACTTGTTTCAAGTGTTCCCTCACCTAAACCAAAACCACTGGAAGACTATCAAATCCTAATGTATTGAAGGAACACACGCTATTTCTTTCATAAAAGCTTTTCCCTCTGTGAATGACAAGCATAATTAATAATTACAATGTGCAGCAACAAAAAAAAAAATATAAAATTTGTAAAGCAAAACCCATTCCCCTCCAGACTCCTTCATGATCACCTGAAACCCAAATCACAGGTAGGCAACGTTGCTCACGAACCAGAAAGGCATCAGTTGGGTGCTTTTCCCCATGAGCAATCAGGACCTTAGTCCCGCTCTCAAACCTGTCTCCAAGCTCTTGAGATTTGGAGTGGAACAAGAAATGCAGGCTTTGCTCTTCCTTTCCTTGTCCACCTAAGATTAGAGAAGATTTTTCTAACTTAATCCACAGTTTCAGCATCCCATGGCTTCAGTCTTCTGCTGGCAACCGTGCTGATAATAAAGATGCTGACAGCAGAATGTAGCCGACAGCAGCACTGTCGATAAAGACAACGTGCATAACAGGCATCGACTTGCTCTGCCAGGCTGTCATCTATTGACATAAAAACCTGCCAGTGTTCTACAAGTTCTGGAAAAAACTCTGGGAGTGTGTTAGCCAAGTCAGAAAGGACCTATTCTTTCCCCTTCGCCCACCAGCTATGCACTTAGCATGTATGGGTAAGAATTTCACACAGTTGCCATCCAAAATTTCAGGCGGATATGGCCATATTACTGCTATATTATGGCAGACATCACAAGCTGCAGGTTTGGCTTCTCCTTGGAAAATTTCTAGCTGAGCAAGGCCAGTAGGAATTGCTCCCACCATCTTGCTGTCCTCCCCCAATCTTTCAGCCCTTGGCCTAATGACCCAAGAATGGCCACAAACACTATCTACATTTGCCCTTGTTGCTTGAATACAAGCAGCCCAACTGCTCCTGACCCAAAGTTTGTATCTAAGGGCCTGGCACAGCCCCCTTCTCTCATTCAAGATTTGGTCTCAGTGAACCTGGGTCATGTGTCAGGCTATTTTTTCATAGCTTTGCTTTTCCTCCCTCATCAGCTTTCATCAGGTGCAGCTGATCACATTCGTGTCAGAAGAGATGGAATAATGTGACATTTATTAGTATGATGCATCTGCAGAGCCTTGAAATGAAGTTCCAAATATGAGAAAAAATTACTTTCTAGGGGAAAGAGGAAAGGAGCCACCATGTAGGAGGCAGCTTCAAGGCTATCCATGATTACAGAGCAAATGAACCCAGTTTAAATGTAAAATTCTTTGCTTCCCCCCCCCCCAAAAGCCTGCTTTGCAAACATGACTACAGCTCTGAGAGCCAAGCTGGGCTTTACACACACATCCTCAACAGTGCACAAGATCCTATGGGACAAGCCATGGGACACCTGGGACAGTCCATGCTCTTCTCGTGGCACTTCCCGTGACCAGTGGGCAATTCCTCCACAGGTCCTAGCAGATGGGTTTCTGCCACAGATGCACAAAGAAGGATGAAGCATTGCTCATTCTTTGTGTGTCCTTTGCGCACTGACCAGGAAGGCGTGAAATATGGGTTTAATCTCTCTGATCCACAGATGTGGCTGTGACAGGTGTAGGTTGTGATAAGATCCTCTAGTCTCATTGCAGAGCTTCCCAGGAGGTTTAGTCTGGGGTCAGAGGCCATGTTCCTCAGGTTTGGCTCAGAAGGAAGGGCGGTTCCTTGTGCGATCATCTTCACCATTGCAACTGAGTGCAGAGCAATGTAGAGACAAGCCCACGTGTAAGTGACTGATACCACAAACATGTCCTGGTCTGGGCTTGCCAAGGGTATTCTGTGTAAGTGAACATGGACCTAAAGGAACTTAACGCAGCATTCAAACACCATGTACAACCACCCCAAAAATTAAAAAAAAACCTAACTAAAGATAACAGCTAGTCACTGGGAGTCCAGGGCAACTCAAACCCTTGAAAACTTTGGATGAGAAATGACATCTTCCAAAGAATCCACCTGACAATGGAGGGTGAGGGCACGCCTCACAACCAGATTTTGATCATGGTGGAACCCAGGACACATGTTAATTCCAAATTTTTCCATTTTAGTATTGGCTTCAGAAACTGTGTTGATCCATAGATGGACCACTGCAGGGTGCAGAGAAAGTAGACATCTGTGGTGGAGCATACCCGCTCAGGACAAACACCCTGGGGCAAGGCCTGGCAAGCCAGTGCATCCTGGAGCAGGCAACAAGCACTCATTCAAAGGGGATTTTTCCAGCATTTTAAATGCCAACCACAGGTGCTGTTCAGGGGGACCTTGTCATGTTGAGGAGCTCTGAGGCTTTCCTTCTTTGTTGGCATCTTAAAGAAATAGCTCAATAGCAACTGTTACAAACTGGGGTATATGGTTTTGGAGGGGTTTTATAACATAAGTTTTTTCCAGGAAGGACCAATGGGACTCTCTTGCTTACAGCATCAGGGTGACCAGGACAGAGGTCACAAGCAGATCCAGAAGGTCCCTTTCAACTGCAGTGACTAGTAGTTAGCAACCAGCACCAACGCTGCTGGCAATACACCCATTTTCTCAGACGCAGAACAAGTACACAAGGCTCAGATTACAGCCACGGACTGGATCTGCTCCTCTCCCCACTCTCACTGAGGACCAAGAAGCCTGGCCTCAGAGAAGGAGGTCTGGCATGACAGACGACAGCAACAGATATTAGCATGGTAAGAAGCCTGCAAGCATATCGGCACATTCTGATGGGTTCTCATATGTGCCTTACAAAGCCCTAGAAGAGGATTTGGCTCCCAAAGTTGTCAATTTATTTAACAGCTTCCCAAAATAATTTTGAATTCAAAAAAATCAATGGGAAAAGCTCATATTTCATTGATTTTGAAACCCAACAAAGACAAAAATCGATTGTACCTCTACTACTCTTGTTTCCCCGTTAAACACTGGCACCGAGCTTTTTTCTTCTGCTTCCTGCACCACATGCTGGTTAATAACATGAAAAAATCCACGTTTCTAAAACTAAGCCAGCTCTTCACGGAGAGGAGCATTCACAGCAATTCTAGAGCAGCAGCTGGTGCTTCAGCCAAGCGCCATGCACAGGCTGGCTTTCTCATGCCTCTCTCAAAGTCTTCCCCCTTCATTTTGTGCCTGCACCTTCAAATTCCGGATAAGCTACTCCACGGCCAGCAAGCTTGCTAACAGGCTAAATTGTGCTGCTGCTGGTAATGAAAAACGGTTAGGGTTATGTTATATTGCAGATAGCATATAGGTAGCAGGAGCATGTTGTCCCCTGTATTGGCTTCCAGTTTCTAAGGGTCTTCCACACCATCAGCCGTTCAAACTCTCCCACCCATTTTGCAGCCCAGGTGGCCAATGGACCCACAGCTACCCTGCAGCCACCTGCCTGCACTAGCAGAGCCCAGCACAGGGCTCAGCTCGCAGGCATGAAAACGCTGGTGCGGTTGTGGGTGTCCCTGCCCTTAACCTCACGGCAGTTTCTGTAGGGGCCGCAAACGGTTTCAGGCTACGGTTTGTCTCCACTTTGAGCATGCAGGATGCCAGACCTGAAAGCCCCCAACCTCAGGGGATGTTACCAGACAGCACAACTACAGACCTTGATAGCACAGCCCAATGGGGATAACAATAAATGCTGGATAAAGATAGAATAAGATTTTACTATTCCCCTAAGGTCAATGTAATAATTTTCTTAGCAAAACAGCTGAGACCTACTAAAAAAAAAAGTCTCCTATGCAATAGTGTCTCTTCCTTTAAAAATCTGGGACAAAGTGAAAAGTGCCAGATTGACTCTTTCCCCTGAGCAGTTAGAAGAAAGCCATGCTTCCCTCCAGGAGACTCTGATCCTGGTTTATAAAAGTCAGGGGGAAAAAGGAACTACAAAGTAAATTAACATCAGCTGTTAATGAAAGTTAACAGTTTAATTAAAGGAGTGAATGGCTTGTGCATGGAGAGATTGGAGAGAAGCATCTGTGTCTAGGATACACGTGGCCTCTGTCCAGGTCCGGCAGGACCCAGGAAACACGTATGGGACGAGCACTCCTGGTGCAGGGTCTGACCCCAAACTGCTCTGGTGAGGATGGTAGGGCAGAGACAGTCTCCCTGGGAAGAGGCCTGCCATAGGGACTCCACACAAGGTCCGCCACCACCCTCAGCACTGAAGCCTTGACTTTAAGTCTCTAGTTATGTCGCCGAACTGTCCTTCTGATATGTGTCATGTTTTTGGATTGAGTGATAAAACATTGGTTATCCTTTAAAGTATTAATTTATTCAGGTTGTCCTAGAAGTTGAGTTTACAAGAGTATTATCCCTTGTTTCAATGTTTAAAAAAAAATGCACAACCACAAAAGGACATAGGCGCACGCAACATATACCTATATATGCTTAGACCCTGCTGAACACAACCCGCTTGTCCTAGGCACACCATCACAGCCTGAAGCAGTCCCACAGTATCTCTCTGACAACAGGATCCCACCCTCAGAGTAGTCAAAAGGATTCAGATGGAAGGAAGTTAATTTGTGGAGGAGAAAAGCACACTCAGACACGTGCACAAAAGACAGGGTGGTCTTTTATAGCCCAGCTTTTCTTTTTAAAGGGGTTTCTTTTCCACACAATTTGTATTTTGTCCTGTACTTTGTACACAGTCCTACCTTCAGCCTTTGCCACTTTCTGTACACCACCTCCCACCCGTTCGTGCCTCTTGCCACACACGCTCTTTAAACCACCCTTTGTGTTGTTGCTGTGGGGATGTGGGTTTAGCTGTTGCTCTTTGTCAACACATCACATAAACTGTGTGCTTGGAGCAGCTCTTTCTCTCTATGATAACTAATTTGTGTCCCATAACTTGCAGAAGGAGTTTCGCTCTGGAGATAATAGGTGGAATAACTGGGAACGGCAGAAGCACTTCAGCCTGGAGAGTCTCGGTCTGCCCATCTCTGGCCCTCAGCATCCTCCTGGTGCTCCTGGCACAGGGAGGCTGTGGCCATTTTGCACAGCCTCTGGTCTGTGCGGTTTTTCACATTCATTTTTGCACTGCTGGCCATCTTGCATCTACAGAGAAATATCTCCCACTTCCAGGAGTACCAGTCACACGGGGCTGCTCACAGAATTGCTTTCCAAATACACCAACCTCATCCCAAGGGCCGCAAGCAGAAACACCATGTAGAAAAAACACCTCATCTCTGCATGCTGGTAGGAGATTTGTCAAGGTTCACAGCTGCAGCAGCCACCTGAACCACGTTTGACAGGAGCGGCTGGACATCACTCAGCACAGCTGGGCAGACAAGACCCAGCTGGCAACACTCAGTGTCTCACAGTAGAGCCCTAACAGACTGGGTGCTTCCCTCAGCCCAGGCATCCTGAGCCTCTCCTTCCTCCTGCCATCTGCCTTATTTCTCACAACTGGGAAATTAAGAGTTTGGGAACTGCTACCCGGCCACCAAATTTCCCTGCAGTGGGTTAGCAGGTCTGAGAGCTACGGGAGGGACCATCAGACGAGCACAGATAGGTACCTGCTGGCAAAGGAAGACCACACAGCCTCCTTGCCTCAGGAACCCAACCCAGAAGTCCCAACAGAGCTCTCAGCAGGTATCATACATGCAGATTAAGTGCCAACCCCACAAGACCTTTACAAAGGCTAAACCACAAGAAGATGCCATTTACCTTAATGGGAAGAGCAGCAGAACTTCATGCAAACACCAGAGCTCAGAGGAAAACAAGCCCCAAAGGTAGGCAGCACACAGAAGCTAGAGGCAGAGCCGTGTTCCCTGCAGTGCTGGCAGGAGCTGAAGAAGCAGCTTTGTGGTGCTCGGGGAGGCCTAGCTCACCTGCGCAGCCAGCAGGTGCGTGCTCAGAGCAGGCTGCTCAGCAGGGTGGTGACAAGCTGCAGGTGGGGTCCAGCCCCCTGGGAGCATGCTGCCTCCCCAGTGCTGGTACCTCTGTGGAGGGCAATGGGTGCGGGGAGCAGGTCCTGGTTCAGATACCTGCCTTTTCCATACCCTAGGAGCGTCCTGCAGGAGTCCTTCTGGGGTGGCAGAGCCCTCACCCCTGTCCTGCCATCAGCCCCCCTCCTCCTGGGGACAAGGAGCATCTGTGAACCCATATGAGCTCCCCAGCTGCTGCCTCCACATGGTGTTCACTGCCCCAGCTTGCACTCAGCTCACATCTGCTGCATCCAAGGTCCTCAGAAGGGCCTGGATTTACTCTTGAACTGGAAGTCAAAAGTACTGACAATGCCAGAAGCAATTTCCAGATACATCTCCCAGTCATCACCCGTGCAGCAGAACAGGCTCCTGAGTCCCAGCAGTGTGCAGACCAAGTCACTTCACTGGGAGCCAGGAGACCTGCTGCTCCCAGCCCTGCCCTAGCTTACTCTGGGAGCTTCAGCAGCACCAGGCAACTCCTCAAATGCAATGGGGCATTACTCATCTCCCAAGGCTGCTGCAAGGGCTAATTGCTTAATACTTGGTTGCAATG
Source organism: Aptenodytes patagonicus (assembly GCF_965638725.1). Classification (NCBI taxonomy): domain Eukaryota; kingdom Metazoa; phylum Chordata; class Aves; order Sphenisciformes; family Spheniscidae; genus Aptenodytes; species Aptenodytes patagonicus. The sequence goes on along the minus strand of NC_134955.1, from coordinate 33,640,647 downwards.
CCCTCCAGAGGATGAAGGTGTGGTTCAGCACACTCATTATGTGGCTCATTACAGAAGTTAGTATTTACTAGACAAAGAAAATGGCATCCCAGAAGCGGCAGCATGGCGAAGCAGCCTCCTTCCCTAGCATCATGTGCTTTTGCTCACACTGCAAGAGCAGCAGGGCCTGCGGTGCTTGGATTACCTTTCAGCTGGTTCTGCTATGAACTGCTGCACTCCCCCTTCAGCTGCTGTCCCTACTGCCATTGTCTCACAGGTTTCAGCTGCATCTAGAAATGGACTGAGCCCTTACTTAGTATGGTTATATTCCCATGGCATTCCACTTAACATCTTTCCAGTGCCTCTTCAAGTACTTTCTTGTTACTGAAAAGGAGGGTGGAGGGAAGACTCCATGTCCTACAGGGCACAGGCAGAGTGCTGTGACTGCTACCAGGGGACTCGGGCTAGCCAAGCCATCAGCTGCCACAGCCACCCCTGGGGAAAAGGCCAAGACTCTCCTCCAGTGGCTGGTGGAGCATTATCCCCTCTGCATCTCCCCTCTGCCCAACGCTATCCTGCGGATCATCATGCCTCCAGGCTGCCGTCTGTCAGCTACTGCACTCAGAAGCCTGGCAGCAAGTCCCTGGCTCCCCTGGGCTGGGTCACTGCCAGACCCACCGTAGGCACCCAGAGGAGGTGAAGGGCATAGCTCCCCCTCCACATGCTGTAAGGGTTTTAATCCCGTCCCTGTAAGGGTGTGCAGGGACAAAAGCAGGCAATAGAGCCATGAGGTGAAGCTCATTTCATCATGCCTTCAGAAAGACAGAAACTAGGAACCACCCTTTATCTAGCCTCTGCATAGACGCATTTTCATCCTCATTTCTTCATTGGTGGCTTCATGGTTTACTGCCTTCATGAGACAGAGAGCTGCTGCCATGCGGTCAGGGGACAGGCTGCAAGAGCAGCTCCCTTGTTGGACTTGTTTGGTGGGTGTATTGAGATTTTAAGTCCTTTGCCAGCTTCCACAAACAATGAATGTATGTTCAAAAAAGGGAAAAAAATAAAAGAGAAAAAAAGATATTATTAGAAGGAGCAAAGCCTCAATGAGTCCCATCACCTCCCCCAGCTGCTGCTGTGTCTAATCATTTTCATAGTGTATCAGGAAGTGCAAAATCAGCGACTAATTTTATGACTGCGATTTTCATCACAGAAGGTAGGGGCATGAAACCTTTCTCTCCTGAATGCAATTGCAACTGCAGGTTCATTCTCAGCAACTGAGTCTCCCCCCTTACCCCAGGTACCACTGGGGAAAGCGATGAGACAAAACACTCCAAACCAGGTCACCTCTTTTCTTTGATGGAAACATGCAGATGAGTGCCAGTACAGAAACCTCCCAGGATGCTGAGATGCTGAGCAGGGGAAGTTCCCTTCACAGATTTCTCACCAGCACACAGTAAATAAGACATGTTGCACACTTCCTCCAGAGCTCTGCTGCCTGGAAAAGGCTTTTGCACCTCTCGGCAGCAGCAAGGGTAGAGTTCTGAGCCCAGGCGCCCCGGCTATGAAGCATCTAGCACCCAGACTCAGCCTCCAGCCACTGTCTTAACTGTCCGAGCATTGCACTGCTCTCAGCCAGGTCAAGGGTCTCCACATCTTGTAGGACCAATTCAGAAAACACAAACTCATGAACTTTGGACAGCCTTCTCTGGGCTGTTGGAGAACCTGAGGACAATCCGTCCTCACCCCCATCCACAGCTGCCAATGGGGGACCTCTCCCTCACCCAATGCATTTACAGAGACAAGAGCAACGAGGTCCTGACCAGCCCAATGTTACTGCAGCACACAGAGGGAGATGCTGAGAGCTTCCAGTTACTTTAGCAGAGTACAGGTTTTGATGAGATCAAGCCAAATCCTGTTCCTATGAAAATTAACTTGAACTTTGTCACTGTGAGCAGTATAGTCCACGCTACACTACGAGAGCTGCTGAAGAGCCTGGAGAAGCAGTGCAGAGCAGTGGAGGGCAAGAAGCGAAGCATGCTGTGTCCAACACCTTCCAAGGGGAATTTGCAGAAGCAGAATGACATTTGAACATCACAGCCACCAGCTCCCTCGCGGAGTATAACAGACCTTTAACGACAACTGCTGAGTTGATGTCTCCTACTAAAAGGCAAGATCACAGGCAAACAGGTCATTGGTTTGCTCCTGACCTTGAGCTGGACTGGAAGCTATTGCAGTCCCACTGGCGCTGTCTCAGCCTCTCAAAGAGAAGAGTGCAACATGCATGGAGACCTCCTGACAGAGCCTGCAGACCTTCTTGCACACTGCAGGACCTCCTCCTTCGCACGCCACCCTGGCATTACACTCTGACTGTGTATTATTTAATGAAGCAGGTGGGGAACGGGATTACCTGAGGCAGCAACAATTCTCCTGCTTCCCTGGCATGGGATGGTGTTAGCCAGCACAGGTGAAGTGACAGTCCCACAAGGCACCTGCCTCAACCCTGTCCAGAAGGGAGGGCTAGCGTGGGCCAGGTTAGCACATGTGCGTACAGGTACTGCTTGGTTTCCACCAGTGTCCAAACTGGACTGAGCGGATCAGAGCACTGGGACAGAGAGAAACCCTTGAGCCAGGATACAAAACTAAATCAAAGTTTTATGGGCTAGGAGGAAAGGGGAAGTACTTCAAAGACTGCAAAGCATTAATTTTCCTTTTTTTCCTTCCCCCTTGTTTTAATATGATGGATCACCTGATAACGACAGGCGGTCGCTCTGACGTGTACACCCAGGATAAAGGAGAGCAGGAAATTGGATCTGAGGCTCTATACTGTATTTCAGTGAGTTCTGGGGCCACCAGAAAGAGACACTTGGTCAGATTGCTAATGCCATCGCGTTCCCCACAGCCGCAGACATGCGGTCCGGTGTTCAATTTCCTGCCTTCACTTGTTGTGTCTAGTGCGCAGCCAAAGAACAGGAGTATGAAGTGTATCTGATTTAGAGATGTACATGAATGAGGCACAAGCTCTGGCTACAGTAGAAAATTGAACTGTTGATGAAAATGGTTTTCATCCAGGAGCCTCCTTCTCCTCTCCCTGCCTTCCCCATTCTCTTGTCTGAGGCTTAAGGTCACAACTATTGCCTCTTTCACCAAGACATCGATGAACTGCTTCAGTACTTGCTTTTCTAGCCCCACTTTTTCTGCCCACTGCAAGGAAAGCTCTCTCAAGGTGCACAAAGCCCCTTCCCCTCTCCCTTCCTCCCTGTCCCAGCTGCTCTGCACCATGGCGAAGGTAATACTCTGAGCACACCACCTTAGCTACCTTCACTCTGCCGCCTTCTGCATCCTACAGCAAAATCTGGTTTGCCTGCTGAAGGGAACAGAGAAGGGAGGGGGACCACAGCAGGGCAGGGGTAGATTTTCTAATACATGGTGAAATATCCTTTGGGTTCAGATCTGGCCTTGCTGTTGGGACATTGGGAATCCGTTCCTGCTGTGGGCTTTGCTGGGACCTCAAAGCCAAATCCCATCAGACACTTCCTCAGCCATTAGGCAGGCAGGAGGGCGCTCTTCCAGAAGAACCATGAGACTTGCAGGTGCAAAGCCAAACCCTGATGTGGCACTGGGGCACTAAGTCCTGGATCCTACCCTGCTGATATTTTGAAAGATATGAATCCTGTGAATCCCAGCCTGGAGAAAGGCATTGCTACTGGTGCCTCTCTCTGAACTGGACTCAAACAGCTTCATATCCTAGAGGTTTTGGAGTCCGGACCCTGATTTACAGCCCTCACTCATCTCTTGCTACAGACAGCTATTTGCACTTCTAGATTACAGCCTGGATCAAAGACAGATGCAGTGAAATACTCAGGCAAGGATTTTGCTCAAGTACAGCCAGCCCTAAGCAAAATACCCTGGCTACTTTATGAAAACAGCATATTTTTATTTTAGATCTATGGGCTGGACAAGCACCTGAACATGCATGAGTTTAAATTGCTTCCCAGCTTTGGGGGATCTGCACTACATCCCACTGAAAAGCTATTTTAATTGCCACACCACCTGGAAAACCACCCAGCAGTAATATTCCTTGCCTTGCTGGCCCATCAGGCTGGACTGTAACAGACAAGATATTGATGCAGCAACCTGATGTAATCAAGAGCTATAAAAGGCAAAGCAGTAAATCATTTGGATGCAAGTCTGTCTGTGCACTTAGCTGTTCTTTATGTTTTCTAAAACATCCAATAAACAAAATTGCATTTAACTATTAACAGTCACACAGCAATTTTCCTTGCAAAACTTGCACTCTCACAGACAACGGGTGGTGGTGGGGAAGGAACATGGCTGGGAAGTAGGTCAAGGAAGTGTCCAGAATTAAGAATTATTTTTCTTTTTTTTCTTTCCTGCAGGTGGGTCATCTGAAACTTATCTCACTGTTGAGCACAGCTGTTGGAAAAGGTGGCGCTCTCTGCTCCTAGGGTTAAAGAGTCAACCACAGTCTTTACTGAGCTTTCCCTCAGTGCTCTTAGGACTGACCGCCAAGCCCGCTTGTAAGACCTAAAATGAGAGCCACAGCTCTGAGGGAAGCTTGTGCAACACTAACTGGAAATGAAGAGTTAGGACCATCAAGACCTGCCTTAGAGGGCAGGAGTTGCCTGGGCAGAGGTAAAAATGCTGGCTGCAGCTTTCCTCCTGAGCAGGAACTGGCATTCCCCAGACCTGTGAGTTCAGGTAAGCTAGAGAAAAGCACACAAGGGCAGTAGCAAAAGAGGTTCTCTACAGGACCAGGAGACCAGAGTCCTCTCCGCAGCACAGAAGTGGGTCATGGTCCCCTCCCTGCCAGGGACTCAGTATTTCAGCACAACCCATGGAAACACAAAGCCGCCTTATAGATTTCAGATACACTAAAGCACATTTTTGTTCCAGCCCATAAGACGAGCTTTGCTTTTCCTCTGCATCTCAAGACTCTGGTTTCCAAATAAAGAATCAGTCAAGATATATAGCGGGTAAATGAGATCAATAATTCCTATCAGCTTTTAAAGTGACTAAAGAGACAGCTGAGGAGCTGGAAAGAACCATAGATTAGGCAGAAATTGAGGCATTTTCTCAGCAGCTGTTTTACCAGAATTCCTGAGAAGCAGGGGAAGACAGAGCCTTTTTCTTTACCTACCTGGTCTCAGCAATAAGACAAACCCTGAAGCCTCAGGAGAGAGAAAACAGTACCAGCAGCTCAGGCTTTCCTTAAAAACTGGACCACCTCACCAGCCTCACGCCAGCAAATTTGTTGCAGGTGAGTGCTATCAAACCAGCCAGGTCTCCAGGTGGGTGATTGGTGGCCAAGTGTCCCTGACAGCTGTGGAGCTACTTTAACTTACTCCAGCTGAAAATTTTCCCCACTGGCTGACATTTAACTGCCTTCTTCAGGATTTATCAAGAAGTCAGGCACTTTAGGTGACTCATCACCAGCTAAGCTGGAGCCAGCCAGAGCTGTCACACTGCGCGGTACTCCGGCTGCCCAGAGAGGCTGTCAGTAACGCAGAGTGACCAGATCCTCCCTTGCCTTATTAACCTGGGCATCAGTGGCATGTTGCAGGTCATCAGTCAGGTTGGATAAACCCCTCCTGTGGACTAGAGGTGTGGATGATGAGGAGCCTCTCCCTCTGTATTGCAATGGGGCAATGTTCATACTAACACCACAGCAAAATCCAGTTACACCAGGGTGCATTCAGAGCAGTCCAACTGGCTTGCGCGCAGCTACACCAGGATAAATAGGAAGAAAATCCCTCATTATAATCACCTGTCAAATAACTTGCACCTTCCCCCACTTTCCTCCACTGCCTTTATAGCCTGTCTGTCTGTCTCCCTGTCAGCCTGCTCTTGATTTTCAATGGATTTGTCATATATTTAGACTGAGGATAAAGCCTACATGTGAGCAGGTGAATTGGAGGCAGCAGGCCAGTACCCCACAAAGCCTGGAGGAGGAGGTGATATGTGCTCCCAAAGGAGCTGGGCACTGTGGTCAGCAGCAGGTTCTTCATCGCCAGGCTCTGATAACACACCCATGTCTGCGTACAACAGATATTTTACTCCATGGGCCTCATTCCTTCTCCTTCTGGTCCCAAATGCCAGGCCTGGACCATGGGCATTTCTCACCAGAGAGCAGCAGGGTGCATTTAGAGATGAACACAGCAGAGCCAGCTGGGCCAGAAGCCAGTCCAGCCTTCTGGATCCCCGAGAACGATAAACAGGACAATAAACAGCTGTGTTCCAGATGGTGCCACAGCTCACACATGGCGCCAGGAAGGATCCAGTCCAGCAAAGCTCTGGCCAGGTGGGCGAAGGGAAGGTTTTGCCTTGGGAGTTACACCAAGGGGTCCAGGGCAGCACTGCCTGACATTAATATGCTTGGCACAGCATTAAAAAGAGGAGCAAATGGGATAGGAGGCCAAAGGCAGCAGCCTTGATGTAGGACATGAAAGGAGATATTTACTATCAGAAGATCAGAGACAAGGAGGCACCTCTGTAAAATAAAAACGAATGGCTATGGTAGAGGGTTCAGCTGCCGAACAACTGCGTGATGGGCAAGAATTTGGAAAGAGCTGCTTCTCTCTCAAAGACACACACCCCCGCACCCACCTTTCCCTGGCTTATTCCAGAGAGAGGAATTAGACAGGAAGGAGATGTGGGATGAAGCTGTGTTCAAACAACAGAGCTGCTAAAAGCTGTGGAAAACTGAATTGAGTGCACAGGATGAATTGAACAATAACACTGAAGCGACACAGAGTTTGCCACTGGGATCTCTGGAGTGAAAAAAAAAATGGAAATTACTCAGTGTGGGTAGGCGATCCTCTGTTTGAATAGTGGAAGCAGCATTTTTAGGCTTACTCCGAGAGTCATATTAGTCCAAGGGCACTGAAGGTAGTGTGCATTTTGTAGGCCAGGGATCTTCCATTCCAGTGCAGGCTGGAGCGAGCGCCTGCTCCAAAGGTGTCTTTTCAAGTAAGTGGTTCAGTTGTACCTAAATACCAGACATACTGTAGGTGACACCATTAAATTATTGTCCAAGCTGGTTTGCGCTGTACTAGAGAGAAAATAAACTGTAAACAGCTCATTGCTGCAGAAAGCAAGGGTGTGTACCAGCCACAATGATCCTTGGGAGAAGATGAACTGCAAAGAAAATCTTTGCAAACTACACAAATCACCCGGAGTCACTCCATCCACCATGGAAATGAAATGGTCTGGAGGAGCACAGCAAAGATTTCATTAGATGTAACCATGCCACCACTTTAGGACAGGAGCTGAAGAATGCAACATCCAAATTGCACTGGGGGATGTGTTTCTGCAGATAAAGGGAAATCAGCATCACTGAACTTGGCTAGGAGAAGGCTCTTAGGGCACTGTGGGATTTTAGACCTGGAAGTATCTGCACAGACAAGTGAAGTTTAGCAGGAGCCAAGACCTGGATAAAGTCAGCTCCCACATGTCGAGTTGTGGGAGCAACTAGCCACTGGTACAATGCATTCTGGAACACGGCTAGCTTTCGGTAACTTAAGGTTTTAAAAATAATATCTAATATTTTTAACTGATCTGCTCTATTTCAAGCAGAAGTTTTAGGCCTGAGGCAGGGATTACTCAATGTGTTTAGATGGTGTGGCTTGTGCAAGAAGACAGCCTGGAGGAGGTACAGCTCTCTTCCAAGATTTTGTGACGATACCGACATCAGAACAGAGGAATCCTGAATGACCCCTGTGGTTTGTTTGCATAGCACGTGCACAAGACACCATCTCTTACAGCTCTGCTCGAGTAGCTGCACGTCCTTCTGTCCCTGCAACGTGGGCAGAGGAAGAGCTACCCACAGGAGTGGGTCCATGCAGTGGGTCAGGCCTACCGCCACATCCTACCTGCAATAACACCTTGCTGAGCCCAAAGGGGGAGATGGTGGTACAAGAGACACCACGAAGGGTCAGGCCCAGTCTGGGCAAGGGAGAAAGGAGCACAGAGCAAGCACACCTATAAAGAAAAAGAGGAAAAAAGGGAGAAAGAATGAGAGAGAACGAGAGAGAACAAGGAAAAAAAGAGAGCGGGCACATGAAAAAGTGAAATCGCCTTCTCTGAGCTTTGGCTAATTGGCCCTGAAAAGGCAGTGTGAATCTTTAGAAGAAAAGGATAACCTGCCTGCCTCTTGCATTTAAAAAAATCACACAAACACCAAATGGGTTTTAGCTCCTTAACCTACATTCCTCATCTTTACAAGTATAGGTCATGTAGACATAACAAGAAAGACGAGAGGGGTGACAAGAAAGGATAGTTACACAGCACTCCTTTCCTTAGGAGGCAATACATCTTTCCCCTGGCCACTCTCATGCCGAAGCCAAAGCTTGCCAAAATCACATGGGGAGAAGGTGACCTCTCCCTCTGAAAAGCACTGTTTGGGAGACACCAACATCTAGGAGCTGATGGACGCGGGACATTGCCTGCTGCCGTTATCAGTTCAGACCCATTCCTGCTCAGGAGCTCCCTGCCTGCCACAGTCCGGGTATCTGAGCAAAATGATCTTCCTGGCCTCATTCTGCAGATGGTTGTCTCCGGTGGAAGGCTGTGGTCACAGTGGCCAGTCAGCCCTCTTAATTCGTAGCCTTCAATACTGGTTTAACCATAAGGGAGGGGCAGCTTGCATTGCCCCAGTGCTGTCCCTCCAGGACACTGATAGCAATTTGGAGAAACCGCTGGCAGGGGAGGTATGCGAGGGCTTCGGTTTGCAAAGCTGAGCTTGCTAAAGAACAAGTAGTCCTTGGCTGGGGATGGTTTTGGGACACAGCCCCACCGGCAGCTGGGCTGAGAATGACCATGGCTGGCTGCTTCCCAACCCACCCACGGAGGGAAAGATCCCTTGAAGAAAGGCTTGCAGTTGAAGGACAGCCAGGATTTGCCCCCGTGCAACATTTAAATAAGCTTCTCCAGCTATATTTGGACCTCTGAAATGCTCCCATGTTTTGAGATGGCTTTCCAGAGCAATGAAGTGTTCCTATGGGTCTGTATGCTCCGTCTCTCCTCCTGTCTCAGTTACCCTTTGATCCCAGAGGCTGGAAACATTACCCGGGCAGAACAAGACAAGAAAAGAAGTAATTTGCCCATGTTGTTAGGGAAATGGAAGCAGGACATCAAGCCCCAGCCCTTCAAATGGTTATCTTTGAGTACATCATTCTTAATTACATACTTAAGCGAAGCCTAGAGTAATTTAGTAAGTTAAGCATGTAATTCCACTTTAACTGATGGGTAGGTCCCTAAAGCAAATGCTTATGTGTACGCAGGGCTGCTCCCTAACTTGGCCAAGACTCGCTGGGGAGCTGGAGAGGCCTTGCTCAGGCAGCATTGGGGATGCTTTAGCAAGGTACCGTACCGGTGTGCACACAAGTGGACAACAAAGGCATGCCCTAAATTTGTACGACAATCTCAAGTCACCAAGAGAGCAACTCTGGATGAGAATAACCCACTTTTACTAGAAGAAAGGTAGATGGAGGGACAGATGCAGGCTGAGGAGGGCTGCCCAGCCCCATCCACGCACTGTAGCAGGCAGCCCTAAAGCCTCCCCAGCAACTCTGCATCTCTCCATCTGCCAGCACGCTCCAGCAGCCAGCCAGCTCACCTCTTCTCACCCCAGCACAGCTGTGCTGCAAGGAGTTTGTTGCACAAACCTGTCTACTTCTTAGTTTCACCGCCTATAAAATTAGGTTAAAAATAGACATCCACCTTTAGAAAAATATCTGGAGATCCTTAGGTGAGTGCTGTGCAAACAGAAATTGTCGTCATTAACAACCAGGTAAGATGAAAGAAGTTAGGGGGGGACATCTATGCTGACCCTTTTGATGGGTCTATTGCCTGGGGGGAAAGAAAGGTAATCTATTAAAGCCACATTTACTCTTTGAAAAACTTCCTCATCTCTGATCAGGCTTAAAAAAAAAAAAAAAAAAAAAAGTAACAAGCAACGCTGGGCAGGCAGCCTGCCTGTGGCTGCCTCTGAACCTGCACTCCTCCCCAGGTGCTGAAGGACTGTCACCTAGCCCTGGGAGACAGGGGCAGAGCACACATCTTGTCTCGGGAGCTCCCAGGGCAGCACAGTCGCTGCAGGACCAGGCTGCCTTCCAGCCCAGGTCAGCTTCCTCCACTGATGTGGAGCCTTGCGGGCTTGCTGCTCTCAGAGGGAGCCCCCACACTCTGGGGAATGTGAAGTTTTCCATTTCTGCCTTCAGTCAAGTCACAAAGCTGTGTATCAAGTGAAGATACATAAGACAGAGGAGAAAGCCAGCACCGTGGCTTAATCTTATGGGTGGCTGTCGTGCAGCAGGAGGTAGCATAAACATGAGACCAAAGTCTTGGCACACTGAAGAAACATCACACTTCTGCTGGTGCCAGTACAACGGAGCATGGATTTAATATAACGCTCAAGGGAAGAAGCAGAAAGAGGTGAGGGTTGTCCACCACTCTCAGGCACATAAAGGAGGCTCCTGGACAACAGGACCTGTTTAAAAGATTAAAGCACTAATTGCACATCCACCTTGTTCAGTAAGGAAGGTCACCTAAGCCACAGATGGCACCTTCACCAAGGCACAGAGAGCTGGCAGGGAATGGCCTGGCGTGCGACAGTCAACCTTCCTCAAGCAATTGTATTTCTCCTGCTTCTTTACCTGCCAGGGGTGAAAACATCCCACTTGGCACTGAATAGTGTGCTGAAAAACTAGTGCAAACCAGCTGGTGCCTTCATGCCCCTGCCGGAGCTGAGCTGGGGGGCACAGGGTGAACAGCTACAAGTGACCTCTAACCGTTTAAGCTGCATGCTAACAGCACCAAGGAATTTACCCACTGCAGAGGATCATTGTTCTGGGTATTGTGTAAGTGCAGAGAAACTAGTTTTTGCCTTCTTGCCAGCCTATAAAGGCTAGGCAAAGGGTGGGAATAGAGGGGTATTATTCCCTTTTCCTGGATGTAGCAGAGCAATGACATGATCTATCTGTGATTACAGAGGGAGGCTGTGACAGACCTTTTCTACCTCCTTAGTAAGTAAGGGACAATTTCTTTCAAGAGCAGCATCAGTAATTTCTCCAAGGCCAATAGTCAGTTCAAACTAGACAGCACAAATGCTCATTGGCATTTCAGAGGTGAACAGCAAATAACATTCATTGTTGAACAGATGTCCTCCTCTCTTCCTTGTGTTAGATCTGCTTTCTTCTTAGGCAAAAAGATAAAAGAAAAAGGCATTGCTAAGTAGCTGCCATTAAGGCATGCGATGTCACCTTGCCAGGGCTGTCTACCCTCTGGGCAGGACTCTGGGTAAACATCCCAAAGCATTTTGCATGTGCTGGGTTTTATTCCGGCTGGATATAATTTGGAGGGTAGAATCACCTGGGAAGAAACGCGTGAGGAGACAGCCAGCAGAGATGCATGAAGGAGGAAGCCAAATGAAACTGAGGAGCCGGGAGGGGGAGGAAGCGTGCAGCAGGGAGGAGATGGGTCTGCCCTGACCAGCGCCAATATCACTCAGTCAATGCGTGAGTCAGTCAACCCACTTTGAGCATGACATTTCTCTTGGTAGAACATGTCCTCTCCCCAGTTCCTCGCTCCAACGCACTGATGCTTTCATTTCAAAAGGTGACATTATTACAAGGGATGCTAAAAATACACAGGGGCTTTCATTCCACTCCCCCGTTTCTGGTAGAACAGAATTTCCAGTTAGCCAACAAACAGTTATTTAATCTGAAAGGCGTTCAGGGGGACGAAAGCGTTTCTTTTCATTATCTCCTTCCTTTACACAACACTAGCAACCAAGGCTCAAACTTACAGCCCAGTCTAGTTCTCTGGATGACTGCCAGTTAGGGTCTCTTCCCTTTGCCTGGGCTGAGGGAGGGCTTTCTCCTGCTCATCCTTCAATCTGCCAGCCCTTCAGCATGATTAAAGGTCTAGCCCAGTAGTGCCCAAATTTCCCATGCTGTTGGCCACCTTAGCTACTCTCTGAGGCCCTCACAGCCTGTTCCTTGCCATAAGACTGAGTATACAGCAGACACACAGAGCTGGGGTTCATCACATGTGCAGCAGCCAGATGTTCCCCCAAAACACAAGCCTCCCAGTAGATAGGCACCACAAAAGCCCTGCCAACTGCCTGCCGCTCCTGGGTGGCCCTGGGGAGAGAGGGACCTGGGGACCAGTGCACAAGGCTGGGTAAGTTGTCCTTCCAGGGGATGCAGCTCATGGATGCATAGATCAGGTGCTCCAATACTCATTCCAGACCAGAGATGAATGTCCAATCAGTCTCTATTTCACAAAGCCAGCTTAGCTTTTAAAACCAGGAGGTTTTATATAACAGAGAGTTAATTATACAAATGTTAAACTTTTCTTGCTCCAAGTGTTCAATGTACTTGCAATTCTTCTAAAAAAAAAAAAAAGAAATTATCAGCCTATGGATGAAATCAGACAGACTTTATGCAGGGAAGCTCTTCAAACTGATGGGAAAGTATTTAATAAAATTACAGTTTATTCATGTAACATTAAGTCACTATAAACTTTCTCTAGCTTTAAATGCTTTTACCTCACATCTGAAACATTCTCTTTTTCTGCTATGGTTTGAAAGACATATCCAAATACTAAGTTACAGTAATTCCTGCTTGTGCGTTAGGTATTCAAAATAGAAGCCTTAATTGCAAGCTGCAAATGCTATAAACAGCAGGCAATAAATCTCAACAAGAGAGGATCAAAAGGGAAGAAAACCCAGTAACATGGTTGTTTTTATCTAAAACCAGGACACATTAGTCTGGTACAAGACCTCAGTTGCTAGAGGAAGAATTTTACCTCAAGCAACAGATTCTATGAAACACTTCTGCATTAGGAAGATTAAGAAAATACAAACATTTCTACTCAGGATCATTGCCAGTATCCCAAAACTCAGGGACTGACATTGGCTTTTCATTGTTCTTTTAGAAGAAAATGCCCTTATGCCTCTGATTTGTACGCACAAAAGTGCGGGACTGTTGAAAGATTCTTCTTTTAATAACCACTCCAAAACTTTCATTTCAAAATTTCATAGAAGAAATTGATGACTGAAAGCATTTTAACCACGTCTTTTGTGGTCCCCAAATTTTTGATTCTCTTAAAATCAGACACTCTTACACATCGGAAAACCCTTTTGAGGTGGATGTTTTGTAGCAGCATGCGAGCCTCATATAACAACTTCATAGTGAGGTCAGGTGAAGGGGACATCTTTATGTACAAAACCAGCACACTCACTTTGTGTTCTAGTTACTGATCAGAGATCTTTTAAGTATAAAACTTGTATTAGGGGCTAATGTATTACTCCTTCGGGAATGTGGAAGCGAGTTCCTTAGTAAACTCAGAAACATAAGTCACCTCTCCAGAAAAATTAAGAAGCGGGAAGATAACTTTCTGTTTCGATTACAGGCTATGAGAATTCATTACTTTTTAAGAGATGACTATAACATAAAGACACTTTCACATGTGCTTGGACCAACTGAAACAGTTTTTCAGCTCCTATGAAACAAAGTAAAAAATGAACTGAATATATGTAATGTATATTTTGTGTGTGTGTGTGTGTGTGTATAAATGCTAAGAGAGATTAAAAAAAGCTCCAAAGACATTCTGCGGAGGTGCTGCCACAAGGACAGAGAGGTAGAGGCTGCATCCTCTCCGCCCCCTGAACAGACTGCCTGTTCATGGTGAAGGAGTCCTGCCAGGACAGAGGCACTGAGCTGTGGCACCCATGGAAGACTGACAGCAACGCTGCCAGGCCCTCACTGCACGGTATATTCCATTTCTACAGAAGCTTGAAGAAAACAGATGTTTTTCTTCCACTGAGCAACCAGTTGTGCCCTGCCCTCCCAGCAGAGAGGCTCACCGCTCCGTGTGGTGTGCCCGCTTTCGCCACCATTGCTTACCCCAGCCCGCCTGTGGCTCTGCAGCAAGCCAGCAGTGCAAAGCAGCTGCTTCCCAGGTCAGCACTATTTCCTGACACGAAAACATCCCCTGACCGCAACATCAGAAGGAGCAAGAGGCTGGCAAATGGGGCCAGCGGCTAGCATGACACTTCTCCAGTTCAGCTTCTAATGGGATAATGAAGTGCGATTTCAGGTAGTAACAGCTTCTGTTAGACATTGCAAGCCTGAGGCCATGTACTCACAGGGAGAAAGAAGCTATTCTCAGTAAACAGATTTCACTTGGACTGAAAATTTTCAGCGTTTATTTGCTGACTTGTTTCAGGAAAGCTGTTTCAGTGGCTTCCCTGCCATAATTGATTCAAATACTTTTGCTAATTATTTGGAACACAGTAGAGATTTGCCCAGCTGCTGCAGTTATCTGGGATTTACCAAACAAGAGTCACCAACTGGTAAATGCAGTTCTTCTGTCAGGGAACTCATCGGATTACTTACACTGGAGCAAGGCTCACTGCCACAAATGGAAATGAGGGCTTTGCTGTCCCCTAAGGATAGCCCAAATGCTCCTAGGTCTATTCAAAGCTCTTCAAAGAGACACAGAGAGAGACAGAGATTGCCTTCAAAGTAACTGTGGTTTATTATTTATTTCTACCTTTTCCTTTTTTAGTAACAAAAGTCATAATTATTAATCATTATTGTTTTGAGTGAATCTAATTGCAGTGTTCCCTAAAGCATAGCAACACTCCCTCCACGCTCAGCCAACCGAAACAGAAAAATCACATCCCAAAAATAGCAGCAGGAGACAGTGAACAAGACCTGGCCTCCCACAACTTGTGCCATTAGACCAGACAGACCTTTGAGATAAAATCAGCTGGGAGACTAAGACTCCGGAAGACATTGCTACCTTCCCACAGAAGTCAGCCAGAGGTTTCCTGCAGCAGAAGTCTCCTACATCCCTCCCTATGCCAAGGGATGTATTGCTGGCTGGTGCTGCCCCAAAAGAGGTTTTGGGGGGTACTCGGCCAGCCCTCCCTAGGTGGAAGGCAAATTCACAATATCCTCCACGTACCTCCTCTACAAAGGGTAGCTGCAGAGACAATGGTGGAGTTCTTAAATGATCTTCCCCAGCACAAAGACTGGAAGATACCCTGTAGTTACAGGGTTTGATGTGGGAATTCTGGAGTGAAATTCCTTTACTTATACACAAGGTTCCACTATATCATTTTATGGTCTGCTTCCAGAGATAATATATATGATTTCCTGTTCTATGAGTGACTTTGGCAAAAAAAACCCAACCCACCCCATGCATCATGTAATTACACTGACGCAACTATTCCATATAGTCCCTGAGGTAGGTCCACTACAGAAAGCAAACCAGGGACTGCTCTGAAAACAATTTGCTAGAAAAACATGCACAGATCTCTGGCCAAAATCTGCTAGTGGAGAGCTCCTCACTTGGAGGTTAGACTGCTGCAGTTGCATCAGGATGAAAAACAAACTGGGAAGGAAGGGACGCACCACCTGCATTGTATCACAGGCTCTAACAGCAGCACCCATCTCCTGTCACAGCAGTTAGAATGGGTCACAGCTCAGGAAGGCAAGGCATGAAAAAACCCAGTGTCCCAACAAAATCCCAGATCAAAAGGCATCCAAAGGTTTTTATCTGCGACATCAGCATCTTCCCCCTGTTCTGACTGCCTAACAAACTCTTTTTCATTGCAAATTAATAGTTCTGTGTATAAAAGCCAGGATTAGGTAAGGTCTTCAGGCACTAAATCTGGCTGGCAATTACACCGTCCCTTGTGGATACTTAGCTTTGGATTTAGGAAGTTTACAACTACCAAAACTAGAAAGATATGGACATATTATCACTCTATTATCATCACAGCATTTTAAGGTCTTCCTGTGTAAAAGACGTTTTTTGCCTGGTCCCAGAACCTGACTGATGCAAGGGTGCAATGCTCTCAGAGGACTTACCTGTGTTGTCTTCTTCCAAAAAATTTTGGTTTTATATTTCCTCTAAAGTAACAAAAAAAAAAAAAAAGGAAGGAATCTCCTGTTACAGATAAATGGTTTTTGTTGGCCTTCAATTTAAGGGAACCAAGCCACCAGCTGCATTGCAATTTCTCCCACTCTAGAAAGCAGAGGCCCACCTGGCTTTTGAAACAGAAATAATTCAGGCCCATGCATCTCAGCTGTACTTGCAAGGCATGTTAAAGGGGACCTGACTTCTAAAAGCTGCCAGGTCTCTTAAAGAGCAGGAATGATAGTAGTTATAGATGGAAAAGGGCTAGGAGGTCACTGAGCCCAGCCTGATGCCAGGGCAGGATAGAGTCCCCGAAGAGACAACATGTCAAGACTTCAACTGATACTACACTTGATTTTAGCCAAAAGGCCACGAAGTGATAATGGGAAGGGGACTGAGGATAAAAGCGACTGGCAGCTGCCTCTGTGCGCTCTGCAGAGGAGGTTCAGGCAAACCTCTTTGGAATAATACTTAGAATTTATCATGTTAGGCAGATGGTATTTGACTTGCTGCTCTTAATGCATAATCCTGAAAGGTCTATGCCAGTTCTCTACTGTAATAATAATGCTGTTTTGCATGTTACAAGAAACCTGAAGCAGCATCAATAAAGTAGTCTCACAGGGCCAGTTTGCTGGCACACTGTTCATGCCCTTGCTGTACACAAGGTTATCTTTAATGGCAGAAAATATCTTTTTATTGCTCCCTGTTGACTTGGAGGAAACTATGGATCCTCTGACCTTATTGCCCATACAACATGAGCTTTGGCTGAAGGATGGTCTAAGCAAAACTTTGCTTTTGAAGTAGGAAAGATGTATTCCCTTAGCTTATTTCATCCAGCATTCAGTCCTGCCCCAGAAAGTCTGTAGTAAGACTTCCCCTTGTCTGTGCCATGATTCCCCTCCTCAGAAAGGTAGCTTAGATACATCCCGGTAACGCCGGGATTGCAATTTCTATCTAAACACCAGTATGACAGAGTAAGATATTTGCTGATCTTTGTAATAGTAATTTACTGAGATAATATTTATTTAAGCTGTCAAGAAACTCAGCAGGTTCTCAAGAGAAAGAAGAAATAATAAATTAAAGAATTATGGCAACATCAGAGCTGCCCTAATTTTCAAACTCATTCAGAGCCTGTAACCCTGTCCCAGAGGGTTCAGGGAGAGAAGCTGGAAGGCACTAGCAGAGGAACACAGGCCCTCGCTGTTTTTGCAAGCACCCATCCAAAGGTTTTGTCTTAACTTCCATGGAAGCCAGAAGTGGAGTTCCCCAGGCTGCTTACTGAGGAGACTTCTTGGGATCCAGCTCACCCAAAGCTAGCCTTATAAAGGCAAAGTGATCAAAACTCATCATCTAAGTGCCTTCCAAGATCAGTGGAAGGGAAGAAGCAGTGGAGCACAATTCAACACCCACCTTGGTAGACATCTACCTTTGAATGAGGTGATCACTGTCTGCATGTGCCGTGATGTTAATGTTTGCCTAGACACTTGATTTCTATGGAGCTACCATGTCTGCTGGTAGGAAAATGAATTCTCTTCTGTGTAACCTGGGCAGGCAATCACTGCCAGGGTGAACATTTAAAAATTTGATCAAACTGCATTCAACTTCATCTTGATTTAAAGGGTGATAAAAATAAAACATACGATTGTGCCGTCTATTATTCCAGCACAACCGATAAGGATGTTTGCACTTCACAGGGAGCACACAGACCAAAAGGCCCATTATAAGAAATGTGCAATCTCAGACTTCTGTATTGAAAATATGCATTTAACTTTAATCACATCTACAGCTCAGCCAGAATGTCTGCAACGCAAAAAAGCATCTGCAGTGGGGTGGATAGCCAAATGATGGTAAGACATTACTCTACAATTGGATGGACTGTAGTCGCTTCAAATATATATGAACGTGAGTAGGACTGGAGTCTTTCCGTCTTTGATTGCCAATTTGTTGCTAGACAAGTAACTTAAAATGATGGAAACCCTAGACCTAGCACTTAAATAGGGACAATGCCTTTTTTTAGACTGGGAACAATGTTGGGTTTCTTCTTATTATATTACAACATGTAAGCATGCTGTTTGAATATCTAATAAAAAATGACATTATTTAAGATGAACTAAACAGAAATAAATTTAGGTTGTAGCATTAGCGAAAGCAGGGAGGAAGGGGAACTAGGTTTTCGAGGCAACTTCATCAGTTTATGTAAAAGTTACAATGTCATTACCTGGGATAGCAGAAGATTGGATGCAGTAAGGGGTAGGTCTTTTCTTACAAGTTACTGAGTAGCAAAATCCATTGTTAAATTGCAAGCAGGCAACTTCCCCAATGCAGGTGTGCGCATCTGGTGGGGAGAATGCTGGCGTACGCAGCCGCAGAGGTGTGCAGTCACACACTCGTCAGCAAGCAGGATCAGCATTCACCAATTAACTAAGGAATTGACTGGCACAGCTGATAAAAGGTCTTGCACAATACTTTTTTCTTTTTAATCTGGTTGATTTGAGATTTTGCAACCTGTCGTTTGCAACCTGTTCGTTGAGAGGGTTCTATTTTGATAGATCTTTACTCTTACTGTGAACACTTTTTGTGAAAAGGTTTGGAAACTGTTGAAACATTTTGTGCTGACAGTCTTTTAAGTGAAAAAGGCGCTTTTAAGATCAGTGGTCGTTTTTCATTTCCAAACTTAAGCTACCTGAGGAAAAAGAATCAAGAATGGAAAAACATGAAAAGCAAAATAAAACATTGCAGTTCACCCAAATAAAAGTATTTCTAAAACCACTAGCTTGCAAAATATTATACTTGACTTTTCATTCTGACTTGAGTATTTTTTGAGCTCAAAAACTTTTCCTGAGACAGAAACAATTTTCCTTCCGACGCTATCCAGAGGGACCAGTCAGAAAGAACACTGTTTTCTATTACTATTTTTGTCCCTAAGCTTTTTTCTTTCCACATCTCTTCTCTTCTTTTCTTTCCTTTTTTTCACTTTCACTTTCTTTCCTTTTCTTTCTTAAAATGCCCTATCTATTGCAAAACAGAAGAAACTTGAGCCTAGAAGCCAAGATTCTTTGCTCTTGCTCTCCTCTTTTCCTCTGTTTATTCAGGAGTACGAAAAGGGCTATATTAAGCTGAAATTTTATTCTGCTGTCCTCTGTTCAACAAAAGATAGTCCACTAAAGCCACTAAATCACAGATAACACTTCTCTGGGCAACATTATTAGTAACTGACAGCTGGTGATGGATGAAGATCTCATCTTTTAAAGAAAAAAAGTACATTTAATTTCCTTTGTACATAAAATAGAGAGCACAGCATTGTGTATCTAAAGATAAAAAGAGACCCAGTGTATGCCGGGTGCCATACTTAAAGGGGATAGAATACTGGGTCTGTGTTTCTGAGCTTACATTTTACAGGATATCTTCAAATTAATTTAGAAACCACTATTCTTCAATTCTTGGTAGACAATGAACTTTAAAAAAAAGAGGGTGACATTTTACAGCCAGCTCCATTAGAAAAGAGCAGCTCAGAGAATGAGCTGCTACTTTTTAGGAGGAACACTGGAAGACAGGACAGAAAGAGGAGAATGGCTGTGTAGGGCAGAGAGATGGGTTTACCCCTGATTCTGCCTGGGATTAAGCCGTACTCCTGGGAGCCACTGGGCTTCCTCGAGGGTGGTACCACAATGGATTTGGTACTGAACATGCACAACGGAGTTGGTATTGAACATCAAGAATCTCATCAACTACCTTGAAAAAGACGTGTGCATAAATTTCTTCTACAGAAGCACTGGCAATACACAGTACTCCCTTATTTCTGGCTTTTGTGGTTTTGTTTTTTTCTTTCACAAATGACCTGTGACTATGACACATTCTCTGCTTTTCTTTCCGCATTTGCAATGTATAACCATATTTTACATGCCCTTTCTGCAGCACTACCAGCTGCTGCTTTGGTTGAATTTAATTTTAACACACCTCCCAAGCAGCACGGAGATGGTGAGGGTGAAACTTTAATTGCCTGTCTGTGTTAAGCAAGACAGTTAAAAATGCAGTTAAAGCACATGTTCAACAAGAAAATATGGTCGGTTTGATTCCAGTGGTATGAAAGACTGCTTTGGTCTCCTGGGCGGAGGAGAAGTTTAAGAAAAACATCTGCATGGAGTTTTTGTTTCTAAGTCTAGAGACTATTTGTGCCTTGGCTGAGTCTGGCTGCAAGTCCTTGTAGGAAAAGAAGGCCTAACAGTGAGCAATTACCTTCCTTTGATCAAAACCTTCTAGTTAGCTAGTCTAAAATAGAGTGGAAATTTTTTTGTGAACCTTACTCCACTGAAGGATGAAAAGAGGTTTTCCACTGAAAACACAGAACAAAAAGCAGTCTTTTTAAACATAAAATTTTATGGAAAATTCTGTGACCATCTTCATGTAAAAATAGTTATTCTGCTTTCCCTAAGACTTCAGATCATTCCCTTCTTTTCTGTTTCTTTATTCTTATTTGTTTCCAGTGGACATAAAGTAGTTAGTAGCAAAGGACAATACTAGGCTTTCCCATTTCTTACAGAAAGAAAAGCCTCTGGAAAATACAAGATATAAAAATTAAACTTGCCCTGGAGTTGGGCTGGAAATTCAAACATAGTGGCTCACAGCAAATGCAAGATCATCAAGAAGTACCAAGGTCTATGTAGTTATTTCAGAAGGTGAAACCTACTGCTTTAAGTTTCACCTGTACACAGGCACGTACAGTTAAACAAAAAATGTCCATGTAAAACATCCAATGAACAGTGACCTTTAAATCACTCCAGGTTGCTGCTTCTCTGTGAAGAAATGGATTTCTCCCTCTGCTTTTTGGGATTGGTCCCCAGCTGCTGATGGGGTATTTCAAGTTGTTTTTCAGAAGTTTCTGCATTCTATATTCTGGTCTAAAACTCCCATCACTCATCTCTTACTATGCCATAACCTACCTTTTTTGGGTAGCTGGAGCCATTTTCAAGACCTTGGAGAATCACTATTGGCAAGATTGTTCTCTGCACCTTCATTCTAAGTGTTTTTAATGCCCAGCTGCTCATCCAAATGCATTTAGGAGCTTTGAAATTCAACTGCTATACTATTGAGCAGGTTTTGAAACCTTTTTTGGATCACAGTAGCTACAGCTTTTGCTAAGCTTCTCCTTCATCTGTGTCACAGCTGAACTAAGATATTGAGCATTTTCTCTTTTGGGTCATCCGTGAATCTGCAAATTTGAAGTGCTATAGGAGAAACAAACTCAATTAGCAGGATCTGCAAGGCTAATCTCATACAAAGATCTGGTTAGCATTTTGGGCTGCAGATAGCTGCCGCTGGGAACCATCCAGCCAGATACCTACTGGTGCTACACTGAGCTCTCCCTATTCCTGGAGACAGGTGCCCCGGATTCCCTCCACTTGTATGCCCTACTGCTTTTCTTGTTATGGAAGATCCCTGAGACCAACCTTGCCACAGTTTCTTTGAGAGATAAACACTTTCTCTTTTACTGTCAAACAGGTATTTTAAAACTGATTTTTTAGTCCGCGTACTCACAGACACCTAGCCAGACTTCCTTCTTTTATTTCTAATTTCAGCAATGCTGACTAGAAGATCTGGCTTCTTCGGTGTTCTCTTTTACCCCTTTAATACTTCACACCTCTCGCTAGAGCCTTGTTTTCATTCCCCTCAGACCGGTATATGCCAGTAGCCAAAGAGGATGCAAAAATGTCAATCAGTGTCTCAGACTGACAATTGCATTTAATTACCTCTGACCCCCCCAGCCACAGATGTTTGGAATAATGATTCAGGAATTCAACAAGGTTGTCCCCAGGTGCCTTAGGGATAACCAGAAGTGCTGTAACATGGCTTTCAAAAGGATAGTTCAAATAAGCAGCCAAACTAAGCATGAGTCCTGAACCAATAGAAGTTTGCCTCTCTTGCTAAGTGTTGTGAACTATAATTCTCCACGTTTCTGGAGTGCCTTCTACTTTAGGATGCATGACAACTTAAGAGAGTTCAATTGACTCTCAACATGCCTTTCATAAGTATTATTTCCAATTCACTGGCTAAGAAAAGCACAACATAAAACATGAAGCCATTGTCCAAGTGCATAGCAATAAAGAGAAATTGCTGAAATAGCTCTCCCCATTTTATGAAAAGTACAGCTTCTGTACCTGCCAAAAGTTATTGTTGTGATTTTTTTTTTTTTAATTCATAAATGAGTCAGCAACATTAAAAAAAAAAAAGGTGGGAATTTTTTTAGTGGACTGTCAATAGATATGGTCTGTCTCTTAAAAGGGAAGTTGAAGAGAAGGGCAAGTTGGAAAGTTTTCCAACTGCATGTCAGTGTTTCTCAGAGATGCTAAGATAAATCCATCACCTTCCAGAGATGCCACTTCAAAGGTAGTTACAAACATGCCCCTAGAAGCTACAGGAAATTTAGTGCCTATAAAAAAGGGAGGGGTGGGAGACGCCACTACCAGCAAGCAAACAACTAAAACTGGGTCCTAAGTTACGACATAAAAAGTGTTCTCCATAGAAGTAATTATTTACAACTACATTCCAGACCTGCTGAAATAAGATGACCATTCCCAAAATAGTCTTTGTTGGATATCAAATTACTAAAAATACACAGGGCATTTCAGTAAGTGTTTTGTTCATCAAGAAAACTGATAAACCTAAGGGCTTCATGAAAGAGAAATATCTTTGCTTCTTCCCCTGGGGGAAGGGGTAGCTTTTCCTACACGTGTTGTTCCTAGAAAGCCATGTGTTTATTTCAGAGGCAGTGTTGGTCCATGTTGTGAGCCAATGTTGCAAGACTGGGAGCTGATCATGCCTCTTCATATGCAAAGCAATGGCAGCTTCCCCTCTCCTTCAATCAAGGCTGGGAAAAGGAAGACGTGTATCCTCTGGAAAAGACATAGTGAATTTGCAGAGTCCACACAAGATGGGTCTATACCGGGGAATGTAAAGAAACATTTCCAGTAGTCCAGCGAGTACCATAACAGTAGCAGTGATGCTGCAGGAGCCCTAACTCAGAGAATACTCTGTCAGTGTAGTCAATGCATTGATGTCCTTTGAGCAATCAATCTTGCTGCTGTCAGTGGAACTGCACCAGAATTTGAATTTAAGGTTGAAAAAATGCTTAAGAAGGTATGCAGTTTTAATTCTTATTTGTCCTATTTTATATCTTATTTGCCTAAGAATGTTGTTTTATCTTTTAGGTAAAACTAATAACAAAACAATTAAACCCATTTCCTTCTTGTCTAGGTCTAGCACAGCTTAATGCCTCCATATTGTAGTTTTTCGGTTGTTTCCCTATAGCATTTATAATTACCTCACTCTTGCATTGCTCCTCTCCTGGATGGTTTAATTTGTTAGTACATTTATTTAGAACCAAAGATACAGATGATATTGAACAGGGAAACACACAAACACATGGCTCCAACCTTGTTCCAGATAACATGCAACACTTTCTGATGGTCTTTGCAACTCTATCAGAAGAAAACATGCACAAAACATGACTAAGATATTTCATGTAATGCTTTATGAATTGCTTTACAACTCTTTAAAAATCAGTGCCGATTCTTCTTCCTGAGAGAAAGACTGGACCTCATCACTGAGAGACTTAAGAAAATTAAGTGCTGAGGGAAGATTTACATGAGGACAAGGAAGCTACCCTAAATAAAGTGTCCAAAAGGACATTTAGATTGCATTTGACACGTCTTGAGGAGAGGAATAAGACCACACCTCCTCCAAAGAGTTCCAAAAGGATTTGCACATAGGTGTCACGGAATGCTTTGAAACTACAATCTTCTGTTAATCTGTGCTCTACTACTCCGTTCCCCTGAAGAGGAGTTTTACAAGCCTGTTGTAACACCTTATCAAAAGCTTCATTTCATCTGAAAAATTGACTACATGCTTCTTCATTGAACTGTCTCAGCAGAAGGGTCCTGAATGTTAGCATGGTTTCCTCTAACAGCAAACATTTAGCACACAGACAAATATAAAAAGACAAGCATTTCAGAAGAATTTATCAAAAGATAAAAAATTTCTGTGCACGTGCACAAATATACATGTAATAATACATCTAAGATGAGCTTTGCCACTATAGAGCGGTTCAAGAAGATTGTGCTACAATACTTGCCCACAGAGAAACAGCACAGCTCTTAGTGAGGAAGAACTCTTCCAACTTAAACTGAGAAGTTCCAGTGCAAGGGTCCTGCCTGCACGAAGGTATCAATAAACTAATCACAAAAACCTAACCACAGCTAAACAAATGTTATTTGACCAATTACCAGCTGACACTCTGTACATGCCTCTGTACAGTCAAGCTCCTGGAACTGAAACACAAGAATATTATTTAGCCAAAAACGGACTCACTGTTCCGAACAGCTCATAGGCCTGTGGAGTCCCTTCCAAGCTTAAGAGCCAGAAGTCACGCAGGGGCTCCCTGAAGCAGCATTTATCTGGTCACACACATTTAGATGACAGCACTGTTGCTCTCATTAGGACAACAACTTCTGGTACTGACAAGTGACTCCTGCAATGTTATTCCTTGCTGAAGCATCTCAGTTTTGAACGCTAGGGATTGAAAAAAAATGGGATATTCTCAGTAGAATAATCAGCTATTTTTTTAATTGATAATTCATATATACAGCCTGTGGAACTCTGTGCAAATGGATGCAAACAAAGAGCTTCATATAATACAGTGCCTTTTGGATTGATCTCACAGTTACTTATATACACAACGGCATGAATTGCTCAGTGCAATCCCCTCCTCCCATGTCTGTTCCTGACACTGGATTAAAAAATAAGACAGTCCAGCCTGAGACTTCTTTTTTTTTGTGCAGAGGCACCAAAGTAGGCTTGCTCAGTCACTCTCTCTTGAGACGGAGAGCCTCCCGCCGTTGCTTCTGAACAGTCCTGGAATCTTCCCACAGACGGGGTCCTCTGATGTTCTCCCAGTTATCCAAGTCAGACTTTTCCAGCTTCTGCAGATAAACAGCAAAAATAACAGTGTCACCTTGACAGCCCCATGATTTAAAGTATGTATTATTCTAAATTGTTTTCTTTTTGCACGAGAAACTCAGTATCACTATTGGGTTGATGAACTTTCACCTACCCTACAAAAGAAGTTCAACAAGGAAAAAAAATTTGGGAGTTATCCATATAGCTACATAAATGACTAGGGTGGGCCTTACTGCATCTGCTTATCAAAAGATACATAACATGTAGGACAGGAAGCGCTACAGCATCTGAACACCACTGAAGATACCTTGCATTCACTTTTTCTTTCTTCTCGCAGCTTGTTTTCCAGATCTGTTCTTCAACTGCAAGTCTGCCAAGTACTGAAGTAGTAGGAATGATAAGCATTGGTATAGCTCAAACAGAAGATTAGTAATTAGTAACCTGAAAAATCCCGTCAGCACAGATACAAAGCATACTGGAAAAGATGAATTATCTAGCACAAAGAGAGACAGTAACAGTGCAATCCCCTTCAACGCGTGTGGTTTTAACTTGAGAGAGGTATGTGATGCTTTCTGCTGCCGAGTTTCTCATGGCACCGAACCATCACAGATAGGGGTCTCACTAAGTCACACATGAGATACACTAACTGGTCAAACTGTCAGATACTTAAAAACTATCTAGATTTTATTTACCTTCTTGCCTATTCCTATCATCCCCACTCAGAAGTACCAATGACTGCAGTATTTATCTAGCCTTAGAGGCGCACGAAAATGAAGAACAGGCGCCCTCCTGACCTCACCTACCAAACTGCTGCAGTTGAAGAAGACAAACATATACTGCCCCTTCACAGTCCTACTGGCAGAGACATAGAAGTCCCTTCCCAGCAGACACAGACCTCAAGTCACACATACCAGCCTGCAGTCTGCAACGGCACATCAGACACGACGGGGCTCTGCCAACAGGAGACTGAGGAGAGAGTCTGCACCACTGCCAGAACAGGGCTATTCTACATGCTACTGAAGAGGGCAATACTGCATACCATTAATGATACGTACTGCAGTGGGGCTTAAACCTCTGATTTGTGATCAGGGCCTCATCTCAGCAAATGCTGTAAAAATACACCAGAAAATACTTAACCCTGCCCTGAGCCTGTGGTCTAATTTGCCTGCCATCAATCCTCCAAATAAATGGCAAATAGTGAGGGACTTGAATAATAGTCACAGAATAATTCAACAGCTAGAACAGAAGAGACCTGCTGCTATTAGTTCATGTTATGTAAAAGTTTTCTGCCTGTTCTACAATTGAGGAAATTGCAATGAGGTTAGTCAGATATCAAAAGAAATTAGGCAACATTCAACAGAAGATATATGAGAACACATGCACAAAGAGCAGACTTTCACAAGGCAGGAGCAACTGAATTTTTCATACAGTGGAGTTGGCATAGGTCTTTCTGAAGAATTGTCTTCACTACTTTATACATCTTTTGATTAGCTGGTACTTCATTTCAACTGGAAGGGATCTGAGCTGACATGGAAGGAAGGAGAAGGAGGAAAGGCACCCATCACCCCACGCAGCAGCAACTGTCCACTCTGATTGCAAATTCAGAATTTAAAATCTGATTCTAATGGAATCTTCAAGGAAACTACACTGAAAATAACCTTGTGCTTTAGCAGAAGGGAAACATGCTGATTTTATTAAACACAAAGGTTCCACACAGCTGTGAGGATCTAAACTATTCCCAAAGGTGCTCAGCTCCCAAAGTCTGAACAAGAATCAACATTTAACATCTATACAACAAAACTTGTAGTATCTAAAGATAGGCTACATAAAGAAGTCTATCAAAAGAGACATGCATACTGTAGATCTTTACCAAAAATTCATATTAATCTGCCCCTGAAATTTCACAAAGGCTTTACAGAGAGGATGTTTGTCCAAAACAGGAAATATTTCAAAACTATACAATCTAAACAAACCAGTACAAGAAAGTATTTTGGCGGTTTCCAATGGAAAGCGTAAAGGTATATGGAAAAAACACTCTGATATAGTGACAGAATAAAACAACCAAGGGTTATGTACAGTAAATGGCATTGCCTCAAACTATAGAACAGATGAGATCTGTTGACAGAGTTAATTTCTGTCAATCAAAATACAAAGAATTAAAGATTCTAATGAATACATAGACTGTATTTTTATTTTTTATTCTCATTATATTTATAGAGATCATTAACATTTTGTGTCATATATAAAGATTGTTTTTGATACCTTGCTGCAATTCAAGAAGAAAGCACCTTCCTTACTGGCACATGACAGTATCTGCAAAAATGAGTAGTTTACGGGACACGTATCTGTTCAGTCATCAGAAGGCAGCATGATTAGACAATCTAATTTTCTAAACTGATGCTATCAAGTTTTGAAAGGATAGAGGACTCCTGTTGCATGTGGATAAGCATAAGAAGGAATATCACTGGTGAAAGGGGACCCGAAAATCTGTTCTGCAATGCTTTCCTACTGTATAGCTATTTTCACATGTATCTACCTGTGCTGGTTTTGGCTGGGATAGTTATTTTTATTCACAGTAGCTAGTATGGGGCTGTGTTTTGGATTTGTGCTGGAAACAGTGTTGATAACACAGGGATGTTTTTGTTACTGCTGAGCAGTGCTTACACAGAGTCAAGGCCTTTTCTGCCTCTCACACCACCCCACCAGCGAGAGCAGGCTGGGGGTGCACAAGAAGTTGGGAGGGGACACAGCTGGGACAGGTGACCCCAACTGACCAAAGGGGCATTCCACACCATATGACGTCATGCTCAGCATATAAAGCTGGGGGAAGAAGAAGGAAGGGGGGGATGTTCGGGGCGATGGTGTTTGTCTTCCCAAGTAACCGTTACGCGTGACGGAGCCCTGCTTTCCTGGGGATGGCTGAACACCTGCCTGCCGATGGGAAGGAGTGAATGAATTCCTTGTTTTGCTTTGCTTGTGTGCACGGCTTTTGCTTTACCTGTTAAACTGTCTTTAGCTCAACCCACGAGTTTTTCTCACTTTAACCCTTCCGATTTTGTCCCCCAATCCCACCGGGGGGGGACGGGGACTGAGCGAGCAGCTGTGTGGTGCTTAGTTGCCAGCCCAGGCTACACCACAACACTACCTCACATACAACTAAATAAAACCTAACCTTTTTGCTTGGTCACTGACATGAAAATTCTTACAACAGTATCACCCTAGAATAAATGACTACATTAGATGTAGGCCAAAGACACGTACATAGCTACATTTTAAATGAATCTTAGTGCCGAGAAGGAGACCAAACTGACAGTCCTTCTATGGATTAGGTGCAGCACAAGCTGCAAAGTTACACAGCTCCTTCAGATTGCCTGAGCTGTACAGTGAGAATCCAGGCAAGCAGCTAGTTCTGCTCCCAGATGAAGTCAACCTCTTTCATTCAAACTGGTTGGGCCTTTTTAATTTCTTATTTTATTTCTCTTTAGCCACCTGGACTCTGCCCACCTAACTTCATGGAGACATCACATAAAGATGGTAAACTACTTCCAGCTTTTGAAAGCCATATGATCCAGCAGTCTAAAAACCAAAAAGCTTTTTCTCCCAATTCAAATGTACTAAATAGTCAGTCATTGGAAACTACAATGAAATGTAATCAGATCAGACCAGCACCACTATTCCTGCTTGTCTCAAATAGCCCAAAGGATATTGAAAATTAGCTGTTTAAAGTAAGATCAGTGTAGTACATTAAATCTACTGATTCACTTCCTAAATCAGCTAAACTGCCTCTTAAAAGTACTGGACTGGCAGAAGCTGTAAATTCAAGAAAAAAATGCAGCTATGCAAACAGGCACAGTGAAGAAAAAAGAAAGTTAAACTGTTTGCCACACACTTGACTTTTAAGACTTTTGTTAAACAGCTTGCCTGGCGCAAAGGTACCGATAAGGATGTAAAGAGACCTTCACTTCTTCATTGCTGGTTCAAATGCCTGGCTTGATATTAAGTAAAAGCCATAATCCTCTGTCAGCCTTAAAATAAAATAAAATCTAAAAAAGAGTTTGAATTCTACTCTTGCAGGATAGTCTTCATGCCACAATAAACAAACTGAAATCTGCAGAAATTCATTTAGAGCTATTGGTGCTCAGGCCGAGTTAAATCGGGGTGGTCACTTGCAAAAAATGTTTGGCTTTAGTCTCTGTTTCCCACGTGTGAAAGGAGGGATAAGAAAATCCTGTTTACTTTACAGGTTGATGCAATAGCTTCTGTGATGAGCGCCACAGAAAGAAATTACTCTAATTCAGAGAGACAATTATTTCCCATCATTATAGTAAGCAAACCAATTTGCAGATAAAAGATGAACCAGGGAAGAATATCCTCATGGCTGAAAGATGCAGTGAAAGAAATGCATTAAACCAGTCTGGTTTTGCAAGGGTGTCAAAACAGCTTGAAGACCATAAAAGATACATTGAGGAACTCTATGATGACATATAGATGCAGAGGTACAGAATTAAGGCTAATACTGAATCTGCTGTCTTGTGTGTGACTGAAAATCTTAACTTTATCTCCACACCAATACGGCCTTATTGTTTTTTTAACAACTCTTTCCCAGAGCCACCTTTTTGACATCTCATTTTCTTAATATAAACTTGGTGTTACTCACTTTGTTTAGGATGTGACATAATTTAATATCTGCGATTAGTGATTTAATAATCTGTGATTTAATAGCCCATGATTAGTGATTTAATCCTCAGATTAAAAAGAAGTATTTTTTCCAACTAGAGAATGTTTTAGTTTTTATGTTATTAGTATACAAGCAAGTCAGCAAGCAGCATACTATGGCCAGAATAAGGGGGTTTTGTCATTAGGGGAAGAAATGGGTTTTTTTTTTTTTGCATGTAAGCATCCAGAGAGCTGCTGCTCTTTTTGGCTTTGCGGAAGACTGGCAAAAACCACAATGATGAAACCAACAGAGGTTTTGTTTCTAACTTCAGTGGGATCCAATACCATTCACCTATGGCACAATTAATTAACCCATGGTAATTAAAAGACTCTTTCCCCATAGGTTATTTTCCCTTTAGTTATGCCAGTTCAGCACTATGTGGGGCTGTGCCCCAATCAGAAAAATGAAATTCATTAGGAAAACAAATACATACTGTTTATGAATGAACCCTATTTGAGTATAAGACTATGCAAACACTTGAACCGGCACAGCTGAAGGAATCATTGGGCGGAGCGAGAACAGAAACATCTTTAGGTGGCTATGTTGTAAAAGATGTGTATCAAGGAACTGCACCACCGATTTGTCTGTGCATCATTTTCCCACTTTGAAGAATGAGAAGACTTGCCTCCATCTCAGAGGTGTCACAGAGTTTAATTAATGTTCGCAGAGTACTCTCATAGTTTTGTGTGAAGATGCTATAGTGATACAAATTACTCAGTAAACCAAACAATTATAGCACATTAAAACTACATGATTATACAGCCTGGAATTTTTAAAATAACAGAAAATAACATTAGGCAGATAGACTTCCATCTAGGAATTAGGGTTTGCCATGATTTCCTCCCAAATAACAAGCAGTTTCCCTTCCTAAAATGAAGAATGTCTTAAAAACCACATTAAAATCTCAGAGGATAACCCAGTGCCATTTATGCATTACACCTGCATCACCCAAGATGGACTTCTCGGTCCAAAGGATTCACAAGCTCTACGAGTAAAGTCTAGAGAACTCATGCATGGGTCATTTACTTTCAGCTTATCTTCTTTTCTTGAGCAAAAATGAAACTCTGAAACATCCAACATAAAGAATAGCATGAGTGCAATAGTACGCCTTCAAGATCAAACGTCCAAAATTCAGCAAATTCCACTTTTAATTAAGCAATGAAGTACATTTAGGGTAGTTTTCATTTCCCTTGTATATGGAAGTTTTATCAAGCTACGGTTAATGTGCCCCAGAAAGAGAAGTGCTGCTTATTAAGGTTTATCTCTGAATTTACAGCTTGGGAAACCTAGCCAAGTTAATAGGACCAAGGAATTTCCCAACTTTGAGTTGGGATCTTGCCAACTTTGTATCATATTAAACTTTGTAAAGGTATGTCCTAGTTACTGCAGCAGAATCCTTTAGAAGAGGAGCAGGCAGGGACAGACTTTTGGGATGTTTGCAGGCTCTTTTTCAGCTATATAAAGGTGAGCTTGGCTGAAGGGGATATGTGACCTTTTACAGCGCAGGAGTGCAGTAAGTGCAAAAAAATGACAGTTCTGTGGCTGGTAGGAAGATCATATGGATTTCCACAGCATGTCCCTGTCTGGAGCATACAAAAGCCTCCTGACACTACAGAGAAGGTTTATTTCAAACATCTTGCTAAGACTATGAATACTTGGAAGTGTGGACAATTTGCCTCTATCCTGGCCTCAGTTAGTTCAGGTAACATTCACACAGAGTTAGTGTAGTTTAGGACTTCTGTTTCTTATCTACACTTTCCTGCTGATTTTCCACTCATCTCTCTTCCAGAACTTGCTTGTCAATTTATATGCTGAAACAGAATGCTTTCCTCTGTGTAGAAACTATGGTTTGGGCTAAATGTTAACAGAGCAACCTCAATCCTTTCAGCCATAGTTTTTTCAGTGACATCAGTGGCTACTGTTTGATTTGTGCTGTTGGGCAAATTTCTCATAGGAAAAAAAAATCATCCTGTTTCTTCTCTGTGGCTAACATCCCCTGTCTATTTGATAAGGATAGTAATATGAGTGTTAGTCCCCTGCTATACTGCCAGTGACAGTAAAGCTACTTCTCAGCAATACTGCTGAATGTACAGTACACAAATAACTTGCAAATAAATCTACCTTTCAATCTATCAGAACCAACAGGTCTTCAAAATCAAATCAGAAAGACTTCTGAGAAGGATCAAGGCACCTATCTAAATTTTTACAAGAATGAAGAGGAAGTTTTAGAAGGTAAGGTCTGGGGTCTTTCTATGGTTGGAGGGTATTTTGGTTTTGAACTGCATTGTGCTTAAAGACTCTTTCTTTATTTTCATGTTAGAGCTGTAAGATGGCACAGCGGGACACTGGCTGTCCAGTGACTTGCTGGGAAGTTGCCATGAACAAGATGGAGTATTACATATTGAATTGCCAACAGCATTTCCCTCAGCCCCTGAACTTCTCAGTGATGTCTCCCAGTTATACTTGGGCAAAACTCAAGTCTTACCAAATATACGATGAAGTCAGGGGTTGAAATAGGGAACTTTCCCATTCAGTTTTTTAAAGTTTGATTATTTAGTTAAAAAGTGTGCAAACTCCATGGTCAGTCTCCACCATCATCTTGCATCTCACTTTTCCGTTTGATCAGTAAGCCTCTTAGGACAGACAGTGACCCACTCTCTGACAGTAACTTGCTACTGCATACAGTATAGTTTGAGCATTAAATAAAGATGGGTAACAATAATTTGAGAAGCAAAGAACATGCGAGAATTGTATAACAATCTTTTAAAGTATTTCAGATTTAGCCTGAGTGTCCATGTGGGCATCATCTGGAAGTATGCTGGTAGTCACAGAATATTCCAGATAGCGTTTATGAAATTGGCCCCCAAAAAAAGAAAAAAAAGCCAAGAAAAACAAACAGGAGGATATTCTTGCAAAAATCCACTTTGCCTGGTTGCTGAGACAAAAGCTTCCTTCAAAACTATCTGTTTTGCTTTATCCTTTTCAGAGGCAGTCAATGAGAGAAATGTATACAGCCTCAGCTATGTAGCTAAATTCTGATACACTATACTACAGTTACTTCAGAGATGTTTCATACCAAAGATCTAGCAATTCCCCACTGGGAGCCCATTAGTGTGACAGAAGGGCTTAAGATTTCCACCTAGTCAGCTGCATAAGAAAATGCTCCCAGTACTGCCTGGTAGAAGCTAGCAGCATCCCTTAGGACAATAAATGAAAGAATTCAGCCATGCTGCGTGGATACCACTTTCTCTACTCAAACTTCTTTTTGTGACTGAGACAACACACAGTGTCAGCCCTAACATGGTAAGAGTTGGTTGGTTCCTCTGAGATTAAAAAAAAAGCATACACAGAGTGCAAGCAGCTACAAAGGATTCTATTTTGGAGAGAGAAGAAAGGGTGAGGAGAAGAGATTATTTATAACAGGCATTTGTACGTCCTGACCATGTTTGCTGTCTGGTTGCACTGTTAATTGCCTCACTTCGTTTTCCATCTATGAGAAAGCAGTGTCTTCTTATGGGATAAGAAAAGTGCAAATGCAACACACATGAAAGAAACAGCTCACAGTTAAGGAAAATCCTGTGCCAAGAGATATGTTATAAACATGACCAGGAAAGAATTTACAGGACTATTCAATAAAGGTTAATTCCAGAAAAATGACCAGTAAAAGGCGATACCCTGTGAACTTTCCTCTGGAGGCTAAATATCTGTCTTCCTGCAAGAAGGCTTTTCCACCAGAACTCTTCCTGTGCCGTAACCATCACCAAATTCCACCTTCTTGTGCTTCTTTGATCACATTTTGAACTCTGGCACACAAGACTTTTGAGATGTCAATAAGAAGAGAAGCAAACTATAACTTGGCTATGGACTGTACATCCACTCAGAATAAAACGCCTAGCACAAACTATTTTAACTAAAATCCTTTCCTGGTCTTACCCATGGCAGTTTCCATTAATGATAAACTAACACCACTTTGTCCTTCTCTACGAAACATTAAGTGATGAAGACTCACAGTGAATTAAAGACTCTCAAGACCATTTTACATGTGAATAAACTGAAATGCAAGAAACTCCACTCACCCCAGACACAACCTGGAAGACAGTCGGAATCTAATGGCTAGGCTGGACAACGCACCGACAAAGAAGAGAGCATGGAAGGGACAGAGCGATTAAAGGGGGAAAGAATAATATCTCAACCTCATTTAGTGTCACAACAGTCACTAAGAAGGGATTTTTTCCCCCAACATCTTCGTCATCTCTCGAACAGCTCAAGGTATTTAGCCACTAGTATCTTCACAGACGCTGAAGTAAATCAATTCAGTACACTCATCTGTTAATTCTTAAACAACAAAATCGGTAATCATCTGGTACTGATAATGGCAGCAACAAGATACTTGCAGATTTCAACTACTGGCATTCAGGAATCACCTTCCTTCTAGAGTAGCCCTCATGTCCACACACTTCGATGCATCTATTTAATACTATAAATGACTATGTTACTACACTGTCCCTTCCTGAAAAAATATTTCATCCATCCTGCTGGCACTACAATCCCCAAAGTTAAGTCAAACGAGCATTAAGTGGCTTGAATCTTTTTTAGAAGAGCTTATTCAAATTCTTCTTTACTCTTAAAACAATAAATATACAGGTTATATTCCCAAGCCACCCCTCCATATAGCTGATTTTACTTTTTGTACTGTCCTGAATAAACATTTTAATACTGCAATTACAACACTTTTGCTGTAATTCTCAGGACAAACAGTTACACAACTTTTGTCCAGAGCTAATGTTGACCTTTTGTTGTTTATCAAATTATGAGGAACAAAAACTGCTCAATATTCATATACTTTAAGCCAGGCAAGCAGCATTCTCTAGACTGACTATTCGCAGACCAGCATATTCCCTCACTTATCCCATGCTGAGTCCAATAGCTTGCAACCATTTGAAGGAAAACTTTATTACAGTTTTGATATTCTGAGACACAGAGAACCCCTTTTTCTTGCTGTTGCGTTCAAATGATGTCCCCATCTATTAATAATAGACCTTACTTCTAATTTTAGAATCTTTGCTGCAATTAAAAAAAAAAATCTTCAGTAGCTAGCACTTTCTTCTTATGAAGGTATTTATACATAACTAACATTCTTTTTGGTACCTTTAAAAAGATTTAAATCTTTAAGTTTCTTTTAAGGCATTTTCTCGAGCCCTAAGTTAATATATTCAGCCTGTTCTGCAACCTATCCCATTTTTAAAGCCCTGTTCAAAATGTGGACACCAGAAGTAGATCCAGCATTTCAGTACTAGCCTCATCAGTGCCACACTTAGAAGTAAAATCCCCTCTTCCTACCATCATTCCTGTTTATATTCATAAAGACTGAATTAGCTCTTTGTGCCACAGCATCGCAGTAGAAGATCAGTCTGAATTATTTATTCACTGACTCCTAAATCTTTTCCAGAGTTGCTGCTTTCCATAATGCAGTCCACTCCGGCCTGCATTTCCAGTTTTTTAAACAAAGAACTTTGGCTATTTTAAAAGGTACTTTGCTCATTTAATGGGCCCAGATTACTAAGTAGTAGGAACAGCTCTCTGTCCCTGCCTTGCCATACTTTTACTATTTCAATACTTTCTGAATACTGATGTGCAACTTGCACATCAGTAGTGATTTTACAATTTCTTCCATATCACTGAAAAAAGTATTCAATATTGCCCAGATACATCCCAAATCTCACAGAACACTTAAAAATATCACCTTCCTGCCCAGTGATGATTCCCAGAGAACCATCATTCCCAGATTGAGATTTTCAGCAGCCACTGAAGTCTTCCAAGCATTTTCTTGGAACTCGGCTATAAACCATCAGAGCTTAATAGATATTAATAACATCTTGTTTGGTTATCAGGGGTTTGGGACTACATCCCTTGTCTCTTCTGATTTGAATACAAAGGACTGTTTTCTCTAAAAGAAATACAAATACATTTTTTGAATGTTGCTACTTCGCCAATGTGGTTACTCACGATTTTACATCCTCATTATTTTATTCTTAGTTTGCTGCAACACCATTCTCTTACCCACATCCTTGTCAGCTTACTTATCAGACAACTCTCTGATGTCCTTAGCATCTTTTATCAATCTTCTCTGCTTCATAACTTCTCATTCACTGTTTCCATAGCAATCCTTCACATTTTTTATTTATTGTGATATTTTTTTCCTCTGCCTTCAATTGCCATTAGTTCCCACTGGATATCACATATTTGATTCAAACTTAACTGATTTTCCCATTGTAAAATGTTAATAAATTCTTCTTAAAGATGTTTTTATTTGCTTGAAAAACCCTAAACAACAATTCCTTATTTTGGGGTCTAATGTAACTGACTGAGGCCAGATTTTTTAGTGTGTACTAGACCATTAATTTCACAGAAGTACTGAAACCAAGTGCTAGAATAAGGAATGTTATTTTGAGATTGCATTTAAGCCAATGAAAAGTAACGTACTGTGATTGTTAAACATCCATGAGAATGTTTTTCACTCATCACATTAATCAGTTTTTTATCCCCCTCTTTCAAACAATATTTCTGTGCTTCCAAATCAAATACTCTAGGCTTTTGTCACAGGTCAAACACTCGACATTTTTTACAGTGTGTTCTACAAGGCCCAGCTCAGCAGCAGAACTACATTCACATTAGTACCGGTGTCACTAGTGGACAGAGCCATGATTTATTAGGCAAAGGGGAACAGCAAGGACTAACTGGCCATATGAGGACATTTAAGTGTGTGAGAGGAATGCATAAACAATGGAGAACACATACAAAGGTAGCTTGCTCCTCTGGCATGTCCCAAGGCACAAGATAAATGTTGTTACTAACAGATCTGAGATACAAGAAATGCAGTACAAATTACACATGCGAATTCTTTCATCCTCAAAATAGTATCCTGGCCAGAAATACTCCTATATGAAATAAAGTAAATTTTCTATAGTTTGAGAAGATATAATTTAGTAAATTAGAAGGTGAGAAAATGTCTTCATGTTAATTTCCTCACAGTAAATTGATCAAATCTTTGATTACAACCTTTTTCATCACCACCACCACACTGGAGACAAAATGCAGACTTCAACATGTTTGAAATATCGGAAATGTCTTTATCTTTTGCAATATGCCCATAAAGGTGTATGCTTATAGCAGAAATTACGACATTCTAAAAGAATTCAGTATGTATTCAATATGTACATTTCTGTAAGGACAGTAAGATATTTTTTAAAGTCTTAGGGAGGGCCAATAGACATTTGCATGCATCAGGCACCCATGCTTCAAAAAAGCTGGCTTGGTATCCTCAGTAACAGCTGCAGATACAGCGCTAATAATATTGTAAAATAAGGCTTTACATATCAAAACAGCAACTTTTTTTTTAACTGCCCTTGATCTCTTATCGTACCATATTTAGTAACAGCCACCAGTGTAATCCTCCAATGTGACCTATATATAGAATTAGAAGATGTTCTTAAGAGCTGTACTTTGGACAAGTAAAAAATATAGAAAGGGGAAAAAACCTCACCAAAACCACCCTAGCCTGGAACACATGGGGTCCACAGAAAACTACTCTCCTAAATGTCAGCTGTAACTCAGTGATTGGTTAGATTTTGTCCACCAGAATATAGAGGTAACATTGACTAAAATTGTCACACGCACAGCGCAGAGCCTGCGAAGGATGTGCATGACTGCTGGTAGTTCCATAAGTTTCACTGAAGCAAGAAATCAATATGCCTAGTGCTTGCAAGTTGGTGCCGGCAGTAAAGTATACATTGAGATTAGAGTTCAAAACAATAATCTGAATCTTTTTTCACTACGTGGAAATGCAAATCCATTTGTTTTGTTGAACTGGTCTGCCCTCTATAACACCCAAACACTACTTTGGAAGAATTTCGGCTGGGGAACTCTCTGCAGTTTAGATTAAGAAAAAGTAAGATTGCTTCTGTCATTTCTACCGGTCAGGAAGGAGCCTCATTACCCAAACAGGCTTGTAATATGTTGTTATGCCAGTTGTATTTTATTACCATTGATTTATCCATAAAGCTAATGCAATTATGGCCATTTAAATATTATCCTTCAACTATTTACTTATCTTCTGGAGAGAAAGCAAGGCATATCTGAATACTGATCAGTTGATGTTGAGGTTAGGTAGTGAGTTAAACAGAGAAGATGTGGTTCTTTTTACTGCTTATGGTTCTTCCACATAAATAAATCAGAGCAGCCTTGCAGTATATTCTATGGAAAGTGAGATACACAATAATCCCAGAGGCAATCAGAACTTAATGGATTTGATGATTTGAGATTCCATTGGAGCTTTCCGTATGTACTCAGGGATCAAATCTTTTTTAGACCATAAAACACAGTTCTTTGTAGAAGGGGGATGGCCCAAAACTGTTTGCAATAATGGTAAAATGCTATCACAAACCTGGCACGTAGGCAGATGTTCTGTGAAATTAGGCATGTAAAAATACAAAAGGTGAGTTTTATTTTTATTTCAGACAAACCACAAAAGAGTAATATAATAGAAAGGTTTTATTAGTAAGACCATGTACTGCCATTTGGACACCTAAGTATGAGAGCTATGGGTGCAATCAAGCTCTTCAAAGGCTTGTGTCAGGAATATGGTATGGGAAGAAAAAGAAAACCTGTGTTCAGCATAAAGACCACAGAGCTAGATAAAGTGTCAGCTGTGCATTTGATCCAAGTAATTTTAAAACATTAAAAGTTATCTTAAATAGGTTTATCCTTTGTTTCTGGATACAGGGAGGCTTTTTCCAGTTTTCCTAACATGGCTTTTTGCATGTTAGGATATTAAACTGGCCAAAACAGCCATTTTGGAGCTCAGTAATGTTTGGAGAAAATACATTGTTGAGGAAAGAATTAAATATTTCTCTATAAAATTTTCTGAAATAGTGAAAAAGGAACAGCAGTTGTTTGAAAGATACACATAAATTTCAGAAGAAAGAAATAACAGAAAGCACATCAAGCACATTGTTCTGTAATTTGGTCTAAAGATCATCAAAACCTATGTAGTAGAAGTGTTGACATATACATATACACATTCCATCTAAGGCCAACATCAGCTCTACATTTATAGACTAGGTTAACCACAGAAATAGTGGAATTTATTTGTACCACTGTACTTGGCACCTGGACATCAAAGTAAAGCTGTGTTCAGAAAGAAGCACTGCATGTTCAAAAACCTTTCTTTACATAAAACCTTGTTTTTATTGGACATCAGTGAGTCAAAGGCAGATGGCTGATCTAATTTTAGTTAGGGACAGATACAACCCACCAGCAGCCAGGGTAATCAAGGGTAGCCAAGGCTATGAGCCCCAAGCGACAAACTTATTTTACCTCATATTCAGATTCCAGTGTCACAGTGTTCTGTTTTAATTTTTCTTTCAAAGCTGGATCAACCTGCAAGACAAACAAGAATATAGCAAAAACGTTTGCTTTTAAGAATTTTTTTTTTAAAAGAAATCCCTCAAATAAACTAAATATTGGTACATGCAAACCCTCCTTTCCTCTAAATGAGTTTATGTGCTGTTTGTTCAGATACCAGAATGATGAACACAGTACAAGAATAGGGCTGAAAAGAGGTCAACAGCCAAACTTTTCAAATCAAAAAGGAAGCACATTTGTAACTAGCCCTGCACTTGCATTACCTTACATACTTAAACCTGTAACTTTCTGAAACTGTCAAACCAAAAAAGCCTCAAACAAATGAAACAAGAAAGACCAAGACAGACAAAATTGTGATCACATTACATATTTTACTCCTGAATGTTGTGTTCAGTGCATAGGTATACAATATATTCTGGTTTTCAAAGTCTAAGCATGAGTCAAACTTCCAATTTTCTGGTGAACACACAGCTCTTTCCTAGTTTTGATTCTGTACCGACAATGCTGGCGATTCCTGCCACCTTTCAGAGAAGTTTGTTCAAAGAACAAATCTAAGAACAGAAATGTCAGTGAACCATAGCAGATGTGTTCCACGTTTTAACTTCTTCTGAGCCCAGAAGAAGTTATGTTCATTCCTGCCTTTGCTAAGTAACATCTGTCTCCCACAGGCCTAAGAGTAGAAGCAAAGGGGAAAAAGACAATTAGCATTCTTCATGCTTAGAGAAAGCGTTTTACGTTCTCCTCAAACAGACATCAGCCACATATGCAGTATTCAGACACAGTCTTTAAGCTAATCAATTAAAATATCAAATAAATCCACCATGAGAAAACATTCTCACTTTTAGACCTTAAATACAACCAATGTTACAACAAACCAGATGTGTAAGGAGACTGGTAATGTGTTTAGTTCTACATCCACGGTGCAATAGTCCCACTATGACTAGTTCAGTGAAGAAAAGTTGTTATTCTTAATTTACTTCTTCTTGATCTGAATGAAAAGGGTTCAGTTACCCTCGTCACAACCAACCTCAAATGCCTATAAGCAGTCTAGAAAAGAAAAAGGAGGGAACACAAGTTATAGAATTTGCCTGGTCAATGAGAAGATCCACCTTCAAATTCTGCCCCAACACAAGCTCCTGATCCTCAGAGATACTTAAAATACACGCCTACTATCTGTATTGATGGGAATTGCTCTGAGGAATTTCCCTAGGCCATAATGTTCCCCTTGATTACAGACACTGCCTGCTAGTTAGTATGTGAGACCTCAATTCCTAAGGACGCTCAGACAGGCAAGTCTAACACCATCTGTGCATGGCCAGAGGTTTGATTTCCCTATCTGATCAGAGATCTGGCCATAGAAATACATGCATTTGCAACCTCCAGATTCATTACACTTGGGAACTAAGCCAAAACATCTAAAATGGTTAAAGTTTGTACAGGATACAGCTCCCACCTTCTTTCTAATTAAAAAAACCAACTTGTAAAACAAGGTACTGTCTCTGCACTGACCCTCTACATCAAATAAAAAATAAAATGCTACATCTCTGCCTTGGCATTCAAGGCCTCCATAGAACTGCCCTTCATTAAAGATGGCTTGCATCTCTTCTTCTGCGACCATGACCTCCAACAGCAGCCATGCTTCATTAGAACAACAAACCCATCCATCACATGTGCAGAAATGCGAACTCTTTGGGCAGCCAGACAGGCTTTGGAGCTTGCTTTCACAGAGGTAAGAGTGATTGTGGACCTCACTGTATTCAGAACTAAATGCAATCATTATTTGTTATGCTTGGTGTTCTCACAATACACATATGGACAAGGGGAAATAAATGCTCCAGCAAGTAAAGAAGCAAGAGAGTTTTATTTCCTCCTGCGTTTTCCCTTCATTTAATAATAAGGCACCCAAGATAACATGGTTGGAGCAGCATTTTTACTTAATTAACCACAGCCAGAATTTAACTTACAAAGACAGCTCAATATCCCCATTATCAAATTTTATTTTAGCAATTTTTAGTGTGTTTGTTTAATGTGTGGTGTTTGCATGGCCACATTTGTGCAAGGTAAAGAGAAACAAGCAGTGAAGTTACTGCCGCTTCTTCTCCCTTCCAGGCCCTTCTGTCCCCAGACTTCCTCGTGTATTCATTCTCCTCTGCCTGCACAAAGGGAGAAGACTAGCTAAAACTGAGACACAGCATCCCAATACTCATAACTGTTTGATGCTGTAACGTTAATATTGACAAAAATGTAGAAATGAAAGAGGCTGGTTTAAATTTCTCAGGAAAACATTATCCTGTAAATGAGAAATGAAGAGAAACTGCTTCTTCTTTAGAAGCAGGAATTTTATTCAGCAAATTAACTTACCAAAAAAGAGTAGTTAAACCCTGTTTTGAGGGCAAACTATACACACATCTTGGCAAGCTCTTCATATTTAACATACAGGCACATGAAAGACTTAAGTCCACGCTGCAGATCTCATTATTTTGCTCAAAGTTCCACCAAAAAAAAAAAGGGGGGGGGAGCAAGTATGTATTTCCTCTTATCTTTACCTTTTTTGTTCCCTACGTACTTACCCACGTAGAATAATTTCAACATACTTGACTCCACACAGAAATTGAGTCACCTGCACGTTCTAAAGCTTTGGTTGCAAACCCCTGCTTTTCAGTTGCCAAATGGAGACAGATAGGTTACAAATTGTTTTCAGAACCAATATGGCAGTTGAGAAAAAGTATATTATAAAGTTCTGTTTCCACAGTGTTTGTACCATGCTGCACTATCTTTGCAACATCACAAGAACAGAAAAAGGAAAACAGAATGGTGCTATTTTCATTCTGAAAAGGCAGATAAACATCAATATTAGCCACGATCACAGATCATAACCAGGGACACTTAAAATGCGGGCAGAGCCAGGAAAGTGCCCATGCCAAAGTGGTAGCCCCTTTATATTAGACATCTGCCACAAGATCCAAATACAAACACATACATTTTGCTTCCACAATGACTGCTATGCCAACACACGTACTGCCAAATGAGCTACAAGTATTCAGCTATGTACGGGCAAATGAATCATCAGCTAAATTATGAATACAAATCTCTATTAGTAAATATGATGGGGGCAGCAGACAATGCCCAAATGCCATAACAGTCTGGCAGTGTCCTCTGCACCGTTATTTAGGAGGCAGGAAGGAACAGAAAACAATATCCCTTTACACTAGAGGACTCCTCCATGTCAGGCAAAATCTCAGATGGTCCTTTAAGATCCATTTAAATTCAAGCTTTGTCTCTAAATAGGGAATTCAAAGATGTGTTGACTTATAATTACAGCATAACTTCACATTAAATTCTTATTGAAAAACTATTGAAATACTTGATGCAAGTATTCAGACAGTTTTCATGAGATGCTGTCTGCAAGGCTTCAAAACCAATACTGTAAACATAATTTTTCAAGCCTTCAGTATTTTTTTTTCTGGGGTGTGGTTTTTTTTTTTTCCCCCTATGTAGCACTTGCGGCAAAAATGAATGGAACATTTCTGAGTATTTTGCACTATACAGGCTTATTTCATATTACATCAATTGGAAGTGTAAGGGCAGGTATATAGACAAATCTCAAAAAAGGTTTAAGAACAAAGTTTTCAAATTAGAATTTTGTCCCATTTCACATTCCGCTGTTCCTTCAGATTTACCCTTACTTAACTTCAAAAGGTTCCCAAAGATACAGACTTTAAACAAAATTCTTAGGTTGCTAAAAGTAACAGGGGTTAAGCACAAAAGTATTCTTAGAAAACTTAGTAGGCAGCTATTTGAGGCTGTAAGTACCTAAAAACCATTTAAAATGTGGCTGCCACTTCTCATTTTAAGGCTGACATTTCAGTTTTTCAATTAGAACCTGGACAGAATTTCTAGGTGGAAAAAAAGGTGCACCTCGGGGTGCAGACAAGGGGCATCACTTCAGAGCAAAGCAGGAATACCTGGTGCTTGCAGCCCCTACCAAACCAGGGACTCCTGCAGTGCAATGTGATAAACTGTTGGCCTTCTCTACACTCGTTTCAGTAAAGGGAAATTTTTGTTTGTGACACAAATATTTCTGGTACAGTTACAAACCTAAATGTGCTGCTACTAAAAAAATTCTCTAGGTAACAATTTTGCACTGATCCTCAGTGACCACAGTTCATTTCGGTTCAGAAGCAAATAATACAGACAGAGAGCAACTGTGAAATTTGTGAATGTCACTAACTTTACCTCTAAGATATGGAAAGCTCTTCCACAAAGGAAACCAAAGAACACCATCACTATCCCCTTTTGATGTTCAGAGGGATGGAACACCTCTCCTATGAGGAAAGGCTGAGAGCTGGGGTTATTCAGCCTGGAGAAGAGGCTCCAGGGAGACCCGATTGTGGCATTTCATTACTTAAATGGGGCTTGTAAGAAAGATGGGGACAGACTTTTTAGTAGGGCCTGTTGCGACAGGACAAGGGGGAATGGTTTTAAACTAAAACCGGGTAGATTCAGACTAGATATAAGGAAGAAATTTTTTTACAATGAGGGTGGTGAAACACTGGAACAGGTTGCCCAGAGAGGTGGTAGATTCAAGGTCAGGCTTGACGGGGCTCTGAGCAACCTGATCTAGTTGAAGATGTCCCTGATCATTGCAGGGGGGTTGGACTAGATGACCTTTAAAGGTCCCTTCCAACCCAAACTATTCTATGATTCTATGAAACACAGGAATACAAAGCAGATTATCAGAGTCAATCCTGTTCAGCATTCAGAGAGGAGGAGCAAGTTGATTCACGTTCTAATTTTCAGGGTAGCATCCCTGTCGTCCACAATACACGTATGCCTGGATCTGTAATTTAAATAGTCCACTTTCACAAGCAGTCTCTCTCTCAGCTACAACCATTATTATTTATTTGTCCACTTACTATTTGTGGCCATGGGTTTTAGCGCAAACAAAGTCTTGAATATATTACATCTTCTAAAATTAAGGGTTCTACTACTACACAAGGAAACTGTCAGGAGACAACCACGTAATGAGAAGAGGACTGTGCTTTCAACAGTCTCCTCTCACATAAGTCAGTGCAGTAAGTTGTATACTTGTGTCCAGAGACTGGCATGTACTGACCAAATATTTGTATGCCAAAGTCTTATAAAACTTTCCCTCCAGCAAGCATTTCCAGAAGGCGGTAGAAGATGTTTCTACCCTAAAACTAGTTAGTTATTTTTACTAAAATATGAGTATCCTTTCCCACCCTATCCTCCACAAAATAATATCCCACTGAGAAAGATTTCAGCTTTTACTTTGGAAATGGGGAAGGATGATGGCTTGAATATAATGAGCAGGAATTAAGCTTTTTTTTATTTTTCATCTGCTCACACCAGCATAAATAGATGGGACACAATTCTCCTGCAGTATCCACAACACAGAGAGTCCACAAAATGACTGTTTATATGAAATTCTTCATTTTGTTCTCCCCACCCATTTTTTAAGCTTAGAATAAACCAGAACCGCCAGTTTTGGCTCTCCAATAGAATATCTTCTTTGAAAACATTTATCATATTCCTAACTCCTCTAAATGGAAAATCAGTAATCTTGCGTGGATCAGCCAACTTTAATCATCCTTGAGAAGAAAAGACTCCCATAAATTGTTACAAAAGTCTGTGTCATAAATATTCCAAATTGTGGCTTATGAGCAGAGTGAGAAGCTGTAGACAAGAGAGGATAAACCCCAGAACTCAGGAAATGCAGTGTAAACTACAGCCAAGCTGAGTGCCGTTTCACTTAAGGAATTAAAGGAACACAGCTTGTAAAGGTTGTAAAGTACAACAAAGGTTGTACTTATGCCAAACTCTTTGGCATACAGTCTTCGGTAACAGAGAAGGGCAAGGCAAAACATAGCATTTTGTGCAACTTCATTCACAACATCCT
Source organism: Aptenodytes patagonicus (assembly GCF_965638725.1). Lineage (NCBI taxonomy): Eukaryota > Metazoa > Chordata > Aves > Sphenisciformes > Spheniscidae > Aptenodytes > Aptenodytes patagonicus. The sequence continues at coordinate 33,595,705 of NC_134955.1, read as the reverse complement.
TTAACTACATTATTTATAATATTTAACACATGAAAAACACTTAGGTAAGGCTACTGCATACGCTTGGATAGGAATACTTCTGAATACTGGGGAGGCAGCTGAGACTAGATGCAAAACCTGGCTTTGTGTCCTTTGACACTTTCCTAAGATCTGCATAGAACACAGACAGTTAAACAAAAAAATATTTCATGCAGCCTCTGACGGAAATCAATGCAGACATTTCCAAAGGAGCAATATAAAATCTTCTTACAGCAGCAGTTCCCAGAGTTACGGTACATGGTGCACCAGTGATATCTCAAAATCCAAATCTTCCACTTGCTTCCAGATGGATCAAAAAAAGACCTACAATCCCAAACTCTGGACCATACATTTTCTCATGATAATGCCATGGGAAATGCAAGTTATTACATTAAGTTAAAAGCTAATACGACAACCAAACCATCCCATACTTCAGCAAGCACTTAAGCATACCTAGATTTCTCAGATATAAGGTCATCAAAACTAACAAGGGTTCTACAGCTTTCAGTTCCAAGAATAATGTACTCAAGCATTTAATCAATGATTTGCATGCTTTTGCATCCAGCTTGATTTGCAGGTGCACATTTATTTATTTGATTTATAAAACATAAATTAATGCCTTAAACCTTGCTCTGAGTATGCTAGTATAAATTTCATTTCACAGTAAAATTCAGTGCAAAAACTGTTCCTGCTGGTATAAAATAAAATATTCCAACAGAGAAAAAAACCCCACATCTCTGGAACTAACAGCAAGACCCTTGGTGTTTTTGAAAGGTCCCCGCAAGGAAAAGCAAATTTTGCTGCATGCATAAAGATGAACCAGCACAATGTATAGACCCAACCACACCTCTCACCTTAAAGTCAGAATGGCAGAGCTCTCCAATACAGGATCTGAAAGCTGGCATTCCTGGACTTTGCTACATCTTAGTTTCCCTGCAACCCAACAGTACAAAGGGAGGAACTTGCTAAGTATTCTGTGCAGTTTTTCCCAAATTTCCTTTTCACTTTCTTCCAAACACGAAACAAAAGCGTAAGACCTCCCAGGTGAATTGGGTAGAACATGCTGAAGATCCATGGTGTAAACTATGCAAGAAAGGCAAGAGTGGTTCAGCCTGATTTACTATCAGAGGATTTAATGCATTTATTTATCATCACAGAAAGGGGTGAAAAGTAAGGCAGTAACATGTTCTTTCCTGTGGGCCAAAATGTGGACCACTGGTCACAAAGATTCTTAGCCTGGAACAAGAGTTGCAGAATTTGCTGAGTCGGCCGTCACAAAACATTGACAGAGAAAACAGCAAAAGGAGTAAGACGCCTATTTTAAAAACATGAAAAGACAATTTCTCAAGGTGCCTTTGTAAAGCCTCTTTACTATGCTATACCTGTCCTGCTGCAGCCACTTAAACTTCATGAAATACAGGACATAAACTAAACACCCTTAAGGTACAGTTCAGAAAAAGGAAATGTTACATAAAGCAGTACTTACAAAATTCCTCCTCTTCTCCTCAAAGTGTGGGTATAATTTATGAAAAATTAATGAAATTACTAAAAGATTTTAAGTTCTTAAATATCAGTTTCATCATCCCTCAACTTATATGTGAGCTCTTTGCAACGTTTTAACAAACCTCTCAAAATCCCTTAAAATGCATCTGCTGTTAATATATATATTTGACATTTACATTTTCAAACACGTTTTCTGCGTATTTCAGTTAATCCATCACCATGTTATATAGTTTCTATTAGTACAGCATTAACCAATGTATGCAGATGGAAAGTCCAATTCTAATATGAAAAATGTTAAACTCCTGCATTCAAAATCATGGGATCTTTATTGGTAAAAGCAAAAGCTTTTACTTTGAATAAAAGTTGCACAAATACAAAAGGAACTTTAATAAGAGTTCTTGAATATTTACTAAAGAATGATTTGCTATCTCCAAATTATAGGGTTAATTGCTTCCATCTGCACCAACTTTCTGAGAGTAATGGACATGCCAGTGAAAGCATACCTAAGGTATATGTAAGGGCTCACATAGAGTGTGAGTTTGTGATGCCAGTATTTAAGGAAAAAAAAACCTTTTTGCTGCTAAACGGAAGATACTTAATAGCAGGAAATAATAAAGATGAAATACAACTTTTGGATGCAACTCCTGCAGAATCAACATTTTTTACCATATTTTTAAAAGATTGCTTTTGAATGGCTATGTGCCTACTACCCAAGTTAAAGCTGGAAAAAGAGTGCACATACAGTTTAAGCTTTTCCTTATCATTCCCTTAGTCATATCCTAACTCTGGACAGAATCAACCTCGTTGTGGTAACTCCAAAAAACAGAAAGGTCACTTAAGTTTCTGTTAAAAGCAAGTAACTTCAAGAGAGAAATCGTGAACTGGCAGTTGAAGCCAGCATGCAAGCAGACTATGTTCCTCTTGTCTTATCTTTTCATTGCTGTCAGAATAGGATTGGAGAAGGTGTCCTCTTTAGTTCTGTGCTTCAGCGGATATACCTGTGTTCACGTGTTCACTGACTGTTCAGTTAGGCTCATCCTGGTAAACTAGTCCTGGTAGCAGCTTATTTTAACAATATAGCAAAACCAAAGGCACCATACAATATCTAAACCACTATCTTTTGCTTGGTATATCAGTTCAGAAACACAAAGGAATTCATTTAAAGGGAAAAGTCTATCTCATAGGAGACCAAACCTTAAAGCTTCAATAAAAGCACTGAAGCTTCAATAAAACAACCACCACCACCCCTCAAAAAAAACCTCAAACCCAAAAAACCCCAACCAACCAACCTTCTTATGTAGGAACAGAGATAGTCTGATTCTTCAAATGTCATATAAACACATAATACAGTTAAAAGAATGCACAAGCACACTTACAGATTAGGAATGCTTTCCTTAATCAAACTTAAACATATATAAATATATATGCATTTTTTTTTCTTTTCTAAATGCGTAAGTTAATGCCTAAACTCTGTCTTGAGCCATGTGAAAATATACTTGCTACCCTCATACAAACAAGTCCAGCTTTCGCAAACCAACACCAAGAAAATATACATTAAAATTTTTGCTGACTCAAAATAATCAACAATATAAAACAAAACCAAAAAGTCTGTTTTAACCCTAAAAATTGTTTTTAATTATGTTTTAAAATGTCTTTTTTATTTTTAATAAAAATCTCAAAACTTTCTGTAAGTACTGAAACAAATTTTCACTTTTTTATGTCTATTTGAACAGAAACAATTTTCAGAATTCAGTGCGAACTTATCAAAATTGCTTTGGTTGTCCTGAAACTGTGTTCTGCAAATAAATTACATATTTAGAAACCCTCCAACTATCAAATTCTAGTAAGTGCCATCCTAATTCTGCCGGTGTTAAAGGAATCAACACTTCTCATTCTACAATTCACATAGCTTTTATGTAAAAATACTTTCCACACTGACATCTAGTGAAGTTTTACAGTAAGAAGAAAAAGCCTATTCTAATACTTTGCACTTACAGAAAGCTTTTCATTTTCCAAATTACCTATATTTTAGATTACTAGAATTTGCAACACATTTGTACATCATGCACTATTTTCTTTTGAAAGATATTTTGCCACTATTTTTAATAAACCACGTTTACCTGCCAAACGCTCAAACATTCTGATGGATACATTAGAGAAAGTTATAATGATATGAACTGGTGCAATTAAATTTAAAACATGAGCAGCAAAGTTACTGTTTTCCTATTATGCCAGATGTACTTATGTCCTGGTTTCGGCTGGGATAGAGTTAATTTTCTTCCTAGTAGCGGGTACAGTGCTGTGTTTTGGATTGAGGATGAGAACAATGCTGATAACACACTGATGTTTTAGTTGTTGCTAGGTAGTGCTTACACTAGTCAAGGACTTTTCAGCTTCCCATGTTCTACCGACTGAGAAGGCTGGAGGTGCACAAGAAGCTGGGAGGGGGCACAGCCAGGACAGCTGACCCAAACTGGCCCAAGGGGTATTCCATATCATGTGACGTCATGCTCGGTACATAAACTGGGGGAAAGCTGGCCGGGGGGCCGCTGCTCAGGGACTGGGTGGGCATCGGTCGGCGGGTGGTGAGCAATTGCACTGTGCATCACTTGCTTTGTATATTTTTTTATTATTATTATTGTTATTATTTTATTTCAATTATTAAGCTGTTCTTATCTCAGCTCACGAGTTTTCTCACTTTTACTCTTCCGGTTCTCTCCCCCATCCCACTGGGGCGGGGAGAGTGAGCGAGCGGCTCTGTGGTGCTCAGTTGCCGGCTGAGGTTAAACCACGACAACTTATAAGGGCTAAACATCCAACATTAACAAAACAATTCTACCAAATTCAGTGGGAATTATGAATGAAAAAGATTTTAATTCATACATTTTAGATATTAATACGACCAGTCATCTCTCTTCTCTATGCAGTATCCAGAAAGCTTGTATTCCTACATTCTCTCCGTAACCAATGAAGAAAGAGAGGTTCCTCTGGGAATACCTAAATTAGTCTCCTGCTCTGAATCATCCCAGAGCTTATGCTTGGTAGGCTTTATGAATAGCACACATAGTCTTTGAGGGTGCAGAAGTGGAAGGACTGTTAGAGAGAGCTTGTGAATTTCTTGACCCCATAGGTGCCCAACTACTTGCACAGAGACAACATACAATCTCAGATACCTTCTACCCTCCTTGAGCTGCACTCCAGGGAGGCAAGATATGATGTTGTACCAGCTACAACATTAATTTCAGCACTCATTAAGGTTCTAAAGGCAAAGTCTCATTTTTATGCCTCATCAAAAAAAGACAGTTAAGCACTGCCTGACACAACATACAGGAGGTTCAGTGCTGACTCCAGGGAAAATATATCACCTATTGAATGACAGGTGAACCTATAAATGCTTTCTGCAGTGACAGATATTTGAAGAGAGACAGATTACACATTTTCCCTTCTCATTAGTGGTTGTACTCCAGATACGAGTTTGGGCTCTGCTTTTTCAGACTGCCACATAGCTGTAGTTTGCAACAGAACCAACTGACTTGAGTCTTTCTAGCCTCAAAACACAAAGGAGAAGAAAGGGAAGGTCCATCTAGACAGAGATCGCACTTAAAACGGAAACACTCCTGGGCAAAGTGTTTTCAACACTTTCTTGGTAAAAACTGTAGTGATCTACAAGTCAAGAAGTGCAGATAATCCTGGTCTAGGGACTGGGACCCCAGTACTTCTGTTTGAGCTTCAATCTGCTGACACCATGGCTATTGGCTTCACAAGATGAGTCTGGAAAGCTAGATGTCTTCTGGTGCTTGAGGGAGGTGAAGGTAAAAACAGCTGGATATTAAATTATGTTTTGGCTAAAATCTGCCTGAAGCTAAATTACACACTTGTAATCACGTCAATTGCAAGGCAAAAATACTAGTAATTAATTGTGGCAATGTGACAGGATTTAAAGCAACCAAACAATTCTTGGTAGTATACAAAATGTAAAAATCTGAAATCTATCAACATTTTATGTACGGAAATTAGTTCCACTTGCAATGGCATCAGAATGAGTTTTTCCAGTTAATAACCTTCTCTTCATCTGAATCTAATCTTGACAACAGAAACACCATCAAGAATTATGAAATGGAGAAATGGCTTCTGTTTAAAACAAGGAACTCTTCATACTTGCACTCTATTTTGTATTTTATCACAGAGAAGCACAATAATCTGAGGTAAGGCTGCCAGATGACCAGGTTTCTCCAGACACAGACCTTTTTTCCAAACAGAAATTCTATCCAGGCAAAAAAAAAAGACAAATTTGGTCATTTGCCTGGAATTTCCAGATGCTGGGCAGCATAGTCAGGTGGTAGCTCTAATGTGGCTGCTTGATGCTTGGAAATTCTGGACAATGTATATCCACCAGGACTTTCGTGCATCTGAACAAAGTTACCTTGTGTGCAGAACATACCTAGCATGCTTCCTTTACTGAGTGCTCCCGAGTAAGACATGCCAGATAGGGTCCAAATTCTGTCCTGAATTTCCTGCACATAAATATGAGAGCCCTCACATGAAGCACTCACTCTAAAGCAATCTTCTAAGCGCATCCACAACTTGTATACGAAAATGAGAAAGCTGGAACAATGCATAGGGCCACCAAGGTATTTACTAGTTCAAGATAGGTAAATAGCAATGGGCACGTATGTGTTAGTACACACATCTAAAGATTCAGAACTAGATTTACAGGGACCTAGCACCTGGTTGTGTAGCAAAATCCACAGCCTGAATTAGACTTCTGGAATAAAAAAACCCAAAAACAAAAAAAAAAAAAACCAAGCAAGAGAAGATTTAGATGCTTAGAAAGGGGATACACACTGGGCAGCAATTAGAGCAGCAGTAACTACAGACAGACAGCAGGAAAGGCTGAAGAATTTGTCTTCATTCCACATCTCTAACTACTAGACAACTTATCCTGAGATTCAAGAAGATACCTCCTTCCAGTTAGGATTCAGTCTTTAGCCATCTCAGAGTGAGGTGGACCAGGTTTTATTTGTTTGTTTTAAAGAAAAAGAACAAATCCCTCATTTCAGAGAAAGAACAATTCCCTGAAAAAAGGGGGCCCAGCTTCAAGATGTTTAATATCGAATACTCATTTGATAAAAATACAGAAATTCTAAATGGCATAGAAATTAAAAACCAGGTTTCCCCTACTTCACATATATAATCTAACCACTGGGTCACAATCACATTTTCTGCCTCATTCTTCCAATTTCTTAAATATTCCATACAGAGATGAGTTTTAAAAAGGAAAGCTGATAATGCCTTCAGCTCCAGGCAATCTACAAATTTATGGTTACTGGATGTTTCCCAGAGAAAGGAGATGTGCCTTGAAACTCTCATCCACATCCTGGGTACCTGCCCTCTGGCTGAACCAGCAGGTCACAGGAAGCAGCATCCCTACTTCTACGGCCATTTTGTATGAAGCCTCACAAGTTGTACTCAACAGCTCACTTAGCAGCGCTCACATCTCAGCTAACACAGATCGAGGAACACCTATTTAATAGAGCCTAAAAGATTTTCTATATATTTAATAGATGCCACGCTATGCAGCACCATGAAAACTATGGTAGTAGAGAGTTTGGCCGAAAGCAGAGTCTTAGGCACGTCAAGGATCTTCAGTCCAAAAGCTAATACATCCAGGCAGCCGCAGAATGAAAGTTTTAAGAATCAAAACTTTAGATCTAGACAGATATTAAGCCCCTGAAACTTCAAGTCAATTTTTCCAATCTTTATAAAAGGTGCAAGACCTCTCTGCCTCTCAGAGATGTGCTGGTTTTGATTCAATGATCTTTATTAATGTATCCTTACACACAGGATATAGCATGACATCCTAGCATGGATGGCAGAAAAACCCTGCAATTTCTACAGTAGTAGTAACAACTGCATACATGGAAACTGATAGGTAAGGGCTTTTCTTCCCCACAAAAACCCCAAAAAAACCTTATAAAAAAAAGCTTGACAAGGATTCAGTGAAACACTTTACCATGGAAACCCTGAATATTATTATTTAGGGTCTCTGGCCAAACTCAGTATCATTAACAATACCTTTTCATATGCACTGCAAAAAAATTATGCTGGCATGATATTACAAGATTGAAACTAAAGATTCATTTAAAAACCAGATATTTCAAAGTTAAAAATTAGTACAGCTTTAATTCTTCATCAGCGAACACATATACTACCAAAATAATCTCTGTATTGCTATTATTAACATCATCACATCCAGATTTAATGAGACTGTCCCAACTTTTAACAACCGTATTATGATTTTGAGAGCCCATACCTGTTTCAGGTTATTAATAGAAGTCTTCTGGTATTGACAGGTCTCCTGGTTTCATCAGAACAGGCTAGATGGCCTTGGTCCCATTTTTTTCAACTTGATATAAGATGGTATGAAAGGGCAGGTATGGGCAATACCTTATCTCCAGGTTGTCCTACAGTGCTTTAAGCTCTTTGTGGTGACAATAAGCAGTAGGTCTAGGTGGATCCAATCACTGGAAACCATTCAAAAGCATACAAACAGTGTCAGCCTCAGAACGCAGCAACAAAAATCTTACACTGAACTCCAGACTGACTCAGTATTTGCCTTTTACACAAAAATGGTGGTTAATTTGCTAAACTGAAAGGATGTCTGAAAAATGAAAACATACACCTCTGTCTGGTATCAGCAAATTCTGTAAGCAGCTCTTTAGAGACAAAGTGGGGAAGTCATCTAAGCTCAAGCAAAATGGATTGGTTTTTGCTGAAATCAGTGCAAAAACATGAACCCAACACCAGCAGCTGAACCTCAAAATCTTCCAGAATAGCATGGATAAAGAGCTCATTTCCATACAATCCCTCTGGACTGAAATGAAACAAGAGAGAAAACTGACATCTGAACATTGGGTACCACCACAATAGAGAGTATGAAAAGCTCTGCTACCCTTTCATTTCTGTGCCATATTGCAGGACTGAAATTACTACCTTGGATGATTCTGAACCATGGTTAAAAGATGTAACAAGTTCCAAATTCCCCCTGCCAACAGAAACAAAGACACTATAAGGGTACCTGCTTAGCCATCAATCAGGAGCCAGGCTGCCTCACTTAACATCCAATTCTAAAACCCTCCACTAAGCACGCCATGCTTGAAAGCAAGGTCTGCTTTAATTTCGCAAAATGCGCTTCATTACATAAAGATAAATGACTGACAAAGATCTTTTTTTTTTTCCTTTCCTATAAGCAATCATGAATGTATGCCTCTCACATTCTCTAAAGCACCAAACAACGTTTTAGTGTATTATTTTCTTAATTTTTGGAGGACCTAGGGCCAAGCTCCTTAATTAATTTAGTCTTTGAAAATCAACTAAATCTACTTACACAAGGAAATTAGCCAAAGTTTGTCTTCATTAGACTTGAGACTCAGGCCAATCTGACCTGCTTAAGGAAAAAAAAGAAGAAATAATAATCACCAACATCAATCCCTTGCCACGCTGTGCTTGTGTAATTAGCTTACTGAAACCAATTAAATGCATGAAGATGCATTTATAAATAAATAAATGCTAAGAGGCTAGATGAGAAGACTTAATTATTCTTCCAAGTTCAGTGACAGACACTAAAATGATTCCACATTCCCCTGCTGACAAATTTAGAAACGGTACCTTTCCCATCCAAAAAATTCCACCAGACACCAATTAAAGATATTTTGATTTGATTTTGTTCACACTCAAATCAAACAGGATCTTTTTAATACAACCTCCCATTAAAAAAATCATAGAGGAAACTCTCCAGAATCACATAATACCTCAGACACAAACAACGGATTAAATAAGAGTTCCTCTACCTTCAAGCCATCTGCTAGTTTGCCAATGAAGCTCCACGGAAAGACTATTTAGGGTGGGCTTCATCTCACCTGATTTTAGTCATCTAAACTTTTGACTTGAAGCATAAAGTCTCTGTTTAGGCTCCTCCTACAGTCAGCTGAATAGAGATGGGCATTTCTAGAGAAAATAAATCCCACTTTAAGATATGTGTCCAAAAACCTAACTCATCTGCACCTTAAGTTAGGCAGAGGTTTATCTCACCTACCATTCCCTGGTCAAATTAAATATAAATATATTCATACACTAAGGATGGTACTCATCTCACTGAAATGTGGTAATAATAAAGTGTTGAGCTCAATCTCTCTACTTTTCCATTGGTCAAAAGAGAACAACATCTTTCTCAAGCATATATTTTAAAATTGAATGAAGCATATTATGGGGGCATTTCTCTCTCAAACCACCTATACGGGCTGCCTGGATAGCTATCTCAAACCAAGCATTTCATTTAAGACAATGGAAACATGAGCAAGATGAATCCCTGACTTAGTGCACAGCACCACAAACATATATTTAGATTTAGCTGAGCAGATACTGAGTTTAGACTTCACTTCCTTAACTCTAATAATACAAATAACCCATTTAGAGTATTTTTAGTAATAACAGTGTTAATTTAAATTGTCCTTAGCATTGGTAGGGGGTGTTGGCACACCAGGAAGTCTAGGGGATGAGTCTAAATCCACTTGGAACAAAATCAAGCAGAAAGCCTGCAGAACACAGAAGATAACTGAGGGCATGGAACAACCTGGGCTGGCAGCTATAGCGTTAAGTCCATTAGTTGTCATTAGAACAAAATACACCACCATGGGCTTGCCAGTCCAGTCTTTGGGAACACCAAGGTGTAATATGATTTCAAGCACGGATACTTATCCATTAAGAACTGCAATAAAAATACCTTGCAACTTTCAGTCAGTTGAACAATTTGGGGGAAGAAAGTTAAAAACACACCTATACATCCAGCTACAATACTGTTTGCTATCTCAGTTATCTTAGTATCTTTGATAGCTTTGCAAATAGAGCAAATACTGTCTTCTAACACAGATGCAGGTCCTCAAATAAGATAAACAAGACAGCTTGCAGTAAACCAGCTCTATCTAGCACTAGTAGCTTGCAATATGTTTAATGATGAGGACAATCTGCTGACATTCCACAACTATAAGTAAAAAATAGCATTATTTGTGTAATTTTAAATGCTATAGACATATTCAGAAGTTTAGGTGATTCTTTTTTAAAATCTTCAGCTCATATGAAATACATTATTAAAAGGAAGAAAATGATGTGACATATAGAAACATGACAGATTGTTCAGAAACCATACTAACTTTACAATAACCTTTTAAATTACATTTAATTCTGTAATGCTTCTTTTTCAGAAAAAAAACCCCACAACAAACCAAAAAAACAAACCAAACTTCTGCTGGGGCACAGAAATCCCATCAAGGTGGAGTTCATAGGCAGGTAAAATAGAAGCAATAACCAACGGACAATTTTAGTTGTAATACTTCAGGGCATGCCTATGTGTGCAACTCCTGTAGACATACCTGAGCTAGTTTACATAATGACAGTAATATCAATGTGCCAACCAGCAACACAGCATGGTCTTGTCCAGTCACTCGCAAATTTATTCCCCTTTTTGGGTGGATGCTGCAAACTCATTTAAACACTCTGCTGCTGCAGTTGTCACCATCTCAACTCAACAGTTTGAAACAAACTGCAGTATGTCTGTGAACCAGAGCAATGTTTCGACTGCAACACAAAAGCATTCTAATAGGCAGATACCACTTACTTCTCAACTATCCACTTGTAATAATGAGAAAATGCTGGACTGATTTCCTGGACCTTCCTGAAGCAAATGACAGTTATGTTCTCCCCTGATATAAAAGGCCTCATGGAAACTTGTCAGTTCTCTGCTCCTGTTTCTTCCTAAACTATTTCACCCTGACCCAAAACACTTGAATTAATGGATCTCACCTGAGGAAATGTTTTTTTAAATAATCATTTGAATTTAAATAATTCCTTCTATTTGCATTAATTAACTTTCCTGTTCCCTATGTAAAGCAGAGCAGCATTAATTATCTCCCTTTTACAGGCTGAGCAAGTGAGACTCACTAAAATTCAGTGACTTGCTCATAGGCAGAGAGGAGCTCCATGGTAGAGGAGGGAACTGAAGCAAGAACCTGAACAAGATGGAAATAAAATTTTCAGTCAGATCAGTGGAATTTATTTAAATTGCATGCTGCTGTGGGTCTCCTGACACCCATTTGTGAGCTTCAAGACACAATGTTAAAGGACAACACCAGGGACCCACCAACAATATTCTAAAACTGTAATACTGAGTATAACCAACCAGACAGTCAACACACTTAAATCACTATCAAGCCCAATTCTGAGAACAGCTGTAAACCAGTAAAAGGTCAGAGTGTCATAAGTCATCATATTAGCCTTCTTTTCTCTTCCACCCCTCCTTCTTTTCTTTTTCAAAGGACAGCAAAGCTTCCAGGATAATCCTCTACGCACCATACGTGCTCTTCTTCCCAACTCTGAGGTCTAGGATTATAAAATGAAAGCTGAGATCCTCACAGTTCTATCGTTTCATGAGTTAGGACTTCAAGACACCAAGTAAATGCAATAAATGAGAATTGACAATGGCAACACTAACACCTTGCAGATGTCTACAAGCAACGTCTCATGGGTAATTACATGCCAGTCAACTGGTCAAAAAGATTAGCTAAGGAGCTCAAAACACTGCCATTCCCTTTACAGAAATTTTAAAGGCAATCTACTCTGTCTGCATAAAGAAAGCTTTACGCTCCTAGCACACTTACTGAGTATGCTTCACACCACCACCATCACTCCTTTTACACTCTTTCCGGGTTTACAGTTTTATTGCTCATAGAGGATGGCATTCTGAAACAACAGGTCACGCATGTATTTTCATTTTCAATTGGAGTTTAACTCTGCAGTGCCACGCCATGGTCATTCATACTTTAATGTACAACAGCTGATTCAAGGGTAAAACTCACATACGAGAAAAGATTGAACTTCTGTCATTTTGACTCTTCACTGCCTCTACTTTCTGCCTCAGTAAGACAGAAAACATTATTATTCTCATTTCTTAGCATTCTAACTTTTGGGGTGCACTTACTTTGCACAGGACAAAGGAAAAGTGAACAGGATCAACATAATTTGTAAACACTAAAGAGGTCAGTATAGTAACACTGTGGTACATAATCCACAGCAGGAACTATTTGCAGACTTCAAAGGCTAACTGATGTTTTCTTTCCTGACAAAATGACCTAGAGATTCTAGCTTTCCTGGAAGTGCTTCTGCTGCACGTTACCCTGGAGGAACTTGCTCAGTCCTATCCCCTCCCCATACTCTGAGAACTTGCCTCGCAAGAATACTTCTTCAACAAAGCAGTTTTGGAGCTTACAAACTCTATTTTATTAGTCTAAATGGTTTGCTGATGGCCTAAGAGCCTAGATTTTCCCAGGTAGTTAATATGTTGCTTCTCTTCAACCCTCTACAGTAACTATCAGCCAATAGTACAGACCATTCCACATGTCCAAGATTCTTATATCCAAAATTAGATCTGAATCAGCAAGTCTCTACCATGCCTTGAACGTCAACAATGGGCACACAGTAAATAAAAATAATTTATTATAATATACTTGAAAGGAAACATTTTCTGTATATTTAATAGAAGTCACATTTTCTGTAAAAAAACCTCCTTAAATAAACATCTCTATTCAATTACATACACAACGAGAAGTAAGACAAAGAAAGAGTCTAGTTTTCCCTTTGAGAATAAAGGCATTTGGAACGATGCCTATACAAACCTACTCATCTCTTCTCCATTAATTCCACATGATTTTCCCGTAAGCATACCTGGTTTTCTATAACCAATTGTGATTTGCATAAATTCTTCCCAGAAAAGAAACAATTACCTAACCTAATGATTTCTCCATTAACGGACATTTTGGCAACAATAGATGACGGAGAAATCCTTGATTAGTTTCAGGAGAATTCTGACTAGCATAAACAGGCATTTACATCAATAAGAGTCTCAGCGTTCGCTTTAAACGCAGAACATTCAGTGTGCTGAGGGAATATGACTGATTTAGGTATCCTGAGTAAATTAAGGTGTACCCAAAATGTTTTTTTGCTTTTGCAAGAGATGGACATATACAAAGCCCTGATGTCCAAAGATGCTATTCTGAATGGATAAAACTTCTGTTCTGGAGATGCTAATAGCCCCTCACCAACTGCAGCTCTAGGCTCTGTCTCTATCCTACACATTGGCTGAGCCTTAGCCCAAGATCCCAAGCCACAGCCCAGACGAACAAGAGGACAGAATTCCTTTTGCAGCCCCTTCCCAGCCCCACTCCAGCTACAGCTCTAGGCTCTGTCTCTCTCCCAAACCTAATCCTAGCCTCAGCCCAATGCATCACCACCAAACTGTACTCCCCCAAAAGTCCAAACCACCATTTTCTCTTGAATTTTAATTCCTTTATCAAGGAACGTTCTTCAAAAGCCAGTTTGACATTACTAACATAGGCATTATCACTAATGCAGCTTTTGCTCATTAAGCCACAAGAATACAAAGAGGAAGTGGCAGTTAACCCCTCAGTCACTGAAACACAGATACTAGTTCTACTATAACACTTCCTTCGAAATACCACCGTCAACTGAGAACTCGCCTACTAACGTGGTTTCTGTCTCAGCACAATGAGAATGGTTAGACTGAAAAAGGAAAAGGACAAATAATTTTGAAGAGAAGGGATCATAGCTTAGCATTTGAAATGTAGTAGAGATGTACCGCAAAAGGATCGTCTAAGTCCTTGTCTATCTAGCAGTTGAATTAGCAAGAAAACAAGTTTAGGAGTCATGCTTGCAAAAGGGGGCATACTATAGTCTGCACATCCTTAAAACATGATCAAAAAAGATAGGTACTCAGGTATTACAAATCCTAGCCTACTTTTGGATGGGTTGCTTAACTTTTTACAACCTCCATTTTTTCAGCAGTAAAATGGAAATAATAATCCTGACTTTTCGGACGGTAAGGCTATGAAGGTTAATTCATTTAAATTCCATGAAAGTCTTTTGAGCTCCTTGTATGAAAAGTGTTATTTAATTAAACATTGTTATTATTCCAAAGGAGCAACCGTAACAAAAAAATCCTGTTTATTTTATTGCCTATTGCAATTTGCATGTAACTGTCCAACCCCCCAAAAGGAGTGCTTGTCCCTGTTCTGATAAGGACTTGTGCTAGTCAAAGTGTATTATATGAGAAAAGCATACTCTACTCCAACACAAAAACATTTTAACCAGTGAAAAATTAAACAGAAGTTATGACCATCAGGATTTTTAATAGTGTTTTTAAATTACTTAATGTTCTTTTCCTGAGTTTCATGTACATTTTAAACTAGGTTTGTTTCTCTTTATCAGCTAAAAGACATTCTAATCTCTTTTGACGTCTTATTTAATGAATTAGAATGGTTCTTAACTCTATTTTTATAGACATAGAAACAGAAACTAATGGAACACATTGCTTTGATTTGTCTGTCTACAAACGAGCCCAAAGTTGTGTTGCTAGTTCTCAACCAATACTGCATTGTTCTTTATTTAAATTTAATCTATTCCTAAATAAAAACATAATGAAAAGAAAAAGAAAACACAAAAGAGATGCTGCAGCCTTAAGTAATACCGCTTAGAGCAGAATGCAGATGTCCTCTTTTAGCTTTTCAGAGCTTAAGAACTCCAGGGTGCAGTAGCTTACCCTCAGAGCTTTCATGTACTACTGTCTAATTCGATGACGCTTCAGTTGATTATAAATGCCGGGACAAGGAGTCTCATAGATCTGAACGAGCACAACTATTACCGGGTTTTTTCCCTGGGCTGCGGTCACAGTGCAGATCATGGAGGCCAAATGTAATTCACTGAATATCAATCTGACCAAAAAACTGACAGAAACACAACAGGCAAATTCTTGCCCCTGCTGTGATCCCCATCTGGTTGGAGAAAAACTTAAATGCTCCAACTGGTTCTAAAAGCCCAGGACTGATAGAAAATAACTACCCAGAAGACAGCACTGGAGAACAGATTTGTAAGATTACTCTCCCCTGTCTATGGGCTATGTCAAATACAGGACTGAGCAGGAGTGGGCCACATGGTGCTTCAAAGGCTGCAGCGAGGTATGCAACACAAGGAACAATGAGGAATGATTAAAGTAATTTAGATGGCTCACAACAAGAGTCTAAGACAAAACAAGGGGGTCTCCAAGCTGTCTCTCAACAGCTCAGGATCTCAAAGATTTGACCACAGTAGAAAGCCACAGTGTCCAGAGTCGTACACAAATATTTTTTTTATATAAAGTGCCATATAGTCTTTAAAAAAGCTTCATGCCACCTGCCAGTCAGCAGCACCGAGACTAGAAAGCCCCTCTGCATTGCAATGGCAGACCTGCATATTACAAAGTTAGGGAAAGCAAGCCAGTATTACTTTCTGCTGAACTGACATGCTCCTTTCAGATCATTTCCTATACAATTTGAAACAAGTGTTACCCTTGGAGGTGTAAGTAGCGCTAGTAAGCAACCTATTTCCCTCATTCAGAGCATTTCCAGTTCGTTTAAAGAAAGGCTTCTTCCATATAGTACATTCTGACTTCCTGAGTAAAGACTAGCTCCTGTTTTTTTCACAGACCTTAAAGAGCAGGATGTAGCACAATGTTAAAGGTATCTGCTTATTGCCAAGCCCCGAAAACCATCTAACATTATATACTCAATGCCAAGTATTGTTTGAAAACAGAAACTTTTAAAATATCAGTTTTCTTAGTCTAAATCAGATACAATATCTTTGTAATAACCTCCTTTTAGATGTACTACACTTCTTTCTCGGGATTCAGAATTGCCACTTATAATCAACCAAAGGAACAAAATTTTTCTATTACTTACATTGATCCGTTTCACAGACGGTAAAAGGATTCATCATCATGTCAGCCCCTTACCTACACTACTCACTGCCTAAGACCCTCAGCTGTAGCCCAGGGCCCAGTGGTGAAAGGCAAATCCCCAATACCAGTGGCTTGCTTGTCCTAGCAATCCTTTAGAAGACAGTACATAAGCAAAATGAAATTAAAAGTAAAGAAAACTATTTCAACTACCTTGCCATGTAGTTTGTGAACATCGTATCTTATTTGAGCAAATTCCCGGAGTCCAAAAGATCCTCCAACAAGATATAGCTGAAAACGAAAACAGACATGTTAGGACTACTACGAAAAAGAACACTTCACATACTGACCCAATTCAGTTAGTGAAGGACCCTACTATTCTTCCAACAGAAGCACCAGGAAATGAAGAAAATAATCAATTGGAAGACATGCATAGGAGAAGAGGGAGTATATGTCAAGTCAGAGCCTTCTTCCACTCTCTGGGTCTGGATTTCACAAATTTCCTCCTTCGTACAAAGACAGCTGCTTCATGACTCACGTTTTCTAGGGACTTCCTCTCCTCTTACCCCTTCTTTCCCTCCCCATACAGCTTCCTGACATAACTGCAGCAAAGGAACCTTTACCTCGCCGCCACAGGGTTTATTCTCATAATTTTCAAACTCTATGGGGAAGTAACAATGCTACATTGACTTACTCCGATGTCTGTGGGTAAGAGATCTAATTAAGCTTCTGAACAGACCAGCTGATTGGAGCTGTGGTTCAATGATATGTTATCACATAGGCTAAGAAATCATATCCAGCCCACCTGCACTTTTATTAAGTGCCTCCTTAGTTGTCTTGCAATTCCCTCCACACCTGTGAAGCTTATGAACAAGAATAATAAAGGGAGAAATGGGGGGGGGGGGAACCTTCATATCCACGTAAAGAAATTGTTAAATTATTCTTTCTTATGACAGAGGGATATCATAAAACTGTGTATGTATTTTTACCATTAAAAATGGACAGACCAACCAAAAGATCAAGTAATGTTAACAAACACCCTTAAGAACTTGAAAATTAGCTTAGAAATCTAGCTACTCTGTGGAAGAATCAGGCCTCTTGCTCCTGCTCTGATGTGACAGACTCCATCTACTGTTCTCTGTTAAGGCAGATGCACAGGAGGCCAAAAGGCTTCACACATCTAGAGATGCACATCTAAGGAACGTGGAAGCATGAGGAAGCTCTAAGGACCTGAGTGGAAAAAAAAACCCAACACCACCCCCCCCCCCCCTATTTTATCACACCACATTGCTGTTACAGTCCTTCATTACAGGCTGTTGCTGCACTGGTAACTGTTTTCTGCACAATGCTGGCGGATTTCTTGCTACATACTAAGTTTGCAGCAATGGCCCGTGTCCAAGAATTGTTATAATTATGCTGCACAGGTAGTCAAAATGTATGTTCTTTCCAAAAAGTATGCCATCTGAAGTTCAGGTCACTGAGGCCGCAAAGCCATATTCATTCAATTTAAACTAAAAAACAAAACCAAAAACAAACCCCAAACGCCAAAAAAAACCCCTTCTACATTTATTCCTTCTAAAAATTGCAGGACTATGTGATTTCCCATCAAGCAGGTAAAACTACTCACAACCACATGAACGCGCTCCCCACACACACTTAGATGCTGGTATGTTACAGACCAGTACCCAGGAACTAATGTGCTCTGTTCGCAGAACAGGCAACCCTTCACCAATAGCCAAGAGTTAAAGGCTCCACAGTCTCTTTCTGGGCCTGGCCCTTTCGATAAGCCTAAGAATCTAGCTGATAATTAGAAACAAATAGATAATAGAAACAAAATTTTGTGATATGAACATCTAGCTGCTAGGCCACAGAACTCTGACTTCAGAAAGCCAATCAAAAAATCATCATGTGGTAGCAAGTTAACTTTCAGCAACTAGAAATTTGACCTACCAAAAATTGGATGGCACCATACTTGTATCATAACTGTTCAAGGAATTAATGATGCTCTTGCAAATATTGAATCATCAAAATACACAATAGAAAAAAAGGTATTCGTATAAAGGGGGGGGGGAAGTCTTCCTCATGTGTCAGTATTTTGGTAAGAAAGAATAACAGGAAACAGAAAATATTCAAAATAGTTAAAAAGAACCTGAAAATTATTCAAGATTTATTCAGTCAAAGCAGAAGATTTGTCAGCTGAAGATATGGTAACACATAATGCTGAAAGTCTCAAGGATCAGACTATAATTGAATTGTAATATGGTTGACACCTCAGCATAAGTTTTCATTAGCTGATCTTCTTTAACTCCTAACAAGTATTATGTCAATTAACAGCCAATGAGTTAACTTAACAAACTTCCAGTCCTAACGAACAGAAATCAGAAGCGCTATAGACAAGTATACAGCTGTTACAAATCACACCTTATTGCCTTTGTGTATATTAGCATGTTGTCAAAGAGTGGCTATGGTGGAGCAAAAGCAACTGCACTAGAAATGGTTCAGTACACAGTTGTTAAACTAGGCAGAAAGTAGCACTTACTTGTGACATCAATTAAAAATTAGTTTGCCCAACAACAAACTTGCATGAAGTATATACCGTTGCGAGATGCAATATGAACAAGTGGAAGACCTTTAAGTGGCCTGTTCCTCATAACCCAACTATTATTTAACATAATGAAAATGTACACTGTGGCTTACGAAGCCATGCTCTAAGCTAAAAAAAAAATATTACATTCTTTAGCTTTCATCATTCAAAACTATGTAATGTACACTGTAACTAAGCGAAATCAAGAGAAAGTTGTTGCATGAAATAAGTCATGTGCTACTCATTTTGTCTCATCACATGCTATCACTTGTTTGACAGCAACCATTATACAGTGCATTTTACATCTGCAGCTATATGCAGCTATATACATGATAAAGGAGTTGATACACACACACACCTCTCAGTTCCCTTAGACAGATTTTGGCCTGAGACTGTAATTTTACTCACATCACCTTTACACTACAAAAGGGAAAAAACCACTTGGTTTCTGATGCACTTCTGCTCTTCATACAGCATAAGCAGTATAGCTAGCCTGGCAAGTTGGCACATTTTGCTTATCAGGCATTACCAGTATAGTTGCCTTTACACTTCCAATACTGCAATGGTTGATTCATCTTACGATGAAACATCAATTAGGTTGCGTCTGAGTCAAAGCACATTGATGCTGTAAAAAATTACAAATGCCACTGAAATATTACACAGTGTAATGCTGGAAGGTTAGGATTAAGATTAAATAATTTTCAAAAGCACACAATACACACAAAAATATAAATAATATGTTTACAATGTTACTTAACCAATGTTCTAAAGTACCAAACATGGTGTCTAAGACTTCATTGCAAAACCGGACCAGAATCAGTCATATTCAGCACTTACTTAATCAACCAACAGCGTGTCAATACAGTTAGCTGACAACCCTGAGCATGAATTGCCTTGATCTACACAAACCAGAGCAGCAGTGGACAGCTATTCAGTCAATTAGATTTTTGAAAACTGTGTTCAAAAGCCAATAAAAGAACGTATAAATGAGTTTATGCAACTATAATAGCATTAAAATTAGTAAAGGACTCAGTGACCGACAATGCATTGAGTGGAAATACTAGTCTCAGTTTAAGTGTTTCCTTTCTCTTTTTTGCATTATGAGGGAAGATGTCCTCACTACCTTCATTTAAGTTAACTGTATTTAAAGGGAAGAATGCATACGTACAAACCACAATGAAGCATCAAGAGTCACCAGTCAAAATAGTTAGAAGCGGGATAAGACTCAAAAATTCCAGCAACATTATCACCTTGTTGGCTTTGCATATTCTGTATGTCTCACATACATTTCTAGTTTCCCAATTTGTAAAACAGAGATAATGTCTACATTCCTTGCAAAACACTCTTCAGTTAAAAAAGCACTACAATGGATGAATTTGCTCAATGTAAGCCAAGGGCAACAGTGAAGTCCAGTATGTTCCACCCACTAGTCCAGACATAAAAGAGACAGTAGAAGCTATTCAGGATGCCATATAAATAAAACAGTTAGGTTGGCAATATTCTAATGAAGTCAGGCTCAAGTTCACTCTCCAGTTAACTGAAAGGGGAAAAGTAATGCCACATATAACGAAAATTAAAATGTATTTTTCTTCATTCCAATTTTAGGATCATACAGATATTTAACTGACATTATAAAATGTTAAGGCATTGGCATCTGAAGAGTACTCAAGCTGGAAAGTTCAAATATACCTGCATTCTTTCACTGTGAGGGAACTATTCGTTTTATATGCTTCAGAATGTGGAGCAAAAAACGTTATTATGTAGTGAACATCATCTGTCTAGTTACCCAGATGCATACAGCGGATTGATGAAGTGATAATAACATCTCACTTTTTCCTTTACACCTGAAGTTTACCTTAGGAAGGCAAAAATCATAAAACATACTAGTTAGCCAGCACTTAACACCAAAGCAAACAGCTTAACAGCACCGCTAGCACAACCCCCCATTAAAGATCTCACATTGGATTATTCCTTTATGTTTCAATGAGTACACAAAAAAAACCCTACAATGTTGCAATGCAGTTAAGCATGCACGGAAGACTTGCATGTTGCAAAACAAAATGAAAGACAGGATGTGACATAAGAGCACCATCTGTCACATACACTCAGCAACCTCAATAAATGTTTTATATAAAAAAATGACACAAAATTCTCTTTAATAACATTCTTTTAAAAATTCTATTTGTTCACCTCGCCATTGGGAAGTATGTTATGCAATCAGTTATGGATGGCATCAGACTGATCCCTTGAACTGCATCTCAGGATGGGAAATAGAATCATAGAATCATAGAATCATAGAATCATTGAGGTTGGAAAAGACCTCTAAGATCATCGAGTCCAACCGTCAACCCAACACCACCATGCCCACTAAACCATGTCTCTAAGCGCCTCATCTACACGTCTTTCAAATACCTCCAGATACTTGTATTTGTCACCGACACTACAGTGAGATGTTCACTGAGGACTTGTAACAGCAGAACAACTTGGGACTTACCGCAGATCCCTACTCTTTTAGTTTCCTGCATAATCTAAAGCAGCCATCTTCAGTTCCTTGGGTTACAAAATAACAAGAAACTGCTTCTCTGGCAGGACCAGCAATTTGCGTATTACAGGCGTCCCTGTTAAGAGAAAGCCATTCTTGCTATAGTACCAATTGTGAAAGCCACATTACAAAATCACATTTGTCATAAATCCCTAAATTAACCAAATCACAGTATTTAGTGCTGGCAACACAGATTATGCAGTGGTGGAAAATGTTATGATACATAACACTGAAGAAGAAACATGGTAATTTTCTAACCTCTTCTTCAAGACTGCCGCTGCAAAACACTCCAGCTATTCATCAGGAGCTTCGAAACTAGAACAGTCATGTGAATGATTTTATTTTAGTTTGCAGTGATCACGGTAAAAAGGGTTTTGGGGTTTCCTTTTTAAAGAACTGTCATATGTGCAAGACTGATGAAAGATGGCAATTTGACAGCCCAGAAGACCAAAGTCTCTTATTTGTTCCCTAAATAAAGTAGCAGGGGAAACCACCAGTCCCAGAAAGACCCAGGCAAGTCATCTTAACCTGAAGCGCCCCCCTCTGCCAGCTCTAACTCTCAAGAGTTTATTTCCCACAGTCATTCCAGTACTTGGCTCTAACGCTGAAACTGCTGAGAAGAGAGAAAAACAGTGCAGAAGTTTCTTCTCAGAAACTTACTAAATCCTCTCCCCACCCTTGATGGGAGCAGAAGAGGGTCTACCTTTTCTTCTTGTCTGCAACAAATGGAAATCATTTTCAGTTCAGATCAGAGGCCTCTTTTGGGGGAAAACAGAAACCAAAACTATGCATCCCTTAGTAGTTATTTCATTCAAAAGCACAACAAGTAAGAGAATGCACTGACTTAATACATATACTAGAATTCACAAACTGTAGAAAGACTGCACTGCATTACATTCAAAAATAGATGAAATACACCAGTAGACGACCGCATGGATACCATGCTGGCAACCTGGGACAGCAGCTGGTATAAACTGGAGCCAATAGTAACTGACCAATAAAGCAGAAGAGTGTAGTTTTCACAGCATGTAGAACTCTGTGCAGAATATTAAACTTGACCCAAGGTATCAGGTTAATTGGCTCGGTATAAAGTATGTTGAAAGCAATGATTTTAAAGATTGCAAATACGAATGGCTACAGGCCAGAGTACCACAAAAACTGTCCGCATCCTTGCAATGCTACTGTTCAATGTCTTAGGAAGAAAACAAAACCTTTGTTTATTAAAATGTCCACTTCATAACAGGTTGGAAAGCACAGAAAATGCATTTAATAGAAACCAATCTAAGAACAATGCAGAAGAGACAGAAACCCATGTTTCTCAGCGTGAGCACTAGTGAAAAAGGGCATTTTCAGCCACAGCATCGTCATTTTGCATTACACACATTGCTTGGGCTGGTCAGATGACAAGGGAATTTCACTCAAGCAGCTGCAGCTGTTCGAAAAACAAGTCTGCCTGGTGGTCAAGCTGCAGTTTCTGAACACCACCTTTTCTTTCTTCATAAGCTTCTAAAAGCCGAAATTTCAATTCCTTATTAAAATTATCATTCCCACTACTCACAGGTTCAAATCTAGCCAAGGTACATTACAATAAGAAACTGTTTACACCTCATGGCAACCTGCTGTTCTTGTGATGTGTTAGGCCCAGCTCAAAACACCAATAAACTGAAACATGCATTAAAGAACATAAAAAGAACTACTAGTTCTTCACTACTAGTCAAGGAATATTTCCCTATTGACAACGCTGGACAGGGGATGAAGGTGAAATGTACTTTAGAATAAATATTAATCTTACATCTTTTACCTTCACCACCCCTTGAAGAAGGTGGAGACTTAGAGCAGGACCAAACACACAAAGTAAAACCAGGCAAGTCTGTACTTACGTTCCTGTTCTGAGGCTCAACACAGAACCTCAGTTCCACTGAGTGCCAGATCAGTCCATTCTAACAGCATTAAACAATGCAAATACACTCTTTATGCTTTAAAATGAAACAGAGGGGAAATCTGGAGTACTAAAGATTGCCTGTTTGTTTGTCTAACATTTATCTGGAAAATAGTACTCCAAGATTAAGAATCAAAAGAAAAGTTTAAGGCGTTGACTCAAAAGATGAGCTCAGAAATTTTAAGGCCTGACAGTCAACTGAAAGATGGAAGTCAGCTAATTCAGACTGCACAAACTGGAGTCCACAGAAGCCCATTCAGTTTGAACACACTGGCTTCCACTCTGGCACAAACAGTTTCAGGGGGTGGTTTTGTCTGGAACAGCTCCACACTCCGCTGTGGATTCAAACACACACAGATGAACAGGAGATGCAAAGCAGAAGCGCAGCAGAAGTCAAAGACATATCTCATCATAAGCGTAGAGACCCAATATTTATAATACAAGTCACTGAAGCATAAAAGCAGCACTCTGTGATTCGCTGATTGGAAGCAACCATTTTAGAATTCTAAAAACAGTTTTGTATTTATTGCTCTTCTGGGCTACAAATGTAATACTTGGGATTTTTACAGGCAATCAAAATTTATCTACAAATATTAGAAGTCAGAATTCTCTTCTCATGGGCAAATGTTAACTTCTATTAATCTCTCAAAAGCATATTAACATTTAAATCAACTGTTCTGCATGTGTCAAATTTTGTTGTAAAGTTACATGAAGTAATAGATATTAATAAAAGCCCCGCAATTCAATACTATGAATTGTTCAAGCCGATAATGTGAATGATGTTAACAATAACACTGACATATCTAAAAGTGAAAAATACTGATTGTAGTAATCCTTTTTCAAACAATATCAGAAGATAATGTAGTAAGTTTCTACACATAGACACTGATGGCAACAATAGATCTCAGAAACATGATTACTCCTGAGAAGAATTTTCCGTATTTCTCAGTGTTCATATCATCTTTTATGATGGAGGGCAGATCCTCCAGAATCCGTGGGAAGAAGGCGTGCCTTGTATTCAGCATACCCCAGGACTCAGAATTCAGCAGCTTTATATGAAATTAATTTGGTATGTTGTATTTAAAGAAATCTTTGGAAAGTTAGTTACTTAAATACATTTAAATGATAAAAACATCATTTCCCTACCCATTAACCCTGTAAAACTTTCACTTTCGGTGACTCAGAGCACAATAAAATACCATTTCACAATATTTGCAGAACATTTATGAGCATCAGTCATGGCTTCCAGATGACCCTGACTTCACCAGTGAACAAAACTAATTCACAGACATGTAATTTCATGTCCTGATGTCTGGGAAAGGTGTTTTGTTTTGTTTTGTTTTGTCTGTCAAAAAGGTTGAGAGACAACTGGTTCATTAACAAGGGCCTGAGATGCCACTGACCTTCTCTAATGGTGCCTGGAAGCACGGACCACATTGCTGCAGCATTGCTAGGGACTCTCTAATCTGACCTTTTTTCTTGTCCTGTACATGACAGGCATTCTTGGCATCT
Source organism: Aptenodytes patagonicus (assembly GCF_965638725.1). Taxonomy (NCBI): domain Eukaryota; kingdom Metazoa; phylum Chordata; class Aves; order Sphenisciformes; family Spheniscidae; genus Aptenodytes; species Aptenodytes patagonicus. The sequence goes on along the minus strand of NC_134955.1, from coordinate 33,570,771 downwards.
CTTGACAAAGCGTTTATCAAAGTAAACTTGCACTGTTCAAGGCAGCAATGTAGATGGCATTGTAGTACAGTCTGTGTGCATAAGCACTGATGGAAATAGATTTTAGAAACATACTTATTCACAGAAAAATCTTTCACTGTTCCAAGCTACCCCCGTCTTCTCTTTTGGCAACACTAGACACAGCACGTAAAACACCAAAGACAAGATCCAGAAGGAGAAGCAAAGTACTTGTAAAAGTACAGTCATTACAGAATGAGGAAAAAAAACCCCGAAAAATGAAAAGAAGTCAAAATCTACAGCTATAGATATGGAGAATGTTGCAACATACTGCAAATTTGAAACTTACAGCACTACATATATAGTGCAATCTACTTACTTTAGGTATGCAATAAAAATCACCCAATGAGCCACAGAATATATTTCCTGTCTCCTAAGACACCACTTCAGATCCTCAGAATTTATTTTTTCCCTTGTAACATGTTGACAGCAGAACTGGAACTGCATCTATACATTCCTTTTGCAACTTAGAGAGCATGAAAGATTCTTGTCTAGAATCGGACAGAGACAGAACCACAAACACAAGTTTTAGAGAGTGGTGTGAGCACATGAAATGTTTTTTAACCGGTGTTTTAAAACTGTTACTGCTTTGCAATTTTGAAATCCAAACATATTTCCTCAATGATGTAGAATCACCATTTACACTTGTCTGAAAAAATAACTTCCAGCAACCTTCAAACATTCTAACTGCACTAGAGAAGTAACCTTACATGTTCAGTGTCTCATAAGGAAGGTATGACGCTGGATCCACAAGCTGTAATACCAAAGAGCCTTCCTCTCTCAGAAGCATCACAGCGGCAGTAGGACATTGACAGACACATCCCTTTTGGTCAGGTAGAGTTGACTGTGGAATATAAAGCAGCAGTGACTGAAGCTCTTCTTCTATAACAGAACCAAATATCCTAAAGACTTGTAAGTTAAGCTTCATGTGATAAGGAAAGAGTTCCCATTATCATGATAAGAAACGGAGATGTCAATATAGCTGACAAAGATGTTTAAGTTACCACAGAGGCTGCGCAGCCCTCCATCATAACAGCAAATTTTACAGATACATCTGTAAGGTCGCTGGAGTTCATCCCAACACCTCCACAGATGTTACCATCTTTACCGATGCTTTAGCACTACTCACCCTGTAGCACTCAAGCTGTTAAGATACTCCATGCCAGGTTACATCACTCTCTCCTGCATGCTTACTGTTTTACGCCATGCAGAGATATCTTATCTGCGAAGTTTAGAGAGTTAAAGGAAACATTCACAAATCAAGGTTTCCTGCAGGTTTAATTCCTACCCTGTACAGTCTTGTTGGTGCTCACAAAAAAATACTCTATCTTCTGAGAAAGCATGACTGAAAACTGATTTATACACCTTACTCTGAAAGCTGTTGTCAGTTTGAGGTTTAAAGATCAATGAAGAAAATGCCTTCTGCACTGAAATATTCTAACAGCCCCAGGCCCAAAAGAACAAAGAAAAAACAATCAAGATAATTTACACTAAAAAGTAAGAAATATTTTTAATATATATTTGTGCGTGTGTGTGTATAATGAGACTCATCTGTCTTTGAATCATGATCTCTTTAACCTTGGAGCCTTTAAAAAAAGTGGCACAGGGATTTTTCATTCAAATATGTAGTGTAAGAAGGGAAGATATGAAAGCCGTTTGATTTTTTTTTCCCATAAAAAAAGCAAATGCGGTACTGATGAAAAGTCCAGCAGTACTGAAGAATAAAGTCCTGTACCTGTCTAGTGAAATAAATGATGTACAGGATGCAAGAATCTAACAGAAACCTTTGGTTTCAGTATTACCAATAAATTCAGCAGAATTTAAAGGGTTACAAAAACATGCTCCTTCTGATTCTGTGCATAGATTCAGTGTCTTTTCTGCTGTAATTGATCTTTTAGCACAATTCTGTTCAGCTTCAGAGATGCTTTCAGAGTTCAATAGACATCTGGGGAACTAACAAGAATTGCATGAATTCTCCTTTTTCTTAATCCTTGGGACGCCTTTGGGTAGCAACACAGAAACATTCTGAAGTATTCACAGGGGAGAATAATTTTAAGGCAGGGAGACATGAAACCCTGGAAAGAAATATAATAGAATATTTTTCTATATAATATTGCCTCTGGAGGAAAGAGCTCTGCGATAACAGAAATGGAATGAAATTAGGCAGTACAAAGTCAAAGAAACCAGTTTCAAAAATGTCTGCTATGACCTATGGCAAATCATGCAAAAACACTAGGAGGGCCAAAAGGACAACCACAGGTCTACCTTGGCCTGGGAAGCTGAAGTCCTAGCTCCAGCACTGAAGCAGAACTGAGAAAATCTACGCCACTGCTGCCAGATGGTTGCTCAACCTCTCCTTAAAAACCCTAAGTATGTATCACGAGTGCTCTTTCCTAACAAAGAGCAATATTTTCTTAACATCTGATCTAAAACTCATTTATTTTGGTACTTCTTTCCCAAGCTATGAAAAGCAATCATCACTCTCAATATATGATGTACAGAACTTCTCAGACGTTTCTAAAATAAACTAAGCCAATTCCTTCAGGCATTCCTTAAAGGTGGAATTTCTGCTGTATCTTTTATGTTGCTCTCCTCTAGACTTTACAGTTTGTCTTCATCATCTCTACAGTGGCACCACAAAGCTGGAAAATTACTCCAGCTGAGGACTTTGAGTAGACTGGAAGAGTTCTGTTCCATGGTTTACTTTACTTTTGACAAGTTTCTCTGTCTTATAATGACATTTCTCTTTATTCACAATATTACAGCCCACATTATTTCTGCAGGACCCACCCCATCTAAGATACCTTTCAATTTGGAAGGCACTGGATAACTACATTTTATAATATTTTTTCAATCCATTGAGAACACGAATGATAAGAAGCATACCTTTGCCATACTTTCACTGAAGTGCAATTCTCACAGGGAAGGTAATGTAGAAAGCTTTATCAAAGTCGAGATCTTGTGTATCAGTTGCATCTCCTCACCTACTATACCAGTTAACCTATCAAATATCAAATCTGATATATTTATTATTGAAAAGCAACGGTGACTCTTTTCTCCACCAGGTCACCACCTCTAAGTATCTATAATTTAATCACACAATATTTTCCCCAAACCTTTTATGGAGTTAAAATTCAGCTGGAGAGTACTAAACTGCCTGGGTTCCCCTCATTTTGAAAGAGAAGTAGCAAACCTCAAATAATTACATAAACAATAGGACTGTGACCTAAAACTATATCCAACCTTAAACATCTAAGAAGGGTGTTATTAAACTAAAGAATAACTCAAGTTATTGAGTGTCAGAACACTCAAAAAATGACATGAAAAATTAGAAAGCAAAATAAATTCAGTCTAAACATGAAAGCAGCAAAGCTCTGGACAGCCTTTTAGGTATACATGCATGCAGCAGGATATCTGAACAGCTGTACCACTATGCTTGATCACTTTATGAAAGGTGTTATATGAAGAGCTTGTCTGCAATATCAGGGAGTGGAGTTGCTGATGCAAATGATTCCTACAGTCCTGGTATTATCACACTAGTTTGTTGGTTCGTTTGGGTTTTTTAAATTTGTTTTCATCTCTTACAAATGTCTTCATCAATATTTTGAGAAAAGATACTTTAGTGTATTCAACTGCATGAATATTTCCACTTCAAGTCCTTACTCTAGAACCTCCGTAATACCACTTTAAAATAAATGGCCCTAAACTTTTTTAACTCTAACAAGTGTCACTGTTCTTCTTCGGACCACTCCATTTTTCTGAGGCATGCTGCTGAATATTTGAGGAGGATGACACTAATTTCTCTAGTAGTATTATAAAAATGTTGGAATTATCCTTAGCCCTACTCTTTATCCACCTTGATATTTGCTTACTTTTTCTAAACCAATTGTATATATGGAAAATGAGACATGAATTGCATAAACAGAAGCCACGCTGTCCTGGCTGCTGCTTTTGTCTTCCTTCCTGAGTTTTTATCCCTAAGTCCATCTGAGTTGTTTAATTTTTTTTATAGTGCGCACAGGTACTTAGGATAGGCGAGTGCAATCTATTCTGCTGTCTGTCTTACAATTTTGTTTTATTCCTTTGACTTTATTGATCTTTTCTAACCTCGACTATTCTAAATAGTTATGCCTCACCTATCACTTTGAGCACAACCGTAACTATAACCCATCACCTCATTTAACTCAAATTCTGTCCATTTATTTAGATGTACAAGTTATCAGACCAACACTGCCGTTGCAGTTTAAAATCCGTTGAAAAGCCAAATAAAGTTAGACAAACACATAAGCAGTGTTTTAAAGAAAAAACACCAAGATGCATTTTCTTGCACCTGTTAGCTAAGAGTATCTTCAAGAGTGTGCTTTATAACCCTCTCCCTGACCTCCAAAGGCCACCGCTGAACCTGCGGGCAGAACGGGGCACACGGCTCCCGCCCTCCCTTCACCTCCTCTCCGGGCACACGCCAGTCCCCTGCAGGCCCTGACACGCGTGGGAGACAGAAGCACCGTCCACCCGCTAACACAAATCCCCCTCCTCCTCCCTGCCAGCGTAAATTCATCTGCCGCTGGCCCCCTGACACCAACAGAGACCTCCCCGCGGTGTGCCGGCCCCACGCCGCCTCCCTGCCCCGCCCAGCGCACGGCCCGGGCCGCGCCCTCAGGGAGCCAGACCCCCCCTCCCGTCCCTCCGCCAGCGGCGGGACCGTGGCATCCCCGGAGCCCGCTCGCCCCCACGGGGTGCCGCCGGGGTGGGGCCTGGCGTCGCACCGGCCCGCCCCCAGGCCGCGCCTCCTCCCCGGTGCCGGTGTCGTGTGTCCCCCCCCCCCCCGCGGTGCTCACCAACAGGGGGACCCCGAAGGTCATCGTGCGGCCCCGCCACAGCTTCCGGAGCCTCTCCATCCCCCTCCCTCCCCATAGGCCCCGGGCGGCGCCACCCGCCTCCGGCCCGGCCTCAGCGCTTCCGGCGGGGCGCGGGTCCTGCCGCCACAGCGGCCCGCTCCGCCGCGGCAACGCGCCCGGGGAAACCGGGTTCCGCTGTGGTGCCTGCGTCCCGCGCTCCCCCCTGTGCGCCCGTGGGATATTTGGCAGAAGGGGTTGTCTTGGGCAGAGGGGACCTCGGCATCCAGCCAGCCACCACCTGTGCAGCGCGGCCGGGCGTAGCGAGCTCCTACCCCCGTTCCTCCAGACGTAGCTGATGGCTTGTTGAAATAATCCACATGAAATAGCGCGGTCAGACTCGCTCAGCGAGCCAGGTGCTTTGCCTGACACGGCTGCTGCGGCCACGTTACCAGTTATAAAGCCACAGGGTACTTCTAGGTTATACACACGCGCGCACACACACACGTATTGCAAAAGCTCTTTGAATTAACGGGCGTTTGTTGAACATACACAACCGGTATGCTGGTACCAGGCTGGCCTGTGAATGGTTTCATACACCCCACTGGCCTTCCTGAGGAGAAATGTTTGTCAGGGAGCATGTCCCCGTGTCCCACACCAGCTGTAGCTAAGCTGCTTAGATTTTATATAGCTTCCACTGTATCTATGGGAAGAAAAGGATGGGGCTGGAGCCATGCTGTCACCTGCAAAAGTATGCAGCTAGGATTTAAGGCCAGGGGATGCCAGTAGCAGCATGTGTGTGCTGAGAGGGGAATCGAGGCTTAAAATGATCTGGCTCCATGGCCGCCAAACCTGGGCTGTCCTGAAGCCCCTCTGAGGTTTCTGCCACTGTTTTTTTCATCCGCCACCTATGGCGTGTGGAATGAAATCTCCCCACCCATTATTCCTCCTGGAAGCTTTTTTGTGCAAACATGCTGTTTTTGTTAGGTGTTTGTATCACACATAGCACAGTGGTGTTCTCATTTTTGGATTAGGGCTGCTGCACATTATGCTGTTATTCTTACTGTTGATTACTTTTGGTACCTGTGAATGCCCGTTCATTAATATCACAAAACATTGTACGTGTATATTGTGCTATTATATTAAGGTAATTACATCCACGAGTGGCAGTTCAGTCTGTCTATATTCCAGGACTGAAAATTCAAAGTTAGTGACTACAGCACAGTCCCTAATGGTGAGATGAAAGCACCGTCCACAAAACCGCAGTAACCCAGGCCTGACTCTGAATTATCCTATTAAGACAAAATTCCCTTTGGATGTGTATGGGGAAGGGGAAGAGGAATTCACCTTCAGTAAATGCCGCCTTTAGAGAAGAAGACTCTTAAGATAACCCTGAGGCTAATGAGGAGCTCAGTGCTAACATGTGGCCAGGTGGTTTGCCACAGGAAGTCCTTCAGGAGAAGTTCCCTTCAAGAACCTCAAAGGTGAAAGACGAACATGTTTCCCTGGACAAATCCATTCCAGCAGACAGAGGAAAAGCCTACAGTGGATAGTTTGAAGAAATGAAGGCTCATGCTGTGCATAATGAAGAAAAATCCATGCGAGCATCAATAGCTGCCACAGCATTCCCAGCAGTGAAGAGAATGCTATTCCACCTGTCAGCAAGGCGACGATTGCCTTTTCTTGCTTGAGGAGCTCTAGGTAATGCAGTCTGGAGCCTAGAGAAGATTTAGCACTGCATATACCTATTTTGTAAGGACTTCCAGCAATAAAGATGTATTTCACCTATGTAGGGTTATTAGCCTCACTGAGCATACCTATCTGTTTTGTGCTGAACATTTTACAAAGACTTTCAAGTGAGAGGTCTTGACTCAGATTTCTAACATTTTTCTGTGTTCTGAACTTCCTTTTGTGCTTCTGTGGGGTATCTGGTAAAAGGACTTGGCTTGGGTAAAGTGGACCTCAAAGGCAAAAATCTGCCACTTTGCAAAATCATGATCAAATGATGACTAGTACAAATGACTGACTAGCTCACTGAATCTCAACAGAGCTAGGGATTTCACCTCCCTCCACACATCGGAAAAGTCAGCCTGCAGGACTGAGGTCAGGGACATTTCAGGAAAGCAAGTGGCATGGAGAGACTAAGAGCTTCTGCAGCTTACACCTGGGATATCTTGGCAGGGTGGGAGGGAAAGCAGGGCTGAAATAGCAGGAAACATTGTCATTCAGGATTGGTAAGCATGGAGGGCACCACTGGAGAGAAACATAGGCAGCCTCTGCTGTCTCCAGTGAGAGCTGAAGGCTATGTTAGTATTCACCCAGTGGATGAGCAGAACTTAGCCAGCTGAATCTTTACTTGTAAAAAGAGACAAGCCAGCTCAACAATGTTAAGCTGCACATGCAGTCCCCACTAGCTTTTGTAGGTGAACACAAATCTTTACTGAGGGCTGCCTTCTGTAATTTTGACCTTTCCATCAAAGCTCATGGATTAAAGCAGTTGTGAAGGCCTGGCCACTAGCCACGTCTTTCATTCTGTAGCCTGTTTTCCTAAGGAAAGAAGATTGCCATGATCATATGGCCTGTTTTCCTGCATTGTTATCCCTTATCCCAATCACATTGGACCCCCAAAAACATTTATAGCCTTTTCAAAACAAAGCTGGCTACAACAGCGCTAATGGACACTCTTACTCTGAGATTTAGAGCCATTAGTCATTCATTCCTGCTAGTAATTAAATGTGCCGTGCCATCCACTCAAACACCTCTCAGCTACAGCCACATGTGCAATGGTGGAGAGCTGACATGTTAGAGATAAGAGCAAATATTCTCCAGGCATAGGCTGCAATGTTTTCACATATTACTGTAGCCAAAGGCTCTGCCGTGCTCTGGTAGCCTGTGGCAATGGCAGAGTGGAGCTGGGAGAATGAAAGCTGCTCTTTTAAATACTTCCTGAGTCACTACACAGCCTTTCCACAACCCAAATCATTGCCTGATGGTGAACATAGCAGGGACAAAGTGGAACAGGGCACCTGCTGCCTCAACTCAAAGAGTAATTTAAAACCATTTGAAAATGAAACACTGATGATTACATCCTTTGGTCTTCTCCATTAATCACATCAAGGAGTTGGTGGAGGTACTTTACTTAAGTTTTCTGAACATGTCAATAAGCTACCACATATATACAAACTGAAATGAGAAGAAAATCAAACACATATAATAAGAAGATAAGCGAACATTATTGCAATCCAGTGGCCACTAACTTGTTCTGAGAGCCTCTCCAGCCTAGAGACAAATAAACAGAACTGAAGAATAAAAATATAACGTAGCAGGAAACGACTGCTTCTTGAGTACCTCAATAACACAAAAGCGACATGGGTGTGAATTCCAGAAATGCGAACTCTCAGCCGGGAGCAATGAGAGCAAGAGAACAGGTCTGTGTCCATCCCCACGCTGTGCTGGGACTGGGATGAACTATCACAGAGCACAAGCTCGGTGCTGGGGGACCAGCTCGCCCAGAACCTCTGAAAGCACAACTGTCCCTTTTAAAACTGCGTAAGAGTTTGAGAGATACAGGCCTCAAATCACAGACTCGGGAAGAGGAAGCCAACTGACAAAAAAAAAATCAGTAAGAATAATCTCCTGAAATTAAAAGAGTTGCTATTATAGATACAGGCATGCTGAGAAGAGAGGTTATTACTTACCTCTTTCCTCTCACCCTAACTTTCCCTAGAAACAGTTTGTATTGTAACTCTAATATTCCAGCATTAGGCTAACCTCACCTTCAGTCTTACTGTCCCACCTGAGTACTATTAGCTCTCTGCTAGAGACATAACCCACAGCTGCTGATGCCCATGTGCAGAGTTGGTGCCCTCTCATTCCAACTTTTAAAAGGGCACCAAAAGTCCTGGCAGTAAGCAGAAGGGTTAAGAGTTTGTGCCAGTGCCACGGGGTGCTCTTGTTAAGATTCGTAAGCTGCTCTTTTGTTTTCACTGATAACTGTTGGTATCTAAAATTTTCCCATGGTGTTATGCTCTAAAACAGCAAGAGAAAGCAAATGTGTAACTAAATACAAATATGATATAATTACATAATAACAACAGTAATTTTGTAATAATTGGAAGGATAAGAAAAGTGCCTAAAACAAACATGCAGTGCCAGAGATGAACAGTAAATTAGACTTTTAAAATGTCTTAAAGTTTAATAATCTAAAATGCTGTTAAATTACAGAGGTAAAGCTATCATCAATATATATTTTATTTCCACAGTGTCCCTTTGTTCTTGTCATTGTTGGTTGGTCACCTTGAACAGAGAGGGGTGGGGAGAAACGCTTTTGAAGACTGGAATATATTCTGGTTTTGATTTACAACAGAGGTTTGATGCCTCCTTGATGTGACCCCTACTGTCATAAAGAAATGGACAAACATAAAAGTAGATAAACAAACATCTGGCTTTTATGACATTGTCAGCTCATCCCAAGTGTTGTTCCCAATACTTTAAGCACATATTCATGTCCCCCAGGAGGCTGAATGTAGCTTTCTTGTCGGGGTTACCATACAGCCAGTTAAGCATTTTTTACTTTGTGAAATACTGTGAGAGGGTTTTCCATGTGAAACGTGCCTCTGGAGCCCTAGTTCTCTCCTAGATGTATACATGGTGCTTTACCTGGAGCTCAGGTGCAGAGCGGAAACACAAGGGTGATGGCTGGCTGGCTTTTGTCACATCAGTGTTTCTGACTGCAGTTTTCCTGGCCTAGACAAAAGCTCTGGGAAAGCCTCTTCTCACTTTCCTCCAGAGAAGGACCTAAAAAGAGATTTTAAAATTCACTGCACATAATGTGCTGCTGGCTATTGGCAGGCACCCTGGGAGCTTCAGACAAATGAAGCTTGCATTGCTGGTTTAGGCTGCAATGACCATGACTGCAGGGGAATAGAGAGTGCAACAGTACATTGTGTAACATGGTTTCTGGGCAGCAGGATGGAGAAGAGGATGGAAATCTTATTAAACATCCCTGGACAAGCCAGGGTAATCAAGATCAGTGCTGGACTGGATACCAGGAGCTGCAGAATTGCTCACAATGCAGTATTGGCTGTGAGTAGCCAAGGTTAATAAGGAACATGACTTTAGTTCAGTATAGAACTTGCAGCAATTTGTTCAGAGGATGAAAATGAGAGGTGTGTTGTAAAGGTTTTGTTGCCCAAACATGCATCACTTCAGGAGCCGGTGGAGTGAGGCCATCCTGTGAGTTATATTTCCATCCAATAGATCTCTCCAAAGCCTCCTGCTTCACTAAGAGCGTGCACATGTAACAAACCATTAAGCGCTGTCTGTGCAGACATGATGTACATCATAGCCAAGACCTTCAGCCCTGAAAGCACACACTTCTGTATACCTGAGCTAAAGAAACAGCTGGTTGGACTTAGCATGCTATTGCGACCAATAAAAGGAAAAAAACACCCATCTTAAGGGCTTGTACTTCTTTCTGGGTGGAGGGTGGAAGTCCTGACTTGGTAGTAGCTGTTGGGAACAGCATTTCCAAAGTGGCAACCCCCTCTCAACACTGTGCCTGTTCCTTTTTCATCCTTCTTTGTGTAGCCAAGAGGAGTTGCAAGGGAGAGAGGGGGGCTGGATTTCCCCTTTGATTCTCTCCTACATCTTCTGACTAGAACTCCTAGTGAGATAATTGAGTGGGAGAGTTGGTGTACATGTCCTTTCCTCCTCCTCTGCTTTCTCATCAGATTTCAGAATGAGCATAAATACATCCAAGGAACAGATTCTTGTCAAGAGCCAGCCTGGAGAGGCCAGTGAGCCAGCTGTGCCCATTTTTCATGCCACTGAAATAGTGCACACAACGGAAGGCACCATGGTGGCCCATGCATTGGAAGGGTCATCCATGCTTTCCAGATGTGGCCCTAAGTTTCCCCCTCCACCTCCAAAAAGGGAGGAGAAGAAAACAGGTTGACATTCTTTGGGTTCACCACTTATTTTTTATGTTCTTGGATTGGCTCGAAAATAGGCTGGGGAAGGATGGCTCTGGAGCCACATTTTAGGACTGTGAGTGCAGGAGGAAAAACTGAAGGAAATAGTGACCTTCCCAACAGATTCTCTCTCCTCCTCCTTGTGCTCAGGAGGGCCATTCCCCCAAAGACAGCCAGCAAATGTCAGCTAGGAGAGAGATTCCCCAGGGAATCTGGGGAAAAAAAGGAAACCAGGAACGCTGCCTAGAATTAGGGTAACTGAGAGGGGTCTGTGCCAAAAAGCACGAATATAGTCAACAGTCATCTCTGCACCTACTTAGTAGCTGCCTCTAAGCACTAGCCCTATCCTTTTTTTGACCCCAAAGAAAAGCCATGGTAACACATTCATTTTCTAGGTTCTTTGTTATTATTTTCAAGAGCAGGACATTCATTGGAGCTCTTAAATTTGAGTACTGAAAATTGGTGGTTGTAGAACAGCAGCACCTTTCATTTGTCCTTCACGTGAGTTAGAAACCTGGTAATTACAAAAGGGGTGGGGCTGAGTGGAGCTTGTTGCTGGTCTAAGAGATGAGAAGGTTGAGTTCTGGCTCTGCTTCCTTCACTGGGTGTGGGCAGGAGATTTGTCATAGGGGAATGGCAAATCCAGCCAAAATAGAGAGGAGGCTGCTGGGCTCACATGGAAGGGGGAAGAGATAAAAAGATAAAACAGTTCCAGAGAAGGAACATCACAGTATGGTGCCCCTCTGCCCGTACGCTTGCTCTCATGCCCAAGAGAGCCAGCAGTTCTCCATGGATCAAGGAGCATGGGGGCTCTGGGAGGAGAATCCAGTTAGTTGCCACACTCCTCAGTTCAGCGTTGGGGTTCACAGTCATTTTGCCGAGCAACTCTAGTGGCAGCCCTTGGAAAAGGGACTGAAGCTTCACCTCCTTAGTAGAAAGGGTCTTCCCTCCCCTGTGTTGTTCATTGAAGAAGAGAAGAGAGAAACCAAGGGGTGCGAAAGGGTGTGAGAAAGAAATAGTACAAGAGAGAGAAGGGTGTTGTTTGAGGGCATACTGGGCACAGTTTAGACCCGGGTATGTCTACAGGTTCGCGATGTGCCTGAGGCTGAGGGGGCTGCGGAGGTGGAGGGGGACTCCTCATCCGTTGTGTCCCCCTGCTCCTCCTTGTGTAGGCCGAGACTGATGTGGCTCTGCAGTGCTGCTGGGGTCAGCCACTCCTTGGGGAGGCAGCTCTGGAGGAAGGGGATGCACGAGCTGAAGTAGGCCAGGCGATTCACCCAGCGGGGGATCTCTTTCCCACATAGTATCTGTGGAGCAAACCGAAAAGGAGCATGATTAATAATACCAAAACATATGCGTGGTGGCAATGTCATCCTCATCTGCACCACCACCTCAGCAGGGTGAATTCCCTGTTGCTCAGAAGAGAGCTGTTTGAAATGTAGGGAGCACCTTCTGCAGTCAGAAACAGCTATAAATGCAAATGACTACACAACTGCTCGACAAGCACAGAGAGCCCTGCCAGCCATAGCCCTTGTCAGCATCATAGCAGAGACCGGGGAAAACAGTTCATGGCCCTCAATGGCTTTGGCCACTCTGTTCTCCAGGCAGTCCATGGGTAAAAGGACAGGCCTGCTGGTGCTTCCCAACCAAGACAATGACACTCATTTTCCAAGTAGCTCAAAAATTTTGGAAAAATATTTAGGCTGTTGCTGGCCAGACCTTGAGGAGCCCAGAAGCTAAACCTGACTAGGTGGATGGAGATGCCTGAGAAGCTGTTCTTGCTGCTCACTTTTTTCCTCGGGCTGACACACTGGGTCAGTCAAGTTACAGTATCTGGGAGTCCTTTTCCTATCCTAGCACATCACCCTTTAATTTCTCCTCATATGGTATTTCCTAAATGTGGGAAAGCAAGCAACAAACAGAAAAATATTAGCTTCTCACCAGGCTTGTGTTTCATCATAGATGCTCCTGGCACTGATTTGGGTTACACTCTGCTAGCACAGATATTGTTTTCCAAGGTAATCTCATATTCAGCACAATGAAACAACCTGCTGCATACAGCAGCTCCTTTCTGCTGTAGCATTTGACTACACATATATACAGGTGCCAGATTTTAGTAGCTGTATCTGGCTTAGGCCACATAAGGAAAGTTTCCCTTTACATTTTAACATTTCCATTACCAAACACGGAACAGGCACATGGAACTGATCAGCCGGGGTGCCTCAAGAGCCTGTCTTTAGTAAATATACTGCCTGTGTACACCAGTATACTAGAGCCTGAAGTCTGTGGCAGGTACAGTAGTCATAATACCTGAATTCTCCTTCCCTCCCAGCGCTGTCTCCCATGGAGCAAGACAGGCAGGGAGGAAACTCCACCCCACAGACCTTGTCCCACAATTTACATGGATTAGCGGTTCCAGGGTTGTCCATACTGCACCTTCTGCCAATACTAAATTCCTTTGCTCTTCCTCCCACCCTCTTCCCGTCTAAAGCTACACTTAATTTAATACTAATTACTGCAGAAACTAAGAGGGTGTTTGTCTGTAATCCACTAAGGAGATTATTTGGTGAGATGTCTGTTACTGACAATGGAAATGCAGTGCTTAGAGGTTTCAAGAGATTTTCAGGGAGCATGACTGGAGCAGTTGCTAGAGGATGGGCTGTGCCGCATCGTAGTTGTTACGGCTGACGACCAGCTGGTCCTTCATGCGTATGGCCTGAGCAGAATGATCTAAGCCCCACTCCAACAGTCACCTTGAAGATAAGGGAATTAGCTTGCTCCAGCAGCATGGAGTTTCCAATGAGGTGCGGAGAAGGCGGCAAACCTGTGACTGTGCTAATTTGACTACAGAACTCACTTTATTTTGACATGCATTGTTTGAAAATCAATGTGTGAAACTGAAGACATTATCATTAGGTATCAGAGAATGAGCAGAGCCATTTAGCTGCCAAAATTACTTGCAAGCGTAGACTGTTCTTTACCTAATACACCCCAAGGACTTTAATTTCAGTTCTTACAAGTGCTGCATTCTACTTAACCTCAGATACAGCTATCTGGATCTGTACTTTTGAAATTTTTAATCTGGGGACAATTACTTTATTAGCAATTCTTTATCTCCATCCAGATCCCTGGTTTCCATTGCTAGAGCTATTGCCTGAGCCTATAAGCAGATAACCTCTCCACTTCCCTTTAAGACTCACTCATAGAAAATTTGCTGATCCATTTGATTTTCTCACCAGACATATCTGATCATTTTCACAAGAATACTGTTGAATTTTTTAAACTGTATTCAATATGTTCTACTTGAACATTGAACCTGAGCCACAGACAAAAAATGCAGCACAATTGCCTCTAGGTTTTGTAGCATTTTTCTTTCTTCCTCTCCAGGAACTTAGGCAACATATTGCCAGTGTAGAAAGTGACTCGGTTTAGGCTTCTTGTGATGTATATGCGTGCACATGAGTTTAGTTCTCAAGCAGTCATAAGTCTTAATAAAGACTTCCCCCCAGATATTAATAGGAAAACAAAACCAGGGAATGATTCTTCAGAAAATTAGCTGAAACAACAGAACAGCACAAGATAAGACTGCCTGAAATTGAAATACTGTTCTTAAGAGTTGGCTTTCTTTTCTAAGCAGATCCCCTAGTGACTGAAATAGTACTTCCCAATGTGGAAGCAATGCTGAGATGTTTGCCTTTTGTTTATGGGAGCTTCTTCACCCAGAATGAATCAGTGAGGCAAGGAAGAGCCAGAAAAAGAATGGAGATGTGTGGGCATCAGGCCATCAATCAGCAAAGGGCAGTTTGTGGAGCTTAAGGATAATGATGAAGTCAAAGTGGTTTCTGTTTCCTCAGTTATACTTGTCCTCGCCTCTTGTCAGTGAAGCCTCGATACTATTCCACAGCAAAACACAATGCTCAACAGGAGCAAAAGGGCAATGGCAGGGAATGCCACTAACGCTACAGCCTGCTCCTGTATTTTTCACTCCTTGCCATAAAGCATATTGTGCTGGAGCATCCAGCAGTACTTAGCTAATGGAGAAACATCAAATAAACCTGACTGCAATGGGATTAAACCAACTGAGTTTAAATAAAACAGCACAAGCAAGATGAAGTGGGTGTTTTCCAATTGCATATGAAGACACAGAAAAAATCTACCTACTGCAGCTCTTCAGGGCAATTCTCAACTGAAAACCTCACACTGGAACAATAAACTCACAGAAGCCTGTTACCATCCGTTGTTTCCACCAGCAGAACTCTTTTTTAGAGGTTTTTATAGTTTAGGATTTTAGGGGTTTTTTTTCTTGTTTGCCAAACAAGTGGGGTTTTCTCTTTTGAAGGGGGTAAACTTCTCTGTGATGGATCATGTACTTGTCCTGTCAGACTTAGCAGATGATAAACTGTTATGGGTTAGAAATCACTGGTCCTGACCAACATATCAGATTGTCTTGTTACCATCCCTTCAGGAAACTTAGCATACCTGTAGTAGAGCCTGAGCTTGACGCTTGACAAGAAAGCAGCTGAGCCTCTTAAGCTGACAGGAGAAAGAACTTTAAAGAAATGAACAGAGTCACAGAAGGGCTAAGCCTATGTGAGATAGAAGTCTGAAAGGTAGCTCAGGGTTTAGTTATAGCTTCTCTGAGGCAGAAGAGTGTTTGGGATGGGAAACCCTGCGGAGTACATGAGAGGCTGGACTACTGGCAGCAAAGCCTGGAACACCTCAGCCCATGTAGGGCTTCCCTAAGCTTTGCAAACCTCCTTTAAGTAGCGTCCAGCTATCATTGCCGAGCATAGCTCTTCCTCATCTTTCTGTCACTGTCAGGTCCCTGAAGGTTTGAGTTATTCTCACAGAGGCAGCCGGTCCCTGGCACAGACTGAAATCCAGCATTTTGGATAGCGAGGGCAGCTTGTGATTGCCCACCAAGAGACCTGTCCCCGTTTCAGGCAGAAACTTCGGCGGAGGCTGCATGTACTTACAGCTTCCACTGAGCGGCACCTCGTGATAGAGAGCCAAGTCTCCCATAGCTGCAGCTGCTTCTGGGGACTCTGCCTAAGAGCTGCGAATGACCCAGCTGGTATCTGCAGAGTCAAGTGGAAACAGCAGTTCAGACATCCGTGGCTGAAACCAAACGTGAGGGAGAAATGGGAGATGACAGTTTGGCTGCTATTTCTGGGCAGCTGTCAAATCCACACCAGGATTTCAACTCATCAAGAAACAACTAATTTGGGATACAAAAAGATCCTCTGAGCACCTTAAGCTGTGTCATCTTCCACTAAACAGTCACTGGTTAAAATGTACAAACTGCCCTGGGAGTAAGGACTGCACCCCGTCACTCTTCCCTCCTCTAAGTGCCATAAGAACTAGGCTTCATTGCTCAACAAGGCCTTAAAGCTCCCTGCAAAGCTTTACTCTGTGCAGGGGAGCAGCCTAGCAGCTGGGAAACATGGGTTTAAATGGAAGGCCACAATGGAAGAAGCTGAGTCTTCTGCCTTCTAGAGGACAACGCTATCAATGTGCTGCATTTTGTGAGGGCTTTGGGTCTTTGGGCACATGCTAGACATTGTCTGAGATAGTCTAACAGGCTGAGCCCCTTTCAAAATAAAGTGAAGGGCTGATTAGTTGTAGATCCTAAGAGAGAAAGCTCTTGAATGCAATAGGTACTGCGCTGTGCTGGATGATGTAATTGGGGCAATTCAGGCCATGCACAGAAGTATAACTCAAGGCACTTAGGAATTTTTTTTTTAAGTGAGCCTTTCCAAAGGCACCATGTAGTGCTCCGATCCATGAAAATCAAGATGAGCAGAGGCAACATTACATTCCTCAAACAATACATGCTAATTACTTCAATTCTTGTCTTCAAACTGAGGCTCGGAGAGTTCAGCACTGAATGTCTGCTGAACCACCCACTGCCACTTCCACTTAGCAGCCTTGCTAAAAATGAGGTGGTGTCCACATGGGGCATGTATCCATTTGAGCTACTGTACAGTATTCCCCTTGGTGTGTCTTAGAGAATGCAAAGGGCTTTTATTGGCGCCTGAGGAGTCTAACACACCCCAGAGCACTTTAAGAGCAAAGCCTTTAGAGCCCAAGGGGAATCTTTCCAGTGCTTGCATGAGTTGGCTCCTACGAGGCCTAGGCAATATAGCATAGATGATGCTTATCAGAATTTCAGAATAAGGCCATTAGATACAAACCAGCACATCTGCCCAGGCAAAGCTTGCAGGCTGTGCTAGGGTAGCCAAAAACCATATGTAGAAAGAGAAGCATGGCAATGTGATGAAATTAGTACTTGGACACATCTGGAATAAACCATTAACCCAATGCACAGGGACATCTTTTTTACCACCTTGCAAAAACTAAACTGGTAGTACAACTGCCCAGTGCTGGCAGAGATAAGGGAGTCTTGAGTGCATCAGCAAGGAACATACCTCTAGCTCTGCACTCCTGATCAGCTGCTGCATATGGCATATATGCTGGAAATAATATTCCTGAAAGAGAACGGACATACAGCCTTCGCAACACACCTGAAAGCACAGTCTAACCTTGGCGGAGTTGGCATGCTAGGCTCAATTGCTTGAAACAGATTTATTGTATAGTTACTGTGTAAAAATGACAATTTCTACTCTAGGGAATATAAGTAGCCTGTGGAGATCAACAGAATAGATGAGGGGGCCACTTCACTGGGCCGTGAAGCTGCATGCAGCATGCATTCAGCAGAGCCAGGAATGGCCTGCATCTTGCATGGGAAAGGGTACAGCTGAGAGACTGTAGATGAGGCTGAATGAGCTCAGTAATGAGGCTGCGTTCTGGGAGGTAGTATCCCAAGTCAAAGGCAGGAAGGGAAAAACCTTTTAAATTAATTTAAGCAACTGTCTAAAATGCCCCCATTCTCCTATGCAATCCCTTTTTGTTCCACAGCAGGCAGGGTACTGCCACTCCTACGGGTCCTCCCCAGGACTGCGGGCATTTCTCCCATTTAAAGCAGAAGAAGCACCTGCACTGTCTCCCTGAGACGAGCCAGGAGTGAGAAAAAGGGAAAGCATTGAAAGGAGGGACTAATACCCACGGTCTTGCTCCCCTTTTGATGCTAGTGGGAACGTGTCAGTCACCTCTGTGGTCCTGCGGCGGAAGGACAGAGCTGCCTCTATACAGGAGTCTGCATGCAGAGAGATGCCAAGAACAGAGATGATGGAGTAGATAGCTCTGGGTCAAACGAGGCAGCTGGCTTATAGCACCTCAGCACTCACAGGACTATTTCAGCTTCACTGGCCAGGCCACCAGTGGAGAGGCATGGTGGCTGCAAATGTGAAATCTTGATGAACCACATTCAGAGCTGAATTTTGAGTGGCATCGCTGATAAGTTATGTACCAACACTGGAGTACGGCAATACCCTCTTTGAGCATGAAGTTCCTTGTAACCAGCACTTACACGTACAGCCAGCAGCTGCAGAATGACAAGGTAGGCAGCAAGTGGCCTCATAACAGATGACCATTTTGGGAATACTAAGTATAATTAAGTCTGGGCTCGTTAGTGACATTTCAAATAATGACTCTCCCACCAAATGAATGAGCAACTGCAATTCATTCATATTATCATGATGGCGTGAAGAGGAACTGCCTTCTCCTAGCAGGTGCTGTTTCGAGACCAGTGGCTGAGAACAGCTGCTGCCTAATAGGGTCGTCCTTTCCAGTGTTATGGACATGCTGAACATGACCAGGCCAACCCATATGCATAGAGGGATGGACATCAAGAGTATCTATTTTCTCCTGAATAGCTAACCAAGAAAATCCTGTGTTTCAGTCTCAAGCCTTGTTTCCTAACATTAGTGAGCAGCAGGTTACTGCGGATGGAGATACGATGAGAAGAGAGAGTCCAGGAACTCACAGGAACAGGGAAAGACCTTCTGTCTGGCAGTGTTGGCAGGACTCCTAAGCAAAAGGTTCCAGTCTCTAAAGCCTAACAACACACTTAGACAGTTCATTTACACTCCTGACACTTTCCATTTATCAACAGGCAGCTGGTGAAAAGGACAGGGTTTTTCCTTGCCATCTTCATTCGTGGAAAGGAGGCATCTGTTCTCAGGCATTTGCACACACAGAGACTCAAAGGCTCCATGATGGTGCGACTAGAGATGAATTCCCCAGATAGCACAAACTAACTTAACTCCTGCTTATTTATAACAGGTAAGGACAGGGGGCTTTTGGTTTGGGAAGACAGATGCAAAGAGCAGATAAAATAAAATAGATGGTGCAAAACACCCACATTTACACCAGCCCCGAAGAGCTTGAGGGTTGGTTTTTTTTCCAAATTCACTCTTAAAATATCTTCACATTTAATCTTTTTGGCTAGATGGATCACTTTAAAGGGAAAACCTGAAATAACTGCAGAGGCACATGTGGCAAAATCAGACCATTTTCAAAAAAAGTTGAAAAGATGTGCGAAAAACTTGCCCTGGGGGTGGTGGTGGTGTGGTGATTTCTGTTTCAAATTACTTGCCACCTCATACTATTCCCCTGCACACATAGATAGATAGGGGAAATAGGATGGACTGAGAGAGCTGAAAGATCCATATAAGAGTTATTCCACTAATTGTTTTTGTTGGGCTATAAGACTCATTCAGGATAGCAAGGCTAGAAAGGTTAATGATGGGAACAGATGTTTATATTTTTATAGCAGTCTTTATTCCAAGGACTTCCCAAATACTTAATAAATTTTAACTAATACACAAACTACACCTAGAAATCTCATTTTGCCATGGCAGAGAAGCCACATCTGGAATGCAATATAGCAGTTTATTAACCGCATGCAGTCAAAATTGTGCATAGTTACAGGCAGAAACAAGAGAAAAAGTGACATCCATCTGAAACCATGAGGATAATTTAAGGGTGCAGGATGCCTTTATTAATAAGCTTCTTCTAAACATATGTGGCAGTTAAAAACCAGAAAACAAACACAGCCTGTTCGCCATAGAGCTAACAACATTCAAAGGCTGCTGCAATGAAGCAAGTCTTTCCATCAGCTTCAGTGAGGACTGGCTCAGGTGCCAGGAAATAAAGCTGTCCTAACGTTCTTTCATGCCCTGTAGTTGGTTTTTTGTTTGTTTGTTCATTTCCTTCTCTCCTTTCTGTCTGTTGGGAGCATTGTGTCCCCTGCCATTAACAGAATTGCACATAGGCTTTTACGCAACAAAACACCTATCTCCTCCTCTACAACAGAGGCAACTGAAAAGCAATTGTTGACTAAGGAAAACACAGGTCTTACTGTCTACTGTCTACTGTCTTACTTGTCTACTTAGGATCTCCTGAAGACTGGTTTATAAAAGCTTCTGCTGCTTTTGACTGTGACTCAAATGCCACCTGAAGCTCCCTTCTCTGGTGTTTAATCCTTTCTCTCTGACAGCTTTCATGCTAAGAAGAGCTTCCTAGTTTTTAATAACATTATGATGAGAACTCACGTGTGCCTGGGGATGGACCTGGAAAGCTTTAGGCCTGAATTATTCACTGATGATTAAAAAACTGCCCTCGTTTGGTCTTTGATTCAGCAAACCTACCTTTTTCAGAGAATTTACTGAAAGTCAAGCTCCTCTAAGGAAAGGAGGATTCTGATGTAAGTTTGTTATATGCTGTCAGCTGTGCCTTGGCTGAAAAAGGACAGGTGAATAGCCAGAGAGAAAAGAATATGCACTGGCTACCATCTCCTGTCACTTCAGCACAACTCCACACCCTCTACCAGTAAAGTAAGATCTGTCTGTTCTACCAAAGCTCCAACCACATTGACAAAAGACAACCAAGACAGCCACACCATCAGGGAAGTATACATCAGACATAGCTCTAAAACCAATCACAGGCGTATCTTACACTGCACTTCAGTTACGAGATGCGTATTTTCTGCTATCACACTGATACACAATGACAAAGCCTCTCTCTGCTACTATCAATAGGACAGATCTTTACCAATAATACAAAGAAAAGGGGAAAGAAGCCCTAGCATCCAGCCTAGATGTGATCCGCATGCAAGCAAGCCTGATTGCGCCAAGATCATCCCCTGCCTCCCAAGGAAATTCAGATTGTGTGGCTTCACCAAGCATTTCCATCCAATCCGGCATGCACGTTTAATAATATCACTGTGGTGTCAGCATCAATAGTTGGTATGCTAGATGCCTACTTCAGTCCTCTGTAACCATCAGGTTGCAGGATTCACTGTGCAGACTCCATCTGTTAATCTTCAAGGTATTTCCTATTGGAGACCATCCTTTTAGGCTGATTTGAGAGAGTCCTGCTGTCTTCGGGAGACTGGGAGCTATTTACCTCCCAGGTTGAGCATTGCAGTGCTGCAGCTCTGAGACTCTGGCTGCAAAGCATTTGACTGTGACAGGGTCCATAATCCCTGCCCTGTAGGAGCCAGCCTCATCTAGGATGCTAAAGAATTTTCCAAGGCTGACCTAAGCCACCTCAGATGCTTAGGAGACTCTCTTCCCCTCCTGTGTCAACAAAGAATGGGCCAAGCTCGCTTCATTAGCCACCAGGCCTATTTTCCAAGGCCCCTTCAGCCCAAGAACAAGACCCCCAGTTCCCCAAAATATTTTTCTCTCTCTGGAAATTTCTGCAAATCCTACAACTTCAAAATGAGCTTCTAAAACTACAAGCACACGAATTCTGATTTAGGCCTCTCTCTTCTCCTGCTGAAATGTGTTGTCTCTCTGTTTATGTAAATCATTAAAGTAGAACAGTTCCCACAGGAGACGCTGAGGGACTCCTTGCTCCAGAACATCTTGTAGCTGATATTCAGGAGAATTTTTGCTGAAATATAGGAGAAAAGGTAAATAAATCTTTAGTCCAACTTGCTCTCCCACACCTCAGCAAGCTTCTCTCTATCCAGGAAGCTCTGTTACTTGCAGATGAGTATGTCTCACCAGCTAAACGTTCTGTTTGAACCCACAAAATGTCCTAGCAAAAGTTTTAATAAAACTGTCAGATCCCTCTAAAAGGCTCTGCTTTTGATGACCTGGTTTACTCTGAAAATCCTACTTCAGCTCTAATAATTAGTTCAAATTTTAGCCATTTACCCAGACGGCATCTCCGAGCACTGTCCCGTGGATCCAATCCTTTGGATCAAGAAATGCTGAGAAATAAGGAAACAGATCCTTTAATATTTAGAGGAATAAAGGGGTGAAAAGGATCAGTGGGTACAAAAGGAAGCTGGATAATGGGATACCAATCTGTTTTCCTCAAGGGTTTTTAATCCCTGAAATCCAAATGACCTTAAAGAGCCTTCTGAAGAATGATCACATGTGGATGTGAACCGTGCACACCAACTTCAGAGTTGGTTCTAGTCTTTTTTAATAACTTTCTCTGGGTATAAGAGAAAGTTGTGATAATTTAGGAAGCAAATAGGGATGTTTAACTGTGCTTCACCATACTTCGTCATGCAGCCAAATTCTGCTTTCAGTGACTCTAGGGGAATTCATATCAGATCACTCAGGTGTTCCTGAGCCAGGTTTGTCCCAGGGACTGCTGCAGATTCTCTGACCATGCTCTTAGAGATCCAGACAGGTCCTACTAACACAGACCCAGCCTTCTCCTGCCTGCCTTCTCCTTTTAATAAAAAAAAAAAAAAAGTAGGGTAGTTTTAGAGCAGCTGCAAGACAGATAAGTAACTCCAGGCTGGGAAACTGCTACAAAATACAGAGGGTTTTGACCTTTTCTGGTACTTAAGATAAATTACGCATACAAATCAGAAAGAAATCATTCCCCTTTCAAGAAGAGGGAGGAAAGACATGATAAAAGAAGAAAACCTTCTGTCACTGCTGTCCTCAGGTAAAGTTCCACCATCAACAATTTTTAAGGTGAATCAAATCAGTGCATCTCAATTCATTTCCTAATTAGGATGAGCATCAACTTCATATCTTGTCAAAAGGGCCCATAAGACCCACTGACTTTATTGCTATTCCACCACTGGTAAGGTTAGTGGGGAATAAAAGGGGCTATCTTCCCTGGTGCTCAGAAGCCACACTTCTTTGATGTCATGTGTCCTAAAGCAAGGTTCTGAAGAGTTTCCTTAAATCGGGATCATTCCAGTTGCTTGGCAGTAATCACATTGATGAAGGGAGAAGGAGTGGTTTCCTTGAGTCATTTCACTTATCTTCCAGTTCTGGTGCTGATTCAAAGGTGTTTTTCTCCCTTCCCGTGGTGATTTGCCCTTTTCTGAGACATGCTGTAGCAACTGTCATCACTCTAGTAAGAACACAGCTCCATAGCTTATCTTAGACAGGAAACTTCAGAAGCATGGAAAATTGCTGTGGGAAGTCAAATGAGTCATCTTCTGTTTGTGAATGCACTAAGCAGCAAAAGCTTTTTCAGAGTCTTTAAGCTGCAGTGACATGGTGTGATCCTTACACTCAATACTGAGGAATATTGCCAGACTGGAGAAGAACCTGGAAGCAGGAAACCTTCATCCTCCCTCTGATCCTCTAGTTACTGCTATCTTCTCTAAAGGAGCTGTCCTCAGGCACTGTACACTCACCATACTTCTACGCAGCAGCAGGGCTCATATTCTTATATGCCCATATTTGAACCTCTGGCAGTCAACCTTTCTCCTTTACACGTGTTTGGGGGTACAAGCTGTGCCAAGTTTGCGTTTGCCTTGCCTAGTATCTGCCTTCCACAAGCCCACATTGTGTTGTAGAGTTGCAGGGCAATCATGAGCCATGCTCTCGCATTGAAAATTGCCCTCTGACAGCAATTTCACAGTTCCCTATATCTGCATGCACCTACCCTTATCTATGTCCAAAGAACAGTCTTGGTGACAAAGAGTGCGTAACTGCATGTCTTTCTTGGCACCTCGTGGCACACTTCCTTGTGATCCACTGCTGCAGTGACAAGTGCTCCTGCAAAGCAGTGGCATGGCTGGGACCTCAAACCTGCGGGTCCTTGCAGGGTAACTTATAGCCCAGGAATTACTTCGAGTTTGGCTTTTTCCTGAAAGCACAAATGTATTCCTCTCCCTTTGTGTCTGCTTTACAGCAATTTGTAACTTCTGTCCTTTTGCTATCTCACATCTCCTTGTTCTGAAAAATCAGGGAATTCAACGAATCACATCATGGAAAGAACTAATTATTTTAGCCTTTCTTTTTGTTTTAAAAGCTTTTTCTAATGTTCAAAAGCCAATATTTTTTCCATCTGGCAGAGTTTAAGTAGCCTCTTTCATCAGCCAGGGCAACTCATAAAGAACACAAATATTTTACAACTCCTTGAAGGGCCATTTGAACATATTGATGTAAGTATACATGGGGAATTGTTAGGCAGATAGTGACTTAACAAAGGATGATCAAACAGAAGGACTTCACCCAATATTGATGTGGTCCTAACTGAATTCCCCACACATGCATAACCTTATCAGAATGCCAAAATCCCTGCTGTGTGCCAGCAGCATTACCTGCCTGGAGTACTGACACGCGGAAAGGCACAGAAGCTCAGAACAGGATGGGAAGTTTGGGCTGTGCTACTGATGACCTGACTGATTTTTCTTTGCAGAAGTTGCAGGCAGAAGTCCTGCAAAAGGATTGCCCATCCTCCTGGACAGTTTCTTCAGAGACCGTGGTACTAATACTACTTGACTTTGGTGTCTGTCAACATAAGCAACATGAAATGAACAAGCTTCTTGTAGGCAAATTGCTAATCCCAGTTTGACGAACCTCTTCATTTTAACCCCCGAACAATTTGCTTAAGTGGTTTATAAATATAGGTACAATGGGACCATGTTGCAGGAGTTAGGGTTGCCCCAGGCACTCTAGATTTTCACTGCTTAGATCAAGCTTCCCTCACCTTCCCACACTGACATAGATGGTGAAGGTAAAGGGAGACCACAAAGGGGTATTAAGTGGCGTGTGTACCAGCGACCTTAAATTGAAACTGGGCAAACGCACAGGGGGTGCATTCGATTTCTCTCCCATGACTATCCACTAGGAAATTCTGCCCTGCTTTATATCAGAACTTCTTTCAAAACTAATTAAGATGGTGTGTGGCACTTACTAGGCAGAGACTTATGCTCTCTGGTAGTTCCTCTCTTCTTAAATACCCCAAAGTTCCCCGATGAAGAAGAATTTCTCAGGAAATCCGCAGGAAGAGACTCCTGATCATGCAGCATATCCACTGAATCGCTCACTAGGAAAGCTGCCGTGAAATAGCATTGGAGAAGATGAAGTCTGAACTGTTGCTGCTGAAACTGGAGCATTCTCTGTTTTCTTTCCACAGGAGCTGCTTTGTGAATAGACCCAACCATGCCTCTTTGATCCAGTGGCTGCTCATTAGAAGTCCATAGGGAACTGGCAAAGCAGGAAGAGATCTAAGTCTTGAGCAAGTATGAATATGCTTGGCAGTCTGCAGTAGGGAGTAAGGAAAATTCAGAGCTAAGTGCCAATGAGGGAGTAACAAAGCCCCTTGCAGCTTACAAGTGAATGTGAGCAGGAAGATCAGAAGACTCAGAAGAGATGCATAGCACTGTAGGGAGAGGCTCAATGCCACAGCAGCACGCAATTAGGCTGCAACGGCGCTGCAAAATGAGTTTTTTCAGAGGTAGATAGCAGGTCAAAGGCATGCCCAGTGGTTAAGTAGAGCTTATCTGCCTGTGCTGTGCTTATCTGAGTTGCTGCAGTCCAGGGATTTTTCAAGATGCATGGCCAAATGGCATAGTCATGAACAGAGGTCTGGACATGCCCCTAACCATTAGCAGTCAGTCTGCATTGCCTACTTAGACCACAAATTTTATAACTGTTAAAGATAACAGTTACCAGTTATCATGGTGGGACCTGAGGCATCACTGTATTAAACATAAATTTGACAGAAAAATCATTCATAAACAGATATAGATGAAAGATTTCTGGATGGGTGTTCTGTTTGCTGAGAAAACACTGATAAAGGACAAGAAAACAAAAACTTTGAAAGTAAAGACTGGCTCCTGTGGCTTCAGCAGTCCTTCTGAGGACAGGGAATCTGACTTACAGGTCCTGGCAATTGGACATGCGGCCGTTGTCTCACGGTGTGATCCTGAGAAAGCTGATCTGGGAGGGAGAGCCAGCCTTATACCTCCTTCCCATTCCCTCTGCAGAATCGTGACCTCAGCCAGCAGGACATGTGGCTACATCTGCCCTTGGTCCGTGTGACCAGATGGTATCTTCCCAACCCATGGCCCAGCCACCAGGGCAACATCTGTATGGATACTAATTAGCAAGCCCACAGCCAGATGAAGAAATCAAGGTGGCCAAACACAGCTACCTGGCACATGGCCGTACAGGCAAATATCAAGGCCTGCCAGACAGATTTGTGTAAACACACATTAACTCATACATCACCACATGGCTATAAAGCTCTAGCTCTGGTTTTGCGTGCTGATACAGAACAATACAAGCTATAAACCAGGTAATTAACCTTGGCAGATAAGAGAGCTGTCATCAACATTTCAGAGCCCTTTTTAAAGGCAGGAAAGAACCCCGCATACAAGGGGAGATACTTAGGCACAGAGCAGGGATGTGACTTGCCTGGCATTAGTCAGGAGGCTCAGAACAACCACCTCCTGAGCTCACCACACTGCTTATGCCCCTGGGCAGAAAGGCCTAAAGGGCTGTAGGGAGCAGAGCTGGTCGTTCCCTCTTTCACGCTAAAAATTAGCCTCCACCCCCACTCCCTTCTGTGGTGAAAGGGCATTGCTGTACCGATAGCATCACCTTTCAGTTGGGCTACAGCAACAGAGGAACCAAGAATTTATACTCAAAATCCTTGGCTGCCTGTTGTGTGGCTGCAGTTAAATCCCAGTTCCAGTGAGCAATTTTATTCTGTTGAACAAAACTTCTACATCTTTTCTTCTAAGTCTTTGAATACTTTTTCCAGTTTCCTGTCTTTAACTGCCACATAACATAGCTATGCATAAATAGATGCTAATTGTTATTATTGCTGTTTCACAGATGAAAAGTCTGAAGGAAAGGGCAATACAGACACTAAACAGACTCGTCTCAGAATTAGTTTTAGGGCACAAATATCAGTTCTGTTTTCTGCCCTCTATGGTGACACATATCTACACAATCATGAGAGCCACTCATCATGCAGTCAACACGTTCTGTGCACTATAAGGCTGTACCTTATAGCTCTATATGGTAGGGTCTGGTGCTTTCTAATGTGATGGGTTTTGTTTTAACAGGAACTAGAGCAAGAAAAAAAAAAAAAGCACCAAGGCTATAAAGTTAAGCAAGCATTCAGGTGATGGGAAATGAGAATAGAAACTTTCATTGCTTTCAGTTCAAGCAGGTTCTGTCTCAACAGATTTCAAGCAGTCGTTCCTCCAAGAGGTCAGAAGTATTCCAGGATACGCTGTGCTACTTCTCACCCAGCTCCAAAACCCAGTGATTGCCAAATTACTCTGTTTACCAGAAAGGATGGAGACATCTGTCATAAGGCAGCCACATGTATTTCTCATGTTACTGACTGAGGCATGTTGAGTGGCTAGGACTTTTGCTTACTGTCTTAACACCAGCTATTTCTTTAAGAATTTCAGCTCCCATTTTCTGTATCTTGATGCTAGAGACCATCCAGGGCCTTCTGCTTCGGGGCCTGAAGTGCACCTCCTCTGGTTTTGCATTTGTAATACTTTACAGAGGGGCGATAAACACAGGCATATGTGAAGAGTAACAGCAACAAAAAATCCTGCTTGCCTATGAAGGGTTTATTTAAACCGACCCAAATCCTGAGTAAATTCTGCTTCTGGGAGCAGAAGTGTCAGAACTAGCCATTTAGGCTTTTGGTTTATTATCTGGACAGGATATGGGGCAGTGAATGAGCACACAGAATCCACCAAGAAAGCTCTTGCAGGAAAACTTAACCCTAAATTCCACTCCTGTAAAGATGTTCACTGAAGGCGCAATTTAAAGCAAAATTTAAAATATGCTAGTAGTCTTTTATTAAGATCTCTTACTTGACTTGTGTTTGGAAGGTTGGACGAGGAAGGGGCAGTGAGGGGTCCACTGATACGTAGCAGCAGAATCAGGGAAGAATGGCTTTGAGCTTATGGCTTGGACATGAGACAGAAATTTTACATATCAAAATATGTAGTAAGCGATGACCTTATTTCACTGCTGCAGGTAAAGGGGATTTTTTAGCTTTCACTAATAATCACACAAATTTCTCCTGGGTTTCCTTCATCGTTTTTAAAGTTCCCATTTTCTGTTGTAGCAATTTGATTCTTTGACTCTAAAATAGTAGTGTAGCTAACATTGATTTGATCACTGTACTGCTTGAAACTTCATTCTCTGTTTGTACCAACACAATTCCTTCCTGTTTATTTTTATTTGCTGACATTTACAGAAAGGACTCAGTCATTTTCTTTTTCTATAATTAGCAAGGATGAAACCGATAGAGAACTGGTTTTCCTAACAGCCTAAGCAGGTCCCTTGTAAATAAATTGCTGGTTCTCAGATTCACTAGGGATTTTCTTACAAAATCATACAGTATTTTTTCTACATAATCTCATCTCACTCGGGATCCGTGACGGGCCTGTTTGGGGATGAATGGACACTTGTGGCAAAAGAGGTTATTGGCATAGGACTCTTGCCCCATATGATGAAGAAAGGCGAGAGTTGTGTAATGAATGAGGATGGGGACTCCGCAAGAGAAATGAAAGTTTCACTGTTAAAGCAGTTGAAATCTATTGTCAAGAATCATATTCTCACCTCGTGTTTGCCAGAAACACCCATGGAAAGCACAGAAACAGTTTTTATGGAAGGTCACTTCCATTTTGTGCTTTTCATGTCTTTTTCTGGCACTGGGTCAAGATCCTGAATTCAGATTTACACAAATGCTGAATACTCACACCTTAATTGAAACACACTTTAAACATCTAATCTGGAGGGTGAGGAAAAAGGCAGCTTCCCCCCAAAAAAAATTCAGATCTTCGGGAATCGAAAATCAGTTATCCCAAATTAGCAGATAATTGGGATAAATTTGTGCTTCTCTGCGATTCAGTTCTCTCTGAAGAAAAATAACAGCTCTGTTATAATTCAGTGTGTTTCTGTGAACATGAAAATGAATAAGCACCAAAGATGTCTATGAGAAAATCAATACTTTTTTAAAATGGGTTTTGGATGGTGCACGTTAAATAAGGAAAAGGGACACCCACTTCCTGAATACTGCAAATTTTTGTTTGCAGAACACCGATAAGCCATTTTTATCCCTTTGCAGATCATGTAGGGTTATTTGTGCTTGTTGTTAAAATGATGCACATTTGCATGCTAGCCAGGTCTGTCCTTCCAATTCCTGCTCAGCGCCTATTCAGTGAACCAAAATGCAGGCACTCCTAATTTCTCACATAGTTTAGACCAAACTCATGATAAACCTGCTGCATCTCCACCTCCTGATCCCATCCCTTTCAACAGCAAAGGGCTTACAAAAATATTAAGGGCAGATTCAGGAGGTTTGGCTACGGGGTCTGGCCTGGCAGGCTGTGCTGACCCCAGTTCCCTTTCTGTAAGCACTACCACCGATCTGAAGCAGGAAAAAAAGAAAAAAAAAAAAAAAAATAGCTGTGCCCACCTCAGCCAGAGCAGCAGAGAAGTGATTACAGTTCTTGTGCATCAGGTGGTACGCGTTGCCTTTGTACTCCTTGCCCAGCTCTTCCATAATCTTATCCACGTCCTCTTCTGTAAAGTCTGTAGTGCCCAAGGCAATGGATTCTCTAGTTAAAAACAACACACACAACAGGAAACATGGAAGGATACAGTGAAGACAGTGTTACGTACCCAGGGAAAAGGAAATGATCAGACATTGGCAAGAAGGACAGGCTTAAAACATGGACATGTATGTCTGGGGCTATCAGAGACTCTCACTAACAAAATGGCACAGTAATATCCCCAGCTTATCCATAAAGGTTATATCCAGGTTACAGCACAGGCAACAGCCCCAAGAGCTTCCTGCTCACCACCAGGGAAGTCTCAGCTTTGGGGGTCTGCTCCCACTCTGCCCATCGCCCCTCAATAGAAACTTCCAGTAGGACAGAGGAGATGATTTTCTCATGATGGAGAAGGTTTCCGTGGGGTGGACCAGGAAAGAGCAGACCAAGAACTTCATGCAGAAACCTATTGCTTCTCCCAATATTCACTCAATAGTGCTCATGGTTCTAAAAGTCTCCAACAACCCTCAACATAAACTGGCAGTCTGGGAAGGTCAAGCCCCACTTGCCACGGGCAGTTCCTTGACCCACAGCCCCACAGTCTGAGCACCTTGAACAACACGTTAATGCAACATCCGCTCAGACTGCCCTAGCAGCTGGCCTGTCCCTTGTGACGGAGTAGCAATAAACACACGAGATGATGACTTCTGGTACTCTGTGCAGTATCCAGAAATAGGTGATACTCATAAAAAGACTAGGTTTTGTTTTTTCCCCTGTGCACTGGCTCTGTGTAACACACAGTTACTCCCATTCTTGCTGACAGGTGAAACTAGGAGCACAGAAAACAAAGAAAATGGGAAAAGAGAACTGCATTCATTTGTAAGTATGCTTTTAAACCCTGCCAAACACAGTTCAGCACTGTTCCCTGTTTGGTGTACACGATCTTTTATCCACCTCCAAAATCCCTGCAGGGCTGCCTTTGAACCAGGATCATGTACAGGATGCAGTGAGGGCGCTTATGAGGAGAGGGAAAGGGTGACCCAGAGGAAAGGACTTCCCTGCTCCCCCTATACCAATGGCTACCGGGGGTAGAGGGGAAGAGGTAGAAAAGGGCCCTTACTTGAATTTAAAGGTCTCGCCAAGTTCTACCGCACTGCCAGGTGTGATCTCGAAAATCCCACTGAAAGGGTAGGGATGCCCTCCATAGGCAAACTCTGACAAGGAAAGAAACAGATTGTGAGTAATTGAATGAACGCGATGTCAGAAAAAAGTCTATGGCAGCTGTCTGCACAGCTCAGCATCAGCACCAGGGGCCAAGCTATTGCCACCATCGGTTTCAGTCAGACTCTGAAAGCCATTTTCTCTGTCTGGTTACCTATCAGCCCAAGGATACCCTCACAGCCTCCCTCCATGCTAGCACTACTGCTTTCCCACAGCGCCAGGAAAACTCTCCGAGTCTGTCTCTGTGCCCATCCAGGTGGCTTCCTCTCAGTGGAAAGTTCTGTGGTGGAGACATCTACAAACACTACAGGAGACTGTCGCTGGTGGTACTGAGCTGGAAGAAGTCTTTTCTGGAGTAGGGAGAAATCAGGTCTTCTTCCAGAGGGATTTACAGGCAGCGACCGGGAATTCTTTGCAGAAAGCCAAGCTGATTGTGCTCTGCTGCCTCAGCATGCGAGTTGAGCCAGGAGGTCCCTCCATGTCATACAGGCCATCTTGCATGGCCTGTGAAACACAGCCTGTAGACCTCATGGTGTCAGGCATGCCATCCCACACAGCCTGTGAAAACTTCTGTGCTCGAGATGGAACATGGTACCCCAGGGGGTTTAATCTACTGCATGGCACTGGCTAAAAATACCATGAGTGAGCTATCCCAAGTCATTCCCATTTAACGCTGAAGAAGGAAACGGAAAGTCTGTGATGCTAGTCTGTCCTTCACTGTACTACAACTGTTTTCCCAGATCCCCTGACTGCTCCTTTTGCAATGGGTGCTCTAATCAGCTTCAATCCCATCCAGACCATTTCAAGAGTCTTACAAGACATTTTCTTTTCCTTGTAACTCTGCTGTTTCAAAAGAACAGTTTCCAAGATCTGGAAATCCAGATTCCAAGATTTCTAGACCATAGACGTTCATAAAGAATTACTGCAAAATGGATTTACTCTGACACAGAATTAGCACAGACATGCATATGCAGCTTGCAAGACAACTGCTGATCCACCTCTCTCTTCCCCCTTCCCCACGTCTCCCCTTCTCTCTCCCCCTCCTTCACTGCAGAACATATTTCCAACATCGCTTGGTCCCTCCTATCAGCCATCCTGCTACATACCTGCACAAGCTATAGAGGCTGCAGTTACATGCTGAAAATAAGAAGGGCTACATGGTTCATGACAGAACTGCACGAGTTCCTGCTGGACTCCACAATGGACTCTAAAAAGAGAACCGGCTGAGTTTTTCACTCCTCAAAACATTCCTTGCCAAAAGCTAAAAGTTTGAGGTGCTTTTCCATATCAGACTAGCCATACAGTTGTCCCCATGTTCTGCAGGTAGTGAAAAGGAAATACTTCATACCTCTGCCGTAGATCTCGATGCCAGAGTGGAAGACACCAATCCCCAAGGTGGAGGTGTATTCATTTATCCAGTACTACAGTAAAAGAAAAGCCACATTTGGAAGCATTAGCAGAAAAGAAACACACTATCTTGGTCTAGGATACCTCCCCCATCTCCTGTCCTCAGAGTAGCTTCTCTTAAGGACAAGAGTGATTTTGAAATTATCTTGAGACAAACAAATTGAGACTCCTTACAGACCAACAGAAGTGGGCACTGTGTTTGTACAGCTGACTGGGATTAGGTCTCCAAAAAATGCTCATCTAGTACTTTCCACGTAAGGCATTTCCCCGTATTCCCTGATATAACTGGACCTGAACTTGCATAAATCCAGCTGCTACAGGACATGTGATTATTTGTCTGTCTTCTCACTTAAATAGCTGACACTGAGACAGTTTTACCAATTCACTTGTCTTATCTGATCTTCAAAATCTTGAGTTAAAGAATCCCCAAATATTTTCTGCACACCATTTTACATCACCTCCCAACATCTACTTTTTATTAAGTTGTTTTTAGGCAATGAGATCTTGGAGACAGAGATCCATTCCTCCCATAGGTCAGAGGAGCACCATTTAGTAGTTATCTATATGACACTGGTAACTGCTTTACAGAAAAAAAGAAGCTCCGGGCATACTAGTCAACGTTTTGCTTAGAGGCACCATATATTATCAAACGTCATTTCCAGAAGGGACAAGGGCTTGCTGCTCCAAAATTAGGTCCAAGGTGACCACAACTTCACCCAAGTCAAAGGCAAGTTTTCAAGAGGAGCTGTTAAGTGACTTCATTGCTCTGGAGTCCAGCACTTCCCCGGTACATTTAGATCAGAGGAATACTGCAGTCCAGTGCATGCAAACGACGCTCCTCCACCAAGCGCTGCTCACTGTTTCCACCATACCATGAAGGACAGTGCAGACACCCTAACAAGTCCCAACTAAGCTAATTCTGGAGTAGGAAACCGTACAGCCATGCCAGGGCAGTGCTGCATTGAAGATAATTAGCCCTGCTCAGCACCAGTATTTATTAGGTTAGCTGCAGAGCTGTGCTGCTACAGAAATGATGTTTTCAGGCAATGAGTGGAAACTGCCCATGCCTGGTATATTTACAGTTCACTTACAGCTACTGTGCAGTGAAGATGCATCTGTAGTAACTCAGAGCAACTGAATTCTTATTTTAATCAAGCACTGCAAGAAAAGTGAGTGTTGTTCATTTGTCCCCATACAATGACATGACAGATTCATTCAGCTAAAATTCTTTTGGGTCTGGTAGCTGCTTCTGGTGGAGCCAGAATAAGCTGCACCTTCCCTGGTGTCTAGTGTCACTGAGCTGCCACAGTATGAGTGAGAACCCCTCTGCTGTCAGGTAACCAGAGGTCTGGCATGCTCCATCTACTTTCCTCACACTGCTTGCTTATGTATTTTTGATGACTGCAGTAGCTCTGTAGATCACCTAGAAATGCTTTCTATGCTTTCTACTGTGGAAAAACACAGTAGCTTTGATGTGAAAAGTGCAGTCCCGAGCCTGACTTAATGTATGGCCAGTCTTGATACCTTAAACCATGTCCCCCAAAATGCTTGCCTCTGGCAGTACAGCAGTCCCCTTTCCCTCCAGAAAATGCTGTAATGCTTCTTGTTCTTGGTGAGTTTTGGTATCACAAATGACGTATTACTGCAGGAAGGCAGCAAACCACCTGACCCCAGCTGGACTCTGCCCACTACTCTCTTCAGACCTTGTATAACCTCCACTTACCTCTTCACTTGAATTATGCAAACTCTTGTTTTTAGGATACATCAGAGCACTGGACTGGAGGTAGGTCAGGTAGCTCTCAACCTCTGCCAGCGCATTAGCAGTGAACCCCCTGTTGAACACCATGCCTGGTATTTAGGGACATGATGTGACCTTGCCTTCTGCTGCCCTTCTCCACAGATCTCTGTTGCCCTGTCCTCTGCAGCAGGAATATCCCTGCTCTGACTGGGGAAGAAGATACAGAGGTGGAGGCTGCATACAGGAGCCCATATGACACCAGCCACATCTGCTGAGGAGACCAAAGCCTGTCTCCCATGGACACATAGTTCAGTTCTTTGATCTCCCAAATCTCATGGGTTAAATCCTCAGACTCTCAGGTAGTCTCAGTAAGCTTCAGAGAACCACTGCTTTCTACAGAGTCCCACTGTAACAACTCCCAGAGGATATGGTAAGTAGGTTGTCTTCTTTCCTCAGGCTGAGCTATTGTCTCACAGCAACAATATAAGCACAACATGCCCAGGTCAAGCCAGCTGCTTTGCTTAGAGGAGTAACTAATAGAAAGAGAAGGGAGACATTTTAAATTAGAAATGCTCTTGCCAGTTATCAAAGTCAGGGCTATCTGCAGAGGCTGGTCTGCATCAAGCTTTGTATTTCAAACAAGAAAGTTAAACGGAAAGCCACTTTCAGCTATAGCTTTTTCCTTCTCCATGTTAAAGTTTATGTTGGATCCAAACAACAAATAAGCAAACAAGCAGGGAAAACCAAACCTCTCCTTGATTACCATGTTAGAATAATGCACGGAGACCTGTTCACCTCATATGTGCACAGCACTGTTAGAACACAAGTCCTCCCTGTCCCCCATCTGCCTGCACCGCTCGTGTTCCCAGCACAGAGCCACAGCCCCCAAAACCCACCCTGCCCGACAGAAGGAGCCAAAAGCCGGTCTGCAGGACAGCTCTGGAAACACAAATGATGAGGAGGCCCCACCAGAGATAAAGGAGAGATGAGCAAAAGTATTTCTCTGGCTGATACCAGGTGTTACGACCATCACATGGACCTTTCTGTATTTAAATGGTGTATTTTTCACTATGAATCCCTTTAATGAACTATTATGGACTGAACTGCAACAACCTCAACCATTCCTGAATTTGAACTGAACAGAAGCTGTACTGGTTTAGTACTTTCCTTCAAATAACTTCAATAACACAAGGGCATTATTGAAGTGGGATCTGATTTGCATCTTCGTTCACTGCAAATAAAATTTTTCAGTATTATCTATAAGCAAGACCAAAATGCAAAGCAGCTCTGAATCATGGCTGCTACTGTCCTCATCTCACCCCTGTCTCCAGGGTGCTGCAGAATCTGCCTCCGGTGTGCGAATGAACACGCAGTGAATGCCTCACGGCACTTCGGCACAGCCCACAGCTTGTCTCGGGAGGAAGCTATGCTAAAGTGAACTTGTCAGTCACTTGCTGAGCTGGAAGAGAGAATCCAAGCCAGATTTGAAACCAGGTTTGTACACACATGCATGAGCTGGCCTCGTTTTCCAAGAGGTTTGCAATTCTGAGCATAAGAACAGCAGCAACAGTCAGCAAATACTCATCTCTGGAGTAAATTGGCTATTGCTTAGATTAAAAACAAATATCTGCAGCCTGTTCTGAGTCAGATGGAAGAGCCAGCAGTATCTTAAAGGGAGCTGTGATTCATGCCGGCATCGCATGCTGCCTGCAAAATTGTGCCGTAAACCCTACACAAAGGGACTTGGAGCATTCTGTCTCATTTCCATCTTCAACAGAGAACAGCTCAGAAGTGAAGAGAGGCAGGGAGGAAAGCTAACCAGACTGCAGCTGCTTCACAAAAGCAGCAGATAGCCCAGGACTCAAAATTCAAACCCAGAGAGGAACCTCTTTGCATTTAGAGTTTGTAGTGTACCCATTAAGAGCTTTTAATGCAGGTCCCTGACTAAGTAGAATTTGAAATTTTCCAGTTTTTATTCAAGCCTTCCCTGATTTCCTGGTTGGTTTGGTTCAGAGATCAAAGTTTCTGCTGAGATGGTTTAGACTTTGGGAGATACTCTGCGTCAGTTGTTGTTATTCACTTCATTTATCCATCTTTCACACAGAAGTAGAAGTTAAAGTCTCACCGGGACAGTGAACCATGCCCTAACTTTCCAGAAAGGAAAGAAACTAAAAAGCTTCATTATATTGATATGCTTCTGGTAGGTCTAGGATGGAGAAGCAGATGGTGTCATCTATAGTAATAATACATAGATTATTACTATTACATAGTAATAATACTAGCAGATTATGTCATCCTGGGACTTTTCAGAGCAGGAGTTCCTGGGAACTCCTACCAGAAACATGGGTTTCCAGACAGGAGAGGCCCATCCATGTAACCACTAACTTCTGCCATCAATTAATATCATACTATAACATTGAAGTTTCTATCACTAACTTTCTCTTTACCTCCCTACTTCAGACCATTATTTTCTATGGTGTATCACCAAAATCCTTCCTGCATAACTGTGCTGAGCACCTTAACTAACCAGCTCCCTATAGGCTGGAGACAAGACCACCTCTGTGGCTAATCTCAGATATTACTCTCTTTGAGCAGCCAACACACTAAGCAATATTCCATTTATCACCCTAGTACAGACTGGATATTCCACTCCACCACATCCATCCACTGCTGAACAGACACTAACCCATCCTTTCTTATGATCAGTATAAACACATAGAAAAGAAATCCACTGGGACTTGCTAAACAAATCTGGTTTCAGCAAATAGTTGCAAACTCTGAGTATTCAAAGGAAGTGTTCTAGATCCTTGCTATGCTCTTCTAC
Source organism: Aptenodytes patagonicus (assembly GCF_965638725.1). Classification (NCBI taxonomy): domain Eukaryota; kingdom Metazoa; phylum Chordata; class Aves; order Sphenisciformes; family Spheniscidae; genus Aptenodytes; species Aptenodytes patagonicus. Next base: position 33,534,065 of record NC_134955.1, on the reverse strand, counting down.
CCTTCACTAGTATCACACTACCATCACACACAATCATCGTCTGAGCCAGAATACCAGGCTAGACTGGGGTTTTGTTCTGACCTAGCCTAATTGCTCTGATGTTTGTGCATGACCACACACACTACTTTGAAAAGGACACCTTTACCAAGGATGGGTGCAGATGATGAACCAGTAACTAACTTAACCATACCTCCTCTCAAAGCACCATCTGCATATAATTCAGTAGGAATACTTCCTTTTCCCTGGCAAAGCTTTGTTTCTAGAAGCAAGAGAATAACAGTAAAGGAGGACCAGAGCTACAGATGGTATTCTGACACTGCAAGTGAGCAAGGACCATGTTAAGGGACTGAAGGTAATGGCCAAACCACCTCACCCTCTGCTAGTCTTCAGATCATGGAGCACTTCTGGCAACACAGGTCGAATAACAGACTGTCTGCCCTACCACCTAGGTTTGATTTTAATCCTTTCCTCTTTGACAGCCAAGTCACACACCGTAACACCAAGCTCTTCTTTGTAGAGATGATGTCTCCTCTCTGTAGGATGCTCTGTAGGAGATTGCTCACCGCAGAAGAGACCCTTGGCTCAACAAATCCAAGTTGGAGGACACCCAGGGCTCCAGATGCTAACTAGTGTGCTCCATGAAAGGGGTCAGACTGGCAAGGAGCATCTCTTCACACCTCTGCCTTTATTAGATATACTGTGTAAAGTCTTTTCCCAGAGGCTTAGTCCTGGCCTTGGCAGTGCTTGTCCCCTGCGGTCAACTTACCTAGGCAGCCTCATGAAAACATGGAGAGGAGTGTGTGTACTAATAAATGCACTGATCTATCATATCTCAAACACCAGGAAGTTTCTCTGCTATGTTAAAGCTCAACACAAAAGCCAGTATTAAAGGCAACATCAGATTGATGCAGGAGACCAGCCAGGGAGCATCAAAGTAATATCTCAGCATTATTTTCTGAGATGTGTTGATCCAGATGTGAAATATGAGAGCACAAAAGATGAAGCTAGAGAACATCACTTCAGGAAACCAGCGAGTGAAATCCCAGCCCTACATGGTCAAGTGCAAAACACTTAGCAACTTCAGAAGAGTTTCACTTTCCCCCAATACATTTTTCTAAACCAGGATCCAGAATCTTGGGCCCACAGAGATGGAAGGAGAGAGCCCAAACCAGATCACAGACTTTACTCCCTGAGTAATGCTCGCAGTGGTGAAGGAAGCATTACCATAACTACAGACATGCAAGACAGAGGCCTTCCCGCAGATCTTTGCCAAGGCGCTTCAGTCGTATTGCAGCAGTGCTCACTTACGTCCCACAGCCCTAGCCACACACACAGTTTTGCCAATGTGTCTCAGTCCTTCCGCTGTTCACCCCTTCTGACCTGGAGCTCTGGTAATAAAAACTCACTATCATGTGGAATGACATCAAATTATACAGCACGGCTGCTATTAGTAAGTTTTCTTTAGCAACTGGATGAGACCCAAGCTCATTTCAGTGTGACCTGTGTCTCTTACACTCAGTTCTCCAGAGGTCCAAGGCTTGTATATTAACCAAGCCTGAAATGCTATTTTCCTAATATACTGTGAACACAGATTAAGCAGGAAAGGATTTAAATGCATGTGGGCAGAACAGAAACTAAAAAAAGAATCTTAACAGAGTATTGAGGAGTGATGACACATACCTGTCTTTGGTACTTCATACCTGGAAAAAGCTATCTGGGTGGGTCCTCACTCCAGCACAGGCAGAGCACTACTCTTCCTGGCTGGAGAATCCCCTCCTGTGCCAGGTCCTCTTCGCTGTTGGCAAAAGCTATCAATCTGCAAGTCATGGGCCAGGGTGTGACAGCCCGTCGGGTCACTCCAAACCCAATTAGCCAAAAGCACCTGCTTTAGTCAGGTATGCTAACTTTCACTTAAAAGGCCAGATAGTGTTAAAGAAACTAAATAGTGCAGTAAACAGGTCTCTGTTTATAAACAGGCTCAGCCTCCAGCTGCAATAGGCAATAGCTTGCAAGGCTCAAGAAAAATAGTTCTCAGATTGTGGTCACTGGCATATTTGCAAAAACAACCCAACTGGCAGAACTGATCAAAGCTTGAGCAACTACAGGGTTTCTTCCAGGAGAGCATCCAAGTGCTGAGAAATCTGCAGCTTCAATGCAGCCAGAGAGCTTGATGTAGCTCTGATGAAGCAGGGATACAGGGTTATACAAGGACCCCACTCAAGGCCCCCACTTCAGACTTGGACTGGGACACTTCAGACTTGGACCAGGACAGGAGAACTGGCTGGAGAATAGACATCTGAGGAGCAGAGTCACATTACAGAAAGAAGAAAAAGACAAGGCATCTCTTGGCATGCAACTGACTCTGCTCTGCTGCATTTTGAATGAAAGGAGCTTCTGCCAAGGACACTTCTCCACCCTTCAGGTTAATACACTCTAATAGACCAGGAATTTCCTGGGAAATGACAGCCTGAAATTTACAACTTATACTGCTAAACGTATTTGCTCATTCCCTCATGCAAACCCACAAATGCTAAGAGAAGAGACACAAGGCAAGATGCTCAGCTGCAACCTTGAGAGGAACGACAGGCGAAGCCTCTGTAGGACTACGACAGCCAACTCTGTCTCAGCAGCTCTTCCATTTCAGCTAGGTTCTGCTCTGCAAAGGATCTTTTCCTCTTAGGTTGGCCTAAATACATTCCTGAGCTGTCTCTTCAGGAGGAATTTCTTTGGAGGTTGCTGTGGCTTTTCAGACACTATAATATGCTTCTGAATTGCCTGATGCGTGAGCCAACAGTAAAATCTTTGCAATCATGAAGCATAAAGAGCTTATTTCAGTGGCTTCTAAAATGCTGTATGTGGATTAAAAACTGATGCTGCTGCTGAGGGAGAGTTGGAAATCTACTTATGCTTCGATGTTGTGACGCAATGCGATTTTACTGGAAGGATAGCAGGACAGAAGAAAATATTAATCATGCTGTGGAAAGGAAACAGTATGCATTTCAGCAGTTAACTTTTGGGTGTGTCTGGAATATTTGTAATTAAAAATCAAAAACAAGATTTAGCTGTGAGAATGGGATACCTTCAGTGTTTCCACTTACAGCCTCATCCTACAAAAGGGCAGGCACAGTCCTGGCTCAATATACTGGTATTACTTGAAGTCTCTTATAATTTTCTGTTTTTTCCATTACTTGTTCCACTTTCTACCCTGTTGCACTGACAGCAGGCGTTGTCCTGAGCAGAGCTTCCTTCCTGCAGCCGCATCTGGGAGGAATTTTACCACTGTGTATCTTTTGCTTCAAGCCATACACATTTGTAGCCTGCTATACAGAAGGTAGCTGATCCAGCATGCTCTCCATTAAATACAGTTGACTCTTGCTGGGGACAGTGAACGCTCATCCAACGTGTTTCAGAGCTTGAGTGGGAACCTGCCTTACCAACAGAGATATAGGGCAACTAGCTGGCTAAATTAAGCAACTATTTGCTGTCCCTGCAGAATGAACGTCCCTGTCTCTTCTGTTTGCAAGTTGACACAGAAGCCAGCAGAAGTTAATCCACCAGCCCAAAGGTTTGTCACACCAGTCATGACACTAATGGCCCAGCTTGGGTGTCTGTGTACACAGCATGGTATTTGTAGTAGATTGTGCCATATGAGAAGCAATATGCCATTTTTCCAACCTCCACCTTCTTCCCTTAACCTCAGTCCTGACTGTGCCTGAAAGAGTCAGCTGAAGGGGCCGGGGTGGGACTGTGGACATCAAACAGAAATCACTGAGGGGAGTTGCTGGAGATGGGTGCAGCACGTGCCAGTGCTGGCAGCCCGTCCCAGTCAGTGGTCTCATAATAATCCCTGCAGAAGGACTATCCATGCTACTGCATACCACTTCACATGCTGTATCTATCTCCTTAGTTTTGACAACCTTCATGTACAATCTTAATCTCAAGTATATGGAGCCAGAAAAAAGTGTCCATTTGCAGGATTACACTGAAGTGTATTTACTCAGGGAACGTGCCTGAGAAACTTGGATGTGTTATAAACTTAGCAAAGTGCCAATGCCTTTGCCTTAGATGCATTCACAATGACAAATTGAGAGGTATTCAAAAAGAACAGCAGCAAAATGCTCAGGGAAATGGCGAGACTGACTTATAAGAGAATTAATTCTGAAGAATTAATAGCTTGGCAAAGCAATGACTACAGATGTCAAATTTGCAAACATTTGAAGGGCTGACATGAATTATGAGAGAAGACTTCTTAAGAATGATATGAAAGGATTCAAGTAGGGGTAACATGCTCAGCTTAAAAAGAAGAGAGACTTTGGCTAAGTGTTTAGAAGTTTCCTGGCAGTAAGAAAGCACAAGAAAACATTTGTGTAACTGAGAGCCAGATATCAAAAAAGCCTTAGCATGCCTGTGCAGGACAGAGCATTGAGTGGTCTGAAATGTTTTCCTCTGCTAATGTCTAGGAGACTATTAACATCCTCAGCTGAGCATATTTCAGACCCTGCACACCTATGTGCACTGCGAGCCCTCAGCCCAGTCTTCAGAGCATGTCAGGAAGTAGGCTTCCCATCAAAGAAGATTCAGGTGACTTGAAAAAAAACATAGGGAGATAAATAACCTACACTGTGGTTCACCAGGAGATAGCTGAAGCACAGTGCAGATGCTTTGGCTCTGGAACTAGCTTGGCCCTGACATGCCTGGCAGGGTCAGAATTATGGCCTCAGGGCTTTCTGTCCTTCATCTTGCAGGAAAGATGTAACTTAGAACTGTAATAATTAATAAATAGGGCTGTTAAATGATTTCTCAGATGTGGAGTAATGCCGTGGCTAGGCCCTGCTCAGACCAAGAAACATTAATACCTCCTTCTCCTTGTTGGTAAGGATCCTTGCTGTCTTCTGTGGACCTCTACCAGTCTTTCTCTCCAAAGAAGACACTAGCCCTGTCCCAATGTCCAGCATTACAGAGGGAAAACAGACATTTAGTGCATCCTTTGAAAATGCACTCCAGTCTACATATCAATCTTGCCTAGGCCAAAACATCTGCCTTTGTTCAGAGAATCGGGCTGCAGGTAACATGCACTCCAAGCCCTCCACAGAACGGCTGATTGCCTAACAGCTGTAGCATGTTCCTGAAGTGCTGAAAAGCACAGTCCATCTCTCTGCTCTGGCAGATAGGTAGCAGGGATTTGAACTTCAGCCTGTCGTATCGAAGATGAACACCCTAACCACCAACTATAGCTTCTCCATCAAAGTGATGCATGCACATGTAAACAGCTCCAGCAGGGGAGATTGAGAGAGATCCATGCCACCAAATGAACTGGCAGTGAAGACTTTTCTACCAAGGGCTCATCTAGATCCCTGCTCAGGTTCCTCAATTTCTCTCCCATAGTAGCAAAATACTAATATGACACTGATTCTTCTGCACTGGCTTGCTCTCTCTTAAGGTGCTCCTGCCTGGCCAAACACAAATACCTACTTTTTTGCTATCTCAGGCACACCAACAGTCCATGCCTGACCACCTAAGGCAGATTTCTTGGGATCTCTTCTCGGGTTTCTAATGAGAACATCTAAAACACTAATGTCTTTCAAACTATGGCATAGTTTGAAACACAGTAGTTTGAAGCACCCTCCACTATGCTGTCTCCATTCATAAGTAACTCAGGAACAAAGTATTGCTCAGCAGGATTCAATTCATAGGCACAGCCATCAGAGCCTTTGGGGGAGAAAATTAATACCTATGACAAAAAAAAGTCTGTCTGCTCATCCTGTTAACAAGGGGCAGAGCTCCATGGCTCGTTGGACTGGAGCATCTGCTCTTCTTCCTGAATGGTGTTTCTTTCAGTTACCCTCTGACAGTTACTCAGACCTGCCAGGTGATCCAGACAAACATACTCAATCCTCATTTCATATCATAAGGCTTGCTTACCTGCCAAGATCAGTCTGCCTTTTCACCAAACCATATCTAGTCAGTGGTAGGGGAAAGGAGAATCATCTCCGAAGTGCCAGGCTGTGACCATTCTGAAGGGATGGGATGCAATAGGCTAACAATAAAGCCCCTATTGTCAGAGATATGACCTTGAAAATTTTGATCAGCTGCATGCAGGCCACTTTCAACTTTCTTTTGGCAGGAACATTCCCTTAAGTGCTGCCATCTGAAGGCATACTGTGCTGAGGTAGAACAGGAATGGGGAGAAAAAAATCTCAGAGATGACTACCAAGTGGAAGGAATTAGGAATCAAGCTTGACTCAGAGCTAGAAATTTCTGTAAAGATGAAAGGATTAAAAACCAAAAAGAAACAAAGCAAGGGGAGAGAGAGCAAGAGAGAGCGCGCAGGTTCTTCATCATCTGGCTCTTTGCCTATCCCTGGAGAAGTAAAGCTCTCTGATGTAATACTAGAGGGGAAAGTTGCTCAGGAATTGCTGCTCTGGAAACCATGAGGCTGAAGATTGTTCCTATGCATGGCAGAGAAGGCAACTATTGAAGAATACACTTTCTATAAATTTAAAGATATACTCAAAGGTTTGTTTTGGGGTTTTTTTATGGTCTCAGATTAGGTGATTCAACAAGACTCTGCTTCTCTACTTTGCAATCCTTCCTAGGATTTCAAAATACTTTACAAGCATTAAATTGTTAAGCCTCGCAGCATTTGTGTGAAGCAGGAAGACATTCTTCATTTTAGAGGTAGGGGGAAGAAAATACCAGCATACAGCTTGTGCTATGACTATGAAGACAGAGCAAATCGGGAGCAGAGATGAGCTCAACATCCTGGCTCAAAGGTTAACAATCCAACACCACTTCCATACTGCCCACCAAAAAGAAGTGATCTACAGGACTGTCTCAAGGTTTGTTGAAGTGGAAAGGAGTGAGGCTGATCCACCACAGCTCCTCTTCTGAAAAAGGCTATCACAGTGGCTTCCTTTGCCAAAGACTCTATAACCTACTGAAAAACTAACATCCTACTTGACAAACAGAATTAGAGAAGAAGAAAATGGAGGAGGCTTTTTAAAAGTTTCAGCTGTGATTTTTCAGTTTGGGTTGTGTCCTGACAAATTCTAGCCTTAAAAGTCAAACCTCTTACTGACAACACTATACTCATATTTGCATTACAACCCGATTCTTTAATGCTTTCACCAAGGCCAACAGCCTCCTAGATACACAAGGCAGGGACATCTACTCTCTTTATAACAAGAAAGTATAAGAAACTAGTTAAAACAGCTTCTGACTTCTGCCAAGTTCCTACATGGATAACTACTTGGGGAAGACTGAGGTAACAACAAAGTCATTGTAATTACAGCCGTCACAAAGGGATAAGAAGTCCCTTTATGATGTCATAGAAGGATCAAGAACACCACAGGCAATGGAATAAATAGTCCTTTTGTTCCATCCCATTAATGCAGAGCACAATAACATATTGTTTTCAACCTGTTGTGCAGAGACCCAAGGGAGACAGCAGACTGCTTCAAAGGAATCTGCAGGCTGGCAGGCTTACATTTGTTAGACAAAAGCTGACATCTTCAGTAGGAAAAAAAAAATAAAAATGAGAGGCACACAGACTTTAAAGGAAAGAAAATTATTGCCCAAAAGAAAGCAGAAAAAAAAATCTTGGGTTCAAACAGGAAGTGGAAGCATGTTCAAGCATCCACAGACAAACTACTGATGGAGGACAATCCCATAGCTAGGATGTCAAACAAGGACTTGGGAGGCTCATATTCCCTGCTCTGCTATGGATGTACTACAGACTTACTTTGGACCAGGTCAAAACTAAAATTTTATCAGGATGTTACTACATTCAAATTCAAAACTGTGATCCTCCAAATTCTTCAAATTCCCACTTACCCTGAAGTGTTTAACACCATCAGTATCAGCGATCTGAACGCAAGACCTTCCCAGTCCACTACAGCTAAAACAGGTGGGCTCCATACACAGATAATGAGAATTGCCACAGAGATGGGGATCCCAGCTCTCCTCTCCAGCACTGATTGTTTGCTGCTGGAACTCCATGGACATAGGCCTCACCCTGGGGTTCCTAATGGCAGCAATAGCACCTCATAGTCAGGAGTTAAACCTAACCACAAGCAAATCTGGATCCCTACAGAAAATAAAAGAAGAAAGTAACACTCCTCAGATCTCCTCTCCATGCAAGTGCTATGTAAGGCCAAAATCCAGTCCAGCACTTGCATGTCATATTGGCATGTAAATTCTCACTCCCTGTCTCATTCCCACTCACTTGCCAAAAACAGTTGTGCCTGTCCTGTGAGCCAACAGCAGCAGCAGCAGCAAAGAGCAAGGTGGGGGTCTGTTTGCACCTAAGGAATCTATACTCCATGCTAGCTTTGGTGGCACATGTTCAAAATACCTCCCGGCGCCCATGATAGAAATTAGCCACGTGCCATTAACATTAGTTTGCTACTGGGTGGGGGGGAATCAATATTTATCTCTAAGCTTCTGCGAAGGCATTCTTCTCCAGCATGGATGGGGGAAACCCTTTCACGATGTGAGCTTTTTTCCTGGAGAGTTTCCAGGGGCCATGCCTGACTGGCAGTGTGCCTAACCGGCTTAGCTTAGAAAAATACTGGGAAATACAGATTGCCTCAGCTAGTGACTTGTTCTTTTTTCCCTACAGTGCTTTGTCCTGTCTTCGATAAAACTCTTCAAATACAGTGCCAATTTCACACAGTGTCTCATCGCTCTGCATTATCTTTTCCTACAAGAAAAAGGATATGAGTGTATTTTTGCCATAATCATACACCCTCTCTGCTATTCCAGCAAAATTACCAAAGAATTGCATTGCGGTGATGTCTCCAGATTAGAATTTAAGGGATAAAACAGAAAGCAAGGGACTTGAATATAGCAGTGATAAAATATTGTTGTGCCATGGAGATTCAAATACACCTTCCCCCAAAAACCCAGTTTCTGCCCGTCTGAAGAAGACAATAAAAGAATAGAGCAAGGATCATTTCCTTGAGAAGGGAACAGTCTAAAGAAGGGACAGCTGTATAACCTAGCCCAATGCCAAATTGGGTTGTTGGAATAATTATCTTCTACAAAGCACAAAACTGATATAAAAATAGCAGTCAGGGAAGTTCAGATAGAAACTTGTTTGTAACCCATGACCCAAGGGCTTCTATGCTGAGTGATTTTAGCACTGTTTAAAATGACCAAAGATACTGACCACTAATAGTTTTGGAAATGAGTAATCATTTCTGATTGTCAGCATTTAGCTATTGCATGCTGACAAACTGCTTTAAGGATACTTTTGCCACACACACACACACCCCCAATATGAAGATGCAACAGAATGATTAATATGTGCAGCATGCCATGACAGCTGGGAAAGAATTAAAAAGCTGTGGGAGTATCTTAATGACTGTGATGTAATGTGTTCTACTCTGGTTTGTCTGGGGGCTACAGGGGATTTTTATTCCCCCCCCCCCCCCCCGAGGATTCCCACTGTCTTTATTTAATGAGCAGAATTGGACATGCAGCTCTGAAATACCATTTAATAGCCATCCCTTGCTGAAAGACAGAGATGAAGGTTAGCAGTAGTGCCTGGCAACAAATCATCAGCGTTTAGTACTATGAAGATACTGGTTTGGGTGAAAACCATTTCAGATTAAAATGTGGGTGTTTGTCCCTTCAAAGGGACAGCCTCTGTGCTTGCTTCTCCCAAGGGTCACACACACCCTTGCACAGGGAGAGGCACAAACATGCCAGTGCAGCTTCTTTGCAAAACACAAAATCTACTCTTTCTTACTTCTCCTTGCCCCCACCCTCTAAACAGCACAGCCCATACAAGACCAGCATTGGAATATCATTTGGGCTGCCCTAAATATTTGCTGCCTTCTGGGCACAGTAATAATTTTACACTTGTGCTAAAGCAAAACTTCTGTGCTAGTCCACTGTGTGTTGCATACATCTAGAAACAGACCTGAAATGACCCTAGTGATTCAGCCAACTGGTTTCTTCATGGACATGCGTCTTACAGTATCTCCACATCTGAAATGTACCCAGTGAGATCAGGGATTGAAGGGGAAGAAGGAAGATAAAGAAATACTTCAGTAAGATCAAGGAGGAGAATTTGTCTTATGTAGCATGTTTCACTGGGAATATTTCTTCCCCTTCCTCCCCCCCATTTGCATTTATTTCTATAAAAATCCATTAGATACTGCAACTGCATCTTGGCTCCTATTTATCTTAGTGAAAAGAGAAATGATTGTGTATTGCATGCAATACCACGGCATGCAAATGGTATTGTCTGCCAGATCCCTTAGAGACCTGGCAAAAAATTCTCCTGCGCACAGAGTAGACATCTAATCTGAACTGTGGCCAGGGTAATGTAAGAGAAAGAGGTAAGCACTGTAAATGCCTCATGTAGCTCACAACATCCTCTAATATCAAAGATATCTTCTCTCAGATTAAACTATCCCCCTGGTTTAGCCCTTTTAAGAACCTTCTAGATGCCCAGGTATCTATTGTAGGAAAACAAGGCCTTATTCAGCCCTAGCTGACAATGGCCCACCACCTTTCTCAAAAGCAGATTGTAACTCATTTTTAGGAGTGAAGAAGCACACTCCAAGTACATCCCCATTTTGATTAGTACCAAAAATAAGAGCCCGTGCTCTTAATAATAGGACACTACACGCGTAAGTCATATTCCATACTCACCCAAAAATGCTTCCCAGAGAACCAAAGACCTAAAAAAAATCACCACACTCTTTCCAAAGTGATCCATAGGGCAGGAGAACAAGAGCAGAACTCCATACAATCAGGCCCAGCTTAGATATGGGCACAACTCCCACAAGAGATGAAGGATATTGTACAACAGATGTGGATCTCAGTTCTCCTGAGTTGCTTTTCTTTAAGTTCACTCATGCAAACTAGGGAATACAAATGGTCATAAACCTATAAATTAAGCTAATTATCCTGCAGACCAAGAGAAAAGAAAGATTTCTATTCCTGTATAACAGGGAAGTATCTGGACACTCCAGCAATGAAAGTCATGCAAGCGATGAATGGATAGGTCTGAGACCATTCAGTTCCCACTCCATACATCTGCCTTCTCACAAGTTAGATGGACGCATGCAAGAGGTAAACAGATTCATCAAACAAATATGATCAGCATCCCAGCCTGAGATATATTTAATCTCATACGAAACTTTCGTTTGCTCTGTGAAGTATGAGTTCAGTAGCATTTATGTAATTCATTTTACTGCGCTTCCCTGTAACACCTCAAAAATCTTGCTCAGCCTCTCTAACTGGAAGAGACCAAAAAGAGATTAAAAAAATCTAGTCAGTACAAAACTTCACAGAGGAAACAAAGTTGTATTTGACTAGACGTTATGACCAAAGGAATGTTTGCATCAGTGGGAGATCTCATCTTGGAAGGGGTTAGGGTCGCCAGATGGAGTTAAAAAAACAATCACTGTTTGCATGCATCCTATCAGATCTAGATGAAAAGTAGCTCATAATCTCTTTGGAGCCAGAAGTCTCCCTCTTGTTCCCATTTGTACAGTGTCGTCATGAAATATAGCAGAATCCCAGTTCATGGCTGGGGCACATAGTTGGTATCACAAATAACTCACTAACAGCAAGACAAGGCAGACACCAGCATGCTGTAAGCAGGAGAGCGTTACTTCATTCCACAGGAGAACATAGATAAAACTTGCGCAAGCAAATAGGATATATTTGCTCATGCATCACATGTACAAACATAAATACAGTCTGTACGTATACAATGAAGTCTTAGAGAACAGCAGCGTTTTAACTCTCTGGTTTACATGAGGTGTCCCGCTAGCGATAAGCAAACATGCCCAAGAGTGTGTACAAAGCCAACCATGGAGAGACTGACAATCAGCCTCCTTTCACATATGCTATTTTAGTCATCAAGCCTAGAAACAGGCTCGGTATTGCAACAAAAGTGCAGCACTATAGATTTGTCGTTGGCAAGTCTCCTTATGGGAACAATGTTCTCCTAATCATCCTCCTCCAGAACATGGTCACTTGCACAGGAGTGCTGCTGAATCCCTAGAGATGCCTGTGCTTTCTGTGGTAATAGTTAGCCTGCTCAGAGGACAGCCTCCTTCAGCAAGTAAATTACAAAAAGAGGCAAATTTCTTAACTCTCTCCCAGCTTACTTTATCCTCCAAGGTGTATTTGTACATTGTGAACCATGAGAGTAAATACACAGCTTGATTTGCTACCCTTCAGCAGCAGCAACTTCCAGGTAACCAAGCAAGAAAACAGTGCTGGATATATAAATACTAGCCACCAATGCATCTTTTTCCTCTCTCTTTGTAAAAAAACACCACACACTGTGACATGAGCTTCATTTCTATTTTGTGTAATCTTGTAGCCATGGTTGCTACCTCACTTGAATGCTAATACCATTGGAGTTTGGGCACCCATGCTTGCAAATACCTTCTTTGCTTTCCCTTCCAACTCCATCCTAGCAAGGCACAGGCTCTTTTTCATCTGTGTGATCAGATGGCAATACACAGCGGATGTGAGCAAGACCAGCCTGATGCTGAATCGTTGTGTTGGTGCCAGTTCTAAAGAAAAACACCCCCTCCGGGAGAAAGAATACAGACTAGGTTCAGCAGAGAAATGGGATGGAGAATAACATGCTTCACATCACAAGTGATCCTTTGGAAGATGGTTGAAGAAAACAGGAATCAGTCTTGAGTTTTAAAGCCTTAAAAGCACCCAAGCTTTTGGAAGCACCCAGATGCTTCTTTTCTTTGGAGCGTGGAACTGCTTGGCATTGTAGCACTCAAAGCTTAGTTCAAGCACATTCACATTAGACAACATGAACGCAGAATTTCAGGTGGAAAACCCCAAGGTATCCAGCAGAGACCACTGCAGACAGAGAGCTCTCTTACTGATCATTCCTCATCCAATTTGTCTCAGAACCCTGTACTTTCAAAAGCAGGTGAAAACATTGTCACTTTTAGCTTCTAGATAGACCTAAAAAAGATAAGGATAGCCTCTCCAGTAACATTTAGCTATTTCTTCAATCCTTCCTCCAACATGTCAGAAAAGTCTGTAGGGCCAAATGATAGCAAAGCTGTGAAAGGAAAACTCAGACCTGACACAGCTGTTGCAGAGAAAATAAATTAAATTTTTGCATCAGAACTTTCTTGTTTCCACCAAAAGAAAACTGGTGAGATTCCCATGCCTGAACCTCCCACTTTTATTTTTGGAGAAGGAGTAGGAAGAGTGAGGAAATCAGAAGAGGCTCTGTTTAAAGTTGACATGGATGAGTGTATGATACAGACAGATAGAATTGGCCCTGGAGGATTCCAGGGGCAGAACAACACTTACCCAAGAGTAACAGAGGAACCGCAGGGGCAGAATAGCTGAATTACTAATGATCATGGGCAGCCTCTCATGTAAAATGTCTCTGGGACCTGAGCACCAGAAGGTAGCAACTGTAATGCTAATCTTCAAGCAGAGGTCCACATGAGAGCCAGGGAATTACAAGTCTGCAAGCCTGGCATCTAGACTGGATTAATTAGTAGAAGTGATAACAAAAGATATCATTAACGGACAATAAACATGATCTTTTGGGTAAGGGTCAACATGACTTCTGCGAGGGGAGGTCCTGTGACACCCACCTCTTGGTATTCTTTGGAGAAATCAGTGATCTCACTGACATAGTTAACGTATTTCAAAAATGTTTTTGATTACATTCTTCAGAAAATGTCTTTAAGGATGTAACTAATCATGAGACAAAGAGATACGGTGGGGTTCTGCAGGTGGCATGAAAAAAGTAGATACGACTTGACTGTTCTGTCAGATATAAAACCTATCAAGAGGAAGCCATTTAAAAAAAAAAAAAAAAGAAAGAAAGAAAAAAAAAAGGACTTGGCTTTTCACCACTAGGTAGTAGACCTGCAAACTCCCTGGCAAGGGATGTTGATACAAAAGGTTACATTTGTTCAAGAGAACTGAATGGAAGAAAGAGCCATCGGGGATTAGTAAAGAGGCAAAGGTCAAGCTCAGAGAAGCCCCAGAGCTGAAAATGTTTGGAAGCTGTGAAAGTGTTAGAAGGAAATGTCATATATGCTCATGCTGCTGTCTCCAACAGTGGCCACAAGCAGGCACTGAGGGAAGAATAATAATATTGGACTAGATGGACCCCTGGTCTGAGCCAGTTTGGCCTTTCTTATGTTCGTGTGTTCTTCTGTGTGAAGAAGAATGAAAACATTGAAAAGAAGCCTTGAAAATGAGTTCTCCCATCATAACACAGTGATTTAAAAAAAAAAAAAGGAACAGAGAGGTTTTATTTCCCAGACGAGAGGGAAAGATAAAGAGAGGACCTATTTCAAACACCCATCTGAAAGACTCTGGGCAAGCCTTATGAACGACTGGAAGAGAATCTGCCTCACGCTTTGATAGTCAGGATACAGTTTAAGCAAAGGTTTTGAGATGACATTGTAATTGCCCAATTAGCTCTTGCGTGCAAAAGGGATTCTCTTGCATTTATCCATAGCCAGCAGGGCAGAAATCCAAAGCTTTCTGCCCACTGTGGATTTGCTCTTCCAATTCATCAGGATTAATTTCTTCACCACCCACACAATTCTCTGAATCTCTTCCTCCCCTCCCTGCCCCATTGCCACCTGTCAAAGTTATAAAGAAGATGATTGGTGCTTCTTAAAAGCAGCACAGAGCATCTTCATCCGTCTATTTACTGACAGATGCTTTTACCCCGCCTCCTTTGCTAGACTAGTTCTTTCCAAAAGCCTGCAGTCTGTCAAGCTGTCCCCAGAGCACATATGTGCATGCAGTGTTTAACCACATCACCTCCTGTAACCCTAACGTGTAATGTAACTGTGTTCCTATCCCCCCAAAATCCTGGGTACCATTTTATTTTGACAAGTCCCAAGTAAAACACAAGAAGATTTTCAAATCTATTGGCCATCAAATTAAATTATAACCTGTGTAAACTGGCCAGCATAAAGACTTCAGGCTGGCCCAGAGCAATTGTTTTTATTTCTAAAGCAGAGGATAAATTTTGGTAGATTAACAGGCATGCAATCCTGTTGTCGAGTCATTGGGCAGAACTAGGACTGACTGTTTCTCCTTACCTCTTCCTGTCTCAGTCCAAGGCTTGTACAGAGTCATGGGAAATAAGGGGGGCATTAATCTTTCATGCTCTGGCTCATCTACCCCTGTTTACTAAGTGACATCTTTTCAGAAAGCCTCTTGAATTATATTGCCAGAGCTGCTCTGTAAATTAATTGGTTTGGGAAGAACCATCTCTGATCCTGTTGGCATCACAGTACAACATAAAATCCTAGGAGTTTTCTTTCAAATTGGAAATCATGTTAGCAACAGAAAGCCTGCACTTCCATTTTAAAAAGACTGAGTGCTGGAAGAGTGCTTCTGACCCACAGTTCCTTCCAGTGCTGGAAGCTATCTGAACTCCATCAAAGGGGAGCACAGGTAAACTTGGAAGCCTCAATAAAACACTTTGCTTTGAAACATCTATCACAGTCCTTAAAAAGAAATCAGAGCATTTTCAGCAGCCACAGCTGGAGAAGAGGAAGAACAGTCTCACAAACATAGCTCCACATCAAAACCCAAGAGACGGCACAGCAACAAGGCACCTAATCATAGAATATCTCAAGTTGGAAGGGACCCATAAGGATCATCAAGTCCAACTCCCTGCTCCTCGCAGGACTACCTAAAACTAAACCATAATGACTAAGAGCGTCATCCTGATGCTCCTTGAACTCTGACAGGCTTCAAGGTGGTGGTGCTGTGACCACTTCCCTGGGGAGCCTGTTCCAGTGGCCAACCACCCTCTCAGTGAAGAACTTTTTCCTAAAGTCCAATCTGAACTTCCCCTGGTGCAGCTTCATTCCATTTCCTCGTGTCCTAGAATCAGATGAGCCAGCCTCTCTGCATGCCAGCACTTCAGCTGCAGAGTGGGAATTTTCCTTCTCCAGAGAAATACTGGGAAGTACACTGGAGAAGACTGAGAAAGGATCATGCACTGGAGTGGAGAAGGCTAGACAGATCTCTTGGGTACCCTCCTCTTCCAGTGCCTGCAATGGCAGCACAACATGGAGATACTCATATTTGCTTTAAACTGGCAAGTACCATCAGCAGGCTCCAGAGCACAGAACTGCTCAGTGGGAGCTAACATATCCTGGCAAGAAGCATGGCACACAGCCCCCTCGTGCTGCGTTGTTTTCTTACCCACTGTTTCTGCATCCTCAATCCCTTGAACAATATCCACCTTGCTGCAACATGTGTGTCTGCAATTTGCACACCGTCATCTTGAGTTGCTTGGGCTTTCCTGACAGAATTAAATGAATAGCAAATTGAGTGCTCTCTTTCCCTCCCCTTGCTTCACTCTCCCCTTTCTTTTGTACATGCTGAAGTAAAAAGCTTCTTCTGAATCAGATTTCAGCTGTCACAAAGCCAGCAGTTTTCTCTGAGGCAGTCTGGGTGCTAATGACAGAAATAGCAGCTGCTATATGCGGTCAAAGGGCAGTAAAAGCCAAGGCCAGGAGCAGGTGTGGGGGCTGACTGGTTGCAGAACCTCCCCACCCTCCACAGGCAGGCTCTGGTGGGGAAGGGAGGGGGACCACCACCTCCTGATTGACAGGAAGGCCAGGGACAGCCGCTGAGGCAGCAGGAGTGAGGTTGCAACAGGGCATGTGCTTACGTGGGCAGAGGTCAGGAGGGTGCTGCCAGCAGGATGCAGGGTTGCTGCCCCTCAGCCCACCGCCCAGAAACCCTGCTGCTGCCTCCCATTCCTATGGGAGTCACATCAACCCAGGCAGTTAGATCTCAGATGCCAAAGAAGTGGCTAGGGTTTTAACCTCCCAAGCATCCCACAAGCATCTCCTCCCACCCCACCAAGAGCACTCTTTCCCTTCTTACAGGTGAGACAACCGGAGGCAAAGAGATTGAAGTGACTTGCTAGAAGTGCGATTGAGGTGGGAACTAGGACTGAAGCTTTGGTATTTCTCTTTCTCAACATCCAGTGCTTTACTCAAAATGAAGGTTTGGTT
The DNA here is from genome assembly GCF_965638725.1 of Aptenodytes patagonicus. Classification (NCBI taxonomy): domain Eukaryota; kingdom Metazoa; phylum Chordata; class Aves; order Sphenisciformes; family Spheniscidae; genus Aptenodytes; species Aptenodytes patagonicus. The sequence continues at coordinate 33,517,044 of NC_134955.1, read as the reverse complement.
GTTCTTGGCTAGGGTCCAAGGACGTGCTTTGTTGGCAGCATTACACAATCTATTTAGAGCTTTTTGATTCCCACATGTTCAAAGCACTTGTACTTTTCACAAAACATTGTGGTGTCGTTGAACACGATGTTATGTTTGAACTGAAAGGAGGAAAAAAACATCTCCATCTATTATTACATGTAAATAAGAGTTGGTCTCCTACAATAATGCTATCTTATTAGAGAATGAAATAAGAGTGAGCTTGACCCTAGCTGTGCTAATTAGTGACGATCCATCATCAATTTACTGAGACAAAAAAGCATCCTGTCAGATCCACCATCATTTCTTTCACTCTGCATGAAGGCATCCTGGGGTAGAAGGAAGGATGGAGGAGAACACAGAAGTACCTGAAGACTTAAGGATGTCATAGGGACACTAAAGAGCACAGTTTAAGTCATGTGTATGATCCTGTTTTAATGGGTTCACTTACCCACATCACCCAAGACTTCCCACAGTAGGATTTTAAATGGTGGCAGGAAAGTGTAATACTGCCTCCAGTTGTCAGCTTCAGCAACTTATTAGAAACATGCTCTTACTGGAGAGAGCCTTCAGAGTACTCCAGAAAACTTTTGCAAAGGACACACAGGCTGGCAGTGTTTCGTGAGAGCTACCACTGTGACAAGTGCCAGCTGCAGACTTCGCAAGATAGTTCAGTGAAGGTATCTTGCGCCACATTGCTAAGAGAGGACCTTTCTTTTTTATTTGGGTGATCTTAAGAGTATGACATTATTTAAAATGTTTCTTCTGCAGACAGGCAGAAGAAAACAAATTTATTCCTTGTAAAAACTGCCCTGATGAGTGGAAAGCAGCCAGGATTTAAGTTTGTTTTCAGACCTGCTTCAATGTATGTTATCAAAACTAAACCAGAAATAAAGTGCCAGTGCCATTCCATTGCCACTAGAATAGTCCCAGCTAGAAGCTGGGGGTGACGTTCTCATGTCTGAATACTCACAACAGTAAGAAGTGCCTTGATACAAGCTGAGTGATTTTCTTCTTCTTTCATGCCTACTCTCTGGTCTGTCTGCTCAATCTCTCTCTTTTAGACTAGCCTGCAACCTGAATACAGGGAGCAGGCAAGCCCTAGAGCCCCACACAAGCTCATGTGTCTCACTGTTTCTAGAGCAATGGTAAGCAGCAGCATCCCAAAGAGAGGCACAACAGCCAGCCAGCCAGCCAGCCAACAGTCACAGGAAATTAGTTGTGCCCCCCAGGACTTAAGAGCCCCCCGGGTATCTTTCAAGGGAGCTAAATACGTAGGTGTTTTTCCTAGTAGGTGCTCATAATGGGCAATATACCTATACTGCAGTAGCATTACAGTTCTAGACGTACCCAATGGTACAGCACCAGTACTGTTGCAGGATCCATGATACAAGCTTAACTTTCTCTTCTGGTTTCCCAATTCACACATTTATTGCCCCTGCTAGCACCAGGTCATCTGGTGCAGGGCTCAGATGAGATAACTATCACTTCTGGGTGCTTAAGTTCTTTGACAGAACAACAACTTTACAAATAATGAGTGGCAGGACACTAAAACCTTTATGAATCGACTGATAAAACAGTTCTCCATGCTTCATGGGCAGTTCAGATGCTTGACATAAGGGATATTGTGATGATTAATAATTAATTGGCTGGAGACACTGAGAGCCCAAGGACAGATGCCTCCCATCTGCAAGCTCTGGGAGCTGAGGCTGCACTTTGCAGGAGGGAGGGAGGGGAGGTGGTAGGGCGAAAAGGTGACAAGGTTGATGTGCCCCTGGAAGTCAGCAGCCTTTTCAAGACACACTGCCTTTTGTCTCCCAACACAGAAGAAGGTATTATCCTGCACTTCTCCAGGTGGCTTTCACTACCCTAGTCACTGGGGGACCAGAGCAGCAATGATCCCTGCCAGTTCCTGGTGACAACTCACCTAAATGAGATGCATCATTAGAAGCTACATTCATGTATTTAATAGGCTTTAACATCAGCGTTAATGAGACACGTCTGAGACCTCAAGAGAGGTAACAGACAGCTGGAAACATGCTTTGAAGTCCTGTGGGTATGAGAAGTAGAATTCAAGTTCAGAGGTACCAAGTACAGGATTTTTAAGCACTGACATGTTAGAGACTATAAAATTGTTCTTTACACTAACTTTAAAATCTCCATCTGCATAAATTTGTTTGATCCAGCAACAGCTTTTACTGTATCAAGATTATCCAAAACAGCAGCTGCAATAGGCGCTGAACTGCACATCTCAAAGTAATTACACATTACAAAGGGAATCCTTGAAGCATTTCAATAATATGCCATATTACAAACAGCACTTAAAAAGCCACAGATGGACGTGTGAGCCTCCTAGCATAACTTTACTGCAGAGATGGATTTTGAAGATAGGATGTTATTTTTACTCCAGCTTGCTTCCTGCTTCCTTGCCTTTCTCTCAGAAGTAGAGGGTGTTTTAAAGAGTGTTGAAAAAGTCCAAGTTCTGGTTGGTCCTGTGGGGTTGAAGACTGTGAAAGGGAGAAGTATAAGGAGTCTCACCTTCCCCATCCCCCTTTTCTCTTGCCTCCCGATGCGGCTCTCAGATGAAGTGTTCCTTCCCATTAGCTCTGCCTGAATACAAGGGACAGAAGGGTATGCTCAGCAGTCAGGGGGACGTGTGACCAATCCAATTAACAGGGTGCTGGGATGACCACCTTTCTGTCCTCCCTTGCCCCCCACGGGGTGTCCTGCCTGCTTGCCTGGCTTTGCCAAGGCCTCTGGCTACCATGACGCAGAGCGTCTCCTGCCAGCAGCACTCTGCCCAAGGGAGGAGACAGAATTTGGCCCAGACAATAAACCCAAGTGAAATTTGCATGGATCCACATGGTTTGCATTTGTTTATCCTTCCAGAGGCTTTTGCTCAGCAGAAGTCACAGCTCTCTTTTGCTTGTATTATGAGACCCATAGGGAAAAAAAGGATCTGTAGTACTTCCTTTCTTCTGGTCCCAAGAACGCCTGAGCTTGAAATGGACCCATTTAGTTTGCCCCTCTCTCTCTGATCTGTTTCTTCTTGGCTTACACTGGAATTAATCTGTTCTGTTTCAGTTCAGTACAACACATTCCTCAGTGCATTGGCCCCCAATACTCTTGCAGTAGCAAGCACAAGAGGCACAGTGCTCCAGCAGCAGAAAATAGAAGAGGTCTATTCCACATCCCAAAGAACTGCCAAAGAGAAGATAGCCAGCTGCCTTGGATAACGAGCAGCCGTAAAAATTAGAGTGAACAAGGGCACAGCAAATGGCACGGCAATCAAGAACAATGAATGTTAGAACTGGAGACAGATGGTGGGAGGATTTCATCGTGGGACATGCATTTTTAGCTCTGGCCTCCACAGATTTGGAAACCTCCAGCACTGCCTTCCCACCTTTCCACAATGCCTCCATCACAGGGGTGCTCTAAAGATGCACTAGCCTGTGTATTCTTAGTGCTGGGACAGACTCAGAAAAAAGGCTGCACGCGTAATTGACTCTCCAGGTTAGGCAGCCAGTTAAGGAGGAAAGGGCAGAAGAGATCCTCTCAGGGCAACAAAACCTGACATCTTTTGAAAAATGCCCTGGATGGAAACAAAGCAATAGAAGGAGGAAAGAGCAAGGCTGGCCTCTACTTACCAGGAGGAGCAGCTGCTTTCTGCTTGTACCTGATAGCCAGGAGTCCAGACGCTTGTCCAGGAGGGTACAGACCAACTTTCTAACCACCTCAGGCTGCCGGATGGGATTTGCCTCTCCACCTGCCTCAGAGGGAAGCAGCCTGGTCACCCTCATAGTGTATCTGGAGTCAGGCCTTCTCAGTCCTTCGTGGTGAAGCAGTTTTCTTTCATATAAAGTAAAGAAAAGGTTCCTTTCATATAAAATACATGTTCAGTGGGCCAGAGAACAAGTGTGAGTAACACTATAGCCTGGCTCCAGCCTGGACATCCTCCTGGAACAGCTAGGATCCACTCTTCTGCTAAGTGAATATTTCAAACGCAAACTAAATGTTTTGACACGAGGCCCAGAACAACCAAATCCAGAGTTTCCTGCTGTCTGCTTCTATGGCAGACCTGCGTGAAGGGGCAGTTGTGTTCGAGTGTCTCAGGGATTTTAACCAGGTCTCTGTCACTCCAGATGCATCAGCACAGATGGTAGAAGTCAAATGCTTCAGATGGTAGAAGTCAAATGCAGAACTACTACTGATCCTCCCCCAGCACATAAGTACCGCTCGTGTCAGAACCTCTGGGCATGTCATGCCATCTCAAATGCTCTAAAATATTCAAGACATCTCTACAAAGTTGATAGCTATGAAACAGGATCCATGAGGGAAGAGTCCTGGACCTTTCCTGAGAGGCAGCCAGAGGTAAGATGGATATCCTAAAATGGCCCTTGATGTCTGAGCTTAGGCAGCTGAACAGAGCCTTTCATTTTCTAGATAAGTGATTTGCTAAGAAAGCAAATCACTCAGCCCTGCCTGGAAATACCTACAACCTAGGCCTCTTCTTATGCAACTAGAAGCAGCCTGCTGAGGCTCTTGGCCCAAGTACTGCCCAAGAGTGCAGGTTAATGACAGAGGTAATGACTTATCAGATTAGTCCCATGCTTAACCTCTTGGTCTTCTCTTTCTGTCACTTCTCACATTCACCAGGCTAATCCAGAGCTAGGGGAAATGACAAATACAGGGCAATTATAGAATCATCTGCTCCAAGTAGTCCCAAACAGAGCAAGACACACAGATGAGCCAAGAACAGATGTCTAGAAGAACACCATGTACCTAGGGAAAGCTAACCTGTGGCAAAGCCTATAATTCACTCTAGAAGGCAACACTGAGCTCCTCATGCACTCTAAAGCCTGAGGCAGCAATCAGCATCTAAGAAGCTTTTTTTCTTGCATCAGTATCCAGTATAAATCAATCACTAGCAGAAGATATGGAAGAGAACAGCAAAGGGGTTGATAGTTCCTTGTGGGTTTAAGTAAGACTGCATGGAAAGCACAGTAACAGATCCATGGTTGAAGGTTCAGCAAACCATGTTATCAACAGAGCTTACGCTGTGCCAGGTCCTCCATCTCCCAGAGATGTGGATCTATCAGTAGTCACATGGCATTCGACCCATGCGTTTACCCACATGATGAAGGCACTTACTAAACAGGCTGAACTGCTTTCAGCATTTCTAGCATCTGACACTTGCTTCTGTAGATAAGCATTCCTACCTATCAGAGATCATTTGTAACCCACAGCATTTCTTCTTCCCTTATCATCGCTTTTCCAGACACCTTAAGGTTCATTGCTGAAAAACTAAGTTATCAATTAAAACAATTTTCCACTCTTAGGACATCATAGCCTCATATTTTGTTCTGAGATGAGAAGTCTCACAGATTCACGTGCTGATTACATAAAGCTCTGAAGTGAGGAGATATCTACTTTCACTCCTCCAGATCCTTCATACTCAAGAACATCCAGTGTTTACCTAGAATGGTGTCAAACAGTTTTTTCTTTCCTAACAGTTTGAGTCCATTTGCTAGAGAAAGAATCATCAGACTTGTGAATTTTGCTTTTCTTCCCCAGCAGAAATATAGATCTTTATGTATTGATTGATCTCTGCCTCCCTCCCCAGCTTCAGCTACGTCATCTTGGCATAATGACAGGAACAAGAGAGAAACAAACAAACAAACAGAGAATTAGAATAAGGGCAACCCAGGTCACTAACATAGCTTTCGGCCCTAGGACACCCATTTAAATTCAGTCCATTGCACTAATGCACAACTATATACCTGCCCATCACCACACTTAGAAATGAATCTGACAGCTGTTCCAACTTAGTAGCTCTGTTTCCATCACTAGTGCTCAGCTCTCCACAGCAGAAGCTCCCACCGCATGCATAACTGGTCCCTGTGGGCTGCCTCAGTGGGAAGCTGGATGACCAGCTGAGCCATGACACCAGAGCAGCTCAACCTATAAACCAGGGATGAGGAACAAAAGGCAGAAGGGTCTGCTTTGTTACTACCAGCGTAAATTTATTTGGTAGGAGAGTGACAGTCTCCAGTACTGTCAAGTACTGTACGCATCAGCTTTCATCTATACTAAGAGGGTTTTGTTTGGTTTTGGGTTTTGTTTGTTTGTTTGTTTTAAAGAATAGCCAAGTGACACTAGGGACCTTGACAGCCTAATGAGCCAGGGGCTAAATCTTGCTGACAGAAGTGTCATGTTCTAAAATGAGTCTGCCTTGCTGTTCGGGGAAACTGCAAAAAGCACAGAGAAAATTCACTGGAAACCAGCTTCCATATGGTTTCAAGAGGAAACGATCATTTCTCTGAGTTGCTCAGAGACAGGCCAGGAGATTGTGACTTTGCCTGTAGATGGGGTTAAAGGACAACTTCCAGTAGCAGCAAAAGTTTTCTGTATCTCTAGGTTAGAGCTGACCTTACCTTGAGCCCCTGGGCTTACACCTGAAATCCTGCCCATAAGACTCCTGACTCCACAAGAGTTCAGGCTGCCTTGAAATGAGTACTTAAGAGAGACTAAGTCAGATTGTCATCTGCAGGAACCGACTCAAGAGCGCTGATGTGGGAACTGGGCTAATGACAGGACCTGTGAAGCTTTGCTCCAGAAGCAGAGTTCACACATTTTTTACGCTGTGTTAGCTTTCCTAGGTTCTCCTCACTCGTAAGGGTTTCTTATATTTGCTGATGTAAAGGAGAGCATGTTGTGGGGCAGTTTTCCTAGCGCATGCAGGACTAGCAGAAATGAGAACTCCCGCGTTGCCCTGGATGAGTCAGTTCAAGTCAGTCCACTGGGCAACACAGCACTGGTTCAATGAGCTTGCTGATGGGATGAATACTGTAGCTGGAGATAGCAATGCTCTGTGTACAGTCAAGAGACAGCTCTTAAAACATCTTATGCATAAGCATAGAGTAGTCAGCTAAAGGACTGCAGTGCTGGAGAAGATCAGCAGTAACATGGACAGGTAGCCAGCTTGTCACCCTGACAACATCAAAACAGACTGTTCCCCTGATGGATAGCACATCTCCAGGCTGTTGCTAAGACAACAGAAATTCATTTATTACGCATAAATGGGCACACTTCATCACTGGACTTATTAACCCAGGCCATGCCACTTACTCTTTAGCTTCTTAATAGGTTTAGATCAGATGCCATGTTTGGATTCCTTCTTCTTGAAGGAATGGACTCATCTGCAGCTCAGTGTATTAGTTTTTTTATCTTTTCTTCCTCCAATTGATTTCCTCTCTCCAAAGATACAAGAGAGAAGGGATGTCTAGTTGCATTTCATCATTTTCTCACAGGCTTGAACCAGGCACTGACTACAACACAGTGCTCTGCATCACCAAACTGCTTTCCTTTTCCCTCTGCTCCTGAGTTCAAGCAGGACAAGGCAGCAATCTCACTCTATGACTGGCCTGCCTGAGGTCAGCCTGTTGTCACTCAAATTAAATTGATGCAGTCCAGGAGGAAAAGAGAAGCAGAAACAAAGCCTAGTCTTCCTTACCTGCACACACTGCCAGGCTGCTCAGCCTGATTTATTTGAAAAACTCTAATGTCCTGCCATCATATTTGCCATAACACCTTTTTTTTTTTTTTTTTTAGTCAAGAGCACTTGCACTGGGAAATGTTGCATCCAAGAAAAGTGAAGCAGTCTGGATGGCCCTCTCGTATCTGGGGCTCAGGACTCTGCTGAAATCCAGCGAGAGCAGCTTTCTCTGCCTCCTCTCACATTCACAGCAGTGGTCTATCTGGTCTCTCTGGCCTCTAACCAAGAGTCTTCCCAGAGAGTTTTTGGGCCCATAATAACAAATATCATAGTATGACATTACTGTTACAGATTTTGCAGTGGGACCATTACTACATTGACTGGTTGTAAACCCCAGACCTATTATGCATCATAAGCATAGTTTAACAGTCAACACTCAGTCCTACAAAGAAACCAGCACAAAAGGACAGTTAAAAGCTCCAGGAAGGCACAGAGAACAAGCATCTGAGATCTACCTGATCCCTCACACTACCGCCTGTGACCAGCACTATGTTCAACCACTCTTAGAAACAAAGACAGTTTGGCACTTATATAGGGCATAAGTGGGGAAACCCACTACTAGACACCAGGCACCTGCTACCTCACCATTCTGTTTTGTTACCCAGTACGCTATACTAAACCATATGCTATATATAAACCATATCAAATATGGTTTGAAGACAGCGGAATAAGGTTCTGGATAAATGAAGAGTCAGTGATAAAGTAAAATCCCAAGACCAAAATCTTCCCCTTTTCCTTCAACAATTTAAGGATTTACCTTTGGCCTCACCCCCACAACAAGCCTGTGAAGAAAATAAGAGACCCCAGATCTTCCTTAGCTAGGGCTTATTCATGGGAGAGGGAATTCTTATGAGCTTTGAGAGTGGCCACAGAATAAATAAGAATATGATACACCTACCAAGCCCTTCCAAGAACATGGTAAACTTTTGAGTGAACAGTGTGTTTTAGAGAATTGAAATGATTCAGATTTGGCAAATAGTTTTGGCCAGAGATGTTTGGCAAATATTTTAAGGAAGAGTCAAAACATTTCATTTAATGTGTTTTAAAAAGTGGTGATTTTGTTTCAGAACAACTTTTTTTATATACATATTAGGAGTTGCCAGAATTTAATTAAAATCTCCCAAAGGCAATATTTCGTATTTTGCTCTCCATTTGTTAAATACATTCAGTTTGGCCAACACATGACAGAGGAAAAAGAAAGAGGAGATCCTAGTGACTCTCTATCACTCAATCTTTCAGGACCACAAGTTCCTCTATTGACTTAGAGCATCTCTTCAGCTCATTGCAGCAAGAAACTCCACAGCTATCAACCTACTTGACGAAAAAGCCGCCTTGCTTTCCAAGTGGGTTCTTAGAATACCAAATAGTCAGGTGATGCCGCACTTCTCCACACATAGCAGCTCACAAACAACTAATGAATAGTGCAGCGATGGGACCACCACCTGCAATAGGATATCTCACTCTTCTGACTAAGTGAGCTGAGAACATCTGAGACCTCTACTAACAGTAATCACAAACATGTTGACATTTTTCTGAGTAACTAGACTTATTATTTTCTCCAGAGAGATAATAAAATATTCCATGATCTAGTCAGTGCTTAAAACAATCACTTCACAGAATGAAGTGCTCTGCTTGCAATCCTGTTGCTGCTTCTAAAATATTCTCAAAGGCTCCTTATGTACTGAAGCTAGAGGTACAAAGCACCCCTATTCCTTCAGTCCCAAAGCATTTAATTATAGTGGCCAAGAGTCTCGCTCTCTCTTTTCCACTTGTGTAGGAAGCCAAAAAGGGATGCTAGGATGGTAAGTCTGCGCTGGTTTTCAATGGTACACACAGGTCATCACCTCCAAATCACATGCGAGCAATGGATGTTAAAGCAAAATGCTGAAAATGACAAAGCTGAAAAGAGCAAAAGGAAAAGTTACTCCCACCTCCATAATACTACTTTGTATCAGAGAAGTTGGCTTAAAGCACTAAAGTTTTATGCATTCATTCTGTGGCCATACAGACCCTCTAGCTTTATGTCTTTCCTCACAGATAGCTGGTGTGTCCTCTTCACGCAGGGACTCTCTCACAATCCTTTTCTCAGAGCACATAAAATAAACAAAACCCAACTTTCATCCTGGGCCAGGGTCTGCTGCAGAGACCCACATACAGGTTCCCACACCACAACTGCTTGTCCAAAAATCCTACCTACCTCCTGCCAGCCCTCAGTCCCTGAGTCCAGCTCTATGTAGAAGCAACTGTAAGATGACAGACGTTTGTAGAGCCAGGTGGAAACCTCATCAGACCTCTTCTCCCCACCTAAGCCACTCACAGGCTGTGATCATCTTCTGATCAGCCTCTACTGGGAGACCACCAGCTGATTGGCTACACAGAGCATGGTCAGTGTTTCTTGGTGGTACAACTGAAACTACTTCTCCTCTTTCACGGAGGAAGATAAACTCATTACAAACCCTTACGGTTTGTAACACCACCTTCCTCCTTCTATCCCTCCCCAGAAATGCCGCCTTCTGTGCAGATGCAGCCTCCCAGGATGCTCTGTTCCACTGTGCCAATAAAAATCAGGAGTGAGATTCATGTTCCTGGAACTGTTAGAAACTACATGCATGACTATAAGCTTTTACGTCCTCAGCCCAAAATGCCACCCCTACTTCAACACAGGCTGCTTGCCATAATATCACAAACATAAAACAGGGGCCTTTATCACTGCTGTGGAGACAAGAACGCTATTGTGTTTGTTTTTCTGTCAGGGCCACTTGGATGATCCGCTCAGTGGTGTGATGGAGAAATCAAATCAATGACACCATCACCCACTGATCAGTGAAGCAAGAGAGACCCCAGTCAGTCACCTGCACAGCCACCCTTTGCCATCTGCCATTTTGCCTTCAGCCATTTAGCTGGCAAATTATATAAATTATATAAAGAACTGAAAGAATATGGGAGGACCGTTATAAATAATTACATTTTGGCTACCTCTCTGAAGTTGGAAGTCACAGGGAAAAATCTCAGAGCTAGTGCATCTACAGTGACCTGAACCTTATTTCCCTCTCATTCACTCCAGAGAGGATGACAAGTAATGTCAGTGGAATCAATGGAATAACAGTGGGACAAGGCTGAGAAAGAGACTCACCCCTCTTGTCCAAACAGACCCTACATCATCGCTCCCTGGCTCCCTGCTGACCAGGGCTCTCGTTCTCCTCTGCAGCACATCTCAGGGGCTCATTTTCCCCAGCATAAAGAGTAAGCGAAAATACCAGTAGATCAAAATGACGGTTTTGTATGTTATCAGCTGCAAAGACAGTGGAAATTCAGGACAACCATAACTGTAATAAAAGACGGACAGCAGTGATATGAATATCTTTGCTTTTAATTTGATAGCATGAATGTGCTATGCAATAAGCTGAAAATATTATGAGAGCCTCCAACTTGAATCTCGGCCAAGCGAACTATTTTTAGTGGAATGTGTTTAGCTTGCTTGTTAAAGATTTAAACCTAGGCAATAATTGCCATTACTCTTCTGTCTGGTTTAAGTAGGCAACATTTATTATTGTACAGTGATTAAGTCAACTATTCCAAAGTAAACCACAAAGACCTAAAGTGATGAGGAAACAGGGTGATATCCTGGCTGAAGAAAGTCAACCCTGTGATCTAAGTAGGATCTGATCCACCATAAACAGCTTATTAAGGCAGAGTGGAGGGAAGAGAGCTGCAAGTTGTGAAGGGGTATTTGATTTATCCCTCTGAAGACAAAGTGATAACTGACTGATCAGAGCAAACTCTGTCATAGATTTTATAGACCCAGTTATTCCATGCAGGTCTCCGAACAGCTGTGGGCTTAGACTAAGTCCATGCGAGAGCTGGATTCAGACTGGGAAAGAGATTCATCCATGATCAAACTCGTGATCCATGTTGTCATTCTGTGTTCACGCTTATGCCTTAAATCAGAGTTCAGTATCCTGCACACTCACTCTTTAAAATGTCCTGGCTGAGCAGCAATGTTCTCCTGCCCTGTCTGTTTTGCAAGTGTACAGGTGTGTACAAGCTCTTCAGCAACAGATAAAACAGGGTATAATCACCCTGCATGCTGGGGGTGAGGGAAGTTGCTTTTGATGATGGTATTCTGAACACTTGGAATACCCAGTGATTTTTGCTCAATTCTTTTATGCTGAAGAAAATAAGTCTACAAATAGATCTACCTGCTTCAGCTATTTGTGCAAAACACCTCATTAAATAGAAGCACTTTTTTCCTAAAGAAGCCTGGTACATATCCAATGGGTAAAAGGATAAATGGCTATAATCTTAGAATACACAAGACTACACAGAGTGGGTATTTCATAGCTGCACAAAGCCCGTAATTGAACTTCTGCCCTAGGGGTAAGTTTTCCTGCAGCGTAAGTGCTTCCAGATGCCATACAGGGGTCATGTTCCTTGTCAGGAAAGCAGAGCTTTACATCCAGTTAATTGTTATCCCCAGCTGTCTTTTTTTTTTTCCTTGAGACTAGTTTTCCAACAGTCATTCAAGCGAATGTGCTCATTTCCCAGTTCCCCCGCAATTCCCCACCACAGTGTAACAAAGTGCAGATTTTGCATGGCTACATTCCAAACTCCATGGTGTTAAAATCATAGCAGCAATGGAAAAGCATGTAGCCTCAATAATCATAATGTAGGACTTGAACTAGAGGTGACTCAGTGGTAGTCAAACAGATGCTATATGAAAATAGAACAGTTCCTGTGTACGGAGCATTAACTTGTGGTTAACCCATGGAGTTAGTACTCACACATGAAGGTTTTCATGGCTTGCTAAGCAGCAAAAATTACTCAGTCTGAATTAAACTCATGATCTCAATTCAGTTCACTGTGTCTGGGCGTCCATCTCAGAACACAGTGACCATGAACAGCAAGTCCCTTCTCCCATAATTCCTTTGGGCTTCATCTTTGGTGTCAATTGCACGAAAAAAGGCAAAGACCATGTCCATCCAGTATTCGGATCTCTTCAGCTCAGAAGCAAAATATTTACTGATTTGGGACAGCTCAACAGTGGCTGAGAGAGGAAAGTTCAGACCACAACCGGCTGCAGAACAAACTAAAAAAATTGCAAGGAAGACAGTAGATATAATAAAAGGGCAACACAACCCCTTTATCTTCCTCAAAATATTAATGAGAAACTTTTGTGTGTGCATTTGCAATGCCAGTCACTTGTTACCAAGCACTAGCTACCACCTGCTTGGGTTACCAGACCTGCTGAAGACCTGTTGCTGGTTGAAGAACAGCTTGGGGGAGTTCACAGTTCAGGCTGCCAAGCAACTGACCATTAAACATTCAAGACCAAAGTCTAGGGAAGGATTTTACACCAACTTGCTCAACTTTACCGATAATAGCTCTGGAAGAGGCAGCTTCAAGCCATTGTAGTTGTGCTTTTCAGACTGTCCTTCAATACAGATACAGTCCTACCTAAATAGCCCTTACCACTCCCTCTTCCCTCAGAAAACAGCCCAGCTTTTTTAGTCAACAAAAGATCATTTTGTAATAAGAAGAGGTTTGACAGGTACAGCAACCCACTCCTAATCTCTTTGGTGTCTATTCTCTGGATTCCCCCAAGAGGGAAACCCACACTATTCTGTGGGCTTCCTGTTGAAAGTCGTCACTGCTTGATGACAAAAACCAAATGTATGTCATAAACTGAAAGGTCTGGAGCTAGATATTTAGAGTTCAGTCAGCACCTGGGCCTCATAAGGTTATATTTTCTCCAGCAAAGTTCACTAAATTTTTCGAAGGTCTGAAAACTACTTTTTTTTTAATCATTAGTTCATAAACAAAAACCAGAGGGGAAGTACATCATCATCAAAATGTTCCTCATCTGAACACGCCTCTCCTAAGCTTCTGTTGGACCAGAAAGCAAACAGGTTGTGCCAAGCCGTCTTCTCTTTGGGGGCTTGTGCCAAGGCTAGGATTTGGATCTTCTGATTTGTTAGCACAGATAATTCCCACTCACATTTCCCCTTGCGAGAGGAGGGCAAGGAAAGCCACTTGCTACACTGTGAACTTTCAGGAAACATTGCCGAGCAGCATGCCCCTGTGCTCCTCACTGTGCTGAAACTTCACCAGTTCAGACAATTTCTTACTCCTGTTGTTGCAATTAACCTCAGAGAAAATTATTAACTACGATCTTACGCATATGAGGGACTGATCCAGGTTATTAGCCTAGAAACTATGTCGTTACTGCAATTTTACAGTTGTTTCTCCTCCCTGGATGAAATCCTGACCCCTTCCCCACAGCCTGGCAGTGCTTGCTCACTCAAAATTAAAGGACAATTAGCTCCAACAAAGAGAGAGGTAATCACATCTCCTTCCTTAACTGGGACACTGGAAATTAAAAAGTCCTCCCCTCACCCAGTGCTGCTCCTGAAAGATCCTGCAGAAGATCGGGCACAGCTTTACCTGTAATCTGGCCCAATAAGCAAAACGTTTCAAAGAAAAAAGCCGGGGTCAGCACCATCTCTGAGAGCCAGAACATGACATGCTTGGATGAGGAGTTTGGGGGGGTGGGGATCAGCCTCTCTGGGGATCTGTGCTTGGCCTCTCTTCATACAGTGCCTGCCTCCAAGCACAAACTCCCACCCGGCCCCACTGCCCCCCCCATCAGTGCTGTTTCATACTCACCATGTCATAAACATTCAGAATCACCGGTTCATTTGCCATTGTTGATTGCCGTAGAGGCTGGATTAAAACCTTTCAGTCCCTGCCAGATGTGTGCTGCTGCCCCCAGGGTATGCTTTTACCCTGAGCCAGATAGAAGGAAATGCCTCATCCCACAGTCTCCGAAGGAAGGAGCGTGGAGAGAGGAGGAAAGGAGAGAATTCTCACGGCTGGCAGGGGTAAAGTTTCTTACAGGGAGGCAGGAAGGCTTGGGCTGGGTTTGCTGGTTGTATAGGGTTTATTTTACCCCTCCACAGCGCGACAGATCCGAGGTTTCTTTCTAACTCTGTAGCGCACGTCGGGGTCTGTAGACTCATACACCACTGTAACCAGGCACCGTCCAAGCTTGTAAATCCCGATCCACAGAAGACAAACAGACTCCGAGCCCAGAGATAAGCCCTCTTCTGGCTCCGAGAGAGGCGGGTGGCAGCGCGTGTGGGGGGATCTCGGCGTCCTTCTCGGCAGAGCGGCGTGCTGCTACAGCAGAGGGCTGCCAGCAAGACGCAGTGGAGCGGGGCACCAAGGCACGGAGCAGGTCCGGAGCCGGGCGCCGTCGTCCCTCCCGCGGGCAGAGCTCGGCGGCGCCCCGCGCCCTGGCCCGCCGGGAGCCGGGAGCTGTCCGCGGTGCTGAGGCTCGGCCCGCGGTGCCCAGGCTCGGCCCGCGGTGCCCAGGCTCGGCCCGCGGTGCCCAGGCTCGGCCCGCGCTCAGGCGCTCCGGGGCGGGCTCTCCGCCCCTGGCAGGACTTCACGAAGAGGCTGTGCCAGAGGGGCTCCGGCGCGGGGCTCGGCGGTGGGAGGAAGAAGAGGAAGGGGCTTGCCGCCCCCGGGGCAGAGGGGGGATGCTGCAACCCCCATCCTGCCCACAGGCGTGCAGGCAGACCTGGCGTCGGCGCCGAAGTTAGCGGGCAGTTCTCCGCGGGAGATAGCTCGGGATTACCCGGCGCCGGGGCTGGAGGGAGGAAGATGCCGAGCGGGCGATGTTTCCAGGCACGGTGCGGGGCCGGGGCCGGGCACCCCCGGCTATGCGTGCTCCGCTCTCCGCCAGGGTCAGTCCTTATTTCGGGATCAGCTCGTCCCGAGCCGGGCAGCCCCTACTGACTGACAGCCGGGGGAACCTACCCCGTCCTCTACTGGCTGGATGCGTCTCTGCATATGGCACACGGTGGGAGGGCGGGGAAGGGACGAAGCGACTGGGCAGGGCGAGTAGTTTCACTTCTGGCAGCGGCAGGGTCTGGAGTTTCTTCCGTCCTGGAGCTACTTTACACTCGTGTGAGGCCCGGGCAGCTCTGCAACGTCTTGCCAGCAAACGCTCCCCTCTGACCTGCATGCCAGAGTCAATGATAAAATCCACTGCGGTAAATGCATCTTCCTTTTGCTCCTCCTCTCTCTTTAGAGGGAGAGCAGGGTCTGTGATGGTGCTGGGAAAGGGTGCAGCCGGGGGGGGGGGTGGGTGTCCTGCACCCAGAGATTTGCAGTGGTGTGGGAATTAGCACGCTGACCTTAAACATTCAGACACTGCAGACTCTTTCTGAAGCAGCCCAAAAGGAAAAAAAAAAAAAAAAAAAAAAGAAGCAGGGATGACCTCATCTGAGTTGGAGGCGTAGCTGAGGCTCTCTGCCAGCTCACAGCCAACCAGATCTGAATGAAAATTGCAGGGAGCCCGTTACATCAGCAAAGCCCAGCATGCCCCAGCCCTTCCCGATACTGTCTTCAGCCGCATGGGAACCATCCCGTCCGGGAGAAGGGCTCACCTCTCTTTGTCAGGAGTGGAAGGACAAGACCATGGAGCTGCAGCCTTGTAAATGACTTGTTACACAGCGTGCAAGAGGATTTGCGGTGGAGGCAAGCAGCACAAAAGGAAAGTGAGTCCACGTCTTGCATAGCTAAGTGCCAGCCTGACAGAGTCAGACATAAAACTTTGCCCCCAGCCAGTGTCAAAAGAGACCAAGAACTGCTTTGCCGTAACGGTATGTACTTTCATTTTGAAAGGGCAAAGCCACAGCTTGGGCTTGGGCATGCAGCGTGGCAGGGACTTCAGCACAGTAATTTCATCTGGGCTAGTCATTCCATGGGTGGGGTAGGCAATTCCACACATATGGCACAGGGGGGAGGCCAGCATCCCAACCACCCACCCCCGGGCCCTCCAACCCACCAACTCCAACTTCCCTGTTAGGCGCCTTTAACCATCTGACTCAGCAGCCTCGGCCTGCAGGAGCAGTTTGTTCAGGTGGGAAAAGATGCCTCCTCCTCCGCGCTACCATCTCAGAGTCCAGATACTGCTCAGAGGATAGATTGAGCCCCCATCATCATTTTAAAGACTGCGAAGCAATGAAAAGCTCCCTCTATAAGGGGCTAAGCACCATCATTCATGCCCTAACTTGTAAACCAAACCTCCTACTGAATCCCACAGGGCTCCTGCTAAACTGTCAAAGATACCCTGAGATTGTCACTTTTGGCTGTGTCCTGCTCTGGTGATGGTGATGTTTTAAGGAGACTTGAAAGGAGAGGGAATAGCTGATATTAGACCAGCTGATGTAATTGGTAAAGAAAAGCAGCACACAAGCTCTTCCCACACTTGTCCACATGCTTACTTGCTAAATTAACTCCAATGTCTGCTGTGCCCAGAGTTCACTAAAATAAATTAAGAGACTTAAACCAGATCTGCATTCCAGGGACAGACATCTAAAAATACCTAGGATTTGGGAAAGGCGACAGGCAGCCACAGGCTTAGATACTTTGTCCTGTAAACATTTCTAAAATAATCACCTAAGGGGGAAAAAAAAAAAAGCTATAAATTAAGACCAGAATTCCACTTCTAAATTTTAGAGATAGAAGAGGAAAAAAAATTTAAAGTTAAAAGCTTGTCTTTCAACTCATCTTCTTGCTTTAAAAGATCAAAGCCAGTCTAAATGTGCATTTGCTATTTAAAGGACTTCTCCTGTAGGAGAGACAGTAAATGTCACTTGCACATTAAGACCTGGATTCACTCCTCCTAACTTGAAACGTAACTGCAAGAGCTACATTACGAATGCTGTTGCTCTAGGCTCCCTTTTCTTCCCCTTCATGGAAAGAAGTTGTTCCACATGGTGACTTAGCCTTATCAGTGTTTTGATGATCTTTGGAAGTTCCTTTTTCTACCCCATTCTATTCTAGGCGACTTAGCGTAACTCCAGATAGAAGGGATCAGTCTGAATACAAATGTCCTAACATTAATATAAGCTGTTTAACAGTCACATAAACTTTTTACAAGGCTTGGCTTGCTTTGGTCTCTGTTAAAGTGTTTCATCAACAGCTCAAGCCGATACCAGTCAAGAAACTGAATTGTTCCATTTCAAGTGCGTAAGTACAATCCTGCAGATAGCCCTGCTGCCAACAGGCATCATAGTCCGAGTCTTGCCCTGTAAAAGCATTAAAATTTAAATGAATTGCAAATACAGAGGAAAAGGAAGATTCTTCTTACTACTGATTACAGCAGCTGGAACTAGAGCTTTGGGATCCGTTTTGAATTCTTCTTTTAACCACTTATGCTACTTTTAGGACATAGGACTGTCGTGGTTTAACCTCAGTCGGCAACTGAGCACCACACAGCCGCTCGCTCACTCCCCCCCTCCCCGGTGGGATGGGGGAGAGAATTGGTAGAGTAGAAGTGAGAAAACTCATGGGTTGAGATAAAAACAGTTTAATAATTGAAATAAAATAATAACAATAATAATAATGTAATAATAATAATAATATACAAAGCAAGTGATGCACAGTGCAATTGCTCACCACCCGCCCAGCCAGTCCCCAAGCAGCGGCCCCCCCGGCCAGCTTTCCCCCAGTTTATGTACCGAGCATGATGTCACATGGTATGGAATGTCCCTTGGGCCAGTTTGGGTCAGCTGTCCTGGCTGTGCCCCCTCCCAGCTTCTTGTGCACCTCCAGCCTTCTCAGTCGGTAGAGCATGGGAAGCTGAAGAGTCCTTGACCAGTGTAAGCACTACCTAGCCACAACTAAAACATCGGTGCGTTATCAACATTATTCTCATCCTCAATCCAAAACACAGCACTGTACCAGCTACTAGGAAGGAAATTAACTCTATCCCTGCCGAAACCAGGACAAGCAGAAACACACATTTTTCCCACACATACGCCTAAAGCTAGAGAACACCTTCAGTCACATTTAAACAGCCTGTTGCAAGGCCTGATTTTCTGAGATTCTTCACATCCCTAGCACTCCCTTCAAATGGATTCATGTATTTGAGTTTAATTGCAGTCATCCACACTTACTATTCATGACAGAAATAAGTGTGCATCTTTGAGGGTCACTGTCTAAAGCAGACAATGTGGTCTTACATGTGTTCTTAGATTAAGAAAGAGGTGAAGTGAGAAGGGTTAAAAGGAGAATTATGCCACCATCCAGCATGGATTAGAAAACCAAGAATCGGGTACAACCTTCAGTAATTGCCTGGTACATTAACCAAGGCAGTAGCTGAGAGCTTCAGCCACCTCCTCCAGGTCCCAGACACAAAAGTGGCAGCGCTGGGCACTGTAAACAGTGCTGTGACATTCCACTGGGGACAAGAACAAAAGAACAGCAGTGCAAGAGAGAACTAATGGATGTATTAGAGATGATGGTTGTATCCGAGGGTCTGTCTACTTGTGTTGCTATTCAGGAATTCTAGTTTAAATTAACACCTTTCCTTAATTTACCCTCATGCACTTTCAAAGACTCCTTAGCAACCCAGTAGACAATGGGGCTTTCAAGCCTGTTTCACAGCGGGGCTGCCCAGTTTAAACTTCAAGACACGTAATGGTCTTATCCCCATAACAGGTACACCACCCCTGGCTGTCCATTATACTTTTTGACAACTTATCATTTTGGATTGTATATAGTGCTTTTGCCCGTGTCAAGTTGTCATTATTATCCCATTCTAGTACATTAGCCAAGACTATCCTTTTTAAAGGAAGTATAAAATGGCCTTTTAAAAAGTAGAGATGGTATTTTTTCAGGTCCCTGAGAATGGTGGAGGGTATTTGAGAATGTAGAGATGTACGTGCTAGAGCTTTGTAGCCTTATTCCAGGAGTGTCACAGGAGGCATTTTGATTGAAAGAGTTTTATCTCACTTCTACCCGAGACATTTGCATATACCAAGGACCTGACTGATTCTGGTCTGACTTGAGTGTAGGATACAGGAAAAAATGGGGAGAGAAAATCAGCACAGGATGCCAGCAATGGCAGAGGGCTTGTGCTTTGCCCTATGTAAGGCAATATGTGAAATATTTAACTTGATTGCACCACAAAGGAAAGAACAACATTCAAATTGGATGATTTCAACCATTTAAAAGATTTTATCCAAGACTGTGGGGATCTGTAGCTGAAAGCTAGGTGCATGTTAGTAGCTGGGGGAAACAAAAATAACATTTGCATTGAATTCCTCATTGAGTCACTCTTGATTTTGCATTTGTCTCCCTTCTCATTGCAGCTACACTTCCCAACTTTTGAGTATTAGGTTGTTTGTCAGAGAGCAACGAAGGCTGGCAGCTCCTGAAGGGATGGGAACCTGAGTGCAATAACATGGCTAGCAAGGCAGGAACTTCACTATCATAGAATCATAGAATGGTTTGGGTTGGAAGGGACCTTAAAGATCATCTAGTCCAACCCCCCTGCCATGGGCAGGGACACCTTCCACTAGACCAGGTTGCTCAAAGCCCCATCCAGCCTGGCCTTAAACACTTCCAGGGATGGGGCATCCACAACTTCTCTGGGCAACCTGTTCCAGTGCCTCACCACCCTCATAGTGAAGAATTTCTTCCTTATATCCAATCTAAATCTACCCTCTTTCAGTTTAAAGCCATTACCCCTTGTCCTATCACTACATGCCCTCATAAAAAGTCCCTCTCCAGCTTTCTTGTAGGCCCCCTTCAGGTACTGGAAGGCTGCTATAAGGTCTCCCCGGAGCCTTCTCTTCTCCAGGCTGAACAACCCCAACTCTCTCAGCCTGTCTTCACAGGAGAGGTGCTCCAGCCCTCTGATCATCTCCGTGGCCCTCCTCTGGACTCACTCCAACAGGTCCATGTCCAGGGCTCTGTCCCACAGCCCATGAACAAGGTGCGCAGGGCAGGCCTGGAGATGGCCACCACATTCAGCCAAGAGTCCAAATCATCAGGCAAGTTCATGGGGATAAAGCCGGTCCAAAGTCAAGCTGGGACATCAGCCCATGGGTCGGGCCCAGCAGGGCAGGACTGGAGACCAGCATCCTACCACTTTGCTGGGGCAGGGACTTAAGGCCCTGGACTGGGCTGAAATGGTGCTCCTGGGCCATGGGCAGGCCCCAGGGGAGTACAGGACTCTATCACCTCTGTTTACATAAAGCAACACTGTCAACTGATAGCCAAGTAACGTACATAGAGACTTTCAACCTGGAAACTGGGATGAAAATGCTGAACATTCATGTTCATTCTGATGCTAAGGATTAGGCAAGTAGTTGCTGTTATTGTTATTATTATTATTACAAATTCACAGCACAAACAATAATGGTTCAAGAGCAGCCAATGCATGCAGTTAAAGAGAGAGTACACAGTAATTTGTGTTGTATATCTGAGGAGCTAAGCAGGTTTAGTTTCAGAGGGTTTTTCCATCAGCAACATCTTCCGATTATTTATTTGCATTATGTTATAATAAAGTTTAGAAGCTGCAGGGGGGAGCAGGGACCCGTTATTGGACACTATATGAAAACACAGGAGGTGACTGCACCTACTCAATGAAAGGTGGTAATTTAAAGAGATGGTACAGGTGAATGGCAAGAGAAAAGATACATCATCAACCCTGTGTCATAGAGGTATGGGGAAGCAAAGCGGCCAGATTTCAGCCAAAGAGCAAATCTGCTGTACAGTCAGGACCAAAGAGAACTGAAGAGAGGCGCAATGCCATGCTTGTAGAGAAGCAGATAGGAACTGACATCATAAGCTGCGATCCAAAAAGCCAGATGCTGCTTAACCCTGAATGTGTCTAAGCTGCCTCCCTCTTGGACCAGGACAATCTTTGTCCCCCTGCTGAGCATGCCCAAAACTACTCCAACCAAGGCACCATGGTTCGTCGCTCCTGTTGCAGTCCAGAAAATCAGCATGGTGGCCCATAGTACCCGCAGATGACTTGATCTGCCTGATGTCCTCTGATCCCTCCTACCACATGCTGGCAGCTGAACACAGAATCCAGAAGAAAAGGCCAAGCTCCTTCGAAAACACACTGCTGGGGGCCACTGACTGCTTTTTGTATAATCACCTGTTAGTTAGATTACAGGGAACTGGAAACCTGGGCTCTCTTAGTCCTGCAGATTTAAAGCTCACCCCATCAAGGAAAGCACCCAAACGTTCAGATTACAGAGCTGGTGTAGGCACCTTACATCCTTCTTGCTCACCACACAGCAAAGGATGCAAGACCCCTGGGCTCCATTCCCAAATGCATTTAACATTGGGTGAAGACAATCCACAGAAAAGGAGATGGGAGCTCCAGCACTTGTTCCCAGACATGTTCCCTAGCTACTAAGTTACACTGTTCCAGCACCCTCAAGCTGCCTGTTGATTAGCGTCCAGGCATTAAATGCCCAGGTATTATGTCTTTTTTTCAGCCAGGCTGGGTATCATATTCTGCATCTGCATCATAGCTGCAGTCCAGTCATTCTAGAAAAGTTTTCAAAGCTAGTGGTACAGGATATTCATTAAAGAGATGCATATAAGCATCATAAGCTATTCACAGAATTTAGGTATTCCTTATTCTATACCTAAGCTTCTCTGTGCAGTCCTTTCATAGAACCTGAACATAAAGGAAATGAAGAAATCACAAAAATATCAAAAGGTGTCTCAAAACTAGTCCTAATTTTTAACTTTTTCATTGAGGTTTTTTTATTGTATGTGCAAAGTATGGTAAAATACAACTTACAAGCCAGTCTTACAGCTTGGTAACAGTGGTTAGTAACTACAAGTGCTCCACTGATACAATCTTTACCATGATTGTATTAATTTCTTTACAAATCACAGTGGTTGGTTGTTTGGGTTTTTTTTCAGAATACAAAAACTTAATTCCCTTTTCTTATTTTACTTGACATAGCCTCACGTTGGATGATTAGCCAGCTGATACAATAGTATGCTGCGATTCCAGGGGCTATTATAGCATCCAGACAACACAAGCAACCTTTTAGCTTCTGAAACAACACACCAAAACCCACATCTGATGGCAGGTGCATCCACAAGTGCCTTCTGATAGGTTCAAGACTACTATGCTCTACTGACCGGCACCACCTATAGGTACCTCAATGCTAGCTTTAGTTGGTTCATTTTTTGACTAGTTTTGACCCCTACCACTCGAAAACCTCTGTTAATTTTAAAGAGTGAGATATCAATCTGCGCCTAAGCAAAGATGGTAGCTCTCTAACCTCCCTGGAGTACCTCGTCCCTTGTTTGGTTTGATACAGCGAGTGGGCAGCTCATTCCCTCAAAACAACAGGGGGGTATGGCTTCAGTGTTAGACCCTTCAGTCGATTCATTGGATCTCTGAATGTGGATAGCATTTTACAGCTTTACAAGGCTTAGTGATGGGTTTTGTTTAACCTGATATACTCTGTAAGGCATACCCGGGGAGCTCTAACAGGCCCTTGCACGTAATGTGTATGAGCAAACAGGCTGTGGCCAACCATTAGGCATGTGTATGCTACTCAGCCGATTCTTTATCTAGTCAAGCCAAAACCCACTGCAGTACCTTCTCAAACAAAACTGTTCACACATAAAAAGGTCATCAAACAGTGAAGGAATTTCTGTTGATAAAGAGGAAAATCTGGCAGGATTTGGAGATAGAACTCAATAGATTTTTTTCCCCCTCACTCCTACCACCCCCAAATTTGCATAAGCCTGCTGTGGTACACATAACATAATCTGGCTACCAATGTTTTTGAATACTGCTATAATGTAAGCTGAAATCTGTATCAAACAAAACCAGTAATGGTGTCCCACATCCCACCCACATTTGTTGAGCTTAGTTTGAGGTCTTACTTGGCAATGACAAATTAATTGAAAGAGCCCACTGCACAAAGGCAGCCTGTGGCAGTGCACGTTTTCCATTTTCTGCCTATTTTTGTTCACACCACGAGACTGGCCCCAGGTTTAGTCACCATTTGCATTCAGTCTTTCACAAAGGACCTATGTGCTAAACTCTTTCAAGTCGAAATGCAGGAAGATTCTGGTTAACGGTGCCAAAACAAAAAGCTGTGTGTGTGTTTCTACAGAGCTACAGAAAACCAAAGCTTCAGATTAAATACAGTTGTTATTTAGGAAGGCAGAAGCTATCACAGATGTCTTGGAAGTGTATTGGTCAGAAATGGATTATTTGAATTTATCTTCCCCATCACTTACTAACAATCCTGTAACACAGAAGTCAGATCAACATTTGAACAGCAAGCAAAAAATGTGAACCTAGCCAGCCAAAGGGTGCGGAAAAAACAATTCTGTCTTGCAACAGTGATAGAGAAGATTCAACTGACAGGTAGGGCGCAGAGGCTGGGAGAGGCACAGAGGCCTCTTGCAAAGTTGGTGGAGCTCGTGGATGTAAGGACATGTTTCTTACCCTTCACTAACCTCCTGCATCCAACCTGATTTTGGGATGCTGTTCCCACCCTGCATCCTTGCTAATGTCTCAATCTCTTCCTCCAATTCCAGGAGCATGGCTCCCCATGAAACGCAGCCAAACGGCTATCCTGTGGTAAATAGTCTCCAAATCCAAGTACACCGACTTCCTCTCACCCAATGAAGAATCAGGGAAGAAGGAGGAATGGAACAGCAGCAGCCCTGGCTCCCCAAGGCATGCGTGGGCAGGGTAGGCAGCAGAGCCTTGGTTTCCCTTTCTCAGGACCATTTTTCCCCTCAGCAGTCTGCCCTGGGACCTGCCCGCAGATGGAAGCCAATTCTACATGACTTCTTCAGGTAGCAGAGATACTAATATCAGCATCCCAGCAGAACTCCATTTTCTGCCTTAATTTCCCCACATACTTTTAACTCGTCAATGCTATGAAATGCCACAAAGTACTACTAACCGCTCCAACTTCACCACAGAGATGGCAACTCCTGACAGGACTACTATCAATAGTCTCTGAATCACTTTGAGATGAATCAGACTGTTAAAATATTTAATAGTCATGCACCAGCTTGGCTGCTTCCTTACCAAGCTCAGACCTCACAAATTATGAGTAATACTTGCATTGAACAAGGAACTAACATTTTAAAGAAAAATAATCTCTATTTCTCCCCTGTTTTTCCCCCCCGTGTCTAATACCAGGGCAACAATTTTCAGAGTGCTGATGAAAATCTTCTGATGAGATTGAATTATTGTATCTTTAAACAAAGGGGAAAAAAGATCATTACATGAATGTTTTCCAAGTTGTTTCTACCTTTCTAAATATTCACGCCATACTTCCTGCTCTCCAAAGGATGAGGAGGCTAGGTGGCACTGCAGGCTAATGGACTAGCTTATTATTATAGGAATTAATTAAGTGAATTTGGTGATCTTATCAACAAGCTCCATGGCTAATATAGATTTCTCCAACCCTCAATCACTGAAAAATTGAAGGCAACAGGCCTAAGTATATAATTTTGCAAGGTCAGTCCTGGAATGAATAGCCAACAGGAGCCCACTTTTGCTGAAGTACTGCTCATCCTTATAACTTTGCTTGAAGTAATGGAGTAAGTATATAAAAATGTCAATATTGCTTCAGACACATATCAGAGTTTGCCTGTTCTGCCAGTTCCTCACTGTAGGTGTCATGAACACTAAAGCACACACATTCCCACCTACAGCCATAACCTAGCCTAACAGAGACAGTGATACCTGCTTCTTTCTGGTTAAAGCCCTGAAATAAAATTAAAAATAAAATAATAAAATAAAATAGCATCATTCTTCCTGTGTTGCCTACTCTACCTAAGCAGTATGCCAGTATCGGAGGCCTATCTATGTTCCTATTAGGAAAAAATGGTATCAGTAAAGGTGTTACGCAGGTACAGTCCTGCTGGCTCACAAAAATATACACAAGGTCCTACTTCCGCCGACAAAGCAAAACCCCATAGCGGACTTGCTCCTCCCGGCGAACTCTGTGCCTTGCTCCGTCAGCATCATTCCTGACACCTTCTCTCTCAGTCTCATACCCTGCCACGCACACATGCACGTGCCTCTTTGGTTCTCTGCATTTTCAAACGCTCCCAGACCACATGCTTTAGCCTTGCTCAGGCCCCATCTTAGAGCATACTGCCTGTTGATCACTTCCACTGTCTCCAGTTATTTTATTCCACAAAGAGATTTCATTTATCTTTCTGCACGTCTTGAAAAAATACATAGTGCCTGCCTTGCCCCTGCTTGCATCTTTGCACAGCAGTAATCAGAGTCACCTTCTATAACAACAATTCTCATGTATAAAATAACCGCAAGGAAGGATCTCCAGCTCTGAATTAGGGTGAAGATGTTAGTTTGAAGGACAGGCATTTCTAGAATAAAAGCTCCTGCA
The DNA here is from genome assembly GCF_965638725.1 of Aptenodytes patagonicus. Taxonomy (NCBI): domain Eukaryota; kingdom Metazoa; phylum Chordata; class Aves; order Sphenisciformes; family Spheniscidae; genus Aptenodytes; species Aptenodytes patagonicus. The sequence continues at coordinate 33,491,247 of NC_134955.1, read as the reverse complement.
TGATTACTACTTAGAAAATGACTCCTTATTGAAAAGCAAAATACACCCTTAGCAGTATTCTAACAGAGGCAGGGTAAATACAAGACACAGCACTTGGGAGTACAACAATAGATTGAGACAGCAAAATTTTCCAGCTTCTCAAATTTGACACTCCCACTTGTATAGTGTAATTTTTCTTCCATGCTTTATGACTTACATTTTGACTGTCATGTGTTAAATTTAAGACTATGGCATGCCTTACAATGATATGAGGATTGTACCTTTCAGTCTCCCAATAGATCTTGTCTAAAGAACCTGGGGACTTAAATTATGCCATCTGCTCTTTCATCTGCTCCTTCATCTGCTCCAATAGGATAACCCTGTAATCCTTAAAGCACGTCACACCTGCTACCTTGATTTCACATGCACTTTTGTTGCAGTGACACCAGCATATACGGCAAAACCTTAGCATCATTGCACTTAACTCAAGAGACAAAATGGTTGTCCTTACGCTAAGGCTCCAAAGATACCAGTTATACCCAGACTGCACTCGTGCACTTCATATAGCTGTGGACTTACTGGAGCAGAAGGGTCTTAACCCCCACCTCAGCCCTCTCCCTTTCTCCTACCAGGGGGCTGTGAATTCCCAGACCAGCACCCCTCTTCCTTTCTAACTCCTCATCTCACCTACCAGATGTGGGGAATGGCAGAAAAAGTGACAGTGCTGTGGCAGGAGAAAAGGAGATGAGCAAAACCCTCTTCTTGGGCAGAATTTGCTGAGTAGGAGACAGGCTGATGTGGCTCCCACAGGGTCTGTAACAGAGCCCTGGGGTAAGAAGTGCGCAGGAAGAAATAGCCTCTACATATCACCCCTACCCCCCAACCAGCACCACTGTCCTTTCTCACCAACAGGACAATATCCTTCCGCTCTTCTGTTTTCTGCTCTTATCCATTTTCTTCCCAGGTTCCTCTTGCCACAGAAGTCATAGAATCATTAAGGTTGGAAAAGTCCTCTAAGATCATTGAGTTCAACCGTCAACCCAACACCACCATGCCCACTAAACCATGTCCCTAAGCGCCTCATCTACACGTCTTTTAAATACTTCCAGGGATGGTGACTCAACCACTTCCCTGGGCAGCCTGTTCCAATGTTTAACCACTCTTTCAGTAAAGAAATTTTTCCTCATGTCCAAATCATCTTTGAGTCCAAGGGGGTTGGACTCTGGAGAACAAGTCTTACGAGGAGCGGCTGAGGGAACTGGGGATGTTTAGCTTGGAGAAAAGGAGGCTGAGGGGAGACCTCATCGCTCTCTACAACTACCTGAAAGGAGGTTGTAGCGAGGTGGGTGTTGGTCTCTTCTCCCAAGTAACAAGCGATAGGACGAGAGGAAACGGCCTCAAGTTGTGCCAGGGGAGGTTTAGATTGGATGTAAGGAAAAATGTCTTTACTGAAAGAGTGGTTAAACATTGGAAGAGGCTGCCCAGGGAAGTGGTGGAGTCCCCATCCCTGGAGGTATTTAAAAGACGTGTAGATGCGGCACTTAGGGACATGGTTTAGTGGGCATGGTGGTGTTGGGTCGACGGTTGGACTCAATGATCTTAGAGGTCTTTTCCAACCTTAATGATTCTATGATTCTATGAACCAGGTTTATTAGAACTGAAAAGAAATGTCTGATGAAACTGAAAATACTGTCATGGACATTTTTCCTCAAAGGTGTTCAGGGTTTCATTAAATATATATGCATGTGGGTGTATATTCATATGTACATATAGATTCACATACATATTAAAAAATCCAACTTTTGGCAAGAGTTCAGTGCGTTGTTGTTCTCACTTTGCTAAAATCCTCTTACCCGCTCCCCAGAGTCTCTCCATGGACAACAGAGAAGAAGGAAATTTGCTGCTTTTGGTAAATCCCACCGACACTGAGTGGGAAATCAAAGTTTCCTGAAAAAAAACCCCTAGCCTTTTGGATGAAAAAGCCAGTTTTTACTAAAAACACATTATGGCAGAACAACTCCTGTCATTATAAAGAAAGGAACCACTTGCAAAATGGAATCCCAGCAGGCGCTCAACCTTTCTCCTTCCTCAGCTTAAAAGCATCCCAGCCTCATCAAGCATCAAGGCCTCAACGAATTCATCCTTACAAATTTAAGCAGCACAACTCCACCTTTAGCCACCAATTCACATGCATACACATCCTCTCTCTCCTATTCAGAGAGCTGTCATGCTAATAAATGCAAGGGGGTTAGCTATATTTTGTATTCCAGACATACTCCAAAGGGGCTCTTGAGATCTCGCTATGCTGATGGAATTCAGCTTGGCCTCATTTGCAGCTGTTACTGAGATCCCAGATGGAATCAGATACAGGTCAGGTGTTTTCCATTATATTGAACTGCATTGCTTTTGAAATCTCTCTGCTAATCACATCTCTTGTACATGGTATGAGAAGAGAGATTCAGATGCCAGATTCTGAAAAATGTTGGTTTTTTTAAAGGAAATTTCTTAAAATCTGCTTAGTGGCATCCCCTGACCCTGCCACTCAGTTAAACTCATCCAACCCAGAATTGTATCCTGACCCCAGCAGCTGAGGGACAGCCAGCAATATCCTTTGCACCAGTTCAGCTATGTTTCTGCCAAGATACACCTGTAACAACCCAGAACAATTCAGAACACCTGAATTTTGCATCTATGAAACTCATTGCTAGCAGTAAGGTGACTTTCACATATAAGGTCTTTTTAGATATGCATAGGGTGTGTAACAGCACAGGAATAATCCTACCTTCCATTCCAACACGGTTTTCATCAGGGCGACATCCCCATCTCCCTTGTATCCACCCCGTTACTCATCACTGGCCAAAGATGAGCTTACCTTCCCTGGAACTACAATGAAAGAGGGGATCAGTCATTCCTATAGGAACTAAAGAATCCACAACAGAATATAATCTGAAGAGTTCCCTATAAACTGCCCTGTGTTGCCTCATCACAGCTGTAGGAATCTGTGAGAGAGGCAGCATTCAGAAAGAAGAAAGTAGGATAGTTCAAAAACACCATCCAGCAGAGTGCCTGAGGTTACAGAGATTGGCTCAGGACCACAACTTCTTTGTGGTACACAGCAGCACAGCAGTGGCAGTCAATGGCTGTAGGTAGAGCAGATAGGCAAGAGACAAGGATCTTGGAGGAAAGAGACAGAATATGGAGCTACAGGAATCAAGGTGCAGCCATCAGAGGCAAGTTTCACATGTGCATGAAGACCAGCGCTACGTACTGTGCTGTGCACAATGGCACCTCTGTCCACTCAGGACTACTAGGGACGCATCTTGGTACAGATGCTTGCCACATCTTGAAGCTGCAGTTTTCCTTCATGTGTGTTCTAGTGGAACAGTTACAGAGTCAAAATACTCTGGTAATCTAATCTTTAGATGTACTCAACAAGGGTCATGCCCTGTCCAATGTCTGACTTGCTCAGGCCAAGCTACAAGGAAACCAGTACCTTCACTCTCATTCATACCAATCCCATCCTTCTGTTGTGCCTGGCCCAAAGCATACTTTGTTCTTTCATACAGTCAGTAAGACTGAGCGATACACAGGTCTTAGAGTTACGATGGTCCATGTACCTGGAGTCTTCCAATCTCATTGAGTTACACTAGTTTCTCAGGTGAAGGGAGAAAATACATAGGCTCAGCAGGAAAAATTCTGTGCTGTGTTTCTAGTGGATACAGCATATTCTCTGGAGGGTGCTCCACTAGCAGTGCTGCAAGCATAATGCCATTTTCCATTTTCTTCCCACCTCCCCTTTGATCAGCCCACGGTCACACAGACCCTCACTTTTGACCAAGTTTGCTGAGTGCAACTGTCCCTGCCCAAAAGGAGTGGGGGGCACTTCTCTCTGCTCCTCTCTCAAAAGTCAGCACCAGGGCTGTTGGATTTATCCCCAGAATAAGCTCTGTGTTGATAGCAGTGAGAGGCTAAAAGAGACCAGGAGATGTGAAAACTCTCCAGGGAACCATTTCAGAGCCAGGTCCCCTAGGAAAGCTTTTGCCTCTCTCAGAGAAGCCCTGGAAGGTCAGGGGATGAAAGCTTTGCATCAGATAATCTCTGCTCAGCCTGAATGTCTGAAACTTCTTCTGTTTGCTGGAAAAAGGCCAGGCCAGAGCTCTGAGCACTGACAGGAGAAACCCATTCCCACTCAGGTAGGAAGTCAAAGTCAGCAAGAGCAGACAGAGGACACAGACAGAAACGTTTTGCCTTCTGGCAACTCAGTTCTAACCCAGCTCACGTTGTGCCTCCGAACTACCCAGGTGACAGATGTGTTCTGCTTATTGCTTACTAGAAGAGCGCCAAAGAGAAAGGATTCACTGATCATACCCTCTCCCTTCTCCACTACCAAAGAAAATGCTATTTACCTAAATGAGGAGGAGGTATTCAACCACACAAGACAGCTACAGGATGGGTGCTCAAGGAACCGATACACTCAATTGAGCAATGCAGAGTGTGTACATATAAAACAGAAGCCTATTTCCTCAATAAACCATACCTGCCAAGCAAAATATCTTGTTCTAACACATGGTGTCTTTGACATTTACCTTCAGTCGTGAGGAGACTTACAATTCACAAGTGCCATAACCATGCATGATTCATCAGCTGTCTCCACAGGACTGAAAAATAAATCAGATTGAAACCAGTATCTATTTTATAGATGCTTATTAACTCATTATTTAATGTGCCAAGTTTATTTTGCTTTGCGTAGTCGAAGGGGTTTTTTAGGATTTTTGTTTATTTTGTATACAGCTTGAAAGCACTTTGCCATAAAATGAATTACACCTTAAAAGTGCTTTCCTGCTCAGAATTCATGTTGTTTGCTTTGCTTTTTAAAAACAATGTCCCTCTCCTAATAGACTGAAACTATGAACAGAAGCCCCACAGAATTCAGAAGCAAAAGCAGACCCAAAAGACACAGGGAGCAGATCAGATTTTAGTGCTAAGAAACAGCAGCAATTTCACAGGTCTGGGAATCACAGCATGGGGGAAAGAGGAAGCGTCCTGCCACACCTGGAGAGGAACGCAAGGTGTAGGGAAGGAAGGAAGAGCCCATGTGCCAGCCTAATGTGGGTGATGAGGTGCAGTCCAACTCTGCAAGGTGCTGAGGGCCTCTTGGACAGTGGTGAGAACATCTTGTGGTGCCAAGTCTCTGGTCACTGAAGCCTACATACCCCTGTAATATAATGCTCTTAAAAAGGAATTGCAAACGATTCTCCCCAGAAAAGAAGAAAGAATGCCCCTATTCTCCCTGCTACCGGGCTTTCTTGCAGTTTTCAGCGTGTGCCCACTTGGCTGATGCCCACTTAGCCTAGCTGAACTCACCATGCTGTTTATAGACAGTAGCAAAGGCTGGATGTGGCCATGATTCTGGGGGGCAGGACAGAATAGGCCGTGGGCAGCAGCCCCTCTGTCGTGCAACACAGACTGCATCACCATGCACACGCTGCTACATAGAGGTGAGCCCTGCCAGTGCCTCTACTGATCCCCAAACAGCAAACATGCTTCCTGTGAGGCTTTGACTCACAGGCTGTAAGTGAGCAGCACTGCTACACGTTTTAGAGGAGCTCGTAAAAACCGTAATTCCTTTTCATGTCCTGAAAACCTGGAGCACAGTGACAGCTTGCTCTGAGCACTGCCGAAAGTCCATTCGGTAAAATTTCACTGGCACGCGGGTCCAGACAGCCCCAGTCTCCGCTTCCTCTGCCCTTCCAACCCCAGAGTGCTGTAAAGGCTCTGATTACTTCTGCTCTGGTTCTAGATGGCTGGGTACCAAAACCCAGGGGCACTAGGTGTCATCCGCAGGATTGGCATTGCATGGCCACTCCATCACAGGGGAGGAATAAGAGATCCCAGGAGGAGAAGCTAACAGGGGCCGAAGTAGAGCCCTTAGCATCTCAGTGCAGGCAGCAGCAGCTGCAGTATTCTGGCATGCCCCAGCACTAAAAATAGTTGCGACTGTGGAAGAGCTGTTTTGTTGACACATGCCACCATATAACTTGACACATGCCGAGCTGGCCTTACCCACTATTGCTTACAGCAGCCGTGTTTATAGCTGCAACCTAGGAGGTATTTTAGGATTAAATCCAAAGTCTGTCACCAAATGCCGACAGGGACACACGCTCTCATACCTTGCACATCTAAACATCAAGTTTTGAATAGTTCTCAGAAAAAGGGATTTTGTAGGTAGTCCATATATAGTACAGGCACGCAGAAGTCCATATATTTAAGCTGTACCTTTGCAGGGGATGCTTATAAACATAAAGCTGAGTGCATGAAAACGGACATGAAGTAGTTGTCAGCCAGAAGGGACAGCTTTCAAATACTATCACTCCTGGTTTAACTTTCGTTAAAAATCACAGGATAAAATGGCTCCCATACAACTGTGGTGCTATGAGAAGGAACCACTTCCAGTGCAGGTATCTCCTAATAGACAGCAATATTCTAAAGAGGAACTCAGATTATCAAACTCATGTAGCTCTATTCCACTTAATTTAAACATTACTAGTAATTAGGGAACCCCACTGGCTTCCCTCCTCCCTCCCTCCTGATCCTCCCCATCCTTGAAATTCAAATTTGAACCGCCCTGAAGCGTGGAGCGTGTTTCAACTCTGGATTCATTTCAAACCAGTAGGCACATAGAGCCAAGCAATGGAGTTTGGATTGAAACTCCAATCAAAACTTCTTTAAAGTTCAGGAGAGTAGGACTGAGATCTGAAACTTGGAGTATTCACCTCCACTCACAGATAACTAAGGACATATTCAGCCTTTCAATGCCTTTCAATCACATCAAGAATGAATTTGTCACATTAGACCTGGTAAATCTGCACAATTTAAATCTGGGGCCAAATAAAGGTAACAGTTACCGAACATTTTCACCTTATTGGCATATTCATTGTAAAATATCTTTTTTTATCCTATAACTGGGAACAGTCCAAGCTAAGGAAACTCTCAGCAGACAAAAAAAGAATGGATTGAAGCATTAATATAGATATGTCAGAAAAACAGTCTGCAGAGTGAGGGTCCAACAAAAGACACCAACAGCAGGAGGGATTAGATACAAATATATTGGAAATCAAACCATGGAACACTAGTATCTAACTCCATAGTTGTCAAACCTACTTCCCCCCCCCCAACTCTCTCTCATTTGTGGAAAACTTGCTAGGCTAAAAGAAGGGCATTGCATTAAAGCCAGATAAGAGAGGCAACCACGATGTCCCTCTTTTTTTCTTCTTGAAGTAATCCAGAATCAGCAACTAAGCAGCTCTTTCAGTCCTAGTTCTGCAAACTGGACCATCTTTTACCATTTTTTTCTGGAAAATAAATAAACAAATTTCAAAAAGACATTTTAAAACCTTAGACCACGTTTTCTGCATTTGTATGCATTACATTGATCAGCTCTGGTAGAAGGTTTAGCATGAGCAATATCTCACCTCATTAAATCCAGCTACCCTGCGAGCTCAAAATGCACTCTGTGCCAATGTTAGCAATGCTACTGCGATTCTACCACTGTGCTGTTGAATTCAGGAGAGACTCCAGCCTGTGCTTCTGCCCATTAGGAAGACTGCCAGCTGCTTATTTGCCTCCAACCTTCCTGTTGCCATAACTGTTGATGTTTGAAAGAGGGAAAGATAAAGACAAGGAAAGGAGAGGGCATTTTGTGGATAAAAGAACCTTATCTGCCAATGTTCTTAAGTGATCTCCAATTCTGAACAAGATACAAGAGTGAAACAACGTGGAAATGGAAAGGAGCTGTTAGAACACCACTAATTACTTGGTTCTCCACAGAAATAAGATGACTACCCCTAAGGGATGCATGTATTACTCCCCCAACACTACAGGGTCGCTATAGCTTTATTAAATTGTCCCAGAAGACAAAGCACTACCTGTTGGGAGCTCTTCCACTTGCTTCACTGCAATATTACCAGATCACTCCTTCCTGAATCTTTCTGGGTGCTGCCATCTGTAAAGGGTTGGCTTTGACTGCTATACAATTTCAGAGCTTATAGGAGCCACAAAAACCCAGTCAGTGACTTTTCGATGAGCTGAGCACTGACAGCTGCCCAGAAGAGTTCCTTAAAAAGAAACACAGTGCCTTCCAGGAGGAGTCTTTTGGGTTGGCGCTCTTCTGACCTGCAAAACATCAGCAAAAACACTAGAGAGTTAGTGCAGCTTTCCTTTGGCACCTCAACCAAAAATCATAGTCTCTCTTAAGATCAGCTTCTGTTTCGGAGGACAGGAGCGTAGAAAACACTGTATGATGTTCCAAAAAAGCACAGGGAGGAATCTGGAGAACTGTAAGCAGAAAAAGTCTTACTTTTCCTCCTGGTAAATCTGAGTGGTGGGAGAAGAAGAAAAACTGAAGTTCATGCAGGAGTGAAGCAACTAAGAGTCTCTACCCAGAGCTCTCTTGCAGGAGGAGGGACCGGAGCTCTCTCTTTGGAACAACCTTTGCATTCAATGACACGTTGCCAGCCACATCAGCACCCTGAAGCATATCTCCATGTGTGGAAGTTTAGCTGACTTGAAGCTTGATAATAAAGGTAAGAACCTATCATAATCAACATAATACGTACTGAAACTAGTAGAAAAACTAGGACTTATTATTTAAGATGCTATCTGAAAGAGTTTAGCAGTCTCCATTCCAAACATGAGCATATGTCACTGCCCAAAACAAAGGCATTTCTGGGGCTGTCCAGGGACTCTAGAAAAGGGGCTAAGGTATACGTTGCTTTTGGTAGAGGGCTGCATGTACACAGCTGCAGGAGAGTGAGGGAGGAGTCCAGAGAAACACCACAGGAACTAGCACAGAGTAGGAGAAGCAAGCAAAAAAACTGACAGAACAAGGCTCGGAGAATAATTCAGCAAGGGAGTTTTGGGGTGAGATCTGGGTATCTCCTTGAAAGAGACAAGGAGAGGGCACTACCTGCTGTAGTAGATGAGAAAAGGACCTTGAATATTTTTGTAAATTGGAAGGTAACATCAAAGATTCCTAATTTTACCATCAATTTCTTTAGTATAAACAACCCAAAGGGATTTGGACTGTGAGCAGCAAAGGATGAGGCCTAGACGTTGAACTTTCAAGTGACTAGATACACAGTAAAAACATGCAGCCTTATTAAGACCAGCATCTCTTCCAGAGAACTGGAAAACAAGTTTGTTTTACCTAATTTTAAAAGGCTCAGATAGTAATCTGGGCAAGTTAGACCTTGCTCGCCTTCTTAATAAATCAGCTGAATAGCTCCTAGAAGAATCCTAAAGACACCCCTACAGGATTACGGTGCAAAGAAAAAGCATCCTCTATTGTAATTCTTTGATTGTATCAATAAAACAGTTAGCAGGAGAGAACTAGTGACCAACTTCTATTTTTGGAAGTCATCTAGCAAAGCTCTTCATGGTGCAGTAATGAATAATTATTGTTTGAGCTGCAAGAAGTACAATTCAACCATTCTGATCTATGACTGGGCAGAAAAATGGGAATAAACGAACAATTTTCCTCAATGACAGGTGGTCAACAGCAGGATCCATCAAATTTCAACACTTGGATGTATTTTGTCTAAAATACATGCTAGTGAACTGGAAGAGAAGACAAGCAATACGATAGCAGTATTTCAAGTGATACCATTACATAGAAAAGCAAATTTTATACTGGGAGGTGATACCTTTTATTTGACTAATGGATACAGCTGGTAGAAAACAGCCAGCATCTAGGCATGCTAACTCTCTTCCAACCTGCCTGTCTGTTTTCAATTCTGTTAGCTGATCAAATAAAAGGATAATAACATCTCCCCATGAAACTTGCCATACTTGTATCTGTAGATAAAGATGTTTATAGCAGCACTACCAGCAACAGTATTTAGGAGGAGGACTTTCAGAGGGACCTTGATGCTTCAAAACCTAAGGTAATGACTAATTACAGAGGTTTATAAAAAAGACCATCTCCTCCACGCCTCCTGTGGGGTCCATTGCATCTTCATCTGAAACAGCCAGTGCTGGTCCCAGATGCAGACCGGAACTAGAATCAGGCCCGAACTGGAAGGATCCCTGAACTGTTCCAGAGCAGCAGTGCTTCCATCCCTATTACTCTCATGATACACACTCTACTTAGATCATCACTGACTCTTCTTCTAACATAGGCTTTTTTAGTATCACCTTATAAAAAGATGATTTTACCCACATCCCTCCACTACTACATTTCTTTTGCCAGTAACAGAAGTAGCACTCAGGCTTCAAAACAGGCATCTGCCCCTTAGTAGAAAAACACGTTATGTGCTGACATACCTCACCTGCAAGACGAATTCCCACAGCTCAGAAATTCAGTTCGTTTATTTATTAAGCAACTAGTTAACTTTAAATTCAGCATAGGTAAAAACACAGCAAGAAGTGATAATTGGGACTTAAAGATATACTCAGCTCGTACTGAATACGAGCTTAAAATATAAAAATCACTTAGCAGGTTTTCTAGTTAATGGCTTAATTTTCCCTTCTGCTAAGCCTCTAGTTTAGTAGAAAGTATCACTTAGCTAGTTCAACCACTAGCTCTCCTGTTGAGAAATTGTTGTTCAAATATCCAAGAGGGTTGATCAAGCTTTCTCACTAACTTCCAGAAAGCACAAAGCAGCTTTGTATTGTTAATAGCAAGGGTTGTAACCAAGAACCATTCGGGAAGCCAAGTATACTTCTTCCTGCAGCATTTCCCTGGCAGGAAAGCTAGTACGCAAATTTTGTTTCCATTCCAGACAAAAATTTACTCCTCTATGGCCAGAACAGCAGAGTTTCATGAAAGGGGTACTAAGATAGAGTTCGTCTTGTCTTCTAGGCAAGAATTTGGCTACAGAAGACATCAAAAGCTCTAGATTTTCATGGTGTGTTTTTATAGCTTGGGCTACTAATGGGCAAAAGAGCACCTAAATATACTTCATATTGATGACTCTTCCATTAATTCAGTATTCTAGGGGTACTACTATAGCAGGATTTGTGGCCCAATGCATATGCTATGGGATATAGCCAAACCTCTTTGCACTTGAGAGCAGATCTTCATTGCCGCAGGGCAGGTGTGCCTTTCCCTGAGCTCCTAGAAGCATCTGAGGCACCTTTTGCAACAGCTGACTGGAGGCAAACTTACCTATGTGAAGGTCCCTTCCATTCAAAGACAGGGCAGGACTTCAACAGAAGCTCTGCAAATCAAAAAAACAGCAGGGATTTGGATAAAGACCAGAGTCCTAGGATGGTCGGTGTCTATGAACTATTGCTTAGAGAGCTGTGGCACTGTCCACTTACGTAAGCTTTTCAACGTCTCCACTCTGAACAAACACTTGGTCCAGCTATGTCTGTTTGAATTTGTATGACGTTTGGACCCAGTTCCCTAGTTTGGAGTTGTCCCTCCTATGGAAAAGTTCATTATTATCATCCTGAAAGAAGCACAATCAATGCAGCCTCTTCTAAAAGGGGGGAACTGCAGTTTAGGCAGTGAAAGAAGTGAAAGGCAAGAAGAACACCCCCTCTCTTTGACACAGATAACTCCACCGACAGGCAGATTTTCCTTCTGGTGTGTATAACTAGACACTTCTGATGTGTCACTTATTCTGGTTTGCAAAGCTGAAGATGTGCTGGCTAAAATATTAAAGCTCTCCATTCTTCTGCCCTCTTCCTGCTCTTTTAAGGTTATTTCAATAATCGACACGTATCCTCTTAGCCAAGGGAAAACAATACAGCCAGTCATGGATTCTGGCATAAAATCATCTTGCTGGAGACCCTCTCCATGCAGCCATGTGTGCCAGCAGCTGCAAACAAGTGGCTATGAGCATCAGCTCTTGAACAGTCTGTGTTGTTAAAGTCTAGGGATAAATACACAGGCCCCCAAATGATAAGCTTAAACCATACTAACAACTGTTTGAGAAAGAGTTCCTTCATCAATAATAGCTATTAGCACATCCGAGTCTGACTCATCTCTTTCACCATCTGCGACAACATGTCATTTGCATTAATCCCTCATTTTCCTTGCTCCACATTCTTCTTAGCATTCATGCTTCCCAGCTTGCAGGAACATTTGTCTGACCCTTCCCCATAAAACAACCACCATCAACACGTGTATTTAGATGAGCCACTGATCATAACCAAGAACACTGCACTGATTTGATATTGCCATCTTGGGAACCAATGAATTGAGAATTGCTAACAAATCACTAATGCTCAGTGATTATATCTTCAACAGGCAGTGACTGTATAGATGGGTCATTTCTGTGTGTACACAGTATTACTTCATTTTTTTTCATCCCTACCCTACTACACGCTTAAAAATATGTTCAGATAGCGAAAATATATCAAGTGCCCTCCTGAAAAGTATGGGGGCTAAACCACACAAATACTATGCATCAGAAAGAATTTACCAGGGCAACTGTTAAATGACAAAAATACGCCATTACCAGTGGTTTCACAAAACAAGCATCCTTTTAACACCTTAGATTTAATCCATACAAGAGATGTACGGAATACCTTTAAAAGGCAAGTCAAGCAATTCGAATCCATCTCTGAATCAGAATCTCAAGAGGACAGCTTTGGGGCACACTAGGATTTCCCTCCTGCTAACCCATTCCTGTCCCACAGGTGATAATTACCTCTCTGCCTTTCAGTAAGGGCAAATAGAGATCTCTTCTCCACAAGGAAAAAACCCTTTTCTCTCTCAAGTTGTCTATCTGATTAACATAAGAAAGTTAAATTCAGAGGCAATGCATCGGCCTGTATTTAGTCTCAAGTTTGTGGTTTCCATTTCAGGCTTGAAAATGTTCTTGTGTCCCTCCAGTGCATGGAGAAGCTGGTGACAGGCAGAAAACTTTCAGAATTAGGTGGAGAAAGGTCACATATGTTTTGCTGATGGCCCAGCAAATAAGCAATATATTTCAGGCATTGAAAAAATCACTAGAAGGCTATAGCAAAGTTTTAGAGAACAGTTTCCAGTTTGGTGCTCTTAAAATAGATCAGCATTTGACAAGCAAGAGAGACAACTCTCTACCATCCTCCTTCTCCTCCTACCTGCCCCCACTGCCAGGAGAAGCGTGGTGGGAACACTGGCCTAACGTTGTTTTTCTTTTCTCAACACAAGACATTTCATCCTCTGTATCTCCTGTTGTTAAGCTCTGAATCAGAAATGGCCGCCCCTATTAAAGGGCAACCTACAATCTCACCTCTAAAATATTAAATATCACAACTGTCAGAACCTATTTCAGTCAGTTGAAGCTGTTGAGAGCAAATCCCTTTAACCACTTTGAAATCAAGGGCATGTTGGCTTTATGCAAAAAATAAGCCTGCATTTTGGGAAAGCAGGGCCTGCTTCTCAAAGAATCAGCACAGATATTCACAAGACATTGACCGAGGCACAGGCAAACAGTGCCATAAGGTGGCCCAAACCTCGTCCTTTAGCAACAACTGTTGAGTCCTCGAGGTTATCCAAACCGTCCTCCCTCTCCAGTCAATCTTTTATAATCAGTGCCTTTCACGTCCAGCCCACACCTCCATGCTGCGGTGTTCACCTTGAGCAACACCATACATGTTCTGATGCCAGCATTTAAAATAGCACTTAGAGACGGCAGTAGCAGAGTACAGTGGTTTTCCTGAAACAGCATTTTGACTACTTTTTTTTTTTTTTTTAAACCACAGCCACAGAAGTCCGTGTGCTGGATTGTGTTCGGTTTTATTTTCCAGCTTCATACCACAGCTTCAGAACTGCATGTTCTCATTCAGCTGATCAGTGCTCTTACATCCTCCATTTAGGATTTTTGTAAGTATTTATACACTACAAACAAATTCAGTAGCCAAAATGGGACATACCAGCAGTTCAAGGAGAGATTAATTAAAGCTTGCCAAGCAGGGAGAACTTGAATACGGAATGCAAAGGCTTTTTCCTCCTCATCCCAGCACGTCTAAATGTTCACACAAGAACATCTGAAGTCCTGTTTCAACCTCTGAGCGAAATGCAGTGGAGCCCATAAACCACTGTGCTGTATAATTTCAGTCCAGATTCAAACACGGCCTTTTAATTACGATTAGAAGGAAGTTAACAGTTTGATCAGATTCCTTGACAATGTCTATGCAACACTTCCTCAGTGGTTTACAGTTAACTGGCAAAGCTGGTACCGCTGTTAGGGAAAAAAATCAAGCAATTTAAGAAAAAGGACTTAAGACTGAAATTTCTTTGCAGAACTGTGACCTTCAAGCGCGGGGCTGGCAGACAAACTGGCTTTTTGTGGCACTCTTGCTGCAATTCAGCCACATGGCATGTGACAGCTCAGCTAGGACTCAGAAGCCCCACACTGCTGCAGGGACTTGGGTGAAGGGGCCGAGGAGCTTGGTTTCTGCAGGGAAGCTCCCAGTGTAGAGGAGGACTGCTATGCCAGGCAGACCGCATCTCTGCCATGCGTCCCACTGATATCCACCCTACTTCTGCAGGACCTCTGCACCTTTTCTGGCCTTACTTCCTACCTGATTTCTGCTCCCTTCCCATGTGACCCCAACGTGGCAAAGCCAAGAATACGTGAATACTTCCCTTGTATAAGAGCACTTTACAGCCAAAGGCATTATCTTTGCAATTAGAGTGTGTGACCAGCATGCCTTTTTGTGCATCAGCTGACAACAGTCTGTAGAGGAGCATAAGCAGAGCTACGTAAAGTCTTCTCTAAATTCACCAGAAACCCTTCTGAACAGTATTATTTACACAATGAAAGACGAAAAAAATCCACATAATCATGGATTACTACTCACCTTTTAAAATAAAATTTCTGAACCATATTCCCAAACTTCGTACTATACTTGCTATATTTAGAAAGAAGGAAGTGAAAGAAGCCCTAAATATTACAATTCTTTTATCCCCTTTCCTTCCATGTTATATTGTTTCAGTGATTTAGAAGTTTACTAAAACATGCTGAGGAGCAACGAATGCAAAAGACCATTTGGCGTAACTGTGAACCCACTATTTCACGTGTTGCATTTGGACTCCCATGCAGCCTAAGTGAGTATGTACTTAAGTGAGACAGCAAGTATTTCACCAGTTAAGCAAGTAATTTCTTTCATACAGTCTCCAGTTTAACCTGGGAATCCCCAAGCTAACAATTTTTAACACCAGATTGCTAGTATCTCAATCATTCTAGATTTAAAAAACAACTTTAAGAACCCAAGCATTTTCCTGCACTAATGAACGTTAAATAACCACAGAATCATCTAACTTAGACTATTTCCCATTTAACAGCTTGATGTCCTTCAATTAATGTCAGCAATCTACCTTGAAAACTGTCTATGAACTCTAAATTTTAAGTGATTCAGGGAAACAGAGCTTCTAGTCTATTTGCATGAATGTTATTAACATCCAAAGTAGCTCTAATGGTTCATCAAGTGCTTATTACTAGTTAGACTAAAGTAGCTGAAGCAGGTGGCTGTGTCAAAGATGAAAAAACAGCATGGCTTATACCCTATGCTGCTACTTCTCCATTCCCAGAAAACACTGTGTTTAAATCAGCCAGCCCCAGTTGTGTTCCCCGACTTCCCCCACACACACCCCCCAGCCCAAGCAGTCCTACTGGACCGGGTTTGGCCATCATTTCTTTTAAATCTCATTTCCTTTTCTTTAGGAGCACACTTCCCTCACACACTCATTATGAATAAGAACAAACAGGTTTTCTTCAGCCCTTCTTTTCTCATGCACTCTAAGACTCTCCCAAAAACCTTTCCCAGAGATGATGTTAGCCACGGATACATAGACAACCCTGCTCTCAAGCACAAGTACAGCTGTCTTTCCAAAACTCTGCTTGCCTTTGCTAAACCTTCTCTCTTCTTTCTCTGGAAATACTCTGTCCCAGCAGAAGAAGGACATGCTTAGCGTAAACTGCACTTCTGCTGCACTTTCCTAAGTAGTGGATACATAGTCATCTGGCTGGTGAGCCCTAAGATCTGCCTATCCTGTCCATCCAACCCACAGCAGGAGATGGAGTACAGGTCTAATGTGGACTGCCATGCTCTAACAACTGGAAACATCTTTTCTCCCAGCACCACCACGATCAGGAACTTGGAAAGGTGAGACAGACACATCGTAAGGGCAAAAAAGGCAGGCCTGGAGCTGGGAGTTGTCATGACATCAACACAGGTCTTCAGAGGCATTCACAAAACTGGAATCCAGCCCTTATTGCTGTAGAGACTGGACCATCCTGCTCAAAATATCGATACTTAGCAAGAGCCTCTAGTGTGCACATAATCACAGAGCGAAGCTCTTAGGGCTTCTTTGGGCTCAGTTCAGAGCTGATCAGAGCCTCTTACTGCTCTAACTGCACAGCCTCCACTACCTCAGAGGAGAACACACTCGTGCTTGGTGTTCTGGTGATCTGTCCTCCAACACCTGACAAACCAGCCAGAACAAGAGCAGTCGCAGAACCAAGTGACAACATTCATTTCCAAAGGGAAGAGAAAAGAAAAGGAGTAAGTAACACCAAGTTCAATAGCTAGTTCAGAGCAACTAAGGGGACACAGTTGAATTAACAAATATCAGTATCTGCTGACACCGAGCAAAAGCAGCAATTTTTCCATGACAATTGCTTTTGTGTCACGGCAAAAAATGCAAGCCAGGCACAAATGCTAGGCTGCTGAGAGGTGGTGAAGAGGGGTGAGAGGGGAGAGAACTTTACCAAAGGGAAACATGTCTGGAAGACTTGGAGACAAACACAAGCATGAAAGCTTGGTGAACACTCTCCAATCAGTCACATGCCACTTTGAATAATTACCCTGCATACTTAGCACAGTTACTCTTCTTTTAAGAGTGCTGGCCTAGGAAAGTTGTTTTTGGCAGCCAGGTAAGAGATATACAGCTCGCTCTACAGTGAAGTTTGCCTGCAATCAGTTACAGCTGCAGTAGCAAGGACAAAGGCTTTCAAATTTGACAAGGAAAGCCATTTTGAGTCTGCACAACATTGCTCTTCATTTAAACCAGCGCACGTTCCCATTGTACGTGGATCCTCCTTCAAGGAAGCTTTGAAAGGCCTGGAGTCCCCCTCAGCTGCACATGGGGAGAGACAGAGCAGAGCTCCAGAGAGGACACGTGCCAAGCACAGCAGCACAGATGCAGCATGAGCCTGCCTAAAGCTAGTCATGAGGAAAACACTGAGGACAAGGGTATAGTTAAGGCCCTCCTTCAGACTTCTCCACGTAACCCTTCCCTTGGGCCCCCAGCCTGTGGGACACTGTCCCATTAGTAAGCTCTTTCCTTCAACCTGAGTAGAGGAAAATGACTTCCAGAGGTAAACCCCACGTCAATAAATGAGGAAAGAGGAGGGGAGGGAGACTGGCTCATAAAGCTCACCTGACCTGATTACTACCCTTGTATCAGCTTCTGCCAGCAAGAGACCAGATGAAGTTTACTGACCATTCAGATGTAATCTACTTAGTACTATGCAACATGCTGATACATGTATTTTTAAAAAATCAATGCTATACTCTATCAAAATGCATCCATTAAACAGACAAAGAATCCAATAATCAGGAGATACCAACAGTTACTGAAAAATCGTAACCGTGGGGGGAAGTTGCCTCTGTACCAAACTCCATTCAGTATTTTCACCAATGATCTGGCAGAAGACAAAACCAGTACTGCTAAAAATAGTGGGCTGGTAAATAATACAGCAGACAAGGCAGAGAGAGAGGCATCTGGGCCTGTCAGTGTGTGCAGCCAACTCAAATAGGAGATGCAGTCATTCAACAAAACGCAAAGTCAGACACCTTCACCCATACCATGCAGGTCACATCTGGGTATGGACGAGGATTTAGAAGTCAGAATATACAGGCGCTTAACACTCATTTCTAGTGTCACACTGTGGCCAAAAGGGATTGCTCTTTTGTTCTACAAACTGGAATTAAGAGAATTTACCTCTTATGTGGCAATGGTGTTTATTCTGTGGTTTACAGATTCCTTAGGGCACTTGAGAAAGCAAACAAAGAGGGGAAAAGCTGTATACCACTTCTAAGAGATTCATAAAAGTTATTGAAGAGAAGCCAGCTCTTAGGTGTTGGCTTAAATTTGCTCTGCAGGTGTCTGCACCTTCATCAAAAAAAATTTAAGGGTTTGCAGATAAAAATGATATGGAAAACTTCTAGTATATGGCATTGGTATGCTCAATAGTGAGACTCTGCAGGTGGTTGGGGTGTTCTGCATTTTACAAAGCAATACAGAAACACCGGAAAGGGTGCAGGAAACCACAGAAACTACTCCAAGAGAGAAAGTATCTTACACTGAGAATCTTAAAGGGCTCAGTTGGCTTCATTTCTTAAAAATAACGTGAGAGGTAAGGCAATTACAACACACAAATCCCCTTCACAGGGAGGGACAATCAGCTATTAGAGGCCTCTTTAATCTAGCACAGAACAACCTAACAAACCAGTTGTTGGAACCTAAAGGCAAACTGAAAGCAAGGCACCTTTCCCTCCCACACCCTCCTTTCTAGTTTGTTTTAATTAAAAAGTGTCAGAAGTAGTGCATCTTCTTATCTTCAGATCAAGTCTGGCTGCTCTTTCCCACTGTTATGCCTAAATCAAATACATATTATTAGCAGATACAATTCAGGAGACTCGGTGAGACACCAATGCCTAGAATATCCAGGAAGACAAACTAGATGGATTTGTCTTTAAACTATGAATATGAAAATCCAAGGCTTCAGCAGGTCAGTAAGTTCACAGTAAGATTGAGGGAACAGAAGAGAATAGGAGAGAAACATGGGGATTTAAGAGTTTCAGCTGCCCTCAGTATTAATGGCAAATGAGTTCTTAAAAAAACCAAACTTATAAATTACAGTTAGGATGCTTTTTAAGTTTCTCTTCAAGATTTCAACTTACCTTTTTTCAAAAGCCAGAGATTTAAGTTCTAACAAAAGCTAAAACTCTCTCTGATCACTTGCATTTACTGTTGCGTAGGACAACTGTCCTCACGAGATGTTCTTTTAATTCACTTCTGCAATGACAGAAAATGTATATACAGCATTCAGTGTAAAGATGAAACTCAAGGCTACAGAAACCACATGGTGGAAGAGACTTTGGAAAATGCACAAAGTTTAGGTGAGACAGTCCAGCTGTTGAGAGAAAGTAATACGAGCCACAGCTCACAGCAGAGTTTGGGGTTGAGGTGTATTTTCCACAAGGATTTTGTCAATAAATGGGACAAGAGGTGGCTGGGGATTGGAAAAGTGATTGTTTGGTACTCCTCAGACACTGGTTTGAAGGTGGCAGACACAGAAAGGTGTTCCTGAGGGTTAGACTGGATAGTTTAAATTCTGAGTAAAAACTACTATTCAGACTTCTGGAAAAGCCACTGAGTTAATGCTGTGGTATTAAAATTATTCAGTAGTTGTGAAAAGAAATCCAAAGGAACAGTATGCACCAGAAGGGCCTTTTCTTGCTCAGTAAGCCACATCAATTATCTGGGCACTGGATACAACCCTCCCCCTGTAACAAACTGCCTGCAACACAGATGGCAATCATGTCTGAACAGTATCAAAATCCCAAAGCTGAAAGGTAAAAAAAACCCCACAACACCCAAAGGCTTTGCTTTCTCTGCTTACTTCAATGGGAAATGAGTAAAACTAACCACTCCCTTCTGCAAATCCTCATCCTCCCAGCCTGTTCCACATCCTCCCTCTCACAGAAACTTGACTCGAGGCTAACAAGAGGTTTGTCCCAGACAGACCTTTTTCTTACTGTCTGCATCTTTATTCTGATGGATGGGATACAACAGCATCAAGTTCTAATCGTCCCTCTTAATACACACACGTGCTCCACGTGGACACCACAGCCAAATATTCAGAGCAGGTTACAGACAAGCAAGCTGGTTCATGCTGCATCTGCAAAGATCTGTCCGAACAGCAGCCCTTATGCTATCAGGCATAACTGGTTTGCAGGCCAAGGCAAGTCACTGCATGCATCGGCCCAGGCCATCCAACACCAGTATATGTTCACCAAACCTCAAGTCTGTTCCCAAAGTCCCCTAAGAACATTGAGCAAAATTCCTCCCGTTTCCTCTTCCCCTTACACTAGAGCAGTTTATAGGCCAAAGCAAGATTTCACATGGTCTAAGTGCCCTGAAACGCCATGGTGATTTAGGAACGTCATGTATAACAGCATACCATTTCTATCTCCAGCAGACGGCAGGAATACAGCCCTGGGCAAACACACAACAATGCCAAATACATCAGCAATGTCCTGCTAGAATAATAAAGAATAGAGATAAGTAAAGCACCAAGACACCAGTTTTCCTCTGTTTGAATACATATATTGCATATGTGATTTTTTTTTTTTTTTTTTTTGGCATCATACAAACCAGACCATGCATTTTGCTTTTCTTTTACAAAAACAACAAAACACATTGATTTCTTGGAAACAAGAGAAACAGTTCTTACCCCACAGAGCTCATGTCAGCTGGGGCATTAAAAAACCCATTCAAATCACAGTGAGGTGATGAGACCCTGCAGGTAAATTCAGCAATACACTTTCCAGAGCAAGGGTCTCTCTTTTTGGTTCTACTCTCTAAGCCTTAGCCTGGCTTATACCTGCCAGTCTACCTCCTGAACATCACATCAGTCTTCACAAACAAGCAATAGCCAGGATGATCCCAGCCTGCTCTCGGCTTCCCCCTTTCAATCATCGTAAGATTTTCTGAATGCAGAAAGCAAGTTAGCTGCTACAGAAAACTTTATCTAAAGTATTCCCCATGCAAAAAATAACCCCCAAAACAGACTTGTAACCCGAGAGATACAGACTTCAACCCACTTGACGGATGGAGGGACTATTGCTTCATTACTAATTTAAAGACTCTTCTGCAGCTTCAGCACACCCAAATCTCTTGCCACTGCTTACCCTTGTGATTCAATTGTCTGCCTCTCTCTCTGGTATGCTAGCATTTTGTGGAAAGCTTTCTCTTGCAACTCTGACCCAAGAATGAGCAGTCATTCTGACAATCCAAGTCTTTTTCTAGCAGCAGGCTATCTTATATCTTTCCAGAACTAGTAGAACACCTCACCAATACTGCATATTACTGTTAAATCAGCAGCTACACTGATGATTTTACCTGTGAAACCACAGGTTAAATTTTATACATTTTTCTTAAGGCATTTATTTAGCAACAACCAACAAAAATTCAATGGAAAAAATAATATACCCTTCACATGGCTTCTCTTTATTCATGGTTCAGCCAGGGATCATTAGTTTCAAGAAAAATTCAGTGGAAACAAGGCAAAGCCTCTAGTAAATGTTTTTGATTTAAAACCCAACCCCCACGCCCTTTGACCAAAAGTCACATCTTAAAACATGGAATACATGAGTGTGTTTGAAAGTTCATGGTGCAAAATAGAGGGGGATGGCAAAACCTCCTCAGATTAGTCAAAAACAGAACTATCCCATTCTATACATGAACAGTCACATCCCTTCCTCTGCTTCCATCCACCCTGCAACAAAATCAATATATAAAGAACAGCAGCAGCAGCTTTATGATAGGCAATGATCCTTTTTGACATCAGTCTGTGATAAGATCGTTGATTCTCTATCTTTAAATTATGTCATAGCTGTGTAAAATATGCAGTGATATCCAAAATGTGAACTCTTCACATCCGCTGTCGATACCTCAGCAAGATCCAGACCGCTGCTGCAGCAAGCGCCAGGCCTGGCACAAGAATGGCTGCTAGAGGAAGCCCACCTGGTTCTCCATCGCCTCGATGACCCACAGGGCCATTTTGTGGCTGCAACTACAAGGAAAAAAAAGTATTTGTGTCAGAGCCCATCACAGGAGAGCCCCCAGTTCTGTGTCAGGACCAGGTGGTTCTGTAAGGATGTGCAAGATGGTTTCCCCAGGTACCTGTACACTCAGGAGGGTTAGAACGGCTTTGGATGGACTTTTATTGCAGGGTACCCAGTCACTACCAGGCACCCTCATGTGTCTCTGCCACTCTGTAAACTAGGACTGTAACAGCTGGAGCAGGGTACGTCTCATACAGCAGAAGCAATGACACACACATACCCAGTCATCCCTTGATGCACTTCCCACCACACCATTTCCTGGTGTCTTTATCAGGAAAAGGGCATCGCTAATTCTCTCTATTTTCCTTACCTGCCCTGTACGCTGGTCCAGAAGATTTAATCCTTTTATTAAGGGAGCAGAAAAGGGGCCTCAACCCACCTCTCCCCACCAGCATGCTTCAGGCTGATCAGTATTTCCTTCACCAATTTCAGTGCTAGCCAGGGATGTTCAAATTACAACGGTGGATTAAGGATTCCTCTCTTTCTATATCCAAAATGCTGCCAGTATATTTAAACTATAGCAGCCCACATTTGTTCCTTTGTGGTGGGCTGCACACACGTCTCAACACTAACATAAGTGACAACCTCTGAAACAACAGGGGAGTGTTGTCTCCAGTAAGATTTTGGCCTCTGAAACAAAACTGGAGAACTTGAGATTCTGTCTTCACAGACAAACCTTTACCTCTAAGAAAGGAGATCTGTGAGAAAACACACCATACTCCAGCAAAACAAAGACCCCGGGACTTCTCCAAACTCACCTCTTTACTGATACTGTTACAAACAATTAATGCACGGATGATTACAGCCGTGGTCAACTAGAGAAGGCCATAGTTCAAACAAAATCTTTATATGCATAATTCACACTAAGCACCTGGACATAGTATTTTTCTGCCTCATGAAATAGAAAGCTATCAATCATAGAAACCAGTCTAAACTGAGCCAGAAATAACCCTAAGAAAAACGTAAAACATACCCTGCGCTGAATTTTCAGAGACACGTCACAGCCTGCATTCCTGAACAGTTCCACAGCATCCTTGTGCCGCAAATCCTTCAAGTCTCTGCCATTGACCTAGCAAAAAGGAAAAGGAGAACCAGTTGCTGAAGGGCAAAAAGCAAATTTTTGATGACGCAGGCTAACATAGGAAGAACAGGAGATAAAAATCTTCCTCTTTCACAAAATTCTGCATTTGGGGCATGAGACTGTAATTAGCAAGATCCATACTCATCCATTTGTATTACAGATGTATTTTTCTCATGTTATCTCTCAACATGTAAACTCCAAGCCAAAACACAGAGGTACTGAAAAAAAACACCTAGAAGCAAAATCAGAATATAAGACGACAGTTTTGTCAACAGCAGCTTCTTATGCTGTTGCTTTACTGGAAACAAATCAAAGGGCTAATGAAAATAAAAGAGCAGCTACAGCAAAATTATTATTACGAGTCTCTTTCCCACATTGTTCCCTCTACTGGTCTACCTTTGAAACCCTTCTGTTTGAAAGAGTGTTGTGAACATACATTTAAAAGCATATTGATGTAACAAAACAAAACAAAAAAGACTTACATACATACTGGCATCCACTTAAAAGTGTTAGGATTTTTCTTAATTTGAAATAATATCTCATGGCAGAAGTTTTTATAACCTACTTGATTTCATTCACTAACTGATGATATTCATCCTAGTTTTTCTTTTTCATCCCTATTACCCCTAATTGTATCCCTTGAGATCACATCCAGTACCTCTCTTCTCTTGATATTTAGACTCCCCAAACACAAGTATGTAAATATTAAACTGTCAAGAAAAGATAGGATAATATTCTGTTTAACTTAGTATCATTTTCTGGATCCGTAATAGGCTCCAAGTAGTGCAAGGCACTCTATAGAGGCTAAAAAGATTACATGTGGAACATAATGAGCAAGCATAAAATAAAATCAAGGAATATTAAAAGATCATGTATCACACTAGGAGAGGCTACTTCTTCACTCATCACTTTGTAAAGCATACTGTCTTGTATGATTGCCAACTGTCTGAAGAACCATGGGGACTGAACCTCAGTCACTTTAAAACATTTTTCTAAAAGGAGAAGCAGTCTGTATTACTCCTGATGAGCTGCAATGAATAGTTTTATGGCCTAGAAGTTTTATAGCCTAAAAGTCCCCTTGAGCACAAGGATCAGTAATCACTGACTACCAGTCAAAAAATGGAAACTTAGAGGTGGGAGACTGATTCCTTTTATTTACATGTGCGTAAATGACGATCCATTGTGGGCAAGAGAAGGTCTGATGGATTCTAAAACCTTACAGAGCAAGTCACTGAGGAAATACAAACGCAGCACCAAGGAGTGCTTCTGAGACAAGTCAAGAAGGCAGAAGAGATGGGCCCATGTGTAGAGGCACTCATCTCCCTGGTGCTCAAAGCTGTCCCCAGACCCCCAAGATAGCCGCTTCCATAGAGTTTCCTCAGCATCATGTAACTGCATTCATCACATCCTTCTTCCTCTCTGTGCACTGCGACGGCAAACCTGCATCTCATATCACATCACTGATCACAGCACTTCAAGAACACACGGGGAGACAGAAGAAAGGGCTTACCGCTAAAATTTTATCTCCTTCTTGTAATCGGCCATCAAGGTAAGCTGCCCCATCCTTTTTGATCCGGCTGACATAGATGCTGCTGTCATTGGAAACGTACTGCTGATCTGTCCCACCAACAATGTTGAAGCCCAGCCCTAAGGTAAGCCAAAGAGAAAGCTGATGAGAAAAAGCTCAAAGCTTCAGACATTATTGCTGTTGTTGGAGACTGTACCCTCCCACGTTGTCCTGTTTTCTCCACAGTACTGAAACTCACAGCACACGTATCTGCATCAGCCTTTCCCAGCGTCACTATCTAGAAAAGTTATTCTCATGAAACTCATCTTGAAAGCAGAGGAGAGACCCTGAATGCCTGAGGGCCCAGATGCTTCACTCCGTATAGCATCCGTGAGCTGTTTTCAGGTGGGTGTTGGGGAATACTGAGGGACATGCCATTGTTTCTGAGATGCCGATTTAGCCCTCAGCAGGAATACGCCTCTTCAGCACAGCATGAAAGGAAAGCATTCTGCATTTCACAGGAGGCTATAGTAAATCATTACCTTTGACCAACAAGAAATCATGCCTGACAGGCGTTTCATGAGCTGGGAAACAGAGTTTGGAAAGGCAAGGAGCGTTAGACCCTGTCTACAGATGAGGAAACAGGCAAGAGGAGCTGTGCTACCAGCTCGAGGGCACCTAGAGCTCAGAAGGCTCCCCTTCCACATCTAAGGAGCTGGAACTGGCATCCTTCAACTCCAAGAATGAGATTAGCTTAGATGCAGCTACTTCAAATTGTATGTAATCACTTTGTTCTGTTTCAGGAATTCAAAACACAACAGGAAATAAAGACAAAGTTCTCTAATTTAAAGCAAACCAAAAAGGAATACACATACATTACACAGAACTGATGCCTACTTAACATTTTTGTTATGTTTCATATTGTTCTTTAAAGTAAGCCTCGATTACAGATCTCTAGCTGGAACCAGCTGCTGGATTAAAGTGCCGTTAAAGATTAAGACTTCTTGTTTCATCGAAATCCAAAAGAACAAATTGAATTCAAAATCTGGAAAACCACGTGTTACAAGAGCACATTCCCCATTGCACATGCAGCTAAGTTGCTCTGTAAATAATAATGCATGACAAGGGATGGGAAAGATTCCCTAATAAGAGGCTTGCAATGAAAAAAGAAAGAAAAGTCAAGGAAAAAGAAAAAAAAAAATACAATCAAAGTAAATGGAGAAAAAAAACCCACCTTTTTTTCCTGACATAAACCAGTCATCCAAAACCTATTGTCAAGAACAGCTGAAGGCAAATTCTCCCCACATTCAGCCAGGCTGGTTTATTTATTTTCTCTTTCTTGCTTGCTTTCTCTCAAAGTTGGGACTAGAAACTTTGAGAAGGAGAGTTGCAAATGAAAGTAAAACCACCTTGTGCCTGCTGGGAAGCAGCATTTTAAATCAGTCATAGGAGATCAAAGGATGTACAAGATGAGTCATGCTATTTTAAGTGTGCATCTACAGCTGGGAAGTAAAGAAATATTAACAGCAATCTTGTCACATCTTTTTTTTTTCTCCCCTTCCCCTGTCCCCTTCAGACAAACAAGGAAGAAAATGGAAGCTGCAGCAGATTGAAGAAACACTGACATTTCAGCTAGACTAATATCTATTCCAAGAAGGGACAGTTGTGCACAATAACACACCTTTTGGTGGGAATTAAAAAAAATAAAACCCACAAACCTAAAAATTATTTGCCGTGAAGCCAATAACCTGGGAACAGGGGGAATCGATACTGCAGAAAGTATAAGGTTTAATCAACATTTATTAAAAAGCCAGAAAGAAGGAATCAGAGTTTCAGAGTACATTGATTCTCTCTCACACATATAAAAGCCTCAAAATATATATATATATATATATGAAAAAAGTACAGATTTTGCAAGTTTTCACCCACGATTGGAAAAATAATGAAAAGTCACAGCTTTCATCAGCAGAGGCAACATGAGATAGGAGCAGATCTTCGTGACAAAAAGAGGCAGCAGTTCATGCCGGACCAAGATAAGTATTCACAGGGCTTTTCCACTGTGTCTTTCCTTTCCAGCACTTAAACTTCCACTCTGGCTAAAAATATCTTCCCTATCATTCCTTCAGCTCTCTGCTATTCTCCCGCTTCCAGTTCATGCAGCCATAGAAAGAGGCACAGCAGAATAGGGAGAAAAGGAGCAAGGGAAAGAAGAGAGCACATGGCACTAAATCCCTTGTCTACAAGGGACCAGAAGTGGAATGGCAGAGCTTTAAAAGCAGGCTCTGGGCTAAACTTCTGACTCTCCCTGAGGCTGCAGACCTCCCTATGCCTCATTTACCTCCCTGAAACAGAGTCCCTCAAAAAGACATTAAAAAAATCATGATTGGCAGAATTAGGAAAAGAGAGATTGAATAATATTGCAAATGGAACTGATTAAGTTATTTAGTTTTCCATAAAACCAGATTTTTCTGCCTAATTTCAGCCTAGTACTTGAGAAGGAAGTTTGAAAAAGAGACATACGCAAACTGTTTTGCCACTGTAAATACGTTCACCTCCTCAGCAAATTTTTGCCAGAGATGTTTAGCATCAGACCTATTTTAAAAAGTTGCAGTCAAAACTCCGATTAGAGAGATTACGGGATTACACTGTGCTTTACAGATAACAGTGTTTTGTTCCTTCCTTAATAATAATTCACAAGGTAAACGCATCAAGGTCGTAAGGGGCTGTAGGACCTTCAAATCAAGTGACATTGTTAGAAATCTAACTCTAAAAATACACAGCCCATCTTAATGATGGGATAAATGCTGCTCATGGTAATCAGATTTAAATTGCCATGGCCACATTCAACACCTCTCAACTCTGCCCTTCAACATCCCCTTCCACCTCCCTCAAAATTTTAGGTTCCCAAATGTATGGAGACAGCTTTCCCATCGGAACCAGCTTCTTTTAGCAAATAATTTTCACTGACAAGCATGGCTTCATTAGCCTGAGCTTGTGGCTGCACAGGCAGGGCTATGCAGCTTTCAGACCAGTGGCCGCTCTGGTGAGCAGGAGAGGCAGAAGGCTGCCCACTGGTCTCACCCTTTGGGTTGAGATCACTGGCACGGGGGCCAGGACTGACCCCAGCCCTGCATGGAAACAACCTTCACCCTGGAGAAAGGAACATGACACGTACGCCAACGATATGGGTGCTGCGGGTCCCTGGGAGGCCATGGAGCCAAGGCTGGCCAGCTGCTCCACCCAGCAGTTGCACGGACAGAAGAGCTGCCACGTTTTCTTTCATGCTCATTTTAATTAAAGAGAAGGGCTCACGCACCAAAGTACAGCTCTAGCTCCAAAACCTCCCCGGAGCCTGTGGTTCTCTGGAGCCAGGGTTTTGCTCCGGAGCCATATGTTTGGTTCTAACTTGCTGCGCTTCTGAAAGCGTGGTTTGAATAGAATCATAAGTCCTGTAAAAATACGAGGGCGGACAAGCATCTGCAGGCTTCCATGAGAGCACACGCTACTGTGACAGGAAAAGCAAAGCCAAAAGAACGTCCCACAGACTGCCCTGTTCCCTCTGCCTTCCAGTCAGCGCTCCTCTCGCTCACCACCCCGAAGCCCTCTCTAAAGCTACCCCGAAACACCTAACACGAAGCTGACAGTATAAGGTACGGTCACTTTGACTAATGTTTTATCGAAACGCCCCCTAATTTTGGGTATCCAACACGGCTGAGTACTGAGCACCTGCCATCTCATTCGAAAGCAACCGGAGCTGCACTGGAGATGGCAACTCCTGGGAAAAACCAAATTTGAGTTGTTTCATCCGAGACACCAGCCGCAGGCGGTGCTCCTGGCCGCTCTTCTCGCAGAAGACAAAGCCGGACCCAGCTAGCTCTCCCTCACGCAGGTCACCGGCTTTCCCCGCAGCTGTGTGTCCGCCACGGGCGATTTCCACGGGCACGCCGTGGCAGGAGAGGCCGCTCGGGCCGGGAACCTCAGGGCTGCCGCACAAGTCCCCGGGAGCGGGCACCGTGCTCACCGTCCTCACCGCCGGGACCCTCCCGCCGCCGCCGCCCCAGTGCCCGCTAAGGCCCCCGTCACAACCCCCGCGCTCCCACTCCGGCCTCCCCGCCCCGCCGGGGGCTGCGCAGGCCTCGGCGCGGCTGCCCCGGCCCGGGAGGCGCCGAGGGCCCGGCGGGGGTACGGCGTCCGCCCCCGCCTTACCTGAGGGTCTGCGAGTGAGGCTGATGACCTCCTCGGAAAAGCCGCCGCCCGCCACGCTGCCGTTCATGCTGCTGCCTGAAGGTGAAGTCGGCACCCGGGGCAGCCGCTTTCGTTTCCTCGGCCGCCGCCGCCGCCGGAGGGCCGCGCCGCGGAGCGCTGGGAGTTGTAGTCCGCGCCCGGCCGCGCCGCGGCGCCCGGGGACGGGGCCCCGCTGCCAGCCAGCGCCCCCGGCTCGCCGCGGGCACCCGCGCCCAGGGAGGAGCACCGGTGCCCAGCGCCCGCCTCAGCCCGCGGGACCCGGCCCTCACAGCCGGTCGGGGGGCCACAGCGGCTGTGCCATCAGGAGCAGTGCCACTACGCGCCTGGAGAGCGGTACATCCTTCAGGCTGAGGGCCCGGGAGCTGCGGCCGCCTGCGGAACGGGGCTTCTCCCCCCGGCCCACTAATGCCCACTGGGATGGGCTCTCACGGCAGAGACGTTAGAGGACTGGGCCCTGCGGAACCCTCCCTCCCTGCCTGCCTGCCGGGGCTGCACAACAGCAGTGTCCTCCTGCCCACAGCCGCCTTCCCCTGCCCCTGCCCAGCGTCGTTGCCTGGCCTCGATTGTGGAGGTGGGTTTCTCGTTAAGGTTAAGGAGAGGGTGATGTTTTTCTAGGGTGGGAGTAGCAAATAAATGGAGATATGCATGACCTGCTCCCAGCCCTTTTAACTGGAGTGGATGGACCACACAACAAACTATGACAAGCTGATCAGACAGTGATGGGCAGAAGCAAAAGCCCAGTGCAGCTACGTAGCACAGAGGGCATCCATGCCAACTCCTAGTCATCCTGCAATGCGATACAGAGGTAGCACTGGTGCATAGTAACTCTGTTATTGCATAATTACAAACAACAAATAGCACATGGAACCGCTGTGCTGACCAACACCGCTGGGAACAATGAATACTTAACTGTGTCCTGCAGAAGGTGTTCAATTTCCTCAAAAATCTACAGAACAGATAATTACTTAGCAACAAAAGGCAAAGTAGTCCAACTTTCTAAGAGAGGAACCACTTGAACTCAGGACTCCTGTACCTCAGGGAGTTCTTGAACCAATAGATTATTGGGAAAAAGACAGCAAGGCAAAATTTATCCCCATTTATTTCCTTATTAAACTTCATCCTTATCTATTTCAGCGCATGCTACAAGTGTGGCAATACAGATAATGACAACAGGGAACGATGAACCTGTGCAACTGAATCACCTAACCGCTTGGCACTGCTGGGACACCCATGTCTGCACGCTGCAGGAACTTTTCTGAAGAAAGCGAGGACCAGGTGCTCTGGTCTTCAGTGTTACACTACTGATTTGTTTGTTCTCTATTGCAGTATGGATGACATTTTTTACTGTATTCATTCCAAGATCATCTACACTTTTGGATTCCTGAATTTAATAGGGAGAGCCAGCCTGGGTGCTGGATCTCTGGGTTAGAGGAAGAGTGTGCCACATGCCTTAATACTACAACGCTAATGCTTAGCGCTCAACTGTTAGAACACCTGCCTCAGAGGTGGGAGACAAGCATTACACCTGCAATGATGAACAAAACCATAGCTTGTCTATCACAGGAGGACTTCTTAAACCATTTAAGCCCAGCGTTTCACACCTGTTTCAGTCCAGTTTCCACAGTTACGTTGTCCTGGATATCTCTACTTACTTTTTGCCACTGGTTAAGAACACTGGAAAGCAAAACTTGTACAATGGCCATCAACTATTTTTTCTCCAAATGCAGGTTCTACTAATACCATACTTGGCACACTCCTTGAAGATACTGCTTAGAAGCAGTTTTAATGTATTTCAGAGATGACAGTCTTGGCTTAGAACAAAAATGATTTTATCTTGATCCAAGATAACTGCAATATTAAGAGTTTTTTTAAAAATCTGTTTAGCCAGGAAGAGATTTCAAACAAGAAACATGGGTAAATCATTTTTACTTACTCCTAGGCAGCTCCAGGCTTCACCCACCACTACTGACCCACCACGTGTTAACCCACCTAAGACTTAATACCTTGGTGCTCTGGCACAAACCATTTCATGGGTCTTCATAGTCAGACACTTCCCTCCAGCACAGTTTCACATACTAGACTGACCAACATCTCTTGGGAGATGCTGCAGCAGCATTTGCAGGCTGCCTCTTCCATGTTCAAGTGACTTCTACATTAGCCAAGTTCTCGCATCTGTTTAAAACATTTTAAAAGGCAATTAAAACTAGGAGGAAAAAAAGGGGGGGAAGCCGGAAAGACTAGGACTGAACTTAGACTTGCACCTTCATACCACAACAGAGTAGTGGGATGTTTCTAACAGACCACCAGAAGTTTCAAGTTATTCGTTGCTATGGTGAAATCAGAAACAACAAAATTTTCAAGGAGAAAACCTTAGCGAGGAAGCTCACACATTTTATAAAACATAGACTAAGTTTGTTGGGATGCATGTTTGTCTTGCTCATACGGCCTGAGCAGAAATAGAAGAAAAGCGTACAGAAATACTCCTGTCCAAAGCTTGCTGAAAGCCTCCTCCCAATTAACAGTCATGGTTTTTTAGATCATCTTTAAGCATAGAGAAAAATGGAAACTACAGCATGTTATTGCTTTGTCTCTTCCAAAACTGCATTTGCAAGTAAGCTTTCTAGCCTAAATTGTGCTTTCGTTTACACCTCTGCCTCTTCAGTATGCAAGTCTGTAAATAAGAACTGACTCTAAATGTTTCTCTGGTCTCAGCATCTATCTATCTATACTTGGCAATTTATGGTATACTATCAATCAACAGCAGGCCATCAAGGTGGCAGCCTGAGACTTCTGCCACTGATGTTTACGTATTTAAAAAGCAAAATAAAAAAAGTCTGCCAGTACTTACCAGTTGTACATAGCTAGTTAGAAGGTGCTGGGTGTAGTGCTTGTGTTAACTTCTATCTCCATCCTTCACCTAATCCACATCCCCCTTGTTTGTCACATAACCCTTGCTTCTCACACCTGAATTAAGATTCCTATTTCTCTGAGGGGAAAAAAACCCACCCTCTTTTCTGCACACTGCCCTCCCCCCCCCCCCAAAAAAAAAAAGGTCTCTGGTTATAAGGAATAAATTTGGGGTGTTAGTCAAGGGGCAGTTAGCTTGTCTTTTGACATAAATGCAGGATCAAGTTTTCTTCATCTAATCAAAACCATCCATGTTCTATCAAGATTACAAGCGTAGACTGCTGAACAATGTGTTACCTCATTTCCCCAGACAAATATAGGTAACAATTTAAGGACCCATTTGCTTTAGACAAAAAGCCATGAAGAACTGTGAATCACATCCTTTGTATTTCACTCCAATCATAATGTAACCTGCCCTTTTTGGATGCAGAACACAATCATTTTAAAAAAAACATACAGGAAAATGTGTATTCTAAAAACATGTATGTCATACTTGGGAGGCAGCAAGAGTTTACCGTCATCATTTGCAGAGTCACCAACATCTTTCTTCCCAAATGTTTCAAGTGTTGGGGTACTTATCCTGCCTTTATAGAATGTTTGCTAAAAATGCGGTATTTGCTTTCCAAATGCAAATAATTCTTTTGGTAGCAGACAAGTGCATTATAGCCCTTAATCCAGAAACACCAGTCCTTTAAAATAAAGTTTTCACTGTAAATCTGGACTACAGACTCCTCTTTATGCTGATCTAGTCACTGCTATACTATAAATAATAAAAATAAAATGTATTGAATGGTATTTCCACATCCCTTGTGCTTTTTCCGTAAGTTAGACACATTTTATCTCCTGTTAAAAACTGGAAAATACAATGCTTCTGCACGGCGTTCCATACAGCTGCAAGGACACATTCAATAATAGCTTACAAAGCAATCGCGTATTAAACAAAGAACTCCCCCCACCCCACCGAGATAGTTAAAATAAAACGCCTATCAAATATTGCTGGAACTCTAGTTGGGGGAGACTTGCAGAGTAGTACCAAGTATTTTAGCAATCCAGTTAACTTGTGCAGCCTCACAGACAGCTACTAGCAACAATAAAATACATAGCACTTCTCAGAAGAACCCAGCAGTCAAGGCATTGGAAAGTCTCCAGAAAAGACAGACAATTTGTTCTTGTGAAATGTCAGGTTTGGTGTCACTACACTCTTGACGTATATCTGATGGTTCAGAAATGTAATGCTTACTGGCGTGATCTGGATAATACTTCTCTACCATGTCACAAGATGAAGACCCTGTTCCCTGTGATCTACCTCCCTCCTGAAGGACTACTCCCTGGAAACAGCTGGAGGGGCTTCCACCACAGACACCTGCAATCTCACTGCAATACCTGTTTCTTGCCTGCTTGCATGTCACAGATGTGAATTAAATGGAGACTGCAAGAGCCATTTTTTCTTTGGTTATTAATGAATGACAGAAGCAAGATGTTCACAAACATCTCTCTCCCTGAATTGGAGAAAACATTAGATGAAGGAGTAAATTGGAGCAAATAATTTATTTACACCTGTTTTAAGAAGTTTGCATTTGTAAACTGTTGATATGAAGCATAAAAGCTATACCTAGTTTACCTAACCACTTCAGTTTAAAAGCTCAAGGTGCAAAGAAAAAAAGAACAGCATGCCTTACTGCCTGTATTTATTAACTTAAAATAAACAAAGATAACATTTACTCTGCATTTAATGATATCACATGAGATTAGAACTATTCAGGATGTGTTGAATTATTTTGATGAGTTATCAGCTGGCTCTGCTCAAGGGAGATTTCCCCAGGAGCATCCAAAGCTACTGCTCGTTGGTCTTTCACAAATGCTTTGACTCACCAGCAGGTGTTCTCCTTTAGGAACCACTGGCTTTTCCAGTATTTGAAACAACTGCTATCTTCTTCTGTGGAATCGGGCCTTTTTCCTCCTAAGCCATCCCACTATTTCCCATTTATAACATATGGTAAGGGTTACTCCAAGGATACAGAGAAAAGGAAGACTAAGTAGTGTTACTCCTATTTTTGCTCTCTGAAAAATCTCCCTGGCTGGAGGGGGTCCACTGTCAACACTACCTCCAAATCCTTCCCATTCACAATATGGAGGAGCCCAGCCATACCTGCAGTGACAGTTCTTACGATTGTTACACACTCCTCTGTCATGACACTTTGTCATGTTACAGTCGTAGTTCAGCAGTGATATGCTGGTACATGTCCTGTTTATACAAAGCATATCACTACCACACGGCGTGCCATCTTCCACAGCCCCCACGTCAGCCATTGGCATCCCTACGTGATAGTCGAGACCCCAACACTTTTTATCTGCAACAGGGGTTTGGACTAGCGTTACGTGGTTCTGCAAGAAAGGCAATTTGTCTATGTTTTCACACTGGATCCTACCACATAAGATATTCTCAATACTGCATTTTGTAAAATGGATATTGTTACGAATACCACAATTCCCAAATCGGTCACCTCGAGTATTCACTGCTTTGAAGCAATCTAAAGGACCAGCCCTGGCTTGTTTGCCAAAGAGATGCTGGCACTGTTTACTGTGGGAAGAACATTTTCCTCGATAGCAATAAGCACCACCTTTGCAAGGGGTCCCATCTTGTATGTACACATCTGGCGGGCACCGAGGCGAAGTCCCGTTGCAATACTCTGGCAGGTCACAGTTGCCAGTACTTGCTCTGCAGAGCGTTCCTGCTGGAAGGACCTGACAGCTCTTGCAGCATTTTCCAGAAGCACAGACTGAACCTGCAGTAAATGTACAGTTCAGGTGACAACAAGGATCCTTTCTGCAGTTTGATTCTGAACCACAGTCACATTGCTCTCTGCTTTCTACTATCTTATTCCCACAGTATTCACGCTTCATTGTGTAGAAAGTACCGGGTGCTGGTGGCTGACGAATGCAGCCGGCGCCACGTCCAAGCATATCAAAGTAGTCTTTGTAACTGCAGTCACTAAACGCATCGGTGTCGACATCACTTTCATACATAATGCATTTCTTTCGTCTGCATTTACAGCCCCGTTCATCATGGCGCATCCCAAGAGCATGGCCCAGCTCGTGGACAAATGTGGTAATAAATGAGGACAACTTCCTATCAGTGAAGGAAGCAACTGCTGATGACCACTGGTTATCACACATGGACCCTAGAAATGTCAATCCCAGGCTCCTTCCAAAGCTCTGAAATGCAAATAAGTGAGCGGTATCATGACGCATCCGTGGAGACAGGTCTGACTTCCGCCATTTGTTAAAGTCGTCAAGTGCCTTGTTGATAGAGTTAGTAATGTTTATAAGGTTGCTTTTGGTCCAGATCTCCAATCCCACAAGAAACAGCCGAACAGAAAGCTGTTCGTACAGAGAGTCCCCAATGTTGATGATTTCTATTACTTGCCTCAAGACTTCAGATTCATTCCTGCCCGACTTCACAAAGCGCACATTGTCCACAACCACTACTATCTTCACGTACCTGACGTGCGTCCACCAATCCTTCAGCATCTCCTCCTCCTCCACCCGGGGGGCCTTGAACCAGGGCAGCAAAGCCTTTTGGTGCTCCAGCTCCTCTGGGGTCAGCCCACAGGTGGGGCCTGCAGGGTTGTTGGCCTCCTCCATGCGGTAGAGGATGTGCCGGAAGGCTGGATCATCGGCGATGGGCTCGATCTCGTAGGTGCCATCCTCCACCCAGAGCACACCGCGGAGGCCCCTGCCGCAGGTGCCGAGGGCCACCAGGGAGCCGGGGCTCCCCTGCACCTCACCCTGGTAGAAGCAGTTGTCCTGCACAAAGGGGTGCTCCTCCCAGCGGGCCCCATCCTTGCCATAGGTGACCAAGGTGAAGGGGTGGGAGATCAGCCCCCGCCTGGGCCACAGGCGCAGCACCCGCGGCCGCCCCTCCACCTCCAGCCAGTAGGAGACAGCCAGGGGGTTGGTGTTGGAACGGGGGCTCAACTGCCGTGGCACCGTCACCCATGTGGCAGTGACGCGCAGCTCCCCGGACAGGTCCCCTGAGGTGGCAGGGCCCCTGGCCAGGCCCAGCAGCACCAGCAGCCCCAGCAGCACCCCCATCGCCGCTGCCCGGTGCCACCCCACGCCCTGCTTTGTGAGGGGATGGAGCCTGGAAGGGCCCCGCCCGGGGGGAACCACCCCAAGGCCTCCAACTGCCCCTCGGTGGGGAGGGCCACAGCTGGGGAGGAGCAGTGGCATTATGGCCCCCTTCGCCTTCCCCCTATGGAAACGGCACCCCACTGCCTAGGGTTACACCTCAGAGGGCTGCGAGGGTGCCTTGTTACATCCATCCCCCCGCTCTTTGAGCATGTACAGAGGCTCTTGTGGGGAGGAACAAATAAATTAGCCTAACACAAGCACATTCCCAGCTTCTTTGTAATCTTCATTTTCAAATAAATGGGTGTTTCTCCTTCTGAGCAGACATAGCGAGGAGGGGCCACGGCTCAGCTTCACGCTCCTTGTCACGGATGTTTGTGTTGAGCAGAGGGATCATTTGGTTAGACCACAAGGGAGAAAAATCTGTTTTAATAGCTCAAATGTTGGCTTTTGCTTTGTTCACTTTTTTTATTAAAGGGTAATTTGTGAGTGTAGATCAGGAACAGGCTATTTCAGCTCAAAAGAGTATTTGGAAAAGCTTGGGGTCAGAAATGAAAAAGTACAGAAATACTAGTCTCCTAGCTGGTTACTAGGACATAGCACTCCTTGGTGCCCCTTCTTAGCATGTGCCTTACTATAGCTACTACAGCTACACACACACACACACCAAGAAAAAAGGTAGAACCAGGGAGGAATTCACTTCCACTATGTTCAATAATATAGAGGCAAACTAATAGCACCAAGTATAAAAGCATAAAGCCTATCTACGCCACAGCTGCTACATACCTACAGCAATGTGCCTTAATTACAGACCACTGATGCAACAGCTGTTTTCCCACACCATGGCCTTTCTAACGGTTTGTGCTCGCAGACCACTGGGAAGAGAGAGCTTACAGGTATGTGTACCCCTTGGCTGCCATCCCTGTTTTAGGGAACAGATCCATCAAGACAAAGCTATAAGACAGTGATCTGGATTGTGGTAAGACAGGATGTCCTGTACAGCACAGCTATGCACACTGGTTTTTTGGCACATAGTGCTGGGATTTGACATAGCCACAGCTGTTATCTTTTGGGAACTCTTCACAACTTTTTTTTCAGCACTGAAAGCACGTCTGGGATGAAGTCCAACCTGCTGTGGCCCTTATGCTTTCTCAGCTGCAGGAGGTGCACCCTCCCACCACCACCCCATCTCCATCTCGGGTATCCTGCCTTTCAGCACCAACTTCTGGGTGCTGACCATCACCCTAGCACGGGCAGCAACACTTAACATTTCAAACTGCCCAAGACAGGCACTGCCCCTCAGGAGGCTGAGCAGTGAGAGAAGCAGCTGGCAGAGTGCTCAGAGCCTCCCTCTGCTGCCTCATGCCCCAGGGTCCTGAGTGGGCTGGTACCTTGAGCTGGGCACATGGCAGGCCTAACCAACAGCTGTGCAGGTTACCAACAGTTGTCCAAAGGGGCTTCAGATTCTGTGAAGTGGCACCTTGCTCATTCATTGCAAGTGTGGCCAGCATTAGTAGTGTACACCTTGTAATACAGTACCTCAGATTAAAGGAATATAAACAGGAGGACACCTGCTTCTATTCTATTAGGAACTATTCTCTAGATACCCATCTGGAAAGATCTTTCTAGATATCCATAATTGTATATTGTCTGAAATTTATTACTGCTTTACCTAAAAGTGAACTCACGACCTGTGTTAGCCTTAGATTTACTTTCTTATTAGCTTTAATTTTAAAATTGTAGCAAGTATTTTCTGTGAAGTCTTTTATGTGCAGTTAGTTATGAATAATTGTCCACTACTTTTCAAGTATCAGTTTTGCATTCCAGGGCTGTGAACTACGTCAGATTATGTCTTTTGAAATAAATACAACTCAGACCACAATAACTATAATAGAAAAATCCTGTTACATAATCTTTGTGTGCAGTATCCGTAGCACTATTTTTAAACATATACTTCTGCTGTGTGACCACTCCTTAAGTTATAGAAAAGGCCCTACTAAATCACTCTACCAACTTGCTAGAGCCATATCTCCCCCCCCCCTCCCCCCCCCGAAGTTGCCTACTACTTTCTTTCTCTTTTAATATAAATGTAACTATGTAGTTAGGACTAGAAAGTACTCTGGATCCATTGTTGAACTCATGGCAGGTTATTCTTTGGGGAAGTGTCAACATAAGTTTGCAACACTGTGTTGAGCACCTAAGCAAGCCCTTCAGCCTTGAGGTTACATAAAAAGGGATGACACTGTTGTGCTCAGGTTACCAGAGCCTTGTACTTCTGTACTCTGATCAGGTAAAGATCAAAGGGGAGGGAGGGAAAGATTCCCATTATATGACAATGAACAGGTTGGAAGAAAAAAATGACTGACCTTACAGTAGAGCAGGGAAAAAATATCACAGTAATCTGTAGCTACTTCAACTGCAGAAACATTTGTCTGGCAGGTGTAACTGGCTTTCCCATGATTCATCAGTGTTTTTCAAGGGTTTTTTTTTCAATCTTGTAGCCCCCTAAAATTTCCAGTGAAGGTGCAAGCTCCTATAGAATTGAATCCTACCAGGAAGAGGTTTACTTCTCACTTACCTTCTGTTAAGTGTTTAAGAACAAGTCACAGACCCCCAGCAGCCTTGTGGATCGCAGTTTGAAATCCACTTTCCTGGCAGAAAGAAATGAAGCGTTCTGATTGTTTAGAGATCAATAATACATCATAACTCATCCCACTGTGAAAATTTCTCCCCACCACCCATCCATCTATGATCCACATTAGGCTACAGAAGGACACTTGTCACGTAAGTGACCATTTGTTTGTACTATGCATGATTGCAGGACCGAAGCCACACTTTATCAAAAATTCACCTTCCTCTCCAAGAAAAAAGAAAAACTATCTTGAACACCTCGCTATCATCATTTGCTTTGCAAATGAAAAAATATCAAAAAAAATTGATAAAGTGTATCACATCAGCTTTTGTTCAGAAGCCATCTGTTGGTTCAGTGAAGCCACAATCTATTTGCATAACATGTCTTCACCATTTTTCTCACAGGGAACTTCCATGTCTCAAAATAAAGCTAATCTCTCCCCTTTGCCTTGTCCCTCCTATTGCCTATACCCTTCTAACCTCGCTCCAAGTACAGCTTGCTTTGGCAAACAACACGTACTGACTGTCCAAATGGCACCTAGCTGTCCAAATGGCACCTAGCTTTCTTTGCTAGGAAAAGGTTACCAAAATCCGAAGTGTGGGGGCACAGTGTCAAAGAGGAATGGGCGAGAATAACACATAGCCTGGTCAGACCTTACTTAGTGAAGAGTTGAAAAAGACAGTATTTCCGCTGCATCTGAGACACCACTAGCTTTACACAGTGAATTGAGGTAGCTAGACTGCCCCTCTTCCGACAATCTGGCCAGATTTTTGCATGTATGTGTATGTATATGCACATGTATATACACGTATGCATATCTGTTCAGGTGTATACACACATTTATACGTACTTTCAGACTCTCAGGAGAATGTTTCTGTTAGAGTTCTAGGTCATTTTTAGCTCCTGCTACCCTGTGATTTAGGCCAAGAAAAGCCCTTTCGAAGTCTGAATCGTTATTATCTAAGAGCAAAAGTAGAGAGAGCTCTCCTGTACAACCAAATCTCTCCTTTACACAAAACAAAGTGACACACAGGGCAAATTTTGGAACTGCTTGCTTATTTCCCTTTCATCTATAAGCTTTACAAATACTGACGGTCCTTTGAAGGACTTTGGCTCAGGCACCAAACCAAGAGACAGTGTATAAATACCAGAGAGTAAAGGCTTCGATTCTCATACACTGAAAAACATTACTGACTAGAAGATAGCTGCTTAACAGCTTTTTGACAGTACATTACTTGGAGTTTAACAGTAATATCTGACATAACGTCACTTGAGTAAGTTAATATCAAAGCTCACTTAACTGATAAAATTATTTTAGAGTATCTTGTCAGCAAGTAACAGGATCAGAAGATATTTCAGCCCCTCATTCGGCAAACCTTCAGCATTGAAGGACAGCTACTAAGAAATCGACACACTCATTGGTAACATCCCTTACTGCTTTGTAATATAATTCTCTCAGGAAAAGATCATTCCCCTGGAAAAGGCTTATCACATTCAAATGCATTGTTTCATGCATGGAAGCCATTTCCTATCCTCTCAATAGCTTAGATGCTGGCACTTGTAACTCAGATGGGATCAGACCAGAAGTCCATCCTTTTTAATGCTCTCTGACACCAGCCAATACCAGACATTTCTGCAGAAAGCAAAAAGGCTGTTAAGAGATGCAGATGTGAGGACAGTCTGCCCCCTTCAAGTTCCACCCTCATTTCTGAATCAGCTCAAATTCTGAGCATTGAGTATAATGATTCAGTCTAAATGTAACTCCAATTCAGCTTCATTAACTTGTCCCCTGTACTACAAGACAGAACAAGAGTTCTCTACTTTCCTACTTGCTTCACCGTACTCAGTTTTATAAAGACTCAATATTTGTCTTTTCTTTCATAAGGAGCTAAAGTCTTGGTCTTCCCAGTGGCTTCATAGGAGAAACTTTCTCCTACTCATTTTATTGCCCTTCTTCAAACCTCTCTACTTTAGAATTCTTTTTCAGACATTGAGCTGTACAAAACACTGTTTCAGGTGAAGCCCAGTGAATGATCGAATACTTTGCTCATAGTATCTGTTCTAGCATCCATTTTTGACCACAGCTGTACGTGCCTTCAGCAATAAGCAAGATATCTTCTGCTAGTAATGTTAAATCTTTCCTTGGTGTGCGAGTAGTTAATTTTTCTCCCTCAGAAAAAAAAACCAACACCCTAGATCTTCATTACAGTGCAGTCTAGTCATCTTTCTCACTTATGTTTTTCCAAACAACATACAGGTTCTTAGTAATATGAATAACTACAGAGAAATTAAACTCCTTTAATGGCCGTTTCCAAGGACTTTATTCTGAACATCAAAAATCCAGCAAGGACTCTTGAGGTTCCTCACCACTCATGCCTCATTTCTGGAGATCCCTCTTTCCATCATGGGGGTGGATGAGATGATGGCTTTGGTGCTTCTTGAGCTCCTTGCTTTCAGAGGAATTTCTTTAATACAAGAAAGAATCAACACCCTTTTGTTCTAAGTGTATTCACACTACCTTGTAATTATTCAATGCTGAATAATTAGCTCTGTCTTGTTTTAGGCATCCCAGAATAACTGCTTTCTATATCTTCACTTGATTTAAGAGTTCACAGTAGCTTATTATCTACTGCTATCAACATTTGGAGAAACAGCTGTTCAAACTTGACCCACATGGTATGAAATAAAGCTAATACACACTTAAGTACACCAATATATGAATTTTAGGTCTGTATCTGCATCAACAGCAAACAGCTATTGGCTTATCTACATCTTTAACGTTACAGCTTTGGATTACAGGACAAAAGTTACATGGGTCTTTCCATCATTCAATAGCTACCCAGAGCTGTTTATTAGTTACTGAAACAGAAAAAGGGTCTCTTATAACCTCAAAACAAATTTGACACAGCTATCTATGCATATCTTAGTCTTCCTTCCTATCTACATTTTGTTTGCTATGTACAGACCTTTTTCTTGCTTACTACAGTTTACTAGAAGAAAGCAGGTAACAGTTGTGAAAAGAAAGCAAGCTGTTTCAAGGGTTGCTCCATTACTTCAATGAAAAAACAAAACCAATAGTCATTTCTTTGCAACGGATGACTTCTAATTTTTCTGAAAAAAAAAAAGGTTTGTGTAAGCAACATGCTTAAATAGCAAAGTGTATAGCTGTCAGTGATGTTTCTCTTCCACTGCCCTACCTCCTCAGGTCTAAAAGGCAGATGACTAACCAAGGTGATCAGATGCAGCAAGAAAGTGCTAGAAGAAAGTGCTAGAAGCACAGAAGAAGAGATGCAATTTATATACCTGAGTTACAGTGGAAAAAAAAGGAGAAATATAAACAGCTTCACTGAGTGTGCAACAGCAAGACATTTTAGCCTGTTTTATGTCATCAATCTCTTTCACAGAACACTAGCTTTTATTATAAAAACCAGCTTAGCCATTAAGTAAAATGAGTGCCTAGGAACATTTAGACACCGAGAGCAGTGTGACATCTAATTACATGGATTTCAGCCTCCAGTTATCAAATCTTTTATCTGTATCCCAAGCATACTAAAGGCACAGCAATTTATAGCAGGCAGCCTAAATCCTTTAGTTGAACTTTTCTTCCTCAAAATAGCACACAATATATTCCAATATCCAAGTAAAAAAATGCTGCCAGCACATATGGCATATTTGCTACTAACAAAGTAAGCATTTAAGAAAGGCATTCCAGCAGCCAGGAGTTTTATTTGCCAAGAATTCAGATTTTTTTTTATATAAAAGTTTTTCCTTTTTACATAGGAAACCAAGACACATGGGATGCAAAAGTTTGTAAAGATTTCAGGAGGCTGCAAAATATGTCCATGTAAAAACCATTCTCAGAAGCCAACATTCAAAATAAGATGAAGACTGAAAACACTTTCTTTAAGGCAGCTCACATCCTGACATTAACACTTGCGTGACAGGTTTCTACAGAAAAAGCTGTTACAGGGACTTCAGTCCCTGAATCGTCAGTCTCGGTTGAAGAGCTTAAATATAAAGAAAGGGGAGCAAGAATCGCCTGTTTTCCAGGTACTGCCTAA
Source organism: Aptenodytes patagonicus (assembly GCF_965638725.1). Taxonomy (NCBI): domain Eukaryota; kingdom Metazoa; phylum Chordata; class Aves; order Sphenisciformes; family Spheniscidae; genus Aptenodytes; species Aptenodytes patagonicus. The sequence goes on along the minus strand of NC_134955.1, from coordinate 33,448,852 downwards.
TCCAGATGTGTAACAACTTCTCCCTTCACTGGAGTCTCATCCGTTTTTCAGGTGGTCCTTTAGCGCCAGCACTCTGCTGAGCATTCTTTACAGTCTCTTTTTCCTCTGGCTTGACAGCTTCAGGGGCTGGTTCCGGTTCCTTCTTGATTTGATCCACTTAAGAAGTACAGTAAAAGAAAGTTAAACCTCCAATTTTTATTCCTAAAATACTGTTCAGAGTACTCAGAAAATATTGTTGATATCAAAGGGGCAAAATTAATTTCAAAGGTATAAGAATAACCAAGGACTAAATTCATACCTATACAGGTGAAAAAGTGGAATAGATTGAGGAGATACAGTTCATGATTTTCCTGTTTTGAGGTTGCTCACGATCAACTCAAAGCCTTCACATACTTTCTTGAGCTTGTAGCACCATGCAAAAATCACTAAGATGCTGGACTGACCAAACTGTTCCCTCATTCACCCTTTTACCCTCCTCCTGCTTTCAAAGACCATTTCCTGCATTTGGACCTTCAGGCAATACAGTTTTACAGACAGAAAGGGCAGGAGTAGAATAGACATTTTTTCAACTTCACTTTGGCTGTCACAGAGAACTCTTACCTAGTACTTTGCACAATTAGGCAATGCCATAATTCCTAACCACCTCAGTAGCAGCAGCAAGGAACTTATATGGCAACTGGAAGACACTGCTATATAGAGCCTATTTTTTAAGTCTTGTGAGAATATCAGAGTTTTACCTGGGATAGGCTTTTCTCCAGGCTTTTGCTGTGGGGGAGGAAAGAACAAAAAAAAACATCAGTGGAACGAAAGTCATAATTCTTAACCCTTCCTACTATGCACTTAGGAATATAAACCAAGCAACGAGCCCTTCTATGTAAGAGTTGAGGGTAGAAGGGATCACTAAATACATTTTAAACAAAATCCAATTAACATTTTATAACATCCAGTTTTTCCTCTGACAAGTGAAAAGCGCTAAAACAAGAAATGCACAGTTAGCCAGTCGTTCCCACATCTGAGGAGTAAACAGTTTTGTGAGATGCTGTAAACATCGTTTCCTTTGCTCCCAAGCAGAAGACCTGCTGGAACAAATGGCTACTAGAGACGATCAGAGGTAATCACAACAACTTCACAGAATGCCAAGAATTTCCACGCTAATTAATAAGCCTCCAGAAAAATGGAGTAACTAAAACAAAATAGCTGTGGTGGCTTTTAATTGAGCTCACAAAGCAGGAAATTGGAAGCAGCAGCAAAATTTGATAGCTGACAAGAACAGACCCTCTGCGATTAGATAAGGAATTTGTATAACAAAATTTGCCCTCGTAGTTTTGCCAAGGTCTTAATGACTCCTGCAATTACAGAGGGGAATCCTGCACTCCAATCAGAGCCTTCCATTTCAAATTTATTATCTAATCCATGTTACCATTGCACAAAGCACACAAAATTCCCATTCAGTTTCAGCTGTTTAAGTACTTATGACTGCCTTAACTACTAAGTTACAGTAATACTATGACTTATAAGTGTCATACCTGAACAAATCTGGGTGGAAACTTTTGTCTTAGGTCTAAAAGCAAAGCATCTACCCGTTGCCTTTGGAAAATAGAACTTGGTTCTTCTTTCTTCTTGGCTTTTGGTTTAGCTTTCTCTGCAAGTCACAGAAATGTAAGAGAAAGCTGTATTAAAAGTTCTGTTCTCTTAGCAGCTCTTTGTTGTATGACAAGTTGGTATTTGTCTCTCCTCTAAACTTCACCTACATTTTCCCTTCGACATCAGTTATTTTTGTGGAAGACAGGTTAAGGACAATTCTTACCTCCTGACAAACTGGTTTGGCTTCTTAAAATGTACTTTGGTCTCCAGCGGGTTGAAGAGTTGCCCGCTTTGTTGACACACACGGCTCACCATTTTCATTTCCCACCCATGCCTCGATGTTCATTCCCACCAGCACAGAAGAGCAAGATTCCTTCCACCTGACAGGGAGCACTAACTTACCCTTCAGACAGAAAGACACTTAACCTCATCTCTACACCATTGCTGTGCATTGCCTCAAGCTTCTCCCTACATTACCTTCCCTCTCCCAAAGTACACAGGAACAACTAGGAATCATACCTCGTTCTTCTTGATCTTTGAAATGCCACCAGTAGCCCTTGGATGGGTGATAGCGACAGTAGGACATAGCTTCTTCAAAAGCAGACTGAATTCCATGCACCGCAGTGAGCTTTCAGAACAAGAACATAAGGCAGTGTTCAGAATTTAAGGAGAAAATACAGTATAAATTTTTGAAAGCAGGGATTTTAAAATTAGCGTTCTATGTTCATTTTTGTTCTGGGAAGGGAACTTGGGACATCCAGTTTTGCACCAAGAATGTAATCTCTTTAACAGGCTCTTACAAGACCTTTTCTGAATTGCTTTTCTAAACTGACAGAGAAAAGCTTGCAAAAGTAGTAGTTTACTAGAAGAAATCAAAACAAACCCAAGTATCCAATTTAAAAAGAAATACCACATTAAATGAGGCTTATGTTTTTAAGTTAAAGAGAAATATTACATTACTTTAACATTCCAAAGCAAGCTTCACGGAATATGTATTTAATTACTATTTCATATGTATTTGTCGTTTAATTTTTCTTTTGATTATTCAAACATCATGTCGTTCTGCCAATTGTGTGGCTTCAGTTATCCTGATCCTTTATCCTTAAACAACGTATTCTACTTTCTGGACCACATTGTACTCTCCCAGGATCTTTCATTTCCATGTGGGATGCACACCATATTAACCAGTGGGGTTTGTTTCAAGTTACTGTATGCTACACGAGATCTTTCCTCAAAACAGCGAAGGAGGGATTGAAACAGTCTGAGGAACAACCAAAAGTAAAAGCAGATACAAACTGGTATACATCAAATGCACAGAACACTTACAACTCTGGAGTTAATGACAGACCCTAAATCAGGTGCCTGATAAATCACTCCAGCAATAATATAGTAGTCGGCCAATGGAATAGCTGTGGAGAGAAAAAAAAAAGCAGGATCAGTTTAAAGCTCTATCTGAAGATTCTGTATTTGTTGCTGAATTTCAGTAGTAACAGCAGAAGTTGCAATATTCATCTCATCACCAAATTTTCTCTTTTTAATTTTTTCCTTCAAGGTGCTTTATTTGTACCCTAGCCACAGACTGATAAGAGGAAAAAACCCAAGGTCTGCTTTACAGATAGAAAAGCATCAGCTTTACGTCCCATCCTACTGCAAACAAATAATTGACCTTACAAGAGTTGGGGTTTTCAGAGCTACACAAGAGGAGTCAAGTGAACTGCACTGGAAGTAGTTCCACTTGCCTTTACTACCGGTAGAAACCCACAACGTAAGATCTCATTCTTCTGGCCTCAGCTTTCTTCAACTTGTACAATCCTCTTAGCTAGATTTCCCAGACCCAATAGCAGCTAAGCACACACATGGTATGCCTTTCTAAATTAATAACATTCTGCCAAAAAAAGACGACCTTCCAAAGGCATTTGATAAATCAGATTTGGAAGCTCTACTGACCCATCAAAAATTCTTGTTCATTAGAGCTGCAGTGCAGAGGAACATCATAACTGCCTCCGTAATACTCTGCCAAACATTCTTCAGCTGAGAAACTACAGCAATGCTATCAGCTTCACAATCCTAAGGATCTTAACCTGCGCACACATTTGTCCCAGTTCCTCCATCTGTATTAACACATTCTGTTTCAACCTTTTTACTGACAGGACCCAATTCATCCAGTACTTGCATTTTATGAAGCTTGGACACCTGCCTAAATTAACAGACCGAGACAGCTGGGTGCATATTACAGCCAGTACCCACCTCTCCTCAAAAGAAAGAGGATTCTCAGCATTTCTTTAAGACGTGGAGCAAGACACAGAACAGCAGCTTTACTGTCTCACAGCTCTGTACCAGAGCAGCCTACTTTCCTAGACAGGTAACTCTCCCTAACCATTGGATCTAAAGATTTTTCCAAAACCACTTCAAACAGGCAAAAACTGGGCTTAAAGAATTTAAAATATACTTTTTTTAAAAAAAAACCACAGAAGTCATAAGACAGGCCTGCACCAGTTCTACCTGAGTACTCAACACTTGCTGTGAACTCATTAAATTTTAGTTTTCCATCCTCATTCTCATGTCTCAAATACGCTAATATTTGTACCATGATAAAATGAAACACAAGTAACATTTGAGCTAGGGAACTATGTGACTCAAGCAAGGTATCTAGCCCAAACTGTACAGTCACAATGGGAGAAACATTACCAGTCCCAGTTAAGTTCCACCAAACACACTTTTGTATTACAGTGAAAGTCTGCACACACATATTGTGGAAGTCCCAACTCTACTCTTGATCTAAAAAGTGTCAAAACAGGAAATTAAGTGCTGCATAATATTTCCATGGTCACCTTTTGAAAGCTAGATTCAAAACCTTTAATAAAGAAACAACTCTAAAAATCTATTAAAAGGAGGAATCACGTATGTTCTTTTTCAGTATGCAACTGCAATATAACGAGGCCATTACCCAATATAAGCAAGTAAGAAGCATTGCTAGACAAGGCAAACTCCTGCACAAGACCAAAATGCATGTGCAGAGCCTAAGTCACTAAAAAAAAGTTAAGAAATAACTAGCATTAAACCTGCCTTTCTTTTCTGTAAAGCTTACTCTGAAATAACCAGATTATTTTACACATACATGCAGTAAACACAGAAGACAGTCCAATAACTATTGAAATGCGGTTACTTTTTTAATTAATCACACATGCACAAAGAAATTTAAGGTTAAAAGGAAATAATGAAGATGGTTGCACGCAAATGGAAAAAACCTAAGGTATTTCATTTAAAACTTGGAAAGGTCATCAGTGACACTGTGAGGAGTGGTGCAATTGTCGCAAGATTCCCTCACGGTTCCAAAACACTCAGTTCTCAGAGGAATAACCAAAACAACAAGCATTTGCTTGTTTGCAACGTGCAGTATCTCATGGTCATTTTTCACATGGGTCATCATCCTCTGCTGACAAGATCCTACTCAGCAGTATAACCAATCCACAGTTGAAGGTGGAAATAGTACAAAATAAGAAAGTGACATGACACAAACAGAAGCATGAATGATCCCTCTCCCTGACTAACTCAAATCATGGTTCAGCAAAATAAATAAATAAATCACATACTAGCCACTTCAGATGATTAGCTCAAATTGAACTAAGCTCATCAGCCCCAAGCAAGGATATCGTTAGCCTTATATTCCAATAATTAAAATGAAAACTCTGGCATAGCCTAACAGATAAATACAACATAGCATGAATGCTGTTACCAATTTCCCATGGCAAAATATACCACAGGGCAGCACTTACTCATTGCACTCTTCACATTTCACCACAAGATGGCAATCCCTGCTATTAGCACACTAGAGATCACTCTGATAGACAAAATATCTCCACCCCACCACAAAGCCTCATACCCTTTTATTTAGATTTAAGAAAAAGACAGAAAAGGGGAACCAGAAGTGCTTAAACACGAATTAGGAACAGATAAAAGCGACTAGCTGATCGTCCTTCTCAACAGTGACAAGAACTGAGTGACCTTACCTTGTGTTGGAGATTGCCTTTGCTGCTTCCGGATAATGAAAAGAATGGGCTCTTGAGCATGAAGAAGGATGTACTCCACCCCAACCATCTGGCTGAAAAAGAAGCAACCAGAATAAACATCTTCCTCAAAGTAGAATCTGTAGGATGTGAAGAGCTACCAATGGCCTGGCAGTAAGGGATGAAGTTCTGATGCTTTGGAAGCTCTTCAATATAATGTGCAGTAAATAAAGGCATGGGATTTCCTGAGCTAGCTATCAAAACCTAGCTGCATACACAAAGGGAGTTACAACAACCTGACACAACATCTAAGTAGAACATGTTAGCAAACAAATAAATAGCAAGAAAGATAACACAATCTATCATCATAGAGATGTCATTTAAACACAGAAACAAAGGACCAGTGTATGATGTGGCCATCTGTGTGTCCGATGTGAAAGCCCCTCCACAACCACATCTGAGCACAAGCGACTTTACCAATGAACTTTTAGCTCAGCTTGCACACTCCCTATCATATTGTGGAGTCTTTAAATAGTTCTCAAATACCTCACTTGTGCTCAGTGTAGCAGATGGGGAACTGCAAAGAAAGTTAACTTGCACATGCTGCAATCTCATTACACAACCATCTGTGATCAGTTTATTTACAACGCTCACTACTTTTATTATCCATACTAAAAAGCCAGCTCTTTGGAGGAATTATATACTAATTATTGCACATAGTCAGCGGGATATGGAAACACAAACTATTTATGAACTCTACTATCCCCTAACATAAACCCTATTCACCACAGAAAAACATTTAACTACATTACCATTACTCGGGTTCTGTTGAGCTGGGAAGATGAAAGGACAGCTTTTCTAATTCGGAGAAATATCTAAAAGGTGATTTACTGGAATCTCAGGATATACATGGAATCCTTCATGCTTAACACCTCCTTGAAATGGCGTAAGAGGAAGTAGAAGACATCCAAATACAAAAAAGCTGGGCTCCCTGGCAAGTGGTGGGACTAAAAAGCACAGAACAGAAGGAGGTTTCCAGCATGCTTCCATTCAACCATCAAAGCCTCTGGATGGAGGGACAAAGGACACTGCACAGGAAGCAGTTCCAAATTACAACTTACTTCAAATGGTCCAAGGTCATCCGCTGCATTTTGACGACTTCATTGTTACATGTTCGGTCATAGAACGGGTTACTTCGCTCCGAGAAATAGTCCAACACACTCCCATTGTTTAATATTGGAATCCAGGAGCTGTCAACCCAGGAAATTCCTAAGAGATTATCTGAGAAGGGAAATCTACGCTGAGTACCAAATCAGCCAGAAACACTACAAATACCTCCAAGAGTGAATTGCTACCATTAAAAATGTGTTTCACAGAGTTCAAATAATAATTGATAACCTTTAACCTTCTGAAGTTCTGCTGTAGGTACTCAATAGAAATACAGTCTTTTTTTGTTATTGCACTTTTCTTTCCTTGACCACTAGCTGCTGGTATACTTTTATGTCTCAAGAATGTGAGTAGGGTCTGTGTGCCCATGTGTGTGAGCTGTGTTGGTGGGAGTTAATTAGCTCTGATACTGCATATAATACTACCATACTGCATCTACCCAGTAGTATTATATACAGTTTATGAACCACAGCATTAGCTGAGTAGAAAGACAATCCAAAGCATGGGTCCTTTTGAAAGCTAGGTCTCAGTTTAGTAAATTCAACTTACTTACCAAAGTTAGGATCAGTTACAGGGGGGGAAAAAAAGTGATACACCCCACACTAAATCTAAGCCTGGCCATGTTTAAAACAGTTTATTTCTTACAAAATTAGTTTCCAAGCTGAAACTATAATAGTGAAAATAGGTAAAACACTGCAGAGATCTATTAATTAAACCAAGAGTTTTCTTTTGCTAAAGTCAATGAATAAACTACTGAGTGAAACAAAATAGTGGCATTGTTAACATTTCTAAGATGTTCTGTTATTAAAATATGTACCTATATGATATCATAGCAGCTGATACTGTTGTGTTTCAAAGATTTTTTTTTTTTACATGGGTGAAATCTATAATAAACAAAAAAAACCAAAACAGCAGACACAAAAATGCTATCTTTGGGCAGATGTTTCCCAGTAGTATCGAACAACAGGTTCTGTTCCTGACTCTACAATTAATCTGCCAAATTGCCTTCAGCAAATTCCTTATTCCATAACTCAAGTGGATATTACAGAAATCTAACTACAGAGTATTAACAATTACTTAAAATAGCAAGCTTTTTAAATGAAATATGTTCTATAACCTGCAAATCATTATATGCCAGATAAGTTCCTACAGATTTGGGGACATTTGAATTAAAATCCCTGGATTTTATTATCACACTGCAGCAAAATGATGTTCCTCAAGCAGACCAAAGAAACCAGTGTCAACAATCACTTCTACATTCAACAAATCTGCTAACATTGAAGATCCATGAGGCACCTTGAAAAGCACCCTGAAATTCATCCATTTTAAACTGCAGCAGCAGCAAATAGAATTCCCAAGACACAAGAAAGCAGGAAACAAAGGCATGCATTGTTTAGAATTAAAAAGACATAAGTGACAAGAAGTCATTGAAAACTGACTGAAGAACTGAAATTCCCTTCTCACAGGAACCACTCCCTTACATTCATGCATTATATACATACCCAGAACTCCCACTTATCATTCCACTGTGAATATTTTACTTCTCAACAACTCTGCATGCTCAAGGATGACTGGATCAGTTCCAAAAATGTCAGCTCATATACTATTAGCAGCTTCTAATAAAGTAACACTAGCTGCCCAGCAAACCAGGAAAAACAGCAGCGTAAACAGTCATGCGTAAATCATTTTGCCTCGTTAATCTCAGAATTGCCAGCCTAACTCTTTCATAGAACAGGGGGGAAAAAACAAAAGTCTAGAGGCATTCATGTTGTTTCACATACACTAGTCTCTCTCCTCACTACAAAAAAGGAAATCTCAGAAACACAGCACTAAGACCCATTATTAAGCACTTAAGTTGCAGTAGCACTGATTATTCTAAATGCCTCTCAAAACCAAAAGACAAGCTTTCCTTCCCAACAAAACCAAAATCTTAAGTGCTTGCATTTTTGCCATCATAAATTCTCATATTACATTTCAAATACAAACTTTTCTTGCTTGTATGATTAACAGTAACTACATTTCTCACGAGGAATGTCAGGCAAGCTTCATATATATATATATAGTCTATGTATATAGACTGATAAACGTATCGCAAAATGGAATATAAAGTTGGGCTCTAAGGCTCAATTATCCATAGCTGCTTAGTGCCAATATTTATAACTGCCTTTATAACTAGCAAGATTGTTCTCTTAAACTGTTCTTGGAAAAAAGGGGAGGAAGAACAAAACCAGCCATGAACCTGACATGCCCGTTATTCCCACTAAGAAGGGAGTACTTCTGTTTATTTTGGGTATGAGAAAGAAAGAATGGTGTTCCTGCTTCCCTGTTCCTTTCAAAAAAAGGACATCTTGTTCAAAGCATTTTTTGTGGAATTTGCATCACAGATGCAAAAGTAAAGTCCTTGTGACAACACTGCCAATCTGCCATGAATGTCAGGACAATTTGGGAGACAAGCCAGCAAACCATGGCAAAAAATAACAGGAGACCAATTCACACAGTGCGCTGTAACTGGCCTTGCTGGCTGGATAGCCCAACACTAGGCTTTGGCAAACTGAGAGGAACGGTAAAATAGTTTGATAGCTTAAAAATAGAAGTATGCTTCAAACTCAACTTAATATATTGAACCGTATAAGACAGAAGACTTTGAGGGAGCTTAAATGATGTGGATTAAGACAGAAGGTTCTCACACCAGCTAATAACTTAATACAGCACTCCTGCCATTAATTGTCCAAATAGCTCCTTGCTGCAATCTGAAACAAGGCAGTCAGAAAAGCAAACAGGACTGCAGACATCATTAAGTAAGAATTTGAAAAAAAAAAAAGGAGAAAACATCTGTGGCATTATCAAAATTAACCCCTCACAAGCTTTCCCTAAATATCTGCTCTTGGTCATTCCCTGAAACTCCACCACACAGGCTTTTGGCGTGATTCCATTCAAAATCATTTGGAAAAAATTGGAGAAAAATAATTTCCTTTCTCATGCCCTCTCAACCCCCTCTTCCCCTCTCAAAGTTCAAACTCTTCACAGTAATTTAACCTGTATTTTGTTTACAATGTAAACCTTCTTTAATACTTCATTCAAATATCACCGCTGCTTCTTCAAAACATTCTCTCTTTCTATTCATATCCCTGAATTCTCACCCAAACCTTTCTTGTTCTCAGTTACTTCAGCTTTCTCCCGGGCTTTTCTAACACCTGGCCTGCATCATCACATCCACCCGAAGCACTGTTAAGATTACCAGCCTAACTCACTGCTTTGGTCTCGTGAAAGTCCCACACGCGCCAGTGTTTCCCACTTTCCTCCACACTTCAGAGCTAGAACTCTCTTTTTCAGCTGTTCCCTTATGTTACTGTCTCACCCCTGGACCTCCTTATTCCATCTGAAAAGGCAGAAGTGTACCAGAAGGGAGGCTTGTTTTTCCCAGGTGGCCCTGAACGCACCCTCCTAGCCTGCCTCACATCCAAGAAAACTGCTTTTTGGTCAGTTTTTCCTCCCAGTTCCTTCTCAAGACATAGATGCTCTAGCAACGCTACTAAACTCTCTTGTGCAGAGTTTCCAGAGACACACAAACAAACTTAGTTTGGGCCCCGTTGCCCCTACAGAGCACTAATAAAGGAAGCAGCTCTATTATCCTCGCGCCTCTGGCCACACCTCATCGTCCAGAAACCTGGGCGCTCCTCGGAGCGAACACTATTAGCACAGCAACCTCCAACCAGCCAGGACGGTGGCCATTACACCAACCTCCTCCCTCAGCCGCAGCTGCCCGGGGCAGCCAGGCCCGCCGCGCTCTGCCCCACGGAGGGAGCTCGCCCCTTCGCGCTCCCCGCGGCGCCCGGACGCTCCGCGCCCGCTCAGCCCACGGCGGGAGGGCCCGCAGCTCGACACGGAGGCGGCCCCCCCAGGGTCCGGAGCCGCGGGAAGCGCGCCAGGGCCGCTAGCGGGGAGCCCCGGGCACCCACACACGCCCCGGCCCTACCTCGGATATCCACAGCCGCCATGGCCGCGCCGCGCACTTCCGCCCGGCGCCCCGGCAGGGGGGAGGCGGCGCGGACAGGAAGCGGGGTAGAGCGGCGCCGGCAACAGAGACGGGAGAAGAGAGGAGGGGCGGGGCGGGGGCGGGGCCTCCGGCAGCGGGGCGGGGCTAGCCGGGATGAAGGCGGTCCTCGGTCAGGCCTGCCGTGCGGTGAGGTAAGGTGGGGTGCGGTGCGGTGCGGTGCGGTGCGGTGCGGTGCGGTGCGGTGCGGTGCGGTGCGGTGCGGTGGAGTGGAGTGGAGTGGAGTGGAGTGGAGTGGAGTGGAGTGGAGTGGAGTGGGGTGGAGTGGGGTGGGGTGGGGTGGGGTGGGGTGGGGGTGGGAGAACGTCCTTCGTCCCAGCACGCAGTCGCTGGCCGGGGAAACATGAGTGTGAAGCGAAGGGTTGTGCTGCCCCAGCCTCCCACCATAACCGCCAGGTGACCTGCTCTTCACCCATGAGTGATGCATAACCAGAACCACGGCATTAGTGACAAAAACTAAATGCATTTTTAATGCTAATTCTGAGCTGTTTGTTCAAAAACAGAGATACAGGCGTTTTACAATCGTTTTCACCTCATCTTGGCCCTCTGGTGATCGCCGGTTGCTTTCGAAGTCAAAGAGATGTGGGCTGCAGGTTCCTGCTGCGCATCACACCCATCCTGGCCGAGCTGGCTGGGGTAGCCCTGATTTAGATTGCCGTGTGGGAATAATATGGGATGTTTGAGATCACACCGTCAGAACACCGCATGGTTCCTGTCCTGAGGTTTGGTCCTTGGCATTTTGACTCTTAAGTGATATCACCGGTCATTTATAGGGTGAAGAACAACATTCAGCGGGTGGAAGAATATACGTACACTGAAGATTAACAAGCTTTTTATCTAGACTGACAACCACAATCTACCAATCTGCTGTACAGAGCGCCCAATACCCCCACGTCCCGCTAGCGTAGCTCCACACGCCCGTCTCGCCTGAGCCTTTGCGGAGGGCTGCCGAGATCAGCCGTTCCCTCGCTGGGAGCAGCAGGGTCTGTGAAGTGAGCCTGGAGGTTATCACCTCGCTGATGTCATGTCGGGGTGGTAACTGGTGATGGAATTTCTTCCCCTTCTGTTAGAGACGTGTATAGTGTGTATAAAGTACAGGGAGGGGATATGATTATTGTACGAGAGCAATCAAAAGGTTAGGGCAAACCAGAGCTGACACTGCTTATTTGCTCTTTATTCAGTCCTCTTGTACCGATGCATTAGGAGACAGACTTTAATTGCATAACCACATACTCTTCTTTTTTTTTTCCCCAGGATTCCTGTCTCGTTCAATGTTAGAGTCACTGTATGACTTGCGGATATACTGGGTTTGTTCTCTGCGAAGGAGAGCTGCCTGCAGAACACTTGCTTTACGTGTTTCAGGCGTTGAAAGATGTCAATGTACCAAGTGAAGGTTACAGAAAGTGACAAGACCAAAGAGTTAAGGCAGAAGAATGCTGCTTTGGAGAACTGGACTCTATTCTTGCCAGTGATATAGTCGTACATTATATTAATGATGTTTTTTTCAACCTAATATTTCACAGTTGTCCAGTAATTTCAGTTCCTCATTTGTTGGAGACTGACACCAGGGATCCGATTTATAGATGTGCTGGTCCCTCGCTGCAAATAAATTTATGGTCGTCATGCTTTGTGTGTTTTATAATTCTCTGCACTCTGAGAAGTCAAGTTCTATGAAATCTCTCTCAGTTTAAGCACGCAAAATAAGATTTTTGTAATCTCTCTGCCTCAAGGCTGCATCTCTAAAAGGGGGGTGATAACAGGTCCCTTAGCTCTGAGTAGTTTATGAAAATAAATTTAATAACGTCTGCAGAAATATAATGATGCTGGGGTGGCTAGTGTCACGAGGCAATTAATAATCCCCTCTTCGAAAAAGAATTTTCTTAAAGTGCAAAAAATAAGTAAAAAAAATTGAACAGTAGAAGAAAACAAAGTACTGAACAGATGAGCACTGTCCATCCTTAACGCTAAACGCAGAAGAAAGCTATGAAAACATGGCACTTGGTAGGCTTTAATGGCACAACTACATTAAAAATCAAAGCTAACCTTAATTTTTCAATTTTCTCATTTCTGAGTGCTTGTCTTTGTTACTGAGATAATATTCTGTGTAATACATTTTTCCACTGGGTAATTCACATGTGCGCACACTGCAGATGCCCATTCATTAGTCAACTGCTACTTGTTAGCAGTTTCTACCTTTGCCAAGCACACCTCTCTAGCATTATCTGCAGCAGAGTGTTTCCAAATAATACTACGATAGGTTGCCATTCTAAACCCGATATTTAAATATCCCCGTAATGAACAATCCTCCTGGAGAGTAGAAATGCCAACAGATATAACAGCCACCCTTCTGGAGCATCTCTGATGCCCTGTCTCATTCTATTTTTGTGCAAACCATTTCTCTTCAGTAGCAAATGGGAACTCAACCTCCATTTTAATTATTCATGTTGTCCATCTTTCCTGCTGACTCTGCACCTCTCCTCAGCAAGTATGTCTTGGATGAGCGAGGGGCTGGAAAGCAAAGACTCCTGGATGGGAAATAATGGGGTTTGATGGCTTACAATAAGTCTTCAATTACATGGTGAGACTAGCCAAAGCACTGCTGGAAAGAATTGTTCATCTGGTAACATTTTCACCTTCCACTGCAGCATAAAAGTCTAGGGATTTTTCACTCGGCTTCCTCTAAAGGGAGAGTCCTAATGAGTATTGCGGTTCTGTCCTTGTTAGCAGGAGGTGTGGATTACAGATGGAGAGCTAATGAAAGCTATCAGGTAAAATGAGGAATTTATGCGTGCTGCTTTTAATGCCAAAGAAAGGCACCTTAAGCAATGAATATTTAGACATATTCACTCCATTTGTGTGTTTTAAAAATGCATAAAATACTTGGATAAAAACCGGCACCTTTTCATGCCCCGGTGTTTGGATGTCATTTAGTGTCACCCTCCCCCCAGTGGAATTATTTTTATGTATTTCTCTGATCAGAGCTAATGAGGAATCTCATCCTACTATGCCCCCCTCTGCTAGGCACTACACATGCACACACCAAAAGAGACTGCCCCTAATTTACAATGTTCGTTATCTCCAGTGGATGCAGGATTGGTAGCGCTGAGCACTCCACGTTATGGGTACAGTGGGGACACTACCAAGGACTCCCTTTATAGTCTCAAATAAACACAGCTAAATTGAGAGGACTACGTCTACAAATGGAAGGAAAACCATCACTGTGCACATCTCTAGCAGTCCGCGGAGACGGAACAACTAAACCAGCTATAGGCCATCAGGTGAAAAGTGTTGTGTATGTATCCTTATCATTATACTCTGGGCAGTTTCCAAAACATATTAGAGGCTGCTGAACAAGGAGATCATCACAGCGCGTTGGATTCTGCCAACCTGCATCTGAACTCGCAGATTAATAGTAAAAAGCTCCAAGTCCCATTCCGTGTTCTGGGCAAATCTGGTTCTGCAGTGAAGCACAAGGGAGATTTAAATTCCTGTGCTAATGCAAAATTGCTGGGCTTGAATTACTTATGAGTGATTTGCTACTGGTTTTATAGTAAACAGGAATGGGAAAATGTTCTTTTAAATGCTTATCTTCTGGTTTGGGGGAAAGACATCAAAAAATGAACAAACCAGTGATAGATAATTATGAGCAATGCAAGGAAAACACTGAAATCACAAAATTTTAAAGGGGGAAGGGAAGGTTTGAGTGGGCTACTATGAGTTGATCCCCCTTATTTTGTTTTAACATTTTTGCTGGTGAAGTTTCCTTCTTTCCACCCTGAAAACAATGGCAACGTTACCAGTACCTTCAGATGGCACTACAAATGCAGTCATTTACAGAATAGCTTCCAGCAGGCCTCAAAAGCCATCGTTGAATCATGCTTTAGAAACCCATAGCACAGCCAAATTGCAAAATTCTGGTTTTTAAATCCTTAATCAGGCACTTTTGCTGACTTCAAAGTCTGCTAATTTCTCTTTTCGTGCAGTGCATCTGCCTGTACTTTTCCTTTTCCCAAGATGCTGTTTTCTGCACAGTTTTTATAAATACCTCTAATCACATGCATTGACTATAGAAAAAAATAGCCAGGCTTGTGTGCTCTTTTTTTCTGCTGGAAAAATGCCACGGGGAAGATCTAACTAAAGTGGCTGCAACGATGGCTGCAGCTGGTGCCCTCTTCAAAACTGGGTCCCCCCTCGTTGCTCTCAGCTCTTGGCTGCGAAGAACAGAGAAGCTGGGGGACAGTGAGAAGAGTGATGCTCCCGGCATCCGCAGAGCACTTTAGGACATCTCATAGTGCTTTATTGGAGTCATCTGTTCGAAGGGATGGGGAAAAAAAAAAGATAAAACCTTGCTAACAGTCTAAAAGCTTCCTGAAAACAATTAATCTCCCAATAAACCCCAAAAGGCTATCTGTCAAGAAGTTAATAAAGACGAAATGTCAGGATGCCACATGGCTGCTAACAACTGCAGGCGGGAGGGGAAATGAGCTCGCAAGCAAAGAAGCACCAGCTATGTCATCTCACGCATGATCACGTATTAGAACCGCACTGAAGCTCTGGATGCTGGCTTTTGTGTTTCCGCAGGCATCTCTGATCTTAGCATCTCTGCTGCTGCATTGGCATTATCAATGCAAAAGCCCACAACAGAGAAGGATGCAACAAGTTTGCCCCTCACTACAAGAAGGACATCGAGGTGTTAGAGCGCGTCCAGAGAAGGGCAACGAGGCTGGTGAGGGGTCTGGAGAACAAGTCTTATGAGGAGCGGCTGAGGGAACTGGGGTTGTTTAGCCTGGAGAAAAGGAGGCTGAGGGGAGACCTCATCGCTCTCTACAACTACCTGAAAGGAGGTTGTAGTGAGGTGGGTGTCGGTCTCTTCTCCCAAGTAACTAGCGATAGGACGAGAGGAAACGGCCTCACGTTGCACCAGGGGAGGTTTAGATTGGACATGAGGAAAAATGTCTTTACTGAAAGAGTGGTTAAACATTGGAACAGGCTGCCCAGGGAAGTGGTTGAGTCCCCATCCCTGGAGGTATTTAAAAGACGAGTAGATGCGGCACTTAGGGACATGGTTTAGTGGGCATGGTGGTGTTGGGTCGATGGTTGGACTCGATGATCTTAGAGGTCTTTTCCAACCTTAATGATTCTATGATTCTATGATTCTAAGTCCAATCTGCAGGTCTTGGATCACCCAGAGGGGTCTGGTGGGAGAAGCAGAAGCTGCCCCGTGTCCCAAGAGCTGCACGCGTCAGATCCAGACCGATGTCCAGGAAGAGGCAGATTGAGCTGTCAGGTAACCCCAGAGCACAGCCCCCATCCTGCACGGCTCTGCTTGTCTGCATTTGTTTGCTGGATTGGGAGACAACTGGTGTTTTATTTCCACCCGGTTTCCAAAGGGAAGATCAGGGCCCTGGAGCACAGCCCTGGCCCTGCTCGCTGCCAACGAGCAGGCAGTGAGTGACCGCTTACAGCCAAGGCTTGCCCGGGAGAGGGAAGGGAAGAAAAGCAAAGCAATCGCCTCCCTGTGCATCCTCTGTATTGCACATACCTAATAATCTAATAATCCCAATCTCCAGACCGCACTACAGACTTAGCATTTGTAGAATGCCTCTTGGTAAGCTTTGCATGCCATCATTTTACCATGCGTTATAAACCCTAATATGGCCAAATTGCGAAGTCCTTGATTTTTATGCCCTTAGTCAGGCACTTGGCTGATCTGAAAGAAGGTTTTAATAAAAGAAGAGTCTCTCTAGTCTGATGAATGAAATCAGGATTTGCTTTCCTGGTTTACTGTATTTTCTATTAAAAAACAGGGCTTTGGTTTGGCAGTGAGCCCTGTGCTACCCAGTGGGAGGATGCAAAACATGGACAGGCTGACCAGATCAGGAAGTGAAAAAGAAATGCTTAATTTCATTTTTTCAAGATTGGAGAGAGCTGCAAAATCCAACAAGCAGCATCGGTGGCAGAACATGAACAAAACCTCTAAAAATCTCTCTGCTTGAACAACCCCAAGCCTTATAATGCTTAAAATAAAGGGGTTTATTTCATTTCAGTGAAGAATTTTCATCTCTGCTCTGTCCATTTAGTTACATACCTTTTTTTTTCCTGCACTTTCTGTCTACCTAAAACAGATTTCCTCACCTACTGTGAAATCTTAATGTTCTCACTCCATCACTGTCTCAGGCAGCTAATTGGCCAGGCAGGTCCTTGATTGGATCCCTTCTTCCCCGCTCTCCTTTCACATTATTTTTTCCTACTGGTGGTTGCTTGGTAACCCTAACTCCTCTGCTTCCTTTCCAGGAATTTTATGTGTTCCCCCCCAACAGGTAGTGATAAAAAAATATTATTTCCATCCTGACTGCTATGTCACTTCTTCATCTGTGCCTCCACACTACGCAATGTTGAAGGCAGACAAGTCACCCAAGCATTGACCCCAGGCAAGCTATCTCCACATAGCCAGGGCTGCTCATCCCTGCACCCAGAGAGAGAGAATTAATGCTCATGACTGAGCTAACCTAAGGTGGGGAACTTGGTGCATTTGCTGGGCCTGTGAAAAATGAACTATAGCAAAGTGTTCTTTCTCTGCCGGGTAATACTGCATTATCGAAGGTTATTTGCGAGGTAGTTGGACACTGTTTTGAGCAGAGGAAAGTTCCAGTTTGGTAGAAGTGGCATGAGCTTATGGGGGCCTTTCAGCTCAACAGCTACATGGGGCTTTTGCCTGCTTAGTCTGCACAAGGCATTTTCAGAGAGGAGATTTACTCAGTGACTGCAAGTGTGGCTGAGAAGGTATGGGTTCCTATTCCTTTCCATTCAGAAGCTGCTGCGGAGGGCATCACTATAGGCTTCACCTTGCTGCCCTACAGCCTCTAAGCTACAAGGTCCTCTACATGGTAGGAAACTACTAGTGAATCAGTGCTCAGCATGGGCACTGGGAACTAATACAGATGCATAAGTCTGCTCAAATAGTTCTGGACTGCAATTTGCAGAGCAATCCTATTCTCAGGAGCATCCATCCCTTCTCCTGCAGGAGTAGCAAAATTCCTATTACAGGCTGCATTAAAAAAGGATGGGTTTTCCTCCCCTAATACAGATTATCTCATCTTTGGCTTCAGTATGGTCCCAAAGAAGCAAGGCTGATCCCTTGGGTATTAGAAAAATATCAGCCGATCATGCTGGTTCCACACTCTCCATCATCAGAGACTCAGATCAGTCTTGCTCTGCCACTTCACAGAAACTTATAGAGGCTGTACTTGTGACCCGGCCCTCACAATGTACAAAGCTGGAAACAATCTAGCTTGGCAAGAGGACACTTTCCAGTACATCTTGCACATGAGAGAAATCTTCATCTGGGGATATTCTCTCGACCAGATCAGCCAAGAGTGGGCCAGTTGTGAGTATTTTACATCAGACTTTGATAGGAAAGAGTAGGTTAAATTAATTAAGCTCACATCACAGAGATTCAGCATGTGCTTCAAACAAGTGAAAAACCTGCACTGATACCAGAGCTTCATCTGTATAATTGAAAGTGCCACAGCACCTCTCTGCTTTGCAGATCATACTGAAGTCTGTAGGTATGTGGCAACTAACAGAATATGCTGGGATAGTTGCACATCCAGCAAAGAACTAGTCATGTTTTTCTGTTGGTGCAATGGAGAGTGGAGCAAGGACACTTACAGATTAACAAGCAAAAGATCTTATGTGATCATTCCCCCCACTCCCCTCTCCCTTTGTTGAAGAGGAAAAAATCAGGATAGCAAGGCAGGAGATACACGAATATAGCTGATCTACTGGAGAGAAGCCAAAACAGCAAAGCCAGGCATGTGTTTCTATAGTACTTAGCGCAGTGGGGCTCCACTGGGACTCAGAAGCTATCATAATCCAGCGATAAATAATGATAATAGGAACATCAGAAGATGAATACAGACAAGCTATATATCCTACAAATCTGTCAAAAATAAACATTTACCATCAGCAATTCACCACATGACTGACCTTCATAGCTTGATTCAGTGCCATGAAGTGCAGACTGTTGTCTGAGGGAACAGAAAGTAAGGCAGGGCAACGAGCACCCTCCGTCAATCGGGCTGTTTCTCCAGGACAGGCTTCCCCAGTATGGGACAAATCAGCAGCAAAGTGTTTCATTCACATATTGAGCACTGCATCTGTAAAAAATTGCATCTGTAAGAAATTGCATATCTGCCCAGCAGAAAATGCCCTTACATAATCAGCCTGCGCTCCATACTGACAAAGGACATCATGAGCCTTACCAAGCTATACGGTCTTGTTCACCCAGCCCCAAAATGTATCATTAACCCTTGTTTAGTCTCTGCCACATTACCAAATCTCTCAATCATGTTAAATTTTTTGTTTATTCCAAGTTATAACAAGATTTGGATTTAAGGAAGGTTGAGCTAAATGAGTTTCCTTGCCTTTGTAAATCCACTATCAGAGCTGTGGCGAAAGCAATATCCTTCAGACTTAGGCTCCAGGTTGACTGGAGTATCTTTTCCATCCATATTATCCATCTATGCAACTCAGGATGGTTGTTCCTTCCTAAAAGGGAAAGGTGAGTGGAGAGGAACATTTTATGGCTTCTGACTTACTAGTCTTTGAGACGAAACCTTGGACTCCATTCTGGGCAGAATAACTGGTCATTTCGAACTGTATCTCAGGTGAGTATCAAGGATACAGAAGCTGTAGCTCCAATTTTTATATTGCTCATGGCTTTTCTACTTTGTCATCCGCAGTGGCTTTTACGGCAGATCACGTCTCCTCTGTCTTTGAACATTTACAATAGTGGACATGGAAAACTGTATTCATCACAAATTTCTCTCTCCGTATGAGTCTCATTTGTTAAAATTCATGTCTACCTATGTTTTATAGTCATTATTTATCAGATTTATCAGTGTATTTTAAAATCCCTTTCAGTCTGTCCACAGGAAAAATACAGAATATATTAAATGTTGTAAATCCTTGGGTTTCACCCCAAAGATCTCAGGCCCTTCCAGTCAGGAGACATTGACTTTCCCATTTGTGAATACTACGTTTCTGAATCCTGACTACCTTTCACTGCTGATGGAGTGGAAGTGACTATATACGGCATTTGTTTTCCAGATACTAATGGTATCATATCCCATACCAATTTTCCATGCAACAGTTTGTCTCAATGACATCCAGAATCTAGTTCTTTTTAGGAGCTGTGTTTCTCATTTCTGTAACCCTGAGACCTCAGTCAGTTGAGCAGATAAACACTGGATTTATGAGTGCAAGGGTATGTCAGAATATCACCTCTCAAACAGAAGAAAAAAAATCATTTATGAAGCTACAAAGATGTTGCTGCTTATCCAGTCTGTCTACACAAATCAACCTTTTCATAAAGTATTTGCTGCGATATAAAAGTGACCTACTTGCTTTCAATCTATAGAAGACTGCGTGTTACACAAGGATCTGATTTGTAACTTGAGCATGACACTAAATGATTGTATCAACTCCTATATCCTTAATGCAGGCCAAGTATCTCATTTCAGCATCTGTCCTAATTTTAAAGCACTCTTAATGCATATGGTAAATATTTAGAAGCAAGTTTCTAAGTACTTTGTCCGTGCCTGTCATCTCTTCATTCCCTCTTTCACTAGTAAAATGCTAAAAACACATCATACATTGATAAGGTGGCTTCATATGTACACTGATATTGGCCCTAGCCCCCAACGCCCTGTAAGGGACGCAGCTGAGAAGTCTCATCCCAGCAGGTGGTGCTGCGGGACATGTCAGAGGGGCTGGTCCTTGGGAGAAGTGGGAGAGACTCAGGGGAGAGGGGTGGGAAGGTAATTTGGCTGAGATGCACAAAGGTGTTGCTAAGAGGTTGGACTTTAACCTCGGCCCCCTGTCACCTGTCCTGTGTCACACTCCCAAAGGTGTGTGGCATGCTGCAGGGGTCAGTCCCTGAAATCAGCAGCTTCGAGAGCCCTGTGCTGCTCATGAGCATGTGTTCACCTATTTTGTGTTATCAGCTGATGGGTTTGTGGCAGTGCCTCCTGTTCTCATGGTTACCTATCTACAGAGGGCATCACCTAAGAATAATCTGAGTAAACTGCGTGGCTTATGCGGAGCCCTTTGCATCTAGTAATGTAAGATATAGATAGATAGATAGATAGATAGATATGAGTTACTGTAGGAAGAACCCTTAAACACAAAGAAAAAAGAACACTCAGTAAACTAAAACAAATACTAAATGGGTTAGCAAGTAAACAGCACGAAGACAATTGTGACATACCCCATTACTCCCATCAGACTGGCCCAATTCCCACCATCCCCAAAGCCTCCCGATACAGAATGAGCGATCTTGCTAATAAGGTCAAGCATAGCTTATTCTTCTAACTGCTCTGCATTTTTCAGTACTGGTATTTCTAAGCCTAGCACTGTGATGAGAACAGTCAAATAATTGTGCAACTCCATAAAGGAAGGCAACAGCCCAGTGAGAGGTTTTTCTAGGCTGATCCTCATGAGCAAAGCATCCTTAATTGAAAACCAATGGACTAAGAATTAAATGAAATCTGGATACTGAAGTCAGTGGGTAGTTGATAGGAGGTGCAATCAGAGAAGCAAACAGAGGCATGGTCAATGAGTAATGTCATAAATCTGTATTAATACTGATATTTTTGTTTTAGAAGAAAAGTGTCCATTTCCTTTCTGTTCAGTCAGTGTAGATTTGGTTGATAGAAATCATGAGAATAATAAGGGCAAGAAAAGCCTGGTTTCAGATGAATTCCTCATACACTGCACCTGACCTTGGCATGAGAAAATCCTAGAGAGCTGCAAAGTCTGTTATCTACTGTAGATTTGGCAGGTTTGCAGATAGGTTCTCAGGAAGTCTGTCCCATATGCCCACGTACTTCACTGGCATATGCACAGACCTCTGAATTTATGCAACAGGGATTCTGCAAGTCCATCTTTTGTAGAAGGGGTGTCTTACTGACTTTAGCTGGACCAGATCAAGCCCCTACAACTTTTTGTCCCTGTGTTGTGGTTTAACCTCAGCCAGCAACTGAGCACCACACAGCCACTCGCTCACTCCCCCCGCCCCGGTGGGATGGGGGAGAGAATTGGAAGAATAAAAGTGAGAAAACTCATGGGTTGAGAGAATAACAGTTTAATAATTGAAATAAAATAAAGTAAAATAGGAACAATAATAGAATATACAAAGCAAGTGATGCACGATGCAATTGCTCACCACCCGCCGACCAATGCCCAACCAGTCCCCGAGCAGCGGCCCCCTGGCCAGCTTTTTTCTAGCTTATATACTGAGCATGACGTCACATGGTATGGAATACCCCTTGGGCCAGTTTGGGTCAGCTGTCCTGGCTGTGCCCCCTCCCAGCTTCTTGTGCACCTCCAGCCTTCTCAGTCGGCAGAGCATGGGAAGCTGAAAAGTCCCTGGCTAGTGTAAGCACTACTTAGCAACAACTAAAACATCGGTGTGTTATCAACATTGGTCTCCTCCTAAATCCAACACACAGCACTGTACCAGCTACTAGGAAGAAAATTAACTCTATCCCAGCCAAAACCAGGACACTCTGTTTAGAAAATGAGTTTTCTCCTTAACCACCTTTCTCCACTGTGCCCATCTTGGTAAGTTTGGTTACTCATCTGGGAATAATATCTCCATTTTTTATTTGTAGAGATCCACACCTTTGGAGTCTTGACTACAATCCACCTCTGGTACAATCTGGAAAAGATTTGTCTGAAGAAAACAGTGAGTTAGGGCTCAGACAAACTCTGCTTGCTATTCCTGTCACAGGGATTACTAAAAAAAGGCTGACCATTTTTTTAATTAACTTAGGATTAAATTGGCTTCTCCAGAGAACAGTCATCTGGATACCAAATGCTACCTGTAGGGTGATGACAGATAAAAGGGTTTTGCGCATTTTGCCTGTTTATGCCTCAGCATGGATTTTTCACTGCCACTGACATTTAGCTTTGCTTCCTCACTCTTGTGCTGCTGTGTCCCTGCTCTAGAAATCCTGATTCGTACAGGTGTACCAGCCACCAGCTCATCTTTCAAGAAGTTGCACCAGCTCCATCTTCAAACATCCATCGCTTCCTCACTGAAGTGCAAAGGTACTGGTTTTAGTACAGTATTTTCCATTTTCTTCCTCATCCATGACATCTTTTTAGTTAATCTTTTCCTCTTTCCACTCTGTCTCTGTTCTTTCATATTCTCACTACCTCTGATTTCAAAGCTCCTGTTCAGCTCCTTCTCTGGAGCATCCATCTGATGCTCTCTAGATCACTGAGTCTCCATTTTTCAAATCCCTGCTAGAAATATATTTTCTCCTTTCCCTAGCTAGATTTAACTGCTATCTGCCTTGAAACCATGCACTATTTTACAGAAACATTGGATTGGAATAAAAAAATTACTTCCAGACTCCACATCCAACATTAATCAGGACTATATCTCTGTTTTTAATAAATAATATATATTTTATATATTAAAGTTTTAAAATAAGTCGTTATGAAGGAAGAAACACATTATTGATGTATTAAGACAGGAAGCTTATAGCTGCCGTCCAAGACAAAGGAATTTCCAGCTTTAGATGCTCAAAACAGCATTTTCCCATAGTTCTCTGACAACATGTGCTATATTTTTTAATGATTTTCATACTCTGATCCTCTAAGGCAAGTGCAGGGTAGGGAAAGAGGATCATGAATGTAGCTTACAATGGCTCTCTTTTTTGAGAAATTTGGAAACACTGCATTGAAACTACCTTCTTTTACCTGGTGTATTCTAATGGAATGTATTTTATATTGCCCTAACAGTCATATACAAAGTATTTCAAACTTTCTGTCATTTAACGTTGTATTACCTGAGGGACACAACTTGTACAAGATACTTTCTCCAGAGCAAAACTGACCCATGTTACAGCTTGCCCACATTTTAGATGGCCTAATTTAGAAATAGCCCAAGTAGAGCTGCATGAGAGTAATGCTGAAAATGATACTTTATAATGGCAACTGTTTATTTTAAGAACGAAAGTCTTTGGATTGTATTCCCGTTGCTGCTGATTTAGCTAAGGACTCTAATTCCTGTGTGTGTAAGTACACGTACACGTATAGGTATGCAGGACATGCATTTTTGCATTCACCAAGGACATTTCATCAAAAGTCTTCACATATTGCCTGTCAATGATGTTTGGGAGCCAAGCCACCAGGCCAAGGAACATTTCACTGTTACACAAAATGCAGAAGTGAATTAGGAAATCATAGAAAAGGCACAGAAAAGGCCCAAGGCAGGGAGCAACAAGGAAAAAATCTCAAAACATTAGAGAAAACTCAAATGCCAAGACAGCAGCCAAAATCTCCTCAACACCAGGAAGCCTTCCTTTCCTGAGCTGCCAGGAGAGTCCTGCTCAGGGCTAAGAAATTATTGTGACAGCTGTGCACAGACAAGTAGGGCCATAAAGACTGCTCTTCAGACTCTCCTCAGGGCGATCTTGTTAATATAATCTGTGCACAACAGCTTATGGGGAACAAAACACCTTTTCAAAGAGTATAACAATGCGACAACAGTGTGTTGCGGGAACCACTAAATAAATTTTCTGCAGTGAAATCCTCTGTGAGCTTCGATTAAATAGTGATAGTGCTAACCTCTACATGTCCACACTTGGGACCTTACATTTGCAATATCACGTGGCCCCTCTAAATGAGTCTGAAAGGCTTTCATAGATCAAGGTCCATTAGAATTTCTCTTCTCCGTGCAGGATGAAGTAATGATGTTTCCTCGCTTAAGGTTCACTTAAGCTCCCAGTATACAGAGAGTTATACTGATACCACACCGTACCGGCCACCGTCCATCACTGCAGTGTCCTGGGAGATGAGGTCTGGCCTGGAAAGCTGCCTGGATGGGGAACAGAACCATTTTTGCAACAAAAGAAGAAAGCCGAGAACCTCACATGAACTGCTGGCAGGATGCTACTAGGATCACGCACAGATGGTAAGCCTGTGACCATGCTGCCTGGGGCTTTGTGCTCACCAGACTTCACAAATTTGTTTCTAGCAAATCTGGGATTGCATGTCCTCAGGAAAACCCCACATGTTGCAGGATGATGAATGTTGGGGATGCAGCAAGAAGCGTTCCTCTTTCAGAGCCTTTCTCCCTTTTTCTGCAATATCACCCATGCATGTGGCAAATGACCTTAAAGATCTCCAGTTTCCACTGCAGCTTTCACTCAAGTGGTTTCACTCAAGCACTTCTTTAGATACAAGAATCCCCATGCTCAGAAATGGATCTGTCTCTAGGATGAAGTGAGCCATCTGCTTAGCTGTACGCTGCAGCACCCTCAGCATGTTAGGAGAGAGAGAAAAGCAAGCAGAATAACCATATCCAATTGGAAAAGCAAGTGCGAATGCATTTACACTGAAATTTGACCCAGGCCCTGCAGCTTACACTTCAAACTCAATAACAGCACAAGCATATTAAAGGTCAGGAGCACAAAACACCTTCATCTCACCTCTCTTCCAAAGATAGCATAGCTAACTGAGCTGCAGGGCCTGCCAGTCTGCTGACAGAATGCCTAAGTACTCTCTTAGGGGAGAGTACCATTTACTGCATCATCAGTCACACTTCCTGAAATAGCCTTTTTCTCCTTGGAGGCCACTAATCTGATCACCATCAGGGATCATCACTTGCAGGGACTTTTGAGACCAGGCAGGAAAACAGTAGAAACTTTCCCTTTGACATCAGCCCCGTCAGGAACGTCCAGCACAGCAAGAGTCTTCCCAGAGACCAGGGTTTGGTACCCATCAGGAACGACAAAGTTGGTAGGCATTGAATCTTCACCTTAATGAAGATTGCCCCATGACATAGAATCATAGAATCATTGAGGTTGGAAAAGACCTCTAAGATCATTGAGTTCAACCGTCAACCCAACACCACCATGCCCACTAAACCATGTCCCTAAGCGCCGCATCTACTCGTCTTTTAAATACCTCCAGGGATGGG
Source organism: Aptenodytes patagonicus (assembly GCF_965638725.1). Lineage (NCBI taxonomy): Eukaryota > Metazoa > Chordata > Aves > Sphenisciformes > Spheniscidae > Aptenodytes > Aptenodytes patagonicus. Next base: position 33,423,045 of record NC_134955.1, on the reverse strand, counting down.
GACTCAACCACTTCCCTGGGCAGCCTCTTCCAATGTTTAACCGCTCTTTCAGTAAAGACATTTTTCCTCAGGTGCAATCTAAACCTCCCCTGGCACAACTTGAGGCCGTTTCCTCTCGTCCTATCGCTAGTTACTTGGGAGAAGAGACCAACACCCACCTCACTACAACCTCCTTTCAGGTAGTTGTAGAGAGCGATGAGGTCTCCCCTCAGCCTCCTTTTCTCCAGGCTAAACAACCCCAATTCCCTCAGCCGCTCCTCAGAAGACTTGTTCTCCAGACCCCTCACCAGCCTCATTGCCCTTCTCTGGACACGCTCCAGCACCTCAACGTCCTTCTTGTAGTGAGGGGCCCAAAACTGAACACAGTATTCGAGGTGCGGCCTCACCAGGGCCGAGTACAGAAGAGTACAGGGATCTCGCTAGGTCGTGCAGAGAAGAAATGAGAAAGGCAAAAGCCCAGCTAGAACGCAATCTGGCCGCTGTCGTTAAAGACAACAAAAAAAGTTTTTACAAATATATTAATGACAAGAAGAGAGCCAAGGAGAATCTCCATCCTTTATTGGATGCGGGGGGGAACATTGTCACTGAAGATGAGGAAAAGGCTGAGGTACTCAATGCCTTTTTTGCCTCAGTCTTTAACAGGCAGACCAGTTATCCTCAGGGTACTCGGCCCCCCGAGCTGGAAGACAGGGACGGCGAGCAGGATGAACCCCCCATAATCCAAGAGGAAGCAGTCAATGACCTGCTACGCCACCTGGACACTCACAAGTCTATGGGGCCGGATGGGATCCACCCGAGAGTGCTGAGGGAGCTGGCGGAGGTGCTCGCCAAGCCGCTCTCCATCATTTATCAGCAGTCCTGGTTAACGGGGGAGGTCCCGGACGACTGGAGGCTTGCCAATGTGACGCCCATCTACAAGAAGGGCCGGAAGGAGGATCTGGGGAAAGACAATAAAAACAGACGCCACGTGTGAGACAATTCACGTAAGTTCTGGTTTCCAAAGACGTTGCCAAACGAGGAACTTTCCAGACAACTCTGCTTGTTGTGAGATCTTAACTCCTTCGCACGTCACTGGAACAGATATTAAAAAGGCAGCCGCTTCTCAGGCAGGTCTGCTTGCTCTGTAAAATTAGTGCTCACAGTTTTTCTCTTGCAGTTCAGCTGTAAGAAGGGTTGGGAATAGCTGTGCCTCGCACTATCTGGCTGTCGCACAAACCAAGCAATTAGAAGCACAAGCGTCCCCATTTGCTCCCACACTTCATTTTTAATCTCATAAACAAAGATTGAGCCACAAAACTGAGAGAGAGACATATTTTTTCAAGCTTAGGGGTAGCTAGATGCACATTTGATGTGTGTCTATATGTTACCATGAGAGAATTCAGCTGAATGAGAGTTACAGCCATATGTGTGAGTTCAGCCCAGGGGTGCTGGTGTTAGTTATGTAGGTAATGGGCAAGTGATGATAAATATGCACTTATCCTGGAGTGCAGTTGCAGTCACTGCTTCATCCTGAAGGTGTAAGCGTGACGTAAAGACTAGGTAACAGTCCTAATGTGGACACATAAACTGAGCAGGCTTTACTGCTGGTGGTCACTGGATGGCATTTCTCTTCTGAGTGCCAGCAATTCAAGATTTATGGGGAGCCAGTGCATTTTAGGATTCTTTTTATGTTGTTCAGTAATTCAATTTCCAGTAACACTCACATACTGTTTGATTAGACTCAAACCCAAGTGACTTACTCCACACTCCTGTACAGTGGCATGCCAAGTGTCACCTGGTCCACCTCTTGGAGTTAAGTGATCTTTACTAAGCTTGAACTACTTGCCATTTACCTGGGCAGTAAGAGGATGCCAGACACGAGCAGCCCTGCAGTAACTTCTTCTGTGCAGTCTTTTATTCCCCACTAATGCTGCACAATATGCAGTCTTTCAGCATTACAGGAATGAGTGTCTTCACCTTCATGAAGGGTCAGAGCAGGCACCCTGCCAGTCGTGGTGGAGCAGCTGATGCACAGTAACTCAAGCCCATACTGCTGTGGCACAGCATTAAGCAGTTCTGCAAGTCCCCCTGGGGCAGTAGTAACTGGGACGATGGAGCGAGGGTCTGCTTCCTTAGGGTCTCAGTAAAAGCGTTGTTCTCAAGTCAGATCTAGGTCACTGCTAACTCAAAAACCTCACACCATGCTCCTTCGCCTGGCGTAGACGTGCCTTCAGAATTAGGACAGCCTTGGATGCTGGTAGATAAGGTAGAGGAAAAATGAGGGCTGAAAGGTATAGGAGTGCCTACTGTGCAATTCTCAATATCTGCCTGATAAGAGGGATGTGGGTGTGTTTTTTTCCAGATCTACTCTTTTCACACACAATAGAGGAATCAACCTCACTGCTCTTCAGTCCAGCCTGAGTAAAGTGCAAGAGTTTTCCCAGAACACTGGGGTTCACTTGAGAGATTATAGCTGCAGCCTGCAGATGGGCTGTCAACAACCGATTTTAAGAGATTAAAAGTGTTTCTCAAACTTTGTTGGCAGCATTCCCTTCCAGTGCGACCGTTCCGCAAATCGGAGTACTCATTTTTAATTAAAGTGCAAAAAGAAACACTGGGAATGATGATAAATGGTTTTGATTTGGCCCATCCTGGGCCCTTTAGCCTCCATGGCTAAGCCTCTTAGTTAGCAATTTGTTATCGTCTTTATGAAAAAGAAAGAAAGAATCCAGTATGCTAAAAACAGAATTTGGAACAGTCATTTTAATTCTGAACAGCTGTTCTGTTTAACCATCTACCTCTTAATATTCTTTATCAGCAAACATTTCTGTGACAAAGATACTACTTGTATACGTGCCCAAGGAATGGCTTGTCTCGGAGACACTCTTATTTGCCTGCAAATGTTTCTGTTCACTATTCTTCCTTGATTGTATACTGTTCCTGGGAAATTCATTGTAGTCCTGATTAACCATTCTCAACCAGGCAATCAGCAGGCATCAAACAGCCCAGCAGCATCAATTGACCAATAACACAACCCAGACCGTGGAAGAAAACACGTGCACAATACTCTCTAAGTGAAGTGTGTTGCATTTGATGAATACCTGTAAACACAGGATCTCTTGTGCTAAAAGGAATTGTTGACTGCAACAAATGATATGGAAAGATCAAAGGAATTTGTACCAAGATGGCAACCTTTTGTTGCATACGATTTTACTTCCCTTTCCTCTCTTCCTCAGATATAACCACATAAGACAATCTCCCAAGCAAAGGATTTCAGAGACATCTCTGCTTTTGTTTTCCCAGGTCTTTCAGAAGCTCTGTCTCTTCTTTTCCCTGTACATGGACGAAAGGCTGTGGTGCAGAGCTTTACATACGATTTGGAAATAAATAATGGATGATTGACGAAGCTGGTGACAGACTGTAGCAGCAGCAGCTGTGTGTGCTGGAAGCTCGCTGCGGCTTGGGAATTCTGCAGCTGAACGGAGGCAGTGAGGGATATCTTCTCCCATTCACAAGGGCTTGACACCATTTTCATCACAATCTGGTTTTGGCCCATTCAGAAAGGGGTGAGGCTTGTGGTTTGCCCCTATAAGTATTCATGAAGGACTTGATGAAACAATTCTCACATGGCCAACAGTCCCATCAACGCCAATGAATGCACAAGGAGAACCGGACTGAGGTCTTACAGGCGATACTGCTTTCCAAATTGATATCTGGTTTTGAATGTGTATAGACTTGAGTCCTCATAGCGGCCCTTAAAGTTTCAGTTTATAAAAATCTCACCCAACAGCATAAATGCTACAGCAAATTCACATCCGGCTAGAAAAATGCATCACCAGAGCCTGGGTGCCCAGCCTCCTTAGCTCTCCTCAGAAGCCTTTCCAGTTTCCTTATAGCACTGTCCTGAAATGTGAGGAATCTGTCCTACACCTGCCTGTAAATTAATCATCCTATTGGGCAGGCACAATCACAGCTAGAGGAAGGTCTGAAGATTTCACAGGTACGTGTCCAGTATCTTTCTCAATACTTACAGTTTCACCCAAGAACACATCTCCCAACCATGAACAGGACCCCACAAAGACAATTTTCTTCAGGTAAGCTGTGAGCAGGAAATTATGGTTTAGTGAGTCACAGATCCTAAAATATCCCTATGAAGCATGTGACCGCTGCATCATCACCATCATCATCACCATCATCATCATCATCATCATCATCATCAGGCAATGCAAGTGTACACTTTTGGAATGTGCTGGGGAAATCTCAGTGTGGAGGAGGAGAGACAGGCACACCCAGGCAGTTTTAGACACTCACGGCACCTAGGGGCATCCAGACAGACAGGCACGCCCCTTCTATTACAGAATGAGACAGATAAGCACGTTCTGCTTCTACGGACAAAAAACCTCACCGTTGGACAAAAGACAGGCATGACAGCTAATACTGACCAATACCATGACCTCATCTCATGGCATACAGATAATGACTGCAAACTGACTTCATTTTATCTGAATGTATACCTTATTTCACAGTCGAGCGTATCTATATAATATATAAACCTAGTCCTGATGCTTTCAGATTCCTGTCATGTTTTCAAGCTGGATATCATTAGAGGTGTTGACCATCTGCAAGGCTGTACGGGGAGTCTAGTGGGCCCCAGGCAGCTGAAATCTAGATCTGGACATCATGTCATATGTTAAATGAAATGTGAGGTATCTCTCAAGTACAAACCTTGTCTGACTTGGAAAGGCAATAGCTTCTCGTGTTTTCCCTCAAGCACCACGTTCCCCTGGAAAAAGAAACAAACAAAAGCGGTCCCTTTCAAGAACGGTCAATGTGGTGACCCTGTGACTGACGTTGTGATGTTTCCTAAATATTTTACTGCAGCCAACACATTACTTAGCTCCTTTCTAGGAGGAAGGAGCTGATGGGCTAAACTGACCTTTGCCGGTCATCCTGCACAAATCTTATGGCAACTTTAAATTCTCTGGCTGACAGATCCAGCTCTCAGCTGAGGGATACTGTTTGGTATCAACATAGAGTCTAAGTTGGCCAACAAACAGCAATCATTCAGACACTTCTGTTATCGTCTATTTTGGGATTTACACAGTTGTGACATTCCTTTTCATATTCACCAGCAATCTGTCAGGAAGAGAGCTTGGACATTTCTGGAAGAACTACAAGATGGAAAACTCATTTGGGTGCTTAGGCAACATTCGGGACTAAGCCACAGTTTGGTATATTCAGTATAGTTTATAATGTGAGGAGCACACAGTTTTGTCAATATTTTGTGACCTTTTCTGACCACATCTGCACCCATATTGGCAGTGACCACTGCCAGACTCTTCTGTAAGAAAACAACAGCTTTGCATAGCTTGTTTCAGGCATCCACTGTTGGCCAGTAACCAAAGGAAGAAATCTCAAAGATTTCCTTAAAGCTAATGCATAGGGGGGGAGAGAAGGAAAAGTCACCTATGTCTCAGTGCCCCCTATACCATGTATGTCCATGGGCTCAGGCAAACTCTGAAAGAGGGAAGCAACATCAACTCCCAGTGTCACTTTGCTGCACCACCCTCCAAGAAACCAGCCCCTTCTTCGATTTCTTCTGCAGCTGCTCAGATCTGAGGAACTAAACCTCTGTGGCAATCTCCTTTCCTCTGGCAAAGTCAGCATTCCAGCACAAGAGACATACATTGTCCTTGTGAATTCTCCTGAACAGCAATCAATAACGGTATGACGAAACCTCTGAAGTTACTTAAACTTACTTTGTGCATTATGACTAACAGACAGATTAAAAAATGACCCAGCAGGAATTTTCCTTCCTTATTTTTTATGTTCCACACATCAATTTCACTCTAGTTACTGTGACTAATACTCACCACCACCACACCCACCCCCCAGGATTTCCTGATTCTAGATCACGCATACTTTGAGCAAGATTCGTAAGTAACTTATCTTATTCTTGGCTTGAGGTACATGAAAATGCTGAGCATCCATTTTCATAAAGTAAGATTTTGTGAAGATGTGTCTCGTAGGGCACCTGGAAATCAAAGCACTTGAAATCATGTAATCATTACTGAATATCTTAGCTCTAGTTTCTCCCATGCAAGTATTTTCAAAATTATACTTTTATCACAAGTATGATGCTATTTGCTTCTCCTTGAGGCTCTGGCTCTTAGGGTCAAGTGAGTAGGTATATATCTGTACCACACTGTGACCACAACCTCAGTAAGGTCCAGAAACCTAGCAGCAGCGGACTCACATTACCGATGCATAGAGCCCAACTTATTAGCCCTGCTAACAAGGAATTAGCCAGGCACCAGTTCCAGACCTGCATTAATACCTTTACATGGAGCTGTGCTGCACAGCTATCCCAGTTTGCCCAGCACTGCACCACCACATGCCATCACACTAGGCTGGACCTATCTCGAAGGGAAACTCAAGTCTCCATTTTAAAATGTCCTCCTGGTTGCAGGGGGAAGTTTGAACACATTGTGCCACAGCTGCAGCTTTACCATGTAAAAGTTACATGGGTAATGAAAAGACACCTCCCAGTATATTACTGAGAAAAAAAACCTCACTATATTCTCATCCATCCTCTAATTTTTAAGCATGAGGTACGACCTACAAAATACCTTGGCACAACAATGCACCCAAAATACATCAAACTGCTCCAATACACAATGCAGACATGGAGTTGGCACCTAACAAAGCCAAGCCAGGTGCTGAGAGCAGTTCTTCCACTGTTTGTCTGCACAAGGAGAGCCACTCCCCACTGATACCCCCAAACTAGGAAATGTTCCAGGCATCAGTGAGCACCGACCCATTTTTCAGCAGCGCATGGGAAAACCTGATTCAGGAAAATCAAAGTCCCCGAGTGGCTGGTGCCAGGGCAGTTGCCGGGCCTTCGCTTTTGCTGTCCTGATGCAGAGGACACAGCAGGCTTGTTTGCCTGGCGCTTGTTTGCCCAGCGATACGGAGTACACGCACCAAAACACCTTGAGGGACCATGAGCAGGTGTAGGTGGTTGGATGGCCACTGGTGGGATCTGGGAGAGGCGAGGGAGAAGGGAAATTGGGGTGAGGAGGGGAAAGGAGGAGATGGGATGCCAGCCTGCAGACAGGGACTTGAGACCCTAAGGTGCAGGAGGGCAAGGCACAGGGAGGGGAAGGGACTCGGCTACCGGGGGCTGGAGGGAGCCCAGTCTGAGGGAGAGCGGGAGGGTGGGTGGCGGGGTCTGTGGGGATGGCCGGCCTGGGGAACAGAGGGGCCGGCATGCACTCGCCCCTTGCCGGGCCAGCTGGAGGGCAGGTACTGGAGCCGGTGCGTGCCCACACCGCGGCCTCGCCCCCGCCGCCCCACGCTGCGCTGCGCTGGGCGGGGGTCGCGGCGGTGCGGGGGGCGGCGGTGCCCGCGGCGGGCGGCTGGTGGCGGGGGCGGGCGGAGGCGGGCGCCCCGCGGGCTGCGGGGCGGGGAGGAGGAGCGGCGGCCGCCGGAGGATGGGAGCGAGCGGCGGAGCCGGGGAGCGGCGCGGGGGCAAGGCCGGGAGCGCGGCGGCGGGCGCCGCGGCATCGCCCGCGTAGGGCGGCGCGGGAGCCGGGCGGCGCCGCGGCCATGGAGAGGGCGAGCCCGGCGGCGGGGAAGCTGAACGCCGGCGGCCGCGGGGCGGGCGATGGGCACGGCCCCGCGGGGGGAGCCCAGCCGCGGGCGGCGGCGGGCGGCGCGGAGCCGGGCGAGCTCATCGGGCGGGCGCTGGATTTCAAGAGCGAAGGGGCGCAGTGCTACAAGGACAAGAAATTCCGGGAGGCCATCGGCAAGTACCACCGCGCCCTGCTGGAGCTCAAGGCGCTGCTGCTGCTGCTGAGCCAGGAGCCGGCCGGGCAGCGCCCTCCAGCCGCCGCCGCCGCCGCCGCCGCCGCGGGGCTCAGCGAGGAGCAGCGGCAGGCGGTGGAGGCCATCGAGGTTGACTGCTACAACAGCCTGGCAGGTCAGCGGGGCCGCGGGGCGTGGGGCGGCGGGGTCCCCCCACCTTCGCCGCGCACATCTCCCTTCCCCTCCGCAACACAGCCCTGCCTCACTTCTCTGCCCATTTAGTCCCCTTTCCTTCCGTTGTCTTCCATTTTTATTTTTGTTCTCACGTTTGGCACAGAAGTGCTGCCGGTGCCCGGCTCGGTGCCCGGCTGCCTTGGGTAGCGCTGGGGAGGGGGCGCACGGCCAGGCCGCTCCTTGCGCTTCGGCTCGTCTGCAGCCCCGCGGCCCCCCAGCCCTTCCCCGGGGCTGCTCCTGCCGCCGCTGATTAATCCCCGTGTCCTCTTCCCCTGGGAGACAGGTGCTGAGGCAGCGGTGCGTACGTGGGATGCTCAGACTTAGAGAAATTGTGGCTCGTGAACTGGCCAAGATCGTTTTTCCCTTAGCCCGAGATGTCCTTCAGTCCCTTCACCACGGCTCCAGTTCTGGTGCCTGTAATTAACAGTATTACAGAGAGAGAGGCTCCTTCTACCACATTTGATGTAAGAAGGGGGAAGGGTTTGGGCGCTGCTGCAATAGCTCCAAATAGTACTAGATATAAAAAGAATTTTTTGGCCTCTTAGTAATGAAAGTTGAAAGCAAATACAGCACTGGCTTTTCGCTAGCCGCCAGTCACCACTGTGGTCAGTAGACATTTGATCATCACTGCCTTTGCTCCCTGCCATCTGTTTGGAAGCGCTGCAGGAAGATGGAGGGGAGGGGTGGGGGGTTTAACTACTTTGTAGTCTGATTCTGAAGTCCTTACAGAGACAGAACTCCTGTTGACTTCAAGGAGCTTTACCCAAGCAAGAACTGCAGGATCAGAGGTTATTTTTGGTCCCTAGCAGCGCATGGATTTTTTCTTTCCAAGCCTGAAAGCATCTCTAAAACAAAACCTTGTGCCTAGGTACATACAGGGAAGTGAGTGTTCATAACCTGGACAAGGTGCACAAAATGACAACATTAGTAAAGCTCTGCTCTTTTCCAGAAGGGTGAAGGGTCACTCGTTACCCTTTATAGTCTCAGGGGGAAAAAATGGTGAGAATCAGGACCTTAGTGTGTCAGCTGTCACCATCACTTGGCTTTTGGCTTTCTAGGCAGAGTTGGTGAGCTTTGTTTCCTGTTGTCTAGTGCTAAAAGAGATGCAGAATAAAGCAAATGGTTTGAAACACCAAGCCGGAATCTTCTCTTGTCTTAAATCCATGTCTGTTATTCTCGATGTGCCTTTTGGGATGTAATGGGGGGCACAATTTACCCTTTCATCATGTTTTCAAATACTTGTCCTTCAAAAGCCTGTTGAAATCGCACAGAGGGAGAGGCAGGTGAGATTCCAGAGCGATACCGTAATTGCAGAGCTGTAATTTTGTCTCTTTCCAAATTTCTGTTCACACGTTTATTAAAATCCATTGTATTTGGCAAGGATCATTTAGATTGGCAGGGTTATACAAAGAGCTCATAATACTCTAAACAATATAGCTTGGCGAGTTCCTGGGCTTGAAAAAGTACTCACAGGAAATATCTCTGCTAGATACAAATGAGACGCGGTAGGTAGAAGGTAAATGAAGTGGGAGGGAGGGATGCAATTTGCTTCTGTGGTGCTTTCTGCTGAGCACACAAGTTCCACTTGCTAGAAATGTGTCCGCTCCTGCTGACAGAATTGTCCTGTGTAATGGTCATTGTCCAGCTCATTTATTTACTGTTTGAGGTTTTTGCAGGGAATTTTTTTTCACTGTTGGTTGTTTTTGATCTTGTCAGCAGTGGCAATCAGACAGTGTGAGAAACGTGCTCCATCTTTAACCTAGATTTGAACAGATTTTTTCCTAAATTTAACCAGTGTGAACACAGGAGGAGATGAGTATAATTAACCCTGGAGTTGCAAGCAGTGCTTTTCCTGGGATAACCTCACAGCAGGTCAAGGTGTCATTTTGCACAGCCGGTTGTCACATGTTTTCAGTAGATGGCACGTACAGAGCAGAGAACAGCATTTGTCTCAGAAATGCGTAGCTTCATGTGTGTCTGCTGGGCTGTCTGCAAGCAATTTTAAAGAAATGCCTGCATGCTGGAGAGGGGAGTGTGCAGTTAAACTGGAAGTGCAGTGTTGCTACTCCTAGCCCAGTCCCAGAGCTCCCATTCTAACAGGAGGATCTGTGAATTCATGTCTGAAGGGAAGGGAAGAGGGGGGAGGGACTTTCCCCAGAACTGTCGTAATAATTGGTATACCTTTCTAATAGCAACTTCAAGAGGTGCAGCAGTGGGACTTCATTTTCTAAGTGTGGTGTACCAGAAGCCACCAGTTTCCTTACACAGTGAGCTCTAGCAGAGGCACCAGCGCATACTGTTAGCGTGGAAGTCACTGTTATTCGACATGGGGAGGAGAGGAGATGCAGGGAGTTTTGCTTCTGAGCACTGAATGGGTGCCTAGAGCTGTTTTTAAGATAAATAAATCTGCATAGTGCAGAGAGCATAACAGCAGTACATCTTAATTGTAGAGAAGGCAGTTTTTCACTTAGCTCTGATTTATACCCGATAGCATTAGCAGCTGTCATCTGAGTGTCCTTATTATCAAGTTCTTTTAGCACCTCCGCTTACTCCCTAAGCTTAGCGTTGAAGAAGCCCACCTTGCTTTTGCACTGTCGTTTTTCATGTGGCCACCACACATCCACCTGTTAGAGATGTTTTGCATCACAAATATAAATGCACGCACACACAATTACTTGTTCAGATGCAGCGTACCAGTCAGAGGAGAGCATCAACCATAGATAAATATGTACTTAGCCAAATAAGCAGGTGAGAAATATACACCCAAAGGGGATTTGGGGCAATCTCATGGGTGAAGGCTAGGGTTGGTTGGTTTGGGTTTTTTTTAATTCTTACTCACTGATTACGTGAGTAAGAACATGTGGGCAAACACTAACTGTTGTCAGTGCCTGTATTGCCTTGCAGAATGTAAATTTAGGCACAGATGTGCACACAGATTCTTGTTTAGCTCTGCTTCTTTTGTAGAGCACCTTCAACAGGCAATTTTCATACTACGAGGTGTGATGGCCAACTCTTGTATTTAATCAGAGCCCCACAATATTCGCTGTGTTTTCTAAATTTCCCTGTTGTGGAGCTGTGTGGCACTCCCACAACCTAAATTATTTAGCCTGTTTCAAAGGATCCCAAATCTGCTGGTTTTTAAATTCTTGTGGGGTTTTTTTTTTTTAATTTTAAATCGGCCTAGGATTTTCACCACTTGGCATTGGCAGTGCTGCTCACATTTCTTTCACTAAGCTACTAGCTGGGCTTCAGTTTAAGCTCCAAGAGTTTTGCCTTAAAGGGACTCCCCCTCACATCTGCAAAATCCAGTGCTGCTGCGTTCTTACATGGACCTGCCGATACCCCTTCATTTTACCACAAGCCTCTCTGATAAATGTCACCAGATGCAAGAGCAGCAGCGCGGTCGAGGCTCCCAGAAGCTGCTAGGGTAGGCAAAGAAAAAGCCTACCAACCGCATACAGCCTCGTGGAATGAATGCAGGGCTGTAAGGCAAACAGTCCTTTCTTTATGACTCACTGACGGTCTCTGACCTTGAGGAAGTCACTTGACCTCTTTTTGCCTCTCTCAGCCCTATTGAAAAATAAAGAACAGGGACCACAATCTCATCCTGATGATGCATTCAACTGAGTTTCCCCCAAGTCAGTGGTTTATGTTCTTTTAAAAAAAGATGAACGTATAAAGAATGCCTGCGGAAAAGCAAACTGGCCAAATATCCGTCAGGTCTCAGTCTCCTTTCCACTCCTATAGCATCTTTGATCTAGAAGAAGCTTAAATGCTTTATGTACTGCATGCAACCATTACTCTCATTAAATGCAATGATCCCTTTATTCCAGCATTACTGCCTAAAAGTTTACAGGATCAAAAGGACTATGTCTGCTCTGCGGAGAGAAACAAGTCCTAGTCGTTCCAAAGCAGCAAAATGCTAAGGGTAAGCATAGTTTTAAGCTGTTCCGGTGAGGGAATGTTGCAGTGTGATAAGCAAACCTTTGTTGGTTTTCCTAAGCACGCAGAAATGCTAGAGCTAATCCTGGCAGGAGAAACAGAACCAGAGAGAGAACTGGGGATGAGGAGCGGTGCTGGGGGATCTGGGTTTCTAATCCTCCCTCTCTGTGCCAACCAGTTGTATTATCTTCACCAAATCTTTTCATTCTTTGAACTTCAGTTTATCCATCTGCGTTTATGACCTCTTGGGAGTACAGGAAGGCTTTGTTAATTACATGAATGTAAATTAAGTGTAATGCATTTATATACCTGTTCAGGTGTGTTTAGTCTAGTATGGGAGTCTCGGCAGGAGGGCACACATACCTGCACAGAATATTACAAAATGTAGCCATCCAAGATAAGTCTCAGCCTGTATAATGAGGTTTGGCCTCCTACGCTGGCAGAAATGTGCACTGGTACCGTTCATGACTATGCGAAGGTCATAGCGACAGGCCCACAAACCGTGGCACTTCCAGCAGCGTAGGAACCTCCTAGCACCCTCGGGCTCCAGACAGGGATGTGGGTACTACTCCCAGCTGTCACAGGTTGCACAGACGTTGGTGAGTAGTCCCACTGAGAAATCCAAGTAAAAATACTTATAATACTTAATCCAAGTAAAAATATAACTAAACATGAGAAAAGCTGGTAAAACTTGTCTCCACTGACCACCCACTAGGACGCCTCACAAGGAGTGTCTGCTAAAATCCCATCCCAGTATATAGCGTTAACAAGTACAGCCTCTACCAGGACACATGGTGCTGTGGGTGTTAAAGCAGTCTTGGATTGTTGCTTGATGTGAAGCTTTTTTTTATGTGCTGCATCAACAAAAAAATACCCTCTGTAAGGGTGCCATGCAATGGGAAAGAGAGACAGCAGCAAACAGAGCAGGATGTGGTCTGCACCTTCACTGATTGAGGTGGGAGTTTCCCGACACTCTTGGTTTAGATAAGTCTATTCAGCCAGAGTGCATGGGAATATCGTGTTTTACAGGCCTGATGCAATTACTGCTCCAGGTAGGTGCAATTGCAGCAGAGAATAAACACAGATGACCATGTGCGGTTTTTTAGTGATAGGCCCAAACCCTGACATGTATTTAAGAAAGAGGTGGGATTTGAAACCATTGTCACAAATTTCTCTTTAGAAATACTCTGTATTTACCTATTCCCTTTTATTTTGGAGGACAAAATTCTCCCTGTTGAGGGAGGAGTTTCTTGTGCATTGAGAGGATGGGATGGAAATACATCCAGATGCTGGGGGGGGGGGGGGGGGGGGGCGGGAGGGAGGAAGAGAAAGGATGGCAAGCTGCCTCCAAACTTGGTTTAAGTGATACATGTCTGACAGCATCTCTCTTGGTGAGGCAGGAGATGCGTTTTCCTCTATATATGTCACTGTTCTTCCCAAGCCTTTTCAAAACTTGAGGGTCTGGTGGAGTTTTTTTGCAGCCATTTCTACCACATGTGTAATTCCCTTTGCATGAGGAGAAGCCTGTCCCAGCTGACTTGTCACCATTTTCCTGAGAGTATTGGGAAAGTATAGAGCCCCTTGCCAGAATGCCCCGAGGAGCTGCAGTCTTGGTGAGCTGAGATCCGTCCAAGTCTAGCTACAGCTCACCATGGGAGATAAAGCAGGAGATGTCAAAAATCAAAAAGCTTCCTCAAGAACAGAGTGGTGGTTAATTTGTTTACCTAAAGAGTACTGGTTGTTCTCCACCTTGAGAACACTGTTATGTTTTCTGAGAGTTCTGTAGTAGCACGTCCTGCCAGCTTTACTCCATCGTCTTCTGAAATGCTGTCCTGGAGTTTCCTCCAGCGAAAGTCCTGCAACGAGTCACAGCCTCTTACACCTCCACAGGTTTCCATCAGTGCTGTGCTGAAGATGGTTCAGCTGGTTCGATAAAACCTGGTGTCAAAATCAAAGCTGGTTCCCAGTCTATTGCTAAATACACCCATGAGCTCCATGGTTACCTCCTTTTCTGAGAGCTGGGCCACCTCTGCAGGTTTCAGCAGGTGGAGCATCCTTCTCTTCCTCCTGTTCACTTAGGCTCAGACCCAGAAATTTCTAACCCAACTCCAGACCTGTTTCTCCAGCCTTTCTCCTAGAACTGCTTATCATCAGTTCAGCAGCACATCCCCAGTTCCTCATCAGTGTCCTCTGAGAGTGCAACTGATGCTTCAAGAATGGAGGGTCATTAGAAGTTTTCACATTAGGATTTTAGGATGACATCTAATGCACACCTGATAAAGGAGGTGGCTGTGAGGAAAGGAACAGTAAAAATAAACAGTATAAATAAAAGGGGAGGTCTAAATGTTGCCAGATCCCAGTTTCTTCTTGACATTGTGCCATCTCAAAGAAAATAACATACAAAGGACTATGAGGAAACAAAATGAAGAAAGGGAGAAAATACATAATGAAGTTTTGAGAAAATTTACAGGCTATTTATTTCCTTCTTTGTTCTCTCACTTCATGGATGAGAGACTGATATAGAAGGAAGACAACTGTTTATTAATGTTGTTTTCAGCTTCCTCAGGCGACCATACCAATGACTAATACTGAGGGTTAAAAATGCTTTGAAAAATAGTCAATGTTAACTATCATTAACTAGAAAGTTGTTACTAATGGCTGCTCAGGAATCTGTCTCCTTTTGTTCATTCCTGCACTGCATCTTGGATGGGAAACAGTGAGCTTAGGACATTGATCGATGAATGCAGGTAAATCTTGTGGTGGCGTGGAGCGTTACTATTCTGTCCTCTTTAACAAAGGTTGTAGAGTCAGTGCGGTTTCTGGAAGCTTTGCTGGAATTGCTGAAGGTAGCTTCAGCTGGGGGCACACTCACTTGTGTGAGGCTGGGAGGTGGTGGTAGGACACTGTAGCTTGCCCTGTTCTTATACGCTGGCCTAGGTATTGGCGACCATTGAAGGTGGGGTTGGAGTAGAAAGTCTGTCTCAGTATAGCCATTCGGAGTTCAGGACACTGCTAGAAACAATACTAAGACAATTCATGGAAGTGAATTAGGCACAGTCACGTTTGCTCTCTGTGATAACCCATGGCAGAAGCGACAGCTGGGAGCAATGATCTTTAGCTGTCATAGCTTGACGTGCCAGAGCTCATCTGTTACTATCCATAGGCAATAGCTAATGTCATGATCTTTGCTTCAAAATCCACTCCATTCTCCCCACTCTCCAAAATTCTTAACACGCCATTGCCCTGAGGCTCATAGGCTGGATAGCACCATCTGCTTCTCCTTGGCTTTGTCCTGTGTACCCAGTTCTCCCATCACGTTTCTCAGCTCAGGACTCAGGGCTGCTTACACAGTCCGTGCCTTTCCCCCTTTGAATTCTTCTACTCACTCTCCCAGTTGCAGTGCAGCCATGTCAGACTTTTTGACCTCTCAGACAAAGTTTTGTCCCTTTCCAGGCTTCCCCCATCTCTGTTCTGCCAGTGAGGTCCTCTCATCCCCTTTGTTCTCATATTCTGCCCGGCAGCACCTTGGTGCACCTGATTCCTTTGAGCTGATTTTGCCTGCGGTATATTAGTTCAGGATGGACCTTCTCTCCCTTCCTGGCTCTCCTCAAGGCCCATCTCTGCTGTGACACCTACAGGAAGCCAGTCATTTGGTGCTGGTTAGCTATTTATGTATAACAAGGAGGAGCACCTCTCCACAACAGTGTGTACACGTGCAAGCATGTGACTATATTCCATATCTTCACATCCTTTGTCATTCACCTTCATAGATTACCAACTCGTCTGATCAGGGGCATGAATTTTAACACATGCTTGTCCTATGTAGCCATGATCACAGCTTTGCCTGTCACAGCAGCACGTCCTCATCTTTAAAGCCCTAGGCTGTGTAAATCACCACCCCAGAATGGTTCTGCAACAGCCTCCCAAAAGGAGTCAGGGGAAAAAGCAGTCTCGTGCTGTTTGCAACTCTAGCAGTTGTGGATCTGTTTGCCAAAGAACCCAGAATTGCCTGACAAGTCCTGTGTCCCAAGGTCCTGACTTTATCATGACATCTCAGTCCTATTCACTCATATGTACCATCAACAAAGCAGGAACTGCAAGTCTGTACGTGTCCCTAGGTGGAGAGAGCAACCATCCTTAGGCTGCTGCATAAGCCTTTCAGGATGCAGGACACCGATCGTTGGTTGCAAGGCTACAGCATTTTTCCTTCTCCAATACATCCACATTTGACAAGTCAAATCCCTGCCCTACTAAAGCGAATACTTTTCTAGCCACTGTTCAGTATTGCCTTTCTTTCTTTAATAGGAGCACTGCCCATTGCATTTACTTGCTGCCAGTTTAAGGGGCTGTCATGTAGATTGTTCTGCATCAATGGCAACAGCAACTCCTTTCATATCAGAGTGGCAGGCAGCAAAACTCTGCTAATCTAGCCGTCAATCTAGTTGCCTGGGAGCTGCTGGAAAGGAGCAGCTGGGTCAGCCAGCAAAGAGCCACCAAACTAGTTTTCCTCAAATTTTGATTCCAAAGCTCCTGTGATGCCCTGATTACAACTGTCAGTTTTCATGCCTCTGGTGTTACTCTGGCCCGGCCACATCAGGGACATCTAAACAGCTCATTTCCTACTTGAGGAAACTCAAGTGAAGTATCATCTACCTTGCTATAAGTCATCTTATTCTGTAAAGCAAGAGGGTTCAGGGCCCTCTTCGTAGAACCTAATCAGGCAGTGGTGGAAATTTGCTACCTGTCTGATGCATCTGTAAGGCTTAGCCTAACATGCGAAGACTGACTTCAGATCAGCCCAGTTGGATGCTGCTTATCTTAGGTCTTTTCCAAATTGAAAGGCTTAGTTCTTGACTCCAGGCAGCAGAGCTGTTTACTGCTATCTGAAGCAGATGGAGGGGAGAATACAAAACAAGCAGTGGGGTATCTTTGCCCTGCACATTCCCCAGTGTAGTGTGTGGGAGAGGAAATTTACTCCTGGAAGCAAATTAAAAGCAGAGGAAGCATCTGGAACTTGAAAATTTATGTCAGACCTTTAGTGCTTCCTTTGGCTATTCCTGGGCTGATGTGACTAACAAACATCTGCCTCCGGTGTGCTGTGCTGTCCCTACAGTCACCATCTAATTCACAAATTCACTCTGATACGAAAAGCATCTTTATCATATAACGAACGGTCTTTCAACCAACTGCAGGGAAGATGCTGTGCGAATTCCTCTGCTCCACTTCTGCACCTAGAGAGGAAAAGGGCAGAAAGATTTATGTTTCATCCACTCTTTCAGAGTATAAATGGGCCCCATAGAACGACCATAGTCTCTCCTGAACAGGAGCTGCCCCGGGATATCATCACCCCACCCAGCTGATCTTGCAGAAGCAGAACGATGAGGAGTCTGTTATGATGCTCTGGAAAACCACCATAAGTCAGCCCTAGCCACTGCTCTGCAAAAGCACCTTTTTTCTTGTCTAGTGCTTCAAAAAGAATCAAATCAGAGTCTCTGCCCCATGTCTGTAGCAATGATTCTCTCATCAAACAGTGTGGTGCAAAGTTAAGCCTCAACTCCTTTAGTCACCATATTTTTTTAGTACTAGCATAATTCAAATCCTAGATTACTATCCTCTTAAATGCTTTGCAGTGATTAATTGCTTAAGACATGGTAGTGCGTTCAAGTTGCAAGGAAACAGAGCAGCGTAAGATCCTCACCTATATTGGAAGTACAAAGAAAATGTATACATTTTCCTTTATACATTCTCTAACTACTGTGATGGAGCTCAAACTGAGGCAGCTCAAGAGCTTTGCTCATGGGGGGGGGTGTCAATTAAATTAATAGATTAATACAAAATAATTTTTAAAACCCAGGGCTGATTAACTTGGAGTACAGTGCCAGAAGGTATCATAGAGTTAAAGAACCTAATAAGGTTAGAAAAGAAGGCTTAGACACATAACTAATCAGAACATTCACTGCTGTATTAGATAGGATAAAAACTGTAAAGCCAATACTACATTTTCATGCTTAAGAACCACTGCTAACTGGTTTGGATTTATGAATAAAATTCTCCGAGATTTTCATGTCCCTGCCCATGGCCATGTCACATAAATGACTCTGTCATCCTGTGATCAGCTAGCATATTCACATCTTTTTCCTCTTTGGTTGTTTCCAGCTCATGAGCTCACAAATTCTACCAGAAGTTCCTATCAGTCCCAAAGAGCATGGTCTTAAATTTTGCATTATCGACTTCCATCCCAAATAAATTTACTGCTGTCCACCAGGTCATGTAGTTCTTTTTATATGACATTGTCATCTTCATCCCTTTTAACAGTACCTTCCAACTTCACACTGTCAGTAGGGCACTCCTACATCAGGGGCATTAACAAAAACACTAAACAAGCTCAATTCTGAAATTAATTCCTGAGGTATTCTACTAGCAGTCTCTATTTGCAGACCAATATGCTCGTCAGCAGAACCCATTTCAGCTTCTTTAGCCACCACGTAATTCCTACACTCTGTCTTCATCTTCCCTAGCTTAACCAAAAAGGCACAGTCAAGACAGAGAATTGTATTACTGGCCTGATCCAGCACAATGATTTGGGTGTCCCTGGTGCCTGGAAACAAGCTCCCTACTTGGGGTGGAAGTTACCTTCCACGTGTTCCAAATAGGGCACGCACTCCTTCCTCATTCCTCCACTGCCAGCAATGCATTGCAAAGACGTGGTTTATGAAGGGTTTGGGAATGATCTGAGATCTTTGCCTGAAGCGCTTTGCCACAGTTTATATCAAAGAGAAGACGTCTTATTAGAGGGCTGGTTTGTATGCTCCTGCACAGTTCAAACCCTGACTTTGTCAAGCAAATAATATACTGAATCATCCCTCTGGTCTTTAGTTTATTCATTTTCAGCCTGATTTCCAAAGGAAATGAGTCATAAGCAAGTATGTTTTCTGTGGTCTGCCTGTCAGTCCCCTGTCAATAACTTTCAGACCTATTGGCCAGCTAGATTTGATGGAGGGACAGATGTCTTAATGGTACTAAGTTTATACAGTACAAATGGAGAGCAGGGAAGAGGCAAGGACGCTAGAGGCCCAACTACACAAAAGGGTAATGCTTAAGCTCACTTTACATCGTCCGTCAAAGCTCAGCCAGGTGACACAGCCTGACACAGCCAGGGTTAATTGGCTCTGTTGCTGACAAACCACTCTTCTGTGTAAGTTTTAGTGCGTTTTTAAGGAAAATAAGGTTTCAAGAGCTTTGTTTTATACCTCTCTCTCTGCAGTTAGTTAGGAAACAGTTGACTCGGGCATCATCTGCCTCTTTGATTCTGTCAGTTTTTCTCCTCTCCATCCCTCTCACAGAGGCCATAAAGGTTTCTGTCTGTTTCAAAACATCATTAAAATGGAAAGGCTTTGGGCTACACTGGACCTGGATAAAACACGTGAATGGGTTATTATTTTAATGAAGGAAATGTTCCTCCCCATTTGACCTCTCCATCTTGCCAGATGAGTTTTTTCAGCAAGGGAGAGTTCAAGGAAAAACCAAAAGCCTTTCAGTCCCTATCAATTATACATGGCATGAATACACAAGGAGGTGGCCCCAGAGACAGCCTACTCTCCACCCCTTAGCGGACTCTGCCATTGTCAGCTCTTTCACGTGTCCTGGGAGGTGAACTGTGAGCCACCACAGGGCACAGCACACAGATGTTAGGCAGCCACGTCATCCTGCCCTGTTTGTGGTACAGGATAAAGTGCTAGCTTTCATCCCAAATTGAGCGTGCTGCAGTAAGCCAGGCTTGAGGCAATCGTGGCATGCACAACTGTCAGTGACTTCATTTGAGAGCCTTCAAGCTGTTCCAGCTGCATTTCACAGTACTGCTGTCAGCTGTTTGAACCACTATGAGCAAAGGATGCTTTACCCTTCAGTAGAGAAGGCAGCTTGAAATCCATCACTTCCTCCAAAGCATCTCCCTACTTAGAGAAATCCCCTCCTTGTCTCAGACGGGTTTAAAAAAAAGAAAAACCCCATCATTCCATTATGACCTTAATTTCACTGTATAATATACTCTGGTAAGAATCATAAAATATTTGATAGCACTTGTTAGAGCTGGACTACGGTTGAACTCCAGGCACTTAACCGGATGATTGTCACCATCTGATGTTGCTGATCTCTGATAAAATTCTATGTACTTTTTCCTTGTGAAAACGACTCGAGACCAGATTCCTCCAGTGGGTGACAACAGCAACAGGAGGCCAGAGGAGGAAAGGGTACAATGTAGAGAGGTGCCATAGTGAGAGACTAAGGGAACACAAGGTGAACAAAAGCAAACAGCAAGGAAGGTGCAGTGGAATAAATAGCAGCTGGAACAGTTGATCTGAAGGCCAAACATATCTAAGGTCATATTGAGTGGACTAGACTGGACTAGCTGAGTACTGATTTTAAAAGATAAAGACAGGTCAAAGATTACTAGATAAATATAAAGTCAGAGAGGAAGAAACCTCCAGGGGATTTAACCTGGCAGATCAAGAAAAACAGCCTTGGCAAAAACAAACAGAAGGGACTTCCACCTCTTCTAACATGGCTGGCAGGAGGAGCTAGTATTTATGGATATTATAGAATCAAAATGATCTAGTAGTTAAAAGCTGACTGACGCTCTTGCTCTACCAGCGCTTTGCCAGAACTTTACTCCTACTTCTCCTGGCTGGGAAAATCAAAGGCATGGAGATTAGAAGATGCAATATGAAGATCATCTCCACCTTAAGCTCTTATTTTGGTAGAACAAAGACTTGCTGGTACACAGCTGGGGACAGATTTTGGCTTCAGAAAACAATTCTTGTTTGCTTGACATCTAGGTTTTAACTACTTCTTTAATACTACCAAAGCTAAGAATTTTCAGTAAGCCTCTGGTTTTGGTTTGACGGACCAGTAACTACAGGAACTGGTAGGTCAAAATACTCTTTTAAAACAGAAGCTATGAGGATCAGATGAAAAGTTTGATGAAATTCCTTGCTTTTCAAAGCTTTGGCCCTTTGAAGGAAAACTGCAGTATTAGATCACTGGATTTGTGACAAAAAGAAGCATAAATCACCACAAACTTGCCTTAAAGTAGCTTAAGAATCATTTAGAAATAATGAACACTTCTAAAGAACTGCACTCTTGAAAATTAGAAGAGTCTGAAATACGGGAACGTAAACACACAGCAAAGGCAGAAATCATTCATGCCTGCTCTTACTTAAGTGCTTACATATTCACATGTCTGGCTAGGATGTTGCTCTGACATCCTCCAACAGGACCTTCTGATAGGAATTAGCACTAAATGGCAGTTGCCAAGATGAACTGAGGACCATTCATGCTCCGAGTGTTAATAGGACAATAACAGGACTGCAGAGCTGAACAGCAATTCAAGTCTTCTACCCGTACCCATGCGTGGTACAAGGGCACAGATAAGACATATCCCAGGGAACGTTTGCTTAAGCTGTTCTTAAACACTTCCAAAGCTAGGATCCTTCACAACTTCTCCAAGCAGTCTCTTGCAATGCTTCACTCTCTTCACTTCTAGAAAGTTCTTCCTAGCTGAAATGTAAGCCCTCTTCTTACTTCCCGAGTACAAGAACAGATTGCATCCTGGTTATACCCTTCTTTGCATTACAAGTTTGGGTTTTTTTTTTTCTTTTTACATATATAAACACTGTTACTCTATCTTCCCTCACAGTCTTCTCGAGGGCTTATATTCTGTCTTCTCTGGACCACTTGTTATTGTCAGGGTCCTTCTGTGGATTACATCCGCATTTTCTTTCAAGATTGGCATCCAAAATGAGACACAGTACTCTCACGTCTTGCAAACTGCTTCTTTTCATACATGCTGGTGTGCATTTTTCTTCATTAACAGTATAGTATAGCCTTGGTGACTTCAGCTGGTGATCCACTTCACTCCCCAGATCCTTTTCAGCAGAATTGCTCTCCAAACAACTGTTCCCCTGCTGTACTTACACAGTGGGTTTTTTCCTGCCTAATTGTAGGACCTTTCACTTGCCCCTGTTGAATTGCATCCTAGTTTTATCAGGACACTGCCAGCTTGTGGGGATCCTTTGGAATTCTACCCCCATCTTCCAACATATGCCAGCTCCTCACATCTTGGTGTTATCTGCAAATTGGCAAGGCAGTCTGCAGTCTGTCATTTAGGTCTTTATTGACAATACTAAATACCATGGGGCCTAGGACAGATCAGTGCAGAACCCTGCTTAATATTGTCTTTCACTTTGTTAACAGAGTTAAGTCTATTAATTTAGACTGTTCTCCTTCAATTTGCTTAAGAAAATGTCACTAGAATTTGTCATTTGACTAGTGTAAAAGCCAAGATATGTAACATCTACTGTTTCTCCTTTATCTTCAAGATTGATCACTCTATCGCAGACTGAAGTTAAACTGATTTGTTCTGACAGCTCACATTAGCAGTTTCTTACCTCCTTGTTATCAGCCCTGTGCACTTCAAGGGATGGCAATAGGCAGAGTCCTAGGGTGGGCTGCCAGCCACAAAAAGCCTGACACACAGGCTCAGCAGCTCCTTTGAGAACTACTAGATGCCTCTTAACGTGCGTGATGGTGGAAGCATCAGCATACTTCAGTCACTACTACTGTCTCTCTCTCCTAGAAGAGCTAATTGGAACTGTGAAATCAGGGTCTTTCTTCTGGAAGAGGTATGAAAGATGCAAGAACAACAGAGAACTGAAGGAGACCATGCTATGTATTGGGAGGAAGGCATGGCCAAGAAGGCAGGATGGGAAGAAGGGGAGGGCGGCTTGGAAGAGGTGGCTTTCTTTGGGCTCTCCAAACATTTGTGGATCCACACCTCATTTAGCATTAATCCGTCCCTACAGAGAGAGACAACCTGTCATACAGTTTGGATTTTAATTTTCCACGTTTCCCCGCAAGCAGAAACATACGGGCATATTTAGGCCTTTTTGGTACCTGGAGAGGAATAAATGAGAGCCACCGGCTGGAAAGTTGTACTGTCATTCTGATATTCCCTTTTCATCCCATTAAGGTTGTCCGGGAACTAGGAGTCAGCTGATCAGATTATTGCCAGACATTATCAAGCTGTCTATAATTAGCTTTTTATTGGTGAGAAGCCAGAAAATCCTCTTTGTTTGCAAGCTTGGACTATAGAGAAAGAAAAGAAATATTTCATGGAAGAGATTGTTTGGAAACTGCATATCCTAATTAGTTTCTCAGCCTTGTAGTGAAACTGCATGCGGCATTTGTCTGAAAAAAGAAAAAAAGACGCTTTAAACATCCTCTTTTGAGGAAAGCTGGGTTGCATTCTTGAAAGGTGCAGCACACATGGAGCTCAGTGCAGATATGGATGCTATACCACCTCTGCTCTGTTCCCTTGGTGTGGGCTTCTTACATTCCCACACATTATATGGCTCTTTTTAGTGCCATTCTGGATTGAAAATTTAACACAGGTTAAAACATAGGTTAAAAATTGGGCTATGCCATCCACATGTAAGCTGTGCAGTCTGCACACTCAGGATCAATAACTTCAGCTTCAGAGAAATTTGGATAAGCATTCCAGTAGTCCAGATCTTTTTATGATGTACATTAAAATTACAGTAGTTTAAGTCCAAGGTGACTTTTATTCTAAGATAACCCTTTGCATTTGCAGCATCATCTTACGAAACATTTTACCTGATTCATTTTAGAAGTTAATAATTTAAATTACTAACATATGGCTGAAATTTTCAATGTCATGTAGTAATGGTATCCCCTTTAATTCCTCCAGTGGACGCCATAAGCTCTATGTGCTCGTTGTAAACACCATTTACACAGACTGCAGCACACAGAGATTAGTGATACATCCATTAGTGGGATGGTTAGAAGATCACAGTCTATTCCAAGGCAAACATTTTTCCTTTTCTTCCTCCTGGTTTTTTGTTTGGTTGGTTGGTTGGGTTTTTTTGTTATATCCCAATAATTTTTCTTCTCAAACACTTAAATCAAACCAAAACTTATCACTATCATGTTTTCTCTTTTCTGAGGAAGAGCATCACCGTGAAGGATGCCAAGCCTTCTGAAGTAACAGAAGTATGAGACTCTCCTAGTCTGCCCTATTATTTCGAGTCTTAAAGAGTTACGAGAACAAAGCCTGTTCAATGATATATAAAGGTCTTAATCAAATGTCTGAATAAAACCCTGAAGCAGTTATATGAAAGCATCAATCATGTGTTTTCCAAAATAGAACCAGAGCAAGAATATGCACCATCTTCCCACGATCTAAACAGATTTTAAGTGAGCTGCTGGTTGCTATACTTAGGGTGGGATCATATCAGAAAGCAAAGTATTTTGCAGAGTTTAATTGTGGTTATTTCTGGGAATGACACTGTCAGTTTGTGAACTGCACATTGAGTTTGTAGTGGTTGGAGTACACTTACTAGGACATAATAATCCACATAGGCTGTTAAACTCCAGTGGTAGAATCAAGTAAATACAGTAAAGAGGGAATATCTACTTCAGGTTTAAGCAGTAATGGGATTAGCTACTTCTCTCTGCTCTGCAACCAAACAAATCAATATAGGCTGTTGGTTTTTTTTTTTAAACCACTGGTTGTCTGGAACAGTCTCGTTAGCCTTGCCCACCCACTCAGTGAAAGTGGGCCAAGTGCACTAATACATTTTTGGAAGGCAAATCTAATATCCCCTAGATTTTTAGTCTAAGGGGTGGAAAGCAAAGGTCATTTGGATTCAGACCCTTTTGCATGGGTATACGAGAGTGGTTCAACCACATGACTTGCTATTAGCTCTTCCATAGGACACCTGCTCTAGTCTCCAGGGAATATTTGCAAGGGTTAGCTTTAAGCACTGCAGGTTAGTATCCCTTGGTGAGTATACTCAACAGAGAAAAAGGTGATTCAGAGCAGGAATGTGATTGTGGTTAAGTGATCGGCTAGAGGAGCTGCTCTCATACACACCTAGGGAGACTAGTTTCCTCTGCTTGGATTTCACTGCTGTAAATGCTCCTCCTGGTCCTCAGGCTAGCTGCACTGTGTCTCTATGTCCTTAGCACCTTGTCCCACACTCTTAACTCCACTTCTCCCCCTAGAATTTGCCCCCTCAATAGACCTCAACTCCCCACTCATACATCCCTTTCACCACCCCAACAGTTCTGTGCCTCTGTCCTCATGTGTGTTTCAGCCCCGGTCTCCTCCCCTTGCAAACATCTGTCTCCCTGTCTTTCTGTCATAACTAAGACAACCCCACTCAGCTTGGTTTCCACTTTCTGCTCTTCTTTCTTCCTGTAACCAGTGAGCCAATAAGAAAATTTTCTTGCTCTCTCAGTTTACAAATCCCCGCTTTTTCCTAGATTGGATTGTGCCCAGGGTGGACCAAATATTCAATGGATTTGGGTACCAAATTCTAAGGCATCTCTACTTAGAGTGCTGTATGCAGTACTATAGTGGTTTTATTTTCAACAGGTTATCAGCTGGCCAGCTATAGATTACCCCGGGGATAACAGAAGGCACCTGCTTGACACAAATATCTGCCAGATTTCCGTTTGCAAAGCCAAATGATGAGAGGGCATGAGACAAATCTGAAGAGATAGTCACCAGAGATCTTTAACAAGGGAAAAATGAGATATGTTTCCCTAGTCTGTTTTTCAAAAATACCTGAACAGTCTTGCCTGACATTTTCCAAAAGCAGACATTGAAGGCAGACATTGCACATGGAATATTTTAGTCCAAAAACTTAAAAGACCAACAAAAGTTATAAGGAGCTGACTCTCTCCTACACTGGAAGGCACAAGGCAGTCTTAAAAATAGGCAGCGCTACCAGCTTACCTGGGTGATAGCGAACTGCAAACAAGACAGGAGTTTGTGAAATACCAACTTGCAACCCAAGATATTCCTGTAGGGCAAGGGCATTTTCATCTCTCAGAACAATAGCAAATGGAATTCCTGTTATGACTAACACAACATGCTGAGCCCAAGGAACATGCCACGGGGTAAGGATATTCTAATGTTGTTTGCACAGTAATTTGGCTCACTCTTTTAAGTGTTCTCTAACACGGATAGATCTTGAGCCTTGCCTACAGCGGGAATTTAGCCACTGCTATAAACTGTGTCCGGAGGATTGTTCTGGCGTGCAGATTTACCCTTTGGGGAAAATTGCCAGGTAGGCAAGGCTCTTGATATTATTGTTCAAAATCTCCATGTTAAAACCCGTACATCCTACTTCCAGACTTAGTTCTTAGCTCAGCCAAAATTAGAAGCCAGAAGTTCAGGCCAAACTGAGCTATTTGCATAACCTGCAGAGGTATTCACACAGAAGGGGTTTCTCTAGTAAGATGCTAACTGACAGCACAACTGAACTTCATTTTGAGGGCTCAGAGAACAGCTATACAAGTGAGAAAAGCTGAAAAACACGGGGTTTTTTAGTAAGAGACTCCAGGCACTTCTTTATGCAGGCTATTAAAGAGAAGGTGAAGGAATGACTTGATCGGAGTCTCAGAGTACCAATGCAATAAGCAAACACAAAATTTTCAGGGTAGCAAACGTGTGGCTAGTTATTGCACCAGTGGCTAGTAATTGCAGCTAAACAAAGTATCAGTATAGAAACGTAGTGACATTTCTTAAACAATGAAAGTAATTAACCTTTGGGAGAAAAAGGGCTGTCATGGATCCTTTCTCACTGGCACCTGTAAAGCGTAGATATCTTCCTGAAAGATACTCTGGAATTAAAAATTAATTCAGGATGCAATAAAGTAGAATCCAAAACCCTCAACTGCCAGGATTGTAGTTACAACTTCCCACCATTGCTAACCACAGCTACTGGTAAAGGTTAAAGGTGTAGATGTATTTTGGCTCTACATGTGCTTTAATCTTTGTTTTGCCTAACCTTGTGCTGAGCAGGACCACACAAATTAGCTCTAATGGTACAGTTATCTACTGGTACCAGATCTGTACTGCACCTCTCAAGTTGTTGCAACTCATGGAACTGGCTGGCATAGATTGAGTCCACAAATTAAAACTTAGAAATTTAGGCTTAACACTCCTCTTATGATGAAAAAGAGCCAAACTTCCTATTTCCTTGCTTAAACATCAACAGTCAGTTGGGAAGCGTGATGGACAGGGCCCTCCATTGCAGCTAATAGCATTAACTTTCTCCCCCTCCCCATAGCACATTTCCCCCCGTAGTTTCAAAACGGCTTATTTTACAGCAGACAGGGACTCTTCACCACCATGTGACATACAAGGTTTTAAAAATTAGGAGTTACTTATTGCTTAAGCTGACACAATAAATCAGCTGCCAAATTGAGGATGATAACCAAGTACGATGGATAACGATCGCACGCTGCGGGGAAGCAGGACACCCCTACATTCTGAGCTGGAGAGATGTAGCCACCAGATGCTGTATTACAATGACAACGAGACCTGCAGGGAATGGGTGACTGTGGGTTTGCATCTGCAAGTAAAGGGCACCCTTCTAATCGCCAAAGAGCAACTAGAGATGGTGCTGTGCAGGATCAAGCCCATTCAGTTTCAAGAAAGCAAGAGGAGGAGGAGGAGCTGCATAAACCTCTTGATACGGTCTCTTTGAGTGAGCCCTGTTCCTCAGAAGGATTCACTGGGGGCCTGTTATGAACCGAGAAGGAGGGTGATGAGGTGTTTGATGTGGTAAACAAACACTCCCAGCCAGAGATGCACATGTCTGTTTAGGAAAGCAACACGTTCTCAAAACAATTCTCCCCTGACTGAATTAGGTAGGAAGTACAAGGATTCCATGTCTCTTCCATTTCTTAAAGCTGAATTACTAACAGCCTCAATATTTGCATGGAACCACAGTCCATTAAGATCATTTCAGTCCACCAAGAACTGAAAGCACGCACCTCTAAATATTTATAAGGGAGATACTCCCTCCAGGTTCATTTCCAACAGCCGCTTCCAATGCTGGCTCTCCAAATGGCCAACTCTTCCAGCAGAACTGTTTCCTGCACATCCATCTGCCTGCTTTGTTCAGATAAACACGCGCCTCTCCTGCTAGCCATGTGGTACTGACTTCTCTCTGCTGCGTGCACAGTTAATGGGGATGCCCTGCAGAACCTTTGCTGTGAGCGTGAGTCACAGAGAGAACCCAGCTGGATATCTGGAAGCCCATTTGGGTTTATGAATTAGCAGGATGTGGGAGACTTTCTTTTCTTTTAAACCAATCCATGAAGCAAGTCCAATATGGAGTTACTGAGTTAATATACATGAGTAGACTGCCTGTCATTTTTCAGTCATTTCTATGACTCTAACTGGAAATACCAAGTAGTAAATGAACAGAGAGACTGAAATCCACCCCCCCTAGTTGCTCTGAAAGGCAGTTTCACAGAACGTGAAAGGCTGGATCAGATTGGCAGCGTGCAGAAAACTACTGCCACTGCTCTACATGCTACTGGTCAGCAGATAAACAAAGCAATCCCATTTCCAGGGCTGTGAAGCCAGCAGTAAATTTACACAGCCATCTTTTTAATAGCTTTGAAGAATAAAGGAAAACAAAGCACAGTCATTTCAAGCTCCGTTAGAGAAAAAAAAATCAATGTTTGACAAATAGGAAGGGACAAATTCTGGATAAGGAAATGCTACTAAGCTTTTGGAAACATATGTGTTTTTTAACTGGCGATCAAATAGCGAGCGACCAGATGCCTTTGAAATACCTATGCACTTTAATGGCAGGAGCTGTTAAAATATATGGAGAGTCCATCATTAAAGCAAATGGGACAAAGCTCTCATTAGTAATTACTGTGTTACTCAACCAAACGTAGCAGCAGTGGTGCTAGTTCTGCAGTCCTTGCTCAACACATCTGTACCATCAATTCTCTACTGGTAAAAGCCTGTTTATGATTGTTCCCAGTTAGCTATTTAAGCTTTAAACATGTACTTGGGTTAGGAACGTATTCTGTCCATGTTAACTGATCATAGGCCCGGACTAATTTAGGTTGGAAGGAATCTCTGGAGGTCATCTAGCCAACCTCCTGCTCATGAAATGTAAAGTGAGATACAGAGAGTGTGCAGGGCTTACTCTAGGGGCGCAGGGGAAGGGGATCAAGAACTGTATCATATTCCTGACCCAGCATCATACCCTCTCAGCTGCAGGCTGCAGTTACCATGCAAAAAATGAAGTCTGGCTGTTCATTGGTGACACCTGAACTGTGACAACTTGGATTTCCAGGAGCAGTGGGTCTCCTTGCCAGAGACACACTGAGTAACACCACCTGCCATGGGAAATTTCTCTCCATGCCCTGGCACTTGACACTGCCAGCCCCTGAACTGATCTTTGCAGCAGCATCCTGCCTGCCTTCCCCAAATCGTGTCATTCCCAAAGTTGCCTCCGGTTGCAGCACCAGGTGGGACAGCACAACTTTCTTCATTTTCCCAAAGACTGTGACTGCACCATGTCCTATTCTTGTCAGTGTTCCCCAAACCATTCTTAATGCCCAATATGCCTAATGAAGTTTAGCCCACCAGAGTAAGCACTACAGTAAGCCACGAACAGGGCTGTAAAGCATGCCTCAAGGATCTCCCCCTTCCCTCTTTATTTCACTCCTAGTTGTGGGAAACTCGCTATGGGGATTTCCCTTAGGAATTCAGTAGAACTGACCTCTCGGAATGAACTTGTGTTGCAATACTTTTTGCAGAAAGCACACAGCCTAGCACATTTGTTCCTTGTAGTACAGCTCCAGGTCTCTCTGGTTTGCTAGCAGCACATTCCAACAGAGCAGAGTCCCTTGTTGTTTCCTATAGCAAAACTCCATACAGGACCTCCTGGATAAAAGGCAATTACATATTATTTGTAAATCTAACAGCCTTGGATTAACCCAAATACAAAATTTGATCCAATTTAGTCCCTTTTTTTCCTTGTCAGATAACTGTTTGACTGCCTTTTTGTACTTTCCTGAGCTCCAGCCCTCAGTCTGAGAAGCTATTTTACTACAAACGAAGCCAGTTGCTGCTACGAGACCGTACAGCGTTCCCGCTCTGCGGAGGGGTGTTTACGTTCTTGCTTTCTCCCCCCGGCCCCCTGGAGCAAACACAATCTCTTCACTTTGCAATGCCAAAAATAGAAGCGTTGGTATTTAAATTGTGAACAATCGAGTTTGGCAAACAATCCGTATGACTGCACCCTTTCTGAATCACGGGATTGAGTCATTTCCCTCACCTAAGCTGCTCTCTTCCCCCGTGCAGATTGCAGGAGCAGGGAGAAATACGGCACTAATGTTCTCCTGTCTGTGTGTCTTCCCAACCCCCCCACCCCCGTCCCCTGCAGCCTGCCTGCTCCAGGCCGAGCTGGTGAATTACGAGCGAGTCAAGGAGTACTGCCTCAAAGTGCTTCAGAAAGAAGGTGAGAACTTCAAGGCGCTCTATCGATCAGGAGTGGCATTTTACCACCTGGGCGACTTCAACAAGGCTCTCTACTACCTGAAAGAGGCAAGATCCCGCCAGCCGACAGGTATGGGGGGAAGCGGGGACATGGCTTTGCATTGAGCGTTTTTGCATTTCTTTTCATGAGACTTAGTCTGTCCCTGACTTGATTGCGTTGATTTCCACAGGGATGAGCATGACTCACGGTATCCTTTGCCATACTCCCCTTCAAGCACTCTCTCGTACTGCAGCAAGGTTGCAGTGCCCAGAGATTAACCACTGCCAAGGCTGCAGCACAACCTGGAAGATAACAGTATTGCTGGAATGCTGTCTGTGTGGAGGGGATCCTGCCTCTCTTTCCCTCCCTAGTTTATTTTTGAAGAAGAAAGCAGGATGGGGAAGAGTGGATCCCGACCGCTACATTTTCTGACTCTAAGAACAAGCTTTTTCCCCTTAGCAAAGTCAGGACACTATTTGTAATCCCCAGTAGCCACGCCTTCTACCGTCTCAGTAAAGAGTTAGTATTTTAATTTGATCAAAGAGACAGACATTTACTCACAAAACATTCATCAAGGATACTTCAACTTTTGCCATGAAATCAGCCAAGTATCTGTCATCCATGTGTCAAACCCCAACAATTCATTTTGGGACAGCAAAGAAATTATATATTCAAACAACTTGGCCTTGCCAGAGCAACCACCTTTATGCTAACCTACCCAACCTCAAAAGGTGGGTAGAAGGCCACGATGCAGAGACAGTGCTTTTATTTTTCTAAGAACTGCCTAATAGGGAGATAAAAACACACTATTGTTTAAACCATTTCTGTTAAAAGGAGAGAATTTTCTAATACGCCAAGAAAAATTAAAGGATCACGAGAAAGCAAAACAGAAGCCATGTGCAAAGAAAACCCCACAGAACAGCTCTTCCACCTGAACCTGAGAGGGAGGAGTAAGAACTGGGCATGAAACAGGAGTGAGCCTGGGCCCTGGTAGAGCACGGTGGAGCTGATGTTCGTTGAACTAGAGGAGGCAAGGGAGGCTGAGCTGGCTGTGGTTGGTGTCCTACAGGCATTGGCCCTGCAGGGCTCCTGCGGTGGCTGTGTGCTGGAGGAGTACCAGGGAGGGTGCGCTTAGGGGTGTGCTGGGATCTCCTTCCTCTTCCACCTCCCGTAAGGGTGCCTGGTCCCATCTGCCGCGCGTGGCCACGGGCTCCGGGCAGTCTGACAGCACAGCTGTGCACCCCACACTCCCCGAGCAAATGTGCTTAAAAGCTCAGTTTAGCCTGTTTTAGTTTACAGCGTGCCCTTCTGCTTTCAGCCCTTGCCAGAACCAGGAAATGGAGAAGCCTATGCAAGAGAAAAAATAAACGGTGGAAAATAAGAAGTTATCTTAACCTTGAAGTTCTGACTAGGCTCAGATGTGAAAAAGTCCTTTCAGCTGAACCACTTTGCTTCCATTTTTAAAATATGTATTTCTGTGCTCCCCACCCCCCCCAGTGATACTATTTATTTGGTATCCCTCATTGCTTCTTGAAATAAATACTAATTTATTCAACAGCAACAGCTTCAAATACCACAGCTTGCTGCAAAAACATACCAGAAAGTGTCCCCAAAGGCCTTTAATGTATACAAAAACAGTTCTGGCCTTCAGCTCTGCATCAGAGACTTTTCCCTGTTATTGTTAGGCCATTCAAGGCCATTGTTCCACTGTGTTATTTATGATTATGGAAAACTTGAAGGATATTCAGGGGGAAAGAAGCAAATAGATACAGTAAAAAAGGATGCGGCTGTTAAAATGCAGCAGTAGAAATCAGGTAACACTATCAAGAATCATTATGTGACCTAGAATAAGTGAGTGTCTCCACTTTCAGTGTCTCCATCTGCAAAATGCAATTGTTTTCCTTTATCTGAGGTTTCACTACACTCAGTGGTAAAAGCATTTGGTTATTATTACAGTCATGTTTTGTGTGTTCTTTTTTTTTCTAATAAGGAATGGTTTTGGCACAAATCATTGGCAGTTATTCTCTTTGGTGGAGGAGATTTTAAACGATAGAGAGGAATTAGCTAGCAAAGGGTTTTACTGTTCTAAAGGGCTGTCAGCACAGCAAATCCCTTATGGCTATTTACTGCCTGACAAGGATGAGGGTTAGGTCTGGCCTGATTTCTTATGCTACCGCCAAACAAAAAAATCACAAAAGCAGATGGAAATAACACAAGATAATTGTATAACCTTCCTTACTAAGAGAGAGGGAAGCCGCCGTTAAGTTGTGCAAAGCACACATGCAGCCCTCCATGAACTCTGTGTCCAGAGGCTGGTGCAGCATGGGCAGCCAAACATACCCTTACCTTCAAGCCTTGTTCAGCTCTTTCCCACCGGTGGGGCCACATTATCAAGGTAGGTACTGACTGGGATTGAGACCAGACCGTCAGCTGTCCTGGTAATATCAAACACCCACAGTTAGTCTCTGCTGGCCCTGTGCTGAAAGCTCACATTCAGACACCACGCAGACTGCACGTACGAGCCAGATTTCCCATGCTGCATGGAGCGGGCTCACGGCTGAGCTCAGGAGCTGCCTTCCTGAAGACCTGCAACTCAGAAGTCCTGGGAACAAAACCCAGGCCACGGTGTCTACACAGCAGATAAGCAACTGGGCTCTGAAACTACAGGGAGAAGCAGAAATGACCTGTAAAACAGCAGGAGGCCACTCTGCACAAGGACACAGGCACAGCCCTCACAGCCAGGAGATGTTCCCATTGCAGCTTTGCCAGCATCTCTTTGTACGAGTCTGACCAGTCACCTGACTCGTCCTCACCTGTTATTACCACATCAGCAGAAGGGGATCACTTCTTGCTCCCTGAGAGATGAGAGCCTTCTCTTCATTAACATTTACATTTAGCTTTGAAATACTTCTGCCGGCAGAGCTAGTATGGTGCAATACTATTTGATGGAAAAGACTTGACAAAGATAGGGTTCCACTTCTGTAAACAGAGTGCTGCTCTCATTACTTCTCTTTGGTAAAATAGTGGCCCTCAAAAAGGAAGCAAAACATGCCAAAACCTGCCCGGGAGATTTATAACCAACTGGCAATGGGAGTATCTCCTGCCCCCTATCAGGCTACACGTTATTTTGCCCTGGCTTCCCAGGCATGTGGAGATCTCCCAGGCGAGTGAAGCTGTGCTATCAGCAGCTAGCTACCTTACCCGCAAGCCTAAGGGAGCTGGCAACCTTTCATTGCCCAATTATGCACCGAACCCACCTCTGTCCCCTCAGCCAGGCGTCGAGTCCCTGCAGGCCCAGGCAGGTGTGATTTCCTAACATGCCTACACAGTTAACACTTATCACCTGCACAAAGTGTGAACCTCAGCAGCGGGGACGTTTACCCAGGCTGCAGCCCGTCAAAGCCTAGAAGGGCACAGAGCAGAGAGATTGCAGTGAGGTGCAGGCAGCACAGCAAGACTCTGGCCGGGCTATGGGCCCTGCCTTTACGCTGCTGGGCATTAGCCACCTGTCTGCCACACGCATGGATTTTATTTTAGGCCTAAAATTCAGCCCATCAACTGAATTTCTTCGCTTTGGGAGGCTGCGCAACTAAAACCAATTCTGTTTTTAAAAAAGCTGCTTTAAAATTTGCTAGGCTGGTATGAAATGCTAATGCATGAACAGCCCAGGATTCTGGTGCACCTTGTGTAACACAAGCAACAGCAGAACTTCTTGGCTCATTAAGAATGCCCCAAACGGGTCAAGTAACTTAATCACTGAATCCCACCCTCCAGACTGACTAGGATGATGCAGTTGAACCTGCAGAAGACTCAGCAGGGAGACCCACCTCACCAGAGACACCTTGAGAAGTCACAACAGTATTGTCACAGCTCACTGCTACCCCATGGCATGTTTGTGGAGAGCTCTGTGTGAAGGGAAACCGATCCGTCTCCCACTGTCTCAGCTCTGCCTGAGGGCACAACAGGGATGTCCCCTTCTCATGTTTAAAGGAAACTTTGCACCCACAACTGCTTTGGTGGGTGCAATACCCACACTTGCTAGTGCTGGACATGTTACCAGTAATTTGCTCATCTCTGAAAGCTCAAGCACTTCTCATTTCCCTAGCTGGTGTGGGGCACATCGCTGTTTGGATGAGGAGGAGACAAGATTGCCCTCTGACTGTGGACTGCTGTGCACTTCAGATTGATTTCTGAGGATCTAATAACTTAAATGGACTAAGCCCTGTTTGGCTGGCTGAGTAAGGCTGTGAGCAAAGAACCATTTTTCAATCAATACATAAGTGAAAGTGGCTATTTTTTTGCTTGCTTGCTTCTGATACCACATGGCTTTTGCCACTACATGGGTGCCATGTGCGTGGGAAGTCACCCTCGTGATAGTAAATCGACACGATTTGAGAAAGGACTGACCATGACTGCAGAATCACGAGGTCTGTCTGGAGATACATACTTGTTTAGATCAACCTGTGCTTCAGGGTGAACAGGTTCCCTCACTGCTGGGGCCAGGAGGTAAAACAAAACTCAAACGTTCTGTGTGCTGTATTGATGCACTGAAATACTGGAAGGAAAAAGAGGGCTCAGCTTACCACCTGCACAGTACTGGGATCTCACAGCTCTCTACAGGGATGAAGCAGTGGTTCTCTGCCCCTAGGAACTTCATTGTCCAGAATTTCCAAGCATCAAGCAGCCACATTAGAGCTACCACCTGACTATGCTGCCCAGCATCTGGAAATTAGACAGGATAGACAAGGCAGTATGCAGCATACCACATATGACAAAAATGCAGATAGAGTGTCATGGTGGAAGGACTTCCAAATACGAAATTTAAGGAAAACAAGGGTACAAAGAGAATGTGAGGGATGCTCTTCCCAATTCAACTCATCATGGGAAAATGTGAGAAGAGTGAAATAGGCTGTAAAAGGGATAGGAGGGCAAAAAGGCAGAGCGTAACTGTACACAAGATGTCTTTAGAGGCTTGCATGCAGGCACGGAGGGAAGGGAAGCCATTCCACAAGCATGGGTAGGGATGACCTGGATAGTTTCAACTGTGTGAATTCAAATGTGCTGACCAAGAGTAATCAGAGAGAAGGTAAAAACTAGCTGTCGTGGTTTAACCTCAGTTGGCAACTGAGGACCACACAGCTGCTTGCTCACTCCCCCACCCACCCACCCAGTGGGATGGGAGAGAGAATTGGAAGAGTAGAAGTGAGAAAAACTCGTGGGTTGAGATAAAAACAGTTTAATAATTGAAATAAAATAATAACAATAATAATAATAATAATGTAATAATAATAATAATATACAAAGCAAGTGATGCACAATGCAATTGCTCACCACCCGCCCAGCCAGTCCCCAAGCAGCGGCCCCCCCGGCCAGCTTTCCCCCAGTTTATGTACCGAGCATGATGTCACATGATATGGAATACCCCTTGGACCAGTTTGGGTCAGCGGTCCTGGCTGTGCCCCCTCCCAGCTTCTTGTGCACCTCCAGCCTTCTCAGTCGGCAGAGCATGGGAAGCTGAAAAGTCCTTGTCTAGTGTAAGCACTACCTAGCAACAACTAAAACATCGGTGTGTTATCAACATTGGTCTCCTCCTAAATCCAACACACAGCACTGTACCAGCTACTAGGAAGAAAATTAACTCTATCCCTGCCGAAACCAGGACACTAGCTGAGGCGAGATCTTGAGCAGCAGGGATGGGCACAAATCTGACCAGATTCTCCAAAACCAAAGCAGAAGGGTTTGGTTCAGAGCCCCTTCCAGCTGATGCTGTTCCTGCAGGCAGCGCTGGAGCCATGTTGCTCCCCAGGTGATATACCAAGGATGAAGGTGCAGTGTGTCTGTCTTTCACAGGGACTTGTAACAACCGTACGTGTATGTGTGTGCTCTTTCCCTGCAGATACCAATGTCATACGATATATCCAGCTGACAGAGATGAAGCTCAGCAGATGTTCCCAGAGAGAGAAAGAAGCCTTGTGAAAATGAAGCCACTTCAGCTGAAATGCCCAAGGGGGAACATTTCCTTCCTAGAAGCCCATTTGGTGGATTTTCCTGTTTGCTCTGCCTCATCCTCATCTCCTCATCCATCCACTCTCCCTTGCTCTTCATTGAATCCCAGTTTTGAAAAAAGAGACTTAGACACTGGATAGGGCTGCTTGCCAACCATGGTAATACCCCTTCCCTGTGGCAGGAGAGCACAATGGCTACAGCTGGCCTTGTTCCAAGACTGGAAATCTGGAGTAGGCAATGCTGGGGGACCTTTCTGGTCCTGAGCTGACTGCCTATTGCCCTTAGGGAAGCAACCACCAGAACAACAACTTCCTGACCAGGCAAGTTGGAGGCAAACAACTTCTGCTCTGAGTGATCACTGGAGCTTGGAAGAGCTAAGAAACCAAGAGAGCCACTGGTCATTTCACAGGGGATAGCAAATGCCTTTTTATCATCAGTTCCCTCTGCCTGCTTCTCCAGTGTGTGTTATCAGTCTCCAGTGAGAGCTCACACGCTCCCAGTCTAATGCCAGTGAAAACTGTTTCTAAACATCCTCTTAATGAAAGCACAGAGCACCCTACAACCCCCCCGCAGAGCTGTCCTGG
The DNA here is from genome assembly GCF_965638725.1 of Aptenodytes patagonicus. Classification (NCBI taxonomy): domain Eukaryota; kingdom Metazoa; phylum Chordata; class Aves; order Sphenisciformes; family Spheniscidae; genus Aptenodytes; species Aptenodytes patagonicus. The sequence goes on along the minus strand of NC_134955.1, from coordinate 33,386,117 downwards.
TGCCAGAGGAGAAGGCTGTGGGCTACCACAGAATGCTGAACGGTCTGTGAAAGCGTGGTGTACAGTATGAGGGAAAAACTGTGAAATAATTCATTAAAGGCAAATAAAAATTATTAATAGGCAACAAGTCCAGGCATTGCTTTTCAAAGGGAACTCTTGGGTTCCCCGTGTCCAGACAGGCAACATTGCCTGGTGGGGGGCAGCATGGGGTGGGGAACAAAGGACGTCTCCATTCTTATCTTGGCTCTGCCAATGCCTTGCTGTGGGATCTTGGGCAAGTCACTTAGCCTCTCTGTGCCTCGGTTTCCCCATCTGTACACTGGGGATAATAATACTTCCCTACCTCGCAGGGGTGTTGTGAGGATGTATTAGTTAATGTTTGTAAGTAACAGTACAGTGATGTACAGTGCTAAGTATTATTAGTACATTGGGTTGAGGTCTTGATTCTCCCACCTTGTGTTGGTGCTTCCTGTGTCCTGTTTTTTCTTTTGTAGGAGAACATGGTGCTGACAAACAGGGCAGGACCAACAGCTTTGGAGCCTATTTCAGCAGCCCATAGGGCCTGTTTAGACCTCCTCCAGCAGTCTGATCACTTCTAAGAGCTCAGGCTCCTTGGCTCAAGGGTCCTTTTCTGAAACTGCCAGTAACGGGATCAGTAAGTGCCACAAACACATTTCCAGTGTGACTGCCCCATCAGTGGCCCACAGGGACCTGCTCCCAGTTGCAGGTTGTACATGAGTGGTCTCATCCCATGGTGGTCAGTGTGAAGTGAGTGTACCCAGAGATACTTTGCTCGGCCCTCAGCTGAAACATGGAAATTGAAACACAGAGAGCTGAACAGACAAAGTTCAGCCAAGTGCTTTGGTCCCAGTGGATGTGGTGTCCGCAGACAGTTGGCTACGGCATCCCACATTCCAGCTGTGGTATCTCGCCACATTTTTCTCTAGCCAAAATTTGAAAGAGTTGATAGAGAAACATCAAGAGAAAAGGCAAATCTCTATCATTGTCTCTGAAAAAAATGAAGTTGTATTCTTTAGCTCAGGGACACATCCAGCCCACATTGGGGGTGGTGAAGAGACCATCTCAAAGTGGCATGTAAGTCTCTGAGATAAGGTGGACCTACATAAGTTGCGTGAAACTTATATTACCTGTGATGGCACCAGAAGTTCATGTTCCTCAGGTGGGTGGTGGAAAGCAGCTGCTTCCCAAAATCGAGAACACTGTGTGCAGCTACTGTGAAGGAAAGGGCTGTGTACTGGAGGCAGCACAGTCACCTTCTTCAGGTGGCCCATGCTTCATACATCTGTGCCAGAAATAGCAAGCACCTCTGCCCACCACTACGCACGTCTAAGCAATAAATGAGGCTACAGCTGCTACTGGGACAACAATTGAGTTAAAGAGGACAAATGAGGGAATTCTGTAGGTAATTGTGAACTAGACCAGAAAAAAAGGTTAGGCAGAGGTGTGCTTGGGTGCATGTAAGGTATTCCTGGTACTGTATAAAACACAGAGCTAATAAGATGCCGCTTCTCAGGCACATGCATTTCTCCATATCCTAAATACATCACAGCACACAGCAAATTCAAATAGTGGTGACTCCCCCCCCCGTCATATTGCTCATGACAGTTCATCCCACAGCTGCGTGTGTCTCTTCACTAGGAGTGAAATGAGGATTCATCCTGCAGGCCATGCAGGAGGAGAGGATACCACCTACACAAACAGTCTCTGCCCCAGGAAAGCTCAGGCGAGCAGAGGCAGGCTTGTTACTCATGACCTTAATGTAAGAGAAAGGGCATTTTCCAGTCACTGGAGATGTAGGTCCATGGACTGTCACTTTGTCAGGAAACAATCTTAGCCCTCGCAATGGCTTCACTGATATACTGTCACTGCATCAATCCCGTGTATACATTAGTATAAAAAGGGCACAGCAGACTCCAAAATACAGTCTTCTCAGTTCTTAGCCTCTTTCCCTCCAGGAACATTGCAAAGTGTGGGGGAAAGTGGGCATTTTGTGAATGTGCATATGAAAAAGATCTCGGAGAGCCTCCAAGTGCTACGCAACAACCTACTTTCTGCAGAAAATGGTTGTCCTTACGTAGCTTGACACTCAGGGTACCTGCAAGCAGTGCACAGTCACACCAGGAGCTGGAAGAAGGAAGTCGCCAAAGAGAAAACAGAGTCAGGGACTGTTTTGCCAGCTATTTAGCATCTGTGTGTTTCTACAGTGACACAGAGCTTGAGCGAAACATGGACAAAACTCCAGGTGGGCGCCCTCCACATGTCAAGGAGAGAGACAGCAGCAATGCCGCCAAAGCCAACAGAGCTTGTGTGGACTGCACTCTCCCCATAGTAGCCAGCTCTGCCTTGCAGTATCAAACATCTCAGTAGAGTTTGCAGTCTAATTGCACTCAGTAGAGTGCAGACACATCACCACTTCTACTGTATGTGTCAGGGGAGTAGGGAAGAGCCTTTGAAACTTCCTAAAAGGCTTTGTCTTCTGCAGAAAGAAGGAGAAGGCATATTTGACTTCCAGCACATTAAGGGGCTCTTCAGCTCTAGAGGAGCAAGGCCCTAAAAGACCATGGGCAAGTTTATCTCCTGGCCACTGCTGAATTTAAGAATACCCAAGGGAGAAACTTGTGGTTTTGTTCAAGAACTGCCTTAATGGGAAACAGAAGAATGAAATAAGGATTGGCCGTAAAGGGGAGAACCTGTTATCAAGCCCCCAAGAAAGAGGTCTATGTATACAACAAAACCCTCCAGAGTAGAGTTACACACCTTTTCCAGTGAGTGGTTCTTAACAGCCAGGTGTGGAGGTGTGGGCAGAGGCCACCCAATCCCACCCAAGGTACCCAGCCATTGCTGTAGGGGGTTGGAGAGACAGAGAAGGACACTCTGTTGGAAGTGGTCATGTCCACTACAAGTTGATGGTATTTTTCTGTGGAGCAGTCAAATGGCAACATGAGAATACACATCCTGGAAGCCAAAACAAGCAAACAAGGCTTTAGCTCAGCCAGGTGGTATATGCGTATGTCCTCAACACATGGTACATACGGGAATGAACACAGGCCCCTCCAGGTACCCAGCAGGGCTAAAATGTCTCCAGTGCAATGGGAAGTGAGCCCATTCGCCCATCACATGTGAAAACAACAGGAACAAAATGGCATGGCAGATGCCAGGCAGAGCAGTAGGAAAGCTGACAGCAAGCAAAAACTGAGGTTGAAATGAGAGAGGGATGAGCTGATCATGGGATACAAAATACAAACCAAACCCAGGTTCATGGGCAGAATGAGAATTGAACTAGAAAAAACCTGGCCAAAGGCTTAGTCACATTATTTGCAGTTCATAACAAGACCCAGTTTTAACTGGCAGGATACACAGCAGGAAAAAGGGCAGTAAGATTAGAGGTGATTTTCCAGCTGGAGGGCACAAAAGAGGGGGAGGCTTCCTTCCTCCAGCACAATCATTTTTAAAAGTGTGAGAAGACAAACACATGCTGGCTGCAGAATTTTTCCAAATGTGTGTTAACCATTGCAGTTGGTAAAAGTGGCCTGGACAGGGTGGAGAAGTCTTTGTTTAAATTAAGACGACGGTATGACTGGTTTCCAGAACTGACAGGAAAGCAAAGATCTGGCTATTCTTGCTTGCTAGTGAACCCAGGAGCCCGTAAGATGAAGAGGAGGATCTTGAGTGCAGAGCAACCCCCTTCGCCGTGCATCTCAGTTTTGCTTTCCCAGAATTTCTCTGCAAGTTTCAGCTGTGTAAATGTTCTCCCGAAACTACAGCCCAGCAGGCCCAGGAACGGCTGTGTTCTTGTGATGCTTCACGTGAGATCTCCAGAGGCTTTGTCTGCATTGTTTTCTTTATGCTCAATCCCTTGATGATACCCTGACTCTTTCTTTTTCCAAGGGGCAGGAGAAGGGAAGGGGGAGAGTATGCACTGGGAAATCAAACCAAATTCACACAGGACCTGCTGACTACCCCTCTTCTCTGCTCGTTTATTCACCTTTTCTTCTACACCCTGAAGCACACTGATGTTCGTCCCAAGTTTCTACTGTGAAACTCCTTGCTCTGCACAGTAGTTTAGAGGCTTGGGCAGGGGTTACTTAAATAAGGAAGAACAGTGGTGGGCCAGTGTGCCACCCAGATGCGATGCTTGGGAGGGTGCAGTAAATTATCAGGTTCCTTAATACTATCCATGGGCTCACATAACCAATTAGTAGGACTTTGTATCGCTGCAGCTGGTATGAGATGGTTTCCAGAGATTGTTCTGAGTTGATCTTCTTAGGAGTTCCTCGGTTACTAAATGCTGCAGGCTATACTACCACACCAATAACAGCCTCAATGCTGCCTCAGTGAAGGTGATGAAAAGCCAAGACATCCTCCTGGCTCCTCTCACACCTACAATTTAAGGAAGGTAAATTCATGGATACTTGATAAGAAGATGAGAGGAAACCTGTGGCAATACGTGACTTTAGTAGCCTGTGAGGTGGAAGGGGGTGTAAGTAGTCCCACAGATGTAGGGAGGGGAAAAAAAACCCTCTCTTTTGCTTCCCAGAGACAGATGCTCCCTCTGTCACTGCAAGGGGCCAGCTCAAACTGTGTTCAGCTGGGAGAGCTGTGCCTGCAGCAACTGTTTCCAGTAGTGCTTGTGGTGGGGAATCAGGAAATAAATAGACTGTGTAGTGCCCAGGAAATTACCTTGTGTATTGGGTTTGCGTGGCAAGGTTTTGGTAGTGGGGGGGCTACAGGGGGGCTTCTGTGAGAAGCTTCTAGAAACTTCCTCTATGTCAAATGGAGCCAATGCCAGCCGGCTCCAAGATGGACCTGCCGCTGGCCAAGTCCGAGCCCACCAGCGACGGTGGTAGCGCCTCTGGGATAATGTATCTAAGAAGGGGAAAAAAAAAACCCTGCGGAACGGCAACTGCAGCCAAAGAGAGGAGCGAGAATATGGGAGAGAAACAGCTCTGCAGACACCAAGGTCAGTGAAGAAGGAGGGGGAGGGGAGGAGGTGCTCCAGGCGCCAGAGCAGAGATTCCCCTGCAGCCCGTGGTGAAGACCATGGTGAGGCAGGCTGTCCCCCTGCAGCCCATGGAAGTTAATGGTGGAGTAGATAGCCAACTGCAGCCCATGGAGGACCCCACGCTGGAGCAGGTGGATGCCCGAAGAAGGCTGTGACCCCGTGGGAAGCCCACGCTGGAGCAGGCTCTTGGCAGGACCTGTGGACCCGTGGAGAGAGGAGCCCATGCTGGAGCAGGTTTGCTGGCAGGACTTGTGACCCCGTGGGGGACCCACGCTGGAGCAGTCTTTTCCTGAAGGACTGCACCCCGTGGAAAGGACCCACGCTGGAGCAGTTCATGAAGAACTGCAGCCCGTGGGAAGGACTCATGTGGAGAAGTTCACGGAGGACTGTCTCCCGCGGGAGGGACCCCACGCTGGAGCAGAAAAGAGAGTGAGGAGTCCTCCCCCTGAGGAGGAGGGAGCAGCAGAAACAACATGTGATGAACTGACCGCAACCCCCATTCCCTGTCCCCCTGCGTGGCTGGGGAGGAGGAGGTAGAGAATTCAGGAGTGAAGTTGAGCCTGGGAAGAAGGGAGGGGTAGGGGAACGTGTTTTTAAGATTTGCTTTTATTTCTCATTATCCTACTCTGATTTGATTGGTAATAAATTAAACTAATTTCCCCAAGTCGAGCCTGTTTTGCCCGTGACGGTAACTGGTGAGTGATCTCTCCCCGTCCTTATCTCGACCCACGAGCCTTTCATTATATTTTCTCTCCCCTGCCCAGCTGAGGAGGGGAGTGATAGAGCTGCTTTGGTGCGCACCTGGCATCCAGCTAGGGTCAACCCACCACACCTTGTTACCCTAGTTTCATGCTCACTCCTTATCCTATGGAAAGCATCTGTTGTGTTACATGGACAGGTAAGAGGGCAAGGAGGAGAAGAGGGTATGCGGCAGGATGGAAAGAAACACAATACACCTTTTTCCCCCTCTTCCTAACAGAACTGTACAGGAGCAAATTCACTGAAGGGCCTGCAAATTTTTTTTCACTTGCTAATATGAGGACCCGTTTAGCAGGTTGACTCGTCCACCGCAAACTGGGAGCTCCTGAATTTCCCTCCTCCACTTTGCAATGAGCAGCGAGTGCCAGGGCTGCCTTTGTGCCGGGGCTGCCTCTGCCAGGCACAGCAGCCAGCACTGCGCTTCCCCCTGCCCCGGGACCTCCTGCTTTCCCTGCTGCCTGCTTCGGACAAGCTCCAGATCTGCTTCTTGCCTGCTACAGCTGTGCTGTAGTGCAGGCACACGGGCCGAACAAGCAGATGGATTTTTTTTCCTTATGTAGCAAAATTACTATTTGTGTTTGTTGGGGGAAAATGATCTGGCTGTAGCTGTGAGCCCCGTGTACAGCACTGTTCAACCATGGCAGTGGCAAATGAAGCTGCTCTACAAGAGAGGCTGACTTCACAGGCCCTACCCACAGCCTTTCTCCTTCCTTTATCGCCAGCCAAGTTTTATAAATAGCAGCAGCTCTGCAACAACTAACTTCCACAACTTTTGTTTCCTTCCAGAGGGCTCCCCTTCACTCCATTTTGCCCGCCAGGGAGGGTGAACCTGTGCCAGCTCATAGCTACCTCTGGCAACTCCCCATCACTGCTGAGGAAATAACCTGTAACGTAGCCAGGTGGAACTGGCAGGGGCATTAGGGAATAAAAGGACAAATTTGGCTGGGGCTTTGGGGCCAACACGGATCCTCATACAAATAGCGCCACCAGATCTGCAGTAATTACACGTGCCCAGATGCCTGTGATACACGGCACTCATGAAAGCTCCCTGTTGCCCACCACAGCCTACAGAGGTGATGGGAGATTAGCTCAGAGGAAGGGTGAATCACCAGTGTACTTTCTTCATTATACTATTTTCTCCTCAGAGCTGAGCTAACAGAAGCATATGAGCATATGTTCTCTTGTCTATTGTCAGAGCTACAAATCAAAACTGTGATTCATATGAAACTGTACATTTTCCGTATTAGACCCTAGCTTACCTCAGTACTGTAAAGGTTTGGTGTTAACTACTGTGAAATACTGACATCCAAAATGCAAAATGTGAGCACTGAAGATGACAGAAAAGCTTTGTATAAAGAACTCTGCCAAGAAAAAAAAAAATCACTTTGAAAGGAAAGGAAAAAGTCCTGGTTACTAGTAACAGAAGCTAGATTTAATATTAAATCATCTCGACCAGCGACTTTGTTTGCAGCATTTACGGAGGCATTCCTCAGTCTATGCATGTGTGAGTGTGCGTGCATGTGGGTGTATGTGGGGTGCAGCCCTGAGGGCAGAAATGTACGAGGCAGAGCTGGACCAGACCTTGTCCTGCTGTCCAGTCCATCCCACAGCAGGACCTGCTCTAGCTCAACCAGTCCTGACACCGTTTTACTGACTACTTGACTCGTTTGAAATGAGAGCAGGGCAAATGTCTGGTTACCGATTACTGCTTTTATGAGTTCCCAGTTCTGCAGGCTTTCATCTAGCCATGAATCTGCAGTGAACATAACTGCTTACACACACTCCCCGTGCAGGGAGAGGAGGGAGAAGATATCCAAAGGGAAGTGAGAGCTTCACTGAATGTGGAAACCAGCCTGAGTGAAAAGTCTCACGACAAATCAACCAAAGCAGATCCAATTCACAGCCCGGGATCCTGTTTGGTGAGAAAGGGGAGTTTTGGTGGGAAAAGGAACAGAGGAGAAAGAGACACAGATACCCATAGCTGAAAGTCTGAAGGGCCTGGCAGGAGCTCTGATGCCAGGGTGGAGGAGGGATTTTTGGAATGGGAGACACAACAAGGAGTGAAACACAAGAGAAAGAGGAAATAGAGAAATGGAATACGGTAGAAAAATGAAAAGATGGAGCTGATAGCAAGTATTCCCACCCATGACACAAGTAGGTCTTTTGCCAAGTAGGACTTGGGCATCTGGGTGACCAGATCCTACCACAGTTCTGACCCTGGAGACAGAGGGAGGAAGAGTGAGACTGATATCTTCCTGATGACACAAGGAGGAGAATTCAGGCAGTGGCTGTGTGCTGGACCTGTAAATGCTGATCCCTTTCTTTTGCCTTTGTATTGCTTTCCATACGGTGAACCAAGAGACAGACCAACTGCCTTGCCTTAATGTATTTTTCAACACATGACAGCACCATCAGAGCAGGGGGGACAGGGACAACATGCATAGGGCCATCATTTTAAGACCTGCATTGACTGGAAGTTGTAACCCACCTTCATTATGTGGTTCGGGGACAGAGTTATTTTGAGACCTGAAACAAAGCAAATGAGGGCTTTTTTCCAAGGCTGAGAAGGGAGTTTCGTTTTCTTGATGACTTCAGATTCCAGCCCTTCTGCCAAAGTTGTCCATAAAGCAGGCTGCTGTTCTAGTTTGGTGGGGGGAGATTTTTGCTGTCAACGCCTCTGCTTCAGCAGCGATTCAAACTCAGATGCAGTCGCACTGTGTTTCTCCTGCAGCAGCATCTTAAACTCTTGTTCTAGACAGAAACTGTTGCTGAGCATGCGATACTACAATAAAAATGTATTTTAATGGCTGCTAGGAAAAAAAAGTACATATTCAGATTACCCAGAATGAAACAGATGGATTAAGCGTTTCTCTGATTTTCCTTAGCAAAGACAACTGGGGAATTTACAGATGGGAACACAAAGATTTTCACTTTCTTAACCAACAATGGATGGTTGTCAGCCAGTCTGACTGCCAGTGTTGTCCTCATTTCGTGATGGCAGCCCAAAGAAAGCAGCTTAGTATGGCCTGGAACAGCCTCAGGGGAAGGTCACATGCTGGATGGACTGTGGCATCAGCTCCCTGAAAAGGGCTGGTGGTAGAGCTACAGACCCTGCAGACTTCCTCCACTTCACACAACAGCAATACTGGGTTACAGCAAATCTTTTGGCATCAGATAAAACCCAGCTGTTTCATATTACCTCCTACAAACTTCTGGTTAAAAAAATGGCCACATGCAAATGGCATATTCCTTCACTCAGAGCTGGTCTCCCGCATCTTGCTGGGGCTGAATTAGATCCAACCAACAGCTTGCTGAATTCAGTAGGTTATCTCTGAGGCTTGGCTGCCTGTTGGCAAGCTCTAAGCATTGACTCAGTGAGAGCACAGAAGCCCATTCCCTGAAATAAGCTTAGCAAGCCAAGATGCAAGCCCTTTCACGGGGTCCTTTAGATGGCCTCTGGCTGAGCGAGATATAGGGCCTGTGCCAGGATGCTCACAAAAAGTCAGGTCTCGGCATCAGTTGGGCAGAACAGATGTGTGACCCATTTGTGGTCCAGAGGCCAATCTCTGACATCAGCTCCGCAAGCTGCGGGGGTGGCTCATGTAGCCAGGGCTGACCTCTGAGTTGCTAACAACTCTCACGGTTTTTGACTCTCCCAGTCTTTGGTGCTGGGACTGCACTGTCATCCTGAGGTAGAGGTAGGTCCCTGTTTCTAAAAGCCCTTTAAAACCTGAGTAGTAAGGACTCCAAATATCAACAGGCAAATTGTAAAAATCCATGAGTGTTTTTAAGCTCTCATGATTCAGAGGGGCTCAGCTCATCACTTCTTAATGTTTGTGGCAGGCAATGCTGCCTGCTGAGGTATCACACAGGCCTGGACTTTCATATAGGCATAGAAAAATAGCTAGCCAGTCAGTGGCCCAGCAAAATGGAAGAGCTGAGCAAGAGAAAAGCCTGCCTTGAACATCACCAAACCAACGTGTCACAGCAGCACCCCAAACTTAAGTTTTCACCTCAACCTGGTGAGCTCAAGTTGCAATTCAGCAGACTTAAGGCTATCAGTTTGGGAGATTTGCTTGACTTCTGGAAAATTATTTCCATATGAGAGAAGAAGATTAAAAGCTGTACGCAGGAATAGGGTCTGAATCTACAGATTACAGGTAACTGCACAGCTTGACTCTCAGATCAGCAGCTGGGAATACAACAGTGTCAGTCCGGGAAATCCTATAATTTATAGCATACACAGTCAAAATTCAAATCAACAGAAAAATGAGGAACCCCACAGCATCATTAGTACAGGTTCCCATTATAAAATGAGCTCCATTTTTCTTCTCAAGCAATGCATCTTCTTCTAAGACACATGCTGTTGTTGAGAGACATCTCTCATTTTCAGTGTTCTGGGACAGCCGTTTCCCACTTCACCTGTTATGAGTCTAGAGACTGATGTGGAGCTCTAGGGATCCCAAATGTTTACATCTCTGTGATCCAATGTCAGATGGACTGTTAACTAATGAAAGATGGCTGTCTAATATAAAGATGGGATCTCTCCTTTTCACTCATCACCAGTATAAATACAGATTCCCTGCAGGGACTTCACAGCTCTGTTCATGATGAGCAAGCCAAGCTATGTCATCTCACGCCATAAACCTGAGGAAGTACCAACTCTGAAAATAGGACTGGAAGAGATCCTCAAGAGAGCATCTACATCACCCCATTGCCTTAAGGCAATTAGGTCAGATAAAGTTAAACTGCTCCTGAGAGATATTTATCTAACCTGTTCTTAAAAGCCTCCTACAACAGAATACCACTGCCTTCATAGATGGAAAGTTAAGAGACTTCTTACTAAAGCTTAAACTAAGCCTTCTTTACAGTGATTTAAACCAATTACTTCTTGTTTCAGCTACAGTAGATATGACCAAAAAATTATTCTCTTGCTTTGCAGCAATTCCTGATCTTTGTGAAAGGCTCTTCTCTAGGACTATGATCTTTCAGCTTCCATCAACATTTCTGCAACTCAGCAAGTTTTCTGGCTCCTTGCTTGTTCTCCTCACTCTCCTCTGGATTTCTTCCAGGTGGTTTACATCTTTATTGGAGTGCAGTGATGAAAGCAGGACAGTTCTCCAGGTGTGGCTTTCCAGCGCAACATAGAGCAGAAGCATTATTTCAGAAGTCCTATATACTATAGGCCTACTTATATATTCTTTGCACTAGCAAGACATCGTTGACTCATGTTCAAGTCTCGCCCCAGACTTTGACTCATCCCAGTTTTTCTTCAGCTGTGTTGCCATCAGATCCTTTTGTGCCTGTGCAGCCAACATTCCTTACTGAGTTGCATCGTATTTGATTGAGAAACTATTAGATTCTAGGAAATCAGAAATCACAATTCTTTTCCCACAGAAAGAACAGATCTGTATCTCTCTGCTTTTTAAAGGATACATGTGGTCAAATTTTAAGAAAAAGCGAAAGTAAGACTTGGCATAAAGTACCAGCTTTCAGGTGGGGGAAAATCAATATACCTGTTCCACTTTTGTAGTATTGCTAACACGTTCTACAGCTGCCTAAGCTCTGCAGTGATTTAGCAGCTAAGAAAAACACTACTTGACAGTTGAGAGTCACAGTCTGTTGGGAGCATCGCTCACACTTTTCTTTCAGCAGGCAAAGCAGCTCCTTCTGCTCTTTTAGATTACCTTGCAGAGTCAGGCACATTCAGATCATCCAAAACAAGTAGAATTAATAATGCCTGAGCACGATGGGAGCATTCAAGAACAATGGCACAAATATTGAGAGCTAGTGTGTTGTTCATCACACCCTGCAAGTTTTTTTCCCCAGCATCCCCCAGTCAGGCAGAAGATAGATGTTTCTTTCAAAACCTTCTAAGCAGAGGTCACAGGCAATGCAACCCGTAGATCTGAATCCCCAGCTCTCCTGGGTGTCTTGGTTTTTTAGCAGCTCATGCACCTGACCACAAACAGAAAACCAGAAGATGCTCAACAGAAATGAAAAAAAAGGAAATTGTTAATCTATGTCCAGGTTCCAGTGAAGATTATGCCTTGGATACTCTTCTTTTCTTTTCTTCATAGATTTTTATCCTGTACTCACAGGTAGTGAGTTGCTCAGTGTCATCCAGAAAGACATTTGCTTTCCATTTGCTCTTTCCCAACAGTAGAAAGCATGTGCAACAGAGGACTCGGTTTGGTAGGTCATGGGATTTGAACGCACACATTCCAGTGTTTCCTTCTTTAATGAACACTGGAGAAACGTGTCCCACACAAGTCGCAAGTAGTATGAAGTTTCTGAAGGCATTGAAGTGATGTTAGTGATCTCCTAACATCACTGAACATCTAATTCCAGGGCAAAGCCAGCTTTGAATTGGATCTGATGCTCTATGGGAGACCTGTGGCAAGAGCAGAGTCAAATCTGTAGCTGCTTGGTTACATCGAACCAGGCTGTAGGATGCTGCTAGAACTCCCCACCCATTGCAGGCTCCATGCCCAGGTTCATGTTAAAAGGTGTTAATTGCTGAGACCAGATCATTGCTTGCAGAGTAGGTAGGTCCCTCACTCTCCAAGACTATCAGTGGTGGCATAAAGCCTATTATGTGTGCTGCTATGTGAGATCTTCAGACAAGCACGGGTTCCAAGTGTACCTTTGAAGTGCAGGTGAAGTGCCCAGGCACAAACATGCAGCATCCACCTTCATTGAATAGTGTGTTGCACATATAAACTCAGCCTGTGCTCATAACCCGAGTTGGTGGGGTTCAGCTTCTGCCCAGAGAGGAAATAATCCAAACACTCACCACTCTTGACAGCAGCAGTGAGCTAAAGACATCTAAAAAAATGTTAAGTATCCATGGGAAATCCATGGGAATTTAGCCTGAAAATGTGGGCTGGATCCAGACAAATGTTGGCATCTCCTCAAGGCATTGAAGGAAATAATGCTGATTAAAGTAGCTGAGGATCTGGCACATGGCTACATTGCTGAAAAGTAGCTCAGAGGGGAAGAAAAGTTGTGCAGAGCAGTAGAAGCTGGACTTCTCTTCTAGTTCTGCAGCTCCCTCTTTTACTTGGCCCATGTCAGAGAGCTGTGCTGAGCCTCATTTCTCACGGCATTGAACTAGCCCCATCTTCTATTGCTGGGTATAGAAGAATTCAGCAAATAATGTTTCCAGCACACTTTTGAAGGGACTCTATGAGCATGAAGTATTGTTGCCGCTGTTGTTAGAAACAAGAACACAGTCTGCTCCTGAATAATTCATTTGATGTGAAAAACAGCCAGCGAGTTGTTGAACAAAAATGCTGTACAATGAGACATAATTACATAGCGGTTACAGGGAGCAGGATACAGATGGAGCTCTCAGGTTGGCTGGCGGTGACGTCAGGCCACAGACAAGCGCGGATGTGTGTTGGGTTGCATACTTCATTTTCTGAATTATTATAACACTTTGCCTTTAATCTTTGAGATATCAAAGGACTATCTGATTTGGACAGAAAGGGGATTCTGGTGGAGAAAGGGGATTCAATGATGTCCCCAGCTTTTTTGGTACTTGACCTTTCTGGTAAGAGTGTAGAAGCAGTAACTGGTGCTGACCCGGGGGTACTGACCTGTCGCAGCAATACTGTTTTTCCTGGCAGGAGGAACGGGGAGAGCGGCTCATTCCCAACAAACACGCCATGTTGTGGACACCAAAGCTTTCTGTGGCAGTTTTTTAAAATGCCAAGGAGATTCCCTACCTCAGAGAGCTGTTTGAAAAAAAATACCAGGAAGCGCAGAGCCCAGCCTGCAGTGTGGGAGCTCTAGAGCCAAGTCTCTGTTCTTCATCAAATCACACAGAAAACCTCCCTCTGCGCTGGCTTGGGAAGAAAACCCATTCCTGTCCCAAAGGTTATATCCTTTCCTCACACAGGGTCAATCATTGGCTTGAAACTGGATACGAGGCCTCAAAAACTGCTGCAAAACTGTACTATCATTTATGTGCACAGAGCTGCGGTGCCCTGATTCTTGTCCAGGGGCTGTGAAAGCTTTCAGTGTACCAGCAAAAAACAGGCACTAAACCAAAAACTAAACTAGAAACTGAGACCTACTTCAGCTCACTTGTCATCAGAGTAAACAAAACCCAGAACTTCCAGATACTGCTGACGGATTCAAGCCTGGGTTAAGACACTGAAAGACAAAAGTCCCTCCTGCATCACAGGTCTCTGGCTAATTCTGGCCTGTGAGCCAGATTCAAGGGATGGGGAGCCTGGAAGATATGGGTGGCTTGGAGCCAGGGAGAGAAAGTGGAACATGAGAAGAGGCTTTACCATGCATTTTCTTTATAATAGCCAAAATACCCTTCTGTTCTTTCTCATATATCCTAGAGAGAGCACAACTGAAGTGTGAAGAACTGCTTAATGGATTTAGTAATAGTATTGATCTTCTGTCATTTAAAAAGGGACTCCGAGCTTAATCAGATCTGTAGAAGTGTCTCATTATTTACTTTGCCAAAGGAAAGGATTAGATATCAGAAAGAAAAGGCCCTTCAGCAGGCATGGGTTTGCTCTGCAGGATGAAAATCCATCCGTTTACTCTTACCCATATATGTATTTAAATGGGAAAGAATCCAAACAACTCGCCATGAGATTCTGCCTGGAGGAATTAATACAGCAGCAATAAACAGAGGTAGACTCAGCAATGCAGCAAACTGGCTCTTAGCTTTTCAACACCCTGATTTAGGTCCATAATCTGGTCACCTAAGCCTTAACAGTAGAAATTGTATTGCTGGTAACAGAGACAGACTGAACAAGTTTTCACCTTCTGAGGTGCCTTCCTGCTACTGAGGTACAAAGCAATGTTTACTTGCAAGCTGAACACGTCTGACTGGGAAGTGACACTGAGAAAGAATAAACCCGAAACCCCCTGATGCCAGTTTTACAGTCACCTTAGAGACAACAGAAAATTGGCTCATCGCACTGTTGCCCGTAATGCCTCCTCAGGAAACACTGAGATAGTTTCATTTCCTTGACACTTGAAGCCGTAACTCCCCGATCCGTCTTTCAGGGTGGCTGCAGATGAGACGGCTGGTTTGTGTATCTGTGTTGTGGCACTACTGAAGCTGTGCTGACACGGTGTAGAGGCTGGAGAATTGGCTAGTCAACATGAGCTGGCTCTACCAGAAGTGAGCAAAATATGTCAGGTTGAACAGAAACAGTGACTTTGCAATGAGAATTTTTTTGTTAACATCTCAGAAATTCTTAATATATTCCGGGATAGGCACATACACATATATACTTGCAGGATAACTACAATGAATAATCTGGTTTGATCTGGCTTGCAGGAGATAGATACCTTAAACAGCTAATCCAATTCCACGCAAACTCTACACCAATTTCTACTGCTGAATCCCACAAACAATAGAGGGAATTCAAGAACTTCTGTATTTCCCATCACTGGAAAGATTTCTCATTAGTTTTCTTTTATGTACTTCTTTTTGGAGACTTTTACTTAAAACACCTCGCTATTTAATATAGGAAGCTTGCAGGTGGCTTGCTTTCTTGGATCAATGTTGATCTACCTCGATCAGCACTGCCATTGTACTTGTTCATCCTGATCCACTCTTGCCCTTAGTCGTGGGTTTGCCATTGCCCTGGCAGGTTTGCAGAGAAGATAATGGACCGTTATTTGGGATATTTGGGACCTGGAGGTTTTGGACATCCCCTGTCTCCCAAACACGTATGTGAGGAAAGCAAGGCGCACAAAACCAAATGACCAAGAAGGTGTTAATCCTTTCATTTTCTAACAGTAAGGAATGTTCTTCCAGGTGGGTTAGCAGGTGAGCAGGGTATCTGCTTGGAACAGCGCAGGCAGGCCACCCCAACGCGACCTTCAAAGCACGGGAACATCGCTTTCTGAATCAGAGGCAACTTCAGTGTGGCAGGAAGAGCCGCTGCCAAATTTTAAGAGAAGCCTGAAAGCGGCTGTCAAGCCCGCAGCCTGTGCCACAGCGGCAGAGAGCAGCAGTGGGTGCACGGCTCTGCCACGGGGAGCTCTGGCGTTTGAGAGACGTCCCCCCAGGCTGGTGGCGCGCTCCCAGGGCGAACGGGCAAGCTGGCAGTGACTGCCGGGGAGGCGGAGGGCAAGGAGGAAGGGACGGTGGGAGTGTAATTTCCCATTCCTTGTATAACCAGTGGATTTCACCCGGCAGTCACTGGCGGATGATAAATTTAGCAGAAAAGGAACACCTTTTTTTTTACTGTTCCTATTAAGAAGGTGACAGCATTGGAAAGGTGCTATTTATTATTTACCTACACTGCAGTATGTTACATACTTTAGTCTGACATTAGCGTTCAGTATCTCAGAGATATTTTAAGAAGCCTGTACCTTTGAAATTCTGATGTAGATCCAAAAATCTCTCAGAGGCAGGAGCATCCAGCAGCTGCAAATACATTTTCCGATTACAGGAGTCCCAAGTGAAGAGCAGCTTTATCTAAAAAGAGAACTTTTCCCTTATGCTCAACCATCTATTTCGTACAATAATTGAATGTCTGCTGAAAAACTGTCTTGTCATCTGTTGCAATAAAAAGAATATGTTTGATCATAGCTTGGCTGTGCTTACTGAAATGCTGCAGCCCGCAGCCTCGAGGGCAGAAAGCAAGACAACTTCCTTCTCAGAGCACCCCTCGTTCATACAGAAATGTTTTGGTCCCCTTGCAGGTTTTTCCTACAGTGCCAGAGCCCTTCCCTCCCTGAGGCAAAAAAGTCTTCAAGCTCTGCTTGAAGCTCTGCTTCCGCTGTCAGAGTATTTCTTACAGGGGTAACTTGGGCTTTCTATCAGGTTTGTAACCTCCTCCCCAGATTCCATGCTCTGTATTATATCCACAATTGATTACAAAAAGAGATGGAATTTTTTACTTCTGCTGTTCAGTCTGAACCCTACTGACTTAGCAGGAGTGGGGGAGATGTGGTGAATTCATCTTAGCTTGTATCATCTCTGCACTGCACATTTTTAGCTGTAGGAGGACCCACCATTTTATGAAAGCAAACTACTGCAGCATGATCCAGAAAGCAGCTAAATGCTTTACTTCTATTTTTTCATTTGTCATCACATTTAATCTAAATAAAGTCTGAAAACAGATATTCCCCAGAAGTGTAGAAAAATCAGCAAAAGTAAACTGCCTTTTTTAGAACTGTAATCTATAAGAAGCAAGTGTCACTAGGAGTGTTAATATCATTAGGAGTGAGGAGAGAATTTTGTTTTGGTTTTAATTCATGATTTTGTGAAGCTGAGAAGTGTACCACAGTTGCTCTGGGTTGTTCTCTAGTGGCTGCTGCGATGCCAGCTATAACTCCCTCTCGGAAACTGTAAAGAATGGATGTGCTGTTCTGAGCTGGGTGCGGATGCCTCCCCAACACACACATGCTTGGGTGCACGTGTGGGAAAGGACGTGAATGCTCAGGCACATACACACACTTCAGAGGTATTTTATATTTCCTTCAAACTTATCCCATCTGCAAAAGGAGATTGTTGAATCCTGGCCTCTGAAGCTCAGTGCATAGCTATTCCAGACTTTCCTTGGCTATTTGCTCCCTCACTTAAACTGATTTTAGTTCTACATCAGACTTCCCCTCATGTAGATTAAGTTCATCAAGTTTTGCTTTGACCTGGGGGACCCAACGACACCAACAGATCCTTGGTCTCTTTCATGGCCCCTGCTCTCCATCTCAGAGAAGCATGTCTCTCCTCAGCCATTTTTCACCAGCTCAGCTATTCCCGCTCTGCCCTCAGTCCTACCCCTAGGCAGTATGACTGGAGTGCCAAACCTTTTACATTTTGTTGTTCTTTGGTATGAGCCTGAGGTTGTTTATTGGAGTGATACCCAGAATATCATCTGTCTTTGTTGAAGGCACATAGGTAAGAGAGGGAAAGGGCACAGTGAGAGAAGGACATGCCCAGGAAAATATGGCGTCTCTTCCTCCCCTTGCTGTTCAAGGCGAGATGCTTCTCTCCTCTCCTTTAGTTTAAAGTTGTGCCAAGGTCTTGACTTGCCTCTCTCTTTCCTATCTACAGGTGCAGTTAGAAGGGAGGATGTTATCTAATCTAGCACGCTAACCATCTATCTGTTAGGGGAGGTCAGAAATTATTTTCCTCTCCTTGTCCCCAGCTGGAGCTAGAACAGCAAGACGACTGGGTATAAGAAGGATGTATTCACCCCATAATGCCAATCCGAAGGGCATTAAATGGGAACAAGGCTTAGAAATCAGCACCGAGTAGCTGTTATGAACACCTGGTACTTCACAAAGTGAAGCCCATCTCCAATGTGCAGAAGAGCATCAAAGACCAGCCTCCAGGGTAAGGGCAGTTCCAGAATATACTATGCACAAAGGCAAAAGCACCTTTAGTTCCCCGGGCTCCCATCCCCTCACTCATTTCCCCTCCAGCGGAGGACACATTACCTTACAACGACAGCTCGCGACTTAAGTCCATCGCTTCTGTATCATTCACCTCCTTTAGCTGCTATGCTGGGCCCTACGTGGCATTGAGCTGTAAAGCAGGGCAGGACTTTTCTTCCCCAGGTTATGAAGGGGAGCCCTGCCCCTTTCTTCACCAAAAGGTATTTTGCCATTTTCCCTTTTATGTTAGCATTCGTTGTTAATCCACAGGCAACTCTATTTCCAGCCTCAGATTCTTTTCTGAGGTTCTGCTTCTCAACCAAGGAGCATTTCCCTGCTCCTTTCATGTCTGTAAAGCTTATTCCTTTCATTTGAATCAATACAGCTTTATTTAGGATGGCATCTTTCATAGAAACTGCATCCTCAAATGCCTGTGAATAACTCCAGATCATGGCCTGTATCTGGGACAAATTACTGCAAGCAGTAAATATCATATGGAGTGAAAACATTCAATCACGCTATATTTGTTTCACTAAACCTCAGGTTATTGATTCCTTACCTTTTCTGCAGCTCATAGATTTCATATCTGCGTACTTTTCCTCTCCCCTCAAACACTGGTATTACCTAGCTTTGTCCTTTATGCAGGTCTGATTACAGCCACATGAAATCCTGAGGAAGGAAGATGCTCTCGATTAAAATATGTGCCCAGCCTATATTCGCAATGGGAATTTGATATGCCCAGCTAGATAGCTCTCTACCTCCCAGTATATCCAATCTCATTAGTTCCACCTCATTTATCTATAGTATTCTTATTCAGAAGAGGTTCTGAGCGTTGATCCCAGGATATCAGCACTGGTGTGTAACGTGCTACTGTAAGAAGTACCAGTATCATACACTGAAGGACTAGTACCTGCCCCCAAAAGGACGCTTTAAGCCTAGACTTGTCTAGTCTTCCCAGGTCAGTAACATCAGGCAAATGGCCAAACTGTACTAGGAAGAGGATGAAAGGCATATAGGTGGCCTCCTGGAGGGCACTAAAAGGAAAAATCATGGTTCTTCCCCAGCAAAGCTTCAGAGACAGCTATATGCTCTCCCTATGCATTCTGTGGCAACCTCCCAGCCACCGCCTCCCTGTCTCCACACACACTGATGCAGAGGTACCAATACTGACTTTTCCAGAGGCGTCTCCTGTACGCTGAGGATTGTCCCCTGGAAATGTGAGCAAACTAGAGGGCAAAATGGGAAGAAGAGCCTCTGGCATTGAGATTTGGTTGTTTTTATATGACCAGAGTGTGTGAGAACAAGGATTAAAAAGTATTAGCACATGCAGTGAAAACTAGAAGGAGCAAAGACCCCACGTACTCTGATCCCACAATGATTTGGGTCCCCTCAGGACTCACCGATGTTAAGGACAAGTCGCTCACCCTGCCCACCAGATTGTGTGGCAGATAACCACCATCTGCCACAGATTACCAGCACCCGGCTGAATCCCCGGGTCTGGTGGGCTCAGGGTGCCCAATGCACTTGTCCCAAGGGCCGGGAGACCCCACCACCCCCAAGATGGGGGGGCAGTAAAGACTGCACAGAGATCATCTCTGGTGGCGTGCATAAAGGAACCCACTGCTCGGATTACGTGGGCTCGGCACTCCGGTTCAGGGATGCTACGTGTAACGTACAGCACCGTTGAGGAATGCTGACACTCGCTGGATATTTTAAGCTTTGACCAAGAGAAATGCTTTATCATTCTGTACTCACACACCTGTCAGTAACTTCCCTTTTATCAACTAAAGCCCATGAAACTCACAACAAAACATTTGACTGATCCTCTGGGTAGAATGCAACATTTTCTTCGGAAACAATTTTCGAAAACCAAAAATAGCCTCAACTTCTGTATGTCATTTTTCTTCTTAATGGGCCATTAAAAGGCTGGTTCTTGTGCTACATTACTCAGTACCTAGCTATAGCATTCATCACTTTCCTGGTAGTGCTGCTCTCACTGGAGCATCCTGTGCTTCCCTATAGACCTCTAGAGATATCCAGCCATTTTGTTTCAATATCATTATCCTTGCTAACAACTGAATGTAATTGTCCAAGAGAGCAAGCTAATGTATACCTCAAGCGAAAAACACTTGTAGAAAATCGAAGAAGAGAGCTGTGGCCAGAAGAGGGAATTAAAAGGCAGGACTCCCAGGCTCTACTTTCAGTCCTGCTTAGAGCTTGCACCTTGGGAAAGATTTTTTAACCTCCTTTTGCCTCAGTTTCTGAACTGTAGAATGACCTATGGAAGAGGCTTGTTTGGAATATTATACAGTGTTTGCAAAGATCCTGGATTTAAGCTGCTAAGTGCACACACACAAAAGTCTGCACTTCCTATGCCCCTTAATCACAACACTTTCATCCCAAAATGGCGATTCTACCCATTTCCTTCTTCTACCCTCCATCCTCAAATTTTTCTTCCTCTGAGTTTTTCCTCCTTTTTGGTTATTATGTGCACTCATTTAAATTGCAGCCAGAGACATCTGTAGTGGATGTTAGGAAAGCAATTCTAACAGGAAAGATAGCGAGGTGATGATCATTTTCCTCAGGAAATAAGCACGTAGAAATGCCTGCCCCACAATTACTTTGTGTAGTTGCCAAGTGTTCCTGATCCTCAGGCCACACGGCTGGAAAGGAGGTCACGGCAGTGCACTGCCATGGTTTCATGTCCTTACTGTCAGAGTTGCTTCGCTGTCGTCTCTCAGCTTTCCTGCCTGCAGCATATGCCATTTATCTCTCATCCTTCAGCAAGCAGCTTTGCTCTGCCTCCACCAGCTCCTGCACCCGCGGCCAGGAACGACGACGTGCTGCATGGCCTTGCTGAGTCAGAGACCCCACCCTCATATAGATGTGTGCATGCAGTTCCCTTCCTTGGAGGAACACAACTTGCTTCAGCGATCTGCACTTATCTGGCTCTCTCCTTGACTCTAGAGAAAACAAAAGCTCTTGGTTTTGAGATGAGTTATGGCTTTAACCACCTCAAAGATGTGTAAGGGTAGCCAAAACACAATTCACAACTCACTGACGTAATTTAGCCAGTGAACAACTTACAGAAACCAGAAGGGCCAGGAAGACATTTTGGGGAGCTGGAAGCACATAATCTGCACATAATTTTGCATTTGAATCCTGATGCTCACTTCCAGAGGACATCAGCACAAGCCTTAGCCTGTGCCTGGGACAAAACTGACAAAAGGCTGAGCCTTGATAGAGAGAAACAGAAGAAAAAAAAATCAGAAAGGAAAAACCACTACAGAAACAAATGTAAGCAGCTGCAAGAACAAAGCCCGGTTCTGTGACGGTCATATGCTCACCTTGGTTATTATTTTGTACCTAGTTACCAGTCTGTGATTGGCGCCTATATATACAGAAAGTCAGCTCAGCTGGAAATAGATGTGATCTATACCAATTAGTATCTCATCCGCTAGAAAATACAGAAAAAGGCACAGCCACATAAGCTAGCAGATGAGGCGCTGGAAACGCATCCGAGAAGGTTGGGTGGGAATCAGGAAACTGAATGGGTACACATGGAAGCAAGAGGAGGGCGGGAAGGGTATATAGGGAGCACGTGGGGAGCTCATCGCTCCCAGCATTAGCAACGGGACATAGGGTTTCACGGTGCCCAGTCACCAGACTGGGATGTGCAGGCATCCTTCTGTCTGACCACTCACTCTTGACCTATGTGTAAGGCTGCTTTGGATGCGAGAACAGGGAACACCAAAAGCCCAGTGGCATCTGAGAAAGCCGGCATTTTGCAGCTTTTGAAGGCAGTAAGTGCATGCTGGTGAGTCGCCAAATGACTACTGTAAAATTCAAGCCCTCGGTGAAATGCAATTTCCGCACAAGCTGCATGCCGGGTGATGAGAGGGCAGCAAGGTGCAGGGACTGAGCACACACCTGCTCCCTGCCGACCTGCATCTCCCCACCCTGCCTGTGTGACACAGGCCAGAGCCCAGCCAATTCCTCCCCAGGATCCTTTATAGCATCGTCTCTTCCCTGTGGAGCCCCGCTCCGGTGCAGTTCAGAGTGCAGAATCCAGATGGGAGCTCTGGATGTTTTCCTTTCTATCCACAGAAGCCCTTTTATCTTTCAGCTGCCAAAGAGGCATGTGGATCCTGACAGGAAAACAATCAGCAAGTCTCACTATCAGCCAGAGACATCAGGGACACAGGCATGTTTAAGCCTCGCTCCTGTTCCCAGCCCTTATCTGCCCGTATGCAGCTGTGTAACCCTTGGAAGAGCCCGAGCTGCGCCCTCACCCTGTGCTACGTCCGGGGTCGAGATCGGCAAACTGCCCAGATCCGCTCCGAGATTGCTATCTGGTGTAACACCCTGGGAACAGCCCTGCCCTTTCGCCATCTCGGATGAGTGACAAGGGGCGTTGCATGGAAAGGGAGTTGTGACACCCGTGGGGCCCCTCGCGACCTGTCACCTGCTAGCGCTGTTCTTCCCACTTCCCCTTCATCTGCACTGAACTGGCACCAAGTGAGCCATGTCAGAGACTGCTTCTTGGCTAATAACCATGCAAGAAACTCTTCATCTATTTTTAAATAAAGGCTGAGTACTCTGAAAGATGAGGGACTGGGGCAAGGAATATAACTAAAAACATAAAATGGGAAAGAAAATACACACATGTTCCCGGGGTCTTCCAATACAGGCTCCAGAAAGGTTATGGAAGATGGGCACATCCACTTTCTGCTGATGTTCAGAGCTGCTGCACGGTCCTGAAGATAAGGACCTTTCAGCCCTGGGATAGATGCCTTCAGCCTGTCTGGGCAGTGTCCTTCAGTTCTACCCAGCAGCAAGGCAACTAGCAGTAAAAAGAGCATATAATCAGCCGTAATTAAAACCCACCACCACCATCACACCTACCAGCAAAGGGAAAGGCTTCAGAGACAAGATGTCCCCTGCTCCCACAGAGAAGTCTCTATCCTCATAAGCCTCCTAAGAGGGGGCAGGAGCCCTTTGCTTGCAGGGAAGAAAACTGCGGGTCATGCGCGTTAACAAAGGCTTACCAAGCAATTGTGTGGCTGGGCTGGGAGCAGGTCTGTGCAACGCCCCATTTGTAATGCCCAGGTAAAACATCCTTCAGGTGTACAACAGGTCTTGAATGGGGTGGTGGCTTCTGCCTTGTGACTGACTAGGGGAACGAAAATCTATATAGCACAGAGCCACCCAGTGCCTGGTGCCGAAGAGTGACTGCTGGTTACCACATGGCCCAAAGCAAATTAAACCCAATGGCCTGTCTGAGCAAGGCTTCTTTTCCACCTTGTCTAATGCCCGTGCAGTAAAGGAAGAGTTTTATGTTTTGTCTGTCACTGACACAACATAGCACTGAGACATAGATGTGGTAAATTTTCTCGGGCATTAAGGTGACAAAATGAAACAGTCACTGCAGCAAATTTTGTCCTTCAAGTTCTTAAGCAGGACACAGACCATCACAGCCTGAGTCATCCAGCCTCACAGCAGCACAAACTTGCTGTCTATACCCTGGGTTGCCTTTTTACGGAAAACCCACCTCCTTACCAGCTTGTCATGGCACAAAGCCTTTAGCAATTAATAATATATCATCTGCACTGGTAGGAACATCCCCTATAGTTTGAGGATGCAAACAGTTTCTTCCCGGCAATCCACCGTGCAGCTGCCAGAGGCTACCAATCTGAGGCGGAGCCTCGGTGTTATTTTAAGCCCTGTACGCAGCTGCAGCAGCACTGTGGTCGCCAAAACCCTTCCTTCTAGAAAGGAAGTATGGTGACTTTCACAGTACTATCCCAGCAGTATAGTGACTTTCAGGGAGATCAAGTGTCGACTCTTTCCCAGCGTGTCGTGAGGATAAAATTAATCCACGCTTTAGCACAGCTGGTGAAGAATCCTATACACCTTGCATGTTCAAATCCATGTATTTTGCCTGTCCCTTTAACTCTAAATTTAATACACATCCCTCAAACTCCAGCCTGATGCCAGGACCTTGTTCATTCCTGTCACAGAACAAATATGTGGCACAGTCACTGAGCTGCATTAAAAGCCAAAGGTAGGGACACACCTATAAGTGAAGATGAATGAGGTCTTCGAGGGATAGGAGGTCGGTGTCAGACTGACACAGAGCAGAATGCCAAGAAGAATTTGTGCATTTCTGATTCACCTGTGGCTAGGTAGCCAGCCCCTCTGCACGCCTGCACGGACCCAGGTGTGGGCCTCAGAGTGATTTTCCAGTTTATTGTTTTTCTGATGAGAATTGAGGTGGAGAGCTCCAGACACACAGAGAGAGCATTGATGCTATGGGGTCCAACTGTGGCTAACGGTGACACCCCAGGAGTACAACCCATGCAGTAGGAGTGCTACACGCACACATGTGCTCTTCCACACATAGGCAAGAGCAAGCAAAGGAAACACACAGGTGTGCTGCACTTACTGAGGGCTCTGTACTGCTTGCAAGCTTGGTGATGTGCACACATACCTGAGAAGAGTGATTGAGACAAGGGCTCTGCTTCAGGGTGACCAAGTGCCTCTGGCCAAGTCCTGCTGCTTTTCTGCTCCCCTGCCTGCGTACCAGGTACCTCGGTATAACAGTAGCAGATGCCAGGCAAACGCCCTTGAACGACAAGAAAAGCAATACCGTTCCTAAGGGATGGGGGAGCGGAGGCTGCGAGTGCAGACTCCCCCCCCACCGCTCACTCACGCCCCGCGGTACCTCCACGCTCCCTCCCAAAGGACACCCCACCCAGGGCGGGAGCCGGATCTGCACCCCCTGTGGCTCTCAGGGGGGCTGCAGGGCCCGAGCAGCTTAACCCGCTGTCCCATCAAAGCCTCAGGTGAGATGTGAATAGACCCAACTGTGGGTCGCAGGCAGTACCTGCAAAACCTTTCAGGATGCCAGCAGAGAGGTTTACCTCCCCATATGCACAGTCACCACGGGACACAAACCCAAACAGCCTCTGGTTTAACTACCCATCAAGAGAAACACTCAACTACCATCTCAGTCAATTTAGCAAAGGGTCACTTTAGATAAAACAAAACTGAACAAAGGTGAGAGCCTTGCATAATCTAAATCACATTTACTCCCACACACAGAGTAAATAAAAAAATATCTGGTATATTGTGCACCACGGTCTACTGAGAAGTATGTGTATAATAAATGTACCCATTCTAAAAGCAGTTAAAGGAGGGGTGTAATGAGCCGTGTAGGAACCACATCAGGAAGATGAATCCAAGCGCTCGGCCAGCTCTAAGGTCTCCCCAGCTTCCGTCTGCTTTCCTATGGTGGATCTTGGCAGTCAATACTCGCAAACTGAAGCAGACCCATTGGCAAAGAAAATGGCCATATGAGTTATAGGACTAGGTGATGGCACTTAAAGTGATGGCTTGCATAGTGCTTCAGTCACAAAGAGAGGCTGATGGGGATGTTGCTGACCAGCATGCCTTCCTCTCAGCTGCTTTTGTTTAGAATATATACAGGCAACATCCTGATGCACACCAAAACCTTTGGAGAAGAATAAGCTTACAAACGGTCTGCTACGAGGTTAAGACTGCCAGTCTGAGATGGAGCCCAAAGTGGTAAGAACTGCATCAAAATGAGGTGGTTTGGATGTGTCATACAGCCCTGAGGCGAATTTTCTATTGGATGAGAAAAAACAGGAGTTGCACAGAGCTGGTCAGGTCCTCGGATTTCCTTAGCCATGTCATCCCAAAGCTCTGCTCTTATTCTAGAAAGCTTGCGTGCAAGCTTGCCATTACCCAACCACTGTATGGTTTAGATGAGGAAAGGAAAACCTTTTCCAATACTGTTGTGGTTTAACCCCAGCCGGCAACTAAGCACCACACAGCCACTTGCTCAGTCCTCCCCAGCAGGATGGGGGAGGGAATCGAAAGAGTAAAAGTGAGAAAACTCGTGGGTTGAGATAAAGACAGTTTAACAGGTAAAACAAAAGCCGCGCACGCAAGCAAAGCAAAACAAGGAATTCATTCACTCCTTCCCATCGGCAGGCAGGTGTTCAGCCATCCCCAGGAAAGCAGGGCTCCATCACACGTAACGGTTACTTGGGAAGACAAACACCATCACTCCAAACGTCCCCCCCTTCCTCCTTCTTCCCCCAGCTTTATATGCTGAGCATGACGTCATATGGTGTGGAATATCCCTTTGGTCAGTTGGGGTCACCTGTCCTGGCTGTGTCCCCTCCCAACTTCTTGTGCACCCCCAGCCTGCTCGCTGGTGGGGTGGTGTGAGAGGCAGAAAAGGCCTTGACTCTGTGTAAGCACTGCTCAGCAGTAACTAGAATATCCCTGTGTATCAATGCTGTTTCCAGCATAAATCCAAAACACAGCCCCATACTAGCTACTAGGAAGAAAATTAACTCTATCCCAGCCAAAACCAGCAAAATACTTAACATTATTGATGCTCAAAGGCTCTCATGGCAGCTTCTGCCTTGGCCCTCCCTAGTCCCAAAAGCCCTGTTGTTCTGGAGAGATATTAGATAACATTCAGGATTACATCCTGAAGACTGTGCAGATACAAGTCCAGAAAAGACTTGCAGAAGTAGCAGGCTATTACAGCAAATTCCTAGGCTCTCCAGACACTTTCAGTTTGGCACTGTCCAACAACATTTTTTAAGAAAATCTATTCCATGTATAGTTGGATGGGAAAGAATTTGTGATCAAGAGATAAGCAACAGTTTTTGTGGCAGCTATTTAAGTTGAGGAACCCTGAAGACTCAGTTGCTGTGATGCCATTTCAGAATCAAGAGCAGATAACATTGATTCCTCATCTATGTGTCTAGGCAGGAGGAGAATGATGGACGTTGCTTGAAATAGCACTGCTCGAAGGTATGTGTATAATCAGGGAGAAAAAAGTGGCTGCCCTACCTTGCATGTAATTTGTGAAGGGAAAAATACTTCAGGCTAACCTAGAAGAGCTGACATGGGGCTGCAAAAACAGCATGGTCCTAATGTCAGAATTGCATGCAGGTGAGAAATCAGTTGGCACAGTTATGACAGACTGCTCCAGAGAAAGCTTTCTGATTGCAGAAAAGGAGCTTGGATTATAAAGATGGAAAATTGCATGGAGGAGGAGAAAGCCAGCAGAGAATCGTTTTTAATCTCAGCTGTTTGTATTGGAGACACTAAGCACTGAGGGTGCAGGAGCGGCTTCTTCCACAAGACTCTGCAAAAGCTGAGGTTCTGAAATGCCCAGCGGTAGTGAAAGCTCCTGGGTCCTGGCCCTCCTCTCTAACAACTGCACTTGATTACAATAATGAACTACAGAACTAGACAAACACAAACCAAGATAATCATGAACTATAATGGATTTGTCATTGGATAGGCGTCTGACCCCCTGAGTACCCAACAGCTTCTGTAACTTCTTTTCCCCCTTCTACAGGGGGAAACAGCCCCCCTTCTAGGCTGCTTGGGCTCAAGGACAGCTCAGAGAGATGCAACTTAAAATTAAGGAAACCAACATGTTACAGCTATAACCTTGATACCACTGAAGATAATTGCCACCAACAGCAATGGCATAGACAGGCTCTTCAGAAAACCTTCACTTGCTGTGTGACTACATGGATGGTTTTACTAGATGAATAGAATAATAAATAAATATATGAGTAGAATAATAAAGCTATGTATGCATACCTGGAAGTTTTGCTCATGAGTTAGCAACTTTACTGGTGCAATGCCTTCTAAGGAGGGAATTTGTTTTTGCCTTGGGCAGGTCTGAATTTAAAATCCTTTCAGTGCTGACTTGAGATAGTCCTGAAACTGCCCCCCAAACAACAAATGCAAAAGTAGCAGAAATTACAGCTGTGCTACAGAGCCTGCCTGAAAGGCTCTTCCTGCCCAGAGACACCACTGACATTTGCTTGTTTGGAAGAATATGCAGTGAGATAATTGAGCCTATAGAGGCAAGGTTCTCACTCAGTTTGGCAGGGGCTGAGACCCAAAGCTGATGATGGGGCATCTCTCTCTGCTGCCATACCTGCTTCTTGTCACTCTAGTCATTTACCCTGCTCCTTCTACCCTCAAATACAGAGATGCAAATTCTGCCTTTTTTTCACAGGAGATAGGTTTGGTCTTTCTTGGAAACCTCCTTTCTCTGGCTTCAAAATCACCTTGAGCAGATCAGTATTTCAGGGTTGGCTTGCTTTTCTACTCAAGCAGAGTAGGAACTGGACTCTCCTCCACCAATGCTGCAACACGTTAACAGGGGAGCAGCTACCAGTCACCCATGGAGCGAAGATGGCACAGCAGCAGAGGCAAGTACAGAGACTTTAAGGCAATGGACCTAGAAGGCTCGTTTAGGAGGGCTCTGGGGGCAGAAGCTTTGGACAGGGTGGAAGATAAGAAGTTTGAATTGAGTGAGTGAGGGTAGTCCTGGAAAAGGGCAGAGACGCAGCCCCTGTGAAGAGTGAGGGCTCCATTTTAGGATAAGGAGGAAACTGAGACTATGCTGAATGTGGAGGTCTTTGGGACAAGAGTGATCGGAAGTTAGGACCCCAAGTTCTGTTTTGCTGAAGGAAACCAGCTGCATGATCAGGTATCAGCCAGGGTATTTCCTCTTCTGTAACAACTCTGCTGGTTTCTCCTTATTTCCTGTAGCATCCCAGCAAAGCTCTGACTCACATTCTCCTCGGTGCTGGTTCCTGTTCCTCTCATCCCTTCTCTTCTGTGGGTAGACAAAACATAAAGAAACCACCTCCCACCTTTCCCCTCCTCCACCCCCCCCAAGCTCAGAACTCTTCCTTTGCTCCAGTTTCTCCAGTCACAAGTCATCATCACAATCCATATCAAGAACAATTCTCCTTTAGAATGCACACCAGCTTAGAAGATCCTCTTACCTCTGAGTCCTGCAGGATCTGGTGATAGACATGGGGATATCTGTACAGAAAACTAAAGAGCCGGATACAACTGCAGGAAGATCACCAAAAATGCCAGACTGCTGCAAAAATAGTAAGCTCTTTGTACAATGATGAGGCTCCTTTTGGAGAACACGATGGCATACGACATTCACATCCATCAGAGCTGGTTCTTTTAATATTGTCTGCTATCTGTGACAGGTAACCCCATTCATCCTTTTTTGAATATTCAAACCCATGTTTTATTATTAAAGTTAAGATGCTAGAGCATGGTTTTGGTAGAAAGGAATAAACATCAGAGCAAATTTTGCAGGCATGAAGTATACAGGCTTTGGTTATATTTAGTAATGTGATTATGGTTTTGTTCTACTTTGTGTTGGAGTGCTATCAGTTGATCCTGCCTCTTTTCATTCCACTTGGATTTGTTCTTTGTTAAATTAATGAGGACTTAACAGAAAGTAAATCACATGCCATTTAATAAGGTTTCCGATTAAGTAGTAAAGAGCCACAAATCATGTTGAAGTCTACTTGAAAGCCCCACAGCTTTCCTCATCCTTAGTCACAGTTGTTTCCTGAGCAAACTGTTGTGTCAGTTGTGTCCAAGCATGAAGATAAAGCTTGTTAACCCTTGTTAAGATACTCCGATGTTTGTTGTTGCCATGTTCACTCCAGCATTTCTTCTAAAGCCTAGTCTCCTTGAGCCTGATACCATTTTGCCTGCAAACCTCTCATGTTACGATTAACGAGGTTCTTGCCAAGCCTAGCTTTAGTGGGACAGCCTCTCCCTTTTCTCCCATATAAGAAGGGCCAAGCATGTCAAAATTTCACTAGAAACAACAGATTAATTTATCATATGAGCTGCAACTGCATCATGTAGGAAAGCCTGGGCTCTTTCCCCTTAATCTGCTTAGCCTTGGAAGGCTATCAGAAGTTTTATCAAGGTATGCGGTGGGCTTTCAGAGCACCACTTACATGTACTATTCCAGCACATGCCATCTGAGGAACATATGTAACACATGATGATTTCCTCACTTGACTGTATTTACAGCTGAACGCCCATGTAAGATTTGTCCTGTAGAATTTGTATACCCAACCCTTGCCTACACATCAACAACTGAAAAACTACTCAGCCGAAAACATCTGCTGGTATGTTTATTCTGTATCCATGCTGACCCTGGCAGCTTTCATTTAGGATCTTCACTCTCTGCTAGAAGTGGTTAGATTCCCCTGCTTAGAAAACTTCTAGTTTTATTTTTACGTTCAGGCCCGGTCCCTTGTGTTCCTATCATTTTCTACACAAGCTGCATTCGCCAGCAGAAGTTTATCATCTGCCTTGATGCATCTAGATTTTCACTCCTGATGAGGCCAGCTTGAACATTATGGTAACCTCATGGTTGTGACAGGTGAGTAAGTTGTCCTAGAAAATCTGATTCTTTCAGAACAGAATCCTACTCTGCAAAACATTACAGAAGGTAGAAATAAAATATTTGTTTTAGTTTGAGGCATTCAGAATTTGGGGGAAGGGAGGGGAAAGAGTTTGAAAGATAATCCATTGCAAGACACCTTTTGTTAAAACAAGTGAACAGGCAATTCATTTTGCATGCCATTATTTCTGACTAAACTGAATTGACTGCCTGTCCACTCTCCTCCCAGCCTATCACAAAAACCCCATCACTACAGCAGTTTGAGTGGAATATATGACTAATGATACTCTACCTATGCATCGTTCAGTCTCCATATCTGCTGGAAGGGTGTAGGATTTCTTCCATGTAACCACATTACAGAAAAATTTCTTTTCAAAGGAAATTATGAAACTTAAGTCCTTGTAGTGCATAGTCCTTCATCAGTGAAACTGCATTTCTTAAAGCAGAGAAATGTGAAATGATGGCTTGGTGGCAGAGAAGAGCAAAGGCACAACCTAGGAATCAAAACCATGTTGTTCTGGCTTTCACACTGACAGTAGATGAAAGACAGCTTGGAAATATCTTTATTCAAGCAACTGTGTCTCACTGAATGATGTGGCAGGGACAAAGGCACAGCATCAGAAGTGAATCTAAACCATCTGTTAAATGTCATCATGCACAAAACGTGTTACTGCATTAGCTCCAGATCCAGGCATTCAGATTCACATTCTGGCTGGGATACTAAATAAAGAGTAGAAAAATCTTAAGCTAACAGAATAGAAATATTAACCTTAATAAAAATAGTATGCAATTAATTACCCTGTTCAGAGAAAAGCCAGAAGGGGGTTGGCAGACAGGTACTGTGTGCCAAGACTGATACTAAGCTGTCTGGGGTTTTGCAAAAAGAGACTTCAAAAACCCTATGGAGGACACAGAGCTGGAACAGCTGATCAGGACCAAGATGCCTAGCAGTGAAACATAAACTTCTTGTGGCACTGGGAAAAATTCTGAATTCCTCAGAGCAAGGTAATGCCACTGCTATTCTAAATACCTGCTCAAAATTACTTGAAGCAAAAAACCAAGAACTCAAGGCCTAAAGACGATCACTTTTATAACAGTTTTATTCAAGTCTGTGTGCTCTAGTGTTGAGACAAGGCCTAGATCAGCATTACACTGTAATACAATAATTTTAGCCATTGAACCAAGCCTGCTTGGCATCCTTGGTTTACAATTTACAGTACATCCAAAAAAAGAGCAAAGAGAAAAGAAATCCCAAAACGCCAACAACTTTCATTAGCTCTTTGCTTCACTTAAATATTGTTCTAGAACATAAAATAATTTAATACAAAAAAGAACTGTAATCCAAATACACATAATACATTGACACAGAACAGAGGAAAGTTACAGTAGATTATGCACAAGAGTATTCAGTTGATGTGTTACCTACAGTGAAACAAACTGGACATTAATATAATTTAACTATTTAAGCCCAAGAGGGTCAGAGGCAACAAGTCCCGGTCACAAATAAAGCTTTTTAAAAAATAATGCAATCATCTTTTCCTCTAAGCTTACTGCTGTACAGAAGTTAAAGGAAGGCTCCAACAAATCACTTAATTTGACAACATTTCATCACACAAACAAGAAAAACTTGGTGGCCTCCGTTATTTTACTCAACTCTGAGGTACATTACCATTTGCTAATGTAACTGCTTCATTGCAGGTTCTTCGGGCAAAACATACCTTCAGGTGCTACTTCCATAGCAACAGACTTTTGAACACCATGAACAGAAGAGAAGACATACACAGGTCTCCAAAAACAGACTGAAATACTTAAGTTGTAAGATGAATCCCAGTCCTGCAGAGTTTGGAGTTCCTTATGAAGTACCCAACACCCTCCACACAGTGATTTCAACACAAGCAGGAACTATCCCATATCTCAAAAGAACAGACATGGGGGCATGATCTTACACTAGAGTTATCTACTCACCTGGTTCTTCAGATTTACAACATTGTACTTAGGAAAGTCAAGTCACTGATTTTTGCATCTGGCTTTAAATAGAAGCAGGAGCAGATCCACAATTAATAAGGCAAAAGAAAGAAGTAGCTTATAAAAAGAGGGAGGAAATACATTCTCTGGCTGAGAAATCCTTGGACTTTCAAAGCCACAGAAGAGACATTGTTAAAAGCACAGGTATTTTCCCTGATTACTCCACCGCTGTTGCCCTGCCCACTCCATATAAGCCTCTCAACTTAAGTCAGGCAAAATATCTTGGATATTTCCAGCTTGTCCTGAATTTATGACAAAGAAATCATATATACCAGCACGAAGTGCTGCGCCAACAGCTGACAACCAAGAACCCAAGAACTCTAGTAACAGTGGCGGATGTTGATCACTGCTGAACTTGTCAGGTCTGTCCACCAGCCCGGAGGGATGCATTTTTGAAATGAGAAAAAACACCTGAGAAAACGCCTCAGGTTAAACTGACATTTGCACATACAACCTCCACGCACCACTTACTGCCCCGCTACAGCTAACAATCTGCTAATGCAGAAGTCATTGCTCTTTCCTCCTGTGTCAGAAAACATTCTCAAAGCTTACCCTGTTTATGGTAAGAATTAGCAGTCAAATAGGCATGGCATGTGCAGTCATGGAAAGGCCACAAGAGTCAGCAATCAAACCAGCATTTACCCAAAGACTTGTGAAGGAACTCTTTCCTCAGGTAAATCGACTCTTTCCTCTGACAAAGTACAGAGCCTGGTCCTTCACCATTAATCTCTACAGGACAATCCCCCAATTGAGAGCTTTGCTGAATTGGGGTCCTGTGCATTTTCACCCACAGATACATTCCACTGACTTCAGTGATGTTTAAGTATGTGATGAAGAACTTTCTTGAATTGAGGCCTCTTCCCTTTCAACTTAAAAGTTAATTACCCTAAATATGAACTTTTACTCCTAGATGTTCTTGGCTTTATGGGGTTTCTTATTATAACTGCCAAATACAAGGGGCACTGGTGCCTACTGACTTTAAGTGTTATCTAGGTATATTCTCCACTTCGAATTTAGCCATCCCCCAAAGAGAACTATGTTGCACAAGAATGGATTTTACTCTCTGCAAAGAGCACTGGCCAAACTCAACCATTCAACTGGCAGACACTTGTATGCTTTCTTTTTTCTTCCTTTTTTTTCTTGCCGTGGCTTTATTCTTTACAGTCTAGGATTCCTGGATGTTATGGTTGTCAACCTTGAAAACGGAGCAATGGCAGAACTGATGCAGTAACATCTGCTTGAGATGCAGTGTGAAAAAGTCAGCTCAGAGGTATTAGCTGCCCTATTCAGATAAAAATGCTAACCCTGTTCACATTGTAAGAGCTGCTGACTAAAGACGCAAGACAGAAGAACAAGCCTACTGTGAATATCTGGGCAATCAGTCGAGGGTGACAACCCATTTTGTGACACAGACTGGGCCTGGGAGAAAACACATTACCCAAGTTGAGAAGTGGCCACATCCAAGTAACCCAAGTTGAGAAGCGGCCACATTCACAAATTCCAGTAGAACCCAAGGAAGAAGCTCAGTTCTCCTCCAGCTGTAGTTAAACTCAATAAGCTCAGTGTGCAACTGAGCTATGCCAAACAGTAATCAGAGGCCAGGTTTGTTCTGAAACTCAATGAGGAGAAACCAAGTACAAGGGTTCCCAAAGAACTTGTTCATTTATATACTGAAATCTGCTGCTAGCAGCATTCTTTGATCAATGAAGCTTGGAAAAACACCAGCATGTCTTCCTGCTCCATTATAACCTCTACTGCTAAGACAGCGAGAGACAAAAGCATCAGGACATGGCTAGAACAATGTTTCTTCTTTCTCAGACCCAAATGTCTCTCTTCAAGACAAGGAGGTTAGCTTTATCCAACTTCAACATCTGTTCTTGAGAAAATGCTCAATTGGAAGAATCAAGGTAGAACAGGGAGACAGTGTCAATCACTCTGAAATAGCATATATAAAATGCATTATTCTGGTCTTAAATTGGGGTTTCAGCCAACAACTTTTGAACACAATGTAGGTTCTCACTAGCTATCCCGGAAGCTAAAATTTGAGCATGGACAAGATCCTGAATAACAAACGGCCTTTTTCCCCTGCCAACATGATTATTTTTCAAATAATTTATTTTAAGCAAATAAAGCTTTGGCATTCCTCCTGCAGATTTGTTTTAAGCCCCCTTTTGCTAGCTGTGCATCCATCTGACCCATCAACTACAGGCCTAACAGTAGCCCAACTTCAAGCTGAGCTTATAAATCCACTACATTACACACTAAAAATGTGTCATGGTTTAATATTAGCTATATTGGGCTGTCTGCACATTATTAGCATTCAGATACAATAAGGACTGTATTAGGATCTGATATGTTAGGAAAACAACATTGCAAATACAAGGGAAACAATCAGGATTGTGTGTAGGTCCACACTTTAAGAGCACACGAGATTATTTAAAAAAAAAAAATCTGTTTTCAAAAAACAGACCTTCACTTTTAAAAGCAGTAGTGACCAATATGAAATCACCACCTTTTGGTCTGTGGACAATCAGCTCTTCCACAGGTCAGAAACCATCAAGAAAAATGCCCTGCCTTGTCATTTATTGTTTATTTTGGAGGCATACGTAGTAAAAGCAAGTATAATCTTAACTTATAAAACTGAATTGCTGGTTTTATTTTTCCATCAGGAAATTGCATGTCAAAGAGCCAAATACAAGTGTTTGTCTCTGTCCTCCCATCATTCCAGCCTCAACTGCCTACCTAGAGCAATTCTTACCAAAACTTATGCTTTCTTCCCACTCCATCTCTACAAATGAGGTAGCTCAGGGTAAAATAAAACAAACCAACTGGAAATTAAGTAACTACACATTCCTCATTCTTTACCAATTTACCTATGATGCCAAGAGATTACCAAGCAGCTAGTATCCCTCTGTCTTTTGACTGCTTATTACATTAAGAAGGGTAATTTCACTCTTTTATTCGCTATTTCCTGCCAACCTCAGCTTTCACTTCTCCCAGTTGTGTCTTATGCTTCTAGCTTGAAAACATTTTAGGTCAAAGCACACCTAAAAACATATATTGGTTTCTGTCTTAGGGCCCCAAGTACTATGTTAACAAGAATTAATAACCGATAAAGATGGAATAGGGGCAGAATTCTAATCAAGAGATAAGGAGAGCCAGCATTCCACAAGGGTGTACACACATCAGTAAATGGGAGGACATGAAATGTACTGTGCTGGTATTTGGCTTGATGTGTGATGAAGAACGCTACAGTACTGAAAGCTACAACCAGGAGTTCCCTCCAAAGAACAACCTCAGGCCCTAGCAAGGAGGCATGCGAGATAGAAGGCACCTAGGAATACAGGGTGTGCCTAATACATACATATGTATTTCACCAGGCTAAAAAAAAAACCCACCAAACTAAAAAAACCCCAAACAGTCCAAGAAGCCATTCTCAGTAGGAAAATTATGTTCCTGGTCATTTAGAACCAAAGAAAAAAGATTTTTCACTCATGTACAGAAGGAGATGAAATGTGTTTCTTGTATACAAACATCAATGAAATGCTGAAGACTTTCCAGTTGCAAAAAGGGAGATCGTTGTTAGAGAGGAACAATAATAATTCTGGTAGCTACATCAGTCCCCACCACCCAGTCACCAGTGGGAAGTTACCTTTTAATCAAGCACAGACACCTCTTAGCCAGGGAATGACTATTTTTAACATACAAAAATAAAGCTGATGTAGGTCTTTTCAGAAGCTGTATTCAATCTCTGACCAATGCTTAAAAAAGCTGAGCATGAAAAAAAACAAAAGCAAATGGGCATTTTAACTACAGCATGTGACTTTCTACTAGTGCGTTCAATAGAGGGAGCAGCAGAATAAGCTATAAATGCATTTCTATACTGCCTCGCGAAATTGTGAAAGTAGGGCTGAGGAAACAATAAATGTAAGTTCTTCTTAAGACTCTCTTGTTTGTTAACCACAAAAAAGAAAATCTAAGCCACAAACTGGATTGGAAATAGAAGGAAAAAAAAAAGATATAAAAAATTGGTTAAAGATCCATTCTGTCCAGCTAGATACAATACCACTGGCTGTGCAAACCACCATATTCTAATCTTACAATAAGAAACTTAACAGAAAAACAGGAAGGCATTATTTTCTAAAGATACCTTAAATATATGGTCAACCAAAGGTTTATGAAGCCTGAAAGTTACCCTCTGTGACAGCATGAGTACGTTTTCATTCTCTTTGCACACACATGCTGTATTTATTGCTTGTTTGCAAATATGTTTTAACACATGCCTATCCCCTTACTCTCAATGTCCAGTTTTACCCAAATTATAGCCTTAAGTGAGTTATAAATACGGAAGCTAAGAAACTGTTCTGCAGTAACAGGATAAGGATCAGAAATCTTCATTTCCAAATATAGGCGTCCTTGTTTCCTACTGAAAAAAAAGAAGCCAAAAGGAGGACCTGTATCACTGTGCAAGATATAAGCCTCCTTATTTGCCATGGAGTTGGTAAGAGTTCTTGAGAATGGAAACGCATGGAAAAGGTTAGAAAGCAATAAGCACTTTTTCCAAGAAGAAAGCTTTCAAAAGTCCCAAAAGAAACAAAACCATTAATACTAGCTTAAAATTACTTACAAAAGTAACAGGCTATCATTGAATTTTGGGATACAGTATTAGGTTTGGTTCCATACATCTAATGGGACTCCAGCTCCCATATTCATCCCACAGAGATGAATTAAGTTTCAAATAAAAGTTAACCTCAAGATAGAAAGGTGACTCAAGATAGGAGGTTTCCTGTCATTTTCTATTTAACAGAACACTCCAGGCAAAGACCTTTCTTTACTTGACCATTACTGCCTCACCTTCAACAGAATGAGAGGTACCCGGTTTCGTGACAAATCGAAGTAACGTCTCTATGCAGTGCTGTCCATAAAGTCTTAAGATAACAGCATGCTATGAAGAGGAAGGCAACTACTCCCATTCCTAGAGGTACAGAAAAATACTTCGTCATAAAAGCATGTCAAACCAGAACCAGCCTTTCCACATCAATAATGAAAAATTCACTTTGAAAATACTCATTCTGTTAGAAAACCATTACAAAGAGTATTTTCACTGATGTTCCCTGCCCCATACTGAATATCAACCCATTGCAATAATAATCTGAAGGAAGAAAAAAACCCAAACTATAAAAAGTTACATTTGCACCTCTGAAAAGGATTGAAAGGAGATAAGACCTACTTGCTGGCAAAACAGAGCATTGTGCAGTCCATAGGAAGCAACAGTATTAGAAAAAATTCATAACTATTATCACCTTAGTTTTGATACAAAAGCTTTCTTCTCTCTACCTGTCCACTCAATCTCTGTGAAACCAGTAGAAATGTATAAAAAAATTTGTCATTTTTTGCACTGGTTGCTACGTCTATGCTTTCCCCCATTTTACAGGAAAAACAAACAGGCTAGAAGGATAGCATACTTTGAAGGGCTGGCAAACTTTCTTCTATTTCCTAAATCAGCACATCAGTTACATAAATTAGTGATACATACTGCCAGCTGACTATCTGAAAGAAAATACATATATATTTCCAGACCAGAAAAATTTTTTTCAGCAACAATCTTACTACTATTACCATCGGTTAAAAAATTTGTCACTTCCTCTTTGCAAGTCCTGTAATTACTTTAACACATTTTACCCCATTCTTTTGCCATTATGTTTTAGACTGCTCAGTGATTTTGTGCTCTCATGTTATCTTTTTCTCATTTTCTCAGAAAAAAAAAAGTGCAACTTATTCAGATATTTAGGAAACAATACATTTATTAGGATTTTTTTATAGCAAGACTTTCACCACTTTCCTCAAGAACACTGCTAGAAAGGTATGTCAATCAACAATATTCTGAAACTTTTGTCTCCCTGACAAATGGGAACACTAGTAACCAGTAGAAAAAAGATTTGTGAGCTGACAGGCTCATATCTTCTCAGTATCTAGCGGACTACAGTGAAGCGCTCCTTTGGAAATTTGGAGCACCTCAGCTCCCACAGCTGGAAAGGAAAAAACCCAACAGATTAAGAAAGGAGAGAAATCAAGCCGGGATGGGATAGATGGATATAGGGAGAGGTTACGAGCTAGCTTAAACATGCACATAGCCTCTGGGCCACAGGACACCAGCTGCAACAGCTTTTGGGATGCATAAGGTAAAACACCTGACAACTCTTTGCCTTCAGAGCCCCCTCTGCCTGCCAGAGAATACCCCACCACCTGCTAAAGCCAATAGCTTTGTTCCTACAACAGACTCCTCTTGCCTGATACCTCAGGTTAGCCACAGGGCTCCCAACTGGAAGACAGTTATGGGTTGATGCTCAAAGACTACCTCATTTTATTTCACATGCTAGATTCAATGAAGATAATTGCATCCAAGGAGTGTTTAAAAAAAAACCAAAACCAAACACCAAAACATTATGCTTCTACCTAGTCTTTCTGGCAGCTTTGTAATAGAGAATATCTACATTGGAAACCCTGCCCTGGACCCTTGACTCCTTGTCATCTGTCCTACCCAGTTCCTTTGATGTAGCAATGTCCATTTGGTGTTAGGGAAGATGCTCTTCAGAGCAAAATACTTCTAAATAGGTCAGCTACACACCACTTTCACCAAGTGATTATCTAAAAGGGAGAGAGGGGGAATGGGTTTTGATACTTCATCCTCAACTTTCCTAAGCAAGAGGTGACAGAACAACTTGGCTTTACAGCTGTCTTGCCTGCTGGGAACTTGACAGAAGCCTTACGGTTCACTTGGTGAAAGCAACTGGCCAACTATCAGAAAGTTTAGTGGGCTGAGTTAAAACAATGTGACCTAGAAAGGTAACCTCCCATTCCATGCAAGTAAATGGATTTTAAAGATTTCTGTTTGAATGGAGCTATTCCAGGTGATGTCTTTGCAGAGCAGATGATGCTTCCTCTGACATTTGTAATGATACTTTTTGGATAGGAAACACTACTTCAGAACAGCTGATCCAGTTCCGTTTCAGACTTTTTAAAATGTTAAGGGAGACTATGAAAAATAGATAGTTTTAATCTCCTGCTTTTAAGTCCCTCTGATACAGCCTCTGACTGGGCTTTCCTTGAGTTTGCTTCTATAGCACAATCTAAATTAACCATCTGTTTGGGTGAGTTTTGCCTTTTTTTTAGTCTCTGGAGCGCAAACTGAGTTTTCAGAAATGGAAAGCAAAAGGATGAGTGCTTAAGAAATCAATAATGCTAAAGGTCTACTTTTACATTTCTGACACTTTTGGTAAGTTTTCTTTTTAAAGTATCTTAGCCCCACATCAGAATACCTTGCCTACACAGTCAACAGTCTATCCAGCTTCAGCAGCTAGTGTAACATCATTAAGGCTAGGTCTGGAGTATTCAATGGGGAAGGCAGCAAAAAGTAATTCTGCCATTTAGCACATTTCATGGAATGTGATAAACAAGAAATGCGTGACCTTTCTACATGAAAACATACTGTAATTGCTTGAAAAAAAAAGGGTGCACTTGACTAATGGCAACATGCTGGTTTTAGCCCTCAAACAGAATTAAAAAAAACCTTAAGTACAGTACTTCCCCACACATGCTGGTTTTTAACATCAGCTTACAAACATCTAAACACACAGGTTCTCTGTGCTGACAGCTGCAAGAAAGTATTCAGCTACACTGCCTTCACAACAGGACTGGACTGCCCTAACAGCTTGAGCACTGCATTGGCAGCACTGTCAAATCAGTTATTTGCACCCAAATGGTCAGTAGATTAGCAAAATGAGCACAGATCTGTACAAAAAGAGTGAACAGATATGCTGTACCCTGCATTAGAACAGACTACCCTATTACACTCATATAAAGGCCACATCCCTTATTTATAATGCCAAAACTGGGGAAGAGTGAAGCTCTCATTAAAGCCAGTAAGATACACCTGCAGAGGCACAGACACACTCACAGTCTCTGTAGGGACAACCGTGAGCACAGGCACACCCTATTTGTGTGACTTCCTCCTTCAAGACAGGGGTCTGTTCTTGCTCCAGAGTTAGGAGTTTTTACATATTTGAACAAGAATAAAGTTTTACATGTCTATAGTGCCTTTCACTCAAAGATCTCAAGGACTTTATACCTATTACATATGTCCCAACCCCTCCCCCCTGTGAGGTAGGTATTATTCCTATTATTTACAGATGGGGAAATTCAGGCACAGAGGTTACATTATTTGCCCAAGGTCACACAGTGAGTCAGTGACAAAATAAAACAGAATCCAGATGTTCTGATTCCTGTTTGCACAATCCAACTAATAACAAGCCTCAATTTCAAAAGAGCCTTAAACAAGTATCAGCGTGCATACGAACAGTCTTGGGTTTCAAGGGCCACTCCTAAAAAGCGTAAGAAAGGAAGAAAAACAGAAATGAAAAAAAAAGAGTGAGGGGACACATAACTTACTTCTGCAAGCCAACACAGCTTTAAAGAAAGAGTTCCTACTAATTCCCTTCCCAAAGCTGAGGCAGCTTGACTACGAGCCTGGGATACAAGGGGTGGGAAAAGGAGGCTGATGTAACCAAAGTGTGAAATAAAAAGGCAAGCTAGAGTAAACAGCCATACCATAAACCTTCATCTTTTTGAAAGCACAGGGTCATAGAAAAATAGGGCTGAGAGGGACCTCAAGAGATCACTGAAGTCCATCTAACCTGCCTTGAAGCCAGGATCAACTACGCCTACACGTTCCCAGCAGTCTAGTTAGTCTGTTCTCAAAGACCTCCATCAGTGGAGATGCCATGCCCGTCCTCTGCAATCTGTTCCACCTTGCACTATGAGA
Source organism: Aptenodytes patagonicus (assembly GCF_965638725.1). NCBI lineage: Eukaryota > Metazoa > Chordata > Aves > Sphenisciformes > Spheniscidae > Aptenodytes > Aptenodytes patagonicus. Next base: position 33,344,822 of record NC_134955.1, on the reverse strand, counting down.
TGAGCAAAAGAGGACAAGCGAGTCTAATATAGCTACTTCTGCTCCTTCAGTGGGGGTACCATGATTCCCAGGCCTATCTAATGATCTGAACACATTTCAGAGAAGGTAGTTTCCAGATATTTACTTGTTTCTGTCCTGGATTCCTTGGGAAAACATCAAACACTGGTGTCTGCTGTAGTGTAATATTTGAGTTTTGAAAATACTGATTAATACCAGGATAGATACCAATATACTTACTGCAAGTGCCAAATCCTACAAGGTCAGTAACAAAGACTTTGATATGATAATTTTAGCTCATTGCAGATTCAAACTGCAATAAGAGGGCAGGGAAGACTACAGAAAAACCCCACGGCAAAAGTCAGCAGCTTGGAGTTGCCAAGTTTCATCCAACTGCAGACAAAAATCAGGCAGTCGAACAACACATCTTCAGCAGAGGCAGCACCATATGATCTCTGTAGCATCCCTCCATCTAATCTGTCTTCAAAGTGCATTCTCAGTGCAAAAAGTAGGATTGAATTTAGAGGGGCTCACTGTCCCCAGTGGATTTCATACTATGACCAGAATTCTTGCTTGAGTTCATATGCTGCAGCTTTGTGTGTGTTAAGTTCACTTCTGCATAGCGGAATGGTGCTGTCCTGGCTCTGCCCCTCAGCATCTATGTCCAACAGTGTCCGTTCCTCTACAGGAAGACCCACCTGGAAAGGAAGCAGTGCAGGCAGTCCAGGTCTCTCTTCTACAGTGCTGCTGCTACTAGCAAAACAAGAGTCCAGATTGCTTGGAGTATCAGTACTTGAACTGTTGGCAGAAGATTCACCCTTGGCGTTGCTGGGTGACACAAACCACCAGGGATCAAGCCGCTGCCGACTGGCTGCAGGACGTGGCCGGGGCAGGAACTCCAATGTCTTGGGTCTTTCCAGTGTGGGGTCCTGCTGTGCATTCCATCGTCTCGGGGTTGGAGGAAAAACAAGGTTGGGGTCTGGCAGGCGAGGGACCTCATTGGGATCTCTACTTGGACTAGGTGTTTTTAATACACCTATCCAAAACAGAGAATGTAAGAGAAGAGGGAAACATGTTAGATGTCACTGCTAAATGGTTCCAACAGATCTTAGTTTATTGTATGCACACTGTGAAAACATTTTCAAAGCAGAAAGCCTCCATTCAGATTCTACAAACACTGTATCTTCAAGATTACACCAATCTGAAGTGAATAACTGGCTTCTTTATCCCTACACTGTTCTCAACACATTGCAAGACACCTGTTTCGCTGCCCTAGCACAAGCAGCAAGTTTTGTTCATTCTCTCATTTGCTTTCTTCAGTTTTCAGACTGGAGAGCATGGATTTGACATCCTACCAGAGGTGAGGACTCTCCAAATCCTTCAGAGGGCACATTACCCATTAACAGCTTGAATGGATCAGGGAGACACTTGCACAGCAGGATGTGTGACACCTGTTTGCAGCGAGCAGGACCAACTTCCTGGAAGAGCCATTTAACACTACCTACTGCGGACGCTTCCTGGTTTGGTTTTGTTTAGGGGTGGGGGATGGTGTTTGGGTGTTTTGGTTTGGTTTTTTTATAAACACAACATAACTTTTAAATTTTCATGAATACCATTTTACTGAGTATTCTCAGCTGCATTAACCCACATTTTACTGCAGGCTGCCATTCAACAGACAACCTCACATTTTGTTTTTACCATTGGGGAAAGACTAATTAAATCAGATTTTAATTTGTTATTCTAGTCCTTTTTTTTCTCTGAATTACTAGGGCAAGAAAACAGGAAAGCATTTTTTAAGTTATCAAGTCACAGCCACTCCTAAAGACTGCAACAGTGAGAACACTACCTACCCAGGAAGATCCCTCTTGCTTGCAAAGGAATAAGAGCAACAGTGGCACAGCCCCAAACTGCTTTAGAGATCCAGTTTTCACTGCCTTAAAGATCAGAATTTACTTTGAAATTGTAACAGCAATACAAACAAGTGTATAATGGCAATGGAGATGGAATCCCGAGGAAGTGCTAAAAATGCGCAATATTTGTACTTTGGTACCATCTTTGTCTAAGAAACAATACTACACTCTGCCTCGCAGCACCAGGGAGCAGAGAGAGTTCCTTAGCGCAGAGATGCTGGAATAGAGACCTTTACTGCATTATTCTGTTCATTATTTGTGTTAAGATAGCATCCGTAAGCTCTCTTGTGGGCTGATCACCACAATGGATGCTGTATAAGCAACATGTTTACTTCCTAACAAGTAATTATAGTGTTTGGGTCTTTATTCTGGAGAGGAAAAGGAAGATGGCTGAAAACCTACCTGCTCCCAGTGCTCCAGTTAAACAGCTACTGGAAGGGCATCCACTGGTTGGGCACCCATTGACAACTAGTCCACTCCCTTTGATGGCACCATCAGAAGGTGTGCGCCTGTGCCCGCTTTGCTGGGTGTGGGAAGAGACCGTCACATGTGTGGGAGTCAGGGACTGGTTGGGGTCTTGTTTGAACCTCTCGATCTGGACATTGACTAGTGGGTTGGTAATGGCTGGCAAGGGAGCCTTGACTGTCACTGGGCTGACAGGCATTTCATACACCACAATCTCATCGCTGTCTGAGCGCAGCAGGGACCGAGTGGAATTACATTCGGAAATGGAAGACAGGGAAAGAAGGGTGAGGGATGTGGATGGCTCGCCTAGCAACAACATGGGATCCTCTTTCTTGAAGATCTTTCGGGAAGGTGGACTAGTGCTTCTGCGTGGGCGTCCAGCTCTCTGGAAAATGCTGTCACGCTTCTTCTTCTCTTCCTTGGGTGCCTCTGGCTCCTCCTCAATCAGCAGCTGACACTTCCCTGCTTCTAACAGATCAAAACCCAGGCCTGCAGCAGCCAGCACTGCTCCACAGCCAAGCAATGCAACCTCACATCGCTTGTGGTGGGAGCCACTACGTTTGAGGCTGTTAGTGGGTGTCAGCTGTGGGGTACTAGTAGCAGAGTTCACAGGGGTGGACTCCTCATTGGCATCACTAGAAGGGCCATCCCAGTCTTCATTCTTCTGAAATGGGATGCAGAGGTACGACTGATTGTGCCCAGGTGAAGGGTGCGCTTTGCCCTCCCCATTAAGACATTCGCTGTCTTCATCATCTAGAAAGCAAATGTAAACAGACTTTGCATGGATGTAACGTTTTCACTGGCAAATTTCACCATCTTACAAATATACATGAAAATAAGCTTCTCCTCAGAAGATGCAACTGTCCTCATCGCAAGCATCATTCACCAACAGCCAAATATTCACAGGCTATTGTCTCCAAAGCAGATAGGCTGAGATAAGTAACAAGACAAACACTATCAAAGTGGAAGAAATTAGTGACACATTAATCTATTTGGGATCAACTGCAGAACAGCATTTCAGAAGCAATCTGTACCTCTGTCCTGGTTTCCACTGGGACAGAGTTAATTTTCTTCCTAGTAGCTGGTACAGTGCTGTGTTTTGGATTTAGGATGAGAACAATGTTGATAACACACCGATGTTTTAGTTGTTGCGAAGTAGTGCTTACACTAGTCAAGGACTTTTCAGCTTCTCATGCTCTACCAACTGAGGAGGCTGGAGGTGCACAAGAAGCTGGGAGGGGGCACAGCCAGGACAGCTGACCCAAACTGGCCCAAGGGGTATTCCATACCATGTGACGTCATGCTCAGTATATAAGCTGGGGGGAGTTGGCCGGGGGGCAGTGATCACTGCTTGGAGACTGGCTGGGTGTCAGTCGGCGAGCAGTTGCATCACCTCTTGTTTTTTGGGGGGGTTGGGTTTTTTTGGTTTTTTTTTTTCCTTCCTAGGTTTTGTTCCCCTCTCTCTCTTTGTTTTACTTTCCATTACAATTTATTATTGTTGTTGTTGTTATTATATTATTTCAAATATTAAACTGTTCTTATCTCAACCCACAATTTTTCTTACTTTTGCTCTTCTGATTCTCTCCCCCATCCCACCGGGGGGGTGTGGGGGGGAAAGTGAGTGAGTGGCCGTGTGGTGCTTAGTTGCTGACTGGGGTTAAACCACAATAACCTCAGATACTTCTAGAGTAAATTTGTATGTTTGGGAGTGAGGAGCAAAAGGCAGGAAAATTATAAGGATCTCTCCTTGCAAGTGAAGGTGTAACCATGCTGCACATGTAAATATCATTAACAGGAAAGGAGCTGAGAGGTAGCATGGAGCTAGAGGGGAATTAAGAGAAGCTTGTTAGCTTGACAGATAAGAAGCACAAGCAGAGAAGTGAACAAAAAGAAAATCCAGAAGGAGAAAGTAGTTACTTCACGAAGAATAAAAGAAAAATGGATACCACCAAAATGAGAACATTACTGTAAGGTACCAGGTAAAGGTCAGGAAAGGAGAGGTTCATCCAAACATGAATGGAAGTGGGGATGAGAATATAAAGTCCAGGGAATTCCTTTACCCATCTCTGCTAAGCTGGTGAATCCTGGAAAAGCAGGTGCAGTTCTCTGGATCTTCCCAAGGTTCGGTGCACTGGATGACCACTGTTTGTATCCTTCTACCAGAGCTTTCAGACTGAAATAGTAGAAAGATGGGAGAAAATGTACCATGCTCACAACCAATTTTCATTCCCCCTTCTATATTCTCTATCGCTTTACTTTGGGTATGCATGTATCCATCTCTAATTACATAGATTTGAAGTCTTCCCACAGCAAGACATTTTGCAACATCTTTACAGCACCTTAAAATACAAAAAAAAGTCAAAAAGTCCCCTCATTTGTTACACCATGGCAGTCAAAAGACCTCTGCTGATAACCAACAGCTATGAAAGCAGAATAATAGAAAACACCACTACAAAGATCAGATGAAACATTTTCTTTTTAAACCAAGGCAAACCTACCATGGCAGGTAAAAAATAAAGTGCTTAGCAGGAGGAGGGGAAAAATATCTCCAAAAACATTTCCATGTGAAATATAAATGAACAATGAAAGTCAAAGATCACCCACTGGGACAATAATATGCTAAAGTCATTGTAACAGTGAAGTCATGCTTCTATATTATAAAGCCCAACATTTCTCCTCTAAAGAAAACACTGCATTGAAGTACAGTTAAAAGCATAAGTTCTAGATTATGGAAAAATAGGTAACTAAAATCATAAATCATGTCATTGTTTCTCTTACTTACAGACAAAACCACCCAAAACCCACAAAAACAAACAAGTGAAAAACCCCAAACCAAATTCCTACTTTGACATCACCTGCGTATGTCACCAGGCACCCAAGCTTATTAGTAGTCCTCGTTCATAGGTATTTATTACCATCATCCTATTTGTTCCCTGCAGTACTTTCATGACATCAGAAACAACTTTAGTAAGCAACACAACTTTCTGACATATCAACACTTAGCAAAAAGTTTTATTGTTCAGTTATCAATACAGTCTGAACTGGAAGATTTCTGGTGCCTTTCTCCAAACTCCAACGTGAAACACATCATAGTGTTGGTGAAAAGCTAACATACACTTAGGATAGACAGAAATTGAATGAAAGGTGTAAAAAGATGTATGGATAGTCTGAATGATCTCAACTAGACACACAAGAGCATCGACTTATTATTGAAAGAACAGAAAACTTAGGAGATGAGACCTCTTCCAGCTCCATTACTAACTTGCATTGTTCTTTGATAAAACACACAATTCATTACAATCCTTCCCTTGCAGAGAAAGAAGGATATGAGCATACAGAAATTATGTCTCATGATTCTTATTTTTTCTACCAGAATCACTCTGCATTTCTAAGATGGCTTCCATTGCAGGATTTCAAAGTTTTGTATCTTTTTTTTTTGCCTTGGTATGTATTTTTCCTCTATTCTCTACCTAACTGGGATGCCCTACTTGTCACCAAACTATATTGCTATAGCAAGGTCACAAGGCCTAAACCTGATTCAGCACATGTTCAGTTGGTTGATGACCATGCTATAGGCATTACAATAAAAGTATCCTGTGCAGTTCTCAACTGTCTTGAAAGTCCATGATTTTCCATCATAGTATCCTGCTATGAACTTCAATCCAGACAGCACAGTGCTGAATTCTACTTGTCAAGACATACAACCACACAGTTTTACAACAGAGATGCAATTCAGTGTGTGGGTCTGTTCTGATTTACTCCCTCCATATTATACTCAGCTATGCAACACAACCCACCAAATAATGTATGTTGTATCTAAATTATCCATGTGTAGAACATGCATAGTTAGGATAAATACTATAAATAGAGCAGCATATTAAGGGAAAGTTGGTGAGTAAAAACAAACCATGTTAGTAGTGTGATCACCTCCAAAAGTAAATGTCAAAGTTCCTACAATATGGGTAGACAACTATTGAGGAAGGGAGCATTTCCATGGAGCTAGGAAAACACATACTCTGTTCTCTATATGCAGAGATAGCAAAGTTGTAAGTGATAGGCAGCAATTATCTTCAGTTTCGCCTTCACTTTACAGTCATAGTTATCTAAAGGGTCTTGGGAATTGCCCTTTATTGTACAGCAGGACACAACAACTTAGTTTGCTTCCTTATGACTTCTCAGAGCAATCTTCCCTTGCAAAAAACAGACTGAAGATTTGCTGTTACTGACAAAGCGCAGCTCAATCTGAACAGAAAGATAAATAGCTACCAGAATAATTTCAAGGCCTGCCACATTCGCCTCAAGGTTCTAAAATCTTCATCCTTCCCTTCTGTTTTTCGCTCCTTCTCTCTCCCCCCCAAATTACAAGCAGACCCTGAAGACCTGTGCAGAGGATAGCTGCACATCCTCTTAATTAGACAGTAGCGTGCATTTGAAAACAATTCAAAACATGCTGACTTAGAGTACATTCCTACTACAGCAGTATTACCTGTTACTGCTCCAAGGAAAGAGCAACTGGAATGATTTGAAAGCAGCAGCAGCAAAACTGTATATTTTAGTCACCAGCATGACAATTCAGGAACCTAAAGACTTCTTACCTGTAATCTATTTAGATTAAATAACAGGAAGGTTATTACTCTGTTTGTTGTATTATGGTTGAGTTACTTCTCTGTTGCCTTTTTCTATTGGGAAGTCAAAAGCACCTCTCTTCAGGAGTGATAAGGTGACAAGGCTTATTTGCTCAGCAAATTGCAAAAAGCTTCCCTACAACTGTAAGACAGCATCTGGTGTCTTAATACCATTCTGTAACGCTATGTTGAGGCATTAATACAATACTGTCATGAATAAAAAGTGTCTGCTCCCAGGCTCACCCCTATTTAGCTTGCAAGATTTTAAGAGATAAATGCTAAAGGGCTATGACTACCCCACATGCAGTGTCACCTTCCATAAAATCAGTAACACCACCAGCATGAAAACTTAAACAGGGTAAAGATCACCCATGTCATAGTAACAGTCAGACTAATCAATGCCAAGTTTAAAGACAATTAAGACTTCACCATATATCCTTGAGAATATACCACAAAATCACAACTGAACTGTCACAACACTAGTCCAACATAAAGCTTCATCCAGTCTCTGCAATTCAGCACAGCAACCTTCTGCTGCTGTGCATATTCCGTATGCTCAAAGATAAATGCAGAAGGGTGAATAATCACTGTATAATATTTTCATGACTGCCTTTACTTGGTGTTAATTACAGGTCAGTTTACTCATGCTAGAGAATTTCACTGCAATTCCCACAATGTAATTCTTGCATAAATTTCAAATTACCTCCTGTGGACAACACATGGAAAGTGATAAAAAAAGATGAAGATTCAAGTTCCCTTGATCAAAAAGTCATGTACGCAGCTGGAATAGCAGCACTGCTGCTACCAGTACAGTGTCATGGAGAAGACTTGAACTGGACTTTTCTATCCTAAATTTAGCTCTTCACTTTACCCCAATTTTTATCCCCCTACCCTCTAAAATTAGAATTAAAAAATACTAAAAATAGCAAGCACTCTCTCTTTTGAGTCACTAACATTTACTGAAACTCTGCTCCCTTTAAATTAAAGTCTGCAGTCTGGCATGATCTCAGCAGGAAGCAGTAGTTCATTGTATGTTAACCATACTGCCTTCTCAGAAACACTATCATGTTTCAGATACTCTGCAAAATGCCATAGCTGTATTGAGTCTCCCTGGAAAAGGTGACGAATACTGTAGAACATCTCAGAGAGAACAGGATAGTTTTAAGAGCAACCATGGTTAGCAAGCAACTCCTTTCCAGCTGTCTGTGCCCAAAAGCAATTCAGTGCTTCAGACTGTACAATAATGAACAGAAAACTGAAGAGCTTTATTCCCAGAATTGTAAGAACATGATTTCAAGGTAGAAGTGTTTTTCTACCAGCTTCAGTGATCTCCTGCCCTTTTATATAATGATTGTAAAGTGTGACACCTGTTTTAATTCTGTAGAATACTATACTTCATCTATAACATAGGTAAAGCATAGGCAGCAGTCAAAGAAGCTTCCTCCACGCTGCCCTGTTAGCATGTCAGGAGTACCTTTGATGGAGAACATATTTTAATGTCATTAGAACACTTAGATCCAGGCCCTCTTGCAGAGGCCTGCAATAGTGATGCATTATGTAAACATCTATTTTCCAGGAATTTCACACCTGAGCACATAATATTAAAGATAAATTATAACCAGTTATTTTATTTTCCCTGTTTAAAAATATGGCAAGGGTCAAACTATCAATTTAGCAGGGGAAAAAGCTTCAAACTCCACTAAAAATCACGAGGCATTCAAACCTCTTAGAAGATCAAAATACTCCTATGTTTAACACAGCATTTTGGCAATGATCCATTGGAGTCCTGGTATAAATAATTCACATATGAAAAAAAAAAAGAAGCCACAGAACAAGAATCTATAGAAATAGAGGTACAACCTGTATCTCTGCTAAAATCACTTTCAGGATGTATTCACTCAAGGTACGTGTCCTTTTCAAAAGCCTGAAGAGAAGATATTTGCCTGGCTCTACCGGATACTTTTTAAATAATAACATTTAAGACAAGAAAAAGTATAGCTGGGAGTTGTAAAAGAGAAGTAGTTTCAGATATGATATGAAACTACAGAAAGTTGAGCCTGAAAATAAAGAAAAGCTACTAGAGAAACAGTTTTGCACAGCTAAGAAGTTCTACTGCTTACAAATACACATAACAAGGTAATAGCAGACAGTGAAAGCATCAGTCCATGCTGGATCTCTAGCAAGGGATTGAATGCAATGCAGTTGTGTAATCTCTTCTGAATCTCTAACATCTCTGGTACAGCAAGTAAGTTTGGAAGCAGAAGCGTTTGCAAGAGGATAGCAAATTTCCTGTGAGCCAGCTCATAACCAGTTTTAGAACCTGGAAGCCAGTCTGGTTCCAGGCCCTCTCTTACCCATCTTCTCCTGCACCTAGCTCCTTGTGACAAAGTGAGCTCGGTCCCCAGGTGCGTCCCTTTTTCTTCTGGCCTCTCTTCTCTTCTTCCTCTCCTTCCTCCTTTGGAAGGACTGAGCTTCGTCCCCACGTTTTACTGCTTTCAGCAGGAGTCACTTCACAAGTGGGAAGAACAGTGGAAAATGGGAAACAAAAACAGATACACAAATTAAAGAATTGGTTCCATAGCAACATAAGGAATAAAATATAGGCCGGAACAGGAATAGTAATGAAAACATCCATTCAGGCTTCTTTCCCATAATTCTGATCATTTATCAACACAGATCTAACAACCAGATCCCTTCAAAATTAGTACAGATAGGCTTTACAGCTTTATTCCATCACTAGTTTCTCTTTTTTAGAGCCACCAGTTTGATACCAGACACACAAGTGTCATGATATCCAATACAAACACTACACATTAACTAACATCCCTTTCATACTTCTAATACATGCTTGTCTGCCTAATTCTGGTTTTTTTTGGGAACACTATTTTCATGACAAGCACCCTTGTTTTTCTTCCCTTCCAACAGTAACCGAATCCACTTCAATAATGTTTCACAGATCTATTCTGCAAATTAGTATTTTTAAAAATTAACCCGTACACCTAAGGAACGTATTTTCTATACAATCAAACAGCAATATTTCAAGAACTTGGGTAATTAAGGTTTGGACTCCAAAGAAGGTGATACTCCCCCCCATCACCAACACACTCCATTTTTCTCTCTAAATGCATACATGCAGGGCACAAGGCAAACATTTTAGGAACTTTTTTTTTTTTACAGTCCTGTCCTAGATATGGAATCTTGGCATCTTACCACGCTGACAGACTGCACATTTCCCAAATTCAATACTACATTGAGCTCCTTACACTGTATGGCCCTGAGTCTGGGAATAATGGTAGGGCTTGCAGGAGGGCTGGAACAGCTACTGATCAAGCTTTTCCTTTTATCCATCGTTGGAGAAGCCTGCACAGTGAATTTATGCTGGAAATCTGTTTATCAAAAGAAAAAGAAAAAAAATCAAGACAAAAGCAGAAAGACACAGTTAAAATTCTTTTTTTAATATAAGAAAAAAGAAATAATAATTTATGATAACTTTCAAAGAGTACAATTTACAGGATCTATGTAGAAATGAAGTTTTACAGCTAATTGCTATCCCCCCATCATACATGCAGTTACTTCAGAACAAAGATGTGCGCTCACACTCATGAAGGTATTTCTTCTTAGTGTATGTATGAGATACATACACACGTAGATCCCCATGTGTTGACTGACATTTATGCCAAAGTATATCCCTGTATAAATTCCTTTCACCTTATCTCTCAGTTTCTTAATCTAAGCAAAACCACCAGCAATAGATGTTTACAGACCTGAAGAAAGGCATAGTTAACATGCACGTTTTATCATCATTGCTCTTCTGAACAGCCCATCTCTCTCAGAAAACAAAGAATATAGTGTAAGACATCATCCTTAATGATAACCCTTAGGTGATTTACAAAACCCACACTTTTATTCTTTTACAAATTTGAATCTCCATACAGAATCCACAGCAGAAAATCACCATCTTCACTCTTAAGACTGACTTCCCTGACACCTTCTTCAAGGAGGGCGGTATTAGAGGTCACTTGTGTGTTAATATGAGTTCACATATGAACTAGCAATGTAGGGTTGTAGTCTCACAGCTATCAATGTATTTTTGATAATTTTTAGATTGTTGCACCAAAAAAACCAGTAGATTATAGTTTCTGCTGCACCATTATGTAAAATAATCCCAGAGCGAGAACCTCCACCATTTTTATGTACACCCTTTATTAAACTGATCATTTTGAGTATTAACATGTTAAACTGCAACATCAACATTTTTATGTGAACCATATACAGCCATTGACTAACAAACATGTAACACCTCAAATTTACTTCTAGCCTTCATACAGCATTCCCCAGCCTTGAAACTTTGGGGAATGCTAGCCACAAGAGCATCAAATTTAGTTTCTTGATCCCAAAGAGGCATGTTTTTCCCAAAGTACATCCAATACTTTCTAATGCGTAAGTATCAGTAGAAAGGAGCTACCAAAGCTACAGGTTCGCCTGTTCCTCCCATTTCACCTGACACAGCCTAACACGTCACCAACCTGAAGGCAGGCTGATATGATTGCCATCTTTTAACTTGAGGCGGTTCCTCTTGAACTTTCCCATGCGTTTCTTCACCCGAGGCTTCTCCTGACACAGCTGGTGGATGATGATGTTGAGCTCCCTTTCCAGGATGTCAATCTCGCGTTCTGCCAGCTCCTGTTCCCGCCTTCGTAGCAACTCCTCATGGTTCTTCTGTTCAACAGCAGCACGAGTCAGCTCTTCTTCCCATGTGCGCAGCTCCTACAGGGAGATAAGAAAGGAGAAACAAAAAGCTACCTTGTGACCTGCGGGTTAAGACTAACATTGCTGCTGTACCTTCAGAATAGGTAATGACTTGTGCTCACAGCACTGCTAGTGCCACTGTCTAAAGGCTCAGCTGAAAGCCAAAAACCTAAAACAATCCTCAAGAACTTCTACGCTTGCCATTCAAGGCCTTTCATATCAGTATTAAAATTTGGACATCAGCACTTGTGAGGCCACACCTGGAATCCTGTGTCCAGTTCTGGGCTCTCCAGTACAAGACAGACATGGACATACTGGAGAGAGTCCAACGAATGGATGATTAAGAGACTGGAGCATCTCTTCTATGAGGAAGGGCTGAGAGATGGGACTGTTTATCCTTTAGCAAAGAGAAGGCTTGGGTGGGGGAGAAGGGGGATCTTATCAGTGTATATAAAAGCCTGAAGGAAAGGTGCAAGGAAGATAGAGCCAGGCTCTTTTCAGCGATGCCCAGTGACAGGACAAGAGGCAATGGGCACACACTGGAACACAGGAGATTCCCTCTGAACAACACTTTTCTACTGTGAGCATTACCAAGCACTGGCACGGGTTGTGGAGTCTCCCTCCTTGGAGATATTCAAAAGCCATCTGGACATGGTTCGGGGCAACTGGCTCTAGGTGGCCCTGCTTGAGTAGGGGAGTTGGACCACACGACCTCCAGAGGTCCCTTCCAGCCTCGACCACTCTGATTCTGTGAAAAGGCACTGAATCCTAAATTCAGTGTCATGAGAAAAATATGCTGGATATCTGACATGAACATGTTTACAAGAGCCATTGGAGAGTACCATGCATATGGGAACCCATTTTGGAAGATTTATTCATAACGCTGAACAGAATTAATCCTTGTTTTCCTGTTCAGTAAGTACCTATGTTAACTTCAGTATTGACTTAAACTGTTTAAAAATAACCTTGCCATCTCATGCATCATAAAATAGCAAAAAACACAGCTCTAACAAAAATGAATGAAGAAAACATCATCAGGAGGTCATTCCCACCATTTTCCGCCAAGCATGGCTGCTCCTTAGGCATAAAGATGCATGAGGCAAACTTTTCAATCTTTCCCTTGTTGACAAAATGAATCAACTGAAACTGTCCTTGAGATCACAAAATGTCTTCTCACTGCACTCCTCTCCTCTCACCACAAGGATATAAGAATTCAGCGCTCAGAATAACTATCTCCAGCTGGCTAATTCCACTGCAGAAGGTAAAAACTGAAGAACTCAAGTTAAACTTCAGATAGATTATCAGACAGATAATTTAGTTTAGATTTTTTTTTTTTAAATAACATCATTGTTACCTGTACATCACCACAGAGGTTTGGTACATTTTACTCATGAGGTGAATAGGATATAAAATTCTCTTTCCTCATTGCTACAGAGGAATACAGTACTCAAAACCTGAGGGCAGTCTAGCTACTACTGTTTGTCTGTTGAAATTTCTGGTTTTCAAAAACTGTTCCAACACAGTTACGCCGGGACAATAGCAGCAGGGAAATGCCTATTAGCTATTTTATTTTTCCCCAAAAGCTACTATAATATGTGAATAGAAATGTTTTAAGCATTGTTGTAGGACTTCTCTCCTCTGCCCCAAGGTGTCCTTTTTTTTCTGCTTCCTAAATCCAACTTCTGAGCCTAAATCAAGTTGGCTGCTTATTACGAATTTATTTTTAAGCAAGAGACAGTGAACTTTGAAAAATACTATTAGTGATTCCACTGCAGTATTTCACATGAACAACTGTAAAGACAGTCTCTGTAAGGACCTTAATATAGATGCAGCAAGCTGTGCTTTCTGCAAGTATGCTTGAAGAAAACTTCAGCTTTTTCACTTCTACTCTGAGGCTGATGATCGCAATTCCTTTTATTCCTGCTAGCATTTTTGTTTCCTGCTATTTACCCAGATGGACTTCAATTATAACAGTTATTGGACCATTCCCCTAATAGCACTCATGTTTATTATAGTCTATCCACTTTGGCTGTGCTCAAAACATGGAAAATGCAAATCTGACAGAACCAAAGCTGCAATGTTTGCTAGAGTATATATGGTGAAACTCTCTCTCCTACTTTTATTGTTAACAGTTATCATTGGGCTTCTCAATTAAGATGTTAACAGTGAAATAGTTATTAGATGCATTTAACAATGAAGACAACTCATCATAGCAGTTTGCGCAGCGTATAATGGAAGCTCACTACAATATTAGAAAGAGTAGCAGCTCAAAATGCAGATACTTATTTTACTCATGATTCTGCCCTTGTGTACATTACAACCTGCCATTGATTTGGGGACTTATTACAAGCTCCAGTAAAGCACACACAAAATTAACTCTGGGATGCACTAAACAATGATCCCTGTTTGAATTATAAAATGGGAAAATTATAATCCAGAGCGCACAATCATGGGGTGTTTTTCTCTACTTACCTTTTCTTTGGCTCTGAGCTGATCAAACATCTCTTGGATCTCTTGTTTCCAGTCTTCCTGCAGGGAGTGGAAGGAATCTTTGGGCATTTCAAAGAAACCAGACTCTTCTATGGCAGTGAGATGGTCTAGGATACTGGCAAAGGAAGGTCGTGAGTGTGGGTCAGGGTTCCAACAATCTAGAATAGGACAAAGACAAGCAACTGTTAAGCATCTCTTAGTACGGAGGTTTGAGAGGATAAGTAGTACTTTACTGATCCCCAGTGGCTAAGAGTGGCATGCACACTCTCTGTGTTACCCCATCTTTCCCATTTCCCACTTGTATTGACTATTGTCTGATCGTAAGTCAAGTATGGAATTCACGCTTTCATGCTTATACAATATCCAACATCACTTAACATCTTGAACTACCTGGTCTCTAGGTTCTATTGCAATAATATGCCAAGTGAAAGAGAGGTTTACTAATTTTACAGAAAGTTACATTTTCAAACATATATTAAAAAATCATAAATAGTTTCCTTAAATATTTTGCTTTAAGTTGTATGTGCTCACAGAGTGGAAATACTATGCAAGACTTTTGCAAACAGTTCTTTTATCACACTTACACTGCAGAGTTAACAGTCACACTGCAGAAGGATATCTATCAGAGCTCTTTCTAATGCCAAACTCTAATACTAAGCTGAGTCATTATGAATCTCTTCCATAGAACTGAAAATCTCTCCTGCAAAGCAGACTGGGCATAACTTGAGTGAAAATAGGAGATTCAAGTAAATAATGACATCAAATAGTGCATTTGGAGTTTTCTTACTTTTAAGGGTTCTTTCTTATTTGAGAGAAAAATTGTTTGATCAGACTTTTTTCTTTTGCTTTTAAGAGAAACCTCAGATAAACAAGCTTTTTCATTTACAGTCTAATGCAATGGCTTACCCAAGTACAGAGCTCTAAAAACGCAGAATTTAAGGTACCCATCTTACCACATGAGGCAACTCAACTAGCAATAGTACAAAAAGGTACTCCTTTTACAGTAATGGGAATTGAACATTGAAAACAGAAACGGAAATAGAAAATGGTATGAAGTAATATCTCAAGCTACAAAATCATTAAGAACGTGTTTTTAAAAAGCCATTAAGTCAAAACGTTTGACTTAACAACACTTTTGAATAGGAAATTCTTACTCGTTCAGTCCTCCCTCTTACTTCACCCTTATTTCTACTCCTGCAGAAAACGTCACTTTCTCATTCTATATTGTCCCATACTGACACTTACACAGGTTCTTGTTCAGCAAGCATCCTTATTCTCTTTAGTACTGCTAGACTCCTGCATGCCAAAAATTGAGAAGAACCAAACAGAAAAACTTAGCATTCAAGTATATTTCTAGGGAATACAGCTTTTGTGCATGAGTGGAAGAAACTAACACATGGGTCTTTCTCAATATGCTCATACTATCATTGCTCTTAATGGTCACTGGATTTAAAGACACACATTACTGCAGCACGAGGCAAGAGTTATAGAAGTGTTCTAAAGTTTCCTAGACCTTACAGCTGGAAAAAAGGAAGCCTTCTTAAAAAAAATTTTGGTGATGTCCTAAAAAGACATTCATTCATCAGTTCTGTGGATTGAAATACACTAAGGAGCAGCTGTAATTAAAAATAAATAACACTTCACAAAATCTGTGCAACTGCTGAGGTTTAGTTTTGCAGGTCTTTGATTTTAGCACTACTGAGATTTTGCATTTGCGAGCTTTGGTTTCAAAACTGCTGGTATCAAGATGCTGGAATTTAAGCATCTGTTCAGGTTCCAGGAGGCATAAGCTGGAACACATTTGTATTTACGGATTTCAAATTGCTTCTCTTATCAAAATAGAGAACTGAGGATGTTAAAGAGTGCTCTGAAGGTCCCCTGCTGCTGACCAATTAGTAGCAATGGGTGATACAGCTGGACTGTCAGTGCCATAATCCCTGCCTCTTTACCCCAGGTTTTAAGCATGGCAAAGCAAACATGACCCAAAGTAAAACAAAATGCTGCAGCCAGCCAAATGCATGAATGAGTGAACAGGATAACTATGCAGGTGGCCCGTGGCTTTTATTTTCCCAGGCCTAGATCTGCCATTATTTGCACTAATGAGGACAGTTGTAACATACAAGTCTTTTCTGTGAAGAGGGAAATTTCAGCTTTGCTGTCTCAGTGAAGACCACCAGGGCAGTAATTCAAAAGTAAAAGCAGCGTTAGGGGAACAAGAGTTCACCCGAGACAGGAAACAGCCTGTTTGAAAAACAGTTTTGGTGAAGGGGCAGAAAGTAATTGTTTTCTTGTTCTCTTCTTCCCCCCTGCGCATGGAGAAGCCAAGCGTTCCAAAGCCATGTGGGTGCTCACCCCTGCGCTGCTGGGTTCAAGCACAGGCCATATGCCTCTACCTGACTTTCTCAGAGGGCATTATTTTTAACCCCAGCAGCAGATACCTCACTTATATTTAAGAAATCCAGGGTCCTTGTTTTAGGGAACCATGTCAAAATAAACTGCCCTGGCGCAACACTGAGCTAGTAGTTCCATTAACTCTTTCAGATGCAGTTTCTGGCTTTACATTGTTTCCAAGCTACTATACCTGCAACTCTACTGCTCTTTACTATCCAGTAGGATGGGTTTTTTTAGCACAACAGTACATGAAATTTTCTACTTTAACTTAACTGAAGCCTGTAACCTACAGAGAAGACCAGAAAAATGCAAAGTATTCTAAAAGCAGAGAAATCCATCAGAAACATTTTCTTGCATGAATCAAATTCCTTTCTTGGGGCTAAAAACACCACCAGAGACCACAGAATATCAGCTCTATGTTCAGACTCATTCTTTGCTCACTAAGACTATAAACCATGTTTGATTTCTCTTTACCTGAGTTTTCTTTCTGCCAGATTGGTATAAAAATGTTTATTACATATAGACACCTGGAAATCCTTGGGAATAGGGGCACTGAAAAAAAAAAACATTTAAAGGTACTAGTGTGAGAGGGGGAGGGAAGGAAGGAGGGAGGGAGGAACAACTGAAGCTCAGAAGATATGTAAGTAGTTGCAATAGCCAGCAGAGCAGGTGACATAGGTACACCCCAAAAGCTACCTCACAGAGTCGTTTTTAATGAACTACAGCAGCTCTGGTGACAAACTCCTGTATTTCTTTCATCCATATATAGCTCACCTTGGGCATGAGTTATCTCCACACACAACGCAGAAAATCACATCATTCTGACTGAAAATTTGGGTTGTTTTCAAGTGTCAAAGCCACATTCAAACCCTCTCCCCGAAATGTCAGTAGGATGAAGTTTCATTCCAAATCAATCTGACACTACCTAGCAAGATGTTCAAGCTATGGATTTCAAAACAAGTTGAAGACTTCAAACTAGACCAAAATATGTGAAGTTTTGGTGTTTGTGAGTCTGCACTACTAGAAAACAACAGCTAGATGATGACAGTAATAGCCCCCATTTTCCTATAAAGCCAGTTGATAAAAAAAGGGCAGGGAAATTTCTTTCACATACTACTCCTGTAATAGAGTAACTGTCACAGCACACTAACAGCCAAGCCTAGCTCCCATAATAACTTGCACCATTGAATAAAGCCATTTGAGAAATCTGTGCTCTTAGGTATCAAAACCAACGCAAAGAGGCAATACTCAACAGCATTCTAGAAACAGCACCAACCATACTCACACCACAGCTGGCTTACCTTCCATGAGTTTGGCAAAAGGCTCTGGACACGTGGAAGGGATTGGAAGAGCAAGTTTATTCATGGCAACACCATATGCTACTGCAAGACCATCAATTCCTCGGAATGGTACTTCTCCTGTTAGCAGTTCCCAAAGCAGCACGCCGTAACTACCAGGAGGAAAACAGAAAGAGAGAATAGGTGTTTGACTTTAACACAGTCTTTGTTAAGCAACAAGAAAGTACCTGAACCTATCAGGGTAAGTGTGGTACGCTGAAGAAATTGCAGTTTTCTGGACAAGCTCATCATGGCTGCCAAGCTGGCAAAGTGCCTTATTTTACCTGCTTTTTTTAATAGGACTGAGATAAGATGCCATTTTCGCCTTTTAGACAAAAATCATTTTCTCCCTGGAAACTGGGAACAATCTGAAAAACATTAACATAAATCTTCTAATTTAGCAAATTTCAAAACAGAACCCAGGGAAACTCTCAAATGTGAAGGAGGGTTGTTTGGCGAGTTGTGATTTTTAAAAATAAGTGAAAAATACTTCTTCAGAATTAGGCTGTTCTTCAGATGTTCTGTGAAATATTAACTATGAAGTTATGGAAATAGTTCCAGGACTGTTCTTCCCCCAGGTATATGACAAACAACGTATCATCAGAATATTCTCTCTACTTCTAGGAAACCTGAGCCAGAGACGGCTTCTTCATAGTTAGTGACCTGACAGTTTTTTCTTCCATTGATCTGTCTTATTCTCTTCTGAACCCATTTACCATCCACTATGTTCTGTAGTAGCGAGTTCCACAAATTTAATGACGCATTGCCAGAAAATACTTCCATGTGTTTGTTTTGAGCTTATCACTTGGTAATTTCATTTGCTTCCCTGTAGCTCTTTCAATACAAGGAAGAGTGAACATATGTTCCCTATTAGCTCCTTCCATGCCATCCATGATTTCACAGGCTACCACTACATCCTACCTAAATCATCTTCTTTCCAGCCCCCAAAATCCTAATCTAGCTAAATCCTAGTCTACTTAGTCTCCTGAACAGAAGCCATTTCATATCTTTCATTGACCTTGACATCTTCTGTACCATCTCATTCCATTGAAACCTTTTATGTTGGAATGACCAAAATCACATAAGTTTTAAAGATATGGGGAGAGGCACAATATTTCCTGTTTTCTTCTTTATTTCTTTTCTATTAAATTTTAATTTGCTACTTGCCTTTCTGACTCCTTACAAAATGAGCTAGGTTACTCACAGTAACTCTAATATCTTTTTACTGAATCATAATAGTAAAATTTAGAGCCCATAATTGTACATGTGAAATTCTCCCATGGGTACTACTTTGTATTTGTTACCATTTTATCTATTTTATCATTCAGTATAACAAAACTTTTCCTTAGCTCTCTACAGTAGATTAATTTTTTCTTATCCTGAATAACTTGGTATCATCAACAAGTGTTACCTAAGCATTTATTGCTTTTTCAAATCTCTTATCATTATGTTGAACACAAAATTCCCCACCAAGAAAACCGATGTATTCCTTTAGTAATTAAGAATTGACTAAGTGATGGGAAACAGACTTGCCCTCTTCTCCCACATCAATTTACTTTCTTTAAAAGCTTTTGATGAAAGATTTTGTTGAAAGTTTTTACAAATCCAAATATGGTATAAGCAATCTTATCACTTGTCCACATGCTCAATAACTCCTTCAAGAATTTTCATTTTTTCACATAGTATGATTTCATTCTACAAAAGCTGACTCTTCCCCAGATATTCTCATATGTCCACCAGCTCCTCGCTCTTAGTGCTGTTTCTACCATTTAGTAGAACTGAAAATCAGACTTGCTGATCCTCAGGAAGCTCTTTTAAGACCTGTCATCATGTTTGCTGCCTTCCATTTCTCTGGTATTAAGGCAGCTTTAAGCAACAGATTACACAGCACAGCTATTAACTCAGCTGGCTCGCTCACGTTCCTGTAGAAGTCCTGGGTGTTACTGTAAATCCCAGCAATTTGTTACTGTTCATTTTATCAGTCAGTTTTAACACCTCTGTGGACAGTACTTCAGTATGAGATGTCCTCCAGCTCAGCTCCTTTAAAGAGAAATTTTCAGCTTAAAAAGCCTCTCTTTGCTCCATTCTAGCAGACACAAGTCACTTACTAAGTTTTTTCTGCTATAGCCTTATCTTCTTTGCACTCTTACATCTTGGTCACCTCTATGCCGTATGTTCTCCTGCAGGGTTCTCACCTGTGCTGCATTTGAAAGCGATTTATTTGTTTTTATGCTTTTCACAAGACTCTCCTCAAAACCCTTTTAATCTTCTTAAGTGCTGGCAAGTCAAACGTAAAACACTCAAGTCCATGCCTAATTTTCATTTGGATACAGGTTCAACTCTTTGAAGTAGTCAACTTTTCAGTAGTCTCTTCTACATCATCATCTTCATTCATTTAAAGTCTTTCCTAAGCATTTGCTCTGAGCTTTAACATAGTGTCCTTAAAAGATATCCATGTTGCGCGTTCCCCTTTTGTTGTTTTACACAAAATTTCTCAATGTTTTCATTAATCTCCTTGAGATTAAACACTACTGTAATGGACTAATTTTTCTTAATTGCTTTTGCAGAGATATTGAATCTAAGTATACATATATTTTGACTAAGTATACATATATTTTGACCATGGTCATATTGTACAGTTTTGAAGGCCTCCTAAGCACACCTGAAGACCAAATAAAAACTGCTTGTCCTCTTAAGAGCTCCCTGAATAGCTGCTCCATGAAACAGTCATTTCTGAAGCTAAAAGATTAATCTCTTCTTGTTTCAAATCAACAATTGCCCTATCCATTTGAGAGTAATCAAAATTTTCATTATCGCAACCTGTACTCTTGCAATCTCCCCCCAACCCCGCCAAGTCTATACATTCATTGTACCTGCTGCCACCTTAGTTGGACAGTCTTAATACTACTTTTCCTATTTAGATATGGAATTTCAGTCACTAGAGATTCCACCTTTGCTGCTAACACAGTTAGTTTATTAAGCAAAATATCATACTTTTTCACTTATACAATCTTTTGCATTTTTCCTATGTAATTCATACTCTTGGTATTATAATGATAATTATAATTGAGAACCTTGATGGAAAGAAATAATCAATTTCTTACTGTCTCAAGAGCCTCATTTGAAAAAAATAAACAGGAGTTTAAGGATTTCCCATTTTCTTTTTGGCCTCCTAGGATTCATAAGACACTCAAAGGAAATGAATACTGAACTGAATATATATTTGGCCTGTCTAAATCTGATTGATTGTTCATGTTACTCTTCAGTTTGGATGCATGTGTTGCTATCAAAAGGTAGGAGAAACTACCGAAGAGTTGTGTTAATACTTTACCACGAGTGCTGGAGAAAGCATATATTAGCTATTTCTCTTAATGGAACAGTCAGGAAAGCACTATTGATGTGCTCAAAGCATTTCTTCTGCAGGCTAATTTTTAAAAGACAAAGGAACGGACAGATTGGAGTTTCTTCTAACATGACACTAGAAGTATGTATTGCAGAAAAGGTCACTTTGTTTGTGACAAAACTGAATGCCACCTCTTCCTCACATACCTACAGTTCATTGCTGAGAATACTGCTTCCACAGAACTAGGGAAACACTGCTTTGTGGCATTTGAACAACAATCATCCCAAGTGATTAAACAGCAAGAAAGGTGCTGAACAGTGTTTTCCATTAGCTCTCAAGGAGGGGATTGGCAATTACAAAGGAAAAAGCCAGAGACAGAAGAGATTTATACAAAAAAGGTGTAAGAAGAGTCAAGGGCCTCTCATTCTCAACAGGGAGGAAGAAAAACTGATCGAGCTCATTTATTTTTCCAGCACCCAGTAGTAATTTTTGGACTTTAATTACAAAATGAACCATGTGATACAAACCATGCGTCCAAGTCAACTGACACTTGTATGAATAATTAACCATCTCCCAGTGATCCAGTAATCCCTTAAGCCATTTAACATCAGGTTCAATCCTACACACTGGATTTTCAGGGAGAGGGAGGCTGGAGGTCTGCAGGATTTCACACGTGATTTTGCCATCTCCTTTGTAAGTCTGTGAACTTAGAGAAAAACAGTAATTTCTTCTCACTGTTATTGTTCAATGGCATTTATACCATAGGTTCCTCTTATCCATCTCCCTAGGTTCAGCACCTTCCATGAGAAAGGAACTATCAGCCCAACAAGGAGATCCCAGCAACAACAGAAAGTAGAATATTACTTTTGTTAAGGAAAAAACTTCATTACATTTTAATGGCTATTAACAGTGAGCATTTTGCATGTTATTGGACTGGCAGTTCCAGAGATGACATTTCCTGCTTATTTCACAACAGTCAGTTGCATACACTTCTCCCACATGAGCTTCTACCAATATTGCTAGTCAACATTTGTCTGCCAGGTACTGAAGTCTTGCCAGTGCTTCATTACACACAGAAGACTACAGAAGCCTGGAAGCAGTCAGTTGTGGATGGAAGTGCTTGCCAACACTTGATTCAAATGAAATATTCTAATGACTGAAGTTCCTACACCCAACACTGAATGCCTGAAACATCCTGATCTGCTAATCAGATGGTTTTAAGTAGTTCTGGTATTCCATTCCCAAATGAAAATTAAATTCCTAATTATTTCACTGGTCTCAGAGTAGATACATCTTAAAAGCATGTAAATTGAAGAACACAGGGAACTCAGATGAAGGTTGTATGGTAGCTTAACATGATTAGAATGCGGAATACAGACAACACGATTGTCTTTTAAGCAGCACAAGTCAAAAATGAAGCGTGCGGCAAACAAGAAATACATTTAAGCAGTTAAAATGACAGGGAAATTTGAATTATATGCCTACTAACATTAGCTTGCTGTACAGTACTGGATAAGCTGCAATATCTGTGGTTCAACTTCCCCCCTGTAAATCCAAAGCAAATATGTAACTCTCTTCTCAAACACGTAAATAGATTTACAGGAACTGACATATTTAAATAAAACCATGGCTTCTTTGTCCTCTGTACAGTATAAGCACAAGGTTTCTGCTGTAGATCTAAAGCTTGCGGGTGCAGCACAGCAAAATTCATAGCAACAATTTTTCACTAGCAAGATGTACTAAGTACTGTTATTATCAACAAGCTTTACAGTGGCCCAGACCCTGGTGATAGACACCAGTGTGTGGGAGCATTCCTCAGCCTTTTAAGTTCTTTGTCAACCCTCCTTTAGAATGGGACAAAAAAAACCAACCAAACAAAAAAAAAACACAGATTGAGTTTTTTAAATGGAGCTTGCTACATGTTTTGAAAGGAATTGTATGAAGCAGTTATTTATGATGAGATGAGACTGACTCAGGAAATTTCAGTCCTGGCAAGCATTTTCTTCACCTGTTTGTGCAGCGAGAACACAAGCAGAACAAGATTCTTGCTAAAAGGCTGGGCAACAATTCAGCCAGCAGTATTATTCTAATAAGATTTAAAGAAAAGGTGTTGAAGTAAAAGGGTTTGTGAACGTTAGAGACAGAGACAGCCAATTTTGCTGATGCTGCACAGGCTAACTGGAAGGTTGTCAGGCAAAAAACTCAACTCCAGTGACTAACCAAGAGGTTGAAGTGGACAAGAGGAGGGGCAAGTCTAATAGGATAAAAAAAGTTCATCCTGTTAAGAATATCAAGTTGCATCCTTGGGTGGGGACAGGATTTATTACACATGTCCATGACTGCTTTTATAAAATCCAGTGCTTACAATCACTGACACACTAGTAGTGACCGCACTGCAAGTATTTGTCCTCTGCATACATGCCTCAAACACCATGTTCTTTTCAGCTTATTTAACTATGACTCAAGGTTTTGGCCACCAGAGAGAGAAGGCTTATTCAGAGAGAGTGTAACAGCTCTCTTAATGGTGACGACCCTCTGTTTAAGGAAGAGCACTGAGAGGAACTCAACCTGTTTTCAAGGGAAGATTGGTAACTATAAAAAGAGCAAGTGATGAAGGAATCTTAAAAATAGAAATATAGTATTCTGAAAAACCAACAAATAATTTGTTATTTACAATCCTTAAGTCCTGAAGTAATTCAAAGTCCTTAAGTCAATGACCAAACTGGTATTTTTGCACAGGTATAGAGGCACTTGAAATACCTTCATGAAAATCACCAACTGACCTATTAAGTCTTATCTTTTCTAAAATGGGGTCATACTGGTACAGAACATCTACTGCTCTGTTCACAGCGTGCCTGGATTATTAGTTACAGTCACAGGGAATTTGTTTCCCCCTTCCCTTCTCCCTCTCTTCCAGGTTACCCTTAAAGGGCCACTCCTGGCACTGTTTCAGAGAAGAGCAAATTGAGGTTTGAGCTTGACAAACTGTGTACAAACCAGTACTGTCATCATGTGCACAGAAAAGGTGCAGAGCCTTGAGGTTTTCATTTCTGCCAGACTTCACTCAAAATAAAAGCCTGGTTCTTGCTCAGTTCGTCTCAGATTAACTACAGAGGCTACCACATTTAATTACAGAGTCAGAATTTTATCCACACCATTAGTGTGCAAAATACAAGTTCACAGACTTATCACAAGGCAATACATTATCTATTCAGCAAAACTGGATAAGGAAAATGAAAATCCCCACACCAAATCTCTGCCATAACAGCCAAACAATTCTACTAGCTGGGATATTTCTTTATCCTGACAGATTTCACAGCATGCACACTTGTGTGGGAGCATTACTGGCCAGTGACAGAATCTTACTGCTCTGAAGACAAAGTCACCCTGACATTTCAATACCTCTCTCCCCACAGGAAAACCAAAATTCCATCTACTTCATCTGTTGCAGATGTTCAGTACTAATTCTATGTCACACAGCATCCAGAAAAGTCACTGTCCTAGAGCTATTTGCTGAATTCTGGATTTACCAATTCACTTAATGGTCGTATTCAAACTCAAGTTTCTGGAAGTCTATGGGCCGACCCTTATGCTCCTCCCCACCACAGTAGCTTCTGTTCTCAAAAATCCCAGTGCATGAATGGAAAATACAATATATACATGCAAATTACTACTTATGTATTACATATTCATATGAACCTAGAGATGTATTATTTTATGTGAAAGACTAGAAAGGTGGAAATAATTCACAAGATTATTATGCAAGTGAAAAACATTGTATTCAGGCTGCAACTGCATGGGGAATTCGATTAGGTACAGTGTTTGTGTACAAATACATCAGTGACAGACTACTACCAAAACATAAAATGATCTTACTGTTGGTAAAACAGTAAAAAAGTAGTAATTTTAAGTACATCACAGATTGTTTTATGGCCTTTGATTATGTCAGCCAACAGCCAAAACAAGCACAAAAAGTTTGTTTTAGATAAAGCAGAGGGAATTGAGATTATGAATCCTAGGATAATCTGAACATAAACTTATAGAACAAAAATTTAGGGGGATGCAGGAGCTGGTCCACCACTTTCTACAGTTAAAAAAAGTTTACAATTAATACAAAGTAGTCTGAGAGTCTGATAGATGGAAAGCTGGTGGATAAAGTTTTCTTAAGACCTGAATTTTAATATTTGGTTCACCATTACCCATTTTTAAACATAAAAGAGGTTTCCTGGCAGGTCTAGTTACTCTTTAGTATCCAATCACTTAATGCCAAATCAATACCTCCACACATCGCTGCCTTTGGAGAACATTGAGGAGCGGATGACCTCAGGAGCCATCCAGGCATATGTCCCAGCCGCACTCATTTTGGTAGTTTTATGCCATTCCCTGGCCAAGCCGAAATCCGTGATCTTCAATATCTTGTTGCTCAGATCTCCATTTTCCACCTTTTCGAGTATCAGTACTGGAGAAAAGGGGGGCGGGGGGAGGGGAATAAAAGGTATGCAGAGTAAAGCTAGTATTTATGCAAAAAAGATCCTCCCGGACATCTCCCAAATTTCAAGATTCTCCCTGACTTAGTTATTCAAACATACCACACTCCATTACAAGTTATTTCAAGGTGATCCCTTCATCTGACAAGTGAACAGCTGTCGAGCAAATAATTTCAAATTTAACCAAAATACCAAGCCCAGAGAACAAATAGATAATGACATAATTATTTAATATAGTGCCTAGTGTCATTCTGTATAATAATTCTCTGCTAAGAGGAAGTGAACCACTGTAACTTCTAGAAATCCAGATAAGGGAAGACATTTCCTCATTAATCCTCTCTCAGCAAGCCTGTAGTAGCATCTTTTTCTTGAACTACTTAGAGGACTTTTTTTTAAATCCAGATACACACACAGGGTGGATATATCCTTCATGTAAATATGTTCGGAGTGGAAGCTCTATGTACACAGATTTTTTCTTTTTTTAAGTCACAATTAAAAAAAAGATTGATGATCAGTAATAACATGCCCAAATCAAGACTTCATATACACCACCATGTTATAGATTCCCTCCCCCATCATTATGAAACTATTTTTTTAGTTAAGCTGCCAAAGTTTCTACCACGTTTCAGTGGCAAAGGAGTCTATACCCAAGAACTTTAAAAAACCTTGAGACAGAACTCAAGAATGCTTTGCTATAAGGCACATCTCCTCTTTACCCAGAAAGCTGTACTGTCACACCACTGTGAAATGAGTGTAAACCAGAGGCCAGAAGTATCCACTCTGCTTTAGCAGCGCCTCATTATCCTCTTTATCTTAATGTAAAGTGACCACACAAGTTGCGCCAGCAATGTAACATCAAGCAATAGGTTATAATAGCCCACTAACCTTCCATAACTAAC
This sequence comes from Aptenodytes patagonicus, assembly GCF_965638725.1. NCBI lineage: Eukaryota > Metazoa > Chordata > Aves > Sphenisciformes > Spheniscidae > Aptenodytes > Aptenodytes patagonicus. The sequence continues at coordinate 33,318,129 of NC_134955.1, read as the reverse complement.
GTAGCCATAAGCCTGTGAAATGGTTTTCAGCCACTTTGTAAAGGGCCACAAAGAAAAAAATATTTGTATTACCATTAGTCCAATGACTTCACAGCAAGAGGCATCAAGCCACTAATACACCATCATTATGCAGCTACTCTGTTTTTAATGTCATTACAGACACAGGTTCTTAGAAAACAAGAGGGGTTTTTTTTCCCCTTTTCTATGCATATATGTGTGAATTGCAAAAAAAAAAAACCCCTACAACCAAACAATCATGGATCATAACAAAACCTATAAAAGGCAAAAGCCTTGCAAAAATTACAGTACACACAAAAATCATCTTCAGGACCATTTTTAGCAGTCCATGAAAAGACTCAAGTATCAGTCTCAAGCTAACACAGCTTTTTTTTTTTTGCTTTTTTTTTTTGCGGGGGGGGGTGGGGGTGGGGGGTGGCGGGGCGGAATCTTACATTCATTCTCATACATCCCTCCAGTAATCAAAATGGAATTTGCTGTGAAATAAAAGCCTAAAGTGTTATTCAAATCCTTCTGCATAATAAGTAATATACATCTAAATGTTAAAATACTGCATTTACTTTTATTAAAGTTAAACAAACTGTCTGTTCTCTTAAAGTTAAAAAAAATCAGTTACGCTTTCTACAAGGCTTCAGAATTCACAAAACACTACTTCATTAAAGATTTTTGTGGGGCAACTCAAGTTGTGAATGAACTAGACTTTTGGTTAAGCTCTTGGTTCTTGCTTCTTTTGCAAAATTCCTTTCTAACATTACCAAATGTTCCATTTTCCTAATTGCAGAGGAAGGAGGAGTTTGAGGCCTAGAGTTACTATTCTCTTCATTCGGGCAAAAGCATATGTATTTTTAGAGCCACACTTCAGTGTAGAAGAGAACCACCACAAGAAACAAAGGTACAGAAGGCTTCCTTTGTGCCTTTTCTTCTAGTAAGCCCAACTTTTTTCCTTCTTTCTAGCAGATGAAGAACTGCTAAGAGAAATTGCTAATAAGTCACCCATTGATTGCAAGAGTGAAAAAACTTCCTAGAATATACGTACTAAGTTTCTTCTTCTAGCATGTACCCACTCTGCGTAAAGAGCTGGCAGAATAATAAAATCTAATTTTAAATTTAAATGCACTAATATAGAGATATACAGGGAAGTTGTAAAGGTAAAGTAAAACTTTGAAACAAGAAAACATGGGCTTGGGGTTTTTTTGCTTCCCTCTATAAGCACAGTAAGCAACAAGCAATTTTGTTGTTCACAAGGTAGATCATATTCTGTCTGAAAAAGTTCAATAGCAGGACAGAGAGCCAGATATCACAGTTGGGTTGTATACACCTTCCTGGCAAGAGGTTATTTAAATCTAATTACCTCGATTTGTATTAAGTTCTCACAGAACAATAGGTACTTACACAGATCTTTTGTATCCATGAACTTGTTTCTTTTGTCAGGTGTAGGCTAAGTAAGGTAAGTTACCATGACAAAAGACCACAGAGAAGGACAGTGAAAGAGTTGAATTTATTGCAAGTCCTTGATTCTTTAGTTACCTTGGCTCCCCTGCTATTTCCTTGCAATAACTGCTTGGGATAATAAACCTGCAACCCAGAATTGTAAAAATTAATTTTAAGAATCATATCTCTCTCCAGCATCTGTTTCAGTTCTCCTTATCTTGGTCAGTATCAACAGGCTCACTTGTAACTGCTAGGAGTCTCCCTAGCCCATCTGTCATTTTCAAACCAAAAACCTTGACTCTCCCTCTTGTGTTTGCTCAGATTTCAATGAAGAATCTTATAAATAGGTGAAATATGAATTCCTTTCAGTTTCCTCCTTAAAAGTCTCTTTTATGGAGAACACAAGCCAGGTTGCTAGGACACTGCAAATGCATTTTACTCATGCATCATGGTCTCATTTGCTTGTGAGCTTTATCTACAATCAGTTATTGCCTCTTGTTTAATACTTTGAGTGCAAGTTCTCTTCAAGTGCTATTTCTTCTGCACTCATATTACTCTACCACAATACAAAACACAAATAAGCAACATACCTCCTACACTTACAGAGTTAACATACCTTTCCATCTTTGAATAGATTTGATCACTCAGGACAGAGCTAACAGTGGCCAGATGATCAGCCTAACAAAAAAAGTTCAGACACAAATATAGAGCACCTACACCAAAAACTCAGCTAATCTACCAAGACAGTAAATCTTCTCATTCTGGTCTGTTGATTTAAAAGATCTGCATGAGATAAAGAGGTTTAAAAAAAAAAGGTAGAAAATTGAATTGAAAATCTTTCACATTCTCAGCCTTAAAAAGAGAAAATGTTTGGCAGCAAAGATACTGGGCCTAGTTTTCAGGCAACCAGGGAAGAACGAGAGCCGAATCAGGAGGGACATGAAGAATGTGTGTCAGCTTGTTAGTGGTGGATCACCGTTTCCCCATTCCAGCAGGGCCCATGCAAGAAATCTCTTCCTGTGTGCATGCACAGAGCCAGTCAAGTTGTAGATGAAGGTGTGCTATGTACTGCTGCTCCTAACAACTCAAAAACATCCTTTTCCTCTGTAGCACAGGCTAAAAGGTGATCTTTAAGTAGCATGGGTAGGAGCCAACTGGCAGTGTGCAAAAGGGACCGGTGAAGCAAACCGGGTATTACAAGCACATTCAGACAGCTTTGAGGATCCAACTGCTACAGTAAAACAACTTCATACAGCAAATCACCAATACCATGTTCTTTGCCTACTGCAAGTGCGAAGCAAAGCATGGTGGCTTAAACTAGCATTAAAAATTGTTAGCAACTTTAGGTGAAGGGTATCATGAACATGTGTACTTACAGGAGTAATAATCCAGAAGTACTCACATACATTTTCGTATATTCCTGAAAGACTTGGAACTTATCCTCTGGAAAATAAGCATTTGACAACGAGAAATTAATTACAGCTCAGATGAATTCTGTCCAGCAAGACAGCTCTTCCATATCTCAGGGTGTCCCAGCTGAGACAACAAGAAAGGAATATGATCCAAATAGGCCTCGGTATCGCCTAGCAAGACTTTCCCTGGATCAGGCAGTCATCCAGATACAGGTACTTATGATTTACATGTGTAATTTCAACTACTAAAAATTTATTCAGAACTTTATTACCACAAGGACTCTCGAGAATCATTACTGATAATGATTCAACACCACTGTTTAATTTCTTGAGAGCCAGGCAGACTGCAAGTGCTGAAAGACAACAGTCAATTAAGACACGTTAGGTCTGAGCTTAGAGAGATACTAACATAGAAATTAAACACTGGGCCTCCTCTTATCTAGGTTACGATGAAGACCAGTCTTTCTTTGAAATAAAAATGTCTATTGAGGTTCCTCCATATTCTTTGAGAACACCTTTGGCACCTTACAAGAAGCATCAAGGACATTTTCATATCAGACTCTTGTAAGAAAGCTTCCTGAAGTACAGAGAAAGAAGTAGGCACCATATAAACAAAGGGGTGGGTTAGGTAACCAAAGGCAATAAGCCAACACTTACTGGTTTGATGATGAGACAGACTAACTAGCAGAATAGTATAAGGCAGAATTCAAAGACCATTTGATAAGACTCGGTCTGGTGCAGTCCTTAGTCATACTGTCTGACATCACAGCAAGTAAATTAACAACTGCGCATTGCTAGAGATGAGAAAACTTATCATTGTTGTATTTTCAGTACTTTTTAACACAAGTTTCCATCTATGTGATTCTTTGGCTTCTGCTCAGGACAAAACAAGTTGCAGTAATAAAGAGGAAAGGCAGCTTACTGCCACTGCGTGGCTTGCTTTCATCACTAACTTGAGAGCATTTTTAGTCATCTCTGAGTAGTTCAGAGTTATAGGTGGCAGTTGGTAGCCTACTCTCTGAAGATTTAGGATACCCTACGCTTGGGACTTTGATACTTCATGGACAACTACCATCATGCTCACAATACTGACTGCAGCACCCAGGCCTGTAAGACCATCGCAGCTACTAAACAGCCTTTCTTAATTGTGTCCTTTAATTTGTCTTTGTTGCCATGAGTGAACTCAGCAATCAAGATCCATATTATCAGAGAATCATCCTTAGTCAACAAGTCCTGGCATTTACCCCTTCAGAATCACAGTAATGTGGAATTTCCACAAGAACAAGTCCAGTTGCTTAAGATATGGTTTGATTTAGTTGTTTTGACTATTGAAGCAGTAGTTAAGAGGCTAGAGCCAAAGCAGACCGATAAAGTTTACAAAGAGCATCTGCAGTACATTCTGCAGATCATTGAATGCTGGCCATTAACCAGATCTTTCACCAGGTCTAATACTCTTCAGTTAGTAGGCAACACCAGATGCTGAAACAGAAGTGTCATTAGAGACTTTACTGATACAACTGAAGTTTCTCATTCCAGTCTCAATCTGCACAAAGAGTGATGGGGACTTAACTCAGCCAATGCTGGTACGACTTAAAGATGGTTTCTTAGTAAGGGAGGGAAAAGAACTGAGGATGTACCCAAGATCCTCTGATCCTTGTTTGCGATTTCAGCTAGCAGCTTTTCTAGCAGAGTTAGAAGTGATGGAAATCAACTTCTTGAGGTCAGGTGAAGCTGGTTTACCTTCTCTAGTTTAAGTATCATTCTGTATGTGTATTAATAGCTAGCAGGCTTTTGACAGAATCCAATGTCAGTCTTACTGAAAGTAATCAAATCTTTAGAAGTACACAGATCCCAGTGATAACAGATCCTAAAGGGGATGATTCTCAATTTCATGAGTCACAGTTGTATAGCAGTGACATCAAGAAGAATGAGGTTGGGTTTTTTTTTTCTAAGCCAGGGCCAACTCAGATGCTTTTGTGGTTTAAACAAAGATTTGTACTGAAAATAGACCTCACAGAAACAGACCCACTGAAGTATGACTGACACAATGGTATCTGACACTGTCAGCTCTTCCCCCTGCTCCACCCCATTCCACATTATTATGCTTTACTAGAAAGACAAAAACATCTTAGTATTCAAAGCAATACAAAAAGCAACCTGATTAAGATTTCCAAGATACCATTATACCCTTCAGCCTTCATGTAGTTGCTACTACTGGATCTTCAGTTCTGTTTTGTCATCACAAGTCATTATGGAGATGCCTGCTCTGTGAGGCACTCGACAGTGCAGGATTATTTAATAGAAGGACAGAGTTAAGGCTGCTGTTGGTCTAATGAGACCTTTAAGGACAGTTCCAAAGGTGGAGCTTCGTGTTAGAACATTGAACTTTCACTAGCAACTCATGAACTTGCACTGGTGTGTTTAGGATTGGGACTATATGTATCTAGCACTATTCTATGCCCTTTCAGAAGGAGAAATCCCTGCAGTGAAAACACTGAAACCTGCAGCTTTAAAATTTTGTTAGTGCAGACATCCTGTATTAGTACCCAAAACCACCAGTTAGTTCTAAGTAGACAAAACAGAGGATCAAATGCATTCTGAAGGAATACAGACTGAAGTTAAAAAAATTAACAGATTAAATGCTAGCCAAGTTTCAACCCTGCCATAACCTAAAGATAAAACTACAAAAGGGCTGCCCTGGAGGCAAGTGATAAACATTTCTATAGAGATGAAATTCTGTCTTGCATGCATGAGATAGATGCACACCTACCACAGCCTCATATGTTCAACAGGTGAATTTCTTTCCCTTCCCCCTCCTCATGGATCATTACAGTGAAAGCTGGCTTGGATGAAACAAACTCACAGCATCTCAGAAGGCAGTGTTCCTAGGCTCCAAACATAATCAGAAAAGACAAAACCTCTCCAGAAGGGGATTCCAAGCATAAGTCTAATATACATGCTCTGAATTACTCTCTACAGGAGCCTCTCTTGACTGGAGGCACATCTGTGCTAAGTGCCCAAACTCAAACCACATGAATCTCTGTGGTCTGGTATAAGCAAGCAATTTCAATTACAGAAGTTCCCCAACACACCAGATGTCAGAGAGCCATCTGGTGAAAACCAATTTACTCATAGTTGCAAGATTATCTCAGTGTTCCGAACTTTTTTTAAATTAAGTTTTCAGAAATATATTGTTCTTTTAGTAGGACAGCTAATGTAAGTCAAATTGGTACTACTGTTAAATCAGTCTTAAATAAAACTGTCCCTTGGCCCACAAAGGCAGCTGGAGGTCATAATTCATTGCATCTTGCACCACTCACCTTAATGATCACTGAATTAATTGAAAAGTCAATGGTGAACAGCTTTGTTGAACACACAAAGCCTTACTGCAAGGAGGACCTCATTTCCAGATATTAAACAGCTGTATTTTCATTACTCATGCATCTACCAAAAAGACATCAGATCAGATATACAAATACACCATAGCCAGGTAAAGATAGGGGTATAAAGCTGTATATCCTTTGATCTATTTGTACCTACATTTTAATAAACCCTAAGAGGGCTGGGTAAACCACATCTAACATGTCAGTATCACTCCTGCTTCTTAGTCATTGCAGTAACAGGTTTAAAACTGCTGAGCAAACTTTGTTTTGGGAATATTCTCAACTTTATTATAGTGTTCCAATGCAAATAACTGCACTGTTAATATATTTTTCATTCTGCTTAACCCAACTTATTTCTATTACAAAATTTTTTTCCTCTTTCCAATTATGCTAGAAGCACTAATTGGTCTGGATCTTTCCTTCTGCCAGAATATACACATTTCTATCCCTTACCTTTAATTTTCTTCTTCTCAAACGCATCCATTCTTCCAAACACACTCCTCTACCCTACATAAACAGATAAACCATCCGCACTGAGTCTTTCAATCCGATCACTAAAATAAACATGATAAAACTTTACTTAGGTTCTAAGTTGGTCACTTTATAAAACCTCAGTAATACACTTCCTATGTTTCACCCAGCACCATACTACCTCCAGCATGCATGAAAAGATAGTTTAAAGAGGTAGATCACTTTCACAGAAGGAAAGTTTTCACAAGGGAAATTAAGAAAATTTTTTTTGGCAACAAAGTTAACAGCTGCTGTTTTAATCCTCTGTTCTGCTCATATTACACCAGCAGAGCCAGAAAACATGTTACAACCTCCTCTCACAAACACAAACTTCCCCTGGAAGGCAGTAACACTGTCAGATTTTTTTGCTTGTTTCTTTTGGGAGGGTTATTTTAGTTTTCAGCTACACTTTTGGACAGTTAGGACAGCATTCTTAGTCTCCAGTGGGCCAAAGTAGTGGGAAAGAGCAAGTAGGGAAAAATAAACACTTTAACCCATGCTGATCCAGTTGCTAGTAACGTCAAAGAACTGGTAGGAAGCAGCTCCTCATTTCATCTCACTGTCAAAATTAAGCGACAAGGCAGCAAAATACGGTCATATAATTGCCGCCTTCTGGTTTCTCAGCCTAGAGAAAGGATTAGGTTTATCTGCATAGTGTAGTGCTGAACAGCATGCTCCTTTGCTTTGCTTCTGCTAAAAGCTGACTCATCACTTCAGAAGCAGAACAACATTCAGGAAAGAACTACTACAGCATGATCACCCACAGCAAAAATAGCCCATTTTTATATATGAAGGTAAAGGGGCTGCTGTCTGCTGCACAAAATAGTATGAACAGCCAGGCATGCCAAAATTTTCTGGCTGTACTGGCTTCAGCTCCTTCAACTACTCTGCTATTGTATTCCCAATTTATTTAGCACATAGCACACCAAGAAAATAAAGAACTTCCTGACTTAAGTGGCAAAAGTTAGTAACGACAGAATACCAAGGAAAGCAAGATTACCTTGCGATACCACTGCAATAGTTAACCAGCAAACTGCCCATCACCCCCGTATTTCATGACAATAGCTGTATCAGCAACTTCATGCTCCCCTTCCCAGTCCAGAGTGTGTGTATTAAGAAACACAAGAGAAACTGCAAAAAAATCCAAGACAGTCTCTTGTATGGTCGATCCAGCTTACAGTTCACACCAAGTCATTTAACTGTGCATGATGCTACCCAGTAAGCCTGGCACACAAGAACAGAAATCTATTAGCTAATGGACATCAAGCCTGCTGGAAATGGTTACAATCATTAAGTGAAGGGAGAAATAAAAAAAAATAAGAGAGGGACTGAGTGCAATGAGAACTGAAAGCATACAGGAAGAAATACAAAAGGGAGCAGGCTGGAAGACAAGGATCCCTACTGTAAGGGAAAAAAGCTGCATTTGTTGTCTGCAGTACACCAGGATATATCTCCGACTTGATGGATGATTGCTGGCTTCACATTTAACTTCCATATAACTTTTCCTCAACTGAGACAATACAGGCAGTATTTTAGTGCCAGAATACCTGCCATTCTTTTATTTAAATACTACAGTTCTAGGCAGACCATGAAACAACGGGGCTACTACCTAGCTATAAAGCAACATTAACTCATGTTCTATTGTTATATTTTGAAGCTTTGTCAACAGTGTTTCTAGCGTGCTAGGGTGAAGAGTGGTGCTTTGAAACAGGTTGGGAGAACAATCTGAAGAAAGTATCAGAAGCTTGTTTGCCAGAAACTTAAGAAAATCTTGATTATGAAGGTAGTTCAAGTTAGCCTGAGCTTAAAGAGAGCTCCCGAACCTAGAGACAGAGCGGGTGGCAGAGGTCCCAGGTGAGGCCCTGACTGTGAACTACCAAACAGACAGAGCAACTTGATGACGTAGAGTTGAGAAGGCCTGAAAAACCCAAAGGTGGTGGAAATATCTGAATACCTGTCAGTGTCAGTGCACTTCAGTAGTTCTGTTTCAGTCTTCACGAACATTAGGACTGCTGTGGTTCAAACGTGCTGTGGGTCGAATGCTTTGCCATCCAAGATTCCAGGAATGAAGAAAGCAGTTGTATCAAGACATGAGGAAAAACTCCAGCAAAAGGATTTAGCCTGCAAGCACATCCCACTCACACCCATTCCCAAGAGCTCCTACTCATTATTTTGTGCTGTACTCTGTCTCCTTAGAGCCACATCAGCTGGTTACACAGTCCAAGAGCTAGATAGCAGCAACAGCGATGGGTGGGTGAGAGTGACAAGAAGAAGGACTATAAACATGATAAATGTCATCTTTGTTATTTTACTTGGTGTAGAAACATTTAATTCTAATATTTAAATCACTAAGTAGCCATCCAACTACCTGCACAGACTTAGTGAAGTTTCTTCACTGATCTCCCATATTCTTATCTGGACTCTCAACTAGATTTCTCCTTTAGTCCCAACGCTTCACCATATTTATTCTTATTTTGTTAGACTGAAGAGAAGTGAGAAGACCACTACTTAAGACCTCAAAGGCTGAAAAAGGAATTCAAATTCACACGGAATGATGCTACTCTACCTAACTTACCTTTTCTTTCCCACAACAATACCATGCATTTTTGCTGCAGTTGGGTGTTTTTGCAGATCACTCCAGAGCAACTCAACCACCTATAGACACAACAGCCTAGTACTAGATTTGTTTTCCCATAGGCCTTTTCTCATCTGGTATTGTACGATCACTGTTTTCAACAGCAGTAAGGTCAACAGGCAGCTACAAAGAGGGGAAGTAATGCTTACCCTGTCATAGCTGGAGTGTGAAAGACCATTGCTGCAGTTGAGTACTCATTGTGGGTGGGAATATCGGACACATTTTATTTCTTCCTCCATCCTGCAAACAGAACAGCTAACTGTGGCTTCACTTACCAAAATGCAAAATGGCAAAAGTTTTGTCAGATAGTGGATAAGCATCAGCCCATCCACTTCCTCCATTTAGGTAAGTCAAGTACTGTAAGGAGATGTATCAGATACCGAGTCCATCGAATCCCAGGTGCAAGAGCTTTACAGAAAGAAAAGAACAGAGTAAAACCTTTACGGAAACCAATGCTTTTTCACTCTGAGATCCTTAAATGCAAAACACAAGCAGGGTTTCAGTTCTAAAAGCTGCGAGGCTTTTCCATGGTAGGATTTAAGAGCAATCCAGACCTGTATGAGGAGGTACTACCATTAAACTTCTCCCTACCAGCAATACAGCAGAAGTCTCAAGTGCAAGAGTTGAAGGAAACAGAGAATATTTCCATTTCAAAACAATTCCAAGTTTATCATAAAATTGCTTTACACAAGTTTCAGAAGTCAGCTAAAGGCTTACTGAAGCTGAAGGTGTGCCAGAGAGGAAAAAAAGTCTGATTAATATCACAGGATCCAGACTCTCCCACACACCCATGGCAGAATGTGTCCAAAACCGAGCCAATCTGTTACAGGAAACCTTGTCTTGAACAAAATCTCCTCACTCAACCCCGTATGTTTTCTAAGGGTTTGTTTTTCAGACCACAGAATAAAGTTATCCAAGCTAGGACAGCTCTGAAGGCACTTTCTGAGAAATTCTACTCCTAGAGAACTTCTACTCCTAGCCAGAGGGTCCATGAACACTAAAATATTAATACTACACTTAAATTTTAATTTCTTCCCTGACACACACACCCTGGGATTTCACAGTTGGGACAGCCAATTTCAGTTTACAGTATTTTTTTGTACTCATCTCCCCACAATCTAGGTATAAATCTTTGCTTTGTCCAAATCCCTTTGACTGCCTTCTAGATCTGTTTTCAGTCCACACACTTTCAACTACTAGGAGGCTGTGAAATTCATGCAAATGTGGATTTATTTTTTTAAACGAAGACTAATTCAGAAAAATGAGATAAGCATCTTTGATCTCTTGCATGGGCCAAATACTACTTTTTATACTTGTTTTTATCTGAAAAATGAATAAAAACTTCCACTGTACTCTGAAGAAACACAATGCATTCTGAAATCTTCAGGGTTCTTATTTAGAAGGTACTATAGTAATAACAAATATTAACCATAGTCCTGTAGTTTTTGAACAGTCCTTATTTGAAGGAGAAAAGTATCCATAGATAAAACAAAAATGTTCTTGCATAGAAGATGGCTTCGCTGAACTTACTATGATTGTTCCAATCCCATTTTCCCCTCCCATGAATAAGTGACACTTCCCAAGATACATTTCAGCTCAGATGGTGGTGGCGGGAAATACTGGATGTTAGAGAAAAAGATAGCCTTAATATATTGCTTCACGCTGCTGCATTGTCTGAGAGGCATGCTCTCAGAGAGCCAGAACCTAGCTAGTAAGTCTGCAGTTTGCCTAACAAGTCAAAAAAGCAGCGTTATTGCAAAGGGGACAAGGGACTGAGCTTACCACGTGTTCCTTTTTCTAATTATTAAGTCCTATTGGCAGTACAACGGCACACTGCCTTGAGGACAGAACTAAGCTTTTGGGAAAGGATTTAAAAAACTCGCTCCAAAATGAGACCTCATATTGTAGCGGTTTGCCAAAAATCTAATTTGCAATTTTAGCTCTACCCTCCATAGTCAGCCAGCGCAGCTTTGCTTCACAAGTATCCAGATAATGAGCAATCTGTTCTTGATCCTGCATTCAAAGTACTTAAAGTGATTAACAGATCTGCACATGGACTGAGTCCGGGCTTTCTGCATGCAGCCTTTACCTACCTTCTGTTGGGTACTCTGCCGTTCATTTCAGTAGGACTGCATCTTTATTCTAATATTTGTTTGTGGTGCAGAAGGCTAAGTGTTGCATAAGATCCTGTAGAGCACAGAATTTAAGACTCACTCAAAACTTCACATCTTAGAAGGAAAAACAAAGAATACAAATATTGTCTCTAGTAATAAGAAAATATTTTCTCTCTTTTATTACTAACCATCCAGCAACAACACATTTAAAAAAAATATATACACCTTGGAAGCAAAAGCTTTTTAATTATTGGGTACGCGTGAGGGTTCAGCAAATCCATAAAGCTAGCCGACTGTCCTCTTCTATCAACCTAGAGGAGGTGATGGATGTGACAGCACAGCAGTTCTTGGATTTTAAGCCGTGCAGCACAGTGACTCTAAAGAGCTAATGCATAATGGGGGAGGGGATAGGAAAGGCCTCCAGAGCCATGATATATTTAGAATCGATCCTTTCACCTAGCCAAGCTGAAAAAAGTGTTATCGCTTTAGTGATCTGGTACAAAACACTTTGAATGCTCCTGGAGAACACTCAGGTGAGTTTCCTGGAAAAATTGAGCTGTTCACCTCTGGTTTCAGACTAAATCCTACCATACTGCTTACATTGGAATGGATTATTGTACTCTTCATAATCAGTTAAATGCTCCAAGGAAAAAAAAAATAGTTACATCTGTACCCAACACAGTGCTTTGCCAAATCGTATCAGTTTGAAACCTTGCAACAAATCAAGAACTGTATTAGGCAACAACAAAAAAAGAAAAGGGAAGAGTAGAATCACATAAATGACATTCATTGTCACTCGAGACTGTCTGAAGAGAGATTCAATAATAATGCTGGTTCAGTGGGAGCCATTTCCAGGCAAATAGAAACATGAAATTCATGATGAAAAAAGTAACACAGAACTGTTTTGCTTTGGCTTCAATTAAGACATCTCTATGAAACAGTCAATAACACCAAGTACTAGTCATTCCTGGAACAGGCTGGTACTCCACAATCTAGAAGGTAAGGAAGACATAAAAACTTCACAGGCAGCAGCACAAACCACACCAGAAGCTGGGTTTTTTGGTGGTTTGTGTTCTTTTTTTTTTTTTAAACCACATTTAATTAAAAAAAATTAAAAAAAAAGCAGAGGCATATTTCTTAGAACAAATGTTAAGAGGCTCCGAGATGCACAATCAACAACAAGCTACAGCTGACAGCAGTGAAATTCAGACTTTCTTGAATACTGCAGTTTTACCTTAAGCTGAGCAGAACAAGTTGCCAGCTGCTGAGAAAGAGGGTGGTCCTGCACTGTTGCACATGAAAGTCCATGCAAGATAACAGCTCATGCAGTAAAGCTATCAGAAAGCTGTTCACTTTTTGAAGTGTTAGATTTCTGTTAGTTTTTTGACCCAGCTTACTCTGTGATCAAAGAGTGTAAGTGACTACACAGTACCCTGGTAAAGCATTAGGAATATCCCCCAGTTACCAGATGACCATAATTGTATCAAAGCCACACATTATGTGACTGATTACATCAAACAAGAAAAAGCAAATCAATAAATCCAAGGGCAAGACTGACAACACTTCAACAAGCAGAATTAGGCATATGGAGTTCTATTAATCAAAGTTATGGGATTTTTCTTATTTTCAGGATCCTTGAACAATGCAAAGTCAAAAAGCAACAAAAGACTACTGTCTCTAACACCTTTTCCTAGGCCCATACTCAAACAGGAGAAACAACAGGAAATCCTGTAATACTTTTGTGGCAGGTAGACCACATGGCATGGTTCACATACATCCCACTGCCCTTACACTTACCATCTTTACAGCCATTATCCATACTAGCACTTCTTTATAGTACCCCAAGAACCCTCCAGGGATCTCCAATTTAAGCACAGCACTTGATGCAATAAGCAAAATCTTAGTGGCAGAAATATTTACCTGTTACTAGTAAATGGAGCTATTGGCACACTGACTATTGTTTGCTATGCATCTAAACAATAAGTCTATAAATCAGCAAGGTTGAAGCCATGCTCACATTTTAAATGAAGGTTTCCAGCTGTAATACAAACAGCAAACCTTAACATTTCTCAACAGCCAAAGCAAATTCCAGAAGCCTGTTTGATGAAGCATCAGAGGAAGATGTTGTACAGATAACTAGGAGCTTGGCTTGTAGCTCTAAAAATCATCCAGGACTTAAGTAGTACAGCATTCAAAGCACATACAGGATTTCAGAGATAATTTGGAATCTATATGTGCATTAGATGAAATTTGGTGTTTTGGGAGGGCACTTTTGTTTTTAATAAAAAATGGTGTTATAATAAATGCTTGAGTAATATAACACAAACAGCTACAACTACTACAGTAGTAACACAAACAGCTCATAGGAGGGCTGCCTACCCTCTGGCTACTTTCTTCTGAAGAGAACCCTACATGATGCTGCACCATGCTGCCATTACCACCGTAATGACTCTTCTACAGGCTGGGACCCAAAGATTTACTATTATGCGAGTGAGTCCTCTTCTCCCTGATCTTAAGAAACACTGATGAAACCAAACAACATAATTATAAATCCTTATACATTGCAATAGTTTCTCTTCTTAGTGCATGAGGTCCGTTACCTTTTCTTTTTCGTATCTAGAAAAAGTTCAGGTCTGAGGAAGGCCGAATTTACCTTTCCATTAGCAGTCGGACAATTAAGAAGCAATTATCAGATATGCCAGTCCACTCTGGCAACCTTTTGGAAATCAAAGTCACATCAATCTAACTGAAACTATCCTAGAATCAGAAAGTAAACGTGTACCAAAAAGCAGCTTCTTAAAATCACATGCTACATCCTGTATTCTTTCAAACAGCTTAAGGCTTTCCTTGTCTTGTCATATGGGAATATGCACCATCTTCAAAATGGGATATTACTTAAAAGTAAAGAATCATCTTGGGTGATGAATCATCACTTCAAAGAGCAAGACTGTGCTTAACTTCTGATGCTCCAAGAGTGAGTTTGTTTGCTTTGGATTATGTCGAAATTCTGTAAGGAATTGTTTGATGAGAAAAGCAAAAGTGAAGCTGCTGACAGAAATCTCTCAAAATTCAAATTAAGTTTATTGACGTGGGAGCAACGCCAAAAAAAAAAGGTGGAGCTGCAAAAGTTAGTCTAGCTTCCTGGAAATGCCACAACAAGGCTGTTCTCACTCTTGACTTGCTACTTAGAAATTTCCGGAAAAAAGTCACAAATTTATCCCAGCTCTGTCACAGATGGTCAGACAGTGAATTCATGGGAGCAGCACACAGATGCCTAGGTATACCTCCTGCATGACAGTGCTCAGGTCTGCTCGCATCTGTTCTATGGTTCCATATGCACAATTTGGAGAAAGTGCTTAGTGTCATAACTCTTGGTTATTTTTTTTCTTAGGAGCAGAAAGAACCCTGCAGGAAAACATATGCAGTGGCACAAAGACATGAAAAGGATATTAGCTAGGTTTTTAAAAGTAATAGACACAATTTCACTTCTTAAAAGTGAGAGGAACTCTTTCCATTCTTGTCTACAAAGATAAGGGATTCCATCTGTGAAATTGCCTTTTTGCTACTTGGTGTGGGCAGGAGAATACAAGTGTTCTTGTGGACATCAAACTTATTCCATAAAGTCTTTCTGGTTTTGACTTGCAATTAACAGTGAAAACATCAATTCATATTCAACTAAATACAGGGAGATATATTTTCATTTTGGAACTCTCAGAAATCTACTAAAACATAATGAAAATAAGACTGCAGCATGAAAGCATCTGTCAAACCTCTCAGAGAGGAAAGTAGTTGCACTAATCTAGACAAGCTAAGGATAAAAAAAAAGTAAACTGTCACCCCACTTCTGTGAATTCCTGGTGTCTCAACAGCTTAAAAATTAGTATCACTTTCAGGTATAATTTACATCTTCTGAACTAATAACACATGAAATTAAAATATTTTTTTCATTCAGTTCAACAAAAAGTTATAGTATTACTGGCATGAATTTCATCATCATATTACCACATGCAAAAAAGTATAGTTATTTAGAATTTTTTTTTTAACCACAATACAAGTGACCAGGATATCAGCACAAAGGCTAATACTCTGGGGAAACAGAGAAATAAGCAGAGTAACCAGGAATTATGCACCATTAGCAATATCGTATAGCATGTCCATAGAATCAGATAATTGCTTAAGGGCAGAACCTAAAAAGTCATCTTTAATCACCCTTAGGAGTATATTCAGACTGTTTGAAAGGCTTTATTTCTACTGTACACACTTTTTAAACCTAAAAATAAAAAAGAAGAGGTTTACTGAGTTTTGCTCTCTGAACTGAGACAGAGAACATCTGCATAAAATTAATCTCCCAGCTGTTGTCCCCCCCCCCAAAAAAAAAATCTCACATTTCTATCACTTTCCTCTGACAGGGCAAGGGAGCACCCAACTAAGGCCAGATCAATTATTCATCCAGTGTAAAGCATCCAGATGACATTGAAATAGTTTCACTATACTTTACATGAAGCATTACTCACACTCATTTAATTGCACTGACAAAGGAAATCCATTCTGATAGAAGGTACAACATGGGAGAGTTAGTCAGCAAATTACACTGAAGTACGAGAAGCAGCAATAATAGTGCAGACTTCCAAACTGCTCTGCCAACACACTTTAAGCAGAGCCTGGAAGAGCTCTCCTCTACGACACTGCCAGACAGAGGAAGAGGTTTACATTAAGTACTTTTCCTTCTCTGAAAAGACCAACAGAAGAGCGTCAATTATGAATGGATTGGGATGTGAATACTGCAACAAGGAATAAGACAACAAACCACATGTTATCAAGACTGATAGGTAACATTCAAGTCCTGTTATCCTTGGGTTGGATTTGAACTAGTTGCAAGGAATCCCTGCTTCTAAATTCTGCCTGTACTTCAAAAAAATAAACAAGGAATATTGTCCTAGGAACAACTATCCAGAGACCATGTGAAAGCCAGCTCTATTAGTATCTTTATGAACAGAAAAAGGCTTAACAACTGCATAAAATAAATAAGCAAAGCTATAGCAGAGTTTGGAATTCTTTAGAAAGCTAGAGCTTTGAATCTCAGGATACCACAAGCTTACCTTGGTGGTCCAAAAAGTAGGAGAGGTGAACACCTTCAAAGAACTGGAAGGGAAGAACTACTGACTTGACTGAATCAGAATTGTTGGGGTTTGAGCTCTGTCCTTACCTCTTTCTTTGACCTTGACCATGCCACTTTGCTGTTAATCTTCTGTGCCACTTTGTGGAACACAAACATGGTGACTTTTATAAAGCACTTTGCTAACTGGCATGAACACCCTCAGCAAAATCTTTCAATGTAGTACAAATAACAAAGGTATTTTGCTGAGCCAGTCAAAAAAAAGAGCAAATATGCTTTTGCTAGTTCTCTGCAGCATTAGTTAACTGGCATTATTCCTATAGCAATGCTGGCATATCTAACATTGACACACAAATAGAAACAAAACAGGACCAGCTTCATTATTTACAATACTTCACTAAAACCAACCGGACTACCCTTTTTGATCCTAAGCATTATATGCCAAGCATCCTCCTCCGGCCAGAAACGAAACTCAAGTCACAGATAAGAGAAAGGGAAACTCTGCGAGCTGTGCTAAACACAGTGATGTTGAGTTCAGTGGGCATTCCTAGTTGCTTTTTTTCGATAGCTCAGCATTTAGATTATTTAGGAGCCTTCACATTGGGAGAGGCCTACTACCAAGTCTGTAACATACGCTCAGTGGAGCACCAACATGCAGCTGAAGAGGGAAAGGTTAGCAATATCACCAGATGAAGAGAAGAAAAAGAAGCCAGAGAGGATTCTGTCAGATTAATAAGATTAGTTTTCATATGGAATAAATTAAATCTCTTGAATCAAATGCCAAAAAAAAGAGAAATACTTATCTCCTCACACAGCAGAACAAAATAGCTTTCCTGAGTTATCTTCTCTCTCCTGTGTAGTTATATGACTGACATGCGAGTTGGTAATACCACTGGAACACTCGCCTACCAGACTCACTGCCAACTGAACTGACACTGAGCAGAAGAATTTCAGGGTCTCTAAAAGTAAATCACAGGTGTGCTATTTGTTCTGTAAAGATCTTTATGTACTCATTTCCTCATAGCATCCCCAAAGCAATGAAACAGGCAGTCCTCAGAACCTCCAAGATTAACAATAAAAATCTGCCTCAAACAAACACATACTTAAAACATACAGGGCACTTTTCTTACACTCTAAATGTATTAGCATTAAACGTAAAGTTATGATAATGAAAAGGAGAAAAAAAAGAAGGAAAATGATGGAACAGAAAAAAACGTCCACCTTTTTGCTTAAAGGAAGGAAAACAAACAATTGGTTTGGAAAGTGCTTTTTGACAAGGAGCATCTCAAAAAACAGACACCTCTGGAATCTTCAAATCATCCCCTGAAGTTCAGTCCCTATATAAGACGAAGTTACCTCCCAAAGCAATCAAAACCTTCTGTTCTTTACTATGCCATCAGAAATGTTGAGAACTATTCTGAGCATTGTTTTGGTACCTACTACTTGAGTACACAAAGCTGTAATAGTTTGGGTTAAAAAGGATTTTTTTTTCAAATCCTTATACATATATAATGGGGTAATTTCTCAGACTTGTATTAACATGCCCACTGGATGTATTTTACTGTTCAAATAACGTGACCTTCTTAAAAGGTTCATCATGAAGTACTGTCCTTGTGCATTCTGTATCTGCCTAAATATAGTCAGACATCTGAAAGCAAGGCATTCTCTGATTTTCTTCTATTCTAGTAGAAAATTTGATTTTAAATAAGGCAACTCTTGTTCTTTCCCACTCCCTCATCTTGTTCCCTAACTCCCAAACTAACTCACCCTGCAGCTTCAGATGGATAGTGCAGGTCCCAGCTGGTGCTTGAAGGCAAGATGGGTTGTATGAGAATCACTATCTATTACTAAACATAGGCAGTACCAATCAGTAGATCAATACAGCTGATGCTCCCATGACAGCTCTACTGTACTTGTAGATGTTTAGTACATGAAAGAAATGTGTCTGCAAGAATCTTTTCCAAGTTCTTGCAAGCAGAAGCTGTTCCTTCTCCAGAGACACATCACTGCCTATCAGTTGGTGGGTGGTAACTTGTGCAAAGAAAATGCTACAAGCTTGTAATTCTACAGGCACAAAGCTAACGTAACTTGTTCTCGATTATCCACAGTAATTGAGAAAACTCAAACATCAGAAAAAACCACAGAAAATGCAAACCATATATAAACCAGGATGCAAAAACGTACTTAGTCCACTAATCTTTACAAAACTTGTAAAAAGCTTTCCACAGAAAACAGAGCAGAGAAATTTCCAAGATGCTTATTACATATAATGGAAAAGAGATTTCAGCAATGCAGTGACAGAGTATTCAAGAAAGACATGACTTGGGCAGTCCAAAGTTGTTTATCCTACAGATAACCATGAGTTAAGTCTACCTGCATGTATAGGTAATATACACTTTCTTTGGGGAAAAAAAAAAAAACCAAACAGAAAAGACTGACAGTCCCTCCCCCCCCCCAAAAGAGCTCCACCATTGTCATAATCTAATATTTATGATACTTGCTTTATAGATACACCCAGAAAAGAACATATATTTTCAAATGTTTAAAATTGTATACATTTTTAAAAATTTCTCTTCCACCACACACCACAGAATGAAGACCTGTATATTGCCAAACTAAAGTAAACAGCTGTTGTAATATGTCAAGCCCATACCCGATACTAATTCATCTTATTTCAAAACAGAGTTACAAAACAATTAATTTTCCTTAAAATATCTGAAGTACTTCCCTCCAGTACCAGCTCCTACATTCATCTAGTTTCCCAAATGTAAAACTGCTTTCCGCAGACTTAGCTGGGCTAGAATTGTCCTATACCCATCATTTCTGGTCTAGATCTTATGGTATCTTTGGTCAAGACCACCACGTAAATTCTCTACCTCTCCCCTCCAGACATAGGACGTCTTTGAATCCTTCCACAGGCATTCCCACTCATTCTTCCTCTTCCTTTACTATTGCTTCCTCCAAAATGAGGAGAATTCTAGTAATATATGTAGCAAAACCCTCAACATCTCACTGACAATTTACAGTGCAGCACAATTACATACTGCTGATTCACTGTGACAAGAGACATTTACTCTTGCTGCTGACAGTACAGATGTTTTCTAGCATCCATATCTGTGTTTGGTTGGTGACACTGTGCACTGGTGTCCCTCTAGTTGGCCTGGTTCTCTGGTTGATATGTTTCCCTTTTACAACTAGCAGTCTTTAGTCTGAATAAAACAGTGAAATAGCAGGAGCTAACAGCTTTTTATCTTAGCAGTAACTTTCATTCTAAACCTCAAAAATGTTCAGATCACATTAAGCAATAAAGTCTTAATGGCCTGTTAGCAAAACAAGCAAGTAAATATTTTCTTAGGTAAGGAGGAAAGGCCCAACACTTAAAGGCAACTATTTTCTTATTCACAGCTGCAGCCAGTCATCCATTAACCAAGCCAATCAATCCTTCATTTTACAGCATTTATCAATATGCCCATATATACTGCCATCTCTAAGGGAAGGCTTTAGATATTAGGAAATCTTTATAGACGTTAAGATTGCTTTACTCTAACAAAAAGGGAAACTTTTAATAGTATAGAATAATATTACAGAAACTAATTTGAAAGCTCTCATAGTTCCTATTTTCAAACTCACTAACAAGAGTTAATAATACTTTTTTTTCCCTTCACAAACTATGTAAATTCACTGCCACAAGATTTGAGGCCAAAAAAAATAGGAAGATTCTGCAAGGCCTGGAAATTTCCAGCATTGTAATGGTTAATGCTAGCTCTAGTGAATCTATTTAAGATATTAAAATTCCCATCTGTCAGACCTCTTTGCTAGATGTTACTGCCCTCAAAGCAAAAGAGAACATGTGCCTGCAACCCAGCCACCCAGTTCATAGCGCTTCTTATTAACTCAAGCCATAGACAAAAATGAGTTTGTACTAACACACCTATCTAAACCACTGCAGCCAACATGCAGCTACATGTTTGCTCTTGCCATCTAGACATAGACAAGCAGAGAAAAAGGCTCAACAGCTGCATGCAGGCATCAGGAAAGGAGATGATGATCCTTAAACCACTGCAGCAGTTTGCTCCCACACTCATAAATAAAGTTCTATGCATGTGTTTGACTTCAAGGCAATTTTAAGTTTGGATAAACAGACACACCACAAAAACAATACTCAAGTGGCAGACAATAATGCTATTACTATTACAGAGTAGCTATTCACCATGATTTCCAGAATCGTAACTACCAAAGTTCAGTCCCCATGCTCTAATGGGTCAGCTGCATCCCATGTAAAGAACCACAAACATCAGCTGAAGTCCTGGGTGTACAAGGGCGCCCACTGGGACAATTCATTTACCTGAGTTAATGCTTCTGTCAACACCAGCTCTATGAGGGATAGAGAGAAGATCCAATTCAGCAGGGATGGGTTAAATCTCCCATAGAGATTTTTCAAGGAAAACAGGCTTGCATCTCCTCTATACAGCAAAATCTAGCAAGTAAAATGAAAGCTTGGGAGCATTTATCTTTCCAAAGGAGCACTTATCCTTCCAAAAAGTGGAAGAATACACATTTTAAGTTCAACAAGACTTTCCAACATACAGGAGTCTGCTGAAATGCCAATAAAACTGAGACACTGTACATATATGAACTACTAGAGAAGTATGCTCCATTTACAGTTGCTTTTGCATCCAATCATTTAAGTTGCTTCTACAAAGTGAAAGCAGTTACATGTTTCCTGTGGTCTGTAGCACCATATTGTAGAAAAAGAAACCCCTCTGGGATTGAATTAGAGGATACAGTGGTTCACAAGAAAGGATTGCTAAGTTAACATTACTCTCCTCTTTTCTTTGTATGATTTCTTTCCAAAACCGTATCCCAGCACCCTGGCTGTTCACTGTGTAGCACTTACTGTTGCTGGACTTCAGGTCACGGTGAATTATGGGAACAATTGCTTCCTCATGCAGGTAGTTCATCCCCCTCGCAATCTGTACTGCCCAGTTCACTAGTATGTCAGGAGGTATCCTTTTACCAGACAACACTCTATTTAGCGATCCTCCACGGGCAAACTCCATGATCAAGCAAAGATTAGGTTCCTTCAAACACACGCCCCTGAGGGCAATGATGTTGGGATGCTTTAACATTGCAAAGAGCTTGGCCTCTTGGCGGACATTCTCAATGGTCTGGCTGATGTCCTCATCAGGGTCATAGCGAGCTGCCTTGACAGCAACCTCATCTCCTATCCATATAGCTCGATACACTTTTCCGAAGCCCCCTATGCCAATGATTTCCTCCAGAACAAGCTCTGAGAAGTCGATCTCCAGGACTAGGGAAAAAGGAAAAAAAAAGTGTAAACATTTAGCAACTACACAGCTGAAGGTCCATGTTGCCCAACATCACCCTTACCCTTGGAAGAAGGACCAATTTTCACTCCAAAACAATACAAATGAAAGCAGCAGTCCCTTCTGACAATCTTTCATTGCCAAATAGTGTGGTAAAACAGATCTTGCAGTATCATAAAACCTGTATGAAGTACCCACAGTGAATGGTGATGAATTTGACCTAATGGTGGTGAATGACACACTTAATAAAATAGCCTCCTTTTAACACACTTAAACCCTTGTAACACTGAAAACCCCTTAAGGATAAACCCTCATTTCCCGCCCTCAATGACAGTACAAGATTCCAAAAAAAGAAAAACACACTCACAGGCTAATCTTCACCGACTTCACTATACAGTGCTTAATGTGACATAGCTAAAATTCAACACAAAATGCATCTGCTCCTGCATTTGTCCTTTATTTCAATGTCTCTTATTCAGCTGCCACTAACAATCTTTTAGTCCTTCCCAAATCACACTTATTCTTCCACACCTCTACAAGCTTTGCATATTCATTCCCCACAAGAGATCTGTTAACCAATTCTAACACAACTGACAATAGTGTGACAAACAGATGGATCAGACCATATACTGAGTATGCAGAGCTAGCAATAAGAAAAACATTTTTTGATTAATGCATACTGCATTTTTATTACAGAAACTATATGAAATAACAGAATCATCATTTTCCATTCCCATGCACTCACAGCTATACTTTACAGGCTTCCACTGTAACTGGTGGCTACTTGGCATTGTATAGTAAAACACTACAGATGCAGGTGTCTTAATTCAGCATATAAATTGCATCTGGAGCAAAAGCGGTGAGAAAATGTACAGTTATAGAGGATACACTAAACATAGTTTATGCTCACAGCTGGCCAAAAGAACCCATCCAATACTGACTAATGTAGAATGGAAAACCCACATACTGACCGATGAAAACATGCTGACATGGCTGAATTTGTAGTAGTGGTAGGCCACTGGTGAGATACCATTGATGCTATTCTGTCTGATATTTTGGTGGTTACCACTTACAGTCAAAGAAATTTTTTAAAGTTTTAAAAGAAAAATGCCATGATGCAAGGATTTAAGCAGAAAGTCACCAAGACTTTTAATACTTTCCTGCATTTGAAATGCCAGATCTGACATGGTTCCCCTGCTCTGTCTAGTAGAAAGGAATGTAAGTCTGTAATGGACTTACTTGATGTACGTATTAATTCAGAGTACTGTATTATATTACTGGGGCTTGTAGTTATCGATTGTATACATAAAACTCCCCATTGTTTTTAAAAGAAATTACGTAGTCATACAAGGCAAGGGAGCAGGTTAGATCCCGCTTAAGTAAAATATTTTACTTATTCCAATCAAATGTCATTCCTAAGTATAAGTCTATAGTACAAGACGCTGTCACAAAACTGTATGGAGTTAATACGAACTCTACTGTCCACAGCTGCAGACTTTTTTGGGGTTTTTTTTGACCAAGCTCTATCTTCCCTGAACATGATTTTTAAAAGTCTGGCTTACTTTTCTAAGTCGGTCAAACCTATGAGCTAGGAGTTGACAACATATAGGGATTATATCATCAGCCTTCCTATGCAGTACAGCCAATAAATTCAAATCCTTAGCTACTGTAATAAGGATACCTGTGCTCTTTTTCCTAGTGTTCCATGAACAAAAGATTGATGGGAAACAAGATAGAAAACTGACCAGGAGAGTCTTCCCAAAGGAGGAAAGGCCCTTTCCAGTCCAGAACACAAAAAGAATTTATTTGTCTGTTACTGCAAGTACATCTTTTGGGTAACGCTCTGAACTTCAAGGATTTACGCAACAGAGAAGGTTTCGCTCCTATAGCAGCAGCCTTGGTGTTCAAATGCTTATGAGCTAGAGATTACTAGAAAAGATGAAGGAGTAGATTCTGACCAGGAACACTGAAATTTTAGAACAAGACTGTAATGACAATAACTCCAGATATGAGACTACCCTGTCGCTGAGAACACACGAAAGGAGCTGCTCTGGTATTTCTCACTGACAAAAGAGCTAAAGAAATCATATGCTGAGTCCTATCACCTTCAGTCAGTAGAATTTCAGCACTGGTAGAACGCTCCCTTCACCTGCTCCTAGGGACAAGGTCAACTGAAAGACTGAAAACCAACAAACGCGTAAGCCACAAAGCGAGATCGACAGACCGTCCCCCGAGCTCCCGACACGCGACATTCCGGTGGCGTTCACAACCCGTGCTTTCCTCGGGCATTTCACGGATTCAGAAGGCGCTCAAGAGCCGTTGAGCGAGCGCTCCCCGCCGGCCCGCAGCTCAGCGGGGGAGAGGAGCGGCGCGGCGGCGGGCAGCTCCGGCGGTGCTGAAGGGACAGCTCCGGCGGCGGCGGCGGGCCGGCCCCGCGGGCAGCGCCCGGCCCGGCCCGACACCCCCCCCCGCCGCCCGCCCGCGCTTTGCCCGGCTGCCGGCGCAGAAAAGGAGTGCGACAGGAAGGTGGCAGGCAGGAGGAGGAGATGGGCAAAGGAGAACCGAAGACACGGAAAGCAAAACTCCTTCTGTATGCTGTCACCCATTTTCCTTCAGAAAACACACACCCCTGCTGGATGCACGAATAAACACCTCTGGGACGTGAAACAGTGAGATTTATGCTTCCAGATGAAATTTAATGGGTTACACTGCAAGTTATTTTGTAAAGAAAGTTTTCTTTTATTTGCAAGTACGATCTTAGCTTTACTTTGAAAATGTATGTTTCTTTAAGGCAGACCGGCCAGCTCACCCTCACGGTGAGATTAATCAGAAAAAAAACAACTCATCTTCAGAAAAGTTTTGTTGTTTTTTTTTTTTTAAAAGGTATTTTGTGTTGAATTAGTTTCTTCGTTCTCACAGACTTCGTTATTCAGCTACATTAGTGCACAAAATACTTGTTTTTCTTCACCTTTCTAAACACACTAACCCCTTCTCTAAATTCCAATTTGATTTGGCAGACATGCTGTACTGGACTGTAAGGGCAACGGGAATGTTTAACATGCATTTTTTGCCTTAGAATTTAAGAACTGAAGTGCTACCGTTCCTCTGGGGACCAATAAGGAGTTACAGAGCCTGTACACCATGAACCAGTGGCCATGTTGACAACTGCAAAGTAGTTGCTGTTTAATCAGCATTTATTATACCCTACGATTAAGCTATTTAATCCAGTCTGTAGTGTGTAAGAGCCCATAGCGCAGATGAGGGTCCTTCAATTTCTCCCACCACTGACAGCCTCAATAGGCTACTTTTATCATTCATGGCACCCCCACTGAGGTAAGATTCAAGCACACTACGTGGATGGCTGAAAGACAGCATGCAATTACTAGCTATACTACTACAGCTCTCAGTGGAAGCAGACTCTCTAGGACTTTAACCCCATCAAATATGAAGATTAACTTTAGGAAAGCAACTAAAAATAGCTCCTGCGCTGAGGTGCATACGTCTGGAATGACACCTTGCATTACTCCTGCAAAACTTTAATACTTCATAGTCCAATAAGCAAGTTAACAGTAGACTGTTATTCCAAACAGCTATCAAACTAACATCACCAGCTCTAAAAGCGGGTATCATTCTGTTGTGGTTTTACACCTTGCAAAGGGATTTCTAACATTAAACTTGAAAATCCAATTCCACAGCAACCACCTCTACACCCTGTCCAAACTGCATTGTTTCTTTAAAAAAAGAAACACACTCCTTTAGCATATTAAAAACTTATTGGAGGGCAACAAATTCTACCCTGTCATGAACGTATGGTTGATGACTTGAGAGAACAGAAGTAGCATAGTCCTGTTGTGGCACTAGAAGGGTAAGACAAGGATAAAGGGGGAAGGTGCAACTCCACAACTGTTCCTGAACTGTGAACCACAGAAAGTGCAATAAGGCAGGAGAATCCATAGTCAAAAAAGCCTGCACTTGAACAGTCAAAACAGGAGATGAGTTGAGGCTTCAAGAAGTTCTGTAGAAATGGTTCTCCTAACTATCTCAAAGGCAAAACCTAAATAAGCAGTCACAGTGTTTTCTGCATGTGTGGAAAAAAAAAATAATTTCTCTATACTGTTCCAGCATGAAAGAAAGCACCACCACTGCCCAACCCAGCCCCTTCACAATCCCGAGGGCAATACTACGAATTACTGAGTTTTTACCTAAATGCTTTCAAGCAGAGCATAGAATAAGAAAAAAGCTATTAGTTGTATTCCTTGGAGATACGTCCTAGATAGGACAAAGCATCTTTTTACTCCTTCTACTTTCCAGAAAAGCCTACTACTCTGAAGATTTTTCTCTGCCCCTCCAAAAAAAGCTCTATTCTTGCCTGAATTGTCACTAGTGATAGACAAACAGGATCTAGAAACAGTCATTCCACACTGTTTCTCTTTCCACAATTGTACATAGTGGCTAAAAAAAATGTAGAGATGAAACAGCCCTATTCTCTGACTCCAACAAAGGCTTCAAAACTGCGCTGAAGTTCACAGAAACAAACCAATCCCTTCATTCCTTCAGCATCACAACTTAGTCAAGCAACCCTCGGGTAGGCCCAGATACCCAAACTTGGATAAAACTCATTCACAGGTATTTTAGAACAGAATTTGTAAGAAGGCAAAGGGCTAAGGAGGAACCTGGTAACACAAGTCAGCTTAGGAATTTTTAAGTCAGAAGTAATAAGCTTTTGCTTAGAAGAAGGGAAGATATCGAGCACGTATTAGCAGTGAATCAACATTGCAGAAAGCAACTGCTTCCTATCCAGCAACCTCTCCTTACGGATGTTATCTTAAAGGGAGAGTCACCAGAACCCCCGGTGACTCCACCACTGCCTAGCCACCAAGCTTCAGCCGTTTGGTGAAAATTTATCAGCCCCTGGAAACACAGGACTTAACAACGGGAAGCAGCTCCTGGCGTCGACGAAACGCTAACACACTGAGCTAGGTTCGGTCTCCCCGGAGAGAAGCGCTGGCCCGGAAGACAGAAGGGCACTGGAGCAGCAGGAATGCGGCTGCGGGTGGGAAGGCGAACCGGACCGGAGAACAGGGCCGGGGCGGCCCTGGCCCAGCCGAGCGGGGCCGCCGGCCTGGGGCAGCCCCAGGCCGTGAGAGGCCGGGCCGCCGCAGCCCCCGCCGCTCCCGCGCCAAGGGCCACCGCAGCGCCCGCTCGCCCCCGCCCCCTCCGCCGCCGGCCGGGCCCCGCGGCCTCCCACAGCCGCTCCCCACCGGGCTGGGCCTCCCCCCGCCGCGGCGGTCCCGGCTCCCGTCAGGGCCAACGGAAGGGCCGGGCCGGGCCTGCCTCCGCGCCGGCGGCGGTCCCGCCTCCCCTCAGGGCGCTCGGGAGGGCCGGGCCGGGGCTCCCCCCACAGCATCCCGGCAGTCCCGGCTCCCGCTGGTCCCGTTCCCCGCCGGCCCCAGCCCCCGACCAAGGCCCAGAGGAGGGCCGGGCCCGGGTCTCTCCCCACCTCCCCGACTCCCTCCCGCCGGGTGGCGGCGAGAGGTCGCGCCAAGCCCCCCGCCCCGGGCCCGGGCCGCCTTACGCTGTATGGCGGGGGGCGGCGGGTAGCGGGCCCGCAGCTCCGGGCCGCCCCCCTGCACGCCGCTGCTCACGTAGTTGCTGGGGAAGATGCCGACGCGCTGGTCGATCTTGCCCGTCCACCAGCCCTCGTCGCCGGACACGTGCGAGTCCCGGGACAGCACCTGCACCACGTCCCCCGGCCGCAGGCTCAGCTCGTCCTCGCCGCACGCCTCGTACTCGAAGACGGCGGTCCAGAGCGGCCCGCCGCCCGGCGGCTCCCCGCCGCCCGCGCCCTCCTGGCTGAGCTCTGTGAGGGGCTCCATGGCGAGGCTGCTCCATAGGGGGAGGCGCCCGCGGCAGCCGGGCGCTGCGGGGGGCGGCGGGGCCGGTACCGCCGCCTATTGTTCATGCGGCCCGGCGCCTGCCGGCAGCAGGTGCCGCCGCCGGGGGGGGGGGCCCGGCGCGGGGCCGCCTCAGCCCAGCGCGGGAAGAGGCGAGGGCAGGCAGCGCGTGCCGCCGAGCCGCCGCCGCATCCCCCCCCTCCTCCTCCGCCTCGCCCGCCTCCGCCTGCCGCCGCGGCCGCGCATCCCGGAGCCACCTGACTCTCTGGCAGCTTCGGCGGCGGGAGGGGAGGGCAGGGGAGGCTCCGCCTCCCCGCCGCCATTGGCCGGCGCTACCGCCCGTCAACACCGCCCTCACCTGATTGAGGTCCCTCGCCCTCTTGGCCACGCCCCCTCCCCGCCCAGCCCCTCGCCCCGGAGTCTCGCACTCACCGGTATCCCCCCAATTGGCCCCCGTCTCGTCAGCTTTCGCTTCCCATTGGGCCTCGCGGCGCCTGTTAGTTAAGCGCTCCAAGCTCCGCCTTCCCTGCCGCTTCTCATTGGCTGGGGAAGGGGCATGACACGGGAGAGGGCCGAGGGTGGGGCGACTGGGTGGGCGGGGCGACCTTCGCCTGCCGGCGGCCCGAGGGCTGGGCCGCGCGGGGCGCTGCTGGCCAGCGGCGGGGCGGGCGCCGCCAGCTGCGCTGAGGCGACACCTGAGGGCAGGCCGGGCCGGGCCTGCCACCGGCACCGCGGAGCGGCTCAGCGGTCCCGGGGGAAACACCGCTGCTCTCTCCTTAACAGTCGCCGTGCCTTGCCGCGGCCGCTGCCGGGCGTCGAGGGCCGCTCCGCCGCCTGCCGATGCCCTCCCCCCGCTCCCGGGCGCCGGGGTCCCGCCCGGGCCTCCCGAGGCCCGCTGAGCCAGGCCGGGTCTCCTGTGGGTGCAGGCGGTTGGGATTTAGGATGACGGCCGTGTGTCGCCAGAGCTGCTTGTCCTGGCACGTTTTCCGCTCTTCCTGGGCCACCGGAGCGGCCCGCGCAGCACGCTGCCCGCCGGCCCCCCCCGTCCCGCCTGCACCCTGAGGGACCGTCATAGCTCTGGTGTAGCCGCCTGGAACGGGGGCTTAGGCCAGAAACCAAATGAAAGCAGGGGCCAGGACAGTCTTTGTTTTGAGTTATTCCATCCGGTCAGCCTGTACTTCAACACGGGTGTTACCTGATTTTTGTACAAGGTGAACGTGGGTGCATCCCTGCTGAACGCCTGTATTAAAAATTAAACAACAGAATTTATTTCTCACTCTTGTAGTCCATGTATACTGTCTTGATTCTGAAAATACAAGTTCCTTCGCCCTGCAACCGACATTTTTACAGCTTGGGAAGATACCAGACCTTGTAAACAGAATCTGTTTGTACTTACTGGTATAAAAGGGAGATTTTCTTTCCGTTTCACTCCAGCTTTCTTTAAGATCCTCATTTGATTTTTGGTGGTAAAACTGGAAATGAAAAGTCTCTATTCATGCTTCATCCTAACAAAGCCCGCTGATGCTGAATGAGAATCCCAGGTACCTGGAGTTACACAGTTCTTCTCTGCAAGATGAAATTTTTTAAAACTCTCCATTCCCTAGGGAGGTATTTGTTTTGTTTTACATGCAGAGTGACCGCTAATAGTTCTTAAATTTTGTGCAGTGGGGCTTCATCTATCTATTTATCCCTCTGTAAGCACTATGCTGCTGCACTCAGGAAGCACCAGGGTTTCGGCTTTAAAAAGAACAATGAAGATCTTAAGACTAGTGTGCTGTGAGTTAAAGAGGTCATTCAAAATCCTTATTGTTGTTTGTAAAATACTTGAATTTGCTTGTCTGTTTTCTGGGAAAACACCTCCATCCAACTGAAACTTAGTAACAAGTATTGCAGAGAACCCTGCAGGGAACTGGAATTTTTCTAGTTCCTTTCGTTTTTCACAAACTTCACAGCCTTTATTTCTGACAGAAACCAAAAACACCTTGCCTAGAAAGAGCTGTCGTATTAATATCCGTATTTTACAAATAAATTAAAGAGCAAAATGTAAATAGTTGAGGTCAGAGCTAACATTTCAATGTGGCGTACGCAAGATCTGGGCATGCTGCAGCACTAGTTTTCAAATTGAACGTCTCTAAGAAATGAGCTTTAGAATTTCTCCATCTCCTCCTGCCAGTGAGGGTGGAGCTGAGGATGCATCTCTCCACTATTCTTTTGTTACTTAAGGGTGTGTTTTCGCAGTTAGCATAAGCTTATCCAATATTACTCTGCTGCTGAAAGGGACTTTCCTGCCCTTTGTCACATGCTTGACCCGCTTTCCTGATTGCAGCAGTAGTGACTGCACGGCTGTAGAGTCATTTCAGCTCATTTATCTAATTGAAAGCTAAGCCGCCAAGCAAAAGCAGCTAGTTTTCAATCAGCTTTTTAGGTTGATCTGACTTGCGTTAGGACTGTACGCACAGTCGTTAATCGTTAAAGCCAGCACAACATAAGGAAGCAGGACAGGACAGGTGAAAGGGACAGCAGACCTGGCCCTTTCAGCAACAGCCCAGAGTTTGGTTACCTTGTCTTGATCGTGAAGCCGAGGGGTAACAAATAGCTGCATTCATAATTTTTGGAGTTCAAGTAATAGATGACTGAGATGGAATCTGAAGGACTGATGTTAATGTCCCTAATTAAAACAGCCACAGTTGCGTGCAATACTTGTCTGTCCAATTTTATTTAGGGAAAAAATTATTTCTTTAATTCACATAGTGGGGAATTATTATGCTTTATGTGAATATTATGCTTTAAAAGTTGTAATACAAAAATTTTAGTGAGACATAAGAAAAAAGAGGTCTCCTGTCTTTCAGCTGTTTGACACTTATTTTGATCACTGCTATAGATCACTAAAAGATTTAAAGTACAGAGTTATATTACCGATAGTGAAAACTATGATGGGAGAAAAATTACTTGTGTGGAGGCCCAGGTCGCCCGCTGTAGTGACCTGCCAAGACAGAACCCTGCCATCTTGTGGAACGCCTTGATATTGAAGTACACAGTCAGCTTTGCTTCTCAAAGACATCTTGGGGGTTTTTTCCCTCCCATTTTTTTTCGCCGATGATGTGTTTGTTTCTACAGAGACGGCGTGACTGGCTCAGGAAGCCCAGAGCAGCCAGCGTGTGGAGCTGGGAGAGTCTCCAGGGAAATGCACTGAAGAGCCATGATAGGAATTTCACCATTCTCACAAACTTCTCTTGGCATCTTTTACCAGCCATGTCAGAGACTGGTTTCTGAATGAAAAGATTCGGGCAGATTGGGAAGGCTGTTCTTAGGATCAAGGTAAATAGAAGAGTCAGTAAATGTTAAGTTCATATTTCAGTAACTGGCAAAAGGCAGAAGAAAAGAACATTAAAGACTGTCTGCATGCAGTCTGTGAAAGATGACATTTTAGCGTTTGCAAGATACAGAAAGATTTTTGAAATGGTGCATGCCTTTCTGGTGAACATATAGCCTAAACGCTACCCTGGAGGGTTTTTTTCTTACGCATTTTCTGATAAGACTGTATATGTTCCCATGATTATTCAGCAGATCGGAATAATGGGAATTAGATTCTAGATATAACAGATCCAGTTCTCAAAGTCTGTATCTGAATACACACTCAGTGCTTCCCAAAGTTTGGATATAGATTTCGTTATAATATTTTTAAAAAGGAGAGTTTAATCTGCAAAATGCAGATGATACTCTGAATGTAGTTCAGACTTCCTCCAAACTGGGAACTTTGGACTAAGGATTTTAATTCAGGCTCATTTTTGCATCTACATTTTAAAAAACCAACAAATTATTAGAGGATAAACAAAAAAGGCCAGTCTATCCCCAGCCCTTGTTTTAAGAAGCTATGGAAAGTACTCTGCTTATTAGATTCCATTATTCATATAAATTCAGGATGATTATCTCAGCTTTTGCCCTGTCTTTTCTAGATGTTTGTGCAGACTACTAAAGTAGTACTCTCTCTTTCAATGGATGCCTTTCCTCGCTCTTCACTGGACTTAGCAGCTCTATAACAACATGTTACCACTGTGCCAGTCCATAGTTATAAATCTACACTGGATATCAAAATGTTGGCACTCTAGGCTCCTAGGCTCTGTCAGGGGAAAAAACCAGAATGCTACAAAAAAATAAGGAAGAGGAATGTCCAGAAAGAAGAAAAAGTACCAGCACAGTCCAGCTACACCGCAGTACTAGAAAACCACTGTACTTCCAACTATAGCTACGATGAAAGCACATCTCTATCAGCACAGTAAGAAAGTATAAAAGATTAAGGAGATGCTCCCTGGCACATCTGCTTAGTGCAGCTCACTCCTTTTACATCCCGTGGTAATTTATATTGCATCTTAAATTAACCCAGCACTAACGCTCTCATTTGGCTTTTATACCTTTCAGAGGATGTATCTCAGCTGTGTTCCGTGGTTATATCCACAGATATACCATATACACCACTCTGGAGATGTACCTCATGCCAGTAGACAGATTTGTTTGATCAATTGCTGATAATCTCCTCAAACAATGTAAGCTTTACTGACAAATGGATTCTTCTGTCATTATAAATTGCCTCTCTGCATGGCTGTAAAGCCAGACTGTTTTTTTCCTCACTTTAGAACAGTACTGCTTTGCCAACATCACTTTAGTGTAGGTTTGTTCTCCATGCAGGGGAGAGAGGTAAGCCATTGGCAACAGAAGCTTTCTGAACTGTGCTGTGCTAGCTAGGAGGCAGGCTGCAAATCTGGGTCTTTAGCATCTGAGTCAGTAAAAGAGAGAGCTCTACTCTGCTTCATAAAATATATATGCTAATCTCCCAGATGGCTATATCTTCTTTCTCCATAGAACAGATGACCTGGAAAATAAAAGAAGACTGAAAACACTGGAGAGCAGAAATTCTGGGCCAAAATCTGGGAGCTTCCAGTAGATTTTACACAGAGACTTGGCTTTTAAATTTAGTTTGAATTTGTTTTGATAATAAAATATAGCAATGATTACATGACTATTATTACAGGTCACAGCATAATTTCACATGTAACACGAAGCATTCATACATTTATCAGCATCTCTTTAAGAAAAATAAAACAAAGGAAGACTTTCAAATGACATTTCTGCCTACACTAAAAGATATACAGCTAACAATAATAATGTTTAACTTTGGCTTAGTAATGACTACCATTTGTATACTGTGTATTACCTCAATCAAAGCCGCATTTATAGCTCTTGTTTAATTTGTCATTGGCTGAGTTGCCGCTCCTGTTAGAGGAACACCAGAACCGCACTGCCAGACTGGCAACATTGTGCCACAGTTTTGCAAGTATGTGGAGCAAAAATTTAACTTATTTGAATAGAGGAAGTGAGATTAGTGCAATGCGAATGCTCCCACCGGAGTTCAACAAAGACACTGCAGCGTACCTTTTGGGTTTCTGAAATCTTTATAGGTGTTGGTGGCCTCGATCTTCCCTTTTATGTTTTGTGTGAAAAATGAAGCAGCAGCACAGTACCCTTCAGTGCCACAGCCAGCACAGGGTGCAGCACTTGCTCAGAGCGTTCCGCACTGCCTGCGGCACCTCGGCTCCCATTTGAGGCCTTCTGCCCAAGGAATGACCAAGTCTCCCTCGTTTGTGAGGGCAATGAGCTTTTGTTTGGAAATAACAAAAACAAGATGGAAATCAAGATATTAGCTGGTCTGTGGTTTTGTTTAGGCTTTGAGATTGTCAAACAAAGCATTTGGGCCAGTTTTCAGGTTGCTGAAGCCACCCTTGAATACCTTCAGAAACACAACACAAAAATTAAGAATCCTGCATCTGAACTCAAACCATAGGAGATGGATGCAAACTTTATTCCTAATTCTAATTGCATTAGAATTACAACATACAGAGACATACAACATCCATTAGATACCAGCATTCATATCCAAATCATAGCTTTATACCCAAATCATAACTCTACTAAATCTCCTGTCATTACAAAGTCATGGACATAAAATAGATAGCCTTTTCATTTGGAGTAAAATAATCCTTTTGTTGACTGAGGCTGATGTCTTTTTTCTCTAATTTGTATTCAGTAAGTTAACTTACTATTCAGAATAATAAACCTCAATCTAAAATAAGACCAACTAGGTCAGTGCAGTAGTAATTGTTTTTTTCCATGTTGTCTTGAGGGAATAGGCAACATTTGCCTGCTGTCTCCTTTTATTTGCAATCACAGTTTAAATCCTTAGCAGAATTAGTTAGAGGAACCTCTTTCAAAAAATGTACGACTCTTTACCAGAAAATTTTCTGTCCTGATTTTCCTATATAGTGTCTACTCTTTGCCTGGTGACTAAGCTCAAATATGATACCGTATTCATTTGGTATTTCATAAAGCAACTGGAAGGGGATTTCCTTGTACTTACATGGAAATGGACCTAATTCTGTTCTGATCTTTTAGTTAAGTGTGGGCAGAGAGAAACATCATGTTTTTACTGTAATGCCATCTCTCAGTACTGGCAGCACTAGATCCATAGGCAGCCAGAGACATCAACCCATTGAGCAGGGATTTCATGTTACACTGCTGCAACCATCTTAAGGAATCCGCCTTTACGCTCCAGAATTAATTTGCACTACCTATTTACTTTTTTTTTCTTTCCCTAATCAGTGGTCTTAATTGGTGGGCTCTGGTCCTGCACGCCGTCAAGGCACCGTACAGTTCACTGTACAGATGAAGCTTTTGTAGAATGAGAGAAGCATGATTCATGGAGTTAGCCTACACAGGTCAGTCCCAGCCTGCAGACTGTTGAGTGTCTTTGACTCTAATTGGTACCTGAGTAGTTTTCAAGAGATAACACTAAACATAATTAACTTCTGAAGGATACATGCCTCCTTCTTTCTCACGGTGTGGTATTTTCCCTCCAAATTACGCCGCTGAAAGGGCCTGTAAGAGTAAGATTCGTTAGTGTATGAATGACAGGCTTTCTGCACATATATGTTTAAGCATAAGTCTTCCCCCTCCACTGCTGGTAGAGTCTGAAATTTTGTATTGGTGGGAAGCAGAGAGTCTCAGCTTCGATCCCAAAAGGTCTCAGGTAAGACTCTACCCGCAATGTTTATGGACAGACAAGTAATAACCAGATCTTTCTTGAAGTCAGCTTTGACCCTTGTATTCAAAACAAGTAAGACACTTAGCTTTACAGGAAGAGGGGATTTGAAAAAAGAGTCACAATAAAAGGTTTTACAATCCTCAGATTTTTTTTATATCTATTTTTCTGTAACTTGTGTCAAGCTAACGGGGAACAGGGTAACGATGAACCAGCACTCAATAGAATGAGCTACATAATTCACTCACAGCTTTAATGCTCGTTAAGCGTTCACCTCAAATTCATGCCAGCAGAGCCTTTCCATTACTCCAGAACAGTGCCTACTCTTGTTAGACTCTGTGGTGCTCCTATGGGAGTCTAAAAGGACTGAAGCCTATAACACAAGCAAGCATCTCCCTGGGACTGTAGACAGGTACCTGGTGGGGTTGAAACACTGAACGGAACCCTCCATTTTCTAATAAGCTTCAGGAAAACCTAGCATGCTATTTGCCTATAATATTTTGAATGCATATGTAAAATACGTTAGTGAGACTATTTTGATGGCTACAAAAAGTTCATTTCCCCATTTTCAGACAGTTATCTCATCCTCTCTAGTATAGCATAGCTGCTTCACTACCAGCAAAGAAATACGCTTCCTTTCTATCCAATTTTGGTGTACGAATTGTTTTGCCTGCTTAACCCTAGTACAAGGTATCCATCTTTAAATTGTCAATACTGTGCCAGATTGTCTTTACGTGGATAATAAAAAGGAAACAAACTCCAGAGCTCTCAGGGGAGGAGGATCTCTAACGAGGCAGGTCTCATTATGGGTGTGCCAGGGGAATGTCACCCGTGCTGAGGAGCTGCAGTGTCAGCCCCTGGGCAGTCGCTCTTCTCCGCAGGCCCGCTCCGGAGATACAAGACATGACGTGACATTTACGGTACCCTTCCAGCACTTATTTTTGGTCATTCTTACCGGTGAAGGAGAATCGAGATCACCTCACCCGCAGGAGCCGTAACTAATTGGCGCCGATATTCTCATCGGTCTCAATTAACACAGCAGAAGGATTAAACCCTTGACTTAAGGAGGGTAAAAATCCCGCCTCCCTAAGGCGGGTGTCGGTGAAGCCCGGGCGGCAGCGGTGGCGCGGCGGGGGGAGGCGGCGGCGCGGGGAGGCGGCCGGGGCCCCGCCGCGTCCCGCGGCGCCGCCGGGGGGCGCCGGGGCCCGCGGTGCCGCCGGGCGCTGGGAGCCCGCTGGCAGCCCGCGCCCCTGCGCGCCCGGCGGCACCGCCGAGCCTCCGCATGCCGCCCGTCTGCAGCGCTGCAGACGTTCATCCGTCCCCCCGCCGCCAGCGCCGCCTTGTAAAGGCGGCTTATTTTTCCATTCTGCGGTTAACAATGAAGAAATTCTCGCCCAGGCTATTTTTGGTCCTGCTGGAGCCGCACGCTGTTTCCTCAGGGCCCAAAGCTCATTGTTTTTATTCGCTTAGATGAAACAATTGTAGTCTACGTGGGACATATTTGTTTTCCAGTTCCTCAAACCGTTATTGCCTTTTCCTGTTCCCCTTGAGAAAATGGACCTTTGATACCCTGCCAGGTTGCATTATTGAATTCCCTGCCCATTTCAGGGTGAAATCCTGACAAAGGCAGGCGCTTCTACTGAAGGGGAAAAAAAAAAAAAAACAACACAGAAAGAATGTGGAAGAAAACCTTACTCTGGAAAAAAA
This sequence comes from Aptenodytes patagonicus, assembly GCF_965638725.1. Taxonomy (NCBI): domain Eukaryota; kingdom Metazoa; phylum Chordata; class Aves; order Sphenisciformes; family Spheniscidae; genus Aptenodytes; species Aptenodytes patagonicus. Next base: position 33,281,489 of record NC_134955.1, on the reverse strand, counting down.
GCAAGCTGCGTAATAGTGAAGGAATGAGGTAGTGTGAGTCATCTCGCTCATGAGCGCTTCATCTGGTTGAGTTCTCACCCATCCAGGAGGGAGTTTGCCAGGCCCCGTTTACATCCCACAGCCAGTAAGCCCAGCCAGGGGTATAGCACCGAAAACAGAACTGTATATAGTCACCTCCTAGCATATACGAGAAACGATCTCACGATTGCCCTCAGTAGAAGCATCAACTCTCTCTACTTGCATTGTATTACGAACGACACCACTGAATCCAGCCTCATCTAGGTCCACAAGGAGGTTTGGAAGACTTAGGTCCACAGGCTCCCCTAAACACCCAGTTCCTCCTTGGAAGACCCCTTCTCATGGCCCATGCTTCATACTACTCTTACCACACTTTTCCTCCAGCTTCCTCCTCAGAACAACTCCTTTCATCCTCTGAAACTAGGATTGATTTCAGTTTTTCCCTGTTTGCCCTCCAGTTCACCCTTTTTAATCTTCCATGGGACTTCCATGTGCCATTACAAATCTTGAGGGTACTGTAAGAGTGAGAAAAAAGAAACACATGCTTTTTGGATGTAATCTGGTTCCTTTTTCTTAAAAACTGTGCAGCAGGGGGAAGCAGGTTAATTAATTTCCACTTAAAGTTTGAATTAGTCTTAATTCAAATGTAACTATACATGCACATCTAGGACTCCGGGCTTTTTTCCTCAGCTCTGCTACTGACCGATTCAGAGAACGTGACAGTTTCCAGGTTTTTACCCACAGAGACTGACTAACTCTCAGCACACTTCTACCCTTATTTTGGATAGAGAGTGTTAGAAAGACAGACAGATCACAAAGACAATGGCTGTTGCTATCTTATCAGTGGGAAGAAGACGAGGTGCTATTACAAAGGATAAGCTTTCAGTAATGAATCTCTCTTTTTCCTGTAGACTACACAAGGCCACACATGCTGCCTGTGCTGAATTTGCTTGAAGGTCACTCTAGCTAACTGAATTTGATGGATTTTCTGCAGACGTCAGTCCCACTCCTACTAAACACTTGAAGCCTGGAGCTGATGTTCTTCCATCACTCCATTACACTCAGTCCCTCATAATTTCTCTGTTGTATTTATGAGCAAATCTGACAATTTAAGCGCTTTCCTTGAAGTTTATGAGATGATGAGGTTCAGAGAACCAGGAGATGCAATGAGCTAGTGAGAAATAGCATCCGACAGAAGCTCCTACCAGGCCTGCCAATCACATAGAAGTCTTTTTGAGAAAGTATGTGTTGTTTCGATCTGTTGTAATGAGTAAGGCAGCAGGGAGGCTAGTGAAAAGTTGGATTATTATAAGCTCTGAACTGTTTACTTGTAAGACCCCGATCCTACAGACTTTCTGCATTAAAAAAAGAATCAGTGTGTGCAGTTTTCCTGGTGTCAGTAGAAGTAATAGTTGTGAATAAAGATGCTTTTCAATATATAGCTTGCAAAATTATGCCTGAAGCTTTGACTTACATCTCTTTTTTTTTAAATTTAAAATGTTTTGCTTGTTTTCCATCATGTGCCATTTAAAGATTCATAAGAAAGCATTTAGTTGCATTGCTACCAACATAACTGCGAAGCAGCAGTGTGTACCAGAAATTCAAAATTCAGCCCAAGAGTCAAAATACTTTGGCCACCTGTGCTTAATTCTGCTGTTACCATAGCGAGACTGTTTTTCATATGATTTGTGTAACACTCAGTATTGAATTAAATCTTGGAAGTACATTTTCTACTGCAAAATAGCTTTTTGTGGTTAAAATACTGTTTGCAACAAAACCTCCTCTTTTCATGTCACATCACACGCTGAAACAATGGCAAAAAGATAAATCGCTCCAAATCTAATTTTAACTGCTGCAAATTTTGTAATAGGTTCACTAATTTCTATAATGTTTAGAACACTGTATATAACAGCTATAGGCTTATAGCTTACAGATTTCTGATGCAACCTTCACTGGCATTTCTGGGTTCTATAAGCAGCATGAAGCAGAGCATAAATCTCTCCAAAAGGGTTGCTTACTCCACCCTTCCTTTGTTTCGAAGTAGTTTCTGATTTTTTGCCTTTAGGGTTATTGTTAATGTTAGATCATTTCCATTGTTTATCTCCAGAAAAGTGTTTCCAGGCCATTCTGCAGTCATCACTGTTCTGGGAAGGCCTATGAAAAGGTGAAGGTTATATGTTTCTCCAGTAGATGTGGTCAGAAATACATGACTGTCATCAGCATCATACACCTATATCTAATTCCTTTGCTCTCTAACAGTTTTCTCCCTATTCATTTTCATTGCTTAATCCAGCAAAGATTTCCCAAGGGGCTGAATATATCTTTCCATGCTGTGGACTGATAAAGAATGCACCAATGAAATAAACAGACTAATGCTATTAATATGGACAGTGTTCTGGAGCCAAACCTGGAGCCAAGAACCTAGCAGCTGCACAAGGCATCCATGCAAGTGGCCTTGGGAAACACAGATGCCTCTGGATGCCTGAAGATTCCCAAGAATCTGCCATGAGGGATTTACAGGCTGCTCCATGATGGGCAAAATCCCTCATTCCTGAGCAAAAGATCAGGAAGAAACTCTGCAAAGGGTTGCTCATGGATCCACCCTCTCAGAGCATCTCCTGTGGGTTTTTCCACGGAAGGAATGGACCAACAAGCAGTATTTATAGAAAAACCTTTAGGCTGGCCGAGACCTGGAATGAATCTGCCTGCAGTTCTCTGATCTATGAACTCCACCACTACTGTGCTGTTCAGTATCTGCTCTTGATATGAAGTGGGGAACGATCTCATGCGATAAATAAATATAGAGGAATGAATAGCCTCATCTTCATCCCACTGCCTTGTCTCTGAACCAAGAAAAAGCTCACTTGTCTAGCACTGACTCTGCAGAAGCTGTGACAGTTTGTACAGATGCTCTTTATGTTAAACATTACTCTGTTTAATGCATCAGGACCTGAGAGATCTGGGTGCTGGCTTTGTCAATGGTTTATGTCGTGAACCAGAGTAAAACACTGGATTTGCAACAGTTTTAACACCTGTACAAAGGAATTAAGGATACCTCCTTTGCAAGTTGCTTTCATCCACAGATAAAAAAACTGTATCCAACACATGCATTAGTATCAGTGCCACTTAACAGATAACATGGAGTTGCAAAAAGTGAATCTATTTTTAAGTCTACTTTTCTTGGCTGCACATAGTTCCCTACTCAATATGGTGCCACTGAGCTGCTGCTGTTGATGAGGATCATCAGGCCTTACCTGTACGGATGAGGGCAAAGAATTCTGACGACAGACCTCATGGATACAAGGATAAATGTAAAAGGTGAAACACAGTCTGGTGTAAAAACAGGCTGAAAACGATCAGCTAATGCAGCTGAAGGAATATTTGCATGAAAAATTATGCTATTTCAGAACCTGTGGTGTATCTATATACGTACATGAACACGAGTCTACATACTTGCATATGTGTGCTCTGTGTTCACAGGGACTGTCTTACTGGGTTATAGCAAAGAGCTAGCTGAAAGTAGGGACTGCAAGGAGAGGCTGAGTTGAATGTGTGTGTGTTTCTTTATAGCTATGGATTTCTCTTACAGTAAGAGCTTCCTCCTAAATCAGCTTAACATGAAATGCTGTTTATGGAGGGTAGGTTAAAACCAGTTGCCTATTGAGTGGCTGCAACAAATCTATTCAGCCAGTAGGGGAGGAAGAAGATCTTTGTAGCTGCTGTTGTTTTCCTGATGAATAATTATGCCACCTCCAGCTGGCTGCCAAAGACCCTTTCTTTAAAAGCCATATGTCCTCTCTAATAAAGGAGATCATCATCACACCTCCTTCAGGCTTCCCTCATTCTGCTGTACTTATGCCTGATTTCATTTGGTTCATGCAGTGGTACGGCTGTAGGATGATGGCTTCCCTGAGCTAGTGCTTAGAGAAAACACGGTCTAGAGAAAAAGGAAAGATTGTCTGGGACAGCCTGGGTCTGTGCCTCTGTGATTCCTGGAATGTTACTCACTGGGTAGCTCATATGGGTTTTCTTTTTAAATAACTCTTTAAAGGGTTGCTGGAATCCAAGTTACTTTAGATCTGCCATAAAGCGGCAGTGTTTCAGGGCACTCCCCCCAGATTAATCATTTTCACATTCTGAAATCTGTCAACTGTACCTTCAGGCACTGCCAATTCAAGCAAATACAAAAATAGTAGTCACAGCACCTCAGGGCATGATTTCATCAGATCTTCTACACTAAGCAGGTCTGACCAGCTCAACATTTATCTGGGAGACCTCCAGAGAACAGAAAGAAGAGTACAGGAAGGGGAAGATCTTGTGAGGCAGCTGAGATTTCTTACCAGTATAAATCATACAACATCTCTGGGAATTTAAACCTTGGTTGTTTAAAAAATAGCACTGCTTCTGTTGCAACCGGCCTATATCGGTGCTGAAGCAGCACGTGACTACAGATGCTACCTTCCAAAAGGGATTTAAAACTCAGATTTCGCAGTTCTTTTCTCAAATTCAGGTTGTTAACTATGGCCACATTCCATCTCAAGGCAATGAATTACATACTGTTTCCAATAGTCTTGAATGTCAAAATTATTCTTCACACCTCCTACTAAAGCACACAGTCACTGCCATATTCCACTTCAGACAAGGCTGTATTCAGCGAGGAGTCTTACATACACAGTTAGCAAAGGAGTTGAAATCAGACAGAAATATAAAGTTAGTCTTCTGTTTATTCAAAATGAAGCTGAAATCCAAGAAAGATCTAGGGAAACTGCCAAGGCCTGTAGGGCCTCTCAACTAATCTGCCCAAGCAGACCCTGGTACTCGTATGAAATCCAATCGCATGAAATTGTGACTTATATCCCCTACAACATTGTTGCCTTGCAATGCAAATAGTGGTTCCACAGATTTCCACAGTCCCTGCATATGCACATTACTCTCAGCTTCTTCCCGGGCCCTCACTGCAATGTCGTAGCTTCCTCCATAGTTCCCCGCAATAATCTCCTCAACCCATGTTCCCTGTCTACACACTTTTGGCCTGCAAGACCTGGTCCATACTGTGGATAATATGAAATTACATCCCTGTTGATAAGCCAGCCAGTTTAAGACTATTCTCCAGATTCTGCTCACATTTCCCCTTTGGGGATCCTAATGTTGGCCTCCTTTCATTACCCTGAAATTGGGAGGCATTTAATATCTTTTAAATTCTGCCTCTGACAACGTACTTGAAACTGAAACCCTCTCCTAGACAGGGACTGACCAATTCAAAACATTTAACTTTCTTAGAAAAAGCGGCTAAAAAGAGCCATAAGAGAGAAGAAATCCTTTAAAATGGAGAAGAGGGTCTTGGGGACTCATTTGCATGCTATGGGAGCTTTGTATTTCAGGCAGAGTTTTAACTGTGAACAAAGATCTTAAATAGGAATTTATCCCAGTGGCATCATGAATCATTGTTTGGTAGAAATTTCTTACAGTGAGGCACCACTGTGCTGTACTTTAAAGAATGTGGTATAAATGCTGTTAAAATACTGTCAGCTCGGTGTTTGGATATTCTAATTTTAGCCTTGTTTATTATGTTTTATCTCCATGGTGTTTTTAGGCAACTCTTGTACCAGCAATGCTAGCAAATTCCTCTTTTTCAGAGAAACCTTGTGGTCACTGGGACACTGATGATGCTTCTCTGTGTGATTCCTGTATGGACATGTTCACACAATTAGGTCCTGTAATGTGAAAGTGAATGATGCCATCACAATTTTCTTGCAAGAAACACTACCAGAACCAACCTTAGGAGGAAAGTTCATCTTAAAATTGCACTCTGTCTCTAGCAATGGGAGCATTAAGCCATTCCAATTGAGTTTTCAGCCATGCTGAAGCAGCTGCAAGAGGTTAGGATAGTGAGACTGGGGCCCACATAGCTGCTAAAAACGTACAGCAGAAAGTTGTATAGAGACAATTTCTAGACAACAAAGAAAAGGAGTGGAGTTGAAGATGCTGTTGTTCTAGTGGCAACTTACAGAAGGTTGCTATCAACAAGTTGGTAAGAATTCTTTTTTCTTAGCTGTCATGGGACTTCTTTGTCTGCGTGGATCTATTTTAAATGTTTTTCCCCTTTCAGCACTCCCTGATAATAAGAAACTTATGTAAGTGCTCTTCTTCGGGGAGAATCTCGCTTTGGTCTGCTTATTTTGTCTTGAGAAAACCACAGGGCTGAGAGAGCATACGAAAAGAGCTTACATACTCAAAAGGTGCAGCAGGCAGCTGAGACAAACTGCAAGGGCAGGATTAATGGTTCATGGTTCAGCTGTTTGCAGACCAGTAATTAGCATCCTCCACCCAGTGAATTGATCTCTGCCTAAGCAGCACTGTGAAGTACTATGGAGAGCTATATTAGTCATAGGGATAGTTGAAAAAAAGAAAAAAAAAAACCCCAAAACCCAAACCTTTCTTCCCCTTTCTTGGTTTCTGAGGGCAAGAACTATGTTCTCCCACGCTGAGAGAGAGGGAATGGTTTGGCCTGCCCCACAAGCTGCTGGGCAGGGTGTATCCCGAAAGGGCAGGTGGATCTGGGAGCGAGTTTCGTGCCGTGGCAGTGGTAAAGGTGGGTGTGGGCTGTACCCTGGCAAACAGCTGGGCTGCATCATGTGCTGTGAGCAGTGAACTTGCCAGGAGAGCAGGGAGAGGAGGTCTCCTGCCAGGTAACCTTCCTGCTGGTAAATTCGTGCCTGGTCTGTACTGAGACACTAGAGGATAGGCTTATTTTTCTCACTGTCTCTAAAGGCTGTATTCCGGTTGGGAGTAGGGGTAATACACAGGACTAAATTTCACAGAGTAATTTCATAGCAATCTCTTAGTGTGCAAGGCTGAATATGGCGTGACTTCTCTGCTAGAAAGGGAGCGTGGTCTGAGAAAGGATCTGGTTCTTGTTTAGAAGCTTGTTTAAAAACTGTGCAAATAGCAGATAAGCTGCCATCAGATGCTAACGTGATGCCAACATGTTCAGTAGAGTCCTGCAGTTGTCAAAAACCACTCTACTGTAATTAAAAGCAAATCTAGAACAACCTCCTGACAGGTTTTATAAGAAAATTAGCTATCTTACAGTGAAACCAGGCTAACAAATATTATTGTAGAGTGACTTTCTGCTTTCTATCACCCTCATAAATAAGCCTACTTCTTAATTCTCATGGGAGATAATGAGAGAATAAAACACATTTATCACCATTTATGACAACGTTCTGAATTCAGATAAACCCTTTTTTAACCACGATGCCATTACGGGGAAATGGTGGGGAAAAAAAAGTCAAGACTTAAAATTATGCGAAGACTCTTAATGCCCAAGTAGCAAGTATGTATTTTAACTATTGCTTCTTCAGGAAATCAAAAGGTAGGTGCACTTCTCTCCTAGGCTGATAAATTATATAGAAAATTGACTTTTGTCTTTTTCTGTCTTTCTTTTTGGAGCCGAAGTTGCTGCTTTGGACGCTGTATCCAATCCACAGTAAGTAGTATGTGTCAGCGGGATCCAAAAATCGGGGTTGAAATGCTGCTAACTATAGATCCTGAGACAAGGAATCAATAGGAAGAAGTAAATAGAAGTTGGTAGTGAGCCACCGAGGCCTAGTTTGTCAATCTTCATCTGAAAACAAACGCTGTATCCAGCATGGAGAGAGAAGAACCCTCATAATTGTAAAGTGAGTAAATCAGTGTTTTTCTTATTTTCTGCTGATTATTAGCTACTTACAGCTTGGTATCATACTGTGACAATTACTGTAACGAAAAATTACAAGGAAGTGCCAATCATAAGCTTGTTTCCGGACATAAAAAATTGCACCCAATTTAGGCAAAATATTCTTTTTAACTTTGTTTCACCTCTTGTCCCAATTATCCAAGTTATGTTCTCATAAAACTTAGGAATTCTCTTGATAACTAATTTAAAAATGATAATTTTGGGTATCCCACAAAATATCTGTCTGGAGGGAAAGTGTAGAACTTCATTCCCTTGAATGAGAAGATAAGAGAGACTAAAGTACTACTAGTGGTGCAAAGCATGCTGCCATACTATTCTTAGAGATGGCAACATGTTGAAGCACTTTTGTGGCAGGTTTCAGTGTTTTGTTACTGTTTTGATTACCTTCCTGTTCTTGTAATATCACGCATTAGAAAAAGTGTGCTCATAAGGCTGGTCAAGAAATTGCGATTAGTTTATCCGAGTATTTGGTAAAACCTACATTCTGCTGTCTACCACATATAGCGTTGCCCTGATTTTGCAAATGCCCTTTCAACTCACAGGAGTGTGGCATGAAGTAAAGAAAAATGTTGCTGTATATGATTACAAGATCATTATTCCTTGGCCAAGTCCAAGTCAAAAAAACCCATATCTTTAATATGATGGCATACCTAAAAGAGCCCATAATATTAGTTTGCTACAGAAGTTTCCCCAATAGCCTGTGGTTGTAAGGAGGGCACTTGACTGTGTACGTTTATCAAGAATGTGAGGAAAAATGGAATTGAAGTATTACCTGGCCAAAATAAGTTACAGTTTCAAGTTGGTCTCCTCCTGTGTAATGCTGGCTTCTGTGGCAAATTACTTCTTTGCCTTAGTCTTGGCATACTAAATTACAAGAGAAATGCTGGAGAAAACCAGGTTGATCTCCAATCATTGGATTTAATGCCCCCTCTCTTAAATATTTTATCTAATAAATTGTTCACTCTTCACCGATGTTGTGCTCTATTTTTCCCAGAGCACAGTCTTTTTCTGTACAGAGAGTAATACCCATCCTAAAGAAGTACTGTAAGGCTAAAGTAGAGTGCAGAAGATAAGCTAGTTATTTGTTGGATTGCAGAGGTTCGAGGCATAGACTGAGTCTACTGCTGTTACTTTCTATCCAAATGTGGATTGTTTGTTTGTTTCCCTTAAAAGCTAATAATGATTTTTTTTTCTTACTTTGTTAATGATGCCTACGACTGGGCTTGTTATCAATTTTACCTTCAGGCATGGATGGATTCCAATATTGTTTCCCCATCTTGTGTCCTATTGTTTTCAGCCTGTCTGCGTTTAAATAGCTGAACAATGAAATTTAATTGTCCTCTCAAGCATGTGATATTCTCTCGCTTATTTTACTGGACGCATACTAGATCATCCCACGATGAAGTGCTCTTGAACAGGGCTATCTGTGATAAACTAGGTAATGCTGTTTTGGATCAGGGTTGAGCCAGTAATATTAATGCTTTGTTTTCCTCTGTTGGGTGTTTTTTTTTTTTTTTTTGCTTTAACCCCCCCCAAGCCTCTATCACTCCATGGCTGGTCCAATGACTTCTAGGAGCAGCGCTGGGGAAGCAGCCATAAGCTTCCACAACATCCAGCCTCTCACACAGAGGCACTATTTAACATGAATCATTACTATGAGGCTGAGGCTAATCTGTCCAAATTTAATTAATGGCTCCTAAACAGAAGCATAAAGGTTTTTAAAGCATTTACTGTGGCCTTCAGACATGTTACTAATGAATGTTATCCCTCTTTCTTCCTTTTTGTGGAGAAGGTGAACAGCTTTTATGTAACATTCATAAAACAGCTGCTGGAAGAACTAATGCTTCATAATCCTGATCATTACAGTATCATAATATATTTATGGATAACACATCTTAAAATTCACCTTTTAACAGCTGTATTGGTAATTTTAGTTTTTAATGGTATTTTGGCAAATGATGTAGTTGAAACAGGCTTCATAGTTTTGTTTTTTCCTGAGCCTCCTGTAACTGGTGAGGCTTGTCATGCTTTGGCTTTATCCCAAAAGGATAAAGGGAATTCCCCCTCCCCATCCATGATAATCCTCTGTAGGTTTTCTGTTGGCTTTTTTTTTTTCCCTCTTCTCCTAACTCCCTGCATAATTTTTTCCTCTCACTTCTCAATCCTGTTTGACAGAGTGAAAAAAATGCTCCTTTGCTAAATACTGCTGGCAGTTTTACATTTGAAAATGCACTATCTGAAACAATAAAGTTAAAAATTGTTTATTTGTTTATACTGTGGGGGAGAGCACCATCATGGTTGGGGGTTTTGTGTCCATCCCTTCTCCCTGCTTTCCCACTGGGGAAACAAAAAAATAGATCATCTACATCTGCTTTGAGTCAGTCACTTCTGTCTTCTGGTTTTCCAAGAATAGCCAAATGCTGCCATTGGTTCGCTGTCAGGGAGAAAAACACTGTGGAGACTGTGGCATTAACACAGCCTCTTGAAAACACCAGCCCAAATGCATGCTCATCATGAGTCACGACTGAGTGCTCGGGTTATTTCATTCCTGCAATTCCTCCACAGCAGAGACCCAGAAGATGCTGTTCCCCCATCTTGTATCTGCTGGAGTGGGACAGCAAGTTGGTTTCAGGACAGAACCTGTGTGGGATCCTTCTGCCACCACAGCAACAGTATCATAGCATTCCCTCAGAGCTACTTTTTCCCCAAATATGACTGGCGAGACAGGTAATTTCACAGAATCATAGAACAGTTTGGGTTGGAAGGGACCTCTAAAGGTCATCTAGTCCAACCCCCCTGCCGTGGGCAGGGACATCTTCAACTAGATCAGGTTGCTCAGAGCCCCGTCCAACCTGGCCTTGACTGTTTCCAGGGATGGGGCATCCACCACCTCTCTGGGCAACCTGTGCCAGTGTTTCACCACCCCCAGCGTAAAAAATTTCTTCCTTGTATCTAGTCTAAATCTACCCCCCTTTAGTTTAAAGCTGTTCCCCCTTGTCCTGTCGCAACAGGCCCTGCTAAAAAGTTTGCCGCCATCTTTTTTATAAGCCCCCTTTAAGTACTGATAGGCTGCAAGAAGGTCTCCCCGAAGCCTTCTCTTCTCTAGGCTGAACAAGCCCAACTCTCTCAGCCTTTCTTCATAGGAGAGGTATTCTATCCCCCTGATCATTTTCGTGGCCCTCTTCTGGACCTGCTCCAACAGGTTTTATCTAATTTGTTCAGTTTAATGAGGGATCCTCAACGTTACTCATTCATAGGGTTTGAAGGAAGAGATCTCTCCTTTCCCCTGCTTGACAGCACTCTCAAAACTCCTTCCCTGATCTGACCCTTTCTATCTGATGCGTGACTTTTGGGATGTGCTTGTCTAAGGGGAAAGCTTGAAAAGCTGGGATTTGATGAGAACTAGTGACCTTCTGTGAAAATAGGTGAATGTGGAAGTTGAGACTTAAATCTGTGAGACTTACGGTGTACCCATGGCCTGCTGCGTTGTGTTCTCCTTTCTAGTACATCCAAGTGATTCTGACTTTGTATGCGCTGAAAGCAACAACAAACCCAACCCCGTGGTGGGGACAGGCACACAAGGGTTTTGGTACAGTCATGTATTGACAGTAAACGGAAGGACCCCAAAACCGGCAAGGTACGATGGGACAATGTCCTTGTGCCCTGCCACGAGAAGAGGACACCATGCCTCGCCAGGAGTAAGGCCCTAGAGAGGGGAAGGAAAAGCCCTTTGCGATGGTTGCGTCTCCCTCCATTTTCTAGGAGTATCCTAACACGGCATGAGCCCCGAGAGCCACCCTGGCCAGGCCGCAGACGTGAGCCCGCCTCGGTGACCGGGGGACACGTTGCCCGCCGGTACTCCGGGCGGACCCCGGCCTGCCCCCGCCTCATAGGTGGGGTTTGGGCCCCGAATGGGGACTGGGGCCAGCGGCAGCAGCTCGCCCGCCCAGCGCCGAGCCGGCCCGCGCCTCCCAGCCCTCCTCCGCGCCGCCAGGGGGCGGTGGTGGCGGCTCTGCCCGCCTCGGCGGAGGCGGGTGCAGCGAGGAGGCCGCGCGCAGGCGCAGCAGCGGGCGCCCCCGCCCCCGCAGCGTTGTCCCTCCCCGGCGACAGAGCGCGGGGCGGGCGTTCCCTGCCGCAAGGGCTGCCGGTCTATCGGCGGCGCGGGGGCGGGCGGCCGGCCCGGGGCCCGGACATAAGATGGCGGCGGCGTTGCTGGGGAGGCGGCGGCGGCGGTTGCGGCCGTGCGGGCTGTCGCGGAGCGCGGGCGGTGCACGGCTCTGCCCGGGCTCGCAGGGCGGATAGAGCGGGGCCGGCTCGGCGGAGCGGGGCCGCCATGGGCTCCCAGGTGCTGCAGATCCTGCGCCAGGGCGTGTGGGCGGCGCTGAGCGGCGGCTGGTACCAGGACCCGCACCAGGGCGCTGGGGTCAACGCGCTGCACCTCTACCTGTGGCTCTTCTTGCTCGGCTTCCCCTTCACCCTCTACATGGTGAGCGCAGGCCGCCGCCGCGCCCGGGGGAACGGTGCCGGCCTGGGCCTCGGGGCGGGCGGGCCTCGCGGGGGGCCGCCCGCCTCAGCGGGGGGGAGGGCGCCGCGGGGCCGGGGCCGTCGCGCGCGCGCCCCCTGCCCGCGGCGCTGCCTGTGCGCTGCCGGGCTGCCCCGGGAAGGGGCGCCCCGGGGCCCGCCTGCCCGCGGCTTGTCCCTGTCGGCGCCCGCCGCTGCGAGCGGTGGCCCGCGGCGGGCCCGGCAGCCGCCATCGAGGCGGCCCGGAACGTGCCTGAGGCCGCGGCGTTTCGGAAGCACGGACCTGTTACCGGGGATATGTGGGTGGATACGTGCTAGCGGGGCGCAGCGGGCGCGGCAGGGCTTCGGTCGCTGGCGCTTCGCCTTCGATTGTCTGTTTACTTTCCTTCAAAATTGGGCATAACTCTACTAGTTTCCACTGCGGATATGCTGGTAGTCCAGGAAAAATCACAGTTTACGTAGCAGCTGTCAGATACAGCCAGTATTTCTGTTTGGCAGCTCTGTCGCTTTCTCTTCTGACTTTTGAGACTTGGGGAGGGATTTGCTTCAGGGTCCATAACCTGGAAGTTTATTTGGCCATAGTGTAGTGTACTGCGTGCTGGCTGGCAGTGTATCTGGACTCTCTGTTATTGACAAGAAGTTACTTTGCCTTTTTTGCTTGTGTCCAGACTTTAGTATACTTGGTTTGGGAGAATTCCTGTTGAATATATCTTTGTATCTGACACTTCACTCAAAGCTGTTAAAATACTAACCTTTAAACCTAGAAACTTTCTTGATGTTAGGACGTGGAAACAAATATAGGAGAGGTGTGATCGGTTATGAGAGAAGGGGGTAGTTTCCTGTTGGCCAGTGCTTTTCTTTCTAAGTTGTGTGTAACTTATGAAATGCTACTATTTCGCTTCAGATTTCTCAGTAGAAAAGTGTCATCATACTAGGTGTGTTGTGATCAGTTTTGAGCATATGAGGTAGAATGTAATTTGCAAGTCTGCCAGGTCCAGGTGCTGTGACAACATGAAGTAGCGACTGCCTTGTGAAAAAATGTGAGTTAGTGAATGAAACCTTGGAGGAAAAACTCTATGTGAGTGCAGTTGCAGAGATTGAGAGCTCTGGGGTCAGGTATTTACTTTGTTAAAAAGCAATTTGTAAGGTTGCAGTATGAGACACTTCATACTAAGAAATAGGTAATGTGGAAGAGGAAGTTACAGCCCTGTATGGTTAGTTTTTAATTCATATTACAGTGTCTTGGAAAAGGTAGCTCCAAGGCTTTTTGTTTGAAAACTGTAGACTGCTGGCAAGGAAACCGCAGGCTGAGAACAAACTGCTTTTAAAACCAAAGTTAATGTGACAACAGCTAGATAAAACTTCCAACTAAGCAGATCCTATCTATAAAAACTGTGAATCTGTATCTATTCGGAGTTCCACTGAATATGGGAAGAGGACAGTCCTTTTGGTCTCAAATGTAGCTGCTTTTTTTTTTTTTGGTAGAAGTACTGCTCTTCTGCTTTGGCAGAATAGTTACTTAATTAGTACTCCCTTGCTGAGAAAGCTGTTCATAAAGGTGTGGTGAGCTATATCCTGCATGCGCAGGAGACTTTTGAAGGGGGGCTGATCTGTATTGTACATAGGTCTTTTGACAACTGATAAATCTGGACCAGCATTTGAGTCTCCTGCTGCTCTTAAAGCAGCAGTTAAGCTTCAGTTGCCCCTACTATGGGGTAAACTTCAGTGTTGCTTAAACTACTTCCTTTTCCTGTGCAAAGGGAAAAGAAGCGCAAAAGCAAGCTGCTTTGGGTTTTGTTGAGGTCAGAGAAATTCTCTTGCTTCATAGCTCTGGACAAGTTAAAGATGCAACAAGTGCCAACTTCCCTGAGAATAAGTAGGGAGATTAGTCACAAGTTAAAGCAGATTGAATCATATTTGGCTGTTTTCCCTCTTTCCACCCTCTGCCGTTTGTGTTGTCTAGACATAAACTAAACAGGCAGAATTGTGATGGTCATCTTAGGTCTTTAGCATCTCTTAGGCTCTTTTTCAAAATAAAAAGCAGTAAATGTTGCATTGCTGTAGGACATCCATAAATAAGTGGAACTTGCTTAAAAAGTCTTAGGTAAAATCATAATCTGAATTCTGAGCATGGCTCACTGGTGTGTAGGAGGGAATTTCTAAGCTAGCTTCAAGTGACTTGTTGCTGGCAGACAACCCTGTGTGTTTAAAAAACCAAGGTATATAGAAAGACTTAGAATGCTGCCAGGTTTTATATTACATATAAAACTTCCTCACATAAGGAATTCCAAGATCATAGTGTTGCTTTGATGCATCGAAGCAGCAATAACTAGTTATTCCTAAGTTTGTTTTGTAGCAACAAAGGATCCCCTAAGAACTTCGCTTGTAGCTGGTTCTCAAAGCTGAATGCATTTTACAGTAAGGTAATCACTTTTTTTCAAATGTTACTTAACCCCCAGCAGGAATGGAACACTTAATCTCTTTTTGGATATGGTAATTTAGATGCACTTACTGCTTAAAGACTTGGTTTGTTGCATCCAACCTGTGTATTCCTTCTATTGATCCTGTATTTTCAGAATGGAATCTGGTAATGGTTGTGGTCAGCAAGTAATACCATAAATCTGTGTATTTCTTTGCATGTGTATGCCAGTGCTGTTAGGGTTGGTGGGTTTAACTCATGGTGCAAACCAACTGAAGACATTAGCAGTAGAATTCAGCTAGCCTTTCTTCCTTGGTCCCTCATCTGCCTTCTGAGCTTAAGCATGTGAAAGTGAGGTCTGTACCCTATGTGAAGGAGAAGAGACAGATGTATACATAAATGTATCTATATTACAGATCCATATACTTTTCTTTTTCTCGTGTATTTATACACTTAACCTGTCGTTGTTGGAAGCGTGGCAAAAAGAAAGTGTAGATAATGAAGGAATTGGGGTGTAGCGGAAGAGATGTCTGCTTGAGTGAAGCTGCTTGAGTCTGTACTGTTGGATCTGTGGCTTGGCAGCATGCATACAAAAATACTGCTTTCTAGACTAGTTAAATCTATCTTGTTTGGATATTTGTATTCAGTAACAGACTCAGCTGTGCCTGTTGATCTGCATATCTGTTGTAAGAGCTGATCCCTCTTTCTACTCTAATCCAAAACTCAAGCTGGGAGAAGAAAATATGCTACAATATGGGGAAACTGTACAACTAGGTTGTAAAACATAGTGGTAGAGTTGGGAAAAATACCCTAAATGCAGAGGCCAATGTTATGCATCAGTGTTGCAAGGGGGAGGGGAAGAGAAGAGGCTGCCAAAGCACTTCCCCTAATCGGAATGCTGTTTCAGCCCCACCACGTGCACAGGAGGGGGTGAAGTCTTGGCTCCAGCACTCGGGGAACTTTGCCAGTGACTGAAGAGGAGCCAGGACTGTACCTTGCTTGGGGTGATGGGCTTGTATGTACCTACAGAACTTGTCTGTCAAAGTCAAGCTCATTTAGACAACAGTTCACTTAATAGGCACTTAATTTCCTGACTTGTGTACATAGTTATAGAAATAGGTCATATAAATGTAGCTTCATATGAAAGACTTTTTCCAGTGAAGTTTCTGAAATAGGTGCTGTTTCTTCAACTAAGAGTTTAAGTACTTGAAGTTACATGTGTGATGAGAATCCCTGGTATCCCACATTACTCTAAGCCACATACAGTTTCTTTGCTACTCAAGTTTCATTTGTACACCTTGACGTTTCAGTCAAAAACTAGATAACTTGTAACTGAATATGCTTCCTGATAACAACAGTTCTTAAGGGCTCTGGCTGTTCATAAACAAAAAATGATGACGAAACTACATCTGCTGTTTCTTGATATTTCCTTTTCTCCAGTATGAATGTTTCTATAAAATACTGGCCTCAAGATGCTTGAACTTGAAAGCATTTTACAAGACAACTGCTTAATGAATGCTTGATTGATATCACTTTTATGTAAGGACTTGCAATTTGATTTGGGTTGGAAGACTTTCCTATGAATGTTCTCAACAGGTAACACCTACATACCTCTTTTTGAAAAGAATCTGGAAACTTCATTGCATCTATAGCGTCTAGCTAAAGCTAGATGTGGTTAGGTAAGATCCATGTAGTCTTTGTTTCTTCATAAGGATGCAGCACAGTCTGTGATCAATGAAATTCCCTCTGGTTTCTGACACTTATGTATTTGAAACGCTAAATCAAGGTATGGTTACCTTTGTAGTTCAAATGGGAATACTTTAGTCCTGTAACTAGTGGTCTGAGGTTTCTTTTCTGTTCTAGGTTGACCGCTGGAATATAGGAGTGTTTAAGACTTTTTCTATGCACTGTTTCACAAAAGGTGTGCTGTGATACAGCTGAGCTGACATAACAGCCAGCAGCTTCCAGAAGGGACAGTCCCACTCCTCAGCTGTGCATTCCTGCATCTTACCTTTGTTCACATGTATAGTATGGATTTCATAAGTTGTTTTGAAAGGTTTAAATTTGGAAAGTAACTCCTGAGGGAAAGGTGGTAGAAAATCATTCTCCTTCCCCTCCCCCTCCATCTTTGAGAGTACTACTTAACTTCCCTTTAAGATTTAGGGAAATACTTTCAGCTAGGAGTTTATCTAATGATTGGGTTTGTTGAGCTGTTAGATGACTGAAGTTTTCAACAGAATGTAATTAAAGCAGGCAGTTTTTGTATGGTCATGTCTAGCTCTTCTCTCCTACAAGAGCTTCAGTTGTGACTACTGCTGTTCAGTGTATGTTTTGGTGCTAATGGAAGTGACTAGAGATGTGCAGTAAAATGGGATGTTCTCTGAAATGCTGTTGCAGCTACAGACTTGTAGTCAGCTGGTGTCTGCTAGCAAGCTCTAACCTGAGGTTTTTAGTCTGTTGTGCCCAATAAAAATGCTTTAGTACTTGTGAAAAGAACTGAAATGAGATCTAGCTGCAAATTTGTAGGACTTAGAGTTGTTTTCCAGTCTTGAAGGTGGTGTTGTATAGGATACTCAGTTATGCTGCTGAGAGGTCTCTCCTCAAATGTGGTAAAATGTCAAGCACAGTTTAAAATACTAATCTCACTTTAACTTGCCTGGGCTTGTGGATAGAAGACCCCAAATGGATGCTTCTAAGTTTGGCAAAGAGAAATAGAGAAGACACCAGTGGTTTAGGTTAGGTTGCAGTAACTCTTCCTCTTGAGGCTGGAATGCAGGCGAGTTGCTGGTGAGACTTAATGTGAAGTGTGATCAGACAGCAGAGTATGCCAGACATGCTAAAATTTCTTCTATTCCCAGAGTATATGTCCTATCCAGAGAGGAGTGACTACTAATGAATACAAAGAATGAAAAGTAGTGAATAACTTATTTTTTAGCTTTCTGCAATCCTGTGGAAACAGTATGTGAGGAAAAAGCATCCTTTAATTCTTTATTGGGTTTGCTGCAAGTTACATGAGGTGTTTTGCCTTTTTCCCTGCTTGTTCTGAAAGCTTTCCTTTGCAGAACAGGATGTGTAGATTTGCATTCCACATGATAAACCGGATACACTGTGTGACCTCACTGCTGACAGAGTTTGGGGGAGAAATTGAAGAGCTCTGCAGATAGAAAAGTATAGGCATGTCTTTTATAGACTAACTCTAGCTTTTGTAATCTAGCATTCACCTGACTATTCTGGTAATGGCTTCTGAACACTACGTACTTGTAAAAGAGAGGATAGTTGAAGTTGTGTTTGTGATTGGGTAGCAGACTGCTTAGCAGGTACAGGAAGCTCATACATTTTGCCAAAGTTAATGGGCTTGCCCTTGCCTGCAGGGAGCTAGCTGCCTCTGAAGTTCTTGAAAGCGGAAGCACCGCATTTCTTGAGGAAACCCTTGTAGCATTGCTTCAGGGGTTGTATGGATGCCATTAGCATCATTGTGGCTCCTGGTTGCTTACTGATGCTGTTTTTAAATAGCTTTGTTTCCTCATTCTCCTCAGGTGGTGCTTGGTAAGTGAATCTCCCTATCCATTAGGGTCTTGTCCAGCTCAGCATGCAAAATCTAAGTTAGCATACCTCGGCTTAGTTTGCCTGTCCTGCTTCAAATGTTATATTAGGTGTTGACTTAACTTGTGTTGGAGGAAAAGGTAGGTTAAACTTGATCTCTTTAAGAAAATAATCCTAATAAGTTACCTGCCTCCTGATTGATTCCAGACTCAATTATTTATACTTGTTTGGCTTTAAAAATGTTACATTGATTATTTGTTTTTGCTTACTGCCAGAAAGTGAGCAGCCAGATTAAGGATTGGTTTTGTCCTGAAGTCAACAGTCAATACAATATTTAGAAATGTTTATTCTTTTATCCCCTTTATTAGTACAATATTTTGTATTTGGAGATCTCTTCAAACTGTTTTTGCTAAACTCATGGTTTAAGTTGTGTGATGAGCACTGCTAGTTCTTCTAGGACTAATAAGCTGTTGAATGTGTAAATATTAATGTTGTAATCAGATCTCTTTTAAATGACTAAAACTGGCATTATGTGCGGAATAGAGAGGGCACTCTGTCTTGTTCTCCAGTCATGTTCCCTTTCTGATTCTGCAAGATGTGCATGGGGCTTTGATCACCATAAAGACTCTTCTCTTGCAATGGTCTGTATAGGGAGGGAGACTAGGTGTACGAAACAAGCTGGAATTCTCCTTAGGGTAAGAGGTTTAAAAAGACAGTTAATTTGTTCTTATCTACTAAATTAATGTTCGTGCTGGGTAACAAATGCTCTTTAATTCTGATTGTTGTATGTCTGTGTGTGTATATATATTTATGGCTGTTAGAATTTTATATCAAACTATACTATCGGTGGGGTAAAGGATAGTGATGCAGCAAAATATTTGAGAACACAGACTCTTGTTGCTTTTGTAAGGAAAGTGGTTTATTTGTGGATGAAGACTAAGAGTTAATGTCTCATTTTGTTTAGTGACTGCCTAGGGAAATGGTAAAGTTATAAATATGAATAAAAGGTGAATTAGAAGGGTGAAAGCCTTGAAGTGAAATCTGAAGTTTAACTACTACTCTGAACACTTCTTTTAAATAGCTATTAGGCTGCACTTAATCAGTATCTGTTGCTGAAGTGGTTGATCTGTAAAAGCCTTATGGGCCTCAGAAGAAGTTGCATGAGAAGTCTTAACTCTGAGTAGAATTGCAAAAGTTGAATTTGGGACTGAGGTTTTCATGTGGCTTCTGGCCATCTTTGACACAGCTGAAAAACTCTCTTCAGAACATCTGTGTTGGCTGCCTTTCCATGGGCATGTAATGGTCTAGCACAAATAGTCTTCAGAGCGTATGATCTTGCATATTATTGCGACTGCTGCTCAAATGTGTGAACCACAATTGTAAACAGCCTTTTTTTTTGTATGCAGGTAGGGAAAAGTTTGGCTTTTGTGACTGATCGGTATCTTGTCATTGAAGAGTAGCTGTTGGAAGCTGACAAGCTAAGTCAAAACGTCTGTGTTGGGTAGTTGGGCAGGTTTTTTCCCATCCACCATGCTGTCAAACTTGCATCAGTTTTTCCAAAATGGACTTGGTGCTGTGTACTAGCCCTGAAATAAGGTCATACCATGTGCTTGGTTTAGTTTTCAAGTTGCTTAAAATCTTCCCATCTTTTTATTCATAACAACTAATCAAAAATATTCGGTGTGACACAAAAAATCATGCTAGCTATAGGTTTTCTAGTCTAGGTCTTATCCCAATAGCCTGCAAAAAGAGAACGAGTTGAATTTGGTTCTCAAGCTCCAGTGATAGGTCTACTTAGTATGCTGCTGTGGTGCTTTGGTATCTTGTAGTCCAACTGTTCCTTTTTTCTATGTTGCTAGACTTCTGACAATCTCTACACAAAGTTTGACTGTAGGGGGTGTGTGTTTAAACCTTCATTTTCAGTATGATCAATATTTTCTGTATGAAAGAAACTGTTAAACTCTAGATAGCTTCATGTATTTTTATGGACATTTGACCTTGTGTTCACTAACTCTTTCTTACTCTCTTTTGAAAGGCCCTTCCTTCTTCCATGATGATAGTAGCTGTCTACTGCCCGGTGATAGCAGCTCTCTTTATCGTTTTGAAGATGGTGAATTACCGTTTGCACAGGGCACTGGATGAGGGAGAAATTGTGGAGAGGAATGCCAGTGAGCATATGGACAGAGGTGCAAAAACAGAACAAAGCAATGTTTCAGCCAAGAGAAAAGACAGCAATGGGCCCAGGTAAGGTGTCTGCTGATGTATGTATACTGCTTCAAATGATAAACAGTCCTGTATTCATCAGATGTGTAACTGGAATGGTAGTTGAAATAAACACTGAGGAATATAGATGCAGACCTCTGTAGTTCTGAAAGACTGTTTAAGTCTGGTCTTTAAAAGCAGACTGACTTATGTGTTAGGTTTGCAATGATGGATTCATGTTAACTTCCTGGTTTCTCTCCCAGAGGAGTTCCAGAACAATATTGAAAATGCTGGAAGCACTGAAACAATAGCATGGAAAATGTGTGCTGATTAGGTCACTAAATACTTAATGAACACAACCAGTACAAGTAACCTTATTTCAGCAGTAGACTTAGTTTTAAAAATCTAGCTGTCAAAGACCACATACTACATGTTAAGTCTTTTATCACTAAAAGGAATGTCTGGTGGGGTTTCAATTTGCTTAGTTTTGCAAAAGCAGGAGTTGATACAATGCTTGACTCCAGTCATAGTCTTACTTCAGGAGAACACTGTCCTGTGAATTTGGAAATTCTGGAATTGCTCAGCTCAGTAATGAAGATGGTGATTCTGAAGTACTGTCAGTAGGAGGTGATTCCTTTCCACAGATCGTTTGCTGTCACCAGCATTAAAAAAAAACAGAGGTTTTCTTCCTCTGACCAGACTATTTGGAGAAAGACGAGCAAAAGATGACTCATCAACAAGGCCAGCCTAACCAGTCTGATCAGACTGTATTACAAGCTCTGTTATCAAAGCCTCTGCCTGGCTCCAGATAATTGAGGCTATCTTAAGAGTTAGACTGCATTAAATAAATCAACCTTGAATTGTTAGCTTTTAAAGAAGACCTTTCTCTTGTCTGAGTTTTTGGTACCAGTAGCCATGAATAGTTTTCAAAGTGGGGCAATTAGTATGCTGTCCTGAGTCTTAAAAGGTTGTGTGTGTTGTTGTGGTGTTGTGTTTTGTTTTTTTTTTTTTAAAAAAAAAAACAAACTTTTTTACATGGAGACACATGCTATAAGGAAATGTAGTTGAAAGAAGCCTCTTAAGTCTGTTTATCAGGATGCTTAAAGAAAGGAAGTGTTAAAGTGATGATCTTTAAAATGCTCAGCCTAGAAGTAAAAGGACTTTACTGTGCATATGGGGTAGCTTCTCATGAGATGGGTCTTAAGTTCTTCTGTATCTGCTCTCAGCTCAGGTATTGTTAGCAAAAACAGTGTCTTAGATTCCTTTAAAGTTGATATACAGTAACTTCTTGTATCAATCTTTTATAACCTGACCCTTTTTCCATGTTGTGTTTGGTAACTGAACCTGCTGATTTTATTTGTGACTCCATTTAGATCACCGTATACCTTACTAAAACTGTATCAAGCTATTTTGGCAGAATGCTTGCTTAAATGTATATTAATGCTTATTCTGCTTAATAAAATTCATGAAAGTAAACTAATGGTCTGTTCTGTTTCAATGCAACCTTGCTAATGCATGTTTTAGCTGTGGTCCTTAGATGTTTTGTTTTGTGTGGTGTGTGTTGGTTTGTGTTTTTTTTAAGCCATATAGCTTTTGCTTCCAAAACAGTAGCCAAGACTTGGCAAGGGACTTCTTTCTGCTAGTATTGTGAATTACTTCTGGATGTTTCTAAAGTTCTGTTTTGTCTAAGGAGCAGTTGACATGGGACAAGTTACTACATTTTAAGCATTTGTGAGCTCAGAAGTAGAGGTTAGTTTGATGCTGTGTGTCCTGCTTGCCAACTAAAGTTTCATTAACTTTTATATGATCCTTGTTCCCACTTTCAGGTCTCTTAACTAGAACTGGGAACAAGGTCAATGCAGAAATTACGGAGTTACTTTTTGGTAAGTGGGATGTACAGTATATACTAATCTTTGCCTGGAAGCTTACAAGAACTCTGGGATAACATTCAAACCAGTAGAGGGGATGTAGAGTGAGTGTTTAATATTGAGTTGTCGCCTTCTTAGTAAGTTAAATCGGAACACTAATTAAAAAAAACCAAAAACCTGTCTCTGAAGAAAGTGTGTATGTAGAGTGTTACTTTTTTTTAAACTCTGCTCCCTTAGCATAAGGTGGATATAGGCGATCTCTAAGCAGACATACTACCTTAAATATTTGCATAATCAGAATATTAGTTTGATAGCTTAGGCTACAGTATGTGATACCAAATAAATAGAGTATAGTGTGCAAAGCTGTCCTAGAGTTTTCACCCTGTCACACACACCCTTCCTGAGACCACTTTAGATATGAGTATTAATATTTTTGAAGGATTAAGCAATAGTCTGGTTTCTGTTCAAAAGTTATGTTCAGGATTCTCTTTAGCTTCTAAGAACTGCTGTTCTTTCTTTCTGAAGGTGTTTGTCTGCAAAGTGGTGCTTTCAGGTATCTGACAAAAACTATGTGCTGTCATTTGTAGGTTTAGATGAACTGCTCATTTATCTTCGGTTCACATTGGTTTGTGAATAGGATCAAACTCTAAGGGTTTTTAATCTTTTCATAAAACTTTGGCATGCTTCAGTGAAGAACAACTTAGTGTTCCCTAAGAAATGCCTTGTTTATTTTTCCTCATCCTCTTTATAAAGCTGAAATTGTCTAGTTAATATTTCTGAAAGAAGCTAGTCTTAATTTAGGGATAGGAATGTGAGTTGTCATCTTCTGTAGCTTCTAGTGCAGTTGCTGCTTTCATACTTAAGGGGATGGTGTTAGTAATGCTTCTGTGAGGTTTTCATGAAAACAAGTAATAGGGATACAGGCTCCTAATCTCGCATAAAAGGTAGAAGGAACAGTGCAAGTGTAATGTTTATTGGGTATCAGTGGACCCACATAGATACCTTAAAACACTCAGTCAGTCTTGCTTTTGGGGATATGAATATGGCTTCTTTCTTGTGTCAGTGACTACTATAGTTCAAAGTATCATAAAGCATTAACCTGGTGACACTTCTGTCCCTGAGCTCCATCAGCATGGGGGAACTGTAATTATGATGCTACATGAATTTCACATGTACTTCTCCTATAAAATAAAACTGACAGCTGGAGAATGTTGCACCTTTGAGTTACGTACTGTCTACTTAAACAAGTATAAGCAAGAGAAATAATCAAAAAAAGTAATCTCTACAACTCTTGCCTTACCTTTGCTGTTTATTCTCTTTGCAGTTTTCTGTGGCTGGCAGACCTGTTCTTGAGCTTGGAGCTGTTTTGTCTTTTTGACTCTCTAATTAGTTATTCAAGCTTTAAAGAAAACTTCTCTTAATACTTGAAACTGTCATGGTCTAGCATTTGCAGTACATGCTGTGGTCCTTCTGTGTTTTGAGAGCAGCCTCCTGACTAGTTATCCTGCTATTTTAGTTGGAAATTAAGGACAGAAGAAGGTGTTCAAAAGAAAAGAATAAAACTCTTCCTCTGCTTTGTCCTGAAATCAAAATTGCTCATTCCAAATTCTCCCTGGAAGTTCTAGTTCGAATATCAGATTTATTTAGTCAATCAGCCTAAGTCAGGTTTTAAACTTCTGAATTCATGTAGGTTTACAGCCTCTTCAGACTTTTGGTTAGTCTCTGTCGAAGTAACATAATATAGCTATAGATAGTAATTTTAGATAGGAAAGTTACTAATAATTAGAAATATTAGTTTTAATTTGTTTTGCGCAGTCTCTGAATGCCTCTTCCACAGCAATCTCCGTTGCAGGTAGCTGGACATAATTTATTCAGTCTTCTCAACTTGTGTAGTAACTTCACTTCAGGTTTTTTGCTTGCAAACTGGAAAGCGTAGCACTTGCTCTAGGGTATGAAGTCAGCAAACTGTAAGAAACTGATTGTAGAACTTAATAGCAGAAAGGAATGGGCACAACACTAGCAGAAAATAGCTCCTAAAGGATTCTACATGCTGTTGTAGTCCAGATCCTTATGCGTACAATGATTAATCCTAGAAATCTGTACTTCCTGCTTGTTCCTGCAGACTTTATTTGTTGTTGTTTTTGTTACTAGCTTTTGTTAATCCATTAGTTTGTGTGTGCTGTCACAGAATATAGCAGCTGTGAGTGGAGTGGTAGTGTTGGATTGTATTGTTCCTTATGCTGATATCTGTTGGTTCACTTTTAGACAAAATCACCTCCTTCTCCCACCCTGGTTAACTATCCAGTTCCATGCATGAGAGCCTATTCATGTTGACTTATTTTTGTACTTCATAGGACATACTTTAATCATATGCAGTGTTTCTGAATGAATTATTCAAACAGGAAAGGAATTTCATCTTACTGTGAAAAAGTGTTCTTCGTTATATCTTCAGTTGTCATCATAATCTATGCTGAACTTAAACATTAAGTGAGAATTTTTTAGTTTAGTCTTCATGTTATGTCCTTATGTGTTGTTAAAATGCTTACATAAGGAATGCTTTGGCTAAAGCTGGTTGAAATTATTGAAGCCGAATTCTGTATCTTTTTTTTTTTTCCTTACCTGGTTCTGTCTTAGCATAATTGATAATACCAGGTCAGTGAGGGCTCTGTAAACAGCCATCAATAAGAGCATGCTTATGTCTCACAGCTGAGCTGTACCAAAATGGTGAGTTTTTACTTCAATTTGCTGGAGTCAGACCATAATTGTTCTGCTAACTCATGGCTGGTTGTCTCTTAAGTTAACTTACTTTTACTGAAGTAATATATTCCTAACTTCAAACTCTTTTTTTTTTTGTCATTTCTTGATGTATGAAGGTTTAGGGGCCTCTTGTATGATCTAGAATGGTTCCCAAGGTTGTATCTTTACACCTCTCTGAGGTGACAACAGCTTGAAATGTCATGCTGTAAAATGAATGATGTTTCAGGTCCTTTAGTCTACAGACAGTTTGTTTATGTATCCTAGATCGATGTTCGTATATTACAAAAATTATTAGGTGTTGGTCTTATTGCATAAGACTTTTCTATGAGACTAGCTGTCTATTAAGTAAGTCCTGCAATGCTTCTGTCCATTTCTGTCCTGTTCTCCAGAGGGGCTTCATCTTTAGTTTCTTTAGTCCAGCTGGAGAGGGGTTGTGCATGCGTT
Organism: Aptenodytes patagonicus; assembly: GCF_965638725.1. Classification (NCBI taxonomy): domain Eukaryota; kingdom Metazoa; phylum Chordata; class Aves; order Sphenisciformes; family Spheniscidae; genus Aptenodytes; species Aptenodytes patagonicus. Next base: position 33,255,979 of record NC_134955.1, on the reverse strand, counting down.
CTTTCTCCAGCAAAATGTTGGGAGTGGACTTGCCACAGCTCTGAATCATTGATTGTTAGGAAGCAGCTGTTTATCTTTGGGAAGGAGCAGAGAGTGTCAGTGTCAAATTACACTGCATTACTTCTGTTCAGAAGTCTCCTGGATCAAGATGGCTCAAGAGAACTGTACTGGGAAAGGAAAAAGGATGCCTCAACCTCTCCCTCTTTGCAATTAACAAACACTGCTAGGTTGGATCCCTGAGCTGTAGTCCCCAACTCATTTCACACCCCATTGTCCTAATGGACAGGTCCAGCTTGCTTTTGTTTCATAAATATCTGTCTGTGACAAGCTGAATTATGTTGAATTACAATTTGGTGATGTTGATCTAGAAAATACTTTAAAACCAATACTTACTAATCCTGCAAAGGTGAAATCACTAGGACATAATATATATTGTACCTCAAAATATTTCTTGGTAGGGCCTGTAAATTATCTGAAGGGAAGTAATTTTCTGGTAGAAAGAAGTGGTTTGCATCCCTGGGGGAGATACCGTGTCCCTGTATGTCTCTTTCCAATAACTTTTACTGCCAGTATGTGGCTTTCTTGGTTAACCCATCCTTACTTTTGCTCCTGGATCCAGTCTAAGGAAAAGATCTGGAGTCCTTTCCCTGCTCTTTGAAAGAGTTCTATTTAGTACTTTTTCTGTTGATTGATTTCTGGGTATTACAGTTGGACAGATGATCTGAAAGTTACATGTGTGTATGTATGGACAGAGAGAATTTCATATGTCAGCATTTCAAAATGCCTTGTAGCTCCTAAGTCTTCATGGTTTGTGTTGGGTGGTGACAGGGGACTTTACAAGGCAGCAGCTTCTATGACAGTATATAGGGCGCTCCAGCTCTGGCTGAGCTTCCTGTGTCAATGGGCAGTATTCATCTGAGATACTGGGATATATTTGGGCCCCTGATATTTGAAAAGGGAAAAAATGTTTTGAATCTACACTCAGCGTAGACAGACAAACTTCTGTTTGACTGGTAGGTTAATGTTCTTTTTCTTTTTTTTTTCCTTTTCCTTCTTTTATGTTTCTCTCAGTGACCCTGGTGGAGGGATTGAGATGTCAGAGTTCATACGAGAAGCAACTCCCCCTGTTGGCTGTAGTTCACGCAATTCTTATGCTGGGGTAGATCCAAACAACCAGGTAAGAATTAAAGCTACTGCAGTTGTTGCTTTAGTACTGCTGGCTTTGCAATCTGTAGTGTAATCTTTACTGTTTTTTTTCTTATATTAGGCTAAACAACTTACCTTTCTGTATTTCTTAACTGCTTTATTAGGGTGGCATTGCACTCTCCCAGCTGCATAGCTCTTGCTCATCCCATCTTGTGTTCATTTTGGGAGTGGCTGGATTTTATAAGGCAACCTAAACTCTCATCAGAAAGTATTCCCTCTTGCTCAGTTAGCTTTGTTCTGATTTAGTAAATCAAAATGGCTCAGAGCATGGTCAGATAAGTACCAAGACCCACTGTGGTGGGCTTACCTCTTCCTTTTGGAATCAGTGAGTCGTTAGATAGCTCAAGCTGTAACTTCACCCTTATGTTCTAACTGTTTTCCTCCCTTACTTTTGTTTGATCTGTCATTTAGATGCTTAATTGGCAAACTTCAGTTGTGCTGAATTTGAGGAGGCTTCTGTTAAGTCGTCTTAGAACGTATCCACTGCTGATTATCTCTTGCAATGCTAAATGGCTTTCTGAAGGTTATTATTCCTGACAGTTCTGCCTCCGCAGTCAAAAATGTTAATTTGCTAAAATACAAAGCAAGATAAACTGGTAGAAATGGAAAGACTAAAACTTGTTTGTTTTTGGATGACCTCTGCAAAATCTTCACTATTTTGACACTTCAACAGTGGAGGGAAGAAAGCAATAAATAGGGGCTGCTGCATACCAGATGGAAGTGCTGAAGACCTTGGCTTTATTAGATTTTAATGCAACTTCATTATGCTCTAGTTGCCTTGTAATTTCACTGGGGAAGTTGTTCTGTTTCCTTATTATGTCTGCTAGATTTATACCTTCAACTTCCATAGCACTGCATGTGCTGTTCCTTCTGTTTGGCTTGTGATATTTAGCCAGTTGTGGCATCTTTCTTTTACCAACTCTTCATGAGGACAAGTAGATTGACTGGCCAGACTGTAAGGTTATGTTGACAATGAGCAATGCAGCATCATATTAAAGATACAGAAGCTATTTTTGAATGATGTGGAAACTCTTGGTGTGGTATTACAGTATCAAGTCCTTCTAATTAGCTCTCTGAGGAAGCAGTATATAATGTAGTGCAATGTTATGCTAATGTTGATGTTTTATCTGAATAATGCTCTGTTATGCAGCATAGATACTCTTAAAAGATTTTCTCCTTTGAAGATAGCAGGTATTTGGTAGTGTTCAAAGGAATAGGAAGTGATGGTCCATGTAGGAAGACAGAACTAGGCTGGGGATCGTGTTTCTTTGACTGGTCTTTGGAAAAAAAACTATTCCAAACATACTCATAACGGTTTTAATGTTAAAGCATGTGAAGAAGCTCTGTGTTCTTTCCTGCGTGCTTTAATGCTGACACTATAACACAGTTAAAGCTACTGCGAAAGGAGTATAGTGTTTGAAAGGTGTTTATGCTGATAAAATTAGTGCTCGCTAGTCCCATGTGATTGAATTTGCAGCATCAAAAGGGTATGTGAACAGTAGGCATCTGAGTTCTGTTCAGTTTTTTGTGTGAAATAGCTTTCCCATGCTGATGCATTTGCATTCAGCTACAGCATTCAGCAAGGCATGTTACTGAAGGGGAAAAAAAAAAAGTTGAAACATGGCAAAATGACTAACTAAAAATGTGCATGACAGTGTAGTAAAGAAAATGCATTAAACAAGCTCCGGCTGCTTTTTTGCATTACATATAGCAAAGCTATTGTTCTTCGTAGTATGGCTGAATAAAATCTGCACACATCTTCAGATTACCTTAAATTTGCTGTGCTTACAGAGAAGAATTAGTAGAATTATGCTCTTTTCCCCAGAGTCATTTGAACTGGGGATTTTTGAAAAACAGCATCCCAATATGTATACAGTGAAGTCAAATTGCCATCGTTTTTATGTATCTTGGGTTCAGATTTTGCCTTTGAGTGCTCTTCTCCTATCTTATTTCTGAGTGGTTTAATTATTTGACACATGCATTTTTGTGTGTTATTTGGAGTTCTTTGAGAGAGGTGGTATTGGAAATATTATTGAAGGAAAGACTAAATACTCTTTAGCACCTCTGCAAAATAATCCACTACAGATCATAGGACGTATGTAGAAAGGCAGACTGCAAACCTAAATGGCTAGTTAATTTTCATACGAGGAGGTACATGCCTGCTGGTTGGCCATTGAACATGGCTGAAAAGCAGATGCTACAGATTTGAAAAGTGATTGTAACTAATATCCAAGAATAGATCAAGGAATACTGCACAGTCTTCCACTGACCAGTTTACTTGCTCTGAGGTAACTGCAATCTGTATACTTGGAAACTGTCTTCAAAAGAAAAATTGCGTTTGCAGGAATGAGAGGGAGGAAAAAGACACAGTAAAATGATTAGGTTAAATTGATTTAAGTTTATTCAGCTGCCAGCAGGTATCATCCTGCCATATCCCCTGTTCATGCTGCTGCCACTTTCCATGTACCAACTCTTAGGTTCTTGTGGTTGCCTGGTCATTGGATCAACTCTGACAGATCTGAAGACTAACCCTGGTAAAAATGTATCTTTTCGAATAGGAACAGTTTCTGGATTCAGCTTGGTGGTTACTATGTTGAACAGCTAAGTTTTATATCAATGTGGTGTTATCTTTAAGCATTTTAGGCAACTGTGATCACTGCATTAAACATTCAGCTTTACAACAGCAGTCATTAGTGTACCACCACACTAGTAGTTTGTTTCCATAGTAAGTATTTTCAAGGAAAATTCCTAGATTAGAAACTTTTTAAAATCAGCATAGTAAAATCTCCAAGTACATTGGCTATAAAACAGAATAATGCAGTGATATAGTTGGATGCATGATTAGATGCCTTGTCATCTCTATTTGCAGCGGAAACATTCTGAGTCAGAAAGGGTTTTACAGCACTGTGCTGTTGGATGCTTTTGTGCCTTTGAAAATCTCTCCTAGGTGTATAGGCAAATGCCTGCATTGCAGTAATAGGAAACAACAGTTGGGTAATTCCTGAAACTTTACAGCTTTTTACATAATTCCCTGTTTCTAGATTGGATCTGGGTTATCTCGTCTGGGAACAGCAGCAACCATCAAAGGTGAGATTTTTGGCTACTTCTTAAAACTACCTTGCAGTAGCACTTCAAATAACTATTGTTTGCTATGTTGTTTCCAAATACTGTCTACCTTGTTCATCTTCAAAACTTCTTTTGTGAGCTAAGTACAGCATTTACTAATGGGAAGAAATCTTCCTTGGAGTTGTAAATTATGTGCCTAAAACACTAGGAGAGAACATCCTGGAATCTGTGCTCTGTTTTCCATGTAACAACAGGCTTTTCTTTTGCTCGTAAATGCAGAGCCAAGGGGTTGGTTTGAGTGGGCTTTTCTCTACTATTTTGAGTTCTGTGCAACCAATCGCCCTTCTGGTATTGTATTTCAATGACTTGATTATTTCTAGTTGCTTGGCATCTAGCAAAAGTATTGTCCAGGACACACTTGTGAACTCCTCTGAGATGAAAAGATAAATTATTTGTAATATGTGAAGTTGCTATCTTGTAAATTTGTTAAGCCAATAATAAGACAAAAGAAAATGAGATGTGAATTTTTGTCACCTTCCTGATTTTTCTTTACCTTTTATATCTTTACAAGTATTTTGTTACAATATACCCCTCATTTTTATTGGCAACCATGCAAAAAGGAATATTCAAATAGATATATATTTAAGGAAAAAAAAAATCTTTCCTACACAGAACCCAATGGAAATATACTTTTCCAGTTCTCCATGGAAGATCTGTGTAGTTGAATGAAAACTTTCTTATACACAAAATAAAAGAAATAGAGTAGACAATACTTACCTGTAAAAGATAAGAGAAATCTTGTTACTTGTAATTATTGTTATTTACTTTCAAATGAAGAAAGAAAAGCAACAGTCTTTCATGACAGGTGAGAAATCTGCAGTGTATGTAGATGTATGTGTTAATACTTTGAGCACTAGTACTCTTCTTTCTTAAAATTCACAGGAGATACTGACACTGCCAAGACCTCTGATGATATCAGTTTAAGTCTTGGCCAGAGTTCTAGCCTATGTAAAGAAGGGAGTGAAGAACAAGGTAAAATTTCTTCTTCTGCATATTAAACATGGTATTTTGTTAGCAAAGACCCTTTGCTTAACATGCTAAATAAATTAATGCAATTTGTTGATAGACTTTAAGAAGGGGTATCTTGAAGCTCTCTGTTTCCTTTCTTAATTACTCTAAGTTCCTGAGATACATAGCTTGAATACTCTTTTAACTTTATTCTTTGGCTGTGTGTTTCTTGTTCTGGCATCTTCCAGCAGGTAATAAATATTTACTGTCTCCTTACTGCTGAAAGATAGCTAGCTTACATGTCTCTAGATGATCTCTCTTATACTGAAAGTGGCCTGGAATTCATGGACTTCGTTGTAGACTAAATTGCTTTGCTTTCCAGTACAGCCAAATGAATTTTTTTAAATTACATGTGCTCTTCTGTAAAGTAAATGATCCTGTGCAGAGTTCTGTGTTTCTGGAGCTATAGACTGCTTCTAATATGCAAGCTATCAGAGTTTTGTAATTGTTTTTTCCTAGTATGTAAGAAGACTGCTAGCTTGTATTCCTCAGTTTTCCAATTTTGTTTCGGATCTCATTTTTCATTTAGCTTCATTGCCAGGAAAAAATCTGCTCAGCTTAAAACGGAGCATAAAACTGTAGGGAAATCTTTTGTGTGCTGATTTTGAAGTACCTGGTGATTAGCAGGAAGTTAACTCTGGGAATACAGTAGTTCACTTTGGCCAATCTAGTCAGATTGATGGGTTCCTTTCAGACGTTACTGTGTGATTCAGTGCAGAAAGTATGTTTAAAATAGAGGATTACAAGTGGCCGTGCTGTTGTAATAGGCAGCAGGGTTCTACTACTTTCAGCTGACTAACAGAACTGTTTGTGAAGTCTCTTAAGTTACACATGTGCAAATACACTCTACAAAAATTTAGCAATTGTAGTAACTTAACCTGGCCTCCAGATCTTCTATTTTTAGTGACAGTACCAAAGAGGAAAGTAGCCTGACTTTCAATACTACCTGCAGGTGGACGCTTTTACAGGAGACTGCTTGTGATGGATAACGGAAACAATTGTTCTGACCAAGAGCTAACAGCAAATCCTCATGATTTGCTTTAACAGCACCAGTTTTAGAGGTAGTAAAACTCAGTAACTTCGTAGGGAGTTTCACTATAGTACCAAGAGACCTGTGCCAGCGCCTACATCCTTGCTAATTGTGAGCTTGGTAGGAAAGGTGATTTTTGTTGGCTTTTTTGTGACTTCAAAGTTAATGGGATTTATTTTGTTTTCTTTAATAATTTTAAAGTTTATGTGAAACAAACAGTTTACTGCATGTAGGAAATAAAACAAAAGGCAGGGTACCCTTTTATAATTAAGAAACTTTGGGGTACATAAAAACATAAAGTCTGAGACACATGAGCAATAGAGGAGGTTGGGGACTTGTCAGAATTGTGTTGTCTTTTATTAGCTGCTAAGATTAAGCTGGTGTTGATGGTTTCTTTTTTATAAAAAAAAAAAGTCTGTCAGATTTGCCCAGATGCTAGAAAGTCTTTTAAATGGTAATGTGATACGTAGTACTTGTAAATAAACTGACAAATTCATTTGCTTTATCTGATATAAACAAGCAGTTGTAAAGCAGACTGTATGACTTACAAGAACATTCTACATGAATATTTTTAAATATGTACTTAAACAGATTTGGCAACTGATCGGAAGCTTTTTCGTCTGGTGTCGAATGACTCGTTTGTCTCCATCCAACCGTCACTATCATCTGGACAGGATTTGCTGAGAGACAACAGTGACAAAGTGTGCCTCTCGAACAACCAGCTTGTGGACCAGTCTAAAACCAGTGCATGTGACACAGAAGTAGCTTCGCTTGTAACTCTGCATTCTCACTCCTATAGGAAGGATCATAGACCACGAGGTGTACCAAGGACTTCTAGTTCTGCTGTCGCTTTTCCAGATGCTTCACTAAATGACTTCCCTCTCTATCAGCAAAGACGAGGACTAGATCCTGTCAGTGAGTTAGAAGCTTCCAAGCCCCCTTCTGCATCCAGAGAGTCCTTGGCTGAGAACTCTTGCATTTCAGGAGTTTTTCAATTAGATGACATTCTGAAAAGTAGCAGCCCTCAACCATTGGCTAAGAGTGGGAAGAGCAAATCCTTGAAAGCAGACAAAAGTGTGGACAGTCTGAGAAGCCTGAGTACTAGAAGCAGTGGTTCAACAGAAAGCTACTGCAGTGGGACTGATCGTGACACTAACAGTACCATCAGTAGCTATAAAAGTGAACATACTAGCTCAACGCATATAGAAAGTGTGTTGTCAGAGCACGAGGAGGAATCTCCTAGAGAAGAAAAAAAGAATGGTAAGAAAAAAGACTGTGGTGTTGACTCAGAGGATGACAGTAGTTCTACTGACAAAAGGACTAGTAGCGAACGGACTGCTGTGGAAGTGAGCACTAACAGTGGTGTTCAAGAGGTAAAGGGTTCTAACGCATCTGATGAGATGCACAGTCAGAAGTGTCTTGGTGCCTCTGCTTCAGAAGAGGCCAATAAGAACCCACATGCCAATGAATTGACTACGCAAGCTGACAGGCCACCTGGGAAGGCTGCTGAACAGAGAGATGAGCAGACTGAGAAACTAGCTGTCTTATTAGATTCAAGGGCTTCTAAAGAAACGAGTGGAAAACAAAAAGAAGGAGATGTTCGACCAAAATCTTCTAGTTTAATACATCGAACAGCCTCTACCCACAAGTCTAGCCGGAGAAGGACAGGAAAAAAGCGGGCTAGTAGTTTTGATTCAAGTCGGCACAGGGAATATGTTTCCTTCCGAGGTGTATCTGGTACTAAACCTCACAGTGCTGTGTTTTGTCACGATGAGGACTCCAGTGATCAAAGTGACTTGAGCAGGACATCAAGTATGCAGTCAGCTCACCAGTTCAGCAGTGATAGCTCTTCCAGCACCACCTCCCATTCATGCCAGTCTCCTGAGGGAAAGTACAGTGCTCTAAAGACCAAATATGTTTCTAAAGAACGTGGCGGCACAGACCCTGAAAATGCTCACAAAACCCATGTAAGCTCTGAAGGAATTAGCAAAAAACGATCTACACGTCGGACTTCTAGCACAAACAGTGCCAAGAATCGTGCCAGAGTGTTAAGCCTGGACAGTGGTACTGTAGCTTGTTTAAATGACCCAAATAGTTTAATGGCACCAGGTAACATAAAACAGTTAACCACTTCAAAATCTGATTTGGAAGCCAAAGAAGGAGAGGTGCTAGATGAGCTATCTCTGTTGGGAAGGGCTTCACACTTAGAGTCAGTCACTCGTTCTAGGAATAGCTTACCAAGCCAGACTACGTTTCCTGAAGGGGAAGAGCAAGAATCAGCAAGTGGAGGTAAGTAAATAACCTACCAGAAGTACCTTGCTGTATTTAGTTAATGAGTCTGGGATCTACGACTTAAGTTACACCGATACTTAAGCGTCTTCCTGTTTCTTCGTTCTTGCCTAGTAAAACTGACAAAGCATTTCCTTCATAATCTCTTGGAAGATCTACAGAAATGGGAATTGAATTCATACAAATGTTATGAAATCTATAGGTAGAGGTATTATGGGTTTGTAACTGGCAGTCTTTGTTAACCAGAGCTGTATCTTAAAATTATTATTTGTGATCAAATCAGACCTGCTCCATTGTATTACTCAAACTTCAAATTATGTGTACTATTTTAAAATTTAACAATAAAAGAGAGACTATTTTTGTTTGAAAGATTGTGCAGTTTAGAAAATTGGGAACATGGAAGTGATTGTTTGGAGTTACTGCTGCCTCTTAGATGAATGCTCTGGCATGGCTTGAGGTGGTATCAAAAATAAATTAAAAAAACCCCAAAAAACCCAAACCCCTTACCATGCTGCCTTGAATTGTGCATTCTCATGATGGTCTGGTTACTAAGCTGAATTCTCCTAGGGATTTGATTTTACTTAGCCTTGCCATTGTTGGCTAGACAGCGTTGTTTACTTCGTGTTGTCGGGGTTTTTTTTTTGTCCTCATTATGAGAACACAATAACCTTCCGGTGCTGGAGAGAGGAATGTAGTTTCCTCTTACTTTCTATAACTATTGCTTTGCTTCACGTAATGTGAGTACTAAGCTTACCTGTAGTAGCTGGTATTAATCTAGATTAATAGGGGCATCTTTAAAAAATTTTGGAGCTCTTAATAGTTTTTTGTTTATCGCTTGTTATGATGTTTCAGTCTCTTTTCTTGGTTAGCCATATTGACTCCCTTAACTGCAAGGCTTTTTGTGTCATGGAAGATAAGTGAATTTAAAATATGTTTTCAGAGTAGTATGGGATTGCTAATTACCTCATTCTGACTTCTGGGATTGTTTGAGGGCAATACCTACCAAATAATCTGGATCTTGTTAGCTAAGCACACAAATGCTTCATAAAATTGTATTTTAGATAGAGACATAGATATTTTTAAGAAATTGTAGCAATTTTACTGTCCTTGTTATTTAGACTGCCTAAGCAAAGTATAGTGACTCTTCCATCTTAAAAGGAGAGACTTCCAACTCACAGTGAGATGAGATATGACCAATAGTTCTTTTTCCGCCCCCCTGCCCCGACACTGACATAAGAGCAAACTCTAAAAATCAGTACAATTAATTTCTGGGGGGGGGGGGAAAGGTGTTCTACACTGAAGTTTAGCTGTGTATTGATTACTGATCAAATTTGACTGGTTTACAATTAGTTCAGACCTATTTAGATGCCTTCACTTAAAAAAAAAAAAAAAAAAAATCTGCATATATTGGTACTTTCTGTCTTTCTGTTATTCCTAGTAACAGAGTTCTGCAGTAGCTTTAATGAAAGAGTCCAGGTTGCTCTTTTAGTACTAACTCTGCAAGCTAAACACTTAACACACATTCTTATTACGCCTTGTTAAAGTGACAGCTCTTCTTTATGTCTACTGAGAGTAATTTAACTAATAAAAGGTCTGCTTTATGTATTTACAGTTTTGACTCTATGCTCTCTTTAGCACAAGATTTAATTTAATTTTGGTTTGTTATTATTGTTTATTACAGCTTAAAACTGTTAAGGTTCTCTCCTTATATGCAAAGGAGGATTAATATACCTTACAGAACATGTCAGGCTTTATATGCACTCACCAGTCATCAGTAGTCTGAAAGAATCGGTGCATGACTGATGCTATATATTGCCAAATATTTTGGTTGCTCTTTTAAAGAGAGAAATGGTGGGGAAGACCAACCCTAACACATTTAAAAGAATCTTAAAGATACAAGGCTGTAGCAGCTTAAGCAGGGAAGTCTTGCTGTCATTCTTGATGGACTGTTCTCTTCAGTTTCACCTTTAAACTTTGTTTAGATAATGATCACTTTGAAGTTGTTAGTATTTTTAATAAATGGCGAGCACCCAAGTTTTACTTGCCCATGAGTTTCAGGCTGACTTTAAGAAGCAATCTGGATTCAGGTTCTCCAGACTTGATGACATTGTATGATTAATAACACTTGCTGTATCTTATGTTTCTTATTACCAATAGAATAGGAAGTATTTCCTTTATGATTATAAGAAATGAATGTCACTCTGCTTTTTTTGAAAGCAGAACAAAAATATAACTTTTCTTTAGCATTACTGAAATATTTATGCAGTCATGTCTAGCATCAAGCCAGTAATTATTTTGAATTCAGCTGTTCATGACTAATCTCAATAATTCCTTTGTTTCTACTGGTTTTTCTTTTGTGTGTTTTTTGTGGTGGGTTTTTTTTCCCAAATTTATAACTTATATTACAGGTTTTGTAACAGCTGTGTATCTTTAATTGTGGCTTTCTTCTTTGGGCTTACCTGTGACTAATAGTAATCAGAGAAATGTTTTAACTTTCTAGAATCTAAGTTGCTTTATATTCAGTATTTCCCACTATTGAGTTGTCTTCACCTTTTGGGAGTGTTTTTAAAGATATACATGTGTAATATAAATATACATCATATGTGTGTACGTGTATAGAAATTATTTGAGAAAATTAAGAAGTTTATTTACATGTAGGAGATGAATTACAGAATAAACTTGGTTCAGATTTTCATAAGGTCAGAGGATATTGGTCGGATGGCACTTTTAGAAGTTGTCTGGTCCAACCTCCTGCTGAAAGGATTATTTTATAACTTTATATAAATATTTTCTTAATTTCTGTGATTGCTTATGATAACTTTCTGAAACAAATAATTAACAGATGCACGCTGGATAACCAAAAGACTGATATTAATACCACCGTCTCTTTTTCAGTCAGCAGCTTTCAGTTCCTATTTTTCAAATATGACTTAAATCAGTAATTATAACTTCATCTTATCTTTCAGTCTTTAGGGAGTAAACTAAAAAGTGCATTTTTACTTGTTTATGTAACTGCTAAAACATGTTTTGTAATGGATATGGCCTTTAGTAATCTTTTACTAAGCAGGATGCTGTACAAACTTGTATGTATTTTACTTCAGCAGATACTTAGCATACTTAGAAATGAAGCTTAGCAGTTTCATTTCTATCTTACTATGCCAGGAAGTGGTAAATGACTCACTTCTTACAAGATAACTTGTGCATTTGAATAGAAATTGCAGTTCATTAAAATGCAGACAAACAGCATTTGAAAATTCTGTAATTAAATACATTTGGTGGATGTATAACAAAAAAAATGGAAGATGTCTTACAGTAGTTGTTATCCTTGTTTAACCACTCAGCCTCTAAAAGTAGCTAGTGAATTGATGGGTTGTGGGTCAGATGAAGTTGTTCAGATGTCTAAAAGTTTACCTAGATGTCTGGTGATATTTTGGAAATACCACCTTGATACTCTCCTATACCTGGTTTCTCAGATGTGTGCTGTTTCTTGATTGCTGTTTGTAAAGATTTAAAGAACCACATAATGCCGTATATGACACAGTGATGTTTTGTAAAACTTGAGCTAACCTAAAAAGTCGTGTTCTCCCCCAGTTCTCTATTAACTAAAAGACGCACCCTTTAAGTTGCTGCTTTCTTTTACAGCTTGCTGTAATTTATTAAGTTCTTGAGTTACAAACCCTTTTGTAAATAAAACTGCATGTAATGTAATGCATTTTTCCTTCTGTGCATTGCATAGCGATATTGAAGTAACAGCTCATACTGTTCTTTTGTGTTTTGTGGTCTACAGTACATCTCTACAGGCAGGCAAAATAGGGTTTTGTGAGCTTGGATTAGAATCTCACATTTCATATGGCATATGGAAACCTATTCATCTTTTCAGTCTGTGTGTATTTGTGCATATATGCTTAGCATACCTGCCTGTAATCATTAAACAGTATCCTCTCCAAAGTTAAAAGTACAATTCAGTTCTCTGCTATGCAGCCAATGGTCATGTCAGCTGTTACCGATATATCACTTTTTTCCTACTAAGCTTATGTTGCGTAAGGTCTACAGTCATTACTTATTTTGCCTGTGCTATAGAGCTGTTTCACGTTTCTGATGACTTTAGTTTGATATGTTTTCTGCAGGTGGAATTAATACAGTTACAGAAGATGGGGCTTCTGGTCTGTTTTCTGGGAGTCTTATCAGTTCACATTCAGACTGCTAAACCAAACAGTTTTGCACAAAAAATCAAACTCTGAAAGAGTTTAGAAATGGAAGAAACTGAAAAACGTGTAAAGTTACTGTAATCTGGTTGTGTGTACGTTAGCTATCTCTATTAACGTGTTCAGCAGGGCCCCTCCTGTAACTGGATCACATTAAGCAGATTAGCCAGTAGAAAGGGCTCTCTTCCATATGAGGTTCTTTATTGGAACCAAAAGACTGTACTTTTGATTTTTAGATGTCAGCTAGTGGTGTTGTAATATACACAGCATTTGGTTCAAGCACGACATAGAAACTTTATGCTTTCAAAGTCAGATATTGGGAAGGGCTAACATTAATGTTGTTCTGTCACAGCTTTTGTGTGTAAAGGTTGAGTTTTACAGAATTACCTCTGATTTTGGATATCTTGTCATCTCAGTAGAGGTGAGATGTTGCCATTCAACACTTAAAGATGTAAACAGCATTAGGAGTGATGTGTGAGGCTGAAATGGAATTCTACATTTTTGGAACTTAACAATGAAATAACACTTGGAATGAATCTTGCATCTACTAGTTGTTAATCACTACCTACTGAAGCAAAATACAGTTTTAGTACATTGTGTGGGGACTCAGTCCTGCCTGTTTTGTCCCCTTTCTGGTATTTATGGATAATAAAGAGGCTTTCATTAGATGACTTATGACCAAAATAACTGCCATCTTCCTGATACTTTGTGGTTCCATAAAGGTGGTGACGGGGAACAAACAAACAAACACCTCGGGTTTTGTCCAACTCACAGCAGTGGCTTTTGAGAGCCAGGAATGTGTGTAATTGCTTGGCAAAAGCCCTGAGTACTACTGGTAAGAGGCTTCCTGTTGCTTGGTAGAAACACACTCCTTTAGCATGTCATCTAGGTAGATATTCTACCTCAAGTTCTACAGGGCTGCATAAGGGAAACTTGGGATACTTGATGAGAGGTGCATGCCACAGCATTACAGCATATACCAAAAGGTAAAAATGAAGCAAAATACACTTCATATAATTTTTTGTTTGTTTTTTCCCTGAGAATGTTATTTATAAAGTTTGACCCTGGTTAAATTCTCTCAAGCCTCCCAAAGAAACCAGAAGTAGTAGTTCTTTTAAAATACTTTGCATTGCTGTGGGAGGGAGTTATTTAAATGTCCTAGATTGGTAGCGTTTGTGCAACTACTTCTTGCAGCAATTTTTACTTGATTTGGAAAGAATGGTTCAATTTTTCTGACAAGTAGTATGTGTTGTTCACAAATTTGCCAAGTATTCATCTCAAACAGGAATTGAATAAGAACTTGGTATAAACGAAGCTGCATCTACTAACAAGTTTATAAGCCAATTTTTCATGCTCCTTTGTAGGTGTACCTGGATTTATTGTTATGCATACAGCAGAGAAAGTTCTGAGAGCTCTCTGAACTGTAATGGAAGTGCTCACGTTGCTGCCAAATGTAGCTATGAGATGTAATTCCAGGATATATCGAAGTTGGATACTAATTAACATTTGGTGTTATAGTTAATAGAAGCCCATTCAAAGCAAACATGACTTTCTGTGTATGATATACTAATATAGAATAACACTTATGCCGGAAAGGCTGTGTGTTCTAAAGACTTAAAGCATCTAATCCTTAAGGTGAATAAATCCAAATACAAAGTCAGAATTAAGTTTCATAAAGATTAATGTAGGTTATGAACATTTGTCTGCTGCATGAACATACTACTAGCTATTGATACCCAAATCCCTGGATATAGGGACTATATTGGGCAGGGGATCAGATTAGGTCATAGCTTTAGCTCTTTGACCCCAAGTCCATCAACATTATATTCAAGAAGTCTGTGTGAGTTAACACCTAATGTTTTTAAAAGTGGGATAATTGAAGTGGGAAGTACAGTGAAGTAGAATAACTGAGACTCCTAGTTTTATCTTTGGCATTAGTATAGAAACTTGTCTGTCAAGCTGGTCTGTAAAAATGTTTGGTTCAGAATTCAAAACAGATGGTTTCATTGTCCTGGTTATTCCCTGCTTGACAGTGTTTTGCTTTTCAGATTGTTTTAGTGACTGGTTTGATGTAACTGTAAATATTCTTCCAGCCTAGTCTCAAACTTGTTTGGTTTTTTTATACATTCAACCACAACACTGAAGTCTTGGGCTTTACTTCCCTTGTTTCTCTTTCAATTTTCTTTTTTTGTGTGTGTGTGACAAGCTTTCCTTCCTAAACTGTATGTTGTTTTTCTCTGCCCTATTTTCTAGCAAAAGTTTGTCTTAGAGATGTCCCTCTGTTCTTCATTGTTTCTCATTTGCTGCCCACATCTCCATTCTTCAGAAATTGGCATTAGTGATATTTTTCATTAAATGTCCACAGTAAGTTATAATACTATAAACCAATACTTCGCTTTTTTCATCAGAGAAGTATAAGAAATCCCTGCAATTGTAGGTCTTATAATGGTGCATAATCCATGGTGATTAATAACTGTATACTGAAGATATGGACCGAACGGACTCCTCCTTTCTACTTGGGTATCTTACAAGTATGGTTTTTAAAATAGTGTTAGGGCACATGAGAAGAAACTACGAATGCCTCAGCCATGAGGAGAGTGGTGGTGTTAATCCATGAATGCATGTGAGAAGTATGGCTTTTCTCAGGTTTTGAACACAAACGAGATATAAACGCTCGATACAGAAGAGCAAAATTCCAGCTGTTTGGTTTGGCAAAGTATGTTCAGTGTGAGAAGACAGATTTCATTGCTTATGTGAACGCATGAAGCCATAAACTATTAATTTCATCTCTCACTGAGAATTTGTAGGGTTGGTCATTACAAGTGGTTGACAATAGTTAGATCACAATTTCCCATTTGATAGGGAGAGAAGTGACATGTCCAAGTGTCACTCAGGTTCCATGCACACATTTAACTGTGCTTAACCTGAGTAATGTTCAAAACCATGTAGACTTCAAGTGATGTATTTTTTTTCCTTTCCTGAGAAGAGTGTGGGACATTGTGTTTCCATTGTGTGTGGGTTTTTTGGGGGTGTGTGGTTTTTTTTTTTGTTTCCAGTCTAGACTGAAGTTCGCAATTGTTATCCTAAGAACTCTGTGGTTTTCCACGTGGACACTTTATCTCTGTATTACCTCCATACCATATCTTTCCAGGAATCTTCCTACTTGGGAAGAATTTATCTGAGGCACTGGGTTTAGTGTTTTTGCTAGGCAAAAATGAAATGGGACGTGTTTATACAATGAAACTTGGAAATTTTGCTCTTTTTTCTTCAATTTCCATCTTCTAAGTTTGGGTTAGAAACAGTGGTACATACATGTAGGGTGATGTTGTAAATGTTTTGGCTTGTATGTGTAAATGTTCCTGTTTGAAAGAAAATATTTGCATTTTATGTTTCTTAAAGCTAATTGTATTGTACAATAATTGTGTAGTTGTAGTGTAAAACTTTGAGTCTTCAGTTCTGTTTAAAACTTTGAGGAACTATAGAGGGTTTACATCAAAAACACTTGTGTAGTATAGAAAGAGAAATTTTGGAAGGGCATAACCTGCAGGCAGGGTAGTTCAACCTACGTTCAGATATTCCCAGCTGTTTGGCAAAGGGATGTGAATTACTTGTTACTCTAGAATTTTCCCTACAATAAATTTTAGTCCTTTTATTGGGAAAGTATAATTCCAAATGTGTGATGACAAAATGATATCCTCATGACTTTCTAAGTGTGTAACTGCTAATTTGGCTTTTTTCCAATCAGAAATGTAATGAAAGGGAAAAAAAGGATGAATTTTAATAAATATATGTTCATATGCTCAGTTGCATTAACAAATAACAAAAGTCAAATTACTCCCTCTTTGAAATTAGATGTATTATAGTTGGGAGTAGGTGTGGGAGGGTTAAATTTGCTACAAAGTTGTCATTAGGTCTCCACCTCTTATTTTGTTATCTCTGGGATGTAGGTTTGCATTTCTAACTTGTGCACTTAGAACTTCAAACCTGATTTTTCTGTTCTTGAGAACAGATGATGTTGGGGGCTCAAATTCATATGATAACATGCAGAAGAAATTTATACTTAAATTTCTTGACATTAATGAAGTGTAGTGTTTCAACATAAAAAACTTAGAATAAAACAAAACCAGAACAGACTTCAACAACAAACACTCTGTAAGCCGAAAGGCTTGTCTTCCTTTACTGATTTACTTAAAGTAAGCAGGAACTGTAAAAATATAACCTATATTATCTCTCCCTATTAGATCTAGATTTTGTACATGAGTGTAGATGTTGGATCTTACCTTTCTGGAGTCTAGAGTAAATGGTTGTAAGTAGCAGCATTGGAGAAGTGAGTGATGGTCTAAAGATGTATTTAAAAAGGAAAAAAAGCTGTCCTACAGGGATACTTTTATTTTAGTGTTGTTTTTAAACATCAAAACACTCTGTTACTCTGTAAATATTAAAGGAAGCTTATTTATGTTAAAACAAAGCTATTTCCCTCATGATTAAACTGCTCTCGGAGCATGACAGAGGATAATTTAGGAGCTTTATCTTACATCCTACTGGTCAACTCACGAGCAGCTGTACTGCTCCTTCTCATTAAAGACAAGTAGAAACAAATAATACGTATTAACGTAAGTAGCTTTCTCTACTGCTATTTTAAAGAACACACAGGATTAAAAAAAATACGAGTTTAAAAAAAACCCAAAAAAACAAACCCCAAAACAAAACCGAACTTTGCTCAGTTTGGCTTTCCACACTTCAAACAAACCGTAATCCTTTCTGCTCAACTAGCTTTTTTTACTTTCTTAGTCATGGTTTCAACATGTAGCTTCTTGAGGTGTTGTATAATGTTAGCAGACTCGGAGCTTGTTGGGCTGAAAAGCTCTGCAGTCTTTTCAAAAGAACTTATAGACTTGCTTAGTGATCCTGAATGTCACCACCTACGTTCAAGAAGAGTGTATGTAGAAGATGTGTGTTGAACAAAAGTTTCAAGATAAATCAAAAATCCCTTGGTAGATAAGGTAGAAAACTACACCAAATCTACTTTGATTTTTAAAGGTTAAAGTGAAATAATAAAAAGTTAACAAATGCCAGAACTATTTGCCTGTGCAGCTTTGAATTTAATCCCCAAGTACGTATGAATTTTGATTTTTAATTTTTTTTATCTTCAAACATGTTTATATCTCTCTATGTTCCTCACAGGACACTGCCTCAGTCAGTGCTTGATGTAGACTTGCTTTAGTGATATAATTGGAGCTGTGTAGGAAGGACCTCTAGTGTTTCCATAATCTGGGCTTCAGTTATTGCAGAAGGTGATGTTTACTGAATAAAGGATATGAAAACAAAAACAAATCTCAGTGTTAAGTATGCTGCCTTGAAGAATTGCACTTGAATGCTGCTTTTGCTAAGTAGTTGTAACTGGTAATTAAGATGAAATGCTGATGTTTACCATCTTAATGGTAATTAAGATGTTTACATATCATTTAAGACTAGTCACTGTTCTTTATTTCGTGGTGCTTAACTATGGCCTGATTAGCAGAAATGTGTAGAATTGCTTTTGCATCTGAAGTCAGTGAAAGCTGTGTTGTGAATATATGCTGATGTACACACTGGAAAAACTGAGCTTTACAAATTGGTACCCAAAATTAGTGGGCAGTTTTGACCTCTTGTGTGTTAACTTTAATCTACCGGAAGAAAGTCAGGATTCATACTGTCTTGTTTAGTGTGTTTCACTTTCCCAGTACTTCAAGTATGAGAGCTATAAAGAAATCCTTGAAGAAATTAGGCTGTGTATTAAAACAAAGCATAAAGCTGTATATTAAACCACAAGAGAAATGCATTGAATTCTTGCTGAAATACACTGAAAAGGAAGTATCATCTATTCATGCTTAGAATAGCAAAAACAGTTAGGGAGGAGTGAAGAGAAAGTGAGCAATCCCACAGTTTTCCTGAAAATATAGGAAAGGACTGAATTAAGGATGTCCTTAACTTTTGATGTTTTGGTAATGAAACGTGTGTAGCTTTAATGTTGGTCTTAAAGTATATCTCTTCATGTAGTTTCTTAGCTTTTAAAGCAAACTACAGATTGAAGTTTTGTATACAGTATTCACTTGATAACCTGTGGTTCATGGGTGGAATTAGACTCTTGTTCCATCCAGTCTTTATTGCTTGAGCTATGGCAGTAATACACAGCAGTAGTAGGTTGCTATAGATTGCTATTCCCTGTAGACCAGCATTAGATTCTTTGCTGGTAAGTTTTGAAAGCTTAATGACAAGAATGTTGTAACTTGAAATGTGCTTAAGTGAACATGGACTACTCTGCCTGTGATATTTCTGCCATAAAAAAGCATTGCTCCCTTCAGTGTTTTTTCTTCTTTTATTTTGGCTTGACACAATCCTTGGTTTTCTCACTCTAGTAACAGGCTTCTTGGCTACCGAGTTGTGACTTCCCCTTCAAGATTCTGATTCTCTTCTTGCACTGACTTCATGTCAAGTTTGTTTGGTTGGGGTTTTTTTTTCCCTCCTCCTTCACTTGCCTGCCAAAGCCTATTTTCTCTGTGACCCATTCGTTTGAGCTCTCTAGTGCTCTGCATTCAAATTGGTTAGTAGCTTCCTTGGTTCAGGAGGAAGACTCTGAGATTGTAGACACACTATGAAGCAGTCGAAATCCAAAGTTGTTCAGACTGTGAAGCTTAGGGAGCACAGCTGGATTTTGGGGAGTTATCTGTGGAAGAACCTTAGACTCCCTTGAGTACATACAAACTGTCTTTTACAGTGTTGCTTTTTAAGTGGACCAAACCTTTTGTTTGTTTTTGTTTGGGGAGCTGAAATAACAAAACCACCAATCCTTACAAAGAAGTTATTCTCTCGCTCAGTCTCAACCCCTGGCTCCTCCAAATCATAGTGTAACTAGTCTAAAATGAGCAACGTGTATCCCTTGGTGCTTATGAGGAAAAAATACAAAGCAACTCTATTTTGTCCCCTGAGGAGGTGTGATGAGGTTAACCTCAACCTTACCTGTTTGGCAAAAACTATAAAATTGAGAATATTATGGTGAGGAATGGCAGACAACCTTTCTAGGCTTCTCTTTTAATTATCTATTAAATGAGATAAAGGGTGAGATTGGTCTTGTCTCTTCCTGCCCTGTGTAAATGGAAGAGATTTGGAATATCCAACTTTTTTGCAACCTGGCTATTTGGATCTGGGGGTTAAAAAAAAAAAGCAAGCTGTATATTCAAGAACACACACACCCCACTCCCAACCACCCAATCATCCACATTTTTACTAATAATTGTGTTGTGATCCTGTCTTGAGGCAGGTTATTTGAACAGTCAGTGCATAAGCTACTTTTGTTGTTGCAAGTCAAGTTCATTAACTTGGGGAGGGTCAGGGGGAAGAAAGGAGTCTTAAGTTACTGTGTACGTAACTAGGATGGGTTCTTATTTGACCTAAAGTCTGTCTTGATGCAGCAGCACAAGCCAGCGAGGAGACTGTCACATTTCGTCGTGAACGCAGCACATTTAGGCGTCAGGCAGTACGACGCCGGCACAATGCAGGGAGTAACCCTACCCCTCCTACATTGCTCATCGGATCACCCCTCAGGTAGGGTATCTAAATGTTCCACCATATTTAGCATGCATGCAGCAGACCACTTCTCCCCACACCCACCAGTGTTGCCAGAAAAGCACTTTTTACTTCCTTCCCCACCATAACCTCCTTGAGCTGTCACTGCATGTCACTGTGGGCTTGTTGAATTGTGCATGTATATGTGGCACTATTTTCAAAATGATCAGGATAGCCAGTCTCTAACATGTTATAGCTGATTTCAGATTGATAACATAATGAACTAATGCTAACAAACTTACTCAGTGTTTTTTATCAAAAACATTAGAAACATCTACTTTCAAGCAAGGAGAAAAACCCAAGAAAATATTACTCAAAAAAAAGGATTTTCTTTCCTTTAAGAAAGTAAGCATTAGGGACTAGTACCATAATCACTTTTCATGTCTGTAGATAGTGAGAAATAAGCATAATAATAAAATGGCAGAACACTATAAAGATCTAAATCGTACATGCAAAGGTTCCAAATCTAAAATAGGTAAACCATTGTATGAACATCCTGCAGCTTTTTACAGCAAAAGAGAAATAATGAAATAATAGTGATGCCTTTGTTATAGAATGCACGGTATTGCTCAGTATTAAATCTAATTGTGTGGCACTCTGCATGCCTTGGCAATGTTTAGAATGTACTATATACATGTGTCCCAGGAGTCCTCAACCTTCACTGGCCCGTTTGTTAACAATACTGAGCCTAGTAATATGTTACATACAGCAACTCTGGTCTGTCAGCTTGAACAGTAGAAGACAGCAACCACAATAAGTTTTTAAACTTGCTTTTTAAATCTTTCAATCCTTCGGTTGCCTATGATGTTGGAGAATCTGGCGGGCAGAACATTGCCTGTAGAGGAAGGAACGCTCCCCCATACATATCAAAGTAGTTCTTCCTCCAGTTATATGATAAATATGCAGGAATAATTGTGTATGTTGTGTATTCTTAATGATCTTCCTTCATATGGTAAGCTGTCTTTTAATAATAGGAGCAGTCTGCGTTTGTGTTTCAGGAATACTTGTGTAATTTTTTTAGCTGGAAAAAGCTATAGAAACTGAGCAAATAAAAATAAAATACTTTATACAATAGAGGATGGGGGAGGAATTGTGCCACCTTTGTGGCACCACTGAAATAATCAAGGACTAAGTCTTTAAATTTATCCTCAGGCAGGAGGATTGCAAGAATAGTACCTAAAATCTAACAAATGAAGGATTAACTTCTGCCACATCAAAGACTGAAACTAGTTAGATGTGTTTTTACTGGCTAGTGCAGTATGTAGCAGTAATCACATCACTTCAGATAATTTTTTGGTAAGCTTCTGGTCTTGCTGAACGTAGCTTGTTCAACTTTAAGTTAGTGATTTACTTCATAGTGAGGGTTGCTAAAACTGTGCATTCTCTTAGATTACTTTTGCTCTACCCTCCGTTGCATTCACTTGCTTCTGATATTTTTTGTGTCATCTTCTGTCTTTTTAAGAGGAGGGTAGTATAGTTTTGTGTATTGGTTCATAAGAGGCTGTGCAGACTAATCAGAGCTCCTTAACTGTGCATTGGCCAGAAAACAGTGAGTTTTCTTTCTCTTAGAAAGGTAGAAAGTAGGGCAAATAAAGGACTTTGTTTTAAACTGAGGCTGACAGATGCCTCATTTTCACATGCTAGTGCAGTCATTAAGTTTCCCATGGCTTAAGCTGGACTTCAGTGAGAGATCATGAGAAAACTGAAGCTGGTGGAAGTAACTTATTAAGCAGACAAGATGTTCGAGGGTGAAAAAGCGGAACAAATATTCTAGCCTTGTATTTCCTCTGTGCATCTTCCAGTTATCTAAACTTGTTCCTTTCTAAATGAAAAACCCCCAAAACTCTGTACTTTCTCTGACATAATGACACACACTATAAAAAATACTTGCATTATAAACATATGTTCAGAATTGAATACTTAGTGAGGTTACTTTGCTCAAAGCATTGTTTGTGATGCTAAATGACTGTCCCTTGGAGTGGAGTTAAATTGCCTTAGTCCAACCAAACACCAAAGTGCTTTCAGATTTGTTTGACACAAATTCCATTTGAACTACCAACTGTGCAATGTATCTGAAAAATTCTATTTATTACTCTTCTGATTTGTAGATGAATAGTCTGAAAAAACTTCCCTTTATATGGGTAGCTTAATTTTTAGTGTAAATTCTATGTGTTGCTGGAAGAAGAAACCCTTAAGAAAGATTTAAAAAAAAAAAAAAAATCGTGCATAAGGAAGAAATGTGAAGAAATACAGAGATTCTTTTTTAGCCAGTTACCACCAAGACCCGTTCAAAATATCACTGCAGCTGTGCTGGCATTACTTGTATATGCTAGTGGTGAGCTGCCTCGGTCTAGTTCCTGATACTGCTAATCCTTATGACTTCAGATGTTAAACTTCTAACAGCATTAGATTTACTAATCTTCAGTTGCCCTGATGTTACTACTTTGTTATTCTTGCCAGTGAAACTTTAATCTCCTAATCTTCTAACTCTGGCATAAAATTGGATGTTGTGGGGATGTTCCTTTAGAACCTGTTGAGTTCAACCTGATTTTTTTTTTAATTTCCTATCCATTATTGCAATGACTTTTCATTTCCTCTGGAATGTTTAGTAAAAGAGACAATGGCATTATATATGTGTGTGTTTGGCAAGTAAACTTATATGTTTACTTAAGTAAAACCTGGTCTAGTAAATTCTGCTGGTTTGATGCTAAATTAAACACAAGTACTTTGCCTGGTAACTTAAAACAAAAAACAAACCCCAAAACCCACCAGAAAACAACCAACCATCCCTGCTTTTGTCCTGCCTAATGTCAACAGTGTTTTGGGCACTTTAACCATAAGTATCCATTGGCATCCTATGTAGTCAATGGTGTATGCATGTGTGTCTGATACGAGAACGTAAGTGACTGTCCGAAGCAGAATTTTATTTTTACATTTATTCTCTGCCTAATTAATAATTATATCTCTTGCGTATCTGTGCAATCTGTTAATGTAAATGTTTTGGAGGTTTTTTTTATTGTGACAGATAGGGATAACCACTGAAAGGGCAACTTTGTATATACCTTTTGATACGTAGCTACTATTTTAAGGGAAAGCAGTATTGTTTAGCATTGTTTTGGTGTTGCTGATAATACTTGAGAGACAATGAAGGCTGGCACATCTGTGAGCTTCCTTAGGGCTTTTATTGACACGTAGCTCACTGAAAGCCTTGTGTACAGCAGCAGAGTTTAAACACCGATTTTAAAGTTCAGATTAAAATGTTAGAATACAATAAATAATGAGTTGCAATTTTTTACCTCATGAGCTGTGTGCATGTCTGCTTTATTTTGCATGAGCTTTTCTTAACATCTGTTAAACTTATATCCATATTTTGTTTTCCAGTGGTGCTATGACAAAAGAACTGAAAAATGCACGTTCTAGAAAATATTGTTAAAAGCAAGTACATCAGATATAACCCCTCAACTCTTAGTAAGATCTTGCTTTTTCAGTTGCCTCACTTGCCAACTGTAGCATCACACTGTAAACAGTGAAATGTTAAAAGCAACAGGTGATAAAGATTGTTTTTTCAAGAGTGTTTAAGATATTTTCCATAGTCTTTAAAATATAAAGTCTTTGTCTAAACAAAATAATTTCTTAATTTTATCATGTCCCACAGCTGACTGTGACGTAACTTCTTTAAGTGCACAAAAAGAAGGATAATAAAAACACTAATCTTACAGAATAGGTGTGATATACAAGTGTAAATGTCATGTATTCTGACACTTTGCCATGTTTAATATTAAACAAGTTTTTAAAAAAAAGCCTAACTTTGTTGAATAGCTTTGTAAAATAGTTTTGCAATGAGAAGGCTGTGAAGAGGAGAAATAACATTTTTCAAGCACTGTCTACTCATATGGCTGTAAACTTACAAACTTCTCTGAAGCCCAAGTTGACTTTTAAAACCTGGTTTTTGGTGCAGATATGTGTCTGGGTATAGAAGAATTTCTTTGTGGTATTAATACTGAGTAATAAAGTTTTTGCTGTACTGTCAAAATAACTTCAAAATAGACTTAAAACTTTTGCCAATAATTAATTTGTTAAAAGCATTCTTAATATGTTAAAAAATCTGAATCCAAACACTTAGCTACAGTTATCTGCAAGGTCTGTGGTAGCGTATGGCTACTAACAAAGCTTAAAGACTTTTTCTAGTTAGACTGCAGATTAATAGCAAGAAAGGTGATGTTACTGTGACCAAAGAAACCCCAGATGGTCAACTAAACAGCTGATCAAGTCATACCTCAATGAGCAAAAAGGACCCTAACTATCGTGAGAAGACTGGAATAGTCACTACTGTATGTAGGTGATACCTTGGGTTAGTCTACAATTAGATTAACCACCAGTAATTTGCTTTTGCGCTCACAAATTAAGACTAATAAGAACATATTTGACGGTGACTTGGGGAGATGTTAGAAAGCAACACTACTTCTAAGAAGTAGGACAGGAAGTGTATCTCTAGATTACTGACATAACTAGTGTCCAAATATTCTGTTACACGGACCTCATGGGTTATCTTAACCCTAATAAGTGGCTTCTTAATGCTATACTCTTTGAAGTTTGCCTCTTTAAACTAAAAAGTCTTCTTTTGCTTCGCTTCTAGCTATTTTTCTCTTCTTCCTGGTAATGTGTCCCCAATCCGTGTTTTCTCGTAGCCTTCAAGATGGTCAGCAAGGCCAGCAGCCCTCCTCCCAGGTCAGAGTGCAGTCCCGCCCCCCTTCCCAGGCAGCTGTGCTCGGCGCTAGCGCCTCCTTGCTGGTGAGAAATGGGAGTGTCCACTTAGAAGCATCACATGCCACTGCATCTGCTGTAGGCGGTAGCAGTTTGCACGATGAACTTGGTATGCAGGCCTTATGTAACCTTGGTGACATGGAAGTTTTAATACAGCAGATATATCGGTAATAATGCAGTGACAATCAGCTAACCTTAGCTTTGTTTCTGAATCTTGTAGGTGCATTTCTTAGAAGGCCATATTGCTCATAAATTCCTTGCCTTTCACAATCGCCTTTCCAGGCACTTTCTCTAACAGATGCACGATGGGAAACACCCTAAGGATGCATAGGTACAAATAGTGATGGTGTGAGAGCTTTCATGACTTGAACAATGTAACACGTGTAATGCGTAAGTTTTCTTGCATTGTCACAGGTAGCTGGGCAGAGATTGATGCCAACTTTGAGGAACTTCTGGTTCCTGAAAAAAAATATTTGTTATGGTCCCTAGGAATTCTTGATCTTACGTTTTTAGATGAGTCTTGCTTAGCTGCTGCTTAAAAAAGAAATACTCATGTAAATGAGTGCTTTACTTTTCATGTACACCTTAATTTAGGAGCTTGAGATCTGAAGAAAATCTGGACTCTTTCTTATATCAAATGCCATAATCTCATGGAGACTTATAGTGCCCCTTAGTTCTTCATGGTCCATTTTATGTAGTATTCTTAACTATTTATTAACTTCTATGCAGCTAATAAAATTGCTAGGGAGAAGGAAGTTAAGATGGTCATAAGTGACCGATCTCCTGCGACACAGTAATGCAGGGGCAGATGTGGAAAAATTCCTGGCAGGGATCTCTGCAGCTATCTATGCATGGCCTGAATGACTTAAGACTTCAGCATTAATACGGAATTCTTCCTCGAATTATTAAAATGGGCATCTTTAGAACTGACAATTATTAGTTGACAGTATTTTGAGCAGCTGTCAGCTGTAATAACTTAAAAGTACAGGTTAGCTTAGAACACTGACAAAATACTTGTTTCAGACCTTACTGTAACCCGGTACTAAAAGATAAGTGAATTATCATCTTATTCCACTAGTGGGGAAGACTTCAAGAGTTGCCAGGCTGTGGTACTCCTTTAAATACGAGTTTGGCTAACAAGTTGCCATTCTTCTGCACCATCTATCTGCAGTATAAGGAAAAAATGAATATAAGCAAAACTGAAAACAACCCTGGCATTCTCTGAGGTGTTTTATAAAATTTAACTACAGTTGTGCTAAATACACACAATCTACTTACCTGGCAATTTTCGTTTTAGAGTCTGTGGCTCTACTAGTTTCCTAGATAGAAAAATTGAGACATACCTCAATGCTTGTATGTATCTCTGAACCATGAAAGCTTATCACATGAAACTACAGATTTCTTTATTTAATTTAGACTCTCCTCTTCTTTGAAAAAATACTGGAATATAACTCTGAAATTCGGGGATACTGGTTATATCTATCCAAGGTTAATGTTGAGATTTATTCCTAAAGCCACCATTACTGTATTTGAAGGATTTGCTTCATTGTACCCAAAATAATACAATCAAGTTTTACAGAGTTCAAGATTTAGTACACAATCTAGTTAAGTCTGAGTTTATTTTAGAACTTATATTACTGTGTTGTAGTAGAAATCAAAGTGGATCACTTAAGAAATTCAGCATTGCATTCAGGCTCTCTAAAAAGGCATATTCATTGCACTTGGTGTGTATTGGAGTCTTCAGAAACTTATACAGCTAAATTCTTCTGAAATTTTGTCTACTGTGCTTACAGTTATATGAGGCAGCACACTGCCTTTGGGAGGCACAAAACTTCCAGGATCTGCTCAGTTAAAAATCTGATGTATAATAGGGATTTATTCCTGATTTGAAGCTCTGAGCATCTGTTTAGAAACCTTCCATGCGTGAAAGCAGCTATTATAGGCAAGATCTGTTTTCGTTCTTTTAGGAAAATCAAATTTTCTAGTTTGTGTAGCAGGCTTTGTGTGATAGGTAGTATTTTTTTGTTAGAGTCAAATAGTTGGCAAAATGGTGCAACAAGAAGGGAGAGTATCTTTCCTTATAACTGGTACGTGGTCTCTTG
The DNA here is from genome assembly GCF_965638725.1 of Aptenodytes patagonicus. NCBI lineage: Eukaryota > Metazoa > Chordata > Aves > Sphenisciformes > Spheniscidae > Aptenodytes > Aptenodytes patagonicus. Next base: position 33,228,644 of record NC_134955.1, on the reverse strand, counting down.
TTGTTTTGAGTTTTTTTCTTCTTTGGTTGGTTGGTTGGGTTGGTTTGGGGTTTTGTTTGTCCTCTGTCAGGGGTGAAGTAGTGCTACTGCTCTGTTTCCCTGAAGTCTAAGGCTGTTGGTTTTGCTCTGTTGTCCCAAGATAACTCACAGTGAAAGATGACCCTGTTACTTTAGATTGTATGTGGTTTGGGAGTGGGGGAGGGTAGTAGTTTGTTTTTTCTTTAACTTTTAATCTGATGCTGATCAAAGCAATGCAGGCCATATGACCAATTCTTTGTCACTGTGGAAATCGCTGTGACTGCCCAGGGCAGAAAAAATACTGAAAATAGAGGCTGGGGAAAAGATACGGAAACAAAACCTGATTTACAGCAGCTGGAAATATAAGTGACAAAAGTAATAGATGGGGTTATAGATCTCTACAATGCATGTAGAATTTCAGTAAGAAAAGAAATTCTTATTAGCATATTCCAGCTCTTCTGGAAGACAAACAGGGCATATGTTAATTTACGTTAAAAGCCCCCATGTTTAGGACTCCTTTTTTTTGTGCACCAATGCAGTATCTGCTTCTACATTCTTTCCACTTATGTGTCGATATCAAGCTGCAGCTCTTAATAAGACACACAATTTTTATTTTTTTGTTTGTTTTAAAGATTTGTGTCTGTAACTTGATTCTGGTGGCTTATTTTACGAAGGATGAACCTTACTGTATTCTACCTAGCCCACATCTAGTCTAGTGACTATACAGTCGTCTTTAACTGGGTATTGTCCTGAGAGTAAGGCAAGAGATGCTTTGAGGCATTATCTTTAGTCTTCCAGGTTCGAAATAGAAAGATTTTTATCAATTACGTCGTTTTGTGAGGAGTGAGAGGGAAGGAACTTGAAAGGGTGGAAAAGGAACTTAATGTGGAGCAGTAAACATGAAGTAAATCATAGGAGGAATGCAGGACAGAAAGGAAAAGTGGCAGACCAAATGCCATAATTACAGGCAGGATTAATATAGTATGAATCCAGAAAGCAGCAAAACACATACCATGACTTAAGTGAATGACAGTCTTCAGAGCACAGTGTGGCAGTACTGATGCCTTTTCTCCTCACTAATACCTGATTCTTCAGACATGTAGGTGGTGGATGGGATTTTTCAGTCCTTGCAGCAAAGGCTGTAGGTGGTACAATTTGTGAAGTAGTTAGGAATCCAAGTACTGAGTATTAGAACAGATGCCCAGTTTCTGAAACTGGGGTGAAATAACAGCCTCTTGTCCTCAGCTAGATGATGATTTTTTTTTTTGAGGAATACTGCTTTTGTGATTAAAGAGAACTGGTCATCTGGAGCTTTGCAATGCAGTTACACTGCTATGTTGACTTCTGGTTTTATCACTTAAATGCAAGCGATAATCTTTCAGATTTATTGAAGTATTTTAGTTTATGAAGGCAGTTTGGATGGTCTTGAAGATCAAAACTTTTTCTCTAAATATAAATATATACACTGATCACTTATTTGATTAAAAACAACTTAAAATCAGTTCCTCAATACCTTTTTATAATTAAGTAGGCTTAATTTATTTGGGACGGATGGGGGATTATTTTCAAAGGTACAAGTAGAAAATAAATACTCACTTCCCATAGTTCCTATTGAAAATATCCCTGTTGTAGTCTGTGGAATTCTGCATAATAGGTAAGTTACTCTTTTGACAAAGTTCATATAGAAATAAAAAATTAACCACTTTGAAGTGTTCTAACTGGAAACTTTATAAGTCTTCATACTGCAGCTGAAGGTAAAATTTTGACCTTTGGAAATGATAGCTCCTTGCGCGCTACGGAGTATTCAAATCCTGATGGCTTTGTTGGTTTTGCTGACTAGGATTTAAATATTGTCATTAGTAGTAGATGAATATATCTTAATGATCTAATGATGACGTAGGCTTCAACGTGTCAAAAAGTGTTAGCAATTTTCAGAACTAGTTTATGAGAGGTTTAAAACAAAGTAGTATTTATTAGATGGAAAACTGGGAAATGTGCTGAAAATAACTTGGCTGAGAAAACCATCAGAGCACCATTTTAGTTGGATCCTGGGCCACTTAAGTCTTCCAGGTTTCATCTGTGTAAGCTCATCAGCCTGTTGCTTTCATTGATTCCCATAACTGTGGTAACACCAGTTCGTACAGTGTGAACCGTTACGTGGTTGTCTCTGGACTTGGTGATGAGACATTTTTGTCTTCTGAAACAAGCTTCCTTGTTTCAAAGGAAGTGCATTCATCTTTTCCTCTTTTCATGTCAGAACAAAGATGTATTTTGGATTTGTGTGCCTGAGTATCAATGACTTGTTTTTGTTATTTTTGTAACCTGGTCCAAATAGAATATTGCTTGGGTGACTTTAATTTGCTAAGAACTCGCAGCTCTCCCTTTGAGTGGGGTGGGGGAAGTTACAAGCATTTCTGTTTAGTGGACAGACATGCCATTCACTGTATTTCTTGATTTGAAAAATAAACTTCTGAGTCTGCCATTTGTTCACAACTTGATAAAACTTAGAGATAAAACTTCATATAGTCCTTAGAGAAAGAAAAAACTTTCTTTATGCTTATTCAGTGTGATGCTGTTAAAAATATTTCAGAGAATGCTGTGGGAGAGCTAGGAATGGAAAGGAGAGAAAGTTACTAGGGTAACTGAAAACGCTAGGTATATCCATACATATTGAATCTTGTGAGCATTGGGATCCTTCATTAGAGTTTGAGAGTGCTGTGAGGAAGCTGCTGTTACCTCGCACAGTTCAAGAAGTATTTAATTGATGGGACTTCGGAGCTCAGCCGTAGAATCTCCAGTCACACCTTAAGGTTTGCATCCTCAACAGCACTGAACAGTCCTGTCATCTTTTCTACTTTGGATGAGTTGAGGCTTTTCTGGAGAGCCTTTTGATCTTTAAAAAAAAAAAAGGGGGGGGGGGAGAGGGACAGGCAACTTTGTTTTATTGAGAAGCCATGCTTTTCTTGACAGAGAGCTAACTTTCAATAGGAAGTCTATATAAGTAGGGGGGGGTGAATTGCAAGTGTGGCAAAACCTGAGTCTGTTTTGTAGTTTGCGTGTAAACAATTGGAATTGAGAAGCCATGCTTTTCTTGACAGAGAGCTAACTTTCAATAGGAAGTCTATATAAGTAGGGGGGGTGAATTGCAAGTGTGGCAAAACCTGAGTCTGTTTTGTAGTTTGCGTGTAAATAAATTGGAATTAAGTGTTTTGTTGGTTTGCTAAGTCTCTGTTAACCAGGTTTGTTTCATCCCACCACAGCCATGCAGTACTTACAGCAGCAACACAAATACAGTAAATTTTGACAGATTCAAAGATGAGTTAGATGTGAGGGAACTGTAGATATTTTCTAATGTGAAGTGTTTTATGCTGAATTTTTTTCAGTTTGACACCCTTTTCAGACATTTGACATGAGTGTAATAGTTCAGTAAACTTCTTTTGAAACAAATATATCTGATGTATTATCTCAGCCCAAGAGAATGGGAAGTTATATCTTGCAAGTAGTATATTCTAATTTCTGTGACTAGAATGTCATTAATTTAAAAATCAGAAAGTTTAATTTCCAGGCTCTCAGTTCAGTAGTACAAAACATGACGAATTTAACCTGAACTTGCTTGTCTCTTTTAAGGACTGGTTGCACTGAAGATTTTTCTGTAATAAGTTATGCATAATTTTGTCCTGACTAGAACCTCAAGTGTGTTATCTAATACCTTCATGTTTGCTGTTGAAAATTTTTTTTTACGGATGCAGTTGAGAAATAGTCCTGTGTAACTGAGGTTATTTATTAGTTGTGGGGAGGAATATTCCTAATGTCTTGCACTAGTTTAAATTTTAAACTTCAATAACAACTGTTTACTACACTATGCGTTAAAAACCAAAGGATAATTAACTAAAGCGCTTCATTAAAATCTTAACTATTGAGGAAAAAAACCTAACAAGTGAACTTTCTACTTGTATTTCCTTACAAATGCCTATAGCAGATGTAATTAAATATTGAGAGAGCGCTGTTGCATTACTGAGCTCTGACGCACGCTGTATGTGACTCTTGAACTATGTAGCTGACTGTCTTGTCAGAATGGTTGGCCTTAGCACGGCTGCGGTATGTGTCTAGTTGGTCTGAAGTGCCCCCTCTGAGGGTAGAAAGATTTATGAAGATATCTTCAATATACCAGTATTTTTTCCATAGTTTCACTGGTTTTAATCATCCAGTTCAAGGTTCTTAACCTTCTTGCTTTCAAACACTTCTAAATAGAGCTTGATTGTCTGTGGGTCTGAAGAGAAGTTGGAACAGGATCATAGTGTGTTTTTTAAAAAAATAAATAAATAAAAAAAAATCAAAACCCACTATATCAGAAGCAGGTTATGTTCTCACAGAAAGGGGAAAGATTGGAAGTTGTGATCTTGTTAGGTATTTCTTCTGGGACTGTTTGTTATCCTGTATCAACAGAAGAAGAAAGAGCTGCAAGACATGCAGCTGAGATGTGTATACAGTTCTTGCTTCAGATGCTCCAAAGTGGGATTTTTTTGTTTTGTGTAAGCAGATCTTAAAATATTGCATGCTTTGCATCATGGTTTAGGAAGGGTTTTGAGCTAGAAGAGATGGAGAAGTTGGCAGAACACTTCGTATGAGATCACAATTTCAAAATCAGCTTCCTGCATACAGAGCTGAAATATATTGAACCTGGCCTTCAGGGGAAACTACAATGCTTATCTCTCTGATCAGACTATTGTGGGAGAAGGGCACTGTAAAAACACCACATTGTGAGGTAATTTATCATTTGAGTTATAATCTCTGGCTACTTTTTTGTTAATATCAAGCTATTCCTAAATATATAATTGTTCATTCAAAAAGTTTTTAATAACAACTTTAGGAAATTATGGTTAATGGAGTTCCAGTAACTCCAGATGGTTTATCTGAGAAGTTAGTTTGCAATCTTCTGTTCTTACACTGAAGCGTTTGCTTCTGGCTTGTAGAATAAATCTCTGCCTGGCATTCCTTTTTTAGTTTTTCTAGAGGAATAACTTATGAAGCATCTCTGGCCACTTCTTTCACTCTGTGTTTCTTTTCAAATAGACATGTGCCTCTCAGAAAAATTTTATTCAGGACACTTGAGGAATCTCTGCCTTAGCTAAATGCCATGGTTCTTAAATGCTGATAGCGAATGATTTACTGATTGTTCTACTGGGGGTGGGGAAGAACTGAAGCAGCTGGTTATTGCAAGTTGTTCGCCCAGTTATTCTCTAAGGGAGGGGAGGGGAAAGGCTTACATTGAGCTTCTGTTGTGCTAATGGTGACATCTTGTAAATACAAACCCTTAAAACTTAATTCAGTATTGCAGTTTACTGTATATGTGTCATGCAAAATGGTATGAAAGAGGACTGAGTAGCTAATGTCTTGTCTGCACTGGTGACACACTAATGTGTAATCACATTTTTATATTCTGACACTGATGTAAATTTAGATGTCTGAATTGATCTCAGTAGTAAGTTAGTAAATAGAAACTAGTGCTAGTGGGATGGAACATTATGAAATGTTGACCTGCTTTTGACCTTTTCTTTAATAGGTAAGTTCAGTTCTACACTCTACGAGACAGGGGGCTGCGACATGTCACTTGTGAACTTTGAGCCAGCTGCAAGAAGAGCATCCAACATCTGGTGTGTGTGAAGGCCAGTCAAGAGTGATGATTCTTGTCTTACTGCAACAAAATCTTTGATTTTGATTTTAAAAGGTTATTTAATATGGACTACAAAAAAAATCAATATAAAATACTATCCATACACTTTTACTTTTGAAACCTAAGTGATTTTTACTAGAAGATGATACTAACTGCATAAATAATCTTCTCCACTTAAATAAATCTCAGAAAATGAAGACTACTATTAGCTTAAGCAATAAATGTCCAAACTGAGAACTTGACAAATGTATTTTTGATTGGCTTATAGAAAGTCTTAAAGGATTTAACCCAGGTTTTGGGAAAGTAGGTGGCTGTTGACCATAATGGCTATTAACTTATTCACAAATGAACTTCCAGTTGTGAAGCAAATGTAAACTGATAAATTTGTTCTCAAGTTCATAGATGGCATGAAACAATACATGGAAGTGTTAACATGCCTGAGGTTAAAATTTGACTTACAGTTGAAATAGCCAGCTACATACTGGAAAGTTCATCTGTTGTTGGAAAGATGCCCTTTCTTCCTCGGAAGGGACAGGAGGCAGAAGAAAGAAAAACTATCCAAAACCTCCCTCCCTCCCCCCCCCCCCCCCAGTTCACTTCACTACACAGAACTGCTCTGAAGCTATCGCATCATGCTGAATGCTACAAATTCCCACCATGTGTAGATGGAAAAAGCTATTGGAATTATGGAGTAATGAATATAAAAGCTCCCATCTTCAAATCTTTCTTGTGAAAATGTGCAAGTGCCTTTTGTAGAGTTGAACTTTGTCAAAAAGTTATGTATTCCTTGTATAAAGCTGCCAATGCCTGCCTCTACTGCTTGCATGTTCCGGATGCAGTGGCTTTGCTGATGGCTGCTGTTACAAAGTTATATGTGCTAATGGAAGGAACAAACTGGCCACATCCAAATAATCAGATCTCAGCTTTAGACAATACTTGAGTTTCAGTGAAATAAAATTGATAACAAAGAATGTTTTTATCTTAAGGCAAGGAACTGAAGGAAAGTTGCATAAATTTGATACAAGTCTTACAGCCATGTGATTTACATGGAAAACAAACATCCAAAAGCTATCCAAAATTGGGGGAAAAAGCAATGGTTGGATATGGACTCTGATACAGTAAGAGAAATTTCTCCTCATCTCTAATGAATGGAAATTGCAAAGTAATTTTGCTCTTCTTACCAGAGGTTTAAGTTTGTTTTAAGTTAAGCTTTTTCAAAAGCAATTTAAGATTAAGTAACTCGGTATACTTATGTATACTTAAGTAACTCATGTTAAGTATGTACTATTTTTGGCAGGTTTGAGACCTTGATGAAAACAGTATAGAATTAAACCAAATTCTCTCCGTGAACACATAGCAGACTGCACTCCTTTAGAGATGCGATGCATGTTTACACATCAGTAGCTGACAAATTATAAAACATCTTTGTTTTTTTCCATTGGAATAATTACTGTCAGTTGTCCTTGTTAGACAATTTAGGGACTAGGTGTTGAGAAAATGAAGGATAAAAGTAAAAATAAGGGTAAAGAGTCTCTTGATTTACTCTAGCTACAGAATTTACCACAATACACAAGACTAAGTGGATATTTGTATTTAAAATATGTGATCCAAGGAAAAACTTAAAGATTTTTAGGTAAAATTTGCAAGCAGTCAAAATTAATTCAGGACACTAGAAAATTAGAGTGGCCTGTTGAAATAAAATGTAGTTTTATAATCTGAAGTCTTTCCCCTGTTCTTATAGTGACACGGACTCTCACGTATCGAGTTCTACCTCAGTTCGCTTTTATCCACATGATCTAGTAAGTTTTTCTTACTTATTTTTAAAGCATGCAAAAAATCAGAAGACTTTTTCCAATTTTATAGCACTGATTAATCATCCAATGTGGTAGTTCTTTGTTCTTAAGAAGGACTCTTGCCTGGGTTTAAATGAAGAGAAAGTATTTATTTATTGTTGCAGTGTCTTCATATATACATACAAAGTCACCTTTCTGCGTGGCACTTTAAAATTTGAATATAAATTGTTTCCTTTAATCTAAAGCATAGTGATTTTCTAAATCTGGTGGAAATTGGATGTTCTGAGATACCTTGTAAAGGTTTCCAGAGGTGACTGGACAACTTGGAGAGAGTTTTCCTTCTGTGCATTACTAAGATTAGCAGGCAGCAGAAAAAAGAATAAATTTCGTGTTCTGACCAAGAGAAACTTCAGTAATTTCCCTGAAAGGAGTTTAAAAATCTATTGTTGAAATCTGCTGTACAAAATTTTAATTCACATGCAAGGAGTGACTGGGGAAAAAAGGCAGAGGCTTGCGCTGTTTCATACTGCAATTAGCTTTAGAATTCCTTAGTTTTGTGGTCTCTAACCTTTTATATTGTTGTCAAGTCGAGACATATCTGTACTCTTAATTCTGAAGGCTTACATTGCTGTGTCATGAAAACAATGCAAATGGTCATGATTCTTAAGCTAGGAAACCAAAGTCAAGTATATTGAGCTACCTAATGACCTAATCAAGAGGGAAAATGAAATATGGATTCAGCATTTGGCAGAGGAGCAAGAGACCTCTTATTTGCCTGACCATGCTTTTGATCAAGAATGTGCTCTTCAAACCTGGTGTCTACTAGAGGAACTTGCTTTGCTTTCCACCATCCCCCTCAAAAATGTAGCCTTCAAAAAAGAGGCTGCGTTACCTGCTATGTGCTGTTGGTTTGCCAGTGTGGTCCCACTGGAGGGAATGTTTCTGTTTAAGGCAAACTCATATTTGTAAAAACTTAGCCCATGTGCCTAAATGGAAATTTCAACTGAAATTTATTATTAGTGTGACAAATGTTATGTTATGGTGATTCTACCTTTAAGAAACCAAGTTTTTAAGAAGTTTTCAAAAAAGCACCTGTTTTCTGACACAGCTTATCTTAGATAGTATGTTTTGTATTTTTGAAATGTGTTTAGAAAGGGAGTGTTCCTGCTTGGTTTTATTAGTGTTTTTCTAGGAAGAAAAAGCTGGCTGAGCATAGTTACAGTACACTGATGCTTTAAGGAGTCATGAAAAAAATTTTCAAAAACAAGAAATCCAATGTTAAACCTTAAGAGAATTTAAAAAAAAAAAAAACAACAAAAAAAAACCCCAAACGACAAAACCAAAACCCTATAACTTTGACACTTAAAGGTGACATGAGTATTTAAATTTTACTCTTTGCCTTAAAAGATTGTGAAGATTTTTCATTAAATGACATTGTAATGATGATATTGTTTAAGAATAAAGGGCAGTGCATTAAGATGTTTCTTGGCCTGTTAATGAAACTTATAAAGTGGGTTAGACAACACACACATACTGTAGTAACTTTTTAACCTTCTGAGTACTCTCCTTAAATGTCCTTTATGGTTGTTAGTATCACTGTGACTTCAAGAGAACTCCAGAGTGACAAACTACAAAATAAATGAGAAATATAGTCAGTCATAAATAGTACCTGACTAGTTAGGGCAGAGCTTTTTTTTAGGTTGTCTCTGAGTATATTTTGAATGTAGTGAGTTTGAATTTGACCACTGATGCACGCATATGTTGCTTTGTCATGCAAAAACAACCATTCGGCATGCGTGTGCATGCAGATTAGCTGACTATAAGAAATGTGTTGTAACTTATTTAAATTCAGAATTGGATTATTCTTGTAGTATACGCTATTCCTGTTCACGTATTGGTTTGCTTGTCTTCAGATTTGAAGTTTTCAGAGTGAATGGGATAATATGCTTGGAAGACATGTTCATACTTCATTTGAAATAAGGCATATGCTAAAATGCCACACAGTTGTGTTGTATGCAAACTATTATTGCTGCTGGTGCTATTCATTTGCCATGTTAAGGACAGGAAAAGTAAGTAGAAGCCTGAGAACTGACAGTGTTTAACATATAACTTCTCAAAAGTGAAAATAAATAATTCTAGCAATTTTTCCAAAGCAGTTTTCAGTAGAATACAGTGATATAATAAAAATGAGCTTTTGTTAATACTGACTTTCTTTTAGCTTTCTCTTCCTCAGATCAGGTTGAACAGGCTGCTAACCATGGATACAGATCTGCTGGAGCAGCAAGATATTGACCTGAGCCCTGACCTTCAGGATCACATGCAGCCTCAAGAGGAAGCAGCTCAAAAAGTCAAGCAGTACTATCGCTTTTGGATTCTGCCTAAGCTTTGGATTAGCATCAATTTTGATAGATTAACTCTTCTGGCTTTATTTGATAGGTGAGATCCTTGTATGTTACTAGACCTCAGAAAGTAAAGGTTAAAAAATGGTAACTAAACTGTGAGTAATACAGATAAAGCTATCCGTAAAGAATTGTACCTATTTACTGTACTCTGAAAGATGAAAGAATAATACAAAATGCAGTTTTTCTAAAATAATGAAGGCTACTTTCCCTTTTTCTCTGGCAGTGCTAAAAAGGAAAAAACAAACCACTCACCTCGCGTGAGTGGGGCGATAATGTATTTTGAATGGTCAAAAAGAGATTTGTTGCTAATCTTTAAAGCTAGAAAATAACCTTATCAATAAACTGATTGAAAGGGTCTAGAACCTGGCATACACTTAAATTATTTCAGCAAGTAGAGAGAATTTACCTGCTGTTTCAAAGCATTTTTCCAAACGGTCATCTAATACTGTAACCTGTTGTCCCTGCTGCATTTACCTAGTGGAATAAAACAAAAGTGACCCCCCCCAGTTACCAGCTTTTGGAATATATAGAGTATTTAAATTTTGGTAATGAACTTCCTTCAGATAAACAATATAGTAGTGATTCTGTCCAGGCAGAAATACTATTAATTCTGTTCCTAAGCACCACCAACATCATATGGAATTCTCTCTATTCCACTTGGCGTATCTTAGTCAAGTGAGAGTATTTAGTTTCTTCATTACAAAATCATGAATGGCAGATTATATACAGATAAGCTATCATGCATATATTTTTCACAGGCTTGTAATCATCCTGTGTGGGCCTTGAATATAGATTTATGTTACAGACCCTGCTTCTGGTTGAGCATTTGAATTATTTCTGAAGTTGTCTGCTGAAGTTATCTTCTGCTGTTTAAAGTTCAATTCCGTAAGATACTAATTGCTTTCAGCTATCATTGAAATCCTGGTAGCTCCTAGCTTTGCTAAAAGACAGTGTGCTAGTATTGTCTATGCAAGTTCAAATCTATTCTTAACTACTTTGCTACCAGCAGCGTAACTCTTGTTTAACTTCTGACCCTAACTGTTCCATTGCAGCTTTTTCTAGACATAGTTAGCTTTTAATTCTATCTCTTTTTTTTTTTTTTCTCTCTCCCTCTAATACAGGAATCGTGAGATCCTTGAAAACGTGTTAGCTGTCATCCTAGCTATTCTAGTTGCATTTCTGGGCTCTGTACTTCTTATAGAGGGCTTTTTCAAGGATATTTGGGTCTTCCAGTTCTGCCTGGTAATAGCCAGTTGTCAGTACTCGCTGTTGAAGGTATTTTAATTTCTATCTTCACTTTCTATAAACAATAGAAATAACTTCGGTTGGGTGTTGCAGGTTAGTCAGAGCTTTAAGGAAAAAACCTGCATGTTTATAATTTAAAAAGAAATGAGTAAACTTCAGCTTCATGGAAAGTTTAATAGATGGTCATACTAGGTCACTTCACTAGAATGGTTCTGTGTATGTTTGTTAAACAACCTTTTATTTGTTGTTCTCATGCACTTTTTGTTTTCCCAAGGAGGAGCACATTCTTACTGGTTGAAAACAGCCTACAAACTAAACTTGAAGTTTTATTGTTTTGGTTTTTATTTTTTTTAGTGGATACACCTCAATGCATTCATATTAAGCAATTATATCTAAGCATATTTTTAATCAGAATCTTAGTGTTTATTAGACAATTGTTAATGGTATTTTTGTAATTTAAGAATGATTGCTTATTTCCTTAAAATTAGACTATTAGGGTGGAAATCAGATTTAAATTTAAAGTGCATAACACATTGTGTTTAAAAAAAATGTACAAGTTCTAAAAATGAGTTGTTTTTTTTTAAAACGAAACACCTTTGGCTATCAACATATACTCTGAACAGATTTTATGGTTTGGTACATTGTGTTATTTAAAGGCTCTAGAGTGGCTTGACAATTGTAAAACTAATTGTAGATGTTACTAAAAGAACTTTTTAGTCAAGACAGTGTGTATGAGGGGAGGTGAATGCGCTTATCTGTAGATTGGGTAACTTTCCTCTTTCCATTTTGGTTTCAGAGTGTTCAGCCAGATTCTTCTTCCCCTCGACATGTAAGTCATGGGCATGTGCCCCTGTACTAACCTGCAGATGTAGAACTTCCACGGAGAATTGATCTTTTTGGTTTGATCTTTTCGGCATTTCTCTTATGTGCCTTCTCATAAGGCACAAGAGGCTTATGTTGTCTTAGTGTGCGAGAAGGGAACTGATACTATTTTTCCCCCCCATATGCTTTGTTTGTATTTAGCAAATCATGTCCTCCCTGTTTTAAGCCTAGCTTTTGCTATAGAGCCATATCATAATAGGTTTTTTGATGAATTTTTAGTATTCAAGCAATTTTACTGAGAAGCATTCTTAATGTTGTAATTTGCTATGCTGGTATGAACTGACACAGCTTTGATGTTCTATTCTGGTCTTGTAGATCATTCAGTTGTCCTAGTGTGTACACAGCCTTATTTTTTTCACTCTATTAAGCTGAGTATGCAATGCTCTAGTGAGCATTAACATCTGAGCATGGAAATGTTAATGTGCTAGTTTAGCATGATATGTTTATATTCTATTGTGCATCTGCTAGATTGCCAAGACAAAATATTTTTGTTACATCCTAAATAAGATATGAAAAAGCATTATTTCTCTGCAGCAAGTCATTCATATTCTTTTAGGTAATAAGTTGTATATTTTAATGAATACACAAATTCAGATTTTTTTTTTCCAGCAGGAGCAGTATCTGAGTAATAAACTTCAATTGCTTTTTCTTCAGAATTAATACATTCTCTTTTGCTTATGAAGACTAGTCAGAGTTTCTCTCTGGCATTTAGTATTGCAAGAAATATACTTTAAAACTTAGTGGAGAATAAGGTTAAATATAGCTTAATCTAACTTAACTGTTGTGTTCTCGTTATATCAAAGCCACAAAAAAAGAGAGACTTCTATCACTGTAAGGCAATACATTAAGGATTTTATGAACAAAACTTAAGGATGTGCTGAGGTGACAGTACATAATTGATGAACAATGATTTTGGTTCTGAAGTTATCTGTAACAGAAGAGTAACAATTACTTTTTCTGCTAGTAATGAAACAAATGTTCTTTTCTTTTTTTCAACAGGGTCATAATCGTATCATAGCCTATAGTAGGCCTGTATATTTCTGTTTATGTTGTGGTCTTATTTGGCTGTTGGATTATGGCAGCAGAAACATATCTACAACAAGATTCAGGTTATATGGAATGGCTTTCACCAACCCATTGCTGCTGCTGTCAGCCAGGGACTTAGTTATAGGTGAGTGGCTTTTTCATGGATTTGAATTGTTTGCATCACTGCAGTAGAAATCTCTTCCCTGCCCCGCGCCCCCCCCCCTCCCCCCCCCCCCCCCCAATCTTGTTATAACACTGTTGCATCATCGCCTTCTAAATGCAGTTCATTTAGTTTCCTTTGGAAAGAGTAGTTTAAGCTTTGCTGAAGTTTATTGGGAAAATTCCGCCTCTTCTATAGCTTTGCTGTAACAAACTGCAAAGATGTCAACTAATATGATGTCATAGGAAAAAAAAATTTTAGCTTTTTAATTATCTAGTATCTTAGTCCTCATCCCTGAACCTTCTGTTCTTTCTTCTTAACTTGGACCTGGATATGCTACCCTGTGCTTGGACCTAGCTGCTTAGTAGTTAAAGAAGTGTTTTGATTTGGACTCTTTCGTACTCCCTGGAGGGGCTTGTGGCAAATGAGTAGGAGTTATTTGTGTTTAGCAATCAGGTAGAACAGTACGGACACAATTTTTAAAAATATTATAAACAGATTAAATCTTATTTAATGTGTCTCTTCTCAGAACAGGCCTATCAACAATACCAAAAAATATAATTTTGGGCGATATGAGGTACTTTCATTGTATTCTGAGCAGTACAGTGCATTCACAATACTGCTGGCATTTAACACCCCACCCCACCTCCCCAAAAAACCCCAACCCAACAAACAAACAATAACAACAAACACCACCCCCCTCCCCCAAACAACAAACCTCTCCCCTGTTACAAAATTTATTGAAAATAGCAACAGCTACGTAATCTCAGGCAGAGCCCATAGAAAGGCGAGAGAGAACGTAAACATTTGAAGACCGTCTTACCATGGGAACTTTGTGCATATTCTTTAATGGAGCAAAGTTATTTGGGTGATCCTCTCTGGATCACCTCTTTGGAGGGGGAATAAAATCTGTAAGAATTCGTCTAAGTTGAACACACTTGCTCTTCAGTTGAACCAAAATATCTGTGCATGAAAGACTACTGCAGTTAAATGTTATGACTGCATGCCTCCAGTTCTTGGACAGTCTTCTGTCCAAGAAGAATTAAAACTTGGTCTTGGTTTTGATTCTTTTTTTTAATTTGTTTTTGACTTTTAGTAAGAATTACTGTCTCAGACATTTTGGGAATTAGTTTTTATTATTTGATTTTTAGGAACATTGTGAATTTCATACCTCATTCTCTTTCTCCCTTCGACTTTCTGCTAGTAAATCTGTATTTATATTTAAATGTCCAGAGGAAAAAGGCCTAAGCCAGTTATTTATGAACAGAGTATTGTCCAGACATTTCCAAAGGTGCTTTTCTACAGATTCTATGGATCTGTTCATGCACTGGCATACTTCATTCTGTATCTGTGATGGGAAAAGAAGTTAAGACAGCAGATACTTTTGACTCATTCAAGATATAAAACTAGCTTCATTTCTCCTTGTTTATGCTCTGTCAATTTCAGAAGTGTTTTCTTCCCTTTCCTATCACCTTGACTCATTGCCATAATGTATATCCATATCCCCATAAGGTAATACATAAATGTATATGTAGGTGGTGTGTTGTATTGTGAAAGTGACCTACTAAGAGTACTTAAGAGTCTTTTCCAGTTTTAAAAAGATGTGCTGGCATCTTCATCAGGCTGTGTCCATTTTGGGATTAGCTTTTAAAACTTCTTAGTTCAAGAGTTCTGAATGCTTTTTGATCCTTATGTTTTACTGTTCTTCTCGGGTATCTTGCACCAGCTTATGTTGTTTATATTTCTTAGCAGTTCTACAAAGAAAAATATCAGATTGACAGAACAGCTCTCACTTTTTAAAAAGAACAAACCAAAATAAAAACCTAGCCCCCTCCTGCCCTACACACACGCACGCGCACCCTTGCCTGTGGAGCAACTCTTAAATGTTGCTGAAGCACTGTTTCAGAAAGCTTTGTGTGTATTGCAAAGTAAGCTGGCTGCTAGCAAACATACTTTGTTAGCACAAAGTCAAAATCTCAGCTGCCTTTTTTCCCATTCCCAGGCATAGCTACTAGAACAACACAGGTGCAGGGCAAGGTAAACTTTGTATTTAGATAACATAATTGTTGTGTCCTTGCCAACAGACAAGTGAGGACTGGTATAAATTTTTTTATTTATTTATTTTGTATCCCACATATTGGACTTGATCAGTTGGTCTAAATCTGCTCCACTTTATAACAATTATTTTCTGTTTTCACCTAGGTGGTCCACATTAGAGAGCAATTCTGTTACGGATTTTAAAAGCCATGAGAAATGTTGGCTTTTTGCTGGACTATTCTTTATAAATTCTGTATTCCCAGATCTGTTTTGTAATTTTGTTTTCAATGGACCCAAGATAGTTCAACTTACACGTCTTTATGAAACAACATTTTAACCTGTCAATGACAGAACATTTCATTGTTTGCCTCCTATGTAGGCTTCCTTGAGTAATGAATTGAGCTAAAGGTTTGACTTGAAAATTCTGAAAAATATTTTCTTCAGGTCCTGAGTAGCTGGTCTTTAGTCTTATATTTCCTAATTTGTATCAGTAAAAAGATGCAGAACTCAACATTTTTCCCAAGCCGTGAACCTACATGTTTTTAAATAACATGTAATTATTTAACTTTACCAAGGAGTAAGAAAAAAAAAATTAGCTTCTTAGTACCAGTCTCACTGTAGATATTTCTAATGTGATATCCTTTAGTATCCAACCGTTCTGTGGATATGAAGTTAGAAACTTAAAATTGAGACTTGTGATTCTTTACAGGATACTTAAAAATTGGTTTCTTCTTTTGGTCACTAAAGCTACAAGTCAATAAGGTTGTAGAAAATCCTCCCTAAACTGACAGATTTTGTCTGCTAGGGTTATTTTCATCGTTTGATTCTTCTACCCCTCAGAACCTAGAACTTATGTTATGCTGCTGCTTGTGAATAATATCTGAACTTAACAGTTGTGTATAAGATTTTTATTTCTGCATCTTTTATTCCTTAAGATGGAAAGTAAGTGATACGTACAGGTTGGGAAATACCATTCTCTGTATTAAAATTAAGTGGCATTCATTTATCTTTGCATTCTTAAGTCCTGTAATTTGCAGAGGTTTTAATGGTTTGTACAGTTACCCATTTTCATTTAAAAAAAGTCACTTAGGATCAGAACTTTTCAGAAGTGGTATGGGAAGATGAGTAAAATTGTCAGACGTTATTAGTGGTAGAAAAGCCAGAGGTGAAATGCTTGGCCTCTCATGTCAGTGTGGATGGTGTTAGCTTGCTCCTGTAACTCCAGACAGGCGGTTAGGCTCAGATAAGCCTCACTTACAGTGAGTGAAAACTTACAAGTCTTATAATCTGTAAACACTCTTGGCTGATCTTTGCTAAATAAAAATGGAAAGCCTGAATTGGCCTGTGTCCATTTCTACAGTGATTAAAACGGAAGTACAAGAAATACTCTGATTATTGATCTACGTAACCTTTGTATTTAGTCAGTTCTGAGTCATTGAAGTAGAGGTTTACATAATGGATGTTTTCCTTAGAAATAATAGTAGAAATACTTCAGTGATATTGAGTTAAATGGTGTGTGTGATACCCTAGAACTTAAACTGAAGAGTATATTACCATGCTATATTTTTCATATTCACCACTTTTTTTCAACTATTTTTTTCCTCCATAGTGTTTACACTATGTTTCCCTATAGTATTCTTCATTGGTCTCCTGCCTCAGGTGAATACATTTGTGATGTATCTCTGTGAACAGCTGGATATTCATGTCTTCGGTGGCAATGGTGAGTGTTGTTGTTTATGTCAGTGGCAAAAGCATTCGATTAGGAGCAGCCACCAGATTAGCAGGCTAGTTAAAAAATTTAGTGATTACACTATTTGTATTCCTACCCTCTAAACATAGAATACTAATTGTATTTTTAAAAAGACTAAAGGTCTTCTGATTGATTATTGAGAAATAGAATTACCGTCCTAGTAAGTCTGTCAAAAAGTATTCTTTCTTCCTCAACTGGTTTCTGTTGCAGTTGTTAACCATTCCTATGGTAATGCTGTTGAATAACAGGAGGTAAATAAAGCTACATAAATTGCTCTTCTTAAAAAAAAAAAAAAAAAAAAAAAAAAATAGGGGAAAATACAAGTAGTTGCTGTGGGTTGGATTTTTTTTCTATCAGAGGGGTGTTGCAACTAGGGGGTTGATATTTTTCTTAATCTGAAGTATTTTGTATTCTAATCTAATTACATAACACTTTAATTTTTCTTTCTTTTCTATGATACTCAGCTACCACAAGCCTGCTTGCAGCACTTTACAGTTTTATCTGTAGTATTGTGGCAGTAGCATTGTTGTATGGACTGTGCTATGGTGCCCTGAAGGTGAGCAAAACTTTAGACACAGCATACATCAATGTTTTGGGTTTTGTTCTCTGCTTCCTTGTATCTTAGATACTTAAATATGCAGAAAGTGAATTAGAAATATTAGCCTGATTTGGTAGGGTTTTATACTTGCTCAGCTGTGATGTCAATAAAGGAAATGCAATGCAGGAACAAAGCAGACTTTTTGCTTTTAAAAGGTGTATGACTTGTGCCTGGACTAACAGGCTATTTTTTGGCTGAAAACACATGACATTTACCATCAGTTTCATTCTACGTTGGTTCTTGGGAAAAAAAAAAAAACACATAAGTGGCTTGTTTCTAGCACTGTTTTTCATGTGTTGGTTTGTTAACCTCTCAAAATGGCTCATGTGAGTATTTTTTCCAGTGCTGCAAACCAGAAATAGTCTTTTCAAATTAATCTCTACTTGAAAAGAAACCAGGAAATAGTTTGTAGTGTCAAAGTGAAGATGTGTGCCTATCTAAAAGGTAGAGTTAGCTGGCAAAGGGGGGGAAAAAACCAAAACAAACCCAATGGCTTTGCCTTGCTTGAAATGCCATTCTGTTTGAAAACAGCGTGGTGTTGGTTCTGTTTATTGGTTTTGAGTCAATTGGTCAAATGCTCTCAGTTTACAATTAATTGTAGCATGTGCGTGTTCCAACTCAGAGTTGACTGGCTTTTTGCCACTCTGTCACAGAGAGTAAGAACTTGCTAGAGGAAATACTCCCATGATGCTGTCACCTGTGGAACATCATTAGCTTTCTGTGAATTTGTACATTTGACTCATTAGTCTTTTGTAAACATAATCTGTTCAAGATAAACAAGCTTTAGCAAAGAATCACTGTTTCATCTTTGCAGATCCAGTACAGATCATGAAAACAAAAATAAAACCACTGGTTTAATCTGAATTCAGCACATTAGAAAAGAATAAATCTGAGTAAAAACATGTAACTTTCAAAATTAAGAAGTGACTAAATGCAACTCTAAGAACCTGTGGTCTCAAGGAATGCAGGAAATTCTTCATAAGGGTTATGAAAACTGGTGACTGTTTAATGATTAAGATGGTGTAGGCTTAAGGGATGTACACTATGTTAGACTTTCTGATCTATAGTTAGACATAGGTAAATATTGAACAGTATTTTTGTACTAAAAGACCGGTTTCATTTTTATGGAATTGTAGTTAACTTTCCATTCTTTTACGATGATGTACATAATTCTTGTATGTCAGATAAGTGTTACGTACTTTTTCTCCTTTATATTAACATTTTATTTCTGTCTCCAGGATTCTTGGGATGGGCAGCATATTCCAGTTCTCTTCTCCATATTTTGTGGTTTGTTAGTGGCAATATCGTATCATCTCAGCAGACAAAGTAGTGACCCTTCTGTACTTTTGTAAGTGACTCAGTTTGTGTCCCTTCCCCAAGGAAGAAGCAAGTTGTAAGGGGACCTTATAAATAATGTTAGATATTAGTACTGTTTGAACTGGTAATCACCAGTATTATCAAAAATAGTATGATATGGGTTCAGTAGTTAGAGAGATATTCTCAAATTTTGCACCTAGTTCCTCCTCTAACAACAACCTTTCTTTGTGACTTCTGGCAAATCACATACATGCCAAAATCTGATTTAACTGCCTGCTGATGTTCTCCAAAATGCCAGTCAGGTGCCATCTTTCTGCTGGTGTGTTTGTGCTGAACAACCTATACCCGTTCTGTATTTAAAGAGTTGCTCAAAGCACTAGTTTAAGCTGAAGCCCCCATTTGGATTTTTTGAACTGTTTCACTTAATTTGTTACTGTGTTCTTATCTTGAATGTATGCTCAAAGCACTTGTTCAAATAATTTCATCTCGGATGCAAAACAATAAGGATCTGGTTTGGTGATTAGCATTCCCATCTAGCATGGGGGAAACAATGTATTCGTGTTGCTATTCTGAGTTGGAGTATTGATCTGATGATGAAAGTATTTCTGATTCAGTTAATAATTATGTGTGTAAAACAAAACAGTTCCAGTAGGAGAAACACCTCCCACAGAATAGCCAATAGAGGCTCAGTCACATACCTGGGTTAGGCAGAGCTTGAACTTGGATTTAAATTTAGCCATAATGTTGGATGAATTTGATAAGCAGTAGTCTGGGGTAGATAGTGAGGGGCCTCTTCTGTGGACAGGGAGATTAATGATTCGTGAGTGTTCACACAGAAGGTAAATTCTTATCTTTGGGTTGACAACTAAACCTTGGCCTGTTACTCACACTGAACTAAGGTTCAGGTGACTTTACTCAGTTGGTATGAGGTCCTTGTCCCTAGGTACCTGTTCTTTTGTTCTTTCCAAGTCTATAGCCTGGATGCTTATGTTTGACCTGCAGGTTCACCTATTTAGCCAGATGTGGCACAGTTAAGCATTGCAATACATTGCAATATGTAATTGCCTTTGAAGATGTAGGGCTCATTCTGTAGTGAGCTTCCTGTCCATAAAATGAAATAATACGTATTTCTGTACTGCATAGGGTATTGTAAAAAAACAAAACAAAAAAAAAAAAAACAAAAAAACCCCCCACACACATTGAGGGGTTGTGAGACACTTAGGTACGGCTAGCAGTGCTGCATATGGTCTTCTAAGAGCTTAGGTATAAGTTTTTTGGTCTTTAGTACCAGCAAGGTCTGCTAAGAATTTAGTGGTTTGGTCAGCATGGCTAATTCATGAATTAATCAGAGTAGTATAGATTTTTCTGTTGCTGTTGAAGTTTGAATTAAACCAAGGAATTCTTGGTTTTCTAATTGGTGTTGATAAATAGACCACTTCTAAACTTTGCACCAAGTTATATTTCTGTTCGGTTATTTATGAAATAAAGTTTTGTTTCATGAGTATTAAGAACCCCACTTAAAATTCGGTATTTGCTCAGTTATTCCTGTTGGTACTGGAGAAACTGCTGTTTGAACAAGATCTGGCTACTCGTCTTTAGTGGTGGTCATTGTGTGCAACCAGAGAACAAATTCTTTTATGAAGCTGAGATCTCATCTTTGTAAATTTGCTCAGCCATGTGAAAGCACTAATATGCCAGGATTATTTTTTCTTGTAATCGACTTGTAATAGAACTTTTGACTTTGTTATTCTTCTAAAACCACGTAGAACAAAACATGCTTTTCAGTGGGTTTTTTTTGTCTTTCTTTAAGCTCTTTAGTGCAATCAAAATTTTTTCCTAATTCTGAAGACAAAAACCCTGAGGATCCTCTGTCTGAAGTAAAAGATCCTTTACCTGAAAAGCTTAGAAATTCTGTGGTAAGTAGGCTTTTTAATTATTTTATTTTTTTTAATACAGTCTAAGCATTTACTTTATGTTGGTTTGTATAGGATCTTACTTAGCTCACAACACTTGTTAATTACCATGGTGTTGATTAGAATGGATATCAGAGCATTTCCTTTAAATCTGCAGATGAACCAATGCACTACACTAAGAGTATAATGTTTATATTGCAATTTAAGTTATTTAAAAGGAGGCATGTGAGAGAACTGGAATTCCCTAATGTGAATTCAGTGAAGTATCATCGAGGATGTTCTTATAGCTCATATTGATAATAATAAATGATACTTGCTTTTGTGCAGAAGTTAGTGGGAAAGAGTTAATGGTGGCAAAACTACATTAACTCAGTATTTCTAGTAATTGTGAGCAAGAGCTTTGTGTGCGCTGTTCCAGAAGCAGAAAATAAAAATGGTAGAAAGTGTTGTGGGGTTTTTTTGTGGTTGGTTGGTTTGTTTTTAAGGAGCAGATGTAACCTGTTCTATTTACTTTAGCATATACTTTGAATTTTTAGTACAAATTCACTCTAAATATTTATGAAAGTAGTAATATTTAAACATTATTCTTTTTCACACAGTGGAGCAGTAGGTAAAAGACCTAAGAAGCTTAGTATGTTTAACTTGTACAAAAGAAGGTTGAACATTCATTTAACCTTGTGTAGGACTTGGCTGTAGGGGAATAACAGTATAGATGGGTTTCTCCTAACACAGCAGGCACAAGTGTGACAAGGTGCAGTGTGTGGAAACTGCAAGTAAATATTTAGAGCAGAGAAACTGCAATTCTTTTAACGCTTAACAGGAGAGAGTAACCAGCTGCAAGATCCTTTTTAGCTCTCAAACTCAGTCACCAAGAGGGCAGGGGAGCTGAGGATTATGATATATTCTTTCTTTCAGTGTTCTTTAATCAGGACTTACTGATGAAAAAAAAAAAGTTGCATCCCAAGAAGTTAAGACCTTGCAGCAATAATTGCTGTGTGTAATTATTTGGCCGATTTTGGAGTAGTTAATCCTTTAATGATTTTTCTGTGCTGAAAATATTAATACTGTATTTACAGAGTGGGAACAGGTCTAAACTTGGAGACTCCAAGTTGTAGTGCCCTAAGTACGTATTGCCCCCTTGTGACTGAGTCTGGCATCACTTGTTTTGTTGGTTTTTGCCTGTTACCAACAGCTTGTCTTCATTTTTTTTTTTTAGGGGTAACAGAAAATTCAAACTCATTCCTCGGGGTCATACCAAAGCTATCTTTTACTCTTCTGCAAAGGAGGGGGAAAAAGGGTTAAAGAGCCTAGTTGTTCCACCTGGTCGTTAGCTCTGTCCATGCAGCTGTCTTCCAGAGCTCTTAATTGCCCCATAGTCTAAGCAATTCTTAGATCATAAATGGGAAATTTGGTTAGCCCTTCCAGCTCTTTCATCAGTGCTCTAGGGGGGTCCTTATACCCCCTCACAGTTCAGAATGAGAGAGAGAATATATTGGCTATATTAATTTCTCCTGCACCACTTTGGGTATGCATCTTTCTACTTAACTCATTTGAAGTAATGCTCTTTGCCATAAGATTTATCTTGTGAAATTTCTGATAACTTCAATGGAAGTAATTAGCACTGGCATAATTTGAAAATCTTTTAATCGGTTTCAGTGTTACTGCTGATGGGCATTAAGAATCTGAAGAGGACAACTAAAGCTGGTATTTTCTAAAATTATTTTGTTTTGACTCCCCAGAGTGAACGATTGCAGTCTGACCTGATTGTGTGTATAGTCATTGGTGTACTCTATTTTGCAATTCACGTCAGTACAGTATTTACAGTTTTACAGGTAAGGTGTTCCATCATGTCTGCCATTTGTCTTCTATATACAAATACTCTAATGTGATACAACACTTATTCTGTTAGTGCATCGGGTCTCCTGACTAGTTTTAGGTAGTCTTTAAGTATATAGTATGACAAGTACACGACTGAAGATTTTCATGTTCCAGTTTTATGTGCTCAAAAACTCTTCTTCCCCTGCTCTTTCCTAGTTTCTTCTTACATTCTGGATTTTTATTTTAGTCTCTGACACAAAATGCCCTCTTTTGCTTCATCTATCTCAGTTAAATAGTGCCAGGATCATCTTGGAGTAAGGAAAAATGAAACTTGAGGGAAAAAAAAGTTTAAAAGGTTTGATTCTTAAAGATTGAGGCGCTGAACCTTGACGCAGCAATTGCATGCTAGCAATTGTAGACTATAGTATAGGCGAGTACCCCTTTACTGGAATGGTTATTTACAGGACTTCAGAGAGCCTTTCAGTTTCAAGGTTTTTTACTTGTCAGTCTAGATAATACTACTGCTTTGGATACTTTTAATGTGTATATATGACTCCTACTTGATGATGATGACATGGGACCAGATCCTGTGCTTGAATTTGTTTAAGTAAAGGCATTTGCCCGAAGAGTTGCCATTACTGAATTTCTTATTTTGGTGTTCCTGTAACGGAAACACTGGTTAGCTTATCCAACAGCCTTATGTCAGGCAAATGAAAGTTTCTTGCATATATTTTTAGAAGGATTTTACTCTCCCACTGCTGCCTACGGTTAAAGTAAGAAACTAATTTTAAAAAGCGTATGCATTTAGGTAGCTTCAGGTCTTCAGGTGAAGTGTCCTACTTAAGCAGGTGTACCAGAGTTTTTTTCAAAGGAAAATATCTCTATTTTATGGCTGGACTCCAGCACTCCTCCCAAATCTTGCTTTCTCCCACGTTTGAGAAACTTGGCTATATGCTCTTCACCAGTTGTATAGTTCAATAGGCTTAGGCTTCACAGAATTTTGAATCAACAGCTTATAACAAGGTAATGCAATCCTAATTTTCTCTAATTTTCTAGATATGTCATGACAAAATTTTAATGTATAGAAGTGTTACTGTGAAATCCAGTCCTCATACCATGTTAATATAGTAGTATTTTGTGGCTTCTGTGAAAGACTTTGGTGTTGGTGAATAAGAAGCCTCCCACCCTCTTCTCAAGAGAATGAGATTAATGATTGTTTTTCCTTATGCTTATACGTCCTTTTATCCAGCAGATGAAAATGTAAATCAGGTTCAGCCTTTAGAGGATAATAGCTTTTATCATTTATAAAGTGAAATGCAGATGGGTCAGAAGCAATGGACTATGAAGGAAGATTGGTGTACTGTTTTTACTTTAAAATACTTACCAACTTAGTGGAAATTTGTTAGAAATAGATGGTTTATTCTCTCACAGGTATTTCTTGTTTGAAATTAAAGTTGGTAGTACAGCTTCTCATGAAGAAATACATTCCCAACTTACTATTACAGGAGCACCTGCCTAGATGCTGGAAAAGGTATTACATTATTAGTGTATGGTTTTGTTTATAAAACACAAACCTTAATTTCTTCAATTCTTCTTTTTAGCCTATTTTAAGTTATGTTCTCTATGCATTGGTGGGTACGGTAGGCTTTGTGACCCATTATGTTCTGCCTCAACTCCGAAAGCAACTTCCTTGGCATTGCTTTTCTCACCCGCTGCTGAAAACCAAGGAATACTATCAGTTTGAAGTCCGAAGTAAGTATCATTCATGACACTTTTTTGAACTTGCTGTAGTTGCTGACCAACTTGTGTTACCTGTTGATACACTTAATCTCCTTTGTTATTCTCACCACTGGAGTGTTCAATGACATCTCATCTAGAAATGTCTTAGTTTCTCTGTTCCTCATGCTTTGATTCCATGACATTTTATGTATCTCGTAACTGATGATGATAATATATTACATGTGCTAACATTATCTCAGAGCAGTTCCATTAAAGCACAGTCTTCAAAATCTTAAGTTGCAAAGTTTGTGCTAATGATGGCCTTAATTTTTTATAAAGGTAGAGAGTTTTTCACTAGGTATTTCTTCAAGATAGTAAGTTTTCAAATGTTTTAGAGGATTAGGTATGGTGAATGCTGTTGGAGACTTCATCCTGGCATGGATTTGATTCTTAATGGTATTGTTGACATGTTTAACAACGGAAAGTAGTGAAAGTGGCCTACTAATGGAAAAAACACACTAAGGGACCAGTGTTGCTAGCTGATCTGCATAGACACGCACTTGGACCTTGTGTTACAGTCTACATGTTCATGAAATCTTTCCCTGGAGGCTGCAGAAAATACGAAGTTAGTTATACTGCTGATCCATTTTCCAGTATGGATAAATGTAGTGGTAGATTGTGGGGTCTCCACTGTTGGAACGTTTTTATTGTTAACAGCAGAAATTTCTATCAGAAGTGGCTTAGAAACAACTGAAGCTATTTTTTTTTTTCTTCAGTTAGTTTTCAAGGTAAGGCAGTAATGAAAAGAAAGTGAGCATTCTGCTGCAATCAATTGATTTGCAAACTTCCTACCTTTGTAGCAACTATGCAGTGTGGTCTTTTCCCTGATGTCTAAATTGTGGGCTTTTTTCAGTGATTGGGTGTAAACATGGATAAATATGAATAGTAATTGTAATATGATGCCAAACTCTATTTGGAGGAAGAAGTGAAAAGTGCAATTGTATGCCTTAGATTTTTAATCTGTGAAACTAGAGAAGCTACAGTTGGTACCCTTTTGATGATACCTGACTTCAATATTTCCATATGTAGTAGTGTTTTCAGGAAAGATGACGGTCATATCCAGTAATGTTAAATATAAGTTTGTAGCACATCCCAGTTTGGTCCCTGTAGCTTCTAGAGAATTCATGCCGTGTCAATGACTAGTTGTTATGGCTTCTGTTGTAGAAAAGGAACTTCAGTTTTTGCTGGGGTCATCTAGGCATGTGCAGTCATTCATAGCAATGAAGAGGGGTGGGCCTTTTTCTAGCCTCTTTCAAGTATACCTTTAACCCTTTACGTATGCAGCAATGTTTCACGTAACTTTTGACGTAGGCTCTTCCAGCCTATATTTGTGCTGCCTTGTAAAATAAATCTTCTTGCTATCTTCATTTGCATTAACTTGAAACATAGCAATCCTGTAATATATCTTGCAATTATTGTAGAAGTTTAAAAGAAGTTCTTAAGTCTCAGATATCTGTGTTGGCAGGTTGCGTATGCTCTTCTATATTATAGAGTCGTCAACCAGAAATCTTTTGGTTCGAATATGGTTGAAAAACATCCTTTTGCATGAGATAAAATGCGTAATGTCAAACAGCTTCATCAGTATCAATGTTGAAATTATTGAAGAGGTGGCAACTGAGTTTGTTTCTTGCCATGTACAGTAAGCAAGTAGCTTGCAAACTGTTATATTGTAATACATTTTGTATAGATGTGTAACAGTGCAAAAACTCTACTGGTTCTAGCGACAGTAGCTTAGAAGGAGCTTCTCTTTATTTCGGTTAGATAAAACTATGGAAGACCAGTATGAGAATACAGTTAGTATTTGGTTCCACAAATTACTTGGGTCAAGAATCTTTATTCTGTTAGCTGAGTTTCATTTGACAGTACGATCTGATTTCTTCTTTTTAATATATCTTGATAGATGCTGCACATGTTATGTGGTTTGAGAAACTTCACATTTGGCTCCTTTTTGTAGAGAAGAACGTTATCTATCCACTGATAGTCCTCAATGAGCTTAGTAGCAGCGCTAAGAATATTGCTAGTCCAAAGAAACTGGATACTGAGTAAGTAGAAAAGGCTATCAAGTAATCTGAGTGTGTCTGCTGTGGTGGGAAATTAAATAGTGAGTTCTGGCCTCAATGGGAAGACAGTTAATGCTATTGCCTTAAAACTAAGGCAAGGAATAAATAAAGTTTTTCTTTATTTGAAAGCTCTTATACAACCAAGTCACCTTGCCGACTTAAACTGAATGGAGTATTACAGCCTTAAACTAGGAACCTGCATGAAGATAAATCGTTCAATTCATAGCATATACTATAAAGATTGCAGGTTGCAGAATTCTCTAGTAGCGTGATATCAGAATTTCCTTGTTGATCTTCAAAGTCTATAATATGATTATCCAGACTGCAAGTTCAAGATAGTGACAATACGTTCTGGTATCTTGTCAGGTGTAAACTTAAGACCTGTGTAATGTTCCCTGAGTTGGTGTGCCAGCTTGCAGCCCCTCTACAGCTTTCTGCCCTCATCAGAGAATTCCCCAGGCCTTCCAGCCCCTAAGTATAATCTGTATCCAGATGGAATTGCACACTGCCTCTTAAATTGAGTCTTAGTTATAATCCTTCGAGCAGTGTATCTGACTGTCTCAGCAAATGAGGGTTCAATAATAGGCCCTGCATTTTTTGCCTCCAAGAACATTGACCAGGTGGCTTTTTTGGATTTGAAGTTCTATTGATTTAGAACAGAAATGTTGTAGAGAAAATAAATCTCGAAACAAAATGGAATATGTATTTGGGAAGGGAGGTGTTGGATTTTTTTGGGTGTGGGTTTGGCTTTTAAAGTTTAATAATCCCTGGATCTAATAAGTTCTTGCTCTGGGTTCATTACTTTTGTCACTACAAAACCTTTGTGAGGAATATTGCCATTACATTACTTTAATGTTATTTTTATAAACCCTTTGATCTGTCAGTTACTATCTCTGAAAAAGAATATCACTGTAAATTTATCATTAAGTTGCAGTTTCCCCAATATAAGCTAGAGTAGTACAGTCATGCAGGAAATAATGGTAATCCAGTGTTCGTTAACATCCTCTTGCTGATTAATCTAGAGCACTTCTAGCATTTTTGCATCTCAATATTCATAACCTAAATCAAAGACGAGGTTTCTGTTCAGAGTACAAGGATATTTTACCTCTGATTAATTTTGGGTTTTTTGGTGAGACTCTTACAGATAGCGCTAATCCTTGAACATTGATTGACTTGAGAATACTGATAGAAAGACTTGGATAGTAACCTTTAAAAAAAAAAAAATCTGAAGTTGTCTTTAAAAAAAAAAAACAACAAAAAAAAACTCCAGAAGCAAACCCAAATCTAAACCTTGAGTTTGAAGAGATTGGCAATGCATGACAGCAACAATTTAGGTGGTCTTTAAACCCCTTTCAGACAGCAGATAAGTAACTGTTTTCTGTGAATTTCTTATACAGGTTGGGTGCTTTAATGATCACAATAGCTGGCTTGAAGTTACTGCGTTCATCATTCAGTAGCCCAACGTGCCAGTATGTCACTGTTATTTTCACAGTGCTCTTCTTTACTTTTGATTACAAAAGTTTTACTGAGACCATGCTGCTAGATCTCTTCTTCATGTCCATACTCTTCAGCAAGGTAACTTAAACTCTCTATTTCTAGGTGTTTCAGGTCATCCAAAAGGGAAAACAGATAGTCCTAACTGATAGGTAGTCTTCAAGATCATCAGTTCTATTGGTCCTGTAATCAATATGCTTTAAGACAGATAAGATGTCTTCTTCCCAAAGCACTTATGTTTGTTTGAGAAAGCATATGTAACTTTCTAAACATCTCATGAGTTTCTGTTAGTAGAACAATGAAGTGCATATTATATTACTTGCTTCGTTATTACATCTTTTTTGTAAGTCTCAAGACATTTTGTAGACCAGTAAGAACTCTAGGGTGACCAGTAAGTTCCTCAGGATGTTTGTGTACTGCAAAGCATGTTGATTCTCAGCCAAATCACTAAATTTTTCTTCTCTTTTTTTCCCCTTTTTTTCCTGTAGCTTTGGGAACTCTTTTATAAATTGAGATTTGTATATACCTACATTGCTCCCTGGCAGATCACATGGGGATCTGCCTTCCATGCTTTTGCCCAGCCCTTTGCTGTGCCACGTATCCTTTGAAAATGCAGGCTTTTTCCTGAAGTCGTGTATTTATAACTTCTGAATGTTGCATTATAATGGGTTATGTATTATGGGCTATATCTACTGAATGAACAGGTTTGTCTAGTGAGTATTTATGAAGAACTGTGCACACTTTCTGCCTTGCTACAATGCTACGAATTACACAGTAGCAGATAGAGTAGGAATAGAATTCTGACATAAAATAAACATGAAGCAGGAGTTACTTCATTCTGAAAATGACACAGCTTTTCTTCTGACAGTCATTCCCTTTCTCAAGAGTCATTAACTATGGTTTTAGTTCTTGAGTTTTGCATTTTAAACTTCTGTAGACTGGTTTGAATGGAGTTAGTATTCTCTGCAGAATTTTGAGAAAGAGAATGATCGCCGCGTCTAGTGCCAAATTTTCACCTATTTCTGTTTTTAAAAACAAAAATAATCCCCTTATTCCTGGAGATACCGTAAAGATACTTTGCTGCATAAAAATTCTTGGAGATCTTGTTTTGCTCTTAATTGGTGTTGCAGTCCATTTCAGGTACTATCACAAAGCTTGAAAAAAAGTAGTTGTTGCTTGGCTTTCCTTAATTCTGTTATCCTACAGATTCTGCAATGTTGTTTGTCCAAGCAGCTGTGTCAGCTTTCTTCTCTACTCCACTGAATCCTTTTCTGGGAAGTGCAATATTCATCACTTCGTATGCCAGGCCTGTCAAATTCTGGGAA
Organism: Aptenodytes patagonicus; assembly: GCF_965638725.1. Lineage (NCBI taxonomy): Eukaryota > Metazoa > Chordata > Aves > Sphenisciformes > Spheniscidae > Aptenodytes > Aptenodytes patagonicus. Next base: position 33,199,353 of record NC_134955.1, on the reverse strand, counting down.
AGAGACTACAAGTAGGTGAAATAGACCTTTAAAGTTCGTGTCCTTTGATTTTAATAATGTAACTATGGCTAAATGTGTTGGGTTTTGCTTTTTTTGTTGTTTTTTTTTTTCCTCCAAGTGCTGCTATTTTTTTCCCCAGAGAAAACTAGTTTATAGCACTGGAAGTTTTCAATGAACTTGTTTCTGAAATACTGTAACAGCTGGGTGTTTTGGTTTTTTTTTAATACTAGCAGCATTTGCTTTAGCTTCTTAAGTAATTTCTACTTAGAGGTATGCCATCCTGGTAATTTTTTTTAAACATAATTACAGTACTGTAAAGTGCAATTTTAATCAGAAAGTGAATTTATGTGCAAAAAGGTTTTGGGAGGCAGTTCATATTATTTATGTATTTAACCTGTGTTCATTATTGCTCATTATTAACCTGTATTATGTATTTAACCTGTGTTCATTATTGCTCATTTCACAGCTAAAACTGGCTAACCTCAATATAAAAATCTTTAAAGTAAATTTTTTTTGATCCAGGTGGGATCAGTAGTAAAAAATTCTTAATGTCAGTTTATACCTCCCTGTGTTTTATTTCTCTGAAGTCCACTATTGTTGATGGAGTATCAGACCAGTGAAATGTTAGATAAACAGCATAGGGCAAGATGAGCAGATAGTTCTGGTATTTATGGAGAATTAATTTTTCATTTTACTGCTTTATTGATTTTTTTCCCCTTCTAACACTAGAACAGTTTATAAACGATGTTCCAAATCTTACATTAAAGAGTTAAGGTTGTAATTTCAGCCAATGAAATAATAACTTTCTGAAAATTGTCCTTTCAGTAAAGTGTACTGGAATGCTAGCTATGCTGATTTAATTGTTTTTAAGTTTGTCACATCTAAAGCTTTATGGTATCTGTCTAAGAAAACACATACACTTATATCTAAAGCTAAAGATTATTCTATGGCTACTTACTGTGGGCAAACTTTATTAGGTATTGGATCATAATGCTATTATAGGCAGAAAATACTCTTACATATGAGAAAAGCAGCAAATTTGCATATAAAACTATTTTAAAATAACTTTTTGAAACTATTTCAGTGGGAATATTTTTTAACAATTTTTATTCTTAGTAGTTTCTTCCCTTAGATTTTCTTACAATAATAAATTGTGTTAAGTATGCTTTATTTTATTTTCAGCACAAAGCGTGTGGATCATTCAAATACAAGACTGGCTTCACAGCTTGATCGAAATCCAGGTAGCTTTCCTAGTCTGATTTTGGTGGGGTTTTTTTTTTGGGCGGGGTGGGGACTTTTTGTGGGGGTGGTTTTTTTGGTTTTGTTTTTTGTCGGGTTTTTTTATAGTGGTGGTTTTTCCAAATATAAATGGCTTTTATAGGATTTTTTTAATAGGATTCATGATCAGTTTGCTCTCTGATCTTCTCCAACCCTGCCCAACCTTTCTGTTCTGTCTACTGTTACTTTCTCCTCCATCATCTCTCTTGCTTTATTCTTTAGACTCTCCTATAAGTTTTTCTTGTTTCCCCCTTACCTTTATGTGTGTCTGCTTTACTTTTTTGTTTATAATCGTAGTATGCATTAAGCTGTTCTGCTTTTTATTCTTCTTAAATAATTAAAAAAAGCCAAACGTTATTTGAGGGTGTCTCAATGTCATGGTGATGAGACCAGTACAACAGTCATTACTGAGATACTTCTGTGCTTGTTTGCTTTTGCACTTTATTATGTGTAATAGATTGACGGGAGATGCATGAGTGGAATTGAAGGAATAATTTGGAAAATGGAGGAGTGACTAAGAAAGGAAAAAATTTGGTCAAAAATACTAAATGTCACTTAGTGTTCATCTGGAGTAATTGTCCCTTAAAAAAGGGAGGGTGGGGTGTGGAGAATGACCTTGAAATAATGTTGCTGTTAAGAAAAGTGTAGGATTCAATGTGAAGTGATAATTGACATTCAACCTTGATGTTTTTCTGCAGATTCAGATAATAATCCAAATCCAATCTTCCTGCAGGTTCAGATGATAACAACCTGAATTCAATCTTCTATGAACATTTAACCCGTTCTCTTCAGCACAGCCTGTGTGGAGACTTGCTGTTGGGTCGGTGGGGAAACTATAGTACTGGGGACTGCTTCATCCTAGCCTCTGACTACCTCAATGCACTAGTACACCTTATAGAGATAGGAAATGGCTTGGTCACCTTCCAGCTGAGGGGGCTTGAATTCAGAGGTGAGTGTGTTTATACTTCCTTAACTATCTGTACTAAAAAGTGGACTTCTGCTTTGGAAACGTTTAATTATTTTCAGTTCCATCCTGTAAATTAACTGCTTTGAAAATGGGCTTCAGGGCCTCTTTATGTCCCCGTCACTTGTGAGGAAAACTAGCTTGCTCTAGCAGAGTTGATGCTAAGTCTCTCTTTGCATTTTAGTGCAACATGGCTACCATAATTGATTCTTAGAGACACTTAACTAAAATGTGATCCTAGAGTGATAAATTAAGCTATCCGAATCTTTTGTGTTCATTGGCAGATAGTTCACTTGGTGTTACAGAAACGTAATTGGAGACTAATTCTAAACACTTTTAAACACAAGTCAACATTTAAAGCAACTGTATAAAGTATTCAACTCTTTCTTCTTCTTTTGTCTATTTTCTCCGAAGGAACTTATTGCCAGCAACGAGAAGTAGAGGCCATCACTGAAGGTGTAGAGGAAGATGAAGGTTTTTGTTGCTGTGAACCAGGCCACCTTCCTCATATGCTTTCCTTTAATGCTGCCTTTGGGCAGCGTTGGCTGGCTTGGGAAGTGCTTGTGACAAAGTATGTTCTGGAGGGTTATAGCATCACTGACAACAGTGCAGCTTCCATGCTTCAAGTCTTTGATCTCCGGAAAATTCTCACGACTTACTATGTGAAGGTATGATTCAGATCAGTACAACCCTTGCGGGGAGGTAGGCTGGATTACATCTGGGAACTGCTTCGTGTCTTGAATGTTTAATGTCTTTCATATGAGGATCATAAAATGTGATACAAATTATAGATGTATGAACACCTTCATCAAAGGAGGACAGAGTTTGCTGTACTGATGATTACTTGATACTCTGATATATGGGCAGGGCAATGACCCTGTCGTCTAGAACAGAGAGGACAATTTCTAGCTGAAGCTGGAGTAGAAACTTGAGAGCTGTTACCCAAATGTAATAGCTGTGTTGTAGATGAAAAGTTAAATAGTGTGTTTCTCTTGGAGAAAGCCAAGCTGCTTTGGTGTTCAAAAGCTGTCCAAAACCATCTTTTTTTTTTTTTAAAAAAAAAAAAGCCCCGCAGTTGTAAGAGGACTCTAGGCCTTAGATCCTTTCAGATAACCAGTTTACTACTTGAGATCTTTCATTAGCTACCCTCTTTCAGAGAGCTGAAAAACTTCAGGTTGAAATATTTCCAAGATAACTTTTATACACACACACACGCGTGCGCGTTCTTGGGGATTTTTCTTCCCCCCAAAACACAAGGGTGTTAAACTGTCTTGTCTTTTATTTAGCATTTGAATTCTTTAGAAATTCAATATCTAAGGCTCTGTGTTAACTAGATAAAAATTCCTATGTATTTGTTTGTTTTTCTGCAAAATTACAGTGAGTCCTGTCCTGTCCTCCTTTCCTTTCCTTATTCCTTCAGTGCATGCTTCAGAAATCGACAATCTTTGAAAAATATGCCTGTATACAAACCTGTATTGTGTTTTCTGTGCAAATTTGTTGCATCTGTGAACTAAATAAATGCTACTGTGTATCAGTTTTGTTCATTACCAGGAAAATAGTGCAAATGAGTTGGAACAATTGAAATTGACTGGTTTTTTTTTATTAAAATACTGACTCATATTTTTAACTACTACTGTTTCAGGGAATCATCTATTATGTCACAACATCCCCCAAGCTAGAGGAATGGTTAGCTAATGAGACAATGCAGGAGGGACTGCGGTTGTGCACAGACCGCAATTATGTTGATGTAGACCCAACATTTAACCCCAATATTGATGAGGATTATGACCACCGTCTTGCAGGGATCTCAAGAGAGAGTTTCTGTATGATATATTTGAACTGGATAGAATATTGCTGCTCTCGAAGAGAAAAGGTAAGTATGAACACGTGAGGAAAGCCATTCATTATTCTAGGATGGTCTCATTTTTTTCCTGTTGGTTTGACTTACAGGCTGGTTTAATACTGATTTTAAAAATCAAGATTTATCATTGAAATATTAATTTATAGTTTACTGGTTTTGATCGTCCACTCTTGAGATGTGAATTTAAATAAATTCTGCAAGTAGTGTATGATTTAACCTGTTCATTAATGAATTTTCATTTACCAGCTCAAATGAATCAGTTACATCTTAGGCATTTATCTACATACAAAAGTGTATGTTGATAGAATTGATGTTTTGTGCTTAGATGTCAGTGTTTACAAATCAACCCTAACTTAAACAACAAAAAAACCCCCAAAACAAAAATCCCAAATAAACAAATACCTGTTGCCAGCTTACAAGATTGACTGCTTCTTTCTTAGTGGTCATACTATACTGTTCCTTTGGACCACTGGAATTGTTGGCTTGTGAAAATGATCATCCCGTATTCAACCCTTTTCCTCTCTCCAAATCCTTCCACTTTTTAAATAGAAACATTAGTATGTTTGTAGAGGAATGCCTTGACTTCTTACTGTTTACAAAAAACCTGTGGTCTAGTCAAAGTAGTGTTGCCTTTGAGAATAAGCAGAAACTGATTGAGATTAAAGGGACAGGAATATAATTGGAATTTATGTGTTTAAGGAAGGATCCAAGACTTCAGAGTTCAGCTTTACTTTAGAGGTAAAAGATTAATTAGAAGCCCATTTTAACAGGTGTAAGATTTAAAGCATTCTGCAGTCAAATGACAACAGCTGAAGAAAATTGTTTCCCTCCAAGTCATGATCTTGTGAGATATTTTGTGTAGGTATTGAAAATCAGGTTTAATCACTTAAATGAATGATACTATTATCTAGGGCATTATACACCTTATACAGCTACTACTGGCTTTGAGTTGAGAGCGAGTTTCCCCAGAATAATAAAGCTGTAGTCCAGGGAAGTTTTCAGTTAACTCAAAATTATATACTCCTAACCAGTAAGTGAGAATCCACTTTATTCACTAAAAGTATTTTTGTTTTAACCCCATAATTTTGCTAATCAACAGTTTGTATACAAGATACACAGTACCCATGAGGAATGTTGCATGCATCCGTTCAGCTTACAATTTGTCTTATTTTGAATATAGTATGTGTGTGTGTCTGCTTTTACAAGTATTCTGCATACTTGCAAAACTTCCAAAAAAGAATCCCTCTTGAAAGTCTGAGCAAGAGTAACTGGTGTGGTAGGTACATATGCACACTTGAGTCTGTATACCTTTGTAAGTGTTTGGGTCTTTTTACTCCATCTGGCAGCACATTTTTCCGTGACAGTTTCTTTACTCCATTCACCTGACTATTCCTTTTTCCTTTTGTTACTACAAGCCACTGGATTCAAGTAAAGACTCGCCCCTGGTGACATTGTGTTATGGACTGTGTGTTCTAGGGCGGAGAGCATTGGGAACAGCTTCACATCATATGTCTAGGTAATAAAATATTGTTGTTGTAAGCTTCCCTTCCTCAAAATCCCTCAGGGCTCCTAGGTTAGATATTAGATAAGTACCCCTTCATAAAAGGAACAGATATTTAATGTCATCTTTCCTTAAACTGGACAGATATGCTATGTAACCTGTCTTTGTTATAACAGCCAGTGAAATGTAACCAAAGAACAGCAAATGAGGGAGAACTTTGAGCATTTTGTTTTATCGAACTAATACAAGGTGAGAATTCTGGTGTGGGTAAGCACCAGTGATAACTGAAAAAAACAAGAACTGGTTGAGTTCTAAAAGTAAGCTTTGTTTCCTGCTCCCAGTATGTGCCCTATATGGAAATACGGGGAAGAAGAGGACAGCTTCTTAAAATGAAGAACACACATGTCTTGATGGAAGTTAGATCAGACCGTTATGATAAGTTTCACAGTTTAGCTGGCTCTGTGGCAAGCAGTTGTGTTGTACAAATCTCCTTCAGCTCAACTCTATCGTCATATGGCAACCTCTTTCTTGCAGACACACAGCCTCAACTTACTTTAGAAAGCCAATGTAAAATAGAGTTGTATGTTTCAGGAAATCACAAGGGGGTGGTTTAAAAAGAAAATAAAAAGAGGCATAATCGGATGTGGAAGCTATTGGTCAGCTGGGTGCCGACTGTAAAACCCGTTTTACTTCACTTTCACGGAAACTGTTGACTAATTCTTCTAAGTACCAGCCAATTGCCCCCTGAAGGTCTTGCAGATACGCAGTCGCAAGAGTGGTCAGAGCATATTTGATTTTTCACTCTAAAGTTAACTTAGTAAAAGGAAATGATGCCTTTAAGCATGAGGAAGTTGTCAAGATTTTTATTCTGTACTAAAGCATGCACAACTGAAGCCACATATCCTCCTTAACTGGTCCATTGTGGTGTTATATTCACTGAAAAATTTTGTCTTTAAAAATCTTTGGAATAAAGTCAGGCATTCCTCACAGTGTTCCTGTTTACTTTAGTCTGTGTAAATAGTCTGTTGTATGTATGGTTTATTCATTACCTGTTCAGTGCACATAAACATTTAGTGTCCAAGCTTTGCTTACACGCACATCCTTACTCATAAGTTCTCTTCTCCCTGTCTTATCCTGTAAGTTATCTTTATAGAGAAGAATTGTGTGCCTTTCTGTACAGCTCAGTATTTTCTGCTCGTCAGTGATGATAACTGTGGATATATTTGTATTTCTGTTAATATTTGGGCTGTTTTCTTCGTATTTTTTTTCCCCCGGTACAGTAATCTGGAATCCTTCTTGTATGGCTTGCATGCCCTATTTAAGGGAGACTTCCGTATATCTTCAATTAGAGATGAATGGATCTTTGCTGACATGGAATTGCTGAGGAAAGTAGTGGTTCCTGGAATACGGATGTCACTTAAGCTACATCAGGTGAGAGTTTACACAGGAAGATGTATCCAATTCTTTTTATTTCTGTGTGTTCGTTCTCTTAAAAATAAGTGGCTGGGAGAGAGAAAAAAGAGGAAGAGAATAAAAGGGCCTGCGATAGAGATGGACAACTGAAAATGAGGGAGTATCATGTCTTATCCTTTGTTTTATTATAGTTCATCTGGAAGGTGATTATAGAGGAAAAACGAATGCAGTTTATGCTCAGAGCTTGAAAATTAAATCAAATGTAGATCAGAGAACATGTCAAGCCCTGTTTCATATCCATCTAAAGATAATTGTTATGAACAGCCTCTCTGATATTTTCCCTTCCCTCTTCCCCTCCCCACATATATGTAATTGGCTTAAAAGGTTATCATACCATTCAAAGCTAGATAGCCCTCTCCAGCTGTCCAATGGGAGTTGCTTTTCTTGTTCTTTTTTCTTTTTTTATTTGAAGTGTTCTAATAACAGACACTTTGGCATTACTCATTGATCCTATCAGTAAGGTTTCAGGTGAGAACAAGAAGGTTGCTTTTCTATAAGCTGAAATTGGGGTCGGTCTTTACAGTGACGTGAGGGTGAAGATGAACAGTCTCAAATTCTGTCCAGCGCATCTATTAACTAAGCTCAGCAAGTACAAGAAAGCACGTACTGAGTGATAAGCACTCTGGGGAGAGGGGGGGAAATGTTGGTACTGTAGAAGAACAGATTGCTTGAAAATCATAGTAAGTAGGCAAATGTTAATTGCACTTTTTTAATAATAAAGTTGCATTTTTTGCCTTCATTGCAGAGTCTAGAAGTCCCCCAAAGTTTGCAGTGATTGAACGAACTCCTTCATGTAACACAAACTCCCTGAATTTAGCAGAATGTGTATAAGTGTTAGGAGTACATGTAGCAAAGTAGAATAATTACAAAATCATTGTTGAAACCAGCGGAAGTACCACTTCAACAATTTTGAAGTGTTCTCAGTATATTTGGCTTACTGTGCAGAATGGGCTTGAATTAAGTCAGAGAATGAAAACTGAGAAAAATACAAATATTTCTAACAATAGAAGGAAGTTTTTTCTGAAAGTTTTTTCTGAAAGTTACTGTATTAATCTATAAAGGGTGATTTTATTCACTTGCAGTGCAATAGCATATTGAAGCTTCAGCCAGTGTTGGGAATTTAGCTATTAACCACTAACCTTTTTAACCAGAAAGTAATGTGACCTAATACTGAATTGAACTTGAGAATTTTGTGGTTTTATTTGACTGGCAGTAATGTAAGTTGTGTGATAGTATTTGATGCTGAAATAGTCTGTCATCAGGTATTGATGTGAACTTTTAAACAGAAAATACAGATAAACCTTATTGTTCTTCTTCCTATTGCTATTTTCATATAATACAGTCTCAGTGAATAATCAGTGCTTTAATTAAGTGTGTTTTACAGTTGGAGACTTGTGAATAAGCAGAGAAGCTAAAACTAAAATGCTTCTGCAGGCAATATAAATAGATATAAATCTAGTGTAAAATTCAACTAGAAATTTACTTGAATCAGTAACGGGCAGGTCCTTCCAATCATTTTAGTTTTAAGTTAAAAAAGGAAGCAAACAGAACTAATCTGTTGGAAAAGAGATCATCTTTAACAATGTTCTTTAGTAGGTATCTGATATTTTTTGATGATTAACTTTGTGCAATGCACTGAGCCTTTCAAGAGTTTGAGGTATGAAATGTTTGATTTTTATACGTAGTTACATCTGAAATGTTAATCATATCTTACTGAACGTGTGTTCTTGGAAACAGGATCACTTCACTTCTCCAGATGAATATGATGATCCTTCTGTCCTTTATGAAGCCATAACAACGCATGAAGAAAATCTAGTTATAGCACATGAAGGGGACCCTGCTTGGCGGAGTGCAGTTCTTTCCAACTCTCCCTCCCTCCTTGCTCTGCGTCATGTGATGGATGATGGCACCAATGAATATAAAATCATTATGCTGAATAAGCGCTATCTCAGTTTCAGGGTCATTAAGGTAAGCTTTGTGCCCATTCCACAACGTGACAGTATGATGTGGTATATTTTAGTAACTATACCAAACTGCTACTTCAAGTCAAATCATTACTTTTTTGTTACTCATCCGTCATTGCTAGGGCTGCTGCTTCTCATGTAGTGGAAGTATTTAATCAAAAAATCAGTTACTGACTTAAAATTATCTTATTTCTCATCCCATTCTTAGATTTGCTTTATTCTCACTGTTGCTGCCTGTGTCCATAAGTTCAGCCTTTTAAAGAAGTGAATATGAATGCTTGCAGTTTCTGCAGTGCAAGATTACATACACTCGTGAAGGCTTAGGTATAGCAAGGCAGTCTTCACACACTTTGTTTCACTTTCTGACACAGCCTTTCTCTTTCTGACACAGCCTTTCTACTTGGCTTATGTCTGTCATCTTTTGCAGGTGAATAAGGAGTGTGTGCGTGGCCTGTGGGCAGGACAACAACAGGAGCTTGTCTTCCTGCGTAATCGTAATCCAGAAAGAGGAAGTATCCAAAATGCAAAACAAGCTCTGAGGAACATGATCAACTCCTCTTGTGACCAGCCAATTGGATACCCAATCTACGTCTCACCTTTGACTACTTCCTATTCAGATAGTCATGAACAGCTTAAGGAGATTCTCGGGGGAGCTATCAGTTTAGGAAACATCAGAAACTTCATAGTGTCTACATGGCACAGGTGAGCTGAGAAAATGAGTTCTCATTAGTATGTGTTCATGCTCTCATATTCCATTAACTAGTTTCATATATGTCCAACATGGCATAATTTATAATATTCAGTTGCACAAAAAAAATCTGTACCATATGGCAACTGCTCTGGTACAGGGTTAATCTTCAAGGCATATAAGTAATACACCACAAACTATGTAAATGACAGCTCAGAAATAACAGGACAGAAAGTCCAGATGCAAGAACTACAACTTCAGTTCTGATGTCAGGTCTGATAATGAGAGACAATGCAACTTCTGTGGTTTTTTTGGTATCGTCGTTTTGCAGTCTATAATACCACCCTTACAGAATCAGGACTTACTTGGTAGGGTTCCTGTCTGGCATATACTTTGCATGCAAGTGCCGCTATTAGTGTTGTTAGGGTATGCTCATACATAGTAACTCAAGCTTTAGCTGTTGTTCAGAATTTCATGAGTGCTTATAAATATACTGTATGTCAGAGCCAGAACAAGTAACTGGAGTGATAATATAATCCTCCTTCCCCATGTCTGCTCGGTAACCCAGTACAAACTCTTGCTGTGCTGTGTTTTATAGGCCATGAGAACTTTTACTGCACTTCTATGGCCCCTTATGACTGTGGCTTCAAAAGCAACAGTGGCAGCTGTGTGTGGCATTCAGAAATGTGCATCCAAGTTCTTACCAGTTCTGGGAGCTGGTGCCATAGTTGGAACAGTCCTGTAGCTGTTCTGATGGTCATATTTACGCTTAAACATCTACAGCACATCAAAACAGAACGTGCTGCTTCACCCCAGAATACGCCACACTTACTACAGTCTGTGGTGTTTGTCTTCTGTCACCATCTGCTTGTCCAACACATGGATAGAGTAACGGGTGAAAGTATGACACAGAACAGTATTTGGATCCACGCTGTGCGTGCTTTGGGATTCTGGATCCCAGGGGCAAATAAGATTCGAAAAAAGTGCTCAGTGTATTTGGGTGCGACAGAAAGGAAAGAATAATAAAAGTAGGAATTGAAGGGAGGAGGAGGAATGTGCTGTGTTTTTTGTGTCCATCTGAAGGTTATTAATGCAAACAATGTGGTGAAAAGTCTGTATGTACACTGGAAAATGTTGGCTAGCCTACTGTCTGAATGTTCAAAATTCACTTGAGAATTTGTGATTCAAATAATTGCAATATGGGCTTCAAACAACTGTGAGTACATTATTGAAGGTAACAAGAAACCAAATACATTAAAAAGAAAAAAAAAACCAAAAACCCAACAAATATTCTTTTCCTGCTCATTTAAATAGACAAAGATTTTGCAGTATAAGAATACACGACTGGTGTGTTAAGGAGCATAAATTTTACTAAACTGTTACAAAATAATCAGGATGTTCTACCAGCATTTTATATTTAGAATTTTATTGCTTTATTGTACTTCAGAGGTGGCTTGATTTTTTTCAAAAGCTGTTTTATATGAGCACTTGACTTATCATAAATAACTGTTACTTGAATAGCTGTCATGAGGAAAATTGCAGTCTCTTAGAAAGCAGTATTTATACTTGCAAAGCATGTTCTGAGAAAATAAAGTCAAGTTTTATCTGATTTTAGGGAATGCTGTGGATTGTGCTGAGTAAAGCCTTTTGCTTGTCATAAGGCATTTTTTAGAATCCTGATGATTTAGGAGGCCTGACTTAATGTGTCAATTGCATTATGTTTTCAGACTAAGGAAAGGTTGTGGAGCTGGCTGCAATAGCGGTGGAAATATTGAAGATTCAGATGCTGGAGGTGGAGCTTCTTGCACAAGTAACAATGCAACTATCAATGAGTCGCAGAGCAGCATGTCGCAAGGAGGAGGGAATGTAACTACAGGGCAGGGACCTGGAGCAGTACAGCACCCTCCTGTTGCAGCTCATCCCACAACTCTTCCTGCAGCTCATCCACCAACTCATCCCTCCACTTTGGGTAAAATTAAAATAAAACAAAGCAACAATTTTATACAAGTACAATCCTATAGCCAGAACTGGCTTTTCAGCTCTTTGGATCAGGCCTAAGTTAAAAGAAAAAGTAAACAAAAGTGACTTGATTATGTAGTATTAACACCTGCTGGATTCATCACAAACTACGGTGCTGTTTTATGCAATGCAAGGTTCCCAAACAGAGATTTGAGCAGTAAGGGGTATAGTTTTGCTGGCAGAATAGATTAAATAACTTTTTATAACACATCTCTATGGATCGGATCTCTTATTTTCTGTCATATTGTCTGCAAATGCTAAACTTGTCATTTTTTGTGAATGTATTTGTATTTCTTATTTATACAGTGGAATGGATTCTCTATTTCCATAGTATTTTAGCTGAATACTATCCAAGAGTCTGCAGTGATCTGTAGTTAGGGAGGTGATAAACAGTAAAGCTGAGAAAAAGCTTCCCAAACACTGCCTTTACTCACAAAGAATATAAAAGGCTATGTAGTTGAATGAACTTTTTATTTTCTTGCACAACTTAAGTAGGTCTATCAGCTGTGGAGAGGTATCTACGAGTACTTACTATAGGAAAAGCAATGGCACCAATGCTCATAAACTGCAATTCCTGTTCTTCACCTTAAGTGCATTAAATTTTTCTGAATGTGTTTAAAAACAGCTTTTGCTCTAACAAATTTTCTGACTCAGTCTTCGAACACCCAGTCAAGCATATTAAGAAAGAATATTTAGTATTTTGAAACATGGACATCTCTACCTTAATGCCTTAAGTATGGGAAACTTAAATGTTAATAATAAGAAATAAATTGTTAATGTGGGAAGAGCAAGGCTGAAGGATTTTTCAAGCTACTTGTCTTGCAGGGATTGTGAATTGAACAGTGTGAAATTCCAAGATAAGATGAATGGAATGTATTCAAATGCTCTGCTATATGAAATGCAACAGAGATCTTCTGCAATATGGCTGTTTCAGAAGTTGTTGATTAGACCCATCAGTTTTGTATCTAAGCGCTAAAACGTGTGTGTGTCGGAAATCTAATGTGTGTGGGAGGCTTTATCAAACTCTCCTGATTCTGTATCTTTTACTTTTAGGCACCAGTCACAGCTCTCACTCTGTGCAGTCAAGCCTTGTCAGACATTCCCCTGCCCGTGCCTCAGTAGCTAGCCATTCATCTTATTGCTACGGCAGTCGTCATTCATCTCTTCGCACATCCACAACAGGCTTTGTGCCTTGTCGGCGCTCTTCCACCAGTCAGATATCCCTTCGTAACCTCCCATCATCCATCCAGTCCCGCCTATCTATGGTGAACCAAATGGAATCTACTGGCCAGACTGGGGTCAGCGCGCAGCATGGACTGCCCTCTTCTAGCAGCTCCAGCCAAAGCATCCCAGCCTGTAAACAGCATGCCCTTGCGGGCTTTCTAGGGACAGAAGGAGGGAGTAGTGCAACTGAAACTCAGTCAGGTGGTAATGCAAGCCCTGCAAATCAAATGCAAGCCAAAAAGGATGACGTTATTTACAGAATCCAGGTAAATACTCCAGAAGAACAAGTTAACCTATGCTTCCATGTGCTTTTGTTAGTGTTACCTTGTACGTTGTTGAAATCACTGCTTTTAAATATACACAGTCTGGAACGTCTCAGTATACAACTACTGTGCAGTTACATTTGGGGAACTAATGTGAGGAAAAGGTTTTCTGGACAACCAGCTTTCCTGTGTGCTTAGACATCCCTGTTTACATTACTTTACATATTTTGCTGTAGTGCAGCTTTGAGAATGTCAGCTGAACTCAGTTCCACTTCATACTTAGTTTGCCTTTATTCATTACAACATGTAAAGCTAAACAGCTTCATTTGCAGGGCAGAAAGCAACTAGCTTTTTTCTCTTAAACCACATAGATTTTCCACAAAAGTAAGTGTAAAAATACTCACTTTCACTTTCATATGTATTTATTCTTTGGTTATTGCCACAAGTCTGGGTTTACTGAGCAACAAACAGTACACCATTGACTAAGTTAATCATGGCAGCCTTACTCATTTTGTGAAAATCCCAACACTTGTATTCTTGCTCTTCTAGCTTTTATTAGCTCCACACACATCTGTGGTAGTATATTAGTGGGAAACATCCAGAAGTGTATTTAATAGGATAGATCATAACAAATGTGATTTCATTGCTGGTATCACCTCATTTTAGAGTAATACTTAGTAAACTGCATCATAGTGGGTAAAGTTAAAAAATTAATTTTGCAAGTCTGTGCTTAGTAGCTTTTGTTTGCTGGCAAGGGCCCTTTTATGAAACTGCTTAATTCCTCTGTGTGAGGAGGATACAGGCAAAGTTGACATGTGCCCTCGGATAGTGGACATTATGCAGTTCTCTCTGTCCTTAAATAGGAAGAAGTTTTCAGGAGTTTTCTCCTGCTGCCCCTGTGGAAAGGCCAGTTTACTTCAAAACATGGGGTGGGTCTCAACTAACCATGCTAGTAGATAAATAGTTCTTCAGCCTAACAGTAAATTCTCCAAGACCATGTTTCTTGAGCTATTCTGTAAGAAGTGATGAGCCAGTTCTAACAGCTCATCATCATTTAACTCTTCCCTTTTACTGGACTGTATGCTGCCAATGCTTATATTGTGCTAGCTCCTCAGACCCTGCCATGAGCTAGTGTAACTGAAAGAAAGGGTGGGAAAGGGAACCAGAGTTGCTGTTTCAGACAGCAGTGAACTGGTATATTGTCAGCTGTGTCTGAAACCACAGCCTAATTTCCAAATTCTGTGCTGCTCAGGCTTTTTCCTAGCCTGGAGCTTGAGTTTCCAACATTGAAATTGGCCAGAAATCAATTTCTATGGGTTAAAGTCAGTTCTCGGGAAGTATGCAAAAGGTTACAGTTCATCTGTTTCTTTTAAATTTTGGCTGAACTAACAGTCAAAACTCAATTCCTACTTATAGTTAATGGATCCCAGTCAAGTACTGGAAGGGATCAACGTGTCAAAAAGGAAAGAGCTGCAGTGGCCGGATGAGGTGATACGGCTAAAAGCTGGAAGAAACAGCTGGAAAGACTGGAGTCCTCAGGAAGGCATGGAAGGCCATGTAAGTTTTGCTTAGAAGTTGACAAGCTAATTTTTAAAAAGGCAGTGTCTTGATTCTATGGCAGTCTGCCTAGATGTCAAGGCCAAAGATACATGGAGTAGTAAGTTGGATCAGCAGCTGTCCTCCAAGTCACTGTTGCTGGAAGAGCAGGTCTAGTATCCTAATTTGAAGCAGAAGGATATTTCTGCAGCTTTATCCAGAAGATGCAGGATGATGATTCAAATGTTGTCAACCACCTCTCCTTCCTTGCCTTCTTCCAGCTCTTGTCATGAGCTCTCGGGCATTATTCTCGTTCATCCAACCTTCATTTTCCTTTCCTTAAACTGTCAATCCTTGAGAAAATATGGAAGGTCAATTTACCAACGAGTCCTTAATTGAATGGTTAACAGTATTTGTTTTTAAATTATTCTGATGAAAATAGAGCCAAGTAAGATTGTCTTTAGATGTCCCTTTATTATATAATAGGTACAAGATAGATGTTTACTTTCCTTTTAAGAAGGAAATCTGCTGTAACTAAAATGTACGAAAGCCTATGACTTGAAACTCTGTCTCCCTTTTCCCTAGGAGTGTTATATCTGCATTTTATAAAAATTCACTGCATTAGTTAGAAAACTTATCTCCCAATTTAGGCTCTCTTTAGGAGGAAAAAAACCTAGCTCTATCTTTGAGGCTTTTTGGTTTTTACTGAGGCACACTTTTTTTTAGACCTTTGTGTCTATAAAGATGCTCCAGTGAGTATTCTTTCAGTGATAAATAGTAAAAGGGAAGAGTCACTGACATTGTGTCTGCATTGGTTCATCGATACAACTGTGTTTTCATTTGGAATATGTCAGCTCTGACAGTTTATAAGAATTTGCTTTGACTGCTTACCTCAATTGGAGGCGTTATTTATATATTGCATTCAGGGGTTGGATTTTGCTGTCTGAAAGTCCACATCACTGTGGATGTATGTGCAACTTCAGGTAAGAAATAGCAATATGCTGATAACATGGTGTATGCACTGTGTATGCTAAATCTATCTTGATGTAATATGTATGTGAAGTGAAGGGCCCTGGAAATAAATTCCTTCCAATTGTGTCATAGTTGATGGTCCACTCTTAAGATAGTAGGGTTACCTTGTAGGTAACACCTAGGAGTAGACTGCTGTTGTAAACATTCATAGTTATGTTGGGTTTAGATGTTATACTTTTGGAATTTCCTTGTTAGCTATTGCAGATCAAGAATGTTGTAAAGATGGTGAATGTAAAAGGTTATGTCGGAACATGTCCTGTTGCCTGGTATCATTGGACAGTTTTTTTCAGGAGTTCCTGAGTGTGTTTTGCAAATGGCAGCATGCTGACATGTACAGTGATTGATGTTACAGAAAGACTAAAACAAGAGGATTTGAAGGTCAGAGTAAGCTACTGTTCTGAATGCTTCTCATCTATTTTTGGTGCAGCATACTGGCAGTTTTTTTCTTAGAAGAGCATCTTTTAACCTAAGAAGAAAGGGGGAAAGCACCAGATTATCCTATGTGTGATTAGGAGAGGATTTAACTTAATGACATGGTTTCCACTGCCTGCTTCAGCTGCCTGTGGTTAAACATACTACTATCAGTAAAGCCATTAGGTATTAGGACAGTCTTCCCTTTCTGATCCTGCAGCTGCAGTCCTTTCTGCAAACAGGCAGAAATGATTCTTACCTGCTGAGATGCTGCTCATCAAGCAGTTTACCAGCCAAAACCTTAATGTCAGTGCTCTCGGTATGAAGT
The DNA here is from genome assembly GCF_965638725.1 of Aptenodytes patagonicus. Taxonomy (NCBI): domain Eukaryota; kingdom Metazoa; phylum Chordata; class Aves; order Sphenisciformes; family Spheniscidae; genus Aptenodytes; species Aptenodytes patagonicus. Next base: position 33,182,811 of record NC_134955.1, on the reverse strand, counting down.
TCAGCACTCGATTGTTTAAAACGTTACTACTATGTAGAAAAAAGCATTTTTCTTAACTTTGCTTTTTATTTTGCTGAGTATACAGTACAGTATATATAATACACAAAGACATTATTGGGTTTCTTTGAGGAAATGAAATTTAGCAATCTTCTTTGTATTGTAACTACTTTTTCCAGGACTTTGAGATTAAGGTATACTCTGCATTATTTTTCTGTGATACCTGACACTGGCATGCAAAGAACCTTTTCCCCCCCAAGAGATTCTTATCACCTCTTGACTATCTAGTGACATCATTTTGCATGTTTTCAGTCATTTATGGGCATCAAACAAATGCCAATCATGATAAGAGATGGTAAAACCTGAGCGTGTGGGGGATGGTTCTAGTGTCTTATAATCCATGTACAACTTCTGCATATACACAGTTTTTAAGGAGCCACGATATTGATGCCTTTGGAGTCAGCCCTTAGCTATGTCAAAGGCACCAGTTTTAAGTTGGACAACAAGGATGTAGTACTTGGACTTTATTGGGAAATGTTTTATGTGTCTGGGGATAGAATATTTGTGGCCTCACTCAATACAGCAGCATAAAAAGTTTATTTGGACAGACTTTGATGAAGTCAGACTTGAACAGACAGCTTAAATATCATGCTGTTGCATCAAACAAAGGGGAACTAAAGATGCCATGCTTCCCTGGCTGAAATGCTCTCCCCGTGGATGCAGTGTAGATCTCATGCAGTGGACAAAGCTGAATCTCCTTCACCCAGTGTTAGAGAAATTGGCAGCTGTCAGTGGGGTATAGTGAGGATTAAGGGGGTCTCCTGGATTTGATCTTGGAAGATGTAGATGACTTGTGGTTTTCTGTCCTTTTTTTTCCCACCTGCATCTTTAGAACTCTTGAAAAGCGTACTGTCCTGGATTTTGTGAAAACTAATTTTTTTTGCTTTTTACCTTACCTCGTCCTGAATTTAGGGTTCTTTTCCCACAACTGGCAAATTTGAGATAGTTCTATTTCTATGGAGCTGGCAAACTTAAAACCATGTTACTGGAGTATCCTCATGGTTCCTTTGGGACACCCAGAAGTTAAGGGTGTATTTTTATGGAGGCAGCTGAGTAGAGACATACAAGGTCATACAAAGGCCTGTATGGAAAAGGGACCTTCTGATGGTCAGTATCAGGTGGGATCCTTGAAGCAGTAGATCAAAGTACCTGAATTCTGTAGATCCAAGGGAGTATGGGACAGTAGTTTGTGGCACTGTTTCTGAAACCCTTCCTCTTAGTAATATTTTTCATTTTAAATTATCTTTGAATAATTTAATTTAAAAGACCAACCTTGAATTCACAGTGAGTAGGGAACAAAATTAGGGCAAGGGATTTGACTTAGGTGTAAACTACCGTCTCCTCTAACTCCTGATAAACTATAGTTCTGTGCTACTATGTGCTGCACAACACTCGGTGTTTTAGGACTATTACAGCTAGAGCATCAAAATATCCCAAATCCGTACACGTACACTTTTTTCAATTGTCACTCACTTCACATGAACTGTTTGGTTCTGATTTGCATCAAGTTGTTTGTTCCTGCTGAAATTCAAATCAAAGGCTGGCTGTTCTCAGGTAAGCTGCAGGTCTCCGGCAAGACTTCAATGAGTAGCTTATCTGTGGGTATGCTGTCACTGAAAAATGAGCAACTAAGTCAGTATAGCACTTATATTATTGCTCCTTTTGCCCTGTCAGGGTCTTGAATTATCAGCCACAACTTTGATATGGCAGCTCTCCCTATGGAACTTATGTTTTATTATACTGGTTTTGTTTGTTTTTTTTCTCCCAGGTGATTCACCGCTGGGTGCCTTGCAGCAGAGATCCAAGTAGTCGGTCCCATATAGATAAAACCATCCTGCTGGTTCAAATCGAAGATAAATATGTTGCTGTTGTTGAAACTGGAGTCCTTGAACTTGGGGCTGAAGTGTAAATCTCTTTGAGATTGAAACTTACCCTTCTCCAACAGTTCAGAAGAGAGAAGGGTCCAGAAAAAGCAGCTCCCAGGACATGAAACTTTGGTCCGGTTGTAGGAAAGGACTTGAAACACAGATTTGTCTAAGTCACTTTCCCCAAATAAACAAGTGTAAGAAATTTTTTTAAGTTGTTAGCTGCTGAAGAAACATTTGCATGAAGGATAGATTTGTGGAGACATATCTTTTTGTTTATAAATTTTGTTTATGCATTGCGTAATGCTTTAAATCAACAAACTTTTCAGTTTTAAGATCAGAGCACCTCATATTTTTCTAATTGTTTTGCCAAAAAATGCCATGTCTTGTCACAGAGTGCGTGGAATTCATCCACCTTATTTTAAAGAAATTGACTACAAACCTTCAGTTTGGTGAAACAGTGTAAGGGTTCCAGGTGTGGCAAGAAGAGACTGAACAGATGTATAGATTCTTATTCCTTATGAGCTAAACATTAATGAGAACTGCACTAATTTTTTTACAGCAATGCACTAAAAACAACCCTGAGATTGCTGAGAACATTTATTTATATATATAAATATAAGTATATAAAATACCATTATTTAAATTGCCTTTGGGATTAATCCCCTCCCTCTCCATATACATGTTGATGGTAAGGGCTGTGCCATGGGTTTGGTTCTATGTTCTGTATTTCGTACAAGTGCATTTGCTGCATCCTCTTCACAATAAATGGTAAAATAACAAATATATAGAAAAGCACCTGAGTATCCCTGTACTACATCAGACTCTATTGTGGTGGCAGTGGTACCTCAAATCTGTACAACATGTCTAGCTTTAAAGTGGACCCCAATATACTACCTTTCATCTGTCCTCCATTTGCTAGCCATGGCTACTTTGCTTCTTTACACCCAGAGCTGGCTATGTTGTTTCATTGGCTCTTCTCTGGCAGAGACAGTTGTTCAAGTTTTGTAGGGGGGAGGTGCAGGTCCATGATTACTTCATGGATGCTTGAAGGTTTTTTCGATTCCATCCAATTTAAAAAGAAAAAAAACAACAACAAAACCCAAAACCCCAAAACAAACAAACAAAACAACAAAAACTTGACTTCAGCTTTTAAAGAGCTTTTATAGAAGGCACAGCCCTAAACTTGTATCACTTTTGCCACCTTGCCTTTTCTTTCCCTTTAGTCTTCATTCTTTTCTATGACTTGAATTTTATTTTCTGTGATTATATATTCTATGTAAGTGTAATTTGAGTATTTATAACTGTGAAGCTGAATTATTCATGTGTTGCATATCCTAGGTTTTATTGTATTTTTTTAAAAGTGTGTATTCAGGGAAACAAGTAACTCAGAACTATCATGGGAGTGTGAGAGGGAAACTGGTTTGTTCTTGACTTGCAGTTCCTATGACTCACTTCTCTTAATCCGTAAGAAAAAGATGTACCTGTTGTGATTGTTTCCTGTTTCTGACCTGTAACTATGTAGGACTCTGTGGGGAAACTGCACACAGTCCTAGCTTTTGGGAGCAGCCATCTTCTTCCCAGTCACCTCCACTTCTTTATATGTAACATAACCAGAAGAGACTTCTGATACACCACAGAGGTTATTGTAATTATTTCTCTGACATCAGAGAAACCTTGTCCATTATGTACCTAATGTAAGAGTGAAATTATATGGGTTGAGAAAAAAACAAAGGAAGAAACAGCTACCTAAGAGATATTGGTATTCCGACTCAAGTCACTGTATGCCATCTAGACATGGAAGGGTAAGTTTGTGTGCCTGGTAGCTAGTCAATTCTAGACGCTGTTCCCAGCGAATTATACTGGGACCTTGCTTACATCATATACTATGCAAACTTGTACTCGAAGTACTGTGCATCTTACAGTTGAATATTGCTATTTGGTTTATGCATATGCAGTCCCATTTAATCTTGGTATAAATGCACAGTTCTGGATCTGCTACTGTTGAAATAATTTTGCTGTTCCATGTAGTTTATCACATGTGCACATTATAGTGTAGTTGAATTCATCTCCTGCATATCTGAAAACGTAGTACAATAGATGAACCTTCTTCAGCAGTCTGGTGATATTGCTGTCAGGAATGAAGAAAACATGTAAGTTTTGAATTGAAGGTGTTTTTGTTAAGGTTTTATTCTGTGTCCTTCCCTTCAGGTAATTGCAGGGTTTCCTGTATCACTAGGAATATTGCTTCATTTTAGAAAGAGGAATTTGTTTGAAAATAGGCCCCCATTTGATATTAGTTGCACGAGGCTTTTTTCCTGTACTGAAGCCTTGAGGTAAACAAATGACTGACAAACAAAAGACATAGGGTTGTTTTGGTTTTGTTTTGTTTTTAAAACTTGACTGAAGCAACTTTCAGTATGCTAACCCTGGCTCTGAACAATCTCTTTCACCCTCTTCAGGGCAAGATAATGGCAATGTCCATGGCTGGTAATAGACATGATAGGAATTAATGGCTTGTTAACACGAAAATTCTAGAGAATATGTAACTGCCTGGAATTCGATCAGCAGATGGGGGAAAAAGAAAGGCTTTTTTTAAGAGGCAATGAGAATCGATGGATCTTTCTATTTATTTTTTTAATCTTAAAGGTTTTGGTGTGTTGCCTTCAGGAGATGGATTTTAATGTGGCCAGTTAACAGGTTAATACCTTCTTTCAGATATTCAGCAAGCACCTGTTGCGAAGCCATTCACATAATGCTCGTACGTATTCCAGATCTGCTCAACAGAAGCCACCTAGTTGAAATTTTGCTCTTCCATAAGGCTTTGGAAAATTAACTTTTTTTAAAGTTTTCCTGCATTCAGAACTTTTAAGATTAATGTATGATTTTGTGTTGGTTTGTGCAAAGTTTGTCTTAGTTTTCACTGTGCAAGTGACAAAACCGTGTTTGTTTTCTTCTAGCTCCCCACAGGATAGATCTGTCTATGGAAACCTCTGTTCCATTTGGAGATAATTTCATCTTTTGTTTTCTTTTCTTTGGCCTTTGTCTTGATGTGTAATATTTTTCTCCTATTGTGAGTATGGAAAAGATGGGTATTTTCAAATTAGTCCTGTCAGTCCAGATTGAGCTCAGCATAGAGCAGATTTTTTTTTATCTTCGTAAGCTTTCATGAAAACCCATTCTAGATGAGTGCTTTAACTCTTTCCACTTGCATTGTGTGATATTCTCTTGCCATAAGAACATTCCAGTTGAGTCCTGTTGGTTTAGCTTCCAGGTAGATCCCAATCTATTTTGTTTCTCTCAGATTTCTTTGAAGGTGACATCTCTGTGTACATATGTAAGGACTTACTGCTCCCTACAACAAATAATTACAGAAAAGTGCTTGAAAACCCCACTAATCAGATTATACCCACTGGTAAAAAGGGCTGCTACTTAATTTTTTAAAACTTCTTCCTATTTCACCTCCCTATGAAATCTCTTAAAATATTCTGATTAAAACAAACAAAACCCTAAAATGTGTATGTGACACCACTGATGACACCTAGACTTCTGTGCCACTTGCACTGTGTGATACTTGCGATGAATTCTGGGGATCTTTCTCATGATTCAGCGTTTATGAAATGATTTCAGAGTTGGGGGAGAGCAAGGGGGAAGATGATTATGATGATGATGACGATTTTTTTTTTAAGGCAATTCCATGTAGGTTGAATGGTCCTACAGCCACTGCCTGGGACATTTGGCATGTTTGAGTGGTGATCTCAATTTTCCAGTCGGCTGTGTGGTTCATCACCAGGCATTCCTTGCCCCCATGTTCACAACCCCTCTGGGAACTGAAGAACTCGTACGAGAAGCCTAGATGACTGGTGAGGTGAAAGATGAAGACTTGGGGCACAGGTCCGTGCCCTTGGCTGTTTGGCAAGTGGCCATAAAGCCTGGTCTGGACTAGGGTGTGAGGGGCGAGGGAGGAGAAGAGATGCCTTACAGTTGGATTCAACTTCAGATCGTTTCTCTGATGATGCACACGCCACCGTACGACCTAGGAGTGTAGATACAGAGGCGCTGCTTTAAAGATCTTTCTCAATTACAGAACTCTCCATTCACAAAATGGAGCAGGATGGATTGCATTTCTTACCGTTAACAATATTATTCAAATATTCTTCAACTTATATTGGATTTCGGGTTATACCACCACAGGTTTTATGTACTTAATTTTATTAAGGAATTTTATACCTATTATATAGGCATCTATTCTTTTCTTGTCTGGCTTGCTATTTCATAATCTAATGCAGTACATTCAGTGGCGCTGGACTCTTTCAGAAATTATACTGATTACTGGTGCCTTAGTAAAAAAGTGGGTACATAACACCTTGGTGGAAAGTAAAGCATGTGGCTTGTTTCACCCCAGCATGATATGCATATTTCCAAAAAGGTGATTAAGATGGCTGCTCCAAAAGATTTTGGGAGTATACATACATCACATGGTCACAAACATCTGAATATGAGCAATTTTTATGACTTCTGGTATGTAGAGTTTGAATAGGTAATCCCAGTATACCTAGTCCACAACTCTGAAAGATGGCGATCAAATAGCTGGATATGTTAATTTGTTACACAGACGCCCCCAATAAGCTGCTGGTTAGGAAATGGAGGGAGAGGGGAGTAGAGCATAAATGAGAGGATGGCTTGGGTTTTTAATGGACAATGAAAACATATATTGCCTCTACCAGCAAACGGATACCTTGCCAGGGATAGGGATATATGTACCTGCGTGTCTGTGAGTGTGTATGTGTCTGCGTGTGTTATTGGAAACAGCCTGTAAATATTGTAGCTGTTTAAAATGGAAAAGGCAGAGAGTTTTTTGCAACATGTTGCAGCAAAAGGACAGTATTGACAGTGGAGAAACACTGAGAAATAAAAAAACCTTTTTTCACTTGTTGTCATTTATTGCACTGTTACATTCTCTTAAGATGTCATCTCACAAATTCCCCGTAATGACTATTTTAAGTTTACTCAAATCACCTTTTAATGAAGGATTCTCTTATTTTAAAATTATTTCTCTTATGTAGCTGTAGTAGTAGAAAGGAGAACCTCAGCTATTCCTGTTTTATTGCCAGCATCATACCTGTTTTCATGGTTTTACATAAAAATGAGTGCCATGTGCCCTCTCTTCTACAGTTACAATGTTTTTCTCTTGTCTTTGTTGAAGCATTTTCTGTATTATAGATTTCCCTTCTCTCTGAATCCTTTTCAAAGCGCAGAACACTATTGTACTGTCTTTATGCTTAGTAACTTTCCATTCTTCGCACTTCCCAGGGAAATATTTTACCTAGTGTGGTTTAATCAGTGATTTCTAACTTTCTGCTGTCCTTGATCTGATAGCCGAGTGCAGCACTGTGTAAAGTCCTGATGAACGCTACACTTAACATGAAGCACTTGTTGATACAGTGATGCTAATTTAAAAATACTCAGCTGCCATCTGTACACTGTCTGAAACTTCTTCATGCTAGTACAGAGAGTTACAACATCCATCTTGTCCCTCTTGAGCTAGAAGTGTAAAATTTTCAAATGTAAAAATGATGGTGATTGATTCAGTGGACAGCTCTGGGTGTTTCAAACTAAAGATTGGATGTTTTCTTTTTTTTTTTAAATTGAAACAACATTATCCATCTACTGGAACTTGCTTCCGTTTGCCTGTACTAGACAAGGTGACTTGGCCAACAGCTGCTTCAGGCCTTAACTTACGAATGAAAGAGGAGAGTGCAAATGTAACAAGTGTTCTTAAGGAAAAACAACTCCTCTTTAATAAAAAGCTAGTGAGTCCGTTGGAAAGATCGTAAGTTCTGTAACTGATGTGCTTACAAAATGCAGCTGAGGTTCCAGCTATGTTTTTAACGGAGACAATATCAAAAAAGGACACGAGCAGCACTTCCAATGTGATTTAGGGGTGGCAAAGGAGAAGATGGATTTATGCTGTAGTCTACTTTCTTGCTCTTGGTGTCAGCCTAAGGACTGCAACTGCTAAAAACTGGGGGACTGAAGCCCCAGTTAGTGGTTGGAGTCTATTTTCCATTTAGTTTTGCCTGAGAGGAATCCAACTTGTGTGCTCCTAAGACTATTCATGTGAGCCCATGTCTCGGAACTGGGACCAGGACGTTTGCTTCAAAAACATACACCTAGTCTGTGTGCGTGTAATACCTACATGGCTTCCTTGTAGTGCTAAAGGTGATCCTGTATCGTGTTTTTAATTGGCCTTCCTCTGAAAAATAATTCTTAGTATAAAGACAATACTTGGGTTCCAGCAGAACATTGCCCCACTTCCTCTGGAGCATCTCTTAAGAGAGTTTTCCCTTTTGGTTGATCAGCTTAAATGGATTTTGCTCTGACTCATCAGGAAGTGTTTGGTTTTTTTTTTCCCCGTAGGTACTGGTGCAGAACATGTTGCCATATTGCAGCGCTAACAGCATATGGCGCTGACGATGCAGGGTACCAAACTGCTTTTGGTGGAAACTCAAGTTACTCAAGAAATGAGCTCACACAGTTAAACTGCTTGTGCAAGAGGTCTGTCTTAACTTTTTCCTGCTGGTTCAGCCTTCTGGGCTTTGCTGCCCAGAAGGGGCAACAGAAAGAGCACCAAGTTATGCTGTGACTGTAAACAAGGGAAAACTTTGGACAGGCGTTCTGGTTCCTTTTCAGCTTCCTTTTCTGCCTTTATACTTTTGTAACTGGAACGTCAGGTCATTTTGGGGCCTTCTTCAGTCTGTTAAGAGATCAGCTGTGTCAGAAACAAGTCTGAAAAGGGTAAAGTTGCAGAGCAGCAGCTGTTAGTGCTAGTTTTTAGGTTTATTATGTTGAGTAAATAAGCATGCCCCGCGCGGTAGGATTGTGAAGCTTTAAGAAGATTTGGGGGGGGAGGGGGGGAAGGCAGTCTTTGCCTCCTGGAGCGTTAGAGAGAGTGTGTCACCCTCGAAAGGGGTCCCAGGCCCCGGGGCCCTGTGACTCACGCCTCGGTAGCGGCTTTTCCAAGGTGGTCGAAGGCTCGCTGGACCAAGCTGCCAGCGGGGCGGGTGCGCGGTGACAGCCGGGGGAGGTGCGCGGCGCCCGGGCCGGGGCTGCGGCTGCTCCTCTCTCTCCTCCGAGCCGCAGCTCGGCCCGGCGCTCCGGGTGCCCGGGTGCCGGCGGGAGGCTGGGGGCGCCCCGCCGCCGGCAGGTGGCGGCAGGAGCCCGCCGAGCGCCCGGGGCTGCCTGCTGGCCGCGGCCCCGGCGGTCAGAGGGGGCTCGGGCTCCGCCGTGGCCGGGCAAAGCCCCGCTCCGGGCCTGGTCCCCGTCCGTGCTTTTAACCGGCGGCGGAGGGTGGTCTTCGCGGGAGGAAGGCGCCGAGCAGCGGCTCGGGGCAGCCTTTTTGATGCCCGCCAGCCCCAGCGCTTGCAAACCTCTGCCGGAAAGGACACGGCGGAAGACAATGCCTGTGATTGCAGAGAGCTAGCTTTTAAATCCCCACCTGGCGTTCTGCTTGCTCATCTGTTCTAGCGAGCCTTCGGGGCTGGTTTTTTCAATGATGCCATTTTAATCTCTACCCCCTGCTGAAGCATCCAGATGTTTCTGCGAAGCTAAGCAGCAAAGCCGATAGCAGCCTTCACACGCAATAGGTTAGCGCTGAGCTGCCCCGTTAATCCTGCGTGGAGGGGACGCTGCAGTCCTTCCCTGCAGGGCTGCGGGGGCTCCAGCCGGAGCGCCTGTGGCAGAGAGCCCCTGTTAGTTCATGCCCTTGTGCTGGGGCTGCCGCCCCTCCCTTATGTTGTCAGGGAACTGACCCTGCTTTAAAAATATAAGCCTTTCCTCCCTACCTCCAGGCGGGAACGCAACCCCAACCCTAGCAGCCCTGCAATGGGAACGTGCTAAGGGGCAAGGCAGGAAGGAGCAGAGGGCAGCGCAACAATCCTTCCAGCAAGTGCAGAGGCTGAACATTTAATTTAGGGATCCCACAGTCTGAAATAAGGTACCTGGGACCTTGCTGGGCTACCGCGTATTAATATTGATGAGCCTTCCACACCCGCTAATGAAAACTGCCGAGAAATTCCTCACGTGGCGTGGGAGCAGAGTAGCCCATATCCCCACGGCAGCGCAGGCAGCGTTGCCTGCTGGTTATGGCACAGTGCGTCACTGCCCTCCATCCCGCACCCTGTGCCCCTGAGACGCTGATGCGCTGAGGTGGCTGGGGCTGGCTCCAGACCTCCGCTGATCAGGCACACCGAGAGCAATAGCAGCATGTGCCCGACCACTGCCGCAGCCCTGGCGTGAGCTCAGGGCGGTTTTCTACAAGGCTTTCACCCCCACCAGCTCTGCTGCCAGCTGACTTTGCTCGGGTCTGTGTCCTTCACTCCACGGACCAGGGCAGGGGTGAATGAGTTTCTTTGATTCGGGCTTTTTTGGCATTGTTTTATAATGTCCTTTCAGATGTCAAAAAGAAAGGAAGACACACAACCAACCAATATTCTTTGACTGTCAGTGATCCCATGGCCAGGGAAGTAAGGAGAAGAGAGGAACAAACAGCAAGAAAAAGGAAGACAAAGATATTGGGGAAAGGACGCGCGAGGAAAGAGAAAGACTGTCTTCATCTTTCTGGAAGCTGGAAGCTTCTCTCCAGTAATTCCCCTGTGTTTAAGTGAACAAGAGGTGAATTCCTCAAAAGTGCTAATTAATTTTGAATACAATTCTGATTTAGCAAACACCAGTCTTGGAAACTACTAAAAAGGTCATAATAGGCCACTTTTCATTGCTGCCACCTTTTGTATATATTATGGTATATTATCATTCTCATACAAAATTGCAGATTAAACCTTGGTTTAAGAGCACAGTGTCCCTGCTCCTCTGCGACGCTGGGAATGAAATGGCTGCTGTTTCCACATGCAGTTCTTGCAAATGCACAGCTAACTCCTGCAACCCAAACATGTATCCGTACAGCAGTTGCTTGAAATGCAGGCTGATGAGGATGTGAGCGGCTCCTGCTGCTTGTTCGGACCCCGCATCCCTTCCACTGGCGTGGCAGGTTTCACAGGATGGCTCGGAGAGGCGTCCTGTGAACCTGCTCGGAGTTCAATAACTCCTTTTCGATCCTGCTGTGGAAAGAAATCTGTGGCACCTGCGCCCTTGTGAATCTCTCTCACAAGCCTACCCTGCTCCATTTGATGCGGGTGCCCGGAAGCGCAGGCAGATTGTCACTGGTAAGTCAACGCTGTCTTCGTAGAAAACAATTTCTTCCTTTGTCGGTGGAGCGTGTTTTACATGTCTTGGCAGTGGCTGCTGGGAACGGAGAGGCCGTAGCGACGTTCCCCAGCAACAGGAACCATTCCAACCCTCCTCCTTTTTCAGTGTGGGAACATCAAGGGTTTGGAGCAAACCGGCTCTCCCTCCCCTGCGAGGTAACTGCCGCGGTACATTAACTTTTTCTCTCTTGCGCTCTTCACATTTACCAGCGCCTTGATTGATTGGCCCTTGGTGTTCCCTGACACCTACTGAGAGAGGAAGCCAACGAAGTTCACAACACCTCTCCTTGCTGGTGCAATCGTAAGCACCGTCATTCAGATGTGTAGAGAGCAAAACTGTTAGCAGCTCGTCCCTCTGCGGGTTACAAGACGGCAGCTCTCTCTGGAAGAAGCAGTGCTCTGATATATTAGGAGCAATTACAAACTACGGCTTCCCCTCTTCTTGTCATTCCTGTTGTTCCATCAATGTACATTGTGTACATCTAAGGTGAGACTGGGGCTGTTTCCTCCCCTGGATCTACAAAGAAGTTAGCCCACTGGGGCTGGTGATAATGGATTGCCCAGCCCCTTCCAGGCTCCCTTGCCCAGCCACAGCAGAGCCCAGCAGCTTCTATTTCTTGCCTTCTCAGGATCTTTTCTATGAATAGCAAGGTAACCTGCTTGCCGCACCCTGGGTTTAATGCTCTTCGTTCACCTTTGCGTAAGGCTTGGAAACCTCTGGGCTGTAGCTTCCTGTAGCAGTCTTGTCTTTTGTCACTGAATCTATCAAAACAATCCCTGAAAATTACTCCTGGCTGTGACCTGGGTGATTTGTTTTATGGGTGCCCTACCTGAATTTAAAAAAAAAAAAAAAGGCATTTGAACAATGCCTTTACTTCAAGATAGGTTATTTTGTTGCTGTTGGGGCCGTACCCGAGCAAGGGCCCCTGACACCCATCCCCTGGCCAGGGCTGCTGGGTGCCATCCCTGGAGTCTGGATGTGCCCCTGTAGCTGCAGCCACACTCCCCCAGCTCCACCAGCACACCCCGCTGGCACCGATCACTTCCAGGGCAAACAGCACCAGTCCGTCGCTGCCACAGCCCGGCTAGGCAGAGAGAGGGTGACCACAGTAAGGGCAGCAGCACCGACACATTCACCAGCAGCGTCTGCACTGAGCCTTCCCCCATCCCACCCCACGGCTGCATATGCTGCGTCCACCTCCTCCGCTGACCCCTCTGCCTTGCTGCCTGCCAGCAGATCCCACCACCGCACCTGCCAGCCTGTTTGCCTCCTGCCAGCTCACAGGGAGCCACGGCTGAGGGCTGATTTGCTTTCCCCACCTCTTTTTTTCCATTCAGCATCATGCAGAGTGCATTAGGACCAAGGAAGCCAGCACCTGTGAGATGAGACAGCCCTGACATTATATGGAAGTGCTACTGCTTGGGATCTCTGAGTCAAGCAGGCAACCTGCATGTGGGGAGGTCTTTCATCTGCTGTGCAACTCCTCCAGCCGAGGTAAGGATTAGCTGCTGCCTGGGAGCTTGTGTCTGGATAACAGGCATGCTGGATGGGTACCTGTGTGGGGTGGCATCACAGGATGGTTTGGGCTGGAAGGGACCTTCAAAGATCATCTAGTCCAACCCACCTGCCATGGGCAGGGACAACTTTCACTAGATCAGGTTGCTCAAAGCCCCGTCCAACCTGACCTTGAACGCTTCCAGGGATGGGGCATCCACAACTTCTCTGGGCAACCTGTTCCTGTGTCTTACTCACCCTTATCATAAAAAATGTCTTCCTTATATCCAATCTAAACTTACCCTCTTTCAGTTTAAACCTGTTGCCCCCTGTCCAGTCACTACAGGCCCTGGTAAAATGTCTCTCTCCATCTTTATTATAAGTCCCCTTCATATACTGAAAGGCGAGGTACCTGCTGGGTGTGAGAAGTTGGGACCTCCAGACAGCAGAAACAGCGTTACCCCCTGCAAAGCTGATAAACAACTAAGATTGATGTTAAACAACCAAGCGGGACCAACCCAAGCAGTGATCAGATGGAAGCCCTATACATTTCTGCCTGGGCCCCGCTGCCGCCCCGGCTCCGCTGTTGCAGCAGAGGTTGGAGGCCTTTGGAGCCCTGCACGTGTGCCAGCAGATTCCCGTGACCGACCAGCCGCTCCCCTCCCTTGCCTTGCGCTGTAAAACCCCCCTCGTGGATAATAATGAATGGAAGTGATCTGTGTAATGAATAATTGTTTCGGAGTGCAGTGCTGGCTGGGATTACAAGTTCATCTGTACATGATGTTACGCTGCACGGCTCTCTTAACTATTTTCAACACAATTGGTTTCCATTATGGAAAATGCATTCCCTGAAGGAGAATGGCAGCGGTGCTGGCGGTGCTGCACAGCGGCACGGCGGAGCTGGGCTTCATGACAGGCACAAAATGCACCACGTAAACATGAATAAATGTCAAGTCTGGGGGAAGTGGTGCTTTTCCCACTCCCGTACCAAGCCCAAAAATGCATGCTTACCCTTCCCCATGGCCACGGAGCTGTCGGCACCGGGGGGATGGAGGGAGGGGAGCACCCTCTCGCCTCTCTCACCTCTGGCCACTGCAGCTCCTCTGGGGAGTGAGCAGACGGGCCCCCCCTGAGCTCCCCATCACCCCTTACTGCCCCTGGTCCCCCCACTGTGGGCAGGGGGCGAACACCGCAGCACTGCTCCTGGGAGGCCTTGGCACAGGCACGGCAGGAAAACAGTACGGGGGCCATCCTCTGGCTGCCAGCTCGGGGTTTAGAGGCATGCCGTGACTTACTGCTAAGTTGTTATCTGTTTTATTAAATATTTAGCAGTGACTGTTCTAGAGATTATTGGTGAACGGTAGGGAAAAAAACCCAAACTGCACAGATGACTTTCACAGTCAGGTTTGGTGTACCAGTACTCCTACGCCCGCGTTTCTATCCCAACAGGAGCCAAATTGCACAGCTTTATGTAACCAGCTATATAAAAAGCGCCTTGAAGGAAGGTGAAAATGCCGCCCACCCCCCCCCCTCACCCGCAGCACCCCTGCTCTCCCCCAGGTGAGGGGGAGCTCATGGCCTGGCTGCCCCCCTGAAGGCACCGGCAGCCCCACTGCAGCCCCTCGAAGATGCCCGAGTTCCAGCTACCTGCCCGATGTGCACCCAAGTGCCCAAGGCACATCGGTCCCCGGGAAGCAGCTTCTAGCTCTGGCCTGTCACTGCCCGAGGTGTTTTTGTGCTCAGGGGTGGGGGGACGGAGGAAGAGTAGGGGGAGTTTACAGGCACGGTGCAAAGCATAAACCAAGCAGTGTGTTCAGGCTGAGACCCTTCGCTCGCCCGGCCGCAGAAGGCATTCGGGCAGGGTGAGCGATGATTCAGCCTTGCGGCTGGTCTCTGGGCCTTTGAGAGCAGTGCAGGGGCAGGCCCTGGTTTGCTAAAGAGATCCCAGGGCACATTGTTCTATGTGTGTGTATATGTATATATATACTAGCTTCTGAAACGAAGGCTGCCTTACAGAGCCGTGTCCTGGGATGCCTGCAGCAAAGCAGGCATCGCATGAAGGTTTAGGCAAAAAGTGTGTGGGTTGCACGAGCTGGAATCTCGGAGAAAATTGTAGCTGTAGCTCAGTGTTCCTGCCTGAGCCCAGCTTGGGGATTTGCTATGGGGTGCTCGCATCTGCGGCCGCAACTGTGTTTTTATTTTCATCCTGCAAGCGATTTATAAACAACGCCTGGGGACAAGCATGGCTTTACCGGCTCTCTCTCTCATTCATAAACATGCAGATGCTCACCTTTCCTAACTCTTCTCTAAATGTTTTCCTCGCCGGTTTTAAATGACACCTGGGAGGATGCGAAGAGTGGCAGTGAAGGGAACTATGCCTCCATTGTGCACGTAATTACAAAACAGTCACGTAACATACATAATTGCTTGAGTGAGAGCTGCTTAAAATACGAATTCTGACTCAGCTGGCAGCTGCTGTACCGGGGCCAAGGATGCCGTGGGAGAAGGTGTCTGTGCAGAGGTTAAAGCTGAGCAGCAAGGCACGGGGGCCTGGACTGCTGTCAAAACTCTGCTGCTATGGTGACTCTTGGATCATTTTAATTCTTTCCATCTCCCTTTTCATACCTTCTCATAGGTGAAAACAGTTTTATCCACCTCATGGGAGAGAAGTGTTGTGGGAAGCAATTTCTATATATATATGTCATGCTATAAAGGTTTTCATAATACTGATGTAGATGTGAGCTTCAGATTTTCTCATTTTTGGGGAGAGGCAGGGTTTCTGAATCAACTCACTCGACACAGAGCTAGAAGCCAGCCAAGAAAGCAGCCCAGCTCCGCAAGCGCTGCCGTGCTCTGGGGTGTTGGAAATCCGAACTCACAGCCTTGAATTTTGAGGTCGTAGCCCCTTCCCCTGCAACAGCTGGAGCCACAGCTCTGCAGGGGGGTTCTCCGCAGCCACTGCACTTCACAGGGGTCAGGAGAAAAGCCTTTGGAGTGATATAAACACGCGGTGCACCAGCATAAGTCCAGTTGCCCGTGACAGGGCTGGAGGCTGGAAAGGGGTTTTCCGAGAGAAATACCTGCCCAGGGGAAGGGGATCTGCTTAGGCTGGTTTCACCATGGGAGTAGTGCATCTGAGGAACTCTTTGCTCTGGACCTCCTTACCCGTATCACTGCTTCTTGTTTTTCCCTTCATCTCCCTTATTGTACCTTGCTATAAGCTAGATTCAGTGCACAGATCTGGTCTTTTATGCTTGTGCTGCTCCTTAGACAATATGGCCTTTGAGTGCTTATCATAACACGATTATTTTAGGGCATCAGCAGCTGTTCAGATTTCCTGGGCACAGTTATAATATTGTTTGGGTCCTTTTTTTTCAAATGTGAAAGTATCAGTAATGCAGGCTGTGCTGGTAATGCAGACTAAAGCCAGTTTATTTCAATATGTATGAGATTTCTTCCTATGCAACACGGGAGCCTTCCCAAAGTCGAACATGAAATGAGTCATTACTCCCTTATAAACCCACCGCGCACAGTCCCCTCCGCTGGCGTTAGCTCAGTGCCATCTCCTCGTTATGCCACTTGCAGAGAAATGGCTCTGTGTGTATGTCTGTGTCTTTCTTCCTCTCCCCGCTCTGCCCCTGGCTTTCCACAGTAATTGTCATTCTCCTCCATTCCCGCAAGTACAGGGAGGTCTACAGGAAATTATATTGCTAATTAAGCTATGGAAGAGAGTACAAAAGCCCTAAACTATAAATACTCCATCTGTGTTAAAAACCAGTGACATGTATTGTCATTGCTGGTTGGAAGCCAGCGCAGCCAAGGAGGTAGACGGAAACTTTGGGGAGCAGGCAGAGCACTCTCGGAGGGTCTGTGACCGCTGCCCCCAGACTCAAGCCACAGCATCACCGCAGCAAGAAATCAGGATCGCAGCAAAACCACGATTCCTCAGTTACCTGGCTTTTCTAAATACAAACTACATCAAATTACAGGTGATGTCCGTAAGATTTTTACACAGCGTCACGCTTAAAGTAGCTTTCTAGCAGCAGTGATGCTGCTAGTGTGGTGACGGGATGAAGCCGAAATGCTGCTCGCAGCTGCCGCAACAGAATCACTGGCGAAGGCGTGCACTGCTGTGTTAGCTCACCCCAGACCCCCTTGCCGTACCCCTGTTACAGACCCGCTGCAGCTGCGTGGAGCATTGACCCAGGGCGAAACCTGCAGCTGGCGAGTGCCTGGAGCAGCTGTTTGGTGCCCAGCTCATCCGTACCCAACACCCACAGGTCCTGCCTGGCTGGCGGGGTGTCCTGGTTTCGGCAGGGATAGAGTTAATTTCTTTTCTAGTAGCTGGTACAGTGTTTTGGATTTAGGATGAGAACAAAGTTGATAATGCACCGATGTTTTAGTTGTTGCTAGGTAATGCTTACACTAGCCAAGGACTTTTCAGCTTCCCATGCTCTGCCGACTGAGAAGGCTGGAGGTGCACAAGAAGCTGGGAGGGGGCACAGCCAAACTGGCCAAAGGGACATTCCATACCATGTGACATCATGCTCAGTACATAAACTGGGGAAAGCTGGCCGGGGGGGCCGCTGCTCGGGCACTGGCTGGGCATCGGTCGGCGGGTGGTGAGCAATTGTACTGTGCATCACTTGCTTTGTGTATTATTATTATTATTATCATATTATTATTATTATCATTTTATTTCAATTATTAAACTGTTTTTATCTCAACCCACGAGTTTTTCTAACTTGTGCTCTTCCAATTCTCTCCCCCATCCCACCGGGTGGGGGGGAGTGAGCGAGCGGCTGCGTGGTGCTTAGTTGCCGACTGAAGTTAAACCACGACACGGGGCTGCGGGGGCCTTTCAGAAGAATGGGTCCCCAGGGAGCAGGCGTGGGACAGGTGCCTTGCTGGGTCCCATTCGTGTCACCGGACCACTCGCCGGCTGACCATTCCCCCTGAACACCCACCTTCTGCCTGACGCTGTCATGCCACAATGTGCCTGTGCGAATCTGTACTTCACGTCGTCGTCCGAGCTCCTGCCTTTAAAATCCTGAATTGCATGCAGAGAGCAAAAGACCACTTTTTGCTATTTTGTACTGAGGCAAGTGGCTGAAGAGAGAGAACAGGCGCTGGGAATGATGCCTGCAGCTGAGCAGCCCTGGTGAGGTTTGCCTTCTGCTGCTGCATCTACAGACTGCACACGGGCTATGAGTTTTTCTTTCCAACGAGAATAATCAGACCTTTTTTCCCTTTTGATGGAATTTAAGATTGTCACATTCTTCACAGGCAAGAGATTTAAGGAAAATACCAAATATTCAGAGAGACACAATAAACCTTGAGACTCAGCAATGCTGTGACTGCAGAAAAAATATCATTTCTAGGTCATGGAAATAGGTTAATTCAGCACTTACAGGAGCTGAAATCTGGTCCACAAAAGTACTTAGACAGAAAATGCTACTGGTCACTACAGGTGCTTCAGTTTAAAGTTTCAATCCTCAAGACCTGTGCTGAGACGACAAACATGAAGAAGTTCTGGCCCATTAACCAGAGCTACAAGAAATGCCGGTAGCGCTCCTTCCCCCTAGAATGGTCCAAGCAGCATGAGATCAATTAGCTAAAAGACCCGACTGCTTCTTACGGCAGAGGGGGCCACGGTGACGCACTCTCAAATAAGCTCATGCACAACTGGGCATTATTTCAGTTTGGTACCTTGTTCTGTTGGATGCAGTTTCTTTATCATTAAAAAAATAGGAAGTCTTACACTAAAAGCTACATGTAAAAGGACACATTTCCCAATGGAAGCACTCGGAATTAAGGCATTTACAGAAATAAAGTTGTGCTTCCCTCCTTAACTTTGTCATTCAGTGCCTTTTTGTTACAATGCTGCTTCCTTACTTAATTATATGTCTCTTTGGCATATGTTTCTTGCCTAACGTGTTGGATGTTGTGCAGTGAATGAATCAGAGTATCGCACAGCCCATCCTGCCTAGTGAATGAGGCAGGTGTCTCGCAGGAAAATAATGCTATAATCTGCTTCTACTGTATTTGTTTATGCCAAGAAGCCAGATCAAGGTGTTTCAAGCAGATTTCATCTCACCTCTGTTTCGCACCAAAGGGGAATTTGCACCTTTCAGCTGATCTGACCTAATGGCTCCCAGGCAAGGGGTCCTCCTGCTCCTGGTTTCTGCTCCCCTGGGACTTAGAGAGGTTGCCTCTGCCAGCTCAGGGAGCAGAGCCAGCTCAGAGGGCTGCCAGGGCTGGTGTCAGTGCAGGGAGGGAGAAGTGGGACTTTTCCTTTCCTTGGCAGCAAGCTGTTAGATCAGCTCAAGCCATAAATAATACCAACTGCCCTCTCTAAGGAAGGTCTTTATCCAACAAGCACATTGCCCCAGGAAAAGTGCTCTCAGTTCTTAATTAACTGCCCAAGCGACAACACACAAACTCACTTCTGTACAAAATAAAGTCCCTGCAAAATGAACTTCCCAGCTTACCACATTCTATCCTGGATGAGAGAACTGTTGGCCCACAGGGTTTCCGTGCGCGGTCCCAGTGCAGCAGGATGAACACACACCAGACACTGATGAAGAGCAGACAAACCTGCTCATCAGGGGGTTGTTTCCCACTGGACACCCCCTCCCTCCCCAGGGAAGGGGCAGCTACAGAAGGCTTTCAAAACCCAAACCTTTGGAGGAAAGCCTGTGACTGTGCTGGATACTGCAGGCTCTGCCTCTTTCCCCTGATTGTATGAGAGGGACACATCACCCCATCTCCTCCCGCACACCACCTTTTTTCTGGTGTTTGGTTATCCGGTTACCCAGCAAGGCTCAGAGCTGAGCAGGAGCCACTAGATTGCTGCAGCGAGCAGTGATCCGTAGTCCTGCAGGGTCCCTCTACAGTCAGCCAAGGGAGATAAGCAGAGCGGAGTCATCCCCTTTACCTTCCCACAGGTGCAGGTTAGATGGATCTGTGCCCGCTGAATCCCATGTGCTTCACTGCCACGACCCTTTAGCACTTCTGGAATATGCCCAATATTGCCTTAGTGTAGTGCTGTAACACACTTCCACCTTTGTACTTGATTGGGTTGTAAATAAGCTTTAACGAAGCTGAATATGAGATTGGGTGTTCAGTCTCACAGCAGGCTCTATGCTCAGGGTGCCTTCACTTTTGGTACAAACATTTCTTGTGATTTTTCTCTTTGAGAAGCTCCCAGCTGTGCTGTGGAGGTATGAACAAGCCCTGACCTGCCCCACACAATTCCACTTCGGTAGACTGAGCTTGTTAACTATTTCCCCTCTTTTCTTTGCATAATTTAGAAAAATGATGGTCTCCTATAAAACCAATAAGCAAATGTGCTTCCTGAGGGTAGGGAAACATCCTCCCTAAAGCAAATGCTGCACACGCTGGCAGGGAAACAAGGGGCTTCCTAATGCAATTGTTAAAGCTTTCTCCTCTCTCTGGACCAGTGAAGCACCAGTAGCTCAAATCTCAACCCACAGTGAGCTCAATGCTGAACAGAAAGTGTGTCAGGATGAGCAACTTCATTGGTCAGAGTCCTGCTCAACACTCCCCTGCAAGCCAATTTGAGGGACCCACCTGCATCCTGACAGCCATCAGCATCAGGCCAACTGTATGAGATTCAACAAGGCCAAGTGCCAGGTCCTGCACTTTGGCCACAACAACCCCATGCAGCGCTACAGGCTTGGGGAAGAGTGGCTGGAAAGCTGCCCAGCAGAGAAGGACCTGGGGGTGTTGGTCGACAGCCGGCTGAACATGAGCCGGCAGTGTGCCCAGGCGGCCAAGAAGGCCAATGGCATCCTGGCCTGTATCAGAAATAGTGTGGCCAGCAGGAGTAGGGAAGTGATCGTGCCCCTGTACTCGGCACTGGTGAGGCTGCACCTCAAATACTGTGTTCAGTTTTGGGCCCCTCACTACAAGAAGGACGTTGAGGTGTTAGAGCGTGTCCAGAGAGGGGCAACGAGGCTGGTGAGGGGTCTGGAGAACAAGTCTTATGAGGAGCGGCTGAGGGAACGGGGACTGTTCAGCCTGGAGAAAAGGAGGCTGAGGGGAGACCTCACCGCTCTCTACAACTACCTGAAAGGAGGTTGTAGCGAGGTGGGTGTCAGTCTCTTCTCCCAAGTAACAAGCGATAGGACGAGAGGAAACGGCCTCAAGTTGGGCCAGGGGAGGTTTAGATTGGACGTGAGGAAAAATGTCTTTACTGAAAGAGTGGTTAAACATTGGAACAGGCTGCCCAGGGAACTGGTTGAGTCCCCATCCCTGGAGGTATTTAAAAGATGTGTAGATGCGGCACTTAGGGACATGGTTTAGTGGGCATGGTGGTGTTGGGTTGACGGTTGGACTCAATGATCTTAGAGGTCTTTTCCAACCTCAATGATTCTATGATCAGCAGGCGGGGATGAGGCTGGTTCCCACGACCATCCTCCAACAGCCCCTTCTCTCAGAGAGAACCGCTTTCAGTTGTTGGGTAACACAGCTAGTCTTGCAAGGCACATGGTGTTAGTCCAGGCTAAATAGCTGATAGGACTGGATTCGACATGTTATGTGTGCACCGAGACATCACCTTTTTAATGACACAATTAGAGACTCTTTTTTTTTCCCATTATATCTCTGCTTCATTAAGAGTCCACGAGACACACACTACAAAAAAGAATTATGGCAACACAGAAAACTGTCAGTTAGTCCCTGCGCAATTTTCAGATGCATGCACCCTCTGTTAACTAACCTGTATCAGCTATGCCGTAACATGGTGCATGTGCATATACATAAGCATGCGCATACATATTGCATAAGGTGCATATATCGCAAGGCAAAGATTGGAGAAAGTGTTCTTCTTGTGTTTGAGAATACATGTATCATTCTGCTAATGGAGAAAGTAACTTTGCATGTGTTCGGACATGCAGTTGTACCAGGATTTGTAAATAATTTATGTGCATTTTGTGAACGATTTAAATTAAATACTATATATAATACCTTACAGTTGAAGGCATTAGGATTTATAAAGCTAACTCAAATACGATGTAAGCATAATGCAAGCTGTACAGCAGAAGAATAAGGACTCCTGTTCCCTCAAACTGGGCTGTAAATGGGACTTATGTGAGCATGCATTTGTTTCACCTGGTGGAAAGATTTAAGCCTATTCAAATGGCTTTGGTCCAGGTACGAGGGGAAAAAAGGGTCTTTTATCCTTGTTGTCATGCTTTGTAATAAAACAACATATCAACGAGTAAGAAAAACAGAGGCCATTTTGCCATGTCGGGTATCGATACCTTTAATGAGTAAGTCTGTACGTCTGTTAGTCTGGGTGTGAGAGCTTTCCCTTTCCCTTGCTCCAAGGTGACAGCTAGTTCAGAGAGCTGGGCTAATGTCTTCCAAGCTGATAAATGCTGAAGGTGGCATTTCACAGCTGTTCTCTCCCGAGAGCTGAGGTTGGAAAGGGATGATTTATTTCCACCTGTGAAATTCCTGGGTTTGCTACCTGAGATTGTGCTTTTTCTCACCAGTACCTGAAGTAGTTATGCCACTTGTGGGTGAGATAATGATGAAACCCCATGCACCTGTGGGCTTTATAGCTAGAATCATACAAAAATCCTTTCAAATCCCCAAAGGAATAACTTGTCAGGCTGAATATTCACTCCGGGTCTCTTAGAGAGGCACTGCCATGAAGGGCAGGACGGTAACGGTGCACTTGAGGTTGGACCGAATGCCGTTGCCACTTTCTGAGAAATGGGTGTTTATAGCATGTTAATACTAAGAGAAAAGGAAAGCCTTTGCCAATAAATCTTTTTGGAAAGGACATGGCACAGCTAGATAGGGAGGGGTGGTAACATGCTGGCATAATTTATGCCACAAAGTGCAGGGAGAAGCGCAAGACCAAAACCTGTCTATTCATTGCCCCACATGGCCAACCTGCTGGAGCTGCACTAGCACACCCTGGGACGAGGCACCCCGAGAGCTGCAGGGCACCAGGTGAGAGCAGCAGTGTATGGCTGCCCTGCTGCAGGGCCAGCTTCACCCCATGCGTTATTTTGTACAGGAATGGCAGAAAATGCTCTGTTCTCCTTGCAAAGAGCAATGCTTTTCTTGTTGAGGGTAGGGTCTGATGAGTTTTTATCATAAGTTTATCATCTAGCCTCCTACCCAATTTAAGGTTCTCCCACAGAATGACAAATTTGTGAATGGATGGGGATGCTAGCCTGAGTTTTTCCAAAGTAATAGCTCAAATTTGGAAACTCTTTGTCCTCTGGCCAGGATGACATTATTAAAATGTGTTGACCTTCATGAAAATCTTGCTGATGAACTGAAATGGGCAGAAAGCAGGCAGAAACACAGCATTCCCAGCTTTACTGGCCAGTTTTTGTGTCAGATATACTTCCTTTATTGCTCTCAAGTGGTGCAAAGAAATTGATTCTTTTAACGCTTTACATATCCATCCATCACCTGAATTTTTCTTGATATCATTGCACTGCTCTGGGGGGCATCTGGCATCCATTTATTCGTGTGCTGAGAGCTTGCCTAAATGGACTGCTGATGGAAGCATTCGGCATTTCTCTGCTCATCAGAGCTTTTATTTGTTTAATCAGCAACTCTGTGCTCTTGGTTGTCTGTACCCTGTTAGGCAGGGACTGTGCCTCCATGTCAGTATTAGATGAGGATTACACTGCAATTCAGCTTGATCTTTCCATTCAACACACAGCTATGCTTACTTTTTTATTTGTGTTAGGCCAGACCATCACATTGCATCTGAGCTACACCAGTTTATGCCTGGTGAAAGGCCCTGCAAATGCAGTGTTCTTCAAAGCGCTGCAAAAAGCAGACGCTGATAGATTAATTGCCCACAGCACTAGCAATGATCAAAGCAATCACTCTCAGGTGAGGCTGTGAAGAGAAATAGGGGGAAGCCATGACAACCGTGCCATTGCTTGAAGGAATAATGTGTGCGTGCCTCTCCCTTTACCTCACTGAACTCTTTGGGGTAAGCGCTCATCCCTGGAGACTTATTTTTGTAATGGCAGAAAGTTGGATAAGAGGTGTGAGAAGATTTGCTGTCTGCCTTCCCTTGCCTGCTTTTTGTGTTTTTCAGAAGTCATAGCAGGAGATGATGATGAAGAGGAGCATTAAGATAGGATGAAGAAAGGGGTCTGTTACTGTCAGTGAGGGTGTAGTTTTTGATGGGTCTTGTAGCAGGCATATTAAAATACATATTAAAAAACAAAACAAAAAAAAAAAGCCAGTACCTGCTGTTTTCTCATTGCAGAAGGGACAGGAAGAAAATTACTTTCAAGAGGTATTTAACCGCAGAGTTTGTAAAGCTCCAGAGAGGGCATTTCAGACAGGACGGGTAATGCCATGTAACCATAACAGATACACCCTTCTAGACAAAAATAATTTCTTTGTGCTCCATTATCAAGTCTCACATAGATATCTGATGTCTGATTGTTTGTGCTGATATTTTACTAATTCTTTTTGCACGTAATTGAGGCTTGCTATTATCCTAGAGGAAGGCTAGGGGACATGGCATGACTAACAGGCTGATCCACTGGGTTTTCTGTATTCATGAGGCTCCACTTCCATAAAGAAGAACTGGAAATCCTTTTCACTGGGGAATAATGTATGAGGCTCAGAGTGGATGAAGTTTGTGTGGTTTTTTTAATAAGCACTGCTTTTCTTTCTATAGACACTCAAGCTCCCTGAATTAGAGCGCTGCCTGAAGGGACAGGTATTATGAAAAGAGCTGCCAAAACCTTTGTGTGTCAGTGGGAAGCCCCTGATTATCACAAGAGGATCTAAATGGAAAGGTGACATTCAAAAGACCATTAAGATAAAAGCCGGGATGAATTTCTTTCCAACCTCACTTAATAGAAACTTTTGTTTAAAATCACCTTTCCTGAGAGAAGGAAGGAAAGTCTGACCTATGTGATTTGACGTACACAGCTTACTCCTTAATTGGGTACAGTCAGCTGCTTAAGAAAGCAATAGCTTAGCCAGGAGAGGTAATGAGGATGTCAATATATGTGACAAATATGTATTTCAGTCATGAAAGCCCAATGGAGAACATAGTACCAGCTACTTCCAGATGGTCTTCCAGGACAACAGGCACAGATATGGTATGGACAAAATTGCCTCTATCAGGAAAGCCAGCTTTCCCTGTGCATGTTTTTGTGGAGCTTTATGAAATTGAAAGGGGGGGGTGGTGGTGTTATGGGTTTCTGTTTGCTCAATGCTCTTGGTAGCCTAGTTTTTAATGAAGTATGAGGCTGGGCTGTGTCCTTTCTGTCCCACAGTTTAACAGGTCTCCCTGCTTGGCCAGGACTTGTGGCCGAGAAATGTTTCAGTTATAACCTTGTGATTTTTCCCAGAAATATACACAGGGCTGTGTGTGTGCATGACTGGTTCTCCCTTCTGAGCATTAACCAGATTGCAATGTGAGCCTGAGACTTGAAAGTGTGGATTGAGGAAACAGTGGTCACAATCTCTGTTAATAGTGACATTTGCCAAGCATAAAATATATTAGGCCTGATTTCCATCTGGCCAGTCCTTCCCCTGTACAGTCGGTGATGCTGTCAGCCTAGCTGGTCCCTGGGAGCTGCTGCTGATCAAAGTTATCCTGCAGCTTCGCGATGACTCTGGCCAAGATCTCAAGACCCAGACTAGTATCTAAACAATGCTCCTCTCTGCTGTGATAACAGACATTGGCAGTAGCACAAATCTAACTCGCTGTGTCTTTGCTCTCCCCTTATATACTACCCGTGTGCAAGTCTCAGTAGTAGCAGAAATAGGCAATAAATGGATTGCTTAGTTTGCTAAAGTCAGATCTATAGGTATCCACTCGGCTATACAATGATGTGTTGTGCTGCCCAGCTGGGCCTTACAATTCCCAGCTATTGTTGAAGGAAATGCATTAAATGAGTAGGTCACTTTTACTATGTAAGATCTGTGCCAGTTCAAAGCTGCCTGCTGCCTTCATGAGTTATAGTAGGCTTTTTCCACAACAATTTCCTTTTTTCCTGAGGGTTGTCTCTCTCTCTCTCTTGCAATGTTGGATCAGAGGTCCTAGAGCTCTTCCACCAAACCTGCAAACAGGTGCAGAGACAGATCTGCAGTGTATTACACTGTGCCTTAAATCGGATGCTGGGGAGGGTGGTTGCAGAGAGCTGCCCTCGACCCCTGCCTCCCACCCAACTTCTTGGCTCACCACCATGTTAAGGTTGTCTGCAACTCAGCACCTGGCTTGGCTGCTTTGCAAGGGAGCTGTTTTAACCTTTGGGAGTTTAAATACTTGTATTAAATTCTCACCATGTTAGGCTGTGATTTTTGCTAACCGCACTTCACTGAAGTCCCTGTTTCTGTGCATGACTCTAATATTTAGTTACAGCTGGGAGAGTTTTGCCTTCAGAAGGATTTGAGCACGAGATGTAAGATGAAGCACACTTGGCAAACAGTCCCATCCACCGTCATGTTATCAGGGTTACCCCTGGGGAAGGTGGAGGAAGCGATTTTGGGTAGCGCAGGAAATCAGTGGTAGAACCCATCACAGCCCAGCCCTGATGCCCCCGTTGCCACAAGAGAGAGACTTTTTTGCAACATCTCCTGTACAAAATGCTTAATTTAGCCTGGGACCAGAGAATATTGATGACACATCTCTTTTACATGGCACGCTAGGGGAGTATCATCAATAGTCCAGAGGTGTAAATTCTAGCTAGGATGCTATAACGACTGCCTATTATGTAGTAAACTGATTAGATCACTACATATGTATATATATCTTATTGTTTGTTTTCTTTTCCATCTACTTCTAAATTTCTCTCTCACACACTATTTACTTTAGAATTTTGTTTTGTGTTGGATTTTTCTTGATTTAGCAGAGTTGAAAAGCAGTCTCAGCCCTCATGGGTTTTCCTATTCTTCATAGATCTGTCTGGCAAAATGTCTTAAAATTGCCAGAGCTAGTAGTAGGTACAAGCATAGCTCTCTGTTACCTGCTATTGGGCAAACATTTTTAGTTTCCTGCTTAGAAATGATCATGCTAACAGCCAGCTCCAAGGAGTTGAAGATGAAAATAACTTGAGCCTGTCTTCCTGCTGAAGCAGAACTGTTATCTTGCATTCACTCACTATCGCTTTGTCCAACTTAATTTTAAATGTACCAAGCAGCGGAGCTTCTGCCACTTTACTCTTGGGAGATAATTTCGCATATCTCACTGCCACAAAGTCCTTCCTGATACTCCACATTTTCCTTTCCTCTCTTTACCCTTGAATACTAATTCTATCCTGGTCCATTCTGCTAATTGGCTCCTTGCTCTTCATAGTATTTAAACCCTCTCAGGTCTTCCCTGTGATCACTTGACTGCTACAAGCATTAACTCTTTGAGCCTTGGTCTTTTTTGGCTTGCAGGTGATTAAAGTTTTGCCATTGACTTAGGAGGTAACACTGCAAATCTTCAAACCTGCCTCGTAGGCAGAGTGGTGGAAATTATTCTTTGATTCACTGTCTGGTAAAAAAAAAAAAAGAGAAAAATGCCATCGTGAATAGAGCAATTTGCTTCCTTTTGAGCAATAATATATTTAATTGATGCATACATAAATTTCTAATCAAAATTGGTTTTAATTGAAAAATAAAACTACTTTGCTTTTAGCAGTCCACTTAGATCTTCTTTGCAGTCATTCACTGCATTCTGTTTAGTTTGTTCATATCTCTCCACTAACTTCCAGCTACATGAGCTAATGAAAGGGTGCTTAGCCAGGCAGATCTTTAAATGTTTGCAGTATCCACAAGTAAGAAGGTTAATAGCCCAAATGATCTAGCTGCTCGCAGTTGCCTACAGCATGAAAGCTTTCTTCTGCATTTTTATTGTTTGGGAAGCCACAATAGATCGTTGTAAATACTGCGAGGAGATGCATTTGGCATGTGTTGAAGGACACATCCCTGCAGTGCTGAATGTGGCTTGTTTCTTGGGGCAGGTATGAAGCGCACCAGGGTGTAGAGACCAGAGCCGTCCTATTAACCACTCACTGAAGCAGCTGGCTGAGAGAGTTGGTCTTTACCTACAAAGTTGCTTATTCAAACAGAAGCCCTCAAACTGCTGTAGGGGAAGAACAGAGGACTTGGGGTATTTAAAAGGTAATCTTCCACGATTGATTGTGGTAGATCAAAATTGCTGTCTGCATGGTGGTGGATTCCTTTTGTCACTAATTGCTCACCCTTGCTGTGTTCAGGATCCAAGTATTTTGTGATCTGCTCTCCTCTGCCAACAAAACGCCTTCCCTTCTGCAATCCTCTGGGTCTTTCTATCACTTCCCAACTAGGATATCTGCACGCCTGACAAACAGTGAGCTTGCTGGGTACAAAGATACCTGCTTCAAGAAAATCTGTAAATGTGGATATTGGCACATGGATTAAGTTACAAGGGTCAGGGATCAAACACAATGGTGTCACTTGGGAAGCGCAAGGCAAACACCTCCTTCTCTCCTCACAGGGTGTGCAGCTGCCACTTCAGCACACGTGTACCCCACGGCCAGCGGGCCAGCAAACCCAGGGCTAGGACCTGTCACGTGTTTTGGTAATGTGGCTGTTTATAGCCTAAGCCACGCATTATTCCTCTCTATTTTGGTATTTCTTTCATAGTTCTTTATACCTGGAGAGCTTTTTGAATTGGGCTGCTCCCTGAATAACAGAGCTATCTTCAGCAATGCTGAATAATTCATATTTTGTACATATTTACAGACAGTCCAAAGCTTTTTCCTAATGTCCCAAGTGCTTAAAGAAAAGGATGCGTGACCTCTCTGGCATCAGATAAATAAGTCGGTAAACCACCCATGTAAAGCTGTAGCCTAGTCTTTATCCCCTAAGGCAGGTCCTCTGGATGCTGCCCACCTGCCTGACTTGAGCTGCCGTGAGCTCCACAGCAATCACCAGGGCCAGGGAGAAATCAGATATTCCTGCAGGACTCTGGCAAGGGGAGGATCAGGGTTTTGGAGCTTGCAATCACAACTGATCACATAAAATGAGCCGAAGACAGGAGTCTCTAACAAGCCCGTGACCCATCAGAAGGCAGCATGAAGTTTGCAGACAGAGATGAAATCTCTTTTAATGAGTGAACCACTGCAGGGGCTGGATGTGAACTAAACCCTTTTGGACTTTGGTCTTTGGACTTTCCAGCAATAGAAGCTTGCCTAAAAGGCAGTTTCCTCAGAATATGGGATAAGCAGTCTAACAAATGTACATATGCCCCAACAAAATGAATTTTAAATGAATCTACCAGCTAGAATTGCAAGCTTAGTAGATTCAGGGGGCATGTGATAAGGTGGAATATATTTGGGTCTCAGTAAAACATTTAAAAAGTGTTCCTCAGAATCATTCAAATTACCTTGGCTCTGACAAAGACTTAGCAATTTTAAAAACTGCCCAAAGTGCGGCTAATAAAGGATAGCTGGTGGCAAGGTAGCAGCAGAGAGCACAAGCGAATCGTGGGGTGGTACTGAGATGTGCAATGTTAAATAGTCTGCAATCTATATTCAGAAATATCCCCATGCAGGAGCCAGGTGGAGGAATAAGCATTACCCGGCTGCTGTTCCTGGAGAGTACTGGACAGGGAGGAGCTGTGGGCTCAGAGAAAGGAAAAATGGCTAGAAATAATACGGTGAAATTTGTGGAAAATGCAATGTGATCCCAAAATATAGCTACTGACTGGGGCAAGCCTGGGGGCAGAAACCCTGAAAGAGGTTTAAGCTTGGTAGCAAACAGTGAATGATACATAAAGCTGCAATGCAACAGGATCGCCGAGATATTATTCTTTACTGATTTCCATGGTATCTGAGCGCTGCAGAGATTATATAAATAGATGCTTTCTGGAGAAACTCTTCTCCCTACTAGGATATGTTAGGAATTTTATTTACCAACTTTTGTATTTTGCAGTGAAGGAGTGGGCTAAATTGAGAAGACAGGGGCTTGTATTCAGGCTTGGTTACAGTAAGGTCATCTCATTCCTGCGAAAGAAAAATGAAGGCTGTACTGATAATATTGCTGGTAGCACTCCTCTGTCCTGAACTCATGCAAGCTTCACCATAGTACAGAGAGGACCACTGCCCCGGTAAATGCTGCTGATGTGAGTGCTTGTCTCTGAAGCATGCTCCTGCTCAGGAGTCGGAGCTTGAATCTAATCTGCTACCAAAGGACCACCCAGAGGACTGCCCAAAGCACCGGCGCGGTACCTTCGCAGCAGCGTGTGTGGGAGAACACGTGGGCTGCTGAATCTTCAGGCAGATGACATGATATTTTATTTCATTCTATTTCTAGAAACCCTGAACCTTCGTTCCTAAGTGGTGCATGGAGCATTAGTGACGGTGGGAGGTGGCAAATGCATGATTCAGCGTTGCCTAGGTCTTTACCCTTCAGTACAGGCCCATCATACATGGAGGAAAAAGCTTTTAACTGATGGTGCAAATGGGCTATTTGGCTGTGAGGATGGTCCAGAAGGATGCTCCTAGGAGAGGGGCATGTGCCTCTGCACGTGCTCTGGCTCTATCCTGGAAATCCGCCCTTCTTCCTAGCACATCGCATTCCTTCACCTAGTTTTAGGTATGTTTTAGACCTGTTTCCTATGGAAGTTTCATGTGATCTTGTGGACTACCCATTTTGTCACCCTTATGTTTGAACCTGTCAGCCAATTTCAACTGAATTTGACTAAAGGAGCCTCAAAAATAGCAAGGGTCCTGTAAGTTTCACCAAAAAAAGTTACACGCAGGAGAGAGGAGGCATCGTTCCCAAGTTTGCCTCCGAGAGTCACCAGTGCTGCAGCACATGCCAGCCTGCATGGTGTCACCAAAACACTCTTCCAGGGGAGAGCTGTAAGGCAAAAAGAAGCTGTGTTTTATAGGGATAGGAGGAGATAAGACTGGATTGTGCCATGATTCAGTTCAAAAGCCAGTCAACCCCAAGGCACAAACCCTAAGAGAGCATGCCTGGTCACTTCTGCTGCTCACCGGGCTGCTCAGTCCTGCTCTGGACTTGGCCCAGCCCCTGGCAGCTGGACGGTGCTGGCTGCGTAGGGTCAGGCACTGAGGTCAGGAACAGCTGAACAAACCCCGTTTCTCTGCACAATGAGATCTTAATGGGAGGAGGAGGCGGCAGCGTCCAGGATGTCCCCAGATAGTACACTGATGTCCATGAATCCTAAGTTGCTCTGCAATCACAAGGCTGAGCCCTGTCCTTTTCCCCCAGTATAATCCTATTAAAGATCACAGGGTTGCAGCTTGTTATGCGAGAAGAATTTGACCTATGCTTCCCCCCGAGCTGCTGTAATGAGGGCTGGTCTGTGGCGGGGGCTGTTGCTATGCTGAGAGGAAGGCAAATGAGGCAGATGTTTGGGGAAGACATTGTGTTTTCCTGGTTTTTAACTGCTAATAAGGCAGCACAGAACAGCACATTGACTGATTCAGAGTGTCTTGGGGCTGGAAACACCCTCCGTTTGCAGCTGCAGGAGCTGCTCAGCGCTGTTAGCCGTCCATCCCGGAAAAAACAGGACATCAGCTGGAGAAGTGCAGCTTCTGCATGTTTCCTTTCATGTAAAACTACAGTGGTGGGCTTATTCCATGCTACCTTAGTCTAGCTACAGCTTAAGTGCTAGTCCCACCCTGGAAGAGGTTGAACGGGAACTGAAGCATGAACATTAAACAGCACAGCAATAAAATTACACTCTTACGTGTGCTGGCCCGTCACCAGTACAGGCTCCCCTCGGAAGCAGCACAGTCTTCAAGCAGAGACCCAGGCAGAGAGAGTTTGTATCGGGGCGGACCGTGCCAATCACAGCACATCAGTCCATGAACATTTAGAGGTCAATTAATACTGAGGGTCATTTTATCCCCAAAGGTCCTCGAGCTTCCTGCCTCGCAGTAAGTCAGATGCCTGCAAGGGTGTCATGCTTCAGGGACACTGCCATCTGCGAAACAGAAAAAAAGAGAAATCAGCCAAATGATTCGCAACCACAATAATCTAGAGATGATAAACGATGAACAGCAGAGTCGTCAGCTCTATCCAAACCGAGCATTAATTGTTCCTGTGAGTGCCAATAAAGGAAAAAATGTAATATTTTATGCTGCCCTGGGATGTTCTGCTTGTACTTTATAAACATTGAATTTTGCCCGACTTCCCTGTGTGAGGCAGCTTGTGCTATTGCTAATACACTGCCCGAGAGCCCGGCAGGCAGCATCAAAGTGCTTTGGCTAAGGCTGTGCAGCAAACCTCTGAAAGAAGAGTCCCCAGCACAGATGCTGTGCCCTGGCCCTGCAGCAGCCATTGGTCCCCTCCCGGCTGCTCGGAAAGGCCACCACCGCACAGCATTCTCAGGGGATTTTGAGCAGGTGTGAAGCACTTTAAAACATACTTCAACCCGCTAGAGCAGCACAACTCACTGCTGCTGGGGAAACGAAGCTGTGCTTGTAGAAAGCCGTGGCTACAGCAAGTCCTGGTAACTTTGTTTTAGGTGTATTACAAAAAGCCATTACAAATATTTTACTTTTACCCCTTTCCGTATACCTTCTACACCCCTCAAGAAGTGCTAGCATTTCAGCTGGACTGAGAAGACTCCCCCAGCCTGGCTGTGCAGAGGGCATCAAGCGTGGCAGGGAACACGCATGTGCAAAGGGCTGTTCGAAACTTGGGGTTTACTGTTTGTATGAAGCCCTTGTTCTTGGTTTTGTTCCAATGCTTAAATGAAAATACTCTTTTCAGAATTGCCCAGGAAACAGAAATCACAGGAAATTAATACTGCAGACGTAGCTACTTTTTTTTTTTCCCCCCTTTTGTGAAACACGCTGGGGTAGCTGCTGCTTCGAAGTGACACAATCTCTGCCATTACAGTGGAGAGGTTTGAGTGCAGATATTCAGCTGTAAAGAGTGGTGGAGGTGACAAGGACCATGCCAGTTTTAGTCAGCAGCTGTCAAGGGCTTCCCGAGTCCCTATCTCCCAGGAAACACTTTATCGGGGTGTGTAAAAGCCCTGCATTCCCAGCTATTGCATCTGTTTCAGGGAAGGGCTGGGGCAGCATGGCAAATATTGGTGGGTTCCTGAGGAGCAAGGAAACTTGTGGGAAAATCCATGCGTGGTACTGATGCAATGCTGCTTGCCAAGCAACTTTGGAAACCTTCCTTCATGTTGTTTGAAAATTCATGAAACAGAAGTTGTTTCTGAGAGATATTAGCAACTTAGTATTTTCCCACTGGAAAACATTTTCTTGCAAAATTTACTACTGTTTCTCCACATGTGTGTAGGGCCTTTATTTGGTGGAAAATGCATCTTGGCCAGTGTTATTTTCAAGCGGAGACAAATAAAGCACACAGGTGTCTTCTTCGCATGAGGTAAGGTTGAAACCCTGGGTGACCGTGGGTGCAGATAATTCTTGTTCAGGATGGACCCTTGCACATGGCAGCATTTGCAGACGGGGCAGATGAGGCAGATGTCTTTGCTCTCAAGCCAGGCACCACCACAGAGGCGACTGTTACCCTTCTGCTTTGCTACCCAACTTGTTGTCTTACTGAATAACTTGGCTGCAGCTAAACTTGGCTGTGCTATCCAGACTTCTTTTAATAAACTTAAGCCTCCATCAGAGTGCTCCAGAAAGTTTGATATGACATCAGTGCTGAATAAACAGAAACCAATATCGAGTGGATTTGCTGGAGAGTGCATTGAAGACCTCAGCTATAATGCCAAAGTTCAGAGTGATTCAAAATATCATAGATCCCTTGTGATTTATAACCATCTAATCAGTGCTTTAAAGCAGTTATGGGCAGGCAGAGAAAGCAAGGGTGACCTACCACAAGTAATACTTGCCCATGAAAAAAGAAAGAAAACAAAATGAGATGGCACCATTCTGGAAGCAGTTTGAAGCCCTGATGTGCCTCTAGATACCCATCTGAAAAGAGACGCCCCATAGCCCCAGACTCATCAGGCTGGTGGGGATATTTGTATTCATTTCAATGGGGCGGGCTGCAAAGCAAACGCTCTCCTGTGTAGCCCTTCCTGCGGCACAGAGCAAAGGCAGCACTAAACCTCAGCCAGAACCAGGGCAAGTCATCTGTAGTTAACCGCGTCACTGTTTCTCCTCCTCACCCCTCCACCACCACCATGTGCCAGTAAACTCTTACTGACCTCTACTGTTCCTCCAACTCCAGATGATGCGGGCAATCTGCATTTGTGTGGTTGCACCGACTGCTTGCACCTAGAAAACCCGGGTCACACCGAGGGGGAGGCAAAGCTGGAAGGGGCTGCACTCAGCAGGGGAGGTTTGGAGGAGACAAGTGTCCAGGGAAAGCCACCAGGGAAAAATCTGAGCGACCGCACGGGCATGTTGGAGGTGCTTACACAAGCAGGCCAAGACCAGCTGTTGTTTAAATGTTTCTAGGCTGTCCACAAGCATCGGGGAAAAGTTAATTGTCATCTGAAAGAGGAAGCTGCATTTTGTGGTTGAAACAGTATTTCCCAACCTTGTGGTTACCAGAGTAGTCCCAAAGGGGCCACAGACCAGAGGAAAAGTGCATGGCAAGTGTAAATGGATAGGGGAAGCTGTGTCTGATGAGTATATGCTTCTGCTGCTCGGGTGCTAAAAGGATCTTTCTTCTCCCTCTTCTTTCTGGCTGCCTCTAACCTATGTAGATGCACGTTTATCACAGCAGGCTGCTGCCAAGCAGCTCCCTGGGACAGCACCGTAGGTGACTGTCTTTCAAGCTGCCTTCAGATGGGAAGCGTAGGAGAAGGTGCCCCTGGAGGAAACGTCAGAGATGGAGAATCAAAAAGGAACAAGCCAGGGGGGAGGACCAAAAAGAAAGGAAAAAGATGCTGGAAGGTCAAAACAAAACAGGAGGAGAGGTTAACAAGAAACCGAACAGCTGAGGAAGGAGACACCAGTGAACACAAGGCACAGACCAAGCAGGCAGTGATGAGGTGCTCCAACAAGGGTTAAAAATTGGATGGTACTATAGGACTGATGTGGATGTCTGGGAGATGTAGTTCCCAGCTTAGGTTTAGACTCTAGGATTAGCGTGTGTTGGAGCAGTTCACAGAGAGGAGCTTTAACATGATCAGCATCAGCCGGCCATACGGGCGCTGGCTGGGAAGCCCTCTGAGCAAGCTGCAAAAGCAGCAGAGGTAGGTCAGCGTTCGGTCAGGTC
Source organism: Aptenodytes patagonicus (assembly GCF_965638725.1). Classification (NCBI taxonomy): domain Eukaryota; kingdom Metazoa; phylum Chordata; class Aves; order Sphenisciformes; family Spheniscidae; genus Aptenodytes; species Aptenodytes patagonicus. The sequence continues at coordinate 33,147,949 of NC_134955.1, read as the reverse complement.
CTGCCGTGTCCTGTGCTGACATGGCTGCCACATGAGCCGGGACTGCCGGCGGCTCTGACAACAACAAGGGCCTTGTTTAGCTCAGGCTCCAACCAGGTGCCCTCGTCGCGTTGCCTCTGCCGGCACCAGTAGCTGGTTCCAGCCCCAGAGCACCTGAACGCAGTACAACTTCTTGCTCCAGCGAAGCAGAAGAGAGTTAACTCCCCCTCAGTTCTCCTCCAGAGGAGAGAAGATAGAAATGTTTCATACTGTGCTACTTTTAAATCGTTCAAGAAATGTATTACTAACAGAAGAACAGCATAACTGACATTTCCCAGAATCAGCTGATGAAAATGCACAACACAGCTCCTCTTGGGCAGGCCAGGAAAGGTAGAACAGCTTAAAATAGCTTGCAAATAGAAAGAAAAAGCAGGAAACCATTACAGAGCTCTATAGGCAACACCCCAAAGTCCATTTTAGCTGTTAGCCATTGTACTTAAGGCAATAGAAAGCAATTAAGCAATGAGACCACTGGAAGGTTTCTTTCCCCATTGAATCCTAAAAATAGCTCCAGCTCATTGCCAGTGGAAGGTATCAAGCTGACAGGGCCAGAGACCAGAGGGATCTATCCAGATGTTACATAAACCTCTGTAATGAGGGTCTTTTTTAAAGTGGGGGGTCCCCAGCCATTTAGGCTGCAGGATGGACACTTGGGAGCGCCCTGTGATGTTGACATCTCTCCACTATGACCTGGGCTGAGACCCACCAACTGGCTTCACGTGATCTGCCAAATGACTCACGTGCTCCTTATGGGAGGCAGCGTGTGGCATCAAAGTAGGACAACTCATAATAGCTGCATACGAAAGCGTCTGAAATGTCCCATATAATCAAATAATTACTGCTACGCTCAGACAGCAGAACATTGTCTTTCTGAGGGCTTATTATTTCTGAGGGCTGTTAAAGATAAATTTTGCAGTGGTTATTCCAGACTAATTTTCATGTAGAATAAATTCAGGTATTAATGAACTCGGGGTCTCCTGTGGCCTGCATGAGGCAGGAGGTCAGGTGAAGAGATTACCCTGGCCTCTTCTGAGTTTATAATGTCGGAAGGAATGCAGCTCCTTGTCAAAACACACCAGTGAGCGATAGAGCCGGCACTGCTGGGAGGTGCACTGCAGTGAAAAACAGGTGTCCTGAAGAACCTGTCAGAAAACACCCTTCCTGTTGGAGTGGATAGTAAAATTTCTACCCAGATCATAAATGTGGCTTCCCCACTTCCCCTTTGTTTTCATTACAGGCCAAAAAAAAATCCCTTTCTTCCTCGGTTTTGAGGAAGCTCTTTGAAACGCAGTTTCTGTGTTGCAGCTGGCCAGCTCTCTCGTGGCAAGGAGTGAGCAAGCTCTAAGGCGAGCATCTCCTGCCAGCTGAGGAACACCATCCTTTGACAGCTCGGGATGCCCCAAAGTGCTTTTGGTGCTACCTTCAAACCTGGCGTGCACAGCAGCCCCCGGAGCAGCGCCGTGCACTTGATGTCCCGAGCCCAAGCTGGGCTCCCATCACCTGCCTCCTGCGCTGCTGTGTTGGGGGACCCTGGAGAAAGCATCTCCCAGCCTTTGAAGGGTCTGCAGGAGAAAGCAAGTTAACAAGTCTGCGAGCAGTACAAGCAAATCTAATGTGTGACTTGCTGTGCCTTCCTCGCTTACAAGCCATCATTTGCAAATATTTGTGGTGGTACCTAGCAGGAGGCAGGCAAAATACACAGAGATGGGGAAATTTTTTCAGTCGCAAAGAAGAAACATTAGCAGATACCGGTGGTAGCGTAGACGTGCCCTTGGACAAAATACAGGCGCTAGGAACTGCTTGGGGACCTGGTACGGGTTATACACTGAACAGCTACTGTGCACAAAGATGCAGGTATGTTTTGACTCAATCTTTTCGCTGCAGGGCACCTTTTAGATAAAAGGAGCCTATCTACTGCAGGGCAAGTACTGCAAGTTAGTTAGAGATGGTTGTTAAAAGATCACTAAGACACTTTGTTCTCTAGTAGAAACTTTGTGTTCATCTCATGAAAGGGATCCAGAAGCCCGGTGGTGACATTTTCAGTCTGGCTGTGATGGTACTGCATCTGGAGAAAAAAAGTACTCCTGCAAGAGGGTTTAAGATTTGATGCGCTCCTTTCAGGAAGCTTGTCTCTGTACAAACCCCAAGTTTTCTTTCATGATGAGATTCTCTAAAGTGTCAGGCAGATTTGTACAAAATGACTGGGCCTATTTTCCTGTGTACTTCTGTCCTCCTACAGGGACTCTGCCAATGCAGGCCACCAGTGGCTCCCTGGTACGGTCACGCACCTTCGATCGGGTGGGGGGGTGATGCTGCTTGCAATTCCCCAAAGGCAGGGTTTGTCTGTTGTGCCTGCAGCTGAACAACATCCTATTCAAGGAACAGACCGGCAGTGCTCTGGCCTGAACAAACTCTTAATCCTCTTCTGTCTAACATCTCCTACCAAAGGAGGTCTAAGCTGCTCTGTGGACACTTAATCAATGATCAGAGTGATGGGGTGGAAGGACACTGCTTGTCTCCAGGCCAAATAGATGCAGAAGCTGTCGCAAAGAGGGGTTAAGAAATTTGACCAGGGCTGCAAAACAAGCAGGCAGCAGAGCCAGGAGCTCACCCTCCCACTTCTCTGACCCAAGCACTAGAGTAATCTTCCCTCCTGTGGAAGTAGCCCTGGGAAGGACAGCTGAGAAGGAACGGGTGTGGGAAATGCTGTGTGCAGGAAAAAAATGAGCATATCCATTTTTATTTCTACATTTTGTTCGTGCAAAGGGGGAAGAGGTGGTGCAATTTGCCTAGAGGGTGGTTTCCACAACTGGAAATATTTAATTAAGTGAATTATTTTCCTAGTAGTACTTTAAAAGGTTATATCCCCAATTAACAGTGCATTAGACCTAGCCTGAGCCCCATTTTGATATGGTCAGTGGACTGTGAGGAATTTACTGTCAGCTTAAGAGAGACAAAAAAGGTAGAAGTCATCGGTGGCAAAATGCAGTTTCTGGCTCCTTGTCAAAGCACCCGCATGCCTCATTACCTTGGTTTAAAGCCAACAGACTAGCTTAACAGGACTGTTTATTACTCCCTCCCCTTCTATCTATACCAAAAAGGAGGTTTTGGCTACAAATCCCCTCTTTGCTAAGTTGTACTTCTCTTTTATTTTTTTTATATATACCCTTTCTTAGACTGCCTTACTCAAGCGCGGGGTCTGCATACAGCTGGTAAATGCCACCTGGTGACAAGGTCTCTCAGGCCATTTCAAACAACATCCCGTATCTCTATCAGCTGTTTCTGCTGGGAACATTATTGTACCGTGCTGCCGGACTTGGAGCCAAATGATCCTGGGGAGGGGGGGAAGAGGGTGTTAATGAGATAATAAAAGTTTACGCTCGCTATTTTCTGCTGCAGTGTAAATGTGGCTTTTTCTTGACTATAAAGCCTGTTTAGCCATTGGAACGTGGCTCCGTCAAAAAGAAATGTTGATTCCTTTTTTTATTGCAGCCCTCACAGCATTGCACCACATGAATTGTCAGCCTTTTCTTCCTCTCTTTACCAGAAAGCATCTGTCCTGTTTTCCTTCAGGTCCTGTGTAGCACAGGCACCCAGCGTGGTGTTCGGTTCCTTTGCACCAACCAACCTGCCATAACGACACCCCCAGGAGATAGATATAAATGAGGGACATAAGTGCCCCCGCTACAGCAGTATCCCTTACCGCTTAGGGGATGGGACCAGCTGAGTGTCTCCACAGAAAAACATAGCTTCAGAAAAGGGATTAACTGTAACATGTCCTAAAATTGTCTACCCATCTTAGGTACAGGTACAGCAAATGTTCAACAGGGAAAACAAAGTCCCGAAGCACAAGTGCCGCAGCTGGTGTTGGAGCAGCTCAGCCGTGGCCCCGCTCCCATCGCCTTCAGCACTGCCAGGGCAGTCCCACACGTGGGAAGGGGGCAGAAAATGGGAGCAGAGAAATAAGTGGCCTTTCTTTCCTGCTCATCGCTCACTGAGAGCTTGACTCCCACCTCTGAACTGCCACAGGGCCATTGGCCGTTGCCTTCTAGGTTTATTTTCAGCCAAGTGCTTTCTCCTATAAGGCTGTGCCGGGTCCCCATGGCCAAAGCCTCTCTCTTCTCTTTCTGCAGGCTCTGCTGAAGAAGACGCTGCTTAGCCCCCATCTACACCCTACTACACAGTGTTTTGAAGTGATTCAGCTCCTGGTGTGCTGAGACCACCGCCTGCTGTACTGACAGATACAGTCTCAGCAGTTCATTGTGGTCTCTTTCTTATCTGTATCTTTCTTTTCTTCCTATCTTATCCTCAGTGTGTCAGCTGTTTGCAGCAGGAGCCTTCCTTGTATGTGCCAACCACCTCCATCGGCAAAGGCTCCCGAACCACAAAATACTAAAAATTAGCGATAACGGGAATAGTCACCTTAGGGCAGCAATGTTTAAAAAAGCCAGAACTAGGGGTGAATACGAACACGATTTTGTATTCAGCTACCCTAAACTTTAGCAAAGCTTTGGTCTGAACAGTCCTACTATTCCTACAGTCTTTCCTTTCCTGAACGGTCATATTCCTCCTTCATACAAATGCAAGCAGAGCTCCCAGAGAACCAGCCTGCAAACTTAGTTAATTAGTCAGCGTGCTTGGGGGGAACACAGATTAACACCTGGATTCATCCCTGCTGACGAGCTGTCTTCAAAAACCTGTTTAGGAGGTAGGGAAGCCCTTCAGCTGAGGGGAGGTTTTAATGAGGTCTCTGCATGCTAACCCGGAGCGGTGCGGCGCGGCAAGGACTTTGCTCAGCACCCGTGTTGCAGCCTGCGTGTAAGTGGGGACGTGCAGAGCAGGATGGTGTGAGGGGCTCTAGCACCCTGGTCCAGTGTTGCCTGGGAGAGCAAGCAGGACATGGAGGTTGCTCTTCCGTCTTCACCTACTTCCCTTTGGTTTTAATGGGGATTTGTCGCAGCTGTAAGCACCACTCCAGTTCTTCTGAAGCATTGTGAAAGAATGTGATGATGTAGCTTTATTATTTTTAGCCTATTTTCCTAAGTGAATTATGCTTACACAACTATGTCTCAGCAGCCCTGCCCTCCCTGCCCCTTACATGCAGGCAGTCATAGCTTTTACATCCACACGCTAATTTTAAACAAATTTGAGAGGGAGCAGAGGTCTCAGAGCTGTGAAGGATAACTCATGACACTAGCATGTGGGTAGACGAGAGACAGACACACCCTGGCTCCTGAGCCTGCCGCTGGCAGGTAGGCAGCAATAACTCAGCCCCGGTCCGTGCCAAAGGCAGTTCCCAGCCAGCCTGCCGGCACAGCTGTCCTCTCCAGCCTGCCCTTGCCGGGACTTGCTCTCGCAGGCATGAAGGGGAGGATGTGGAAAAGAGCGGGAAGGGTCAGGGATGGGACACGGGGGGAAATTGCGGGGAAGGCTAAAGGATATAGGATGCAAATCTGTGGTGGATCGGACTTCAGCAGTGCTGGCACTGAGGAGCTTCCTGATTTGTCTGAGAGTGATTGGTGCTTTCGGCACAGGTCTAAAGCAGTTTGCCTAGAGTTATTCTCAGTAGGACTAGACTCTGCTTGATTGGTGGTGGAACTTGCTTCAACATGTTTGCTGATTCTGTTTCTAGCTTAGACAGGACAAAGGACAACCCGAGCTGAGGGAAAAACAAAGGGAAAGTGAGTGTGGGGGTTATTCGCTCTTCCTATGAAAAATGAGCCTGAAAATTTAAAAGAAAATCCAAAAGCTTAGAGTCCCAGGCTTCATCCGTCCAGGTTAAGATAGTTCTCTCTTAATGTACAAAGACTATAAAAGCTGTGAGACATTTATTAAAACACACACAAAGCCCCAGTGAGATGGGAAATAATTTGCACAGCAATTGCAAAAGGAGTTGAGTGAGTGTCTGTGTGAGCCGCTGCCCTGCTGGGTAGGGCATCCCAAGCCCTCCATAACACTAGGCCAGCCTGGCAAAGCGGAGGTGTTGCTGTATGTGAGGTACCTCCCAGGGATGTCAACAACCTGTCTCTGGTTTCTGAGGCTTGACAATCCAGGGTGAATGGGTGGTGGGACTTTCTGGGTATAAATGCAGGGTACATGGGTGTCTGTGTCACCGTTCATCGTGGCCTAGGCATTTGATATTTAACATCTGCCTGAAGAGTGATGGTCATTAGAGCTAAGATTTATTGTGTACAAAGGATGAGGAGATAAGTAGGTTCAAAGGTCTTACGATGAGTTCATGAGATAAATCATTCAGTATGCACACACATGGTATACAACATTTATTTATTAAACCAAATAACCAATAAATGTCATCATTTTCTCAAAAATGAACCAGATTAGGTATTTATCCTGATGGAAAAGCAGAATACAGCATAAATGGTTCTTCATAATGTGATGACCACTGTCATCTATTACACTGGGTAGCTGATGGCAGAATTACACCTTGTTTTTGCCTCCTGCAATTGGTACGGTATCGGCTGTCCAAGCAGTCCAAGGCAGCCCTTGTTCTTTCAGCGTGGGCTTCTATTTTTCAAGCGATGCAGCCACAGCTTTTTGGCCTTTTATTTCTGCCTGAACATTGTTCTTCAACATTTTCCCCAGCAGAGTGGTCCTGCTGGACAATTGGGCTCTCTGAGGGGGATATTTCTTTGACAGTGCTGGATGCAAGCTGGTATTTAAAGGCAGAGCCACAGCTAACACTAAGTCTGTTTGGTGGCATTAAAGACAGCCTGAGTATAAGCTTTTTTTGTCTATTTTAGAATTCAGACTTTTTTTTTTTTATTTACTATGGCCAATAGCCAATCTTTCAACAATTAGAACATTATTTCGCTCCATCAAGCATAAAGCTTAGAGGAAACTCAATTCCATTTAAAGAGCTATAGTGTAAGGGAAAGGGACTCTTACCTTGAAACTGGAGCGCTGCTGACTGTCAGGAGACCTGAGCTGCCCGTGGGGTCAGCCTGTATGTGCCCTGGAAAAAAGCACTGGGATCAAGCTCTTTTCTGAGCAACCTCTCATTTTGGAAGTCTCAGTATTTGCATGCCTCTCCTGAAGGCTTTGATTTCTATTGTCAAAGTTGCTGACAGTTTTCAGCTTCTATTATTCTTGGCTGCTTCCAGAAGTATAGTATGTGTATAATCCTTTTTTTTTTCTTTTAAATTTTTGGCTACATCAGCTTTGTCTAATTGTGCTCCCATGACTATATTACAGTTGATTTTTATAATCATAAGAAGCTCATAATCAAAGAGAAATGTAAAATTATTAAAATGTCAACTTGGCTATTATTTTTAAACTAAGGCAAGCACTTACATGAGAAACGTACTTGAAAACAGTCAACTTATGCTGACATTGTGATTTCACAGCAGGTCAGATCTAAACCTTATTAGAAATCTATAGAAGATGGTGCCTCGGTGACATAAAGCAGAAGTGCTGTTTCTCAGTAACTAAGTGGAGTTCAAAGGCAGCCCTTTCTGCACTCAAAATGCCAAAATCTGATACGAAAATATTTAGACTACTGATCAAAATAAAACAAATCCTCTTTCCCCACCATAACTGCAAGATATAACAACTCTTTTATATTTAGCCCACTTAGACAGTAAACTGCCTACCACTGGGCAATGCCATTCCAAGGAAGACAAAATAAAAGCCACTAAAATCAAAACAATCAGGTCATCAATGACTCATGCAGATAAAATCAAGGAATGGACTGAAAGCACAATAGCTTTTAAAGCCATAAACCACTACAAAGATCAGTCTCGACCCATTGTAGAGGACAGTAAAGGGTGACAATAGATATATGTGCCTCCTGCTATCATTCCTTTGCAAAAGGGGAAGTTCCCAAAGCAGCCCGGGAAAGGCTGACCCGTGTAGATGGGACCTGCTGGGATCTCTTCAGGCAGCAAGGGGAACAGTGGGAGGCGAGGGGAGCTGTGGAGGAGCAGGCGCTTGGCCAAAGCTTGATCCTGCTGTATCCTGTCCATGCTGGCTGGACCTTAAGAAGCCACCTGTGCCAGCTGAGTAGTTTCCAGGCATGAACAAAAGACAAGCTGTGACTGCTGGAGCACTTCTGAGCCCTGTATCTAAAATCTCCGTCTTTTAATGTGCAGGGAAAACATAATAGAAAAAGTATTTTCCTCTTGCCCTGATCGGTCTGCCCGTTCCCATCCTCTGTTGAGGCAGCACGGCCAGATCCAGAGACACCACTTCACGTCAGTGAAACATCATCTCTGAAAGCCCCTGTGGCAAGTCCTTTGAACCAGAGTTCAGCTTCCCCATGGTGAGGAAAAGGGGCATATTTCTTACTAATGGGGATAACTTCACTGGAGCGATGTGTACTCTAACCATGTTTGAATGCAACATGAGAAGATCCCCCTGTGGTCCTTCCCCCCTGAGTCCCACATAACAAGTTTGTCTCCCTGTCCCCTCACAATTATAATCCCATCAGTAAAGGAGTTGTAGGCTCATTACCTAGCTGCATAATGAAGTACATTAGCAGGACAGATGGATAGCTGGCAGTAAAGGCTGAAACAGGCTAAAATCCAAAGTGCTCTGAAATACGCCCTTGGGCTTTCTCCAAAGCCTATTTATTTTTATAAGAGGATTTTAACATTCAGAAGTTCATAGGAAGCTTGCCTGCTTCCAGAAGGTGTCATTGTCCATGGCATAGAAGCCCCAACTGCTGTTTGGATTCAGCATTTGTCATTACGCTGCTGCTAAGATTTTGAAGTTGAGTCACCCAGAGAGCAGCACCATTAGTGCAGTGGGCTGCACCCTCTGCGCGACGAGTGGTCCTGGGGAGGGCTGACAGGAAACCCCGCAGAGGCCAACCACCCTTTGAAGAGAATCTTCTCAAAATGATCCTGTGGTCCTCAGACCTCAAAGTAGTATTTAAAAAAAAAATTTCTCTTTTTCCTCAACGGTTTTGGCAGTCATGCTTGTTTCTTTGTCGAGAGGAGAGGAACGTCTGCACTGACAGGCAGCACAGGGCCATGTACAGACCAGCCAGGGGAGTTGAATCCTGTCATCCTACACATCTGACAGTCTCTTTCTTGCATTGATTTTGCTTAACATTTTCCCATAGCATGCAATGATTTCCTTGTTCCCTTCAAGACACAGGAATTGTCCTCACCAATCCCTTTACTCACTATATAGTGATGTTTCTCGTCACTGGCAAAAACTACACTGCTGTTGGACTATGCAGAAGGTGCCTTGTACAGAGATGTACGAGGTGTCCTTCCACTGCCTACAGGGGCAAGATGTGCTCCCTCGGCAGAGCCAGCTTTCTGCACTGTACGTGGCAGGCTGGTGCCTTCTGCCAGAAAGGGGTCCAGCTTGCTGCACCAGTGACAGTTTCTGCTGTCCTGAGTAGGAACACAGAACTGCTCTGCTAAATCACATGAAGCTCAGAGGCTACAGATCATGTCCCCAGGAGATGGCTACAAACCATCGTGAAAATAAAAAGTCAGGCATGTAGCAAGGACAAGCTGGCAGCAAAATGAGTGTTATTCAATTGCGTAAGAGAGTAGGGCAGGGATAAGTGCTACCCCAGCTCCTGAGGTTGTCTGTACAACCAGGGAAGACCCCAGCTTCTCCTTCCAATCTCACATGCTATGGAAGAGAGGCGTCCTGGGGTGTGGTTCCATCTTTCAGACTCCCACAGCTTGGGCAATCGACTCCGTGGCTGTGCTGGTGTGAGGGACCAGAGGCAAAGGGTTGTTTTGCCTCTCGTGTTGGAGCCCACCCCGCCACGCTGAGGTGCATGGGCTAGGAAGAGGATTTGTGTTACAGACAGTGTCAGTATCCTGTACCGATGAAGTGGAACTGACATTTGTCACTGCAGAGAAAGCAGAAAGCACCATCAACCGAGGCTACCCACGCATATGAGCTGGCAATATGGAGAACAGGAAACAAGCGTTGCACATGTGACAGTGCACCTTCCACCCAAAGGTTTCAAAAAGGTTTGCAAATACTGCATTGCAGAATTAGCCTTCCCCAATTCCTCTGCAAGACAAGCAAACGTGGTAGCATCGTTCTGCAGATCACTAAAGTAAGCCACATGGATGCTCACCTGTAACTCACTGAAGCACATCCCATTCAGGGCTGATGGTAGATAATCCCAATGCCTTTGTCCCAGGTCCTTTGTCATCGTTTGACCGTGTGGCTTCTCAAGCTTCCTTTATCTACTACTTCAAAAGTGTTTCTTTTAGCAATGTTAACCTGAGCTAGAGCACAGGTGTTGCCCTACTTTAGCTGCCATCTGCACACAAAACCCTTCTGTAGCCTGGATCGGTTGGCTTACACGGTCAAGTGGGCATACTACACTGCTTTGTAGAGTGCCTGCAGGCTACTGCCAGAGACCACCCGTGGTCCTCCACGGCCTTCCCAGAATTCCCGACCAAGTGTCCAGAAAGGATAAGCAAGTTCTCTCACAGTGCTATGAAAAGCCCTTATTATGCATTTCAGCCTACTACATGGCTGTGATTTGTGCCAGTTCCGGTATTGCATGAAAGTAAGCGCAGGGCTGGTATGGACCATGCAGTGTTTCTGCTGCCATGGGTGCCAGGCTCACTCAAGGTCAGTGATATGACCATAAGTACAGTTGCCTCCGCTGGGAGGACTTTGCAAAAATACAGCAGCCAAGAACAGGAATATCTTCATGAAAGGTTTGTGTTACATAACTGGTTTAAAAAAAAAAAAAGGAGGAAATTAAACAAAATCATGGGAAAAAAAAAATCAGAGAGTGTTCCTTGAAACTGTAGCTCTGTAAAGCACTTTATTTATTAACCCAAGCCTACAAAAACACTAAATAAAATGAGGAGCTTGGTCATGGAGTTTTAAGGAGTGTCTAGGGCACTTGCCCCTCTGCCAAGTGTTTGGATGAAGTACTGAAATAACATATCCAGAAAAAAAAGAGAAACTGTGTTTTACTTAGGGAAGAGGGGAGTCAGAGCAATTAATCTGCCAGAGGCAATCCTCTTCATTACAATGAGTAAGTGTTTACTGTTCCTGAGTGGGGTACAGGTAATGTGTACTTTACAGCAGACAAAGATGAATTATCTGGAACAGATAGCAGACATTTGAGCTTATTAGGAAGGTGAGGGGTCTATTCATTTTATCTGCAACTGATTCTCTTCTGGGCTGTGAATAAACTGGCCAGCAATTCAATGTCATACTACCTAGTCCAAAGACAGATTAACTACTTTTACCCCTTACTAAGGCAGTAGTGCGTGACATTGGATTCAATGTTGTCAGGAGGACAAGGGTATGACGCAGGGTTTGTTTCCCCCCCCCCCCCCTTTCTTTGTTTTGATTTGTTTATGAAGTGGGTGGCCATGTTCCAATCTGCTTGTAATGAACATGCTGATTGATAGCAAGCTAAAAATAATTTTGGGGGAGTATTTTACAGAAGTCTCTATAACAACAAAACATATAGATATGTCACAGTAAATACTCGCTAAAAGTGAAGTGCTTTATTATCTAGGAAGGGACAGGCAGCCATAAAGAACTGAATGCAGCCCATATTTTTGAAAGTTGCTTGTTTGTAAGTTAGAGGATGTATTGATGCTTCTTGCCGATTTTGACCCAAAAGTTTACATTTTCCTCTGTTTCCATTAAACCTGTCCCAGAATATCACTTGATAACAGTACATTTCATAACTAGCCTTTTTTTGTCTACAGTGTTATTAAAGGTTTGATGTGACTTGCAACGTAAAACTTGCATCGGGAATGAATTGAAATCATCTTGCTTTTACTTAGGAAAAAAAAAGTTTAGTCTTCAGAAACATTGCAAAAAAATGGTATTTTCAGAAGCTCACAGATGGTTTGGATGCCAAAGTTATGTTGAAAGTCAGTAAGGTTCAGGCTTCTAAATCACACCGTAAGTGTTTCCTAAAGGCTCTAAGGGTGAAATCTGTGTCCCTGCAGAAGATCTGGACAAGACTCTACACTCTTTAAGGTCTGGGCTGACTCTTAGGACTGAGGAGTTAGCGAGAAGTCAGAGAGCGATAAAGGGAGGCTCTTATCAACTACAAATACGCTGACCATAAGTAAGTTTTGGAGGAGATGGCTGAATCCATGCTTATAATGATGGTTTCTCTTGTTAAGATATGTATCAAGATGCACAGTGTTCGGTGGTTCTCCTTAAAGCTGCAGTTCTGCAGAGAACTGATGTGGTGAGCCCCTCAGCGCGATTGCTTGTTTCCAAGTTTGTTTGCATATGGACAAGAGCAAATGTGAAACACAATGGCTCAGACAGCAAAGAACACAATGCTTCTTGTTTTAAGACTGATAATTAAGCCATTAAAGATTGCTGGGGTTGGCAATACCATGTCTACGGGGAGCTAATTACTCCTACAACTGGTAAAATACCATGACAACAACAAAGAACAACATTTTATAGACGAGTAACAACGACAAGCTCCTGCCCTGCAGCATGCAGTTGGAAGGGCCAGCCTGTACCCTCCCAAGTCAGTGGGATGTCTCAACTGAATAAGAGCAACTTGGAACCCACATTTCTGCTGTGAAGGTGATTAGAAAGGATGCAGTAAACACTAATAAAATATACAGACTAGAGATGTGTCAATCAGTGAGGATACACTGCAGCTGTACAGTCTGCATGGTTAGATACTGCTTCAAGAGCAGAGCAATGGGCCCAGGGGCTTGCTGATTCACTCTTTCCTGTTTTTCATTTTGCTCCTTCATAGAGATTGTGGTTTTGGTCTACAAGTCTCTCCAAGGACATCTCCTTTGGTGGTGTTTTTTTTTTTTTTCTTTTCTCACCGATACCCCTAAAGGACTTCCACTTATTTCCCTTTCTGTGCAGCAACAGCAACACAGAGGCTCTAATTTGTCTGCTGGAAGCATATTTTCGTGGTGAGAATGGCATGTCTTCCTCTGAGACCTTTCAAAAGAGCCCCACCTTGCATAATTGCAGGATTTCAGCCAAGGTCTGACTGCTGAAGGATCCCTTTTTACTCAGTAACCCAATATCACTTACATTTTTCCCTACCTATAAAAGCCTTGATTTTTAATTCATGCAATTTTCCCATTGAGAACAGAGACCAGTTAAGGCACCTGCTAAAATCTATTAATGTAGTTATTTGTTGGAAAAGAATTCAAAACAAATTTCTATGAGGCGGAAGCTTAAAAGCCTTAAAGGGACTGGCAATAAAACATCCAATTTCATTTATAGGACACCTGTCAAAATTCAGGTAGCCTTGGTTGTGGCAATTATTTATTTGTTATTAAGTTGTCTTATTCCTGTTCCAGAAGGACAGAAATCAACATTACATTTGTCCTTTCTGGTGACAATTCAATGGGCAGGCCACTGGCTGGATAGTATGGAGATGCTGTGGTACACAGTATATAAATATATGCTTTAGTATTTTTTTTCCAGGGAAACACAGGACACGAGAAATGCCCCACTGGGTCGGATCAGTGATCCACCTAGCCCATTGCCCGGTCTCTGGCAATGGCAGGAGATCCTGTTCAGGGAGAGTGTGTGAACCTGGCCACTTCCTGTAGTTTACTCCCCTTTGAACTTTCCCAGCAAGCACAGCTATTATATTTAGGGTGCTAGAGAGTATACGTATACCTTTCGGTATCCATGTATGAACCTGTTGCCTAGGAATTTGTCTCATGCCTTTTTGAACTTGCTGACGCCTCTGACTCCACGTCCTCCTGTGGCAAGAAGGTCCAGAAGTTCACCACACTCTGTGTAAAGGACTTTTAAAAATCTGGTTTAAATGGATCTCCTACAAGATTAATTGAGTCCTGTCACCCTCAACTTCTTGCATTGTGGGGTTTCATGAACATCTCCGTATTCATGTTTTATCTACTGTCTCCATGGTTTTATAAACCTTGATCATATTCAGCCTCGGTCTTCTCTCCAAACAGGGGAGTACTAGCCTTTTTAGTCTCTTTTTATAAGGCAGCTTCTCCATCCTCTCAGCTCTTTTAGTTGCCCTTCTCTAACTCTGCTACATCCTTCCTGAGAAGTGGAGAACTGAGCTGCACCCGGCTGCTGTGGGTGCACCAGGATATTATATAGCAGCAAAATGGCACCTTCGGCCTTGATCTCAGTCCTCTTCCTGATGAGACAGAAGCATCTTCATGATGTATGCTGCCTGTCTGTATTGCTATATATACGTCAGGACTGATAGCACGAAACTGCAGCTGTTTGCCTATCAAAACAGCACAAAATTCCCTGAAAAATCTATCAGGGGATATACGGATGCTCCTGAAGACTGAATTAGCCATTTATTCTGGTGGCTGCTGTTTTTCAAATGGGGTAAAGGGGTGGGGGGGGGGGGAGCTTCAAAACCTCCCCGAAGCTCTTTCATAAAGTCACACATTTTCTTCAGCATTGTGGAAAAACACCACTCACCAGGAAAGGCTCAAACTCTGAATGGATGCAAAATTGCTAGGCGCAATTTGAAATGAGGAATTTTTAAGTCTCTGAAACCTGGACTTCAGCCACCTTCCTGCAGCTCTCCCTCCTTTTCCTTGCCCCTCTAGGCAGCATAAGGGATCCAGAGAAAGAAAGAAGCCGTGGTGACTGGGGCCCTAACTATGGGCTCCTGTTTGCGGACACCAGCTGGGAATCTGCTTCAAATTAATACCACCTTATTCTCCCTCTTAAAATGATCCTCCAAAAAAGGTAGCAGCCAGAAGCAGAACGCGTGGCAATCCCACTCTGCTGAAAACCTGGCTTGTGAGCCTCAGGAGAGGGAGAATGGTTCAAAACTGCGAGACAGAAAGCTATTGCAGAAACCACACAGTTTTCCTGGCCCTCTCCGATTAATTTTTCCATCAAAAAAAAGGATGCTTTGGCCTAGGAGCAGTAACTTGAGGTTCTGCATGCCCGGCAAAGAGCTCTCTGCACCAGGCTTCCTGTGAAACCCACAGGAGGAGAAGCTGATCTGTTCCACACGGGCACACGGAGGGAAGGCTTGATAGGACAGAAACATGGCCAACTGTTAAAAGAAACACCCAGGTCAGAGGCGCACACAGTGCCAATTGAGCATTGAATTTCAACTATGTTGCTAACTAAGCTTCCTGTAACTTCAGCAGCTGCATGGCTGAACCTGCATGAATGCATTTTTCTCTGGTCTCTCCTTGATGCAGACCCCCCTCCAGCTCCTCTGCCCTCGAGCAGTGAGGAGCTCCCAAGGCCTCCCCAGCTCAGGCTGAGCGGGCACGGCCGGTCGAGAGTGCGAGGTGCTGTTTGTGCTTTTGAAGTCGCGCGGAGGGGGATGTTTGGCTGAGCTATTTCCAAGGGCGCCGTGTGTTCGCTGCTCCGCAGCAATGATGAGCAGGGCTGGCTCAGACAGCCTGTGAAGGCACCTGAAAGCGAGCGTGGTGCCTGCTCCTCACTCCTCCACACTTCTTTTAAGGACAGAGTGGGAGCAAGTTACAGCAAGATGAGCCTCTTACCTCACAGGCCCACGGTCTGTAAGACTGGAAGGGCATTAGCATTCTGTACCCATGTACAAAACCCCCTTGCAGAGGAAACAGCCGTGGGAAGGGCTACCTACAGGGGTGAGAATCCTTGCCTTCTGCAGCTACTCCCTGCAAAGCCTTGCTTTGCCTTGCCTGAGCCTTTTACCCTACTCCTTCTCAGTAATGCTCCCAACCGTCCCCCTGCTCAATCCTATCTCCGTCCTGTGGGAACGCTTTAATTCTTGAGGCAGGGCTGCCTTCGGGGCCACAGTTTCAAGGTTATCAGCTGCTTCATGCATTATGTGTCAAGCACCCTGACTGAATTGTTCATTCTTGATGCTGACAGCTCCAACCAAATAAATATTAAATACTTTGTGGTGGTGGGAACTCTTCAAAAATTTTTGTCCTTGCTAATGTCCCCCAGACAAAATGAAAAATCTGCCACTCCAAGGATACTAGCAAATGCTGCAAGCCCCAGGCTTGCATCTCGGGGCTTGCATACCAGTGCCTGGGTGCAGTGCATGTAAGCATGCATGTTCTGCTTTTTGCCTAGCTATGGGGCTACTCTGAGTGCTCCTCGCTTTGCAACCTCCTTACACATATGTGGACCAGTTCTTACAGTCCAGGTTTTACAGCCCAGGTATGTATAATGTCTCCATCTTGTTTGTTGCAGGTATGGAATTTGCAAGTGTTCAAATGGCCTTTCTCCACGCAAAGGATGGATGGATGGATGGATGGATGGATGGATGGATGGATGGATGGATGGATGGAGTTCCTACTGGACTGGGCTCTGCATGGCAACCTGCTAGAGACTGATGAACGTGATACCCCATACACAAGTAGTCATTCACGGTGAGAATGTGCACTAGCATCATGAAATCCCTCTGGCTTTGGAGGGTCACCTTCATGCTGCACAAGAAAAATAGGAATATTTTTTTTTTTTTTTAATTCTGCAGAGTTACTTGTGTCTCAAAGCTTCTCCTATTTCATGCTCCTGATAGGTCCCCATTGCTAATAAAGGACTGGATACAGTTATTAGAGCAAGGGTATTTTTTGTTGAACTCTTTGTTTTTCTGTTGGCCAGGAAGGATCAGCACTGGCTATTTAAACTTTATGTTCAATGACTATACTGTGTTTCAATATGCAGACCTGTCTCTTTGTGCTTTTCTGCCTCTTGATGGTCAAAGGTGTTCCCACGTTTCTTTTAGACATTTATAAACGTGTAAATATACTTTAGACCAATCCTGTCCATCATGGTCTCCTCCTGTCTTCTTTCTGTAATTGCCCAAAGTGAACGATGCAAGCTTGCATTATCACTTTATGAGATGCATATGAGCCTTGCACTGTGCATGGGGATGGGAGAACCACGGTCAGCAGCTTTGAAGCTTGCAGACAGCTGAAGGAAGACAGCCATATGAAAAAGAAATCATATGAAAGAGCATATAATGCAGGAAAAGGCAACCACTAATGTTAGAGCTAAAGACTGGAAATTAGCTTTCCAGAAAAAACAGTGAAGAGAATCAAACAGAAATTGAATTCAAACCTCAGTTTTTCGTATTTAAAATCAACTCTTCCTTAGTTCCAAGCTTTTTAATCCAGCACTTAATCAAAGGAAGAGCCTTTTTGCATCCTCTCTTTTCCTATTCAAGTTGAGCACCGCATCTTGACCACAAACTATTACTGCCACAGTGATTTACCTTTCTGGCATTAGTTATGGCCTTTGCATCCATTTCCAGCTCACTGGGTGGTTAGTTTAGCCTTCCAGCATTTAGGGAAAAGTCCAGTGAACATAAGTTTCAGCAGTGGCAAATCCAAACATTTAAAAAAAGGGGGGGGGAAGGAGAGACTTTGAAAGGGGAGGGGAACTCTCTGCATTTAATTTCTGCATATGAGCTTTTAGAATTCCTGTTACCTAGTCTATCCTCACAACTCTGAGGGCAAAGAATGCAGATTTTATGTTCAACCCAAATAAACCACATGACTCCAGAGCTCAGCTTAAAACGACAATACAAAACAAACCACCAGTGCTTATTTTCTCTCTGATCCTCAGCTTCCTTTCCAAGCTCTGTAACAGCTTTACCTACTGCTTGTAGATGCCCATAACTACTTCATTACTTGGTAACTACAAAAAGCAGAGCACGGTGTCTTGTAGGAGCACTAGCGAGGCACTGCAAAAAGCACATAATCCTTTTTTGTGACAACCTCTGGTGCTGAAGTCCTGAGAGGAGATGAGCAACTGGTGAGCAACCTTCCCACAGCTGAGCAACAGTGATCTGAAAATGGTCCAGGCATCTTAATGCCTGATTTTGCGGGTGACTAAGCAAACAGGAGAAGCCACGCTCTCCCCAAAAGCCCTGGATGGTTGGAGATCTGGCGAGGGATGCTGCCCCAGCTGCTTGCTGCCAGCTCCCTGTAGCGAGAGCAGTGGTAACTGCTGTGGTTGAGGCTCGGAGCTGGGATCAGCTTGCCCCAGAGCCCCCAGGAGCCCGCGTTGCACAGGCACGCAGCTGGTTGGCCCTGAGGCCAACAAGGCTGTAAAAATGTTGGACTTTTGGGCCTACCCTTAGAGAGCAAGCATATCGGTTGCTGTAGCGTGCAAAAGTATAATTGCACTCTAGTGGCCTGTGGACAGCGGTAGAGCCAGGAGTGTGCAGATGTCATTACAAATATTGTTTACATGGGCAGTTTCATTTACTCACGAACTCTACCATGCCTTTATATCGAATCCCTATTTTAAGGTCACCAGAGCGCGTTAAACTTGAGCTCTGTCCCTCTGGAGTGTGGGGGCAGTGCTCCTGCTTCTCCATATTCTCTGTGGGTCCTGTGTGCCATAAAGACAGAAAAAAGGAGCCAAGTACTGAGCTGGTGTGTTCTTATTAATGCCAATCCAAGAGTCAAAAAAACCCCAACCTATTCCACCAACGTCCCTTTGCTCAGTCTTATAAATGATCAGAAACTCCTAATTTGCTTCCAGAGGCTTCCCAGAGCTCTGCTGGACTTTGCAGTCCATCTTTCTCTAGCTTGTTACTTTTCACTACAGCCTTGCTTTATCCTTCCCTAGCTTTACCTTTGTCAGCAACTGTTTTCACCTTATCTACATTTTGAAAAAGTGAATCATATCTGCTTTCAAAACCTTCTTCACATGGACAGACTCCTGATGACAAAAAGAAGCATCTTACTCATTCTCATAATCATGAACAGCCACAGAGGGGACTAAGAAAAGCAGGGAGTTTGCTTGCTGAGAGTGTCATGTGTGCTGCAGCATTTGTGTGTTGTCTATGATTTTGAAAGATGCAATATACACAATAAGCAAAGAACAAGCAATAGGAAGGAATGATGTAGTTTTTGTAGACTTAGTCAAAAATAGTCTGCAGAATTAATTCCTTCAAATGGTTAGGCAAGCTGACACAATTTAACATCTGTGGATTTTTTTCTTTTTTTTGCCTGCGTCTTAGCAGAGATAGCAGTGATTGGCCAGGCTTACCATGGCCATGTGCATGTCAACTAAATGCAGAACAGTTGTTAGCTCTAGATATTTGCTGAGGATAGGCTTTCTGAGCCACAGCAAAATGATGCTGACACAAATGTAGTATGCATGAGAGAGAGATGTGCATTCAAAGGATAGGACATCATGCCCATGTAAACATATCCAGGGACTTGCCACTGACTTGTTTTTTTAACTTGGCAACTTGAGTCACTGGTCTTTTGCTCCTTTCGGCAAAGAGCTTTGGGATCTCAGCCACCTACCCATAAAGTGCATTATTATGAAACAGTTCCCTTGATTGCCCTTTCCACAGGCAGACATTGGCCTTTTTCCAAAGGCATATTGTATTTGCATTGATCACACTGCTGACTATATGACCTTGTCATTAGGAAAACATGAAACATAAAATATGAGTTACTTGGACTCCTTCTTCTAGTATTATTCATTGTTTTATTTTCTGATCTCTGAAAGAGATTGCAGAGCCAGCAGGAGGTCTGTTTGAGACCCGCTGACACCATGGAATTCGTGGTACTTTAATTATCCAAATGATCTAAACAAAAGAAGTTAACAACTGAGTAGCGTATGATTGATTGTTAGCTGTAAACTGCAAAAATGAATTTGGCAGCTGGAACGGTTACATGAAACACTGGAGATTGCTCCTCCAACACCCTGACTAGGGCATCAGATTGGATGTGCTGGATGTAAATCAAGCTGGAAGCATTCACAGAAGATTGTTTCTGTACTCACAAGCACCCTTTTTTTCTCTGTTCTTCTGCTGTAATGGACAACTCAGTCATTACGGTGGGCATCCTCATCGTTCTTCAGGTCAGTGTCCAGCCAGCAACTGTAACGCTTCTGGGACTGGGAAAGAAAGATCGATATAAGATCATGGTGGGGAATCAGGATGGAGGGAGACCTGGAGACTGCACAAAGCCATGAGTCACAGACTAGAAACAACACCCTGAGAATTAGTAATTCCCAGCAAAATGGTGATAGACCTGGGGCTAGAAGACCCGGGACTTGTTGCCTGTCTGTTGGCAGCAGAACGTCAGTGACAATACAGGATGGCCGGATTAGATCATGGTCCCTGCATCCCTCTTCCCCTGATCCTCTCAAGTGTTTACAATTTTGTATTCACTTCACATGCACACTGATGCATCAAGCCCAGCCAGTCTGCACATTCAAAAAGCGCAGAGGGCAGTGCTTTCTCCCATAGCGCATTAGTTTGTGGCTGTGAGCTCTGGTTGGCCCTGGATGCTAGAAGAATATGCATATTAAAAAACAAAAGGAAAAAACAAACAAACAACCCAAAACCCCAAACCAAACAAAAAACAACTTCTTGGCTATATTTGTGGTAGAAAGGTCTGTCAAGGGCAGTTCAGTGGATGCAGGTACAGCAAAGTTCAAGAAGTCCTTAAGCTGCAGCTTGCTAGAGAGTATCCTGGGGACAGAATAACCCTGTGCTTGCCCTTCGCTAAGCATCCCTTACTGGCCGTGAGAGATTGGCCTTTTCTGGCACCCTGTCTGGCTACCCTCACCTTCTTACGTCTTTATCCTGAAGGTGGAAGGAAGCCATGGGTCACAAGGACACTTTTTCCCCTTTCACCTCACTACCAGACTGCTCTTAGGAGCCAAGTCAGGGAACGTTAGGAAACACTCTTTGTCAGGAAACATAAACACAACTGTAGTTATGTAGTTGCAGTTTTTAGTAAAGATCTCTTCTTTTCTTCCTTGAAACTGTAAGTGTTTAAGGAAAGCCACATAAAGCTAATTACTTGAGTGCCTGCAGCGATTTTCCTCACACCCAGAATATGCATCCTACCAAAAAATCACATAAACCTGCCATAATGCAGCACTTGCAACAACACCCTCTGACAGGAATTGATCTCAGGACTTATTTGTGTATTTTTAGCATGTAAAAATATGTTTGTTAAAGTTTGCAGTGCTGCCAGTACATGTGACTTTCAATTCATCTCGCAATACCAAGTATTTTTGTTAGCCAGAATTGCTACAATTGGCTTCTTAGGAGAATCTTCATTTTCTGAAAATAGAAACTAATGGGTGGTCACGAAAACTGAATCAGAGGAGGAGATGGGGAAGAGGAATCTGAAGCTGGCTTGGCAAAGATAGTAAGTATTAGGAGCTAGGAAGACAGAGCTTACAAGAAGCCAAGATTCAGAGGCAAGAGTTCCCATTGTTTAGGAGAGGCAACCAAGAAACTGGCTGGGATGACTAACAAAATTTTACAGGGTGCCCTAGATGGGAAACTGGGCATTAGCCAGAACATGGGGGTGAAGCTGACAACAGGAATACACAAAAGGTCAGAGGGATATCTGGGCAAGGAGATGGAGAGGAGAAAGAGCACAGACAGTTTGGAAAGAAGGGGCAGAGGGAAAAAAACTGGGTGGAGAATCTTTTTCTGTTATCACCTTCCCCCAAGAAAGCTGACGTTTCTGTACCTTCCCATTGCTCTGCATCGCAAGGGTGAGGGATTGTTATTGCAGTCAGTTATTTCCTTCGTCCAGGTAACAGAGGTCTGTGTGGTGGACCTAAGTGTCCCAGATGATGTGTATCAGCTTGATGCTACAACATGGAATTTCTACTTTTATAATCTGGATAACTATATACTGCACTCTCTCTGTCCTCACCAAAAAGATTTCAAAGTCAGGCCTTCAAAAGTTGGAAATGCCAGGGTTAAGATTGCCTGTATGCATGTGTTAAAAGACCACTGTTAATTTTATGGTGACATACGACTCCACAGGACCCTTGCCTCACCCAGCACACAAGATGGATGGTGCTCACTTAATGAGCAGCTGCTCAGTATTTTTTCCCTTCGTTGTTCAGAGTGTGTCTCCATGCCTTATTGACTGCATACTATCCGCGTTGAAGGCAATTACTTTCCTCATGAGTTTTTCTGTGCTGCTTATCACTATAGTAACTGTGTGCCTCACAAATACTAGCTCATCTGTTTTATCTCTTCCCCTCTGAGAAGGCAGGGCACTACCTGTGTTTTGTGAATGCGGAGCTGAGGAATGGAGAGCAGAAGCTGAAGAGAAGTCACTGATTTCAAGTGTCCATATCAGAGTGGGACTTCATGTTTCACAGCACTCAGTGACTCACAGCACTTTGCATGCTCTAGCTCCAGCTTGCTTTGCCTTTAGTTCTTCATTACCTCCCACAATTTCAAAGCCTCAAGTCAGGCACCTGGAAAATAATGAACACGTAACTATTGACCATCTCTGAGAATGACTTAACTAACGTCACATACAAAATCTGTATCACAGATTGTGACAGTATCTATTCGTGCAGCTTGATGTTCATCTACCTCTAACCATGACAACAGCCAGTCCCTCATCTCATTCATCATGTACCATATGTTCTAGGTGCATTGCCATGGATTACAGGGGCAAGGAAAGCATCAGCTAATACAGTAGTACAGTGAACTAAAAAAAAGTATTGCCAAATAAATGTTGCAAACATTACAGAACGAGACAGTTAGGTATGCATTAGCAGTATGATTACTCTGCTTGCTTGCACAATTGTCCTTTTTCTCTTCTCCATTATGTGTTTTAATTCTTTCTATATTACACCCCCCCGGGGTCGGGACTGTCATTTTCTGTATTTGCAAAGCACCCTGCATGTGCTCAAAATGATTCGAATGGCCTGTGAGATAGGTAAATACCACCATTTTAGATGAGGGAAAATTAAAGTATGGGGCCTAATTTAAAAAAAAAAAGGGTTATAATGATTGCACATTTCTTATTTGTACAAGAAAAGAGGCCATCTGCAAGTGCATAGTCCCGCTCCTGTGGCAGGCTGGACACACAGCTGAACACAGGAATGGGCTTTTTTGGCACTGATGTGCAGAAGGTGTAAATAATTTAGTGCATACCTGGTTTAGAGGGTATAAATATATGTGAGTCAGTCAAAGTAACATAGGAAGTCAATCAGTCTTGTCATCTAATCAGTACAACAAAGGAAAAAATATGTTTCCCTAAAATAGCAAGCAAATAAGTCATGTGAGAGATAATACTTTAAATTTTGCTGAGAGTCTGTAAGTTCCAATAAGCACCAATCATTCTCACTTAATTAGCCTCCTTAGGGAGCTACATTGCAGGTGTTTTTCATTATTTTCAGCAGAAGTTTAGCAATTTCTCTTCACATTGCCTTTTCTCAGGAGAAACCTCTGCTTTCCAGCTGGGGATAGTTTTGTTTCTAAATTGTTTCTCTCTTTATCCCCGCCAGATCATTGGAGTGAACAGCACTTTCTCCTCCCTGATCCTTCTCGTGTATCTTCCTGAAGAAGAAAAAGCAAATATAGGCTGAGGAAACCGTACTGCTGCCTGAAATCTCATCCATCTGGATGCTTACCACAAGGACAAATCAATGAGGGAAGGGATCTTTTTTTATCATTAGTAATAGCACAGTCCTGGCCAGATGCGAGGGAAAAATAAGAGTCTCTCATTAGAAGGCTTGACCAACCCCCTGAAAGATTATATTAAGCTGTTTTCAAGGACTTATGTCTTATTTTAGCAAGTCACACACTCACGTGCCCAGCTGCCCCCCACTCACACAACTCAGGGTGGGTCAGATTACTTCACATGCCAAAATGGGAGTGACCTATTGGCTACAGAAAATATTTGGGAATGTAGTTATGCAGAGCAGTCAGTCATAGGCTTTCTGTGGGGTGGTTCTTCAGTTCATGGAGCATTCAAACTCTATGGTTGGCTTTGGGTTTTGCTATTACACCCTTGCTTTTAGGGTGGGTCTCAGACACCCGTTTTGTGCATCCATTTCTCTCCTCCCAGGATGTTTGGGATTCGAAAACTTACAGCACAATTTGTTGTAAGAAAGAGTTAAAGAAATGAGTGCTTTCCATTGACTTAGCTGGAAATTGGGTGCCTCTGAAAATGCTACTCCATGCCCTGTGTTTCTAGGCATGCTGAATAAGTGATGTCTAGAAACTATGGGGCCTGAAACTGCAAACACATTCATGTCAAGTTCAAAATACAAACATAATCCCAGCTTTGTAGCTTGAGAGCTTCCCTGAGATCCTTCCCAAGGCAGGTGAAACTCTGGTGGGAGGCATGAAGGACTATGAAAGTGGGTGAGTGTGAAACAGATAAAATAACTGTAGACTTACAGTTAACAGTATTAATTTTCCTTCCTGGCAAGGACAATGGCAGAAGGTCTGTTTCGTGAACTCCCCTGGGATGTGTGGCAGGAGGTAGCTTGGAGCGGGGTTTAGCAGCTTTATCTGCAGGCACTCCCCAGTATTTTAACCCACTGACACTCTGTAAGGGGAGATTTGTGAATGTTATCAGCCACCTAACTCTGGCCTCAGAGCAGGGCTTTGCATTTACAGTCCTTTCCTAGCTGGAAAACTCTCCTAGCCCATTGACTAATTAGGTCATTTTAATTTACAGAAACATTAGGCCCTGATTTTTAAATCTGGCATTGAAATGCTGCCACTGAAATGTTCTTGCCTCCACCTCCCAGTTTGCTTCTGCCAACGTTAAGCGTGACATAAATCAGCGGATCTCTGACTAGCTGCCTCTTAGCAGTTGCTTTAGTATCTGCGTACTGGTGTGTGGGAGCGGGCAAGAGAAGACGTGTGCCTGGGATGTGAACAGAAACCGAGCGGGCAGACATGCCCTTTTCTGTTTGTTCCCTGGGGTGGGCAGGTGCACAGCTTGCTCCTCTCGGCTGCGGGTGGCTGCCCCTGCCTCGCCCGGCCGCAGGGGCCGGTGGTGCCCCAACCCTGCCGGGGCACCTGTGTCCCCTTCCTGGGTAGGGGCATGCGGGAAGATCGCACCCCGCTGCTGCGCCCCAGTGTCTCCAGGACGCCCCAGGGCTGGGAACCTGGATGGAGCCCAGCGGAGGTAGCCCGTAAAAGAGCCTCCTGTTTACCGTCTACTGCTATATGTTGTATCTCTCCTATGGTGCTGTGCTGGCTGAGAGCTGTCAAGGCCAGAAGGAAACGTTGCGAGTAGCTTACATCCACTTTTTTGAAATGGTGACGCACTTCCCTATTGCAATGGAAAGAAATGGTGACTACGGCTTAGTACTTACCCTTCTTCGCCTGCCCAGGGAAGATGCTTTGCAGCCTCTACCCTAAAGATAAAGATACACCCCTACCCTAAAGAGAAAGGTGCAGATCTAAAGATACAAATTAAACTGGTAAGTACTTGATAGCTACTTTGCACAGCATATGCATGAACACTGTGCAAGCGGTAAGGAAGTGGAGATGCCCTGAGGAGCAGCCGGCAGGAGCTTTTTATTGGGTACAGCCATTTGCAGGAGCTCATCCCAGCTGGGACCTGGCCCATCAGTGGTTTGTAGCTCTCCTGTCTCCCTTGGGAAGCCAGAGAATCCCTGATGGAATCGGGAATTAAACTCTGATCTTAATTCCTTAGCTTTTCTGGTCTTAGTCTGAGCCTTAGTTTTGTTGCTTATGCTTTTGTCCACACTGTTACAATATATTTGTTGCTAAAACCCCTTCCGGATATAACAGATCTCTTAAAAAGCATGTAGGCAATGTTTGGGAAATTTCTGCATGCTATCTTCTAGGTCATCTTATGATATTGGTAAGTACAGTGGGAAAAAGCCATTGGATCCCTCTTTGGCATTAGTTGTTCATTATATAAGTAATTTAAGGAATGAATACACTATAGGGAGTGTATGTATGTTCACATGTGTATAAATTAAGACGTGCTCATATGTGCACGTTAAATATATTGAGTTAATTAGGAACAGAGCAGCAAGATTCACTTTATTTTCCAAGATGTGTTTTATGGGATTTATTTAGGAGTGTAGCAGCAGCCAGTCTACAGCAGCTAGCTTCCAGTGCAGCCAAATGAGTCATTTCCACCTACACTAACACATGTCAAAATGGTTCCTACTGTGTGTCTACCTATTAGAAATAAAGAGAAAATAACTATATTAGTTTCAACTTCTGCAGCTTCTTTTACCTGAGGGTCTTAAAACAGTGTAGAAATGTAGACCCTCCCAGCCCTCCTATGGTGGTAAGGTGTATTATATACATTCAGGCATACCATATACATTTTTAGGTGGGGAAACTGAGGCACAAAATAGTTCATTTGCCTAATGTCACATAGCAACTCTGCAAAAAGAGGAAAACTAGACACTGCCTGCTCCCATAGCTATGCTGCCTACCCACTGGACAACACTGCCATTAAATCCCAGAAATGTTATTTTTTTGCTTCATTTCCAGCTGGAAGTGATGGAGAATTTTTCCTTTCTGTTGCTTAGCTACCCCCTGACCTTTGGATAGTCTTTCTCATTGGCTGGGTGAACGCATTTCCCTCCAGCTGCCTGGATGCGGACAAGTCTCAGACCTCCCCCTCCGGCAGGATTTCATCAGCTGCCCTGCCTCAACCATGTGTTTGTCTTCCTATCTTGCTGAAAGAGATGTTGTTATTTTTCCCCTAGCATATATCAAACGGTGCTAGAAAAAATGCAGAAAAAGCCTTCAAGGCTGATGTATATTTTATTGATTCATTGTATTACTTAACAACTCAGTGTTAACTGAAGCTAACCCACTAATTACTGTAATTCTGCTTCTCTAGCCTTTTCCACAACCTGCAGATCAGTGGGATTTCCTGTTCAAAACAGCTAAAACTAGAACAGTTAAAACTCTGAACAAACAGGGATCTGAACTTGGCAACATGAACGTGTATCCACTTGACACATGACCTCACTGCTACTAAAAACATCTTACTAACAAAAACTTGCATGAGAAGTCTACTTGATATAGGGGGCTTTAAATCTTCAATAAAGACATTTGGCACTGAAACTTTCGGTCTAACGGTATAGCGTCATTTCATACTACTCCTTCTTGGATTTGAGTTCTAAACCTATTCTCAGTTTTGACTCCTGAAACAAAGGCAGCTAGAATAGTTAGAGATGACATGGGGTTTTTTTAACCTATCAACTTTTATTGGTCACATTAAATAGAATAAAAGTGTGTTCACTCTTGTCTGCAAATATTTTGCCAATAATCACCTTTGCTGGAGGTGGAGAAGCATTAACTGGAACAGAAGACACAAAAGAGAGAGAAGAAACATGCCTTGTCAGGCCATTCTGTAACTTTTCTTGAATTATTTCATCATGGAGGATGAGATCAAATGGACTGCATAAAATATAGAGCCCTATGTTAGGCATCGGGGTCCTACATACAGTGCAAGGACAGAGTTAAATTTCCTTCTTAATGGGACCTGAACAAACCATAGGATGGAGCTTCCTGTGTTCAGCCTACGATGAACCAGCCGGGAAGCGCTGAGGATAGGTCAGCCTTAAATCCAGCTCCTTGGTAGTCTACCAGGAGGCTTTTTCATCTGTTTGGAATCCTTCTCTGAAAGGGCTAAGAAGAGGTCACCCTTTTCCAAACTGCCAGAAGGCGAGGTGGGATATCTCCTTTCCCCCATCAGCGCACACTGCTGCAGAGAGGACCTGCCTAGAATACTGGGCGCCTGGGTTCAATTCTCACCCCAGTCAGAAGTGCTCAGAACTCTGTCTCTGACCTCT
This sequence comes from Aptenodytes patagonicus, assembly GCF_965638725.1. Classification (NCBI taxonomy): domain Eukaryota; kingdom Metazoa; phylum Chordata; class Aves; order Sphenisciformes; family Spheniscidae; genus Aptenodytes; species Aptenodytes patagonicus. The sequence goes on along the minus strand of NC_134955.1, from coordinate 33,120,439 downwards.
TGGGAACGTGTCCTTGCTACCAGGGTATTCGGTATTTATCAGAAATAGCTCAATTGTGAGAGATTGAGCTTAATTCACAGGAATCTGTACAAACAGACGAGATCTTCAGATGGAAGGTACTGCAGAACTGCAAATTATTATACTTAATCATAGAGCTCTTGAGACTCTGCCCTTTGAAGCCTAGAGGCATTCATTAGCAATGTCCTCGTGCAATGCTGAGCTCTTAGTAGAACATAATGAAGATATCCTCGGGATGAGGGGAAAAAAGAAACACTGCATTTCCTCCCATGGGAGAGAGCATAAGAACTAGACGTGCAATCCTAACAGATACTTTCCTTCAGGAGAGATGAGTTTGTGTATTTCTTCCAGTACCAAAATGAATTTACCAGAAATTTTAAGACAACCTTGCACTCCTGCTGATTAGGCTCTCGGGATGTTTTCCTCTTTGTAAGAAAGTGCATCCTGTCTCCCTAATTGACTGTGCCAAAATCTCATCTACAAGCATCCCTAAACACCAGGAAAGTTTAGGTCAGATTTAAATTCAGGCTCCTGTGCTAGCATCCATCCTGTGGCGGGAATGTGATGCTGGAAAGCTCTCTTCATGAGGATGTGCTTCCCAGCTTTGAACCTGGGGTCCCCTATGACCCTACATGCTTGCGAACCTGTCTCGTGACAAAAAGGGGTTCATTGCTACAGCAGAGTCTTATAGCTGTGGTGCACCTGGGGACAAAGAAGGGACACGCAGGCACAGGCTGTGCTCTAACCTACTCGGGCCAGAAGCCAAGCAGATGGGCAGGGAGCTGGAAGCAATCAGCAGTGCAGGAATGAAAACTAGTCCCACTTTTCTGTGCGTACAATTGAAAAACGTGGATTTGAAACCAATTTGCTGCAAAGTGATTAAAGAAAGTGTATACCTAGAACGCAGTTAGAAGTACAGGCACAGCATAGGCAAACACAGCAAGTGCTGGTAGCAGAGTAGCTGTAACAGCATGGACTTCAGCTGCTGACATAAACCTGCAAGTTATTTTCTTTTTCCTTAATATTTGTCACCCACCCACTCATCCAAACAAAAGAAAAAGGCTGGAAAAGACTGTCAATTGCAGCATGTTTGCAAATTCTCTTCTTATCACCCATCTTTACTTCTGTAAACATTTCTTCTGTGCCTTATTAACATTTAAAATACTGTACACATGGAAAAATCATAACTAAAATGTACTAGTCAGGGAACTGGTCCCAAGGACCCGTAAATATCAATAACTCCTTTGAAGTTTTAGGATCAGCTGGATAAAAAATTATTGGAGTGGCTACAAGCTTTCTCCTGGAAGGAAAACAGCTAGCAGTAGGCCAACGAGGGAGGCCTTGTGAAATTTTTGACCTTGAGGAGGTTCTGGAAAGCAGTGTATTTACTTAGGATTATTTGAGGGGCTTGGCAAATTGAACAGTCAGGGTCTTAGTCATCTTTGCGTGGGAATGGTGTACGCTCTCTGTGTAGCAGCCTTGAAATGAAAAGCCTGCCTGCCTGTCTGCGGAGCAATGGGGCTGCAAGCTGATTCAAGATGGAGGCACTGCTCATTCTGGTCCAGATTTGTGTTTTACTTCTCTCTCTCCGTGCTTTCATTTTTTGTTAACCTGCAATAAATCATCCGGTCTGGAAGTACATGTTTTTCCCTTTGCATTTGGAAACTGTTACTCTAGAGAGCCCTGCTTTCAGCACTGAGCTACATAAGCTGATGTGTGTGTGAGTGTTACAGATTATTAAAAGTTCGGGAGATTATTAATAGAGTTCGGGAATACCTGTAGGCACACTGTCTAAATAGATAGATGACCTGGCAGTATCTTTATTTGATCTTTCTAGGTGGAGATTTAGTGAGTGACAACTGGTACCCACAGAGCAGCAGGCAGCATGCTGACGGTAGGTCTGCCAGCTCCCCCAACGCTGCTCTCCACAGTTCTTCCTCCACCGCAATGCTTCTGACACCCTGCTTTAAATCTCAGGGGTATATTGGTTTGCCAACTGCAGGAAAATTATTTCAATGGCACTACAGCGCACACTGCACGTACAACTTAAACTCTAGCTTGCCTGGCATTTTCTTTCACACCTCTCTGCAAGGATTTTTTTTTTTTTAGTTAACACAAAAGCACAAAAGACATCCCTTTATTATTTTTTATTCCTTAAATTGGAATGCCTTGGCTATGTAATTAGTAATATGGAGAGGGCGTGTGTTTATTAATTCGACGCATCCTGCTTTATACATCTCCTGCACCTGCTGGAATACACCTTTCCAGAATGAAAAGAAGGAAAGGGGTCTCTGCCTCTCTTCACTGGCTGGTTTTCCTTCTTTCCTTTTTTTTTTTTTAAAGTTGGTAAAAGTAAAGTACTGGCTCCTGTGATGCCTCTGACACAGGATGATTTATCACAGTTGTGTAAGGATTAGCTGAATGGGTGGGTTTGGGTGTTATAAATGGGATGTGAAACTCTGGATTCCTGGCTGTAATCTTGGCAGGGCTAACTCGCTCGGCCCTTTGTTCTTGTTAGACAAATAAAATGAGTTTGCTCCGAGTGGGTGGTAGAAGGGTGTATTTTGGATGAAATCTCAAGCATGAGGTTCTGTGTGGATGTTTAAATACTCTCTGGCATGTTGTCTAAGAGGAGGGATGGGCGAGGGGAGGAGCAGAGCTCTGTGGCTGCAGGAAGCAGTCTAGCCCAGCTGCTGGAAACAGCTTTGGAGACAGCCCACCAGGCAAATATTTGACTGCTGAGAAACCCCGTCCAGTGTGTTATGTCCTTGTACAGTGAAAACAGAGTTGACTCCTTCTGTGGGCTCCATTCTGCCTTTCTGTAAGTGAGCAGAGAGTTTAGGGAGAAGATGCCTGACATTTTCTGTGCTCTACAGCTCAGCCACAGCAAGGCCAGCTGGGGCTGTGATTAAACATCCCGCTGGTGGAGAGGTGGTAGCCGAGCCCTCTCCCTGGCTCAGGAGGGGTTGTTCAGCTTCTTGCTTATCCTGCTTGCCTGCTGGCGTGCAGCAACAGGGACTGGGGATCCTGTGTACCACTCCTTCCTGGACCAGACCCAAGGAAGGCGGCTGCATGTACTGCCCTCAGAGCCTCTAAACCATCCTGCATGGTTGACACATGAAGAAAGTCTCTAGGAACCTCTGCCTGACCACCACAGCTCTACCCTCCTCATTGCTCTAGGCGATGGGAACGGGATTAGGGTAATGGGAACAATGGTCTGGGAACAAGGACTACAGCTTAATCTGATCAGCTTGTAAAATAGTTTCTGTGTAGCAAAAATTATTTTTAAAATGGGAACAAGGAGAAATGTGATAAAAATAATATTAACAATGTGCAAATCCTCCTGCGATGTAAGAAGGGGTGGGGGAGGGGGAACACACCCACAGAAGGAAGAAAATACAGCTCAGAGAACTGAAGAGGATAGGCTATAAAAGCAATGCAATCAATATCTAATAATCAAGAACAAAGAGAAACACAGTAATGACTAACTTTTTAGCAGTATTTAATTGAAGGCTGATCCCTCAAGTGAAAGGAAGGCTGAGTAGAATTCAACTTTCTAACCTTCATATGTGGGAACTGGAGCCAGAGCTAAACCAGTAATTTCTGATTTTTTTTCCTAAGGGTTCATAAATTAAAAAAAACCCAAACCCTCTGAAATCTTATTAAATGTTTTGTAAAGGCTATGATGCTTTTACAGCCGTTGTAAAGCTTCCTCTCACTCCCCGTTCCCAGGTGGTGCTTTATTTAAAGGAACAGGTGACCTCTGCAATCCTGCCAAGGTCACGGAAACCTCCACAGCCCGCTCGTGAAGAGCCGTGCTGAACAGGCATCACGGCAGAGTTTAGGCAGGTTGTTGCTCTGTGCTCGGAGGATATGAGTTTTGTTTCCGCACTCTGCTCTCTCCTCTGAAGGAAGGGGCTCAATCTGGCTTGTCTTACTCAGAGCTGGCGGTTGAGTCAAACTCAACAGAATGATCCATGTGAGTCACTGCATCTCCAAGTGACTTACAGTCACAAGTGGTTTATCCCAATTACAAATGAAAGAGCAAGAATTCCTTCCATTGCTCTTCATCCTTAACAGCCTGCTACGTTTTATCCGAGCGTGTATGGGAAGAAGAGATACGCAGGTAAAAGAGCAGCTTAATGATCACAGCAACTAAGGGAGGGTCTGATCTTCCAAACTCATTACCAGATGCTTCTCTGCTTTGTACTGTCGAGGCTTCCTCTCGCAATGGCAACAAGCACATGAAGAGTCAGGCATTTCCCGTGGCTTTTCTGAAAAGTGCATCTGTATCTATTGAATCTTTGGAGTGTTAAAAAATCGATGCTAAGCCAACTTCCACAGCCTTTCCCAGCAACATCAAATTAGAGGAAGGCATGGTGCCATAATTTCCCATAGCTGTGTATACTGTGTTACAAATAGAAAGCCTACTCGTTATTCATAACCGACCAAATCATGAAATATCTGAATCTCTCACACATTTTTTTAACACGTAGGTTACCTTTTTTGGCTAGTCCTTTTAAATGCCAGGCTTTTAAAGCAAGGCTGTAGTGTAAGATGAATGATGATCACTCTTCACTGTACTAGCAATTACTTCACCAATTCCTCTCCAAATGTGTAATATACTAATATGTGAAGATTATATTCAACAGCGAGACAGACTGAATGCTGCAAGGGAAGTAATTACTTTTGAATATCATTTTGCAGACATTATGAAGTCTCTGTTAAATGAATTTATGAATGTTATCAGAGCTGACGTAAGCACATCTGTTACCAACTTTATCTAACTACGTGCAAACTGCTTAGTGACACCACTTATACTGACAAATATGTAAAATCTCTGCAATTCTACAAGATAAGTTTGGTCTTGAAGAGGTATCAGTATAGTAATAAACTTTTTCAGTAAAAGGCAAAACTTAAAACTACCTATTTTTTTATTGTCCCAATAATTATTGCTCTGTGTGGAAGACAGCAGAATAAAGGGCATCATGCCTTAATAGAAAATGTCTGGGTAGAAGAGACATAATTATAATTCTCTTGACTGGAAATCTAATTTTAATAAGGGACTTGGGTTTGGCTAAATTTCTTAGAAGAGATGGTATGCTAAAAGTTAATTGTTTCCCCAAAATTAAAAACCAACTGAAAGACTGTTGTTCTGTGGGAATAGAAGCACTTACCCAAGAGAGTCATAGAAACATGTCATAAGTTCAGGTAAGCAATCTTTTGTTTGTCTATGGTTAGTCGCAGTCATATAAAAATGCAGGTGTTTACAGTGCAATTATTATGCTATAGAAATAATGAAAAATATACGGTAACAATAAAATGAATTTTTCAGCCACAGCAGTATGGGTTGTCATCACTCCAGGCTTTAACAAAATAGGTAGGCTCTGGCATGGCTAGTGCACTGCCTAAAACAGAGATCCTTCAAAGGGTTTGAAATTCCTGAATGAGTTGCTTAAGTGAGGCTCTGAGGGACTTGCCAGTGTGAGCAACGGGTGTAACCACACCTCAGCTGATCACTCCCAGAAGGGGATTAAATAACGAGGTGTCTGTGAAACCTGAGTGTTGGGCTCTTCCAGTAGCCCCTTCCAGCCTGATATTCCTGGTTCACTTTTGCTTGTAATTCCCTGCTTAATAGGGAAGGAGGTTTGTGCAGAGCCTGCCCTTCCTTCGCCTTTGTGAAGGAAGGAGTCAGCTATAGTCCTTACGTTCTCCTGAGCACTTCTGTCTTGGTCTCCTGAGACCAAATTGTGGCTCACATTGGTGGAGAAGGCTGCAAACCAAAGGAGAGGTTGCAGCTGGTAAGCTTTTTCTATGCCAGTCTGCAAAGATGAGTATTTATTGCAACTAATAGCTACAGCACCTTGACCAAACTGTAGCAACTCATGCTTTTATTTCTGGAGGTGTGTGGATCAGCTGTTCTCTGTGTTGGCCAAATGTCCTTATGTGTCTCCACTGGTTTATAAGAAAGCAAAACAAGTCTGTCCTGTAAAGATGGTACCTGAGCACTCTAGATTTCTGCCAAGACCATATTTGCAGCATTAAATTTTGTTTCAGATTACTCACTAAGTAATCCGTGCTTGCTGTGTTTCCTGATATTCTTAAGGGCACTGCTTTTTAAAGAAACATGGAAGAAAGGAAATCTTCACCCAAGCAGCTTTTTAGGTGGTAGCTTTTTGTGCTGGAGTCCAAAAGACTTGAACTCAGATTTCATGAGTCATCTGTAATTTGTTGCATGTTGAAGTATATCTTGCTTTCAGGCTTTGGGTTGAAATGTGAGCTTTCTAATATAAATAAGCGTGCAGGGATTGGCTTTATAACTCACAGGTCTTAGACTGTCACTGGCTTTGGTTATGTCCAAGTGTGACATACTGTTGGGAACTGAATGCTTTTGATAGTGGATGGTATACCAGCACCATAATACTAACAGGCTTCTAAATGCCCACAGTAGTAAATTTGTTACCAAAACTAAGAGGATGTTCTGTCAAAATATCTACAACAACAGCCTTAGCTCCTCACTGCACTGCCTGCAGTGACACTACTTGGCTTCATTTTGCTCTTGCCTTTACTCCGCTTCCTCCTTCACTCTGCTCTATAGCACTGGTGTGCTATTATATCCACGATGTCCTCACTCCAGCAATGGAGAGAGAAGCAGGCAGACCAGAGCTGCTGCATGTATCAGGTCAACAAGGGTCTGTAGGTCCTTGCGGAGGACTGTGTTGGGGAGGTAGATCCCATAACATGGGATGGTCTAGGAGGAGAGCCCTATCCTGCTGCAGCCTTCTCCAAAGGATGACGTTCTCCCAAGCTTCAGATCAGCTGGAAAGTGACTATTAGGGAGAGGAAAGGGAGAAATTCCCTAGCCATATGCACCACCTGCGGAAAGTTCACTGATTCTGTCTGAAAGAGTTAACAGCATTGAGACAGCGAGTGGTGTCATGATACTGTGTCTTGGCATTGTTACTGGGGAAGGATCAGATGCTATTGACTGTCATTACTTCTTGGTCCCTGCCAGGCAACACTCAGCACATGACAGGAAAAAGACCAGTGATTCCAGCATGGAAAATCTCCAGGACCAATCTTTCCCATACAAGAAATAGAAATCCTAGCTCAAATGCCTAAGATTATAGCTCCAGAAAAATATCTCTAGATGTTACAAAAGTCAAGAGACTGACAGGAAACATTCTTCTGCGTGAGACATGCTGTTTTCCATGTGGCGACGAACAGCATCTCCTTCCTCACCAAACACTGGGACATTTTGAGGCATACCCATTGATGCTATTCATGGCAAATAAAGTGATGCTAAAGCAACAGACTTGTGCATACATTCAGCACTGGAATTTTTTTTTGGTTATTGCAGCTGCTATGGTTACCAGTCATGCGGTTGGCCACCTTCTGTAGTGGAAGTACAGAGTGATTATACTGTACATTGTGTGAAGAAGTCAGATAGACCTTGGGGGTGTGTGGTGGGTGTGAGTTTCCTACCCGCTGCAGAAGGAGCTGGAATGAAAGTTCTCTGAAAGAAATACATTTCAATGCTAATACCTCCTAAGTGTTTGTAAAGCAACTGTCTTTGAGTTTTCTATTACTTCTAAGAGGAAAAAAAAGTAGCAAAGCAGATATGCACAAATAACCGATTACCCTTGCAATTAGCGCAAATTAGTGTTGAGCTTTTTATGCATTTGATGGTACAGTGACCTCACTGGAGCTGATACTATGGACATTTGCCCTGCCATTCAGGCTAAATAAGTAGATCCCCTAACTGACAGTATCCTCCTATATTAACTAAACACTGGAGGGAAATAATAGACATTACAGGAGGTTATCTGTGGACCTACGTAATCATGTTTTCTCGTATGTTCCTTCCCTCACCAAAACCCACTTCTTGGTTTGGTCAGCTGTATCTCTCCAAAAGACCTAATTAAAAAGCTCTTGTCATACAGAAAAGGTACTAAGCAATGTGTCCAAAGGAATTACTTGTCTACTGATGTGTGCAGTTGACCCCCAGCAATGAGGTGTATAAAATCTATGCTGTAACAGCCATCCATGAGTTAACACATAGTTAGAGCTAGTAAGTGTTTAACAATAATCAGATATTCCTTCACTGTAGTGTAGAAGACTGAATTTTTCTGAAGTCAGCACTGTAAGACCTTTGGGTACTAGGGTGCATGCTGCAGGACCAGGAGACCACAATGGTTGTGTCTTCGTATGGAAATTGTCCCTTAGAGAAAGGAAAGAGCAAATTTCCTCACAACTCTGTTGGATTTCCTAATATTGCTGTAAGTGCGTCTGCACTGCTGGGGGCTCTGGAGTTACTGCAAAGAGCTCAGGATCTCAGTCCCCAGACAGCCTTAGCTGTGATGTGACACTGCACCATCACCACAGATAAGCTGGAATAGGTCTCTTTCTACCAGTCATGCAACAACTGCCCTTCTTTTCTTCAGTTTTTCTCAGCCTAATTGGTCTAAGGCTGCTGGAATATGTACAGTCCTCTTCATGGATTCTTCTTGCCATAAATAAACAGCTGACTCTCTGCTTTGCTGACAGAGGTCTGCTGCTTCTCTGGGCAAGGGTTCTGCTGCCATCCGTCTGACTGTACAGACACGAAAGGCCGTTCAGGACTCCTTGGCATTGCCCACCAGCCCTGCAGAGGCAGGAGGTGCTGCCTTGCCCTGCACTTCTGCAAAAGGGCAGGGACAACTTCCACAATGGCTTCTGGATTAACGTGGTCTCTCCTGCCTCTGTACTGCCATGCCCCCTCCCAGTCAACCCATCTGTCTCCCCACCTACTTCTGTTGCAGCAGCCAGTCTTATTTTTATTTATACACTCACGGGAACTTTGGGGTTGGGCATTGACTACATCTACAAGAGACACATAATGAGTTTGAATTACCATTGAGTATGTTATCGTCCCTTCCCTTAAAAATTAGATTGCCTCTGAAGGTGGTGTTTTAACTCTGTAAAGATCAGCTGCAGATTGGCCTTCAGGAAGAAGCCAAGCACTTTTTGCTCAGACACCACAGTTTAGATAACTGTGTTAATGAAAGGGCTGTTCGCTTTGCCTGCCCATGGATATTCTTCCTGACTTTAAGCTGGCGGTATGCAGTTAATGATAGAAACTTGAATTTCTTCTTCTTTATGACATTGCAGCTGTTTACAAGATAGGCTATTTCCAGGTAGCTCAACATCCTGTCTTTTGTTGCCATGAACAAATGGTGGTGACACCTGTGCAGCTTTGAACTTCCACAAAAGCTGTCACTGTGGATGAGACCGCCTTTGACTTTTTTCTTTGTTTGTCAGTGATGCCTGCTTGTGGTTTTGCCTCCAGCTTATAGTATTTCCTTGGGTTTCAGTGGCCTCCACCCAAGTCTTACACCTGCCATGACCTAAGTTCAACTGCTGGTGATGGCGTCTGCGAGCCCATTGCTGCCAGCAAACTCTCCAAGCCTTCCCATGCTTTCCAATTCACTCTTCCATTTCCCATTCCTTTACTGGTACATTAACTGGGTTAAAGTGGCCATATTTATTAGACTGCATGGCATATATGATGGTTAGCAGTAATGGCTTGAAATCTTAAAGTTTCCTGCTGTCTTACCCTACACGGGATTTTCTCTATGCACGCACACCCACAAAGGCATGATTTTATTTGCACTTCTATAGCTGCTTGGTAATCAAGTCAGTCCATGGAAACTTAAAGTATCCTTCTCACTAGTAAGCATGTTACAGAGGCAATAGGGGTCCTGTATTCTAAACGGGATAAAGGCAAAACTGTAAAGTTATGTCAATAACAATTTGCCAGGCAATGAAATAGCACATAAAATGTTGAGAGGGAAATGGTAATAAATCCAGAAGAATTTTTTTTTCATTTGTGAAATATTCTCACGTATTCATCTTGTCAGTTTTTTCTTCTCCATGAGGGTGAGAAAAATCCTTCTTTTTAAAAATTTCATTCTGCAAGTTTATTTTCAAAAAGGCTGCTGGCAGGTTGTCACAGAAGGGGAAGATTATGATTAACTGAAATGTCATCAGCCTGTTATTCTCCACAGAGGCGATATGAATGGGAATTAAGTAATGAACTTCTGCAAACGGATGATAGGAGAAGGAGAAGTAACAGGCTGATTTCTCAGTTAATGCAGGGCTTTGCTGAAGGAATGGAAACGGTGAGATTTTCCTTTTAACTTCTTACACCTCATCAACTCCTGTTACCAAAAAAAGACAAAACTCCTTCTTGTCAAAAAGAAATCTCCAAGATCATACAGAAAGGGAAAGGTGGATTCCTCTTTATTTAACCAGAAGTCCTGTATTTCTAAGCTTTGGATTTTCTGTTAATATTGCTGTGGCTTACATGCTGCTGATCCTTTTTCCAGCGTTGCGTGATTAAATCATTGCAATGGTAACTGAGGCATTTTCCTTCACAGCACTAGCAGAATGCTGTTTAATTTTATCCCATGGGAAGCTCACGCCCGATTCAGTCAGGCATTCTTTAACTTTGTTGTTGTTGTTTTATCAAAGGAAAGACAGAACAGTACACGTTAGTCTAGTATGTTACACATTATAACTTGAGATGAGTTCAAGCCATAGAAGCTGGATATGAATTTCAAATGCCCAATACAATGAGAAAGGCCATGTTCATTATGCTGATCTGGGTATATGGCTGATGTTTGAAGTGTCGGGGGGTTTTAGAGGTGAAGTCTCCAGAACTGTCTGCCCTTCTTTATTGGAGAAGATACTAAACTTTGCAGATGCTGCAACAGAGGCAGTAATCCAGCCATGTAATGCACAATGGGGGAAAAAGTCTCATCTCAAATGGCAATAAAATTGCCCTCTGGCCAGAGGTTAGCATGTCTTTGCAACTCGTTGTTGACGAGTTAGTTCCTCTGTATGTGAGCGAGCAAACTGCACTTCAATGCCCTTTGAAATCTCTTTTCTGCTGTGTGAGGGCTGAGGAGCCCTTTGGTGTGCGACAACTGCGGGCCTGGACCCCAACAGCCGTCTGCCAGGCAGAGCAGCTTCGCCATGCAGAAGGAGCATTTACTCTGGCTGTGTGTTATGGGTGAAAACCACCTCCATGTGGCAACAAAGTGCTGGGCTGATGAGAAGGCTGCAAGGTCAATACCATGGGTCAGATTCTTTCTCTCATTCCCGTCCTTCTAGGGGCACTTGTTTGAACACACAGGCAGGAGAAACCATCTGCAAGACCACTGATAGAGTTCTCAGGGTACAGTGGAGAACTCATACAGCTGATTCTTGTGACTCTCCCTGTTTTCCTGCCCCTCCCGGGCAGGTGGTGAAGAAGAGGACTGGCTCGTGCATGCTGTGCTCCTGACGGCATCCTTGCTGTGTTTTCTACCAGCCCCAGTTAGTGCACAGCCCTTTGGGAACCAGAGCGGCTGAGTTCAGTGCAGATCAGCCACACCGGGCCAGGTCTGCAGCGGGGAATCAGCTTCTTTGTGTTCCCTTGCTCCTTTTCTTGATGGTTCTGCAGGAAAAGCATTTCCCTTGCTGCCGGCCAAACCAATTGGGTTTCCATGTTGCTTTTTGTAAGACCTCCTTACATTGTACGGGAAGCAACCAGCTGAGTGATCCATTGCTGCCGTCTCCACTGTCTTGGAGACACACAGAGCAGCCTGCGGGCACACGAGGAACCAGCTATAGCACAAAATGGGTAGCCCCAGCCTGCAGCACCGCTGGGTTACATCCAGGCTGCTCCGGGTAAGCTGGCGGTGGTGGACCTTTGTGAGGGGTTCCACATCACCAGCACGTTGATGAAGTGACAGGGCTGGTTAAATCACACATTTCAAAATCTGCAGCACAATGTCCAAGGACACATTGCGGTTTTGTAATAAAAATGTGATATTTCTTCTCTCCAGCTGAAAGTACACATTTTTTCCAAGATCACAAGTGGCCTTGTAGGTCATAGGTAGGTCAGTGGTGACATCCGTTGACACAGTTAAGAGACTTTTGTCCTAATTACTTAATATAAAATGCTACTAATATTGTTTTATATAATAAACTTATAATAACACTCTCAAACCTTACTGGATTTAAGTGCCAAGATTCCATAAAAGGTCATTTTTTTCTCTGTTAGTTGCTTTCTTTTCTTCTAAGCTGTGGTAATTAGAATCTAAAGAAACTCTAAGCTGAATAGGGGAATTGAAATCTTACAATTTCTCACAATCACATATCTTAGTGCTTTGAATAAGCCAAATCAATTTTTGACAATGTTGTCTTTGTGATCGCTCCAAAATGCCTTCCCATCCTTCCCCCAACCTTAGTGTAACACTCATCAAATATTTTCCTTTTTTTTCTGTCTGATAAGTAATTTTACATTCATTGGCATTGCCTGCTTGTAATCAGAGAGCCATTCCAGCAGCCAGCAGATGTTTAGAGGCAGCGTCTGCTGTTCTTATTTAAACTGGGGAGGGTTTGATCCCAGGAGATGTCCTAGCAAAATCAATGGGACTGTCTGCTGTAAAAGAAATGCTCAGTGGTAACATAGGTAGAACTGAGCTGCAGAGGTTTCATGGGAATTAAGCAGGTATACAGAAAGAATTGGCACAAGCTGATTTCACAACAGTAATTCACTCAGTGGTATTGATGAGGGAGAGCATTTCAGATGTATTGTGGAATAAACTGAGCTACTGGCAACATTCATTCCTGACTCCGTCCTGTATGCTGCAATAAGAGCAAGACTGTTTCTGGACAAAGAGCTCCAGTTTCCTATTTCTGTTGCAGTTCCTGTAATATGACAAAGGACAGTATACTGTAAAGTAGTCTACAACAAGGCCAGGTGTGGAGATTGCGGTAAACAGGGCTGCACCTTTGTAGAAGAATGAGGAGCTCAGACAATACTTTTATATCTTTATGTGATGGTGGGTTCTGTAACAGGGCTCCCAGCTAGCTGACAGCCACGTAACTTCATACATGTGGCTAAGGTTCATAATACGCAGCGCGTTGCAAAGAGGTGCTTGTGTACTGCGGTTGTTGCTGAAATGCATGACGCAGTGAAAGATTTTAAAGATGCCCTGCATAAACATCTAATGAGGGATTTTCACTCACACTAGTTGTGAAGATTCAAAAAGCAGAGGAAATGAAACGCTATCTCCTCTAGAGAACCTGCTGAGATATATTTAAAGCCTTCACTAATACATTACACAGATGCCTGTTCCAACAGTTTATAACAATCCTCAGTGGCCGATAGCACCACTCTTCAGGAACGTGATGCCCACAAGAGGTTTTCTTCAAGATGAACAGGATTTCTGTTAATCCAACTCGATATTACAGAATATCTCATTTGCTGGTGGCATAATACATGACAAAGATGCCAAATGAATAATCACTGGGTAAATTTTACTATCATCAAGTTGTAATATACAGTTTCAAAACCCTGTTTATTCAGGTTTACTACTTTGATATTTGCTTGTTGACATCTGTTATTGTGATAACCGGCCACCTGCTAGTCTTGCTTCTCCCTTCAAAGGTTTTTTTTGTCTGATTAAGTCTTACAAAATTTTCAAATCCCACTGCTCCCTTTCCTGCTTTCCCATATTGTTTTAAGCCATGGCATCAGATGCACATTATGGACATGACTCCTTGTAAACACTGAACTGCCCCTTTTAGAGCACTCTGGTAATGTCACTTATTCCCACTTTTCAGGCTGCCAGAGCCACAGAGGCATCTTTGTGTAAGCGACAATCAGGGCCCATAAATCCAGGCGTGAGATCCTCTTGGCTACGGCTGTGTTTTTAGGAGTATGATAACAGAAATAACATTAAACAAAATAAGCAAATATTGGCTCATCTAGTGTCACATCAGCAGTACTTTGGGTTGCCACGCAGGAAAGCAGGATGTTGGGGAGACTGAGTTTCAGAGTGGTGGGAAGCCAGGCTCATCAGGGAAGACAAGTGATTTAACATGGCCCTTCATAATAAGTGCCTGCAGCTAGCTGATTGCTAAAGCAGCATTGAGAGGATCTGTAGAGGAGATTACACAATCAACCGGGCCAGCTAGCAAAAAGTCTGCTGTGATGGCAACAGTTGCAGCAGTTTCCATTGGAAAAGAGGCTGATTCCTGCTAGTAATGCTCTTAGACCTCTAAAGATCACCTAGAGTAAGCATCACCTGGTTTACCTTGTTTGTAAGCCTTTTCAGTTTGCTTTTTTTGTCAGTCCAAAGAAGGAGGATTATACAAATTGTTGCTCCTTCACATGTCTCTATCAGCAATCCTTAAGATGAGCCTTCCCATTTCAGTTGCATACAGTGACTTGAACTCTGAGGACTTGAGTTGTGGGACGAATATTAAGTTCTGTGGGACTGCTCATGATTAAAGTTAAGCATGTGTCTGTTCTCTGGGGAAAGAGGTGGGAGAGGATATCCTATCACGAGAACCCATATTTGATTAGCTACAGAGTAGCTGCTGTTCAGGTAGCATTCTTAAAATCACATAACCAAAACCGAATTTTGCAGTAGCTGCACAGAATGCTATCCGCAGACCATGAGGCCAATCTGTAAAAGCACAGTTAATGACAATATTTGATTTTTTTCAACTGTGATTTTTCAAACCACCAGCCATAAAAGATAATAATAGTCTCAAAAAATAGCAGAGAGAGTGCCTTGTTCTTGCCTGGTCCTGGGCTTTGATGTTGGAGCGACTGGCAAGCACTAAACCCTAAAGGCTTGCATATAGTTTATATGAAATACCCTGACAGAGTCAAGATTGGTTTCTGGGTAGGTTCAACAGCAAGATTACTTGTGTCGTATAGCTTTACCATGTTACCTAGAAATCCTTCTGCTGCCAATAAGAAATTACTGTAAATGGTAAAGGTGCGCCAAAAGCCACAAAGCACTGTAGAAACGTGATGCCATTCCTGCCGGGGCTCAGATGAGTAGTGACTCCCGCTGAACTGAGCTATCACGTGCATTAAGCTGTGACAGTATGTGCATATTGAGACAAAAAGGGCCTAGATCAATATAGCCACTTGCAAAATGAAGGGTATAGGCTGATATGGAACTAATCTTATACAATGTAAGAGAGGAAATTTGAGCCAAAGACATTAGTGCAAATACTGAAGATAGTCAGAAGCGTTCTGGGAAGTTTAATATCCACAATGAACACAGCACTACAGTGCTAAAGCTCTCACCTGGAAGATAATGTCAGGAATATTTCACTCTATGTGCTTGCATTAATTGCGTGTTTACATTTTTAAAAGGGCAGCAGGGACCTATCTAAAAGCAGACAGAAAAGAATCCTCCACCAGCAACTGTATCTTACTTCTAACCAAACGCGTTTCTCTGATGTTAGAGCAGGAATCTGATTTCTATTAAACAACATAAATCTCAAAAACCCCCGTCAGTCAAATTTTATGTCGGTGATGGGTTTCGCTGAACAACTTTCGTCCCTCCATTTCTTAGAAGCGATAAAGATAGATGAAAAAAAATGCCGGAGGATTTGCAGCGGGAAAAGCCTGCAAAATTATTGCATGTGCGTTTTCAGTTATGATCATCATGTACAATCATAAACTACCTGATCACTTGCAAAAATATGTGTAGTGTTATATGTTCCTTACATAATTGTTATATTTGTCTCATCAAGGCTTAAAATTATTAATATAAGTGAATTTTCAAGCAGTAACCCAGTAGAAAAATAATAAATCTTTATGCTATTTGTCAATAAATTATAATGAAGAGGTCATAAAGACATGAAATAAAGAGGGGAAAGCAAATTAGAGAAGGGGACAAAAAGTATTTGTACACAAAACTCATTTCTTGTAATTTTGAAAGTCCAATCTCAGTAAAGGCCATTTAAGTATTTAGGCAAGAAATACAAGCTAGGAAAAATGCACTGCTGCGTTTACAACTATCGTCTTCAATTTGGAGGGCATTGCCACTTACAAGGAACTTTAATCTGCTTAAGTATAGATTTTCTAATGACCACCCCAGGGCAACGACCACAGAGAATGGCCACATACAGGATGTCTAGACAACTAACACTTACCTCATTTTTACAATACGCTTACATTTCTATTGAGTCTAGAGATCACAGGAGGCCAGAACATAAAAGTTACTAATCCATTAATGGTCCCCGGTTTGTTTTGTGTGAGGGTTATGAATTGTTGCAGTGTTGAAATACAGTGACTTCAGGGGTTATCAACAGATGTCTTGGATTAATGAGTCATAGTTACTGTGATGCAACTAGGTTATGTTTTTTTACAGAAAAGAAATTAACTCCACCACACTATCATAGAAGAACAACCGCTGCAAATTTAACAAGTATCTGCCTAGCAGGGCAAGAATGGAAGCTCTATATGTATCCCCAGTACAGAAATGAACAATATAAAATTGAAATTGTGGAAAAAAAAGGCAAAAATCATAAAACTTGTAAGGAAGATGTCAAGACAGGAAGTCCTGCAATCCATGTGCCTCATAAATAGATCAACAGACCCATCTGTGTCATTAGGTGACTTAAGGGACACTGAACTGAAAGAACATACATTATTCTGCTAAATGGCATGTGAAATCCTGGGGGGGGGGGAGGGTTAAACACAAAAGCTTGAAATTTGGAAAAGAAGGATAATATTTTGTTGAAACTCAAAATACCTACAGAACCAGTGCTGAAAATATTAGGTGTTTCAGGCCATTCAAAGTGAGGGGGAAATGTAAAGTAAGTCTGGAGACGGGGGGTGCAATGATGTCACTAGGACGTCTCATTGAGACAGACAGGCTTAGATTTTAATCCCAGGAGGGCTTTCAGAAAACTGAGAAAGAAACATAAGGATTTATTCACCAGAAACTGGGACAGGGAATTCTACAGTTATGACAACAGCCTGAAGTACAAGCGTGGCAGCTGCTCTAGACCAGAACTGCTAAGAATATCATGAACTCTTCCTTCAAGTTTTAATTGAGGGGAATATATACATACATGTAAAATAACCCCATTAATTTCTGAATAGGTTTTGTACGGCATTATGTAGAGCTTTTACCTTTTCTTGAGTGAAAATTAAAGATAAACTTTTCTTCAGTTTAAAAAACTTTTGATTCTTAAAATCCATTTTTTTCAAGTTTTGAAAATGGAAAAGATTGAAATACATTTCTTCCCTGCTTTCACTGAAATGAAATGTGCATTTTGGCAGCAGGGCTTTGGCTGGCATTCTGAGATAGAGTTCATTAGTCCCTTGGCAATTGCAGAAGATTTTCTCTTAAAACAGGGTCTCCGGGCAATTTTTTTTCTCAGCTCCCTCCCCCAGATAATTGCCAGAGGCCCCATTTTACAAGCTCTTGTGTAATTTTTTTTCTGAGGTTCTGATACCACCAGGATTTGATACTCTTAAAATGTTGTCAGTACCTCAGGCTCTCAAAGCCCCAGCCTGGTATTCATGCTCAACAAGCTCTGTAGCCACATCCAGCTAAGGTTTACGCAAATATACTTGGGCTTCCTCCTGTAAGTAATTTTTGTATGATTGTATAAGCTAACTTAAAAACCATTCAGCATTGAATGAACATTTGTATCAACAGACCAGATTTCTGTACTCTGAAACCACAATTTATAATAAAAAAAATTATTTTATTGATTCTGCTTGTGAAACTTCTGTGAAATTTGAAGAAGGACAGATAGGCAAGACTGCATATTCGACCCTTGAGAAGAAAAGGTTTATTAAGTAGCAAGAGGGTCTCCCCAGAGAATATTGTTTTCAGGCCACAGGATGCTTTCAAAGCTTCCATGATTCAGCAGACCTGGAGGAGCTCTGGGCTAGGTCAGACCCTTCTGTTTTCTTCCTTAGCAGCAAAAATAAATCTATATTACTGAAAAGTAATACATGATACTTACATGCTCATTGATTTACTTTAAATAACTCCCTAGTTTCTGCAATTATGCTGCCTGTAGGTATAGGTTAATATAGGTGTTATTACAACATAACTAGTTAATAAAAAGCTTGCAACACATATTTGTAACCTTACAGCATGCTGAAGAATCTTATGGTGAAGAAGTTCTATGGCAGAAGACAAAACTGCAGTTCTCCCTCTTTCATGTATTTCATATGAAATATAAACTGCAAAAAAGGAAAAGAACTGTGTGTATACTTGGCACTTTTCCTTTACAGATCCCTGCACTTGTCCTTTAAAGATTACTTCAGTTTCCTATTTGTTCTTAAGTTGAATTCCCATTGCAGTTGTAAGTTGAATTGCAATTGCAGTTCTAACGTGCTCCTTTTTCAGTGGAGGCTCCTTTAGCAAAGTAACTGGAAGATGACTTCAAAGCAGCTGAAGCCTGATGCACACACAGCAAGAGAAGAGGAAAGTGGATACTGAGTTTTGGACTGCATGAAGTGATCTTACAAGAGATTTATTTATCAATCTCTTCCAGGTAACCTTCTAAATCCTGCAATAAGATTTTCAGGCCTTGTGGAGGCAGAAAGGCCAACCAGAACCTAAGGATGCAAGGGTGGTGGCCGAAGAAAAGTCACCCCGTTTATGGAAGCCCTATGGAATGGATACTGGGGGCGAGGAAATTCTGGGGTTTTTTTCCCCCATATCTTTGTGTTGACAGAATGGACACAAGATGGGAAGGTCTTTTCCGAACAGAAAAGGTGGGATTCAAGCCTGAGATCTACAGAAAAATCTGGTGACCCATGGTGATCTAGGACGAGCCGTGTGCAGCTGAATAACCAAAATAGAAGTATAGCTACTTAGCACAACTTGCTTCGTTGACTTAATGTACTCTGTGAGTATAAATATACTTTTATAATATGCATAGTAACTATAGGTGGCTTAACTCTTTCAAAAAAGTGCGGAAAATAATTTCACGTTTTAGCCACGCTCCAGAATCTTTTTGTCAGTTTTTTGGATTTCAAGAATCACAAAGTGTTTTTCCCCTCTTCCTCCTGCTATATGAAATCCTCAGACAAACAACAGAATGACTAACACCCTTTGCTATGGAAAGAATGAAACTGAGTATTCAGAGAGTTGCCAAATGCAGAATAAACAAACTGATATAACAATTTCCTCCTCTCTATCTATTATGGTGATCTCAGTTTGAGTTTCAACATCAGTACAGAAATCCTCAGACAGAACAGATTTCCAAACAAATAGCATCTCTTCAAATGTCATATTAGAAGCAGCAACTTACTCTGCTGAAAAGTCGAAGCCACTGATACCACAACATTACCCTCTCTTGGTAACAGTACCATCTCCTTCTCTGCAAAGTAATTGTTTCCTCCATAACAATTTAAGCCACGGAAACCTGCGACTGCAATTTGTGATTCTAAGAGTTCTTGGAATATATTCTAGAACTCCCGGTGATTGGCAGCTCTGTAAAAAGCGATAGCTAGCACAACTATCCATCAAACAAATGAGTGGTAAGTCACTTGGAATTTCTCCCAATGCTATTCAGTTTTCTGTAGAATTTAATTCTGTTGTGTGTAGGAGAGGTTTCCCAAAGGTTAATAACTGTGTCATTTCATATTTTGCTCAGAAAACTGAGAGCTAGAAAACCATATTTCAGGCTAATTGCGTATAAAATAGTTTAGAAAATAGTCACCTTGAATTATGGACATATAAAAATGAAATGTATCCACAGGCTTTTTATTTTATATTTTCTTCAGAATGAATCATTCAAGTTTGTTTAAGAATTCTGCTCAAACTTACTAGACATTGCTAAGGATACTGTTTTTTCATTTCCTCTCTTTTTAAATGAGTCTACTATTAAAGTCCAAGATAGGACTAGTAGATACCTCCATTCCTTAGTATTCAGAGCCTGGAATTCTTTGCTGAAGATAAATGCTTATTAGAAGTAGAAAGGAGAGGTCACTCTTTCGTTTTGAGATGTTGCCAGCAGAAGGGGTGCTGCTCTTTTCTGCCTGGACAAAACTTGTCCTGAATACGGGGCACTTGGGTTACATTTCTCTCTGGACCAGATGAATCTCCAGCTACCTCTCCCACTTCCCACTTCCCAGGCACATGCCGTAAGCATGCTGTTGTGAGCTGTTCTCGGTGGGAATGTTCTCCATGACTTCTGCTGAAATTTTGTCATTTCCTAGAAAGGAAGAAGGATTTCGTGTGCCAGAGAAAGAGCATAAAAGTCAGTCCTGAGACACTGTCTTTGGATTGTTTCTGAATATCATCCAGAATATATTCTTCATAAAAGATAGAAACAACCCTTGGAGCAAGAACCAAAACACATTTCCTCCTTCCAGGTGACTTGTCTTAAATAGTACATTCATTTGCAGAATAAAATGGACCTCCTTCTCTAGATATAAGCTGCTCAGGAAGGCTATGAAGAGGAATGCCAATTTAGATATTACATTTGAACTCAATGTGCGAGTCCCATCAGTGAAAAACAGTCCCAGAGAAGCACAGAGAAAGAAAACTCCAGGGAAACAGGCGGTTAAGAAAGGAAGAGTTGGGCAGAGTTCAGTAGTCTCAAGGTAAAAGGGCAGCTGAGCTGGAATTGTGTCCTTTCCACCCCTACCACGCTCTATTCCAGCCTCTGTGTCTTTTCTCTTTAAGTCTAGTCCTTGAACAAAACTAATGTGTTTGTTCATGCTAAAGTTCAACAAACACTTCTATCCAGAGTAAGCTGATGCTACCACTGAGCAAAGGAATCCTACCTACCTGCCCTCCTGGCTGTCTGTTTCTGTTCCTGTATCATGTCCTCTCCTGTACCAAGGCAAGCATTTATGAGGCCACACTCTAAACTGGATCAGGAAACCCATCTGGCTGAAACCTAGTGGTATTTTTCCTGCTGGGTTGGTTTCTAGCTGGAGCAGTCCTCTGAGTCAGTTGGCCGTAGAGTCACATGAACATCTGTGCAGCCCAAAGGTTGGGGTAGCACAGGGGCAGGAACAGTCAGCAAGGAGGAAGAGGGAGCAGGGTGTGGAGTAGACAGATCTACTTCTTCCATTAGCAGTGCCTGTGTGTGCTGTCCTGGAGTGTCGCTTAAGCCACAGCCTTACTCCAGGGTGCCTGGGGTTTGGTTCGCAGAAGCATTCACAATGACAAGTGAATTCCTGGGGAGACATGCTTCCTCGAAAAGAAGTGTTATCCCTTGCTAACTGTATTGCAAAACCAGATATTTGATTTGTAAAATGGGGATAATAATAATAATCACCTTACAGGAAAGGGGTAAAAATGCATTTGTTGCTGTTTGTGAAACATTCTGTTCTGATGAACATTCTAGATCAACCTAGTTGGCAACACATCCACCTGTCTTCAGAGCTAGCGGACAACAGTGTGCAGAAAGGAAGGTGTGGAGCTGTGCTCTGATTCCCCAGGCTTCGGAGAAACTGTGGAGAAAGTTGCATAATCATGTAATTGTAATTTATACTATAGAGTGTGTGTGCCCAAGAAATCTGAAATAAAGGTAGAAGCAGATGGCATTTGGCATTTACTACTTTTGAGTGTTTGACTTTTCACCCCTAATCTTTTAATACATGGGATGGGAGTTTTGTGTTAAAAGCACTTTGTCTACAAAAGCACTTTGGAATTCCGCTTATGTTGTTTTTAAATACTTGAATAGTATGATTTGATGACTGACGTATCACATCACTTGAAAATTTGAAATGGAAGAACCCTCTCTTCACAAACGTCCCTTTTGCATTACCTTCTTGTCAGACAAGGAAAATTTCTAATTTTCCTCCTCTGTTCTTGCACTTTCTCCTAAGCCTGTAGTACTATGACTACTTGACACATTATGCTGAATTAGTGGGCATTGGTCTAACCAGATATGTCCTTGTTCCAGGTACTGAATTAAAAACAAAAGGTAACACCAAAATAATATTCTTAAGTATTCTGATGTGCATCCAAATAAAGTGTGGGGTTTTTTTTCACATTAGTCAAGGTTATTAACTGTGCCTTTACTATTGAAAAGCCTTCTTGACTCATAAAGTTAATGTCTATGTGCACTGATGCCTCTAGAAATGCAGACTTGAGACGTGTTCTGAGTTTGTGTTTTGCAATTTCTTTTCTGAGGATTATATAGCCGTCTAGGTACTAAGTGGCTCCCATTAGTAGAGTTTCTGGGCCTCTCTTCTCTATTCCAGTGGTTTGGCAGTCCACCGAAATGCAAAAGAATAATGCAGATCCTTGCAAATCATGAGAAAGAGCCTACTGTCTGCAAAGCAGGACAGACAGGCTTGGCAGGAGGAGACTGCAACGTGGATGGGTGCCTCTCTGAGCCCATGTACAGCTGAGAGGTCACAATTCTGGCCTGTCAGACTTGACGCTGATCATTTTGTACTTCCTACTTGACAATCCCTTTGCACGAGCCTTCAGGTTCACCCGCACACTTTCTTCCATGCTGCTGCTTTGTGGCAAATGCTCCTGCATACTTTCTTTCTTTTGAAGTCCTTTTTGAGAGAAATTCTTCAATATTTCTAATAAGTTAAATATACCAAAGTCGGAAACATTTCTTTGCATTTATTAAAAAATACACTTTTCCCACCTCTAATTAATGTGTATTTCTCATCTTGAGTTTTAATGACTTCAAATAGTTTATGCCCAGTTAGTAATTACCCATGCCAATTAAATGGAACAGATTTACTTCAGGGTGAATTCTTGTAAGCTGCAGAGAGGGTTGCTTTAAAATGCCTGTGAAGTCCCTCAGAGAGTTCAAAGATGACCGTACGAGTTGCACAGAGTTATAGCTGGTGAAGTCAGAGTATATATCTACTTCATGTCAGAAAAGGCCTGTTGGTGAGTGAAAAAAAGAACACAGAAATTAGTTCACGAGACACTGCCTTTCCTGCCAAAGCTGGCTAAAGAAGTTGCCTCTTATTCCTGCCCCCAGTGCCCCAAAGCAAAACTGGCCTTTTCTTACGGCACTATAACTGTTTATGTGCTATAAACTGGATCACTGAAATGATCCGCATTAAAGACAATCCTCTGAAACCCCCAAGCCAATAATGCTAGAAAATACTCTTAAGTCCCTAAAACCTTCCCCGT
The DNA here is from genome assembly GCF_965638725.1 of Aptenodytes patagonicus. Classification (NCBI taxonomy): domain Eukaryota; kingdom Metazoa; phylum Chordata; class Aves; order Sphenisciformes; family Spheniscidae; genus Aptenodytes; species Aptenodytes patagonicus. The sequence continues at coordinate 33,097,487 of NC_134955.1, read as the reverse complement.
ATATACTGACTTCCTGGGACCATGAATGAGAATATGGACCTTTTCCATATCCTGAAACCCACTGATCTTGGGCTCCAGCAAATCATCTCTACGTGAATTACTTCATCTATTTTTCTGGTGCGTTGTATATCTACATTGTAATGCTTTTTGGAAGGGTGTGCTGTATACAAACTTTCACATGTTCATTGTTCATCAATGAATGAATTATGCGCTCTGTTTCAGGGTGGTTCAGATTCTTAGTCAAATTTTCCCTGTGCTTCCAGTAGTTCCGACCAGCCCTAATCAGAAACAGTCCTACTACTTACCATTTCATAAAGCCAAACCTTCAGAGAGCAACATAAATGTTAATTAATTTACTCTCACCTCACTCCTCTGAGGTAAATAACGGTATCATTTTCCCTTTCTGTTTAAAGGAGAATATTAAAACAGAAATGAAGTGACTTGCCTACGGTAACACAGCAAATTAGTGCAGAAGAAGGGTTGGCATTCAGAAATTCTTGGGGTTCTTGGGGGCTTGTCTACACAGGGAAACTGACTGGAACGCTGACTGTGCATCCTTCATTCTGTAACAGCTAGTCAAGCAGAGGCTGATGTGTGAGTGCTCTATCAAAGGGAAGAGACTCCTTTTGTTCTGGAATTAATTGTGCATTATTGAGGCAAGGTAATTATTTTGGAATAAAACCCCTCTTATCCCTTTTATTCTAGATCAGCTATTCTGATTACTTCCTTATATAGGCAGGAGGTAAACTCTAAATTCTCCTCACCCCCTCCCCAAACCTAGTTAATTATTGCTTAATTATAAAGGTGCAAAAATGTTTGTACTTCCAGATAAAGAAAATAAATGACTTCTGGATATCCTGAGACCTGTGAGAACACGCATTGCTCCCAAGTGCTGCTGCCCCCCTAGCCACAGCTCTAGATGCAATGCACGGGGAGAACGTGGTGAGAACAGCGGCTCAGCCGTGTCTCACGCCGGCAGCCCCCACGCCAGGACCCTGCACTACCAGATGTTGAGCTCTTAGACCTGGGATTCAGGGAGAGACCGCAGGGGCCCGGGAGCAGGAGCCAGCTCCAGCGCTGGACTGCAACCAAGGGTGTGTGCCTCCACCACGGCCTCATCTCAGATAGCAAGTGGGCTGGGCTGGTGCTTGGTGTCAGAGCCTCTCCCTCCCTACGTGACCCTTCTGAATATCTCCCTCATCTTATGATCTGGCACGTCAGCAGCGTGTGAAGGAAGATCATAGAAAAGGTTTGGGAATGTGCTAGCCTCATTAACCTCATTAAAGAGCTTGCAAGCCACGGCCTCGCTATCTAAATTCTTCTTCTGAAGACAAATTCAGTAATCGCACACCACAGTTCCCGATGCTGCAGTCACATCCAGCACTGTTGTATGTATATACCTGTGGACTGTAAGCCTCCTTGGACTTCCCTTTGTAAGAGTGGGGCTAGAGCTGCCAATAAAAAACTTTTCATTTATGTAAAATACACCGCGCTTTTCAGGTGGGTGATATAAGACAAATGTACTTAAATACCGAAAATGTTCCTATTTGTTTTTCTGGATTGCCAATTCTCTTATTTTTCATGCCAGAGCAGCACTGGGATCAGTTCCTCATCCATCCAGAATGTTCTTTCTACTCAGCAAGATGAGATAGGGAGTGTTTTTGTGACCCCATAACACCTGCAGGAGTCACGACCTCAAGCTGGGGAACCAGTAAGAGAGTGATTGCTCTCTGGAAACCCACCCAGGTATTTTTACAGTACTGAACACTGTGGTTTTTAAACATCAGTACTAAAGATCCATTAGGAACATCTTCAGAAGCTTGCAAGCCATTTGGATCCGTATGTAAGTCTTGTTGGTCTTCGCTGTCCAGACATTCCTGGAAAGTGAATGGGGGGTGAAGCTAACATCTCAGCAGTGGAGCAGCTGCTCACCACAGCTCGGTTGCTCTAGCTATCACCATGCTGCACACTGCTGGAACGTTGCCAGCCCAAATCGGAGATGTTTTCTGGAGTGTCCTAATTTCAGAGATAGCTCAGGGAAAGCTTCACTTGTATTGGTTTAACTGAGATTGTTAATGTTCTGTCAAGCCAAGGACGATAACGGCAACCAGCAGAGTATCCAGAATGGGTTACCCCCAGCTGATTTGGTTCAAAATTTTGGCCATTTGAAAACAGAGCAGTGTTCCTGTGGAACAAGGGCTGATGTTGATGTATGCTCTTTTTTTTCATGTGCCTACTCATATCGTTAATTTGTTATCTGTGGTGGATATCTAGAGAGAATTCAGTTTAATTTGACTGGCAGTAAAAGAGCTCGATATATACTATCCGTATAGTACCGGAAGGTTTTGCCTTCCGGTCACTACAGTGACCTTGTCCCTACAGGTCTCCAGGAGGCTGGAATGTGATGTAATGATCAAAATGAAAACAAAAAAAAAGGATAAAAGAGCATTTTAATGCAAAAAGTTCTGAGAGATGCAACACTAAAGCGTATTGGGCATAGCCCAAGAAGTCTAGTTACCAACCCTACACATACAGGTCGCTGTTAGGAGTGATCTCGGCCCTGTACCCTGCCGTCGGTCCCGGGCCACGAGGCGGGCGGCCCCGGGCCGCCTTGAGCCAACAGGAGGCTCCCTGAGCGCAGCTCCGTCGCCGCGGCCGCCCCCCGCCCCCCGGGGCAGACGCACAGCTGCCCGCTCACCTCAACCCGCGGGCTCCCGCCTCGAAACTGGCGCCCCGCGAGTGAGGCGGGGAGGGGAGGGGAGGGTCGTGCCCGGCGCGGGGGGCGGTTGGAGCGGAACCAGCTCGGCGCAGGCCTCGGCCGCCCGCTAGGCCCGGCGCTTGATCGTTGCTATAGGAACGCGCGCGGGGCCGCTCGCCCCCGCCCCTCGCCGCCGGAGCGCGGGCGGGCGGCGGGGCAGCCCCTCTCGCGAGAGCTGCGGCGGCGGCGGCGGCGGGCGGAGCGGAGCGGAGCGGGCGGCGGGGTGAGCTCATCCCGGGCGCGGGCGGGGAGCGCCGCGCAGAGCCCAGCCGAGCGGAGCGGAGCGGAGCCGCCGGCAGCCGCCGCGGCAACTTTGTTGGGTGAGTTGCGAGCGGGAGCGCCGAGCCGGGGCGGGCTGCGCGCCGTCCCCCTCCTTCCTGCCGCGGAGCCGGGCGCGGGGAGCCGCCGTGCCGCTGACCGAGGGGTTGTGTGGGTGTGCGTGGGGGGAGCGGCCCCAGCCCCGGGGCTGCGCGGTCCCCTGCCCGACAGCCGGCGCCCCCGCCCCGGAGTTAGCGGGGGTGAGGGCTGGGGGCCCGGGCGAAAGTGGCCCGCAGAGCCCCCCGCCGCCGCAGCGTCTGGAGCCCCGCTCCTCCGCCGGGCAGGGGGTGTCCGCCCCTGGGGCGGCGGGGGTCCGCCGAGCCGCTGCCCGGGGCGGCCCCCCGCCTTGCCGGTAGCGCCGGGCCGGGGTCGGGCGCGGGTTCCCCCAGAGCGAGCCGAGCCGGGTGCTATTTTCCGGATCTGTGTCTTTTTCTTCTCAGGAAAGGCAGCCCCGAGCGGGAGCAGCGCGGCCGGCGCCCCGGCGGGAGAGCGGACGGAGGCGGCGGTGAGTGGCGGCGGCCCGCTCCGCGCCGTGCCGCTCCGCGGCGGCGGCTCCCCGCGCTGCCCGTCCCTGCGGAGGCGGCCGCCGCCGAGGGCGCCCTGCGGCGGGGGGCGCGCTCCCCTGCGGGCCCGGGAGCGGCACGCTGCTCGCGTTCAAGGCTCAATAAATAACTTGTCTCTTGTTCGGCGCTGTAAGTTGTACTTCAGTCTTTTTTTCTTTCTTTACTTTTTATAGTCAGCGAGGGTGTAGTCGTGCTGTTTTTGTTCTGAGCCGGTGCTGAGACCACAGTAATGATAACAATTAGGTAATGTCGAGGCAGTGTCGGTGGGGATGTTCTGAATGCTCAGCTCATGAGAGAGGGGGTGGAGGAACAAAATATTTGCCGATGGTTGAGTTCTTCACTGGGAGCCTGGAAAAGTGGAAAAACAGGGAATGCCTTAAGCTGGATCTTACCGGGAGGGAGGAGGAGATGTTGGTGGAAAAGCAAGGAAAGGTAGATGAGACGGGGATAACCTTTCTAAGCTGAATTTGTTTGCTTTTCCCCCATTTTATATTGCGTGAAGTCTTGATGTTGATGTTCTCATGCTATATTAAAAATAACTCTATTATTTGCACTGGATAACTGCGGTGCAGCTTCAGTTCGTTTAATGAGGAATTCACCCATTCGTGTCTGGTAAAGCAGTGATACAAAATGGGAATTGCTCAACTTAATGAAGATCTCCTTGTATAACCTTGGCCACAACATCTGTATGTTTTAGGTGAAGGAGGCATGTTTTTTACCCAAAGAAGAATACAGAGGCATTTCTTTGATAATTTTGCTTACAAAATCGCTTTTAAAAATTTTGCCTGCAAAATAGCTTTTAAAAATTTTAGTGATGCTGCTTCTTTAATGAACCCTTTACTGCATACTGAATGAAGTGCATCTGTGAGTATGGAGCCTTAGTTGATAATACAATGCAAATTTGTTTTCAGAGTAAAGATGTCAGATTTCATTAGGTTCCAGATCTGTATGGATGAACCAAGATTGGGGTTTTCTTTAGAGAGCAGTCCTTTCATGATGGAATTTTGATTGAGGGTTTTTTTTGCTCATTAACTATGGGAATTAAGCATTAGTTTCCTTTAATTTAAAGCATAAACCAGTTTTGAAAAGGGAAAACAGAGTCTTCCCCCCCCCCCCCCCCAGTTTTTGCCTGTTGTCACTGTAAGTACTAACTGGATAATAAGCATCTATGTTTTCTCTGTTGGAGAGTTTGGTCGTTATTTATTGGGAAGGTATTGCTGGGCTAGCCTCTGTTTCCCTTCAGCTGGAGTGGTGGGAGATACAGGTGAAAGTACTAAGGTAGAAGTTTGTGGCACTTGTAGTCGCAGCGAGAGATCTGTAAGTTGTGTTTCACTGTCAAGGCTTTTATGCCTTAGGCCATCAGACGCCATACCAGTTATTTATCTGGAAACGGTGTGGGAACTTCAGATTTATTTTTTTCTTAGTTATAAAACCAGCTGTGTTCTATTTGGGTAAAGCTAAAAAGAAAAGTTTCATGATTGAATGTTTTATGTAAATACTATGTTGCCTCTGTATTGATAGGTAACTACGGACAGAATATTCCCCCCCTCCCCCCCGTTTTAACAATGTTTATTTATGGCCAGTTGATTAAAGGACGTGCACTCAGTTGCTCAACAGTGTATTAAGAAGGTGTTACTGATGCTAATAAAATGCTTAGTTTTAACATTGCTACTTGGGGTAGGCATACTTGGCTTTCAGTTGTGGTTCGTAGAACCTCTTAGATCATGAAGTAAGAAGTAAAATGGGATGTCAGCTCTGACTATTGTAGGGCTGCAAAAAGTTGCTTGACTAAAAAGGCTAGCAGGTGTTAGAGGTAGGCACTGACACAGAACTGCGAAAGGGTGGAGTTGCAAATAAGGAATAAAAACTTAATATGGGGGTATGTAATTCATAATCTCTTTTTTCTATAATAAAATGTACAATTGTCATTTCACTCATGCATAATTGGTTTTAGTTTTGAAGAGCTTTTTCCCTCTCTCATGTTTATCTGAAATGTTATTTTAAGGTTTGGAATTAACTTTTGGATAGCTCTTGTTTTAAAAACCATGTCCAAATGTAGACTCTTCCCCCCTGCCCCAGGTTTTCAATGAGATTTTTTTTTATCATGCTTATAAGCATTCTGCTGCTGCCTCAAGGGCATTTTGTTCTTATGTAGCTCTTTTTGTCCTCTCAGTTTTGTAAATGTGTCTCAAATATATCCTTTAAAATGTGTATTTCAGAATTATTAATTATGCTGCTATGAACACATTTTTTATTTCTAAGAAAGGAGAACAAAACTTAATTTTAAGAACATAAAATGTTCCTACTAGTAATTTTGAATTTCAGTAAGGTCATGTTCTTCCTGTTAGGGAGGATAATTTTGGAAATACACTGAGAATATGAGAGGTAGGCTAGTAAGAGAAAGGGTTGAGGCCCAATTGAATTTCTTTTCTATTCCTTTATCTGTTTTGTCCTATAGCATGTCTATTGTAGAGAAGAAAAAGGAACAGTTTTCTCCATATCAGTAGTTTAATCCCTTCAGCAAGAGGGTTGCTGCAGGCTATTGAGTTCTTACTGCTACTGGTTAGAAATCCCGGATACCCTACTGGGGTAAAGCAGCAGAGCTTCTGCCTTTATCAAAATTTCAGTCACATAAGTTGGTTTCCCTAATGCTGACATTTTCAGAGGTTTAAATTTATTCTCATTGACCATATGTGTTGGCTAGTTGGCAAATAGTTTTGATCTGTTGTTTCCTTGGCTTTCTTAGCTTCAGGCAGATTCCTTCTATTCCTCAGCAGCTTCTTAATTTAAATATTTAAAAAGTCAATAAGGCATGATTTAATTATCTGTTAATATCTTTTTATATCTTTGCTTTGTTTACTTCATTATCCATCTTTTAGATTTTTATTTTATTCACTTACTCTGAAACCCATTTGTTTAACTTGTTAATAAGTTGTGACAGAAATACAGTAGTGCAGTTACTTATTTCTTTTATCAGTATAAATATGTATATTGTAAAATCTGCTAGGTGAGGCTTTTATTGATTTGGCATGTAAAATTAATTGTATGTTAAGTATCTTTCTGTGAGCGAGGGGAAAAAATGTTATATTGTTCTGTCTTTTATGTTTCCAGGGAGATATGACTTCAGTGACTTGATTTCAAGTATATCCCTCTAAATAGCAGCTTTTAAATAGTCTAAGCTTTATATTTCACAGAGTTCAGTTTAATGTTGGAATGAGGACTCTCAAGCTGGAGGTTTTTAAAGTGGGATTTTATGGGTCTATGAGAGTTGAGATATTCTCTATTTAATAAAAGGCAATCGATGTTTTCTGGGAGTGGAACCTTACCAGCAATGGTTAACTGGAGGCACAGTTGTAAACCTACAGAATATGGCCATTGGTGAGGCTGAGTGACAATAATTTTGTGGTTTTGACTAATTCTCATTTTTAGTCTTTACGCAGCTGGCAGTGCAAGACTAACACAATCTGTAGCAGTTTTGGTGTTAGCTTTGATAGTAGTTTTGCACTCTGAACTTTGGGAAGCCCTTTAGGAGTTGCAGAGACACTAGAATTGCTTGGTTATTTAACTGTTTTTGGACATGAATCAGCAGATAAAATGGTTTTAGATGTCTGCCTTTGCATATGTAAAGCTAAATTATGTCACTGTCTCAGTCTCTTCAATTTTGAATTCTGTGGCACCAGTTTGCTGGGTGGGTTGTTTGATTTAGATTCTGCCACGTCTTATGTTAAGTGTTAAGTGAGACTAAGCATTTACAAGTCTTTGTTTTCTTTATGGAAGCATGTTTTAAAGAGCACTTCATTTGAATGTGGCGACATAACACTTTTCATAATCTTGATAGCTGGTGAATTGTATGATTGCTAACTGAGTATTTGTCAGTGTTGTTTCAAAGGTCTGAGTCTGCAAGTGGATCCTCTCTTGCAAACCTGTGTTTGATTAGTAGGATCAAAATCAGTCGTGGCTCCATCTCTTCGTACTACTTAAATCTCATGTCGGATGCTGCAGTGCAATAGTAGTAGCTCTTGTTCCCTGCACAGTGGATGGATGTCTGTTTTGAAGAGAGAGATCAAGTTCCTGACAAATGCACGACTGTATAGAGCAACTTTTCTGAACATGGGTTATTTAAAACCATAATACAGAAGGAAGAGTTGTTACTGGGAATAGTGGTTCGTGCTTAGGCCTGAGAGGCACTTTGAATTTTTTGTTGATGTTTTAATACTCTCTTGCCTTTGGTCTCGGGCTCTGTAGAAAGGGAAGAACGCTTTCTTCAGATGGATGTTATTAAAGATTAGTGAAGTGCTTTTTGAAGACCAAGTTTTATTTCATAAGTTGTCAAAATTTAAATAAACTACTGGCATATAGTTGTTTTAAAGTTGGATTGTTTTTCGTGATTCCTTATGGTTTACCTTCAGTGCTCGAAAACCTTTTGGTGATGTTTATTTCAATTTTTGTGTTGTTTGTTTACCTCTTGAGGTAACAATTTTTTTACCTCAAAATACTCATTTAGACCTTGGGGAGACTGGTTTTTACTGCAGCTGTGAGAGAAACATGCTGACGTTGAACCTGTACATTAACATGGACTTTTATCTTAGTGAAAGCATTTCAAGTGAACCCTGAAATATATCTTATTTTTCCTAATTGATGATGTTATCGTGGATTAAAAGCCTCAGCTAGCCAAAATCAGCAGAAAACAAGCTCTTATTCCAGGCTGCTAGAAAGCATGGGTCAGAAGTTGAGCATAACTTAGAGAAAAGTTGCCTGTTGAGTCTGCTTGGGAGACTTAGTTATGTTTAATATACTTGGCTGGTATTACCTTGTGAATTTTCATGCTTTCTTTTCTGTGTGGGGAAAATTGCCAAGCATCTTCCTTTGCTCTGTAGCCTGCTTTGCTGCCTGTCTCTGTGCAGTAGATGGTGGGGTTCCAGGAAGGTGCCGAGGGCTGCTTTTGTAGCACAGCTCTGCTCTCTGAATTTCTCGAGTCATGGTGCATTTTACAGCACCATCAGCTAAATCAATTGTCTTTTGACCTTTGAATTCAAATGACAGGCTTATTGTATGCTGATGTGATGTGAAATAGGATTAATACAAAGCTTTTTTTTTAATAGCAGCAGATAATATCTGTAAAACAACTGCTGTGGTAGCAGAACTTTCTGTATGCCAGTTGTTCACGTCAGCAGTGCTGATAGATATCTTGGGTTTTCTTGGTGGTGGTAATACAGACAGCGCTCTCTAAAGAGTTAACAAACATTTTTAAAAACCTACATTTGTTGATTTGACCAAAAGTTGCATAGCCCCAAGAACACTTTTACATTGTTCTTGGGACTTTTTGAAATGATTGAAACTGTATTTTTGTATTGCCTGGGGTTTTTTTGGGTCTTATAATAAGCTACTGGTCTTACTTCACGCTCGCTCAGAATCACACTGTCATATGAAATATTCAGTGCAGATCCATGACGATCGGTGTTTTACAAGAGAGATTATAATTTTCTCATTCATAACTCTTTTTTTTTCTCCTTTCTGGTTCAAAGAGTGCTTCTTTCCTTCATCTAATTTCAATATTGCTATCTGTGTGTTTGGCTTCGTCACTTGGTCTTACACTAGCGAATAATTTGGCAGAGTAGAAGTGGATCTTTGGCTGAAGGTGGGGGCGGCGAGTCTCCCAGATTGATACTGTTAGTATTTCAGTAATTTTCCTTCAGACAGAATGTAGTCTGGTCTCCTAAATTGGACCCCAACGCAGATGTGGTTTGTTGGTGTGGACTGTTATGACCGTTAAGGGTTGGGCCACATTTGGTGGACTTCTGGGGAGGGATGGAGAAATCCAGTTTATGCACACCAAAATGGCTATAAAAATTAAATCATTACGAGGGTGGTTAAGCATTGAACGGACCACCCCAGAGTGACTGGTGAATCTCCATCCTTAGAGACTTTTAAAGCTTGGCAGGACAGAGCCATGAGCAACTTGATGATGTGGAAGTCAGCCCTGCTCAGAGCTGGAGGTTGGGCTCCTGGGTTAAAGCACTCGGGGCTCTGCCGGCTGCTAGCCGGTGATAGCTGGAGGGCCTTCTGAAAGGGCACTACTGTTTGAAATGCTGATGGAGGTACACTTTAAACAACTTTTAAAAATCAAGACCATCCTTGTAGTGAAATTTTTTTTTACACTAATGCGAAACAGTTTTACTTTGGTATCCAGCCCATTTCATGTCTTTTGCTTGGGTAGCAGCACTACTGCTGGTGTCAGTTTATCACAGCTTCCTAGTGCTGGCTCTCGGGTTGCAAACCTGCAACAGGAAACCCTATTTCCTTTATCTGTGGGCACGGAGGAAAGGAGGGGTATGTATTTATTTATTTATTTTCCAGCAAGAGGCCAATGTAAGAGGAAACGTACACATCTTGAATGTTTGTATTTTGGCAGGGCCAGAGCACAAATTTGCTCTTGCTGAAGAAACGGTGGCAAAAATCAGACTTTTTTTTTTTCCACATTTCTGAAGTGCAACATGACTTTGTCTACGTGTTTAAAAAAAAAAAAAGACAGTGAGTGATGAAACTCAAACTGCAGGCTTAAACGTGTTACTGTTACACAAAAGTCGTTACAGTTCTTATCTCTGAACTATTTAAAGATCTCTTCTTTTTGTTTTTGTGGCCAAGGCTTCTCTCTTCATTTTCTGAATTAACAATCTGATTTTTTTTTAAATGTTTTAAAAACAAATGTTTGACACTATTTTGGGAATATTGTTGCATGTGTCAAATAGAAAACAATACTAGACCCCCACCAAATAAATCTTAGAGGGCCTTCCCTGCTTCTGCTGGATGCAGTTGATATTTCTACCACTGTATTTTTTTTTTGTCAAATTGGAAGGGCTGAAATTAGATTTTATGGTTTCAGTCTATGCAGAAGGACTGCATAATTGTGCAGAAGTTATGGTTTAACGTTCTCATGCTTTGAAAATAAACATATCTTTATGAATGACATGATACTGGCACTAATTTTTTTACTTTGCAAATGTATTTAACAGCTTTTTGCATGAATCGTAATAAAATAGTTCAATAGACTGCACTGTATTGATTATACAGCAGCCGGAATAAAGAGTGGAACCTGATGCTTTCCCCCAGCTTTTGCTAAAGCAAACATTTAGAAGTGTGAAAAGGAAGGAGATACTTATGTAAAAGCTATTTACATAGTTTGTACTTTCCTTGGATGTGTTTTTTTCACTCTTTCTCTTCTTTTGCCCTTCTTTTGCAGTCTTTGAAGAAGGCAGTGTTGACAGAAAGTCAGTTTGTTTTAATCTTCCCCCCATTGACTTCTGCAGCATCTTGCAGGGTAGTCATTGACTCGTACTTGACATAACTCTAGAAATTTCCATGATGTCCCAAATCTAGTATTGTTTATTGCATTGCCATACAGAGAGACTGTAGGAGAATCTTTGCTAGGATGCCTTTGTTAAGATAAACAAAAGAAAAATGCTAATATAATCTTACAACATGCTATTAAATGGAAACTGAAAAGGCCTTTTTGGGATTTTGAGTTCTGTGGGTTTTTAGGGCATGTCTGTGCAGTGAAATGAATGGCCGTTGGTACTCTGGAGTGCTGCCTGACACAGGCACTTCCACTTTGCAGTTTGAACTGTGGGAGAAGCTCTGTAGACTAATTTGAGAGCCATAAGTCAATTCTTGCCTTATTATACAATTGGCTCCCTATCTAGGCAAAGGCAGAAGATCTGCAGAGCTACATAGTTTTTTTTATCATGTATTAAAATTGTCAGGACTCTATTTTAATCCTGTACTATTGTACTTCTATTTTCAGCCAGAAATTTTTTAAGGTTTATTAATATGCTAGATAATGTTTGAGAACAGAAAGGTTATTCTGTCTCCAAACAGCAGCATTAGAATTGGGTGTGAACATGCAACAGTGTGCTGTATATTCCAGATTTAATCACTTGTATATGTAGTGTTGATGCAGTAAAGACTTTCAAATTTGTTGGTAATTTAAAGCACATCTCCAGTAAAACAAAGGTATGATAATAAGCAGTAATGAAATATTGCAAAGGGTGTTCATCACTGTTATTTTAACAGAAGTTAAGTCATTATCTGCTGATTGCTGGCATCATTAAATCTCAATTTTTTCAGTATGTCAGTCAGTGCTTACATACCTGAGCAGCTGAACTGAGGGTTTCCATTCTTGCATCGTTGAAGTATCTTTTTGTTCATGGGTCTTAAGTGTAATGACTTGCCTCAAATTGCCAACAACTTTATGCCTGCCAAGGGTAAGAGTGCAAATGTTGTGAATGTGCTCTTTAACTAAGAGATATAATGCATCTCTTCTGAAAATTGGGGTGAGGGGAACAGTCAATTTAATTCATAACAACTTAGCAGTTGTGCAGAGCTGGCCACATGAAAAATAATCATATGCAAGGTAAACGTCGCCTCTTGTAAAGTACAAAATGCCCAGAGATGGAAAATGGCTGAAGTGCTGGGGGAGGGGGGAGACACTTGCTGTTCCTTATTTTTTGTAAATCTACACTTTGCTTAAAAACAAAAAAACCAAAGCAATTTATAGTAGTTGCCAAATATTCCCAAGTATGATGCAGTCTAACTCTAGGTGACAGGTTTCTTCAGGTTCTTGAGGGAGGGGATTAAGTGACTTGGGGCTAAATAAGACAGGCCTCACAAACTGATACAAGGAGAGAAATTAAGGAGCAGTTGAAGGAATTTGTAGATAAAATCCTCATTTCATCTTTCAGTTCTGTGTAATAGAAAGAGGTAATGAGAATTAACAAGGGTCAAACTTGAAGAAATAATTGATGAAATGCAGAGCCAGTGGACAGATTTAAAATGAAGTAGCACTTTGATCACTTATTTGTTTGGAACACATTGGAAGGTAGTGTTGTGAACGTTAGGGAAGCTGGAGAGGGTAATAACAATAAGAACTGTCAGATCATTGTTTAGACAGAAGGAAGTTGGGTTCAGTTGAGGAGGAATTGTAAATGATTGTAGTGTTTGCCTTACAGTTGTCAGGTTTTCTAATGTGGAGGACTAAAAGATTTTTGGCAGAACAGTGGGCTTCCATTTGACATGGTTTTAAAGCATCCAGAATAAGCATGATTGATACTTGCTTTTTGGTAGATAACAGTACTGAAAAAGCAATTTTTTAAATTGTGTTTAAATATTGTAGCTGAAACTGTATGAACAAGTGAATCGTATCTTCTGTTTCTCCCTCTCACTCCCTCTTTTTCCTGAGTGTTATAATTTAGAAAAGAAGTGTCCAAAGATGTGTGTGATTTTCTAGCTTTAAAAGTGAGAGAAGAATTGAAGATCTATTTGAAGGGAGGTGGGAGAAGAATCAGTACAACTCTATATAGATGCAGCTAAATGCTTAAAATTGTGACTAGTTTCTTAAATTTGAATCCTACTTTCCTCCAGAATGACTAGCTTTTCTTCCAGGTATTAATTCTTACTTGAAACTTAGCAACAAATTAAACTTTATTGCTTGCAACAGATAAGTAATTGAGGATAGCATAGACAGTGTACCTGATTGTGTGGTCTTTCCTATTCACTTTTTTACATGGGGAAAGAAAAGGGCTTGTGGAACAGTGCTGCTCTATTTCAGTAACATTTTACAAGTGGCAGTAAAAACTCTTGGCTCTGCGACAATATGTGGGTGTTACGTGCTTGCAGGTAAAGTTGTTTAATGTTAGTGTTTAATAGTACTTTTGAAAATGAAGTAATTGTATGCATAGTATAATGCAAAATACCCTTAAATAGTAGTTGGTTTCTGCATTACACTATTTTCTTGTTGCTGATAAAGGAGGTACAAAAACCTTTCCATGTTAGAGGTTCAAAGCAATTTTGCCAGGTAAAAAAATCGTCTTTCTAAAGGTGGTGGTTTTTTTCTTTTTTGAAACTTGTGTTAGTGATGAGTGTCTGTTCTGTTTGCACTGAGTTTCTGACTTAAAAATGTTAATAGCAGTAGCTATCTTGTTTGCTGTAACCCTTCTTTGTTATCGCCTTAGTACTTAGCTGAGATGCCAAAAGCTCTTGAAATGTATGGAAACTTCAGTTAGGTTAGTCACTGGAATACTGGCACCCTGGGTCGCAAGGCAATGTGTTATGTTATCCCTGTGCTCAAAATTTGGAATCGAAGACTTAGGATACTATTGAAATGCCACTGCTGTTCAGTTTATAACCATGTTAATTAGTGCTGAATGTTGTTAAGATGAACATATGCAATATTAATAAAACTGCTTGTGAAATTGAGCTGTTGTCATTATCTCATTGAATAGTTGTACTGAAAAGTTGCTTGACTCTGCTGCAGAAGAAAGATAATTGAGAAGGCCTAACAATGTGCCCCTTGAGCCGTAGCTGTCCCTTGGCAACAGATCATCTGGTCTCAGTCACCTCTTCTATCTGAGCCCCTAGAGGGTCAGAGACCTGGCTGCAGAGGGAGGGACTGTTTTAATAGCAGTATACAGCTTTGAGACTACTCTCTTCTTGGGGCCTTTCCTTGTCTTGTGAACAAAAACCAGTTGTCCCAATCTCACGATACCTGTGAGGAGCAGGCTGTAACTTCTGGTAAAGTTAATATGATCTGATCGGCTCCTTTTCTGCATCTGAAAGGCTGCTGGGAAAGAAGGGGTATGTGTGGGGAAAGTTCTGTAAATTGTTTCTATTGGTGGCAGAAGAGTTACTTTTGGGATGGAGTTTGATTTCCTTACACCCCCACAGCTTAGTTTTAGACAATACTACCTGACTTGATTTAAAAAAAAAGGAAAAAAAAAAAGGTAAGTGAATCAAGCATGATAATTACAATGTTGACAATAGGTAAGTATTTTATACTTGTGCCTGTGCTTTCGTGGACTGGAAAGGGCCAGAGCCCTAATCTGACATCTTTGGCAAAATATGGACTCATGTACATAGCTGATGTGGTACAGCATAGTTGCATGATAATTGTGCCACTCTGCATTGAATGCACTTGACTTTGCTCATTTATGGGTACTAATGAGATTGTATTTTGTTGTGACATTACTGTAATATCAGTGCCTCGCATTCATTCATTAGTTTACTGTATTGACTTCGTGAAATAAGGAAACACAGATACCCTTGAGCAAGTCATTTTAACACGCACATGAGAAATCTGTAATAGTGTTCAGAGCACTTCAGTCTAGAAGCTGTCTTGGGCTTTATATTTCATCTTACTGTGGACGAATATATTTGTAACTGGCTGTAAAGCTGCACTGGAGGCTCTTGAGCCAGCTCTGAGAAATCTAGTGGCTACGTGTGCACTTGTCTGCAGGCCGTTTTCTGCTTCGAAGAGTGGCTCTGCATGGCTCAAACCCCTACTGTTTACTGGGAACAGTCCCTAGCCCTGTGGGATCTCCTGTACATCAATATCTGTTAGTAAACTTGAGCAAAACCATGCTGGAGAATGTGATAACAGTTTACTGGCATGGACAGTAATGGATTACTGCTCAAACCTGTACCCTGGCCTTATTTTATTTATTATTACAGCTTTAACTCACAGAGCCTACATGGCACAATGCAACACCCTGCTGAGTTTGTAGCTTGCATCCGGATAGCATTTAATAGCAGTAGCGTAGATTGCATATGATCTAACTAGCCTTCCTCTTCAGTGGGGCTTACCAAGCTCAGGGACAGCGTTGTGCTAATGTGGCTGTTGTGGTTCTGGTGTTTAGTCCAGTGGTTTTAGCTCAAAAGGTCAGAAGATCAATGGTGCCAGCATAATAGCTGGCATGCTGCAAATTAAAGTAATACTGGAATAGATTGCTTTGGATTTTAATTGCCTGCTAGACATCCCTATCTTAGTGAAGTCTTACGCATCTTGACCTGTAGCAACAGAGAATGAGATGGTCTATAAAATTGCAAGAAGAATGAAACAGACTGCACACAAAACAAGTAAATGAAATGTGTGGAAATTGTCAAATCTAAGGCCATTAGATCTGTAGATAAAATACATTTTAAAGTATTCCTTTAAATCTGGGTTAATACCTGGTGTGGGCTCTCAAGTCGTGTTCAGGAAGAATTGTGTTCAAAAGTTACATGTGAAGTACTGCCTGGCTGTACTTCAGAGAATGTTTCTGCTGGCACTGTGCCCTGTGAGAGTCGGCCAGTGTGCCTCATGTCGTCACTCTTGCAGTCTTTCCGTTTTTGTCTAGTTCTAGCAAATGTGTGGATAGCGTTCTTTAGCTTAGAGCTAGCTCAAGTACCTATGCTGCATGGCAGTCACTGCTTGAGATTGAACAGTCACTGTATCCTAGATTTCTGATAACAGGTTTGAGGCAAGGTTGCCCTCAAAGTTTTAGGTTTACTATGGAAACCAGCTTGTGTGGTTATGCTCTGTGTGTGTCTGCCTGTTTGCTTTTCTCCTCTAACGCTTCCTTCTCCCCAACCTTCTAAATATCTTGAATTCAGTGGTTGTTATTCTAGCCCCTTACGCACACCTAGAGTCCAACAGACTTTGTAAAAACAGACTGCTGGGTGGGTGAGATTGAGTCCCAGCGGTGGCAAGAGCTGCAGCATGCACAAGGATGTTGTTAGTCACCAGAGAAGCTGATTAACACAATTGCATGGGAGAAGCTTCAGCTGGAGCGTATGTATTCTTAGATATCAAATCTGGTCAACTATGAGAGAGAGGTTTGAAGGTACTAGGCTTTGTTAGTTCATGTAACTACTTGTTCTGTATAGATTTCTGTCAAGTCTTCCTTCCAAAAAAAGTGCAGAAGACAAAATATAATGGGAGCCTGTAGTGATACCTGTATTTAGATTGCTTAACAGCAGAAACTATTAAGTGTCTTATGAGCTTTCTTTTTAATTTTTTTCCCCCCTCTCTCCAGAATTGTTCACACTACCATTGTGTGAGCAGCTTTTGTGGTTTTTTTTGGTAGAGGAAATCACTTTGTATCAGGGAAATCTCTTTTTCTTTTTTCTTCCTTCTCCCCAAAGTATAACGGTGTTATTGTTGAAAAATGGAATGAATATTGTTACCACGAGCCTTCTCATACTAGCTTTTCTCAAGAAGAATCTTGTCCAAGTGCTACTAAGTTGTATGAATGTTGTAAGGCCAGGCTCATCCCGCAAACTTCTGCGACCACCTGGGATCCATCAGAGGAGCACAAACACCAATGGGATCCTGTCCTTTCACTGTCCTACCAATTCACTGTCACCAGACACTCCCGGCTTCCTCTTGGCTGCCTGGTGCTTACTGGCAAGTGTGTTGTTGTAAGGTTTCGGTGAAAGGAGGTGATGTGAGGATTGTGAAAGATTGTTTTGCTCTTGCTTTTGCTTGCCTGACCGGTTAAAACTTCAGTATTTTTCTTGTTCAAATTCTTCCTGTTCTGCTTGAGAAGCCAAGCAGGTTCATTTGGTACCTAGTTAAGGGATGCAGAGGCTAATTGTTCTGAGTCTCACTGGGCAGGTGGTAGGGGACACCATCCAAAGTGGATGAGAAAAGGCTGTATATTCTGCACTCGTAATGCTTTTGAATGTTGGACAATAAGGCTGCAGGTAAAGCAGGATTTGTAATGATTTATTTTTAAACTTGGGATTGATTACAAGGTAGGTTTGCAATGTGAGGTCTGTCCCTTTTTAGAGAGGCGAAACAAGGTGTTTCTATCCATCTGAGAGGGGACGGTCTTTGAATAAGCTGCATATTGACTTTGGTTGTCTGTGACAGTGGCACCATGTGAAGCAGTAACTGGGCCAGACTCCTCTTCCTGCCTCTCAACCCTCCCATTTCATCCTCTTGATCTCAGCAACTGCCATATGATGTGCAGTCTGCGCTCAGGAAGCTGTCGCCTCCCTTCCCATTCCTCCTGAGAGTGGAGATCTTTGATCCCTCTTCTCTTCAAGAGTTGAGGAGGATACTGGTCTCTTCACCTGCACTGACTATTTGCAAGGTCTAATACTAGACCATAATGATTCATGAATTTTCTAGGATAATTTTTCTTTTTTTTTTTTGGCTGCTATGATAATACAGTTTTGCAGTATAGGTGACAGTAGTCTCAAAAAGTCTGAACCTTTTTCACCCATTCTGCATCAATCAGCACTGGAGTGTTGGGCTGTAGAGCTGCTACAACACATAATGCTTTTAACTTTCCTCTTGGTAAAAAGAGGAGAGAAAAATAGCACAGAAAGCTATGTTAGTTGGTGGGAAGAATATGTAATAACATATCCAAACTTATCTTAAGGTTACAAAGTTAGAGCAGTGGTTCAACAACGCTACAAGCAGGACTTTAGGACTCCCAGTACTGGGTCAAAAGTATAGTGGTTATATGTAAAGTATCGATCTCATAAATTATTCTGTTTGCTTTAATTAAAGCAAAAATAAAGTACATACCAGGTAGCAGCATGACTTATTCGCATTAAGCATTATTTATTTAGACCATTGTGATTTTATACTGGATTAGGTATTATGCACTTTCCTGCCACTGATACCAATTTGGTATCATATTCTGGCACACTTGATTAAATTTGATCACATGCCTAAGTCTCATTTGGATCAAACTTACCATGGTTGGTGGTGTGGTAGTGCAGAGATTTGCTGTTAAGGGTTGTGAAACCAGCTTTTCATCTTCTGTAATTTCCTGACAACTTTATCTCTACAAATGTTTGAGAGAGTTTGCTTTTCAATTTTATTTGTAACTAGTAAATAACTTAAAATACTATTTGTTTTTATTCAATGTTTGAATGATTAAAGATGGGATGATCTTTGCATGCATTGTGCAACCACTATTGTCTAAAGTTATAGAAGGATGCTTTTATAGATGTGTTGAACACTAATCTTCATTACATTTATCTTCATTTTGTTCATCATCCATTCTTAATGTTATGCCAAAAACAAAGCCTATTTCTAATTTCGTTAAAGGGAAAAAAATAATTCAGTCCTAGTGAAGTAGATTCTTTCTTGAATTCTCTTTAAGCTTTTTGATAGATAAAATGATTTGTGGTTTTATATCTGGAGAATGTTAAAAAAAAGAGGGGGGCCATTAGAGGAAGAGATTTTAATGGGATCATAAATGTTCTATTTGGATCTGTCTTATTAGATGTGGCTTGGAAATTGAATCTCCTTCTGAAGGCATTTGCATGTTCAAAGTTCTTAGTAACTGACCTGATTCTACTATGAGCTGCTATTTATGTTTCAAGACATGAATTGGTCTTATCTTTTAAAGTCTTTTGACCTTTCTTTGGAAAAGGGGGAAACATATTCTTCTAGGCTTGTGACTAAGTGTATTTTTTTTTTATACTCAAAAAATTCATATAGGATCTGGGGACAGTTTCCAACAGAATAGAAGATGCGAGGTTCATAAGTAGTGTCGTGGGTGCTACAGAATGTGGCTGAATCTACAGAGTCAAAAAGTGCAGGGTGGGGAAATTCAGCTGTTGTTGTAATGGTGGGAAACTTTTGACAAAATGTTTGTTAAGGACATGGCTTCAGATTTTTTTTTTTTAAATTTATTTTGATTATGGCAGGTTTTAAAAAACTCTAATTATTTTCATAGACATTCCATTTAAATTTTCTTTTTTTTTCCCCAATAGCAGCATTTATCAGCCATGTTAGAAAGAGGGCGAGAAACTTGTTTCTTTTAGTGTTTTTTCATGTGCAGTGAAACAGGAGTGTCTTCTGTTTACATCTTCTGCAAGCTGAGGAGTCTTTCCTTCGCTTGATTATTGGATTTCAGTAACTTATATTTATGGTATGATCATGTCTAGAAGCATCAAATAAAATACACAAAATACTATGCTAGTATAGCTCAGATTCTGCAGATGGATGTGAGTATACAGATTCTCACGTTTTTATGGAGGCTAACCTTCACTGACTGCCAATGCAGTTACCTCAATGACTCCTTGTTCTTAGCTGGCAGGGACCTTTGGAGATCTTCTAGTCCAACCCCGCCGCTCAAAGCAGACTCAGCTAGAGCAGGTGGCTCGGGACATTGTCCAGCTGGGTTTGGAACATCTCCGAGTATGGAAACTCCACAGTCTCTCTGCGTGACCTGTTTCAATGTTCAGTCACCTTTAAAGTAAAATTTTTTTGATGTTTACAGGAAGTTTCTGATGTTTAACATGTTGTAGTTGTAAGTATTTCTGAATACTGCTTCAGCACAGTGCCTGTCAGGAGTCAAGGGAAAAGATTCTCCAGGACACTATTCAGAAATTGTGTTTCATTGATTTCTGTTCTCTTTCTGTTTGTGAGCTACATAGCAATTGCAAGCTAGAGCCACTCATTGGATCTATCCATTAGATAAGGAACAGAATGACAAATTCACTTTTTTGATCTACTGGTCTGATACAGCTCTTATCTAATGTGTTATGCTTTCTGATGTTCTTTAAGGAACATCATCCCTATATATGGTGTTTTGGTGGCCTGTAGAAGCAGGTGACATGGTCCTTCCACAGGTATGTGCAGAAATGTCCAGTCTTTCTGTGGGAGGTTGACACACACATGCTTTAGATCTGAAACTTGCATTTAAAGAGTTAGTTTTGATGCATACATGTGAGTCAGAGTCTGCTAAAGGTCTGTTTTTCTCTTTTCTGGAAACGCAGCATCTTTTTTCGTGTGAAAATGGGGGAAAATGCATAGAAGACAGTTTACTGGTTCATCACCGTACCTCCAGAAAGCTCAGTGCCATATTCTGAACTGTACTTCAGGGAAACTGATATTTTGTGTGCCTTGCTGTTCATTCTTCTATTTACCACACTTCTAACAGTAGCTAAAGCACAGCTCGGATTTACAGCAAAATTTACTACGTATTTTTAGGTGACGGTTGCTTTGTATCAAAAATGGTGCAGCACAGGTGGTTTTGGAAACCTCACTCATTCCACACAAAGCCAGCATTTTGTACATATTTCTCTGTTGCGCTGCAGTAATTCAATAACTTGAGTAATCAGAAAGCAGCATCAAAAATTGGGATGAAAACTTTGATGGGTAGTCTCAGAGTTGTAGACTGATTTAGGCTGAAAGGGACCTCTGGAGGTCATCTGGTCCAACCTGCCCCACTGAAAGCATGGCCAGCATAAATCAGAGGTGTACAACAATAGTGAGTTTAGCTTAGTCTTTGCTATAATCTCCTGTTAGGTAGATGTAGAAAGCAAGATGATCCCCCAAGCTTTCTCCAGAGTAACAAACCCAGGTGTCTCAGCCTGTCCGTGTTCCTCATGTACTTCAGCGCCCTAACCGCTTGGTGGTCTCTTCGCTGAACTTGCTTCAGTCCGTCTTTCTTAAACTGGGCAGTCTAAAACTGGACATGCTAGTTCAGCTGAGGTCTCACTAGTGCTGAGTAGAAATGAATGTCATTGACTGACTAGGTTTAGACAGAGCACTGGCAAGCACTGCAGGGCAAATATTGTTAACTTAATCTTTCCTACAGCTTGAGGTGGTGCATTTTCAGAAATGTCTATTTTTGTTCCTAGATGCATGAGGAACGTTTGATTGAATCATTTTTTACCGTATCACTGTTTCCAGAAAGGATTATTTACATTGTGTAGCTTGAAGTAGACTTCCTAATTTGTAGCCAAACTTGTTTCACACAGTTGCAGATTTAATCAATATATTTCTCTGCTCTTTGAAGTTTTTTTTCCGTCTAAATTGAACCGGGTAGTCGCACATCATTTTAGTTATCCTAGTGATGTATTTTGCCTTGTGTGGCGTGTTATATTGGTTTATATTGTATTTCTTCAAGCCAGCCATCAAACAAACAATCGTGGTTGTCTGACTTCGAGTGGAAAAATTAGTTTTCTGCTCACTTTATTCTTAGCATCGGCTTTCAATTTATAAATTACCGTTTGTTGGATCTGCATGCAGGGGTGCGCTTTGCACCACATTTTAATGTGTTGTCGTTAAAATCAGTAAAAGTCGGGCCAGAATAAATGCTTATGGGAGAAATGTGAAAGCGGGCATTCTAAGAAACAGTGAGTAGGGGAACAAAGTGGTGGTGGGGAACAGAGAAGAGACAGTGAATATATTTTTGTCCAGGGTGGATCAATCTTCCACATGAAACAGTGAGAAAAGACACTTTGTCGTTGCTACTTGTATCTTTTACCATATTGCTTGTGACACCTAGTAGGCTGCACGGTGCTGCCAGAGCAGGAGCTAGCTGCGATAGAAGCTGTCTTGGTGCGGAGTCCAGGTGATCCAGAATTCAGACCCTTGGCTTAGGTTCAGACCTCTCTCGTGGTAATGTCTTCAGTCATATGACTTCGATTTTTGCCAAAGACTAACTTTAGCTAAAACTTGCTGGGACCTTGACAACACTATTTTTTGGGAACTTGTGCCAATGGGCTGTTGGCAGGCTGGATCGCTAGCTTCATTTATAAGATACCATGTAGTGTTTCAGGACATAGGGACAAATCAGCTTGCAGCCTGTGCTTGTCACAGCTCTCTTGCCTTTCACCTCATGGGAAAAGATTTATCAGGTATAATTATGTCTAATTGAGCCACTCTTGCTATCTTGCCAATGTTACTTTTTTCTGTTAATTTGATCAGCGGACACAGATGAGATAAAAATGTAAATAGTGCCTATTTGAATGGCTTCATGCTTCTTGGATTATTCAAATGAATCTTTTAATCTGCCATGAAATTATGTGGGTTGTCATGTGGAGTTTCAGCTAACTCCAGTTTTCTACCTCTTAGAATTTATTTTATTCCCATGAGGAAGGTTTTTTTTTTTTTTATCACCTGTACAGGACAAGCTTATTTTTGTAATGCACCTGCAACTTGCTTTCTGTAGTCACAGGTGTGGGCTTTCTAAACTCTGATTTGTTCTTTTAAAACAACTTGTAAAAGTGTGCACTGTTCATGAGAGACTGATCTGTGTTAAAACCGCAGTCAAAGCCTTGTCCAGGCCATTTATTTTAAACTCTGAGTAGTGAATGACAAATGGTAAATTGAAAGAAATAGTCTAGCAAATGTAAATTTGTTTTAGTTTTTGATTTCCACATCCTCCAAAAAAAAAAAAAAAAACCAGCCTCAAAAACCCCAAAACACCACCCTCCCTCCCAAAAAGCTGACAGGAAAAAAGAGAAATTTCTGGTAAAATGCCTTCTCTATCTTGGCAGTCATACAAAGTGGTAGTGCTGCTCTTGCCATGCCCTTGTGCTTGTAGAAGGTTGACTGTGTCTCACTCTGACAGCACCTGCAATGCTCTTACCAGGGAGTGTCTGGAGAACAGGGGCTCCCAGGCTGTGATATGCCTTTCACAAAAAGTAATGCATCAGCCTGGATTGAACTGAATGCCTTCCCTGTACATCATGCATGAAACTCCGAGGGATGCCTGTTTTTAAAGTTTCTTACACTTTATCATAAATTTGTATTCTTAGTTGCTTGTGACCTCATCATACTGATCTAAAATTGCTTGAGCAAATAGGAGAATTAGTTTAGTGCTGAGGAGCAGAAGGCACTAGTGGGGCACTGGTATTTTTTTGCAAAGATAACATAAGGTTCTGTGGGCAGGTAGTCAGCATTGCTGATGCATTTTTTTTTTAAGCTGATGCTTTTGAAAAGTTATGTAAGAATTGCTTCAATTAATGAGTTTCATCCTTTTTTGTCAATTCTTTCAATTTTCACTGGTGGGAGAATACATGATACAGAGTATGAGCTTGATTAGTCTTTATTTTCATGTGTGTTAGTGGATAAAATGGAGACTGTTCTTAAAAGCTAAATTCCACTTTGCAGAAGTGTATCCACACTAAGCACATAGATCAAACAGTAATTAATTGAACCATTGGCTAAGGACCACTAGAGGAGGGGAGAAATTAATGGGCAGGAGGAATGTGCTGCAGTTGAACTCTAGACCTGTACCAGGTTGTCTTTTGGTTGAGAGCCTTTACTAAGAAAAAATGCTACTGATTTGGCATACTGCTTTATAGTGTGACGGTACTCCTGAAAGATAAACCTTAACTCCAGCCCACAAAAAGGAGAAGTAAAAACTGATATTAGAACATGTGTTCCAGGTATAATCACATTTCTGTATTTTTAAATTGAGGCTAATAACAAACATTATTAATGCTTGTAATTTTCATACTTTATTGTGATGATAACTTTCAGTTAAGTTGTATGTAAGAAGCTTCTTAGCTGTATACATTTGCTGGGACATAAACATTTCATTTTTAGAATTTACTGATTCGCAGTTCTGGTCACATGTAAAGTAAGAGGGAAATTGAGTTGCAAAACTTGAAGTAGCTCTGTACACCTAAGGCTACTGCTGTATCACTGCCAAGAGACTTTGGCAAAGGTCACCTTAAGTATCAGAGGAAGGTTAATTAGGAAAAAACCCCAAACACCAAGCACAAAACTTATTTCTGCTAATAAACATATGGATCTGGCAAGTTCTCCTGCCATTTTAAGGTATCTGTTCCTTTAGCAGAACCAAGCAGTTCAGAGCCGTGTTATTCCCGTGCTTGTTTAAGTTACTGTTATTACTGTGGGATGTGAATGGGTGATGTTTTCAGCAGGCAAGTGTTCAAATTGATTGTTAAGCTACAGGATGATCTGGCCAAAAGGGCTTTTTGTGTTTCGAACAAATTGCAGAAATTGATTCCTTTTGTATATGTAAAGGAATATTGAAGCCTATGGTGCATCCGTAATTGAACTTGCCGTGTAGTCTTATCCAGTTTATCAGTTCACTCTGTGAATTGCTTATATGGTTACAACTGTGACTAAAATTTTTCTTGATAAGGTTTTTACAAAAGAAGAGAACAAGATTAGAATACTTACTTTGGAGAAAAAAGGGATTTTTTTTTTGTGTGTGTGTCATGATGATGTTGCCATAAAATCAAATCTCCAACTTTTGATGTATTTTAGGTGAAAACCATTCTTTGGACTTGACCAGATATTAACTCTGACAGGAATGAAAATCTGAAGATTTTTGTGAACCTACAGCTATCTAAAGGAATTGATGAGCAGGGTAAGCATTCACTTATCTTGCATAAACCTTACTTTTGTGGATATTTGGCTACTGTAACACAGAATATGCCACTTCCTGCTACGTAAGTGGAAAGAACAAAGGAAATCATGAAGGGTAAAGACAGCAGTCAAATTCAGTCTTTCTCCGTTCCAGCATAAGGTGAAATATCATCATTCTGAATACTTAAACCTGGAAAATGGTAGTGGTAGACATGAAGTGCTTTCCACAGTACAGATATATGGTGGCAGAACACTTAAGTTTGTTGAGGAAAAGGAGGTGAATTTCTTGGCATCTGTTTATTTTGAAATCTAAGAATAAAGTGAAATGCCATGTTGGCTATGAAACCTGGGGGAAGCAGAGCATTTTTTAAACCATTTTAAGTGTATGGAGGTCATAACTATTACTGAGGAGTAACTTCAGGGAGTTGCTTTGGGTTTGAAATATCCTAAAATGCATTTCATTTGAATTTGAAAAGCTTTTTTTTTTTTCTTGTCAGATATTAAAGTTTTGCCTGATAATTTTTTGGCATGCGGTAAAAAGCTCACATTGTGAAGAAGCTTGAACAGAAGTGGGCTAAGAATGAAACCTGCTGTTTCTTTTGAAGATCTATTCCACGGTGTAGAGTTAAACCATATCTGGATTTTTCTGTGTTATTTCTCATGACTTCTTTAGTTTCATAGCTGTAGGCAATTCATTTGTAACAGTTTCTGACCTTTTGTTCTTGCGGGCTCTATGTTGTTAATGGACTCAAAGGTAGTATGACTTTTTAAAAAATACATTGTAAGAATTTAGAAGGGTCTTCGTGAACAGGAAGGATCGTACAGTGACTTTACACTTTAAAGCTCTTTTATTTCTACCAAAGAAAATGTAATTCCTGCAATGCAATGCTAACGTGGATTTGACTTAATTTTTCTTTTTAAACATGAAGAGTTTCTGAGCTTGACATGATGGAGCAGGGGAAAGTAATTTGCCTGCATGCAGGAGGATTTTTTTTCATGGTTCCTAAACCAAGGACATCTGAGGGAAGAGTAAAGGTGGTTTTAACACACACTGTGATGTTACAGATAAGCTAACAATAGTTTAGGTCCTCTTCGCTCCTTGCAGATTAGAAAATTATTAAAAATGTTAGTAACTTCTTTCCTTAGTGCCTTCTTTTGAGGAGTACTTAAAAAGGCTCTTCAGTGTAATGAGTTCAGTTTTTCTTCCCTAAAATGGTTTATACTTTGTCTTTAATTGCAGTTTGGTCTGTTTTAGATAGAAAGGTATTTTGTGAATTTTCAAAATTTCTTGGGTAATTGCTACGTAATCTAAACTATACAGAGATAGCCGTCGTTAATCTATTGCATGCCAGATGGCCCTCTTTTCTGAATGGTAGTGAGCCAATCTTATATGCCCAAACGAGCAACGTGTGGTTAAGACAGAATATAGCTTGCTTTCTTTTTATTTGAAAGCTCTAAGCTCATATAAGCACCTATGACTGAAATGTGCTTAAGTGCAGGTTTTAGAGACCAGGCTTTCACTCGCTGTCCTTAGCAGTTTTGATTGAGAGATGTCTCTCCCAAATCTCTTTGTTTCACAGCCTAGGAAAGGGACTCACAACTTAACGTAATATACTTAATGATGAACTAGGGCGTCTTATGTATCAGATCTACACCTGAAACTGCATTATGAGTGGCCTATTTTACTGACAGTGACAGCTTATGGAGCCCTGGCTTTCTGCTGGATTTTGCTTCTGGGCCTGCCTCCCAGGTATGTCACTGCTGCACAAGTCATTGAGTCATTTTGCTGTTTCTACCCTCCTCCACCTTGTACATGCTTGCGCAATTGAGAAGGCAGTAGAGAAGCAAGAAGCTGCATCAAAAGATTTGCTCATCAAACCACATCCTAAAAATAGCGTGGTGACTTTACGTGTTTCTGGGTCTTTATATGTTGCCTTCTCTGAAAGACCAGCAAAGCTAGTAAATATATTTGTAAAGAGCAGCTAATCAAACTGGAAAAGGAAATCGCTTATCTGAAAATCTCAAAGCTGGTATAACTTTTATTTGTAGAACAAAAAGAACATAGGTTGTAACAAACGCAGCTTTGCAAGTGTAGTGCAGCTGCTGTTTCATTCTGAGAGAATTCACAGCCACAACAATTCTTCTGTAATTCTTTTGGTTTTATATCCTTCTGCAATGAGGATGTTAATTGAGGTGGCTGTGGGTCATTTTTGGACACTAGAAATTGGGATGAGACAAAGTCTCAGTCAGTCTGAGAGAACAGATTCCTCGGTTCTCTCCCCTCCCCCGTTGGGGTGTGTCACTCCTTTCATTTCTGAGTGCAGTTTGGGGGTGGGGGGGGAACCCCACCTAAACAATATCAGTAGTCTGAGGTATTTATGAATTTTCTGTGTGTTCCTGTAATGAAACTTACTGTTCTGCTTTTTTTCTGTCCTCTTTCAAATCTGTATTACAACGGCATGGGTATCGCTGCCAGCTCTGTGCATGGCAGATTGCATTCCAACAGGTGTGTTGTTTTTGTTTTCCTGGCATTTATTTTGCAATTTAGTATGAACATAATACTTTACATCTGTAATTCAGTCTAGTTTGAACAAGTTTAGCTCAAGTAGTGGTTGAGTTGTGGTTTTATGGAATGATTGTTTGGCAAGCTTCATCCGTAAACACTTTGGTGCTTTCAGCACATAGTATTTTGGGGCAGCAATAGTGCAATTGCATAATCTTAAATTATGTGCTTTACAAATAAGAGATGTTTATAAGGATTGAATGCAAGTCTTGAGCAGTTGAAAATTTGGTGCATGAAAAAGAATCCAACTTCTTGTCAGTATCCCAGGCTTTACTTTAAAAACCTCTTTTTTTTTTTTCATTACATGCATAGTTCAACCTAATACAAATCTGATGATGATACAGAAATGCGTGGGATTTGCTTCAGGTTTGCAGGGGCTCCTTAATGAAATATGTTGTTCATCTTTGGTTGCTAGTCTGTAGTTTCAGGTGACTCATTTGTGACTCTTGTGACATTCCACAGCCCTCCTCTGCCCCAAATGGTGGCTAGAAAACTTTGATCTAATAAGAGAAAGTGCTGGTAGCATTCAGGAAATGCTGAATAGCATATGTACTGAAAAATGAGAGAACAACACTTGTTTTAGTAATCTGAGAGTGACTTAGATGCTTATTAATCAAAACTAGTTTACATGTATCATTTTGGGGGACTGTTAAATCTAAGCCTTAAATACTGCTAAAACTGTAGCTAACAGCTCCCCCCCTTTTTTTAATACGGGGGGAAAAACGTGAGAAACAGTATATTACAAACAGTTATTTTTACAAGCAGTTATTTTTACAGTGTTCTACTAGCTTCAGGACTGCCAGCATTGGAGATGACAGATTTGGGGTATTACATTAAAAAGTGCCTGATCTTCCATGGATTCACTTCTTGAATCAAACTATAATTCTGGCCTTGATGTTGTCCTGTGGTCACAGTTACATATTGCGGAGAAGAAAATTGCTCTTAATCAGAGTTTAAAAAGAAATTTATCTTACTGGGATTTCACCAATCCTTGTATACCATGGAAAACTATTTTCTGCTTATGTTCATGATATTAGCTGTCTCTTATTTATTTTTAAAATCCCTCTAAGGCCATAATTGTCCATGTTTTTTGTTTGTATGGAAGCTGTGCTGTATCTCTTATTGTCTCTCTTTCTCTAGTCCCTCTATCTTTTTGAACAATGTGAGTGACAAACTCAGAAATGGTCAAGAACAACCATGGTAGATTGTATGTGGTGATGATTTCTGTTTTGTTTTCCTTTCTAAAAGATCCCAATTCTTTTCACTTGCCTTTTGATGGTGTAAAGCTGATATTTTCAGTGAATTATCCATAATGACTTCCAGTCTCTTTCTGAAGGGTTAACAACAAATGTGAAGCCTGTTAATATGTAGATTCACTTGAGGTTATTTTTCCATTCCTATTGCATTTATTGGCAATGGATTTCATCTAACATTTTAGTTCACAATCAGTCCATCACTGTGCAAACATTTTGTAGCTATCCACAGTGACTTTCAGACAAGATTATTCTGACTAATTCTGAATCTCAAAAACTTTAGCTTTGCAAAGTTTACAAAAGTTCCTGTATCTTGTCAGTTTACTCCATGCTGATGCATATGTTCATGAGCATAGGTCCAAATGTAGATACTTGAGAAAGGTTATCAGTGCATCATCCTCTTCCCATCTTCTTCTCTCCCCTAGTTGCCATTTAAAAAAGCTTATTGCTTCTGCTTATCTCCCACTTCATGTTTGTTGACCGGTTATAATTTCCAGGTAATTTTTCTCTCTCTTGTCCTATGAGAATTTGGTTTCTTTAAGACCCTTTGATGAGAGATCTTGCTGAGAGCTTCTCCTAAACTTCCATGTGTATTCTGGAACTTTTTGGATGTATTACATTGAATAGTTTTTGTATGCTCATTGCCTCCTTTAGCAAATCCTAAATGGTTGGATGTCTCTTTATGAAAATTGGACTGCTTTACTGTATACCTTATTGTAAAGAAAGATGATGTTTTCCTTTGAACAGGCAAGTAATGCAAGATATATAATAAAGAGTATCTCTACAAGAGCCAAAAGGCACACCTTGTAGTTGTGGCAATGGCATGAGATAACTCTGAATGCGTTTTAACCTGTTGCATTATGCTGCCTTAAACCCAACCTGCTGCACAGTAGAACTGGAAATATTTGAAAGACACACGTTCCCTGCCAATTGTGAGGCAACCACACCCTGACTTGTGTTTGCTACTCTTATGAAGGTGCATTTTTAATCTATTGTAAACAGTTCCTCATGGTTGCTGTGTAGTAAGAAGCTGATTTAATGAAGCTTTTGAAATGAACAAGCACTGTAAATCTCAGCTTTACTTAACAGGTTCTTTTGTTTGAACACTTTAAACTGTTGAATAAAATATGCAACTGCAGTTAAGTTTAACTGTGTATGTAGTACTGTGATACAGCTGAGGCAGCTCTTCGTGCCTGTTCCCTGTGCTCAGGTAGTGGGGAAGTCTCCCAGGGTGCTGCTTTCCCTGAACCTTCCTCCTCGCCCCCTTGCCAGCTGGATAAATCAATATGCTGTAAATACACAGGTGTATTTTAGACCTGTCAGTATCCCCGTAGCTGGCTGATGGTCAGACCTGTACTATGTAGAGAGGTGGCTAGTATGCATGTTTTGAGAGCCAGTATGGTAATGTGAAATAATCATTTGCACTAGATTTTGAGGATATCCGAGAGGCATCATGTTACATTTCAGATAGCAAGGGGAAGATCCTCAGAATAAATCTAGTCCGTTTGCCTTTAGAAGTATTTCTCTGAGACTTCTAGATAACATACAAAAAAGGAAGCGTCTGTTGGCTGGACTCTGGGGTTGCAAAATGCCAAATGTAATACTTGTGAAGTAGTACATGAATCAAGTTGTTTCTGATAGTGTCTCAAGTGATATATGTTAATTCTAGAATGATATTTTGGAAAATCACATAATAATCCTAATGTAATTAGTGTTTCATGGATGATAATGTTCTGTGTAAATTCATTTTGCTTTTGAAAATTAATTGCAAGTACAGTATGATGCTCTGTGATACTTACTTCTGAGATAAGTCTGTTCTTTTGTATTGCGGAAAAAAAATTACATGACTATAAGATAAACCAAACAAATCCTCCAAAGTTTCATGTTGGTACCCACAAAGAGAAAACCCTCTTTTCTGACCTGTTCTTGGGCATGAAATCATGCAAGTAACAAGGACACTTAACTGCTTTTAGTTGTACCCAAAGAATGATTTTTTTTTTTGTGGTCAGTGGCTACATTGCTTTCTACAAAAGCATCTAGTCTTTTATTTCTATGTGCTTTTATAGTTAGAAAATAGCGCCTGATGGAGAAACTACATAAAGGTTATTCTCTCAAGATGTGCTTCCAAACACAATTATTGCTCAGTAATAGAATAAGGAGATCTTTGTAATATAATAATGCTTCTTCCATTGTTCTGTAGGTTCCTGTGGTATTTCTTTTACCAGTCCTGTTACCTTGAAATGAATTCTTATATCCCAAATCATTGTTGCAGATAGTCAGCAAACATGCAGGGGGGTTGGACTAGATGATCTTTAAAGGTCCCTTCCAACCCAAACTATTCTGTGATTCCATGATACATCTTTATTTTTGAAGTCCTTTGCTGCTTTAAGGGATCAGTCAAACTTTTTTTTGATGGCAGCTCAAGTGCTAGAAAACAAAATGGAAGTTTCCATAAAAATGTGCCAGCTCATAGAACTGTTGTGAAGAGACCAAATGTGGTTCTGTCTGAAGCGTGAAGAAGATGGGGAAACTGTCTAACTGGACATGTCGTTCTTCTGTGCACTTGAATGCCTTCAGTTTTACCTGCTTTATGTTTTGATTACTGCTTGTCCTGTACTACTTTTGACATTCCATAGCCAGGTAGGTCCTGGGACTCTGTTGTAGTTCAACAAATGGTAGTTTAGAAGAGTTGGTGGTTTCAGCATATAAGAATCTGCCTCAGCTTTCATGGATGAGGCGGTCTGCAGGTAAATGATGAAGCTACCCAAAATACTTGAATGTTTTAGTATTATGGATGTGGGGAAAAAAAGAACACCAAAAAACTTTTATAGGTACATTTTCATAATTAAATACTAGCTCTCTTGTATCTACCTCTTATTTTAAAATTGATGCTTCTAAGGTTCTTGTATTTATTGCCACTGTCTTGCTCTGCTGATGCTAATTGTTAGTCATGACAGCTTGTGAATAGGGAGGTGACACGTAAACTGCAGGCTGACCATAAACTGCAAGCTGACCACAAGGAACTGAAAATAATCTGTGAATTAACTACTGTAAGGAACTGAAAATAATCTGCTGAATTAACTACTTCATCCAGGAAGTTACTGGGAGGTAAAATGGTCCCTCCAAATTACCTGGCTGCAGTTATTCTTGAAACAGAGCAGCTTTGGGTAATCTGGGAAAATATGAAATTTAAGAAGTAACACACTATTCCTGGATTTTGAGTAAAATCC
Organism: Aptenodytes patagonicus; assembly: GCF_965638725.1. Taxonomy (NCBI): domain Eukaryota; kingdom Metazoa; phylum Chordata; class Aves; order Sphenisciformes; family Spheniscidae; genus Aptenodytes; species Aptenodytes patagonicus. Next base: position 33,065,891 of record NC_134955.1, on the reverse strand, counting down.
TACTATCATTGATGAATACTTACTGTATTTTCGTATGCAAAAAACCCCCCACCTTCTCCCCTGTTTTAAAGAGCAGTACTACTTTCTGCTATTTATTTCTTGTTAAACATTGGGGGAGGAAGTAGAGAGTGTGATATGACTAATCTATATTAAAAATAATTAAAACCATAGTTGTGTAGTGGTGGTTCACTGATAAAAGAGCAACTTAAATGTATTTCTCGTTGTTGTAATTAGCTTAATATAAGTAAGTAATTACATTTCCATTACACTTCTACAATAATCTGAGTTTTAAAAACAGAAGCAGTATTATCTCAGTATGCCATGTTACTGTGTGTAATGGGCTATAATAATAAAACAAAATTCTAATTTTGAAACTATATTCAAGAGGACTTTTCTTAGCATTTGGCATTTTGTGTGCCAGTAAAGAAATTTTAGCAAGCATTTGTAGATGAGGAAGACATTAGTTAATGGATTTGACAATAAAAATATTTTGAAACGAATTCTGGTAATCTGAGGCATCCCTGACACATTCAGGAAAACAAATATAATGTATGTACATTTCAATTGTGGATGAGATCAAGCCTTACTAGGTACGTGATCATAGCAGTTGAAATTACATGGGGTTTAGCATTGGAGTTGAATCTCTGTGGGCTGCCTGGTGCAGAACAGTCTATTTATTTAATGAATGGTTCTATTTCCGAACTTCCCTTGGCAAGTTGCAGTTGGTTAGTGAGGTTGAAAGGTTTAGTATAAGGATTTTTATCTTCTAAAACAACATATTAAATTTTAGGGATAGCTTGTAAGATTCTGAAATTGGGAAGTTGGTAAAACAGAAAATAGTGTTTCTTCGTAAAACATTTTCGAAGTAGTCCACTTATGAAAAAATTACAAACACGTAAAAATCATAAAACTTGAAGCCTCCTAAGCATACATGACTCTTCATCTCCACTGGTAATCAGGAACAGCTCTGTTTGGTATTTTAAGGTCTCATCTGTATACTGTATTAAGGCCTCCTGACTTCTTAAGAAAAGCAGCGGCATTGTGTTCTCAGATTTCTGGGAAGGTTTCATTATCAGATGGATTTAAAAGCAAAACTTTGTTGCCATGACCAATTAATGTAGAACGGTGCTATACTGCCAAAGATTATTTCTGTTTGTTTTTTTGTTATACTGCATAACAAATTCTAGGGTAGGTGAGGTTTTTTTTATTTGAAACTTTGAAATGGTTGGAAATGAAACTAACAGCCTCACAAAAAGTTTTTCTTATTTCTGAGGGATAATTTTCAGACATACCTTTTAATCTTGAGTATGCAAATAGTTGAATGATTTGTTACTGTGATTTTTATTTACAATTGTACATTTGCTCTGATTACTGTCTTAACTTATATTTTGCCAAATACAAGTTATTTTATTGTTGCCTTTTGTTAAAAATGGCTTTTCACTACTTTTTTAAAAATATAACCCATAAGCAGAAAGCTGATCCCACAAAAAAGTGTTATGACCTTTTAAGTCCACATGTTGCCACAGCATAATTGCATGCAAATATACAGATACTTACGCAAGGAAGTTTTGAGTTGATGAGAGTTCTACGTGGATAACGAGCAGAAGACTGTTTTAATGTGTCATAGAACTGTGGTGACTGTGGACGTATGCTTTGAGCTTTCATTTATTGCCTTAGTTTATAACTGCCTGCCTTCTCTTTGTGGGGAACACAGTCCTATATTTTGCGTGATAATTTTTTTTTACTTTGCAGTGTAGAGTAGGGCTAGAAGATCTTTTGGAGCCAAATAGTTGATCCAGATTCAATTAGCTTATAGGTGCATAAAAACCAGGTATGAATTTAAAACAGCAAAGTTCAATTAACAAAGAATGTGTGGGTTTTTTCCTACCAGTTTCTAGAAAAGCGATAGGAACAAGAAGTGTAATGCAAAACAACGTGAGAACTTGGTTCACGTGCTAAAGGCTATTCCACCAAGACCAGCTTCTACATTATTATAACCATGTATATTATTATAAGCATACATAACCATGTATTTTATATATGTGTATATGCATATTTCAGAGTGCTTATGGTCTTCATACTCTAGAAAAGAGTTGCTGCATACTGTACCTATAAAGGTTTTTTACTCTCATGTCTGGTTAATGAGTCTATTTCATCAAACAAGTCTGTTAGTTCTTGAAAATAGTATCTGCTCATAGAAATCTGAGTAGCAAAGTCCATCTAATAGTTTGAGCTATGAGTTAAGCTTGCAGCTGTGTGGAAGTACTGGATTTCAGGGAGTCAGCTTTTGAGGAATCAGGGAATAGAAGACGGTGTCTCTCTTACCGTATTTCATTTAATGTTTCTATACGCTGCTACTAATGGTCCTATCAGAAGTACGTTACTCTGCAAAAGATGAGCTGAGCTGAAAAACTTTTATCACTTACTATGCATTTATAAGGGAAGAAAATTAATGCGCAGACCTCCGGTGCTGTTCTTTTTATCCTTTTTATGAACCAATCTTTCTTTCTGCTCAAGATACAATTCCTCATCTGTTTCCAATGTCAAAGGATAGATAAAGAGCTTTGAAAGCAATAATTGCTTAAAGGCATGTGGGAGAGAAGTATCTTAAACTGGAATCTTCAGTCTATTTTTGCTCATCCTGTCCATAAGCAGTTTTTGTATTTTCTCCATTCTTTAATGTTTTTTTCCAGTTAAAATTGAAGTGTGGGGCGATACAAACTCTGTAAATTCTTTCTTTTGAGTTACAAGGCCTTTGAAAACTTTGGTTACTCATCAAGAGAAAGGAATTTTCAGAGTATGAATTCTGATGCTTGCACACATTTTATATACTAGGATTCACTCTGGGGCAATATTTTACTGGCATCAGTCACCGCATAGCACAGAGCTGCCTTGTGAGGAGCACTGGCTTCTTTGTAGCCTGCCAAGAAGTCTATGTGGGTTGGCGGCATGAATGCCATCCTTTGGATGAAATTTTTTGATGCCAGGATTAAGCCACAAAAAGTGGAAGGAAAAAACAACAATACTGAGTCTGTTATGTAAAAAAACCATTTAAATAACTTAGTCTTTCAGTATAGAAATGCTGAAAAATAAAAACCAACAGTTGCTTGATGTTTCTTCACATTTAGACACTTTAACTTTTTCCAAAACACTTTGAAATTTGTGGGTGATTTCTTTCAAAAAAAAAAAAAAGGCATTTCAGTAGTGTGCTGAGCAAGCAGGAAATTTTGAAAGTGAATGTTATCTAGTTCTGTTAAGTTCTTTGGCTACTGTCTTTAAGTAGAATTTTAGAGTTTAGATGCTTTGCAATTCAGCGTTTGGTTTCCTATCTCAAGAGGGAATAATACTAAAGTCATTGCGTTCCTTGACCTGAAGTTTTGTGGTAGTTGTATAATGCACTTACAGTTTGTGAGCACAAAAGATGGGGTGAAGGGCAAATCACGTAAGTTATATCATGAATGCAGTGGGACTTGAAATGCCTGAGAATATAATGTTTTCATTAAATATCCCATTTCCTACTACATAGTTTTCCAGTACAGATTCTGATTTCCCTAGTGGAAGCACATTGTTCTGAAACCATGAGCAAAAAAGTAGTTTAGCTAAAATTTGGCGCAGAGTTCTAAAATTAAGTTAAAACCTGTATTGAAAATGAGATCTGATCTTTCTGGTAGGTTACAGAACTGACTGATTCCAGACGTTCTTTAAATGTGCATCGTGTTCAAAAGGCAGCTCCCATAGCACATGCAGTTGGCAAATGTCCTGTGCAGTTCTGGTTTCAGCCAAAGATAAAACAGGATCCCATGCGTAAGGTGAGGCTTCATGGTGGAGGCAACCTAAAATGGCACTGCTGCTACATAATTTCTTTCTGCTGAAGCATTCTACTTACCTTTCTTGCAATAGTGCTAATATATTGACATATAGACAGTGAATCAGATCAGCTCATGGATCTGCATAGACTTTCTTTGACTTTTTTGGGGTTTTTTTTTTTGCTTCTCAGCCAGAGCAGCAAAGTGATCCAACTTGCTGCTTGCTACGTACTAGTGTGGACACAAGGGAGGATTGAGCTTGTGTGGCTGAGACACAGCATCTTTTGCCGAGCACTGCAGTGTTGGATGGTCCTAGTGCAGTTGTGAAATTTCAGTGTTTTACTGCTTATGGTGTCAGAATTTTACTTTTGCATATCTTTTTAATATAAGATAATCTAGCTATATAAAAATTAAGCCTAATTATTTAGGCTTTTAACTGTATTCTGAAATCTTTTTAGAAAAGTTTCTAAATTCTGAATAGCTCTTTTCCTTCCTTCCTTTTTCTCCTTTATAAAAAAACCTGAACTATTTTCTGCAGTTCTATTGCATCAACTTCCTTTCTGTGTCTGATCATTATTTCCAGAAAGCAGGGAACTATGACAAGTTAGTGTATTTTTTGATTTTAAAAAAAATTCATAAGACAAGAAAATGCTGTATTGCTGTTAGGGCCTATGCAATTAAAGTAAAAAAGTAAAAAATTTGTTTTTCATTTTAAACTAGTGATAAGCACAGCATATTATCGTGAAAGAGATCTCTTATTTTGTGCTGACAGTGTATTTTTGAGGGAATGTATTAAAAAAAAAAAGTAACGTAGAAGAATTGTATCAAAATCGTAATCATTTTGGAAAGGCACACAGCATTTTCTGCATATTTAATTCTTTATCTTCTTCATATTCCTGCTTGGTATTTTGTTTTGCGTGCTATACCTCTGTAAAAGATTACTGTATTGCGCCTTCACTAAACACTAAATGTTGCTTTTTATAAAATGCATTGTGTAACTTGTTTGTTCCTTGGCTTCCTTATGGAAAGGATGTCCTGTATTTGTTTACATTTGTAGATTGCCATACATTCTTGTCAATTTTGTGAATGCCATTGCATTTAATATTCTCATGCTTTTTATCTTATGATAAAAAGATTTGATGATAGTGAGTTATTGGACTGTTTCTTATTACAGATGGTTTGAAATGAGAGCTAGACTAAAACTAGAAGTAAATGTGAAGTTAGGAAATATTTCTGAAATGAGTAGTGTGTTAGACTGAGGGGGTGTTTAGAATGGGCACGCATCAGCTGCGGAAAGAAAGGTGTAAAGCAGACAAAAAGTCACAACATGTAAGTATTGTTAAGGGAAAGAGGCTCTTGCGTAGGGGCCCTGTCTGACCGGGACAAGGAGGTGCAACAGTGTTGTGGTAATATTGGATGTGCATCCTCCTTCTTTCCTGTTTGTACTTTAAAAAAAAAAAGTGATTGGGCTATTCAGTAGAGCTTCTTTTAGGCACCAAGTATGCTCATTTGGAAAGTAAGAATGGCAGAACGTCTCCGGGTTTGTGTCGGTTTCTCTATCCCGTGCTTCCAAGTGGGTGGTTATCAGGAAATCTTGCAGTCCTGTGTCTGGTAGAGATAAGAGTAAAGCATGAGTGCTGGGAAACAGTGTAAGTCACTTACATGAAATTTAACTTGAGATTCTGCCGTAGAAAAAATGGCCATATGCTGAAAAATGTCAACACATGTTCATAGAAATGAGTAATTATGAAGTAGAACTTGACTTAGTCTCCCTTAAATGTTCATATTCATTTAAAAAACATAAAATTACTTTTTCTAAAGTTTGTTTGTCCAGCCCTTTAGATAACCAAATCTGGTGGTTGATACAGAATAGCACATTATCGGGCTGTGAAATAAAAAAGATAGGGATGATTTCTAAATGAATATGCTAAAAATAATTTTCCAGAGCGTAGACATGAGTGCTACTGTGAAGATGGTGCAGATGCTCATAATTGGATTATTGAACATGATGTATTCTTATCCTATCTAAAAAAATGGCAATGAAATGTGCTCAGTCACTGGTGTTGAATGCACTGTCGCATTAGGAATTCAGTTTCGTCTCTCAGTTTAGGAGGATCTAGGGCTTTAGTTTGTCATGGTGCCAAAAAGACTAAAGTGACTTTTGGGTGGTGTGGGACAGAGAGGACTATCCAGGGTTATCCAGCCTCTGTTGGCATGGAAGGGCACCAGCTGCCTTTTTTTTTTTTCCTCTTCCCCCAAAGTATTCATAACAGACAGTTTGCTGTCAAAGCTACTGCCTAATTTGGAACTGGAGGCAAAAGGTTTGCCTTTGCATAGTAGCTCACTCATAATTGAATGTATTTTCTACAGGTATTGTGAGACCGTACCTGCGAATAGATAAGGAGCAGTGAGGAGTGAAATAAGGATTAGATGCTTAGGCTTGTTCTGAGATGCTTGTGTTCATAAACGTTTCTTGTTTCCTTGGGTTTCTCATGTCTTACCGTGTTTTAACTGCATTTCGATTTATTATGAAAAGTATTTCTAAACTCTCAGTTGGCATATTGCGTCTTCAGCTGTAATGCTAGCTATTTAATAGCTTGGACTATAGTGTAATGAATGTTGTAAATTTCATTATGCGTTTTTTGAAGTTTTATTAATTTTTTCACCTTCTTTGTCAGGTCACCATAAAGAAAAGGGTGTTGCCTTTTTAATTTTAAGTTTAATATCTGGTAAATTACTTTTAGGCATGTGGTTCTTTTTAAAGTATAAAACATTATAGAACGGTGAAAAGGAGAGTTTGTCTATACAGAGCTTTTATTAGAGACTACTTTTGCCTGTCTTGAGAAAATTTTATGAAGGTGGGAGGGATGATGTGAAGTGGTTTAAAGCGTTGGGTACTTTCATTAGTGTTACCCTACAATTCTTCATCTTATACCTTTGTGCAGGTGAGTAAGATGTTTACACCTGTTGGTGCATGCCATCGCAGTATGACTTCCCAAATTCTCAGCGAAAAACACCGTATCGAGACAGAACAAAGGTGGTTTTGAAAAAGACCCTGTGCTTATCCCACCACCAAATAGTTCCCCTCCCCATCTTCCCAATTTCAGCCGCAGGGATTGCATGAGTGCTGTCTGTCTAAGATAGGCTGGCTTGGCTCTTTGCCTAACCTGCCTGGCAGATTTTGCCCTTAGTAAGTTAGGTCTCACTCGTGTCTTCTGTGGCTGTAAGCAAGTGGTTTGGGATATTACTATCTCCAGCTAAACTGACCGTGTACAAAACAAGTTTGCCTGGGACCTGGATTTGCACAGTGAGGTTTGCTTAGATTTTTCCTCTCCTTTTCTGCCTTGAGTTGGTTCTCCTTCAAATGCCTGCTCTGTAGGGCACAACATGACAACCAAGGTCGTTTTTATTATATGCAGAGGTGACAATAGCGTGTCTAAGGAAGACAGTGAAGTGCCTTGTTTTCAAAATACAACCTTTGTCTATTACTGTTTTCACATGCAGGGGGTGGATTTGATGTTCCAAATTATTCATTTTATGGAGTGTTAATTGATTAATATTAGAATGGTTCATAGAATGGTTTGGGTTGGAAGGGACCTTTGAAGGTCCCAAATATTCATCAGAATATTGCTGAAATGGAGCCTGGGTTTATGTACAGGCCTGTTTTCATTGTCGTGTGCTTTCAAGGAAGGGAAAGGGGCTGAAATCTTAACTTTCTTTTCAAATGAAGCTAATGCCCTTTGTGGCACGTTCAGTTCCTACAAATCTTAACATGCATTGCTGGGCTCAAGACCTTGTTTTAGCCAGACTGGTTTTTAGCAGCACTGGTGTTCAGATGTAATTAGAATGCTTTGTGTAATATGTTTTGGTCCTAATACAAAGAAAACCCTGCAGCTTATTTGAAGAACAGTTTGTCTGCAGTTAGATTGGTCTGGTAAATAGTTTTAAAGTGTATGTTTAAATGTATATAGTAAACATTTTTAGAGTGCTCTGAGGGAGGCCAGAAGGAACACCCAGGTGAGTGCTGGGCAGCACAGCAGTGAGGAATAGATACACAGGTTCTGGTTGAGACATGGCGTTGTCTTGGATCAGGTCCCTGTCTGTGAGTCGTCTTTGTTTGGAAGGATGGAACACTACTATTTCTTTTATAAGGCCTAACTAGATGTTTGTGAAAATCTTTGAGAAGCTCTTGATTAATGGCTGTATGTAATATGTGATTATATCACACAGAATAATAGAGGGTAGGAGGAGAAAAATTGGCAATGTAATTTTCACAGCATTGTGAAAACTTAAGGCTTTGTTCTTTTTCAAATGCTGTCTTTATATTTAAACATAACTTCTGCTGCTGCTTCCCCCTAATATTCAGCTCCTTCAAAACAATAACAAAACAAGAAAGAAGCATATCTACCTTTTAAAAAAAGGAAGAAGTAGTAGTATAGGGCATGTGTGTGCAGTTTTGGCTATGTTTGGGTTTTTTATATTTTTTTAAAAAATGTTTTTGCCATATTCTGCTTTTACCAACAATTGCAGCTGTTATATAGCAACTCAATCCATGAAAACTTACTGCTTTTTTTTTTCCTTTTCCTTTTTTAAAGGCACCAGTAACTGGTGAAATTTGTTTGTTTGCAGGCTTTTCAGTACCAGTTGCTTAACTTCATACAACTGTAGAGCAACACGCTGCCCCTCTGAGTTTAAAATTGAGTGGATATTGGTTTTGAAGCTCAGACATTGATTCCCCTCCCTACCCTGTTTTTTCTCATCTTCATTTACCATGGTAACCTCTTGGCAGGAGTTTTTTAGTTGCTTTTGCCTTTAACATGCACCCAGCTTTTTTTTGCAACAGAAAAGGAGTTCCTAAGCAGGCTTGTCTGAGGAGCTGGCAGCTGTGGATGACAGAACCTGGGCTGGGATTTGGTAGGAAACTTCTTGGGGGTGTGGTGGAAAGACTTGCTTGGGAGGGCCAAGGACACTGCACTGCAGAAGCTTGCCAGCAGAAAAGCAGCAGACAACTGGAGATGGCTGCTCTGCCATCCATCACGTGCCACAGGGCAGTGAAGTGGATTTGTTAAATATACTATCTGAAATAAGAGCACTAGGTGGATTTCTTCTTGAAGAGCTTCTGTTTCTAATTTTTTGGTATTAAAAAAAAAAAATGGGAGCCCAGTAGGTGCAAATAATATGCTGGAGGCAGAAGCCAGTGGGAGAAGTTAGAAACTTACTCCATGGTCAGCACCTTGGTAGGTACTTTGCTCGGGCAGAGTTCTGCTGGAGAAATAACATGTGGTTTGTCAGCTGAATGTAGGTGGCTAGCAAGCATTTAACGTGCACGCTAGCATTTTTTTGTCAGTAATAATGCTGGAATATAATGAAAAACAGCAATAATGGAAAACCATCACTTTTATGGGAGCTTACCTGTGGGAGGCTTGTGATGAACAGGAGACTTTCCTCTTCGGAAGTTTTATCATCAGTGTAGTTTGAGAGAAGGAACAGGTTGCTTTGATAGAAATACTAACTTAGTCCCAAAACGTCTTGTTTTTAATCTTTAAATCCTAAGTTGTTGCCACTGAACAATAAATTCTTGCTTTCTCCAAGAAGTTTGCGTTTGTGTTTTTGAGAAACGCACAGCAATATTACTTTTTATCCTGTATTTAAACAATGCCTTTGTAGTGGGTGAAGAAATGAAGTAGCTCAAGTATATGAACCTCTTGGGGAAAAAAAGAAGAAACACCAAAACCAAACCCTTCACCTTCTTCCTTAGCACATTAAAATTTTCTTTGTCTGAAGTGAAACGCATGTTGGTTTAGTTGTTAAACATTCAGCTCCATTACAGTGGCACAGTTTCACAGACTGTTTCTCAGAAGGGGTTTGGGTAAGGGTAGAAATCCTGTCATCTAAACATGTATTGTGGTTGAAGTGGAGGCCAGTAGGCAGTTGTAGACTGTATTCTGGTCATGTGACTTAATTCACATAAATCTAAATTACAGGATTAGACTTATGTACATGTATGAAAATGTTTCACTGGCATTTTAGGTTTGTCCGCACTCTTTCTTCAGAGTGTTAATAGCACTTAAAATTGTTAAAAATTAATTTAGCATGCGAGAGACACCATTTAGCTGGAAGAGACACCATTACGCTTTCTTTCAGAAGATAAGACTCCGTTAAGTTTTATGCATCTGGCAATACTTCTGCAGGCCTTTATGGTATGAAAAAGATGGGACACCTTTCCACTTCTTTGGAATATATAAATTCCAATAAATAGAATGTGGAATAAACATTTCTTAAGGAGGAAAATACGAGTGGTGAAATAAGAATTTTCAAGTAACTGCAAAAAATTAAATGGAAAATGCAACAAAAAGGAGGAGAGTATGAGGAATGTGGAGGTAAACTAGATTGTAAAGGTATGGCTTGAACTGTTGTAAGGAAGGCTTTATGTTCAGAATCTCTTTCTTTCAGGTTGTGACAACAAGGCAACAGCAGCAACAGGTTTTTTCTCTTGAATGAACTCCAAACCTTCCTTAAAACTTGTCCGTTATATTAGTAACAGAATGCCAAGACCCGCTGTTTCTGCTATGCTATCATTCTTATTGTCTGCATGGTTAATGGGTTAAGAGAGGGTTGTAGATTTCCTTCAGGTGGAGGTGAAAAAGGATTCCAGGGTAGATTCACATTTTAATCCATTTAAAATTTATTCTTTGTTGCAGTAGGACATGAACTGCTTTTTCTTAATGATCAGTACATTCAGCTGTGATGGACTCAATCTACTCCTGGTAGAATTCAAAAGCAGAGTGTGCTCTGTTGTGAAAATAGATAGGTTTTCTATAGTAAGGAAATTTTGGTCAGTGGCAGGACAATGTTTTACAGTAATTACAGAAAACAAAAGGCATAATCATTCTTGATGAAAGATTTGGCTGATATGTTGGAATTGTTGTAATCGGAGACCAACAGTAATTACCAACTTATATTTCAAGTCATTGTACAATTGTCAGTGGTGCCAAAGTTCAGAGACTGGTGGCCAAGAGACAATTACAAGTTTATCACTTACCATTTCATTGGGTTAGCTTACTACCTTCTTCCTGACCCGTGCTATTTTTTAAACTATAACAGTAATAAATTATGTGAAATTAAAATAGTTTATCAACCTGTGCACTTAGATTGTAATTCTTGGCTTCCTTATTCCATGTTTTTTTCCTTTTCTGGGAAACAAAGAAAACCAAAAAAGTTTTCATATAAGCTTTATTTAGTTAACTAACAGAGATACAGTGCTGTAACTTGTGTTGAGTTTCGTTAATTAACATAGTCAATATTGTTTAAGTCTAGCTGATGTTAGCATAACAAAACGATTGTGTACCACACTAAAAACAAATGAGTTGCAGTTGTTTTCAGATGGGATAAGTCCAGGTTAAGCAGAAGTAAGACAATGGACAGAAAATACAGTATCGTGTGAAAATTATTCACAGTCTTAGCAACTTTAAGGTAAAATTTGCTTTGAAATATTTGCACTTTTTTCCCTTCATGAAGTTCAACATAAGCAACATATTTGATAAAATGGTAGGAGAAAATGAACCCTGTGTGCATCAGCTACTTGATAATTCAGTTTGGGCAGTAGTGATGTTGTGGGGCAATGCTATACAACCAGGGAACAAAACCAGTAAGATACAAGAGGAAGTTTAACACCTCTTGTGTAACGATGAAAAGTCATAAGGTTTTAAAACTGAATTGTTTATACTGAAAGGCATGCTTCCTTGTAAACTTGGGCAGTTTCATAGGCCAAAATTCATGTGTACCAAATGATGCCAAGCAGGCTTTTTAAAAATAAAATGTTTGTTACATGTTAACAGGGAAAGATTAGCTTTTCCTCATGAGCAATGTGGTAGTATTGACACAATGTGTAGTATTGACACAGTTTTAATGTGCCAATTTTCTTCTTCGCTGTTAGAAACTTTCTTGGGCCCACTTGGAAGATTCGTTGCTTCTTTTTATTTCGTCTTGTAGTCTTTTGCCATTTTTTTGAAATTGAAAGGTAATAATAATATTGTAATCTTTTAAAAAATTAATCTCTTTTTGTTGAACTCGAAGCCCCGAGTGCTAGTCAGTTGAAGCTACTATCAGAACAAAAACCTGAGACTCAGCGGTGTCTGGGAAACATTGCGTTTGTGCCCTCTGAAAGTAAGTCAAACTTTCTGATTTTAAAAATGACCTATCAAAAAAAACCCTATGGAAGTTGGGCTTGTACAGTTTTAACTTTCTGCTTTGACAACCACTGCTGCTTGCTTTTTTATAAAGCCTTTCTTTAATCCTCTGTGTGTGAGCATTGTATGTGTCGCTTCCCCTTTTTCTTTATGGGTTATGCGCTTCATGGAGTCTGTCAGGTTTTACTTGTAAGTGGTATCAGAGAGGCCAATATATATCTATTATCTATAAGTAACAAACCCCATTGTGAAAGAATTAGAAAACCCCTCCATAACTACTTCTCCAGTACCTCATCTTTCCGCATTCCTCCCTTCTCACGGTGTTAGCCTGTGTCTGACTTGACACTGCGCAGGTCAGCTAAGCCAGTTAGAGAGGTGACCCAGAAGGACGGGGTGTGGAGGGGAAATAAGTTGTCTGTCAGGTTACAGCTTGTGGCGATAGCGAACTGTTAGGTAATGTGGCTTGAATTAACCTGACTTCATCCGTTTAGGGGTGTGTGTGTGGATTTAACTGATGATGTGTCGTTCAGACTGTTTTTTTTTTAATGTCTTCTCCAAGAGAGGGTGGTAGAAATGAGCACTGAAGACACTGCGAGGGTAGGAAATCACACTTCTCTGTCATGATGGGAGCTTGAAAACTCAGGGATCTGGTGTTATCTTTATTTGCTTCAGTTGTTACGGTTCACAAATACCTGAATATTGGTAAATCTTGCTAGTTTTTACATGTATATTTTTATATATATAAAAATATATGTATTAAAAATATGCCATGACTTCAAGGAAATGCCACCTGCCTTCATGGCACCAGGGCCAGCAGAGTATTTTGTGTAACTCTGAGATGGCGTGTGAAAACTGTGCTGCAGCAGTATAACCATTAAACTATTTCACTAGTACTTTGATGGCCTGTTTCATGTGCTATCACTTGGCCAAATGACTGCCAGCTGGGCATTATTCTTCTGTCTTACTTGCCAGGCAATAGAGCCTGAAAGAGGGGGGCTGTGTGGGAGATGGCGGTGGGGAGGGGAAGTCTTTGTGGAGGTGAAATATATTTAAAAGTTCAAAGAATCACTTTTTGTAAGCGTAGGCTAATCTGTTATTTTCCTGGAGGGTAGCCTGGCTTTCCCTAGTTAAATGGAATTAGCCAACAGTGTTTATGGGGATAAGCTCAAAACAATATGAAAGTTACATAGCTCTTTTTAAAGGTTATTTTCGGATGCTTATCTTAAACTGTTGAAGCACGTAGTCTTTTTTCTTCTTTTTTTGAGCCTCTTTAAAAATACATTCTCCCACTTCTGTCAAAGTTTGTGTATGAACAGTCTCAGTGTAGAGTAAAAAGACTGAAAGATAAATAGGACAGCTGCTACTTATAGCAGAAGGGAAAAAAATGTGCTTTATAATTCTTGCATACATTTAAAAATTGGTTCACTGGGATTTTTCACTAATTTTGTGAAGTAATTTGGCCCTTGGGATAATTTTAGAGGGTGGTAAATACTCAGAGAATTGGAGTTGAAGGAGCATTTTTCATGTGTTTGCAGAACTAATTCATTAAATATTCTCCTGACAGTTAATTTTTCATATTGTGAATGGTGGTCGTAATCAATATCTTGCCTTTTACAGCTACTCTGCTACATCCTTTTTGAGGAAAAAAAAAACCCCACACCTGAGTTGGAATAATAGAGATGAATTGAGGAAGCCTTGCAGAGAAATTGTATACCAATTGTTGGGAAGGAAATAATTTTTTACTTTTTTGCCTTTCTAAGAAAAAATACAGTTAATTGGCTGGATGATGAAAGAACAGCTTTCTTGTTTCTTGGAAAAAAGGCTCAAATTTTGAGTGTTAGAACAGAGTTTGATTGGAAGATCAGTTGTAACTGATTAAGGGTGAGATATTTGCATGTAAAAAAAAAAAAACCAAACCCTTAGCAACACCTATTTTGCTAGGGAGTTTAGAAGGAGTCTGTGGTGCTGGAGTGTGATGCTTCCCAACAATAAAGCAGAATCATCTGAACTCTTTTCTGTATTTCTTGTTCTTGTTCTTTTTCAAACGGCGTATGTAGAAATAGGTGCTGTCGCTTCAGAGGACTGTTGGATGTATTGAATGTATTGCAGTCCTGCTGCATCTTTTCTTTTCTGGGGAAGTGTTAGCTTTGAAGGACCTCACCTTCAGGCAGCATGAGGAGTTGCATGTCATTTGATCTCATGGTGGCCCTGGACTGGTTTTCCCGTCTTCCTCCCCCCCTCAATTAACTTTAGATGTAGTCAGGAGACATTAAGGACTTGAATGTTCTGCCTGAATGTTAGCAGCATTATTTGTTGGTATTTATCCAGGGGTCATCCTCAAAGGGAAAATGAGGTCAGTGACTGCCGCTGGTATGGGAATTGGGCTGTGAGCTGGAGCTGCAGTGGTGCTCAACAGCCAGGGCAGAGGATGGCACTGTCCTGCAACGCGGTCTGTCCAGGCAGTGGTGCTTGAGGAGCACCAGGTCACAGTGTGGTGAGGCTAGCTCTCAAGGATGCCTTGAGTTAGTCCCAGGTAACTTTCTTTGTAACACGGCTCCTGGTGTGATTACAAAGTTGGTTTGGTTTTTATCATCATCAAGCAAGGATGGGTGCAGTAGTTTGGCTTAGGTTGGTGGAAAACACTTCTGAACGTTGCTGGAGTGGAAGGGGCTTAAAAGCCTGAGGCTCTGAATTTAGTTGTTTGGAGCAGATTTCCTTCACTGGTGGATAAGGTCTTTTTAAAGTCACTTCCAGAAATTGCTTTTGCCTGCCTGCGTTGCTGTGCCTGAGTCTGTCTTTTCTGGATCAGGTGTGTGTTACTAGGGAGACGAATTCCTGTGCTCTGACTGCAACAGCTTAAACCAACTGAAACACAGGGACTTGCGTACTGCATAATTAAATGATAAATTTACAGAATTTATGCAGATCAGATAGAAACAAGCAATCCAAACAAGGTGTTGCACAATAGAAAATGAACTTGTACATCCTTAACTATATGGCATCTTTCCCTCTGGGGGAGACAACGCAGTTTCAATATTAATTGCCTAATGCTTGCAGGATGACAAGTAGTTTAAGTAATTATCTCAGGAACTGGCTTTGGTTTTTGCTGCACCTAATACAAAGTAGGTCCTATTTCGATTTCAATTTGTTATGCGCTGTGGTAATAGAAGTATTTAATAGTGTTTAATTCTTACTATGTGTGCTTTAAAATCACAATCAGGGAATTTTTATGTCCTTTGAGGAACATTTTGATACTCTTATTCCTGAAATCTAAGTATTGTGTTTCACAGTAAAATCAAACACCTTATGCTATACCCTGTAGCTGCTGTTGCTGAGCATGGTGTTCATATTCCTTAATTGCTTTGTGACTATTCAGATATAACTTTTGTACCCTTTGCTGCCTAAATCATGTTGAGGTTGGTGGGGGTTGTTTTGTGGAAATCTGTACGGTATGGCATGTCGAAGTATTAATTTACCGTCTGACTGGCTGAAGACAGACTGCCTTTAGACAGTCAGGTGGCACAACTTGTTACATCAGATTTTGTAGCTCACCAGAAGAGAGAATTGTGATGTGCTGTATTTATGCATGCAGACATCTTTCTTCTGGTGTTTGCCATTGTGATTATATAATGTGTTTCTTGGGTTTCATCAGCACATCAAGGGGGAGTTGGGCACTTCATTGCGGCTGGATGGATCTGAGTAATAGCCAAGCCTCTCTCGGGGAGGGACCTGCAAGCTAAGCTGCTCAAAGTTGAAAGCAAATCTTTCCTCTTATTTCTGAACTGACATCTGAAAGCACTAAGATTAGCTGGCGCTTCAGCCCTGTTTCATGGATTTTTAAAAACTGAATGAAGGAAGGAAATCCCTCCTTGAACCAAAAGCTCCATAAAAAGATTCTTCTCAAATAACGTTATCCTTGCTCTTTCTATTCTGTGCTTTAATGGTCAAGGTGAAGGTAGAAATGCTGAATGAAATGGCCATTTAATGTCTTTTTCTCTCATACCCATGGGAACAAGAGTTTATACAGTAAAACTAATTTTACTTTTTGCAAATAAGAGATTCAATGGTTTCGCTAATTCGTTTGAAATTGGAAAATAACAGTATATATTTTTCAAATGGGAACCGGTCATATTAATTTGGTGCTTGAAGAAGTGATATCATACTTAAAGGCATAATATAAACATTTTTCCCATGAGCCTTCAGCACAAGTGCCTTTTAAATATATATGTGCCCAACATTCAGGCCATAAATGGTTATGCCATGGAAAGGGAGAGAGGTAATAATTAGACACAGAAACTGTGATACATGAAATGGAAGGTGAAATTCTGTGCTGCTCCTGATGGCTGGAAGCATCAATTATACTATGGATTTTGTGCTTTAGGATGGCTGTGACATTCTCCAGGTATATAGGACCCCTAGTAGACTGCTTTTTATTTCTGTTTTCTAAAGCCTGGAGAGCCTAGTTCTCTGGGCTATCTGTTGTGAAGAGACACTAGAAATAAAAAGGCATGCCACAAACTAATGTGCTGGGAATCACAGATGGAGGAATATTTTCTCTTCAGACTATCTCCAAAATCCCCCGTGTACCTTCCTGCTTCCAAAACTGTTGTTATTCCTAAATCTTTACTATGTCGGTCCTGTCTCTCTTCTGGTCTTCCCTTGCTACTTAGAGAAAGAACACCATAGTTGTGCTCTTAGGATCCTCAGAGTGGATACTCTTCAAAAATCTCACGACTTCGCTTTCTGTTTTCTTTTTAGAGGTCAAGATACTTCTGCCTAGCTTAAAAGCCTTGCATAACTCTCCCTGGCTGTGTTTGCTGTTCTAGTGAGTAAAGCTTTGATTCTGAGGGTAGGAGGATATATACATTTTTTCTTTCTTTCTTCTGCAAGAGATATATATATATATATGCACACACACTTGATTGCTTTTATAATATATATCAGAATAAAATAAAATAAATCAGAAATTATGCATCTTTCCATAAAGCGTGCAACTACCTAGATAGAGATGAGTTGTGCTAGTACAGGTTTCATTAATGCAGTGATTATTTAAAAGGCTAGGTCTTTCTTGGTTTATAAGCAGCTATGCTTGATTTCAAGTGTAAAACTCAAGGTAATGATACAGTTTTTGTGCAACAGTGCATGGACCTTCTCAGTAGTACTAAAGTTAAATTAAAATTTTGATTGCTTGGAGGAAACTTATACAAGCTGGAACACGGACAGTGTTTCTTCCTGTTGCTAGGAGTAGGGAAACAAACTGGTCAGCTCGCTCCTCCTGATATAAGACCATTTCAGGTTTGACAGCAACTAAACTGATCTGATCTAAGAGGAAGAGCAAGTACTGACAAAACATCTTTTCCTTCTGGGAATGGGCTATTCCCATGAATTTACAGTTCGAATGTAATTTTATATGGCTTAAAGGTGAATTATGTGGTCATAGTAAATGTGACATCTCAAGGCAAAGAGAGTTTTGTTCATAGTTCCATCTTGAAATAGTATTGTGACTTGGCACTGAAGTAAAGTACACATTTGGCATACAACTTAAGTGCATAAGTCATATTTCCAGAATTGCTTTGGTCTTTTACTTTTTTGGATGTTACAAAATGCATGCTTCATTGGTAATGAAAAATTATAATACAGTGAATGTTGAGAAAATTAATTAGGAATGACTGCTTTTCTAATTAGTTATGATAGAAATCGGAAGACTTGAGCCTGAAAATGAGAATTCTTGGATCTAGATTTTCTTCTTGTCTGTTCATCTCTTGTCCAACGTTTTATATTAATTAAATCAGATCTAATGTTGCTCTTGCCTTTCTGATGTATACTGGTGCTGTCTAATGAAGAAGGTATCTGTTAGTAAAGCAGTAAGTTTAAGCTAGGAAAATCCATTGATATGGTAAACCTCATAACTAATGATTGTAGCAATAAACTTAGGACTGTTTTGGTTGTTGTAGTCTAATTTGCATTTTTCAAAGTGTTGACAGAAGAAAATGTAGTGGATTATTAAGTGTAGTTACATGTGAGTTTACTAATAGTCTGGCTAGTATAAAGAAAGATTTGGGTTGTTGGAAATATATTTCTATCATGTGGACATTTAAAATTGAGTATGTTTAAGATGTTAAAAGAATAATGGTTTGAAGGGACCACTAGAAGTCATGTTGTCCAATGCCAGGATGAAGTTAATCCAGGTTGCTCAGGACTTTTTCCAGATAGGTATTGACTATTTCCAAGGGTGGCGTTTCTACAAACGCTCTAGGCAGCCTGTAGCAGTGTGTTCGGTGTTCCTGTCCTGTCCAGTAAATAAGTTGCTCTGTATTCATTTTGGCATTTTGTTTCTCTGAGTAATGAAGGCTTCTGGATTCTCGGGGTCTTAAGAACTGTCTAGCACTGGACCTCTGTGGTATCGCTTGTTGGGGTGCAGGTTTGGAAGACCTTTGGATCCACTGTAGTTATGGAGAAGGTAGCTGGGACCGAACTTCAGAGTTCATTGGTTTGCTCAGTGCTGGGAATGAAAGTCACAGCAGATACTTTATCTACAAAGCAATGCACAGATGGAAAGATGCACTGGAGAACTGAAATAAGTAATTGACTTTTGATTACCTGTGGAATGACTCATCAAGGTTAAGGATTACTTGTGCTTTAGCGCTCTTTCCACTTCACCTGAACCACTCATTTCATTCTTTATGACCTCATATTGTCCTTACTTTTGGTAAGGTAAGACATATGCGATGTGTATTATATGGAAATGTAGGCTACATGTTTTGTTTGATTCATAGTTACCTAATTTACTGCTCCTCTTTCCCCTTTTACTTTGATACTTAACACCTGACTATATCTAGAAACTTTACTAGATGCTTGGCTCTCTTATCAAAAGAGATGGAGCAGCTAGTCAAAATTAAGACTATGTATGTCAAAAATCATATGCTTAATTATTCACTAAATGTTTCCTCAACTTTGGTCTAACCATACTTACCTGGAAAGTGTCGTTGTCCTAATACCATGCTACTGCTCGGATGATTGCTCCCAGCATTTGGTAGTTTAATAGTTGCAGGAGGCCAGGAATGCCTACTATTTAAAGTAATAAAAAGAAAATCTATTTCTCTCTTGATTTAGTAGTAGTATGCTTCCCTTTACATAAAAATAAAAGTGGCTCTTGAGCAACAGTAAGTTGCTAAGTTTGTGTTCTGGGTTGGTGGTCTGGGCATGCTTGTACATTGCCTGAGACCATGAATATGGAAAACCATAGCACTCTAGCTGTGAACTCCCAGTAACTGGCTTTCTTCTTGTGTCCCAGCAAAGTGCCCCATTGAGACCAATTTCAGCAGGACGTGCTTCTTTCTTTGGGTTGTACTTTGTTGTTGAAGGACTAGACTGGATGTTCCTGCCCATCTTGGATTGTTTGTTGGTTAGAAAAAGGACTTGTAATAAATTGTAGAATCCTTCTGTTATTTGACATGCATCCAGTTGTGTGATTTTTTTACAATAATCAGGTTGAGACTTCCCCATCAAAAAGACATTCTTAACCTTAGCCTAATGCTGAAACTCCCATCTGAATCTTCAATTCATGTTGCCATGTCTAGTGTGTAAACTGGAGCCCTTGCTCTTGTGTTACCCTTTGCAACGGAGGGGAGTAGTGAAGACTGTCTAGCTTCCAGAGGTATGTAAAACTGCCAAGAGATATTCCAAGAGAAAGGAAGCTATTAAGCTGGAGAACAATATTTAATTTGGCGGTAAATTTTATGTTGGTATTTCTAGGGAGCTATTAGCTAATATTATGAGGAAAAAAAATTGTAGTCCAGGAAACACGTGGGGCTCTGAAACTTTGAAACTTAAGTAATAAGAAAGAGCAAATCCCCTGTGTGACCAGACGTGGGTGTCCAAACCTTGGTTACAGGATGAAAGAATTTGTCTGCCTATAACTGAGAAGGTGTAATCATACCTTTACATCATTTCTGGAGCCTGTCTTTTACAGGTGACTGAGGCAAAGCTCTAAAGCGTTATGTTTAACTTGAGTATTGCAAAAGCTTCCATAATCCTGATTTTATAGATTTGTGGATACATGTTAAGCTTGTGATACTGTGCATTGCGTTCCTATCTATTCATATAACTTTGGAAGCCAGAGATGCAGGCAATAATTTTAAAGAGTTTTTGCTTGTAATTAAATCTTTAAATGTTAATTCATCATGTAGTAGGTAAAATTACCTGTTTGATACAATACATTTTTTTGATAAAAATGGGATGCCTGATATTTAAAATAGTCCTCAGTTTGATTTTTCTTTCTCCCCCCCGCCCCGAGGTGTGTTCTGTCATTTTCCAAATGTGGCAGTTCTCAAACTGTTGATTCTTCCCTCTTTTCAGTGAGATTCTTGCTGTCAAGGCTTCTTGCGGTCCTTCGTGTTAGTGTCAAGACATGCTATTGAAAAAGAAATGTGCAATATTCTTTTTTCCTTAAGAAAATGTGTGTGGTTCCAGGATGTTGTAGTCAGCTTTTCGATTAAGATGCACCTTAAAATAAAGCCATTGCGTTGGATTTCCTATTTTGGCAAACTCCTTTCTAGGAAATACTCAGAAATCTTCAGGTTCTGAAGTGCAAATGAAAGCAATTGCAAATCAAAATTTTAGGTCTCTTATGAGGGGCTGCCCTGTGGTATCCTTGTTACAGAATGCCCCTGTCTTTCATGGAAACATATCTTTGTACACTTGCATTTCAAAATTTTTTGGCTTGTTTTTGTTATGGATGGGCTGTATTTTTGGTCTGCAGATTATTTATTTGTGGGCTAAAGTTTGGTAATACCATTGAAACACTCAAACATTTAGACGTGTGCTGGGGTTGGGGGCTAGACTGACCTGTTGGTTCACTGACAATTTTGTGAAGTGTCTGATTCAAACAACTAAAGCCATATGGTGTTTAAGGTCTTCAAGACCAAAACACAAAAACTCCACCCCTTTTCTTTATTATCTCCAAACCCAGTTTGTCTGTATGCCTTAGAAGTTGGCCTTATTTGTAGCTCCTTTTCTAAATGAGTTCTGTCACTTTTAAGCATTTTGCTGTTCTTTTTGGTGAAAGGCATGTCTTGTTGCTGTTTCCACTGCAGTCTACGTGTGTGTGTGTGTGGTTTTTTTCTCCAGGTGTGTGTTCTTTCTTACCATTTGTTATGAGGGGTACAACAGTGCAATAGCATAGGCGGGAATAGAGACTGCTCTGTAAGGTTTCTTCAGAGGGATGCAGAAATGCATGCAGAAGAAGGAAATCTACAATAGTACAGCAGAATGGTCATAGTAATTTGGGTATGAAAAAATAAGGTCACATTTTTGGTTACTCCTAAATGGAGAAGAGCAGGATTTCTCAGAATTAGGGACAAAATCCCAAGTGGTACTGGAGTTAAAATCATCCATAGTATGATGGTGCATGGAAAGAATCTGAAGTTGGTGGAGGCTTCAAGCTAGTTTTCTGCACTAACTAGCCCGCTTTTTAGGTTATCGCAGTCCAAATCTATTGGCTTATTTCCATTACCTGCATTTTTGTAGTTTGATCACTAGAATTCTTATGTAGATACTGATTTAAGTATTTTGATGTAAAGGATGTTAGAAGGACCACAGCAGTCATCTTTTAACATGTATTTAAATCTCCATTCTGAGAGAGATCTGTTTCCTTTTTAAAAGGAGAGTAAAATACAGGCCCTTGATATCTAGGCATGGGTTTATTTGTGGTCAAACAGTTATATCTATTCATCTCTCTAACCTGTTTGCTTTTTCTCTTGAACAGGAAGGGAATTTGAAATGCACAACAATCTCAAGGAACATGATGATTTCAGTGACTCATCTGTTTACTCTAAAACATACTGTCAATAGGTTCCATGCTAACTGACAGGGTATGACTTCAGTGAAATTCTAGCTATTTGAAAATCAAGGCCTGAATATACAAAAAACAATTAAGATGAGATCTGAATGTGCCTTGCACGTTCCACTTCTGGGATGCGCCAGAGGGGGCTTCCCCCAGTGTAGTTGGGAGCACTCATGCACCACTTCCTCATTGCTCCAAAATCTTCTAAGGGTGAAGTGAGAAAAATGGCAGTCTCTGCTGCCTCATTTCTGTCCAACCACAACAATTTTGCTCTTGAATTTCAGATCAGAACTGCAACCATAGGGAGTGCCAGGTCTGATTGATGTGATGGACGCACCCAGGGTGTATGCTGAGAGAGTATCAGGAGTTTATAACTCCTACTCATGATGTTTCATTAGTAGTTTATCTTAGAATAGAAGAATATCTTCTAGCTCCTCTATTTTTACCCTTAGCTGCCTGGACTGTAGGACTGAAAAGGTAACTTCAGTTATATTCTACAAATGCAAAATTTGGAATCAATTATCAGGGGGAAAAAAAAAACCCAAACCAAACCCAGACCTGAAAATATTAACTACAGTGGCATTCAGCTGAATCTTATTTATATAGGGCTGGGTGTAGCTGCCAGCTAGGAGAGAAGAGGGAGAGGTTCAGCTGTGCATACATGAGCCAGAACAAACAGCTGCCCTGATGATCCTGGTGGGGCTGCATTAGCCCTTCTTATGCCACACTAGTGGACCTATACTTAACTCTGAGCATACACCTGGGACCAATAGCAGCATGGTGTCACTGAAAATGAGCTTTTTACTGATAAATTTAATCTTACTTGAGAGGCATGTGAAAGTCGTTTTCAAGCAATAAAGTGCGCTGCTCATTTGGTCTGGTATAACTAGTGGATTTCTCAGTTCAACCAGGAGGGATTTGGATGGGGAAGTGAAGAGATGTTCCTTGCTTCGTTTGTCAGTTAACAGTTATAAAAGAGCTCTTTTATATTGGCAAAACAAGTTAGAAGGTTTCAGCCTCTTGTGAAAGACCTACCATACACTGTTTTTTAGACAGGGTGATATTTTCCTTGGACTGCACTGTAAATCTTTCATTTTCAATTTGTATACTTATTAATATTTTTTTTCCCCAAACCTCATGCTTATAAAGGAAAAACTAGGCAACATGCCTGAGATGGTGTTTGGGGGTTTTTTAATTAAAAAATAGGATTGGGATAGGATTTTCCACCGATGCTTTAATTGAAGTAGCTAAAATCAGTGTGTTGCATTTCTCCTGTAGTATTTCAAATTTGGAGGCAGATTATATTGAAAATATACCTTCGAGTAAAAACAGACTTTGCATTCCTGCTCTAGGTTTAAAGAAACAGTGTAAGAAAACGGAAGGGTAGGTTTTATGCTCAATGTATTTTCTTACAGATATTGTCTTCTGGTAGATCCACTGGTTTGAATCCTACTACAGAACATTCAGATTTCGATAGACAACTTGGCGTAGTCTCTTCCTGCATACAGAACTGGGACATCCTGGGAATATATTTTACTTATTATGAGTTCATTAGGACTGAGGAATGGGTGATTGTGTATTCTATGGTAGTGGTAATGGAGAAACAACATTGCAGTGCAGTTGCTGATGAGTTTCTTTCTTTTAGTCCTTGCACACCCCTGTTTATGCATTGCTGTTTACCCGAAATGGCTAATTTTGTGAATGTCACTTTCTCTGTCCTGCAAATACACTTTTGGCTGCATCTCTGATGATATTTTTTATCAGGTGTGACTAAATTCCATTGTCTTAGTACAATGTAAGCAATGTTGGAAAAAAGAGGAAAACTTGTCATGAAAGTATCTGATTTTTAGCTATAAAACAGCAACTTTTTTTTTCTTTGAGAATAGGCAGAATTTCCTGAGCAGAGTACCTAAAAATTGTTCTGAATTCCTAATAATCTATAATATTCTAATTATCTAGGGCTGACCCAAAGCAAAGATGCTTTCCTTTTGACCAAACAGGGGGAAAAAGAATTCTGTTTTAAAATATTTTCCATTTTACACAGTTTAGCAGAAATTTTATTTTACCTTAATAGTCAGCAGCAAAGCTTAACTGGAATTAAAAGTAGGGAATAGCTAGTACAATGTATTAGGAATGAACGAATATCTTAAAGGTACTTCAGACAACATCTGTGAACAGGTTTGCAAAATAAAACTTTGTATGAGTTTTCTCAAGTCAGGTATACATATTTTTGCTTATTGTCTGTTGATTTACAGGTATTTTTTGGGAGGGGTTTGGGATATTTTATAGTTAGTGCATACTTTCGTGTTCAAACTCCAATATGATAATTTTATAGTCACCTTTAATATTTGCTTAGAATGAATGAGTCAACTTGTGTAATACAAATGAATGAGCAGATGAATATTGCAAGAACATGTTCTGGTTTTGGATATTCCTTTTTTTTGTCCTCCACTTGAGAAGTCACATAAAGTTTATTTTTTATCTAAGAAAAGGTATCTGCCTTGAGGATAATGTTAGTTCCTGATTGTAACAACATGAGGGCATGTGTTTAATTTGTGAACAGTTCAGTTAGCTTCAGCAAGAATATTCCCGTGAGTAAAATTACTCATAGGCATTGCAGGGGTCTGTTGTTTTTGGTTTTTTTTGGTTTTTTTTTTTTTAATCTGGGCTTTATAATGTTTTAAAGTGGTAGTTTGTCAAGGGTTAAGTAGCATTGTTACCTAAGGTTTCATAGGTAGAAAATAACCTGAATTTGTCTTATTTCTGGAAGCCAGTTTGAGAACTGTTGACACTTTGTGTTCTGTTCTGGTTTTGAGACATTTAGTGGAACCGCGAAGAGCAACTGGCAAGCCTGTTGGGGCACTGGCTTCCTTGTTGCAAAGCAGAGAAGTTATCTGTGCTTGAAGCTTTTATTTAATTTTAATCTGGCATAAGCTGAGTGACCAGTTCTACCAGCCACAAAAGCCAAAAACCTGCAACAGCCTTTAATTTATATTCACATATGAATGCTGTGTAATACTTGCTGTTTGCCTGTTTCAGAAGTTCAGTGCAAAGCTTCCTTCCTTATCCCTTTCTCACGAGACCTGAAAATCTAACCTTTTATAAAGGTCACGTGTTAAAAAAGTCATGATTGTTTCTTGGGGCGTACTTCTTACGAGCTCTTTCTTAAAAGCAGGATGACTTATCTATGATTTTGTCTTCACACTTACGTAGCAAGTAGCTGTCTCCATATACTGTTTCACAACTTGCACCAATTTAACCTTCTTTTTTCAGGCTTGTCCTCTTTTCTCTGAGCTCAGAGTACCTCTTAAGGTGACAGCGTTTATCATGTTATAAGTTGGAGGGAAAGAAAGATCAGACACTTTGTTCAAAAGAAGATATTTATAGAAACATTGCAATGTACAAACACTTCATCTCTAAACTCTAGCATTCCCCTTGAGACTGGAAAAGATTTTTTCTTGAGCTTGGTTTGCAGAATTGTTTCTTTGCACTTCTTGTCCTTCCTCTGTTATATGTGTAAGTTTAAGTGTTTCCAAATTTCTGCTTGGCTTACAATGCATTATTCCCACCAGCGCCTTGGTTGGTAATGGCAAGATCATCATGTGGTAGGCATAAAGCTTCAGAGGCACTGATATCTGTGTCCTGCAACTAGAAGTAATTTTGGTAAATGCAGCCTTTGCCTTGCTGCAAATGTGTAAAGCCAGGCAGGATGGCATGCCTGGTAACATGAGATTCTAGTTATGTTGAGTAAAATGTATGTAAAGTTGCCTGTAACTTTACTCTTTAACTACTGTTGTCTACCGGAGTTCCACAATTATCTCTGCATTATTAGAAACAATACTTTTGTTTGCTTTCTTTGTCCAACTCTGCAGGCTTTAATGTATTCATACTTTAGACGTTCAGTTTCTGTAGTCTCTCTAGATGTGACATCAAGCTAAGGCACTTGCAAAGTCCGCCAAATCTAGTATTTACTGCTATGATTTCAGTATTTTGTTTTGGTTCTAGGATTTTTCTGCTTAGCTCGTGGGAGAAAAGACAATGATCACCAGCTACTGTAATGCCTTTTTGTTTGGAGTTAGGAGTATTACCTCTGTTTTATCTGCATGGCAGAAGGATGCATTTTGAATTGATATGTTTTTTAGATTTCTGATTAAAGGTTAGAATGACACAGTCAGCCTGATGCTAAAATAATCTTGTGTGATTCAACTTTTTGTTGATATTTAGCCTTTTTCCCTACTGTGACAGTAATGCCTGTATTAATCATAGAATCATAGGATCATTAAGGTTGGAAAAGACCTCTAAGATCATCGAGTCCAACCGTCGACCCAACACCACCATGTCCATTAAACCATGTCCCTAAGCGTCTCATCTAAACGTCTTTTAAATACGTCCAGGGATGGGGACTCAACCACTTCCCTGGGCAGCCTGTTCCAATGTTTAACCACTCTTTCAGTAAAGACATTTTTCCTCACGTCCAATCTAAACCTCCCCTGGCGCAACTTGAGGCTGTTTCCTCTCGTCCTATCGCTAGTTACTTGGGAGAAGAGACCGACACCCACCTCACTACAACCTCCTTTCAGGTAGTTGTAGAGAGCGATGAGGTCTCCCCTCAGCCTCCTTTTCTCCAGGCTAAACAACCCCCGTTCCCTCAGCCGCTCCTCATAAGACTTGTTCTCCAGACCCTTCACCAGCCTCGTTGCCCTAATGCACATATTTGAGTAAAACTGATTGGATTGCATGAGAATTCAAATAATTATTTCTCCTTTTTACCTCCCCAAAAGGAAAAAGAGTCAATATAAATGAGCTGCAGCAGTGTCCTGCGATGGCCTCCAAAAATCAGTCATTGTTTTATTCTGTAGGTAAAAAGGGAAATGGCAGTGTGTGTTTTATTTACATTTTAGGAAATCTGGTAAAACTGGAAATGAGAATGGATTTAAGTCAATGTAATGTAGATTTGGTTATACAAAAAAAAAATCTGGAGGAAAAGAAAGCCCCTTTATTTATAAATAATTTATTTGGATGTGAGAAATAGAATAATGTAGAAGGAAACTTGATTTTGTCAGTGGTGAACTGATAGTTGACCAACCTGTAGTTCGAAAGGTGGTGAGAATAGCTTGGTTACTATAAATGACTCGGGCAGCAATGGCCTTGTGGAATGCAGTTGGGTGCAAATGAGAGCTGTGAATGAAATGTCTGGGGCATCTGAATAGCAGATATCCACCAATTCTGGACTGACTTGTCAGTTTCTTGTGCATGAATAGGTTTATATGTGGGTTTACAAATGTAAGCAAAAGGTATCTGAAAGAAACATCGTTGTTCCAGAATGGTGAAATTGGATAGTGCTCTTCCTACAAGATGTATTGAGCGCTTCACCTCCAGCGAGAACTGAGACCACAGCTGAGCTGCAGCTTCTGTCTAGCCGTGAAGGCCAAGCATTCTTCTTGCCAAAAGCATGTAACCAGAAGATTGTACATGGATCTCTTTGGCAAAGTTTGCATTTGAGTTTACAAAGTTCATCAGATATTTTCTTGTGCTTTGTACAGGTCCTTAATGCTAACTCCCTGCATTTGTTGCCCTTAGAACAGAACAAAGCAAGCACTGTTTCATTATCAAGCACTGGATAGGAAACATTTGGAAAAGGTGTTAAAAGTATAAGCAACAAAATTGGAGAAACTTAAATACTTGAGGGTCAATTTGTTTTCTATATGCTATAGTCTTTGCACCTAAAAGAAACCTATTTTTTTCTTGATCGCTCTGGATTTGTAACTTCT
Source organism: Aptenodytes patagonicus (assembly GCF_965638725.1). Classification (NCBI taxonomy): domain Eukaryota; kingdom Metazoa; phylum Chordata; class Aves; order Sphenisciformes; family Spheniscidae; genus Aptenodytes; species Aptenodytes patagonicus. The sequence continues at coordinate 33,038,281 of NC_134955.1, read as the reverse complement.
ATCACAACAGTGAGATTTTTTTTTTTTTAGTATCTTTAATGCCTTGTTTTCTACATAGATCACTACTTCTTTAAAGTAGCTCTTTTGCTAATATGCCCCAAAGTGCCCCTTCTATCTGAATGATGTACAGTCCCTGCCTGTTTTCTGAAATCCAGTCCTCTGTTCTGGCCTGGAGTAAGATGCTGTGAGCACCTGACACTGGAGTAAGGTAATGCAGGAGTCTGAAGGTTTTTTTCTGAGACCTGTTGGCTTACGTGATAACTTACTCTTTGGGATGTTCTTTTCCATGTAAGCTAGACTTTCAGGTCTTTCCCTGTGACTGCATCTAATTAAGAAATACAGCATTTTCTTCACCTGCATGGTGTTTGTGGTGTCCTGGTATCTTTTGTTCTTCCAAAGCACCAATAATTCATTTAACTAAACCTGTCGTACTCTCTTTTGGTACACATGACAGTCAAGTTCCTTCAAATACATGTCACTTCTGAAGTATTAAGTAATGGTTCATGCTGATGTGAGCCCTCTATTGAGTGTACTTACAGAATGTTTTCAAATGCTTGTTAAACTGAATCCTATATTGTTATAACTTTGAAATATGAAAACATTGCTTTTTTTCTTAATTTTTTTCTTTTGTTTTCTGCATACCTGACTTTGTCTTTCTCCATCTATCGTTCTCTTTCGGAGCGTAGATAAGTATAGAAATGTACAGGTGTCTGCATGTGTATGTATTTCAAATTTCTGGTTCCTTGATAAAGTGTATCTGCTGCTTAGGTGGCCTTCTGTATCTTTGTTACTGCAGCAGCTATGCTCTCAATTCTTTATATTAGAAGGCTTAAAATTTACGGATTAGTTTGCTTCCCTTTGTAAAGCCAAGTCAGTCACTCTTCTAAAGATGTAACTTGCTGTCACTAACTTCAGAGCTAATGATGACTTCTAGATAACTAGGGTGTTGACATGATGTGACTTGCGTGGAAACTTTGAGCTGTGTATCTTCATACAGGAGCCTGCAAGTCATTTACCTGTTTCTTCTGTCTATTGCTGGTGAAATTGGTGATGGCATATCAAACTGTTCAGAAGCAAATTGCAATTCACTGACATCACGTGTATTCCTTTTCCACCTTCCCCCTCCCCTCATACAGTATCGAGTCACTGCATACCATTATTAATTTATGGCCTCTTCAGGGCATAGTAGTCATTTTGATAAGATCTGCTTTGGTCTACAGGGAAATTACTGGTATTTCAATCAGTAAGAATGATACCCAGTGAGAAGTATACTAGTTATCCTTGCTAGGTCACAGACAATTACAAATCCTTAATACTATTTTGATTTCCCTTGTTCTAAAAACATGAATTTGTTCCCTAGAGCAAAATATATTATTATGCTTATAATCCAATTTGAAAGTTGCTGAACACGTCACCTGTATCATTATTTCATGGCTTTCCTATATATAGTATTTTTCTTTTAGAAGTCTATTAAGTTTAGAAGTTATTTAGAAGTTTCTTTTTAGAAGTATATTAATATAATTCATACAAAAATGTACAAAAATATTTTATAAATTAATATTGGGGGTGTTTTTAGGAGCTAAAATATAGTTTAACATCTTGTAAAGGTGAAAGTCTTTAGTAGACAGTTTTGTGAGCAGTCACTTTGTGGATGATCAGCTCAATGCATAGTAAGTATTAGTTCATATCTTACAGGACTTAGATCTACTGATTTAAAGAAGAAAAGTACACGGGGGTTGGGGCGGGAATCAATTGCACTGTCTCGAATCTGAGAAATGCTTACTTACCCTTTATAACCAGTACTACCACCCCCCTCCTGAAGTTTTGACTAGCAGTGTCTGTATTAATTGTTTCATGTGGATCATAGTCCTTGTGATCTGTGAGATACGTACTTTTATTAGGCTCTGGGTTAATGGCTATGTGTTGGATGTGCTGGATTAGGCCTGGTGTACCTGGTGGTGTGATGGAAGAGGATCTTGTTTGAAAACCCAGATCCGGTTTCCTGGTTTAGGTGTTGTTGGGTGTAAGATAATAAAAATTCTCAACAGGAACAAAAGCTTGGGAGAATGACTTGTGGAAATGTAGATGATTAATATTGTAGCTCCCCGGGCAATTTTAATTCAGCCTGAATTGACTCAGTTACTGCCGAAAACTGTGGTCTTGTACTCCGCTGCACTTTCCCATGTAGCCTCTTGCTAGCATGGGCATTCTGTTAGCCATTCAGCAAAGTTGACTGAAAACTGCTTTTTGTTAAAGCTAACCTGCCAAAGAAGACATTTCAGCTTCCGTTTGAGTTGGCTCTCTTGATCTGGTTCACCATATCACCAGCTGCCTGTTGGTGACAGCATGTAAAAGGGCCGAGAGAATGGGAAAAGCCAAGACGCCTGTCCTCTCCAGCTTCTGCTTGCTCCAGGCTAACGTAAGCATGGCATTACCCTCTGACAGTTTAACCCTGAAGGGTAAAACTAGGATTTTGTGTGCCACTTGGATTTATATGTCTAAATGCTTTTTTTAGGCAAATACATCCTTTTGGGGGGTCAGGCCTTACTTAGTGTGTGGTGGGGATTTTTTTTAAGATGGTCCCTTTCCAGTAGTGAGTAATTGGAGGACTAGCTGAACTCTTGTTAAAATGCAATAGCGCACAATGGAGTTTGATTCCACAGCAGTGACAATTAACTCTCATGCATGGAAGTGGGTAGTACTCGCAGTACTGGGCTGCGAGTTGGCTGCCTTGGAGGATCCCTGAGGGGCCTGAGTGTGCCCAGCGAGACACCCTCTGACACTCAGCTTGCCTACCTCGCTTATGTCTCTCTGAAATGGCATCATTCTTGTTTCACAAAAGTGCAATAAGGAGGAATGCTTGAAGACTCCATTAAGGAAGTTATATGTAGAATATGGTTTAGTCCTGGCCTGTGATGTTGAACAATGTCTTCTGTAACCCATGCAAATCCAGTATGCTAATATAGCTTTTGTTCTTCTGTGATTAGCATAGTAAAGTTTATGCAAGTCTGACTGTGTCCTGGTTAATGAGTTTACTAAACTTGCACTTTCTGTCTTCAAAAGAAAAAGGATGTTTAATCAAAATTGTGATATGAAGACAACCAGGAATTCGTAAGTGTTTCGTTCTCAAACCCGCAGTGTCACTGGGGACTGTTAACTCCCAAGAGAGTTGTTGAGACTTACTCTGAATTAAAGTAATGCTTAAATATGACAGGGGTTGAGTGAAGGTTGTATTTTGAGGATTCAGACCTAGATAGGTGTAAGAAGGCAGCTTTGCAGTGTGAGCACAGAAGCAGTATTCTCCAAGTATTTTTTTAATAGATTTGAATGCATTAGATGTTCAGTACTTTGGTTGCTAAAAGGCATTGTCAAATGTTTTTATTAAGGCACCAGCCTCTTTAACCTATGAAGGTTGGTTGATAAACATCCTCTATTACTATAAACATTCTCTTGACCATCTGCCAACTAAGGCCTGAAAGGAAGGAGGAGGAAGGTAGGACATTTTACTTGCGAGCTTATTTTAAGGCATATATCCCATTATGTATGTATTTTGCTGAGAAACAGGTGGTTTATGAAATCAACTTAACAAAAATACAGCAGCAAAAAAATCCCTTTGAGTCCTGCAGTGTGGTATTTGTGCTGTGAATATAAGCCTGTTTAAGAAAATATTAACAACTGTAGTTAAAGGTAAATTGTTTGAAAGCCTTAGGTTGTATTTTTCAAATATACGGATGTATTTATAAACTTTTTGAAGTCCACAAAAATTTCTGAAAAAAGAGAGTAGTCTTTAGCCAGTAATTTCTTCAAGTAAGGGATTTGGCATCTCGCTGTTCTCCCATTTCTTCCCCTTTCCTCCCAGATCTAGGCACAATTGTTGGCAAATTAGCGAATGTGAATCAGAATTTGAATTGGTAGAAAATTAAGTGTGAACACAGCACACACATACTGGTAGACAATTTCTAAGAGGAGAGTTCCTATAATATTCTCTCAATAGCTAGATTTATTTTGTGTTCATTACCATGCAGCCAAATTGATCTTCATTACACTAAGCACGTTTTTTTTTCTTGGGGTGAACTGACTTGGAATAGAGTTTACCTTGGTTTTGCTTAGAGGGTAAGGTCACCCCAGGGCCTCACAGGTGTCTCTGGCGCTTCCTCTCCTTGCCTGCCGCAGGGAGGAGGGGTTTCAGGACTTGTGCTGAGTGGTGACATCACTCACCTTTAGGGTTTTCTTTTGTTGTTTTTTTTAGTTACCTTTGTTTTGAAGGGTTATTTTGTTTTAGTAATGCTGACATTCTTTATTTACCTCTGATATTTGCAGTTATGGTCGTTTCTTTTTCCTGAAATGGTCCTTTTGTATGGGCTCTAATAGTTTTCCTCTAATTACCATGCACAGTTAGTTAAGATTTGATTTGCAACTTATTAAGAATTATTTTCTGTAACTTGTATAACACAAAACTAAGTGACATGCTTGAGTGAGAAGAGCAGCAAAGCACTGAATCTGTGAGCACGCACTATCCTGGTGGCATGGTTTGGTGAAGGTAGTTTTCCTTCGGAGCCTTGCGCTGTGGTGATATTCCTGTCCTCTTCTCAGCAAAACCGTGTTTGCAGCCTGCTGGAGGGATCACAAGGAGCATTCTTTTGAGTAAAAGCAAACATTTCCCTCTGGAGAAGTGCACTCGAGTAACAGTTGGGTTTTTGGATGAGGTTCATGATAGGAGATATTTTCATGTGTTGAGTCTAGATATGAGGAAAGGAACCCTTACCTGTGCTTCACTGATACCAAAATATTTCAGAAAGCCAGGGAGGTGTGAGGAATGCTTATGATCAAGGTATTTTTGTGTTTGAAAACAACCTGAGACTGTAAATTGAGACCCTGTTGCAATGTAAGGAAAGAACTGGGTGAGCAGTGCAATAGGAGTCCCTTCTCCTCTGGAGTAAACTTTGTGTTATTATTGACAGCTTTTCTAGGGTATCTTACCAGCTATTTTGGGTAAGCAGTGTGCAACCAATCTATCTGGAGATAATGTTTGTGAAATTCTTAGAAATGTGTTAAAAATCTGTGCATCTCTAGAGTGCTGTGTGAACACGATTGCAATCCTGTGCCGAGTATGGGTTTGCTGTATGGTCTCTTCCCTGTGCAGTAGAGTGCTGTTTTCTTAACACTTTGGCTTTATGTGTCTGTCGTGGTTGAGACGCTGGTGATGGGGAAGCCCTTTTAGGTTATCATCTTACAAAGTATGTGGTACCCTCTGAAATATCATGAAAATACATATCTTTAGATTTGGAGATGTTCCCTTGTCAATAAAAGACCTTTCTGTTCACCGAATCAAAACTACAACTGCTAATTATTCCATACCCAAATACTGAAGTGATATATGGGATGGTGGATCCCTTTATTCTGAATGTCAAATACCTTTTCATGTAACATGCCAATAATACCATATTTTCCAAATATTTGAAACTGGGCAGCAAATTGTTCTTGTATGTAATTGCTAGATAACCATTTGTGGCCTTTCTAAAAACTAGTTCAGCAGAGCAGTTTTACGTGTGAATTATGAGATTACTTCCCACAGGTCAGGAGAAGATCCATTAACAGAGTGCACCAGTCTGGGCTGATTTGATTTGTCTCCCATCTATGGGACATCAGGACTGCAGACACTCATCTTCAATTCCCCTTGCATCAGTCATGCTAAAAAGGGAAACTGCGCCGTGTGTGGTAACTGGATCTCCTGCATTTTTTTCAAATGCTTCTGCTGAATCTCTTAAAATAAGAGTCAAACTATATCCAAACCTAACTTCGGAGTGTATTGACAGATTTTAAGCTTGCTTGTACCTGGTAAAATTAGTGTTTTAGATAAAGTTCAGGTGTTTTTTTTTCCCCTCAAAATCGATGAGTAGTTGTCTGGGGTAACTAATAAAGCCAGTGGGATGAGATCTTTCGTTTGGGTGTCTCAGAGCTCAGCTCTCTCTCTTGGCAATCACTGTTGGAGCAGTATTGGACGGGATCTGTATTTTCCTAGCAAAATAGAAAATTTTCCTCCTTGGAAGCTCAGGGTGCGGAGGTGTGCCACGCCAGCCTGGCATGAGCCCATGCAGCCCCTGGAAGCGGGGGGACTGCGTCTTGCTTTTGTCCTCCCCCTGCTCCAACTTGGCTGCTCCTTCCTACCTCCTCCACTTAGAGATGTGTGCAGCTGCAGGGTGGGCTGAAGCAAGGGATCAATCCTGCTGAAAGCCAACACTTCCAAAGAAGGGGGGAATAGAGCTCTCCCTGACCAGTAGAACGTACATGCTTTATAATGGGTTTGACTGGCCCTGTACGGCCTTAATAGGATGTTTCTGAAATCAGCTGTCACTTACGGTATGTCTGTTTTTTTAATAAGTGGGATTTGTTAAAGTTGTGCTTGTGCTTCACGTCCCTGCTCTAGATTGTTTGAATTCCATGTGATGCATTACTAATGTTTTCTTTCCCATGCTCTTCCTAATCCCATCGGAAGCTAACCATCATGCATTTGTAGGAATTTCGCTGTCATGTTGTTAGGATCGGATAAAAGTAATTTAAGACTTGCCGTAGGCTCTTTGTAGACACCATCAGTGGTGGTTAGGCATCATATAATAACCCTATAGATTTTCAAAATGGGTCTCCAAATGTATGGGGAAAAAAATCTGCTGTTAGTTGAAATGGCCGCAATACAGCTGAGGTGGTCTTTTCTTTTCTATGAAGTATTTTCCTATTTGTGAAACAGTTTGAAGCTTTGTTTGTGTGTTCTCAAGACAGTGCATTTTAAAGCTAATCTTGAAATCGAAAAATTTTAAAATAAAGCTTGCTGGATTTCACGGAAGGCATGCAGGCAAGCTTTTTTAGATAGGAATAATGTGGACAGTATCTCAATGATTACTTGTCATCAGGTTTGTTCTTATTTAATGTAAGAGAATAGCCATTTTGCTTTTTTAAAGATATGTTCCTACATCTATGTATTCAAAGGAATGACACGTCATGTGGAGTCATAACTTCTACCCTAATAGGAGAGTTAGAAATCAGCACTGTTAGTATAGCTTACTGAGCTGTGCAACATTTTGGTTGTCTGATACGAATGGACAAATATTTTTATGAAAAACTAAAGAACGTGTTAATTTCTTCCCTCAAGATTTATAGTCACTTTTTATTTTTACATTCAACTGGTGGAATGTAAACCTTTGGTGGCATGTTTATTTGAATGAATCACTGGAACAGGCTGTTCTCAAGCCTTTTATTTAGAAGAGTAGTCATGTTCTGCCCTAAAGGATATAGGGAAGCAGGTGAAGAATTGATTTGTTCCTGTGTATTCTTGACCGTGATGGACAATGACTCAGATGGACTAGAGCACAAGATGCTATTTGGATTGTGAAATTGCTTAAAAAGAAATGTTCATTAGTAATGGGTACAGGTTTTGTGCTTCTGTTACTAATTCTCCTTTTATATTTGAATTTTTTAGCCTGGTATAAGATTGGAGATTTTTCTCCTCTTTAATGAAAATCTCTGGTGTACAGAGTGTATTTGATTAAGAAATGGATGTGGATAGTGGGTGCTTCTGGGTGGTGGGTGAGTTGGGTGCTTCTGCTGTGGCTGAGATGAACTGCCGAGAACACCGTGGCTGCCTTCTGGAGGAGTGCTGCTGCTGGCGGAGGTGTCGCGCCTCCTCCATGGGGTTTCTGTGGCTTGGAAAAAACCCCAAACATTATTTACTGGCCTCTCTAATTGCCAGTGTTATGCCCCTCACACACCCTTTTTAGTTTTATGTTCTTTAACATCTGTAGCTTCTGCAACTTCTGTAATTGCTGTTCAATTACATTGGCCTGGTGCTTGCAGGTTTGCAGTTAGTAACATTCATGAACCTTTCCTTAGACAAGTATATTTTTGTAAAGTAAAATTAAACTCAGTTTTCTGCATCTAAACAAACAAAAACCCCCAACAAATACATACCACGTTGACACAGACTCTGACACTAGCTACATCATCTTTAAAAGTACCATGGTCTGAAGGTAAATGAGTAATTACAAGAGATAAGATTGAACCCAAGTTAGGAGATGGAGATACAAGGAAGTCAGGGTGGTGGTTTTTTTGCTATTATTTTTGGCAAGGGGAGGGGGCTAAAATAGCATATTTATTTATCTACAAACGCTGCAGTTAAAACACTTTGTAACTAACAACCTTTTATGCTATGGCATTACATTAAGTCACTTTTTTCTGCTCTTGTACTTCTAGGTTGTGTTTTTCCCCAGCACTAATGGGTACTTACTGAAGTGTAGAATCTCAATTTGTGGAAACATGGAAATATTTCACACGCTTCATTAAGAATCAATAACCTTGCTGTTTTGTTTCTTCATAATCTAATTTCCCCTATTAACCATTTCCTTATTTTAGTTTCTTTCCTAGAATTGCAGTTTCTTTAGAAACAAGGGTGTCTAGCGTTTTGGTATTCCTATTAAAATCGTGAGTTGTTCAACAGTGTATTTTTCTCTGTATCCAAGGGTGTTAATTACAAAGAGTTTTAACTGCAGCATTTGTAGATAAATAAATATGCTATTTTAGCCCCCTCCCCCGCCAAAAATAATAGCAAAAAAACCCCCGACTTCCTTATATCTCCATCTCCTAACTCGGGTTCAATCTTATCTCTTGTAATTACTCATTTACCTTCAGACCATGGTACTTTTAAAGATGATGTAGCTAGTGTCAGAGTCTGTGTCAACGTGGTATGTATTGTACAATACGCCGTCCATCAATGCATCAGATACTTGCTTTGATAAAGACCATTTTTCTGAAGACTCTTTACTCTCTATCAAACATACTCCAGAAATTAATTCAAAATACCCAAAGTAATCTACCTGAAGTAGCCTGATTCCTCAGTGCTTCTGGTACTAAAAAAAGCAGGAAAAGTTATGTATTTGTGAATTCATGCTTCTGTATGTTTACTGACAAATAAGAGAATCCTATGTTGAGAGCCAGACATTCAAAATCACTTTGTTTTTAACAAAAGAGGAAAAGGTGTGGACCAGATTCTCAGCTATACCTGGTCAGCCTGGGCGCAAATGGTTCTGTAATAGTGCGACCACCTTAAGAATAGTGTTTGAATAATTATGCAGTACATTGATGTGGACTGAGTAATTTTTCTCGCCTTGAGTTGAACAGTTGAAGCTGGGAATAGACTTTCATGAATCCTTAATAGTTAGCTATATTAATAGTCTCTGGATTCACGAGGTACTTTTCTTACATTTCTCTTTTGGTTTGGGTTTATTAAAAGTAATATGTTCAGAGTGTTCTGTAACTCTTTCCCTTTCTTCCCATGGATAAATGAGCACCGTGTTCTCAAAATGTTACATCTCATTTTATTAGTGAAAGTGCAGCAACTTTGGAATGGACAAGAATCAAGGCAGATTCCAAAACTTGTCTGTTCAGATAAAAATCTGGTGTGGGAGAGTCTGCTGCTTTTCATGGCTGGGCATGTAGTTTGAGACAAATTATATTAGCATTGAATTTTCTTTTATTGTGTGTAATTTTGCTAATACTCTTGGAAATGTGAAAGTAGCTGGTTCTGCTGCAACTCAAATATTTTTCTCATTTGAAAATGAATATAAAACCTAATTTGTTTTTCCTTCTCCCTCTCTCCTCAGAGATCTATCAAATTACCCTCAGTTTTAGATTCAGGCTCTTCATGGAAATTAATCATTCTGACCCCTGTGAAGTAAATATTATTTTCATTAATGGGAAAATTGCAGAACAGACAAGTAAAATTGCTTGTTTGAATTACGCAGAGCTCTTAGGCGTGTGGTCAAATTGCTAGACTGTGCCTGTTTTCAATAAATTCTTTACAAAACTTTTTTTGTGTAAGCTGTAATAATGTTGATGCTGTCTAAGCAGATAGAAAAATGCTTTTTTTGTTTCCTGAAGAGTTGTGTGACCAAGAGGATAACTGTGAACTATTGTTTATAGAACATTATATCTTGAAATGTAAGTAAATGAGCTATCTACTGAGAAGAGTACAAAATAATTTGTAATTATCCTGGAAAAACAAGCAAAGAACCCTTTTAAATTCTGTCTTAACCTGGCAAAGAGCATGAAGGTCCTTGAATGAGCAGAGAAACCCCCACTCTAATGGAAATTACCAGGTCTGCCGAGTGGGTCAAATGGGGATGGAGACATAAGGTGCTTGTGTTTTATGGAATAACAGATTATCGGTTCCCATGAAATGCAAGTGTAAAAGGGGCTTCTCCACTGAAAATTGAAACCTTGCGTGTGGCAGAAGAGAATATCTTTAATTACTTTTGTCTCTTTCAGTAGGATGGAAATAATGAGTTCTGCTTTATTTGAAGGGCGGGGTGGATGAATGTTTTCTTTTCCTTGAAAGAAGGCTTGTAGCATAGGAAAGCAGAAGTTTGGTTACATATGCAAAAAACTTTCTAGCTGAAGAATTGTCTTTTTATTATAGTTGAATTTTGAATTAGGGATAGAAGAAGATATGATTTATGGTGTGTGAAACTTCTTCAAGATTACTAGGATTTTCAGTTCGACACAGTTTCAAAGCTTTTGAAGACTGAATAAATTCTGCTCAGTGGAGTGGAATTTTTCATATTCTCTTGGATATTTTGAAACTATAGTGATGTGGTTATTGAATTTTACGGGCAGTATACATCTATACAACTTTTATTGTGAAGCTTCCTTCTGTAGCAGGTGTATGGTGTACATTTCTGTTGTGCTGTGAAGGGGATTGGAGGCTGGTAGAAGTGGTGCTGTGACAGCACATACGCAGTTAACTGAAATCTGCATTTGGATATTCCTGGCTTAAACACTTCTTGTGGTAAAGGGTAAAGTAGTGGAGTTTATGCAATATGCCAGTATATTGTGAAAGACTGGGGAAATGTGATTTGATGTTTTGTTTGTTGACAGGTGTTAGTACATGCCAATGGAAACCCGCTGGTTGATCGGTGTGCATGGATGCCGTTCAGTAACAGTGTAGTTTGTTCACTGTTAGGCAGTTCTCTGCCTTCTTGTTTTGGGCGTCTAATTTGTCTAGCTGATGTATTGTTGCTTACGTTATGTGTATTACCAGTTCATCAAAGGGCTGATGAAAGCCTTCATATAAAGAGAAGTCGTTATGGTCCTTTGCCATGGGTGCTAGGAGTTGGAAGACTTATATTTCTGACTGCCAATTGGCTGCTGGATGACCTTGAACAACTTCTTTTCTTTCTCTTGCCTTGACTTCCCTTTCTTTGTATTTGGTTTAATGATACTTACCTTATCTGCAAAGCACCTTCAACCCTTATCAGTGGAAAGCTTCCTAACAGCCGCATATTCTCTATGGTGCTTCCTCTGTTTTCATGGACAAAGAGCTTTAAAATTCCAAATACAGAAGTCAGTCGAGATGTCAGCTCAGTTTTTCATTTCTTTTAACAGCAGTTAAATGTATTGAAATTACATATGAAAGAAGGGGGAGGAGGGGAGCAAAATGGAAAAGGAGCGAGCTTTCAAATTGTGAATTTGCAAATTCGTTGCTGAATTTGCCCTTTATCCTTGCTCCTCCGTTACTTTCTGCCATAGACAGATTATTAGTTCTTTGCTTGGCAGCAGTAACTCCTTCTACGGTGGAAAATTCCATCCTTCTCTTCTAGCTTAGCTGTGACAGAAAGCTAGGCTGAAAAATAAGCAATAGGACAACTTGTCTGAAGAAGAAAACTAACTTTTAAAGAAGGAATATTGGACAGCAAAAAGGATGGGTCAGTATTTCATGTAAGGGGGGGGGAAGTGGACTTTGTTTGCATTTATTGTTGGTTTTCTCCATTTCAAACTTAAGTATTTGCATTTTTTACTTTTAAGTGCTTACTGTTGTCAGGAATAACTCCGAAGTTCACATTTTCATGGTTGTGCTCTATAAATTCCTTGATGTTTCGCTTCGGTTAGTTCAGCACTGGATGAAAGCATTAGCTCATAGATGAGAAGCTCTTTCCAGTCAGCAGTATCTTCTTGGTACAGGTATTTTACTTGTAGGATGTGCAGTTATATTAAAGGTAAACATAAAGCCATTTATATGCTATTACAGTCATACACTATGTGGCTAGAAAAACTGGCCTCAGTGGGAAAGTGTGTAAGCCATGATGGTTGTCAATAATCAGGAAAGTTTATGGCTCGCTGCACTAAAATGATGTTGTGAACATTAGAAGAAGCCTTTTCAGGTGAAATGAAATTAAATGAAATTTTGTTCCATTACCCCTTTTGAGAAAAATGTTGAGTTACAGTAATTGACTCCTGTTGACAGGGCAGCAAAGGAGTTAATGAATTAAATGCAATGTTACTAATTTTGATTGATACTGTATAATTATGATGTCAAAGGTATTTGAATTTGTATCAGGCTGTAAATCTGCATCAGACTTCTAGTTTACCCTTGATGAGAGGAAAAAACCAACACACAAAATGAGGAAACCCAGACACCCCCCTAACCTTAGCTGAATCTCCCTTCATTCAAAAATTGAAGTATCATTCAATTTCAAATATCTTTTTCTATACTGCTATTTTACAAACAGGTATAAGAAGGTAAAAAAGTTTCACTAGTTCAGCTTTCTTCCTTGTTAGTAACATATCTGAGAAATTCCTGAAGGTTTAGTGTCTGAAAAGCAAAAGGTAAATATTCTCTCTGAATTTTGATGTCAGCAGCAGCAGAGAATCCCCGGCAGCCCTCCGTGCTCTTCTAGGGTTATTTCTTTCCTAATAGCCTTACTTTGACTGGAGATCTTAGAGCCTGACAGTAAAAGGCAGCCTTCCAAACTACCTTGAGCTGTTCTGTTCTCACTAAGAAGAAATAAAACTTCATTTTACCTAAAAGTGAAATTTGTGGAAGAATACAAGAGATCAGATTATTCTGGCAGCGACTCTTGAAGCAAATGTTCTTTAGCTTGACAAGCTGAGCATGAAAAAAGGATACGCTTTATTAGAGTGCAAATTCTATGTATGTGATTTCATTTGTTGTGTAATATTTTAATGCACTTTGGGTTTTATTAGAATTATACGTATATTAGTATGTAGAGAGGCTTTATTAATGTGTCGGAAATAGCATTTCACTATTCACCAGGGTGAAAGGCAAGATGGCTGTAATTTCAAAGTTTAGTAGGAGTCTATATACCTTATTTTAAAATAAATGATTCAAATTTTCCTAGAATAAGGGATTTCAATTCTTACTACTTTTTATACACCTTTATTTTTTTGTACTTGTTTCTACATCGCCTTACTTCTTTTCTTGCTTGTGTTTTTCACCATTTCATGTTCATTGTTTCAGATCCTCCTTTTTTTTCTGGAGGTTTTAACTGCTGCTGAGTTTTTATACCTCCCTTTTGTGCTTCATCCTTTCCTGCCTTTCTGGCCCAGAAGAATTTGTGCCTCAGCGAGTTTCAGGAGCAACTCTCTTGTGTTTTAAGAGTAATTTTAGGAGCTTAGCTGCTAAAGCTTCTAAGCATGCTGCTTTTGCTTGCCATATAGGTTTGTGCAAGTCAGCTGGCTTGGTGCTTTTTAAAACCCTGTCTTACCTGTGTTTCTGATGTGTATGAGTAATAGCTATTAGTGCTTAGCAATCACACAGTTGAAAAGATGTATAAAAATGGAGTTTACTTCGTAGTAATGTTATTTATCAGTTTCTGGCATTCAGCATCTTCAGTGACAGCATACGTTTGGCTGGAGATGAAACTTAGAACCCTGTGAAAGCTTTGTTTGGAGGTGGCCTTCCAGCAGTACTGCTCTGTAGGCTGTTCTCCATTGTGGCAGTGTGCTGTAGGTGCAGGAATTCAGTCATCTGCTAGGGGCACAGGGCTTTGAAAATACCAGCCGAAACACTCAAGGGAATTTGGTGTTGAAGTCCTATCCCCTTGTGACTGGGGTTTGTAAAATAGGTTGCAGGCTGGTGTCCAGCGCCATGGGAGCAGCAGCATCTTCTTTTCCCTGCAATGCATCACCTCATGTTTGTTGAAGTTCATTGGTGAAACTTGTCCTGGCTGTCTTCGTTCCTCTGGTAGTAATTACAGTAATAATGTCAAAAGCCTTTTGTTTTTATTATGAAGGGAAAGACAGACCTATTAAAAATATTTTCATAGCTTTATGATGGCACGAGAACACTTTATGTAGACTTCTTTATTTAGAAATTATAATGCGTATAGGTGGTGCCTTCCTAAAGAAAACTGGGAAGGATCTTTTCCACTGATGCTCATTCCTTCTTTCTTTTGAAAATCTGGATTAGTTAATATGACATCCTGAAAGGCCTGCTCACTTTTCTTGGGAGATGAATGGACTGAAGGCTGTGTAGGCTAGTGAGGAAATTTTTTTTTTCAAAGTGTCTATTTTTTAGCGGTTTTGAATATTGTTAGATTCTGCTGAGAATAAATGCTAGTTATTCTTAGTTTTTCTAGAGAGCATTCTCTTGCTCCTTTTTTTGAAAAGGCTTTGGCTACAATTTCAATACTTCCTAATGTTATTAATTATATAAGGCTTCTAAAGCTTTGAACTCCTGTTCTGCAGGTGACTTGCTGCTCTGTGAGAATAGCTTTTGCAGGATGCGTCAGAGAAGTGGGGGAAGTGAAGCATCCCCTGGGTAGGTGGTGGATTCTGAAATCAGGGGGATGAATCTGCAAGGATTCCTCATCTTGCTTGTAGTACTGCATATTGACATCTGGAATGTAGCAAACAATCCTTTGAATTCTCTTCAAGCAACACATTTGAATTCTTCCAAAGGTGATGTAAGAAAATAGCCTTTTTCGGTAGAACCAATTTCTTCCCCCCCGCCCCCCCCTTTTTTACGCCTACACCAATGTTTTTTCAGCTCTGCAAGTGTGTTTTTTCTCACTCTCTCTGCTGTGTAGGCGGCCTTCCCAATCACAATTGAGCTTCACAGGCAATCTTTTTTAAAAAAAAAAAAGTTGTCTTTACACAGCAGGTCTATAATTTAACACCAAAGAAAATGGAGAGTTATGGGTTAGAATTACGATGGATCTTAGTAATGCTAGATAGATGAAGAATTTTGCCCTAAAGAAAACAAGGAAAATTTTTCTTGACCAGAAGGCCACCACCTGCGGAAATTATTTGTGTACCTGCTACCCAAATGACTTGCCAAAATGTCAGTAGCAATCACAGGCAGATAGGTTTTAAACTTTTTACTTGCTTCATTAGACTGAGTTATAATTGAACTTTTCTACCCCAAAATTAGAACGTGATTCTACTTGAAAGAGAAAGCTCAGTTTGTTGGTAATATGAAAGTTAAAATGCAGTTCTTCCTGGAATGTTATGTTTTTTAAACATGAGTTTAGCTCTTTCTACCTTTTGGAAACTGCTTTTGTTGTACTTGATTTTTTTTTTGTACTGCAGCTCTTTTGATGATGCTTCTTGTTTTTCCAAGGTCTTAATTTCACACATTATTTTGTAAATAAGCCTAAACTGAACTTGCAATAAAAAAACCCAACTGTGAAAGTTACATTATTAATTGCTTAAAGAAAATAGCAATAATTACTTTCTTGAGCTCTGATAATGCTGTCTGGCACTTTTTTTAAAGAATTTTGGTTGATTCTAATGTTCTTGCTACCAAGCATTTAAACTTTATTCAACTCTGTCTAGAAATAACTATTGGGAGAGTAGCAATCGGTGACTTAAAATTATTTTCTTATCAACCTATCAAGTTTCGGAGATCATTATGATGAAATAAATAGCGCTCGTACCATGGTTTTATGTGCAGATTCTGCTGGCATTGCAGCTGAAAGCAGCCGTCCTTGTCTGCTTATCCTGTCCCGTGCCTTTTCTGCCTCATGTCAGCACAAGCGCTTATGTAGCCGTGCAGTGAACTAGATTGGGGAAAACAAGGTTGGAGAAATGATCTAGGTCTTCTCCAGTCTCCTTATTTAGAATTGGATTTAATCTATCTCTTTGATATGATTCACCACGCATCTCCTGTAACGCGTGAGCTTGGTGGGAGTAGAGGAGGACAAAAAATTCATTGGCAGTATGTGCTCTACCTCCGGCTTGTGCCTCTGCAGAGTTCTTGGGACTGCAGCATAATCTCCATGGTTACAGCTGTGTGCCCAGTCTAATTTTAGAGGACTCCTATCATCTACAGATGCAAGCCTTTTGTAGCAATAGACAAGAGGTCAGATGTTAAGACTGATGCTGAAACAAAACAGATTTTGTTACAGGACCTGCTAAATAGGAAGGACCAGCTTTGAAACTTTTTTTTTTCCTTGCTACTCTTGGAGACTTCTTAGAGGACTGCATTTGGTGATTTAGATAAACTCACTCCTGCTCTCCCTTGTGTTTAACATGTGTGATAGGCTTTATGTTGAATAGTGAGGAAAGAAGCGGGCCACAGCACTGTTAAATGTCCCCTTTCTTTCAGGTGTAACCAAATGTTTGTTTAATCTCCAAATGCCTGGCAGAACGTGTTCTGGAAGGAAAAAACTTGGTTCGGAGAAAGGGTGATAAAAGAAAGATTGGGATCGTTATAGTGAGAAACTTCTCATGCAGACTCTCTGAGATGAGTAAGTGTAGCTACAAAAACTAGCTAGTTCAGTTTTGTAAGTCTGCATTGTTGCTTCTGGCTTCTTACAAGCACAGTTTCCACAATACCATTTACCTTTTGAAAAAGATTTCACCCATTCATCTCCCATTCAAAGTTTGTTCATACTCATGGTCTTTCTGCTTCTAGGTTTCACCATGCTATGATTCATCTGAAGCTGGTTGTGACAGCCACTGAGAGTTTTTGCTAAAGCTGCATGTGCTTGCCTTCTCAGGAATTTGGTTAGGTAAGAATGCATGCTCCACTTTCTGTACTGTCTGACAGTCACCCTCTGGAGTAGTGCTAGGTGCCACAAAATCAGTGTTGGCTTTGTGACTGCTGATAGCACATAGTGTTTCATACAATACAGAACAGGGGTGGTCTCCAGCAGGATGGATTACCCAGGTAGGCTGGCTGCCGCTGAGTGCCAGACTGTATCCCAGTCTGTTGCTAAATGCATCCTCTATACGTGAGAGCTTTTTTCAGGAGGGAGATGCAAGGGGACTAGATGGCTACTCCCTCCCCCTTTCTACTAGGTATTTGTAGAAGCGTTCCTAAAAGCAGGTTGGACTCTGTTCAGGCTGTGACAGAGTGCCTAGTTTTGTCACATTTTTCTAAAACACAGTAGTTCTTGTAGGTGGTTTCTTTTAATCTACTTGTGAAACTAAACTCATCTTTTAAGGAAGAAAGGGATGATTATCTGAATGTGCCTGATTCTTGAAAAGGACTGGCTTTTAGTACGTGATCTATCCTTTCACAGAGAAATATAATACACTTCTAGGGAGTTTGTGAAAAGATAAAAAGGGTGCTGCAAGTGGGAGATGCTGCACTTCTGCCCATGCAGCCTTGCCCTCTGCCTTGTATCAAATGCAAGTCCTTTGCGGGTGTGTAATGACCTGGTTCAAGAAGGTTGGAAAACTGCAGTGTGTGGTTTTGGGGGAGGAGGGATGGGGAGCAGTGGGTGTTGGTTTTGCAAAGAGGGGCAGGGGTTGGATTGGTTTTCAGATGGATTGGCTTCCTGAATTAACTCAACACGTACAAGCCGTAGTGCTGCCTGAAGGGAGGTGACCAGAATACTTGCTAGGGACTGCAGGGAGAACAGCATTGAGATCTGAACTTAGATCAGTTTAAGGTGATTTGCAACCAGACAGTAAAAACACAGCCCCCCTCCACTGAACAGATTTTAATGAACTGTTTATTAAAGAATGTTGAAAGCTATAGAGGTAGGATATGCAAAGGAAGTCCAGTCTGGAAGTGACAAGCAGTGTAATAAACATTGCTACTAAAGAAAAAACCCTCCCTTGTAAGGTCAGTTCATCAGTCTGGGATGCCTAAAGAAACAAATAGGTTTCTTATTTGAGAGAATCTGCTGTGTAGTTGTTGTTGCAGTTGTTTTGGACAATGTTGTATCGAAAGTGTCAGTTTAAATCTGTTCTTCCGAAATACTGTCAGCAAAGCAGCGTTTGTGTCAGCAGAGGACTGCTTAGCCTCCGAGATCTGATTTTATTGTAGCAACAAAACGTTTCCTTCAGAGGACGTCTATATTGGAAACAAACATGTTTGTTAGCAGAACTAGAGGAGCCCTTGGAAAAGGCTGTTTTAATTATTTTATCTTTCCCCTTGAATCATCTTACCTTTTCACTTGGCACCATCTTTAGTGTTGATTCTTACATGCAATCGTTATTGTGATTCTTTGATATGTAGCTCTCAAAGTTACAGACAGAGGAGAAAATGCGTCCATCTCTTTCCTGCCACACCATACAAAAGTTTGTTTTGTTTTGTTTTTGAAGTTTGTGGTCCCAAGAGACATTTTGATTCCAAACACTGTGTAGCGGGGCATGGACAGTGAAAAGGGCCTGTCGAGTTATGAAGTAAAAGCAGTCTCTTGGTTATTAATTTAACTTACTAGTGGAAAGTAAGTGAACAGTTTTTCC
This sequence comes from Aptenodytes patagonicus, assembly GCF_965638725.1. NCBI lineage: Eukaryota > Metazoa > Chordata > Aves > Sphenisciformes > Spheniscidae > Aptenodytes > Aptenodytes patagonicus. Next base: position 33,019,795 of record NC_134955.1, on the reverse strand, counting down.
CCTTGCTATGTTTGGATTCCACAGTTTGTTTTTGGTGTTTTTTGTCATATACTTTTCATAAAGAATACCCAAGTAATTAAACTAATTTTGCCAGTGATGGTGTCACCATGTTATACCACTGAAATACTTACTGAAGGTGGTAAGTTCCTTTTTATATACACACGCAATTTTTGTTCACTAATGGAAATTGTTTCCCTGTGGAATTTTTTAAATTGTTAAATTCCAGCTCGTAACAAATCTATTTATACAAAGTTGTATTTAAAACTTCATTTGTTTCACTAGTAACAGTTCTGGTTGTTTATGAGGTCATAAGCTCATGGTCCTATAGACCTAGTCTTGTTTACTGAAATTCATGAACAGGTTTTACAGTTGGGAGTTAAACGTTTTAGTAAAGCATATCCATGTTAACAGGTAGCTTTTTTAGAAATAGTAATATGCTCCAATAAAGTTGATTTTTGTTTATGTTTCAAATATGGAATCTAATTGGATTTGTAAAGATATTTAGGTGCAAGACATGCAGCAGCATAAACTTAGTTTTGTTAGATTCCCCACATTCTTCTGTTAATATTGACAGAATAAAACTTGTAAAATTCTGCATGCAACTTAACCTGACGCTGCTTATTTCTCCTTGACCTGCACTTAAAATAAAGAGGAGGACTGAGGGAAGAGGAAGTGATGGTCACTGTGCTTAAGTGGCTGATGTTGACCGTAAGTTATATTTTGTAGGATAGCGTTTAAAGCTGCTGGCTTTATCTGTACTATTCTTTTCTTGTTGATAGCTTGAAGCCCCGTGGCTTTATTTATCACTGGTAATAAGGCCTAGTTGCTTGGGATGGGGTTGGGGTAGGAAAGGTTTTGCCCCAGTGATGCTTGCTCTTCCATGGGGACATGTTTAAGAGTACATAGTGCTATGTTTCCTGTAGTGGGAGACGGCAGCTGTATGGGTACCATATGTCTGAATAGCCAGGAGGAGATGTACAGAGTTGTGTTCCTTTCTGACATTTTGCAGGTTTTCATTTTTTTTTCAGAAATTTCCCCAAGGTATAGTTGGTGATTGTACAAAGGGTTTCTGTTATTAAGATTGTGTAGGTCTTGTACTTCAAGCTGTTTCCATGAGGAGTCTGAAGAAAGTTACAAAGAACCCCTGCAATTAGTGCTTACAGTCTTGGCCTCCTTATAAAGAAAGGAAAGGTGTTGCTTGAGGAGTACATGTATGTATTTTGTGTGCATGCATGTACCGGTGCACACATGCACCGAGAGAGAAAGGGAGTAGGGGTATTAGATACTCTTGTTGATGCATGTATGTTCCCAAGTTAGCGATTGCCTTCCGTAATGTTTTTGTACTGTGGTATTGCAATGATAACTACAGTTATTATCTTTGAATGGAAAAGAAATAGAAAGTGCTTAGTATATTTTTACCTTCTTTTATGTTTAAAAACAATGCGTTGAATTACGAGAAGTTGGCATGTGATAGTTGGGAGATTATTTCAGGTACTCTAGAACTGGAGGATTACAACTGGACCACTCAACAAAATTGGATAATGTTCTTAATAGCTAAATATGTCCATTATAATAGGAAATGGGTGTTCATGAGAAAAGTTTCACCTTCATTTAATTGTGTATGAGACTGAAAGAATTGCATATTCAGAAACCAAATGTATATGAGTGAATGAGAAGAGAAGAGCCTGGATCCCATTAACTTTTGGCTACCCGTAAGCTGGCAAGGGTTTTATGCTTTGATCACTGTTTTCTTAGTCCGGAATGACTGAAGACTTAGTGGTATGGATTGTAATGATCCATGCTCTTTTCTGTGATGGGCACCTGTTGACTAGGCAGGCCAAGAATGAGGGTGCATATGCTATGTCTGCAAACTTCCCAATTTCAGAATAGTTAGGCACACCCAAGTAAGCTTTAGTCTAGCTAGCCTGGATTAAAAAAGATTGCAAGGATTTAACAGCATGAATTTTAGCATAGCCTGGTTGAGGCTGTCAAGGAGTCTGGGTGCTTAATCCCTGCAATCCTATGCCCTGGAAATTGAGTGGGTTTTGTAAAACTCATACTATTGAGTTTTGTAGCTTGCATAAATGTGGAGAGCTCTTGGTAGATTAAATACATATGTTATTCTGTGTATGAATTTTTCCTAGTTTACCTTTAAAATGTGGAATGTAGTATAACTTAGAACTAGTAACTATGTACTTAGTACTATGTATGATTACAAATGTACACTGATTGACAAACAAGATGTTTTCTGTAGTTGATCCTGCTATATTAACATTTTGTGGGACTGGCTGGTGAAGCGTGAGCAACCCTGGTATTTTGAGTTTCTGCATGGCTTAGCTTGTGTATTACTGAAGTACAACGTGCTGTGCTTCTTAAACTTCACAGCAACGGATTTTTGCAGTTAAGACTTTTCGTTTTTGCATGTTAGTAATAAGAATCGGAAATTAAATCTGAGATACTGAACAGAATTGGAATCTGTGAAGCAGGAAAAGAAAGTAAGTTCATGAACGGAATAAAAAAAACCCCAACAAACACAAAACAAAACAATAAAATGACACACACCCTCCAACCCCCCAAAAACCAAAACCAAACAACAACAAGACCCCCAAAACAAAAACCAACCCAAAAACCCAACAGAAGGGATCATAGAGTAGCATAATTGGAATCAGGAACTGTGAACTTCATGCCTCTGCTGCCCTTGACTAGTAGTGTTATTTCTCCGCTTCGTTTTTTTCCTGTAGAAGGAAAATGCTTGGATCTTTTGTAAAGTGTTTTGAGAACATATGCTACTGCTACAACTGCATTGACTGTTAGATTTCCTAAATGCATGCTTCAGAACACCAAGGTGAAATACAGCATTTATTTGGAAAGCATACAGTTTCAATGAAAACTTTTCTCAGAATTTAGAAATGAGAAATTCTTAAATAATTCCATCTATCTGAAAACAAAAGAAACCTGGTTTCTAGCCTGAACTTGTTTAGGTGTAGTTTCCAGTCACTGGTGGTTCTTTTATATCTGTGCTTGATGAGAGATCAAATTCCTTCCTTTGCTTGCTCTCTGTGTTCTTCCTATAGGCATTTTTTTCTTCCAGTTTTTCAGCATCCTTCTTGAACTGTAAAATCAAGAACTAATTGCAGTTTCTCTGCACCAAACAAAGTAATGTAACTGCTTTGCTCTCTTATTTGATATTTTTGCTTGTTTAAACATTAGTGGATTGCATAAGATTAGCCACAACTGTGTGTTGTGATTTTTCTATTGTGTACATAGATTCAAAGAAGCTAACTAGTAAACTGGAGTAATGCACAAAGTTGTCACCTGTGAAGATCAGGGTTCACACTTTCTACTGGAGATCGGAGAAGATCAGCTTGCTTTTCAGTCTAATTGTATTCACTGCTTATGCATAATGCAAGACCACAACTTAACTCTGTTCCATTTGATGAAAGACAAAGATCAGTGACTACTAGACAGTGTGATGCTAGCTTTACAGATCCCATCAGTATGAGGCATTAGTCATGTCTTTTTATGTATATAACATAGCGTACATGTATATACACATCGTAATGTGAATGATGCTGTATAGCTTTTGCATGAGTAGTAATGCAATTAGTAAGATTAACAGGAAGCACTATTTAATTGGTATAGATTTTTTAGCATGTTGGTCTTTTTAGTTTTATGCCTTGTATATGTTGTTACATGAATTCATGTAATCAGTCACTAGTTCATCCCATCATTTCCATATTTGAAGGCTTGGTAGGGGTCTTCAGTACCTCCAAGTTATGCTGTTGATTACATTGACCTTTAATACCACTAATACTTCATTTTACTGAGACTTTTTCAATGTATATAATTGTTTTTTTTTTTAAACAAAGGAAGCTTATAATTTGCAGAAGTTGCAAACAATTTTCTAACTCATCAGGGTAGCTGGAAACTCAGCTTTGGCTTTATATATGGTATTTTTACAGGAATAAGCTGAATGTCTTAACATGCGCTTGAGCTACAATCTCTCCCATGCCTGTGCATCTCCAATAGGAACAGGAAGGGAGAGGAGCAAGATTTCACATTATGTCTCATTACATTTTTGTACCTATGTATAATAGGTATAAATATGCAAGAGAAGAATTTTCTCTAAACTGTGAAACCCAGGGTGGCAAAGTCTTTTAAAGTTGAGAAATTGGTTGGATAGAATTAAATTGGGGTATGGTATGGTGGATTTTTTGATTTTTATTGCTGTTGGGTGATTTGTGTGTGTGCAGACCTTCCCAGATTGTGTGAGGATGGTTCTGTCCTTCATCCACGTCAGTGTCCTGTCGTTTGTGAGGCTGAGTCTCTGGACGTGTCAGCTTCTCTAGGGTGCACCTAGAGCGGTGCTGGCCTGGCCAGACTTTAGTGCCTTTAGTTCCTCTGCTCTGCATGCACACAAAATAAAGGCAGGAAAGCTGCTTCCTCATCCGTTTGTTGGGTCAACCTGTTTACTTGGTCCTGCACACTTGGAATTGTTTGGAAGCTTCTAGTTGCGTAGTTGTGACACAAGAAATGCTGGAGAAGACAACATCTTTTTCTTTTTTCTTTGCTTTTTTTTCACCAGCCTTGTCAGTATAGGCATAGCATGGCTCCTAAAGACCTTGGTTCCTTGATTTCTTTGTGTGACAGTCATACCTCAGGGGAACAGCCACTGCTGTTCTTGTTTCCTCATGCTGCTGTGCTGTTGGTAATGTGTCTGTAAAGCCCATAGTCCAGAGGTGCAGTAAATGTATGTATGTATGTGTAGTAGTATAGATATGAACTTTCAGGATATGAGGAAGCACTGAATAATCATTGTTTAAACTCCAAGTTAAGTTCAATATTTTTTCTTTGTGCTCTTTCTTCTTTTATTTTCTTACTCTGTTCTTTTTCCTTTATTTTCTCTACTGCTTTTAGGCATTTATTTTCTTCAGCGTAACTTCCCCTTTTTATTAATCTTTTCCTCTGTTCTAGCACCCATGCTAGACCTCTTTGCAGAGGCTGGCTGAGGAGAAAGGTTGAAGTTGAGAAGCAGTGCACCCTTCCTTCCTTGAGAAGGGGTAACTGCTGCTTTAGCCTTTCTGAAAACAAGTGGCTGTTGGGAGGAGGTTGTTTGGAAAGAGGATGAGCTGCAAAATGACTGAGGTCTGAGCGCCTTCCCAGCTGGGATTAATTTAGAATCAGAAGTTTATAGCATTCTTTAAATGTTTACATGCTCGGCTGTGAGGGAGGGAAGGGGGACAGACGTGTTCCTTGCAAATCTTTGCTCCTTGCATCTGTCCTTGACTGTAAAAGGGAAGCAGGGGTCAATTTAGTAAGACTGGAAATTTGAGAGAAAAGATCAGGTAAAGGCGGTGGCTATTTAATATTTTTGCTGTGGAATTAAGTTGCGGGCCAAGCACTCCCTCTTGGATTATTCTGCAAAGAAGTTGTCATTTCTTCATTAGGTAAGGCTAATCTGGGTTTTTTAGCTTTGCTTTTATTAAAATGGCTTGGATGTAGAAAGGAATGTTGAGGCTCACGACCGTCTTTATAGATACTTAAAAGATATTTAAAAGAGCACTTTAAATATTTGGACAAGTTGGATGCATTTTCTCATACATTAAAATATTAACTGTTGACTTTCATGCAGAAATCCAGTGTTACAGTTAGCTTACAGTATTTGGTCAAATTAAAGTTCCCTCTAGCCTAGTGGTGCTGCCTCTGACAGCATAGCAACAGATGCAAATGGAGGAATATAGGACAGGTTTGTAGCTTTAGGCTTAATGCCTGGTGACTTCTGGCTCAGGACTTTCCAAATGAGGAAGTCCAGTACCTTTTGCTCTGTGTTGCCTTTCTCTTGTCCTTTCTAATTCTGCTATAGCTTTTTTTCACTTGAGAAGAGCAGAATTGCATTTGGTACTGAATGTAGAATTTTATACATTGGTATGACAAAGGACCAGTGTCCTTTTCAGAAAAATTCTTAATGCTGTCTGTGGAGTAGTTGTTGGGTTTTTTTGGTCCCATGGTGAGTGTTGGAGTATAAATTAATGGATATAGATAACTTCATAGTCTTCAGTGTCAGGAATTCTGCAAGGAATTGAGAAATGCCAGGTAGTATTGGTAATAGGTCTGCTTATCATATTTGATTATCTGCTTGGTAAAGTCACCCAGCAGTGGGTACTTCAGATCTGTGAATCATTGCAGCATGTAAAATTTTCCAGGGTTTAGGCCCCTATATTCATGGTTAGGGCTTGAAATTTCCTATGCTTACCACAGATGAATAATACCTCTACTGATATGCCCAAAGGTATGCCTACTGCATTTTTATTACCTATTTTTACTGTTGCTCCATGTTCACCAAATACTATGGCTCTGCATTTTTCTAGGATAGCTGTGCAGTTACATACCTTCAGTGCATAGGAGCCCCCAGACAATGAATAAAATGGTCTTGGTGCTCTGAGGTCACTTCTGGAATTGTTCATCTACAGAGCTAAGAGGATTGTGGCTGACCTTCTTCTAATGTTTTTATATAATCAGGATTTAAGCTGTTTTCTAATTTTGCCTATTAAAATGGAGATTTAGCCTTTCCCTTAGATGAGTGAATTCTGAAGAAAATCAATGTAAGAAACCTTTTCAGACCCTCAGATCTTTACCGTGTGTGGGAAATTGCAAAAGTGTATTAATACATACTTTGAAATTCTGGTACAGAAGGTGTCAACAAACATCACCATTAGACAAAATTTCAAGGTCCTAGAAAAGCTGCTTAGTCTTTTATAGCCAAAGAACTGCAGTTACTGGTTTTGCTGTTTCCTGTCAGACACTTTTGTTTGCCATAATTCCATTATGGTAAAAATATAAGAAATTTTCTTCCTTGTCCTTTGGTAAGCCATAGAGAATTGACACCTTTCTCTTCCCTTTTTCAAATAGAACCAACCCTTGAGGCTGGGGTTTGGGCTTGGTGCTCCAGCTATGAGCCTTACAGAGACTGCTGCCTCTCCTGTCATAGAATCATAGAATAGTTTGGGTTGGAAGGGACCTCTAAAGGTCATCTAGTCCAGCCCCCCTGCCATGGGCAGGGACATCTTCAACTACATCAGGTTGCTCAGAGCCCCGTCCAACCTGACCTTGAATGTTTCCAGGGATGGGGCATCCACCACCTCTCTGGGCGACCTGTGCCAATGTTTCACCACCCTCAGCGTAAAAAATTTCTTCCTTATATCTAGCCTATATCTACCCCCCTTTAGTTTAAAGCCATTCCCCCTTGTCCTGTCGCAACAGGCCCTGCTAAAAAGTTTGCCCCCATCTTTTTTATAAGCCCCCTTTAAGTACTGATAGGCTGCAAGAAGGTCTCCCCAAGCCTTCTCTTCTCTAGGCTGAACAACCCCAACTCTCAGCCTTTCTTCATCTCAACTGCAAATACAATTTACCTATAAAATAACTTTATTCTGTGTTAACATCTATGCAGTGATTATGCTCTAGTTCTAAATTGATCAGTGAGGCGTTGAAATAGTACCTCTTGCTTAGCCTTTGTATTGTCAGTGCAGCTCGGGATCATCCTAATCATGGCCAATATGAATTTAAAAATATCTTTCATGCTTTTTATTTCAGCTGATCTGTCTAGGCATAAAACATAGTTTTCATCTTTTTCTTATTTAATGTGTATTTCCTTGCTTTTTTACAGTTCAGCTTTGTGGCTTACAGTATTTTATTTTTATCACAAGTGCACCATCCTGCAGTTTCAGATTTTTTGTTGAAAAACAGTGTTTGTACAGTAAGTACTTCTGACAAGGAATTGCAGAACTATATTGAAATGTTTTTAGTAGTAAGTATTATCAGAAATCAGAAACAGCTATGTCAGAATGTTTTTGCACTTTGTGGTAGAGGAGCATACGTGAGTACATTGATTTCTTTTCAGTTCTATGGTACCAAAATGGAAAGTATATTAAAGCACAGAGGGCACAGAGATGTTAACTTGTATCTTGTGTTCCTGAGATATATATACTTCATATTACACAAGAAGGTGGTGTTTGGAAAAGTCTTGTTCCTGGTTTGAGCAGCTGATAAGCTCATTTGTATCTCCAATCCCTTCCCCTCCCCCCTTTTTTTTCCTTCTGTTTTTCTTTGCTGCTCAGAAGTAGGGGGAACCTCCTAGCATTTTAAAATAATGATGAAAACACTGGAGGTAATGTACTGTTAGGTAAGTTTAAGCTTGTTTATTTAAAGTATTTATTGTAGATTTTGAGCCTGGAGGTTTTATTCCTGTGGTGGTTTGTTGTCGTCCGTTCTGTCTCCGTGTCCCGTCCCCCCCGTCCCCCCCCCCCCCGAATCAACTATTTTATTTAAAATAACAAGGAATTCCTTTCAACAAGGCAGTGTTTCTGAAAGGGGGGGAGGGGGGGCAGGGAAAAAAGGGCATCTATTTTAACTGGAAACAAAAATTAGAGATTTGTTTTACGAGGTGCTGCTTGGAAAGCAACGTGGCAGCTGTCATGTTTTCTGGTGGTGTCTTTTCAGTATTGGTTACAGTGCCATAGTGCAGAGGTGCCAGTGTTCGTGAAAAATCCGTACTGCTGTTAGTACTTCTTTGCTGATGCAGTTCAGTTACTGCCAGGCACAGCTTGCCGTTTCAGTCTTCGCTTTGCAGAGTGATAAATGTTGCACACTGCCTCATGGTTTTCCAGTAGCTCTTCATTTGTATGGTCAGGGAAACAATAACCTCACATTCCTGCATTTTTCCATGTGGCTCTTGATCATGAAAGAATCCTGCTTGCCGTGCTACTGACTTTTGTGCATCTCTAATTCAACTCTTACAGCCACTTAAGAATTTATGAGAAAGTAATTCTGTAAAATGTGTTTTCCTGCAAAGCAGTTGAATGTACGCATAAAAATGTATCTGCGTTCTAGTGTATATTCAGGATGAATGTCCAGTATGTGTTATTTGACTTTGTAAATATAGACAATTCAAATCAGAAGGAAAAAATAATTGGAAGGTGCTTCCTTTTGTAGCTTCAGGGTTCGGGAGTACCCTGTCGCAAAGGTGAACAAATAAGACATGCTTTGATTTGTTCTCTTATTTGGTTGAGATAATTTTGATAGGGGAAGTTTAAAACTAACAACCTAGTTTCTGTGCTGGACAGAAATACTCTTGCTTTGTATGTATGTGCTGTTTTTTTAAACCTGCTTTAATGTTGTCTAGGCTTTCCTAACAGCTTTTGAACCTGCTGATTTCCATCAGTTTGATGGATAGATACAAGTCTCAATGATACTAAGTTCCAAATGCTTTGTGCAGAGTGGTAGCTTGATAGCAGAGAAATCCAATGTATTGCCCTGATGGGGTGTGCAGCGTAAGCAGTTCTCAGGGAATGGAGCTAAAAGTATTAAGTTCTGGAGATGGAAGATGCTTTGGAGCATAGGGCACAAATCAATAAGAAACTGAGTTTTGCTAGTCTCTTGTTACCCATGATGGACTCATTTCTATTACCTTGATTTTACTTTTACCCCATGTTCACCAAATAATTTGGCTCTGCTTGTAATCTGTCATTGCTCTAGGATAGCTGTGTAATTAGTATTTTTATTAGTGGCAACTTGTTGGTGAGTAAGATTGGTGTTGCAATACTAAGAGCTCACCACTGTTTATTCAGACTCACAAGTTCCCAAATAATAACAAAATGTAGGAGACAAATACTTTGAGAATTGTTTTCTGATGGAAAATGCTATGTTAGGAGAGAGATCAGCCTTCTGTAGGGCAATGATAACATCATCACTATTCCCTATTTTCCTTAGCCTATTTGTCTCCCTTCAGGTGTAGTGGTGCCGCCCCGTTCAGGTGGATGTGGTAACTTGTGGTGGTAATTTGTTTGACTATGTTGTTTTACGTTTTTCTCTGACTTGTTTGCCAGGTTCCTGATGTTTTCTCTGTCAATGCAGATGTAAGGCAAAAAAGGGATGTTAAGAAGGTTTGTTTTTAAAACTTTACAAAAACTGTTGTACACAGCAAATAGATAATTGGGGTGTTTTGAGTTCTGTTTCTGAAAATGGGTGCTAGTGCATCTGAAAACACTGCATTCTGTCCATAGCATCAGAGATATAGCACTTTTTTGTACATATGCCAGCAGTTACCTTCTTTCTTCTTGCAGTGCTGCAGGTACTCGTCCTGTAAGTGGAGGAGTTTTACATTCCTTCTCATGCGTGTCTGTTGGACCCAGACTTCATGGTCTAGCTTCACAGATGATTTAGAATAGTCCTGCAGATGTAATCAAAGTCTTGCTCTGTCCTTCAGCAAATATTTTCACATGATATATAAGAAGTCTTGGGTTTTCAAACTGCTTTTTTATGTTATTCTGGCTTTTAGATCTCTGAACTAGTAAATATGCGTACGTATTTTTAAAGGAAAAGGGGAATGCTGTCCATTTCTAGTTTTATGGCCTTTATAAGTGTGTGTTTGCCACTTTGTTTCGGTCTACCGGTTCATAGAAACTAACTTGTGTATGTGAATAACTTACTAGTATTAAATTTCTGGCAGAAAGGAATGTTGATGAAGGAATTGGGGGGGGGGTGGTGTAAAATCTAAACAAGAGTTGCTGAAAGTCTGAATTCTTTAAAAGGCTGAAAGGTGGTGTCATACTTTGCTATGTCCTGTTGACACTTCAGCTCTGATAGGTGCTCTGAGTCTGTCTGTACCGATGTAAATACATGTCGAGTTTTGGTGAAGTATGAGTTGGAATATTACTGCTGTTTCACAGCAAAGCTAAAAAATAAAATGAGAGCTAAACCATGCATAATCAGAGCTAAAATAAATGTGTGCATACACAACTATAAGTAAAGGCTAAATTGTTTTATATTAAAGGCGTAAACACAGCGTATGACATCAGCTAGAGTCAGAATGTAACTACTTTCTAAAAGGAAAAACCCTCACATTGACGTTTGGTTTAAAATTGTGATTGCTTAGGGATGAATTGCCAAATGTGAAAAAGCAGTAGAATTAGTATGGATATCAGCATTAGTGTAGAATGTGTAAATTCTTGGTAACTGCACTGATTAAATTAAAGTATTTCATGTTAGTTTTACAAGACTAAGAAAAGAGGAGACTGAAGTTGGAAGGAATTTTTCTATTTGAGGAGGAGAGGTGAAGGGGAAGAGAAATCTGTTCATGTGCATTGTCACTTAAGTCACAAAAATGAATTTATACATAAAGACCACTCTTTATTTTTTTCATTTACTGTAAACACCTCTTGGAAAACCAAATATACGTAACTGTATTAAGATGATGAGGTTTTGTTTTCAGTTGCTGTCCATCTGTTTTTAGTAACCTTAGAACCAGATTTTAGGATCTATTCCTTAGAATATATAAGAACGATCTACATGGTATTTCAAAGCTAGGACAATGGTGTTGAGTAGACTTGAAATACTTTAACTTCTTGTGCTTAGTAGTCTTAACTCCTTCCAGAATGATATTTCCCTTTCTGGAACAATGTCAGGTTTATGACTCTTATTTAGTCTGTGATCCAATACAGCTCCCCAAGTTCTTTTCTACTTTACTACTCTTTAGGTGGCTAATTCTGTGTGTGTGTTTTTGTTTTGGGTTTTTTTATTATTACTTTAATTCTCTCTTTCACACTTAGAGCATTTTGTTTTGCTTTTACCTGCATATACTTTTATCTGGTCAGCTTTAGAATCCCTGATTTCCCAAGCTCACCTGCAATCAGTATCGTCTCTTCCATACTCCTTGCAACTCCCATCCCCCAGTTTGGTGGCATTTGTGGATTCTTCGAGGGGGCTTCTGTTTGATCACCCAAATTAATAATGAAAATACTAAGCAAGACTTGCTGCAGGTCAAGTTCTAGCTGGACTGACCTGAAGTGCTTTCTGTTTTTTGTACTGAGCCAGTGCTTTAGTTCTCTGAAAGCAAATTTTTCCAGTAGTTACGCTTGTCTACACTGATGACTTTGGATCTATGGTCTCCAGGTCATGTTGAACAGTATCAGAAATGTCATTTACATAAACTACACTGGCTGCTTCACTAAGACATTTACCCAAGGGAGAATATTATATTGGTTTGATGTGGCTTCCTGACTGTAATTTATCTTTCTCCTCTAACTTAAATTGATTTTTACCCCACTTCTTTTTCCCCAGCAATATACACAAATCTTTCTAAGCATCAGAATTGTGTTATTTGTCTTACCGCTTCCTAAGTATTTTCTTACTTCTTCACTATTGTTAAAGGACATGTACCCTGTTTCATATTGCTCTGGGATCTCTCCTGTGCTTTACTAGTTCTCGGAGCAAATCAGTAATAGTTTAGGAATTATTGAGACTAGTTATTTATATACTCTGGTACACTTTATTGTAAGTAGGTGGATTTGACTGTCAGTTTTTCTAATTCAAAGATCAGTTGGGTTTTTTGTTGGGTTTTTTTGTTTGTTTGTTTTTAAAGGAGAATTTGAGTGTTACTTTTGCTAATGTTCTTGGCCACTTCCTTGTGGAGCCCTATAGTATTGGGGTCCCTCATTATCTAGATCAGATTCTAAAATCGGCTGCTGATGCTATGTGCCACCACAGGTTTAGCCTTCTCTGTAGGCTTTGGCCTGGGTGAGATCCAGAATCAATGTGGGCTGTCCAAGCCAGCATGCTATTGAAAAGATACCATTAAGTAACTCGTTCTTAATGAATTTGAGAGCAGTGTTGGTATTTTTCAAAATCAAAAAGATAATGCTCTTCTGTTGTTGTTGTTGTTGTTGTATGTGAGTGATTTGTAGACCACCACCCCCAAAACTAACTCGCAGAGTTTTGCTGGACTGGTATTTCACTCAGGAAGACTTGGAGGGAATAACTAATTCCGTGTTGGTATTGCTAACCACCTACTTGCATGTATGATGTTTTTCTGCAGTTCCTATCTGGGCAAGACTAGGACTGACTTAAAGGTCTTCTTGCCTGAGTCAGAACAGTATAAAGAGCGCAGAGAAGGAGGTTCTTGGCTTGCAAAGATATAAAAAGCCAGACAAGTGAGTGGCCTGTGTGACTATTTTTGTTGTACTATGTCTGTCATTTGAGCAGACTTGCTGTAACTTCAGCAACATACAGTATTGCTAGGTATCTTATAAATGTATGCTATAATATAGATCTCGGGACTGCCTGGCTGATAGGTCTTCCCCTGTGATGACTGGAAACGCTTAGTAAAGGACCACAGTTCAAAAAGTCTGTTCAAATAGCTGTAGCACAGCTACATGTGCTGAAAGCTGAAGGCATGGTGACTGGAGACTATCCAGAAATCTCTAATGGCTCTTTTCCTAAATGGTTGCTGTTTGACAGATTTCTTCTGTGAATTACTGAACCAGTATTGAACATCCTTTGCTGGTCCTGCCAATTACATCTCTCAAACAGCACACTAAAACCCCTACCCCAAGAAGATGCTGTATCTTTTCCTTTATTTAATTCGATGAAATAGACTATACTGGTAAAATCAAGACGTTAAAGTGCAATGGAAGACAAACAGATGCAAATTCCATCTGGTTTAGTATTTTTTTCCATGTAGGTTTTCTGATAACTTCTACTTGATGCATGGGCTTCTGTTTAATCTGTCATGTCTGAGAAGGCATTTTAAGTGCAAAACAAGTAGAAAATAATTCCAAATGGCTGGAGGACTGAAAATGTAGCTGTGCAGCAGAGTTTTACATTAGTTTGCCTTTTTTAACGGGAAAGAAAATTTAAGGATATTTGCTAAAAAATAAAAATTGCAAGACCTAAACCAACAGAATTATGTTACTGAACTTAGGAAAATGTTACACTTTTGAGTGAAGGTTGGTTTTTCTTTTCTATTTATGTTCTCTTCCTCATTGTTAGTGGAATTAATCTCACTTGTGAACAGCTGTTGAAATAATAAATCCTGCTACTCCAAGTTGTAGTTATAGTTGTTCTGTTTTCTTGAAAGTCCCAAGCAGATTTAAAAAGCAAACCCAAAAACCTCAGCTGGTAAAGCCATCAGAGGATAAAGTAGGCAGCTTACACAATAGAGGTTGCAAGTGGAAAAAATTCCTAAGTTAAATAGAACATCCTTGAGTTTGGCCTACATGTTAATTCACTGAATGCTTTTAAGCTGGTGCCCCCTTTGGAAGGGGTGGTTCTGGCTTCCCCCATCCGCTGATTCGATGGTTGTTCGAGGGTCTTTCACCCAGGAATAGTGACAGAGGATGGGTGTGTGAAGTCTGAACTCCAGTGCACAGCACATGTGCTTGTATTGCCTTGTTAAGCACAGGGGGCATCTTTTAAATGTCTTGCTTAGTTCAGCTAATCAAATATTTCATGGTGGGTTATGTTGCAGCACAGGTTCTGATGCATTTGGATAAAACTGTCCCGCACAGTATGAAGCTGTACAGTTTAGTTCTTGAAACTGTTATGTCGGGGTTTGCCTGAGATTTTTTACTACTTAAAAGTGATCCTTTTCTGAGTGACTCTGCCTGATGAATGAGGGTAGTGTATCTTGAGTTGGCTGCCTACAGCTGTGTGCCCTCTCCTGCCCTGCTGAACAGAAGGCAGAGTTGCTCATCAGTCAGTCCTTAATCTTCTGAGTTTCACAGCCTGGTGTTGTAAGGCAAGTCTGCATTGGTGATCGTTCGCCATAAATGCTATTCTGGAAATGTTAGTGCTATCTTGACTCATTGGTCAGAGCTCTGGGACTTGTAGTGCAGGAGAAAACTATTATGTTGTTTAGCTTAATCTGCAGTTATTTAGTTGAGTAGCTCTAGCAGTCCCATTGTTTGGAACTTAGAGGGAGGTGGTTGTACTGTTTTTAAAAAAAAAAAACAAAACTGTCCCAATTTAAGCCCTTTTTGTCAAAGACTTTTAGCTTGGACAGATTTCACACACTCAGTTTATGTTTACTGTTCTGGCAGCTAAGTAAGTTTGCTGAAGGACCCTCATTTTGCTTCACTCACTGTTTGTAACACTGGCCAGACTTTGCAGGGTCTGGTGGGGCACCTGAGCTTGCCCCGGTGCGTGGCTGCAGTGCCTGAGCGTGTCTTCTTGCATCGCTTTTCTCTGAAATATCAGCCTCCATGAACTGTGGGTCTCCAAAATGAGAGTGCAGGGACAATCTGTTCGGTACTGGTAGTGCTGTCTGTTTTGGCATCCAGCGCAGAGCGGAGGGAGGAAGCGATTGTGATTCAAATACCAGAGGGCTGAAGAACAGAAAGAAAGGAGAAGATGCTAGGCTGGGAGACAGGGCTGGGCGCTTGGAGGGAAGGAAGGAAAGACTGTAAGAGCAGGAGACTGTTTAAAAGAAAAAAAAGTGGAAAGAAGGAGGGAGAAGGAACAGGACAAGGAAAGGTGGGAGGAGTTGATTTTTAAGCAGTGAGCAGGAATGAGTAACAAAAGGAGGTTCTGAGGATAGGGAAAAATGCAGATAATTACTTGTTTGGTTTTAAAAAGTCCTGGGTGGCTTGAACCATTCTTCTATGGAAGTACTGCTGTTTGATACTGCTGAGATTTTGTGGCCGATGCTCTCAGTGGAAGGTTCTTTTTTTCAGAATATCGTTCTCCAACTCATTGGCTATCTAGATCTTGAACTAGTTAAGTCTGAACAAGAATATTTTATCTGTATATTTTGTTTAGTTTTGTCTCTATTTTACCAGCTGCTGCATCTTTGAAGAGAGATTTCCTGTGCCCTTCTTCAAATGCCCGTGATATTTCCAAGAGGAACCATTTTTCTGTAAGTGGAGGTCTTTTCTATGAATATAAAACTCATAATATGAATTAGTTGAATGCATTAATAGGAATGTGGGTGTGCAGAGAAGTCTGAACGGTTTAAAAACTGGATGGTTTTAGTATATAATATGGTTTTCATGATTCATAATTGAGAATAATGATCAATGCTCAGGGGAAGTTCCTTTTTTTTTTCTTTTTGGCTTTGGTCATTTGAAATGAAAAGTAATCTTCTATTACAAGCTTAGACAGTGATAATAAAAGCAGTACTCATCTCTGTCAACATTTGTGAAAAACAAGTATCTGGAGATTTCTGAATGTTTTAATGAATGATGAGAATAGTAAATCTGTCCTGTGTAGTGTCTGGGTGAGCTGTTTTATATCAAAATATTAGTAATTGATTTTTATACTTTACAGCTGTGTTTTGGGAATAAGTACTGGAATGAAAGCCAAAAGCTCCATTCTGGATTGCAAGAACCATATTGGAGAAGAGTTAAGGGATTGATGTATTTTTCTGGTTTAGAAATTTTGAGCAGGAGGAAAAGGGAGGGACTTGAGCTGCTTACTTAACTTGGTTTGCCAGCAGTCTCGGAACTAGTTAGATCATCACAGGAGTACGGCTAACCAGATCTGTGCAAATATTTAGGTGTATGAAGATGAAGGTGGGCACCCAGTGAGATCTTCATTTGCACTTAGATCCATTATTAACATTGAATTGTGGAAGTAGAGGTTTACTGGGATTGAAGAACTGTGTTTTTGTTGCTTTAGATATGAATACTGTGAAGGCCAGTCTTCAAAGCTTCTCTCTTCTAGAAATACTGATTTTTACACTCTGGATACATTGTATATGTTAATCGGTTCCTTAAACATTGTGTTTTGTCTTAACTTTGTTCTGACGCTCATAGTGTAAGGTCAGCAGTAGTCAGCGGCTACTGTGGTATGTGGTACAGTATGGATAAAGGACTATACATGCTTATAACAAAGCTTGCTTCAGCTTGAGTAAGAGGAATTGTGAGAGTTTTCTCTTCTCCCCAGTTTAGAAACATACATTTTCAGGGATATAAACAGCTTCACAAATAGCTATGCAATAGGAATTTGTGGGGTCAGTTGAGCCTTAGGTGTATTTTGCCCTCACAAGGAGGCATTCCTTTGAGTGTTGTAATGCGGGCTAATTCAAGTTTAGTTGAGCCACGAGTTTTCTATATACATGTGCTATATTTTGCTTTTTCTCCTCTAACTTGGAAGGCATATACAAGTTCCTAAAATCTTTAGGATATAGTAAAGTTTATTGAAAATGTCTGTAGACTTAAATTATGGCTGGTGGTTTTGCATTACAGGTAAGCAGTACCCTGAAAGATTGAAGTATTGTATCTGCTCCTCCTCTCTCTTCTGTTCCTCTCCCTAGTTCTCACACTTACCATAAGTTGATCTGCTGCATTATCTCAGCAAAAAGAGACTGATTCAGTTTTTGTTACCGGGTTAGTTTTCTACTGGTTTGGAAGCTGAATGTGTCTGTAATGCGAGGAGATGACTGTAGGCCCAAAACAGAGAAGGGAGGAATGGAGGAGATGGGAGGATTCAGTCTTCCTGTTCCTGGCAGCGGCAGGCCGTCAACTGGGCTGAAGCTGTAATGTTAAACGGCAGCCCCGGGCTCAGCGTGGGCCCCCAGCTCAGTCCCTGCAGGCCTCATAGATGTCGATATCTGTTTTGTCCCTAACAAAGATTGGATAGATCAATGGGGTGGCATTTAGACAGCATGAGACTATAGACACATACAATCGACATTGTTTTGTAGTGCAGAAAAAATATGAAAGTCTAGGAGAATACAGCTGCATATTTTCCCACTGTAAAGTAATTCTCAGAAATCCTGTGCTGCAGCACATTTTCGGAGCCTGTTCAGATGAAACATTGAATTCTCTGGTATCGTGGCTATTAAAAGTTAAGACTGCGCATAGTACCATAATTATTTCCTTTTGTGTGCGTGTGTTGTGGTGTAGGTATCTCATGTTTCCCCAGCTGCTATGTGCTCATGGAAGAGTCTTCCCATTAGGACCCCATTGTGGTCTTTTGAAAATAATACAGTGTTTATTTGATAAAACAGCAATTTCTTTATGATAGGATGGGCCTACTGAGGACATGCAGCATGCAGTGAAGTGTTTTCCCCTCTCTCCTCTTCAGCCCTTAGTTTTGTCCTTTCTGGAAGCCAGAAAAACGATGCTGAGCCAAGGGGAGCAGGAGACAAGTAGGGCCAAAGCTTGGAAGGGGGGAGTTGAGTTAGACAGAACCAGAGCTACTTCAGCTGGAGTTAAATGGATTGGGGTGGGAGAGAGAAAAGGGGTGCAGAAGGCTGTTTGGCTTCTTAAATTGAGGGGGACTGGGTGGCTGGGGGTTGCAAAGGTTTGGGGCAAGCCAGAAACAGCCCTGCTTCCCCATCCTCTATGGTGTGAGGGGGAATACAGGTCTGAATGTGAAGGTCTTGGGAACTGTGGTGGTAATGGATTGATGTTGTTCTGCTTCTTACTTGGATTGAAATGTCTGTGGTTGTGTACTCTATTTTTGTTCCTACCTTTCACTGGCAACTTCTACCCGAATGTGTTTTTGTATGTGTGCTAATGTTTGGAAAGAATTGTGTGAATGAGTTTTTCTTTAACTAAATGAATAGTGGCTGTTCTTATACTAGGTTTCATGTAGAAAAAGAACGGAAGAGTGTTTGTTTGTCTTGTATTCATCTGTTAATAGGAAGCATTTTCATCTACTATGATGTAAATAAAAATAATTAAACTGAACAGTTTGTGCAGCATGCATAGCTGAAAACTGCATCCAAGTGGCCTAGAGAATAGTTAAGGAATAGGACTTGCCTCTCTAAAAATCAGAATCAGTTTGCAGACTAATCAAACCAGGAAAAAAAAAAAAGGACTATCTGTACTAGCTATCCTTTGAGAGGGAGCTGGCCCATGGTTATGCAAGCATTTGAATTTAGTAGTCACAGTAGTGGTACCATAAAAATGCCAGTTGTGACCTCTATTGCTTTCTACAGAATTAAAATTTTAAAATTCTTATTAGGCTTTTTGGTATACGGAATGAATGACAAATACAGATGGCTTACTGCATAAATCTTTCAATGGTAAAATCAGCAAATAATAGCGAGATTATTGAAGCCTCCAACACAGAAAACTTTGACCTTTTGTCCCATCTAAAGAAACCCCACCCCATGCCATTAGTGACAAAAAAAGTTGAAGCCTTAGTTACTGACTTAATTGCTCATATTTTATATAAAAGCATTTCATAGTATTTCAAGTGATCTGGTTTTCAGATGTAAAAGTATGGGGAATAATTTATGTGAAGGAACTTGAACTAGGAGAGTATTTGACAAAAGGTTTGATTTCAGTGCATCCAACAAAAACTGCAGATCTTCCTTTTTCTTCCACCTGCTTTATGTAAACACTCTGTACCAAAACTATTTTGGTTTCAGGAGTATAATTCTTACCTGCAATTTCATCTAATAATCCAGTGTTACTTTTAGTTTTTAAAAAATGCACTAAACTTATTTTTAAAAATTTGGACATATGAACTTGAAGACATCAAAGGAGTATGCCAGTGATTGGGGAAACAGCCACAAACAGTGCAAAGTATAGAATAACAGGAGAATGGCTAAGAACCTGTGCTGTTGCATTTCAGTTTAAAGTAACTGGAGACATAAGGAAATAAGCAAATTATTTGATGGGTTAGCAATGAGCTTAGCTGGAGCAACTTGAAGAGAAGCAAGGGCAGTCAACAGCTTATCAATTTGATGGATTACACCCCAAAGTTTACTTAAAAAGAAATCATTAAAGAAAATCTGTTGCTTTCATATGGTTTACCAGTGTTTGTTCTCAGGTTGTGGTGTGTGAACCAGCAGCGGAATTTAGAGCCTGTCCATCATCTGTAGACCAAAGTATTTTTGATAACCATGCAATGACCAATAGGATAGGAATAATTCAATATGTCCTACAAAATGCTGAACAAAAGAATCAGAAAGAAAGAAAATAGAAAACCTGAGGGTCAACTTGGAAGCATCTGATAGTCGTCTTGGTGGTCCCCAGGCTAGGTAGGATGATAGTTGATGTGTCTGACTTGTCATCAGTGGGGCTGCCGCCATTTAACTACAGTCATCAACCTCCTTCCTTGTTTATATTTTTGCATTATACTGTGTAGAGCTCGTGTTGTGTGTGCTCATGGTGCTGTGGTTGCAGAAGGTGTGGAGGGTTGTGAATGTTCCCCTCCCACCCCAACAGCATCTGTCTCCATGATGCTTTTCAGAGCTCTGCCCTTAGACGTGTGTGTCTGATTAATGAGGCCAAGGGTGTTGCATCAGGGCTTCATGGAAAAATTGTCTTGAAAGAAGGCAGGTAGTTTTTCATGAGCTGGTGCTAACTACCTGTTTCCTCCCAGAATTTTCCTGGGGAAGAGAGACCTCACCATGTGAAGTTTCTGATAGTAAAACAGTTTTTCAGAAATTGAGTGGCTGAGTGAAGAGCACTTTAGGAGCTCTTAAGAGTCCTGAGAAGACTCTTCCTTTTGCTCATGTACACACTAATGGAAACTGCCTTGTGTATGAAGATACAGAAGAGGTTTTTTTAAATGTTAGTATGAATCATGGATATTGGTAATTCTGCTTTTCAGCTAGTGTTAGCTGAGACATCAAATATATGTTAAGGATACTTAAAATTGCTGTGTGTTCAAGAATATAGAAACAAACATATTCCAATGGGATGTATTCATAGGTGTAGTAATTTGAAGGTTTTATTGTAACAAATAATGTACAAACACCCATCTGAAACAACAGCCAGTGCAAATCACTACTGTAAAGTTTATTTTGATAAGATTTTTTCCCAATCTGCCTTCTATTAAGGTTTGAACTTTTCAGAAACTATGGAGTGGATCTGCTTTACCTGTCAGTAAAGTTTCAGTGCTCACAGTTGTGTTTAATATTTACAGAAGTTGGGCATGATAGCTTCATATCAAACTTTCAAAGCAGGGTTCGGTAAGAACATTTGCACCTCAAGTGCCTCCTTGATGCTTAGCAGCAACATTTTAAATTGTTCTGGAAAATGAAAACAGCTTCAGTATGGTATTATGACAGTCAAGTTTACAGTGATTCCAAGTGTAACTAGGTATAACCAAATACTCGTATGGATTTTTTCTTTTTTTTATCACTGAAAAATATTTTCTTCTTCATAAAGGTCTGCTGGCTGTTGGTGTCTTTCAGTTGGCTGTCAAGGAATCACCATAGCTCTTTTCATGTGTGCACATTAAAAGTTACTATATCCATAGGGAAAATATTTTAATTGGAGAGCTTCCTTTTAAATTTTTATGGGTAAAAATGTACCCATAAATTGCTCCCTCCTTAAAAATAGCAAATGCAGTAAGATGTAGGCTAAATCAGAAATGTGGACTTAATTCACCTGGGCGTCCAGCCACAACATTTATATTTTACTGTGCTATAAAATGTGTACAGAATTTACTTTCTGTGGCAAACACAAATCTGAGAAACAATAAGAACTTTCAAATGCAAGTTTTATAGCACAATTTCTGCATCAGCGTAACAGTGCATTTTAAATGACATAGTATGTATTTGGTCGGTGGAAGAGGAGGACCTCAGAAAGCTTTAAAAAAAGAACAGAAGAGATGGGCCACAGTGAGTTGTATATTAAATGGAAGATTTATAAATGAGGCTGGTGCTGCATTTTATTATTAGTTTGTTATTGCCTTATGGGTTCATATTTAATTTCATTGTTAAACACTCTTAAGCATTGTCTTAGAGAGCACGCTGCAGACTTTTTTGCTTTTCTCCCTTTTGCAGATGTTTATTTTCCTTGATTCTAAAGGGCTTTCTTGTGTCCTAAATAACTTAAGAACTGTTAAACCTCATCTTCTCCTAACTGTGTTTCCTAGCTCTTTTGATGAGTTGTCTGTTGTCCCGTTTCTCTTTATCAATGCCCTCAAAGGACAGAGCAGGGGGTGAAGATGTTGCAGGTGGCGTAATGTCCTCCGAACTTAACCACAGTAGACTGCTGCGTTATTGGCATGTACAGCGTCAGTTTGAAAACCCTTATTATGGGGTGAGAGTGTAGTCTGCTCTCCGAAAGGTGCTCGCGTTCAAGGGGAGTCTGTGATGATTGCAGGTCCCTTTCTTTTCTTACAACTTTCTGCACCAGACTGCATGAAATGTGCAATCACAGCTTTTGCTTTTTCACAATAGTCCCCTTTTTAGCAGTTTCAGTAACGTTTTCTGTTATGGGTGCATTAAGCTTGCTTACTTTCTATTTTTAAACTCACTGGGAACAACTGGAAAAATTCAGAAAAGTGGCATTATTAGATCAGACTTGTTTTTCTAATATAATCCAGTAAGTCAATACTTAATGCAGGTGTCTTTAAATTGATACAGAAATTTGTAGGCAACCAGCTGATTTCTGTGTAGTATTTTCTTCAGCTCGTATAGGTGCACATTTAATTTGGTGTCCATGCTGTGGAATGTCAAATCATAAATCCACTGAAGAAAGTACATAGGAATGTCTAGTGTCTTTTTTTCCTATAGTCTAGAAAAGATGAGATCAGTCCTGAAGTAGAAATATTCCTGGTAAATAGCAAGATAAATTGGTGAAAAATGGACTTAACCTTATATAAGAACATTCATGCACAGGGATGACATTGGTTTAACTAAGTCAGTACAGCGTGTCTTCATATATTCAATTGCTGTCATTTGTATGTATTGAACTCACTTTACCCCAAGGTACTTTCAGACAACCATTCGATCTGTTTTCTGTGTCAATTTTTCCATGCTTAAGTATATCTTGGAATGTTTTTCAATTAATGAAATTAAATAATGGATTCAAACCAAGCATAATTATTCCTGTTCTGTTCCTCCTCCTGCGTGTGCCCCCCATCACATGCGTGCACAAAGGGGATGCTGAGCTTCGTACAGTAGAATGAATTTTTAAGTTTGGGGGTTTTTAACTTCTATATACAGTAGAAAAGTTATTCTTCAGTGGTAAATGATTGTGTCAAATGTGCTTTTTAACTGGCACCCTGGTGAGTTACCATCCCCGACACAGAATTTGTAGCTCTAGTAAGTGTGTCAGGTAACCAGTGATGGGGAGTTTGACTCAAACCAGTCACATCTAATAACGGTTTTCCATGAGTGCAAGTACACTTTAAGTGACAGCCATACAAAAGTTGAGCACTTCACAGCTTACTAGTTATGTTGGAAGTAGGTTTTAAATATTAGGAGAATAATGCTTGACAAAGTAATGACTGGTAGCATGGTCTGAAAAGAAAAATGGCAGTGAAATAAACTTTCAGTAGTTGTATTTTAAGGCTTTATTAATATACAGCCTTAGAACTATATATCTATAAATCAGTTCCAAGATTGTGATGAAAATTACTTAAAAAAAAAAAAAGCAGATAAATTGAATTAAACACTATGAATGACTTGACTTCACCTCCCCCTCCCAAGTGCTGAAATTTTTAGGAACTAACAAATGCAGAAAGTTGCAAGCAGTATTTCTGTGATGCAGATTAATGATGCCCACATTTCTACTAGGGAAGGGGTGCTGGGCGTGAGAGTAGCCCTTCTCTCTGTGTCTTGGGAGATCAGCAACATAGCAATGTCTTGGAGACTTAAGCTTTCCTTTTGATGAATTGTCTGGAGATTTGTCATTAAATTCTCCATGTGCAAGAAGTCAGCTTTTCTGTCTGGTTTATTTAGAGAAAATTAATAAGATTCATGTAGAATGCTCGAAGTACTTTACTCTCCTTGGTAATGGTATCATAAAATTGTATTAGCCATAGAAGAGGTGCTTTGCTGGCATGTACTGCAAGGAGGCACGCTTGTTTTGACTAGTTGTCTGCTGTTGCTGGTACCAGATGAATGCTGCTTCTGAGTTAGGCTGAAGAGCGTCTTTCTGGTGTCTTCACACAGAATGCCCTAGTAACCAGCCTCCTTGTTGCTTTGGTCTCCTTCAGGTGATTCTTAATTTAAGAACATGTATATTAACTCATTCCCTGTGACTGTTTCTAAGTGGAAAGGGCAATTTTTATTTATTTTGTTACAATAATAATATTACCTGTCAACTTAATGAGGTTGGTATGCACATTTTCAGAACATAGGCTCATCAGAAGCTCCTGTGCCTCATGAACGTATAACTTTTCATCCATTTTAAATTTTTTTTCCAACAGAGTATTAAAAAAAAATAATCCATACAGGCGCATACTACCAGAAGTGCCCTTTTTACCAGTAAGGCTTGAAAGATTTCTTGAAGAAGGAGGAACATTACTCACTTAAAGAAAAGTGTACTTCCTTTCATATGCTACTACTGCCTTATTGGTTAATACCTGTCTCAGATTCTCTTCTTGTGCAGATTAATTATTTCAAGCTGTCTTCTTCATCTATTATCAGATTTGGGAATGCAGCTTTCCACACTGCACCTGCATGTTTTCAACCTGCACTTAAAACATATAGGCAAAAGTATACTTTTTTAATGCTTTTTATTTCCTTTGCCTCTGTTGTTTTCTTCATTTTTTTTACTGGTGTGTGATGACCTTATCAGAAGTTTTTACTGAAAATGGCCTCTAGCTTTTATCTGAACATGCTGAGTTCTTCCACGTCTACAAATTTCACTGTACAGCTGGAATAGCTGTGCTTCACTAGTTTAACATGAAAAAGGATTCGTTTATTAGCTTGATAATCTCTGTGTTTCTGGAGTTAAGTCATATTTGCATCTGGTGGAGTTTGTGGAATGCTGTTTTCTCGGTACAGAGACCGTGGAAAATACATCGTATGTAATCTTCAAGAATATTATTTTCAGTAAGTGTCATATACCAGATGGCTTTGAGACCTATTTAGCTATCTGGTTTTGTTAATCTTGCTTTGCTTGCTTGAGACCTCAAAACTTAATTTCCCCACATGCTGATAAATATAGGGTCATAGAAATTGCCATATTGGGTCAGACCATCTGTTCTTTAATTAGGAGTAGTAACAGATGCTTGGGATGATTATGCAAAAAAATCTACAATAGGCAGTTATAACAATAATATATTCCAGGGTATATCTCTCTGGGACCCTGTTAGTTCAGCTTGTGTCATAAAACTCAGACATTTGTATCTTTTCTAGCTCTTTGTTTTTAAATATTTGCTATTACAACGTAATTTTATCTTTTGTTCTCCCCTTTAGTGCTGCTAAGCTTTTGGCTTTGCAATCCTCTAACCCTCAGCAGTGTGTTACTTAGGTAGAGGTACGAAGAAGTATCCCTTTTTGTTGATGGTGAACTTGTCAGCTTTCAATGTAGCTGGATACCTTCTCTTGCTCTTGTAGTGTTCTGGAAAGGAAATTCTTGCTCTGCCTTTCATGTGCCATTTTCTATCCCTTTTGCGGGGTGGGGAGGAATCTTATTCTTCCTGATTTTCCCCTTCATATTGGTATTTCCATGCTGCTTGTTATTCTTGGTTCCTGTCTCTGCAAGGCTTTCAACTGAACTGCAGTAACTGGATGATTCAAATTTCCCACTGTGCTTCAGTTGAGAAAACACTGTCGATTCCTGTGAGAGAGAATTTTTCTCATCTTATGCCACTGAAGATGTCTAATTCGTAGGAAATGCCTTCAGAATTTTAGCTTTTCATTAAGGAATATATGCTTTGTTGTAATGGTGAAGGTGGCTTTGCAAGGGGAATGTTGGCTAAACCTGCAACAGTGCTGCAGCAAAGTGCTGCTCTGAGCAGAATATGCACAGGACTGCAAGGCTGGGGGAGAGTCCCTTTTTGGGGATAGGGGGGTGTCTGTGCTTCCCTTGGCAGTCCTACATCCAAAATGAGAAGCAGCACTTTTTTTTTTCTTACTGCAACTAGAGTGGTATTTAAAGGATTGATGAAGTGGGGGGCAAACATTGTTTGCTGGTAGCAGCAGCAATATTAATATCTAAACAGCAATTCCCAAACTAGGGGTTGTGGCAGCTACAGATGGGCACAGAACCCAAAAGAAATGAGTTTGCTGTTTTTTGGTATCCTGTGCTGATCAAGAGCAATTGGTATAAAAACCAATTGATGTAGTTTAAGATTATATATCTCTGCAAAAGGGGTCTTAGTTCTCTTTATTCTTGCCAGTTTTGCAGGGGGAGGCTTACTTCTTAGTGGACTTCTGCTTGGGTATTACCAGCCTCCTTAAATTGCTTACATTTTTCTACATAGATGCTTAGAAAGCTCATTAAACCTCAAGGTGAGTGCAAGTTAGTAGTGAAGGAGTCGATAGGATTTGAGCGAACGGCTGTGAAGGCAGGTAAGAAAATTAATGGGGGAGAGAGACAGATTCTTGTTAGATACATTAGTAAAGAGATATGGAGTGTTGAAGTTTATCCTAACTAGCAAGGGAACGCAGTTCTCTTTCTAACCTGCTTCTAAGCGTTAGAGCCAGCAGTCTTTGTTGTGTTGTCTTCAGGTTTCCAAGGAGATACGAGATACTTTTTTGAAACTGAGAAGTTGAGAAATCATGGGCAGAGGAATTTTAAAATGCATGTCAAACTAGAAAATACAGTGGCAGGGAGGACCTGTAATACGCAGTGTTTTAAGGGTAGAACTTAAATGCCATAGAACTGAAATTGTCTTTTTCACCAATGGTAACAATTAGTGTTTAACTTGAGAGCTATTTTAGGATGATAAACAACATTCCTTTCATTTTTAACTGCTTGGAGGGGAGACTAAGTGGCCAGTAATAGATGCTGTTTATTCCAAAGTCTGCAAGAATTCTTTACTCGGGATCAAAAACCCTAAAATGTTACTAAGAAATTAAGTTTGTTTAAAAATGCTGGAGATCTCATTCTTGAGCTAGCTGTTTGGGTTGAGAGTGTTTAATGAATAGATCTTACAGATTGAGCAACCCAGGAATGTTCTGTGTCTAGGACATTAAGAGCTACATAAGACTATATGAAGTGCTTAAGTCAACTTCTTGAGGAAACTGGAAATTTTCAGTTGACAACAGCATGTGTGTTGCATACTATTATATTTTGCATGCAAAAAGTACTCAGATGCAGGCTTGTGCTTGGGAGTTCTGGGTAGTTGTAGTGAGTCCTGTGAAGCTGCTGGAACAGTGGGCTAATTTTGCTAATTGTGAACACGTGCCGTGTTTTGTGAAAGAGCTTGTGAATTAATCAAGAGATGGACTTTGTATTGGTGGTGGCATGACAATTTTTATGTTATAGAATATTTTAGTGCAGCATTGTTAAGATTAGATAAGTGAGTCTATATAGCAGTCTTACTAACAAAAGGAGAGACCGAGTAGCATCTGTGCTTACATAGTGCAAATTACGTACTTGCTGCTGTATGGCCTGTTTGGTCTTAAGATTTTTTTTTCTAGTCATACATTGCTGTAGATTTGTAGTGGTTCTCCTGGCTTTATTTCTATTTCATCTTTTTATTTTAATTCTCTTGTGGCTTCACTTCTGCATCTAAGCACCGTCACTAAATGGGCTGATCAGTATCTTTATCACTCCGCTTACAATACAATACATACTCTTGTATGCCTGGCAGGTTGAGCAGACAGGTAGGGCATGTAGCAAGAAATCATCAGGACATTCACTATGCATCTCTGAAAATTCAGTAGGGGAAGGGTAAGTAGAAACTAAAAATACTGCCATGTGGATTAGAATTTGAGCTGGAAGCCTGCGGGGACTGCAATAGGGACTCTAGGTAGTACTGGTGGGGAAGAACAGAGGAGTTTTAATGGACATGGGAAAATCTTTGGCTCCAATTTAAATATAATTAACATAGTAAATTGATCAACAACAAACTATATGTCTATCAGAAATTATTTTCCTTAGTACTACTTGTTTAGAGGAGCCAGCAACCATGGCGTTGTTGGATCCCTGGCTGTCATAGTTCGGCTTCTTGTTTATTCCATGGGCTAATGAAGGTTTTCTTTTCAAGCAGGCAATAATGTGACTTTTAAAGATATTTGGGATAACTGATTTATTTAAAAAAAAAAAAAGTAGTAGTATTTTTAGAACAAAACTGTGTAAGAAAAACCAAAATGCGTACCACTGTCTTCAACTTTTTGGTAGAAGTAGAGTCCTATTCTACGTTTTTGTATGTTTAAAATCTCCGTTCTGTGAAATGCCTTTAGTTGGCATATCTCTCTGTGGTGGTTTCATGCTGATTTTACTTTTATTTAAGTTTTGTTTAACTGAACATTCTAGGAAGAAGAATTCACCTACATTTACTTTGTAATATGTCAAACCTTAATTTCATTCTGTCACCCACTAAGATATTTGAACATTTATGTAAACAAACAAGCGGAAAACTTTTGTTTGCATTAATGAAGGTATTTGTAATAATCATATTTGAAAATACTGTTGTTCTTGGAAAATCATAGAACTCAATGAATTGTGGAAGTTTTGAAGATTATGAATAAGTTAAAGGATATTTTATTGATGCAGAAAAGACATCTTTACCAGCTTTCGATGATTGCAGTTTTCATTACACATACTGATTTCTTTAAAGTAGCAGGTCGCTGAACTACAAAAATAGTGATGTGAGTTTTGTGAGATCATAGAAAAAAGCTTGAATAACTTCAAAAAAGAATAAAAAATGCAAAAGCTTTGGGAAATACTAATGAATATTACTGAAGGTTACATTACCTAGTGTATAGGGGCAATTACTCAGTTGTTGCTCATGAGCTTGGCTTTATATGTGTAGAAATGGTGGAAGGTGGTGAGAGGGAGGGAATTATATGGGGACCAACCGGTGAGAGGAGTGTCTTTTATTCTATTGTTTTTGGCACCTGAGTTTTTACCTAGTGCAGAGTGAGCTTCGGTCAGCACTTCAAGTTGTACAGACATGCTTTCCCAACTTCACTGTAGACAGCAAAGTGAAGATTTTTTTTAGTAAATGAGGTTCCAGTGAAACCTCAAAGCTGAGAGGAATTTCAAAATGAAAATAAAATGATCATCTGTCAGGAGAGATTCATTGGCTGCTATTCAGAACAAAAAGCTGCAAAATGCTTGTGGCCAGCTAAATGAATATGAATGTTTGGTGTTTTTTTTCCTTGCATGCATAACGGAACACACCTAAATCAAAATGACTTAGGCATGATTGTAGTTGGTTAATGCCCACTTCGTATTCAAAACTTTTCTGAGAGAAAACATCTGCTTTTTCTGAAAATCATCTTTATGCTAAAGAACTTATAAACACAATTATTTTGTGTAGATAAGTTCTTGTCTCTTCAGTTATCTCCCATATAAAACTGACATCAAGTTTCATTAAAAGTATGGTTTGCTGCTGTGAACACTTAGCTTGTTGAAGTACATGAGGATAGCCCTTCCTAAATGTAGTTCTTTAATAATTTTGTGGTCCTTGAGGACCAGTGCACGGGGTATGTCAAATTGCACACATCTTGTCCAAGGAAAGGTCTTGATTATGGCATGTATTTTGATATAAAGTCAGAAGAACTATTGTCTACGTTAAATTTGGTAATTAAAATAGTAAATATAATTCTGCCAAATGCTTTTATTCGCTATCAATGCGGTGAACGAAGCAGAGATTTTGCAGCAAAAAGTGGCTATCTGAAGAATTAATTGAGCATTTGTATAGTAACAATCTATGTGTATGAAAGAAAAAGTTGTCTAACAATATAACAGCTTTTCCAGGTTAGTCTTTTGATTGTGATGTTTTAGAGTTTTTACTTGATCATTTGTTTTAGAGAAAGCTGAAGGTGGATGGCAGTACTAATTGCTAGGCTACAGCAAATTCCTGTGTTCCCCACAAACGGCGTATGTCAAGCAAACTTTCTGACATGCTTTTCTTCCGATTGGAGGGAAATCTCTGCTCATGCCAACATGCCATAGATGAATGAAAATTGGTACTCTGAATAATGAACGCTACTTGTGTAGTAATGTATCAGCTGCCCCAAATCTGCCGGTTCCCATATTATGTGCTGTCTCCCATGCGTCTGCATGCACATAGGCATGCACACCTGCCCTCTGGTGACAGAGCTGTGTCCCAGAAAGTTCAGGGGATGCAACAGAATTCTCAAGTAGAAGTTTAACCCCTGAACTTAGGAAGGTGGTTATGCGCTCCCCCTATAAAACAGAGCAGAAAGGAGGTCGGTCTATAAGTGGTATTTTTAAGATGCGCAGTAGCTGTAACAATGTAGGCTTAATGCTTTTCCTGCCTGTCTTTTGCAGAAGGTACTGTGTACCTTTGCACAAGCTTTCATCTTTGTTTTCAGTTGAGAGAAGAGGGAAGGCAGCATGCTTTCCAGCTAATTACATTTTATACTTTACACAGGGACTTGTGTTTCGTGTACTTCCAGGAGCATTTCAGAGCTGCACTGTGGCTGTCACTCTTGTACGGTCATTTCTCACCTCCGGCTCTGTCTTCTCCCCTAAAATGCTGCCGTGGTTAGCTGAGTTGGATAAGAAATGAGCTCAAATTTGTCTTCATAAAGCCATTAATTAGGTGCATACTTTAAATCCGGATCAATTCTTCAGTCCCGCTACCTGTATGGCTGACAGTAGGGGAGAGGGAGCATATTATTTGGCTGCTGCTTTTGGTGGTAACACTGCCCTGTGCTGGTTTCAAGGGCTTGTGGGCGGCAGCATACAGGTGCTGTATTGCCTCCCTAATAGTGACTGATGAAATGCAGTGCTGTGGTATCCCAGGAAGGTAGAATAGGGGTGTCCACAGATCACTGTGTCCTGTGAAGCTGTTAAGTGGCAGCTGTTAAGCAGGTATAGCACATACTCCTTGGTACTTTGGTTCTGGCGAAAGGAGTTTTGCTGGGCCAAGCAGGATTGCTAGCACTGAAGTCCAGGCAGGATACTGGAAAACTTAAAGCAGCTCTGAGTTTGTCAATGTTTGGTCAACTTTCAGAGCCTTTGTAGATACAACTTTAAAAAAAATTTAAAAATGGAGGATTTGAAGAAAAACGTACTTTTTTGCTTCACCTCCATTTACTGGAATTTGGGGATTACGGTTGTGCAAGTGTGAACATTCTCTTACTCTCCTGTCAGTGAAATCCTCCTTTTTCCTTCCTAGCTGTTGTAAATTACTGCAGCAATATCCTGCTCTTTACTTGGGACTGGTGTTTTGTTCTAAATTCTCATCAGCTGTAGAAACATGAGAGAATAATGCTCTTTTTATGAAAAATGCTATGTAGAGTGAGATGTGGTTAGTTTTCTTTCCCTTTCTCCCACTTCTTTTCCTTTGCTGCTGTCCTTTCCCTGTGAATCTTGATGTATTGTGCTTAGCCCAGACAAAAAAGTAATTGTTTACAAAAATTACTCGCTACTTATTTGTACTTACTTTTTTTATTTGAAGGAGCAAGAACTATGAGAAAGGGCCAAAGGCAGGCTAAGAACAAAATATCAATCCTTTTTTGCTTTTCTGATGCGATTTTGCATGTGTTTACAAGTAAAGATGTAACCCCAGTCTGTCTGATGGCTCTGAGACGTGTGCATCTCTGGCCCTGATAGATATGGCATTGAGGAAATTGTTTTCTCCCTTGGAGAACTCCATTTTGAAAGGACTGTGAATTTGGCTATTTGGTATGTGTTATCGTGCTCGTCATATAAGCTTGTCACTGAGGAAGAGAAATACTTAGTTGGGGCACCTCATAAACTTTCCCATTTCCAGTAAGATCTTTAAGGCTGGACTTTTCTAGCTACTGGCTTAAAAAGAAAAGGCCAATGGATTATGAGGAAGGAGGAGGAAAACATACCTGCCATGACAAAAACATGTCATGTGAAGTTGTATGATACAATAATACAGAATGGATGGAAAATGCAGTGGTGTGGACTAACGCATATAAAAAATACTGGTAAAGCAACATTGCTTTAAGTAAAAGGACATTGTCCCCTTGAGATCTTGAATTTGGACCTACCTGTGGTGGCACAGCATCTATACCTGTCTCTTTTCCTTGCCGTTCTCCTTGAGACTTTCCATTATTGTGCAGTGAAGAAGTCACCTTTATGGTGCTCCATGTGTAGTGTTACCTGCGCTGTTTGCATTATTATTTATTCAGTTTGTAAAATGAGTACCTCATGGATGTCTTCAGAGCTAATGAAACGTCTTCCTCCCAGGAACAAATTCTCTGTAAGCAGAAACAGCAGAAGCATGATACTGTGCTGCATCCCAGGGAGGATGAAACATTTCCCTAACCGCTGCTTCTGCCTTGGCTAACAAGTCATATCCATTTTATCAGTTGCATTTACATGTGAGAGCTCTAAGCAGAAACCTCAGGGCATAGTAGTGCTTAATGTATAATAAATACTATTTGCCTTTTTTTAATGGCTAAATGAAATGTGCATTTTAAGCTTTTAACAAGAATCTTTGTAAACATTTTATACAGCTTTAAAACCAATCTTTAATATGCTTTTTAAGAGGTCTCCTTAATAAAATGTATTTTCTTACTAATGCTGTCACCCACAGATTTAAAGAAAAAAAATGACTGCAGCTGAAAGCTGTTTAACAATTTCCTAATGGAGTGGTGCTAAGAAGAAAACAGGAGTATTCTAGCAGTACAGACCTTTGGCAGTTTTGGGAGGTGAAAGTAAGTTAATCAGTGATGCCAAATCCAGAAGGTCGTTATATGCAGATCAGGACTGAGGCATATTGATGGGGCTCTGAGAGCCTTGTAGTATTTGTGCACTGGTTCCAGCAGTCCGTTTCCTGTTAGGTTAATCAGATGCTTATAACTTTTTACGGCTGTTTAACCTGCAAAGGGCTCATTTTAGCTGCTTTATGATGTACAAGAGGCATGCCACATTACTCTCATTCTTTTTTTTCTCATCTTTACAACAAAACTAGGGAAGTATTTGACTAAGTCTTACCTAATTTCTCAAACCAAATCTTTCAACAAAATGTAACTGAACAAAAAGCAAGATTTTTTTCCCTAAAACTTCTCCCTCGGCTATTTAGCATTCACCCTTGTCTTGTTTGTCATCAGTCTGCCATTCGGTATAGTCTTTCAGCTGCTAATATGAATAGACAATGGACAAAACATCTCCCGTGTTCCACATCTATTCCTTCCTTTACCTGTAGAGAAGTGTTAAAATCTATGTCTGTATTTCAAGAACTTTAAAAAAAAATGAATGAGACTGTTGTTTCTCCATAAGGAAATGGCACAAGAGTTTTCAGCGTTTGAAACTGTGGATTCTAGCAAACAAAATGCACTACTTCTATAAAGTGAATAATCTCTATAATGGACGGCACATGTTATGTCATGGTGTTAAGGAAATCGATTCCACCAGATGCTCAGCTGTCTCCTAGTCTCCAGCTGCTGCTTCCCTTATGCTTCACACCCAAATTGCTTGGAAAGTATTTGTGGTAATAGGGAAGGTGGACTTTGGTGTATTTTAGGCATCTTGGACTGAAAAAAGAATTTGATACTTCTTGCTGGGCTGTATCACTTTAAAATTGTTTGGTCTGAGTCCATTTTTAAATTAGACGGTAACATTAAAAGAAAAATAATAGTAACAATCAAAAAGTCCATCCATTTCTTTTTGATCTACTACAGAATTTCTTCTGATACATCTTCCTATGGGATAATCCTTCTTCTAACATGAGTCCTCTGTATCCTAAAAACAAACCACAAAAGCAGTTACTGTCTTCAGGGTTGTGTATGTGCAGTTTCCTTGTGGAGCTTGGAGTGTTCAAAAACGTTTTCTGCAAAATAAAATAGATTTTTTTTTTTTGCTTTTCTCTTAAACGCTATTCTGTACTAAAGTTTTACTGACATTGAAGTTCTCTTGTCAAGTGACGTGTTTCTCCAAATTTTTTTGCTATCCAATGAGCTAATAGTTTAATACAAAGGTGTCTTTAAAAAAAATCAGTGTCCTGATTCTCTGTTATCATTCTCATTGGCGGTTGTGAGGAGTGGTGGAATAAATAGTTGAATCCCTGAAGATAAGTGGTTTAGTAATAAATTCACTGATGGCTTTAATGATAATACTGCATAGGCGGTCTTTTTGCAAGGAAATTCAGTTCGGTACCAGTGTTATAACTTGATCTTTTCCAGCAGTCGTTACGCACAGTAAAATGCACAGCACGGTGGAAAAATGAAAAGTGACAGTTGCTTGTTCCAGTGTAAATGGCATAATAAAAAATTATGATCCGTGCCAGAACTTTTAATTGATCTTTTTATACATAAGTATTAATAATTATCCTGAAATACAACCAAAATGACGGTGAATATGAATGAAATTACAAAGATTTTTAGTTAAATGCATGGATTTCTTTCTCATACCCTTCTGCCTGAAACAACACTTCTGTAGAAGGCTGAATTTGAAGATACTTACCAGATTTTTGGGATTCTCCTTTTATTTAAATATCTAAAGTAGCTTTGTAAATATATCTATAAGTAGCTTTTATATAATATATTAAATATAGTAAATATATTAACATATATGGTTTTATATATAGATATTTGAGAGGTTCTTAAATTGGCATATGATTTTATATTTGGTAAAATCTGCCACCTTTTCCCCCTTTGGCAATATATTATTCATTACTTTTTGTGGAGTTTTTGCCAATACTACACTGTAGTGAAATTGTTGTAGAACTGCTGCTGCACAGTGATGCTTGTCTAAGTCCTTCTTACTGGCCAAAATTTTCTTTTAGGTATCCAGTGAGCTATGTAGGATTTCTACCTGCATGTAGATAGTTGATATATCTCAAATAAATATATAGCATCTAAATGGATGTATCTACATTGATATATCTGTGCAGAAATATAGTTGTAGATATTATGTATTTCATAGTTACAAATATCTTAAATTTTTTTCTGAAGCTTCTCGAATTGACATCCTCAATAACTAGGTTTGTTTCTCACCTGCCCGGTCTTCTCCCAGGAGTTGCAATAAATGTCAGTATTTGGTGTGCAGGAAGATGGGAAACGACAAGAATAATGTGTAGAGAAGAAGTTTTTTAACTGCTATTACTGTGCCACGTTCCTTTAATGAACCAGAATTTACAAGCATGTCTGCTCAGATTGGAAGTTGTAGTCAACTAAAATGAGGTTCTGTAGTAAAGTTTTTGACAGTCTTCATGATAGATGGTGTTGATATCCTAGCTTGTAATGCTGCAGATGTATTTTTCAGAATATCTTTCCTTATGAGTTATCCTTAAAATCGTTTATCCTTGTTTAAAATAGTGATATGTTTGGTAGTTCATAATGCTGGATGGGCATGCCAACGTTTCACACTCTTGGAGTTTAAAACTAAGATTCCTCCAGTTCAAAAAGTAGAGCATATAAGAAGTTTTTGTTATTTCAAAGAGTTAACTTTCTTGATTAAATGGATTTTATGGTTTTGAGATTCAGAGGCTGAAAATAATTATACTTTAACATATCTACCTAATTTTCTCTTCTGCTATACTAATCACTTGTGGAGCTTCACAATTAAACTGAACGTGTCTCACTTTCAGGTTCCCGTTGCCACTCTTGTTCTGATGCATATGGATTTTTTCAGAGTAGCTCATATTGCATGGAAAAGCCTTGGAAGGCAGCTACAGACAGGGTGAAGTATTTTATGTTGGTGTGAAAGTAATGCTGTATCTGCTAAATAAATACCCACCCAGCTCATATATCATTTTTTGCTGTGTGATAGCTATGCCAGCTAGAACAGAGTGAGTATCCCCGGTTAAGTTTGCTGCTTTGGATGCAGTTCTACCCTGTTCTCTGTATTACCATGTCACTCTTCTGTTTCCTTTACCATGGCTTTCTGCATTTCTCTTTGAAACACTCTGCTTGTTTCTCTGCTTTTTGTGCTTCGTCTCTGGTTGCTGCTCAGTACTTCTGCAGGGTGTAGAGTTACTCACTCCGATATGTACTCGGTGTTTGAATGGATTCAGCTGCCCACTTGGAACATCAGCTGTCTGAGCTGATCTGTGATGACTTTTCTGAAAGGGATTGTTCTGTGCCATGCTTGTGTCTGTGCATGTTTTGAAAATCAGTAGACTAGTGAATGGTATGCTCTGTTATATTTCAGGTGTAGGTTGTATAGTTTTTGGTTTGTGCTCAGTTTTTTTTAATATGAAGTTAATTCTTCTGTTCATGTAAACTGTTGGTAATTTTGGCATCAGTTAAAACAAACATTTGTGCTGCTGGAGTTAAAAGCAATTTCTATTTCTGCCTTGCTGTGCTGAACTTGAGCATTGTTCTAAAAATATGGATTGTCTTTTTTGAACATTAAAAATTCTATAGTTGTCTATATATAATTGCTTCTTGAAAAAGAGGATGCTGTTGATTTTTGGAATCCTTGCTCAGCGCAGTAATTTGATCTTCAAACTCTGATATGTACTTGGTGTCTGAAAATGACCTTTGGGGTCCCATCTGGAACCTGGAGTTCTAGATGAGAACTCTAGAATGTCTAGAAGGCAGTGGCCTACCGTGGGTAAATGGACCTGCACGTGGAGCTCAGATACCTAAGGCATGTAAGCGTGTACTGTCAGGAAAGAGGAGGGGAAAGAGCCACCTGTGGTTCTTCCTCAGCCAGAATATGGAGTTACCCTCAGCATCATCACTTCGTGCTGCTGCTGTGATTAGCAGAACTGTGGCCTGCACAAACATACAGATGTACGCACCCAGTCTACAGTGGTACAGTCTTAGCCAGGATGGTAGTAAATCTAGTAAATGGTTAAAAGCTTGAAAATGCATCTCGAGTATGCACCATTTTTAGCATTTTTCTTTCCTGTGTTTCCTTGCATATTGTTTAACATCAGGAAAAAAAAAACAGACTTGAATAGAAATGTCTGTACCAAATGTCTGAAGTGCTTAGGAGGAGAAAGAGCCTGTGAAATGTTCTCTGAGTTAATGTCCTTGCTCAGGCCTCTCTTTTTTGGTGGGAATTTCTGTATTTTTTTAGGGTTTTCTTAACAATTCACTTGGCTGGTATCTGTTGCAAATTTCTTTCACTGTCAGTGAATCTGCTCGTTCCTGTCCAAGACTGTATCGGATAAAAATATTCCCAAATCTACCAATCTGATGAAGAAATTCTGCGTGATCTGGGTTGTCGAATCTTTGAGATGTCCAAAAGGGTGTAGAGCAGTCTCGGGATTGAGTTTTCTAAACAGGGTTGTTGCTGCTCTTAATGTCTCAGGAAGAAACCCATTATGAATATTTTTACATGCCTCAAGTCAGCCCATTTTTGTGTGTCTCAAGTTTCAGGGTCCTCAGAGTTGGTGGTTTGTTGAAGTTTCTGGTTTTGAACTGGTATTCCAGTAGATGAGCATCTCAGAAATTTCCTGGGAACCCTGTGGAGCCATCAGTCTCTGCTCCACATTCTCTCCAGGCTGATGGGAGGTATTTGACCAGTTTCCTCCTCTCCTCAGGACTTTATTTTTGCAGTGTAGGAGCTGTCATAACTTCTCTGATACCTCACAGGATGATAGTGTAGTTGCACAACACCGGCTGAAACATCCACCTGTTTCCTTTCTAGCTGGTCTGAAATTTTTGCTTCAGGACTGCTGGATTAATGAGTTTGGTTTTAATTCAGAAGGATGACTTTGAGTTTACAGAGGCTCGTTGTCTCTTCTTTTGTAGTTTGAAGAAATTTCCTTTCCCTCAAGTGAATCAGAGGAAATTTCACCTTCTTTCTATCTCCCAAGGATTTCTCTCTTGTCTTTTTGATATGCTCTAAGCCTACTTGAATTCTACATTTCTGCCCTGGTGTAGCCAAGTCAGTTATGCAACTATTGCTTTATTAATACAGCACTAGAAAATCTGTTGTTTGATCTCCTTAAAGCATGTGAGACATTAATGTTCTTGGAAACATATCTTTATTTGATCATCATAGGTAATAACCCTTCCAATATCTCATGAAGAGAAATTAAATGACATACCTAGATGAGATTTGTCTGCCACAGGAAATCAGTTTGTTTTGTCATTCAGCAGTGACTTCAGTCTACATTTCTAAGGTTTGACTTTCCTTGGAGAAGACCCTCTTATCTAGTCTGCTAGCAAAGTAAATCAGTCAGGCTGTTTAATATCTGTGAATTAAAATAAAATACTGGTGTTTTTTTTCTGATCACTGGGGAAATTACTAGAGTCAATAAAAATTGATGTTCCAGCTTTTACATTTTTGACAGAAGAACAAAAATTGTTGCTGATTTTTGTATAGCAAATTCAATGATAATATTTGACTAACAAGTGTGGCTGAACTTCATGGCTTTTTCCAGCTTTCGTTGCATTAGGCAATGCACAGCATTCTTCATATTTGTATGAAAGTATTCTAGCAAATTAAGAAAATTCAGGAGTCACCTGGGAGTTGTGGCTGAAGTGACTCTCCTAATGTGATACAGGTATCATTTGGTGTTTTACTAAATACTTTTTTCCCGGACAAAAATCTGTTTATACCCTTGAGGTGTATGCTCTGTTATTCATTTCATGATCTCTTTAGAGTTGTCTTGGTTTCTTGACCACTTAATGGGATAAAGTAAGATTCACTGAGCTTAGCACTGTTTCAATTTTCAATCTAATTCTAGTGGTTTGGGGAAAGCTATATGGTATGGTTCAGAGTTTAAATGACTTAACCCTTTTTTGCCCGTGGCTGTTGTGTTGAGAAGTAGGTAATAGTGATAACCAATCACTTCCGAAGCAGCTCGAACCCCTTCATATGCTGCCAATATCTCTTTTTCAGTTGGAGTATAGCAGGCCTTGGGTCCTCTGTATCCCTGACTCCAAAACCCTGGAGGTCGACCTCGAGTCTCCCCTGGTGCTTTCCGCCAGAGGCTCCAGGCAGGGCCATTCTCCCTGGCTGTGCTGTAGAGCACATTTTTTACATCTTGTCCTGCCTGGACTGGCCCAAGGGCTACTGTCCTGTTTTCAGCTGGGATAGAGTTAATTTTCTTCCTAGTAGCTGGTACAGTGCTGTGTGTTGGATTTAGGATGAGAATAGTGTTAATAACACACCGATGTTTTAGTTGTTGCTAGGTAGTGCTTACACTAGTCAAGGACTTTTCAGCTTCCCATGCTCTGCCGACTGAGAAGGCTGGAGGTGCACAAGGAGCTGGGAGGGGGCACAGCCAGGACAGCTGACCCAAACTGGCCCAAGGGACATTCCATACCATGTGACGTCATGCTCAGTACATAAACTGGGGGAAAGCTGGCCGGGGGGGCCGCTGCTTGGGGACTGGCTGGGCGGGTGGTGAGCAATTGCATTGTGCATCGCTTGCCTTGTATATTCTTTTATTATTATTATTACTATTTTACTTTGTTTTATTTCAATTGTTAAACTGTTATTCTCTCAACCCATGAGTTTTCTCACTTTTGCTCTTCCGATTCTCTCCCCCATCCCACCAGGGCAGGGAGAGTGAGTGAGCGGCTGTGTGGTGCTCAGTTGGCTGAGGTTAAACCATGACAAACTGTTATATCACTTTTCTTTTTGAAAATGGTCTTTATCATAAATGTTTTGCTGAAGAAAAAAAATCAAATGGTCAGAGTAAAGAGCTCATGTTTGAGATGTGATTAAATGAAAAATCCTATCCCTTTCCAAGTGATAGGGGAGGTAGTAAAGTATTTGTGTAACGTGGAACTGCACTGACTGTAAGCGGACAGGCAGGATGGTATCTTCCATGATTCAGTGATGGGCAGAAACCATTTTGTTGCTTGGTGTCATTTTCTTGGTATACTGATTTCACAGAGCTTTGAGAACCACCTTAGTTCTTCAAAAATAATTGCTTTGTAAGACTGTGCCTTTGGAGAGCTTGGGTCAGTAGTAGTAATTTGAAAGAATATTAAGGTTACCGAGTAACAGCTTAATAGATTGAGTTAAATCTTTAATAGTCAGTGAGTTTTGCTTAATTTACCCTGTGTGATTTCATATGCGTATAATTGCCTGGACCACCAAACTGGTGTCAAGTTAACACTAGCTTCCCTCTATCCTTCACTTAATACGCCTTTTGAAATCTAGTTGTGCTACCAGAAAAAAAAATAATTAAATGGTAGCTTTTAAAAGGTATAGAAGGCCCTATCTAGTAGATCAAAAAGGGTTTCCAGAACTCTGTTTAAAACTACAAATTAGGCAAAATTTTAGAGAAATGCAGGCAATAAATAGGTGTATATATATGTCAGTGGTCAAAGAGTATGTCTGGCTTTACAGCTGAGGCAGTGTTTGTAATCTTGTGAGCCCCAGAGATGGGGAATGTCTGATGCTTTCTGTCCTTCAGTTCTGGGTCCAGTAATGCAACATCTTGGCCAAAATATTGACCTCACAGTTGAAAAATATTTATAAATGTATTCATAAACCTTGCTCTCAGCACCTCTGCTATTACTCACACCTGAGTCACTGTCCTTTTCCACAAGCATCCCCTTGAGAAATAATTGGTGTCATGGTGAACGTAAAGTGTGAGTGTATTTGTAATCTCGGTGAGTTTAGCAAAATGGCTGTGCCCCAGAATTTGTATGTTTTGACTGGGATTTGGGTCTGTTGTTGTTCTGCCACAAAGACACAAGGTGTATGTTTTCACTGTGGTCTCCAGGAAGAGAGGGGGAGAAAGGCAAACTATAGTAGTTTCATGAATCGTCAGGAGAAACTGCCCTTTGATAATGTCAAATTGTTATTAAATGCTGCTTTCAAGGGCCTGAAAAATAAACTCTGCTAGATACAAAATGCTTTAAAAATTCTGAGAATTTTTCATGCATGTCATCATCAGCCTAGATGGAGCTCTGAAGTACATTGTTGATGTTGGTGAACTTTGACTTTACTGCAATTTTGTGTATTATGTAAAGTGAGACTTTAGATTAGCCTTCTAGTAATAGTTGTCTCTTCTCATGTTTCAAGGTTATATTTGTCATTAGCATTTCTCTGTCTGAGCTCCAGTTGCTAAAGTATCATAAAGGTCACAATTAGGGATGCTGTCTTACATTTTTCATTGTTTAAATACTCTTTCTACGGCATACTTCATCTACAGTGCGCGACATTATACTAAGTGTTGTGGAAAAAGTTGACTGAAGCTGTACCTAAAGTGATGGCTCTATAGTCAAGTCATTGAGTGACAGCACAAAATGCATAAGTTGCAAATATGTCATAACCTTACTAAATTCTTGGGTAGGTTGGATGATGGTACATGCTGTGAATGTTAAAGACAATAGCTTTTTTTCCCCTCCTCACTGATGAATTATATTGCCAGTTTGTAAAGCACATGCTAGGTACTAGGTTAAGTAGTTAAAACAGCACTTGGTAGACAGTACAAATGATTTACCATCGCATTTTTGACAAGGTTAGTAACATTGCTTTTTACAATGAAGTTTATTTGAGAGTCCCCACTGTAAATGCTTGATTGCAGTCCCTTAAGTGTTTCAACTGACTTCAGGTATGAACCAGCAAGTTCCAAGAATGAACCTCAGGGGTTTTGGTTTTTTTTTCTGTAGGTTTAAAAAAATGTATGTGCTGTGCTTTGAACTTAAACTATAGTTGTTTATAATCTGAAGTAGGAACTTAAAAAAAAAAAAAATAATTGTTTACATTTACTCAGAGACACTCTCAAGATTTGAAACGGTATATCTGCAGATACAGTCTCCGCAGATTCTCTCTTTGATTCCTGTTATTGACCGTACTATTAACTTCATTTCCCCTCTGCAGGAAAATTGAGAAACTTTCCTCATGTGTAGACGCTCGAATATGTTTATTAATAATTCTGTAATGAAAAACTTCCTGAAACTTGCTTTAGAGATACTAAACTTAAAACCGAAGACGTCTGATTCCAAAAAAGGACACCCGCCTTAACTCTCAAACTGTCGAAATGATTCTGGGTTGGCTAAAGTGAATATTTGAGTTTATGGTTGTTGCTTAAAACCATAAATTCCTGTCCCCATCCACAAATTGTTGATAAATACATATATTCAAATAAATCTCCTTGACACTTCATCTCAGTTCTTGCAAAACAGACTCTTGCTTTGCTTTGTATTTTGTTCATTAGGTTTTCTGTTTTCTTGGATATCAGTTATCAGGATAACTTCACCAAAACTTTTGGAAGCGGGGACACAGAGGGTGGGAAGAGGGGTCTTGGCTTGTCCCTCTTTCTTCTTCTGTGTAGTATTCTGTAAGAGAATAGTTTTGCCCCCTTGTAGCCATGCTAAGGCTTTCTGGCATTTTCCAGCTGTGGGATCCAGAGAAATTGCATGAAGAGATTCTTTGTGAGCCTTTTAGAGGACACCTGGATTTGGGAAGTTAATGGTCTCATGGAACAGCTGATTAGAGCAGCCATCCTCCTTGTAGAGGAATCAAATTTTGCTTCAGCTTCATGCTTCAGTATCTCCAT
Source organism: Aptenodytes patagonicus (assembly GCF_965638725.1). NCBI lineage: Eukaryota > Metazoa > Chordata > Aves > Sphenisciformes > Spheniscidae > Aptenodytes > Aptenodytes patagonicus. The sequence goes on along the minus strand of NC_134955.1, from coordinate 32,977,837 downwards.
TAGCATTTTAAAATGTTTATCTGCATCTCGGGGGGGAATGTGATCCTTAGAGCAGTACTGCACCGCATTCATTTGAATCTACAATGGAGAAAAAAATATATATCTACAGAACTTATAGGAGGATTTGCAGTGGGATTTTTTTTCCCCTTTTGTTCTTGCTTCTTCAGAGATATTTAGTTACCATAACAACACAAAGTAATTGTTAAATGCATGCTGAGGGCTTTTTTTTTCCTTAGTTTCTTTTGCTGCTTATGTTTGAAAGTTTTATATTGAGAATAAAACCACCTCAGTCACTCAGGAGTAATACGATAATTCTGTTAATGACTTTTATTCTGAAACTAAAATATTGAATTGATAAACATGGTGAAATATTTAGGAATGGCACCTTCTTTTTTATACTTTGAAGCTAACTTGTGGTGGAGTGCTTATTAATGTGTAAATCTGGATTGAGGCTAAAAAAGAACGTACAAAATATCATGTCTGTTGTCAGTCTTTCAAAAAAGTAAAGTCTTAAACCGTCTGAGATGTTACTAGGGCTTACATAAGCGTGGCATTGTGATACATTACAACTTGAACACTTATCTCCTTGGCTGCTTTTCAGCTGGTAGTGAAAACTGCTGGTCTGAAATACCTGCCCAAATACTTACCTGACATCTACATTTATTCTGGTTTCCAGTTCATGCTGCCTGTCCATGCCTTTTAGTGTGTTAGGGTAGAAACTGCAAATAATTTTCTTTAACAACAGTAAGCATATTGCTTCTAATGAGGAAACGCTTGTGTTTATAGGCTGAACTCTATCTTTGGCACTGGCTTGTGAAGGTGAGGGGAGCACAACTGGTTACAAGACTTAACAGTAGTTAGAGCAATCCACCATGTAGCTGAATGGAGCATAATGTGATGGTAGGAAATAAATCTGTTCTTCTTTGTGTGACTTAGTAGTGGGTAGAGTGCTGCATTGGCTTAACTTCAAACTTCCAGAAAGGACATAGCTATTGAGAATTCAAGCCAAAATGCTAATTTTTTAAAGAAAGCAAACGTTGTGCTTCCATTTCTGCCTGGTACTGAAGCTGAGGAGCTGACATTTCAGCAGCAGAGTGATGTCTTCATAGAACATGATGAGTACAGGCTGAGTCATGTAATCTTCAGCTTCAAAAATTAAAATTGATCTGCTGTACATAAAGTTTTTCATTGCTGCCAGCCCACTCTGAAAACTTAGTTATGCCATATTTGCCAGTGTAATTGCAACAGTTTTGGCTGGCTTTCCTGTTTTTGTTTGGATTTTGTTTTTCTTTTTATAAAAGAGAAAAGTGTACATAGGTTTTTCTAGCAACTTGCCGACAAATTGCATCTAAACAGCCACAATGTCACTTTTTCTCTGAGTTACTATGCCAGTTCCTTATGAACTTTAGGCTTTTCCTCTTAGCAAGCTTGATTGATAGCTAATTCCAGCTCATCAAAGTCCAAATGAACATTTTGTCTTTGTGGGTCAGTTACAGTCACTTTGAGGTTAAACAGTAATGTGGATTTTTTTCTTTTCATTCTGGGATTTTTTTTTTTAGTGTTTTAAGCAAATACATTTTATTCAACATTTGTATTTTGCTACAGGTCAGTAATATAAGGTGGAGTCAAGTTTTAGGATGTTTGATTTTTGCCTGAAATAAGGTACACCCATGTCTTTAAATGACTGGATAATCAATTTGGGAAAAGAAAAACGTGTTTCTCTGAGCCTTATTCTTTGAGAGATAATACCTATTGGTCAGCTGTTTCTGAAGTGGATTATGTAGTATCTTTCTATATCAGGTTCTGTTAGAGGAACAGTTAGGGCATGATGTTGGATATATGGAATACTCTTGAAATCTGGGTGGCCGAGGGAAACGAGGGAAGATAATTCAGTGGTTTGAGATTTAGAATCTCCAGTGTAGGAAGTTGCTGCTTGTGTTTCCATCACGGTTTTTAAGAACAAAACAAATTTGGAAAAAAAAGAATCTGGAGGAAATGCTAGCAGTAAGGATCAAGATACAAGTTTGCTTTTAAATTCTTTTAGCTCTGTCAGCATTTTGGTTTCTTTCTTATTTCACTTACTACAGTGATTCTGTTTTCATCTTGAGTTATTTAGATGTCTTTAAATTACTGATGGTTCCATGTGGTGGTGGTACCATATATGAATTTCCTGACACTGCCTATGTGCCTGGGCGATGTTTCCAAATTCTTGCTTGCTAGCCTCTGCCTGCTTCCGCCTCCTGTATACTGTTTTGTTTTGCCCTGGAGCTCAATCAGGACTTTTCCTATTTAGAATCGTAGAATCATTTAGGTTGGAAAAGACCTTTAAGATCAAGTCCAACCGTAAACCTAACACTGCCAAGTGCCACCAAACCATGTCCCTAAGTGCCACAGTGCAACATCTACATGTCTTTTAATAACTCCAGGGATGGTCTCTCTGTCTCCTATGGGGTCCCATCTACTAGTTCTACCACCTCTGTTTGTGGTCACTACAGCCAAGGTTGCCATTGAGCATCACATCCCTAGCCAGGTCTTCCAGGTTTGTCAACAGCAGATCCAGCTGTGCATCAACCCTGGTTGGCCCATCCAGTACCTGCATCAAAAGCTTATCCCTCTTGCTCTGTAATTTTGCAGTCAAGTTTGAAATAAAAACATTCTTCCACTGTGTTAGATACTAAAATGAATCCCAGTTGATTAAAAAAATGTGATATTGTATACAGAAGTGAATATAAATCAGTATATTCTGTAGCTGTTTGCTTTTCTGTGTAAAATAGAAATTAGGGACACCTCTTAGATGGTGGTAAAATACAATAAAGGGAATTTCTTTGCACATATCGTCAGTATTTTATGAGGCAGAAGCAGAGGCAGATTATCTGGAATCAATACAAGCTTTAGAATCAACAAATTATTTTTCATGTGTGCTAAATAATCATGTGGAAGACATTCATTGCGAACAAGCTGGTAATATTTTTTCTCCACACAATTCTGAAAAGAAATTTCTGTGGCAACAGTGACACTTGCCAATTTGGTCTTAAATAACTATTTCCCCTCTGCTAAAATGGAGTTTGTCCCAACAGGGATTACAAAGTTACTCTATAGAGACTCTTTTTATAGAGAGATGAATGTTAGCCATGCAAGCCATTTAAGTCATGTTTTTCTGTTGTTCTGGTGGGTTCCTTATTTTTTTTTTCATCTCTGTCCTTTTAATGGAAAGGATTTGAAGAGGAAAATGTTGAAACATAAAATTTAGCTTTAAAACTTGATGATTTTACCTCTTCAGTTTACTGCAGAGTTTACACAAGAATCGTGTGTAATGTGGTTCACATTTTCAACTCAATGATGTTTTAATGGAGGCTGGAGAGATCAATAAATGACTCGCTGCCAAGAGGTGTTAGCATCATACTAATACAGTTTATTTGGTGGTTCTTGTCCAAGTGTAAATGCTGAGGTATAAATAAATAACCTAATAGTTTCTGTGGGATTGAAACCTATGTAGGTTAAATATCCTTACTGCATTATACCTTCATCTTTCAGTTGAAACTTGCCCATAATGAAAGATCCTCTCTCTGTGATGCATTAATATTAAATGTTAATTATCTTGTTTCTGATAATTTTTGAACAGTTTTCCATTTAATAAATATTTATATTGGAGATACAGTTAAAAATATTTGCCTGCTATGAGACTAAATAAAAGGCACTAGAGAAAATGTGACTCGAAAGTGATGGATATTTTTCCCAAGCAATGATTATTAAATCAAGATGTTGGGAATCAGATCTCAATGCTGGTAGGGCAGAACTATGAAATGCTGTAGTACCACTTATTTAACCTATACATTACCTGTTGGTGGTGAATGTGTGGCAGAAGTGAGCCTGAGTTAAGAGGCAGCTTTTGGGCTGCAGTTCTCTTGCCTCTTAACCACCGACAAACCTCCTTTCTCTTCTTACGGAGTTGCCCATATTTTCTTCAGGTCTTCTGTCTGATCTCACCGTCTGACAACGCCTCCTACAATCTGATGGTATTCTAGTTGTACAGGAAGATGTATTTGTTGCCAGTGGTCTCACCTATGGTGTCTCCTCTTTTTAAAATGTAAGTTTTTCATACAGCTGAGTAACAAATTAAGTTTTGGCTATTTTTATCTTCCTAGGCAGACAGAAATTTCCTTGTTATCATCTTTGAGGGGGAAATCCAGACCTGTAGTTCTTGTAGTCTTTTCTTAATCCTAACCCACTTGACCAGGTAGGGCAGTAATCATTTTGTATGATGGCCACTCTCTTTTAAGAGCAACTGTAGTTAATGTAAAGTGTTTCTTCTGTGTGACATAGGTCAACTATCTTGTAGATATGAAGTATGGCATTCGTTTGGCTTGCCTCCATAAAACAAGCTCAAGGTTGTTTGTGGGGTTTGGGTGGGTTGGTTTTTTTTGTATACAGTATCTGACTCATCATGTGGAGCCTTCCCCCCTGCCCCGTATTTGAGAAAAGGTGAGAGTTTTCCCACTGTAAATTTAGATCCTTTTCTTAAGGTTTGCCTTATGTTAAATACTAAAATCTGTATAATTTTTTTTGTCTTAAAGTTAGACTTTTTCTTGCAGAACTAATTAAGTACAATGTTTTTTAAAATACCTTCTCATATATTGGCTGCTTTTATGGTCTGTTAGTTACTTAGAAACTCTTCAGCTTTAATTTAAAATGGATAAGAACAATTCTCTTGGAAGACTGATACTGTCTTAGTTACTTGCATCCTGCATACAAGCTATTGAGTGATGTTTTTGTCAACCATATTATATCATATCATATTCGGAAAAATTTAAAAAGGTATTTTCTGCTCTCTTCCCCATCCTTCCCTCCCATCCTGACTTGATAAGTCTTGGTCTGCTTGCTAAAGGCAAGATTCACATACTAGGGAAAATGTCATGAATTGCTGGCACATTTGGGGGGGTGTGCATTCTGCTTTGTCATCTTGTGTGTCTTGACAACTTCAGCTTTTAGCAGCTGCTGTACAGAAAGACTTGATGTTGGTACTGAATTATTCCCCACTACATAAGTATGAACATTATTACTGCATGCTAAGATGCAGGCTGTAGAAAATAATAAAATGAACAAAAAGTTATATTGCATGTTGCCATTTTAACCAGACATCCAAATCTCTAGATAAAAGATGAAATCCTTTGAAGTGAAGTCCATACATCAGCACACCACCAGGTTGATTAATAGCAACTTCTGTCAAATAGTGTATCTCTCAGGCAGCTCCCTGTAGATGCTAATCTGTTTTATTTTTAGCAAACCATTAGTCTCTTACTGGGGAGTGTGGGAGTAATTGTCAAAGCTGGTGAAGGACTGCTATTAAACCGATTTGCTGTAGCAGGTGTTGGGTGGGATCCCCTTCCTCTCATCAATTAGTGACTAGTGGCTTCACATTTTAAAGACATGTGAAAAGCAGCCCTGTCATGCAAAGATTTCCTAGCCTTCCTTCCAACATTGTTAGATCGGGTCTTCTGACAAGTATTCCTTTCGAAGCTTCTGTTCTTTGTCAACATACAAGAATTTGTACTATGTAAATTCTTTCCCTAGTCTTTCAGTTCATTTTTTGAGGGGGTCTTTTGTAAGGGACTGCGTTTAGCCTGGGTTTGTTAAGCAGCCTTGCCCATCCATCAATCCCTTTCTTTTATCCCTCCTCCCTCACTCCAAAAGGGGAAAAAAAAAATCCACGAACATCTTGGGTGTTAACTAGCTGCTGATTTCCATTGCTGACAGAGGTGTAAAGCTCTCAGGATAAATTGTTGTGAAAACTGGTGGTTAAGTAGAGGAGACAAGTCCAAACCTTCACTGAGAAACAGCTAGATAAAATCTAGGCCATACCTATCCTGGGTGGCCACAGATGCTGCTGCCCCTCGCTTTGCCAAGCAATGTGCATCTGCAGGCTTGGTTATAGCTGTAGTGTTTCACGGTATGGAAAGTATATATGATGTATGAACTGGGGAGAGGAGGGTGCTAGGACTGTACAACTAAATGGGGCCTGTTGGTCTCAGCAACCACTGGTAATGTGAGTCCGGTCTGCAGGGAGGGAGGTGATGGGTTAGTTTCTTTCCATCCTGCACGTTCTCTTCGTACCAACGCTTGCTTTGTCCATCTTTTTCAGTTCACTTTGCTCTTCTGAAGCCAGTGTTATTTGAGGAGTTTGTTTCTTCAGTTATCTTAAAAGTTGGAGCCTAAGGGTTTGTTAAAACAAAACAAAGCTGTGGTTGCGTAGAAACTCCTCAGTTATCTTTGATTTATCATTGTTGGAGTCCAATTAAAAAAAACCCCAAAAAACCCAAACAAACAAACAAAAAACCCCATAAAGACCACTGAGTTTAAGAAAGGCAAGATAGGAGAGGAAAAGATTGTACAAAGTAGAACGCAGGCTTTTTGCTGTGTGTATACCTACTCCTTGTCCTGTAGTTTACCCAAACCGCTCCTCCTTTTGTGAGTACTGCAATCATGACCAGTTATATTTGACAGGAGACTTTTGTAACTTTATTGATTCCTTTATTCCTGCCTCTCTGAGAAGCTTGTTACACACATGTGGATATTCAGGAAGCTTATGGCAGCACAAGACAACAACTCAAAATAAACACAGTTCCCAGCAGGGGAACTCTTAATCAAGCACTAAGTTGAGAAAACTGTGGAGTGATGAACCAGCTTTTTTTGGCGATGGGATCAGAGCTAATTAGGATTAATGCTCTCCTCCAGATCATAACTGCTTCAATTTCTGTAAATGAAAAGCAGCTGTTAAAGCACCATAAACATTTGTTAAATAATTGGCCTGGGGAGCCAGCTCCAGGACCTTGAAAATTACAAAATTCTCTAAGTTTTCAGTTTGTAGGGTATCATAGAAACAGAATTTAGTTTGGAAAAATCTGGAAGTGTATGTAATGTTAGTACATTTTTTTTTTTACTGTCTGGTTGTCAGAGCTATGGGTATTGGATAAAAATGTGGTTGACAAAGCTGCTGTTGTGTTGTAAACTTGGATATTAAGTGGATGGCCAGCACAAGTTGTGTGCATTACTGAGATTTCACACGTGAATGTTCTGTGTAGGATTTTAATGGTGCACAGGACTTGGGCTTCAATCTCCTGGATCTCTGTAGCAAATTCTCTCTCTGTTACTAAACCAGGGCAAATAATACACTTCTGCAAAAGGCAGAGAAAAAATTTAGTTTCAAGCTGTTCTCCAGTTTCAGTGGGGTTTTTCCCTCTTACTGCAAGTTCTTCATCCACGTAGCCATAAATGTTTGAAATACCACTGCTGTTTAAGAACTTTCTTGTCTCCTGCCACTGAAATAGTGGATACACGGTGATGAAAACATAGTACAGGAGTACTAAAAATTGAACCTAAAAATGAAGGTGGTATGATACGTAGGAGGATTAATGCCCCTATTGCTGTAATAGGATTTTTATATCATTTTTATTGAGTTCTAGTGACACATTAAGGTTGAAAATATACATTTCATTGGGATTTTTTTCTGAAACAGGCTACAGGTTGGTTTTGAACCTTGTCAGGTTTGTCAAATAATGTGAGTAATGGGGCAGAGATACTAATATTGACAATGTTTGTTTTTCTATCGCAATATATCAAAATACCCAATTTCACAGTACGAGACATACCTGATTCTTGAGGTTTCTTTAGGTGGTTTAGAAAGAGGTTACTTGACAAACAAGTGTTTTCTTTTCTGTTTTCATTTCTAGTGCATTCCAGTGCCTTATTTAGTAAAATAAAAAAATTAATCTCATAATTTGGAAGTATTAGAGGAGGAGGTTACATATGCAACTCATTGCTCCATCTTTCAAATACATGGTTGTCATGTTTCTATTTTGTTTTTTTTTTTACTTGATAATGACTGACGTGAATCAGTCATTCTCTTGTCTACTGTGAAAAGCTTTGATACATTCCAGTGTGCATGCTTAGGAAGGAGCGTGGAAAGAAAACCAGTTGCTGTACAAGTCATCAAGGCCACTGACTAAAGCTTCTGTCTCTACTTCACAAGAAACCCTGTAGTATTCTTGATTTATTAGTGCTGCGTGCACACTTATGTATGCCAGTTGCATTTCTAGGGCTTGATTGTTTTGCTTTTTCTACTGAGGATTACAACTAAATCCATAAAATATTTTATGGATATAGAAATCAACTTTGGCCCTTGATTTTGGAGAAAAAGGAAATAACACTGATTTTGAGGTAATGGGAAGACTATTGAAAATAAATGTATGTAATTACATTGACTATACCTGCATGTTTGTTTCTTAGATGGAAGATGAACTTGTGAATGGTTTCACACTAGATTTTTCTCAGTCTTGCATTAATGGTTGACTGTGCCTTACTTTCTTCCTATTTATAAAGTAAAAAGATACAGAAGGGACCCCTGTCTCGAAGAGAAATCCATTCTGCTAAGAAGTCTATTTTTATTTTGGCTAATGACTTCATCAGAGAAGCAATGCATAGTAGCATGCTGCATACCACAGTAGTGTGTTCTCTGGCCAAAAACGTAGCCTGTTGATAACGGGAGCTCCTTAGTGATGAACACTTTTTTTTCCATTTGCTTAAAGAATTTAATGCCTATTTATTGCACTTCTATGGCACAGCCCGGTGTACTGCTTGGTTTGTGTACAAAGTGGTTATTTCAAGTAATTACTTGACTTAAAAGTCATCTTTGTTCTACTAAAGAAATAACTTAAAACATTTTTTTAACAGTAGAAGACCTGTCATCTTCATCCTATTCCCACATTTATATTTTAAAGGTTTAACGAGTTAGAGGATGGATTATATTAATTCAGGTTCTACTAATAAGGCTTTTTTATGCAGAAGAGTAGAGTGAGTATGGGTTGAAAACAAATCAATCCACTTTTTTAAAGCCAAGTGCTTATGAGCCTGATGTTTGGACTTCTTAACCTGTTAGTTCCTAGACACTTGTCATGATGATCTGCTCTCAAAAAAAGGCATTCCTAGTTGTTGGCAGTGTGTGATAAATGAGGTTGCTTAAAAGGATCACCAAGTCAATGCAATTATGAGTATAACCAGAAGAAAAAAAAAAAAAGAATCTTTGTATCTTTTCCTCCTCTTACCCAAATCAAAGCTTTTAAAGCCACTTGTAGGAACTCTGCATTTTGTGTAGTGTCCCTCAGTTTGGCAGTCATAACCCTTTTACCTGACAGCATGGGAGCATTTGAAAAAGATTTAAATAATTTCTCAAAGCTTCTAAGAGTGCAGAGGAGTCTTTTCAAGAGTTTCCACTGTATGTGAACTGATTTTAACTGCAAAATGCTGTAGTACTGTACTATCTGCTTACTCATGTTCTGGTTTGAATAGTGATATGGATAATAATAAATTATTTACGTTGCCAGTTCACGCATAAAAATACTGTGTTTTTAACTAAAGTGCTGTTTTCTCCTTCGCTCTTGTTGCCAGCATGCTTCATTTTGCGCAAGTATTTCAAGATATCTGGTAATTTTCTGTATGCACCAAAGGCTTCTCTCTGCTCATTTTCTCCTCTGCTGATTAGCTATTGATCATTAGCTGCAGGAATTATGTGCTAATACAGCCTCTCTGCTGGAAGTTAGGCTGTTGATCTAAAATAATATTTGTTAGGATCAATACCCTAGAAATACAGCACTTCACTGCTGCCATTTTTTCTCATTATCAGTCAGCATCTGTTCAGACTGCTCACCAGATTGTTACCGCTATATATTACTAGCAACTCAAAAAACAATATAGTAATTCATTATCCACTGATTCTGTTTCTCACAAATGCGGGTGTAATTTTTTGGCCTGTCTATATAGGAATTCCTATATAGGAATGATGATAAAGGTGTATTTTTATGGTATTTTAAGTATCTACTTTCTAGCTGCTGTGCTGATACATAACTATTTCAGTTAAGAAATATTTTTCTTATTTCTTAATATTTTAAATAGTTTTCTATTTAGGAACTTAACTTTTCATGCTAGATTTGAAAACTGGAAGCTAATCTTTCTGGATGTACTCGCACCCCTTCACAATTAGTTCTCATCATCGTTTCTGTTTCTCAAACTTTTACTTAATCTGTTGTCCTGGTTTCAGCTGGAATAGAGGTAATTTTCTTCCTAGTAGCTGGTACAGTGCTGTGTGTTGGATTTAGGATGAGAATAATGTTGATAACACACCAATGTTTTAGTTGCTGCTAAGTAGTGCTTACACTAGTCAAGGACTCTTCAACTTCCCATGCTTTGCTGACTGAGAAGGCTGGAGGTGCACAAGAAGCTGGGAGGGGGCACGGCCAGGACAGTTGACCCAAACTGGCCCAAGGGACATTCCATACCATGTGACGTCATGCTCGGTATATAAACTGGGGGAAAGCTGGCCGGGGGGGCCGCTGCTTGGGGACTGGCTGGGCATCGGTTGGCAGGTGGTGAGCAATTGCATTGTGCATCACTTGCTTTGTTTATTATTATTATTATTATTATTATTATTATTTATTATTATTATTATTATTATTATTATTATTATTATTATTATTATTATTATTATTATTATTATTATTATTTCAATTATTAAACTGTTATTCTCTCAACCCACGAGTTTTCTCACTTCTACTCTTCCAATTCTCTCCCCCATCCCACCGGGGTGGGGAGAGTGAGTGAGCGGCTGTGCGGTGCTCAGTTGCTGGCTGGGGTTAAACCATGACATCTGTGCACTGTGGGTTACCTTCTGTCTTTGTAAAGTTCAATTTTAGGTCTCTGGTCTGTGTTCTTGATGCTTTTGTTTTCTTCTGTGGATATGTCTTAAGGGGGCTCTGACCACTTGTTTGAGGACACGAGGTAGGTGTGGATGTGTTAGTGTGGATATGAGTTGGGTTCTGCAGGTATCACTAGCGCTGCAGGTTAATGTACTGCAGCAGAAAGTGTATCAAAATGAAAATAGCGTCCAAACCATGGAAATAAATGAAACTTTTGAATTATTGTACTCTAAAACAAACATCCTTTTTCAAAGTTAATTTGATCCCTTCTACAAATTCTTTAGTCAGAGAGCATTGCCTTATTTTACTTTGAGTATGTAATTTAGATGAAAACACAGTAAGTAAGAACTGAAGAATTAAAATATTCTTATATACCTCAATATTTTTTTTTTTAATCTGTAGTAGGAACATGAATAGTTTTCACAAAGATTTCAGATGTAACCAAGCTCAATAAAACTTAATTCTCGCAGGAGCAATAATCATCATATTCAGTCTATGAAAGGTAATGAACTGGAAAATTTTAGCGTCATGTAGCTGAGATTATTACATATATTCAAGAGGATGTTCTTCAATGATTCCCAGATGCTGTAATCTCTCAGTGACCATTTGCAGGAGTAGTGGAAGGAGATCCATTGACTTTATTTTCACATGTATTAGCACTAATGCAGCATCCCAGTTTCTTTCCATGTGACTTGTATCCAGCTTATCTTCTGCTTTTTTTTCTCTCACTGCACTGTCTTCCTTTGTTCACATTCCACATATACTTATGACTAAAATATTTTCTCGTTCCATACTTGGAACTGAGGACTTTTTTCCTTGAAGTTAAGTAAAATAGAGTTAGTGGGGGTTGAGGCAATGACTTTGGAAGAGTGGGAAGTTATGATATCAATTCTAAAACAATGTGGTTTGAAAAATGGCAATATCAGTCTGTTCCCAGTGCACTGTTTGCACAGTTCATTTATAAGATGTCAACATCACAAACTGTTTTTTTTAAAAAACAACCAGTTATACAGTACTGTGGCATAGTAGCAGTGCAGAGCTCTAACATCTAGTGTACGCAGATTTTTTTAATTTAAGACAGGTACTGTTGATGATGTAGCTTGGTATGTAATGTACTTTTCACCTTGAAATCAAGGTGAAATACTTTTAGAAAGGAAGCTTTGTAGTAGCTTCACTATTAGCTGTGATGAATGGATGGGATAAATAACATTAAGAAAAAGAACCTATTATGTTTGTCTTCTGCAGGCACATCCTTTTTGTTCTCTGTTTGTTTTCATATTATCCAGATCCTCTCAGACTGTTAAAATAATCTTGTGCCTTTCCACTCCTTTGTTTTTGACTTACATCTTCCCAGTATCTCACATGGCTTTGCAAAAAGGTCTTCTGTTTGGGAGCTGTGGGTGGAGGGTGCCACTCACACTAGCTAATGTTAGCCTAGTGAGTGTGGTTTTGTAGACTTCATCTATAATCAGTGAGGAGAGAGCCAAAGTCTCCTATAGGGGGCAATTCAGAGAAGACCTGACTTAGATGCTCATATTTTAGATTCAATAGGGTAAAGACAGACAAGGTTTTCGAGGAAAGAGCTTTTTGTTAGAGCAGTTGCTGTGACAGGAAAAGTCCTCAAGCTAGCTTTCAAAATATTGAAATATTTTCAAAATATTTCTAACATTTCAAAAATGTTAGAAATAGTCCTCTTACTGGGATTGCATACATTTGCAAACTGCCAAAACATGAAAATGCTTATTTTTTGTAATTTGACAGTCAGTCCTGTGAATAGGTAACTTCTGAGCAATAGGTCTTAAATGAGTATTTTGAAGTCAACTTAGTTCCAAAAGTAATTTAGTTTCCAGAAGCTGCATTAGTCTATACCTCCCCAAACCTGCTGTTGGTATCCTTTCCTAATACTCTCCTTACCTTGGGTTTTGTTTGTTTTTTTCCCTTCCTCAGTTTATTGGCTGCTCTGACCTAATGACCCTTTTTTTAAAGCCATTTCAGTAGAGTAGCATGTTGATTTTGGGAGATAAATTTGCAAGACAGAAGTAATAGACAAATTTTTAATTCAAACTTATAGCCAATGCAAGTGTAACAGTCTTTAAGGGCTTTTCATCTGAGATGGTAATATAAGTAGCATCTATTCCTTTAAGCTAGTTTCTCATATTAATAAAACTTAATAGTTTAATAAATCCTAGGTAAGAACATAAAAATAGCTGTTCTGAATCAGATAACTGCTCTACCTTTTTGTATGGAAGAGAAAGGTGGGAGCAAGCAAATAGTTATACATCTTGTGGTATGTTTTCCTAGTTTCTAGAAGTCTGGCTGAAGAACTCCCTCAGCTGCATGTTGAACTATTTGCCCTTGAAGCCCTTGATGAGATTTTTCTTATGTGAATTTATCTGACCGCTTTTTCAGTTCTGTAAGTTTTGGCATCCATAAGTCATGGTTATGAGATTTCATAGTTGAATTATGCGTACTTGTTGGTTGCGTTGTAGAAATTTTCTGTTTCTAGGGTAACAGAACTGCCTGTAATATTTCAGTAGACACACCATGACTTCGTAGCACATAAGGGGGGGCAGGGGGGAGGTTTTCCTTTCAGAATTTCTAAGGTTCTCTTTGCTTTTTGGTGCTCAGGAGCATTGAACTAAGGTTTTCAGAGATCTGTCTGCAATATCTGCAAATGTCTTCTTCAGTCACAAAAAGCTGATTAGGACTTAAATTCCATATGTATAGTTAGGGAATGTCTCTTTCTCCTCTGTGTATTTATCAACATTGAAGAAGCAGTAAGTGATATATGCAATTCAGTCATTATCAAGAGATACCTCTGCAACTCTTTGCATTCCGGCTGTTGTTGAATCTCTTCACTGTTGAATCTTTTGTTACCAGCTCAAATAACCGTACATCATCAGCAGACCTCGGTGTCTTGCTGTCTTTTTTAGATGGTACACAACAGTGTTGAACTGCACATTCCCCAGTGTTGGTAACCTCTCTCTTCTGTGGAAGTGATCATGTGAAAGTCGTTTCCCTTATATCCTGTCCTTATTCGATTAGTCATTCATGAGGACTTCCCCTTTCATCTTCTAATGGTCCTTTTTTCTTTCACAGTCTTTAGCAAGTTATCTTATTAGAGGATTTAGGAAATCAGTCACATATGAAACTGATGTGTCTCATAGTGGATGATTCCTTGAAAGAATTGTAATAGATCTGCAAGGCAGGACTTCTCTCCTCATTACATCATTCTGTTTTGATCTACTAATTTTGGCAAAATGAATTATTGTATTTATTTTTCTTATGTTTAGCTTGATGATCACATAGGAGACTTGCAACAATTTTTGACCGGTCAAGAACATCCTGGGCAATTTGAATCTCTTGTGAGAAATCTTGCCCTATGTTATATTACATTCCGAAGCGGTAATATTTTCAGTTGCTTTCTTGATGAATCTTATCTTTGTGGTATAAAGGAGTATGAACTATGTGTAAACAGTCAAATTGTCTCAGGACTATGAATTCTTCTTAAACTACTTGTCATTCTTGTTAGCCTGTAAGAAAGGATGACTTTCAACTGTTGGCCTATGAACTGAATACAATAGGGTGAGTTGCCCTCAGCAGTTGTTGCATCTTCAATAAAGATTAAAATGAACTGGAAACATGTTGTCTGGCTGCAAAAATTCTCTGGTGATATTTTTACAGCAACAGTTTACAAAGAACAGACACTTAATTATGTATGTGAAGAAGTCTAAAGACTCAAAAACTTGGTTTGCTCCACTGCAGAATTTCTGCCTTCCAGCAATTGTATTTTTTTCATTGTATTAAGAAAAAAAAGATTCAGCTTTACTCTACTCCCTCTTCTGAGGTAATGAACTACTCAAGAGTATCAGAAATTTCATGTGTTTCATTTCAGAGAGAGTTTATTCATTCCTCACAGTTTATATGTTTGAAATTTGCAACTGGAATGATCAGTCATCCTCAGTGGAACCTCTGGCAAGTCTGTATTAAAGAACAGGTGAGCAGAAATTTATCTAAAAGCTTTACTTTGAAGAAAAATATTTTCATTATAAAAGTTAGTATTTTGAAGCACTTCTGTGATCTTAGGAATCCATGCTCACCAAGCAGTTTTAAAACTGTGTTTTTATTTTGAGCCATCTCTCATTAATCAAAAACCAGTTTTTTGGCTCAGTGAATTTGGTAGATGATGACTGCATGGTTAGGATGAAGGGCAAAGTAAAAAAAAAAAAAAAAAAAAAAAGTATTTGTAGAACTAGCCATACAATGTTTTTAGGTGTAACAGCTTTTTGCTGCGTGTGACCTACTCCAAATAGGTTTGTCTGCTGTAATCTCATTGCTGTGCTCATGGTAGGCTTGAGGATTAGAGGATGTTTAGTGAGGGTTACAACCCAAATGGAGCTGATGGGGTCTGATTTATTTATTTGTTTATTTTTCCTTCCCCCCCAAGCCTCCCCCAAACACATACCTGCACATAAGTCAGCTTAGTTACACTGGCATCTTTGTGTAAAATCCTAGAGACTTAAACGTATGTAGGTATTGAAGAGGATTTCCTTCTGTGAAAAGGGTAAGTTATGTTTTGGGAGCTCTGGTTTCCCCATCTGCTTGGGTTCGTTGTCTGTTGGAAATCTCCCTTCTCAACAGGCCTGTGGAAATTCAGAAATTGCCCCTGCTGGCAGCAAAGGGCTTTTTTTCGGTCTCATCTCATGAGAGATACCTCTTGTGTTTCTGCTTAGATTCAAAGGCTGTGGCTTGACACCCTGTGGCTTACTAGTGAAATAATAGTAACACAACAGAGTTCTTAAAAATATGTAGAATCTGAATTTTAGAAGTCTGCTGGTGTTGTCGCTGTCTCTGCACTTGCAAAGCACCGACTTAAGTGTGACATTACTACGTTTGCCTCCGTTCAAACTCCCCATTTTGGGGGTAGGTTTTGCTGAAGGTTGCTTGTCAAAATAGACCCTACACTGCTGCTATCGTGACCAAGGGGAAATTTTGCTTTATGACAAAGACTTAGCAGTGCTAACATCACACTGGTTTACTGAATCAGCTACCGAAATTGTCATAAAAGACAAGCATTTTTCTTAAAGGTTGTCCCCAGAAAAACTCCATGTTCCAGTTCAGAAAGATGAGTTGCTTTCAACAGTGATGGTATCACCAAGCAAAATTTCCTTAATGGAAGGAGGTATAAAATCATTTAGTCTTTACAGGGTGAAAGCAAGATCTAATTTATCTTGAAGTATAACAGGGAGATTGTGGAGCACAGGTACAATCCCTTTCTGATCAGAAACCCTACCAAGAAATTACTTGTGATGCTTCACAATTGCTGACATTTTCAAGTAGTTTTCAGATACTGATCTGCCTAACAGATAATACGTGATACTGATAAAATTCCCGTTTCAAAGTAATAGAAGAGTATATAAAAACCAAAAAAGAAAGTGTGCACGCTTAAGAAAAGGCAGCCCTGTGAATTGAAGAAGGCACATTTGGCTTCAAAGTACTGTTTGTGTTACTAAAAACTCCTGAGAAATCCTAGCAGGGCCTTCAGATTGTGAGCAGGAGATGTGGCCCCAGCTGGTGCTGTGGGAATCATTTCAACTCTGTGTGAGCGGGGAGGTGCATTAGCCAGGAGGTGCATTAGCCTTCAAAGTCTGCTTTCTGTAGAGGCTCTGCAAGGACCTGGGGGTTGCGGTGGCAAGCGGAGCTGAGGAGGATTCTGCAGGTGTCACCATACTCGGCATAGGGATGAGCCACAGCCTTTATATTGATGGATAGTTCAAGCCGATTCCTGTGGTTTAAGGTTGGCTGTTAAGGCTTTTACAAAGACGTGCATGGCTGGGGAAAGTCACCCCCCCCATGTGCACACCTCAAGGGTGAAAACTGGTGCAAGAATGGTATTTCTCTTTTTCAGAAAGGGTTAAGAAACGTTCTTGCTGAACTGTTATCAACGTGATTTTATGTAATGAACCATAATCAGAAATAGTATGCAAGGCTGATTAAGGCTGTTAATGCAGTGAAACAGGAATACACCCACACATGTACTTTCTGTAGGTAATTTGCTTTTGAAGGTTTAGTATTGGAATCTAAATTATTTCAAATCTGTTTTCATTTTATAAAATGTTTTGCATGCATGTAAACCAGGAACAGATGTAGATATTTCCTTTTATTGACCATGGCCAGAAAAAAAAAAAATCATGTAAGGCGAAAAGGCTTTTGCATCGTACTTCGTTAGTTTTAAATGTGAAAGTCTCAAGTAGACATGGTGGACTACGTCTGGGATTCAGTTAGAAAGGTGTAGGCTTATTTTTCTTGTTTCTGCCAGATATTGTAGCCCAACTTACAGAAAAGACAATAAATCTTCTAAAGAATAAATTCACTGGTCTTGGGCTGGAAGGCAGTTGGTAAAAGACATCTATAGTGTTGTGAAACCTGAGGTGTACCTGCATGGACAGGTGGGCAGGTCAGACACACACAAGTTTACTTATGCTTTGAGATAACTAGCAACATCCAACCATCCACCTAAATTTGCCTCATGTTTAAAGATGTCTGGATGAAGTGCCAGTACTGCTGGCATATGTGTGCTTGTAATAGACTGATTCTTATTTAAATTGCAAAGTGTGTTTTTTAGGTGTCAGTGCCACCTTGCTTGCTCTTTTCAGTTTGTATCCTGCTTTGCCAGCTTGACTGTCTGGATTCGTGACCAGAATTGCTTATGTTGCTTCTCCCTGGTATTGCAGTTTGGTGTAGGTCGCTTTACACAATGGGTTGTGCACAAATTTTCACAATCACTCCTTAAGAGTTGATGTATATGGCCAGCTAGGTATTATTTTCCCTTTGTAGCTACCGGAGATAACTCTGTGCCTTCAGCTGGTGACTTGTATAGCTATCTTAAAATTTTAAAGTACTGCCTATTTGCCTGTTTTCAATTGCTTTTATTATATAGTGTATGTTAGAACTATAGAATATAACACACGTATGTCATCAAACCAAAGGGTGTCATCTGCCTGTTGGTCACTGCTGAGATATCTACACAAGAGAGAATTTCTAAATAACGAAAAACCCTTTCTCAGTTTTCTGCATGTAAAGAGCTCTTCCTCTATTTAAGTCCTCTGAAATCCAACCTGAACACCCACTCATAGCGCAGTGCTCACAAGAAATGAATCAACCAAAATATTTATATCTAGCTTTATTTTCTAAACCATAAATGTTGCAATTGTGCAGCATGCAGATTTCTGCTGCGTAACAGAGTTATTTTGGCAGGTATTTTTTTTTTTCTCTTTCCACATTGTTGTATTCACCCTTATTAGGACTTGAAATATTTTAGATGAAGAATAATAATTTATGTACAACCAGTCTGGTTTTTGTCTTGTGTTCTTGTGTACATTCCTGTATGCAAAAGGAGAGTGTCATTGGAATATTCGTTCATTTAGCAAAGTACGAGGCTTGTGTAGTTGTACTCTGTTCCCTGCTAGGTTTTTAGAGCTGTTTACTGGTTTATCCATCAGTCTTTTGCATTTCACATGGAGAGCTTCAGGCATCCCTTTCAGTTTTTATGGTGATATCATTAACAGAGGTAACACACTCATCACCAGATGCCTAGTGCTCAGAAATTCATTTTGGTTGTTTACAGATCCCATCCGTATTTTTCTGATACATTTTCATACCCCCAAAATTGGTGAATGCTTGCTTAAAATGGTGTTTCTTTTAGTCTTAATTTTAAAGGACGTTGGAAGTATCTACAGGAAAATTAACAAGAAAAGCTATATAGAGTCCTATATGGAGGTTGAGCTTGTTATTCCTTTATAACCATAAAGATGGTATTTTGGAAAATAAATGTGTAATACATGTGGTTGTCAAAGGACAAAAAGCTCTCTATATATGTTTTCTCAAAAATAGCAAAGTGAATTATCCCCAGGGATCTCTGATTTCATGGCTGGTTATGTTATATAAGAGTTAGAAGCCTAAAAGCTTTTTTTCCTGCTGGATTTATGGTGCCTCATAGGTTTAGATATACACAGCATGTGTGCCAAATGCTAACCTAAGATGGTTTTCCTTTTTGGTCTGTGGGATGATCCCCATGCTTAGCTATGAATGGAACCAAACATAGTAAATAAATTTATTCCTTGGACAAAGATCGCAACCTTTTTAGTTTAGGAATATCCGTTATATCAGAGGACTGAGATGGGTTGCTGTAAGCACTGCGAAAAAAAAATATGTAGTGACTTACTGAATCAGTTGCCGTGCCTTTTACATGAACAATTTAATTGTCTGAAGAACAATGTTATTTCATCTGGTTATAGTTTTTATTTGCATGTGTGCATAAAGTAGGCTTCAGAAAACACAAAACATTGTTCCAGAAAGAAGGTTGTGCCCAATGTTCAGTTTCCCGCTTTGGGGTGGAATATATTGGAGCAATTCAGCATACAGTAATCCATCAACATCAGTAAAATACTGGTCTAGACATTTGCTAGTGGTAGTGATTTAGAATCCTTTGCAAATTAATACATAACTAATTTTGAAGCCTGTCTCAGTGGTCCAGTGAAAGGACACCAGAGTCTGGCTTGTAAATGGGATTGCATGCATGAGAGTTAAATGATCACAGGCAGAGTATGAAGCTGATGTTCTAAGGGAAAAATTAAAAGAATGGAAAACATGAGAAAGTGAGGAGTTGCTGGAAATTATTCTTGCTTTCATGTAAAATCCGTTGCTTACTAATTTTTGGGTTTATCTTGAAAGATCAGTATCTAAATAAGAACACAGTTATAACTTTTTTTTCTTCAAACCCTTTCTTTTAACCTACTTTATTATTAAGGGGGTTTTATTTCTTTTGTTTTTTTTATTCTACACTTTTAAACCAAGTTCTTTACACTGATATACCAGTATTCTTTTGAGGGCTTAAAACTATAGTAATACAAAACTTGTCATTTTAAAAAAGTAAACTGGCATATTGTTGAAAAGAATATTACTGAGTTTTCAGGGTTTTTTCCAAAAGGATTTATAGTGGAAGGCTGTGGAGGGTTCAGCTGAGTGCATTTCAATTTGAATGTTCCAGTTGTCCACAATCATTTAAAATAATAAAAAACTTCCAAAATATTGTCCAAGGTTTTGCTCACAAGTCTGTATCTTCCTTTAAGGTTTCTAATTTACTTCCTTTTTCGGTGTTGCACACTTGATTGTATGTGGGAGTCTCTTGAAGCAGAAGCCGCTGTACTTCTTGCAAGGATTATTTGAGGATTACATACTTCCCTATCTGTTCGGACATGTGAACTGTTAAAAAGATCTCTCTCTTACTCTCTGTAGCCCTTGTATGACTTTATAGTCTGGACTATGATTTTCGGTATCTTTATTTTTATGCTGTCTTTACTTGACCAAAGTTTGAATAATCTGAATACCTAATACATTTCTACTGTGGAGCCTATCCCAGGTTATTAGGTTCTGTAATTCAAAATTTCCTGTAGAAACTTACGATGAAAATTTGGTGGCGTTATGTTTAAATTTGTTTGCTTTTCTTCATAGCCTATCAGTACTTAAAGGGGGTTTATAAAAAAGATACAAACAAGATGCAAACTTTTTAGCAGGGCCTGTTGCGACAGGACAAGGGGGAATGGCTTTAAACTAAAGGGGGGTAGATTTAGACTAGATATAAGGAAGAAATTTTTTACGCTGAGGGTGGTGAAACACTGGCCCAGGTTGCCCAGAGAGGTGGTGGATGCCCCATCCCTGGAAACATTCAAGGCCAGGTTGGACGGGGCTCTGAGCAACCTGATCTACTCGAAGATGTCCCTGCCCACGGCAGGGGGGTTGGACTAGATGACCTTTAGAGGTCCCTTCCAACCCAAACTATTCTATGATTCTATGATAGTGAATACAGATTCATTAAGTGCATAAACCGTTAGTAGTTGTGGGAACAATTGTTTAAATGACATCAGGATTAATTACGTTTGCTTATATTTACATACTCTTGTCTATAGTATACTCAAAGTTGGTTTTGAGAGATAGCTTTAACATCTTGTGTGTAGATATATGTAGATATATGTATATAAACATATACATGGTATATATACCTACACACAAAAGCAAAATACCTTTTTTAGGGTATTTGTGTATGTTATCACAAAAGAATACCATTTAGATAGACCAATGGACATTTTTAATGGGTTACATGGTGGGGAGAACCCCTCTTTTTAGCTGTGTGCTTTCAAAATATTGTGTTTCAACAGTAGTCTGAACTTGTTTTTCACTTTACAAACATAGTGCTTGATTTTATCTGTATAACTTCCAATTGCTTTCTGTTGTTCTTTCTAATATGCAGGAACTGTAACAGACTCGAGTAATAATCTGCTTTGTGTTTTCAGGCCAGTAGATAAGGAAGCAAATTCATTGAACAGCTATTAGTTATTTGGAAGCTTGAAAAAATGACCATTTGCTTGATGAGATGTTCAGCTGTCTTTTGAGTGGCTTTGGTGAGGGAGGGAAGTGAGGTCTGAAATTCAAATCGATGGTGTCTGTTCTACCCTGTTGGGGGGGGCTGCTGTGTGGCCGAAAGGTCCCTGAGTTGAGAAGGAAGGATTGTAGTGGGCAATAGCTGAGAGTACCAGCAGCTGGGCTTAGAGGGTAAAGATAGCATGTGACTGGCTGCTGAGGAGGCCTGAGGCACGGGGTGATGGTGGTGCAGAATTGGGAACACCTCATGTGGGCATCTAGTAATAATCTCCCTGCTCCTAATTCTCCTCTCCAGTACTGCAGCAGTACCTTTAAAGTAGGAGTAATAGTAGCAGGAGTAATAGTTGCAGGAGCATGTTGAGGAATGTGTGTGAATATGAAATGCTGTCTAGATGGTTAATATGGGGGTTGCTGGGAATAAAGCCTATTAATTTTAGGTAAAATTTAACTTTCGCTTCTGAAAAGCTGCTTTTGTTTCTCCCTTAAACACATGACTGTGTGATCAATCAGCCTATGGAGAAACAGTACTCTGTGGAGGTTTGGGAGCTGGATGACTTTCATGAAGACAGCAGAACAGCTCCTTGCAATTCTTTTGCCAAATCATGAGTTTAGGGAGAAGCAACTGCAGTGATAGAGCAAACGAATAAAATGGTGTTGGGAAAAATATTTTAAATACTTTCAAAATGATGGGTAAAGCTAAAAAGCTTAAAAAAAAAAAAAAAATTAGCTTTGAGTTGCATTCCAAACTACTTAGAAGCAACTGGAAGTTTAGAGGTACTAGGTTAAACATCTTCTTTCCCCCTCTTCCAAACTGAGATCTCTCACTCAAGTCTGCTTGTGGGATGTCATGAGACATGTGGTGATGACTGGTGGCACTAGTGTGCCAAGTGTGGCCAGCAGGAACGTAGCCGGCGGTGCAGCACAGAGGCCACAGGCTGAGCTCTATCTTTGTATTGGTACCAAAGTTACGCCGGAAACAAACTTGTGGCCGGGCTGGAGGAGGAGGGCGGTGTACGAGCCTTTCTGCTATGGA
This sequence comes from Aptenodytes patagonicus, assembly GCF_965638725.1. Taxonomy (NCBI): domain Eukaryota; kingdom Metazoa; phylum Chordata; class Aves; order Sphenisciformes; family Spheniscidae; genus Aptenodytes; species Aptenodytes patagonicus. Next base: position 32,955,619 of record NC_134955.1, on the reverse strand, counting down.
ATTACGAGCAAGGATGCAAACCTCAGGAAAGCGCGTCCGTGGTGCTTACTGTAATGTACAGCAATTAGGCTGAACTCTATCCATACCAGCAAGTATCAGCCCATTTCCTTTGGGGTTTGTTTCTTGGTCTGTTTTTTCTGTGTTTGATTTTGGTCTGTGACTATTCATAGGTCAGAGTCTCGCAGTATCAAAAGCTAGTCATTGATTAACTCGGGCACTTTGCAAATAAGTGACTTTTACAGGAGTCCACACACCAGAGAGATCAGTCTGTTTCTGGAACCGTTACCCAGGGATGCAATATATCAACAGCTAGAAACTGAAAAAGAAACACAGAAGAGAAACACCTCTTTAAAAAAAGAAAGGGGTGGGGGGGATGTAAGTGGAACTCTCTTTTGTAGTTGCTAGAGAGATGGTGTCTGGGAGCTAGAATATTTTGCTCTCGTGTTTTGGCACTGGTTTAGAGTTGCTTCCTAGAGAGCAAGTGCTGCTATCAAAAATAAACTATTGCCGTTAACAATCTCATTCCAGGAATAGAATACAGTATAGCATACAGTAAGACTTATCAGCGTCTTTTTTTTCAGATCCTGTAAGTTAGCTTCCAGGAAGGGGATTCTGCATTTAATTAACTAAATGAGCAACACTGGTACCAAAATGGAACATGAGTGTTGAAGTGGGAATGACCATGTGCAGTGCCTTTTCTCTTTCTCCCTCTCTGCCTCAGTTAAAAGGAGTTTTAAAGGGTTTGCTTCAGCAACAGTTACTTGTACACTTGAGTATTACGATATCCTTGTCTTGATTAATGGTTACAGAATTGATGTGAAAACAGAGGGGACAATTCTGGCTTGAGATATTGTAGTGTTTACATGGAGAATAATGAGTGGGAGACCGTAATGGAGCAAAATGTGCCGAAATGCACAGGTAGGGGGTTATTGTCCCCTGTGTTCCTATATCTGTCTCAATTTGATAGCTTTTCTTATGCTTCATTTACCATCCTGTTATGTCATGAACATTTTACCACTGACTGCAAGCCAGTATGATTATTGAGTGTGACTTCACGGTCTTCTGCACAGGGAGGCCAGCAGGTTCGGTGTGCTCTGAGCCGACCGACAGTTTACGACCGTGGTTAGCAGGGCTCGAAACCTGAGGGAACAAATTCTACCGAGTGCCACAGCGCATGAGCTCAACCTTGGCACCCTTCTTTAGTGACCGCACACCCTCCAGTTGTTTCACCATGTGGCAGACCAAGCTTGTGTTTGCCTATAGAAAGGCAAACTGCAAGATACTTGCAAATACTGCAAGAGTGCAGAAACTGATGGTAGTAATTGACATTAATTACTATTACATCTTAAAATCAATGTAACCTTGCCTAAGTTCATGTATTTTAGCGTGAGCTACTTCAGCAGAGAATGAAGTTAAGAATAAAGCACTATTAAATCTCAGCAGATCAGTGCAGGTGATCATTGTGTATATGGCAACAGATGGCACTCAGTTTCCTTAGAGCAAAGGTTTTCTTCTGAGGGTTAGGGAGCAAGGAAACATTCAGAGAAAAAGGCAGAAATGCAGACTTGCTGACATGTAGATCAGTGGCAAATTTTGTAGATAACATAAATTGGGGAGGTGGGGGGCGAAGAAGGAAAAGTTAGGGGAATCTGTCTTTCATCCTATGCAGAACAGACGATTGCCACAAATTCAGTTAACGCAAAACCAGCAATTCCTTTAAGTGCAACAAAAATAAAACCGATAAGCTAGTAAAATACCAAACACTATTCTTCACATAGCCTTTCGGTTGATAAAAACTTCCCCTGAAAGATGAACCTATTAACTTTCCTTCAGTTATAATGATGAAAGTAATCCTGGGAAGAAAAGGATGAAGTTAATAATAGGTAACCACGTAAAGCCAACTATTTCTAAAGATTAAATTGATTTTTTTTTCCTCTGAGGAATTCATTTTATGAAATTAGACATTATTTTGTACATATAACTTAATTGGCTGATAAATTAATATTCCTCCCTGGGATTTGATCTGTGTTACAATTCAGGTAAGAATTTGTGACACAAATAAATAAGCTTTCACATATCAAATATTTTTTGTTGTTCTCATTTATTTTTCTGATTTGAGGAGCTGCTAGTTTTCAGGTTTTATGGCAATGCCAGTTCTTTTCCCAGTAAAAGTTAACAAGGGTTGCTGCCAGTAACGTGTGTGTGTGTGTTGCACTGCATTTCCTAAGTTGGCTAAATTTCAGTAAACCCTGTGGAATAGAGATTACGTCATTTACATTTTTAAAAGCTACTTGCTGTAAAATGTTATTCTGAGCTCCTTATCCTACAGTTTTCAGTATTTTAAAATATCCCTGGTAATATATTGCACTTACCATCCTCTATTATATTTTATTGTTTGGGGTGGGGCCGGGGGAGTGGTATGGAGGCTTGGCAAAAGTGAGACTTTTCTAGAATTTGAAAACTAATTCCCTCATTCCCACATTTTTAATTATAAAAGGCCACATTTAATGAGGGCTGATGGAGAAGTATGAAGCCTTTCCTCTGGAACATTATGAATCATAAATAATTTGGTACTCCCAAATCTGTCTCTGTCAACATCAGAATATTAGGATCATTAACATCTGTGATCCTACAATCTGAAGTCTCAGCGTGTTCCCAGCAGATAACAGAGTAATTATTAAATCTCTTCAAGTAAGACTTCATTGTGGGTAAAGTCACTACTTTGTAAGGAAAAAGAGCACGATCCCACATAAACTAAATCTAGGAAGAACTGTAATAGAAGGTCTCTGAATTGATGCGTCAGGCTTGAGCTCCTATTTTCCATTCATCTGAACAAGTAGATGTTGAATCATCTTATTTGGCTACCTGAATCCAAGATAGAAACTGATTAGTGTGCTGTAGTTGAGGTGTGGGGGTTTTTTTTTGTTTTTTTTTTTTTACTACCCTGAGCTGAGTTGAGCGAGACATTTCTTCTTAATCAACTGCTTCTATTTGCTTCTTTGTAATCCAAAGGCTTCTGGATGAAATCTTGATTGGTAGATCTTCGTTTTCCTCGTGGCTAACTTCAGTCATGAGGAATAAGAAATCAAGATCTCTTGACTTACCTGCCTTTTAAGAATGACGTAGGACTGCAAAACTATCTTGGGATTCATCTGCAAGGACCTTTTAAGTTTGATCAGAATGGTCCTTTGTCCTACAGCTGGAACCCCAGTTTTGGAGGAGGGAGCAAAGTGATGAAAGAGGTATAAATTGAAAGGGAAAGAGTGAAGACAGGTAGGTTTGTAGCTCATCTTGAGTTGACAATAGACACAAAGTCCTCTGGTGGTGGAAAAAGCAGTGAATAAACTTTGTCCAAAGGATTTGAGACCCGTTTTGAACAGATCCTTGGACTGCTTTACTAGTTGTTGCATGCAATCTGATAAGCAGATCATTGGTTTTCCAAGCTTGTTCTCCTAACTGGTTTTTAATTGATATAATCAGTACTAAATTTTAATGTATCTCTTTTTGTAGTTTTTGCATAAGGTTTTAATTTACAGCTTTTTATATGTAGCCGTTCATCTGAGTACTTTGTTGGCCTCCTCAATAAGTTCAGATGAATTGGAGAAGCGTATGTTTTCTTGGTTATGCTAGTTTGTCCTCACCGTATTCTGTTCACATAGATATTCATAGCTCCACCTTGAATTATATTTTTTCTGTATTGAAATAGTGACGAAATAGGAATTGTTACTCTTCACAGTTACTGCTCTTGTCTTTAGAAGTACATACCATGCTGCCTATCTTGCAGTTGTAACTAATTTTAATAGATGACATATTTTGTGTTAGCAATTCTGTGACTTAATATTTAACTTTTTGCAGGTTTTCCAGTTTGTAATATCATCTGGTTATTGGTAACTGATGGTCGTTTAAATCAAGTGTGATTCACCCTGTCTTTGATGCCATCATGTTTTGCAAGTAATGAATATGAGAAAATGTTAAAGTACAGATTGCTGTTATTGTTCCTTTTCCATTAAATCTGATGACCAGTGTACCCAGGATCTATGCTTTAGGAGTTTTTAATGTTATCAGATGTAATGTTTTCACTTTATTTTGACTGGAGCTAATCGAACCTTTTAGATCAGACTGTTAGGTCTTAAACTAGACACGGAGACAGGAAGGTCTAGGGAAGCAACCACAAACAGATAGTTACTGTCTCCAAAAAATTCGACTTAAGTGATTTAATTCATATAAAGATACACAGGCAAGGGTGGAGTTCAGTTCTTCAGAATATGATATTAACTATCACCTTAATCATTTATTGCCTGTATTCCAATTGCTACAGCAGATGAGGTAGAACAGTTGCAGAAACCTGCAGAGCATGAAACAGCTGGTCCCCAAAGTGAGACATCCTTAATTCTGAGTCAGGAACAGGGAAAGTATTTCCTTTGGAAAATGTACTGTGTGGTCATGTAACTAATGACTGTACCATACATACACAGGTCAAGAATAAGTTCCACAGACCACTTAGTTACATTTTTTTCATATGTTATTTGACATTTATTTTTTATATATAGATCTCTCCTTAATTATTTAGGATTGTTGTCCTTGAAATTTTTAAAGGGAAAAAAAATCTGGGGCGTGGGGGGAACTGGTAGCATTTAGATGCTTATATGGTTAACACCAAGCTTGGGAATTTTTAGAGCTGCTGCGTAAACTTCTGCCCTTAAGTTAATGAGAAACTTGTACTAGTAGGCTATCTGTTTCTGTAAGGACCAGCACTTGAGGGGGCGGAGATGTATACTTTGCTTTCAGAGGTATTGATGGTGGAAGGGGAATGGTGAGGGGCAGAAATCTTCAGTTTCATTGGAGGCTATGAAGAGGAATGTGTGATAACGGACACTTTACTCCTGCCTGTTTTGTGTTCCACCCTCAGCTTGACTCTTCCTTCACTATCCCTTTTACCTGGTCTTACTCCTGCCCTAAATCCTTAACAGTTTTCATTCTATTTTCCTTCCATTCTGCCTATAAAAGCAAGCCTGTATAGCTCTTTAGAAAGGACTATGCAGTGTTGCCATTTCATAGAGCTTATTGCATAAAAGATATTTGTTATGGCACCATTGAAAAGCATAGACAGAACATTAGGTTATGTGATGGCGCACAGTGTTTGCATTTTTCCTTCCTTGATCTGATCTGTGCATGAAGTTGTTTCACCAGCTTGATCAGTTCTTAGACTGGAGAGCGTTTGAAATTTGTAAAAAGTTACAGCTGAAAATTCAGTAGCTTTGCAACAGCTGCATGGATAGACTGCCTTTCTAAAGTCATTTTAATTATATAGGTAGGAAAAAACTATTGTTTCAGCAGCCTCATTGTAGCAGAATTACAAGGCAAGTAACTGTGCTTATAAAGGCTGTGCAAATACAATCATACCCTAGATCACTTGCACCATTCTTGTTATGTGTGATGCAGTCAGCTTGCATTTTAAGTATTCCTTATGTGTTCAGCTTTATATAAATAGCAGCTATTTCAAAGAGGTGCTGTCTATGGTAAGTGAAGTTAGAATATGCCGCCTTTGGAGGCAGAAAGTGCCCTGGCTTGGTATTTAATTAGCGTGGAGCAATGTATCCCATAGTTTTGAGAAGAGACTGCAGAAAGTACTAGTTTCCCTGGAAGCAGCAGAAGGCCTTAATTCGTAGACAATACTGTATTGTCAACACGGTGCTGGTTCAGCAGCATCTCTCTGCACACATTTGGCAAATATTTAAAGGCCACATTTTGTGTAATTGGTTCAGCCTTTGAAAATTATTAACTTCTTTATGTTAAAGGATGTACACAGCAATGCAAGATTTTATCTTGACAATCTCATGCTTTTGTCTTCTACCAGCAAGGATATATTTGTGGAAATTTTTTTTCTAGTTCCTCAAAGGGTAGTATACTAAATGCTTTGTAATCACGTCAGTACTGATGAGGTATGGGAAAGCATTTAATTTGTAAAGCTGGATTATACAGGAGCTGTGGCATTAGCCAGTGAAAATGAATGGAACTTTTCATATCAAGTTATTTAAAAGTATGTGTTTCTATTTAGCTTTAGTCATCTTTTATGTTGTGAAATCTGGGCAGAGGTAATATATGCTTTCTGGACTATCCAGCTAATCTGCAAATAAGGCTGTGCAAAACACAGAATAAATGTTATTGACAGCCATTCTCTCTATTATAATTTTGTAATCTTTTTGCTAATTAGCTTCCTTCCTTTTTTTTTTGTTAGCATATCATAGTTACTTACATTAATGGAAAAGTTGACTGGCCATTGTTAATACCTAATTGCAACCAAGGATGTATGACTTATAAATGGTAAATTCTTTAAAGCACTTATAAACAAAATTTGGAGTCCTGATTTGGCTCCTCTATATTTTCTCCAGGAAATGTATGCTGTAAGTGTCCTTCAGCTGAGGAAATGAGGTCCCTACTTGAGCTTTGTAAAACTGTCCACTAACCCAACGAAAATGTATCGCTAATCAGTTCATAAGGAAAAAATTGTATTTAGGTGTGGAATCCAAATGTAAAAGTATTTTTTCAGAAGGCAAACCAACAATATCTAGAAAACTCTTCACCACCGTATAACACGACTCTGCATTTTTGAGATGATGATCAATGAGATTTAAAAGCATGTTTATTAGAAGTATTAATTCTGTGTAATAATAACTTTGATAGTTTCGGTTACGAAAAAGTTACATATGAAATGATTAATGCTTTTTTATCTCCCTTTTTCTCTGTTCTAGGCTTAAAAGAAGCATAAGCAACTGGGTTACAGCTCTGACGTTTTGGAGCACAAGTGATGTTAAAACAATTTGAATGTATTGGAGCATGGCTACTTCTTAAAATGCAAAAGTTAGAGGAAATTATTGCTTATCAAAACCTACTGAATATCTGAATTTTCTAGACATCCTGCATTTAAATGTGTCCTTAAATGTCCATGATTAAGATCTCATGCAACCATTGTATATTTTGGAGACTATTCTCCGAAAGAGAACTGTGCATTTAAAAAGCAGAAATGACTGTTTTTTCTCTTGGAACTTACTAAGATTGAACATACTGAAAGATCATGACCAGCTTGAAGCGGTCCCAGACCGAAAGGGCTGTTGCCACTGGGGTATCAGTCGGAACAGATGGCACCTCAAAAGTCCACTCGGATGACTTTTATATGAGGCGCTTTAGGTCACAGAATGGCAGCTTAGGATCTGCAGTCATGGCGCCAGTTGGACCTCCTCGCAATGAAAGTTCCCATCATGTTACCTCTACCCCTGGAGTCCCTAAGATGGGGGTCAGGGCAAGGATTGCTGATTGGCCCCCAAGGAAGGAGAACATCAAGGAAACAAGCAGATCTAGTCAAGATATTGACACATCAAGTTGCCTTGACAGCATGTCTTCTAAAAGCAGTCCTGGAAGTCAGGGAAGCTCTGTTAACCTGAATGCTAATGATTCTGTCATGTTAAAGAGCATCCAGAGCACACTTAAAAACAAGACCAGACAATCTGATAATCTAGACTCCAGGTTTCTTACACCTGATGGCTATCCCAGTTCCCCAAGGAAAGCTCTTCGCAGAATAAGACAACGCAGCAACAGCGACATTACCATAAGTGAGCTTGATGTGGATAGTTTTGATGAATGTATTTCACCCACTTTCAAATCTGGACCATCTCTGCACAGGGAGTATGGCAGCACATCTTCTATAGATAAGCAGGGAACTTCAGGGGAAAGTTTTTTTGACTTATTGAAGGGCTATAAAGATGAAAAGTCTGATCAGAGAAGCCCAGCCACAACTAAGCTCAGTGAACTCCTGATTGCCAGTGGAAGCAAGGGTTCAGGATTCTCTTTAGATGTGATAGATGGACCTATTACTCAAAGGGAAAACCTGAGACTCTTTAAGGAAAGGGAGAAGCCACTCAAGAGACGCTCAAAATCAGAGACAGGAGATTCATCCATTTTTCGTAAGCTGCGCAATGCCAAAGGTGAAGGGGAGCTTGGGAAGTCTTCAGATCTTGAAGATAACAGGTCAGAAGATAGCATGAAGCCTTGGACTTGTCCAAAGTGTTTTGCTCATTATGATGTACAGAGTATTTTATTTGATTTAAATGAAGCGGCAATCAACAGGCATAATGTTATTAAAAGAAGGAACACAACCACAGGTGCATCTGCTGCTGCTGTAGCATCACTTGTCTCTGGACCCTTGTCTCATTCTGCAAGTTTCAACTCTCCAATGGGCAGCACTGAAGACCTGAATTCAAAAGGAAATCTCAATATGGACCAGGGGGATGATAAAAGCAATGAACTTGTGATGAGTTGTCCTTATTTTCGTAATGAGATTGGTGGGGAAGGGGAGAGGAAGATCAGCCTTTCCAAATCTAATTCAGGTTCCTTCAGTGGGTGTGAAAGTGCCTCGTTTGAGTCAACTCTGAGTTCTCATTGCACGAATGCCGGAGTAGCGGTTCTGGAAGTTCCCAAGGAGAATCTGATTTTACATCTAGACAGAGTGAAAAGATACATCGTTGAACATGTAGACCTTGGTGCATATTATTATCGAAAATTCTTCTATCAGAAAGGTAGGAAATTTTATTTCTCCTTGTATTTTATTAATGATTTTTTTGTTTTACCAACATACAAAATTCAGCTGATGTATAATAGTATTTGCAAGAATTATATACTTTTTTAATCATCAGTGCTTAAACATGGTATATTTTACTGATCAGTACATGCTATGTCTACTAGAGTCTTTCACAGTGTTGGACTGGAAAAGTGTTGATGAATTTAGTACTGATACACATAACAGCAATGGCTACAAATTATAAACGTCTTGAAACGCAGCTTTGGTATCCATGGGAGTGGGCAGGGGTTGGCACTTGAAAGATTAAAAAAGAAAATAAAATTCTAAAATATGAGAACTTTCTTCCCTCTGCGTCAAGACTTGATGTACTGAGGATTTAGTGGAATGTGCAGCTTGGAAAGTTAGCATTTACAATAATCTTTGGACATTTTAATATCTTAAATTAAAAAAAACCCATGTTTTGAAATGGATGATTGTCAATAATAATGTCTTCCTCACTCACTATTTTCATTATAGCCATCGTTCTAGAAAGAAAATTCTAATTTGTCAGATTTGCAGAAAGAAACTATCACTGTATATACATAACTATATATATACACACGTATATATATGTTGCAATGACAACAATGTTTCTGAAAAAACAGAGTACAATTCTCTTATCACATGGTTCTACTGAAACCAAGGATTATAATTTCCACTGGGGGTATGCAGGGGAAAAAAAAAAAATCGGATCAAAGCTTTTTGACTTACAGAAACAAGAAAAACCCAAACATTACCAAGATACCCCCCTCACCAAAATGTTGCTGGCACCGTGAGATGCAGATCTCTCTGTTCTTCCTGATTCTGAAAATGATCAAAAAGGAGTGCAGACCAAAGTCCTTCAAAGTTTAAGAGTTCTGTCTGCAGGATTGTGTGCCTTGCTATGGTATCTCCTGATGGATAGAATTGGTCTAATGACTGACTTGAAGTGTGCTTGTTCCTTAGCTACCAATGATGGTACATACATACAAGGTATACAAGGTATGTTTGGAGGGGAGAGCCTGAGAATAGAGACCTTTGCCTGCGATTACCTTCCTATGTATCTCCCTCCGGAACAATTTGATTCCTTATCACTCTGGTGAGTTTTGCAATCAGCAACTAAAGGTGCAGTTTCATGGTACAGCTGACCTGATTTAACAGCATTTCAGCACTAAAAGAGGAAGACTTTATTCCTCCCCTTTCCTTGTACCAGTTCTCTTGTTTTCTGGAAACTTGATAAGCCAGTTCGGTTTACCAACCAAGCAGAAATCTTGTCATCACAATAAATTTGCTTTTTATTGCTTGGTTATTTCTCTCCAGTTTTAGTGAGTCAAATCAGCTTTCCTTGCAGTCAGAGAAGTGCCCAAACCCCACAGTTCTACAAGTAGCGAACAGATTTTGTTGACCACCCAGTGTATTGTCTTTCCCCAAGCAAACTTTAGACTTAATCTGAAAGAGACGGGATAGTGATAAAACTTAAAGCAGCATAATAGGATGTCGTGGTTTAACCCCAGTGGGCAACTAAGCACCACACAGCTGCTCACTCACACACACACCCCCCCCAGTGGGATGGGGGAGAGAATCGTAAGAGGAAAAGCAAGAAAACTCATGGGTTGAGATAAGAACATTTTAATACTTGAAATAATAGAATAATAATAACAATAATAAATTGTAATGGAAAGTAAAACAACGAGAGAGAGGAGGAAAAAAAAAACAGGGAAAGGAAAAAAAAAAAAAATTGATACAACCACTTACCACCTGCTGACCAATGCCCAGCCAGTCCCCGAGCAGCGGTCACTGCCCCCTGGCCAACTCCCCCCAGTTTGTATACTGAGCATGATGTCATATGGTATGGAATATCCCTTTGGCCAGTTTGGGTCAGCTGTCCTGGCTGTGCCCCCTCCCAGCTTCTTGTGCACCTCCTTGCTGGCAGAGTATGGGAAGCTGGAAAGTCCTTGACTAGTGTAAGCACTGCTTAGCAACAACTAAAACTTCGGTGTGTTATCAACATTGTTCTCATGCTAAATCCAAAACACAGCACTGTACCAGCTATTAGGAAGAAAATTAATTCTATCCCAGCTGAAACCAGGACACAGGAAAAAAAAAAAATCAAGGAAGTCAGTTGTAACTGAAAGTTACTACAACATGAAGCAAGTAATGATGCAGAAACCTCCTTGTTTGAAGAGGAGGTTGGATGTTATGAATGGAATAGACAGTGATGAAAGACAGTTTCAGTGGGATCAGCTAGTCAAGTCAGCAGGCCTTGGGTAATTTTATAGTCTTAAAAGTATGAAGCAAAGAATTCTGATTCATCAACGGTAACTTTTAAAGATCTCAAACCAGGAAAATGTCACAGAATTGGAGAACTACTGAAGTAATCCTAGAGCTTGTAAAGAATAAAAAGCAATGACCCTGAGAACTGTAATCCTTTAGCTTGTTTTCATTCCAACTTGAAATAACAAAGCAGGTAATTTGGGACTATATCAACAAAGAACTGCCAGTTAAAAATCATTAACGATGCTAGTCAGCGTGATTTAATGAAAAGTAGGTCTTGTCACAAAAAAACCCCCATACTGTTAATCTTTTGTGTATTAGAAAAAAAGAGAATGAAAGCCATTGCATTGATATAGTCCATTTTAATTTCTCCAAGGTAATTTGGTGACATGCTGATGGTGACTGGACTGAAATCTTTAATTATATGGAAGTAATAGCTCATTCTTTACAGGTATTGTTACTTGGATGATAGATGCATCTCAAATTTTAGCAGTGTACGGGGGGGAGGTATCAGTGAGCTGGAGTATTACTAACATGGTCCAAATTAATTAAAATATCTTAATCTAGTTAGTGTAAAATATTTGCATGTGACATTTATGGATGAGTCTTGTGTAAGTTCATCGATGAACGCAAATGGATGAGCATTTGTATGTAAAGGAAATACTGAGGTGAAATCAACGTATTATTTGACCCTTTACAGAGCAGTGGTAAAACTAGTGATAAATAATATTCTGGCCTGGTGTCCAGAGTTCTAAATGTGAAAATACTGGTGGAAACAGTTTAGTGGAGGTTAGAAAAATGGTACAGATATTGGGAAAAGAACTTTATAACGGTAGTTCCCAAGGTTGGATTCAGCTCCTCTACTTTATATCTGAGCTAATTGTGCAGACTCCCTTTGTACTCACTGGAGAGAAATGAACCTTGCAGGATGATACGAATTGCAGTCTTACTTCCCTCAATTCACAGAAGGCTCATACACAACTAACTCACATGGAGATGTTTATACTTACACGAGATGAATGCTACTCTTACATTGCAAAAGATGTATTTGCAAGGTGACTATTTAAAGCTGTATTCAAAAGGTGTATTTGGTAGGGGGACTTGTCTAGACTTAAGATGTCTAATTACATTTATAAGCACTGAGATGTGGTAATACTAGTGCTAAAAAAAGAGGGGGGGGGAAGCCAGCACAAGAACAAATTTGTGAAAGTTGCACAAATTTGACCTTGAAATAAGATTTAGCTTGGAACAAAAAAGATAACTATACACGGGAAAAACTTATTAAAGGAAGCTGTTCGTTGTTTGAATTTTACATGGCAGTCAGTTTTTTGTATGACGTTTTCCCTTCTCCTCTTAACTTCAATGCCTGAAAAGACAATTTCTGACCTGTTTGAGTTAAGGTAACAGGGTCTCTTCTGGCATCTCTGTTTCTTAATCTGACAATCCCTTCTTTTAAGATGCCTCTTTATTGGAGGGGTTTGCAGTTCATATAGATGTAGTAGGTAGCTAGACAGAGTAAGGCTGGCTTCAGTTCAGTGCCATAATTTATATGTCCTTTCAGCTCTTGCTGCTTGTTTGTGTCCAAGGGCAACTGTGTAATCTGGACCCTCTGGAGTGAAATCAGAATACTGGCTGAAATACACACACAAATGAGATCATTAATAACAATAAAAATGTTTCAAAGTGTGCTGGTACTGGGCAAAACTTTAAAAATCTGATTATTGAAATAAAAGATTTTTTTTCTCTAAACATGGTGCTTTTAGGATTAATCAGAAGGAAAATGGGTTGGATTTGTTTGGGTTTTTTTTTTCTTTTCTACACAGTGGCACCAAATGTAAGGGCGGGGAAGAGGCAAGGGAAGATTTCAAGAAGCTACCTGGCAATTGTTTTAGGGCTACTTTCTGGACTGTTTTTTTCCTTGTAGAGCATTCTAACATTTTTGTTTGTCCTATGGTTGTGATAAGTATAAAACCTTGCAACTAATCTTCTAAGAAAATACATGTTAAGACAGCTGATGAACTTCAGTTTTGATAAAAAGTACATTTTTTGACAGAAAGGAGGAACAAGTTGTTCAGGTCTTCTTACTGAAATGTAAGAAAGGTTGTCTTTTTGTGTGAGAAAGTGAGATTCTTATTTAAATACATAACTTTCTACCCTCCGCAATTCATTTCGTACTGTTGACTGCAATGCTGCAGTTTATTTAAAAAAAAAAAAAAAAAAAAAAAAAAAAAAATAGAGAGTGAGAAGCAAAACCCTTGAACTCACTGCTTCTGGACATAAAATTACAGTTCCCAGAGAAGGGAAGAGTCATCTTAGGTCAACCCAAAACTTCTAGTCCTATCTTCTGGCAAAGGCCAGTAACAGATACTGAAGGAAGGGTAAGAATAAGGCAAAGGCATAGCGATTCTTTTCAGGTGTACTTTGCCAGCCTCTGGAGATGTGTAGATAATGGACTTAACCTGGTGATAGTATCATTTGTATTTAGTAGTCTTTGGACTTATCTTCCAGGCATTTATCCAGTTGTCTGTTACCCCGCATAAACCTTTAGCATTCACAGTACTCCTGCAGCAGCAAGGAGTTCTGCAGCTTGACTACGCTGGTCTTAAAGAGCCAATTTTTAATGTCTTTGTCTACTGGCTTCCAGAATGAAAACTAGGGTCATCAGATTAAATGGTCTCACTGCTAGGTGAAAAAGTTTTCTCACCTTTCCTTGCTATGTGTTATTTTATAAACCTCAACCATATTATTCCCCTCAGTCATGTTTTGTTGCCCTTCTCTGAATCTTTTCCAGTTGAGATCAGGGCACAGTGTTTAAGACAGAAGCAAACCGCAGACTTACATGGTATTGTAATGTTTTCTGTTTTGTACTTAGAAATTCCAAATGTCTGGCCATAACTTATCATCGAGACTTGAATTTCTTTCCCATACATGGGTAAAAGCTTTGTGTATGTATTCTGGATGAAGTCTTATAAATGTTTGTACATTTAGGTAACAGGTTAATTATTAGGAATAAAGTATTTTTCAAGGAGAGCCATGCTTATTAGCCTATCTATAGCTTGATATTAAAGACTTATTTATTATCAATAATAAAACCATAGGGATGGAAAAACTTGTTTCCATCAGCTTGTCTAAGTGCTGCTTAGAAAAGAGAGCATATCGCTCCGGAAGAGCAGTCTATTCTCTCTGTCCCCCCATTTGTGCCTGGGAATTATGGTTCTCAGGGAGAGAACCAAGAGCATCCATTTAGCTTTGGTCATCATCAGGCAGGAGTTGCTAACATCGTTACCATTTAGGACAAATTTGAGTTACTGGCTTAGAATGAAAGACTTGACTGAGAAGTAAATAGTTTCCTGAGCTGGTTTTATAATGAATGACTGTTGGTCAGCTTTCCTTTAACTTGGCAGCCAGTAAAAAAACTCTTCGGTCTAATGCTTTAAATTGCTGCATATTCTGTCCCCAAATTGGTACCTTTCAAGTATGTGGCTAGACTTCCAGAAAATTTACAGTTAACAGTCTGGTCATGAGCAACAGTCTGAAGACATTATAGGACTGAGCTCTAAAAATGCTGCCCTCTTGTTCCCAGAGAACTGCTGGGCAGAGTTGTCCAGTGCTGTAAATGCTGCAGTAAGATTAGAGGAAAATGCTCGTTGCAGAGTTTCATTCTGAAGCGGTATGTTTGGGATTTTTACTTCTAGTCTGGGAGCACAAAATACATCAATTGAACATGATATCCAAAGGTAAATAGGATAAAAGCACAAAAGAACCTCCTTGCTCAAAATAAAGTGCATTTGCTTGGATTTCCTTTGCAAGGGAAACTCATAAATATCTGCCAGGAAAATGAGTATTTTCACTTAAGTTCTTTCACTGGAAGTGCCTTTTCAATTATATGATAAATATTTAACTATTTTTAGAAGTATGTATAATCTGTTTTAATGACCAGGTACAAGCAATTAATTATTTCGTTTTGGCATGGATTTATAAACTAACTTACGGCTGTTACTAGTTGTCTCCTGAATGTCTTTTAATTAAATAATTTTTCAACAACAGTTTAAATGAAATAATGTCAAGCTTGAGAAGTGTTGCTTTCAATGAGGTTCTGTGTGGGGTGGAGGAAAAAGCTGTCTTCTATGCTATTCATGTTTGGCATAAAATTCTTGAATTATAGTTGTGAAGTAGCCCTTTTTACAATAAAACTCCTAATTAACTACCTTTTAGATTGAATGTTAAGCTTTGTGCACTTAAATTCTGCTACTGCTTTTCCTGCTACAGGAAAGAGAAAATGGTTGGATGCAAGGAAATCAGGATGTAGTGGAAAATCAGGTGGAGATGCAAGAAACTCTGTACCACAGGGAAAAGTAGCCAGATACTGGGGTATATACTCCAGCTTGCAGAATGAATACAGAAGTGGGGTAGAGGAGGAGAAAGAGAATAAAGTCAAAGGTAAAGAATGAATGACCCCATAGTAAATGTGAATAGAGGAGGGGACAATGTGAATAGAAGAGAGGACTGAGGAGACGCATAGGAGATGAAGAAAAACAACTGTCCAGTGTAGAGTGAAGGGAAAGAGAATAAAAGACAGTTCCTATTAGCAGAGAAGTGTAGAATTCCACACTTCTTTGTGCATTTTTCCAAATAAATAGGAGCTAGATAAAAAGCTTAATCAAATTATACAGAATTGTATGTGTGTTTTCATGCAGCTTTAAACGTTCCTCTTGCCAGCCTTCCTAAATGTGTTTTCAAGATGTAGAATGATTTCTCCTGAGAAAACTCTCTATCTGAATTGCAGGCTAGACTGGTTACAAGATATACAAATTTTATCCTGTGCAGTTGTCAGTGCAGAAAATTAATGTAATTTTTGGACCCTTCTAGTATGTATTACCAACATACCTTTTTTCCTTAAAATTTTCTATTGTATAAGCAAAGGTACATCAATGTTTTTAAGTCACTAAGCAGTTTAGCGTGGAAATGGCCAAGCTGTCTTCTGGTTTTGGAACCTGCATAATATGCTGATTGAAAATTGATCTCATGTTCTTAATGACTGTGCTTCTTCTGCGTTGACCATCTCTGCCATAAACTGTTTGGTGAGCTATAAACATCCTGAAAAAAGCAAGTTACTTAATGGAAGAAGAAAAGCTAGGGTGCTAATAAGATGGTTTGGGTCTTTAAACAACAGATGATCTCCATGGCATTTACAGGGCTCATGTCAGTGGAGTAGTATAAAGATGTAATTAGGCTTATGTGGATGGTCTAATTTATTCGTAATTTCCCCACTCATGACTAATTCAGTCACCCAAAACTTACGCCAATATTTACAGGATAATTCCACAAGATATTAAAAGCATTTTGAATCTTAATTACCTCTGTGCAGAGTATTGGCTTTTGATGACTTGCAGGGGAATTTGGTAGAAAGCAAGCTTTATAATGCTGCAAGCATGTTTCTTTTGTCTTGCATGCTCTGAAATCTTGAATGGAAAACACTGAGGAATGGGTAATAACATACCAGATACTGGGGAATAGATTTGAGTCCCCAAGGGCTTAAAGGGGTGGACAGCTCTGTGAAGACGAAGGTGTAATTCTAGGGCACAAGTTCATAAGGAGAGAGCACCTACTTGAAAAGCATTTAGTGTGTTGGAGGAAAGTATAGCAAGAACCAGCAAGTATAATTTTAAAAAGAAATAGAATGAAAAATGAGGCACTCAAATTTTTAACACCGCAAGTGATTATTCATTGGGAAAATGACTGCCATTCACTTTGGATGGAGTGTATTTCAGTATCTATTTTTAGTATTTTTAAAGATGCAGTTCTTGATGGTGATATTAAAATATTTTACATTTTATCTCTGTAGCAGAATAGCTCATATTAGACTGCTCTTGTTTTAAACTTCTGGTTGTTTTAAGAAGTGATCTGTATATAGTAGTTCAGGCAGTATGGTTACATTTTCTTTCAGTGCAGTTACATCTTTTTTTCATTCCACTGAATTTAACATTTCTTTGAATTGTTGAATTTTCAGATGGCTCTAACTTTCTATTTTTGTGCATGTATAAATTCATTCATATATGCAGATATGCAACATATGGAAAGTGATTACATAGGACTTATTTTTCTTGTACAATGCTTGACTTCTATTTTTTGGCAGTTTCTCTTAAATTTTCTGTGCAGGTATTGTATGTTTAAATGCAGTTGTTGTCACCTGAGATATGTGCAACTTTGTTTATATGTTGCTGCATTCATGGTGACGTACCTCTTGTCATCTGTCAAGATAGTTCATGATGGTCAGAAGGCTCAATAGAAGAGCCTTCAACACCAATCTCTTAAATTGTTGAGCTTTAATTTCTGTAAATGCACTTTTCTAATATTTTTTCATGTAAAGCTTTGCTTTATGTATGTATAGTTAATGAATATAAAAATCCATCTCAAATAATCTACTGTTCAGCTAGTGAGCAATTTCACCAGTCCTGTATTCTTCTCTCTGCCACCTTCCCGACTAGGCTAGTTTTAGACTCAACTCTTAGCACTTTAAATGTACTCTTAGGGTTGTTCGACACTTCACTGTTAAATATTTATGCCAGTCATTTTGTTTCTTGTGCTTTATTCTATTTTTCTATGGTACTATGCTTTGATTTTTTTTACTATGAACAAGTCTTCATCGGTTTTTCCCCTTCTATAATTGAGTAACTTGTTTGACTGTTTTTTGCTTTTTCCATACAAAAATAAATAAGTTACATCCTTTGTTAAGTACAGTTGTTTGCTGCTCCCATTTTAACATAGATTGGTGAGTTTCCCACTTGGGTGCATTTGGCTTCCTTGTTTTTATTTTTAAGGGAAGGAAGTACTTTAGTTCAACGTGAATGAAACAGATTTCGATATAAGAGCCAATGTAAGAGGTGTGTCCTGTTTTAGGCCTGTTTAAGCAGAGATGCAATGTTGAATTTCATCCTTCTTGTATAAATGGAGCTTGTTAGAGAACTGAAGCACAAGAATGAAATCCTGGTACCGCTGAAGACATGCTCTTATTGACTAGTGGAGCTGGCAATTTATTTCCAATACAACAACTAAGCATGAAAATACAATGGAAGTGTAAGAAGTAAGACAGACTTTTATTTGTGTGTTCTATGTTTGGTTTTTTTATATGCAAGAACACTGGAACTATTTTGGGGCAGATGAGAACCTGGGTCCAGTAGCTGTGAGTATAAGAAGAGAGAAGCCAGAGGAAATCAAAGAAAATGGACCTCAATACAACTACCGGATCATATTCAGAACCAGTGAGGTAAGCAGTTCAGGAATGATAGTAAAAGAAGTTAGAAGTGAGCAGGCAAAACCAGGTGGTATGTGTGGAGTTTGTGTGTTTTTCAGTATTGATAATAGATTTCCTTCTCCTCTATATAAGTATAATCCAGAAATCTCCTGACAAAGTTATGCTGTATGTTTATATTACCCAGAATACAGGTAAGCGTATCAGTGAGTGAGTTATTCCATAACATCCCATACAGAGGAAACTGTGAAGGTTGTTTTGGTTAAAGTTTGAGAAACTTAAGAGGAGCTATATTAGCTAGAAGCAAGCAAAGAGGAGGAAAATTACTTCCTCAACTTTTATACATGACAGTGGGTAGACCTGAGAAGCGTACTTTTTATACTTTGAAATGCTCTGCTAGAAATAATACTGCTAATTTTTCCAAGTATTCGTTTCCTGTAAAACTTAAATCTGTTGAATCATTTGAAATATTCTGACTAGTTAGCTATCAGAGTGACGTTTTGCATATCACTGTCTGTTTCACGCAACAAGTTACTTAATGTCCTCTATCTCTATTCAGAATTGGAAAAATAGTATGTTTTGCTCCACTGCTATTGCTAATCAACCTTTTCTCAGTGCATAATTCAATGTATAAGCTATTTTTGTTTTGTATGCTTAGCTTATGACATTAAGAGGCTCTGTGCTGGAAGATGCTATCCCTTCAACTGCAAAGCATTGCACAGCCAGGGGACTTCCCCTAAAAGAAGTGCTGGAATATGTGGTTCCTGAGCTGAATATCCATTGCCTAAGGCTGGCCTTCAACACTCCAAAAGTCACGGAACAGCTTATGAAGCTGGATGAACAAGGGGTAAGTGCAGAGTTGTAAAATGAGATGAATTGTCTTAAACTGCCATGAACTGCAAAATTACCTTTTAGCTTTAAGTGATTAGAGTCAGTCTATTAAAATGCCTCATTTAAACTAAAGCTTGTCACCTGTAGGGAGAGTTATGTTGCATGTCTTTCCCCCAAGTTTTGCAGAATATTTGGTATGTATGAAATCAAGCTCTAAGCAGTCTAAAGTTTTAGATTAATGTTATGGCAATTGTCCATTTTAATTTACTTTAAAAGAGACTAAGTGATTGTTTTTCAAAGACTGTGGGGAGGAGGGAGTTCTGTTCTGATTTTCTTACTGCTATTATAATGAGAATAGAAATCTCCCATGTTACTAAATGTTTTGTTGTAATTTTGTATTGGCACAACCATTACCAGGTGCTGCCTGTCTCTATTTTCTTTTTTTTTCCTTCCCCTGAAACAAACTACATGGCAAAATATTCTAAGCCTCTTCTTCATACAAGTGGTTTTCAATTAGGTCATAGTCCCCTGGTCTCTTAAAGATGGAACTGATGCTCATTAGCTATATAGCTTAGACTTAGCAAAATGAAAGTCCATGAGTAAAGTGAATTTTATGATTAAAAACTTTGACAGTGACATTTAACAGCTCTGAGTACTGAGACTGTCTCTTTCTCCTGGTCTTTTTGCTTCTCATGATCAGCCTTTCCTGCACAGAATTAACATCTATGTTATTATTTATTCTTGTTGTCAGTCTAACTTTGCTATCATAAAATTGAAAAAGGTCTAATCATTTTCTGCCCCACAAGGGAGAGAATATAGCTATTCTAAACAGGTTTACAAGTGACTATCATAAAGATTTTGTCAGCCTCCTTGAGGTTTGGTTATTAAAACGGACAAGATAGAGAATCCCCAAATAAGAACCTACCAGAAGCAAAACTTGAGCAAAACACTTTGTCTTCTAGTTAGTTTCAGAACCTCATCTATTTCACTAAGAACATGATATGCGGGAGTGGTTATGTGTGGTCAGCCCAAGGTAGGTGCCGCCCAGTATTGTCACTGACCATGACCATCAGTGGGTGCCTGGCTAAGAATATGAGAACAGGATGAGCATGGAGTGATACTTTCCTAGCTCCTGATAGCTTGTAGGCTTTTACATGGCTCTCTATCCTACTCCTCTGCTTTACCAGTTTGAGTCCTAGTTTAGTTAGTCATTTCTCATGTAGTAGTTGTTCTGTACTTCTGATCATGCTTTTGCCTCTCTCTGGAGTTTTTCCAGTTCCTCTCTTCCTCTCCCCCATCTATTTTAAAACAGTGCACTTTTGAAGATGGGGAAAAAATTTGGTTTAGTATGCTTTCTTATCTCTTCCCTCTCTAGTAATTACTGATGTTTTATTTGCATTATGGCTACTACTGAACTCTGAAAGTATCTTTTCATGAACACCTAAGATCCTGTTCCTTAGGGGTATAAGTCAGAGCTCATTGCTGTAGATAGAAAGTTGAGTATCATTGTACCACATGGATCACTTCAAGCTTTACTTGCACTGAGGTTCATCTGCCATTCTTTTGCCCAGTTATCCACCATCATAAGTTCCTTAGGTAGTTCTCATAGCCAGTCTTCAACTCCAGTACTGTAGAGTAATAACTCAGTAATGTTAGCAAACTTAGTGACCTTACTATTCATCAAGTTACCTTACTATTCATCACCTCTATCAGATTGCTAAAGTGTGTGTTGAAAACTGTATGTCCAGCTTCAGATCACTGCCTTACTCTACTGATCATTTTCTTCAGCTTCTTTTTGTCTTTTAGCCAGTTACATGTTTAAGTGAGTTCCTTTTTCTGTACCCCAGCTATTTAGGGTTTTTAGGACTTTTTGAAGAAAAAGCTTTGTTAAATGTCTCTTGGAAATTCAAGTATACTCTGTACTAGCTGTTTCTCCTGCATGTGCTTATTGGCTCCTGCAGAGAACAACACTGCGATGAGCCAGCGAACACATAAGGTTGAGGGGAGATGGGTTTACTGTATAGCCTGCTAAAAGAAGGATGGAATCTTTAGATGCTTACACTGCTCAGTATAACTATTCTCTTTCACGTTATGAGATCCTAAGAAGTTGGAGGCCTGAGTGTTTTCCTTAGATAATTAGAGAAGTGATTCCAAATGTACACACATTCAGTGTTTATGATTTATTACCTGAGCCTAAACCTAATCTGCCCTTCATCCAGAATCAAGTTTGTCAGGCACTTGAAGACTCAAGGATATCTTTCAATCTCTTTCCAAAGTTTTGTTTCAGCAGTGGAGAAAATGGAATTTAATTCAACATGGGTCCATAAGTGAGCCTTTGGATTCAAGGATCAGTACCTTCCAGATATGCCCATCAAGAACATGCAATCTCAATAGCGTTGATGGGAAAATTTTCACAAAGAAAAAAAAAATCTAGCAGAAAGTTCTAATTAAAAAAATAAATTCCAAAATTATTTCTAGTTAATACCTAATTTGAAAAGTAATTTAGTATAATTTGCTTCAGAAGTCAGTTATGTCTAAAAAGGTGTGAGATTAAATTATCTTTATTTCATATCCTATACATCATTAAGCTCCCACAATATGGTATATAGTATGGTTTTCTGTTACTGCTTAAACTTTCGAGAATCATTAAGGACAAGTGATAGTTAAAATTGTATTATCTACATCAAAGTATTTTCTGGTTTTGTGGTAATGACAGTTTGACACTTCTAACAGAAAAAGATAAGCACACTCTGTACTAATTAGAAGCTGCATTTTTTATCAATTCCAAGCTAACAGAAAAATTTGGGTAACAGCTGCTCTACTAATTAGGTACACAGAATGTTTATCACTTCTTGCTGAGTGTCGCACTGTTTCATTACAGCACGAAAAGGTGCCCGTTTGATATAGCAAATAAGATGTTTTGTAAATTTAAGAGTTAAGACTGTAAAGTGACCTTAGCCTGACTTAGCCATTAAATTTCACCCAATAACCACTTCATTGAGCCAAATTCGCATGCACCACTTTTGATTAAGATAGGCTATCTTTTTTTTTTTAATATTAGAGTGAAGTTTTAAAGCAGTTGGTTGTTTTCTTATTTAAGAATTTGCAGTTCTTTATTTGAATTTATCTGCTTTTGGCTTCCAGACTTCCAATATCTTTCTCTGCTACATCTTAAGAGTCATTTTGGTGTGAGATTTTTTTTTTTCCAGCAAAGGTTTTTGTATGCAGTGATTAAATCATCTGTTGGTCTTGTTTATGATAAACTAAACAGATTGCACTTTTCAAGTCTTTCACTGCAACATATTTTCTCTGAACTTCATATCACTTTTATGGCTGAACTCTGTCTCTTCTATTCTTTCAGTATCTGCATATGTCATCCAATGTCAGAATGGGAATATTCTTCTTGCCCCAGTTTTGTACTGGTATTGTATGTCAAGTTGTGTGTTCCTTATTTCCCCTTAGATTGCTAGAGTCATGGTAACATCTGCTGTTCTGTACATATGGCCCACATTGCTTGTCACCTAGCTGTTCTTTTATTTGCTTTATTAAAATGTATTCATTTGAATGGTTCTGTGTTAAAAAGCAATCCAATCGTTCTGTAGGGCTGCGCTAGCTTCCTGGCTAATTACCATCTACTAATCTTTGCCTTGAATGCAGAGTTCATGGTAACTTACTTTAGGTTTACTTCCAAATATGATTTAAAAATTTGAATATCAGGGCAATTACTGGTATATTCCAGTAGACGTTTATCTTTATGGCAATTTCTCATTCACAGCAATACTGTGAAATGTCAGTCAGTTTTTAATGTAATTCCGTATTTATAATACAAACTTGCTGACGGGTTAAATCCAAGATATGCTTTCTACTGTCTTTCATTGGGTGCTAGACAAATAATTGAAGTGCACTTTACCCACATATATAAATATGTAAATACTTTTAGATTATTAAAATGAAGCTGCTACTTTAGGAGTTTTACCACAGCAGAATTCATCCTTCAGCTCCTTTTTTAGCTTTTACTTGGAGTTAATACACTTCTAAGGACCCTAGATTTATCAGAAGGAGGTGTAGTAATGGGGACTGCATGCCTTCCCTCCCCCAGATCCGCTTTTTTGATTCAGAAATACCAGCTTCTGTTGTCCTTATGAAACTTTTTTTGAAGTTCAGCAAATCTAAGAACACAGCTAGAAGGCATATCCTGATCTTTGCATAGTCCTTATTTAGTTTCTTAGGCTGACATTTCCAAAGCAATAAAGGACAGTTGTTTGGTTGCTCATGGATGCTGCGGATCCCATTTATGTTTATGCCCTTAAAAATACTTCCTTCACCCAAAATTGAAGCTTAAATAGTGTAGGTGTGCTTGGTGAGAATGATTTTCTTTGTCCTAACTTGTTTAAGTAAAATTACTAGAAACTATTGTAATTAGCAGTGCAGCTAAGGCATTGTGGTGCCATGAAACATTTCCATCCATCGTATTTCCCTGGGAGCGGACAAAGAGCATATCTGAGCAGCAAACATTGCCTGAACAGTCCAAGACAGGACCTGCTACTGATGATACAGAAAGTGATGGCAGTTGTTCTGGCAGGAGCAGCAACAGCGGCCACCTCTCACCACCCTTCCTCTCTCCCTTCCTCTCTCCTCTCTTCCCACATGTCAGCAGTAGCTGGTCCAGGTTCTCTGTGAGAGCACATATCCCTGTCAGTGAAGGCACTAAGTTTGGCTGTTGTGAGGCATTAAGTTTGCAGCGAGTGGGATCATGTAGTTCGCTAGCTAAGCAGAGGTCATAGAAATGTACCCGCAAACCTCATCTACCTTCCGTGATTCCTGAGAAAATTTAAATCTTAATCAGTCATCATGCAGAATGTTTTACAAAAAAAAAAGTGTGTGCCATCCATCTGTATCTGGATTGTTTCGAGCATTGTGTACACTGATGGTTGTTTTGAATTTTTTTTATTTTTTTAGTGAATAGGGATTTGAAATAAATAATCATAATAATAAATTGTAACATTAATTTGCATGTGCTAGGTATTTGTTTTACCAATAAATATCTTTGCTTCAAATCTTAATACTTGGGTGCCCAAAATATGCAGTCTTCATTCTTAAAGGTGAATGTTTTTGGTTGGGTCTCTAGTGCTGAAAGAGCATATTTCCTTTATAGTTACACAGAAAGCATTTCAAATAGTTAACAATGAGAGAAAAGGAAATAGAAATATTACTTCAAGGCACGAAATTGAAATTTTATTTTTTTTTTAGCTGCAGTTTTGGAAGTTGGCCTGCGTATGTTTCTTTCATAAGAAATAGATTGAGATGAGGACAGGCTGAGAGAGTTGGGGTTGTTCAGCCTGGAGAGGAGAAGGCTCCGGGGAGACCTTATAGCAGCCTTCCAGTACTTAAAAGGGGCCTGCAGGAAAGATGGGGAGGGACTCTTTATCAGGGGGTGTAATGATAGGATGAGGGTAACGGTTTTAAACTGAAAGAGGGTAGATTTAGATTAGATATTGGGAAGAAATCCTTTACTGTGAGGGTGGTGAGGCACTGGAACAGGTTGCCCAGAGAAGTTGTGGATGCCCCATCCCTGGAAGTGTTCAAGGCCAGGCTGGATGGGGCTTTGAGCAACCTGGTCTAGTGGAAGGTGTCCCTGCCCACGGCAGGGGGGCTGGAACTAGATGATCTTTAAGGTCTCTTCCAACCCAAACCATTCTGTGATTCTATGCTGTACTCATATTTTATCATAAGAAATTTGGACATATTTAGAAGATGCAAGTCAAGTAGTCATTGTGTCAGATGATAAAATAAGGAACATTCTGGAGGGGAAAAAAGAAACAGCCTAGAACTGTGATTCATTACATATGCTTAACTTTTTCAGCTGGAGTACTCAAGCCAGGTTGAAATTTACCCTTCTTTTTCCCCCTACTTATTTTCCTACTGCTAATACTTCATCCCTGTCACCATTCATCTTTTGGCAGTAAAAGAAGAATGCAGTAAAGCTGCAATTTTCAGACTTTTTTTTTTTTTATTTTAAAATTGACTTTCATTAGAGACAGAGTAGGACCACTTCTGAGGGCTTTTAAATTATCCCACCATAAATATAATAAGTTAAAATTAACGAATTTCAGTTTAATTATGTGTGTCCACATCATCCCAGCAAGTTCCAAACCCTTTTGTCTCACGACCTGTGATAGAAGCTTTGAGAGCAAATCACACTATATGCAGATGACTGCTTCCAGTGCCCTTGCAAATAACTGTTTTCACTTCCCACTAACCTGTAGATCAAACTTGTAAATCTCATGCCAGTTTCGATAGACTTTCTTGTGATTTTCCTCTGGCAGGTCTGCTTGGTATTTATTTAAAATGGAGCCTCTGCAGAAATTCCTGTGTGGGAGGAAAGATTATTTACCCTGCAATAAGTATGCATTTTTACTAGATGAATTACATGCGTAAACTCCAAGGCTCTCCTTTGCTCTCTGCCAGAGTTCCTGAAAATAAGGAACATTAATGTTTGTTTCACTTCAGAAAGCATTTTGACATCTTTAGATGAAATATACTATCATCGAGGCAATTATGGTGGAAAACAATGAGAGTATTTGGAACTAGACTGCCATTTGAAATTAGACTGATAAGTAGGTATTTTTGTGAATTATGGGTTTATTAAAAAATATGAAGTGAATTCAGTAAATAAGTTGCTGCATCACTTGGTATACATACAAGATTTTAATCTTTTTCCCTTTGCAGTTAAGTTACCAACTTAAGGTGGGTATCATGTACTGTAAAGCCGGGCAAAGCACAGAAGAGGAAATGTATAATAATGAATCAGCAGGTCCAGCCTTTGAAGAGTTTCTTCAGCTCTTGGGAGAACGAGTTCGACTCAAGGGATTTGAAAAGTATCGTGCTCAGCTGGATACAAAGAGTAAGGCTTTTTCTTTTTTTTTTTTCCCCTCCCTTAAGTGAACGAAATGCATCGTATGGTTGCTAACTGACTTTCTATAGGGAGTTCTTAAAAATAACCTCTTTGCTATAGGAAGACAGTTGCTCAACATTAGAAGTGAAAGTAGAGCAAGTATGTAATTTGACCTATACTCATATGGTCTTTCAACTCTGATAATTATTGGATATTTGTACTAATTTGGTATGAAATTATCAATAAAGCTGCAACACGAAACCAGTAACTATGGAACCATTATCGGCATTGCAAATCCGTCATCAGTGTGTTGTCTAAAGAGTAATCAATACAGTTGGTATGTCATAATTTCTTTTAATGATATGCTAATAGGCTGTCACCAAAAAAGTTTCGAGAACCCATCTATGTAACTCCACCGTGACAAGTTGATCTATTGTATTTCTGGTCTGTCTGTTGCATGTAGTTTTTCTTTTAGGCAGTTTTGTCTTACTCCTGCTATCAAATGTATTCCTCTCTCTGTGATATTTCTTTTTAGTTATGGAAATTAAACTGGATTTGGCAGTTACGTTTTACAGTTAAAGCTGATAATATAGTGCAACAAAAATGCAGTGGAAAGATGGTCTTGGGCGACAGTATCTATAAAAGAAACTCCCTACTTTTGGAATCAAGCTTGTGAAATACCTGTTTATCAGCTAGCGTGTGCTATATTCCATTTGTAAATCTATTTAAAAATACTCAGGGGAAAATTTTGGCCTGTCTTCCTTTTCTTTGTAACCAGTTCCTATGGAAATCTTTTGCTATTTTGCTCACTTGCAGCAAAGGAAATTGAATTAAGTAGTTGATTCATGAAAGCTGAAAAGTATTCATCAACTTCAGTGCACCAAAAACTGTGCTCCTGTCATGGGGGTCTCCTATCACAAATACAGTAACTTGCTGTGCTTTAGTGCTCTACTGTTCTACCTTGTGTCCTTGATTCTTACAGGGATCACGTTGCCATCTCCTCAGGCTGTTCTTGATCAGCCTAATCATCGCTCCTCAGAGGGTTATAAAACTTCCTGGGGTTTTAAACCTAAATTAATACCTATTTCGCACATATTTACCATTGAGCCAGCATTCTTTTAGTTGCAATACTTATATTCCCTCTGTTGTATTTACTCCCTTGAGTGCATTTACACATTGCGGTTGTGTCTCCTCTATGCTTTTGTGATGTTACCCTTAATAAGCCAAGTCTTTTATTGGTATGGGAGGCGTGGATTTCTCTGCCCCTCCCCCCCACGCAGTATTACCTGGTAACCTTCCTATGCACTTGTCCAAGTTTGAATTCAGTGCCTTTAGATTTAGTGGCTAGGATTATATACGTGATTGCAGGTGAAATCCAGGCAGTTTCTTGCTGTAACATTGCCTTGCCTTTACTGGAAACATACCATACAATAATTCTGAGGCTGGGTTTTCCTTTTCTGCAGCTCCAAAGTACTATTTCATCAGTTATAAAAATAAGCTAGGTCAAAAATCAAATGTGTATGGAAAACAGAAAATACCTGTTATTTCATGGCTTCTGGTTTTACACTGTGACCTTCTTGTTACTTTCAGTAATTAAAGTAAAATCCTCTCTTCACTTTCTTCTGGCTTAGTTATTTAAGACATCTGAAAAAAACCCCTTTTTTGGTGTCAGTCCACACACGCTGGTTTCTAGTACATGTAAATGCTGTATGATTAAGAGTTGACTCATCTGCTTGGATATACCCATGAAAGCTGTAACTGTGTCTTAGTACTTGTTTAAAATTTTCTTCTAAACAGCAGAATTTTTCAATAATGTTTGAGTTCCTTCTTGTTGCTTCTGACTCAGGGAAATAATTTTGTCAGGTTTTGATTTTAGGTACTACAATCTAGCACCTGTTGAATGGACATGTATGTAAACTTTTAATTGACTGAATCTCTCCTGGTTTTAAGAGTTGTCGTCTTGTACTGAAGGTTTTCCACTCCATGTTGAGAGCTGACGTGTCTTTTTTCACGTTGCCTAGTAGACCTACCAGCTCCATTCTGTATCTAAAAATACAAAAATTGAGAGGCTTTACATGAACGCTTCACTGTGATCAGAGAGGAAGGGGGGATGCTCTGAGTGGAAACTGTTGCTTTCATGAAGGGTTTCCTATGTCTTCTTTCGGTCAAGGTTTACAAGCTCACATGCATGGGACCTCATGAGCTAGAACTGCTTAGGAGCTCCTAAGGTGTCTGAAATCTTTTGGGTTACATTGTCTGCAGGCTCACTGAGGAAACATGTGACTGCACAGCATATGTGAGTTCTTAATGAGCAGGTTTAGACAGCAGCAAATGTGAACAATGGCAACAGACTCTTGTAATTTATCTTGATGGTGCTATGTTTTCCTTTCTGCCAGTATGCAAAGCACAGACTGGAAGTGGTGGAAGAGAACGTGGTGTTTTGGGGGCACAACACTAAGCTCTGGATAGCTACATTCGGAAACCCTTATTGCATATTCTGCATAGGAAATGGCCAAAAAAAAAGCCACCTTGTGGTAGGCAAAATGCTAAAGACGAGATGGTCGCAAGAGCTGCATCTCAGGTATGGGGAATATGTGAACAGCTGAATGCAGACAGGCCATACATCTTCGATAGCAACCCAAAGTAATCAATCAGTCTTTTTTGCCTTGGCCCTAACACAGAAAGGCCCGCAAAGGAGGAGGTTGTGGGTTTTACCATGACTTAGGTTTATAGGGTTTTGTTGAAACAGCTAGGTCTACAGCTAGGAAGCGAGCTTCTCCCTTTTCCAGCTCTGCTTTTCTGTTGCTAGAGGTCACTGTGATGAAATAGTTCTTGCTGTCTCATTACTCAGGAAATTTTCCTGCATAAAAATTCTGTTTAATGTCAGCACAGCTGATTGCAAAGATGCTCTTGAAAACAAATGTCTGTTCGTTAACTTGCAAGAAAGTTCAGAGCTATGTAGGCTACTTTGCTAGTTCCTATACCTTTGCCAATACTTCGCAACCTATGAAAAGCAGATGCATGATGTAAGACACGATGAAACATTTTCTCAGCATGGAGGGAAGCTGATTTGTATATGTACTCCAGAAATTTTCACAAGATGTTTTTAATTTATGCAAATTTAGAAAAGTAAAGTTGCTCTAGCAAAAGGCAGTTTTGGAACAGTTGTTGTTCTTAGAAATTTTTAGAATTAGGGGCCTAATTGGTAAGTATTCGTAACAGAGCCAATTTTTAAAATTGGAATCTCACGCATCCTATTAACTGAAAACCTATTTAAGTATATTGGATCCTTCAAGGGCTTTAGCTTTGGATCTGTGCCAGTGCCACTGTGGAAAAGAGCTGTTACTTTTAAAGTTTTGTTTGTATATTGCTAGAGTTACCAGAGGGGAAGCAGTCTATCTCCTGGCAGCCTACAGACTTTGGATAGGAAATAGAGCTTGAAAATGTCATCTATCCCATGGTTGCTAGGAAGTTTATAGGCATCACTTTAAAGTAATAAACATCACAGTAATCTTTCAAATTATAACTTCAGTCATTTTACTTTATTTTCTAGTTGTATGCATGCTTTATTTCCCTCCCCCTCACTTAGTCTTATTTCTCAGTATTTTAAATTGGTAAATGGGATCAGCTGGATAATGCTAGGCCTGGTAACCTGGCATGTGTGTCCAGCAGAGTGGTAGCGTGGTTGGTGCAGGAAATGAAGGAGATTGATTAATGTGAGTTGTAGGAGTTTATAATCTCATCATGAGATAATTCATAAACCTAGCTAATAATGGTAGGTTTCTGTATGAGATGTTTATACTGCATAACTTTTTGGTTAAGACATGAGAAGAATATAAAAATAGCACAGAAGATATTAAATAGATTAAAAATCTGGGGAATGAATGGACTTCAAATTGACATTTCATTTAAGGGTTGTCAATAAACCCCAGTGTTTCTACTGAAATAATACAGATAGATTACCTTCTTAACTTGTACTATTTAACATCTTTTCAACCATGCAGAAGTAAGAATAGACTTACTGTTGGGTTTGAGACATTTGCTGGGAGACAAATAGCCAACGGAGGTCAGAGCTTCCTCGATTGCTTAAGAAGCAGAAATGGGGATGGGGGGAAGTCCATCTGCATTTCTCTGTGTTTGTATTACACATATACTTCTGTATGTTACAAAATAAAGGATTCTGTCCTCGGAAATAGTCTCTGAGAACAACTTGGCTATTACAGAAGTTGAACATGAGTGCTTGGTGTAATCCTTCTGTATAACAAAGGAGAGCAGGTTTGACAGCTGCTGAATTTGGGCCAATGACTAGGAGAAACTAGAAATAAGGCAGGACTTGTTAACAGCAAAGGTAGATGGGAAAAACATTAAGCTCTGAAACTTCTTGTGCCTTTAATTGTGAGCACTGCTGCAGTTTGTAGCAATGGCTGTTCCTTCTCCTGCCTCATCAGTATTGTTTATTTTTTGTTTTCCTACAATTCCTTGCAACATGTTTTCCTTTGAAACACTGAGTTAGAGTTTGTACTTGTACTGGTTTTTATACAGTTTTCTAGTGCAGAGGTTTTAAAAGCTGCTGTAGAAGCTGACAAAGTCCTTTGGCTTCAGTGAGGTGAATTTATCAGCAGTATGCTGGTGGTGTCAATCACAGTTTTGAGCACTGCTGCTGTTTGAAAAAACACTTAAATGGGAACCTGTTAAGACAGTCCTTGTGAAGATAGCCGAGAAACATTGGAAGGACAGAAGAATAAGGTGGATTTTTAAAGGTGAATAATGATGGAAGGAAAAGAAGGTCAGATAAGTCCTCAGCTAAGTAACTAAATCCAGTAATGGCACAAGTCTGAGAAGGCAGCATCAATAGGTATGCCATAAACTGATGGCAGGAGGGGATGTCTTCAGTGTAAAAAGGTGCTAATGAATTTGTAGATCCCTCGGGCCTCTGTTAAATACAAGGAAATCAAAGTAGACTGCAGTGCTGGCTTACAGTTCTGACCTTGAAATGATGGTTATTATTCCAGTGCGCAGTCTTGGATTTTATTGCAATGGCAGTGATTTAATTTAGAGCAAACGCCTGTAATTATTGTGTTGTACTTCAGAAAAAGTATTCTTGACTTCTAAGAAAGAAGAAATCTGAATGGTGAGAAAGATGCACAGTCTGTAGTGGATATGGACTTCTGTCTGTAGTTGGATTTGAATAACAGGGATTTAAGCTGTGAAGTACTTGGAAATAATTGGAATCATTAAATGTGTCACTTGGATTGTAGCCTTATTACTTCGTTTGCAGAACCAGTGCTGTTCTGAGAAAGAACGCTTTTCTGCCTGAACTGAAGTCCATCCAGGAAAGTTGAAAGTTTGGCTTAAATGCATAGGTGTTGTTCTAGCATATTATTTGTCAGAATTGCTTTATTCTTTTCTTCCCCCCAACCCCTTTAGGGCCCCTTCCCCTCTTTTGTGGCCTTCCTTCCCCTGTATGTCTTCTTACCCACTTCCCTTTCTTTTTGAACCTGCTCCCCCTTTCCAGTTCTTTGTAATATTTTTGTGTGCTCTATTTATGAAAGATGATGTACAAATTAGCATATTTACAGTTAGACAAAAAAAGCCAGTGAGGAGTTATGTTGATGTTTAGGTGACTTTCAGGTGCATCTGCCTCCTTCAGCATGCATTGCAGTGATCAGGGAGAGGATAGAGGCTGTTGTGAACTGAGTGCAAGATGAAATGATTCCCTTTCAGCTGTCATGCTGTTGTAATTAGCATTAAAAAGAAAATGTTTAGCAGCTAGCTAGTTTTTCGTAATGGCAATGTTGAGTGCTGCAAAAGAGAGCCCAGTCTTCTTGAAACATTAACTGAGATTTTTTGATAAGATTCTAGGAACCTTTTTTTATTCTTATCCCCATTTTATTCTATATAGATGATTTAGAATGCAAAATCTCTATGCAGCTATAATGTAGAAAACTTTCCATTTCATTTTATAGATGATGTTGCGGTTTTTCATTTACAGCAAAGCTACCTCTATTTTATTATTCCAAATTTGACAGAAAACGAAAACTTCTTGTCAAAGCTTATACCCAAAATCTGGGTAAATAAACTGTATATTTATGTTATTGTAAATGCCTCACAAATCTCAGAGCTATTATCTCCTTAGTAACATGATCTCTCTGCTAATAAAAAATGCCAAGGTGTAGTATTTAACAGCTTTTTAAAATACATTGCTATAAATAGCTGGGATTATATAATATGGTAGCATGTTTATATAACTTCAAATAACCAGGATGCCTTTTTCCATATATAAATCTAGTTATTTTTAAAATTCTGTTTGAAAATGGGCTTTTTGCACTGTGGACAGCAGTTATATTTAATAGAATATATTCACTATTTCAGCTTTAAATGTGTTACTACTTAATGGAACATTTTTCAAGGTCTCTTTTTTTTGAGAGGGAAAAAAGTAAAAACAGAAGTTCCCAATTTGTCTGTAATCAAGTGTTGTCTTCAACCAACACTTTGTAAACTTTAATAATATCCCCTCTTTTTTTTTTCTTTCTAAACTTCATAATCCTAGTTTTTATCATTTTCTCTCCACATGGAAGTCTCTCCATCCACGTATAATTATTTTTGTGGCCTGTTTCTGGATCCCTTCTCTTTCTTCTATAACTTTTAAAATAGGGTGGCCAGAACCCAAAACAGGTGAGAGTACCTTTGATTAATATACCAGCATTATAATGTCATTGTTGTGGGCTTTTTCCATCATCAGCTGTAAGCATGCTAGCATCCTATTTGGGTTTTTGACTGCTCCTATCCATAAAGCACCTGTTTTAGTGAAGGTTTTATCTGACTTCATTACAGTTAATTTAGAGTCCTGATATTTGTTTAAAAGAACCCATTCTGTTCTTTCATATATTGTGGGTTATATGTCCACTGATACTTAATTATGCATGAGATCATGGTATTCGTTTGCAGTATCTGTCTACCTTCCTTTCTGAAGTCCTTTTCACATTCCTTACAGTTCAGTTTCATTCCGATTAGCCTGAGATATTGGGTGGTGTCTGAAAATTATTTCAGGCTTTGTTACCACTTTTCATGCTCAAATAGGCTTTCTTCAGGGTTTTCTGGTATAAATTCCCTATTCCTAACAAGTTCCTCATTGGGAAAAGTGCGCAAAATTATATGTGCCATCTATATGTGTCATTTGCTTTGGCAGGTGAATAAACTCTGGGTAAGTTTTTACTTGCTGACATTTCAGCTATGATCGAGGATGAATAGGAATTCTTGTCTTGCCTGATGATTTTCTTTGATAATAATGGAGCTTTGTTTTTAAACTTTTTTTAAAATAATGCTTTTATTTTCTTTTTTCTTTAACTGAAGCTGATTCAACGGGTACTCACTCTCTATACACAACATACAAGGACTATGAAATCATGTTCCACGTTTCTACTATGTTGCCATATACTCCAAACAACAAGCAACAGGTAAGATGGACCATGCCTATTTAGAATTAATTTTTCCTCCATCTGAAAAGTAGCTGAACTTATTGAATATTTATGACAACTTTCATTTGTTACTCGCAAAGAAAACACTTAAAGAATCAAAAGTATCAAAAAATAAAATTGGCCATCTCTGTGTCAGGAAGATGAGCAAAGCAGATCATTGTAGGTACATCATAGGTAGATTTTTCTCCATAGGACTGTTTTCTATTTAATTATGCATTATTTACTGAAACTTTGATCTAAATATTATACAATAATGTCGGTAGCACATCTGTGTTACATAAATAAGAGTTCATATCTTATGTCAAAGGGACCATAGTGTACTTGACATGATTTTCAACCTTCTGCAGCAAAGTCCATTGCACTTTAAGGAATGCATTCAGCAAATTGTAATATGCACAGAATCAGAGGTGACAAGTGGGTGGTCCAGCACGCTACACAAGAAGCCATGAGACAAAATCCTTTCTCTTTTTTTTTTTAAGTTTTTTTATTATACTGAAGAGCTATGTAGGCTGACCTGCTTTGTTACTCTGAAGTACCTGGTCTTGTTAAATAGTAGGCCGTCTTGTGTATGATGTGTATGCATTTTACTCTAGAAATGATGTCATTTTGTGTTTCTGCAAATAAAATAGAAATTTCCTTTAACAATGAAAGATAACACAGCATTCTTTTTAGTTTGCTTTTGTACACTAAATGTTACACTGCTTTGTAGTTTACCTTTCTCTTTTACTGTAGTCTTGGATTTACTGAAAGAAGCCTATCAGAAAATTATTATAGCGTGTCTTAAGGACAATGACAACTATTTTCAACTTGAAATAGAACCTGCTTCTGGCTTGTAAAAATGTGTGAAGTGAGGAGTGTTTTCCAGCTTCCATGTATCACTGATTACTCTGATATAGCAGGTTTTGCTGCTGTTTTTCCTCTGTTTAGCTTAAAATTTTCCCCAACAAGGTCTTCCTGTATGTTACATGTAGAAATGAAATTGTTATAAAAATGAAAATGCCCATGCCTGAAACTTAGTAGATGAATAACTAATATTCTGGTACTTGTCATATAAATCCCCAACTGTTTCAGTTTTCAGCTTGAAGTATCACTTGGAATAAA
The DNA here is from genome assembly GCF_965638725.1 of Aptenodytes patagonicus. NCBI lineage: Eukaryota > Metazoa > Chordata > Aves > Sphenisciformes > Spheniscidae > Aptenodytes > Aptenodytes patagonicus. The sequence continues at coordinate 32,921,195 of NC_134955.1, read as the reverse complement.
AAAAATTGAACAATAGTAATTTATAATAATGAGAAATAAATAATTGAAAATTGTGAAAAGACTGTGTTTTAACTTATGCTTTTTTTTTTTGTTAAAGCTTCTGAGAAAACGACATATTGGAAATGATATTGTGACAATAGTTTTCCAGGAGCCTGGAGCACAACCGTTCAGCCCAAAGAACATTCGATCCCACTTCCAGCACGTCTTTGTCATTGTAAGAGTGCACAGTCCCTGTACTGACAGCGTTTGTTACAGGTAACTATCGCTATTTTCACTGAAAACATGGAATTTGAGTGCAAAGGGAGGTGTCATTCCTCTCTTAAATTCTCAGTAGGGAAACATAATGAAAGATAGGGGTCGAGGAGATTTTCGATCATGTGAATGTAGTACGCTTTTTAAAAAGTAAATAGACACACATGAGTATGTAAAGGAAACATACCCAATGAGGAAATTAATGCTGTCAGTATGTCTGTACACACACACACATGCGCACACACATATAATATAAAATCAAGCATTTGGGAATGATTTTAAAATTCCATCCTCACTTCCTTTTTATTCTCTTCATTAAGAGTATGCTAGAAGAGTATTTCTATTTTGATTCTTATGAATTTACTTTTTGTTTAATTTGGGCATTTGAACTTATGTTCCATTTTTGAAATTAAGACAGTGAAAAAGTATGACTAACCTTTCAGAAAGAAGCTAAGCTCTCTGAAATACTTTGTTTGAAATACCTTAATTTTTTATCTCGTTTCAGGCCAACAAAGACATTCCAGAGCATTATGCAGCAAAAAAAAAAAATCTTAGTGTGACCTTAAAGTCAGTATGATTAAAATAGAAAATGGTAACTGATAGTAACATATAATAAAGAATTGCAAGATGATTCCTATTTAGCATAATTTTTTAACCAAATGGAAGGCATATAGAAATGATGTTTTTGAGTTACACTTCTTTTTACGGTCAATGAAACTTTTTACCTTTGTTATATCCTGAACTCTTAATGTATTTTTATTTTTAAATGTTGACTGATCTCACAAACTTTTCTAAAGCTTCTTTATTTAAAATATGAAGTGTCAGAGTAATGGATTTAGAGTAGTTATCTTGAAATGAGATAGCCTTAGAATTAACTTGTCTTTACTGAAATACAAATGTTCACCTAAGTGTTTCATTCAGTCAAGTGCTTATTTAGAGGAAGAGCTAAGACTGCAGTGTCTGAGATGATGTATTCATGTTTTTCAAGTAAGTATAGTAAGGTGTAAAGGCTTTTCCCTCCCCGTAAGTGTTTGGTAAAGCTCACACAGCACTTCTGGAACTGATGCTGAACTTTGTATGTGTATTAAATTCTCCTGGAGTAGGTGTGTTCATGTTGGTACTCATTTTGAGGTATTCAAGGTACTCAAATTCCACTGCTACATAATTTATGTGGACATAGCTTGTTCTTAAACTTTTAGACGTATGTTTCAGCTCTTACTCTGTACAGAAACTGATTTTGAAGTAAAAGGAAAGTAGGAAATACATCTACAAGGGCTACAGATGCATTTTCCATTTGAATTGGATATTACAAACACAGAGAAAGATCTGCTTTCGTTATTATTTTAAATAATATGACTGCATATTTTCAATTTCTTCCTTTTAAAAGGCATGGGAAAGATTTATACTTGTTATACTGTAATAAATTTAAGTATCTCATTGTTCTATTTCTGACCTTCAGACTTCTGAATCGCTTTTGTTTTTCAAGTGTTCACAACTACAAGGGCTGGAGCCTCACTGGTTACTATTAGTGAATAAAATTTGAGAATTTCAGCTTTAGTGATGCTACAAGCTTAAATTTTAAGGGGAGGGGGAGCAGGTAGGAAAAAAAAATTGAGAGTGTCAGTGTTCATTTTGATACAGGAGACTGCCAGAGTACTGTATGTTCTGTGTACTGCCTTTAAGATTAAAATCCTTTCTTTTTTTGTCCTCTCAGTGCAAATACTTGATTTAAATTTACAGAATTCCATTATGAAAAGTTTTTCTAGGAAACTTTTCAAAGTAAGTTTGACCTCTTTTTCACTGAATTATTTGGAACAGTTTCATAGATTTGTTATTCTAGACAAAACAGGAAGCCATACAGCATAAAAATGTACTGGAATTTATATTAAAAACTACGTAAAAGGAATAAAATCAAGCACTGTCTTGGCCAGTGATTCTCCCTCCCAACTAAGATAAACAACATTTCTGATGGCTTCTGTCGGCATCATTCACTTTTTAAAACTTCTCTAGCATATGTTAAAGATTAAATTCCTATCCCTGTGATTCATGATATTGAATACCTAATCAAATAAAACGTCACTGGTAGTTTTTCATTACATCCAGTAATTGTGTTTAATGCTTAGGCTTCTATCTCTTAATAACAGACCCTTTAGGACCACTGAAGATGATCGAGAGTCAGATGGTTGCATCATGAGCACCACCTGTTGCATACTTTTAGATATATTGGCATACATTTGAAGGAAATATGACAGTCGGTCACATCTTTCAGTATCAGTTGCCAGAAAATATAATTTAAAAAACCAAAAACAACAAAACCAAAACAAACAAACAAAACACCCCACCACCCAAGAACAGAAGATATGGTTAAAGATTGGGTGGCTTAATTTTTATTTTTGGTGTTCCTGTGTGCCCCCCCCCTCAAAAGCTTTACTAGTATTTCTGCAACCTCAGTTAATGATGGCGGGGGGGCAGGGGAGGGGATTTTTCTGATTACGTTTAAGGATTCAGATAAGTTAGAACAAAGTGTGAAAATAATACCAGCCAGTCTTCCAAATGAAATACCACATACATTTCTAGTGTGTTCAAGTTCCATCCGATTTTTCTTTATAAAACACCATTACCGTGATATTTTGGCCAAAATTAGTTAATGCTTTTTCAGATCTAGTTATAGATATGTGGTAAATCATATTTGAACTGTTGGAGCATTTCTTGTCACAAAACCGTTGAAGTATGGTTGTCAGTCTCTTCTTAGGACAGATTACCAAGTGAATGATACTGGACTGGAATGGCAAATCTTCAGTGATGCCAAACATCTCTCATCCGCTCTGTATCAAAAGAGAATTGACCAGGGAGAATAGCTAGTCGGCATTGCCTAAGGCTTATTATCAGTCTGTCACTTGGTATGGAAACTAAGAGTTGAAAAAGAAAGCATCTATTTCTAATATATGTCTCCAAACGTCTAAGAAATTTCTTATTTCTAGTATTTTTGGAGTCTGTTTTATCACTAGCATGCAATATCAACTAGTGCAGTTTTCGATCTGGAAATTTAAAACATAATCAGTATGTTATAATAGTATAGTATATACGTTTAAAACATAATCAGCATGTATGCATTCAGTCACCAGAAGATGCTTCTCACAGTGAAACTGGCCTTGTGAGGTGACTTTATTGTCTTTATCTTTTTAATGTGTCCATTTTATGTATATTTCTAGTATTGATCATACACTTCATATTGCTTTCAGTTGAGCCTTTCAGCTTCAGGTAGCTAAATTATAAGCTAGCCTTTGTAATAGTGTGTGTTAGAAATTTTCTGTTTATAGTAGAAACAAACAGAATTCAGAACTTCCATACATGAGTGATTACTTTGTCAAAAAAAGCATGATTTTGCACTTGAAGCTCTTTTTAAGCTGTGGTACTGAGGATGACTCAAAAATGCCTGGATGCAAAAATAAGTGGCCTTCTGTTTATATGGTAAGGGGGACATAATCTCCACACTGGCAAGATTTAAATGTAAACATAGGCATATTGCTGAGAAAAGGAGAGGAGAATTGAGGGCTTAAGGAAAAAAGGAAATTTATTTTCTGTATTCAAAAACTGCTGAAATGGCACACAGTGAAAAACTCTGCTTCTTCCTTATTCTTTTATTTCTTTTAGTGTTGCTGTGACAAGATCCAGAGATGTACCATCCTTTGGACCACCTATTCCAAAAGGTGTCACGTTTCCTAAATCAAATGTGTTCAGGGACTTCTTACTAGCCAAAGTCATTAATGCAGAGAATGCTGCTCATAAATCAGAAAAGTTTCGTGTGATGGCCACCAGGACCCGTCAAGAGTACTTGAAAGACTTGGCAGAGAAGAATGTCACCAACACACCTATTGACCCTTCTGGCAAGTTCCCCTTCATCTCGCTCGCTTCAAAAAAGAAAGAAAAGTCCAAGCCTTATCCAGGAGCAGAGATCTATAGTTCTGGTGCTATTGTATGGAGCGTCCATGCAAAAGACTACAGCAAGGGTATGGAAATAGACTGTCTCCTAGGCATCTCTAATGAGTTTGTAGTCCTCATTGAACAGGACACGAAAAGCGTGGTGTTCAATTGCTCCTGTCGAGATGTGATAGGGTGGACTTCAACAGACACAAATATCAAAATATTTTATGAGAGAGGTGAATGTGTTTCCCTGGAGAGCTTCATCAGCAACATTGATGATATCAAAGAGATCGTCAAAAGGCTGGAGGTTAGAATGTGTTCTCTTGTTTGGTTCCCCTTCTTTACTTTCTCCTCATGCCCCACCACCAAGTAAGGCTTCAATTTAAGTAATGCTTGGGATCCCTAAAACTGTTCTAATTGTTTATCGTGAAATCTATGAGGACTTTCTTGCTTTTATTTCTCATAATCCAATATTGCTTTCACTTTTATCAGATATCAGCCAACCTCAGCTGGTTGTGTGTGTGTCAAAAATGTCTCAATATATTAACAAAAAAAAAGCAGAGCCTTCAGATGTGTAAATTTCTCCCAATAAATACAGAAGTCTCACCTTATTTCTCTTCCTTGTTTTCCTTCCCTTTCTCTGTTTTATAGGCTTGTTGTAATCTTGTTTCAAATGAAGCTGTAATATCTTTGAGACTGACTTACTATGTTGCCAGCAGGGTGCAGTCCCTATTGCAACCTTCAGATATTCTCTGAATGCATGTGATAAACTAAAAATGCAGTGAATCATGGTATCTTGTCTATAAAACATCTGTCCGTGCTCATTTTTTATCCAATTAAGTTATGAAAGAATGTGTTACATTTCACTGTCTTTCCTGTAATTTCACAACTGTAGTTGTATAATGACCAGGAAAAAGGGAAAACCAGGCCCTATTAAATTGCTCTTGGCGGTATTCATGCTCATGGTACATAGAAGAGTTGGCATAGACCCCAGTTTACTGTGCTTAGTAACTGCATGCCACCACATTCTGACTGTAAGTAATCTTGCAGTTTACTGAAACAGTTACAAATGTAGAATGGTTGGCTGGTTACTAAAGTGTAAAAGATAAAGTAGACATGCTGGTGTAACTCCAGGTGTTTTTCTGTTGTGTGCTGCCATGTATCTTCTAAAATTCCTGTGGTTTCAGTAAAAATTTCAAGGCAGAACTTGGGTAACCAGACTCTACTGAAAACAGTAGTTAGTGACAAGACCCACTTCAGCTAATTATGTACCCAGGACTGTGATATATATTACTTGATTTGGTTGATTGTACAAAACTGGAGCCCTTAAACCTCTGTTAGCACTGAAGGTCTCTCTGTGCATTAAATTCTGTCTTTGTTTCAATTCACAGCTTGTGACTAAGGGCTGTGAAACAGTGGAGATGACTCTGCGTAGGAATGGTCTGGGTCAGCTTGGTTTCCATGTAAACTATGAAGGCATTGTGGCAGATGTTGAGCCCTACGGCTACGCGTGGCAGGCAGGACTGCGACAAGGCAGCCGGCTGGTGGAAATCTGCAAGGTAGCTGTAGCCACTCTGAGCCATGAGCAAATGATTGATCTTCTCAGAACATCAGTAACAGTGAAGGTTGTCATCGTCCCTCCGTATGAGGACTGCACACCACGCAGGTATTGTATAATAGCTACATTTGGTCTGAAATTATATCTTGATTTGTGGGGTCAGGGGGGAAAGGAACACCACAGAATAAGTGTTAACCTCCAAAAACCATGGTATAATTATAATACAGCATCCAGTATTGTAAGGTGAAAGAGGAGAGCAGAAAAAACTGCCCATATTCAGACTCCAGGCCCCATAAAATATTCATTGACTACCACAGTTTAAAAATGTGTGAAGAACCTTACGTGTCCTTTAAATTCCATGGAATTTAACGTGGAAATAAAATGATTTTTTTTGTTGTTGACAGTTGTGTGTTTGATGCATCAAAATTAATTGTACATTTCCCTCCCTGCTTTCCCATTTGTTGGTAGTTTGCAATGTCTGTGGATGTAATTCTCGAAAGCTATGAATAGACTTACATTCTTCTACTTTCACAAATAAGTAAGGCTGTAAATGATGAGAGTTTATCAAAGGTATGGATCTGGCCAGAGAAATTGCTGCAAATTCTTCTTTACTCAGTAGTAGATCTTGCTGCATCTCTCTCACTTCCTATCTGTGTTAAGCCTGAGGCTTGTGTCAGCTGCATTATTGCTTTTATAGCTTTAAAATGTTGCTTGATCAGAAATAAGCAGTAATACGTGCTTTTTTTCTAAATTGGACATTAAGTCCCTCCATTTTTCCTGAACTGACACAAAAGCTTTTTATAATTTTTACTGCTCCCATCTGAACTCTCTGCAGTTGTCTGTAGCATTCAGCCACATCACTAAATCTGATTCCCATATTCCTGACATCCTGTATTAATATCTTGCAAATGCTATATGATTAAAATGGAATGATCTTTAATAGGCTAAATTTGCCTGCAGGCTAGCTCAAGTTTTATGCTAGATTTGCCAAGAAGCAGCAAGTACAGTTACCAAAGTTCAATGTGTTCCTTGCAGTGAGAGACTGAGAGAGTGTTTTGCACTGCTGTTTTCTAATCAGGCAATATCTTTGTAGGGGTAGATGCTAAATCTTTGTATACTTAAGGTTGAGGCTGAACTTAAATGCATATTTATTTGATATGAAATTGTGTCTCCGAGCAAAGACCTTGTACTTGCATAAAAGAAGAATCCATGTTTGTTTTTACTGTGAGCCATACTAACTCCTGTTGTAACTGGTAGCAAAACAGGAGCAGAGAGAAAAAGGAGTTTTATTTGTCCTTTAGTTGTTAGTGGAAAATTGAATAGATGTCAGGGATTAAAATGAGCAGTGGCATAAGGTCACCCATGAGGTATTTGGAAAGCTTTTGTACAGTATTTAGCAGCCCGAGCAAATGGAAAGTTCAGCTGCAATCATAGCAAAAGGATTAGAGCAGAAAAATCTGTGTGGAAAGCACAGATCCTATTATTCCTGAACTAAATTAAGTACAGCCAAAAGCAAGCTTAGCTTTAGTGTATCCAAACCCATAGCAGGAAGAGAAATTACTGCACTTTTTGAAATACTGTACTCAGCATCAGTGAGTTTTGTTGTTGTCTTGTAGTGAGCAAATGTTCACAGTGAGTTATTGCCTAGTTATAAAATTTCATAAAGCAACTCTTTATCCTGCTTGTTGTATCCAAAATCATTAAGGTTGAGGAACTGTGTCTTGAATTTGTAGCTATCCGAAATATATTACTAGAGACTTGACTTAAATCTTTGCAGAAAGCAATTTCTCTTTTGGCAATTGGTTTTCCAAAATCGGAGTCCTTTCGTTGTGTCCTCTGGAGGTCATTTAGTATTTCTACTACAGTAACTTCTACAGGCCATAACTAAAATGAAGATCAGTTCTGCTTGGTACAGTACATTCATATGAGAAGCAGTCCCTATCCTAATAAATTGATTGGCTTGAAGTTGGAGGAAGAGCGGGGGTGCAATTAGATAAGATGACTTGCCAACAGGCACATGGGCAAGGTCAGTAGCAGATACAAAAATATATCCAAATACCCCGATTCACAATCTAATGCCCTACACAGAGGCAGGCCTTGTTATGATTATATCTCTACTAAAAGATGGTCGTTAAAACATTGCCACTGAACTCATTTAGTGGACTGATTGCTGACCTTGAAGTTAAGAACACAGCAGCAAGAGGACATTGTGTATTCTTGCTTCTTAAACTGTAACTATGTCTGCCAAAAAAAAGAGCAACCCAAACTACTAAAGTATATAATCAATAGGGAAAGAATAGCAGAGACATAAAATATGAAGAGAAAAGAAAAAACAAGGGTATCAAGATTTTAGTTAGGTTGTGAGTGGACTTCGAAAACAAATCTCCTGATCATCCCCATCTACCATGCAGCGGTTCACATCAAAGTGGTCTGGGTGCACACAAACATTTCCTTTCAGATGAAGCTGAACTACGTGTGCTTCAGAAGCACACCTTGTGCCTTCCAACTTCTAATTTAATTTGCAGGTCAAGACTAGAGGGTAGGCCAAAGTAAAACCACAAAACGTGTATATTGTGGACCTCAGCAAGACCTCAGCACCGACTGTTTCACTTTGTCTACTCCTATTAGACTGCACGACTTGCTAATGTCAGCACAGCCAGATAACAAGTTACCTGTTTTGTTTTGTATTTTAGCTGGGAAGAGATACTGATATTTCTCAGCACTAATGGTGTAATCGCTTAGAGGAAGGGCTAGAAGTAGAAAATTTTGCACTGATTGGTTCTTTTTCCTTCCCATTAAATAATGATGTGTGTAGGTAAACAAAGTAAGCACAATAAAAAATTCACTTAAATAGAAGTATACACATTTTTCAAGAGAAATACCCAAATTATCCTCACCGAACCTGAAGGTCACATCTGCTTTCCAAATCTCTCATTTTAAATGTATGCAGAAGTTTGCCCTGCATCTTACGTGGACTGCATTAGCTTGTGTCCTGTTCTACTCCAATTTTTATGCTGTCCTGTTCCTGTACATCCTCAGGAAGCAAAGGGCATCGTTTGGACTTGGCATCTACAATTTTTAGCAAGTGTTTTGTTTTCATAATGTGCAAATTTATCAACTGAGGTACTCTAAAGCCAAAGATGTTTGAAAATGAAGCGTGATGCACTATTTCATGGGAATCTTGTCTTTTCATGGATGTCTGTGCATCAGAAAGATTTATCTCAAAAAGAACAAACATTTCAGGTCTTAATCGTCTGGGTGCAGGTAAGTTCTAAAACCCGTGACTTTCTTTAAATCAGGAAGGGGAGATACCCTTCTAGCAGATTTTTTAGCTTTTATAACCCAGTAATCAGATGAATAGTATCAAAATTTGTTAAATACATGTTTCTAAAAAGCAAAATCTTACATTTACTGTTTCATAGAATTGATTCAGCTTCTGTCTTCAGATTTCTGTCCTTGTGAACAGGATATATTTATTTTATTTTTTCTAGTAGCATGTTAAATTTCTTCATTTCCAGGAGTTCTTCAGAAAACTACCGTATGCCAGTGATGGAATACAAAGTGAATGAAGGAATGTCGTATGAATTCAAATTTCCCTTCAGAAATAATAACAAATGGCAGCGAAATGCAAGCAAAGGGCAGGGACCTCATGTGGCTCAGGTACCATCCCAAATACAAAGTCCAGTAACATCTAGGATTGGCTCTGGGAAAGGAGAAGGGAAAATGCCACCCCCAGAACGAGCAGCCAACATCCCCCGAAGCATCTCTAGTGACGGGCGCCCGTTGGAGAGCCGGAGGTACGTGTCTTCTTCACAAATGGCTTTTCATTGCTGCTCAGAATCTTGTCTGGAAAAAAGCACAATAGATTTATCTAAGTATCTGAAGACTGCTTTTAATCTTGGTTTTAATTAGCCAAAAGGCAACATGAATATGAGCGAAACATTAGCCAAAAGGAAGTACCTTTCCTGGCATGATTAACCACAAAATGAAGTGTTACGGGATTGTTAAGCTATGTTTCCCTGTGTTGGATGGTATTCTAAAACTGCTGTATTGTTATTTAAGTTTTAAATGAGTTACAATCAAAGTTTTAGATCTAAGTGTTCCTGAACTCCTGCATTTTGAAGTAGTAAATCAAAATTTTAGCTTGTTTATAGGCTTGGTGGAATCGCCTAAAGCTCTCAAGGTAGGAATGGTATCTAACAGGGTGTTTAGCAAGAGAATTCTGACCAGCGCAGAAAGCAAATTTATTTGATTGGGGAGTTCTTAAACTTCTTAGGCTAGAGAAGAGATTGTTTTAAGTTTGCATTTCTCCAGGGTGGTTTGGGGTTTTTTGTTGTTTTGTTTTTTTTAAACAAGAAAGTGATTATTATTAAGATAAAGGTATCAGGCACATCCTGTCACAGTATTTTCATTCTTTCATGGAAGATGATGTATTTGATAGTATTCAAATGGACTGTCATTGTTTTGATTATCTGTACAAATCGGTCACTGTCTCTGCATTTACAAAGAGATCTGTTGAGGGAAACAAACTCGTAGCTTGTATTTCTTGATTTGGACAATTCCTTAAAAAAAAAAAAAGCTGTAGACAGATTCTGATCATGCTTTACGTTGCTGAAAAATATAAAGGAGTGGAAATAAGAGGCATATTGTAGAAAATTTAAAGAGAGCTCTAATGAACTAACTTAAAGCATTTTTCACATCCTGAAGAACTGGGGATAAAAAAAAATAAATATTCAAAGACGGTACAGCCAAGACCAAGAAACTACCAAGGTGAAATTGAAACTTCTGTGTAGGACACCTTGTTAAGAAATGATAATAGCTGGTAAGGACTTAATTTTCTTACATTCTTTTTCATTAGACACTATCATACTTCTGCACTCAAACTGATTAGAGAGTGCCCCCCCAGTTGTAGCGTTATGTAAGCTCAATAGAGGTATACTTAAAGCTCCCATCAGAGTGAGTTGCAAAAGAAAATTTGCAACGCTGAAAGCACTAATAATTTCACAGGCAACCTGATAAGATTGTCTGTGAAAAAGGTTGCAGAAACCAGTGAGACACTGGCCTCAGCTCTCTAATGGTATATTTGGACCAACATAAAAATTGCATGGCTTCAGGCCGTATCTGCCTGTTACAGCTTGAAGACGGGCAGATGCTGAATTTGAAGGAATAGGAGTTGGGGTGTTGGGTATTTTTGCTCTCTCCAGCGCTGTAGAATCTCACTCTCTAATTATGGAAGACATAGTTTAAGGCAGTGGCAGAAGATCAGAATCAGTTGAGTTGCTGACTGATTGCAGACGGTTCCATCTCTTCATGGTATTAACCAGAGTTTTGTCTAGAGTCTTGAGTTGGCTGTTCCACGACTCCTGCCGAGGAGTGTGAGCCTTTGGTTGCACTGAGGGGTATTATTAACTGTGTTTTTCTTGTGCATAAAATCCTATGTGGGCAACATCACACACCTAAAGCATCCAAGATTTATCCAGTCACTGGATGCTTCTAGAGGGGGGTTATGGCCTGGCAAATATTTGCAAAGTGAAAATTACATTTCCATATACTCAGTATTTGTCTTCAAAAAGTGAAACTTTGACTTTCCATTTCCTTCATTTTCAAGGCATGTAGCTGGGGTTTTTCTCCTCTAGACATTCTTTTAAGTATTTTTTTAATTATTATTCAGAAAGTGTTCTATTGGATCTTTTCATCCTTAAAAATATATTATCAAAGTAGCTTTTAAGTTTGGCTGGGAATTTTTTTGGATGCCTGAAAAATGTCCTCTCTCTTATCTTTCTGGTCTGCTAAACATGTTAGTCTTGGCTGGATCAAGTTTAAATATAACAGCAGCTGCATAAGGTTAACATGTTTCCAGTTAAAGTGAAGAAAAATACATTTTTGTCATTTTAAAGGAACACTGGAGGGGAAAAAAAAAAAAGCAATAAGCTCACTCCAAGACTCATTTGTCTTTTCTCTGCATGATAAAAGAAAGCTTTGCTTTTGGGGAAGCTCAGATACTTCTATTCTTATTGTGTAAAATCTCTAAAATCAACAAAGATGAGATTTGCGTAGCCCTCTTAACTACTGTCTCATTTAATTTTTCACCACTAACTTTCATACTTTCCATAGTGTAAAGATCACCTATCAGGAGGTGCTGGAATCTGTGCGTGTTTCTGGTGCAGGTGGCAGCGATGGTGCTCCGCTGTGCCTCGCTCCCTACGATTTGTTCTTTGCTCAGCTCTCAATTGGCTGGAGAAATGGAGGACCAAGGGTAACCTGGTAATATGGGTACCGGGATCTATACCGGTGGTCCCTGTGATCCAGAAAGGGCCCTCTAATTAACATGATTATAAACTTGACCCCACCATATACCAGATGGCTACTTCAGTGTCTCTCTCTCTCTGCAGTATTTATGTTCTATTGAGCAATTTTAAGGGATTTTAGAAAAAAGCACCTGTCATTACGGCTCATTAGCGAAGCGGTACAGCTATCCTAAATTTCCTTAGTACCATTAGAGCTTCACTTTCGAAAAGAAGGTACTGCCTAAGTGTCAGTGGGGCTGGAAACTTACCTATGAAGATTGGCATCAATAAGTAATTTCAGTACTAAATTATCTCAATTTTAATCTTTGGTTGTGGTCTAGATATCACCAGCTATCACTTGTGTTTCTGCGGTGCTGAGCCATGGTTCAGACTTGCTGATGTTTGACTGATCTTGCTACTTAGTTGTCTTGAGACTGGAGCTGGCATTTATCCCTCTGTGCTTCTGCCTTTTGACTGCATGTTCTTCGTTTATTGAGCCGGGCGCAATGACAGCGATGGCAGATCTCATCTGCCACTAAGAAACACCACTCTGTAGTTTGTGATCTATGTTTTAAGGGATGTGGCAGCTGAGAAACCCATAGTAAATTGATCCATGTGGTTCTCTGAGCTCTGAATCTGAGATGATTTTTGGAACTAGTGCTGATAGCAGTTGCCCAGGACCACAGAGGGTTGGTACCGTCATTAGCCGTAGCTCCAGCAGGTGTGATTTCAAAGAATGAAATAGAGGCATTATAATATTTCTGACTTATCAGACCTAACATGGTACTCATTTTAATGGCAACATATCAGCAATAAATCCGTGACTTACATTAAGTTTTTAGAAAAAACCCTGAAGATTTGGGGGATTTAATTTAAACAGAAACAGATTAACAGACAGGTGTTTCCCTCTGTGAGTACAAAGTGCTCTCAGGGTATGGGGAGTACAGGTATAACTCTTTTTGAGTTACTTACTAGTGATATTTGACTGATGATCACTTTATATAACTGTGAAATAAATTTATTTTTTACCCTTGTTGATATTTTCACTTTAGTCCATTTAACTATGTTAAAAATAAATAAAAGCTGCATTACTGATCCTGAGAACAGGAGGATTTCACTTCACATACATAAAAACATCTTGCCTCCCTGTGGAGACTTCTATTGTAGGTGGGAGAGTAGCTTCCTTGACAGTCCCTAATTCTGAGAAGGCAGACAAATGCCCAGTCCTGTGCCTAACCAGCAGAGTACTTAAATTTATCTTTATTGGATTGTCTTCATGTATCCAACTCACTAGCTTATCCTTAAATTCTCCCTGTTCCTCATAGTATCCTGGGTCTTTGAATGTATTCATGATTGATATGTATATTTGTAGGCAGGAAAAATGACTCAAAACTTTATAAATCTTAAAATAAATCTCTAATGCTACTGCAACATTAAGACTGAAAAATCTAATAATATAAATGCAATAAATTCCAAGTTATGGCTTCTTTCACAACGTTAATTAGTCCACACGGGACACTATATAGCCTATAACCCAGAATAAATATCAGAGTGATACATTAAGGAAAACAACAATAACCCACATATATGTGAAGTATGCCAGAGCTAATGTTATTGGAGAAGATGTAATTTTAGAGCTTGATATTTTTTTCCCCTCCCAATTTTCGGGTTTTATTTTGTACACTTGGTTTCCAGACTTTATTAAGAAAATTGTGCAGGGAAAGGAGATGAGATAGTGTTAGATGATAATCTCTTCTTAATTAATTTATCGTAAACTGGAACCAGCTTTAACTAAAACTTGATTCAACAAACATTTGAAAAGTGTGAAAACCAGTGAGCAAAGTGTGCTGCTGGACTTGTGCACTTCAGTGTGCAGCTCAGTACTGTACTGGATGAAAGCTCAAGGCTTGAACTAGAAAATTTCTGAGCACAGTCAATATTTTAAACCAAATGGAAAACTGAATTATGGCATGACTGCCGTCAAGCACTAGCTGTAAAATTCTACAGTATAGAACTACTAGAACAATATTCATTAAGACTGGTTTTAAGTCTTATTGGGGACTTTGGAGCACAGTCTTGCCCTAAAACTTCATACTTCTTTGAACGATGCCTGTGTGTAGTCAGTGACGGTAACTGTGCCAGTAGTAGTTTATAGGTTAATTCCTGCAGATAGATTCTAGTTTAAACTGTTCTCATATTATATAAAAATCCTAATCTGCTGCCGCTTAGCTTGGATCAGTGATGTCTCTCCTAATATAAACAAGCAGGTGCTTGTGCTCATCTTGCCAGCTGTCAAGTGAGCATTGTAGCATGTGTTGCCTACCTCACAGGGTTTGAGGATTTGTTATTTTAAAGTTTTCGTAACATTCTTCAAATTAAAACATGTACTAAGATGAGATTATAGATTATGCGTTTCCTACTGGCACCAGGACCTAAGCTAGATGTAGCAGTGGAAAATCAAAGGTTTGTTGGTACGCCTGGCTGTATGGGCAAACTCTTGTGTTCCAGAAACATCTGAGAAGAGCCATGCTGTGTCATGTCAAGAGTTGGTCTCTCTTGTTTGACAGTGGCCATCAGCAGGGACCAGGGGAAAGCATAAGAAATGCTTACAAGTATAAGGGAAGACTCCTTACCAGGTCTGACAGTCTCCTGGCTGGCTGCTGTTTCGGATCGCCTGGAGCCAGCTGCAGCTGTACCGCTGTGTTTAACAGCTGTGGATGGTATCTCTTCATCCAGGTGCCTGCTAATTGGTCTCTTGATAGTTCCAGGTCTCCAATTGCTCTTTTGTCATCAGGGATAATGAATAATCTTTTTGCTTGCTTGATCCAATATAATTCATGTTTGGATGGATTGAAGCAGATATGATAAAATTCTCTATAATCTGTGGAGCCATGTAACCTATTCAGTGTTTCTTCGTACAGAAGCCATTCTGTACTTCTGGTTGTCCTGTTGCCTGCCTCTGTATCTTTTCTTGTTATAATACGTGTTTTCTGAAATGCAATAATCAAATTGAAGAAAAATACTTGAGAAGGTATACAGTGTGGTGTGAGAAGGTACAATACGACAGCATTTTCTGTTTCATTTGCTATCCCCTTCCCCAAAATTGCTGATGTTCTTTTTTCCTTTTTGAATGGTTTGGTTTCCTTTTTAACATGAGAGCACTGAGTCAGTGTTTTCAGAGAACTGTCACATCCTGCAGTATTATTAGGATTGCAAAAATCAAACACGTGGAAGGTAAGCATGCCAGAATTAAGATTTGCTGTGCAATTTTATTCAGAACTCTTGTGTAACCGTGTCTTCTGATACTTCCTTTGATTCAGTTAAGAGAATTTCTTTTAACAGAGGACAGCTGCCTCATTCAGTTCACATAGTGCATGCAGCTCATTAAAGAAGAGCTATTTAATACTTTCTTTTCCTCTTCATTACTCCATCCCATATTTACTGGATGGCATTCAAATCCTGCTGTAAAGATGTAATTATTAATTCCCCTCTACGCTTTACAGTGGTGCCCAGTACTATGGTTTCTGAATGCTTCACGGATATTAATTAAACTTAATTTTCAAAACTCTTGTGTGAAAAAAGATGTCTTTGGCCCTCTTCAGATTAAGAACAAAGGTAGAGAGAGGAATTATGTTCTAATCATTTGCTGTGTCTTATTTTGGGCATCTCATATTTGGAAGTGTGCCCAGCATTGTTAATATTTTATATATTCAAATTACAGCTTCAGTTGACTTCATCTGCTTTGGTAAGTTTTCAGCTCAGAAGTAAATCGGGCCTTGGACTCAACTAAGGCCTTTGAGAGATTTGCAATTAGTGAAAATGAATGAAAAATTTTCTTTTAACAAATATGCCAGTGGTCATATTGGAGTGCTGCAGCAAGTGCAAGATAAGAATTCAGTTTGCTAAGTCAGCACTGAAGTGCCTTTGACTATAAGGCCATCCTTTCTCTTCTGCCAGCCTGCGCCTCCTTCACTTCCGAGCTGTGCAGCTCTTGCAGGAGAAGTTGTAGCACAAAATAAAACTGCGCGGGGCAGAGGTCCTAAGGGAGAAGGCACCTGTGTGTGATCATATAACTAAAGACTGCCTTAGGCCATAGGCACAAAGCGTCCTAGACTGACATTTTTCTTATGATGTGTATATTACATACCTATGCATACTGAAGGCGTGGGGAAAATTACAGCTAATGACATGGAAATTAATTTATTAAGAGCAAGATGGATGCTTTCGATGTCTGTGTTGTCATACTAAACAAAATAAATGTACGTCCATCCCACTCGCTGCCTTCACAAAAGATGGTTTTCTTGCCATACTTAGCAAGACTCAACCAGTCCTTTCAGGATGAACTAGATCTGTTAGAACTAAATCATGCGTGGTATAAACCCAGTTCAGTTGACTGCAATGTAATTGTATCTGTTTAATGCAATGGACGCTTGGCCTATTTTTAAATTCAATTACGGGACTCACGTACTTAACCGTTTTTGAACTTCTTAAAGCTGTCTTTTGAAATAGATAATAGCTTGGTTTAGTTTTGGTTTTAATTATAAATAAAAGACAAGCACAGAATATCTTAACTATTGGGGCATACTGCTAACACAGTACTCCTTTTGTCTTGGGAAGTGCCTTTCATCAGTAGATTTAAAAGCAGCTCAAAAAGTCAATTTGAACTAATTTACTCTAAAGTTCTTTTGTCTTATTTATGTTTTACATAAAATGAAACATCTGTCACTATTAATGTTTTTTAGTGCTATTGTGAACTGTACCAACAAAATGTATTGCTGCCTTAAATAATAGGATGTCCTACCTGACTGTTCATTGCTGTTGTTCAGACCACATTTATAATACAATTTTGTTTGCCCTCGAGGCCTTTCATCTTTGTAAATGAGTTATAACTCCATGACATAGTTCTGAAATCTTGACATTCCTTCTGACCAGTGCTGTCACTTTTTGGTAAGGCATAGGAAGTAAAGAAAAGGCATAGCTGAATCTGAAGGGAAAATGTAAGCGTTTTCCAACAGGAAATCATTTTATAGCAATTATTTGAGAATAATTGGTTTCTTTGCCATAAATTCTAATTTAGTATCGGGGGAAAAAAGGTCATACTTTTGAACTGTGTATTGCTCTGCAAGCATAAATGAGTTTAAATGTGTGTGCCTATATAGATGAGTGAATGCTATTGAAAGCATGTTTTTTTGTTGGTGGAACTATTTTTTTTTTCTCTTTGCAAGAGTGCCACCGGGAAAATGAATTGCTTGGCTCACGGCTCCCCAAGTTTCCAACTCTTGAACTGTGTTCTTTGCAATCAAATATTTCAGAATTGTTGCTTGATAAATGTAAGATAAGTTAAATTCAGTTTGGTAGTCTAGAAAGGAATTACTGGATTTGGTGTGGTACTTGTGATGGTCAGGCATTGGATCATTCCTTTCTTGTCTGGGAGAAGGAGTTACTGTTAGTCATATGCACTTTAGGAAATTCCAGATGATCAGGATGTTTGGTCCAGTCAT
This sequence comes from Aptenodytes patagonicus, assembly GCF_965638725.1. Classification (NCBI taxonomy): domain Eukaryota; kingdom Metazoa; phylum Chordata; class Aves; order Sphenisciformes; family Spheniscidae; genus Aptenodytes; species Aptenodytes patagonicus. Next base: position 32,903,673 of record NC_134955.1, on the reverse strand, counting down.
ACTGCTCCTTCCATTTTAAGATTTTGTTAGTTTACTGCTTTTTTGCAAAGCACTGAGGAGGACAAATGCACATTTTGGGGGGTGGGGGTGTATACACACACACACAATCTTTGGATGTATACACATACATAAGTAACATTAATCAGTGCAATCCATTTTTCATTTTCAAAAGAGTTTTTGAACTTTAAAAGTTCTTACAGTATTGTGGTGAGAGCTGATTGAAATCTGCTACTCCTTTACAGATATAGATTAAATGGCTAGGCTAAGATCTTGTAAATCCCCAGGCCCAAGTTGTGTACTGAGGCAACTATCTGTGTGCTTCACTGAAGTCAACATGCATTTTTTAAATGTTAAAAGTTAAATTGCTATTTAACTTGTGTAAGTTATAGTCTTTTTCCTAGTTAAAATGAATAAAGGTTTGCATTCACAGTAGGATTTTGATGTTTGTGGATGGCATAATTCAAACTCCACTTAAATCACTGCAGAAGTCCAGAATGGCTTCAGTCACCACTGAGTAGAACAAAAAACTAGCTAGCAGCAGTGAATTAGGTTGGGGTTTGGGAGACAAAATGCACAAAGCAGAAAATGATCTAAAAGAGCCTTCAACTACAGAACAGGATGTACGAGTTGAGCAGTAGAAGCCTGCTGCTTCCAGCCATTCTGCCCAGGTGCATGTGTTGCAATTCTAGCCCATTTATTTGCTGTATGGTTATTCTGACAGGAGAAGGCCTTGTATGACTCAGGTCTGTATTGTTTGCATAGACAGCTCACTACAGTTAGTTTAAATTCCAGGCAAGAGTTTGTTTTGAGAATTAGAAATATTTTGTTCTGTTTGGTATTTGGGTGAGGAATGTTGTGTTTCATTATTCCTTACAAGCAATCCGTAAAAACAAATCAGGGCTTTAGAAACTGGGTTGTTTTCCTAGTGTGTGCTGGGATTTTCCTCCCACACTTGCCTCTCTTCATTTACTCCCCGGCATCCAGCTTTTTACAGCTGATTTTCCTTGGTTTCCAATAGATTGGTAAGGGGAAAGTGTCTGATCCTTCAACTGACTTCAGTTCTACTGTCTCCATGATGCCATGTTCTTTGCTGATGTGACCATTTGCACGATGTTGTCCATCGTGCTTTGCACTATGATATTGCTGTTCAATATTGCTGATTTGACTGGTTCATTTGCTCTGAACAGGTTGTCTCCTGGTTCTGACGTCTATGTCACAGTTTCATCCATTGCCTTAGCAAGATCGCAACAGTGCCGTAATTCTCCAAGCAACTTATCATCCTCAAGTGAGACTGGCTCTGGTGGGGGCACATACAGACAAAAATCTATGCCAGAAGGGTAGGCACCAGACTTTTTTCATATACTTTTTAGGCAGGCTTTTTGTTGTCTGTTCCATTTGTTGTAATGTATATTAAACTAAAGGAGTGCTTACACAGCCTCCTGTCAGCTGTTGTTTACATGCATTAAAACACGTTTGTTTTCAAATATCACTGTCATGCTTCTTGAAAAAGTCAGTTTTAAAAATCCCTTGCTTCCACCTTTTCCCTTTGCGACATAACCTCTCTCTCTGATACTAGTCTCCAAGTGCTCAGGTTACTATACAAAGGGACGTTTATGTATTCAAAAAAACTTCATTAAAGGTACTGGTTTCATGTTGCAAATTGCTTCATTTCACAGGTTTAGATTCTAAAATAAAATAAGTAATAGGTTTGGGACGTTGCAGTCTGTGCTAATAGTTGAAGCAAAGTAGTGTTGAATGCAACTAAGACTTCAGATGTGTAGGCACACAAGTGCTAAGTAATCCACAGCTATCATCTTTTTCACATATTCACAGTCATCCTGTTTTAAGGTGCTCTCTTCCAACTTCCCATAAATCTCCAAACTCTCTGAAGTGATCCGATGTCAACGTAAGGGGCAACTTGCAGAGGGAGAAATTAAATCTGTATCATTTTCAGAGAGCACTGAAAGGAGCAATAAATCAAGAATCTCCAAGTAGGGAAAAAAATAATTGGCAGCAGGAGAGCTGTCTACCACATTCCAAATTACTTCCTATAGAGAAGATAAAGGGGCAAAACTGCTGATAGTTCACACTGCAAAGCTTCCCTCTGAAGTCGTCTTGAGTACGTTGCAGGTCATTGTGTGTAATTCATTCTGGTTTGGGTCTTTTTATAAAGTAGAAGTATCTTTTTCTCTATTTTAAAAAATATATTAGTAAGATTAAATACCATTGTCAGGAACTGTTTAGCACAAGGCACTGTCTTTTGCCTGTTTAGGTGCCTAAGGGGGGGACACTGCTCTGTGTCAGTCCAGAGAATGCTGTTCTGAGCATGTGTTTGAACAAGCACTGCTTCTTGTGCCGGAGCGCTGAAGATTGGTCCTCCCTGTCCTCCTCCTTGCAGCTCAGTTTGAGGCTTTCTTAAGAGGCCATCTCTTCTCTGCTGCACACCTCCCTGAAGGCTTTGATTCATGAGACTATCAGGCCTGTTCAGGTCATTATTTAAGTTTGTGCTTAAGTCCTACTGACATTAGGAGATTTGCTCTAAACCCATTAAACTTTGCTGTAAGGAAACTAAATAGAAGTGTGTCCAGAGCTCTGCAGCTGGAAGAAGCACTTAACCTCTTTATACACTGCATACTTCCTGGCTCATTCATGCCGGCAGCACTTCTGTGTTGCCTTGAATTCTGAAGAGCAGCTTGTGCTCCCAATATCTTGTCTGCTCTTTTCCAACTACGTCATTTGGTCTACAAAAAAGGTATTGCTGCCATATGTCCTTAGACCATCACAACCGTAACTGCTTGAGTAGGAGGGGTTTTTTCAGACACGCTGGGGCTTTTGTTTTGAATTGGCCTCAGAGCACACCAGCACCCATCCCAACCCTTTTCCATCTTTCAAGTTAATTATACACATATGTTCACTACAGCATTCTTTGAGCATTTTGCAAGTTCAGCAGAGAGATGTGTCCTAGAAACCTTGTGTATACGGTCTTTTTGGTTTTGAAGCTTTAATTTGGTGCAAGGAAACACTGTTTAAATGCAGTAATGAAAGAAGTAATTAATACAAGAACTTTGCATGTTCCTTACTGGATTTTTTTTTTAATCACTTGTTAAACTCCAATTATTGGACTATTATGTTCTATTCTTATAGGAAAAGCACTTTGCTTCCCATACTGTCCTTGTACACATGAATCTACTCAGGACTTTCCAAGCATTTTCTACCAGGCTAAATGGAAAGCATGAAAAATGTAATTATGAAGGAAACTTTCCCTTATCTCAATAAGCAAAGTAATGTCTGTCACATTACTAAAAATCATTGCAGTTCCACGTGTGTCTTCTGTTGAGATTCGTCTGAGAGACCAGATTCAGGGCAGCTCTGTAGTGATGTTCGATGTACCAGGTAGAGCTGATCAGTGATTAACCCACATATGTTGTTAAAATAGGGGAGAGATGTTGTAGCATTCAGTTGCTAAGATGTTGGAGAGAAGGATGGGCTGGAGTAGGTACCTAGCCGAGGGGGCACCATGTCCTGAAGGTAATCTTCCAGAGGTGAGGCTCCAGTGTGCTGTAGGTATGCCAGTCCCTGAGATTTCCCAGTGCAGGAAATCTCAACTGCATAATTTGTGTATACATTTCTTTCTTGTTGCATGATATGACAGATTTGGAAAGTTTGTGAAACATAAATGACTGGAAGCATGGGTGTGAGTCCAACCTCTGTCAGACGTTGGTAAGAGCAGTAACTGCTGCCTCTTCTGTCCATATCCTAAATGGGGTGTAGGCAAAAACTTCACTGCCTTCACAAATGTCCAGATTGGTCTTGCTGTATATATGTGTGTTTTGTATACTTATCCTGTGTTTACCTGAAGGTATGTATATGTAATAAATGATTATAGAATGTAAAAATGAAATTTGAAAATACTGAAATAATGAGTTTCTTCTTATGACATATATATAAAAAGTATATTTAAACAATTTCCCTGTTCTTTTAATCCAGATTGATTTCTCCTTCGAGTTTTTGGGTTTGTTCCTACATACCCTAGTGGGCTATATATTTAAGCAGCATAGAATACAGCACCACATGCATTTATTCTTCCTGCTTTTAAATAGCCCACTTCATGTAAAAAAAAAAAAAAAAAAAAAAAAAATCTAAAGACATTTCTTGCTGCTCAATTAGTAGAGCAGCGATTTTAATGAAATAAAATTAGCAACATGTGGTGGTTTTGTATATCTCTAATCTTGAAAAAAAGATCCCACATCATAAAATATGCCAAATGTAAAACTGACGGCTTTCATACATATGAACATTATGGGATTTAGGTAAGAGGACAACGCATAGAAAGTACAATATTGATACAACACAACTTCATCACACCAAGGTTTCTTGGGGTTTTGGCTTTTTCTTTTAGATAACGACTTCTAATTACTTTGTCATGAAAAGATATTCTTCCCAAAATACTTTACAAGTCTTAAAAGATTAAAAATTACCTCAGATCAGTGTTTAAAGAATCAATCAGCTTTTGAAATGTTGTGTTTAGACTTGTTATGCATGTATCGAATTGGTATTGAATTCATCATGTTTAATTTAGGTATTTGATTAAGTGAAACTAGCGAGTCTGTGTGGATAGAAAAGGAGAAGCATTACTTACATAATGCAATTTCCATTTAAATTGTTTGCGTTCAGAAGGCAGATATATCCAGGTGTCCTTCACTTCATCAAACCGTGTGTTGACTGTACCAGGGAGCTGTGAACAAATTAGAAGCAGGGTCACATTTGGGTAAAATTTAGAAGGCCCAAGTTTCAAAATGTGACATTTCGGAGCTGTGCTGCATATACACGCACGTTCCAGCTGCTTGTCTAAGGATAGGAATGGGATTTTGTTCTGAGTCATGTGATGTTTCTTTGGTGGGTTCATTTGAGTTAATAAATATATAAACTTTCAAATGGGATGACCACTTTCAGCTTGTTCTGGGAGAGTGGCAGATGTCTGTTTTACATTGGAGGTCGTGTGGGGCAGTGTATAGCTAGTAGAGTGAGTAGAAAGCACAGTTTGGGATATTTTATTTTCTGTTGTTATGTTAGGCACTTAGAGCTAGAGAAACTCCTTGATATATAGAGAATATATCAGCTTGTAATTCTTTTGGGTGTTACTCTGTGCATGTAGAGTTTTGGTGATTTTTTTTTTTTTCCTTCCCTTCAAGGTATGTCTGATTAAAAAAAAAAAACCAGCAACCCAACAATTCAGAAATGCGTTATTCTTGACGAATTCTTAATGATTGATCTGCTAATTCTGAACCCAACTATAATTCTTAGACTTATGAGTGATTTATAAGTAATACAGAATTATAGACTTAATTCTTACAGACTTCTAGGCATATAATGCAGGTGGACTTCAGTACGGCACAGAGGCACTGCGTCTCCTTTGTCATTAGATTGTTCTCCTTGAATTTACTTTATCTCTGTTGAGCTTTCCAAAATCCATCTGACTAATCTAGCAGGGTTTACAAAAAGTCCATTGAACTCTGCTTTCTTCTACAGCAGTAGGTGTACACATCTCACTGCTTTCCTACGCCTGTATTTAGTTTATACTAGTGAACTCAAATTACTTTATGATCCAATAATGTTATAATTTACAGAATTTTTACCTCCCAGGTTTTGAGAGTCCATAACCAATACAGTCAACTTTATAAACTCTTAACTAAAATGTTAATGTCAGTGTAATAGTGCCTGAAATGAATCTGTTGTTTGCATATGTGTCTGCGTCACCTAGGTATGACCTTAATAGTCTTTTGCTTAGAACCCAGGGAAGTGGCCGAGATCCATGGGATTGTCCCAACAAACTTTCTCATGCTCACTTTGACTAGATTGGGCTAGTACTTTCCCAGTTAAAAGGATCCATCCTTGAAATCTTTTCCCAATAAATACATCTCATTTCCCTATATGGTTTTTATCCAAACTATCAAGTTTTACTCATTGCAGTCAATTTTCTGTAACCATGTAATGGTCTGGTCACCTTTCCATGTAAACATCTATGTAAATGAAAACTAATAATTTTATTTCTGGATGTTTTGGGTCTGGTTTTTTAATTGTATGCACTGTAACTAGATGTTCTTTACCAAAGATGCTTAATAAATTAGTGTGTACTGTAGTCTTATGCATTAAAGGTGCTAAATGGGTCCTGGAGCTGCCACAAAAATTAAATGGAAAATCATTATAAATCCCTCAAGCAGTTGTGCTATGCATTGCTCTGCCCTGTTGTTTGACACTAGCTTCTTAAAAGTGCTCTTTTCCCCTTATGTGATATTTATGCATATTTAAAATCATTATCTGCTTTGTTTTTTGGGGTGTTATAACAGGTTTGGAATTAGCCGTAGATCCCCTGCTTCCATTGACAGGCAGAACACGCAATCAGATACGGGTGGTAGCGGCAAATCCACACCCAGCTGGCAAAGAAGTGAGGATAGTATCGCTGACCAGATGGGTAGGTAATTAATTCTTTACAATGCGCAAGTGGTGCTAACCACAAGGTGACTTTGGCAGTACCTCTCCATGCAGAGAGAGAACCCTCTTAAGCACTGTGTTTTCAGTGTCTTTGAAAGTTAACCTTGTTCGTCAGGATGAATAATTAAGTCTGGAGCATATGCTAGCTTCTGCAGTCTGTTTCCTTGAGACCTATGAGTATCACCTGAGGAAGAACTGATACCAGTTCTTCATTTGATTGTGGGACTAAATCTACCTTAATGCTCTTACCCTGAAACACACTGTCCTTTTGGAAGCGGTTGGGCAGACACACTTACTAATTTGTCTTGCTGTTGAGGACTTGTTTGACCTCACGTACTCTCCCGAGTGGCTTGGCTTAGTTTAATTTTTGCTTAGTTTGTCTAAAGTGCTTGTGATGCTCCCTTTCAAATGGCGCTATATAAATGTAAATTGATTGTTTGATCATTGAAGCTATAAAAATACCATGTACAAAACAGCAAAAATGCAATTAAAGTTTAAATAGTGAAGTAAATCTATAGCTTGGTAATCACCTTCCACCAGTGTATACATTTTCATTCCACTTGGCAGTTGTGCTGTCAGCTGAGGGAACATACTAACTACATAAAACAGCTGGGTACTGAGAATTTGCATTGTTAAGCCTTCATCTGAAGTTTTTGCACATAGACCTTTTGCTACAGCTATGGCTCAACTTGAGTGGATACCAATGAAATTGACACCAATGGAAATATCTTATCTACAAACAGCATTGATGCAACCTGATGACCATGGTCAAGATTGCTAGATTGGTTTTTTCTAACTTTGTTACCATAGATTAAACAATTCCATACTTTTTCTATGGCACATATAGATCATCATTTTACTGCATCACAGCTTTTGTTCTATATAAATGGACTAGCGTTGAACACAGAATGAGGTTCAGTGAGATAAGCAGGAGTTTGTTACGGCAAATGCCAACCTTGAGTTCTGGAGATGTACTTTGTTCACATACCTTCACAACCTCAGTGAGCGGTGCCTTGTTACTGAAGCCATCTGTCAGTCCCTCCCTCACAACTCCCCCCGTACTTCTCACTATAAAGCTGTGATTGTACTGATCTGCAGTTCTCATTCTGACAGAACGATTTTTAATTGCATATGTTTTGATACTGTTGTGATGGTAACGACACATGTAAAACTGATCTTTTGCTCAGCATTACTTTTGCAGACCAACAGTTGGGTGTTGATGCTGGCACTGAGTGGAGCTGTCAGCAAGTTCTGTTGTATAATGTCAGGTGTCACCATAATTAGCAAAATAAATAAATAAGACCAAAAAGAACAGGAAAAATTGTGTGGCGGAAGAGATGGCTGCGGCATTTGGCAAAGGCTGAAAATGCATACTGATACATAATCCCTGTGTTTTATCTCTTGTGTATTGACCTGCATTCATAGAGTCGCAGTTGGAAGCTGCATCTCTGACTGGAGACTTTATTGCCAGTCTGGTGAATGTAGGTGAAAATTCGGTTCTGTGCCAGATAAGCACATTTCCACTTGGGATAATCTGTCTCAAGGTAAATAAGGCATTAGGTGCAGTGAGTCCACACACTCACTCCTTACTGCCCCATTCTTAGCTACAGAAGACCTTTGCTCTTTGTGCACCAACACTGCTTGTTACTGCTTGGCAGGGGGCATCACATTTGATGTTGATGATGTTATTTTTATTTATTATTACTATATTTTAAAAACTTTTTAATTTGTTTTTTTAAAAGCTAGAAGTGCTGCAGATCAAGATGAACAAACCATAGCTGTGTTGGGGAAGGCTTTAAAGCACTGCTAATTACCATGGGTATTGTTAAGTACTTAATGTTCATAAGCACCTATTCTACCTAAAAGCAGCATTTTTGGAAGTGCAGAATATTGCATAACCACAGGAGAGAAGATACAGATAAAAAGTTACAACTAAGAAAGATTCTTTTAAAATACCGACCTTGTGCTCCGAGAAGGCAGTTACCTACCTGAAGGGCTGTGTCTGAACACCCTCTAGATCTCCATAGTTATTGTCTAGGAAAAAATAAGCTTAATTGGCAAAGAGCATTCCTACGAGTGTCCACGTAAGGTGAATGATTTGAATTCTGTCCACTTTTGCATGGTTTAGTTTAATATGTACAAAAGAAAGGAATATTTCTATGCAGCTTCCACATTCACAGCCATCAATTTTTAAGGGAATATTGTGATTTCACCAGATTTTTTGCTCTCTCTTCAGTTAGAAAATGTTTATTTAACTCGCCTTAACTTTGATGAGAAATATGTGTAGTAGTTGTACTGGAGAAAATGTGTTCATTTAAGTGATCGCTGTAGACTTGTGCTATTGTCCTGCCTTGCGTAGAATACAATTTAAGGAAACACGGATCTTCAGGTTTTTTAATCTCTTGTCCACAGGCAATGTACATAGAGATACAATGTCAACACACTGTGAAAATGAATATTCCACTGTTTTAATGCTCTGATACAGTGCTGTTGGACAATAGGGGCATAATACCATTCAGGTTGTTCTGACAAAAGCCAGGATGATGGCTGCTGGTTTTTCATGAAGTCTTACTGATTTACACCAGGCAGGAATGGTCTCTCACTTACCCACCCGTGTTTTGTCACAGTATGTATTTTTTTTATTTGGAATGAATTTCGTATTAGGTATCCGAAGTTTTTGGCTAATGGTAGTATTGGAAAAATTGCAGTGTAAAACAGACTACACGTTTTCTTGGTTTGTTGCACTGCTTACACTTTTCAGTACATTGTTGTGTGCTGTATTGCAGAACCAACATGCCATCTCCCAGCAGTATCAAAAGTACTGCCATCCTTCAGAGAAAGCCCCAGTGGAAGACTGATGAGACAGGATCCTGTGGTTCACTTGTCTCCAAATAAGCAGGGTCATGTAAGTTATCCTAAAAAAGGAATTAATTAATGTTTTGCTCTTGCTTCACAAGCTCTTGATACCAAAAGCGTTGTTCAAAGTTATATTTAGAGAGTCATTTAAAAAAAGAAAGAAAAAAATCCTCAAGCCCTGTTCCCTCCTAGAACATGAAGGAAGCAGTAGAGCAGACCTGTTGTTTCCTGAATCCTACAGTAGCTTAGCACAGCCTACTGAAATATTTATTAGTTAATAAAGTTTTGTTGCCACTTGAACAGCAACTTCTTGTCTGTTATCTTGTGATAAGTAGAGGATTTGTGGGAGTTTGCAAAGCTATTCCTATGCCTCACACGTGAGACTTAGTTTACAAATATATTTTATAATGCAACACTCAGAAAGCTGCTTCTTTGAAACAGAATAGTGATCTTGCTTTTGGTTTTGTATTTTCTCCGCTTTCCTCATCTAGTGTAACTATTACTTCCTTTCCATAACCGACCTTGCACACTGTTGGAAAGCTTTGTCTGAAAGGTCTGCTGGAATCCTGCTGAAAAAAAAAATTTCCTTGTTTTATTTGTGTTTAGCATCTAAATGGTAAATTCTGCCTTTCTGTCTCTGCAGAGTTAGATATTCACACCTTTTTGGAGACTCTCACTTCCTGATTTACATACAGAGAGATAGATAAATGCAGTAATGTTCATAAATCTAAAATGTCTTGAAAATTATTTAAGTCACTAGACTCAAAAAAACCCCCACCCTTTAAACTTTAACCAATATGCTGTATCACTTGTTTTTTTTATTTTTGTACAATCAGCTAAAATATGGAGTTGTGTTGCATGACTGTACTGAAAGTATTAGTCGCATTTACTTAGGTGTGAGAAAGTCTTTAATTGGTTCCTGTTATTTGCTCCTGCTTACCAGCATTCTTCTTTCAATACAATTGGCAGTGTTGCTTTTAGGTTATTAATTCATAACAACATATCTTTATTATTTAAAAAAAACAACCAAAACACCAAAAAACCACCACCACACCTGTCTTCATATTCTTAGGAGCACAAATTAGTTTTTGTATTTAGATTGACCTGTTTTCTGTGAGATGTGTTTGACTGTATAATGATGTAATACATAACTCATAAGCTTGTGTGCAAAGCGTAGCACTGGATTTATCAATGCTTGCATGCATTCTTCTCATCCAGTCATCATTTAAAGTCAATCTTTCTTATGTAGAGAGATGGAGGGGGGGAATGGTGCAGTTCCTAATGAAGAGCAGTAACTTTAATTGGAGATAAGTAGGAGTCCAGATCAACTTAATATTCATCCTGTTTTTCTGTCAATTCCTGCTTTAGTGTAATAAGAAATGTGGATGCTGAAATTTCTTGCTCTCAGTATACATCCATTCTCTATTTTCCCTCTTTTCCAGTGAAAACAGAAACAGTATCTAATCTTTTATATTTGGCTGGGATCTCTGCCCATGCCTGTTTGGCAAAACTCCAGGGGTAGACAAATAGGAAGGGTGGTTCCGAGTCTCCTTTCCATCCCTTCCCTTATTCCTGGGCCATCTGGTCACCAAACAAGTCCGTTGCCTACTGAAAAACTGCTTCAGTTCTGATTATATAGATGATCAGAACGTAGGCAAAATCTGTAGATGGAAACTAAAATTAAGGAGTTCAGATGGATAGAAATACCCCAAAGGTAGGTGAGCTACTAAGCAATGATGAGTGTATGGTAAGAAATTCTTCCTGTAATGGGATATTCCAATGCCCACTATGGAATTGAGGGCATTCAGTTTCTTCGTAACAGCTGCTGTAACCAATGACAGAACACGCAAACCAGCCAGACACTGGCATGCCCTGATGGGACAATTTCAAAGCATTGCATTAAAGCTTCCTGTCTTGCAATTTTGCCTTTTGGAAAACAATTTCAGATTAGTTAAATGTCATTTCAGTGGTCGTTTGCAAAGGACGCTCCTGCTGAGGAGTGTCCACCCTACCATACCCACCCTACTACGAAGGGGTAGGAAGAGCAGTGGTTATTTTGCCCTACTTTAACCTTTTGATAGGCAATTGGATTATTAAAATAATGTGCACTTTCTGTGGATTAGTTATGTTTCATGTTCTAAAACACTGGCATCTTAAAATTAGAATATTTTTAATTATAGTAGTTATAAACCAAGTCAAAGTCTACGCAGCTCAGCCAATTTCATTGGACTGGGCTGAGCAGAACTGCGCTTGAAAGGAAACAGTGTAAAGTATTTTGGGACAATACAAACAACTCTGGCTTTCCCTGAATAGTTAAGGCATGGCTTCCAAATCCATATGGAAGCTTTTTATGTGCACCCAGAACAGAGCACATGCATTGTGTTGGAATGAAATTTTTAGCGTTTATTAGTCTCTGTCCAATACCTCAAGGTAGAAGAGCTCCTATTGTGCAGTGGTGACTTTTGTAATCGTTTATTTCCTCCTCCTCCTCTTTATTGCCATAATTCTGAAATAAACCTACCAGTGTGGGGTTTTTTTGGATTGTTGTTTCTTCTGTAGTCTGACAGCCACTACTCCAGCCATTCCAGCAGCAATACTCTCTCCAGCAATGCCTCCAGTGCTCACAGTGATGAGAAATGGTATGACAGTGGAGAGCGCACCGAATCAGAGCTGAACAGCTATAACTACCTTCAAGGGACTTCAGCTGATAGTGGCATAGATACCACTTCCTACGGACCTAGTCATGGCAGCACTGCCTCCCTGGGAGCAGCAACATCTCCCCGTACAGGGCTAACAAAGGAGAAAGTGGCACCGCTGTGGCATAGCTCCAGCGAAGTGGTCTCCATTGCAGACAGGACATTGGAAAAAGAGAGCCACATAGACCGAAAGACCGAGTCTTCACTGAGCCTGGATATTCACAGCAAGAGTCAGCCAGCCTCCAATCCTCTAACAAGGGAGAACAGTGCTTACAGTCTTAGTGATGCTGTCTCACATACAAGGTAAGTTTCACCTCTTATGAGATTGACCCCTCCACGCTCATTTTCCCATGCTTGCTCTCTAGCCTATCAAAAGTGAGAAGTGGATGTTGAAGAGAGGGTTTCTACTTACGTTAACCAGTGTTTTGAAAGATCTCGCTGTGCAGAATGCTTGAAAATAAGACCACCTTTAGTCTTCGCTACTGCTACTGCTTATAACGCTAAAGAATGTCTTTGAGAGCATATTCCATACTGCTGCTACTAAATTAATGTAAGACAGACACGTGTCTGATGTGTTTATGAGGAATATCTTGCAAGAACTGCAGTTCATATGTGGATCAGAAAGGAGATCAGTCCATTTTATTAATGCACATAATATTTAATGTGTGTTTAATATGAGGTTCTTTTTTAGTCTTGCAAGTATGCATTTCAGTTATTTTGCATTTTTTCCCCAGTCTTTTTGTTAGAAATCTGCTTGCAGTCAGTATGATCAAGACTGAGAGCAAGTTGCTTGGGAGTGCTAGCATGCAGATTTTAATCTCATTCTGCTGCAAACTTGTGGGTATGACACATTACAGTCACCTTCCCTCTCTCCCTCAGTTTTACCACTTGTAAAATTGGCAATATCAAGTACATGTATAATGTGCTTGAACACCTCAGATGGAAGATACCCACTTTACAAGTTAATCAGAGCTGCTAAAGGCAGAAAATATTTTAGACCATTTTCCTAACTCATTTCCCAAGAAGTATTCAGTGCACTTTTTGAAAAGTACTCGTACTGTATCATACTAGCAACAAGAAAAAAAAAACAGCTCTTTCAAGGAAGATGTGTGATCACCGTAGTTTGTTGGCCTTGCGGAGCCTAACTGTTGCATTTTTATTCTTAAGGCACATCTGTTTTGAGTGTGCAGCTAAAATATCTACAGGCTGGAAGTCTGAAGCAATGTTTGCTAATTGTTTTGAGCAAAGCTACGTTTATGCAAGGCTAGATGTTTATCAGACAGTTTAACAACTCCTCATACAGTAGCTGCAAATAGGGGTTGTCACAGAGACTGTAATGCAGTGGATGGTCTCCATGTACTTTGTCATGGTAATTTTGACTAAGTAATCTATTAATGGTGGTCCCGCTCTGGTTTTCTGCCTCTCTTGGTTGGCCATTTTTGGCCCTAAAGCTCATAGTCGGTATAAATCCCACCCATATCTTGGAGACTGGTGTTTCTAGTAGCTATGCGTGCATGAAGGACTTGAGCGAGTCTGTAGAAAACGCTATGCAGAGGGATTTACTTAGATTTTGGGCAATGTTAGCATGTGCCCCTTTCTTGAAGGTAAAAATATATATGGCGATCATCTACAGTTTTATCCCTTTTATTTTAAGACAAGCATGTTTATATGCATTTTTTTAAACATTCATTAGAATTTACGATGTGCCCTGTGGTACTTGCCTGAATGTAGCTAGCAGTAGCACTAAACGTGAGATCCTTATACAAAATGCTGATTGTAATAAAGTTGTCAGTAGCATTTCCACTTGGAAGGACTTTTTCAGAAGCGACTCAACCCTGGAAAACTTATATGTAGCTCTTGGAAGCTTTATTGTAAAGGTGTGCCTGGTGGGAATGGCATCTTTGTACATCTGAGGTTCTGGTTTCCTCCTCTCTGAGCACCAAATAGGGTTAGTTCAGTAGAGAAGCTGAGAAAATGTAATAGAAAGAAAACATGTCTTCACAGGGCAGGCATACCCTGACAGCTCTCATCTTAGTCTTCCATGGATATACTTTGCAACTCGATTGCAACAGCTAGGATGTTGTCTCATTATTTATTTATTATATGATAGCATTGTGTCTCCAAACATGGTATTTTCTCTGGTTGATTTGGATTCATTTACGTGATCTTTCTCTGATCATGTAATTTACATGATCTGATGATACTGAAATGATTCTCTATGTCGTTTTTTGGGGCTGTTACTGAAATTTCCAGATAAAGGTTCCCTAGGCTTTATGCTAAAGAAAACAGTTGGGATTTTTTTCCAGTTTCATTTAAAAATCAGATGTTAAAAATGCAGCTCTTTGCAAAGAGGAGTAGTAGCAATTTGTAGAACACATGGGGTATGATATTTGAGAAATACTGCAATCCTTGCACCCGCACCATTTATTTTGGTGGAGAAAAAACAGACTGGCTTGTGTTCCTTCTTTGTTGTTTCTTATTTTTGAAGACTAGAACATGCGTTTGCCTCACAGTAAAGCAAAGGCACACTCTGGGCTAAAAAGATTTCATTTTATTTCTCATGGCGTCCTCAGTTGGTGGTTGCACACTGAACAGCAGTGCTGACCTGAGGAGACCCTAGGTCCAGCTGTTTGCTCCCAACTCTCCCATAGCTCGTTCTGTGGAGGCACAACAGCTTGGAGCTGGAGGCTTGTTAACTTGGCGCTTCCAAAATGTAACCACAGCTGCCTGCCCCAAGGAGGTGAAGGAGGGGAGACTAAAGGATGATTCTGAACAGGCTACTTCTCGTGAGAAATGAACAGCTTAATTGGTGTGTTTCTCTATCAGTTTCTAAATTGTTATCCTTTGTTGCTTCTCACTTTTTTACCTTTTGCCTGTGGATGCCAGAATGTCTGTAACATCTTTAGAGTTGGGTTTTTGAGCAAGAAGAAAAGGAATTTGGCCCTAAAAAGAACTCGGTGACAAAAGAAAAGAAAATAACCACAAATTAGAGTGTTTGTGTCTGTAGAAGACAGGAGCGATAATTAGTGTTCGGATCATTTGATGGTGCATAAAAGAACTTGTACCTGAGAATTGGTGGCAAAATGTAAATTATAGTGATTAACTTTTACAGCAGAGCTTCTGGCTGGGTTTTATTTTTCTTCTCCACTCCCATTCCCAAAGTCCTTCCTGATGATTGTGCAGATTTCTCATAGCATCCCAGGAGAATTGCATTATGTAGGCCAGTAATTATACAGAGTCATTGTAGTTGAATGTCATTAAATGAAGCCATATGTGCTGATGGCATGAATTCCCAAGGAAAAAAAATAAAATCAAACTTTCATTTCCACCTAAACTCTGTGGTTTCTTACAGTCCTCTTACTAAAACTAAAAGGAAAATCATGGCTATTTCTAATTGAGCATCTTTTCATTACTTCTAATAATTTTAAGATACTTAAAATATTATTTAATGATTGTAGAATACTTTTATGAACGGCTCACCTGCACTTCCTGCAGATTGTCATGTAGTATTTGAATTTTTCCTTAATTTAATTCTTGATATCTCAATAATTGAGGTGGGAGGTGGGGGACCAACAGTGGCTATCTCTGTGTCCTGAGAATATGAGGACTGAATTTCTTCCAGATATAATCAAGCTGTTCCAGGTGTCTGTTACAGTATGAGGAATCCTGTGCATGCTTCTTGGTGTTGAATACTCTGATAACTTCCTATCACTACCATAGTGCTCCATCTCCAATTTAGTTTTTCTAAAGTTTACCCAAAAACCTTTTGCTCTCCAAAAATGCTCTCAATTAACAAGTGCGTCTCTTTATCTGTCAGTATCCTATCGACCTGCTTGTGTTTACTTGTAGGGTGAAAAGCTTCAGTCATATCCACAGTTCTGTACATAGTTCCTGAAGCAGAATATCCTCCCAAAATACTATATTGTAAAAACACAGCTCAAAATACGCAATACACTTTTCTTTAAAGTGTATTTTAAACTGTATGCTAATTTTCTTGCTTATTTGCCAGGCTGCTCTTGGCATCTATGATATGATACATATTATAATAAATATTAAAGTAATAATACTTAAAATACACAATGTGTATATACAATATGATATATAATAAAATATTATAATAACTTATTATATATACATAGGCATTTTATATATAATTTTATGTAGAGCATACTGAACATCATTTTTTGCCCTCTTTGCCTAGTAATATTAAGGATCAACACTACCAGCCTATCTAGGAGTTGTTACTGGTTTTTATCAAGAAACGTTTTCTCGCAACTAGCACTTCCTTGAGAACTACCTGGTGGATTAAAGAATTCTGCTTCAGTGTAGGAAAGGGGAAGTTCTGATCACATCGCAGAAGACTTCTCCACTCCTTGAGTGTATTTAGAAGGGAGTAAAAATGAAAAAAAAAAAAAAAAAAAAGCCCGTACATTTTCTTTGATGATGTGCATCTTCCACAAATCTTGGTGGTTTAATTTTGCGGTGGTAGTGCCTCACAGGTGGGCTGGTTTACTCAGCATGTGTAGGAGTTTTCTTTCAGTATTGAAAAAGAATAGAGAAGGGGGAATGAAGAGAAATTTAGTGCCTCTCCCCCTAGCTCTTATTTTTCTCTACTTTCTTGCTATAAATTATGTTTACTTATACCTGTTACAAATACAAAGGTTGTGATGTGCAGCGCCAAATATGCGAGCTTGATGGACAGGAAGATCTCTTCCTATGTTTTCCCAATCTGCCATCTTTTGTAAAGGCCTTTCAAATGTACAGACAAAGGGAAGGAAAACAAAAAAAACCACAACTCTGTAATATAAAATTTGTATTATTGTCATTTGACTTGCATACATATGGGGAGATGCATCTTTCCCCTGGTGTGAGGGACTTCACAGCCATCCCCATATACATTAGATGGAAACATGGGCTGCAGCAGCCAGTGCTCTTTGGTGGGAAGGTGGGAAGACTACAGTCCACTCAGACTCCTCATTAAATCCACAGCAGTTAGCTGTTGGGACTCGTGGTGCTTAACTTGAGCCATATGAAAATGAAACATAGTTGAAGGCGATTTTTTTAGACTCCATCTGTTGTCAATGGAGAAACTCCACAGCATTAATTCTCCTTGTCTGAGACATCTAATTTAAGATGAGGAGAATTGCCTCCTAAGGGTATTTTTCCATTGACTACAGCAGGAGCCAGACAAGTGGCATAGATTAGATAACTGACTTCTCTAAGGCTAAATGTAGGTGAGATTATTTTCCCAGGTGGCAACATACATTTAACCTTAAATTCTTTTTTCTGTTTCAGTAAGAGAGAGAGATGTGAAAATGCATTGTTTTATCAAGATATGAAAAGAGTGGTGAAGAATTTTCTATTAAGCTAAGAACTAAGATATTATTCAGGGACTTTATTCAGTCTTCCAGCTAATTTTTATTTCTCAGTCAGAAACTGTTCTTTACCATGGGGCCATCTGTTTCAAATTCCTTCCTTGCAGTGTTGGATACAGGGATGAAAATGTGGCTAAGTTGTGTAGAGAGCTGATAGAAAACTGGTCTCCAAATACATAATGCTGTTTCAGTACTAAGGTTGTACACAAAGTTTTCCTGTAACTGTACTTAGAAATGCCTGACCTTTTAAGGTTGTTATAGTAAATACTGCCTTAAGCCCTAGTGCTCCTGATATAATGCAAGTTGCATCAGATCTGAATATCAGCATATCGAAAGAGTAGCTCCTGTCTAAAGCCCCCCTCCTTCTTCCAACAATAAGCTGCAGTTGGTCATCCCAACTCTTTTTTTCTGTCTAGACGAACTGTGATATATGTTAGAGACCTGCTCAAACTTCTCAGTTTAAGAGTCTTTTTTTGCAAATGGTAACTGCTTTTCAGGCAAAATCCAGGAAGCCCTCTTTTGAAAGATGTATGGGTTTCTTCTTTTGGTTTGTTGTGGGGTCTTAAAGAAATGTTTCCTGTTGCTTAAGTTCCTTCAAAATATGTTTTCTTCCTCAGCCAGGAATTCCAGCAAGAAATTGGACTTCGGTTCTTTTTTGCTAGTTCAGCTACAATCTCTTGTATTACTTTTAAGCTGCCTAATGACCGTGAACCCTAGATTTCCCATTTGTGAAGGGGAATGAGGGGAGGGTGGTATATTGCATCCTTAGAGGTTGCTTACAAAATTTTTCATTACTAGGTGAGATGTTTTTAATGAAACATTGGTGGAAGGCTCTTAAGAAGAGCAAACTGATTTTGCTATTCTACCCACTATTGATAAGAGTAACATCTTGTGCCCAGAGTTCTGCTTTAAAAATAGTTAAACAAGGTGCATATATACACATTTGAGGCAAATTTTGTCTTTATTATGTTTTTTTCCTAGTACCATGAGCTCACGACACTCTGCCAGCCCGGTTGTTTTTACCAGTGCCAGAAGCTCACCTAAAGAAGAGCTTCATTCTGCTACTTCTCCCCAGCTCGCACCTTCTTTCTCCTCTTCCTCTTCCTCCTCATCTGGTCCTAGGACTTTCTACCCTCGTCAGGGTGCTACTAGCAAGTATCTGATTGGATGGAAAAAGCCAGAAGGGACAATAAACTCAGTGGGGTTTATGGATTCAAGAAAGTAAGACTGTTTTTTTTGTTCTCTTGTTTGGTTATTTACTTTAATTGTAAAGAAGCATTGAGATCTGTGACACTTCTCTGTGTAGAAGAGCTCAGGACTATTTAATAGAATGCTTAGTCTTCTGTAGAACTTGATCTCTAATCTAGAGTTCTGCAGTTAGGCTTAAATATTTGACAGTTGGCTAATCTAATTCACTGTTCAGTTGTAAAAGATTTTTTTTTATATAATTTTTAGAGAGCTGTATGGATTTCAGTCCTATTAAAGCTTATCTTTCCTTGGGCCTTCTTAAAGGTGACTCAAAAATCCTATTTGAGCAAATACTAAAAATCCTCTTAACATAGAGCCTGAGTTCTTCCTTAAGCCATGTAGTAGTACCGTGCATGCTATGCATTAGCTCTGTGGCACTCCATGTTGCCTTGTTAAGGTTGCTGCCGGTATCCAGTCTAACTGGCTTAAAGCAAGCCAAGATCTCTCTCTGTTACAATATGCAACCATCTCTGGGAAGAGAAATTGAGAAACAACTTATTACTGAAAATATTGTCCCTTTAAGTCTAGCATGACTTGGAAAGCAAGTGATTCCTTATATTGGGTCAAGCACAGTATCCCTAGATGATGCTGATAACTGGCTGTCAAAAGGAGATGGTGAAAATTTGTGAAAACACCATTATAAAAAGCCAGTTAAAAGAGGAAAGAAACTTAGTGATTTGCTGCTTCTGAGCTCATTTAAGACATTTATAATTTTTAGTTTTGTACAGAATACACGTTATTTTAATAGATTCAGTCCCTTATTGGGAAAATGTATTATGATAACCTTTGACTGTATTGCTAGTTGATTTTTTTAACAAGTTTATTGCTTCAGCAGGTATTCGTTAAGATGAGGCTCTGCTGTATTAGTGAAACTCCTTCCCTCCTCTGTGCCCCCTACCTAGGTTTTTTCTTTGAAAATCTTGAGGGTGCTATAATTCTTGTTTCATTCATGCCTCCTGCCCCAGGGCTTTGAGACCTGAATGTGTCTGTTCCTTTCATTTAAGACGTCACCAGAGCGATGGCAATGAAATGGCCCACCCTCGGCTGCGTGCTTCAGCGAGAGATCTGCGAGCATCACCAAAACAAGCATCCAAGTCCACCGTTGAAGAAGAGCTGAAGAAATTGATAGATCTTGATAGCCCAACACCTGAATCCCAGAAGAATTTTAAGGTATGTTAAAGAGAGAGTCTGTCATCTGCCTATCTCTTGTCACAGTTAAGTGAAATCTGAGAATACCTGAAGAGCAATGCACAGGTCCTCTTCCGATCCAAGTCATAGTTCAGTTGTTACAAAATAGAAATGTGTAAAGTTAGGCTTTATAAGAATTTGATGATTGAGTTCATTGCTGCCTAGGCACATCAACTCATACAGCAAACACATCACAATTTGGAGGAGGATGAAGGCTGTGAAGCTTTAAGATTTCTGTGTAGAAAATGCTGAGTGCTTTCAAAGCAGTCAAAGCTGAAGCGTTCATTCATACAGAGCTTACTCAGTTGGACTTTGCATTGGACTCAAGAGTTTCTCAGATAGGATCTTTTTTATTCTCACCCATAACAGGAGAATAAAATGCAAGGCATTCCCTGAATTCTCATCATGGACAGAAAGTCATCTGTTTGTCACAGACTTACCTACTAGAGAAATACATTTGGGGGACAGTTTCATTACTACAGTCACGGCAATATTATTACAGTTGTGTGGAAATTTAAAGAGACTAGTATACCAAATTGCAAAGAATGTTTAGGACTGCTGGCTCATGGAAAATCCTGTAGCGTTGTCTTATGCATTTGAATTCTTCTGCTCCGATTGCATCACTAGACAGTGACTTGTTGACGGTATTGAAACTTGTCGTGGTTTAACCCCAGCTGGCAACTGAGCACCACAGAGCCGCTTGCTCACTCCTCCCCGCCCCCCCGCTGGGATGGGGGAGAGAATCGGAAGAGCAAAAGTGAGAAAACTCGTGGGTTGAGATAAGAACAGTTTAATAATTGAAATAAAATAAAGTAAAATAGTAATAATAATGAATATACAAAGCAAGTGATGCACAATGCAATTGCTCACCACCCGCCAACCGATGCCCACCCAGTCCCCGAGCAGTGGCCCCCCGGCCAGCTTTCCCCCAGTTTATGTACTGAGCATGAAGAGAATGTCTTGATTTCTACAGTCTCTGTGTACAGTCAGTGCTTAACAGCTCAGGCTCATCACCTAGAGCCCAAATGGTTTCCACAGCAACCATGCAGAAGAGAGAGCTGCAACTTCTTTCTTTGCTTGTAAAAACCTAAACTGGCATATTAAAACTTCTAAGTGCTAGGTTTCGTACACGGATGTCCTGGTTACGGCTGGGATAGAGTTAATTTTCTTCCTAGTAGCGGGTACAGTGCTGTGTGCTGGATTTAGGATGAGAATAGTGTTGATAACACACTGATGTTTTAGTTGTTGCTAGGTAGTGCTTACACTAGCCAAGGACTTTTCAGCTTCCCATGCTCTGCCGACTGAGAAGGCTGGAGGTGCACAAGAAGCTGGGAGGGGGCACAGCCAGGACAGCTGACCCAAACTGGCCCAAGGGACATTCCATACCATGTGACGTCATGCTCAGTACATAAACTGGGGAAAGCTGGCCGGGGGGGCCGCTGCTTGGGGACTGGCTGGGCATCGGTCGGCGGGTGGTGAGCAATTGCATTGTGCATCACTTGCTTTGTATATTTTTTTATTATTATTACTATTTTATTTTATTTCAATTATTAAACTGTTTTTATCTCAACCCATGAGTTTTCTCACTTTTGCTCTTCCGATTCTCTCCCCCATCCCACCAGGGGGGTGGGGAGGAGTGAGCGAGCGGCTGTGTGGTGCTCAGTTGCTGACTGACGTTAAACCACAACAATGGATTATTTCAGATGTTACCTTTGAGGCTGGAGGGAAAAAAAAAACCTTGCCAATGGCAAGATACCTTTTTCTTAGGTTTGTGGTAGTTCTGAGGGGAGTGGGACATGGGCGATGCAAGCATCTCCTGTTGGTTGTTTTGAGCAAGGGCATTGTTCTCATTCCAAGAAATTCCGTTCTGCTTAAAGAGGTGACCTGAAGACCATGAAAAGTGTGTATGTTGCTAAGTTTGTTGGTTTTTTGCTTTGGGGTTAGTGACTCAATTCTTACCCTGATCTTTATTTCCTGGTGACTGTAACAAGTGTGTTAACTCAGGTTGCACTTTTGATAAATTTCTGCAAGTTACTAACATTCTATCACACCAATAAATTAAATCTTTTCCATTTTAAAAGTAACTGTCATTTCTGCCCACTGCATGATTTATATTTCATCTTACAAAAATGTTGCTCTTACAGCATAAAAATTTTTTGACAGTTTAAAAAAAAAATAACAGGAATGATAATGCCCTTCATCAGTTCACTGCACAAAGACCAAAAATCCTCCTCCTTCCTGTCTGTTGACTGCCAAAGGCTTTGTTTGCTAGTAGAATTTGTTCTGCGTCGTGATTTTCTTTTGCATCTTTTTATTATCTTCCCAGCCTTCCTTATCTCCTTACCTACTACTTACGCATTATATCTTCTCAGACAAGTCACCCTTCTTTTTCTCTTCCCTCTGCTCTATTACCAGAAGACAATTCCTACCAGTATTGACTCTTTCGACTCCATCAGATGTTCATATCTGTGCAACCTCTTAGTCTCAAGGTCTGATATTAACTGGTGGTTCCAGCTCCTAATTCTTTAACACGAAGTGAACTACAGGCCCCTTGAGTAAACACTGCTTAACTTAGCAGCTTTTTCTTTTCCTTTGCCACTTCAGGACAAGTGCTGGGAGATTTCACTGGAACATAACATGAACCTGCCGATTGAGCTTTTAAATTTCAGAATAAAAAAGCAGCTTGATCTTCAATGTAACATAGTGACAGCTGTGTATTACAAGTTGTAATTTCTCTAATGTTAACTGTATATGCAAGGTTCATCCTGTGATGGGCATGTCCTGAGGGAGGCAATGCAGAAGGGAGAAGTTGACGTACTAGAAAGTTGGCACGGGACATGGCTTCTCTTTCCTTTCTTGTTTTTTTGATGATAGCAGGTTTTTGAAAGTAATCTTAATTGTTTGTGATCCTTAATACGTAAAAGCAAAACCTGAAGCAGTCTTTTAATACTGGAATTCACAATGTTTTGGGGAAAAAAAATTCTGGCAGATTGTCTTCCATTGGTACTACAGTACCAATAGTCCCTCCTCCACACTCTTCTCCCACCTTGTAGTGTGGGATTTTGATCACAGGAATAGAGTACCGTCTGTTTAAATATTCTTTTCCTTTTTGTGAGACGAGTTAACTATTTTTCTGTGCAAATGAGCAACTCTTTATAATGTTTAAGCACTTTTTCTGGAAATCATATTATCTCCTTTTTTGTTTAAACTTGCTTACAGAGCAAATGAGGGTGGTGAGGGCTTCCTTTCTGTTTGCCATTTCTCCATGAAAGCCTTTGGACCAAATTTCAACCAAACCGTAAAGAAATGTTATGTCTTAGAGATAGTTAGATTGCTACAGGTTTCATGAAAATCAGTGTCTCTGCTGATGGGAATGGTTATGCATTCTTTGATAGCAGCTCACTGGCACTGGCCAGAGAGTACGTAACTCCAGGCTAACCACAGCATTGCTTTCTCCGATGTGGAGCATGGGGAAAGCTGGGATGATGGTGGGGGTAAGACACAAGTTGTCTTACTTATGGGACTACTAAAATTATTTAATTTTTATTCAAATCCTTCTGAAGAATCGAAGCGGTGGTGGGCGTTCCTAGTTGTTCAGTAATACGAGACTTTTAATTAGTTGGCATTTGCTGGTGCTCTGCCTGCAGGAAGGCAGCCTCCCCCAGGCACGAGGGAGAACTCTGGTTTATGCAGTGTTCAGTCTGTTTCTGTAAACATTATCTCTGCTACATGTCAGCTCTAGAATCCGTGAGGGCTGCCTGAGATTTCCACTTCAGGAGAAGTTTGAAAGGTATTTAAAAGGTAGAATGTGAGATTGGCTAAAAAAGACCTATATACATTATCTAGTTATAATAGCTTTCAAAGCAGATTCCTTTAGTTCTTTTTCCTATCCACTCTGAAAAAATACTATGTTAACACCTGCTTTCTTATTTAAAAAAAAAAGTTTTTAAAAACTATTTCAACATAGACTTCAAAAGTTTATTCTTTTTTTCTCATTTCTTTTTATTTGTTTTTATGAATGTTATAGTCACACACTCTGTCCTGTCAGTCTCCCTTTCCCAGCACTCCTACCACAAGGCGTGCCTTGCAAAGGACTTTGTCAGATGAGAGTATTTACAGTGGTCAAAGGGACCACTTCTTCACCTCGCGGGCCTCGCTCTTGGACCAAGCCATGCCAAATGATGTCCTGTTCACCAGCACGTACCCTTCTCTCCCAAAGTCACTGCCATTACGGAGACCATCATATACTTTGGGAATGAAATCACTACATGGTAAGTGTATTTCCCATTTTTCTACTTTCAGAGGAATCCTTTGTGAATCATGTTAAGGGAAAAATGTTTGTTGCAGCAATTAGTACTTCCATCTTGATTTTGCTAAAATGAGAAGAGTCAAGTCACATGCCTGAAAGTATAAAATAGGATGGAAATTCCCCCCCCACTTCAGTGTGTATAAGGCTGCATGACTGGTCATGCAGTTACCTTGTGGAGGGAGCACAAAAATTTGCCTCATCAGTTCGAAGTTTTCACCATTTCTTCCAGGAGTCATCTGGACCAATTGGACCAATGGGCAAATAACGTATGCCTGGTTATCCACCAGTGATAACATCAGGTGTCAGTTCCTTTAGTGTGGGATTATGGGGACAAAATACTATTAGGAAAATAATGATATGAAGGCGGACATTTGGATGTACAACTACACCAGATACAGCTTTTATTGCAGCAACTGGTTTTAAATTCACTCCCTTACCCTATTCATTTTACAGGACTTGAGTTACTTAATTTTAGTCACACATCAACAGCTAACAAGAAGTAGTTACTTGGTAAACTGCTGTCAAGAAGGCACTCGGCTTTCCCCCATTAGTTTACTGAAAAGTCTCAGTAGGATTATCTGATAGGTTGTGTGTTGCTGCATGTGAATGTCTCAGTTGGTGAGAAAGGGAATTTTCACAGGTTCCTGCTGTACCTCATAACTAAATGTGTACTAAATGTGTTTTCCAGAAATAGAGCTAGATCTTCCAGTGTAGGATTCTGCAACGTTTTCTGAAGAAGTACCTATCTGCTCTAATTTATTCATGTTTTAGTATGTTTCAAGAGGAAAACGCAAGGCTATCAATAGATCCAACTCACTATAGTGGGCCCTAAGCACGGTCTGTATTTAGATACTTAAGATACATTTGACAGTGAAGGCTGCTGAAGAAATCTATTTTAAATTTTTTTCATCTGTCTGTGATCACCAGGCATCAGTTTTCAGTGTTGAACCTGACATTTGCACGGGCTGTTGTTTCTGTATAACATCTTTCTTGCATAAGAGTTAGGAAACTGAGCTCTCTTCACTTCTGCTTTTTATATGCACAAAAATAACTTTGCAGACTTGGTTACACTTGTAACTGGCTAGCGGATTTGGCTTCTGAGGGCTTGGGGTCACAAGATTAATGATGCCATCTGAGTAGAAATGGAAAGCAGCAGCTTGGTCTCTTTTCATTTAGATGCCTGTATTGTCCAAACAGAAAACCACAAAACCTTCTTTCACTGTCACGTTCTCTTCCACACCAAACCGATTGCTCCTCCGAGCACATAAGCTTTTCTACATTTGTCAACAAAACAAGATTTTCCATTTTCTGTAAAATGTAGGCCTGCATGATAAAAGAACCAGCTATTTAAGTGACACACAAATTGTCTCCCCCCCACAATTGCCTTTGCTGATAGAAGGATTAAATAGAGCTGGATATTTGATACCACAGGTATTTGTTGGCTTCCAGCTATTCAAAATTCTTGTAATTCAATGATCTTGATAACAAAGAACAGCTATTCCAGAGCACCTTCATTTGTTTTGAAGAGGGAAAACAATGAGCTAAAAATACTCTTATTTACTCATCTGTCTTAATTAACAATCCAACTCACACTTTTAAAACAGGTAATTTTTCAAATGGTTAGTTTTGTCTTCTAATTCTGTGTATCTTTTCACTAATTGTAAATACTTTCCTGTTAAGAACTTCCCAAATAACTGACCTCTTTTGGGGAGATAATACAAGAATCCTCAGTGTTAATATTGAGCTATAAAAAGTAAACACGCATACAGGCAAAAAAAAAAAAAAATTCAAGATTTTTGAGCAGAGAAGTGAATGCAGTGTAGCTTTTCCAGTCATTGTTTCCCAGGCAGCAATATTATTTAGCTAAAGTTATTAGAAAGTTATTTTAGTTACTGAAGTTATATAGTTATTAGACTATAAAAAAAAAAAATCAGGCAAAAATAAGCAACACAGCTGGTGGCATTTGTCTTCCAATGGGCTTGTGTCCTGCCCACCACGCTGTCTTTCTGTTCACTCTGGTCCAAATGGATTCTTCACTATACCCTTCTTCTCTGCAGCTTCCTCCCAGGCGCCCAATCCATCTTCTGGCCCCTACATCTCTGGTGCTTCTAATACCGCCTACAAATTTTTCAAAACTTTCTTTACGCCCCAACAGAGGGCATGAGGAAGCAGGTTGTTGCTGCTTCTGAGCTTATACATGTGCTGACTGACCAGGCATTGCACGTTTTTTGATTGTGCAGCCAGTAAACTGAAATAAAGTAGATAATTGTTGGTTCACAGTTTGGTCTTTCCCTAATTAGTGGCAATAATTCAAGTGTTTCACTTTGCTAGGCACCAGTTTGCACAAAAATTACAGGGACTTTATATCCTTCTTTCAAGCTTGCCAATGTTTTTTCCATAGCGGGCCATGTACCAATGTATGGGTGGGTGTGGGTATTTTTCAGTAAAGATGAAGAGGTTTCACTAAACTGCTGAGAGATGTGCAGTGCTTTGGAAGTCATTTTAAGGGTTTTCTTGTTCTGATTCATCTTGGTAGGCCTAAGTCTGATCCCATTGGTTTACAAGATTGTAAAGAGAGGAGGAAAAAAACCCACAATTTTGTATTTTTACAGGAGCGAATAGGTGCCAGGGAGTGTAGAAGCCCAGCAAGCTGCAGAGGCCCCCAAAGTATCTTCAGCTTGTGCAGAGGCAGGAATCATTGGGTAGAAGAGTACTGCCCCCAGCCCCAGTGCTGGGGGGAGGCAGAGATTGGCTTTTGAAGTGCTAACCTGCAAAGATTCAGGCAGGTTAGAAAGCAGCTGAATGTCCTGGTGAGAAGCACTGTCTTCTAAACACTGGCTTGTAACATGCTGTGTCTGGTCAACTACAGTTGATCAAACATTGTACTGGGTTCTGGTTCCAAAAGTGCTATCCCAGAAAACTTAAAAATAGGGATGCATTAGTATTAAGAAGGGAATTTGGGGGTTTTATTATGAAGTTTATAATTTGTTCTGCATTACTCTAGGAGAGTTTTCTGCCTCAGACAGCTCCCTCACAGATATCCAGGAGCAAAGACGGCAGCCCATGCCAGACCCTGGTCTTATGCCATTGCCTGATTCTGCCTCTGATCTGGACTGGTCAAACTTGGTAGATGCTGCCAAAGCCTTTGAAGGTAAGTTTTCAGAACATAATACTTAGAAAACTGGTCTTTGTGCATGCTTCATTAAGGAGTGGGGTTTGTTTTGTTGTTGTTTTTATTTAATCTTGAGTCTTGCTTTTGTGGTTGTTACCGTTTCTACTTAGTCTGAAGCTTAAGCTCATTTAAAATAGCAACTCAAGTCTTAACAGCCTAAAACTTTCTATGTAATACTCAGATACCATTTCTTCATACTGGAATCCCTCTGTGCTACAGCTTGGCCAAATCTCTGTGAAACTGGCTACTTTTCACTTCATGTAGAGCAGTTGCAGACATCACAGCTAGGGTGGAAAAGACATCTGGCATGAAAGTGCAAAAGTCAAGTCAAATAGCAGGGGAAAAGCACATGAGCACACTAATGATTGCTTGCTTACTGCACTAGCAAGAAGTTTCTGTAGCGCAGCTGAAGTGCGCTGCCAAGGTAATTTGGGAAATATGCCTTGTTGGTATATATTTTTCCATTGCCATTCTTCTCGTTGCATACTCTGAATACACAGACTTGCACATAAGTGTCGTTTCATCCTATGGCACTTTCCGTCTCCTTGACACTTAGTAAACTGAAGAGAACTGTAAGCTGCCTAGATGTATTTGAATTTAAAATTAAATACACTTCAACCCAAAGGGAGTTTACCTTACAG
The DNA here is from genome assembly GCF_965638725.1 of Aptenodytes patagonicus. NCBI lineage: Eukaryota > Metazoa > Chordata > Aves > Sphenisciformes > Spheniscidae > Aptenodytes > Aptenodytes patagonicus. The sequence continues at coordinate 32,875,696 of NC_134955.1, read as the reverse complement.
TTACTATAATCCAATGGAAAAGTCTTCTAGGTGCATTAAACAAGTGCCTTTTCCTAATGTCTGGATAAATGCTGTCCCGCCCTCATGAAAGTGTTTTCACTGATCCTGAATCTTTTAGACATTATTCTGCGTGGTTGGAGAAGGCTGTGAAGTAACTTGCTTTCTTGGCTGGTCTCTGGTAGTAGCCATATACATCATCAAAACAGTGCATGTCTAAGCTGGTGTTCAAGACGTACATGTGTGCTCTGCTCTATTGCCATAGGAGTTGTAGGTTCAGCACGTCTCATATTTCTGCTGCGCAGTCTTGGGAAAAAATATTCAAAGTAAGCCTTAGTCCTCAGGAGGACGTGAATTTGTAGTGATGGTTTCTTCACCACCACATAGGGATGAAACCCAGGTTTTAATGCGTTTCACTGTGGTTGGCAATTTCTGTTTAAAAGATCCTCTTTTTTTGGTTAGATTTATTTGACTGCCCTCATTAACCTGAATCCCTCACTTTTGTAGGCCCCAAACTCACTTGTGTTTCTCTTTAGAAGTGTAGACAAAGTCAATGTGGTGAAAACTAACAGCTCAGATGAAGAAGAGCTGGGGTAACGTGTTGGCTGGTACCTTCATCTCACCACTGTAAAAAATATATTCAGATTTGACTTGGAGAGGGAACAGCTGTCTGATGTCAATATAATCCCAGTATCTAGTCTCTGCCAGGTGCCAGTAGGGATTGACAGGTATCAAGCAGCCTAAATTCTGATTTGTGATCCTGGACACCTCTCTTCTACATCGTTGGTTGGTGTCTTCAGCATAAGCCCCCAAAGTTCCAAATAGTGATACCTGCAAACAGCTGAAACAAAAACTGCCTGGATCCCTGAGCTACACGAACACACAGTATTTTCATTCAAAGGAAAAAAGAAAGGAGCAGGAAAAAAATCCATCAAATACCAAGGCACGTTAATTTTAGCCGTGTTGAAAGCTCAGAATAAAAATTTGCCAAGCAGAAAAAGATGATACTGTTCTGTTTCCAGTGAGAGACCAGCAGCTGCTGAGGGAGAGAGATGTTAATTTATTAAACTAAAATGTGTTTATGTTACTGTTTGTGCTAGGAAACTCAAGAGGTAGGGGCAGTCGGTAGTTTACAGTCACACCACATGTGATAATGATTCAGAGATGCGTTAAAACATCTGAGCAGTTACAGGACAAAAAAGTGTAGACACGAGGCAGGAAAGAGGTTTCACGTTTCAATCTGAAAATGTTTTCTAAGGCATAAGAAAAAAATTGCGGGTTCTGAAAAATTACATTGGTCATTTTACTTTCCACATGTAAATTGTGCACAGCGAGCTTTTCTTTCCTCAAGATAAAAGGTTCCTTTATGGAGTGAAGGAAGCTAAATATAGTTACTGAGTTACTAGGTAGTGTCATGCAGTTGTACCCAGGAAGTTCTGCACAGTGTTTGTTGTTTCAGCTTGGCTTCTTGCCTCTCTTGGAACTGGCCTTGGGTGGACTCTGTGGGCGCTGCTGGGGTATCTGCTTTGCACTCTCTAGCACCTCCCTCCCGGAGAGCTTCTTAGCCTGAGGGTGATGCGTGGTCTGTGGGAGCATGCAGTGCTATGCCAGAGCTAGCGCTGGCATGTTGAATCCAATACAGTGGAGAACCTGCTGCAAACACTTGCAATGCCAGTTTGCTTCTGTCCAGTCAATATTGGTATATCATATCATCACCTTATCTTGCTTGAGACAGACTTTTTAAATTGCTTTGAGATCCTGCAGTGTAGCTGTTGTGCTGTGCATGAACAAATAATCGTTACTGCTGCCATTGGTTTTCTCTGTATGTTTGCCTTCTCAGTTCAGCGAGCTTCATTCTTTGCTGCTGCTGATGAAAATCACAGACCTGTGAGTGCTGCCTCCAGCAGTGATCAGGCTGAGGACCAGCTTACTGCACAGATAAAGCCTTATACAGGGTAAGTAAGTACACCAGATATGCAGGCTTCCTCAGCTAAAAACCAAGGAAAAGAGTAGGAACGTCTTTATTTGGAAGCAATCTCCAGGCTTCACAGAAGAACTCTTCACAAGTTCTCATGGAGAAAATGGTGGTGGGAAGTGAAAACAGAAGAATCGTAAGTACAGTTGAACCTTTTTGCAGGTTCTTTCTTGTCCGAGATGTTCATGAACGTGTCCAAAGCAATGGTAATTCAAGGCACATATAATGAGTAGAAGTAGAGAGAAGTCAAGTGATGGCATGGCCCCAATTAATCATGAGTTAAATTTGTTCTGTTGATCAATGTGCTGCATGTGTTCCATGTGCTCTTTGTTAGGTTCTTTCTGTTCATTTTGTGAATTCTTAGTGTACCTGAGTGCATACCTACATAAAGCCACTTGGTATAGACAAGGCTGTTAGCTACCCTATGTGAAGATAGTAAATCATATCAATACCTATTCTTGTTTCCTGCTTTCAACAGTAAAGAATCTCCTCCAACTCTCGCCTCTAAAGTGGACCAACTGGAAGGTTTGCTGAAGATGTTGCAAGAGGATTTAAGGAAGGTAAACATTTCATCTACAGAAAATCTGTAAGACACATATTTAGTGCTGATAGGTGATGCTAGTAACCGTGTAATCCTGCTTTGCCGTGCCTGAGCCTGTGACAGTCTCATCCTTGTATGAGAAAGACATTTCTTTACTACTTTTCTCAGGCCACACTTCTAATATATGCAAGGCTAGGGTGGAGTGTCTAAATTTGTAGGCATCTGATTCCTCTGCTCAAATTAGGAGGGTGATTCAGAGTACCTCCACTCCTAATTCAGGTGACACTGTGAAACGTTTGAAGTTAGTCCATGTAAATATATCCTGCTGATGTTGAAAAGTTGACAGTATTATCTAAACGTATAATTTCTACTGTGGAAACTTCCTGTATTGTGTTACTGCCTGCTTGATCCAAGAAGGATCTGCTGTGGTCAGATGAAAAGCCTCTTAGCTGGGGAAGTATTTGCAGGAATATTTCCTATGTCTTATTTAGTTAACCATCAGCAGTTGTACATACACGTTGTACGTACAGAACAGGGCATGCCCAATTTTATTTCACCACTTGGGGAGCCAGCTTCTGTATTAGAATTTAATAGAGAGAAATCCTGCTCGTTCAAGCAAAAAGCGAGGAGTGAAATGTCACAACTGACCCTTAGATATAAGACCATGTGTTACTGCACATAAAATCCTTATAAAGAACGAGACTCGTGCTCTCTTCAGAGATTCTTGCCTCTCTGTATAGGTAGGAAGCATGACCTGACATTTCCACTAAGTTCTGTATTTTTCCTCGTGCCTAAGGAAAAAGAGGACAAGGCCAGTCTTCAGGCTGAAGTGCAGCATTTGCGGGAAGACAACTTGAGGTTACAGGAGGAATCCCAGAATGCAACCGAGAAACTGAAGAAATTCACCGAATGGGTTTTCAACACAATTGATATGAACTGAGAACAGTGTATGGGGAAGGAAACTCTCTGTTATGAATATTATTACTGGGACTTAAGCTTTAATGCCACCTTAATCATGACATGTGAAAGTATAGTCAGAGCACTTCCCTGTCCTTCATCCTCCAATAACCCTTTTTTGCATCTCTGCGCGCACTCAGAACAATTGCAGATAAACAATCAATGTCTGCCTTTTGTAGAAAAAATAAAGTAAATAATTTTAAAAAGGTAAAATAAAAGTTTAACTGCTAAAATGTGAATGTCTATTTTTTGCACATTGTCTCTTTATCTGTTATGTACAAAATGATTTGGAGGCTGGATCAGGCTTGCTGTTCCATCTGCCTCTGTTTCCATTAACTCTTTTCTCTCTGTTTCAGGTAATCTGCTTTTCCTTGCAGCTTTGGCAAATATTATGACATCTAGAAAATTAGAAAGAAATGTTTATTTTACTGCTCTTCTTACATTGTTTTCTGAAGTATGCCACAGACAAGGGGATGTAATGCAATGTTTTAGGTGTCTCCTTAGCAATTTGCGCTTGATTGCTAGTGCTACCTTCCCATACATTACAGAGAACGCGTGTCCATAGTGTATGGTACAGTACAACCAGCATCATAACGTTTGGAGAGAGACTAGAGACGTGAGCCATGGGTGAGGCATATTACCACACATCTATTGCATTAGCATTTCTGGTAGTCTTTGTTTCCCATGGAAACAATGGCTGCAAGTAACTTTACGAACAGCAAAACTAGGCATGCTGCAGTTCGTATTGTATCAGGCGGGCTGAGAGATACTGAATACTGTTGCTGTACCGCTTAAATTTAGTCCCCTTCCCTTCCAGGGGAATCTGTTACTCGCATATGTGCAGAAGACTTGGGCTGAAGTTGTAAAGAGATTAAGATTTCTTTCCCCTGAACTGTTTCCATGAAAAGCCACATAAACCATCCCTGTGCACCTGCCCTCCCATTCCATTTCTCTGGACTTCTCAAATCACAACAGATTTGAGAAATGTTTATTCAACTTGTGTTTTATTACGAGAGGTCTTCTAAATCTTTTACTGTGGTAGACAGAGGACTATGTAAGGGTGAATTAGAGAAGTGTGTTTTTTAAAGGACTGGGATAGGATTGGAGCTCTGAAATCCACAATCCCCAGTGAAACTGTCTAGCATGAGGTTTCCCAAACTGCCTCATGCCAGGAAACTTAATTTCTTGTTCTTTGAAGGAACAGCTAACTTGCCACAACATGTTACCTCTCCAGAAAATACCTTTTAAGTGTCAGAATACGACTTTTAAGCGCCACAGTCTGCACAGGCATTCAACTATGCAGTGTGCTGAGAAACCTTTTCTACTCCCTTCTGAGGATACAGTCACTACCTTAATAAATATTGCCTTGCATAAAGTGCAGCATATTTGGGGGTTAATTTCAAGAGCATCCACTCCCTTCCCTTTACCACATTCTCAAATACACAGATTAAAATCATCGGGCATATTCTTGTCACAGAAACTTCCACGCTCTTCTCAAATCCCTTTTTCATGCTCTTTAATCTTGCTCCACACAAGTACATGCTACACTTCAACCTCAAACTTCATTTGTGATGCTAATCCCCATGGAGTTCTTCTCTAATGTTTTGTCATGGAAATGGATCTCTTTGGAACTATTTCTGGAGTGCTTTTGTAAAGGTTTAGAATGTCTTGGGTTTTTTAATGACTTGTATGAAGGAGATTTATATAATGCCTGATATTATTTGTAAATGGGAAATATTGCTAACATCTCTGAGCATCCTGAAGTCTTGCTTTTATTCTCTTTTATTTTTAAGTTTGGTTTTTATTTTATTTCAAAAAATATTTTGGGACTTGGGGCAGACTATTTATTAGAGTTTTGCAACAGAGTTCTTCTTGTATGATGCCACTGAAGGCTACTTGTAAAATTCTGACAATAAAACTCATTTTAAAGGCTCTTCTAAACCATTTTCTTCCGATTTTGTTGGGTTTGTTGTTTAAGACTTTCCAGAGTGTCCATTTCTTCCTGTTTTCTTCTTGTACCACTTTTCTCAGTGCGTAGCAACAGAAGAGTTTCATTCTGTATCAGATTTCTACTTTTTATCCCTTTGGAGGCTATTACTTGGTATGTATACACGCGCTTCATCCCTTGACTTTTTACTTGTATTACTGCACAAATGAATTTCTTTCCCCGTTTACAAGGTTTTGCTACCTTTAACAGTGACTCTGAGCTTCACCAGGCTGATATGGTAAAGGAGGGCAGTAGTTTTTTTATCATTTATCAGGATTTTAGAACTCACTTGGAAAAATTGAAGCCAATTTAGGTCAAAACCAAACTTGCCTGGCACATCTGCCCAAGGGCACGCACAGCTTTCAGCATCCCAGAGCCAAACCTGTGAGCACACAACGTTAGGTGTTAGGGTTGGTTGAGGTGGGGGGGGCAGATACCCCAGTTCTTTTGTTTTCCAGATCTCCTCCTTTGACTTGGGAGATGGCCTTGGACATGTTTTGAACAGACCTTTTTTTGGCCCAGTGGATCAGCATTCTGCACAGCTTAAAAATGTGGAACTAGGTTGGTCTGCAGGAAAGCATCTTCCAGGTTCGCTGAATAGATCCTTAGAAGGCACATGGGGAGAGAAAATCTGTCTCTTTCTAGCAGTGAAGTACCTGACCAAGAGAGCTCTGAAGCAGCAACAGCAAATAGAAACACCTGATCAAAAAATAGGGGTTAAATCTTGGAAAGAAAACTAGATGTTGTCTTACCATTTGTAATTGGATACTGGTAACTGAGTTGAAGCAGAAAGTTTCCTGCAGGTCAAGGAGTTGCCCTGCCCACATTGGTAATGAATTCACGCCAGAGGTTCCCACGCTCCGCCATGCACACTGCTAGGTCAGCCTAGATCAGGGCAAGATCTAACTCGCAGGCATCTCCTCACAGCCCGAGTAGTTATTGGCCTAAGCAGAAGGCGGGTGGCTGTGGGAGGTGTGGGTAACAGGGGCTGCCTTCCTATTTCACCCGTTTCTCCCAAGAACGTGATTTTTTTATATTCCTGGAAACAGTTTTGTATTCCTTGTCTACGTTCCAGTGCGAAGGTACTGTTCTCCCTGTGATGGTGTTTTGGAGAGCCAGATGTGGCTGGTACAGCAGCAGAAGGCTGCCTTCTCTCAAAATCCCCAAATCAGTGGGGGTCACCACGGGGGGTCTGCAGCTTGCATGATCAATAATACTCTATCAGAAGTGAAGCAGGGTGTAGGTAACAGGTCAGAGGGTATCAGGCTGTGGTAAGAGGCGAGCTGTGAGGCACACAGGAGGTGGGATTGTGAGGGGAGAGGCTGGTGGGAAGGGGACCGGGAAGCCAGTTGCAGGGTTAGGGGAGAGATGTTGTGGGGATGAAATGCAACGCACCCAGGTTTTACTCCTCTAAAAGCGTGGTTACTGTATGAAAGCCTGTTTCTGTAGTAAGCTGTGTTCCAGACCTGATGAATGGGTGTTGTGAGGAAGCCTTTTCCCCAGCTTTTCCTTTTGTGGGAAAGGGCCCCATGAACCAGGCATAACTTGGGAGGGTTGTCTTGTATGTTTTTAAAACCTTTACATAATCCTCTCATCTTCTAGTGCCTTCTTTTGGGTAGACGGTTAACAAATCATCTTTTAAAGCAGTCGGCTCTCTCCTAGCCAACACTTCAGTATGGTGTTAGTCCTGTATGTGAGCAACTTGCTTTGCTGCAAGACAGCAGGGTAACAGAGGCGGTTGCTGTTTACCAGCTGGTATGGCATCCAAAATTGGATTCCCTGGAGGAGAGATGACACTGTCCCTCCTCCATTGCTGCAGCTGGAGCAGAGATATGGGCTTTATTGAGGCGGTTAGTAATGGATGGGAGCTGGACAATGAGATGATGAGGCTTGTACAGATGCCTTCACCTCTTCCTGATATTAGCTGTGGTGAGGAAATCCTTGCTGTGCTGTTTGAGGCAATGCTGGAGGGGAAAAAAGCTCATAGAAATACTTTGGAGCTTTGCAGTAAGAGCCCCTTCCCTTAGCAGAAGTTTTGGCTTCGGCTGGGCATGAGGGGAGCGAGGCTGAGGAGTTTGTGTGCATCAGACTTGTTGGAGGCCAAGGTCTGGATTTGGAGCCCCATTTCCCTAAGGCAGGCAGTGGCTGATGGCAGCTACCTACATCCCCTTTCTGCAATGCAGACCCTGTCCCACTTTCCACTGGAGCAGCCTGGGGGGAGTCACGCTTAGCTTTGGGGAGACACGGCTGGCTGCCGGGGGGGCCTTGTGGGGTTTTGCCCCGCTTGGTATGCAAGGTCACAGCAGGCAAGTCCCTCTCTCCAGCTTTTCCTGTGCTTGCATGGACCTGTCTCCCTCTAGAAGGTGATTTCAGTGTGTCACAACCAGCTTGTGTTTCTCCCAGATGTTTGGTATCTGAATGATTTAAAGTGGCCTGGGCTGTTTGTGGCATGGCTGTGTGGCCAGCTCGAGTGGGAGCTCCCACAGGGAGTAAAACCAAGGTGCTGCAGCAAGCTGCACAGCATTCCCAAACCGCAGGGGTAGGGGCTGCAGAATTTGTGGTCTATTGCAAGGTAACTCAGGTTGGAAGGATCCTCAGGAAGTCTCTTGTCCAACCTCCAACCAAAGCCAGGGTCAGCTCTGAGGTCAGACCAGGTTGCTCAGGATTTTATCCAGTTGGGTCTTGGAAAAAAAAAACTTCCAGGGATGGAGACTGCGTGGTCTCTCTGGGCAATGCATGACTGTCCTCATCATGGAAAAGTTTTTATCAGGGTTAATTACTAGAAATGCGTAACCTCAGCAGCAGTTGCAGGCTACATTTTGCCTACGTTCCTCCAGGAGCTCATGACACAGGAGTCTGTACCCTCCTTGAAAGCCTGCGAGCTGTCCCCTGCCTGCGGCCGGCAGCAGAGCACCCACATTTGCTTTCCCTCTGTTGAGCCTGGTAGGAAGGAGGCCCTGCGGCTTGGTGTGTGCTGAGTTTTGTTTGCTCCACTAATCAACTTCCTACGGTACAGTTCTGATTTTTTTTCTAGAGATTTCTCGTTTCTGTACTCAGTATCGCCTATTCATGCTTTAACCAAGGCCTGGATTGAGCCCCCTGGTTCTGCTTCGCTCTGCACTGCCTGTGAGAAGGACGCATGTGCTGCCAGGCAGGGAGGCACAGCTGCTGGGCAGGCGATGCTCTCAGCAGCCGAAGGAGGCCCGTCAGCTTTTGGCACACAAAGAAGTCAGAGACTGAAACTAGGATGTGTTCAAGGACTAGGACTGAATGTGGTTTCCTAACCTCATGTCATGATAGTGGCAAATGCCACCAACTAGTAACCAAAAAGAGGTTTCACGCCACAAGGGCAAAAAAACAGGGACTTGTCCTGGTGCTGTTTTAAACTTCATTCCTGTTCTTTCTTCTTGGTTCCTCCCACCTGCTCCTGCACTTCTCTTCCAGCAGAGTTTGTTTGTTGTGGCTGGTGACTGCTGATCTGGTGCAGCAAGAGTGCCTGCTGCGCTGATCCTGGCAGCAAAGCTGTGACTGCCTGTGGCTGAGCTGAAAGGTGAGACTGAGTCGAGCAATTGAAGCACTTCCCTGAACAAAAGAGCTTGACTGCTCACTTGATTTTGTGAAAGGGGTCGAGGCACATTTGCATCTTCTTTGCATCTCACACCTAAAATTGAGTTTGCTTAGCTGGAGCTGAGAGGCTCAGCTGGTAACTTACCTGTATGGAAGGAACAAGCGATGTCATGCCCAAAGAGCTATGTGCCAGAGATAACGCCTGAGATGTGTCTACCCACATGCAGCAGAAACAACCAGTATGTGCTTGCCTGGCTCTTCATCGCTTGGGGGTTTCAGCTCAGTCCAGCTCTGCACAGAGGAGCGTCCCAGAGCTCTGCTGTGCCAACTCCTGCTACTGGCATAGCATAGATGACAGTTTAGGAAGATTCCAGTCTTTTGTTTCCTCCCTGATCCATCACATTTGATCCTAATAAGTGGGATAATATAAAAGCACATCTATTTGTTTTTAACATTCTTTGCAGTTCCTTTTTTTTTTTCTTTAGAGGTTAGTTTTTTTCAAGCTATGCACAAGCATTTGACAAATGCCGTTCTTCCTCGTGACTGCTTCACATTGGTAGACCAGTCAGCCACCACAACCTGTGAGTCCTAGTAGTATTATTGACTGGCAGATTGTTTTGTGACCTTCCTTGCTTTATATTCTTCCTCTGCTCGTGCTCAACGTGCAGCCTGGACTGGGGAAAAAGAAGGGGCAGAGAGAGGTACATAGAACCGGCTTCTTGCCTACTGAGTCTGTGCCTCTTAATGTCGATGCTTGCCTGTGTTTTGCCATACTTAGTACTCTTGAAACTGAAGAATTTTGCATGCATGCAGTTTTCAGGATGACCTGGAAATCCCTTATGGAGGGCAAACATCTGAGAGTCGCACCGTATTCTGCTAACTGTTTGAGCAACTAGCAAGAAATAGTCTCCTCTCTTGATGAGAAGCTTGATGAGGTTACACCTACGGCATGGAAAATGAGTGTCCCTCTTGCCCATGATTTCTCTTTCAAGGCTTCCACAGCCTAAAAGCAGCACTGAAACTAGCATTAGTTCCAGAGCTTGGATTTGTTTGCCCTGATTTCCCAGTTAGATCTCAACTGACGTTCTCCAGTTAAAACCTGCAGGTTTTAGCCAGATTTGTTTTCTAACTGAGCGGTCAAATCATCATTAGACGGTCAAAATATGGGGCATGTCTCAGCCTGCATAGAGGAGGCTCATCAGAATCAGAGCATGTAGTGTGGGTCTCTGGTCTGCTGTAAGATGTCCTCCCCAAGTCCTGCCACTCCTGTGGGTCTCGGGCGTGCTACCTGTAATGTCATCTTTGCAGCTGGAACGGGCAGAAATGATGGGAAGCGCCTCACAGAAAGGTGCTGGCAGGCAAAAACATCCCCTTCTGAGGTCAAGAAAAGGCAAGAAATTCTTCACACAACAGTCAGTAGAGCAGCCACAGCCAGCCTGGACAAGAGCCCTTGAGGTGTTTTCCCAGCAGCCTAGTGGCCAGCAGAACAGGAAAAAACAGGGCTGCTCTCTGTGAGACGCTGACCATTGCATGACAAGAGAAAAGGGAGAGGCAGACTGAAACTCTGTGTGTAAGCACGTGCCAGTCTCTCTCTTACTGAAGTTCCCCGAGTGAGAAGCAACAGAGTAGACTTGGAGCATGCCTTTGGGAACACAGAAAATTTTGCTTCAGCTTTGTGAGGTTTTTGGGAGAGGAGGGGGAGTTGTTTTGTTTTTTTTAAGGCATACTATCCACTTGCAGTCTAGTTTGTTTTAAAATGGACTATATTTTAGTGGTTTTATGCAGGGCAGATTTGAAAAGATCAGTTGGCAGTACCTAAATACACAGATAAAGGCTGTATTAGTTTCACAAAGCGCTGAAGTGGATGAAATGCTGAATTTCTGCTGGCTCCTGAACTTCACCTCTGTCCTCATGCGATGGGGAAAACCAACAAGGTTTCCCCTTACATAGCTTTGTACTTGTGGGCTTTGTAGCCACGATCAGCTCAAAAGAGGAGGCTTGAAGGGAAGGTCCATGCTTTCAGAAGAGCCTCTCTCTGAGTCAGGGGAGAAAGCAGAAGAAATTGAGTCCTTTTGGGAGACTACAGAGAGACCTGAAAAAAGGTTGGAAAGCAAGAAAACATGGCCAGATTTCTCAAAGGCACAACAGGGCTGATGGAGTCCGAGTGGGATCTCCCAAAGGGCCTGAGCAGGTGAGGTGCCCAGCCAGCAGCAAGCCCAGGCACACCTGCCAGGAGCATGGGGCAGCTCTGTGCTCCGGCAGTCCTCGGCCTGCCGCCGGGTCCCTGGGCCGGGGCTCCTGGCTGAGCTCGGAAAAGGCTGGCTGACCCGCTTGTTCGACTATTGCATTTGGAGCTGTGGTTGTTAAGCCAAGCGTAATTGATCTTCAGGCTTGGGGGAGTAAGCTGATCCCCTCTGTAGCCACTAACGAGCTTTCCCTGCGTACACCGTGCTGGATGCGGTGAGAGCTTTTGCAGACCTTGCCAAAGACGGGATATGGGTCCCCACGCCACGGCCCGAGCCAGCGTGACAGATCCTGCGCTCCAGAGCCAGCGTGCTGGGCTACCGCTCGCACGGCTGCGCTGGGGGAAGCCAGGCGCTGCTCTCCCTCGTAAGCAGTGACGAGCTGGGGAGGCCTCATGTTGACTGGGCAAACTCTCGTGCGTGGAGGTTTTGTTCCCTGCAAATCCACCAGCAGCTGCAGTTTGGCTCTGGCTTGTATTTTAGCTGCACCCCATGCTGAGAGATTTGGATGAACGCTTCTGGGTTTGTTATGTTGCAGTAAGAAATAAACCAGGAGGGTGGTTTAAATGAAGCTTATTTAAACAGTTGAACATAATTGCTGTTGGATGCACGCAAATCCATTATAGAAGGGTTTTCTTATTCTGTCCTGTGTTTATACTTTTTAGATGTTTTGCTGAAGAAAGATGTATTGATTCTCAGTGCATCTCCTAGCACTGAAGCATGCTGGTTTGCAACTAAACGTGACCCTTTGTATTGTAATTACAGCATGTTTTCTTAATCAGGGGATACATTAATTACTGAAATATGCATTGCTACATGTATTTTAACAGGCCACATTTCTGATGTCCACATTCTTATGTCAGAAAATGATGGATGATGCATTTGTTTTTTTAATTTCATTGATTTACATGCCTGACTTGTGTTCGTTTGGATGGGAACTGAAACTTAGTACAACAAAGCAGCAAATTTTATCAGTTAAAAAGAATAACATTAAGTAACAAATAAGTTTATTAGACCTTGCTTTCTGTTTGAAACAAAAAGGCATTATTTTTGGTTAGTTAATTGAAATGATTGATACAGGTCCCCCTGTCCCATAAGTTTTGGAATTGCAAAGTCCCTTTTTTTTAACCTAGATTAGAAAAAAGTGGGGGGAAGCTGCCTTTTTTCAGTTTCCCATTGGTTTCTCAGCTTTAAATGAGCTGATCACTGCATTGCACTAATTGGAAAACTGAAATGAGGAATACATTGTTTGCACCTGCACAAGGGGTGCCTGTTGGCGAGAGATGGCTGTAGAGCTTTAGTAAACGTTCATTCCGGGTTCTTAGTCAGTGGTTTCCATCAATTCATTGGATTACCTGTTTTTTTAAGTGTCAGTAAAAATGTCCCGTTGGAGTTATTTTAATGTAATTGCAATACTTTTAGCAGACTATAGCATATTTCATACGTACCGCTCTATGCTGGCATTATTTTAAAATTGTAGGATCAGGAAGCTGAATTTACACAGATGAGCAGTGCCCGGGAGCAGGGTCTGGAGAGCCAGGGTTGAAAGGCTCTCTTCCCAGATCTGTCATGCTCTGATGTGAGACCGGAGGGGACGTCGCAAAGGTCCCCTGCCAAAGTACTCGGTAGTTCTGCACACCCAATCTGCAGGGCACCAGCACTCATCACTTAACTGCTACTGCATACTCACGAGGTCGAAGCCTTCTATGTAAGGCATGACCAAAAATCACTTCCTACAATGAATTTACAAATTAAGGCATTCAAAATTACTAGCAACCTTTGAGGACATCTTAATCTTAGTGCCGTCTACTTTTCTTCAAGTTCTCTGCGGTCTTGGTCTGATAACACACATCAGGAAGTTACCTGACAGATGAATTGTGGGATGTACAGTAATCCATTAATTATTTGTTCATACAAGGCTCTGCTAATCAAACCATTCAGTGCTTATACTGCTATTTATCAGCCAGTCTTGCAGAAACTTCTTAAATTGTGAAAACTTGTTTGCATTTGCCTGCCGTGGAAAAATGCATTAATGCTAAATCCATTTGTTTTCACATTTTCAGGGAATGATGTAGCATCACAGACAGAACCAGGCTGATTCTGAAATTAAAAAAAAAAAAAAAATCAAAATGTAGAGACATGGGATGGTATACTTCTGGCCTGTCTGTAGCCATCTATATATTTAATGCCTCACTGATGGCAGCTGAAAGTTTCTTCTGCTGCCACGTCTATGCTATGAGCTAGTTTTGGTTTAATTTCTGAGACCAGATATATTAATAAATTAGTTTATATTAAACTGAAATATGTTTTAGTTATCCTCATCTGGACATGAATAAATACCAATAAAATAATTTTTTATTTATTTGACATAAAGCAAGTATTCTACTTGATCTGAAGCAGTATCCCCCATCTGGGGCACATGTGATCTCAGTGGGTTGGTAGTATTGGATGAGATGGAAGCCAGCCTGGCTTGGTGTTCAGCACTGGGCGTCTAGCTACAGACACAAGAACAGGGCAGATGTGCAGGATTATTCCCCCAGAATATACCTACAGCAATTTGGTTTAGCAACTTCCTGACCAGAGAGGTCACGATTGTATGTAAAAGCCCTCAGTCGATTTTCTTCCATGAACTTTTGTTTTACGTCTTTCAGAACCCGTGTAAGCTTCCTGCGCCTGTCCCACAGTGACTCTGCAGCTAACCCCCCGTTAGCTTATTCTGAGATTCCACCCACTAGTTCACCTGACTCTCCTCAGTTTATGCAAGGCAGGGACAGCAAATGATCCCTCCCTATTTACTGTCCCCAAACCATTCATGATTTAAAATACCTTTATTGTATTCTCCTTCAGTTGTCTCTTTTCCAGTCTTAGTCTGGTCTTAGTCTTGCTTTTTGTATGGAAGCACTTTCAAATCTTTCCCGTTGCTCTTCTCCGAGCCCTTTACGTTCTGCTAAGTTCTTTTGCAGATGGCAGGACCAGAAGTGCATGCAGTCTTTGGGATGCAGATGCACCACCATGTTATCCTGACATTCTCCATTTTGTTCTCTACCCCTTCCCAAAGTACTCCTAACACTTCAGACTGCTACTGAACATAAACTAAGCTGACATTATTTCTAAGAATCAGCTCAAGAGCCCATCTTGAGGTAATGAGGTCAGCACTGCTTTTCCCATGTCTATTATTTTGAATTTCTAGGTTGCAGTTTTTCTGCTGTTTTCTCACCTTGTTGCTTAGTAGCATATGGTTGTTTTGCAGCTCTTCACAGATAATCCTTCTGGTTTTACTCAGCATATCCTCATGCCACCAGGAGGTCTGTCACATTTATTACCCGCTCATTTGCCAGGTAATTTACCAAGTCCACTGAACATCGCAGCCTTCAACACTCATCCCTCTGATACTGCCCTGGTGAACTCCCTCCATTGTGAATGATTGCTGCTTATTTCCACCTTTTATTTCCCATCCTTCAATCATTCATCCACTCCTTATCCCATGAGAGTTTATATGCCTAGAGAACCTTTGGGGAAGAAGTTTGCTTCAAGGCCCTTCAGCAGGATAAGCAGGCGCTTGTACGCACTGAGTCTTTCTTGTCTATATACTTGCTGGCTGCTTCAAAGACCTCTAATAGAGTTTCCAGCAAGAAGACAATGTGGGAGGAGGAAAGGGAGAGAGTGAAAGTGTCAGTATTACCTCCCTTCTACCAAACAGCCCAGTGGGTATAGAGTTCGTCCAGGATGCTGAAACTCTGCTTCACTGTCTCCTTCCTCTAAAGGGATTTGATATTGCATCTCCCAGGGAAGCATCCTAACTACCAGACTATTAGCTTAACTTCTATTTTCTCCCAGCTTTTCTTGTTAGTTATCTTTTGTTTGGCTTAAAATATGCATTGACTAAGGGATAGGAATTTCTAGCCTGGAGACTGTTATTTAGGTTCCTTTTTACCCATTGCTGTTTCAGTGAATATTTGGTTCCTCCAGTTGAAAGTGGAACCAATGGCAATGAAAATGACTGACAGCAGAATTGCGTACAGCCCACGCATGAGGATGCTTGATTAAGAGAGAGTGAGAGATGTAGATCTTAAAAGGCTAGTGCTGGCTTTTGCAGCACTGCCAAATAGAGACCTCAACCACCTTCTTCACAATGAAGCCCAGCCTCCATCATCCACCTGCTCCTATTCCTCCCAGAGAACACCTTAATCTATTGAACAGTCCTGCTCTGTCTTCAGATGCTTTGAGGGATGATGCATATGGGGAAAAGGTTGGGGACGGAGCCCTGGAAGTGGGAGCAATGCAGGGATGTGCGTGTCCAGAGTTCCTACGATGGGGAAAGGAATGGGAACCCTAACATCTAGCAGGCAAGTTGGAAGGCGAGACCCCAGAAACAGAGAGGATTACCAAATCCTGCACTGCACTTGGAGAAGAAGTTGGAAAACCCAATAAAAGGAAACAGGATGGGGAGAAGGCAGGTTAGGGACACACACAGCTGTCATGGGGGAAGTACCTGCAAGTAACTCCTGGAAAGGACAGGACAGCAGGCAGAAAAATAGGTAAGGGGGTGTGTTGCAGGACACAAAGAGTCCCTAGCTGGTGCTATGTCCTGGGAGCCCCCTATTAATACGTCACCATGTTTGAGGCCTCTCAGCGCTCTGACAAGCTGCAAGCCAGTATTCAGCCTCACTTTTGGCTGGAAGGAGAGGTCAGTGCCTGGGATAGTTCTTCAGATCATTTCCCTTTCTTGTGGATGTCACTGCTCTGAGCAAGCACATTATGGATATCCACAACCCCTTGACCTAGTTAGATCCCAGCATGTGTTACAGACAGCTTCTCTGGCAGAGGTAGGGAAAGCAGGGATGAACTTTGCCAGGTGATGGGGAAAAAAGGATGTGACTGAAACCAAGTAGGTATAAGAGGATTATAATTAAGTCAAATGACAGTTGATCAGCAAGGAACTGTTTTCCCTTTGGGCTTGCAGTAATGATGTAAAGCTCTGGACAGGAGTAGAGGAGTGCTTGCCCAGCTCAGCTCTTCGGCACTCCTGTCCTTAGGACCTTGAAGATGGGAAATCAATCACAAATCTCTCTTGCCTAGGTAAAACAAAGCACTTGCACTTATCCTACAAAGACTAATCCTGCTGTGTTCCCCAAGGATGAGCTAGACCTAGTAAGATCTTTTCTCTATCTGATGTCTGTGATAAAGCCAGAAACACTTAGTAGGGTATTAGCTGACACAGTGATACTCTAATGCACTTTGTAATTCACTTTTTATTCATGAGGCCTGACAGCTGTTTCCAAAATGTGCTTCAGGACTGCATGGTGTCCATGGAGAGGTTTCTTCTTACTGTGTCAGATACTTTGGGTATTGAGAGACAATGATAAAAATGTTTGTGCACGGCAGCTTTCCTCCGTGTTTTTAAGAAAGCAGAAGAGAGCAGTAAGCTATTGCCCAGACAGAGCCAGGAACTTGGCTTCAGGACTCTCTTACTAAACCCTTCGGCCTCAGATAATAATTTGGACCTAACTGCTTCTCCTGTCAGTGCTATGATTTCTTCAGATGTACTCAACGCTCTTGGAAATTGCCTGGTCCAAGCAGCTTTCTGAGTCCCACAAGGCTGCTTCTGTTTAACCCTCCAGTCACTGCACTTACCAAGTGGCCGATTCTGGGAACAGCCTTGCGATGGCTGGGAGCTGCTCGGATGGGGGCAAAAGCCTTGGAAATGACTTGCAGTAGCAGAGAGGGTTTCTGATCCGTGCCGGCTGAAGCTAACAGGAAGATCTGCACTGAATTCAGGATGTGCTGGCTCACATTGGGTAGGATTTTGGCAGCTCGCATGGCTGTCAGATTGAGACGTTGTGTGCCTTCAGTGGCAGACAGGAACTAGAAGAGGAGCAGATTGTGGCCTGCCAGGCAGCTGGGTGGTAGCCTGATGCAGTAGGAGGAATCAGACGTAGTTGAGAACACCAACTATTGTAATGATGAAGGGGGAGGTGGGTAGAAGCCACGAAACACTAGCCTTGTCTTTAGCATGTTTTTCTGACCGTGGTCTGAAAAAAAATCCATTGGAAAGATGAAGAATGTAACACCTGAGAAATACCTGACCTTTGCCCAGCAATTTTTGCATATCTAGGGTTTAGGAGGAGGTAGAAACTTTGTTAGAAATGCTAGCTTTTCTGTAAGTGCTTGTCCTCAGTTGGAGAGGTTGCAATGGGCGCTCTGGACCAACACACAGTGTGTCATGTGCTCTCCATTCCTGTGGCAGCTCAGTTAGGGCTTCTTCTAGCCAAAGTCCACTGGTCCACTGAACACAGGCTCTTTGACCTTGACCACAAGAAATCAGTCCAGGTCTATCTACGGGTCTTCTCTATAAGCGCACTTACCAGAACATGTCTACCATAGCTCACAGGTGGTGTTTTTAAGTGGGCCTGTTGCTCTAAAACAGGCTACTTTCAGTTGCTGCAGATTCAGCCTCCCTAAGGTTTCGGGCACCTCCAAAGGCTTTTCTAGATGTCCTCTTACTTGTCACAAGTAATCAAAAGTCTCTGTCTGCATCCACATGTAAACTTACCTGAGAGAGACACGAAAAGCTTTAGTGGGAAGCAGACTCCATGCTGGATCAGGTGAGCAGTCCTTTCCACCCTGTGTGTGACAACCCTTTGGTGGCAGACGGAGGGGCTCCTCTCGCTGTGGGTCAGAGAGCATCTCAAGTAAGCAGCGTGGAGAGGCCTGGTGGGGAAGATGTGCAGGGCTGGTTAGCTGCAGAGGAGAAATGCTCTGATAAGCTGTGTGGAGGATTTTTTTCCCCTCCCATGAAATAAAATGAGAGAAAAGGGAGGGAAGCTCCTACACTGACCCTACGATTCTGGGGGTGATTAACTCTGTTATGGTCAGTTTGGTCACTGATAACAGGTCTGTAGGACTTAGTCTGAGAGACCCTTTACCTGCAGGATGGGCTGTATTCCCTGCAAAGTGCTTTGGCCCGGAGAGAGTAAAGCCATGAGATCCAGGTTTAGGCAGCACGTAGCCAGGCGGTGCGGGGAGCTGAGCTGCACCAGCGCTGACGGAGCAGCAGTCGCAGCCTGGGACCTCCTGGATCGTTGTCAGCCCCGCGCTGACAACGCTCTCTTCTCAGGCAAGGTTTTCTTCGCTCAGTCCGCAGGCCGAGCGCTTGGTCACGGAGACGCCTGGGCAAGGAGCCGGGCTGTCCCAGCTTTCCAGCAGGGGATCTGCCCCGGCTTTATGTTGTGCCCTTAGGAAAGCTCCGGACGTGCGGATGGCGAAGAGGAGACCGGCGGGGTGCGCGCGGGCGGGCGGGAAGGGCCGGGGCTCCCTCTGCTGGTGCTGACGCGAACCGCAGCAGGCAGCTGCACCCGCTGCCCGGGGCCGGGCGGCCCGACCCCGCTGCCCGACCCCGCTGCCCGACCCCGCTGCCCGACCCCGCTGCCCGACCCCGGCCTACGGAAAAGCCCCCCGAGTCTGGAAGTCAGCGCTGGGAGCCCAGCTCGCCCCGACCCCACCTGCGCTTCCCGCTGCAGGCCAGGCAGAGCCGAGACGTGAGGTGCTGGCAGGGGACCTGGGGCAGAGCAGCTCTCCAGAGCCAGGACCTCTCTCTTACCAGCCCGCGGTTCCTTCCTCTCCTGTCGCTGCCTTCTCTTTACACGCAGCCCTCTCTCTCCGGTTCGTTTCTTTATTTGCTTTCTCCCCTCTGCTACTGTCGCTCCCTTTCTCCTCGGTCCCTGCGTGAAGAACAGGCACTGGCTGAACACCTCTCATTTGGGGCGATTGCATCTAAACGCGTGTTAAAACCAAAGGGCACGAAACCCCAAGCACAGGGCTGTGCTGACAGCGTTGACTGTGATGCTCACGGAGTGGATTCCAATAATTCCCTCTCCCCAAAAGTTGTCATCCACTTTTAGCATCTGGGAAGCTGTTTGTTCCTAATGGGCAAGAAAAATGCTATTATCTCCCTGCTCTTCTACCCGCAGAACTGGACACAGCCCCACTATGTCACAGCTAGGTGAAAAGCTTGGCCCCTTGGATACAAGGACAGGCAGTTTTCCGGAGGTTTGTGCTTTTTTCCCAGCAGTGTGGTCATTTTGGGGGGGAATAATCTTGTGCAAGTCATTTCATACATCTGTCTCAGGTTCCCAGTGAGGAGAATGGGCACAGGAGCTCCACTTTCCTTGTGAAGTGTTTTGAAATCTGCTTACAAAAAAGCTTATATAGGAACAGTGCTCTCTGCTAATGAAAAACATTGCCTAGGAACAGTGTTACTGCTAGCCTCGTGGAAAGAGATGGGGCAGCCACACACTTGGGGGCTGCGTTGAAGCCCAGGTTATTGTAATAAACTGTTCTCCTTTGCAGGCCTGAATGCTGCCTGCTGGGAAAAAGATCCCGTTGCTTACAATTAAGGTTTTTAATCTATGTGTCCACATGTTATTTCAAGCATAAATTTGCACTTCGTTTCTTTAAGAACTCGGGGCTGATTTATCTTTGCTTTTGCAGCTGTGTTTCTGAGGGGTAACTGTGTGTTTCTCAGCTAGTAAATGCTATTAATATTACATAGCTGTCATGATAAGAAGAAAGCATGCTGGTAGTTTGGCAGAAGTTCCCTGGTAAAAGGAAGCATGTAATGCTCTTATTGCATGATTTCCCTATTCTCTTCTTGCTTCACGTCTTCCACAGATGCAGGCTGGAGATGAAAAGAATTGCGCATCCTGGTTTTCCTGCAAAACCCACTCTTTCCTCAAGAATGCTCCTTTAACTTTTTGTAAGGGGCAGCTCTGCTCAATCCCTGTTCCTCCTACCTTTTTATGGTTGTAAAGCATTTTAGATGTGTAGTGTGGTTGTCATAGGCCATTTTCCTCCCACTGTGCTGAATCAAGTCTGTAGACAGCAGAGCTTCTCAGCAGGTGGAATCAGCTGTCAAATGATAAGAAATGTGCAGTTCCTGCTTTTTACATCCACTGTTGTGGGCTAATGGATGTGGTTGCTAATCTTAAAGCAGCAGCAGTTGCAGAATGTACCCCCAGCTGTGCCTTAGTGTTTCTTGGGATGAAGTTTTCAGTTGTTCAGCTGGGCATAAGGTGGCGGTGGCGTCAGTTTAACCTATAAGCATCATCTGTAAAATTGCTGCTGCAAGCATTCCTCAGCTAAAAGAAAACTGCTGACTGTTTTCTGACGCTTCCAGTGAAGTTATGTAAGCATGCAAACAATGCTGGAATGTATTGTCTGTACATGAACTGCTGGAAACTTGGTTTGCTTGCAGGGTTTATAAAACAGAGCTTTTGCCACACATAGGAGGTTCTTTCCTGGGGGCAGGTGGCAGCTCATTGGACCCAAGGAGCAGCTGGGTGCAGTGTGGGGCTGCTACTGCTGCCTGGGACCACAAATTTGCCATCACACTGAGCACATTAATTAAGAAGAAAGGGCAACAGGAGGAGGTGTATCCTCTGTAGGCCTGTGCCCCAACAAAGTCCTGAAGGCCAGCGCATTCTTCCTCCTGTATATGTCCATTGCCATGACTATCAAATTCTTTCAGCCCTTTTCCTACAACAGGCTCAGAGCTGAAGCGCTCAGCTGTGTTCAGTTGAGCAAGCTGAAAAAGAACAAGTGGTTTGATGAGTGGTGAAAAATTTCTCCTTACAGATTTGGCTGAAGAGCAGTCTATCATCTCAACAATTTCCCTAGGGCGAGCAGAGTAAAGCCAAGACAGAGGATTTGGTAATAGGGTTGTATGTAGTACGCACTAGTCTTCTCGGTAACAAGCAGCAAGAATCAGAGACAAAACTGCATTTACTTGCTGCTGGGAGCTCATCCTTCTCCTGCACCTGTCTCGCTTCTGCTAAAAGGAAATGTGGATCAGTAAAGCTGGAGATACCACCAAAAACTGACTCCTCTCCTACCTTCAAAATGAAGGTGGGTGAATACCAACAGGTAGCCTGCCAAGCTAGTGTCTTTCTCTGATGAACTTTGCTTCTTTCATCCTCATTATCGTTCTGCTTGTAAGACATGTTTTGAGAATCTAATTCTTGCACTCAATGCCTAGTGAGCAAATGCAATTCCCTGAAGTTCTGCTAATGCCATGGTGGGAAAGAGGCAGTATAATAACTAACAGTAGCAACTCATGCAGAGTCCTGCCTGTCCTCCCGACAGCTGCAGCTCTTTGCACCATCACTACTGCCATGATGAGATGAGGTTGTTCCTTATCCTACATAACGTTTGCAAATGCTGCAGCCCAGCAAGGAGCACAGGGTGGTTAAACGCTGAGGTCTTTCTCTCTGCTCAGTCAATGCAAGTTATTTCAGGTTCCCCAGCTGCTCTTCTCAGGGATCCCATCAGCTGCACCATGAGGAACCAAAGGGCCTGTCAGGAGGCCAAAGGTGATGCAGTCAGCAAGGCTGGTCCAGAGATCACATTGACACTCAAGGGGACAGCTTGACACACATCATCTTGTCTTCCTGCTGGGCTCATCCTTCAGATCAAAATGGCCTCTTTGGACACCTCTGACAGATCGCGTTCCTCTGCCCCACAGAGCTCTCAGCATTTGAAGCCAGGTTGAAAAAGCTCATCAGTCCCACAAGTACTTCGCAGTCAGTGCATAGCCAGCACTGTGCAGTATTACAGAGCAGAGAACAAATGTGTGTGTAATTGCAACTGGGAAGCTTTACACCTTCCTACAACCATTTTGTTCATCTGGGCAGTAGCTGTGGAAAAGTTTCATAAAACCTAACACCATAGGTCTGAAATAAACATGTTTTGCGTGCATCCACATTGTCAAGGTGAGTGGATTATTAATTACGCAAAACCAGCAGTTATCTTGAGCGTATGGTCCACAGCAGGCCAGCTAGCCCAGGTTGGAAGCACTGTTAAAAACCTGATGTGAAGGTGGAGAGAGGCTGCTCCTGCTTAAAAGCTTGTTTTAATGATGTAGTGAAGGCATGCTCGGGATGGGTTCTCCTGACTTCTTACCGAGGCTTCTCTCGGGTGTGAGAAGCCTGTCCTCTGTGAAAGCCTAACCCCAAGCAATCCCAGGCTCCAGTGCTCCCCCAGACCTCTGCAGTGGTGTGTTCAGCGTCTTTCCAGCAGCCTGGGAGAGATGAGTCGGAGCAACAGTGAGAGCAGAGAAGTTGCCTGATGTTGCCAGGCCCTCCATGCACCCAAACCTGAGGGAGGAAGGTATCAAAGAGCTCTGATCTCAGTTTCTGGTCAGCAGAGAATAGTGCCTGACGTGCTTTGTTATGCACTGACCTGAACCACCTGCTGCAAGCGCTTGTTCTGTCTGCCTGCTGTAAGGCGCTGGAGATGCTTCAAGGGGGCACCATCAATTGTAAATCTGTGCGGCACTTTGCACAATTCGGATGAACTTTCCTGATGTTCTCGCAGCTGTTGCAGTATGAAGCTATCAAATAATAATAGTAACAGCACTCTGCTGTCTCATGGGAAACAGAGTAATGTTGCAGACTCTTGCCTAAAAGTGCGAGGATTAGATCATGAACTAAGAGCCATTTTGGCCCAGGGTGGCCTGGAGTCATTCTAGCCTCCTGCAAAGTACATCTGACGGTCAAGTCTTAACCGTTCGGTTTATGCGAGGAGCACAGAAGTCTTCTCTTTCCATCCAGGGCTGCTTGTGTCACAACACGCTTTTTTAATCTCCCTTTTGTTTATCCCTTTGCAGAAAGGGATAGGCAGAAATCCAGCTCTAAAACTATTTTTCAGTAACTTCTAGCACTCAGTGGTTTATTGTCTGAGCTTACCTCCTTCCAAAATAGTGCTGTACTTACGGTTTCAACCTTAAAGTATTTCTCTATACTGGGTATGCCCTGGCCTTGTCTCTCCTTTGAGTTATTATCTTCCCCCAAGGGACTTGGCTGTTAACATTTCAGAGCTGACATTAATGGGGCTGACCTGGACTGCCTGCCCGGGTGAGTCAGCAGAGCAGGAGCGCTTCTGCCCGGGCTTCACATCATCCGTCCGCAGAGCCGCTTGTATTGACTGACACAAAAGCCTGCCTGCCTGTGCCTGGTGCTAAGTGCATAGGAGGGAAAGGCCAGGGCACAGGCAGAAGCAGTGTTTCCTGGTCCCCATCTATCGAGATATTGTAGTTATGCTTTGTGGGGATGTGTGTTCAACACACAAGCTTTGATATACGGGACTATTAAAAGTAAGGACTGCTTTTATTCACAGCCCCATTTTGTGGGGTCAGACTAGCACAAATACGTTTGCACTGTGCTATTTTTGGTGTAACGAGTCCTGCCTGCCCTTGGCTGTGGCAGCCCCATCATTCCGTTGCCAGGGCTATGTGCCCCCCATGCTCCCAGCTGGGCCAGCTGACCGGGGCTCTTGACCCACTGGTGTCAGCCTGGGGACCCTGGCTTTCCTCAGCTGGCCAGGGCAGAGTCCATGCAACTGGCCAGCCTTTGTAGACAAGCCCAAGGCAACAAACCAGCATCCAGCTTCAGCATTACGAGTAACAAACTGTGCTGGGTACAGCTCTTCTGTGGGTTCAGACCTGATTTCCCAACTGCATCATGCCACTTGGAGTTGCAGCAGCTGGAAGATGGGACGTGATGGGACGTGATCTCCCCCCGAGGGACAGGGGTATGCATCCTTCCCTCAAACTCCTCCACTCTTTGGGTTTTCTATGCTTTTCTGCTAAGGAAGCCTGTGCGGTGCCTGCTGCTCGCACCCACTGGGTGGAGCAGCTCCCTGCTTATTGCCTGCTGGCTGCGCTTCCCTGTCCAGAAAGGTTGGGGTCCAAAAATCACAAAGCAGAGATGGGGAAGGGGCAAGGCAACACTGAATGAAGACCTGCTTCTGGCCGTCTAGGGACAAAGCTGAATTTTACCAGAAAAAAGGCTAGCAAGTATCTCTCTATAAAAACAAGGTGGGTAAACAAGTCCCCGTGAACAGCTATTGCTTAATCAGGAGCAAAGGGGCCACTTCAGGGCCTCAAAGCCCCTTAAACTCTGTCTTTAAAAACAAACAAGCAAACATAAAAGCCCAAGTCTTCCCAAATGTCACCTTTGCAAGCCCAGTGACAGCAGTAACTTAGTGCTGTTGCACTAAGGCAGAGCATCAGTCAGAAAGGGCTCCGTGGCTGTGAAAAGAGCTAGTCAAGATAGTTTAATCCAAATAATTTTCTGTAAAATTTGGCTATTAAGGTGAATATTGGGGGGGGTGGGGGGTGGTGTAAATTTTTATTATATTGTCCTGGTTTCAGCTGGAATAGAGGTAATTTTCTTCCTAGTAGCTGGTACAGTGCTGTGTTTTGGTTTTAGGATGAGAACAATGTTGATAACACACTGATGTTTTAGTTGTTGCTAGGTAGTGCTTACACTAGTCAAGGACTTTTCAGCTTCCCATGCTCTGCCAACTAGGAAGGCTGCAGGTGCACAAGAAGCTGGGAGGGGGCACAGCCAGGACAGCTGACCCAAACTGGCCTAAGGGACATTCCATACCATGTGACATCATGCTTGGTACATAAACTGGGGGAAAGCTGGCCAGGGGGGGGCCGCTGCTCAGGGACTGGGTGGGCATCGGTCAGCGGGTGGTGAGCAATTGCACTGTGCATCACTTGCTTTGTATATTCTTTTATTATTACTACTATTTTACTTTATTTCAATTATTAAACTGTTTTTATCTCAACCCATGAGTTTTCTCACTTTTGCTCTTCCGATTCTCTCCCCCATCCCACTGGGGCGGGGAGAGTGAGCGAGCGGCTCTGTGGTGCTCAGTTGCCAGCTGAAGTTAAACCACAACATTTAGTAACAAATTAAAAAGTAAACAAAGCAAAGAAAATCAAAGCATTTTGACAGGAAATAGTTTAAAAATCTGAATGTAGGGGGTTTGCTTCATTTATTTGCTTGATAACCCCCTGATTCCTCCGCTTATTCTCCACTTCAGGCAAAAGATTGCAGGGAATTTTTTAAAATGTTGGCTACCTAAGAAAAATCAACTTGAATATGTTTTCATCATCTTCGTTGTGGTTACTACAAAAGAATGAACAAATTCAAAACATATTTCTTCTTTCCACAGTAGGGGAAGGAAGACACCCCCACATGCATTCTGTCATAGACAGCAGCATTTAAAGGATGCTCAGGAGGTTTTTACAACTTCTTTTCTTTCTTTTCCTCTGGAGCCGCACGAAGCATCTAGAGAAGAGCCCAATGGGAGCGAATGATGCCGCAGCTGCCACCAGCTCCATCCCATGGGGAAAGGTGTCCAGCAGAGAAACACTACAGCACGACTCAGGATCCCCAGGGCCTGCTGAGCACTGCAGGATCGGTGGTAAGGAAGTTCATCTACATCATTGTTAAAGAAATGGCACTCTCCTTATCCCTTTCTTTGTCTGGGTAGCAGCTATCCATCTATTATGTATAGATCTCTTGGACCAGGAGTCTCTTCTTCCAGACCTTTCCGCTGAAGCAGATCTAGCCGCAGGAGGGACAACAGCCCCGTGGGGGAAAGCCTACCCTATTTTACTCTGGTCCCCAGTGGAAGGGAGGGTCCCCTGAACTCACACCCTTCCTATATGTTTACTACTCTGCTTTGCTGAAAGGTGCCTGTACCTCCTTGTAGGGACCTGCAGTAGATGTCTGTGAGACGGACAGTTCGTTCCTGTGACTGTCAACATGGAAAACTGGTCTCTGCATCAGCCCAGCCCTGATGAGATGGTTGTCTCTTTGAGGACTAGGTCAAATTTCTCTGGTCTCAGACAAGAAGATGTGGTAACGCTCTGCCTATGGGAGCCCGTCAACGTGGCTCAGCTAAAAAATATCTTCATGTCTCATTAAAAAGGTATAGGTATCAAAGTCGCTGAGGTCCTGAGTCTTCATTAACACCAGTGCACGTTCTGGGTCCAGAGCAACAACTATCTCCCCATTATTCCCCCAAACCCCCATGTTTCTGGGATCTGCTGTGGCAGAAGGACCACAGAAGATGAGAGGACATCTGGAACTAGAACATACTTTAGCATCAGGAGTGCTGCTGCTGGATTCTTCTGGCCTAGCGGTGAAAAAAAAACAGGGAATCATTTTTTCTTCCTCCACCATTGCATTTTTTTTTTCTGTGCCCAGTGCAAGCCAGAAAGCTGTCAGTCCCTTTCTCGGTTAAACTTCCAGCTTCCAAAATGGCCTGACCCATTTCCTATCCCTTTTATGCTGTAGGAAGTTCTAGTAACATGGGAGGAAATCCAACCCACCTACAGCTTTGATCTAAGCCATTTCAGAACAGGGAAAAAGCTAAAAGCATTTCTTTAGCTGGGGTTATCAAAGTAGAGACCATGGCAAAGATCCGTTCTATGCTTTGAAAAAATATTTGATGTAACTTAGTTGCACATTTTTGTACTGCGACACATTATGACTTCTGGGGCTAGATTTTCCTGAGGAGGGAAGTAAGAGGTAGACATAACTCATGAATGGTCTTTACTGGAGTGAATGAATATGTGAATGGAGTTATTGCAGCGGTAGGATGGCAGACCCATGAGTAGACAACAACTTTTAGTAACCCATAACTGAAGGAGGCAGAATGTGCTGAAACCAAAGGAAATGGCATGTATAGGAGCTCAACTGCCCAGGACAGGGAGAGAGATGGGATTCTGGGTGCTGGGGAGTAGAGAAACAAGTAGGCACTTAGGGACATGGTGTAGTGGGTGGTGGTGTTGGGTCGACGGTTGGACTCAATGATCTTAGAGGTCTTTTCCAACCTCAATGATTCTATGATTCTATGATTCTATGAGATGTAGTTCGGAGGCAAGCTTGCTTTATGGATGCAGGGCAGCCAATATCTCCTGTGCAGAGAGTAAGCAGAGCCCCTCCGCATGGCGTTGAATGATCTTCTGACAGTTAAGAAACGCATTTTTATTGTCACAGAACACCTGTGTATCAACACCTTCCTTCATCACTTGTTCGAGAAATTTGGTTTCTCATCAAGTCCTCCTTGAAATGTCTGGTGCAGGTGAGGGAGGACAGCTTGTTAAAATTCTTTCGCTGTTTAATTTCTTTCAGTGGATCCTTCCCTGAAGAGCTTCTAATGAGACTGACCTTTATTAGCTAATTAGGCTCATTGAAATGGCACAATCACATTTAGTGTTTTTTCCTTCTGTGCATATTCCAGATTAAGTCCTCATCATTAGGCAGGTTGGAAGGGGACTTGTAACCATGTGTGGAGGTCAGCAGCGCAGAGTCCACCCCACCTCCCAGCCCCAACTGCTGAAATTGGCAGGGGAGCTGTGCCACATGCTGCCAAATAACAGTTTTGACTATGCTGTGATAGTATTGACTTAATTCTGAACCTATTTTTAGCAAGTTGCATGCTTATGTATGTGCAAAACGGTTGCTATATACCAGAGACCAACCCAGAGTTTACAAATAAATTCAGCATTAACAGTGTGGTATAGCAAAACCATCCTGTTACAAGAGCAGTCCAATCCATTAGCCTGTGCTGTACTGTCCTGCTTGAACAACAAATGGAAAAAGGTCTGAAGGTTTAACAAATACTGGAGTCTCTTTGAGTTGTCGTTCTCCGTCTGGCTGCCCCATGGGCAGGCCCCAGGTTGGTCGTGGTAGGCACTGCTGCCAATCTTTGATGGCTCTTCCAGCGGACTCCCTCCTGATTTCATCCATCTTTCCCCATATCTGCAGATGGAAGTGGCACATGCAGCAGGGCAGCATGTAGTACTAGCAAGCTGGGAGAGTAGTAAAACCACGAGATGACCTCAGCTGCCAGTTCCCGATTTCTGCATCACCCTCTTCCACTTTGGGAGCATCAGAGGGGTAACTACTGTACCATACGCCTTTACAGGGGGCAAAAAAATTACAGCATCCATCAGACGAAACTGACTCCGCATCCACCTGCCAGTTTTAGAAAAGAATTCTTGCAGGATTACTCCATGCTGAGGAAAAAAGAAAAACCAAGGTAAAGTTTCCTTTTGATTATCACTGTTAACTGAAGCCTTTTGATGCTGGTATTGTTGGCTTCTTAAGGACTTGTTGGTTTCCTGAGGACCTAAGCATGAATCACTTTTATAATCTCAACCTTGGCACCTCTTGCTTTTGAGAAGTTTGAACTGCGTTGCAGACACTGTCACAGAAGTTTGTGGCTAAGCTCCCCCTAAGGATGAATGGGAAGTATTCCTGTGCTCAAGGCTCAGTCCCAGTAAATTGGTTAACACTTTAGCCATCCACCGAAGCGCTTTAAGCATGTGTTTAACTTAGGGGCATTGTAATCCTCTCGCCTTGCATACTTGACTATCTCTTTTTCTACACGAGAAGGACAACTTATAACAATCAACTTTAATAGGAAAGTTTTCCAATAAAGCAAAGCCATTAAAAAGAGGAAATTACAGTAATGTAAAAAACCTTAGTAAATGGCTTGTACTTAATAGTAAGTGCCTCTGCTGTAACATACACATTAAGTGAATCTTAAGGGAATTAATGTAATTCTCCAAGGTCTCAGGTTTTTTTCTTTTATGCAGAAGCAAACTGTGTTTCATTAACAGTTTATAGGTGTAGAATTTCCATACTGCTTCAATCTCTTCTTATTATCTTGTGTGCTGTGGGCTAGACATGGTGTTGCTTTATCAGCCTACCTTCCCCGCATGCTGATCTTGAGCTGCAGGACTGGCAGCATCCCCTTTGAACGGGGGTGCCAGGAGAAGCCACTGCCAGTTTGCAGCTTGTCCATTCTGCCCACATGCGCTCCAGAGCCTCTTCGCCGGTCTCTCCAATTTAGGGGGTTTGATGTGTTGCCGGCAGACTTGGCATACAGCATTTGCCCACTGACAGTAAGTCAGATTTATACTTATATGTATTACTGTAGCAGAGAAATTAATAAATGTAGCTCCCAGTCTGCTTTCTCTATGACTTTTGCATTGTTAATGTACTCTCTCTCTCTGCTGTGTCCGCTCCTCACCTCCAGAGCAGTGTGGCAAGTAGGATAAGGATAGAACAGCTGAGCCTTCTATCAGCTAATGACAGGCGGCAGAAAATCCAGGGTATTCTGGTGAGATGGCTTATAGCATGGTCGAATTACTGCGAGTAACCCTGGTAGTGTGCAGCTAGTGCAACAGAGTTACTAGAAAGTTTGGGTGAAATTTCTTTATTAGACTGATTGCTATGATTTCCCCAGGACTAGACGCACTTACGGAAGCCTTCCCAGTGATTTCCTTGCTTAGCAGCTCTACTTTTTGGAAAGGCAACAAAGAGCCTTGTGTTCACGGAGAGGGCTGAAAGCATTACAAGTCTGACAATAAATGCAGACCTATTCATGACATGATCCAATAACTGTAGAAACCACAAAGACTTCCAAAAAACCCTGGCAGAGTTCTCTCCCTGCCCCCGAGACAGGGGAACTACAGCGTTTGCCAGAGCCAGTGGCTAATGCAGGTTCCTGGCAGGGCTGAGCCGTGGTGAGCAGCTTTAGAGCATTTTACTTACTGCTGGCTAAACCAGGGAATTGTTTCACATTTGCATGTCCCTCCCAGGAATGGAGAGGGATGGATTAAAGCACAGACACTGTACCCTTGCGACCACATCCCCGTTCTGGGATTGAGATTATTTGCTCTGAATTAAACCAACTCAGAGACATCCTGCTGGCTCTCCCTAACGCAGCCAGGAGAGCTGGGCACAGTTACACAGAGATGTCCCCACGCGCATGCCTGGTTCTGCAGGACCAGCAGCTGCCACAGCTCCATCACAGGGACTCCTGGGCGCACAGCACTGGCTCACTCCTAACTGATGTGCCATCACTTGGGAGCCCTCAGAAATGTTTAGAACACAGGTTGTTTTTATCCTCTTTTCAGAGTTAGTATGAAATTCCTTTATACAAGTGTTTGAACTCTGATATGCACTCGTAATTTACTGGCCGCCTTTGTACTTATCAGAGAAGTGGAAGACATCCTCTTATTTAATGAGTGACCTGAAAGATTTTCCTATATGGCCAAGAAAGTTGATGGAAATGGTGCTTCCTAAAAATACAGGGACAATGGCATAGGCTGTCTATCATAATTTATGCTCTATGCTTGTTGTAATTCAAACTGACCACTGTAGTAAAAGTCATTGCCCTGTGACTCAATTAGATATCAATTTTTTTCATGTTCTCTTGGTAACAAACACTCCACTGTGGCTACAATAGACAGAAGATGATTATGATCTACAGTATAAGTTATTACCCATTCCACAGCTCATCTTGCTGCTGCTTATTTGTGTCACCAAAATCTTAAAGCTCTTTCCTGAATATGGTCACTCGGTGTAACTTCTTAATAAAGATACCAGAAGGCAGTTAGAGATGCCATTCACCACAGTTCAGGGGTGCAACACATCTTTTTGTTACTAGGAAGCACCCTGTTTACACTGAATTTTCCTGAGCAATGTTGGCAATGATGGTCACTGCTGATTTCTTAAATGTAAGCTAGGTCATCCACAGTGTCATCCCATTGACTTCGTTGCTTCAGTGGAGCTCCCTGTAGGAACAAGGGATGATCCCCTATGAATCTATACATTATCAGCGGGTGTTTCTCCTGCATGGAAAATTCTCTGTGAGGATCTTCTGTGATCCACAACTACCAGATTATTGCTAAATATTGCCTGGGTAAGGAGGAGGTGGAACAGAGAATCAGGTTAAGGGACACTTGTAAGAAGAACTGACAGGACTTCTGTTGGGATTTGTATTGCTCGTGTTGTTACTGCAGTAACTCCCACTTGAATGTATGTAGATTTTGGAGGTGATAGCCTTTATTCTTGCTCCCTTCCTCATTGCTCCTTCACAAAGTCTGTTTGCATTGAGCCCCAAAATAGATATAGCTGCTGACTGCAGGGTGTCAGCAGAGCTTGTGCTGCTCCTTGAAGACAAAGCAAGACGTGCACATGGCTCCATCTGAACATAGATCCTGGGACACAATGCAAACTGAGCTCTGCAGAGATCTTAAACTTCACACTAGCATTCCTCTTCCCAGCTTTTCTGTTTTACTCTCGTCTCTTTTGTATAATTATTTCTTTGCTTTTTCATCTAGTTTATTTTATATGAGTGTTACTGATTTTATTGTGATCTTAAATATCCTTAGGCTTTGGACTTCAGTCAGTACTTCAGCTTAGTATATTTGCTATCTTTTATATTTATAATCTTTCTGGATCCATTCTGAAAACTGTACTTCAAGGATATGTGTTGAGGGGGTGGTGGAGGGTGAATACCAGAGGTTCTACATCAAACAATTGCAGTATTTGCCTACTCTTTGGATAAAAGCCGTAGAAAGCCCCAGGGATTTGTTCTGCGAATTGTGAGCAGCCATCTCCAAGACATATAGTCTCATGGGTTTGACCTGCCTGAAATTTTTTTGAAACTCATTTGAAGTCTGGACTGGTTTTGAGGTCAAACTATAAATCAGCCACTCAATAGTTCAGTAAAGTGTTGAAAGAGCACTTCAGCGATCTAAGGCAAAATACAGAGCTTTGAACTAGCTAATAAAACCTATGATGCCATTGGGTTTTGTCACTGTAGTAATGATGTAGGCTGTCTATGCAAGGAGGTCTGGGCTCCCTTGGGGGTCAAGATCTAGGTCTTGAATTTTGGTTTCACCTAGAGAAAAACCTGAAAATCTCCATCCTGAGATGTCACGTTAGCATCAGGCACGTAATTTCCAAGGTCTGATATTGTTTAATTAGGGTGATTTAGTATTTGCTACCTACCTGCAGTCTTTGGCTACAACTCCAGTTGCACTATCTCATGCAAAAAAAATGACGTGGCACCAGGACAGAGGGTGCAGGTGGCTGGACTGGCTGGTGTGCAGCATCACCGTGGGGCCATCCTTTCACTGCAGGACAGCTGGGCCACTGCAGTCCTTTTTGGCAGCACCTCAGGCAGCAATGCCGGCACCAGGCTGAACATGCAGCAACTCAGTACCGGCAGGCTGGAGCTGCCTACCAACACGTGGCTGAGAGGCAAAAAATTCCCTTTGTCCTTCATCATCTTTTCCACCCGCAAAGGAAATCTGGCCCTAAAAGCTGAGGGCGTTTGATGTGCCAGCGGTGGTAGCAGAACTGAAAGCTGGACAAGACCCTTGGGATAGGCTAGAGCAGATAAGCTGTCTCTTGTCAGACATATAAAGGGGCATTAAAATCCCTCCTTCATCCCTTTTGCCACCACCAGCTGGGATAACACAGAAACAAAACTAAAAAAGAACTGTGAATCATTTTAATTAGGGCACTAATGCTTAATAAAAGTGTAATGCAGAATAAATTATCTTTAGGTCACCTCTTAGGAGAGCTCACAGGTGTTCTCTGAACTGGAAAATGATGGCTGGACCTTTTTTCCCTCCATACACTGCTTAGCCCTGCAGTCCCAAAGGACAGTTATCTTCTCCCAGCTCCCTAGGAGCAGGCTCTGCCCTCTTTCCAGCACTGGCAATAGCAGTGGCAGCTCTTAAATGTCAGGAACGAGTTCAGAAGGGGGATGCAGGGAACCAGTTTGAGGGTAGCACGTGCCTGCTCTGCTCATCTCTGCCCTGCTATTTCATCCCACGTGTTGCCTTGCTCTCAGAGAGTGGCTGCTTATGTCTGCAGTGAACTTGCTTCAGAACGGACCCCACCAGCTTCGTCCCTCCAGCCGGCACTGCCTTCAGCTTTATGGAGCTCTCCCATGATGGTTTTGCTATTCAGATGATTCTCTGAAGGGAGAGCCATCACTTTACAAATTCACCTGTCTCCCCCTTCTTCTTTTACTCTGTGTATGCATACATATATATGTGTGTGTATATATATACACACATGTATACATATGCATATATGTATATTTTCCCTCTTCAAGGGCCGCCGAGGGCAGCAGCAGCAGTTTACCACTGTTTCAGCTGGAGCTTCCCACAGGCCAGTAAGTCCTGGCTGTGTTTGCTCCTTGCGTTGATGAAGAACCACAGGCTTCACCGGCTACGGATGCTGTTTATATCACAGTGATTTGAGCAAGGGTAAAAAAAAAACCCACAACATTTTCCTAGTCTTCACCAATGGGGATTAATGTGCTCTGGTAAAATGATGGGAAAAGCTGGAATGCTAAAGAATACTAAAGAACACTACATTCACCAATAAATATTTAAAAGTGGATGGTGAAATAGATGTTGTTTTTCTCAGAAGAAAAACAAACCTTTGCAGCAAAGGGTAGAAGTGGGGAGAGGGAAGGAGGAGGAAAGAAGGCATTTTTGTTCTCTATAATTTGGGACCTTTGAAAGAAGGACAGTATTTCCTATTGTGATGGGTGGACACCGGCAGATAATGACCTCAATGCTTTAATAAACTGTGCTGAAAGTCCCTTCCATTATTCAGATCTTGATGCATTTTTTTGTCTCTGCTTTAATGCCCAAAGAGAAATGCCAGACTCTGTGTGGTCAGTCAGTTTGCTGAATGGCATTATCTCATTCCACACTTATGACTGTAGGGATGTGTTTTAAGTAAATGGAGAACAGATTTTGTACTCTTCAGAAATCCCCTCTGTTAGTTCTAGTGTCTTGGCCAAAGGTGTTTAAGTTGATGATGCAGATAAATCATCTTATGGCTGTCCTGGCTTTACAGGACAGATAGAAGGAAAAAGTGACAGGAGCATGTTTTATCCAGTAGCATACCATTTTACTTGAAATACACAGCTCTAGAAGGTTTGTTGAGTATAAACGTGACATGGTTTTCCCAGTTAGCATGTGTGTACGCAGAGTGGCACTTTGATCTTTTTTGTTCTTGGGTTGGTGTCACTCACTCGAACTCTACACACAAATGCGTTGACTCTTCTTTGTCATGTAATCTTTGTATTTGCTTACACTTATGGAAAACAAATTTTGAGCACATACATACCTATTCAGAGTTTTCCACTCACTGGAGATGGAGGTCTTGTTATGCACTCATTTTGAACTCTCTTTGCCAGGACAAATGTCAGCATAACACAAAAGATGATGGGGAATCAGGTAGTGATTCAGGTAGTTTAATTCTTGCATTAAACAGCTTCTGTCAAGTCGTTTTATTACCCCGTCACCTGTACACAACACACCCTGCAGCTGAAGCATGTGATCTGCTTGCTATCCTTAGAACCGATACAATTTCCCCCACAAGCTTTTAGCTCCATAGATTGGTCAATCCTTACCATCAGCACCTCACCTCATGAGAGCTACCTATGCTTTGTGACAGACATGCCATTTTTACCAAAAGGGTTGGTGTTTCTTCCAGATCGCCATACATGCTCATAGGTATGCATTCCAAAACCAC
Organism: Aptenodytes patagonicus; assembly: GCF_965638725.1. NCBI lineage: Eukaryota > Metazoa > Chordata > Aves > Sphenisciformes > Spheniscidae > Aptenodytes > Aptenodytes patagonicus. Next base: position 32,841,207 of record NC_134955.1, on the reverse strand, counting down.
GCTTCCCTTTTGCCAGCAAATGGCTAACTTCGATCACGTCGGCACAGAGGGTTGTGACCTGCCCAAGAATTTCTCTTCCGTGTTGCCAATACTGCATAAAAATTAAACTCCTAAAATTTTACTATTTAGAATCATAGAATCATAGAATAGTTTGGGTTGGAAGGGACCTCTAAAGGTCATCTAGTCCAGCCCCCCTGCTGTGGGCAGGGACATCTTCAACTAGATCAGGTTGCTCAGAGCCCCGTCCAACCTGGCCTTGAATGTTTCCAGGGATGGGGCATCCACCACCTCTCTGGGCAACCTGTGCCAGTGTTTCACTACCCTCAGTGTAAAAAATTTCTTCCTTATATCTAGTCTAAATCTACCCCCCTTTAGTTTAAAGCTGTTCCCCCTTGTCCTGTCGCAACAGGCCCTGTTAAGAAGTTTGCTGCCATCTTTTTTATAAGCCCCCTTTAAGTACTGATAGGCTGCAAGAAGGTCTCCCCGAAGCCTTCTCTTCTCTAGGCTGAACAACCCCAACTCTCTTTCACTTATCATTTTAAATAAAACCTCAAGTTGACAGTAGCATTGTCATTTCAGGACTGTAGGGTCTGCTTTTTTCATTCCCAAGTGCCATTACACATGCCTCTCCAAATGTGATATTTTTGTGTCATCTGAAAACATGTTTCTTCAGTAATTCGTTATGGATCTTTAAACTTGACTGTGTCTTATGAAGGCAAATAACAGGCTAACTGTGCCAAATTTCCATTATTTGCTATTTTCTGAGTTATTAATTATAAAATCATAGACAGGAGGTGGGTGAGCTTGGAGGACGCTGGGTGCATTTGGAGACCTCCAAGGCTACTGCGGGGATCAAGGAATTAAAACCTGGCATGGTGTCAAAGAAGAGGAAAACACCTGCAGGCCTTCAAAAAGGAGAAGGACGTGGGAGGTAAGTGACTATTTTGAAAGAGGACAGCAGTGCCGACTGTTCTGGGAGAGACCATGGAGAACCAAGAGGGTTTGACAGCAAAACAGGCAAAACTGCATTTGAAGGAGAGTGCTCTGCCTTAGCAAGTGTTTGCACCAGGAAGGAAAAAAAGATGTTTCTCCACAAATTCGGACTAAACCAAGCTTCCCTTTTTAAGCCTGTGCTAGTCACACACACAAACTATCTCCAGTACTTCGTAACACTACACAGTGCCCATGGGGAACACTTCTGGTTTGCCTCGCATGTTCAGTTCAACTTAAATAATTTGTTGAGTGAACAGACGGCTGGGGCCTCGTGTTGCTCTGAGTAATATGTTGCTGGGCTTATTGCAGGATGAGGGTTGTGTCCTGGGACTTCTTGGTGGATGAGGAGGAATCTTTCCCTGCTTACTTGTTTTTTCTTTCGCACGGCAGCACGGGACTAGCAGTGCAGACATGAGCCCCAGGTTGTTTCAGTTTAGAACCATGAATACCCAGTGCAAGCCCCTGTTCTGTAGGCAGCTCCAGGGAAGCAGTCAGGTAATTTGAGGCTCTTAGTGAATATACAGTAAGGAGATAAACTTCCTCCTGCAGCTCTTTAGCTTTCATACAAGAGGACGTCTTGCAGAGGGATAACAATCTGATAGTAACCCTTCATCAGAAGGGAGTGACGGAGAGAATCGTGATCTGCATGGTGAGAGTTGTGGCCGTTAATTCCCAGAGCAGGTAAGATGACAATCTTGTAGCCTCATTGCACCTGGTGTCCTCTTATCTGGTCTGTCTTCTTGTAGCTGCCAGCGGTATTTCTTCAGCTTGGTTTCACGTAAGTACACTGTGCGATGTGACTGAGATAGTGCAGTTACTCCCATTACTAATGCATATGCATAATTAAATCCAGAGGGCTGATTTGCTGCTTCGCAAGCTTTTTATCATCCGAGGGGAAAAATGGGATTCCCAGGCAAAGCTCACTTGCAAAGCAGAGGCTAAATTGTGCAAAGAACTTGATTTTAGTGTTTCAGTGCTTAGTTCTTAGGTGCCCTGATGCCCAGTGAAATGAACAGCCTGGCTAAGTGGATATTTAGGTGCCTAATTAGAGCTACAAAAGCTGCCATGCAGAGTCAGAGACTCTCTGAGATGGTCAGCAGCAAATGCCAAGAAAGGAGCAGGAGCCACATGTTTAATTTTCAATTATGGGGGCACCTCCCTTCATTCATGCTGCTCATCCAAGGCATTGATTACCTAGGTGGCTGGCCCAGCTGTTACCTATAATATTCACCAGGTAAGTGAAATCCTCCTGCAAGATTTAGACTAGGCATTTGCTGGTACATCCAGGAGTGACAGAAACACACTACAGCCAGCTCTTTGGAAATACTTTGCCCCTCTTTCTCCCCTTCGTCCCCTTCCGGCAGCTATGGTCTGTGCTAGCTCTGGGTTGTCGAAATTCCTACGGGATCCCAGTTAGCAGATACAGCTGCTAGAAGAGGAATGCCTTATCTGTGAATCCCTGTGGGACTGAAATATTGAGTTATTCAGTGCTGTCAGGACTTGAGTATATTTGGGCAGGCCCAGAGGCAGAAATTTAAGCAACCAGAGAGCTTTACTGATGGGATCTTAGGTGTCACGGGGATTCAGACAGCTCCAAAGTCAGGCAACAGCTGAAAAGGGGGCTCTGAGGATTTGCCTTTTGAATGAAGGAAAAATCTCTGTAGATTTAGCCTGCATAACTATGCAGGATGGGAGGAAATGGGGAGCCAGCATTCTATTATATTAATTGTCTGAGCAAAGTGAAGCCTAAAATTCCCCTCAGCGCTCTTCTTCTGTCTGTCAGATTTCTTGTTCAATAGCTGAAGACTGTTTAATTTAGAAATGCATGTGACAAAGTCCTCCAAGATGCACTGTGGGTAGCATTCCTCCCCTGGACCTCAGAGAAATGACTGATGGAAATGAACAGGACTTCCCATCATGACCCTCTATGACTCTGGGTCTGGATACAAGGTAAGCACTACATGTAGTTGAAATACATAAATCTGCTGCAAATTGATTCTGCTTCACAGAAACTTAGTTGCTTTCCTTTATTCCTGGGTCTTTCAATGTAATTGCATTATTGAACTGGGAGCATTTCTGGCACCAAAAGACTGGATTCCTGCAGGAGATAACTGTAGAATATAGTGCTATACTGGGAACAGAGAGTGGTGGAAAGAGCAACCAATGGTCCTTGGAGGATGGCAAAAAATATGTATGTGAAAGACTCATTTTTATGATGCATTTGGAGGACCCCCAGTTGGCTGAAGTCCAAAATTTAGATTTTAGTAAATTTTTTATGAAAAGGGGGCTAAAGCAGATAAAATACCTGTTAGTTCCCATTAGAGATACCCATGATCAGGGCTGGCTCAAGGTCTCTCAGTGATTTGGACAAGGCTCGGCTTTGCTGTGGTAGACGAATAACGTATCCAGCTGATTTATCTGGCAGAGGTGCAAAGACAGGCAGAGCGGGATGAGCAGCCGGAGAGGTCAAGGGGAGCTTGTTTGGTCTTGGTGTCCTGCTGCCTAGGAAGTGGCCCTGCCACTGGACCGGCACCCTCCGGCTGCTGTGAGCCTTGAGGATCTCTCCCTCATGCATGTATGTTGCCCTGGGCAAATGCCCAACTTGACCTTCATCTAAGGTCAGTCTTTGGGACCTCTGGCCGCTTGTTGCCCAGCTGAGCTGTTTCACAAACCAGATTTTTGGAGAGGCGCTGTTTGTGTTAATCAGGTCCTGCCTAGGCCCTGATGTCGGGAACCTAAAAACAGAAGGGCCCACCTTCACATTTAAGACAAAAGATTTCTCCATCACGTTTGCCAGCAGGGATAAGGAAGCCAGCGACAGTGGAAACTGAGGCAGCAGGGTTCACTGCCCACGCTGAGAGCAGTGCCGTAATAGGCTGATACTAACAGGGACCAGCAACCCTCTTCTATAACGCGCGCACAGTTTCCATTTCGGTCCTTAAAGGTCAGGTCTAGGCAAGTGAGCATTTTCACCTTGTCATTACTGTGCTTGGCACACCATATACATTTGTATTGAAGATCTACAGTTCTTCCATGTTGCTTTTTTTGTAGTTATGAAGTGTCAGAGGTCACTGTGCCCAAGTGGAGATGCTCTTCCAAGTTTGAAACTAGGAAAACTAGGACAATGACCATCTGGCATGCTGCTAGTAATGAATGAACTGCATTTGAAAAACATATTTTTTTTTTCTAATGGACTGCACATAATTCTCATAACAGCCTTCTGATTCTGGCATTTATTATCCTCATCTGAAAGTGGCAGGGGTTGGTGAAGCACAGAGAGCGTAGTCCGTGCCTCCAAGATGAGGTTGGTGCTGGAAGGACATCACAGGTGATGCTCAGTGCTGTGCTCCCTTGCTAGCGAACACCAAAAGAGGGGCCTCTAATTATCAGAAATGGGAAATAATGGCTGAAGATTATCAGAGTAGGTGGAAGCATCATAAATAGATCAAGAAAAGCCTGGAGGCTGAGGGAAGACTGAAAACTGAACATAGATCCCTTCCTGATAGCTTTTGATTGAAATCTTTCACCTGAAAGATTTCTGGGGTTTAACACTCTTCCATGGATAAGCCAAAACTAATGCCCAGAAACAGCATGCAACCAAAACCAAACTTTTGGGGTTTGCTTTCCTAGGTAAAAATGATAATTATGGTATCTTTCCATCTACATCAATCAGTAGTTAGAATTTTTTTTTTTCAGAAACAGTGTTATTACTCTGCATATTCCAGAAATTTGATTGAAAAACCTTAAGCAGAAAGAAATGGAAAATACTTTGTGCTATCTACGTGGCTTCAGCAGGTAGAGTATCTGCTTTAATGAATAACGATGTATCTCTGCAGATCAAGAATAAGAATACAATCCCCACTATCAATCCTTACATTAAATTTTCAAATCATCCATTCAATATTAACTAAATATAGCTACAGTGAAATAAAGAAGCAGCATTTGTTGTTTATACTCCCTCAGCTAGGCAGGACATTACTGTGTGTGTTACATCAAAGATTTCCTTTCAAATTCACCTGATTTGAAAGGCAGAGTTTTTCCTGACTGTGCAAGTCAGCAAAGTGGCTGTATTTTATCAAATTCAGCTGCACTTTTCTTGCTAAAGCACATTCAAAAGCCAACAGATCTATTTTTGTGATTCATTGCAGCCCATTCTGCTGCTGTTCAGTTGAGGGAAGCTATTTTTGTAATTATTCAGTAGCGAATTTATCAATTTAGTTAGTAGTGAAAAAGTTCCAGACATGTTTCTGATGAAGGTTGATAAATGGATCCAGAAGAAAACCTTTCCCCTACAAAAGGGAGTGAGCTGGCCTGGGAGAGGCTTGCACACAGCTCTGAACTAGCATCACAAAAAAGAAAAGCTCTGCTTTGAAGCAAGAGAAGGACAAAGACTGTCTTTTGCATATATTGAGGCTTTTGCGTGTAAGTTATTTGGTATTGTATTAATCAACCTATTGTATTTATTATAAGAGAGGTCTTGAACAGGGTCTCAAAATGTTAGTCTGATGGTTTTAGCCAGTTCAAAGAAAAAAAATCAGGGCAAGGCCAAAAAATGTCTAAGAATATCCCTTCTGGCTGCTTGAGGGAGATGAAATTTTCATTTTTTAAAACATAGGAAATTTGCCTCTCATCAAATTTAACTATGGTGACCATTAGAGTGAAACCTAACCAGCATCCTCATGATTGGTCTGTGACTCCATCTCCCTTGTGGGCTGAACAACAATGTCCCCCTTCCAGGAAGGAGGGCACCAGTTACCACATCAGTTCTCAAGCCCAAGAGCAAGCAACTAGTTGTCATTGTATTTAGCAAATAAGAAACCTTCTTTCTAGAGCTGTTAAAGAACTGGAGAACAGGGGAGAAAATACATGGATGGGTTCACCTTTTGAGGTGATGCGATCTACAGTGCTCCAGGCGTCCCAGTGACCGAGGACAGCTGCGCCCTCCAATCCTCTCCACACCACGTAGGCTAGAGCCCTACCAGGACTTCCACAGGTAAGGGAATACTGCTCGGGAGACTGCCCTAAGGATGGTGATAACTGGGCCCTGCTGGGACGGTGGCCTTGCTCTGGGGTGGGATAGGTCAGGGCGCAGAGGTGGGGCTGCAGCCTGGGGCACACTGGCAGCACTGGATGGCAGTGTTACACAAGTTCAACCAGGTTTTCCTTCTTCCAGGTTTGGGAATAAAGACAAAGCATGCCATGCCTGTGACTGGAAATGTGTGTTTTTTGGATGGGGCATCTGTAAGTCCTATTGTGATGTATTTGTTGCTCTTCTGACCAGATTCCCTTCATTTCCTTCTCCCATCCTGCCTCTTTTCTTTGGGGACTACTTTCCCATGCTTTCTTTCCTCCCAGCTCTCTTTCTCTTTTTCTTAGTGCATACTAGAGTGTTTCCCATGCCTCTTCTGAGCTGACTGGGCACTGGAAAGGTCACAGAGCTAATCAGCAAGCTTTGCCACTGCAAAAGCAATATATAAAAACCCAAGAACCATAAACCCAACAACAACAATCTCCCCTCCTCCTTCCAGTTCTTTAGCCTTAGGCAGAAAGGACTAGGAGGAGGAGAGTGCATTGGCACCAGCCTACTATATGTGCATTTAACGTTAAGCCTGCTAGAACCAAATATACTGCAGGGAAAATATAAAATTTGTGCAGCTGACAGTTTACTCCTGTTGTGGAGTTTGCCTGTCACTGGTAATGGCACAGAGTAGCGATTCCAGGGATGATAACAAGCCAGAGCAACGTGCGTGTAATCCCAGTACTGATATATGCACCAGCACTGTCACTCCAGTGATGTGTGGAACATACCTCTGGCAGGGAGATGGTAAGGCAGTAAAAGCAACTGAGTAGGTATCATTGTGGCTTTGTTCCACCCGCTTGGATCCTGAGCTGGGATTTTTCTTCTGCTTTTCATCTCATTTCTCATTGTAATACCAGGGTCACACTTTCATACAGCAAATATAATTACAGCGCAGTTACTGTGTGACTGTTTCATGATACCTATAATCACCATTCATTCATGTAGCTAGGAGGTTAGTTAATTCAGTGAACGAATTACTTATTAGTCTACTTTCTGAGTTACTATCTCACATTTTAATTCCAATGGTACTTTTTGCACATATATCTGAGGTTTCACTGTATGACAGTCATTTGTATTTTGTTAAGCTTATGATTGAGTTCAGCCTGTTTACAAGTATATGGTATTTGTGTGGCAGTAGTATGTCAGGTCAATTAAAAAAGTTAAATCAATATCCAGACTGGTAATGCACACCTTTCAGTCCTGCCCTGCTGAAACATGCGTGTACCCCAAAGAGTTTAAGAAGGGCAGTGGGGTTGACTCTTGTTTTTCACAAGCCTCCCTGTTTTATGTGTGCTGCTTTAGAGGCGATCTGGAGCTGCCTACATTTCAAATGATTGGCAAGGCTCGCAACACATGGCAAACCCTTGGGATCAGGAGAAAAGTCATGAAGGGCATCGCTGTGCCCCTTCCCGCCCCTTCTGCAGAGCCGTGGGTATCCTTCTGCTGGATTCAGCAGGGCTTGGCTTCCACTCAGGGATTATGGCTTTGCATTCCCAATGGTGACATTAATTTGATGTAACTTTTTTGGTTTGAAATAAAAAGGTTTTGCCCACTTTAGTAGCTTACGAGGATCAGTCATACTTCAAAGGGTTCCTAGGCTGAAGTCCTGCGGCCATTTAACGTTAGAAGGTGGCAGGAGGCAGCTCCCTGCTTCCTTCCTTCCCCTCCTCTCCTGCCTTTGTTCTTTATCCCCAGATAAAGTTGCTGGCTGGAACCAGCAGCAGCAGCTCAGCCAGCAGTGAAGGTCTGCCATACATTGCTGAAGAGCTTCCTCAGCCAGCCTGGAGCCGCTGCAGCACGGCCAGGCCAACGAGCCTCTTCCTCTATGCTTTTCATCTGCTTGACTACCCTCCCCCATGCCAGGAACTCCTTCCAAAGCACTGTGCACCTCGCTGTCCCCTTCCTTTGAGAGGAGAGGCCCTTCCCCCCTACTCCTTCTCTCCCCTTATCCTGACCCCCCTTTTGCTCCCCCCACCATCCTGAGCTGGATGTCCAGCACAGATCAGAAGGAGGGGGTGGCCTTGCACAGATGGCACGGGACCACAGAGCCGGCAGAAGTTGGTTGCACCTATTCTGCCTCAAACCTCTCCATTCCTTATCCCTCGAAGGCCTATAAATGCTTTGTTGATTTTTCAGGCAAAGAAAAAAAAAACCAAAAATAAGGAGAAAAAGGTATAGGAGCCAAGTAGAAAGCAACAGAAAGACAGTGAAAGAGTTCTTTCCAGCTTTTATTCGTACTCCCCCTTTTGATACCCACCCCTTCTCCTCCTTGTCTCCCTGTTTCTGTTCTTTCCATCCTTCCCTCTTGTAATTTTTTTTTTCTACTTCCCAATCTTCCGTTCATGTATCTATGCTCTTCTTTATAACCTAGTATTTTTCTCATGGGGAATTAGATTTCAAACCCAGAGACAAACTGTCTCTGCACACTGGAGGAAATTGTCACTTGGTTTATATTTCTTTGTGGGTCTGTCACTGTAGGATTTTCAGAGGATTTTGGAGTACAGAGGCACTCACGCCTCTTTAAAAAGCATTGGGAACTCATCCCCTAAATCTCCCAGGACTCCAGGACCCTGTCTGAAACCTTGGGATGGCAGGTGCTGTGAAAGGTCCAGGGGAACACAAACCACTTCAGTTTGTCATGCCAAAGGGCCTAGCCTCACGTCTTGCCTTTCCGCTTGGTGAGTACCAGCTGCTGGTTGCCCTGGGGTGGAGGGAGGAGGAAGGGGGCAGTGATGGGAGCTGTGCCTTAGCCAGCTCGTAAACTGTCTTTGTATGTGTACGAAAATTAAGATAATTATATCCCTTTTAATAAGAGGCCGTTTGTGTGCTTTTGCTGTTTATATGTATCTAGAAGGAAATCGCAGGCAAGTGCCTGCCAAGTATATCCCTAGAAATATTTTTGAAACTGTCATCCACAGGCATTGAATACCAGAGGCTGTTTAATCTCTCTCCCACTCTCTTTCTCTCTCTAAGCCCCCACCTCCCACTCTCTGGCCTGGTTTTTGTAGGGAAAAGAGTTTGGCTTTTTATTGCAGTGTAACAATTAGTATATCACTATATTGGTCCCATTTGGTGCCACCACTAGTCCAGCTGACCTTTGGATCTCCAGTACTGTGAGATAGATGGATTTTTGGAATGGATATGCTTATTCTATAGCCATCAAATACCTTATTCATGATTTGCATTCATGTGGCCATTGTGAGTGACGTGGGGAAATGAAATCCAGAAGGAAACCAGAGAGGAATGTGTAAGGAAACTGAGTCAGGTTCACGGCGCAAACTTACCTAAAAATCTGTTGAAACTGTCCAAACTGATCCCTGTACATCCGTGTCCTGCAGCTTCTGGAGGAGCCTCTGTTCATTGTTACCAAGAATAGAATACCTGAAATCACCCAGACCTCCTAATGTTCACCACAGTGAAAATAACTGGAAACTACAATACTGAACTGTCAAACTATACTATTGGAAAAAGCAAAGGTGGCACCTTGGAAAGCAAACACAACCCTCTCCAATAAGCACTGACCAGTCAGTTACATACCTTAAAAACACAACTTAGAGCATATTACTTGTGTTTGAAGGTAGTGAAAACATGAAGCGTGATCCTAAACTGGAAGCAGGCATAGATCAACTCATTGCAGAACTAGAATATGGAAACAGAGGATCTGGCCTGCAATGTTGGTATTGTCATATGTTACCGGGAAACCTTAACAGAGAAACAAATATTAGGAGAGGTAGAGCATTTTCTGACATCACACAGTGTGCATAGTGGCTTCAGTTTAAGAAAAAAAACAAAGGGCAGCTCTATGCGCACTCTTCCTTGCACATTTCCATGTCTTATTCAGGACAGACACTCCAAGATCTATTGATTTTTTTCCTACACGTTTTCTGTGATCCAGTGCTTGAATTGTTACTATTAGTAATTTGGATTCCTGGAGATAACAGGATTCCCAAACACAGAGCCAGAACTGCCGTGCTTTACGCCATCTATGAAGTCTAAAGGGTGCAGTGTACAATTAAAAGCACAATCCATCTGCACTTTGGAGTCACGGGGATTTTTCCATGGAATAAAGTGAATATACCAAGTCAGACTGAATGGGGTGAAAAGTACTTAAAGAAGAGATTGACTCAGACATCCCTACTTCTAATTTTGTTATCTTAAATACTTCAGCAAAGAATTGGATCATTTCTTATTCTATCTGAATTAATTTGTCCATCTTTTGTTCTTTCTTTATTAAATTACAATTCAGGTATTGGCAACTTCTGAATTTCTAGGTGAACCTAATCGCTGTGAATCTTGGGTTCATAATTAGTTACAATGCACAGAGACAAAAAAATCAAGTTAATGGTCTTTCTGAGGAACTGACTAATTTACTCTTCTAAGTGGATACATAAACATTAATTATGTTCTGAAGGGCTTCAGCTATTAAAACCAAGATAGAAGGAAATACAGGTCTAAATTATCAGTTTTGCTTTTGACAGGGATGGCCAAAACCACTGGTGACCCTGGTGCTCCCCGCTCCACACAGTGCTATTTGGCACCAAGCTCACCTTGCATAAGGTTGACATTTAAAAAGTTGCCCACCACGTTCCTTACAAAGCTCTGTCACCAGGCTACGGGGACTTTGGTCTGTGGCACTTACCTACTTTTTTCTCTACAGTTCAAGTTTTGGAGGGAAGTTAACTCCAATATTGTGGTTCAATATTTTATCTGATGGAGCAGTTTTACTCCTATTATTAAGTATTTATTGAGTGCTTGCATCATGACTGATGCAGTCCCTGAATAGGACAACACAGTGGACAGGGTGTATACCTATGTGTATCTGCATCAGGGGTTGCAGAGATTGGGTTTGGAGAGGTGTTGCACTAGGTGTACCTGCTGTGCCTGGGAAGTGCCTGGTTTCACGGGGCCGAGGTGCTGCGAGCAGGATGAGACCCCACAGCTCTGACCACTAGCAACAGCCAAGGGCAAAGATGTTTCCCTGGAGCACAGATTTTTACATCTTTGCACAAATCAAAATCAGTAGTTACCAGCCATAACAATTGCCTGTACTTGTGTCTTCCTTGACAGCTGAGTGAAAATCAGACAAACCCAGTCCTCGAGTCAGTGCTTCGATGCATACATTTTGAGTAAAGTAAAAAGCTGCAGTTATTTCCTGTTGAGGTTAATGAGCTTTTCATTTGGGCAAGGTGGTGCATATCAGGACAGTCATCAACTTGTATTTCCTTGCCCAGCTGCCACACGCTGCTTCAGCTGAGTGCCACAGTTGCCTCTCAGCTGCTGCTGCCGCTGTATTTCTTCGGGCCATGGGGCTGATCTCTGCTTCAACTGAAGCTGTGTTAAGATGCTCATTTTTTAATCAGGTCATTTTATGGCATTCCTGGTTGCTTACATTTTTTCTCTTGCTCTGTGTTTTAAAGTGCATTCTTGCACTTCAAGAAGATGGAAATATATTCAGAACGAATGATGTCTGCAATATAAGAATACAGCCATTTCTCATCCTTAGTTTACTATGACAACGTACTGTTGATCCATCTCCTTTAGCAAGCAAAAAAGCAATTTTAGTTTCTTTCAGTTCAAAGTTTCACAAAATGTCAAAGCGGTGCTGAGTCTAGAGCAAGAGTAAGACTGATGGCAGGTTCCCAGCCTGCATGCTGGATGGGAGTATGGTGAGACAGCTTTTGTAAGCTCCTGTAAGAAACCTGAACCTTGCGAAAAGATTGTCCAGTCTTTTAGGTCCTACTGCTCTCCCTGAGACCCTATTTTATGATATGTTGTCAAAGAATGAGCAGAGCAATAATACATGTGTATTCCAGTTTTTAGCTCCTCTAGTAGAGCGCTAAGATGCTCAGAGACGTAATGTCTAATACATGTTATGTTTAATTAACCTCCAAACAAATCCAAAGGAAAGATAACTGGGTCTGTCCCTATAAGTCATAAAGCATGTTAGAAAACAGATCAATATTTCTGATGGTTTTATATTTACCCGTTTTGGAGAGGACTGGGGGGCCCTGAGAGGAAAAGAGGGATAGGGTTTTCTTCTCCCCAGCTACTTGAAGTACCGAAGAAATATTCCCACCCATTATGGATGAAAAGTGTGAAAAGTTCTTTTAAAAATGTATTTCCCCACAAGTCTAGCACAGTATGGGATGCTAAAGTTTCATCCTAAGACGCATCTTTCTGTGACATTACAAACCAGAACACTCACCTAATCATATTAAGGAGAGAAAACTTCTTTTCCTGTTGAGATATAAAGCAGGGAATTAGTCTCAGAAATAGTTAATTACAGCTTTTCTGGGAGTGGTTGCACTCCCCCATCCCCAAAACGGACAATGGGGAGATTGCCAGTGTATTTCTGCAATTAACAATCATTTAAAACCCTTCCCTTTAGGAAGAGCCCCATGCTGGTTTGCAGTACTTGGGCCGCAGAGATTTGGTTTCTGTAGTGGACGCAGGCTCGTAGCACCAGCCACAAGCATGCACGTTGCATTTTGGCAGGAGGAGCTGCTGATGTTCCCCATTAGGTCAGGAAATGTGTGGGGTTGGCCAGTCTCTGCAAGGTAAGTGCTGTTTTGGCCAACGTCCCAGTGCTGTGGCATCTCTGGAGGAGCTGCAGCACAGTGAGAAGGTGACGTGGCACTGCCGCTCTCAGCTCTGAAGTCCCTTTTCCTTGTGGCCCTGTCTTAGCTGCTCCCGGGCTTCTCCCCATACCTAGTAGGGAAAAATCCCACTAGGGCTGGGTAGCCAGGAGTTGGGAACCAGAGAGAAAATCATGTTCTGAAAGAGTTTTGGAATATGAGCTAGCAGAAAATATACAGCCACTGCTCCTGGGAGAGCGAAGAATAGCAAATACAGCTGCCTCTGGAAAAATACCTCGTCTTCTCCCAGGATGCAGCCCTCAGTTCTGGCTACCCATCAGAAAAAAAATCTGTGAAACATAGAGTGGTCTCAAAACAGGTAATAAAATAATTTGGAGAATGGCAAGATTTCCACGTGAGAACAGATGGAGAAGGTGAAGTCTGCATATTTTACTGAGAAGATGAGTTACAGTGTATACGGTTTGCACAATGCTAAGTAATACAGAGAAAGTACGTGCGGGTCCTGTGCAAGCTTCCTGGGTGCAGTAACAGGGGAGTGCTGAAAGAAAAGGGAGGACAACAAACGAAAAAAAAGAGAGAATGAGGTACTTTTCTCCATTTCATAACTAACCTATGGAAATCCTTGCCGTGAGATGTTCTTCAGGAGGTTTATGGAATTCAAGACCAGCAATCAGTTGCATAGTCCCAGTTGCTTTCCTTGGGGCAGTTCAGTAACTGCATGACCACAAATGATGCTGTGACAAACAAGGTTGTATCAGGATCCATCCTCCTTCAACACCTTGGAAAGTGTTATTAAATAGTGTTCTGGGTGATATGAAGACTGCTGAAAGATTTTCCCTTCTCTTGTTATTCACAGGATGCCAACAGTTTGGGAGGCTTCAGGTCCCGATTCCAACTTAGCTGTGACAACTTATAGGAGGTTTGGGGTTTTTCTTGCTTTAGGGTGTGCTTCAGTGAGCAGCTCTCTTGCAGACGGAGACTGGAGAGGAGGATCAGCTCGGCAGATGCTGCCTGTGGTTGTACTCACCTTTCCACAGAGGCTGGAGAAGCTGCCGCTCTCCAGGAGAGGATCTTCATCTCCAGCATTTTATCAACTTGAGATGTCCCAGTGACTGACCCCTCAGAGTCCAAAGCCCATACTGCATTAAAAAATCAGTACATCCCAGCAGTCCTCTTTTGGTAACTGATGAGAGCTGGGGCTACATGCTGAGGCTCTCCATCCCTGTCAGGGAAAGGACTTGGACAAGAAGCATCTCTGAACTGAACCAAAACTGAATGCCCAAACTCCATGTCCATATTCTACAGAATTTCAGGTACTTTTTACTGACTTGCACTCTGTGCTACAGAGCATAAAATTCACCATGGTTCACAGAGAGCTCTCCTGCATCATGGGGCTTGGAGTTCTCTTTCCATCCCCATTTCTGGACAGATAAAAGCACTTTTCCAGTAGATGGGAGGGGAGAACATGAGAAAAGGGTCATGTGAGGAGTTTGCTACACCTTCTTTTTCCGTTCTCATTACAGGAAAGTCTTTGCGATTTTCTTTGGCTGAATTTCCTTATAACCCTCATTTGTAACAACATGTCATCTCGGATTACAATCCAGATAATTTTCTGTCAAAAGCAAGGGAAGAGGAAGGGTTGGTGGTAGGAGAGGATATATTGATTTGCTTATATCCTGAAAAGGGGTATAGGCTGTAAGGGTTTAGTTTATACTCTGGAAAGACAAGAGGTTTAGATTTATCTGTGTATCTTCTGGACGTGCCCACGCTGTACTGTTTGTAGCTGGGTAGCCAGACCACCAAAGGCTTCGGAGACTGAGTTACCACATTTGTCCAAAGAGCTGGGTAAGGTATCCGTCTCCCCTGCTTGGGGCAGACAAGGCAGCTGTGCCAGGTACGCTTGGGCTTGTGTGCCTGGGAGAGCAGGAGAGCCTGTCTTAGGACACAGGCTGTAAGTAATGCGGAGCGAGAATTGTTTACCTTTGTTAAAAAACGCCTGCCATAATAGTCCCTAGTCCTGGTCAGTCTATGTCTGATAATATAAATGTTTAATGAGAGCTTCTAACGCTCCATGTTTTCCTCCCTTATGCATCCCAGTATTATTTTATGTTCACTGAGTCCTGAGGAAATGATGGCACCGATGAAAGCAGGAATAACAAGGATTGTTCTGTACAGCTGAGCATTGCAGACAAAGGTAGTAATTTGGTGGGGGGAATATGAGCTATGAATTCTGTGTTTATGAACTGTATTTATGTACTCCGTATTTATGAGCCATAGTTCATACATGAACTATGTATTCTGAATTCAGAATATGAATTCTGCAAAGCTAGACCCAAATCTGTGTTTAGGAATGCTGCTATAACTTCTGGACAATAAAGAAAATGAATGTGTAAGCGTTTCTGGTGCCAGACTTGAGACACACGCTGTTTTGTTGCTCCGTCATCAGCAGTTAGCAGTTTTCCCACATTCATTATGGTCTGTGACGAACAGAAAGCAAAGGGCCGGGCTGGGCCACCCTCCTCTGGTCTGTCTGAAGTCCTGACACGCTGTGTAGGCAAAGAGAAATGGGAGGCCACGCTTTTATACAAGTATGGAGGTTCAGAGCTGACCCTTGGTGATGGGGAGTAGTGGAGGGGGGGCACGTGGACAAAGTAACATCTGAGGAGAGCAGACGTATCATGGCAGTAGAGAATGAATGAACGGTGCCCTTCAGACTGAGCTTCAATTAAGAGAATTAATTAAGAACAGAACTACCTGCTTTCCAGAAATAAAAGTATGAAAAAATTATTGTGAACAGCATTGCATTTGCTTCCCAAATAAAGGGAGAATGAGTAATAGGAATCCTATTGGAACACAAAATTAGTCTTGGTCTTTATTTCCGGAGACTGTTAATTGCAGTAAACAGCAGCCTACATGCAATGTCTCAGGTGTGTGAAAGCACGGGTTTAAGTAGGGAAGTGCATTTCTTACAAAGGGGGCATTGCAATTTTCTTCTTAATAATGAGGTTGGGCAAAATGCAAGGTGTGCTGGTAGCCTACATATATATATTCTCAGAATCTCTAGTACCTGTTAAAATTAAGGCAGAAGTACTGAAGGAAGAAGAGACTGAGTAAAACCTGCGATGCGCTGGGGAGTTTTTGTAAAAGGGTAGTATTTACATGTATGGTAACAACCAGACGGCACAACACTTCTGAAAAGAGGATTTTACTCTCTGCTCTTTTTCACTGGCTCTGGATATTTTTCAGCAGTTGCTGTAGAAGTGTTCTCTGTGTAAATAAAGTTGTGGGATAGACAATGGGCAGCTTAAGATTACAGGACATTCCCATGGCCTCTGTACCGCCCCGCCCCCCCCCCCCCCCCCCCCCCCGGTGTTTTTCCCTGCCTAAGGCTACTTAGAACCTTAATCTGCTTGGACCAAAAATGCTTCCAATGTGGAGATGGGTTTAGCTGCTATATTAAAACCAGATAATTTCCAGCTACTTGAAACTCCCTGATAAGACAGTCTGTTAAAATTTTGCCAAAGTTTTCTTCTTAAACTGCAGTAGCTAAAACTTGAATACCTGCATAGGAAACTTTTTTAAAATGCTGGTGCATATCCAGGGTTGTAACACTTCAGTGGGGAAAAAAACAGCTTTAAGACAATCAGGTGAAAACTAGGAAGATATCTCCCTACAGTGGATTATATCATGACCATGATAGGATGGTCTAAGGCAGCAAGTGAAGGGGTCAGGAAGATAAAAACTGGGTTTTTGATTAGTCTCTCTCACTTCTGTTTTCATCTCTCACGTTTTCTTTGTGGTTATCAGTTTCCTTTTCAGGAGTTTTTCCTGACAGTCCAGCAGTTGTAGCTAGCAATGCAGTGTACAGGCACTGAAAATTTTCATCTGCAGGGTCAGTCACAGAGAAAAATTCTTTGATATTACTGACAGACCAGGCCTGCTATCCCTGCAGCCAATGCTGTGTGTAAAAAGTATCTTTGAAGCTGGTCCTATTTTTTCCTAGTGTAGTAGTCTGTGTTGCTGTGTATGAAAACTGTTATGCATTGAACTACTGGTCTCATGATCTCATTTTAATGGTGGCTGCAAGCTAGAAACCTTGGATTTCTTGAGCTCTCCTACCTGACATCTATAAGGATGTTACAATATTAGGATATTTTTGCATTTTCCTTTTGCATTTTCCTTTGTAATTTTTACTACTTTCCTTTAAAAATATCTAACAGGATAGGTCATTAAATGTCAAAAAAAGAAGCATTAAGCCCCCAAGAATTAAGTGAGCCATGGTTCAGCCCACTTTTTTTATGCTTGGTTTCTCCTCAGGTTTAGGAAACAGTCCTGAAGGCTAACGGTTTGTCCAAAACTTCCATGAGAGTTGAGAGTGCTTTGCAGAAACAAGTCCTTTCTGACTAAAATCCATTATCTGAGTTTCTTCTCCGCCAGCTCCCACCCTTTAACAGCTGGTCTGAGCTGGTTGTCCAGACCCTCCCCAAAAGGAAGAGATGGTGTCAACTCCAGAGGGCAACGCATCCCATCGTCAAATCTGTATCTAAAATAGGTGAATTACTTGTCCCCCCAGTGACTATAGAGGAAGTCTGGGACATTGTCTTAGAGGAGGACCTAACTTTTTGCCCGGCAGAGGTCATAAGGTGAATCAGTCACTTCGTGTAGGAGAGCGGTCCTACTACCTGGGTCTGTGCACCATCCCCATCAGATGACACAGTCCTTCCAGGCTGAGCTGGAGAATGAGCAGAGTATTTTTAGCTTTGTTTGGAATTGATTTCTGATAATCTAAATTACTGTGAAATTGACTGGAAAATTAATGTACACACTGGTCTAGCAAAGACCAAACAAATTGTCTGTTTTCAAAAAGATGCACTGCCAGGGAAGTCAGGGAAGAGCTGAGGCTGAGTTTTGTCATGGAGCACAGGATTTTAAACTGTAGATTAAAAATGAAAACTGCTGAAAATAATTAAAAGGAGATGATTTAAAACATGTGGGCAGGGGCTTATGCGTGGAGGCTAGAGGGTAGGAAGGAGCTAAATATGCAGAGAGAAGGCAGAGGTAACAGTTTGCGTTGCATCTAAAATGAGCTAAAAACTAGTAGCCTTTTTCTAAGGCAGTCTTGCCCCCCTGTTCCAGCTGCAGAGTCATCTTCATTTGTTGCCTTTGTTTTCCATCAGTTCTGCCAGACAAATCAACCTGTCCTGTAGCCACATGGCCACTGGATCTATCTGATGGAAGTGCGGGGAATGTGTGGCCAGGACCTGAGTGAGGAGAGTGTGTTTCAGTAGCAGGTACCTGTTAGATCAGTTGTGTACTGAACTTGCACTCCCCACCCCAGTGGACTGGTGAGCTGGACTGGTTCTTGGAGGCCACATCCATGGGAGTGGCACTGGGTGAACATGCAGCTCCTTGCAGATGTGGACAGAACGGTGAAAGTTTCATCTTCATTGAGAGCTTTCAGAGCTACAAAGCAAAACAAAAGCATGAGATCTAATAAAGAACAGAAGCTTGGCTGTCATTTCAAGGTGACGTCTGAGCTCCCAGCTAGGCTAGATCTCCAAAGGTGCTTGCTACACTTTTGATTCTTGGTATTTTACTTAGAACTACTCAGTTTGGAAAGTCCACGTATCAGACATGCAGAAGCAAGGAAGACTTAGCCCGCTTGAGAGGTAGAGACACTGGAAATACTTTTGTGTTTTCCTGATCATTCAAAAAACTGAATAGTTGAGCAACTAGGAAGAAAGACTTTCCTTCGTATTCTGAAAGGATGAGGAGGACCAGCTGATTATAACAGAGGGAAAAGAGCTCTGGTTTTTTAGCATGTGTGGGTAGATTATAGCTCACAGCCACATGAGCTGATCTGTGGGCCTTTTCTAAATATGTTCTAACTGTCATGGAGGGTATTATTCCTTTGCACAATATGGGGTTCAAAGGAGGAAAACTGTAGCATAAGGTCTCTAAGTCACTGCAAATACAAAGATTGTACTCAAAGCGAGGTGGTCCAGTGGAGTATTAAGGACTTTCTTTCTCCATGTTTCTATGTTTATGCTTTCCTGTATGTTATTGCCATCAGCTGCTGAGCTAAAATTTGAGAAACTTTTTTGGGAGGACAATGAGAAACAGGTGGTATCTAACAGAGTGACTACCTTCTGTGAATGCTAATGAAAGTGCACCTCAAGATATTTCCCACAATTAAGTATTTGAATGAAACACGAAATTTGCTTCACCTCTGCTCAATCACCTTTGAAGTCTGAGTCCCATTAATATTTTAATAAAAGAATTTCCTGGCAAAAAGAAAGAAAGAAGAAAAAGAATGAGTTTTAAACAACTATTTTGCAGAAGGTAAATTGTGAACTTATAAATATTTGCACCGAAAATGTGATGCTGAGTTGCATTAGCAGACCATACTCAAAGAGCAGTTATAGATATTTCATTGTCAAAATGTAAGGATGAGTTGCATGAAGATCCACAGAGGATTGCTCTAGATCTGGTAGTATTCATTAAATTCATTAATGAGCTGGATGGTGACACAAGGAGAATCATTATTAAATTTGCAGATAATTTCAAGCAGCAAGAGACTGCAAGTACGTTAGAAGCCAGGATTAAAATTCAGTGAGCTTGATAAATTGCAGGTATGATCTGAAAAATGTGGGTAGCATTCAATATGAATAAAAGCTACATTTAGACAGGTACGAGGAACTGCAGAAACACAGGACAGCAAGGAACTGTTTTCACAGCAATTCTGTGGGAAAATATTTAGCAGGCTTCCTAGACCACAAATTGAACAGGAGGCAATGATGCCGGGCTAGTGCAAAAATGGGGAATGCCACCCTGGGCTGTCTGTGCAAATGCAGCGTGCTCCGTTCGGCACTGGTGAGGCGGCAGCGAAAGCGGTGTGTACACTTGTGGACACAAGAAAAATGTGGAGGAGCTGAAGATGGTCCAGAGGAGGGCAATCAGAATGGTGAGACATTGAAAAAACAAGCTGTAAAGAAAGAAAATTGATGCTGTCTAATCTGATACAGAAAAATGGGTAAAGTCTTAAAAAATGTGAAATTCTGCTCCAAAGAGAACAGTGATAATCTGCTTTCTACAGCCATGATGGAGGACAAGAAATAATGGCCTCCAATTTTAACAAGAGAGATTCATCTTCAATATTAGGATGAAACTTTGTACAGATAGTGTTTCACTAAACATTAGACTAAATTTCCTGGAGTGTCTATGGCATCTCCAGCACTGAATGTCTTTAAGGACTTGTCAGGAGTAACTTAGGCATAGCTGAGCCTACCTTGAGCAGTGGGACAGACTCAAGTGATTTTCAGTCCCCTTCTGTGCTACAATTTGATAATAAGAAGCAGAAAGAAAAACCCCCACCCCACTGAGTAATTTACATGTTTAGTTAAAATTAACTATACTATTCTGAATATGCATCACTGCAATCAGCTTCTGGGAAATTTAGCCTTCAATCTCTAAGAATGTAAGAAGGAACAAGTTGAAAATTTCAGTCTTTGTAACTTGTCAAAATTTGGGCAGATTTTCACAGAACGGCATATCCTTGTCACCAAGGCCCATCTCCCTGATACATTTTTAACAATAGCCTCAAAACATGGGCATATTCAGTTATAAGAATATATTTAACATGGGCAAAAGCCTTTTTTCATGAAATCTCCTTGGAGCAAGTTAAACTGTTTTTGCCGAAACATAAAAAAAAAGGTAGACAATAAGAAGCCAGCCTTGTGCTAGTCCATAAAATGAAACGTTTCAGCCCAAGCAGTTGAAGAATGGCAGAATTTCAACCATGCCTGCCATAGTGATTTACCTGCAAGTGGATTTGAGGACTCACTGTTTCATTAGCGTTTATAATGCTCTTTGAGATCCTGACATGAAGGGTATTACATCTTTTAAAGATTTGTGGAGTTGTTAATGGTGATGCAGCTCTGAAGCAGTTTCTTGGGTAATTAGAAAAAAATACAATTAAACCCGTGATTTTTAAAACAGGCCCTATGCATTATTTTGAATTATGCATTGTGCAAGTGTGTTGTTCTCACATTCTAGTTTAACAGAGCAGAACAGTTTGAAATGTGTTTTAATTAAATTGGGCTGTATCAGTCTCTTTATTGTCATAGCTCAGCAGGCTGAGTATTGAAGTAAGGAATGTGTTTCAAGGAAAGAGCTGCCGGTGGAGTTCTGGCCGGAGAGGTGGAAGATGAGACCAGAACTGAGCCCTGGGATCCATCTTGTATTTCACACTGCTGAGATTTGCAAAACTGGCATCTGGATTCCTGGCTTTGTAGGCAAGGGGGATTCACAAAGCTAGGGAAGGTTGACCGCAGTCCGGTGAGGCAAACCTTCTTAGGGTCTTCTTGCACTCAGCAGAGAGAAAGGAAGATTCTTTCTGGCACAGCTCTGAGCATCTGAGGTTACGCTCTAGCTTTGAATGTCCAGCTGTCTCTACCCACCGTCTCTAGTGAGAGCCTAGAAAAATCAGGTTTCCTAGGCTAATATCTGTTTTTTGAATCCTTCCGCCTCCCACTCATTTTAGTGAGTGCTGCACAGCTGACCCCCGCTCAGCCAAATCTCCATGCGCAGTACTTTCTCAGCAGCAGACAAGCTACAACAATAATTGAAAAGTAATCCATTAATAGTCACTGGAATTTGAAAGTCAGTTTTAGGGACTTTTCTTATTCAAATTGTAGAAATGTTTGACTGCTCAGGCTTTACTGCTGTTAATAGAAAAAAAAACCCCAAAACCCTAAAATTAAGTAACTGAATATTCACCAAAAGCAAATGTCAAATGTTACACTCGCCTGCCAAAACCAGAAAATGCACTGTGATGTTTAGCTACATAAATTAGCCAAAGAGGGAGAAGTGGCACCATGTGATTTAGAGAAATCATCGACACCCTGCAAATTTTTTGTAACTATTAGAGAAAAGATTTATATCTAAAAAATGTGTGTGTACACAAAGTGAATATATATAGATACACAAACATGCGTTTCAATACTTGAACTGTGTTGGTGGGTACTATAAATCATCCAAGTAGAGAAAAGAAACATGTTTTATGGTGATGTTTGCAGTTTCTTCCATATGTTAAATGCTTTTTCAAAAGCAGGAGATGATATAGTTTCTGCTGTGACAAATGCATAGTTTAATAAGACACAGATAAATAGTGGTGAGAGAGTGATATAGCATACAAACAGCATGATCAGGGCTATGAAAGGCACGTACTGTATCTTGCTAGTTTTAAGAGTTTTTTTAAACACATTTCATACCTTCCTCCACACTTCAGGCTCCTCATTCCCCCTGCGCAGCAGCTCCTATCACAGCTTATGTAATTAATCATCATAAAACCTATTTCAAACAGAAAAAAGTCCACAGGAAACTTTTGCAGTATTGGGGAAGAAAATAGCCAAGGATGTTGTGATTTGTTCAAAGTAAGTATTCCTTGTGCACCTTCTCCGGTCCAGTAGGTACAGACTGACTGGAGAAAGCATGAATGCTATGGAAATTCACCCATTTCTGCCACTTAGGGCAGTGCGCTTTCATAATACCTGGACACTCAATGTGGCAGAAGTGGAGGCCCTACCTGGTCTGGGAAAACTTTACAAGTTCTGATCGGGTTGATGGAGCCTGGGCAGAAGGCTGTTCTTGATTAAAGGACAGAAAAGAAGAAACATCGTTAGATATTAAGGAACTGATTTCCTGGTGAACTGAAAGAAGCGGTGGAGAGATCTTAGCAGATTCCTACCTGTTAAAGACAGAAAAACCTAAAATCCCCTCTAAAGACCCACCTTTAGCACAGGAAAGAATGAGACTGCTAATCTCCTCACTCAGCCAGTGCTCTGATTTGTTCCGATGTGTGATTTCCAAGGCAGGAGAGAAAAGGATGCCTCTGCTATGCTTGAGCAAGAACCAGAATATTGAGGAAACTGAGTCTTTCCCCTTCTGATTAGTTGTACTGCTCTTGGTCCGTTTTGGGATTCCAGATAAGACAGTATGAGGCAAGGCTTCTTACACAAACCTCTGTTTAATACTTCCAGCAAACAAGGTCTTCCAGACTGACCCAGGTGTATTTGCAAAGACTGTGAATTTTGCTTTTCCACAGTGTTCTTGGATAAAAACTAATGCCGTTCTGATATTTTTAGCTTTATACAAAAAATTATTCTCAATACTTTTGGTTTTGTGATTTCCCTAGATCCAAGGCACAAATTCCTCCACGCCTGAAATTCGCCACCATGTTTTTTTTTTTTTTCCCTGATGGTAACAAGTCACTGAGAAGTTTGTCAGAAGTCATGCAAAATTTAAGAAGCATTAGAGCTGACACAAATTTCACGTTTGCAAAGACAGCTGAAATCCCTTTGCACAAAGGGAGGAATTCACTGAAGCTCAACAAGGCCAGTGCACGCTGGCTCTGAATGGTTCCTGTTAAGTTGTCTTTGTTCTTTTAGCTTGCATGGTCCTTGTAGATGTAGAAGTATACATTTGGCTTGATGCTATTTAACTCATGGCTCAGAAACTGCCAGTATATATTACCTGCGTTCTTCAGCCTGACATGTTCAATTTCTGTAAAACACGTTAACATGAATCAAAGGAAACCTCTTGTGGGCTGAGATCCCCACGGGAGAATTCTCCCTGTAGAGAAAGCACTCACACTCGTATAAACCTGGCAGATGTGTCAGCATCTTTCCCTCCATAGAAGGGTGGGCAGGAAGGACTCAGCACAGCAAGGCTCCCCATACTTGACTCTCCGATGATAAAATTTCCTGAGAGTCTCTGAGATGGAGGTGGAAGGAAGAGCCATCTTTCTGCAGACCTAATGTGTTTTGGGGCTGCGTGGCTGAATCAACCATTTTTCTAATTGCTCCCTTTTTCTGCTGAATCCATACGGAACATACCACACGCAATAGTGTTAGGAGTTTTTAAAGCATACTTCCGTAAAGACAAGCTAGGAATCACAGAGGGGTACTCTGAAGCAGTACCTGAGAGTACCGTATGTAGTGCACAGCAAAGAGAGAGCAAACGTCACTTGACCTGCCATTTATTGGTTGCAATGACAAGATGCAGAATAACTTTTTCCTTCTGGTAGGTGAAGTAAGGTAAGCAAAATTAACGGCACCCCACAACTTGCTCCCGCTGAATGCTAGCATGAGTCTGTACTGCTTGTAAACTTCCAAATTTGCTAGTAAATCTAGCCACCAGTTCCATACAGTTAATTGAATGTTTACAAAACAAAGGATCCTTCTATAAAAAGGCTGAGGAATTCAAGACTGCTGCTGCAGCCTGATACTCAAAAATGTACCATGAAATAAGCAAAGGGCTTTGAGCTGACATTTAAAAAAACCCCTACAATATGTGCCACAAAGATGTGCTAAAACCTCCTTAAAATGACAAAGAAACTGTGCCATAATGACTGCCTGGAACAAAATAGAGGAGAAGAATTAATCCACCACCTAAGGTCTCATTTAGTTTGCTTTAACAAAGTCTGTAAAGCCTATTGCTCTGTTGTTCTAATGATGTAGGCTAAGACACAGGAGATAAGAAAAGCCAAGACACTGAAAGCTGTTGTAAAACTAGGTCACTGTTAAATTAAACATTTTATGAAAAATAGAACCTACCTTGAACAACTCTGAAAACCTCTCTGCTTTTTTTCATGCACTCAGAGAGAGGCACTTACTCCACTTTACTGCCTCCATGGGAAAAAGCACTGGTTCAGTGACGTCGCGGCACCCACCCCTGAGCCAGCAGCTCCATTTTTTCCTTGTAATTAACAACTATTGAATATTTATGAAGTAAGTGCCACAGGGTAACACTTAGTCATCGGATCAACAACCCTGTTAGTTTGCAAACTGAAAGGAAAGCACTGGCCCTACCTCGGAGCACCGCAACCACCGCAGCCGTACCGGCTTCTGCTTTTCAGAGTTTTCTTCAAGCACCAGGAGAGGAGGATGCTACTGGCAGAAAGTTAGCCATATCTACTCCTCCTTTATTTCAGACAATCACAGGGGAACATGCTGTGCTATGACTCTCTCCACCACGTGAAGAAGCTCTTGAAATACCCTGGAGACTCCCACTGTTGAGCTGTGAGTAAGAGAGTTAGCACAGGCCCTGTCAGCATGTATAACTAGTGTGATAGCCACCATATGCAGTGGTTGAAAGTTGTACCTTTCAAAGCTGATAAAACGGCCCCTTTACAGCAATGAGGATAATACAACTTTAGGAGAGTATTACTAGGCGTGGGGGAAGTTTTCTACTGCTGCAGTCCTCAGTAAAAGACAAGATAACTTTATAAAAGGTGTGTTTTGGTTGTTGAAATCAGTCTCTATGATAAAGTAAAGCTGACCAAATATTTTCAGTGTAAATACTAGTGAAAATGAAAATCTAGCTCGTCTTCTTTTGGTTTTAATGATGTATCGTTACTGACAGGTGATGTTCTATACCTAGCGTTGACCATGGTGGTCTCTTCTAGCTTTAAGATCTCATCATGAAGTACAGCAGAGAGGAGACAACAAAACTCTGTCCTCCTGGCTGGAAAATGCGGAGCAGTCCTTCGCCATTCGTTCTCCTTGAGCATAACAAAGCATTTCAGATGGAAGGTCTATTTTCTGCAAACATTTCTGTACGCACTTAGTTCTACATCAGCTAGAGATGTCCCACTGATCTAAACGGAACTGTTCCTGCATCTCTAATCACACTCATCAAACCGCTGGACTCTCCCACTGGGAAAGAGGTTAAACTGAGAAATGATCTCTGTGATGAACCAAGTCTGACTACATTGTTTTCAGCACAAGGATCAATGCAAATAAAAACCTAGCTTGGTTTCTTTAGGTTTTAATTATGTATCATTTATTTTAGTAGTTAATGCATGAAATTAAAAAATGTTGCTATGCCATTTTTCTTTATAGCTGTTATTACTTGAAGGGACCAAAGAACAGTTGTTACTTGAGAGAACCCACTAGACAAAGATTCATTTTAGTATAAAATGTGGAAATAAGACATGAAATATTATCCAAAACTGAAACACCATTTAAACTATTTTTATTTATCATTTGCCTTTCCTTTTATTTTTACTTTTTGGTTACAATTTCTTCCGTTGAGCATGATGAAAAAAAGTACAGTGGTCACTTTTGCTTTAATGTTTCCAGTCAGTTTTCTTTCTCAGCATCGTGTGCTACCGTAGTACGGTAATACTCGGCCTAGAAACACTGCCAGGAAACATATTCATAACTTCTTTGAATTGCAATTTTAAGACACAGGTGAAATGTTTTCTATCAATCTTGTATTTTGAAAATGGCATTTCTGTAGAACTTGCATTTTAGTCTGAGTTAACCTGATAAATTTAAGCACTTAGATCTGTGAACGTACACTCCTTTGAGGCAGCTGGGAGAATAAAGACCACGTAGTACAGAGGTGAAACAGCTTTTCCTGAATAGAGCTGATATAAGACACTGAAATATTTCATCCTTGATGTTACATGAAGTCATACCCCAGCACAGCTTGATATAACTAGTGATTTGAAATGCTTTGCTGAGAAAATGTCAGGAAAAAAATAATATCTGTGTTTCATAGGTAGCCATTCTCTCCCTCCCCGCTTTGCCTGAAAAGTTTGTGTGGCAAGTAATGTATAACATGCTTAGGTTTATTTGAAGGGAATGACAAGCAGTTTAAATTCAAACTTGATATAAATGGAAATATTCTTAGATTAATTTTATTTCAAAAAAGTATCGAAAAAATATCCTGTGCATTTCAGAAGTGCAATCTCTGAACAAAAAATCAGGAAATAATTGCATAGTCTGTGTAGATGAAGGACCTTTTATAAGAAGTGAGCACGGGCAAACCGCACAGGCTGGAACCTGGCATTTGCAAGACTAGGGAAGGAGTAGCCAAGAAAGGTAAAGAAAGATGAGATATAGATCCAGTAGAAAGGGAAGTGATGCAGAGTTGCACCAGAAATAATTTTTTCTTTGGAGTTTATCATTTGACTTATTGCAGCAGTTTCATGTACCAGGCATCACCATAAAGTCAATGTGCTAGGCAGGCCACAACCATAAGGTAACAGGACATCCCTGCACAAGATGGCTTTTGGTGTCAATCAGCAGGCTTCTCAAACGTAAGCCTGGTTTTGATAACATCCAAATGAGGTAAATCTCTCGGATGTTAGGAAAGGGGGAATATGGACGCTGCACAGGGGCTTTTAAGACAGGGTATATAAGTTGGTAAAGTAGCCTCTCCTCTGTGGAGCTGGCAGCCTTGCTGTGAAGAGTTTCAGCTTCAAAGAGAAGTCTGACGTGTGGAAACCAAACCTGGAAATGCAGAAAATTTTGGCACAGAGATGGGTGCAGACGCCTGCTGTCGAGGGTCTGGCCCAGTGCTTTCCGGCACAGCTCTCTCAGACTTGAGGGTCAGTTTTGGGCGAGGTGGGCTTGATTTGCCTTCTGGACGAAAAGGAAAGGCATAAAAATCGTATCCCATCCAACAGAGAAATCGGTGGAGAACACCCATAGGAAGTATCTAAGCTACTTTGCACACCTAATTAATGTATGGAAACTCATCCTAGCCAACAGCAATGACTTTTGCCCACATGACAGTTCTGCTTAAAAGAGCCGGGTGTCTCAGCGATGTTGTTTAAGCTGTGGTGGCTGTTACGATTGATAATGGTGTGCCGAGTCCTGGGCTCCTTGTGACTCCCAGGCTGTAGCTGGGAAATCCTGAGTGTTCGAAGAGCATGACCCAGGGATAAGGCTTTCGTGGTTACAGACGGAAGAATTTTACCTAACACTTTAATCATGCGATACAACACATAAGTAAGAGTCCAAGGTAGATATAAGGCCTGTCCTCGGCTCCTTGCCTTCCTTCAGAGCTGTGCCAAGTCGCCCGAAGCAGCCGAGGCGGCGGGATGGCGGGGGGGGGGGGGGCTGAAGTTTCCCCGCGTCAGCGGCAAAGGGCGGCAGGCTCAAAAACGGGGGGAAGGCAGCTTCCCCCGCTGCCGGGCGGGGAAGATGTGCCCAGGCTGCCCGCAGTGGGCGCTGCTGCGGCGGGGCCGGGGCCGGGGCCGGGGCTATCACCGCCCCCGCGGCCCCGCCCGGGCCGCCGCCCCCGCCCGCTCGGCGGAGGGTCGGGCGGCGGCGGCGAGGGGCCGGCCGAGACGGGGGCGGGGGGGTGCGGTGTGCCCGCGGCGCTCCGGCGGCAGCGTCGCCCTCGCCGCCTGCGCCGCTGTCCCCGCCGCAGCCTGAGGGGCGCTGAGGAGAGCGAGAGATTTTTGGAAGAGGCGCGGAGAAGAGCCCCGGGGAAACCGCCGGCCCCGCCCGCAGGCTCACGCCATGGTGCGGGCCCCCCGCCGTCCCTGAGGAGAGGCGAAGCGCGGGGCGGCAGGGGACGGCGGCGGCGCGGTTGCTAAGGTAATGAGAGTGGGCTGCACGCAGGGCTGGGGCAGGGGCTGCTCCCGTCGCCGTTATTTTCCTCTTTATCCGCATTTGTTTGGCGGAGCGGTTGCTGCTCGGCTCTGCCCCCACAGCGGGTCCCGGTCCCTCCGCGGAGAGCGGAGCCCCGACCCGGCGGGAGGGGGTGCCCGGGCGGCCCCGAGGGGGGAGTTTGCTCCGAGTTAGTAGTAGCGGACAGGTGCAAGGCGGTGCGCGCGTTACAGACGTGTCTGTAGATACTGGCCCGCGCCGCTGGGCGGGCGGGTGGGAACTCTGCCCCTTCCCGGGCCGTGCGGCCCCCCCCCCCCCCGAGCGCACCGCGGCTGCGGTTCGCCCTCCCGCGGGGCCTTGGGGAAGGGGGCCCGGCCTCGGCTCACGGCGCGGGGCGCTGGAGGCGCCTCGGCTCCGTCCAGGCGGTGCGGAGGTGCCCTCTCCCCTCGGGGCCCGGTTGGGGTTCGGTGGACTCGGTGTCCCAGCAAGGGCTGTGCCCGAGGAGCCGGGGCTCGGTGAGGACACAGGGCAAGTTGTGGTGTCCTGAAACCGCAGAGCTTTTCGGGGGGAGGCCTCGGACAAGGACGACGGGGAGCAAGTGCTGGGGTACGGCTTGAAGGGGGAGCTGGTGCCCCGTGGGAAAACTTGGAAACTGTTTTGCTTCGGTATCTGCCGACAAAGTGCGTTTGCATGAAGATAGATCTGTGCGTGAGAGTAAAGCTGCCAGGCACTCTCCTCCCAGAGCCTTAATCTACTGTGACACTAAAAACATCTCCTTAGTCACTGGCTGCGATGGCATAAATAGAGGAATAGGTGGCGGGGCCAGCAAGGAGCTTCAAGTATTTTTTTCTGAGGAAGATGCAGATTTTTGTATAGGTAACGGCACGCTGCTGCTTGTACGGTGCAGACATAATAGCAGTCCGGGCTGCCACTCCAAGGAGCTGACGACGCCTGTGGCTCTGATCTTGTCACCTCATCTGCACCGGCGCTGCTCTTGCTGCTGGACGCAGCCGTTGCTGGGACAGCCTGGGTAAGTTGGGGCTTTGCTTCGGCTGACCCCCAAGGGGCTGGCCAGAATGGCATCCCAATTGTAGCCTGTGTGCTACGGAGCAGCGTGGCACTTCCCAACACTTCCCTGAAATTAAAGATTATGGATATGCATGATTGCTCTTGATTGTTTTTTTGCTTGCTGACTGCTAGTGTGTAGGGATCGGAAAGCAGGAAAATCTGTCTTTGATAAATAAAGCCATACTGTAAAACTCACCTTTGTGTTGGCGTGTTACGCTGTATATTGGTGGCTTCCCACCCCAAAGAAAGCTATGTTTCATTTGTGCTTGTGTGTTTCTGTGGGAAGTGCTTTGAGAGCTGTGAGTGTGAAAAGCGCTTTGTAAAGGTATAGTGTTATTTGTAATTGCTCGCTGAAGAACATAGTGAAAGAGGTTAACTATAGTTCAAAGCTTTAGGCATTTAAGGCATTTGAAATCATCATAAATATTCTCCAAGGTTGATTTGGGTTTATTTTGAAGTGGAAGGTTGTGTATATTTGCTATCATCCATTTCTTTCTTTTTTTGAATGCCAGGTTTATCCTAATCTTGTAGATCAGAAGAACTAGCAATTGTTTGCTGTGTAGTTATGATCCATAATACTTTCTCACCAGCTGACTGGGAGCACTTTCGCTGTACTGCCTTGTAAATCTGCTTTAAAAGGAGGTCAGATGCTGAAGAGCAGTTACTGACTTGGGGGCATATGGTTACAAGCACAGAATAATAGTGTTCATTGCTTGAATGTATGTGTTAAATGCTGAAGAAACTGTTTAGACTCAGCCAATATTGACTTTATTTTTAGATGAGCTGTTCCTTTTTCTAATGACCTGACTAACAGAATAATTAATGGCAAACATTCCAATTTCTTTCCTAACTGGCTATGAGCGTGGTGGAGTTTAGATTGCCCTTATTTTTTCCATTTTGAACTGTAGTAGTGATCAGAAGGAGAAATAGTTATTTGCTGCAAATCTCATTCAGAGGTTTATTGTAATAGATGTTTGAAGACTGCTGTTCACCTGCCTGACTGATTTTTCTGGTTTCTTCTTACTATCCTTCCCTTCTAAGAAAAGGCACAATAAGAAGCTGCCTGCAGTCATTGTCGACACTGCTTGCCTTAGTTTCTCTCTGATGGTCCCTGTGGTGCAGGTAGTGCAGATACCTGTTTTAATCAATGACACCTGAGGGTAAGAGGAAATGGTGTGTCCTCGTAAAGCAGCAATTACCTCCTTGCTAACCTGTTACAAGGTGTTTCAGTGTCTAGCATGTAATTCTGGTGGAGCCCACTGGTACAGCAGAGATGAGCAGAGCACTGTTCATTCACAGGAGTAACTCTGTGTTGGTTAATGTTTCTGAGGCAGCGGGAGGAAAGCTGAGTGTATGGAGTGGAAAGGGTAGGATCTGTCATCGTCCCTTCGAGCAGCCAAGAAGGGGAGAAATGGAGAGGACAGTCCTGTCCCAGCAGACTGCAGCAAACTAGCAGATGGCAGGGAAAGAAAAGAAACTGCTGTATGTGGGGTAGCAGGAAGACAAAATAGCTGCAGTGTGTCATCTTAACACAGTACGTTAGGATGCTAGGTTAGTCTGTGGTGAAACTTCTGAATCTTGGAGTGCCGTGGCTTAGGTTTCCTAATGGAAATACAAGGGTGTTGCGGGGTGATTTTTTTTTTTTTTTTTTTTTTTTTGGCTGTCCTCGATAACAATATGAGTCTCCAGCTTTTCAAGAATCAGGGATAACTAACCCGGAGGCTCTACCCAGAGATAACTTTGATACCTAAATCAAACCTTGCAGTTGTAAAGTGGCAGCAGAACAAGGGTGAGCTGTTCTTCCCATGCCCAATGTTACAAGAGTGCAGTTTTGCCCTTACGGTCAGTTACTGCGTTGTGTGTGCCCATCGCCTGGAGCTTCAGTCACATTTCTGCAAGCGCACCTAGGCTCTCTAGAGGGGAGATTGTATGAACAAACAGGTCCGCTTCACTGAGCAGCTCTGGACTGTTTCGGGGTACAAATACTGCATCTAGTTGTCGGAACTGAAATGCTCCTGGTTCCTCATGGGACTCTTCTCGGCTTCTTCACTATTGCATTATTATCTATGTCAAATCATACCACAGTATTATAATGACAAAGAAAACCTGGGTACAATAAGAATGTTACGTTGATGATTTGGAAGGGTGTTTCTTCATGTCAGCCTTTGAACCGCTGTCACCAATGTGGCATGAGACAGCACTCTGCCATCTGAAGTATCAAATGAGATGCAAGCAAGATATCATGGTCCTGTGTTATTACTGAAGGTGTAGTAGTACTTTTAACCCTGAATGCTTGTGGCTCTGTCTGCCTATTAGAGAAAAGCTGACCAGAGCTGTGCTGGCCAAGCACATTTCGGAAACATTTAGGTGCTTGTAGGTGGTGATGGACACCACCTTGGGTTTTTGGAAGCATCTGGATGAGTCAGTCACTTGGTTCCTGTGGAGATACACATCTGACTTCCTCAGGCTACAAAATTTCAGCTTTGCATCTTTGAGCACTTACATACAGTTGAACATCTGTCTTCGTTTTCTGAACTAAATTATTATGTTCCTACATCTCTAACTTTTTTCCTGCAAATTTCTGCCTCCACTCTTCATCTCTTAACTTTCTGTGTAGCGACTGTGAAAGCACTGCTCGCATTGTGTCCGCGAGGTGGTGGATTTATGGGGGTTTAGAGGTGGCTAGAATGCACACAGTCTGAAGTACTTTGAAAAATTGAGTGTATCTTTATACCCTTGAAAAGGTAATAATAGATGTATCATGAAGAGTTCTAAACTGTGTTTGATTACAATTTTCCTTTAATGATATAGTGACTTTTAAAGTTTTTAAAGGATGATATTAATGTTAGTGAATCCACAGTGTTTTCTTAATCTATATAAATTTTACCATGAAAAGACTTTTCCATGATTTCAAATTATTGTTTCCAGCTGGAGTAATAGGGTATTGTGGTGACTGGGGAATGAGCTAATTTCTGCTGTTGTGCCCTATCTATGAAGAGGAGCAAGAAAAGAGGAGCTAATTTGTCTCCTCCTCATTGGTTGTCAAGCTCTAGAAAGATTGTGGAGTCGAGAGATGGCTGCTACCCACTTGTGTTACATCAGATCTCAGACTATTTTTTAACATCTCTGTAGCTGGTGGCAAAGAATGTGGAGAGAGAGAGAGAGAGGTAGATTAAAATTTCAGTGAGCAATAAGGTTCTGACATTTTCATGTCCCAGGAGCTCTGCATTGTCATGCTGGAAACAGCTATCTGTTCCTAGACTCAGCAGCAGCAGAATAAGGCACAGGTACTGCAGTTTGCCTGTTACATGGGAGTGGTGGGGACCATGAGGTAGTTAGGCAGTGAAGAGGAATTAGTGCTGTATGTTTGCCAGGAATCTTCAATTACAGGTTACAAACCGTCCCAGTGGAAAGGGACAATATTTCATTTTTTTCACTGTGCTTACAGACCCTGGCATCAGCAGTGAAAGGTTCACAGGGTAGTTAAAAGCTCCTCAGATTGATTACTACAGACCTATTGTGCTATGGGGATGCATGTTGAGCAAACGACAACTAATGGTTTGAAAGTCAGGGCTTATATGTTCAATTTATTCCTCTGTCATCCATTATGTGAATGTGGGAAGTCACTTAATTTCATTGTGATTTAGTTTATCATTTTGTAGAAGAAAATAATATTTGCCTCTGTCACAGATGAGCAACTAGTTTTAGATTATGCCTTCACTAGTGTAACGGCAATCTGGCATAGGCATGTATTAGCTCAATTAAAGGAACTGTCTTTATAGAAGTCTTACAGTATAACAGCAGTAGTAGTAAAGTATATTAGTATTTATAATGTACGTAGCATATATTGGTATTTATAGTAGTCCAGTTATGGCATTATGGAGTTCAGGGTAGATGAACCACTACAGTGGGATTTGTAGACTCTGCTGAACTGTGTGGGGATGTGAACTTGAACTAGCTAATTCAGGAGTGGCTTAGATGCTTTTTATGTTGCAATTACTGAAGCAATTTAGACGTAATTTGCATCTGAAAGGGCTGTGTGGTGTTGTGATAAACAGCAGGGCAGTGAAATCATAGTATATTGCTTTATGCCCTTGAAGTACATGGGATGCAACCAGTTGTGTTCGTTTGCACCAGGGGTATTGCATGGTGCTGCATCTTCAAAAGCACCTGTGCTTTTGGGTAGCAAATTTTGCATTTTGATTGCAGGGTACTTGCAATTTTCCATCCTCTTGAGAACGAACAACCAGAAAGAACTCTCAGCACTTTGTGGTGTTTTAAATGAGATTGTGCAGTCACTGATCAATGCAGGGGTGGATGGGTTGTTATATCAGCTTGCATTAGACTACTTGAAGGGAGCTTTATTTTGGCAAGCTCTGTTTGGAACAGGGAGTTTAGGTGGAGTAATTCTGAATTTGGAATCTAACAGATACTGGGGCCTATATGTTTTTTATTTTAATATTTTGATTTTCTTGTCAGCCTATATTAGAGCATCCATTAGTTTGTGCTTCTTCTCATTCAGTTTTCTCTTTGAATCAATTTTGTTCAGTTTTTTTCAACTTACTGGATACAGTGTAAAATAGAAAATGCAGTCCACCCCCCAGAAGTAGCTTACTATAGTTGTAATTAGTACTTTCTATGGTGCATAAAGTACAAGGCACTTTCAGAGATGGTGTATTTGATGGACCAACTTCATGGACAAGATGCTTTTAGCACACCTTAACTGATCCAAGGAAGATGATTTTTCAAAGAAGGATTTATGTTGGAAAAGGGATTAGAAGTCTACCCTCAGGCTCTGTATTATCAGTGCAGTTACTCATTTTCCAAAGGGAATGATTCTGGCCAATAAGTTGGCATTGTTGCAAAACAACAAAATACAGCTTCAGCGCTCTCCTTTGCAACTGCTCCTTGCAGACTAATAGCACTTTATAAATACTGCAGTAGTTTGGGATCACCAATTCAGATGAAGTTGGGCTATATCTATCACTTTGCATTTCTAAATTTGTATAGCACTGACACTTGTTTCAGTTAAATATTCAGCATATATTTGCTGTTACATTCTCTGTAGCTATCCTTGGTAACAGCGTGTTGGCTCAGAGCCTTTCCAAGAGCTCTTGCACTCACAGCAGTATTTTTTTATTGGAAGGTAGATTGATTACAGGTGGGTACTGCATTTTGTTCTGAATTCTTTGGAAGAAGGATGGATGTATTGGAGGCAGTTTCTTCCTGGGTGTAACATCATTCTGGTCCATTAAAAGTAAATTTGGTATGCAAGTGCCCATTTTAACAATTGATTTCATAAAGGGAAAAATTTGCCTTGTTAATAAGCAATTCATGTGTCAATATTCACTACCCCCCATCCCCATTCCATTTTTCCTTTTGGTTGTCTTGCTCACCTTGTTTATCTATCTGTCAAATAAATAGATTGAAAACTCTGAAAGTGGGAAGGGTCTTCCTTTTAAGTCAGCAATGCTTCCAGCACACCTTGGGTGGACAGACCAGAAAACAGGTAATGTGTATTTCTCTATTTAAAAAAAAAAAAAAGTGCCTCTAATTAGGTGTCAGGGAACTGAGGACCTAGTCAGTGTCAGATGCCAAGAGAGTTACTTTATCTTGGCTTCCACCCCTAGGTTTCCTGGATGCAACGTCCAGTTGCAGATGTATTTTCGGCATTCTAAAATAGCTACAAATATCTGCAGATTTAGAAATACATAGAATCAAAATGGGGTGTAGCTCCCTGGGGAGAGGGGAGGAAAGTAATAATCTTCCACGGTTTATCAAGAAGCAGCCTGATCATCTGCTGAGACATCTGACTGAGACAGGTCACCTGTGGCTAACACAACGGGAACAACTGGAACTGTCCATTCTTAGTGTCATCTGTTATACAGTTATGTGACAGAGTGATATTACCACATTTGTCACAGATGGAGAAAAAATTGCTCAAGACCACAGAGAGCGCCCTTTTTTGGAGGTGGAACAAGGCCTTGGTGATCCCTGGTTAGCAATGTTCTGCTTAAACCGCCACACCGTGAATATTTACTCGTTTTATTAAAGGACATACGTAATTGTGAACAGCAAGTGATCGAAGAGGAGTACATGCAGAAACCAACTGCTCACATTAGATTACACAGTAGGCTGAATTTAAACTTGTAGACTGTGTCTATCTGCAGGAAGCCAGGTGGCTTAGATTGCCTCATGTCTGAGAGTTAGTTCTGTCTAAGAGACGGCTGTGTCCGTAGTGCATATCCTTGGCCAGAGGGGTCTCTTCTGGCCACCAGATAGTATCTCTGTGGCCCAAAGATACAATGATCATTATGTGTGTTTTTTCCAAGTACAGTGTTTAAAAAATGTGAGATTGTCCTGCAGCCCACCAGAAGGATGAGGTTATGCATCGCATGACTTGGGACGTGGTGGGAGGCTGTGTGGGGTTGCAGAACCTATTGGGAGACTGCTGAAGGAATGGATAAGTAGTAGGGAACCAAACCCTGTGTAAGGTCATCCGTGCTGGCTCTTGGGAGCAAGTGGTCATGGGCAAGAACTGTGTTCCCAGGCCTGTGTCCACATACTGGTCTGGAGCTCTACAAAAGAGAACCTGGAAGCAAACTAGCAGTTAAGCGGTGCTGATGATTAGGAGCCTGGAGCTTGCTCCCTGCCCTAGTACTCTGTGGCAATATAGACGTACCTGTAGGATGTTTTGAGGTAAGTTTTTCACAGGAAGGACTTAGTTACATGTATGGAGGGAGACTGCATCTTTAGGAAATATCTGTAAGAGTAGTAGAAATTGGAAATCCCGGTCTTCATCAGGATCCCAGTTTCCTTAAAGAGAACAAAAAGGGAGTGTCCCAGAATCGGGTCTGTCCTTCCTGCTCTGGCAGGGTGAGGCAAAAGCATCTCTGCTGTTTCCATGCCTACATGCGCGCCCGTCTTTCGTCCTGCCAGTTGCAGAGCGAGAGAAGTGTTGAGCTCCAGTACTTCAGCATGGGGCTGCCTGTGAGCTGGTACATCAGAAAGAGGAGGAATGGGGTCCTTTAGAATCCATGAATTCTCCCAGTATAAACAAGACTGCTTTCTCATAAACAAAGAGGAATTCATTTGGCAAAAATTTGAACATTAAGTGCAGTTGCTGGAAGTGTTTATACTTTGTTCCTTAAAAAAGGCAACAGACTGAATATTGTTGATAGTACTGCATTGTTCAGTACTTGCAAGGAGGGGCAGAAGGTGTGGGATGATCTTCCACTGGGAAAGTATTTTCAGAGTAACTTCAGTTACAATTTGATGTCCAAAACAGTCACTGGAAGGATTTTTAGATGCTTTGAGAGCTGTACTTCACTGATTGAAAGCAGACTCCCTTTGCTGCTTCTCCATGCAGGGGAGCAGCGCTGCGGTATCCGGAGTGGCACAAGACCTTTCAGTCCGTCACTGCTAACTGTGGTGTGGCTCCCTATGTGGGGATGCCCAGCTCCTGTTTCACTAGCCCTTATGTCCTCCTCAACATCTGTTTCAGAAGGGGAACATGCTTGCAGAGTCTTGTTTCGCTGAGCGCAGTGGTCAGCAGTGCCATGTGTAACACCAGCATTTTCCCCCTCCTCACCAGTAAGGATACTGGACTGGAGGAGATGGTGGGGTTTTGATCTCGGCTCCAGTCTTCCCGGCTTTTGTCTGATTCAGATGGATGTTGTGTCAGTTCCTGTTTGGAAAGTTATTTCACTAGTCATACGGGTTTACTTCCTCAGGAAGAGTAGAGGTGAATTATGCAGTGCTCTGACTGACCTACACCAGTTGAAAGCAGACTGCATCGCCCAGGTTGGACCTGGGGATCCTCTGGTTGATGTCTTCGCCTTGGTAAATAGGGTGACTTCTACAATACGCTGTATGTTGTCCTCTAGTATACACACCTTGCTTGGCATGCCCAAGTCCTAGTTTAATGAAGTAATAGTTAACCAGGAGAGGAATGTGAAGCTGCAAGTTTTTTTTCTTTCCAGTGCAATTCTAGAGAGACTTTTGTAATGGATGTGAAATATCAGCTTAATGTTAATGGGGACTAATTGAATTCAGATTGACTGATTTTTCTCACACACACACACACACTCCACCCCCCCCCCCCATCATGTCTTCCCTCCTGTCACCTTAATGACATGATCTATTAGATCTAAATATTCTAGCAAACCAGGTAGGGATTTTTGCTATTAGATAATTATCAGTTCAGCAAGGCGTGTGGTTGTGTGATTTCTCAGGCACGTAAAAGTTATGTAGTCTAGATGTGTTTCACTAATTAGAAAGAAATTAACTAGGTATTAATGACATGAAATTATATTTTACTCTATGGTTGTGTGCTAAAGCTCCAAATATCTCATGATTGACATCAGCACTACATGTCAATGATAAGCTGCCCTTGAAATATATTAATTACATAGCATAAAGATAACTTCCACTTATTGTCACACAAAATTGTATTTCACCTGAGTGGTGCTGATGGATATTTACATGGGGATTCATGTAGTAGGTTCTGTTTTCCAGGATGAAATTTATGCATGTTATAACAAACTATCTCATTTTATCTCAGATGTGCAAGAAATGTTTTGCACTACTAATTTTGCTTCTTAAGTTGACAACTTAGTTATTAAAATGTAGGATTAGAGCCCAAATATGACCCTGTATTGGGGTTGTTAAATGCTGGTGATGTTTTCAAGAAATAGCTTGTTTTGCAGAATTTCTTCTAACATTGTACTTCTTTCTTTCTCTGTTTTCTGTAAAACCCGGAGTCTATCAGGACTACTTGGTGGCGTAATTTCTGTGAAGCACATGGGTGTTTGTGCCTATAAGAGTTTTCTTACAGCGGTCTTGTTTACAATAGTCTTTTCTTACAGTAGTCAAGGTATTTCAGAACATTAATGGGAAGCTCTTGATTTACTGCTTAGCTGTTTTCACTGAATTTACATATACATAGAGATTAAATACTGACAGTGTTTATGCATGAAAATTTAAAGGTTGTTGTCTTTGAAATTTTATTATTTGCCTCCTGTATCAAACTCTGAAGAGGCGAGCTGTGGAAAAAAAAAAATGGTTTTCTTGCTTTTTGGGGCGTTTTTAAAATTGGTTATTCCAGTTTAAAGGAGTTCACTGATCCTTTTGTAATGTATGGGAGCCATATCTCTTTGCAGCTTCTGGTTTTTGGAGGAGTTTGAGGAGCCTGATCAGATAAGAGAGAGATGAAACTCTTATCGTGATTCAGTGCATTTTGTTAACGGCTGCCTATCTAGTCCAGTGTGATTATGTTTCTCAGGAAAAAGCAGAACTGTTCTATAATAAAGAATAAAATTAAAAAAAAAAAAAGAAAAATCAGCAAGGGGCAAATGCACCCTCTCTTTTTAGCTTATTTTTGGGAGGTTTGGTTTTGTTTGGTTGTTTTTTTTTTTTAAAGGCTTCATAGGCCATCTTATCCATAAACAAGAAGTTGAAGACTGCTGATTTGCTCCTTGTGTGTGGCAGAGCGAGAGAATGGTTAGCGCAAATGGTTTTCAATTTTTATCACTTTTGCTGCTGAGGAGTCTGGATTACTGCAAGTGTGGCTATTGTCAGAAAAACAGCTGTGGGAAAACAGCATCTTTTGAACCTGAGAGTTGGAATTCAGAGACTATTTATTTTTTGAAGATATGCATTTGGATTTAGATTGCTTGTGTGTGGCTGCAGGCTGGTATGAGTTAGCCATTGGTAATGTAGTAAACTGCCTGTAGGAGTGAGGAGCTGATGGTACTCTTCACGTAGTAATTGGTGAGGCTCTTAACAGGAGGCTGTGCATGAGTACTTTTAATTTTTTTAAAAACCTAAATAAAATGTTTGTTTTTGCCCTTCTCAGCCCTGTGTAGCTGAAATGTCCATGTAAGATCAAGCTGGATTCTCTTCTGGCTGATGCATTGCAAACATGTGCTTAGAGAAGCGTTCAGAGTGCAGACTGTTTTTAACTTGTGTAGTGACATAGGGTTGACTTTCTGCTTGCATCTTGAGTAGACTGGGCTGGCAGTGAGGAAAAAAACTGTGTAGAAAGAATAGATTTCAATAGGATCCCTTGAAAAATAGTCCTGTGATTCTTTCATGCCAGGCTACGGGTTTTTGTTGGTTTGTTTTTTAACAGAGAACTATGCAAGTCAGATGTGGACTTTCACATACCATTATATTAATTAAAGGGTTGCAAATGCAGCACGTTAACATAGTATTAGGGTAAAAAAAACCTGTACTTTGAATGTGAGCAGTCTCATATGTGTTCACAGCAGGTAGCCTCCATCACTGGAGCCCTGGCTCTGGGCTCTCCACCCTTCTCCCTGGTGGTCTGTCCCCCAGGCAGAGAAAAAAGCGGTGCTGCCTTGGAGCTATGCTGATGTTGCTCCTTGGTCAGAGGTATTGCTGCATGGCTGGCCGTTTGTCTGCATTTGTGGGGTGTGAAATCGGTGCCACAATCTTCAGGCTAGTGAGAATGCTCCGTTTGTGAATTAGTTTGAAACCAGGCTTTAGCATGGCAGGAGTGCAGGGAAGCAAGTCTTGCATCACTGGATGCTGAGCTCCACTCAACTCCCGTATGTTAAAATGCACAGGTGTAATGGGATCCAGGGGCACCCAGCATGGCCATGCTTTCACCTTGAAGAGCCAAGAGCATGCCCGTGTCATATCACTGTCTTATTTTCTCTGTAGTCTTTTTTCCTCTAGAATAAGAATACCATCTAAGAAGGGATTTTGTGGTTTTAAAAAAAGCAGTCTAAAAGAAAGAGAAGAAACTTGGGTGATGGTCAGAGCCCTGACAATTCAAGGGCCCTGGGGCACCCCTGGTCCAGGGGCACTGCTAAGGCTCATCTCAGCACCAGTAGTGCCTGGGCTGCGTGGAGGGGATGCCTGCACTTGCCTCTGCTCCGGGGTGCACCTCAGTCCTACCTTGTCTCCAGCCTTGTCCCCTGTGACATCCACCCTGCTGTCACTCCTGCAACGGTGGCCCTGCTCCTGCTGTTCCTGACCAAAACCCAGCAGGAGATGCTGGGCACCAGTGGGAAGCACTTTTGCGCATTTCTGTCTTCCAACAACAGGTTCGTGTTTATTGATTACCTTTTGTAGATCTTCAGAGGCAGTCGGTGGCTCCCTCAATGTCACCGTGAACAGCGTGACAGCCACTATTGCACTATATTGTGCAAGATGTGTTTGTCTTGTTGCACTGGAATAGATAAAAAGCTTCAAGATATACTATGGGGGAAAATCCTGAAGTATCAGAAAAGATCAAGTGAGCTGATAGTGTAACAAGGTAAATGTGGACATTCAAAGTAAATAATGCAATGAGTGAAGCCCAGCTAAGTAATGCTGCAGGGGGCTTTTTGACTAGAAATTGGAAATTTCTTCTTTAAAGGAGCATTGCTCAATTAAAAGTTAATTGCAATTGTTTTCTTTTAAAGTATGCATATATAATCTCAGATATAATGTAAGCGGTGAATGTGGTCTTTATACACTGCAGGTGAAGCTGAAACTCGGGTGACTTGACATACACTTTCAACTCTGCTTTGTAACTGCCTTCAGGAAGTTACATAAAATCTTTACCTAGTTCCTGCTCTGGTCAACTGAGTGATGATACTTAGAGCCTAATTCTTCAGTGCCTTGAAATCATGACTAAGAAGTGCTGTGAAAATCCACATTAGTGTAAATCATTCAAAGTGCTATAATTTTGAAATGCTTTACCCTTCACCATTTGTGATATTTAATTTTTTTTGCATCTAATAATTTTGCTTCGGGAATTTATTCCATTTCCTTTTTAGCTCATGACCTGGCACAACAGTGCAGTGTTTGGGCTTCTAGGAAGACATGAGTTTAATAGGAGTTAAAATAAATTTGTCCCTTAAATACAAAATAGCATCTAAATTGGTCTGAACATGCCTTTGAAAGGTGATAAATATATATATGTATATTGTTTAATTTGAACTAGAACTGTATTACTGAGTTTCAAAATTGATATGTGCATGTACAAGTGCATTTGTGCCCACAGTCCTCTGTGTGCATGCGTACTTTATAAAAGAAACGAAGGAATCTAGATTGATGTAGATTATTTAACCTTGGTCTCTATTATCTCTTGCTTAAAGGGATATCTCAGCTGCTTCTGGCTCCAGTGGAGGATGCCATGTTACAGCAATAGCCTTTTCACTGCTGAGACAGGGCAGAGCTGGGATATGGTCTGAGGTTGTCTGATTCTGGCACTTGACTTGTCTTTGGGAGCTCATAACTGACAGCTGGAATGGCTTGGGGCTGTATTATACATGTAATTGTATGCTATATATGTATATTATATGCTGGGGCACTTTGTCGCCTGTGGGAATGTGAAAAGTGGGTATAGAAAGGAATAGGCAAGTACCTTCTTCCTTAATAAGGGAGGCGTTTTAGTGGTGAACTGTGTTTTAGGAATGAATGTGTAGATTATGTGTGTGTGAACATACTTAGACTTTTTTGTCTCAATTTTTAATAAAATATGTTGAGATGGGACATCTCAATACTTTCAGTGTTAAAGAAATGGAGCTCGTCAAATAGCTTTAATGCCAGTGTCTGTAAGAGGCAATGTTAGCTTTTAGGCTAGGAAAGGTCACCACATGGCTCCACAGCAGCATTTAATTTAAGATGTAACTTGTCAAACATGCTGGTGAAAGAAAAATTTAAAATAGGCATTTGACTTAGAATTTTAAGTGTCCTCTCTGCACTGGGCCCTTATTTTTTTTTTTTAAACTAATGTTTTTGCCTCAAGCCTGGCATGACCTGGAGGAGATAAGGCAGCGCTTCTGTGCTTCTAGAAAATAGTTTGGGTTAAGGAGTATTATGCATGGTTGTTTGCCTGTGTCCTGCTGCCTCTTCCCGGCTGTATCATGAGAAGAGGTGAGGGAAGCTACTTACTCTGAGCAAGCAGCTATGCCTTCCCGGTTCCTGGCTGCTGCCCAGGGGTTAGGGAGAGCCAGAAGCGGCTCCGAGTGTCTGGAGGCGACAACTGGCAGCATGGCTGACAGTCTGCTGCACCTGCTGATTCCAATGGGGTTTCACTCTGTCTCACAGCAAGCTTTTTATCCTCGGCTTTTTGTTTGAGTCTAAGCCATTTGTGCTTTATATCAAGGAAAGGAAGTGTGCAAAGTATTAATTGGCCATTTATTGAATGGGGGCTAATGATAAAAGAGCAGAATTGGGGAGAAATGTGTGTGTGTGATGACCCAAACCACAGCTGTATGTGACTTGGCAGTACTCAGTTTTGGGGCATTTAGACAAATCAGTTCAAAGCATTTAACTGTCTGACACGGTGTGATAAAATCCTGCACTGGGTGCAGTCTGGAGCGTGGTTCCCTCTGTACCATCCTCGTGTGCCTGCCTTGGAGGTAGTTGCGTGTCCTTGCCATGCTCCCCTGCAGCCTGGAGTGATGCTGACTTTTGCTCCTGTCCTTGCAGTCTGAGCGACGAGAGGCAAACATGGCCCAAGCGCCCACTGATCCAAGTAACGTGGAAACCGCTGACCCAGAGGAGAGTTCTCCAAATATGATAGTCTACAGAAAGGTAAGGATTTGGAGCTGTTTGCAAAAATCTCTTCTTATGTGATTGGCTTTTAAAAGGATCCCATGCCCCTTTTGAAGTCAAAGGTATGTTTCAGGCTGCTTGGATGCATAGCTG
Source organism: Aptenodytes patagonicus (assembly GCF_965638725.1). NCBI lineage: Eukaryota > Metazoa > Chordata > Aves > Sphenisciformes > Spheniscidae > Aptenodytes > Aptenodytes patagonicus. The sequence continues at coordinate 32,798,395 of NC_134955.1, read as the reverse complement.
AAATAGTTTTCAGGAAAGTAAGTATTTAAAACTATAGCATTTGGGAGCTTGGAAGTCTTACTCTGTTCAGTGGAAGCATTTAAGCTTGTTAGTATAAAATATTCGATGACAAACTAATAACTTGAAATTTATAACTTCTTGTGAATAGTTGTGATGTGACTTTAGCTAATTGTTCAAGTTTACTAAGTCTAGCTAAACTAATTGTACATACCTTCCAGGTTTTATCACACTAAGCATAAAGCAGCTGGCATACAACAATCTTTTAGTACATTTTTTTTTTCTATTTTCATGTTGTATTTTTTGTTGCATAATTTACAGTTCAGTTCTTTGCAGGTAGTTGTTATTACTTCCCGTTGCATTGCTTAAATTAAAAAAGAGAAACATCTCAAGTGCTAGTGAAAAATGAATTAGACAAAGGTAAAATAACAGCAATGCATGATGTCAAAGAACATTCTTTCACCATGATAAAATGTCTTATTCTGAAGTACTTTGGAGGCAGTATAAAAGATGAAGGAAAGCAATCTATTGACCCATTTGCTAAGGCATTGTTTTACTCTGGGGTAGGTGTATCCGTTATCTATGAAATTGAGTCTTTTTGTAATTCGATGAAATAATGTAAACATTTTATTTAACCTGCAAAATGTTTCTTATGTAGCATGCAAAAGTGCTGTATGGTTCTGACAAAAATAAAATTTCTTGCATGGCTCAAAGAAGCTACCATTCTGTTAACTCAAGAGCTACAATGCTAGTTCAAATCAAGTTTCCTTGCGTAGTATGATCCTGGGTAAAATTTATATTCACTCATTTTTACACCTTACAAAATAGTTATAAATAACTAAAATATGTTGGGTGTACAGGGTACTGTTTTCTGCTTGCGTGACTGCAATCTCGATGACTTTCATATGCTGAGAAAATAATTTAGGTTTCGTATAGAGCATAAGTTGTTTAAAGTGTTACTTTTTGATAACCATAATTTTGGTTTAGTTGTTGCATATTTGGTTTGGGATCTGGAATTGTTAACATGGGAAAATTTTCTGGGTAATGTGTAGGCTTGTTTGTTTTGAATGTGTTATGAACACAATTTGGCTGCTAATTTGGAAGTAGCAGTAGTCAGTTAGTCAGATTATCTTTTTAGAACCTGTTTGCTGAGAGGTCCAACGCCCCAGCAGGTTGAAGCAGATAGAGGATATGAAAGAAGTTTCTGGTTGCATGATCTAGAATTAGGGCATTAAATCTGTGACTCTGCAGAGAATCCACTTACCTATTCTTGAAAACATTGTTTTATTTGAATGTGCCTCACTTTTTCTATTCATCTCGTGGTATTTCTACTTAAGGATTTCTCCATTTCTTTGCCTTTTAGTGTTTCATTATTGTCACTGTAGAATAAGGCTCGCAAGTTCTGCGGTATCAACGGGGAACGTACTCATACCATTTGATTCATCTCTCCTTACTGGTGTTCCTCAGATTTCAGTATTACCAGCCCTTCATAATACAGTCATCTGTCAAAATACAGTTATGTTTTAGAATAGCATGCCCCATGCATTGTTCAGTAATACTGTATTCTGTATTGTCAATATTAAACTAATGCATGTCTGTCAGGTTTTTTGTTGAGGGGTTTTGTTGCTTCTGTGAATAGGGTTAATATTACCTATTCTTCAAAGTTAATTTCCATTGACTTTCTAAATCTAATTTACTGTTTGATATTAGCTATATGTATTACACATCAATTATATGTTCCTTAGTGTTGAGAAATCATATGCAAAATCTGAGACAAGACTTTTATTCTCTTGATTATCTCTCCTCTTTCCAAATGAGTGTTTAGCTCTTCATCTCTTATTTCCTTTCAAATGGCTTGATTGCCAGTAATGAATGAGAAAAACACTGCACTGGACTCCCTGAAATACAGAACACAATCTGCCAGCGTACCGTACAGTTCAGGGTTGGTGGTGTGTCACAGCAAAAGAAAAGGTTTGCTTCTCACAGCAGGGATCCCGAGATGCAATTGTTCATCCCCCTAAGGAAGAAGAAGTAAGGGTGGGCTTCAATAATGGGACCACAGTAATTCCTGCTGTGTCAGCTGTTTTGTTGCTTGTCATAACTGTCATGTTTGTGGGTTTTGAGGGAGGAAAGCCCTACAAGTACAACACCAAGTTGTTCATGCTTTCTTTACTGAGACTCACTGAAGTCTATTTGAAGTTCATAAGCCAAGAGGGTGGTTGTGGTAGCCTGGCTTTCTTTATAATCACTAGCAAGAGATACACGTATCTGAAGGACAAATCAGATCTTAGGTGGTGCTGAGTGTCCCTTTGGAGCAACCTCTTGTCTGTTTTGTTTAAGGAGAAGAGCCTAGAACAGGCTGTTCTCTTTAATGAGGTAGGTAAAACTAAGTAGGATGGATTTTGGCCATTCAGAACAAAATAAACTAATTTATTTTGACTCCAATTAGTTTGTGATATTCTCTATGGACTCCTGCAATCAAATGGATTCTAACTGCTTTGATTGCTACAGCAGATGGTCTCAATGAGATAAGTCTTATTTTCTTCTACCTTCAGGGTTAACCTTTTGGGGGCTGATATTTATCAAATTGTCAGGCATGGTATTTTTTTAATCCAAAATGCTCAATGTTGCCCTACAGTTCTGGAAGACATCTGCGTGTGAATTAGGTAGTGCAGATGCACTCATTAGGGTAAGTAGTGTTTAGGGTGTGATTTGCCTCACCCTACACTTGTTAAAATGAATTGTACCCTAAACTACATGACTCATTGACTAGGTCTCCATTGACAATCACGGGTGCCTCAACACCTAGCTGTCAGGTACTTATGTCATACGGTACACATCTATAATTAAGCAAGCTGCATCCCGCTCCTAGGATTTGTGCTTCCTCTCATCTCTCTTTATGTCTCAGTACTTAGCCCTGGGCTGGTTATAGGGCTACGAGTAGCGCCACAGTAAGGATATGCTGTCATTTATCTTGTGTGGCGTAGTGATATCTAATGAAAAATTTAAGGGTACTGCAGAAATTGCATTGCTATTTGAGTACTGCTCTGTGAGTAAAACATAGGAACCATGTTTTCTTAATTGGTCTGGCCACATCTGGAGAAGATGGTGATGTATTTTTTTTTTGTTGGGATTACTACTAGCAGAGTGGTACGTAGTGCTTAAAAAGACTGTTTGAAATGCGCTACCCTCCTTTTCATGGGAGCAGGTAATGTCAATACACAAGGGCTTCTGTGGAAGTGAGTGACATCCCAGTCCTCACTTTGGTCTGTGAGTGTTGTGTGGGTGCTGCAGCACGGAAGGAAAAATGCAATAAAAAGCCAATGATAAGAGAAAAAATGCACTCCAAGCAAACAGTAACAGAAAATATCAATTGACTTTAAACGCCTGACACATTCCCTTGAAATCCAGCTACCCTTGATTGCCTTTCTGGCTTCCAAGTGCTGGTTACTATGTCCCAGGGGCCCTTTGGCTCACTGTTCCAATAATCCAGGTCTGAAAGTTCACCTTCTGCAGACCATATTGAAAGACAAATCGTTCATGGACACCTTCTGGCACCAGACCTATTACCAGAATAATCTGGCAAATCAAATCTTCTTACAGAAAGGATGGTGGAAAATTGTCATGTCACTGAAAGAAAAGAAACATTGAAATATTTAGGGCTTAACTAAATAAGAACTGAAAATACGAATAAGGAAGAATTGTTTAGGAGTACCTGGGGAATATAATAAGAAGGATGAAAACACAGAAACGAAAATCTAGATTGGATAGCAAGGCGTACTTGTTCCTGAGAGAGATCTCTTAGGATGGGGAAGAGTTCGCAAACTGTACTGTTAGAGATGCTTAGAACCACTGTGAGCGTGCATGCTCTGAGGGATATCAAAGGGTATTGTCAAAGAAATGACCTGGATTATCTGATGGTACACTTCCATCTCTGCTGAATTTTGCCAGACACATCTTTTATATCTGCTTGCTAACATTGGCACTTAGTGAGTTAAATTTTGAATTTTTATGGTTACTCATCGTAAATCTTTTGAACAAGCAGGAAAATCTAATTTCCAAAGGCAATTACTGTTCTAAGTAAATGTAATACAAACTTGCAGCTGCCACAAGATGCTTTCAGAAAAATCTGAGTTGTTTGCTACCTTCAGTACTTGGCAGCCTTACCCCCTTTTTAAATGCTGGTTTAAGAACTGAATTGTAATCATATAAAAAAAAAAAATTGCAACTTTACATTAGCACCTTTTCTCCAGGCAGATTCCAAGGTTCCAGTCGTGGCAAATAGCTGGAGTGTTGCTGTCAGACCTGGTCCAACGTGGTGATAGGGTGGGAAATGGGAGATCAAGCAGTTGTGAAGACAGATGTAAGCATGCAAAAAAATGTATGGACCACAAAGCAGAAAGATGGGGGAAGAGACTGTTGTTAAAATTAGCTGTTCAGATAAAAAAAAGATAATGCTGGTATTGGGAGCTTGTCAGAAGACCAAGACTACTATTTGTTTGCTCTTAAGTTGTGCTAAATAGCACATGAAAAACTATCTCAATAGGACCCTGTCCAAGCAACCAAAAGCAGACAAAACCCATAAAGGTATAGTCCAAATGGCGACTTGTTGCAAATAAAGAAAAAAAGCTGCAGTATGTTAAAATGAGATGGATTTCATGCATACAACTTTTATACTTTAATAAAAGCAGTCTGCACCTTTTTTGAGGTTTCCTAACCCTTTCAAGGTTTTAAGAGGTAACAGAACCTAAAATGCATTTAAACTGAATACTTTTGGCATTCTTTTTATTTGTCTCTTGAGTTATATTTTAGGATTCTGCTGCATGTAAAGGCCTTCAACCTTATTTTTGTACATGAAATCTGAGATTCTCACACATTTGCTTGTTTTGTAACTGGTTCTTTAACATAAAACTATAAAATTTTGATGATAATGCACGAGTTGATAACACTGCAGACCTGTAGTCTTCAAATTTTACCCAAAGATTTTTCTGTACTGTCGTTAGAGATTACTTTATGGCATTTTAAGCCAGCTTGCTCTTGACATTTCCTGATTTTTACTCCGTTTCCAGACTAAAAGCAGTAACCCAGGATTAAACTAGGACTGAATTTGAGAGTACGTATCAGTACTTCAGGAATTGAAACACGCACAATTTTTAATAAGTAACACCCCAGCTAGCACTGTTCATGTTGGAAGATAAATTTAAACCTGATCTTGTTACTGAGATGTGTTAACATATAGGTTAGGCAGCAGGGCAGCTTTAACTCTGCACTTCTGTATTGCACATTGAAAAGGAGGTTTCAGTTAATTTATCTCTGCAAATACTCATGTGCCTTGGCTGTAAACAAAAGTTGACCATTTCTTGAAACCTTGCTAATTTCCTTATCCAACTGATTTACTGTGTCAACAACTTTTGACTGCATAGGGTGTTGTACAGAGAGGGGGAAATGCATGCATGCAAGATGGGCTACTTGTTAAACTGTGGCTGCAGTAAAGGCAGAGCTGGATGGTTTTTATCTAGGAGATTCCCTCTTGGCATTTCCTGTAGTAACAGGTGTAACATTGAATAATTCTCCTTTCTGTACCTCATATAGCAAAATCTTGGGGAGAGGAATCACAGTAGTGGCATTAAATTTAGTCCTACGGAGAGAGAGAGGCTGTACGGTGGGGGACAAAGGTGGGAACAGCTGTGTGCAAGAGATCTGTTAGGTGGGAGCAGCAGAGAAGAGAGACCTGAGTACACTGGTACATCATGGTCCAGTATTGTGCAATGGCAATGAAAAACACAAATATAATCCTAGAGTGTCTTGGAGAAATATTTCCAGGGGAGTGACCGGTGTCAATAGTATTATGCAAAGGGCCAGTGATATGGCCTCATCTAGGTCATGGTGCAGTCTTTGTTGTCATCTCCTGTCTGTCAGAAAACGTGACCTGGTTACACAGGATGGACTAGAAACAAGTGACTTATTTAGCTGAGCAAAACAAAATGAGGTAGGAGAGATGTAATTACTCTGCAAGAGTGCTCTAAGGTATAAATATCAGGCAGGGAGAAGACCTTACTAAGCTGAGGATAGTGCTGGCGTGCACACAAATTTTTATAAATTTCTGATTAATAAATGCAATGTGGGAATTAGGAGGTGGTTCCTAATTCTCAGAAAAGTGGAGTTCTGGAGCAACTGCTGCATGGAGTAGTGTGGCCAAGGAAGCCAGCTGGTTTTAGGATAGGTGTAGGCGTGTTTTTGAAGAGGCCTGTGTGACATCATTTCTTGCAAAAGTAGAGGAGACAAAATGAGCCAAGAAGTCTTTATAACTTTGTTTGTACCTTCTTCAGATCACCTTGAATAGAGATAAAATACCTGCAAATACCCTTTATTCATGCAAGAGCAAACAATTTGTACTGCTAAAGTTTGACACATGTCGGTGTCCTTGAACAAAGCTAATGCCACTGACCTTGACTGTAGCTGTCAGGGGAGCCTTGTGGTAAAGCTGGGGACTGTGGGTTTGATTTCTGCATCTGTTAGACGTGTATGAATGATTAATGATCTAAGGCATTAGTGTAAAATTGCAAGAAGTTAGTGCCCAGAGGGCTTCAGAAGCTGACTTGCATCATTGTTTAGACACAAATAAAGCTGTCGTACAAATGGCGGGAACATGTTTTTAGAGTCAGGTGGAGGTGATTCACCTGCAGGAAGGGCTTTTGGACACTTTGTGGTTTGTTGTTTCTTTCCATCGTTTGTCTTGCAGTAATAGTTAAGACTTAGCTGAGGTTAAAGATGCAGATTAGTAGGTGGTGTGCAAAGTTACAAATAGGGAAATGCATGTAATGTGGTAGGTAGGTAGACCCTCAAATAACTATTTTCTTGTTTCTCTTTTTAGTTATATAAATACATAACTATACACACATGCACGCGCACATACTCACATGCCTTTGAAGTAATGAGGATGAACAAATAATCTTTATGTTTTTTCCTGGCTATTTAGTTTAGCCTAATATAGGAGATACATTCTTAGAACATATATAAGATATATTAAAAAGATATGTATATTATTTTCTTATATATCCTATATGCCTTAAATCTTTCCATTCAAATAATGCATGCATAGAATAATTCGTTTACATTTTACACATATGAATCTGTCTTTCCGATCTTGGAAAAGGTAGCCTTAGCCCTAGTGTAAAGGTGGCCTTAGCCCTTGTGTATTGTATCCCTCTTTGTAGTTAGTTATTTTGGTGATAAGCCTATAGCTATCTCTTTTTTTTTTTTTTTTGTAGTTTTCTCCATATTCAGAAATAGTTGTCTTATTTAAATTTATTTAGTTTTCCTTCCTCTCTGGCTCATCTTTTCTCTGCTCCTGTTTGTAACTGAAACAAACTGTCTCTTGCACCCGTAAAAGTCTTAGTGATCTATTACTTTAGCTGTTCTCAGAGGCAGAAAAAAGACGAGCCAGGACCAATAGCTATGATAACGTCAAAGTATATTTTTAGCAAAGCAACCAGTGCAAATTTAGAATACAGAGATAAAACTTGAAGGTTCAGCTAGAGGGTAAGATTATGCTATTCTAGCTGTAGCACTTAATGCCATGCATTTTTCGAAACGGTTCTCTTTTATTCCCCCGGCATCTTTCTCGTGTCATTCTCTGTGTATTTGTTGTTGTCAGCATCTTAAGTTATGGTCGTGGAGTATTTTCACTATGTTTGTTGATTTACTTTTGCATGTTGTTTTGGGCAAGATGCTGACTATGAGTGTTTTCTTTCTGCCTAAAGCATTATTTTAGCCATGGGATTGTTTCATTTATTAAAAACAAAACAAAGTAAAGTAGTGAAGTAGTAGAGAGCTGCCAGCCCGACTCGTTCCAGGAGGCAGCTTCTGGCTATTTCAGATGCAGTCTTGAACCCTAATATTAAGATGAAAGAAAAAAGAGTTTGGATGGAATTGGATGAAATGCATATGAAACCACGTTTTTTTGTTTTGTAATAGAACTTCAGCTAAACCCTTATTCTATCCTGATTAATAAAATATCACTTCAGAGGATCATGAACTTCTTTCATAAGGCTCTGCAATAAAGTTTGAGTGGGAGGATTCATTTCAATAAATAGAATTACACGTGCGGGACCATGAAAATATGCAAATGAAGTGCCATTTAAAAACTCATGTTTTGCATCCGAAGACATTTTGAAGCACACTTTCTTTTTTTCATGAGAAGCTGTCATACCATGTTCAAGGGGAAGCAATTACTTTTATTCTTTATCACTGCTGTTGTTGTCCTGTATCTTCTTTTTCCTTGTCTCTCTGAAGTTAAATGAACTGAAGAAAACGAAAAGTAACCGGTTAACCAGACACTGAAGTGCACAGGTCTGCTTAACAAAGAATTATATTCTCATTGAGTATATTTGATATTTTAGTTCAAAGGCTACATGTCTTTGGGGGGGAGGGGGGGAATGAGCAAAGGTGTTCATTTAGATAAGATGTCTCCCTACTTTGCTTTTCTTCGATGTTAATGGAGCTCATTAATATTACCTTGCATTGAAGTGTGTGGAAATTATACTTTGGACCAATAAATCAGTGCCTCTGAAGGTAAAGTGATACATATTTGTAAAGTGAAACATATTTGTGGCATACACAAGAAGAAATGACAAAATATTATATGTATTTTTCTAATGCTTTAATTGAGAGTACAATGAGTGGAATAGGTAGGAAGAAGAATTTAATCAAGGAACATGTTAATGAATTATTCAGATCTCTTTCTTGGTTGAGAGAGAAAGCAGATCAACTTCAATTTTGTTCATATTTCGGTTTTGTAAAACTGGGGTTCTGTGGGATTGAAGTCAAATAGAAATGGTTCTATGGTTATGTTTTTAAACTCTAGATGGAAATGGTTTTGTGTACCAGAGTCATCTCAGAGTATAGTGCTGCAGGTGTCACTTCTGTTCTCCTCCTCTACCAACTATTTTGAGTTGTACTTTTTCCCCATTTGATGAAAATAGGTTTGGTGGCCATCGCATATTAAGAATTTTCCTCTCTGGCTCTGTTACCATTTCACATGTTTTTTCCTTATGTCTTACATTAGTTGGCAGTTTTAGCAAGGAGACCTGGAACTGGAGGGCTGTGGAGGCTGTTTAACAACCTCTGTATTTGCGAGCACAGTTCTCCTCTGCTTGTTGGCATGACCATTGCTGCAGGAGCTGTTTTGGTGGTGCCCCAAATAAAGGGAGTATTTCATTCACTGATGCTATAATTGGATGTCTTTCCCCATAAGTAAATCCACACAATTTTGTTAAATGTGGGCTTGTAGCTATGTACAAATTAGCTCATTCAATAACTTGCACGAAGTGTCACATAAACCTTGGCAGCACTGGGTTCTTGTCACTTGCACTGTTTCCCACTGGGCTCTTAATAGTAAAATTAACTGGAGCTCTGTTAATTATATTTTTTCTATGCATGGAAAAACAGAGCTACAGTAAATGGCACTACTGTTGTCTGTCTGTATGCTGAAGGTAGTCTAACCATTGTCTTGTATCTAGAAAGTTATCTGTGGAATAAACAGTGACTAAACCCACATGTTTTTTAATAATGTGAAAGCATCTGTTCTTTGGAAAAAGGGAGCCGAAGTGCTTTTTTCCTTGGTCCTCTTACCAGGAAAGGTGACCTACTTTGGTAGTGACTTTTTTTTTAAGTATTTTTGACTGGAAAGCACTTAAAACATGTTGAGTTTTATAACAAGTTTTCCTTTCTGCATGCAAGAAAGAAACCTCCGTTTTCTTTTCCAATGATAAAAATGGTATTTAAGTTGTTTATAGTGTATTTAGCATCAGTGGTGCTCTCTTCCTCCCACTTAAGAGATGTCTGAGAGTTTTAGGGGGCATAGGAAAGACCTTGACTCACACTTGCATGAAATTGTGACAGGCTAAAAGTTTTGTGGCGGTGGCCTATGCTCTGGTTCTGTCTTTGCTAAAATGTTCATTTTGTGTGTGTCTGACATTCGTGGGTAATAGTGTTTGAAGGGAGAAAAGAGGATTGAAAGAGCATGCACCAAAAGTAGGCAGAAAGGATAAATGAACTGAAAGGGTGATGCATTTTGGAGAGACGGTTAAGACTCAAGACTGCTTTCAAAAAACCAGTATTTGTTGACTTAGAATAGCGAGAGAGATTTAAAAGTACTTAAAGCATTTCTTCAGCAGTCTTAAAAGTATCTGACTCTACTTGTGGGCTGCATGCAAGCTCTAATTGTAGTCTGTTGCTGTCACTGTTATCTTAATTGTGTAAACTTGAGAAACATTTGGCCATAGAAGGAGGCCTGAGTCACCTCTGAGGTCAGGCAAAAGCACACTGAAGCTACGTGCTCCTACTCCATTTTGCAGTTTCCTGACACCCCCCCCCCCCCCGCCCCCAAAGTGTTTCATTTGACAGTCTTACCATTCTTATGGTGTAGCTGTTTTAAGTTAGTGGAAATTAACTGAAGGTTGGGTGCCCTTTAGGCCACTGTTGTCTCAATAGCACTGAGTTCATCTGTCAGACTGAGGGAGAGCAATGAAGGGGAAATGTGGTCATGTGCTGGGTCATATACCCTGTGGTGGACACTGTTTTACTCCCCTGATTTTGATGCATTCAAGTTGAAGTGCTGAGAAAGAGTCAATGACCAGAGAAACCATTTAAATATGTCAAGTTGCAGAGAGCTTCTTGGGGCGTTCAAGGAGAAGCAGCTGAGATGCTTCTTTCTAAATGAATTACAAAAACATGCAGGAATGAGTAAACTGGCTCTGTTACTTTAATTATTTTATCCCTAGTGTATTAATTTTTTGCATACTGATTATGGCAGTTGACCAGCTTTCTCTGTGGCAGCTGTGCCACTCCAAGAGTATTTTCAGCAAGGCAAGCAAAATCCTTAGACTGGGAAACTGGTTAATGGAGGGAGATTGTAATGAGAGAGGAGGCGGCTGTTTTAGCTTCTAGGCTTACAACTTGCAGCCAGACTTGAATCTAAAGTGTAAGAAAACAATGACAATTTGCCACCTCTTTGTGGGTCTGTTGGAAATCATTTCATTCTGGTTGATTTTGTAGCACAGACACCCCTTGCAAAAGAAATTACCCTGGAGACACTGTAGTAGCATGAATTGAGATGTCCAGAAAATACCAGTCTGTCCATCTTGGCTCTGATAGTTTTGGGTTCTGTATCCACAGGACCTGACAGTTTGATCCTGTGGGAAATTAGCAGTTTAGAAGGGAAGGCAGCAGCTTCAGCACAAAGGAACCTCTCTGGCTCCCTAGGCACCCCCTCACCTTGCCAGGGTTAACTCCTGAAGGGGCTTCTCAGATGTTCTGTTTGTCCCCCTGGTGCTCAGCAGTTTGGATAAAAATCACACCCAGATCTTGAATTATCTTTCAATTTCACTTCAACAAAATTTGAGAAGAGCTCTCGGAAAGGTCAAAACTCAGCCCTTGATTGAAGCTGGAGAGTGCCTGTGAGGTGCACAAGGAACCCCTCATTGTCTGTGGTGTTGCCATCCATGAAGTCAAAGCTTCACTAAGTACTGGCTGCCTCTGATTAAAAAAAAAAAAACAAACCAAAAAAACCAACAAAACCAACCAGAACCCCCAAAACAAGAAAACAAAACACAGAGAAAAACACCACCAACAACTGAACAGAATGAAGCTGGTGGTGAGTATGGTGATAAATGCCTAATCAAGTAATTTGGGATTGCTGAAAAAGGACTTTTCCACTGCCTATAGTGAGCAGTTTGTAATTGCTAAGAGCAACAAGGTGATAGTCAATGTGTTTGCTTTTACCTGGAGCACTCAGTGTTTCATCTGTTTTATGATATTCTGTCTTTGGTAACCCAGCGACCTCACCATCTGTGTCCATATGTATTTACTAAGTTTGGCTTTTGTGTGGGTGTGTTTTCTGCTCAAACATTGCTGCCTTAGATCTTAAGCATTCATTGCTAATGCTGGAATCTGATCCAAGAAATGTCTTTTTACCTCTGTGGAATGCTTAGTATACAAAACTTGAATTACTGACGAAATGTTTACCTAATGGAAATCAGTATTCTCTTCCTGGATTCCTAAGGATGAGACCTTTGAAAGAAACATTTGAAATATTTAATAAGAATTGTTGTTCATTGTTAGTTCACTACGTTTGCAAGCAGCTGAACAAATAGTTGAATCATTATAAAATGGCTCTATAATTCACAGAGAAACCAAATGCTGAAAGGTACATTTGTTTGGGGATATCAGGATGAGAATTTTTTTATTTAAAGAAACTGTTTATGAAAACTTGTGTACAAGGTATCAGTAAGGATTTTTATTGTGTTCCTGGTGGTGTGTTTATCAAATCCAGAGGTGAAGACCTAGACTAACTCCAGTATTGCAATGCACCCACCCAACACATTACCTTGATTTAAATTCTTTCGCTGCCTCATTGAGGGCAGGTGTTTGAACTTAATCCTGTAGCATCAGGTGCGTGTTGTCACAGCTGGGCTCCTGACTTCTGTTGCCTTTTTTTTTCCTTCCTCCCATGACTTTTTTTTTTTTACAAATACCTTTTCTGTTTTGTGGAATGAAACAATATGTCAAAACCATTACATTTTTTAGAAAAGCAATCTTGTTTATCATCCTTATTATGGGACTGTTGCAGCAGTGGTGTAGGAACTTAATTTCTTTCTTACAGTGAGACCAAGGGGCTGGGAACTTCAGCGTTTTTTTTTTTTTTAATTCATATTCTGGTCTGATGACTTCTTGATCTTGGAAATTTTTCCAGAAACATCACAGGAAACAGATTCTCTTCTCTGTGGCTTCCTAGCTGAAAGTGGAAATGTGTAGCAAACCATTTAGGTGCATGTCCGAAGCTGTCCTCCAGATCTTGGCAGACATAGCAGGTCAATTAATCAGGGAGCTAATTGAGGCTATCACTAATTGTTTACTCAGGACTGCAGAGAAGAGCTTGGAACAGGGCAAGTGTTCCCACATAAGTAACAAGTGATAGGACAAGAGGAAATGGCCTCAAGTTGCGCCAGGGGAGGTTTAGATTGGATATTAGGAGAAATTTCTTCACCGAAAGGCTTGTTAGGCATTGGACCAGGCTGCCCAGGGAAGTGGTTGAGTCACCGTCCCTGGAGATATTTAAAAGATGTGTAGATGTGGTGCTTAGGGACATGGTTTAGTGGTGGACTTGGCAGTGCTAGGTTAACAGTTGGATTTGATGATCTTAAAGGTCTTTTCCAACCTAAATGATTCTATGATTCTATGTTGGAAGAGCAATATATTGAGGAGAGATGGGTTAAAATTGTGTAGGAAGAGCCTCGGGCAAATTTGGTGCTCAGGAAGGAGAAGAGGGATGGAGGAGCACTCTTTTTCCCATCAGATCACGTGTTGAATTTGGCTCACCGTGACTTTTAAGGTAATGCTCCCATAAAAATTGGACATTCCCATTTGGTGTGGCTAATGCTTTCGTGCTTTGTCTAACCTACCCCGGACTCCAGAATGACAAAAGCATTTTTGCGCTGAAGCAGGTAAAGCTTTCGGGATCTTTCACCCCTGCTTCTTGTCCTAATTAAAGCCAGAGTGCTCTTTTTCTCTTAGGTTCATACAGAAAGAAAATAAAATTTTCCAGAGAGTTCTGTAATGGAAATAAACTCTCATCTATTACCGTGGAAATCAGGTTAAGTAAAAGCAGGGGCTCTTGGCCTGTTTTATGCAGGTTCCTTAATCATGACTTCCATTTCTGTTATTACTTTGGGTCAGAGCATGAGTAGCCAGGTCATGGGTATGGAATTCGAAATTTCTTTTTTACACATTGCTGAAATAAAAGCTTCTCCTTGCTGAAAAATTAATTACTGAGTGTTCCAGCACCTTATAAGATATTTATATGTTCTCCTGAGTCCTGTTTCTTCCTGTTTCAAAGTGCTGTCTTGAGAGCAGTTCAGGCGAGAGAACTGCTCAGCTGCACTTCATAGTCTTCCTCGCTGCCAAGGAGTCTCAAGACGGCACTCAAAAACAAAGAGACATACTCTAGGGAAAGTATGAATATTAGATCACTCTGGTTTAATCATTTGGGATACAGTGGCCTCAATTTATGTATCTGACATTTTGGGGTTTTGTTGTTGTGGTTGCTAAAGTGCATCTCAAAATTGTTAAATCTAGGGTTCTTAAAGGCATTGGAAATCCCAGATGGGGTAGTGCTGTTATGGTACTGTTGTCCAAGGTCTGTGTCCAATGTGTAAAGAATTTGATGACAAAATTAGTTGTCTCTTACTTTAATGACTTTTTGTAGTGTTTTCATTGTAGTTTTTTTTTCCCCCCTTGTCTTTGAAACGGAGAGAAAAGAATAATTTGCTGGTTTTGTTTCATTTGGGGATGCACAGGATAGACGGTGGCCTGATTAAGTAGCATCCTAGAGTTGCTCATTCTTAAAGGGGAAATAGTTGCTAGCATCAAATCTATTATGTAAAGAGGGGGCCCTCCAATGAAGTGGGTCAGAATATTTGTTCTGGCTGTGTTGGAGTGCCAGCATGTGAATCCATGTACTTCGTCGGTGCTGCTGTGGAGCTGCTTGGCTCAGCTATGTTCATAAAGCTGTTTTTCCGTGTTGTAATCCAAATGTTACCACTAACGTGCCTTGCATTTGTTACTCTTGACTTTCTTCGTGGTTTAGCTACCTTAGTGCCTCCTCTGAATGAATGAGAAGCTGTCATGGTTTCCAGCATCTGAACCGTGTAATATAATTTCTTTGAGAGGCTAGTGCAGACTTCAACAGGAGGGGGAAAAAAAAAAAATATTTGCATCTGATGAAGTTGATATGTTTGTCAGATTCCTTGTACTGAGCTCCATGCAGCAGGATGGACACATCAAATAAAGACTACAACTCTACTGGCAGTGGTGGTAGTAGTAAAGTGATGATGTACAAAATATGTCTTTTGGAAGCAGTGTATGTGCAGAGCTAAAATGAAACCTCTCATGAAATACCTCATTATGGTAATTTACGGAAACATGAGGATTACATCTTGTTCTGTGGAGAAGCAAGGAGACAGAATAATGCCACAGGTTAATAGGTCCCTCAAAGCCAATTTTAAATATGAGGAAAACGCTGTAGACCATCCTTTTTCATTTATTATGCCTGGCTGGGCAGGCAGCGTAAGGTAAGTCAGCTTCTGTGTGGTAGCATTTGAGCCTATGAGGACAGAGCCACGCCGCTTCTGGTGGGTCTTAATGCTTTGAAGCCTGATGAAGTAGTGATGCTCTCTATAAATGAGCACAGGGGCACTGGGGGAAAAGAAGCACGTGCAGATGGACTGCGGAGGTACAGGGGGACAGCTTGCTCCGCTTCTCAGGTTACTCCATTGTTGCAGCAAGCGCTCTCCCAGGGCGGGCAGCTGAAGGAAATGTGTATGAAGTACAGCCAGAGTCTGTGCTGGTGTTCCCAGCTGCACCTTCAAAGTTACTGTCTTGACACCTTATGTAAGAGTGGAGGGAAGCCGAGGTTGGTGGCCTTTCCTGCTCCAAGGTGGTGCAGGGAATGTCACCTTAGGACATGCACATTTTGTCTCTGTCTCCTTCAGGTCGTCTGTGCAAGAGGATCTTTATAAGTAATGTGACATAAGAATAGGTATAGGAGGATCCAGGAGGCTGCTTAGTGTGCACGTTTGTTGCTGACCTCAGTGTCCATCTGTGCCTGCCTTGGTTCCTGGGTGGTATGTGGGGAAGCTGGGGACCCCTTTTAAAGCTAACAGGTCTTTTAGCTTATACAGAAGCTTGCCCTGTGCCTGTATCCCAGTGAAAATGTTTGGAAGAAGCAGCTGACACTACTTATTTGTATGCAAGGCAGCTGAAGCATCAGTAGTACTAACAGCATCAGTGGTCTTGGTAATCTGTCTGGATCTATCAACAGAGCCTTTGAGAGCAAAGCTTCAAAGAAATAAGTGCAAAAGGCTTGTGTTACAGTCTCTGGGTAGTGAATGCATTGAAGGTCAGTTGAGGTGTTTGACATCATGGTGATGCTGGGGACAAAGGGTGGCTTTGTAATATTGGGAATGGGGAGGGAGGTTTGATATTTTGAGCTGTACAGGGTACTGTCCTGTCCTGCTGCCTTCCATATCATCTGTGCTTTTTCTCCCTATAGGTCACACTGCTGTCTCTGTTCTGTCACCTGCCTTTTAAGTTACTGTGTCTTTATTCATGGTTTTGGATTGTTTGTTTGTGCAAAAGCCACATGTTTGGATACCTTGTTATTGCTGATTGAACTAACATCATTGACATCAAACTTGCAATATGAAGCTACAGAGGAAATTAAGCGTGTGGCATGCAGCTTATTCTTAGTTTCCTCTACTTTTTTTTTCATTTTAATGATTTTGGGAGTGCTGAACTAAAGTGGCCAGTAGCTTTCAGTATGTAGTTTAGTCTCAGACAAAATTAATATCTCGCTTTAGCCTACTATAATTCTGGAGGAAAGTAATTTAGTGGTAATAATGTTAAAGAATCATAGCTAAATTTGCTGAATTGGATGTGCCTCTGTAGAATGGGGCTTCTTTCTAACTAATGGGTTCAAATTAAAATGAAATAAATACCCATAACATTTCTAGAGATTTTACTGTACATAGTAATTTCATAGACTACTGAAATGCAGCCACTCTTGGTTGAATAAGTATAGAGTTCAAAGCTGAAAGCTGTTTAATATTGAGAGCTGAAAGTGTTCTCTATGTGAAGATGCTGTAGAAAGATTTGGCTGGATCAAAATGTAGTAACTCAAATAGGAATTTGTCCCAGATGTTGGGACTGATACCTTTACTATAATTAACAAAAATAAATATTCAGTCAGTAGCTGACATTGAAGTCTGAGAGCTGCCTTAACACCATACTGAGCAGGGGATTTGATCTTACCCAGTGTATTACCAGCACAGGTTCTGAAGCACACCACATCTACTTTGGAGTTCTTGCACCTACTAATTGGACTTTTCCTTGCAAAAATGCTAATTCAGATTTGGCTGTCTTTAGGATTGTTAATGGTTTAACCCAAAACTAATTAAAGTCATTGGATATGCTCCTCTTGCCTTCAGCAAACTTTTGATCAGAACTTGTGCTAGTACAAATGAAAAGGGTTGCTGGATTTTGCCCTAAATAATTTTCTTGTAAATGAAGAAAAGTGTGTGTGTATGTATGTATATTTTGATGTTTGCTGAGCTATATTTATCCTTGAGTGTCAGCTGTGAATGAAAAGAAGTTCAGATAAGTAAAAAAGTTAAAGTCTGTTTTTACTGAGAGGCCAGCTCAGGTATGGTAGGAACCAGCGTATTCTTGAGGGGTTTTTAAAGTTAGGGCAATATGATTGTTAAAACCTGAGATCTGCCACCGCTGTGACAGGTAGCAAGGAAGGTAAAGCTTGATCAGTGGAGAGCTTCAAGTCCAAATAGCACGGTCTACCAAGATGATCGGGAGCTTAGAGCACGTGTCTCATGAAGGCAGGCTGCGGGAGCTGGGCTTGTTGAGCCTGGCAAAGAGGAAATCTAATAGCAGCCTATAGAGGATTGAAGAGTAATTGCAAAGCTGATGGAGCCAAGCACTTCTCCGTAATGCCAGATGATATAACAAAGGACATGGGCCATGAATTACAGCTTGGGAAGCTCAGGTTGAATGCTAGGGAGGGAAAATTTCGATAGGAGAGCAGTGCTGCACTGACTGAGTTACCAGAGGGGCAGAACGTGATGTCTGAGGAGGTTTTCTGACCATGGCAGCTTGTTCTGGAAGGGACTGTGGCTGAAAGGCTCTCCTGCGCTCCCTCCTGGCCAACCTGGTTCTCTAGGTGCACTTCTGAAAATGGGCAAAAGGGACTTGTGAAAATAAAGGCTGTAGCCCTTTCTACTACCTTCTGCATATTCTGTCTCAGCATGTGGGAAGGGGCTGGCAGCTGCTGGTATCACTCTATGGCATCATTCTAATTTGCTTTAGGCAATAAAATTGTTTTACATTTGATTATTGAATCCTTCTAGAAGTGTCCAGCAGTAATATAAATTCGCTCCATGATTTTTGCAGCAGAAGACTGGGCCAATTTTTTTTAGTAGTTTTAAGCTTATATCCTCTATATGTAATTTCTGAATATTAATATGATAGGAAATTAAGCAGGAAGAGGAAATTTAAGAAGAGTAACCATTGGACTATTAGATATAAGCAGTACAGAAAATGTCCTCTCTTAGTAAAGGCTGCATACATATGCACAATATTCATTTTTGCATGTATAACATAAAGGTGTGTGCATACATATGCATGTGTATATGTCCGGTTTTTGCATAGGTACAGTATATGAATATACGTGTGCAAGTGTGTAGGGTTTATCATATTTGAAAAGAGAGGGAGAAATATCCCATGATGTAGGTAGTGGAGAGAAATTTCACAGATCTGGGATTCTGTTTTTCTTACTTCAATTCAGTTGACTTCACTCTGCCTCAGTCCGTTCAATGAAAAATATCAAAAGCACTGCTTTTCCTGTATCATTGCCTTCCTCTATCAGTGACTTCTTGCTAGTACAGTTTGCCAGAAGACAGCTCATGTTTTGTTTTTGAGAAGGCTTTGGCATTTCTTTCTGTTCTGATGCCAAGGAAAACCAAGACACTATAAAAATATCAAAAATGAAATGAAGATGCTCCTCTAGAGTCGCTATCCTGGAATTAAAATAAAGTCATAATCATGTTGCACGAAAGCATTTCTGCACTTAAGTAGTATAACTTAAGGCAATAATAAAGTTCTTGTAAGTTTTGAAGTATCAGATAACTTATTAGGTGAGTATCCTGTCCTGGCTAAAGCTTGCCCTGAGTCCCAGGTGTGGTTTCCACTGGCCCTGCAGGCAGGCACCTTGGGAAGAGCCCAGGGTCAGCACTTCTGGAGGAGCTCTGCCCCTCACCACAGCCCCCTTTTTGTTCTTTAATCACCAGTATAAATTTGCATTAATAAACTGAAGACATCGCTCACTAGCCTTTAACCTATCATTTTGCTCTGTCATTAGCTAAACTAGTCAGTTCCTGCTGTGCATACGAGTATTTTTCTCATTCTACAGCCTCTTGTCTATGACCACTTCCCTTCATTCTCTTTCATTTGATATTTCTTTTTGCCCTGCCTTACTTAGGTTAAAAGCCTTAACTTCTAAAGCATTTAAAAAAAAAAAAAAAAGCTCTGCAGAAGCCTGTTAGCATTACTACATCCCCTCTGGCATCCTGTGTGTGTATTTTCTACCTATTCTTCGGAAGAGGAACGTCCTTTCTCTCTGTGCCTGTGCAGCACTTAGCCTAATGGCCCATGACTTGAGCTCAGTCCCAGTTCTGAGTTGGGCAGAGAAGGAGCCCCATCCCAAGGGGAGATGCTTATAATACTTTAATTACAGCTGTCTTTTAAAATCAGAGTAGCGTTCATGTCCTGAGAGTCATAATGTTTTTGATTTCTTGAGATGCACATATGGTTTATCACATAGATATAATTTTTAAAGCAAAACAAAGCATTCTTGTATTCCTATAGAACTAGAAATCAAATGGAAGAGTAACTGAAATCCTGATTAACAAAAAAGCTTACATTCTTTCTGCTACACAAATTTAAAACATAGCTAATTTGTTTGTCTCCTGTCTAGTGGTGACAGAAATCTGAATATTTAAGTGACTTTGTACTTTGAATAACTAAGGTTTGTGGAACTGCAGTTTAAAGCCAGTGGAGCAAATGGTTGCAGCTTACTGGGATTAATTGACTGTATTTCTGAACCAGCATTTTGGTTTATGGAGCTGACCTCTACCAGCTATCTCCTCTTCATCGTACTCCCTAGTGGTTTGCAGCCAGCAGGTGTATGAACTCCACTAGGTCTTAAATGTTCTTAACTGCTGAGTCCTTGCTCTTTGGTGGCAAATAGCATGAAATGAGCAACGCTTTATATTTCTAAATGAGAACTTGTGCTCTAGAAGAAACTAATAAATGTTTCTCCTATAGTTCAGGCTGGGCCTGAACTGTCTTGAGGTGCGCAAACAGGAAGAGGAGATGATGCTGAGTTCCAAGGGCTGCTTTCTGTTTTTTTCTTTCCCCCTCCAAGTATTGAATTATTGGTGGAAGTTTCTACTGTGACAGTGTTTGAGTTCAAAGTCCTCTGGTCAAACTTTTGCGAGTTCTCCTTCTGTTGAGGTTCCCCTCCATGTTTGCATGTACTTTACAATAGGTGGTTAAAATCTCTGTTTCTTCCCAGTCCATCGCTCTCCCCTGTGACTACCAAAGATAGTAGTTCTGATGGTAAGTAAGGTGTTATGGTGTTGGTGTTATGACTGGCTCTCAGATACACAATGGCAACCCCACCAAATCAGGCCATTCAGATTAGCACTTGCTTAATGAAGGTGAAATACCTTTTTTCTTATTTACCCTCTCAGTGCCAGATTCAAAGCAATTATATAGAGGTTGAAGGCTGTATATATAAATGTGTTGAACTGTTTATTTTTACCAGTGTGTTGAGCTCTTTCCATCCAGATTAGCTGTCTTCATTTCTGTTCCATTTGAGGAGAAAGAAAGAGTGTCAAATAACTAAATCAGAGAAGGAAAAACCCCACAACCTGATAAAATGCTATTTTCAAGCTTCTGGGGTGGTGTTTGTAATTCTGTGGGAGCTGGAGCCATTTGAAAGATAAGACTTTCAGTTTTTATGACTTGGAAAACTATCAGTGCTGCTGTTTTCCTGGAATACTGAGTTGATATATATTTAAGTAGCTAAAACTGGCCCTTTCCCACCATGTTTTAGCCAATTAATGAAACAACGTTAACCTTACTTTGGTATGGACTTGTGAGTCAGTGAACTCAAGCACTTTCCTGTGTTTTGGTTATTAATCTTAAAAGAAATTTTTCCATTATCAAGGAGATCAGTATTTCATTTTAATGTTTATAGAAATGCATCAAGAAATCCCTGGAGAACAGAAAATGGGAGGACTTTTAAGTCATTGATAAATCCCTTTTCAAACTTTAACACAGTTTACTAAAGATTCCTGCTTTGTAGTCCACATTACATAGGCTAGATCATTATTTTTGAAATAATGATGTCTTTGCCTCTATTGTCCTAATTTATCTGAAATCTTATTGTAGGATATCTATAGGAGATTTATTAACAATACCTGAAAGAAAACAGTGAACTGCAGACAATATTTTTTTTTTTTATTTGCTTGTATCTAATGAGTATGAGTTTACCTCAGGAGAATTGGTGCAAGCAAATTACGTTCCCAGCAACAGTTTCCCGCTCGTCTTGCTTCAGTCATCCTTAGAGGAGAGAGCTTGGCATCTGAACTGCAGAGCTTACTCTAAACACTTCAGGTGGCAACTTAAACTGGCAGCAGAGCAGAAGACGTGAAGGTTTATCCTGTAGCCAGAATTTTAAAACACCACTCTGAAAAACTCAGCCCCTAAGTTTTTACTTAGAAATCCAGGTATTGTAAAGATGTGATGCCTTGGATCCCTCAATGAATTTAGAAAGGAAACTCTTGAGTGTCGTTTTTGAAAATCAGAGCTCTTAAGGTCTTGGTGTCTAAATAAATGCTTTAAAAATGGCAAATTCAAATAAAAACAGTATTTGTAACCATCCAGTTGGCATATTGCATAAATAAAATATGCTGGATAAATCTGTTCACTACCATGCCAAATAGCTACAGTGCTAGCAACAGACAGTTGTCAGCTGTTTGGACTCCTGTATAGTTTAAAATGTCAATGCATTATTGCTGAATAGTGCAAGGGAAAGTATTTGTTCAGAGTCCCACTCTAAAAGTGTACTTTAGAGAGAGAAAGAGAAATGTCAAGATCAGATGGTGGATACCATAGGATTTGGCTAAGGTGCTTGACATCTAATGATGCCTTACAGTTATATTGATTATTTTGTTGCTTCTGCCAAAGAGTGACAGTGTTCTTGCCTCGATTCTTGCTGAGCAAGCAGACCAGTTTGAAATGTACTTTTCCCCATTTTATTTCACCCCTTTGCTTTTGTTACTAATTCTTTGCCCTTATCCCAACAAAACAAGTGCATAAGGACCTCAAACCTGTTAAGAAGGGAGAGGAAAGCCTGAAATATTAGCAGTTTTTGAGATCTTTAAACTTTAAGAGGAAGAATGATATTTTTTAGCATATTCCAAGATTGCCATCATCAGATGAAATGCCGTCTAGTTCATTCTCCTCTGCTGGTGTCTGAATGCTGTCTGATGTCAGCCCCACCAAGGCCATGAGAGTGCTACCAGTTATTGCTCTAGCATGCATGTCAATGTGGAAACTGTTGTTGCAATTTTTTTGGTTTGCAGATTTTGCCAGAGCTGCATAGACGGGTACTGAAAAGATGTAGAAATGGCAATGCCTTGGTCTGAAAGCCTTGACTTTGGCCTGGTTGTTCCCATTCAGAGACCTGGGTGTAATATGGGAAGTTGTTGGGGTCCTCTGCCAGGGGCCGGGTGAAGAAAGGAGGATTCATTTCTCTTGTATTCTCTAAAATTCCTTATACTCTCAACCTGGTCTTTCATGGTGAGGAAAATGGCATTTTCATCTGCCGTTGGCAGTCTCTGAAAATAGAAAGGTCTATTCCTCAAATGAGATTTCTTTTGCTTATGTTCCTTTTGGTGACTCTTCCTTCAGGATTTTGAGATTGGAGATGGACAAAGCAAAGAATGCTTCATAATTAAAAAAAAAAAGTTCATGTTGATCCACATCCTGTTTTACCTTATTATA
Source organism: Aptenodytes patagonicus (assembly GCF_965638725.1). Classification (NCBI taxonomy): domain Eukaryota; kingdom Metazoa; phylum Chordata; class Aves; order Sphenisciformes; family Spheniscidae; genus Aptenodytes; species Aptenodytes patagonicus. Next base: position 32,775,700 of record NC_134955.1, on the reverse strand, counting down.
TGGCAGCAACTTGAGAGGAACAAGTCATCACGTCAAAAATCTCTTCCACCAGGAAGGTGGAAAGCTGTAGCTGAAAACATGTCTGCATATATTTGACCCTGGTTTCTTACAGCAACAAGTCTTTTATAAACTTTTCATTGTGAAGCTGAGGATCATAATCCTTCCTAAATCAAACAATGAATAAATCTCTGTTCAAATCCAGTCTGTCACCTTTGAAAATACTGCCTCCAAGTAGTTTACCTTGTGCTGGACATGCCATGAAGCATGGGGGGGACAGGGAAGATTAGCCTTCCTCTACTGTTTGAAGAAAAGAACAAAGTCCTACACCGCATGCTAAGGGAAGGAATGGGGATTGTGTAAAATAGGTCAGAGATGTATTTAATTTTAAAAGGCTTGGGTTGAGAAAGGAGAGAGAATAAAATTTTCCATAACGGCAATCAGGTAACCCTGAAGTGTAGTGGTTATGAAATAATTACACCCCAGAGGGATTAGAGGCATCCACCATTGCCTGCTGCCTTGTAATGCCTCGGGGATGTGATTAACTTATGATAATTAAAGCTCTTATAGTGGAAATACAGTATGAACATGGAGAGTCTGAAGAAGTTTAAGGGTTGTGGCTCGGTACAACGTCTAATGTTCGTGTTAACCTATGCTGTTTGCTCATCTGTAAACATCTTTCTTTATACACGTTTCCTTGTTGTTTGACCCTTAGTGGGTGGCATCATAAATGAGTATTTATGGGACCTGAATGATTTGTTCACTGCCTTGGGTTACATTAACATGGTGCTACTGCTTGAGTGATTATCTGAAATGCAGATACCCTTGATAAGGACTCTTAATAGCTTCACTACTTGCCAGTTTTAAACAGCATGGAGGTGGTCTTCAGGACAGTAAAGCTGTGTAAAGCATGTATATAGTGCTTAGAGAGGACAATTTCTGGGTGGCGCTAACTTTTGTAAAGTTCAGTTGGTACTAAATCAGAAATGTCCCCATTCTCATTTACTTTCGTCTGGTGTGGGTGCGTGTATAAGTGGAGGTCTGTCACTCCCCATGTGTAGTCCTATGGAATGTTTTGCAGCCTGCTCTCTTCACCAAAAGTGCTCCCATCAGTTTTCTCTCAACTCTGAGAAAATGATTCCAAAGAAAATCTTTTAATTTTTCACAATATTAAGAATGCTAAAACCAGGGGAACCTTGTCTTCACAATAAAGGTGTGGCGAAGATATTAAGAAATCTGATTGTTGAGAATTTAAATTGCGGTAGCTATGTTATGATTATTCTCAACCTAGATATTGCATTCTTTTTCTGTAATTTCATATAATCCAATTGCAATTGGATAAACTCATCTTAGACAAAGAAGTTAGTGTGGAACAGGAGTGTCAATATGAAAAGGATTGCCATTTGAAAATCAGTTTTCTGGATTTTTTTCCTAGGTAGGTAAGTTCTTAGACTCTTGAAAACTTCTTTCTACTTCATACAAAACATATGTATGAAATATGAAAAGAGAAATACAATGGTCTCAAAGTATGAATTTTCCATACATGAAAGTCTGTGAAACACTTTTTCTGTTTTTACGTTTGCATTACACCAAAGAACCTCAGCACAACACAAGTGCACTGGGCATTAGCAGTGGCTTTATTCATTTGGTGTTGTCAGTATACTCTTCTGAAGAGGCATCTTAGTTACTTTTACCAAGAGAAAAGTGATGTATTTCAGACTTTGTAGTGGTGCAAGACATGTCTTACTATGTGTTTTTACTTCAGTGACTGTGTATTAGTGTTTTAGGTTTTTTGTGTCTTAACCACCATGGATATTGTTGGTAGTATTATGGGTAGTAGCAGATTTACCAGAAGCACATATTTCTCAAGAGGACAGTTTGAGGATGGGTTGCTCCCCCAAAGGCTATGAACAGATTGACCGTAGAAATTTGATGTTCTCTATCAGGTGTAGCAGTCGGGTTCATTGGCACTATGTCAAGTGCTGGGCTCTGCCTGCTAACTGCCGGTCTAACCTTATGGGTGACTTCTTTGGTGACTCATGTCTGTTGTGAAGCCGTCATCTATTCAGAGAAGAATAACTGATGATTTTCTTGTAACACTGAAGATGCACTGCCAGTGTCTGCTGACCTCTGCATAACTTGCTGAGGATGGGGTAGTCATGCTTAGTAAGTTGCAAGATTTACTTATTACTTATGCTTCAAATGTAGGCTAATTTCCCTGTAAAATCTGTGTAAGCAAGATTCAGGTTTAGATGCTCTTGACTACCGCAGAGTTAACACTACTTTATTCAGAAATGTTTCTGTGTTTAAGTTGTTAGTGGATTTCTCAAGAATGTGTTTTGCAGAGATGCAATCTAGCCAGTGACGAAACCTCGCTATCTTACGTTACCTTTCCTTTTTCCTTGATCTAATTAAGTACTCTGACATGTATATATCCCTAAGTACAACCAGGCTTCTGCATATATATGCAAAACAACATGTTTCTGTGCTTATTTGTGTTTATTTACTACGATATGGGATATCCATAGTTTCTTGAAAAGATGTTTGTATCTGTTGTTTGTCTTTGGAATGGCGGCACTTCCTTATTTGCGGGTTGGTTGGGTAGATGATAATCCTTTCACTCCTTGGACTGTCAGGAAGAAGGGTATGAGAGGCATAACTTCCTACAGAGCTGAGGTACACTGGTTGTTACCAAGACGTCAAGGACTTGGACTTGTCACATCATTATTATCTCTTCCCCCCCCGTTACTTACTTGTTGCGTACTGTTAGTATTGGAGATATGTTGAGATCACTATGAAGAACTTTTTGGTTTTTTTTCTACTTTAAAAAGGATGAAGATACTCTTCCTACTTTGCTCCTTCACCCTTACAGTGGAGACCACCAAAATGCCTGAAATTTAATACCTACGGAGTATCATGCTTATGCCTTTTCATACCTCTGCTTACCCTGGAGCTGAGTTAGATAGGATGGAAGTAAGAGGGACTATTTCTGGGCTGTAGCAATTGTATCCAGCTGATCTGTATCAAAGGCTTCATATGATGGCTCTCACAAGAATGACTCTACCATGCAAATAAGCTTCCAGAAGAAAAGATACTGCATTTTAAGTTAAGAACTCCTCCTTTCTTGTATGCTGTGATGCTATTTGATCTTGGTGCTTTGGGCTCATCTGTCCAGGCAAGGTAACGCCCGGTGTGGTGAGCTGTGAGCTTACAGAGCCTTAGCTGCCTTTCCAGGGGCAGTGTGGAAAGAGCCTTTGTAAACATGCTGATTTACTTCACTTTGAAAGCATACGTTCATCTATGAGTATCCTTGGGAACTGGTGAAGAAAAGCCAGTAAGCTGTGAAGTTGCTCCTCAGCTTGCCATTCACTGTCTTACCATGTCTTCAGGCCCCGTTACGTGTGCATGGGCTGTTTGGGAAGGGTGCAGCATCTGAGGCACAGGGATATCTTACGAGTCAAACCATCAGCCCTCATTGAATCCCCCCATTTGACTATTAAGGAGGACAGTTTGGTGTTTGAAGGTGTTTCTTCTTTTTCTTTCTTTTTTCATTCTGCTAAATCATTTTTCAACGTTTTATTTCTGTTGAGCAGTGGGTAGCTCTCTTAAGCAGTATCAAGTGCAGTGCTTTTCCACGGGGCAGAGATTAGCCAGCAGCTATCGCCCGGCTCTTCTGTAGTCCTTCCCACTCTCCTTGGTGTGAAGATCTGAAAACTCTCAGACTTCTCTTATATACTGGGTAAAGTTGTCACCTCTTTGAATTAGTTGGAGCCTTTTTTTTGGTCCCATTTTTTAGATGAGACCGAGGCTAAGAAAGCTTATTTCAGGACTGTACAAAAATGTGCAGCATTTTTTGGTAATGGATCAGTGAAGTGCTCTGTTTACAGAAATGAAACTATTCAAATGTTGTTGATGAAATTGTTGATGTTAACTAGGTGCTCGAATACTTTTACGAATCCTAATTTGCCACTGAGTTCAGTTCCTTAAGCCTGGGGAATTTTCTTTAAAAGAAAAATTCAGCAACTGCAAATTGACTTAACTGCCTTTGAGCCTTTCGGTCCAACTCACTCTTTGTTTTCATTAGCCTTCATGCCATGTTTAACTGACTCTGGATAAAAAACACACACATTGACCTCCAGACAGCCAGGAATGTTTTTTCTGAAATACTGTTCCTGAAAGCTTCCCTTACCAGTTATTTGCATGAGGCTTTCAAAGATTTGAGTTGTTTTGAACAGTAGGAATCTTACGACTTATAGACTTGGAGTACTTAATCAGGTCTTTATGGTTATCTTTATTTACTGAACATTATATTAAAAAGATGAAGGGCAGTGGAGAGACCTGAAAGTGACCAGCCATCCCATGAAGGCTGGAGAACTGGCAATTCTACTTCACGTAAAAAAAAAGTAGTAGTTTGGGAATTTGTTTCCTTTCACATTAATTCTCCAGAAAATTTAGTTTGAACGTGTCATAAAATCTCCTTTTAACAACACTAGCATACTTAATTTCAAATTTTACCATTTGTTAGTTTTATATTATATGATCAGGCTTAATAGTTATTTTACATTTTTTTTTAAACTGCAGTGACAATTGGTGCTATAGTTGATACAACAGAAATCTAGAAATAATATAAATAAAAATAAATTTATATCAAAGTTGTGTTCAGAAATGAAAAATAAAATGAACTGTGGTGCATTTTAATTAGTAATGGATCTATGCTGAAAGGTTCAAATGGACTTTGTAGGATTAAGGTATGTAAAACTTAGTGGTTTGATTCTTTCTGCAGCAAACAGCCCTTTTTATTATGCATCAAACTGGAGCTGGATGCAGTAGTACTCAGGTGCAGCAGATCAGAAATTCTGTTACAGGCACATTGGAAATCTGTAATGAAAGGAGTGTCAAAATCATCAGTCAGGAGAAACCCACCTGTGCTGCTAAGTGCAAAACTCTCTTATACTGTACTCCTTGTGTGCTCTTATTTCTTGTTCAGCTCCAATTTATTGTGTTTACAATTTATGTCTGCCTCAAAGGAAAACTGGATTTCTCTGGTGGATGTTCAAGGGCACTGTTGCTTCTGTCCTGGGGATACATCTAGGAGCCACTTGGTCTGAGAGGATGTCTAGGTATCAGTACTGCCCAATGTGCCTTGCTATATGTTCCCCAAAGCAGTGGTGAAGTGCTGGGAATGTGTAAATTATCTGTAGGTTTCAGTGCTTTGTCAGGATGCATTGCATCACTCACAGTTATCACAGGCTTGGCTTGGGATTGCTACTAAGCATGACACTGCTATGGTATTTCAAGCATAGCTTGTGTTTTCTAAGTCATATTCATAGCAATGAATGCAGAAAAAAATGTTTATGTTCCATTTTATATATGATAGCTCAATCTTGTTACAAAAGCAGCACTGCATATGAGCAGTGCTGATTTTATGCCCTTGTCCCTTCCAGTCAGTGTCTACCTATGATTTGACCGTGTGTGTGTGTGTGTATATATATATATATTTAAAAAAAAAAAAATTGTTATTTTAGTGTTGTAACAAGGCCTACACCCTTTCCTCTTTTTCTGGGGCAGTGCTAGGATTCATAAATGCAACTCCAAGCATAATAGGATCTTCATTCAACTCATGGTACATCTATGTGGAAGTGCTCTCAGAAATAGAAACCAGGGGTGAATGGGCAGTTGAGAGGGCTAAGATTTTATTACAGTGTCCACATAAAGTTCAAATTCCATCTGTTGTTATTACTTCTCAAACTTGGATGCAAAACCAAGAGCTCTGTTAAAGGAAGTATAATGGTGCCAATGTTAAAGTGCTTCCCCTCAGTGCTGGGGAAAATTCCACACTAAGGTGATTGTATTTGTGGTGCTACATAAGAGAGGCTAAAAGGACTGACGAGTGGTTCCTGATGAAGATCTGAACAGATACTATGTGGTTTAGTCCTGTCCATACTGATGGAAGAATTGAAAGGACAGGCATAAGAGTGAACTTTGGCAATTTGCCTGCCTACCATATATTGTAACTGAGTAAACAAAATAGCTTTTGCATACCACAAATGGCTGAAAAAAATGCATGTAAGCATTTTGCCATATTCACCATCTTTAATTTAATATTTGAGTTCCAAACTTTTAGATAAAAATTTCCTGATTTTCCTGTTCTTGTCCAGAAAATGGAATGCTTTTGAAATGATAACACATTAGCCTGAACTGCACAATATTTATGCAGGGCTTTGGCCTTCCTCATAACGTCTTAGGAGCACTCGTGTTCTAATAAGGATGTAGTAATCCCAGATTTTAAGGCGAGGTATTTGACATGCTTCTCTGTTTAACATGGCCCGGTAGTCACACTTTAGTGACAAAATGTTGAAGTGTCTATGATGTCGCAAGACCTGCTAACCTGCATCTAATTTGTCTTCTCTCTGCTTTGTCCTTGTCTAGAAATGATGAACTTTTATGGGGGGCTGGTGAGCCTCTGCTTGTTATCCTTTTAAGATCCTTTTAACTGGACTGTTGCTCATCGCCAGGAGAGCTAAGTCAGGAAACTGCAGCAGGGCATGCTTATACGTTGGAAGTGCCCTTGCTATGATGAGCTGAGATTCTTTGAAGCTCTTATTGTGGATAGGGTTTAGTGAGAAGGACTCACAGAAGTGACATGGAAACAAGTGGATGCACTGTCAAGACGCAACTGATGCCAGGTCAAGCTTACAAAATTACATTTTTCACAGTTTTCATGTTTTGTCCTGTAAGCCAATGCAGAGAAAAGATAAGAGATTGTTTGGGCTTTCTCACTTTCAAGGGCTCTTTACAAGAGAAGGATCTCTCTTAAAAAAGAAAACAACCAAGCAAAACCACAGCACAAGACCTTAGTCAAAACCTTTCAGTTTTCCATTTATTTTCCTTCTTGTTTGTGTTCGCATCTTTTCCAGAAGTTGTGATGTACCTCATTCCTGGAGACATCTTTTATGAGCTGATGCAGTTAAGTGCTTTTCTGTACTGGAAAAAAAGAATCAGTCTGCTGTACAAATGCACTTTACTCTTGACTTACTGTTGTACTTTAACCTGAGCTTTTCAGGTTGGTTCGGTTTATGTTGGCTGTGGAAAAAAGGCATAAAGAAGAGAGAGCTCACAGTAGCGCTTATTATGCACAAACATGGTTGTCTGAATGCTGGAAGAAGAGTCAGCAGGCTTGAATTTTTACTGTTCTTGGCTCTGCCACTGACCAGCTGAGACATCTTCAGGAAGTGATTTCACCTGTTTTCTTTCTATTTCCTTAGCCCATAGAGTTAAGTGTAAAATGTCGTGAGATATTCACTATTGAAAACTGTTTTTATGTATTATTTATCTTACCATTTGTTCTTCTACTGAATCGCCACAGCATTCATCATTGTGAGAGCCAGGTCCTTAGAAGGGAATGCTCAGGCATGCTATGGTTTGAATAGGAATAAGCATGAGCAGTGACTTATCGCTACTCTCCAGAGCTGACCTATTGCGTTCAGATACAGATCGGAGCACAAAAAGATGAAGCAAGTGTAGAAATGGATTTATATTGCAAGTAACATAGTTACGTTCGTAGGAAACAATATGAACCTGCATTTTTGACAGCCCAGCTAGATACTTCTAGATCAGATATAAATTAAACTTGCTGGCGTTTAATAATGTGCTCAGAAGTGTGCTGTACTCTGAATAAATGGCACTCTGTTTTCTTTGGACTGCAGCAATTAGCACTTCTAAATCTCTTGAGTAAGGTATGCCCCTAATGACAGACCACGCAATGCTGCCTAAGCTTGGCAGGTTTTCTGCTTGACAAAAAACTCGGTTGCTCGGAGGTCTCTAAATATTTGCTAGCTAGGGATCAGCGAGCAGCTCACGGTAATAAGATGGGAACATACTCTACCATACGGGCTCGCTGTGTGCAGGCAGATGTGAGATTGAGCACCCAGCTGTGAGGCGCTGGTGCGGTCCAGTAACATCGTTTCCAGTCTATGGTGAGCCACCAATAAAGCTCAGCTGTAATTTCAGTAACTTTTGATGTATATAGCTCTGATTTTTTGCTTTCTGTGACTGTAATTGCCAGCAACCTACACTGTTTGGATGTTCAGAAGAAAACTGCGTTGAAATGAATGTGTTCAGGGAACTGAGGTGCTTGGTCAGCTCCATGTTGGTATTGAATGCTTAAAATGGGGCTCAAAAAAGAACAGACCAGAATGCAGTAAACTGCAATGTGGTATGGAGAGGGTCCATGCAAGTATTTCGCTGCTTTGCTAGTAGTTTGCTTTTTAGAATTTGTTTAATGTTTGTTTAAAAAGTTACACTAAATGAGCACACATGCCCCATTACTATAATTTTTACACTGGCTCCATGCAGCGTTTTATATTTTTGTTGTTTTAATTTTTAATAGAATCCCTGCAGTGAACAGGTTTGGAAAATGCAGCTCTTGGTATGGAGCTGGCGGAGTCTAGAGAAGGTTGCTCTGAGTTCCTGGTGCACGTTACTGTCCACTTAGTGCATGTGTTCTAGTTGTAATGGTTTCACCCTAAATTACAGAAAATAATAAAAAAAAAAAAAAAAACTGGGCTGGAAAGTTCTGAGATTTTGCTGGAGAGCTTCATGTTAATATACCCTGGGCTTCTGGGAATTTGCTCCTTGTCAGCACGGAGTTCCTGATCTTTAAATCAGTAGTTGGGCTTAAAAGGGAGGTAAGGGGGCTCCCTGGAGGCATCTATTTGCAAGAGAAAAGATATGAAAGAGACTTGAAGAGTTCCTGTTGCTTGAGAAATCTGTCTTATTTTTCCAGAGGGCTTGTAAAATAAAATTGTAGATGCTTCCTCTCTCTCTGAAATTTAATGTGATGGGTAGAAAGTGTGGGGAAAAAAAGGAGGTCTTTATCTAGAGCTGCTTGGCTTTTCTGCTAGGAGGTGGTAAAAGGGACACAGGAAGGATGACTTTCCTTTATGCACCTGTTTTGCTTTTGTTAGAATATTTTGGATTATTATCCATTATCCGATTGCACCACCATATAAATTCTTTTTGCTTTCCATTAATTTATAGACAATTTCATTTTCTTTAACCAAATTTTGTCTGGAATAGGAAAACAGTCCAGAAGTAATTTTAGTATCTTCTGTGAAGAACTGCACATTCATATGCAGGATTGTTTCAGCTTGGTGCGGATGTGTTGCTACAGTACTTGTAAAAGAAAATGCTACAGTAGTCGGATAAAGAGCAAGCAGCACAAGTGGGAAAAGCTGTGGCATGTTATTGGTGATTTCCAGGCATCATCCAGGGCTTGCAGCATCAGCTAGAACGTGGTAGCCTCGTATGCTGAGTTCGGGGTAACTCTCTTCTGCTCTTCAGAGGCTCTGTGAGGCCTTGGTCCTCTCTGGGGACAGAGAGGGAGCAGCTTCCTTCTGCAGACTGCCTCCACACCTGCCGCTGCCGTGCATCCCCCCACCGTGGCATATTGATATATTTGTTAGGAGGAATAAGCTGGTTTGGGCTATCTGCTGGAGATGGGCTGTGTGTTGTCTTGCTGCTTTTTTTTTTAACTGAAGTTGATGGGTTGGGGTTTTGTTGTTGTGTGGAGGTTTTCTCCCCCACTTCCATAACTACTATTGAACCGCTCAAACTTTGAATGTTAAAACAGTCCTGATCGGGCTGGACAAGGTGGACAGGATTCAGGTGGCTTGGTCAAAGGCATGTGCTAAAGGCAGATTTTACTGTAGAAATAAAAATATGTAACGTAAGGATGTCCTCTTTCACTTGTGGGTTATGTTGAGAGTGTTTCAAAAAGTATTCTTAATTGTTATGTATTGAGGACAAACTGCTGATGGAATAAATGATGAGGGGTGCCATGAAGCATCCTAAATGGTTGGCTCTGAGGGCTTTTGTTCCCTGTGAAAATCAATTTTAAGTTAAAGGACCTTATTATTTCTATGCAAGTGAAAAATATCACTTGGTGTACAAGCTGCATAGTCTCTTTGATACTTCAAAAGCATCTGAGCACTTTTTAAGCACTTCATGAGACGTTCAGGAACAGATAATCCTGTTTCATATGAAAGCTGTTTTCAAACCTCACTTCAGTGTGTAACTGAGACCCTTCAGATTTATTTTTTAATTTATTTTCTTGGGGAATGAAATTCTTACCCTGATTCTTATGATACCCACGTGAATGTGGGAGACGTTGGTCCATAGCCTTGCAATGTTCTGGTTAAATGTCCTCGCGTTAGGCTGTGAGAGTCTGTTTTAATCTTTCCTGCTGGAGCTATTGCACTTGGTATACATAATTAAATAGTCCTTAAGCAAGAGAAAGGCTTAGGCCCTGGTGCGTGAACAGGTTAACCCTTGGCAAGTTGAGCTGTCCTGATTTTAGAAATCTGCCTGCAGCGGTTATTTGCCTAGTAGCCTCACAAAACTGTCAGATATAAACGAGTGTTTTACTTCATCTTTCAGATAGTCATTTAATTTTATGCCACTGGGTTGATAGAGAAGCCATGTTACATGATGCTGTAATAGTCTGCTGTTCTTGCTTGCTCTGTTACAATAAAGAGGGAAAATAAACCAACTGCTGTGAGGCTTGTAAGCTGCTAAATGGGCATTTAATTTTATGCGAGACTGTCTAGAGAGATGTTGCACTACAGTAACAGCACTAATATGGCTTATGAATTGAGAGGTGGTGCTGTTTAAAGGTGTCTGCAGAAATAAAAGGAAATGAAGATGTTTATAGCAAATGTCTGTCTGACTGACAGCTTGAATGTTGGTGGTAGGAATTGCTATTAACTCTGACAAAGAGGAGAGCTGTAGCCTTGTTAAGTGGAGGCTTCCCTCAGCTGTAAATGAGTTATATCAGAAAAATGGAGCATATGCAAGAAACTTCAGAAACCGTTTGAATTAACTGAAAATATCCCATTAAGGCTGCAACTATTCTTTAAAAGAATAATTAAATCACAAAGTGAATAAACGGTGCGTTTCAGGTTTTCTCTGTCTTTATTGATTAATTTAGATGCCTGAATCTCACTGTGGTCTCATCTGAGTGATCAGCAGCAGTGATCTTTGAGCACTGTGGGTCAGATTCAGACACATAAGGAGAGGTTATGGTTTTTACTGTCCTCTGTATGACCTCTTTGCTTACATCAGGAATGAATTTGGCATTCTGCCTCTCTTCCCATTGCAGCCTGTACTTCTGTCCTGTACTATCAACGAGTAATTACAGCAAGAGTGCTACTGTATTGATTTTATACCCTTCATGAAAGAAGCTTCTTGAAAGGTTTTGGTGCAGACTCCTTTAAAAGCCTTTTTTTTTTTGTGTCATCGTTGTTTTTGTTTGTGTTGAGCCTGCTGTCATTGGGCTGGTTGGGTACGTGTCAGTCACAGGCAGCCAAATATCTGCTGAGCAGCACCAAGAGCAGGGGCTTCAGAGCTTTCTCTCACCTGATGAAGCCACAAGTAGGCTGAGAAGACAAACGCTGGGCAGGGGGTAAGAAAGATCCCAAAACTTCTCAGTTTCATATGGGCTGGGCCAGACTCAGTGTGGCACAGACTTTGCCTCTGGCCAGTTCAAAAGTTTCAGACGTGGCTGCCGTCACGCTACCGTGGATGTCCTTCTGGAGGTAGATCAGGATTTCTGGTTTTCTCTTCTCCACCATGCTTCATGGGGAAGAATGGATGTTGCCATTTAGCACTTAGGGTGGGGAGCAGCTGTGCAGCCTTTCCAGATACAGAAGATGGATGTCTGGGACTCCAGGAGGCCAGGGCTATGTGTGTGTTGCTGGTTCACAGAGTCATTGCGCTGTAACCCAATGTAAAGCTCAGCTGGTGCGAGGACATGTATTTCCCATCTTTGCTTGCCCCTCGTTCCTGTGCCTGGGGTACAACAGGCAGGTTGTTATTGCTGAACCACAACTTCCTGTGTGAGCATCTTCTGTCAACCAGCACCAACCTAAAAGCTCTCAGTTCTCCCGCACGCATCTTCATTATTAATTTCATGAAATTGAGGCGCATGTAATGGTATGTAAGCAGTGAAATTGCTGGGAGAAAATCCCTCATCAGTTGATTTGGGGCCTTCTGTTCTGCTCGTAAAACATTCTTTTATTCTGGAAAGATCATGAATCACCTCGCCGTTCAGCTTGATACCATCCTTTGGTGGATCCTTTGCTGTCTCTTCATTGGAGCACCCTTTACATGCAGGAAACAATGATGAAAAAAATCTACATCAACTAACGGTTGTAGTATTTGCACAGGCCTGAACCTCTATGACTACAGTTTAAACTAATTTGAAACGTAGGAGCTAAATAATAGCTACTGCATAACAACAGTGTGGTTTCCATTTAGCCATAGAGTAGATGTGTGGTAAGTGTGGGCTAATAAATAGCAAGTGTTTGTTCTTCTCGGCAATGTCCGCTAAGTGTGATATGGTTCAGCTCTGTTTCATTATTTTGAGTTTTCTCACCTTTCAAAAGGTACTTTTTTCCAGCTGTCCTGATGTGGATTAAAATACCCACTTACCAGAAACTCTCTCATTAACTATATAATTTTACAGCTATTTTTCTGGTTCAAAGTAATTATTGATTTGTAAGAATATGCATAATAATAATAATTCTGTATAACTGTTGTTTAATTTTTTATATCTAGAAGGCTATATTTAGAATTTATAATGGTTTTATCTGTTGCTGCCCTGAAAGACAATTTCACAGAGGCTTCGGTGTGCTGTTGATTGCTGTGCTAAATGCAGCAAGGGTGGGAGGAAACCTGAGGTAGGAGTGAGTTGGTTCTTTTTTTTTGGTTTAAACCAATGATGTGTTGCTTTTTTTAAAAAGTGAAAAAAAATTATACAGTGACAAGGAATTGATGTTTTGAATGAAACTGTGCTGCTGATTATTTAGCCAGTGTTTAGAAAGGGTCTCTGCTGTGTCATCATTAGTTGTAAATCAGGATGCTGAGAACGGGCTGTCAGTAACTGAGATCTGGAGTTAGTGGAAGAAGTAACTCCATTCCAAGCAAAAAACAAAACATAATTAAATGCAGTTTCAAGCTCATATTTAAATGCTCTTTTTGCTGTGGCCCCTCAAAAATGAAAAAAAAAAAAAAAACAGTTAAAAAGTACAGATTGAAGGGAAAAGAGAACTAAATATTTAACTTTAAATTTAACTTCAGCAGTCTTGTAAGTTTTGGATTTTTTTTTTTCCCTGATGTTTATATTTGCTTTTGGGCATGATACAGAGGAGTCTACTTCTGAAAGTACAGTAGTTTAAAATCAGTTTATACTGGAAGATGTTTTGCCAGGATATACCAGTTCTGTGATAATTTATAGCAAGAAAAACATCATTTTCTCCCTTCCCTTCCTTTTTGGGGGATGTGGAGCTTGGTTGACTAGATGAACTTTGGAGTTTTAAGCAGTATAAGCTATTAATTTTTTTTTAAATTCTGAAGTGGAAAAGGTGACTTAGGTATGTTTTCACTCCTTATCATGCAGTGAAGCATTTGGGACCAGATCCTTCGGTGCTTTGAGTTGGCAGAGCAGTTCCAGAGTTGATTGGTGATTGCACTGAGGTGATCATAGATCATTTGGATTAATTTCCATTTGTTGGTTCATGGTATGGCAAAGAGATGAGTAGGTGTTTTTCCTAAGAGTAGATGACTGTAAATTGGTAATATAATTTCTGTGGAACATATAGTGGGTTGAACCCCCCCACCTTTCCTCTGAAGTTAAAAAGTTAGTATTTTACAGAAGACCCATCCAGTGGATTTTCAGAAGATTGGCAGTCTTTACCTTAAAGCAATTAAACAATGGAATTAAAGTCGAGTTATAGAAAATCATAATGAATCACAGTGAAATTAACCTACAAATCACTTGGGTTTGGATTCTCTTGCTGTTTCAAAACCCGCTCTTCCTGTTTTCCAAAATGCTTACAAAATTAGACCATTCTGTTTTAGTCTGAGTTTAAGGGATTAAAAAACTGCATTAAAGGAGACTGTAGGACAGGTTTGTCTGATAGTCGGTGAGGCACAAATTCCAAGATTTGTGCTTCTCTGATAATCTTATGTTTATGTTATATTTGAAACTTTTCCAGTTTATTTCAAATTACCCTAAGCAATGGGGCTCTGTACTACTCCTCTAATAGACTGCTACACCATCTGAAACATTAGTGTTAGCAAACATTTCAACTTGCTCAGCTGTCTTCTGGCTCATCTCCTTAACCTCAGCAAACAGCTTCTTTCCCTTTATTGATATGATTCTAACAGGTCTGTAATTTCCATTAGGAAGAAGGATAAATGGATTGCGATTCATGCAGTGCATGGAAGTACAGTGCTGTTATGAGAAGCTCTAGAGCAAAGATGGGGATCCTCTGACAGAAACCTGTCTGCCCTTGGCCACCTGAATGCCCTTGCTTCCTTTTCTGTACTCTCTGCTTACTGCATGGCATTCGCCATGGATACTGCACAGGTGGCCACTGGACATGTGGGTACACTAATATTTTTGGGCTGCGCCAGACTCACTGTGGAAGGGGCTCCTGGGGCAACCACGCAGACCTGTCCTTGTCCCTCGGGGACAGCAGGTGTGGATGCGATCATGCTAGGAGAACTTCCGTAGGGATGTCATCCTCTTCTCCCCTCCCCCAGGAGAAGAGAGGGCTTTGCAAGCCCAACCGAAGATGACTGGGAAGGAAGAAGGAAGGTGTACGTCCTGATTTCACCACCAAACACTTGAGATTGATCCCTCAATTGGAAGTGAAAACATGAGGCCTTCTGGCTTATCCCCTGCAACTGGATTATAGCAGAGGAATGTGCTGGGAAGCATGAAGTTTTGGAGAGAGCTTTATCTGGAGAGTGAGTTACATGTTAGTGTGTGCTGACCTGAATGCATGCTGCTTGTGAGCTGCCACTGAGCCAGCTTGGATCTGGGAGCTGTAGATCAGCATCTTTGTAGACACACGCTAATTGTGTACCCACCAAAGATGTTTGCAAGTCCGGTTTGGGCTTTGGAAAGGCCATGCCTTTCCAACCTAGGGATACTGAGGTTCCCCAAGATGTCTGAGATTACGAAGGAGGTTGCAGTGATGAACGGGCTTCCTCAGGCATGTGTCTTCTAGTTGGAGGTGGTGGGTTTTTTTAAATATCACCTGTGCTGTAGATTGCCAGCATTACTGTGTTATTGAATTGTGACAAATGGGTTTTGGAATGGAAGCTAGATGCAAAGAAAAAAAAAATTTATATTATTTATAAAGCCTATTTACAAGATTTACATTCCTGTCCTCTTTCTGCCAATGATATTAATGTTGATGAATTCTTATTTAAAGAAACAGAGATCTTCCTATATCAAGGGGTAGATACGCAGTGTGATACACAGGGATTAGCTGCGCATGTCATTATCTTTGACATGCTGTCTTTAGTACTGCTAGTCCTTCTCAGCAAAGGAACTTTTCTATATTTAAATAATTTTAGCTGAAGAGAAATGAGATGATTACCATGCCCTCGGATCTCTTCTAATGACTTCTGCCAAAGTCAGAATAGACCTGGTCTTATGAAGGGGGTGTTTGCTAATTTCAAGCATATATTGTACATTTGTAAAACAGCAACTGCGATGGTATTAGTTCATCTCATTTCTCTGGAGTGGTGACAAAGCTAATAGAAGATTAAATCAGATAATGATTTTTATACAGCAAACATTTGCTACTAAACAACCCACTGACAAAATGACATGGTCTTTTAAAGCCTTTTAGCACATGTAAAGCCTTCAGTATTTAACTGATTTGTATGAAACTGAATCTGTCCCAGAAGTTTCCCCCCTACGACCACACTTCATTTCCAGAAGGTAATTATACCCTTGGAGACGAGCTGAGTAGCAGGAGCTTTGTGCCGCAGAAAATCCTGGAGGTGGGATTACCTGTCTAATGGTGATAGCTACTCCCCTTAATGAGCTTCTTACTGCCAGTGTTAGTGTGTCCTTGGTAAATTGTATTTGTAGTGTTCCTTGCATCCAACGATGCTCTGGAGGGGACTTGCTAACAAGAAGCTATTCAGTTCTGCCATCAAAATGACAGAAAAACCAGGGTGATTTTCATCCTCTTGCTGGAGTTCAGCTTTGCTGACTAAAGTTAAATCATTCTGCCAAGGATGAATCATTGGTGGCTCATAAAAATAATTTCTCCAGAGAAAATTTTTGGCCTCAGAAATAGGCGAAGCTGCGGCAGGGTTTCCCCGAGGGAAGGTGCTCCTTCCCAAGCACAGGGCTTCACCCCGCTTCCAATTATCCAAGCTTGAACACTTTTACTTTGCCTGTGTATCTAACAAGTTTCAGAGTAAAAATGTTGCTAGTAAAATGCCAAAAAGTTAAAGGTATTCTTCATTACTCTGTCACTGTCTGTTAGGGTCTAGCCTGCTTAAATGGGGAAACAAAAGAGTGGGTTTCCTGGACTTTCATTTCTCCTCTCTGCAAGCACTGCCGTGTCCTGGTTGTCCAGCAGAAAACTGCACCCAGGTTGGGGTGTAGTGCTCTCGGGGAGCCCCATGTCGGTGTTTGGGCTGCACATTGGTTTGGTTTTTTGTGGTGGTGTCCGTCCCCCCCCCCCCCTTCTGACCCCAAGAGTGAAGGTTTTCTTAAATGTCTAAAAACTTCCACAATATTTGAACCCTGCATTTCACTTGTTTTTCTTTTTAAAATTACTTATAGAAACATTCGTGAAATTCAGCCCTTCTGATTCCTGAGAAACCAGTGCAGCGTGATACAAAAGCAGGACACACACTTGGTTTAATGTCTGTTCACCTTTTTAAAAAGATTTGTGAAGCACAGCACTCATTATTATCAAGGTGTTTGGATTTTGTTATATGAAATCTCACTTTATGGCTAGCTGTAAAAGGCACCAAGATGAAATTGTGAGGAAAAGTAAGGATGTGTATGAGACAGATGAAAGACAGCGATGTACCTGAGGATGCTCAGGAAATCATCTTTAGACTGCAGTTAAACTTCAGAAGCCTGTGACTTCCCATCCTACACTAAAAAAAATTGGCTTTCCTGAATTAAATTTGCAGACATACTACTTTTGTCAGCAGCAGTGGCTCCTGGCTCTGTGCATAGTTATGCTTGTGCTCAGGAAGAGATGTTAGGCTGTTGGAGAGTGTTTGGGTACCACTTTGAGGTAGATTGTGGTACAACTGTGTCACAGTTTGGGAGCTTCCTACAGCTATACCGCATCTGTCACATCTTTGGCATTTGATCAAAGAGCGAAGGGAAAAATAAAGGTTGTGTTTCTGAGGCCCATTAAATGTACTGGTCTGGAGAAAAAGTAATTTTTTTTCTTTAATTTTGCTATTTTTCTGTTTCAATGTGAATAAAACAAGTATATTACTGGCATGATGGTAGCACAAATGCACACAACTCTGAAACCTTGCTGAGAATTTCTGTTGAAGCTTTATTTCTTCATTAAAAGCACCTATACTTTCTGCTAACAGAATACTTCTTGAGGAGAAGGTAGGTAATGTACTGATTTGCCAAGATTCGACAGTTTGAGTTAGCCATAAACTGAAATTTGCACTGTACTGGAAACCACAATATTTCAGTTTTTTCCATTCAGAATTGGAAAGAAAAGCAGCCTGTTATCTGTTTGTGTCCTAACACACAAACTTATTTTGACTGTCATGACATGAAATGACATAATAATTGCATATGTCACAAGAATGGTGACAGTGGTAATGAAGCCAACTGTTTGACTGTCAAAATATTTAGTTTCATGATATCATTTCATGATTAATTTGGATGCCGCTTCATTAAATATTTGCTGAAAGCCATGTCTATTCATTAGACTTTTACATGCCATCCCATTTTCACTGTCAAATGGCAGATCAACTATGTGGAGACTTCTAACCCAGTGAACGTACGAGGGTGTCTCTTCGGTCATCTGACACTAATGTCGGCTCGGGCAGCTTTCGTTGCCGTGGGGCCTGGTGCTGTGCTAGGTCCAGGGAGTAGAAAGATGGCTAAGGGAACTTCTGAGGTTATATCGTTTTTAGCCTGTGCAGGAGTGAGTAGAGGAGCGTAACGAGGGAGTCACGTTTGACTTTGAAATGCTCTTGGGGTTCATGTATTTCAGCTGCCGGGACTGCAAGATTTACTACAGTCCCTTGGAAAGAAGGATTGGGAAATGCTAGGCTATTAGGTTTCACGATCTGGTGCTAGAAAAATGATGCACATTATGAGTAACTATTAAAATATTTTTTTTCCTAGTCATTGGAAACGTGCATCCCTCTCTGGGCCCTAGCTGGGGATTCTCAATGAGCAGTGAACAAACCTTCGGTGTCGATGTGAATGGGGCATTTTGAAAAACAACGGACCAACACTTGGCCCTCTGTTTTCACAGGGCTCGTCATCGAGTCTATAAGGGAGACCGGTGGCAGCCAAAACTGCGTCACTGTCTCATGCAGCAGAAACCAGAGAACTCACTGCTGCTTAGTCTTTAATTTTTACCATGGTATTAGAAGACATGATAGCAGCAATACCTAATATGTATCGCAAGTGGTAGCACAGTTTATCACAGATGGAAACAAACTCATTTCATGTTCAGTAGACTATGAAATGAGTCACAGCTGCTCTCCCTGTCGCACAGTGGCACGCTGTTCTTGTTGCAGAGCATCCACGGTATGGCTCTTCAGCCACTTGCATCCCTTGCTTAATGCACGTTCCTGAATACCTCCCTGGGACTCAGAGGCAGTGGGTCAGCTCCTGCAGAAAGGACCAGCGTGGTTCACTAGTTTGGGGCTTGGGTAAAGGGCTGAGGAAGGTTTTGTTTATAAAATAGTAATTGATATGCTTCTCTGTTCAGAAATGTGAGTGTAATAATACAGCTGTAAGGGGCAAAATTTCTCCAGTGAGCTTTTTTAGTGATAACGTTTACTTCTGTAGTGTCTCACAACCAAGTATCGTTCCAGTGTGCTGGATGGAGAAGCTACAGCTCCTGGACTGGCTATATCCCAGGACTTGTGTGGCCTCGTGATGTCTGAAGGCCCTGGGCAAGACTCTTACCGCTTTCCACCTTTCTTGTGCTGCTGTCCCTGCCTTTACTAGATACAATAGTCCACAGTTTTATATTTTACCTATGGCAGTTTTAAAGGCAGACTCTTCCCTAGTTTTTCCTGCATTACTGCTGGCACGGCTAACTCTTGCACACCACCTGTGAAGATCTTCATGATGACTGGAAACTCTTTCTCCTTTTGGCGTTTATTAGGCTGCTTACTAATAAGCAGCAGGAATAATTTAGCTCTGTTACTCAGCAATCCCAGCTCCCCTGGGTCTGAACAAACCAGTGAAGACATTAGGGTGGTATACATTAACTCTGGCTTGTTTAAGCAGTTAAGTCAGCAGTTTGCTGACTGCAAAGAGCGGTGGTACTTTGCCAGAAACGCTCATGGTCTCTATTTTCTCTAATGTTGTTTCTTCCTTTAACTCAAGTAGTCATCTAGTCCTGTTTGTCTTTTAATGACATCAGCTTTTGTTCACTATTGGAAGATTAAAAATAATTGCAGTGAAATAACATTCTGATTGCAGCACCTGCTGCTACGTGCTTGGTCTTGGATACAAGAGGATGACAAGTATTGCCCGATTTCGTACAACTACCCAGTTAATGAAGTTGTATTATCCAAGCTGTGTCATTTTTACATGAAAAAGAAAGCAGGATCCAAGTAATCCTGTGGTTTTGGACTGACCTTGCAATACAGAGTTCATCCCGTGTCGCAGAACTGTGCTCTGAATTTTCAGATCTTTTCTTTTTTTGCTTAATTGTTCCTTATGCTCTTGGAAAAAAACCTTGAAAATGTGTACAATCTGGAAAATGCCTTGGAACATTCAGTCTGCAAGAAGTCTGAAGCAAAGTGTGAAGGTGTAAGCTTTCCTGGTAGCATTACAGACTTTATAGTGTGTGCTGCACTGATGTTGAATGTTTTTCCAGGCTATTGAGGAATTCTAGAATTTTTGCCAGGGTCTGGACAGACCATTTGGTGGTTTAGATGGCAGCACAGGCTGCCCTCCTGGTTCCTCAGGAGCTGGGCAGAAGACACAAGTCAGGAACTGAGGTTCAGGTGGTGGCCGGGGTCCTTGAGCAGCCTGGACTGCAGCATGAGCTGAGCCTAGAGGAGGCAGGAGCCCTGAGGATGCCCATCTGCCCCTTTCTTGCCCCAGTGGAGAGAAAGAAGGAAACCCTAACCTGAACTGTTTAAAATCAGGAAAGTGTGAGAATATAAGGGCTTCTGACTCCAGTCCCTGCTGTTGCATCTCATATAATGCCTTTCATAAAGTAATGAATCTCAAGTTTAAGCCTGTTTAGAAATCCTCTTCGCATTTCCAGGCTAAGCTTCTTAATGGGCAAGTTTACACCCATTTACTCCACTGCTGTCATTGTCCTTTGACTTAATCATGCTTCCCCCCCCCAGTGGTTATGCTGGAAGAGCAGTCCTGGGTTTTTCTTGGCTTTCAGTCCACAGGACTAAACAAGTCAAGCTTGTAATCTCTAGAAAGAACGTGCTCTTCACTTCCCTGATTATCCTCAAATCCTTTCTTTGCACCTTTTCCAGTTCGGATGCTTCTTTTTTGAACAGGAGTGACCTGATTAAGTAGTATTTCAGATGGGGCCTCACCAGAGTCTTGTATGGTAGTGTCTCTTTGGTGTACCGGAAGATCATGTCAGGCTGGCAGACAGCATGGATTCTCTTTTCACGTTGAGCGGGTGTGTTATCCTCTCTGTGTGATGGCTTGGGTGAAAGACACAGAAACAACTGCTCAGTCGTCGGAACCAGGGTTGTGGCATTGGCTGTTAATTCCTCTATGCCAAAAATGTTGGGGGGGATCAACGTGGCTGGCTATCATAAGGTTAACTAGTGGTCATCTTTATGACCAAGCCAGTCGCCTGGTGGTTTCCTGTGTAATTTTGGTGTGCTGTTCTTAACAGATACATCAACAACTGCCAGCCAGATACTGGAATTAGTAAATGCACAGAGATCTAGAATGATGCAGTCCAAGTCACTCTACTGTAGTTTCAGGTAATGAAACCTCAGATCAAAAATGTACGTTCATATTATATGCTGAGAGCTGCTGAGTATCTTTATAGCTTTATACAATTGCCCTCCTTTATGAAGGTTGCTCATCTCAGTAAATACGTGGATACGTAATTCTGTAAAGTTTTGAGCTATTTTTATGAGTATGCTTTTATGTCTTCATTTTCCTTATGCACTGTCATTCCCAATATAGCATAGGATCATTAACAAAAGCACTTCATAAAAGAAATATAGAGGGATTAATAAGTAATGGCCTACTCAGAATTCAAAATGAACAAAGATTGAGCACTTGCATTTCTGTATCGTTAACCCAAGCAATTACAGGAGAAGATAGTGCATTGGTTAAGCTTGGAGAGACCCAAAGCTGTGCCTGCAGCAGACATATTATAGATTATTTATTTATTTTTTAAAAAAATCTGTAATCCAACTTGCAGTATGAATACTGTAAATTTGCCAGTTGTTGGTATTTTACACTTCGAATACTTTTTCTCTAGATACCTCACTTGGTCATGTCGCCATCTTTGAATGTGTGGGATGATGTGTTTTGGATTTTCTTTCAGTCATTTTTCTTTTTTTAAGACTGCACTGCATTAAATGAGATTCATGTTCTTATGACATTGTTTACTTTCATCTTGCTTAATTATAGGATAATGTTCACAGTGGAGGAGTATGTGAGGCAGTGAATGGTGTTTGCAGGTGATTAAATGTACAGTGAAGCTAAGACTCGATAATTACAAAACCTGTTGGTTGTGATTGTATTCGAGCACTGCAAACATTCATGTTATATGGAGGGGGCAAGAAAAAAGTAAACTGCAACAATTTTTATGTCTTTTTCAAGTGCTTACATTGCCTTTTCTTTGCATTTGTCTTGGGTGCCACTGTAAGGGCAGGTGGGTTTATTAATAAAATATACATTTAAAAGTTCAAAAACTTCCCTTACAGGTTGAATCTTTTAAAGTTTGGTCCTTGCCTGAATATGAAACTGATTCTTCTTAAGCTGGGGAAAAATGTCTAGTATTAATTCTTAATAAGTTATGGTACGTAAAATTGAATTTGCACTTTTACTAGAAAATTGCTCGATTTCTCAGTTTTAAAAATTCTGCAATCCTTTTTACGCAGTTCCATATTCACCATACTAAAATCTGCAATACTTGTCAAGGATAGCTGGCAAAATGGAGCGGATGTATGGTGGTATTTCAGACAGCATGTGACCACGTAAGCAGAGTATGACCCTCAAAAGGGGAACGTTACGAGTGGCGCACAGCTTCAGTTTAAGACGTTTGGTAACAGGATTGCTGGAGTAGCCTTAATACTCTCATAACAATTGATTATTTTTTCTTTTTTTAAAAAGCTTTTTCACTTGTAGAAACAGCAATACATTATGCTGTAAGAAATGATACCTCCTATTTTTACAACTAAAGCTCCATTTCAACTGACCTGGGGAAAGGTGACCTTTTTTGGTGATGCCCATCCCTTTCTGCCATCCAGTTATGTACATCCCCATTTGTCATCCTCCTGGTTTGATAAATGATCCAGTGGCTGCTCCAAATACTGCAGAATCATTCGAGGAGGATTGGTGCAGGAGGTGGGATGAGAAGTCCTCACTTTCCAGAGCTGCAACAACTTAAGATTGTAATCCTGCAACCTCCACTTTCTGTGGGGAGGAGTAAGAAATGTGTAATTTCTTGTTTAGGTGGTACCATAGTTCATATCAACCTAACTAGTGTTTTGCTAAATTTGAGCTGCCTCTGCTCCCCTCTGGCTGCTGGGGTGGGGGTGAGGGGGTTATTTCTCACTACTGTGTCTAACTTCAAACCCTCTGATGCTTTGATTTGGGGAACTGGGGAAGGCTTCTGTTAGTGAGTAAGGTCTGGCTTTCAGTGTACCTGACGGAACTTGTCTCGTGACTGCGCAACGGTCCAGTACAAATTGAGAGGAGGAGGGCTACCCATTTTTAAGAAATATCTGCAATCATTTTGCATCTGCTACAGATTATTTTTCACTTTGAATGACCTTGGAATGCTTTTATCCTGCATAAACCAGGTATGAACAGCTCATCATAGCTGGATGCAATTACAGGCGTGATTCATTAACACTAGTGGAGAGTGTCCTTAATACTTTGTTTGCTGAAGTGAAACGGAAGAAGTGGGAATTGCATAGTGACACTCGCTGTCTGGCTAACCCAATTTTTTTTGTCACAACAACAGTGATGACACAGAACACTAAAGTAATCCTCATTCTGGAGATTATTTTTAACAGGGGCAGTGGAGCCGATAGCACAATGGGCCTTTTGATCTTCAGGAATTGCTATTTTTTGACCTCCTCAAGTACTGTGCAAAGCTCTGCTGTAGGAATCCATCATGGAGTAGGGACCATTAAGAGATAGAACTGATCACTAATTGAATCTAATTTACCTAAGGTATATGGAAGCAAATTATTCTCATTGTTAAAGTATGCAAACAATACCTATAAAATGGATTAGTAATCAAAACTTTTTTTTGGGTTCTCTTCCCATCCCAAAAGTAAAAAAGACGGAGGAAAAAATGCATCAGGGTGGTGGTGTTTGCTTTGTTTTGACCAGATACCTAAATTTCGAATTTTTAGTTTAATTTATTGGGAACTTCTGCATATTGCTTTCAGTCATTCCCGTCCCTGCGCATTTCATTCTCCTTCTTAGGTCTTTTACCAGATTATCAGCAATTTCATGCACTGGTGCCTACTTTGGGGCTCCAATGAGCTTTTAGTTGAGCACACTTACAGCTCCTTCTTGGGCACCACACAGCCGCTCTGAAGCTTGTAGTTCTTGTTGTTAAATAATGTTGGGTACTTCTTCTTTGCACTGAGTCATAGCACCAGATAGGAAACATTTGATCAGTTGCAGAGGGTTTTCTTTTCCTTCTGGCATTTTATCCCTCTCCCAACTCCATGCACTCCATAGAGTTTCGTAGCTGCTTTTTGTGTGTGTTTGTGGGGGGTTGTTGTTGTTGTTGTTTTGTTTTCTTTTTCATGTGACTTACTGGAATGAGACTCTACTAGACCCCCTAGAAGGCTTTTTCCTGATTTTTGTCTCCTTAAATTAAGAATTTATCATCCATTTCTATGCCACCAGCCCAATTAGAATAATAGTGTATCAAGACACAAGTAAATAATTAGTAGCATAGAGCTGCCTAGAAAGTGAGAAGATATTTTCCTGTGCAGGGAAAGAGTATACCTGTACCTTCTGCCCTAACCCAGGTTGAGACTGACTGCCCTTTTTAAGTTAAGGTTATTCCTAAAAAAATAGAGATGTTATATGAACTAGTTAAAATGACATACTGAAATTGTACATCCTACAATGGATTACACATTTTATTTCTGATACTCCAAAGCCAAGCAAAGAAGTCCTTGAAAGAGCAAATTGTATTGAGCAGTGGATAACTTTGCCTTGAGACTTCCTCTGTTTTTACCACCTACTATCATTTTAAATACAGTGGCAATCTAAGTTATTTACTGACTTGTTCCAAAATTTGGCATATTTTTGTGGTAATTTCAGTAAATACATAATTCCTTACACTTTAAGACTAGAAAGGGCTGTGAGGTGAGCTGATTTGACCACCTGTGTATGACAGGCAAATGTGTTTTACAAAATTACTTATATTAATCCCTAAATTAGACTAAATCATTCCATCCTCAGGAGATTAAACACAGGAAGAGGACAGGAGAAGTGATGCTGCGTGAAGCTTGTTAATAGATGAACCTTTTCAAATACTGTTTTGGAGAATAATATTTCTCAGGTAATCATTTCTTCCCACCTGTTAATTAGGCTATTTATGAAATCTTGAAAGGGTTTTTATTAAAGTTAAAACTGTCACTGTGAATTTATTATCTCCGAGTTGTTCACGTAATCCTTTCATGGAACAACAGCAAAGCCACCCTGAAAGGAGGTATTTTGGAGAAGCTCTGGCACGTGGATGCTGCCGTGGATGGATACAATCAGAGTGGTCTCAGCAGCATCTTCTGAGTGCTCCAAAAATGTCTAGGTACATAGCTTAACTGCCAGATCTGCTCCACTTCCCATCTGTGCGATTTGGCTGAATCTGGAAGTGACAGCTCGTTGAATGACATTGCTCAAAGAAAAGTCCCTGCAGAAGTTCTCACAGGTGAGTTCTTCTGCCTCACCCTGGCCATCGTTGAACCACTGCCAGCGCAGGAGCGTGTTTGCATTAGTGACTATCGGTGTTGCAGCAATTGGCAGTGTCACCTTCATCTGCTGTGGGATTACTTTGAAATGGCAGTATTTTAGAATATGTCCACATAGGTACCCTCGAGGTTTCTAAGTAATCCTAAAACCTAAACCCAATGTGCAATCTTTCATATGTTTTAGGTGCTGATATGCTTGGTTTTGCAAGGCCAGAACTACTCAAGGCTTATCTATGCTCACACTGCCTTATGAAGCATCCACACAGCGTTGCACTGGTCTCAAATAAGCCTGCACCATCCAGGCTCAAAACTTGTACTGATGTGTCCACCCTTGCCACTTCTATGTCCGAGGATTTTGTTTTGCTGAGCACTGGAGGTCCTGGACAGAAGGCACTGGAATTCCTCCACAAAACATACATTGCAAATGGTTCTTCTCTGTCAATCTAGTGAGTCATGCAGGTATTGCAAAATACTGCCATTTCAAAGTAATCCCACAGCAGATGAAGGTGACACTGCCAATTGCTGCAACACCGATAGTCACTAATGCAAACACGCTCCTGTGCTGGCAGTGGTTCAACGATGGCCAGGGTGAGGCAGAAGAACTCACCTGTGAGAACTTCTGCAGGAACTTTTCTTTGAGCAATGTCATTCAACGAGCTGTCACTTCCAGATTCAGCCAAATTGCATGGATGGGAAGTGGAGCAGATCTGGCAGTTAAGCTATGTACCTAGATGTTTTTGGAGCACATCTCTTTCTTTAGGGGATTAGTGTTTGTCTTCTCTAGCGCTTTTAAAAACTCCACGAGGGGTGTCCCCCTATATTTTTAGGTGCTTAAAACCTTGGAAGTATGGCCATTCAAGTTTAACAAAGTTGTTATCACAGAAGTAAGGGTAGATAGAAACATCCGCTGTTCGTTAAGCCACAGTGATGAAGACCATGCAGTCTGTACTGTGGATTCCTGAAGGGCTTTGTCCACGTGCCCACCCAGCACCTGCAGTCAGCCCGAGCACCTTTTCCTAGCTGTGCCATGAAATTAATGTGGGCTTGTGCCTTTGGGCAGGAAATTGTCTGCTGTGGAATGGCACGTCTGCTCGGGAACACTTCATTTTTCAGTTCAAAATTCATTTCCTTCCACTGTGGGCATGAGCTAACTACTATGGGAAGCTAATGAGCTCCTGGCAGCTACCGCAGTTGTCGTGCGGCAGAGGATGTCAGGCGTGGGTTAGTAGCTCGTGTGCAGCTATTCATCATGATCACATCGGTCTGTGAGCTCTGGTACCTGCAGGTCCATTAGTTCCTAACTTCTCCTTTCTGCTTTTACTGAGACCTTCTGCAGAGGTGCATTGCTTTTTGGGGGTGGCCTTTTTATCTAATCTTTTTTAGGACTTTCTAATTCTGAAGTGTTTTCTTATTTTTAGGCTGATTTGGTGGCAGATTGATCTCTACTGTGTGCTCTGGGTCATAGATTTTGTTGTGACTTTTATTCTAACCTTTTTGTTTGATTCCAGTTGGAGAAATATATTCTTGTATTGTTTAGTAGCAGTTGGTTTTTATTCTGCTGCTATAATCAATGCTTGTTTTTTGAAGCTGTGGAACAGTTTGTAGGTATATGCAAACACTGCAGTCACAGGCTATGCTTCCCTGAGTTGTCAGAGCTGAGAGCAATGCATGTGTTTATGCAAAGGCCACAAGGTAGAGGTGTAGGGAAAGCATCGCTTTCTGTGGTGAGAGTTCCAGTAAGAAACTAGACTGGGAAGGAAAGAAGCCCTATGTCTCCCCTTTCCTACTCCAGCATATATTCAAATTGCATCCTGCTTGTACTGTCTGAAGGATGTATAAGAACAGGATGTACTGCTAAGAATAAGTAAGAGTGAATAAAGAAAAAGGTAATTTTTTTGTTTGTTTTTGGAAAGGCAAACAGTTTGACTACACACAATTTGTCAGCTGCCACTGAGTTAACTACAGCTTAGCACAGAAGCAAGGAATTGCCTTCAAGGGCTTCAAGGTTTGGGAAAACATTTTGCACAAACTTTTTCATTTACTTTCCATCTTCCCTAGTTGTCTTGAGTTGATTTAAAAATTATGTTTTGACTTTTTAATCACTATAAACCCGAGATTTTCTGATTTTTAAGCTCTAAATTCTGTCCGACTGTGGGAAGCTCATGCTAGAGAAGCCGTAAGCATTTCCACCTCAAAGCTCTGGCCAAGTCGGGGTTCGGCTGTGGAAGGCAAGAAGTTCATGTGGCCTCAGGAGTATGAAACTGAGCTTACAAGGAAGCTTTCATCTACAGACCTTGCAGGCCGAATCCTTGGAGTGCAAGTGCAAGCATGTCATGACTTGAATACTGCAGGGTTCGTTTAGCTCTTTGTGATTCCTCTGTAGGAACAAGGTACTTAAGAAAACAGGAGCAATGCATTTTTTGCAGTTTTTCTGTTTCTTACTTTTGAATCAGTGAAACAACTGCTTGTCATGTCTAATTCTTTAGTGCTGGTTTGGCTTCTGAAAAAGGGGTTTTTTTGCCTCTGTTAGTTAACATTCATATGGTGCTGTTCGTATGGAGCACTAGACTTGGTGAGATGGAATATGCCTCAGTCAGACACTGTTACTGCAGTTAGTTAAAATATTATTTTAAATAACTAATACTATTTTAGGCATGAGATATTGTCTATACTATGGCTCTACATGCAAGTAATAAGAAAGCTATGCCATGGATTCACAGCTCAATCATTACACCACAATTCCTACCGCTCTCTGTGTATTTATTGCATGGTAAGTAGGAGGTAGCTTACTGAGTCTTGCTTTTTTAGTAGGGTAAGAGTAGGCTGAATGTTACCAGTTCCCCACCACCTGCCCCCAGCAGCATACCCAGGGCAACCCCTAAAAGCTGTAAACTTTTTCTCCTTCTCCCAGACTGTATCACTGCCCAGCTGGAGCAGAAACCTTAAAAAACCAAACCAAAAGAACCCTTTTAACATCTTTATGAAAGTAAACCACCTAGTGACAGTTACACATGGATAGTGCTGCACGACCACTCTCTGTCTCAAAACTTTTGTTGTAGACAGGTATATTCCAGGTCTGACAAATCGGTAATAAATTTGTTTTGCCAGAACTGCACTGTCTGTAGCAGAAGCTTACGTGATAGCTGCAACAGATTAGCTGTTATCATACACTCACAACTCTTCATTTCCATTCCTGGCTCCAGTGATTTTCTGTTGCCTGATTAAATAAGACCTTAAATGATTTTTTTTTAAAACTTAATAATTAGTAATAATAAATTTAATAATAAATAAGACTAAGAAATGTCTTGGTCTGTTTTGCTACATCAGTTTGCACTTGGTTGTCATGTCGTGTACACTTTGGATTTCAATGAGGTAAAAGTTGAAGAGATACATTTTTGGACATAAATTGCACACATTTTAGGTTTCATTGCAAGACCTTCAGAGCAGACCAAATTCTGATACACACTGCAGAGAGAGATAAAGCTGTTGAGATTACAACAGGAAGTTTCAAAATAGCATTCCCAGGAGACCTTACCAAGTGTGCTTCCAGAAATTGCAGTGAGACTAGATGATCCGACTAGATATTTATCTAAATCATTGCAGTTCCTGTTTGAAGGCAGATACAGCAATAATAAATATTGATCAGTGAAAATTAATCTGCACGTTCAGATTTTTTTTTTTTTAAATTTAAAGATTAAATCTGTGTGTTCCAGCAAGCCTTTCTATTCTTCTTATCCAGTGTTTTGCTTTTCTGCACATCTGCTCCGGGAAAGAATTCCCCAGATGTTACAGTTCCAGTGTTCCTGCTCTGCTCTGCTGTGGCTGCAGAACTGCACTCTTTTTCCTTTGGGCACACTACTGCCCAAACACAACAGTATTTGCAAGTAGATAAACGTGGGGGGAAAAAAAAGTTACTAAATAAAGGACTAGAGATAGTTTCTAAAGAACAAGTTTGTTTGGTGTTTTCCCTGATGACCTGAGTACAAAATGCTCAGATGGTGCAATGCTAACAGCTATAGTCAGTATGGGAAAGGACTGAAGGATGCTCTGGAAAGAACTGGGTGAGCTTGAGGATGAGAGCAGTTTTTAAAAAAAAAAAAAAAAAAAATTCTATGGAACTGACTGGTCCAAGGTGCAAACCTGTGCATGTTGAATCAAAACCAGGAATTTCTTCCTTCATCTGTAGTAAGTGCATCCTTTGAAGAGGATCAGAGTGTAGTAATTGTAAAAGCAGCCATGAAGGACCAATGTCACATAACAAACCAGATGAAAGTAGGATTATACACTATTCTAGTTAAGGACTGAAAATGTAGGGCAAGATTGCTGTACCCAAACATAGTTCTTCATCAAGGCCTCATCTTTAATACCTCATATTTTCAAGAAAAGTATACTAAATCTGGAAGTGATGCAGAAGAGGGCTTGCAGGAAAGGCAAGGATCAGAGAACTGGAAAGTTCATGTGCTGAGAGCTGGTAAACGCACGGAGAGAACAACCTTTCAGTTTAGTAGAAGGTGTGGCTCTCTGGAAATGGGTAGCTGTAAGAAAATTTGGGCTAGACTTTTGAGGAAGTTTCTATGGGGTGAGCTCCTCAAGAGCTTTCCAGTAGGAGGAACGTGGAATTTGTAACTTCCCTTACAAAAGATAGTCTGCAAAAGCACAGCACTGAATGAATAGACTTGCGAGGTGTCTTCTGGTTTGCTGTCCCTAAAAATACATAGCAGCTGTTGAGCAATCTCTGTATTTGGTTGAGAACTTCTGTTTAGTTTTAGTTAGAGGGTTGTGTGTTGGGAAAATGTGTGCAACTCATTTTGTATTCAGTTAATCACATCCTCTCTGTTTTCTGCTTTTCCAACAGCAATTGTGTTCTACAGGATTGGCATCCTTCAATGAAAAAATTAAAGTAATGTAATTCCTGCCCTGCTGTTGTGGGGAGAAACTCGGAGAAAACCAGATGAAGGAGTCCAGGGCTGTAAAGCTACAACTTCTGGCCTGAGTATTTATAATTTTAGAATTTTTGCACCATAAGTAGAGAGAGAAACCAGCTATATACACTTGAACAAGATGACAGAAATTGGCTGTGAAGGCTTTTGTCAGACATACTGTGTTATCAGGGGAACAGACAGTCTTGACTTTTGGCACTCTTATGTAACTTGCAATCAGTAATTAAAATAAAATTGCGTTTAGCAGTAGACAAGAAAAACATTGTCTTGCTGGCAAGCTTATAGCTAATTGTACTAGTGATCATTTAACTGCTTGTATGTGCCCACATTTTTCTACCATATACATAAAATATGTAGAAGTGGAGTAGCCCTGCAGCATATCATTGAGATGAAAATATTGAACTTCTGAATGCTTACTTCTAAGGGCAGTTTTTGTTTAATTTTGTAACTTGAGGTTGACTAGGAAGACAAATACAATAAATTGCTGGTTCTCTCTCTCTGTTAGTGACTTTCATTGGTTGCAAAGATCCTATTCTAGTGTAGTCAGAAAATGTTTGACCAGCTTAAGCCGATGATTTAGTGACAAATTTTGAATCTGGCTTATACAGTAAAGGGTCTGAGGCCTGCAAGAAAACATGGATGTTTCTACAAAGGTTTAGCTTAGAGGTGGGGGAAAGTTTTGTTCAAAATGCTGGTTCATTGAAAATGAGACTTTTCATGAGGATGCGTCGCTTTTGATTGGTTTTTGCATACGATTTTGAGGTGTGGAATGAAATATCTTCCTGGGCACTGAATTAAGACAAACCTGTGACCTTCTGTAAAAATACTTTAACTGCAGAATAACCTGCCAGTTAGGAGTCTGCTAGGATGTAGCAGATTCCTGTCCAAATGCATGTTCTGCCCTGTGCAGCCCACAGCCTTTGACCTCACTCTTCTGTACACCAAGTTCTCCACTGATTTGTCCTAAACCAGATTTACAGCTGTATTTCCTACTATTGTGAGAGGGGTGAGGAGGAAAGTAGTGGACTTTTGGACTAGTATAGATGATTATGTGAGGCTCTTTCTTCTGAAAGCCCTTGTAACCCTGTGGTTTAGGGTGCATCCAAGTTTGCATGAGATGTGTGTACTCCTTCATTCCGGAAGGAAGGACTCCAGAGCTTCCTAGATGTTAGACCCTAGGTGTCTAAACATTCCTCTTGACATTTGGAAACCTTTCAGATATTGCACACTAAAAGGTATGGTTTGGAGCTGGCTCAGAGCTGTATGGAACGTGGCAGAACATATTTTTGCCTCCTGGAAAATGTCTGTGATTAGTGCTCTGTGCACTGCTGCTCTTGTATCACCTGTGAGAGTCATTGCCTAGGCTTACCAAAAAGAGTAGTGTGGTAATATGGTGCTGGCGTGGTAGAAGTCGCTACTTGTAAATCAACCCCTGCTTCCAGGCTCTAAGGCTTTCGTGGCTCAGAAGCTGAAAACTGGGCTCCCCTCTCCCTTCAGAACCAGTTGTTCTCACAGTCCCGTCTGCGGGATGCAACAGCAGCAGCAGTTACTTGGGTATGTGTGGACAACGAGGCACTGAAGCCTGGGTCTGCCTTAGAGGTACTGCAGAAACCAGTCCTATGCCAGTGGCAATTTGATTTTTACATCTGCCAAGAATAAATATAGTATTTACTGAAAACGGTCATTTTGTGAAGACACTGATTTTTCATCTTCAGGGGTGAAAACAAAATTATTCTATGGTTTAAATATTGCCATTCTGCACAGGAGGGATGCTGGTTCCAGTGTGCTCTTTCTGTGTGGGTTATTTTTAGGCATTGTGACGAAGTCTGCCCAATATGGTTTATTTTCTCATGTTTTTACCCCGTGGGGATACTTAGCAACTCTGACTCTCTGCATTCATTTTAGATGTAAATGTAGACCTCTGCTTATACTTTTCTGCATTATCTGAAGCCGTGTTTCTTGTTTGAGTGACATCTCTAATCAGAGACATCCTCAGGTTTTATTAGAAACCATGAATAAGCTAGACTCAGAATTTTGGCCCTGTTTGCCAACTTCTTTCAGAATCTGGAGATACATTTGTGATGATGCTTCTTTCTTTTAAATTAATTCTGAAGTTATTTAATTATTTCATGTTGGTTTGCCCCCTGACAGTTTGGCAATAGTACTGATTTATTACAATCAAATAGTTTATTTTCTTCTATAGCCCTTGGTTAACCAAATGACCTAACTTTTCTGTTCTCACCCTGTATTAGATTTCAGTCTTGGCTTTGATAGCCTTCCTACTATATTAATCCGTTTTCTCTGTATAGACCTACTCTGAATATATGCTCTATTTATGGTATTGTCGCAATGCATGTGTGTTTAGTACCCGGTGTGTTGCCATTTGTCAGTTTGAACCATATAGTTTTCATTCATACTGTCCTGTTGTAATAACTCTCATACTTTTCCCAGTTGATTCATAGCATTAAACTTACCTTTCTGAATAATTGTAATTTGTATTTCTGTTTTCCACGTGGTCTTTTTTAAAAATAGCCAAAGTTTTTGGAATCTCTGAAGTCTTCCACTGTCTCTGTAACCAAATGGTAGGTAGGGCGGAGGAGTCCTCCAGCAGGTTGTAAATCGGCATCTTTCTTGGCTCTCAATTTTAAGATGGTGATCAGGTGGACTGTCTGCCTGCAGTACCCACTGCCTGCCTCTTTAATTGGTGGGATACCAAAGTAGATGCTGATCTGCAAATTACAGCCATCTACATAGGGACGTTTTCTGGCCAAATTGTTCTGATGCAGTGCAACTTTGCCTGCTATCGGTGTGTTTTGTGAACTTGGTTAATGCAAACCACTTAAATTTTCTAAAGATGTTTTTTGCTTTTTAAAGTAATTTTCTGTTTTAAAAAAACTTTAGTGGTTAGGCTATCCCACCTGAGATGCCCAAAACCTTTCAGTGGGATTCCTGAAGCAGAGTCTTAAAGGAATTTTGCTCCTGGACCGTTCTCTGCATGCTGAAAAGCAACTGCGGTAAATGTACAAAAGATAAAGGAACTTACGCCATGTGAATAGTAAAGGTCAAAGCCTCAAACATTTGCTCTGATGACACGGTAAATGTGTTGGGCCTAATCTTCGCCTACTTGCTTGGCACTTACCAGCATCGTACAACATTATTATACAACCTGGGACCCTTCTCACATCAGTAGAGTATATGGGAGTATAAGACAGGGTAGAAATGGACCTTGTACACTGACCTGACAAAAAAAGCTGAACTTGTGGCAGATGTAACATCTGCCAGGTAGGACAGGCTTAAGAGTGCAAGCTGCAAAGAGGGTGCATTTGTGGAGTGGTACGGTGAAAGCTTTGTTCTTGCTTAATTCTGATAAGATGTATCGTTGGATCTTTCTTTTCAAGTAAAAAAAAAAAACCAAAATGTGCATTAACACTTCTGCCTCCTCCCCCAAACAAGCCTAAATGTTAGAAGTTAAAAAATCAAGAGCAAAGCAGTGGTTTGGGACATTCTCCTTTTTTTTAATCAGGAAAATCCATAGATTTTTTTTCACCACGTTTCATTTTTCTCTAGGTGCCAGCTATGTTTAAAGCCAGGAGTTTTAATTTGAAATACACTGAAATTAATCCCATGGAGGAGGAAGAATATCTCAGGCATGAAGGGTAATAGTATTTCTTCACTGTAGAGAGAAAATTATTTTGTTCACTTTTTAAGGGGACTTTACTATGGTGGTTTATAAGTACTTTATGAAAGAAGCTACAATACTTGTCCTTCATGGTTGAGAAATTCTGTGTTTCCTGGGATTACTGCCTTTCTCTAATCCGGTTCATTATCAGCTATTGTGGGAGGAAAAGAGCAGCAGGGGTTTTCTGTCTTTCTGCAGCTGAAGAAATGCCAGTCTTTAAAGGAATCTTTCAGGGAAAGTAGAACATGGCAATTAACGGTAACGATCTGGTCCTGGTTTGAGAATGGATGGGAGCCCTTGCCGTCTGCTGCAAAGAACAGATGTTTCCCATGAACCACTAATTAAGCCTGCACCAACATCATTAATGGCCCTATTTGTACAGGACAGTGTATCTGTGGGTATGTGGGAGCGTGTGTCTGTTTGGATCAGAAGAAATTGTTCCTTTACCTCTGCAGTGATCAGTTTTCTTGCAGAAACGCTGGTCTTGATGATTGGTTGTGTTTTAACTGGATATTTGCAAATGTTGACTGGACATCTGCATGTCATACGGGTGGTCACCCCTGAAGAAACATCAGGAGATCTTTGAACTCCCACACCAGTGATTCACGTTTCTGCACACTGGGAGAACAGAAGGGGCCACGGATGTAAATGCAATTTGTAGGGTCCTAAATCCCTCCGTACCGCTATCAGAATAGCCAGTGTGGATGAATTTGGTCTCTGAAATATAGGGGTTTTGCTGGTGATAATTTCTTTGCACGTGCCTCTTTTTACTGTTTGGATTTGAGAAGTGGGCTACCACAGCATGGAGTTTTTGGAGGTGCTGTCAGCACTGCGCTGCAGCTTGGGGACCTTTTCTCACACTGTTGGGGTCTGACTGTTGGGAATAGTCTGATCAACCTGTGTTTGGACTTAGCCTAGAGTGAATTCTAATGCACAGGTATGGGGGAATCCTTTTAACCCTTCTAAGGGAGGATCAGCAAGTTTGAGATGGATGCAGAGTCCTTAAGATAATCATCATTACTCCTGGAAGAGTTAACCGGAGAGCTGTCTCTTCTCTGACAGCACAAAGATTAAAAAAACAAAAATGGCAGAGTATCCTAGTTGGCATCCAAAGTGAATGAGTCACTCCTAATGCTACTAAAAAGCTAATTCTGCCTTGACTTCAAAGAAAAACATCAAAGGCAGTTTTGCTGTTGATCCAGGTGCTAAAGAAGAGCTTTTCCATGCCACTGCTACTCTGGCTGAGAGTACGGAGGAGTGTCATGCGTGCTCGCTATTGATATTGAAATGATTACATTCAAATGAAGCTTATTGAATGTGTTGCTGACACAAGCAAGGGAACTACACCAGCAGTTTGACAACTGCTCTGTGATTTTTACGGAAGATAAACCACAGAAAAGAAATGAGTTAAGACAGCAGGAAATGAGGAGGTGTTCCCTGATTTTCTTAAACAGCAAAGATAACATTCTTCATGGGATCTGTTCCATAACGTGCTGTTATTGCATGTTTCTCCTTTTTTACACCCAAAAAGCCCCTTGGACTTCTGCATTGATTAGTCTTTATGCATACTCTGTCTTGGTTGTGCCTGGCAGTGACCGTCAGGCATGAAAATAGTCTCCTTGGCGTAGTTTCTGCAGACCCATGGCGGCTGGATTCACTATGTGGCTGCGTATGTTCCTCAGCAAATGTGAGGGTCTTGATTCACTTTTGAAGGGAGGATTGATTAAGACACAAAGCCAAGTGAAAAGTGGCATTTGAAAGGTTCTTCCAAAGTCCTTACAGATTTCTTTGAGAATAAATAATTTTTTATAGAAGAGAAGTGTAGGAATGCTTATCGTGTGGACTTCATAAAAGCATTTGAAATGGAGATGCATGGGAGACGACAGAGATTAATACGAGGATTAGAAAGTGGGTAAGAAATTGGTTACCTGGAAGGATAGCATTGGATCGTTTGAAATGAAGTACTTGCTAGGAGGTAGATTACTAACAAAACTCGTCAAGTACCAGTTTTGAGAGCAAATGTAGTTAGTATTTTCACTTACAGCCTTTGAATAAAATCAAGGAGTGTGTTTTAATGATGGCTGAATTAGTAACAGTGTTATCATTATTTTATTTTAAACTATATGCTAAAGAAGTCTTTTAGTTAGGCTTGGGTAGTTTCCTGAAAGGTAATAATTGAAAGGCTCTGGTCAAATAGAAGAAGAAGAGAGAGACAGAAGAGAACAGCAGCTTTCAGATTTCAGCTAGGGCTTCACTCAAACATTGGGGCTAGAGATGTATATAAGATGTTTTCTGGAAGAGATGTAAATTATGAGGAGATAGGAGAAAATTCTTTTACATCACCCTTCTAGCAAAAGTGATAAATTATATGAAATAGTGACTATTCAGTAAGCCTGAAAAGAAATGAGTAGAAGAATGAAATTTGTTTTCTTCCATAATTTACAAATGCTTTGTCTTTGATTAGAGAGCTGTTGGGATAAAACATTTTACTTTTGCTGCTGTGCCCTTTTAAATGTATTTTAAAGATTTTATTTAATGGGTTTTCTTTCTGTTTTTCTGACTTTTATGTTTTGAGAACTTGTGAGTAAATGCACTCTTGAAGTGAGACTTTTTTTTTTTTGTTGCCAGGTGCATGGAAGCTGTCTGCTAACACAATCTATGCTTTCATCCTCTAGCTTGTCTCCTTGCTGAACTGTAACATAAGCTGTTGTTTTAGTCCACTAAGAGATGACCCATAGTGCCAAACTGATTTTCTCATCTTAGTGACGTGTAGACTGAGCTCACGATACTGTTACTCACATTTCCCTTCGGTTGTGACCTATAGCTGAATTTGAATCTGATTCATGTGGTGAATTGCATCAATCCTCTATGCTCTCCCTTCTCTCCATCCAGCTAGATTCAAAATTCTCTGTACTGTGTTTCAGCTTTTGGCAGGAATTATTGTTTGTGCTTTGTATCATTAATAATAGAGATGTGAAGTATGTTCACAGGATAAGTGAAAAAAGTAAATGTCACGGTAGAAAAAAGCATTTCTGGCCAGTGATTTAAATCAAGGGGAAGTTCTGAAAAATACGAATAAAATCAAAGCTGCCTTCATCTCTTGAAAATAATGTAACACATGCAGAAAGTGGGTTAGATTTTGGAAACGCAGCTGGGGAAACCTGAGGTCTTACTAGTGCAGAGACTAACTTTGGAAAAGTTATGTTTCTGCTCTCTACTTCAGCTTGCTTATCTCTGGATTAAGGGATAATATTCTTCAAATACCTGCTGGAACTTAACATCTTTTTGCAGAATCTTTGAAGAAACTCAACTAAAGGTGGTCTGAAAACTTCCAAATTCAGTGTCGCCTTTTCCTGTTGTAAAGTGAGTTTCTACCGCTCTAAGTTCAGGGCCTGGGAAGAAAGATTGCCTGTGTAAGTCAGGAATAAGAAAGCATACCTAGACTTGAAGGGATTTCTGGATACACCTTGTTAGAGAGGTTCTAAATAAAATGGGTGGAGGAAGAGCAGAGCCAGCCAGTCTCACTATTTAATTTCAGTGTTTCACACTCATCCTTGCATGTATATGTGCAGACAGTATATTTTCTGAGTAGGGCTAAGCGTCGTACATGGCCTTCTGGAGTTTGCTAAACTCAGGAAGCTTTTGGAGTGCAGATACTCCTTTTTTTGGAATTCATCATATTTCAGAGTATAATGGGTTTTGATAATTGAATTAGGCTAAAATTTGAAAAAGAATATCACCTTTTGGGATATTTGTTGTCTCTCTCCATACACATGCACCCACACGCACGCACATATACTGTATATACACTCTACTCTAATAGAAGCCTGCCTACATAAACCTAACCATATAAAACATACCATAGGTATGATAGCAAATACAGGGCCAGAAGGAAAATGAGAGTTCTTCTGGTCTAGCCTTCAAGACAGGATCAACTCTAACTACATCGGTCCTAATGTACTTTTGTTTAACCTCCTTAT
This sequence comes from Aptenodytes patagonicus, assembly GCF_965638725.1. Lineage (NCBI taxonomy): Eukaryota > Metazoa > Chordata > Aves > Sphenisciformes > Spheniscidae > Aptenodytes > Aptenodytes patagonicus. Next base: position 32,737,901 of record NC_134955.1, on the reverse strand, counting down.
CTCGACGGATGCGTGTATCCTGAGCAATGCATTCCAGTTTTCTAGTCTGCTTCGTTAGAAAGAGTTTTCTAATGTCTCACTTGCGTCTGTGGTGACCTGCTCAGAGCTTGCTAGTCTACCCAGTCTCAAGGGGGATGGAGGAAGGGTATGGTGGGGGGGAGAGCCAAAACGCCGTGGGCTGGATGAGAGCATGCCTGAAGGGAGGGGAGGAACGAAGGAGGATGTGTCCATGGCATGTGGAGTGAGCAGAAATGAAAGGGGGGCACGTGGAAAGGAAGGACATAAAATGGTGGAGCATCCCGACGATGCACAGCGTAAGTGCAATGAAACAAGGCTTTGGTGTCTTGCATGCTTCCTATGCCCACCCCCAGTTGGAATTACTTGGTAAGTCACTGAAGTGGAACTGCTTAACTCTGCTCAGTTGCCAAAAGCAGAGTCTTCCTGCATCTGGAATATTGTCTCTGTTGGGAGTTAATTATATGGACTGAATAATTAATGTTCACTTTTGGTAAATCAAATAAAATAACAAAGCAGATTTCTGTCTCTGGTACAATTTATGTAACAGAAAAATATTTTTCATGTGCAAACAAAGGCTAGAACAGCAGCAGAATAGAAATATTATGATGTTTAAAATCATAAAAAGCATATATATATTTAAATCCAGGGTCATCTTAACTTTGTTCTCACCCCAGTAAATGCGGACAGTTATGTGCTATATTACTGTGGAGTAGAATTAAATTAAGAACACAAGATGTTCATAATCACAAATGCATTTTCATACATGCAAGCTAATAAAACTACCAAGTGTAAAAAAGAAGGCAGTGTAAAAAGAAATTGCATTTTCTTTTTCTTGCATTTTTTTTTTATCACAGTATCTCAGTAACACTTGAAGTGGTATTTGGCAGGATCATCACCCAGAGATTAGGTGTCTCGCTGTGTATGTTTCTGTCACTTCATGTCTCTTAATGTTAAGAAAAACAGCCAAGATCACTGTTCACATCTCTTGGAAAATAATCCTGGGGATTACTTTCACTCTCTTGAGACGTGTCTCTAGAGGGATACTAATGCCAGTGAAATGGGTAACAGCTTTTCCTGTTCACTTTTTTCCCCCATAATTTATGTATATTTTGTAAGTCACAGAATGTTTACAAGAAAAATAAAAAATCTTTAAAATGGCTGATCACATTTTCAACCTTAAAAGTGATGTTGTTGCAAAATACATTTTTTTAGGAATAATTCTTAGGAGATAGTTAATATTTTATGGCTTACAAATATTCCTTCCCCAACACTTTAGCATTGCCAGGCGCTTTTTGGGTCTGTTTCAAAACTAATATTTTTTTACAACAGCTTTTACTTCCAAACTGTATTCTCTGAGTTCTCTCATGATTTTTCCTATCTGCAGGTAAGCTCTCGTAAGCGTCCAAACCAGAACAATCCACTGTCTTAATGCATATTGCAATAAATGCCTTTTGTAATCAATTTTGGGGGTCTATGGAAACAACACTGTAATGTTTCCAAGGCAGTTGACTCTCTCGTCCTTAGATGGGTGGCTGCAGAGGGCTGTGCTGGACAGGTAGGAGGAGAAAAGGTGGAGTTTGCTGGCAGGAGTTTGTGCTTATTCTACAATCTTAGTAGTACATTTTAAATAGAAAATCTATGTCTCTGTTAGAAAGGTGCTGTAAGTGTTTAGGAGCAGGCAGAAGTAATGGGTATAATCCCAAAGCAGTATTGAATCAAGGTCAATTTAAAAACGTTAATAAAGGTATTTCGTCCCACCACTCTAATCTTCCCGTTCCTTCTTGTTTTCTCTGCTGCGCCCCCAAGCAAACACCACAAACAAGCACTCCAGTGCCCTGTGTGGTGTCTGTTGCACCAGTGAGACCGCAGATTCACAGCTGAGAACCGGAGACAGCACGTTCCCTCTCACAGGCATTTGCAGCATCCGTCAGCATGGGAATTCCTACCGCCCCAAGGCCATGCGGCTCTGGAGCACCTGGGTGGGTTGTTCTGCGCATGGTCCGGCTGCACATGCTGCAGCACCAGCAGCCTGGCTAGTAGGATGCATCTTGCACCTCTCCAAAGTATCGGTGTGGTTGATATTACTACAATGTACGAGTCTTTCTGGATTAATTATGCCCTTCTGGGATCTGAAGCTCTCAACTGCGTGCTGGTTTCTTTGTATTGTATATACTTGATTTTTTAAATACAGGTTTGCAATGAATAATGTTTTGTATCTGTTCTGGTAACTGTTTATTCTTGTATCTCCTGTTTTAAGTGGGTGGTGGAAAAATACAGTGTCATTATAAATGGAAATATTTAAGCAATTAAAATTGAGCAGTACTATTTTCGTGCATTTCGAGTGCATGGGTATATACAGGTACTTCAGGTAAAACATTTTACCTCCAGCTTTAGAAAATCGCTATTAGGAGCTCCGAGGCAACTTCTTTTCTACCTGGGCAGAGAATGCTGGAGTCTAGCAGGTAACCGTGACACAGTAATATGTTACAGAGATGCAGTTCTAGGCATGTGTAATGAATTCACAGAAGTTTGGGTTGGAAGGGACCCTTAAAGGTCATCTAGTCCAACCCTCATTTTGCTTTTTCTTTTCCTCTGTCCCAGTGTTGTAGTTTGGAGTTGGTTTCCTTCCGTTCTCCCTCAGCTGCAGGAGACATGGCGCCCTGCAATGCCTTGTTTTTAGCCATAGTAGATAAAGGTTTTAGCTGTAGATGGACTCAAAACGTGGTCCCTTTGAGGTACTTGATATGAATCACGTTGTTTCAGGGATGCTTTATAGCCCGTCCCAGGGCAGTGCTTTCAGTGAAATAGCCTTGCACAATTCCTATCAGCATTTGCAGGTGCTTGCTTATTTTTGATAGGGGGAAGGTAGGGAGATTCTGCCTACCAAGTAGGGTTTCATGCTGTACATTGTGTAAGGAAATGCTACTGGGTCTTTCTTCAACAGTCTAGTATCAGCTGCATAGTTTTTATTGCCTGATCCGGACTCTTTAATCCCAATAGTTGGAGATTTCCTCTCTTTCCTCTTTCTTCCACCTACCAATATATTATAACAACATTACGTTAGTGAAAACTCAGTTAATGTTCAGACACAATTATAATTGACACCGTCAGCTGTGTTATTTGAGGTGAAAGGAGGATATTCTTTGACTGTAATATCTTAGTGTTACTATGTCTTAATACTCCCACTTCCTTCTATATATAGGTCTTGTATTAAACCAAAAAGCACATGTGCTATTCTCTCATTTGAGGGTTTTACGCTAGGTGTTTTGTGAACCATGCTGCCTCTTAGTTGTTCTGATATAGGATATGTTTTTTTAAGAAAATCTGTTTATTCTTGTTTTTTCCTTTTTTAATTATTCTGTTATTGAAAGGAACATTTTCTATGAATCCTGATCTCATTTCATTTCTACCCTCATCAAACATAAAGTGAGTTTAATGACAAATTATTTGAGACTGGGAGAGTGTTTTGGCAGAGTATCATGGTATGCTAGTCCTGGCTTTTTCGCCCTTCCTCAGACATTTGCTCCTGTCTAGTGTCAGAGGACCAGTATCGGGCTGGACAAGACTTCTGCTTTCACCATGGGTGACCACTTCTGTATTTCAGTGTTTTGATACAACCTTTCCTCTCAGCCTTTGGAAAGATGCTGACTCTATGAGAGGTTGCCTGAGATCTAATTTTGATTCTTTATATTTGATATTTCTGAATTTTACACAAATTATAATGACTGACTTGAAAATGGATAAGGGAAGAGAATGCGATTTCACTTCTCAGTGACACGAATGTCATTGTGCTGAGCAGATGATTTTTCAGATATATCAGATCAATGTATATTTGCTTTCCTGCTGAACCTTGGAAGCTTTTTCTACTGTAAATCTGCTCTAAACTGTAAGCAATTTTTTTCTGTGTTACACTGGCATTGGTTTTTTTCATGTCAAGATTTTAAAAAAGGAAGGAATTCCAACTAACTAGCAAGAAAGCATGTGTTTTTCTTTTATAAAAAAAACCCCAAATCTCATTGATTTTGATGAATAACTGGATTGAAAAGCATTAAAATTCAGATTTGACCTGAGGGTCAAATACCTGAAGGACTCTCAGACTTATTCTAACAATGAGAAGAAAAACGGGGGGGGAGGCATAAATAAGGGGAATAAAAAGGAATTATAGTAAAATGACTTTCACTTTTAAATTTCACCTCAATTTTTAAAAAATTATTATAGCTAACTAGGACTACTCTAACTGTAAAGGATTAAATACTTAGGTTGCTTCTAAGTTATTTACTTCAGTGTTTCATCAGTATCTCTCTTTGTTCAGGTTTGTTTCTTCTATTGCTTCCATAAAGAAACAAGAAAGGTGCATTTTGATTTCTTTCTGTACCTGCCCAATAGTGGTGGAAGTGGAGAGGTTTGGCACTGAAGGACATGGGCTCGGAAGGAGAATTAGGAGCTGGGAGGCTGCAGCTCCCCTGTCAGAAATGGCACGCCTGGGCATGCAGGGCTTCTGCATGCGGGAGGGAGCTGCTGTGCCAAAATTCACTTCCCAATTCACCATGCCAGTCTTTCCTGCCCTGCTGCTTTCCCTGTGTGAGCTCCTCAGTCATTTAAGCCTAGAAAAGGTAACAGTCCAAGTAATTTTTTTTTTGGTGGTTGTTAGGGTTTTTTTCTGGTTTGGGGTATTTTTGTTTGTTTGGGTGTTTTGTTTTGTTTTTCCCTTTATAATAAAACCAACACAAATCAAAGAAAAACTTTCTGCACAGGTGTACTTGTTCTAATACTTGTTCTGTCTCTTCTGTATACCCTACAACACACACAAGTTTCACAGGCAAAATAATAATGGGAGGTGAACCATCCAGAACGCACCTCCTTCCCCACTCTTCCTCGATGCATGGGTACAAAAGAATTTTGGGTGGTCAGACTTTGATGGGAGTGGAGGAGTTATTCTGAGATTGCTAAGCTAAAGCATTGTCCTGGTTTCGGCAGGGATAGAGTTAATTTCCTTCCTAGTAGCTGGTACAGTGCTGTGTTTTGGATTTAGGATGAGAATAGTGTTGATAACACACTGATGTTTTAGTTGTTGCTAGGTAGTGCTTACACTAGTCAAGGACTTTTCAGCTTCCCATGCTCTGCCGACTGAGAAGGCTGGAGGTGCACAAGAAGCTGGGAGGGGGCACAGCCAGGACCGCTGACCCAAACTGGCCCAAGGGACATTCCATACCATGTGACGTCATGCTCAGTACATAAACTGGGGGAAAGCTGGCCGGGGGGGCCGCTGCTTGGGGACTGGGTGGGCATCGGTCGGCAGGTGGTGAGCAATTGCACTGTGCATCACTTGCTTTGTATATTCTATTATTAATAATAATAATAATAATTTCAATTATTAAACTGTTATTCTCTCAACCCATGAGTTTTCTCACTTTTATTCTTCCAATTCTCTCCCCCATCCCACCACGGGGCGGGGAGTGAGCGAGCGGCTGTGTGGTGCTCAGTTGCCGGCTGAGGTTAAACCACAAGCATACAGTGAATAGCAACCTGTAGTTGTGTGGATGTGCTGGTGGTTCCTTCACTTTCATAAGCAGCTCAGTATTTCACAGCACTCAGCACTGTGAAGGATTCGGAAGGGTACTGTCTGTCTGCACAAGATCACATGCGAGCAGACATTTCTGGCAGTGGGACTGCCAAATAGCTGACCAGAATGAGATCTTAAAGAGCAGTCGAACTGTTAACATGTAGGTCTTTTGCTGCGCTGCAGTACGGCAATACTGGGGCACAGTAATGCAGGTCTGCTTGACTGCGCTCTTCAGTGGAGGGTTTGGACTTTGATCAGGAAGATAGCCACAGTGGCTTCAGGGGCAGCTGCTAAATGCAAGGACATATGCTCAGCTAAATCTTTGTTTCCATAAAACACTCTAAAATCCATGTTTAATATCCAGGATCTTAAAAAATTCAACGTTTGTTTCTTGTTGAACTAAATTGCAGTTTGGTACTCTGCTGTGCTGTTCTTGCACAGTTTCTCCAAGCCATGTTCAGAAAGGTTATTAGTAGGGTCTAGTTAGGCCAGTGTCCTGCCTGTAGCTCTGGTTTCTCTGGAGGGGTAATCAAGGCGTACAGTATTGCTACTATTGGGGTTTCTTTGTGGGAGTTATTTTTGCTGATTTTAAACTTGCCCATGCTTGTTTTGCCCAGAGGAGCCGAATGCCCTCTCACCACCCTCTCTTTTGCAGGTGAATTCTCAAACCAATTTATAAATACTGATAAATCCACGTTATGTCATGGGATAGAAGATTGCTATCCCTACTATACAGACAGGTAAATAAAAGATAAAAGCAGCTTCTACTCTGAATCCCTATTTTGCATGTTCTTATACTAAGATGCTGAATGTGCAAGTATACACATATATATATATACAGCACAGTCATTCATGAAATCGCATAAAAGCAATTAAGCTTCTGAAACTGAAATACTCCATGTTTTGCAATACTGGAGCAGAGTAGGTTATATCTACTGGCATTCCCGTATTTACTGTTCTGCTGCCACCACCGGTGGCTACGCGGCATAGCCAGGTGGTGGTGCAGGGCTGCATCCCCTGTCCCGTGAAGCGGGTCCTTTCCCCATGGCTGCGTGCTGTGCCTTTCAATAAAGCTACTGTGGGTACAGTTTAAAGTTTCATTGGTTTAGAAGCTGATTCTTTTAAATGGAGTCCACTACAATTCAAATGCAAATACTAGTCATGTTCTTACAAATGTTCAAACTACTTAAATCCCTCTAGTTTATTTGCCTGAATGATTTCCTCTGGCAGTGAATTCCCCTGGTTAACTTTCTGCTCTCCTAAGGAGTATTGCATTTTTATCTGTTTTCAAAGTTGCTGCCTTTCAGTTTTGTCAGTGCCCCCATTTCAGGTTTCTCTGTAGAGTTGGTGTTTGATTTGCCACTTGATGAGAAATATCCTTGCCTAAGGAAAGAGACTTGAATTTGGCAGCAAGTGGAGTGGGTAGGTATAATGCCTGCATAGCTACACAAAGCTGTCACTCGGGCTCCTGCTACTCTGTGCAGGAGATGGAATATTTAGTAATTAATTAAATCCCTTGAATCAGGTCACAACAGGAGAATTTTGTTTTCCTGCTGAACAGTAATGATAAAAATCTCTATTTACACTTAGTGTTTTTAATTTCCTATTCCTGTTCCTTTCATCCGCTGAAGACACTAAGTGTTTTTGAGCTTGGCAAATGAAACGTCTTGAATGAAAGTGCAAAAGTTTTTTTTATATATCCATAGAATAAAGCAAATTGCATTCATCTGACCTGGTCATAAAATGATTCAGGTGACTGGGGAAGGGTTAGTTATCTGGAGAGCCACTTGCTGGAAGTGATGCAGAAGTCTGTCCAGAACTGCACAGACGTTAGTTGAGATGCTACGTGATTATCCATTCACGGGGAAAGGTTGAAGGCAAATGGCTTGAACGCAATGCCCACTACACAGTGGGTGGCAGGAAAAGTTCATGCCCTCAACAAGCTGTTCTGTGGTGCAGCAGCTCGTCCAGGGGCTTCAAAGGACTTTTCAGATTTCCCTAATGTGCTAGTAAGTGCTCTGTTAGAGGGGAAGGGAATCCTGACATGCAAGGTAATTCATTTCATCTGACTTTAAGCATCTACGTGACAGGTGTTTGAATATTCCCACTTTTATTTAATAATTTTATTGTGTTTATCTTGCATCCCTGTACAGTCAACGGAGAGGAAGAGGCATGTTTAAGGAATGCTCTGTCTGACCCCGTTTTGCTCCCTACAGGAGGAGCGTCGATGAGCAGCTGAGGCATGAGCCTCTGGCCTCACTCGCAGGAATGGCCACCTCGCAGCCATGCCTGCCACCTGCCAGAGGGCTGCTTTAGGGGGTAGGAAACATCTAAAGGTGTTGGGAGAAACGGAGCACTAGCAGTGATCCTGACGTGGACTGGTGGCTTTGTGGTAGCGTTCCCTCCCTCCAAAGTGCTGCTGTTGTGTTTAATAACTTATTTTTGGAGATGGAGGATATATCTGGGGACTACTAAAGTAGTGGGGATCAAAATAGAGGATCCTGTACTATGATGTAGCCCCAAAATGCTCTCTTATGTCCATCAGTGCTTTTGTTCATTTTTTGCTCTTTGGATCTATGGGTAGCTATAAACAATCATCTTGTTTCTTCTTGCTGTACTATTGTCTCATCAGAGGCCTACATAGAATAGCCTTCCCTATGTTTGATTTACATTAATTTTTATTTATATGTATCTTTGATCTCTCTCCACACAAATACACGTGTATATGTGTGCTCACACGCATGCTCGTAGCGTAGTGGGGCCTGACCATCTGCTTTGAATTACTGGAAAGGAAATTGTATGTAACGGCCATCCAGGGACTATTAAAGAGAGAGGCAGAGGGAAAGAGCACTCTCTAATCAGCAGTTCATTAAATAGCAACAACTTGTGGCAGAATTGTGCTTATGAGACTGCTGAGCGCTCAGGTATCCTTAATTGTTTAAATTGGGAATTTGAAAACTTATTAGGATCTTGGATAACTGCTTCTGAGTTATCCATGAAAGGCAACATAAAAAAACCTTATAAACACATAAAAAGTAACGTAGCAAACAAGGGTGAAGCCATGTCCAAGAGAAACATAAACATGGAGGAAATCATTTAAATTAGACAGAAAGGGCAAAAATCGCAGGGCAGGAACCAAACAAAAGATGGCCCTGATGCTGTCTGTCTGTGGATGGATTTATGAGTTTGTGGAATAAACCTCTTTGAAGAGTCACAAAGGTGCTGGGGGGCTTAAGGGTCAGGGATCATATTCGGAGTCTATAAAATAAAATTAATCATAATCAGTGAACCAGGCTTTCCTGAAAGTAACTCTAGTCAAAGAAGCAAAGTCAGCTGTATTTTTAAAAATCAAGCGACACAGTCAAGTATATAATATTTGCTGTGTATTTTGGGAAGAGGAAGATAAGGGTACTGTAAAAATGCTGCTTTCAAGTTTAGAAGGAAAAAGTAGGTCAGGAGATTTTCATCCTTCCTTTACTTTTACCCTGAAGGGATTAATCTTATTTCAGATCTAGCAATGCATACAGACCCATAATCTACAGAATATTTTATGTAGGAAATCAGCATTTGTACAATCAGCATTTGTACAATCAGCATTTAATCTCAGTCTCTGTGGTTAGAGAAATATATGCAGCAGATAAATGCTGAGTCATTAACTCAATATTAATAATGTATTAGTGGCCACCTTATGGACCTCAAATCTGCAGATTCTCCTCTGATGCCAGGAAGTCTGAAAGCTTAAACAAAACAGACAAAGAATACTGTACCCCTAACTGCCTTAAACAGAAATTCTGAAAATGGGGTTTGAGTAAAAGACTGAGAATTTTTTCAGTACATGAAATACAAACAGGATGAAACTTCGGGGTGGCAACCCTAACTCTAGCTACTCCATCATGTTTTTATGATCTTGGCCGTAAAGATCATATTTCATAAAAGCCAAGACCAAATTTTCCAATGTCAGTGCCTAAAGTCAGGCAATTGAATGAATAACCCGACTTTCTTAAAGGTACTGGTTGAAGGCTTTCTACTTGAACTAGCTTTGAACTGTGGAGAGACAGGTGCCACTTGTTTTTCACCTAAAATAGGACTACTTGCATAGGTTTCCAGCAATAGGTTTCATTGCAGGAACCTGCAGACTCCAGAGTCTGAAAATGGGAGGACGCATGGAGTCTCCTCTGGGTGGTAGTAGGTTACGTTGCCTCCTGTTGCTTCCTCTTACACTGCCGAGGTGTAACACAACAAGCTATCATGACGGAGATGAATTTGGGTGTTAAGGTACATTTGTGGAGACAGTGCCCAGATTTGTCAGCAGAAGCAACATCAGCCAAGCAATTTAGAGGAGAAGCAACAGCTGGGGAAATGGAGGGTTTTGGTATTTTCTGTCCAGAAGCTTTCTTCCAAGTTCAAAGCTAAAAACACAGTGGTAGGATTTCTGGTCTTTTCTCAGGTGCTTCGTATAGGTCTAGTGAAGCAGGATGTAGGGATTGTTTGGGAAAAGGCAGAAAGGATTTGAGAGAAAAACAGTTTGCTCCTGTCCTTCTTATAACTTGCATATTTCCTCTCAAGTTTGAGAAGTGCAAAGCCACTTTGCAGTCTCTCTTTTGAAATACTCAAGGACTGGGAAATTTTGTCCTTATGTGACAGTATTGCTCTGGGTACCTGGCTGCTGGCTTGAGGAGCTGGGTAGAAACATTGCTGGAGATCTTACGGCTGTGATTTCATAAGGAGGATCTACTGCTGTTCTCTGAGTTACCTTTGCATGATGGATACGTGCACAAGCAACCTTGCAGTGCTACCAGTCTGATCCTGTGGGTTGCTTGTGGAATAAGAGAGAGAAACAAATTCAGACTGACAGGTGGGCACTTCAGTTTTCAGTTGGTGAATGATTTATTTGTGAGAACTCATACCTTGCTGCATAACTTAGTGGTTCTTGACACAGTCTTTTCCATGTAAAGGAGTCGGAGATTGGACAAAGGGCTGGAGATTTCCTACAGCAGATTTCCTATGGCAGCCCCTGCTCCCCAGAGAGGGGGGATATGGTTTTTATTTCACAAATGGGCTGAAGCAGTATCACTTTTCCCTGTAAAAATCTGCATGCTGAGCAGTGAGGGGAACACATGAGCACCGTGCTTACCATTTCCCTGACGGGGAAGTGGTTTCATTGCAAGCAATGAAATCAAACCAGCTGAGGTGCAAATAGATTGCCCTGATGATTTAACTTGCTTTCATTTTGGCAGTGGTGGGCAACACAGGTTATACAGTAAACCATACAGTATAGTGTTTTGTGACAAAAATAATAAACTGAGATACCCGTCATCTGCTGTAGGAAATATTGAAAGTTAAATGGTCATCATAAAATGCAAGAGTTGTTATCGATCGTTGCTGTCTCCCCTGAAGGGTCTAGCAGACATGTAAGTGTGGTGTAGGTAGTCACATTGCCTTTGGGTTTTTTCCCTTAAGTCACAAAATTTCACATTTGAGTTACCGCTGACTGGTGCTGTACCTTTGGCAGATGAGAGGTGAAGGTTGCTCTGAGCCCAGCAGTCCCTCCTTGTTTGAGGAAAGGCTAAAGAGTTTCACTGTCTAGCAGGTGGCTGCAATTTTGAAAATAGCTTAATAAATTTTCTTCCCCCTGTTTTTTGTCTGATGTGCTAATTAAGCTCACCAGGGAAGTGTGTGGCTTGGATTCCTCCTTTGCTCTCAGGCTCCTGCAAACAGGCAACAAATGTAGATATATTTATGCAATTGTGGCAAGGGGGAAGGTGTCCAAATTCTTGACCTGTGAAGGTACCGAAGCGTTTAATGCGAGGGATGGAAAACAGGGGCATGCTGTTCCTGAGGCACGGTGGGCAGGGCAGGGGTGCTAATGAATTGGAAGAGGAAGGCTAGATGCCCCAGAAGAGAGTGGCAAGTGTGTGAAAAACAGATTGTGTGAGTAATTACTTTTGCATACCTTCCTGACCATTATCAGCAGGACTGGATTTTTGATGAAAAAACTTAATTAAAAAGTTTAATTTTTTCCTCTTAAGAAAACTGTGCACAAGGACTCATTGGTGGGTGGAATTTAGGACACTGATTAATTGCTTTCAAGTGATCAGCTGTGTGAATCCTGCTAAGATGAGAGAAACAGTAACAGTTGGCAACCTGCTGGGCTAATGGTACAAATACTTGAGCACTATTTTTAAAGTAAGGCTTTTCTGATGACTGCCCCATCGTTGCCGTTGCAGGTAGGTATTTGCTGCAAGAAGGGACAGAGGGGACTCTGGCGTGCGGCAGCTGCACCCATTTTGCAATCTTATGTCCCCTGATTACTTCTGTCTGATTATTTCTTTACCCTTAGGAGCCTTTCCTAGTGCTGGCCCTTGTATAAGGTGCTGTGCAAACGCAGACCTGGCATCTTTCTTCTGTGGTAATGCATTGCCCCCTGAGCCTGGGTATGTGGTTGACTGTGACATGGGGCCTTGGAGCAGGAGCCAGGATTTAATTGCATGAGGTCCAGGCTGCGCTGCAGACGGATGTGAGGGGAGCCAACTCTCTGTCTTGTGTCAGGTGCATGGGATTTGACAGATCTGCAAATACCAGGCAGAGATCCCGACTTTGAGACCTTGCTGCATAACAGAGGCTTTTACAGGCAGTGGACACCGATTGCAGTGGTTTTCATGTTTGTATTAGTACAAATGTAGTAATTAAAACAGTTAATAAAACACAGCAAAGCTGTGTGTTGTACATGGCATATGTTATGCTGCATGGCAGCATCCACGCTTGAGAACCATGTTTTTTCGTTCCTTCCAGGCTTACATATTTGGTTCATTTAAAATGCTGTGGCATCACTCACTCTTCATATGGGTTCTTGTGGGTACAAAAACCACCGTGTTACAGCACAGCTAGTCTAAGGCAACTTTAAATGTTTTTTTTCTCTAGCATGGGCAAAAGCTGAGAATTGAAACGTGATAGTTTACAGATGCTCAGTTTCAGTCTATTCAGTCTATTTCTTGAAGAAGACGACTCTTTCTGTTCAGTCTATTTCTTGAAGACATCTGAAGTACAGTTGTCACTGACCTCAAAGTGAGAAGCATAAACATTTGCCAGACTTCATGCAAAGAAATTGGCAACTGTGGTCCCCTTTGACACTGGTCTCTTGCATTGCCTTTCAGCTTTCTAAACTGGAAGACAGCCTCCCCATAGAGGGGAGGGAACATCATCTGTCTCCCAACGCCTTCTGCTGCTTTTTCTTCCCCAGCTCTGCTTCTTCATTTCTCGTTCAACATACAGCAACAAACTCAGCCCAGAGCACTGGGACAAGACAGGAGGCAGCAAGCGTGCCTTTCCACTGCTGCAGCATGCTGGCAGTCTTACTACTCTGCTTTCTGCATGGCACTTCCCGGCTGCAACCATTGCTTGGCAGCTCCATCCCTCCCAGCCACCCTGCCCCAGCCACCTCTTGCTAGCTGGGAAGCAGGATAGGTGCCTCCTATGCTGCTCCAAGTAGCTCTGAAGGAAGACCCTATCCTATGTTATCCTCTCTCCCAGAGCTGCATTTCTGGAGTTTGCTACCCGACACTGTTTAATTCTTGAAGATTTACTAATCTGTGCTGCAGATTTATGATCAGTTGCTGTTACTCCAGAGCAAAGGACACTTGACTAAATTCCCCCTTTCATCAGTCTTTCTAAGCAAGCTCTCTGCTGACTGAAAGCAGACAGGGCAACTTGGACCTGCAGGCAAGGCCTTCTACACTCAAATGTCACTAAGGAGCCAGTGGCTGGCTGAGTTAATCTGGCCGTATCACCAAAGGCACTACAGTTGGTCCCTGTTGCTTGCAGGGAAGTAAGTCTATGAAATTCAAGAAGCAAAACTTTTACTAAGAAGCAATATCTGGGTGAAGGAGAGAAGGGCGAAGAAGAGGAACAGAAGGCTTGTGCATTCATGTCAATAGTGAGTGATATCCAGGAATGCATGTTGCTTGGAGTGCCTGAAGGGAGAAGCTGTGACTGACTGCGTGGCGGGTTACTTCTCCCAGCAGCGGGGCTGTGGTGCAAAGTGGAGCCATACCCTCCAACTCCTTGTATTGCATTTACCAGTCATCCCTTCTTTAACACATCGAAGATGTCCCACTTGCTCCCTTACGCATACTTTGGGTGTCCTTGAAGATTTCAGATAGCAGGGAGGGAAAATGGGGTAATGCAGAAAGGTACCGCTTTCTAGTTGGGGATTATTATTTCTGTAATGCTTTCTGTGCCTCTGGGATGAGGCTGAGAGAAGACATGGAGTTTTAAGTAAGAGGAATGATGGGGGAGTGCAGTAGCTGGCGTTTCAGTTGTGTGAATAGAGAAACACTGGAGCGCAAGTGCTTTGCGTAAATACTGTGTACTGCACATACTGCACAGTGGACACTTATGGTCAATTCAAACGCCTTCCGAAACCCAGCTTCCCAGTGAGAACAGTACACGTTGCATGATGAATATGAAGAGCAGCAGAAAGGATGCCTGTCCTGTAGCTTGTTTTAACAGTGCTTGAAAGTATTAGTCATGTAACAGTGGTAAAGAATCACAGAAAGACAAGCTTTCTTCTAATGCTAAACAGAGAAATTCATTATGATAAGGCCCAGAGCATTATTCCTCAGGCAAGAATCTCTCTGGCTGCCAGCAGAGAGATTAGAGCTGGATTTTTCCCTACTCTTGTTCGTACATGGCTTCTCTGCTGTTTTGTTTTGTTTTGAAATACAGGTGATTTTAGGATATTCATTCTTCCTCTTCTTCTCCTACCCTAGAAAAGCCTTGCTAGATTACTGAGAGCTGCTGTTTAGCATGTCATCATCCTTTATCATTTTTACGGTATGTATCTCTGACTTTTTTCCAGAGCATCCTTCACCCTTCTCCTTTGCCTACCAGTGACCGTGCTTTCCTCCTGCAAGAGTTACATTTAAAGCATAATAGCACTTAGGACTCAGCATTTTTGTGTTAAGCCAAATCCTGTTGCTTTCGTATCCCATCATGCTTGTCAGTCCCTCATTTCAGATCCACTTTCTTCATTTGAACTTGTCCTCCTAAGAGCATCCTGCCCTTGGCATGTGCAGCCTTTCTTTTGAAATGCATTTCCTCACTGTGCCATTTTCCTCTTCATTCATCATCTCCAAATTTTTCCTTATGGGATATTCTCTTCTCTCTCCTACTCTCTCACTTGCATTGCTGTAACTAAATATTACTCTGTTTAGAAAGAGTTAATAGTATTGGGGAAGGATGCAGTCCATGGTATTCACATATTAGAGTTTTAGTCTGTTTCACTCTTGCCAGTATGTGGAAACATTAAAAGAAGAGAATTGCAGTAACGAGGCATAGTTTAAGATCCTGGTAACAAAGTGGGCGAGGTGAGCAGCAATCCTGATTCAAAATGCATCCATTCAGAGTGCACCCTCACTGGTCTCCTACCTCTGTACCTAAGTTCCCCTCATCAATATATATAATATCAAGAAATCCATCTCTTATAACTGAAAAGCATTGTTGTTGGTTGGAAGATCATTGCTTCCCTTGTTCTGTTATCTTACTGATTTACAGAAAATGTACTGTATCCTCAAAGCTAAATATCAGGAGGTTTTAATATATTTAATGTTCTGCAAATAACTTTAAGAGTCCAGTTCACACTGTAGATAAACTCTCGATCTGGCAACACACTTCAGAGCGCAGAAAGGCCTTTTTATATGGGGAAGGCATATTTAAATTAACTCCTCCTCCCCTTCTTTTCCATCCCTCTTCCTTCCGTCATCCTTTTCCTCATGATCTGCTTGTTTATAGCAAGCCCGAGGACAGAATAATGATTCCCGGTGCTTCAGGGGCTTGATCTGAAATTCTAGCTGCATAGGCACTTGTATTAATGAAAGCAGCTAAGTTTAAATTCTCTGCAGGATGTCAGATGAAAAGCATGTTTCAGTCAAGCTTAAGGGTGCAGTTACACACAGAGTAAGTGCACTTTGCCCCCAAGTACACAGGGAACCAAATGACAAATTGGCAAACCTCATTGCAGCTTCAGTGGGTTTAGGGAAACAGCACTGAAATAGTAAATCTGGTACCTCCTGGATTGTTTTTTCTTTTGAATAAATTGACTGAGATCCTAGGCAGTTCTGTTTTTTTCAGACAGTAATTCAGGGTACAGAATAATCATAAAAGCTTGATGAGTTACTTTTACCCATCTAGCAAGGTGGTACTTAAGAAACGAACACAAAGTTTCCTGTCTAGAATTGCCTACAGTGAAAAGACATGTTTTGGAAAATCGATGCCATCAATGAACTCAAGCCTGTCAATGTTTTATTTGGTGGCTTCCCATGCTGAGAGTTTGGAGTCACTACTTATAATACTTGAGTTTGTGCTGATGTCACTTGGTCTCATGAAAAAAGCAGGATTGATCTCTACCTGAAAAGATCCGTGTATCAAAACCTCTCCTTGTAAAGTTGGAAGGGACCTCCAGAAGTCATCTAGTCCAGCTTCCTGCTCAGAGCAGGACTAATGTTGTAGTTAGATCAGGTATACCAAAAGAGACTGAAGAAGCAACAGTGTATAAACACATTAAGGACTGGAAATCATTAATACACTACCTATCTGTGTTGCCTAATTATTAAGACCCTGTTTTCAGGTGCTTATAATTTTTGTCACACTTTAACTGTTTTTCCGTGCTAATGATTATGGGTCTGAACGGATGGCTCATTTCTGAAACAGAATTAAAGACTATCTTCTCTCTCCCATATAAATATTTTCATGAACTTTCCTTTGAAGAACTCTAGCAATCCTATGCTTTGGAGTAAGAATATGACTTTCGGCTAAGGTTTTGGTCTTTGTGTCATCTAGGTGGAAATCCATGCAGTATGCTTTAAATTCTTTGAATTTAATAACTAAGATTTCACAAGACTGACCATCACTGTCCCTACTTCTGCAGCCCTGGGCTCTAATGCTGAGTCTTGCTCTAAAACCAGCACTGAGGAGGAAGCCTGCTTCATTCCTAAACTCCCTGGGTTCCCATGCAGTGTCTAGGAAAAGGCTGTCTCACTCGATTGCAGATACCACAAGATTTAAAACAGAATTGGGTACTGATTTTATGCCATGTGATAGAATCTTTGGGCTTTTTAAAAAATTACTCTATTAAAAAACCACAGAACTTCCTAGATTGTTATGCAGGTAACAAGGTAGCTCCAAAGAATATTAAGGCTATAAAGGCTGGTGCTCACAAGACTGCGAAATGCCAGAAGGAAGGGTATCTCCATGGCCCTGCTTTCCCCCATTGTTTCTAAATTGTAATATAGTCTTTCTAACTGGGTGATTGCACTCTGGGTTTTCCACAATACTTTGGTCTCATTTATAGTACAGAACAGAGACTGTTGCACTTACTTTATTTGCTTCAGCAGCTGAAAAGTGCACAGCGACTGAAGCAAGAGACTGCAGGAAGAAATGATACGGTTAAAGGCAGGTGAGAGCTGCCCTGGAGAGCTGCATCCTGTTTCTGCCTGTTGCATCATTTTCCTGAAGTGGCTTAAACCAAACTTCTCGCTTGTTAGTAATGATAAGATCCTCTTTTACTGGCTGAGGCTTGGGTCCTGGTTTGCAGAAAGGTTAAGCACCACAACCACAAATGAATTCATACTTAAACCAGAGAGAAGATCATGTCCTGTGCTTCTCAGCTGGGGTTCCTGAAAGTCAATGGATGTATTTTTGACCTTGATCTCTCTGCAAATCAGTTACAAATATGTAAAACATGGATGATACAGTGGAAAAAATAATTAATATTTGTGAAGCAGTTGGGTTCAGTTGTGATGGTAACAGAGGCACGGTCAGCAGGAAATTAATACTTCAGGCTTCTGAGCAGAATGTGAATAGTGCACAGTATGCAAGACCTGTGGCTAAATGTAGAAGTATGATGAGAAAGCAGTCACGCTTAATAGTTGTCTAGTAGCTATAGAAACTATAGTTTCTATGCACTGATTGAGGGAAGGACCCTGTAGAAAAAACCTATATGAGCATTTAAAGTTTGTATTCCAAAGTATGCTTGATAGCTGGATGAAGGCTGCTGAAGCAACTGTAATTCTGACATATCTTTAAAGCTTTAAAATGCAAGCTTTAAACTTGCACGATCTTATAATGTAGGGTTCTTTTAGTAGTGTTTCTATGTGTAAGGTATTTTTGTGAGCTTTATAAAACAGTATTAATAAAGACTGACTCTGTCCACTCTAGCTGTTGTCTTCCCATCCTAACTTTCTTTTTAATATATAGGCAGATTTTTAACATCAGTGGTTTGTTTGTCTGGTTTTTTTACATATGTATGCCTGTGCATTGTCCAACAGATTGACTGTACTGTTTCTTCCAA
The DNA here is from genome assembly GCF_965638725.1 of Aptenodytes patagonicus. Classification (NCBI taxonomy): domain Eukaryota; kingdom Metazoa; phylum Chordata; class Aves; order Sphenisciformes; family Spheniscidae; genus Aptenodytes; species Aptenodytes patagonicus. The sequence goes on along the minus strand of NC_134955.1, from coordinate 32,719,974 downwards.
AACACAAGAGGCTTGCACCATTTGAGACATTTACAGCAGTGCAGATGACTGTGTCATATAGGTAAAATGCTGCTACATCAAAGAAGTGGTTCTTTAGACCATCGATACGCTTCGTGCTGATGTAAATGGCTGCAGAAGATACAAGGCCACAGGGAATCAAGCTCCATGTTTTAGAACAAAACATGTAATTTTGCTGAAAGTGATTTACAGGCAGAGTTTGTTTATGCTTCCCATGCCATAGCAAATAAACAGTGCTGTTCTGGATGCACCGTCAAATAGCGTTGGAGGTTTGTGAAATATTGGGCTTGCTGTAACAGGAGATGGGCTGTTTTTTATTTTAGAATAGTTAGCGAGCTAGCTTCTTTCACAGATTCATTTCACTGCGTGTTTCTATAAATTTTATTTAAATACTTAGGGGGGGACAAATTTTAGCTTGTGCTTGGAATGTCCTCAGAAGTTTGTTATCTAGAGAGAGGAACAGCCCTTGTTGCACATTACGCATGATTATGTCCCGCTTAGGGATGGAGACAGGCTTGAACAGTGCGGGACTGTCTTCCTGCCTTGACTTCTGTGAATAAATTACTGCTCTGTTTCTGTTTCCCACATATAAAGTAGGAATTATATTACTTAGCTCACCCTGATGTAAAAAGGTTTTGTTCACATAAAACTTGGTGATGGAAAGCAGTTCGTATCATAAATCACTTTTAGTTCCTTGAATGTATTAGACTGGCAACCTGAAGAAAAAACTGCAGCCCTAGAAGAAGCTTAAAACATAGAAACCAGTCAAAAGAGAGTATAAAATAAACCAGGGTCCACCCAGGCTCTTTATTTTCTTTATTTTCTTTCTTTTTTTTTAACTTTTTTTTTTTTTTTGAGGGGATTTAGATTGTTTAGGAGCTTAGACCTAAATGTCTTGTTACTCCATTTCCTTCCATTCTCTGGCCTCTCGCAGCATTTGTGGGAACTCAGTCAGCACAGGTGGACACCTGCATGCATCGGCCAGAGTGGCGTGCCGAGAATCACCAGCTTGTCCTGGTGTGGCGTGCCAGGTTCCTTCCCTTCTCTTGGAGGAAAGTTCAGTTTTGGAAGAGCATTCTCAACTTGTAGCTACTTACAGCATGCCTGCTGTGAGGGGAGGGGTTTGGAGGAAGGCTCCGGGCCAGCCGTAGTCTCCAGTCAGGCTCGACCGTTAACGCAGAGTTGCTCCCTGGGAACTGAGGACTGGAATGGGGTAGGAATTTCTGAAAGAAAAACTCATCTGTTTAATTGTTTCATGAATTGTATGTGCAGAGCCTTAAAATATTTCCAGTTTCTGCCATTTTTCCTTCACAAGAAAGGTGACCTGTACGCTTCTAGTCATTAGCTTCTGTTCTTGCACGTATGCAGCAGGTAGCACAGGCATGAAGTAAAGATGCAAAGTGGAGTACAAAACCCAATATATAACTTAGGTAATTAATTACTATAAAAGTTACAGGTTGCTTCCTGGTGAAGTTGTATTTGAATCTGAAATAGAAAATTTCATCGATTCTCGGTAATTGTTCAGGTGAGTAGTAAAGCCTTTGGGTCAAAGTAAGTACAAAGTAAGTACTGATGTAATAGCAGGGAAACTTTCTGAAGTTTCTGCAGAGGAGAAAAGCACGTGCTTAGTTTAAAATTAGGGCAGATCTACTGACTTGACCAGACCCATGGCTGAAAATTCTGTCTTAAAACATAAACACATATCTATATCTTAAAAAAATAATTAAAAAATAAGAGAGTGCTAACTGAAAACATGCTACTTGCAGTGTAAGGTCTGGTTTTTTTCATGTAAATGTAGCTCACCACATGAATATTGAGTAAGTTGTATGGCTGGCCCGTGTCTGCTCGTGGAGCAGACTCAGTGTGACGGCACTGCTGAAAGCGAGGAGAACTTAGTGGATGTTCCTTCTGTGTCTCACCCCAATGGGACAAGAAGCGCTCTGCCGTGTGAGATGGGCAGGGTTTCTGCTGGGCACTTCTTCTGTCAGTAGCATGGTCACTGATGCAGAAGAAGCCTGTGGAGATCAGGCTGTGTCGCACGGTCGGACTCTTATCTGTCTGATCTACCTGCACTTGGAAGCGTGTTCCTGCAAATTCGGTTCTGAAGTTGCATCTGTGCAACACGTGCTTGCTGGGAAGTGAACAGCAGTAAAATAAGTTTCTATTAGTTCTGAGTAAGTATTAGTAAGCAGTGCTTGCTTGGGGTTTTTTTTTCTGTTCCTCAGAATTCACCCAGGTCTCTTGCACAAGAGAGCTGTAATTAGAGTGGAACAGAGCAACGTATGGAAAATGACAGCACTTATTCACTGGCAGGAAGATTTCTTTTCCCTGAGACTTCAAGTTGTCAAGCCCACTTCTCCTGATGAGAGCACCGCTGGGCTGCGAGTGATGGATTACTCTGGGAAGACAATCACGATCAACAGCAAAAAGGAAGCAGATCTGAAACTTTCTCCTAAACTCAGTCTCGATCAGAAGTGTTTGCCTGATGGCTAGCAGATCTGGCTACAGCTAACAGAGAGGCCTGCCAACAGTAGCAGGAGGGGTTTGGTAGAATTACATTTCCTTACTTTGTAAACGTTCTGGATCCAAACCTCCACTGCTGTCTTACCCAAGAAAAATTATGCGTACTTGGGAAACTTAGTAGCATTTCACTTTCCAAATGCAGAGGTATGCGAGTCACATCTCACAAGATGGAGAAGTGTGGGGCACTAGAGAATTAGGATGGTTAAAACACTGCAACTCCTTCGAGAGTTTTATTTCAAGCTGTTCTAACTGTGGCAATTTTTTGCAGAACAGAGGATGAGAAATAGTTGGTGATGCTGGGTTTTTTTTTTTTTTTAATTCTCTGCTGGCATGACTCCCTTATGGTGCCTGTTGTGTACCAGGGTATTTGTTTTGGGCTAAAACTAATTTTTCAATTTCTCTTGGAGAAAGAGAGTAACTTACTGACGTTTTAGTCCAAACAAACGTACAGACTCAACTATCCAGAAGGCCAAAAAGGTGGGCACTGTAATGCTTCTCGTCAAAGTTTTCAGCTGTTGAAGGGATAACTCTACTATTTTACTACCACTATTATAATGTGTTATATCAGATTACAATTCTCTTGTAGATCTGGAGGCCGGATAGCCCTATGATTCTAGTTAAAAATCTGTTTCTATTTCTGACGCTACCTCCAGATGAGTGTCCTGGGATATTGGTTGGTTTGCGCAGACTGGCTGTGAGGACAAGGTGATACGGACACTAGTGTACCCAAGTGGCACTGCTTGGGGGAAGAAGGTCCTTTGGAGAAGAGGCAGCCGCAGGGTTGCAGGAACTGTTGGGAGGTGGTGAGCTTGGGAAGCACAGTGCACTCCAACATCCCCGTTTGGCACATCTCTTCCAAAGTGTCCACTGGCAGAGCTTCAGCAACAGAAATGAAGGAACTGCCTCTGTGAAATGCTAAATCTTCCTTCGCTCTCAGAGAGAAAGAGCAATGTGTTTGCATTTATTGCTTTGTCTTCAGTAAACCTAGCCATTTATAGATAGATACTATTGCTGCTAAAGTCTCTACGTACACATCTCTGTAGGGGCTCCAGGTTTCTGGGAGTATGGCTCATGGAAGAGGGTTTCTATATATCTACTATGTGCTTCGTCCTGTAAACTCAACCAACTGCTTTTGAAAGCTCCTGAACCTAGATCACATTTCTTTTACAGTAACAGAAGAGGCTTTAATTACTGAGGCAGAAAGTTTGCTGGTTAGGAAACACAGTCAATTTTCATTGCATCTCTATTACAAAGCTGGCATAATTTTAAAAAACTGACTGCCTTCCGTCTTCCAAATGCATGAAGTCTCATTATATTTTAAATACCTTTTGTGATGTGTGACTCAGAAGAACATGAACAGTACTCTGCCACTGTGCAGTTTTTTGCTCCAGCTTCATCTGACTCAATTGCATTTGGCATTATTTCACCAATTTTATTTTTGAGGTTTGATGAACACGTAGCTACCTAGCTTTCTCAGTACATCATGTTAAAACTTTGGCCTAGATACAGAATAAAATATACTTGTCTGATCAACTATATTCAAATAAATCAAGATGAGTAATGCAGGAATCTGTTGTAAAGCTTGTTTAGCATGATGCATACCACTTTCCAGATGTTATTCTTTCTCTTCTAATAATTACTTTTAATTCTTTGCTGATTGCCATTAAGAAAAGAATTCAGCAGAACTTAAGAGAAAGAAAGAAAAAAAGACAAAGGTAATAAAAGATGCTGAAACTAAGGAGACTTACTGTCAAATTGAGGCATATGTGTAAACTGCCTGGCTGCTCTCTAATTTTCAGGGTATAGAGCAGGGGGAGACTCTTATGCTGGCAAAAGTGCCCTATGGAAATAAAAGGGTCTGTCAGGATAAAGGAGAGCGGGTGGCTATGATCATTCCTTCCCTGTGCTGCCTACTTCTTTCCTTAGGGGTAGAACAGAAGTTGCCTCCAGGACATGCATCAACTTTCTTAGATGCATTAGTCATATTCCAGCTCCAGGTCTTGCAAGTGTAATGCCTCCAGTTGTATCTGCAGCTGAGCAACTTCTTAATTCCTGGCCTGGCTTTCCAGGCTGCAGTGGCATAGGTCAATGGAGACTGCTTCTCAGATGGGGCTGCTGTACAGCCCAGGGTTTCTCCCAGACCTGTTCTGTTTTTCTGCTCCTCGAGTTGTCCCTCAGTGGGTTTTTCATAGCAGCAGCCTGGCTCTGGCTTTTTGGACCACCCCTAAAACCACTGCAGAGAAGGTCAAGGAGGGGATGGGCTTGTCTGCTGACATGGACCAGCTGGAGGAGGCCAGGGATGGAGAGATCTGAGAGAGGGCTGGAGGCATGGGGGCGTCTGGGGCAAGAGCTCAGGTGTCTGGGTTAGGAAGTATTTTTGGGACTAAAGGGCCTTAAGGGTTGGGGGCGCTGGGTTGAGAAGCCCAGGTAGGCCCAGAGGGATCAGCAGGGTATGATGCATATTTTGGGGGCCAAAGAGGTGAGATGATGGAGGCTTTGGGGAGGGAGTTACTGGGTAGTAAGTGGGCACTGCCAGGTAGGATGCTGTTTTGGGGCAGGGTCGTGTGCACAGAGCTACTGCCAGGCAGTGACTAGCTAACTTCTTGCTATTAACTAGTAAACTACTAAAAGCTTGTATAAACCCATAAATTAGTAAAACTGTAATTCATATAAATGTTTCCTGTCTCTTATTCATTGTAGGTGTTCAGGGAATTCAGGACAGTTTCTAAAGAAGCAAGTCTTTCTTGGAATTTTTGGGGCCGGTCTTGTTCAATATCTTTATCAATGACCGGGATGAGGGGATCGAGTGCACCCTCAGTAAGTTTGCAGATGACACCAAGTTGGGCGGGAGTGTTGATCTGCTCGAGGGTAGGAAGGCTCTGCAGAGGGACCTGGACAGACTGGATCGATGGGCCCAGGCCAACTGTATGAGATTCAACAAGGCCAAGTGCCGGGTCCTGCATTTTGGCCACAACAACCCCATGCAGCGCTACAGGCTTGGGGAAGAGTGGCTGGAAAGCTGCTTGTCGGAAAAGGACCTGGGGGTGCTGGTTGACAGCTGGCTGAACATGAGCCGGCAGTGTGCCCAGGCGGCCAAGAAGGCCAATGGCATCCTGGCCTGTATCAGAAATAGTGTGGCCAGCAGGAGTAGGGAAGTGATCATCCCCCTGTACTCGGCACTGGTGAGGCCACACCTCAAATACTGTGTTCAGTTTTGGGCCCCTCACTACAAGAAGGACGTCGAGGTGCTGGAGCGTGTCCAGAGAAGGGCAACGAGGCTGGTGAGGGGTCTGGAGAACAAGTCTTATGAGGAGCGGCTGAGGGCACTGGGGTTGTTTAGCCTGGAGAAGAGGAGGCTGAGGGGAGACCTCATCGCTCTCTACAACTACCTGAAAGGAGGTTGTAGCAAGGTGGGTGTCGGTCTCTTCTCCCAAGTAACTAGCGATAGGACGAGAGGAAACGGCCTCAAGTTGGGCCAGGGGAGGTTTAGATTGGACGTGAGGAAAAATGTCTTTACTGAAAGAGTGGTTAAACATTGGAACAGGCTGCCCAGGGAAGTGGTTGAGTCCCCATCCCTGGAGGTATTTAAAAGACGAGTAGATGAGGCACTTAGGGACATGGTTTAGTGGGCATGGTGGTGTTGGGTCGATGGTTGGACTCGATGATCTTAGAGGTCTTTTCCAACCTTAATGATTCTATGATTTGTTTTAAAGGTCATAAAGATTGGACAGCTCTGGCTCTGCTTCAGAAATGGGTAATGAGACTTCTTTGTCTGTTCCAGAATGAAATGTCTTTCTTTTTACAGCACTAGTAAGAAGTTTCTCGTTTATGAGCAAAATGGCAGGTTGAGAAGATGTTATGGATGAAGAACAAACTGGGATGCTAACTGCAGGGCCTTTTTTCCCTTCTGGTTAGAAGGGGAGAGTTGGGGAATGATGGTAGGTGTGATGGGGGCTTCAGTAGCAATGACTTAACATCTCACCATTGCTTGGGAAATTATTCATACTTGAGTGTGAAGATGGATGGAGCTTGTTTACTCATCGCAGAGGTTTTGTTTCAGTGGTCTGTTCTCTTAGATGATGGTGTTGATAGCTGAGCCATTATAATTTCAGTTCTTCTGTGTATTGATGTTGTGCCACTGTATAGCTTGTTTTTATCAGTATTTCAGATAGGCTTGACTTAATCCAGCAAATCTATACATCCTGTAGTGTCCACGTGAATCTACCTAGAAGGACATTTACAGATTTGCCCCCAAAATTACAAACCAAACTTTTCTGAAGTATTGGCTAACCTTTCTTGGATATTTGTTCAGAAAAACAGATTCTCAAGAAAATGGGATTATTTCTTGCACAATTGGATCCACCCTTCAGCAAGTAAATCAGGATGGAATGTGTACAGAACAATTCATTCATTATGAAAGTGGTCATGCTATCAAAATCTTAAAAAAGTAAGGGGGGGAAAAAAGCTCCAGCCTTTCAAAGCTGGAAATTTTCAGGTGAGGTACTATGTGGATGATCTGCATTTTGCAGGTTAATTTTATTCTTTATCTGTAGAATGTATTGATACTAAATGATGTACCATGTTTCTTCTCTTTGTTGTCTGATGAGACCCTATTCAGACACTCACATACATATTGAACAGATTAATTCTGGAGAAAAAGAAGTCACCTTCCTCATAAGGTTCTTGTGACTTGGCCATTTACAACTTGTGTATAAATTCAAAAGGAAGGTGTGGAAGATTTATACATTCCATGGATTCCACAGAGGTTAATTGCTTTCCTTCTTCAAGGAGCTCTTATCGTGCAGAAATAGAGCAGTCCCACTGAAGAGCTAAGTATTTGAGTCTAGCCTCAACACCAGCAGAATGCAAAATGTTTTGGATGAAGAAAGATAGTGTAAGCTTGAACTCTTACCAGGCTACACTCAGCCTTGCTTGAAGTAGGTTGCTAACATTACTGATCTAACGATACAGAGATAAATTAGGCATTATGTTCCTGCAGCTGGCATGAGCAGTGAGGACGCTGCCTCTGAGGAGTTTAGTGAGCCCAAAGTCACACTCCCTGTGAGATGATGGAAATGTTTGCCTTGTGCAGTTTTCAAGCTCAAATAAATAGGTTTAAAAGCTGGGCCATTAACATTGTCTATTCCAGCTTGTACGTGTCACAGGCCATAAAGCTTTGTGTAGTGGAACCAGGTGGAGGATTTGGGGTTTCATTTGATCCCAGAGAGTGTTAGAAAGTGGAGATTGAGGCAGGAGTAGTTCAGTAGTCCACCTCTGTGTGTTCATAGACTCTTCCAAGGTCACCCATAATGGAGCCTCTCTGGCTTTGGAGATGGGATAAAATGTTCTTAAATACTCACAGCTGTTAATTTTAGAATTACTGTTTTTACAAAACACAAGTTTTTTGGTGGGTTTTTACCAGCATCAGGAAAACATTTTTGTATTTTGAAGCCAAATGAAATTCAGTGATTAAATACGTTCAAACGCAGACCCCAGTCTCTGGGTGGCATAATCTCCTTCAGCTGTCTGTGGAGTTAACAGTGCAATTCTGAGCCTTAAAACTGCTTTTTATACAAGAAAGTCTGACATTGCCATAGCTCAGCAAAGATCTTTCATTAAAACCTGGGACCCCCCTTCCCATCCTCCTCACCCATGGCCTTGCTGTGGATATCATTACAAAGCTGGTGTGTGAATCAGCTTGTGTACTGTATGAACTTATGCAGATTTTTGACTAATGGTCAAAATTATATCCTCTGCGGTTCCAGTCATTTTTCCATTTGCAATTTTATTTTTATTTGAACCCTGAATGCAAAAATGACCCATGGTCAGGGGAGCACTTAAGCCCTGCGCTTGTGTGGATTAAAATCTGTGAGCTATTCACGCTGTGGGCAGCATGAGGGAGAACCTTATGAATTTGATTTCACAGGGGAGGCATTTTTAAGTCCTGTTGAACCAATGTTAGCAATATTGAGTACTTTAATGGAGTCAGCTTGCCAGTTGCTGACAGTGTTTTCAGCAACCTGCCATCTCGCTCAGCCAGAATCATTTAAAATTGACATGGTGCTGAAAATGAGGAGGCTAAGGAGTCCGGATTTGCTGACATAGCCGTATGTGGGCATGTTTTAAATACATCAGGATAATCTTGCTTGGAGGTTCTGTACATCAGTGCTGTGTCTTTAGTGCATTAGAAAATGGGATACTTCTTATATTGGGACACTTGTCTCTAGAGACGTCAGAACATCTACAAGTACTTTTCTAAGCTGTTATGAAGCATATAAGGTACCCTTTGCTGAGTGGGACACACCACATTGCTTATCTCTGGTGATAATTGAATAACCAGTTTCATTTCACTAGGAAGAAGCTTCGGATGCTAGAGAATGTGTGTTCGGCTCCTGAAGACCCCAGAAAGTCACCATCTAAACAACCATTTCATCTACAATAGCTACGAGATCATGTGCACTTTTGCCAAGCGTGTTTGACAGTGAACTTATTCTTGTGCACCTTGTTTTTCAAGGCTTGATTATTTTATAACCCTTGGATTTTTGGCTAGAGTAGTGATTTTTAATATTTTTTATGTTCTTATTCCAAAAAATGTCCAGTGGATCTGCAGACTATTTTGGAAATTTCAGCATGAGTAGTTTTCAAAACACAAAGCGTTAAAATAGGCTCTTAGTATTTTGAGAGGCCTGAAATATGGTAAAACAAGCTCCTCTGGGTGTTACATAGAAAATCACAAATGCTGTAGTCTTTCTCCAAGGAATATGCACAAGGGATACCTTGAGACTTGGGTGACGGATATTACTTTGCCTGTCAGCAAGGACACATAGGGTTCCTAGAAAGGGCAATTCAGAGAAAGAGATTAACTTTCATTGTTCTGGATTTCCCCTTGGAAAAGGGGAGATCCTCTCGCTCTCCAGTGACAAGAGAAGGAGCTGGCAAATTAACCGGTCATTGTGAATTCATCCCTCTGTGACCTGAACCTGAGAAACAGCACAGACATCCCTTCAGTGTGACAGTAAGGATGCTCATTTCGGTATCTTGGCCACCTTTCATTTGTGATAACGGCATCGTTGATTCACCTCCTGTTTTAATTGGGTGAATTAACTTCCTTTCCAGGAAGGGTACTAAACTGTGTAACTGCCTAGCACAGAAAGCGTTATAGGACCTGTCATGGGAAATGGAAACTGCAGCTTCTTTTACTGCTGTGTACTGACAGCTGTACATTTATCACAGGAAGGGCTGGTCTTGTATTTGCCTGGTAAAAGCAGACAGGTTTGGGAGGGGAGGCTTGGGGAGGTGGGCGAAGAAAAGGGGGGAGGGGGGTTGTAGCTCAGTGATTAAGAAAAGATGTACATGACTCACCCTTTTCTAACAGCGCCGGAGAGGGAGAAGGATACCAGTCCTTTAATCCTTCTCATTGCTTCTGTGGCCGCCCTCGTTCTCGGAGGTTTAAAGGATCAAATGTACAATCTGGGAATCTTTCCAGATACTTTTTTGAAGCACTGTTTGACTGTTACAAAACCGGTTCACTAAGCAAAGTGCAACCTCTCTGTCCCTGCTCTAGTGAATGGACACTTCTGGCTGGACTTCCTTATCCCCAGTCATGGATTTTAGTTATTTTCCACTAGAGGACCCATGTAATTCTGAGTTGCATCCCAGGGGTCCTCTCCAGCTTCCTGCTGTTTGCTTTGGTGCTTGTCTGCTGTCCTGTGTGAGGAGGTGGGAGTAGACAAATACTTAAAAATCCCCTGAGCAATATGAATGCTAGATAGTTGCTCACTCATTACTGCTAACTTTCTAAAGCAGCCAGTGTTGAGATGTATCAACGTGCCTGGCTTCTCTTTCCTCATCTCTCCAGATAGGGTAGCCTGGCTGGGCCACAGCCTTTTGTTGCAAAAGGCAGAATCTCCTGCCTGAAACACAAAGCTGAGGTTTTGGATACCAGCTCTCATTAAAGAAGCTTTGTAAATAAGGAAGTTTTAAACCTACAGGGGGGCCTGACTTCAGTTTCGTATTAATTTCCTAAAATCTCCTGGCACTTCAAATGAGTTAGGGTGTTCTCCAAATCTAATATTATGCAGCTGTCTAACAGCACTCCATGTAGTACCACCCTGGAAGTAATTTGTTTTGATTGATAGGTGAAGTGGTACCTACACAACCCCCCCAGTCTATCTCAAATACGCATTGGTATAATGTTTTTAGATCATTTGAGGTTGTGGATAGAAACTTATCTAGATGTATACAATATAATTTTTGTTCTCTTGGGATTTCTGGCAATTTGCTGACAGAGATAGAGCACTCAGTGCAGCACAGTGCTTTTTGTTTACTGGCCTCTGCAGCTCTGTTACTGTGCTTGCTGAGCATAACAGTAATATGCAGTCCTTGTAGCATCACTCCAGAGTGGTAGACATAGGATGGCAGTCAAATGAATACAAACTTGAATTGTTTCTTTGATCTCCCCAGACTTCCTACAGGCTGCTGTTGCAGGTTTTTTCAAGGTCATCAAGTGTTGGTCATAAAGAAAATGCTGGCTTTTGTGCCTGTGGTTGGCTGGCTAGAAAACACACCAGTCAATGAGGTGATGGAAAAAAAAACGACTTTGTTTAGATCAGACACTCTTTGGGCACGAGGGAAAATAATTGAGGGCAAATTGTATCTTCTGGGTATAAAAATGGGCAATAGCAACCAACCTAGTGTCCAAATAGTTCTGGAGTCTTAATCACTCTGCTGAAATGAACTATGATTTCAGTAAATCATGATGCAAATGTCCCTTTAGCTTTAAAGCTTAGGTGGCCTTAAGAGAATAAACATGTTTGTCAATACAGTCCAATTATTCTACTCGGATTTATAGCCTTACAGCTTCAGTTGAATTTTACCACTGAAAGAACAGGATGAAATCCAGGGTATTCATGTATTCCCAGATGTTACTGTGAGATAACTCTTATTCCCAGCTGTTATCAATTCTAGTGAAATAGCCTTTTCATTCAACCTAGCCAACAGCCTTTAAGCCAGAGATGAGACTTCAGCTGTTTTATTCTTTCAAAAAGCACAGGGATTGTGTCTAAATGCTAGTTTGAAGGAAGACAGAGTAGTTATCTTAAACCAGCAAGTGATGATGCCACTGAAGTACCTCTCATTCAAGTGAAATGTTGTTTGCCAGTTGTACTGGGATAAAATCTTGGGACTGCTAAACAAGAAGTCTATTACAGAGAATGCATTAATATTCGTAAAGCGCTTTGTGATTCCTGGAGGAAGGATGCATTATAAATACATGTATTATTATTAGCAAAGTTTATTTATGTGCTTTGAGACATCGTTTGTCAGATTCGGATTGCTGCAAGGCTGAGTTCACTGTTCTGCCCAGAGTCACGATGAGTCTGGGCACCGTCATGCTGCGCTTAGCCCAAGTGGGTTGGCACTGCTTGGGATCCCGCTGGCCAACTTCATTTCATCACCAAGTGTACCATCACTGCTGAACTTGCCAAGAACATGCTTGTGCAGTGGAAGTGCCCTGCATAAGGTATGCTGGTGTCCTAAAGTTATGTGACTGCCTAAATATTTCCACCTCTCTTTGTACAGAGAAGCCTAGAAATAACAAGGCTTAAAGGAGATATTTGTGGTTTTCTTCAGGCTTTGGTAGGAGTGGATGCAAGGTTTAAATCCAGAATTGCTAGCTATTTCTGAGGATGCAGTATTCTTTCCCATTTTCTTCTTGTCTCCTTCCCTTCATACAAGGTTTTCAAAATCAGTTGTAGAGCCACTGTCAGGCAGCTTCTAATACTGCACTGCGGATAGAAGTCTCTAGTAAAATTAGTGGTGTTTCTTCCAAATAGATAAAAAAAGAAGGACTTAAATCATTATCTTTGGCTAAAATAAAAGAAATTTCTCTCCTCAGATGCGTTCCTAACAGAAAGGCTGCAGTGTCTTTTCAGTGAGGTTATTGAAATAACCTTTTATATGCAGCACATGAACAAAACCCAAACTTAAGGTGTATTATTCTGATCTTTGGGAAGAAGCATAAGCAAGAATACCAGAAAGCCCAACCAAGGTATTTTAAAATATGCATTTTAAAGTAATTCCTAAGTCACCAAACAGCATCTTTTTCATCAATAAGTACATGCAACCAACTCATTTAATCTGTCTTTAATCGGATTCAATGTGATTTCTTCTTTGTTTTTAACACCAGAACCTTTAGGTAATTTTAAGGTTCTGGGAGGAGGCAGTGATTCCTTTCCTTATCAGCATCAGAAATCATTTTTTCTGACTGCAGAAATTTTCTCTTGGTGCATCTTGAACAGCTTTTTGGCAGCCAAGAATAACCAATCAGCCATCTTTTGTAATGCGTTGTCTCTTTATTTGTATTCAGCCAGTCTGCAATTTGCTGCCTTGAGAGCAGCAAATACTCATCATGTTAATTCATTTCTCTTCTTCTGTGCAGTTTGAGTGACATTAATTCATTCCTTTGCCCATTTCACATCTGATTAAGGACTACTACTTCCAATGTAGAGATGGAGTTGAGGAGCTGGGATTTCCTTCCTTACGAAGAAAAGCTGTGTAATGGGTCAGGATAGTACTTACAAGCAAGCAAAAGGATAGTCTGAGTCTGAGCTAGTGGCAACATTTTGTCTATAAACAGCGATGTTAAAGTTACTTCCTTTGTAAAAAGGACCTGGAATCTATTTTTCAGGTTAATTTCTAAAGCAAATACAAACATGCCAAATGTAGAGCTATAATCCTCAGATCTTTAGGGGAAGAGATCTTCTTGTGATGTCAAAGAAATTTAGAATTGAGGCAAAACGTGTAAAACTGTTTGCACATACCTTGTATGAGGATTTCTAGAGAAGGCTTAATGTTTGCATTTTGTAGCTTATTCCAGGCTGAGATTTCCAAAGGCGATTGCGCTAAGAGTTACGTGCCTACCCAAAAAGTATCCACTGCAGTATAGATGTTCACATATCCTATAGGCAGTGCTCTAGGTCAGGTGTTAATAAAACTTACTGTACTGTCCTGTACATGTACAAAAGTCCTGTACTAGGACTCTTCAATTATTTTGCTGCTCTCCTATGTACTGTTCTCACACTCTCACATCTCGGGCTGTGATTAGCTTTAAACTGATGCTATGTTTTTTTTCCCCTGTTTGTCCCACAAAGAATTTTCCATCTTAAAACCTATATTGCTTTCAGATCCTTTCTCTAATTGTAGGTTTTAATGATGAATTCTGTGTGCCTGAAGGGTAAAAGTAGCAGCTTTATTCCATTGGCATTCTCCTAAATTAAGTCTCACATCTATAGCAGAAAAGAAACTTTGAGTTTTATTTTCCTACTTCTAGTTCCTGTGCTTGAGACTGGAGATAGTCATATTCTGCCAAGTGATTCATACATTCTGTGTTTTACAGAGATAAGATAAAAATGTAAGAAAATAAGAAAAACTAAGGTAGAAAATACATCTCAATATAGTGTCTTAGCCATTGTTATGGTACCATAATTGCAAGGGAAATCAAGTTAATATTTTAACTTCATAAAATGAATGCGGCTTTTAAAAGTACAGAAGATGAAAACAAGTTCAGCCTGCCCTGATGACCCCATGAAAAGAGCTGGAAGGCTTCTGCAGTCCTGCATCAGATCTCAGCCACAGCCACACACGCTGGCACGAGGCGCTCACCCTTGACGAGATCACCAAGCAAGGCCAGCCAGGATGGAGCAGCTCTCCAGAAAAACTCTGACTGCTGACTGTACTGTGCACGACAGCACCTGGGGCAGGAGATGGTACCATCTCTTTTCTCCTATTGTGGTTGTTTCTTTTTGTCTCACTGGAGCTGCACAGTGTGCTAATTCACACATGGACCTATCTCCATGGCAATGATTTGAAGTCATACCCCAGTTGAATGCCAGATCAACTGGAGAACAACAATGTATGATAAAAGTGTTTTCTCTGGGAGCTGGAAGAAGGGCTTAGTACCTCATACCTTTCCATCACTTGCTTAAAGCTGCTGTAGTTTTCCTTTGACAGCCGGTCATACCTGTATCAAACATGTTTCACGGCTCTCAGTTTCTAACTCATCAGGGCAGTGGATACTCTCTTTGAAATTAGCTCTTCAGCTTATGACTCTGAGTAAAAATCTTTGACCTAATGCACAGAGGCTTCATTACTTGAGAATCTTGACCATAGACCTTCATCTGTACTTTTGTTGCCATCCTAAGGTTATGCTGTTATCTAGCCAACAGCTGGGGCTAACGCTATATTCTGAATTATTATAATGCCATGTTTACAGAATAATGATGTTAAAAAAGCGAGGGCTGTTCTGTTAAAATTCTGATAGCATATTGAGTCTTGAAAGACATAGCTAGTAATGCACAAAGTGTTGAAATATATGTACATTACTGTCTATTTTTTGATTCTAAAACATGAGAGTAATGCCAGGCAGTTTATCAGCAGCAGTTATCAGCTGTCACCATTTGTTTGACAAATTACTAATTGCTCTATTTCAAGCAAATGTTTTCAAAGTAGACAACACAAATAACTGACTTTTGCTGTTTATTTGGAGGCTCTTTGTTTCATCACAAGTAATTCCAAGAACACACAATACTGGCCAGTTAAGGGAGCAAGACAGCTTTATTTTGTGTAAAAGCTTTCAAGCAAACTGTATCCCCAGATGCCTCATGGTTTTGTCATATGGTTTGTTTAAAAAAAAAAAAAAAAAAAAAAAGAGGTGAACCCAATCTGAAAGATCTGGGTTTTGCTCTGTGTGTCTGTAATTTTGAAGAGGCTGGTTCATGACAGCAGTTTAGGAGTACATTTGGGTATGAGGGACAAACCAGCCCTACGTGCAATGGTATCACTTTCTCAGTGGTAAAGAAAGGAATTTAGTTTCGAGCAAGGGGAGACAAGATATGCTTCCAGATTTTTAAAAGCAAGTGATTTGCTGAAACATAAGAAGACGACTGTTCCAGATGGCAGGATTTGCAGAGAGAAAGGCTACTGTATTTAACAGCAACAAGATTAACTGAATGGGCCAACAAGACCCAAATGTTAAATCAAAGCAGAGAGCAGAGAGACTGGAGATGCCGAATGTACAAATTGTCATGAGCTACAGCTTGAAATCAGTGTGTGACTCGGAAGTCGAGAGTTGTGCAACATGGTTGTGCTTCTGTGCAAAAGGAAGAATGAAAGGAATGGCTATTTATGCATGCAGCAAGCTGAAATCTAAAAGGGGAGCTGTAATCAAGAGAGGAAAGGAAGGTCTTGGTAAAGGTGAAGTCCAAGACCTGAGGAGGTGCTGATGCATCTAGAGTTGCAAGCATAAAAGAGAAGGAAAAAACAGTGGCCTTTTGTGTTGTCAGGACCTCTAGGAGTTTTTCAGTTTACCCTTCAAGTAATCTGTATCTCTTTGTCTTCAAAAGTCATAAGGGAGGCTAAAGGTAATCACACACATCATTTGAAAGTTTGTGATGTTTTCCAGCGGAGCTGCCCTGCTGACCGGTGCAGCCACTGAATGGAGCAGTGGTCTCAGCCCTTTCCCTCCCCGTTGAGATGGCTGTTTGCTCATCTTAGTCAGAAGACCTGGAGTTTTGAAAGAAATAGGTATGTGTGAAGCAACCCAATGCCTTACCAATCTAATGGAAGTTGTCATCTAACATCTGTGGGTCTTTCAAAATGTTTGCGTAGGAGTGTAAGAGCCAAGGCAACGGCTGCATTTCCCGTAGTTGTGTTAGACTAGATGAGGGAAATGAAGATGGGTGAACTCCCCCATCCATCCTCCTACATTTGTGCGTGCACATAAGCAGAAGCACAGAAACAAAGTTATATATGAGAAAGGGTTAAACATTTGAAATGGAAAGTTACGATGTTAATACCATCAAATATAAAATGCGCGGATGAAAATGTGCTGTGACAGTATTTGCACTATCCCTGATGTTTCCTTCTGTGCATTTATTTTGGTGTCTGGATCTATCTGAATTGCTTCTGCCCTCAAAACTGTCTCATCTTGTATGTCTGAACTGTGCGTTTGTGTCTAGCCTAGATCAAAGCATGAAGTCATAATTAGTATATTTGGCTTATTAGTGAGCCATTGATCTGGCCTATAAGTGGCAGCACAGGTCTGTAAATTACCATTACACTACTAACAGGAATAATTCCAGGCAGTAAGGCTGGTAATAAACTGCATTTTTATGTTGTTGAGTAACAGCAGTGTCTTAGCACTCATTTATTGAGGAAAAATTTCTAAGTATGATTCCTGCCAAAGGCACAATATGCAGTTCACCATTGACATGTAAGTAGTACGTCAATTTATAATATTGTAGGGAAAAAGGTAGTTTAAAGGATATGAGTAATCTAACAAGAGATTAAAACAATTAAAAATAAAACCAGAGCGTAACAACAATAAACAGTCTGAAACGTACAACCTTTGCACTGATGCGGAGAGGGCACTCCTTCCTTCTTCACACCCACTCTGCCTAGATGTAAGCTCTGCGTGTTTCAGTTCTTTACCGTTGCAAAGTATATAATGATTTCTAAAAGACACAACAAAGAAAGCTAAAAGCTCGGGGAGTTCACAGAGATGGGAGGAATTTTCACGACAGGAGCTGTGAAGAATCCTGATTGATTTTACACCCCCCGCCCTCCCAGGAGCGCTCACCATGGTACAGAGTAATGGCTGACAAGAGCTGATCGTAAGTGTAAAAAAAAAAAAGGCTTTTATACATGCTTTTATGATATGCAGAACAAAAAAGCTTGTGATATTCATGCGTTTTGCCAAAACATGGTCAAATTTAAAAAGGAAATGTTTTAACTTGTTACAAAGTTAATGGCCTGT
This sequence comes from Aptenodytes patagonicus, assembly GCF_965638725.1. Lineage (NCBI taxonomy): Eukaryota > Metazoa > Chordata > Aves > Sphenisciformes > Spheniscidae > Aptenodytes > Aptenodytes patagonicus. The sequence continues at coordinate 32,702,621 of NC_134955.1, read as the reverse complement.
CTACAAAAATAAGGGCTGGGAAGCTGTTGATTATGGCCAAGTTTTGTACCTCTGAAACTGTAGACTTCATTATGAGTTTGCTGAACACGTAACTACAGTGTCAATAGTGAGAAGCAAGATAATGAATGCATTTTATGTAAGATGTTATTAATGAAACGTTACTCTGTGCTTTTTTATTTTTTTAAAAACTGTGCTGTAAGGAGTCAGTTCTTGCCCTCCCAGCCCCCTCTTTGCTATTACTGGGACAAATGGCTGGTGCTACTGGTGGAGCAAGCAACTCCGACAACACGTTTATGCCTTCTTTTCTCTTGTGGAAAAGCCTTGGGTTATCCCCACCATGACCTGCTGAAGTCGTAAGTGCTGTAGATGCCAACACGTGCTCTCTTGGGGGAAGAAGTTGTTGCTGGCTTGAACCAGGACTTTGTCTCTGGTAAATTCCCCAGTATCCGTGGCACAGGTGCTGACAGAGGGAGCAATCTACAGGCTCATTTGTTTCCCTTTGTCCTTCCATTGAAACAAATGCTTGCTCCTAACTTTATTCAGGAAGAGGGGGAACAGATGCCATTCAGGACACATTTTGCTCCTGAACAAGTATGTGCAGGAAGACCAGAAACCTGATTAACTAATGCCCTGTGTCTTGTGGTTGAGTGATAGTGATGCCTAGCATGGAGATAGTATTTCAGCAGACCACATGATTGGTGCCAGTCTGATGTTTGAGAGGATATGCTGGTGCTCAGTAATAGTCAAGGATAATATTCACTGCTGTAAAAGGCCTTTTTCTGAACTGTTGGATCTTTTGAATGCTGATATGTTCAGTGATGCACCCCAGCTTAATTCCAAGTGGTTTTTAGACATGTTTCTATGAAATTACATTAAAAGAACAGTACCAGGTAAAGTAATTCTGGATTACAAGTAGGGTAACTTTTGCCTAAACTGTGGAGTATGAAATTAGCAACTGTAACTAATCAAGTGTTTGGGGTAAAGTTTTCCTTTATGGGCTCTCTGGAAAGGGGAACAGGGCAGGAATGTTAAGCCCGCTGTTGTGGAGATGATTGAAGTTGTTGTCCTCAATACAAATGTTAAGCCGTGTTGTGTGATGTATTCACTCGTCTTGGCACAGGGTCTGTGCTCCAGTATTTTGTGGGGGAAAAAAGAAAACCATCAATGAGCTACGGTCACGATAACATTGCAACTTAGAACTACTGTGTGGAGTTAAGCATGTGTTTGGTGACTGAACATATAGGTACTCCTGATCCACCCGCTTCCCAGAAAGAAGGTGGATTTCACAGCCAGCACAGGCCCACCTTTCACTGGGAAAAGCTTGCCTCAAATTTCATGTTAACTGCCTCCTTCCTGCACTGTTTGCCAGCTTACACTACTGGTTTTACAATGTGCTAAGTAAAATTTAGCCTTTGAAATGCTGAAAAACTTTTTGTTTTGTTTTAGCTGAGCTAAAAATGGGGAGGTGTTGTGGATGACCTATTTCTGGTTGGAGTGCAGGACCATTTCAGCCATGTGTACGTCAGCAGAGCCTGACTTTATTTTAACCTGGCAGAGCTGCTTAATAGTGAAACTACACTGTGGAGAGCAGCTAACAGGTAAATAAATGAAGAGGAATCCAGCTATCGTGAAGCAAATCTATGCAAATGCCTTCTGATACATGTTTCATACAAGAAATGGTGTTTCTCAGACTTTTGCTAAAAACTTTTTCCCCATGAGGACAGTCAGGAAGGGAACAGGTTGCCCAGAGAGATTGTGCCATATCCATCCTTGGAGGCTTTTGAGACCCGATGGGACAAAGCCCTAAGTAACCTGGTCCCACCTCACAGCTAAGCCTGGCTTGAGGAGAAGATTGTACTAGAGACTTCCTGAGGTCCCTTCCAACCTGAATTTTCCTGTAATTCTATGAAGTTCTTCAAAGTAAATTAAAACAATGTAAGAATGCTGTTTAGGAAGAGATGTGTGTAATGTTCATCAACTGCAAAATTTCTCTGTAACTCACACAACAACTCAAAACTGCAACTTCAGTAAAACTGTGTATCAGTTGCATTCTACATCAGCTTAGCAAAGCAAGCTTAGGTACTTTCGAATCCTTCCATTTCAGTTGCAATGTTTCAAAATTTTTTGCCGTCACATACACAGGAACACTTGCAGAAGTGATTTCCAGTTATATTAACAGCAACTCTCTTTATATCATCCCTATGGAAATCAGTGCGTTGATCCAAGGAACAGCATGGTATTGGTGGAGAAGAGCTGAGGACCGGCTTTTAACACTGGAAGTAGTTTACGTATTCATGACTTTCCTGATTTGGAAAGTCCTGTCCAGTTGGCAGGACATAGATTTGGTCTGTGATGACTTCCGAAAGTCAGGCAGGGGAAGTTGCTATAAAATGGATTTTAACAGTAGCTGGAGTTAACCCTTTAGTGAGGATTTTCAGGAAGGCATTTGGAGTGGAGGTGGGTTGCCGATTTTTGTGTTTAAAGCAGAGGAAGGGGAAAAAACATGTCCTTGTCACCTGCAAACCCCATTGATTAAGCAGCCAGTTGGAGCAGATTTTGGAGCTTACAGACCCCACCATTAGGAAGATTTCCTAAATTGTTGTAGTTCTTTCCTTGCTTCAATTCTATTTCCATATTTTCAGTTCTGCATTTAGGAACCATTTGTTTTCATCCTAAGGGATGGTCTATTATGTGACCCTTGTTTTCAGGGACATGTTGGGTCAAACTGCCCTTGTTAATTTTTAATCTGCCCTTGCCAGGTGATTCCTCTCATGCCTTTAAATCATTTTTGTTCTTCCAGAAGTTGCCCCAAAGCTGAAAGCTTGTACACAAAGCACCTTCCTTAATATAAGCAAATGGGATAAAAGTGAACAAGGCGGCTTAGAAATCCACAACGTATACAGGTCGTTGGTGATGGAAACAGACTGACACTTCTCTTTACACAAAATTGAAGTTGCATAGGTGCATAAACTGCTTGTGTTTTGTATTTGTTGAATAAAATTAGTGACATGATAACATTAGTGAGATGATCATGATGGAAGTAGTATGTGATTATGTTCTTTTCCATTAGCAAATTTGTTCAGGAGCAAACTGGCCTTTTGAAAAGCAATTAGTAAACCTAAATGTCCTTTGAGAGATAAAAGAAGAGCCACTGTGCCTTGCTTTGAGATAGCAGCAAAAGTTCACTGCAAGTCTGCTAACAGTTCGTATCGTAGTGAAGGGACATAAGGAGATAATCTTTCATAACGCAGATCTCAGAATGAGGCCAGCATTACCTACCATGTCCTGCATATGCTGCCGGATGTTTTCCATGAATAAGATGTTAATGAAGTCGTTGCCATCCATTTTGGCTTGACTTGGAAACGAAGCCTTACTGCTTTCTGTAATGTCTCACAAAGCATTCCTCCTCCTTTCTACAGGCAGATCAGCACAGATTTCTGTTTCCTCATAATGATCCTTTTGCGAAGCCATGTGAGTCCTTAAGGAGCTCTCATTTCATATACAGTTCATTTAAGTGCATATCAGCAAAATGTTTCTCAGAAGAAGCGCTAAGTCACAGTCTGAGAAACAGACACTCCTGGGGCTGTTGCGGATCCTGCTCGGGATCTCTGCCTTCAGCTTTCTCTTTTATCAGTGTAAGGTGTAGGCCATGACATAAGTGAAACTGTACAAATAGTTGGGGAAACCCACTTGCCAGTCAACAGAATTGGATGATAAACATCCAGAGACCTCCGTCATAAAATATTTTAAAACGGTATTCCAACCTCACTGAGATCAAAACATTTGTGTATGTCTGTATTTATGTATCTATACATATATATGAATACACATACAAGTGCATACATATACGCATACATATATATGCTCATTTGAAGATCCATAAAGTAAGAGAGGAAGTTTACACTGTCAGTTAGAATTTTTTTTTATGATAGTCTCAGCAGCTGTTGTGTGGTGCTGTACAGTAGAAGAAATCTGCCTAAAGAGGCAGGTCTGCTTTTTATTTCCTAGAGCAGGCTTTTAACCAAACATGCAGTGAAACCTCCAGCCCTATTTGTTTTGAGCTGCTTCTGCCATTTGGGGGAGTTCAGCTCCTTCCTCCAAAGCACCTGGTGATGATCGCAGCCAAAAAACTTTAACAGGCAAGAAAAAGTGCTGGTGTGACCCAGTATTTGATTGCTGTGTGCCTTGCCTTGGGATCAGAGCTGTGTTTGGGCAGATGATGATGCCTGGCAGCAATTCTGGTGCACGGGGCGTGTATTTGCACCTTGCCCTGTGTTGGACATGAGATGGGAACACAGTTCACACTGCTTCCCACAGCTTGGGAAGATATCCCAGGTTCCCTGTGCATCCCATGGAGACCTTCCCTGGCCCATGTGCAATGCTCCAGCTCATTTGTGGCTCCTCAAGGGGCAGTGATAATTTGAGAAGCTTCACTGGGAACATGGACATTTCTAGCTCTAGGAGAATGAAGGTTAACAAGAGAAGGGAGTGGGGGACACCTTCTCCCCCCATCACTCCCATCATCTTCTGTGCCTCAACTTGGGTATAATACTAACAGGTATTTCTGAAGCCGTTAAACAGCTCTAGAATAGTGAGCATTAGCAGGGAGCCCAGGCAGTAGCAGGATTGGAGTGGGAAGGATCAGTTCTGTGGATGTATTAATTTGAAAACATGCTCTATTATTTCCTTTACTAGCTGTTGTGATAGAAGGCAATTTCCATTTGTATGTCCATGGAATATAAAATGAGTCATGTATTTGTTTGGAGGGGAAAAAAAAGGCATAGCAATATTGTATAATGTGGAACTAAAATTAGATATATTGACAGTGTATTGAAATATACAGAATATTTTGCTTAAATTAAAGCCACAAAATGATACTATGTTAATATCGATAGACTAAAACGAAATGGGAATTTTGTGCCTACTTTCTATTTTGTCTTGGTTCATTGTCTTGTACACCAAGGATTTTGCCAGTTTGTCTGTGTCACTCCTAACAAAGATGTCCTGAGCATGACTCTGTAATCTTTGCTAACTACCGAACATCCCCAAAGGGCATCCCACCTTTCAGCGTGAGATCAGCCCTGTATTTTTTCAGCCTGCATTTGTCTCCTCATGGGAGCATTGTATATAAAACCCAGTAAGAGGTCAAGGTTTGCAGCTAGGATCCTCACCATATTAAGTTAGAAATTCCGCCCCTGATTTTTTTTCCCTCCCTTTTTTGAGCTTATTGGGCAGCTGCTTGAGTGTCCTCAGTTTCTTTTGTTCCCTGGCTCTGTTTCTGCACCCTTAAAACAACTCTGTGTGCAGATGAGGAGGACCAGATTCAGCAAGCTGTGGTGCTTCCAAGTGTCAGTCTGTATATCATCTTGGGGAAAGCAGACGGTCATCTGAGTATCAGTTGCTTTCTGCAACACCCTGGGATGTTTGTAGTGGGCTAGAGGCCACAAGTCAAATCTGTGCTTATTTTTATATGGAAGAAAAGCAAGGCAGTCCTGAAAGCATAGGGGAGCAGAGATTGAGGCTATTCTGATTTTGTTGAGAAGTACTGCAGTATCTTCATTTCAGAAAAACATACGTAGAAACAAGTGACTAAGAGTGAATGATTTGTACTTCTACGGCATCCTTAATCTTCCTTCGGTGACGTTAATTTTGTGGTTGTTTATCCCTTTAACTCAAAAGTATCTTGCAGGTATTAACAAATATTTTATTGTCTGTAGTTTTGTAAATGGGACTTAGACTGAGGGGGTTTTTTATGCGCTATGGGAAATATATGTACAAAAGTGTGAGTAGTTCAGCACTGGAACAGGCACCCGGCGAGCTTCTGCGGGCTCTGTCCTTGGACATTTCCAAACCTGATCTGCCTTTGAGATTAGCCCTGCTCTGAGAGCAGAGCTGGACTCCCCAGCCTGAATTACTCTCTGCTCCTATGTAAAAACAGGATCTCCTGGAGCTGTTTTAAGCAAGTAGAAACCACGGCAGCTGTCTACAGCCCCATCTGGGGGGGATTCAGTGTCCTGGTAGGCTAAATTAAATATAGTGGTAGTCATTCAGTGTGCAGAAGTGGGAAGGGAGGAGCCTAGGGACAGCCTCTACCAGGACCTCCCATGAGCCACATTGGCACCTCTTCTGTTTTCCATGCCTACAGCACTACTCGTCATGTTTCTTCGAAATGTTTTTCATACTCCAGGGACAAACTCTGTCACCCTTAAATCCAGTAGTAAATCTTCCAGTAACTGTAGCTACACTTTCATCTCAGGTCACTGTCACAATCCACTCATTCCCACAGATAGGATAGGTTAGGATAGGATAGGATAGACTATTTCAGTTGGAAGGGACCTACAACGATCATCTAGTCCAACTGCCTGACCACTTCAGGGCTGATCAAAAGTTAAAGCATGTTATTAAGGGCATTGTCCAAATGCCTCTTAAACACTGTCAGGCTTGGGGCATCGACCACCTCTCTAGGAAGCCTGTTCCAGCGTTTGACCACCCTCTCGGTAAAGAAATGCTTCCTAATGTCCAGTCTAAACCTCCCCTGGCACCTCACACAGGTATCATCTCCTGGGTTAAATTCACATGGTTCTGTTTTTCGTGAAATTCATGTTTTTAAGTGCACAACTAAACTCTTTAGGCTCATTCCTTACAGGATGGTTATGCTCTTATGTACTTGCACTAAACTAGTGATTATTTTTAGTTAACTTTAAATGGTTCAATATTAATATTCCCAGATAATAATGAAAATAGGCAAACACGGTGCATAATAAATGCTCCTTGAAATATAAAATGTTGGTTCAAATATATTTGCTGTTTTGCTGTACAAAGTCAAACTAAGGTGGAGCATGGGACTTTGCAAACTGCTGTCTCAGGATAAATAAAAAAATGAAATCTAAGAGCCTAAATTTTGACATCATTGTTTTACAAATCAGTGCAGGTAGCCTGTCCTTGCACAGGAACGTTTATCCGAGGGTTCTAAAATTAACTCTTGTTGAAGGAACAGAACCTTCTGAAAATCGAATAAAATTTGAAGAGCCTTTGAGTGATAGATAGCTGCTGAAAGAAATATGAGAAATATAAAACCATGCAAGACTCTAGTGAGAATTTGTAGCTTTCAGTTGCAGTCCAGAAACATCCCAGATCCTGTGGGTATTTTGGATATATAAATCATTAACATTCAGTCTTAGACTATTAGAGTCATTTTACATGTCATGGTTAAAGTCATTTTGCATGTAATTATATAAACTCTTTTGAGTTGGCCTGTTGTATTCTTTTAATGCCAGGGGTTAAACTGTGTTCTCAGCACAGTAATACATAGATTTTATTCTAGATTTCCTAGCAATTTAGTAAAATATGAAAACGTAATTAATTGAACTAATTTATAACAATTTTAAACATCCCAGAAAGGAGATCCTATTATTTGTTATATCTCTGCTAATGACTGCTAGTGTTGTATGAGACAGGTTTTGAACCACCGTTCATAAGTTTCAAACACATGGAAGTCTAAAATGCTACAAAAATTAGAAGTTAGAGGTGAAGAAAAATGATAAACCAGGAACAAATACTCTTTCATTTAGTTTGAAATTTTATCTATCCATTTCATTGAATTAACCATGTTTGGGGCGAATACTTTTTATTTTGACTGGCAATTTTTGAAGAAAACTGTTTCATGAAATGTTAAGTTTGACTCTTATAGTGCAACTTCGCGTTCCCAGTTTGTGATAATAGCCTGTTGTATAAATTTGGGTGCCCAGGTTCCTGTGAATTTTGAATCTGTGATCTTTTAAGCAAGCATTACTATAATTGCCATATTAATAAAAATGGTTGTATTTAAATATTTATTTTGAAATTTGTATTTTTTTGGAGAGGAAGACTTGCTGAAGCAATGTCACGGGAGAATGAAACCACAAAGACCCGGAACAGCGACTGAAGACGGCTGTTTTTGTTTTGCTCTTTTATTCTGTAACCTTGCTCTGCAAACTCCTGATACCCTGTTTCTGCAGAGCTTGGCAGAGGGAGTAAATCTGCTGTCAGAAAGTGTTACGTGAAGCTGCCAAGCAGGCAGAGCAGTCCCTGCTTCCTGTAATCTCTGCCTGCAGACAGCTACCACTGCTGGTCTTTGCCTGGGTAATGTATTTCACCCGATGGAGAACCTCCTGATACTGGTTGCTGTTGCAAATTACTCCCTCTTCACTGACAAGCTAGCGACCACAAGGTGGTCTTGGGAAATTAGGACTAGTTTTGGCAGATGGCACTATGGTTTTTCTTTAACCTTCCACCAGGTTAAAGGACCGGGGAAAAAATGAACAGCAAAGTTTACTTGTACCATCACTGACATTACATTCTGTTGCTAGAATATTCCCCTGATTTTTTCCAAGATGTTGGCTTTCAGATGTCTTCTTTTGAACAGGTGGGATCTAATTTTACTCTTGTGGAGCTTTATATAATTCCTGTGTCATTGATGAGATGGAGCTGTTAAGACTGAGAATGAGGTGAATGCTGTGTAAGTAGTAGGAAAACATCACCTTACTATGATAAGGAAAAAGGAAAAGGGGCAACAGTTATCGTTACTTGGATTAAATAACTGTCATGTAAAATAGTCTTGCCTATCAAGATTCTTAAGACACTTGTGGTTAGATTTTGCTGTAGTATTTGAAATGATGATCGTTCTTTAAAGAGGATGACTAAGAAATAGGTCTGTGAGACAAACCCCACAAAACCTGCTTAGATGGTAATTGTCCGATGATGCTAAGTTTTGCATTCCCCTCACTGCCTTTCCCTCAGTGTGGCACTAATGGGGTTTCCAAACTCTTGCACCTGGTCACTTGTATTTTCCAAACACATTTTTTGGACTCCTAGGAGTCTGCTTAACTGGGTTGAAATTGGCCAATTGATTGAAGAGTAAGAGGACTGGAAGACAGACAGACAGACACAGACCGACGCATAGACCATACTACCACATGAGCATTGCTTCCTCAGGAAAAATTAAGTCTGAAAACAAGTCTCTTGAGAGAGTTAGTTATCTGCATAACTATGCAGATTACATACCTCCGTGATCATTTTAACACATTCGGTAAGATACGAAAAAAGCTGATGTCCTCTCCTGACTCACTAGAAGCGCAGCCAGTGGGGGAATCTCCTTTTTGAATGGGAGACTTCCAATGATGAGAGTGACGAAAATGAAACTCGAAAAAATCTTGGTGTTGAGGGGAAAAAAAAATCAATTTTGAGTAGTGCAAGGTCTGAGGAATCTAATAGGGAAATAAATTCACTGTTTTGCTGACAATATCACCATAGTGATACCAGCTTTCTCTAAGCTGTCCTTCTTTGTTACTTGACTGTGACCACTTCAAGGGGTGGCAGAGGAGATGTGAGTATGTTTAGACCACTCCATATTTGACCACCCTGCAGAGGCTGACAGTCGGAGTACCAAACATGGAGATAGATTCAGAAATATATCACTGTTCTTGAACTTCAAAGTGCTACTAAAAATAACTCGCATCCACAAGAAAAAGCCTGATGTCTTGCATCTGGCACTTGCAGATGCACCTCTGGGAATATGGGCTAGCAGCTGAAACCAGATGCCTGGCACTGAGTGGGAGCTTCTCCCAATCATGCAGGTAGTAAATGCACTTTTTTTTTTTTTTTTTGAGGTTTCTTATGTTTAAATTTTATACATCTCTGTAATCTTTTCTGTTCTAAAAGATCATCAGCAAGGTCCATCAGCAAGGCTTGTCAGCACTTTACTGTAGAGATGGAAGATGGAAAACAAAGTGGATTGTTATCATTTGAAAGCCTCATGGCGTCACGCAAGGCAAGATACCAAGTTTGGACATAGTTTTGTGGTGTGTGATCCCATTCCAAGACTGAAATCAAACTCAATTATTTAAAGTCACATTTATGTGGACAACTGTAAAGACAGCTGAGAGTACCAACTCATTTCATGTGAGGTACCGAATAGGCAGGTTTTGCTTTTTAATGGACATACACTCTATGTACATCACAGCAAATTATCACCGTATAAAAGTACTGTATGCCCATGTGTGCACACCCTTGATGATCAAATTGGTATGTAGGAAGTAATGCCCTTAAATCTCTCTAGAGGGTGGACCTCTAAACCATTTTCATAATAGCATTTTAACAATCCATTAAGAGCCTCCAATCTTTTTAGCAATGAAATCCATCACTTGCTCAGCATGTGTCCTTTAATGCAGCAGTCTTGCTTAAAATCGCTACTTATCCAATTATTATTTTTTTCACTTGGTTTACAGCCAGTATCAAAAAGTATAATGTCCACTTGCCAAGTAAATAGAAAAATCCATCTGCCACTGTTTCCATTTGCCAAGTCTAGGGTATTATCATCGCATTTGGGCTTTTTATTTGCCTGGTAATAGCAATGTTTCAGTTTGCACTCAGGTTTAAATACAGATGTAAATTCATGCATTTGCCAGTGTTACTCAGTGAATTCTGTCATGGTGTCTGTTTGTTTAGCCTACCCAGCTACCTGGCAGTTAGCAAGCAGCAAAGTTTTCTTCTTAATGGTACTGACAGTTGCTGGAAGAGCTGATCACCCCTTTTCCAAGAAAGGAGTGGCCATATTTTGCCTTATATCCGATGCTCCCTAATCCGAACCATAACAATAAGACATGTCCGATGTTGCTCCATATACTAGTTCTTGATTCTGAGATGGAAATTAAGATGGAGGTGATGCATTTTCACATTTCTCTGAGGAGTCCTTCTCCTGCATGAAGGGGGAAAGAGTGAGCTCCCTTCCAGCGATGTGGGTTTGGAGGTGAGCAGTTGTTACTGATCCATGCATGTACTGGTTGTTTTAAAAGCATCTGGAAAGATGGTGTAGCTCAGATTAAAGTTCTTGTTAATAACAGGTAAATCCCACAGTTATTGCAGTGTTTAGACAAAACACCAGATAAATGATGGGGAGTAGACAGGGAATAGTAGGGCTTCAAAAGTAAGATCATTGATTCCTCCAGGTTTCATTAAATACTTACCTATAAAATTGGGTACATTTACATGCATCTCTTTGCCACATTCTAATGCAGAAATACTGGTGAGATGTCATCCAGCAGTGTGGTCCCCCGTCACTGCTCTTACTGGGTGACAGTTTGGGTGTCTCTCCATCCCTTTTATGTGTCATGGCTGCGGGCTCGTGGGAAAGGCTGCCATGGCAAAGCCAAGAGGTATGTCTCCCAGCCTTCCATCATTTGTTCACTGCTTTCCGCCATCCCAGGCATATGTCTTCACTGTGCCTCAGGGAAACACTGTGGTAGTTTGTCCCTTCTAGCCTGATTCAGCAAAATACCCTTTATCTCAGGTGGTCACTTACTAGCAGGGGCTGCTAAGATGCAGGGAGCAACCAACTGGCAATAGTAAGTGCAGCAGGAGAGTAATGAGCAGTCAAAGAAAACAAGGTTGTGCTAATAATTTTGTTTAAACAGAAGATGGAAGTATTTGGCTTGGAACTCATTTTAGCTGAGAGCCAGCACAATTCAGTAATAGCAAGGAAAAAGGAAAGGACAGGGGGGCAAGCCCTAGATTATGATAGTTCTCAGTGTGGGACTAGGGTAGGTCTTAGAGCCTGTATATTTTCCTTAATCAACATCTTGCATAAGTGCCTTCAGGTCTGCTCCTTCCATGTGTTTAATTCAACATTAAAAAATGACACAGCATGATTTTATCTTTTTTTTCCCCCCTCAATATTTTCTTATTTCAGTGTGCCCATCCATAACATAATGTTTTTACCTATCAGATTCTCATATTCAGCCTGGGATCTGGAAATGAAATGGAGTTGCCTTTTTTTTTTTTTTAAGTATGTATTTTGTCAGTAATAAAATTAACTCCATAATATTTTGTGCCTTAGTTACAAAAGATACAGTACTCTGATTTTCACGGCCGTTGGCCATCAGCATTGCTTGTATGCAGGTCTAGGAGTTCTCACTTATTTCAGGTACCATGTGTTTCTTCATATGTCTAAAATGAAGCTAGAGAGACCTGGGTCTGTTCTTTATGCAAAATGCTAAGTATCATGGGACTCACTGTATGTTCAGAATTTGGAAACAGGCTATTCGCTCCGCCAAGTTGCATATGATCAGAGCTATATACTATAAGCCAACACCTGAACCCTTGGGATTCCTTGGGGTGATAGAAGTAAAAGCTGTCACTTAAGTAATAGCTATTGCTTGTGGAAATACAGTGGAGGAGAAATATGAGGAGTGAAAACACAGTATTTTGGTCATTGCTCCACAAGAAGACACAGCAGAAGATGAAATAACTGGAAATGTATCAAGAAAGAAGGAAAATTACATGTGGTTTTGTGTGTATGTGTATATATACACATCTACAAATGAGTCTTGGTTGGACAACTGAGCCTCAGCAACAGAAGGTAGAAGCTCTGTGTTTTATGGGAAATTCTCATTCAATGCTTCCTAACACCAGAACATGAAACGTACAGACTTTGTCACACTTAACTCTTGCACGTCAGTTGAGTGCTGTTAATGTTAGAAATGTCTAAGCTGTTGCTGTCTATTACTGTCACTGGACTGTGCTCCCTTCTCTTCTGTCCATAGTGGCACTCATACCGGTTCCTTGGTCTAAGTCAAATAACGTAACGCAACAAGATAGCAACAGAACTTATGGGCCTGTTTTAGTGACTGTGTTCAAAAGGTGGGACAGCTGCTCGAAGTCAATGCAATTACAGTGCTGAAAACTGATGCAGTGGAAAGATGAATTAGGCCCCATGAAGTTATTTTTCATCCTTTTGTCAAAAAATTTCCATGGTTGGAAGCAGCAACAAAAAAGGGATAGCGTGTTTTAGGAGTCAGAGAAGGAAGGTGAATGCGCTGAGAGGATCATTTGACATCAGTTCTGGGCAGTAGTCCATGCACTTTGATTCACAAGTATGCATCAGGCAGAAGCAATCAGTCTGCTGGAAGATGTGCTACGCTTTTTTGTTCTGTTTGTGTTTTTTGTGGGTTTTTTTATGTGTGAATGTCAAAAATGGGTGCAATGAATGTGAAATTAATGGAGTAGCTTACTTAACTAGTTGCCTCTTTCTTTGTGCTCTTAGACTAGCCCATCTCTGGTTTTTTCCTGGTGTGACTTAAAAAATTTTAGTTCCACTGATATTTTCAAATAATTTTCTGTGTGTTTTTCTGTAAGGTGAAATAATCCTTTTTCTTGACGTAGATCCAAGCTTGGTGGAGGGTGAAGCAGAAATAGCTGTATAAGCATAGGTGGGTTTTAAATTAATGAACATCTGAAGAGATGGAAACGTCAAAGATAACCAACACACTTCACAGGCATGAGTTCAGTTGGTGGGGAGGATGCTGCAATAGCCATCGGTGCGTAAGCTGCAGACAGAGCCCTGCTGAGGAAGGTAGGCATTTGCTTTGAATATTGCGAAGCTGTCCGCTGGCTAAGCGTTCAGATCCCTTATTTTGTGTAGGAGTGTTGGGTTGTTCAGTGAAACATCGTACAGCGCAGGCCACTGGAAATGGGGGTAGAGAGCTGCTTGTGATGGCATTCATTCCTCTTGCTAATTGAAAAGGAAATTACAAACTCCAGTGCTTCACTGTTCATTACTACCATCTGCTAACAGAGTGGCTGTTTATCTGTGTATTCTGGGCTCTCTCTCATTCTCTCTTTAAAATGATATTGCTTTTGTTCTCACATTCTCCATTTGGCTAGAATAAAAACTACTCAGCAGTATGTCAGACCGTTCCAGGTCTTTCCCAGATCACTTTTACGGTGATAGGTTAATGTGAAAAGAAATACTGGTCTGCCATGGGAGCATTTATTAATACATGCCGTAAGCCACTCTAATCAGACATGCTGTGATTTTTTGTACTGTACATGGTGCTGCAGGACATGAAGAGAAAAGCAAAGGTTCTGTATACAGTCACACAATGGTTCAGAGTCCCAGAAATTAAAAATGAGACAAATCCACTAAGCCATCTTACCAAGTCCCCTCAAGCCCGTCCGTTTTGTTCCCTGCTATCTTGTTTCCCTGTATTTTCTGTAGTCTCATCCTAAATGCATCACATGATGGGCTTCTGCTGTTCCCCTTGGGAGGCTGTGGCAGAGCCCAGGGGGTCTTGCCATTAGAGCACTTTGGATGATAGCTTTTGAGAACTGTGCAGAATCTCCCTAGTTACTGTGCTGCTTCCCTGGGGTGAGCGCTGCCCACTCATTTCCAGTTGTGATTGCAGGACTTGCTGATCTACTGTACCAGATTAGACTCCCTTGTTTAAAATATACTAGGGAGAAATCAGCTCAAAATATGGATGTTATACATTCAGTGTGTTTTGTTTTTTAAAGTTGATGTTCCAGTATACTGTAATTGGCACCTTTAAAATTTCCTTGTACAGTTAGTGTTCTGTTGCACTTGCCATTGTCACTCAAAATAGTCAGAATCTTAATTTCATCCTTTTCGTCGGTATGTATAAAGAACAGGGGGCTTTGAAGACCCCTGCCAGAGTAACTCTTTGTACAGATGTAACTGCGTTGTTCAAACATGCATGTGTTCTGCAGGCACACGCTTAAGACCAGATATTGAAAAGCTATCTTGTAATGTCAAAGGAGTGAAAACCAAGGGAGAACAGTTTTCTTCTCTCTTCATACTCCTTTATTCTTTTGTGGAAGGAATTACCACTGAGTTGTAAGCCAACTGTTTTCCCCTTTTGAGATTTTGATGCAAGAGAAATGCTTTATAATGATAAGGCAGAATTATTTTCCTTATTTTGTAATTGGTAGAAGCAGTGTGCATGTAAGTGACTTGTCAGTGGGACAACTGAGAAAAGAATCCATTAGGTTTGATGATTAGTAGTAATAACAGGAATAAAAATTATGATAGGCTTTAAAGATCCTAATTAACACTGTGGCTTGACTGTACTGAGAATTTGCACAAATCTGTGAGTTGGGAGACTTTATGGTTCACAGGTGCAAGCATCTGAAGGGTAGGGAGATGTGTATAAAACACCCAAGCAAAGAAATGCGGTAAGGAAGCAGTACAACTCTGTCATGGGGCAGGAGATAGAGGTAGGGACTGTGGGAGTGGAAAAAAAAGGGAAAATCAGCATAGTGTGTCATCTGCTTGAAATCTGAGCTTGTGTGCTGCTGAGGAGAGCAGTAGTGGACTAGGAGCCCGTTGTGCTAAGCACAGCACAAACACAGAACAAAAGCTAGTCCTTGACCCAAGCAGCAGTGCAGGGCAATGTGGCCATTGATGCTGTTCTCCACCAGTTAGTAGCTGCAGGAGCATCTCCCTGTTTATGCCTTCTTGTTACTACTCCACTGCTTCTCTTTGCTTCCTTTTCCTGGAATGTAGGAAATTGAGGAAGGGGAAGGTAACCAAGACATACCAAACTCCAAAATCAAATCAGCTCAACAAATTTTGACAGAAGCTTGTCTAAATTGTTCTTTAAAACCTCCAGAATGGATGATCTTTCCAGATCCCTTCCAACCTGGGCTGTTCAGTGGTTCTGTGATTCTAATCCACACAGTCAGTGTTGTTCTTGCTGCTCTTATCCTCCTCCTCATGAACCAATGGGTTGTCTTTCCACTACCAGTTTGTGACTAACTCTAAATGTCGCTCATATGCAGTATACTTATACTTGGGGTATCAGAGATGCCTGAGCTCATTGTCACACTTTACCAGGAGATTACTAGGTAATTCATGCTCCGCTGATACACTGCATTCCCTTTACTTGAATAAAACAAAGAAGCCAAGACTCCTTTTACTCAGAGGTCAGAAAAGCAAAAAAAGGTGTCCTCACGGAAGTTGTAGCTGTGAGCTACAATTTTTCAAATCACACAGACTGGTGGAAGTCAGCCTAAAAACACAAGAGCATTTGATCAGGAATATGCTAATTTATTCCCAGGCTCATACGGAGCTAGGAATTTTGTAACCTACATCCTCATGAAGTGTTTTGATTTCTGCAGCTGTAAAGTGCTCTGGAAGTGGAAAGTGCTACTGTATTGTAAATGCTACTTCAATTAGGCAATTCAATATATGTGGTTCGCTGAAAAGCGGAATAACTCATGCAACTTTCCCCACCAGTAGCAGAGATTCAGCACCTTCATCCTAAAGAGGGAAGCCTGTGGTGTGCGGGAAGTGGAAAACTGGGAATCGATGAATGAGTTGGGGATTTAATCTTCTGTATGGCAAATTACAGAACAAGCTCATTGGCCTGGTGTTAAACAAATGCTTCCTACCGGAAGAAATCATCTTTAGCATGTGAGCATGTCTGTAGGCCTGTGAACTATTTCAGTCCAACGGCTCACGGCACCAGAGGTTGCCGTACAGTACAGTGATACCCGTTCTCCCAGTCCATGTGCACTACCGGCGCCAGGCTCTGAGGGCTAGGCTTACCTTTTCCATATCGTCTGCAACTACATGAATACTTATTTTATCATCTCTCCTGGCTCTCAGAATTGCCATCAGGATGAAACCTAAATGTCTGTGTATCATATAACTACTCTAGTTTGCTGGACAAACGATTATTATCAAGGGTTATAAAAGAGTCCTGCTCAAAATATCTGATGGTCTGAGTTCAGTCCATTGAACCCAAATGAATCGGTCATAGGACTGCATTTCACTGCACGTTTTCCCTCAAGAGTTTAGGATGCAGTTCCCAGCTGCAGCATACAGTCTTGTGGATTTCAAATGCCACAGAAAGGTAAATATCCTCTCATCATTATCTAACAACTATATTGATAATTAAATTTGTTTAAAAGGCTGGTAAAGGGAAAACAATTCCAAAAGTGTGATAGGAATACTCTGGTTTCATTTTTTTCTTGAGTAAAGAGATGCTATTTGTAAGTATTAGCAATTTTTTTAAAAGTAATCTCATAAAAAAGCAGAGGGTTTTAAATGAAATTAACCGTATTAAATCAGTCTTCTATAGCACACAAAATAAACCAATCTCCGCAACCTTCCCCAAATTTTCATTCTAAAGCAGACTCTGATTTGTTTATAGAAGTACCACATTATAAACTGCACATGCTCTGCTGTCAGAAGTACAACAGCCTTGCACAATCCATAGAATAAGAAGTATTTGAATTATCTTAAAGTGTGGAGTGCTGAATGCCTGTAAGTCTTGCCTAGTCAATGATGAGGATTTTCCCCGCCCATCAGTGGACATCATCGGTACATTGTTTTTTGAGACATTTGGCAGTGGGACCGTGATTCACAAGAGAAGTCTGCATTAATGTTGTGCCTTTTTGGTGAACAGATAAAGGGTTCTAGAGCTGTCAACATATGAAAATTGGCTGGTTTACAGCTGAAATTCCTGAAATGTGTGGTCTTCACCTTTACACCGAAGAGTGCAGTCCAGGCTGAGAAGGTGGGGTTTGGCATTGTGTCATCTAGCAATGACGAGTTAGATGCTTAATTTGGGAGGTAGATCTCATATTTTCCTCACATGCTTTCTTTTAAAAAAAAGATAAATTGTCAGTTCCTGATCCTTACCTGGCTGGCTTGCTCTGAGCAGGTTGTGATCGGCCACTACTGTGGTTCTGGCTCTTGAATGCCTTTCATCCCATGTCTGTGGCTTTTATGGAGCCCTTCATAAACTTGACCAAATCAGCCCATAGGAATATAGTTATGGAGGATGCTGGCTTTATTTAATATGCAGCTACTGCTCTTGCAGGGTATCTGCAGTACAGCACGAAGTATCATTTAGGCTTAACTTACTTTTACTTAAAAGTGTGAGGGGCAGAATGATCCTGCAGGTATGGAGGCACAGCAGGATCAAAAGAGGAAAAATGCTTCTTAGGGAAAGATATGCTGAGATGAAATTAAGGGGAATTAAAAAAGAAAAACACTTCTGACCATATGGTCCTATTACAATGGGGAAAGTGTAAGGAGAGCTCAGGCTTTCCCAGACTTCAGTTAGGCAAAGTCTTACAATTTGCCAGTCAAGATTAACTCCGTATTTCCCATTTCCACAGCCTCTGAAGTGCCCTGGTGGGAAGCTCTTTGCCCATATGCAAAGACTCCCCAGGGGAGTGAACCACATCGCTGGTGCTGAGGCTTGGCTAAGCACATAAGCTGGGCTTTGGGGAAAGGCTCTTTTTGTTGTTTCCAGTCCTTAATTTTGTTATCATTCTGTTTAGTGTAGCTGTTGTGCTGAGAGGCCTGAGCAGTGTGAAAACCCATCTCCTTCCTCTTTTTCAAGGATAAAGAATCATCTAAAACAGACGTTGACTTCCAGAATGGCACGGCACAATACCCATTCCCCAGCACACCTCCTGCTACATGCCCTGGAAACAGGTGGCAGGTATTCCTCCTGCCCCGCTCTGTATGCCTGGAGCTAGTGAAATATTGGGTATAGTTAGCATTAATCTGAACATGGACTGTAAATTGCCCAGTAGATCATGTTCTTCGGTTTAGCCGAACAATATATGGTCTTACGTGACCTCCCAGTTCCTTCTCTCTTCGCTGCCAAAGGATGCCACCCCCAAGAAAACTTGCCATGATGAGTTATAATCTTGTTTTAAAATCTGAACTGCTTAATGAATTTTCTGCTCTCTGAGGGATGCCTCTTTGCTGTCATGAAATTGCTTCCTGAGGTGAGAGTTATATTTTTGTTCTGCATAAATGCAGTTTCCACTGTGTGGTGGGTCACGTAGATTAAGAAACGTTCTCAGGAAGCCGAAAAACCACTCAGAACAGCCTTTTATGCTCTGCAGTCACTATAAGGGCTGACGGAATTACCACCCAGGCTTACCTGCGAGCATCCTAATGAGGGCAATGAAAACAGTATCTCCATGTGCATCATGCAGCATAACACAGTGACAGAGGCAGTCATACCTGATCAAGAAAAGTAACAACTGCTTTTTTATTTATAAGAAGAATCTGGAAGAAAATAAAACTGTTAACAATGTATACCATGTTTGGTTGCAGTCAATAAGTGTGTGTATATTTAGCTCGGGCATACTGCTCTGAATAAGGCTGATTGTCTCATTATGGAAAATGAGTCAGTGAGAATATTTTTTTAATCATTTGCTATTGATTTAAGTGGTGTCACGGTTAGAGGCGTAGCTGGTAGTGGTGAAATGAAAGGACTTCTGAATATGAAAGCACAGGGGAGATGCAGGGAATAAAGAAATTGAAGTACTCTCAGTGATTGTAGGTACAGGCCGGTATTCCTGGTTCTTTATTCTTACCCGTGACACCGATTCCCTCTGTGAGGGTGAGTAAAGCACTTAACTCCTCTGTGCCCCACTGCAACAGCAAAAGGCAGGTACTACAGGGATGCTAAGAATTGCATCTCTGCATATAACATTTGCCATGGTTGTGGCTGAATTACCTCACAAGTATTCAAAAAGCAACTGTTAGTCATTATGTTCCTTTTCCTAAAGACCAAGAAAAGGGTGGAGTAGCGACTACCTATGTTAGTGCTGCAACATTGCTACTGCCAGTCATAACCGTACCTGCTGGCTTCCCTCCTTGCTTTTCTCTGCCTTCAGGGGAAAAAAAATTCTTAATGGTGTGCGTTTGTATGAATTTGTCTGTGTGTGTGTTAAACGGTGACTTCAGATACAGGTAATTCAAAGAAAAATTACTTTTATGTCTTGTCCTGAAAATGGGAAAGCCCTGACATTGTTTAATTTTTAAATACATTTTGTACCTTATAAGGGCCACCAGAGTTGGTTTTTCATCACCTGCAAGCAATATTGTACAGGAATTCATGGCTCCGCAGAAATCTGACATCTGGCTGAGAAAGAGGCATCTGATAGAGGTGGGGGAGGGAGAAGTCCATTCGCATGGATCCTGTGTCATGGCATAACAATTCTAGTAATAGCAAGGAAGTATTTTTTAAGGAAACTAGGTTTGGTAAGCTGTCAGGGGCTTCCTGGAAGGTTTTTAGAGCATGCATTCTCTTTTCCCCATCTTCCAGCTATTAAATGCTGAATATTCAATTTCTTTTTAGATAGAAAATGCATTTTAATCATATTACTTAAAAATCCAACTCGATGTTGTTAGAACTGCATCTCTTGGCCTGTAGTGGTAGCATAAATTTCCTTCCCCTGTTCACTTAAAATTAACAGGGACAGGAAACAAATAAAGCACTTTGATTTCCTCAGCTGCAGTGCCAGTTGCTGGCTTCAGCGTTTGTCTGTCCCTCTCCCAGCTTGGGAGTCAAGGTAGGCAACAGATCAAGGTCATGATTGAGGCTGGGCCCTCGGCAGGGCTGGTTTCACTGTCCTACTGGTAGAAATCAACAGTATTTCTATTGAAACTATGTATTAACCTTGGTTTAAAACATCTGTAAGGGAGATTAGGTTCAATGTTGTTGGCAAACCAGCAGACAAGAGTTTTCACATTTTGCTTCCCTTAAAGAAACACTAATTTAAGCTTTCCTGTTTCGTAAATCATAGAATCATAGAATCATGGAATCATTGAGGTTGGAAAAGACCTCTGAGATCATCGAGTCCAACCATCGACCCAACACCACCATGCCCACTAAACCATGTCCCTAAGCGCCTCATCTACTCGTCTTTTAAATACCTCCAGGGATGGGGACTCAACCACTTCCCTGGGCAGCCTGTTCCAATGTTTAACCACTCTTTCAGTAAAGACATTTTTCCTCACGTCCAATCTAAACCTCCCCTGGCCCAACTTGAGGCCATTGCCTCTCGTCCTATCACTAGTTACTTGGGAGAAGAGACCGACACCCACCTCGCTACAACCTCCTTTCAGGTAGTTGTAGAGAGCGATGAGGTCTCCCCTCAGCCTCCTCTTCTCCAGGCTAAACAACCCCAGTTCCCTCAGCCGCTCCTCATAAGACTTGTTCTCCAGACCCCTCACCAGCCTCGTTGCCCTTCTCTGGACACGCTCTAACACCTCAACGTCCTTCTTGTAGTGAGGGGCCCAAAACTGAACACAGTATTTGAGGTGCGGCCTCACCAGTGCCGAGTACAGGGGCACAATCACATTCCTACTCCTGCTGGCCACGCTATTTCTGATACAGGCCAGGATGCCATTGGCCTTCTTGGCCGCCTGGGCACACTGCCGGCTCATGTTCAGCCGGCTGTCGACCAGCACCCCCAGGTCCTTTTCCGACAAGCAGCTTTCCAGCCACTCTTCCCCAAGCCTGTAGCGCTGCATGGGGTTGTTGTGGCCAAAATGCAGGACCCGGCACTTGGCCTTGTTGAACCTCATACAGTTGGCCTGGGCCCATCGATCCAGCCTGTCCAGGTCCCTCTGCAGAGCCTTCCTACCCTCGAGCAGATCAACACTCCCGCCCAACTTGGTGTCATCTGCAAACTTACTGAGGGTGCACTCGATCCCCTCATCCAGATCATCGATAAAGATATTGAACAAGGCCGGCCCCAAAACTGAGCACTGGGGAACACCGCTCGTGACCGGCCACCAACTGGATGTAACTCCATTCACCACAACTCTCTGGGCCCGGCCATCCAGCCAGTTTTTTACCCAGCGCAGAGTCCACCTGTCTAAGCCGTGAGCCGCCAGCTTCTCTAGGAGAATGCTGTGGGAGACGGTGTCAAAGGCCTTGCTGAAGTCCAGGTAGACCACATCCACAGCCTTTCCCTCATCCACTAGGCGGGTCACCTGGTCATAGAAGGAGATCAGGTTGGTCAAGCAGGACCTGCCTCTCATGAATCCGTGCTGGCTAGGCCGGATCCCCTGGTTGTCCCGCTCATGCCTTGTGAGCGCCCTCAGGATGAACCGCTCCATAATCTTCCCTGGCACCGAGGTCAGGCTGACAGGCCTGTAGTTCCCTGGATCCTCCTTCCGGCCCTTCTTGTAGATGGGTGTCACACTGGCAAGCTTCCAGTCACCCAGGACCTCCCCCATTAACCAGGACTGCTGATAAATGATGGAGAGTGGCTTGGTGAGCACCTCTGCCAGCTCCCTCAGCACTCTCGGGTGGATCCCATCTGGCCCCATAGACTTGTGAGCATCCAGGTGGCGTAGCAGGTCATTGACTGCTTCCTCTTGGATTATGGGGGGTTCATCCTGCTCGCCGTCCCTGTCTTCCATCTCGGGGGGCCGAGTACCCTGAGGATAACTGGTCTGCCTGTTAAAGACTGAGGCAAAGAAGGCATTGAGTACCTCAGCCTTTTCCTCATCCTCGGTGACAATGTTCCCCCCCCGCATCC
The DNA here is from genome assembly GCF_965638725.1 of Aptenodytes patagonicus. Classification (NCBI taxonomy): domain Eukaryota; kingdom Metazoa; phylum Chordata; class Aves; order Sphenisciformes; family Spheniscidae; genus Aptenodytes; species Aptenodytes patagonicus. The sequence continues at coordinate 32,680,481 of NC_134955.1, read as the reverse complement.
AATAAGGGATGGAGATTCTCCTTGGCTCTCTTCTTGTCATTAATATATTTGTAAAAACTTTTTTTGTTGTCTTTAACGACAGCCGCCAGATTGCGTTCTAGCTGGGCTTTTGCCTTTCTCATTTCTTCTCTGCACGACCTAACGAGATCCCTGTACTCTTCTTGAGTCGCCTGCCCCTTCTTCCACAAGCGGTAAACTCTTCTTTTTTTCCTGAGTCCCAGCAAGAGCTCCCCGTTCAGCCAGGCCGGTCGTCTTCCCCGCCTGTTCTTCTTACGGCGTACAGGGACAGCTTGCTCCTGCGCCTTTAAGACTTCCTTCTTGAAGATCGTCCAGCCTTCCTGGACCCCTTTGCCCTTCAGGACCGTCTCCCACGGGACTCTCTCAACCAGTGTCCTGAACAGGCCAAAGTCCGCCCTCCGGAAGTCCATGGTTGCGGTTTTGCTGCCCCCGCTCCTTACTTCACCAAGAATCGAGAATTCTATCATTTCATGGTCGCTAAGCCCAAGATGGCCTCCGACCACCACATCTCCCACCAGTCCTTCTCTGTTAGTAAACAGCAGGTCGAGTGAGGCACCTCCCCTGGTAGGCTCACTTACCAGCTGTGTCAGGAAGTTGTCTTCCACACACTCCAGGAACCTCCTAGACTGCTTCTTCTCTGCCGTGTTGTGTTTCCAGCAGACATCCGGGAAGTTGAAGTCCCCCACGAGAACAAGGGCTAGCGATTGAGAGACTTCTGCCAGCCGCTTGTAGAACGCTTCATCTGCCCCTTCATCCTGGTTGGGTGGTCTATAACAGACTCCCAGCAGGATATCTGCCTCGTTGGCCTTCCCCCTCATCCTTACCCATAAACACTTGACCGTATCATCATCACAATCATTGAGCTCTATACAATCAAAACACTCCCTAACGTACAGGGCCACCCCACCGCCTCTCCTTCCTCGCCTGTCCCTTCTGAAGAGTCTATAGCCATCCATTGCAGCACTCCAATCATGAGAGTCACCCCACCATGTTTCTGTGATGGCGACTAAGTCATATCTCTCCCGCTGTATAATGGCTTCCAGCTCCTCCTGTTTGCCGCCCATGCTGCGTGCATTGGTGTAGATGCACTTGAGCTGGGCTATCGATTTCATCCCCGGCATCGGCATGCCACCCCTAGGCTCATCTCTAGTGAGCCTGGTTTTATCCCCTTCCCCCTTTGAACCTAGTTTAAAGCCCTCTCAGTGAGCCCCACCAATTCATAAGCGAGGATCCTTTTCCCCCTGTGAGACAGCTGGACTCCATCTGCCACCAGCAGGCCCGGTGCCGTGTAAACCTCCCCGTGATCAAAAAAAACAAAATTCCTGCCATGGCACCAGCCCCTGAGCCACGTGTTGATCAGGTGTGTTTTCCTGCTCCTTTCAGTATTTTTCCCTGCCACTGTAGGGATAGAGGAAAACACTACCTGTGCTCCCGATCCTTCAACCAGTCGCCCCAGTGCCCTGAAGTCCCTTTTGATCACTGCAGGACTTCTCTCTGCATCACTGCCAGCCTGTATAACCAACAGCGGGTAGTAATTGGAAGACCGTACCAGACCAGGGAGCTTCCTAGTGATGTCTCTGACCTGAGCCCCAGGGAGGCAGCAGACTTCCCTGTGGGATGGGTCTGGTCGGCATATAGGGCCCTCTGTTCCCCTCAGAAGGGAATTGCCTATGACAATTACCCTCCTTTTTTTCTTGGCAGCAGCAGTCATAATGCGTGGGGCTGACTGCCTCACCCTAGGCAACCCCCTGGATGGACCTTCGTCTACATCCTCGTTTGCCTGGCCCTCAAGTTCCAGGGCCCCATATCTGTTGTGTAAAGATAAATATTTTATTCTTTTGCTATTGTTCTATTGCATTTTGTGAAAGAAGGCAGCTGGAAAGCAGTGCATATCAGTGTGCAATGTATGCTGTATAACCAGTCTTAAATACTCTGTCTGGAATCACTCTCTTCAAGAGAGCAGTTCTTGGCTGGAGGAAAGTCTGTAGGAGCAGTCTCCTGTGGGAGTTTCATTTATCCCACACATCTGAGGAGGGACAGGAAGGAAAAAGTATTTGCTTCCCGAGTTCTTCATTGACTTTGACCTCTTGTCGCTCCCTTTGCTGAGGTGTTTCCTGGAAACCCTAGAAGTAGGTGTTTAGAGGTGCTTTTGTGATTAACAAACCAACCCCAGGCAGCATTTATAACTTGGGTTCACCTTGTCCCACCAGCCCGACCACTGTCCTTCCATCGGTGAAGGCTCCAGGTTCATGGAGGGTTTTATGCAGAGTCTAGGAAAAAGGCACATTAACATTAGTAAAGGCAGGTGAATCTTGTGCTAACACTGTACCAAATTATAATGCCAGCAAATGAGATTGCTCTCGTTGCTGAGTTCAATGTGAGTGGAGATGGGAGAATTCTGTGAAAATCTGAGCAGCACTGAGTCACGATTTCTCAGGATAGGTTCTGCGGTTGCAGAAATCATTTTGTTTCATTGTATTAAACTTTCCTGCATTTACATTTATTTTAAAACATTTGAAAATAGATTATCTGCGTCTAAGGTTTTATTTTGAGATCGTTCAAGCGGAAGAAGAAGAGAGTACTAACCAATGTGAAATAGGAGGTGAATAAATTTTCAGAAGCTTTTTCTGCCTTTTTTCCTGTCTCCTCTGAAAGGAGTTGACCTTACAACTTGTTAAAAATGGTGAAAAGATTGGCAATCTGTATGAACGTTCACGTTCCACAGCACTGCAATGCTGTGGAAAAAGATAAATGACAGGAGACAGAACAGATAATGGATTTCTAGGAGAAACAAATCTTTTCTTCCAACATAAACTTTTTTTCTGTTATTGTTCTGATGAGCTAGAGAAGGTGCTTACAAATAACTGCACTAATAGTGGAACATAAACATCACAGCCGATTTCAGAAAAGAACATCTACAGTTATTCTTCAGATTTTTCAGCTTTTTTAAATTGGAAAGTTACAGATCACACTGTAGTAATATGGAGATGTTGCTGATTTCTAAGTAGAACAGAAACAGGCAAAAGAAGGGAAAAACAAAATCCTAACCACTTTTGATAGGCAGTTCTGCTGTAGTCAGGATGTCTGTTAGTTACAGTTTTTCTTTTTGGTGAATTTAAGTATGTACTTAGGTAGAAAATACCAATATCTGTAAATTTACAGTCCATGCTTTTCAAAAAGGAGTGCATGTGCCGAATCAAAGCAGCTCAATGCCTTTGAGGTGTGCATGTCTTTTCCTATAGCTTGGTATCTATCTAGAGGTTGGAAAAAGTAAACATCTTTATAGGGCAAGTGTACTTGGACTGCTTAATCTGAAATTCTAATCCAAATACTGAGTTAACAATAAAATTCTGATTTACTAGATCTAGTTGCAAGTCATACCTTTCTAGATAAGTTAAATAAAACATGTAATTTATAAAGCACATTGCAAATGGAAAGTAACTGTGACTGATTTGATATCAGCATTTTAATACCACCCTGTAGGCCCTTGACTGATTACTTGGACATCTGCATGGGTTGAAAATGATGGGTGATGTAGCTTGTTGGGTTTGGAAATGCTTTTTAGAGCAGGAAGTTTTCATTAAGTTTCATTAAATATTCATTTTCCAGATGCACGGTTGTGGAAGTTGATGCCTATTCCAGGAGAGGAGAGGTACTATCTTAAGGAAAAAAAAAAGAGAGAGAAAAAGAGAGAGGAATGACCAGAGCCACAGCAAACAGAAAGACACACGAACTAATGCATTGCCACAGGTAGTTAACGGTGCCCTTGGTGGTATATATAGTATACTGTGTATGCTGGGCCCATGGCAGCAGCCATTGCAAGCCCATCATGGGGGATACTCTTCCGACAAGCTGAAATAGGTGCCAAATAACAGACTGACAAGGGGGGAGATTTTTAAGAGAGTGTATGGTTTCAGGTCATATCTTTAGCACTTCAGCAAGCAGCAGACAGGATTTTATCAGGTCAAGTACTTTCCTTGCCATACCCAGAAACAAAATAATAACAGGAAGAGAGAGGTCTTTTGCATGACTCCTTGTCCGTCCCCTCCCCAAAAGAAAAGGCTACTCAATAAACGACAGGTCACTCAGCAACAGAGGGAGGATCTCCTGCCATCTTTCCGTACACCTGTACTCATACAAATGCACTTGCACAGAGGATGAAGGATTGTAGAGATATAAAATGAAAGCTATAGAACAGCTTTTATTAGTAGAGTATGAAGTTGAAGCATCTGGGGTAGGTAACATTAGAGCCATGGCTCAAGGGCGCCTGGGAGATGGTGCCTATGAAATGATCTAGATTTTTGAAGGATGTAAGATGCCAAAGCCCTTGCAAACAAATCACATCTTGCTTCAGTGTTGGTTTTAGCTGAGACAGCAATCTGAGCATAAAGCCAGTGTGTGGCCCTGCTCAGACAGAAGATAACATAGTATATTCTGTTATATTGAGTGGGAATATATGACTTGCTTTTGAAGAGCATGGCCTGAACCATACATGGCAGTTCTATCATGCAAAGGGATTGAAGGGATGTCAAACTGTGAAGGCTACAACTGGAAGTTGTAAATTCAGCGTGGGGGAGAGTCTGGGCTGTCTGATTACATCCGCAGCGTCCAAAGGATTTTCTGTCGTCTTCAAATACCAACAGTAGTCAGAGAACGGAGGAATCCCACAGTGATGGTTTAACCTCCTGCCTCAGTTCTTTTGTTTCAGGCTTAATGAAACATTTTAAATTAGTCACTAACAAACGAAGAAACAAACACCAACATGAGGCTTACAGGCACGCAAATCAGTTTGCATGTAACCCTGATGATAAGGAAACAATAATTAACGTCTGCTATAAATAAGAATGGTTTGGTTGCAGGAGATTGCAATAAATTATAAGCTTGAAGACAGCTCTGAGCTGTGTCAGATTTGGCGGGTTTGGTGGGTGAGTGATTTCTTACCCTTGTTCTCATGACATGGGAGGAGGAACGAGGGAAAAGTCCACCTTGGGGGGAAAGTCTGACACCTAGCAATGCTCAGAGTCCCACATTAATGATAGCTTTTAGATGTACGTGAATAAAAAATACCATTGTCATTTACCCCAATTCACAGAAACCTTCTGTCCCTATTTCAGCAGTTAGCTCATAAATTCAGCCTGTCTACCCCAGGAGCATGAAGCAGGCTCCCGCAGTCAGAGCTGGAATTGCCATGGCATCCACATGTGTATGGCTGGCTACGTGGGGACAGGTGTACATCTGCATGTAAATAAATTAGAGGGCATAAAGGAGAGAAATGGATCTAGCAGTGGTCTCGGTCTTAAGGTGCTGGAGAGACTCACCGGCTTCCCTGGGGAAGCACCGCAGGGATCAGCTTTGTGTGAGGTGCCTCCCAGCCGGAGAGAGGCAGAAGAGAGGATGAGGCGAGGTCTGCTGCCTTGGGCTGCAGAAGCTTTTAGCTTCAGTGTGGGATTGCTGTACCTCTGGAGATGAAGGCTGAGGGCTTTCACTGCAGCTTTTTGCACAATTACGATTTGTCCAATAACTCTGTACGTTGTCTGTAACAGCAAATCTTTTCTGCTTCCCTGTCTTCACTATTTACTAAATATAAATCTCCTTTCCTTTAAACAAAAGATTGGCCTCTGTAAGTCTAATACAATGATTTGTGTAATGAGTTTATTTAAATTCCTCCCATGCTTTATAAAGTTGCTTCTTTATCTTTACACTGTAGTTTAGGTTTTATATTTTAATATATCGAGTGAGAAACTGAATGGGAGAAAAAATTTCCTCTAGCTTGTTATCTGCAAAGCTTTTTGGAGGGCAGATGCCACATGTAAAGAACAATGTTTAAAATTACACAGTCTTGCTAAACTTGTGTTGTAAGGGTCAGCTTAGAAAAATCTCATCTGAATTGTTATGCCTACATAATCAGTGATTCTACAGCTATAGAAAAGCAAAAGTCCTAAATAAGTATGAATAGATGCAAAATCTCATGCCTCACATTTTGACAGTTCACGTTAAGTAATGTGGCTTTGTTGGTCCCTTCGCTTCTAGTTATCTTCCAGGCAAAGCTCTGGGCTTTTGATTGAGATCGTAACTGCAACTAAGAAATAACTTTTAGAGACTAATATTTTGGTTTATAGATTGAATTATTGCTGTAAGTAATAAGTGATATATGAAGGGGAAATTCCACTGAGTGTGTTCTGTGATTTAAGTTCATGTCCACAGATATTTTGTAACATGTTTCTCTTTCTCCTTGAGTCTTCTAAACCCAGAAGCCATACCTGACCACTAAATAGGTGTAACACAAGAGAACTACAGCAGTTCAGTAAGTTATTTGCTGAGCATTTCCTTGTACATTTTTATAATTATAAAGCTGGGTATTTTTCCCCAGCTTTGAAGAGGAAATGGGTATAGTGAGGTGTTTCTTTTCTGAGCTGCCAGCCCTGGAAACTATTGGCATGTGGCTATTGGCCAGAAGGTTTGCTCTTTGCTGGAAAATGTTTTGTTAATTACTGTGTTGGGACTGTGTTGGGACTGTGTGATCAGTGTAGATAGGGCTTATTATTTTCAAGATGGCATGAGAGTGTTTGTTGCTTTTTCTGGTTTCCATGATGGATGGACAGGAAGAGAGGGATAGAGGTGGGGGACAGCCCTGTACTAGCAGAAGGCTTGGGCAGTGGAGATTTTTGAAAAATTCTATTCGGATGTCCTCGCGTTGTGTATCAACCCATAATGCTCTTGCTTACTTGAAGAGACTCTTACCTACTTGAAGAGGATACCCAGCCTGCTCAGGGAAATGAAGAGAAAGTGCGGCGAGGGCAGGAAATACTTAAAGCAAGAAATATTTGCAAAACTTGGTTTAATTTAAAACTAAGATCAATAAGAAGGGACTTGCTGAAATCAAATTATGCCAGCTGCAGAGTGGTGGCATTCCTGTTGTGTAAAATGCTCCCTTTATAATAAATTGTAGAGTAAATTTGACTGAGTTGAATCACTTGAGAGTTCTCACTCAATGTGTGCACTTTGGAAGTGGGATCCAACTGCATCTTTTGGTGGTGTCAGACCTCAGTTTGGGAAAGGAGATAATCCCAAGTTATTGCAAGCCAGCTCCTGTTCCTCTGGAGACATTGTCCACCTTGTAAGCAGAGGTTATTTTATTTCTCTATCGCCTGCCAAAGGTACAGATACTTTTAAACAACCCATCTCATACCACAGCCACTAGTAGGCGGAGACCTGGTGAGCTCTTCTTGCTCTAGGATTTGGAGAGTGTGGGTGTGCGCGCGCACACATGCCAGCAGTCTCTTCAGTTTGCTGTGTTCATAAGAATATCATTGAGCTGCTGCCCATCAAAATTTTCCTGAGGAGGGCCAGTACTGGCTATGAGCCTAGTAGAAGGAGTCATGCTCTTCAGCAGTCTTACCTGGCTAAATCAGCTTGCCCACAGTTTTATTGCAGAGAGACCACAGGACAGGAAGCACTCACACTGTAAAGAGGGGTTGTCGACCACTTTTTTCTATCTGACCATCAATCTGTGTGTGGCAGCACTACCAAGATTAGTTCTCATATATCTCTTTAAATTGAACGTAGGAAGAGCAGGAGCTTCTGTATTTTCCAGATGTGTCATTATTTTGGCTAAAAAGTAGTTGGGCATGATGATGGCAACAAGTAAGCAGCGATGATTATTTCTTGCAGGCACAAACATGAGTGTTGCCTTCTTACAGACATGCAGCAAGAAGGATGAGCGCCTCAGGCATACTGAAGGTGCAGTTGGGGCAGCTGAAGTTGGCAGGACTCTTTAACCTGAATTTCCTTTCTCAGTCTCTGTCCCACCAGAGTCAGGCTAATGCTGGTGCAACTCACGCTCTGGGACTGCTGGAGAGCACTGCAACCGCTGGGCTCTTCCCGGCTGCTCACAAATGCCTCGGGCGCTGGAGCCTGCTGTCTCCTGGAGTCTTCCAAACCTGTGAGCCACAGCTGATCACCAACAATACCTGGTAGCGCTGATAGTACAGAAAGACAAAGGTGGTGGTGCCAGACTCATACAGCTTGGGCTTTCAGTGGTAGCTGGCTAATGCCTGACTCACTGCTCCTACACCATTTCTTACTGTCTAAGCAACAAAAATACGCCAGGGACATGGGAGGAAGCGCATTATTTGAGAGTATTTCTCCTGCCTTTCCATGAGAGATTGCCATAACAAAATACCAAACCTGAAGCCCGCAGTGGCCAGCCTGTGTTCAGCTGTTTGATGCATTCACACTCATTTTTCTGAGGACAGTAGTAACAAAACATTTCAAAACCCCAACCACTGTATTTCATGCTGTTTCTTCTTGCTCAGAAGAGCCTTCTAAAGTACAGAGTCCAAGAATTGCAGGGGTAGGCTGACAAAGAATAAAGCTCTTGTAGCAGATGCTGCCACCGGTATACAATCTGTTCTTGGGACGAGTGCAGAGCATGACTGTGATTCACGTCCTCATGGCTGGGGGAGTGAGAGCAGCGGTGCTGACTCGAGTCGGGACCATGTCATGGGCCGTTGGTGGTGTTAGCATTGGTGCTCCCACAAGACTCTTGAACTGCTCCCAGTATTTCTGCCTGTGCACACAGTCAAGTTTTTATCTACATACACATACATGTGCATAAATTCTATACAAACACGCTGGCCGAGTACAAATAGCTGCTCTGCCTGGTGGGCCATTTACCGACCACCTGCCAGTGCGATGTGCAGGGCTGTCATTACGGATGAGTCTCTGATCTACACGCCAGTTGCTTTAGGCAGAGTGGGTCAGGAGGGTGGTTCAGCTAAATCAGGTGGTTTGAAGGGCAAATTTATTCAGCATGGAACAGATTTTCTGCTTACTGAAGGGAGGTAAATTCATTGATATTGCACCTCTCACTGCTTCTAGAAATATGTACAGTATCCAAGTCCTGAGGTTTGGAGTTTGATGTATTGAATCCTGGTTTGTCTTTATGTAAGGAAACCGAGCAGCAGTCAGGTGGGGTGTATAGATTTAGGTGTTTGAACTGAAACCTGAAAGCAACTGAATTTTGTCAGGGGCTTGTGGATTGGAGGGTCATGTCATCATGACCATTCATTATTTAGTTATCAAGCTGTGGATGTCATGGCCTTCTTAACTCAGACCTCCACCCAAAGTGGTCATTTGTAGAGTGAACATCTTTAAAACTTGCTTTGTTTTGCATCAAGCTCACAGAGCATCAGAGTGATCAGATGATGGCACTGAGAAAAGACTGACAGGACCAAGTCCATGGCAGACTGTTGCGTTCAGATTTGGAATTTCTTGAATCCCAAGTTTCAAAGAAAATGCAGATGAAAGGAGTCAGGGGACCGCAGAGGAAAGCTGAGGAGAGTTGCTGGGAGATGTTTGCATGGATCCTGTCAAGGCAAACTCACTGAGTCTGGAGGAATTCTGTGTAAGAGGGCTACCAAGTTGTCCTCCGACTAACTTCATCTTACGTTTGGGAACAACAATTCATTATTTTTATTTATGTTCTTTTTTTTTTTTTAAATGGCTTCACACTAGAACAAATTTTTGCAATTTTGATCCAAACGTTGCTTGGTAATTTTGAAGCGTTGTTTACTTATGTTTGGTAGCAAAAGAAAGAATCATTTAACAGTGTCACATTTCCGGTGTTTGAATTTAACTGTGAATATTTTCTTTCTTTCATTTTAATTCTGTGGAAACTCTGTTCCGGAAATCAGAGAAAGTTGGTTAAAACAACTTTTTAAACTATTTGATAGGCAGCTTTCTTTTTGGTCTGCTACAAGAGATTTAATTATGTAAAATTAGAATATTAATTATTAATTCTAAAATATTATATCACAGAACCTGTATCTGATAAGGTTCTGCTCATCTTCACTATTGCATCCTTACAAAGATGATGCAAATTGTTTCAAGTAACAGGAAAGCGCTGAAATGTATCTGAGCGTATTATGTTTAAATGGCAGTATTTTCTCTCTGTTGTATATACCTAGTTATGCTTCAGTCATTTTGATTTTGAGGTTTCTTTGCCCCCTCAGGATTTTGCCTGAAGTGCCTTAGTGTCCATAGTTATATTAAAAGAGATATAAACACAGATCTAATAACATCTCCCTCTGATGAAGTGCTTGCATTCGGTGAAGTAGTGTGCTCTTCCACCAAACGCTCTGAAACATAATACTGTGTCAGAAGGTATAATAATATTTTAGCAACTGAGAGTGTATAAGAAATTAAATTGTGGTGAGAACGGTTATTCTTCAGTCAGACACCCCTTCTTTGTATCAAAACATCGGAATTTTTCTAATTCTGGAAGTATAAAATTGACAAATCCTTGCTCAGTGTTCATAGCGGCTCACTTAGCTCTGTCTCACAGATGATTATGGGTATTAGATGGTTTTTGTAACGTGTCAGTCGCTTGAATAACTGAGAGCATTGTAAGGATTAGCAACACACCCAATCCCCCGAAAGGAAATCCAGGAAAAAACTCTTATCTGAGCCTGCTTCATACAGACATACAGTAACCACCTCTGTTTTGTGTCAAGGAGGTAAATAGCTATCTGTTCTTCAAGAATTGGTGTCATGATGATTCAGAATATCACAGGGAAAAAAACCTCAAAACGGGTCCCTTTCTTCAGCACTTTAATACGGGATTGCTGTGTTGCTGGGTGGCTGGAAGGCACGTATCAGGCACCTGATTTAAATATGCAAATAAACCACTATCAAGAAATAATTCAAAGGTTTAAACTTTAATTCTATAATTACCAGCTTCCTTTTAATTAAACAGCTGAGGATTCACAAAATAGAAATCCAGATGATAAGCATGACAGAGGAACCTGAGCAAAAATTTCCTGCCTCAGAAGGCAGAAAGCAACAGGGCTTTCCTCTCCGGATGAGACAGTGGGAGTAACCTGGTACCCAGCCCCTGGTCTGTGGGATCACGCCAGGAATCTGGTAACAAACCCCAAATCATGAGTTTTGCAGAAAGTCTGCATAACCAAGTGTTGTGTCATATTTACTGTAAACGTATTGGTAGTCCTTAACAGCAGGAGCACCGGAGATGGGGTGGAGCAGCTGCCTGAGAAAGGACCCTGGGTAAAGGCTCATCCCTGGCGCTTATGCAGTGCATGTCCCTGGCTGGTGGAGTGCCAGGCAGGGGACATCACAACTCAAACCCCAGCTGCCGAGTCCCAGGCAGAGCAGCCACAGGCGTTCGCAGTTGCATCCAAACTTTACCTCCGGAGGAATGTAAGGATGGAGAGGCGCAGGCAGAGCTCAGGAAGGGTGCAGCTGCTCTCTGCAGTGCAGGTCGGTGAGGCTTGGAGTGATGGAGGAGATCCTGCTGATGGGTGGTGGAACCAGCCAGGGGGTGGCCTCTTCCTCTATGGATGCTCGGGTTGTGTTTTGTGTTCGTCTCCCTCATAGCCTTGTCTTTCCAGACTCATATCTAGAAATATGATCTGAGTTAATCTACATTTTTCCACTGTGAAGCCTGTCAAGTCCTGGAGGGGCCGGTGGAGGCAGGAGAAAGCAGAGAAGGGCAGGTGCAGGGTTACCGCACCAGCAGAGCCACCACACGAAGGAGGGAGAACAGTGCTGCGTGTGCTGAAGCCATCGCAGGGACCCCAGAAGGCCTGGGGGACTCCTGCCGCTCTGTGCTGCCTTTGAGGGTGTGCTCTGGGGACAGTACTCCCAGGGGGTAGAGCCGAGCTTCCCACCTCAACTTGTGGTGCCAAGGCTACTCCTCAAACCATGCCAACCATGGAGCATGGCAATGTACTACACTGTTTTGAAGTCCAATTTATGCAAAAAAACACATTTTAAAAATAATGACATCTGCATTATTTCTGTGCAATCCACAGCAATTCTGTGCAGTGGTAAGCGCTATGTAAAATCGGGCCGCAATGGAAGACATGCTGCTGAATTCTCAGCCCTTTATTATGGAGATACATTGTTCCCAGAGTATTGCAATTTACCTGACAGCAATAGTATCATGGAACAAACTTAAAGAAAAACAGATTAAATTTAGCAAAGTGGTTCCTATTCTTGCATGCAAAGCTATGGTCAATGTTACAAAAGGGAAATCTAAAAGAGTAAATGGAAATTGTAGGTAGTGCTGAAAGATGGTCCCCCCAGCTGCTCCAGTAGGTAAACTGGTTGGGGATTGGGAAGCTCCCGTTTTCTGCTTCAGGGCTGCTTTGTCCTTCTGACTTCTCTCTGGGCAAACGCATCCTCCCTACATTTTTTAAAGGTAGAAATCCATTCCTCACTCTCACTTGTGTTTCTTCTGCACTAATTTTTTGAATCTTTTAAATTACATAAATGCAGCTTTAGTAGCACTGACAACTTCTACCACGTGTGGCTCTTTGCTCTTACAGTTGCTTCTCTTTCAGGATGAGTTTGTTTGAGGAGGTTACAGCATCTTTCAGATTACTGCTATACTTTCTATACTTTTATGAAGTATTTTCTGTATATGTCTTCCCAGCACCTAATCAAACTTTAACTTGCCTTCAGCTCTTTACAGTGACCACATAAAAATTAGTAATAATATAGATGACATTCCTGGTATTTATATGATTTGCAAAAAAATATGTCTTCCCTTACCTTCCCACTTACCGTTTTCTGTTATCACAGAGATTAATATAGTGCCATGGTTGCCTGACTGTCCTGTATTACACTTGTGTATGACACTTTAGTCAATTAAAATGTCACTTTTTTCATTGCTGTTAATTAAATTTATAGCATAATCATTAGCAGTTGGTTTTGCTGTTGTTTTCATTATTAATTATGTCGATAAAAAGTTCCAGTGGTAACAATTTCCACCAAGAATTCCTAGGTTTAAGCATTAGTAGAAGGAAGAGATATTTACTTGAACATAAAAGTGGTTTACTACCAATTTGGAGATTTTAATGCTTGGATGGTCATTTGGGAGTCAGTAATTTCACTCAGTTTATTACTTCGGTTTACATTACATTACACTTAAGGAAAGTAAGTGATTTTGAGGCATGCCAATTGCCTCAAAATGAATCTATATTTATGTCCGCTTGCAATACATTTATTTGTAGCTGGTAAGCAATTAAAATGTTTTTAGGCAGATGCTTTAAAATAGAATAACGGCAAAACCTCTGCTTCCCGCCCTCCTTGCAAAGCATTCTTTAAAGAGGGGCACACCTTCATCCTTATAAAATGCATATAGATCCCTTCATGGGAGGGTTGTGTGTGCGTGTATGTATATGCGCTTGCTCATCACCTGTGCTAAGCTGGGAGGTACATGGTACGTTCCAGGGGATCTCTTGCAAGTACAACCAATTCATTCACATCCCTTCGGTGTCCCTCTCGTTTCATAGTTTAGCACAACTCCAAAGTGTGCTCCGAACTCAGCAAAGTGTAAGGGAGTGCTCTTTTCCTCTCTTTTCTAGCAGTGTTGTCACACAATTAGCAATATTATGTACATGTATAAATATTGTACTGGACTTAAGTTGCCTTTTCGCTTATCAGCCAGTTTAGGAGACAGGTTTCCAGCATAGCTGATGAACTGGTAAATCCGGGTTACTTCCATGGTGGTTATTATTTATGTTATTTATTGAATGCCAGTAATAACCAGTGGTTAAGCAGCTTTTTTAAGGCGAAGTATAATTTCTGAGAACAATAGCACTCTTGAAAAATATTTTTACAACTACAAAACAGGTTGCACGCTTTTTGTGATCCATATAGTCATTCTAACGAGGCCATTTTCCAAAAAGCCCCTTTTTTGAGACCTGCCCTGGCCTTGGCTTGGCTACTTGCCACTTCAGGACACCCTTTGGCTAGATAATTCTCAGCTTTGTGGGAGCAACCTCCTCCAGTGCTTAACCACCCCCAGCGTGGAAAAATACAGTAACTGGCCAGACCTTTATTGTGGTCCTAAAGACACTATACCAGAGTAGTATGGGTTATTAACGTAGCAGTTCCCATCTTGTCATGGAAGGGTAATTAAATTTTGTAAACACAGCAACGTGAGATGAAAAGTACACAGTGGATCCAAGTACTGTCTCCTTGTTGGGAAGATACATATTTGGTGAAGTGCTGTGTAATGTTTGAGGTTACCATGGGCGATTTAATTCCTAGTTTAAATTTGAAACAAGTTAGTAGTGGAGCAATATGCTCTTCCTTACACTACCCATAAGTTTTAAGTCCAGAAGCATAAGTAACCGAGAGCAAGAAAATACTGGTGTTGGTGCCTTTAAATGCTGTCACCTTCTGTGGCGGAGGAATTAGGTTAAATTTAGCCTGTCCTCCAGTCACGGAAAAACAAAACGTTGTTAATTAGCTCTTTGAATTTCAAGAGGTGAAAACAGAAGGTGTCCTCTGGTAATGTAAAATTGTGTTGTACCTTTCAGGATTGCATTTTAGGCACTTCAAAGGTAGAGGTGGTTGTCTGCCCAGTTTAAAATTACCTGTATTTCTTGGTTGGCTACTTACAGACATCATCTCTAGGAAAGCTCCTGGAAAGCAACTGCTCAGACGAAATCAGTGCAGGTAAGCGAGGCTGCCCTGTTTCTGGGTGTGGTTAAGATTGGGTATTTACTCCCCTCTGCTCATTCCCCTTACCTTTCTTAGGCATGCTCTGTGCACAAGCTGTATTTCCTGGGATCTTAATGGTCTGAGATGGATATGCAGGTGAGAAAATAGTAGTCTTCTCAATTCAAGAATTGACTTTCAAACTCTGTATTTTGTAATTGTAGTTAATATTTTGAAGCTGTAGCTTATTAAAGCTAAAAAGAGTTTTAACCAACAAAAGATAAGTCTTAGCAAAGGCTGCCTGCAAGTAATTATGTGAGAAAGGACTGGAGAATGTTCCTGTTAGTGTAGGTTGACTTTAATATTCAGGAAAGTAATCATCTCTGTAAAAAGCTCTTTGCTTGCCAGGAAATATATTTGCAAAGCAGCAAAATAGAGTCCATTTAACTTGGTAATGTATAAGTCATGCTATCATATGTATGTACAGTATTATATGAAGCATAAAATAGATATATTCTACATTATGAATGCTATAAAATTTTTTATTTGTGTAACAGTCTTTTGAAATGAGGGAGATGATGTATGTGACAAAGCGCACGACAAACTATGGAGGGGAGATGAAAGGAGAAGAAAAAAGGTTGTAGAACTAAGTTAGTCAATGTTAGTACAACTGTCTTGCAATTCAGATAGTAGCACAGTTGTCAGTGTCTGAAATGATGTGCTTTTGAGAGTAAGGCTGAACTTTCGTTGGCCAGAAAGCCAGCTGTTGGAAGCTGGGGATTTCAGAAGTACATGTTGCACATGTATTAGAGGGGTTTTTTTTGCCTTTCAAATCAAGAGATGGTGGTGACTGTTGAGTATCACTGGTGGGATAAATACAACTGCACTTTTGTGGTAGTAAAACACTTTGTTTTTTCTGTGTGTTAATATAATCACTGATTTCAGTAGTTCTGAGTTAAAACCCAGTTATTATACAAGTGAATCTTGGCTCCTTCGAGCCCTTGTTTTTTCCAGTAGCCTGGACTAGAACATCTCCTTGCAGCTTTATTTATGACAAAGTACAAGGGAGATAATTGAGATGCCTGACAAGCAAGAGAATGGGGGACATACCTCACAGCTAAGGCTCATTATAAGTGATACTGCCTCTCTTTTTGGATCTAAATTACATGCAGGCCGTATAAATCTACTTCTATCCAGCTATTACAATATCCTATTATAAATCACAGAAGCACAGACCTGCTTTTGGATTCATCCAATGTGCTTCCAAATTAAGCCAGAACCTACTTTTTTTTCTTCCCCAAACTACATCAGTGCTTGACATAATGAATTATGGTCTCATGTTTCTGGCCTAAAAATAACAATAGGGTTGTACTTTTCTTTCTCCATGTAAACATTAGTAGAACGAACTTCCTACTTCATGGTTCCCAACCCCTTGAGTTCATCCTTCGTCTCCAGGCGAATCAGGGAGTTGTGCAAGTAACATCTGTGACAAATTTGCTGGGTTTGCATCTATGCAAAAAACCTTCTTTTTCCACCGTTTCCTTTATTTTTCTGGGGGTGGGGGAGGATATAACCCATTTGCAGTTTCTGAAATCCCGCTGCATGCAACGTGGCCTTAAGAGTATTTTCACTAGATGATGTTCACTCCCTGTTAAACTACCCTCACTGCTGACAACAGGTATCAGCAGCAGATTATCTTTGTAGAAGAAACAGGGCTGGAGGGAATTACAGATTTTTGACAGAGATGACATTAGGGAAGCCAGCAAATACTTTTGCTCCTCATATGAAGTCTATGCAAGCTCATGTTTCTGGTGTCCGCATCTCAAGGAGGACATGGTGGAGTTCAAGAATATACGGAGAAGGGCAACTCAAATCATCGAGGATATAGAGCAGCCACCTTATGAGGAGATGCTGAAATGGCTGAGATTCCTCAGTTTAGAGAGAAGGCTGAAGGAGGGTTGATCATGTTTTACAGAGTCATGAAGGCAGTGGATAAAGTGAGTGCAGAGTTACTATTCAGATCCATGTTGGTCTGACTTGATGGAGAGTTCCTCTGACTCTGTGCGCTCTTTTCATGTGGCTCTGCTGCCTTTATCACTCTGTGGAGTATCTGTTGAGTGCTCACATCCTCAGGAGGAATGGATACAGATGCACTCTTGTTGAAAGAGTGTGTGAAACTTTGCTGTGGACAGTCCAACAGGAAAGAAATGGTTTGTGGCTGAGTGAATTTAACTTATGGAGAAGCCAATAGCGCTCTCCCACAGAATGTGATGCCATAAGAAAAAAGCAATTTTCAAGCTTCCTAAAGTCTTTCAAGTGTGTTCACTTGTCCACAAAGTCCTCATTGTCCCTTTTAAATAAATTCCACAACCCTAGACAGTGCAGGAGTTTCTTAATCAGTTGACATTGTAATTGTTTTAGGGTAATCTGTTTTCAGATGCAAATTCAGATCAAGATGCTGAAAAGGGATTCACGTAGGCTGCCAGAAAACTCATGGGAAACCCACTGTAGCTTTTCTGAAACACTTAAGCAGTAGAAGTTCTCAGGCAGTGGGGGAGAAACTCCCACTTGTACGTTTTTTGTGCCAGAAAAACCTGTATCAATGGCAACAACCCCCACCCCCAAACCAATATATACAGTGAGAAAACAGTACAAATGTGCTGCCAAACAGCTATATATATATTAAAAAAAAAAACCCGATAGCAAAGTTGTGGATTGGGTCCTTACATGTCTTCCTTCCTTTCAGGTGTTCTTCATCATTGTGCATACTGTGAACATTAGATTATGTGGTGTAACAGAAGACAGGCATAATGTGAATGAAGTAGTAAAGTTGGAAAATATAAATCAGCTAGATTAGGCTGTACAAGCACGCTATATTTAATATATTTGTCCTTTAAAAATGAATTTAAGAAATTCAATGTATGTAGACTGAAATGTCCATATCTCCATGGCAGACCATGAGGCAACTAAGAACGGTGTGTCTTCCTAGGTTGTTCTAGCAGGAGCAGGCATGCTGCAGCCTCAGTGGACGGTGCTGCAGCTTAAAAGCAGGGAGCTCTCGCCACTCTGTTTGCATATGAAAAACATTGCTTCTGCTGGGTGGCAGCCGGGGTGTGCAGCATTTGGGTTCCCTCTGCTGGTTCAGCTTAAGGCCCTTGCCCGGTTAGCTTGTATGGTGGGATGGCGTTATTCCTGAAAGACTCTGAATTAGTTTCCTTCGTGGTTACATTTTACGATCTTATGTAGTTATCACGTCAGCAAACCATCCCTCTTCGAAAGGGATGTAAATATACACCTAACTCCCAAAATAAGTGATTCAGAACTTAAGCAGGTGCTTAAACTTAAATACACACTTAAATGCTCTCCTTAATAGGAATGGTGTAGGGATATGTTTCCGTGTTTTTCTGAATGAAGACCTTAAAGATGACTTTGTCACTGGACAGTTAAACAGGCTGTACTCACAACACTTCACAAACCATTAACTTGATTTTTTGTCCCCATCTGTAATGTCATTGTCTATACAGCCATGAAACTGGCACTTTCAGGCATAACATGAAGGCAATAACAGTCTTTAGTTTCTCTAGCTTTTTTTGAAGGCTTCACGAGTGAAGTGTAAAAGTAGGGATAGACTCTGGTTTTAAAGCAGAATCAAAACTTTGAAGCTATTGACTTGCTTTTAACTTCTTGCTAACTTTTCTCATAGCTGTGGGCAGGTGATTCACTCTCTCCTCAGCTTGGTTTTTTTCATTTGTCAAAGTAGTTTTATGAATTCATCTGACTGCTGGAAGGCATACCTTAATTTTGAAGTGGCATGAAATTGTCAGTTGTAACATTATTGCCTTGCAAGGGGCAATTGGAGCAAGGATGATATTTGTTCTGTCAAGTCCATACCTGTAAAGATGTTCTGCTGTCAGTGGAAAGGAGACCTTTTTTTTAAAAAAAAAAAAAAAAAATCCCTCAAGCCTGAGTACCAAATAAAATGTCCAGGAGCCACAGTTAGTGCACAGGAATAGATTTAGAAGTATCTTTGCAATTGCCTAGTCCTTGCACTTTTCTCTAGACATGTGCTATTGACCAGTGTTCTAGGCAGGGTGCTGGAGTACCTGCCTACTACCTGCAGGAGTAGGTGGATTTCTGGTCTGACCCAGCACCGCTGTTTTTGTGTTCTTGCGTTTTATATTGTACTGCTTAAAAGGGAGGAGAAGTTGTCCATGAGTCCCCCTTCTTCATCCAAGTCTGAAATGGAGAAGACCCTGTGAGCTATGGCAGTGTGTCAGTCTCCTGTACCTCCCTGGGAGGGAGGAGGCAGTGCTTGGCTCACTATGGCCACCTGATGTGGCTCCCCGGCTGCTTAGATGTTGCACAGCAGCATTTAATCTGATCCCTCTATAGCCTCTGGTGTCTGCACTTGCGTCTTTGTTCCTCTGCAGGAAATGGTTAGGTGGAAAAGGTAATCTGCTCTCTGTTGTCGCTTACGTGGTTGCTTTTATTCTAGAAGAATTAGACTGAATAACATATGGGCATATTTGTGGCCCGATCTTCAGTTTTGAAAGCTCCCAGCTCCTTTTTAGAGCTGATCTGGAGCAGAGTGACATTGCTCCCAAGCCATGCTTTGCTGTGCTCACCTGAAACAGGCACCATTTCCATCAAAAGGTTCCTGCTCTTCAGTTAAGTGTTGGCAAGTGTCACTACTCAGCAATAACTGTGTTAATTTCTTGTGGCTCGTGGTATAGCTGTAAACATTTCTCCATAGTTCAGCCTACCATGTGCAAGATACAGTGCATAATTCCATTGGAAAGTCTCTGAAATCATATAGTCCATACACAGACTCTTACCAGGCATCTGCCTCCTAGCGTATGTTCGCTCCTAAGACCTATCAGTCTAACTTATTCCTCTTCGCATCCCCACAAAGTCAGAGCAGGATTTTGTGGAGACTACCAAGAACTGTAAAATGTGAACAGCATACAATTTGGAGATGGAGAAACTTACTTTTCTGTTGCTTCTTACTTAGACCAGAGTCTGTTCTCCCTGGAGAACTGCACAGTGTGGAAGTCTTGCGTTTCTCCCTCAAGCTCTCCTATCACGATGCCTGGCCTCGCCCTGGCAGTGGTGGGGCAGCATGTGCGGGCTGGTGCTGTGCCCTGGTGGGCCACCCATCAGCTGGGAACTGGAAGATCTCATCAGTGTAGCAGCCGTGTCCCACGTGGCCCTGATATCTCTAAGCTTAAACCAGGACTAATGGGAAGAAAATAGTACAAGCAGACCAGCTGCCAGCTGGAAAATTATTCACTGGGAGGCTACAGTTACACAGAAGGAAGAAATTGCCAGTTACTTTTGCATTGCCTGTTTTTTGATTTGGGGAAAAAAATTTGCAGCGTGCATCCTCAGTACAGTGAGGTGATGAAAATAAAAGGCAATTTCTTGATTTTATTCTCATGCCAAATTGAACTTGACATTTTGAAACTGCTCACTTGTTTTCAAGGACTAGAAAATATTTTAGAGTTCTTTGAAGGGATTATGCAGCAGGCAAACCAGTACGTGTTCCTAATTTACCCAGCAGAATAATTAAGTCTTTCAGTTGTAAAGAACTGAAAAATCTTCTTTAAAAAAAAAAAAGTTTTGAAAACAAGGGATGGTAGAGCTTGGTCTTCTGCAGAGCTAGAGTTCGGAAGCACTTTGTCTGATTCATTGCTGCTTTAGGCTTGTCCAAATCTGAACTAATTCCAATAAAACCAACAGGATTTGATCAATAAGAAATAGGATTCATATGCTGCTGAATCAGATCCTGTGATATTTAATCAGTACAGAGACACTGGACGTGGAGGAATGTCTACAGTACATTATCGAGCAAGGGTCTGGGATCCACCCACAAGCAGGACGCGGTGCAGCGCTGCAGGGCTTACTACCTGTTCAGCAGGACATAGTGCTGCAGGTTCATGCACAGCTGACTTGGGATAAAAATCCCAGAAATCTCAGTGCAGAATAAGCCCAGGTATGCCTGTTTCCACTTGGTGCATGTGCCCTGAGTTTTAGCTTACCTATGCTGATACAAGTTTGGAGTAGTTTGGTGAAGTCAATAAAATACTAGTGATGCAGTATGAATATGGTTGGAATCACTCCTACTATTTCAGCAGCTTTCTGAAATGTGGTACCAGCTAAGTCTAATGAGAACGGTGCAGATTGTGTGAGGAGCTTGCTCTGCTAGGTACTTTTTTTAAGATGTTGAGCTCCAGAGGAAAAATGCATTGATTCAAAGTATAGTAACTCAGATAATAATGGATTTTTTAATATAGAAACTGTATTTGGAAAAAATTTCAGTAGTCGTGCAAGTTTCCCTACAAAATCCAAACTGAAGAAAAGTTGATGGAAAGTTTTCTCTAAAGCGCATTGTGAGAAGGTAAGGTTTTGATAAAAGAAACTTTACTCTGCTAAAAAGTGACGATAGTAAAAGGAATGACCTCATTTCAGAAACTTGGAAGAAAAAGAGCCTTAAAATGCCAGCTGTCCCCAGGAGATGTGATCTGGGAGCTTCGACAGGTAAAGAAGGAATTCTTAGAAGTGCACAATCTCCAGAAAGTAAAAAAAAAAAATGAACATTTCTCTCGCAGGTTTCAGTATTGACAGGCTTTTAAAAATGTGCTCTGCTGTCGTGGACTCCGCTTAGCTGCCAGTTCTGCACCTTTTTTCAGAAGTGCCTGGATTTAAATGGAAAAGCTTACTGTATAACCGCGGAGGAAGGAACTCTGAACTTTAGCTTCCCAGAAACGTGTACTAGGCTTGCAACTGAAAAAAATTTAATGGCATTTTATGCTATGTTTAGAAAAATGAGGAGGATGATGGAAGGGACTTGCATCAATCATTGCACTTGCCTCTTCCTGCATTTGAAGGGTCACCAGGGGTTTTACCTCAGTGTTTCAAATTAAAATCTGCTTTAAATGCATTTTAAGGGGGTGGGGGAAAAAAAAAAATCAATGTGTTGGAAAAAGCATATTCTCCTCCTAGGCAAGAATTCATATGTTAACAGTAATAGTTTTTCTTCCATCATTTTCCAAGATTGCCTCCTGTTTATGGAAGGAACCAGAAAACAGCTTAATTATGATCTTTCAGTTCATTTAAACAGTTAAAAATCCACATTTTTAGCCATTCCACCAAAAATGGATAGGAAGTATCCATTCTGATCGGTTTATGATAATGCTCGAAGGTTTTTTTGTTTGTTTTTTGTTTGGGGTTTTTTTTTTTGAGCAAGCTGTTGTAGTGCCCAGAGTTGAGTCCTGGGAGTTTAAGCATGATTCCTGAGCCTGTACCAAACGTAACTTTATACTTTCTTCTGCGTCCTTCTGCATCCACCTAATAGCAGTCATCGGACAGGGTTCCAGTATCTACAAAGATCCCATATACCTCTTGTTCTGGGGTGAGGCTTTGAAGTGGCTGTGAATTGCCTTCATGTGTTCTCCCATCCTCTTTCCAATTGCAATGTTACTCTGCAATTTATCATTCCCTACATGAGAACCTTGAAGAATTGGGTCCCAAATTATCTACAGTAAAAAAAATAATCTTATGTTAATGCTATTATATTAGCTCCTTGTACCTAGCACGGGAAATTTTCCCAATTTTGGTCAGGATACAAGCAAAAGTCAGGTATACATGGAAACTGTTTTTCCCAAACACTCTCATTTCAGTGTCCTGGTTTCGGCAGGGATAGAGTTGGTACAGCTGGTACAGTGCTGTGTTTTGGATTGAGGATGAGAATAATGTTGATAACACACCGATGTTTTAGTTGTTGCTAAGTAGTGCTTACACTAGTCAAGGACTTTTCAGCTTCCCATGCTCTGCCGACTGAGAAGGCTGGAGGTGCACAAGAAGCTGGGAGGGGGCACAGCCAGGACAGCTGACCCAAACTGGCCCAAGGGGTATTCCATACCATGTGACGTCATGCTCGGTACATAAACTGGGGAAAGCTGGCCGGGGGGGGCCGTTGCTCGGGGACTGGCTGGGCATCGGTCGGCGGGTGGTGAGCAATTGCACTGTGCATCGCTTGCTTTGTACATCATCATCATTATTATTATTATTTTATTTCAATTATTAAACTGTTTTTATCTCAACCCACCAGTTTTCTCACTTCTACTCTTCTGATTCCCTCCCCCATCCCACCGGGGTGGGGAGAGTGAGCGAGCAGCTGTGTGGTGCTCAGTTGCCGGCATTCAGTCGGCACATTCAGTCACTCAGATCAGTGAGTGGAAAGGGACTGGAGAACACCAGAACCTTAGCATCCCACCATGAAAATCTTCTAAACTAATTTGACAAGTTATTCTTGTTTTTTCTAGGAATTTCATCACTGGTCATAACTTTGATTTATCCATGCAAACCTTTTGACAGTTTGTATGACATGGTACTAGTAAATGGCCTGGAAGAACTCTGTCCAGTATGTATTCTCCACTGTGTCTGGGTTTTTTTCTGCAAAACTAAAGTGATCGCATTACAGGTTGGCTGGCAATTTAGGCAATAACTGTGGATAGTTACACAATGTTGGCATTAAAGTCTTGCTCTTAGAGTTTTAGATTATTGTGCAAATGATGGCATATTGTTACTGTGGTTAATAAGAGCTCCTTGCCATCTGTGCAGTGATATTGCCATAAAGAAAAAACAGGTATATTTTTCTGCCCCGCTTTCATGTCATATATTATTCATATTATGTTTGAGAAGAAAAATTCATTCTTCAGGGGATGTTTCCCATACGGATTTTATCTGTTATGGAAACTATTATGGAAATCTGATAAATCTTCAGGATCCTTGTAAATTTAGAGTCTTCCACTCTTTCTTCCACGAACAGATTTGCAAAAAAAAAAAAAAAAAGATACTTAGCCTGTGCATGGAGATACTATTGTGGGAGCAGTTCCCATACTTTTCAGGCTTAAGTTTTCTATGGCAACCCGGTAACCATTCCTCTCTGGGTCAGCTTGTTGAGGTACGTTTTGCTGTGCACAAAGACTCTGCAAGCAGGATATTCACAACATTAAAGCATAAAGCAGTTATTTATTGGGCAATACACAAGGTAGATGGGTAGACCTTGGGAGCTATTGAGCGAAGCAGTCCTAGTAAGGCATGCAATGATCTGGGCAGTTGTCAGCAGGTGGGGACAGGACAGGCTCGGCAGCCCCCTGGAAGGGGCTGGTCCTCTGTGTTGCTCAGTTGTGGTCTTTCAACTTCATGTTTTTCCTGAAGAGCTTGATGTCTTTTCATCTCAGTGCTTTTCCTCCTGAGCTCGTGGATGTTAAACGTCTCCATCTCCACAATCTTACCTCTGCCTGCAGCTGCACTTTTTTTACCACGTGTGTCCCTGCTCTGTGGAGTTTCTCACAACTTAGTGGCTCACCTGTAAGGCCCTGCCTGACTCGTTGCAGAAGGCAGCAGATGTGTAGAGGATGAGGTTAACGGGCAGAAGGAGAAGGCAGTGCGATGGTAGCCCGTGTAGCCGCTTTCTGCCTCTGCCACAGAGTTCCTGCGTGGTGGTGAGCAAATTGCTTGAAACCAATAGTCATTAATTGTACTCTCCTTGTTTTCTGGAATTTCATAATTTTCAAGAGGCTGACTTTACAGCCTGAATGTAACTTTAACCTTTTCCACCCCTGCACAGGACGTGCCTACAAGGCAAGGCACTTGGGCCTATCGCAAAAAGGTATAGATTAAAAAAAGAAAAATTCCAGCCTAGCCACTGGGGGGAAAAAATCATAAATGAAAGTTAGCCAGTGTTGCCTCAGGTCAAGGAAATATCTGCTTTAAATAACTTGATTTTAATGGTGTGCGTTTAACACTTGTTCATTTAGCAGAGGAGGGTATTTTTTAGCTCTGCCATAGCTACAAATAATCTTTTAATGCGAGGTGAAACAAAACCTGCATGTAAATAGTTTTAATCAACAGGCTGTGAATGAACTCAGGTTAGTGTATGTTAAAAATAGAGAAGGCAGAGACTAGAATATTTTTCTACCAATTTTCTGTTAATTCATAGAACTTCAGCCTTTTCCAACTATCTCTTTTTACTAAAAAAGAAGCAAGTAGAAGTGATAAAAAGATTCTGATAATTCTTTGGTGGAAATTAGTGTCCTACATATGATTTGTCATGATTTGAATGATTTGGCCCTATTTGTAACACCTACTTCTCTTCCTCTTTTTGAGAAAGATAAGAACAACTATTTGTAAAATACTGTGGGCAAGAAGTGCTTTCTTCATCCTGTAGGCAATCGTATTATGCCTTGAAGCATGAGATTTGATTAACCTGTCCCATTGTATAAGATTGCACAGCTGCAAATTTTATTGAATAGTGGTACTCACTTTCTGTAGTGCCTGAAAGAAGCTTAATATCTCCTACTAGTGACTTGGAGAACTGTGAAGTCCTGGTGTTGTGATGCACTGTGACGCTGGAGAGAGACGGCCACAAAGTTTTGACCATGCATAGCAGCTGTCATCACAAAGGACAACACTACAACACTTTGTAGGCTATTACGACAACCACTGCTCCTTCTTTCCACAAGCTACTGAGTGGAGATCATCTCTGGTCTTTGCCCTTCCTTTGTTGACTGCTGAAGGGTCTTCTCCCTTTCCCTCTTCCCTCTCACTTCTTGTAGGATTTCTTTTTTTCCCTCAAAAAAGAGGAGTAAGAAGCATCTTTGTGGCTCTCGTTTAAGAAGGTGTTTCCTGTGTAGTCTTGAATTTTACCATGGAGTGCTCTTTCAGTCAATCCTTTGTGTATTACCGGGTATTATGTCTAACATTTAAACAGAGGATCACCTGCTAAAAGCGTAGGTTTCAGGAGAGCCTACTATGATTGCTCATCACTACCACTTAGAATTATTACATCTCCAGATGTAGCAACCTGCTATATTGAATTCACTAGCTTCAGGAAACTGAATTATATTTTATAGAGTATGATGTCCACTGTCCTAGTTACATGCGAATAGAAAATATGTGCTTAACCCCAAAAGGTTGCAGCTCAATTTAAAAGAAAAAACAATGCATGCATTTAAAAGCAAAATAAGACAGTAGGATGAGAGAAAGTTGTGGAGAAATACAGTAATAATTTTGTCTCTTGATTCTAAATTTTGAACACTTGTTTCCCCAAGCAGTCCCTTATCCTCATGTGAAAGGAAGAAAAGCACGATGAGTCTTTTCCACCCCCTGTCAAGTCTGAGGAAATTAAATTCCTTCTAACACTACTCTTTTTCAGGCTGAGTAATCTGTGTCTTGTCAGTCTGCCACTATATAACTCCTGGTGCATCACAAAACTGTATCTGGATAGGAGATCAACAAGCACTCAGTGAGCTACACTCACTCAGTTGTCCTAGGGCAGTAGTGATGCCTCCCCATGCATGTGGCAAGTATGGCTGGAAGACCCTGCATGCTACCTACAAAGTGAACGAATGGCTCTTGCTTCAGAGTTAACAGATCATAGAATATCTCAAGTTGGAAAGAACCCATAAGGATCATCAAGTCCAACTCCCTGCTCCTTGCAGGACTGCCTAAAACTAAACCATAATGACTAAGAGCATCGTCCAGATGCTCCTTGAACTCTGACAGGCTTGGTGCTGTGACCGCTTCCCTGGGGAGCCTGTTCCAGTGACCAACCACCCTCTCAGTGAAGAACCTTTTCCTAACGTCCAGTTGTTACTAGTAAGGAAGAAGGTGTCAGAATCAAGCATTTACCTACTTGTGACTAGTAGTTTTTAGTTATTTTTTTCCGTTGATTCTAATGAGACTGTATTGCTGTAACCACTTTCTTCTCCTTATTAATTATTTGGTAGAGAAGATTTTCTGTTTGAGTTTGGGCTAAATGCAAGAGCTAGTGAAAGACTGGCACAAGCTTTCTGTCTTTTGGCGAGTTTTTTATTTGTAATATTTGTTCATTACTTGATAGTGCTTCATCGCTTTGCATGCCTGTCCTAAAAAAGGTGTTAGTTAATAAATGGCAGAGACCACTTCAGTCTCAACTTTGCTCTCTAGTGTCACACATGCTGCGGGGACTGATGTGGCTGATTTGTTCTCATCCTTCCCTGCTGGTGTCTAGCCCTGTTCCCTTTCCTCCATCTCTCAAGTTAGGAAGCAGTAAACTTTCTTGGAGTGTTACATATCCAGATATTAACAAATATGGATGTGTAGGAGGCTTTGCATGCTTCTATTCTGGATGTCCCAATGTCAAAGGATACCTTCACCTGGTGTTGGGGTTCACACATGTCTGTCAGTTGCCTGCTCATGGATGAAATGAGTCTGTATCGTACATGAGATGAGTGAGCCCGGCTGGACATGCTCACTCTGCGTTCAAAGTTGATGTCTGTTATCTGCACAGGATACCATGTCCCACCAGCTCTGTGCCCCAGCTTTGGAAATCCTAAGGCTGAATGGCAAATTGTTTTCTAAGCTCCAGTAGGTTTATGTGGGCAGGGAAATACTTTTCCTTGAAGCGAGACAAAGAGCGAGTGATGTCCCTCTTACATATACACAGAGCACAAGAAGAGAAGATCCACAAGCGCACCTTCAATGCAGTTTCCTTTTCCCCTCAAAACGTGTTTCTTCTGTAGGGAGTGGTGGGCAATAAAGAAATAGTAGTGGCCTGTTTGATTTATTTATTTATTTATTTATTTATTTATTTTAATATTTGGGGGTGCCTGATCTGATACTATGAATGATCACTTACCAGGATCATCCAGCAAGTTGTCAGCATTATTATCTATTTCTAATGTAGATCTGAGTTGCAGAAAGGGAAGAATCCTGGGAAATCACAGGAAAATTCGAATAAACCCCAAGCGCATATTACTTCATAGAATTAGAAAGGCTATACCTGAAGGTCATTCAGCTAAAGTAATCTTACAGATTGCTAATGAGCGTAGTGTATGAGCTGTTTTATTCTAATGTGTGTTGCTAATTATCACGTTGTAGATAGGGCTTGTGGCAATCTTAGTGTCAAGCTGTCAGAGAAAGAGCAACCAAATTAGGTTAAATTGACTGATGGCCATGCTGTAATTACCACTGAGGCAAAGCTGGATTGCAGCATTGTGAGTAACATACTACAAATTGCTATAATGTCTAAGCATGTATAGCACTGCAAAATGCCAGCTAAAGCATTAGCTGGGCTTTCATTACTAGGATGTAAATATTTATTCTGAGGTGAATTGTACTGGGAAGACACAGAATTTATGCTACCAAACATGTATCTTCTTGGAACATGTCTAGCAGGCAAGCACATACACTGAGAGAAAAGTTAACAGATGCTATGGGCGCTGGAGAAATGTATTTATTGTGAAGTCCTTTTTTACTGTAATTACAGCTGGGAAGACAATCTCCAGCAAGGCATTAAATTGGGTCAACAGCTAAAAAGGCTTGAGAAGAGACATTGATGACAGCGAGTGGTATATATACAGGAAATAAATGGCAGTGTGGTGCTGGGCGTGACAGGCTTTTAAATGCTGTAAGGGTGCCATTAACATATAAGTAATAATACATTAGAGAAAACATGGTTATCATGAGATGATGAATAATTCTCAGATGTTAAGGCATTAGGCTCAGCAGACTGCTTCTAATCCTATGGGACTGATTACTCCGTAGTAGCTGTATCCCCTGGAATCATCTTGTACAGTAGCTATTATAAAATATCTTAGCTGTTATTACTTAAAGAAGCTGTGTGGATGAGTGCTATCATCATTAAAAGATTGCAGGTATAAGCTTTTCAGACACTTGCTTGTCCTCCCGTCACCCCCTGCTAAGATCTTGCAGAGCCAAGCTGAATCCTGGCCTATGGTTAAAAATTAAACAAAAATCCTGTGTCAGGTATTCACGTTCATGTGTGGGGCAGAGCAAAGCTGTCACTTCAGATTCATAGTGCACAGTAACTGCGGGACTGGAGGATTTGGCAAGTTATCTATTTTAAATGTGAGGAAGAGTCTCCTGCCTTGGGGTTACCTTCCAGAGAAAAGAAGATAAGATTTTGTCAGAGGTAGGAATCTGAAGGAGCCAAGGCAGATGGGGTCGCACATGATAAGTCACCGGAACTGAGCAGTGTTTGCCTGAGGAGTCTGATCCCTGATCAAAAAATTAAGTGCTTTGCACTTACAGACAGCTTGCTTCCAAAGCGACACGTGGGAACAAAGGAAGTCTCAGCAGCTCCATTAATGAGTCTGAGTGATTATCGGGACTGATGGTTCAGTATCCCAGGCCCACACCACAGCTCCAGCACCTACTGTCCCTCACCCTGTTGAGAGCCTGGCCTCCCACCTTTGCTCCCTGGCTACCTGCAGCCTTGCCTGAAGCCACGGTGGTGGGCTTCCATAGCAGACCTTACCTTCTTTGCCATTGCCAGTGCGTGCCTCGCTCTCACCATACCTTTTTCATTTGGTTACTTCCCAGTGGGGTCTTCTGTTCGCTGCTGATGTGTGTGTCTGGGGCTCATTAGTAAATGTAAATTTTGCTGATCAGTAGAAAAGGTGCTCTGAGTGATCTTGGAGAATAATAGATCAGGGAGGAGCATGCTGTGCAGAACAGCTTGGGCCTCTGCTGCACCATTTGCTGCACTTCCCTCCATGGCTTATTTTTATTTAGGTGCAACAGTTAAAGGACCATAATAATGTATTTTCTAATACCTCTCTGTATGCCTCCTGCAGTATCTGAAACTGAAGTCCACTGCAAGTGTTGCAAACACTACATTCATCCTGAAGTTACTTGAAGAGGGGAGAGTTGCTTACACTATTTGAATCGGCCCAGCCGTACCGATACCGTTCCACAAACAGTTGCATTTGAGTGTTTGATGAATGTTATTCATACAAATGTGACTGAGCTCTGAGTCAGACATGGTGTAGGCAGCCTGTGTGCAAAGTTTCCTTCACAGCTCTGCCAATGCATCTTAATCCTGATTTTTAGCAATTCCTTGTGCTATTTCAGTCTTGGACCTCCTCCCCGCTGTGGTCATCACCAGGCACATGAACAGATGCATACGCGTGCACAGCTCTGACAGCATGCCTCCCTTCTTGTGCCACATTTTTATTCCAGCCCGGCATCCAAACTGATCTGCCAACATAACTCGGATCTGATCTGCAGCACAGCTTATCGCTGGTCATAAATCACTCTGCTGACATCCAGGTCTGCAGTACTGTGGCAGAGGACACAGCGTAAGTTAATGTGGAGAGGAAAAGGGGATATAACCTGGTCTTATTAGCCTAAATTACCTTAAATGTACACATATCTCTTAAAGTTGTTACAGGATTATAATCACGAATGACAGGGCACTGTAATTCTGATAAGAGATGTCCAGGAAAAATGCAATGCTAAAATTTATGCTGATAATAAAATGGAGCAACGTAGCACTCCTCGAATGGTGTACTCGCGTGTTTGTGCTGTTATTTATGATCAGTGGCTGTAGCACTGAAAATGGATAAGGGTAATATACTGACCGATTACAGGGAAAACAGTGCCAAGGAAGGAGAAGGTGCTGTTGAACTCTACAGAGTAAATTAGGTGTGATTTTTGTCTTGTGCTGTTCTGAAACTTTGAAAAATCCCTGTTTGTGTTCTCATGGGTCAGTTGCTGTAACTGTAGGGCAAGAGGAACCCTGGTAGACCCAGCTGGCTTTCACCTGCCAGCGAAAGCATGGGCTGGTTTTAGGCTTTCCAGGTCTCACAGAAACATTGGGTAAAATTCCAGCAGAGAACGAGACCTTGATTTTTTCTTTGCTTTGCTCTGGTGTAGTCAATATTGCCAGTAGTAACAGGTCCAACGAACATGCTTTCTTAGGTCATTGCTGCTACAGGAAGATGAACTTTTTTAATTGTCAATATTTTTATGGAAATGTGTATTGCACTTAAAAGGTACTTTTTTAATTCTACAATTTTCCATTAGGCTTTTAAGTAGTTTAAATACATACTATTGTTAAATGGCCCATAGTTTGATAGCTTTTGATGTCTTGTTGTACATTTAAATAGTTTGAGGTCTCATTTAAAATAAGTACGCAGTTTTCAGATGCTGCTTTGAATGAGGAAATGCCTGTTATCTAGGTGTTGAATGAAACAGGAGTGTTCAGGGTAATATAATGCATATGCATATTTAATTGCTTCCTGTGCTCTCACTGTTGTAAATGAGTACTTAAAGTAAAAAAATCTGGTTTGAGTGGGAAGAAGCTGACAGGTATGGAGTAGCGGTGATGAAAGTAAAAACAAGGGGAAACCAAAGTGTAACAGGAAGAAAATACAGCATATTTTTCATCATCTGGGCTGTCAGGGAAGTGATGTGACCAGCACATTGCAGTATGGCTGTAATCAGTTACTTCTGAAAACAGTCGAAGACGCTGCAACTCTGCCAGACCTTTGCCAAAGGTGGTACGTTCATCCCACTGTGGGCTAAGGAAATACGCAGCTAAAGAAAACGAGCAAATCCTCTGAAATGGGGTCTAAGCGAAATGCTTGAGTTTTGCTAGTGCAGGCTTTTTGATGAACTGGACAGATGATCTCTCAACTAAAGACTTTTACTCAAAATTGCTGAAGTTGAGTAGCTCAAAGGAAGTTCAAGAGTCTGGAGGCTCAGGCCTCAGGGGGCTGAGGCACTGAGAGCAGCGAGACATTTGTTTTTCCAATCACTGTGCAGAAGGCATGTGCCGTATGTGAGACAAGAAGATCCTAGAAATGTGCCATGATTTGGGGTTTTGTGAGCCTACTCTCAGCTGGTGGGCTTTCTCCTGAGGGAGAAGAGAGGTGAAGGGTCTCACACTGCAGACACACTTGCCCTACTTTGATCTACCCAGCCTTCTGAGGCTTTTGAGTTACTACGTTTGGTGTTTATGCCACTTAGGAACTAAAGTTAGCTTACTCCCATGACTCACTGCTTACAGGCTGGTGTTTCCAAAGTCACCTGCACAGTGAGAGACATACTAAGAGCGATACCTGTTACAGTCTGATTGCAAGTGGTTAATAGCTTGAAAAGAAGAGAGCTAAGGGTTTAGCTGGTAAACTGGTACCCTCCTCAGAAGCACTTATCAGTGCATTGCTGGAGGTCAGATCTAGAGGAGGAACAGAAGATATGTAAACAAAAATGCCTGTGTTTGCAAGCATTCACTGCAGGCTATGACAAGGTGAGGGTGCTAGGGATGAGCTTGAGGGGAACCTCGCTAGAGTGGCTTCAGTTATTACTACTCTGAATGTTAGCCTCTGTACAAGAGACAGGAAAGAATATGTGCTCTAAGCCTCAGCTGCACCCCTTCGCAGAACAGCATAATACCTTAAACCTATTCTGAAATGGAGTTTGCACTAAGACATCAGAGTGTGAACTGCAGTGTAAGTATAATTTGCTTCTGCAGACTGCTTGCTGGGTGGAATTTGCAACTCCTATCACACACACAGCTGGGGCCACTAATACCCTAAGCTGCTGCAGCAGTTCATTCAGCAAGTGTGAGTTGAAGCACCCTGTGTGTACAACAGGCACCCTGTATAATGCTCCTGTGAACTTGCAATCCCTGAAGCATGACATTGTGGCCATTGGCATTTCTGAAGGGAGTTATGACTACTAGAAACTACAAGCATGATTTCAAGAGCTGTGCGAGAGTAACTGTGGTAGCAACCTTACACTATCTGTGAACGTGCCCCTCTGCTCAGGGGAGATCAGGAGCTTGGAAATACTGAGCTGCTGCTTGGTGTGGCAGGATGGAGACAGGGCAAGGAAATGCAACAGTTTTCCCTTTGAGGCAGGGCATTATGCTTAGGGCAACCTCCCTCTTTCAGCTGGGACGTTTCTCGCATGAGAAATGCCATTTCTTCATTCCTTGGAAGAGCCTGTCAAAGGAGCTGTGGAGAGCGAAGTCCTCCTCCAGAGAGAAAAGAGTTGCACAGAGGGCTGGGCTGGATGCCCTGCAAGAAGCTGCTGCAGTGGTAGTATCGGCCCTTGGTGTACTCCAGGTTTCCTTACTGTTTCTGTTTCCAGAGTGCCCTTGTGAAAGCCTGATGGCGTGTGCAGCTGCACCTCGTGACCTCCCAAGTAAGAGCATGTGAAGAAGGTATTTAGTTTTCATTAGCTAGGATAGTTGCTACTAATTAAGCAATGTAAAAAGCCTTCAAGTTAGGTGCAAATTTGATTTTCCTTTTAAAGACTATAATGAAGGTGTGTTTCTAATTAAAGATACTTTGCTTGGCTAGGTGAGAGCCATTTTGCTTGCTATGTCTGTGCACGAAGCTGCATCTGTTTCCATTAGCTGTCCCACATGCACAGGTGAGTCTAACTCCATTCGTCCACATTAACACATGGAGCAGGTTTGAACAGGGCCAAAGAGGTGGCACAGCCTGTCCCTGGGTCCCCAGTTTGCCTGTGGCAGGAATCAGGGGCTGCCTTGCCCTTACCCAGAAACGTGTGTGCTCTTATTTTTGTGAAGAAGCTGGAAATGCTCACTGGCAAAAGTGACCAGTCTTGGGAAGCTGCTGGAGCGGTGGTGGCCTGTCCCCCTCCCTGAGGCCAGCTGGGGCAAGGGAGGAGTGGGGATCATGAGAGCCCAGGGCCTGCTCCAGCTTTTACTTGTTTATTCGAGTGATGTTTGGGCATTCAGTTTTAATTGTGTTAGTGAAGCACCTTTAAAATCCAAGAGAAGATGAGCAAGCAGTTCTTCTCTTCATCTCCAATTGCTGTCTGTGATTTGGAGCAAACAGCAGGTTAAATTCCCTGGCCTGTGTCTGAGTCAGTGGGGCTCTGTATCTTCTTGGGGTTTGCTTTTCCATGACTCCCCACCCAGCTGTGAAGGTCACTGACTATTTCTTACCTAGCTGGCAACAGGTTTGTAAGGCAATGCTCCCAAAATCTGGTTTTATGCTCATTTCTCATTCAGTTAATTAGAGCAAAAATCCAAGGTTCATGTGAATTGCAATTAAAAATGTCCCTGGACTAAGTTGTGGACTACCAGTGCTAAAAGTATTAGCAGTTGCTTTTGTATTTATGGCTTGCTTAGGCCTTAGTGATGATAGACCCAATTCATAAATGTGATTTAGTGAAATACAAGCAGCAGAAATTTGTACGAAACGGCATCCTGTAACTTGTGTAGTCACAAGTTATTTTAAAAATTGTGCGGGCAGATAAAGCTGAAAAGACAGAACATCGACTCTTCCTAAATTTCTGTTTGTTTAAAAAGAGAAAAACATTTAAGTCACACATTTTTACAATTCCTTGACATCCTTACTGAGAAAAACTTGTAGAAGGGCTGCTACTGGTTTAAGAGACTAGACTGTGACCTGACCCTGTGCAAGAAAACGGAGCATGAGATTGATCCCTCAACAGCACGCTTTAAGAGGCAGTGTCTCCAAGTCCAGATGCTGCTTGGACAGCCCCGTTTGCCCTGCTTTGGAGGGCAAAGCAGGGCACGGGAGAGGGCTGGCAGAGGAGCTGTGGCTCTATCCCCACTTGACCTCAGCCACCAAGGCTCGTTGGCTGAATGAACTGTGGGGAAAGGGAGGGATTTCTCATTTTGCTCTCCACAGGAGGAAATTCTGATAAACAATTAGCAGGTAAAGCAACAACAACAAGGACAGGAATACAGGTATCGGAAGCTTTTCTCAGAGGCAAAGTGCAGGCTTTTAAAAATATTGGCCCAGATTTCTGTGAAGCAGGGTCTCTTCCAGCATTCCCCCCCTAGGCAGCACACTGCTCATCTCTGCCTATGTCTGCAGCCGCTGCCCAGGTGTCTTACTGGGACCTCAAAGGAGGTGAGAGAAGGATATTTTATGCTAGTTTAGTTTTCAGGAGCTGTTCAGAGGAACTGTTTAGAGGAACAAAACAGAAGACTCAATCTAAAAAGATAGGTTTTTCTTGTGGCTTTTTTGATATTTCCACTTAGGACAGAGCTATACAGCAACAAACCCCCGTTCATGCGTACATCACTAAGACTCATTTGTTTTGATCTGAGCAACTAGGGCACGCCAAGAGTTGCCTTTAGCATCATTCAGATGAAACAAATGCACCAGGTTACACATAGCATTTTTAAATGAGTGAAAGATCATTAAAATAGTTTTAAATAACACACGAGATCTGGGAAAGGCTGTAATAAAGAAAAAGCCAAAAGCAATTCAGGGTAATACTACTTATGGATAATTCATTTTTTTTTTTTTATTTCCATGTGCAGAGCGTATAGCAATAGTTGTTGGCTCAAAGACTTTCATCAGCCAAAGCTTAGCTGTTGGCAGTGGCAACCAGTCTAGTTCAGTGGTTTTGCATGAATGTGTCCCTGTCCCCTACTCGTCACAGATCCTTTAAACTGTTCTATTCAGCTGGGTAATACTCAACATACTGACAAACTATTAAGTAGATATTTAGAGTATGTTATCAATAAATTGATACGGAAGTGTTCTGCAGTTTGCTATATGCATAAGATCAACATATGGAGGAACACAGCTGGGAGGAGTGAACAAACTAACAACACAACTCCAGTGGTATGAGTTATTAAACTTTAATAGAAATGCTCATAAACTTTAATAAACTCGTCAATGAAAATGATCAGAAAATAATTATTTGCAGCTGTGAAAGTAAAAAGATATGGAAAAATCTGAGACTGTCATCATTAAGAGTTATTTTTTTAAATAATAAAGGAATAATTTATTAAAATATTTTATGGTATTTTATAAAGAAAAACTTCATGGCCAAATTCCTGTTGAAACTCCCATGAACATGAAAACCCACAGAGAATTAGAAAGAGAACCACTGAAAGACACTACATGATAACTGAGCAGTTTGATTTCTAAAAACAGGGAGGAGCCCTAGCTTCTACTGAAGTTATTTGGAGATGTCAAAAATTTAGTGTCACTTGTTCTTAAATCTGCCATATGAAATGATGGTGAGGAAAGGGGGGGCGGGGGGAGGTTTACACCTGTATTCATACTATGTGAATGGGTATTCTTATTTCAGTAGATATTTAGTAAAATTACAAACATGGATTCCTGCAGTGTTTGAAGTTTCTAGTACATTGTGCTTAACAACATGCCAACATTAATTAACTTGGTGGTACCTAGTGGTACTTACCTATCAAGAAGATAGTAGTACTTTTTTTTAATGATTGAGATATGAAACATTTATTGTTCTTGTTGAAAACAACATGACTTTTGCTATTGTCTGAAATTGAGGACAAGCTTCCTGTAAATTTCTTCACAGGTAACCAGATATGTTTTAAATAATGAACTCTAGACTGTTTGTTTTCCTGTTCAAGAATTTGCCCTCCCCTGCCCTTCCCCACCCCCTCACCCCCCCACCCCGATATGTTTAGAAGTAGTTGCCTTCCGACTTTGTGCACTATAACCAGGTAGAGTTTTTTCAATGTCCTGATTCACAACTAGTTGTGTTGGCATCTCAGAGAGGGCAGCATGCTCCAGTGCAGGGGCAAGAACAAATAGCCCTGAATTGGGATGAAGGCATGTAACGGGTGCTGGTGTTGAACTGGGTGAACTGTAGGACTGCTGAGACAGGAAAGGGAGGCCTGTTAGGTAGTTTGGTGAGCAACAGAAACACAGTTTTGCTCAGGTTTGCATCTCCGAGTTGACCGCAAGTTTTAGCGGGAGCTCTTCCCATATAGATGGGTCATACGTAAGGTCTCAGTTGTGTGTGGGTTGTCTCAAGGCAAATGGGTGTTGAGTGCTCACTGCAGCAATTCCCACAGCTGTGGCACTGACACGAAAGATTAATTTGGTCTTTCTCTAATATGTAATCACTTGTTTTTGTAGAACCTGTAGAATTGCAATTGTATCTGGTATCTCCCCTCCACACCAAATGTGGGCCAGTGGGTTCAAAAGTTGTGCAAACTGTGAGTTTCAGAGGGAGAATCAAATATATAGTCAGCAAGACTGAATAAGCTGAATTTTTGGAGCGCTCTCCCTCCTGTGCATGTGTGGTACCCCGCAGTGCTCTCCAAGCTTGGGACTGGGGAGTGACAAGTTCTTGGACTTTCAGAGGAGCAAATGCATGGTGGGGAGCAGGTTGACAAAGTAGATGAGGAGACTGAGGCGCTCAGAGATAAAGATGCAGAAAGGCGGGAAGTAACCTTCCCTGAAGCCCAGGGAACAGACGAGGAGGAGCTGCACGTGCTGAAGTAAGAGGATCCAAACTACTCTCTTGGTACATCTGGAAGCAAAGGCAAAATGCTTATGGCCAGTCACTGGTTGCTGGCAACAGGGTAGTGGGAAGGACAGAAATCTAGAGAGGATAGGAAACAGCAAATATCAGGAGAATGAGCATTAAACCCTCAGGATGACTTGAACTTCAGAGGCTGACAGTACTGTGATTGTGTGCTACAAAACTTTGCACTCAGGTATGTTTTAAGTGTGCTAGTTCTTAATCCCAGGAAAACCAAAAAGGCTGTTGCTGACTCCATGGAGAGATGCATCAGGATGCAGGATAGCAACAGAAATGACCAGACGAATGATATGTGGAAGCTGGTGGTGAATCTTTTGTCTGAAGATGGACTATGAGCAACAGAGAATAGAGACCTATGGATTGTTTGGCTTTTGGAAAGCTTTTGCAGTGTTAGCTGCCTGATCTGCAAACCTATTAGAAGCCTATATATCAGGAGTCAAACTCTGATAACAGTGTCAAATGTGAGAATGCAGTCAGACCTCCCTGCATATGAACTCGAGTCCTGAATGTGAAAGGAGAAGAATTCGTGTTGAATTTCTGGTAGAGACTGTCCCATCTCTTTGCAAGCATGTTGGAGAACTGCTCGAATCTGGGACGCAGCCTAGAGTAATCCCCTTCCAGCAGCTCATTTATGTACTGGAAGACACCGGTAAATACAGGGTGGCCATGCTCACAGAAATGGCCTTGAACGCTCTCGAGAACAACAGCTTTGAAATCACCGTGCAGTTCCCTTCTTCCTTGTGGCTGTTCAGTCATGTATTATTGACGGCCTTCCACCATCCTCCCTCGCCCTGCTCCTGCAGAGCCCTTGTGCACCGCTGAGCTGAAGCAGGTGCAGAGACCAGCGTGGAGCCCGAGCTGCTGATCTCCAGGCTGTCAGGTCTTGTTTCTTTTCATGCATACTTCCTAGCACTAATAGGGACCACTTGATACTGGCACAGAAACTGAAGAGGACTTGTAGAGAATCTTTTTTTTTTTCTTCTTTATCCAGTTACTCAGTCGTCACTCATTTTCTTTTTAATGTCTTGCTGGTCGGCTGGGTAAGAAATGCAGAGCTGTGTCTTGCTGAGTTGACTGCAGGTATAAGGGTTTTCCAACACCCTGTTTAAGTAACAGATTTATGCAGTCTTGTGTTTCCTGCCTTTGCACTTCAGACAATTGGCATCGTGAGACATGTTAGATGGGGGTTAACTGTCTAATTCCTGTTGATTTTTCACTGGTGTTGGGGGGGAGGGGTTGATGAAGTTGTTAGCATTAAGTACCAAATCCTGCTCACTCCCTTTTGTTTGACTTAAGGTAAAATAAGTAGAGAAGAATCTGTCAGTACTACTTATTTCAGAGGTTTCTTAAGTTTCTCATTTAGTCATATTTATATAGGACGTAAAATGCCACTTTTTAAAGGAATGCTCTGTATTAAAAATTGTAAAGAGAAGTTTACTGTATACCCTTTGCATTTAATCATGGTTGTAGAAATGTGAATAGACACAGCATTCAAACATGGTTTGAGTCTAAAAAAATTTCAGTTCACTCACATTCATATTTGAAGTTGTTTGATTTTTTTTTTACAGTGTGCACATGCATGTATTTTTCATTAGCCAAGCGTGTTCACAGAGGTGAGAATTATGTGCATCTGTCTTTAGAGAAGTTTTTTATTTCAAGTAAGTATTCTTAGATTTATGCAAGTTGCAGTATTCATGCATTAATAGAAGGATCCACATTTGGTCTTTCCATGTCTTACAGAAAAAGTGACATTGCGTCAAAGCAAGAAACCGCTCTTAGATTGCAGAAAGCAAGTAGCAAAAGAAGAGAGTTACTGAATTGCTCTGAATAGTTACTGAAGCTTACTGCAAAGCTTGTTACTCAAACTACCTGAAAAATACAAATAAATTTTTAGGTTCAGGAGCTGGTCACAATGAAAAATGTTCATCAAAGCTAGGTTTTAGCTTAAACATGTTTATCTGCTCTCTGCTAGCAGATTAAAAACCAAAGCCCCCCAGGAGTTTATCATTAGGATATTTTAACAGCAAACATCTAATTGTGGTGTTCAACTAATGTAAGGGACAAACACTAAGGCAAGTTTTTTATTATCTGTGCCAATCTCCTCTGCCAATAGACAAAGACTATTATGTCTAATAAGACTATTACATCATAAGCTTCCCAAACCTAATAAACAGTCAGAGTTTGTATGGCAACACAGAGCTGAGAGCCCAGACATTCCTTTCTCTCTGCCGCAGTTGTGGACACAGGCAGCCTGAGACTCCTTTCTTGCCTTGTAACTGATGGTCAAGTGCCTGCACCTTTGGTTCTGCAGAAACATTTTATC
Source organism: Aptenodytes patagonicus (assembly GCF_965638725.1). Lineage (NCBI taxonomy): Eukaryota > Metazoa > Chordata > Aves > Sphenisciformes > Spheniscidae > Aptenodytes > Aptenodytes patagonicus. The sequence continues at coordinate 32,641,549 of NC_134955.1, read as the reverse complement.
TACCATTTACTGTCATAGCACCATCTTCAACCTGAGTATTAGCAATCCAGGAGGAAGCAATCATCCACTGCAGCACTGGTGTGAGCTACCACATTTGGCTTTCGGTCTGAAAGGGCTTTATGGTTACCGTGCTCTTCTCCTTCCCTAGGAAGGGTTTCAGATCGAAGGTTGCTGAGCCACTTGTCTGGTTCTGATGTGCAGAACGATGAAGACGCTAAGACTTACATGTGGCACCATATTTCAATGCATATAGTACTTACCCCTTTAGAGTTGCATGTGCTCAAGTCTTCAGACAACCTGCGCAAATGAGAGGGGGAGGCAGTGGGGGCTCAGGGGCAGGAACTGGCAGCTGGATGCAGGAGCAAGCCAGAGTGGATGAGGGGCACAAGAGGCTGCCGAGGAGGGAGGAACATGAAGGAGAAGATGCTCTGGAGTAAGTTTTTTGGGTTGTTTTGTTGTTGTTTTTATTTTCTTACTATGTGAGTAAAAAAAACCCCACTGCTGCAGAGCTACATAGTTTTATTTTAGGGTAGAATTTATGGGTAAAAGTATATTATTCTTTGTGAGACGAGGAAGCTCTAAGGAAATTTCTTTTTGTGCGAGGTTTGTTCTTACCAACAAGAATTACTATTGTACTTTTGTTTCTGTCCATTTATAGATAGACTTATAGCTATATTGCTACAAAAGGTTAGCCCACTGAAAGATGAGTTGCTGGAAAGTGTGTTAGATACCTTTTAATTCTGTTTTAGAGATAGTTATGTTCTTTGCAGTCGGATGGAGAAGAAACTTAGGAGATAATTTCTTAGAAGAAAAAAAATTAGAGAACAGGGAGACTTTGAATCTGCCTCAATAGTGAATATTTCAATACTTCAGTGACTTTAATAATGACCTTAGCTGGTAAGAAGATGATTTTATAGCAACGTGAAAACCCCTTATACTCTTGTTAATAATTTACCATTGAGTACTAGTCTGAGCACTAGTAAGATTAAACAGCATAGAGGTACAAGTCAGGCCTGCTAATATGTAACTCCTTTGTATCTAAAAGTCAAAGTCATATCACTGAGGGTCGTGTGTTTATAAAAAGTTGGAACAGGAATACAGTTTAAAACATCATAAAACAGTGATCCCAGTGTACTTGTAAAACCATAAAATGTATTTCCCATCTGTGTGTAGAGTTGCTTTTGTTCCGTCTTGGAATGAGGAAGGTAAATCATTTTAATGTGGTCTGTGATTTATATTGTAACTTGTGCGCTTAAAACTCATGTTGTTTGTGTGCTGCTTAGTATGTTACTCTTTCAGTACATTAGATAGATATGACCTATGACCAAATACCCCATCTGTCTCTCAGCTGACATCTGACAATTAAAAAAATGCATTCTTGCAACATAGTTGTATATTTAACAATTCCATCTTTCAGCATGAAGCAGTTAAAAATGTTGTGGAAAAGATGTTTGGCTACCCGTTCTGGTAGACTTACACAACTGAGATGTATAGGTATGTAACTTTTTTTAATATCAAACAAAATTCTACAAGGAAAAGTATACTAGTGCGGAAACCATTGCTGTGGAAAGTAAGGTAGAGTGGAAGTCAAGACCATGTTGTACAACCAGTTGTTTATGTGTAATAAGATTTTAATATGTTTATGATGTTATTACCTGTGCTAGATGTTCTCCTTCCACACAACAAAAACATAATTAATTGAATATGAAATCCATGAGAAAAAATTACCTGTGTCATGCAAAAGGATTATTTACTGTTTGTTTTGGAGCTAATACTTTCTGCATTTGAAAGAAAAAAAAAAAGTAAAACTGTATATAGATACAAATATCACATGACAGTGATACAAAAAAGGGTGAGAGTAGTTATTTCATGCTCTGGAGGTAGCTCGCTTGCTCTCATTTGGTATGTTCACATGTTGAAACAGCCACTGAGCTGTAGCCACAGGATGAAGTGTCTGCTCCTTTTATTCTGTTCTGTCCTTTCTCAGTGAATAAAACAGCAAGTTAGCATCACGGGGCCAGAGACAGGCTTTTGTGTTGTCTGCTGGCAGGAGAGGCAGGCGAGAGGCCCTTGTGTTCTTGCTGGGTAATTCTGCATTGTGAGCGGTGTCTTTGGTTGTCTCTTACGCGGGCCCCTGTAGAGAATATAGCAGTAAGCTACCAAGAGTAAACAATATCTTTCTTTGTAGGATTTCTAACTTTCATTCTACAGGTAACTCCCCCCCCCCCCCCCCCCCCCCGAATTAAGAAAAATACTGATTAGGTGTCAAGACACAAAAGTCTAAAATTGGTGTCTCCGGCAGGGTTCGCAGAAGCTGTAGCCATTTCTGCTCAACCAAAGCGCACTTGTGTTCTGCGGAGCTGGCACCTCTGACTCTTTTAGGAAAGGTTTCAATGTATATTACAAAATAGAGGGTTAGAAGGAACAGCAGAGCCCCAGTCAGGCATTAGACACGTCAAATGCCAGAGTTGAATCAAACAGCAGTTTGATGCTGAGATTTGAAAGACAAGCAGACATGACATCACTCTTACTAACTTCCACAAGTTTACTGCAAGTGATGTATTCCTTAATTGATTATTAGCAGATGAAGGAAAACTTTGGGGGAAAAAGAATCTGACATTTCTTTTTGTATGAACAAGGAAAATTATTCTTTTTCCAAAGTGTTGTTATAAACTGTTTTAAGTATTCCTCCCAGTAAATTGACAATATCATTGCTACCAAAGGACACAGCTAACAGTAGTAGAACCACTAAATAAATCATAAAATCGGTGTTGAAGTAAATAACTTCACCCATGGTGAGGATCATAATTGAGTCGCAGCAGAACTTGTAACTACTGTTTGATTTGCAACATTGGCTTTGCCAAAGGGAAAGCACCAGTCTTAGAATAATAAATAGTAGTTGCAGTGCATGGAAATGTTAATGAATCCAGTAATGATGATCATGTTATGAGAATCATATGTGCATTTTTAATTTATGCCTTCCATTTAGCAATCTGTGAGGTTTGGATTTGGGTTTTTTAATTCTAGCAATAGCTGCTATCAAAGTCAAGGGCCAAACCAATTGAGTGGCTCAGTTGAAGACGCTCTGGGACTCCTATGTTATGCAAACTGGCCTATCAGCATAACTTAGCATATTTGAATAAATTAATTCCTAAATTAAGATAACTTCGGTCAGACAGTATCAGATCCGGTTTGATTAATGCTCAGATTTATTTTAAATTTTCTCCAATACTTTTCATTTTACTGCTGCTCACTAATGTATCAGAGAGTGAAGTAGAGCACTTGAAAAATGATTTTTCAATAATTGCTAAATGCCCGAACCTTATCACCTCACTAAAAAAATGGCATCTGTACTTTGCAGAGTGTTTAGATATTGTGTGGGTGGACAGACCAGCCCTGCCCGTCACTGCCTTTTGTCTGGAACTCTCTCCCAGCGCTAGAACAGAAAGTCTTGCAGTGCTAAACACTTCAGTGTTGTCTCTTCATGGACTAAACCAAGATCTTCAGTTTCCAACACTGGTAATCTTGTACATTTTTGTGATCATATTTTTGATATATGTACTTAAAAGGCATTAAAAAGCAATATGGAGAAAAGACGTAGTTCATAGAGGTATGAAAAAAAAAATATCCAAATCTACATTCTTTCACTCTCCAACAAACAAATCTTCACAAAGCCTCTCTCTTGCCTCTGTTCTGAAATTCAAATGAAAATAACATTTCCTTTTGCAGCGGTACCTTTAAATCCTAGGTGGAAGATTTGAGGGTTTTTTCTGTGTTTGCCTTTATAATTTTTTTAAGTAATTTTTTAGTTTTATGTATATTAGAAAAAAAAAATTGCAAGGCGACACTATCATGTAGAAAGGGAGAGAAACAAACAACCTTTTGATGGTGGTGAATAGGGTTTCCTCTTTTTCCTTTAATTTATAAACTGCTCTGCTTTGCATCTACTTCACAGCATTTGGGGGTGAGGGGGTGTATCTAATCTTTATTGTGGTATGGCACTTTGCAGTGCAAAGAGTTAAATGATGCATGAAATGACCTGTCACACTGCATTATGTGCCACAGTATTATATACACAGAGGAACGCTTAAAAAAAAAAAAGGGGGCAGAAAAAACAATTCCTGAAGCCCCACTTTTTGTTGTTTTGAAGGGAAACATTTGGTGCGTGTATATATATTTCTGCATAATTTATTTTAGCTAAGCCACAGGAGCCTATCAACTATCAAAATAGAAAGAAGGGATATGCTGGGTAGTTTCCCTCATGAATTCATTAGGGAAGGCAACGGTGGAGATTTGGTGCCTGTGATACAGCTTTCCTGCAGGGAACAACAAAACCAAACTTTTGCATCTCATACTGGAAATAGCTTATGAACTATTTTCTGAATGGCTCCAAGTAGCATCGTTACTGTGGGAGAAGTCAGGAATGTGTTTATGAAGCTTTGCAAAATGAATAGAAAACGATGGTACACTGCATTTCTTATTAAATCATAATATTCTCAAGTTCGTACTACGTAGTTTCATCTGATTTTGCCTGCAGTTAATAGTGCTTTGTTGAAGCTCAGACTGAAACAAGAAGTCTGCAGTGTAAAAGCCTTGTCTCATGATTCATGTGTCCTTCTTACTACAAATACCTTTTTGCCCTTTCACAAGGGTATGGACAGAAATCTTCCCTCAGGCACGGGGCCTAAATCCAAGTGCAAACTTAGGCCTTACAGTTTTAAACAGAAAATAGTCACTTCGAATGGGAGTTACGTTCTTCCCATTTTTCGTCCTCTGTATCCAGAATATGGTAAAGAATGCAGCATATATATGTATATACACACTCCCCCCCCCCCCCGCAACTGCAGAGTTTGCTCCCTGTTAAAGATCTGCTAGCGGGGTAGAAAATCTGCTTTGCTTTAAAAAAAAGTGAGAACTGGAGAACAGCACAGTCTTCTGAGTGTTTGAGGTGATACAATGGCATTCCCTGCTTATCATTACTCAGATTTTTAAAGACAGCAGTAGCAATGCCAAAACCCTGATCAGGCATCCACCAACTCCATCCCCACTTCTTACCTGCTTAATATTTATGTCCGTGTATTTCATTTCAATAAATAATATATTTAATGAAATACTTCAGATTAATTATTTAGCAGTTGCTGCATTTTGTAGCGAGGGGGAAAATGTCACTCATGAGGAACAACTTGTCTTTTTATACCTGCTCAACATTGTTTAAAATAAATTAATTTTCTGCTAGATCAAGGAATGGCCCATCCTTGGGAAGGCTCATTTTCACATGCCAGTGGCGCTGTGAAGGAGATGGCTGGATAGTCCTTTCCTCCCCAGCCTCCCATTGAAGGCAGGCTGTGTGGGCGGTGGCAGGTCTGTGTTTCTAGCTCCAGGGAAGGATGATGAGCCTTGAGAATATTGTCCAATTCCCAGCTTTGGGAAGGGGCAAATGAGAGTCTGCTTGGGTTTGTGGATTTGGTTTGAAGTGGTTTGGGTGCAGTTCATAACCAGCTCTTCATTTTTATCAAGATTTGGGGAGCTGCAGGTTCCTGTGGGGGAACAGATTGGTGACCCACTGAAGTCCGGCATTTTTCTATCTGGAAGTGCCTTATATTTGATGTGCCAGAGGAAAGTGAACTTTGTCTGCAAGTACTGTGTTTATCAAACTGCGATTCAGCATCACGGGGGAGAGAGGTGCTGTTTTCTAACGCCAGGTCATGCATAGACGGCCACAGGCGGGGATTATTTATTATTTCATGTAATTGAGTGTAATACTAAAACTCTTACATGCTACTTCTAATCAGGCTTGAAAAACTAGCCTCAAATCATGTTACAAATTGGAGACTAAGCCCAGTGTTGCTGGAAGATTTAAGATTCATGGAGCTTTCTCAGTTGTTTCAGCACAAAAACAGGTTCCAGCATAATTTTGTCTTGCATGAGAATGATTAGTTGATGGCCAGAACCGAAGTGACCAGGGTCAGGGTGTGTGAGCTAACCCGCAAAAGAAGCCCTCGTAAAATCAAAGCTGTTGAACTAAACTCTTACTTTTGGCACTTGCCAATTCAAGAAGCTTGTGCAGTGTTACTTTAGATGGCAGCTGGGTCACAGCTTTACTTCTGGGCATTCCTAAGGTTGGGTTAACGGGCTTCACCCTGTTGCCCTGCCTGCAGTGGGAGCGGCAAGGGGCCCAAATGTGCATGCCCGCGTGGGAGCGGGCACACAAAGGAGCTCTGCGGCATCATGTATGGCGTTTGCTCCTTCTACAATAGTCCCTTTGCGGGCTGTGGTAGGCATGTCTGCTCCATGCCTTCTCATTCATCACTGTATGAGCAATCTGGAGACCTGCGTAGTTTTACATTCGGTGCAGCGACGCAACAGAAAAGAAAATCTCTACTGTTTCCATGGCAACTTGTGCGTCGGACCCTGGCTGGAGCAAGGCAGCAGGATGCTGTCAGTCCCTGCAGTTGGTGACTTCAATACAAGCTCGTCAAAAGAAAGCATGTGCTTTCGTGCTCCCCCCAAGCCCCTCTTGGTTATTCACATAAGGGGACTGTGGTGAATATATTACTATAAGTGCAGCTCTAGATTTCCTGTTCTAACTTCATTCCTTCATATTCAACCCATGCTGCTCCTTTGTTTTGATTCAGTCTTCTATCTGCAGATAGTTACTGCAGAGCACTTCAGGATTATCCATTTAAATCTTGCTGAGGATGGCGTGGTCAGAAGCAGCTAGTACTAGGTGACTGGTGACCTGTGTAAAATGGTCTGGGAGGCTCAGTGCTGTCCCTAGCTGACAAGATACCAGCAGCCCAGATGCTGTCAGCACCAGTGGCTGCCTTAGCAGCATTGTTTAGGGGACAGAGGGACTGAACTTCTTCCTTTTTCCCCAAAGTGGTTCCACCAATTCAGATTGCACACTGAGAAACAATTTGTAGATTATTCCACGCCACAGTTTTCCTGGCTGAAACAATCTGTGTATCTGTGCATAGGTTTGTGTATGTGTTTGCATCGTTCGTAAGTCACACAAAAGCCACCTCTATTCAGTACATACTGCGTGGCAGTAATGGTATAATTTCTTTCACCAAAATGTGACTTGCATCACACCTCAGTGATAATTCTATGGCCATTTGGTTTCCACTGGAGTGCTTTATTTAAAATTCACATCATCTTCACTGGATATTTATGATACTTTCCTACAGCCATAAAAAGCTTAACACTTCTGCTTATGGAGCAAAGTAAATATTTGGTCTAATTTGCAGCTAACCTGAGAAGGTTTCTAATTAGAGCGGCCATGCTCTAAATGATGTAAGATCTCTCAAGCTGATTACATGCATATATGTGACATCTTTACCATAACTGTAGAAAGCATGGGGAAAAAAAATGCACCACTCTGTTCACAAGAAACTTCTGTTATGCTGTAAAATGCAACAGAGTCCCAAGCATTTGCTACTGTAATTACAGTTGCACAATCAGTAAATAAGAGTTCACTTTTAGTATTCTACACAGCTTTCTAACATGCCAAAATAGCCTCCTCTTTTAGGCAATTACAGCTCATGTAGAATTTGAGCTCATCGGGATTTGTCTGTCAAAATGTTTTTAATGAAAAATTGAGTTTGCATAACACTGACACATTGATGTCTTTTGCTTCTAACTGTTGACACTGGGCTAAAAAGCTTGATTTTGGGTAGGGAGAAAATTGCATTAGTTCAGCTCATTTGGAGAATCTCTGCTTGCTGAATTAGTTTGCTAAGCTTTGTTTTTCTGCTGAATATTAAATCTTATTTTCCAACTGTGCGTATACTGCCTGAAGGGAATAGCTTCAGCTCCCATTTTCCGTGACTACATTTTCTTATAATGCAGCCCAGGCCCGAGCCAGGGGTACCGTGCAGAGCTGATACCATAGGCTGTGTTAGGGGAGGCATGGTCTGATCAAAAAAGCTGCTGCCTGGTACTCCGCAGACTGTGGTGTTGCACCTCAGCAGCTGAATAAGAAGCGTCACAATTTTTCCCTAAGCATCATTTTGGTTAATTCAATTGATGTGGTGAAACCTGTCCCTCCATGTGATGACTTGCTGAGTTAGATACTCACTTTGTGAAGCTCTAGCTAGATTAGCAGCAGTATACAAATAATCACGACGAGTGCCTTGGTAGCTGTTCCTTCACTGGTACCCTCCTATTCACGATAGAGAAATATAAATGCTAATAATGTCACCTTGAAACTGGTAACATGCTTTAGCTCTGTTTCACCGTCCCAATAAACATCTGAAGAACATACTTGTTATTTTCTTTCTTCCCTGAAACACACTCAAGCGTGAGGGAGCTATGTGGTATACTCTGCCTTTATCTGAAATAAGCTCTGAAATTTAAAAAGAAGCAGAGATAAAAGCTCCATCGGGAAGAGGACAAGTTCCATCGGTGCCCCTGCCTTCAGCCGTTGTCAGAAGTTAGTCACGTGGGAAGCAGCCAAATGGCCCTGCCAGCTGACGCGTCGGTGCTCTGCTGCGCTTTGGTTTTGTTGCCGTTGTTGGGATTGTGGAAGGTTGTCAGAGATGGGGAGTGTACCTTTCGTAGTCGTGTAGCATCTGCTATCCCAGGCACTCCAAGTCCTTCTCTGACATCTTTTGAATTAAGTTTCACTGCCCCTGTGTGATTCAGTATTATCTCCGTTATACAGGAGGGGAGACTTGGACAGAGACAGATGAAGCCGTTTGCTGAAGGTCACACAGCAATTCTCTGGCGGTGCTGCTCCGCTGCTTTCCAGCGCTGTCTCAGAGGCAAGGTTGTCCTTTCTCCCTCGAGGGTGCCGAAGGGAGGTGTGTCAGCCCTTCCCCCCACCCCCCCCACCCCCAGCCTCCCCTTCCTGTGTTTGAGCAGAGTGAAATTGTCTGGGCTGGTGAAGCAAGTTGGCTTCAGACATCTTGTCAAATTAACTTTCCTTGTCTGTGCGTGCGTGGGGCTGCATGGCAGGAGTCAGCAGGTGCAGAAGGCACAGGCATGCTGGTAGTGTCAGAGAGCTAGTCAGAGGTGGTTATGGGACCCGTAGGGGTTGGCAACGTGAGAAACAGTCTATTTTAAACTTAAATTTCAGTCAAGAGTAAAAGATCAAATGTATTTATAATTGTTGCCATCATGCTAGCTGACAACAGACTGATCCTTTCCTCCAACTATCATCCAGCTCCACCAATATTCATGAGAGCTCTCATCTGCCAGGGCGAAGAGGATTTGGCATTGCACAGAGCTGTCTATCCAACCCTATACGTTTAATGTTGGTGCTGATGAGCGATGCTCAGAGACTCTCCAGCCACAGGTTAGCTGGTGACAGGAATCCCCAAGAGTAGGGTACCTGCTGTGAGTAATCAGACAGGAACCTGGTGCGTACCGAAATACTCAGAAATAGGCGGCAGGACCTTTCCTGCAGGGTCTGAGGGAGTATGTGCAGCTAACTCGGAGGCTAGAATATGAAAAGGGCACTGTTTCCCTCACTAGCTCACAGAAATGGGTTGGCAAAATGGGACCGTGGTAGCCTTTGACATCATTACGTGGTAGTCACTCGGTTGCAATTAAACACGTTCAGCCGGGTAGCTCCAGTAAACTGTTGTTGGTGTCCAGGCATGGGGTCGTGGGAGCTGTTAGCTTTTCTTTTTCGTGTGTTACTTGCCCTTCCTTCAGCGTGTCGCCTCCAAGGTCAGCCTTGACTGTGAGCGGGGTGCTTCCAGGGCTCAGCCAGGCTGTCCACGCTAATGTGCTGCGGTCTGGGTGCCTGCTTTATTTTGGTGCTGGGAGAAGGAGAACGTACTGCAAAGTCGAGAGTCGTTTTCCACCTTATAATGGTAACACTAGGAATGTTGTGTGGCACTGACCCAAAGTTGCCAGGCTGTGATGACTTATTTTTTATAACACATCAACAAATGTAATACGTTATTTTCCCCTGCCTCAGAAAAGGGAATTCTCATCTCCCAGTGATAGACAACTCAGGTCTGACAGAAATTCAAGGTCTTCTACTTCATGCCTTCACCCTTCTTAGACCAGCAAAAGTGCTGATTGTGGAAAAGAAGAAGGTCTAATTCCACAGCATTCTCCTAGATGAGCTGGCGGCTCACGGCTTAGACAGGTGGACTCTGCGCTGGGTAAAAAACTGGCTGGACGGCCGGGCCCAGAGAGTTGTGGTGAATGGAGTTACATCCAGTTGGTGGCCGGTCACGAGCGGTGTTCCCCAGCGCTCAGTTTTGGGGCTGGTCTTGTTCAATATCTTTATCACTGATCTGGAGGAGGGGATTGAGTGCACCCTCAGTAAGTTTGCAGATGACACCAAGTTGGGCAGCAGCGTTGATCTGCTTGAGGGTAGGAAAGCTCTGCAGAGAGACCTGGACAGGCTGGATCGATGGGCCCAGGCCAATTGTATGAGGTTCAACAAGGCCAAGTGCCGGGTCCTGCACTTCGGCCACAACAACCCCATGCAGCGCTACAGGCTTGGGGAAGAGTGGCTAGAAAGCTGCTTGTCGGAAAAGGACCTGGGGGTGCTGGTCGACAGCCGGCTGAACATGAGCCGGCAGTGTGCCCAGGCGGCCAAGAAGGCCAATGGCATCCTGGCCTGTATCAGAAATAGTGTGGCCAGCAGGAGTAGGGAAGTGATCGTGCCCCTGTACTCGGCACTGGTGAGGCCGCACCTCAAATACTGTGTTCAGTTTTGGGCCCCTCACTACAAGAAGGATGTCGAGGTGCTGGAGCGTGTCCAGAGAAAGGCAACGAGGCTGGTGAGGGGTCTGGAGAACAAGTCTTATGAGGAGCGGCTGAGGGCACTGGGGTTGTTTAGCCTGGAGAAAAGGAGGCTGAGGGGAGACCTCATCGCTCTCTACAACTACCTGAAAGGAGGTTGTAGCGAGGTGGGTGTCGGTCTCTTCTCCCAAGTAACAAGCGATAGGACGAGAGGAAACGGCCTCAAGTTGGGCCAGGGGAGGTTTAGATTGGACGTGAGGAAAAATGTCTTTACTGAAAGAGTGGTTAAACATTGGAACAGGCTGCCCAGGGAAGTGGTTGAGTCCCCATCCCTGGAGGTATTTAAAAGACGAGTAGATGAGGCACTTAAGGACATGGTTTAGTGGGTGGTGGTGTTGGGTCGATGGTTGGACTCGATGATCTTAGAGGTCTTTTCCAACCTCAATGATTCCATGATTCTATGATTCTAAGGAATACCAGCAAATCCCACACGTATTAAATCCCCAACACATTCTGTGAAACAGAGTATGTTGGTAAAGTCTCGTAAACTACCTTCTGTAGAGTCCCACCTCCACTAATAACGTGCTCCTGAAGCCAAAAGCTCTTTTCAATGCATTAGAAGTGGGGTAACATGAGATAAAATCATTCTGGACAAATGTAGGGAGCAGAGTTGTCAGCAACCAGTCAGGAGGAAAGGCAGATCTAGTTTGTTAGGCATACATTACAGCATGTAGCTAACAGTGACAGCAGATACATAAATTGCTCTGGCTTTCTCAGGGACATACTGATCCAGAATCCACTCAGAGGGAAGAGTAACAGTTTCCTTTACTGATGCAAAATCAGACCACATTGAAACGGCAGTGATCCCCATAATAGAAAAAAAACATTGCCTGTTCTTACCATGACTTTTGTTGGGCAGAAGTTAGTTCACCGAAGCTCGCTCATTTAGGAGTGATAAATATGAGGAACGCTTACTTTTTACTAGTTCCTGCCTTCTAGCCTGACGAAATGAACTATCCAAGGACTCTTATTCCCTGTCTGCCAGATAGGGAAACCTAAAGGATATTTAATAATGCAGAAACTGAAGGGAGAATCATTAGCAGTGAAGAGTCTAGGTAACTCTTAAGATGAAAAGCTTTGATGAAAGTGACCTTCACGCTTGATGTTCCCTCTTTGCTTTTCTCCACACATGAAGCTCTAATAATAACTTTTTGCCACTTTGCCACTGTATCACTTATTTCATGAAACATTTCCATAGCTACGTAGGAATTTGGATCCAGGCTGGTAATATCTGCAAACGTTGAATGGATGCAGAACACAAAGGCTGGTACAAAGGGTCAGATCTTCTTTGTAGTGGACTGAACAAAAACTTGACATAGGTTGCTAAATATAGTTTTTTAATATTTTATTTAAAACTTCATTTTATCCTTTCTTGAAGTTATAATTATCATCAGTGTTTCTTTGAGTAGGCTATGCTGTCCCCTTTGAGCAGTGCAGAAATTTGCTAGAGAGCACAAGGAAAGCATGTTGGGAATGGAAAGACTATGTACAACCAGAAGCTGTAACACTGCGGGCTCTCGGGCAGCAGTCTGCAAATGCTGGCATGCTGTAGGAGGATGACAGATGTAGTCATGTCTGGATCAGATGAGAGGACAGGGAAGGAAGGAGACGTGGCATCTGAGTAGAAAGGGAAGGAAGAAGAAACATCCAACGCTCAGAAATAAGGAGAGCAGAAAGTGCCAGTCGTCACGCTGGAAGACAAGAGGAAGAAGGAGCCTTTTGGGAAGGAGTTCTCTCTAGGGCAGTTTTGTTTATTTTGATTTAAAATTTCAGTAGGCTTTTGTAATTGTGACTGAAACCCAAATTAACGGCCCCATTTGAGACACCAGTGCCTGCTTGATTGCTTGAAATGGGGATAGCTTAGGTAAAAACAATATATTTTGCTTTCAAGATAGTTAAAGGTTTATTTTGCTTGAAATGGAACTTTTCTTGGGGTGGTAATGACATAAAGCATGTCTGGTGTTCCTTTAGCTTACAGTGAACAAAAGAATAAGAAGTTTATTTTCCTGCATCAAAACAATTATTTTCACTCATTTTTCATTCTGAACGTTTCATTGAAATAGAAAAAGAGAAAACAACAGTTTTACCAAAAATTATGCTTGTGGTTTTTAAAGCCCTTAAGTGTTCCTGGAGACATGGGACTCGCAAGACCTTCCAGAGTAGTTTCCTCCTAGTATGCATGGAAAAATCTCTTTCTGATGCCAGCTACAAGTGCACACGGATGAAGGCACATAACTAGTTGGTCCCAGAGAGGCTTTTTCATTGCCTTGTTGAAGTGGTTCTTAGTCTGGCTGACCTTCTTGGTCCACCCTTCACAGGCAACTGAGCCATACTGTCCCCCCGGCAGGTCTGACATCGGAGCACTGTATCCTCGTAGGTCTGGGCTCACGATGAGCAATGCTGCCAGGCCCCTCAACACCACGGGGTGCTGTGAAATGCTTCTTGTCCAGCCTGAGAAGAGCAGTTACTCCTCAGGTATCCTCGGACTGGAAGAAACTGTTTTGATCAGCAAATAACCTTGCAAAAAGTTCAGGTAAAGGGGAAAAGGTGGTATTAATTTTCATAGTGTTTGGGTTGGGGAAGAATAGCATTATTCTATCACAAATTAACTGTAGGTATCCAACCCTCCTGTAATCTGTTGAATATCTCAGGATATTTTCATCTTTGTGACTTCATTCCCGCTGAGAATTTGTTCAGGGCATGTGTTAACTTAAAAATAATGTATAAACAAGGTGCGAACAGTTCAGTTAAGTGATAGCCTTGAGGTTAAAAAACGCAGTGATCAAATTCAGTGTCTGAAGTTGGCAGGGAGATCCAAGTCTTCCCGAGGAGGTTAGACAAATTAAACTTGTTTTGAAAGGTAGGTGTTAAGTCTGTGAAAGAAACTCACTTGCACATCTAAATGAAGCCAGCTTTCCAGAGTTGAAAAGAGCTGGTTGAGCTCTCGGGCTGCCTTTAGGAGAGAGAGGGGCCATGCTCCCACCACGTAACCTCTCTGCTGAGGTTGTGTTTTGTAGCATCTGCGAGGAAAAAATCTTTAGGTAAAATCAGAGCTGTGCTCCCTGTCTGGCTGCTGTTGGCCTTGGCCTCCTGTCACCAGCAGGTAGGGGCTGTGCTGTCAACCACTCGAGCTAACAGAGCCAACAGCTTTGGGTTTATTTTTGTTGGGCTTCTGAGACCTTATTAACTTGAAAGAAGAGAGTTTTTGGAGATACCGAATTTCTGCACTGTGCTTATGTTCAGCTTTTTGTTCTCCCTGGCGTTGCCTTCAAGTAAATACAGGGGGAGTAGCCTCAAAAGGAGCAAAAATCCCTTCCTGTGTTAGAGTGAATGGGAGGAGGATTAAGCTCCTTTCCCCAGTAATCAGATTGCCATGGCTTTTGGAGATGATTGTATATTTTCCTGTATATGATGGATTATGTGCTTGTGAAGTAAAAGTTAACTTGGCTGTGAAAATCTAACCAGTTTTTCTCTATCGTAATTTTACTTTTTGGTTGTGCACTTCATACAGTGACCATGGACACATACCATCCCTGCCCACAGCATGAGGCACGGGGAAATCACCCTGCGGTTGTTCTGTCTTATGCTTTTCTCAAGCTGTAGGTCACTGGCAATGTCTGGGAGCCTTTGGAAAATGAAAGCCCTCCCAAGGTCACAGTATCAGGGATTCAAATGAATATGGGAGAAGGGGGGAAACTGGACTGGACGGGAAGCGCCTTAAGCTTGTCGCAGTATAGCTCTAACCTAATTCACATGTGGGCCAAACAACACGTTGCTGTCATACCCGGTCAGCAAAAAAGCATGATTGCAGTAGGACTGTCAGTATGCTCAGACCACCATCTCTTAAGCAGGTCTATGTTGTCTCATGGTTTCTAGTCTCAGGGTTTAAATTTGGGAGGTGGTAGCCGTGTCTCTAGGTGTGTGTTTGTGCAGTAACACACATGGTACATTTGAAGCCTATCCTACCAGCAGGGCTCCAAAGCACTCACGTTACACAAACGTAAGTCACCGTTTTGCATAAACCACTAAGTCTCTCCTTCCTTTTGACAGATTGAAGACATCATTACGAGAATGCAGGATGACAAAACAGGTGGAGTTCCCATCCGCACTGTCAAGAGCTTTCTGTCCAAAATCCCCAGCGTCGTCACCGGTAAGGACCCCGGTTAGCAGGGAAGAGAGCGCGAGCTGTTCCTCACTGGCTCTAAGCAAACATATTGCTAAAGCCACAAAAAAGAAAGAATGAAAGAAAAAAAAATGCCCCATCTGCTTATTTTTTCTGCACGTCGTTGTTATGAGGTGAAGTATTGAACCAAGATTTCTTAATTCTGTTTAGGCAAGCATTTATATTTCTTTGGGGTGAGTTATATTTTAAAATGTTACATAGCTTTTGTGGCTATTATGGTATAACCAGGCAGAATCATTCCCCGTGATGGGAGCAGGAAGATCTTGGGGAAGAACTCGGGAAAGAAAGCTGAAACAATGTTTTCTCACTCATACCCAGATACTCTTATCACACTGCTGTGACAGGTAGAGGAATGTGAAATACCTTTTATGCATGTATGCTGTTTTATTAAAGCTATATGTACAAAAGCGTGAATGGTACGGGAACTGGGAGTCAGAGTACAAAACCGTTCCTACCCGTATTTCCAGACAGAATATCTTCCAGTGCAACAAAAAAGAACTTGATAGATGATGAGTTTATTCAGGGTGATGTAAATTGCTTGGAGGATTTGTACTTGGGTTTCTGGTACCTGCTTTCACTAACTCTATAGCAGTATTCACTACGGTGGCACAAAACTACTGTTTTCCCTCTCTCTACCAGTAGACTGTTGTCCATTAGGAGATACCTAACTACTTCTGTGACTTATGATTTATGATGTTGTTTATCTCTGCAAAGTAAATATGGTTTTATCTGTCCTGCAGAGTCTCTTTCCAAATCAGACCAGGTACACACACTGATGAGTCTGTTTAGGGAAGTTTCCCCTTCTGTTCTGAAAAGTGAAGGGCTTCCTTCTCTGTGGCTGCAACTTTGCTGCAGTGAAATTCAGATCATCACTAAAAATGCAAAAGTTGCATTGTTACATATAGGCAGCACACCAATAACTGATAGAAGACTGGCAGTTCAAAGGGACCTTTCTTGCTCTTGGGGACTGCATACTGTTGTAAAATAATGGGGAAATATCTCTAGTCAATAGGGATGCTGGCAATGCAGCTGATGTCAAACCATTGCAAAGGGGGTTCCCTGCAATGGAGCATATCGGAGCTGAAGTACTTCACAAATATCTTTACTGTGAAAATGGTTGGATTGAGCAGAGTTTGAGGTTATGTTGATTGCTTCAGGAGTGTGATTTGATATCCTTGTATCAGAAATGTCCAACTTAAGCTACAGGGATGGAATACAAATTTGCAGAGTTCTTGGGAATAGGCAGGGAATATGGAACTTGGAATGAAGTTTTTGCTTAAATAAGGCTCAATCCAGTTAATCCCTTTTTATTGAGCAACAGGCTGTTCTGTCTGAAATTGATTTCAGGGTGGTGACTCGGTGTAACTGGCAGTAGCAGGATTAGCGTTTTACTGTGGAAAAGAAACCTGAATCTAGAACAAGACGTGAAAATTGTGTTACTAAATTGCAGGTTATGGCTGGAGCAGGTATGAGCTAACTGTTCTTGAAGGTAAAACAACCATTTATCTGATTTAAAACCCATTCCATGAGCTCAAGCCCGCAAACACAAACTGGATGTCTTAAGATTTATTCAACTAAAACAGATATCTGATATTCCTGTTAATATTCATAGCACTGATTAAGCAATTGACCTAGTCGTCAAGCCGCCACCTGTTACTCAAAGAAAAAAGGAAATGGGAGACCTCACAGCATCTTTAAACTGATTATACTGATCCTTAGGTACCACCCTGGTTGGCAGCGCTGGCACGCTGGAAACTGCCCCCTCGCACTCTGCTGTTCTGGAAGAGCAGCTGCAACTGCATCACCTTGAAATGGTTGATTTTTCACAGCACAGGGAATAGTGAAGAGATGAAGATAAAATAAGAACAAAACCTCCCTCCAGAGCTCACAGAAAATTCTCAGATTTGGAGGGGGACAAGCTCAGTACCATTCCCTTCAGGTGATTTGACGGCAGCTCCCTTGTGACGCACTGGGCAGTGCATGAAGCCTCTGAGTTTGAAAAGGATGGGAAAATAATGGCTCAGATGAGTGCCCAAAGTTTTCTCCATTTCTCATTTCTCCTTTCAGACGCATAGACCTGCCAATATAGACCAAAACCAAAAGAAATTTGTATATGGTTTCAGTACTTGTGATAGACGAGTAAAGAGCTGGAGCACTTGAAGAGGCAGGAGCACCTATGTTTGAGTTGAAGCTGAGGACACTGGGTTTGTTCAGTCTGGAGACGGTAAAGCTGAAGGGAATGAGAGGCTATAGAGAAGACAGGGTCAGACCCTTCTGAGGAGTGCATGGTGGAAGCACAAAAGACAACGTACGCAAGTTGCAGGAAAAGAAATCCCAACTAGATACAGAAAGTAAGTTGTTTGTGGTCAGAGTGGCTGAGCATGGGCCCGGTAGCCTGGAGATGTGGTGGAACCAGCATTCTGGAGCTGTTCAGAAAAACCCCTGAGCACAGCTGACCTGGGCAATCTGACCTAACTCTGCCTCTGGCCTTGCTTTGGATGGAGGTTGGACTAGATGACCTCCAGAGAATCCTTCTAACCTGAATTTTTCTTATGATCATTGGACACTCAATTTTAGTGCTTGTCTAATTCCACTCAATGTCATGAACACAAGAGAAGAGCTGTCAGAAACTTTGGGCCCCCTCTTGGGAAGAACTTAATTTCTATACTCTAGCATTCTCACACACTTTTTATTTCTACCTGAAAAATGGAACAGCGACAGTGAGACGTGACTTACTTGGCAGGCTCACAGTGACTGTGATTAACAGTTTATTTTTGCTTGACACTTCTATTGTAATTGCTTCTCACAGGAGAAATGTAAAATCTTAAAGAAAAAGAAACATTACAGCAGTGTCTCGGTGCTCTGAACAGGCAGCTCTGTTTATAGTACAGCAAAGTGGGTGTTGGATTTAAAGTTTGAATACCAGGGAAAGAACTGCTCATCTCTGTTTTGCTTTCATCTGTCCTGATGCCTAAGTTGTGAATGAGGCATTGTGTAACATGAGGAGAAGGAGCCTCAGGGAGTTATCATTAATGGTCCCCTCTCCACAACAGGAAAGGGATGAAAAAACCTTTTTTGAATGTGTGATGAGTCTGTGGGGGGATGCTGTGCCAAAGGCACTTTTTAATCTGCATTAGAAGTAGATTTGTGTATCTTCTTCCCTGGCTTTTGGCTCAAAGTAGGTCAGTCAAAGGAGGACAACACAACACACCGTTATCTTCTCGGTTAAGTCTTCACTTTTACAGGCAAGCCACAGAGAATGAAAGTTAGATGAAACCAGTCCATGTGGCATCTGTGTGTACGTATCTGACAGAGATTGTCCAACAGTAAGTTGAGTACAGCACTGACATGGACGAATGGAAGGGAAAAAATGATGGAGGGCAGGTATTGACTAGTGCTGTGATCCATGCCGGTCTGGGACCGGGTCGTCAGCCAATGTCCATGATGGCAGTTGCTGCAATAAACAAAGTTTCACATTTCTCTTTTAGTGAGAAAACAGTTTCCTCAGTAATGATTTTGTTTCTGCAAATGAATCGGCAATTCTCTGTTTTCCCAGTCATCAGACTGTTGTAAGAACATCTCATTATACTAACCAGCAACAAACACCTGGCTTTCTAATCTTCTTTTTGATTTCTGTACAATTGCATCTTAAAACTAACCTCCTGTTTGGTAGAAGGACCAAATGCATATCCTTTTTTCTCCTGATTCAGACTTGGCCCTAGACAACATTGCTGAAACAAGTCAGGAAGAAGTCAGTGCTGCAACAGCTGAACTTCCCAGTGCAAAAAGCCTCCTTCATGCTCTCCAATCTGCCTACAACCTCATTCCAGATTTCTCCTGGTCCTGTGTACTGTCTGATCCTCTGTACCAGCATCTTTGCTACTGCAACCCAAGGGAGACGTGCAGTCTACAAGCCTTGCACCGTTCTGCCCTCCTCCCACGAAGTGTTGATACAACTTCTTCCTGACCCATAACCCCCTGACTTCAAGCAGGCCTGTCCCCACAGCTCCGTTTTGAGTGATACCTCCTTCTTCAAGTAGCAGTCCCCTAGCTGGCACCTCACTCACTCACTGCTCCTGACCCTTACCCCAACGCTCACTTGTCGTCTTGCTCTGCTCCCAAAGCTGCCTGTGTGGCTGTGAACAGATTGATGGGTGATGTCCCAGCTGTACTGGCTTGGGTTAAGTGCTGCCATGCAAGCTTCATGCACGAAGCCCTGCCAATGCATTTCACTCCTGACCTGCCATGTCTGTCTTAAGTCCCAGACCTCTCTGAGCAGAAAGTGCCAGTATTACTGAAATGTGCCAGATGGCCTGTCATTACTTGGTCATTAAACTTGGTCTAAACCAAGTTTAAACTGCTATGTCTGAAGAAGCCAGCATGTGTCTTGGCAAATGCCTATGGAGTTGTCCCAGAATACATCAGAATATCACGCGCTCAGAGAAAATGCATTTGGCTGGACCATGGAAATCCCATAGTGTTGGGAAAGAGGAGAGACTTTATTATTGATAGTGTTCCCTGACGGAGTAGTTCAGGACAGACAAGTTCTGCTGGAGGACTTCGTACACTCATTGTGAAATGAGTTCCTCTGATGCCAATCAGAGGGTATTCATAGCCTTTTCCCTTCAGAGGAGTTCAAACACATCTCTCATCCAGATGTGGCAGCCAGAGGCACAAGGGAGAAGAGCGAGTTCCTCGTCTCCAGGGTTTGAAAGGTCCCTGTTCAGAGAAACTGTAGAAAGAAGAGTTTGTGGTGTGGGGAGGAGGACCAGGACTGGCAATGCTGATGAGACCCAGCACCCATCGCCTAGCAGGGCTCGGAGAGCAGGCTCTGAGGCTGAGTGCTTTGACACAATGTTCACTTTCTTAATGCTTTTTTTTTCAGGGTAGAACTTGCCTTGGTGCCTTACAGAAACTACTTTCACTGGGACCAAAAAACTCCATAAGCTGGCTGCAAATGGATTTGGCTTCCCCTGGGCTGTCCGTCCAGCTCCTTGCATCACCTGACCTTAGGGCCTTAAGTGGAGGACTGAGCCTGATACAGATCTGCCTGAGTGTTTGGGTAGTTTCATTCTGGATCTAAACCACTCATGCCTACATCTGGGACAGAACCAGTCTCTGAACCTGAATAGCCGAAACATTTGTCAAAATTAGTGTCTGGGTCTGAACTTCTAGCCCAGGTCGATCTTTTTTTTTATTTTTATTTTGTCTTTCCTCTGCAGTTTTGCTTTGAGAAACAGGAGACTTGAAATGTGGTACTGACTTGGTTTCAGGCAAGGTTTAGTAGATGTAGATAGTCCCAAATCTAAACCAAGTTCACTCTTTTGCTAAACATGAATGAGCCTATTTAGTTAGAACAAGCAAAACAAGAAAAAAAAAAACCCTTTGCCAAAACCTAAATAATATCCAAACTAATTTTGGGTGTTTACTGATTTGTAAATGATACAAAGAACATGCTCATGAGTTAAAACTGATATATATTTATATATACATATATAGTACTGTATCATTTCTGATGGTTTTCCACATTTATGTACAGCAGATGCTACACAGTAAATTCAACAGTTGTGCAATTGCGTGGTGGAACCTGGCTTGCAAACACTGGTCGAGCATACAAATCCATTTATTTCTCATCAAAAATCAATTGCTCTGAGCAAGTTGCATTTAAACTAATTCAAGTCAAGACTGGGCTTGTTCATCACAACTTGTATTTTCTTCTTTTATGCATCTCTTCTTCAAATTGCACCCAATGGAAATGTAATCTATCCTTCCTTCAATAAGAAGATTGTTACACCTTTTAATCTAGTATTTCAAAGCTGCTGTGAATCACATAGCATTAGACATGTCAGCTATTACACGAGTAGCGCATGCCTTGCAATTTTTTTTTTCCCTGTAGCTTTCTCTTAAGTTCTCTATTCCTATGCCAGGAGACAAATTAACCCAGTTAAGGAGCCAAGGAGTTGTGCTGTCTTCATCCACAGGTCCCTCTTCCCTCCCTTTTTCTCTTTAACTGCATCCAGCTTCCTGCCTTTCAAAGGGTGAGAGGGATGGGGAGGGAAAGATGCAAATCAGCTCTTTGAAGTGTAGCAATTCTTTGCCTGTTGTTAAGATGCAAGTCAACAAACTTTGTGAAGCAAAAGTTTAAAGGATTTGATTTTCAGAGGACGAGAGGGATAGTAGATTAATTGAACAGGATATGGTTGTCAAAGAAATAAGAGAATGCAACCAGAATTAATATTTTTAAACAGTGAATATTCAATATATCTCTCTGTGCATCTGCACATGTGTACACTTAAATGCACGTAAAGAGTGTGCAATTTTTCTTAAGAATAAGCCTAAGAGTGGTAAGTGTTGTACGCTAGAAATAAACAAGGACAGGCTTCTGCATTTGTAGGTGCTATGCAGAATCGGGACTGCTAGTGTTTGTGTATCACTGCCCTCTGCCGCAACCAAGCTATAGTTCAGTTCGTGCAGCTTTTCACCTTCATCACAAGCTGTGCTGTGGTTGTACTGTGCTTTCCCAGCTCAACTGTAGTTTGTGTGGTGCTTTTCGTGTGCAGCTTGTTCCACAGTGTGGTCCTTCCTAGCTGTGTGGCATGAACCCAGCCCAAATATTACAGAATATCATGAGGAATTTAATTTCCTTATATTAGAATTGTGAAGGTCCTTCCTGGTCCTACTTGTCCTTGCTAGATTTAAATCTCTGCATCCGTCAAGTGAAGCTATGATAAACCAGAAACTTAAATAATCATGCTACATGAATATTCCTGTGGGCAATAAAAGTACAATGAAAAATCACCAAATGGTCCAGCTTTATCTTTCTGCAGTGACTTGTCTGCTCTTCCTAGTCTCCAGAGATGTTGTCAAAAGGGAAAGTAAAACCAAGAAGACCTTCCAGCCACCTGGGCAGAAGTTAAACAACACAAAATTATAATTTCTCTTATTGAAGAACATGAGCATAAAAATTACTGGGCTGGAAGACATCAAATGAAAGCTGTGAGCCTGGAACAAAGCAGGTCTATTAAAAATGGTTTAATTCCCCCCCCCCCCAATAATTGCTTTTAGGCCTTTTCAGTCTTTCAGTTGAGACTAAAAGCTGGAATAGAGACAGATTTGATGATAAATTACCTGCTGAACTCCAGTGTTTAGATGAATTGGTAATTCAGCCACAATAACAAAAAATGTTACATATTAAGGGCATTCTTGTTGCTGACTGCAGTTTTATTCTGAAACACAGCATTTAGCTGATGGAATATTGTGGCTAATGAATAAAGCATTAAAAAGAAAAGCCAACAATATTTCAATGCCTGTAGAAATTCATAGGAATGAATGATTAATGCTTTTCTGCATTCATCTTGCTATCTTCAAAAGCGCAGCATTATTACAAAAGTTTGTTTCCAGATCTGAATGACACAGCAAAAGAGCAGAGATTAATTATAAGTACTGCGTGGCTTTGATTTTTGGATGTGAGCGTTGAGCAGACTGCACTCGAGCTGCAATACTTCACCTCTCCTGTCTTCACTTCATAGCAACCTGGGAGTTGCGTGGTGAAGGATCTACCAACACAGTTTTGTTTTTTCACACCTCTTGCTTTGTTTCTGTCCTGCCTACAACACTCCTGTGGGCTGCTAAGCTTCAAATACACAGCGGAGCAGCTTTGCTCCCGTTGTGCCTGAGAAGCCATATACCCACCGAGGCGTATGTGGAGATCTGACCCTTAGACAAGCCATTTTTACCTTGAGGTACTGCAAAAGCAATGATATTTAAGTGCCCAATGGTAATCAATAGCAGTGTGAAGGAGCATATCTTTGAGTGTACTTTGGCAACCATTACTTTGAATCTGTTGCTTTAATTTGATGCCATTCCAGCCGTTAGAAAAATAAACCACTCTCATTATTCAGTGAATATATCTGCCTCATTATGCCATGCATATATTCTGTTCATTCTTATCTATCATTCTTTGGCTTTTTTAGTCAAAGTAATTTTCAGGATATTATTTATTGAGCAGATTCTTACTTGCATTTTAATTAAAGGGCTCATTGCAAAACACAACAGTTTGTTCTGGAGTTTAAATTTCTTGACTTTAATCAATGTGGTGTTGTAATGAAATGCAGAAGTTAACTTTAGTAACTGTAAATCCCGTCTCGTGAATAATTTTCTATTCTTTTACACATACATTAGGTTTGATAGGTGAATGATTCTTCTATGTAGGCTATATTTCAGTTACAACATTGAAGTTACCATTAATGTAACTGTTGGGGGTGGGGTGAAAAGGAAGGGTTGGTTTTGGTTTTTTACTTTAAATAGTACAAAGAATTACATAGTGCACCAGCTTATTTCTACTAGCCATAGATAGCGCACCAGTCAGAAATCACTGTTGCTAAAAGCTACACTGGGGACAGTTAGGATAAGTCTCCAGAAGATGCTGTAGCTGAAGGGGGTTGGCATAGTGCTAGAGTGGACAAACTGTATTACCTGGTCTGTGTGGATACCCTGAATGGTTGACGAATAACTTGTTTTATTCTGCCTGTTCCAGTAGAAATACTCAGCTCTTTGGTCTGTTATGTATTTGCACTACATAGCACCTGGGAGCGCCATAGATTTGGCTTTAGAATCTTCTACCAGAAATGGCAAACAGGAAAACAAAAAAGCTTTTAGGCATTCCGTATATATCCATCATTATAAATAATACACATTTGCATGTTTTCTTTAACTTTTTTTTCTGTGTGGATAAATCTCTCAAAATTGCATGCTGGTTTCCCATGGATTTGTTTTGAGTATGGTGTGAATTGATGAGCTTGGATATTTTTGATGTATGATTCACTACCACATGCAGGGAAGAAAATTATATTTTGGTCCTGCAGAGAAATAAAACTAAGCAATTAGGTCTTTGTTTAGTTAATTCCTATTTGATGGCTGCATGCTTTGCAAGAAGAGAGTCTTAGGATTCTACTCCATTACAGGGTCACTTGCACAATAAGAATTTTCTCCATGCAGATACTTCCACAATATGGCCAGGATTGCAGATTAACTCTTACCTAGCAATGAGTAATAAAACATGCAAGAAACTTTGAGAAGTCAGTTAATGTCAAATGCTAATTATACTCACAGGAGAAAAAAAACCAAACCATAGACTGATATGTCTATAGCAGTGGAAGGCTTTACATCCAATTGTTGTAGGGTTTTGTGTTGTATTGCATAGAAAGTCTTATTCTGTTATTTTTGTACCTATTTTTATTGTGGATAGGATTGCGTCTTTTTTTCTTGGTTTCTTTTTAAACTTGGTTGTTTGCTGGTTGATGCCAAAATCATTGTCAAATTCACCTGAGTGAGTAATTTCTGATGAGTGTTTCTTTTTTTATATTTTACCTTTGGCCTTAAGTATTCAGTAAATTTTGTTCCTATTTTCTGAATAGGTTTGACTGAAAACCACACTTTTAGAAAATGAGATATTTAACTCATCCAGTGTTACTTTGTTGAATGCTGTTTGTTTTTCTCCTACCAGAGACACAATGACAGGTGAGCTTTCTAAGGGAACTGTAGTAGCCACGGAAAAGAAATAAAGGTTACTGTATTCTGATAAAATTTCGATCACAAGGCTAGTCAAGGCTGTCGTTGCTGAAACTAATGAATTGGACAGTGGCATCTTTATCAAAGTTTATTTCTTTTGTCAAGTAGAAAAAAACAGAATTGGAAGACTAGATTTTTTAAAACGTGATTTATAGTTTTGCATTGTAGCATTTTTTTTTAATTCATCATTTACATCATTGCTACATGGATGCTGCATTATGGATTTTTCTTTTTTAAGTAGGAAGAGCTGATTTTAGAGCTCCAAAGAGTGTTGGGTCCTTGACACAGTGGCTTGCTTTCTTGGAGAGCTACAAGATGTACTTGGAGATGATACATGCCTAGAAGTTGAAAAAACATAACTTGAAACTGTAAAAAAAAAAAAAAAAAACCAAAAAAAACCAAAAAACACCAAACAACCCCCCCCCCCCCACCCAACAAAAAAAACCCACAAAACCAACCAAAAAGACAACAAAAATACTTTCAAAATGAGCTTGTCAGTACGCCTTTGTTTACTGATTTCAGAAACTTCTTTTGCCACAAGTTTGGTGTGTCTGGGCACTGTGTTGTGCCCAGTGGGAGCTGACAGGAATCAGCTTAGACACTGCAGCCATGTGCCCAGCGATAAATAACACAAGTGTAAAGGCTCACAAGTCTTGTGTGTCCTTGAACTGTTGTTAAGTGCAGCGCACGTTCCCGGGCTGACCCTGGGTGGGCAGAGGAGGGATGGACACCTTTGCCCATTGTGCTGACTGGTGCAGCAAGAGGTTGTGGTGGTCCTTTGGTTCGGTCTGCTTACATACAGCTTCCCTGCCTCAAATCCTCTTTATGACTGTAGACCTTACAGGAGACTATCCAATTTAAAAAATGCCTGGCATAAAATCTGCTGTAACCTTTAAAAAAAGTTACTGTCACCCTTAAAAAAGTAGTAATATGCTCAAAAGTTGTTCCTTGTTTCTGGTCTGACTTTGTCCAGATCGCCTTCTGGTATTGAACCTGGTGTTATGGTTGACAGTGAAGATAGCTGTTCTCCCCAAAAAGATGCTTAGTCACTGCAGTGAAATAGCCACTTCACGTTCTGTTTGTGAGGTTAACAAATTGAGTCCCTGAAAGCGCATCTGACTACAAAGCACTTTTTCCAGGCCTTTAATTCCTCTTGTGCTTCTACCCTGGACCCTTTCCCAAGTTTTTAACAACTTTTTTGAACAGTGAGCACCAGAACTGTCTAAAGTTTTCCATCAACTGCTGCACTAGTGCCCAGTGCGGGGGTAACGTAACCTCCCTGATCCTGCTCCAGAGCCACCTTCCCCTTCAGAGGTGGAGCACCACACTGGCTGCTCAGGTTATCTGTTCGCCTACTGGGTGCAAATTCCCAACAGGAAGATGCCCATAAAGAAAGGGTCTGATAAGTGCTCTGTTGCCTTTGTTCATATCCATGATACATAAACAAAGGAATGAGTTTCTGCTTTTTATGTAGTATGTTAGCATATCTCAGCACCATCTCTGTCAATGACATACTGCTCATTTGTTCCCTATTCAGCTTTTTGCTCCTGTTGTCAGCAGTGGTCCTTGAGCATCAAGTTAAGAAACATACCTAGTCTACAAACATTATTTCATGTCTTGGCACCAGTAAGAGAGCACACTGGCATGTTACAATCTTTCTTTGCAGACTTTTCTTCCCCATTAATTTGTATGGGCTGTCCCGTGGGGACCTTCTCACTCATTCAGATAACTGAAGATCTCTGTGGGTTCCCCTGATTTTTTTGTACAAGACAGCTGAGCAGACATCCATGAGTGTATTCCTCTATATTTGGATACTTTTATTTAAAAACACAAAGGAATTTATTTCTTTGCCATGGTGGAGAACAGCATAAGGAAAAATTAAAATAAATATAGCCACAGCTTTCTTCTTGCAGAGTGCTGTATTTTAAGAAAGTAATATTATGACTGATTATAGTTAGCTTTCATAGAGCCATTCTTAATTAGTGTTATATTAGTGGCTTGGGACTTGGCTGCAGACGCTTGTTCTGTGTGTGAACATAAATAAACTCAAGAGCGGCGTTCAGGTTTTGCGGATTCCTCCACATTCCCCAGTTTTCTTTCCTCAAGTACTTTCTGGGGGTGCAGGGGCCTGTTAGCTGGGGTGCTTGAGGCAGAGGGGTTACCATAGCCAGCACCACACAGGGAGAGCATCCCCCTCCCAGCTCCTCAGTCCCCACGACCAGGTGCTGGCTCAGAGGGGGTCAGCTGGGGACAGACATGAAGCCAAGTGAGCTCCTACCTCTCTGTGCTGGGGGAAGCTCTCTGACAACCTTGACACTCCCCTCAAAGCTCACAGATGAGGCTCTTTTCATCATTAATTCTATAATGCTCCTCTCCCTTCCTCTTCCCTGGCAAATTTGTCAGCATTGTGAAATTAAAGCTGGGGAAGAGTGGGGAGATCAGAACAGAATCTAACGCAATCAGGGCAATAAAGCTCAAGAATGTATCTCCTGCAGCCTTTCTACTGTATTCAGTCAGCCTGTTTCTTGAGCCCTGTGCAAGTTAGATTTGAGCGTAACTTCTAATTAAGTATCTGGGTCATGTTTGACACACTCTCGGTTCAGCACTGACGTTTCTGTGCTCCTACTTAGGTCTAAATTTGCCAGCTGTTTTCCTTAAATAATTCCACCTTCCATTAAAGGATTGTGCATCTTATGTAATTATACCCACGGTAGCGTGAGGGCAGTCTTCAGGACACGGAGGTAGAAATAGCTCAGTGTTTTCTACCAGCCTTGGCATTCTTTAATTGAATCATTAAAATTTGGATTCCTACCTCTGCTATGACAAGCTTCTCTAGCTCTGCCGAGCTCTCGTTCATAACGTCTAGACTTTGACAATTTAGGCACAGCTCTGGAAACAGCTGTCTTCTGTGCCACTGAGTCCTCTAATCCTTGCCTGTCAACTGTTTAATCCAGAAATGTCAAGATTCAATTCCCTTTCATTATCTCTCTTCAGCAGTCAAAGGATTTGTTACCAGTTTGGACAGATTCAGGGATAGGTTGCATAAATTTTCTTCTAAATAGTCTCAGGCCGTGAAGCATTTTCTGAAACAGAGATTTACATTATGCGACTCAAAATAGTACCAATGCTATAAAAGCAGATTGTGTGAGCACTGGACAAGTCGTGCCGCGGTGTAGAGTGCTAGACTAAGGAAAAAAACTTTGCATGTGCAGTGTCAGGCTGGAGATTTGTCAGTCTGCAACTACTGTTGTTAAAGTAGGGTCCGCTCTGTTAGGGCCCATGCTGTCGAAAGAAAAGATCTTAAAAAAAAAAAAAAAAAAAGCCTTCTGGTTCTGTCACCACGCACTCCTCTTTCCTGGGATTCCTGGGCTAGTCTGTCCATGGAAAAGGAGTTGCCCATTTTAAGGGCAGTTTGTTAGAGATTTGCATCTATCTACTGCAGTAGGTGCCTTACTAGTACCTTTTAAAAAATGCTTCTTTTTTAAAATGAAGAAATCCTGCTCCTCCTCCTAGTTCACCCTTCAGTCCCCGTCTGCTCTTTTTGCATTTGTGTGTGGTGCCTCCCCCAACTGGCAGGTTCTGCACAGCCTCATCCGCTGCAGTTTGCTTCAAGCTCACAATCATTTCATAATGTGCTTAGTACCGTTAACCCCCACCGCCTTCTGGTGTCCTCTTTCTCCTCCCAGCTTCACACTTTCTTCTCTGCCATGTCTTGTGCTTGGAGCAGCCTCTCACAACCTGTATACCAGGTACATTGATGATTATCAAAGTGGTGCTTTCAGAAAGCCTTTGCGTGTTTCTAGTGCCTTTTATTTCCCAGGAATGAAAACGTGTATTAACTACCCTAACTTACCAATGAAGAAGTTTAAGACAGGTCAGATTCAAGCAGCTGAGCTCCTTGCCTGTGGTTTCATATGGGCTTTCTGTCTTACATTGCTAAACTGTGCAGCTTGACAGCATCCTTCTGAGGTCTTGTTATATCCATTCACGCAAGTAGTGAAGATAAAGAGTAAGTGACTTGCCTGGTGTTAGACAAGAAGGCAGGTGAACATGGAGACCTAGGTACAAGACTGTCCTTTTCCTCGCTATGGCTGCAAGAAGGATGGAGATATGGCAAGCAGGATCCTGGGCAGAGGCAGATTAAAGTAGTCCATATTTCTCAGGGGTCAGAGCAGGCATGTGTGGCAAGACAGCACATAGGAATGGGAGCTTGGGGGGGGGGGGGTGAGGAGAGGTTGAAAAGCCATCACATTTTGATTGTTATGGTCACCTGCAATTACATATTTTCACTTCAGACTACCTCTGGGTGACAATGATCATTAATATGGACCTGGAGGTTTGCCCTGTAGAACAGGAGGGGCATCCTTCGCAGGTGGTACTGAGAGAGATGGATTAATATGCCGCCACAGCGAGAAGTAAAACCTGCGGCTGGTTTGCGTCATGTCTGCGTGGGTCTGTTAAGCCACCTTGCTGGCTTTACTAAATTAAAGGTAGGTAGCATCTGCTC
Source organism: Aptenodytes patagonicus (assembly GCF_965638725.1). Taxonomy (NCBI): domain Eukaryota; kingdom Metazoa; phylum Chordata; class Aves; order Sphenisciformes; family Spheniscidae; genus Aptenodytes; species Aptenodytes patagonicus. Next base: position 32,612,525 of record NC_134955.1, on the reverse strand, counting down.
TTCAGCTGTGTCACTTGGCAGTGCCTGATCAGCCTGACTGAGTCTCCGAGCCTGTTTCTGCCTCTCTTTGCTAAGAGAGGGAGTCACTTCCAGAGTTCATCCTGTTTTCTCTCATTGCATAGCAAACTTTATTTCTTGAGTGGTATTATTGAATTCCACTATCCTACCTCTAATGAAAACCTATATAGATTTGCACATTAACATGAATGGCAGTTGCATTTTTTTTGTCACATAAACTTACCTTTTTTATTATTGAGCTTTATAGGTTAAGCTTTTGGTGTTGAAGATGGTAATTTCATGGTATGTTGTGGGGGCACAGGATAATATACAACCTACTCTCTGCAAATAAAGCTGCCACGTAGGGCTGTAGTAGTGATAATGATGTGCAATTCCATATTTTGGGTGAGAACTTGCTGAAGGGGCTTTGGAGTCTAGAGGGGCCGCACTGTATGTGTTTAGGGAATTAGCTGCAAGTGCTCTATTCTGAGGTGGGTTTCTGTAGGACAGTCAAGAGAGAGAACTCTGCAGGATCTCTGCTGGTGTTAGGATACTAGTTTTCTAAAAGGGTAGCTTCCAGTGAAGCCAGGCTGCTGTGGACATCCATGCATGCAGCTGCCCTTGGAACCCTTATGGTGAAGACAATACCTTTGCAAGCTCCCTGTAGATGCTGGGAGGGAACGAAGATAAGGCATGTCCTTTTCAGTTGTGTCCTTCCCTCCTGCTTCTGCCTTTTTCCTCATAACCTGCAGCTGCTTAAGGGATTGGTCTCACCTAATGAGACATGAGCGTACAGAAGATTTCTCTGAGGTGAGACTTAACTAACGTGGAGTAAGTTAGCAGGTATGAACTGCAAAAGGTAGGCTCTAAGGGATGTAGTAAGAATGCCCACTCTGAGTCAAACCAATGCCCACCAATATTCTGTTAGGCTGTGGATCCTGAAGTGGATATCTAGGGTAGCATATAAGAAAGAAAAAAAAAAAACATGTATAGCAATACTGTGGTGGTATATTCCTCAGCCTCCAGCTGTCCACTAGGAGGGACTCAGTGGGGGACACAGTCAAATGTTTTGCCATTCTGTTTGGATTTGATTGTGTTTCCATTTTTCAGAAATGGAGAACAAATGTTTTTACCTCACAGTAAAAATAAAAAAGCCTTCTAGGAAATAGTTTGGAATATGAGTATAATTTTTTCAGCATTTTACATTGGCATATGTAAAATCCTGTAAATGTACACATAATGTACTTTTTACCTTTTGTGTGTGACATAGACAAAAATGTGCTCTCATGAGCTGGATTTGAGTGAGTGACTGAAAGAACATTCAGGTTAACGTGTAGATATTTAAAGTAGTCCTTTTCTTCTAACCTGACTAATATAAGTCACAGTCAAGTAACCTTCTCAGTTACTTAATTGAAGATGAAGAGGCTGGCTGAGAACATGTATTTGTAGCTGGAGGTACTGCTAGTGCCATGGAGAACAAACTGCTCTGTGCAGGAGGATCCTGCACTGATTACCTGCAGCAGCCAGGACATCTCACCCTTGCTGTGTAGGCATGCTTGAAGGTTTCATCTTTTCCTGTAGTTCAAGGAAATGGTTTTCCCTTTCTTACCCCAACACATCCCACCTGGACACGCTCGACCTGTTCTGCTGTACTAACCTTGTTTGCCACTTGCCATCACCCTTATTTTCTCTTATCATCTCTGGGCTGTGCTTGTCACACAGATGCTTTTTAGCCTTCTATGCTTGATTGGGATCATGCCGAATGGTGGCATTTTGATGCAAAACTTGTTAATTTTTTTAGATTTTGGATTTATAGATATGCCTGGAATGTACCAAAAAGCCCCAATGTCCACCAGGGTCTAAAGTGTGTGGCTTATAGTTAGTCAAATACGTGAACTACAGAGTGCTTTGTCCCTTTAATGTTGCATTAGTGATGACTTTCATGCAAGAAATTATTTGTTTACCCTTAAGGGACAATTTTGATACGTATCATTGATCATTTTAGAAGAAATCATTGCAGTACTGGAAGACTGATGTGAATTACGTAGCTGTTTATTTTACTGTATATGAACTAAAATGTTTACACATTGTGGATGGGTTTTTTTAAATGTTTACTTATACATGAAAGTATAACTAGAGAAAAAAATATGCCCAGGTTTTCCCAGAAATCTTAATCTGTTTTACAAAATGCTGACTGCTGAATTGTAGAGGGAAAACAAATAACCTGATGAGTTATGGAATTTAGTCTGGGACTATATGCCAGCTCGAGAAAGAGTTGAATGCTTGAAACGAAGGGCAGGCTCCTCCAATACCTATGTGGCTAAGTGAAACACTTGAATTGTCTTTGAAAAAGTAAGTCTGCCGTTAAAAAAATGGCTCTAACTATTATGCCAATACATACTTGTTGAAAGCCGATAGGATGTAGGCTCCTAAGGGCCTTTCAGTTTGAAAATGGAACAAAGGAGTCTAAGTCATTTTGGCATTTTTGAAACTCATGTCCAGCATCATCCTTTAAAAATAGAGAAAGGTTGTCTGTAGGACACCTTTTTGTTGCATTAGTATTTTGTCTGGGGTTGACATCCTCTATAGTCAAAATACGTAACAAATCTATCTAGGGGAAATTCTCAAAAGCATGAATGGTTATTAGCCTGCCATGGCCCAGTAATAATCCGAGGGAAATGTCCATGTCTTTGTGTATTCAGGGAGGCAAAGGGATGCAGACAACTAGAGAAAAGAAAAGGAGAAGCAGGCAAGGAGGTGCATTGTTTTGCTCTCAGAATTATTACTTTAGAATAGCAAATTACAGACAGCATACAAATACCCAACAATTTAGTTTCATAAAAGGGAGCATTCTAAACCAGCATAATCCATATAATTACTCCAAAATAGATTTAAGACAAAAATGTGCATTTAATAACCAGATGATAAAATTGAAGAGATCTTCGTGGAAAAAAAATTTCTAGTTGAATCTAAGCCAACCTGGGGACCTACTTATCTTCATTCCTGATAGCCACTGATAGCCTTCCTGCAGAAAGGATAACAGCAAGCTGATAACCCCCCCCTATTTGTTGTTGCTATAGATCAACTTTTCTTACGTTATTTTAATACTAAGAAAGCAATTAAGCCCCATCAACAGTGTGGCTGTTTTCATTAGCGTGTGCTTTGGCAGGGCGTGTTGCGGGTTTTGTATGGAGCTCTCTCCTCAGGGAGGAATTAATTGTGGTCAAACTGGTCTGTATTTATGGGCAATTATATTTTTCCTTAATACCAGAACTTAACCCAGCCAGCTATTGCCCAGCCAGGACAGCTTGATGTGGTGACAGGTCAAAGCGTCCTCTGGCCTAGATGAGCAACTCTGGTGCTACGGAGCAGGTAACAGAATCATGCCAAAAGGCTGGAGGCAGCCAACTTCCTGACCCCATTTTATAAGCCTCAGAAGTGTAAGAGTTGGAAGAGTGATTAGCAGGTGGAGGTGCCCATGGCCTCCCATGGTACCCACCTTCCCATGCTGGCTCCGATGGCAATCCAGCAGTGCAGGCACTCTTTCTCCTGCAGTGAGGGATTCGGATGACCTAGAAGGTCCTGTGCAAGGGAGTCCCTCAGGGTGGGAACCTCACTTGAACCCCTCTTGAGTGCCATGTGGCCCAAAAGGCATAAGCTGGCCATCCCTGCAAGTAATGCTTCAGATGGGCATTACCAACAACTGTCTAGCTCCTGAGCATCTGCAAACGTTTGAAAATCGCTTTTTTGTTGCCCATGGTAAGCCTGCTGTACGCTTTTCTGCTTTGCTGTCACTGCTCTGTTTCCTGGACTTGATTGCATATCCTGAATCAGTGAGTTTTCTGCAAACTTACATCTGAAATGGTCGTGAAATAAACACATCCTTACCATTTTGTGTTTACGTTTCAAACAAGGGATAAATCTGTTCTCCCTTGGCTTACCTGTCTAGATTGGGGGCCACAGTTCTGTTTCCTATGGGCTGGAGGAAGAGCAGGAGAACAGTTTAACCATGTTAAAATAAATATCTTGTACTGTTTAAATTGTTTGTGCTTCATTGATCTATTTATGGTCTACTCATGAGGCCACAAGTCTGTTGGCCTTTTCTGTATTTTTCTGGAGGCTTCTGTGATACCGGTTTTGACTGATGTATCTAAGTGCTTGTTGTTTACTGGGAACCGATATCCTCAGGGGAGCCTTGCAAGACCAGCTGTTCCTGGTATTTGTGAGGTCCAGGTCTAAATCTAAGGAGAGTTAGTCACAGCATCAAAAGCATCTCTGGCAGAAATGCAGTCATTTGGCTAGACCAGCGTTCTGGGATTTTGTAGGTATAATTTGAAGAAAGGTTTTTATTTTCAATGGGACATAGAGGGAAAGCTGGAGATGCTGATTGTGGCTTGCCATGTTAGATAGGGAAGGGTGTCTAGAAGGAAGATGAGATGTAACTGGTGTGAGAGATGCTTCTTTAAGAAGTGGGTCGATAATTTGTCATGCTGTACTGCACTTTATCGTAAGGCTATCATCTCCACATCTGTGACATGCCTCTCTGTGTGTTTTCAAATTTAAATGCATAGAAGACCCTCATGACTTTCAGAAGCAAATATCAACTCTTGCTTTAATCTCTTCTCCTCTCACAGACCAGCTCCTGGCAGCAAATTGCTGGTTTAGCCATAATCTGGCAGCCTTTGCTTAAAGTTTGCAGCACGCATAGTCACAGTCATGGCGTGAAGCTGTGTGAGCTCATTGTCTGAGACTGGAGCATTGAAGCTGTGTGCAGCGTTATAAGAAGAATGGGTCAAATAAAGGACATGGTCCTTGATTGAAAGAGCTTAGTATCTCTGGGCCCTACAAAAGGGACCTGCCCAGTACTAGACAGTACTGAACAAATGCTGAGTAGTATCTTGTAAAGATAAAGTTACTTGATTGGGATCTTGGTTTCAAATTTGCATGGCCTTGTCATAGACTGATCGTGTTGGCACAAGACAGTCTGTGAGTAAGCTGGCAAGAGAATGTACATATTGCCCTTTCAATTTGTTCTCTCAGGTTGGAAATAGTATTCTGAGTTACCTGCCTTGAGACGTGCCGTGGTTGCTCTGGGCATAATGCTAGCAAAATTTGCAAAGCACTGACAGGTTTCAGTCTGTGAAAGTAAAGCCAGAAATGAGCATTTACAGAGGAGAGACTCTGCACAGGAGAGTAGCACTGGGGCACTCCATTGGCAGGAATTAGTATTAATGTTCAACACACTATGAAGTTGTATGGTGTTTTATGTTTTCAAAGTGCTAGGTAAACATCAGTTCATTAATCTTTACAACCCTGCTGAGAGACACCTGAATATTATTACTATACTTTTTTCAGCCGTATAATTGACTTGCAGGAACATTATATGGTCTTTCCAAAGCTGTACAGCAACGTACCAGAACTGAAGCTTGGACATACCTGATGCCAAGCTCCAGTGTACTAGATGAAGAAGTCCAGATACAATGAGCAGCAGAAAAGGACTTTGTGAGTCAGAAATGTAAAAGATGATGTTCAGGTGTATGCGTGGACTCATACAGACTTCAGTGGAAAGTATGTTCACATATTTCAGAGTAGCATTTGGACCATTTAGGTTCTGTAAGCATAATTTATTTTTTGCATACCTATCATTGTTTTCCACATCTATGTTCTTATTCCTTGGGACTGGGTTTTACAGGCTTATCCTCTTGCTCCTTGTACATTTTCTCCACTCGCTTCTACTCTTTCTCCCTTCTAACTGCAAAGGAGGAACAAACCTGAGCTGGCGGAGGAGAGTGTGCAGCTCTGCACATCTGCACTTGCCTCTGTACATGCAGCATAAGCTACTGCTAATTGGAGTGTGAACAGGCCGGAAAGTTTATTTCAGAATAAAGCACTATGTTGGACAGAATCTGCTGAGCTTGTGAGATACCACAGCTGCAAATAGTGACCAGCCATGCTTTCGACTGGCTTCAGCAGAGTCGTGACAGTGCTATTAGCAGTGCAGTCAGTACAAGACCCCAAATGCTGACCACAGCAAGAGAGGAGAAGGCTCAGCCAGCACTGGCGGGGCGGTGTGGTTGCAGTTGGCTGAAGAAACTTTCTTTGCAGGTTTTGACCACAGAATATGAGGTATGGCCACAGGGTTATTCTATGTATATCACTGGGGGGAGGAGGAGGAAAGAAAGAATAAAAGAAGTTGGCCTTTCTAGAATATTTTATCTCAAAAATGCTTTTCTCAAAACATCTCTCAGAATTGCTTGTGTGTGTGCTGATCTACGGCTTGCAATTTAATTCCTTATGGAAAAACTTACATCACAAAAAATTGCAGTTGCTGTTGGCACTCTCCTTGACAATGCCGAGTGGCCAGGAGGAGGAATAAGTAACCCTCCCAATCTCTGTGAAGTCCCTCCAGGGAGTTTTGGCATAGGGGTAGTCCAGAAGAAGCTTTACAAGGTTCCTGCCTGTACTTTGCTTTTAGCTGAAGCATAGATATTCTGTCTCTCTCACCCTTTTTGTCAGTAAATATTGATAATAAAATGCGCACCTGATGGGGAAAAGAGTAAGGGAAGAATGGTCAATGCCAGCTGAGTTTTACAAGTAGCACAAGAGCCTGCATTGTTTCTTGATTATACTTCATTTTGGAATTTCTTGTGGTCGAGATACCTAGCCTGGCAGTCCTGAGAGGACAGATCCAGTAAAGGCTTCCCAGTAGTCCACCGAAGACAGTTCTTTTCCAGTGTAACTCTTGGTTTGGGACTTGCTAATTGTACGTGTTCATAGAAAATACAAGGCCACTTGGGAGGCCTTTGCTATGCAGAGTTGATTGGATTTGTGATTTTTTTTTTTTTTTTTAATATGGCCTTTGGAAGAGTATTTTGTATTGCTATAAATACTACACAGATCTCGTCAATACATGTATTCAGTATTGTTATGTTTAATCAGGTGTCATGATTAACCATCATTGTTTCCAGTCCCACTTCTACACATCACTTCCATGCTTGTTCTTGCAGTGGGGACCATACGTGAGCAATCCAGCAAATTACCCTCTGACCTGTGGTCCTGAGGAGGGATTTTATGGGTATCCAGAGACAAAGCCGTGGATTCCTGTATTTTTATCTCATTTTTAGTGCCTGCCTCTCTATGTGACAAAACGTTTTGTTAGACAGAAGTGACTTTTGTCTCATTTTTTCTCCTGGGTTTAATATGATCTCTTTTGGAACTGACTTTCTTTACTTGTTTCTGTTGTACTATTCTTTAGATGAATTTGCTGTAGTACTTCCAAAACATTTTTTTCTTCAAAACTTTTGTTCCTCTCAATACATTCTGTATCTTTTGCTGCTTACATTTCCCCTCTCTTATGTGATTCAGTTTAATTCATAAGGTCATAACTTTAACCCATTCGGTTTTGGGTGGGTTGTTTTCCTGTGGGAGGACAGAAGTAGTTCAGATTATAGGTGTTCATCCATCTTTTCCTCTTGAGTCCAGGCTTTTTTATCTGATTGCATTTGAGATCCACAGAAATAAAGATTTTCCTTTGCCCCCCCAGTAAAACAGAAGTGAATGCATTTATAAAAGGCAAGGTCTATAGCACAGTAAAAAGCTCGGCATTCCCACTAGGTCTTACAAATACTGTGAGAGTAGGCTGGTGAGCTGGCTGTGCCGGGATGGGCGACAGACACCGCTCCACAGCTGTCCCCCGGCTGATGGTGTGGCGGTCGGAGCGCCGTGTCCGCTCTGTCACCATCTTTCTCAGGAACTGTTGGTGCGAGATGCTGATGAGTCATCGAGGAAAACCAGGAGCGTCGCACATCTGAGCGTGTTCCTCATGAATGCGTGGTCCTGAGGTGAAAGTGAAAAATAAATCGATGATAAACAAGGCCTTTCCTCCCTCCGCCTTGCCACACCTCTTCTCAGATACAACCTGATGGTGTGACCTGTTGTATTTTACCGTGACATTGTAATTCCGTGTGTTCATTTCTTGGGACCTTTTCGTCTCGCTTCTCCTGTACCCCGTGAGTGACTTCAGCGGAGACGTTGTCCCTCTCTCTCCCGTGTTTCTCCCCGGGCGGGGAGAGGACAGTGCCTGCTCCTGTGTTTACTGTCGTTATCTGCAAAATTAGTTACATCTTAAGATCGTGAGCGGCGCGTCCAAAACAGGTGCGGGCTCCATCGGATTCGCCGTCAGCCTTGCCTGCCGCAACTCGCAGCCTCCGGTAAGCTGGCGCCGGGCGGGTGTCGGGTCAGGACCTCCGAGCCTGGGAAAGACGCTGGGCTGTACCCAGAGGAGGGCCGCTGACCGCGGCTGCCGAGGAGCCGCCGAGCCCGGCCGGGCGGGGGAGCGGGGCGAGCCGCCGCGCCCTGCCCGCCGCGGTGCTGCCTCCTATTCCGCGGGCAACACCACCACCTCCCGGCGGCGCGGGGCGGCTGCCCGCCCTGCCCGCCCTGCCCGCCGAACCCCTGCCGCAGCCCAGGCACGGCCCAGCTGGCTGGCGGGCAGCCCCGGCGTTGTTTCCCGTCGGAGACTGTGTCAGGGCTGATGCTCGGTGAGCTCAACCTCCCAGCCGCGACCCAGAGGTTTGGGGCAAGGAGGAGGGAGAATGGGAAAAAGGTGCAACGAGGGAAGGAGCAATATGTATTTTAAATGAGAACGTGATCTGGAAGTGTTTGAAGAATGTTTGTAATCCTAGGGAATTTTCTTTTAATTTTAATAAGCGTTGATTTACCATAAAATCCATGTGGAATGGTCCCTGTTCTGTGCTCAGTGCCGGGACTTTTTCAAGTAGGTTTCCAGCAGATACGCTCGCATCTACAAAACCAGCATTTGCTCTCCATCACTGCTCGTCGAAACGTAACTGTTGCCCTGACATCCCTGTCAGTCAGCTTGCTGCTATAATGAAATTCAGAGGCAGGACTGTCTGTATTTGCACAGCGCTTACTGGCGGGACCCGGAGGATATTACAACATAAATGTGAAACAGTTGTTATTACTGGAAAGCAAATACAAAAGTCTTGTAAGCACAAGTGAAATGTGTTTGCCTTTTTTTTTTTTCATTTTAATATTTATAGGAAGGCTTTTTGTTAAAGTATTTACATAATTCTAGTTTCTCCAATCACTTGCGAAACTCTCTTCTCTGAAGATCTTTTAGGACTTCTCTCCCTAAATTTCTGATAAATCAAAATGCTTCCCAAGACCTTACAGAACACTGTTGAGGCTTTAAAAAAAAGCTTTTGCTTTGCACAGAGAGGATTTTGAGTTTTACCTATTTGGAAACTAAAAGTGCCAGAATGTGTTTTGCTGCATTATAAGGCTGGTTCATGCAAATTTGCCCAGGCAAACTGTGCCCACTGAGAAACGTTGTGAGGTCCGAGGCCGTTCCTGCCGCGCTCGCCAGGACACGGCTGAGCTGAGTGCACAAAGCAGCTGATGTGCACGGTGGCACTATTTGAGACCTGTACCAGACTGGGTTTTGTCAGGAGTCAACGGTGACAGTTGACAACTTACCCTCACCCTTGTGAGGTTTCCAGAAGGAAGGGAGTGAGGCTGCTGGGCCTCAGACCAAGGCGTTGTTGGATGGAAATAGGAAAGCAGCAGCGCTGTCTGGTTTGTCCCACTGCTGTCTAGTGTTGCACCACGAAGCTCTCTGAGGAGCTACTTTGAACAAGGCTGATCCTCACTGCACGATGAATGGCTTTATGAAGGCTATGCTTTGTGCTCCTGCTTGGGTAACAACCAAATACGCAGCTGTGTCTGCCCCTGTTCAGGGCCTGTTGCTATCCAAAGTCATCGCTGTTTCGGGGCAGCCCGTCAGCTTTTCCAAGTCCAAACCCATACTTACATGGAAAGGAGTTAAATATAATGTTGGTCTTAAAATTCTTGGAGGGGAAAAAAAGATAAAGAAAGAAAGGAAAATATTTTACTAGATTCTCTCTGTCTTAGTATGGAAATGAAAATGCTTTCTAAAATTCATATAGATATTTTGCAGTTTGAAGCTACACAGTGTTTTGACAGTAGATTGAATTATTTAAACTTAATGGTATTTTTTAACTGCAGCTTTCAGCTTTTTAAAATGCTTCTTACTTTCAGAAGTTATTTGGTAAAATAAACTTGAAGGATTTACCAGACAGGAAATGCAATTTTAAAATGTAGGTATTTAACACAAGTTGATTGTTGTTTTCACTGCTTCTATTATTATGTGCAGCCCTGTGAAATCCATCCAACATAGAAAACAACAAATAATTTACCTATTTTGAACTTGTTAATTATGAATACTAACAGATTTGTGCTTGTTGATTGTTTCAGTGTTATCATTAAATTGTTCTGCACATTTAAAATTTGCACTGATATAGATCTCTGCCCAAATTTGAAATGCAGGAACGAGCTGTTGCCAGCAAAATCAGCAGCTCCTTGCCAGTATAGGCACCTTTAACACATAGTTTAAGGAGCCCTGTTTAAAATACGGCCTCCAGTGTTAGTGCCAATACTATGTCTTTGTTTAGCACGGTAGCAAGTAAGTTGTCAGCAATTGCTGTATGATCGTAATTCATCTGGCATTACCCTTGGCTAAAAGAAATTATATGTGGAACCTTAATCCCGCTGGAGAATTGTCCCTGATTGACTGCTGCTCCGGTATATAGATTCAGTGAGGCCAACTGCACTCCAATGCACCCTGCATTATACGCGATTGAAAGGCCTAGCAGGGAAAGGGGGGAAAAAAGCTGTACAATACAGATTATTTCATTTTCAGGACAAGGAACTCCTGGAGGGAAAAGAGCTACAGATGTCAGGTTATTTCGTTTTCCAGGTAATGTGACTGTTACTGCATTAGCACAAACACTGTGTGTGGTTCTCAATCTTTCCTGAAGAATGAGAGGGAGAAGAGTAGCAACATGTCAGGATGAAGTTGGTTTCCTTGAGAATTTGGTTATGCTAATTATCCTTACCTGTAATAGAGAGGACAGACAATAATGTTGCCACAGTTAACATGAAAGTGTGTGATCTTGTGAAAAAGATAATCTCTTGTGGCCAGAGGTCTTTAGGAGGTTTAAAAATTGAGTGCTTCTGCAAACAGAATTACTGTGGAAATTCATAGGAACCTGGCGTAGGTGAGGACTACAGGGTCAGATCTCCTAGCAAATAAATATTGTGCCAAAATCATTAAAATGCTGTGGCTTTCAGAGCACTTTACTGTCTTGCACCAGTCAGTGACATTTACACCTTTGCAGGGAAACTGTTACAACACTGGTGAGGGCAAGGCAGACCTTGATGTGACAGCCTTTGAAACCCGCCTTGTGAATGAGGACGCAGTGTGACCTGATAGTCATATGCTGAAATACACCAGTCGCTTCTACGTTTTATCGATCTTCCTCTTTCCTGGAGAAGAAAATTTGCTGTTAAAAATACTAATATATGATTGAAATGACAGGAAGATTGTCTTTGATTTAAAGACTGTGTGCATGAATTGCATAGCAGTAAAAATGTTTCAGCCCTAACAAGATCTGACACAGGAATCTTCAAAAGCCCTGATTCCAGCAGTGCTCGGAGTTGCTTCCCTTGCTGTTTTGTTGCTGAATCATTTTGACGGCGTGAGGAACAGCGTCTAAACACTACTATATGGCAGAGAGCCAAACTGCTAAGCTATAAGAGCCACTTCAGTAGTCTGAGTAACGCAAAGGCAGAGCAGCCTGAAAAGCAACTGTAAATTTATGATCAATTGTAGCTGTAAAGGTACATCTTGAGACATCTGCAGTTCTTAGCGATTTGTAAAAGGAGGTAGCTTCAGATGCTACTGCGAAATGCTGTTACTATTGCTGCTGGGAGGCTGGGACTGCAAGGTACAATTTTGCTGCCTCTTGTTACCTTTATAATGGCTCTCAAGGCAACGTGCTCATCTTCTGTGTGTGTTACAGGAGGAACGGGTACAGGTTTGAATGACGCAAAATGTGGAACTGTTAATTTTTTGGGTTTGTGGTTTCCTCCCGTACTTGTAGTAACAGCAGTTTGTTTGGGGTTGCATTTGAGGAGAGACCAAGATTTGGGACAGGTCGCACAGTATGTCTCTAGAGCATGTCAAATTCTAGTCAAGCGACAGAACGGCAGGGGGGATTGCACTGGGGTTATGGTATATTCTGAGTTCTGGAGGGTGCGTGTGTGTTTGGGTCTGTCAGCGTGCTTATTGATGCTAGGCCTGTCTGTACATAGCACAGACCTGATAGCAGCTCAGGTTTTCCAAGGCAGGTGAGGAATGTTTAGCACAAATAAATCATTGTGGCTGCTCCTGTGGTAATACCACTGCTTGGCGTCTCTCAGTGCGAGCAAATAGTGTCTAAGCAGTCAAAGGCGCTGAACATGGGGTGCGAGGGCTGGGCTGACGCTGACGTGACACAGCTCTGTCGAAGCAGAGTGAGAACAAGGCTGAGGTTGGCGTAGCACCAAACGCTTTATATTGGTGCAAGTCAACTGGAAAAAGACCTTTTGCTGGTACTGCTTTTTTTCTAGTTGAGGACCTGGTTTAAGCTGTGCTGGCAGACCTCTTTCACTGGGATTAACTGTGTCCATTAAGAGGTTTGCTAATTCAGCCTTACTAATACCACTGTAGAGCAATCATTTTAAATCCAGGGCTCTCAGCTAGTGGCATCCTTCTGCTCCTCAGCGCTGGCTGCCTGCTTTTAAGTGTTGTTGATGGGAGGGTATTGCAAGCCAGAAGCCTGTCTTCGGGTATGTCTTCTGCTACTTGCTTTCACGCCTTGTAAAGCTACCTGAACTGTTTTCAGATGGGCAGTATTGTAACGAAAGCAGTCTGGCCGTGATATCTCTGAGATCTTATGGTCTAATTTATCTTTGTTACCTGGATAAATTAGCCCACACAGAGCTCTGCACTGTCGTGTCTGATCATTTATTGATTCCTGCCTAGTGAAAATCTCCTTCTACAGGTCTGCATCGAAGAGGGTACGTGCACTTTGGTAGCCTGGCCAATTTGATGAGAAGGTAAAAGTCCCTCCAAATAGCAGTTCAGAAGAAGGAGCTATTAACAGGTTGAAAGTACACAAGGAATTTGGATTTTGCAAATCCAAATCTCCATCTTTCATCTTTCATTTCCGTCTATATTTAAAATGCAGGCAGGAGAGATTGTGTGTGTGTGTTACATGTAAGATACATGTTGGAGACAAAGATCAAATTTACACTGCAGTGCTGATGGTTAAATTGTGAATTTGCAGCCCATTACTTCTTAAGCTATTTCAAAGTCTGTTAGCACTCAGTTGCTAGAAATTCCTGTTCAATTCCTAGTTACAGCACACAAGCAGCTCAGCGGCTCTGGTGTGTTGCCCTCTGCCTGGTCTCGTTCCCTGAGCTGGTTCCCTCAGCTGCTCATCTTCTTTCCCCACCATGACTATAGGAGCCCGTGGTATTTTCTCTCTCCTTGCAAGGTTATCTTCTGTCACTCTCCCAACACCACAAGTGTCTATCGACACCTTGCAGTGCAGCCACGGGTCTGGGTCATTACTGCCTTTTGTGAAAGCATTTATTAATAGATTTGCTGTTAATTTTGCTTCAGGGCCTGGTGTCAAGGACAACAACGTGCACGAGTCAAACATCATAGTTGTTAATTTTAATAGGCTTTTGATAAATCTCTGATCAGATTCCCATATGGTTTTGTTTACACAGATATGGACACTCATGCAACAGAAGTACAGCATGCTTCCTAAGTGCAAAAGCAACATACAAAACCCAGTGATTAGTATTTATGAGAGACTCATCTCTGAAATAGCAACATTTGGTATAAATGGGCAAGCATACTGAACAGTTTTCTGTAGATAACACTTTGTAAAGGAGGCAGAGGAGGGATGAAGAAATGGTTGGAATGTCACATCAGCCCAAACACTATGATAAATAACCCACACTGTTGTCAGGAAAAGGCAGAGGATCAGAGATTTTTGAACCCATTAAATTTACAAATATTCTGTCCTTGTCATTGTTTCAACACCTTGGAACTTCACGCGCAACTTGGCTCCATGTGCTCCACCTTCCCACCAAGCATCATTTTTACTTCACACAAAGTATTATATTTTCAAATTTTTTATTACAAGAAAAGTAAATTGTAAATTCAAGGACTCAAAAGTTACAAAGATGAACAAAAAGACTCTTTAGAAACTTTGGCTGCTTTAATCAAAAAGGGGTAACACTCCTGCTGCTAATGATTGTTAATAATTCGCAAACAAGATTTAAAGAGAATATAATGTAAAGGAAAATTGCTATTGCTAGAAGCTCTAAGCTGTTGTAGCTTTGATGATGCTCCTTGCTGACACTGAGTGGTGCAATTACCACATACTGATGGAGGAGAGCTGCAATTACCACATTTTCTGAGTCAACTGCTGAGATTTTTTTTTTGGTTGGCATTGGTATTTATTTATGTGCTTATTGTAGGCAAATTCTATAAAGTGCTTCCCCAATATTTGTAATGCAATACTAGGGAGAGACCTAGATATTTCTTTCTATTTTTTTTTCCCCTACCATAAAAATTGGCGCTTTGCATTAAATCCCTACTGTGAGCAGGAGTCTGTACTTCCAACCTAGCTGAAATCACTGTGGGAGTTAGTGGGGGACTCTGTGTAAGAAAAATAGTAGCAGGGAGTGCTGGAGGCCTTGAGAAATTTTGTATGAAATAGTTTTGCCCTTTATCATGGGTGATGTTCGTTTGTTTATTTTTGCAAGCCCGGTGGTAAAAGTGTGAATAATTAATTAACCTTTTTGTCCTAGATTTACCAAGGACCCAGTACTGTTTGGGGAGGGACCAAAACACATTATTTCCATTTAATAGTGTGATTGCTGTGATTGGCAGCAGCTTGAGTGGCTGCTCATACACCTATGCATGTATTCTTATGTCATTTTGACTGCTTGTGATTTTTTTTTTCCCAATCTTGCTTTTCTGATAGAAATATTTAAAGATTGGTCTGAGTTCAGGAGCAAATTGTTTGGAAAATTTGGTGCTAAAATGGGTTCATATGTTTTCAAGAATGAAGTGACAGGAAGGAGAACACATTTTCACCCTTGCATCAAAAGACTGTCTGGACCTTGAGTTTGGAGGTGACTGCCAACAGAGGCTAGGCACGTAGCTTGTTTGCCCATAGCGTGTGTCATGGAGTGTGTAGATAAGGTCTAGGAAGGAGCTGAACATTTCACATTTTTCATACTCCTTTTGTAAAATAAAAAAACAACCACCCTACTACGCAAAAATACTTTTTTTTTAAATCATTAAAATATGTTCAGAGAATATTAGGGTTACATTAACACTGGAAAAAGATGGTAAATAACCAAGCAATCTTAGGTCTCTTCCTGTAGACATGTATATGTGACAAATTCTTTCATAACATGATCAGACAGTATTTTTTAATTTCCTTCTAAGACCTTACTTTCTTCAGTGTTAGTATTTGTCAGTGCAATGTGAGGCTGTGAACAATCTGAGATCCAAAGCATCCCACCTCATCGGCTGTAGTTGCTGGATGGCATCCAGTGATCAGGGCTCAGCTTAGCAACTCCCATGAGAAAGGACAGACTTTAGTCCTTGGTCACTGATGCCACACCTGGGTGACGTGAGACGTCCCATGTCAAATCACTGTGGAGCTCCACTCATCAGTGCTTGCCAGCTCTGCCATCTCAGGACACTCAGCAAAAAATGTAGTTGTCTTACCAGGCCTAAAAAGAAACACAAAGATGCACATTTGCTGAAGTTTCAGAAATACTCTTGTATTTTTTATTTGTATACATATATGTCTGTGTGTATGTACATATGTATGCCTTGTCAGGGACATGCCCAATCTACTGGATGACAAGCAGACCCCGGTGGTCCTGGCTCCTTTGTCCAGAACCAGCGGCACAGTCTCCACTCCAGGCAGCAGATCTTTAGAAATCGCTGGAGGAGGGTACGTCGTTCTGTCTGCCTTTGCCATTTCACACAGCACGTGGAAGATGGGCGAATCTGATTATAGATGGCTCTACATTTTCCAAGTAAGTCCTGGATTTTCTGAAAGAGGTAGAACAACTTAGGTTGAGTAGAAAAGGTATCAAATACAGTGGTGGTGACTCACCTCATTAACTGCGTCTTGCCGATGGCCTCACACCTTGTGAACTTTTTTTTTAATTTATCTTTTCATGGCTGGCCACTCATTTGTCATGTTGACAGGCAATGGCCTTCTGAGAACATTAGCTACTATTATGGGATCACTGAGGCCAAACAGAAAATGGAGAAAATAGCAAGAAATATAAAACTGCTAGTCTTTCTCTAAACCAGGTAGCTGGAAAAATGGTCATTGTGAGTCTGTTTGCACACAGAAATACAGCTATCCTGTTGGTATTAAGCAACTTAATCTACTTCAGCTTCAAAGAAGAGCCTAAAGCAAAAAGATATATTTCATTATAGGTGAGGAGGATACATGTTCACAGGCTGTTGACTATCCTTGAACTGAGCATAGTGACTCAGAGGAAATGTAGATGTGTGGAGAGGATCATAGAGGAGATTGGAGCCATTCCTCTACCTGGATCGAGCAACACTTTCTATTACGAAAACACGCCCAACTATTTGTTTTCAGAAGATCTCAAATGCCCTGTTAGTGTTTAGTGGAAACATGTCAAGGTCAAGGGTTTCCCTCAGGTGTCCTCTGAAAGAGCTTGTGAAATGTGAAGTCTGAAAATCAGCCAGAAAAGATCTTTTTAGGAAAGTTAGTTATGTGAGGACCATCCGTCGGGCTTAACCTACAGGAGAGGTTAAGATGAAGTTTTCTGGAAAACTTACAGATAAAGCAATCTGTGTCTTTGTCTGATAGAGGAGAGTCTTGTAAAGGATTCACTCAAGTCTTCACCGTGTCTTATAAGCATAAATCTGAATTTTCTTATTTGAGGAAGAGCACGAGTAGTATTTCTAGGTGGGCAAAAGTAGCTTGCAGTGATGGAAACAGCCACAAGCAGAGGCAAAGCCAATGTGTTAGGGCAACCATAAAAATTGAAGGTGTTGTGGGAGATGGCAGTAAAGAGTTTTCATTATGATTGAATATTAATTAGTGACATGGCTATTAATGATGACAGTAATTAACAGAGGAAGGAAAGACTTGTCATTGTCCCAAGGGTGAGTAATCAGTCTTGGCAGGTGATAAATAATGGTTCAGCAAACTCAACAGAAAGATAATCTGTCTGCCTCAGGACAACTGGAGAACAGCTATAAAATCTTCCAGGCTCTTGGCAACATTCAGGAATGACTTCATGTTTTTAACAGAGAGAAATTAAAATCCCTGATTTCAAGTGCTGCTTATATTCCGGAGTGGCTGATCATAGGAGTTCTGGTTGACTCCGTGCCTTCAGTTTACTTGCCCCTTCAAACCTTTCTTTTTTAATCTGAATAACAGGGGGAAGAAAGACTGGGGAACCAGCTTTCGGCATTACTTGAATTTTTCATTGTAGTTTGATGAAAATTGAATAGATTCCTCAAAAGAGGCGTAGAGACAGAAAAGTGCTGGCACCATTGCCAGAGGCATCGGTTAGACGTTCTGCAAGGTACTGCCTGCAGTTCTGGTGACCCCAGTGCAAAGAAATGGAACTTAAATTTGAAAGGTTGCTGAATGGTAAAGTAAAGGGAGAGACGATCTTATGAGGAGATTAAAAGAGTTTGGTTGGTTTAGTGAAATGGAGGTAGGGAGGCAATGTGTCAGCCCTGCGTAGAAACACTCAGGAGGAACTACCGAGGAAGAATAATTCTTTCTGTTAAATGATAATACAGGTATGACATCAAATGCATATAAATGGAGTGGGACTTAATCCTACATTAAGTATTCCTGTATATCTGGAAAGGGATCATGCAGAATGCACTTCCACCTCCCTTGAGCAAAGCAATGCTCTAGATGATTTTCAGGTATCAGCTGTCACGTCACTTGGTAATAAGATGCCTAAGAGATCACTGCAAGCCTGTAATCTGAGACCAAAATCAGGAGAAATAGTGGACTTTTTAGTTTGGGGGATGAACAGAAAAACCAAGAAAGATTCTGGTTAACTTGAACAAAGACAGCATTTTGTGAGGTTTTGTTTTGTTTCTGACAATACAGAAGCACTTCAGTTTGAGTCTTCTTGAAATGGTTTTCTGACCTCAAATGTTGTGTTCTATCTTAGGATATATTTGTTTTGTAGAAGGCAAAAGGGAACATCCATGTTTATAAAATAGAATGTTTTATTAACAAAGTTGTCAAAACAACAGTTACTGACTCTGAACATTTTCCCCATATGTTATTCAGCTAGCACTGTTCACTGGATGTGTTCTCATCTAGCAGGTAGTTTTGGACCCCTCAGACATCTTTTTCTGAATAAATCATCCCTGGAGGTATTTAAAAGACGTGTAGATGAGGCACTTAGGGACATGGTTTAGTGGACATGGTGGTGTTGGGTTGACGGTTGGACTCGATGATCTTAGAGTCTTTTCCAACCTCAATGATTCTATGATTCTATGATAATTTACTCTTCACAAAAAAATGATGTGACTTTAGGCTGCACCTGGCAAGCTGGTTTCAGTAGAGACAGGAAAGTGCTGGCACCATTGCCAGAGGCATCGGTTAGACACTCTACAAGGTACTGCCTGCAGTTCTGGTGACCCCAGTGCAAAGAAATGGAACTTAAATTTGAAAGGTTGCTGAATGGTAAAGTAAAGGGAGAGACCATCTTAAGAGGACATTAAAAGAGTTTGGTTGGTTTAGTGAAATGGAGGTAGGGAGGCAATGTGTCAGCCCTGCGTAGAAACACTCAGGAGGAACTACCAAGGAAGAAGAATAATTCTTTCTGTTAAATGATAGTACAGGTATGATATCAAATGCATATAAATTGCATATTAATAAACTTAGGCTGGGAAGTTACAAAAAGAGTTCTATCCATCAAAAAAAAGAAAAAAAGGGTTCAGGAATAACTTTCCAAATAGGATAATGGCAACTTAAATTGCTCCTAGGTGGAGTTGGGAGGTATGGAGAGTAACCATAGAGCTGAGAATACAAGCTTGTAAGATCGGTCCTTTAGTGTCTGGTTTGTTGATACCTACAGGGCAGATTGAGACAATGCCCAGCTGCTGCTTGTTGGTCACATCTGTTAGCCCAGTATTTAAGCAAAAGCAGATGCTTCCCTTATCTTCAGGAGCTCTGCTGATTTCCTGCAGGGGACAAGTAACTTGTTTCCCTTGCCTTGGGTGGGGGAGGAAGGAGGTCAGGTCCATTTTCCTGCTTGCCACTGAAGCCTGACTGACGAGGGTTTACTGGTGCTCCTCGCAGAGTTGTGGGTCAACCTGTGTTGTCGCGGGGAGCGGGAGCTGCCGTCCCCTTCTGCATGGGGTAGAGCCCACATTTCTAGTGGGAATTCCACCTATATGGGAGAGTCACTCAGACCCAAAGATATTGCAGGGACCTGGGACGCTAGCAGTGCCTCTTGTTTCTCTGTGGCACATCATACTTGTGACTCCTGTCCTTCATTGTATTTAAGGTTTGTTGAGGCTGTGGGGATGCTCTGGGCCTGTGGAAAGCAAAATGTTCTTCAGACCTTTTCTGGAACAGGCATCACATGGGTTATGCTATTTCTTGAAGTACGCACCACGTCTGAACTCAGAAGCACTCCAGGCAAATAAGATCCTCCGGGGTTTGTTTAGTAAGCCTGAACCATACGGTTGATCAGTTCCTTTTTGTATGCTATCTTCAACTGATATATCACAAAGCGTAGCACTAAATATTACCGGGGCTATTAGCCTACTGTATATGAATGCAAGTATTTCTCAACAAATTGACTATACGCAGAGAAGGGCTTGGTGTTATGTCTGCATCCAGACATGGCATCGTTAGGTTGCAAGCTGCCATAACTTGGCATGGACTTGCTCAGTTGCCTCCAAGTGCCTTTGCTGATTGCCTTTGACTTTGGACAAGTCATGTTAGCTGACTTGTACACACCATTATGTTTCATTTTAAGCTTAACTTTCTGAGTATGGGGTTTAACTAAATTTTGCTGCCCTGTCACATTGTATTTTGATAAAAGGCCTTAGCTTCTACTGAACAGCGACAAGTTTTCTACTTCTGTGATTTCCATGCAAGCAACAGAGGTTGTGTACATGCAGAGGATCAATCCTAGAGATCTTTACGCTGTTTATAAGATAGCAACAAGCTTTGTACTACTTGATGGGCCCTGAAAACCTAATAAACTACCTGATGGGCCTTAAAGACTCACTTCTCTGCTCCTGGCCACCATGCTGCTGGTGCGATCACTAGCAAGTGACAGCTCAACAGTGTCTTGGTTACAGGCACACTGAATCCCACTTCCGTCTCCAAGACATTGCTTGTCTTTGACATAAGGGAGACTTTCCTCTGTCTTTTTTTGACTGATAACTCAGTTCTGTTCTTTTAGATTATTGCCTCTGACATTACAGGTGCAAGGTGCAATGCTCCTTCATCTCCTTGCTAGCTAGTGCTTGCAGAAATGTTACTCCCTGTATGCTGAGGTGAGAGAGAAGCAACTGGGAGAGAACAAGTTACATGGAACCATTAGAGTAATATCTGACTTAAAGTATATCAAGGCTCCTATCACACAGAATACTTCTTGGGACTTAGTACCTGTCAATAACTATATAAATACAGCGTGGCACAAGAAGGAAAAACATTCTGAAACCTCAGTGGAGATAAAAAGGAAAATGGAATAAAATTCATGTCAGTTCTATTGTATATCTATCTCAATGTTATCTCTCTCTAGGGCTCTAAAACCCTGTGGTCTCAGTGTTTAATGCTTTCTTTACTTTTTTTTTTTTTTTTAAGGTGCTGATATTGTGCAGTGGCTTATGAAGAACCTCAGCATTGAGGATCCAGGTAAGGTGACCACAGCTGGGGAGTTACAGATACTCCATCTGTGTTGTGTGGGCCATTAGACAGTAGATACGTCTAAAATACCAGTAGAACAACAAGGTTGATTTAAGCATTGGAGGGAAGGAGAAGGGAAAGAGATAAGAATCAACATCTTAATTAAGGCTAATGCCTTACACTGCAACACACAGAAAGCACTTTGTAGGAGTCTTAGCCTGTCTGTGAAATCGTTGCTACCTAAGAAAGCCTGATTGATTTTAAGGTTGTTCCCAGACTTAGAAAAGAAGTTGGTGGATGTGTGTGGTTAAGCAGGCAAAGGCAGCGACAGGTTTTTGTGATGTGGGGAAAGGTAGCCATGACTGACGGGACATACTGGCCAAGGATGACACAGACACCATCATGGGATCAGATGATGGCTGCTAATTTATCACAGAAGATAGATAAATGGATAATCAGCCATAAGCAGTAATCAGTGTATGGACCCAGTCCAAATAGTTCATTCCTCAGAGAAACCAAAATCGTTTTGGCACAGTTAAGAACTATTGGGAAAAGAGGAAGAAAAGATCTGCAGGTCCAGAAGTTTCTTTTCCTTTTCTGGAAAGGGAAGATATCCAGCATCTCACCTCCCAGTTTGTTTCTGCTGCCTACTGTCACCATGTAAAAGCAGAGACAGAGGCAGTGTTGTCTCACCCAGGGCATCCCTATACACACATCCCTTTTCATGAGTCCAGTCAAGTCCCAAAGTCTGAATTTCAGCTGCAGACAGTAGCTTTATTATCTGCCTGGGGGCGCATGAGCCACTGATGTGTATTTTGCAACCCTGAGAAAGTTGATGCAGCTTTTGACAGCTGACGTTGGTTGAAAATCTGTGCAGATGTACCTCTGCGGTGGTGAAGGTTGCCCTGGCGGTTGTTGGGTACGTGCTCCCCTTTACCTCAGCACGATTTCCACTAACAAATGGCAATGCTACAGTGTCAGGATTTGTCTTTATGAATAAACATGCTGCTAATGACCTGGTGTTGCAGGTGTTTGTCAGATTTGTTAGAGGCAAGTGGGGTTCACTGATGGAACAGGCTTCTTGTCAGCTGTCACCTGTGGTGGATAATGTGCTTTGAATTGAATTTCAGACTCCAGAGTTGAGCTGGTGTGTGACGTTTTGTAAACATAAAACCAGCAGGTTAAACGTTTGAGCAGTGTTTCATCTGTTTTGTAAGGCTGATTTTTGCTCTCCTGCTTTGCGCGGTTTGGTTGGAAGGCGTAAGGATGCGGTGTGCGTACAGAGAGGCATGTGTGCACCAGGTCTTTGCGTGAGTCATCGCCAGGGCCGCTGCTGAAAGCAGAGTGTGCAGTGCGCATCTTCCTGACACATCCCTGCTGTTTTCTCTCTTTCACAGGGGAAGCAATACACTTGGGAAGTCTTATCGCTGCACAGGGTTATGTCTTTCCGATCTCAGACCATGTCCTTACCCTGAAAGATGATGGGACGTTCTATCGTTTTCAGGTTGGTGAGCCCTCTGCCTTCCTTGTGGCCCCTTCTACTGTCCCTGCAGTAATACTGCTGAAATCACCTGCTCTTTATCCCTAAGCACCCGTCAAGTCTATGAAGCTAGGGATTAAGGCTATCTTGGTAGAGGCCTTAGGAGGTTATGAAGTCCCTTCAAAACGATCTGCTTTAGAATCCCAAATCACTCTTTTCTAGTTTCTGACCCACAGTTTTTACATAAATGAACTGATAGTGTCCTGTGATTGTTTTTGATACGTGATTTCAACGCTGTTTTACTCAGAGTAGAAAATGACTTTCAGGTTCTAATCCTGGCACAAAATTGAGTAGCCATCCTCCTGTGCAAAATGGACCAGGGCAAACTTTGGAGTTGGACATTCAAGCTCTGGCCCAGGAGCAAATTCAAATTTTTATCCTCTCTTGATTACAGGTTGGTGTGGGAGGGGGCAAGCTTCAGGCTTTGGCTCTTTTACAGAGGATGTGTAACCTTGGCAGTCACCTAAGCTGGGACATCTCTATCCCTCAGTGTCCCTGTGCCTTGAGATGTGTTGAATTTTTAAAGTATCCTGCGCTTGAGTTCCATGCCCTTTCCAAAAACTGCTGCTGTCAACCTCCTAGATAACTGAGTGCTTGTGCTGCAACAACTCCTTTTGGACAGATTGTATAACTTTAAAAGAAGCAATAAGTTCAAACCTGGAGTCCTACTGCCTAATCCTGCTGGCTGAATTTGTGTTTTTCTGTTACATGATCCCAGCCAGCTCCCTTATCTTTCCTGTGACCTCTCTTCTGTTCACCCTCCCATTCCTCCTTTACATTTGTTTTCATTTGAAAAGCCTGTTCTCCTCTTTGCATCTGATGTTGCTGCTGCTCATGTTCACTGTCCTACTTCTAATGTGGTATTGTGTTACCATATGAGACCAAGGGCAGGGTGAACAAAGAAGCCCAGGAGCTCACAGACCTCCCCTTATCTCACTCCACCTTCTGGTTACCTGGCATCATTCAGACTAAGATTTTTCATGATAGTTGCCTTGCTTTTCTGAAAGTCCTGCTCCTCCTGTCATGCAAGACTTGACAGAAGCAATACTGATAGTAATAGACAGAAGTAATACTGATTGCCCATTTAGTCGTATTTCTCTCTATTTTAAAAGAATGACACCATAAGAAGTTGTCCTGTGCAGCTTTCAGGAACTAGATTTCAAAAGCAGAGTATCATTTAATTTCTTTTCCTTATTTTAAGCCTGTGTAAACCACATCATCAAATTGTCTTGACTGCTTATTGACTTTTCTTTCCCTTATCTTTTCCTACAACTTTTGCTTATTCTTTGCCTGTTGTCATTTCCTGCAACAGTTCTCCTCAGCCGTTTTCTGCAAAAATAACCTGATAAAATCATTTTTCTTTTCCATTACTCTCTTCTTGCCACTTTCTACCTTAACATCAGTCCTTTCTTTAACAGTAGCTCATCATCTTGTGAAGTTCATAAGATAGGTATCAGTGAGGAGCATTGAACCCTGTATTGTTTGATCCCTCCATGTTTTCTCACTGTACTTTGGTGCAAGGAATAGTCTTTCTGTGTGCAATGTCCTATGCCCGTTTGTGGCATTACATCAGTAATGCAAAACAGTGTTCTGTAATTTGTGTGATCACAGGGACGTTATTTTTCATTCATGTTAAAACTGAGATACAGCCACATGTACTAATACCTTGTAATTAATTGTAGCAACTGCAATATGCAGACCTGGATAGAAAACAAAAGCAGTAAACTTAGCAGGACTTCTGCTTTCAGAACGACTCTAATCAGCTGAGTTTTGACCTCTGCCATCTGTTATATTTAAAAAGTAAATTGTTTTGTAGGCTGCCAACCAGACTGGTAGCTGCTCCAAAAAAGCAAGTTATGTGTAGCGTATATAAAAGGCCATGAGGTTTCTCATGCCCCTTTAAAAAAAAAAACAAAAACCAAAAAAAGATTCAGGGTTCCTGTGAATTCCTGGGGAAAGAGGAGGTTCTGGGAATAGAAGGTAAGAGGTCCACATTCAGATGGGATGGCAACAGTGTTTAAAATGTCATCAGGATACTGGACATCTTCCTCAAGAGATGCTTGTATTACAGCATCTCTATTTACCTGCAGTGAGGAATGTCAAATGTGATACCTTCCTAGAAAAGCTTCCTCACTTTTACTGAGATCTGTGGCAGTGTTTCCCCTGAGGGCAGAGACTGGGCCGTAGACTTTGTGATTCTTCTTTTTGTACTCGTAATGTTTTTCTGCATCTGAATTGTTTTTCATCTCTTAAATTACAAAAATGTGTATGTTGTTTCTTAGGCACCGTACTTTTGGCCTTCAAACTGCTGGGAACCAGAAAACACAGATTATGGTGAGAGTATAATTATTTCATTGTAGAAAGTTACTACAGAAAGTTTGTGATGGAAAAAATTGTCCTTAAAATAATTACTGTTGGCCATCTAAACCCTTCATCAGCAGAGTTTCTTGTCAGACTGCAGCATTGGAGGCAGATTTGTGCCCATCTCAAATACGTGAAGTGAAATCCCAGGGTGGCTCAAGCCCACAGAGCTGTAGCCATCAAGTTCAGTGGGGCCAGGGTTTTACTTACCATTGCCCTTCATTCTCCCATAGCTCTGTTCGTTTCGGCAGGATTTATGGCAAGCAGAATACTGCTGCTTGGGAATCTTAAATAATACCAATATTGCTTCTGTGGGAGAATGTACTCTGATCTGTAGCTGGATCTGATATGTTGATCAATAAAAAGTTACCTCATCTGGGCACTCATCTGGCTGATCAATAAACCAGTATATAACTGATGGCAGCCCATAGTTAAAGTTCTCTGATATATGACATCAGACTTATTTTTCCCATTTTTTTAAGATTACCAGCTGATAGCTGGTAAAAAAGAGAAGACTGAGCATGGTTTATGAGCTAATAAACTGCAACATGGTGCGTTAAACATGTGAGTGCCTGCAGACAGTGATAATACATAAAGAAAATATGTCAGTGTTGTTATCTTTAGCTGTCTGCATGCAATGTTGCTGTCTCTTCCAGAACTGCGCTTCTTTCACAGTTAAATGATAAAATCAGTTGTTATATCCTGGTGTGGTATTGGAAGAGGAAGCGAATCCATGTGTGTGCTCATACAACAGGAGCTTCTGGAAGTGCTTCTTTTGAAATATCTCATAATCTAAGATCAGTTTAGAACTCCTCCC
This sequence comes from Aptenodytes patagonicus, assembly GCF_965638725.1. Classification (NCBI taxonomy): domain Eukaryota; kingdom Metazoa; phylum Chordata; class Aves; order Sphenisciformes; family Spheniscidae; genus Aptenodytes; species Aptenodytes patagonicus. The sequence goes on along the minus strand of NC_134955.1, from coordinate 32,586,961 downwards.
TGAATAATCAGGGGTTTTTTTCTTTCCCGGGCAATAATTACTCATCATTATGGATTCTGGAAATCATTTGCTGGGGTGGAGAAGTAGCCTGCAATGGTGTCTGTCATGTGATAGTTCATTTGCAGTCCTCATCTGCAGGGAAGCTAGCACAGACTTACGCGTTTATCCCAGTGAGGGAACGGCTTAGGAGAAAACATGATGCTGTTCATTATATGCAAAATAATTTCCAGATTTTACAGTCATCTTATATAACTGTCTGAACTGTGCCAAATATGTATTCTGTAAATATCAGAATAACAATCTGAAGAAGGAAGTTCCGTTTTTCACTATAGTATCTGATAAATAACTGGTTTTGCAGTCAGATTATTGTACTGCAAGGGCATTGAGTGGAACAGTACACCTCAAAATAAAGCCCTGTATGAGCTGACCCACAGCTGGACAAGCTGCAACTGCATTAGCTCTGAGCCCTGTAGTGACAGATTTTCATCTGTCCCAGAAATCTCTAACATATGCTTATAATCAGTCTTTGCATATCAGAGGTCTGTACAGATGGAGTCTTCCCAGGAATTAATCCCAAACTAGCAGTAGACCCAGATAAAACTGAAATCCCAGCAGCTCCCATACTTTTTCTGTTTGCATGGATCCACTCACAGGACAGGAACTAACTTGCTAATGGCAGGTCACTGCCTAGCATGAAGAAATACTGGGAGATGATTGACTCTCACTTTATTTGGTGTTGTAAATGGCTTACAGATGAAACTGCTCTTGAGATGTATAAATATAAATATACATGAACTGATCAGCTCTGGTTAACGTGCATAATAATTGGCTCATTATATGAAGGTTAGAATTATAGGAATAGCATAGACTAGAATTACATGAGTAGCACTGTTTTTTACATATATTTTTAAATAGAAGAATAGGTTTCCAATGGGAAACATCTATGAAGGTGTCAGAAAATTGTATTTATTAAGAAACCAAAACCCCATGGTTTTCAAAGAAAAGCTGAAATTTTCTCAAAAAGATGTATTGCAGTTTGATGTAGATGATGCTTTGCCTTCTGCCCCACTCCAGTTTCATATGCTGTTGGACAATAAGTACCTGGCCCTGCAGCATGAGAGAGGGCAAAACACAAGGAAGCCATAAAATTCACACCTAGATCGATCCCAAAATGAAAGCACTGGACCTCTCTTACGTAGTTCAGACCTGACTGTACACCCAGGGTGTGCTGGGGACCTTGTGTTTCAGCCTGTAATGGAAATGGGGCTAGCAGGCCAGCTGAGGCTTTCCCAGAAGGCAGCCTGGGACTGGTTTGGTGCCATGCACTGGGCTCATCGTGACCCTCAGAATCCCAAACCACATCAGTTTCTGCAGTGTCTGCCTATGGGGAAATGTGAGAAGGCTTCTCTTAACCATTTGAAATGTGTAGAATAAGTGGTTGAAGCATATGAAAAAATGCTCAGATCATACCTGTAAGATCTGGCCTGTATTTCTGTTTTCTTTTCGATATCCTGAAGTCTGGTTTTCTTTTTTTAAACAGGAGGGGAAAAGAAGTGCAGGGCTGCTCACTTTGGCAGGCATGTTCCCAAAGTGCTGAGGGGAACAGGTTGCTGATGCTAAATCTTTTACCAGCCCCAGAAGCAATTGTGCCTTTCTCAGTCATCTTGTTAGGTCCTGGCATCTACTCTCAGCACTTTTAAATGAGATGTCCCAGATGTTTAAGGCCTCTGAGATTACTAGTGGGTAATGTCAGCTGAGTATTCAGCCCTCTCATTCGTTGCCTCATGTTGCTTTCTGATGAGAACGAACAGTGCATGGACCACTTTTTTCTTTTTTAAGATCTAGTACTAATAATCTGCCTGTAATTGTTTTCCATTCTGTTTCTCCCTTTAGCCATCTATCTTTGCAAACGGACCATGCAGAACAAAGCTAGGCTGGAGCTGGCGGATTATGAAGCCGTAGGTACACTGCTACTAGTGTTTAAAGCTGGGGGGTGCAGGGAGAGCTTTGCTTGCAATTGAATGCTGCCGTTTTGTGCTTTGGGGTCAGCCTTTACTGTGTCTTTTTTTCAGTTGTCAGAATTGTGTGGAGGTTGATCTGGAGACAACATCAGGAACGTGATTGGGTAACGTCCCTGGCTTTGCAACATCTCAACTTAAAGCATCTGCTGTATAGCCAGCCCTCCAAGATTGGGGAAATTACAAAGTTTACAGTGGTTTCTTCTTTCCAGTTAACAGTTCCTGGGTTATATAGCAGATACTAACACAGGAAAATGATGGCTTTCAGGTGCATTATTGGGCAATTAAATTTCTGATGATCCATCTAGTTGTGGACCTTAAAAGGAAAGTTTTCAGATATTAGACTTCGACTGTTTTCAATATGCCATATAAAAATTATTACTCAAGCTTATTCAGGGCGTATTTGCTGTTATGAAATGTTTATCCATAAAAATATCCCCAACCTTGACTTCAGATTGTGGAGGGTTTGGGTGGAGAGGAGTGGGAAGATGGAGGCAGGAGGGGCAGCGCTGGTGTGAGTTTCTTTGAATGCCAGCAGTGTAACTCTCTGACCAGCTGAACTTTTCTTTCTGTCATAGTGACTTTTTTTTTTTGTTCACTAGCTCAACAATGTAACAGTTGAATTTCAAATGTGGAGTTTTTCGTTGGAGAGTTTGTTTACAAAGCTGGTTGCAGTGGGCTTCTGTGTTCATGTTTATTACAATGAAAACATTTATATTGCATATATTTCAGCGTTTTTTTCCAATAATGGACTTTTTCCTTCTTCCTTACCTTCTATGTTTTGGGACTTTAGTGCACATGGATATATATACATGCCATTTGGTCCTTTCAGTGAAGAGCATGCAAAAATTGCCACTTACCTCATCCACCCTGGAAATGCATCCAGAGTTCCCAAGAGTTCTAATATTGAAGTACAGGCATAAAGGAAGGAATATAATAATCTGCATGCACTTACACATCCTTTTGCTGAGTTTTCTCTTCTGCATATTGTTGATTTCATTATTAAAACCATTAAAATTGCTCACAGCCAACCAATTAACTGTAAGTACTCTAAAGATCTATCATAAAGCAACAAAAGGCTGTTCAGCAGCGCACACACTCCCACACACATGCAGCGAGGCTATGGCTAAGTACTTTTGCACATCGTTGTCTACTGAGAGTAGCAATGCTCCAGTGATGGCAAATAATTAGATCTTGGCAGTCTCTCATTTTTCTTGTGAATATTGCATTGCACAATTAGAGATCGCTTCTGCGTTCAAACTTTGCTGTCTTAATTAGAGACAATCCGATAAGAACGGCACCAACTCTTCCTAGTCATTATGGGAGCTGAAGCCGATCCAGCAATGGAGATGTAAGTTGAGCACAAGTGAGAGAAACAGGCTTATAGGAGTGGGAAGGAGCCCTGTATATTTACTATCTATTTTTGGAGATGTAGTATGAGAATGCTTCTCCATCGGCATCAGCACTGACCTGGAGTTTCCAAAGAGAATCTCTACAAAGCATCTCAGGGGACATCTTCTCATTTTTAGGTTCTGCTTGCAGCATTCATAGACAACCCCCCACCTCCCATTTATACTGGTAGAGCAGGGGTCTTGACGATATGATTAAGCTTGCATAATTGCATTCAGTTTTGTTTATAATTGGCCAAACATAAGCACGATTCAAATATTGCTTCAGTTGGTGCTGTTTCATTGGCTTCAGCATATTTACTCCAGAGGGCACATGTGAACATAATTTAAAATAAAATTAAAAAAAAGAAACCCTCAAAAAATTGTTTTTGCAGATAATTACAAGTAGTTCTTCCTTGTAGCCACAGTTAAGGAAATCATCGCAGTTCAGCACAGCTGTAAATCATTTGCTTAACTGTTTTCTTCCGTGTATACACACTGAAACTCTTACATGGACTTGGTGGTAACAGGGCCAAGCTTTATGCCTTGTGTTATACAAGAGTTTAAAGTAAATAATAGGAAGATTTCTTCTAGCATTGAAATGCATGCACTTAAGCACTTTCTTGAAATAAAGGGAATAGGTATAAAAAGAACAGCAGTAGAACTAATAGTGTTCATTTCAGTGAAAATTTGCAACAGTTGAACCAGCTGTAATGGAGAAGAGCGTCAGGTTAATGGTCTCGTAGGCCTCCTTGTCAGTGTGGGTGTGGATATGTGACTTCGGGGTGCCATTTGAGCCTGAAATTCTGGCCACGTCCCGAGTTTGACCTTGAGCTGTGATGAAGTCACATCCACCTCCAAATGTTCAGAACATGACACTCTCTGTAACGGGTCTGGACCAGAGCTCTTACTTCAGATGTAGAGCAAGGCTGCATCTGGACCCTGTCTTTGCAGTTAGCGATGTTCATTGTTCAGACAAACAAGCTATTTCCTTTTATGAATCATCCTGGCAATCCCCAGCCTTCAGTGCTGTGCAGCTGCGTAATGCTCTCAGCGGTGACCAGGACTCAGCAAAGCAAGGGATGCTCAGGCTTTGCACCTTAGCAAAAGCCTGAAGAGAAGAGAGCAGTGGGGGGGAGGAAGGGAAAGTGGGGGTGAGAGGAAAACGTGCAGGTGGCAGCCATCTGCTATCAGAAATGAAAGTCATCAGCTTCACAAAGCCTCTCAGTGTTATCTTTTGGGAACAAGTCCATCATTATTTTCATAGTAGAGCTCAGGCTGCCTTCATCACACTCCATTACTTCTCCCTGACAGGGCCTTCTTGACTGCAGCTATGGGGCTGCAGCCCGAAAGGATGTGTTACAACCTTGCTTTGCCTGCAAGATAGTTCACCTGAAACAAACACTGACTTCCGTGTCTTGAGTTTTCCAGTTAAAAAAAAAAAAGGAATAAAATAAACACCTGCCATGCCAACTGTGCTCTTAAGCAGCTGTTGTAATTACAGGGGTTAATTGTTCTTACTATTTTCATCTTTTGTCAGGAAAACTTAGCCAGACTTCAGAGAGCATTTGCAAGAAAGTGGGAATTCATCTTCATGCAAGCTGAGGCCCAAGTGAAGTGAGTAATCCTGGAACACTAAACTGCACCAGTATTTAGAGCTGTGAAGGGAAGGGGATTCTGTACAGATAAAACTTCTCTGTCAAAGTCTACTGCAGCTAAGCTCAGAAGGTGTTGGTGAATTTTAATCACCGGCAGACTAGAAACAATAGAGAGCCAATTCTGAAGGTTTGTGCCAGAATCTGAAAGATGGGTTTAATTATCTGTACATGGAAATGTTGTTCAGGAGCTCCTGAGCCTGGATTCACCATGGGAGCTTGGGCAATTCACTTGCCCATTCTGCTTCTACTTTTGTGTAGTATTTTTGTTTTGTATGAATGGAAAGAACAGAACTTTGTCATCTGTCTGTGTTACTCCATGCTTGTAAAGTATTTCTGAGTTTAAAAATACCGCTACTTCAGAGTGATTATAAGGGTGGTATTTACAGCAGTCTGGATTTGGTTTTCTCATTTATACCAATCCCCAGTTGACTCCATTGTACCTCTACTCTCTGCAGTCTGACTTGTGCTGCTAAATTAGTGTGGAGAATTGAGTACCACTTACGTGAAACTTACTCAGATTTAGTATTTGGGTTTTTCCTATCTGCTCATAATTGAAATCTACTTTTTTTTTTCCTCATCTTCCCTTGTGAAAACAGTTTGAAGCCTCTCAATGTTTTGAGCGTGTTTTCATTATTGCTGCAAAATGGGTATGGTCCAGGGTTTGTAGACTAGTGTCTACAAACTAGCGCCTAAAACCCTCCGTGGCCGTTTTGTGCATGTAGTTGTCACCTATAAAATGGAAAGGGTGGTGAAGATGGCACATGAGAACACTAGTACTGACAATCTGTATCACATGAAGGAATTTGCACTTTCAGCATTAGATGCTAAAAAGTTAAGGAACATCATTTCTTGAGGGTGTGGCTGAGGTATATGTCTCTATCTTTGATTAACTCTTTGGAATTTTGATTAATTCTTTGCTTAATAACATTGTAATTATGCACTATTTAAGTACATGGTAGTTATCCTTTAATTTACAAGGTAATTAAGGGATTTTTTCCGACCAGAATACCAGTGTTCTGTTTGAAAGAGAAAATTAGAAGTTAAGACAGCAATTGTACTTTCAGTTACTTAAAGGTTTATTGCCAAGATGAAAAAAAAACAAATCTAAGTCAAAACAAAATTCTGCATTCTGTCCACAGCACACAATTATTACCTAAGAAAGAAATGTAAATATCAGATTCTTGATGTGATCACTGTTGCTTATTCATCTTTTCTCCATTCAGTTTTCTTTGAAACGTAAGCATGGACTGGCCACTATCAACTTTTTTTGCTGGCTAGTTTCAGCTTCTTGGTTCCCAGTTCATGTGGTGGTTCAGTGTTCAGGTTTCCAACAAGGCAGGGCTGGAATTCACAGTGTAATTCACAGCCCTCAATTAACTAAAAAAGAAGACAAACCAAAAATAACTGAAAACATTCCTCCTGCTTATCAAGTTCTGCTCTGCCTTCCACGTCTTTGCACACAGGATTTCCATTGCTGTACCTACATTGCTCAAAAACTGCAGGCACAGAGCATCTAATTATGTAGTGTCTTCATAGTTTAAAATGTGAAATACTGAGTTATCAGTAAGTTTGGGAATAAGAACCAAGAACCTCGGTTCAGCACAAAGCACCTGTGAAGACAATTCATGGAGCCTCTGAAGAGTCCCTCCAGTTCGTGTGTGGTGTGATGTTGGCCAAAGTCTTCACCTTCCCCTTTGGCCAGGCACAAAGGGCTTGCTCAGAAAAAGAAGTTTTGGGCTGGGTGTCTGTGTTTGTTCCCCAGCACAGTACAGCAACTGCTATCTGGTGGCTGCTCTGTCTTTGCGCAGGGACAGAGCTGGTGCAGAGCTGGTTTCTCGTCTCAGTGTTGCAGGGAGGATATTCAGAGAGTGATACCAAACTGTGGAGGACTCAGGCTTTTTGTGGGGAGGGGTGTTTGGAAACTTCAGTTTCAGTCCTCCATTTCCTAATCCTTTTTCTAGCACAGACTTAGCCGAGGATCACCGCCCCTCCGAAAGAAAAACCGGAGGGAGGGAGAACCTGATGGTCAGAAATCCCAGCTGGGGTGGATTTTTTCCTCACTGCTTTGATTTTCCCGGGTGGCGGCAGTGCAGAAACCCAGCACAGGGATGCTGTTGGCTTTTCAATCCTGCTCTGGAGACAAAGGCGGTTCCTCCTTCCCTGTGCCGCACCCAGTCTCTCTGCAGGTAGATCTTGCAAGCCAGTGGTGACTTTGTTGTGCTCACGTGTAGAGCTGAGCACAGGAGTGAGGCACCAGAAGCGAATTGCCTAATGCTGCCGAGAGATAGGGAAACAGTTGTTTTGAACAACCTCCGGTCGCCTTTGATGCATGTGCTTTGAGTGAGTCGATTCACTGGCTGCATCAGGGCTGAAATTACTGAGTTACAGTTGTGCTGGCCCAGCCGCGTGTCTCTTGGGTGAGTGCAGGCTTGCACGGGGCCATGCAGCAAGCTCTGCTCCCGTTGCCTGTGCTGTCACCGCTCGTTCTGCCAACACGGGCGGGCGGCAGAGCCGGTCTGTTGAAAGCCCTAAGGAGTGTGGCCCAAGTGCTGCCCATGCTGTTGCCGCTGGGAATGCCTGGGATAGCTGCCCCTCCGCAATCTGTGGTCATGTCAGCGGTGCCGCTGGGGCACCGGGGTGCAAAGGGACCTCCCGACGTGGACCTCTGTCCAGCACCAGCTGAGAGCTTCACCTGAAGTAAAGAGGTCCCGGTGGGTCTCCTTACAAAGCCAAAGCCAAACATGAACCTCCCCAGCCTGCCAAATCAGGGTCTGGGAACAGAGTATCGGGAAAGGTGGTTTTCCTCTCCAGATGAAAAAACGGATGTTAAAGTAAATTTTCCACCTTAGTAGGAAAATCTCTTTTGACACATACTGGAGGAAACATCAGTGATACTTTGTTCGTGGCACACGGCCTGCAAGCGGGAGTGTGACATTGCTGTACAAAAAAGTGGATTTCTGAATTTTTTTTATCATGGGGTTAAAAACCCCAGCTAGAAACTGTAACAAAGAAGAAAGCATTACTTGTACATTGACTTATATGTTTATACTTTTGTTTTCAGAATCGACAGAAAAAAGGATAAAACAGAAAGAAAGATTTTGGACAGCCAGGAAAGAGCATTCTGGGATGTGCACAGGCCTGTGGTAAAGCTCTTTTTGAATGATGAGACTTTCCAGATTTTGACAGGAAAGTTTTAATACTAGTAAACACTGTGCCAGGTATTGCATAAAGACATTGCCTTTAAAGTCACCACGTGGATTTTCCTTGCAGTTCAAAACACACCAAGTGTCTACAAGATTATTTTAGATATTCTAGGCTTGTGCATGCATGGAACTATTGATTTGGAAATATATGATAAATGTGAAGTTTTGAAGATCATTTATTGTGCATACGAAAGAAAAGCAGCTTACCCAGTTTGGTTCAGACTTCCTAGAAAAAGCTCCCCTCTTAGTAGAGATACTTCCTTTTGGTGCCAAAGTTATGAGTAAATGGATTGGATGCTGAGATGCCAACTTTGGGTATATGCAGTCTCTTGTTTAGCAAGGATAATTTATGGGACACAAACTTCAGGAAAGAATTTTGGACAAGATCTAATTGTATATTTTAGAAAGGTAAGGTAGCATGTGGGTTGTAAACAGAGGAGTAATACGATTACCATCTCTTTTCAGCCTGGCTGTGTGAACACCACAGAAATGGACATTAGAAAGTGTCGTCGTATGAAAAACCCACAGAAAGTGAAAAAGGTCACTTTGAGTTTCTGGTTTTGTTTGTGGGTTTGTTTGTTTGTTTGTTTTTGTTTTTAATGTAAGTCACGCTTGACACCTACAGTATCTCAGACTTTCCCAATAGGAACCAAAAAAAGCGTTTTGCAAATATCATTTCCGTTTTGTTCCAATTGGTGAATTTACTATTCCTGTTTTACCAGCAGAGCAGTACAGACTGGGCGATGGGTAGAGCTGAGAAGGGCGTTAAGGAGCTTTGTGTCCCAGATGTCTGCTGGCTCTGCACTCCTATAAAATTCAAAGCAGTTGGCAAAAGTACCTAGGTCCCATTTTCAGAAATTATTTGGGCACGGATTTTTCAGAGCTGTTTACCCACCTTAATCATTTCAAAGGCTGGATCATTAGCAACTTGGGTGTCTTTGACTTCCAGCAAGTTTTAGCTCTTCTGTGTATTATATACATAATCATGAATTATATATTCATGATTATGTATATATATATATATAAAATATATATATATATACATAATAATATATATAATATACAGAATCATAGAATTATTTAGGTTGGAAAAGACCCTTAAGATCACTGAGTCCAACCATAAACCTAACACTGCCAAGTCCACCACTAAACCATGTCCCTGAGCACCACATCTACACGTCTTTTAAATACTTCCAGGGATGGCAACTCAACCACTTCCCTGGGCAGCCTGTTCCAGTGCTCAATAGTCCTTTCAGTGAAGAAATTTTTCCTGATATCCAATATAAACCTCCCCTGGTGCAACTTGAGGCCGTTTCCTCTCGTCCTGTCAATTGTTACCTGTTTTGGAGGTGACACCAGACTCCTGAACTTTCATTGGTAGTTAAATTGCAGCAGAGCTAGTCACGTGTCTCTTAGGAGCGTTAAATAAAAAGCAAAAGTACAAAATTAAAGGGTAACTGATACTGCTTTCAGTGCAGGTCTCTGTCCTGAAAATGAATGGCTACAAGTCAATCTGCAGGTTTTTGTTTAGAGAGGTTTATGTGAACTTGACCCATTGACACCTGGTTAAGCTCTTTCTTCGATGTGTAGTTTTACAACAAGAAATTAAACCAAGTGAAAGAAAATGGGATAGGATTAGGTTCTAGTCTATTCTTTCTCCGCTTGGTTCATCACAATGACCATTCCCAGTGTTCATCCTGCAAGCGTTGATACACACAGCCTTCAGAGCTCCTAAAAATTATCAGCTGCATTTTAACATTTAAAATAAACTCTTTTCTTAACGTGCCTGCAGACCTTCCAAGTGCAGGCACCTGCAAGCGTGGTCTGATCTGTAAATTTTGCTCCAGGCTGAATGATTATTGACCTGTGTGGATGTAAACAGTAGGAAATTGCTGGCTTGTTACCTTGCTGCTTTGCATACTGCACTTTTCCTCATTGCATAACAGAGAAAAGTGCCGTAATTTCTTCTGTTTGTTTATTGGTTCCTCACAGTCAGTATATGGGGTTACAGAGGAGTCTCAGCCCCAAAGCCCAGTACACGTGCCCTCCCAACCTGTACGCAAAACTACAAAAGAGGATTTCCGGAAACAAGTAAGTAGATGGCTATATGGCAACTCTTCTGAGAACTGTTATCGGGGGGGGGGGAAGCATATAAAGTTACTGAGATATCAGCAAAACCAACTGTATGCTTTACCTGTCCTTGACCCTCACATACTTTATGTAAAGTACTAAGTATTTAAAGATATGTATATATTTTCATTGAGGAGTGCAGTTGTATGATGATATGTATTATGGGTAATACTGACCTTTTAATCTACTATTATTCTGTCTGTGGACCAGTATTCATCCTCTGGTTCACTGAGGATGTCTGAAAAGTGGGCAGTGGTGAAGGCTAGGGAAGAAGCCAGCATACTGGGGTACAGGCTGGGGATGGGTGGGGAGGAAAGGCATCGTTTGGTGCATGACTGTTAGACTGTACAGTCAGAGCTTTTAGGGAACTAGGAAAAAGTTATTTGCACAATCACTCCAAGGAATGGCCAGCCAACTTACACATCCTTGCCTCGGCACAGGGAGCTCTCCCTCGAAATTACTTTCCTGCAACAAGCAGCACTCACTGAAGTACAGGCAGGAATCACTAGGTCAGCATTTTAGTAAAGGCAGCTTTAAACATGTTTCTTAGGCAGCCAGTTTTAGGGTGGCCTTCTGAACTAAACCTGAACACTAAATTTCTTGAGCTTTTTCCATCATAGGCAACATAGGCTGCAGAGTACTGTGAAGAACTAGTTCATAGCAGAGTGCAAATATGCTGTAAAACTGTTATGGGTCTTGTGATGCCAGTCAGTTAGAGAAATGGAAGAGAGGAGTGTGGTGTAAAAAGGGGATCGCATTGCATCCTGCGTAGACTAGGAACCTCAGCCCCAAATATGTGCCTTTCCTACTTTTAATTATGTCTTCTAAAGCTTCCCCTGGGTCTCTGCCGTAGGAAATGGAGACTCCTGTTGGAAGCAGTTAATAAGCTGCTTCTAATACCTAGGGAAGGGTCCCATTTCCTTCTGAGTTACTTTCAAGCTGTTTGGAAAGAGAAATCAATAGTGTGTTGGGATATGATCAATGCATGCTGTCGAGCTCCTGGATTGTTAATGTCCTTGTCATCTCTCTCCTCAGATAACTTTTCTCAACATGCAGATAGAGAGACATTGTTTAAAGATGTCCAAAGTAGCAGAAAGGTGAGTGTCCCCGTTTGCATGATTTCCCATTCTTTCCTCACCTCCAGTTTGATGTTTCCAGAAACAGAGCGGGCAGGAACGCACAAAGGCTGGTCCCCCTTCTGTGTGCATCAATTCTTCCCCCTCCTTGACCGGCCGTGCTACCTGTCTGCTGACCACTGACACTTCTGCACTCGCTCTTCTGCCACGGACAAAAAGTAGGTGAAAAATGAGGATGCTGTCGTACTGTAAAAGCAAAAGAAATACCATTCACAAAAGAAGGAACCCTTGCAGTGCTTTTGTTTCCCACCCCTTCACAACCCTAGACTTTATGTACAGAAAAGTCATTCCTGTTTCAATTTGAAAATACCCTTTTTTCTTTTGTGGGTGAACTCTTAGTGCTCACCTTTTGTTAGTCTGGCACAGCTCTGGGGAAGGAGCTGCGTTTGCATCTTGTTGCACGTGGTGTTCATGTCCATGTTCATACTGGGGTTGTAGGGCCAGTTTCTGCTCCCACTTATACATATGAAACCCTATGGGAAGTACTGGGGTTGTACCTGGGCTACTCAAGGCAGTGTTTTAAGAGGTGGATTTCTCACAGAGGCAAATCAAGGCACAATTTGACTTGCGGAATATTTAGCTCTGTTAGGAAACTATGAACAGGTAAAGAACAAGCTCAAATTTAATTGAGAATGACAGCACCTTTACGTAGATATTTGTAAGTTATGCACATTTGCAGGGGAATCACTGAGACAAATGTGGGGATTGGCATGCTCTTCAGTAACGTCACTTTTAGAGCAAAACTCTGTTGAACATGAGGGACATGATAAAGGCTGGTGCATTGTAGAGAAATAATAGAGGAATTTTTATTTAAGCAAATTAAAAAGAGATTACCCTATGAAATGTGCTTTGCAGTGCCTGCACCTGTAATTAGCATGTGTGTACTAAACTAGGCAAATTAAATGGCGAGAGCCCCAAACTAAGTTCCTATTGGCTCATAACGTTTAACAATTAAAATGAAAATTTATCCAATTAAATAGAAAATACTCAGAGGCTCCCTGAAATCCTGCATACGCTATATTGTATGATTGAAATTAGCACATTCATATTTATGTTTTGGTTCTTTTTTGTTAAGAAGATACATTTGTGCTTTACCAAAAAATGTCATTTTGTACTGAATTTACTTACAATGACCTTAATATACTGAGACAGTAAAAATTTCCAGGCTGGTAATTTACAAGCAAGCAGATCTGTTTTGCTTGAATTTTTTCTAGGTAGGTATTTATTCAATAAGATGGACTTAGTAAAACTCATTCACTTGTGAACATCAAATCCTGTCCACATAACACACCTGTTGTTCAAGTTCGTAAGGAGCTACTGGCATTATAAATGTAACATTGTCAATGCCAAAAAAACCTGTTAGTTTTCAGTAAAACTGGACAGAAAATTTTCGTGGTTTGAAAGGGCTTTGGGATTATTTTTTTTTTACTGGTCCCAAATTGGAGAAGAAAATGTTGTTATCAAAACCTGTGCAAATTGATAACCAGGAGAAAAGTAAATAAAATGAGAACAATCAAAAAGTTCTTTTCTCCTGTTTTGAAAGTTTCATTATGAAATATGAATGAATATTTTTCATATTGAATTTATGAAATTCTAAAGAATGAAAATCATGGTTGTGATATTTATATCTTGGGAAGAAGTGTTTGGTGATGTGATGACTTTGGGTGGCAGTGTTGCTGGAGGGTCCCAGGGCTTGGTGCGGAGAGTGGTAGGAAGTGCAGCCTGGATGTGGAGGGTCACGGAGCAGGAGGGAGGGAAGCAGAGGGGCTGTTGAGTCCAGTGGCTTGGCAGGGGTGGAGATAGGTGAGGAGGAATGAATGTGGATGACCTGAGTTGAACGATTGCCTGAAAAAAAAACCTGTGCGGCCTGAAAGCCTGATGTAAAACGCTGAATACAAATGCCAGGAACAAATCTGCTGCGTAAGGAGGTGCCGTTACTAGCAAGTCACTTTTCAGGCTGGGCCCCACTGTCGGGACTAGTTTAAGTGACAGTGTGGCAGATCGGGGTGCAGGAGACGACTTCTTGGCCCGCTCCTTTCGACAGCCAAGCCTGACAGCGACACCACGTGCCATTTTTTCAGTACGGCGCAAAGACGCTTCCAGGCAGGACGAGAGAAGTAACGAGGAGCAAATAAGGCAGGGGGTGGTGGGGGAAACAAGCTGCTGTCTAATCTTTTATAGGAATAAGTTATAAATTATTTTAATAGTGATAGACCAATCACATACATTTTCCATGAATGCATGCTATTCTATGGGACAGCCCTTGTCCAGCAGAAGGGGAATGGAAAGGCTCTCAAAAGGTTATCCCCAGCTCCCATGAAATAAATGCCCACTACTAAAGATTTTCTGCCCCCCTCCTCCCTGTTCCCCTTCCAGCAGTAGATCTGCACCAACTGTGGGAGCAGGCATCCCCCAGCTGCTCCAGGCACCTTGGAAACAGTTTTCTTCTCCTTTCTTCCACATCCTTTCTCCCTTCCTGGGACCTGCACGCTGTCAGGTTTAGGATTTGGCAATGAGATTTGAGAACTGTTGAGAAAAACTATCAATATATTCTACCTACTGTTTCCCTGACTGCATTGTGCCATGTTAGTGCAATCCCACTACATGTGGCATCACAGAAATGGCTGGGGAAAACCAGAGCATCTTCTTACCAGAAGCAATCTCAGCTCCCTAGATGAAGATCTGTGCTATCCTCTCAGCTCCTCAAAGTTACTGTGAAGGCTCCGCAGGGCGCCCTGATTGTGAGACAGTTGGGTTCTCAAGGCAAGCTCTGCACCCTTCAGTGAACTCTTCCCACCACCTCTTCTACCAGAATTACAGTGCATCACCTGAAAGGCCAAAAGTCCAGGTTTGCATTTTGACAGAAATGCTTTCCCTTAGGAGTCCCCCGCCTGTAGCCTTCTTTAGACAATGAGGCAACGATTCTGCTGCTGTCATTATACTGAATCAGCAAAACGTGCTTAGCAATTCCCCCTTGTTTCATTTAATTTAGTTTTTTCCCCTTTTATTCTTGCTAGTACTTGTACTAGCACATCTGATGCCTTCTTACTATTTTATTAGGAGCAATTCAAGTTTCACAGCAGATATCTCCTGATTGATCCTTTTTGTTGGGTTTTTTTTAACCAACCCTCTCTCTCTCTCATTGATGTCTCAGGAATTGCTGCCGCTCTCTGAAATTGGACGCTGCTCCCTCCTCCAACCCTTGACCCACAGCAGTCATGAAATGTAATTAATGAAATGAGATGAGACAGCCCTGAGTGCCCTGAGGGGCAATGGGAACCTGCTGTGGTTACAAAAGTGTATGATTTTAATGCCTCATGATAAGAGCTAGGACAAACAAAAAGAAATAATTACTGTAGAGCAGGTCAGGGAAACTTTCTGCCTTTTGTGACCCTTTGTTTCACAGGGTCTTTTCGTTTTCCTGCCTTTTTGAGAAGTGGAAGACCAGAGGTAAAGTTTAGCATGGACAATCACAGTGCAACTAGATTAGTTGTTCAGTATGATGAGACTCAATTAACTTAGTTAATTACTTGGCAGACCTAGGCAAAAAAATTAAAAAGTGCCTTAGAGTATTTCCGATATAGACTAGGACAAATTTCTTTTGATTTATTCATATATGCTGTCTTTCTTTTGTAAAAAAAGCACCCCTAGCCCCAACCCCAGTGGAATTCCTGAATCACGCAAGCAGACGCAGTCCTTTTCCCAGGAAGCTCTTTGAATGTCATCCTAGTGAGGATTAGAGGCTATATGTCTTATCTGACTCGTCATGAAGCAAGCCAGTATAAAGGCCAGGTGTTTCTCCAACATGCATATAATTTACTACATTCTAAGTTAATTATTATAAACTACCGTTGAAGTATTTTACAATAGTGCCATTAGACTAAACGGTATACCAGCGTAACAAAAAAAGTTATCTATAGTCTGAAGCTTTGATGCTCAGGACTGTGATCCTCCAAAGATTTAAGTACATTCTTAGCTACAGAACATGACCCTATTTAGATGAGTTACTCATAATGCATAAAGTTAAGTGGGTGCAAAAGTCTGCAAAACCCAAAAAGGCCCGAGGCAATAGGAACGTGCAACAAATGAAGAGGAGGACACGCGCTTTGTAGTCATCCCATGGCTCTTCGGGGGAAGTCCTACCATAGCAATCCAGTTCTTGCCTTGTTGGGCTTTTTGTGAGCATCTTGACAGATGAGCTCGAGGAAAATACTGCAGTGAGCTGGTGGGTGTTTCCAGAGAAATCCTTGCGTGCACCAACCCTGGGAAAAGGGACTTCTGTGGTTGCTGAGAAACTGACTGATCCCTACAAAAATAAAAAGCACCCCCCCCCAAAAAAAAAAGCCAGAAGAAAAGAAAAGCTGTACCTCTCTGACATGTGACTGAGCATTCAGGCCCTGATTCTTTTTTTTCCTTTCTTCTTTTTTTTTTTTCTTTTTTATATCTGTCAGTTTAATAGCCTACACAGAGCAGTATGTGGAATATGACCCCTTTATAACTCCTGCTGAGCCTTCCAATCCCTGGATAAGTGATGATGTAGCGTTGTGGGACATTGAAATGAGGTAAGAATTCGTAGTTTTAAGTAATGTTAGAGTTGTCTTGCCATTTTGATTGTATGCTCTTCCCACTGCCCTGTTCGGATAGGAAGTTGGATGTCTGTAACTTTACAAGATACAAGTACCTAGCTGAAGTTTAAACAGGAGCTTATGCTTTATCACTTCTTCTGTGAATTATTCAGCCCTTCCACTTCCATATGACTTGATGTGTGGTACTCTGTAAGTCAGGTAACGGATGTTCTCATGCCTGTCAAGGACATGCACAGACTCAGGTCTAAGAGTCCACAGATACAGGATACTGCTAAGAGATACTTGTTCCAGCACATCTCCTTTGACCCTTGAGAGCCTGCTCTCTGGTCGTCCCCCAGCTGCAGTGCTCCAGCCCTGCTCCTGTCCTGGGATCCCATGAAAGATGCCGCTGGCAGAATAGGATGGGTTATAGGGCAGTGGCTGTTCCCGCTGTGCAGAGGTGGATTTGGCACAGGAGCCAGAGGAGTGTAGCTCACACATAACGTGTGAGACTTGGCAGGTCAGAATTATAATAGTTTGACAAAGTGAGTTTGGGCCTCACCTGTTAGTGAGGTGGCTGGCTTGTCTCTGTTACAGTGTCTAATAGATGAAAAGGAGGAGGAATGACTGTAGGACTTCCAATGCTTTGCACCTCAGAGAGTTTCTCCAAAAAAACAAGCACAACACTGCAATTTAGATCGTCTTTTGCCCATGTGATGCCGGTGCAAGGGAAGTCTGGCCAGTGTCTACATCTCTTGCCATCACAGGCTATCCACAGCTCTTGCAGTGGGGCTAGAATTGTCCTGCCTGCCTCTATGCCTAGCATAGCCTCTATGCCTAGCATAGCAGCTATCACAGCAGGTTTAAATGAAATCACCATGCCACATATCACCTTTGCTACTCACTCACATCCTGTGGCCAACTGAGCAAGTGCTCAGCAGCTTCTCCTAGTGTTTAGCTGCTGCTGTTTGGCACCAAATCTGAACTGGGAGTTCACTTTAGCAAATCTTTGAAAGGAGAATGCTAAATCTAATCCTGTCTGTTCTTGAATAATAATGTAAAGTTTAAGATGCTACCAGCCTAAGAAAGCCAATTCATAGTGAATCAGTGTTGCAGGAAAAGGGCAAGTTTTTTCCCTGTTTAAAACCCATGTGGTCTGGGATGTGAAAGATGTTTTCACCTGCTTCTCTGGTAGTCACAGAAATCCATTAGTTCCCTAATCTCTGCCCCTCTTCACATAATTTCAATATTTTGGATTTCCTTTTTAGTCAGTTTCTCTCATTTTCTCCATCCTCCCTAGCAGGGCTAGAACCAGATACAGCCCCTGCAAAATACTTCTCTGGAGGAACCCCCACCCACAAGGTAGTCCAGGCATCCATTATTTCTGCATCTGTTGAGGTAGCTGCAAGTCCCAGAAAAGATGTCTGTGTCCCTGAAGAATACAATTAACCTGATGTCACAGCCTTTGTAGGAATTTAAAATGAATGCTTGGTTTCTGCTATGATTTCAGAGTTAAGGAAGGTGATTCTCCTGCTGATGAAAAAGAGAAGGTTGTATTGTTGGGAGATAGAAGAACAAACAGCTCTGTATTTCCATTTTATTCTCTATTGTAAGAGAACTCACTGCATCTGCATCTAGTTGCAACTTGCATGAATAATTAAATGATCCCCGAGAGCTGCGGTAGCCCTTGTCTTGCCTGCCAAAGCTGTTTCCTCAGTTAGGAGAGCAGAGCCCTTGCTCAGGAAAACAAAGAGCCTCTCACTTCTAATGGTAAGGCAGTGAGTATGGACAGCCCTGTGCCACTACAGTTCATCCTTCATGGCACTCAGGACTCGGGAAACGCCATGTTTCCTAAAGCCTTCAGTTTTAGACAGCACTTTGGCCTTTTTGTTCGCGCTAGAATATTGTGCAGTGGCAAGAAGAGCAGCTACAGATCTCTGGGTTCAGCAGGAAATTCCCTGAGCTTAGCTCGTGCGTAGCTCTGCACAAACATGGCTCTCATGTCCCCGTGTCAGGGCTGGCTCACTTAACAGGTAGGCTGGCATCCGCGCCCTTGTCAGCAACACTGCTGGCTCCTGGGTGAGCGCAGGAGGAGCCATCCCAAGTGCTCTGCACTTTGAGTGAGGACATGCCCATCAATTTTGCTTAGTCTTTACACCAAGAGGAAATCAAAGCGGGCATTTTATTTACCCCTTTGGCTTATTTGTCTTCAGCACAGATCACCACTGTCCCCTAAGGCTCCAGGATTAGGAATCACCGTGGACATGATGAGACGTAGTTAATAGATATGTACTGTTAACAATGGCTCTACTGTCACAAATGTGAGCAGCTGAGCTGTATTTTAATGGTTGTCTCATAGTATGACGCCATCACACCAGAAGCTTTCAAACACTTTGTGAGCCCAGATTACGCTCTGATGCGGACTGTCTCGTAGGGTCCTCCTCGTGATTCCCAGGCACTGCCTCTCCCCATAGGCATCTCTGCAACATGTCTGGCAATTCAAACAACAGCTTATGTAAGTGGGGTTGTATTAAGAAATAATTTAGGAGAAAGGTTGTTAGTGATTTTCGTGCCTCTGCATCTCGGTGTCCCAGCTGAGACACAAAATAGAGTCTGATTATCACGGAGCGGAGGAGGGAGATGCTTTTTAGTCTTCCAAGACTTTGGCATCCAAAAATCAGAGGCACTGAAAAATAAAAGACCACAAACCAGCAATCATTTTTAGAAATCTTGTCTGCACTGCTTCTTGGTGAAACTGCTTTTTTAATGCAAATGTGGAACTGAAAATCTGAAGCCAGTTCCAAGTGACCAGCCAGCACTGTGTGGGACACAAGGAGATCCTCTGGAGCTCACCAGCGGCCCAGGGAATACTGCTGGCAAATTTCTGCCTTGACATATAAGAAATTCCCAAGGTACATTTGAGGAGATACATAAGAAGTGCATAATGAATAACCATTCAAGTATGGTATGCTGTTCTTTACATGAAACCTACCAGAAATTACTCTGAAAATCATATAATTCACTGTCTCATTTTGCCGTGTACGTAAGCACCCAGACAGTACAGTTGCTTTAAGGATGGCCCTGGTCTTTATAGCTTCTTTTTGTATGTTATTTGCTAACTTGTATTTCTGCAAAATCTTGAGGAAAAAAACACCATCTCCTCGTCTGATAATCTTCCTCCCTTTGCTGCTTAGCAGAAACAGCAGCAGCTGCTCAGACAGCAGGCAGAAATGCACATTTCATCTGCTTTTTCCCTTCTCTCTCCAAGCAGCAAAGAACCTAGTCAGCAGCGTGTGAAAAGATGGGGTTTCTCCATGGATGAGGTGCTGAAGGACCCAGTAGGACGAGACCAGTTCCTTCGTTTCCTGGAATCGGAATTCAGCTCAGAAAACCTCAGGTGAAACCTTTCTTGAGTTGAACTGAATGAATGGGGCTAATCCTACTCTCTTGCATAGGTGAAATGCAATGCTTGGTCTGTCTTGAACTGCTAAAAACAGCCATTTGAATAAAGTTGAGAATGGCAGGATTTGGCCCATAGCACTGCTACGGATGCCTATGCTAGAACTATGTAAGTAATCTCAGGAACAGTGTTTAGCAGAGCCAGTGTTGTCAAGTATCAAATGCAAAGGCTTGCAAAGTTGTAATAATGTGATGAGACATAGCATATTGCTGTTAAGTCCCCTAACAATATATAGGATTTACATGTGTATTTGTGGCAGGGGTCGTGTGAGGGAAACATAGTATGGTGATCATGTGGTTAAAAGTGTTGCAGTACTGGCACTCACCAAATCGGGTTTGCGACAGCTGCTTTTAATTCTGGCACCTCCTAACTATTAAAGAGCTTGACTCTCACCTTAATAGCACTCTCTTTGTGTGGGGATTGTACCTGGCTTCTCATTTTGTGGAAGAAGACAAAACTTCTATTATGAAACACTGTGTAGACACCCATGTGATCCTACATCAGACTGAGAATCTATAAATCTATTGTGCACAATTCTGCTACTTCAACTACAGCAGGAATAGGCAGCAGTAATAAGTGCCATTTTTTGGTGAACCAACGCTAGATGAAGACAAAACCCTTCCTAGAAGATCCAGCCCCTCTGGCCTTGTCCGTAATACTGTTCTAAACCCAATCTCTGGCCCTAGCACGTTGCTCTAAAATACAGTCCTGTTACAGAATTGATGAAAAGACATTGGAAGTGCCAACAGCATGCTTCGTTCTGGGGTAGCAGTCCTTCAAAGAGTATGCCTATCTCTTTAGCCCTTCCAGCTGCAAAACTAAGTGCTAAACTCACACCTAACCAGCACCTTAGGATTCATTAGTCACCCCTACATACCCCAGAACTAATGTGTTAAGCCATTTTCCCTTATTGATACCAGGTATCTTCTCACACAGAGAGAAGAGAGGTCTAGCTAGATATACCCCATAGACCCTAAGCTAAACCCACAGCCGTGCCTACATAGCAAGGATCTGAGTCCCCTGCTTGTCCTAGTGTTAATCAGGATATAGTCACCGGTTTTATCTTGAATCTTAACTCTAATTCCAACCCTAATCCTGAAGTTCATTTTAGGGAAAACAGCTCTCCTGCTGTGGAGAGGGTGAGGTCCATGGAAGAGCTAGTGTATTGTTGTATCCTGCAGGTCCCATAACAACAGAAGCAAATACACTACAGTGAGCTCTGAGAAACTGGGGTTCCCAGGATTATGCTTGAAACAGAGCTGGGGCAAACATTGGGATTAGTGTTCAGGACTGCAAGCATTTAAGTGCTAGCTTTATTGCTTGGTGCTGCAAAGTCCAAAGAAAACGGGAGAGGGCTTGTGCCAGCCAGAGAGGCAGCCTGAACAGGTAGAGGTTGATACTCAGTGGCTGAGGTTATGGTTCAGACTCTCGCCTGCACGTGGCAAACAGCCAAATTTACTGCCACGTTCATCTGTTTTTGTGGAAGCAGGAAGACGGTGGTTAGCAGCAGGGCAGATGACTTGTGGTTGACAACAGGGCAGGCTGCAGCCACCAGCCTGGGCTGAAGGCAAGGGTTTGAGTCGGTGTCAGGGTGCCAGCGTGCGCTCTTGTATTCTTGTGTGGGGGATCCTTAACCTTGCTCCTTAACTGAGGTACAGCAGGTCAGAGGCACTTCACGGTTATCTGCAACGGTCCTCACGTGCTCCTTTCCCTGATTAGTCCTGGAGACACAGAAGAATCCATCAGTAATGTAATTTGACTGCCCTAGATGTGGCGGTATCCAGAAAAAAACGCCTTTTTACGCAGTCTGAATTATACTGCACAGGCTATGTTGTGGTGCTCTGGTGCCATCTCAGCACATGGATGGGTGTGAGGACCAGTTCACGAGCTTTCTTTGGGGGCAGTCCTGTTGCAGTAGGCCCAGGAATCATTGGCAGAGACAGCCAGAGAGTTTGCAGTTTCACCGGCAGATCCGTGCCTGCTCCAGGGATGAGGAAATCTGCTGTCAACGGAACGTGCAGTCAGTCAGGTTTTGCGCTTTTGCTGATAGGGAGTGGGTTTGATGTTATTCTCAGTTTACATCAGCTAAGAACTTGACTGCGCAGCCTTTAAGTTCGTATTTTGTTAATTTTTTTTCATTTAGAAAATCAAATATTTTAGTAAAGCATGTGAACAATCGTCACTTCAGTGCAGTCTGCTGGCCTGCGAGATCTGAAAGGGAAATTCCCCAGAAAGTGGCTTTAAATGACATTGGAACTGACCATCGTATTTATCATATTTTCTTGTCCAAGGAGAAATAGAAAGCATGCCAGCAGCAAACCAGTGAAAAATCAATGCACTTCTATGTTAGTTATTTTTAAAAACCTGAAAGTTACTTGTAAGATAAACGAGGGAGTGTTACTAAATTACATAAATGAGCTTGATATTTTATCGCTGAACGGGTACTGAACTTGTATATGCTTACTGCACTTATGTACAGTGGTGCTTATTTGCAATTAAATTGCAGTGATGAAGTGCAAAATTAATATACTGTATTGAAATACTGCTCAAATGGGTTTTCTGAAATAAATCCGGGCTTGCACTAATAAAATCCAGCGCGTTTTCTAACTAGAGGGTGTCCCCCACATTCATCCTACTCAGAGAAATGGAGAGAGTTTCATTATGAGAAGGCAAGCATGTACCTTCCTTTGTCAATCAGAGCTGCTCCTCCTGCTGATGTGCGTTCTGTCTGGTTTTGAGACGGCTTGTAGAGAAGGGAGGCTGCAAATCAGTGGGCTGGGATAGGTTAAATTCCGCATCCTTTTTGGAAGACACTGGTATCATTATTAGTTAATATGGGAATATTGCTATCATTCTTATGGTATCATAATCATGGTATTGGCTTATGTGGTATCATTATTATCTAATATTGGATCAGTATTAGCAAGCCTACTTAAGGCTTTAAATAACAACAGGACGTAAAGGCAGAAATATTAATGAAGAAAACTGGAATAGGATGGATTGTTAGCAGTGGTGCTAGAGAGCAGAAGGTGGCTCTCTAGGGTTCAGGTGTGGCAGAGAAAGCTCCTGAATTCTCATTAGGAGTGTATGGCAGAAAAGAAAGCAACTGCTGGATGCTTAAGCATGCAAGCAAAATTTAAGTTATACCCAACAGCAAAGTTGGGATCTGTCTCACCTAAGTTGGCAGCTTGGAAGCACGTGCTTTCTTCTGCATCCTCCAGGCTCCCTTTAGAGTGAGAGGAGTCAGTGAATCACCTGGAAGGATTTCTTTCAGCTTTAAGTGGAAACAAAACTAAAAGCACCTTAATTACACTGTAAAGCGCCCGTCTCTCTCTGTCATCTATAAGCCTGGAGAGACTGATTCAGATGACAGTGTGTCTGCATGGTAGACATCTACAGTTAAGTGAGAAGCATCCTACCCAAACCCTGGGAAGCTGTAAGGAACTTTCTGAGGGCACAGCATCTAGCACCTTGCTAGAAAAATTACATTTGTGGGTATCTTTTAAGGACTGTCCTCCAAGTAACTATCTGGAGACGTGGGAACTGTCGCAGCGGGGATGTGTTCTCTCTTGGGAATGTCAGTAGGATCTTCATTAACACTGGCAGGAGTCCCGTGGGCCCCTGTGTTGTCCTCAAGGCAGATCTGAGAAAGTGACTGCTGGAAATCCTAGAAATTCCTGGTAGTGCTAGAAAAGATTTCATGAAGCATGCACTTGAGAATGCCTTGGAATGGGTGTAATTCAGTGGTATATAGCAAGGGGACCAAATTCTGCTCTTATACCCAGTGGTGCAAGTCCCAATCATAGGGTTGATTGTGGTGGGGTATTTCCATATCTTCCTAGCTGAGAAAAATTAGTCCCGTTGGGGGTCTCGAGTGAGGCACTGCCAGAGAGAGCAGCAGACCAGACTCAGTGACCTCCCGGCTCTCCTCCTTCCAGCTGTGTTTCTGTTCTAATAAACTTGCAGGATCATGTCCACCAGTCTCCTGGGCTTGGCTGAGCCCCGTAACTTATTTATTTACTGGCTGTCCATTATTTATGTGAGAGCAGGAAAGCCAGTCAGTTGGGTATTTTTCTCTCTGTTTTTATTTTAACTCTTTTTCTTGCTCTCTTTTCTTTCTCCTCTCTGTTGCTATCTTTCATCTCCAATTTGTTTTGACTCTGTTGATTTTTGAAGTACCCAAAATACCACAGACAAAATGCCAAGCTTCAATTAAAAAAAAAAAAAAAAGGCCAACAGAGAGTTGTTATACATTTTTTATGACCTGGAAATCTCCCGAGACATCTTGAGATTGCTGAGATGTTCATCTAACTGGTGGATTGATCCCCCCCCCCCCCCCAACTTCAAAGAGTGTCAGCTGGAAAGAGAAACAACTAAGTGGGAATACAGGACACAGGAATTTTACCCGAAGGGAAAGGAGACTGCACACCTGTTTATAGACCTAAATAGAGAACACATGACGCTTTAGAGGAATGCACTGTGAAGCTTGCAATGCACGAATGCAGGCGTTTTGTGCATTATTGTGAACATATGTTGAAAATCGAGTTATCTGGAAAAGAATTTTACCCACAGAAAGTGTTTGTATCTTCTATGACCCCTAATGGCTGAAACTTGTTGCCAATTTTTTGTTGTTGTTGTTGTTTGTTTGTTTGTTTGTTTTCATCAGGAAAGGAGAAGTTCGGGCACTGAGGAGAGCACATACATTAAGTAAACCCCCCCCCCCCAAGCCCCTTGTTTCCTAAATAAAAAGCATTTTCACAGGAATTTTCTAACCACTCCCAAAGCCACCAAAACGGCGGGCACAGCGTTTAGCGCGGGTTTCCTTGGTGTCCCCTGCAAGGGGCAGTGCCGGGGGGGGGGTGAGGGGGGGCGTCCACCCTGGGGACGGCTGCCGCGCCGCCGGGGGCGGCAAGGCCTCGTCCCCGCCTGGCCGGCAGGCGGCACGGCAGCTCCGCGCCGGAGCCGGCAGCGGGCGCCGAGGGCCCTGCGCTGCCGGAGCGGTGTTCAGGCTGCTTTGGCCGGGCTGAGAGACCGCCTCCGCTCCTCCGGGAGACTGGAGTGAGATGCCGGCGTCTCTCCGCGCCGGCTGCCGTCGTTCGTGAGCAAACTGGCATCTTGTTTGCTCGCTGGCGAACGACCGGGTGGTGCCTAACTACAGAGAGACGCTTCCTGCCCCAGAAAACTAAAAGGCGGCAGAAAGAGGGACTTACAGTTTGGGCGTGGGGTGGACAGCTTCAGAGAGGAGAGAGGAGGAAGGACGGGGGGGGGGGGGCGGGGGGGCGCAGCTGGGCAGTGGGAAGCTTGCTCCCGTTCACGCCGACACTGTGGTCTCCTTGGACATGCTGCGTTAGCGAAGGACTGTGCCCGTAGCACACAGCCTCGCTGCAGGCATCTGTCCCCAACGTGCACCACAGAGGACAGGTTTCTGCTGGTCTCGGCCACGCCAAGCTCACCATACCAAGGATCTGGCCGTTAAGCAACACAAAGATGTAAATATTTCCCCTGTCTGAACTGCATGTTGATTTATGCCTATTACTTTCATTCATTTCTCCTCCCAGCTGTGATGTTAAAATGGTATTTCTTCTCTTGGTGAAAGGAAGCGAGAACAAGATTGTGAGATGGACCAGATACTTACATGGAGCTACTGAGGCAAGGAGAGGAGTGTGCTCATATTCCGAACTCAGATGGTCACTCGGTGATTTTACTGTCAAGCCAGGGGTATCACATCCTCCCCCAAGATGGGGATACAACACTGTCCTTACGTTGACAACCATTCCTCAGTCTCTGGAGTCATCCATATTTTGCCTTTTGATCAGGTTTTAAAATTAATTTTTGTTTTACAATGTAGCTCGGAAGCAGCCTCCTGTCCTTCCTCAGCAATCTTTTCACCAAGGGGCATCTGCGAAGAGCAGCCCGCAGTGACCGAGCACCTCTGCAGTGCCCTGCGAGGAGGCAGAGCGGGCATGCTGAGGCCCAGGAGCTCTCTGTGCCTTGAGGGGGCTGCGCAGGATAAAGCGCCATTACGGGATATCTCCTGCAAGTGACATCAGCTTAATTACAAGCTGGATGAGGCTGGAATGGTTTATGCCACTGACAACAGTTTAGGATGCCGTATTACCAGCCTTCTCCAGATCTTACATGCTGTTTTATAAAGGGCAAAGAACCTGTGATCAATGCTGCTGTTCCCTCTGTGCAGACAGTCCCCATGCCAGTCCTGCTTTGCTTGTAGGGCACCTGTGGAGAGGACGCACGAGGACATCTCCCTCCTCCCCTGCCCTGTGCAAGAGGTGTCTGCTGGAGATCTGCCTCCCAGAGAAAGGGAGGAGGCAATGCAGGATCTTCTCCTGACTCCTTGTGAACTTGGGGCTGGGCTTGAGCTTCAGAAATTGCAGGGCTGACTCAGGGAATGCGTTTGCACTTTATAATTAAGCACAAATTCCAGCACAGCTATTGTGTGTCTGCTCCTTTCCTGGGCAGAAATACCTGCTTCTCTCTTGTAAATGCTGTATAAATTCCATAGGAAGCCTTGCTTACGCATTGGCTTCAGGATGATTCCTCGTGGCAGAGAATTTGCCTTGGAGTCGAGGCTGCGAGGCGAAGTACCCCTCTTTGATGTTCCTCGATTTTCAGATACTGGCTATAGTGAATAGCTTTGAAATTTTTACCAAGACAAAACTCCACTTCGCCTTGAAGAGGACATCCAGCCTTGGGCATGAATTCACAATCGCTTGCAGTAAAAAGAGCTTGTTCTTGTTAGTGTCAGGTTGGTCTGGTTGGTTGGTTTTCAGATTGAGCCAAATGGTTATTAAAATGGATGGTGCTCCTGTTCTGGCAAGCTGTCACTTCACGCGCGCCCGGTTCTCTCACGAGCGTGCTTTCCCAGCCCGCCTCCCCGGCTCCAGGGGCAGAAGATAAGCCAGCAGAAAACACTCTCTCTAGCCAAGTGTTTGTCTGAAGCGTCTCAGCTACTCTGGAATGTTTAGCATCTTTTCTCTCTATGCCTTTTCTGCATTCACGTGTTCCCATCGCATCTGAAATTGAATGAGAAAATATTTTCGAAGTAAAGAAAGCCACATATGGCATCAGATTGTTGCACTGTGAGTGCCACCCTTTACTCTCTGCATGCACTTGATAAGTGGGGGTGTCACTTATGGTTCAAATAACAAGGCAGGACAGCAGGCGCATGTAACATCTCACAGATGGAAAAGGACCAACCACGCACACCCCTCCGCCAACCCCAAATACTCTATTTCAGTTTATAAAACCAAATGTCACTGTGTGAGCACCACCAGTATGCGACTCCACAGGTACTGCAGTAGTGTCTGAGCATATCCCAGTCCGTTTTACTGACAGCCTGCCAGGGAGCAGGGAAAACCGTATGAAGGAATATGACCAAGTGGCTTGAGTGAGTCAGGGCTGCGGTATTAGGCTCTCTCCTGGCAGAGGAGGAGCCGGGGACAGGCAAGGAGGATTTAGCCTGGCCGTGCATGCAGTGCAGATGTCTTTTTTCCCCACATTGGCCGTTTCCCTCTATTGCAGGTAGGGGACCAGGCTAAATGGGTTAGTGGCCTCATTTGATTACAATAACGCCAGTGTTTCTGGGGTGGTTAGGTACTGCCTGCAGCCAGTAAGGAAGCGAGGGTCAGAAACAGCACAGGAGTTAGTGGGCTGCTGGCTTCTCCACCCACCCTCTCTGCCGCCGGGATTTTGATTTGGGAGAGACTGTATCTTCCTCCTTCCACCATGGGGGAACATTTGCCTTAGTAGCAGCACGCTGGCACCATTGAATCATTCGGGGTGGGAAATCAGGCTTTTAGTTAAAGTTCAACTGGTTTATTTAGTAGTCTCCCATGATGACAAGGGGGGACACAGGATTTTCTAAGTTGTGAAGCTCTTGTAGATGCCCTGAACAAGCAGTGACCCAGACAAACCTTGTCCCCACTGCACAGTCTGTCAAGCAGAGGTGAGTGTGCGAGAGCGGTGCAGGGCAGGGATGGCCAAGGCGAGCCCTGCCCTCCTTGTCATCCCTGGGCAATGGGCTCCTTTGCCATTGGGTAGGAAAGAGCTGGTCATTGCAGGTGGCCGCAAAGGGCCGTTCTGTATCTATTTGCCCTGTAGCCCTCAGCACGCCCTACAGAGCACTATTGTACCTGTTCAGACGGGTTGCAGGACCTGGGTACCCAGGGTAGACGCTTCGGGGGATATCTTCTTGCTAGCAGATAGAGTTGACCAAAACAAAAGGCTACTGGGGGCCATGCGTCTTCTGAATTAATCACCTGAAAGAGCATATTTCTGTCAACAGTAAGTAAAACCAGCACCACCAACAAAATAGCCTTTTTTTTTTCTAGGGTAAAAGACATTGCATGTCACTCTTGCAAAAATACTCCGTGGCCTTTGGTTTCACAGATCGAGATGTGGATTATGCCCGTAGCCATCAAAGAGATTATCTTCTTGATGTTTATGAACATATTTTGGTTCGTAAGTGTGGTCTAGTCAAGAAAATATCCCTGTAAAATTGGAGTATGGCCATGACAAGATTCATCTCTTCCCATGGCATCCATCTGAATGCTGGTCAGTTTACAAGTCAAAAAAGAAAAAAGATTTGTCTAGGTGCCATTGCTACAACTTCACCTTGGAAATGATGTCAATATTAAGTTTGTTCTGCATTTTGCATCCCCTCTGGACGACTGATCCTGCAGGCAGGAATGACCAGCGGATTGCAGCGGGACTGTGGGAGGCAGAGCCTGCTCCCCTCCTCCAGCTGCACGGCTCTGGAGGTTTCCTGTTTGCATACCTGATGTCACGCTTCTGCAGGGGCAGTTTGAATAAGAACGTATCACTCCTTAAAGTCACTGTTCTGATCTGAGCCACAGCATAAGGGTTCGGCGTAAAGTATATCACACCTTCTCCTGAAATCATGCTAAATGGAGAGTCTTCTGTGAATTCACCTAGATGCGGGGTTAGGCTCTACATCTGTGTTTTGGGACTCTGGCCAGGCTTATCCACAAAGTCTTATCTAGATTTCTCTCTTTTTGTCTTTTCTCCCCTTTTGATTTTTGCCTAGTACAGGTTTTGGTTGGCTGTCCAAGATCTCAAGAAACAACCTCTACAGGATGTAACTACCAGAGTGGAAGAAATCTGGCAAGAGTTTCTAGCTCCTGGGGCCCAAAGTGCTATCAACCTGGATTCCCACAGCTATGAGAAAACAAGCCAAAATGTCAAAGACCCAGGGAGATATACATATGAAGATGCACAGGTTTGTTTTTGACTTTATGGAACTACTGCTAATAAAACTCTCAGTTTTACTGTGATATTCCACTATCACATTGTCACTGCTGACTTGTAAGAAAAAAGAGACACACAGTTTGAAGTGACTTTGAGGATATCTATTCAAGCTGGGTAAATTATATTTTCTTTGAATCTATCAGTTATAACAGGCTAATGCTCCTCTGGGAGCAAATGTTCCAAAATTTACAAGTCTGCAAGGCGCAGCAAGCTGGAGCCATGTCTCAGAGAAAGCAAAGATGAAAGAGTGCTATAAAGTTCCGTTTGGCTCTCTGTACTCTCTGTCACCAAAGTCTGGCCTATTTACAGAATGGGTGATACCATATCAAAATACTGGTTAATATACTTTTTTTTATCATTTATTTATTTATAGCTAATTATATCGCCCCCTGCCAAACCCCAAATGCAGCAGCTCCCTCCAACACAGCTAGAAACTTGTCCACCAGACAATAACGTAGAATAACGATAGGACAGCAGGCAATGCAGTGAGCTTAATCCTTCTGTCCTAAGGGCCCCAGATTTATCAGGGAAATGTTACAGATAAACTGTACACAGAAAATGCCTTTAGGAAAGCAAATAATTTGAGAAAAAATGCTACAAGCAACCATAAAGCTGCATAACCTTCTGAGAAAGTGAAAATACCATTTTATAAAGGCTGAAAAAGAAAAAGGAAGAAGGGATCATTTGGCAAATATTACCAGGGACACAATTAAAAGATGTCCTCCTCATAATCATTTTTATCAAAAACATGTAATAAAACCAACAGCAAATGAAAAGAATCTCTGTTCTTATATTTTCTTTAAATCGGTGTTCAAAAGCAGTTCTTCAAAATACTCCACTAACAAAATATTTCCATCTCAGGAGAGATGTTGTGGACCACTTATACAAGGTTAGGCAATGAATTTTTCAAACCAGCATCAAATACTGTATTTTCCTGAATGCAGTCTTGCTCCCTGGGGTTAGCATAGAAGGAACATACGCAAAGTTTCAAGGCAATCCCCTGTGAATATCAGGCAACTTAAATGTTCTTTTTAAAGCTGAGAAACAGAGGAGTATGAAGATATTCTGGCTAAGATGTATTTTTTGTTTTGTAGTTATAGTGAACAAGAACAACTGCAAATTTGCATCACCTGAAAATAAAGATGATGGCAAAATGTAGGCTAAAGCAGATAGGTGAATAATGGGGGAATTGATTAAATTGATAAGCAGAAGTACTAAGAATAAGATGGATGTTTAGACAATGAGTATTTAATCGGAAACAAGACACGGAGGATTTAGGCTTGAACTGATCACTTCGCAATGTAATTGCCATTCAAAGGGGAATTGATGAAATCAAGCTGGAGCTCTTGCAGTTAGACTGCAGTTTTAGCTCCTTGGGTTAATTTTATTTTAGAGGATTTTTATGCTGACGGATGTCCTCAATTCATCTGTTTTGGTTCACGGACACAGAAGTATGAGGCAAAAGTAGACCTTCAGGCCCAGCTATGGTCCTCTTGGAGACTGAATCTGTGCCGAGAGGATAGGGCAATGTGGAACATGAACCCGGTTACCTTGTTGTGCAGTGGACTACTGGTAGCTCTCCAAAGGCCAAGCAAGCTGTTTCTGACTGCTTGACCAGATAGCTAAGGCGGCTGTCTAACAAAAGTAGGGAGAAACAGGACACTGCTGAAGGGCGTAGTGCCCTGGCAGAGCTGGAGCAATGTTGGCTTTTACTGGCTCATCCTGGAGAGGGGGCATTTTTGTTTGCACATCCACATACACAGGAGCCAATGTAGGTCCCCCCAGTGCGCTCTGAATTTCCCAGGTACTGTCCTGGCGTCTCCCCCAGGTCAGCCCTCCCACCTCGGGAGCTCTGTTGTCCACGAATCTGCAGCAGGTCGTAGCCCAGCTGCCTTATCTCAGCACCCTGGCACCAGGAGCCCATGAGAGCTCCCACACATCCCACATTCCTCGGGACTCAACCAGACACAACCAGTCAAAACACCCCACTGTGGGAGGGAAAATATGAGTGTTGTCCTGTCCTGTGTAGCTTTAGCACAAAGAGGAAAACAACTGAAATGTCCTTGTGAATAAAGAGCAAGAAAAAATTTAGTTTACTGAACAGCACATTCTTTGAATGCCTGCAGCTCTGAGACGCTAAGACTAAGAGGGAAGAAAAGGGTTGGCTGAACTGAGAAAATGAAATTGCTGCTCCTGCAGTGGAAAAATAGGAGAAGGTGATGTGGCACTCTAGCCCTTATGCTGACCTGGGGGACCCGCAAAATGCTAATTCTGTATAAAAAGCGCTGGGAATGAGCACATTGCTGTACTTGGGAAGGGGAAGGTGTAGCAGAGCACAGTATACTTCAGGCTAGTGAACGTGTTATAACCATAAGTTGAAAGCAAAGCATTGGCTGTTATCAGGTGCTTGACAGTCTACATGGATGTGCTTCTTTGCACAACCTTGGCTCCCAGCCCCAAAGAGCTCTCTCAGATGCTGCACAACCTGGTAAGACAACTGGCCTAGAAGAAAACAGGGAGAAAAGGGGGCTCCCGACAAACATGCCTCTCACTTAAGACCTCTTCGTCCCAAGGCCACTCATGCTCTGAAGGCAAATGGTTCCGCTATTTAAGAAAAGTGACACTGAAAATCTCAGCTCCAAACATCCTCAAGGGGCTCCTAATCCAAACCTAAATTTGGTGTGCATTTATTGTTTCGGACAGAGCTCTCTCTAAGATGGGTTCCTGTATTACAGGAGCAAGTGTTTTGCCATTTCCCCATCTCAGCTTAAGATATTTGCCCTGTTGCGTGTCCCTCGCTGCTGCGCTCTGCAGTCCTGCACCGCTCTGCTTGCACAGAGCCGCCTTCTCTTGCTGCGTCTCCTGTGTGTGTCCTCGCCTGCCCCGTGCTCCACTCAGGCTGTGCTGGCTCATCTCGGCTCCGAGCAGAGCGTGCTGTGCCAGCTCAGCCTGCGCTCACCTTTGCCAGCCATCCAGTTTGCTGGCGTCCCCCATCCCCGAGCAGCACAGCCCCTGCTCCTAGCTCTGTCCTGATCCTCAGCTCTGCCAGCTATCTTGATCTGCAGCACCTTTTGTCATTTTAGTGCTGGGCCCCTCCAGAGGCAAGCCTACCAATTTAGCTGATTATTTTCTGCTCTTAAACAACTGTCCGCTGAGTAAAATATTATGATTATCAAACCATTTTCACTGGGGAGTAAAGCAGCTTTTAATACAAGGGGCACCGTCAGGAAAGGTCAGTTCAATTAAACAGTGAACTACTTAGCAGGATGTAAGCTCCCACAGGAGTTATCAGCATCATTGAACAACCAGTGTGGGGCCCTGCAATATGAAGAAGGCACAACCGGCTCTGGAAAGTAAATAGGTTCGGGTCCATCCGAATGGCCTCTTTTGGCTAAGCTGCCGACAGCCAAAGTAATTCATCTTTAACATGGGAACCCAGACCTGTGAGTGTGACGATTATGGCTTATCTGTACAACACGTAATTAGTTTTTAAACATTTTTTTTCCTCCCACCTTCAAGCATCTCCTTGCCTCCCCTGAAATGTCTTTCTGCCTTCAGCAAATCTTTAAACCCTGCCTCAGTCCCTTAGCATCGGGAACTAGTATATCACAAGAATGCATTGTGTCTCCTGATAGTAATGTTTGCTTGTAGGGGCATTTACTGGCAGGTTTCAGAGCCAGGTATACTAAAACTAAGCCACATAGTTGTCTTCGGAATTACTTTCCTGTTTGCTTTGTTTATTTTTATTCTTTAATAAACAAAATAGAGTTTTAGATTGACATTCATTTACCTGAACTAATCGGCTGTTGTTTCTGTGAAGATTATTTGGGGAAATTCAATTCTCATCCCGGCTCAGTTAGGGATTTTAACTGTGCTGTGCAGTTCCTTGGCTAATTCCAGAGCAGATTTAGACTATAATGTCAAACTCCAGGCTGCTCAAACCAGAAATGTACCTGGATGTACCAAATATACCCAGATTTGGACCCAATTCATGTTCTCAGCTGCCCCAGGTGTTGGTTATCTCTATGTGATAGAGATATGAGCCCTTGCAGGATTCATCAGTGATCAGTCCTCAGCTTGCATTTTGGTCCCATCAGGAAGCTGGGAACGTTGACAGAACTTGAGAGGATCTGTTGAATTAAAAAACAAACTCGCAAGTGTGAGCAAGGATCTCTTGGTAGTGGAATGTCATTTTCTACCAAGAAGGGAAAATGAGGGGTGACCTTTATTCCACTGACTTTGTCTTTTCAGGCATGCACAGGATGTGAAAGCAAGCGTACAGAGCAACGTATGCCTGGTGCCTATTCAGTGGGCATACAGAACTCCTTTTGTAGGTCTTGAACAAAATCACAGCACGGAAAAAAAACGTGAAAATAATCATTCGTTGTGCATCTGTATCACCTTTCATGTAAGAACTTGAAGAAACGTTATTCCTATTTTCTTAAAGTTTCACCCAGTCACCCCAATTACATGCATGCCTGTAAAGGACGGTGACTAAGGATGGAGAATCGAGGTAACAGCAAAGCAGCTCTGGTTGGCAGCGTGGGCAGTCAGCAAGGGGGCATGGGGCAGACCCAGGTGCTCTGCCTTGAAGGGGGGCTCAAGTCCACCCGAGCCAGTGCTGCTCAGAGACCTGGCGCTTGCGCTGCGGGGAGTTGAAAGCACTGTGGTGCTGCATCCATATGTATACGTGGATGGCGCCCAGGCCTCCTGGAGGCTTTTGAGAGCCTGGACCTTCCTGTGGAGGTTAGGGACTGCACAAGGACTTGACCTTTATTCTCTTCTCCTCCTTTGGCTCTGATTCTGTGGGACTGGAGGAGAAAAATCCTTCCTTACACTGCACTCCGATTGCCTTCCCTGTATGTGGGTTACAGTGACTGTAGAAACAGCCTTCACATGAAGCCTCACTGTTGCTGTGTATTTGTTACACACACAAACAAAAGTGCAAGCTCCTTCCCGTGTGGATTTCACAAAACAACCTACAACCAAACAGAATCTAAAACCAAGAGCCCCACAAATACACCCAGAAGAGCAATTAGGTGTCTGGAGCAAAAATAGGGAAGTGATGGTGGAGGCTTATGCTGGCGTGCCTGATGCTGCGCAAAGCAGGAAACAAAAGACTTGAAGCAGAGGTCTACATAGGAGCAGATATTCAGTGTTATTACTTTCCCAGGATTTTTTTTCGAAATGTACATACACACCACACATCACTAAGTACTTCTTTTATCCTTTGCCTTTCATTTTAATTTGTGGTCTAGTAGTCATGTTATATGAAAAACATCTAACATCCAGCCTTTGTCTTGCTGTTGCCTTTCTGTCTCTGAAGGCGTCAGGGATCAAATGACTGTCTAAGCTAACACCCCTGTTACACATGGGCAGGAAAAGGGCTAGGAAAAGTCACGAGTGAGCTCTCTCCTTGCACATGCAGTGACAGAGGACAGCAGATTTCTCCAAATGAAAGATCATGAGAATGGGGTGACAAGAACAGTCAGCATATTCCCACAGGACAATAGTCTGCCTGTTATTCAGTGTGTTGATCCTGCCAAGCTGGCTAGAACCACGTGCACAAGCAATAACAGTGTCTCATGTGCCAGACATTTCCTAACTCAAAAAAATACCTTTAAATAGTTTACATGCGAAAGTCTCTAGCTTTTTTAAAAATTGAATTCAGCACTCGGACTCTGGGACTCTTGTGCCAGTAGTGTGCACTGTGCTTCTTGAATGCAAGAAACAACTGCGTGTCAAATCCAGAGCAAGAGCATTTCCTCGTCATGTGAAAGTCAGGAAGCAGCTGACGCTATTCTGTTTCTCCCAAGCAGGGAGTGAAAGTGCCTGCAAATGCATCCCTTTCTACCTGAGAAGCCAGGGCTCCAGGAGTCCACTTCTCAAGGACGATGGGTGAATGTTCTTGCAGATGACTCGGTTCCACCCCTGCCAAACCCACATGCTGCAGGAACGCTGCAGTCTAATTTTTCTAAGGGTTTGTTATCTCTTAAAGTGTTCATCCTTCTAATTTAAAAAAAAAATACCCCTGGGGAGACTTATCAACAATGCGTTTCACATCTCCCCTTCTCAGACTACAGCAGGTATGAATGTTGTGTGCTGTCTGGATGGGGTTCATCAGCAAACGGATGCAAGATTTTGATATGCATTTATAGCATGGGCTCCAAGAGCTTGAGCTCAATCACTTAAAGGCAGGTCCAAGTTGATATAGCAGTAGATATCCTACAGCCAAAATGTTGATGAGGTGTGGAAGGCTGTTTATGTATTCAGCATATATTTTTTACATAGGCATCCAAGCAAGGCTGGTGGTCCCTATCTCAGCATAGCCACCTTTATGCAGAAGCTGTATGCGGTTTGTTTCTGTAAGGCTGCATCCTGCTCTGTCACCATCTCCTATGGGTCATAGACTGCCCCAGTGCGATAGAATTTCATTTCTGCTGTGTGAGGGATTGTGTGTGTTCGTCTCCATGGCACAACTCAGCTTTCTGGCAAGATTTTCGCCCGAGAAAACAGAAAGAGGAAGCTGCAGACAGCCTTGCAGGCTGTCAGGGTGTTGGCCAAAAAGTTGAGTAGTTTCATCTCATGGCTGTACCACAGCATGTGTAGGAGTGCAAAAACCCATCTTCATTGCTGCAACTCCTAGATATTGTATTGTTTAGAGAAGAGATGCCAGTCTCCCAAACGCTACACTAGGTTGTCCCCTCCTCCCAAGCAAAACCTGTTCACTTGGGCTTTTTGCCAGTAGCCAGGATTTGGCCCATATTGAGAGAATCAGCCTCTTAGCCACGATCATTGATCTCAAAACCTAAAGCTGCTCATATGGTGTTAGACTCCTGGCAGGCCACTCTTGTCTCCTAGGATGGCCCTTGCTATATTTAGGACTAAATCCTTCTGCAGTACCAGGCTGACCCCTTAACTGCGTGGCGCTCGACAACCCTTCGCCTCTGTAGTCCTCCGCACTGTGTCTGCCACGGACCCCCCAGCAGCTCTGCCTTCCCATTTGTATGTGTGACGGTATGAAGCAAACCAGTTGTCTCATTAATTTACAGAGGAGCCAAAGCTAAATTTATGTGTTACTTTTATCAACGTACTTTCCCCCAAAAGATTTACATTGTGTTTCCAACTATGTATCTACAGGGCTAAACAAAGGATTTCTGTGTATTACTCAAAATGAGCTCTCATTGCTTGCAGTTATCCCTCCTGCTAAAGCTCTTTCTTACGTTCCTGTGCCTTCAGCCCTGTGTAATTTCATTTGTGGCCTGAAAAGAGGTTTTATTCTTTTTAGTTTAGCAGGGAGGTTCGTATATATTACAGTATAATTTTTCTTTTTTCTTTCCCTTAGTAACAAAAACAACTTTGTTGAGTGTGAAGAAAATGCACCAGCTAAAACTGTGGGTGTAAATTATTGTGTCACTTAAATAACTTGAGAGTGGCCAAAAAGATATTGCTCAGATTTTCCAGAGCAATTCACGCTCAGGCCAAGACCCTTATGTGCCATTTACCAACCTGAAACTTTTCTAAACTATAAATTGAGGAAAGCCTAGCACTCCCACAGCAGCCAGAGCCCTCCTTTACCCCTCACCCTGCTAGGTGGCAGTACCGCCAGGTACCAGTTAGGCTTCGGGAAGGGGGCTCTCCCTGGTTAATGCATGCAGACAGCTCAAACCACGCAGTACAGCATTTTTGAGAAGAGTAAAATCCTAAATGCAGGGACCAGAATAAGCAGATCCAGAGGCATTCTTTGTGGACATTTGGAGACATTAAGGGGAATTGGAATAAAACCCCCATGTTTCCCTGCCTTCTCCCCCCCCACTGGTGTTTTCCCGTCAGGTTCAGTCAGCGCAAGTGTGAAGGTCTTTTCTTCTGCAGCTTCTTCACTGCTTGCCTCATCTCAGCTGTGCCTGCTACCAACTACTTCAGCTTCCAGAGCCGATGCAGCATTTTTTCCTGCTTTCTCAAAAGCGCATTTCATCGCCGTCGGTTAGACTGAATGGCAATTGATCATAATTGCTCCTAAAAACTGTTGCATTCAGTAGTGGCACAAGTAACTGCTGAAGAGGAGTAGGTCTCCTTTCCTTTCTTCAGCTTTTTGGAAGATCCTGGTGGTGGTGTGGTAGAGGGTCCTGCCATTCAGGCAGGATTCCTGAGGATGGGCTAGGAAAAACACAACAGAGTGAATAGGATATGTCTCCAACAGCCCCTGGATAGCAGGTTTTGCTGACTGCAGTATGGGAGCATGCTGGTACAGGGGTTAACCTCGCCCCCTCTGCCACAGACGTCCGTGCAGAGTAGAGGTGTCGACAGAAAGGCATTAGGCTGCTGCCAAGTCTAATTGGAAGGTGCATCAGTCGCACGCTATATGCTCAGAAAAGCATCTCCCTGCTTTCTCCTTCCCACGTCCTCTTCGTGCTATGGAGACAGTTCTTCAAAAAGCAAACCCCGGGCAGGTCCTCAGCTGGCATCAGTTGTCATCCTTCCAGCGGAGACCACAAGGCATTCACTGACACTCTGCTCTCTCATGTGCGAATCTGCAATAGATTCCTCCTCAGTGCCCAGCGTACAGGTAGAACAAACATTAACATTCATTGCAGTTTGCTGTTATTTATTTAGTTATTTAATCTACTGCTTTACATTGCTTGTGGGCTTTTCTTCTAATGGATTTGTCTGACATTCTGCAAATCTCCCTTGCAGTTGGCCAGAGGGGTGGCTGCTGGTGTTCACATGCTTGCAATACAAAGGGGTCTCTAAATCAGCTCTCACTAGTTTAATGCCAGGTCTTGCTGACAGGGTGAAGGGGTGCTCCAAAACAATCCAAAAGATGTGAGTGGGATAGCTAGAGCAAGGAGGTTTCTGACTAGTTTATGAAGGGCAAAGTGGGCCCTTGGGGCTCAAATGAATCTGAACAGCTATCTAGCCTTAGTGTAAGCCCCCCGGAATGGGCTAAAAATGTGCTAAATGGGAAACCTGTGCTTGAAACGAGCAAAGAATTTGCAATTTCTCCCTATTCCCCCTCATCATCTAAAGCTTACGGCTGTGTTTAGGCACAAACAGGGAAAACTTTCTATCAGCAAGTTAAAATTTAAGGGCTTTCTGTAATCTAACTGATGTTCAAAGGTCATGAGAACATTGTGCTTGGCCTTCACAACCCCCAAAAAGTCTCAAGCCTGTCACAAAATGTCACAGTGGGTAAGATACAGGTGGGATTAGAAATGGAAATGTTTAACCAACAACACTGCTTTTGTCTCATACACACATTTCAGAGGAAAGAACCAAGACTTTCTGCTAAAAACAAATGTTCTTAACAGAGAACACAATTCCTGAGGTCTACCAGGTGCTTTGTGCAAGTCAGGTGGTGTTATTATTTTTTTATCATTCAGGTTTTTTCCCACATATTTCTCGGGTGTTCCCAAGGTCCTGCTTGACTGCCGCCTGTGCTCTCCTCAGGGTCACTGCGCTTTGACTGCGAAAGGGGAGAGAGACCTGAGATGACATTGCAGGACATTGATTTGAAGCAGGTGCAGCTTTGAGACAGTTTCTGCTCTCTCAGTCACTTCCCACGTTCCCGTCTGGATTGCAAACTTACTGGGGTTTTTTTTTCCTCCCCCTTTCCCCTCTTGTCAAGAAAATTTACAGAGCTTGTCCTTCACCTCCTTCCAAAGATAGAGCTTGTGGAAGGAAAACAGCCAAGAGATGCTGAATCTTATCAGGGTTTATTTCCCTGCACTTAAGCTGTCAGCTATACATGGGGCGGGATTTCCTCTTGATTTCACATAACTGTAGAAAAGAATTTTTTTGTGATTTATCTGGCTGGTTCCTTTGTTTTCTAATTCACAGAAGTGACAATGTTTCCCCCTTTAAAATTTACTGTTTGTTCTCCTTTATATCATGCAATGGTGATAGCAAGTGGAATGGTTACGCTTTCTGAAGTGTAACTCTCGTGATAGAAGCCTAGGTACAGAGAAGATGCTCAGTGGAGCTGGATACCCTCAGGCCCACTGCATAGTTCTTCCCACCATGGAGGAGATGTGATTTAGGTGCCCAAAACGTGAAAGGGGGTCTGCCTTTTTCTCAAGCAGACATGCATGCAGACCCCATTGCCTCAGTTGCCTTAGTTCAGGATCTGGGGAACAACAGTTCTGGGGATGTTTGACAGCAAACCCGCTCTGCTTGCAGGAGTCTTGTAAGGGAATTGTTTGCTTCCTGGAGACAAAATCCACCGTAATTACAAAAGCAGGTTATTGTGTCACCCTCCATGTTAGACTGACAATTTCAAACGTGCATCCATCCTCGCAGGGGAGCATCAGTACAGCCAGCATTCATCAACAACGCGCTGTGTAAGGGAGTAAGTGACCGGTCAGCTGAAAAAGCCAGCTCACCAGGGCTTGCTCGCACATGTCAAGTCAGTCCCTGTCTCCACTCACAGCTGCCACCGCAGTGGCCTGAGACAGTGGCTTGGTGCTCAAAGATAGCTGCCAAGGCTGCAGGGGAGACCAGTGGGATGCGTGATGCCTGTCAACTCCTCACCAAATCTTGAAAGGCTTTTTTTTCCTGCTTTCTATCTGTTTTTAAAAGCAGGGTGCCACCTCGTTTAATGGTTTAATAGATCAGTTGGGCAATTTTTGTTAGAAGATTGTTTTGAATTTTTGTTTTTGCAGTGTGACTCCCTAAAGGATTGCTGTCTTAAGTCTAGAGCAGGGAGCTGGGAGTCTGAGCCCTACCTGGGAACTGGCATCCAGCAATGGCTGGGAGATGCTACACTGCCTAGATGAAATGTTGCTCCCGCTGTTGTGCACATGTGGCACAGGAACTTCCCATGGCACTTGCAAAGAAATGTCGCAGTGGTAATTCTGGCCAGACTGCTTGCAGCACAGGAGACTGTAATGTCCAGAGCTGCAGCTGCGTTGTTAAAAATTACACAAGTAGCGGATTTGCTTTGTGTATTCAGGGAGCCGGTATTAATGAGCTTGTTACCCTATAACAGACAATTTCACAAAATACAGAGTTCTCTCGGCATAAGAATGGGAAGGCTCAAATTTCTTGCCAGCAGCATCAGGTATGTCAGGGAGCGTGCATGTGTGTAAAGTACATCACTAGAGATGCTGGCTGCAGTTGGAGATTTCAGTCTTTGGTGAGGTTATGCTCCCTCTCCACCATGTGATAAAGAGGAGGAGCAAAAGCAGCTGCTCGGTAAAATAAGAAGTGAGAGACCAGTGGGTTGCAATGATCCAAAGTGAGTTAAAAATCCATGATAGAAGGGGACAAGCCAATTTGCACAAGTTGCACAAAGCAGCTAAATCTGTGCAGACACCTCTGTTGATAGGCCCGTTACTCAGGCTTCCTCAGAAGAATATGCTCAGTTGCTAGACCTCCAGTAGCTTTTAATGTATTTAAGAAATGAGGAGCTGCTAAACACTAGCTGTAAATTCTCCCTAGCAAGTTGCAGATTTCAGAAAGTATAACAGAAAATAGTTTGGTGGCGAAGAACAGAGTAGGCTAAAGATCAAAACAAATACCCCAGCCACTGGCGTTTCCTGTCCTGCAGCTGGGTTTGTTGTGTAACTGGGCTGAACACACACTGCAGCCACAATTTTAGCAGGAACCTTCATGGTGCAGTCTCAGCAGGGATTTTGGCTGCAGCAATGTAAGCTGTCCTGTACTGTTGCAAATTGGAAGGCAGTCTTTGCTGACCTGAGCAACTGGCTCAGACTTCCAGTAGGCGCTTCAGAAATGCAGTGCTGTAAAATAAATGATCAGTGTGTCATTCGTGCCTCCAGTCCAGAGCTTCTTCAAAGCAAGCCCTTTGAATTCTTGCAATTAAGCAGTAAAGTTTGCTTCTGAAGTTACGCATGTCCCTCCCTTCCCCTAGGCCCAGCCTTCTTTCTTTGTTAGCATTCAAAGCCTAGGAATAGTTATTCCCTGTTTGATTATGTCTTTGGTGAACAGCTGAAAGGTAGCGTGTTGCTGTTCAGTGATGCCAAGATGTGAAAAGCAGAGAAAATGCTTCATACCAATTAGCTAACTGCGGTGGCAGTTGGGCTGTGGGTGTGCAATAGTCCTGTTTTTCAGGGAAGGGCTTCGGTTAAGACGTCGGCTTGTGGTTTATTTCATCTCAGGATCGAAGTAATTCTTCCCCCTTCCCACAGCCAGATATTGAGTTTGTACTGTTTTAAGGTCAAATACATGAAGTCATCTTGACGTGAGCAAGAATGATAGTTGTCGCTGGCGTGCCAGCAGGTTGTATGGCCAGCCTGGTGTGTTCTCCTTTGTCTGCAAACAGCTCGTATGATCTATCTGCATGGCAATGAAAACTGAACGTTATTTTCTGAAAATATTATCATTGTTTTTCAGAGCAGACCCAGTTGTCTGACCACAAGTAAAGAAACCATTTGGAGTCCAAAGGTAGTGAAAAAAAAAAAATCACGTCTATCAAAACGTTAATCAAAATACCCCTGTCACCCACCACCTTACCTCAGCCCCACAGCACCCCCACCTCAGCACCCCCTCCCACCAGCACCCTGCATGTACTGGATGCTGCAAGGGAGGACCACTAACAGGAGGGAGGCTCTGGAGACCCCTCAGGCCCTTTACTGTTGATGGGCTACAAGGTGGCTGCCCCACTTATTCATCAGTCTCCTCATGGTCCTGGAAGAGGAAGGAAAAAGACTTTTAGGTATATAGTTAGGTGGGTTTTTTTTCCCAGGTAATTATGAAGAACTCGTTAGGAGGACATGGAGTCTCCTTGAGAAACCTTAAGAGGTAACATTACAGGTGAACTGGTTGCAATATGGTTGGGTTTCAATCAACGGAATCCTGAGTTTCTGCTAGTTGAAGTATTCGAGAGAGAGCTGAGGTTGAAAATCCTTATTCACACCAGAGAAATAAAAACCTTGTGACGACCATATCCATGATGTGCATTATTTTCCCTCTTCTTGTCTTAGTGCATACTTGGCTCATTCTGTCCTGAATAAATAGAACAAATGTCCCACAGCTGGACGTGAAATCTCATGGCAGTGCTGTAGGAGAGAAGTATGAAGCTGTGCCCTCCTTTGTGTTTTTCTGCAGCAAGGAAGGGTGACAGTTGCTAAATGGCTTTATACGAGCATTTCTATTGCAAAATCTTGTACTATCTTTCAGATAGATAGTGCTACACAAATGAGGATTTGTCAGGCCTAAAAGCAAGTATGGAAATTAACCAGTAAAAATTGTTCCACACCAGGTTGTAGCTCAAAGGATACGTTTATGCTGTGTCATAGGAAAACCAGTGGCAGTTATGCCCCTCTTAGGACTACACCGAATAGTGCAAGAAAGCTGAATTAAGCAGTTCTTCTGTATGGACAGGTCATCACTAATTACCCATGATGGTGAAGATACAGGAATTCTGCTTGGCTTGTTAACACTGTGAAATAAGCTACATGACTTCAGTCTGGTTTGGCTCTTCTAAAGTTTCATGTACAATGGCTTTAGGGCAGGAGAGAATATTTCACATTGTATAAATCAGTATAGATAAAATTGCTCATTAATTCTATAAAAGTGCTTCCTTGGGCAAAGTCTAGCAGAAATGTCCACGGTGCCTGTTTTTCTCTTGAGTTCCTTTAGTGTGTTCTCAGTCTTTATTTAGTCAAAGTATTTTGATTTGATTTTCTTGGCATTTGGGATAATATCTATTACAAATCCAGGGATAATTGGGAGAAGAAGAGCTGACTGTGTTAAGGGATTCTCAGCAAGAAAGTAAAACTAAGCAAGGAAATTGGAAGAGGGTAGGCCTGAAGTTCTGCTGCAATGAAACGCCACTTTGTAAGTTTGAAGATGCACGTAGTAGGTGCTCTCAGAGCAAACTGGTAACAGTAGTTTGACTTGTTAGGAGAAAAAAGACCCTATGGGAGAGACTCATCTGACATAACTTTATACATATGATGTAGCCATCCACATCTGAGCTAGTCGTATAATCTCCCTGCATAGTCACCAGAGATAGAGGCTTTTTCAAGACGTTAACAGGTTGGCTTGCTTGAAGTATGTGTCTGAAGTGGAGATGAAATGTGTCCAAGTATCAGTTCCCCTCTGTGAACAGGAGCGGAGTGCTGGGTGATAGTTCAAGTATCTAGGAGTGGTAAAATGAAACCTAATCTGTGGGACAATTTCTGGTGCTTATTTCTTCCTTCTTGAGACACCCCAGTAGTTTCAGCCTGGTTAGACACCTATTTATAATCTGGGGACTTCAGAGAGTTGCAGTCTTTGCAGAATAACGCTGATTACTGAATAATGTGTGCCAGTCTTTGGGGTGAGGGCCATCTCTTTGTTTTGTGTTTGTACAGCCCCAGGCACAGCAGGGTCCTGCCCCAGGATGGACCTCCTGTACACTACCACAACACAGATAATCAATAATAGCAGACTTAATTAGAACTTTGATCAGTCTCTCTTCCTTCTAATTTGCTGTGTTTTAAATCCCTGTGATGTCTAAATGAGGTTTGATAACAATTCTCTGTCTCTCATTTCCTCCTGTCCCACAGGAGCACATTTACAAGCTGATGAAGAGTGACAGCTATGCGCGCTTCCTCCGTTCGAATGCTTACCAGGACTTATTGCTGGCGAAGAAGAAGGTATCTGTTGGAAAGGACGTGCTTGCATCTCTTAGCACCTCTTGATTCTCGCCTGCTGCTTGCTGCTAGTGTGAAAATGAAAATACTGTTTCCTTTTTTTTTTTCCTTTATTTAAGAAAGGAATGAGCACTTTTGTTTTCTTCACTGGGGGCACAGGGTACGGCATCTGTATGCACAGCCTCAGCCTGTGTTTTGGGGAAAACATGGTGACCCAAGGTAAAAATAATATGAAAAAGTGTTTGTCTTGCACAGCTGTCTCCCAAACTCAGTGCAGGCAATTAAAATTTTATCGCTTCTTTCTCATGACAAAGATGGTGCCTGGTATGAGGAGCAGAACCCATCAATCTATTCATTACTGGTGCAAATTTCACCCATTCTGGTTTTCACCTCCCTAGCCTCACCATGTGATCTTCCCTTCGGATGCCTTACCTATAGACCCCCTTGCAGTGATTCTCTTGCTCCTTTTCTCCATTTCCCTTGCTTTTGACTCCCCAGAGGTGTTTCCTTTTCCTTGGAGACGAGAAATAATTGCATCCCATGCAGTAATCAAGAATTGCAGCCACATTTTTTCACAGGAGAACTGGGTTTGAGCTCTTCTTAGCCTTTTCAGTGTCTGCATGTGCTCTGCCAGCACCATGTTTCTGCCAGGAACCGCCAGTTCAGGGTAGCAAAGGAGTGGTTATGTAGAGTTATGGCAGCTCCTGTCCAAGTGTCCCTTCCTTCTGAGAGGGTTGGGAGGTAAGCTACTCATCTCTGCATTTGTGGCTGTGTTCAAATGCTTTCTGCACCTCCTGACTTACTCCCATAAGTCTGTGTGTCCATCTGTGTGCAAGTGCATGCATGTACACGTGTACGTGTCCCACTTACGTTTGGCTTCCAGGACCGTACATAAACTGACTCCTGACTCCTGCGGCCTGAGTGTGTGGTTTCCCATCACCATC
Source organism: Aptenodytes patagonicus (assembly GCF_965638725.1). NCBI lineage: Eukaryota > Metazoa > Chordata > Aves > Sphenisciformes > Spheniscidae > Aptenodytes > Aptenodytes patagonicus. The sequence continues at coordinate 32,542,577 of NC_134955.1, read as the reverse complement.
TTCCCTGCTGTTTTTCTGCTGCATTCTCTGTGTGCTGCCAAATTACATTGCATCGGCACAATAGAATGAAGTCCCAGTGGTATTTTTGTCCTGATTGTCATTGTGTGCCCTAAAAGCATGCATATGGTGACAAAAGGAGACAAACCGCTCTGTCTGCTGTGCCTGGGACTACTGGCAGGTGGATTAGGGGAAGGTAATGGAGGGCAGCAGCCAGCCCTGTGTTTCGAAATGTCTGGTTTGAAACAGCATAAACCAGTGCTGCTTACATTTGAAAAGGTTAGACGTGACTTAGAGTTCAGAGGCTGTGGGGAAAGAAGGAGGTGCAAGGCAAAGTCTTCTGATGGTATAAAGCATAAAAAAACCTTTGCCATCTTCCTACCCTTATGAGCTAACGGTGTGTGTCCCCCACCCCCAAGTCTCCGTTGAACACATTGAGGGTTCATGTGCTTCAAAGCAGGAGAGTTTTCTCCTCCCAGCTGAGCCCATTCAAACCGGAGGTGGGGTTTTTTTGCAATCCTTGTTTGCTGTCAGATCAAGCCCTGGATGTGTCAGCATGACATCCTCATCCCCCCGCAAACTGCCGGAGAAGCAGATTTTGGTGTCATGTTAACACAGCCGTGAAAGTAAGAATCAAGTTTCTTTTAGAAAGAGCTGTGGGTGCACGAGTAAGGCACAAAAAGGCAGGAGTAGATCTGTGTAGATGGGTTGTTCACCAGCTTCACACAATGCGGGAGGGGAGTTGATGTTGCTCCAGAATCTGTAAAGCTCTTTGCCATCGCGTTGCATTGTGTTGGGCAAGTGACCGTTTCTGAAGCAATGTAGGTACAGAGATGCTGACAGAAAGAACATGAAGTTTCTGTATGCTGAGCTACACGGTAAGATCTTTAGTACCTTTGGTGCAGCTTTGAGAAGGCATCCCTTTAAAATTCCTCTAAATAGCTGGAAAGCAGAGGGAAGGAAAAGAGAAACCCACTGGCATATCAGAGCCTGTGTGGATGGAGGATTTGGTTTAGAGCCTGCATACAAAGTCCTGGATTCACTGATGTGAGTAGAAATTCACTGTAGTTGTTTAAGACTTGATGAGTACGTCTCTCTGGGGCTTGAGTATGTCTTGCCCCAAAGACATTATCCTAACGTTGCCTGTATACCACACCAGTGTGACATAGCCTTACTTTTATTACTGAAAATAAGATTTGTCAGAAGCACAGCATGATGGACTTGAGCTAAAAGAGTTGCTTGCACAAAGCAAATGAACGTCTCTATGGCTTGAGATTCACACGTGACTATTTATTTTGTGGGTAAGTTTATGTCATTTGGGATCTTTTGCCCTCCAGCACTGGGTTGTGGCAAGCTGAGCGGGCAGGAGAAGGGAGAAGGTTGGCTGTGTGGCTAAAACACAGGACTGGGAGCCACAAAGTCCATGCGCTTCCCCTGGTTCCCCCACTTACTTTCTTGTGTGACCTTGGGGAAAAGAAGGTTCAACTTTGCCTGCCTCATACCCTCTTCCCTGTCGAATGGGAATAATAATAGCGACCTGCTCAGCGGAGAGGTGGCAAGGCTTGATTAGTGCCTCAAAACATGCTTGACATTTTTGAGATTTGTAAGATACTGTAAGTTTGAAGAGTTACTTTTTTTCCACACCGTACAATAACCACAGATGTGGGAGCTTCCTCTCCTTGCTCTGGGAGTGCAGTAATGGAGGAGAGGGAGGGAGGGAGGAGAAGTTATGGGTCGGGGCTGAGATACAATGACAGATTTATGAGGGGCAGCAGGGAGGATAAAAGGAACATATTGTTCACACCACTAACTGATGCAAGACAGTGGACATAGGCTGCGTACAGACCAGGCATACATACTTTGTTAATCCATTTTAGATTTTTTTTTTCTCCATTCTTCCCAGCGTCATTATTACAAATAACCACAGTATTATTGGCCTCGATCCTGCAGATTCATGGTGCTCAGCAGGGAACATGAGGTTGGCCTCCAGCAAGGGTGTGATTGGAAGCAGTGTGCTGCAGAGGGGGAAAGCTGGGTGTAGCTCCCTGCCTCGCACGAAGTCCTCCTCCCCTGCCAGGCTGGAGGAGAGGAGGGACGAGGACAGAGTCCTGTCCTCAGGAGGAACGGCTGTACACCCAGCCCAATTCAAGCTCTGTGCCTCCATGCCCAGCCTTCCCCCTGCAGCAGATAGAAATCACAGGGCCACCGAAAGCGGCCGGCTCAGCGGCGAAGGGCTGGATGGTGCTGAGATCCCCAACCGACTCACCGGATTTTATTTGTGTATCTACGCAACACGCCCCTCTCGTGCTGTGCAGTCAAGCATCAACCTGCTCCTATTTCTGCTGATATGCACGTCACTGCAGGCTACTTTACAGCAGGTAATCACCACCGCACCGCCCTCCTCCACTGTAGCCAAAATGGTGGCTGGATATACTTAGGTGGCAGCGAGCCTCATGTCAGAACGAGTGCCGTGACAAACCTCCTCACTCAAGGCATGGAGGAGTTTGGGCTGGGTGACTTGGCTGCAGAGCAGGGGTTTATTCCCTGGGGAAAGAGCAGCATAGATTAGTTAGTGCACCATGGAAGGGGGTGCACAGGAGCTTTGTTAACAGTGAAGGAACGGCCAGACACGTGGTCTGCTAGTTATTTTTGAGAAGGGAGAGAAAGGAACAGAAAAGACCTCGAGGCACTTTCCATTACTCCCTGTAAAGGTGAAACAATGACATTGGTGGGCAACTCCACATTAGCAGGCACCTGACTGCCAGCTGAAGTGGCAGCCAAGCTGTCACGGCTCCAGTGTTCATGTCAGCCTGGCACGGGGTGGCTTCCCACTGTCCGGCCCTGCCCGCAGGCAGGGGAGCATCCTGGAAAGGCGGCTGCAGCTGCCGTGCAGACGGGCTGCGAAGCCACAGGAGTGAGCCCTGTTGCACTGGGGGAAGAACAGGTTGGTATTTGCTTGGTGTAGAGCATTGTTTTCCTCTCCAGCTGGTTCAGAGAAGGGTGAGATCTCTCTGGTCCTGCACAAATGGACACAAAACAGATGCAAAGTACTGTTCCAGCCATTTGGTAGCATTGTACATGCGCTTTGCTTTCTTGCTTTGGACAGGTGTACAGGACTGCCTGAGAAGCCAGGGACCTGATCCTGGCCTTTTCCTGAGCCAGCGTCAGGGAAGTGATTATCCTTTATTTTCGTCTGACACCATTGCCTCTGGAACACGTGGTTTTCACCAAATTAAAGTTCAAAAAAACCCCACCCCAAGCCACGAAGTCTCATACCAAGAAAAGGATTCAATGGCCAGCAAAATTAATCCTGGGAGGGAGAGATCTGCAGTTCAGAAGACCAAGCTTTTGGATACATTTCCCTACCCCTTTTCAGATCCCTGGCAAAAAGTGTCAGCAAGACAATGACTAGGAGCTTCATGCCATGAGGGGCAGGCTCCATTTTCAGCACACACCTTTGGAAGCATTGCTTTTATCCAGACCCTCTGTCCTGGCTGCTCTATATTGTCCAGGAGGGTTCCTACTGCAGATTCTCTCCCCTTCTCAGTCCCATCAGAGCACACGTGACCGGTTTGATTCAGTGGCAGGACTTGGCTTGAATGTTGTAAAGATGCTGAGCAATTTTCTCATAATTACTTTTAATAATCAGCATCAGCTGGTTTTCGTAAGTTTTTTCTACTTAGACTGCTCTGTGCCAGCAGAATCTACATAAAGGAACTTAAAATTGGGATGGCTGGGTAAATAATTAGTCATGAAGAAAAGGAAAATTTGGAGGAGACAGTCAATAATTAGTGAACGACTCCTAAGTGGTGAGATCTGTTTACTGCACCTACCTGGGCTGAGAGGTTTTCATCTGCAGCGGGGGTGGTTATTTCATATTTTATCCAAATGCACATGTCCTTTGCCATTAGCTGGTAGAGTCTGTTGGTGTGTTTACTGGCAAAGATGGCTTTTTTTGCACCTAGGAGGACTGCTTGACCTGGCATGCACATGTGTTTCTCTGCCTTTGCCCTTTGCACTCTCAGTGTGTGTTTGTGCAAACGCTGCTGTGGTGCTGCAGCAGGCACAGCTCGGGGGTCTGCAGCCTCGTCAGACGCTCCCTGCTCAGGACCCCAGATCTGTTCACAGGACTAAGAAAGGTCTGACTCGGTTTCTTTTCTTTTTTTTTTTACTTTGTTATTTTTAAATTTCCTTCCTCTGCTGCGCGAGGCAGCCTCCCCACCTCCACACCGCCCTGGAAGGATGCAGGGAGGCAGGTTACCTCTGCAGCAGGCTGCCAGCCACACAGTCTGCAAGGAAGCAGGCAGGAAGAGCCGGAGAGCCGTACAGCCAGCACCCACACCCACTGCCATTAAAACTGCTCAAGTCGGCTCATCACTCTGCAGCCAGCCTGCCTCAGCTGCTTTTTATTTTACTAGAAAATGTCATGCTTTGACTCAGAGCTGGATGCTATGGGGATGAGCTTTCCACGCATCCAGCTGGTCCCCGCCTGCCATCCCCATGCCAAATGTGCAGGGTTGCTGCAGCCTGCGCTTGCAAGGCACTTCTGTGGCACACCGTCGATGCTCTCCGTGCCTGCTTCCTCATGCATGCCTTCAGCCGTGGTAGGGAAACAGCCTTGTGTGTGGCCCCCTGTGCTAGATGAGCTCTCAGCACCCTAACAAGGTGCTCATCGTCTTTGGAGACCACCATTCTGCCTTCCTGCTGGGTGGGAAGGTACGTCACCTTTTGCTTGGTAGCAAAACCAGAGACACTAAATTTTCACGGCAAGTGCAGGGACACAGTGTGGCCTGTTGTCAGCAGGTCACTCTCCTTGCCCCCAGTGCACGCCAGAGCTCCACTTTAAAATGTAGTTGGGCTAGATGCTGATTTTTCAGCCCGCAGCAATGTGATGCTGCAGACTCAAGTGCTTTGCTCCCCTAGGCAGCCTTGCAGAACACTCTGCCTTTTGTCTAGGTATTTCTTCTCCTGGGTGAAATTGCGCCTTTAATTTGGCTGCCGGTGGGTCTTGCCACCCGTGCAGGAGACCAGCGTGGAGGCCCAGTGCACGGCTGTGAACTGCTGTCCTCAGTCCCGCTTGTCGTGATGCGTTCAGCCAAGGCGGCAGGACCGCAGCCCTTCTCTGTCACCTCTGCTGTCTTGGGGTGTGGGGACACCTCTGAGGCTCCTTCAAGGAGGGGATCTGCGATGCTCTGAGCACTTGCACTACTACACTCAGCAGAAGAGTGAGGCTGACATTTCTTTTCCTTTTCCTCTCTCATTTGCAGGGAGAGGCAACTAAACCTTGGGTTAGTGCATGTTAAATACTCCTTTGGGGAGCATTGGACTGGGTATGTTACTGCCTCCCTGCCAGCCAGGAAGCCTGCTTTGTCGCTTGGTACATGCTCTGAGGCCTTGGCTCCATCCTCAGTGTTGGCTAAAATGACGTGCCTCTAGCTTTCACTTTCGGTACCACTTTTGGGACATCAGAGCTGATGGTGTGGCTTCCTCGAATGGTTATAAGTGAAGAGGTTGCTTGACTCTTTCTTCTGGACAAAGAATATTGCTTATCTTAAAACGGCCTTATGTTCTGGTCTCATCTCTGGTGATGCGGCAGGGACAATCAGCCCCATCTCTGCCTGGGATGCTTCAGACTAACCTTGTGGACATCAGAGAGCTGCAGCAGCTGCGATGATCATGCAGAAGAATTAAAAGGCTTTGCCTAGGCTCACCTACACAAGTTCTCATCCAATTTATCTGATATGCTTTTGGTTTCCTTACATCTTCTCTATCTAGTTTTTGCACTGGTGCTTTCTCCTGGGGGTCATTACTGCAGCTGAATCTGTGGCAGATCGTGTGGCAGGTAGGCGCCTCTCATGAGCACCTCCAGTGCAATGCTTATTTCCAGTGCACTGTAATGCACCGTCATTGCTGTGGCTTTCCCTTATATGTAGCTCCTTATCCCCTTTGCTGCAGTTTTACTTCTGTCTTATCACCTGCATTTCGCTGGCTCACCACATTAAAATAAGTTTCTCTCCTGGAAATCAGCAGTGCCCACAGCTTTCTGACTGCAGTGGGGTTTCCTTCATATTACTGAGCTGCTTCTCTTCTCCATAACAATTTTTTCTCTTAGATATTCCAGCAAACATGCCAATAAATTATTTAGTTCTTCCTTGTTAGTGACAATTAGATCTCCCTTGTGCCAAATGAATGAAGCGCTGCAGTGAGAAACCTTCTCAGGGATACGTTAACAAAGCCATGATGCACACGCTTGTCTTCTCACAGTGAAGTTGAATGTCTTCTTGCATATGAATAGTCCTGTACTCCAGATACAAAAAATCAGTGCCCCAAATCTGCCTGTATCTTTCCGTGGCCTTGCACAGACATACGTATGCTGTCTCGTGTTTTGATGTAGCCAAACTTATTGGAAATGTGCTTCTACCCTCTGGATAAATAGAGGAGTGTAGGTTCCCTGGCAATGAGTTCAGTGGTGATTTTCTTCCAGCGCTGTATTCACTCACACATTGCTTTTTAATATTGTGAAAGTTACTGTGTTTTTTTTCATCTCTCTAAGCAAGTAGATGGGAGCCTCCGATCAGCTGTTTGGCAGATGTTAACCAGAATCAGAGGTCCCAGCTCAGACAGCCACAGAAGGAAAATTCAATGAACAAGAAATCAATACCAATAGCAGTGAGACACAGCAATGCACAGACCTGTTTGAACCGTTCAAAAAACTCACAGGAGAAAAGGTGACATTCTCCGAGAGTAAAAGTAGTGATGTCCCTCATTCTTTAAGGGGTTTTCATTTCTTACGTTTGCTGTTGCAAACATTGGTTTCTGCTTTTTACATTTTTTTACAACTTTTTCCCCTTGCTGTTTCCTTATATTTTGCTGCTGTTTCGAAAAACTGCATTTAAGCTGAAGGGGTTTTTTTCTGTATTTTTTTCTCCCCACTTGTTTCCCTGTTAAGCCAGAGAATGAGCAAGGTCGTAGAACTTCTCTAGAAAAGTTCACTCGCAGTGTGGTAAGTTCCTTTTCTTTTCCCTCCTCCCTTTCCTCAGAACTTCATTTTTAGTTGGGGGGAATGTGGATGCTTGACTTTTTATTTCATCCTTTGTTTTTGCAGAAGTTTGCAGCTTCTCTGTTAATACTCTAGCTCATCTAAATAGTAGCTCTAAAGAAGGGGCGGGGGGGGAGGGGGAGCGAGAAGCAGAATTCCATAATGCTCATTCTAGCTTATCATCACTGCAAAAGCAAATTGATTTTTGTCTAGAATTAAACGCAAGGTTGTTTTTTTGCTGTGTTCCCACTACAGTATTTGTTGTGGCTTTTCCTTGCGCATTGAAGTAGAAGAGCATGGTTCTCATAGTGCCATTGCAACAGTATCCGTATGGTGATATAGTGCATGGTTAATGATACCGAATGTATATACACATACATATCCACCCACAGCACTGCAGCAGCTTCTTCTGTTGCCCCCGTCTGTCAGTGCTCGTGTAAATAGTGATGGGCGATACCCTTTGATTCATTCATGATACTGATACCGGAAAGGGCGCACAGTAACAGCAAGAAAAATGACACTGTTAAACCTTTTAGTTAAGGGGACGGTGGGATCTCAAGGGCAGTGGACAGATGTCCTCTCCTCTCTTGTCCTTCACCAGCCTCCAACCTCCAGCCAGTCCGTCCAGGTGGGGGAAGCTGGTCTGGCTGTGAAGGGATGCTGCAGCACAGGGTGGCGTTGGGCACTGGCCAGGGCTGCTTCTCTCCAGCCCCCAGGGCAGGACCCCAGAGCTTGGGCAAGACCCACTTGTCCCACTTGCTTTCAGGGATCTGCGTGTGCAGCAGATCTTCTGGAGAAAGGGAAGAGCAGGGAGAGGGGGCAAGACCAGAGGCAGATGCTGCAAGTGGGGTGGAGGACCAGGAATACTGGGCAGCACGGGGTGGGACAGGCTGCGTGCGTGGGGTGGCCCAGAACAAGCACAGGGCTAGAGCTGAAGATGCAACAAATAGGTCAGTGGGGAATCACTCTTGTGTTGCTCAGTATCAAGCACACTTTGACTTGATATGTCATATGGTTTTGGCATGCTGCTATGGTCTTCATGTATTGCCCATCATCAGTTGTAAGGTGATACTGGGACAGCAGAGAGTCATCAAGCGGTTAATTCCCATAGAAGCTACTGTACAGAACACTATTTCATAGAAAGTTCACAGACCTTGTTACGGCTTTATAACAGCTTTATAATGAAGGCATTAGACTATGTGTATATACAGTACATATGCTTGCATTTGTGTGTGTGTGTATGTATGTATATTTATATATACACTATATACATACACATGGCATATAAACATAAAACATTTGTACATACAGATAGAAAAGGGGAAACTGCGCAGGTAAGTGTGAGCTGTCGTAGAGCAAATAAGCCTAGAGGGGTTCTTCCTGATGCTGCCATGCTACCGCACAAGCAAACCCAAATGTAATACGCAGAGCTTTGTAGTATATCCACTGGCAGACTTCCTGGAGAATGTATTTATATAGCTAATGCATATGCGCACATTTAAAATATGTTGATACAAAATATATCACTATGCCCATCTGCATATTTACTACTTTCTAAGAGTATGCCAGAAAGAGGAATAGGCAAGATTTTTTTTAAACAAACTATGCAGAAATATTTACACCGAGTGGTAAATTCTTCTCCCAGATTTGCCAAATACATAGAAGAGTAACTCTCACTTTACTAGACTGGCTGGGTTTATAGTAACACAGCCAAGGACGGATTTTTCTCTTGCATTTGATTTGAAGGGTAACTTGACAAGCTCAGTTTGGGATGATTGAATTAAGTAAGTAAGTACCTGTAAAGGAAATCGTCTTAGATTTGTCGGCACTTTAGTTCATTTTTGTCTTACTGGCTAGCATACTGTAAACATTTTCTTTCATTTTTCTTAATACAGATATAAAATGTCATCCTCTGATGGTATGGTAGCTACCAGAACTAGGAAGGGTCTGAATTTTTCATACTTTGCATTATGGTAGTTTGACACTGCCATCAGATGAGAAAATAGTCACTATGTTGACATGTCATAATGTCCTCGGAGGACAGCATTACCAAAGCGGTAACTTTATGGCTTACTCAGGGGGCTAAATTAAGACGAAGGTAATTCTGCATGCTCTAGTTCTCCAAAATGCACTGCAGTTCCCCGACTGTGTAGGAGTGGAGCGATACAGCGGCCCTCGTTCCCAGAGCTGCACTATGCTTTAGTGATTGCTCATTACAAGATCACATATTCAAGCTGACCCTGCAGAGGCGCGCTGAAGTTAAGCATATGCCTAAGGTTTGGCTGGAACCAGTCCTCGGCTCTCTTCAAGGGGGAGCGCTAAGCCTATTTTGCAAACAGAATACTATGAGGTCACATTTCCAGTGATGGCTGTAAGAGGAACATCCAAAACATCCAGGGCTAGAAGTTTATTTGCCTTAATGAGCCATCGCTGAGATGAAGTAGTGGCTCCCAGACTGGCCATACTATAAACTGCCTGCGGACCTGGGCCACCCCCAGGCTGTGCTGCTCTGTTTGGCACTGGGAGGACGCAGTAGAACACCAGGGAAATTTTCATGCCACCAGGGCTGCGGCATGTGACCCAGCGTTTTGGGAAATGATTGAACTGAGGTCCTTGGAAGGCTTGGCCTTACCGCGGCAGCACGTGCTCCGGGCCACGTGCCTCGTGGTGCTGGGCACTTCGGCAGATACGCTGCCTGCTGGGGCAGCTCCTGGAGGTCTGAGCCAGCCTGGTGGGTGCTGCCCAGCCAGACACGCCCCACAGCCTTCGCACTCGCCAGGAAACCCTGCCGAGGTTACGGGAAGTGGAAACGTAATGCAAAACTTGGGGCAGAACTCCAGAACTTTGGTTTTGAATAAAAACATGAATTTTAAGGTAAATTGCATGTCAAGATTCAAATACAGATTTCAAGAACAGAATTTGACTGAAGACTTATCTAACATAGCAAAAACATCAGGAAAATTATTAGTCGAGGAATAGCTCAAAGACACTTACAGTGGGGAATAAAGTGGCCTAGCTGCGTTCGTTCTTTCTGCATCACCGTGATTATTAGTAAGGTCATAAGAATATTTAAAACGTGTTTTAAAATATGGAGCAAATTTTCTCCCAACATCAATCAGTTATTGATCCCTATAGTACTCTGGCACTTCAGGCCTATTGAGAACCTCCCCCGCATAATTTTTAGCTCATTGTTTCTTCAAATAAAGCAGTTACTATTAATTAAATTTGCTATAACTTTTCAGCTGTGATAAGCAACACAGGGAAAACATATATCTAATGATGTTATGGTTTCCTTTTGCATCACCGTACTCAAATTTGGGGAATTTGGTTCCACTAACAGTGTAAGTGGCATAGGGCCAGAGCAGGAGCATGGAGGTGGAGGTTCAGGACCCCTCCCTTGCTCGTGATGATGTACTTACAGGGATGCTTTCCATACCAGAGAAGGCCTGTTTGTAGCCAGAATGCCAGACATGCCTGACTCCTTAGACAGCGATTTGTCACTTGTGTGAAAAAAATCAGACTCTCTAGGTTTGCCTGTTCAAGTTGCTTGGATCTCACCATCTCTTGTTTGAGAAAGACAGGAAAAAAATGCAGCACTTCAGAAAAAGAAAGTAAAGCTTCATCAACAAACGGCAAACAATACTGCAGGCTTTTTGTCTCTTACTTGGGTTAAAACCCTCCCCAGAAAAATCTTTCGGTGCTTCCGAATTGCTCTCCTGCACTGAGTGGAAAGCTGTACAGCTTGGCTTTGGAGCACAGACTTGGAGCAAGTGGAAGTCATCTTACGCACAGGGCTCCTGCTCATCTCAGAGTCACAACCCAGGAGACAGAGATAACCCCAGACCATTTGACATCCTTTAGAAAGACACTGTGGAGCCCTGCTAGCCAGACAGAGGCTTGCCACCTTCAAGGGGATCAAAGGGGAATAAGAAAGAACAGGGTTTTACAGATTTTTTTTTTTCATACCACTCTTCAATTCCTACAAGACCCACTGTCTCATCTTCCTTGGCTTGGTACTTTTGACCAGGAGAAGACAGCTCATGACTAATGAATGCACCGAGTTTTTGCACCAAATCTTTCTGGAAGCCAGGTGCTATCTGGTCCGCATTAAGCAGGACACTGACAGCAAGATTTTGCCAGGAGAATTTTCACTGTGGTGATGGTTCACCTTTTACTTCCAGGTCCTTTCAAAGTATCAGCTGGTACCTTTGTGCAATGGCCAAGAAGGGGGCTGTGCCCACTGCTGGTCAGGTCCTCCTGTAGCGAAGGGCATAGTTTGCAGTGCCTCCCTGTCTGGGTTCCCCTTGGAGCAAGGGGACATCTGTCTGACCCAGCGCCCAACGTGCCAGACATCCTCAACCTCCTCAGATTACCTGCCTGAAGTCTGCAGCTGCAACGTCGGTGTGTGTTTTGTGGCAGCCCCACACACACACAGTCTGGGCAGCAGCGGTGTGGTCCCAGGACCAAACGTCACGGTCATCGGTCATCTGGTGAACACCAAAGGGCCATGTCCGCATGATGGAGCAGATCACTACAAGGCACACGTTGCCCAGCACTGCTGGAGCAGAGAGGCGGCAAATTTCTTTTCTGCCCTGTTCAGGTTTTGAAGAGTCCTCAAAACATACGTGGGCAGCGCAGTGGTAGGATAGACATCACGGTCCCTGACCCCTTCGGCCCTGTGCCGGGCTCCCGTGCCATGAAATCGCAGGTATAAAGCTAGACTGGCTCTTCCATGCTCTCCACGGGGGCCCTGGGGAAGGGTCCATTTCAGGGAGTTGCAGATCTGACAGGCTGTTGCATCGGAGCACTTACTAATCCACATCATTTAAAAAATGATGGCGCTGCCCATGGTGGCAGGTTTATCTTATTACAATTTTCCTTTTGAATACAGCAAGGATTGACATTATGAAAGCAGAGTTAGCCTGTCTTCTCTCCCAAGTGAAGATAAATGGCATCATAAAAATCAGACATCATGTATCATATATGTTATAAATAATACCTAGTATTGAGGTAATAACTTAATTTTAAAGACACACATACACACAAATCCATATATCTACATCTCTCTCTTCTGTCATATTTGATCATCTCACTAATTAAAAGGAGCCTGCTATACTATTTTTAGCCATGCAGTCTCAGCCTAGTTTAAACCACCGTAGTTTCCCATCTGCTTTAGAAATGATTTAATAATCAGATAGACGGAAGCTTAGTTCTCATAAGCTGAGATGATCCTTCAGGGCCAAGAGTAGAAGGAAAATATATTTTAATGAGTACATTTAGGGAAACTACCGCTGCTTTTGTCTCGCAAAGGAAGCCACCAAGTCTCTGCCTAACTTGTGCTGGTGGCCATTTACATTTAATAAAGGGGGAAACAGGAGGGGATTCCTTTGTTGCATCTTGCAGCATCTTGAGTATTATCTCTAAAAGCAGCAATGGTTACTCCAGCAATAACAGGGATTAAACCTACGGGTACCAGCCTTGGCAGGTAACTTAGATAAGCCTGGGCCATGATATTCAGACGGCAGGCCTGTGCACATCACACGTGCATACACTGTGCTGGACCACTACAGCTTGAGGAAGGAGGCAGGGAAAACACGGGGAAAGGGATTTCCCACAGACTCCAATATCCAGCCAAAAGTCTGGCATTTGCACCTTCGCCCCTCCAGTCCTGTGCAGCACTCTCTGGCTGAGGCTGTTGGTTTTGCCTGGAGCTGCCAGGTCCTGCCATTGCTTGGGCTGAGTTTCACAAGGGGCTCTGGCCAGCAAACCCCTTGTGCTTCTCCCAGGTTGTGCAACTCTTCTCTCCATCCTCAGGCAGTGGAAGAGACGCACAAGAGCTTCTTTACCTTCTTCAGGTAAAGAGCTTTTTCAGTCCAGGAATGTAACGACTAACAGTGTGCCACGTCAGTTGGTTCAGACAGAAGTTGTAAAAATTCTGAATAAACAATGTATCACTGGTCTGGCCACTCTTGTTGTCCTTTAAAGCATGAAGATTGAGAACTCTGATCCTCTCAAAAACTGTAGTGTGTGTGCGCCTTTTGTTCTTAAAGAAATATCAGCTGGGAATAAAACGCAGAGATCTCAGCATTGGGTCACCACCTCAATATTGAGTCAGAAACTTTAACACCAGTTTTTCTTACAGGGGAAATTCCTTCCTTGGGATATAGCAATTTTAGGAAAGTTTGAATTCAAGTCTGAGTATCAAGGAGTCAGGTATGAAGCAGCAGGGACCTTTTCCAAGTGGTAAATTCAACTCAGTGCAGAAAGAGAATAAGGTGAAGGAAGAGGTGGTCTGTGTTCGAGCTGCGTGGGAAGTAGACTGTAGACTAAGAATATAAGAACAAAAGTTTTCTAATGAGCTTTCTTTAAAGAATCCTTGACGTTATGGATGGAATATTTTGCACAGGACAGCAAGTCAATGAAGACTGAGGATTGTCTCAGTTCCCGGGCACAGGTGAATAAGTGAATCGACAGACTGGCCCAGCTTCATTAACCATAGGAGACAGAGCTGCAGTAGGCAGAAGGCAGAAGCTGGTAAGCAGGAGCTGCTGTAGTCCTTGCGTTAGCAGCAGCAGGGTGGTTTTGTATTCTCATCCAGAAGCATTGTAGGCAAAGTCCCGCATTATATCCTTAATCACTGTGGAACCAGTGTCCCACCTTGGTTTCTCATGCAAGGATGTCTTTTCCAGGAACCAGAATAGGACTGGAGATCTTGTATTTGGTAATAGTTGTCGTGCTCAGTGGCCAGGATGCTTTCTATCTGGAGCCTAAAACGCCCTCCTCCTCTTTGCAGTGATGCAAAGTGGCATTTTCATTGTAGCATTTCCTCTGCTTTAGTTTTCTGGTATCTTTTGGCTATTTCGTATTGGCCTATCCTTGGCTCAGGACTATAAGTGCATCTCAATTCAGTACCCAGAGAAATCCAAAGTCCCATGTTTAGTTTCAGTTCCATGTGTATCTGTTCATTTACATTACACAGCTATGAAAGCCTTAGTGTCTACCCTGCCTGCCTGGTTGTCCCTTCCTAGATGCTCTCAGCAGGCTTCTCTTCCAGCTCTGTGTTGTTACCCTTGTACTTCCCTGCTGCCACTTTCCCATCTTCCTCATCCTCAGCTTCATCCCTTGGCCACTGTTACTGCCTCGTGCTGCTTTTTATGTCCTCTTGGTTAGCCTGCTGTTGGAGCAGAGTCCAAGTCACACTCGAACTGTCCTGGTCCTATTCTTAATTCATGATTATGGTGTCACACATATGAAATGTGTTGATGGGATCTTACCTTTCTCAGGTGAACTGTGTGATATTTTGCACAGCTGTGTGTCACTGAGATGTATTACAGATACTAACCATGAACACAGTGAAGAAGGCATAAGGCTGGAGAAAGAATTGCTGCCTGATATCATCAGGGCTCTCTTTTTAACTGGTTCTTTGATAATCTCATAGAACTGTCATACACTTACCAGCTTTCTCACTTTTTCACTTTCCCAGCTCTACCAGCTTGCATAAATAGATAACAGCATTTGAGGGCATGGAAAGTATTCACGACCTGCAATATAATAAAGACAAAGGTTTAAGGCATTATGGGTAGAGAATAGTGGTAGAAAAACTGCAAAGTATAAACAGGTGATACACTGAGATGCTGGTGAAGTGGGTATCAGAACAGACAGCTAGAAGGGAAGGATATAGGAATGGATGCCAAAGTTTCTTAGATTTGGCACCAAGAAAAGACATCTGGGGAAAGGGTTATTTTTTATCTTTGGAAGATATTTTACTTTAAAAGAAAAGGTACTTGTTCCACTACTCCAGTCATTAACAAATGTTGGCTTTTACTGGGAAAAGATACTTGCATTATGTAGGTGATGGAAAGCATCAGAATATACCCGAAGCATGAGGGGATCCAGTTAACATTCGCAACCTGTCATCTGATTGTTCCCTTCTGTGCGGTAACTAGTCAGTGTCAGTACCTAACACTGCAGAGGACCGGGTGCATGGCCTGCACAGTGCATGTATTGACTGGTTGCTGCATGCTTGAATACGTCGCATCTATTCCTGGTATCGGCATAGTACCTTACCTGGAAGATGTCTGCGCTGTGTAGTCTTACGCTGCATGCTCGTCAGTTTGGTCAGTGGTGGGCTGCATGTATTGCATGTGTGCTGTGTAGTCTGTTCTGTATACAGGGGCTCCTTTAAAGGATAAGTATTCATCATTTCTAGTGGATAAGTTATTCTTCACTTCCCTTCCTAAAAACACCGCTGTGTAGTGCTGCTGGCGCAGAATGGCAGCTGCCTTTCACCCTCGAGGTCGCTACCTTCCAGCGGTGGGTGAGTGATCCCTGTGTGTACGGTTCGTGAAGTGCTTTGGGATCCTTCTGGATGAAAGGCACTCTGTGGAGCTCAGGATATACTTACTATTCATTTACTGTCTTTTATTCCAGCCACACACAAACTCTGGAAGATAAAACTCAGTACATCCCCGCTACAGACAGATCTAGCTGCTAGCTGCAGATACCGAATCAGGATCTTAGCAAGGTGTTTGGTGGGGGGAAGGTGGGCTTAGACCCTGCTGTGATTTCAGCCAGGCTTGTTCTGATACTCCAGAGGGGTTTGATATTTCAGTGGTGTTTCTGTTTTCCTCTGACTGTGTGGGGTATTTACATATCTGGTTCCCAATCGCACGGAAGGCAATTAAACAAACTGAGTCCACTGCACACAAAGGAAAGACCAGAATCACACCCTGCCCAAGAGCTAGACCAGCAACATGCAGTAAGGGCATTTTCTGAGGTGGCTTGAAAAAACACTCTACTACACCATTGTATACTGGCTGCAGTGATCCATCTGCGCCTCCGTCTTTCCATTTTTTTTGTTGGAGGGAGGGACGGGCCCTGGATCCGTAGCCCAAGGCTGCCCACCTGGCAAGGCTGTGCTGAAGTGCCCTCCTTCAGTGTGGTAAGGTTAAGCAGTCGGTAGGCTTCTTCAACTAATGCCAAAATTGGCTCAAACACATTCTCGGCTACAAGGAGCCCAGACTGCTCCACAGCAGAAGAGGATCTTCCTCCTGGTGCTGGTGGGATGGTAGAGGAAGGGCTCCAACCATTATGAAGCTGTTCTAGGAGTGGGTGAGTACAGGGCTTGTGTCAGCTTCTGGTTTGTGCCGTACACAGTGGTGTGCTGGTATTTCTCAAAGCAAAGTGCAATGCCTCACTTAGAAAGCGTAGGAAATCCTCACAAAATAAAATGGGTACGGACGATACCAATTTTAACTGGACTGCAGCTCCGAACTGTTCCCATAGTGATATAAGCTGGAAGAGAAAAAAAGCAATATCAAATGTAGGAACCTAACCCATGGTTGTTCAGCTTCCCTGCGGTCAGCAGGAATGGCGAGAAGCTCAGGTAACTTGTCAGTCAAGCCTTACAAGAGGAGTGGAGCCCACTCTGCAGGAGTTTGGGGGTAACTCGTGAGACCGTGCTGCTGAGGATGGGTGAGCATCCTGCACACCAGGAGCAGCCGCTCCCCTACTTACCCTCTACTGCCACTTTGCAGCTCCTGTTTTCAGTCTGTGTCAGCATGTCATTGGTGGTATTGTCTACCACATTTTGTGTGCTAATTTATGTTATATACATTCATAGTTTACATGTCTGTTTATTTTGTGTTGAACTAAGTTATTTTCCTTTATTGTTTATGTTTTTAACTGTGTTTCATATTTAACTTCATTAATTTATGTTACTTCATCTTATGTTTGCAATGTATCTTTTCATGGAAAAAATCTAATAAAAAATATTTTTAAAATGGCACAAAAATAAAATTTCCCCAAGATCTGCAGTGTATTATAACATCAAAAACCAAACAGTGCTGGCAGGGCTAGGGCCCTGGCAATCTCTTTCTTCAGAGATAAAGTTTGGTGGCAGGACTGCCCACTGCCAAAGTTCTTGTAGTACTTCAGCTAAAAGGTAGGAAACCTGAGCAGTGCCTGTCACCGTGTGAAAAACCTCAGATTCAAGCTGATGGAAGTAGGGTTTGCTCATCTCCAGTGGAGGTGCAGACCAGCCCCAGTCCTCTGCTGTGGGTCTTACAGAGGGATGGGGCAACGCCGCTCCCCAGGAGATGGCTTCTCCTCCAGGAAGGTGATGCTTCTGGCTGGAACAGATTGGGCAACAGGCTGGGAAAAGGACAGCCCTGAGCGCAAAAGAGGGGTAGAAAGCAAGAAGTGGAGTCGGCTATAGCAGACAAAGTCCTAAGCTGGTGGGTGGAGAGCGTGGAGGGGAACAGTCAGCATGAAAGCACTTTGGTCTGTATTGACATGGCAAAACGGAGAGCCTGTGCTGCCATACCAGAAGCTCCCCACATGCTTCTTCTCCCCTGTCGCTGCAGCCACAAAGCTCCCTATGGGATAAATCCTGCCTGGGTGCTAAGGTAAGTTGTTGATGGCATGCATGGGAGTGCTGGCTCGTGCATGCTGGTGGTGGTGAATGTCTGCATGTTAGATACACAGACTGCACTCTGTGCTGGGCAGAGCACATTAACGTTGCGTGAAACCACAGGTACTGGACAAAACTAAACTTTCTATTTAAAATTATTAAAAATAGATAGTTCACAGCCTTTACCTTCTCTCCCAACTGTGCAAAGTGCTGGTTTTGGTAGATAAAGGCAAAGAGCAAGATGGAAACTCCGGTGGCTCATACAGGAGGTTTGAAAGGAGTGCTGTCTCCTTTTTGTGTCAAATCCCAGACATATTTTTTTTCCTTACTTGGCTTCTTGCCTGTGTTAAATTGCTGAATTCTGCTTCATTAAAATAATTGCTAATTGCATTTTACACTTTACTTTAGTAGCTGCTCAGCAAAGGCTCAGCCATCAAAGATGCTAAGCACCTCCCATGACCTACAGGTTAATCTTCACCGGGCCTCAGTGAGAGCCCTGATGGTCTGCAAGTGCTGAGGTCCGGTCCCCTGCCCAACATGTACCCAAGCAGTAGGATGGGCCACATACTTGGAAGTCAAATTCTGGGGGGCAGTTTCATAAGGTTTATTAAGAATTCCCCGACGTTTTCCTTGGGTTACTCCAAATTAACTGAGGCTCCTGTCATGCCAGTGTTCAGGGGTAAAAAAAAATCATTCAGGTGCATAGAGAGAACTGGACGTTACCTTTACCAAGATGCAGTTGAAGCTACATGTGATCCTTGCCTGAAAGCTGTGTTACAGCTCAGCTGCTTGCAGGGAATGAGAGAAAAGAAAGCCTTCCTGCATCCAACAAGACACACAACATATGCCCTACAGCATATGCCCTACTGCTTGTGCTATGCTGTTTGAGTGACAACAGTCTGGGTTTTTAATTGTCGTAACCCTAGTTAGTAGTGACAAATATTTTGCAACTGGAGGACTGGAGATTTCTTTATAAAATTTAGACCCCACGTAAAGAGTTTACTCCATACGTCCAGTCTAATCTTGCCTTGAGTTATTCAGCGTATGCGTATGACAGAGTAAAAGAAGCACTGTAGTGTGCTGAGCTTGAAATCATATGCTTTCCAAATCCCCTGCCAGCACAGCTTAGATGAAATTTCTCCTGGAAATAAGGCAGGAGTTGTTGACATTTTCTTTCAGTGGGGAAAAGAGAGGTAGAAATGTGGGGGCAGCTGCTGGTTTCGTGCTAAACAAAGACATGCAGAAGGAAAAAATCCTTTATTTTGGTTGAACCTTTTTAAAGAAACTAGGAGTTCTTTGTGCCAAACTTTCACATCGTAATAACCCGAAACTTCCTCACTCTGTCAGAGATCTCCCCAAGGGAATCCCGGCTGAGTGTCGGATGAGACCCAACATGACCTCTTGGGCCTGAAATTTTTGGCATGTATTGCACCCAACTACGAACTCATTTAGCCGCCTCCAACTTCTCAGAGCAGCCTTTCACCTGACTGACTCAGGTGCTCACGCCATGCAAGCCTCAGGGAAGGGTCGCAGGATTGCAAAAAATACAGGGGTGCTTCTCATCTCTGCTGTCTCGAGGCAGACACAGGCCACCCTCGCCTGGTCACCCAGACGCCTCTTTTCTGGACACAGGAAAGCGATGACGCTAAGGCACGCTGATGCCATCCTGGACTGTTCGGCCGTGGATGCCCTCATGGCGAGCAGGGGCGGGTGGGTTTGGACGGACAGGCTGGGGGTCCTGGGGAGAGCACTGGCTGTCTGGGGAGTGAGCCGCTGCACAATCCCAAAGGAGCTGTCGCGTGTGCTATGCTTTGGCTTTTGTCAGTCGGCTAGCACAAACCTTTTGTGTCTCCTGCTGGACTTTGTGCCTAAGACCACCTGGAGGGCTAAACCAGAAACAGATGCCATGGACCAGCCCCTCAACTGGTTTAAATCAGCAGCAGTTCTCTGGAAACAACTAAGTCACATTGATTTACCTTAGCAAGTGGATCCCATCCAGCATTTCCACTTGTGACACAACAGTTTACTCCCTTGTGCATTTTAGTAACACGAAACAGATACCAGTTTTCCTAACAAAATGCAGTTTTTTCCTGATCCTCTTTTTTTTAAATGAGGATCCTTAAGATGGGAGAATCCCCAAATGATCGCCTGCATCCCACCCACCTCCGGCCAGCAGATGTTCGTATCGCTCAGACCCACGCTGTGAGGCTGATGCTTCTCTCTGTGTTTTGAAACAAAATCCTCTACATCAGTATGCTGTAGTCAGGGGCCACTTCAGTACCAAAGCTGAACGTTACACTTAGTTACACCCCAGTGCTCCTGCCTGTAGCCAAAAATTTCACAGCATTAATCCCTGTATGTGATTCCAGGGATCCTTTCACCATCTGTCTTACCACAGAGGTGGATACGACAGCCGAGCAGACAACATCGGTGACTGCTTCTTGCTGTCTTAAAACAGTTTCTTGCACCCATCTGTTTGCATGTCCCCGCGCGCGAGGCCGTTCGGCACCTCACATTTCCCTGAGGCGGTTATCCTCCTGGACAGCCGGGCTCCGCACTGGGGACTCACCCCAGCCTGCAGGCGGGAAGTTTGCCGCAGAGCCAGCAAGCGGGTCTGGGCTCCCGGGCTAACGCCTTTCCTGCAAGACAGGAGGAGCTGCAGATGGAGCCCACCGCCTTTGCCCGCAGAGGGAAGCAGTTGCCACTGGGAAACCCGTGAGCGAGGTTTTGCTCTGCGCAAACCACGGCCATCGGCTCCGTATCCGATCCACTGCCTTCTCCAGGGCAGCCTTTCTGTCAGCTGCCCCCTCCCCTCGGGCCCCAGCACTGGCGTTTCCCCCTTCCTGCTTTTAGCACGTGCATGTCGAAATCGGGGCTGGATGTGGAACAGCGTTTGCTCCTCACACCCGCTGGACCCTGACACGGGGAGCTGGCGTACCCCCAAGCTGCCTGCCTGTGAGAAGATAACAAGAGGAACTGCCTGTTGCAGATTAGTTAGAGTCTGACTGAGCAGTCATTATACAAACCCAAGGCTTATTTCTCTTTTTTTTTCTAAGGAAGTATCCAAATATAGGTAGAAACTAACTTTCTTTTTTTCCTAAAACCAGCCATGTCTAAAACCATGCGAGCTCCGTTGTAGAGACAGTGGAGTCACAAAACTGTGACTGTGGCTCCCTTGTCCTGGGCAGGACAGTCCAAATGATGACAGTGTTTCCAGCAGCCGACTGCCAATATACAGAAAGCAGACAGATTAGGCCGTGGGTGTTTGTGCAGCCGAGCAAATTATTTGGTAAAAGGCACACATCTGAGTAACAAAATCTTCTGTAGGGAACTGTTACATCCTCCTGGTACAGCCCTAAATGGGAAGAGATTAGAAATCAAAGGGAAAGGGGGTGTTTCTTTTTTCTTAGAGTGTTAACTCGTTAAACAAGGCTTATTTCAGATCACCTGCTAAATTTTATATTTAAATTTTCCTACATTTTGCACATACTTGTTTTCACTGTATAATCTGTTTCTCTTGCTCTTTGTGTGGATCTTTCTTTCAAACAGCAATTAGTAAGACTTTCATTTGCAAAGGAAATCTTGGCTAAATATAGTAACGTAGAGGAGGTTGTTTAAGATCTGCTAGGTATTCCACAGCTCTCTGGTATTCCCTGGATGTTTATTTCAACCAAGACTTTTTTTCTTTTAAGAAAAACATAATTTTTCAAGAGGAAAGCTAACCAAAGAAACACAGCCACTGGTGCGATACCTGAAACAATTTTTCACGGTTGGATCAGTAATTGCAAAGCCATCAGTGTCCCCTATGGGGATATACCCTTCCTACTGTGTGCGAATGGAGAAGACCAGCTGTAGGTCCTCTCTTGCTCTGGATGAAAGCAGGGGCTCCATGGCCTAAGCCAGTGAAGGGATTCAGACATGCAGGTGACCTTCTCCCTGGTCCTTGGTCCCGCCAGTCAGTGGGAAAGCTGATGTGGATGCCAGCAGTGCGCGAGCAAGGCTGCCATGGTCATGCGCTTGCGTGGTGGCTTGGAGGAGAGCATGGGGAAGGCAGGAAGGCCAGGCAGGAGTGGACAAGCAGCGACCGAGGAGACACGAGACTAAGGAGCTGGCAAAGTGGGGTGGCAGCAGGGCAGGGACAGGAAAAAAATCACTTTTTTCCTAGATGTGTTTTCAATGGATGATGTGCAGGTGATACTGATTCACAGGCTGTAGGAATGGCAATCCCAGCTTTCACTGCAGCCTTGGTTTTGCAGCCCTTCCCTACCTGGGGTAGCACTCTGCACGGGAGCCATGGCCTGGCACTGGCAGGACGGCGCCGGGCAGGACGAGTAGGGGTGAGAGTAGGACAGGGCTTTGCTTTGACCAGTTCCCTTGTAACAGAGAAAGGAAACATCTTCATGAGACAGTATCCTGGGGCACAGCTGACCACCTTGAGCGATAGCCACCTGAACATCACTAGCCAAACCACCTGCCTGGGGCAAAACCACAGGCACCTGAAATGCTGGGGGCACACTCACCCCCCCATCGCCTGCCTCCCTGTCGGCAGGCCCGGGGCGGGCAGCCATGCACCCCGCTCTGGGGGAAGGCCCCCGCCCCTCACTTGCAGCCAAACCATCCCACAGCATCACTCACGCCTCCGGGTTTCTTCTGTCTGTCTGTCTGTCTCTCCCTCCAGGGAAAGTCTCTGGCGAGCAAGCGCCTCACGGGTCTGATGCAGTCCTCCTGACAGCTTCAGCCGACTGCCCCGCAGGAGAGACACCCAGGACCGCCACCGGGGATGGGGCATTTTGGGGAGAGGGGGTCCCTGCAGGGGAGAGAGCCTGAGCCAGTGCAAGCGGAGCGCCATGCACCAGGGGAGCGCCCTTCTTCACAGTTTATATCGACAGTTTCCTACCTGTACAGCTTTGTAAGGACACCGAGCTCTGTGCAGGTACTTTGTTTCTGACCGCGGTTTGGAGGAGCACTCTTCACCGTACGCAGGAGGTCGACAAGGCAAGGGCTTGCTGTCTTGTTATTTAAGAAAACAGACCCAACCGCAACTTGGAGAAAGAAGAGCTGAGAGAGACCGGTATTTTCTGTTCATCTCTTCTCTCCCTGGCACAAACATGGCTGTAATAGATGGCGCTGCAATCCCACTTGCTCCCTTTCTTGTGGTCATCTGGATCCAATAAAATATCTGCTGGAAGCTGCTTCTCCTTTTCACAAAATCTCAAATGCATTTCTCCTGCAGATTCATTGACTTTAGCTTTGTTTTTCTTTCTTATGTCTCTCCTTTAAGGCAATGAAAAAAAAAAGGGACTATCTAAGTTCATCACTCACTGTCCTTCCAATAGCATGTAGCATGTCCAGAGATAAGGCCAGATCCTCAGCTGAAGTCAGGAGAGCGTGAGTGGTTTTCATCACCTGAGGATCTGTCCCATTGAGTCAGACTCTGATCTTGGTGCAAATCCTCTGACGTCGGCGGAATCGCTCTGCATGTGCGTGTAGTGCAAATGTGATCAGACTCTGCCTGATGCTCAAAAAGTCATGATTTAGATGTGTAATGCACTCACAAACACACACATGCGGTATTTAAAAGTGAGTTGTTTTATATTGTATTTGATTTTCTATTTATTTAAGGTTTTGCATACTTATTCAGTGATGGATGTTCAAGCTTTACTCCAAGTAGATAGAACTGAACCACTTAGAGGAGATTCCAACTCCAGTCACAGAGGGCCAAAACCTGCTCACGTGTATACAGGGAAAGGCAACTCTGATGTGGGCAGGTGTCAAAATTCAATCTACAGTGAGGAGGGAATTGATGGAGATGGGACCGGTGGAAGCAGGGTGTGAATGGGCAGGGCGCCGGGTGCCAGGTAACTCTTCCTGAACAGCAGCACACCCAGCTGTGTTATAAAGCTCAGATAACTGACTCCACTGAGAAGCACCGCTGTAAGAGTGAAATCGTACCACTTACAGAAATGAGCTTCCACTAAAACTCATCTGACCTACAGCCCATGAATACAACTGCAAGAGGTGATCCAGTAGTTTGTTTCAAACTGTTGGGAGTATGGAGGTTAGGATGAGGACAGAACTGAAGTGACATTAATTAAAAAAACCATGTATACTAGCTGCAGATAGGAAAATGGACTGCATTCACATACAGTATATTGCCTATATACGAAAATTTCAAGACTCAGTTGACTTAGTGCCACAAAACCTCCTGTATTTTGTAAGCATTTCAGATCTGAAGCATATGTGAAAATAGACATTTCTTGGTTGTTTCTTCACTCATGCCAAGGCAAATTGGCTTTTTGTGCAGGTGGTAGAAATTGCTATATGGCTACAAGTCTGCATTCCTACCTAGGCAAAACCATCTTGCTAAGTAGACAGCTGGCTATAGACAATATTCACTTCTGAGGCAAGTATTATTCTAATATCTAAGGCCTATGTATGCACAAAATCAGGCCAGCAATAGTTTCTGTCAGAAAAAGGACCTTCCCTCTTTATCCATGACATTTCTCATTTTGATACCTCTTTTTTTTCCCCCAGAAAACTCCTATTATCAATTTTACCTAAGGTCCATAGGACCCTCTACACCTGCGTGAATGTACAGTAGAATATTATGTTTGTTCTTTACACATGCCTATTTCCATAAACAGCCTGCTGTCTGAGGTCTTCTGACCAAATTCGTCCTACACATACATGGTACACAAGCGAGTTCCAGGACTGCAGAACCATCATGGATGTGCCTGTACATTCATGTGGTGTCCTGCCTCTGAAGGGGACATTTGGTCCCCTCCAAACTGTCACCTAGCTGTCCTTGCAGGACCCATTTGTCCTCTGTTGCCCACCCAGCCAAAGGGTCCCCTCAGGTAATAGAGGGTCTTCATGTAACAGACCCGGTTGTCCATTCATGCACATTCATACGTGTCCCCTTACGTCATCCCTAGGAAAATCCAAAGGCTGGCTTTTCCCAGAGCCTTGTTGATGGTGTTTTTATCTGTGTCAAACCCACCACTGCCATGCGTCACTGGAGCTCTGTAAACCAACAGCTGCTCGCACCCCAAGCTACTCTACTGCCAGTGCTGCCCAGCCTCTGGGCTGAGGCATTTCCCATGGGAGGTCTGTCCTGTGAACCCCCAAGCTGGACTGCAGGGCATTCCTGAGTGGGATGTATGCATAAAGCATGAAACTCTGGTGTGTAGCAAGGAGCAGAGATGGCAAAGTGTTACCAGGGGATCTCCGCTTTGCCATGAGTTCCTGACACTGGACAGGTCTTCTCCTGGAGGAAGGATGGGGTAGCTCCATGGAGGTACTCCTCAGTGTCCTGCAGCGTGGGGGGGACACGTGGGCAGGACTGGAGGATGCTGGCGGGTGCACAGGACAGGTGGAATTTGGGTTATGATCTGTGCAGGGAGCGGCAATGCCAGACTTTAACTTGGAGATGTCCCGCTGCCCCGTGAGTGAAGCGCCCTGCTCTGTCTTTCCTGCTCCATTCCTGCAAAACGTGTTGGCTGCTGCAGTGTTTTGCCTGGGGGGGGAATATGCTGTGTTTGAACAGTTGAGTGCATGGAGGGAATTTTGACAGACACAGAGAGCATGCATATGGGCGTACATCAGGGGGCCTGGATGCTGAACAGCTTGCCATTTAAATGCACACTCGTGCAAGCTAATCTGCTCAGTAATGGCTAACTGAGCGGACAGAGCTGCATATTCTCTGGAGAGAAGAAAGCTCTGCTCCTCATTTCCTGACTAAATTTCTCTAAAACAAACATGAGAGTAGACAAGGCCTCCTCCTGGGAACACGTATGAACTGCTCTTCATGTGTCTTACTTCACATATGATGATACTAACATGTAACTGCTTCCACATGAACCGCATCCTTGAATTACTGCTTTTTAATGACATTGCTTATTCCAAGTGATGCTACTCTTGCGCGCTCACCAGTATCCCATTGACTGTTGCAAGCAGTTTTATAAGCGTCCCATGTCTTCCAACTACCTCATCGTCCTGAAGATGAGTTAGGAAATCAGCTTTCCACCTCTATTTATGTTCTAAATGGCATTGTTTCCAGGAAAGGCAGTCTGGAAAGCTTTTATGATGTCCATGCTGTGCAAGCTAGCTACAAAGCTTCCCATACTTACAGGGCTATGGCTGTGAAATATGTCTGTACACTGTTATTTGGATAGCAGAGTATCCAGAGCATTCGTGGCTATTGTGGTGAAACAGCACCAGGACAAGCACTAGGAAGGTTCGACAAACCTGTGCAGACAGCGTTAGGCTAAAGCAAATGGATTCATGTACTCTCAGTATAACTCAGTGCTAAGATCCCATAGAGTACTGTAATAAAATGGTAGCAGGGCAGCCGTAAAAAGTGGCAGTAAGCTGACATAATAATACCAGGATAAATGTAGCAATAAGGTAACACAGGCCGCTGCAGTAAAGTAGCATTTTGATAATGCAGCAATAAGACACAACAGGACGCTGCAGTAGATTAGTTTGGGGAATAAGGCAGTAATAACGTTATGTGTGGACAAACGGTGGTACATTTATAGCAGGTACTGCAGCAATAAAGATAACACAAGGTGCCCTAGTAATAAGTTACTACAGTAACAATAACACGATGCACTGTAAAGTTATATCAGGATGCTTCCATGCTGCAATCGAATCCTACAAGACGTGGTAGCGAGACAATGAAGTCAAAATACGCCCCATTTCGGACTGCAAAACATGAGTCAGCTTTCTGCATGGTAACCCAAATTCTGGAATGATTTCAGTAATACCAATCCTATCACTCCCCGCTTTCAAGGAAGCTGAGGCAAGAGCGTTCCCCCATCCAGTCTATAATTTTGGTCTGAAAATACAAAATTAACTCATTGTCTCTTCAGCCAAATTGTCACAGACTGTGGTGAAGTTCTTCGGTTAGTCCTTACTCAGGTGTAACCCCGCTGATTTTGGTGAGTCCTTTGCCTTGGAAAGGATTTGGCTCTCTCTTCTGGCATGGGTGATGCTTTTAGCCTACAATTATTTCTGTTTTGGGGTGGGGGAAGGGGCACCCAGGTACAGAACATCTGACTGTACTGGTCTGTTTCCTGAAATGCACAAATAAATTGAGCATCCTGGAAAAGTTGAAGCAATAAGGACCAAATCTGTTCTGTCACGCACGCAGGCACACGTGAATAATCCTGCTGTGATCAGTATGAGTCCTGGATGCATCCATGGGCACAGCTTGGCCTAACACTGTTCTCAGTGTCTCCAGCAGAGTGACAGAAGCAGTGTATCTTCTCAAGTTTTATTTTTTTATTTTATCTCCTTTCCTGCTTCTCCATATTTTTTTTAATTTAACCTCATCTGTATGAAATGTCCTTAGGAAAAAGTCAGTTTGCCATAAGACAATATGCAGCACAGTGGGCAAAGAATAGGTGTGTCCATTTGC
The DNA here is from genome assembly GCF_965638725.1 of Aptenodytes patagonicus. NCBI lineage: Eukaryota > Metazoa > Chordata > Aves > Sphenisciformes > Spheniscidae > Aptenodytes > Aptenodytes patagonicus. The sequence continues at coordinate 32,515,709 of NC_134955.1, read as the reverse complement.
TGTCTTTGTACCCTTCAGTGGAGGGTAAAGCATTCTGGAAAATAACCAGCGACCACTGTTATACTCAATAATCATCAGGCATAAGGGTTTAGTCAAAGCATCTATGTCAACAGCAAGGCTTGAATGGAGTGTGTGTGCTAGATAACAAGATGGTCTCCTGGGAAAAGGATGTAAATAGGGCACCACTGCAGACTCCTGACTAGCGGGAGCAGCTCACAGCTGGCTCTGGCTCCTTCAGCCAGTCCCAACAGATATGAATTTTCCACCACATCTTTCTGACCCTTTGCACAACAGCTTTGCTATCCCTTTATGTGGCTTCCTCTGCCTCTAGCTGACTGTGCTCAGTTCAAGTTTTGAGCAGTGCTCTGATACGCCTTGGCTTGGCTCTTGCCTTAAACTCCTTGGCTTGCTCTTACTGTGGTTTAATGATTAAGCAGGATTATTAAAGTAGAGCTCACAGTAGGGTAAGATAGGCTAGGTTATCATGATTTCGTCATTTAAGCTGTAAGCAATTTTGCAGCTTCTCAACACTGTTTATAACCTAAGACGGAGAACAAGCGAGGCGGCTGCTCAGCAGAACAGTGAGCTGGTGAACAATACGCTATCTTCATGCCCATACGTACTTTGAACTTACTGGTGAGGAGAAACGCTTTGTAGTGAGAAAAGTAATCTCACGGCAGGAGAGAGTCAGACCTGATCAACTTTTTCATGTGATACAGATTTTGCTTTGCCAGCCCCTAGCATCTGCAAAGCTTGCAGCTAAGAGCCAGCAACCTTCTAATCCTGCTGCTAAGCATTTGGAAACAAGCTTTTCAAAGGCTGTCTTTACACAGCAATGCTATTACGTGAAGCCTTTTAATGTGAATTTATGGCTATTGCCACAAGTGTCAGTGTGGTTGCCCTCTCGCATTTGCAATAGGAAACTGCGGATTCACCTCACACAGAGGGTGGATGTTAGTGGGCAGAATTTAGGGAGCAATTTGCAGGCTTAGGGCTCAAATGAGTTGCACATGAAGGAGCCTAATGCTGTTTGAGATGGTCAGAAGTGCCCAGGTCATCCACACGGGGTTGACAGCAATGACACCAGATTCACCAGTGCATTCCTGTCTGGGGACCCAGAAGATACCCTGAAACATCTCGTGTGGCAGAGGGCGACTCTCTGTGGGCAATGGCATTGATCCCTGAATATTGCTATCTGTCAGCAGAGATACTAAACGGAGCTTCTCTCTCTCATCTTTGGGGACTTAAACCATGCCATCCTTCCACAAATAGTAGGCGACAGCCAGCCCTGAGCAGCACCCTCTACGGGTGGACTAGGAAATCCTTGTCTGGACCAGGATTTCAGGAGTGATTGTTCCCTTTTGGCTCCTTGTCAAGATTTCTCATGTCCACCCACATGCAGGTTATTCCCGCATGCTGCATAGCTTCATAGCCCAGCACTGTGGGTGTCTGATTCTTGTCATGGTTCAGCATGAGCCCGATGCCACATGGATTAAGGCACACCAGATAAAAGATTCAAACGATGCTTTATATGCATCATTTCCCCTAAAAGCATCTGGGATTTTGAAATGCCTCACTCTGCTCTTCGGAGGTCATTTGGGGCCAAACACAGAAAAATGAGGCACTGTGGGATTTTCCTCTACAAGGAAAAAAAACCTGAAGGGCCTCCTGCCCCCGTGGTGTGATTGAAGGCATCCAGACCAGGGCAGCAAGCGCTGTCCGTGGGGACTTGCCCAACACCAGAGGCTCACTGTTTCTCTACAGGGCCATGTCCCCATGCTGGCAGAGGGCAAGCCCTGGGGACAGGTGGAGGGGAGTCCCATGGGGGAGGACGGAGGGGGCTGTAGTGGCTGTTGCAGGAGGAGTATGAAGGTGGGTGGAGGTGAGCTCCCCAGAGGGTCGATGGGATCTGTAAAACCCTGCTGCAGGGGACATGAAACATCATCCTCTAGTGCCGCCCCGTAGTGCGCTGGTGAAACAGCCGGGGCAGGGGAGGTGGGCAGAGGCGTCCCCTCGCATGACCTCGCTGTCGATCGCCCTCCCAGCACAGTGGGAATGTGTCACTGCCGCTGAGTATTTTTGGCCTCACACAGGCATGGAGGCCACTCAGGATTTCGTCTTTGGACACTTGTGGGCAGCGCTGGGAGCCAGCTGGCCAGGGCCGGGGCGCAGCTGCGCCCGCTGCGGGGAGCGCCCGGGTCGCTGCTGCTGGGGCTGCGGGGAGCGGGAGCCTGGCTGCCACAGCCTGAGCTGGCTTCCCGCCTCTGCGGGGGGGGATTTAACCCTTCCCGAGGCACCTTCCAGCTTTTGCAAACACGGAAAACAAAGGCTTCGCTCCGAGCTTGAAAGCTCTGTCAAATGCCGGGGGTGGTGTTGAAGCCACCTGGCTCCCCTCAGCCCACGCCCGTGCTGCTGTCATCTACGCTCTCTGCTGTGAACCTCATCCCTTCCCCTGGCACCAGCACCCTGTGAAAAGCTCTGCTCCCCCCACACAAGCTGGAAAGCGACCCGTCAGCGAGCTGCGTGAGCTGCCTCTCAGGAGAGCAAGACCTGTGGCTGACCACAGCTCTCAGGTTTGAAAGGTCCCAGAGCTGAGAGGTGTTTGCAGCCCAAGCTCTCCTCTTCAGCAAGATCAACCCATCCATGCCTGTGCAAGTGAAGCTGCAGAGCTACGAGGCGTGACCACCAGCAACCCTGCTCTGAGGGCTGTGCAGCTTCCCAGACCTGCCTGCGACACCCGCCCTGTGCCCAGCCACAGCAGCTCAGGGCCACTGGGCTGAAGGGAGTTAGACTGTTTTGTGTGTGTGCCATTTGTCTCTGCAGGACTTGTAACCTTTGCTGGTTTTGAAGCAAGGGACCAGTACAGACCAGGGAAACTGATACCTTCATCAACTAGACCCCCTGCTTAGCACACAGGAGAGTCCATCTTTAATATCTTGGGAATCAGACTGAGCGAGTTGCCATGTGCCCTTTGTCCTGCAGGACAGGCTTAATCGCTTTGTTTATTTACCTTCAAGCCATCCTGCAGCTCTGCTCATCAGAGCATCGGTACTCCTCCGTGTGTCATGCTGCCAGCACACCACATCGCCGTTACACCGGATCTTCCCCGCATCCCGTTGCTTCAGCACCTGCGGTTCTCAGCTGCCTTTCCCCCTCGTCACTATTCATTCTTGTTTTCTCTGAGCCCCTCTTAGACACGCTGGTCTGTGCAACTCATGAAGGGGTTGTCAAACTGACATTTCCCTGCTTAAGCTGGCTGAAGAATCAGTCTCTTCACCAAAAGAAACGCTCCTCAACGCTGCCACGTGCAAAGCTACCGAGGACTATATCTGCTCTGCAATTACAAAAACAGGGGGAAGGGGATGTGTACATGGGTTTGGACTCACCCCTCTTTGAATCTCAGCCTCACAGCGCAATTTGGCCTGTGAGCAGGACTGGCACATCCTGAGCTCAGGCAGTGGCAGCACCTTGGCAAAAGCAAGTTTGCAGCATTTGCCTGCACACTGTGTTCAGGACTGCTTGGCCGTCCTGTCACCTCCAGGACAGCTGAAATCTCTGACACCGTTTTCTATGTGTGTCTGTCAGTGCAGCTGCATATTTGTTTGTACAGACGGCAGCAGGGAAGGCCTCAAGTCCTTCCCTCAGTCGATGGCTGATACTAGATGTTAGATCCTCCATGCTGGGGCACAGACAGGTTTTGGGCATGGTCTGGCCAATTCAAGCTAACTAAAGCTTTTCACAGTCTAGAAAAAGCCTGTCTTGCCAGTACCAGAAAGGACCCTCAGCCAGCCCTGTTCATACACGTGCACATCCAACACATGGGAAAACACCATTTTTCTGTGCTCAGTGTGATGGATCATCTGCTGTGGGCCACCTGCAAACTGCAAGCCCTATCCTGTAGCCAAACTCCTGAGCTTCTGCATGTCATGCATTTTGGGTAGGTAGCTACCCTACCCAAAATGCCTGTCCTCCTGTGATGACCTGCCTCTGGACACAGAGTCATTCTGCTGTGATGCTGAACTCCTCTGCTTCGCCTTGCCTCCCCCTCTGCAAAACAGCCCTCACAGCCAAAGCCAGGCAGAGCTTTGCTGCCTTCTGCCATCCTTTAATTAGAGAGTTGTCAGACCCTTATGGAAAGCAGCACAGCAAACCACAGGCTTCTAAAATGTGGAAGCAATGGCAAGAGCAGTGCTAGAGCTACCTGCACCAAATAGGGAATAAAACTGATTGTGTGGACTTTCTCACCCCAGGTATTACTGACCTGATGAATATTGTGGCAGTTTTGCATCACTGTAACAGTGGTTTGGGTATGACCTTTTTGACTCATCTGCCAGGGCTTTGAGGTCTCTAACGGGTGACAGGAATGATGTGCCCTGGCTGCAGGTGAAGGGACCCGAATCAGCATCCTTCTTTTGGCTCCCTGCCTACCATCAGGACATCACTGCAGCCCACTCTCCTGGGACTTGGCCATCCCTTCCTGACTTTCTCTTCTAATCAAGCAAGCAGTTCCCAGAAAACAGTCAAGTTACTATATTAAGGTGATCCTGCCCTCTGTGTCTTTTTGTTTCTGGGGAGTCTTAAGCAAATCAAGTTGCAGAGTATACACAGAGCACCACAGTCTTCATGTCAGATGAAAGGACAGTCCAGAAGGAGAAAGGGGGCAAGAGAGAAAGCTCTGTGTTTGCATTCATCTCTGACATGATGGATTCCCCCTTCCTGGAAGCAGCCTTGGCATAAATAAAGCCAGTGTGTGCAAGAACTCCCTTCACTACCAACAGTCATGGAGTCATAGATAATAAAAGACCTGGCAGCTCATCTTGCATTGCTCCCTGTAATCAGCAGGATTTTACCTACTGAATTGAAAGCAACCTACCAAGGTTGCTTTATCTAGCATGCCTCTGAAATCTCCAGGGATGGGACCTTAGCAGATGCCCTCAGGAACACATTGTTCCATACTTGAAGCATTCTTACTACAAGGAAAAAAACAAACATATGATGTACAACACAAAAAGCCATCTCTGAGTAAGTTTAAAAACAGTGAGAGCCATCTGTAGGCCACAAATAGCAAAGGTGTTCAGCACTGTACATTTTTTCCCCCAAGTATTTCCCTTAATGTATTTTTTTGCATTGTCTTGAGTTTATTGCACTTTGCGTCAACATTCACTCTCCATTGTGACACAGTGTAGATATCTGTGGACTATCATGTCTCTTTTCAGCCTTATCCCCACCTCAGACTATAACGGCTGAGGCCCTTCTCATATGCCAGTTTCTCAAAGATTGCTATCAACTTTGCTGCCTTTCTCTTTCTTTAAAAGATCACTCAGGAAAAACATAATCATGTGAAGACAGAAGGGCTGTGCTCATCCATACGGCACAATTACCCAGTCACTTGCGTAAGTGAGGTATCGCCCTGGCATCGTGCCCTTCGTGGCAAACTACATGCATGTGTCACACATGTTGTGGTGTAACATATTTGTTAAATCTATTTATTGCACATCTTCGACCACTTTACCTACCTTCATCCCACACTGCCATCTGTTCTGTGGCTACCACCCCCCATCCACTCTCCTGAGTACCTATGGAGGGCTGCCAGGAAAATGGTTCCTCCTTTTCTTGCCAAATTTGGAATTTCAGTTGCAAATTTACCCTAGCAAGAGTGCCAAGGGGAGACAGAGTCAATGCCAAACCCGCTCCAGCTTTCCTGTTGGGCACATCTTCAATTCTGTCACAGTAGCTGAAAAGGGGAGCTGACTCCCATCAGAAGGGGGTCATGCCCAGCACTGCTAGAGGAATCAGCAGTTGTGCCCAGTGCAGGAAGAGCAGATCATCAGAGACTTTAAAACTGTAATATCTGCAGAATCAGAAAATAATTCTATTATTGACATGCATGACATTCTCAAAACCCTGTGCATTTGTCCTCACGGAAACTAATGCACCTGGCTGCAATGAGTGAAGGTCTTTTTGAAAACAGTTCCAATAAAATGCGTTAAAACCACCTAGATCACTCCTGGAATCGTTTTTCCACAGAACAGGCTTGCGTAATATCCACAGGGCTTTTTTGTTTGCATGTAATACAACCATCCTGCAGTCATGTTAGAGAAAGCTTTATACAACACTGTACCATCATGCTTGGTCAATACATACATATGTTCAAGCAGATATTTCCAAAATCAAGTAGGGCTTTCTACGCACAAGTTCCCCACAAAATAAGGCAAATGCATTTTTTCCTATTGTATATCCTGCAGGTGCTTTTATCTGGAGATAATATGTGCTCCCCTCAGTGCTGTACTAGCACTGCAGCCAGGCATGAGACATTGCTGAGATTACTAGCCTGCTCCTGGTGACTCATCCCAGCTGAGCATTTGTGTGGGAGTGCACTTGAAATGATCCAATTTACTCGGTCCCCTAAAAGACCACAGGAATACCTGCTCCAGTGGGGTCTCTGCTGGCAATATGTATGGCAGAGGGAGAGGAGTTTGACCTGGTTCAACGGGCTTCATCTCAGCAGGGCAGAAGTAGGCACTCCACTTACTTAGGCTGATGGAAGATCTCCATGGGAGAGGAGGTTGAGAAAGAGGTCCCAGCGAGCCCCTTCCCACTCTCTCTGTTCTCATCCTTGGAGGCAAGGACCCAGTTGATGAGCTGGTGATTCAGAAAGTCCTTTGATCTTCCTGGCCTGCTGCCTTCCCACCATCTCAGCTCCCCTGAGGCTGCTGAGCTGCTGTGTATGTAAATCTTGGCCATCACCTCCTGCCTCTCCAGCGTGCTTGGATAACCGCCTGGAATACAGGATTGTTTCTTTAAGATAGCACTTGCATCAGGGATGGAATTTATGATTGTCATGGAGGGGATACCATCATCCACATGAGGCTCATTACCACTACACAACAGTGATGATGGGAGACTTGAAAACGCAGGCAGAACACAAGGTGTTAACCTCAAACATGCTGAAGGCAACCTGTCCCTGCCCCAGCCACATCCTGAGAGGTCACATACTGGGTGACACACCTCCCTCCAGGGCCAGGTGGGGCGATGCACTGCTTGCACCTCACAGCCGGGCTGCTTTGAGGTTTTACAGGGAACTTCAAAGCACAGTGCAGACTCTGTGTGGGCCCAGCGGAGGGGCAAATTCGCTCCCAACAGGAAGCATTTCTCTACCCCCTCGGCTAAACTGTAAATTTAAAAGCAAACACAAATTGCAACTGGCTGTTTTCAACATCACATGCCAAAGAAGTGTCAAGGTCTGTGATACCAGGCAGAAGTAGTGCTCAATATTAGAGATGGAAAATTAATTTCTATTAGTCTATGGAACTGTCATTCCTGGGCAAAGATGTCTTTGATGAATTCCATCTCTTCTTGTGTTAACAAATTGCCTGCAAGTAGATTGCAGCATCTCCAAGATTTATTCACTATTTGAATATACTTGCCAAATATTTACTTGCCAGAGAGTTATTCCTGGAGAAATTCTTGATCTGCAGCTCATTTGCAAAGCGGTTGCTACTGGCATTGGATAGTTGAAATTCAAGGAGTTTTTCTTAGACATGCAGATTGCCTAGTATTGTCTCTGCCACCCAAAAATATGGATAAAACTGTTAGAGTCAGGTTTGCTCAACCTTTCTCTGATATTTGTTTTAATTTGCCTGTTTCCAGAAACATTCCTCTAAGTCAAGTTCTAACTCAGACCATTCCTGGAAAGAAAAGGGCTGTGAAAACAGCCAAATCTAAATAGTTGTTTATTTATTTGCTGAAAAACTGTAGTCGGTGTCATTCGGTGCTCTGGACATGGGATGTATGGGGTTGTATCCAGCTGCAGGGTAGGTGCCTACAGAATTTATGCAGCTAAAACTTCCATGAAAGTTATTAGAGTCTCCTTGTTTGGGCAAAACCAGCAAGCCTGTATTCCAGCCTTGCCACCCAGGTGGTTTTTCATTCGGACAGATAGTAATCGTATCTTAAGGCTACTAGAAATAACCAATCCATAATTAAAAGGCTGCTGGTTTTAATGTACACAGAAAAGGCCTACCACTCACTTTAAAGGTATACAATAAATCAAACTGCATTTTCTTGCCACTGGCTAGCACTTCATTTCTCTGAGAGTTGGCACCCCTCCAAGACTCAATTTTTAGGAGGCAAAGAGCAATTGTTGGCCCCCTGGACTTCATGGAAGATGTGGTTGATTATTTAAAAAAAAAAAAAACAAGAACAGTTCCTTCTGTTAAAAACAAGCAACGTGACAGTGATTTCAATCATTTGTTTTGTCTTATTCCATCCATCCATCCATCCATCCATCCATCCATCCATCCTCTACTCAAACTTAGGACAGGCACTTTGGGAGGAAAAGGACCTCTTCTCCCAGCATCTTGATCAAAAGTATGTTTTTCCTTAAGTTTCTTTGGAGTTAACTCTGTGTTTGTGTCTTAATCCATTTGTGTGTCAGGCTAAGAGCTATTTTGAAGCTATGTGCAAGTACTGCTCATGTTTTACTGGAGCAGCCAAAATTTTTTAAAATGCGATCAATGCCTACTCCCATTTGTTACACCATTCATTAAAGGGACATAAGATACAGTTTTAATTAGGGTTGTGCTGAACCAGCAGCTGAACTCTTGACATTGTGATGAAGTTAAGTTTCAAATAAAAGGCTGAGACCCTCGGCCCTTCCCTGGCAGAGCTTCTGCTGGCTGACCTAGAGCTGCTTGGTTCCCAGAAGGACATGGCAAATCCTTTGGTTAGTACAGACCTACAGCCCTACCCCACTTACCTGTAGTCAGCTGTGAAGGGCCCAGCATACCCCTTTCTCCTCCCTGTAATTAGGAATGGATATGTTCTTTGTCTTCGTCTCTAAAATATATATGTTGGCTGTAAACTAGGAGAGCTTTCACAGAGACTCCACCAGAAGGCCACCAGGCTACATGGCTGTCGCATGGTGGAGCTGGCTTGTTTGTAAATGTAGAGAATGCAGACGATACAGCTGATTATACAGCCTCACTGGCTGGAAAAATGGGAGGAGCAGAGCCAGTAGACCTAGAGTGACCAGTTCCCCAAAACCAAAAAGTATGTAAGCAGACCCCTATCTCTCAGGACGGACCTGGGCAGGTGGGGAGGCAGCAGTGTGGTACCCTCACACAAAAAAAGAAGTTAGGCAGCAGATAAAATGACAGAGTTAAGGGTGAATGAAGAATGGTGAAGAATTCACCATTCACCATTCACCAGTGGAGGCAACGTGTCTTCCTGAAGTTTCCCTTACCCTGGTCTTGTTGGAGGACTTGCCGCAGTTGCATGTTGCAGTGAGAATATGAATGGTCAGTATCTCTATAGAGTATGCATATAGCCTCTATAGGCTCTTTCACAAGCCCTCCCCAGCAAGGCACCTGTTTTCTCCTTCCTTGAGTGGGAGCCAACACTGGCCACTCGTGCTTTTTAACGTATTGACCATTAGGTAGAACCAAAATGGCACATCCTCCTCTTAATACCAGTGAAGGTGTCACCCAGTCTCCACGTGACTAGTCCCTACCTGGAGATGGTGCTGCTCTCCATGGCTCCTGGCTCTCCATCGGGTTCACTGGTGAGGCAATAGCTAGACCTCCTTGTCCTTGAGGATCAGTGCTCACAGGTATGTAGAAAATATCTGTGTGTTTGCAGAGCTTCCACAATCATGGCAACTGCACAGTCTTTTGTACCAGGGAAGGCAGCGAGACATGTGACTCTCAGGTTAGCTCACTAATGATGGCACATGTAGTGACAAGACTGCGTGTCTGCATATGCTAAAACATTTAAAACCCTTGTTTGGTTGACGTACACTGTGAGGCAGCATGATTTCAAAGAGGTTTTAACTAGAAATTTTGTAATTTATTGGTTGCAATGCAACCAACTCATTTCCTCAAGGTCTCTGTGAAGGCAGCAGGCACTGAACTTTCCTTTCCAAGCTTCCCTCTGAGAAGTAGTATTTTTAATATTATTAAAACTTCAGTATTTTAAAAGTTTCATTAATAAATGTTGTATGGTCTGCCCTGTTTGAGTTTTACTGGTATATGCAAATAATTTCACTCCCTGTGGTCCAATGTACTTTTTGTTCATCCCAGAAAGAGAAACATGTCGCAATTGGATCCTGTACAGCTGGACAGTGTGTGTGTAGGTACCATCTAAGTATAGCCTATATGAATGACGGCCTTTGCATAACTTCCCTGTGCCATCCATAGAGCAACTGGCTGGTACCAGAGGCAGCACTGGTACAGGAACATACTCTGCAGCAACAGGCCAACAGCCTGGATTTGTCAGATTTATGAAATCAAAATTTGATTTAGGAGTCTGTGCCCTGGAATACAGCAAACTCCTGAAAGGAAGACTGTGATTGTGGTTACTTTTGTATAAACAGAGCTTTAACTGCACTGTAGATGACGGAGCAATATTTGCTTTACCTTAGCATCCTGGAGCAGGTTGTTAGTGAGAGCTGATCGTAGGATGCTGGGTGGGCACCTACGCTATTTGAACTGCCAGCCACCCAACACAGACTGGCCTCTCCAAGTCCTGTCCCAGCATGCTCTCCCTTCCCTATAGGAGCACTGCAAACAAAAAGCTGCTTATTATTTCTGAGGTTGTCCTTAGGCTGGTCAATGTGTTCATTCTTTTAGTGGGATTGCAGCACTCTACTTACTCCTGGTTGGAGGCTGAGGGACACAGATTTAGGGAGCTCCTCTGAATAAGTGGCACAGGTTTCCGAAGAGGTGCAGAGATCAATTAAATCCTAAAGAAAAGTTCTGTCAGCTGCACTGCTTATGCAAAAAGACTGTGCCAGATCTCACCACCTTTCACATGCCCCTCTCCAAATCACAGACACAAGCTGGCAAATCATGTGAGAAGCTGTGCAGGAAAAAATGACGTTCAGGTGGTGGTCCAGATGGTGCCAATTTTGAGAGAGACATGCGAGTGCATAACAGAGCCTCATGCGCTCCGAGGCGTGAAGGGCAGTCCACTGCCGTCAGCATGGGAGACCAGTGGCAGACACACGTGAGGCACTGGGGGAGGCCCAGGCAAGAGGTTCAGCAGGAAAACTTCACTGTACAAACATCATATGTTTCCTCACCCATTGCAGCAACTAGTTTTTCATTGGCTTTCTCTTGCCTAAGGAGGCACTTTTCCTTGTTAGCATCTTTGTCCAGCTGCAGCTGCAACAGAGCCTGTAGGTGGGGGGGTCAGCATTAATGTTCCTGTCTCCTCATGACAGCCAGGCAGGGCATCCGCTTGAAATCTGCACGCACCCTAAATGCTTCATCCTCCCTTTCCCTCCTCCCCCTTCAAACATACTGCTTCTGCATTCCCACCCAAACTGCAGCATGGGTCTTCTGAGTGGGCCGGTGAGGAGCAATGCAGAAAAGGCATCTTTGGCGCTCACATCCAAGCGGAAACCCAGTTAAATGAGGAGTCAACATGGTACCAAACCAAGAGCCATCATTTCTGCAAAACCCTTATACATTATGTAGGGCTGAATTTGCAGCAAGAAAGTCAAAAAGCACCCAGGGAGACTGAATGACTCTCTTTGGTGTGGGTGCCCACCTCGCTGGGCCTCTGCCCACCCAACTGCTCTTGCAAATAGGCAACATGCATATCCAAGTGACAAAATAAGGATGCCAATATTTTCGTAAGAGAAAAGGTGACAATTTGCTCATTGATATTTTTTCTGGATTTATGCATGTATCTATTTTGAACATTTATGAATAACTTTTTTGAGTATAATAATAATAATAATAATAATAATAATAATAATAATAATAATAAAGCCTCTGTTTCTATACTCCATGTTTTTCCAGCATCAAACCTTGCAGTCCTCAGCAGATTTCCTGTACCTTTTACTGCAGCATCACAAATTTGTCAAATGCCGGTTGGGTGCCTCCAGGAACAAGGCAAAGATCTCATGCTTTCACAGGGAATCTTTTAGGTGCTATCATTGCTCCCAAGAACTATGTAGCAAATGATTTTATTTTTCACTTGAGGGTGGGACTTACATGGTTTAAACGTTCTTCTGCTGCAGAACGCAATGAAACAGAAAATGCCTAGTAATTCTGAATTAAGTTAGGAAAACAATTTACTTTCATTTTGATCCAAGTGTTGGACTTAGGTAAAAGGAAATTATGTCATTCTACCTTTACTTCTTATTATATAATTCAATTTGACATTAACATAATTAAGAGAAAGCTGTTTAAAGTGTGACATTAAAGATGATCAAAACTGAACATTTCAAGTTGAAATTTTTTTTTAATCAGGTTTTTTTTTGTTTGCTTGCTGGTTTCACAAGACTTTGTTATCAAGTGTATTGTCATCTTTCTGTGGAAAATTTCATTTTAGATGAATTAACATTTTCTGACAGAAAAAAAATCCCTTTCCACTGGAAAACGTCCAAATTTTCTCACTTGCTCACTGAAAATTTTAACTTTGTTTATTCTAATGATCTGTACTGCTTTTCAACTTATAATGAGGCATTCCCATAAAAGCTGTTACTTCTTTGAATGTATCTAGATTATCTATAGCAACAGTTTCTTGAAATAAGGGGAAAAACCCAGAAGTATTAAAAAAAAAAAAAAGCAGCAACAGGTTATTGAAAAGATAAATAAAATCCTAAGCTAGTTTCACCACCACACTGGTGGTGTCTTTCCTGAGGGAAAAAAACAATGTTGTGAAGCTGGTCTTGACTATAGTTGCAGAATTTAATTAAGTTAATTTATCTAAGTTAATTTATTTATTTAAGTTAATTAAGCCTTATTTTATGGGGTCAGGCCACAGGGAGTGTTGGTATTTAAGTTGTGTAAGGGTTCATTTCTACCTTTGCTTCTCAGTTGCAGCATTAGCATAGCCCAACCATTCTGACTGGAATGTATGGGACATGGCTGCAATGCATGGGACACAAGCTGGAAAATCTCAGCAAATGCAGTGGGGGAAGCCAATGCTCAAGGACTCAGCCTCCTGAGGCTCTGATCACAACCAAATAACTTTCCTCCACAGGCAGTTAATTTCTGGTCTGAAGCTTCATTGTGCTTCCTTACATGTCCTGTCGTGTCTGAGCAACTAACAGCAAGGTCTAGGAGGAAAAAGCATTCAAGAACATTTTGGGGTTTTTAAGTGCCATCTCTCCTTCACCCACCTGCCTCTGTTGGAACAAGAGACATCTTCCAGTAGGTTGGACAAAGCACTACTACCCTACCTCAGTAGGAGAAAGAAGTTCAGTCAGGGAAGAAATGGTTCATCATCACTAGGAAATACAGAAAATTTGAAAATCCACTTCTCAAGTTTATTTGAAAAACATACTTTAAAAGAATATAGTTTAGGAGGTAGTCATTTAGCTGAGGTGTTGATGATTCTCGGCAAGTTCCTGGCAAGAAAAATCACTTGCTCCTTTTCTGGTCCCCACCATGGCTCACTCAATCCCTCGTCTCTGCTGAGTCTGGTTAACTCATTTCATAGTCACTCATGACTGAGCAACGATATGGAAAAAGGTAGTGTGTAATGGAAACCGTGACCTGTCAACTCATGTGCGCTGGTGCCAAGGAGGCTGCTAATTATAGCCCGACATGTAAATACTCCTGGAAGATGATTGTACTTATTTGGACTAGTGCAATATTAATTAAATACTTTGATTATTTCTGAGATAGACTTTGGGAAGGAGGGGGAGAGGTTGTCAAGGGAATTAACCTTTTCACTGCTAAGAATAAGGTTGTCTACCCCAGAAACTGCAGCAGAAGGCTGTCTGAGTTTTCCTCCCTCTTTTCTCTCTCCTCCTGTCTTTGACCTACTCCCATGACACCTCCCATCATCATCTGCTTGCCCTTGGGCTCCCCTGGCTCTGTGTTTGTGCCAGTTCCTCAAGATCACAACTCACCTGCCTCCTCGCACAGGCAGAAACCCAAAGGGGAGGGATGAGGAAGAGCTTCTGGCAGGGAACCAGGGTGGTTCTTGTCCGAGGCCAGAGCCCCTGGCTGCCTGACCTTCTGCACTCATAAAATTCCCAGTAGTGCCTGTTTCTGGAAAGCCCAGAAATGGCCAGCTTCTAGCTCCTACACTGGGCTTCCCATCAGCTTCCAAATACCAACACAAAATCGTCCCTCCTGGCTCAGGCTGCCCTGAATCGGTGTCATGGTACCTGCCTTAATGCAACAGCCTCCTCCAGCTGCACAGCCCCATTTACGAAACAGTAAGTCTCAGCCCCAGCTTATGCAGCAGCTGGAGTGCACAGAGCATCACTCAGCCATGGTGGGGACGGACATCTGGGCAAATGCACCTGTGGCAGCTGGGAGAGGTGGGAGAGGGAAGGGAAAGCTGGTGTACAAAACTGCAAACCAGAGGAGCTGGGACCACCTCTGTAAAAAACTACTGAAGACTTTGGTGGGTTCAGAAATGGCAGGACAAGAGGTCGCTGCCTGTCTGACTCGTCCCTAGGAGAAACGAACAGCAGTGACATTGCATATGAGAGGCAAAGACTAAGAACAGGAGGTGCGGTGAAACCAAGGAAAATATATTTGGCTTTTCAGTTCGTGCAAGACACAAAGCTAAGCTCGGGCTCAGCTGCAGGCTGTCTAGGACTGATGAATGTTTCACAGGGGTCCTGGGTTTGCAGGGAGCCTGGGGCTGCCCTACAAGCAAGTCCGCTCAGGCAGAGGCAGGCTGCAGTCAGCACTGGGCCAGGGTGTTGGTGAGCAAAGCAGACTTCTCAGCCTGGAGCTAGCTTCCAAGCAAGCCTCAGGCCACATTTCAGATGAGCTTGTTGTTACCTTTTGAACAACTCTACAGGAGGCGTTGAGCTGTTGAGTCCAGCAATATCTTTGAGTGACTTTGGGGACAGTGTTTTCTAGCAAGTCCTCCATTTCAAGTGAGCCGAAGCTTTGTGTTGAATGAATCCTCTGTTACAGTGTGTGGCCTTGGGACAGTCACATGTTTGCGTCATTTCAGCACAAACTAAACCTGCTGTTCCTGCACCATGTCATGAGGTACACCATAGTGTGCCTCAGTTTCTCTCTCCACTGAGTGCCTGGGCAGCATACCCCGTCTTGCACACATGCAGCACCAGAAAAGCAGGCAGCATGGAGAAGCCAAGTCTTGCACCTTCCAGGGATTTTGTGCCCTGTGGAGGTCCTGCTCATTTACTCGTGGTCCAAACAGGCAACCAGCACTGTTCTGACAGCACCAAAACCAACTCTCCTAATTGTCATCAACATACCTGAGTGGGAGCACAGAGGGGGAGCTGAATCAGTGCCTCTGCAGAGAGCATGACAGCTCTGCTTTACCCAGGTAATAACCCTGGTCTCCCATTCATCTTTTCATTACAGTCTGTAGGACTGGGGAATTCAATCTCTTGTCTGGAGCAGATAAGTAAGAGATGGTTGTGGGTCAGAGCTGCCACTAATGCACTCTCAAGGACTCTCCACAGCTGCACAGTGTTGTCTTGAACATGCAGGGAAAGGACGAGTGCTATTTCTGCCCCAGGAAGGCAGAAGATGTTAAATCAACATAATGAGAGCTGATGAGAAACAATAGGGGCATCAGGACAGCACAGAGAAAGGGAGAGTTATGAGACCTGGATGCTGTGGGCCCAAGAGGCACAGGGACATGCATGCTAATTTCTCCTTTCTCCTGCAGCCCTACGGACCACCAAGTGCTGCTGGGCCATTGACTCCCTAAAAGCAGTGCTGCTGGGAAAGGATGGTGCTGTGCTACCACCAACTGCCCCCCCTGCAAGGGGTGGGGTGCCAGGGCCACCTGCTGTGGCAGGATTTCCAGCTGGGGACGTGCTGGGGGACGCCCTGGCTGAGGGATGGCTGCAGACTTCTCCCCCCTCACCCCCACGGGAGGCACAAACCCTGGAGGCAAACGCCAGGGGGACATTCCCTGTGCGGTGGCAGGAGCTCTCCCTCCGGATTGCAGCTTTGCAAATACCCAAGGCAAAGTGCACAAAAACGCTCCCTCACACTGTTTTGAAGAGCTCCGGTCTTGCTCCAGCCAGTTTCCTCGGGGCATATTCCCTGGCCAGCAGTGCATTCATCAGCCCCCGCCCCCAAAAACACTGAAGACTGCAGGTTCTTCATGGTCTGTATGTCAGTGAAAACAGGACAAAGCACAGGAAAGCAGCACAGGCCAAAGACAAAAGCCCAGGCTCAGAAGGAGGTGAAGAAACACCAGGCATCAGCTCCTAAATTCCTGAAAGGGGGAGGTGGAGGGGAAGAGAGTTCTTTCCGCGTAGTCCTTTTTCAAGGAAGAGCAGCCTGAGTTTAATGGCTGGACTTGAAGTTAAAGGGTTACAGCCTTTCACGGAGGCAAATGAAAACAGAGATTGATCAAAGCTGCCATTTTTTACCGATAACTTGTTTGTTCAGAGGCACTAGCCGCTCTTCATGCTGATTGTCTCACTGCATAATCACCATTGGCAGCTTCCCTCACCCTCTCCTAAAGATCCTCTGCATGGATTTTTTCTTTCCAATTGCATTTCCGGGGACGATAAGAAAGTTGCAGCATAAATTAAACAAGATGCCTGGAGAGACTTCAATTCAAAAATAATGTAGATGAATTCCTGAGTAAGAGGGGAATAAAGAGCGAAGCTAAGTGCACTGCCTGCCTGACGGCTTCTCCCTTGCCATGCTCACACCAATTAAGCGTAGCTGCACGGATAGGGTGGCCAGGAAAGCACCTTTGTGCACACATGCTAATTTGTTCGCAGGCTGTGGCGCATAATTAATAAAAGCACCGCTCCACACATTCCCAAAAACAAAGAAGGAACGCCACAAACATTTGGATGCACAGAGACCCAAAAGGGTACAGTCACGGCTGGATCAAAGGCGAGCTGGATTTAGGGAAGATTTATACTGTTCACCTGACACTTGCCGTCAGGATCACCGGGCACTACAAATTTTAAGTCCCTGTTCGGTCATTCAAAACTTGATGCTGCCAGTACAAAATAAGCAGAGGGGAGAAGAAACTTTTAAAGGCAGGAGAAAGAAGTGCAGGGGCATTGAATTTAAACCCAGGAGAAATGGGCCTCGGGAGCCTTACACAGAGTCCTAATGTCAATGCAGGGTAGAGAGAGGGCAAGGAGAAATCCATCTTCATAATAAAATGCTGGCTTTAGCTGTGATGGATGAATGGAGAGTCAGGTTGCTGTTTCTCTACTCCCTCCCTGCTCTTTCCTCTTTATTAACTTAAATGTTGGGGTATTTTTAAAGGACAGGAGCAAGCAGAAATTAAATGCTCACTCTTAAAATGAAGCTGACATGAGCCTCTGGCTTTGAGGATGGATTAGTTTTGAAGGCATACTATGCACAAAATGAGGCCGGTGAGGGCTGGCAGTGGAATTCCCAGTAGGGACAGGTTCCTTTAAAACACAGATTAAACAGGGAGGAAATGCACAGCGTATGAATATGAATTGATGCTGGGCCTTGCTTGGTCTCGCTTCATTTGATAAAGCGCATTTCCTTATTGCATGTCAATTATTTACATTATTTAAATATGTATCATCAGATGAACATGTCAGCCCTGAAACAGATACACAGATGCACACGGAGACACACACGTGCACCAGAGCACGAGGAAAGGATGCACACACCAGCTTTACACCATGTCATTCCTCTGCCCCAGGCTCCTCCCAGCTCTGAGAAGGTCCAGAACAACATGGATGTCGACTGGATTTAGATCTGGTGAAATAGTCCTAAAAGAGCAGGTAGGGCCTGGTATAACAGGTAATTTTGCTGATGTATTACACTTTTATTAGTGAAAGAAGAACTAAACACTTCACTCAGCACAAAATTTGATGGGTACAGATTTTTGGCAGGTGTAAAAGAGCAGAGCAGACTCAATGGAGGCACCCCAGCATGAACCAGCTGAGGTGTTTACCAGAAGAGCTGACCAAGGCAATTACATTTACCCTCCTGTGCTCTTGGCCTGGTGCTGTCCACCGTGAAATTTCCAACAGATGTTTTTGTCTTTCAACCACAGCGTGAAAGATGATGCTCCATGAGCAGCAGAAGAAACAACGCGTTGTTTTCTATGGTTTTCTATTGCTTTGTATGGGATTTTCCAATGCCTTTAAGACGCAGGCTCCAATTGCAATTTTCCATTCAGCTGGGGCATTCATAATCTTTCTCTCTCATTCCCTAGTGTTTAGTATGGTGTAATGTCATGCTGCGTCCTTTCCTTCTGGAAGGGACTAACAAGATGTTTCGCACTCCCTCTCCCTCCCCAATCATCCGCATGTTTTCATAAAATTTATAAGACCCTCACAACTACATGGTTTTATCATACTTGGCTGAAATGACCAAAGAGTTCAGAAAGCATTAGCTGGAAGCAGACAATTTCATGACTGCACTAGTCTTCTTTCCTTTGGAAGCTGGGCTAAAATCAGGCAGGAATGCAACAGAAGTTATTAAATAACACTGGTAAGACGGACAGATGGCCATTAACACCCCCATCACCACATTTGCTTCCAGAGAGATCTTCGCTTTTACTCTGTCCTGCCACAGCAACCTGAAAATAATGTGTTAGAGGGTGAGTCTCTGGACTGTCTGGGGTGTTGGGGAAAGATTTTGAACTACGGGTCTTCACCAGACAAAGCCCAATTTCCCCTTCCCCCTTACAGGTTTTTTTTTTGTGTTTTTTTTTTTTTTAACTCAGCAGACATCAAGGCAGTTCTGTTCATTTGCATCTGAGTTTGGGTGCTGACAGCCGATGGTGTCAGCAGAGCTCTGGGAAGGACATCGGTTCCTTTGATAGCGGCTGCAGCGGCAGCATGGGGAGCAGCCAGCCTTCCTCTACCAAAACAGCAAAACCAAGAAAATATTGCACAACACGTACAGGTGATTTGCATAATTGATGCAAAGCAGCATCCCACTGTACAAATCCTCTCTCTGCAGTCAGGTAATCTTCCATCCCCATCCTGCAGTCTCTTCTCTCCCGCTTTCCATCCTGTTAGGCTTCCTCCTACTTGCCCATTGCCATCCCTCGTTCCCGCCCAGGCCCTCAGCTTCTCTTCACACCAGGTACCCGATACCTCCATTGCATCTCTCCATGTCTCTGCTATTCCTGCCACCTACCTACCACTCCCACCGGCAGAAGGAAGATCCATGGGAAGTGAGGACATTTAACTAGCTAAAATGGAAAGGAAGGGAGAGACTTTCAGACATGGTCATTACCCATCTGAGCAGCCTGCCAAACCACCCAAGAGAAATAGCAACAAAATCTGTTGCTGGAGAAACTTACCTAGAAGCTGAAGCCATTGGTTTCAGATGGTGGCAAGATGACAGTCACATGTGGCATCTCAAAACACAAGGCTTTGCCTGGGACTGAGCACTCAAGCTAGCCATATAGGTGGCCGTTCTCCTCAGGCACAAGCACAGCTCTCCGTGGTCCCCTGAAGGCACCCCAGTAAGCAATACTGGGGGCATACTGGGTAAAATTTAAAAAAATAAAAGTAAACCTACAAAAATAACAACAGCACCAGTATTTATGCTTTAAATTCTGTGCAGTTACTGGCAGACCAGGTCTGGAACCAGCACGCATCGCTCTACATCTCTGCCTCTGTTAATGGGCATCTCTGCCTGCCTGTGCTCAAAGCCTGCAAACAGCTGGTACGTGCCCATGTGTTGCACTGACATCTGTCCACAGCTACCACCTTCAGCTGAAGAAGCTCAGCTCTTGTTCATAAATAATTGCCCAACCAGCTGCTGGCAGGCCTGGGGAAAAGGACTTGGGAAGGTCACAGAATGAATGCAGAGCTGCCTGCAGAGCACAGTTCTGTTGTGCCCAGTACCTGAGGTATATGGACTCCTCCAGGCCTCTTACTGGGGCGTAACTCCCCTGCCCAGGGTGGTAACATGCTCAACTCTCCCATTCCTTGTATAAAATATAGAGGCAGGGTGGAATGATCAGCACTGCTCCCGGTGGTGCCATAGAAAGGTGGCCCTGGGCCATGCCAGCCCCTCCCCGAGGAGCAGGAGCTGGTGCTGCCCCAGGAAGATGCTCAAGGGCGGTGTGGCACTTGCTGCAAGGGTGGCTCATATGGTGACCCACACCAAGGGAGGTTAGTTCGTGGCGGGAAGAACTGCCACCTTTTCCTGTCTCCCCATCGGAGCCTCCCTGGTAGTAAGAACAGGGAATCTCCCCCAGAGAATGAAATGCAACTCTACTTCTCATCATCTGAACTCCCTTTGGTTCAGACCGGCTTGATCTCCTTTGTGGCCTTTTGCCTTTCTCCTTTCTTTTAAATGTGCTCATTAGTCTCCTGCTGCTCAGGGCAGCTGCTGGGGCTGGGGCTGGCCAGGCAGCAGGTAGGACCTGACAGGGCCTTCTGATGGGCTGAGACAGTGGGCACCAGGGGAGACCAGCCTGCGGGCTCCCGCCTGCTGCCCCCTGTCTGTGTTTTGGGGAGGAGCCCACGGGCCTGAGGCTTTCCTAGGCAGAAGAGATGGAGATCCTTGCTGCTGAGTTCCTCTCTCTGGCCAGGTATCCTCCTGGAAGTGAGGCTGCCAAGGCCTGGCCATCTGAGCCATGCCAGATGCTGCCCAGCAGCTCAGCCCACCTCTCAGGCTGCCAGAAGCACTGGGGATTAAATACACCGTCATGTGTAAATCCTGTGTTTAAACAAATAATTCTCTCAGAATAACAGGCAGGCTTTTCCACATGAAGCAAAGCTGACACCTGACTCTTTGCCTGGCTTCTCCCAGGAGAACATTTTAATGAGGCCCACAGCTGTAATATCACACAGAGAACATTAACAATGCTAATTACCTAAAGTTTAGCCATGAATACTCAACCGACCATACCTTGGAGACGAATTGTTGTTTTGGCCCGAACGAAGCACTGATGGCTTGCAAAGCGAATCGAGGCTTGTGAGAGCATCAGACACAAGGCATTAGGCACACAGACCTGGCAAGGCAGCCTCCACAGCAGAGCTGGTAAATAAAAGAGGTGCCTAGACAGAAGGCAAATCTGAGATTGCAGAGAGAAATTGCCTTGAGGTGGCCAAATCCCTCCTGAGAAAACACAAAAGGTGTTGATAGGTCTCTCAGCATCATCTTGTACAGGATCTGCGCAGAGAAAGGGGGGTTATTGGAGGAATTCTTCTGCCAGGCAGCCGCAGCTGGCACTGGCTAAGCCTTGCACTGCGCTGGGAGAAGCCAGAAGTCCACACAGACATGCAATGTGCGAGTGAGCTCTTGCCTGGAAGAGATCCAGGGCCTTTGCTTCACACCATATGCACAATCATTCTGAAGCTCAAGGTCACCACGGAGGTGCCTGGGTGTGCTAGGATGACTGCTCTGAACCAACAACTTGCTCGCTCAAGCTCCCAGTGCCGGAGCTCAGTCTGCAGCACAGTAAATAGAGTGATGTGTACTCTGCTGCACGAAGCTTAGCCGTCACCTCTACCTTCAGCTCCTTATCGCAAATGCTGCAGGGCAATGCACGACAAGGGCCATCGTGCAGCAGAAGAGGAGGCTTGGTCCACCCAGGTGTCTCTTGGAGGGAGACATGAATTTTTAGCAGTCTGTGTTGCTCAGCTCTAATTGAGCACAAAAACATCACATGGCAGGCAATAGCCCATTAGCAACACTGCGTGCTGAGGGGCCTTTTAATTATTTTTGTGTTCCCAGAGGACTACAGAATGCTTTTCGTAAGCATGGTGCGGGAATGCCAATTAGGTGGCCTCCAGCCCTGCTAGACAAGGTCCGGTCACATCACCTTGCGTCACAGGCTGAACCCTGCCCTCCATTTTCTCCCCAAGTCTGCCGTTCTCTGCCGTGAAATATTTATTAAAGGGAGCTGCCGCCTGTCGAGAATGTTGAGTCCCCTGTCTCCTTGCCAAGGTCAGGCTGCCGGGAGGTACTTTTGCTCTCCGTAGCTTCTCCTCGAGACTGCCACGGGTCTTTCTTCCATTCAGCACAGGCAGGCAGCCTTGGGAAGGAGGCTTTTTCAATTCCTATGGATTCTTATTTCCTGGGAATAAGGTGGGCATGTAAAAAAAATCACTAAAGCAGAGGCTGCACAGCAGTGAGCTATTGTGGTATCAAAACAAATAGTTGCACTAGGGCCTTTAGGGAGCACATAATAAAAAGCCATTAAATCAATTTGTACTGTTGCAAAAGGCCACCTTCAGTCTTTGAG
Organism: Aptenodytes patagonicus; assembly: GCF_965638725.1. Lineage (NCBI taxonomy): Eukaryota > Metazoa > Chordata > Aves > Sphenisciformes > Spheniscidae > Aptenodytes > Aptenodytes patagonicus. Next base: position 32,493,581 of record NC_134955.1, on the reverse strand, counting down.
ATCACCGTTGTAACTTCTTAGAAAGCTCCTACACTTAAAGATGAAATCCTGGTCCCACAGAGGTGGATGGGAGGTTCACCATCTGCTTATGTGGTGCTAGCTTTGCGCCCCCCTGAGTTTAGCTGTGGTTTGCTGAGTTTGGACTTATTGTTTCATACAGTTTTTGTGCCAGAAAAATGCTGAAAGCTTCAACTACAAGCTGCTTGATAACCTTTTATCAACCTTACTGAATGAAATAAGCAGGCACAGCATAGTTTGCTCAGGAAGGACTACGGTTAAAGTGTCAAACAAATTTTTCCTCCCCCAGTATGGGCACATACTAAAGTGGTAGGAAAACACATCCAGGAACAGAAATAAACTCTGCTAATATAAGATGTGAGAACCAAAGTACCGGGCTGGCTGGGGAAATAACCTTCCCTAACAATGACCTCTAAAGGAAGCTTGGGGGCCAAAAATATGAGAAGCAAGGTGCATATCGAGCGTGCACCCCACAGCTGGGCTGTGTCCGCTCAGCTGCAGGAAGCCAGATGCTTTGGGACATCTGGGGCTTGAGGTGCAGCTCGTTTGCTGCGGCGGCTGGTTCCTGGCAAACCTGCAAGCCTGTCTCTCATTTGCCATCTCTCTTGACAGCCAACGAGTCCCAGCGCATTTGTTCTTTCCTCGCATGGAAGCTGCCCCGTAGTGCCAATGCTTTCTGGCTGTCCCCTGTGCCTCTTCTGGCTCTCCTACAGGCTTTTTGGATGTGTGCTGTGCTGTGGAGATGGGAGGGTGGGGGCATGGAGAAGCTGCAAACACTACCCAGCACAGGACCACACCACAGATTTATGCAGGGACATAATGATGTTTTCTGTTTTCTCCTTTTTTTCTCCCCTCCTAGTAATTCCTAACATTTTACTTGCTTTTTTGACACCTGCTCAGCCTTGACCTGTCATTTTCTCAGAATTAGCGACGATGCCGAGATCATTTTCCTGTGCAGTGATGGCTGATTTAGAGCCCCTCATTATGCATGTATAATTAGGGTAGGTTTTTTTTCCCCAGAAGCATTACTGTGCATTTATCGACAGTAGATTTCATCTGTCATTTTACAACCCAGTCCCTCATTATCATGAAAAACTTGTGCAACTCTTCACAGTCAACTCTTGTTTTGACTGCCCAGAACAGTTTTTCATTGTCAGTAAACTTCTCACCTCACTTTTCATCTTCTTTTCCAAATCACTTGTAAGTAGATTAAAAAATACAGGTCCAGCTTAGATCTCTGGGTAATTTTCCTCCTCTGTGAAAACATATTGTTTATTTACACCTTTATACTCTACTGCTGCAACTACTCTGTGTCTTTTATTGGAACCACCCAATTGGCAATCACACTATTATTCAATAGAGTTGCAGTGGAAAAAGTGTAGACAGGCATCACAGAAATAAAACCAGCAGCAGTCCCATTTTTAGGACTTAGCAGACAAGCTATATTTGTTTTGATCTGTGTTTTTAAATTATCTTGTAAATTCCCACCACTAAATTTCATCTCTCACTGTATGCAGCATGCAATACATCTTTTTTTCTAAATGTATCATCACTTCAAAGTTCATTAAGCCATTCCAGAGACTATAGCCGATAAAATCCTCATCTGGATTCAAGATATTAGCAGAAAGACTAACTCCTCAAGTCTCTGGCACCAAGGCAACGTATTGTCATAAATCCATAGGAAACCAGATTTCATTAGTTCCCTTGGTCATGGAACTAATTGTTTGCTCCTGCACTGGGCACCTGATCATGGCTGTGGGCAGCAGGAAAGCCAGCAGCATTTTAATGTTGTTCCTCTGCTGTGCTTTACTTGATTTTTGTCTCAGGATTATGAGATGCTAGGGATGTAAAACAGCTACCGGGAAGATAACAGCTGCCAGAAGCACAGCCTTCTGTTTTGTACTTTGAGCTGTGCGTACCATGTAGAGTTAAAAAAATAGTGCTTAGAATAATTTAAAGCAGAAATCTGTTACGTTCCTTCAAAATTACCCGTGCTTGGTTTAATAGATGCTGGATTAATTGCGTGCTGTCTGAGAGCTTTTGTTCCTCTCTGGAGTGGCTGTGGTCTGTGCCACAGAGGTGAATGCTACTCTACTGTATGGCAAATTTGACATTGAAGGGCTTTTTGTAGAAATAAGACTGCCATTCTCTCCCATTGTCCCTTTGATTAAACAGTGCCAGCTAAAGAGACAGTTTTGATGGTTGTTTTCATATTATGGGCATCTGGCTACTAAGAGCTGGGCTGAGATCACCAAATCACAAGCCGCTTTAGAGATGCCTGTTTACGCACACCGATCCCACAGTGATGTGATCCATAAAAGTATTTGGATATGCACATTTGGGGGGGGGAGAAAACCAGTTTCTGGGATGTGTGGTGAGGACCATTTGTTGCCTGTGTGTGCTGCCGTTTTCCAATACCCCTCCTCTGGTACCCAAACCCACAACTTTCCAGGACTCCTGAAATAACCCTGGACTATGGATGCTTTTCCTCCACTTTTACATCAACAGACTCCCAGAGCCCTGTGAGGTACTTTGTGATAAAAATAAAGGAAATCTAACATATTACACAGTGGACTCATTCATTAACTCCTCCTCAGTCACCACCCCTTTTGTAGCTACTCATGTCTGTGTGAATCACCACTTAGTAATGGCTGGGCGATCCCTCAGACGCTTCGGCTTCGGTCGCAGGGACTCCGTTAGTTTGTAATTCATACTGGACTAGGTTGCTGACATCTTCTGTTTGCCGAATAAACTTTAACATCCAGAGTCCTTCCCCAGAGTTTGACCATCTCTTTTTGTTAGTACCAAAGCAAACAGGGAAGATCTCAGGAAGAGAGCGCTCCCCTCTCTTTCCACACATCTGTTTGGATGTACAACAAAGGCTACAGGAGCATTTTTCCTTGTACTTTTAATTGAAGTGCTTTAATATAAAAAAAAAAAAAGTACATACAAGTTCTAAACTCCCGTTTTCTGCAATTGTTTACACTTTTTCTAAGTTGCAACAGAATATTAGCTACGTAGGTAGTCAACACCGCTAACAAACTACAGTACAAGTTACTAATAACAGTACTAGATGCTTGGAATACATTCTTGCAAATGTGTATGAATACCAAAGAAATCCTGCAAAGTTGAGAGGTTTCCAACACACGTTGCCCTCTTCTCTCAAACCCCTGTAGGATTTCACTCACGGGTTTCCTAACCACCAAAACACAGAAGGGCTGATCCTTGGCTGGTGCAAGCTGCGGTAGCTCCATTAGCGTCCACGGAGCAACGTCAGTTGTCATGAGCGAAGGGTATGATTCACTCTGTGCTCAGATAGACACCTTCAAACGGGGGTGAAACATCATGCAAGTTTCCATGCATGACAAACTGATGGGCCTTCTTGGTCAGCGCTGGCTTATAGCATTAAGCAACATATTTTTCTGAGGGTTTCAAGACCGATCTCTTTCTCCTGGAAGAAATCAGATCGGGACGACTGAAGAACAGTCGGGAGCACCCTGGATTCTCATACTGCTCTAGGTAAAGCTGGGCAAATTTCCCTCAAAAAATGCCGAGTTTTGAAGCATAAGAACCCACCCCATCAACTCTCCTCCCCCACAAAAGGCTGGCAAAGCTATCAAGCACTTAATAAAACTGAGTGTGTGATAAGAGGAGCAAAGGTCCTCCACACAAGCCATGTCAAAACAAATCTCTACATACACACATTGTAACGATACAGTCACTTCAGAGTTCAGAAGAAAGGTTCACACTTTACAAAGGAGGGAAAGGGAAAAAAAATAACACAAGAAGCTGTCCTTACAATTATGTACTGGTTCCCAAACCTGTAACCTTAGTCTGTGGCCACCAAAAGTAAACGAATACCAAGCAGCATAGTGTAACCTCCAATGAGGCCTCACAGAGCGTAGCAACTGGCAACCTGGAGGTAGTGTACATAGCTGAAAAGGAATTTGAAAGAAATGACGGGCATTTTTCTCCTATTCTGGTATGTTTACATAATCAAAGACACGATGACAAACACGCTACAGTGATGTGTCTCTCCAGCCTTATGAGCCCACCTACTTGCCACCCCCGGATCGGTCACAGAAGGATTTTTCCTCTGAACTGAGAGTGATATCTGGGGTATGCTTCGGGCAGGAGTCCTTATTTTTTCCCTCACTCAGTTGTTCTGGCTCGCCTCTGTACTAACCGTGTGACTAACAGGACAATCGGTTTCATCTGAGACTGCTGGGTTTTTCTCACAAGCATCGATACAAAACCTCCTTATCACTATTGCCCTGAAGACCAACATTTCAATGGCACGCTTCAGTCAGCAGCACCCAAAACTCCTCCAGGCTATTCACTGACTGGCATTAGATTATTTTAGTGGGAAGCTACGGAAGTTAGCAAACCCATGACAAGGTTAGCTTTTCAATTCATCAGCACTAAAAGACTGAACACCAATGGCTCCAGCTCAGAGTAAAGACACAAAACTCAAGTTCTCTTTATCTGCAAAGAGGATAAAAGACTATTTAGGGGACACAGGAGTTGGCATATTGTAGAAAACATGGTGGTGGCTCAGAGTAAGAAAACTTCTTCAGCTGTATTTTTCAGTGACTTTGATCTTCTATTCATGTTAAGTTTTAAGTATTCCTAGATTCCTCCAACCACATTATCTTGACACCACAGTTATTGCGTTACAAAAGCCACTATGATGCAGTCACTCAACACACACATGTATCATGTATAGGTAGGGGTATGTACAGCCAGGAAGTGTGGCAGGTTCCAACCCTCATTTTGTTGTTTCCGTAAGGGCAGGCATATCCCAGTTAGGTGAGACAGAGATAACCTAGAGCATCCCCAATGTTGAAAAGAAGGCTGTGAGTATATGAGCAGATAGAAACCTCAAGAACTAAACACCAAGAATTAACATTAGCAGAATATCCTCTGCTTTGTAGCTAACTCAGTTGCTCTAAAAGCTCTCTCAGCTCAAATAATTTTATTGTGCAGAATGTGCAGAACACGCAAAGAAAGAGGTGCTCTTCCCCTGTGAATGCGGGGAGTGGATGTGCTTTCTCAGTATTGCCTAGAAGTTACCCAGTCCACCTGCTCATCCCTAGCCCACTCTCTTTTTAACAACAGTTCTTTTGCTTCAACGGCTAACTGGTAAGACAAGACTATTTAATTATGAACTAAATTCAAGGTCAATGTATTAGAAGACTGGAAATAGATACCCTGCTACTTTTAAAACAAACGATGCATTGTACGCTTAGTGCTTCTCTGAATCCTCTTTCCACAGAGCAAAGCACCACAAAGGCAAGATTTCCATCGGTCCTGAGCTGGCACTGCCAGTTCTAAGAATTAAAGTGTAGCTCAGGCCTTCACAGTCTTTGGCTCCCCTGCCAAAAATGCTCCCTGCCCCCTAGAGAAGCCAGTCCATTCTGATTATTTGTGTGATGTAGACACTTCTGCACTTGGACCCACAGTCGGTCATCAATTGCTCTTACGCTGGCCACACACCAGTGATCAGGAGCATTTTTTGATCACTTCCTGTATTTCTTAAACTATGTGCAATAAAATTAAAAGACTCTTTATCCCATACCTAAATTTATCTATTAGACTAGGAAGGACCACAGGAATGTACACACTTCCTCAGAAAGTCCTCAGAAATCAAGTCAGGAGCTTCTCATGCTGTGGGATGTTTTTTCATCTTTATGTTGAGTCAAGCTTTAGCCCACAATGGTTGTGTGTATCACTGACCTGACGCTGAAAGGGCTTTGCACAAGAAACAAACGTTGCTGTTTTCACCACCACAGCATTGAGCATCATTTTGGGTAAGAAACTCTCTGAGACCAAAAGAGCCTCTTGAGAACACTTGTCTAACAACCTTGTCTTCAGACCACTCTGGACCTTCCATGACCCTTCTAAAACCCCTTCATTTTTTTGCGGAGGGCTTCCAGGACACAATCTGACAACAAGAGGCAAGCCACAGAAATGGGTGATACCATGGCTAGACACAGATTATGGCTCTACTCTCTCTGAAGCAGGATGGGAAGAGCCCAGCTGGACCCCAGAGCTCAAAGCTAGACATTGTTTAAAATACCTTTTCACTTACAAACTGAGGAGATTTGATAGCAAAATCAATAAGGTACCTCAAATGAAAGCCCTCAAGTTACTTTTTGAAGCCATTTTTAAGGATAAACCAGTGCCAGATAACGCAGCAAGCCTCTGAAGTCAGAACACAGTTCTTGGATGTTTTGCTCCCAAATTGAATTATTCTTAAAAGGGGAAGGGAAGTAACCTAAAAGCCTTTACAGTCTATTTTTAAATGAGAGGATGTTTTTCATTTAACTCTCTGTAACAGAATAATTTGAAAATAACTGAGGAAACCATGTAATCCCAGCTGGTCTGTGTTCTGTGTGCTCTTGTGAAGCTGCTGTGACTCCACTGCATTAAAAAAAGACATACATTATTCTGTAGCAATTGTCCATGACACTGAGGCTTACAACATAAATTTTGCAATACCTCATCCAGTTTCTGTATGACACACCATGTTTTATTGCAGTAATGTCTCATAATAGATGAAGGTGCTGCAGGGTCCTGTTTGGCCAATTGCTATGGGACCCTGGAGTGCACTTTCATAAGGAGGGAATATCTCCCATAGGAAGGGAGTTAAGATGAGGACTAGATGCCAGGAGAACCAGCTGAAGGCTTCACATGCAATCCTGGGCAAATATTTTCTGTGCCTCGTCCCCCGCCCCCAGCCCCTCCATTAAATGGGAGGTTCAGTTCCTCACTTGCAGATAGCACTGGATGCAAGGTAATGGAGCACAGCCCCGCTATGCACAGCAGAATGCCTCTAAATCAAGAAGTCAGTGTTTTTCGCCAACGTGACAGATTGAAAAATGCTTCTGGTACTTCCATGAGTGGGTTACTAAGCAACACTTTGGCTTCCAGGGAGTAGCCGTGCTGGATGTGATCTCATGCGCCGGCAGCCTGACCACGTCCCCAGCTGGAGCACTGGGGAAAGGAAGGCGAGTGTGTGTCGGCAGCAAGGCTGTGTGGTTTCACTGGCTGTAAAACAGGTTCCTTCAAGATGAGCTGTAACCACAAGGGAAAAATATCCCAGAGGTGACGATGGGCCCACTCACAGGGTGGCTAAAAAGCAAAGACACTGTCAGGACATACCATTGGGAGAGAAGTAAAGCTTAGGAGGTTTAAGCACCGCTCGGTAAACCTATGGCATACCCTGGTCATGCAAACTTTCGCTTCAGCCTGTCTCAGAGCAAATGATGCTGAAGAGGACTGACTCCAGGGAGAGATCTTAAAAATGATAGGGGCTGGAAAAGATTTCCACGTGAGGAGACAGAGAGGTCAAAAAGACTGGAACAGATTAGAAATGGGCAAGAGAGGGGAGGTTAGAGCTGGATGAAGTGAGGTCTGATACAGAAGAGGAAAATCATGCACTGCTGTTCACTGTTTCCTGATATAGCAGTAAGGGGTTGTTTACAGAAAATCAAAAGGCAATACACTGAAAACTGATGAATCAAGTCCAAACTCCATGGAGTTAGAGAGAAATTTGCCCCTCTGACTGCTCCATCATTATCTTTTGCTGAGATTTCTCACTTTCCTTTGGAGCCTGTGACATGGCATCACCAGAACCAGGCTGAAGCAGAACTGAGTGTAAACAGACCAGACTCATCTGGGATAGAAATACCTATTTTCTTACACCTGTTGGGTGTGCTCAACTATTAAGCAGCATGCGTCTTTTAATAAAAACTGAAGTCTAACACCACTTAGACTGGGCCTCTTTAAGACACCAGGCCAACTTCTTGGCTTAAAGTCAATGGAGGAATGTTGATTGAGAGCAGCTGAGAATCTTGCCTGTCTTTTAGAGTGTTGGTACTCTTTCATGTGTCAATAGATCATGCTCCAAATAGGACTGAGATTAAGTTGTAAGGGATAATGTTTTGCCTTATTTTGTTAGAACGCTGACACACCTTTGCAAAACAAATAGGATTTTCTCCCTCCTTCTTCTCCTTCAAGGTGAGTAACACTTATTATAGGACTGTAGATCTATTCCTGATAGGTGAGCAATATTTACAGGAAATAACATTAATATGATACACAAATACATACATATTTGTATATATAACTTAAAGGCTCCTTCTAATTAAAATTCAATACTACAGCATCACACAGGAAGGCTCTACCAATGTATTAATGAGAACGTCACTATTTTGGGATCATTACTTGAGCATTTTAAAAGTGCACTTAAAAGTTGATGACATCACAGTTTTTATCTGAGAGATCCACTATGATGTCACAGATTTATCCTCCTTCTACTCCCTTTTTGAATAACGCAGACAACGTTGTCCCAAGGTCAAATAAAGGATCAATAGCAAAGATCCTAACTCAGTCTTCCCCACCCCCAATTTTAGTCATTGATGTTTTCCTTTGCAACCACTTCTAGTGGAAAAAAGTGTATACCAATGGCACACTCAGCCTGAAATGGCAGATGAAGAAAAGTGAAGCAATAACTTAACATGTACACAAACTTCTGGTTCTTAGGAGATCTGACTGTCTAGCACAGATGACAATTTACTTGAATGCTCTTGAGCCTCTCTTTACATCTGCAATTCAATGAAATAAATTATTCCCAGGCCTGTCCCCATCACTGCTGACCCAGGCTGCGGTGTTGGAAGAAAGTCAGAGTAAACAGCAGGACTGTTGATCTCTGCTGCAGCACAAAAAATGGAAAGCCATCAAGGTAAAGAGGAAACATTTCTCCCTGCATTTTTAAAGAACATTTTATGACTACAGAAGAGTCTGTATGAACTATTGTGTGACCTTAATGCTGAGCTGGGATTAAGTCAGCACATGAGTTTGATTCCCTGCAATGATCAAGGGTTTGTTGAACACTTCTAAGGGAGAGATGAAAGTTGACGGTTCAGTTTGGACCTCTCTATATTTCCGAATTGCTCTAGACCCTTCATATCAGCTTTGGTACACACTGTCTCTGAAATCCAGGAATATCTTTTAAGAGAAGAAGAAAATGAGAATGAACAATGAAGGATATTCTGTAATGAAGCTCAAAGGAGATGACACCTGGAAATTCCTCATGCACTTGCTATAGCCTTCCCAAAAGGATGCAGGGGCACATCTCTTGTGTTATACTTCTAAGAGAGCTATGAAGGAAGAGTACATTAGCCGTAACATTCATGTCTTGTCCTTTGATTTTCAGCAAATACTTCCCTTTTAATGTTGCTGGCAAAGTTTGCACTGGCCATAGTGGACATCAAAATGCACTCCTGAGTCCAGCAGCAGCAGATGTCTGGGCTGGAAGCAGATCTGTGCTCCAGCAAAGTTCATGGGCAGGGGGATTTCTGCCTTCCTGGCAGAAAATCTTGAGAAATCTAAAGGCAATCCTTATCTTGATTTTCAGGACTGTAGGCACATGGTTCCTTGATGAGAATTAGCAGTTTCAGTGTCTTATATGGCAACAGCAGGAAGAGTCCTATCCAAGGGGACAAAACTCCGGACTGTGATATCTCATGCACAGGTGAGACAGATGCTAGCAAAGACCTTTCAGACTGTTGCAGAAAGGAGCTCTCTCCCAGCCAACCAGTTCATTCATTCAAGACGTGGAAAGGAGATGAACATGAAACAGACTTGTCATTCTTTATCACTTTTTCAGAATATGAAGAATAAAACCTGCCCTTCTCTCTCCTTGGCTTCTGAAAAGTGGGGAGAGGGGGAATGTTTCCTGAGTCAGTGTGGAGATGAAACTTACAGTTTGTTACAATGAACTAAATCAGATGGATGACTAGACTGACAGGAATCGGAAAGAAAATATCAATACCTGAAAAATCAGCAATTTTTGGGTATGAAGTGTTTTATTGTTAACTTCATGCATGCAAGGGGAGGTAAGCTGATCTGGAAATAGTTTCCTCATTTCAGAATAGCAGTATTCTAAATGCACGGGTGAATACTGTAATAATACTTTACATTTTCATCCAATGTGGCAGAAACACACATCAAACATTATTAAGCTATTGGCTTCATTCCCCAGCTGCAAAATGCCTGGCATTCTCACTGACATTTGTGCAATAAGAGGGTAAACCCTAAAAACCCTCTGTCCCCCAGAAGTAATTGCTATTGTTTACCTTTCCCCCACCCTCAGTTAAGTGCCTCAATGCACAGTGGTGGTGGGACTTGCCAAACACTCCAGCGGTGCAGCTGCGCGACAGGATGGTAATGCACCTCTCCTCTGCTCTGCACTAAGAGTTGGCCATCAGGACAGCCAAATTGTGCTCCCACATCTTGCAACCTGGCTACTTCAAGAGAGGCACACTCCCCCACGAGCCTGGGACACTGCCTGGCAGCGTCGGTCACTCCTGCCCTTGTCTGCAGTGCAGTGAGACCCTGCGCCCCAGCCGGCACGGCAGGGGACAGAGCTGGAACAGTGCCAGCACTCTCGCTGCAGAACTGCTCCCCAGGAGCAGGGACTTGATTCTTTGGCCCTGGTCGATGGCACCAGCACTGGTAGAAAGGAGGCAGCCTGAGCCTGCACTGCCATGGGAACATGACAGGGAGTAGGCTGGGCAGCTGCGCTTTTAAATCAGTCCCCTTCAGACCAGAGACCCCCCCCTCCTCTCCCTTCCCCTCCAGTAAAACCAAGTTTATCTTATGTAAACCAGACTGGGTTTGGTGCCTGCCCTGAAAAGCCATTTACATACTGCCTGGGATGGAGGTCGTTGTTAGTAATTATATCACCACTGAAGATGGATTTGGCTGCCTCCCAGTCCCAGCTCCTGCCCTCTTTGACCAGAGGAGAAGCACAGCCACAGTAACTAAAACTTTTCATTTCCTCTGCAGGGTCTTGGACCTTCAGCATCCAACTCCTGGCTCGTCACCTGCTCCCATCTCCCCGGGCAGCATCACAGGCCCGTGGCTGGCAGAAATAAACGGCGTAGGGAACAGCACAGGAGAGTTGGCTCTTCTTGCTCTGCCACAGCCTGGGTCTGCAGCACTGTAGTAAATGGCAGCACTCTGCCTGCACACAGTTGGCAGGCTCCAAGTGCTTTACAAAAACAGCTAAGAATTGCCATCCTGCCTTTTCTGTGAGGCACAGAGAGTTTGGGTACCTGCCCACAGCAGTGCCACAATCCCTGTTGTAAGTGGAAATAAACCTTGCACTTTATAACTCCGCTTAGGTGCAGTGAAATGTCACGCTTCCAGATAACCTCAGAGCAGCTCTGACTCTCCATGCCGGCGGGCAGCCTGGCACAACTAGCAGCTCTGCTGGACGGGCTGCCTCCCATTCGGGTCAGCTGTTGTTAACCCAGGCCTAAGTACGGCAATGAGTACGTGAGAATCTCTGCCTGTTTGCCTGCGGGTTGTTTCTGCAGACACCTCTTGTTGTGGGGGCCGGGGCAGGAGAGGGGCAGCACCCACCTGCTCCTGCCCCAGCAGTGGTGGTCACCCTGTCCGGCTGCCTAAAGAAAATTAATGCATACTTCCCTTGTCCTGCCGTGCAGTATATCATGCAAAAGTATGAGATGTTAAGATCATAACAAACCCAGGACTAGCTAGAGAAGAGGGCTTTCCTGTCCTGCCTGCCTGCTCCTTTCCACAGAACGTATTTTCACAAAAATATAGATCTGGTCGACTGCTAAAATTTCAGGTGAGGATCTCCTCTTGTCCAACCTGCAGCCTCCTATAACAAAATTGACAAGACAATCCATCTTTTAATCATCTCCTCCATAAGATTTGCATTTTCTGCCCTCCCAGACTGGTGCCAAATTTTTCCCAATATAGTCTTTGTTGCTTTGTCCAGTTTTTTTATATATCGGGAAAATATAAAGCATTTCTCCCTTCTGCTCTGAAAGACAGTTTTATAGACTAACAGTTGGCATTGCCAACTGATTAGATAGACAGACAGACAAGTAAGACCAACCAAGATGTCTCACTCTAAGAAAGTGCTCCTAGCATTCAAGATTACATATTTCTCCATTTTATTTATCTTCTTTTACTTTTAGACGAACCAGTTGCATCATGTTAAAGATTCCTATTCCTCCATAGCTGCTAACTTTGTTTTAAGTACATACTGTAGTTTTCTCTAATGCAATTTCTTGACATGCTGGAACTGAATTAACCAGATACACAGTGGTGGGTATGACACTAAATAGGAAAATTTGGAAAATCTCAATTCAAATAGACCTGAAATACTTTTGAGCCCCACATTAAATGTTTTATGTCAAATGAAGGCTATTTAATTATTTTATTTTGAAATTAAATTAACTTTGAATTTCAAATATTGAAGTGATTCATTCTAAAAGGATTGAAACAAGCATTTTCAACTCTTCCGATATTCCCCCCAGATTTTTTGTATGAAATAATTTGCCAGATTGAACTTGGATATGTGAATAATTGTGGTGCTCTCAAAAGCACATTTTTTAAAAATAAATTTATTCTACACAGAAAAATCATGCCCAGCTCTACCTGGAATTTCCTTGTACACAATGCACACTATCCCTCCGGCAGTGACAAGCTTAATTAATACTCCTTCCTGTCCCCATCCACTCCTCACCTCCTAAATGACCCCTGTCAAAACACATGCTGTAGGTGTAAAGAACATGCAACAGTCCCATAACGCTGCACGGTGCGGCAGAGTCTTCCTTTGGGGCAGAATTTACTAAGCTCCTTTTAAAGAAAGCTGAGAAATAATTATTTCAAAGTTATTTAGAGCAAAATTTGCTTCAAAAGAACACACTTAATGGTGGCTTTCCTAGCTCAAGAACTGGCCTAAAGTACGTTTACAGAAATGCTGTAAACTCAGTCCAAAGACACATCTATGGAAGTACAGTTTGGAGGCAGAATGGGACCCATCTCGTGTTTCTTAAAGATATTGCCTTTTCCGAGCTACAGGGGAGGCTCTGTGACGGTAACATGAGCTCACCTCCTCAGTGGTACGATTTGGATGCACCCCCTTTTTGTGACCATTTCTCCACCCCTCTGGTTTCCGAGGCTGCCACTGCAGCAGCTCCCCTCCCCAGCCAGTCTCCCCACCATGGGGCAGAAAACTGGGCAACACATCACACAAATGTGGTGGAGGGAAAGCCAGAACCAAGCCATGGTTTCATGCAATATAGTCTGAATTGTTCAGTCTCTGGAACAGCTTGAGGTAGCTAACGCCAATGTAGCTGCCCTCGTGGGCGTGAAAGAGGTAATGCGCAATTTACTGCATCAGTAAAGCCGATTTTCTATAACTGACCTTTTTTAGGTTATCCAAAATGGGTTAAAAATGAGAAGGATCCCATGAATATGTTTAACTAACATACTTTAAGGCCATTATGCAGACACAGCTTGTATTTAAATACATCCTCTCCCACAGTAAACATCTGTTTTTATAATACGGACAGGAAGACCAATTACATCATCCAGCCTGACTTCCTCTATAACACAAGTCTTTTTTAGTCAGACATTCCTGTGATTAACTAAGATTGTGTTTAACTAAAATACGTCTTCTGGGAAGCTGCCCATTCTTGATCTGAAGACTTCAAGGGATGCAGGCTCTACCATCTCCCATTGTAGTTGGCCCTGATTTGTGCTAAAATATTGCTTGCCTTGCCTAGACAGAAGAGTTTTGAAATACGCCAGAGTTTGATCACCTCAAGGGCTGCCAACAAACTTGCACGTCCTGCCGTAGAAAGAGAGAGAAGCATACAGAGTTGGAGTCCTCACGCTGTTTGCTGCCCAGACCAGATCGCTGCTACAAGTGGTTTCAAGATTTGCCTGACAGCGGATGGAGTCGCTCAAGTAGTTCACACCAACAGTCATGCAGGAAGGCTGTCCCCAAGGGGGTACCAGGTGACAGGGAAACAGTTCTCAGAGTTTCTAAACTCTTCCTCACCCCGATGGCTGTGCCACAACCTCTCCACATCTCAGTAAAGCAGGTACAGCATTGTTTGCTTGGTGGATCGATTAATATTTCTAAAGTGTGCCAAGACGTATGGCTCTGAATGCATTCTAAAAATGTCACTGAGAGGTCCGTCCCAGCCCCTTATCTTAGACCGAGCTAGTGAAGAAGGGAGGCTGTAGCTGGAGGAAGTTCTCAGCATGGGGGAGCTGGCACCCCATCTGCTGCCAAAGTTACCTGGAGCTGCCTGGCTACACAGCGACACAGCACAAAGCTGAGGAGATGAAACGCAGCTGGACCACTGTGTGTAAGTACCTTATTACACCGATTTCAAATGGCAAACAATATTTTGCTGTTGAAGATCTAGCAATCTCTCCTTCCATCATATCTTATTAGTGATAAACTTCAGCAAGGCAACTGAGGAATATTTCCAAACATGAAAGACACTGTTCACTGCAGAACGGTCGTGGGAGGAGGAAACAGTCAGCACTATGGATCAAAACCACAAAAGAGGAAAGCAGGTGTGCGTGCAGAGCACAGCTCATTTAGCACTGTCTCCATCACAGGGATGGAGAGCACTGACTTTCTGTACCAGCCAGTCCCACCAACAGGGCTACCTGAGACTTACGTGATGAGCCACCACTGTCTCCCTAACACACTGGCTAAAACAATATGCATTTTCCTCTCCATTTGATAATGCAGACATTGTCCTACTCCTCTCCCAAGGTCAATGCAAATACTAGGAAACTGGAAGGCGATGGCCATTTTTATGACGGAGCTCCCTAAGCCCAGCAGGCCTGGTAGCTGAGCACCAGCCCAAACACTAACCCACCTCTGCTGCTCCCACCCCCAGCACCACCACAAAACTTTCCTCCAGTGCACACGCTTCTCAGCTCCTGTCCCTCTTGCCAACACACTCACCTTCCATGAGAGAGCCCAGCAGTGTCCTGGTGAATACATACCTGCGCTCCTGGCCACAACAGCAACAGGAATTTGTATCAGCCTGAACTGTGCGATGGTCCTGAAGTGCCAGGTCAGCAGGGTTCGACCACACCAACAGACGGGTGCAAATGCTCACGTGGGTGAGCTGTGGCCCCCAAGTGCTCCCCAGGGCAGTTTCAGATTGGGAGGAAGACGCTTCATTTTACATTTTTTCTAGAGTTTTGTCCCAACAGTTTCCAGACACCTAATGCAGGTCCACAGGTTCCCGCTTTACCCTCCCCGCACCTGACGCTCAAATTTCTTTGTACTCTCAGCTCATCTCCGGGGCCGTCACATGGAAAGCCTAAGATATTGAATGAATTTCACAGGCAGCTGGTGCAGCTGCTCTGGAAGAGATTTGGTCCAATACGACTAGGATAAATACTTTCTAAAACTTAATAAAGCCTTTTTCTAACAGGTTAAAATACTCCTGCTGCAGCCTGAGAAGAGGCTGCAACAGTACATGGGAGAATCTAGCAGCTGACATGGCTACGTTCAGGGTGCAAGCTGAACAAAACGCAGAAGGTGAAGAAAGTGTCTAAATAATGAGGGAAAGTGCATTAGGTCAGTATAACTCATGCTAACTAAGTGTAATCAGCAGGAGAAGGAAGAAAAATTAGCTCACTGATAGTCTTTCACAACATCCGTTCAAGTGTTCGGGGACATTTAATTTTGCGGACAAGTTTCAACCAATATAAATATGCCAAATATAATCTTCAGTGTCCTTACCTACTTGTACAAGCAACCTGAGTCACATGCTGCTTGGGACTCTTGCTAAATTTATATTATAAAACCACTTAAATCTATGCATAGAAAGTAATATACATCATACTCAAGAAAATGGTCATTCTGGGCTATTCAACAGTTCGGGGAGTTGCAGGTTTTTAACCTTAAAGATGTATCTGGTAAAAATTCTTTAATGTACTCACTTGTCCTCCTAGTGATGTCTTAAATTATTCAAAGAGACTCAACTGTAATAATATTTTTTCAATTGATGCTCTTGCTTAATGTTTCTCCATTTCACATGTAGAGGTTTGTTTAAATGAAGTACAACTATTTCTATTTAAATTTTAAAATCATTATGAAAATCTTTCTTTTCATATTAGGTTCAGTAAATTATTCCCTTCTTTAGAGCTGGGGAAAGTTTTTTTCCAAATTATCACATTTGCCAAAAATGTGGTTGTAGATAATTTGGGGGCAAAGTTATTTGAAAATTCAGCTAGATCTTGATAATTACTTTGATAAAAAACAGTAACACTTTGGAAATGCTGGAATTCCTGATTAGGCAATTCCCTGAATAAAATGGAACTTTCAATTGCAGAACATTTTAGTTTAGAAATTTCAAAAAATTAATCAAAAGTGCTTCATTTGTCCCTAAGCCAAAGTTGTTCCTTTTTGCAGCTTACTTTAGATTGCTCAGAAAACTGACAGTTTTATTTTCTACAATCAACTTAAGATGATGTTTTTCTTTTGTTCAGTTTTCTGAGCTAAACAGCAAGTCAGTTACATACACAACCATTCACAATTTTCTGAACAAAAATAAAATTATGAGTCTGGACTGGATGCTGGCACTGCAGTGGGACAGTGTGCCTGAATATCCCGAAATACCAAAGACGGTAGGCTTTTCTAAGCATCTCTGTGTGTACATACTGGTACTGTTCTTCCTTCAGATACTAAAACTAGACTTCTAAAGATCTGCCAAACCAAAGCATTTGATCCAAGGGATAAAGTGTCACCCCAAAAATTTTTGATCAGTGCTTCTCTCAGTGACAATGTGTTGTTCATGACCTGAGAAGTCTTGAACTAATGCAACTCTCAAAGCCCCCTGCGAATACAAAGTGGTTGCAGTAAAGAGATTTCCAGTCAAGCCTGTGAAGAGAAACAACTGGTGCTGCTCCCAGCCAAAGTAGTACTCACCAATAATTGCTTGGGAGAGATCTTATTACTTCTTCTTTAAAAAGAAGACTAAACAGAAAGCACAAGGCCACACAAAATTGACTTCTCCATGTCGATATAACAACCCTCCCCCTTCTAGAATGCATGTGAGCCCGTAACGGTAAGCAGCAACCATGCATAGCAGTGAAGAGATTTCATCCGGAGCATCGGGAAAGTACATGATCCTTCTAGTAGAGCCCAGGAGGCACAGCATTAGTAACAGTGAATACCACAGATACCTCTTCCTGTATTTGAGTGTCTGTTCATTTTGATGTGGGTTGTGTCTTTGTGTTCTGGATGGGAACTGTGTGCTGGTATGGCAACACCAGGACCAAAGTGTTTCTTGACTGCTGGAGCTCCTCAGGCCTGGAAGCCAAAAGCTGATGCTCTTTCTCTGAGCAGCTCCCGGCACAAATGACAGCTCCAGCTCCCTGCAAATGAAGAAATCCTTCTTATAGGAATGACATCAAATCCAGGCACTCAGAGTTTATGTCAAGATCGGCTTGAACAGGATATCAAATATGCCTAACATTGGAATGCCTGTATTTTTCTGAAGCAGGCTCTGCTGCCCTTGGTGTTGTGTACATAGGCTCTCTACACAAGTTACAACACAGCTGGGGTGTGCATTGCCACTAGGTGTTTTATATTTTCGTACATTCAATACACCACTTCCCAATCAAACAGAAACCTTTAGCTAATTATTAGCTTCATTTCAAAATTTTCTCCTCCTGATTTAGTTTCCGCTTTATCAAAGTTACAAACATTTAGCTCCTGAATGCATGATTGATTTGTAATTATTCTTGTCTTGCCCCTCATGTAAACCACAGTCATTTGCACTTGCACGTCTCCTTCTCCAATTCTACCACTCTCTGCAGATTTTAGTCAATCAATAATGGTAAGGGACTATTTCCTCAGCTCCCCACCCAAGTGACAAACTTACAACCAGTTGTAGTACATTCAGATTGAATCCCCTGCAGAGGACAGAACTACATACCAAATGCAATACAGACTATAAAGCTCTCACCCTTCTGAGGCACAGACAGACCGGACAACGAGGAAGGTCATTCCTCTTAATTCAGTCTCTTGGCAACAGACTCTCAGCTATTCCAGAGAGGACCTCCCTGTCTGGGCTTTCTCTCTGGGACTTTGACTTCTTAGGAAGTCCAAAGTCACAGTTCACAGGAGCTCAATTCAGTTGACTAAATTGAGGTGTCCAATGCCATCTGGGACATCCAAAGGTACCCATGACCCGCGAAAGAGCCATGTCCTGGAAGAGGAGGTAGACACCAGGCAAGATTACATAGGGCATCTCAGATCACACTAGACCTCCACGTCTATTAATTTTCTTTCTTTCCACTGCTACCTGCCTCTGCTTTGCTACTGCTTCCATAACTCTGCATGGCCCAGGCCACCTTTCTGAAATTCTTCCCTTCTCCACAAGGACTTTCCAAGCAGATTTCTAACACGTTACCTTCTGGGGGCTCAAAGACTGGTGGATTCAAGCAATACATATGATAGCCACGGTCACAGTCATCACAGAAGAGCAGCTGGTCCTGAGGCAGGGTTGTTGGGGAGACAGTAGGGAAACAGGGAGAGAAGGAGAGGAGAGGAGAGAGAGAAAATGATGTAAATTAGTCTCTTGCCAAGATGAAAACATAAGCATGGTAACCAGCAGTGCTCAGCTAGGAAAGCAGAGCTGCAACATAGAGACTAAGATACTATTGGGAACATAAAAGGCATCACGTTTTTGCGTCCAAGATCAACCACCACCCTTCTCATCACAAAGGCAGTTCAGTTTCTAACTGGAAAATCTGAGAGATGGAAGACTTCCTCTCCAAGGTGGCCTCATGATGCAGGAGCAAAAGCTGTTAGGCCAGGGATATGCTGTACTGAGAGAAGAGGACAGGCATCCCCACTTTGCTGGGCTCCAATGTGCCCACATGCTGGATTTCCTCCCTCCAGGGGAAACCTTTCTCATCAAAAGCCTGGACTTAGCTAGTTCTTCAAAACTCAGCTGAGTAGCGAATGCTCTGTGAAACCGATGGAAATGACATGATCCCACCATACGGTCTGCAGCTCTTTCATACTTTTTTGGGGAAAAACTTTCTCTGAAGTATCCCATGACTCCTAACACAGAACAGCTCCCTGTTTTCAGATTTCCTTATTTACTGCTAAAGCAAAACAAAACCTCAGGCTTCAAATTTATTCTGCTATAGGGAATGTAGTCTTAGCCGATCGCCTCCAAAGTTCTCCAGCCACTGTCAATTCTCCAAGTTTCTCACAGACTACCAAGGACCCTTACCATCAGATTTGAACTGAAAACCCCGCAGAGAGGACACTGTTCAGCTGCAGGCTCTGGATCATGGTTTAGAAATCACTGGGATAGGTGATTACGTGACTAGAGCGGAGCCTAGCCATCCCAGTTCAAATGCTTTCATGTTTCCCAAGTCTTATAATTAAGATTAAAAAGTCATGCCAAGAAGGCAGGCAAAATCAGGGACAGAAGAAACATACCTGCCATCTCTCGGGTTATCACCTATTCACATTTACTCCTGATCACCATATTGAAAATACCACTCTTTTGCAGCTCCCCGCGACATGAGTTTATGGCCTCCAGGTAATTGCTATTGAATAAGCATAAAAACCACAAGTATTGCCATCTTAAGTGGCCCTACATGATACACGTGGTGATTTCAGCAGAGACCGACGGCTGAATGGGGGCACTGGGGAGAAGCCCGTCTCTGCTCTCAGGGTGGCTTTTCCTCGGGGACGTATGGAAGCAGCAGTAAAGCCATGACCCACACCATTGCCACATGCTCCTCAAGGGCGGGCATGACAGTAGCTTGCAGTGACATTTATTTGCATGAAAAGGTAAATGAACTCACATCGTTCTCAGAGGTCCCACAAAGGCTGCAAGATTTGCACTCAATGCACTGCCACTGATAGGTTTTAACCGCCTCTGTCATGTTTGTGGTGAACTGCAGGCAGGTCGGGTGTCCTGAGGAAGATTGAAAACAACTGTCATTGTTAAGGCTCACTTATTGCTTGTTAATTAACCGGTATTAAATTTGGGAACAAAACGCACATGGACATGGACTGATCACAACATGGGCTGCAACTAACAGATATCAAAGAGGAAAGCAGGCATTAACCCTTTCGCTGCCGGGCACAAGAGAAAATCAGAGTCATCCCCACCCATTCCCCATTGGCAAAGCAGTTTTATTCAGAGCTCTTAAAAAGGGTTTGGCTTTGGGTTTGGTTTTTGTGGGGCTTTTTTTGGAAAGAAAACAAGAGAAAGGATGAAATCAGAAACAAACCCAATTTCAGAGACAGCCCATCCATCTTAATAGAAATTGGACTACAGCTTCAATTAGCGTTGTTTCGACCGGACCGAAGGACCTGGTGGAAATGAGGTTGTTCTCCATTTCAGAGCTTCCCTGCCTGGCGTCCAAATAGGTGGAGCAATTCTGTAAACTTTGCTTAAATGGAAGCAGTAGTGTACAGAGAAGAAGCAAGACAGGATGGAGGGATACAGCTTTTAATTTTTTTAAGAGCTCTGCCACTAAAGTTGGTTGGCACAGAAGAAACCAAATTGCACAGCTAACCTTCCAGGATCAAAACAAGAAACCGAAAGGAAAAAAACCCAAGCCAACTCCCACAACGAACTAAATGAAAGGAATAAAGAAGGGAAAGCTAGCAGAACAGTCACATCTAATCAGGAAGGACAAATTGCCAGAGTTACAACCCCCGCCCCTACATGCGTGTCGACTCCAGCTTTGCAAAACAGCGGTATCACAGTAGCAGGGTCAGCAATGGGCTTTCTGGAGGGGAAAATACAAACAAACAAACAAACCAAAGGTAGGATCAGTGTTCCTTCTGCAAAACAAAACAAGAAAAATATACCGCTGAAACAAAGTACTGTATTCCCAAACCACCCCTATCAGGCTGAGGCAGTCCCTAAGTCACCTGTAATAATCTATTGCTTGCCTTCTTGGAAAGCCCTGTATTTAGCATCCCTCTCTGACACATGTAAGCATTAATACTGTGCATAGTTGGGGGCGGGGGACATGGGGCGGGGATAGCCAATTGCTCATCTATAAAAAAACTAGAAATACAGGTACGCACATCCAGCACTATCGTGTGCTACTTCTAGAACCTTACACCATCAGGTGCGCGCGGGTTTTTCACTTCTAGCCGATCTGCTGTTCTTAGACTACAGCCAAAGGGTAGGAAAAAATCTTTTCCACCTCCACCAGCCTAAATGTCTTTTTAAGAGTGGAGAAAGAAATGCTGCTTCTCCATTAAGAAAAAAAGGCACGGCTATGGTAGATGTGGGCATAGATGCGCTATCTTCATTACCAGACCTATCAGCGGTATTTTGCTGTGTCGTCGCATCACCCATCACCACCCTACAAGAAGCTTCTATATTTTCTAGCTAGTGAAGCAAACAGTTGCTGAGAATTGCTGGGTAAGGCAATAATGCTGTAGGGAATATATTTCCTTTATGTGCCCATGATACCACCAAATGGTGTAATAAGGATTTTGTTTTCCAGTTATATTCACATGGTAGTGATACGAAAACTAAGCCTGTCCAGCAAAGAAATGTGTGTACATAAGTTATTAAGGAAATTGAATAGAAAATAAAGGAGATATTTAAGGAAGGAGGGATCAATGACATTGTTCATATCACTCTTAAGCCTTTGAATAAAGAAATGTTTTGACAGTACTGATGAGCTCAGATTGGCTAAGAAGATCACTGGGGTTTGGAGCCCTTGAAATGTCAGCACAAAACAAGAGTCAGATTTTACTGAGATTTACAGTGGACCAAGTCCAAACTAAAATTCTAGGGACCTTGAAACCGCAACAGTGCAGAAGGAGATTTTGTGACATGATACCTTTTCTTGCTGAGAGGCCCTCATATAATTTCTGATGCTACCAAACTAGCAGAACCTGACATGACACTGAAATGTTCCTCCAGATCTGATTTACAGCAAACGCGGAACCTCATTCCAACACCAGTAAATAGAACAAATGTGCCACACTACACATCAGGGAGGAATTCATCCCAATGGCAGCAAGTCGGCTTCCAGAAAGGTTGTACAGTGCTGGAATACATCACAGAAAACAACTCATACAGGGAGGTGAGTTAATCAGAGAGTTAAATAGCTTCAGTCACATTTGAAAAGAAACAGAAAGAATGGAATCAAACTTACAGAAATAAATCACAGCTAAATGCATACACACATTCACGTGCTCACTTGCTTGCGTACACACATTGCTCATTGCAGAGACTCCAGCTAGAGACTCTTCCTTTCTCAAATGACATGAAGGTCAGATTCTGTTCATTACTTTATCTCTGTCCCTTCACAGCCATTCCTGCTCTCTTCCAGCTATCAGTCTTGACTGTCTTGTTCCTCATTTGCCTCAAAAACACCTCTGCAGGTTTTCTGTGCTTCATCTCTTATCGATGCTGCCTCATCCTTGAAGTGATCCATCCTATTTTGCAGAGCCCTTAAGAACCACACCCACCACAAGCCTAAAAGAAATGGGCTTTTGTGGGCTGCGGATCGCTTAGAAAATATTAATATTGGCGTGAGGGCCATGGTGGCTTCTTTTTAGTAGCAATGCAAGACTCTTTTGCAAAAAAATACCAATTTATTCACTCCATTGGCCTCTCTCTCCAAATGCTGTGACTATGAAAGAGTCCAACAAATGCCCACAGCCATGTCTGCATAGCCACAGATTGCTCTCTTGTTAGCCCAGGGCTTATGACATGTCTAAGGGAAAAAGAATTCCTCGTGGACATGTCTTTCTTCAGCCTCCAAGTCAGATCCTCTTTCCATTAAACAATGCGCCTTGTGGTACCATGACCCTAACCTAATGTTGTTGAAAAGACTATTTCCACTTACGCCAGCAGCGTGATGAGGCACTGTAGCATATGGCAAGCATGTAAGTAGATACTCAAAACATTAAAATGCTTTTTCCTGCCCTCCCTGCTCTCCTTCTTCACAATCTCTCTATTTTCCTGCTACTTTGGTTCAAAACCCAGTGTTTTTCATGACCCATGAGAAAATTCACACGTCCAAGACTTCCTGGAGCAGTATTAGTGAACACCATCCCTGCTCCATATCACAGCACTTCTTCACATTCCCTCTGTGGCAGAATACCTGAAGACAAAGCCCTGTAGCTGCATACGGCGGGGTACTATAGGTAGATTCAAATTCTCTTAAAAAAAAAAAAAGCTAGTTCAGCTCACAAACAATTTTGCTTCACACAAAGAGCAGTCCAAAATATGGTTCAAGTTACAGACACTGTGGTAGCACACGAGCCAGAGAGCTGGAAAGGTTTTTCTTGCTTAATTTCATCACTTATGTGGTCAAGATGAAGAAACAGTCTTATTTTGCTAATCTTGAGATAAATGGCATGTGCTACAGCGAAGGTGTGCAGCAAAGAGTCTGCAGCTGGAACTCAGTTAATAATTCAGGTGGTGGCTCAGCCCTGGTAGACCCTGGATCACTCTCACATGTCTGTACCAGCTCCGCAGAGCTAACGGGGGAAGAAGTAACCCGTATTTATGGTGTCACCAAAGTCAACAGACAGACCTCTAAAATACACCCCAGGAGCAGTTCTGTTGAAGGAGAAGGTGATACGTTAACAGCGACAGTTTCTAATCTACCATAACTACTCTCTACCTAAACTTTTGCTATGCCACAATAGCTGTAAACAACACAGACAATAAAACTTGCAGTGAGAAGGTTTCCAACAGCTCATCCTTTTGTCTTAAAGCAATATTTTAAAGTATAGATCAGGCCTAAAAGCTCCCTCATCTTTGTCGAAACTCTCCTCTAGATCTGAACCTTGTGACTGAGACCATATTTTATAGTGATACCCGTGTTTCACATGCCGCTGGCTTTAATTGTACGCTATGTCCACCAGACATCTGGTCAGAGGAGCAGGGGGCAAACGCAGTCAAGAGACCATTTCTTGACTTCCGCACCTGGTGCAATTGCAGACTGTTGGTAAGGAAAATTTTAACCTAAATACCCCAAAAAATAAAATAAATAAAAAAAAAATCTAAAAATCACTTCTGCTTACACTGGCTGTATAACACTAAAGACCAAAACTGACATTAAAGGGCAGGAGCAGTCTGCTGCTCCCAGGCGCTCTGTGACCAGTGAAGGCCTTAGAACGGCTCATTAGTGCTTCTTCAATAATGGATTCTGCATCGCAAGATTAATTGCAGCCATGTGCTCTGTCACACCCGCCACAGACTATTTAAGTTAACAATCCAATCAATAACCTTTTTGAAACAAAGGCAGAGATTATCTTGAGGGAAAAATATAAGCAAAGACTCCTTTTTTAAAGCAAATGTGAAATTATTTATATAGGGTAAAAGGAATTTTCACCCAGTTTCCAATTCTTTCCCTTATTTTCACTGTGTAGTAGTGTGCTTTTTAATCAATAGCAAAATGAAAACCCACAGGGCTCCTGGCTATATCACATCAGAATTTATTCCATAAACTATTCAGGTCTTTAAACCACTATAAATACATATTACAGATATAATGACCTATGTCACAGGAACACCATCCAAATAATGGAAGTTTTACATGCAAAGAAACTGCAAAATTTCCTCCTGCTAAGATTGAATAAGCATTGTTATGACCACTGCCATCATTAGACAGAATTATTACCGTTATTTGTACAAAAGAAAGGAAAAGTAAGTTGTAATTCTAATAAGGGATATGATTTTATGGTTAAGATATAAAAATTTAGCCCTCATTTGCCTGTCTAAGAATGCATGCTTATAGGTATGTAGTGTCAACAACAGATGGATTAGAAAGGGCCCTTAAAAACCCAAACCATCCAGCCACACCAAAAGGCCTGGCTCTGCCAGAATCCCAGGGCTCAAGGAGCTGCAACTCTCAGAAAAAGACCAAACGTTACTAAGGGATGAGGATGGGGAGCTCTTGGCATTTTCCTGGCCCTTCCCATCTTGCAACGTCAAGACGTTACGATGCAGGGACATATGCCTGCCTGCTTAAATGGAGGTAGGCATGAACAGAAACCTTCAAAAGTGTTTGTGGGGTGAGGATCCAAGGCACCACCTGCCACAGTGCCTCTGCGATACAGGGAAGCAGGAGTATTTAACTATAGAAAAATATAACAGATCTCCTGGCGGCGAGGGCAGGGGTGGGTGTCAGAGGCTGCAGGTGAAGAGCTCTTGTCTCACCCCCTTCGGCACAGAGCCCTGCTGAATCCAGTTTCTTAAGAAAAACAAGCAAACAAACAAAAAAGGAAGTCTCACTCGTAGGCACCATTGGGTTTTATTACTATTAGACAGAAGAGGAGGAGAGGAAATACTACCACCGTGAATTTCTACGTCCTGATGGAAATGAGAAAACCTGGCTGTTTCTCCCAGTGTCCGAGGCACTGTGTTCCAGCACCGCCAACTCTGCTACAGAAGTGAGTCTGAAAGGACTCCGGAGCCTCGGTGAATAGGCTGGTCAGTCTGATTTGGTCAGAGACCAACTTTCCTCTAATCTAATATGCCGCAATATGCCAGTAATTGTGGAAGAATTAACGCCTTTAATAATTGATAGAGCTCTGAAACCATTCAGCTGTAGCAGAGCTTATAGTTCCTATTATTTCATTTCCTGGCCCTATAGTCGTTCTGGCCAGCACGGACAGAGCTTAAACCGAGCCCGCAGAAAGGGAAGGGGCACTCTGCCGCATTAGCACCCGGGACTGGCAGCCAGCTGCACTCCGGAGGTGGTGGTTTGCTTCTCGGTACTGCCAGTTCCAGTGGAAAAAGAGACATAAATTACAAGCAATTGCTCGAATATTCAGCACTGGTAGAGGAGAACCCGCTTCAATTGTTCACCCAAGGGACAAATAAAACCCCTGTGCAAAAGACAGTGGTTCAGCCCCAGTCGCAGTTAGGCAGGTGTAATTGGAGTCAGTGGGAACTGAAAGCAGGACAGACCTGCGTTTAAAAGCAATTAACACCAGATATCTCGAGGAAGTTATAAAATGGTGGGGCGTGGAAGGTGGCACTTGCAGCTTGCTCTCCTGCACTACCCTGCTGTTGCTTTAGCCATGCAAACACCAAAGGGCACAGGGGGAGTGAGCTCCTACCAAAACACCCCTCATCTCGAGGCACTCCCAGGAAAATTTTGTTGCCTGAGGAAAGTCCGCCCACCAGCTCAACTCGCTCCCAGCTTTGACTCTACACTGCATAATTTCCTCTGAAACATTTTTAAGTATCAAGAGCATCAGCTAGGACAAAGAGCCTGGGCTGCAGAGGGTACATCGAGAGCAAAGCTTGGCTCAAAGGCTGCTCACATGCATAAACAAAATGAAGGATCTGTGCGTACACAGACACATGCACCCAGAGATTAGGCGCAGACAGGGCACAGTAACTCTGTCTGGCACAGGGCGGCGGGAGGAGCTGGGTGGGCTTCGGGGGTGACCTCCAGAGCATGCAAAGAGAGAAGCCAGGATCGAGTTATTCTGGGCATCCTAACAGTTTGTCAGTCAAATCACTTTCTCCCCACACACCATCCCCTTGGTAGCAGATGCCACAAGTCTTACAGGAACACTACCTAAGAAATGTTTTCAAATAGTTTTACTGCAATAGGTTTGTGTGCACCTTTCTCTGCATAGCCCCCCTTCCTCAGTATGCACAGTCCAGCCATACATATCTTAGCAGGGAGAAATTAAAAACAGAAGTTATAGATTTTAAAAGCCTCTAAAAACTGCCAACAATTAACTTTGGTGTACAAATCGCTGCCCTGGGGGAACACCCTGATTTGGGCTGGTGACACTGCAGCCAGGCCCTCTGCTCTGGGCTCAGGTTTGCCAGAGGGAGAACGAGCCAGGCCGAGGTGCCCACTGCTGTGTGTGGGTCCCCCTTTGGCCAGGCACACCTGCCCCTCCAAAACCGCCTGGGATGGGCTGAAATCTGCACCTCCATTTCATATTGTCAAGGGGTTTGGGCTGCAGCAGATCTGGGGCAGATCTGGGGCAGGGTCTTGCTCCTCTGTCTTCCCCTCCAAGGCCGAGCAGCAGGGATTCAGGCACACGCCTGACACACGCTGCTCAGTTCACTGCAAAGATGCTGTGATAACGCAGAAGTAAGGTGGCAAACCGGGCTCTGCTCATTTGCAACCCGGGGATCAGAAATGGCCCCCAACATTAAAGCCAAAAGAAATGCAGCACGCCCGTGATGTCCCATCTCAAAAGGAGCCAGCACTCTGCTCCCTCCTCTTCTAGACCAGCCCCTATTAGCTACTGTTGGCTGCTAGACAAAATGGCTATTTCTTGCCTAGGAAATATAATGTGGAAGCACTCAAATAACCTCGTACTGAAGCATCAGCTTGTTAATGCACTGGTAAGTCATGCCAGCGCTGTACAATTCCTGGGGGTGAATTAGGTCAGAGTGACCTCCAGAAAACCCACCAGGCTGCATCGCTGCGCACCGCATTATGGGTAACGATCTGCTAATTGCCAGGAGGCACTTGGGCTGCTTACCAACACCAACAGGAAGGAAACCTGCCTGCAGGCACCGCACGGACTCCATATGCCAGGGACATAGCTCCTAATGACGAGAATAAACCCATTTATAGAGCGCGAACTGGCCAGTAGGACGGGCACCGAATGCTAATGCTGCCCAGCAGGTACACCTCGCGGGGGTCGGCTGCGTAAGACCCCCCCAGCAATACCGCCTGCGCAATGCAGGGCAGGTTTTGCATTTGGTTGCACAGCGAAGTAGGGGTGAGGTAGATGGAGATGAAAATGTGGAAGTGGGAGGAAGGCTGCTTATCCAGACAAGATGAATCACCACAACCTGGAAAGCCAACATCCCCTTTGCCCAGGGGACATTTTTGTTACCCTTCAACAAACTGCAGTGGAAAAAAACCTCCGGCGCGGCTCCGACCTCGTCGCTATGCACTGCAGGCTCCCCAGCCAGGCCAGCTCACACACCACAGAGCTTTCAATCAACTGGCAGGCTCACTAAACCCTTTCAAAATGAGCAACCAAGCAAAAATACTTGGTCATAAACACTAAAAATAGGAATGGAGGATTGGGTTTTGTTTTGCTTTTTAACTTGGTGAAGCCAGTTCTTCCTAGTGCATTAAATCCACCTCCCTGGCAGCCCATTTAGAACATCTCCTCCCCCCTGGGAGAGCCAAAATCCCCAGCTATAATGAGAGGAGTGGGGTAGTATTTAAAATGTTAGGGAAACGGCAGCCTGAATAGCCTTCCGCGAGAGCATTACCTTTGTTAAAACCCCCCATAAAACAAGATACCAGCTCTGCTCCTCCTCCCCTCCCTTTAACCTGAACAAGGACTCTGCTACCTGCTTGAACTCACGTCTGCTGTCCAAATACCTGGTCCTTCCCCAATATTCCTGGTGTTAAACTGCCCCGCTAACACAGCCAGACAGACGGCAGCACGTCTGCAAGGACACCCAGCGCTGCCCAGCGTACCCATGTTATCAAGGTAGTGCTCGCAAAGACCAGCTCCAGCGTTTTCTTGCTGACGCGACAAAGTGTGTCTAACCCGAGCTGGCAGCAGCCGTGGATGGGACACGTTGTTTCCCTGGGGCACTCTGACCGTGGCATCTCCGCTGGGATTACGCGGGAGAGCGTGACGGAGGCAATGCTTCGTGACGTGGGCACCTCTTCACTAAAAACAGGCCATGTTCACCCAGTCAGTTCTAAGAGCATCAAGACAAGCCCTCTGCACTGCTGCAGTCCTCCTCAAGCACCAAGGGCTGCGGGGAGAACGTCAGAGGTGATTTCACCCACGGGCCAGGAAACAGCCATCCCATAAAAGTAACTGTCGATTGAAAATGGGGTAGGCTGGGTTTACGCTGATGAATTAGGGGACAGGAAAGGGAAAAAGGAGAGACTATTACTAATCTCTGGACAAACTTTCTTTCTAGAAAGATTAAGGAACAACTCTAGACTAATTCTCTGGTAGCACAGTTCCAGAAATTTCAAATCAAATGGCAAACTCCAGAGAAACTATTTAAATGTCATCATTTTAATATTAAATAAACTTAACTATGCAGAAGACACCATGCCATTGCATAGGCAGTGACCTCGTTGCTGTTACAACAGCAAGGTTACATGAGGTAACCACGTATCATCCAGGTAAAGAAATTCAGCACATGATGGGTAAATGGTTGATAACTGATGCGAACATGCTGTAAATGCAAGAGGTCTGACTTTCCCACACAAGCATAATTTACACTGTTGCTGATGTGATTGAATATTCAGACATAAGTAGAACTGCCTCACTCAACTAAGCACAAACAAAAACAATTTGAAGCAAGTTACTTCAGTCCCTCGTTGATTTAAAGAAACACTTTCAGCTGCCGAATGGGCAGTGTTCTCTCCACACACTCTCCATTGTTTGTAATGCAGTGCCAGAAGCTGGAAAAATCCCACTGTCTCCTGATTTTTTCCCTTCTCCGTTAGTTAAACCCCGTTTGGTTGGGAATTTCTAAGTGCCAATCAAGATTTCATCAATATGGCAACCAGTTTTCACTTCCCCATCAAAGTCCCAGCAACATCAATATCTGGGGGAAGTAAGAGGTACAACTGCACCCTGCAGAGCATCAGTATGTGCTTGGTAGGGGGGAGTGAAATGTCTCAGTTTACTCTCTAAAAAATGCAATTTCAGGGGGATCTAAACATCTGAGTGAAGGAGTGAATTTGAATGAAGTAGTTTCAGTCAAAAGCAAGCAGGAGGAGAGAAAGGGTTAAGAGGCGGCAGAGAGAGAAACTAATTTTTCAGAAAGGGTGGGACGTTTTGTGCCGGTGTTTCACAAACAAGAAGTTGGACTTTCATTTTGGAGCAGTACCTTGCTTCAAAAACGAGCTCGATGGAATTGTTTTTAAGAGAGGGAAAAATACTCACAAATGAAATGTTTCATTCAAGCCTGCGCGCACTTGGCAGCGGGAAAGAAAGGGAAAGGATCGTTTCATTGAGAAAAAGAGAACGCGTTTCATTTTGAATCAAACCAAAATCTTTTCATCCCATCGTCCAAGAGATGTTTGGCAATTCTCAATGATAGCTGCACTGAGCCTAAGGGGGACTAGTTCTTCTTCACATAATGCCAGACCTGTAAATACGTAAAGAGTCACAGAGGAATCTAATGGGTGCAGATGTCCTTAGGAAATTCTTCTCCATTTTTTTCTTTCAGATTGCTAAGTACTTGTAAAATCCCACCTTTAATGGAAGTCACGAAGGGGTCTTGGAGAGCTAATGAATGAAGAGGCTGACCTGGCCTTGCAAGGGAAATGAAGCTCCCTGACCCAGGGAAGGTCCTCCTCTCCAGGTGAAGGAATACACGGCTCTGGACCATCTGGATGTCTGAAGAGTACCACAGCTATCTGAATTCAACCCAGAAAGCATTTGTGGATAGTTAAAAACTCTCCTAAGCCTCCAGGCTGATGGACACATTCAGAGACACGGTCAGTGTGGAAAGACCTGAGAAGATCTGGGACCTGTTCTTTAAGAAGCCCAAGCCCAGATATCCCAGCAATGGATGAAACTTCTGAGCCAAGATCCAGCTGCAGAATCCACTGCACCATAAAACAAGTCGTTGAGCTTGAGGAAAGGGCTGGGAAGACTTTAGTGCTGTTTAACACATTTAAGCCATGCCCAGCAGAGCACTGATGTGAAGCAACTATGATTTGTACCAACAGGGGAAAATTAATTTCTCAAACACAGGCTTAAAACCACCCCATGTAAACTCCACCATACAAAGTACTACATGAACTTGAAAGCTATGTCTCACTGGCTATCTGACACTAAAATAAAAGTACCCCTTTAGTGACAGCACAGCTTTCAGCTATTTCCCACCCGATGACTTCATCTGACCTTAGAGAGCTGGCCTCAATACTGACTCCTGAAATCATATGAAGAAGTTAATGGCTGTTGGCTAATGAAAGAAATCCAAATTAGTAAGCTAAGTCTTCAGCAACACTTGACAAAACTCTCTCCAGCATTATTTAAAATCTCTAATCTGTTTCAAAAAGAAGGCTATATCTGAAAAATTTGGTCATGTTCATTCTCTTCCTGCAGTCCACAATGAAGCCACCAACACCAGGACACTAACAGCAAAGACTTAAGAAGCATAATGAGAAGGGGCTTCAGTCCAAGCAAAAAATTACTCTTAACACCTGTGCAGACCTAAAGATAAACTAGAAGGTCTTACTGAGAATTGGTTATGGAAGATGAACACCACCGAGAAATGAAACTCCACCCCGAAAAAAAACACTCAGCGTAAGACACTGAAGGGAGGCTACGTCTGTTCCTGCTCAAGAGGTACCATCCATCAGCTGGGATCCCAAAGGAGGAGTACCCCTCTGCAAGCTCCCCAGAGCAGCTGCCTCTCTCAGGCAGGCAGCAGTAGTTCCAAGAGCTTCAGCCCACCGCCCAACTTCAATGTTCAAAGTGTATCACCTTTTCCATAGCAGTGCCATAGTTGGTTTGTAGGCCGTTCAGAGCTACCACAGCTATCTTAGACAACATTAAACAAAACTGTTTCTAATTATATCCTGGATGGCAATATTAGCCACAACACTGTGCCCCAGAAATCTGTGCTTTTTTAAAGGTAAATGCCATCCTTCTCCCATCATGGTGCACACACCATGGAAGAATTACAGGCTGC
Source organism: Aptenodytes patagonicus (assembly GCF_965638725.1). NCBI lineage: Eukaryota > Metazoa > Chordata > Aves > Sphenisciformes > Spheniscidae > Aptenodytes > Aptenodytes patagonicus. The sequence continues at coordinate 32,462,061 of NC_134955.1, read as the reverse complement.
AAGGACAAAACTTCATCAAATAACAGATGATACAGTAAAAGTTTCTAACACACACAGCAAGAGCATTTGTTGAAACAGCAGAAAATGCAGTCAAGTCTTAAAAAATATACCAGTGAAATTAAGATGCCACAGATGGACGGTTCTCATCTTAAGTCATTAAAATCAAAGATAGGACTAAACTGTGGCAAATATCCAGCTTTGGTGCAGCAAAGGAAGTACAATTTTATAATAATTTCCAAGGGACAATCTTGGAATTAAGGAGATCTTAAACACATCAAGCCACAATTTGGACAAGCCCAGCCAAAACTAAGGGGAGTAGTCACTGCTTATGTGCTCTGCTACGTATGCTTTATGTAGCTGAGGTCCTACTCAGCCGTCTTCAACGCTAGGGATGGGACGGGGTACAGAGAAGTTTATGTCATTGCTAATGAGCATTCAAAGCTTGGGTTTAGAGAGCAAGGGTTATGGGTTTTTTTATCATCTGTAAGCTGATGGATCTGATTACAAATAAGGCTCACAGCTCCACGATGCAAATTTAACCAGATTTTTTCTTCCTGATTCCAGGCAAAAGTTTGGAATGAATCTTAAACCAGTGCAACATTCTAGTTCGGGTCAAAGCAAAGAAGCCGATGCCTTTTTCAGCCCACCCAGAGAACTCGGGATTTCAGCCCACAGCTTTGCCAGCCTTCAGCTCAGTCTCAGCCCAGGAAAACCTGGCTTTGGGGGCACCCATTAGCTGCCGCAATGCTGGCAGACATTTTTACTCCCTCCTCCTGCCACGTCTGACTCTCACCAGCAAGAACCCTTCTCCAGACAGGAAAATAAGATACCTTCCTAGCCAGCATGACAACGTAAATCTGCTCTGGGGCTTAGGGAACAGTGGTATTTTTTTCTGTTCAGATAATTTCTGCAAAATTAAAACTTTCCTTTAGAACATTTCTATTTCTGGGCCTGTGGCTTAAAAAAATAAAACAAAACAAAAAAAGGCACAAAAACGTTCTAAGTAATAAGACTTATGCAGAGTTGTTCTCTGGAGTCTGACAGCCTGTAACAATAGCTCTGCTGTGGTGGGAAGGATCCCATTCATCTAAACAGTGTGTGGACAGACATCCATAAAGGCCAATATCAACGTACACTTTCACTCCTGGTTACCTTAGCAGAAATGTCTAGTTCTGCTCTCTGCATCCATCACACTGAGGACAATGAAAATGACAACTGAGTTAGAATGGGAGATGACCTGTTGAACAAGGAAAGTGCACTGATGCCACAAGCAGTTTCCTTCCTTCCTTTCTTCAACTTTCCTTTTTTTGATTTGTCAGCATTCAGCTTTGCTCCCCGTCCAACCTCTGTCTGGGTCTCTCTGTCCTACGCAGCACAGCAGAAAGCTCAAGAGGAGCTAGGAGAAGAACAACAAAAGCAGCAATGGCCGGGGGCTCAGGATCTGTCATCACATACCCTCCTTCCTCTCTCTGCTTTGGGGCAGGAAAAGAAGATTGCTTGCTCCCTGTGAAATCCCTATGGAAAAGTAGTTTTGCAGGCCTGCAACTCAGATTATTGTAAGAATATCTGGGAGCAAATCGCAGAAAGGAAATTAGAAGTTGCTAGGAGGGGCTTTAAAACCAGCAATCCTATCACCCAGTATGCGCTCCAAGGAGAGCATCATGGCTACCTTCTCAGCACAGCTCAGAAATATGGTTAGCACCTTACCCCACCTTTTCAGCTGCCTCTGGTCCCAGTGCCCAACAGGTGAAAAGGAAGGAAAGACCTTTTTAGCCACAGAACAGCTGAGGACAACCCAGTAAGGAGTCCATGAGCTGCTCTGTCAGATCCCAAACAGGTTCCCAAAAGCCACAGTGACTGAGGGCAGCAAAGGTAGCTGAAACTGCCTTTTGGTTTCCTCCTTCCTCCAATGAATTGGCCAAAGGCCTTGCACAGGTAAAGATAAGGTTTCAAGGCAAGCAGTGAAGTTTTCGAGTCATATTCACTTGAAGAAAGAGTGAAGAAACAAAACACTAATGGAAATCAAGATTACACATGTGAAAAATTAAACCTTATAGGAAAAAGCTATAAAAGAAGACCAAGAATAGTTGATTCTCTGCTGCAAAAACACACACTCTGTCACACACAACTGTTAAAAATAAGGCAGGCAGGAGCCCATCTGTACAATTCTGTACAATTCCTATATTGCCTGGATGGATTCATTTCTGACATGTTCTTTAGGACTTATTTGCCATTTAATCTGCTGGGGGGGGCAGTTCACTACTCTAAAGGATCTGTACCCACATCAGAAGATCTCTTAAAAACTACACCTCAGCTGCTATTTTTGCAAGCAGCTGCCAAAGTGAACAGAGCCATCTATAGCCTCTACTGGTAGCAGAGAAATTGATGGGAAGGCAGAGGAAAGTCAACGGAGCTTCATAAAAATGACAGCAGCCCTATGAGGGAAGAGGACACACAGAGTTTCCTAAAAAGATGGCATCTGATCTGAAACAGTATTTCCTCTTTCTCTTTCCATCCTGTACAACCATACCACTAATCTAATGTGTGTAAAGGGAAAGGCAGGGCTCATGCCTGCACTGTGAAATGCAGCAAAGGGAATCACAGTTTCCAGTTACTCCAGTGACTGGGTTAGAAATGGGATAGGTAGGGTCAGGACTCCAAAAGGCAACGTCACTAAAATCTATACAAAAAGCTCTCAGATAACTTAGACTCCACCTCTGAATCTAAATTAACTTAATGCAACTCTATTAATCTCAGGGAGAATGTTATTAAAATACAAACACATTTAGGAAGACCCTCTATTATCACCAAATGATAGGAAACACTCCTAAAACGAGTCCTACACAAAAGCAGTATTTTATTTCCTGCCTACCTTCACTATAGCAAGCAACAGGACCAGTTTCTGTAGTCCAATGAATGGAGAAGAGAAAGTAAAAGAGAAAAAGGAAGAGAATTCTTGGTTAACATTATGCTACATTAAGAAATACAAAACCAAATCCAGGGACAAAAGTCATAATTTACAAAATGGAAAAGGGAAACAAAATCAATAGAGGAGGAAGTTTTATTTTAAGCTTCAAAGAGAGTATTATAAACAATGGAGAGCTTAGAAAAGTATATGTACAAGTATGTTATTCAACAATGTCTTTTTCAAAGAAGATTATTTGCACTAAAAAAGACCTTGTAGAATTGGTTTGATAAAGTAATATTTACAGAGGAATATACAGTAGGGACGTTGGTAGCAGAACTTTTATTTGGAAGGAATTTTACACAAACTGAACACAGACCCTACAGTTTGCAAATCTTCATTACAGTTGTGCGTCTTGTTATATTTTGATGAAATAAAATTTGATTTCTTTTTTTCTTTAGAGGCAGTTCACCACTGCAAGTTTAGAAACCAACAAAACGAACAAAACAAAACCATCCTGCTAAAGAGCCCGATTAGGACATAAATTTTGTCATTTAACTTAGTGGGATCAGGACCCAGGTCTACCAGACATCTTAACATGGTTATTTTTTGCCCTATGTGTTAATTTGGGAAGGAGCGGGAGAAGGGGAAGGGAGAAGAGGACAAAATCTGCTGCTACTGACACATGGAAACCTCTCAATGAGGTGAGCTTGAGTTTTAGGCGTGCATGAAACACAATGCAGGATCAGGCTCTCTGGCAGCTTCACCTAGTCAGGATGCATTTTTTGTAGACATAGCTTTTTTCACTCCAAAAGCCAACATAAGCCACATTAACAAACCCACTTTTTCTATCTATACCCTGGGTCTATACCAATAGGTACATCTGGCACCCCTGTTACAGAGAAGCTAATCTCAGAGCCAAGTCCAATACCCTTCTCCTAGGACATAAGGCTATCCTGCATCCTTACTAGACTGCATCACACATGACAGCGAACAGTCCTGCACTATCCACCGTGAACAGACTTGGCAGCCGACAAAATCCTCCAGTGCTTGTACGGAGCAGAACACCTTATTTCACTGAGAAGATGACTAACAACTTAGAATTCAGGATGTGAACGTCCCTCACAGGACAATTTAGGATTGTTGCTGTGGGAACTCACATTCTTCTCCCGCTGAGTAACCCCTCTTGCTTACTGCTGACGTTCGGGTGCACCTGTACGCTTTTCAAAGTCCACTACCACTTAAGAAAGGGCTGAAGTACACAAGTTTTCTATGCATGGCATCATCCTTGACTCCAACAGGAAGCTCCATGCCAAGAGCACTTGAACATTTAGATACTTCCCTTACAACCAACTCACAATCAGCTGTGGAATTACCAAAGCAAAAAATTATACTAAAATGAATGGAGTTGTTTTCCTTTTTTAAACCCCTCTTTCAGCAGAAGTATTTCACAGAGTTGCTCAAGAGCAGACCTCTTTTACTGTGCAGAAGAGACACATCAATCCTGCTGGGAGAAGACAGTCCTTTGAATTGGACACAAAATCTGGTAACAAAAAAATCCAGCCACTGAGCCTGGTCTTTGCTATTTCAACAGGTTTTGTTCAGATTTGTGCCTAACGCGGTACAGCAAAGTAAGTTTTAAGCATCTAACAGAATAATATTATTAAGGAGAAAGTAAACCAGAGCAATCTTCACTTACCACATCCAATTTGCAAAAAACAAAGATACCCAGCACATGTATGAATGGCTTCTTTAAAGTAAGAGAGAGAGCAGAGTTGATCTTTATTTTCATTATTTAAAAAAAGTTTTTTCCTTAGAGTAAATATTCAGTCTTTATTTTACATTAAGTGCTTTTTAAAATTTCATGTCTTCACAAAATTGCATTTAAAATTTGAAGTAAAATGTATTTCAAACAAAAATACTGTGCAACTTCAGCACTTCTTTTCTCTCTTAAATATCGAAATAAATAAAATAGTTAAGTCTTTTTTCAGTTTGTTTGTTTTTCAGTCAGTTTTACTGTAGATCAATTCCAGTTTGACCTGGGTTTATACACACGCTTAAAAGAAAGTGAAAATCAAGACTTTAAAAAACTTCTTTGTATTGCACCAGCTTAGGGCATCCCCAGAACTTCTCACAACAATCGGCAGCTGACTTCCCACAGTCCAGGCTCCTGTGCCAGATGAAACACGGGTACGGAAGGGTCAGGGCAAGGAGAGGAGAAGCGTCAAAGCATCCTGGCTTCTCTCAGCCTTCTTCTGAAATGTCTTGCTTGAAGGATGCTGGAGTCCATGAGGGCAGGGCTGACTGCAGAGGGAAAGGCAATACAACGTAAAACTAAACAAAGTCAAACAGACAACAAAAGCAAGCGTTCAGAAAAAAACAGAAGCAGCACAAACCAACCTTCCAACACTGTGTGTATTCTAGTTCTTTGAAAATGTAGCTCGACAGACTCAGTTTCAACTGACCGTGGGGGCCATAAGTAAATACAAAGCAAACAAATAGGATACGAAGGAGCATATCCAAAAGAAAGACACCAAACGCTGTCAATCTTTCTTACTGTTAACATCATTAAATAACCTTCATCATTCAGCTTAGATAGCTGTCTCTTTACTAAAGATTAAGACCTTTGCTTATGAAATCCTGCTCTGATTACATTGCTATATTACTAATTATTTTTACAGAGCCACAAGTGTATGCAGCGCTGCACAAAAGACATCTTTAGAAGTCTGAACGATACACATAGGGTGGCAGCAATGTGATAACTTCTGGAAATAAGTGAAAGACTGCATTTTGCATTGCGTTTAATCCGTGAATGGACTAAGTTGCTAATGGACGGCTAAGCTCCTGAGCAGTATTAGATAGCCAATAAAATCATCTCTTTATTTCCACAAAATGCAAGTGCCTCTCCCCATGTCTTCCCCACACCTCTCATATCAGTTCTGGATGACACGAAGGTCCAAAATCTTAGGAGATGCTAGTGACCAAAAGAATAACTCAAAGATACGAACTGGCAGCATCCCCTTAACAGGGGTATCAGAACTTGAAATTGCAGCAGCTGGGGTTTTTTTCTAAATGTTATTACAACTTGTCTTCTCTGAAATTGGCAACTTAACACTCATGGAAATACAGACAGGGACATGAAAATAGTTCTGACCCAATTTCAGTATTCTGTGGTATTTATACAAGTTGGGTTTTTTTCAACCCTGGTAGATATCTGGCGAAGAGAACAAAGGTTGGTAGGGTTTATTGTAATGGCTCAGTCAGCAAAAATTCAGCCTGGCTACATTTCTGCACTGTGAGGGTTTGTCAAAACAACCCCATGCCGGCATGAACACATGCATGTGCCTCATACTTTACATATACTTATAGCTACAAATTTTATATAAATAAGAAAAAATAATGGAGAATAAGAAATGAGTGTTTATTGGAAACATCTACATATGTTGCAGCACAAAACACACTGGGCAGATTTTGCAGTTTTTATAATAAGACGACTCCCAGTGGGGTCAATACAATGTTTGCTTGAGGAATTGATTCAGTAAAACTGCTTGCCATGGGGAAGGAGCAAATTGTATGAGGAGCCAGCCTTTGAAAGCTCATAGTTTGGCGCTATTTGAATTATAATTTTAGGGCCCATCTCAAAATATCATTGCAAGAATTGGCCAAAGAAAGGCCAAGCAGGCAGGAGAGAACGCAGTGGTGACCCGGCACAGTCCGGACTCAGCGACTCTCTGGGTGCAGTTCTCATTTGCTCCGTGCATCAGCAGGCAGCAAACTGAGTTTCTGTCTTCAATCAAGAGCCTAAGCTGAGGTCTGTAAAATGGCAAACTGGAACTCAAAATGAATAACTAATGTAAAAGCTCAAAGGGAAAACAATGCGGGGAGGGGATTCTAATAACACATTCTGCTGAAACAAATGGCCATCTCGGACTTGTCTACACCATACTAGCAAGCATATTAACAGTGAGGTTTCATTCAATCAAAGCAATAGCTAAGAAAGCCCAGCGCTAATCCTTCTGAACCCAGTGGCAAAGTTCTCTCTGGACCTTGTTTCAGCAGCCTAGGCTCATCATTTATGACCTTACCACATATATACAATGCTATTCCAAGCACCATTACATGTACAAGAAATAAATATCCAACCCACAAAACTGGGGGGCGCCCAAGTGGAGGGAAGAGATGCGAAGTGAAGCAAAACAGATTTCAGTTCCATCCCTGTTCTGCCACATGCCTCATGGTCTCCTTTTATTTTTTAAATGTTATGCCAGAATCCATATTTTCTTAAAATTTTCTCAATATATATTATCACACTTGAAATTTTAAACTGTTTTCATGCAAGAGCTGAGGTCTGTCGCTGCTAAAATGTCAACTAATTAAAAGCCACAAAAGGGAACATGCTAAGGATCAGTGCACACTCTACGTAGCCTTTCTACCCACTAATCAGCTGCTCAAGCAGCACGTCACTTCCTTATTTCTCCTGCTCCCATCTGTGAATCAGAGTTTGCAGAGGATGGCTCAGGAAATTATGTGTCTTTTCTAAGATCCTTTAGTATGGAGCAGTAGAAAGGTGCCTGAGGAGACAGCTCACATGATTAAACACAGCAAACTCTGAATTTAGGACCTGAAATGAAACATCCCTTTATTCACATTTCACACCAGAGCTGTCTTATTTTGGTACATGGCTTTTGTGGGAATGTATGTTTCAGGAGAATCTTTGGACAGCCTTGTGCTAACCTTCCTCTAATAAGAAGGACGTCTTTGGAGGAGGACTGGAAGAGCCAGGCTTGTGATTAGTTGAAGGACTGCACCTTCAAAGATCTTCTTGTGAAGCTCAGAACAGCAGGTCTCATTGAACTGCTGAAATCACTGGGGAATACAGAGCATCACACTCCTTTCTGATTTTGAAGATGACTGTATTTTTTAGGTACAACCCGGAATTCACATTGAAAACTCTCTTTATGCCTTCCTAGTTTGGTTTGGGACTTACGTGTCTTTGAAGATACAGTTGACACTGTGCAGTTCCCTTATTTCTGACCTGGCTATGCTAGTGTCAGGCTCCTCTTTTTTTTTTTCATTGCACTTACGAAATCTCCTCCTATATATTTTCTGCCTCACTAACATTGTCGTCTTCCCCTTGTCCATCTGAGAAGGTCTCATGTAGAAGCCCCTTTGCTTTGCTTTCATCTTTAACTTATGAGCTACCAACCTTCTTTCCCTGTTCCCAGCCTTCACTCCAGCAGTACCTGCCCTGAGAATATTTCATTTCCATATCAACACTTCATTCAATATTCACTGTTAACACTACTTTACAACCTAGCTTAAACAAGTACTCTTTTAGCTTCCACCCCTACATCTTAATTTCCTCCCTATGACTGATGCCTTCCTACGGTCAGTACCACGCTGCTCAGCCTGCTGGACTAAACTCATGTTGGTTATCTCAGCCTAATAAGACATCTTAAGGAATCCAAGGACTATTCTGCTCTCCATAATGATGAATTTATTTTACCTTCCTTCCTTGCTCAGGACTAGTTTGAACCAGTGACTGTCCATATACACATTAATGGTATAAATAAGTGTGATGGATATTTTTCTATGCTATCTGTAATAAATGTCAGCTGGCAATTTTTATGTATTCTGTGAGCTGTTGTGGCTTCTTTCTGAGGGTACTGGGCTACCCGGTTGTCACAAAGATGGGTGGTTAGGTTGCGAAAGGATTAAGACTGTATGCATTGTTATAGTAACTGCATTTGTGAAAATAAATCAAGACTTAATGAATTATGGGCATCTGATTATTGTTTGTATTCCAGAAGAGCCCAGAATGTGTTAGGCATGGTTCACAAAAGACAATGTAAGGACAGACTCCACTTGGAAAAAATTATATTTAGAGTATGCCTGTTCTGCAGTTGATGCAGTGACTGGAGTTCTTCAGAAAGACGTACCTGAGTAGGTTTCAGCTAGCTAGCTCAGGAGCTGCAAGGACTATAGTCAGCACAGCAGCACAGAGCTCGGGATGGGCTGCAACAGCATGCAAGAAGCTGGGTACATACAGCGCTTACTAAATGCTGAGCTCTGCGCTGCCATCCCCACACCAGTGGCCAGCTGCAGCTGGCTGGTTCCAAGTGTGTCAAGCCTACAGCTCTCAGGCAGTAAAAGGTAGACAAATGAAAACTGAACTCTCTTCAAGTCCTTGATAATTCAGGTCTCCATTACTCCTGTGAGCCTTTCCCTGTCAAAGCATACTCTGATTGTATTTTGAGGAACACTGGGTAAATTTAAAACTCTTAACCTTCTAATCCATCTGTCATGACTGCTACATGGATACAAGAAATAGATGCAAGATGGATGCAAGAAATCATGTTGTCTGTTTACTGTGGACTCGGCACATTTCTAGGTACTTGCTCCCTTTCTATTTTCCCTGTTGTTCACGTGGGCAAGTCAAAGAGTAGCAAGAGAAAGAAAAAAAATTTGTTTTGAAAGGAAGAGAATATAATATTAATACCACAAATGTAAGTGCAGGGCTTGAAGGGCAGTAGTAGCAAAATAAATCAATTTGAACTTCATTTTTTAAATTCTATGACATTTCACATTTGCGGTATTTCTTTGCGAACTGGGAACAACTCTACTTCTGCACCAGGTTCTGCTCTCAGCTACATTAGCATAAATTTAGACAAAATTCACTGGACTTTACTGATATTGCTCTTTGCTTACAGTAAGGTCAGTATGGAACAAGTGAGATCTCAGTGCCTCACACAAGGGCTGGTTCCACCCATTCTTGGTTGGGAAGTGTCTTCTATCTTGACTTCTGTTGCTCTTTATTTTAATGTCTGCATTACCTGTATGTGTGTATGTGTCTGTGTACATACATTTCTGATACATGTTTACCTACACACACACACACACACATATATATATATAAAAAATGATACAGATACACAAACTATCCTAACTCTTTCAGGGATTTTTGAAAAGCAGGCACCTACATCTCTGTGCCTCACCCTTGGAAACCATCTGAGGTTTGAGCTTTCAATAAATACGGAAAAGTGGCAAAATATTATAAATCTATCTTGTGCTCTTTCAGAGAAAAAAGGACTGGTTGTGGAAGGACTGAATGTTTTTATCAGTTAAAGTACGCGTCTCATTGACAGCATTAAGTCAAAATATCATTGATTTGACACTGGATCGATTATAATACACCAGCAGGAACAGAATAGCACAGAAAAGGATTATCAATATGGGCAAGCTTAAACAAGGCAGGTGTGCATGGCTCTGGCATGTACTGTCCTATGGTATAAACACACAGAGGTATTTTGTAACGTTTTGTAACACCATTTTGAAGGCAGATTATTGATGTAATCTAGACATCTGGATTTACGCCCATGTACCTAAAAGCAGAATCTGCCCACTGCTTATTCCATGTTAAAGTGAACAATAAAAAAATCAGACACTGGATCCTTTCTCTTTTTCCTTGGGGGGGGGGGAAGTTGAAAGAGCTCTCACAGGCAGTATTGTGCTACCCCAGCAAAAGAAACAGAAGAAATGGAATCCATTTGGATAGGGTTCATTCATGCATTAGAACAATATATATCCAAAGTCTTCATTGCAAGGCTGAGATTTTTATTCTGGTATCAAAAACACACACCTCCAGTTTAAGGATTAGGGACTGCCCAGTTAAATGTCTATTTTGCCTCTGATTTAAATGAGGTCATGATTCCACCCTGTTTGGCATTATACACATCAGTAAAAATATATCCTTGGAACCTAATCTTGCCCCCGCTCCAGGGAGATTTTTGCCTGCATTAGGAACAGCAAAATGTAACCTACACACTGACTCCTTTTGAATCACTTCTGACTGTACACGAGGCTGGATCCTGCTCCCACAGAACTTCCATTAGCTTCACCAGGGGTGTGAATGTGGCGCATACTCGTAACACAATTTATTCCACGGGACTTACTCCTACAACAAAGCTCAGTCAAGGGTCTGTTGAAAATCCAGGGCACAGAGATTTCAAATTGAGTGAAAGACATTTCAGCTCGGACATACCTTTCAAATCCTGCTGCATGTTTCCTCCTTTCTGCGAAAGTCGCTGGGAAGGGAGTCACTCTCTTCTCCATTGCCCTTGGAACTTTAATGAGTATTGCTTTGGTTTATTTCAAGAGAAGCTATTGAAAAGCAAACAAAGTGTCTCACAAGACACTACAGAGAGAAAAAACTGGGTGACACAGGAAAAAATGCTGTGAATTAATTTTTAAAATGGAAAGAAAAGTACAGGTGAGGTATTTTTCCATATCATTTCTTCCATGATTCTGCTCCTCCAGCTGTTTTGTCTTTGATGTCTATGACTTGCCATTCATATTCCATCCCTATGCTTGGAAATTGCTGTCCATGAAGTGAAAGGTGAAGGAAAAGAAAAAAAAAAGTAGAACGGAGTGAGGAAGACATGAAGGGGTGCAGGGAGGAAGAGATCTATTGAGTGTAAAGGTGTCCAAAGGAGGGACGGAAACATGTTCCCCAAGGTCATGGTCTTCAGTGGTGCTGCTTGTATTTTCAGGCTGTTAAAGACAAGCGTAGCAGGTATACAAGAAGAGCCAAACTCCACATGCTACAGTAAGTGCAAAATCTCAAAACGCAGAAGCCATCACATCAAGGGTTTCCTTGTCCTCCGATAGAGTCCGCCCACAGTGGTTCTCTAGAAACAGTTCTATTATCAAGTAGACATCCATTGCTTTTTTGTGGTTTTTTTTGTATTTTTATTTAAAAAGTAGATTTTCTAATAATATATAGAATATATAAATAATAATAATTAAAAAAACCTATTTGGGTTTGCTTTCTGCTCTCCAACCCATCTGTATTTTTCATGGTTTGCGGATATATATATTAAAAGACAAGAAAATCAACTCTGCTCACTATTAAAAAAAATATTAAATCCACCTTTTATGTTTCCAGAGAGAAAGAGAAGGGGGGGAGGTGGGAGGAAAACAAATTAAAATGAAAAAAATAACAGGAAAATCAAAACCTTCTGTCTCTTCAAAGTAGTTGTCAAGAGCTTTAAACATTTGTGCTTTCAGTGTACACCCCACAGGAAAAACAAAAACAAAACCAAAAACAAAACAAAAAAACCCCAAGGACCTAAAATTAAAAAAAGAAAAAGGTAATAATAATCCTAGTAGTAAAAAGGACAGCAAATTGCTCAGAGTTTGTGTGTCTTTTTAGTTATTTTAGCAGCCGCCCTTTTTGTCTGCAGAGGGAGAGCTGCCACCACAGCCACCTCCTCGGCTTGAGAGAGGCTCTTCTGCATCATCCTCGTCAAAGCCATGAAAGGTCGAGGTGTCGCTTTCTGACGTGGAACCGAACAAGTCCTCCGTAGTGCGTGCTGGCGCTGCTTCGTCCCTCCTGCCTTCTCTTCCCAAATGAGCTGACATGTATGATGAATATATCAGCACATGGGTTAAGCAACAGGCATCATCATCATAATTTTTTTAATCATCATTATTATTAAACAATTCAGACTATTGAGCTCATAGGTGTGTGCTTGTATGTGCCCGCGCACCTCAACAACATAGCTCAGTAGAACTGCAGTAAGAAAAATAAAAAAAGGATCAGTTTCTCTTTCAAAGAAAAAAAATCTACAAACAACACAGGTGCCCATAGCTATGGCAGCGAAAGGGTTAATCGTGTTTTCCTCTCTTCAAAAGACATTAAAATATTTCCTCGTGATTACTTAGATCAATTTTTAAAGATTTTTAGACCATATAAGTAATTAGACACTGTTAGCTCTAAGCGCAATGACTGTCCTTCAGACTGGCATCAACTGTCACAAATTTACTGCTATAGAAATGTAACCCACTAGATAGCTCATCAACCTCAGGACTATTTTTTATCCCTGTCCTTCACCTGATCCTAAAGAGCCTCCTCTGTAGACAAAATGAAATACATTTTGAAGACTAAGTGAAAGTAACCTAAACAAATGCTTTTATTCCAATTTCATGGCATCTCCTTCAAAAATAAAAAACCCCAAAACAAATATATACAGTTCAACAACTAAAACAACTAAGATGAGAAGTGGCCTGTCTTGGGGAACACTGAAAAGTTCAAATGTGTGTGAGTTAATCCAACTTTCAATATGGAACAGGAAATTCTCCACACAGGACATCAGTAGCAGCAACAACAAGAACAACAAAAAGAAGACTCTTAAAAAGAGAAGTCAAATACTGAAACCTGCGAAACTGAGGTTTATTTTCTCCCTCAATCAAACATGTTATGTGATTAATAGTATAGCCTTCAAATTCTCTCTTCGGGAAAGGTAGAGAAAAAGATGTCTCTTGTGCCCCAGGAAAACGAAAGTGTGAGATTTTAGGGAACGGCTATTTTATTATTCAGAAACAGTAGCATGGTATTAAGTAACCAACTGTTTGGTCCCCGCTCCAGCTACAGGAATCAGCCATATAACAAGTACACTGCATTGCTTGAGACACGAAGAATTAAATCCTGTTCACAAAAAGAAAATGGATATAACAGAATAATTGGCAGATGAACCACCTTGTAGAGATGTGATTTTACTGACTTTGTGAAGGGAAGAAACAATATAATTTCCATGACCTCTCTTTCAGTATAATGAAAATGTTCTCCATTATCAAGAAAGAGAAAGATAGCAGCCACCAAAGAGGTTTCATTGTTTTAGTTTACAGATTAGTGTGTGGTTGTACCTTAATCACTTTCATCACACATCAGTCACACCATTGCAGACCCCTATGAACGACCCAGGTGGGTCAGAATTTGTACAAGGATAGCATTTAATGGAACTGATTTTGCACAATTTAGGTTACATGCTGATCTACTTGTTCTATCACACTAAGGAATCAAGGGAATTAATGTATTTGTGTTACATTCTGATATAATCACCATAGCAATGTTTAAATAGCAAAAAAATATGGATCCATCTCACTGTGCCGTATCAGGACAATGCTGAAATGAGTTATATTGAACTATAACAATCAAGGGGAAGGGCAATGGTCTTCCAAGATGGCACCACGGACCACATGAGCTTCCCCCTTCAGTTATTAAGAAGCAAACACATATCCACTAAAAGGTCCATGCCCCTGACTGCACAGCATTCATAAGGACGCCCCTGGAGAAAACCGAAGGGGTTGCCATCGGTCCTCTGGTGACCAGTCAGTATCACTTCAGAATATCTTCAAAGGTCACAACAACTGCAGAAGGCAATTTGCCAGTGAGAGTCTAGTCCTGCTCCCACTGAACGTGGTAAGAGGCTTACTATGAATTTCAGCGGGAGCATAAAAAGGCCATTCCCTCAGCACAAGAACACTCCACATCGCATTTCAGCCATCACGCAACAGACATCTTTCAGTGACTACAGTACAGAAGCAGCAGCAGCAATACTGAATTTCAAGGTTTTTTTGGTTTTCAGATTTCCATATGATGGTCTTATCACCACTAGTATCACCACTGTCCAGAAATCTCACAACTGGAAACTTGGACCAAAGCTGGAATATGCAGTTGTTAAAGGTTTCCCATTCCCTCTACCACCACCACCACCACCTCCCATGCGAGCTATAAATAACTGCTCAGCTGGGATAAAATTCCCAAAAAAAAGAGAAAGAAAGAAAGAAAGAAAGGAAAAAAAAAGAAAGAAAGGAAGGAAGAAAACAACAGTCCAGAAATAAAGACAACTCAGAACGGGAAAGACACAATTGCCTACATTTAAAAAGAGAGAAGGGAAGAAAATGGAGAAATAAAAACCTCTTTAAACAAAATTAATGATAGTCATCTTGTAAGAGGATAATTCTTGACAGCTACCCCCATCCCTACCCTGTAATTTCCTCCTTCTATCTTTTTTGGATGAAGAAATGCATGAAATGTGTAATCAATGGAAATGCTTGTCATGCAACTTTCATAAATCTTGAAAGTAATTTATAGTTGTAATTGCAGCATTTGAAGACAGAGCCCATTCTTTAACATTGTCACAGGATTTTCTCCTTCCATTTGAAGAACAACTAGTACATGTACCAACGTTCACAGAAGCCAATAAATACATTAAAACTTTATTATTTCGTAGGACGCCATTAGCTTAAAAATGTGAATCCAACAGTGGATTTTATGACAGAAAATTTCCCAGTCATCCTTTCCCACAAACACAGACAAGAGGTAAGACCTCGTCCTCTATCCCCTCCCAAATGCACTGCCTTTCTTCAAAATCTTCAGAAGGAGCAAAAAACAAATCACACAAATGCCTTTGTACAAGAAAGTTGCAAGAAGGAGTCACCTACCAGAGCGCCCACAGTCTGAGCACGATACAAGTTCCTCAGGCCGGCCACTTTTTTTGTTCATATTGGAGCCTCCGAGGCAGAAGTCACAGTAGTTATTGGGAATGATGACCCCATCTGGTCCTTTCTGGGCTGCAGTCGGGTTAGAAATCAGATTTACTTAAAGAGCATTCAGTTTGGACATTTCCCCCTTCTCCTTGATACGATGTTAGCTTGGTGAGTTTGCAGGCCACAGTCTTCCCAAAATATTGTCAATTAGAACAAAAAGTGAACCGTATAAATCACCTCCATTTTAAGTACACCCTGTATTTTATCTATTTTACCTGAAATGAACTTCACCATTTCCTTTAGGCCAGCCAGGCTGGTCCTTCACAAGAATCTGCTGCCAAAGATCCCTGGGATCTAGAATCAGGGACTTCGTAACACGCACAGGCATAGAAACAATCCCTAATGCAGAATCAGACCTATGCTGTCAGTGAAGCAAGCCTGGTTTTTCAGACAGCAGTCTGAAAACTGTAAGCCCACAAAATACAAATTCAGAAAGGAAAAATACATTCCTTAAAAGTCAAAAACCAACAGCAAGGAGATGGGAGGATAGGTACCCTAACTGGTTTTATTTCAAGTAGCTTTTTGGGGGATTACATCTCAAAGTGGCAGGGTGTCCTTAGTCAAGAAGTTGGTTCAAACGCCCATGAATATTCACAGGCAAAGCCACTTGTGGGTGGTTCACTCAAGGGTTAAGCTACCTGCAGCAGAGTGCATGTCCCCTGGGAGGAGCAGGGAGGGCAGCAGGTCCAGCACTACTCCAGCACCCAGCACAGGTGCAAGGAGTCAGCCTGGGGCAGACGTCCCAGCCGGCAGAGTTAAAAACTCTTTCAGCCAAGAAAAAAGGAGGGAAATTACATTCTTATTTTCCAGCTAGGAATAGTTGGAAAGGAACAGACACGCACTGGGTCTTAAGTAGAGGAGGAGGCAGTTCCCCTAGAAAGGAGAGAAGGGCAGAGGTCTTCTGCATTCCTATTAGTTGAGCAGAACAGCAATGTGCTTCTTTTCTCGCTCACAACTGCCATTTTTCTCCTCTGCTCTCCAGAGAGGGAAAACTTCTTGTTCCTGCACACTCTAACTAGGAACTGGGGAAGGGAGAGGGGAGTGGGGGGAATGGTTGGTCTTCGTCTTTGTTTCTCCTTCTTTAACTTACAAATTCCAGTGGTATACCTGGCTTAATCCTACCCCATGAAGATTTCTACAAACTAGAAAATGAAGACCTTTAAACTGTACCATCTATATTTAATTATCTTTTTAATGCATATTTTGTAACTTGCAGATTTTTAACAGATGTTTTGACAGCCTTTATTAATGGTCTTTTTGTCCACATCCAAATTTCCCCCAAAGAACAATGACATTCTAAAGGGCTTCTGGTAGCAGTCCAAGACATACACTTAAAATTAAAATCTCCTCCGAGTTCAATCTGCTTTTCTGGTTTGGGTGCATCGAGTTATTCATTTACTTCCAGCTGTTGATTAGCTGAGCTTTCTGGAGATCGGTAACTGAAAGATTGCAGGTAAGGTGAAATGAAGAAAAAAATTAAAACCCATAAGGTTGCAAATACATCAGTATCTTCCTGCATGGTCACTGAGTCCCTGACAGTATGTACTAAGCAATGGGCTTTGCTCTGAAATAGTCCTGGTTAGCAGATCCCCAGTTCTCCCAAAACCAGAGAGAAGCTCCCAGTGTTAGGTTAGCATTTTGCCTGTTTGCAGAGAGGCATTTAATACGTGCATGCCAGATAAGCAAAAAAAGAACAGGAACCAGGTGGAAGCCTAGTGCACTGGCTCATTTTAAGAGCTGTAACAAAATGATCATAAAGTTGCTACTTGTACATATTTTGTGTATAAAAAGCAGATCTCCCTAGCATTTATTTTTCCCACTACAGCCCCATTCTGAAAAAGTTAAGTAATTACTTCTTTATATTGTGCTGCATCTACAGACAGGCCATGTGCAATGCAAACTCAGCAAGCTCAACGTTCAGTGATTTTTTTTTTTTTGTTCCTTATTATGTTACTTCACCTTTCATCCAAGTTTCTTAAAGTGCCTTACAGACACTAAGATCCTAATATTAACCCTCAGTGAGGTCAAAAGCCTCTTCTGCCATTGACTCTAACGAAAGTGTTGCTGGGCCCTAATTAAGTCTCATGGTGAGGAGGCAGCATTGCATTTTACAGCTGAAAGTCTTGGAGGTAGAGTGATAAACTGACTTACTCACAAACATACAACAATTTTGTGGTGAGGCCACAAATAAAAGCAAGCATTCAAGGTGCCGGCCAGCAGACTTAGGAAAGAGCTCCACTTCTACCACCGCTCAGAATGGTGTAACTGATTTAATACTCTGCATATACTGACTTAAATTTTTCCAATGCAGCTTATGACCCTAAGATCCACTGACTGTGAAACTGGAAATGGGACAGGGGACCTTGTGAAAACACATATACTGATCAATTCGTCTGCGGTGTGTGGGACTGGTGGAGGGTATTCACTGACTGCAATGAAGCTGAAGGGATTCTCCTAGACTACTGGCAAGGGAATAAGCATGGGTTTTGATCACCACCTTTTTCTTTTTCCTTTCCTCTTCCTCTTCCTCTCCTTTCCTTTCCTCTTCCTTTCCTCTTCCTTTCCTCTTCCTTTCCTTTCCTTTCCTTTCCTTTCCTTTCCTTTCCTTTCCTTTCCTTTCCTTTCCTTTCCTTTCCTTTCCTTTCCTTTCCTTTCCTTTCCTTTCCTTTCCTTTCCTTTCCTTTCCTTTCCTTTCCTTTCTTTTTCTTCCAATTAATGTCATTTTTAATGTGAGTGCCTACGTGCTCATCTATTGCTCGTCACTCATAAATATGGACCTGGCTCAGTTGAGTGTGATAGAGATGTCAGGCCTGAAAAGTCATACACAGATAAGAAGTTCCTGAAGTTACATCAATGATATCTTAAATGATGTATCTCTAGAGCCAAATAAGCTAGGCAATGTTATTCTCTTCAATGTTTTTTCATTCTAACAGGTGCAAAAACTAGAATCAAACCTGACTCAATCTTATTTTCTTGATCAGTACTGTACAGTGAATTAAGCCCCAGGCTAAATCACAGAAGGTTTGAGAATAAAGAGCTTTCCAGATGATAGTAAGCAGAGTTCTTACTTTCAAAGGATTTTTTTTTGTACGTCCTTGGAGTTTTTAATTCTATTTTACTGTAGTTGACAAATGATGAGAGAATTAAGAAACAAAGCGAAGACAGCAAGATATAACGTGTAATATTCATGAGAAGGGTATCATGCACCAAAAGCCCAACCCTAATCCCACCCCTTAATCAATAAAATTACTTACAAAAGTAAGTATGGGAATGGATTCACAAGCGAAAGCAATTAAATTACTAGGGACTAATGCTGCATTTCATCTGAGACATAGTAATTAACTAGGTATCCACTTTTTGCACATGTTAAACACGAAGTAGAAGGTGCTAGCTTAAGCCAGATGATAGCTCAGCTAACGAGAAGTAACTCACTGCTAGCTCAATCATTTGGATCAGGTGACTACAACCAAGGATTTTGTCTAAAAATTCTTCACCCAAAATCAGAAACTGTTTTAAAGCCTCGAACACCAACCATGATCTTGACCTAACTTACTCAAAACTCCTCTGATTTTCTTTTACATTACAAACTGCAACAACAGATCAAAAGCTCTGAGGAGCTTTGAGGAGTACTGCCTGAGTTAAGGTGTGCTCATAGGGGGTGTATTTAAATCAGTGCCTCTCGCCATTTCAACTCTGTGTTGCTTTCTAGTTTCATCAAAGGCCCCGTCTTCATCTACATCTGCCCCAAAATAAATAGATTATACAATTTTTTAAAATACTTTTAAAAACGGATTAAGCAGAGAGACAGAAAGATCTGCACAGTTCGAATGATAGTTTCTCTGTACCTGAAAGCTGATTCATGTGAAGACAGGATGAGAATGAAGTCAATATTTCCAAATAACTTTGGTATGCGCTTATTCTGAAATATATTTTTTCTTCTTAGCCTAATCAAGTTAATTTCAAACTATACCAAGCTAAGCAGAATAAAGACTTACTTAAAATATGGTACCATCATTCACAGGAGTCTTCTTGCAAAATAACTACTGTAAATTAAATAAATTCTCTAGTATATCACACAGTAACTTTGCTCTGTAGACAAAACCTAAAAAGCTAAACAAATTGACTGAGTTTATATTTTTAAAATAACTTCTGTGCCTTCTTGATTTTGAAGGCAGGGGCTCTAAACAGAGTTCTAGCTTCCCTTCTCCCCTCCTCAAGTAATCAAAAAACCTGGAAGTTACCTTCCTCATGGTTTCAGATTAATAATAAAAGAAAGCTGCTTCTAGAGAAATAACGTCAAGAAATTAGGATTTTTCTTTTCTACATCATCTCCTGGAGCCACATGACTCAATAAGAATCTCAGTTTTCTAGCTCTCATGGCTGCTTTCATCCAGAAAATATCTTGGATGGAAGGCAAGTTCAGAAGAAGCAATTCTTGTCCCTGTTTTTTAATCAGAAAACTCAGAATACAGATATTTTAAATAGCTTTCCTTCAAAATGTGACCCTTAAATACATACAGACAAAACCCCAAATAAATAGAACCTTGTAGTTTTTCAATTCTCTGATTTCTAAGTGAAGTTATTTTGATGATTTGGATCACAATCTTTAAAAACTTGGAGCTGGAACCAGTGCTTAAAAGAAAAACTGGTTTCTCTGTTCCTCGGTACCAAACCACAGTCACATACATTTCTTCAGCCTGTAGGTAAAACAGCATAATACTTAACCATGATTTAAGCTGTGCCTCTAAGTTTGGTAGCATTTTATCCCTATTTTTTATCCTATCCACACTACCGGAAAGGCAGTGGAGAATGAGGAGTAGAGTGTGCGCCTTGCTGTTGGGGTGGGGGGCTGTGCATCATTTATTTAAACGATTACAGTGAATTGGCTACAGTTGGACATATATGTGCTCCCAAAGGGATTTTTCCTAGCACATTTTGTCCAGCTCTTACTTGTTTCTTCTGGGCTTGATCCAAAACCAATAAGTCCACTGGAGGTTTTCAATTCAATTCAAAAGGCTTTGAATCAGGCCATTTACTCTGTTTGCAACAAAAATTTGCAGAGCACAATAGAGACCACGGGAACTTGCGTGTAGGCCTGAATCAAGCCAATGCACTTTGCGATGGAGGAAAAGGGGTGGATTTGCCTTTTTTTTTTTTTTTAATCTACGAGACTCTTTGTCTGAGACGGGGCCCGGTTTTCCTTTCTGACGCCTCCCTTTTTCTTGCTGTCGAAGTGCAAGTCCAACGTTTGGCCGCCTGCGCAGCAAAACGCCAGCCAAGAGCCTGAGCCTGCGGTCGTCAAGCCCCTAGGAGGACTTGATGACATATAAACCCAACCTATAGCCTAAGTGCCCCCATGTGCCTTCGCTCGCCCCCCCACTGCCGCCGCCAGCGCTCATCCCTGGCAGGCCTGGCCCGTCTCCATGGCGACCGGAGTGCCTGGCCAGGGCTGCCTCTGGCCTTGCCACCTGTTATTGCTTCATCTCTCAAGTGTAAGGAATTGCAGCGCGGCCCCCTTCATTTGCTGCTCAAAATGCATCGGTGGAGGATAGGCAGGCTCGTGCAAGAAATTACAACGTGATAATTAAATTAAAAAATGGCTTTAAGGAGAAGGGAAAAGAAAAGCAGCACTTGGACTGTGGCTTTTGTTCAAGGACGAGGAGGGAGATGCCTGGCTGGGCATGCACCCACTTCTGCCCCAGTCATTGCTGGGGTGTAATGAGCAATGGTGGGGGTCAGAGGCGGGCTGTGGAGGTGCTTCTGTGCTCAGGGCTAGACCCTGCCCTGGAAAGGAACAATAAAAGAAACACATATATATAATCCCTGGTGTGGTGAGAAACAGGCCAAGCACAGCTGAAATGCATTTAAGGCTCTTGCTCCCTCGTATGTATGCAGCCAGGCAATGTGCACAGTCATTTCTGCTGCCTCCTCACCCGTGAATTAAGTACAGGGTTTTTTCATTGCAGTTTTCCAGGAAAAAATGTAAATCAAACTGAATGAGAGGAAATGGCCAGTCTCTCTGGGCATGTTTACTCTGTCGTTAACACCAGAGATAAGCATGTAGGCTAACCCCAAACTGGGAAGTGTTGGGGCACTTGATACAGAGACCCTCCAGCAGGCTGTAAGCGCAGCTTAGGTTGGTAGCGACACATCTGTGTCGATGTGGCACAGTATTTAACCAAATAAGCTCTGAACTTGGGTGTAGCACTGGGAAACGGCTGCTGTTCTGTTCCCAGTGTCAAGCTAATCAGCCTGCACAGCACAATGGGCCTCTGCTAGCTCAGGCTCCCCACGCCGCACTCCCCTGCACAGTACAGGCATGCCCTTTGCTGGCAGCCAGAGAAGCAGACTATGCTACTGAGAGAGGTGCGGCAAACCACCCATCCGAAGGATTGCCAGTTCTCCCTAGTAACTGGATTTTATCTCCTCTTTAAGTTAGTTGGTGCTGTGGGGATAGAAGCTGTTGCCTTTCCACAGTTTTTAGCAACTCTGACAGGTTTGCCTTTCCCACAGCCCCTGCTCACAGAAAGGCACGGCCAAGGAGCACTACAAGCTACAAGAAATGCTACAAGAAGGAGGTACATCTGTAGGAGTCAGAGGAAGCCTCTGAATGTGGGGGAAGGAAGAGCATTTGATCATGTCTTTTACAGGAATCAATACGGCCCTTAAGTTGAACAGCTAATGAATGAGCTGGGAGGTGGGCAGTGGAAGGTACAGCTAGGAAAATACAGAATCAACTGATCAGATCTTGTAGATTTGGGGAATCGGCATTCCTGCACCATAACACAGCACTTCATAGAAATGTCTGTGCACTGATCTTACAGTCTTCTGCAGGAACACCTAAAGCATGGGCCGAAATCTCACTGCTCACAATAAATCATTGTAACTGTCCAGTGCCTCATGACAATAAACAGTAGGAGATACAGAATAGGAAGGCAGACAAAAGAGTCTGACATGTTAACATACAGATTTCCTGATTTTGAGGGGTACTTCTCCTGAGTCTTGGCCTCTGGCCACTGAAATGCATCATTCCCATCAGCTCAGGGAACTCAAGGAGGGATTATAGTGCTCGATATACAGCCCCATCTGGCAGCATCCCTCAGTATTCAGGTAAGAATGGCCAGTGTCGTGAAATGGGTCCCTGCGACATGTTGTAGGATTTGGATCTGGAAATTACTCACTGGAGGAGTGCGAGAAGGCAGAGCACCTAAGTTCAAATTCAATCAAAAGTTTTGGGTTTTACTTTGTTCAAATTCTCCACAGAGGAGAAAAAAAGCAAGGAGATAGCGAGAAAGGAAAAAAACCTATAAATACATAAATGATACCATTCTGTCTCAAGAGCTGACA
Organism: Aptenodytes patagonicus; assembly: GCF_965638725.1. Lineage (NCBI taxonomy): Eukaryota > Metazoa > Chordata > Aves > Sphenisciformes > Spheniscidae > Aptenodytes > Aptenodytes patagonicus. The sequence goes on along the minus strand of NC_134955.1, from coordinate 32,439,419 downwards.
TGTTACTGAAGCAACACACAGTTTTCAAAAACTAATTAGTCAAATTGGAAATGTTTTCCCATAAACTACTGAGAAGCACTAGGTGCTTCTCTTCAATGAGAGTTGTGCATTGACAACCACATTTCAGGTCCTGGCCAGGCAGTATATCAAAAAAAACCCCAAACTACCAAAAAAAACCCCTACAACTCCAAAGAAAACAACAAAAAGTCCCCTATGGGTCCCTGTACATAGGAAACAAGTTTGGGATTTCCCACTATTCCAAAACTCTAAACAACTGCTCTATTTTTTTCCTCAGCATCCCAAAACACAGGCATAAAAGTCTGAGAAATTTACAGCTGCAAACAGGGTTTGAGTGGAAATCGTTATGCAGTTCCAAACTCTGCAATCACTACCATTTCTTTTAGTATTCTGACTCTTTTTCCTTATGAAAACAAGCTCTGGAAAAGAAAAAAAAACAAACATTAAACTAATGAGAAGTCAACTCAAGGTAATGTACATATTTTCACTGAAAAGGCACCTGCTGCAGGGTATCTTGTCGCAAGGTGGGCATTGATGCATCCTTGCATTCAGAAGTAGCTCCCATCATGGCCCCAGTGAGGACCAGCAATGAGGCAGGGAAAAAGTAGGCCTGATGTAGCTTTTCAAATTGATGCTGCTTGTGGAGAGGAACAAACAGCTCGTCTCCAACTGAGGGGCTGACTCTCGTCATTTATTCATGGCCAGCCCCCTGCCTGGATGGAAATAAAAATGTTTCAAAGATGACTGTGTGGGGGAGCTGGAGGACAGCTTGGAAGCACACTGAGGTTAGCACATTAATTTTTTATCTCTGGAGACTGGGTATCCAATTATGCTTAGAGTACACAAACAACTTTGGCTGGTCTCTCCAGTAGAGATTTATCCACATCATAAAATCTGCAATGGAACTGGGCACAACAGGCTGATGCCACAAAATAACGTACACAGGTGGTTTTGCAGGTCAGGTGCGCAAGCTAGCAGTGACAGGAGGGCACAGGACTGCATTCTCGTTAACTACGTGTATTGCAGGATGGACCAACCTGCACACGGCAGCTAGGCCAGCGACAGCCCACACAATGTGCTTTATTTAGGATTGTCATTGGCCAAAGTGCTTGTGGGCATAAGATCTGTTCAGTTGCTGTTTACTGCACAGCTGCCTGTAACCAACGTTTCACACAGCAAAATGCCACTGAAAACTCTTCTCCTTTGAAGGAGAGGAAGTTTTTCTCCATGTAGGCACACTATCCTATTCTCCCAGGAATTAAGGAAGAGCATTTATACTAGTACACTCATTCACACACACATTTCAATAGATAGAAGTCTAATGTAATTCCTATATCAGAAGTGTCTCAAAATTTGTGAGCACCAGCTGCCCTCAGAGCTGGCCTGTACCCATGGAGTGAGATGGAATAAAACAGCAGGTGTTTTGTGGCAGGCTTGGATGCACCCTGGGCTCACAAATCTCACGCTTTTGGTGCCAACATGTGGAGGAAAAGCCAGCAGAAAAAAAGGCTGAGAATGGGATCATTTCTTTTTATCAGTGGAGTTGAGGAAGGGGGGAGTTGACTTTTTTAAGGTTTTTCTGTAACTTCCTTTTCACAGTTCCATACTCAGGTAAAAAAATCAGAGTAGGTCAAAAATAAATGTGTGTATAGGCAGAGGCAAGACTAGGCACTGAGGAAGGGCTATTTATCTGCATCAAAGGACTAGATAAGACATACAAACAAAGCAACTAAAGCTCAAAGAAAGCACAGGCTAAGAAGTTTTAGGAAAGGCAAAGGCCAGAGAAGACTGTTGAACTATCTTCCACGTTGCAAAGTGTAATCTATAGGTGAGGAAGAAGGACAGAAGGAGAGAGAGATGTAAATAAACAAACCTTCTATAACAGTCAAGTACAGCGAGATGTTCCAAAGAGGCGAGACTTGGGGCTTGAGCCAGTCCCCATTCTTCGATACACATCTATTCAGTGGTTCTCAGTATCAGGTAGGTTCCTCCTATCTAGATCTCTTTTCCAGTCCCTGGATAATTTACTGAACTACCCAATTGGTCTGTGCATGAGGAGAAGAGTAAAGATAAAGGGGACTGGGTGTGCAGAAAGACAAGAGGCCATCAGCTCTTGAGCTGGCACCAGCCAGGGCATCAATAGCTGAATCCTGCAGAAGCCCTGCTCCAGAAAGCTCTCTCCCGCATCAGCCCGGCTGCTGTTACCACAGGTACTGCAAGGAGCGGAGGCTGCAGAGGAGGCACGGGTACAAAGGAAGGAAGTTCATGCTGCAGCCGCCTGCCTGAACTTTGCTGACCCAGTGCTTACCTCCCACAGCACGGCAAATTTCAAATGGCTGGTTTGAATTTGCCTTGCCTTTTCTAAATCAGGCTGCTCATATCTCTCTGACACGCTGCTAAGCAAATAACCAGACCCTGCTGTATACCATATCTCTGGTCCTCCTGTTCAGTAGGTTGCGGATTAGCTGTTTGGATTAACATCCCCCCCCACCTTCCCTCCCCCCCAGCCCCCCAAGCCCATGCAGAGAGGATTCTTGAAGCCCGAGCTGTGCGACAGTGCAGACCTGTCAAATCTAATTCATAACACAAGCCTAGCAGTTCTTAGGGGAGAGGAAGGATCTGATGCCCTGGCTCCCCACCATCCCCCCATACAAAGGGACCATTTAATGACTGCACATTAGCAATGTGGACAATTAGCATTCACATGGAAGATAAATGGCAGCATAAATTAAATATAGCCAAGTGAAAGAGCAAAGATGCAAGATCTGAGCTCAAGGCTGTAAACAAACAAACAGGCAAAAAGGAACAAACAGCCACTGCGACAGCTAAACCATTTGGGAGAGTTACCTTCCGGCATCTGGGACTTTCCCCAGGGGTGATCTTCACATTTGCATGGCTGTTGCCCGTACCTCACTGGCTCCTGGCTGGTTGTTAAGCAGATTCTTTCTGCTCAGGAATCTAGATCTCAGAGCAGGTTATCCCACTGGCCCTAAACTTCTACCTGTATGGGAATCTGTGCATCAACAGCTTCCCTCTGCCACATGCATCACACAGGAGCTCTGGGGGAACACAAGCCTGAGCAACTCCCACTCTATCCTTTCCCATAGTGCAGAGCACACCTTTCTTTCCATGGGTGAAGGCCAGCTGCTGCTAACCTTTCCACAGCTCCTCTTCTTGCTAACTTCTGTCATTTCCTAAGTACCAGAAACATAAGGACTGAGACTCTCCTTGGCCTCTATGATAAGCTGAAGGGTAGGGGACACGACCCTTCTTTGTCTGGGCATTTGTGCAAGGCCATTATCAATATTAATTCAATACAGATTTGCAATATGCCCCTCAGACATGCAACTATTACTGACTACTGCAGACACAGGGAAAAAAAACCAACAGAGATGATGTAAAGCTAAGTAAACAAAAGCTACTGGATTAACACTGACATTCTCCAGCCTGCCCAAGCAGTCGCTCTTAGTGCATTGACAGCTCAAGTTTATCAACAGCTGGAGGAGTCAAAATTACTTTTGCTGTGAACCTACAAAACATGTGAATAACTAAAAGGTAGAGCATAAAAGTGACAGAAACATAGGGACTGCCAAATGGGATCACACTAAACGGCCCTTCAAGCTCAGACAGTGGCTAGTAGCAGATGCTTTGGAGGAAGGAAACCCCCTCCCACACCTCCCTGGGGACAATTATCAATTATCCTGCTTAGAAAGGAAATGTTTTCCTACTTCCATATTTCTTCCAGTTCTTCTTAATGTATGAGAAAGTGTTTGCCTGGATATTTTTCCCCATAAGCATTTTATTGCTTTGTCCACGTTGTTCATTACTTTGAACTAAAATGACACAGTTCACATGGTGATCTGAAAGGACTTTTTGAAAGTGAACAAAGGCATCTACACAAATCCCAAGGTGAAAGCAACCATCACATAGTATTGCACACTGGAAAACTGAGAAACAGGGGCTTAGAGACTTGCAAAAATCAGTAACAAAACACAGTCTCCTTGACTCCCAGTTCTGTGCCTAAGAAGCAGAGGAAGGACAGTCAAATAGGGCCACACGGACCACTAAGATTTCTTTCAGCCCTGTACCAGTGTGGGGAATCTAGGCACATAACTCTTCTCTTCTCTCATGTTCCAGCTCTCCTCCTTGCACATGAATACTGATGCTTTTTCATAGAGTTTCCCAAACTGTAACTAAGAAGTGGCTTTTGGTAAAGTTGAGGGTAAGCTGTTTGGGGAGGAGATGAAGGGATAGGGGGGACAGGTGCTGTGAATTTCATACATAAAAAACTGAGACATGGATAAATGTCTCTTATTCAAAGGCAAAACAAAGACAGCCCCCTCAAACAGGATGTGTATTTCCTTGACATCTCTGCTAACAGCCACTGGGAGGCTGCTTGATGATGGGCGGGTTGGGCATCTCTTCTTTTCCCCCCTCTCCTTGCCACCTCCTCCTCACAGGAGCAGTAATGGAAAAGTGACTTGCTGCAGAGATAATGCTGGGTTTGAAATGAATTCCTGACTAGCTGAGCCAGCACCCGTGTGAGCTGCGGCTGATTAGCTCCAAGCATCCAGGTCCCAATCACTCACAACAGAGCCAGGCAATCACGCCAGCCTCCGCAAGGCAAAGACAGGGTGGAGGCAACATTCCTGAAAATGATCTCAAAGGGAAAGGGAAAATAGTACTCACGTTTGTGGTTTTCATTTCTGTGGACAGGGGAAGAGCGGGTCTCCTGCTCGCGGGCTTCATCACCCTCTTCGCTGGCGAGGTGGGTGTGAGCATAGTGGTAGCTCAGCCCAGGCCTGTTCTTGTAGCGCTTGCCACAGACTGGGAGGAAAGGAGATATGAGGGAGGGGAAGAGAGAATGGAAACATCAGTGTGATCTGCAACAATGGCATCCTCCTCTCAAATAACGCTCCCTTCTCCCCCAAGAGCAGCACCACACACTCCACACGCCTGCCCGAAACTCTTCCAGCCAATGTTGGTGAAAGGTGATGGAAGGGCAGCCCTGCAGCTGGTCGTTCCCACACAAGCTTTCTTCCCACCATTGCTTCCAGGAGTCCCTCCTACAGGCCTCGGCAAATGCACATTCAGTCTCCGCAGCTCATACAGCCCTAATCCTCTCTGCTGAGATCACTAACAAGATTGCACATAAAATTAAATGAAACGCCAGTTCCGATGTTGGTGCCGCACAATGCACAGCAGTGGGAACTGGACTGAGAAGAAAGGACATTATTTTCTTCATTACTGATCTCTGAGAAAAGGAAACGGTATTACTTTTTTTTTTTAAAAAAAAAGGCTTTCTGTAAAAGGGTAATAAATAGCTTTTTCCGCAGATTCCCAGTCAAGACAAGGAGATGGAAATCATCCACAGTTTCTTGCTACAAGAACATTTAGTAGTAATACTTCTTTGTCCAGGTAAATTTCATATTCAGCATCCCAATAAATAATACAATGTGTGACACACAATCCTCCTTCTGAACTTTTGTTTATTTTAGGACTAAGTCAACAGATATTAAGAACAGGATCAAACAATTCAGGGTGATGAAAGGTCTACATTTGCACAGGGAGCTCACCACAAGGGCAAGCTTCATCATAAGATTCATTACATACAAATTCAGCCTCTATAAAGTTTTTAATTCATGTTATTGTCTCTAAAAGTTATCTCTTTTCATCTTCAAAGCAGTCTCTGAACGTCCATTTTCTTTTATACAGCTATTTCATCTACCAAATACAATTATTGCCATTTTAAAAGATTAGAAAACAAAGGCAAAGAAGCTTAGTGCCCCTCCTGCAAATTTTTACTCCCAGCCACATTTTCCATCACTTTACTAGCTTTATTAACCTCAAGGATTTCACACAGGAATAAATGTCATGCCCAGTAGTCTGTCCTGCATAGCTTGCTTAGGAAAGTGAAGGAAGTGGCGCCAGAAGAGAGAACAGAACCCAGCAGTCTATTTCTCTGTCTTGTTTTTAGACCCCTTGAAAAAATCTCCAAGGGGGAAGTCACCATCCATTCCTAAAAACTTCCCTCAGCCCCGATACTGAAAGTGTATCCTGCAATGTGTATAGATACTTACTTCTCATTCCCCAGACACCTGAGTCTGGGAATGTCATAAGGCTCCATAAACAAAAAAATCAAAAAAGACCCACCCCAAATATTCATTTACATCTAAGTAAAACTTCCGTTATTATACTTTTCTGCTACCACTCACAAAAAGCCAATTGATGGACCACATTCTGGAACAGATGATAGAAAACTGTAAATCAAAGCCTAGCATGATAACATATTTCATTCTCCACCTCTTCTAGCTGATTTGCAAACTCACTCAAGGAAAATACTTTGCTTTATTAGAAATGTGTAAAACAACCTCGTGATATAAATGAGTGATCTGGAATTTTAGATACTTTTATCCCAGTTTTCTCCATTCTGCAAGATGATGATCATACAGTCATCATAACAGTACAAAAACTTTCTCCAAATGTAATGTGTCCTTAGCCACAGATTTTTTTAAGTCTTTGAATGCCCTTGATTTAGAAATAAGAATTCCTGCAGCAGAGAGGGGGAGAAAGTTGGGGAGAAATAAAATGGCTAGATACATATGCACATCCATTCGTTGAAGCATCTGCCCTCATTTCATATGTAAACCTAACTCTCGTGCCAGACATTTTGAACAACTAGACTGCTCTTAGCTGCATGCTCTCCACAAAACGTCAGTTTGGTCTCCCTTCTTCTAGTACCAGCTGTGTATTCTTCTAATGCATTCTGGAGAGGGAAACTCCTCCTCTGCGGTCCTACAGAGCAAAGGACAAGCAATGGAACAGATGCTGGCAGGGAGTCAAACAGCAAGATATCCACAGTTCTGTACGACTTTGTCTCCACTTTTTGAATATTGGAAAAAGTGTAACACAAAAGTAATCATCAAACCGGAGACAGCTACAAAATGTTCACTGTTTAAATTATTTCAGAAAGATAACCCCTTCTAATTACACAAATGTTACAGCATTTCTTAGAATGGAGAGATAGATTTACATTTCTAGCAGATTATTTGAGTATCATACTACGTATCTTACTCTATCCCCCTTACTTGTGTGCATTTGAAGATGAAAGTTAAATAATTCTTCTGCTATGAATTACTGATACTGCTCAAAAACGTCTGTCTACTTAAATTATTTTCAGAGCACTGTCAGCTGATCAGTGCTGTACTGACAAAGGAGGAGGCACTTGGTGTTAATAGCTGTGTGATGTTTACTATCCAACTATATCTTGCTCGTATATAGCTTGATTCTGCGTTACTGCTAACCTAGCTGCAAAATCAGATAAGCTCTAAAACCCAGTCTCATTTACCTATTCGAGGGAGTTTTAAATTTCAAAACAAAAATATTTCAAAAAATTCTACCAGACTTTATTTTATTCCGCTCTACCTGAAAACATACCCACAATTCTAACTGTACAGTTGTTACCTTACAAAAGCACCGTGTCCTTGAATATAGGCCTCATGCATTTTTGTCCCTCAATGCACGAAAGGAAACTTGCATTCCGTGCAGGAAGTCCCAAGGCCGTGGCCTTGCCTCCATTCCCTACAGGATCCTGCAGGGATTTTAGCTGCGGAGTTTAGGATGGCATAGGAAATCAGATGGGTCTGCAGACTTGCCCGTCTCCAGCAAAAAAAGTATCAGCTCACCAGGAAAAAAACAGCAAGTATTGATATAAGCTGAGGTAGTAGTAATTCTGCAGCTGAGCCCTTCCCACTGCCAAAACTTTCAGATGGCCTTCAAGGGTGGCAGCAAGCTGAGACATGCCTAGCTAAAAAGGAATTTGGAGGGCTTTATAACCAGAGGTGAGGCAAAGGAGTTCGTTTACACAGTCCCAGCAGATCCTTTGTAGGACCAAAGATGTGCAGCTTCCAGCAGCTTTTTTTCTTGGTGTCTAGACATTTCCACCTTTCAAATTCATGTTCTGTCATGGAAAAAGTCCAAAGTGATGCCATATGTTGAAACTGCAGAGATTTCCTATTCCCCAAGCAAATTAGACTTTTGCAGGGGAAAAAGGGTATCATGATATTAGTCAGGCAAAAGAACCATTGCCTTCAGTGAGACTTTGCTAGAATAAAAGCTAAGTCAGAACTTCATGGTTTCTCCAACAGATTGAACCTTCCTGAATTCACCCTAATCTCTTATTTTGCAGATAGAGCACATTTCATTAATCTACCATATCACTGTGCTAAGAAGTAGTTTCTATAAAAGGGTGATCGTTAATAAACACTTAGCTCTTATATAACTCTTCCCACTGCAAGACTGGCTTTTCAAACATTAATTAATCTTCCTCCACATTCCTGAGTGGGAAATACTATTCTCATTTCACTTCTGAAAAAAGAGAACCACAGAGGGGTTAAGTGACTTGCCCACACAGTGATCTTTTGTCATTATCGGGATTGGAATTCATGAGTTCTAGCATCCAGACCAGTGCTCACACCACATCTTTCTCATTCTCCGAGCTGACAAAAGCATAATGAGAACTGGTTCCCCCAATCTGAAACGTACGCTGGTGATTACGTTCTTAACACTATGCAGTTCACACATAGCAAGTGAGAGTGTGCCTTTCATAAACTTTGCCGGGTGGCCTTGCCTTTCTTTCAGCAGCTTTGACTCTTTTTATCTTTAATTTTCCTAGCTGGATAGGCTCATCATCCTTGCATGTGGTAGATTTCATCCTGAATCTCAACACTGGGAAGTTGACTTGATCTTTAATTAGGTAGCCGAGCCCAATGAAAACAGCAGGAGTTTGTAGAACGTAACCGACTCCAATTCCTCCTGCATTCAAAGGATATATTTTGCTATAACCTGATGAGAATGCCATCTTGGGAACAAGCTGGGTAAGTAAGCAGTAATACAGCAGTGCAGATCAAACACCACAAATGGGGAAGAGAGGGAGATTTTATTAGGCCACCAGACACTCTCGTATGATGAACCTTACTTTTCTTCCAATTTGAAGACCGAAACAAAGATGTTACACAACTATGTTATGGAGGAAAAACATAATTTGCAGACAGTTTAATCACAAGCATTGAGTGTTTCATAAAAGAGAGCTCTGTTCTAAGTTCTGGCCTGTAACAGCCTGCAACTCTGGATAAGCAAATTCTCACTCTGTTTACATTTCTCAATCAGTAAAATTAATATAAAATACTTCCCTTGCTTTAAAAGGGGATTTGAAATCTATGACTTAAAAGAGTTCCTCATCAAATATTTAATGGCTGTGTTGCTGTCATTTTGAAATTGTTACACATTTGGTCCTTGGCAGGCTGTGAGCTATGTTCCAGCCAGCTCTCCACATACATTTTGCACAATCTGTCACCAGTATGAGACAGAAGGAAACAATCCATGTTTTTAGTGGAAACAGGAAACTGGGGAGTAGATGCTTTTTTTGTGTGTGTGTCACTGAATCTTGCCCCCTTCATTGTCTTTCTTTGCTTTTCTCCTTTGCCTCCTGTTCTTTCTTCCCAGCTGGGCTGTGTCAAACACTAAATCTTAAGTTAACTGCTGGCAGGCAGTCATTCCTCAAAGTTATCTTCCTGTCCCACCATTCACTCCACTCCAAAAAAACCATTCTTTGTTTTGCACTGGTTTGGTAATATAACCTCCCCTGTTACAGTTATGTCCACACTCTGGCATATCTAGAGATCTCAAATGCTAACAGTGTATTTTGACCTCCACCGATGGAAAGGCATTACGTTTGTCCCACTTTGATCAGTACTGTCATGCTATACACCTCTAGTATTAGAGCAGCTCTTTAGTAACCCATTTCATAGGGGATTTTCTGTAGGTAGTAAATAGTCCTTGTTTCAGTGCCCCCAGAGGACGAGTCCCAGAATCTACCTGCTGTATTAAGATCACAGGAATGTTGAACTTCAGCGCAAAACATGCACAGGTCAACAACATATATGTCCACATTTCAATAAATTAATTGCTAGCAGAGGCAAAGGAGAAAACAGGTAGCGTATATGAATAGAAAACATTCAACTAGCAGAGTCAACTCTGTTCCCCTCTTACCATGTGCTCTACTCCAGACCTGTGCTATTCAATATTAAAAAAAAAAAAAAGCGTCCTTGCCTCTCCATTATTGGTAGAAAAGCCAAGATTATAGTCAACGAATGCCAAGTATAGCAGCTATGGTGGGAGAGTTGTTTGTTAGGTTCATCTGAACAATCATCTTATTCTAGATCTTATTGCTTATTAACTACTTAGGGATTCACTAGAAAGGCTAATACCAGGAGATGATTTAGGGCTTAAATTGCTAATAGTTTAAAGGGAAGCTGAAGTCATGATGGAGATTTATGAGAAGCATGTAAAAACATAATGCTATAATCAAAGCATTTTCAAATCAGCTTGTCATTGTGCTATTTAACCAAAGGTCTGTCCTAAGTATCAGCAGTTAGTGTTGGACTCATTCATAGTATCTGTGAGAATTAAGACAACAGATTAAATCTCAGAAAACTGGTAAAAATCAAGCTAAATCATGACTTATCTTGTAGGCCTTTTGTACTCCAGCAAACCTTCCAGAGAATCAATGAGATGTTTGTTAAAATGAGTATGACAGGATCAGGTTCATTTCAAGGAGATGAGAAAGAAGGCAGGTGAAGTTAGCAAGGTAATTACTAGAGTCGTCACTTTGTGAACATATACAATAAAATAGTTCCTAAAGAATAGGCCTCAAGGAATTGCATTTGGCAAGTCATGCTAGAACAATATAACATTTAACTGGGATTTTCTAAGGAAACAAAAAGAGAGAGATCCTCAGTACCAATTGAAACTCAGTGGAATCTGTTAATCTTAAATCACTTAAACTACCTGGAGACTCCAGCCTTTTGTTGGCAGAACCTACAATACGTTTAGTGAGAAAGGGAATGAGGAAGAAAAAAATTAACCTCAGAATAATGAAATTTCAATGCCCCGCTGGATGATGAACTTACAGAAAAAGCAGGAGGATGTTTCAAGCTATAGTGATTTGGATGTAGGATCAAGCATTTTTAAAAACAAAACCATGTTCTTAATAATTATTAGTAGTTCAAAGTCAAGTTCAAAGTGTCCACTTAGGGACCAAGCTTTATACGATCTGTAGGCACAATACAAGCAGATAGGCACTTAGTGGGATATTCAGCGAAAACAGTTTAGGAGCCTACCTCCAGTTGAAATCAGTGAGAATTAGGAGCCTAATTTTTTTGAAAACTTCACAAGGCACCTTTCTGCATCTTCAAGCACCTGAAAGAGTCTATTTTGGGCCTAATGCTTGCCAATGTTTTTATCATTAAATTGGAGGGTGGAATAGAGAGTGAAAGAATCAAACGTGCAGAGAACTGACTGTTGGCGAAAATACTGGAATAATAATAAAAATATATCATATGAGCTTCATTAATCAAAGAATTCTTTCAAACAGTAACGTAATTAGTAAATATTAGTATGAGACAGTATAGATAAATAAAACACAGTATAAACGGGCCAAAGCAGTATAATGAGGAAACTAAAGATGATAGATAATCTGCCTGAGTAGAAACAGGTTGAACAGGGAAGGAACAAGAAGCTATAGCAAATGGTATATTAAATATGAACTCACACGGTGGACAAGGATGAAAACTCCGTTGCCACTGAAACGACACAGCACTGGAGAGGGGCGTCTTGCATTGAAAAGGGTTTAGTAAGCAACCTATTAGGTCAGCCATCTTTGTACCTCTCATAGATACATAATGGAGCAAGTTGCATAAATCCAAGTTCTATAAGTAAACGTAAGTTACATGTAAATGTATCAACCATTCGTCTTCTGAACTGCTTCTATTCTCAGAACAGCACATTCTACTTAGTTCTGGCCACTGCTACTTAAATAAGACCCTTTGGAGATTTTTCAGAGAAAAGAAACAAGTTTAGTAAAAGAGCTGAAGAAAACACAGCGGAAAGAAGCCCCAGTAACTGTTTACAGACATAGAAAGAAGACATTGTTATGCACTAAGAACAGAGCAAGAACTGCTGGTCTTAGACTGCAGCAGAGAAAATTCAGGTTAAATAACTAGAGAAACCTGAAAATGAAGTTTTTGACAAAAGAATCAGCTTCTACAAAACACTATAGGATCAGTGTCTCTGGATACATGCAAGGTTGCATTAGTCACTGATCCAGCAGAGATCATAGGAAGGTTTCAGTTAATTCTCATTTTGCACAAGGGATGGATCTGAATGCGTATCTCAGCCTCAGAGGGACTGTGAAAAAAGGATACGATACAAACATAAGTTGTTATGCTAAAATAGCAGTTTATACAGGAATCAAACTAAAAGGAGACAAGGACATATTGGTAATAGGAAAAGAAAGAAACTTCTTTTAGAGATGGGCAAGGGAAATCTTCCATAGATAGAGGGACTGAAAACAAAGGTGGAAGTATGTACGTAGGTAAGTCTCCGTGGGAACATGAGAAGAATGAAAGCAGACAAATGAGGATGGACAGCAGGAAGGTTAATAACTTGTAGAGGTTCAGCACAAACTAACCTGGCTAAAGGAAGTATACATCTGGAGTCATGAAGCTCAGGTGCTACAAGTGATTGCAACTTTTAAACCAGAATACTAGTTCCTAGATAAAACTTCAGAGAAGCCTTTTTTTTTTTTTAATAGTAAATAATATATAATAAAGAATATGAAAATAGTAGAAAGATTTTTAAGACAACTGCTGTGGTAGAACTGACAGTTCTCCAGCTGATCATTTGACAACACGACATTAATTCTTATTACATACGTAGATATTCATACATTCATTCACTCTGTCCCTCCTTTAAAAATCACATGCCCAGTTTATTGTTGACAGCTGTGGTGGCGTATTTTCCACTTCTTTTGCTTGACATCAGAGGCTGTGCTTTGCTCCTCAAGCCCTACTGTTCACTGTCCTTTAAGGCACCTGCTCTATCTCCTGGCCAGGTGTTCAAGCTATCTTTGGGTCTGGTCTCATACAGCAGCTGACCCATTCGGCTATGTTACCATTTCCAGCCTATACCCATCTCACACCAGGCTGCCCTGCCACTTTCATTATCCAAGTATTTATCCCAAGGGAGCTCAAGGCACAACACTATCCAATGCAGCTGGTTGAAAACCTGACCAACTAGTTTTCCACTTGCTGATTTGATGAAACAAGGCATTTCATGATTATGTTAGCAATTTTATCGATGCTTTGAATGGTCAAACATTTTATTCTGAACTTCTGATACAGTAGATGCTCAATAAAATCAGCTGAAGTATTTCAGAATATTTCATTCCACAAAACAAGCAACCAAACACCTTTCTTTAAAAACACAGGATGACAAAACATTTTGCGATTTGAAAACCTCCCTCCATATAGAAATTCCGTATTTCCAGTCAGTTTTAATATTGTGACCAGGTTTAATATTGGTGTATAGCTGAACGCCTCTTCCAAAAAAGGCAGGCCTTTTCAGAAATAACATTGCTATCTTCCAACACAAGGGGCAGTGTCAGCTGGGTACCGCTCTTGCATCATCTTACTGACACACAGACTAGTTTTTTCCCATAACCTTTTTATTACTCATGAAACCTAGTGATATACTCGTTTCCCATAAATATGAATGCGTAACTATGAAAAAAGAGCAGAGTAGTTCTTCACCGCAAATCATTTTTTGTGCCCATGCAGTTAAATAAGAAAATTAATTTGCTTTAGATATGCTTATGCTTTCTTCTTTGTGGTCACTTTCCAAACTCAAATATCAGAACAATTGCAGAAAAAGCAACCTGGACGTAAATTAAATAATATACAGAAAAAGTAAAGTGTTGTTGTGGTTTAACCTGGCAGGCAGCTAAACATCACACAACCATTTGCTCACACCCCCCACAGTGGGATGGGGGAGAGAATTGGGAAGAAAAAAGTAAAATTCGTGGGTTGAGATAAAGGCAGTTTAATAGAACAGAAAAGGAAGGGAAAATAATAATAATAATGATAAAATAATATACAAAATAAGTGATGCACAATGCAGTTGCTCACCACCCGCCAACCAATGCCCAGACAGTCCCCGAGCAGCGGCCCCCCCGGCCAGCTTTCCCCCAGTTTGTGTACTGAGCATGACATCATATGGTACGGAATATCCCTTTGGCCAGTTTGGGTCAGCTGTCCTGGCTGTGCCTCCTCCCAGCTTCTCACTGGCAGGGCTTGAGAAGCTGAAAAGTCCTTGACTAGTGTAAGCACTACTTAGCAACTAAAACGTCAGTGTGTTATCAACATTATTCTCATACTAAATCCAAAACACAGCACTGTACCAGCTACTAGGAAGAAAATTAACTCTATCCCTGCTGAAACCAGGACAAGTGTCAACCTATTAAGGTAATTATTTATACCAATAATGTAATTGTGGGAATCATGTTTTCCCAAACAGGAAACAGATTCACTATTTTTGACCTGCATGTTTCTACATAAAACAAAACTATCTGCCCAAAACATCTGCACATGGAGTACTGCAAACCAATTTCTAACCTACCACAATTAGATTGAGATTCATCTATAAAAATATTTAGCAAATAATTTCAAAGAAAAAATTGATTCAATAAATCCACCCAAGCAGGAAAGAGGCCTCAACCTAAGCCAATTATTCGCAATGAATTGTATGCAGTATTTCTATAGAAAGTTAACAAGGGCAGGATATTACTTCAGGATGATGGCATTACAATTGCGACAGTTCTTTCCTTCTGCTCCACAGTCAGGTAAAGGAGTTCTGCTACCACATAACCCTTTTCTCAGCTATCTACAATGGGAAAGGAGGAGTCACTGTGTAAAGTCTGGATTCCAAAACTCCTTATGACTCACCTCTAACTATAAGTTTCCTAAAAATGAAAGGTATCAGCCAAATGAAATAGGAAAGTTTATATTTCCAAAACCAAAGAGGAAATTTATGCTCCAAAATGTAAGCCAAGGCAAAATTCCATCAGCACAACAATGTACCAGAGCCTTGACTTCAGCCCAGATTGCTGCTGCCTGCTTTGGTATCTTAGATGTTTTATCTACTCTGTGCAAATCACTACTATGCATGTTGAGAGTTCTCTGTAAGATCCAAAAGCAAAGCAAGATCAGACAATAAAGAGTCATTATGTTCAAAATTACTACTGCTGACAAGTGTCCTTGGATTTAGAAGGATGTTCCAGAAAAGAGATAAAGACAGCTATGCATATACCAGCAGAGGAAAGCTGTGGATTTCAGCAAGATACATACTGGGCTCCCAGAGAAGTCTTAGAAGACACATTTTAGTTCTTCCAACACACAAGGACAGCTATTTAACCACAGCAGAAATCTCCTGACTCTTCACATCCTAAAGAGCTCTTCCTCCTTGATCATGTGTTCAGACGCTCCCATTCATGTTTAAGTCTTTCCATTTCTACTCATTGCCCTTAGAATATCCACCTTGCTGAAGCAAAATACCCAACATGTCCATCACTGTACTGTGCAGGGTCACCTGGTCTCACCATAAAAGCATATGATCTGATCACATGGAATATAGTTCTTATTTACCGTGCATACTCCTTATTTCTTCATGTTTTTAAAAATAAGCAGGAAATACCCCCACAGATTGACATAGTAACAGTTGGTCTTTTAAGGTCAGTAACGTTGCAAGATAGGTAAATAGTGGAGAAAGGGGGATTCTAATTGTCCTCAAAACCATCAAACATTTTTGGATCACAGAAGTGAAGAACTCCTGCTATTCTCCTACTCCTATTAACTTTTGTTAGGTTATCGTCTTATAGGATAGAAGGCACCCAGTAGCACAAATTATTATGGCACGTACACTCTACAGTAAACCTTAAGATGGGAGACCTCAAAAGCATGTGGGTAAGATAAGTGCCCTTCAGAGAAATGACACAGTGAAGTAAAAAAGAGTATCAAAAGATGAAGGAAAGCACCAAGGACTAGACCGTAAAAAAAATACATTGTGTATCAAATATTGGACTCCTTCCTCATACTAGGACTCTGGTATCCTTCTTCAGTTTGAACATTGGACTCTGGTATAATTTTTCAGCTGGGGCAATGCCTTACTTCACCTGCAGTCCCACTGCAAGACATCAAACAGCATGGCCATATTCAAAGGGAATATGTATCAAAACAAAGCATTCCAGTTGTGTTTGTTTCTTAGGAGGGCTCAACTCCTGATGACGCCACAAGAGTACTTTCTGAGTGAGGGATGAGAATAAGACCTTCAAAATTTAGCCCAGTGAGATTTTAAAAGGACTGAAGGAAAGAGAATCACCAAATATATGAAGAGATACAACAAGGGTAAAGTACCTTTGTCGGAGATTTTTGAGTTATGCTTTTGTTTGTAACTATCTGAAACAGAGAAAGAAATAGAGGGTGAATCTTACATGGGGGAAAGGAAGACA
Organism: Aptenodytes patagonicus; assembly: GCF_965638725.1. Classification (NCBI taxonomy): domain Eukaryota; kingdom Metazoa; phylum Chordata; class Aves; order Sphenisciformes; family Spheniscidae; genus Aptenodytes; species Aptenodytes patagonicus. Next base: position 32,422,999 of record NC_134955.1, on the reverse strand, counting down.
AAAGGCAGAGAAGCCAGAAAAAGAGAAGGAGAAAGAGAAAGAAAATATAAGAGATGATTCATTATAGGGCAAAGGGAAGTGGAGCCTTGCCGAGGACTTAATTTTATTTTCTTCATGCAAAAACACCAAGAGCAGCAGCAGCAGCAGGTGCCAAACATGCAAGTCAGAGAGCAGCAGAATATGTTGCTGGAAAGGAAAAGATGAAGCCCTGAGTGCACCGAGCTCGTAGGACTAGGCTGGAAGCAGAATCAGCTGTCTGGGTACTACTTACTGTCACAAACATAGGGTTTGTCGTGATCATCCTGGGAGGCAGCATCATTCCGTCTCCTGCCACCTCCAGATCCCCGAGCCTGCAAGGACAAGAGGAATGTTAACATTATTCCATCGCCCCTCAGGTCTCCTTGTGCCCCTCACCCTCCTATGAAAAATGTGCAATATAAACTAAACAAATCCTCAGCTTCCATACAGGTTTGTCAAGGGTGGGCTTGACCCTTCATCTCCTAAGATATGCACTGTGTTAATGGACCTTGTAATGCAGTGGAGATCCCCTCCACAGACAACCCGAACTGTTCATCCATAGCAGTAGGTCACTGCCAGCACATATTCAGTCGAGTATCATCACACATTCATTTCTGAAGATGTTCAAATACCTTGCTTAACTGAATATGAATGAATGAATAGATGAACAGGTGTTAGAGGATAAATATAACCATTGAATCAGCCAGAAAACAGGCCCCAAATAAAACAGAGGTAAAATTATTTCCTTTACTATTTTCAAAGGGGGGCTGTTTGGTTTGGTTTGTTTTGTTTTCTAGCTGAAAAGCAATGTTTTGAAATGGCCTTCTGGGACAAAGATACCATGGCTAATTATAAAATGGAGCTTTGGTCAGTTAGTGGAAAAGATTAGGTAACATGGCTACCTGCAATAACAGAGAACGGGAATTACCCAGAAAGATCTCTCTGCAGTTCTGTGTTCCTACAACATACCAAGTTGGCAGCCCTGGAAACAGAAAAGCTCTGTTTCTCCACAGCACAGACTGCTCTGTCCTGAGCTCCAGGGGTAAGAGCGGAATTCAGCATCAAAGTTACTTGGTCCTGACCCTTCTCAGCTGAGATGCCAACAAGGGGACAGTTGATATCTGTCCAATGGTGGAGGCTGTGATGTGCAACTGGGAATCGAGCCAAGGCCTTCAATTCTTTCACGTTCACTAATGTACAGTCTGTAGATGACAATCATTTTAGACTTGATCTTTATTTGAGGAAGTGATCTGCAGGTGGATGGCTAGATAGCCCTTTATCAATTCTGCCAGCTACTCTATTCCTGGATAAAAGCAACAAAATTGTTTCTGCTGCTCCTCTTACTGAACTGTTGATGTTTCTCACCCTAGACAAGGCCGTCTGACTCAAATCCTTCAAGCTTTTGCATGTGAAAACAAGAAAGGGACAGAGCTTCATGAAGTAAAGCTGGAGAAGATGTAGAAATTCTGAGAATATTAGTGCCCCAGACACAAAGGGGTCATATGAGCTCTGTCCCTCTTCTATGGATTTGGCACTGAACTGGCACTATAGGAGCTGCATTCCATCGGACATCTAAAGAGAAGGAACAAGGAACAGTTTTACACTGGCCTGCCACAGTCTGTCAAAACAGGGATTTATAAAAACTTCACACGTTATTTTCCTAGGATTGCTCAGATCTAACTCTTAACACAGTCCTGAAGGAAAGACATGGATTTGCAGCTGTCTGGATGGGGTAAATACTATTAGGTATGACAAGTACAGCTCTGCCTTCTGCAAAGACCTCTGTGCAGATCAGCACACACGTGTAAGGGAGAACTGAAAAGCAGTTTCACCCTGGAAAAGGCCCCAGCAACAATTGTTTGGTGGAAGCTACTTTACTGACCATAGCGCATAAAATCATCTTACTAGTCTGCAGTATTTTCTCTCTGACTGCCAGCTCTGTAAATCCCCTCTGGGCTATGAAATCAATCCCAGGCTAGTTCCTTCCTTCCCTCACTGCTGCAAAATGTGCTGCAAGCTGAATTTCAGTCCATGGCAGCTCCTATACAACCCTTAGCTCATCAGAGAGCCTTCATAGAGACAAGTGATTGGCCCTTAAATATTTCTGCTGATACCTGGATTAGGATCCAATTTCCCTATCCTACCAGCTGCATTGGCTTCTCAGGGCTGTGAAAAAGCTGTAAAGTCTTATTTTTGTCACCAGTCAGTAGGTCTGACTCTGTTTACACACTGAGAACAGATCTGTTGAGTAAGAAGGTACTATTTTTACATAGGCACCTTTCAGAATAGGATGGTAATTTAAGGTCTGTTGCTCGGAGTTTTGCTAGTCTTACAGCCAGCTGTTTCCCTTCAAACCGTTCTCTACAGAAACGCAAGGGTACAGCATTCATGTCATGACCGCACGTCAGATATATTTTTTCATGCACTGAACACACAGAGGGAGATTTTTCAAGTCAATGACTTTCAATGGGACTTGGGTTCCTAAATGTCTTTAGTGCCTTTGAAATTGTCCCATGGGATATTCAGCTGACAAGCAGACAATCTGTACAGGTGTAGCTGCATTCCCCTCGTATCTCCTAGCAAACTATCCTTCCCAGCTCCTACCACATTCTCCCTGTCCACAAAGATACTAAAAAGCTCCTTCCGTAAATCCATCTCTTCGGCCTTCAGTGTCCTTCCTAATGCTCCCACAATTCCAGGGCTAGCCTTGAAGGGGTAGTAAACCAAGCAGCTGCCCCAGAGGCACTAAGTTGAGTGCCACGTGCTGGCTGTCGGCACTCCAGTCTGTTGAATTCAGTCATCCACGACTGCCTTCATTCTCCTGACGGGATGCAGCAAAGACTACGAGACTTGATGTGTGAGGCCTGGAAGCCATGGCACAGCAGCCTTGAAGCAGCCCTGAAGCAGCCAGAGAGAGTAGCCAGAGGGACAGATGGAGAGTCCAGGATTAAAAATAAAATCATGCTATGGGGCAAGGAAGGGGCATGTGCAATTTAGAAAGTCCAGAGCAGTAATTCTGTCGCATTAATCCTGCATCGATGCTGTCAGCCCTTCTCACTCCTTCTCTGAATCCCCAAAGGCCACACTCTGAAGGATCTAGTTTCCTATGCATGTCCTTCCCCTCTTCTGCCCTCTAAAAATAATTTAACCAACTCCTTCCCAGAAACAAAGTGCTGCCCAGGTTTCATGTCCCCTAATTTCAAATCCTGGGTCCCGATTCCCTACACTGGGTCAGGCTTACATTAGAAAAGGGCTGCTTGAAGAGTGGCAAAACACTCATGACCAGACACAATTCAGGCTGCAATTCAGGCTGCAATTCAGGCTTACCAGTTTTCAGCAGCTAGGGAATCTGGCCCTAATTTTGAAATCCTAATTTATATCACATTTTGCTTTGGTTATTGATGCCATCAAATAAAAACGAAAATTGCCCAAAGTATTTGGCAGTCTTCAGACGTCTGGTTTTTGCACTGAATGAAGCCAGGGCACTGGCAGAGCAGGAGTTAGTTGCAAGAAAAAGGCAAGAGATTCTGCTGCTCCTCTACTTAATAGGGGGCCAGTTCTAGGGCAGAAAATAAGACGTAAATTTATGCTTCAAAATGAATGGGACGTCTAGTACCCTCCAACTCCATTCCCTACAGTAGCAGAGAAAAAGTAATAGAGATATCTGAAACAGTTTTCTGAACAGGGGAGTAAAACTTTGCACATAACAGTAGCTTCAGGACTGACTTTGTGTAGGCCTGGGATATATGAATACAGCAAATTCCCTTCTGAGCAGTATATTGCTTTTAGCTATTCACTCCCTTTCACTCACCCTAACCAGCATGCGCAATTTATGTGAGAGCAACTTATTAGAAAAGAGTTGTTAGCCTGGAATATTAGTTGATCACTACAGTCAAGCTTGTGTGCATTTATCGATTCTAACTCCTGGTTTTGGTTACTGGTTCATACAAATTTTCTGAAACTTACATTTTTCTGGAAAATTTTTTTCCAGGTGGGGGTCTTTGGCTAAGAAAGAAAGAAAGAAAGAAACTGGTTCAGGTGATTTTGAGAATAAGGAAGGTGAAATATATACTTATCCAATTATTAAAGTGCTTTGATCTTATATTAAAGGACTTAAGCTCCAAAATAAAGAGGAGCAGAAAACTGAAACAACACAACAACAGAAGAAACCAAAAGAGAGGGTCTGATGCATAAGTACATTGCAAGTATTCAATGTGGTTTCATGTCTCTCTCTTATTCAAAAGCTATTAAATCCTGCTCATTTGGCCTAAAATGTGGCCCTTCTTGCTTGACTCCTACAAACACATCAAAAGGTACTTGTAGAGCTCCTGTGCCCTTGCAGCATCCGCTGGAGCCAAAGAAAGATGAAAATGGTCAAAACTTCTGAGAATTGTGTTCACGTTTATAATAGATGCCTAGCTTAAGGGGCCACAATTGAAAATGTTGATTCCAAGTTTTTAAAATGTTGGCCTCATTACTTAACTGGTGCCTTGCTGAAATTGTGAAAAGACATCTTAGGTAAGAGAAGGGACACAGACTCCCCTAAGGAAAAAATATTGCCCATATTAAGCAAATGGAAGATTTGCCATTGGCTCAAGAGGGCCAGTGTCAGCCACAAAGTGCTACCTTGGAGAAAGCTGCAAAATGTATTAACACAGTTCAAGTTACTTTTATTATTTTTTTTTTTGACTGTCATGACTGAATTTGTTGCTTTTCTGTAATTAGTAAATGTTGTTTTAAAGTAAGAGCATTGTAATAGCAGGATGTCATCATAATTATTACAGTTTACATTACGATTGTAAATACAACACTATAATAAATTTACCCCAACTTTTTACTCTCAAAATAGTCTTTTTTCTTGGTAATTCACAAAAATAAACTGAAAAAATATTAAAAAATCTTTGACCATATGACAGAAAATTACCTACAGTGTTATCACTATCATATAACCATGGATAAACACTTTGCATATACAATACACATGACAAATATACACTAGAAAGCAGAGGTTTGCTTCCTTCCTTTCCATTCCAGTAAAGTCTCCACCTACCCGTCCTCTAGGCCTGTTCTTTCGTTTTGGAATATCTTCTTCCAAATCCTCTTCCTCATTCACTTCATCTGCATTTTCATCATTTTCTAAAACCCTCTGTGGTTGAACAATAAACGGGAATGGTTAGAAGAAACAAAGATGACACATACAACCAACTGCTGCTCTTTACCACAGAGACTGCAGGTTATTAAATTACAGTTGATTAATGATATAATGCCAAATCAGATCCCAGAACCCCTACTTCTTTCCGCTAAAGCAAAATTTGCTTTCCCTTCCACCCTCAGTTCTCCAGGGAGTTCTTATTAAAAAATACCACTGATATCAGTCAACTACGAAAAAAAGGTTCCTAAGAAATAACAGTGGCATCACTGAGCACTGATATCCCAATACAACACAAGTATTAGCATGCATAACTGCAGGCCCTGTCTGGGAAATTGTTTGCATGATTTTTTTATTTTGGTTTCTTGCACCTTAAATTCTTTCGTTTTCCTCTAATGTTGAGAATGCCTTTTAAGAAGACAAAAATCAGTGTTTTTCTCCTTGGCAGCTCAGAATTTTCTTTGTTTAGCAAAAATAGAGAAAATTCCCCCATATATTGCAGCATGTTTAGTGGATCTAGAAAGTAACATGTTCCATGTTACTATAAGCCATGTTCCAGGGCTTATACCACAGGTACAACTCTGTAATCTGGAAGCAGGGGTCTTGCTACGTGAGAATGCTGAGGAAGTACAGGTCTCATTAGTTAATAGGAACAACAGCAATAGTTCCTTCAATTAATTATTTAATAGGAACAATAATTCATCATCTCACATAACTGTGAGATGCCCAGGCCAGGGAATTTCAATCCTTTTATCTTGATCTTTTGAAATGTAACCTCGATAGAATCAAACACAGGCTGGCCGCCCTGAAAACATGCACAAGTCGGACATCACATGGACAAACGCAAGACAAACCACCACAACACTAATGTGGAAAGAAGTCCCGCTGAAATCCCCTCAACCCTTGGCATGTCTGCTAGAAATACAGAAATGGGCCCCAGCCACTCCTGCTGTTCATGGTGCGGTGCCATTTCATAAAGGACTAATGTGGAATCACTAACTTATCTTTGCCATGCCACCACTCATTTAAATTACAACATGCAGCCACGATACAGATTCTAAATTAGCAACTTTAAACTGATGGGGAGGTTTTGCAGTCTTACTGTATTTGTTCCTTCCCTATAATTTCTAGTCAACAGCTATTCGAGAGCCAGCAGAGGGAGAACAGGAGCAAATCACAGTTGCTTTCTCTCCTTCCTACATACCTCAAGCATCAAATTCTGAATTTGTGGGAAAGAATACAACAGAAATTTCACTTTTTAAAATGCCTGTATTTGGAAGACCAACTATACAAGTTTATTCTTAATTTTATCAGCTAAATTTTTAAGACTAATATTGGACAGTTCCCCTTTTAAAAAGTACAAACAACTTTTAGAACATGGTAGAGGACCAAGTCTTGATCTGGTTTTTGCTCCTTTTATTTTTAAATCTCAGGAGGCTATTAATGAGGTCAGATGATCATGAAATACAATTTCACATAATACTAGAGTACTAAATATTAGAGGGTGTAAAAGTTAAACAAGTTCCAGTTCTACAAACATAAAATGTTTCTTCAAAATTCATGCAATTGCATACATCAATTGATTTCATCTTAGGAAACTGAAGCACTTGGAAAATGTTGTACATGAGGAGACTAGTGGTATGTAAGAAAACAAGCAAACTTACTGATGTGAGTTTATATTTTCACATTGCTTCACATCTTAAAGTATCTCCAAAAAAAGAGAAGGCTGCAACCATATCATATGTGGGAGGGGAAGGAGGTAGTTTACAACAATACTACACAAGAGCAGTTAAGAGAAATATTACAAACCACTTTCTTTGTTTAAAATTGCAGCATCAATTTAGGAAAGACATAATAAGTAACCAAGTGTGAATTTGGTGACACTGCCAGGGTAATGATTTTAACTCTTCATAGAAGGGGCATAGCCTTCCTGATGCATGGTCAAAAGGCTATTCTAAGCCTTCTCCAGCAAGTGATGGAGACACACATTCAATACCAATTTACTGTAGAGCAAAATCCTCAGCCCTGTTAAATACCAACTGCACAGCAGGTCCCAATGACTGCATCTATTTAGCAGGGGCAACCCTTACCCTTGTTAGCAAAGTAACTTTTCCTATTCTGTCTTCCTAAGTTTCCCAGCCCAATGTACTTCAGTGCAGCTAAGCACCAAGTCTTCTTCTCCTGGCAGATACTGTGAGTTTGAGAGGGCAGTAAGTGGCTGGGACTGAGGTGGGAATTACTAATATGTCTATCCCACCTGCTCACTCTCACCACCACTGAGGCTGGGCCCTTTCAAGTTATGGCACAGAAGAGCATGCAAAGGAACAAAAGAGAGATTTGCATTCTCTTATTTGTCATACGGATAAAAGGCACTGATCATGATTTTGATCTGGTACGATCTAGCTGCGAGGTGCCGAAGTACACACTGAAAGCTGGCTACTAGTAAAGGCTTTGACAATCATTGTTCTATAGACTGAATCCAGACGAGCTGTGCTTGCATAAGAAACAACAGCAAGACATGTCTTTTGCATCTGTTCTGATGAAACTAGCATCCAGATGACAGGTCACTGCTAGGGCCGTTAAACTGAAAACCTTTTGTGTATTTTCGCACCCCCTCCCTGCTCTGCAATGCCCAGACTTGTGTCAGTTCCACCATCCCTGAAGTCTCTTTCCTTGGACTGCTGCTGGGGATAATATGGGAGCTCAGATTGCACAGCAACATCCAAAGGCACTTGTCAATCTCATAAGGATGCTGCACCATGACTTCTTGTGACCTTGGAAGCAGGTATAAACAGAGCTTTAGGGCTCTCAGCTTAATAGACCCAGGTACACTACTGAAGAAGGAATCACAGAGGGGGCCTCATGCTGAGCTTTTCCCCACTCCATGAGCATGGGATGCCTCCTCTTTGATGGTGCTCCTTTACCTGTGGAACAGGGAATAGGAGACCTAATTTTGCTGCCCTGAAACGTGTGAAATTTCTAGCAAACAGACCAGTAGGACTGAGCTCCAAGTAATATATAGATTTGATGCCCACGCTCTTCTGTTTCATTTGGCATGGGGCTGCCCACTCAAATTTGTACTAGTTTCAGGTATAGATGCATCGTCTTGTACCTCAGCCAAAATTACCAAGTCTAACACGTTGCCAATGGCTCCTGCTAAAAATCACTAATAGAGACTCACAGCACAATGGTGTTTTAGCATCACCAAAGATTTGCTGCTGCTCCCCCGGGAGAGGCCCGCTTTCCTAGTGATTTAAGATGTCTTTATAAAGTGACATGCCCTTATATAAGAACCCTTTATATTAGTGGAACTCCTTCTATGATAGACCCACAAATGTGTTTCTGTTTTGAATTGTTAAAAGATGAAACAGAATCTTGACAAATAACTTTCAAGCCATAATGCATGTAAAGAGGCAGTATTTCTCATGCCTGCATCACTAATAATAACTGAGATGATAATTAACATTAGAATATTTTTAATTATTTATTTTGCTTGTGTACTTCCTGAAGGCTTCTCAATATAAGAAAAAACAGACAAGGCAATAACATGTTTTTGTCTACAGTCAGCAGCTGTGAATCTAACTTCAAATCCATGTCCAAATTCACTTTAAATCTGAGGCACTAAAATTCAGTTTATGGTTGGGACTCATCTCTGCTTGTCAGTTTTATATGTCATCGTCTCACAGTGCTGCAAAACAAATTCCAACACAGGACCCGTGCAGAACACAGCCAAATGACCGAGATTCTTGTGACAGGAGAAATGTGCAAGATCCTGAGTTCATTTTGAGCATCACAGTGTAGCACAATGGTTTGATAACATTTTGACAGTAGAATGACACAACTATCAACAGATGCACTGTTCTGCCACAGGACAAAATCTGCTGGGCTTAGAGACAAACTGTAAAATCCAGCCCTGCTGTCAGGGCATGGGGCTCTCCTTTACCTGGATTTCTTGTATAGTGTCTTCCTCTTTAGTGTCCGGTTTTTTCTCTATTCCCTCTCCACGCAGCAAGGCTTCCAGAGTTGTACTTTCTGATGTGAACCCATCTTTTTTCAGAGGCAGATCAACTTCTGAAAAACAAAACACACTGAGTGTATGTGTCTCCCCCAGACAACTAACAAGCAGAAAGCCAGAGATGACAAGCAGAAGACTGACAGACTTGCAAGCTTGTTTCTATCTTGAAGGAGAGTTCTTCAAGTTCTTCTTTTAACCACTAAGGATCCCCATATAGGACTCATTTCTATCTTACTGAAAACCTGGTATCTTTTCAATTGCTGTGTTTGCTTACAAGAAAAAAAGGCTGGACATATTTTATTAGGAGGAAAAAATGGGGAAAAAATCCTTCTCCTTTATGTAAACTCCATATGCTTCAAATAAAGAAGAAAACCATGGCTTTCTAAGATACTGAAATAACAAATATGAAGATCTGATCTCCTGAAGTAGAATAGTTTGATGCAATTCAGCATCTGGCACAGTTTACACAGCACAGCTACACGTAGCATTCTCCTACACCAGTGTATGTATGTCCCACACGTGGCGAAGCAGAAAGCTAGTGTGTGGGGACAATGCTGAGAACTTAAACTGAAAAAACAAAGGGATGTGCCTTGAATTTTCATTTAATATTGACTAGATAAAATCTTCAGTTTGTTTTAAATGGGCCTACACCAATAAAGAAACACCAGTCAGCACAGCTATGAGTGCAGAATCCAGCCCATAAAACAGGATGACCCCCAGCCACTGCAGGAGGAGCCAAAGGCTGACTCGGGGGCAGGCCTGGGGCACGGTACTCCAAGAGACAGCGCAGGTTTATGAGGAAGTTTGATGCAACTTACCATACAAGAGAAGGAGCAGAACCTTCCCCTTCTGAATGCTGCCACTAGATTATGAGGCTGTGCAGCAGACAGGCAAATAGAGCATGTTCATTTTAGCAAGATGTTAAAATACACCTAGGGAAAAATTCCTTTTCCTTGCAGATCCTGGCCCCTAACCCACTCGTGCAGGGGTTCATTCAGAGCAACCCTACAGCAGGGAGACATCCTGAACATCTCTTTACCTGACAATGCCAAGGTGTGGATTTCTCAAGTACTCCCTCCCTTCTAAAATGAATTCCTTCCTCTAGGCCAACAGATTTATAAAGTAATAATATACAGGACCGACACTCACAATCAGCATCTGGTGTCCTTAGTTCATAGCTCTGTCCACTTCTCATCTTTTAGGACTGTGTTGTGTTCCCCAGTCTGCCTGAAGCTCCCTGCCTTTCTATCACCATGAGTTGTAGGGCAGAAATTCATGTGTTTATAAAGCCCCAAATCACTCCTGCAATCCAAATAATGAATGAACACTTCCACCTGGGACAGTAAAGTATAATCTGTTTCTCGGGGGCAATTGCGTCCTAGGAATATGTTTGTTCTGTATATGAAAAACTCTAAGCCAGCAAATGATTCAGGGTCCCTGACCAGTGCTTCCACAACACGCTTGCTCAAGTCTTCTGAAGTGAGAGAGCATTGCTCAGCCAATAACCACAGAAAATCCAGCAAAAATTCCAGCAAAAGCTATTCTATTCATGGAGGGAAAGGCTGACTACAAACCATGCAGAAAACCCAAACCACTGGGATTTTCAAAGGAAACTCCCAGGACAACCCACACAATGGGATGGGGTCAACAGTGAATTGATCCCCCTTCTCATCACAAGGAGGTCTATTCAGTCAGGCCTCTGTTTTTGGCATTAAGCTCTGCACGCACACCCATTATGCCACCTTCCCCAACTTCTCCCTTACTTGAGCTATAAAAAAAGACAGAGAAGTCAACAGAGAATCATACAGATTGAATTTCCCTGTATGAACTTCTAGTACCTCCCTCTGGATGCTAAATCCAGACATTTCAATAGAAAGAAGGGATTTTAGATTTGATTTATGTGCAAATCCCAATACTTGAATCTAAAGTCACTAAGAAACCTCCATAATCATCTCTGGCTGTGGGCTTGGCTTGGTTTCAAAGTCCTGTGCTTAGGTGCAAAAGGGCATTTGCTTTGTATTTAGAACCTTGTGGGACTGCAAAACCCAAGGGGTCATCATACATTCAGCAAGAGAAGAAGCTTCAAGCAAGCTCAAGGGCATCGGAAACAAACATGTCTTCACTGTGACAAGCTATGCCTGTCTCTGGATACCGATACACTCAGAAAACGAATGCATTAGAAAAAGGGAATGAGCAAGGAAGTGGTGAGGGATAAGTAAAACGTATATGAAAGTAAAACTACTTTATCATGGTTTAACCCCAGCCAGCAACTAAGCACCACACAGCCACTTGCTCAGCCCCCCCCCAGCAGGATGCAGGAGAGAATCAGAAGGGTAAAAGTGAGAAAACTCGTGGGTTGAGGTAAAGACAGTTTAATAGGTAAAGCAAAAGCCACACACGCAAGCAAAGCAAAACAAGGAATTCATTCACTACTTCCCATCGGCAGGCAGGTGTTCAGTCATCCCCAGGAAAGCAGGGCTCCATCACGCATAACAGTTACTTGGGAAGACAAATGCCATCACTCCAAACGTCCCCCCCTTCCTTCTTTTTCCCCCAGCTTTATATGCTGAGCATGACATCATATGGTGTGGAATATCCCTTTGGTCAGTTGGGGTCAGCTGTCCCGGCTGTGTCCCCTCCCAACTTCTTGTGCACCCCCAGCCTGCTCGCTGGTGGGGTGGTGTGAGAGGCAGAAAAGGCCTTGACTCTGTGTAAGCACTGCTCAGCAGTAACTAACACATCCCTGTGTTATCAACACTGTTTCCAGCACAAATCCAAAACATAGCCTCATACTAGCTTCTATGAAGAAAATTAACTCTACCCCAGCCAAAACCAGCACGTACTTCCTGTTTGTTCCAGAGATATTGAACATTAAGTCAGAGGGAAAGGTAGGCTTTAAGGTCAAAAACCAGTAGCTGCCTTTAAGTGGCATGTTTGTTTTGCGTGGTGCTGCTACTTCCCACCAGCAACACTCCAGGAGACTTTTCATCCAAAACTCTCAGAGCATTTTTTACTTATTAAATTTAACATTCCACTGACAAGGTGGTGTGAGGTAATACTTTTATTCCCAGTTTACTGATGGGGAGATTGAGTCACCAAGAAGTTAAGTTAGCAAGCAGGAAACCCGGCAAAAAGAAACTCAGGGCAGCTGCCTCCCATCTGCCCACTAAGCTTGCTGCTATTCAACTCCTTCATTTTCTTCTCCACTGGTAGCTTCTAGGAGTCCATTTTCATTCCTAAGTAGCTCTAGAAAGTGGGAAATGGCAGACACTATCTTACTGGAATGTAAATATTACAGCATAAAAACCTACAAAGGTCCAAAGACAACCTCTTAGTAATGAATTCAATCTTTGTAATTAATTCAGTCCTTCCTGGAAGATGGCTAATCTGTAAGGATACAGTAATGAAGACAGGATATTACGTTCCAAACCACTTCTTGAATTCTCAGAGACAAAAGTCTCCAAAAATCTAAATGATGGTTCAGTTAACTTAGAGAAATAGTTAAACACTACTAGGGATCATTAAATTCATTTCACTAAATCCCTAATTTTCTCTTTCGTATTTACTCTCCAGGATTTTCCCACAAAAGCTAGAAGAGTATATTTTTCTCTTATGCCTGTACCCTAAAGAAAACTGAGAAGCCAGCTCAATGCCTGAAATGTAGTTTTCATGTGAAAGATCAAGGCTTCCCCCAGACCACGGGAACTGCTGTACAGAAGCAAAGCGGGGTCCGTTCCACCCACTGTCCTGCTTATGAAGGCACCAGCCAATGCCAGAAGCTTCAAACAAGGCCAGACAGAGTCTTCTAGGCTTGAGAAATTAAGCCGTGGCCCCACACTTGCCTCTGTTTGCTTTGATATTTGTTGTGCTATGCTATGCAGTCACATCAGATGCTCCAGAAGAAGGTATGAGTGTCTGTCAGGAGACAAATGCAAAAATAATCTACCCTAATACTACATTTCATCCTGATCTCTAACAGGTCAGTCCTGAGGGATAAATGCAGTATCACTTCCAGTTATCCTAAATCTGGCTCTTCTGGAAATGCACAGAATAGCTCAGCCCTTTCTGAATTTTGATATACTTTTGCCCTCGATGTTTTCCCACCTGAGTGAGTTCAACAGTTAAACTATGGTTTGAAAGAAGGAGTGCTTCACTTTATTGCTTACCCCCTTGTTCTTGCTATGAGACGGGGAAAATAGAAGTTCCTGACTGAACTCTTTTGTAATTTCTTTTTATTCCTCTCCTTTTGAGGATAAAGAGTCACAATCTTTTCTATTACTCTGCTGTGGGAAGCTTCCCATATGGCTTTGTCCCGTCAGACTTCTCTGAACTTCCTCTTATTCTTCAATAATCTTCCCAAGATGGACCAATACTGCACCTGATATTTTCAGATGAAGCCACATCCTCCATTTAAACAAATGCATTACAATATCTTTATGTTACCCCTCAGGCAGTGTCCTGCAGTGTCCAAGCTGCATACTAAGCAGAATTAGGAACCTTGTAACAGGGACAAGAACTTCCCATAAGTAATACTTTCAACACACAGGTGACAAATTAAAACATTCATCCTGCCGCCCATTCACCAAGCACATTCAGATCTCCCCAAGGAGGCCCGCACAGACCTCCCTGGCCACGATGGCTCTAAATAACTTTGTACTATGTGCAAATTTTTGTAGTTTACAAGGTACTCGCTCTCTCCAGCTCGTTCATTACTATATTACACAACACTGGACCAAACACCAAACCTCAATGCACCAGCCGTTAACCTTTTTCTATAATGAAGGTTCTTTCTTTCATTTTGTTCTTTGTTTCATCTTTTGTTCTAAAAGTTTTGATCCAAGACAATGCCTTGTTTCTCTTTGGAGGTCTATTACATACCAAAGGTCTTCAGAAAGTCTAAGTAAATTACCATCCCCCTTATCTATTAGTGCGTTACATATCATGTAAAGAATTTTAAGAAAGTAGTGAGATGTGCTTTTCCTTGGTTTAAAAAAAAAAGTCAGTTAGAACCTCCTATATCATAATTTCCCAGGTGTTTTACTGCTTATACCTAATTACTGTTTCAATCAATTTCTCAAATGTTCATGTAGAATTTATGAGTCTTTAAATCCTTGAATCACATCCAAATCCTTTTTAAATATAGGTAATAACATTTGCTACCCACTAATTGTTCTAAATTCTTTCTATTGTAGCTCCTAGTTTGTATCACAAGCTCTTCTTCAGACATTGCAATTTCAGAGAACATAACCTTTATTACAAGTAATAACTACTAGTAAAAGCACTATAACTAAAAGCTTACTCTTTTATATAAAAATTTTAAGAAGGTTTGTAGATAAATTTCCTTTTGATTAGTATTGCAAATGCAATAGCACCTGGTTAGTGTAGAAGATTCATGAAATAGTCAGAACCATACAAAATGGAAGTGTCAAATCAACAAAAATCATCAATGAAAAATAAAAAGTTACGTAAGAATTCTTCCTGTTTTAATAACCCACAGTATTATTGGTGTCACAGGTAAATATTGTGCATATATTATAATTCAAATATGTGTGTGTGCATATAATTAAAATTTATGTTTCTTAACTTGGCAGAGTCCCTTTCATAGTGATTAAATTAACGTGGTTATTTCTGCTTACCAGCTCAGTGCAGCAACCTCTCTATTTATCAAGGTCCTCAGACTGCGGTGGTAGAATCTGAACGAGCACCCATGCCAGCGTCATTCCTATATCTGTTTTCTATTGAACTACTGCCTCCAAAAAGCACATTTTCACAAATCCTACAAAATGGTGGGCTTTTTCAACTTCTGATTCACCAAAATAGCTGCAAATTCCTCTCCTTAAATATGCTACATTTGGTTTACAATGCATTGGGAGCTAAGCAACTTTTCTGTGTCTCTTTGAAACATAAATTAAAAACAACCATCCCTTTTTCTATACAGTGCAATGTATTTGTTTTACAATGGATCATTTCCATCTCCACAGTAGCAGCTGCCACCCAAGCCATCATCTCTGTGCACTCGTAAGCAGCTCCATTTCCAGTTCTAATTGGGAACAGAGATACTTATTGGGTGAGTTCCAGCATGATCCATCACGCCAGAGACAGCTACTATGCAAACCAAAGCAATCCGGCTTCCAAAAACCCTCTTAGACAAACACTGACTTTGCACACAAATTCTTGCGTTTTTGTTTCTTGGTGCTGTTTTTTTGGAACACAAAAAGTGCCAGAGGAAACTATATATTAAGAGTCCATGAAGTGCTGTTTAAGATGGATAAATCCAAGGATATTACCTTAACAACCACTACCTCTTTAAAATCATATAGGTGGTCTAAAAAGCCACCTAATTCACAGCAAACAGAACTACTGCTGAGCGAATGCAGCCACTAAGCTCATTAAGAGGATGTGGCAGGATGTGTCTGAAAGTGCAGTGCAGTGGCTCAGCAAGCAATTAAATCCCATGACAGTTTAAAATGAATCTATCAGTGTCACAAGAGTGTGAAGCCTCAGCATCTCTGCTGTTCCCACCCCCAGCGTTTTATTTATGATGGCGTATTGGGAACATGGGAAGTCAAAAAGATTATAATGAAATATGCCATATAAAAACCAGATTAAGGCTGCTCTTCTTTGGGGAAATATGCAGAGAGAGAAGCTGTCTGTTAGCTGTCGAGTTTGCAAAAGATACCATCTTTTGGGATGGTGCTCTCTGCCAGCAGACAGAGTGCCCCAGGGGAAACGGTGGTGAAAAACCCAGACAAGCAGCATCCATCCATCCATCATACGCTCATCTCCACATCTCCAAGGCACAAATATAGCGTTAGAGTGCAAAGGGTGGGGGCAGGGGGGATGGAATCCCTTAAGAAAGAAAGAGGAGACAATGCCCTACGTGAATAGCTGGATTTTGTAGCTTTTCTGTGCGCGCACAACCAGACTCTCCTTAGCTTGTTTGCTTGCTTGCTTGTTATGTTCATGGCCAGTACAGTGATTTGTTACTGTCCTTGGAATGGGTGCGTTCACAGCAGTGACCAGAACCAGGTATACTAAAGGCAGGGCTCTGCAAGCTTTTGTCATAAGCATGCCTCTGCCAGCACAGCGCAGCACGGATCTTCACTTCTCCTGCAGATCTGGAGCTTCAAAACCCTTCTGTCACTGCACCGTCTCCTGCTATCCCAGGGGAAGATGCTCACGTTATTGCTGTTATGCTTTAATCCTGACCTTCCATGGTCCCTGCTATCCCAGCCTGTTCTCCCAATACTACTGCAATTCAGCACCCATCTGTAGCAAACTTGTCAGTGCCAGTTCTACACTTACAATCCTCTCCAACCCTGGCCCACAGGACCTCCTGCCAGCCCAGCCCTGGGCCTCCCCTGAGACTAGACTACTGATAACATAGACACTCACAATGAGTCTGTAAAGCCAAACAAATGCCCCTAGAGACTAGTAAACATCAAATTAACTTTATTTTTAATCCAAGCCAGACGCAATAAAGTCATGGCTGTACTGGAGACTGTAAGGCTACTCCAGTAACTCTTTGTCTCCCCCACCAATTCCACCCTCAAACCTCATGTATATTATTGCACTCTCACGGTAAACAGGGCCATGGTGAGAACAAGAATCCAGTCAAAGAGAATGATAAATCAGTTTTAGAAGCAAGACCACTTGAAAACAAGAGAGTATTTGCTTCCTCAGAAACAAATCATTTTGTGTGGAAAGAATAGTTCGGAGGACTACCTGCCATTAAGTGAAAACTCCTATTCAGGCTGGAGCCATGGGATCCTATAAAGCTCCAAAATGAATCTTAGTAAACACTTGTTGCAAATTTTAGGCACTACTGACGTTTGCTCTAGGGAGCACTGGGAGACTGGAAAATCCAAATGTCTCCCTAGCACCTCTTCCTGCAAAGCTGGTAGTCTCATGGTAAGGTTGGGGGGAGCAGGGGGCAGGGGAAGAAAGTGAAGAGATGGAAGAACGCAGAGGAAGCTCTGATATGGGGGGACTGTATACTTTCACTCTTCAGCCTGAGTGTAAACTGCAGAAAAATCAGAGGACAACTTTGAATTTTAAGACCAGGATCCAATGGAAAGCTTCTATCAGCCCCTAGCTAAAATATGTCCCAGGAGGCTACAACACAACAGGAGGGAGAAATAAGGCTGCAGAAAATAGCAGAGGCCCTCAAACATAAGGTTAAGCATTGTTTAGTTTAACCCATCATCAAAATGTGGACTTTACAAGCAGCTGTATTTCTTTGGCAGACTAGAATGCCTCTATAAAATCTCTCAATAAAAAAAAACAGCCCTCCTGTCGGTTGTCTCTTGGAAGTTCTTTACAGATTTATTTCTCAGCACAGATATAAAGCATTGTCACATATAATATACTGTACCTGCTTCTCAAAGACTGCCAAATTGCAATATCAGGCTAAATGCTGGATCAGGTAACTACCCTCAGGGCTCAAATCATAAAGGAATAGCTCCATTCAATAACATTATTCTAGCACTTATCGTGTTCTGGTCACTCTTGCATTTGCCTTCTAGCTGGGCTCACGCTGTACCAGGACTTTCGCAGCATCAGGCAACACTAGCCAATATCGAGGGACAGAGGCTGGGTAACTGCTACAATTCAGAGAAAATTCCTGAGTACAAAGTCTATTCCTTTGGGCTTCGCATCACCCTAACAGGGCTTCTGGCCTGTTCAGAATAAGAGAGTAACTTGGCCTACCTATCTGCAAGTGGTCATATAGATACACTCACACAGATGGATGGGCTTTTTGACCCATCAGAAAAAACAGAATCTGATTATTGTCCTGTAACAGGACAGCTATCAGCAAACACCAGTCACCCCCCCACCACACAGCTGGGCCAGTCACCCCCACACTGCACACTCTGCAAATGGTAACAGGGAGTGGACCTCCACTGCAATCAACCGTACTATTTCCATATGTGACAGCACTGAATAAAACCACTCATACTGAATGCAAACTCATACATAAACCATGCGTAAAACCAGCCATGCTGTAACCTTGCTGCAAATTCTGTGAGATTCCGCACAGTTTCTCCTCTTCCTTATCGAGGACAGTGGAGGGGATACCTTTAGTAACAGATAAATCTCTGTAATGCAGTTATCTCTCAACTGCAGTGCACAAGCATCCCAATTAATTCAGTCCGGGCCTAGCAGAGCCGGCACTAAGCCAGGGCTGATAAACCTGCCAAAGCCAATCTGAGTCTTGCAATGATTCTTGGGAGCCTGCTCTACGCTTTCTCATGCTCTGGACTGAGGGGGGTTATTTGCTTGAGTGCAGTGCTCAGCTCTGGCTGGCTCTACATGCCCACATGATGCGGCAACTCCATTAATGAGGTCCTTCTAAAACTCAAAGCACTGGGGAGCCGGCAGAGACACCCAGTCAGCTCTAAAGGCACCAGCAAGGATGCAGCAGGGCTTATTAGCACCGCTCGGCCAGATTACAGGTGTCCCGGTCCTGATCCTGCATCTGTCTGCAAAGCTTCCACTTGCGGGAAGACAGTGCTCTGCAACCCAGGCAGGTCTGGGAGCAGGAGAGTCACATTCGCATGGCACGGTGTCTGAAGAAGTCAGCCACGCCAAGCAGAGCTTGTTTAGCATCCCTGGCTCAGTAAATACCAAACCTGCATAAACCACTGAAGAACAGAAAAGCCACAGCAAAGTGGCAATGATTTTAGGATGGGATAGGGAACAATCATCCTCGACACAGCCCTTGGCATCGCTGCTGTCTCACCATGTGATCGTGGGCCAAACTCTAACAAAGGTACCCTCTGCTTTTCCATCATCTGTCAAATGGAGATAGTCTTCATCTATCCTCTGGGGTTTGGTAGGGCTTGTTTAATATTCATAGGCATTCAGGCATTCAAATAAAATGCACCAAAAATGCAAGGTGTTCTTACAGGTTCTTGCAAAGCCAGGTTTAAACACATTTTTTTCCAGCCAAGAAAAACACTGAAAAAGCAAGACTATTTCCACAGATACCAGATTTCAGCGGCCAATTCACAAATTCCAGGGAATGAGGATAATATTTACTCATACGGTAAGATGCATCTGTCAGATGAAGCTATATAATTGAAAAATGTTATAAGAAGGAAGGCTTGTAATAGAAAAATGGCATGAGATGCTAGTAGGTATCCTTTCAGAAATGGGAAAGAACAAAGCAAATCATCTACTGAGATGCTCAGATCTCTTGCCACAAAAAGGCAAGAAATTCCAAGAGGCCTATAAAGCGTTTAGACAAAAAGGTGAACTCTAGAATTAATAACAGAATGGTAAACAGGAAGATTAATGGCACCAGAGAAAATGCAGATGGTGAAGCCCAGCCTGCAGGCTCAGCAAGACTCTGAATAGGGAGGGGGAAAAAGGCAAGGTGTAAACAAGGTGACCTTCAAAGCCACGGGAATGCCTGCCAACAGGCCAGCCAGAGGGCATCCCGAGACACTGATGTGCCATCTGGGGTAGGCTGTCTCATGACAACATGAACAAGATTTGTCTTTTTCAAAATTCGCAGGGAGGCAAAATGGGTAGCAGCAGAAAATATGACCATTCATTCAAAAGGGGAACAATTAAATGCACAGGCTGAAAAAGGATGCTATCTATTTTGTAAAGAAAATGCGAAAGAATTCCCTGAATATCCCCACTCAGAAAGGTCTTGTGCCCACTTGTAAAGCCTGTGCACAAAAGGTGTGGGGGAGGAGAAACTGGTTTTCACTAAACAACTGTTTTCCTTGAGGGTTTATGCTTTAGGTTTAGGGTAAAAAAAAAACCCACACAAAAAAACTCAGCAGAAACTGCAAAGGAGCCCTTTAAACCCATGACGGTATAAATTTTCCCCATCTTGGCATAAGTCTATTCACTCCAGATGGCACATTTGGGTTGAAAGCAGGTAAAGATTCCTCAGACACATCTCTGTGTCCAATATCTGCTTTTACAGAGTTCCCTTGCTCCATCTCAGTGCTTAGTTGGGCCTTGAATCTCCTAATAAGCTTTGTGTATGCCTAGGAGATCTCAGTTCCTTGCCTATGGTAAAAGTGAGAGAGAGAAATCTCCTACCACAGTTCTGCAGGGGAGCCTGGCTCTTTCAGACCTGATGCTTAGATCACTGAGGTCAACCAGGAAAATTAAAAAGTAAATGCAATCACGCATTTTTTAAATACGTCAATCAAACACCACAGTGGGGCAGTGCTACGGGGAACAATGCTATCTCTAAATAAGCCTTCTACAAAATAAGCCAAACATGTTCTGCTGTGATATCCAGAGGCAAGAATTTTAGGGGAAAACAGAATAAGCAACCACATTACAGCTCACCATGGAAAAAAGCAGACCCTAGCTGTGGGAGTCCAGCAGATAGTGAATTCACACACCTCTTTTCCTTCCAGCCAGGCTCAACGTACATCAAATCTGAATATTTCAGGCAAAACTGGCCCATCTGAGTTCAGTGCTGAAATCAGTCAATTCAGTACTAAGTGTACAAGCAGACATATCTGAATGTTTTTTATTCTGATGGGCTGCATACCAACTGCAACGAAGATACTGGCATGACCTCCAGTTTCACAGTAGAAACCCAGGTGCTGGATGAACTCCGGCAGCTTGTGCAAAGCCTGTGCAGCCCCAGTGCTGTTGCATCAAGCAGGCTTGACTCAAGCGAGCTTGCGATTGCTGACAGGAGCTGCCATCACAGCTCTGGACATCAGTACATACCTTTCTCCAGAAAACCCCATCATGTGGCTCTGTTGATTGCTTTTTGAATAGAACAGGAATGGAGAGATGAAGTACACACCTGAAAACACTAAAGTGGCATTGAGGAAGGAATCTGGAAGAACAAGGGGGAAAAACAGCAAGATGGAGGAAAGCTATTATATTCCTTCTCTTTGCCTACTGCAGCTAAACTATGGCAGGCTTGTTCTGAAAACTGCCAGAGAAAAGTCTGAAAAATGGAAGCTCTGGGCCTTGAATTATGCCTTTTCAATATTTCTGTCCTTTCCTCTCTCTGCTAACAGAGAAATGCTGTAAACTCCTAGATCCTGAAAATATACATTCTGGGCCCTTTCCGCAACTTACAAAACACAGTGAAAATAGATGATAATGGGGAAGAGGGAGAGATAGCCATGCAAGGGGAAAACAAAGTGAAATAGAGAACAGTTGCTCTTCTGTCCTTTCCCCCTGCTCAGCTTTCATTTCCCTTTGTTCATCTAACGTTGAGCCAAACTAAGCCAAAGGAGCTGCCGTGCTGGGCTACAAGATTGATGGCTGCAGGCAGACTCCACAGTGAAGAGACGGATGACTGGTCATTTCCCCCGATGCACTGAGAAACATCCATCCTTGCAGCCATGCTGAGCCCATTCGTGCTCCTTTTGAAAAGAGAGATAAACACGGGCAGCTGGAGGCACCTGAGTGTCCTTCTCCCTCAGAAGGACACAGTTATACTCCTCTGGGTTCCTTGAGAAGGTTGCTCTGTCCATCCCTGAACATCTGGCTGTGGGATTTGCTAACTCTCTCCCTCCCCCAGCAATCATCCATCTATTAGAGCACAGTGCAGGTCGGAAGAAAACGGTGAAGAGAATGGTGTGACAACCTCATCAATCTACAGCTACACGCCTGGCTATTTAGTTTTCTTTACGCTATTCCTAAATGGGGGGGGAGAATTGCTACTGGTATGAAAGAGTGAATTGTGGAAATGGCAATGTGGATTAGAGTAAGTCCTTATGACTATTAAAATGTTGTGCATGTACTAAAGCAGTAGGGAACTAATTAAGATTCAGGATTGAAAGGCAAAACAAAAAAGTTGGATGCACTCTGGTTCCATCTGTAGCACTTGCTGAGAGTTCAGATGTACTTGGGGCATCATCTTTAGCAGAGAGGTTAATTTTTTTTTATTTTGTCCATTCAGATATTAACAGAAAGCTCCCTGGAAGAATATACTGTAAGTATATTTATAGTGCCAACCCTGGTATAGCAGCTTCAGAGGCACAAAGCACTTAATCCTGACTCCTTTCTATTTAGTTAATAGTGTCTTTGTTTGCTGATACTGTCCTGGTCTATAGCATTGCTCACAAATACAGCCTCTGTGTTTCCAGTTCTCCTGCCGTGCTGCTACCTCACTTAGGCAATGAGCATTACATGGCAGATGTACCCATAGCATCATTTACAAATACAGCATCACTCCAGAAATTCCTGTAACTATGAACCTCAGTTTGTCAGAGTAGCACATACCTGTAACTGTGTCATTCACAGACATTGCACCAAGGAAATCATGAGAAGATAAAAGCATTCAGCATCTCTCAAAAACACAAAGAAATGAGTCACTTGCTCAAAGTGTTTAAATGTAGTTTTAGCACTTTAACTGTCTGAGCCAGCTTTGAAAATTTGTCTTTTATTCCCATCATGCAATGCTGTTTATTTTAGGCCAACAACAAAAGGATTTTCACTACAGCTCTGTAGGACATGCATAGGATATTAATCATGACCATATGTGTTCCTAAGACCAACCCCATACTTCCCGAGGGCAATCACATGCATTCAGCAGTGGATCATTTCCATCAAGAGGAGTAAAGTTTCCATCCTTTCTCCTACATCAAGAACCATAGCTTTAGCTGAGGGAAATTGCTGCTCGCTGTATTCTTTAATGGAATTGTACCTACCTACAACAGCTAAGGTCCTGGCCCTAAATTATCTTGTTTGTTTAAGGGGAGCCATGCTCCAAGCGCAACCTAAGTGAGATCTCTGGTCTGGAAGACATTGCACAGAAAAGCCATATCCTTCTATTCCATTCTTAATTCCCCTCCAAACGTACATTGCATGGGCCCTCCTTCCCCCAAGAAGTCCATTATTGGGAATGGATGCCATGGCAAACACCAATGGTGTCAGAATCCTGAAGCATAAAATACCTGTAATAAACTATTAAGCAATTAAGTGCAAAATGCAGGGAATATTGAAATGAATTGTAATCTAGTAAAAACATACATACATCTCTCAGGTACAAGATACTCCAGAGAATGGGAATGACAGACTGAAGACTTCCCCCAGGATGGTGGTGGGAGGTGCAGGGATGTGGGAGGGGAAGCTATCACACTCTCCATTCTACTCTCAGCAAATCTGTAAAGTTTGGCTTGTAAGATTTCAAACTGGACTTTATATTAACATTTATTGCTCATTCCTTTATATTATGCACCAGAAAAATATCACCTGCTATAAATTTTATATTTCAGACTACAAAACAATTTCATTTGCTATGTGTCAGGAGAACAATAAAATTGAATAAAAGCTTTTTAAAAATCATATTTTGAATGTAATGATATTCCATAATCTCTTTGCTATTTTTTGTTAACATTTTCTTCTATAAAATAGTGCACAGGTGTTACTATACAATTGATCTAGTAGCCCAGTGACTTTATTGGGCTCTATCTTGCAGGATGCTGAGTACCAAACCTGCAAGTCTGGTCCAACCCGGTACTTTACATGTGGATTTAATTTTAAGCATGTGACAAGTCCCATTAATTACAAAAAGATCATTCATGTTCTTAAAGCCCAAGCTCAGGTGCTTTCCTTGTCTGGGGTTAGACAGCTTGGCATCTTACAAGACTAAGCTCTGGGGACTTGATCCTATAAACCTTTTTTCATGCGATTACCAGAGAACTCCCAGGACTACTCACATGAACATACAAAATAGATGCAGCGAATTAGATAAAAGATAGATACCCATTTCCTAGGATCTTGTGTCCAGTACTTGCATCTAAACTATTCTTTTGCTTTGCAAAAAGCCTTTTGCCAATGCAGCTTATTCTTTTTCGGGCATCGGTACCAGCTATACTAAGAAAAGTGCCAGGAGGTTTGCCAGCAAAGCTGTTCAGGTTCAGCTCTAGCTGCAATACTCCTACAGGGCAGACGGCTTCCCAGCCGCCCCTCCCCTTTGCTGGAGAGCTGATGATTTGTGCCTTGGGGGAAACGAATCTGCTGGGTTCCAGTATTTCCCCAGGTACCACCCCCTGGCACTTCCCCATGGGTTCCCATACCCTTTCCTCCTGACAAGCCTTGAGGGAACTGCTTGGGCAACCTGCTCCTAGGCCCTCCACACCTACTCGGGGAGCACTGAAACACTCTTTCAAAGCCACCTTTTCCCTAAGAAGAGAATCTCATCCTCAGCTCACCTGCACTCTCCGCTTTTTAAGGTTAAATCTGTTTATTTCAGAAATAAGTCATCCTGATGGTTACTTACAAACATCGATGTTAACTTCATAGTAAGGGGATAAATCCCACAGCATTTTACCTCTCCAGTAGGAATAATATGTCTCCTAGAGACATGGCATTCACAGTCAGGTCTTGGCAGCTTAAGAGGCACATGCTGAAAAACCTCTTCCCAAAGACGCGTCCTAGCAGCCAGATGTAGGTCAAACACACAGTAGCCAAGAAAAGCAAAAAAGTGAAACAATGGGCTGGATAACGCAGAAAGGGTGGCGGCACCACAAGTATGCTCCCTCTCAAGCAGCCCAGGTATTTCAAGCCGATGCCATCTCAGCTGCCTGAGCCCTCCAAGCTTTCCTCACGTCCTGCAGATCGAGCCCCAAGAGATGACCTGCAGTCACACTGTAGAGGCTCTGAGGAGTTCATTAGCACAACCCATTCCTTCAATTTAATGGCCTACTTGTAGTGACCAAATAATTTTTTGAAACGGCCTGGCTCCCAAGTCACCATAACTCCATTTTCACAAATATACTAAATACAGCTGAGACTACACACCAGTGGAAAAATCACCTCTAAGTGGCTGCACTGCTTCTGAAATGACAACAGCCTCGTATCTGTGGGTCACTGCACATGCAGCCTACTTTCCCATTCTCAGGGATGAGACCCGGAGAACTCAGACAGATAAAGATTTAACAGTTTCCAAAATTGCCTTACCTTGTTCAGTTGCTACTTCTGCCTTAGCCTGATGACTAGAGCCAGAGGGATCTGGCTTCAACAGGCTTTTGATCAAAACCCGGAGAGGTTCCAAAGCCTGGTGGCTTCTTCATGCAGCTTTCTCCTAATTATGCAAACTGGCTCAGCCACACAAGAACTGGGAGTAATCCCAGGTGATTCATACAAGCACTGGTAAAACTGTGCATCTAAAATACTTGTAGTGACCTGTTCCAGATCCCACAAATGAAAGAGAAACTATTTACACAAAGTTAATCCTGTAAATTCTAGCAGCATGACTGCAGAGTTAAGCAGCAGAAACAATGTTTTTGTTTTCTTGACTGCACTATTTATAGAATATTATTTGCTTTTCTAGAAATGATTGTGTTTTAATTCCATACCTGCAAAATCATGAAATCCCATTTGGGGGAAAATACATATTCACTCACATCCTTGAACCTACTGCACTGAATTAGTCTAAGAATTTGCAGCTTCTCACATGTAAGAGTACCCAGCAAGAACAGTGCATGATTTGAAGGAGAAGTTATCACAGCCCCGGCTGCCATGACATACAGAAGGCCAGCTCACCTACGCCCAAAAAGAAGCAAGAAGAGTTACACTGTGCAAAACTTGAGGTATCTTTCTAACACTTACACTGCACAGCCAGCTTTGCGAAAACTGGCTCAACAATTCACCTATGGTGAGTCTCTTTATTTGTATATATGGGTGTGTAAGAAATAACTTGTTTTTCATCACCATCCTGGTACACATAAGCCCAGGTTTTGCACCAGAGCTGGTACACTTTCATACCAGTTTTGCAAGCCTTCATGCTGATGGTCAAAACATTTCATACTGGCACTTTAAAGGCTTGGCAAGTGGCACACCTTATTCATACATTCCCTTAAATAAAAATGTCTCCCCTACCCCTCCCAAACTCTCTAAAAAGATTTATTAACTATCTGTTAGGCACTTCTCTGAGATAGACAAATTAGATCAATGTTTTAGCACCTCCATTTTACACACTGAGAAGCTGAGAGAAAAAGAGATACTCCATTGTCCCTGCTGCTGTGTAGTCCTGTACAGGGTACAGGCGATGCAAGTATGTGATAGTGGAGCAGGACATTAAATGCAGAAGTTGGCACCTCTACTGCAGACTGGCAATGGGACAAAGATATTTCACTGCAGGACTTCTACATCATGATTCAGCGTCAGTGAATACATGCAGAACGGGACAGGTTCTCTGGCATTCTTAGTGCCACGTAAGAAAAGGAAAGCAAACTTTATCTGGCCAGAGATTTGGACCAGCAAAGGTCCCCATTGTAGGAAGAATTTAAAGGTGGTGGATGAGATGGAATAGCGTCTGGTTAAATACACGTGTAAAAGGAGGAAGCTGATTCACAAGGAGGTCCCACGCTGAGGAGTTTTCTCTTGGTGACAGAAAGTCACTTTTTCTAACCCAAGTCATAGCTGGATGTGTAAGTGCCACAGAGCAGCAGCTCTTGCCTGGGGTGCCATGTCCTGCTGTGAACAATCTGAAGGCAAGATTAGTGGAGAATTGGAACCTACTGTTTTGATTCAGTAGCATTAATGGATTCATCTGTAAGCTGCAGGCTTAGCTGATGAGTAAACACCTACTTAAATTTAGGCCAATACTTAGGTTCTTTGCTGGATAAGAAGCCCAAAAGAGAAGGCCCAGCAGAAAGCAGTATCTATTTTGGTATAAATAAAAGCTAGAGCTGGTAAAAAATTAATTTTTCCCCCATTCGCATGAGAGGTTCCCAATTTGCTAAAGAAATGATAGGAAAAAAACAGATCAAGTGTTTAGGGACTCCTACAGCCATGATGAATGTTTCCTTTTTCCTACACATTGAAATTTCCAATCTAGCGCTAAAAAAAAAAATCCAAACCAAAAAACCAACACCTTCCAGCATTCCTGCTCCCAGATTTGGATTCACAATATAAAGCTTCATTTTATTCCAAAGTGCTACAGAAATGTGACAGATAAAGGTACACGGTAGACCAACCTCAGGATTCAGCATGGCCAGCATGCAGATGTGCACTGTAACAGATCAAATGAGAACTGAAAATTATGCACCCTCCTTGTCACAAAGAGTTAAGTATTTTTTTGTTTTCTTCTACATGAGGTGCCAAAAATAAAGATTGATGTGAATGGGTGAAAATGAGATCTGCTCTAGATCAACCAGAAACTACAGGATCCATGTGGAATCGCTCAGTAAAATTCTTTGACATGGGTCATGCAGCTTCTTCAAATATGAAGCTCATCATCTTCCACACTCTGTGATGTTGAGTTATTTGACATTTGACCTAATATTTGCCTAACACTTGGCCTAAATACACTGCAGGACTGTTGCTTTGGCACCACCTACCAAAATCAAATCCTGTTCCTAACAAATAATAATTTAAAAATAGGCTATGCCTGCCACAGAAGAAAATCTGTTAAAAAGTTGACTCATGGAGTAGGCTCAATCCCTCTCCCACCCTAGTTTTACACCCACAGAGCTCCATTCATTTCTGCAGAGGTAACTCCTGACTTACTTCAGTTTATGCAAACCAGAGTCAGGCCCTGCCCTTGCAAAAAACACACTATTCACTGCTCCCTCTGCTGGCCTCGCAGCCCCAGCGGCTTGTGCAGATGCCCGAGTACAGCAGCAGACATATGCAGAGCCCATTTCCAATCCTACCACAACTAAACACCTGGCAAGTGGAATCAGGCATGTGAAAAGAAAAAAAAAATTTAAAAACCCATCCTAAAATCAGTGATATTTTAAAGTACTAAAGAATATATTATAAAAAATGAGGAGAGTTATTTTAAAAGCCAAAGTACTTAAGAATGCCGAAGTACTTGAATAAAAAGCAGATTTTAAAAAACATTTTAATTTCAAGATTTTGGAGGGAAGACAGCAAAAGTCACAGAAGTTGATAACAGGCTATTAAACTCCATCTTACATGAGGAATCTAGACCAAGTCATCAGAGAACAAAAGTTGCTCCTGTCTGCTGGCTGTCATGTCATATTGGCCCCAGATTTAGGTTTCATGACAGCACATGTTTATAAAAACCATGAACAATTAAAAAAACTAAAATCAGCTCTACACAAAAGTATCTTCGGTAAATTCACATCTGCGGAAACCTGTCAGAAGTCTGAACAATTGATACATTGATATTATAGCCCCCTTCAGGAATATGGTATCCAATTCATCTGAATTATACAGAAGTACTCTTATTTGGCACCAGAATTATTCTGCCAGTTTTGATCCTAAGACAGTCTTAATGGATCTTAAAGAGGAGCCATAGGCAGGTTTTATAATATAACAGGAACCTCGCCTTTAATCACAGAGAAGTTTCCATATATGTTAAATAGGAGTAAAACTTTTTGTTAAGAAAAAAATGTGCCTTTCCTTACAGTGTTCATAGCGAAACAACACTGCTGTCTTGTAGTACTGAACAAGAACCAACATGTGATTGTGTAGAAATTGTTGAAATCAAAAGTGAAACTGGCCAATATTAATTGGCCTATCTGAGAAAAATGATAAAAGGAAATTCTTGTGAAATTAGTGTTTTGAATTATTTTTAGGCTCTAATATCTTTGGGTGACACTAGACATAGCAACCAGGGAAAGAAAAAAGAATATGGAACTCAGGAGAACTGAGCTCTTTCTGTGTTCTCGGGTTCAATTTCCAGCTCTACCACAAACCTCCGGTTAAACCTTCATACAAGTAGTTTATTATCTTTGTCACTCATTTCTCCATTTTGGAATCAAAGTACTGCCTTTACTGTATTTTGTATATTCGGACTGTAAGATCTGCTATAGTATACCACTATAGCAGAGAGTATAACAAGCCTTCACAACAGTCCCCAGGATGGTGGTCTAACAGGCTCCTTGAGTCTCTAGATGCTATCATATAAGTGATACTAATGCTAATTCTGTCCTTTGCTTTTTAATTTCACCTTATCTTTATCTTGGTGAAGTGCCCCGTCCTAAACGGCGCTGACCTCCACAGACATGCTGAGCATCTACCACAAGAGTTGGGGGCACTCATCGCTTCCCAGGAGAAACACAGTACCTTGTACAATCAGACACAGTCTCTACAAGGTAAATTGAGATGGTTGAAAGAGATAATAGCTTACCTGTAAGGATTCTGTTCATTCATCCACAAGCACACTCACATAGGTATATCCTACATGTCAGATTAAAAACAGATCACACATTGTTTAAGTGGCATCTAAAAATCTGTTATGAGTACTTGCTTCAAACAATTCTACCATGGTTCATCATAGCAAATGAAAAATACTTCTGTTTACTTCTACCTCTTCAACAGCTGGTAAAAAAAAAAGCCATTTCTGTGGTTCAGCTGAACACTAGACTGCCCAGAGATAAGTAACAGGACAGACGCTAGCACGGGACACCAGCTCATTCTCACCAGAATAGCAGCACACAGAAACTCTACTCCACACCCTCCAAGTGGGTGGGAAGGCTGCCCGCTGTGAGACCTCACTGTTGGCTTTCAGTCCAAAACTAAAGGACAGCAGTGAATTGAGACAAAAGCTTTCCAGTCATAGTCTTTACACTTACATAGCACGTGAAATGAAAGCTCTGTGTGTATGTATGTACGTATCTATATTTAGCCATCTTGTAAAACTGAAGTAGGACACTACCAATTTAAATTCCACCAGAGTTTTTGGCCATATGCACCCTATCTGTTCTCATCTGCACAGCTGCAAAGCTTGGGTAATACCTGACTGTCAGCAGGGTTTACTGTAGGTAATACCACTTCCACAATATTGATACCTGACCCAACACAGAATCATGATACCACCCAGTACCACAAAACCACTAAGTATATAGGACAAGGAGCAATTAAGATTTCAAGAGGCCTTGGGTGTAATCAGGGATCTCTCTTCCATTTCTAACCCTCATCTTTCAAGCTGCTCTGATATTACTGAGGGCCAGAACCCTCAGTAATAGCAACCCCTGCTTGCCTTCGTGGCACCTGCAGTTCAAGGTTGTGGTAGGAAAGTTGGAAATTCTCCTTCTTCTCCCTTTCCTCTGAAGAACAGGCTACCCAGCCCAGCCCAACCCTCTCCCTCACACGTTCCCAGACTCACAGACCTCCCATGCACAGAGGCTCTGCTCTGCTCTTCCTCCTTTACTGGGCAGGAGAACAGCCAGCTGATGAGTGAGTGTGGAAGCACGAGCTGCTTCCAGCCCTCCCACTGCTCCACGCTGAAGTGCCATGCAAATACCACTGCCCAGTTCTGCAGAGAATCAGGTTTGCCCATACTTGGCTGAACAGAAGTCTAGTTTCATGAATATTATGAGAGCATCAACATCTAATAACTTTAGCACTCTGTACCTAGAAAATCACAGTATTAGCAACATGTCAATATATTGCCCATGACTGGGGATTTGTTTCAAATCCATACCACTGTTCATAGGAGTCTTGACTGCTACACTATAATGACTCATGTAACAGCTCATACGCATTACAGCGATGAAAACTTGGCTGCACTTGAGCCATAATGCTTGGTTCTGATGATATGAATGTACCACTGAAAGATGAAGACCAGCCCATGTGAAAGTAAATGTCAGGAATACTTAGTGTAATTCCTAAAGGTCTGGTAATAATATTGAGTGTATTGTCACTGAAGCAGTTATCATAAGTAAGTTTTGGCAATACTTTATTTCTACTGCGTATCAATTGGATAGGCTACTGGATGGGATGGAGGATGCTTAGAAATAGTATTAACATGAACATTGCTAGACCCTTGATCAAACAACTTTACTAGGGCAACCCATGCACATAACTCTGAGTGCAGTGGCAGAGGAAAATAAACATCTAAAGGCTGCATCAGCAACACCTATTCCAGTGTTCTGATCTTTACAACTTTGGCTGTAACTATTCTTAAAACCAAACACTTCCACTTGAAACCAAATAAAAGCAACAGACCAGGACAATAAAAGCACCATGTTCTATTAAGAAGCAAGCAGCAACTGACCCCAAGAAAAACATTTTTAGTGCACTTGCATTTTACAAAAAACAGGAGACTGTTGGAGCATGATTATTTTCTTCATTAGGTTTTGGTATTACCAGATATGAACCTCTCACTCACTGAGCTGAGCCATGCACTACCTAAACCTGCAAGGTACCAACACTGCACAAGTAGGTTGTAACTATAAATACTATATTATTACTAAATGATTTATTATCCCATTGGACTGCTAGCAAGACAATAGTTTGACTCTACTTACTGACCAGCTGTTGAATTGGTTTACTGACCAAAACAAAAATCCGAGGTCTATGTACCTCCCGAGTTATGTAGAAGTCTTGAACTTCTGGATATGACTTATTGCTATAATGAGCCATTCCAAAAGCCCAGATGCAGTCCAAGCAAGTATTCACACGCCCTGATGCTGATCCCATTGACTGCTGGATTGACAGCTTTTGGAGCTAAGATCCCCTTCTGTGTTTGTTACAGTGGCAGTCTTACTAGAAGTACTTCTAAACAGTTAACAAATGTAAAAAATAATAAAACTAAGGTTTAGCCCTAATCTGATGTTGTAGAATTCCATTGCTTGCATATGTTATATAACGTATAACCGATTCAACAGCCTCATATATAAAAATTGGCTACTTGCATATTAACCCAGCACAACCACTCTCTAGCTGCTGAGAACAGCTCTAAGCCATGGCTAGGATGTCCAAGCCCTAGGTGGAGTGAAACTATGGAACATTTAGATTAGATTTCTTCCAAATTTATTTTAGATGTCCTACAGTTGTCATCTCTGTGCTTCTTGAGGGATCTTAAATTGCCACATCTTCGCCCCACACAGTCATCTAATGTTTAACTGAGGAATAAAGAGGTCAGCATTAGGCTTTACCACAGTGTCCCGCTACAAAACGTACGGTATTTCTGCTGTTCATGTTGAAAATAAATTACATTATCTTTTTCTCAAACTGTCAAAAAGCTACCTTTAAATGGAGATCCAATGTTTTCCATAGGTTTTATACTTTTAAATCAGAGAAGGGAAAAATCCCATTTTTGACTAGTGAGTCTATCCTGGATATGCACAGATGGAGTGAAATTATTTTGTGGTGTAACTGATAAGGGAAGTTAATCACTAGATAGAAATTGGTTGGAAAATAGATTTAAATGGAAGAGCAATATAACTTGCCTTATTTGGCTGCCACTGGCAATGCAACAAAAGTAGCACTCCTGAGATGCAGAAGAGATGTTTATAGTAGGGAAAACAACACAGAGACAGACATGCGGAGGTCTCTTTATCTGATAACTTTGTGGTAATTGCCTTTCATGCCCTGTGGCATGTAGGATGCACTAATTTGGCATTCAGTGAGTACAGCAAAGAAACATAATGCAAACAAAGAAGAGTCAAACTCTTACACTACTGCTTTACCTTACTAAATTACCAAGGCACAGCAGTGTTTGCATCATCACAAAGTCTGAGGTAGACATTTCTATGGGCCAACATCACCCTCTTCCTAGAGTCCAGGCTCATTTCCATCAGAGTAACCTGACTGATTTCACCAATTCTTTCTGATCGGCTCTGCTGTGAGGTCTGGTTCTATTTGCTGGCTGAGATTTTGCCCTTGGTTTGAACCCCAGCTGAGTGGTTACAGGCATTTCTTCCTCTTGCCGAACTGCCTGCTGACATCTCCTGTATTGAAGGTAGGGAACCTTCAAAAACTGTTTCTACCAAAACAACATGAATTTTGCCTCTGATTTTACTGGATTTAGAACTGTCTCTATCGCCCCTTCCTCTCTCTTCACCAACTACTGCATAGAAGCAAAGTCATCAGTATTGCTGAGCATAGCTCAGTTCCCAGACACCTTCTTCTGTTAAACAGGCTTTTTAAATATTCTTAATTTACATTTGGGGGTTTTCTCCTGTACTTTTTATATTGGCAGTGTCTCGCCTCTTAAAAACCACATACAGCTGTGAGTACGTGTGTTCCCTCTTTCTCATAATAGCTGACCCCAAAGACAGCAAGCCTTTATTACTAACTGCAGGGAAGAATGCGCAACACTACGCTCTACCTGACACAGCTGTAGCTTCTCCGCATCTGCTTTACAGTCACTCATTCAGCATCCAGACTCATCACGTCACATAGTTTAATTGTGGGGGAAGAGTACCAAGGACAAGAAGAATGAAAAAAGAATGGACTAAAGTACACATACAGGCATACACACATATACAAATGTGGCATATGCTCAATAATTTTTATTATTTGTTGTTTATAATCTGGTCACACCCTTGGTACCCAGCCCCATTATGAAAAATCTTATCAGTGTACTGTTCCACGCACACAGCGGTCTTTTTCACAAAGATTAGGCAGCAGATGCCAGAGTGAGATTTTGTATTAATAACACACTGAGGCAATAATTAGTAATACATTGATCCTTTACATCCTTATGAATTTGCTAATAGAGGCCAGGATTCACCCCTATGGAAGGTAAATTCAGCTCCCATTGCATTCAATACAAGTTGTACACATTTCTGTAAGGGATGAGTTGAGTGCAGAGGGTTTGGTGATTATTGTTACAGCAAATCAAGTAAGATGTAACAGATGCAAAGAGAAATGGTTGGAGAGGGGCAAAGATAAAGTCCAAGGTCTAAATGCCAGGTTTGCATGTATGCCAGCTGCTCTGCAGCACAGGAGAGAGAGAGAGAGGCAAACAAATACTTACCAGGTTTAATTTCCAGCAGCTTCAGCCTGGAATCCTCAGGGGGATGCAAACGCCTCTTTTTGCGCCAGCAACGTGCTGGATATGTGTACAGCTGACCTGGGGCCAGGCCTGAAGATTAAAAGCAAAAAATAAACATAATCATATTTCAGTTTGTAAACCACAAGCATTGTCTCTAGCATCTTTGTTCTTGCCCTTCCAGCATCTCCTTGTTGGAGGGTTCAATTCTGCAAATCGTGAGGCAGAACTACGCACGCAAGGCATCCAGTGCTCCTGAGGCTCCTCAGCACCTCTTGGGATCAGGTCTACAGAGAATCAAGGTCTCACTTATACACTTCACTCAGCTCACTGAAACCAGAGCTGCACATAAATAATTTGTGATTTCTTCAGGGTAAATAGAATTTCAGACTCTCCTGGGTCACAGGGGTGATGCCTCCTCCACGGGCAGAGAAGGCCCCTTGGGAGAGAAGAGATGAAGTTCTGACACGCAAATCATAAGGCCCTGATGCACAGAGCAGCTCAGGAAATTTGTGTCTTCCGAGTGGGAGCAAACCAAGATCCATGAGGTCTGGCTATCTGGATGTATTTTTGCTTAAATTCTGGACTTTTGTTTGAAGACAGATTCTTCATTCTGGTTATTACCTCCTCATGCCAACATCCTGAAGGAGGGAGGAGATACAGCAGTAATGTTTATATTACTGCATGCTTCATTGAATCACATTTGGCATTGCTGGCTTCTGAGCTGCCCTGGCTCTCCTGACAGACACCCTTTAGCCAACATTCAAGCTATGCTTTGCTTTCTTGTATTCAGAACACAGCAGGGCTTCGTGAATGCATCGCTACTAGGGGCACAGAAGCACACTGCCAAGTGCTTCAAAGTATCCTCAACTGCCCCAGATACTCATGACACACAGAAATACCCAGCAAGATACAGAAAAGTTGGAAGAATGTCATTCTCTCCCCTGCTTCCCCTGCCCTCTCCATCCACCAATTCTGCTTTGGCTCTTCTGTCCTTCTGCTGTTGCTGTTAGTCTTGAAGGGGCTACAGGGCACGACTGCAATTCCAGACTCATTGCCCTTAGAAAACAGGTAAGACCACATAAAAGAGAGGACAGGAGTATGTTACCATATCTGAAACTGTACCAACAGTGAACAGCTGGACGACATCAAGGCGATGCCAGTAAAGCAGAACAGCTCAAGGGCAGCAGGATGGCCCAAGAGTTCTCAGCCATCCCTTCTGAAGCAGCCAGGAAAGTGTACCAGCTTGGGAACAAAACTGACTCACTGAACCAAATGAGGATAATGAAAAAACCAATATCCTGTTACTTGGGGGGGAAAAAAAAAGATACAACAAAATTATCCACCTCAAGAGAATGGGCTAATCAAATTCTGCAAGTGAAGCCTACGCTCCTGGTTTGAAATATGTCAATTGTTGGGAATGCCAGTTCAGACCCCAGCACTTTCCA